>NC_060127.1:195355861-204725861 GCF_021461395.2 Schistocerca americana
GTGAAAACTTTCTGTCAACAGATCTATTGAATAATAATTTTATGATCCACGTTCTTCAAAAAAGGAGCACTTGGAAAGGAAAGAACAATAAGAAGGGATTAATAACAGTTACTGCATACATAATTTTTGTCAGTGACTTGGTAACTTGTCTGCTAGAGTAAGTTACAGTGATGCATCACTCTAGTTTTAAGATGTGACATAGGTATTAAATATGGCCATTTTTACTGTAATATTTTTTCTGCTTGAGCTTTGTCATGTTTAAATATAAGTTATTGCATTTGCTGCTGCTGTTTGCCAGGCATAGTGCTACTAAATTTCACTTTGTATTACACTGTTATGCCAGTTTTACTACTGATTTATTTTTCTTGTTTGCTGCACTAATATAAGGCATTATGTTAGTTGTAATATTGCAATTGCTTTGCTGATTTATATTTTTTGTTGCTTGCTTTGCCAATTTCCATTTTTTTGGTCTTGCTGTTTGTGTAAATTTGTTATGTGCTGCTGCATTGCCTCTTCCCTTGGTATATCTCAGCTCAGTAAATTTAAGTTAGCTGAAGATGGGGTAGGCTATATGAGAGAACGAGTTGTGATGAATTCGAAGAAATGCATTGAGAAGCTATAAGAAAATGGTTTGGCCAAAAAAGTATTTTGAAAGAGGATATGAACAAAAAAGTAGGGTTTAGGGACAACAGGTTTAGGTAGGATTTTCTTGGAAATAAATGATGAGGTAAGATAATGGAAAGTAAACAATGAGGTAAGAAATATGTGAACATATAAATACAGAAAGCATGCTTGGATAGGATTTTTTTGGTGGAAACAAATGCTGAAATAAGAGAAAAGATCTATGGAATGAAGTTTTGGGTTGGACTGCAGTACCAAATGTTACACTGAAAACAAACCCTGCCCTTTCCTCTTGTGTTATTCTGCTATGTGGTTGTGTGCTCTTGTATATTTGTGTTTTTCCTGTCTTTATGTGTTTAGCTGATATGAGTTATGTTGTGGAATTTTTCTAATACTATGTTATTTTCTTTGTAAAGATGCTTAGACATTATTTATTCTGTTTTGTTTTAATGCTCATGTGTGAAGTTGATGTTTCAAAAGTTATTCTGATCCTTTATGTATGTACTTATGTCATAATTCTTGTAACACTGATGTATATGCTTATTTCTATTCTTTTGTAAAGCCTGTTTTACTACAAATGTTATCTGTATTGTGATGTTCTTTAATGATGTATTTTGTACCTTTGTAATTGTATTCTTATGTTGTAGATTTATAATTGTATACACACCAGTTCTTCAAATTAAGTTACATTTCACTGCACACGTTTCTGTTGGTCATACTATATGCACAATATGTGAGAAGTAGGGACTGTTAGTGTTTGCACGTGTGTTAATAATTCAGCAAGGGACTGGATAACAGCATTGCTGGTTCTAAGGACATTTAAAAAAAACTTTTTGTGAGTGCACAAGTGGTGGTTTATGGACTTGCTATATTGTCCACAAGACTCTTTGATTGTGATTGTGCACCTGCACAGTCGCAACGGATGGCTGCTAGCCATCTCTACAAGGACTGAAGTGGGTCTGCACCTTTGATGGCCCACCAATACCATCATTGCTACAAGGACTGCAGTGGGTCTGCACCTCTGGTGGCCCACCAATACCGTAATCTCTACCAGGACTACAGTGGGTCTGCTCTGTGATGACCTACCAAACGATATTCTTCAAAATTTCGACTGACTCTGCTGTGGGTTTGCTCTGTTGTGGCCCATTGCCTGTCTGCATGTCGAGAGTCAGCACTGTCTTTCCGTTGGAAGGACAACACTACTTCTTCAAGACTGCATGGAAATCCACTACTTCCGTGTGCATTCTCTTTTGCTGCTCAGACTTTGAGAAAAACACTGCAATTTTACTGTGATGAACGATCAGGACAGTCTTTATGGACTGTGAGAAAATTTTAGCTTTTGACCAACATTGTATCGATAAGTGTGTGCATTTGATTTCTTTGTTATTGTAATTATGAAATTTTTTTTCAAATCTGTATTGGCCTCTGTCCAAAACAATTTGTAAAATTTTTGTGCTTTCTTCATCACGGCAATAAGCGTAATAACTAAGATATCTATACGCAAAGCATTTCACTTTTGTTTATCATGAGGTAAGTAGGCTGTTAAAGTTTTTATATTGGTAACGCCACGTAGCGCTCTGTATGAAAATCACTGGCTGAGTTGTGTGCAGTCTGTAGCTGGTTTGCATTGTTGTTGGCCATTGTAGTGTTGGGCAGTTGGCTGTTAACAGCGCGTAGCGCTGTGCAGTTGGAGGTGAGCCGCCAGCATTGGTGGATGTGGGGAGAGAAATGGCGGAGTTTTGAAAATTGTAAGACTCGATGTCATGAACTGCTATATATATAATGACTTTTGAACACTATTAAGGTAAATACATTGTTTGTTGTCTATCAAAATCCTTCATTTGCTAACTATGACTATCAGTAGTTAGTGCCTTCAGTAGTTTGAATCTTTTATTTAGCTGGCAGTAGTGGCGCTCGCTATATTGCAGTAGTTCGAGTAACGAAGATTTTTGGTGAGGTAAGTGATTTGTGAAAGGTATAGGTTAATGTTAGTCAGGGCCATTCTTTTGTAGGGATTTTTGAAAGTCAGATTGCGTTGCGCTAAAAATACTGTGTCAGTTTAAGCACAGTCATGTATAATTTTTCTAAGGGGACGTTTCAGCGTATATACGTCTTCAAAGTGTTCCAGAACGAACATAGACATCAAGATTGAAGGCGAATCTTGTAAGTTACAAACCGTACAGGACGTTCAGCTGGATTCCCACTGTTAAAGAATTCATATAAAATCTCATTAGTGTAAGGGGGTGGAGAACTGATGGATTGTCATGGCAGCCGAATGCGAAACAGTCTGTCGTGGGGCTTATCGTGAAACTGGCCGTCCTCTAATGCGTAACTGCAGATAGTGCGATAATATGTGTTATGGGCACGAGAAAAACAAACATTCAGAGATCGAATTTGTCCAGTGTGTCCAGGTGCTATGAACCGCAATGTCTTATACTTTTCAGGATGGATTGTTTGCTCTAAAGAATTATGATTTTTATAAGGAGACTAGGAATCAAGAAGAAGCAAGTTATTTTGACCATCTGTTGGCCAAAATCATACCACAGTTGTAGTTCTCTTACGCCCATTTTCCCACTCTTGCTTGCCACGATGTAAATATTCATTAGTGCCCTTGGAAGATCACGCACACGAGAAAGAATCATAGGGGGCACAGTACCACCATCCTCTCGCGGCACAATAAATAACTTTCCAGCCACTGTACCATCCAAATTAACAGCCGGAATAACGGTATATGAATGCGTTGAAGAACTGATGTTAGTTGATATTGATACAACTCTCTGGTACTTCTAACTTCCAGGGTTCCTTTTATATGCATTTCCCCTTCAAATCCTGACTGGTCGGAGTTGAACAATGGGATAAGTTTGTTCATCCCATCTTCAAATTTTCGCGCCGATTCCGCAGTGTACTGTGCTTTTTCAATTTGGCGCTTTGTTTGAAATTTCATTGCCTTACGTCTTCCAATTCTGTAGCTCTGTTTGAAGTTATGCAACCACCTATGGCTTCCCTTGAAATCACATATATTTTATGTGCATATCGTAGTAGGTAACTGTCGCGCACATCCTGTAAATTGTATCGAGCATCTCTGAAACGCGCAAACGCGACATTTTGTAAAAAGTGCGCCTTGCCCTCCCTTCAGTATCCGTAGTTTTTCTTATGCACTAAACGGTCGTTTTGCTACAGATTTATTGGAAATTTGTTCATGTTTAGTACCAGCTCCTTGGACAATGTTTGTGCTTTACTACGTCTCACTGCAGACGGAATTTGTGATACGACCCACACATTCCACTGACTCGTCTCGCAGAAACACTAGCGTTTCATCAGCAGGTTTTTTCTAACTCTGAGAAATTCCTTGGGTTCCTTGCTGATGAAATATCAACTTCCGAAATTTTTTTCTTGTTATCGTTGCCATTGCTCTGCTTTGAATCAACAACACTAGAAGTGAGATACTCACTGGCTAGGCGGTTCAGCTATGCTGTGGCGTGGCGGGCAATACGCGAGGCGTCGAATGCCGTAAACATCATCGGCCTTTTGCGGCCTCGCACTCAAGCCGTTCCTTGTAAGTATTAAAATTAGTTGTAGTAACTTGCTCTTAACCTGTCTTTTGTTCTATGCACGTTTAAAGTGTGGTCCGATTACGTCGAAAACTAACGTAGATACGATCAAAATTTTTTTAGATTGCATTATCGGCTACGTACGTCGTTAATCTAATCAGCGGCCTGTCCCATTGACTTGGTGGTTCATCACTATTTTCGAAGGTGACACGCTGAAGACGGTAACTGAATTCTATCACGTCATTTTCTGCCGATGGACTACCGGAAATTCCTAGAACATTATTATTCCAACTGTTCAACATCATACGTCACTGTAACGCCATTGTTCTCGTCGCCTAATTTATGCTGCCTTGTAATAAACTCCAGTTTTAATCCTTTGAGTCCAAACTATATAAAAAATATTAATATAAAAAATTTTCACGAAATTGACCTTTACCATCATAACGAATACAAGAAGAAATGGCAAAAAGCAAATAATCAATTATTTTAATAATCTGTTTTCACTCTGGAACGTAATTTGAAACTTTTTCACAAAAATAACCTTAATCATCATATTAAGTAACGAATACAAGAAGAAATTGCCGAAAAGTAAACCCTTACAAAGCAACCCATCGTATAGTGAGATATACAATGAAGAGCCAAAGAAACTGATACAGCTGCCTAATCTCGTGTATAACCCCCACGAGCACGCAGGAGTACCGCAACACGACGTGGCATGGACTCGACTAATGTCTGAGGCAGTGCTGGAGGGAATCGACACCATGAATCCTGCATAGCTGTCGACAAATCCGTATGAGTGCGAGGGGGTGGGGATCTCTTCTGAACAGCGTGTTGCAAGGTATCCCAGGTATGCTCAATAATGTTCATGTCTGGGGAGTCTGGTGGTCATCAGAAGTGTTTAAACTCAGAAGAGTGGTCCTGGAGCCACACTGTAGCAATTGTGGACGTGTGGGGTGTCCCATCGCGTAACGTTATTGGCTGAAGTAGGACCACGAAGCTGCCGCGCCCAACCCACTGCAATTGTCAGGGATCAGCTTATGCCGATCCAACTGTAGTTATTCTGATTAGTTGCGTTTATTAATATGTCAATCATTTATTTATATTTTAGCCACTGTATTTATTTTATCGAAATATTTCACATTTTGTACTTTTTTCCTCCTATATCCGTACTGACTAGCTAGCATCATTTTCTCCTTTGTCTTTGTTATTTTCTATTTGTCTAAGACGCATCCTTCCACCCATCTTCTCTTTTCCTCTGTTCTGTTCATGTTGTTCCCAAATTCTTAAATCTGCTGCCTTTAAACCCTCTTAAATTTAGTATTTTATTCTGAAAGAGATACTTTCCGTTATTTCTGATACTTTGATGCTGTTTTTTCTTTTTTTTTACGGTTCTTTTCTCATTGCTGTAATCCGAGCTATTTCTTTCCGTGTAATACGAGGATATTCGTTTGTTTAGTCTGTTCTCATTCATTCAGTGGAGGTGTACAAGTAAGATTAAACTTCGGGTTGTCAGTACTTCTGATATTTTCTGGGTATTTATGAGAACTACGAGAAATGAGAACAGCGAGAAATTTATCAGAATTGCAAGTTAAGGAATTCTGCTATCTAGTCAGCAAAATAACCCGCGAAAGACGAAGCACAGTACACAAAAAGAAGACTAACACTGACAAAAAGCGCAGTTCTGGGCAAAAGAAGTCTACAGGCTTTACTTTGAGGAAATATCTGAGAATGTACGTTTTTTAGGTTAGAAGGCCTCGGGAAAGTACGGGATGGGCTGCAATCTCAAAGGGTGCATGGCATATACAGGACGTGCTTGGATCAAGGAACAGTTGGAATTGTAGTTGTAAATTGTTGTAGTTGTGCTGGGAAAGTATCTGAGCTTCAAGCGCTAATAGAAAGCACAGAATCTGAAATCGTTACAGGTACAGAAAGCTGGCTAAAGCCTGAAATAAGTTCTGCAGAAATTTTTACGAAGTCTCAGATGGTGTTCAGGAAAGATAGATTAGGCAGAATTGGTGGAGGAGTGTTTGTGTCTGTCAGTTGTGGTTTATCTTGTGGTGAAGTCGAAGTAGATACTCCGTGCGAATTGGTATGGGTGGAGGTTATACTTAATAGCCGAACTAAGTTAATAATTGGCTCCTTCTACCGACCCCCAGACTCCGATGATATAGTTGCTGAACAGTTCAGAGAAAATCTGAGTCTCGTAACAAATAAATACCCCACCCATACGGTTATAGTTGGTGGGGACTTCAACCTTCACTCGATATGTTGGAAAAAATACTTGTTCAAAACCGGTGGTAGGCAGAAAACATCTTCCGCGATTGTCCTAAATGCTTTCTCCGAAAATTATTTCGCGCAGTTAGTCCACGAACTCACGCGAATTGCAAATGGTTGCGAAAACACACTTGACCTCTTAGCGACAAACAATACAGAGCTGATAGAGAGCATCATGACTGATACAGGGATTACTGATCACAAGGTCGTTGTAGCTAGGCTCAATACCGTTTCTTCCAAATCCACCTGAAACAAACGCAAAATAATTTTATTTAAAAAAGCGGATAAAGTGTCACTAGAAGCCTTCCTAAGAGACAATCTCCATTCCTTCCGAACTGACTATGCAAATGTAGACGAGATGTGGCTCAAATTCAAAGATATAGTAGCAACAGCAATTGAGAGATTCATACCTCATAAATTGGTAAGAGAACGAACTGATCCCCCATGGTACACAAAACAGGTCCGAACGCTGTTGCAGAGGCAACGGAAAAAGCATGCGAAGTTCAGAAGAACGCGATATCCCGAAGATTAGCTAAAATTTACAGACGCGCGAAATTTGGCACGGACTTCAATGCGAGATGCCTTTAATAGGTTCCACAACGAAACATTGTCTCGAAATTTGGTACAAAATCCGAAGAAATTCTGGTCGTATGTAAAGTGCACAAGCTGCGCAGTGCCGATGGTACTGTTACCGACGACTGTGCCGCTAAAGCGGAGTTATTGAACGCAGTTTTCCGAAATTCCTTCACCAGGGAAGACGAATGGAATATTCCAGAATTTGAAACACGAACAGCTGCTAGCATGAGTTTCTTAGAAGTAGATACCTTAGGGGTTGCGAAGCAACTCAAATCGCTTGATACGGGCAAGTCTTCAGGTCCAGATTGTATACCGATTAGGTTCCTTTCAGATTACGCTGATACTATAGCTCCCTACTTAGCAATCATATACAACCGCTCGATCACCGATATATCTGTACCTATAGATTGGAAACTTGCGCAGGTCGCACCAGTGTTTAAGAAGGGTAGTAGGAGTAATCCATCGAACTACAGACCTATATCATTGACGTCGGTTTGCAGTAGGGTTTTGGAGCATATATTGTATTCAAACATCATGAATCACCTCGAAGGGAACGATCTATTGATACGTAATCAGCATGGTTTCAGAAAACATCGTTCTTTATTCGCACGAAGTAATGGCCGCTATCGACAGGGAATCTCAAGTTGATTCCGTATTTCTAGATTTCCGGAAAGCTTTTGACACCGTCCCTCACAAGCGACTTCTAATGAAGCTGCGGGCCTACGGGGTATCGTCTCAGTTGTGCGACTGGATTCGTGATTTCCTGTCAGGAAGGTCGCAGTTCGTAGTAATAGACGGCAAATCATCGAGTAAAACTGAAGTGATATCGGGTGTTCCCCAGGGAAGCGTCCTGGGACCTCTGCTCTTCCTGATCTATATAAATGACCTGGATGACAATCTGAGCAGTTCTCTTAGGTTGTTCGCAGATGATGCTGTAATTTACCGTCTAGTAAGGTCATCCAAAGACCAGTATCAGTTGCAAAACGATTTAGAAAAGATTGTTGTATGGTGTGGCAGGTGGCAGTTGACGCTAAATAACGAAAAGTATGAGGTGATCAACATGAGTTCCAAAAGAAATCCGTTGGAATTCGATTACTCTATAAATAGTGCAATTCTCAAGGCTGTCAATTCAACTAAGTACCTGGGTGTTAAATTTACGAACAACTTCAGTTGGAAAGACCACATAGATAATATTGTGGGGAAGGCGAGCCAAAGGTAGCGTTTCATTGGCCGGACACTTAGAAGATGCAACAAGTCCACTAAAGAGACAGCTTACACTACACTCGTTCGTCCTCTGTTAGAATATTGCTGCGCGGTGTGGGATCCTTACCAGGTGGGATTGACGGAGGATATCGAAAGGGTGCGAAAAAGGGCAGTTCGTTTTGTATTATCACGTAATAGGGGAGAGAGTGTGGCAGATATGATACGCGAGTTGGGATGGAAGTCATTAAAGCGAAGACGTTTTTGTCGCGGCGAGATCTATTTACGAAATTTCAGTTACCAACTTTCTTTTCCGGATGCGAAAATATTTTGTTGAGCCCAACCTACATAGGTAGGAATGATCATCAAAATAAAATAAGAGAAATCAGAGCTCGAATAGAAAGGTTTAGGTGTTCGTTTTTCCCGCACGCTGTTCGAGAGTGGAATGGTAGAGAGATAGTATGATTGTGGTTCGATGAACCCTCTGCCAAGCACTTAAATGTGAATTGCAGAGTAATCATGTAGATGTAGATGTAGATGTAGATTGTATTGTAGTGACAGATCGACTGTGGGAAATGCAGAACAGAAGAGAGTCGAAACATTTGAGATGTGGTGGTACAGAATAATGTGGAAAATTACGTTTACTGGAGATTGAACACATCCAGCAGATGACTGAGGACATGGAAAGGTTGGCACAGGAGAGGGATTCGTGGACGGCTGCATCATACCAGTCAGAAGACTGAAAAATAGTAATAACAACAGTAATAATTCGTAGTTCTCTTCGTTGCTTCTCATTTGCCAACCTTTCGTTGTTTGTAATGCACCCGTTATATTTCTCTAATAACTCGTCTTTCAAGTGCCCCTGTTGTGCCCAGTCTATAGTTTAGCGGTAACCATGCACATGCAGATGAACAGTCCGCCCACCACACTTCGGTATAGAGTTTTAGCTTTGTTTTTCTAGGTGTGCGTTTCTTGTTGTAGATTTTTTTGTTAGTCCACATGCTGTTTCCATTTTTTTAAACTCTTACAACAATTGCAAATTGTAGTCCATTCTGTTAAATAATTTCTCCAAGATATTTAAATTTACAATCCCCCTCTAATTTACATATTGGCGTTTCTCGATATTTTGTTGCATCTTTCTATATATTTTATTATTTTTTTAGCTGAAAATTTTAGACCAGATTTTATTCACTACTTTGTTGCAGAAGATTTATCTGATTAACTGCCTCTGTGAAACTTTCTTTCTGAAAGCACTGCAAAATCATCTTCAAAAGCCAGGCAGTTTGCTTAAATTCCAGTTGTTTTCCTTTTCAGAGTTAATGATTCGACTGAGATTTTTAGCTTAAAAATCGAGATCCTTAGATTTTTTTAAAACTCATTTTCTTGATGATGATGTAAAAAATCCTACACATTTGCGGTACGTTGAGTATTGGGATGCCAGAAAATTCTATTTGAGGGGAAAGAGGGAGCGGGGAGACGAATAAAAACCTGGAACACCTTCCCTCCTTCCCCTCCGACGCAGTAACGAGATCTGGATCTAACCTAGGTCCAGTGCCTTCCCGTCGCTTTCGGCCACTCAGCGTAATAACCTGGCGGAACTGGTTAAGACCCTCAAAAGTTGTGCGCGGCATTTCGCATAACGTTTTTCTGTTTGAAGATTTCGAGTGGTTCCGATGGAAGCCGTATGCTGCAATATTAAAGCGTATTGTTGAAGGTAGTCCGGTTACAGTACGTACTAGCGATAAGATATATTTGTTACTAACGAAAGGGTAGTTGGCGACCAGGTTACGCTGCCTCGTCTGCTTGCTATTCATGCCGATTGTCAAACATGGCATGGCTGTTTTATAGAGGAGGAACTGGACGCGGGGGAGAACTGTGAGTGCGTCGATACCGTGGAGGCGTCTGATTTGTTGGCGGCGGGGGTGGGGTGGGGGGGGTGGGGTGGGGGGAGCAGGACGGATGCGTCTGCAGGCAGAGAACGTAGGGGCGCAGGAATGTCAGACTTTCTGTGTTTGGGTGAATGTGCAGATCGAAGACAGACTTCACTAATAAATTTAATATTAAATTTGGTTATGGCAAAGAAGGAGAAGATGGATCTTTTGATACTTATGCTAAGCATTTTCCTCTTTTATCCCGTTATGGTATTACGGACAAGATTAATTTTTTTCTAAGAACCATGAGCGTGTAATAATTAATGAAGTTGTAAGATACACTGATGAGACTAAAGATTTTGACCAGTGGCCAACGCGAGGCTGAAAGCCTTCTGCTTGTGTTGCGATTTTGTGACGCAATAAGGAAAGAGTGTAGGCGGAAGACAGACGATGGGCAGTCATTATAGCGAAGATACGGGCCGCCAATACGGAAATCCACTGATATAAGCGTTTATGACGAAGGGCACGCTTTTGCGGAGCTGCGGCTGAAAATGAGAATCTCTGAAACGACGAAGCTGATCGCCTGTTGGCTTCCTACTTGCTGAACACCTATGGAAAGTGCTGGAAGGATGCTGAGATACGGAGCAGGCCGCACGGTACTGGCCGACCACGTCTCATCACAAAACGCCGAACCGAGCGGGGTGGCGCAGTGGTTAGACACTGGACTCGCATTCGGGAGGACGACGGTTCAATCCCGCGTCCGGCCATCCTGATTTAGGTTTTCCGTGATTTCCCTAAATCACTCCAGGCAAATGCCGGGATGGTTCCTCTGAAAGGGCACGGCCGACTTCCTTCCCAATCCTTATCTAATCCGATGAGACCGATGACCACGCTGTCTGGTCTCCTTCCCCAAACCAACCAACCAACCAACCAAAACGCGGAGGTCAGGCGGCGACTTGAGGCAAGGCGGAATGCTTTCGCAGGAACACGTGTTTCAGGGCACCCCGTTCAGAGGCCGCTGTCGAACACCGAGCTCCACATCTCACATGTTCCTGTGTTGACCCAACGACATTGTCACTTACGATTGCAGTGGGCGCAGCACCACTGAGTTTTCACTGTGGACCACTAGAAACGTGTGGCCTGTACGATGAATCGCATTTCTCGCTACACCCGGTAGGTGGCTGGGTCCTTATTGCCGCCAGCCAGGCGAATGTCTGCTTGGAGCGTGCACCGCGCCTCACGTGCAGGCCGGTGAGAGCGAAATTAAGGTGTGGGGTACAACGAGTTGGGCTTCTATGGACCTCGAAGACGTCATGACGGGAGTCAACTACTTGAACATTAGTGCGGACCACTTGCAGCCCACTGTGGTTGAAGTCTTCTCTGATGGCGGTGACATCTTTCAGCACGATAACTCTCGGCGACGCAAGGCCAGAATCGTGCTGCAGTGGTTTGACGAGCACGATAGGAACTCACACTGATGTCACTGCCAGCACACTCCCCCGATCTGTACCCACTGGAACACATATCGGGCGCCAGCTGCGTGCCCACAAACCAGCGTCCCATAGTCTGTGACCTGTGAGTACACTCCTGGTGCCACATACCCCTGGAATCCTGTCAAGGACTTGTGGAATCCGTGCCAAGCAGCATCGCTGCTGTCCTGCGTTTCAAAAGTCGACGGACGTGCTGCTGAACACGTGGTCATAATGTTTTGGCTTATCTGGTACATGTGTACAGAGTTCACGTTAGGATACAACGTATTTCTAATGATGGTTCGGCAACAGAAACGTGGCTTGAATACCGATGCGTTCATGAGAAAGTTGGTAATGTTTTTAGTAATGAATTGGGGAAATTTGCATGTCAAGAGTACGATTCAACTGGTGTTACGTGGCGTCCGTATAATGTGCGTAACAGGTGGAAGTTGGTAACATACAATAAAGCACAGCAGTCTGCTGAACGAAGTAAAGCTGCAGATTCGCCGACGATGGAGAGTCCGTCCAAGGCTGAAAAAAGTTGTTTCAAGGTACAAATTTGTTTTATGTGGTTTTTCTTGTATGTGGTCTGGAGGCTAACAAAGACTGTAAACATCAAAGTGCGGTTAAGTAGCTATCATTTATGCGTACTAACGTAGTGCGTATGACATTTTCTAAAAGAAAAGGAAAGGCTACGTTCTAAATAAAGGCAGGGAGTTCTCTTTATCTTCTTGTTGCACAGCCTTCTCCCTTATCTGGCTTCTGTGGTTGAGTTCCCTAACGAAAAAGTCCTGATAATTCGGAATATGCGGCGCGGAGGTAGGTTGGCGGTCTCAGTAGGGCGACAGCGCATTTGGGCCAGGATCGAAGCCCAGGTAAGCGTGACGGGCGGTTGCACAGAATTTTCTGTCGTGTCGCCCGCGGGAGATTACGTGAGGTGGCGTCGTGTGCGAAAATAGCGATGAAGGCAGAAGCGAGTGCTGGTCAGAGCCACGCCTCCGTTCACACTCTCGCTGATTAGATAGCGGCCCGTTCGGCCCGCTGCTCACGTGCCGTCTGTCAGAGACAACCCCGAGCACACGGCGGCGCGCACGCCGCGTGCGTGACGAATCGCGTAGTCACGGCACTAAATGCGAGTACACCGTACAACCGATACTTTCTACGACAAGAAATATTCCACGAAGGTCAACAACTACCGGCCAAGCTCCGACTGAAACCCAATTATTCTCCAAACTTTTCGGAAAAGTATTACTTATTACTGAATTTCGAAAAGCCTTACACGAATTCATACCAACAAATACCCGTCTTTGATCAAATATACGCAGAACTACTACGAACCTCTTGCCAAAGGAAGCAATGAGCTAGAGAAGCTTGTGAAAGAAATTTAGATCACGGGGGGAAGTTCCATCAACTTTCGACCAAAAAGGTACACCGCAGACTGTTAAAATTTCGTATATTTTGATCCACCATTTTGATGCAGCAACCTCTATCAATTAATACACAAACGGCTTACAGACATTCGCTGCGAGTGGGCACTTATTTAAATTAATCATAAAAGCCGGAATGGGATTCGAACCCAGTAGGGCAGATGCTGTGACGATTATACCATCCGGACACAGTGGTCACCGCAACTGCACGGACTGCCTAGCACGCCCCCCGTCACTCCCAGAGTCTCAGCTTATCCACACACTACTAGTGTAGCGCCCCATGTCTGTTATCCTCATTACTCGCTCCATTTCGCCGATTCCCGTAACAGTTTGAGCTGGCGCGAGTTCGCACTCAAGAGATCATTGGCCATCCTCGCCTTAATTATATACATCTTTCGGACATACACATTATATACATCTTTCGGACATGATCATTTTTTAATAGTGTGTGGATAAGCTGAGAATTTGCGTCCAACGGGGGACATGCTAGGGTAGTCCTTGCAGATGCGGTGACCACTGTGGCCGATGTTTTTGGACAGCTCAGTGGTCAGACAGAGCCACTGCCTGCTAAGCAGGGCACCAGCTTCGAATCCCGACCCGGCACAAACTTTCAACTTTCCCCGTTGATTTAAATCAATGCCCACTTGCAGCCGATGCAATTCCTTTGTGTATTTAAATTTCACCTCGTCAGATATCAACGGATTTACTTATTGTGCGCATACAGATAATACACTACTCTGTAAAACTTAACGGCGAGATGTGTGAGGTAACATAACATACACTGATGGAAGAAACATCGGGACATCAAAAAATAATGTCGAGTAATGAAATTTACGGAATGAATTTGTCTAGCTGATATATTTAACTGACTGACTTTGCAAGATCAGAGGTTATGCATATGCAACATGCTGGTACGTAAAACTGTTGTAACCGCCAGAATGTTGAACGCAAGCGTGCAAATGTGCACGCAGTGTGATGTTCAGGTGCTGGATGTCAGTTCCACGCCTGTCGAAACGGTGACGGCTAACGCCGGTTGTCGATCACGTTAGAGTTGTCGTCCTATCACGTCTCACATGTGCCCGACTGGAGGCAGATCTGGTGATCGAGCGAGCCAAGCTAACATGTCGACACTCTGTAGAGCAAGAAGGGTTACAACAGCTGTATGGGAGCGAGCGTTATCCTGTTGGAAAAGACCCTCTCGAATCCTGCTCGTGAGTGGCGGCACAACAGCTCGAGTCACCAGACTGACGTTCAAATACGCATCCTGTGCATGCGGGGTAACCACGAGAGCGCAACTGCTGTCATACGAAACCACACCCCGGACCGTAACTCCCGGTGTAGGTCCAGTGTGTCTAGCTCGCAGACAGGCCCTGAACTGACCTGATTCTAACCAGTACACGGCCATCACTAGCGACGAGGCAGAACCACATTTCATACTTCCACTCTGGCCTCCAATGAGCTCTTGCTCGACACCATTGAAGCTGCAATCGGCCGTGGTTTGCGGTCAGTGGAAATGCAAACTACAGAGCGTCTGGCTCAGTTCTGTCTTTGGAGTAAGTTCACTGTTCCACTACGGTGCCAACAGCTGCTCGGATTGCTGCTGCAGATGCAGTACGACGCTCCAGAGCGACACGCCGAGCACGATAGTCTTCCCTCTCGGTAGTGTTGTTGCAACCGTACATTGTTGCGACCATCGCTGCCAGCAACAATGCTCAGTGGCTACATTCCTGCCAAGTGTTTTACATTATCGCAGAAGAAACATCCTGCTTTTTCTAGCCCTATTACACGACCTCGTTCAAATTCGGTGAGGTGTTGGTAACAGCATCTTTGTCGTCTTAAAGGCGTTCTTGCCTAACGTCAACTCATCACGTCCAGTTTCAGAGGTAACTAATGCTCTCGACCGTTATAGCTTTCATTTAAAGCAGGTCTGATTTTCACCCTCATAGTGGCGCTACTCTTATACAACTGGCGCGAAATCTGAATGGACGTAATCTTTCAGATTCTACCAGCTTTCGTTTACGTCGCACAACTCCTCTTTGGTATTGCGATTACCTTTCGTGACTGTATTAATTCTTCGTCCGCGCAGGTCACGGAAGACCCGTCGGTAATGACCGGCCGCCTTGTCATCCTCAGACTCTATCACTGGATGCGGATATGGAAGGTCTTGTTGTCAACACGCCACTCTCCCGATCGATGTGAGATTTCACGACTGGAGCCGCTACGTCTCACTCAAGTGCATAGTCATTTGCGCCAAAATGGCTGAGTACACCACGATTGCCAACAGCGCTCGACAGACCGGGCGGTGACCCATCCAATTCCGACAGTGCTGAACTTCGGTGATCTGACGGGAACCAGCGTTATCACTGCGGCAAAGACGTTGGCATTTCGCCAATTACTTCGTGGAAACGAAAGAAAGCTTGGACGTGGGACTCTCACCAGTCAGTGTTACTGTGGCACGGCTCTCATTCCTTTGTCATACTTGTGTGTGTGTCTGTGTATGTGTGTGTGGAGGCGTAATGTTGGCTGGGCCACCTGGCTTCCACATGGTTGGACGCAGTACTCTCAACGGTCGGTCAGTGTTACTGTGACACTGCTCTCCTTCCTATCTTATCCTTGTGTGTGTGTGTGTGTATGTGTGTGTGTGGAGGCCTAATGGTGGCTGGGCGACCTGGCCTCCACAACCTTGAACGCGGTAACCTCACCATCCAAATTTTACTGTGATGCTGCTTTCCCTCCTTTCTTAGCCTTGGGTGTGTGTGTGTGTGTGTGTGTGTGTGCTATTTGGGGAGCATGGTCGAAGTAGAGAGGATGTAAAATGTAGACTGGCAATGGCAAGGAATGCGTTTCTGAAGAAGAGAAATTTGTTAACATCAAGTATAGATTTAAGTGTCAGGAACTCACTTCAGAAAGTATTTGTGTGGAATGTAGCCATGTATGGGAGTGAAACATGGACGATAAATAGGTTGGACAAGAAGAGAATAGAAGTTTTCGAAATGTGGCGCTACAGAATAATGCTGAAGATTAGATGGATAGATCACATAACTAATGAGGAGGTACTGAATAGGATTGGGGAGAAGTTTGTGGCACAACTTGACTAGAAGAAGGGATCGGTTGGTAGGACATGTTCTGAGATATCAAGGGATCACCAATTTAGTATTGGAGGGCAGCGTGGGGGGTAAAAATCGTAGAGGGAGACCAAGAGATGAATACACCAAACAGATTCAGATTGGCTCAAATGGTTCTGAGCACTATGGGACTCAACTTCTGAGGTCATTAGTCCCCTAGAACTTATAACTACTTAAACCTAAGTAACCTAAGGACACCACACTCCTCCATGCCCGAGGCAGGATTCGAACCTGCGACTGCAGCGGTTTCGCCAGATTCAGAGGGATGTAGGTTGCAGTAGGTACTGGGAGATGAAGAAGGTTGCACAGGATAGAGTAGCATGGAGAGCTGCATCAAACCAGTCTCAGTACTAAAGACCACAACAACAACAGCAACAACATTACCGCAAAACAGTTGCCAGTTCAGGTAATGCCGATGGAGGTGGACGGCGATTACGCCCCCTCACCTCCAGAGTAGAGGACAGAGACTCGATAACACTGAGATGTGGAGGCTGCGGCGGACGGGGGAGATGCGGCATTCGGGCCTGGTGCTCACGTGACCGGGCCTGGAACAGGCGAGCACTGTGAACAGAGGCGCCCAAGTCTTGGAACACAGCGCCACCATTAGGGCACAAACACTGAACCGCGGCACGGATCTCATCAGCTGAAACGGGCACTTAATCCTTGGCAGTAATGCGACTGTACCGAGTAACCGTGCAGCCCACGAGATACCGAGGTATGGCTGCCTAAATCATCATCACCGAGCCGCTACAGTGTTCCACTCTTGGGACGTAAACTCAGCCAGAAGTTGTAAACAGTACGTTACAAAACTCATCCGACCAAAACACTTTCTCCCGTTGCTCCACAGCCCGGGTTTTATGACTTCGGCACCACATTTTCATATTACGGGGATTTCATCTGCTTCGAGTGGTTTTGGAATTCCGTGTGGCCCTGCAATTCCCTGCTTATGGAGCTCCCCTCGTGATGTTTTGGCGCTGGCATGCTTCGCGAGAGCGACGTTGAGTTCCGAAGTGACTTTTGCAGCCGTCGTCCTCTTACGAGGTGCATTCAAGTTCTAAGGCCTCCGATTTTTTTTTCTAATTAACTACTGACCCGAAATCGATGAAACTGGCGTTACTTCTCGACGTAATCGCCCTGCAGACATACACATTTTTCACAACGCTGACGCCATGATTCCATGGCAGCGGCTAAGGCTTCTTTAGGAGTCTGTTTTGACCACTGGAAAATCGTTGAGGCAATAGCAGCATGGCTGGTGAATGTGCGGCCACGGAGAGTGTCTTTCAATGTTGGAAAAAGCCAAAAGTCACTAGGAGCCAGGTCAGGTGAGTAGGGAGCATGAGGAATCACTTCAAAGTTGTTATCACGAAGCAACTGTTATGTAACGTTAGCTCCATGTGCGGGTGCGTTGTCTTGGTGAAACAGCACACGCGCAGCCCTTCCCGGACGTTTTTGTTGCAGTACAGAAAGGAATTTGTTCTTCAAAACATTTTCGTAGGATGCACCTGTTACCGTAGTGCCCTTTGGAACGCAATGGGTAAGGATTACGCCCTCGCTGTCCCAGAACATGGACACCATCATTTTTTCAGCACTGGCGGTTACCCGAAATTTTTTTGGTGGCGGTGAATCTGTGTGCTTCCAATGAGCTGACTGGCGCTCAAAGAAAGTCCCATTCGTGCTGTCGTTGCACGTCGACATTGCTTGGCAACATGCCACACGGGCAGCCATGTGGTCGTCCGTCAACATTCGTGGCACCCACCTGGATGACACTTTTCGCATTTTCAGGTCGTCATGCAGGATTGTGTGCGCAGAACCTACAGAAATGCCAACTGTGGAGGCAATCTGTTCAACAGTCATTCGGCGATCCCCCAAAACAATTCTCTCCACTTTCTCGATCATGTCGTCATACCGGCTTGTGTGAGCCCGAGGTTGTTTCGGTTTGTTGTCACACGATGTTCTGCCTTCATTAAACTGTCGCACCAACGAACGCACTTTCGACACATCCATAACTCCATCACCACATGTCTCCTTCAACTGTCGATGAATTTCAATTGGTTTCACACCACGCAAATTCAGAAAACGAATGATTGCTCGCTGTTCAAGTAAGGAAAACCGTCGCCATTTTAAGTATTTAAAACAGTTCTCATTCTCGCCGCTGGCGGTAAAATTCCATCTGCCGTACAGTGTTGCCATCTCTGGGACGTATTGACAATGAACGCGGCCTCATTTTAAAACAATGCGCATGTTTCTATCTCTTTCCAGTCCGGAGAAAAAAAATTGGAGGTCTTAGAACTTGAATGCACCTCTTAATTTTCGTCTCAGTTCTCACTCAATGACCGTCCGTCACGATCACTTGCCTCCGCATTGTCACTTAGAGAACGATGTTTTCCCACTTTCCCGGAGTGCGCTGTAAATATTCGGTGTGGTGCTTTCGAAGCAGCAAACACTTGGACCACCTTAGGTACAGAAACACCCACCGAACGAGCACCGAAAGGTTGCCTACACTCGAACTCACTTGGCTCCCGCACGATGTACTTACAGCTATTCTGACCACGCCTGACGCTTGGAATGTACTGAGAACACTGCACACGTACCGTGACAGAGGGACCTACACACTTGGCCAGCATCTGCATTTATGTTCAGACACGCATTTCCGCAGTCTCCCCACATTTTTATCCAACCGCTGCATCTGCTTTCGCACTGAGACTGGGTGCTGCCGACACCAGACATCCCGAGGCCAAGTTCTGTCGTTAATGGCCACAGTAGCTCTCATTTTGGTCGCCAGTCCCCCGTACCTTGTTTGTTGGCTGCAGCCCCATTAGCAACGAGTGGCCGCGTTAGATGTATTATCACGTGATACTTGGGAGTCTCCACGTCGAATACCGTGTTGACTGCTAGCAAGAATACCGATAATGTTGTGTACAAGCATGTCGTCGTGCATAACTTTACTTCCATGCATAAGCTACAGTTTCATTTTTAACGTAGCAAATACCTATTGCTACCAGTCACTCCCTTCCTGGTTACTCTGTGCACGCACACTGTTGTGTCCTTCGGAGCAGTCTTCAGATATTCGTTGGCCAACGATCGTTTTCGGTTTTGTAGTATTATTACAGTTTTCAACGTACTCACGTCATCGTGCCAACACACGTGGAGGACCCAATCGGATTATACGTGAGTAATCGCCATCCTTAGCAGTGGAATCCCAGTGCAAACATTCTCCTGATAATCACACAAGCTCCACACAGATATAGACCGATAATGGCATCACGTCACTGTACAAATGTGTCACTTCCGTCATAGCATGTAACTACAAGTGTTACCGTAACTTGTAGACTAATCGCTTAACCGGCAATAGGTGTTCGGATACTGGGAGCTAACATCATTAGACACTTGCTACGGAAATCAGCGAGACATGCAAACGGTCAGTGCCTGAAGGGAAGGTCGGCAGCTGATTTTAACCATTATCAGTAAGCCCCAAATACAATCAGTGAATTCAAATACCTGCGTGTGCCATTTTATGAGGTGCGAAACACAATGGCAGGTGCTGCAGTTTCTGAAACAGGTGCAGACATTGGTTTACAGGAACGATACTGGGAAAATGCTGTCACTCTACAAAGGTCGTTGCTTGCTCTCGTGTGACTCGTCCGAGAATATTACATACACAGCATACCTGCACATCAGTTCTGTCGGGTTCTTATTGTAATGTTGCAGTGGCAAATCCAAAAATTCAGCATCTGTATGGTGTGCTCGATGCCGTGAAAATGATTGTTATTCATGTTTTTACGATACTTATTACGCTGGTTCGTGCGAGACTAAATATGTGGTATAAAATAATGTAAATAATCCGAATAAAGAGTATTTGGTTTTTCATTTTTGCCCTAAAAATTAAACTGTAATGTTTTCATATTTTAAGCAAGCTTTATTAAGAATCTTTCACAAAATATTCATAATTAAGTATTTATATTTGAATTGAAAACAGGAATTTCGCGTGAAATAGAAACAAGAAGACGAGCATTATTGATAAAAAATGATGAATTTTTCGATTACGAAATTTAAATCACCGACTTTCTCCTACGAATGCGAAAATGTTTTGTTCACGCCGACCTACATATGAAAAAACGATCATATGTAATAAAATAAAGGTAATCAGAGCTTGCATGGAAGGATATACACTCCTGGAAATGGAAAAAAGAACACATTGACACCAGTGTGTCAGACCCACCATACTTGCTCCGGACACTGCGAGAGGGCTGTACAAGCAATGATCACACGCACGGCACAGCGGACACACCAGGAACCGCGGTGTTGGCCGTCGAATGGCGCTAGCTGCGCAGCATTTGTGCACCGCCGCCGTCAGTGTCAGCCAGTTTGCCGTGGGATACGGAGCTCCATCGCAGTCTTTAACACTGGTAGCATGCCGCGACAGCGTGGACGTGAACCGTATGTGCAGTTGACGGACTTTGAGCGAGGGCGTATAGTGGGCATGCGGGAGGCCGGGTGGACGTACCGCCGAATTGCTCAACACGTGGGGCGTGAGGACTCCGCAGTACATCGATGTTGTCGCCAGTGGTCGGCGGAAGGTGCACGTGCCCGTCGACCTGGGACCGGACCGCAGCGAAGCACGGATGCACGCCAAGACCGTAGGATCCTACGCAGTGCCGTAGGGGACCGCACCACCACTTCCCAGCAAATTAGGGACACTGTTGCTCCTGGGGTATCGGCGAGGACCATTCACAACCGTCTCCATGAAGCTGGGCTACGGTCCCGCACACCGTTAGGCCGTCTTCCGCTCACGCCCCAACATCGTGCAGCCCGCCTCCAGTGGTGTCGCGACAGGCGTGAATGGAGGGACGAATGGAGACGTGTCGTCTTCAACGATGAGAGTCGCTTCTGCCTTGGTGCCAATGATGGTCGTATGCGTGATTGGCGCCGTGCAGGTGAGCGCCACAATCAGGACTGCATACGACCGAGGCACACAGGGCCAACACCCGGCATCATGGTGTGGGGAGCGATCTCCTACACTGGCCGTACACCACTGGTGATCGTCGAGGGGACACTGAATAGTGCACGGTACATCCAAACCGTCATCGAACCCATCGTTCTACCATTCCTAGACCGGCAAGGGAACTTGCTGTTCCAACAGGTCAATGCACGTCCGCATGTATCCCGTGCCACCCAACGTGCTCTAGAAGGTGTAAGTCAACTATCCTGGCCAGCAAGATCTCCGGATCTGTCCCCCATTGAGCATGTTTGGGACTGGATGAAGCGTCGTCTCACGCGGTCTGCACGTCCAGCACGAACGCTGGTCCATTTGAGGCGGCAGGTGGAAATGGCATGGCAAGCCGTTCCACAGGACTACATCCAGCATCTCTACGATCGTCTCTATGGGAGAATAGCAGCCTGCATTGCTGCGAAAGGTGGATATACACTGTACTAGTGCCGACATTGTGCATGCTCTGTTGCCTGTGTCTATGTGCCCGTGGTTCTGTCAGTGTGATCATGTGATGTATCTGACCCCAGGAATGTGTCAATAAAGTTTCCCCTTCCTGGGACAATGAATTCACGGTGTTCTTATTTCAATTTCCAGGAGTGTATGTGTTCGTTTGTTCCGTTCACTGTACGAGATTGGAAATAGAGGTGCATAGTGTATGTAATATGACTGTAATATTCCGGCTGCGAGTACCAGCGATGATGCGCTCCTGAATTTGATGCGACAACGGTCTTTGCGGAAAAACAAAAAAGTAAGGCGTTCCCTTAGCGACCAGTTTGTCATTCAGAAGATGCCACACTGCCACTGTTTGTTCAAATTTTTCATTTTGAAAGTGTTTTTCCCGAAAATCTTACTGCGGCTGTGAGAACTTTCGTCACCAAGAAAGAGACGGAGTATTCATCACGAGTTGTAGCAGTTTTCTCCAGCCTTGCCTGGTGTTCTCTGAGAACTGGAGAAGCGGAAACCTCAGTGTGGTATCGATAGAACGATGCCGCGGCGTAAGTGCAAGTCAAGCTGGCACTACGAGACACCGACGACAGCGCCCTCTAGCAGGCGCTGTTCAGCTGTGCGACCACCACTGCAGACTCTCCCCATTTCATCAAGAGCAGACGGCCGGGACACTTGGCACCTCATTGCAAAGTTATGTAACCGTTCATCAACGTGGTTTTTTGCTCCAGTAAACCACTTTTACTTTCTTGCAGTACCGACGTTTATTACCTTTTTCTGCCCCTGCTCCTACCCACGCGCCGCCGTCCAGGCGGGATACGAAACTCCGACCGCCAACTCGCGCTGTACCTAACCCGTTCTCTCCTTACAGCACCCACAAAGAAAACATATTCGTCTTTAGTCAGTTTGCTTTCACAGGTTTTTTTTTTATCTTAGACAGGAAGAAAAATTTGGAATGTATGCATCTAGGAAAAAGATTCAAAAGTGAGTTTGAATCCAGTACCCGTCTTATCTGTGTCAAAGACAAAAACTCAAAGAGTAAGCAAGTTCATTAATTAATTAATCTTTCTTTTACGAGTAACAGTTTCATTCCAACGCAAAAAAATGGCTAAGGCGAATCTTTAACCAGCGACCCATGACTCGCACTATGTTACAACGCTACCGATTACACTCTTCATTCGATCTCGGTTTGGATCACAACTGTATCAAATACAGTCCCTCGGGAAACCTTAAAGCCGCTTTCTTTCTGTAAATTTACGAAAAAAACATTAAAAACAACCTATCTGTCGGCACTTTTGAATCTCGTCCCACACGCGTGTTTCACTACGGAACAGGAAGCAGCCTCAGCCATTTTCATTCTTCGTACTAACAGCATGACAGTCAGAGCATTACAGAGACTGTGACTGCACACCATTTTTGAAATAAATAATACGTAACTTAAAGCGTGATTAAGAAAAACGTTGATGGCTGCCAATACATTAGAATATCTTAAAGTTTCATTTAACGTAACTTAGTAATTGATATACCTGGTGGTTATAACTGAACCTTCCGTATTTAACATGTTACAACACGTAAACTAATTACCGTACGAGTACCAAACTTGGTAGCATTAATGTCCAGACTATGGGGTGCGTGATTTCCACGCATCACAGCGCCACCGTCCGGTTACAACTATGACCACTAGGTGCCGTGACCAGTCATAGTCATTGATACAGAGTCTCACACACCTGACGATTCGCAGTGAACTTGTTGACGTGTCAACATGGGAGTGGACCAAAGGATCAGGGCATTACTGGTGAAGGGCTGTTATCAAAACGACAGTAATGCTGCAGCTGCACTTGGAGAATATCGCCGGCTGAAAGAATTAGAGAAAGTCCTTTCTCTCTACGTGCTGTGCGGAGCACGATGAAGAAGTTGGAATCAAGTGGAGAACTGGGCGTCGCTTCGGGAAGAGGCCGACGGCCGGTTGCACCACAGGTTGTCGATGTTGCTGTGTCAGACAAGGCTTCGCGCGGGTCCCGGTCGTTAGGCAGTGCGCGTGCTGTGTCATGACTGATGAACATCTAGTGGTCCACTGTGCGGGAGGTGCTTCGAACCACTCTCGAATGGTATCCGTGCAAGGTGCTAATCACACAGCAGGTTGCACCACGGGAGGCACAGCAACTTGTAGGCTTCGCTTTGCACTTCCCCGCAAAGACCATCGTGTGGACAGACGAAGCTCATGTTTCTCTGACGGGTGAGGTGAACACACGGAACTGCCGAGTGTGGGGATCTTCACCTCCAGTCAGTGTGCACGAAATTCCTCTGTACGGTGAACGTGTCACCGTATGGCGTGGCTTCACAGCTGCGTTCAGCATTGGTCCACTCTTTTTTGAAAAGGTCGGCGCTCATTGACCGAAGACTGGCCGGCGCTACTGCGACCTGCTTCGCCAGCATGTCATACGCCCCCTACAGGAGAGAGATGAATTTTGATGTGGGGCCCAGCCGTACATCGCTAGTGAAGTTGACCTGTTTCTCCGAAACACTTTTGGCAACGGTCAAATTATCAACCGATCATTTCCAAATGCTTGCCCGGCACGGTCACCCGATCTCACCGCCTGTGATTTCTGGTTGTGGGGCTACCTGAACGACAGGGTTAACCATAGGAACATGAGCTGATCTGAAGCGCAGTATATCAAGAGAGGTAGCCAGCATACCTACGGACATGCTCCGTTCTGCTGTGTAGAGTGCAATCCTGCCCTTTCAGACTCTTCTGGACACTGATAGGCGCCATAGTGAGCCCCTTGGGCAGCAGTAATTGTAGCGGTATGTAATGGTATGATGTACCGTAGCAGCACATTAAAAGTGTTTCACTTGAATTGATTCTGCACTATTTCCCTTCCCCATGACCTTGAAATTAATGCTACCAACTTTGTTATGACGTATTAAACAGGGAGAATTGAACTATAACCATCTGATATCTAACACATAGCCGGCCGAAGTGGCCGTGCGCTTAAAGGCGCTGCAGTCTGGAACCGCAAGACCGCTACGGTCGCAGGTTCGAATCCTGCCTCGGGCATGGATGTTTGTGATGTCCTTAGGTTAGTTAGGTTTAACTAGTTCTAAGTTCTAGGAGACTAATGACCTCAGCAGTTGAGTCCCATAGTGCTCAGAGCCATTTGAACCATTTTCTAACACATAAATAGGACCTACTTGCAAGAGAATAACAACACCAGTGTGCGTGTGCTACGGCTGCTGACCAATCATCGCTTTTGTGTTTGTGTAGACCAGGTTCATTCTTACGACGAAGAGAGTATAGCTGGACTGTTCTGCAGGTAGCTCTCGGAACTGACGAATGATCCTTCCGGTGATTTCGCGCGGTTTTCCGCAACCGCCCTCCTGAATGCTCGACGGTCCCTGTCCGTCGGTTGACGTGGAATGTCTCGTCTTCGTCCAGCCGTGGTCGCCCCTTCGCGCTTCCACTCCACAGTCACACCGACAACAGTGGACTTAGGCAGCCTCGGAAGAGCTGAAATGTCGCTGACGTATTTGTCTGCGTCCAGTGACTGGTCCACGTTGAGTCGCTGCCTCTCTCCTCACAACACGGTGCTCCCCGCCTCCTCCTACACTGGAAGGGTCCTTCTCTCGTCACATCCACCGGTCAATTCGGCACTGCTGATACTTTTGATCAAATTGTGTAAGTCACTGAAAAACAATGAAGGAAATTTCTCAAAAGAATCGCAGGATCTAAAAGTAAAACTGGAATTTGGATGAAAAGGAAAAAATACAGAAAATTTATCAAGCTATAAAAAAAGAATCACAGGTATCATTAGCAAACGGTGAGTAAAGTTTTATAATCACCTGGCTACAATAAGCAACGACAGGCAAATTCTAAACTTGGCCTTATGGATGAATAATCGCAACAAGTGGTTGGCACAAATTATTGAGCACCTGAAAGAAGCTGCCATTCGGCAAGAAATCATCTAAGATAAAACGACATTTAGAATTTTAGTTCACAAACACAACTTTGTCGAAGTACCTACTCGATAAAATTCAGTATGGATACAGGAACATAAAGACATTGAAAGAAATAAGAGATACCAGGGCAAAAAGAAAAAAAAGACAAAAGTATTCCGTTTCTGAGGCTGACACTTTATATCGATTACTACGCAACATGTAGGAACATAGCGAACGAAAAAGTTTATCGATTTCGACGCCACACAGACGGTCTTACAGCCTCAGCCACCAGTTGCTCTGTGGGTGACGTCAGCTGACGGCTACTTAGACCTGTCCCGACAATCACGCGCGCGGTCTCCACACTTCGCACTGCACTAGCTCACGTCACGTCAAAACACGTACGTAAATAGATCCGAAGCGCCGAGTCATCACCAACGCACACTTCCTCCGCTGCAATGTTTTCTTCCTGCTAGCAGCGTCGTCCGGAAGGGTGTTCTTCGTATTTTCGCTGTCGACACCTGGAGCAGGACGACATTCCCTCAGAATTATCGAAATACTTCGGAGAACCAGCCGTGACGAAACTATTCCACCTGCTAAGCAAGGTACTTGAGACAGGAGAAACACCCTCAGACTACAAGAAAAATGTAATAATTTCAGTTGCAAAGAAGGCAGCTGCAGGCAGGTGTGAATATCACTGAATCATCAGTTTACAGTATCGTGGTTACAACATACCGAAAGACACAGGTCGATTTTGGCGGAGAAGGAAACAGCAACTAGCCACTGTTGATAATGCTATTTATGCACATAGAAACCGCCGTTACCGGCTTCGAACCGACAGGTTCAACGAAAGCCGGCTGTTCACGCTTAGATGCACATTTTTTGTTGTTTGCATTCGTTTTAAATTGTTTATTCCCATTTGTGGTGGAAATTCCTTAAAAAAAAAAGGAAGACAGATTGGGTTCAACGTCCCGTCTACATCGAGGTTACCAGAGACGGAGCGCAAGTTCGGATTAGGGAAGGGCACGAAATCAGCTGTGCCCTTTCTAACGAACAATCCTCGCATTTGCCTGGAGTGATTTAGGAAAATCGCGGAAAACTTAAACCTGCACGGTCTGACGCAAGTTTAAACCGTCGCCCTCGCGAATGCGAGTCCAGCGTACGAACCACTGTGCCACCTCGCTCGGTGAAATTCCTCGGGGTGGTGATGTCCTGCAATCAACAAACGATGTGGGAAGCGACCTATTACCTGTAATTAATACCTAGGGGGCCCAGAATGCAGCACAGCTAAACTGGCTTCAACTCTCCCATGGGTGTGCCACTTGGCAGAGCTGGCTGGCCAAGCTGCACACGAAGACGGCACCTAGTCGTCCACGGGTTAAAATCGGCGCGCGCCACAACACGCCCCGTCCCCATCAACAACCTCGAGCAAACATGTTGGTGGGCTCAGTCCAGAGGGACATCACACGGCAGGTGGAGCCAGTGGCACGAGGAATTCGTAACGAACGGCGCCGCCGGCAACCGCGCCAAGGCTCACCTGCACTCCGTTTTCCTTCACAAATTCAACAAAAGCTCGGTATAAACCGAGAAATCGTTCCAGGCATACCCCCTGACTTAACCAAAGTACTTCTCAGTCCTATTTAAAGTCTCCGTACTCTTCATTCAGTTATACCGAAAAGCGTTGTAACTGACACCCTGCGTCCGACTTGAAAAATTTTACTATTCGAACCGCCAATCTCTTCACGTGCTGCAGGCCGCGGTGGCCGCGCGGTTCTGGCGCTGCAGTCCGTAACCGCTGGACTGCTACGGTCGCAGGTTCGAATCCTGCCTCGGGGATGGATGTGTGTGATGTCCTTAGGTTAGTTAGGTTTAAGTAGTTCTAAGTTCTAGGGGACTTATGACCTAAGATGTTGAGTCCCATAGTGCTCAGAGCCATTTGAACCATTTCTTCACGTGCTCCATTCTTGCAAATTTAGCACAAAGTGCTTTTTCATGTACAGAAGAATAAATCTCGCCTGTCATTCGTTGTAATTTTTTGCTCTTTCATTGCCGATTAAATCTTTAAATTCTTTCTGCACGGTGCTGTAATAGCGTTTTATAGCTAATATGGAGTACCCGTCGCTTATGCGATCGTATTATATCGAGAATTCTCATCCCTCTCTTCTGTCACTTATTTTCATTTCTAAAGGCTTGTGATGACAGATCGCGAAACTGTCTCGTTTCGTGGGTCAGCCAGTGGACCCCTGAACGTCCTCGTATCACGAACAGATAGCGAATGGTAAACAGCGCTGTCACCACGACTCTGCTGAACTGAAGAGATTCGTACCGACAGAAAAATGCTATACCGCAATACCAAATGTAAGAGAGTGGGGAAAGCCCAACCACGCGGGAAGTTTGGGACGCCGTGGGCAGCCCTGCTCTCGAGAGTTGGAGGCTTCGCTTAGTTTCATTTGGCAGTCCACTGGAAGTGATGTTTACTTCGTTTTACTTAGCTGTGTACAGGGCTAGGATGGGCATATCGTAACGTGCAAGTAACGCACAGTCGCGATTTTGCCTCTTTTCGAATGACGCAAGGCGTCCACTCCACCGAAATCCCAATGAGGCTTTTAGCTCATAGTGACTGCAGAGTATAAATCAGGCTGGAGGTGGTTCTGTGATGGTCAAGGTTGTCTTTTTGTATCGTGACTTTGGCCCACTCATTCATGTTACTGTGAACATGAAGAAGGATTTGCTTTTAACATTTTCAGTAACCAAGTGCTGTCCCTTCTTCAGCATCTCCGTGATGCGTATGCTGTGGACACTGCGCTCTTCAGAGGTGGCAGCTGCCAGCTGCCAGCTTCACAGCACCGCCTGTGTGTTTGGGACTTGATCAAAATTCGGGCTGGCTCGCAACGTCACCACATCTTAATCCAATCGAAAACGCCTGGGGCAATTCCTAACAGCAGATGAAAGGCGTGTGAGTAAGGCGCATATCACACCAAGAGAATACGGTATACGTTGCACCTCATTGCAATTAAAGTCACGCTTATGGGTGCTACACCCGTGCTCCCACTGGGATGATACTATGCGCGGACCACTGCCAGACTGAGTACGAAAGGTTTTATTAGTAATTAAAATTTTTATATTTTTTTCAATTTTCCGTTTCCAATGCAGTGGGACTGTGTTCCGCTGCAGAGATGCACTTGGTGTTGGACTGGTGTGATAACGGATGCCGCTGCATATTGCTGCCTATCCACGCCTAGCAGACATGTCGGTTATAGCTGCAACAACCGGTTATCGGTTATAATGGTATTTTTCCACGCCATTTTAACGGGATTGTTGAAACCGCTCAAAATAACCGGTTTCTGAAATAATCGATTTTCGGCTTTGTTACTGTTACTTCCCTTAACCGATCTTACCACGGCCTAGCACAACTGCTTCGGTCCAGCTATATCTCCAGACAGTTCAAGATTCGAGTATACAAAACCCTGATCCAGCCTGTTGTTTTGTATGGCTGTGAGACATAGAGTATCCAGAAATAGGACTTCCATAAGCTCCTCGTTTTTGAGATAAAAGTACTTCGGAAGATCTTCGGCCCGGTTCTGGGTGCAGACACAGGGGAATGGAGTATCAGACACAACCGAGAGCTTGAGGAACTACACCAGCAAACCAACATAGCAGGAACTGTCAAAGCCAAACGAATACAGTGGGCCGGCCACGTGGCCCGGATGCAGGATCACAGATGGCCTCGGAAGCTCTTGGACTTCACACCTACAGGAAAGAGACCCAAGAAGCGCTGGAGGGCTGGCCTCCGTGAAGATTTAAACCGAGCATCAATAGATGTGGACGGATGGCGGATAGCAGCAACGGAGAGAATACAGTGGAGGAGGAACAGCATGCGGCCCACTGCGCCTGATCACGTACAACTAGAGGAAGATTATGACTGAACTGTTGTTATTAATGTCACCACAATTTCCTTCCTCTCTTATTATTTTATAGAAATGACGGAAAAATCTTCAATGTTTTAAGCAAATGAACATTGCACTTCATTGCTACGTTACTTCGTAAAAATATTTCCAGGCTATGGTTGGCGCACCTTCTGCGACTCAAACGGATGTCCGGCGGCGGCAGCGAGAAACTGTCGTACAGACCAGGTGGGGGGTCTCGCACTTGGCGTACAGTACGTGGAGGCACGACAGCCAGCGGCAGGGACGTTACTGTCTCAGCAGTGCTGTGCCAGTTCTTGTGCCACGTGTTTCTCGCTCGCATTGTTATTAAAATAGCACTACTCGGTTTTCTCATTTCTGTAGTAACACAATAATTCAAAATAACGCAAATTTTTTTGTATAAAATTACTTCTTTTTAGAGAAA
This sequence comes from Schistocerca americana, assembly GCF_021461395.2. NCBI lineage: Eukaryota > Metazoa > Arthropoda > Insecta > Orthoptera > Acrididae > Schistocerca > Schistocerca americana. Next base: position 195,385,693 of record NC_060127.1, read on the forward strand.
TTTTTATTAAAAAAAAATTAGCACTGTTGCTATGGCAAATTGATATTTCGGCTTTTTACTCGGTTATAGTAAAAAATAAAGAAACACCTAATCAAACCGAGACCAAACAAATACCGAAAATATCGGTAATACGGAACTAAAATACCGGTACGGTATCGGTTGTAACCAGTCGGTTCTTCCCATCCCTAACGCCTAGCACATCGTTCTCACGATCGTTCGCATAACGACTACTGCTTGTAGAACGTTGCCGCCTTAGGGGTGTTTGCAAACTACCCTCCAGCAGCCAATCAGAGTCTGTGAATGGTCAGGAGCGGGACGCAGGGTGGGCTGGCCCACCCCACGTGCCGTGGTCTTACACTTATACCGTTTAGCGCCAGTTGTCTGGAAATAAATTCCAGCTGTAGCTGGCGACAGCGTTAACGGCCTCTGGCCGCCCAGCTCACGAGGTACGCGGCGATGTCAACTCGGCTGAAAGTGCACAGACAACAACTGGGTTACGTTCCTACACTTTGGCAACGTCGCAAACCGTCTTGCCTGAATCTGCCTCACGTTTGAAGAACGAGTACACTTTCAACATACGGTCCCTTGGATTTGCATCTTCTAGATGTTTCAGCCATTACGAGAACATTCACAGGGCACCCGCACTACCACAGAAATCATTCGCGCGCGTAAAAGGCAATAGAGTGCTCGAATGTGACAGAAGTTTACGCAGTAAACATTCGGAAACATTCGGATCACTGATTGGCTAGCTCCGCAGCTGCCTACGCCGCACACCTAGCATAGAGGCCAGAAACGCTGTCGCGCAGTTCCACGTCCCGCCTTGGCAGTGCCCTCAGCAAGTCCTGAACAGCTGAACAGTACAGCGCGTGATACGATACGCAGTGCGACCTGCATCACGACGAGCAACGATGCAGCACGAATCATGTTTCTGGCTCGGTTGCAACCCTGAGCTCCTCTGAAGAACACTCTGTTGTTGCGTATCATTATTTAAAGCTCAAAAAACAGAAAAAGAAATCGAAATCCTGGATGCAACCGTACAATGCTATTAATATAAAACATAATTCAGCTGTGGCGTTTCGTCAGCTCTCTCAACATGAACACAAATTAGACGAATTTTACAGAATTCCCCCACACTGTTTCCACTTTTTCAAGCAGGACACCAATTTCCGAGTTGCTGTTTCTTCCGCTGAGATGGTAAGTTGGTGAAAGCACGGGGAAACAGCAGCTCGCTGTTTTCATGCTGAGAAGGTAAGTTGGTGAAATCGTGGGGATGACATTAAAGATGCCACCATCAAAAATCTACTTTTAATAAGGCCGCGTAGCGTGGTGCTTTGTTCACTGAAGTACGTAGAACTATAAATGATAATTTTTTTTGACTCATTAGTCTTCTAACTGGTTTGGTGCTGCCAGCCGTGAATTTCTCTCCTGTGTTAACCCTTTCATCTCAAGAGTATCACTCGCAATGTACGTCCTCAATTACTTCCTGGATCTATTCCAATCTTTGTCTTCCTCTACAGTTCTTACCTTCTACAGCTCCCTCTAGTACCACTCAAGTATTTCCCTGATGTCTTAACTGATATCCCACCCTCCTATCCCTTCTTCTTCTTGGTGTTTTCCATACACTCCATTCCTCAACAATTCTGCGGAGAATGCCCTGACTTCTTACCTTATCAGTCCAGCCCATTTTCAACATTCTTCTGTAGCACACATTGCAAATGCTTCGATTCTTTACTGTTCCGGTTTTCCCGTTGTCCATTCTTCACTACCGTACAATGCTCTCATCCAAACGTACATTCTTCCTCAAAGTAAGCTCTATGTTTGATACTAGTCGACAGGAATGTGCTAGTCAGCTTTTTATGTCCTTGCTCTGCCCATCGTCGGTTACTTTGCTGCCCAGGTAGCGGAATATTCTAACTTAATTTACTTCACAACCATCAGTCCTGATGGTAAGTTTCTCGCTGTTCTCATTTCTCCTACTTCTAATTACTCTCATCTTTCTTTGATTTACTCTCATTCCATATTCTCTACTCATTAGAATTAGAATGTTCATTCCATTCAACGGATCCTTTAATTCTTCTTCACTTTCTTTGAAGATAAAAATGTCATGAGCGAATCTTATCATTGATATTCATTCAACCTAAATTTTAACCCCTCTCTTGAATCTCCCTTTCATTTCCGCCATTGTTTCTTCCACGTATATATTGAACAGTAACACCCTTTTTAATCCGAGATCTTTGTTCTTTGACATCCAGTCTTATTGTCCCCCCTTGGTTGTTGCACCTATTGCATATTACTCTTCTGTCCCTGTAGCGTATCCCTATTTTTCTCAACATTTTGAACATCATTCACCATTTTACATTGTCGAACGCTTTTTGGTTGACAAATCCTACGAAAGATTCTTAATTTTTCTTCAGTCTCGCTTCCATTATCAACCGAAATATCAGAACTGCCTCTCTGTTGCCTTTACCTCTCTTAAACCCAAACTGATCGTTATCTAACAGACCCTCAAGTTTCTTTTCCATTATTCTGTATTGTCAGCAACTTGGGATGCATAAGCTGTTAAGACGACTGTGCTACAATTCTCGCACTTGTCGGCTCTTGCTATCTTCAGAATTGTGTAGGATAATGTTTTTCCGAAAGTCAGATGGTATATCGCCAGTTTCATACATTCTACACACAAACGTGAATAGTCGCTTTGTTGCCACCTCCCCCAATGATATAAGAAATTCCGATGGAATGTTATCCAGCCCTTCTGCGTTATTTGATCTGAAGTCGTCAAGCTCTTTTAAATTCTGATTCTAATACTGGATCAACTACCTGTCTCTCCCACACAGCAGGCAAGTCCTCCCCGACATAGAGGCGGCCTTCATTGTACTCTCTCCACCTACCCGCTCTCTCCTCTCCATTTCACTGCGGAATTCCTGTTGCATTTTTACTGTTACCAATCTTGCTTTTAATTTCAACGAAGATTATTTTGACTTTCCTATGTACTGAGTCAGTCCTCACCACAATTATTTATTTTTCGATTTATTCACATTATTTATGCAGCTATTTCACCTTAGTTTCCTCGCGCTTCCTATTTGCCTTTTTCATAAGCGAGTTGTATTTCTGTACTCCTGAATTTCCCGGAACATTTCTGTACTTGGTTCTGTCATCGATCAACTGAAGTATTTCTTTGCAGTTACCTACTTTGTACCTAAGTTTTTCTTTCCAACTTCTGTAACTGCCCTTTTTGGAGATTACATTCCTTTTCAACTGAACTGCCTGCTGAGCTAATCGTTATGGCAATATCTGCAGGCTTAGAGAACTTCAAGCATATCGTTTGATTCCTTAGAACTTCTGTATCCCACTTCTTTGCATGATGATATTTCCTGGCTAGCCTCTGAAACTTCAGCCTACTCTTCGTCACTAATAAATTGTGATCTGAATCTATCTCTGCTCCTGCGGACGCCTTACAATCAAATATCTGCTTTCGGAATCTAATCTCTGCCTGACCAAGATATAATCTAACTGGAATGTTGCCGTATCTCCCGGTCCAAGTATATCTCCTCCTTTTGTGATTCTTGAACAGAGTATACGCCACTGCTTGCTGAAATTTATTACAGGACTTAATTAGTCTTTCTCCTCTTTCATTCCTGGCAGCAAGCCCGAATCCTCCCGTAGCCCTTTCTTCTACTCCTTTCCCTACAACAGCATTCCAGGCCTCAATAACCAACAGACTTTCGTCTCTACTTACGTACTGAATTAACCGATCAATATCCTCGTATAATTTTTTTATCTCTTTATATTGAGCTTGCGACGGCGGCATGTGTAGCCGAACTACCGTTGTCGGTGTTGGTCTGCTTTCGATTCTGATGAGAACAGTCCCGCCACTGAACTGTTCACCGTAGCACACTCTGTGCCCTGCCTTCATATTCATAACTAACCCTGCACCCGTTATACAGTTTCTACTGCTGTTCACATTACCCTAGACTCATCTGGCCAGAAATCCTCGTCTTCTTCTCCGTTTCACTTGACTGACTCAATGTACAATACAATAAAAATCTTATCTTGAGTGTGGCGAACAATTATGACGACTACACTACCCACAGTACGGCATGCAAGTATCTTGCCGTACGGGCTCAATTTCTCTTCTTGGCGTGGTTCAGTTTTACATACAATAGCCCAACAACTCGCAGCTACGCCGTAAGCCATTTGCAGCCTTCATCCGAGGCATTTTTGTGCGAATTTGCAGGCAAAGCTTGTCCTGGTCCACAAACGTGTCGCCTCAGTCACTGCTGCCTACAGACTGTGTGTGTGACTTCCCGCGCTTCCCCTAGGTAGCGCGCCAGTTCGCTCTTGCCACCTTTTCCACTCACCAGGGCCACTTACGTTTCAAAGAAAAGCACACTGGCTTTTACATAACACATGTTTCTTACACTGTTCCTAAGCGTGACCACTTCTTAAATTGTCAAATTTACGTCAACATGAACAATTTATACATAGAAACATTTTTAAATATAAAATACCATCAGAAAAGTATTTAACGTAATAAACAATTTACAAAGTATTTTGCATACATTACTCACATAGAATGGCAAGAACTTCACACTCCAGTATAGCACACTTTACTTTACATCTACAGAAAATATAATCCAATATGCGAAAATTTTAAAGCAAAAAATTATAAAACTTTAAATGAACCATAAACAAATACTGTTACAGGCAGATATCAGTAATTCCTTCCCTTTCTTTTTTTGTCCCCCCTCCAACTCAATTTACACAATATGTATCAGAGCTGCGGGTCCCTCATGATGTTCGGACATGGCCGAAAGGACAGACACCACGTATCCATAACAAGGAAAATCGGTGTTGACATGTGATACCTCAGTTTAGTTTAACATCCTCACTGAAATCGTACGAATAAAACGACAGAGAAATAGTCACATATGCGAAGTATATGTGAAAACTACTGCATGGGTAAAGCTGTGGATAAAAAGATGGTAGATGAATGACTTGTAATTCCTGCACTGCTACATACCGAACGGAACGGAAGCGAAACCTAATACGTGCTAGAATGGGAAATACACTCTGCCATGCACTTCACACTGGGCTTGCTGAGTATGGATATGGCTGTAATTGCATATGAAGGGCTTATTTCAACAGTGGTACAAGTCCAGTACCTCCACTTTTCTGCCTATAATGCTTCTGTAATTAATGATTCAAACAAACAGAAAGAAAGGTTCATCTCTATCAAGAAGCCATATGCTTGAATATTTCTGGTATCTCAACTGCAGATTTTTCAGCGCTCATTTAACTTTAGGACTCTGTATCTCAAAATGAACAAAAATGGACTTGTACCACTATTGAAATAAGCCCTTGATATATACACCATTTCAGTGTGGAATACATCGTACCGTCCTTTTCGAGTAATTTCTATTGTGTCGGTTACATAAGTGCGGGGGACAGGGACAGACAACTTAAGTCAGCATGTGGCAGAATTACGTAGCGCGTGCAGGTGTTTCGTCAGCTAACGACACACACTGTAGCAGGCTGCAACGTCACGCCGATAACTCGCACCCAGCAGAACAGCACACGACAGCGTGACTGTGCTGTTTGTTTGATAGCGCTGGCCGGCAAACGGAAATCACTCGGTGCCCGGTATCGCACCATCTCACGCTATCTCGGCTCTGGTGCCGGTTATCTATCACACTGCGAGCGTTTCGGTGTGCGGTTCCACACAAAGGCCGATGATACAGGGCCCGGCAAAAAGACCTTCGATATTTCGAAACGAACAAAGAAAGATACAGAGAAAATACTGTTATTTGTGGTCTACAAATACTGCGGCATTTTATATTAGATGGTTTCAAAAATTATGTCTGGTAAATGGCGTCCTCCATTGTCGACATACTGATGAGACCTTTTCCGGAAGTTCGTATCATTTCCGATGGAACGGCAGCCACTTCCTGGGTGACGGCTTGCTTAAGTGCTTGAAGGGTTGTGGGGCGATGTTTGTTCACTTTGGTCTTTAAGGGGCTCCGGAACGCCCTATACTTGCAATGTTAAAATAACGCTTATAAATTACATCTTTCCTCACAAAGTATTTGAGGTAGGAAGTTGAACTTTTTACAGATTATTTATTGGAATATGGGCTACAACTTAACACAGGGATTTTACAAAATTTTAGTTCAGTTATTAAAGATGATTTTTTTTTCAATTGTAATGAAAATTCACAACATTTTTTTGAAATTTTTTATTTATATATTCAAAAATATACAGTTTTTTGGAAAAAGGCTGTGTTAAATTATGCAGAAGGTACTGTGTAACATTTACTGAAAGTTTGAAACAAATATGTTTGGAAGATCCTTAGAAAACATGTAATTATTGTGAGAAAATAAAAGTTTTGGGAATCGAGCGACAAAGATTGGATTAACTTTTTAGTGCATTCCAGGTCCATAGGATGGATTATCTTCATCCTCTGCAAACTCCTCCTCCAGCTTCCTCTTGTTCCTCTTCCTGTTTACTCTTGCTTGTATTTCTAGACTCTTTACAGCCCTGTCTGCAGCCCGAAGGCGTTCCTTGTCTAAAGCAAGCATCGCTCGTTGTTGTGTTCGTAGATTTTGCTACCATTTTCTTCAGTTGCAGTTACTGCAACACTGTTCCAAAAGGTGGTCATGTATGAACACTTATCACATTTCAGTTGTATTTCACTAGCAAGTCCTACGTGCTTTATTATGGAGAGTTCCAGACCAACTTCACTACAATGAATACATCTTACACAGTTTGAAAAAATTCCTTTGAGAACCGACATATCAAATATTTCATTCACTCATTGAACCAAGCTTCCTCTGTGAAGTATTTTCTTTCCCACTTTGACTGCTATGGGCAGTCTGCAGATTCAGAAAACGCAAAAAAGTAAGAATTGAACATTGAATTATTTTGAGCCTTTCCGGAGCCCCTTAAGCCCCACAGAAAAAAAGTCACAAGGTGATAAACCGGATGGCCTCGGATGGCCTCGGTGGCTAGACGGTGTCTTCTCGCGAAGAGAGAAGACGTACAGGAGACAACTCTCTCGAAAGTTCTAGAGAAAGCCAAGACGTGTGTGCTGTGGTTCCGACTTGTTAGAACCAGACTTCGCCCTCTTCATGGTCCCCAACAAACTGGTTTACGTTAGATGGGAGGAAGGTCTCTGTCACGTGACAGTAGCGATTTGAATTAATCGTTACCGTTATGCCAGCCTCTTCGAAAAAAACACGGACCCCCAAGACCAAATTGAGCAACGGCGCACCAGACCGTCGAGCGATGGCTGAAGAGCGGTTTCTGGTGAAGTTCGCGAGAGTTTCCTGCTGCCCGGGGGCGGATGCTTCGTCTATTTACGGTGCCTGGCAAGCGGATGTGGGCCCCATCACAAGAAATCCAAACATTGCCGGACGGAATGTTCTGAAGAATTTCCTCACACTCAGCCCTGCGAGTTTCAAAATCTCTCACACTTAATAACTGGGTAACCATAACGTCCTACGGTTGCATATGAAGATTTCTGTGCAGGATTTTTCTTGTGCTGCTCTCAGACAATCACAGCTGAAGGCTTTGGAGATTGCTGGATGGACACTCTCACAGGTCCCACGTTTTTCAGCGTTGTTACAGTCCGAGGTCAGCCAGTAGATTTTCTTTTCAGTGCAGACTCGAATAGTTTTGCTATCAGGAACAGAATCGTGTCGACCCAGTTCGAACAGACCCAAATCTTGATGAGTAGCAACCACAGAACCAAAATTATGAAAATACTCCTCCACAACAAAGGCAGAATGTCACCTAGCCAACCCATTGTGCCTGCTAAAAATGGAACACACACCACTATCGATCGATTCCCCTTCCACACCAGTATCCCCGCCATAACTCACACAGAGGGACCCTATGTCAGTGAGACGTTTGAAATTTGCTGCCTCCACCTCAGGCTTGTGACTTTCTCCACAGCAGAAGACGCCACAGTTCAATTTACCAGGATCTCTTGCATATGAGAACCATTACGCCTGTTAAAAGTGCCCATTGGCTAACAGTATTGGCTGATGAATTCGAACTGTTACTATGGCATGGTGCTGTAACCAAAGACAGGGGAAAAACTGTACTGGCAACCCAGATTTCCCTCATTGTTTGCATAACATAGTAGATGAATTACAAACTGATAACGAAAACTATGAGACTCAAGGCACAGTAAGGCGTTCCTGTTTCATCAGGAAACATCAAAACTGGAAAAAAATCAGTCTAAAAGGAAGTTGGAAGGCTATCTACAAAACATTAGGAAAATAACAGTATTTTCCAGAACTGAAACAATGTTGTAACTGTTCTCCTTCAGAAGAAAGGGGAGAGACAAATGCGAAAAAGGAAAGATCTGTCGTTTGTCTGTAATGTACTAAAATTGCACGGTCCAGTCACATTAACGTAAACACCCATCAAAAGCCTGAATAACCACCTTTTACAGCGCAGACCATTGCGGAACATGCAGGAAGAGTGTGAAGGCAGTAATCGGGATGTGGAGCCACGTCGGCTCCAAATGACGATCTGTAGCGTGAAAAGCCCGATCGAGTGCTCTGACAGATTGTGGGGGTGTTCTGCAGCTGGGAGGGTACAGTAAATTCGTCCTGGTGCTCTTCGAACCAGGCACGCACACTGCAGACTGCTCTGTCACCTCAGCGAGCAGAACAGGCTGAACGTAATGGTGGACACGTAGCAAACAGTACAGCCGAGTGCTGCACTGTAGGCGGTGTCGGTAGCGCTTTAGTTATGCAAAGAGGGACATAGTGGCACAGCGAATGACTTACACGTAAATCCTTTATTTGTTAAAAAAAAGTATATAAATCGCTGCTACCTATTTAGTGTCTCCGTACTACATGAAGGAAAAGTGCCCACAGTAAGATATCGAGAAGGTGCGCTATCTGACAAGCTCGTTTATGTATTGTAGCGACAGTAACAGTTAAATCCTAAATGAAGCGGTTGGAACACAACAAGCGGGAAATACGACTAAACTGGATAAACAGTTTGTGCACTGCAGACTAGTTGGTTCAGCTTTAAAATAAGTTTGAAGGACTTTTTATTTATTTATTTATTTATTCATCCGTGGAACAATAAATATTGTATGGATGTCGTCAGATTACAACACATGAGCACACATACATTTACAATTAAACAGGTTTCTCATATTTTGTGTAGTTTTTATAACTAGTCATACACATATTTATAATTACACAATTTTTGGTGATAATGTCATATGTTGCTAATAATCTACATCTATGTTAAATACTCTTTTACAGTATAACAACTTTTACTTACTAAAAAGGTTTTAAGCTTTTGTCTGAAAGTGAGGGGCTCATTTATTTCTTTAATTTCCTGTGGTAATTTGTTATACAGTTTTATCCCATTGTAAAATATACTTTTTTGCGTCTTTGCCTTGTTCTTTCTATCTAGATGGAGGTGGTGACAAGCTCTTGTTACATGGTCATGTATTAGGCTGTTTGTGTTGTACATGTTGAGATTTTTCTTAATGAACATTATGTTCTGAAAGATATACTCACAAGAAACAGTTAGAATGCCTAGCTTTCTAAATAATTCCAGACAGTGGGCCCTGTTGTTGCTGTTTGTTATTATCCTTATGGCTCTTTTTTTGTACTTTGAACACAGTTTGTATGTTGCTGGCACTTGTTCCCCAAAACATGATCCCATAGCTGAGGACTGTGTGTAGATATCCGTAATGTTATTTTAAGACAGGTATTATTGCATACCGGTGCAAGGATTCTAAGAGCATAGCATGCTGTGGATAATTTCTTTGCCAAAATGTTGACATGGTTTGTCCATTTCACTTGGCTGTCTACATTCATCCCTAAGAATTTGGTACTTGTTACACATTCTAATTCATTATTATTAACTTTTATTCTAGTGGCATTGTGTTTTTTGTTCAATTGGAAGTTAATATAGTTACTTTTCTTTACATTTAGGGTTACTTTATTTTTTAATGACCAGTTGTGGACATCATTGAGAGCCTCGTTTGCTCTTTCTGACAGTTGTGTTGGATTTTCACCTGTTATTACTATGTTGCTGTCATCAGCAAAAAGTATATTTTCGCCATGTCTGATACTTTGTGGGAAGTCGTTAATGTATATAAGAAACAATATTGGGCCTAATACACTTCCCTGTGGGACGCCTATATTCACATTTTCTGGGTCAGACAGGTGTTTTATAAGGGAATTGTTTGAAACTTGTGATATCTCAGCTCGTTGAACTCTGTTTTCCAAGTATGATTTGAACCACTTCTTTGTCACACCTCTTATTCCTATTTGCCCTAATTTATGAAGTAAGATTTTGTGGTCAACTGTATCAAAGGCCTTGGACAAGTCTAAAAAGATACCACTTACATTTTCACCTTTGTCCAGTGCTTCTAAAATTACTTTAGTGAACTGTGCTATAGCATATTGTGTGCCATTTCCGGGCCTAAAACCAAATTGGTCATTGGAAAGAAGATTATATTTATTCAGGTAATTTAGCAGTCTCTTTTTGACTAGTATTTCTATTATTTTAGAAATGATAGACAGTATAGAGATCGGCCTGTAGTTCTCTACGTTTTCCACATCTCCGTTTTTAAGGATAGGTATAACTTTTGCTTGTTTTAGGTACTCCGGAAAGTATCCAGACTCGAAAGATTCATTAATTATGTCTGTTAATGGGCCCTTTATGGAGTCTATACAATCTTTAATTACGCAGACTGGGATTTCATCAAGTCCTACTGAAGTTTTATTTTTTAGTTGGTGTACTACTAGTGCCACTTCCCTTTCTGTAGTTGGCAAGAGCGCCATTGAGTTTGTTGGCTGGTTCTGAGTAGGTAAATCATACGTATCTGGAAATTTCTGCTGTAATTTTTTTGCAATACTACTGAAATATGAGTTTACAAAATCAGCTAATTTTTTAGGTTTACCTACTTGTACATCTTTGTTTTTAATATGTGAATTTTCCACATGAACATTAATATTAATACGAGGGGCAGTAAAAAAGTTATCCCTCATATTTTTTTCTCCTTAAATAAAGTTTGTTAAGTGAAAAACTTGAATTACCGCTATTCTGCAAAGGTTCTTCTCCAATCCACTGCAGCAGTAACTTCCCGCTTCGAGAGATGCCAGTGTTGCGGTCGATGTTCGTATCAGACACTGAAGGGCCCATCTGCATTCATGAAAGACTGAGAAATGTGTTCAATGATGCAACAGTGGATATCAGCACTGTTAGTCGACAGGTTCGTCGCTGTAACAAAGCTGAACGGCAAACACCGTTAGCTGAAGAAACGTGGAGCGGCAGGCCAGTGAAAACCACACAACGTCCAGTGAGCCGATGACACGATTCGTGGTGACCGCAGGGTGACTGCAGATAATTTGTGTTGCATCACCTCCTTCAGTAAAGGCAGTGTGATGGTGGTTGTCCAACAACTGCGGTACTCGAAGGTTTATGCAAGAATTTTAACAGCCCAGAATAAAGAGACAAGAAAAATAATTGTCTTCCAGCTCTTAAGGCGCTTCTCTTTGGAGGAAGAGAATTTCTGAAAAAACTGACCATCGACGAAACATGGGTTCATTTTTTTGAACCAGAATCAAACAGACAGTCAGTGGAACGGCATCACAGAAACTCACAGAAGAAGGTAAAGTTTAAAACTTTGCAGTTGGCAGGGAAAGTTGTGACTACAGGATTTTAGGATGCAGAGGCTGTGATAATGATTGATTGTCAGAGCAGGAATGCACAATAATTTCTATCCAATATGTAAGATTTAGATTAAAGTTCAGTCTTGATCACGTTATGTCTGTTTTAATGAGTAACCGGTTTCGGTTTTTTCTATAAAACCATCATCAGACCCATTGGCTCCCTTGGGTTGGTAGGTGGAGCTCTCCTTGCTGCTGTGCAGTCAACTGATCAGTTGATGAGATAAAAATCTTAATCCATCTTTCAGTAAGGAATTTGTTTTCAACTCCAACAATTCGGGATTTGAAGAGTAAATACATATGAAAGGAACCCTCGAAATTTGTGTACCAAGTGAGTTGGTATCAAGATCAACTAACATAAATGCATTCGTATACAATTATTCTGACTGTTAATCTGAATGGTAAATTGATTGGCAAGTTATTAATTGTGCTGCGAGAAGTTGGAGATGTTCTGGTCCCAGGGTCCTTTCTTGTGTTCATGATCTTGCAAGGGCAGCAGACAATATTTACATCACAGCAAGCAAGAGTGGAAAATGGGTATAAGGGGGCTGCAACTATGGTTTGCGCACTGCTTTTGGCCAATCACTGCTCGAAATAACTTGCTTTGGGTTGATTCCTGGTCTGCATATAAAAACATACTACTCCTTTAAAGCAGAGTATCCTTCCTGAAAATGTGTGACATTGCAGTTCATACCGCCTGGACAATTTCAGCATCTGGATGTTTGTTTCTTCCATGCCTATAAAACATATTTTTGCACTAATTGCAGCTATGCCTTAAAGGATGGCTAGTTTCACAAAAAGCTCTATGACAGACTGTTTTGTATTTTGTTGCATGCTATCACATTCCATCCGTTCTCATCACCACATTACACCAATATCATTCCATATGTATTCTTTAAGACCAGATACATAGTTTAACATCCTGCATGTTTTGTAACTCCCAAGGAGTTCACCTTCAATCTCAATAGCGCAAACCTTTGTGATTACTGTGGTGCACAATTTTTCATCCAGTGTTTGTGGTGCAAGTTAACGGTTTGTTTTGAACATTTCATGAATATTGATGATGTCCATTTTGTCAAATGTAATGCATACATCCAATAAATGGTTGGTCTCTGCACCCCCTGGACACTCATTTTCTGTCCCCCCCCCCCCCCCCCCCCCGATGCACTTGGCGAGTGATTAGCAGCTAATATTTTTTTCTGTCATTGTCAACACAACACTTTCAAATGAGCCTTAGTAATGGTCAAACTTGTGACCTCACACTCAAGGGGTTCCTTGTCAGGGAGACACCTCAAAGATCTACACTGTATGTATCAATAGAGGCACCTCATGAGTTACTGAAAGAAAATTATTGAAAAATTAAAAGTGGCAACTTCCAATATCTTTACAATATTTGCTAATCATGTTTACGGCAAATATGTTTTTAGTTTGCTTACAGACAATGGAATCTACTTGTATGTCCCACTTGAGATTGCCCTTCATTCTTAGTCCCACCACCGGTCAGTACATCAGCGCACCTGATGATGGCAATGCGCTCGATTGCCGAAATATTGTGTCCTATGCACACTCATACCAGGCTGTTCACCCAAAATTTATTTCGTCATATTTGATAATACTAATTCCAGATTTGAATGACTCACTGTCTGTTTTAAGCAACACAAACTGCTTCCCATTGCTCATAAACGCTTTTATCAACTAGTACCCATTTCCTCTATAATACCCAGGTTTCATAAAATGTCACGTAATATGGTGATGTTGCTAGTTACCATACAGCGGAGGTGCTGAGTCTCAGATAGGCACAACAAAAAAGACTCTCCCAATGAAAGCTTTCAGTCATTGGCCTTCATCTGTTGTTGACAAAGGCCAATGGAAGAAAACTTTAATTGTGAGAGTCTTTTTGTTGTGCCTATCTGTGACTCAGCATCTTCACTATGTGTTGAGTAGCAACTTTCCTTCTCATAATATTATTACATTACATCCTGGACTTTCCATTGTTTAATATGGTGATTTTAATAGAATCACATGCTTTTTCAAGATCGAGGAACACTCCAGTAAAATACTTCTTGCTATCTATGACAGTTATTTTTTCACCTGTTAACTGTGCTGTAGCAGTTGAAGTTGACGTTCTCATCAACCCATTCTATTTCCCACAAATGCAGGTAAGATTGAGATGATAGTTATCACTTGTGAACTGATCAAATTTCCTATTTTAGATTGTCTACCAGACCCAATTACGTCATATACTGCTGCGGCCATGGCATCAGACATGTTGTCTGTGCACCTTCTTAATGTGCTGCTACTCAACATATCATAACCTGATTATATATTTTATCTCCTTGCTGTTATTCGGAGCAAAATACATGCTGCTATGTTTATACTGAAGATTGTTGAAGTGGCCATTCACAAATTTACTAATAGAAGGAAAGTACATTTACATTCTGGTACTGGCATTTGATGATATTCTACTTTATGGCTGCTAAGGTCACTAGTTGATTTCTCCTTATATCCTTAAAGCTAATTATAAGTTTCCAGACAGCTTTGCAGTGTTACCAAGTTTCTTAATCTTATGGTTACATATCTGCTTCTAGCTTGTAATATTAGATCTTTGCAATAATCAAATAATTCTTAAATTCTATTTTCAGTCTGTGATTATTACAAGCCTAAAGATTGCACATTGGAAAAGTCTAAGTTTTTTCTTGTTGTTTTTGTTTCATGATTTATCCAATTGCTTCTTTTTTGCAGTCAATTACTGGTAAGGTCATTTCTGGTCATAATAAGATGCTGATGCAAATTCACTAAAAGTTATGCAGTTATGCTCATACCATTCCAAGATTTTTAGCGTACTGTTTACATTTTCAACACTGTGATCATGAGTGGTTCTTTTTGTTCCAATTTTTGCTTCTTGTTGCTCACATGATGATTTTCAGCTTCTTTCAGTAATTGAACAATATACATAAGCATAAATAATAATTTAAAAAAAGCATACTGATAGCTTAAGGACATGCAAATAGTTGGCAAGTTGCCATATTTTTTACTGATAAAGTTACTACAACTGTGAAACAGACTGCTTCCGTGCAATATCAAGGAGTCAGAATTATGGTGGTACGATGTGCAAGTAACCAAACAACTGATCCTTCAATGAATTATCCATTGTTATTATTCCACAGTGTTGTCAGTGTTCTGAAACAGCTTACAGCTCCCATAGCACATTCAGACTGCTCATAAAGGTAATAAACTTTAGTCTATAGACTACATATCTTATGTGATGTAACATTTTGTCTGCTGCATGAGCATGTATTAAGCTTGTTGGTATAGTTTTTTGGCATACATACGGTTTGCACAATTAACTCACTTCATATCAGGTTTACATGCAGCACATGTTTGTTTGTGTATTGTAAGCACAGCAGCAAAAAAAGAAACTTTGTCATCCCCAGGAGATACCAAAGTAATGCCATGTAACACCACCTCTTGCCTCCAAGCTGGTGAGGAAGATAGTCCGCTAGTGGCTTCAAGTGTCCAGCTGAAGCCACCCATTGACGATTACATTCTGTAAAGCAATAAAATTGGTGGACATGTCAATTCCTACATATCTGTTGCTATTTCAAGTAGTCAGGCATTTTCTATAGCACAAATAGCAATGGGTACAATAATAATGTAGTAAGTTACACAAAAAATTAAACAACAAATGCAGTCAATAAACAAAATACACATTCACATAGCCACAAACAACAACACAACAGGTAGGTAGTCCACAAAAACAAACACACACAGTAACAGAACAACAGTGACACAGAATATGTGACAAGGATGAGATGGGCTGCAAAAGGTCAGGGTGCCATACATGCCTCAATTGTTCTTTAAACTGAATAAGAAAAACACATCAAGGAGTTTAATCAATGACAGTGATATGTGAGACAACTGCATTTTTGACTTAACACTAATTTTTACAAAGCCAACTACAAGAGATAAAGACACAAAAATATAAATAAATAATGAATGACATCTGCTGACTTCACAAGAAAATTATCACATATACAAAACAAAGGCAAAAGAAAGTATTACTAAATGATCAAGTCAATATGAATAACCACTCACTGTTTACACTACCCATCCCATCATAAAGGCCATTCCTCTCATAAGCACGTATAAAAAAAGTAAAAGAATGCACACACATGCTGCCACCCCTTCCCCCCCCCCTCCACACACATACACACACACACACACACACACACACACACACACACACACACACACACACACACACCCATACACACACACAAATATCTATCTGACAAAAAACAAATGTAAGCAATAACTGGGAAAGTAGGACAACACATACAAAAACAAATGATACACTAGAAACAGAAAATGACATTTAATGTGTTATGTTATGAAAACACAATGGCTACACAAAAAATGGAAGGCTTTCCATCAGCTTTCCACATGAGGTAAAACTGCATGCTTTTCAAGTGTGGAAGCCAGCTGTGTCTGGCTTGAGTGGCCAGAGACTGTGTTGCTTTGCATGAGTATTTGTGTTTATGTTGTCTATCTTCAACAAAAGCCTTGTTGGCTGAAAGGTCACTCTCTGACAATTCTTTCATCATACCTATCTGCGACTCAGCATCTCAGCTATATGGTGAGTAGCAACTATCCTTTGCAATATTGTTATGTTCCATCCCAGATTTTCCATTCTTCAGTGACAGCTATCTGCTTGGAACATGTATTCTTTACAGATGCCATTTTGAAGCCTATGTATAGTAGCCCCACCTATTGGAACTACATAAAACTATAAGGGATGAAGCAGCAATACTCCATGTTGTCCCTGAACAAATTCCACATTTCTTCAACTAAAACTGGACAAGAAAAAGTGTGTTGCAGTACTCAATGAATGCCCCCCATAACACACCAGGCCATCCACTGCAGATGTCTTGGGGGTGTTCTCCATGCTATTACTTGGGGCCATTCATTTAAGTTACTGTGGGCATGAACCACAATCATAGAACTACCTTTGGCTTATGCTACACCCTCAAAAAACTGCAGATTAAATGCCTCTTTCAGCCAGTGGTGCACCTGACACTTTGTATCATTCAAAAGGATGAAATATAGTCAAGGATTAATTTCGGCCGGAACAGCATTCCAACAGTACTTCCTAGGAATTTCTTAAACTCTCTGAAACAAGTCAGTACTAGAGATTTAAACTAGTGCACATGTATTAAATTGCATTATAACTATAAGTTTCCACTGGGCCACCACCTGTGAATGTGACACAGCATGGCAACAATGAGAAATAAATAACATAAGGGGTGCTTGAACAAAACAAAATCTCATTTCTCTCATGTCGTAATTTATACTGTAGCTGCACAGGTGGCTAAAAGGTAGCAACCTTTCAAACCAGTATGTAAACATCCTTCTGCTCGTGTGTCTTTGCCCACGGCACTCGAGATGTTTTTCTCTTTCTCTGCCCCACAAACTTGTTAGGGCATAGTTTCTGTGAGTCCATCTTTATAAAGATGGTTGCAGGATCTCAGCTGTTCTAATCAAAACACCTTTCAATTGTCTAATTTTTAGATTGTTGTTTTATTTGAGCAACCAGTTTCAGCGCCACTATAGGCCATCTTTTTGTTAGAACATATTTCAACGCTCAACTTACCACAGGTTACCTTTACAGTAGAGAGGAGCCCCCAACAGTTGAAAACATGACGTTATAGTCACAAAGGCTACTGCTACCGGCTCGTGTCAATCTGTATTGAGCAGAACTAGGGAGCAAAGTGGCACTGCTATGCAGATGTATAGTAGCATCTGTTGTTTTCATTCAATATTGTGGTTTTATTGTTCTGATTATAAGAAATTATGTTTTAAGAACCTGAATTTCAGAATAGTATTTAGTAAAAACTTACTTCTCATTGTAAGTTTTATCATAGGTTTTCAAAAATCTCAACTTGTCATTTTTGTGGCTCGAGAGGATAGGCCGGGGAAGGTGGAGGGGTGGGAGGAGGGTGTTGTACGATTGGAGAGGTGTGTTCTGGCACCTAGATTTTAGAGAATAAGCACTGAAAATAGTGACCTGTCAGATAACACCATGTGCATCCAGTTTCTGTGTTATTTGGTCCATTGAAGATGTTCACCTTTGTGTAAGCCCACTTGTATAAGCGATGGACTTTTGTGAGATACCTGACTCAAACTCCATTGCATACAGGTTCCCTCAGAAACTAATTAGCATGGGGCTGCTTGCACCGACAGTAGCAGTTCCTGTTGAGTCTGAAAGCAGTTGTCATTGAGAAGTCTCTGGTCCTTACCAGTTGGGAACTCTTCACGACTGCTGCTTTTCAGCTGTCTTACGTGGCTGTGAGTGGTACACAATTCCTTGTAGATGAGTTGGACAATCCACACTGATATCTCAACCAATCAGGCAGCTTCATTTATGTTGTGGTGATAGGTACATCCAAACACAGTAGCTCCTTTCAGTCATTCAGTCACAAATCCAGAACAGCCGTCTTACTGTGTTGATTCCATAAAACTGAGTCATACATACACATCATATACACTTCTGATATTGACATTGTGAGAACATAAATTTTCGGCTGCCAAGATCTCTAAAATCTTTTACTCATACCAGTTTCTGTAATTTCTGTTGCCGTCTTTGGATCTGCCAAATATGCAACCAAAAAGCTAGGACACAACAACTAATATGACGGCACACAAAATTACACCCAAGATTTGCAATACATGGAATGACAACATACCTATGCTTATGAAATTGCACAATCTTCTCTGCCACTATGGCAAATGGTGCTATATGGTTTCAGATAAACCACAGTTTAAATTGAGTTTGAAAGACTTTTTGGTAGGCAACTACTTCTACTCCATATATGAATATCTTAACATCTTTTGTTATGTCAGATTAAGTAAAAATGTCTGTTAGATTTCAGTTTTGACAAAAATTGTATATGATAAACTTATTAAAAGTTTATTTCATTCTGACAGTGAATTAATTCTGTAAATATTAGCAGTTCCTGTTTACTGTAAAGTATTCACATATCTTGACAGTCTCCTGACAAATGATCAGGGAAGTGGGTATTATATTCATTTGTTCTATGTTTTTTATGTTGTACCTTCTGACATGTTTCACACCAAGAGAATATTGCATTTTAGGGTCTGTAGAATGAAAACTGAATCTAATCTAATCTAATGTATGTCCATGTCGGTATCATGAACTATGCTAGAAACTGGCACATCAATTTTAAAATAATAGCTATGTAGAAACATGTTATTGGACTGATTAAAAGCGCTCAAATTCATCGTCACTTTTCAACTGACAGATCCTAGTCACAACATTCTTAGTGCCACGTAAGTACATCACATGATGCAGTGGCAGTATGAATCAATATTATCATCTCACATTAGGTTAAATCATTTTTAATAAACCTTTTTATATCTTTTAGAGAAATATTAAAAAAAAAACAGTTTATAAAAGTTCTTAGTAATTCCTTACCCACTTTTTCTCTATACAAATCACAAAGAATATGATAACCTATGTACAGCTAATGCTGTCTACATCTAGATCTACATCTGTACCCTGCAAACCACAATGAGGTGCACGGGAGAGGGCACGTTCCATTGTACCAGTTCACATATGGAGTGTGGGAAGAGTCAGTGTCTGAAGGCCTCTGTGCATGCAGTATTTATTCTAATCTTACCATCACAATCCCTGTGTGAGCAATAGGTATGGGGCTGTAGTATATCCCTAGAGTAATCGTTCAAAGCGATTTCTTGAAACTTTGTTGAAATCCTTTTTCTCAAGGTAGTTTACGTCTGTCTTCAACAGTCTGCCATTTCAGTTCCTTTAGTATTTCTGTGACGTCTTCCATGGATTAAACAAACCTGTGACCATTTCTGCTGCTCTTCTGTGTATAAGTTCAATATGCCCTGTTAGTCCTATCTGGTACAGGTTCCATGCGCTTGAGCAATATTCTAGGATGGGTTGCATGAATGCAACCTCTTTTGTAGAGTGATTGCACTTCCCCAGTATTCTACCAATAAACAGAAGTCTACCAACTGATTTACCCATGACTGAACCTATGTGATGATTCCATTTCATATCCCTACAAAGTGTTACATGCTGAGTGACTGTTGGAATCAGCCAATTTGTACAAATGTATGAATTAGCTGATTACAACAGTCAGTCATTGACATATAGCCATAGGATACTATGTTTTTTTCATTTTGTGAAGTGCAAAATTTTACATTTATGAACATATGGCGCAAGCTGCCAATCTCTACACCATACTGAAATCTTATCGAGATCTGACTGAAGATTTATGTAGCTTCTCAGACAGTACTTCATTATAGATAACTGTGTCATCTGAAAAAAAGCCTGATTTTATGTTTAATATTGCCTGCAAGGCCACTACTGTACAACATGAACAGCAAAGGTCTCAACACACTTCCTCGAGGCACACCCGAAGTTCCTTCTACATCTGATGATGACTCTCCATCATCCCTACCAAAAAGTACTCAATCCAGTCACAAATTTCACTTGATGTCCAATATGACAATATTTCTGGCAAAAAGTGTATGTGCAGTACTGAGTCAAATGCTTTTCAGAAATCAAGAAGTACTGCATATACCTGGTCGCCTTGATCCAAAGCTTTCAGTACACAATGTGAGAAAAGTGTGTGAGCTGGGTTTCACATGATCGATGTTTTCGAAATCCGTGCTGCCTGGCATTGAGAAGGTCATTCTATTCAAGATACCTCACTGTGTTTGATCTCAGAATATGTTATAAGATTCTACAACAAA
Source organism: Schistocerca americana (assembly GCF_021461395.2). Taxonomy (NCBI): domain Eukaryota; kingdom Metazoa; phylum Arthropoda; class Insecta; order Orthoptera; family Acrididae; genus Schistocerca; species Schistocerca americana. The sequence continues at coordinate 195,406,200 of NC_060127.1, forward strand.
TCAATGTCAAGGATACTGGATGATAGTTTTGTGGATCACTTCTACTACCCTTTTTGTAGATGGACATGACCTGTGCCTTTTTTCAAGAACAGGACACGTTTTTTTGTTCAAGGGATCTATGAAAGATTATAGTTAGAAGACAGTCTAACTCAGCTGTAAATTCAGTAAGGAATCTGACAGGGATTCCATCGGGGCCTGCAGCTTTGTTCAATTTTAATGATTTCAGCTATTTCTCAACACCAGTGAAACTAATACTTATTTGATTCATCTTTTGTAGGTCATATGTAAGTCAATTTTAAAACATCCAGGAATAGCTCAATGTCAACAGCCACAGATATGGTATTTCATCAAGAATACATTCAAAGTATATATAAAAACTATGGAGCTACTTAATATTTGTACTTTTGTTATCAGTTACAATGTTTACAAGAAATTCTTCAGATAGTTAAGGGGGATGAAAATTTAGCTGTGATGGGGCATTGGAATTCAATAGTGGGAAAAGGAAGAGAAGGAAAGATATGGACTGCGGAAAAGAAATGAAAGAGGAAGTCACCTAGCAGAATACTGCACGGAGCATAATTTAATCATCACTAACACTTGGTTTAAGAACCATGAAAGAAAGTTGTACACTACGTGGAAGAAACCTGGAGCCAATAGAAGTGTGCAGGATGGTCAGATGGGAAGGCAGTGGGCATGAAGGATTCATTAAAAAAGTTCAAGTAATAGGTCTTTTATTGACCACTTTTGCGTTATAAAGGGTCACATAGTCAGGCCTAGGGAGGCGAGGGTGAGCCAGAGTGTAGAGTTTGTCGAAACATAGTTCACAAAGGTAACGAAAGTTGGTGTCTGCCAATCAGGTAAGTTCGAGTGGCAGGCCAGCTGCAAAACTAAGTCCTCAGTGCTGCAGCACTGGAAGAAGTGGGAGATCTTCACTGCTACAGGTAGCGGGCGGCCAGGTACATCCAACATGGCCATGCAGCTTCCTGTGCCCTCATTGGTCAGAAGCCAAGGAACCTGCGGGGTGGCATGGAAATTTCCAGTGCATGGCCTGGTGACCATTGCATAGATGGCGTTACTTCATAAGTGCACAAGAGAAGTGCATGATTGAGACGATTGCTGACTTGCTGTTGCCAGACCGTGGGATGAGAAAATTACAGGTAGCCGACACTGCCAGCTGAGGCTTGGCCATAATGAGAAAAATAACGTTACCTCTTGAAAGAGGATACAAAGTAAAATAAAGTCCCCTGCTATCGGGCAACTATCTGGCTCATCCTTACGGAAGGTTTTAGATTGGTTATAAGATGGTAAGGCAGAGATTTTGGAGCCAGATTTTAAATTGCAAGACACTGACAGGGGCAATTTGGACTCTGGCCACAGTTTACTGGTTAAAACTGAAAAAATAGCAAAAAAGTGGGAAATTAAGGAAAAGGGCCTGGATAAGTTGATAGAACCAGAGGTTGTTGAAAGTTTCAGAGGGAGCATTAGGCAATGGTTGACTAGAACATGGGAAAGGAATACAGAAGAAGATGAATGGGTAACTTTAAGAGGTGAAATAGTGAAGGAAGCGGGGATCAAATAGGTAAAAATACATGGCCTAAAAATACATACCCTCCAATAATATAGGAGATACTGAATTTAAGTGATGAAAGGAGAAAATGCAAAAATTCAGCAAATTAGACAGGTGAAAGGAAACACAAACATCTAAAAAAATGAGATTGATAGGAAGTGCAATACTGCTAGGCAGAAATAGTTAAAGGACAAATGTAAGAATTTAGGAACATGTTTCACCAGGGGAAAGAGAGATACCACCCACAGAAAAATTAAAGGTCTTTGGAGGAAAGAGAGGCTGCTCAGATACACGGTGTACCACTCGAAACAGGCCCCACAAATATGTGCAGTAATTCCGCTGAAATTGCATCATGTAATTTGTGATGTTTGATGTGGCAACACTGTACTCTGCAACATCATTTGATGCAACAGTGTGTTTTCGCACATAGCTGTAGCTGGAGTTCAGTGTTCAGTGTTTAGTGACTATGTATCACCATGCTCTTGAAGAGCACATGTTTCTTGTGAAACGATATTGGGTTACTGGTTCCACTGCAACACATCAGCAAATATTGGTTGAACAGTTTGGTGATCAGCATATACCATCTAAATGCTGAATACAAAAGTTAGTGAACAAGATGGAGAGCAATGGAATTGTGCTGAATCTTCACGGTGATGTAATGCTGCCATTATCGAAAGAAAAAATGACTAATGTGAAACAACAATTGTTGGCCTCTCCTGCAAAATCTGTTCAACGTTTATCTCAGGAATTTGGAATGCAGAGCACATGTCACAGAGCTGCTACGAAAGCCAGCATGTATCCATACAGATTTACAGTTATTCAGGAACTGAACATTAATGACAAAGAAAAACACATTATATTTTACCATCATTCAGAAGCCAAGAATATTGTAGTACACAAGGTTCAGTAATGAGACATGGATTCACCTCTCTGATTATGTAAACTCTCAGAATACACATTCATAGTGAAATAAAAATCCACATGCACTGGGATGGCTCTGCATGCCACATGTCTCAAGTGACTGTGGTTGAGGTCAAATCATTTTTCCCTGGCAGAGTGATTTCGAAAGGACTGTGACCCCTAAGGCACCTATTTGAGCAGCACCTCATGTTTTCTTCTGGGGTGGCCTAAAAGGCAAGGTCTACAGGACAACACAGCACAGCTTGGAAGACCTAAGAGAGAACATCATCTGTGAAATCCAGGCAGTGACACCAGAGGTTGTGGCAACAACATTCAAGAATCTGTAGTGTCGTGTTCAACTGTGTTTACAAGTTGAGGACAGTCACTTCCAGTACCTTTTTGTGATTCACCTTTATTTTGCCATGTACAAGTTATGGCATGTTCATTTCATTTCTTTCCTAATTTTTATGCAAAGTCTTTAAATGCAATTTAAGCAAATGTGGGGCCTCTTTCAAGTGGGCACCCTTTATAAAACCAGTCCTAAGCAGAGAAGGGAAAACCAAAAGGTGGAAGATGTACTTGAAGTCAATACTATAGAAGATCAAGAGGACATAGATGATGATGAGATGAAGATATGATACTGCAAGAAGAATTTAAGTGAGCAATGAAAGACCTACGTTGAAACAATGCCCTGGGAATATATGACATTCTGTCAGGAGTAGTAGCCCAGATAGCCCTGGCAGAGCTAACCATGACAAAACTCTTCCATTTGGTGTGCAAGATGAATGAGACAGATGAAATACTCCAGACTTAAAGAAAAATGAAATAATTTCAATTCCAAAGAAAGAAGGTGCTGACAGTTATGAATATTACTGCAATTTAATAAGTCATGGTAGCAAGATAGTAAAATGAACTCTTTACAGAAGAATGGAAAACTGCTATAAGCTGATCTTGGGGAATATCAATTTAGATTTTGGGGAAACATAGGAACATGTGGGACAAGACTAATGCTGCAACTTATCTTAGGAGGTAGGTTAAGAAAAGGCAAACCTATGTTTACAGTATTCATAGATGTAGAGAAAGCTTTTGACAGTCTTGACTGGAAGACTGCCTTTGATTTTCTTAAGTTAGCAGGGTAAAATAAAGGGAGCAGAGTATATTTATAACTTGTACAGAAACCAGATGGCACTTATAAGAGTTAAGGGGCATGAAAGGGAAGCAATGGTTGAGAACTGAGTGAGACAGATCAGTAGTCTATCCCTGATGTTATTCAATTTGTACACTGAACAGCAATACTACAAACAAAAGAAAAATTTGAAGTAAGAATTAAAGTTCAGGGAGAAGAAATAAAAACTTTGAGGTTTATCTATGACATTTTAATTCTGTCAGAAGCAGTAAAGGAGTTGGAGGAACAGTTGGACAGAGTGGACAGTGTCTTGAAAGGAGGACATAAGATGAACTTGAACAGAAGCAAAACAAGCATAATGGAATGTAATTGAATTAAATCAGGTGATGCTGAGGGAATTAGATTAAGAAAGAAACACTTAAAGTAATAGATGACTTTTGTATTTGGGCATCAAAGCAACTGATGATGGCTGAAGTAGAGAGTACATAAAATACAGACAGGCAATGGCATAAAAGCATTTCTGAAGAAGAGAAATTTGTTAAGATCAGATATAGACCTAAGCATTAGGAAGTCTTTTCTGAAGGCATTTGTTTGGAGTGCTGCTATGTATGGAAGTGAAATGTTGACAATAAACAGCTTAGACAAGAAATGAATAGAAGATTTTGAAATATGGTGCTACAGAAAAATGCTGAAGGTTAGATGGGTAGATCGTGTAACTGATGAGGCAGCTTTGAATATAACTGGGGACACAAAAAATTTTTGGCACAACTTGACTAAAAGAAGAGATCATTTGACAGGACACATTCTGAGACATCAAGGAATCCCCAACTTAGTATTGGACGGAAGTGTGAAAGGCAAAAATCATGGAACAAGGTCACAAGATAAATAAAGTAAGCACATTCAGAAGGATCTAGGTTGCAGCAGGTATTCAGAGATGAAGAGGCTTGCACAGGATAGAGTAGCAGGGAGAGCTGCACAAAAACAGTCTTTAAGCTGAAGATCACAACAACAACATTCATACTATATATATACCAACATGAAGCTATTTAATGTTTGTGTTTTGTTATCAATTACGATGTTTACATGAGCTTGTCCATGGCAACACATTGCTCAGTGTCTAGATGAACTCTTGTCACCTGATGCCTGTGTGCAATCTGACCATCTGATATTCAGGTGAATGCTCTTCCAGTTTTCAGTATAACCAATGTATAGTTATTACTCCTTATGGGGTTGCAACTGCTCTTAACCTGATCTCATCATCTAGCATTACCAGCTCATTATATATGCTAGAACAAATATGTTTATATGATATTCACCCTGTACAACTAATGTCAAAAACATTATCATGCTACATTTTGTGCTCAGTTTAAGAGTGAGTGCAGTTCCATAGGGTGTAATAACTGTACATTGGTTATATGAAACTCTGAGTGATCAGATTGCACAATCTCTTCATCATCTGCAGAACTAGTTGGCATATAAACTTATACTGCTGTGGCAGGCGGGGGCTTCATACCTATCTTGGCTACTATAATGTATTTGCTTTACTCTTCATAGTAGCTTGCCTGCATTTGTATTTTGTTATTCATTATTAAACCTGTTGTTGTTGTTGTGGTCTTCAGTCCTGAGACTGGTTTGATGCAGCTCTCCATGCTACTCTATTCTGTGCAAGCTTCTTCATCTCCCAGTACCTACTGCAGCCTACATCCTTCTGAATCTGCTTAGTGTATTCATCTCTTGGTCTCCCTCTATGATTTTTACCCTACACGCTGCTCTCTAGTACTAAATTGGTGATCCCTTGATGCCTCAGAACATGTCCTACCAAACGATCCATTCTTCTAGTCAAGTTGTGCCACAAACTCCACTTCTCCCCAATTCTATTTAATTCTTCCTCATTAGTTATGTGATCTACCCATCTAATCTTCATCATTCTTCTGTAGCACCACACTTCGAAAGCTTCTATTCTCTTCTTGTCTAAACTATTTATCATCCATGTTTCACTTCCATACATGGCTACACTCCATACAATCAGTTTCAGAAACAACTTCCTGACACTTAAATCTATACTCAATGTTAACAAATTTCTCTTCTTCAGAAACGCTTTCCTTGCCATTGTCAGTCTACATTTTATATCCTCTCTACTCCGACCATCATCAGTTATTTTGCTCCCCAAATAGCAAAACTCCTTTACTACTTTAAGTGTGTCATTTCCTAATCTAATTCCCTCAGCATCACCTGACTTAATTAGACTACATTCCACTATCCTTGTTTTGCTTTTGTTGATGTTCATCTTATATCCTCCTTTCAAGACACTGTCCATTCTGTTCAACTGCTCTTCCAAGTCCTTTGCTGTCTCTGACAGAATTACCATGTCATCGGCGAACCTCAAAGTTTTTATTTCTTGTCCATGGATTGTAATACCTACTCCAAATTTTTCTTTTGTTTCCTTTACTGCTTGCTCAATATTCAGATTGAATAGCATCAGGGAGAGGCTACAACCCTGTCTCACTCCCTTCCCAACCACTGCTTCCCTTTCATGTCCCTCGACTCTTATAACTGCCATCTGCTTTCTGTACAAATTGTAAATAGCTTTTCACTCCCTGTATTTTACCCCTGCCGCTTTCAGAATTTGAAAGAGAGTATTCCAGTCAACATTGTCAAAAGCTTTCTCTGAGTCCACAAATGCTAGAAATGTAGGTTTGCCTTTCCTTAATCTTTCTTCTAAGATAAGTTGTAGGGGCAGTTATTGCCTCACGTGTTCCAACATTTCTATGGAATCCAAACTGATCTTCCCCGAGGTCAGCTTCTACCAGTTTTTCCATTTGTCTGTAAAGAATTCGCATTAGTATTTTGCAGCTGTGCCTTATTAAACTGATAGTTCGGTAATTTTCACATCTGTCAACACCTACTTTCTTTGGGATTGGAATTATTATATTCTTCTTGCAGTCTGAGGCTATTTCGCCTGTCTCATACATCTTGCTCACCAGATGGTAGAGTTTTGTCAGGACTGGCTCTCCCAAGGCTGTCAGTAGTTCTAAAGGAATGTCGTCTACTCCCGGGGCCTAGTTTCGACTTAGGTCTTTCAGTTCTTTGTCAAACTCTTCACGCAGTATCATATCTCCCATTTCATCTTCATCTACCTCCTCTTCCATTACCATAATATTGTCCTCAAGAACATTGCCCCTTTATAGACCCTCTATATAATCTTTCCACCTTTCTGCTTTCCCTTCTTTGCTTAGAAATGGGTTTCCATCTGAGCTCTTGTTTCGACTTAGGTCTTTCAGTTCTTTGTCAAACTCTTCACGCAGTATCATATCTCCCATTTCATCTTCATCTACCTCCTCTTCCATTACCATAATATTGTCCTCAAGAACATTGCCCCTTTATAGACCCTCTATATACTCTTTCCACCTTTCTGCTTTCCCTTCTTTGCTTAGAAATGGGTTTCCATCTGAGCTCTTGTTTCGACTTAGGTCTTTCAGTTCCTTGTCAAACTCTTCACGCAGTATCATATCTCCCATTTCATCTTCATCTACCTCCTCTTCCATTACCATAATATTGTCCTCAAGAACATTGCCCCTTTATAGACCCTCTATATACTCTTTCCACCTTTCTGCTTTCCCTTCTTTGCTTAGAAATGGGTTTCCATCTGAGCTCTTGATATTCATGCAAGTGGTTCTCTTTTCTCCAAAGGTCTCTTTAATTTTCCTGTAGGCAGTATCTATCTTACCCCTCCTGAGATAAGCCTCTACATCCTTACATTTGTCCTATTCCTGAATAATTTTGTGTTTGTAACCCTGTATTTTTCAGCTGAACAGAAGTCCTGTTCCCCCTGCCACCAAACTTCACTAGTTCCCACTATATCTACCTTCAAACCATCCATTTCCCTCTTTAAATTTTCTAGCCTACCTGTGCTTTTAAGAGGTCTAACATTCCATGCCTTGATCCATAGAAAACAACTTTTGTTTCTCCTGAAGACATACTTCTCAGCAGTCCCCACCAGAGATCCAAATGAGGGAATATTTAATCTCTGGAGTGTTTTACCTAAAAGGATGCCATCATCATTTAACCACACAGTATAGCTGCATGCAAGCCTGCAACTACTGAAAAGGCTGCTGCCTCTCTTGGGGAATCACACATTTGTCTGGACTCTCAACAGATCCCCTCTGTTATGGCTGCACCTGCATTATGGCTATCTGTACTGCTGAGACATGCAAGCCACCCCATTGATGGGAAGGTCCATATTTCATGTGGGGAGACTTTGAATGTATTCTTGATGAAATATCATATCTTGCCTATACATACTGAGCTATTCCTAGTGTATTAAAATCTACCTACATATAATACCATTAGCTGTACATAGAGAGCTTTCAAGTAGTTATAGGTTGGCATATTGTTTGTGATTTTGTAAAAAAGAAACATTTGGTGAAGAATTATTAAGAATTCCTTTCAGAGCTGTTAGTGGTAGCAGTCATGTGCGCATGAGGTGTGCTTTCATGTGCGAATGTATGAGGGTTGGAACATTAATAGTGGCAACTGTTTATTTACAGCTCGTACAAAATAGATACACGTTTCAAAATTTTACTCACCTTCAAAGAAGTCACCAGCATTGTGTATAACCTGTTGCCAGTGATGTGGAAGTCGTACGATACTGTTAGCAGTGACATTTGTGTTGGAAGATCGAGTGGCGCAGCCTATTGCCCAACAAATTTGTAGCATTTCTGAAGCGAATGCCGTGAAGTATTTCCTTCAGTTTAGAAATTGAGTTCAACTCATGAGAGCTTAAGTCAGGGAAGTGCAGTATGTGATATAGCACTTAGCAGCCCCATCAGTCAAACAAATCAGTAACAGCTTGCACCGTACGAGCTTGAGCATTGTCCTGCAAAATGATGGTAAGGTCCAGCAGAAAGTGTCATCACTTCTGTCGCTAAGCTGGTCATAGGTTGTGTACAGAGACAGAAGTGATGACACTTTCTGCAAGACCTGAGCATCATTTTGTAGGAGAATGCTCAAGCTTGTACGGTGCAAGCTGTTACTAATTTGTTTGACTGATGCGGCTGCTAAGAGCTATACCACCTACTAACCTACTGCTCTCCTCTGACTTAAGCCCTCGTGACTCCAACTCGATTTCTAAACCGAAGGAAACACACTGTTACATGATAAATCAGTCTAATCTAAAAGCCGTAAATTCAACTAAATACCTAGGTATTACAGTTACAAACAACTTAAATTGGAAGGAACATGTAGAAAATGTTGAGGCGAAGGCTAACCAGAGACTGTGTTTTATTGGTAGGACACTTAGAAAATGTAACAGACTTACTAAGAAGACTGCTTACACTATGCTTGTCTGTCCTCTTTTAGAATACTGCTGCACATTGTGGGATCCTTACCAGATGGGACTGATGGAGTACATCGAAAAAGTTCAAAGAAAAGCAGCACGTATTGTATTATCGTGAAGTATGGGAGAGAGTGTCACTGAAATGATACAGGATTTGGGCTGGTCATCATTAAAAGAAAGGCGTTTTTTGTTGCAACAGAATCTTCTCACGAAATTCCCATCACCAACTTTTGTTTCCGAATGTGAAAATACACTCCTGGAAATGGAAAAAAGAACACATTGACACCGGTGTGTCAGACCCATCATACTTGCTCCGGACACTGCGAGAGGGCTGTACAAGCAATGATCACACGCACGGCACAGCGGACACACCAGGAACCGCGGTGTTGGCCGTCGAATGGCGCTAGCTGCGCAGCATTTGTGCACCGCCGCCGTCAGTGTCAGCCAGTTTGCCGTGGCATACGGAGCTCCATCGCAGTCTTTAACACTGGTAGCATGCCGCAACAGCGTGGACGTGAACCGTATGTGCAGTTGACGGACTTTGAGCGAGGGCGTATAGTGGGCATGCGGGAGGCCGGGTGGACGTACCGCCGAATTGCTCAACACGTGGGGCGTGAGGTCTCCACAGTACATCGATGTTGTCGCCAGTGGTTGGCGGAAGGTGCACGTGCCCGTCGACCTGGGACCGGACCGCAGCGATGCACGGATGCACGCCAAGACCGTAGGATCCTACGCAGTGCCGTAGGGGACCGCACCGCCACTTCCCAGCAAATTAGGGACACTGTTGCTCCTGGGGTATCGGCGAGGACCATTCGCAACCGTCTCCATGAAGCTGGGCTACGGTCCCGCACACCGTTAGGCCGTCTTCCGCTCATGCCCCAACATCGTGCAGCCTGCCTCCAGTGGTGTCGCGACAGGCGTGAATGGAGGGACGATTGGAGACGAGTCGTCTTCAGCGATGAGAGTCGCTTCTGCCTTGGTGCCAATGATGGTCGTATGCGTGTTTGGCGCCGTGCAGGTGAGCGCCACAATCAGGACTGCATACGACCGAGGCACACAGGGCCAACACCCGGCATCATGGTGTGGGGAGCGATCTCCTACACTGGCCGTACATCACTGGTGATCGTCGAGGGGACACTGAATAGTGCTTGGTACATCCAAACCGTCATCGAATCCATCGTTCTACCATTCCTAGACCGGCAAGGGAACTTGCTGTTCCAACAGGACAATGCACGTCCGCATGTATCCCGTGCCACCCAACGTGCTCTAGAAGGTGTAAGTCAACTACCCTGGCCAGCAAGATCTCCGGATCTGTCCCCCATTGAGTATGTTTGGGACTGGATGAAGCGTCGTCTCACGCGGTCTGCACGTCCATCACGAACGCTGGTCCAACTGAGGCGCCAGGTGGAAATGGCATGGCAAGCCGTTCCACAGGACTACATCCAGCATCTCTACGATCGTCTCCATGGGAGAATAGCAGCCTGCATTGCTGCGAAAGGTGGATATACACTGTACTAGTGGCGACATTGTGCATGCTCTGTTGCCTGTGTCTATGTGCCTGTGGTTCTGTCAGTGTGATCATGTGATGTATCTGACCCCAGGAATGTGTCAATAAAGTTTCCCCTTCCTGGGACAATGAATTCACGGTGTTCTTATTTCAATTTCCAGGAGTGTATTTTGTTGACACCAACCTACATAGGGAGGAACGATCACCGCGATAAAATAAGGGAAATCAGAGCTGGTACGGAAAGATATAGGTGTTCATTCTTTCTGTGTACTATATGAGATTGGAATAATAGAGAATTGTGAAGGTGGTTTAATGAACCCTCTGCCAGGCACTTAAATGTGATTTGCAGTGTATCCATGTTGATGTAGATGTACTTTTGGTCCCATGTTTTCACAGATCTGAAGATGGTAACAGGGAACTGCTAAACCAATAATCTATATGAATAAATGATTTTAGAGATATTTGCAGTTGACAATTTATAATTTATTCAGTGTTCACTTACACATCAGTTCACTGACATGACTTGTGCCATGACAGTGGTGGAGGGTCACATGACTGCCTGGTAGCAGCTCTACACCCTGTATTCATACAAAACTGATACATTTTCTGAATTATATTTTTATTGTAAAATGATCCCACCCCTTTCTACAAAGGATCAGACATCTGCCTAGCTCTGGAAGACATTGTTGGTGTTGCTAATGGCACTACAACACAACAACAAGCAAAACTGTTGTGACATTGAGGCATGTGAGATAACCAGCTGCTCACCCCTCCATCACTTTAGCTGACCTGCGCAGTGACACATAAACTCAGGTTGTGTTCTGCCCCATACTTCCTTGTTGCTGCTGTTGTTCACCAATGTGCAAAGTCTTTTCTGAAGATTTGAAAGGAGTAAGATTACAATAAACTTTTTATTTTACTTATCTTTCCTTGTAGAGTTGGCTCCATTTTTTCCAGTGCAGGGGTCTGATTCTTGCATTGATCTAAATAATTATGAAGATTGTCACTGTAGAATTTTTGTTTTTACATTAATTTATTTTGTCTCACTTTAATGTATCACACAGTCTTTAGAATTTTCACATTAACAAAGCCAGAATTACATTGTTCACCCAAAATAAATACATCCCATCATATCAGAGGCATGCTTACTACTACTTCAGTCTGCAGTAATAACAATATTCGAAGTGGTTTGCAATTTTTCTTGTTGTTGTTGTTGTTGTTGTGGTCTTCAGCCCTGAGACTGGTTTGATGCAGCTCTCCATGCCAATCTATCCTGTGCAAGCTTTTTCATCTCCCAGTACCTACTGCAACCTACATCCTTCTGAATCTGCTTAGTGTATTCATCTCTTGGTCTCCCTCTACGATTTTTACCCTCCACGCTGCCCTCCAATACTAAATTGGTGATCCCTTGATGCCTCAGAACATGTCCTACCAACCGATCCCTTCTTCTGGTCAAGTTGTGCCACAAACTTCTCTTCTCCCCAATCCTATTCAAAACTTCCTCATTAGTTATGTGATCTACCCATCTAATCTTCAGCATTCTTCTGTAGCACCACATTTCGAAAGCTTCTATTCTCTTCTTGTCCAAACTATTTATCGTCCATGTTTCACTTCCATACATGGCTACACTCCATACGAATACTTTCAGAAATGACTTCCTGACACTTAAATCTATACTCGATGTTAACAAATTTCTCTTCTTCAGAAACGCTTTCCTTGCCATTGCCAGCCTACATTTTATATCCTCTCTACTTCGACCATCATCAGTTATTTTGCTCCCCAAATAGCAAAACTCCTTTACTACTTTAAGTGCCTCATTTCCTAATCTAATTCCCTCAGCATCACCCGACTTAATTAGACTACATTCCATTATCCTTGTTTTGCTTTTGTTGATGTTCATCTTATATCCTCCTTTCAAGACACTGTCCATTCCATTCAACTGCTCTTCCAAGTCCTTTGCTGTCTCTGAGAGAATTACAATGTCATCAGCGAACCTCAAAGTTTTTATTTCTTCTCCATGGATTTTAATACCTACTCCGAATTTTTCTTTTGTTTCCTTTACTGCTTGCTCAATATACAGATTGAACAACATCGGGGAGAGGCTACAACCCTGTCTTACTCCCTTCCCAACCACTGCTTCCCTTTCATGTCCCTCGACTCTTATAACTGCCATCTGGTTTCTGTACAAATTGTAAATAGCCTTTCGCTCCCTGTATTTTACCCCTGCCACCTTTAGAATTTGAAAGAGAGTATTCCAGTCAACATTGTCAAAAACTTTCTCTAAGTCTACAAATGCTAGAAACGTAGGTTTGCCTTTCCTTAATCTTTCTTCTAAGATAAGTCGTAAGGTCAGTATTGCCTCACGTGTTCCAGTGTTTCTACGGAATCCAAACTGATCTTCCCCGAGGTTGGCTTCTACTAGTTTTTCCATTCGTCTGTAAAGAATTCGTGTTAGTATTTTGCAGCTGTGACTTATTAAACTGATAGTTCGGTAATTTTCACATCTGTCAACACCTGCTTTCTTTGGGATTGGAATTATTATATTCTTCTTGAAGTCTGAGGGTATTTCGCCTGTTTCATACATCTTGCTCACCAGATGGTAGAGTTTTGTCAGGACTGGCTCTCCCACGGCCGTCAGTAGTTCCAATGGAATATTGTCTACTCCGGGGGCCTTGTTTCGACTCAGGTCTTTCAGTGCTCTGTCAAACTCTTCACGCAGTATCATATCTCCCATTTCATCTTCATCTACATCCTCTTCCATTTCCATAATATTGTCCTCAAGTACATCGCCCTTGTATAGACCCTCTATATACTCCTTCCACCTTTCTGCTTTCCCTTCTTTGCTTAGAACTGGGTTTCCATCTGAGCTCTTGATATTCATACAAGTCGTTCTCTTATCTCCAAAGGTCTCTTTAATTTTCCTGTAGGCGGTATCTATCTTACCCCTAGTGAGATAGACCTCTACATCCTTACATTTGTCCTCTAGCCATCCCTGCTTAGCCATTTTGCACTTCCTGTCGATCTCATTTTTGAGACGTTTGTATTCCTTTTTGCCTGTTTCACTTACTGCATTTTTATATTTTCTCCTTTCATCAATTAAATTCAATATTTCTTCTGTTACCCAAGGATTTCTACTAGCCCTCGTCTTTTTACCTACTTGATCCTCTGCTGCCTTCACTACTTCATCCCTCAAAGCTACCCATTCTTCTTCTACTGTATTTATTTCCCCCATTCCTGTCAATTGCTCCCTTATGCTCTCCCTGAATCTCTGTACAACCTCTGGTTCTTTTAGTTTATCCAGGTCCCATCTCCTTAAATTCCCACCTTTTTGCAGTTTCTTCAGTTTTAATCTACAGGTCATAACCAATAGATTGTGGTCAGAGTCCACATCTGCCCCTGGAAATGTCTTACAATTTAAAACCTGGTTCCTAAATCTCTGTCTTACCATTATATAATCTATCTGATACCTTTTAGTATCTCCAGGGTTCTTCCATGTATACAACCTTCTTTCATGATTCTTAAACCAAGTGTTAGTTATGATTATGTTGTGCTCTGTGCAAAATTCTACCAGGCGGCTTCCTCTTTCATTTCTGTCCCCCAATCCATATTCACCTACTATGTTTCCTTCTCTCCCTTTTCCTACACTCGAATTCCAGTCACCCATGACTATTAAATTTTCGTCTCCCTTCACAATCTGAATAATTTCTTTTATTTCATCATACATTTCTTCAATTTCTTCGTCATCTGCAGAGCTAGTTGGCATATAAACTTCTACTACTGTAGTAGGTGTGGGCTTCGTATCTATCTTGGCCACAATAATGCGTTCACTATGCTGTTTGTAGTAGTTTACCCGCATTCCTATTTTCCTATTCATTATTAAACCTACTCCTGCATTACCCCTATTTGATTTTGTGTTTATAACCCTGTAGTCCCCTGACCAGAAGTCTTGTTCCTCCTGCCACCGAACTTCACTAATTCCCACTATATCTAACTTCAACCTATCCATTTCCCTTTTTAAATTTTCTAACCTACCTGCCCGATTAAGGGATCTGACATTCCACGCTCCGATCCGTAGAACGCCAGTTTTCTTTCTCCTGATAACGACATCCTCTTGAGTAGTCCCCGCCCGGAGATCCGAATGGGGGACTATTTTACCTCCGGAATATTTTACCCGAGAGGACGCCATCATCATGTAATCATACAGTAAAGCTGCATGCCCTCGGGAAAAATTACGGCTGTAGTTTCCCCTTGCTTTCAGCCGTTCGCAGTACCAGCACAGCAAGGCCGTTTTGGTTATTGTTACAAGGCCAGATCAGTCAATCATCCAGACTGTTGCCCTTACAACTACTGAAAAGGCTGCTGCCCCTCTTCAGGAACCACACGTTTGTCTGGCCTCTCAACAGATACCCCTCCGTTGTGGTTGCACCTACGGTACGGCCATCTGTATCGCTGAGGCACGCAAGCCTCCCCACCAACGGCAAGGTCCATGGTTCATTTTTCTTGACAAATGAATTTCTATTAGTTTCAATTATTTTTCATAAATGAATCTAGAAATAAACATAATAAACAGTACTAGATTACATAATTAACAATAGAAATTTTAAGTGTGCCAAATAATTCATTATTTCAATTATTTCAAATGTTTCTAAAAAAATAATGTCAACTGTACATTCAGAGCCGATATGCATCGATTGTTAACTACTACTGTTGAGGAAAAGTAATGCTAGAGGAGGATGTCCCATTACAAGGTGCAGACAATAGTAAAATTGCAACAGTGCCTGCTTGCATTGTCCATTAAGCTCACAGAGTCTTAATGATCAATGTCTTGTAGAATAGCTGTAAAGTGATTTCTGGGAACTGTGCAAATGATGTTAGTTGTTTCCACATATATTACCACCTGAAACACTATAATGACCAGATTTAGCTGCACATGAAACGTTTTTACACATGTAGACATGTGCACTCTGCTAATTTACAGTACCACAGTGGCAAATACAATTATTGTCTCAAGTTACATTCTCTTTTAGATACTATATTTGCAGAACACAGTCATGGCAAACCATATGAACAGAGCTCAAACACAAGGCTTGACACTGTAACTGAGATGATTGAACATTAAGTACACAACATTATACCAGCCCGAAGGAAACCACATTCATCAGTTGAAATGGCTTAACATAGCCACTACTTCATACATCAAATAATCCACCCACATATGCTGATTTTATATACTTCACTGAATGGTTTTCATAGAAATGTTAAATGTGAACTTGATGAGTACTAGATAGTTGTATGAGCTTCAACATGGTAAATCATCAACTCTGTATAGAAGGAACAAAAAAGACAAAAATTGACTTTAAGGAAAACTCAGGCCAGCCACAGTTGCTCAGAATTTCACGTAGGTGTTGCGCAAGTGCTAGCTCGTCCCAGACCTTCTCAATTTAGGTGTTGCTCATTTACTCGGTTGATGAGGACTGTTTATTTTGGGGGTGGGAGTTCACCTTATAAAGACTGGAGTACGAATATTTTGTGATTTCAGATACTACATAATTATTTGAAGAATGGATAGGTTAGATTTTGCTACTTGGAACCAATTACAAGTATTAACAGTAATTTTGTTTATGAAATACGTGGTGGCCCAGGAAATTAGAAAAGTTTATGAAACCATTTTATACATACACATTGCGAAAACCATTCTGTAAATACAAGTGTGATATTGAAAGTTACACTAAATTATACAAAAATGTTAACTAATGGTTATATCAATTAGTGAAGGATGTCATCTTGGGTATAAAAATGAGGTTAACAAAAGTGCAGTGGTAAACATTGGAACCTAACAAGCCCAGAGGCAAAATCTGCAGTGGAAAATGTCGCTACTTCTGAAATTTAATCTCAGTTATTAAGCAAATTAATTAGTTCCACATAAACTGAAATATGTTACCAATATCAGCAATGTAAGAAAAGGCAGGTTCCTTCTTACCACAAAGAAGACATGTTAAGTTGCAGACAGCCTTTGGCCACAGCCTTCATCAGCATCAGCAAAAGAGAAACACACTGTTCATACAAACACGCAAACACACCTCATGCACATGGGACCACCATCTCCAGTGTCTTGGGCCTGAGGAGTTGGAGTTGGCTGCCATGTATGTGTGAGGTGTCCTTGCTTGTTTGTATGAATGGTGTGTGTTTCTCTTTTGCTGATGCTGATGAAGGCTGTGGCCAAAGGCTTTATGTAAGTGTCTTTTAATTGTGCCTGTCTGCAACTTAACATGTCTCCTTTATAGTAAGTAGTCATCTCTCTTTTCCTACATGGTTGATATTCTTACCTAGCATTTCCATTGTTTGATACATTACTGATAAGTTGAAATTCCAGTTTTTCTGGTAAATGAAGTCACTACATCCATAAATACATACTAGATCACATGAAAATAAAAAAGTCATACTATAGGGAAAAGTTCAGCTAGTGACAACTTTTGATTAACGGATTTTCCAGTAGAGCTAAATGCATCACTGGAATCAGCATATTGAAAATAAGGACTTGAATAATAGTTTTAAGTAGGGAAAAACCTAGTGTTTAATATGTGTATCACTTAGAAAATACACAAAAATGAAAAAAATAGTAAATAAAATAATTATTTGCAGAGGTGCAATAAGAGCAGATGTAGATTACAAGTTGCCCTCATGTTAGATTGTTGATCCTGCAGAAAATTATGAAGAATGCAGCTCCCATCCAGGCAAGAGTGGCCGAGTTTGTGCCAACTTCTTCTTCCTACTGAGACACGCAGTGGCAGTGTACCTGGTGTAAACAATTTTTCAGTCTTCATATTTTATTGAGCACTGAAGACTCATACAATGCACCACACAAACTATTTTACCTTCTTAATATAAAAATTGAATAATACTCTTTAGTCTTATTCTCTCTTAGCTTCAGATCAATTTCATCTTTATTGTGGTGGTCATGAATTTTTCTTCCGTATATCTGTTTCATGGAATTTTGATTACTTATTAACATTTTCTCAAGTTCATTTGTAGTAAAATCATTTTCACTTTATATTGTTGGCTGTTTCTTGCTTTCTTATTTCGTGAATACACAGGGTGGTCTATTTTTCTTGCATTCACATTTTCTATTTTTCTTCATGTCTCGTTTGCTTCAGTATATAATGCTGTAGATAGCAGAAGTAGGAACCAATTTCACCGCTGCCACATGTAAGGGCTCAATGGATTGGTTAAACCAGGTCCATTTTAGACCAATTTTGATTAATTAATTTCTTGTATATATTTCTTTCATATTTAGCTGTGCAGTTACTACTGTATTTCTGTGTTGGAGTCACTGTTAGTGACAATACTGTACCTCCGCAAATCTAGTTAGCTAATATTCAACTTGAAGATTATACGTTACCCTTGACTCTGATGGAATGGCAACAAGCTACACTTATCGGTGAGAATGTGATGTACACAGAAATGATGCTCAAGACAACAGATGAATTACTGAAAAATTAAATTAATTTGGAAAAGGCAATAATAGATGTTCACGATAGCATTTGTAGCATGGAACTCCACCCCTATTGCAATATTCCTCGGATATTTTTTGCTGAATCCATCCACCCTCCACTTGCACGGAGGCTAGTATTGTACAGCAATACCGTCAGATCATGAGAGCTTTTACAGAATGTTCAGTATGATTTCTGACCATTCTAGACACTAAGTACCATACACTCGTTATTAATTTCTGTGGTGTATAACTGACCATCCAAGTCACTCATTTTGTATAACTTTGAACTGTGACTGAATCACGCTTTCATTTTTCTGCCATTTCATCTGTATTTAACACATGTTGTTATGTAGTACTCTGGCAATCAAACATGTGCTGTATACAATAATCAATTTTTGAAAATATAATGTAATTTGATAGACAAAAAACTCTACTCACCAAGTGGCAGCGGCAGAAAATACATAAAAAGATACTGAATTTTGAAGCTTTCAGAGCCAGTAGTTCCTTCTTATGGCAGAAGGTTGTAGGAGAAGGAAGAGGGGTGAAGGAAAAAGAATGGTGAGATGAAGGAAATGGGGAGAATTTGGATAAGTCACTGAACACCAAAGACTTAGTGAAGGGGATGAGAAGGAAAGATTGATTGTTGAGGACTGCACCGGATGAGATTTGAAAACCTGAGAGCTTAAAGGTGGAAGATACGGTAATATGCAAAACAGAGATTGCAGATAAAACATCAAGCATGAGTTAATAAAAGCAGAAAGCTAAGTGCATTGTACGTGATTGAGGAGGGGAGGAGGAGTAAGGGGGAAATAGATGGGTAAGAAAATAGAAAATGTAGAAAACAAAAAGGAAATGAAGAAAGGAATAGTTACTGTGAAGAAATGCTGTGACTGAATATATAAACATAAATTAAGGCCAAGTGGATGATGAGAACCAAGAACATGTTGTAATGCCAGTTTCCACCAGTAGAGTTCTGAGAAATTGATGTTGGGGGAAAAGAATCCAGATGGCAAATGTGATGAAACAGGCACCAAGGACACAGCTGTTTTGTGATATGTTAAGAGAAAACTACCATTGTCTCTCAAGCTGAAAAAATTTGAGTCTTTGTAAATACAGGGTGATCAAAAAGGATCATCTGATTTAAAAAGTCTGAACTATTATGTTATTTGAGATATGTGTGTGAATAGTGCACTGTAGGAAAGAGCGAACTCTCGAGTTTTACATGGTTCCCACTAGGTAGCAGCAGTGTGCACCCACTTCAGTTCTAGTAAAAACAGTCTCGGGACAACAGAAAGTGTTTTGTGTCCTACATTTTGTGCAGTGAGTGTCACTTAATAACTGTTCAGCATGGCTTTCATACTAAGTATGGTGTGGATCCTCCTCTAGCACAGAGCATTAGATGATGGCATGTACAATTGCAAGAAACAGGTTATTTGTATAAACGCAAATCGCCAGGCTGTCCCCATGTCTGACATAGACACTGAATGCATCCGCCATATTTTCATAAAGAGTCCCCAGAAATCTGTTCGCCTTGCAGCTCGGCAGCTTAACATGCCCCTGATGTCCATCTGGCATGTGTTGCATTGATGTTTACACATGAAACTGTACAAAATTCAGCTACTGCAAGCTCTTTGTGAAGGTGACAAACAACAATCTGTGGTATTCTGTAATTTCATTCTTGGCAATATGGAGGACAACAGTTTTCTTCAACACTTAGTGTTTAGTGACGAGGCAACATTCAATTTAAATGGAAAGGTGAACCATCGTAATGTGAGAATATGGGGTATGGAACAACCACATGAAGTTGTACAACATGAGAAAGACTTTTCAAAATTTAACGTGTTTTGTGCAGTTTCACAGGAAAAGATGTATGGTCCATTTTTCTTTGCTGAGGACACTGTTGCAGGAAGCACTTATCTCAATATGCTTGACAACTTTCTTTTCCCACAGCTGGAGATTGATTTGACCTACTTCATTTACCAGCAGGATAGGGCACCACCACATTGGCATCTGGAAATGCAGGAATTTTTAAATCAAAGGATTACTGAGTGATGGATCAGTTGTACTGGACCAAATGATTCAGTCTTACATTACTGTCCTCCAAGGGCACCAGACCTGACTGTGATTATTTCTTGTGGGGCTTACAAAAGACTCTGTTTATATGCCTCCGTTACCAACAACATAGAATGGACTGAGACATCACGTAACAGCAGGTGTGAAGCTGTAGCTCAAGACATGCTCGCTGCAGTGTGGGAACAATTTGAATACTGCATTGACATATGCCGTACATCTCGAGATGGGCATATTGAACACCTATGAAAACAAACTTTTTGAGTTCCAAGTCCATCAAAAAACAAAATTGACTATGTACCTTTATTAGTTTCAGAAATATAGATGTGGCAAATCGGGTGATTCTTTCTGATGCATCTTGTATGTTCAAATAGTACTGAAGAGCTACAGAAAATGAACATCACACATGCCTATCCTGTTAAAACTGTGTGGTACAGCTTGCATAAATGACTTTTTCTTGCAAAATAAAAGCACCAAGCTGTTAAAAGTCATTGTTTTATTACTCTGCAGGTGATGAGCATTAAGTCAAAAATAGTTAGAAAGTAATAAAACAAAATACTTTACTAGCTTAGTTTGGTTATTTTACAAGAAAATGAAGCATGTCTGTGATTGTCATCATTGTTTCTGAGGGAAATATGATTGGACTATTTAGGGACAGTTTTATTACTGATGGCAGTTTTCTTCACAGGAATCAACTGTGCTCTTTGCCA
The DNA here is from genome assembly GCF_021461395.2 of Schistocerca americana. NCBI lineage: Eukaryota > Metazoa > Arthropoda > Insecta > Orthoptera > Acrididae > Schistocerca > Schistocerca americana. Next base: position 195,426,907 of record NC_060127.1, read on the forward strand.
GCAGCCTGATTGTTTGCATGTTATTTTTACCTAGGTGAGAAATGGTGAGTATACATGCTCCTCTGCTGTCAGTTTCTATCTATAATTTATTGAATGTGAGGAAAAAAAAAAGAATAGTTGTAGAGGACTTGCTTGCTCCAATTTCAAAATTTTTCTGACAAAAATCGAAAATGTTTTAGCCTTTGTTTACAAGAGAAAATACAGATAATATAATTTCATATATGAGTAGCAATGTTCTACTAGAACATTGACTGCCTGCTTAGCTGAGTGGTAACATGTTTGCCTACCATGCAGCGGGCCTGGGTTTGATTACCAGCCGGATTGGAGATTTTCTCTGCTCGTGGACTGGACATTGTGTTGTCCTCATCATCATCTCATCATCACCGACACGCAAGTCACCCAATGTGGCATCATTTAAAATAAGACTTGCACCTGGCAGCCAAACTCCCCTGGAGGGTTCATTTCATTAGAACACTGAATAATAAGAAAGAGAATTGACTTAAATTTGTAAATCTGCATCTACATCTGCCCTCTACAAACCTCTGTGAAATGCATGGCAGAGGGTATGTCCCACTGTATCAGTCATTACGGTTTTTTTCCCTGTTCCATTCACATATGGAGTGTTGGGGGGAATGATTGCTTAAATGCATCTCTGTAATTAGTCTAATCTTGTCCTCACAATCCCTAGGAGTGATATGTAGGGCGTGTAATGTATCCCCTGTCAAGTCCTATGTAGTGTGGGTCCCATAGACTCAAACAATATTGCAGGATGGGTCACAAGTTTTTTGTGTATAGCCACCTTTGTAGACTGATTGCATTTCCCTAGTATTCTAAGTGTGAATCGCAGTCTGCCAACTGCATGTCCTGGCAGAAATATCAGAATCAGAATCTTTCATTGCCATTGACCACATACAGTAGAATAGGCTTTCTCAATAATATCAAGTAATATCTTAATAACGTCAAGTCACAGCACACTTAAATTATTACAGTTAACATTTGCAGTTCATGTACAGATTAACTATCTTGTATACAGCTATAATTTAAATATTAATGTCAATATTGTTCATATCATACAGCTCTTTCATAGTATGTAATGGGTTTTTTGTCAGCCAGTCATACAATTTTGTTTTGAATTTTTTGAATGATGGGGATTGAGCAGTGAGAGGCCACTTGTTAAAAACTTTGAGGGCATTTACTTTAAGGGAATTTCCTGTTACAGTTAGCCTGTGCCTTGGAATGTCAATGTTGCCCTTATTTCTAGTGTCATGTTTGTGTACTGTTTCCGTAAAAACACATAGCTTAATGCTGTTCTTGACAGAGAGCACAGACTGATAGCTGTACACGTCCACAACTATAAGTAGAGTAAGTCTGATAAAAAGAGGGTGACCGTGCTCTTCAGGACCATCTTGCATAATATGCAGACAAATTTTTTTGGACTTTTAAAATATTGCTGATATGAGGAGAATGTGCCCATATGAGAAGGACACATGAGATGTGTGACTGAAAGAGACCAAAATAGGCCATGCAGAGATAGTTATTACTGACCATATCTCTCAGTTTCCATACAAGGTAGGACTCTCGTGAGATCTTTTGACAGACTTGACTGATGTTCTTCCCAATCAAGTTTTGTACCAACACGTATTCCTAAAAGTTTGACACATTAATTTTCTATCTCCTTAGTCAATCTTAACATAAGCTTTTGAGTTTTGTCTGGATTACAGACAAGTTTATTGCTGCAAGCCAGTTCAGTGCAGAGTCAAGAGTTTCTCGCAAGATCTTATTAAGGCTTGGGATGTCTTGACATGAAGAAAATAAAGTTGGATCATCAGCATAGTAGATTAGAAACTGTGATACACACTGGGGCAGGTCACTGATAACCACTATGGAAACGAAGGAGCCAAGGACCGAGGCCTGTGATATGCCTGTGCCAATTTCTACTAAGGGGGAATGTCTATTTATAATTGAGACAAACTGTCTCCTGTTGGTCAGGTAGGAAGAGATTACTGGCAATGCAGATTTCTGCAGGTGATAATACTCCAATTTTATTACCAATATGTTAAAAGGAATGCAACTGAAAGCTTTACTTAAATCACATAGTACAAGTGACACCATCTTCTTATCTTCAAAACAATTTCTAGAACAGCTGCAGTGGTATTTTTACCTGGCCAAAATCCATACTGATTGTTGCATGAATAGGCATGTTTTCCAAAGTAATTATTTAACTGAATGTAAATCAGTGATTCAAATATTTTTGAGAGTATTAGCACAATAGAAACTGGTCAATAGTTCTGGGGGAGTAGTTTACCACCTTTTGAGATTTTGAACGTATCCAGAAAAAACTCCATGCTCTAAACATTTATTAAAAATAAAACTTTGTGGCTCAGTTATCAAATCATATCTTCTTTTAACAACATAACTGGACATCTAGTAGGAGTCTATACTTTTGGAATTGGACTATTTGGAAACAGTTTTACAGATCTCATCAGGTATGGTTTTGTCTCAGAAAAATAAAGGTCCTTCAGGCAGTTGGGGACCAAGTAGATCCTTTGCAGAAGTATCTTAGGTCTTAATTTGATCTCCCAGTTCTCTGACTGACATGACAAAATAGTCATTCAGATCTCGTGGATCAAGCAGAGTTTTACAAAGCTGGTTGGAAGAATTATCTTATCTAATAACTTCTGATCCTGCACTGCACTTATTTGGAGTGCCTTCTATGTACCTTTCACATGCTGCTTTTTTGGCCTGTCAGAGCTTGTCTTTGTGATGCATTTTACCCCTAAGATATTCACTGTAAACTCTACTCCTCTCCTCCTCACCTCAATTATTCTCATTTTTGTGCATTCGTTTCAGTACAAGCATGTACCCTCTAATTTCCGCCTTTCTTTTAATACCTGTTGATTTTTGTGTTTTTACAAGTAGGTATACCTGGGGAACTAACTTTTATTAATGGGGAACATAAATACCATTAGTCTCTGTATTTTTTAAAGAGGTCATCAAAACCATTTTCAACTCCAGCTTTTCCTGTTTGACACACATATGTAGAGTCCCAGTTTGTGTTCTTTAACTTGTCAATAAACAACTTAATGAGCTCCTCTCTCTCACCTCTCACCCATGGCACATTAGATTTATTTTAATAAGTTGGATGCAAAGGATCATCAACTGCAAAGACTCCATTAGCGAGGCTAGTCACATATTCCTTTCTGTGTAAATTAACTATAATATTGCCTGCACAGGCATCATTAGGATTATGAGATGTGTTTGTGCAATGCAGGTTTAAGGATCATAAAATATTTAATAATGTCGTAGAGTCTTGTTACTTTGAGTCTCCCATTTCATTTATTATATTTTTTATGTTTAAGGAGTTTCATAACCATTGAGTCAGACTGTTCAAAAAATACATTTATAACTTCATTTGGAGACCTATACAGGTTAACACCCCCCACCCGCCCCCTACCTCCCATGAATTATGGACCTTGCCGTTGATGAGGAGGCTTGCTTGTCTCAGCAATACAGATAGCTGTACCATAGGTGCAACCACAACGGCGGGGTCTCTGTTGTGAGGCCAGATAAATGTGTGGTTCCTGAAGAGGGGCAGCAGCCTTTTCAGTAGATGCAGGAGCAACAGTCTCTATGATTCACCAACCTGGCCTTGTAACATCAACCAAAGCAGCCTTGCTGTACTGGCACTCTGAATGGCTGGAAGAAGGGAAAACAACAGCTGTAATTTTCCCAAGGTCATGCAGCTTTACTGCATGGTAAAATGATGATGGAATCCTCTTGGGTAAAATATTCCGGAGGTAAAATAGTCTCCCATTCAGATCTCTGGGTGGGGACTACCTGGGAGGACATCATTATCAGTAGAAACAAAACTGGTGTTCTATGGATCTGAGCGTGAATGTCAGATCCCTTAATCGGACAGGTAGGGTAGAAAATCTAAAAAGGGAAATTGATAGGATAAAGTTAGATATAGTGGGAATGAGTGAAGTTTGGTGGCAGGAGGAACAAGACTTCTGGTCAGGTGAATACTGGGTTATAAATACAAAATCAAATATGGGTAATGCAGGAGAAGGTTTAGTAATGGATAAAAAACAGGAATATAGATAAGCTACTATGAACAGTATAGTAAATGCATTATTGTAGTCACACCTACCACAGTAGTACAAGTTTATATGCCAACTGGCTCCACAGATGATGAAGAGATAGAAGAAACGTATGATGCAATAAAAGGAATTGTTCATATAGTAAAGGGAGATGAAAATTAACTAATCATGGGGGACTGCAATTTGATAGTAGGAAAAGAAAAAGAAAGAAAAGCAGTAGGTGAGTATGGACTGGGGGAAGGATGAAAGAGGAAACCATCTGGTAAAATTTTGCACAGAGCATAATTTAATCATAACTGACACTTGCTTTAAGGATCGTGAAAGTATGTTGTATATGTGAAAGAGGCCTGGAGACACTGGAAAGTTTCAGATACATTCTATAATGACAAAGATTTAGGAACCAGGTTTTAAATTGTAAGACATTTCCAGAAGCAGATTTGGACTCTGACTACAATTTGTTGCTTATGAATTGTAGATTAAAACTGAAGAAATTGCAAAGAGGTAAGAATTTAAGGAGATGGGGCCTGGATAGACTGAAATAACCAGAGATTGTAGAGAGTTTTAGACAGAGCATTAGGGAACAACTGACAACACGAGGGGACGGAAATACAGTAGAAGAAGAGTGGGCAGCTTCGAGAGGTGAAATAGTGAAGGCAGCAGACGATCAAGTAGGTAAAAAGATGAGGGCTAGTAGAAGTACTTGGTTAACACAAGAGATATTGAATATAATTGATGAAAGAAGAAAATATAAAAATGCAGTAAATGAAGCAGGCAAAAAATAATACAAATGTCTCAAAAATGAGATCAACATGAAGTGAAAAATGGCTAAGCAGGGATGGCTAGAGGATAAATGTAAGGATGTAGAAGCATATATCACTAGGGGTAAGATAGATACTGCCTACAGGAAAATTAAAGAGACCTTTGAAGAAAAGAGAACCACCTGTATGAATATCAAGAGCTTAGATGGAAACCCAGTTCTAAGCAAAGAAGGGAAAGCAGAAAGGTGGAAGGAGTATATAGAGAGTCTATACAAGTGTGATGTACTTGAGGACAGTATTATGGAAATGGAAGAGGACATAGAGGAAGATGGAATGGGAGATATGATACTGTGTGAAGAGTTTGACAGAGTACTGAAAGACCTAAGTCGAAACAAGGTCCTGGGAGTAGAAAACATTCCATTAGATATACTGATAGCCTTGGGAGAGCCAGCCCTGACAAAGCTCTATCATATGGTGAGCAATATGTATGAGACAGGTGAAATACCCTCAGACTTCAAGAAGAATATAATAATTCCAATCCCAAAGAAACTAGCTGTTGACAGATGTGAAAATTACCAAACTATCAGTTTAATAATTCACGGTTGCAAAATACTAAGATGAATTTATTACAGATGAATGGAAAAACTGGTAGAAGCCAGCCTTGGGGAAGATCAATTTGGATTCCACAGAAACGTTGGCACATGTGAGGCAATACTGACTCTACACCTTACCTTAGAAGACAGGTTAAGGAAAGGCAAACCTACATTTCTAGCATTTGTAGAGGTAGAGAAAGCTTTTGAAAATGTTGACTGGAATACTCTCTTTCAGATACTGAGGGTTTCAGGGATAAAATACAGGGAGCAAAAGGCTATTTACTATTTGTACAGAAATCAGATGGCAGTTATAAGAGTCGGGGGGATGAAAGGGAATCTTTGAGGTATGCCAGCAACATTCTAATTCTGTCAGAGACAGCAAAGGACCTTGAAGAGCAGTTGAATGGAATGGTCAGTGTCTTGAAAAGAGGATATAAGATGAACATCAATAAAAGCAAAATGAGGATAATGGAATGTAGTGAAATTAAATAAGGTGATGCTGAGTGAACTAGATTAGGAAATGAGACAAAGTAGTAATGAGTTTTGCTATTTGGAAAGCAAAATAACGGATTGCAGTTGAAGTAGAGAGGACATAAAATGTAGACTGCCAATGACAAGGAAAGCATTTCTGGAGAAGAGAAATTTGTTAACATTGAGTATAGATTTAAGTGTTAGGAAGTCGTTTCTGAAGTATTTGTATGGAGTGTAGCCATGTATGAAAGTAAAACATGGATGATGAGTAGTTTACACAAGAAGAGAATATAAGCTTTTGAAATGTAGTGCTATGGCAGAATGCTGAAGATTATATGGTAGATCACATAGCTAATGAGGAGGTACCAAGTAGAATTGGGGAGAAGATGAATTTGTGGAATAATTTGACTAGAGAAGGGATTGTTGGTAGGACGCATTCTGAGGCATCGAGGGATCACCAATTTATTACTGGAGGGTAAAAATCATGGAGGGAGGCCATAACATGACTACGCTAAGCAGATTCAGAATGGTGAAGGTTGCAGTAGTTACTCAGAGTTGAAGAGGCTTGCACAGGATAGAGTAGCATGGAGAGCTGCATCAAACCAGTCTCTGCACTGAAGACCATAACAACAACAGACTAACAATTATTACAATTTCTTCTGTTAGTCTTACACAACCAAATTCAGCATTTGTTTCTGAACAATATGGTATCACATCTAATTTTGAAAATTTTAGCCCATTCTTGATGTAAATCCCGGCATACCATTTTTTCCCTTTTTCCTACACATTATGTCAGCTACTACATATCCTTGAGGTATGGAGGGATCGAACTGTCACTTTCATTTTCTGTGAGCCAATGCACACACATCACATCTACATTCTTAATGCTACAAAAATGTTCCAATTCTAATAGTTTATTTCTAATACAACAGATATTGATCTGCAGCAACACAAATGTTTTATCACTGCTTTCTTTCTCAGTAATACAGTCACATGATATGTGTGAATTATTAGCACTGTAGCTGTATACATAGGTATAGATGGAATAATGCAGATAATAAGATTAAAACCATACAAGACATTCTCAAATGGTAGACAGAACAGCTAGTCATTGTACAAGATTCCATAGCAATTAAACTAAATGACAATATTGTGACTCGTAATTCAGAAGTTACAAGTTATTTTAATATTCTTTTTCTAAACATAGCAGCAAATATAGAATTTAATGATTCAGGTGAAGAAACAAGAGAATATACTAAAAACGCCATTCCACAAAACGTTAAGCAACTGGAAGTAGGTGAGACACCCTTTGCTGAGATTAATGCAATGATAAAAATTCTAAAACACAAAAGCCTTTGGGGGTGGGGATTGATGGTATTCCAAACAGAATTCTGAAAAGTTGTTCCAATGTAATAAATAAAGTCCTTAATGATGTATGCAATGCAACACTGGCACAGGTTAAAATATACAGTCGCTAAGCCACATTATATGAAAGGTGACAAGTCAGACATACAATTATCATCCAACTTCCTTACTGACATATTTTCCCAAAATATTTGAAAAGTAATGTACCCATGGGTAGTCACACACTTAAGAGGAAACAATTTATCTAGCTTATCAAAGTTTGGATCCCAGAACAGTTGCTAGACTGAGAATGCTATTTGTACATGTACTCATGAAAAAGCATAAGCTTAAAATAATAATATATTGCCTCTTGGTATTTTTTTGTGATTTCTCCTAGGCCTTTGATTGTGTAGATCATGATACTCTCTTAGAAAAACTCATGCTTTATGTAACTCATGGCTTTTCACACAACTAGTTTGAACCCTACTTGACAAACAGAATGCAAAATTTTGTGTGGAATGATTCAGACAATGTCAGAAAAGCAGAAAATTTTAGTGAGTGGAGCAAAATCACAAAAGGGAGTTCAACATGGTTCAATTCTGGGTCCCCTCCTGCTCATTGTATGTGTGTATGTCCTTCAATTTAACATTCAACAAAATATTTGGTACTTTTTGCAGATTATACTAGTGTTATAATTAATTCCTTAGAGAGAAAGCAGTAGAAGAGTTAGTAAATGACATTTTGTAAAGAATTGTTAAGTGGTTCCTTGAAAATGGACTCTCCCTAAATTTTGAAAAAGCACTCCATATGCAGTTCTCTACAACAAATAGAATCACATCAACAATTGATGTAGCACATGAGCAGCAGTCAGTAAGCAGGTTAGAATAGTCTTAATTCTTGGGTGTATATACTGGTGAGAACTTGAACTGGAAGAAGCATTCTACAGAGACTCTGAAACAGTTAAGTTCAGTTACTTTTGCTCTTTATATGACTGCTGGTCTTGGAAACAAATGTATTAACCTCCTGATATATTTTGCATACTACCACTCAATAATTTTGTACAGAACAATCACATAGAAAGAAAGTAATGATTGCACAAAAGCCAAGCAGCAAGGCATTTTGACTGTACTGCCACAAAAGCTATTTTCACTAATGAAATTCATCAGAAATAATCTGTCACAATTTGAGAATAACAGTGATGTACATACCTACATAGGGGGAAATAATCTTTATTACCCATTATTAAAACTGTCAGTGGCTCAGAGAGGAGTTCAGTGTGTAGCAATAAAAATTTTTGATCCATTTTTTATCCCATTAACATAAAAAATCTGACAGGTAGCAAAGCATGGTGTAAATATAACTTACAATCGTTTCTCTTCAACAACTCCTATTCCATTCATGAATTCCTAGTTAAAAACTAGTAGGAAAAGAATAGCAATAAAAATAATGCTTTCATAAATGTTAACACTAATCGTATACACATATCCTGTAAATTGACTTGTTCCACATCAGCTAGATGAAAGAATGATTCAAATGATCTATAGAACATGTACCTAAATAACCTGGTTTACCTGCAAATGAGACTATGTGATCCTTCCAGTTTCTGTTTCTACAAATTGTGATATCCTGTTATTTGTATGAATTGATTGATTTCAGTTGCAACTCATTGACATTATAAAAACAGGATGCTTCATTTCTTTTATTTTTTTTTACATATATGAATATTTAAAGCAGGTTATTAGTGTTTGCACCACTTTGAAATCTTGTCAAGATATGACTGAATATATCCTACAGTACTTCATACAGATAACTGCATCATCTGTGAGAAGTCTAAAGTAACGGTTAATATTGTCTGCGAGCTCATTAATATACAACATGGACAACAAGGATCCAACATAAATCCCTGTGACACACCTGAAGGTGGTTTATTAGGGGTAGGGGACCTAACAGTGAGGTAATCAGTCCCATCAGGTTAGGGAAGAATGGGGAAGGAAATCAGCTGTGCCCTTTCAAAGTAACCATCCTGGCATTTGCCTGAAGTGATTTAGGGAAATCACAGAAAGCCTAAATCAGGATGGCTGGATGTAGGTTTGAACCATTGTCCTCCCAAATGTGAGTCCAGTGTGTTAACCACTGCACCACCTCACTCAGTGATAATCAATGTTTTTGGAATCCATGCTGGTTGGCATGAAGGAGGTCATTCTGTCTGAGATTCTTCATTACATTTGAGCTCAGAATATGTTCTAAGATTCTATGGCAAATGGATATTGTGGATTATGAAGGGTAGTTTACTGGACCACTTCTGCTGTCATTCTCAAAGATGAGTGTGACCTGTGCTTTATTCTAACTACTGGGCACTGTTTTATCTTTTTTAGAGATCTATGGTAGTTCAATGAGAAACTAACTCATGAGCAAATTCGGTATAATCGGACAGGGCTTCCATCAGACCTGGAGCTTTCTTCAGTTTTAAAGATTCCAACTGTTTTTCTTTGTAAGGAAAAATTGAGGTTAGCATTTCTGTTTTGCTTTGCTACCTGCAGCTGCAGGTCCTGTCTCACTCATGAATGTCTGGTCACTAACTTTGGTACTGCTAACAGTGTTAACAGATGACAAGAATTTCTTTCAGTTTTGTAATAGATATTTTGACAGTAGAGGGCATCACACATTGCTCTCTTCATACCCAAATGTGTTTCATTCAGCATCTCTCTATCTGTAGCCCTCACGCAGCAGCCTGTTTCTTTAGAAGTTTCTTTACAGTGACTGTACACCAGGGGTGGTCCTTCCCATAATGTACTGCTTTACTGAATACTTAACTGACCAGTGCTTAGTCAATTATTCTTTTCAATTTGAGCTGCAGTTCATGTACATGCCCCTGTCCTGGGCTAAAAGTATCAAGTTCCCAATTGAGATATGACACTGTTACTTTTTTGTCTAGTTTACTGAACTAAATCTGTCTACTTGTTTTAGTTGCCCTTTGTATTTTGGCATTTACTATAGCTATGAATGCCTCATGGTCACTGACATCCTCAGAGCAGTCAGGTCTGTTTCTTGCCATTAGTGAGTGGTGTCCAAAACTATCTGTTCTACATAGTTTTCACAAAAGGCATTTAGAAATGTTTCACATGATGTCTTGGCTTGCCCTCCACTATGAAAATGGCAATTATTGCATTGACTGAAACTTTCTGGCAGATTAAAATTGTGTACTAGACTGAGACTCAAACTCAGGACTTCTGCCTTTCAGTGGCAAGTGCTCTACCAACTGAGCTACCCAAGTGCAATTCACAACCTCTCCTCACAGCTTTACTTCTGCCAGTACCTTATCTTCTACCTTCCAAACTTCACAGAAGTTCTCCTGTGTATTGTGGCTAAGCAATATCCTTTCTTTCAGGAGTTCTAGTCTCACAAGTTTTGCAGCAGAGCTTCTATGAAGCTTGGAAGTTAGGAGCTGATGTACTGGCAGAAGTAAAGCTATGAGGATGGGTCATGAATTGTGGTTGACTAGCTCAGTTAGTAGAGCACTTGCCCCTGTAAAAGGCAAAGATCCAGAGTTCGAGTCTTGGTCCAGCACACAGTTTTAATCTGCCAGGAAATCTCATTTTAGCATGCATTCCACTGCAGAGTGAAAATATCATTCTGGATCCCAACTGATTTTCAGAGAATTAAAGTTACCTCCAATGTTTACAGTATGATTGGGAAACTCACAAGTATGTTCTTGCTGCTTTGGATGACCAATAAAGAATGTAATGAATCACCAACAGGCCTTAAGATAACTGGGTACAGATTTTAACACTGCTAAAAATAAAAACCAACCTGAAAGCAGGATGTGTGTGTGTGTGTGTGTGTGTGTGTGTGTGTGTGTGTGTGTGTGAGAGAGAGAGAGAGAGAGAGAGAGAGAGAGAGAGAGAGAGAGAGAGATGAAAGCTGTCAGCTTTTTTTATGCAGCTGAATGATTGATAAAATTTGTGGAGATTATGACCATCAGGAAATTTATTAAAGAGATATTTGCATCTACACGTACTCTACAAGTTGCCTTATGTTGTGCGATGGAGGGCATTTTGTGCATCACTTTTTTCACAATTCCTTGTAAAATCTTGATCCACTTCCTGATCCAACAACTTTTTAAACATGATGGTGGTCTTTTTGTGTAAATGCCTTTGTACAAACTGAGCAACTGGATGCACATTTGTGAAGGGCCAGTTTCAAGTTTTCATTCAGGATGGTTCTTTACATACGGGCACAACCAATTCCTTTCCTAGCTTTCTTCAATGGCATGACAGCTTCATCACTAATAACATGTATCTTAAAAACTAACTTTCCTTTCTTGCAGATGTGTATCTGATCTCCTTTTGTTTTTCTTTGTCTTTCTTCATACACTGTGAATACACATTTATTTTCTGATGTACTTTTCTGCTTTCCCACTGTTTTGAAACTTAAAAGCATAATGAAGGTGATGGTAGTGCAATGACATAATGGAGAATGTGACACCTCAAACCAGAGCTCTGCCATTTTTTTCAGTTTGCAAACAACAGTACGTACTGCAGAGATTGGGCTGACAAGTAATTACTGACACCCAAATATCATCCCTTTTTTGTCAGACTTCATCTCATATCTGCAGGTAAAGATAGAAAAGCTGTCACCTGCAGGATCTTCAGTACTGCCATCTTCTGGGCAAGCCACTTAAACCGCATCATCAGGTATACTGAACTGGTAGTACCACTAATAATACTAGATGCACTGCCACCGATCTCAAAACAGTGATTTGTATTGTCATCATTGTCGTCGTCATTACTGTTACTATAATAAACCACTCTGATGGACAGGGATGTAGAATCAGTGTCTCAGATGAAATGTGGGCCTTCAAATGTCACAGCTAACAAATATATCATGTGGTGTTCATTACTGTCAGCATCACCTTGTCAAGTAATATACAGATGGCTGTCAGCCCACTCCAAACAGTCACATATTTGTATGAAGTTGTATTCAGCATATCTACATTTGTATCTCAGTATTGTCTTTTAACTAAATAGTGGAAACCTTTTTCTATGAACTTTTCTTTTGAATTTGCTATTTCCATGCTTCTTGTATTCCTAGATGGTGTCTACCTTCTCTTGGAGATTTGGTAAATTCTATAAAACATTGTTGAATACTCTGAAACTCCATTTGTTAGTTTCATGAGGTTACACTACTTTGGGGGGGGGGGGGGGTAATTTCAGAATCAGAGCACTACTTTCAGTGGGATTAGCCAATGCTGTAGAGTGTGTACAAGCATTTTCCTTCATTTCACCATGTGGAATGTGAATATCAAATATCTGGAAGTGATGTTACATGAAGAGATGTTGTGGATGCAGTTCTGGCTGTAGGTGCCAATACAAAACATATGCTGTAAGCTCTCTGCAGTATGTGAACTGATCATGCTGACAGTAATATTATTTGAGGTGTGCTAGTAAATTATAAACAGCCTTTCTATCAGAGTAATTAGTTCTCCAAATTATCATCATTATTCATGCAAATAGTGGTACAATCTTCCCACAAATGGTGGAGCCTGCTGAGGTGGGACGGCTTGCATGCCTCAACAATACAGGTAGCCACACAATGGAGAGCAGGTAGCTGTGAAGAGGGCAGACTAAGCTGTGGTTTCTGAAGAGGGCAGCAGCTTTTCAATAGGTGCAGGGACAATGTCATGGATGACTGATCTATCATTGTAACTGTACTGGTACTGTGTATGGCTGAAAGCTGGGGGACACTATGGCTGTTATTTTATCCCCAATGGAATGCAGCTCTACTGTATGTCTTAATGATAGTGGTGTTCTCTTCAGTAAAATATTCTGGAGATAAAATAGTCTCCAATTTGGACCTCTGGATCAGGACTACTAAGGAGGATGCCATCATTAGGAAACATTAAACTGGCATTCTACACATTGAAGCATGGCATGTTAAATCCCTTTTGTAGGTAGGCCACAATAGTCTCCAATTTGGACCTCTGGATCAGGACTACTAAGGAGGATGTCATCATTAGGAAACATTAAACTGGCATTCTACACATTGAAGCATGGCATGTTAAATCCCTTTTGTAGGTAGGTCACAAAGTTTGAAAAGGGAGATGTATTTGTTAAAGCTGGAAGTAATGAGAATTAATGAAGTGCACTGGCAGGAAGAACAGGACTTCAGGTCAGGTGAGTGCAGGGTTATTGACACAAAATCAAATAAGGGTAATGCAGGAGTAGGCCTAATGACAAATAAGACAATGAGGATGTGGGTAAGCTACACTGAACGGCATAGTGAATGCATTATCACAGTGAAGATAGCCATGAAGCCAACATCCACCACAGTAATAAAAGTTGATATGTCACCTTGCTCCACGGATGACAATGAAATTTAAAGAATGAGTGGTGGAATAAAGAAAATTATTCAGATAATTAAGGGAGATCAAAATTTAAATATGATAAGTGACTGGAATTCAGTAGTAGAAAAAGGAAGAGAAGGAAAATAGAAGGAGAACATGGATTTGGGGAGGGGGAATGAATGAGGAAGCTGCCTGGTAGAATTTTGCACAAAACATAATTTAATCATCACTAAAGCTTGGTATAAAAATCATGAAAGATGCGTGTATTCATGGAAAAGACTTGGGATCACGGTAAGATTTAAGATTGATTATATCACTGTAAGACATATATTTTCAAACCAAATTTTAAATTGTAAGACATATTTTGAGGGCAGATGTTTACTTTAATCATAATTTAGGATTTTGGTTATGACATGTACACAAAAACTGAAGAAATTACAAAGACAGAAAATTAAGGAGATGGGACCTTGATAAACTGAAGGAGCCAGAAGTTGTTCAGAGATTCGGTCAATGTAGGAGTGAAACAGGGGGAAGGGGCACTATAAGAGACAAGTGAGTATCTTTGAGAGGTAAAATAGAGAAGGCAGTAGAGGATCGTATAAATAAAAAGACCAGGCCCAGTAGAAATTTCTGGATAATACAGGAGGTACCGAATTGAATGAACAGAGGAGAAAAAATAAAATCTAGCAAATGAACCAAGCAAAAGAGAAAACAGATGTTTAAAAACTGAGATTGACAGAAGTTGCAAAATGACAAAGCAGAAATGGTTAAAAGACAAATGCACACTTAACTAAGAAAATTGTAGGTGCTATAATTTATTTTATTTTATTATTATTTATTTTATGGGCTTCATTGGACCACTGTAGTCAAAAATACAAAGTTCTAAACAAGTTGTTACACATGGATACAATTTGGTTCGACAATAACTTAATATATTTAGGTAATATAATTATTAGAGGCTATTCTTATATGAAAGGTGTTTTGCTCTTCTGTCTGCCCAATATTTCTTCATTCTTTCAGATATTTTCTTTCTTTCTTCATTTGAGACAACTCTTCCTGTACTCCTTTTATTGATTTTCATTTGTAGTCTGGTTTGCGGGTTTTGCAGTATTCTGGTTTTCTCTGTCTTGTTGTTTAGGTCATCTACTGTAATTTGAAGTTCTTTTATATCTTCCTTAATTTCTGTGATCCATTTAATGTTGCTCTTGCTATTCCACAATTTTTGTATTATTTTTTTACTAATTCTGTTTTCTGGAGTTCTCATCAGATGTCCAAAGAATGAGATGCGTTTCTTCCTGATTGTGCTCATGACTGGTTCTATTTTCTTATATACTGTTTCATTTGATGCTATTCTCCAATGTCCATTTATTTTATACTGTTTATTTATACATGTCCTAATTATTCTTCTTTCTATTTTTAGTATTCTGTCAATTTCTGCTGTATTAGTTGTTTTGAAGATAGTTTCAGCTGCATACGTTATTTCTGGTACATCATGTAAATGATATACAGGAAGATCATAAAATGAAATTAAAATGAAATAACTGTTTTATAGTGTTTTAATTTTGCGCCTATAGATAGGCTTTTTTTGTTGTATGTAGTTTTGGTAATGTAAGTTGCATAGTTCAGTTTTTTTATTCTATTTTGCCATGATGGCTTCTCATTTAGATTGTATGTTATTATTTCGCCTAAATATTTAAATTTATCAACAATTTTGATTTCCTGTTCTTCTATTGTAATTTTGTTTGCAAGTGGTGGATCAGTTAGCATAATCTCCGTTTTTTCAAATGATATTCTAAGGCCTACTTTCTCTGCTATTTCTTGTAGTGATTTCACTTGCCTGGCTTCTTGAACGGTGTTGGCTAGGAGAGCAAGATCATCAGCGAATCCCAAGCAGTTTAAGCTAATATCATCTTTTGCACTTCCAATTCTTATCCTCTTTGGATTGTCCTTGTACCATTCTCTCATTATGTATTCCAGTGCACAGTTGAAAAGTAATGGTGATAGGCAGTCACCTTGTCTTAAGCCTGTTTTTATGAGGAATGGTTCCGAAATTTCTCCTCTAAACTTCACTTTTGATTTGGTGTTAGTTAGAGTGAGTTGTATTATTTTAATTAGTTGTGGATGGAGTCCTAGAGTTCTTAAAATTTTTAATACTGAAGGTCTGTGGAGACAGTCATACGCCTTCTTAAAATCTACAAATGTTATTGCCAGAGGTTTGTTCCGTTTCTTGTAGTATGCCATAATCAATTTTAAACTAATTATCTGCTCTGCACAGCTTCTCCATGGTCTGAAACCTCCCTGATATTCCCCTAACTCCTGTTCTAATTGCTCCTTGATTCTTTCATATAGGATCTTGGATAGAATTTTATATGTGCAATGTAGGAGAGAGATTCCTCTGTAGTTTTCTGGGTTGCTCTTATCTCCCTTTTTGTGTAGTGGGTGGATGATAGCTGTGGTCCAGTTACCCAAATTTTTGTTAGAGCCATATGTAAGGAGGTCTTGACTGTGTCACTTGCATATTTCCACATTTCAACAAAAACCTGATCTTCTCCACATGCCTTATAATTTTTTTGTTCTTTAAGAATTTCTTCTACTTCTCGGAAAGTTGGAGGGTCTAGTTTGTTAGGTTTGGTTTTTATTGGGGTATTTATGTTGTAAGGGTTATGTTGATTTGTAAGGGTTCTTTGGGTTCCTCGCAATTCAGAAGTTTGTAAAATGCTTTTGCCATGATTTCTGCATTTTCCTTGTTACTGTGTGTCATTCTTCCATCTTCATCTTTCAGTATTAGTGTAGGGGTCTCATATTGTTGTAGTTGTTTCCGAAAGATTTTGTAGTAGTTCCTGGAGTTGGTTTTATGATAATTACCTTCTATAGACTTTATAGTATCTTTATGAAATCCTCTCTTGATTCTTCTAATATTTTGAGTGAATTTTTTTCTTTCATTTTTTAGGTTGATGGCATTTTCTTCAGTTTTATGTGTTTGAAACTTTAACCATGCTTGGTGTCTATCTTCATGGAATTTGTCACATTCTGATGTCCACCATGCATGTTTCCTTCGTGGGTTGAAGGGAGCTAGATTCTCTGCTTCTTTTTTTAAGATTAGGCACTAGTTGTTCTAGATCATCTGTTAATTTGATGGTTTGTGTTATTTGTTGGTACTTATTATTTTTAATTAGCTGATGTGGGTCAAACCTCCTTTTTATTTTATTAGTTTTTCCGGTCCTCTTCTTTAACGGTGTGAATTTGATTTTAATTTTAACCATATAATGGTCTGAGCCTGTGTCTACTCCTCTCAGTACTTTAACATTGTGGATCTCCTTATGAAAATTTTTGTCCATACAGACATGGTCTAGCTGCCACTCGCCCTTTCTCCAGTCTGGATGTTTCCATGTTTTAAGTTTACTTGGCTTCCTCTTAAAGTATGTTGATTTAGATATAAGGTTGTGTTCTCTGCAGAGTTCTACAAGTCTTTGACCATTTTTGTTTGTAAATTTATGTGGACTCCGTTTTCCAATTATATCTTTATATTTCCTTTCTTTTCCCAACTGAGCATTGAAATCTCCCAATAAGATTTTTACATTCTTTTTATTTACTCTGTTCACAGTTTGTTCTAGAAGGTCCCCAAAATTTATCTACCTCTTCCTTTGTTTTTGTTAGACAATTTTTTTCATTTGTTGGGGCATGAGCATTTATTATTGTATAGGTTTTGTTCATTGTTTCAAAGCTTAGAGTTGCAATTCTTGGTGATACTGCTTGGAAATCTGTTATTGAATCTATTATTTTTATGTTTACTAAAAACCCTGTTCCAAAATGAGGACATTGTTTCATTGCCCTCGGTCCTGGTTTCCCATTATAAATTCTGTATCCTTGTGATTCGAATGGGTCCTCTGTGGTGTTTCTCATTTCTTGGATCCCTGTTATTAAAATTTTTTGTTTATTTAGTTCATCTGTGAGCTCCTTGAGTTTTCCGGTCTGAAGTAGTGAGTTTATGTTGTGTGTTGCTATATAATTTATTTGCTCATGTTTAATCTTCTTTTTGTGTTTTAGTGTGCATTTGGATGGTTGCAAACACTCCGATTCGTTGCTGTCTTCTAGTTGACTACCCACCGAATCCGATGTAGCCTTTTCCTGGCTTTTTGAGCAGGACGGTGGAATTTTTTTCCTAAAAGACCTTTCCATTTTTGACTGTCGAATGTTGTCAACCTTAGTTGGAGCAAGCTCCGATTTACAACTATGGTTGTTAACCACAGAGGGTGTGTTTGGTCCATGAGAGCTATTTTATTTCACTCAAGTCCGCCAGTAAACCAGTGAGGACTTCCCTATCTGCCACCTGGGATGCGCCACGTAGGAGTATCACCTCTCCTCCTACTATGACAGCATAGTAGGTTCGTGGAGGTGCTATAAATAATAAAATTAAAGGGGGCTTTAGGTAGAAGAGAGGGGGCTGTGTGAATACCAACAGCTCAAATGGAAAACCAGTACTAATCAAAGAAGGGTAAGCTGAAAGTTGGAAGGAGTATATAGAGGGGCTATACAGTGGAGAAGAGCTTGAAGGCAAGGATGTAGATGAAGATGAGATGGGAGATACGGCACGGAAAGAAAAAAAATTGAATACAGGAAAGACCAAAGTAGAAACACGGCAACTGTAATAGGTGACTTACTGAGATCCTTGGAAGAACCATCCATGACAAAGGTGTTCTACCAGATGTACAAGATGTCTATGATAAGACTTCAGGAAGAACATAATAATTCCACTTATGAAAAAAGACAGAGCTGACCAATCTCTTTACTAAACCATGGTTGCTCAGTGAAAATCAATTTGGGTTCTGGAGAGATATAGGAAAATTTGTGGCAGTAATGACCTTACAACTTATCCCATTAGATATGTTGAAGAAAGGCAAACTTATATTTATAGCATTTTTATATTTAGTGTAATTTTTGATGGTGTTGAATGGACTACACTATTTGAAATGATGGAGGTAGCAAGGATAAAATACAGCTTGTACAGAAACTAGGGTGCAGTCGTAAGATTCAGTTGGCATGAAATGGGAGCAATGGTTGAGAAGAGAGTGAGGCAGGGTTGTAGCCTATCCCTGACATTACTTAATCTCTACACTGAGGAAGCTGTGAAGGAAATTAAAGCAAAATTTGGAAAGAAAGTTCAGGGAGAACAAAATAAGATCTTTGAGGTGTGCTGATGATATTGTAATTCTGTCGGAGACAGAAAATGACTTGGAAGAGGGGCTGAGTGGAATGGATAGTGTCTTCAAAGAAATTATAAGATGAACATTTGCAAAAGTAAAATAAGAGTAATGAAATATAGCCAAATAGCCTGATAAAATCAGGCAATGTCGAGGGAATCAGATTACCAAAAGAAACACTAAAAGTAGTAAATATGTGCTGGTATGTGGGCAGTAAAATAACTAATGAGGCCAGAGTTGCAATAGCAAGAAAAGCATTGCTGAAAAAGAGGGCTTTGTTAACATCTTGTATCAGTGTAAGTGTTAGAAAGTCTTATGAAGAGGGGAGGGAGGGAGGGAGGAGATTAGTGATTAATGTGCCATTGACAATGATGTGATTAGAGACAGAGGACAAGCTCAGATTAGGGAAGTATGGAGAAGGAAAGCAGCCACACCCTTTTGAAGGAACTATCCTAGTGTTTGCCTTAAGGAATTTAGGGAAATTAAGAAAAACCTAAATCAGGATGGCCAGATGTGGGTTTTAACTGTCGTTTTCCTGAATGTGAGTTCAGAGTGCAAATTATCTGGAGTTATTTGGTTATAGTGTAGCCATTTGTGGAAGTGAAACATGGTTGTAAGCAGTTCAGACAAGAAGAGAAGAGAAACATTTAAAATGTCATGCTACAGAAGAAGGTTGGAGGTTAGTTGGATAGGTAGAGTAACACATGTGAAAGTACTGAGCTCTGAACACATTGTTTCAGTTGTCAGTCAGTTGTCCCACTATTTTGCTGCACATGAATTGAAACATTGCCTACTAAAATTAGATTGAAACACCAATTTTTCCTGTATGTGTCTTTTACAAAATCTACATTGAAATCTCCATAAACTACTAACTATTTCTTCTTGTCTGGCGGATAGCTCAATACTGCATCTAGATTTCTTGTAATTGGCTGAAAATTTCCTAGATGGCGTTCTGTAGACTGTTACAATTATCAGAGAAGTATTCTGCAACAACAGCTCGCAAGCACATGCTTGTAGGTTCTGATCATCACAAAAACTAGTAGATGCACTAATAGTGTATTTGCTGAGGAAACCCTCGTTGGAAGTTCTACAGGTACTGATGTATCTGACAACTGGAAAACACTAGGCAGTATTCCGTTCCATGGACAGTATTAACAGCAGTAATTAAGAGCAACCACTCTTACAAAATATACTGCAGTATGTTGCACTAAACTGAGTATTCTGCATTACACAGTGCATTAGGGGTTATATGGTTTTTAGTTTCGGCTGGAAGATCAGTTTGAATTTTACTCTGTGTGACTTTAAATTTTCAGGTAAATGCCTGTAAACAGCACGAAGGTTTCTCAATAGATGAGTAGTCACATTTGAACAGAGTATTGTTGTATCATACTTCAGTTAGTGTTTCCACTTTGTTGGTCAGGTTGATAAGACTTCTGATGTCTGCAAGAAGGAGATGTGATCCCAACACAGCGCTGTCAGAACTGTATGACTGTGAATTATATTTCAGTGCTGGGTATTGAACTCCATGTGTCTAAGTTTACACTACGGCAAATGCTGGATTTGTGCCACGAACAGTTTTGTCATGTCAAGGATCTGGAGGAAATTATGATCAGGTATATACTTTACAAATATGGAGAACTATGACTAATTTTATATGCTTCTGCCATGAATTTATCACAGTTGTTGGTAAAAAAATTTAATTACAGAATACTAATTATGACAGATCTGTTACCTCTACTAAAATACGTAGTCAAGCCAGGATGGTTTTGAATTATGCTTTGCTCAAGTTACAAAGATCTGGAATGTCAGGTACTGACACAACAGTTTCCATAACATTTTTCATGCATTTTCAATTCTACTTCAGCCACAGTCCACATAAAAATGTTAGTGGTCGAAAGTTCAAAGTAAAGACTACAAATCTTTTATTCCCGCCAAGAAATTATCTTTTATGCATAGCATGCATTTGTGACCTCCCCTTTCTTCCTTTTCTTCTCTCTCTTCTCCTCTTCCTTCTTCACCGCTGTGTCTCAGGGTTTTCAACATAAAAAGGGAGGGAGAAAGGGGAATCACGATGGCGTAGTGTGTCACCCTTATCTCCGCTTTGAGAAGATTGATGACTGAAGCAGGAAAGGAAAATGGCAAGTGCACTCGTTTTGAAAAAAAAAAAAAAAAAAAAGGTAAATGGTAGTGTAGACTATAATGTCTATCGTTCTGCCAAACTGAAGGAACACGACACAGTTTGTAAAGTTTCAACTACGGATTAAGTTCATTGATCCCAAGGAGCTGAAACAAAACTCATCCGGTCCAAATGTCATTCGCAACGAGAGTAGTTAGTTTTATGGTGTGTGTGTAGTGGTCACTAATGACTGAAATGATCGTTCTGGTAATTCTATCACAATCTGTTTATGGGTTGCTAAGCAACGTATCAACTAGCTGACTATTCCGTGATTAATATCTGCCGTATTCAAACAGTAAATAAACTCACACTTCTTTTAAGCATCAAGAACACCTACTATCCCTTCCAATAATTCTTTGATAATGATTATTATGTTAATGTCAATAAATCACGGTCAGTGTCACTAAATCCTTCACGCAACAATAACGCGCGATAGCCTACTGCATATCTCAAACTTCGCGCCGATATTTCGAAGTCCGTGCACGATTTGTTTGTAACAAATTTTGGCCGTGGCTCCCTAGAATATTTTCTAAACCAACTCCGGGTTGTGAATTATCAGTTCTATGTCCATCCATAAAAATTGCAGAGGACCCGCACTCGATTACAACTTGTCCGCGGACTCGAGCAACTCAGAAGGTATCATCCTACTCAAAGAGAAAAAATATCAAGCATAACGCAGCATTTTGATCTGCTATGTCAATTCTCAAAGAGAAAAAAATATCATGCATAATGCAGCATTGTGATCTGCTCTGTTAAAACACATTTATATATATATCTCATAAGGACTCATTACCTATTAATCCTAAAACATATTGTACTTAATTAAATTCTTGACTCCATAAATAACTAATAAAATTTAGAAATGATTTACATGTATACTGTGTCAATCACTCAGCAAAGATTTCACAACAAAAAAATCTCGACTTGAGATGGCGTCATGGGTTACTTACCTGTTTTGGCTCTCCTACTGTCACATAACACAAGGTATATACGACTGTAATGGCAATCTGTACAAGATTATTTCTACGGACGATTACCCGTGTAATGCTACACTTTCCATGGGAGAACTGTAACGTACTCATTGTCAAATCCCAAACTACAGTGACCCTACAGTAACCTCGAACGTGTCGCATATTATAACACAAAATAACTTTTAAATACTTGAATAAAACTGAAAATACACAAATTTCCATTAGCAATGTATAACAGAATTAGGACTAAAAATATGTCGGTTTCTTTCTTCAGTATATGTTCTAGTACAAGCAATGGAAAATGAAGGAAAAGACCTTTTGGCTGAAATCTCAAGATGTATGACAGTCTTTATGTTGTGTCTATCTATTACTCATCATCTCTTCTATATGGTGAGTGGCAATCTTTCCATTTCATGATATTTTCTTCTAGTTCAGTTTGTGGTGACTGGCAGTACTGAACATGTAGTTATAATCTTTGACAAGAACTATTGTGTTTTATGATTTGATGATCTTGGAGTCAGCTCAGTATCATTGTATGGTGTTCATATTAATAAAGTGCCTCATTTTTGTATATGATTGTGTTTTAGTCATCTCCTCTGCGCAACAGTTCGCCATGAGAATCTGAACTGCCGCAAGTATCTTTAAATCTGAGTTCCCTAAGATTTGATGTGGCAGGATTCTAACTTACCTAAATTCATTTTTATGACAGTTGTCATCCTTCAGTCTTTTTCATGATATTTACACACACACACACACACACACACACACACACACACACAAACACTCACACACATATATGAGTAGTGTGAATCACCTAAAAGTTGCACCGCAAATGTTGCAGAAATAGAAACTGGTATTGATGTATGGTTTTCACAGAATGGATTGGTAGTCAGGGGTTTGTACTGTTTGCCAATCAACACTTAGAAAGTATATTTTTTTGTGCAAACGTACTCTTTTTAAATGGAATAATGCCTATTGGCATTAACAAAGCAAGGTAAATTA
Source organism: Schistocerca americana (assembly GCF_021461395.2). Taxonomy (NCBI): domain Eukaryota; kingdom Metazoa; phylum Arthropoda; class Insecta; order Orthoptera; family Acrididae; genus Schistocerca; species Schistocerca americana. Next base: position 195,449,866 of record NC_060127.1, read on the forward strand.
TAGTGTCAGTGGTACTCATTTACAAGATATTGTATTTTGGAAAGTTTCCACACTGACACTTGGTACCTATGGTACCACAAACTAAGGACTAACACAAGCGCATACACTCGTTATGTGGATTTTACCAGTAATGAGAGCATCACGGGTTGTGTTCAAAATGACGACCGGCAGTGGCATTAAACTCTCCAGTCTGGTATGAAATGACTACTGCACATGTGCTACCATTCAGCATAACGTCCACTGATATGTCACTGCATATATCGGGTGTACTTGCTATGTCTTTGTAGGCAGTGTCTTTCAGCTATCTCCACTCTACAAGCATCAAATCCGCTCAAGGTACAGGTCCTCTGTATCCAGTCCAATGAGATAGAAACAATTTGTGAAGACATGGCCGTAGTACTTCGCGCACTATGGGCTGGAGAACCATCACGTTGGTGCCACAAGTTCCTCCTAGTATGCAGAGGAACATCTCCTAGCATCAACTGAAGATAGGAAGCTGCAATACTTGTGTGAGTTCAGGGGCATCTACCTGCTTCTACTCACATACAGTAGCTTGAGCCAAATCGGTGATTCCCATCCTATGCCCTCTCATAGGTAGATTTAAATTTGGAGTAGGTCTGTCTCTATCTGTCTCTCTAAATGGATACTCTGCAAATCACACTTAAGTGCCTCGTTAGAGGGTTCGTCGAACCACCTTCACAATAAATCTCTACTATTCCAGTCTCGAACAGCTCGCGAAATCATACCAGATTCAAAGAAGCGCAATCTCCAAACCTGGCGACAATCAACAGAAGCTCGAAACTTAGTGTGAGATGGTTTTAATAGTTTCCACTACGTAACCTTTTCTCGAAATGCGGTAGAGAACCCGAAAAGATTCTGGTTATGTATAGAGTGTGGCGGCGGAAAGGCGCGCTCAGAACCGTCGCTGCGTGATGCAGTGATAAAGTTATCGACGACAGCGTCACTATAGCAGAATTAGTAAACATGGCTTTCCATAATTACTTCTCCAAAGAAGATGCAGTAAGTTCTCCAAAATTCGAATCTACAACAGTTGCCAACGCGAATAAGTAGATACCATTCGTGTATTGATGCGATGTTGATCACTTAATAAGGAAAGTCGTCCAGGCCAGATTGTGTACCAGATAGGTTCTGTTAACGTCATGCTAGTGCAATAGCTCCGTTCTAGTCACAACTGATATCTGCTCGCTTGATGAAGCAACTGTGCCTAAAGATTGGAAACTTGGGCGTGTTGCGTCAATACACAAGGAAAAAAAATGTAACACTCTCAATTATAAACCCATATCACCGACAGCGATTTGTAATAGAAGTTTTGAACATACACTATCTACTGACACGTAACAGCACAGATTCAGAAAATATCATTCCTTTGGAACATAGCTGGCTCTTCATTCGCACAAATTAATGAGTGCTATCGACAGGGAATCTTACGTTGATTCCATATTTCTAGATTTCCAGAAAAACGGCTTCTAACCAGATTGCATGCCTATGCAGTATCACGTCACCTGTGCGACTGCATTCGTCGTTTCCTGCCGCGAAAGTCACAAGCCGTAGCAGCTGCATCTCGCTCTGTCCGAGGAAGTTTGCAGGCCTTCTGCTGTTCTCCGGCACTATACACGATTAAGCGAAAACCTATTACATTGTTTCTCGGTGATGCTGTCCAGATGATGCTGATCGTATATGAAAGTCAAGAGGACATTGAAACGAAGTCAGACAAAATATGTGGCAAGTGCCAGTTGATCCTGAACAATGAAATGTGTGAGGTCCTTTCACTTACACAATAAAACTCACAGACGTAAGGGCTGCCGATTCCACTAAAAACCTATGGATTACAATTACGAACAACTTAAACTGAAACAATCATATAGAAAATGTTACCTGTAAGGCGAACTAAAGAATCGTTTTGTTGGCAGACCTCTCAGAAGGTGCAAAGGATCGTCTGTAGGACTGCCTGCAACACTTCGCTCGTCCCTCTTCTTCTGGTGTAACGCAGAGCATCGATTATCCGCACTTCCATTAACCGAAACGTCGGTTAGCTGGAAGGCTTCCTGCCAGGAAATTTAAATTTGCGCGCCGTACACTCCCTATACAGTGCGTACGGCGAGAGAAGAGCTCTGACAATTGACGCAGCCTTGGCGCGCGTGCTTCCCGCAACCACGGCGGCCAATCAGATCGTGAGCTTTTGCTTACATTACCGTGGCAACGCCTCAGTGTTGCCGTAGTGCTGGGCGACGCTCCTGGCTCGCTGCCCGTGCTCGTCCAGTGTTGCCGGCGCGGACGACGCTCGGCGTGGGCGTGTTCGGCCAGGGGTTGCTCGCCCTCTGTAATACAAAAAACTGAGTAAAGGGATCAACGATCAACTTGAACGGATGTCTTATGGCGTCCGCCCAGACCAAACGCAACGAAGTAAACCGAACAAAAAAAAAAAAAAAAAAAAAAAAAAAAAAAAATACTGGCAACTGCGCTGCCAGCTGTCGGAGCTCTGCTCTTTCATTTAACATTTCTGCAGCTCTTTCGCTTCCCAAGCCAAAAATGAGCAATAACGTGCTTGACTCCGAGCCTAGTGTTGCCAAATCAGCTTTTCTTAGCTGGCAAATGAGTGATTTAGCTACCGTACGAAAGTATGGCTTCTTCACAATTATTTGGTGTTTTTTCTGGCTTTCAAAATTATTTGCATTGATCTAAGAGTTCAAAACAGGCAGTAATATCCCATGAAAGTGAATTATTAGAGTGAATTAAAAACTACGAAAAAGAAAACTAAACCTGTGTAGGTGTGTGTTACGGGCCCGTCAGAATTCACATACACAAGGACAAAAACGTATACAAAATATAAGCAGTTTGTAAGGGGTACGTAGGCCCTTATTATAACTTTGCACTCGGCACAGGTCGATAGCGAGAACAATCGATTGTGACGTGTTGCGAGAGCGAGTGTCGAGATGCGCCAGAGTGGTTGGCGGGAATGGTGTGTGTGTGGAGGCCATTATTGGAATACTGGGTTTTTAACCGAGAAGGGTGTCACCATCGCCGTGGTTAGACACCTAAATAATAAATGAATAGCGGGAAAGTGATGAAGTATCTTTTTAAAAGTGATCAGTGACATTACTAGTGCCGATATTTGGTTTCCCATCCACCGTGCCGGCCTAACCTTGGATTGCAGTGTTGGATGCAGTCATGGATTAGCGTGTGACGATAATGCAAAATGAAGAAAGCCTGTGCTGAGATTAGCCGTAATTAGATATGTATGACGAGGGCAGTGGCTGTCTCCTTTTTGTGTCTTGAGAAGAATATAAGTTCGTAATTACTAAAACTGTGTTGGTGTTACTTATTACCATACATTCAGTATTATAATATTGAACAGGACGAACTGGAAAGTAACAAATTCCGTAGCAGTCAATTCCGATTACCAGCCCCATTAGGTTCGCGGTCATGTTAATAATAAATATTGGACTGCTATTTGATCAGATCAGGTCGGGATAAAAACGGAGGTGTTACAAGTAGAGAGCATACCAGAATCGTCATTTCTGCATAGTAGATATCAGCAAAGTATTGCAACTTCATAATAATTGAGGAAGCTGTTGTAAGCAAGCCAGTCTTTGATTTACGCAGAATGAATCACAAGTCGAACATTTCACAGTTACAGTAAACAATGGACTAGCGACTGAAATAAGAAGAGGAAGAGTGAACTATTCAGTGTAGTGGTTTGCTAAGGTGTGAAACTGTATTGCACAGACGATTTGGATGAGGGAATACTAAATTTCTTATTTGCTTCGAGTGCATTTCACAAATCAAAGGGCTGCTTATTAGTGGTCCTTGGCTACATACATGGAACAAAAATGTGTAAACTGTAACATCTAAATCTAAGTTTACTGCCATTTTCAACTTGATCCACAAGCATCGTTCTTCAGTTTTTCTGTTATTTTAAGTTGGTTTGAAGCACTGAACAGCGCGTTTACATTTATTCGTGAGTCACACACGAAGGCTCCCACTTCGCTGACGAATGTTACAAACACTCCAAAACGAAATAAGCTAAATGTGTCCAGAAACAGATGCAAGGAAAAAGGTGAAATAAAGGAAAGTATATTACTGTGCAGTTTTATTTTTGTAGTTATCATACTGTGTAATAGTTCCTAAATAAGGAAGTCACTGGTTATTTTTAAATGCCAGAATACATAAAAACAAAATTTTACATCTAAAATGGCTACATAGCTTCTCAAGAGTTAGAGAGAAACAAGAATTAATTTGTATTTATTTTCTTAATTTGGAATCTGCTGTACATTACAGTAACGCAAACAATTAACTGCGAAAGTATAACATAATTCGATAATACAGAAGCAACTGACCTGTATTTTTCAAAGTTTAATATGGATGATATGCAACACTATACATCTTACTTCACACATTAATTTGCATCCATGAAACCTATGGAGGAAGTAATACTGCTTTTAAAGCGACTACCGTCTGGCTTTTTGAAATCTAGGCATGGAATTAGACATTCAAGGTGAAAAACGGTTGGCTGGTACTGAAGCAGCTCAACACTTTAAAGACTCTTTTAATAAATCGATTGATAAGGAGAGCTACAAAAAAATCGATGTCTACAATGCGAGCGAAACCAGTTTGCATTGGAAGCAAATGCCAACGAAATCCCTAGTTTCCAAGAAAGAAATGTCAGCACATGGTTATAAGGCAAGTAAATCTCGGATCACAGGTGTGGTACCTTTAAATGGAGATACAAAATGATGCGTTTATAGATTTTTTTATTTTTTTCCTCCGAATGTTCCTGCAGTCCTTCAGCTGGTGGATCAGGTGGTCACTGAAGGCTTCAAACTCGGGAAGTTACAATGAAATTAACTTGAACGACGCTGTGTACATGGCAGCTTCTGTGAAGGACAGTATCCTAGCGTAAGGTTGCAATAACTTACCTCTGCATGTGAAGACTCACTATTCAGTCAGTTTGCATCACAACTGGCTGGGCTCATTAAACAATCTGAATACTTTGACCTGGGAAATATTAAAGACTAGCTGGAAAGTAACGCCGATGACCCTGGTTATCAATTACTGACGGATGATGAAGTCATTGCTGGTGTCATCGACAACAAAGTCAACTTGCGACAACGATGAAGAGCCGAACGACAACCGTACAGAAAAGGAACCGTCCAGTGAGGAAGCTTTCCACTGCCTTGAGACGGCTGTTACGTGGTTTCAAAAATAAGAAGAGTATTATGTTCTCCGGTTACTGTCTTTAAGACGTGTGCGAGGTTTAGCAACAAAAAAACTTCTCATCTCTGAAGCGAAAGTCAATTTTGGGGTTCTTTTCTTAAGCCGTAGGATGGCTTTAATAGTAAATGGCTTCTTTACGTAAGGTTTGTACACGATTTTTGATACACATTAAATAGTTTAGAGAATAAGATAACAGAAGCTTTCGAAATGTGGTGCTACAGAAGAAAGCTAAAGATTAGGGGCAGATCACATAACTAATGAGGAGATACTGAACACCCCAATTGGGAAGAAGAGGAATTTGACTAGAAGATGGGATCGGTTGGTAGGACATGTTCTAAGACATCAAGGGATCACCAAGTTATTATTGGAGGTCAGCGTGGAGGATAAAAGTCGTAGAGGGAGATCAAGAGATGAATACACTAAGCAGATTCAGAAGGATGTAGCGTGCAGTAGGTACTTGAAAATGAAGAAGCTTGCACAGAATAGAGTAGCATGGAGGGCTGCATCAAACCAGTCTCTGGACTGAAGACCACAACAACAACAACAATATTGCTGTGTGGTTGGGATCCTTAGGACTGGCGGAGGACATCGAAAATGTTCAAAGAAGTGCAAGCTCCTTTTGTATGATCCTGAAACATAGGAAAGACTTTTTTTACAGAGTGGGATGGTGCAGTAGTTAGCACACTGGACTCGCATTAGGGAGTAGACGGTTCAAACGCGCGACCAGCCATCCTGATTTAGGATTCCCGTGATTTTCCTAACTTGCTTCAGGGAAATGCCGGTATGGTTCGTTTGACAGGACACGGCCGATTTCCTTCCGCATCCTTCCCCACTCCGAGATTGTATTCCACCTCTAATGACCTCGTCGCCGACTGATCTCCTGCACCTCCTCCAGGAAAGAGGTGGACGGGTATAACAAGTGAGTTATGCTGGCAATCCAAACTAGTTGGAGCTAAACTAGTTCAAGTAAGTTAGATCACCAACTTTCACCTCCGAATGGCAAAACATTTCATTGACGCGCGCCTACAAAGGGAGGAATGATCCTCGTGATAGAATGAAAGAAAGCAGAGCTCTCACGAATACGTTTAGGTGTTCATGATTCCCGCGCTGCTCGAGAACGATGGAGGAATAGTCTGAAAGTGATTCTACACACTCTCTGCCAAATACAGACGTGTCTGCCGCCATTTACTCAATGTCCCTCCAGGACATTATCGTGTTTGTTATATGACTTTGTGACTGCTGTAAAACATCGCTCTGACGTTTTCATAACTGTTATACATATCCTTGTTGCTGTGTTAAGTATATGAGTGGTGGAACAATTGTTGAAAGCGACCAGGCTCTCTGCGTACAGACGTTCACTACCTCATTGTCGCTATGCCTGTGATTGTTTAGCCTCTATCTTGACCAGCTGTCGTTTAGCGATATAATGTGTACTGTGTCGGCTGCTGGAGGAGTCAGCACGGACACCAACAAGGAATTCCTGTGCCTCCTACATGCAATTACATTACTCGCTATTACCACTCACAGAACGAAGGGTAAGAATCGTCTTCTTAATACACGGTACCGATGCTCTCGAAGGCTGTGACCGAACAGGGCCGACCAGCGATGGGTGCTGGTGAAGCCAGCGTTGACAGGGGGCGCTGAACCCGTCTTCCTGGAGGTGTGGCGCTGCCCGACCTTCCGATGACGCTTCAGGGCGCTTCGCTGGTCGGTGTGCTGTCGAAGCTGTATATAAATGTGTGTGTGTGTGTGTGTGTGCTGTCTTTTTTATTGTTGTTTCTACTACCTGATATAAGATTTACAATCTGGAATTGTTTACTAATATGGTGCTCTGCAGTATCTAGTTGATTAAAATGTATCGCAATAGTCCGATAGGCTATCGCGCCCCAGTGGTGGAGGCAGAGATATAGTCCAATACAGTAATCGTTAATGTGTTGAAATTCGTTGAATTAAACATAATGTAATAAAGTTCCTTGAGATGTAAAAGGTTCTACCCACAAATCAGAACGGATTTAGAAAGCCTTGCTCGTACTACACTCAGCTTACCATTATCTACGCGATGTCCCGTGAAATGCTTCAAATGGCTCTGAGCACTATGGGACTTAACATCTGAGGTCAGCAGTCCCCTAGAACTTAGAACTAATTAAACCTAACTAACCTAAGGACTTCACACACATCCATGCCCGAGGCAGGATTCGAACCTGCGACCGTAGTGATCGCGCGGTTGCAGACTGAAGCGCCTAGAACCGCTCGGCCACCAGCGGCCGGCGATGTCCCGTGAATCATGGATGAATGTGTACAGGCCGGTTCCATATTGCTAGATTTCTGCCAAACGTTTGACATGGTGCTCCACTGCACACTGTCATTGGAAGTCTGAGCATACGGAATAGGTTCCCAGATACGTACAATATGTGATCAAAAGTAACCGGACACCTCCAAAAACATACGTTTTTCATGTTAGGTGCATTGTGCTGGCATCTATTGCTAGGTAGTCTATATCAGTGACGTCAGTAGTCATTAGACAACGTGAGAGAGCAGAATGGGGCGCTCCGCGGAACTCATGGGCTTGGAATGGGGTCATGTGATTGGGTTGGGTGTCATTTGTGTCGTACGTCTGTATGTGAGATTTCCACACTCCTAAACATTCCTAGGTCCACTGTTTCCGATGTGATAGAGAAGTGGAAACGTGAAGGGACAAGTGCAGCACAAAAGCGTACAGGCCGACCTCGTCTGTTGACTGAGACGGCCGACAGTTGAAGCAGGTCATAATGTGTAACAGGCAGACATCTATCCAGACCATCACACAGGAATTACAAACTGTATCAGGATCCACTGCAAGTACTATGACAGTTAGGCAAGTACTATGTGAGAAAACTTGGATTTCATGGTCGAGCGGCTGCTCATAAGCCACTCACCACGCCAGTTAGTGTCAAACGACGCCTCACTTGGTGTAAGAAGCGTAAACATTGGACGTTTGAACATTGCAAAAATGTAGTGTATAGTGACCAATCAGGTCACACAATGTGGCGATTCGATGGCAGGGTGTGGGTATGGCGAATGCCTGGTGAACGTCATCTGCCAGCGTGTGTAGTGCCAACAGTAAAATTCGGAGGCTGTGGTGTTGTGGTGTGGTCGTCTTTTCCACGGAGGGGGCTTGCAACCGTTGTTGTTTTGCGTGGAACTATCACAGCACAGACCCACATTGATTTTGCTTCCCACTGTTGAAGAGCAATTCGGGGATGGCGGTTCCATCTTTCAACACGATCGAGTACTCGTTCATAATGCACGGCCTGTGGTGGAATGGTTACACAACAATAACATCCCTGTAATGGGCTGGCCTGCACAGACTCCTGACCTGAATCCTGAAGTACACCTTGGAGATGGTTTGGAACGCCGACTTCGTGCCAGGCCTCACCGACCGACATCGATACCTCTCCTCAGTACAGCACTCCGTGAACAATTGGCTGCCATTCACCAAGGAACCTTCCAGTATCTGATTGAACGTATGCCTGCGAGAGTGGAAGCTGTCATCAAGGGTAAGGGTGGGCCAACACGATACTGATTTCCAGCATTACCGATGGAGTACGCCACGAACTTCATCAACGGCGAATGGCCATTAGAGACAAGACTATCGCCGGGGATGTGTTGGAGGACTGCTGTTGTTCTCTGTAGATACAAAACATTTGATGGACGGGCTGAGAAGCAAACTGCAGTTGCTTCTGATGATGCTGTTCACATGGCAAAAATTTTAAAGGTGGTGAGAAAGGCAGAATTAGGCAGCCGGGATCTCACTTTCAGGAACAGTTTTTTTAAACAGGAGAATGTTCGCCTTTTTAGTGCTCCCAATAGGAGCAGTTTTCATGTGGTTCCCTTCTTTTCCCTACCACAGCAGCGCGTGTGACTCATACGGAAAAGACTTTATGGACCAGAGAAAATTTTGATATTTTTTTAAGTGAAACTAAAATAAAGCAAAACTAATTTTATACCTCAGACCAGACTGTATGAGCACAAAAATCTTGCATGTGCTTCAGTACTGCAACATGCGGTTTCTAGAACCGTTCTGATGTGTAAATGAGGCACTTTACAGCATATTTCTCAGTGCTACGTCACTTTATAAACTACTTTCCTGCCTCACACAGGATTTTACGTGCATATTTTACGTGTACGTGTAGAGTAACTTTAAACCTCTGTACCACGGAAACTGATAAAGACATCAAGAAAATTTCAACGTTGTTCGAGATCGGTATCTTACCATTATATCATAAAAATTACATCCAGTTCCTGTGCGTAGGGAGTGGCCGAGCGGTTCTAGACACTAGAGTCTGGAACCGCGCGACCGCTACGGTCGCGGGTTCGAATCCTGCCTCGGGCATGGATGTGTGTGATGTCCTTATGTTAGTTAGGTTTAAGTAGTTCTACGTTCTAGGGGACTGATGACATCAGCAGTTAAGTCCCATAGTGCTCAGAGCCATTTGAACCTGTGCGAAGCCGTCTTGGTCTATTACTCCATTGTTACGAAAAAATGGTAAAAAATCTTTTTTGCGGTTTTATAAGGAACCGCCCATGAACTGATGGTGCCCCCTTAAGGCCCACCGTGGACCACTTTAAATGCAAAAAGAACCACCCGATGTGTTCCATTTGCTTGAGCAGGAAGAAGTGTGCGATGTTGACACTTCGACCCTGTACTGATGGTTGATGACATTAAGACCATCGTTCTGTTGAGAATGCAAACGGTTCCTAGTCAAGAGCCACCCGAAACACTTGAGCCCATCTTCCTATCACCAACAGAACCCGTGGAAAGAGCTACGGAAGAATACTGTTTTTATGCGCGGCGTTTTGGAACGTATTAGGTAGCGCATGCTACCACATGCGTACCGACTGTATAGGAGGTAATTATTTTTATCAATTTTATATTGTCGTGCCTGAAGTTAAAGAACTTGGAAAACTAAGCACTTCTTGCCTTCTTTTGTTTATGCATGCGCCCTCAATTTGTTGTTTTTTGTTAATCAATCAACGCACTTGGTTTCGTGCTTATACAAACCCCAGTAAAATTGCTCTCCAACTGAGATTCTGCGCCACGGCACCCTCTGCCTTGCATTCCACAGAGGTCTAAACAATATAGACGCAGATGCGTAAGGATGAAATTTTAATCAACGTAGCCCAGTAGCGTGCAAATACTGAAGACGCAGTTCGTAGCGTTCGGCCCAGGCGTTCGTGGTGTAACATTATGCTTTTCAGACAGTGTAGCAGTAAAGGGTCTAGATAGACTGTGCAATCGCGTTAATGTGACCACATGTCTAAAACGGGAATAACCAGATTTTGCAGCTTGGACTGTTGCGAGACGTGCAGAAAGTGAGTCACTGTTGTCGTGGAGGGAAGCGACAGGGGTGTGGAGTACCGTGGCCAGCCGCGCCGGATTCCTCCGCTGAGGACGCGCTTCGTGGACAGCCCTGTCGAGGTGGTCCCGCAGGTTCTTGGCTGGGTCTAAATAGAGGGAGTCTGGTAGGCAGAGGGGTGCGGTAAACCGATCACGGTGCTCTTCCAATGAATCACGTGCACTGCGAGCCTTGTGACAAGTTGCATTGTCCTCGTGGTAGGTGCCATCGTGCCGAGGAGAAACAAACTGCACGCAAGTGTGAACATGCCCCCAAGAATAGGTGCGTACTTGTGTCGATGCACTGTGCCTTTCAGAATGACGAAATCAGCCAGGGAATGCCACGAAACTATTACCCAGACCATACCTGTTGCACGCTGTTTGACTCCAGACAATTCACGCAGTACACGCCAACGGCCGCCTGGACGATGGAGCATAAAACGTGATTCATCTGAGAAGGCCAGCTGTCGCCACTCGGCGGACGTGCGGATCCCAGCCCTCGTCGCCGGTGAACGGCAGCCAGCACGGACGCCCGGACCAGGTGCCTGCTGCAGGGGACCACACGCAGCAGCGGCACTTTGAAGAGACACTGTTTGTAGCCCCTAGGTGCGTCTAGGCAGTCATTTACTCAACAGCTGCACATCTGTTCGCGCGCACTCTTCTCCGCAGCCGGCCGAAGTGGCCGTGCGGTTAAAGGCGCTGCAGTCTGGAACCGCAAGACCGCTACGGTCGCAGGTTCGAATCCTGCCTCGGGCATGGATGTTTGTGATGTCCTTAGGTTAGTTAGGTTTAACTAGTTCTAAGTTCTAGGGGACTAATGACCTCAGCAGTTGAGTCCCATAGTGCTCAGAGCCATTTGAACCATTTTTTTCTTCTCCGCAGCCGTCGTTAAGCCGTCATCTGTGGGCCGTGGTGCACCACAACTGACTCGGCACCGGTTTCGGATGGCGCCATTTTGCCGTCCACGGTATACTTTAACCACGGTGGCACGCGAAAAGATTGCAAACCTACCCGTTTCGGAAATGCTTCCACCTTCAGCTCGAAAGCCAATCATTGTGCCCTTTTGATAATCAGCATTACGATAACGACTGCACTGTTTACACACTGAAGTCATGGGATAGCGGTATGAACGTAAACAGATGGCGGTAGTATCGCGTACACCGGGTATAGAAAGGCAGTGCATTGCCGGAGGTGTCATTCGTACTCAGGTGCTTCACGCGAAAAGCTTCCCGACGAGATTGTAGTCGCACGGTGGGAATTAGCAGATTTTTAACGCCGAATGGTAGTTGAAGATAGACGCATCGGACATTCCATTACGAAAATTGTTAAGGGACTCAATAGTCCGAAACCCACAGTACCGAGAATATCAGACTTCAGCCATTATTTCTCACCACGGACAACGGCGTGGCGGACGGCCTTCATTTAACGACCGTCGGCGTAGAGTTGTCACTGCTAACACAGATGCAATATTGCGCGGAATAACCTCAGAAATCAATGTAGGACGTACGGCGAAAGTATTCGTTACGGCAGTGCGGCGAAATGTGGCGTTAATGGCCTGTGGCCGCAGACGACTTGCTAACAGCACCACATCGCCTGCAACGAATTCTCTGGGCTTGTGCCCGTATCGGTCGGACCAAAGACGACTGGAAAACCGTCACCTGGGCAGACGAGCCCCGATTTCACTTCGTAAGAGCTGACTGTGGGGTGAGAGAGTGGCGCCCCCCACACCCCACGAAGCCGACTGACTATTTGCAGCCACTCAGGGGCTGACGTTCCCAAACATAGATGAAATTTTTATGGATGACACTGTGCCATGTTAGCATGATACAACTGTTCCCAATTGGTTTTAAGAACATTCTGGACAATTACAGCAAGTGATTTTGCCACCAAAATCCACCAACATGAATTCCATATTTACGCGACCTAATCGAGGGGTCAGTTCGTGCACAAAATCCAGCACCGGCAAGACTTTCGCGGTTATGCACAACTTGGCTCAATATTTCTGCTGTGTATTTTCAACATCTAGTGCAGACGCCGAGTTGCTGCACTACGCAACAGGAAGTCCGACACGATGTTGGGAAGTGTCCCGTGACTTTTGCCACCTCAGCGGAAGCAGATAAGCAGGCTACAGCGATGAATGAAAATTCGTACCAAGACCACGATTTTAACTTGTGTCTGCTACTCGCTAGGTAAAGGTTCAAATGGCTCTGAGCACTATGGGACTTAACATCTGAGGTCATCAGTCCCCTGGAACTTAGAACTAGTTAAACCTAACTAACCTAAGGACATCACACACATCCATGCCCGAGGCAGGATTCGAACCTGCGACCGTAGCAGTCGTGCGACTCCAGACTGAAGTGCCTAGAGCCGCTCGGCCACTCCGCTCGGCTACTCACTAGGTAGATGTGCTAACCACTATGCCACCCTGGTACAGTGACTTTGTGTAACTGCATGGACTACTCTAGAGAGGCTCCCTCCTTATTTCAAATTCCCCTGTTCGATTACAGCTGGTGACCCTCTGCAGAGCTATTCGAGTTTAGGGGGGGGGGGGGGGGGGGTACAGCAAGTGGGCAGAGAGGTGAGTGGGGTTCTGGATGAGGGAGAGAAGCGTGTGCTAGGGTAGTCCGTGCAATTACGCAAAGCCACTCTACCACGGTAGCGAAGCGGTTAACGTGTCTACCTAGTAATCAGGCGACCTGGGTTCGAATCCGGACCTCGATATATGTGTTTATTTGTCGCTTCAGTTGATGTTGGAGACTTGAAAAGGTCTCTGGAACCATATAGCTTCATTTGGCCGACTGCAATGTTTTTCGCGTTCCCCCGACGCACTTTGTGTACTCTCCACTGCTTGTGGTGCCATATGCCGTTTGCGAGTAGTCTCTGGACGCCGGTGGTCACGTTAATGTGACTGGACCGTGTGTCTAGTAGGGACGAACTTTATTCAGGAGGCACCGGCACGAGAAAGTCGCGGTACTTCGTGCAGCGGGCAGTTAGTCCTTTATGGTTTACGCTCGCGAGAGACGCGCAAATAGCCGAAGGCGTCGAGCTCAAGTTAACGAGGCAGGCGTGAGAGGTGCGAGGTCCCTGCTAACAGGCTCAGAGGCGCCGCGCTTTAGCACCGCCTGTCAGGCGCTCGTGAAATACCGGCTCTTCCGTGTAACGCAGACCGGCTCTCGCTTCGTAACGACTCCGGTCGACAGGGGCTCTGAAACGCCGGACAAACGTTACTCTGTGCAATATCAGTTATCACGGCTGCAGATGTGCTGCCGAACGGCGTGCGCAACTAACCGGTGCAAGTTTCTGTGGTATCGATAGCTACGATGCCACGGCGTAGGTACAAGTTGTTAGGTTGGCACTACGACACCGACACCGACGACAGCGGCCTCTAGCCGGCGCTGTGCAGCTCTACGAGCGCCGCTCCACATTCTACCCTTTTGATTCCGAGCCGACGACCGAGCACCTTAGCTTCTAGTTCTTAGTGAGCGAACTACTACATATCTTGCCTGCGTAACTTTTCTGAACTTTGATACATAAGGCTTCGCACCTACGTGCTCCTCAGTGCAAAGTTACGTCTATGTCTTTGACTAATATTCTCTATTAAATGCACTGTTACGTAAATAGTTGTAGCGAGAGATGTTTACCTCACCTGCTCCTACTCGCTTCCTACATTCGGCCTAGCCTTCAGTTTACAGAAGCAGACACACGCGCCAGCTACCATGCGGGATACAAAAGTTTCCAGTCCGTCTTACCGCTTCCACTCCTGGGTTGGGTTGATTCGGGGAGGGGTGGGGGGGTGGGGGGGGGGGGGGGGGAGACCAAACTGCGAGGTCACCGGTCTCATCGGATTAGGGAAGGGTGGGAAAGGAAATCGGCCGTACCTTTCAGAGGAACTATCCCGGCATTCGCCTGAAGCGATTTAGGGAAATCACAGAAAACCTAAACCAGGATGCCGGACGGGGGATTGAACCGTCGTCCTCCCAAATGCGAGTCCAATGTGCTAACTACTACGCCACCTTGCTTGGTGCAGTTGTAAGGATACGGATGTCGATAATGTACCTGAGAGATCGAATCCACCATTATTCTCTTGATCGAGTGGAATAATATCGATCCCGCGGGGATGTCCCGCACTTATAGCAAGGCGAGGGTTGGCGCCTTTCGACTTTCTGCGCTAGATTACTAGTTCTACTTCAGTTCTACTTTGCCGACTGTCTGCGCTAGATTACTAATCAGTTCTACTTTGTCGACAGTCTGCGCTAGATTACTAATCAGTTCTACTTTGCCGACTGCCTGCGCTAGATTAATAATCAGTTCTACTTTGCCGACTGTCTGCGCTAGATTACTAATCAGTTCTACATTGCCGACTGTCTGCGCTAGATTACTAATCAGTTCTTCTTTGCCGACTGTCTGCGCTAGATTACTAATCAGGTCTACTTTGCCGACTGCCTGCGCTAGATTAATAATCAGTTCTACTTTGCCGACTGTCTGCGCTAGATTACTAATCAGTTCTACGTTGCCGACTGTCTGCGCTAGATTACTAATCAGTTCTACTTTGCCGACTGTCTGCGCTAGATTACTAATCAGTTCTACTTTGCCGACTGTCTGCGCTAGATTACTAATCAGTTCTACTTACTTTGCCGACTGTCTGCGCTAGATTACTAATCAGTTCTACTTTGCCGACTGTCTGCGCTAGATTACTAATCAGTTCTACTTTGCTGACTGTCTGCGCTAGATTACTAATCAGTTCTACTTTGCCGACTGTCTGCGCTAGATTAATAATCAGTTCTACTTTGCCGACTGCCTGCGCTAGATTACTAATCAGTTCTACTTTGCTGACTGTCTGCGCTAGATTACTAATCAGTTCTACTTACTTTGCCGACTGTCTGCGCTAGATTACTAATCAGTTCTACTTTGCCGACTGTCTGCGCTAGATTACTAATCAGTTCTACTTACTTTGCCGACTGTCTGCGCTAGATTACTAATCAGTTCTACTTTGCCGACTGTCTGCGCTAGATTACTAATCAGTTCTACTTTGCTGACTGTCTGCGCTAGATTACTAATCAGTTCTACTTTGCCGACTGTCTGCGCTAGATTAATAATCAGTTCTACTTTGCCGACTGCCTGCGCTAGATTACTAATCAGTTCTACTTTGCCGACTGTCTGCGCTAGATTACTAATCAGTTCTACGTTGTCGACTGTCTGCGCTAGATTACTAATCAGTTCTTCTTTGCCGACTGTCTGCGCTAGATTACTAATCAGTTCTACTTTGCCGACTGCCTGCGCTAGATTAATAATCAGTTCTACTTTGCCGACTGTCTGCGCTAGATTACTAATCAGTTCTACATTGCCGACTGTCTGCGCTAGATTACTAATCAGTTCTTCTTTGCCGACTGTCTGCGCTAGATTACTAATCAGTTCTACTTTGTCGACTGTCTGCGCTAGATTACTAATCAGTTCTACTTTGCCGACTGTCTGCGCTAGATTACTAATCAGTTCTACTTTGCCGACTGTCTGCGCTAGATTACTAATCAGTTCTACGTTGCCGACTGTCTGCGCTAGATTACTAATCAGTTCTACTTTGCCGACTGTCTGCGCTAGATTACTAATCAGTTCTACTTTGCCGACTGTCTGCGCTAGATTACTAATCAGTTCTACTTACTTTGCCGACTGTCTGCGCTAGATTACTAATCAGTTCTACTTTGCCGACTGTCTGCGCTAGATTACTAATCAGTTCTACTTTGCTGACTGTCTGCGCTAGATTAATAATCAGTTCTACTTTGCCGACTGTCTGCGCTAGATTACTAATCAGTTCTACGTTGCCGACTGTCTGCGCTAGATTACTAATCAGTTCTACTTTGCCGACTGTCTGCGCTAGATTACTAATCAGTTCTACTTTGCCGACTGTCTGCGCTAGATTACTAATCAGTTCTACTTACTTTGCCGACTGTCTGCGCTAGATTACTAATCAGTTCTACTTTGCCGACTGTCTGCGCTAGATTACTAATCAGTTCTACTTTGCTGACTGTCTGCGCTAGATTACTAATCAGTTCTACTTTGCCGACTGTCTGCGCTAGATTAATAATCAGTTCTACTTTGCCGACTGCCTGCGCTAGATTACTAATCAGTTCTACTTTGCTGACTGTCTGCGCTAGATTACTAATCAGTTCTACTTACTTTGCCGACTGTCTGCGCTAGATTACTAATCAGTTCTACTTTGCCGACTGTCTGCGCTAGATTACTAATCAGTTCTACTTACTTTGCCGACTGTCTGCGCTAGATTACTAATCAGTTCTACTTTGCCGACTGTCTGCGCTAGATTACTAATCAGTTCTACTTTGCTGACTGTCTGCGCTAGATTACTAATCAGTTCTACTTTGCCGACTGTCTGCGCTAGATTAATAATCAGTTCTACTTTGCCGACTGCCTGCGCTAGATTACTAATCAGTTCTACTTTGCCGACTGTCTGCGCTAGATTACTAATCAGTTCTACGTTGTCGACTGTCTGCGCTAGATTACTAATCAGTTCTTCTTTGCCGACTGTCTGCGCTAGATTACTAATCAGTTCTACTTTGCCGACTGCCTGCGCTAGATTAATAATCAGTTCTACTTTGCCGACTGTCTGCGCTAGATTACTAATCAGTTCTACATTGCCGACTGTCTGCGCTAGATTACTAATCAGTTCTTCTTTGCCGACTGTCTGCGCTAGATTACTAATCAGTTCTACTTTGTCGACTGTCTGCGCTAGATTACTAATCAGTTCTACTTTGCCGACTGTCTGCGCTAGATTACTAATCAGTTCTACTTTGCCGACTGTCTGCGCTAGATTACTAATCAGTTCTACTTTGCCGACTGTCTGCGCTAGATTACTAATCAGTTCTCCTTTGCCGACTGTCTGCACTAGATTACTAATCAGTTCTACTTTGCCGACTGTCTGCGCTAGATTACTAATCAGTTCTACTTTGCCGACTGTCTGCACTAGATTACTAATCAGTTCTACTTTGCCCACTGTCTGCGCTAGATTACTAATCAGTTCTACTTTGCCGACTGTCTGCACTAGATTACTAATCAGTTCTACTTTGCCGACTGTCTACGCTAGATTACTAATCAGTTCTACTTTGCCCGCTATGGCAATCTCGTCGCTTGAGCGGGAGATATGACAAAATCGCGCATAAAATTGCATTTCTGGGAGAACAGGTTTAATTTCGTATATGATGCAAGTACAGCTGATGCAAAGGCGACCGTCAAATACCTGACATGAGTGAAAACCTCAAATATAACTTAGATAACAGAGTGAATGTGATTGTAGAAGGAATGTAATTAGACCTCATAGGGACATCGTTCATTCGCTTAAATAACAACACACTGATGGGAAGAAAATCGCAGCACCAAACAGGAGCTGTGCGATATAAGCAAAACTTGGTAGGCGTCTTTCAAAATCTGAAAAAATATGTCAATTACAGTTTCGCGTCAGTCGCATAAGAGTGGCGCTAGCAGCACTACTATAAGGATGTAAATCAGTTTTGCTTTAAATACATGTTGCAATGTTGGTATGCGTGAGTTACTTTTGAGTTGGTGTTAGTGAAGAATGCTTTTAAGGCGACAAAGGTGCCATCACGAACACCCCACTGAGTTTGAAAGAGGTGGTGCAATAGGCTGTGAGAAGCTGGATGTTCTTCTGCGATACTGCAGGAAAATTTGAGAGAAATGTGGCCACTGTGCATGAGTGCTGGCAGCGGTGGTCGCTTGAACGTTAAGGTCGCAAGAAGAATGAGCTGAGGAAGGCCACGTGGTGCTTTCGACAGGAAAGACCACCGTGCCGTGTTCGGCGTGTGGCTCCGGCGCGTCGTGCTGCTCTGCACCTGCAGCAGCAGTCTGAGCAGCGGTTGACACCAGAGTGGCCCAGTGAACTTTTACAAATCAGTTACTTCAAGGACAGCTCCGGGCCACATTCTCTTCTCATTCTTGGACAAAGTATTCCATGTTACTAGCTGAAATTTATTACAGAACTCAATTAGTCTTTTTTCTCTTTCATTCCTTGTCAAAAATGGTTCAAATGGCTCTGAGCACTATGCGACTTAACTTCTGAGGTCATCAGTCGCCTAGAACTTAGAATTAATTAAACCTAACTAACCTAAGGACATCACACACATCCATGCCCGAGGCAGGATACGAACCTGCGACCGTAGCGGTCGCACGGCGGCCGGCCATTCCTTGTCCCAAGCCTCTATTCTCCTGTAACCTATTGTTCTGCTCCTTCCTCTGCAACTGCATTCCAGTCCCCCATGCCTATTAGATTTTCATCTCCCTTTACGTACTGCATTACCCTTTCAATATCCTTATATGTCTGCAGCGGATAGGCACTTGGTGCAGGGAGTGGCAACTGACCCTTAACATAGACAAATGTAATGTATTGCGTGTACATAGAAAGAAGTATCCTTTATTGTATGATTATATGATAGTGGAACAAACACTGGTAGCAGTTGCTTCTGTAAAATATCTGGGAGTATGCGTACGGAACGATTTGAAGCGGAATGATCGTATAAAACTAATTGTCGCTAAGGCGGGTGCCAGGTTGAGATTCATTGGAAGAGTCCTTACGAAACGTAGTCCTTCAACAGAGGAGGTGGCTTACAAAACACTGGTTCGACCTATACTTGAGTATTGCTCATCAGCGTGGGATCCGTACCAGATCGGGTTGACAGAGGATATAGAGAAGATCCAAAGAAGAGCGGCGCGTTTCGTCACAGGGTTATTTGGTAAGCGTGACAGCGTTACGGAGATGTTTAGCAAACTCAAGTGGCAGACTCTGCAAGAGCGGCGCTCTGCATCGCGGTGTAGCTTGCTGTTCAGGTTCCGAGAGGGTGCGTTTCTGGATGAGGTATCGAATATATTGCTTCCACCTGCTTATACCTCCCGAGGAGATCACGATTGTAAAATTAAAGAGATTCGAGCGCGCACGGAGGCTTTTCGGCAGTCGTTCTTCCCGCGAGCCATATGCGACTGGAACAGGAAAGGGAGGTAATGACAGTGGCACGTAAAGTGCCCTCCGCCACACACCGTTGGGTGGCTTGCGGAGTATAAATGTAGATGTAGATGTAGATACTTTCTCTATCTCTTCCTCTTCAACTTGCGATGTCGGCATGTTTACGTGAACTATCGATATCGGTGGTGGTTTTTCTGTCGATTCTGATAAGGATAACCCTGTCACTGAACTGTTCACAGTAACATACTTTCTCCCCTACCTTCCTATTCATAATGAATCCTATTTCTGTTATAACATTTTCTGCTGCTGTTGATATCTAACCACAAACCCCTGTCTTCTTTCCATTTCACTTCACCGACGCCTACTATATATACATCGAGCCTTTGTATCTCCCTTTTCTAGCCCCTTCATGTTCAAATTTCTGACATTCCACGCCCCGACTCATAGAACGTTATCCTTTCGTTGGTTATTCAGTCTTTTTCTCATGGTCACCTCACCTTTGGCAGTTCCCTCCCTGACATCAGAAAGGGGGTCTATTCGGGAATCTTTTGTCAATGGATAGATCATCATCACACTTTTCAGCTACAGGCCACACGTCCTGGAGCAGTTTCCCACCCCAAGGACAAGAGAGTGACCCTAACCTCTGTCCGCTCCTCCGCCCTCTTTGACAAGGCCGTTGGCAGAATGAGGGAGACTTCTTACGCCGGAAGTCTTCGGCCGCCAGTGCTGATTATTAATCAAATTTAAGAGGTGGTGTGTTTTGATTACTAACTCTAGACCACGGGTGCCCCTCCTATGGGCTCAGGTTCTACTAGGTCGACGCCTAGAACTTTCGACAGCCAAAGTAGGTCAAAACAATTTTTTAACTGAAAGGAGGTGCGGTTTACACGCTCCCGTTTGGCGTTCTTACAACTGAACTATCTGATCCCACATATTCGGACACCCGCATTAATTCGCAATTGACCACTAAGTGTCACGATAGGATCCAGCAGTATAAAAGCAGACAGGATGAACGTCCTGTTGGCGGCAGAGAGGCAGTAACAGCAGAACGGCTCAGTGATCGCCTGAGTAACAGCCGCATTAAGGACACTCAACCCTCCTAAAACTGCCCACCTCGGCTCTTGGTGATTGCTTTGTGTGAGGTGGAAATTCGTAGGAACGATCAAGACCGGGCAGACCCCGTGTACTGACGGCACGGACCGGCGGGCGCAGCTCAGAGTGCCTGCAGAAACCGCGTGACGTCAGTGGGAAGAATGGATCGTGAGTACCAAAATGCTATCAGCAGTCCAGCTATTAAGTGACTATGCGTACGTAGTTTGTTTTGAGTCATCAGTCTTCTGACTGGTTTTGTGCGGCCCGCCACGAATTCCTCTCCTGAGCCCACCTCTTCATCACAGAGTAGTAATTCCAACCTACGTCGTCCTCAAGTATTTGCTGAATGTATTTCAACCGCTGTCTTCCTCTACAGTTTTACGTTTCTACCCTCTACAGCACCCTCTCGTACCATAGAAGTCAATCCCTGATGTCCTAACAGATGTCCTGCCATCCTGTCGCTTCTTCTTGTCGGTGGCTTCCACATATTCCTTTCCCTGCCGATTCTGCGGAGAACCTCCTCATTCCCTGCCTTATCGGTTCGCCTAATATTCAACATTCTTCTGTAGCACCACATCTCGAATGCTTCGATTCTCTTCTGTCCAGGTTTTCCCACAGAACATGTTTCACTACCATACGGTGGTGTGCTCCAAACAAACAGTCTCTGAAATTTCTTCCTCAAATTAAGGCCTACGCTTGATATCAGTAGACTTTTCTTGGCCAGGAATAGCCTTTTTGCCAGTGCTATTTTCCTTTTGATGTCCTCCTTGCTCCGTCCATCACGGATTATTTTGCTCTCTGTGGATCAGAATTTCTTAACTTCGTCTACTTCGTGATACCCAATTCTGCTGTTGAGTCTTTCGCTGTTATCATTTCTGCAACTTTACATTATTTTCGTCTTTTTGGATTTACTCTCAGTCCATATTCTATACTCCTTAGACTTTTCATTGCATTCAACACACCCTTCTTCCCTCTCACCGAGCATAGCAATGTCGTCAGTGAATTTTATCATTATTATCCTTTCACACCTTATTTTATTCCAACTGTTGAACTTTTCTGTTATTTCCGTCACTACTTCTTCGATGTACAGATCGAATAGTAGGGGCGAAACACTTCGTCCCTGTCCTGTTGTTCTTGTCGTTGTTGTTGTTGTCGTCTCCAATCCGAAGACTGGTTTGATGCAGCGCTCCGTATTACTCTGTATTGTGCAAGCCTTTTTATCTGCTAATTACTGCTGCAACCTACATCCTTCTGATTCTGGTTGCTGTTTTCATCTCTTCATCTTCCTCCATAATTTTTACCCCACACACTCCCCTCCAGTACTAAATTGGTGATTTCTCGATGGTTCAGAATGTGCCTATCAACCGAGCCGTTCGCCTAGTCAGGTTGCTCCTCAAATTTCTTTCCTTCCCACTTCCAGTCTGTACCTCCTCATTAGCTGCGTGATCTACCCACATTATCTTCAGCATTCTCCTGTTGCGCCATGTTTCAAAAGCGTCAATTCTTTTCTTCTTTAAACTATCCATGTTTCACTTTAATACATGGCTACACTCCGTACAAAAATTTTCAAAAAACATCTTCCTGACACTTAAATCACTACTCGATGCTAGCAAATTTCTCTTCTTCAAAAACGCTTTCCTTGTCATTGCCAATCTTCCTCTTATATCCTCTCTACTTCGACCATCATCAGTTAAAATGCTCCCCGGATAGCAAAACTCATCTACTACTTTAAGTGTCTCATTTCCTAATCCAGTTCCCTCAGCGTCACCTGATTTAATTACATTCCATTATCCTTGTTTTGCTTTTGTTGATGTTCATCTTATAATCCTCCTTTCAAGACACTGTCCATTCCGTTCAACTGTCCTTTCACGTCCTTCGCTGTCTCTGACAGAATTACAATGTCCTCGACAAACCTCAGAGATTTTATTTCGAATCTATGGGTTTTAATTCCTACTTCATATTTTTCTTTGGTTTCTTTACTGTTTGCTCAGTGTGCATGGGGGATAGGCTACATCCCTGCTTCACTTCATTCTCAACCACTGCTTCACTTTCATGCCACTAGACTCTGTGTCTGGTTTTTGAGCAAGTTGTAAACAGTCTTTCGCTCTCCTTATTTTACTCGTGCTACCTTTGGAATTTGAAAGAAAGTATTCCAGTCAACATTGCCAAAAGTTTTGTCTGATTTACAATTGCTGTAAAGGTAGGTTTTCCTTTCCTTAACCTGTCTTATAAGAGAAGTCGTTGCCAGTGTTGCCCCGCGTGTTCCTAAATTTCTCCTTAATCCAAACTGATCTTCCCAGAGGTCGGCTGCTATCAGATTTTCCATTCTTGTGTAAAGAGTTCCTGTTTGTATTTTGCTCACACTGCTTATTAAACTGATAGTTCGGTAATAATTACAATTCTCAGCATCTGATTTCTTTGGAACTGGGATTATTATATTCTTCTTGCAGTATGAGCGTATATCATCTGTCTCATACATCTTGTACACCAGATGGTAGAGTTTTGGCATGCCTTGTTCTCCCAAGACTATCAGCAGTTTTGACGGAACTTCGTCTACTCCCTGGGCCTTGTTTCGACTTAGGTCTCTCAGTACTCCGTCAAATTCTTTCGCAGTCGTATCTCCCATCTCGTCTTCATCTTCGTCTTCTTCTATTTCTGTAACATTTCCTTCAAAGCTACCTTCTGTACATCGTCTATATCCTCGTTCCACCTTTCAGCTTTGCCTTCTTTACTGAGGACTGGTTATCCATCTGAGATGTTGATATGCATACACCAGCGGCTTCTCTTTTCTCCAAAGGCCTCTATAATTTTCCCGTAGGAGGTATCTTTCCCCTAGTAACATATGTTTCTAAATCCCTACATATGTCAGCTGCCTACATTTGTACTGTAGCTATTCCTGCTTAGCCATTTTGTACTTCCTGTGAGTCTCATTTTTTAGGCGTTTGCATTCACTTTCGCCTATTTCACTTACTGCATTTTTAAATTTTCTCCTTTTAACAGTTAAATTCAATATCTCTTGTGTTACCCAAGGAGCCGGCCGAGGTGGCCGAGTGGTTCTAGGCGCTTCAGTCTGGAACCGCGCGACCACTACGGTCGCAGGTTCGAATCCTGCCTCGGGCATGGATGTGTGTGATGTCCTTAGGTTAGTTAGGTTTAAGTAGTTCTAAGTTCTAGGGGACTGATGACCTCAGATGTTAAGTCCCATAGTGCTCAGAGCCATTTGAACCATTTGTTACCCAAGGATTGCTACTGGTCCACGTCTTTTTGTCTTCTTGATCCTCTGCTGCCTTCACTACTTAATCTCTCAAAGCTATCCATTCATCTTCTACTGTATTCCTTTCCCGTGTTCTTGGTAATCTTTGCCTAATGCTCCCCCTGAAACTTTCAAAAACCTCAGCTTCTTTGAATTTACCCGAGCACCTTAAAAAAGTGTGACCACCATATCCGGAATTCAGAGGACTTGATAGGACGCCTGAAGACACGTAAGCGACAAGCGTCGGATATTTTGGTTAGCTTTGACTCTGTATCTCTATTTACGAAAGTGCCCCTGCGACACTCGTTAGAGCTTATCAGCAGCCAGGTTGAGAAAGGTATTGTGTCATTATTTAAACGTGTGCTTACCTCAACTTATTTTTTATTAAGTGACCAATATTTTGAATAAGTGGACGGTGTCGCCATAGTGGCCAACTATTTTATGGAAGACTTTGAGGAAAAAGCACTGCAGTCGGCAAGTCTCAAACCTTCCTCCTTCTGGCGGGTATATAGACGAAACATTTATGATGTGGCCCCACGGAATAGAGACATGACCTGTGTTTCTCCGGCGTCTGAACTCGATCCATCCCAACATACAGTTCACAGTAGAAGTGGAAAAAGATGGCATTTCACCATTCCTGGACGTCATAGTCAGAAGAAATCTGTTGGTAGACTGGGACGTAGTGTGTATCGCAAACCACCTCACACGGTGCTACATTTGCAGGCCACAAGTTGTCATCACCCGGCCCAACGTGGCAGTGTCTTACGTTCTGTGGTACACAGAGCGCGTGTGGTCTCAGGTGCCGACCGTCTGCCTGGTGAGCTACAGCACCTAAGAACGGTACTCCAACAGAATGACTGTTCTGATGGACAGATACACCACGCATTCCGTTCTAAGCAAATTCAAAGCAGGGATGTAAACGACGATGCAGAGGCACCCACTGCAACAGCGTTCTTGCCCTATTTCGGCGGCATGTCTTCAAGAATAGGAAGAATCCTCAAAAGGCACGATATCAAGTGTGGTTTTCGGCCACTAGCAAAATTGAGGACTTAATTATGCTCGATCGAAGACGACCTTGGGCTTAGGAAACGTGTATAAAATCCAGTGCCAATGTGGAAAATCGTATATTGGGCAGACGCGCCGAACCGTGCAAGAGCGTTGCGTCGAACACCATTGTCATACACGCCTGGGGCAACCTGATAAATCTGCAGTATCGGAGCATTGCGTGGACGCGGGACATCGTCTGTTTTACGAAAAGACCGAAATTTTATCCCCAGCGTCATCTTTCTGTGACTGTGTTGTTAAGGAGGCCATACATATTCGTATGACGGATAATCTTAGCAACGGGGTTGGAGGTTTTCAGCTAAGCGCCGCCTGGAATGCACTAGCTGCCATTGAATAAAAACAGGGAAAACAAGAACCTCCGATTCACCACGCGACGCAACGCACTGCTGAGGTTTAATTCAGCCTTTAACCAGAGGAGCGCTCGCGCGGATGGCCTTTCTGCGCCACCAGGAGCGCCGCTTTCCTCCAACTACGAGCGTCTTCCCGCGCACGTGTATTGGCTGCTCCCGGCATGATGCGTCACGCGATTATCATCAGTTGCGCTTTGCAGCAGTGACAGCAGCTTGCAAGCCCTACCTGTTTTTATTGCCCTATTATTGTGAGCTGACATCTTACTCAATCTGTGTTGTAGTTAACTGAAATTGTGTTTGCCAACAACCTACCTGTTTCAGGGGTTTACATGTCAATAAGCCAACGTCACCAACTCCCACTATATGTAACTTTAACCTATTCGTTTCCCTTTTTAAATTTTCTAAACTGTCTCCGTGAGCAATGGATCTAACATTCCATGCTCCGATCCGTAGAACAACAGTTTTATTTCTCCTGTTGACGACATGCTTCTGACAAGGGAACCTCCCCATCGCACCCCCCTCAGATTTAGTTATAATTTGGCACAGTGGATAGGCCTTGAAAAACTGAACACAGACGAATCGAGAAAACAGGAAGAAGTTGTGTGGAACTATGAAAAAATAAGCAAAATATACAAACTGAGTAGTCCATCGGCAACATAGGTAATATAAAGCAGGATGTAAGCGGACGGTCGCCGTGGTCCCGTGGTCAGTGTGAGCAGCTGCGGTGCGAGAGGTCCTCGGTTCAAGTCTTCACTCTAGCGAAAATTTTACTTTCTTTATTTTTGCAAAGTTGTGATCTGTCCGTTCGTTCATTGACGTCTCTGTTCACTGTAATAAGTTTAGTGTCTGTGTTTTGCGACCGCACCGCAAAACCGTGCGATTAGTAGAAGAATAGACGTGCCTCTGCAATGGGAACCGAAAACATTTGATCCAGTAAAACACGTCTTATATATTCCATACGACACTGGTGACGGCATGTGCGTCACATGACAGAAATACGTTGTGGACCCACCTAACTTGCACACTTGGCGAATGGGTAAAAAGATTCTTCTACCTTGCCCGCTTTAGGTTTTCTTGTGGATGTGATAATCACTCCCAAAAAAGTGATGAAAACATAAGAGTTTGTGACATAAAATGCAACAAATGAATGCAACAGTTTCACAGTCGCACAGTTTCCTCTGCGCTCTCTCAAAACATATGTTTTTAGCGTTTTCAAATTTTTCCGTGTGTAGACCTGTATATGTCCAAGGAAATCTGAACATGTCCTGGAATTTTGGAGAGCGAAGTTGATTATGTCTGAGTGCCTGAACTCTGATAATTGCCTGAAAATAAAAATTTTCAGTTGATGGAAGACTTGAACCAAGGACCTCTCGATCCGCAGCTGCTCACGCTAGCCACGGGACCACGGCGCTACTGAGCTCGCATTATTCAAAAAGTTTTATATCTCGCACGTGGACTACTCAGTTTGTATATTTTGATTATTTTTTCATAGTTACACACAACTTCTTCCTGTTTTCTCGACTGATCTGTGTTCAGTTTTTCAAGGTCTATCCACTGTGCTAACTTATAACCAAATCTGAGGTGGGTGCGATGGGGAGGTTCCCTTGTGAGTAGGATCCGCCCCGGATGGGGGACAAATTTACCTTTGGAATATTTTACTCATGAAGACGCCATCAGTTGCAGTTTCTTCTTGCTTTCAGCCGTTCGCAGTACCAGCACAGCAAGGCTGTTTAGGTTTGTGTTACAAGGGCAGATCAGTCAATCATCCAGACTGTTGATCCTGCAACGTCTGATAAGGCTGCTGCCCCTGTTCGGGAACCACGAAACCGTCTGGGTGCCCCTCTTCAGGAACCAATCAATTGTCTGTCCTCTCAACAGATACCCCTCCGTTGTGGTTGCGCCTATGGTAAGGCTATCTGTGTCCCTGAGGTACGCAAACCGCCGCACTAACGGCGAAGTCTAGAGTCTTACACTCTTTTTAATGGGAGCAGTTGATTCTGTTTAGATTCCTCTTGGTTGTTGTACATGTGGTGTATTAGTCGTGTTTCCCTATAGCTTACCTTTATTTTTCTCAGAATTTCGAACATCTTGCACCATTTTACGTTGTCTAACGGTTTTTGCAGATCAATAAATCTTGTGAACGTGTCTTGATTTTTCGTTAGTCTTGCTTCCATTATCAACCACAACGTCACAATTTCCTTTCCTGATCGCATCCTCAACTTTCCTTTCAATTCTTTTACGTTTTATTCTTGTTGCCAATTTGGATGTATGAGCTGTTAAGCTGATTGTACGATAATCCTCGCACTTGTCGACTCTCCCCATCTTCGGAATTGTGTGGATAATTTTTCCAAAAGTCTAATGATACATACATTCTACACACCAACACGAATAATCGTTTTGTTGCCACTCCCCCCCCCCCCCCCCCCCCTTATTTTAGAAATTCCGATGGAATGTTATCCGTCCCTTCTGCCTTGTTTGATCTTAAGTCTTCTAAAGATCTTTTAAACTCTGATTCTAATACTGTATCCCTTACCTCTTCAATGTCGACTTCACTTTCTTCTTCTACCAATGTAATCAGTGTACTGTTTCCACTTATCCGCTCTTTCATCTTAATTAACCAGTTGAATTCCCATTGCGCCCTTGCTTTTAATTTCTCCGAATGTTGTTTTGAATTTTCTATACGTTGATTCAGTCCTCCTGACAATCATTCCTTTTCGATTTGTTCACATTTTTCCTGCAGAAATTTCGCCATCACTTCGCCTCACTTTCGATTTATTTCTCTACATTATTTCTTTATTCCTCTGTTTTCCTGAACATTTTTATACTTCCTTCTTTCGTCGATGAACTGAAGTGTTTCTTGTGCAACCCACTGTTTCTTCGCAGTTAACTTCTTTGTACCTCTGTTTCCTTTTCACCTTCACAAACTGCCCATTTCACAGGTGTCCAATCCTCTTCAACTGAACTGCATACTGAACTATTCCTTATTCGGTATCTATAGCCTCAAAGAACTTGAACCGTCTGTTTTCATTTCTTAGTACTTCTGTGTCCTACTACTTAGCACACTGACTCTTCCAGATCAGCTTACTCTTCATCACCACTACAATATGATCTGGCTCTATATCTGCAGCTGTATACACCTTACAATTCAGTATCTGATTTCGGAATTTCTGCCTGACCATGATATAATCTACCTCGAATATTCTGGTATCTTCCGTTCCGACCTTTTCCAAGAACGATTCTTGAACTGAGTATTTGCTGTTATTATCTGAAACTTATTTCAGAACTCAATTAGTCTTTTCCCTTTCTCGGTCCTACAACCAAGCCCATATTCGGCCGTAACTCTTTCTTCTACTCCTCGTAAGCCACATGTTTCCGTAGCCAGTGCTGGGCGACTCTGGAGGTGGGTGAGTGGAAGCGTGTGATTTGCAGTTGCGGATCTCGCTGTACCCTGTGGCAGTAACAAGTGAGTGATCGGGTTTCTCCAAATGCCTGCCATCATGTGTAGTGCCGTAAGTGAAGTGCAGAGGAGGTCGTGTTACGTTACGGGAGCGGTTTTCGTGATTAGGATGTGGTTCGGAATGATACGAACACATTTTACAACACTGTGTACTCCGTACAGTAGAGGAACAGTTCGGAGGCCATGACTGACTTTACCAGCATGACAATGCACCGTGTCACAAGGCAGCATCTGTACGGCCATCGTTTGTGGACAGCAATATTGATGAAGTGGACCAACTTGCTCAGTCCCGGCCTGAACCCATCGAAACGCCTTTGGGTTGAGGTAGAGCGTCGACTTCATTCGAGACCCTTGGGACTAACATCAACCATCTCTGATCTCCGCTGTTGAGGACGAATGGGCTGCCATTATTCCGCAGACATTGAAACATTTCACTGAAAGGGTCTCGAAAGTTCAAACCACCAAAATATCAATGTCCGCCAACGAGTCCAAATACTTCTGATCTGATAGCGAACGCCTATACTGCACCTCCACCTCTGACGATATGTGTCGGCGGTGGGGGGGGGCTCTTGTGGCGCTACTCTCATTGTCTACCTTATCCGTTCCATTCACGAATGGCGCACGGAAAGAAAAACTCTCGGTAAACCTCCAGAAGAAATTCATTTTCTCTAGACACCTCATCGTGATCATAAAACGAGATGTTATCCAAACAGTGCACTAAGCACAGTGTAAAGGAACACAAAGAGAAATGTGAAACGAGAATCACCACCCAGGAAGAGAAAATTAAAATTTGGTTTGCCGCTAGTGACACGGCCGTGTCTAAGGCGACTGTCGGAGCATGAGAACCATCCGTGCCTCCAAGTGAAATCCGTAGCCGAATGAAAGCTGTCTACCGGTGACGACTGTATCGACATCAGTCATGCACGAGCACTGGCTTGTTCGTGCTCGTAATGAAGGGACCGGTGGTGCTAAGCTCAACGTGTGTGAGAGAGCTCGGAACGGACGACGGTATATGACAACCAACGAGACTCATCGGAATTGGATTGATGAAATCATCAGAGAAAGTTGTCAATCAGCAGAGACATATCTCTCAGGGACATGCAGCACATCACGATAGCGATTACAGCCCATCATTGCAGAACTACGGTACAGAAAACTTTGTGCGCGGTGGCTGCCTAGAATTAGGACTACTGATATTTTTAAAAATTTCGGGAATCCAATATATCGATATTTACAAAACATCAGTATCGGCTCTCGACATATCGAGGTACCGACGGAAGATATATCGACGTACCGGCCTATAAAAATATCGGCTGCACATTGTACGTATACTGCCGGTCTTAGAGCTGTATAATTAGATTTTCTGTACATCAACAAGCTAGCAAAAAATGGTTCAAATGGTTCCAAGCACTATGGAACTTAACATCTGAGGTCATCAGTCCCTTAGACTTAGAACTAGTTAAACCTAACCAACCCAAGGGCATCACGCACATTCATGTCCGAGGCAGAATTCGAGCCTGAGACAGTAGCAGCAGCGCGGTTCCGGGCTGAAGCGCCTAGAACCGCGCGGCCACAACGGCCGGCAACAAGCTAGCGGCCTGCTTATCCCCCTTAGAGCAACACCTGCAAGGAAGACGGTGCACGTTCACCCTCGCTGATAAGCACTTTCCTAACAACGTAACTGCATATACAGGCTGATAATTACTGAAACATAAATTGGTTAAAAACTACGGCGTATAGTCACTTTATTCTACATGTAAACGTCACTACAGATATTCGGAGTTAGGTTATGACTTGTTCAATACGCCTGCCATCCTCGCTATGATGTGGCGCAGACGAATGGCGAAATTCTGCATAACCCACTGAAGTGTCGGAACGTCGATGCTGTTGGTGACCTCTTGAATGTCTGTTTTCAGCTCAGCCGTGGTTTGGGGGTTGTTGCTGTACACCTCGTCTTCATCGTAGCCCCACAAAAAGGAGTAGCATGTGTGCTGGTGTAAGCTGTCGCCAGCAAACCGGTGGGCAAAGATAAAGCAAAGGTCGACAGTAGGAGCTGGAGCAAGCGGGCCCATCCAGTGCGACCTGGAAGCGAGGCCACTGCACTGCGTGTGTGACGTCTGCCTAAGAGTCATACAACTACGCTGCGAGTCGAGAGAGACTTGTAGCTGCAAGTGTATATTGGACTTTACGTTTATCAAATAACTCATTTATCTACAATAAAAAGAAATTCTAATACTTTAAATAATGTTTCCTTATTTTTTTACGATGAACTTGTTTTCCTAAAATCACCTTTAAACTTAAGTAATTTGAAGTTAAGTGAAATCATGAATTATCTGCATAAATATCTGTTTACCGAAATCAAGGAAAAGTTTGGGAATTCAATAAGCAGTGAATTAATATTTATGTTTACACAGTTACCGTATTTGTCTATTATCTAAAAGCACAAGAAAAGAAACAGAGCCAAATTTTCAGTCCATTTTTCTCATTCTCTTGAGGGTTGTACTACTATTTGTATTTACAATGTCATTGACCCTCTTTGTATAATTATTCAAAAGAATATTGACAGCAGCACCAAGTATATTGTCAATGATTTCATGTACAGAGTGATTTGCAGTGCAAGCAAACCCAACAAATATGTCATCAGGCAAGTTGCTATGACATACACAAAACAATACATTTCTTTGACACTTTTCCCGAAGAAATAACTCTTCTTTTTCTGTAAGCAGTTTCTGTGCAGTAACATATACACATGCTACACATGTTATAACATCCTGACTAGGATAGTAGAGACAACCTCTATTGGTCACAGTTGTTAAATGATTTCTGTCATCTTTCACATTCTCGTCATCTCCTGTTAGATACATTTTACAATAATCACATTTAAGTTTCTGAATGACTGCATATGAGCAGTAACCATTTATGTAGTGAAGTACAGGCCACACATCCTCATCTAATTCCTGTATATCAATATCTTCCACAACTACATTTAACCCTTCATTATATGTCACTTTTGGAAGGTCATTTATGTCTGTCTCATTAGATTAGATTAGATTTACTTTCATTCCAATTGATCCATAGTGAGGAGGTCCTCCAGGATGTAGAACATGTCAGAAAAACAACAATACATGACAAATATTTACAACTAAAACAAATAAGCTAATGTACCATTCCACAGGTCCCAAGTGGAATGATCTTCATTTTTTAACGAACACTATATGAAACAGTCATTTTACAAATACTAATGCACTGAATTTAAAATAAAAGAGTTTATTTATTTATTTATAAGGTAATAAACGTGTAATACAACTACTATAATACAGTGAACACATTACTGCACAGAAATGGTGCAGAAGTTAGATTGTTCACACACACACACACACACACACACACATTTACAATGAACACATTACTGCACTGAAATTGTGCATAAGTTATATTATATGGTTTTACTGAGAAATTCATCAATGGAGTAGAAGCAGCTGGCCACCAATAAATCTTCTCTTAAACATTGGTTGTTAAGCTTTTTATGGTTGCTGATAACTTATTGAAAATGTGTGTCCCTGAATAATGCACACCTTTTTGTACAAGACTAAGTGACTTTAAATCCTTGTGAAGATTATTCTTATTTCTAGTATTGATTCCATGAATTGAGCTGTTGGTTTGAAAAAGTGATATATTTTTAATGACAAATTTCATTAAGGAATAAATATATTGGGAAGCAGTAGTTAGTATCCCTAGTTCCCTAACAGGCTTCTGCAGGATGTTCTTGAGTTCACACCACATATAACTCTTACTACACGTTTTTGTCCCCTTAAAACTTTAGCTTGGCTTGATGAATTACCCCAAAAACTAATACCATGTGACATTATGGAATGAAGGTAAGCATAGTATGGTATATGAGCAGGGCTGCCGCTGGACTCGCACTGCCTGCTGCTAAGAAGGTGATTGTTTTTGCTGATATGACTTGCAATAACGACTGCGCGAAACGCCGCTATCTCGTTCGGGATGCTACGGCAGACACCCTCTAGAGCACCCCAAAGACTTCTTGAGCCCTCGGCTGTAATGGGTTTCAGGCTGTCAAAAGAACTATGGTGTGTGCATGCGCGCACGTTTTTATATTCATTTTTATATCCCCTATGTCTGACATAAATAGAGATTTGCTAAGATGTTTCAGCAGTTCTGTGGTGTGCTCCTCCCAGTTGAATTTGTTATCAAGCTGTAATCCCAAGAATTTAACGCTCTCCACTTCTTCTATCTGCTTGTCATCGTATGTTAGGCATATACTCGTGGGACACCCCTTACGAGTTCTGAACTGCATGTAATGTGTTTTTTCAAAGTTTAGTGACAAAGAATTGGCTAGGAACCAGTGATAAATGTCCACAAATATTTTATTAGCTGATCTTTCTACGACTACACTTGATTTGCTATTTATTCCATTGTTTGTATCATCAGCAAACAAAACAAACTTGGCATCTGGTAATGCTACTGATGAAAGGTCATTGATAAACGCAAGAAAAAATAATGGCCCCAAAAATGGAACCTTGTGAGGCCCCACATGTAATTAGTTCCCAGTTGGATGATGCCTGATAGCTTGATACATGTCTCTTTCCTAATAACACCCTTTGTTTCCTGCTAGAGATATAAGATTTGAACCATTTTCCAGCATTTCCTGTTACACTATAATATTCTAATTTATTTAAAGGGATATTGTGATTTACACAGTCAAATCCCTTTGACAGATCACTAAATATACCAGTAGCCTGCAATTTTTTGTCTAATGAATTAAGCACATTTTCGCTGTAAGTGTAGATAGCCTTCTCAATATCAGAGCCCTGTAGAAATCCAAACTGTGACTTTGACAGAATGTTATTTGAGATAAGATGGTTATAAAGCCGATTGTACATTCCTTTTTCTAAAAATTTTGAGAATGCTGGCAACAGTGAAATTGGACGAAAATTTTATGCTGTTTGTTTATCTCAAACAGTGGCTTAACTTCAGCATATTTCAACCATTCAGGAAATATTCCACTGATAAACGACTGGTTACACAGATAGCTTAATATCTTACTTAGCTCAGAATCACATTCTTTACTTAACTTTGTTGATATTTCATCATATCCACTAGCTGTTTTTAAAGATTTTATGATGGACATTATTTCTGCTGGGGTAGTGAGGGTCAAATTCATATTATGGAAGTTACTTGAAATGTCTGGTCTGAGGTATTCCATAGCAGCATCTACTGAACCTGACAACACCATCTTTTCAGTAACAGTTACAAAATGTTTGTTAAAAGGTTCTGCAACACTATACACATCTGTCACCAATGTATCATTTACTCTTTATCCTATTTGTTCCTCTTCATGTCTGGTTCTACTGCTCTCCTTCTTCACTATATCCCATATTGTCTTTATTTTGTTATCTAATCTGACTTTCTTTTCCTTGTAATATATTTGCTTTGTTGTCCATATTACAGTCTTTAATATTTTGCAGTATTTCTTGAAATGTGCTATAGCATCAATATTGGAACTGTTTCGGACTGACAGATACAGTTTTCTTTTTGTTTTACAAGATACCCCTATTCCTTAAGTAATCCATGGCTTCTTTGTAGACTTTGCTCTGACCTTGGTAAGTTTTGGGGGAAAAGAGTGTGCAGATAAGGTAAGCACTTTATTAGCAAAAGCGTTATATTTTTCATTCATGCCATGAGCGCTGTAAACATCAGTCCAGTGAATGTCTCTGAGTAGTGTCCTAAAATAATCAATTTTTGGCTTATTGATTATCCTCTTGAGCTCAGATTTAACAGATTTTATATCCTGTTCAGTATTAACATTTAACAAAAGGAACTGCATGTCATGGTCTGAGAGGCCATTGACTATTGGTTTTGTAATGTAATTTTGTTCATTGGACTTTTCTATAAAGATATTATCAATGGCTGTTTGTGAGCAATTACAGTGGGTATTAAGTTGAATGATGGTGTTACTAACTCAAATAAGTTTTTATTGGGAGACTCTTTAGGGAAATCTACATTGAAATCACCAGCAACCACTATTTCTTTGTTTTTGGTTGTTAAAAGGGCCAGTACAGCTTCAAGGTGGTTTACGAACAGATTAAAGTTACCTGCAGGTGCTTGACATACACTTAATATTATGAAAGATTTTTTGTGAAATTCTATTTCTGTTGCACATGCTTCCATATGCTGTTCTAGGCAAAATTTATGAATGTCTATGTTCTTAAATTTATGACAGTTCCTGGTGAATGTGGCAACTCCTTCTTTCTCCATTTCTGATCTACAAAAGCTAAACCCTGTAACACTTAAATGTTCTATACCAGTGGTCACATGATGTTCAGAGACGTAGATTATGTCAGCTGGGTTTGAAGACACTAATTCATCTATGCAGATAGTTAATTCATTAATTTTATTTCTCAGTCCTCGAACTTTTTGATGATTTTGAAGAAATTCATCCTTGGCAATTCCAACATCACACATTCTTTGGGACTTTAATATTAATGATACGTAGCTTTGTACCCTCAGTTTACTTTCTCTCTCAAAAATCTGTCTAATTGACACATGGTAAGTACCACCACTCATCTGACGAAATTTACGAAACTTGCTTTCCAGGTCACCAGTTTGAACCTTGCCTGTTAGAAAGTATTCCCTCTTTTTCTCATTGAGCCAATACTTAGCCAGATCCACCAAAGCAAGAGTGGTATGCCTAAGAGCTAAATGTGTTTGTCTGCTAAGACCAATTAAACACTGAGAATTTTCCTTTAGTAACCAATTTGCAAACTGATGTAGGAACTCTAGTATATGCTGAGAATTCCTGGTTATTGGCTCTTGAAACCTATTTAATAGCCTTTGACCTCTTAACAGTGTTTTTACATTAAAAAAATGGTTCAAATGGCTCTGAGCTCTATGGGACTTAACATCTGAGGTCATCAGTCCCCTAGAACTTAGAACTACTTAAACCTAACTAATCTAAGGACATCACACACTTCCATGCCCGAGGCAGGATTCGAACCTGCGACCATAGCAGTCGCGCGATTCCGGACTGAGCGCCTAGAACCGCTAGACCACCGCGACCGGCTGCGTTTTTACATTAACTGCATCCCACCACTTGCAAATGATCCCAATGAAAGTTGCAGTATCATTGCAGTATTCAAAATTGTGTTTAGACCCTAATTCCCTGAGAGCAATAGCTGTTGTATGGTCAAAAATATGGAGAGCAAGGTTTACATTCTGCCTTTGTATGATTGAGGGGTATAGTGATTTAAGACATAGCTTGTTTGCAAATTTCAATAATATTGCCTTTCAGGCAAATGAAGAGATTTCAAACTATTGAAAGACGCAAAACCACCATCCAGCTCATTATTAAAATCCGGAACCTCTGTAATCTCTTCTTTCTGATACAGCCAGTTGTTACATATGCATTTTAACAGGTGCACACTATCAAATAGAAAATAAAAAGACCTACTTCCAGCACCTGGAGAAGGGTGTCGGTATTTAATTTTAAGTTCGGGTGGATCACTGAAGTAAGATACAGCTTTCTTATTGATTGCATTATCATCAGATACAATACCAACAACTTCAAACCCTATGCTTTCTAACTTCAATAAAATATCTTTAAGGAAGGTGAAAAGAGCAGGGGCCTGCATGGCTTTGACCGGCAGAATATGAGCTACATCGCTGAACTGTGTATCCAAACTATGCACCATGAATATGCAGGCTCCAGATGCACATTCACTACTATTATAGGCCTGAGCAACTATGTTTCCCCCTTTGTAGTCCATTTGTGACTTTAAATGGATTTCATCCATCAAGAGGACAACTGTCCGGTCTTCTTCAGCTAAAAATTTCAGTTTCTCAGTTAAATATCTGCAGGAAATTGTTCAAGAGCAGGATTATTAGCAAATCCACCACATATTCTAGTCAGAGTAGCAGGGCTAGGCATAGTTATTATACCACTGCTTCTTAAAAACTTGTAACAGTGAGGAGAAATAGAATGAACTAATGACCACAAGACTAAAATATCCCTTGAATATCTTGCACTATTCTTCTTTCATTTTAGCAATTAAATCTGCTCTTTCATAAAGTTTATAATTTCATGTTTATCTGGAAACTTTTCAGATAAATTATTCAAAATAGCGGTTATGAAATCAATAATCTCATAAGTTTCCTGACCTTCTCTGTTGCTAAATTTTAATTTGACAATATTAAGAATATTAGTTAGCTGTGATGTGGTGCTTACAGTTACTAGAAACTTTGTGTTCCCTGTTTGACCTAGCTGTAAATCATTGACATGCACAATGAAAGTAAGGTTTGCGTTAATTGTAACATAACACAGAACTTTCAAAAATGGCACTTCACTAATTAAAAGAAAATACACACTGTGCAACTTTTTGACACAGGTCCACCCATTCAAATCACTACTGTTAATTTTATCACATAATTCCTTCAACGAAGAGAGTGATATTGCCTTCTTATGGTCTTCATGAGTAATCAAACTTTCTTTCAGCACAGATCTGACGATAGCATTTTTCTAACGCTGTCTTCGATCTTCAGGATGTTCTCCTTTCTTTAGACGTGGACGGTCAAGAGGCGCTGTAATTAATCTTCAAGTCTTAGCATCATATGCTGATGTAGTTCTTTCTATATCGTGTGCATGGAAATGCAGCTCACAAACCTGTTAAAAATGATGGATTACGTTATGTTAGTATGAGAAAAGTTTGACCTATGTGTGGTGTCACTGCCAGACACCACACTTGCTAGGTGGTAGCCTTTAAATCGGCCGCGGTCCGTTAGTATACGTCGGACCCGCGTGTCGCCACTGTCAGTGATTGCAGACCGAGCGCCGCCACACGGCAGGTCTAGTCTAGAGAAACTCCCTAGCACTCGCTCCAGTTGTACAGCCGACTTTGCTAGCGATGGTTCACTGCCTACTTACGTTCTCATTTGCCGAGACGATAGTTTAGCATAGCCTTCAGCTACGTCATTTGCTACGACCTAGCAAGGCGCCATATTCAGTTATTATTGATATTGTGAATCATGCACCGTCAAGAGCGACGTTCATCACTAATGGATTAAAGTTAAGTATTCCACCAGCTACGTCCATTTTTCTAAATTCTAATTTCCTTGTCCTGTCCCAGGCCTTACGCCAGCCTGCGTGAGATAAAACGCGTGCATTTCGGCCTCCTCTAGTAACACGGTGTTGGCTCTCCTGCCAACCGCAACACTATGTATACACGCTATGTTTATAAATTACAGTTAACACTCAGGCTAAACAGAACCATTTCATATGTTTATTTACTAAAGCTGCTACTTACCAGAGAGTGATCTGAAGGGGTAAAATTATCACGGTGAACAGCTCTTATCCATTCCCTCCTTGCATCTTCATCACGAGGGAAATGGAATGTACTGACTCTTTCCTGAACAGTATAACTGCCCTCTACAAGAAGGTATACAGCATCTAGTGGCATTTTGTATGTTGAAGTAGTATGAACAGTATTACACCAGCATTTCAATTCACAATCATGTAACGGCTACACAGGCTAAACAACCAAGACAGCACATGTGGCTTTGTGTTTGTTATGACCGGTAGTGCTTACGTCACGAGCGATTCCAGAGACAGTGTAGCGGCCTTGTTGCTAGGTGGCACTGGCCTATCACGGCAGAGAGACACCGACAAGCGACACTCCGCCAGCGCCCTCTCGACCGCATCAGAGGGCCTCACTGACTCACTCTTCCAACTGGCGCCAGTCATTCACTCGCAGAGCAGAGCGGGCTCAGTTCACGTAACAGTCTGTGGTAGTACCTGGCGACCAAGTTAGTGGCGATAGTGTGACTAGCACTGAGAATAAAGTTTATAATGGCAAGATTATCGATATCGGCTGCAAGAGGACTATTACTGTTGAGGTTGTACCATCTGGACTCTGTTCAGTAAATGTATTAATACAAGTCTGCATTTGTGTTTTACAAAGAGGATACCGGCCGCCCATAAATATATCCTCTCCCTTGCTTCCTTGATACAAGACTCTACAAGACGTGTTCAACTCCGGAGAATATGGCGGTAAACCGAGGTCTGTGCCAGTGGCCTCTGGGTACTCCAGAGACAGAATGCAGTCCCCAAAGTGCTCCTCCAGGATATCAAACGTTCTCCTGCCACTATGTTGTCGAACTCCGTCTTGCGTGAACCACATATCGTCAAAATCAAGGTCACTTTGGATAATGGGGATGAAATCATCTTTCATAACCTTCAGGTATCGTTCTGTAGTGACTGTGCCATCGAGGAATATCGCACCTATTATTCCGTGACTGGACACTGCACACCATACTGTCACCCGTGAGAGTGAAGAGACTTCTCGATCGAAAAATTCTTAGTCCTCCAAATGCGCCAATTTTACTCATTGACAACCCCATCCAAATGAAAGTGGACTTCATCGCTAAAGCAAACCATAGAAATTCCCATCATTACCCCTGGCAAACTATGCAGTTTGAACGTCCTAACGCAAACGATGTAGAAGTTATGACGATTTTATTTCATATAGTTTAATAATTGTGATCCTGTAAGTAGCACAACAAAAACTATCCGATGGGTTCGTCGTTCGGTTTCGTCACATATGGAATTTGTCGTGAACACTTCATGTCGACTTGCCTTTTTTTTCGTTTCTGCAAACGCCAGCGACCTAGCAGATACAGTGTCAAAATTGCGTGGTGGAGTGAAACGTTGCAGGTTCTGTTGGAAGCGCCGAACGCCGATTACGTTAGCATTTCGCCTCACACATCTCCGCACACCGCAATGACCAGTATTGTAATTAAGCTTTTTGTTCATCATTTCAGCAACTATTTTCGAAGAATGCGGATCTCAAGAGATGGAACACTAGTTGCATTAAAAATTGTTTTTCGAAACAGATGTTGTGCTATTTCTTCACATCAGAAATGTTGTTACTCCATTCACAACGTCACCTCCCGTGCAATCAGACCTTCTTCTTTGTGCCACCTGCACTTGCTTCACGCAGTCCAAGAGAAAGACTGGCTCAAGGTGATGAAAGTTGAAAACGTAGTAACACTTATTCACACAATGAAAGTAAAATGTCAGAAGAACAATTTAAAATATTTATCAAAAGTTGGATATAAAACAAAATAAAAATATCGGCACTCGATACTGCCATTTCGATATCGATATATCGGTTGAAAAATGTCAAAATACATATCCATATTATTTTAAAAAATTAACGATATATACGTACATCGATATTTTATCAACAGTATTACCTCGAATGCGCTCTCCTGACACGAAAAAGTGAAACGTCAACAATTTGTTTAGGATTTTGGGCGTTGTGGTGATGGGTTACTTTACAGCACTGCGATAGATGCTGTAAGCTAGGATCATCATTCTGACCGCGAGGACAAGAGAGCATCAATGTAGTTCTACCGTAGAGGACCATCGACGCCAAAAATGTTCGAGACGATGCCATCAGCAGGCAAAGTCACGGTCACAGTGTTCTGAGGTCTTCAACGTATGCTGCATTTGGAACGCATACCTAACGGCATGACCGTAAACTGTGCAAGGTACTAAGGGACCCCTCAGAAAACTAAAAGTACGAATTCGAATAGTGGGTCCAGACACGGAGCACCCTCTCGTCCAGCATCACAGCGCCAGGCCACACACAAGCTCTGCAGCTACTCGACGCGGATCATCCTCCATACAGCCCCGACTTGGCCTACTTGTACCCATCCCACGTCCGTCTGTTTCCTTAACTTTAAGAACACTTTTGAGACCTTCAGTTTGATAGTGATGAAGTGGTGCAAGCAGGGGTGAGGCTGTGGCACCGTCAGCAAAGCCACACATTCTCCAGTGTCAGTATCGATAAACTTGTCTCTCGTTGGGAGAAATGTGTTCGTTTGGAAGAAGGCTGGGCGCTGCTGCGTGAAGACGTCCGCAACTGCCGGCTGCACACGCAAGTCCGACAGGAATCGCCGAACCTTTAACGCCTTTTTTGAGGGACCGCACGGGGAAAGGTCGGCATTATAGGGCAGGTGCTCCAGTGAGTGTCCCCACTCGGGTTGCCCTGCCCTGTGCGTCGCCAGCATCTGCTGTGTGTTTACGTGCGTTGTCATCACGCAACAGCACTCGTTGGCCACGATGGTGGTTTGTGACAGACGTGCTGCCCTGTACGCATACTTAATTCTGCGATGTATATCTACTGCTGTTTGTCTTTCGGCAGCCGAGGAAACAATGACAGCACGTTACCCTGTTTGGACGCATTTGGTAATAACGTCGCTGTAGTTCAAGTTTCAGCGTTGCTCAGACGTACGTCGGAAACACACGAGTGCCACACTGAAACCTTGTCCACGTGTCAGTCCTTGTACACCCGTATCGGAGTCGCGCTACGTCGCAGTACGCCGCAGCAAATCCCTCAAACGGAAACTTTTTCACCGCCCCTTAATAATAATGCAGTGCAATGTTCGTAGCCTTCTCACTGCTAGTCTTCCGAGATTTGGGACCGCGGAAGTGTACATTCGCGTGCAGCGGGTGGAAGCGAAGACTGCGTAGTCTCGTGGCGTCTGCAGCGCTACCCGTGGGAGTGCGGCGGGCCCTGCAGGAGGCAGCGGGCCGCCTCAGAGCCGCGCCTTCTGCGGAGGTGTGGACGGTGCGTGGCGCGCCCTCTGCGGCCGGCGTACGCACCTCCGACACCCCTGGCAGTTTTACGGTTTTGCCATTTTAATCGTTCTGTTGGGAAGATAGTATTTTCAGGACGAACCTTCGGGTCTACAGCTGAGTAAGCACTATTTCTTGTGGGTTATCCCCTTGAGTCTTGCGCGTACCTTGCACACAACCACTGGATAAGTGACATGACTTGTACGAGTAGTGGCAGCGGTCATCCGCCATACCGATATCTCG
Organism: Schistocerca americana; assembly: GCF_021461395.2. Classification (NCBI taxonomy): domain Eukaryota; kingdom Metazoa; phylum Arthropoda; class Insecta; order Orthoptera; family Acrididae; genus Schistocerca; species Schistocerca americana. Next base: position 195,491,570 of record NC_060127.1, read on the forward strand.
GACGTAGCGTCACCGAGAACAACAGGTCTCCTGTTTAATTTGCGCAACGGGATCAATATTGTGTCCAACTGTCGTCCAGACCCAGCCTCTCACACGACATCACGACATCACCGATTCATACCATACGTGTATGTGGTTCTATTTACCTACTAATTCAAACACTCACTCTCTCAACGCTAGTATTCATGCTCTGAAATAATCTCATTCTTACCGAATGCCTAACAAGAAAAGTATACTTACGTATCTTGCATGCAAAGTTCTTCTGAAGAAAATTTAACCAAATGGAAATTAACCTGAAAATATTTATTTCGCTGCTATGGTCTCACCAAAATATTGAATTATCCATCTGTACTGTTTCTCCTCAACTTATTTTAATGCCGGTACCCGTGTTACTAGTGACCATGGCAACTTATTAATGCACCTTATCCCTGGATGTCATTTTGTATACGTTTATTTCTACTCACCACAATATTCTCCCTGACAAAGATAATTTTATTCTCTGGAGCGACAATGTGCAGTTCCCAGTGCAATGCGGCCCTCACGGAGTCTCTGGACAAATGCCTAATGAACTCACTCTTGTTGTTGTCGCAGAGTACAAGATCATAAGCTACACACGATATTACTTACCTACATTGACTTCACCACATCAATTTGCCTACTCAGGGAACTGGCATGGCTGCTGTCCGTGCTGAACTATCAAGCGCATTCTGAAGACAAAACTCATTTTTAATCTCGTTGTATCAAAATATTTGATTTACTGAACATGATATGGGAAATTAATTTCACGCACGCACGCACGCTGGCACACACACACACACACACACACACGCACACACACACACACACACACACACACACACACACACACACACACACACACACAATGGCTCAAATGGCTCTGACCATTATGGGACTTAACTGCTGAGGTCATCAGTCCCCTAGAACTTAGAACTACTTAAAGCTAACTAACCTAAGGACATCACACACAGTCATGCCCGAGGCAGGATTCGAACCTGCGACCGCAGCGGTCTCGCAGTTCCAGACTGTAGCGCCTAGAATCGCTCGGCCACTCCGGCCGGCACACACACACACACACACACACACACACACACACACACACACAAACACACACGCACACACACAGACAGACACACACACACACACACACACACACACACACACCAACCGTAAAGAAGTGACAAAACAGTGGAAATGAGGATAAATTGGGATAGGGTGTGCACATTCAAATCATAGAACGCACATTATCATTCTTTTCTACTTCCACCACCGGTAAGCAAGTAATAAATAAATATGGCATAAACTGCTGATGAATGGCGTCGCGTTGTTTTCAACCATGAACCGCGGTTCTGAACCTCCCCAGGTGACTACGATCGACGAATACGTCGGCTACCTGGGAAGAGGTCTCGAGCCCAGCAGCGTCATTCGTGGCGTCGTAGTGTGGGGAACGACCGGGTATAACCCCACGTCGTGGCTGGTGTTGATTGAGGGAACTGTGACAGCGCGGTGCTTGCCACGGACATCCTGCGTCCTCATGTCTTACCATCTCCTGCGAGACTATCACCGTGCTATTTTTCAGCAGGATAATGCACATCCACAAATGGCACGCGTCTGTGTGAACTGTCTGCATGATGTTGAGATACTCCCAGGGCCAGCAAGCTCAGCAAATCTGTCTCCGGCAGAACACGTGTGGGACCACCTCGGGTGTCGACTCCGTCCCAGTGCCGCTATCCGCGGAGTCAGCGACGAGTTGCAGCAGCCTGTCTCAAGCCGTCCTCACACGGGACGAGGCAGTAAACGCTGACGTCGACGCGGGCAGGACATTGGACCACACGGCAGGTAGAGCCGTCGGCACGCGTGACGAGCTGCTCAACGTGACCTGCCAGCGGCCACCGTCGGCTTTGTTTGACTCGCAGACCACAACAGTCTCTCTACGAAACCGAACCCATGTCAAGTAGTCGCGTTAGCTCTGTTGGCTGTTGTCGAAGAAGAGAGGGGGGGGGGGGGGGGGGGGGAAATCGCGGAAAGATGGTGACTCGTCGATGGCGTGGACAGCGAGCTGCTGGTACAGGAACACTGCCTACTGCTGCACGATGATGTCAGACACACACTAGTGCAAGTTATTCGTCAACTCAACTGAATCTTCATCCCTTTTTGGTTTTAAATTGAATATATTTAACCTATAGGGTCCAAGTCACTTTGTGTGTGCACAGTGGTGTAACCCTCCAGGAAGCAAAGAATGCACCCCCTTATCAATACAGAGAGATTGATATTTTCTCTTGTCCCAAGAAAATGTGAAGGCGTTTCTTGGCAAATATATATATGCATTATTGTTAATTTACAGAAATTTAAGACAGAACTAAACTAATTTACAGCTCAGAGTCAAAGGTGTTATGAAGGATTAAGAAACAGAAACACTCATTTAAATACAAAAACTCGTTATATTTTACAAAGTCTATTTCAAAATACACTGAGATGCTTGGAATACCTATATCAAATTTAACTTAACGCTGTTATTAAGCTCAGTTAATCTACTTAAATGCTACTTTCCTAGCTTTGATTTTCGCAAAATTATCAATTAATTTCTCTAAGATAAGTTTCACTACCTCTTCATGTTCAATCGATAAAATAGCTAAATTTGACAAACGTTCCTATCCCATGGATGATCTTAAATAATTCTTGATGAGCTTTATTTTACTGAAGCTTCGCTCACAAGAGGCCACCTTAACAGGAAGTGTTAGTAAATTCTATTTGGATATGCGGATATATATCTTCTAAAGAAAGCTCTTGAATCTTTTTAAGAATGTCAAGTGGTGTTGCTTTTTCAACATCATTAATGAGTTCTTTAGCTTGCATTCGAAAAGTTTCCAATTCTTGTGACAGCTCAACTACATATACATCATGTGAATATTTAATCCCAAAATCTGCAGCATGTTTAAGAAGAACATCAATTGGCTCTTTTTTTAGAGCTTCTCCCGTTAGAAAATAAAATTCTGAAGATATTGAAGCCATTGCCGCATGCCTCTTAGTGAGTTCTGCCAGGATTTGATCATAAACCAAATTTATTTCCCTCTGAAACTCCTGTTCTGAGTCGAGATAGTCATCATGCATTTGTTTGAATCAGAAAGACGTCGGCTTATGATCATCCGTCTTTTTTCAGCAAAATTATCATCGACACCGATTTCTTGCGCTTGCTTTGTTGCATAGTCGATTGCTGGACCAATACCTTCATCTCGGATTTGCTGAATCATATTTCACAATCCCTTTATCATTTTGCTAGCCTTGTCGACTGCAACAGTCTCTTTCTGAAGTGACTTGCTGATTTTATCAGTCGAGACCAGAATCCTTTCCGACAGATGCAAAAGACATTTGCTTGATGAGTCCTTGAGCCCCCACTGACGTTTCCAGGTTCCATTTGTCTTGGTTAATATCTGCCATTTCCTCCAAACTTGCATACAGTTCGTTCAGTGTTCTTTTTAAAGCTATGAGGGCTCTTCGTTTGGTTGACCACCTAGTGTCACAATGAACCTTCAACGTAATGTCGAAGTTACTCAACACAGTTTGCCACCTTCCTGAAGAGCCACTGAAGAAAGTAAATATCTTTTGAACTGTTCCAAAAAAAGTAATCATTAGAGGCGGAACAGCGGCAGCATGCGATCCGATAAGGTTTAAACTATGTACAGCACGTGGAAAAAACCGAGCACTATCATTTTGTTTGAGATTTTTAGCTTGCACACCGATATATTTTCCAGCCATATTGCTGCCATTATCATAAACCTGACCTATGCAATTATCAATACTTAGCCCATCTTCTTTAAGTTTTTTAAGAATGTCCACTGAAATGCCTTCACCTGTTTTTTCATTAGTGTTGATAAAGTCAATGAAACTTTCTTTAACTTGACACTTCCCATCTGACAAGTCAACAGATCTAATAACTTGGCTCATTTGCTCAATGTGAGCACTGTCTGGTGTGCAGTCAAAGATGATCGTAAAGTATTTTCCATTTTTTATTTGATTCAAGATTTTATGCCACATGTTACTTTCAATTAAAGTTATGAGCTCATTTTGGACTTTAGGGGAAAAATAACTGAGTGCCATTTTATTTGATTTAACGTATGTCGTATGCTCTGCTAGTTTAGGATGATAGTGACTTATTAGTTCTAATGTGCTTAAAAAAACTCCGCTACATGACTCGCCAATGATTTCTTTCTTTGCTGTTTCTCGAACCGGTGGATTATTCTTAGCATAAAATATGAATACGTCTATGACTACTTTCAGTATGTTCCTACACTTCTCTACCTCCTTCTGAATACTTTCTTGAATTTCATCAACTACAGGTTTCTTTTGTTTTAGTCGATTTTGCAAATCTTTCCACTGCATGCAACACAACCTGTGGCTGGACGATTGTGATTGTAAATGAGAGGGTGTAAGTGTTTCCAGTCACTGAAGCCTTTGTTAAAATTCTGAAAATGAATATGACTTTCCACGACGATCCCAAAGAGGAGACAGGGAAAACAAAATAGAGAATCTTCCGACTGGCTATAAAGTAACCATTGTCTCCACACATGTTCGCCATTTGTGAGATTTTTTGTAAAACCACTTGCCATCGAAACGTCCATCTCCATCCGACACGGGAAACTTGAAGGTAGATACGTCAACTATTTGAGGGCCACGTTCAACCAGCACAATTCGAATACTATCAGTAATCAATGGATAGCTAGGCCACTTTTTTGGATCATTAAAGACTATTTCACCTATTTCTGGTGAACAGTCTTCTTCTAGCGGAGGTAAATCATGACAACCAATGCTGATCCTTCCTCATCTAAAGAACTATGTGTGGAAGATTCGTACTCTTCGTAGTTGTTTTCTGAAACTGGTGGGGCTATATGATGGGAAGTTGATGGTTGTGGTTGGTTGTCATCATTTGTATGTGGATGTGTTTCCGTATCATCAGATTCAATATCGGCATTACTCTCATCTTGATCTGTTGCAGTGCTACACGTGTCCACCTCCTTGTTGGGTTTTAGCCTATTTTTCAAGTCTCCTGAAAGGAGAACTGCAGTTCTTTCCTTTTCTTTTCTTAGGTTTTCAAATGCACTTCCAGATAGTGTTTTGGGTCCCATCTCTTTGTTGCATGAAAGGAAATGTTTTAACCTCGAATGAAATATAAATTAAAATAAAATGACCCTATACACATAATAATAACAATAACATATGAATAATTTATAATGGGCCCCACACAAAAGAACTCTCTGGGCTCCAGTACCACCAATTGGCTCAAATACTCTCCCCAGGTCACGCCGAATCTAGACGAGATAATCAGACTTGTCATGTCGAAACTTGCCTTGATTTCTACCACTTGTAGTTGACGTCACTTAAACCCGCACGCCAAATTTCAACTGCTGAGACACAGTGGTAGTTACCTAAAAGAAATCACGAAAGCATTTATTTAGTGTGTTGGCGCTTACAAGGAAAGTCCGCTCCACACGTTACGATTTGTCTGCACAAATATCTGCGCAAATGTGTGTGCATGCAGAAGATCGCCGCAAATCAGATATTAGATTGTAGAGCATACCCAGGAGCCGATATAGACTCAGATCACAATTTAGTAATGATGAAGAGCAGGCTTAAGTTTAAGAGAACCGTCCGAAAGAACCAGTCGGAAATTAAATGGGATGAGAAAGCTCTGAGGAATGATGTGACGCGTTTGAAGGTCGCGAAGGCTGTTGATACTGCAGAGTAGGAAGTTCAAGTGAAGAAGAGTGGACATGTCTGAAAACAGCAATCACAGATGTTGGGATGATAAACATAGGAACAAGGAAGGTAAATACGAAGAAGCCATGGGTAACAGAGGAAATACTTCATCTGATCGACGAAAGAAGGAAGGAGACTGGCAACCTACCATCAGACTTTCGGAAAAATATCATGCACACAATACCGAAGATAGCAAATGCAGATAGATTTGAGAACTACCGGACAATTAGATTAACATCTCATGGATCGAAGATACTGACGAGAATAATACATATAAGAATGGAAAAGAAAATTGAGGGTCTGTTAAGCGACGATCAGTTTGGCTCTAAGGAAGGTAAAGGCACCGGACAGGCAGTCACGACGCTGCGACTGATAATGGACGCAAGGCTGAAGAAACATCAAGGGACTTTCATAGGATTTGTCTCGTCGACCTAGAAATTGCGTTCGACAACGTAAAATGGTGCGAGATGTCCGAAATTCTGAAAAGAACAGGAGTAAGCTATAGAGAAAGCTTATCCATCGACTCTTTCATTTGGTATGAATGTCAAATATCAAGGTGAAAAACGAAGGCAGGAAAACAATGTAGAAGTATATCAGAAATAACGTTGACAATAAATGCGTGACTTTTTAATATTTCTTTGAATTCAAACAAATTTTATTGGCCGAGAAACCACATTGCTTACACGACGTTGCTTTAGAGTAGACAATACTAACGATGTAAGAGCTAGAGAATTTGGAGTTAGCCTATTTGTTTCAAAAAAATTTCCCACAGAAAGATACAATATGTATCGAGAAACATATCGCAACCAGGTATGACTGAAACTGAAGTGCTCAGAGCTTGTCTTACGAATGCAAATTGACTAGTGCGGTATCGTCAGTTTTTGTGAACCTTGAATGCACAATGCACGCAGATCTGATGTTAAAAAGGGAATGAGCGTTAGAAGAACACTTTCAATCAAAGGTGAAAAATACTGAGGCGACTTTGCATTCAACGTCTGCTATTGACACTTTTTTACACAATAATGTCCGTTATTAATCTGGATGGTTCATTGTTACCTGTGTGAATGGACCTGAAACTTTGGTTCACGTCTGACAATACCAGCTTTACGTACTGAAAAAATTGTGAAGTGATCATCGATGTCTGGAGGAAGAAAAAAAAACGCTTTGAGAAATGCAGGAAAATTCTGTTGGATTTCATTAACCCGGAGAGTGTCAGTGGACTGCACGGAGGGACACTTCGTGCCTCATGTGGCAAAACAGCAGATAGTAGTCACTTTGATATTTATCGGATGTGGTGACATTTAGGATAAAACAACTGATTTCATCTTCAATACTTTTAAATCTTATGTGTAATTTTAACTGGTACGTCTGTTATAAACAACATGACAAACAGCCAAATCCCATTAGATAGCACATCAAATGTTACTGCAATAAACAATAAAGGTGCTACAGTTATCAGACACGAGTATGTTCATATTTATTAATTTTAGTAAATGAAATGTAGTTATGAGAAAGAAAAATTGTATGACTGGCATTGTAGATGAATGAGTTCATATTTTTTTTTGAATAATCAAAAATTAAATTCTGGTTTATGTTCTCGTTAACAACAAGACTGATAATTTTAGTATCTTCCCTTGGGACGCTTTTGGCAACACCTATGTCGATTGAAACTTATAGTGACATATACAAGGCTTTCTACAGATTTTGATATGTATATATTGTTATTATGTAGTTTTACTTGCTGCTACGAATTTCGAATAAAAAAATTGACTGCAAAAAAAAATCTAGTCCATAAATTAAGAAATAATACGTAAGAAGCGTCAAATCATAAATAGTACAATTCTACTACGAGAAAAATGGGGAATATGTTTAACTGCCTGATAAAACAAAATAAGAGTTTCATTCAAACATGAATGAATCGTAGCTGCTTATGGACCACGAACATGAGCGCAGGAAACATATTGCTATTACCGAACACATGACGCACCTTCCTTGATGTACGACGGAGCGCTTCCCCTTGCTACACAGCCACAAATGAACTGCAGGGCCGTTTAACTGTGGATGGAGCTTCGGCGAGCCTCACGGTCCACAGGATTAGTGTCGGCACCGAGGTCCTTCTGCGAATTGGCGACAGACAACACGGGGGTGCGTGTCCGGTCTGGGTTACTTCCGCTCGCCAGCTAACACAAACACCTACCACTACGAAGGAGGGTGGCGATTTTGAAACCTGATGCAAAGCCGACCACGATGGGGAGGTAGGCGAGCCGTTACAGCCAATGAACTTTTAAGTGCTAAATTATTTCTCAGTATGATGACCAGGTAATGCCGAAAGTGTACGTGGTGCGTTCAGCATGACTTGTTCTACGTCGCTCTCGTAAGGCCTCGTGCTTCAAAATCCTCACCCCCAAACGTTTGGGCAAGTCGTAATTGCCCTGACCTAGCGAGAGTACAATTAGGCCGAAGGGATCTATGTTCCTTCAAAACCTCAAATGTGCTAATAAATTGTCGACTCAGCGGAGATAAAAGAATAAGGTAAAAAGATTTGATATGGCAATTACCATACCAAAATTAATGAGACCAGTAATATTAACAACGAACCTTGTTTATACGCTACTTGCCATTAAAATTGCTACACCACGAAGATGACGTGCTACAGACGCGAAATTTAACCGACAGGAAGAAGATGCTGTGATATGCAAATGATTAGCTTTTCAGAGCATTCACACAAGGTAGGCGCCAGTGGCGGCACCTACAACGTGCTGACATGATGAAAGCTCCCAACTGATTTCTCATACACAAACAGCAGTTGACCGGCGTTGTATGGTGAAACGTTGTTGTGATGCCTCGTGTAAGGAGGAGAAATGCGTACCATCACGTTTCCGACTTTGATAAAGGTCGGATTGTAGCCAATAGCGATTTCGGTTTATCGTATGGCGACATTGCTACTCGTGTTGGTCGAGATCTAATGACTGTTAGCAGAATATGGAATCGGTGGGTTCAGGAGGGTAATACGGAACGCCGTGCTGGATACCAACGACCTCGTATCGGTAGCAGTCGAGATGACAGGCATCTTATCCGCATGGCTGTAACGGATCGTGCAGCCACGTCTCGATCACTGAGTCAACAGATGGGGACGTTTGCAAGGCAACAACCATCTGCACGAACAGTTCGACGACGTTTGCAGCAGCATGGACTATCAGCTCGAAGACCATGGCTGCGGTTACCCTTGACGCTGCATCACAGACAGGAGCGCTTGTGATGGTGTACTCAACGACGAACCTGGGTGCACGAATGGCAAAACGTCATTTTTTCGGATGAATCCAGATTCTGTTTACAGCATCGCGATGGTCGCATCCGTGTTTGGCGACATAGCGGTGAACGCACATTGGAACCAACCTCTTGTTAGCATTGACGGCACTTTGAACAGTGGACGTTACATTTCAGATGTGGCTCTACCCTTCATTCGATTCCTGCGAAACCCCTACATTTCAGCACGATAATGCACGACAGCATATTGCAGGTCCTGTACGGGTCTTTCGGGATACAGAAAATGTTCGACTGCTGCCTTGGCCAGCACGTTCTCCAGATCTCTCACCAACTGAAAACGTCTGGTCAATGACGGCCGAGCAACTGGCTCGTCACAATACGCCAGTCACTAATGAACTGCGGTGTCGTGTTGAAGCTGCATGGGAAGCTGTACCTGTACATGCCACCCAAGCTCTGTTTGACTCAATGCCGAGGCGTATCAAGGCCGTTATTACGGCCAGAGGTGGTTGTTCTGGATACTGATTTCTCAGGATCTATGCACCCAAAAATTGCTTGAAAATGTAATCACATGTCAGTTCTAGTATAATATATTTGTCCAATGAATACCCGTTTATCATCTGCATTTATTCCTGGTGTAGCACTTTTAATGGCCAATAGTATAGGTGTATGTGATAATTGTTATTAAATAGGTCTGGTATGACTTTCTGAGTACTTTGTTAAGGTAATATTTTGCAACTGTTGCCATAAGCTAATATAACAAGTAAATAATATTTACTTACCGTGAATATAGAGTATACGTTTACTTTCCCAATTAAACAAGAAATATGTAAACTGGATCTGACCACTATCGCACTTTATGCATTTGCAGGAAGATGAAGATGTCAAAACTGTTTTGCAAGGTTTTGTGCTCTCGTGCTCTGATAAAAAAGTTCATAAAGTAAGGAGGTTCATCTTGGGTAATATATATTAGCTGAGCACTGCCAAAAAATCAAGAATTAATTAGTAGTAGTAGTAGTAGTATTTTTCAAAAGTTTATCTAAAAAGATAATAGCGGCCGCGGCGCGCATTCTGTTTCGAGCACACTGAGCATCTAAGCCATAGTCTGCGTTTCTTGGACTGGTCACTTGGAGTGACATGACGAAAGTGCCTCCCAGTAAAGCGAAGAGGATTCTCGTCATCATAGAGTCTTCGTTTACTATCTCTTCTCCGTTCTGTAGCAAATTTTTCCACAACTTCTCGCACCAGAGTGGCGGCGGCGCAGCGTTATTTTTTGAGAGGGCGGCAGTCTTTGGAGCTTGCACCCCCCTTGCTGTTGCGCCCTTGGCGGGGGCCACTCCTGCCAACCCCTAGGTACACCTCTGTGTGTGCATGTTATCCATATTCTAGATGCTGTATTTATTGACTACCAACGTTCTGAAACAACTTACTTCGTCACATAGATTTCAAGATCGAAATTCATTTCGCAATTCTGTTTGAATGGAACAGGGGATTTCTTTCGAAGCTGCTCACCGTCATCCAAACAGATATTTAATGGCAAGACACAACTTGAGCCAGTACATAAATCCAGAGGTAGTTATATATTTTACAGAAAGTTTCATAATAGCAAAAATCTCCTGTGTGTAGCTCCTGTTGACTTTCAGACATAGACCGGCAGTCAAGATAAGATTTCTGGCCGGTAGGGAAATATTCCGGTCGTTGGCCTTCGCAACAAGAACAGAAGAAAATAAATTATTTGTAATGAACAACATCGACTTTTGGGATAATACTTGTATTAAATTAAAAGGAAGACCCAGAATATATTAGAAAAGGAAAGTGAAAGAAGTTTTTTTGGAAGAAGGTGGACACGAACCTGCTACTTTGCTTCACACAAATCAGGGCCCGCGACTGTCAACTGCGCTACGGGTTCGGCATCGTAATCTCATCTCCGTATATGATCTACAATCTGTCCAGACTGTATCTACAAATGTCATTGATATTTAGTAAGTACATTGTACCAGAAGGACGCGCATTTGATAGTTTATCATTGCGAAGTAGCCTTGAAACGGTATATCTTCGTAGCATACGAGTTAAAACACAAAAAACATGAATCATAGGAAGCCGTTACCTACCGAAGTATAGTTTCCTGTCATTTTATTGTAACAAAGCGTAGGTAAAACGAATCGTTTTCGAGAGATCCTCAATTTGCTGGTTCTCTGAAACAGATTACATACATACCAGATGCTCTGTGAGAAAGAAAACACATCAAACACGATGTTTTACGCCTACAACATGGCGACTCCTATGTGGTCGATATTACTGTCGACTGTTTGATGCAACAACTACGAAAATTACGTCAGATGTAGTTGTTTTTGTTTTTTAGCTGAGAATTCTGACATAAATATGGCGAGAGGTGGAAATGGACCCTGCAGAGGTCTCTGGTGCTGTGACTGCTGAAGATCAGAGGTCGTACAGCGAGATCGAAACTTCAGCGGGGAAAACCCGACAGAACTCCACAGTGCTTTAAGTAAAGTTTATGGCCAGTTTACAGCTAATTGTAGTACAGTTTCACTTTGGGTTAATCGCTTTCGTGGTGGTCGTGTGAGCATAAACGATTATCCAAAACACTGAAGACCAAAAAGTCAACAGACGAACGAAGTGAGAAACTTGCGTCAGGTTCTCCTGAAGATCGTAGTGCGACTTGTGAGATAGGCTCTGAAGCCGCTGCCCAACATCAGCACTCCGAATTCTAAGAAATGTGATGAAGAGAAAAATTTATGCGAGATGGGTCCCAAACTATTTGACTGCTGAAGGGAAGCAGAAACTCCTGGACATTGCAACCTCGCTCAAACACCGATTAGACCGTGAAGGTAAATGATTCTTGTGTCGAATTGTCGCTATTGGTGAAACGTAGATTAGAGACTTTGAACCGGAGCTGAAATCACAGTCCAGTAAGTGAAGACCTTCAGATTCTCCACTTCCAGAACAACAAAATTCCACGCGCTCAATCAAAGTTCAAGGAAATTACGGTTTCTGCTTATGATCACCAGTGAATCATCATGACACGTAGTGTGTCGTGTGGAACGAGCGTGTCGTCGGTGTACTGTCGTAACTTCGCGTAGAACCTGAGCAGAAAAATCCACAAGGCCCGATTAGTTGCTCGAGGACGTGCTATTCATTCTCCACAACAGTCACCCACATGTCGACACTGTTGTTGCCCAAAAGCTGCGCGAATGCGAATGGGCAGTGTTGCCGCATCCACCCTTAGCCCAGACTTCGACTTGTTTCCCGTTAACCGAGCCATTCGACAGATGAACAGAAGTGGTGTCCTGGGTAGAGTAACAGGGCTTCCGAGACGATGGGATTCAGTCACAGGGATTCAGGGAGACTGTACTGAAGGATAAATAAAAATATTCTTTTCTATCTATCTAACGGATTTTTCGATGTGAAAGTTAAGCGGTGGCCAGATGCCCTTCCTGCCGCCACCCCGTACCCCCCCCCCCTCCCCCCCTCCTTCCGGGACGGAACAAGGCTAGGCGCAAATTGAGACGCGTATAGCGCGTGTGGCGCGACGCAGCGCAGCGCGTGTTTTTGTAACATCACAGGTTCAAATGGGACCGCGCAAATTGCGACGCGACGCGACTGGGACGCGACACACGCTTTGCGCCAGGTCGCGCGGCGTTGTGGTTGCGGCACAGTTTCTCGCGCCGCGCGTCGCGCTTGCCTCGCTAGCACCGTGGGAAATTTGAGGCGGGGAGCCTAAAAGTAGCTCGGCCATATGCTCACATCGGAACGGCGCATATGAGCAGTGGTAATATTGCCCATACGATAAATTTTGCCTTACTGTGTACTGAATTTTATTGCCTTTGGGTAGTATTTCGTTTTTCGCCATTTAAACGCTCCAGCTTTCTTCGTTAGCGCGTTATACTTTTCTGTTACTTATATGTGCATAGTTTTGTTTTGTTTTTCTTCTGTCAAGAAAAATGTATACTTCAGTAACTGATGAGCCATTGGCCACTGGAACTGCACCATATTGCCTCCACGATGTTTTCAGATCGCAAGAAGGGACAGAGGGTAGTGAATAAGGAAGCAAGGAATATTATAAAATCATGTGATTAAGAATCAAGGCAGGAAAGTAAAGCAAGGTTATCTTCTCGCTGCCTAGTAAGCTAGCGTATCTGTACGATCTGTTACAAAAATCTAGAAAGGGATAATCTCCACAGGTGTGATCCCTTTGTGCATCTGGTAAAAGCGTCCAAAATCTGAAGTATAGAAGTTTCACTGTGATTACTCTGATATGGATGTAATAATGTAATACGACACACTGTACTACATGCATGTGAGCAACATATTTCCACTGCAAGCTAGAAACAGTCGAAAAACAGTCACAAATAACAATGTTTTAATTGGTTCGCCGTGATGAGAAAAAGCATTTCAATTATTGCATGGACATTATCAGCATTAATAAACTAATTATACAACAACAGGCTACACAAATGAAAAAAATGGTCGGTATTATTACGAAAGTAGGAATATCCTAAAATATTGTTATGATTAGATATAATTTGTTGAAATGTGCTGCTGAGAAAGGCAGATCTACTTTCATGACAATGTTTTTCGAACTCCATCTCACAAGGCACACTTGGCTAGCTTGTGCATTCCTGTCGCGCGCATTATCCTTCGCTGCTGACAATACACTCACCATTGTGTTGTGCGACAGATCAATTGTTTATGTTCCTCAGTAACAACTATTTTATTCGCGATCACGCATTGTCAGTTTGGCAAGTCCTGGGTGAGTAAACAGTATCTGGCATGTGCCTATCATTCCGCCTGAAGGAACGCTCGTCACTATTTTAATACTGCTCAGATCAAGAGAAGGAATAAATTCCTTTGGTAAGTTTCCATTCCAGTCGCTCAGTGTTAAAAATACGATGGGTTACGGGGATTCCACCAAAATTCCAATAGAATTGCCAATCTGTTTTTGTGTGAATTGTTAACTTTTTCTCATTCGAAGAAGCATCACCATTTATGAGTATAGGCCACATTTCTCTTGGTGACTGGTTTAATTGTATTTCCTTTGTCACAATGTAATTTGCCAAACTCATCTCACATCAGCTATTGAGACACAATTCCGAAACGGAGGGCCTCATTAAACAAGTAATTGGCAATCACAGAGCTCAATAGCTTACGAAAAACCTCGTAGTATCGGTTTTCAGTAACATAAAAGAAGAAATTTTATGTTTATTTTCATACTAGGAAGCTCTTGTTTCGCTAGCTGTCGATAACTCTTAAAAAATTACAGTCACTGGAGTGAAATAAATAAAAAAAGAAGTCTAAGTAGTGATATATCGCCGCAGATAAGAAAGTTCCGTGTGTTCAATAATTGGCAAAATACTCTCCTCCCTGTGTGCTACCATTCGCCAAACTTTCGTTTCGATGTCTCGAGCGGTTTAGGAGATATGAGAAATGTTGCGAGTATTTCATTCTCGTGGGCGTGAGATCGGAAGTGAGCGCGCTACGTGGGATCCATTTTCTCGAGATCGGAGGCAGATAGAGATCTCCTCCCAAGTCTAAACAAAAATTCAGCATGTTAGCTGAATTTCATACGCAGCAACATATGGTGTAACACGCACCAAACGCAAAATCATAGCGACCCCTAATTTTCGTTGCAAACTTTTTGAGTTTTGCGTAGTGTCTCACTAAAATGTGTACATCACAATAAGAATGGTCATTAGCGAGGTGATGGGCACTTCGTCACGAAGCTGACATATAAACGCTACAAGTAAGGCAAAAATCATATATTTTCAGAGAATAGTTTCTGTAAAGTCGTTTGAGAAAGATAAGAGGTTGCGCGCGCTTCGGTTCAGTCAGCGCAGAGCGTCGCCAGTCGGCGCGTGCGACGTACGGTGTACGCGTCGCAATATGCGCTGCACCCGCGCGACCCGTGCGGCACGTGCGTGTCGCGCTGTAGTCTAGTGTCACGTCACACGTGCTATGCGCTACTCAATTTGCGCCTAGCCCAAGTGTATCCCAGCTGTCTGCATCTAGTGTAGTCCATGGAAGAGTGTGAACACGTTAAGATGCCTGCGAGTCGTGTAACTGGGGTGGGACGTGGGGACCAGCCCGGAATTCACCTAGGGGATGTGGAAAACCGCCTGAAAACCACATCCAGGCTGGCTGGCACACCGGCCTGCGTCGTTAGTCCGCTGGGCGGATTCGATCAGGGGCCAGCGCGCCTACCCGAGTCCAGAAAGCAGAGCATTAGCGTTCCCGGCTAACCTGGCGGGTCACTGTAAACAAAAATATTCGTGTGCATTATTTATGTAATGTCCCGTGTATGTTCTGTTATGTCGCATCTCACTGGTCACGTTTTTCAGCACGAGGCACATTCCTCACTTCACGCTCCGCAGTGTGGTGGAATGAGGAAGTCGACGCTATGACGTCATTGGCAACTCGTCCACTTCCGTTTTCACTTCCCGTGAGGGGACGGCTGTAGTAGAGGGTACAACGACTTTCTGACACCCTTCCCAGCAGAATCAGTGTATTCAGTCTGGTCGATGGGCTACCATATTACACTCATAAGGAGGCTCACACCGTCAGGTTCTTTCTAAATTTGACTCGTTTTTATGATCACCGAAATACCACACATCCTCTCAACCTCTGAACTTTCATTTAGTTTCCTCCTACCCTTCTAGATGCTTCAGTTTTATACTTAACAGTAATTTGGCGTTTACATCTTTTCTGGATTTTTCATTTCGAATCATGATTCATTACAATCGAAACTGTTAGCTGAGAAATCCACCACTTGCAGCCAGTACATTTGTGAGTAAAAGAAAAGAAAAAGTGAACAGAATGAGTAAATAAACAACGATAGGGTGCGAGTGTCGCCTGTGAGGACGGCCCCGGAGGAGATCGTATGGCAGGAGCTTAATTAAGGCCAAGGCGGCAGGCGGCGATTACGTATGCATGAACAAAGGGGCCAGAGAGAGGGGGCGGAGGCAATCAGTCAGGGATCTCCAGACGTCAGCACAGGTGTCAAAGGGCGGAGATCATCACGAGGGGGGCGGGGGTGGTATTTCTGAAACAATCCAGCGTCTCTTAACTGCAAACTGCCTTTCCGCTGCTCACGTTTTAGACCAGGGTCCACTTGCCTCAAAACCTCGTAGATGATTAGTAAGTTACGTGCTCCATAATACAACATTTGAACGATTTCTGTACAAATAATATTGATAAAATTGGGTTCTTTAACACTTGCAGATTGAACAATAAGAACTCAGGTTTGCCTGTTATGGAGACAACTGTTACTATTTATGTCCAAACACATTTCTGCGTCCTAAAACGTTAAAATCTGTATATCATTATGTAATGAATTATTTTCGTGGTGCCTGTTATCCTCACGCCAATGCATTGTAGAAGCACAAACTGGAACGATAGAAACAGAATACATGCTTTTACTGACCGACGTGAGCAAGTTAAAACTTGTGGCGTCTTTCATCTACATCTACGTACATACTACGAAAGCCACTGTATGGTGCGTGGGAGAGGCTACACTGTACCGCTACCAGTAATTTCCATTACCGCTCCACTCGCAAGTAGAGCGAGGGAAAAACGACAAATCGCAATTTCCTACAGCAGTCCTGGCGGTACAAGCTACTTGACTCCCAAGAGAAGTTCCATACGGTGACTGTAGTCACGTTAGGCGCTCGGAGAGAGGTCGGCATGGAGTCTGTAGTGTTAAATTGCAACGCAAATACTGTGTTGCATAGTTAATGCGAGGGTGGGAGGCTTACAGTAAACTGGCAGCGATGCATCGGTAACAAGTGACTTGAATACCAGGAGAAGATCCATACGGCGACCGAAGTTGCGTTAGCTGCTTGGAGAGAAGTTATCACGGAACCGCCGGTATTCATACATGACACAATTTGTGTGTTGCGTCGTCAATATGAGGGGGCGAGGGTTATAGTAAACTGGCTGCTTTCCGTCGGTAACAGGATACTTGACTCCTAGGAGAAGTTTCATTCGGTGACCATGTCCGTGTTAGTCTCTTGTAGAGGAGTCGGCATGGGGCCTGTAGTATTCAATTGCGACGCAAACACTGTGTTGCATCGTTAATGTGGGGGCAGAGGGTTACAGTAATTTGCTCTGTGATGCATCGGAAATTAGCAATTTGACTCTCAGGAAAGTTCCATACGGTGACCGTAGCCACATTAGTCGCTTGGAGAGAAGTCGCCATGGGTCTATAGTATTCAAACGGACGCAATTTGTGTGGTGCATCCTCAGTGTGAGGGGGCGAGGGTTACAGTAAACTGGCAGTGGTGCATCGGAAACCAGATACTGGACTCCCAGGAGATGGTCCATGTGGTGACCGCAGTTGCGTTAGTCGCTTGAAGGGAAGCCGACATACAGCCTGTAGTATTCAATAGCGACTCAATTTGTGTGGTGCATTGTCACCGTGAATGTGCGATTATTACATATAACTGACAGTGGAGCATTTGAAACAAGCTACTTGACTCCCACGATATGTTAGCTGTTTGGAGAGACGTTTTCATGGAACCGGTAGTATGCAATCGCGACGCAATTTGTGTGTTGCATCGTCAGTATGAGGGGCCGAGGGTTACAGTCAACTGGCTATTTTCCATCGGAAACAAACTACTTTACTCCCAGGAGAAGTTCCATGTGGTGAGCGTAGCCACATTAGTCGCTGGCAGAAAAGTCGGCATGGATCCCGTGTTATTCAATCGCAACGGAATTTCTGTGTTGCATCCTCTATGTGAGGAGTTGAGGGTTAAAGAAAACTGGTTTTGATGCATCGGAAACAAAGTACTTGACTCCCAGGTGAAGTTCCCTACGCTAACCGTAGCCAGGTAGTCGCTTGCAGAAAAATCGGCACGAAGACTGTAGTATTCACTCACGACGCAATCTGTTTGTTGCATCGCGAATGTGAGGGTTCCAGGGCTACAGTGACCTTTTTGTGGTACATCAGAAACAAAATACTTGACTCCCAGGAGAAGTTCCAGACAGTGACGGTAGCTGCGTTAGTCACTTGGAGAGGAGTCGGCATGGGTCCTGTGGTATTCAATCGCGACGCAATTTGTGTGTTGCATCGTCAGTGTGACGGCGCGATGTTCATTGAAAACTGTCTGTGGTGCATCACAATGGATGCACCACAGACCGCGTTAGCTACTTGGAGAGAAGTTCTCATGGAACCGGTAGTATTCAAACGCAACGCAATTTGTGTTGCATCGTCAATGTGAGGGGACGAGGGTTAGAGTAAAGTTGATGTTTTCCCTCGGTAACAAGATACTTGACTCCCAGGGGAAGTTTCATACCGTGACCGTATCCGTGTTAGTCAGTTGGAGAGAAATCAGCATGGAGCACGAAGTACTGAATTGCGACTCAATTACTGTGTTGCATCGTTAATGTGGGGTGTGAGAGTTACAGTAATTTGGCTATGGTGCATCCGAAAAATGCTATTTTACTCCAAGGAAAGTTCCATATGGTGACCGTAGCCACGATAGACGCTTGGAGAGAAGTCGGCATATGCCTGTAGTATTGAAACGCGCTGCAATTTGTTTGGTGCATCCTCAATGTGAGGGGGCGAGGGGTACTGTAAACTGCATGTGGTGCATCGGAAACAAGCCTCTTGACACCTATAAGAAATTCCATAAGGTGAAGTAGCCGCATTAGCCGCTTGGAGATAATTCCACATGGAGCATGTAGTATTCAATTGCGACACAATATGTGTGTTGTATCCTCAATATGAGGGAACGAGGGTTACGGTAAACTGGCAGTGGTGCATCGGAAACCAGCAACTTGACTCCCAGGAGATGTTCCATACACTGACCGTAGCAGTGTTAGCTACTTGGAGAGAAGTTGTCATGGAACCGGTAGTATTCAATAGTGACGCAATTTGTGTGTTGTGTTTCATTAATATGAGGGGGAGAGCTTCACAGTAAACTGTCTGTTATCCTTAGCAAACAAGTTGCTCTATTCCCAGGAGAAGCACCATACGGTGACTATACTCGGGTTAGTCGCTTCGAGAGAAGTCAGCATGGATACTGTTTTATTCAATCGCGACGGCAATTGTGTGTTGCATCGTCTATGTGAGGGGTTGGTGCATCGGAATCACGCTACTTGACTGCCAGGAGAAGTTCCATACAGTGACCGTAGATACGATAATCGCTCAGAGAAGTCGGCGTGGAGCCTTAGTTTTCAATCGCCACGCAATATTTGTGTTACGTAGTCAAAGTAATTGTGCGAGAATTTCAGTAAATTATCAGTGGTTCATCGGAAACTAGTTTTGGACTCCCAGGGGAAGTTCCATACGGTGATAGCAGCCGTATTAGCTGTTTGGAGAGAAATTGTAATGGAACCGGTAATATTCAAATGCGACGCAGTGTGTGTGTTGGTTCGTCAATGAGAGGCTGCAACAACTACAGTAAGCTGGACGTGGTGTGTGCGAAACAAGCTACTCGACTCCCAGGAGAAGTTCATGCGGTTAATGTAGCCGCTTTAGTCGCTTAGAGAGAAGTCGGCGTGGATCTTGTCTTAATCAAACTTGACGCAATGTGACGGGTCAAGGTTAATTAAACACTCGCTGCGGTGCATTGGAAACAAGAAACATCATTCCCAGGTGAAGTTCCGTACAGTGACGGTAGCTGCGTTAGTCGCTTGGAGAAAAGTGGGCATGGATCCTCTGTTGTTGCATCCTCTAGGGGAGGCAATGAGGGCTACAGAAAACTGGCTGCGGTGCATCGGAAACAAGCTACCTGACTCCCAGGGGATGTTCCACACGGTGTCCCTTGCCGCAATAGCCGCTTGCAGAGAAGTCGGCTTGTAGTGTGTAGCAAATGGTTCAAATGGCTCTGAGCACTATGGGACTCAACATCTTAGGTCATAAGTCCCCTAGAACTTAGAACTACTTAAACCTAACTAACCTAAGGACATCACACACACCCATGTCCGAGGCAGGATTCGAACCTGCGACCGTAGCAGCCCCGCGGTTCCGGACTGCAGCGCCAGAACCGCACGGCCACCGCGGCCGGCGTAGTGTGTAGCATTCAATTAATCAATTGTGTGTTGCATTGCGAATGTGAGGGTTGAAGGGCTACAGTAACCTGGCAATGGTGCATCAGAAACCAGCTACTTGATTCCCAGAAGTTGTATACAGTGATCGTAGCCGCATTACTCATTTGGAGAGAAGGAGGCATGAAACCTGTGTTGTTGGATGGTGACGCAATTTGTCTGTTTCATCGTCAATTTGAGGGGGCAACGGTTACAGTAACCTGTCAATGTTAATTCTGAAATAAGCTACTTCATTCCCAGGAAAAATTCCTTATGGTGACTGTAAACACGTATGTCGTTTGGAGAGAAGTCAGCATGGAGCCTGTAGTGTTCATTCGGGAAGCAACTGGTGTGTTGCATCGTCAATATGAGGAGACCAGGGTTGCAGTAAACTGGCTCTTTTCCATCGGAAACAAACTACTTGACTCCCAGGAGAAGTTACATAGGATGGCCGTAGCCGCATTAGTCACTTGGAGATAAGTCGGCATGAAACCTGTGGTGTTCAATGGCGACGCAATTTGTGTGTTTCACCGTCAATTTGAGAGGGCAATGGTTACTGTAAACCGTCAGTGTTACTTCGGAAATAAGCTACTTCATTCCCAGGAAAAGTTCAATATGGTGACCTTGACCGTGTATGTCGCTTGGAGAGAAGTCGAAATGGAGCCTGTAGTATTACATCAGGAAGCAACTAGTCTTTTGCATCGTGAATATGAGGAGACTCGGGTTGCAGTAAACTGGCTGTTTTCTATCGGAAAAAAACTAATTGACTCTCACGAGAAGTTACTTAGGTTGACCGTACCCTCGTGAGTCGCTTGGAGCGAAGTCGGAATGAAACCTGTGGTGTTCAATGGCGACGGAATTTGTGTGTTTCATCGTCAATGTGAGGGGCAACTGAGCCGGGGTAAAAACTGCTGTTTTGAAGAGCGCGCCGTAGTGCGTAGTGTGAAGCAGTCGCCCTCCGTTTCTGGCGGTGGCGCCGCTGTGGCAGTCGCAGCTTTGGTGTCTCCTCTGGTGGGAAAGGGGAACGGTTGCCTGTTCACGTGCATTTAAGGGGCGCTATGAGCTCGCTAGGGGGTCCGCCCCAACGCTCCTATTCCCTTCGACTTCCTCTCCCACGTCGATCGTACCTTTTCCTCCTACGTGATCGCCGCCGACCTCAACATCCATAGTCGTTCCGCTGCCCAGTTACGGCGGTGGCATCGGTTCCTCTCCACCCTTCAAGGCGACCTCGTCCCCATCCCCCAGCATACCCGTCCCGAATCCAACTCCACTCCTGATGTTATCCTCTCCTCCCCCAACCTCCTTGGCCGCATAACGGTGGATGTCCTGGAACCTATTGGTAGCGACCATCTCCCTGTCCTCCTCACCATTTCAGACGGTCGTCGCCCTCGCCCCGATCCTCGTACTGATCCTCCCCCTAAGTATGTCCATGACTATTCCCGAGCCGACTGGAATGCCTACCGGGATACCCTTTCCACCCAGGTCGATAGCCACCCTCTCACCTACCACCACCCTGACGATGTCACCCATGCCGCCTCCTTTCTCCAGCAGACCTTGTCTGAGGCCGTGGAGGCCCACGTCCCTACTGTCGCCATCCACCCCCACCGTCCTACCTTACCCCCACAGGCCGTCCTCCTCCTCCGTGAATCCCGTCGTCTCTACCGTGCCTTCCTCCGCACGCGTGACCCGGACACACTACGACGCCACCGGCAACTCCAGCGACACATTCGTAATTTGCTCGCGGCTAAGACACGCCGGGACTGGCGACAGACATGCACCCGTTTAAATGCAACCCTACCAATCGACTCGTCCAAGTTCCGGTCGGCCTTCTGTCGCCTTACCGGAACTAAACCCTCCCCCTACTATCCTCTTCTCCACGATCATCACCCCTTCCCTGACACCCTTAGTAAGGCCAATCACTTTGCCTCCTACCTCTCCGATGTTTTCTCCATCCCCGATGATCCCCAGTTCGATTACTCCCTCTTCCCGGATATCCGCGATCGAACTGACACCTCTGTCCCTCCCCTCGCTCCTGGTTTCCAGTACTTGGACAACATTACACACACGGAACTCAATGCCCCTATCACTACCCAGGATCTCATTGATACCCTCCGCACCAAACGCAACACCGCTCCTGGTCACGATCGTGCCACCTACCGTCACCTTCGTGAAGCTCCTGTCTCTTTCCTCTCCACCCTGGCCAGGCTCTACAATGTAGTCCTGTCCACCGGTTACTACCCCGACCTATGGAAAACCTCCCGTATCCTCATGTTCCTTAAACCTGGCAAACCGCCGTCCGCCGTCTCCTCCTACCGTCCCATCAGCCTTACCTCGGTCTTCAGCAAGGTCCTAGAATCTATCCTCACCCGCCGCATCCACCAGCATCTCCGCCAGCACCGCCTCCTTCCCGTCACCCAGTGTGGCTTTCGGCCATCCTTCTCTTCCGACGATCTTCTCCTTCACCTCACTCATCTCCTTTCCGAACAGCTTAATTCCCGTCGCTCCGCAATCTTCCTCTCCCTTGACCTCGAACGCGCTTATGACCGTGTGTGGAATTCCGGTCTCCTCTTCAAGCTCCAAACCTTCGCCCTTCCCATTAACTACGTCCGTCTGATCGGCTCCTTTCTCTCCCGCCGTCCTTCCTATGTCACCATCCATAACACGGATTCCTACACCTTTTTCCCCTCCGCCGGTGTGCCCCAAGGCTCCGTCCTCTCCCCCCTCCTGTATCTTCTGTACACGGCGGACATGCCGCCGCCGTCACCCCTCGTCCACCTTCTCCAGTTTGCCGATGACACCGCCTTCCTTGCCCTTGCCCCCACCCTGCAACGCTCCCAACGCCTTCTCCAATCCCATCTTGACCGATTCACCGCTTGGTGTAACCAGTGGTTGCTCAAGGTCAATCCTTCGAAAACCCAGGCGATCATTGTAGGCAAAACCACCCCTTCCTTCCGCCTCCTTGATTTCTATCTCACCGTTTATGGCCGTCCCATCGCCCTCACTCCCACCCTTAAGTACCTTGGCGTCACCCTCGACCGTCGCCTCTCCTGGACTCCCCATCTCCGTATAATCCAAGCCAAGGCACGTTCCCGAATCCGTCTCCTCAAGCTCCTTTCCGGCCGTACGTGGGGTCTGGACCCTTACACAATCCTCCACACCTATAAATCCCTCATCCGCCCTATCCTTTGTTATGCCCACCCAGCCTGGATCTCCGCCCCCCCTACCTTTTATAAATCCCTCCAAATCCTTGAACACCATGCTCTCCGCCTCGCCTATCGCATCCGTCTCCCCTCCCCCACGCGGATCCTGTATGATCTCATCCCCTTCCCCCACCTCCTCCTTTTCCTTGAAAGGATATGGATCCTGTACACCTCCCGTAAACTCGATCCTCCTCACCCGCTCGTCTCCCCAATCCTCTCCCATCCCCGCCCGCTGCCGCGCCTGTATTCCCACGTCCCGCCGTGGTCTCCATCTCTCCACCCTCCTTACTCTCTCCCAAAGTGGCTTCCGCCAGCTCCCCCTCCCTGGTGATGTCCTCCTCCCCTTCATCTACCCCTCCTATCAACTTTGACCCTGCCCCACCACCCACTTTCCTTTAGGCGCCCTCCCTCCCTCCCTTCTCTTCCCTTCCCTCCCCTTCTCTTTCCTTTTCCCCCGTCCCCTCTCTCCACCACTCTTCCCCCCGGGCTTCCCCTCCCCCTTCCTCCCTCCTCCCCTTTCTCCCCTGCCCGTGGCATCTCTGCTCTCCCCTCTCCCACTCCCCTTCCTCCTCCTCCTCTCTTGGTCCCCGGACTCGCACACGCATAGTGAACATTCGCGCGCCGGAGATCATCGCCATCAGTGTCTAGTGTGTGCCGTCGTGTTTAGTGTTCAGTGTTCACCGTCACACTCCCTCGTTCACCAGTGCCATCGTCATCTTCAGTGTTTGTGCGTCGTCTCATCAGTTCGCAGTGTGGATTATCGACGAGTGTGAACGGCTCCGTGTTTGTCTCTATGTGTCTCCTGTTTTATTGCCCACATTCTGTAACTTATGTGTCTTCTCCTGTTTTTTCTGCTTGTATATTCTATGGCTGAAGAGCAGCGTAGTGTGCTGCTGACAGCCTGCCTGTTGTACAGGCTTTAAAATAACAATAAAGTAAAAAAAAAAAAAAAAACTCGCTAGGGGGAGTCTGGAGTCAGTCTGGGTCAGTCGCTCGTCCCGAGCTTGCTAGTCTGTCTCCCGTCCGCATTTGTCAGGCAGTTAGTGTCTGTCTGTCGTCCGGAGTGCTAGTATGTCTTTCGTTCGGATCAACCTTTAACGCCAGCAAAATGAGAGTCTTTTCACTCCGCCAGTAAGAGAACTCAGCGAGTGGTCGCCCGGTCGGGTCTTAGTTCCTGCATCTGAGTCTGCGCGTTAGGCCGCCTGTCTGCTCAAGTTTGCCCAGGCAATGGTCATTGGCGGTTGGATCGATCGGTTGGTCGGTCGCGCACTGGGACACAAGATGACTTGTCCGCCTTGAGAGTCGGCGCGTGTGAGGTCCCCACGTGAGTCCAGCAGGCCGCGCCGTATAGAAAGGGGTAGTGGCTTGGTGGTCGACACGAGAGCAACAGGAGTCAACCCACGACATCGGTCTGGCCGGTGCGAGCTGCGACGCCGTGAGACGGGAGATCGGCGCGCCTTCCTGCGTCCGTTGAAGCGGCTGGCAGCGGACGGTTCGGGAGAGCGATTTGGGGGTGCTGCGCCAGGTCTTCTCCAGAAATCGCAGTTTATTAGAAGGTAAGTGATTGGTGATATGTTATGTAATTTACTCTTGTTAAATTCTACTTGTTTTCTTGGTCAGTCTCTCGTCCCCAGCATGCTCGTCTGTCTCTCGTCCGCATTTGTTAGGCAGCTAGTGTCTGTCTGTCGTTCGGAGCTGCCTCTGTCATGTTTGTCGGATTTGGTGTGTTAACGAATTTATTGCTTGGAGTGTAATGGCCTAATGCCTGAAATATGTTTTGATCTTGCATCTTGAGAGGCGGTATCTGTATACTGTAGATAATCTTAAATCGTTTGGCCAACCTTGTAGAATTTCATATAAGACCGCATTTCATGGGCTTTTATTTAAATGATCATTTTAGTATATAAAGTTGCCACCCTTTCACCGTAAGACTTTCCTTAGAAGTTAAAATCAAGTTGCACCTTCGGTGGCAAAGTTAACATTTTAATTGTTAGTGTTTTGTATCATTTCCATCCTCTTACGGGGGTGCATAGTTTGTGTGCTTGTGTAGATTGTTAAAACTTTCACTTTAAAGTAATCTGGTGTGTTGCAGATTTGCACCAGTGTAGCCTTTCAGAGGCTGTTATGAGCGGACGTAACTACGGCCGTGTAGAAAGGGAACGGCAAGGTTCTATGCCCGAAAGCTCATACAGTCAAAACTTGTTTCTTTCTGCCTCTGGAGCCGGCCGAAGTGGCCGTGCGGTTCTGGGCGCTGCAGTCTGGAACCGAGCGACCGCTACGGTCGCAGGTTCGAATCCTGCCTCGGGCTTGGATGTGTGTTATGTCCTTACGTTAGTTAGGTTTAATTAGTTCTAAGTTATAGGTGACTGATGACCTCAGAAGTTAAGTCGCATAGTGCTCAGAGCCATTTGAACCATTTCTGCCTCTGAATAAATTGTAACTTTGAAATTTAGAGGGTGCTTTCTGATCATAATTTTGAATCTGTTTCTTTTAAAAAATGCTTTTAGGCACTATTAAAGTGAATAAAATTCCCATTTGTTAAAAGGAATTTGGTTATGATTTCATCAGTTACTCCTGACAACTACTTCCACGCTTACATAGTGTGATTAAATGTGTTAATGTTTTTGATGAATCACTAGCAAATAAAATAAATTCTTAAGAATATTCTTTGATAATAAATCACGATTCAGCAACGGTTACAGTAAACTGTCATTGTTACATCGGGAATAAGCTACTTCAATCCCAGGAAAAGTTCCATCTGTTGACCGTAACCGCATATGTCGCTTGGAGAGAAGTTGGTATGCAGCTTGTAGTGTTCATTCGGTAAGTAATTTGTGTGTTGCATCGTCAATATGAGGAGACCAGAGTTGGAGTAAACTGGCCCTTTTCTATCGGAAACAAACTACTTGACTCCCAGGAGAAGTTACATAGGGTGACGTAGCAACGTTAGCCGCTTGGAGACAAGTCGGATGAAACCTGTGGCGTTCAATGGCGACGGAATTTGTGTGTTTCTTCGTTAATGTGAGGGGGCAATGGTTACACCAAACTGTCAGTATTGCTTCGGAAATAATCTACTTCATTCCCAAGTAAAAGCTCCATATAGTGACCGTAACTGTGTATTTCGCTTAGTAGCAAGGGATACAGTAAATTGTCAGTGTTTCTTCGGAAATAAGCTACTACAGTCCCAAGGAAAACTTCCATATGGAGACAATAGCCACGTTGTCACTTGGAGAGGTGTCGGCTTGGAGCCTGTAGTATTCAATGGGGAAGCACTTTGTGTGTTGCATCGTTTATCTGAGGCGACGAGGGTTACAGTAAATTGGCTCTTTTTTATCGAAAACATACAACTTGCCTCACAGGAGTAGTTACTTAGGGTGACCGTAGCTTGGGGAAAAGTCGGCACTAAACCTGTGATATTCAGTGGCGACGCAATTTGTGTGTTTCATCGTGAATGTGAGGGGGCAGTGGTTATAGTAAACAGTAAGTGTTACTTCGGTTCAAAAATGGTTCAAATGGCTCTGAGCACTATGCGACTTAACTTCTGAGGTCATCAGTCGCCTAGAACTTAGAACTAATTAAACCTAACTAACCTAAGGACATCACACACATCCATACCCGAGGCAGGATTCGAACCTGCGACCGGAGCGGTCGCTCGGCTGTTACTTCGGAAATAGGCTGCTTTATTCCCCGGAAAAGTTCCATATGTTGACCGTAAACGCGTATGTAGCTTGGAGAGAAGTCGGCATTTAGAGTGTAGTATTCAATCGGAATTCAGTTTGTGTGTTGCATCGTCAGTATCAGGGGCAAGGGTGGAAGTACACCAGCTGTTTTGCATCGCAAAAAAGCTGCTTGACTAACAGGGGAAGTTCCACACAGTGACCGTAGCCACCTAGTCGCTTGGAGAGAGGTCGGGATGAAGTCTGTGGTACTGAATGGCGAAGTTTTTTTGCGATGGAGAACGTCCAGTCTACTATAGCCCTTGCCCCTCATACTGACGATGCAACACACAAAATGCGTCGCGACTCAATACCACAGGCTCACTGCCTAACTCTCTACAAGAGACTAACATGTCTACAGTCACCATATGGAACTTCTACTGACAGTAAAGTAGGTTTTCCGTGATGGAAGAAATTCCAGTCTACTGTAACCCTTGTCAATCATATTGACGATGAACAGACAAATTTGGTCGCGATTGAATACTACAGGCTGCATGCCAACTTCTATCCACCCGAATAACGCAGATATTATCACCGTATGGAAATTCGGCTGAGAGTCTAGTAGCTGGTTTCCGATACAAAAAAGCCAGTTAACTGTAACACTCGGCCGTGCATACTGACGACTGACCACACAAAAACGCGTCTGCGGTCACGATATGGAACTTCTCATGGGAGTCGAGTACCTTGTTGCCGATACAAAACGACCAGTTAGCTGTAACACTCGTCCGCGCATACTGACTATGCAGAAGACGAAATACGTCGTGATTCAGGGCCACAGGCTCCCTGCCGACCTCTCTACAAGGGACTAACGTGTCTAAGGTAACCGTATGGAACTTCTCCTGGAAGTCAGGTAGTTTCTTTGCGATGGAGAACGGCAAGTCTACTGTTACCCTCGCCCCTCATACTGACTATGCAACACAGAAATTGCGTCGCGATTCAGTACTACAGACTCACTGCCGACCTCTAAAAATGGTTCAAATGGCTCTGAGCACTATGGGACTCAACTGCTGTGGTCATCAGTCCCCTAGAACTTAGAACTACTTAAACCTAACTAACCTAAGGACAGCACACAACACCCAGCCATCACGAGGCAGAGAAAATCCCTGACCCCGCCGGGAATCGAAGCCGGGAACCCGGGCGTGGGAAGCGAGAACGCTACCGCACGACCACGAGATGCGGGCGCCGACCTCTCTACAAGAGACTAACTCGTCTAAGGTCATCGTATGGAACTTCTCCTGGGAGACCTTAAGCACGTTAGTCCCTTGTAGAGAGGTCGGCAGGTAGCCTGCGGCCCTGCTCACGACGTAGTTTGTCTATTGATCGTTAGTATGTGCGAACAAGTGTTACAGTTAACTAGCTGTTTTGTATCGGCAGCAAGGTACTTGACTTCCATGAGAAGTTCCATACCGTGACCGTAGACGAGTTAGTCGCTTGTAGAGAGGTCGGCAGGGAGCCTGTGGTACTCAATCGCGACGCAATTTGTGTGTTGCATCGTCAGTATGAGCGGACGGGTGTTACAGTTAACTGGCTGTTTTGTATAGGAAACAAACTACTAGTCTCCCAGCCAAATTTCCTTACGGTGATACTATCTGCGTTATTCGCATGGAGAGAATCTGGCATGCAGCCTGTAGTATTCAATCGCGACCCAGTTTGTTTGTGCATCGTCAATATGAGTGGGCAGGGTTACAGTAGACTGACCTTTTTTCCATCGCAGAAAACCTACTTTACTGTCAGTAGAAGTTCCATACCGTGACCATAGACGTGTTAGTCTCTTGTAGAGAGGTTGGCAGTGAGCCTGTGGTACCGAATCGCGACGCAATTTGTGTGTTGCATCGTCAGTATGAGGGCAAGGGTTACAGTAGACTTGCCGTTCTCCATCGCAAATAAACTACTTGACTGCCCGGAGAAGTTCCTTATGGTGACCTCAGACGCGTTAGTCTCTTGTAGAGAGGTTGGCAGTGAGTCTGTGGTACTGAATCGGGACGCAATTTTTGCGTCGCTTCGTCAATATGAACGGACGGGGGTTACAGTAACATGACTGTTTTCCATCGGAAACAAGCTACTAGAATCCGAGCAATAGTTCCAAATGGTGACAATAGCTGCGTCAGTCGCTTCGGGAGAGGTGGAGATGGAGCCTGAAGTATTCAATAACAACGGAATTTGTGTGTTATGGCGTCAGTATGAGGGGCAAGGGTTACAGTAGACTGACTTTTTTCCATACGGTGACCGTAGACGTGTTAGTCGCTTGTAGAGAGGTCGGCAGCTAGCCTGTGGTATTGAATGCGACTTAATTTATTTGTTGCATCGTCAATATGAGGCGCAAGGTTTAGAGTAGACTGGCTGTTTCCATCGCAAAAAGCCTACTTTTTTTTAAAAAAAATTCTCTATTTCAATAGCAATAATAAATCTACAACATAACCCACTTCTTTATATGGTTAGTGGGTCCTAATTTTTTAAACATCAAATGCAGCTAATTATAATTTGATTAATTTGTGAGCTACAGCTACAGCTGTAAGTAATGACAATGGGCAGCTAAATTCCTACTAGTATTGTCAGTATTTAGTGTATAATCTCTTAGCTAGAAACTCTACTGCCTGCAGCGTCACAGTTGTGTCAGAGATATACACAGACCTACTTTATTGTCTTGCCCTTCGAGCTAATCCCGATGGGCGTGCCCCTGACACTGGGCAGGTCAAGATGTTATTCGCTGCAGTTTCCTAATAACTAATTTCCTAATCTAAGTCCTACTAACCGGTTCTATCCTAAGTCAAATCCGGTGCTTTGTCTAGTTGGTGATATTGTTCCTCACTCCCCCTAGTTGTGTACGTGGCGGATTCCAGACTACGAGAATGTCGGTCTATCCACGCG
The DNA here is from genome assembly GCF_021461395.2 of Schistocerca americana. Taxonomy (NCBI): domain Eukaryota; kingdom Metazoa; phylum Arthropoda; class Insecta; order Orthoptera; family Acrididae; genus Schistocerca; species Schistocerca americana. The sequence continues at coordinate 195,521,433 of NC_060127.1, forward strand.
CAGGCGGTATAGGAGTAGCGCGTGTATTCAGTATTTAGTAGTCTCAATTTTTTAATTAATTTGTCCCTCAGGGATTCCTTTAGCACTTTTCGTGATACCTCATCTGCTAGTTTACTGTGAGTTTGAAAAGTGTCTTGTCTTATTGGTTGGTATGTGTCACAGTCAGGTAATTGGTCACGTAATGTGGTAGAAACATCATTGAAAAGGGGGCACTCGTAGATCACATGATCAGTGGTACCCTCTGGTTCACCACATTCACACGTGGCTGTAGCTCTTTTCCCAAACCGACATAAGTATGTCGGGTATGGCCCATGTCCAGTGAGAAAATGAATCAGTCCTCTAGTGGGTTCAAAGTATCTCATTTTCAATCGTTCCCTAATGTTTGGAAGAAATTCAACTGTTCTACACCCTGTTTCATCCGCCTCCCATAGTTCTTGCCACAATTGTTCGCCCCTTTACCGAATCTCACCCTTATCCCTAGCCTCAGTTCCTAGTATCTCTTCTGTTTTCGTGACGTTCCCTTTCTCAACCCAGAACCGCGCAGCCTGCTCTCTAATTTTGATGTCCAGGGGGCAGAGCCCCATTATGACTAATAGGACTTCCCCTGGTGATGTTCTATAGGCCCCCACAGATCTCAGTATCATATTCCTCTGAACCCTTCTCACTGTCATGGCGGGCACAACCCTCGTGAGCCTGTGTGCTCAGACTCCCGAGCCGCAACCCACTATTGATGTTAAGATACTGTTATGGTATAATTTTATGAGATGAGGGGGAGATGAAATCTTTTGTGTCCGATGGAGATGTTTAGTGTTTGAAGGGCTTTCTGGGTCACGGTGGCAATGTGTTCCACCTTTCGCCAGTGATGATTCCAGAGGTACCGTGTTTCACGTCGCCGAAGAGCCGACGAGCGCTCGATTCGTACAGTAGGGTTTCTGATTAATTGTCCTTTTAATAACAGGTAAGTAGACTTACTTGGTGATACTTTTATTTTAGTGTTTTGGCACCATAGTTGCAGTTTGTTCAGGGCACTTTTCTATGACCTCGCGGCTACGGCCGCCGACCAACAGGAGGAGGTCATATGCATAGGCAGTCACCTCTAGCACCTCTTCACTTTGCTGTAAAGTATCTAATAGCGGCTCCATGTGGATGTACCAGAACAGAGGACCTAGCTCGGAACCCTGGGGGCAACCCTTAGTTATTGATTCTCCAATTCTCCCGCTAGGGGATGATAGCCAGACCTCCTGCTCCTCGCAATAGCGACCCTGGACACTCTTTCTCCCGCAAGCAGGAGGAGAGCAAAGGCCACCACAGGTTGTCGAAGACGGCACTGATGTCCACCATGATGCCCACTATGTACTTGGGCAGAGCCACAGACCTCATCCGTCACGGCGATTGCATCAGATGCCGATCGCCCAGGCCTGAAGCCGAACTGCCTGCTGCTCATCCCACACGGCACTCCGTGTGCGCCCAGTCTCTCAGCTAGTAGTTTTTCTAGTATCTTCCCGAGTATATCCAGCAAGCACATTGGTCTGTATGACTTCGTGTTTGTTGGGTCTTTATCTAGTCCTTTTCGAATGATTACAACGTTCGCTGTCTTCGATATCTAGGGAAATTTTTGTTGTCTCAGGCACTCATTGTACAAGTGAGTGAGTGGTGCAGTTAGCTGGGGAGCTAGTAATTGCACCACCTCGGGGCTACAATGCCGTCTGGCCCCGGAGCTTTACCACTCTTAAGTGATTTTATGTGGGCAGCCACCTCTTCCTCTGAGAAAGGGTAGACTGCCGTGTTATTATTATATTCATTAAGGTCATCAAGTCTTAGTTGTTGTTGCTGTTGTTCAGATTCCCCATCCGCGCTATCATCAGGCAGCAGGGACTGGAGGAGGGCCTCGGCAGTCTCCTGCCAGGATTCTGTCATCCTGTCCCCATGCCTGACTGTTGGTCCAACGCCAATTGGTTCTGGACGAAGCTCTCCCAGCTTCGTGTTCTGACGGCTTTCAGTTCCTTCTGGAACCTGAGTTTAGCCTCCTGATATTGCAGCAGCCATCTTTGCCGTTCCGGCCAGACGACACTGCGCTGGTAGTGCCTCCTCAACCTTCTGACAGACCGGCGCATATCCTCAAGTTCAGGCGACCATGGTGACGGAGAGGCTGCCATGGCCTTCCTCCTGGTTGGTACGGCTGCTTTCACTGCACTGGTTATTGCGCTCACCAGTTCCTCTGCTCTGTCATTTATGCCTATATCCAGGTTTGTCACCTTCTGGCAAGGCAGGGATGTCGCACTCCATCGCTAGGCGTTCCCAATCAGCCCTTTTGTAGTTGAATTGCGTTTCCCACCCCATGGCCCAATGAGACACTCTGTCTCCTATGGTGAATGTTATAAGATTGTGGTCGCTAGTGGTGGCATTTTCTTCGACCTTCCATTGTTGTATGATGCTAATTGCATTAGGTGTGGCTAAAGTTACGTCGATGTTTGTGCCTGTTCCTCCTCCCCCAGCGTAGGTTGGAGGGTTACCAGGCTTGTTTGCCACCACTAGTTGCGTGGCCATGATGAAGTCTTCGACTTTCTCCCCGTTTGTGTCCCTTGTACCGCCGTACCACAGGGGGGCTTTAGCATTGATATCTGCAGTAATTATCATTCTTCGTCCTTGCAATGCCGTCGTTACTATGGCCAGATGTTCAAGATGGGTTTCAATATTGTCACTGCACTGGACGTACATGAATCAATATTATTGCTCTGACGGGAGATAGCAGCTCCACGACATTGCGGTGACTATTCGTGTATTGCGATAATATCGTTGCTCTCAGGGCTTTATTTGTAATTATTAAATCCGCTTTCGGATTTTCCCCTCAGCTGATAACGTGCCAGGTCGCGGCTACAAATGCTATTTTTCCAGCTTGGGAGTACGGCTCCTGTAGGCAGAGCACATCCAGCCAACTATCCTCCACCTCCTTGTGCAGCTCTCGCATCACAAGTCGACTGTTACGTGTATTAGGTTGGCCGATGGTAAGTTTGGTCATTTAATGAAAATAAGTGTGTATATGGTCGTTTGGTCATATCTTGCTCCAGTCAAACGTAATGCGTCCATTTGCCAAAACAGATAGTTCGTAGATGTCATCGAGGTCGAATTTCTCTTCTCGTCTCTCAAAAACTTTTTTTAGTAAGTCCCGCAGGGCTCCGAAGTCGGTGGGGAGATTCACTGACTTGCGCTGTATCCTGTCTACAGCCTCCATTACCGAGAAGGTGACTTTTCTTCCGTTTTCGTGTTCCACACGAACCACATGTCGTAAGGCAGTGGCCCGGGTAGCCGCCTGCTCAAGTCTCGCCAGTTGCAGTGTGTGTTGAATGTTTGGGTATACCTGAACCGGGTCTACTGGCGGTAGCCTTACTACTGGGGTATCTTGAGAGCTCGTTATTGTGCTTTCTTGTACGGGCTTTTGTTCTTTGTGGTTACTTCCGTCTTTTAGGGTTTCCTCAGACACAGGATGCCCTTGCCGTTGCTGGTGTTTAATCAGCTTCGTTCCCCGGCTGAGGGAGGAGGGAGTTGTGACCACGAGGGTAGGCTCTGTTTGAATACTTTTGTCCATTTTTGGGAGGTCAGTTTGGACACCTTTATCAACTGTCTCAATTTTCGAGTCTCTCGAATGAGACTTTAAGAATTCTTTGAACCTGTTTGCCCTGATGGCATCCCTCCTCCTTTTGCTCGGGGATTTCTGCTTTGGCATCCTGTTCTGTTTGACATACTCAGCCATAGACTATTCTGAAAATCAATCTCTGTTCCAGCATACTGTATGTAGGGAAATTTCGTCCTGTGGCTCCACAAGATTTCTTTCCGCGCCTATTGCAAGGTATGCAGACACTTGCAGTTTTACAGTCTTTCTGGGTGTGACCATCTTCGCCGCACCTGAAGCACGCCGACCCCCTGGTGCAGTGCCTCAGAACGTGGTCCAAGTCTCCGCAGTTGTGGCAGCGAGGTACCACGAGATAGTCCCTGACATTTATGGCATGGAAGCCAGCATATAGTCTGCCCATTGTTATTATTTTCTTCCACATTAGTGCAGTGACCTCGGCAACATGGTGTACAACATCCCGATCCCGAGGCACCGTTTTGAATTTGAGCTTAAGAGTCTTTAAATTCATCATTATTCATTTGGTCAAAGTTCTGTTCTTTAATGGTTTCATACAGTTTCTCATTTGTCAGTGTTGTAGGAACGTCATATAGAATGACCAGTGGGTTCCTTTTTCTCGGCGGTTCGCACTTGACCATCGAGTCCAACTTAGGGTTGTTTAGAGGTTTTTCTTTGTCTTCCTCAGTGGCAACCTCTACGATCACCTAGTTCCTGCTGGGTTTGACTTTATTTATTTTAATTTTGTCCTTTACTGTCTCAATGGTTGTGGTCAACAATTCCTGTATCTTTTTTACACTTGTGTCTTGGCCAGCTAAAGCTCTAAGAAAGACCGCCGTGTCTGACCGCTTGATCACCTTGGCGATCGTTTCTTTCGTAGGTTGTGACTTGGGTGGCGCATGCGCGACCACTCCCACCCAGGTCTTGCTTGTTTGTCTTCTCTGGCATGGGGGGGGGGGGGAGGGGGGGAAAGGAAGGGAGCTCAACCACCGGCCTCGCCCCAAGGCTAAGGGAACTCTCGAGCTGCAGGGTTCAGCGCGCCGTTGCCAGCGCACTGGTCCCTGTCGGTGACTCCGTCATCGACGATTTCACCCGACGCTCCTCGGTAAGTGCACCCCGCAGTCTGGAGGGGCGGATGAACCTCTCGCCCTTCGCCGCCTACGTGCCCGAGCTTCCACCTCTCGGCCAAGGACCCACTCCTACTCAGGTGGTGGGCCGGTCACCCAGTCGTTCAGCGGTCTGGACCCAGCTGACCTGGCCCAGGCGATGTCACAACCTCCTGGGTTTGCCAGAACACGCCCCAGTTACCCAGGGGCGCGGCGAAGCACCCTTGCCGACTCGCGCCGCGATCCAACGCCGACAAACAAAGTCGCCGGCATGCAGAGCACCTGCTGGTCTGTGCCCTGCGAACAGAAAGGATGTTTGGTCCCTCGACACAGCTCCCTCTGTGCCACGCACCCTTCGCTTTCGCATCGGATTGGGTCGCAGTTCTCCCTTTTGTCGCAAGGCAGAAATGTCGGCCTTAACGTCTGGCACCGCGGGAAGGCGGAAAGAGCCACCTGGGAAGGAGAGGCCATGAGAAACGTGTGGTGTCACCGTCAGACACCACACTTGCTAGGTGGTAGCCTTTAAATCAGCCGCGGTCCGCTAGTATACGTCGGACCCGCGTGTCGCCACTATCAGTGATTGCAGACCGAGCGCCGCCACACGGCAGGTCTAGAGAGACGTCCTAGCACTCGCCCCAGTTGTACAGCCGACTTTGCTAGCGATGGTTCACTGACAAATTGCGCTCTCATTTGCCGAGACGATAGTTAGCATAGCCTTCAGCTACGTCATTTGCTATGATCTAGCAAGGCGCCATTATCATTTGCTATTTATCTTGTGATGCATGTACCGTCAGACCGATGTTCACCAATTATGGATTAAAGTTAAGTATTCCAACAGCTACGTACTTTATTTGCTAGACTCAAATCCTTTAACTGTTCCAGACCTCACGCCAGCCTGCGTGAGCTTAAACGCGTGCCTTTCGGCTACCTCCTAGTGGCTTGGCTGTCTTGCCAAGTCACAACAAAACGAATCACTTCCCCTTGTGAGGACTGCCGCGGCACGCCCGACTAGAAGCGATACGCCCCAGTGAGAGCCTAAATGCAATACGGCGCGCCGGCAACGGGGAGGGCCGCGCAGAACGCACAGTCAAGCGACCGACTTCACGCCAGTAAAACCTACTTTACTGTCAGAAGAAGTTCCATGCGGTGAACGTAGACGTGTTAATCTCTTGTAGAGAGGTCGGCAGGGAGCCTGTGCTACTGAATCGCGACGCAATTTGAGTGTTGCATCGTCAGTATGCGCGGAAGAGTACTCGCATCCGTCGGCCGTCGTAATTTAATTCATGATTTACTACAGAAATTAATATCGCCACGTAATGGCGTCGCTGGCTACATCGGCTGCTGCGATTGTTGCACTGTAAATTACTCGAATGCAAGTTAATTCAAGGAAGGCGGACATGAAATCGGGGTCACCTCTTACAAATTAAAAGTGCACAATAATATTAAATCAATTTATTTATTTATTTAACCTGATCAGATTAGGGCCATCAGGCCCTTTCTTACATCGGACTAGTGTTTCACACATGCAGCATTTCACACATCAGAGTTACATCATGACAATAGTTTAAATAAGAAAATTCGATTACTCTAGTGACAATATGAATAAAGAGTAATGACTAAGACTTAATAAAGTAAATTCTGGCAGTATTTTACAACAGGAGCTATACATACAAATTATGATAAAAGCAATAATAATAACAGTAAAAAAATCAAATAACAATGATAAATATGAGAAAAATTGGCAATAGTAATGAAGATATGTGCAGATGTACATTAATATCTTGGTGTGTAAAGTAGATGTTTACTAGTATAGTGAGTTTTGGGGGAGGGAGATTTAGGGAGGGGGAAAGAGGGAAGGAATGAGGTGAAGTACATTCATGTACAGAGGAAGGCATTACTGTTGGTTAAGCAGATACGTCATTAACTGTTTTTTGAAGCCAGACATGTTTTTAAGTTCTCTAACGTAACGAGGGAGGTTATTCCAGAGTCGGGTTCCCGCTACTGTAAAGGACTTCGAGAAGGTGACTGAGCGATGCAGTGGAGCAGAGAGGATTTTATTATGATGGGAACGTGTGTTATTGTCATCTTGTTCCGACATAAGCGTTAAGGATGAGGAGAAGTATGAGGGACAGTGTACATTTATAAGGCAGTAGATGAGACAGAGTGTATGGAAATCTCTGCGTTTGTCTCCACGCAGCCAGGACAATTTTGCATATGCTGGTGAAATGTGATCAAAAAGTCGAACTTCGCAGATGTATCGGACGCAGGCATTCATAACCAGTTCCAGACGCCACGAATTTTCCTGAGAGGCCTTCTAGGATAATATCGCTGTAGTCAATGATTGGGAGTATAAGCGTTTGTACTAATTTCTTTTTCAGATCGAAAGGGAAGAGTTTTTTATATTTTTGTAGGGCATGAAGGGATGTTGATGCTTTTTTGCACACTGCAGTTACGTGCTCTGTCCAATTTAGATTTTCATCTATTATTACTCCCAAACTCTTTGCTGAGGGAGAGAAATTAATATTTGTTCCATTTAGGATAAGGGATGGTACGGATTCCCGATGTTTTGGGCTAATGAGCTTTAGAGTGACCAACAAGTACCGCTTGGGTTTCAGATGGGTTTAGTTTTAGTCCTATGTCCTGTGCCCATTTTGACAGTGCATCGAAGTCAGTACTGAAATTTTCAATAGCTTTCTTAAGATTTCTTGGTTTCGGACTTAGATACAACTGAAGGTCATCAGCATACATATGATATTGCAATAGATCAGAACCGATGACACATCATTGACACACAGAGAGACGAGTATAGGACCTAATACTGAGCCTTGGGGAACGCCTGACACTACCTGCCGCCATTGTGATTTTATATTCCCGGACAGGACGCGTTGCTGACGAGACGTCATGTATGAGCGAAACCATTGCACTGCACTTGGTGAGAAATTTAGACCGCTAAGTTTGGCTAGTAAGATGTCGAAGTCGACAGTATCAAATGCTTTGCTGAAATCTAAGAAGCGAATGACAGTTGCTTCTTGTCTGTCCATGGCAAGTTTCAGGTCATCTGTCGCCTTTATCAGTGCGGATGTTGTGCTTCGATGTTTACGGAAACCTGATTGGTGTTCGTCTAGTAGGTTGTTAGTAGTTAGGTAGTTGGTGAGCTGGTCATGAACTATATATTCTAAGGCCTTTGATAGTGCAGGAAGAAGGCAGATGGGGCGGTAGTCAGAGGGTGCTGTGGCGATGTACTTTTTAGGCGTGGCTTAATTTGTCCCAGTTTCCAGGCCCCAGGGAAAACACTTGTGATTAATGAATCGTTGAAAATGTCTGTTATAGAGGGCAGTAGTTGATCAATAATAAGTTTTACCATCTGGATAGTGATGCCATCATGTCCAGTAGATGCTGATCTAATCCGCATTATGGCTTTCTTGACAGTATTGCAAGTGACGTGCTGTAGATAGAATTTTTCTTTGCTACAGTCGTTCATCCCTATGAAGTAAACAATGATTCTCTGTTTTTTTTTTGCGGTTCAATTGTGGTTGTAGGTAATGTGAAGAATCGGTTTAGTTCTTCAGCTCGGACCATGGGATTTTCCACAACTTTTATTTTGCCTAAACCGAGACTACGGAGATTTTTCCACAGGATAGCTGGTCTACATCTATTGTCAGCTAACGTACGGGCATGCCTGAGCTTAGCGATTCTCACTGCTTGACTGACTATGTTTCGTTTCTGCTTGTATACAGTATGATTTTCAGGTGTAGGGTGTATCTTGTATGCTCGATGTGCAGCGTCTCTGAGATTCATGAGCTGTTTTAGTTCATCAGTCAGCCAAGGTGCAGGTTTCCTTTTGACTTTTCTGGTCTTTATCTGCTTAATTAGTACAAATATGCTTACATTTGCCAGCACGCGCAACCAAGACAAGAGACGAAATTAGGACGACTATAAAATTAACAAAAGAGCGTATCTTGTCGTCTCTTTAGATCATTTAGTTGTATTTATATGCCCCCGAAACTTACACAGAGAAATTATTATAATACGGAGAAAAATATATGTTCGCCTGGGCGGCTAGTGTCCACTTATTATTTAAATTTTAAATGTCCTTTATAAATACTGTTTTTGAAGCCTTCTCTTATTATTTCACTGGGGACGCTACAGAGTGTTAGAGTTAACTGGCTGTTTTGTATCGGAAACAAGGTACTTGACTCCCAGGAGAAGTTCCATACCGTGCGTCGGTATGAGTGTACGAGTGTCACAGTAAACTACCTGTTTTCCATCGGAAAGAAGCTACACGACTCCCAGGAGAAACTGCATACGGTGACCGTAGCATCATTAGCCAAAAGGAGGGAGCCTGTGGTACTGAATGGCGACGCAATTTTCGTGTTGTATCGCAATTTGAAGGTGACAAGGGTTAAAGTAGACAGGATGTTTTCCATCGCAAAAAAGCTACTTGGCTCCTAGGAGACATTAATACGGTGTCGGTAGCAACTTTAGTCACTTGTAGGGAGGTCGGTAGCAAGCTTGTGGTACTGAATCGCGACGCAATTTGTGTGTTGCATCGACAATATGAGGGGACGAGAGTTACAGTAAACTGGCGGCTTTCCTTCGGAAACAAGCTCCTAGACTTCAAGCAAAAGTTCAATACGGTGACAGTTTCTGTGTTATTCGCTTGGAGAGAAGTCGGCATGGAGCCTGTAGTGTGTTGCATCGTCAATATGAGGGGAGGGCAGTTGCAGTAAACTGGCTGTTTTCCATCGGAATCAAGCTACTAGACACCCAGCAAAAATTCCATACAGGGACAGTATCTGCGTTATTCGCTTGGAGAGAGGTCGGCATGCAGGCTGTATATTCAATCGCAACGCAATTTGTGTGATGCATCGTCAATATGAGGGTATGAGGGTCACAGTAAACAAGCTGTTTTCCATCGGAAACAAGCTACTTGATACCCAGGAGAAACTCCATACAGTGAAAGTAGCTTCGTTAGACACTTGGAGAGGGGGCGGCATGTAGCCTGAAGTATTCAATCGCGATTCAGTTTGTATGTTGTATCGTCAAAATGAGGAGACGAGGGTTACAGTAACCTGGCTTCTTCCCATCGAAAACAAACTACTAGAATCCGAGCAAAAGTTCCATACGGTGACAGTAGCCGTGTTATTCGCTTGGAGAGAAGACAGGATGGAGCCTGTAGTATTCAATCGCGACGCAATTTGAGTGTTGCATCTTCAATATGAGGATACGAAGGCAAACTAGCTGTTTCCCAACGGAAACAAGCCACTTGACTCCTGGGAGAAACTCCATACGGTGACCGTAGCCTCGTAGGTAGCTTGGTGAGAGGTAGGCATGGATCCTGAAGTATTCAATCGCGACGCAAATTGTGTGTTGCATCGTCAATGTGAGAGGACGAGGATACAGTAATCTTGCTGTTTTCCACCGCAGTCAAGCTACCAGGCTCCCAGCAAAAGTTCCATACGGTTGTCGCTTGCAGAAAAGTCGGCATGGAGCCTGTGGTATACAAACCCGACGCAATTTGTGAGTTGCATCGCGAATATTAGATGACGAGGGTTACAAAAAACTGGCGGTTTTTCTTCGGACACTAGCTAGTAGACTCCCAGAAAAAGTTGTGTACGGTGACAGTGTCGGCGTTATTCGCTTGGAGAGAAGTCGGCATGGGGACTGTGGTATTGAATCACGACGCGATTTGTATGTTGGATCGTCAATATAAGGGGACGAGAGTTACAGTAATATGGCTGTTTTCCATCGGAAAGAAGCTACTAGTCCAAGCAAAACTTCCATACGGTGACAGTAGCTGCGTTAGTCGAGAGAGGTCTCCATGGAGCCTGAAGTATTCAATCACAACGCAATTTGTGTGTTGCATCGTCAATGTGAGGGGACGAAGGTTACAGTAAACTGGCTGCTTTCCATCGGAACCAGCTACTAGCCTCCCAGCAAAAGTTCCACACGGTGACGGTATATGCGTTATTTTCTAGGAGAGAAGTTGGCATAGAGTCGGTAGTATTAAATCGCGCCGCAATTTGTGTGTTACATCGTCATTATGAGGGGACGAGAGTAACAATAAACTGGCTGTTTTCCATCGGAAACAAGCTACTAGACTCCCGGCAATAGTTACATACGATGAGAGTATCTGCGTTATTCGTTGGAGAGAAATCGGCATGCAGTATATAGTATTCAATCGCGACGGAATTTGTGTGTTGCATCGTCAGTCTGAGGAGAAAGTGTTACAGTAGACTGGCTGTTTTCCATCGCTAATAAAGCTACTTGACTGGCAGGGGAAGTTCCATACCTTGACCGTAGCCACATTAATCGCTTTTAGAGAGGCAGGCAGCGAGCCTGTGGCACTGAATCACGACGCAATTAGTGTGTTGCATCGTTGATACGTTGGATCGTCAATATAAGGGGACGAGGGTTACAGTAATTTGGCTGTTTTCCTTCGGAACCAGCTACTAGACTCCCAGCAATAGTTACACACATGATGACGTAGAATCTTTCTCGAATGAAAAAAAATCTGTGTTCCTCAACAATTGAGGTTTGAGTTCTATGAGGGATGTAAAAACAAGATTGTGCTCGGTAATCGACGATGAATTTATCACTACCTGTCGGCAGGTTGTTGTGACGTAGTGCTCCTTGGCCCGAGGCAAGGCAAAGAGATTCAGACGGACGGCTGCGTAACAGTTTTCAGCTGATTACCCTGAGTGATGGCTCGCACGTATATGGGCAACTGTTGGAGGCCAGCTGGCAGTAACAGATGATCTCTCGATGCCATCCTGTTGAGTCGCATAAAACGCTAGCCTGTGGTCGACGCGCATAGGAAGCAGCGTCGTGACTGGCAACTTGCCGAGGATCGCTTTATTGTGCAACAACGTCCACTTTACGCTGCATTTCGATTTTACGCAAGGACAGCTGGCGTATCAGTCGAAGGACATAAGGAACTGAGTCGCTCTATTAGCAACACTTTTCTCAGGCAACATCCACATATGCCGCTGAATGTACCCACAGAAATACACCATTGTACGACCAGTAGTTCATCAGATATGACGCCGGAGAGTGAGAAGCGCGAAAAAAGGCCGCGTCATGCATGGCGTTTTGCACTCACTCTATCCGCAACACGTTTCACAGTCGGTGTCCACATGTGCCGCAGAGTGTGCTGCACAATTATGTCATTGTACCACACATAGTTCAGCAGATTCAACGCCATGAACATATATCTGTGTGAAAATGAAACTGCAGGGTGAAATTCTCTAGACATACCGGTGAAATAAGTGTAGAAATAAGCGTGAAATACGTTAAACACAGGGTTATTCACGAAGATATACGAATATTTTAATATGATATTCTAGAAGTAGAACTAAAGAAAAAAGTTCATATAAACATAGTTCCGCAAATAGTTACGGAGTTATGGCTAGTAGACGTTTTTGCCTGAAATTTAGCAACTTCGCTAATATGAAACCATCGCAAAACTGTACGAGGTTAAAGTAAAGCATGATTTCCATTTATTTTGTTGTTATTGGTCTGGTGAATCGAATAAAACATGTCCCAGACAAGTATCTGCAGTAGTTTCTCAGAACATCCAGAGAAACAAAGATTATTATACAAGTAAATTTCTTTACTTTCCATTAAGAATGTAGAAAGTTCGTCAGTGTTGGCAACCGATAGTGAGACAATTTTGAACATTTACTGTGAATGTATTGTGAAATTGTATGTACACTATACTACTTCCTTAACACTGAGCTTCGTTTTTTCCGGTGTAACATGAATTCACTTGTGCTATGTTATTAATAAAATTAGATTATCCGACACATTCATAGTTTCAGTTAACATTATTACCATCAACTTTCCAAAATTAAGTTCTCTACAACTTCTGATGAAAGTTTTGTGCAATTGTCTGGAATTTAAAAAGCAAATTGTGGCACGTAGTTAATAAATTAATAATTAAAAGTAATTAAATAATTTAAAATTTTAAGAAATGACTTCTTTGTTTCTCTGGATCTTGTGGGAAAATACTGCAGATACACGTCTGGGACATGTTTTATTAGTCACCACATCAACAACAACAAAATCGTGCTTTACTTTAACCTCATAAAGTTTTGAAATGGCTTCATATCAGCGAAGTTGCTACATTTCAGGAAAAACTTTTATTAACCGTAACTAAACATTTGCGAACCTATGTTTGTATGAACTTTTTTCTTTAGTTTTACTTGTACAATAACATATTAAAATATTTGCATATCTTAGTGAATAGCCCTGTATGTTTAAAATGTTACAATGTGCGAATATGAGCAAGTCCACAGATAAAAAGCTCACCATAGACACCTGGAACGATTTAAATCAAATTTGGTAGACATATTAGTTACAATCAGAAAAGATACTTTAGGGGTAAATATTGCCAGCCTCCTATTGGGGTGAGTGTGAGAAAATGAAGTGGCAGCACGAAAAGATGGACAGAAAGCGAAGGGAAAGGAGGATGGATGTAGGCACAGATAGGACATGGACTGAGATAAGGGGAGGGGGAAATAGAGAGAGGGGAGGGGAGGAGATGATTAGGGAAAAGAAAGAGAAGATGATGGACACAGACAAGGGGGAAGGAAGAGATGGGCAGACAGATGAGGGAGGAGGACACAAACAGATAGAGGAGAAGGACTAGAGCAAGGGATGGACAGAGAGACGGAGGGTGAACAGGGAGAGATGGAGAAGGAGACTAGCAAAGAGAGGGGAAGGAGGACACAGATAGAGGAGAACGACTAAATGGGCAGAGCAACGGATGGACAGAGAGACGGAGGATGAACAGAGAGAGATGGAGAAGGAGACTGGCAAAGAGAGGGGAAGGAGGAGATGGAATTAGAGGGGGGAGAGGAGGCGGTCAGGATGTGAAGGAGCAGATAGAAGGGGGAGCGGTAGATTGACAGAGAGAGGGGGGTGGAAGAGATGGACAGTGAGAGGGGCAGGAGGAGAGAGTTGGAGAGTGAGGCGTGAAGGAAGTGGACGGAGCAGGGGTTTGCGGAGATTGACAGAGGCAGGGAGGTTTGGAGGTGATGGACAGAGAGGATGGTTAGAGGGAGGAGGGAAGAGTGGAGTATAAAGGGAGAGGAAATGGGCAGAGAGATGGGGGAGGTGGGGGTGGATAGAGAGAGGGGGAAAGAGGAGACGGACAGAGAGTGGAGAACGAGGATATGGACAGAGAGAGGAGCAGGTGGATTAGTCGAAGACTGGAATAAATAAATGAATACCCAGAGAACGCCGGAGTTCTCAGCTGTAATAAGTACTAGGTAACTCGATTATTTGCGCCTTGCAGTTATGTAAACGGCTCTTGCCTAGTTGATGTGGTCTGTTCTCTGTGACAACTGAATATCTCTCAGAATTTACTGTTGAGACCCCAAATTAATTTCGACAAATATGTTTATTAAGCCAGAAGGTATTCCGCTGTTATAAAGAGGATCTGTCGTAATATGAATTTTCAATGATGAGATGACTATAATGTTAGAAGTAGATACCTTCAGTTACCTAGTTGTAATACTTCAGTAGTGTACAATATTGGGATATTTATGTGGTCCGCCGGCCGAAGTGGCCGTGCGGTTAAAGGCGCTGCAGTCTGGAACCGCAAGACCGCTACGGTCGCAGGTTCGAATCCTGCCTCGGGCATGGATGTTTGTGATGTCCTTAGGTTAGTTAGGTTTAACTAGTTCTAAGTTCTAGGGGACTAATGACCTCAGCAGTTGAGTCCCATAGTGCTCAGAGCCATTTGAACCATTTTTTTATGTGGTCCCTGCGTCAATAACACTCTCTACATTGTCAAAGACGTTATTTCCTCCATTCATCATGTGTTTATGCCGTAAAGAATGAAAAAAATCAGGTGCGTATGCTTGATTTCTAAATTCTCGTGTAGCGTTAGTTTGGTGGCTATGAGTTCCAGAGGGAGAAGAAGAGTGGAACTGTTCTACGGCATTTAGAGTTCGATGCTGGTATGTATTACAATATTCTTCTTAAGTACCTTGGTTTTGAAACACGTTGGATTCCTTTATGTCTCTCTTCTGTTTTCTGTATACACTAAATAATAACATTAAAAATAATCATTCTAGTTTTTTGATATGCTTGTTAAATTAAATAGTGAGGAATATTTTAATTATAAAATAGGCAATTTTATAAAACATGTAGCTGTCGTTCTGTAGGTAGCATTGATCCTTTGTATGTCCTGGACCAGAAGCAGCCACTTTACCTTCTGCTTTGCGTGCCTGTGATGACAATCTTAATTCAGATTCGTCATCTGATATCTCTCCTGCTATTTACGAGTACCAACCATCATACGAGTATGATGAACCAGATGAAGACCCTCAAAAGTAGGCGGGTGTTTCATTTTTAAGCATTTAAAGCCAGCTGATGCTAACAAAGTTAAACAGGAGTCCATGGAGAGAGCCCTTTAAATGATATAATTGGGAAGACTTGTAAGAAATTCTTTGAAGAATAAGCAACTCTAGGGAAAAACTGGAATATCCAGAACAATGGGGGAAAAGGTTTCCAACATAACACAGCAGTGGAAAGAATCCTACGTTTCATCCAGTGAAGTGCATGCTCCAGGAGCATGAAAGAGTCTTGTCGAGACAAATGTTCAAATGCGTGTGTCTTCTTGTGGGACCAAACTAGTGAGGTCATCGGTCAGTAGATTTACACACTAATTAAACTAACTTACGCTAAGAACAACATACATACCCATGCCCGAGGGAGGACTCGAACCTCCGGCGGTAGGGGCTGCGCAAACCGTAACAAGGCGCCTCAAACCGCTCGGCCACTGCGCGCTGCCCTTGTCGACACAGCTGCAGAAGGAAGTGTTATATAAAGGTAACACATTCATGGTGAGCATTTGTGAAAGGTATTATAGAGACTTAAGAGAGATAAAGGAACTTTATTCAAAGTAACACAGACGAGATCTTTAGAAAATGGAAATGAGGGTGTGACATCGTTGGCTGGGAAGCCCCTTCCGGGGAAGTTCGGCCCTCAAGAGCAAGTTTTTATTTCAGTCGACGCCACAGTAGGCGACTTGCGCGCCGGTGACGAGGATGAAATAATGACGACGACAACACAACACCCAGTCCCTAAGCGGAGAAAATCTCCAACACGGCCGGGAATCGAAACCGGACCCGCTTGCATGGGAGGCGTGCGCGTACCACCCGGCTAAAGAGGCGGACGAGATCTTTAGAAAGACTCGAATACTAGTGGATTGAAAAAGAAGTGTTTCATTCTTACCTCCTTCTTGCCAAAGAGAATGAATCCGAGTTTGTAAGAACATGTTTTTAATGTATTTGGATTCCTTAAGGTGGTGTGGATACAGCGATGAAGAAACTAACATTCGAAAACACTAGTGAAGAAGTGGATGGTGTGAGGAATTACCCTGAATGTTTTCCAGTTGTAGAATCGCACAACTGTCGCTCTAGTACGACATGAAATTCCTAACTTCTTAACATGATATCACACTCATGTACTTCCCGTACAAATCTGCGTGTACAAACTTCAAATCTCTGTACACATCCATCCGGCATCCAACAACAGGTAGAGTGATTTGATATCCCTCTGCAAGTCAGTGCTTTACTCAATACGATTGAAGTATCGCCCATGTTACATCCTACTACATCAGGGAGATGCAGAAGGATGTGAATCATCGTCTGCAGAGGCTATGAATGAGTTCTGACCATGTCAGCTGTTTTTTCAAATTTTGTGGTATGTAGAAGCGCATGAATAACAGTGTATATTCTGGAGATCTGACATTGTAATGTACACTCCTGGAAATGGAAAAAAGAACACATTGACACCGGTGTGTCAGACCCACCATACTTGCTCCGGACACTGCGAGAGGGCTGTACAAGCAATGATCACACGCACGGCACAGCGGACACACCAGGAACCGCGGTGTTGGCCGTCGAATGGCGCTAGCTGCGTAGCATTTGTGCACCGCCGCCATCAGTGTCAGCCAGTTTGCCGTGGCATACGGAGCTCCATCGCAGTCTTTAACACTGGTAGCATGCCGTGACAGCGTGGACGTGAACTGTATGTGCAGTTGACGGACTTTCAGCGAGGGCGTATAGTGGGCATGCGGGAGGCCGGGTGGACGTACCGCCGAATTGCTCAACACGTGGGGCGTGAGGTCTCCACAGTACATCGATGTTGTCGCCAGTGGTCGGCGGAAGGTGCACGTGCCCGTCGACCTGGGACCGGACCGCAACGACGCACGGATGCACGCCAAGACCGTAGGATCCTACGCAGTGCCGTAGGGGACCGCACCGCCACTTCCCAGCAAATTAGGGACACTGTTGCTCCTGGGGTATCGGCGAGGACCATTCGCAACCGTCTCCATGAAGCTGGGCTACGGTCCCGCACACCGTTAGGCCGTCTTCCGCTCACGCCCCAACATCGTGCAGCCCGCCTTCAGTGGTGTCGCGACAGGCGTGAATGGAGGGACGAATGGAGACGTGTCGTCTTCAGCGATGAGAGTCGCTTCTGCCTTGGTGCCAATGATGGTCGTATGCGTGTTTGGCGCCGTGCAGGTGAGCGCCACAATCAGGACTGCATACGACCGAGGCACACAGGGCCAACACCCGGCATCATGGTGTGGGGAGCGATCTCCTACACTGGCCGTACACCACTGGTGATCGTCGAGGGGACACTGAATAGTGCACGGTACATCCAAACCGTCATCGAACCCATCGTTCTACCATTCCTAGACCGGCAAGGGAACTTGCTGTTCCAACAGGACAATGCACGTCCGCATGTATCCCGTGCCACCCAACGTGCTCTAGAAGGTGTAAGTCTACTACCCTGGCCAGCAAGATCTCCGGATCTGTCCCCCATTGAGCATGTTTGGGACTGGATGAAGCGTCGTCTCACGCGGTCTGCACGTCCAGCACGAACGCTGGTCCAACTGAGGCGCCAGGTGGAAATGGCATGGCAAGCCGTTCCACAGGACTACATCCAGCGTCTCTACGATCGTCTCCATGGGAGAATAGCAGCCTGCATTGCTGCGAAAGGTGGATATACACTGTACTAGTGCCGACATTGTGCATGCTCTGTTGCCTGTGTCTATGTGCCTGTGGTTCTGTCAGTGTGATCATGTGATGTATCTGACCCCAGGAATGTGTCAATAAAGTTTCCCCTTCCTGGGACAATGAATTCACGGTGTTCTTATTTCAGTTTCCAGGAGTGTATTATAAAAACATTTCTTGCCTCGTTCAACATTACTATACATTTCTTTGCAAATAAATATGTTTATTATAGCACGTGTTTTATTTGGGAAATCATCAGCAGGTAACTCGTCATCTAGACCACTGCAACAAGTAGATATCTCCTTTTTTAGTGAAAAGAAATAAATTTTGAAAGGACCTTCAGCCTAAAAGTACTGACCTTTTCAAACTAAATGAGCACACCAGATCGAAAACCCGCTACTGCCTAGTGATTACCGACCAATTAGTATACTGCCTGTTGTTTCCAAAGCACTTGAATATATCGTTCATGATCAAATTACTGGACACCTGCATGAATTCAGCCTATATAACAAATTTCAATCCGGTTTCCCTAAACATCATAGCACAAACACTGCTCTAATTAATGTAACTGATGACCTGAAGTATGCCATCCACAGTCGAAAAGCAACAATATTGACGCTACTAGATTTCAGCAAAGCTTTTGATACTGTTAACTTTGGCATATTACTCAGAAAATTGCATCAGCTTAATTTCTCAGATAGTGCAATGAGATGGTTTGAAAGCTACTTAAAATACAGACAGCATTGTGTTGTCTGCGTAAATGAAAAATCTTCCTGGAAACATGTCTCCTCGGGAGTGCCACAAGGATCAGTCTTAAGACCACTTTCGTTTTCTTTATATGTCAACGATATTTCGTCGGTTCTGTCCTCTTGTAAATATCATTCCTATGCGGACGACCTCCAGCTCTACCTAAGCGTCAGACCTGAAGATATACACACTGCAATCGCTCAGATGAATGATGATCTGTCCTTAGTAGCGGCCGGACGCAGTGGCCGTGCGGTTCTGGGCGCTACAGTCTGGAGCCGAACGACTGCTCCGGTCGCAGGTTCGAATCCTGCCTCGGGCATGGATGTGTATGATGTCCTTAGGTTAGTTAGGTTTAAGTAGTTCTAAGTTCTAGGCGACTGATGACCTCAGAAGTTAAGTCGCATAGTGCTCAGAGCCTTTTGAACCTTAGTAGTGACATGGGCGAAAAACCTGGGGCTTAAACTAAATGTAAAAGACGCAAGTAATCTTAATAGCGCATCAGAGATTAATAAGTTCAGATTTCCGCGAACGACTGCCTCCTATTCTGCTCGACGGTATTCCAATGCCATATCAGAAAACAGTTAAGAACTTGGGTGTAACTTTGGATGAGCATCCCAACTGGGCGGAGAATACAGTCGCAGTGTGCTGGAAGACGTCCGCTTGTCTCGATGCTCTCAAAAAGGTTCGGAACGTATTTCAAATGAAATGACTCTGAGCACTATGGGACTCAACTGCTGAGGTCATTAGTCCCCTAGAACTTAGAACTAGTTAAACCCAAATAACCTAAGGACATCACAAACATCCATGCCCGAGGCAGGATTCGAACCTGCGACCGTAGCGGTCTTGCGGTTCCAGACTGCAGCGCCTTTAACCGCACGGAACGTATTTCCACAGGACTTAAAACGCCAGCTCGTGCAAGAACTCGTTCTACCGAACATCCACTATTGTGATATAATTCAACAAGGCACGAGTAGTGAAAACAACCGACGGCTAGAACTAACTATGAATGCTACATACGCCGATATGACCATGTTAGTGCTTCATACTCCCAGCTAGGGTGGCTGCGGCCGGACAAATTGCTTGACTACCACACTCTGTCTACTTCACCGACTCCTCGTCGCGCAAGCACCCCAGTATCTTGCATCAGAGATTAAACACCTTTCATGCCATCATAATCGAAAAACGAGGTCACTCTTACTTGGTATCCTAACTGTGCCCACTCACAAATCAAAAACTTTTGCAAACTCCTTCTCAGTTGCCGCTGTCTGCCTCTGGAACAAACTACCCATTACCTTGCGCAAAATTCAATCTCCTGCTGGTTTTAAGAAGAAGTTGAAGCATTTCCTACTATCGTCCTCATAAGGTTTTTCACAAAATTAATGTACAAGGCCAATCCTCTCCTCTGTCAAATAGCAAAACTAGTGTCTCCTATCTTGCTCCTTTCTCTTCTTCCTCTTCATCTACCTCTATTAACCACGCAATCTTCTTTTCCTTTATATTTCCTTAATTATGTTACATCATGTCTCTATGCTTCTCCTCCCTTCACCATCAGTCTCCCTTATACTCCCTGCTGCTAGCACTCCTATCTAAAATCTGTCTCTTCCATAATGTCTAACTATAACAGTACTTATCATCTACGAATATAAACTCTATATCTATGCATTTTCCAAGTGTGCCTTTGTAATTGTTTATTTCACTTTTTGTACTAGATGTAGTTTAACATGCATACTAAAACATATGAATGTAAAATAAGTAGAATGCCTGGTTAGATGTAAGAGAGGGCCTGATGGCCCTAATCTTGCCAGGTTAAATAAATCAATAATAAATAAATAATTAAATAGAGTGGTAAGATGCGATCATACAGGGCCCCCAGACAGGTCACGTGACGCTGTCGCTTCGAACGGAGGTTAAGTTGCAAAGCAGGTTTTTGTAGCCGAAAGAGTGAATAATAATACGGAGTATTGTAATCCTGAGTAAAAACAAGCTGCTTTCACAAACAAAATGTCTTGCATTAGTTATTCAGCGGTCCTCGTATTTAAAACACTTTGTGTACAGTGAAGGCTTGGGTCTGCGTTGTTATGTATGGGTGACAGGGAGGGGGTCACACCCGCTCCTCCGGAACAGCGCCGAGGCGGCCACCGAGCTTAACGTCCCCATCCGAAGGGGCGGATCGTCATCAGCAGAGCCAGTCGCTCTCACTTGATGAGAGGCTGCCGAGAGGTTTGGAATTTCACTCAGGAAGTTGGCCCAGGTCTGGTGATCGAGAACTTCTCACCACCACGTGCCCGCCATTCGCCAGCTAAATACTGCCAGTGAAAATTTTCATCCACCGCTAGGGTTCGAACCCGCTTAATTCCGAGTGTAGCGGCACTGCACAGGCATGCACCGGTAACATCGGCTACGGAGCAAGCTGTAAAGGAAATCAGGTGGAGATATGGGAAAGGAACTAAAGTTCACGGAGAAAGAAAATGAAAAGCTTTGAGGTTAGGCGATGATGAAATTCTGTCAGAGACGGCGAAGATCTTAACAGAGCGATTAACGGTCTTGAAGAAAGATTACAGGAGGAATATTGTCAAAAGTAAAACATGTGTAATTGAGTGTACTCGAATCAAGTGAAGCAATGCTGCTGGAATAAGGTTAGAGGACGTCAAAACTAGTAGCTGCCACGGTAATGTGAAGTTACGGAATTTAGACACCATTTTGTGAGAGAATACATACTGCCTTCGCTATTAGAAGGTACGACATGATTCCAGTCATCTGCTGACGTTCATGCATAAAACGGCCATCGCCAGTGCGAAATCTACGACTGACTCCTCAGACTATACGTCTTTGGCTAAATTCACCCGTTACTGCAGTTAAATTTCTACTGCATATCCGGCCGGTGTGGCCGAGCTGTTCTAAGCGCTTCAGTCTGGAACCGCGCGACCGCTACGGTCGCAGGTTCGAATCCTGCCTCGGGCACGGATGTGTGTGATGTCCTTAGGTTAGTTAGGTTTAATTAGTTCTAAGTTCTAGGGGACTGATGACCTCAGATGTTAAGTCCCATAGCGCACAGAGCCATTTGAACCATTTTTTGAGTTGGAACTCCGCCGGGACTAGCCACACAGTCCACGACTGCAGTGCCCTAGACCGCTCGGCTAATCTCACGCGGCAGTAAAGAAGAAACAACGTGAAGAATACAGAACGTAATCAGTACACATAACAGTAGACAGATGTCTTCGTTTTTTTTTCCCAACTTAACGGATTTCTGCACACATTCTGACAACTGGTTAATGTGCTCAGTATGGGGTGTGACTACCTTTGGTACAAAACAGGCCTGACAACGACGGTAGACGCTTGGAATGATGTCATCATTCTGATGTTGACGTAATAACGCCCATTTATGCCGCAGAGCTGCTCGAAAGTCTTGGGAAGTAGTTGGGAAGTAGTTGGTGGACGCTGAAGTGATGGAAACCGTCTCCGCTGTCCATCTCAGACATGCTCTATGGGATTCAAATCCGAAGAGCGAGCTGGCCCCGCCATGCGTGCAATATCTTTCGCTCCCAGAGAAACATCGACCACCCATGCTCTTTGAGGTCGAACACTATCGTCCATCAATACGACGTCTGGGTCCACAGCACTTCGCAACAGCCGCGCGCGAGATCCCAAGGTCTCCTCACGGTACGTGACAGCAGTCAAACCTTGCTGATTCACCAGTACAGTTTCACGGAGGGGTGTTCATGTTGGCAACTTAGTACCTACCCACACCGATGTCGGTCGCTCTTCACAATGTTTGGGTTCCGAAATAGTGTTCCACGTGTCCTCCAAATGCGGATCCGTGGAGAATCACTCTCCAGATCAAATCGGAATTCGGTGAAAAGAACACTGGCCCACTCCTCGACCGTCCGGCCGCCACGTCGGCGGCTCCACTTCTGTGAGGTAAACATATAGAAACCAACAGCACTGGTCACTCTTCCGCACGCCGTTTGCCTCGGTACAACGAGGTCACGGGGTGCTGCGAGGTCAGGTGCCAGTTGCCGTGCAGTACTGAGGCGGTACCGTCGTGCCCTAACAGCCAAATAACGGCCCATTCTTTCTGATGTCACACGTGGTCGGCCCTGCCTTGGTCTCCAGGATACAGTTTCGGTCTCTATAAACTGTCACCTCATCCGAGAAACAACAGAACGATTCACATTAAGCCATCGGGCCTCGTCAGTTTGCGACTCTTCCGCTTCCATTCTTCCTATGGCCTCCGGAGAGACTGTAGGGGTCCTATCTGTGCCATACTCCACCGTCCGAGACTGTGTACACAGTGATTGGGGGTGGCCTGCACGGTGGTGCGGGGTGGGGTGGCCTGCACGGTGGTGCGGGGTGGGGTGGCCTGCACGGTGGTGCGGGGTGGGGTGGCCTGCACGGTGGTGCGGGGTGGGGTGGCCTGCACGGTGGTGCGGGGTGGGGTGGCCTGCACGGTGGTGCGGGGTGGGGTGGCCTGCACGGTGGTGCGGGGTGGGGTGGCCTGCACGGTGGTGCGGGGTGGGGTGGCCTGCACGGTGGTGCGGGGTGGGGTGGCCTGCACGGTGGTGCGGGGTGGGGTGGCCTGCACGGTGGTGCGGGGTGGGGTGGCCTGCACGGTGGTGCGGGGTGGGGTGGCCTGCACGGTGGTGCGGGGTGGGGTGGCCTGCACGGTGGTGCGGGGTGGGGTGGCCTGCACGGTGGTGCGGGGTGGGGTGGCCTGCACGGTGGTGCGGGGTGGGGTGGCCTGCACGGTGGTGCGGGGTGGGGTGGCCTGCACGGTGGTGCGGGGTGGGGTGGCCTGCACGGTGGTGCGGGGTGGGGTGGCCTGCACGGTGGTGCGGGGTGGGGTGGCCTGCACGGTGGTGCGGGGTGGGGTGGCCTGCACGGTGGTGCGGGGTGGGGTGGCCTGCACGGTGGTGCGGGGTGGGGTGGCCTGCACGGTGGTGCGGGGTGGGGTGGCCTGCACGGTGGTGCGGGGTGGGGTGGCCTGCACGGTGGTGCGGGGTGGGGTGGCCTGCACGGTGGTGCGGGGTGGGGTGGCCTGCACGGTGGTGCGGGGTGGGGTGGCCTGCACGGTGGTGCGGGGTGGGGTGGCCTGCACGGTGGTGCGGGGTGGGGTGGCCTGCACGGTGGTGCGGGGTGGGGTGGCCTGCACGGTGGTGCGGGGTGGGGTGGCCTGCACGGTGGTGCGGGGTGGGGTGGCCTGCACGGTGGTGCGGGGTGGGGTGGCCTGCACGGTGGTGCGGGGTGGGGTGGCCTGCACGGTGGTGCGGGGTGGGGTGGCCTGCACGGTGGTGCGGGGTGGGGTGGCCTGCACGGTGGTGCGGGGTGGGGTGGCCTGCACGGTGGTGCGGGGTGGGGTGGCCTGCACGGTGGTGCGGGGTGGGGTGGCCTGCACGGTGGTGCGGGGTGGGGTGGCCTGCACGGTGGTGCGGGGTGGGGTGGCCTGCACGGTGGTGCGGGGTGGGGTGGCCTGCACGGTGGTGCGGGGTGGGGTGGCCTGCACGGTGGTGCGGGGTGGGGTGGCCTGCACGGTGGTGCGGGGTGGGGTGGCCTGCACGGTGGTGCGGGGTGGGGTGGCCTGCACGGTGGTGCGGGGTGGGGTGGCCTGCACGGTGGTGCGGGGTGGGGTGGCCTGCACGGTGGTGCGGGGTGGGGTGGCCTGCACGGTGGTGCGGGGTGGGGTGGCCTGCACGGTGGTGCGGGGTGGGGTGGCCTGCACGGTGGTGCGGGGTGGGGTGGCCTGCACGGTGGTGCGGGGCGGGGTGGCCTGCACGGTGGTGCGGGGCGGGGTGGCCTGCACGGTGGTGGGGGGCGGGGTGGCCGGCACGGTGGTGGGGGGCGGGGTGGCCGGCACGGAGGTGGGGGGCGGGGTGGCCCGCACGGCGGTGCGGGGGCGGGGTGGCCCGCACGGCGGTGCGGGGTGGGGTGGCCCTCACCACACAGTGTAGAGTGCTCCACAGAGTGTGTATGCAGATGCAGAGTAGGCCACAAATGCCTCTCTTGTGCCAACCGCTTTACCTCAGAGCAGCATTTTCAACCTGTATTCTTAAATATTTGCTCGATGTATCTCAATGTCTGTCTTCCTGTATAGTTCTTATCGTCTACACCTCCGTCTTGTACCATGGAAGTTATTTCGCGATGTCTTAACAGATACCCTACCATCTTGTCCCATCTTGTCAGAGTTTTCCATATATTCCTTTCCTCACCAAGTCTCCGAAGAACCTCCTGATTCCTTACCTTATCAGTCCACCTAATTTTCAACATTCGTCTGTAGCACCACATCTCAAATGTTTCGATTCTCTTCTGTTCTGGTTTTCCCACAGTCCATACAATGCTGTGCTCCAAATGTACATTCTCTGAAATTTCCTCCTCAAATTAAAGCCAATGTTGGACACCAGTAGACTTCTCTCGACCAGAAATGCCGTTTTGGCCGGCGCTAGTCTGCTTTTGACGTCCTGCTTGCCCCGTCTGTCATTGGTTATTCTGCAGCCTATGCAGCAGAATTCCTTAACTTCGTCTACTTGGTGACCATCAAACCTTAACTTAAGCATCTTGCTGTTCTCATTTCCGCTACTACTCATTACTTAAGTCTTTCTTCGATTTACTTTCAATCTATATTCTATACTCATTAGACTGTTCATTCCATTCAGCAGATCATGCAATTCTTCCTCACTTTCACTCAGGATAGCAATGTCATCAGCGAATCATTTCGCCTTGAATTTTAATGCAACTGCTGAACCTTTATTTCCATCATTGCTTCCTCGATGTTCAGATTGAACAGTAGGGGCGAAAGGCTACATCCTTGTCTTACAACATTTTTAGTCCGAGCATTTCGATCTTGGTATTATTATTCCGTATTGGGTCTTGTACATGTTGTATATTATCCGTTTCTCCCTGCAGCTTACCGCTATTTTCCTCAGAATTTCAAAAATATTGCACCATTTGACAGTGTCGTACGCTTTCTCCAGCTCGACAAATCCTATTAACGTGTCTTGATTTTTCTTTAGTCTTGCTTTCATTATCAACCAGAACGTTGGAACTGCCACTCTGGTGCCTTTAGCTTTCCTAAGGCCAAGCTGATTGTCGTCTAGCACATCCTCAGTTTTCTCTTCCATTCTTCTGTATACTATCCTTGTCAGTGACTTGGATGCATGAGTGTGAACCTGATTGTGCTATAATTTTCGCGCTTCTCACCTCTTGCTATCTTCGGAATGGTGTGGATGATGTTTTCTCGGAAATCAGATGGTATATCGCTAGTCTCATACATCCTAAACATCAACATGAATAGTTTTGTTGCCAGTTCCCCCAAGGATTTTAGAAATTGTAATGGAATGTTATCTATCCCTTCTACCTTATTTGATATTGAGTCTTCAAAAGCTCTGGAGACCCTATTTATTCCGTATCACATGGTATCGCGTCATGATGTAAAAATCTGTACTGGAGAAACCAGTTAGAGTCGCAAGACTACAGTACCCGTGGCCGAAACCTTGGTTTTTCGAGTACAGTTTCTGACATTCTGGCGGGGTACCACGTTCAGAAGACTTCCATGTCACTTGATACGCGATTTTCATCCCTGCCAAGCAGTATTTTCAGCTACTCTGCACCTGAGCGTTCCTGCACTCGCCCTGTTTACTACATATATTCCACCATATGCCTAACAACAGGCTGGGTCAGTAAAGATATCGTAGCTTGCGCTCTTAGTATTCACTGCAGTATTACTGAGAGCGCGAAACATAACCCTGAGAAGACTCGAAATATATATTTATGCATTTATTTCATCCGGAAATATTTGGGATTTCAGGCCTCTCTTACACTTAAACACACATCCGCAGTGGGGTCGACATTGCAATATGCATAGTACGTGACCAACATCTACACAAATTATAAAAAAGGATGTATGTACATATGTATGTATGTTCCACATCTCCTAAACTACTGGAATGCTTTCAAACAAACTTGGTGCACGTATCACTTAGTCTGGAGAGAGTCAGTGGTGCTAAGAACGACCCACCTGTCAAAGGGGTGGGCTAGGGGTGAAAAACCTGTGTAGCCTTCCACGTGGAAAGACCAGTAGTTCAGTTAAACAGTATTGGACAGTGAGAGCATTTAGAGAATTGCAACGAACTTCACACATCATTTCAAACCTTTACGAAATTTTTTCTCGCCGACAACCAACGTTTTCGCTACTCATGCAGTAAAACTGCCACATGAAGCGTGAAGTTTCGATTTATTATTTCTTCACTACTCACTGTATTCGTGACACGTTTTGCAGACGATGTTCACATATATCACTGAATCAGAAATATTACATCATTGAACGCAAGTAGTCCAGGAAATATTACGCCAAAAGCACTGAGATGGATGTGTAAGGTGACAGAATAAATGAAGATCAGATCCGTCCCTTACATGGGATCTTTACACACCGCAACGGGAATCTAAACATGACACGTAACTTACTTTGGTGGTTATGAGCAAATTTTCCTATCAGTATGTAATGCAAAAAGGGATGACACTCTATCGACGGTAATTAACACACTGTTACTATATGATGCATGTCTGTGGGCATAAGGTGCAACAAGCTGCGAGAGGCGCTTTAGTTTCGAATTCAGAGGGGCGAGAGCAGAGGCAAGGCTGGGCCGTGGGATACACAACGGAAATCAAAGAGGCGTCCTAAGCCATGTCAACGATCGACCAGGTGACTTAGATTATAATATGCACGCTGCTCCAGTCATGCGCATGTATATAGCCGTATTCTAAGACTAGGGATGAGTACAGGTTTTCTCGCATAACGAGAAACATAGGGACAGTTTATGCTGAAAAACTATACCTTCAATGAATGTTAATTTTTTTGTAAAACATTTATGAGCCGAGATAACATATAGGAAAATAGGTAACTAATTTCGATCGTTTCCCATCATGTTCAGTTCAGTTCAGGTAAGAGGACACTATTGTCAATGGGTGACATTGGGTAATAAAGATTTTACAAGAATCAGAATTTATTGAAATAATAGATCGCTGTTTCTCCAGTAAGACTTAGCCAACACTGATGGCTCATGCGACCCACAGGTGACTCATTGACATCTGCAGTATTATTATTACGCTTGTCAGGAGATCCCGCTTCTTTTGTGTCACACTGTGTTAGACCTAGTGTTATGAAAATCTTCTTCAAGCATTAGACGAAGTGGTTCGTTGAGACTTCTTGACGCATCCATCTTCTTTTGGGTGACGCATCCATCTTCTTTTGGATCTACCAATGTTTCTTGTTCCCTTACGGATGTATTGTACCAGTTATTTTGGAACACATTCATGCTCATTCTCTTTACATGTTATTTCCATTATTTTCTGTGTTCGTTACAAATGAAAAACACAATATTCTGTATGTTCTACAGGATTAATTTATTTAGTTAACCGGTTTTTCGCTTACAAGGCCATCATCAGCAGGCTAACGTGACTGTCATCGCGAAAAAAGTGATAATATTAGTTAACAACATTGGAAAAGATATTACTCATGTAGACTGAGGTATGAACACTCAGTAAATGTCAGCTTTGGCAATGTATTGGAAATTCGTTTAAAAAGGTAAAAAACTGAACAATGAATAAAGGGAGCAAACTAAGGAAAACAACACTAAACTCGAAAAACAGCGCCTGTGTAAAAATTAAAATGAATTAATAATCCCAGTAAAATAGAAGTAGTACTTGGCAGTAGTACTAAAGGACCACTTAAAGAGGTATTGCGCATCGAAAATGACACATAAACAAAAAGATAGGACTGACTTGTAACAACAGAATATGTGGAGTAAATAGGCAGACACAAAAAATGAATAAATGCAGGAAAATGGAGGAATAGGAAAATAGACAGTGTGAGAAGCATTTGAAAACTGAGGATCAAATGAATATTACAAGAGGGGAAGTTTTGAACAATATTTTTGTCATTTAATACTAAATAAGGACTATGGGCTAGGTATCTGTTGCTTTTCAAGGCTTCCAGTAGGTTGTGTTTTTGGCCTCGGTTTGCCAAGTGGAGGAAAGTGGACTGTGGCTGCTAACTTTGGCCGTCACTCAGCGCGTGCTCAACAAATGTGGAGCCATAATACAGCAACTCCCTGGACACCGAGTCGACGCCTTCTTCGAGCTCTTCGGTCGAGGAAAGAGCCCGCTTCCGCTTCCCTATGTTCTCCACAGACTTCTCTCCAGTGCCTGCTGTTGGTTGTGTTAGAAGCAGCTTGGCGCTGGCCTTCTGCTCGATTTTTCAAATTGTGCTGCGTTCCCCAATTTTCCATTTAATGCTGTTTTGAAAGGATTTGTGGCACTTGCTCAAATTTCTCCCCTGCGGATATTGGTTTACGCCTGGAGAAAATGTTTGAAAACATTATTTTGGAGGGGATCTGATGTTAAGTATAGGTTTGACTGTTGTTTGGGTGATTCACGTCTAAGCCCTAGAGGCCTGTGTCCAATTCTAACTCACATTCTATCACCATGTTAGTTTTAAGAAAAGACTAAAGCTGTGAACACGGCTGCGTTCTCAGCGACCGTTGCAAGGTAAAATTAAAACAATTGCAGCCCTCGGTCGCGAAAATGAAGTCTTTTTGACCTAGGTTCACTTTCGCGACTGACGGGTGCAATTTTTTTTAATTTTAAGAAAAGAGATGAGCTTTATTTAGTGGCACTGTCTTTTTTTCTTGCTGTCAATAAGTTTTTTTTCCCCCCATTACATATCACTACGACTTTCAGGAGAAGTTTAGTGGAACTGTTAAAACAGGTATTAGTATTGCCTTCCTTTGGTACTTTCCTTTGCTACCAGCAATGATTTAAAAAATCTGAAAACCTCTACTTAGCTTCTTCCGGTAAGTATTTAAAATGTATCTATGTAATTTGACCGTTCCAGGAGCTTTCACGTTTTTGCATCCCTGTAAGCACTCTTGTAGTTCTTGGTTTCTCTTAGCAGTACGTATTCTATATGGACAACGGCATGTCTATTGCAGGTGCTTTACCTACTACGCCGTGCTACCGTAATGGCTCTCATTTTTTATGAGATAACTCTGAAAGGTTTTTAAATAAAAGAAACGTAATTAACATTCTACAGCTCCACTCTTCATGTCTACGTATTTGTTTCTCAACATAGTCACCCTGGCGATGAATCATTTCTCCCAAAGAGAGAGACAAGTATGTTGATATCATCAATGTAGAATGTCTGACCCTGTTGAAGGAACCACAACCTCACCTCTGCTTCTACAGATTCATGACTATCAAAGTGACGTCCTCGGAGGTATTCTGTAACATTTGGAAACAGACGAAAATCGGTTGGGACCAAGTCGGCAGCATATGGAAGATGATCGACGACAATGAACCGAAGGTCTCTCTGTATGTCCGTCGACGCTGTTTTGATCAGAACCGAGGCGGTATCTTCCTTCATGTCGGTCAGGGGCCTGAAGATAGCATAGTAAACGGTCAAACTGGTAGCCAAATAAAATAAGTTTGAAAACTAGACGGCTGAAAGGTGTTTAATTCGACGCTATGAAGCGAAGGCGTCAGATTGTTACAGACGTCGCAGCGCTCGTGTGACGTGCTGAAGGAGAGCAGAGTGCTCCACGCGCGGATCACAGCACGCTGCTTCTCGCGCACAGGCCTAACTCTGTCACACACCGCCGTGTTACACGCTACAGTCCGAAGCCCTCTAGCGGCACAGGGCCTCTTCTGATATACCAGTCGTTTGTCATTTAACGTTGGGGATATCTTTAACACCATATCAGTCCGGTTGCGAGACTAATCTGAAGTTACTTTACTTGAAGGATGACGGCCGCAGTTTGTGCGCCGTTCGTCTTCAAATACAAGATTACTCACCCACGGAGTGACGGAAGAATCGATTACTGTGCAAGTTGATTAGGCGGCCTTCAGCTCCGCCTCTGCCGCCAGGTGGCCTTTGAGCGCCGGAGGCCGGATGTCGTCACAGCGCGCGCCGGCGCCGCCCGTCGCGACCTCGGCGTAAGGCCCCAGTAGACGGCAGGCGTCGGCCTGCCATTGGGCGCCCGGGCGCCAGCCGCGGCCAATAACAGCGCCGCGGCCTTTGGCCACTTGGCGACTTCTTTGGCTCCGCCCAGTTCATTGTTTAATCGTATCTCGAGTACAGCTGTCCTCAGTTCGAAGGTCGGTTTAGGTGCCGTAGTCCTTCCAAACAGACATGATGCCCAGGGGGACACAGATATAATTAGCACCACGAGTGATGAAGAAGAAACAGACACAGACCAGGACACCAACACAGATATTGAAGCGTCCAGCGCGGATGATCCATAGTGTCAACCAAGTCCACTTCAAAGAACAGTCTGGAACAACCGAAAAGAGGTGCACAAGTCACACACAATCCTAAAAACAGGTTGCACCTTCTACGTAAATAGTTAACGGTACCTCCATGTCTAATAAGAGCTTAAAGCTAGGTACCTCTTCAAAGGACCTACGCCCTCCGTTAAGAGGCAGCGCACAGTCTGGATGGAAGGGTTCCCTCTCTTTTGAGCCCAACCCGACGGATACCTATGGTAGATCGGGGAAAACCACCATTCAGGTCGTGTTGTCGGAGGGACCAGGAGGTGCCTGCGCCTGATGTATCTACTAGGAGCCTTGTAGGCTCCACACAAACCGTTAGCGTCATTACCTTTATTACTATTACCACAAGAACCCTTTCATCAGCAACTTTGAGCCAAGCACAAAATCAGTTACCTCTCGATTGTATATCGTAAATAGTTTAGCAGGCTGGGCATGGAGGTCTTAGTCTTAGTTTCTAGCTTTAACGTACCCTAATCTCTTCTAGTTAAGTTAGTTTTTAGGATGGTAGATGTTAAAGGCATCGTGAGCGATGGCCAGCGTCTTGAGGGTCATTCCAAGACCCGGGCCGCCGCCCACAACCAGGTGACGGGCAATATTATACCTATCTCTTTTCTATTCAATTCTCTCCCTTCCTTCTTTCTAAATATTTAATTCCGTTTTGTATTAGTTATAACTTTCTCTAATACTGCACATTTAAAAAGATATCAATCAAATGGATCTAAACAAATAGAGCCCGCCTCCACGTGGCGGGACACGGGCAACGGTGTGAGTGGGGACGGGAGCCGGCGTGGTGTCACTTCCAGACACCCCGGACCCAGCCACAGCGGCTAAGTGGCAACATACGAGCCACCATAAGAAATTAGACAGTGGGTCATAAAAAATAAGCAGCTAGTGAAAAAAAAGTCCTTCCTACTCATAGACCTATCGCAAGTGGTACATCGTGTCCTTCCTCAACCTTTAAACTCACTCACCCTACAGTATAACATGGACTCCGATGTGCAAACTATCTTGGTATTTTTCTGATACAGGGTGAACGCTAACCGTACCTACAAAATTTCGCAGATTCTTCAGGGATATTTTCTGAGTGTTTTGACATTAAGTCTCTGTCGAAATCGTGATAAATTCGGTAACATATTGCTGGTGGGTCTTCCGGGTTGTACGGCCGTGGTCGAAGAAACTTTTCGGTTCTTGACGTTTCGCCCAGAGCCGCGTCGGTCATCTTCGGAGGTGGTCCTGGCGACGCTGAGTTTTGCCGACTCGCCGTGCAAAGGCAGGTTCGTTTGTGTTTCGTCCTACAGAAATCAGGTCCACTCACCTTTCGATGATTTCATCTTCTTCGGTCCGGGCTACACGCCTTCCCTGTTAAAAACGAATGATGTTCCTCTCCTTGGAAAGTTGTAGTAGAACCAGTAGCATTAGACGAATCCATCGGGTGTAACAAATGTTTTTCAGTATCAAGTCAGCTGAGCCATTAATTGAAAGGTAATTTGCGAGTAAAAACTTCGATATATTGTAACTTATTTGATACAAACACTGCCGTGCACGTGGTAATCTTAAGTTACAGTTTCGTCATTCAGATGCAATCACACTCAGTCGAAGCAGCCAGCTTATGGCAATTAACCAAGTCCGTTACTAAAAGGATTAACAAACAGATTTCTGTGACAGAAGGGTCGCTCAAATATTACAGAGCTTGACCACAACGAATGTTCAGTTTGCGATCACACCGAGTATAACACGCCACACGGATTTTGGTTATTCAAAAGTCACAGTTTACGTATTAAAATCGAAATTTCACGTGTTCGTCTTTTTCACACGTTTGTGTCCACTTTGCGGCATTTCACGGTCTAACTGCAATCATTATCCCGTAAAATTTTAATATCTACTCAGAGTTCCTCATGTTCACGTCCGAACATGGTGACAGCTGGGACCCGAACTGCACTTGGGCTTCACGAAACAGTCCTCTTAGTCGACAAAATACGCGCGAACGTACTGTCCTCTGATCCAATCCAATTCAAAAGATGGTTCAAATGGCTCTGAGCACTATGGGCTGAACTTCTGAGGTCATCAGTCCCCTAGAACTTAGAACTACTTAAACCTAACTAACCTAAGGACATTACACACATCCATGCCCGAGGCAGGATTCGAACCTGCGACCGTAGCGGTCGCGTGGTTCCAGACAATAGAGCCTAGAACCGCTCGGCCACACGGGCCGGCCAATCCAATTCAGTATTAGAATTAAACCGCGCGATCCCGCGTGTTTTACATTTGACCCATCAAAAGAAGAAATTTATAAAGTCCACGAATATCAAAATAGGTCCCTCTCAAAATAACGTAACTACCGTAAAATGTTTCTGGTTTTCCCAGTCCCATAAACTAGGTAGTTGCATTACAATTTCACCTGAGAGTGATTCACTCTCTCAGTACACAGTTCCCACGCTAACGTGTACTCAGTTAACAGACCTAACAATATTCATGTATTACATACTTTGCACTCACATCATCATTCACAATAATAATTAAACAAATTAGTAATAATCAGTGAAAGTCACATTAATTGCAATAATTACAGTTTTGTTTCCCAAATATATAGTTTTAACTGCTTGATAATTCCATATTCGTTAAAATGCCACAGCCGAAACTGCTTCCAGGTAGCTACTGGACCAGAGCGCATTTGTCACGCGATAGCCGTGACTCATTACACGAAGACGTCCGACCGCTACTTACGTGGGCGCCATGCAAGGCGCTACTCCCCAGTCGGCAGTACCTCCGAAGATGTGCGACGCAGCTCAGGACGAAACGTCAGGAACCGAAAAGTGTCTTCTACCACGGCCGTACAACATGGCAGACTCATCAGCAACTACGACATCTGGTTGTATTAATTTGGCAACGGACCTATCTCTTACATAGAGGAAGCGTTCATCACAGACAGAAGAAACATTGTTAATTTACAGGTTGTTTGTTTTAACTTGGAAAGACTAAAAATGTCGATGGATACGCATCGTACGATAAAAAAGTTCCAGATGAAAAATTAACATTTTCGAGGGGAAAACCTATCTGTTCTAAAACTGGCGGCACCCTAATCCGCCTCCATCCATCCCATGAAAGGGGATTAGCTTTTTATTTTCAATTGGGACCCATCCCAATTTTATTTCTACGCCAAAAAATACCAAGAATTTACCGAAAACATTTGTTTTTCCATTCATGCTAGATGGCGCTATTATCGATAGAATTAATTATTTCCAGTTTTTGTATTTAACAACCGACTCATTTAATTTTACCTTTCAATTTCGATAGTAAACTTTTTTTTGCTCGAAGCTGTTTATAGTATTGTCAAAATTAATTTAGTTTTGCAAATCTGATTGCTCGTTACAACTTTTATGTCCAGACATTTAAAACATCTGGCTAATTAACTGCTTATAAGGTAACGTAGTTTTCTGTTGTATTTGGGTTTGATTTCAGTGAGTATGTTTGATTTTGGAGTCCCATCGAATCCCACTATCAGGGTGACTAATTTAGGCGTGTTCTTCTGTCCAACTGCCGTAACTCTCGCATCGATTGCACCGCCACCTATCATGAATGGAGAAAATGGTTTCGAATGAAACCCTAGGTGTGTTTTGGCGTGGAGTACGAATCTGCAGTAAGAAAAGGGGTTTTCCATTCCAAAAAAAAAGCTGACACCTCCTCTTCTCTCACCCTCCCCCCCCCCCCCCTCCAGTGGGTGAAGGAGTGAACCGGGTTTGAGGAAAGGGGCGGGAGAGGGGTTAGGGTGTGGCTAGTTTTAGCACACACATATGTTCCCTTTGAAAATATTAACTTTGCCCATGGAACATTTTCTGCATACGATGGGTGTTTTCCGAATCATGTAGTTGTTCCCAGTAAAAATAAACACCCGAGGGCGAGACTCCATCGTGTAATAATGCCCCAGTAGCAATTCATGCCCGCGAACTTACAAATCAAAGAAAATAAAGAACTTAGAATGTTATTTATACTAGTTCACCCGTGCAAACAATTGGCACCCCGCTCTTATACGTCATAATTAGGTAATTCAGTAGAGGAGAAATAGGTAAATGCAAGTATTTACTAGCAAGAGGTATATATTTTGAATAGTAGTAACAAGTATTCATCTTATTATAAAAAATCGATATCATTATCTACAAAATGATTAACTGAAAAATATTAAGAGCAGATATTGTCTTTGTTAGATCAATTGTATTTATTAATACTTACTTATTTAGGAAACGTCTTTGAAAAGAATGTTAGCAGTTATAATGTGATCATCGTTGTCTGTGTCTTCAGCACAAACATAAATATCACTGAATGTGCGAATTAATGAAAAAGCCGTATATAATTGCCCTTGCGAAAAAGCAGGATCCGATAAATGCAATTCTCCTCTCCGAAGCATCTGACCTTCTGATTTATTATTGGTCATAACGAAGCTACTTTTGTAGGGGATTGCTCTCTCATTATTTGGAAAGCCCTGATTCGTTCAGAAGGTACTGCGGAGTTTAAGCGCAGGACCTTTATATTTAAATGTAAATTTTAAAGAATAACAAATCTTCAAATGAACTATTGACTTATTTCTGTTCTTACGTTAACACGATCTGGAATATTAGTAAGAGTACATTCTGTTTATTTTAGCTAAAGGTAATATGTATAAGGGTTATAGTGTTTGTAATAGACTAAAGCTGTTTGTATGACCGTACACTTTATATTTCAAACCCACTAACAAAAGTTCAAGTGAACTTCAAGTGGCTCTGAGCACTATGGGACTTAACATCTATGGTCATCAGTCCCTTAGAACTTAGAACTACTTAAACCTAACTAACCTAAGGACAGTACACAAAACCCAGTCATCACGAGGCAGAGAAAATCCCTGACCCCGCCGGGAATCGAACCCGGGAACCCGGGCGTGGGAAGCGAGGACGCTACCGCACGACCACGAGCTGCGGACTTCAAGTGAACGGTTGGCTTATTTTCGTTCTTACATTAACGTGACCTGGAATATTGGTAAAGGCAGCTTGTGGTTGTTACAGCTAATATGTATAAAACTACTGATTTATGTTAACAGTAAATTTAAAGGGTCCTAGTCATACAAACAGTCGTATCTTGTTACAAATGCAATAACTCTGTGTTAT
Source organism: Schistocerca americana (assembly GCF_021461395.2). NCBI lineage: Eukaryota > Metazoa > Arthropoda > Insecta > Orthoptera > Acrididae > Schistocerca > Schistocerca americana. The sequence continues at coordinate 195,557,395 of NC_060127.1, forward strand.
TGATTCCTGAGCATTCATGTTAATGCCACTCTTGATTACAAGATTTGCTGACTGTGTTATACGTTAATATACGAACAGAAATAAGACATCGGGTCACTTGAAGTTTGTTCTTGTAGTAACGTATTTATTTATTTAGTGCTCTCATCGCCAGTCTGATTAAAATTTTTGCCTTATATCGACTTCAATACGTGTAAAAAGGAACAAATTACATCTCTGTGCAAAGCAGGCCTATGCCATATCTTTTTGTCAAGATCTTTGTTACAAGAAACAGTTGCATAGCACATGCTGGGTGCTGGCGAAGTTTCGCTGTCAGAGTGTAAATTAATATAGACTGTGTAATTGTGTATGAAGTGATGTACCAATTGGCGATACATTAAAGCGTGTTCCATCTTCTTGTTACATAGTCAGCATCCATCATTACGTAAGAAATAATGCTGTAACTTCCAGAAACCATCTGAGTATGAACCTGAAAAGGTTCGAAAACCGGTTCATGGAATAAAACACAATTATTCAAAAAAGTGACTTGTTGCAGTTTTATGTAACTTATTTACATTCAGTTAGCAGTCACGGATTCTAAAATATCCGTAATGGATAAGCATAATCGTATTGAGGTCAGAAGAAGTGTAACGCAACGTTGCAAACGCTGTAAAGTAATGACGAATTATAAGAAAGAATAAATAAAATTATAGATGAAGAGCTACAAAAGTAAACGGTACTTACTGAGATGATGAACATCGATGTGATTCTCTTCATTCACGAAGCACAAACGCTTGCCTAAAACTCCAATCCCTGTTGTGCATAATAGTAAAATTAGATTATCAGTAGATGGCCAAATGCCGCCTTATAAATTCCTTACATCGACGTGTATCGCCGACTTTACATGACTACGCTTGCGTAAAGGATCTAAACAGCTGCAACAGTTGTCGAGCATGTTAGCTAATCAAATTGTCAGTATATGACACCATCTACATTGGCTTTATGAAAATGTTATCAAAATGAAGTTCTTTTACAAACGCAATAACTTTAAACTAATTGTGTATTTTTCGTCTCTGGAGGTGAACGAAATCTTGAAAATGGTGATTCAGTAATTAATTTGGTAATGAAATGTGGGAGATGTAATATACGACAAAAAAAAAAGAAAAAATACACTCAGTAATTAAAACTTCCGGGCTAAGAGGCCGTGGTCCAATAGTAGAAATACTTCTCCCTGACGTTTCGTTGCCAGCTGCGGGCAACATCATCTGAGGTGAGTCGAAGTTTTAATTACTGAAGACGCCGGCCGTGAAAGCCTACACGCTAAAAAAATACACTGTTGAGAAGTAATATATATGATTATTTTAGAATATTGATTCTTAAGTCATTCCCTTCCATTACAAAATACTTCTAATGAAAGAGAAAAAGAAAAAAAATCTACAGGTAACGCCATAAAAAGTAATGCAAGAACAGTCAGACATATGAAGAAGTACCGCGACGTGGTCGCCGTCGCTGAGGGCGGCGTCCTTGGTGCAGTCCCTCAGATCTGGCAACGGAGACAGAAAGAACATCTACAGTCTGTGCTCTACAACTTCTCGAGATGTTCACAACGCACTGCACCCTGTTTCCCCACCAGCGGTTGCTGAAGAGACACGAGAAGAAACGCAAAAGGTTGCACATTCGCTCTATGTTGGGCCGATATCTGTGCCAAAATCAGCACAATTCTCCTCAGACATAACATTAAAAGTGTGTTCCATCCACCCACCAAGATTAAGGCTCTGCTAGGGAGTGTGAAGGATGACCTGCGCCTACAGATACCGGGCGTTTACCACGTACCGTGTGGATGTGGGATGGCATACATCGGCCACACGGCCAGGACCGTTGACGACAGGTGCAAAGAGCACCGAAGGCACACCAGGCTGAGACAGGTGACCAGGTCAGCGATTCCCGAGAACTCAATCATTCTGTGAAGTATAATGATGCCGAGACTTAAACACAAATATCGAGATACTGGGACAGCATCATCGAAGAATCCATTGAGATTAAGGTCGCGGAGAATCTCATTAGCCGGGACACCGGTTTCCAGCTGAGCTCGGCTTGGAACCCGGTACTCGATCTTCTGAAGACGCAACGTAGGCAACTTCCAGACCCAAAGGGACACAAGTATAAAGATGGAAGTAGAGATAACCGGCCAGTACATGCTACAGCACCTGAGACAACAGACACAATACGTGACGACGTTCTTCCGAGTCTCGAGCGACAATTTGAGCACAATCAGGCTGAAAATAACAATGCAGCCGCTCCTGGGTGGGGGAAGGGGGGAGGGGGGGGGGGGAAGGGGAGCAAGAACTTCGGACCGAACGCCTAACACAGCACACCACGGTAACAGAACGTCCTAATTCACAGAACGACTCAAATGACGACAATCGGAAGATACAACGTCTAGAACTTAATTCAACTGTATTGACAACGGATAGTAACCACAAAGTTCGTGCACAGCGTTCAGAGCAGCCGCGGCTAGAAGAAAACGCTACAGCCGTTGCTATTGGTCGGCGCACACCTCGGACAGGGCGCCAGGCGTTTGCAGAGGGAACGCCTGTCACGACGTAGGCATAAATACCAGACTCGTTACACACTGGAATCAGTATCGGGCAGCACCTGAAAAAGACTGCGAGTCACGCAGTTGATATATCGCGCAGGAAAGACGCGAATTACCGGCAGGAGCCCGATTAATCATCGTGACAATGCCTCGCCTGGAAAGCCTGAAGAATTACGTTTTGCCCTTGCTCATTCTTTTGTACCTTGTATGTCGCGAGAACTATCTTGGCGCTGTGAGACCTTAGGCTGGGTGGCTTTAAGTGGGAGAAACAGTGCCCCCACGCGACTCTTTAAAACGCCTAGATTCCGCATTTTGGCGGAGTCTCAGACGATCTGGGCGCCGAATCCGCGTCCGTCGACTCCAGCCTAGATCCAGCTCCACGTAAGTCTGCTCTCTCACTTGGAGTGCCTCAGCGAACAGTGTCACATTCAGTATATTTTGTTTATCAACCATGTTGTTGCCTTAAGATGCTGCTAGTGTTTGCTACTGTGGTTAGCATCCACTCCTGGGACTTCTGCACTGGCTTCTGTTGCAACACTTATGTTTTTTCTAACCCTAGAACTAGCCTCCAGTGTATTAGTTAGTCCCTTTGAATAAACAACTACATTCCTCGAAATTGAAATAAGAACACAGTGAATTCATTGTCCCAGGAAGGGGAAACTTTATTGACACATTCCTGGGGTCAGATACATCACATGATCACACTGACAGAACCACAGGCACATAGACACAGGCAACAGAGCATGCACAATGTCGGCACTAGTACAGTGTATATCCACCTTTCGCAGCAATGCAGGCTGCTATTCTCCCATGGAGACGATCGCAGAGATGCTGGATGTAGTCCTGTGGAACGGCTTGCCATGCCATTTCCACCTGGCGCCTCAGTTGGACCAGCGTTCGTGCTGGACGTGCAGACCGCGTGAGACGACGCTTCATCCAGTCCCAAACATGCTCAATGGGGGACAGATCCGGAGATCTTGCTGGCCAGGGTAGTTGACTTACACCTTCTAGAGCACGTTGGGTGGCACGGGATACATGCGGACGTGCATTGTCCTGTTGGAACAGCAAGTTCCCTTGCCGGCCTAGGAATGGTAGAACGATGGGTTCGATGACGGTTTGGATGTACCGTGCACTATTCAGTGTCCCCTCGACGATCACCAGTGGTGTACGGCCAGTGTAGGAGATCGCTCCCCACACCATGATGCCGGGTGTTGGCCCTGTGTGCCTCGGTCGTATGCAGTCCTGATTGTGGCGCTCACCTGCACGGCGCCAAACACGCGTACGACCATCATTGGCACCAAGGCAGAAGCGACTCTCATCGCTGAAGACGACACGTCTCCATTCGTCCCTCCATTCACGCCTGTCGCGACACCACTGGAGGCGGGCTGCACGATGTTGGGGCGTGAGCGGAAGACGGCCTAACGGTGTGCGGGACCGTAGCCCAGCTTCATGGAGACGGTTGCGAATGGTCCTCGCCGATACCCCAGGAGCAACAGTGTCCCTAATTTGCTGGGAAGTGGCGGTGCGGTCCCCTACGGCACTGCGTAGGATCCTACGGTCTTGGCGTGCATCCGTGCGTCGCTGCGGTCCGGTCCCAGGTCGACGGGCACGTGCACCTTCCGCCGACCACTGGCGACAACATCGATGTACTGTGGAGACCTCACGCCCCACGTGTTGAGCAATTCGGCGGTACGTCCACCCGGCCTCCCGCATGCCCACTATACGCCCTCGCTCAAAGTCCGTCAACTGCACATACGGTTCACGTCCACGCTGTCGCGGCATGCTACCAGTGTTAAAGACTGCGATGGAGCTCCGTATGCCACGGCAAACTGGCTGACACTGACGGCGGCGGTGCACAAATGCTGCGCAGCTAGCACCATTCGACGGCCAACACCGCGGTTCCTGGTGTGTCCGCTGTGCCGTGCGTGTGATCATTGCTTGTACAGCCCTCTCGCAGTGTCCGGAGCAAGTATGGTGGGTCTGACACACCGGTGTCAATGTGTTCTTTTTTCCATTTCCAGGAGTGTATTTCAGAGCCCTATTTGTCCAAGTGTCTCCACAACGAGTTGCCTACCAAGTCTCACCACCTACATTTCTAGTAAATGCCTGCACCAGTGTTGGCTCAGATAGAAGAAAACAATCAAATGCCTTCACTGTGAGTTCTTGTTCTGCCTTCTGCTGTGCACCGCTCGGGAGCGCAGACTGCCTAGAAACCCCTCTCTCCCTAGCCCACCCTCGTCAGGAAATAACAATACAACTGAATCGTTAATATCCCTACTTAATGTAATATGATTTTATATACCGGCTGCGAGTATCAGCGATGATGCGCTTCCATAACCGCGACGACAACACTCTTTGCTGTGACGACAACGCCCTTTGCTGTAAAAAAAAATAGTATCTAGTTTTTTGTGCAGTTGTTGGAGAGAAGGAATGCCGATTGGATATTGTGCTTTTGAGGTCAGATAATTTTGCAGATGAAAATAATTTTGAAGTGCAAAGGAGATAGAACTTGTAATCGGAATTATCAAGAATAAAAAATTTAATTAGTGAAAAAGGTGAATATCATTTACGAACTTTTATTCCATGTTGGATCCTCTGACCTTCATAATGCGATTACTGTGTTTAGCAATACGGTGCATAGTGATTTCTTCGCAAATCAACAATACTGGGCGGATCTGCTACTATCACGGTCCGAACGACGAGCAATATTTCACCGCCAGCTTGTGTGTTCACGATTTTCCCTTAGCGACCAGTTTGTTATCCGAAGATATCATACTGCCACTATTGTTCAACGTTCTCATTCTGAAAGTGTTTCCAGAAAACCTAAGAGCGACTGTCAGTATTTCAGCTGCCACGAGAGACGGAGTCTTCATCGAGAGTTACAGCAGTTTTGTCCGACTTTGCCTGGCGTTCTCTGAGAACCGGAGGAAAAGAAATCTCCGGCCGCTAACTCACCCTGTACCTAACCCGATCTATCAAACAGCAGCCACGAAGAAAACATATTCATCTATAGTCAAATTTTTTCACAGTTTTTTGTATGAGACAGGTAAAAATTTTAAAATGTAGATATCTAGGCAAAAAATCAAAAGAGAGTTTTAAATGCAGTACCCGTCTTATCTGTGTCAAAGTCAAGGGTCAGGTTACTTGTTATTTCTTTCTTCACGGCATAGTAGGTCAAACTGAAGGATAAAAATTACTTACTGTGACGTTATTGTCTGTAGTGTAGTCCTTGACACAAAAAAAAGTTTCTTAAAATACCATTAACACAAACGTCGTGCATAAACTCGCTATACTGTAATTTCGGCATGAGACGAATACCTAACCTCCTTCAATGAATCAAATATTTGTCAAGTGAGTGTTTCCTGGCGTGTTTGCTATGGTATGTGGGTGATTTTGCGCCATAAAGATATGTTTCGTGTCTGTATGGCTCAACAAGAATTACTATAGCTTCCTTACACCATTCCATTGTCACAAAGTGCGCTACCGACAGGAAAAAGAAGCAGACACATGGTCTCAAATGGCAATATAACTTCGTTGGGTTGCATGCCATTTAGTAACAATGCGATGGCACGCCACGTGATGGCACGCAAGGTAACTGTTCACAGGAGGCAGTTTACTCGCTACGCTAGTCGTGACGCAAGAAATGTCTCCGCCTGTACAGGGCTTTAAGCGCGCCAGATGGTACACTGCGTGACTCACACAGTCTGTTAGCAGCAGGCGCTGAGGAGAAGCTGCGGCGAGCAGCCGTAGGAAGTCGTCACTCTGGAGTCATTCCGTGACAACGAATCTGCGAAAAACTTTTCTGCCATTCACAATCCTGGCTTAAAAGAAAACGAATTAGTGCGACTGATAGGAATCCACAAAGATTAAAACGTATATGAAGTAAAGTTGATGACGTCAGGGAAGATTGGGAAGACTGTTCGGATGAAGACGAACTAAAGCTTACGGAAATTATCTGGCTGCTAATGAAGATAAGCAAGAGGAACTCGTTACAATTGAACGAATTCAAAAGAGCATAAACTATGAGACTAGTAAAGACCTAGAATTTTCAAAGAAATTATCACGAGGGTTTCATGTCGGAACCCGACAGTGATATTGAAGACGCCGACTTAAGTGAAAACGAAGATATCATTCGGTGAAGTGACTCAGCATCAGAAGAAATGAAGCTTACTGAAAAACTCTCTCTTGTAGAAACAGTAATGCCAGAAAATGAGAATATTCCGTGCGAAAAGTTGCCGGAACGAGGTATCAAACATGAAGAAGAAGTTCTTCAACAAGAAAGAAAAACGCTGGAATATGAGCCATACAAGGAAGGAATAATTTCAATACGGGATCCAGAAGATGTAATGGAGCCAAAGAAAAGCGAACGACCGGACGAAATGTTTAGTAACACACAGCAACTGCCGATCGTGAAACAATCTGCGATCACAAAGAAGAAAGGACCATCTGACACAGGATTCAAAGATATGAACGTCACTGCATGGGAAGATGCATTGCTAGATCAAGGCTTACTGCGGGAAGAACCAGAGGATACGGAGATTAAAGTAACTAAGCAAACCGTAATCCCGATGGTTACAAAATTAGATCGTTACTGGACACTGGCTCTCAAATTAGTATTTTTCACACGATTTACTGGTGATCTCAGAACTAAACACGGGAGAAATGATGGGCATGGAACTTGGGGCAGATTTATTCCAAAATTTGAAATCATGAATTCATTACAACGTGAATCCAATGGCTTCATTGCTGAAGAAATTGTGCTAGGTTACAAAAGTGAGAGTTTAACAGAGCAAATATTAGAATATCCACCTAGCAAAGAGATAGGTTTGGTTAGAAAGAAATGAATTGGCAAGGGAGTTTGGTTAGAAAGAAATGAGTTGGTAAGGCAGTTAAGTAGAAGAAAAACAGAAGTTAGATCCAAATGGCACGGTGAAAAATTGAAATTCACAAAATTTAATATTGGTGAACGAATCCTTGTGAAAGCTCACGAAAAATCCAGTGAGGTAAATCATGAGATATCCAAATTTAAATACATCTATTATGCTCCTTTCGAAATTCAATGAATACCATACCCAAATGCATATTCTAAGTTCAGAAAACGACTAGGAGTCAGAAACACAGTTGATCTAAAGAAATATGTAGCTAGATAAGTGTAAAAACTCCAACAACTGTTATAATGATGACAAATCTGTATGTTGAATGTAATATTGTCATGTTTCAGGATATATATATATATATATATATATATATATATATATATATATATATAATGTGTGTGTGTGTGTGTGTGTGTGTGTGAGTGATATCGAATAAATAAAACAAATTCGTCACTTAGAGGACTGTTAAGTGAAGTACTGCAGCCTGAGGAGCATAGCAAATATATAGTTTCGACACCAAAGAACTGATCAAACATGTCAAAGTAAAAAGGTAGCCTAACAAACAAACTTATCCATAGTGTAATTAAGTAAAGTGGAAAATGGACTGCTTACAATCTCATTAAGAGAGAGCCAACAATATGTGCAGTTTATGCAACCAGAAGGACCGCCACAGTACCCATATTGGGTGCAGCAAGCTTGTAAGTAGCGTGGATAAAAGGACGCTATGTGCAAGAAGCATGAAGCGCCCTTTGAATGTATCCTGATAGCTAAAAGAGCCACGCGCACTTTGAATAAGAAAATGCTACTTGACACTGAAATCAATATAAAAGATAGGGTCGCCACCAACTCTAGCCACACGACAAAGAATAAGTAGCACTGAGTCGGAAAATTACTTAATTTATTAATAAGAAAAACTCACAAAAGAACATTCACTGTAAAGTCATTGATAAAGAATGGGATGTAGTTATTAATATGGTCCAGGCATTCTTCCCGTGAATCAAATATTGAGTAAAGTAAATAGGTCGTGAACACCATGCGTAAGTGCAGCCTGCAGCAAGATTCGTGAAAACACGATCTATTCCAGAGCATTTGTTTCAGATAAAAAAGGGACACTAATCACTACACCTGTGCACATGGAAACGCTATAAGTGGGCCAACAAGGAAAATTACAAGGTAAATGGCGAAGGTAACGGCGACGTAACATCGGTACACAAGATAAGATTGAAGGCAAAATTATTTATTCCTTAAAACATTGATGTAGTGCATCTATAGACTGCTGTTGCATGCTAACTATGTACAATTGCTTGTGAAATACTATACGTTTCATAACAGACTCGCGTGCCCACTCGGTCCGCGGAGACAACTTCTATGGACCGTGGCCAAATTTTAATCACATGAGACAAAGAAAATCCACAAATACACAAAAATTACCAAGATCCGGAAAAGATTAGAAGCATACACACACAGTTGTGGGCACATAAACATTCACACTGAACCGAGGGCACTTCAACATATGCAACTCCTTTGTGCTGTGTTCCTCTCACGGATCAAAGTCAAGACTGCATTGGGAATCTAACTGAAAGTCTACAAAAGCCTTGCATTCCCTGCTGCAACCCAGCAAGTAAATCTTTATAAGACGAAATTCGAGACCAAAAGCTAAAAGCTCCCCTCTCTATGTGACAACGCGCCACGCGGTCAGTCCAACTCACCCTTCTTCGACTGGAGCACAGCTGTGTACGCTTCCCGTACCGGCGGCAGACTGCCTCCCGCTTCTCCAGCCTCTTCCACGCTCCGCGTGGACCGGAAAACCCCAGGATGCCATTTCCGCCACCAACCTAACGCAGGTGGATTTCTCACAAGTAGCGGAAACCTCTTTGCCGACTTGACCACTACGAGAGTTGGCAATGAAAGGTGGCTACAGGACCCTTTCATCACCCCAAACGTCCCGGAGAAGACTGTGCCGCGAATTTTCTCGCCATGCTAGGAGATTCGCCAACAGTCTTCGAAACAAACATACCCTAACGAGTAACAATTGCAACAGTAAACAGCAGCACAAAGGAGTTGATTAATCTCTTATATCCAAGTGAGCTTTATCTGACCTTAGTCAATAATTGTGACCTCATGCGGTCCGCAAAGCAAACAGAACAAATTAAATTAAGAGTGATATACTACGCTAACATCATGTCATCTGACCTACTACGACCACAACCATGAGATATTATTCTAAAATTCCTTTAACCAACTATCAAAAGTTAACATAGAGACATAGGTGAACAGGTACATAATATATATAAATATATAAACAAATACAATGATGCAAAATCATTATCACGAACCAAAGCAGTATCGTCTAGTGCTGACATATATAAAAACATGCAAGTGAAAGTGCAAAATACAATATTCACAACAACTACAGTGATACAAAATCATTAATGAACCCAGTGGTATGACAGCTGGTAAATAATCACCTATGGAAAATAAGACATGAGTACAAAAACACATCCAGAAATCAACTCGTTGACACGCTGTCATTTTTCAGTTTCGCCACATGGTTGTTTCACTGGGTATTCTCTTTAGGTGCTGGGGTGGGCGTCTCTTCTAAAGGCGACTTGGAGGATAAGCTACTAGGGGACCACAACACTGAACTGGGGAGTTCGCAGCGGCGTTGATTGTAACGTCCGTTGTAACCCAGGTTGTTCATCCTAGACAGCACCCCGCGACGTTGGCTCGTGCCCGTTTCCACCCTCTGCGTCCATACTGTGGGATGGTTCGGCGTTGCAGATTTGCAGGACATCGCCACTTGTGGGCCCTGCCTCATCATCGAGAAGGCGGCTTGGCGGTCCTCGTCCGTGTGTTGTGGAGGAATGTGTTTTACCGACACACGTCCCCGTCTCCTGTCGTGTCAATGGGGAGACACGCGCTCTTCTGCGTCGCATCGAGGTCGACGTAAACTCGTGCGGGTGTCGGGCTTGAGACCCGCTTATCACCTCTTTGCACCGTCTCAGCTGATGTGTCAGTGGTGGGACCCGCGTCCCTCCGGGCAGTGGGCGTTACCTCACCGCAGCAGCCGTCTGGACTAGCGGCGCTCAGGGATCGGCGGCCTCGCCTGGTGTGTTTCATACTTTCGCTTGTCAGATGACTAGCGCATGGGGTGGAACGCCGGCCATCAGCTGGCGCTGCCGTGGTGACACGCCTGCGGGCTCCGGTGTGAGCCTGCGCCTGGGGGAAGACCAGCATCCCCTCCCCTCTGACGGAGAAACAGCTGTGACCGCTCGCCGCATCACTGCTTCGCCGTTGATACCATGGTTCGGCAACGCCTGCCGGTGGACCAAGCTCTGTGCTTTCTGATGCGGAGGCTCCCTAGGCGGCCTTGCACCCACTTAAGAACTGCGCTCACAGGGATCGTTACAAAATATCATGTGTACAGATTACCACAAAATCTTGGGAGTTTCTCACTCCTGATCAATACATGGAATAGTGCCCAAAATTAACTTGACAAAAGGGCCTTCTTAACATTACTAATAAAAAAAACAATGAGGAAAATTAAATAACCAGTATTCAAACAAACAAAAAAATCCTTTTTATAAAATATAGATCCAGCATTACATCGGCTGTCAATCATTCAGGGTAGATCTTGTACAAGGTTTGGTCAGGATTTGGATAGGATTTGGCGCCGCTGCTAGCTACAGACACAAAACTCTACCTGCTCCTAACTACGCTCTCACACACAATCTACACAGCTCGTACTAGTCACCATCACCATATAGCCCGACTACAATTCCCACATATAAACAAAATATTCCTTTCAACACCAATACCCATATCGTTGTTCATTGACTGCTCCTCCAAGGTTTGCAGAACATGTTTGCTGACCTGTGAAAAATTTCCGAGACTTCTTTCCTATGGACATTGCATAATAAAAGTTATGATTAATGAGACACAGAAGGTTCATTCAAGTCACATCTGGAATGGTAAATGTTTCAACATCTATTCATCAGACTAATGCAAAAGGTCACTGGGCATAAAAATGAAAATAAAAATCATCCTATCCTATTAGCAACACATAAACACTTCGTCCTATAAGTACCTAAAAAAAATACTGTCAAAAGAAATCCATTGTCCAGGGCCATGAGTACCCAACTTACTGCTATCATAAGATACTCATAATGATTACACACTTACTCACCACATGTCCCCAGGGGTCCTCACCTACCGTCATGTTATTTTAGCTTGGAGGTAGTCGCATTGATTCTCTATTAAATATCAAGCTGCTTGAGGTTATAAGCTGTTTCCATATACATCTTCTGGGGTTTCACACCCTGGTGTCCTCAACCGTACCTAGTCGTATGTGACGGCAAGTTACACTTTCCAAATATCTTATAAGATGGCAACTCTGAAAATCAAACACTATTAATCTCCCTTCATACACAAGTCCTTCACCTACAAGTCACCAAGTTGCTTCATTAACATCGCAGTACATTTGAAAAATCTCACTGAATCATGTTCACCTAAGGGGAATAATAACACTACAACTGTAATTTCTTAACAAGAATTACCTTACGACCATTGACTCGCCACGCCAACACATCCGATACCTTTTTAGTCATCAAAAAACGAAAGCCATCTTACCGTAACAGGAAACACTTCATATAAGCCTCATGATCATTCACATTCAGACGTTTTGAAGCTGCACAACACTACTCCTTTCTGCTGAGAAGAAGAAATAACTACACACATATTGGGGGACCCTTTACAATTCATAGAAAATATTAACTTTAATTTCAATCACACCAGAGTGAATCAAAACATTGGAAAATATACACTGTAATTTTACGAAACAGAGGCGACTGGGTTTACCGCGGGCACACCAATACTGTGGCCCTCTCTCAACAAATCTTCCCTAATATCGTCTTCCTTTATTCAAATGCACATCAATATCATCAATAGCACGGGTCCTCATTAAGTTTGACGCCAACCGAGCCAGCCAACAGTCATTGATCCCTTTGATTAGAGGCATTTGTCGGATTGTGCCGCGGGTTTGCGGGACGAATTTCAACACCCAATGGCGGACCACCCGTACTGTTCACAGCACCCTTGCTGTTGCTTGTTCGATAATTATTCTGTGGTCGGTCACGACTACCGTTCCTAGGTCCGCTATAATTACTCCAATATCTCTGCTCATTACCATATCTTCTAAACTCCCGGGGGTGTCTTTGATTTACTCTCGGCGAATGATGACGATTGGCATCGTTCGTTCTGCCCGCGTTCCGTGAGGAATCGCGACGCTGCCAACGCTCGCGCGCCCTGTAACTCTGAGGCGAGCCGTTACGTCTGGAGTGCCACCTGTCTCTACGGCTGCGGCTTCGCTCGCGCGGCCGCTGCTCGTAGGCGCTCTGACCGTAATTCTGCGTGGTGCCATTCGCATCGCACTCAAGCTCTAAAAGGAAATTGCGAAATCCCTCTACGTCATCCTTACATCGTCCTGCAAGGATAACGTGCCGCAACTGCATTGGAAACTTTCCCAGGCAAATACGAATAATTTCTGCAGGTCCATAAGGATCGTCAAGATGTTCATTCGCCTGCAGCATGTGCTCGAACATCTGCACAGGGCTGGAGAATTTTGACCTGTTTAACTCTGGTAGCATAATGAGTCCGTGTTTTACACGACTTTGCGCTGCCACTGACCAATATATCGACAGGAAGTGTTGACGAAACTCCCCAACAGTGTAGCAATTGCGTGCAATTGACCTCATCCGCGCCGCTGGCTCACCCTCGAGGTAGCCGCACATATACTCTATTTTGTGCGCACTGGGCCACGTAGGAGGGAGGGAGAACTCGAACTGCTGTAACCAGGCCCGCGGGTGAATCCCCGTAGCCGAGTTACGGAAGACTTCAAACTTCCTCACCGTCAGAAAATGTTTAAAGTCAAAAAAGTGAGTTTCCCTTGGCGAACGTTCCTGAGGGGATCCTCGCCGTTCCCACCTGGTACGAGATCCGTGATCATGACGATGATCAAATTCGCCATCGTTCCCGGAATCATCGTCGGAATAATGGCCCTTTCGTTCATTTCTTTCAACTTCATGGGCCTTTAACCCTTTTAGGTGAAGTTCTAAACGGGCCATGCGCTCACATATTCCCTCGGTAACCCCTCTTTGTTGTATTTTTATTTCACACTGTCCACGCGGACATTTCGTTATCGACCGTATTTCGTCTGCATCCGCTGATGACGAGGTAATCGTTTCCCTATTATTGTCAGACTTACGCGCCACTGCTTCTGAGATCCTGGCTATTTCTTCTCGCATCTCTCGGTGGGCCGTGTCTTGTTTTGTTTGCGTAAGCCCTTGCTCTCGCTCGAGAGCTATTATCGCCTGGCTGAGGGTTTCTACCTGCGCGCTAAGGTGGACCGGGCACTTAGCCGCAGTGTCCTCTATTCGGGACACAAGAGCCGCGTGGTCACTCTGGCATTGTTCTGCTAACGCGCGGAGATCCCTGGCGGAATTTCGTCCTACTCGGGACTCAAGAGCCGCTTGTTCACTCTGGCATTGTTCTGCTAGTATACGTATATTCCCAGCGAACCTTTCTTCTTGCTCCATCACTTGCTTGCTAATGACTTGGTACCCCTCTTCTAAGGCGGAGATGCGTTGGTCAATGATCGCCAGTTTCTCCCCAACACCCTGTACTATTTCACTAGTCAATCTTTTATTCGCTTCCTCGATATGCCTCCTATTTTCTTCTGCTTGTTTTTTATTCACTTCCTCGATATGTCTCCTATTTTCTTCTGCTTGTTTTTTATTCACTTCCTCGATATGGCTCCTATTACTGTCTAGTAATTGTCGTAGCATAGCCTGTAATGAATTTGCATCTATCGAATGATTCGAAATCACTACGGCGGGCTCAGGATGGACAACACTTGTACTTGTGTTTTCCGTGTTTCGTTCCTGGTCGGACTCGACGTTTTGACCTCGTCCTTGTTCAGGGTTATTGTCTGGCAGGTTTTTCCGATCGCGGCTCCCTGAACAGCTACGCGTCTCCATCATAAGGATAGTTACTCCGTGCTCCAAAATACAACAAGAATAATGCCAAAGTCTCCTAATGGACTCACCGTCCCCACAAAGCACCCAAGATTTACTATATGACACCGATACACGCCACAGGACAAGAGTCAACCCACACTTGTAACACAATTGAATACTAAATCACAATATCTATACAGTAATACATATACAAGATAAAACATGTAAGAAAATGCACACCTATATCTAAATTCACGTAAATTCTGTATCAATATACCAATTAGCACATCCAACCGAAAATAACTAATCCTCACTGCGCATCAGAAGATCTCTGGTTTACCGAAATCCGTGAGCAGGGTAAGCCATGTGTAAGTAGCGTGGATAAAAGGACGCTATGTGCAAGAAGCATGAAGCGCCCTTTGAATGTATCCTGATAGCTAAAAGAGCCACGCGCACTTTGAATAAGAAAATGCTACTTGACACTGAAATCAATATAAAAGATAGGGTCGCCACCAACTCTAGCCACACGACAAAGAATAAGTAGCACTGAGTCGGAAAATTACTTAATTTATTAATAAGAAAAACTCACAAAAGAACATTCACTGTAAAGTCATTGATAAAGAATGGGATGTAGTTATTAATATGGTCCAGGCATTCTTCCCGTGAATCAAATATTGAGTAAAGTAAATAGGTCGTGAACACCATGCGTAAGTGCAGCCTGCAGCAAGATTCGTGAAAACACGATCTATTCCAGAGCATTTGTTTCAGATAAAAAAGGGACACTAATCACTACACCTGTGCACATGGAAACGCTATAAGTGGGCCAACAAGGAAAATTACAAGGTAAATGGCGAAGGTAACGGCGACGTAACATCGGTACACAAGATAAGATTGAAGGCAAAATTATTTATTCCTTAAAACATTGATGTAGTGCATCTATAGACTGCTGTTGCATGCTAACTATGTACAATTGCTTGTGAAATACTATACGTTTCATAACAGACTCGCGTGCCCACTCGGTCCGCGGAGACAACTTCTATGGACCGTGGCCAAATTTTAATCACATGAGACAAAGAAAATCCACAAATACACAAAAATTACCAAGATCCGGAAAAGATTAGAAGCATACACACACAGTTGTGGGCACATAAACATTCACACTGAACCGAGGGCACTTCAACATATGCAACTCCTTTGTGCTGTGTTCCTCTCACGGATCAAAGTCAAGACTGCATTGGGAATCTAACTGAAAGTCTACAAAAGCCTTGCATTCCCTGCTGCAACCCAGCAAGTAAATCTTTATAAGACGAAATTCGAGACCAAAAGCTAAAAGCTCCCCTCTCTATGTGACAACGCGCCACGCGGTCAGTCCAACTCACCCTTCTTCGACTGGAGCACAGCTGTGTACGCTTCCCGTACCGGCGGCAGACTGCCTCCCGCTTCTCCAGCCTCTTCCACGCTCCGCGTGGACCGGAAAACCCCAGGATGCCATTTCCGCCACCAACCTAACGCAGGTGGATTTCTCACAAGTAGCGGAAACCTCTTTGCCGACTTGACCACTACGAGAGTTGGCAATGAAAGGTGGCTACAGGACCCTTTCAAGCTTTTTCAGTAATACGTAACATTTTGTATGATTTATGTAAAAGTGTTTTTTAGGTAGAATGTAATTATGTGATAAATTTTGTAATGGAATTTCAGTTATAAGAGTTAGAAAATGTTCCATGATAATAATGCTTGAAAGTAGATGAACTGATGAACAAAAGTTTTTTTGTATATTTCAATTATGCTTCCTTGTTAGGACAAACATTTGAATCATGGGCATATACCGAGCGAGGTGGCGCAGTGGGTAGACATTGGACTCACATTCGGGAGGACGACGGTTCAATCCCGCGTCCGGCCATCCTGATTTAGGTTTTCCGTGGTTTCCCTAAATCGCTCCAGGCAAATGCCGGGATGGTTCCTTTCAAAGGGCACGGCCGACTTCCTTCCCCGTCCTTCCCTAATCCGATGAGACCGATGACCTCGCTGTCTGGTCTCCTTCCCCGAAACAACCAACCAACCATGGGCATATACAACACTTCATCTACTTAATAAAAATTTTGGATCCTTTAAATTTTATCGCAACATAAATGTGATATGCAAGGACTATTTTCAAAGTGTGATTTATGCGATGTTAGTGTGCTTTGCTAATTTATATTTGTAACTTATGTGCAAGTTGTCATTTGTATAAAATGGTACACTCTTAGGGACAATGTACAGGATATATGTTATGTCAAAGATGGAGTGCTTTTGACTGTACGGAAGTCAACGTGGGAAGCGTAAAAAGCGGCTTGGGTTTCTGTCGCACTGTCTGTACAGCGGGCAGGGTCGAGGGCGCAGTGTGTAGGCAGCAGGGAGAGAGGGAACACTCGCTCGGAGCAGGCGGTGCCTTGGCTGGAAGATGTGGCACACTACCCTCGGATGGCGACTGCTGAATTATTACGGCTTTGGTACGAGTTGTCGGGCTAGGTAATGGGCGACAATAAGAATTCAAGAAACTCGTACGCCGTACCATGGGCAGTGTAGCCGCCCTTACTATCCGCCATATCTAGCGCCTACAGCCAAAGTTTACTAACAGCATTATTAGTATTGTACAAGCGTGAACCATAAATTGAAAATAAATTTTTTTTTGAATAAGTATTGTGTTCAAACATAAAATTTGGTTCACAGTGTTATTTATTCCTAATCATTCACCTGTATATGGTCCTTTTCTGATGTTTGATTATTCCGAGTAAATCTGTTTTAAAAACATTTGAAGTACTATATTGAGTATCTACATGCACTAATTTTCATCTTTGAACAAATGTCTGAAAATAATTGTTGTGAACTAATTTTTTAAAGTGAAGTGTGTAAAGTTTTGAGTAAAGAATAGACAAAATTCTGTCAGTTATAAATGAAATTCAGTAATGTGGCTCAGTAACGCTGGTTGCATATAATTACTGAATGACAAAGTAAAACGAGTAATGAATAGAACATTGGTAATACAGAATGCAAACATAGGAGTCCCACTGGCAATTTTTTTTTTTTTTTTTTTTTTTTTTTTTTTTTTTTTTTTTTTTTTTTTTTTTTTTTTTTGGAAATAGTAATGGTTAAAAAATTCTGATCTTTCCAGATCAAAATTATGTATATGTGTGGTTGTGGTAACTAAGACATTCCTGTGTCTTTCTCAGAACTGTATCCTCAAAGCTATATTTGTGAAGTTGTATTAGGAAACAGAAGGAAGGTAGGCCAAATTTACCTGTTCTGTTTTTTTGAAACTTAACCATTTCTTTGGCTAGTCAGGCTGGCGACCGTAAATCCATCAGACAAACCACTAAATGAACTTTGTACAGAATGGCCTTGGATTCAGTATTATTCCATTTTTACTGCGTTTCTTTCTAAACCTGGAGAACTCTTAAGAAAAAAAACTAATATTCTGATTCCCATATCCATTTGTCATATTTCACGGTCAGATCCTGTAAAAGGGGTAACATTGTACAATATGCACAATTCCCCTTGTAACAGCGTTGTACGTGGCTGTTCCACTAGCAGGACTATTTTTCTGTTGAAGTGTAACGTTATAAAGTGCCTTTCAAGGCTGTTGTTCGACCGATTCTTGAGTATTACTCACTAATCTGTGATCCTTGCGAGGTAAGAGTGCTAGAAGATAGAGAGAAGATCCTACGAAGAGCGGCGCGTTTCGTCACGGGTTCCTTCAGGCGGCGCAAAAACGTTACTAAAATGCTCGAGAAAGTGCAGCGGCAGACGTTAGAGGGCAGACACTGTGCATCACGGAACATTCGAGTGAGCAGTTTCCGGGAAGAGTCGCACACCCCGCTGCACAGACTGACCAGCCACAACATTGCGACCACCGCCCACTGTGACGGTGGACGCCAGCTGGTGGCGTTGCGTGCACCGGCCGCGGTCACGGAGCTACGCGAGGTGAGCAGACAGGGACCGGGGGTCACCTTAACGAAGAGATGGGTTGCAAACGGGGAAATCCATTGAGATAAGCGACTCTGACATAGGGCAGGTCGTTGTTAGGCAGAATTCGCGAACGAGTATCTCGGAAACGGCCAAGCTGGTCGAATGTTCGCGTGCTACTGTCGTGAGCATCTACGGATGAGGTAGGAGGAGAGTGAAACTACCAGTAGGCGCCAAATGGCTGGACGACCACGACTCTTCACAGAACGTGGGGTCCAGAGGCTCGTCTGCTCTGTAAAGTAGGATGGATGGTGATCTGCGCCATCTCTGCCGAAGGAGCGCAGTGCTGGCGCACGCACGAGTGTGTCGGAGCACACCGTTCGAGGGACATTGCTGAACACGGAGCTCCGCCGCACACCACCCCTGCGTGTTCATTTGTTGACCCAACGGTATCGTTAATTACGATTGCAATCGGTTCGGGGTCATCGGGATTCGACGGTCCGTGAATACAAACGTGTTGGGTCTTCTACACTAGGTCGACGGTCGTCTCCACAAACGCCGGCATCGAGGTGAACGGCGGCTCGAAACGTGCAGCGCGCCACGGGCGCAGGCTGGTGGGGGCAGCACCATGCTACGGGAGACACTCCCCTGCCCTTGCGTGTGACACGTGCCAGTAATCGTAGACACTCCGACAGCTGCGAACCACCTGCATCCCTTCATGCATGATGTCCTCCCCAACGGCGATGTCATCTTTCAGCAGTACATTTGTCCGTTTCTCTAAGCCAGAACCGCGCATTTTCGTGAACTCACGTTGGTCTCTCGGCGACAAAATTCTGTGTAAATCCTGTGCAACACATCTCGGTCGCTAAAGGGCCGCATAACCGCGTACGGAAATCAGGAGCCCGCTCTTTACGCGAAGTAAATGGGCTGTCTGCAGACATCTAATGCCGTATGTCTCCAAAAAACCCAACGACACACTGTCGGATCTCTGATATGCAGAATCAGTGATTTATTTTGTTCCAAAGACGGACAAACAAACTGTTAAGCAGCTGGTCATAATGTTTTGTCTCATCAATGTACATCGCACGAAGTGATTACGACGAGAAAATTTGATAAAATAGAGGTAATACACGGGCTTATTCACAGTCATTCTTCTCACGCGCCGTTGACGAGTGAAACAGGGAAAGGAGGATCAATTAGTGGTACCAGAAATACCTTCCGCCTCACGCACTTAGGTGGCTTGTGGATTGTGATGTAGATGTACTGCAGATATCCCAAACCGTATTACGCTACAAATCTCACGCTTGCCGGGGTCGAAGATATTGTCTCGATTATAAAAATCGCACATATGTATAATAAACGACCTTTGTTGCTAGCACCAACCGTTAGGGAAGGCTATGAGACGGCGACGCGGATTTGGGAAGACATGCGAGACCCATCAGATCAAAACGTTTACTTTTAGAATGATTCTTGAATATGTATGGTGTATGCGTCGGGAGACCTTTCTCCCTTTTATACAGTAAAAATTGGATCGAGTGTGCTTACTTATAGGCTGAAAATTTCCGGAGCAGTGTGGGCAGTCCAGGCATTCTGATGGAATTAACAGTAAAGATGTTGAACGGTGTTCGGTTCATTATTCTGACCATTTCCCTGGCAGTGCTGCGCGTGGCGTAACAACAGGTCAAGCAACACGATGCTCTGAGATGTCATTTTCTCTGCACACATCTCACTGTTTAGATGCCTCCATGCGGCAAACCTCGTCATTAGTAGGTAACGTTCGGATCATTAATTTGTATCAAGTGGCTTTCATATCTGCTCACACGGAGTGAGCCGTGGGGACTGAAACACCCACACCCAACAAACACAAACAAACGTAAATCGTTTTGGGTTTGTGGATTCCTGTCCTTTAAAAATCCAACACCACGGAGACGGCACGGAACAAACTTCAGTTTGGTGTGATGTGCTACAAGTCACAATATCCAAATGATTAGCGTTTCAGAGCGACCTCACAAAATAAGTACCGGTAATGCCGTGGACGACAATCGTTCAGTAAGTAGGTTGGTTTTATTCAAGATTCCAATACACCATATTATTCTCTACTCTTTTGGCTACAAGACCACGTTTTTCAACATAATCTGCGTTCAATGCGACCACCTTCCTGGGATGGCTTGTAAGGCCTCGACTGATTGAGTGAGGTTGGAGCCAGTCACCCTCGCACTGCTTCCCGCGAAGCGCGTCGTCAGTAGGGCCGAAGAGGTGAAAGGCGGGATCCGGGCAACACACTTGCGTGAGGCCCTCCGTTGTCACGGCGGAGGAGAAGTTCGTTTGCATTTTTGTGACGACGGACCCGCTGGAATCGCTTCCTCATTTCAGTTGAGGGTCGATCGTTGCACCACGAGGGCTGACGTCAAACAGAATCGGCCCTCCAGAACCCCAGACTGCTGTCGCCGTCACTTTACCGGCTGAGGGTGCAGCTTTGAACTTTTTATTTGGGGAAGAGGTGGCATTTTGGCGTTTTGTTCCGGTTCAAAGAGATGCTCATGTTTCATCGCCTGTGACGACGTTCGACAAAAATGATCACGATCAGCTTCGTAACGCGCAAGCGATTTCACACAAATTGTCCTTCGTTGCTCTGTAAGGTGTGTTAGGCGACGAGGAACACACCTGTGAATACCCTAGCTGGTGACGAATGTCTCAGTACCACCAGCGGAAATGTCCAGTTGAGCGGAGAGGTGTTTGACTGTCACCTCCAGTGAGAGTGTGCTCACGTTCCCACACTGCTAGAGCCACAGCTGTGTACGGCCGGCCGGCACGCGGGATGTCGGACATGTTTGCGTGATCTTGCTGCAGTTACGAAAGGCGCACCGTGCTTTTGTTCACTGCCAGGTCTCCGAAGGCATTCTGCGAACCCCTATGAATATCAGCGATGCTCTGGTTTTCCGCCAAAGAAACTCGATGTCATACGCCATTTTGAAGGCTATGCACAGCGCTGAGAGCTATTGGAAATTCATGAAACTATGTGGATTGAAGCGGAAATATTCCACGGTGCATTCCTTCAACCAAAATTGGCTGAGACAAAAAATGTGTTGCTTTACTTATTGCATGACCCCGCATTTCCGATAAATCACTGGATACATAGGAGTAGCGACCTAAAGTGTAATGACGATGTAAAACGATCCATAAACCTGACTCGGCTCCTTAAACGTCCTCCTTAGCTAGGTTACGTCAACGGCCTTGCCGCATTGGTAACACCGGTTCCCGTCAGATCACCGAAATTAAGCTCTGTGGGGATGCGTTAGCACTTGGATGGGGGACCGTCCGGTCTGTCGAGCGCTGTTGGCAAGTGGGGTGCACTCGGCCGCTGTGAGGCAAATTGAAGAGCTACTCGACTGAGAAGTGGCGGCTCCAGTCTCGGAAACTGACATATGGCCGGGAGAGCGGTGTGCTGACCACATGCCCCTCCATATCCGCATCTAAGGGCTGAGGATGACACGGTGGCCGGTCGGTACCGCTGGCCCTTCGTGGCCTGTTCGGGAGGAGTTTAGTTTTTTAGTTTTAGCTAGGCAACAACGGGAAAGCAAATACTCGCATGACGTTAAAGGAGCCACGTGTGGGTAGTGGGGATGCGAGCAGCCGAGCGCCGGGCGTGGAGCAGTGGCAGGTTCCGGGAGACGTTTCGGGCTGCTGCCGGCTCCTGAGGCGGCGGCGGGGTGCCCGTCGCGCTGAGTGGCGTTAATTGGCAGCGATCCGGCGGCGGAGAACGGGCAGCGAGAGCTCCGTCAGTGGGCCTCGGTAGCCACCAAAACGAACAACAGCTGGAACGGGCCGGCTGGAGCTGGAAGCTGTTGCGTCAGCGTGACACGTCAGCCAAGGATCCCGGGGCGGCGGTGTGCAACCAGCCAAGCTGCCGTCCCTGCGTCCCCCCCCCCCCCCCCCCCCCCCGCTCTCACTCGCATACACGGTGTTAGGGGAATAAACGCAGATACTGTGATCATTGCTCTCTTAAGGGGGGAAACCACATTAGGAGGTTTATTGTATAAATCGTTACCTTAACTATCCAAGAATATGCTGTCAAGATTTCTAAGCGAAATTCGCATTGGTTTAGATTTTATGAGCATAGAACCGAGTGCACATCGGGTACAGGCTCGAAATTCTTCCAATATGTGAAGATTTATCAGGGAATGAATTGCAGAGGAGATGATTTGGTGGCCACACACAAAATGCGAATGATAGTTTTAATTCCACTATTTGGCGATTAGCTGCTAAACACATGCGCTCCGGGCTAAAAGTCGTTGACTCGGCATCGTATTTAGCAGCAGGCTCATTCAATGAAGGAAATTCGTCCCTTCTGATGGTCATGAATGAGGCACGAATTACAGTAGGCACCATAACTTCAATCATGCCGAATAAATGTATAACCAGCGCATGAACCGGCAGAATCGACGTACTTCATTGGAATCGAAGGAAGGTCGAAAAGCTCGGAAAGCACTGCTGCAAGCGCAAAACAAAGCCTATGAGGAAGAAGAAGGATAACTATACGGTGCTGGAATCGCAGATTAAAAGGTAAGCATTTTACATTATTGATAACTTACTCGAATTTCTAGTTTCCGAGAATTTATTTTTCAAACGCGTTTATCTCGAAATGACTTTTTTCGCATTTGCTTGCAGTCTAACTCAAAAAGTATAGAACCGATCATTATTAAAACTGAGAGTATGATTCTTTATAAAATTACGAATTATATGAACCATCTTGTGAGATGATATCATGATTTTAATGGAACTTTTCTTTGCATAATCAGAGAAAAAAATCGTGAATGGAAGTAAGTTGTTCCAGCGCCTGCAAAATTTTTAATTTTCACTATCTTCACCTGCATGGAGGTTCATATTCTTAGCGAATAAGTTATTAATGTAAAATTCGGAATGGCTACACTGCACACAATTGGAGAACTATACTCACAACCGTCAGCGGACCTCACAGCATGTTATTTTTGTCTGAAATTAGTCAAAAAAATTCGCAATAACTGTTCCAAATATGAATGAAATGATGTCAAAATTTGATTAAATTCTAATTAATTGTTTCCACCCAAAAAATCCAAAAAAATCAGTATCAAACAGCCTCCTAAAGTGGTTTCTCCCCTTAATATGTACCCATATAATGCTTGAGGAATTGCAAGTTATTTATAATAAAAGAAAATGTGCGTCAAATTTGTGTTACTGGTTAGCCTCTGCGTCTAACAGTCTTCCCACAAACATATGACATAATTTACTACCTGATGTTTCCTGCACTGTCGTAACTGATCCACTGAGTGGACTACTCCCGTCGGTATTAACTAATCGTCCTGTGTCCACGTGTTCGCACTTGAACACCTGACCAGCTGCTCAGCGAAAAATAAGCATTAAACGCTTGCTCTTCCCTCATGTACTTGGTGGTTCATTGAACCCTCTGCCAGGCACTTTATTGTGAATAGCAGAGTAATCACGTAGATGTAGATGTAGGTACTAACCAACCTAAAACACACTTAACATTAAAAGTCTGCACTTGTATCCCTGACACGCTATACAGAGTGGTCGACTTGTATGTTTCGACGCAAATATCTCTGGATGAACAGCATAAATTGAGAAACGTCTTCCACGTGTATGAATGTAACGCAGTGGCTCACGAAAGACATTCTAAAACTTAAGCAGTTATTATTTTCATAGCAAACTTGTGTTTCTTTTTTAAATAGACACCCCACGTTATTTCTTACGCAATCAATAACATGAAAAATCATAAAAAGTACGCCGTTGGTTGCATCACAATACACTAGTTAAATCCCGAGAAATTGCAAAGTGAAGTTGACACTTGAAATAAACGAAACGCGCCGCTACTGCACACCCCGAGGTGCAAGCGTGCACCCCGAGCTTCTCTTAATCGCCAGGCGAAGAAAATGGTTCAAATGGCTCTGAGCACTATGGGACTTAACTTCTAAGGTCATCAGTCCCCTACAACTTAGAACTACTTAAACCTAACTAACCTAAGGACATCACACACATCCATGCCCGAGGCAGGATTCGAACCTGCGACCGCAGCGGCCTCGCGGTTCCAGACTGTAGCGCCTTTAACCGCTCGGCCACATCGGCCGGCAATCGCCAGGTGAGTGACGTACTGCGATGCGTCAAACGCTCGTATTAAGTAGACTGGAAACAATACAGATGTTCAGTCACACAACTATGTACAACTGTCATTTACCTCCTGGTTAGATCCTTGGGCAGCCATTAATTATGTTTATCCTGGCCAGTGGTATTCAGATTTTCGTTACTGTTATGTCCATTCTAGTACTGTAGCAAAGATTAATACAACACGAACAATCAAACCATTTTTTTTGTAGGGAGCATATTGTGCTCATGTGGGAGCGATCTAGATGCGTGTAAAACAATAAACTGGTAGCCAAGATCGCAGGAAGTACCTAGCTTGCGCTTGTATGTGATGGAGACACTTAGCATTTATAATGTCATCTCTCTTGGACGCCTATGTGCTGCTTACGGCAATTTTGTAAGGCCTGCGTGTTACAGGCAACTATTGATATCACCATTGTTTGCCTTGATGTTGTAACCTGTATGTGTCCGAAGATCCGATGATGGCGGCTTTAGCTTCGCCGAAAGCGGTAATCGTGGAATAAGAAGAATTCCTGCTATCTTTGCTACAAGTTTATTGTTTTGCAATCACACCATTTCCTTATTTTTCAGTGTGCGTGACTGAACATCTGCATTGTTCCCAGCTCCCTGTGTCTGTTGTACGTCAGTCACATCGCGGCTATGAGCGACGTGGGGTTCACGCTTCCATCTCAGAGTGTGCAATAGCGGCCGCGTTTCGTTCAAGCAGATGTCAGGGGGACAGCAATCAGCATGACTGCCTTCGTTGTAGCTTTGTTTTGTACAGAGATATGAACAGTGGCATGACTTTTTTAAATGGCACCCTGTATATTTTATTCGCTAATTCATTTCCTCTCCTAAAGACCGATTCAAAAATTTATCACAGTGCACCATTCACTGAAACACAACGTTATTAATTACATAGCGCAACATTGACGTAGACGCACCCAGCGCTTTTTGCAGGCACTGGGGGTAACTGAACACATCCACGTGCTGACGTTGACAGAGGACAAATGTAAACATAAGTGAAATGCACACACGTCATTCCGTCAACCATCGTCATTTTAAGAGTTGTGTGAGTAGAATGTACACCAACGAAGAGAAGGTAGAAATGCTACTCATCTGTGGGGAATTTAAGTTAGCAGAACAGCAGTTGTAGGCATACAGTAAAGGCTATCCTTCCTACAAACTGCATCGACATAAAGTTTCTTTTATTGTTGTTGTTGTTGTTGTTGTTGTTGTTGTTGTTGAAAGCAGGCGAAATGCTACGCAGGCAGGGGAACTGTACAGAGAGCGATATCCTGACAAGAACCCACCTTCCCGACGGATGTTTTCTCGTCTTGTTGCGACGTTTCAGGAAACGGGAAGTTTCAACCCCCGACAACGCAATGGTCGTAGCACTCGCACAGACGAGGCTGCCAAAGTTAATGTTCTCGCTTCCGTTGCTGTGAATCCACATGTGGGCACACGACACCTTGAACACGAGACTGCCATTCCTAAAACCAGTGTGCATCGTATTCTTACACGTCACCGGTTCCATCCTGCACACGCGCCAGAATCGTGTACAGTTCTGTTAGTAGACACAGCAGCAAATCCTGGCCAACCCGAACTTCTTCTCCAATGTTCTATTTACCGATGAATGTTCCTTCTCAAACAGGGGACAGGTAAATACAAGGAACATGCATTATTGGTCCAGCGACAACCCACGATGGCTTAGACAGGTGGAAGATGAGCGTCAGTGGAGGGTTAACGTCTGGTGTGGGGTGCTTGGTACTACAATTATTGGCCCCTATTTCATGAATGGCAGTCTAAATGCCACAGCGTATGCCAACTTCCGAAGACGAATTTTTCCTCCTCTTCTCGATGAAGTGCCGCTAAGAACCAGAATGGTTATGTGGTATCAACACGATGGATGTCCAGCACGTAATGCACTGCGTGCACGTCGTGTTCTGAACCGAAGCTGTCCTGACATATGGATTGGTCGAGGAACAACAGTTACTTGGCCTGCTACGTCTCCTGGTTTAAATCGTCTGGACTTTTTTCTTAGGCGATGCATTAAAGACGTTGTCTATCGCGATATTCTAGCATCTCCAGAGGACATACGGGAACGTATCGTGCTTGCTTGTAAGTGTCTTCAGCTGGCAACACTCGAAGCAGTAAAAAATTCTTTCATTGAACGAGTGCACCGGTCTATCCGTGTCCAGGGTCGCCTCTTTGATCGCCTTTGAATGTTCTGTTCCTGGCCAATTGTTGTGTACATAGTTCCGCGTAGTCAGCGCGTACACGACTTTCCCACTAGAGCGCGCCCCGCTAAACACAACAGCGCAGGCGCAGCGCTCGTCCGTCTCCGCTCTACGAGATGGCGCTGTCTTAGAGACGGACCAAATTCTGCTTCCGCCGATCCGCGTATTAATGTGTAACGCAGCCAATGAGATTGCTACTGATTAGTCAGTCTGCATTAGTCTGCATTTGTCTGTACCAGTCTACAGTCAAGTTTCAGTCTGCGCGTAATAAGATTATGATATTCCTGTACATAGCCATGAAGATAAATGAATAGACACTTTGTCAAGTATCAGAGATATGTGAGAATAAGATTAATGTACCAAGACCAAAGGAACTTCAGATTGTCAGTTGTAAACAGCATCCAGAATCAAGTTACGTCGTATCTATGCTTTTTATTATTTTAATAAATATGTGTGAAAATTAATCAAGTTCTGTTTAAAGTTGGTCACCGTCAATCTGCTACTCTAAAGCATGCAAGTGGAATTTCTATCGTCTGACCCAACGGCAGAAGATAAACACGCCACCATAAGACCGCGAGACATATTGCTGACACTCGTCTACTTTGCTAGAGTGGCAAGTCAAATAATCTGATGGTGTGTGTACCGAAGGTCTTACAGTACGCACACCACACCAATAGTACAGGAGAGTCAAAGTCAACTTTGTGTTATGTTTTTTCTTGGTTTTCATTTGTTTTCTGACAACTCCAGCAAGTGGACAAGTTTGTGATCCCGGGCTCAAAGTCATTGTTGTGTTATCTAATTAATAACGTTGTGTTTCAGTGAATGGTACACTGTGATACATTTTTGAATAGGTCTTTAGGAGAGGAAATGAATTACAGAATAAAAAATACAGGATTCCATGTTTAAAAAATCATACCGCTGTTCATATCTTTGTAAAAAACAAAGCTACAAGGAAGGAATTCGTGGTGATTGATGTCACCATGACGGCTAAAAAGTGGCTCTGACCACTATGGGACTTAACATCTGAGGTCATCAGTCCCCTAGAAGTTAGTACTACTTAAACCTAACTAACCTAAGGACATCACACACATCCATGCCCGAGGCAGGATTCGAACCTGCGACCGTAGCGGTCGCGCGGTTCCAGACTGTAGTGCCTAGAACCGCTCGGCCAAACTGACGGCTAACATTTTCTTGAAACATTTTGTAATTTACATTTGGACAAACAGTTATTTAAGGTGGTCAAGGTAAATGGGATATATATATATATATTTGACACAACTAAATATGTCGAAAATGACGAATCGCACGACAAAAAATTTTTATGGTGAAAAGTTTATTGGGTGATTTTTGTGGTTGCTAACATGTAGTGATCTGATGGTAAACTAGTGGCCTTAATCTGTATTTATGGTAAAAATAGGCAGAAGTGTGACAGTTATCCGTTAATGACTGATTCACTTTGTGCTTTTAGCACATCCACTGAAGACGTTGTTGTACGCCGTGAGTGCAATGGCCTCACTGTGGTCACCTACAGTAGGAGAAATTTCTGCTCTGAAAACGTGTAAAAGAATTTCTTTGACTGAGGGCAACGAAACGAGCAGCAGAGTATGGCCTTATGGAAACAAATGCAGTGTTTAACCTAACTCATATATTTCTAACTTCGTTTTTTGTTGGATCTGAGAATGACATGGTGGGGCTCGAAGTAAAAGATGCAATTCAAACCGTTGGATTTACTAACAGTTTCTTTTACACGAAAGAAATCTGAACTGCGTAGCAAGCAATGTTCTTAAATGATGCTGTCCTTTACGAAATGAAGACCTGACAAAAGGAGTCGCAATGATCAGCGTTAGCGGTGCTTTCGTGTAAACGAGGGAAAGGATTTTATAAGCATGTTCGTAATCCAGCATACTGCTACAGAGGCAAGCGTCCATGAGCGCAAAGAGAAAGAGAAAGAGAAAAAGTTACTCTTACTCGTTCTTACAGTTTCGTTAGCCAATTCGTACAGGATAAGAACACACTGAGAGAAGAATGGATGTGAGTTGCAGTTATTGAAGCAAGAGATTAAAAATACTAGTCAGCCTAAAAAAGGGCAGTGTAAAGAATGTAGCTTACGACACACGTGACAAAGATTTTAGCAGTTGGGAAAGATTTTAGTGCAAAGAACTGTGACTAGGAACGAGGTGTGATCGCGAGCTGACTTCTGAGCAGTGGACCGGCTGGCAACTGGAGCGCAGCCCGTCGCCCGTGGCCCGTGGCCCTGCGCGGCTGGTGGGAGGGTGGGAGGGAGGGCTGCACTGTGCGGCGCGGCGCGGCGCCCCCAGCACAGCACGTGCAGAGCGCGGGTCGGCCCCGGTCGCCCCTCTGCAGCCCTTTCTTGGCCCACATTCCGGCAACCGCGGGCCTAGCTGCCGGGAGCAACACGACGGACCAATCGGTTCGCGTCAAAAAGCGCACTCAGAGAATCCCTTGTTGGTCCGTTTTAACTGAAAGATTTTCTAGAAATAACTCGAAGCTTCTACCGCGAACTTCTAGCAACCAAACGAAGAACCTGACCACGAATTCGGTAAGAAAGATCATTCCACCTACACGTCCCAAGACAGAGAAGGCTGGTGTCACTCCTCTCCTTGTTCTTCAATTCTTCGACCTGTAACAACAATGACGCTGTACTATTGTACATATAAATAATATTTTTCCTTCAGATTTTTCGATAAACTTGTGTAATTGATGTTCTGATTTCATTTATTTTTTGTTTCATGTCATTATGTTAAGAAAACTGTAAATAAGTTTCAATGTAAATATTAATGTTTATGTCAAATGTCAAGCAATATACACTCCTGGAAATGGAAAAAAGAACACATTGACACCGGTGTGTCAGACCCACCATACTTGCTCCGGACACTGCGAGAGGGCTGTACAAGCAATGATCACACGCACGGCACAGCGGACACACCAGGAACCGCGGTGTTGGCCGTCGAATGGCGCTAGCTGCGCAGCATTTGTGCACCGCCGCCGTCAGTGTCAGCCAGTTTGCCGTGGCATACGGAGCTCCATCGCAGTCTTTAACACTGGTAGCATGCCGCGACAGCGTGGACGTGAACCGTATGTGCAGTTGACGGACTTTGAGCGAGGGCGTATAGTGGGCATGCGGGAGGCCGGGTGGACGTACCGCCGAATTGCTCAACACGTGGGGCGTGAGGTCTCCACAGTACATCGATGTTGTCGCCAGTGGTCGGCGGAAGGTGCACGTGCCCGTCGACCTGGGACCGGACCGCAGCGACGCACGGATGCACGCCAAGACCGTAGGATCCTACGCAGTGCCGTAGGGGACCGCACCGCCACTTCCCAGCAAATTAGGGACACTGTTGCTCCTGGGGTATCGGCGAGGACCATTCGCAACCGTCTCCATGAAGCTGGGCTACGGTCCCGCACACCGTTAGGCCGTCTTCCGCTCACGCCCCAACATCGTGCAGCCCGCCTCCAGTGGTGTCGCGACAGGCGTGAATGGAGGGACGAATGGAGACGTGTCGTCTTCAACGATGAGAGTTGCTTCTGCCTTGGTGCCAATGATGGTCGTATGCGTGTTTGGCGCCGTGCAGGTGAGCGCCACAATCAGGACTGCATACGACCGAGGCACACAGGGCCAACACCCGGCATCATGGTGTGGGGAGCGATCTCCTACACTGGCCGTACACCACTGGTGATCGTCGAGGGGACACTGAATAGTGCACGGTACATCCAAACCGTCATCGAACCCATCGTTCTACCATTCCTAGACCGGCAAGGGAACTTGCTGTTCCAACAGGACAATGCACGTCCGCATGTATCCCGTGCCACCCAACGTGCTCTAGAAGGTGTAAGTCAACTACCCTGGCCAGCAAGATCTCCAGATCTGCCCCCCATTGAGCATGTTTGGGACTGGATGAAGCGTCGTCTCACGCGGTCTGCACGTCCAGCACGAACGCTGGTCCAACTGAGGCGCCAGGTGGAAATGGCATGGCAAGCCGTTCCACAGGACTACATCCAGCATCTCTACGATCGTCTCCATGGGAGAATAGCAGCCTGCATTGCTGCGAAAGGTGGATATACACTGTACTAGTGCCGACATTGTGCATGCTCTGTTGCCTGTGTCTATGTGCCTGTGGTTCTGTCAGTGTGATCATGTGATGTATCTGACCCCAGGAATGTGTCAATAAAGTTTCCCCTTCCTGGGACAATGAATTCACGGTGTTCTTATTTCAATTTCCAGGAGTGTAGTAATAGAATTGACATGTAACATATGTTGAAACTGTTGTAAGATCTCTAAAATTG
This sequence comes from Schistocerca americana, assembly GCF_021461395.2. Lineage (NCBI taxonomy): Eukaryota > Metazoa > Arthropoda > Insecta > Orthoptera > Acrididae > Schistocerca > Schistocerca americana. The sequence goes on from NC_060127.1 coordinate 195,588,479, forward strand.
TAACTGTCCGTCTGGTCGATACGTAGGCAATATGTTAGGATATGTAGAATGCAAAACCTCGGGTGAATACCCTATCTGCAAGGGAGCGGTAAAAGGTGGATGGCAGACGAGCGCGGGAAGATGCGCGCGGGCCCTGCACGGCACAACGGGCTCAGTAGTAGCAGTTGTTGGAGTTTGGCATTGGTTTGAGCAATACCTGGAGCGAGGAGGTTCTCCTGGAAGACATAGCTTCACTGAGCCTCGGGTATCCCGTTCCAGCGCCCACACAGTATGGCAAAATTCCGTAGGCACTAAATGGAAAAGTATTGCGGCGCAAAGAAGAATTAAAGTGCCGATACGTCAAGAGCCATAGCTGTGGTTGTATGTGTGCTCTGTGCCTCGTCATCTCGCCGCCCGCCAACCGCCGCATCGATACGAGCAGGTTGAAATTTTTAGTACTGTATTCGTATGGATCAGAGTGTGAACTGTGCAATAATAACCTAAATTTTACCAGAACTTTCCCATCATTTAATTATCCTCACAACTAACCTAGACACGGTCCTTTCCAAATGTTGTGTCCCAAATGAAAATTAAAATTTGTGTTAATAATAATTATTTGCAGAACTAGCTATGTTATAATGGTGTTTAAAGAAATGTTTTGTTAATGAACCAGTAAATTAATAACGAAGGTCTAACGAAGTTGAAAGATAACTTTAATATTGATATGGTAATGAAGATTATGATTTCGAGACAGATATAAAGGTATTCAAATGAGCAGTAAATAAGGTGAAAAGAGTAGTAACTTATATACTGGAAATCTTGAACGCATAATAAACTCAGTAATCAATTTTTTAATACAGCGATCATAACAGTTTCACGCCCCCCCCCCCCCCCTTTAATTCACGTACAAGCGGTCGATATCTATACGAAAATCCTTTCTTATAAGGTGAACCCCGCTCACTTACCATAGTACAGGCTTTAAAGAGTACTGTGGCACGCGGAGGTAACAACCCCATCCCCCTCCCTCCCCTCCTGCTACTGCCTTGTGAATCATTACAACGGTTCACACGGAGAGAGCAGGAAATTCGCCATACCCCACAGCCAAGCGAACAGAATTGATTTCATGCAAGACGCGAGAAGTTCATGAAATACAGGCTCCTGATCATAAAGAGAAAGTTATGGTTTAATGAGACACGTACTAGACAGATAATTTCCTACAGCCATTGGTCCGAGTAGAATATGATCGAGATGGGATATAAAAATAATAAAAGAGCGTACCTCATTCATAAGATAAACTCTAACGATAGATGAACTCAAATTAACGTACGTCTTACAAGTTAGTATCAGTAAATGGGGCGTCTGTCTGTGCTATGAATAGCCACCTCGAACCACCCCTCTTCCGTGAGAACCCCCCGCGGGTCCGGGGTAAGAATAGGCCCGAGGTATTCCTGCCTGTCGTAAGAGGCGGCTAAAAGGAGTTTCAACCGTTTCGGCCTTCCATGTGATGGTCCCCCTTGCGGTTTGACCTCCATTTTTCAAAATTCCACAGAAGTACGAGCCTTTTGGGGAAGGACACCTTACGTGGTGTATCACTGGTCCTCCGTGCACTAAGACCTTGGCACTCAGCATTGTAACGGCGTTGTAACCACACCCACTATTCATCAAACTGGGCCTAAACGCCTGATGGGTTGTAAAAGTTACGCCCTTAGTGCGTCCCCATCTGCACCTACGATCATGATGGACTTTCCATGGCACCCGAAATCCAGCACGGTAGCCAGCCCGTTGTGGTGGGGTCGTCATGTACCCTCTAGGTTGTAGCCTCCTGACAACACAGGGATCGTACTGCCGGTACCTGAGCTGCACCCTCCCCACGTCGGCCAAGGAGTAGATGCCCGTCTCCTTGGGCCGGTTGTAGCGTTGTCCCCTCGAAACCTGGCCCTTCGCAGCCGTCGAGGTGACCAGCTCTTCCCCCATCTCATTCCCCCTCTTCTTTGACTAGCGATGGCCTTTTTACATTGGAACATAAGAGGTATTCGATCTAATTGGGAGGAATTACAACTGCTCCTCCGCCTGCACTGTCCGCTCGTCCTTGGTCTCCAGGAAACGAAGTTGTGCCCGACTGACCGTATTGCCTTTACCCACTATACCTCGGAGCGGTATGACCTCACCTCTGTGGATGGTATCCCAGCTCATGGTGGGGTCATGTTGCTCGTTCGGGACGATGTCTATTACCGTCCCATCCCACTGACCACCCCACTCCAAGCAATAGCTGTCCGTATTACTCTTTCTGCTTTTACTATTTCAGTTTGTACCATCTACACTCCATCATCATCCGCAGTTAGTCGGGCTGACATGATGCACCTGATTGTTCAGCTTCCTCCGCCGTTTTTATTGTTTGGCGACTTCAATGCCCATCATCCCCTTTGGGGCTCTCCTGCATCCTGTCAAAGAGGCTGACTCTTGGCGGATGGCTTCAACCATCTCAATCTTGTCTGCCTCAATACTGGCGCCCCGGCTTTCCTCTCGGACTCTACTCATACCTACTCCCACTTGGACCTCTCGATCTGTTCTGCCACTCTTGCCAGTCGATTCGAGTGGTATGTTCTTTCTGACACCTATTCGAGCGACCACTTCCCCTGTGTCATTCGTCTCCTGCACCACACCCCATCCCCACGTCCTTCAAGCTGGAACATACCGAAAGCTGACTGGGGACTTTACTCCTCCCTGGTGACCTTTCCGGACCACGATTTTCTCAGTTGTGACAGTCAGGTCGAATACCTCACGGCTGTTATCGTCAATGCTGCCGAACGTTCCATTCCTCGTACTACCTCTTCTTCGCGTCGCGTTTCCGTCCCCTGGTGGAATGAGGCTTGTAGAGACGCTATCCGTGCTCGACGATGTGCTTTACCCACCTTTCGCCGCCATCCTACGTTGGCGAATTGTATTGGATACAAACGACTCCGAGCGCAATGCCGTAGAGTCATCAAAGACAGCAAAAAAGCTTGTTGGGCATCTTTCACCAGCTCCTTTAACAGTTTTACTCCCTGTTCTGTCGCTTGGGGTGGCTTGCGCCGGCTGTCGGGCATTAAGGCCCACTCCTCGGTACCTGGCCTGACCTCAGGTAATGAGGTCCTTGTTGATCCTGTGGCTGTTTTCAACGCCTTCGGCCGGCTTTTCGCGGAGGTTTCAAGCTCCGCCCATTACCACCCTGCCTTCCTTCCCAGGAAAGAGGCAGAAGAGGCTCGGCGACCTTCCTTCCACTCGCTGAATCTGGAAACTTATAATGCCCCCTTTACTATGCGGGAACTCGAACGTGCGCTTGCACTGTCCCGGTCCTCTGCTCCGGGGCCAGATGCCATTCACGTTCAGATGCTGGCACACCTTTCTCCGGCGGGCAAAAGCTTCCTTCTTCGTACCTACAATTGCGTCTGGACCGAAGGTCAGGTCCCCATGCGTTGGCGTGACGCCGTCGTTGTTCCTATACCCAAACCCGGGAAGGATAGACACCTTCCTTCTAGTTACCGCCCCATTTCTCTTACCAGCTATGTCTGTAAGGTGATGGAGCGCATGGTTAGTGCTCAGTTAGTCTGGATTCTTGAATCTCGACAGCTACTTACCAATGTCCAATGCGGCTTTCGTCGCCGCCGCTCCGCTGTTGACCACCTTGTGACCTTGTCGACATTCATCATGAACAACTTTTTGCGAAGGCGCCAAACGGTAGCCGTGTTCTTCGATTTGGAGAAGGCTTATGATAGCTGTTGGAGAGGAGGTATCCTCCGCACTATGCACAGGTGGGGCCTACGCGGTCGCCTACCCCTTTTTATTGATTCCTTTTTAACGGATCGAAAGTTTAGGGTACGTGTGGGTTCCGTATTGTCCGACGTCTTTCTCCAGGAGAACGGAGTGCCTCAGGGATCCGCCTTGAACGTAGCCCTTTTTGCCATCGCGATCAATCCAATTATGGATTGCATTCCACCTAATGTCTCAGACTCTCTCTTTGTCGATGACTTCGCGATCTACTGCAGTGCCCAGAGAACATGCCTCCTGGAGCGCTGCCTTCAGCGTTGTCTAGACAGCCTATACTCATGGAGTGTGGCAAATGGCTTCCGGTTCTCTGAAGAGAAGACGGTTTGTATCAACTTTTGGCGATATAAAGCGTTCCTTCCGCCATCCTTACATCTCGGTCCCGTTGTTCTCCCATTTGTGGAAACCACTAAGTTTCTAGGGCTCACATTGGACAGGAAACTTTGTTGGTCTCCGCATGTCTCTTATTTGGCGGCCCATTGTACACGTTCCCTTAATGTCCTCAGAGTTCTTAGTGGTTCATCTTGGGGAGCGGATCGCACTGTCCTGCTTCGCTTGTATCGGTCCATAGTCCAATCGAAGCTGGATTATGGGAGCTTCGTCTACTCGTCTGCTCGGCCATCCCTCTTATGCCGTCTCAACTCCATCCACCATCGGGGGTTACGTCTTGCGACCGGAGCCTTCTACACTAGGCCTGTCGAGAGTCTTTATGCTGAAGCTGCCGAATTACCATTAACCTACCGGCGCGACGTACTGCTGTGTTGGTGTGCCTGCCGGCTGTTGTCAATGCCTGACCACCCCTCTTATCAGTCCTTCATCGCCGATTCTCTCGACCATCAGTATGGGTTGTATGTGTCTGCCCTGCTGCCTCCTGGAGTCTGCTTCTGTCGCCTGCTTCGACAATTGGATTTTGCCCTCCCTACCACCTTCAGAGAGTGAGAACCCGACACCACCTTGGCTCCAGGCTCCGGTTCATATTTATCTCGACCTCAGCTCACTCCCGAAGGAGGGTACTCCGGCTGCAGTGCATTGATCGCGGTTTGTCGAACTTCGTGCTCGACTTGCCGGTCACACCTTCATTTACACCGATGACTCCAAAACTGAGGTTGGTGTCGGCTGGGCCTTTCTCGTCGGGGCCGCCACCTTTAAATACCGGCTCCTCGACCAATGTTCCAGCTTTACGGCCGAGCTTTTTGCTCTCCATCAGGCCGTTCAGTATGCCCGCCGCCACCGCCATTCATCGAATATACTCTGCTCTGATTACCTCAGTGCTCTTCAGAGCCTTGGAGCTCCCTATCCGGTCCATCCCTTGGTGCAACGGATTCAGCAGTCCCTCCATTCTTTCGCTGATAATGGTTCTCCTGTCAGCTTTCTGTGGGTTCCCGGACATGTAGGAGTGCCTGGGAATGAGGCTGCTGATGCTGCAGCCAAGGCTGCAGTCCTCCTGCCTCGGCCAGCCTCCCAATGTGTCCCGTCATCTGACGTTCGTGGGGTTGTTTGTAAGAGGCTTGTGTCGTTGTGGTGGGATGCTTGGTCATCCCTCCAAGGAAACAAGCTCCGGGCAATAAAACCGCTCCCAACTGCTTGGACAACCTCCTCCCGACCATCTCGGCGAGAAGAGGTCCTTCTGACCAGGTTGCGAATTGGGCATTGCCGGTTTAGCCACCGCTACCTGCTCTCCGGTGACCCAGCCCCGCAGTGCCCTTGTGGTCAGGCATTAACAGTGCGCCATGTTTTATTGTAGTGTCCCCGCTTTAGTTAATCTCGTGTTGTCCTGTCCCTGCCATCTACTTTACCGGATATTTTAGCTGATGACGCTCGAGCAGCTGCTCGTGTTCTGCGTTTTATAACTTTGACTGGCTTGTCCAAAGACATCTAACCTTTTTACTTATTTTATCTGCATCTTTGTCAGGACTTTCTGGTGTCCCCCCCGCCCATTGAGTTTTACTAGATTCCATGTGCTCTAACAACAGTGACTGGGCGCTAATGACCTCAGTAGTTGAGCGCCCTTAAACCCCACCAAAAAAAAAAAAAAAAAAAAAAAAACTCTTCCGTGAGACACGTCAACTTTGTATTTTCAAATGGGAATCCCTCCATTTTTATTGTATATTCAGATTCTACGCTATAAAATGGTTTAGCAAAAACTATTGTTTTTCATTCGCGATAGATGGCGCTGTAATCGACAAATATCAGGTGTGCCTGTTTCTGCAATTAATAACCGACGAATTTGATTCTACATTTCATTTACGAGGCAAGAGTAAACATTTGTGTTCTAGCGGTCGATACTTGTGTACGAAATTTACTTTAGTGTCGTACTTTTAATTACACAGTACAGTACGGTTAGCCGCTGCAAGGTGTGCTTACAAGCCACATTCGGCGTGATCCAGGAACGGCGACGTGCGTGTAACAGTTTCCCGTTCCCACGGGATGCTCGACATCACTGAGGCCCGTTGCCGTGCTTGACCCCGGTGAGTCCCCTTGCGTCGCACCATTGGGTTGCTCGGTTCCCATGAGAACCCATGACAGATGCGCCTGTAACTCACCACCACTTCACAACGTTTCACTTAATTGCGACGGCTGTGCTTTGTCTTCCGCCGGTAGCTGCGTAGCCATCAGCGCGACGGTTACAGCGCTTGGGTGGAAAGACACGACGAAATTAGTCACGTTGGCGGCGAGGTACCCGGGCGGCCGTTTTAACATCGGTATCAACGAGTACAAAAAGGTTTACATTTTCATTGTAAATCAAATGAAGAATCAGTCTTAGTTGCAAAAACAGGCACACTTGATATCTTTCGACTACAGCGCCATCTAACACGAATGAAAACAATGGTTTGAGTGAAGCGTACGTATTTTTCGGCGTAGAATCCGAATTCGCATTAAAATAGGATCGGGGTGAGGAGGGGGGGGGGGGGGGGGGGGGGGAGGGGGTGTCCCATGTGAAAATTCCTTCACTAATATTAACTTTTCACCAAGAACATATTTTTAGGGATATTTAGCTGTCTCAAGATGAAACACACATCCTATACATATAGTGTAAACAGCGTCTGAACTTGAGTAGTCATGATTTTTTTCCTTGTTCCTTTCTTTCTTCCCAAACTGTCCGTACGCTCTTGCGTTCTTCCTTAAAATATTTTCCACTCCATTGGCTGGCTGGTAGTACAGTAACCGTTACGAATTGTTTGAAAAAGGAAACAGTCTTGGTTGCAAAATAATGATTATCTTATAACGCATTTTACTCTTTTGTGGCAGCATCAGATATGTAGTATTCTGCAAATAAGCACTCGTGGAAAAACATCCGAGGTAGGACGTGAACCGTAAACACACCACACTACGTCTGTGGTTGGTGATGTGTTTGATGTCGATGCCCTATCTTGCTCGTTTTCTTCACATATGCTTATCTGAGGAATATTAAATAATTTTATGATGCCCAAAAAGGGGCATAATTTTGCAACGACGACTGTCTTCTTCATGGAATTGATTTCCTTTTCTCTTTTCCCTGTATTTGAAATGTAGACTATGGTTTTTATGATGTATTGAATTTTTTATTGCTTTAGTTACCTTAGGCTATTGCTACTGGCCTACGGTCTTATTCTGTATCAGTGGTACGTTTTATCTCGCTCTTGCTATTGTTTCCCATGTCCACGATTTGCCTTGTCGCTGTGGTCTTGTTCATCCTGTGGCTATCTCCATAACATGTGATCTCTCTTTTTGCAAAGGTGTCCGTTACTTTTTCTGTCTGTAGATCTCTCTCGATGGGCATTTTATCTAGATTCCTTCACGAAAAACTGGTTGGAAAATTTTGCTGAGAATTTTCCTTTCCTGATTTACTATCTCCTTTATTTTTGTTTGACCACGAATCATCGTACTTACTACTACGTAGAGTGCTTCAGGTAGAGCTAGTTTGTTGTAATGCCCTAGTTTCGCTATGATAGAGGTAGATATTTTAATTGTATTCACTCCACGCAAGCTTATTCGCTTTTTGTAATTCGTACACTGGAATATCCAGGATGGAATGTACCAGTATTAGAGAAGGGAAGTTGCTACTTACCATATAGTGGAGGTGCTGAGTCGCGACAGGCACAACAAAAAGATTCACACAGTTATAGCTTTCGGCCATTAAGGCCTTTGTCAGCAATAGACACACATACACACACGCACACACACACACACACACCCACGCAAACGTAACGTCCACTGTCGTTTCACTTGTCTGAGACTCCAGACGTGTGTGCACGCTGCGTTTGCGTGAGTGTGTGTGTGTGCGTGTGTGTATGTGTGTCTATTGCTGACAAAGCCTTAATGGCCGAAAGCTATAATTGTGTGAATCTTTTTGTTGTGCCTGTCGCGACTCAGCACCTCCGCTATATGGTGAGTAGCAACTTTCCTTCTCTAATTTTGTAATTCTGAGAACCTTTCCTGATTGGATATTGTGTTCATTCGTAATGTATGGATGATCTCTCCTAGATATTTAAAGTACGTAGATCGTGACACTCGTCAGTACTGAGTTATAAGGAAGACAATATCTGTATGCTTCCTTTCCACGTATTGAGATTTATCGTAGCTGGTTTGTATGCCAGTTTTCTGTGACTTTCTTGTTGCTTCTACAGGACAAGTTAGGCTTGTCCTTTACTGTTTGTTAGAAGAGCGAGATACTCTGCTCACCTTTTGCAGACGACCTGCCGATTCTATGTCAGGACATAGAAACAGCGTGAAAACAAAGAGAAATTCTTAAAGAAACAGCAGAAAGGCTAGCGATTTAATAACTTTAGAAAAATAAATTACGTGTCTGGTAGCCAACTACCACCATCCAAAATTATAAAAACCGAATACAGTACAATCTAGAGAGCTTCTCATTTCAAATATTTAGGTGAAACCGATCAAAAAAGTGACTTGCTGCCACAAAATGGAAATGAGCTTTTTAAGCTCACAAAAGACGACTATAACAAAAGAGGCATCTCGAAATACACCAAACTGAGACAGAACAACACAGCCACGTAACCAGAGTGTTTTTATTTGACTGAAAAAATCATTTTAGACAGAAAGAGGGACATTGGAGACATTTAAAAGAAAATTTTAGGTCCAAATTATACTGAAGACGGAATACACAGCTTAAGGGAAAATAAAGAAACTGAAAATTTATTTTATTCATAGTTCAAAAAATGGTTCAAATGGCTCTGAGCACTATGGGACTTAACTGCTCAGCTCATCAGTCCCCTAGAACTTAGAACTACTTAAACCTAACTAACCTAAGGACATCACACACATCCATGCCCGAGGCAGGATTCGAACGTGCGACCGTAGCGGTCGCGCGGCTCCAGACTGTAGCGCCTAGAACCGCTCGGTCACTCTGGCCGGCCTATTCATAGTTGTTGTTTTTTCAGCAAATGTAGTATACACTTCAGAATTAAATTCAGTCGTTAGTTGCACAGACATTTTTATTTCACTTTACCGATTTCAACAAATTAATTTGTCATCTTCAGAAGCCTACAAAATTAGGAATAGTATAAATCACTAGACGCTATGTATTAGACATTTACGTAAATTATAAGAAGTGTACTGTAGAAAGTTACTTAGTACTGGCTTAGCGGATTTCAGTATCTTATTCACAGAAGCACAGTGTCATGCCATGTCGACAACTGACTGTACGTCATTACTGTAAACACAGACTGGGTGATTGGTAATTTACAGTAAATGAATCACAGCTATGTACTTGTCAAGCTGTTGTGTCAGCAGCAAAGAACATATATAAAAGGAGATAAAAAGTAAAACTACAGTATAGAAGACGTTATATATGTAATACGTTTGAAAAACATGGCACGTAATTTTAATATCTACAAGGAATGGACTAATTTTCACATTTTGCAAGAGATGGTATACAAACAAAGTAGAGTTTATTTTTCAGTGCGACCTATTCATTCAACAAATCTTTGAATTCAAGTAGGAATGTTCAAATATCTTACTCTGCTGTGGTGTCACCGCCAGACACCACACTTGCTAGGTGGTAGCCTTTAAATCGGCCGCGGTCCGTTAGTATACGTCGCACCCGCGTGTCGGCACTATCAGTGATTGTAGACCGAGCGCCGCCACGCGGCAGGTCTAGAGAGACTTCCTAGCACGCGCCCCAGTTGTACAACCGACTTTGCTAGCGATGGTTCACTGACAAAATACGCTCTCATTTGCCGAGGCGATAGTTAGCATAGCCTTCAGCTACGTCATTTGCTACGACCTAGCAAGGCGCCATTATCAGTTGCTATTGATCTTGTTAATCATGTACCGTCAGACCGACGTTCACCTTTAACGGATTAAAGTTAAGTATTCCACCAGCTACGTCCGTTTTTCTATATTCTAATTTCCTTGTCCTGTTCCAGACCTCACGCCAGCCTGCGTGAGCTAAAACGCGTGCCTTTCGGCTTCCTCTAGTATTCCTGAGTTGGCTCTCCTGCCAGCCCACAACATCTTCTAAAAGGTTCATTTTGTAGCCCTTGTCAACTATATGCCAAATTTCCATGTTAACCAAGGACGGAGGAGGAAGAGTGTGGTTCTCTATTTTGAGAAGTTCCGCAAAAGGTCACTTATATGAGTTGGCACCGTCTTTCTTGAGCAAGTGCTCGCTAAAATGGGTCTTAAATGACCTCCCTGTCTGTCGAACATAAAAAGCTGGAGATGTGTTACCACAGACTTGAGAACTTTGTCAACTGGAGGTTTCTCATTGTGTAGAAACAGCAACTTGGTGACATTATTGTTGGTAAAGGACACAGTGATGTCATATTTTTTAAACAAATTAAGTATACTTTACGAAATGTCACCTAGAAATTTGATTGAAGTGTATTTCTTAGCAGTAAGGCCATTTTTATCGACAACAGAGGATATATTCTTGTTGGTTGTACTTTTATAAGGTTCTGATACAACGCTTACTTGATATCCGTTCTTGACTGCTTGGTGCTGCCACAAGAGCTTGCCATGTACGTAGATGTCATTCATTTACTGGCAACTGCCAATCTGTCAGTCTGTGTTGAGAATAATTACATACAAAATGTGTAGTTGCCGACATATCATGGCATATTCTTCTCTGAAGAAGGTATTGACGTCTGCTAAGCAAATACTGAGTAACGTCTTCAACTTTTGTAGTCGTGTCTTCCTCAGTTGCGTAGAACACTACGGCATATTGATGATTTTTACTTTTGGATGTCTAAATACAATCTTCAGTGGCCTGGAATTTGTACATACTTTCACTATTTAGTTCACATTTTGGGGCAATGTACCTATAGGTTATAAACAGTTCTGGTGTTTCGTTTTTTCTATGACGTAGTAATATTTTAAAGTTTACTTATAGGTTGCGTGGAAGATTTTCGGTCCCATTTTTGGTAATGTTCCTCTTCTTATAATTGCGACTTGGGGATTTTGTTTTCCACATTTCAGATGACTGGGAACTGAACACTTGTTCTGATGCAAAATTCTCTGTTTGTGTGTGTGTGTGTGTGTGTGTGTGTGTGTGTGTGTGTGTGTGTGTGTGCGAAATATTATTTGTATTGGTGAGCTTTTTTATTACTAATTTTTTTTCCCGCACACGCACACACTCACAAATGACCATAATTTTGTAGGCTTCTGAAAGTGACAAATGTTGAAAGCAGCAAAGCGAAATAAAAATGTCTGTGCAACTGACGACTGAATTTTGTTCTGAAATTGGAAAATAGACCAACATTCATCAGGATATGAAAAAATGCAGCTGCGTGTAAAGTAAGGGCAGTCAAATGAAACCGAGATAGAGGGGAAAAAGTAAGTAAAAACTTTATTATTTTGAAAGTAATCATCATGCATGTTAATACAAGTATCCGACTGTGAGACAATACAATCAATGCCATCATGACAAGATGTTTAAGGTTACCTACGAAACTATGGTAGTAGGCAGACGGGCACCTCTTCGACCCAAGCAAACGGATGGTCACAAATTTCTTTCTTCAGGCCTGAAAAATATGGAAATCGCACCGGGAGAGATTGGGACTTTATGGACGATATGTAAGGGCTTCCCAGCGAAACGTCTCTGACGTAGTTGAAACAACTTTGGAAACATGTGGGCGTTTTTATTTAGCTGTCCTTAATAATCTGCCTTAATATGACCACATGTCAAAATCCTGAATAACCAAGTGTTGCAGCGGAGACCACTGCGTGACGTAGAGGTAGAGGTCAGCAGGGTTCTGGAAGGTAGCGACACGGCTGTGGATCCACGCCGACCCCAGTACCGCCGACCCCAGCCGCTCTGGGGTTTTCGGCTGAGGATCCTCGGCGCGTACAGCCGTACAGATTTGCTCTCGCTGGTTCTGTACTGGGTTTGAATCCTGATGCTCTTCGAACCACCGACGTACGCTGCAAGCTGCGTGACAGGTTTCATTCATTTGCTGGTAGAGGCCATCGTGTTGAGGAAAAACAAACTGCATCGTGCCCAAGGATGGATGCATACTTGCGTTGATCCATTGTGCCTGCCAGAATGACGAGGTCGCCCATGGGTGATACGAAAACATTCCCGAGTGTGTGTGTGTGTGTGTGTGTGTGTGTGTGTGTGTGTGTGTGTGCATCGACTCCCGATTTGTCTTCATGCGTGCTTAGTTAATGTGGAGTGTCGTTCAAGTCTTCGTGCGAGTTTTTTTTTTTTTTAAATCTTTATTGCAGTACATAAGAACTATACAATATAACCCACCACCTTAGTGATTAGTGGGTCCTAAATGATACAATGCTGTATGTTATTTGCAGCTATTACACTTATTACAGCTAATTTGTAAACTACAGACACTGTACACAGTGCAGGTTAATGGGGAAAATTACGATTTTGTTAAACTATACACTACTACCTACTTTTTAGTAATCCTAACTGCCTGCCGCGTTACAGGTGTGTCAGTATGGATATAAACCTACTACAAGGCCCTGCTCATCGAGCTAATCCCGATGAGCGTGCCCCTGACACTGGGAAGGCCAAAACTACTAGTCGCTGCAGGTTCCTATTTTAGTACCTACTTCTAATCCTACGTCACATCCGGTGCTGTCATAATCGTGAAGTTGGTGTACCGCAGTCCCCATAGCCGTGCAAGTGGCGGATTCCAACTAACGAGTCGGCCTGTCCACGCACAGGCGGTACAGGATTAGGGTAATAGGGCGCGTTCAGTAGTTGGTTTTAGTCGCGAATGTCCCTCAGGTATGCAGTCAGAACTTTACGTCATACCTCATTTGCCAGGTTATTCAGAGTTTCGAAAGTCTCTTCGTGTCTTAGTAGGTCATATGTAGTATTGTTTGGTAGTTGTTGTCTTAATGTAACTGCTAGATCATCGAAAAGGGGGCACTCGTAAACCACATGGTCGGGAGTGCCCTCCAAAGGTCACACTCGGGTGTAGCCCTTTTCCCAAACCGGCATAGATATGTCGGCTAAGGCCCATGACCAGTGAGAAATTGGACCCCGGGTTGGCTCGAAGTACCTCCTGCCTAACCTTTCTTTAGCATTTGGCAAGATACTGAAGGTTCTTCTGCCAGATTCATCCATTTCCCATGATTCCTGCCATAAATCCTCATCCGTTCTTGTTATCTCTCCCTTGTCCGTAGCCTGAACTCCCACAATATTTTCTATTTTCATATTGTTCCCTTTCTTAGCCCAGTACCATGCTGCTTGCTCTCGAATTTTAATGTCCAGAGCCCCATTATCACTAATAGTGCACCACCTGGGGGTGTTCTATAAGCCCCCCCCCCCCCCCCCCCCCCCAGGTCTTAGCAGCACGTTCCTCTGTACTCTTCTCACTGTCGTGACAGCCACCACCCTTGTGAGCCTGTGTGCCCAGACTCCCGAGCCGTAACCGACTATTGAAGTTAGTGTACTGTTATGGTACAATTTCATTAGGTGGGGGTGGGGAGGAGGTGAAATCTTTTGTGTCTTATGGAGATGAGGTTATTGAGTACTTGTAATGCTCTTTGGGTTACGGATTCAATGTGCTTCCCGAAGTTCCACCTTTCATCGATGATAAGTCCCAAGCAGCGAGTCTCATGTCGCCTGAGAACTGGTGAACCCCCAATTCTCACTGTGGGGTTTCTTACTAGCTGTCCTTTCAGCAATAGGTATGTTGATTTGGTTGATGAAATAGACATTTTAGTATTACTGCACCATAGTTGCAATTTCGCCATGGCCCTTTCTATTTTTGGTTCTATGTCTTCGCGGCTCCGGCCGCTAACCAGCAGAAGGAGGTCATCTGCGTAGGCTATCACCTCTTCACTCTGTTGTAAATTGTCTAGAAGTGGTTCCATGTGGATATCCCAAAATAGGGGACCTAAAACGGAACCCAGGAAACTCTTTCTCTCGCATGCAGGAGAAGAGTGAACGCCACCACAGGTTGTCAAAGGCGCCGCTGATGTCAACCATGAAGCCGACAACGTACTTGTACGGGGTAGAGCCACAGACCTCGGCCGCCAGAGCGATTGCATCAGATGCCGATCGCCCCAGCCTGAAGCCGAACTGCCTGCTGCTCATCCAACACAGCACTCGGTGTGTAGTCGGTCTGCAAGCTAGCAATTTGTCAAATAATTTTCCAAGAATGTCTAATAGGCAAATTGGTCTGTAAGACTTAGTTTCAGCTGGGTCTTTATCAGGTCCTTTTTTGCTAATTACTACATTGGCTACCTTCCAGATCTTAGGGAATTTTTCTTGTCTAAGGCATTCATCGAATAAGTGGGTAAGTGGGGCTACCAGTTGGGGCGGTAGGAACTGCACAACCTCCGCCACAATGCCTTCTGGCCCGGGGGCTTTCCCTCTTTTCAGTGATTTACTGTAGGCAGCCACCTCCTCTTCGGAAAAGGGGTAGACTGCCCTATCGTTTACAAGTCTGTCAAGATCCTCATTTCGTAGTTGATACTGATCTTCGGTATCTCCAATCACATCGTCATCAGGCAACAGGGACCGGAGAAGGACCTCGGCAGTCTCCTGCTGGGATTCCGTCATCCCGTCCCTATGCCCGATCGTTGATATCATCATTGGGGAGCGGATCTTTTCCCTAACTAGTTTATAGGGTACACCCCATGGGTCCAATGCTAATTTATTTAATACAACTCTGTATTCTAACTGCCCGAAGTTTTTGAAATTTCTCTTTTGCCTCCCGGTATTGCAATAGCCATCTTTGCTTTTCCCACCAGACGACACTGCGCTGGTAGTGCCTCCGCAGCCTTCTGACAGACTGACGCAATGCCTCTAGCTCAGCTGATCATGGTGTCAGGGAGGCCGCCATGGCCCTCCTCCTGGTTGGCACGACTGCCTTCACCGCTCTGGTTACTGTACTGACCAGTTCTTCAGCCCTCTCGTCTACGTCCAGGTCCTGTTGGACGTCACCTTCTGGCAGTGGAGGGATGTCGCCCTCTCTCGCTAGTCGCTCCCAATCTCCTCTTCTGTAATTCAGTTGCAGCTCCCACCCCATGGCCCAGTGGCACTCTCTGTCTCCTAAAGTAAAGGTAATAAGATTATGATCGCTTGTTGTGGCAGCGTTCGGTGTGACTAGTGTCACATCGATGTTGGTACCTTGGCCCCCTCCCGCCACGTAGGTGGGAAGATTGCCAGGTTTATTAGCCACCACAAGTTGTAAAGCCAAGATCATCTCCTCCACTTTACCACCAGTTTCATCTCTTGTGCCACTGTACCATAGGGAGATTTTGAATTTACGTAGGCTGTTATAACCATTTATCGCCCCCGCAGCGCCGTGGCTACTCTAGTTAAGTGGTCTAGGTGTTGCTCAATGTTGTCTCCATACTGAGTTGAGATTGGGTTGTTTGGGGGAGGAGACCAAACTCATCGGATTAGGGAAGGACGGGGAAGGAAGTCGGCCGTGCCCTTTCAAAGAAACCATTCCGGAATTTGCCTGGAGAGATTTAGGGAAATCACGGAAAATCAGGATGGCTGGACGCGTCCATACTGGAAATACATGTTTATGATAGTTATAACTCCCGCAGGAGATTGTATCTCCACGGCGTTGCAGTGACTGTTGGAGTGTTGCGAGAGTGTTGTTACCCGTAGGGTTTGGTTTGTGACGACTATTGTCGCTCTGGGGGCATCGGCACTGCTAGCTATCTGCCATGTAGCGGTTGCAAAGGATAGTTTCCCGACTTGATAGTACGGCTCCTGTAGGCAGAGCACATCAAACCTCCTCTCCTCCACCTCCCTTCGAAGCTCCTGCATCACAAGTCTGCTGTTATGTGCGTTCAGTTGTCCGATAGTTAATTTGGTCATTACGGGAAGTAAGTATGTATTCTGTCGTCAGGCCAGGTCTTGCTCCAATCAAAGGCGATACGACCGTTGGCTAGATGTCATTGAGATCAAATTTCTCGCCACGTCTTTCAAAAACTTTCTGAAGTAAATCTCGCAGGGCTCCGAAGTCGATGGGAAGGTTCACTGCCTTTAGCTGTAATCTGTCTACAGCCTCCATTACCGAAAAGGTGACCTTTCTGCCGATGTCCCACCCGGACCACATGTCGTAAGGCACTGGTCCATCATAGGCACTCACTGTTTGAATTCCTTTCTCTGTTGTTTTCACTTGAGCGACCTTATAAATTCTTTAAATCTGTTTGCCCTCATGGCATCCCTCCTCCTTCTACTTGGGGAATTACGCACAGGCACCGTGTTTACTGAGCCCTCCTCAGTCACAGCCGATTCTTGAAATTAGCCGTTGTTTGAGCATCCGGTAGGTGGGGCAACTCCGTCCCGTGGCACCACAGGATTTCTTGCCGCGACTTTTACAAGGAATGCAAACTCCTGCTGCTCTGCATTCTTTCCGAGTGTGACCACTCTCACCACACTTGGAGCATGCCGACCCCCTGGTGCAGTGCCCCAGAATGTGATCCAGGTCGCCACAGTTGTGGCAACGAGGTACCACGATATAATCCCTCGTGTTTACCGCGTGGAAGCCTACATATAATCTGCCCATTGACCTGATTCTTTTCCACATTTGTGCAGAGATCTCGGCGACGTGGTGTACTACATCTCGGTCCCGAGGCCCCGTTTTAAATCTCAGCTTGAAAGAATTCTTTAATTCGTCTTCATCTGTTTCATCAAAGTTTTGCGTCCTCATTGTCTCATATAGCTCCTCATTTGTCATTGCTGTCGATACATCGTACAGAATGACTAATTGATTCCTTTTACTAGGTGGTTCACCGAATTCAGCTTTTGATTGTTTAGTAGTATCTCTTTATCTTCTTCAGTGGCGACTTCTACGATTACCGAATTCCTACTTGGTTTAACTCTTTTAATTTTGTTTTTATCTTTGACGGGATCGATTATGGTAGTTAATAATTCCTGAATTTCTTAACACTAGTGTCTTGGCCAGGCAGAGTCCTGAGAAAGACTGCCGTGTCTGGCCGTTTGGCAACTCTATCAGTGGTGTCTTTAGTTGTTTGCGGCTTGGTTGGCGTTTGCGCAGCCACAGCCGCCCAGGTGTTAAAGGGTTGCTTCCTCTATCTGTCATTTTCTTTTTCTAATTCTATGAAGTGGCCTTCAAGTTTTGCATTGGCTGTAGCCCATGCAGATAATTCGTTTTTAATTACAGACATAGCCGCTTGACTTATTTTGCCATTTTTGATGTTTTGCTCCAAGAGCATTGTGATCCTCACGTGTCACTGTGTAACTGTTTCATCCTCTGCCTGTCCCTCCTCGTCATGTGGAGCGGGAGCAGACACCGTAGATGCCCGTTTATGCGCACTCGAATCACTCGCTTCGATTTCAGCCATCATAGGTCACGGTTAATAGACCCGTGGTCTAGGGGTAGCGTCTTTGATTCATGATCAAAACGTCTTCGGTTATGGGTTCGATCCCCGCCACTGCCTAAATTTTGATAAATCAGCATTGGCGCCCGAGGACTTCCGGCATAAGAAGTCAGCCTCATTCTGCCAACGGCCTTGTCAAAGAGGGCGGAGGAGCGGATAGAGGATCCGGGCACTCTCTTGTCCTAGGGGTGGGAAATTGCCACTAAAGGCGGAAGAATCAGCAATGATCAACGACATGAGGATGCAGAAGGCAGTGGAAACCACTGCATTAAAGACACGTAACGTGCATCCACAGGACAAGTGGTCTGTAATTGAAGAAGTGTCATGATGATCTCTCCATTGGCAAAAGATTCCGGAATAATCCCCCATTCGGATCTCAGGGAGGGGACTGCCAAGGGGGAGGTTACCATGAGAAAAACATTGAATAATCTACGAAAGGATAACGTTCTACGAGTCGGGGCGTGGAATGTCAGAAGCTTGAACGTGGTAGGGAAACTAGAAAATCTGAAAAGGGAAATGCAAAGGCTCAATCTAGATATAGTAGGGGTCAGTGAAGTGAAGTGGAAGGAAGACAAGGATTTCTGGTCAGATGAGTATCGGGTAATATCAACAGCAGCAAAAAATGGTGTAGGATTCGTTATGAATAGGAAGGTAGGGCAGAGGGTGTGTTACTGTGAACAGTTTAGTGACCGGGTTGTTCTAATCAAAATCGACAGCAGACCAACACCGACAACGATAGTTCAGGTATACATGCCGACGTCACAAGCTGAAGATGAACAGATAGAGAAAGTGTATGAGGATATTGAAAGGGTAATGCAGTATGTAAAGGGGGACGAAAATCTAATAGTCATGGGCGACTGGAATGCAGTTGTAGGGGAAGTAGTAGAAGAAAAGGTTACAGGAGAATATGGGCTTGGGACAAGGAATGAAAGAGGAGAAAGACTAATTGAGTTCTGTAACAAGTTTCAGCTAGTAATAGCGAATACCCTGTTCAAGAATCACAAGAGGATGAAGTATACTTGGAAAAGGCCGGGAGATACGGGAAGATTTCAGTTAGATTACATCATAGTCAGACAGAGATTCCGAAATCAGATACTGGACTGTAAGGCGTACCCAGGAGCAGATATAGACTCAGATCACAATATAGTAGTGATGAAGAGTAGGCTGAAGTTCAAGACATTAGTCAGGAAGAATCAATACGCAAAGAAGTGGGATACGGAAGTACTAAGGAATGACGAGATACGTTTGAAGTTCTCTAACGCTATAGATACAGCAATAAGGAATAGCGCAGTAGGCAGTACAGTTGAAGAGGAATGGACATCTCTAAAAAGGGCCATCACAGAAGTTGGGAAGGAAAACATAGGTACAAAGAAGGTAGCTGCGAAGAAACCACGGGTAACAGAAGAAATACTTCAGTTGATTGATGAAAGGAGGAAGTACAAACATGTTCCGGGAAAATCAGGAATACAGAAATACAAGTCGATGAGGAATGAAATAAATAGGAAGTGCAGGGAAGCTAAGACGAAATGGCTGCAGGAAAAATGTTAAGACATCGAAAAAGATATGATTGTCGGAAGGACAGACTCAGCATATGGGAAAGTCAAAACAACCATTGGTGACATTAAAAGCAACGGTGGTAACATTAAGAGTGCAACGGGAATTACACTGTTAAATGCAGAGGAGAGAGTAGATATGTGGAAAGAGTACATTCAAAGCCTCTATGAGGGTGAAGATTTGTCTGATGTGATAGAAGAAGAAACAGAAGTCGATTTAGAAGAGGTAGGGGATCCAGTATTAGAATCGGAATTTAAAAGAGCTTTGAAGGACTTACGGTCAAATAAGGCAGAAGGGATAGATAACATTCCATCAGAATTTCTAAAATCATTGGAGGAAGTGGCAACAAAACGACTATTCACGTTGGTGTGTAGAATATATGAGTCTGGCGATATACCATCTGACTTTCGGAAAAGCATCATCCACACAATTCCGAAGACGGCAAGAGCTGACAAGTGCGAGAATTATCGCACAATCAGCTTAACAGCTCATGCATCGAAGCTGCTTACAAGAATAATATACAGAAGAATGGAGCTGTTCGGGATTCTGAAAAAAGTAGGGGTAAGCTATAGGGAGAGACCGGTCATATACAATATGTACAACAAACAAGAGGGAATAATAAGAGTGGACGATCAAGAACGAAGTGCTCGTATTAAGAAGGGTGTAAGACAAGGCTGTAGCCTTTCGCCCCTACTCTTCCATCTGTACATCGAGGAAGCAATGATGGATATGAAAGAAAGATTCAGGAGTGGAATTAAAATACAAGGTGAAAGGATATCAATGATACGATTCGCTGATGACATTGCTATCCTGAGTGAAAGTGAAGAAGAATTAAATGATATGCTGAACGGAATGAACAGTCTAATGAGTACACAGTATGGTTTGAGAGTAAATCAGAGAAAGATGAAGGTAATGAGAAGTAGTAGAAATGAGAACAGCGAGAAACTTAACATCAGGATTGATGGTCACGAAGTCAATGAAGTTAAGGAATTCTGCTACCTAGGCAGTAAAATAACCAATGACGGACGGAGCAAGGAGGATATCAAAAGCAGACTCGCTATGGCAAAAAAGGCATTTCTGGCCAAGAGAAGTCTACTAATATCAAATACCGGCCTTAATTTGAGGAAGAAATTTCTGAGGATGTACGTCTGGAGTACAGCATTGTATGGTAGTGAAACATGGACTGTGGGAAAACCGGAACAGAAGAGAATCGAAGCATTTCAGATGTGGTGCTATAGACGAATGTTGAAAATTAGGTGGACTGATAAGGTAAGGAATGAGGAGGTTCTACGCAGAATTGAAGAGGAAAGGAATATGTGGAAAACACTGATAAGGAGACGGGACAGGATGATAGGACATCTGCTAAGACATGAGGGAATGACTTCCATAGTACTAGAGGAAGCGGTAGAGGGCAAAAACTGTAGAGGAAGACAGGGATTGTTATACGTCAAGCAAATAATTGAGGATGTAGGTTGCAAGTGCTACTCTGAGATGAAGAAGTTAGCACAATAAAGGAATTCGTGGCAGGCCGCATCAAACCAGTTACTAGACTGATGACCAAAAAAAAAAAAACGTAACGAGTGATAAAAAGGTGGGAGCCCGTCTCTTGCCCCGGACCGTCTCCTTTGGCTTTGGGGGGGGGGGGGGGGGAGGGGGAGACAGAGAACGCAGCTCGCCCACCGGCCTTGCCCCAAGGCCAAGGGGAATCTCGAACTGCTGGGTTCAGTGCGCCGTCGCCAGCGCACTGGTCCCCATCGGTGGCCCCGTCATCGACGATTTCACGTGGCTCTCCTCGGCAACTGCACCCCGCACTCTGGAGAGGCGGATGCACCTCTCGCCCTTCGCCGCTTACTAGCCCGAGCTTCCACCTCTCGGCCAAGGACCGACTCCTACTCAGGTGGTGGGCCGGTCACCCAGTCGTTCAGCGGTCTGGACCCAGCTGACCTGGCCCAAGCGATGTCACCACCTCCTGGGTTTGGCAGAACACGCCCCGGTTACCCAGGGGCGCCGCGATCCCACGCCGACCAACGAGGTAGCCGGCATGCAGAGCACCTGCTGGCCTGTGCCCTTCGAAAAGAGAGAGGCACGCCCGACTAGAAGCGATACGCTCTAGTGCGAGGCTCCGTACCTTACGGCGCGCTGGCAACGGGCAGGGCCGCACCGAAAGCACCGTCAAGCGACCGACCTCACGCCAGAGGTGCAAGAAGTGCAAGTGTTTGTCAAACTGCGTGTGTACTTGCTGTCATTTCAACTGACAACTTGTAAGTGTTGTCGGCGTACTGGCAATGGATCGGAACGCGCGAGGAGGGGACTGCACGGCGGCAGCTCGGGTCGTGAGTTGGGCCCTGGCGGTCAGTTGCAACGTGTCTGGAGCGCAGCCCGGGCCAGCCATTCGCCGGCTTGCAGCAGCAGTGAGCCCAGCGTGGACATCGCCCGCCCCACCGTTGCCGCCACGCATCACTTAAGCCGGACCTGACTTTTTGTGGACTGTTGGTCGGTCGGTTGTTCCGAGGATATTTCCGTGCGGCTTGGTCGACTGAGCCGCTAGCGGTCTCTGCGCAGTGTCGGAGTCTGTCTGAAGCTGAACGATCGGTACGAGCATCGTAGCTCGCCGACCCCGGACGTGAAGGTTGAGTGGTTTTGAGCATTACGTTGTTGGTTTTGGCGTTACTATTTTGGAGGTTTTCCTGTGAGCAAGAACGAGTGAAGTGTTCTAGACAACCGCCGTCAGGTGCAACTAATTAAATTAATTTATCCATAGTTAAGTGCACCAGCGGAATTTTCAGGCTTGTGGCCGTTAGTTTCTGGTTACCTACCCTGTCCGCTAACGTAGTTTTTAGGCAGTGTCTTTTCAAAAAAATGGTTCAAATGGCTCTCAACTCTCAATGGGACTCAACTGCTGAGGTCATTAGTCCCCTAGAACTTAGAACTAGTTAAACCTAAGGACATCACAAACATCCATGCCCGAGGCAGGATTCGAACCTGCGACCGTAACGGTCTTGCGGTTCCAGACTGCAGCGCCTTTAACCGCACTGCCACTTCGGCCGGCAGTGTCTTTTCCTCACCTGCCCAACATAGTGTGTAGTTTTGGCATCGTAGTTCACATACGCGTTTATTTGGTGATAGTGCTACATGTAACTTTTTGTGGGGGCCTTGAATTCTCATGTACTCCGTCGTGGCTAGCAAGCGGTTGGTCGGTCGGTCCGTGACTGTCCCTTGGTTGGGTTCGCATTAATTAAGTGTAGTTGGACTCACCACCTGTCCCGCCTAAGTGAACGAGGGCAGGCCGACCCACTGGAGACTCCTGAGTGCCGTTCCCTTAATCGTCCTTTTGGCAGTCTTAATGTTGTTGTAATTTAACTGTATTCTATATTTTTAATTTGGCAAGGTTAGTTGTGGACCTGAAGCCCTGGAAACATGTTCTCAGAGTTTCCTTCAAGTCCAAACATTATCGCCTTCTGCTCTTGGAAGGTAATTGTAATTTCCTCTGAAAGATTTTTCAAGTTATTGTGCGCCTTCTGCCGTTTGTGTTGCAAAAAGGAAATTTTTAAACTTAATGTACTGTTTTACCAATTGTTGCAACATATATTTCCTTAATTTGCAGAATTTAACCTTGCGGCCTTCAGTCATCTTATTGCGTTTGTTTATCTCTTTCTGTGCACCTTGTGGGCCATCAGACCTTTTAACATCTTAAAACACTGTAGCCTTCTGCCTTCAGTAATCATCATAGTATATTTGGAATTTTGAAGATTTAATCCGGCGGCCTTCAGCCGCTCCGCATGCTGATCTCTTATATGTATACGATTTATCTTACACCTAAATTTAACTGTGTGTCATGTCTTTTCAAAATTGAACTTATTCTAAAGCATCTGTTTGGAGGCCTTCAGCTGCGAGGCAAATTTAATTCATTCAAAAGCGTATTTGTGAACTAAATGATAGCCCGCATCTCGTGGTCGTGCGGTAGCGTTCTCGCTTCCCACGCCCGGGTTTCCGGGTTCGATTCGCGGTGGGGTCAGGGATTTTCTCTGCCTCGTGATGGCTGGGTGTTGTGTGATGTCCTTAGGTTAGTTAGGTTTAAGTAGTTCTAAGTTCTAGGGGACTGATGACCATCGATGTTAAGTCCCATAGTGCTCAGAGCTATTTGAACCATTTGAACCAACTAAATGATAATAAATTACAGTTGTGAATTCCTTGGCCCTTCCCGCAACCCTAATTACCTGTTAGCCCTGCGTGATTTAGCGGGCGTCTCACGCTCTTTTTTACATTTTACAACTGTTCTGCTTCCTCTGGTAAACCTTCCGGGATGTAAGGTCGTGGTCCATGAACCTTACATCCCGGAAGGTTTACCAGTAGATATGTCATCCGGTCGTGAAAGCCTTCATACTATGATCAGAAGACTCTACAGGGAACAATTCTCAAAATCAGTCAGACGCCTGGAAATTTTACGTAAGAAGAGAGCGCATTTAATTTGTACTTTCACTTTCTTGTTGCGTTGTAGGAATTCGTATACCATACCGAATTTTCTAAAGTTGAAGAGGATGTTCCAGACATCCCGTGTTCATCGGATATTTGATTATACAGAAGCAGCACTACTTCGAGAGAGGATACATTATACAAGACGAGAGATGGATTCTGTTGACCGTAAGTTACTGCAGCTAGTAAGATACAGATAGACCTATGGAATAAAATAGATTGCCTTACGTTTCGATCTATGGAAACCATGATGGAAACGACTACTAGAAGGCATAAGAAGAAGTTCGAAAAGTTACAAACTTATGCAGAATCTACAAATAATACAGTGATGTCCGAAACTGTTATTAACAAGTCAGACAGAGTTTTATCTCAAGACGAAATTTCAGTTCTTGCAAAAGGAGGAAACTACGCTATAACACCTCCGAAAGTTCCTGTTGAGGATATTATTGCAAATGTAGAAGCAGGTATACGTACTCTCCCCAAAGAAACTGCAAATGCAATCCGGATCGAAACCACCAGAGTATTACGCCGCAGTAAACCTCTGGAAAGAAATTTAACCAATGGCGAAAGAAAGGCTCTGAGAGATTTAAATGCAGATGAAGACATAGTGATTGTTCCTGCTGATAAAGGGAATGCTACTGTCGTTTTAAATGCAGAAGATTGTCAAAGCAAAATTTTGAATCTTTTAACGTCAGGACAATACAAAAAACTTAAGACAGATCCTACAGCCAGCGTACTACGGAAAACAAATAATCTGATAAAATCGGCCACTTCTATTCAAAAAGAAGAAGAAAGAGCTTTATTGAAGACTGAAGCTATGTGTCCTAGACTCTATGGCCTACTCAAGGTACATAAGAGGGACCTTCCTCTGAGACCGATTGTTAGTGCTATCAATTCTCCTACGTATGAAATAGCAAGGTATCTAGCAACATATATTGGAAAAACTGACTCATATATAAAGGAATCACGTCATTTTATAGAGAAAATTGAAGGTTTAGTTCTGACTCCTGAAGATATTTTAGTAAGTTTTGATGTAGTGTCTTTATTTACTATGATTCCAGTTAACGAAGTTATGGATTTTATAACGGATATTTTTCCAGAAGATCTGACAGCTCTTTCCAGACATTGTCTTACTTCCAGTCAGTTCCAGTGGAATAATGAATTTTATGAGCAACTTAATGGCGTAGCAATGGGTAACCCATTGGGTGCTGCAGTAGCTAATTTCTACATGGAGAAATTCGAACAGTCAGCCTTGGAAAAAGCAGATAAGAAACCATCTCGCTGGTATCGGTATGTAGACGATACATTTGTGGTCTGGCCACATGGTAGAGAAGCCTTAGACGAATTTTTTGATTACTTTAATAATATAAATCCAAGAATCCAGTTTACCATGGAGAGAGAGAATGACAACAAAATACCGTTTTTGGATGTTTTAGTTATGAGACAGACAGATGGAAGATTGAAACAACAGATTTTTAGAAAAATAACGCACACAGACAGATAATTACATAAAAATTCTAACCACCATCCACAACAAAAGAGAGGTGTGATTAAAGTCTCGTTGACAGAGCCAGACGGATTTGCACGCCGGATTATCTAGACGCCGAATTAAAACATCTGAAGCACGCTTTTGAGAAAAATGGCTACTCAAAGAAAGAAGTAAGCAGAATTCTGCACCCAAACAACAAAAAGGCTAAGGACAAGCCCGAAAAACGATGGAAGAATACAGTCTCTCTCCCTTTTATAAAGAAAGTAACGGATCAGATTGGAAAGATTTTAAGTACACATGATATGAGACCTGTTTTTAGACCAACGAAGAAAATTTGTCATGTTCTCCGGTCTGTAAAAGATAAACGCGCTCCTCTATCAGCCAGTGGCGTATATAAAATTCCGTGTACATGTGGTAAAGTCTA
This sequence comes from Schistocerca americana, assembly GCF_021461395.2. Classification (NCBI taxonomy): domain Eukaryota; kingdom Metazoa; phylum Arthropoda; class Insecta; order Orthoptera; family Acrididae; genus Schistocerca; species Schistocerca americana. The sequence goes on from NC_060127.1 coordinate 195,613,978, forward strand.
TATTGGAACAACGAAAAGAAGCGTAAATACACGGTTAAAAGAACACAGAAGTCTTTGCCGATTAGGGAAAACAGATAAATCGGCTGTAGCAGAACACGCTTTTCAGTCACGAAATCATCAAGTGAAGTTTTCCGAAACAAAATTTTTATCTACGACGACAAACTATTACCCACGGCTTTGTAGAGAAGCAATTGACATATATACACTCCTGGAAATGGAAAAAAGAACACATTGACACCGGTGTGTCAGACCCACCATACTTGCTCCGGACACTGCGAGAGGACTGTACAAGGAATGATCACACGCACGGCACAGCAGACACACCAGGAACCGCGGTGTTGGCCGTCGAATGGCGCTAGCTGCGCAGCATTTGTGCACCGCCGCCGTCAGTGTCAGCCAGTTTGCCGTGGCATACGGAGCTCCATCGCAGTCTTTAACACTGGTAGCATGCCGCGACAGCGTGGACGTGAACCGTATGTGCAGTTGACGGACTTTGAGCGAGGGCGTATAGTGGGCATGCGGGAGGCCGGGTGGACGTACCGCCGAATTGCTCAACACGTGGGGCGAGAGGTCTCCACAGTACATCGATGTTGTCGCCAGTGGTCGGCGGAAGGTGCACGTGCCCGTCGACCTGGGACCGGACCGCAGCGACGCACGCCAAGACCGTAGGATCCTACGCAGTGCCGTAGGGGACCGCACCGCCACTTCCCAGCAAATTGGGGACACTGTTGCTCCTGGGGTATCGGCGAAGACCATTCGCAACCGTCTCCATGAAGCTGGGCTACGGTCCCGCACACCGTTAGGCCGTCTTCCACTCACGCCCCAACATCGTGCAGCCCGCCTCCAGTGGTGTCGCGACAGGCGTGAATGGAGGGACGAATGGAGACGTGTCGTCTTCAGCGATGAGAGTCGCTTCTGCCTTGGTGCCAATGATGGTCGTATGCGTGTTTGGCGCCGTGCAGGTGAGCGCCACAATCAGGACTGCATACGACCGAGGCACACAGGGCAACACCCGGCATCATGGTGTGGGGAGCGATCTCCTACACTGGCCGTACACCACTGGTGATCGTCGAGGGGACACTGAATAGTGCACGGTACATCCAAGCCGTCATCGAACCCATCGTTCTACCATTCCTAGACCGGCAAGGGAACTTGCTGTTCCAACAGGACAATGCACGTCCGCATGTATCCCGTGCCACCCAACGTGCTCTAGAAGGTGTAAGTCAACTACCCTGGCCAGCAAGATCTCCGGATCTGTCCCCCATTGAGCATGTTTGGGACTGGATGAAGCGTCGTCTCACGCGGTCTGCACGTCCAGCACGAACGCTGGTCCAACTGGGGCGCCAGGTGGAAATGGCATGGCAAGCCGTTCCACAGGACTACATCCAGCATCTCTACGATCGTCTCCATGGGAGAATAGCAGCCTGCATTGCTGCGAAAGGTGGATATACACTGTACTAGTGCCGACATTGTGCATGCTCTGTTGCCTGTGTCTATGTGCCTGTGGATCTGTCAGTGTGATCATGTGATGTATCTGACCCCAGGAATGTGTCAATAAAGTTTCCCCTTCCTGGGACAATGAATTCACGGTGTTCTTATTTCAAATTCCAGGAGTGTAAACATAGGGATAATTTTAATCGGAAAGAAGAGACCATGAAACTTAGTGATATTTGGGCAGTAGCACTACAGAATTGCTAGACAGTTTTATCCGTGACGAGATTACGATTGATAGTTAAGTTTTATCTCTGACAAAGATTATCTCTACATATCACGTGTAATTCTGGCCACGCCCACTTTCTACGATATATATTAGTCGCTCTCAGACGTCCGACCCGTCAGTCGGCAAGACTCACCGGAGAAGAAACACCCCTCTGAAGATGTCCAGCGCAGCTCTGGACGAAACGTTAGGGCTGAAGAGTTTCATGGACCACGACCTTATATCCCGGAAGGTTTACCAGAAGATATGTCATCCGGTCGTGAAAGCCTTCATACTATGTTCTGCTTCCTACCACACGAAGTTTCCAAAGGTCGATAATGACGGTATCTTCAAGAGGATGGAATATATCGTCGAAACAAAATACCGGGTGAGCATAAGGCATTTCCCTGATTACAAAAATTTATTTCGATGGAATTACGCCAGATATAGCTATACAGTTTGTTGCAAATGGAACCATTTTTGTAAATACATTACCACATATCCGTGCGGTGATTTGCGAAGGGTGGCTTCACTCATGAAGTTCTGTGGATGCACTTCTTCGTGAGCACAGACACCTCTCTCTGTCTGTCTGTCTGTCTGTGTCTTGGCCTCTCTCTCGCTCTCTCTTTCTCTTGTTACAGGTAGCGTAATCTAAGAGTGTTGACGTCACGACGGCATCTGTGCCGCAGAAAGGGCGATGTGTCTCTTATTAGAGTGCAGCGACAGTTTCGAAATGCCCGAGGCTGTAATCCACCAGATGTCGAGACTGGCAGCGCTGGATACAGGGCAAGAGGCGCTGGCCCTGCAGTCAGTCAGGACACTGTTGGTACGTACAGGCTTTCAACACATTTCGCTGAACCGAAGCGTTTTGCTTCTAGAGAAACTCGCCTTTTCTATGCATGCGAACTGCAACTCCTGAAAACTTTACAGCCAGATGACAGGCCCGGACGGGAGCAGTTTACAAGGAACTTGCTGGAACAAATCGATGCAGTAAATTTATTTTTTCCATAATGAGACTATTCACATCTTCGACACAGTAAATAGGCACAATGTCCGGATCTGAGAGTTGTAAGTTGCACACGTCGCGGTACAGAAGAAATGGCGCAGCTCGAAAGTGAACGTATGGTGCGGCTTGATGCACAACGCAGTCATACGGCCGTTCTCTTTCACTAGGTCTGCCATTACGGCAGCAGTTTAACTTTACGTTACACTTCAGGTACAGGAATTTCAACAAGATGCTGAACCCCCACACTGGGTGTATTTGTTCGCTAGTTGTTGGATGAAACCTTTCCCGACTATCGCGACCGCCTCGTCCACCAGACATATTACCACTTGACATTTCTGAGTTTTTTAGGCATCAGTCTTCTGTCTGGCCAGAAGGAGCTTTTCGCTCTGCAGCGGAGTGTGCGCCGATATAAAACTTCCAGGCAGATTAAAACTGTGGGACTCGAATTCGGGACCTTTGCCTTTCGCGGACAAGTGCTCTACTGACTCACGACCCGTCCTCCCAGTTTCAATTCAGCCAGTACCTCATATCCTCCCTTTCAAACTTCACAGAAGCTCTTCTGCGGACCTTGCAGAACTAGCACTCCCAGAGGAAAGGATATTGAGGAGACATGGCTTAGCTACAGCCTGGGGGATGTTTCCAGAATGAAATTTGCGCTCTGACTGGTTTTATATGCTCCGCCACGAATTCCTCTCCAGTGCCAACCAATTCAGAGTAGCACCTGCAAACTACGTCCTGAATTACTTGCTGGATGTATTACAATCTCTGTTTTCCTCTACAGTTTTTGCACTCTACAGCTCCCTCTAGTACCATGGAAGTCAATTCCCCGTGTCCAAACAGATGTATCATCCTGTCCCTTCTCCTTATCCGTGCCTTCCACATATTCATTTCCTCTCCGATTCTGCGCAGAATATCCTCATTTCTTATCAGTCCACCTAATTTTCAACATTCGCCTGTGGCACCACATCTCAAATGATTCGATTCTTTTTTGCTCCGGTTTTCCCACAGTCCATATTTCACTACCATACAATCCTGAGCTCCAAATGTACATTCTCAGAAATTTCTTTCTCAAGTCAAGGCCGATATTTGATATTAGTAGACTTCTCTTGGCCAGAAATGCCATTTTTGCCATTCCTAGTCTGCTTATGATGTCCTCCTTGCTCCCTCCGTCATTGGTTATTATACTGCCTAGGTACCAGAATTCGTTAACTTCATCTACTTCGTGACCATCAATCCTGATGCTAAGTTCCTCGCTGTTCTCATTTCTGCTACTTTTCATTACCTTCGTCTTTCTTCGATTTACTATCAATCCATATTCTGTACTCATTTGACTATTCATTCCATTCAGCAGATCCTGCAATTATTCTTCAGTTCCACGCAGAATAGCAATGTCATCAGCGAATCGTAGCTTTGATGTCCTTTCACCTTGAATTTTAATGCCGCTTCTTAACATTTCTTTTATTTCCATTATTGCTATTTCGATATACAGACTGAACAGTAAGGGTGAAAGTTTACATCCCTATTTTACACCCTTTTTAATCCAAGCACTTTGTTCTTGGTCGTCCACTCTTACTATTCCCTCTTGGCTCTGGTACATATTGTACCCATATACGTCTGTCTCTACAACTTAACCCTATTTTTCTAATTATTTCGAAAATCTTGCACCGTTTTACACTGTCGAAGGCTTTTTCCAGGTCGACAAATCCTATGGACGTGTCTAGATTTTTCTTTAGTCTGGCTACCATTATTGACCGCAACGTCAGAATTGCCTCTCTGGTGCCTTTACCTTTCCTAAAGCCAAACTGATCGTCATCTAACACTTCCTCAATGTTCTTTTCCATTCTTCTGTATATTATTCTTGTCAGCAATTTGGATGCATGGGATGTTAAGCTGAATGTGCGATAGTTCTTCACTTGATCACTTGTCAGCCTTTGCAGTCTTCGGCATTGTATGGATGGTACTTTTCCGAAAGTCAGATGGCATGTCGATAGACTCATACATTCTACACACCAACATGAATAGTCGTTTAGTTACCACTTTCCCCAATGATTTTAGAGATTCTGATGGAATGTTATCTACCCCATCTGCCTTATTTGATCGGAAGTTCTCCAAAGCTCTTTTAAATTCTGATTCTAATGCTTGATCCCTCATCTAAATCGACTCCTGTTTCTCCTTCTATCACATCAGACAAATCTTCCCTCTCACAGAGGCTTTCAATGTATTCGTTCCACCTATCTGCTCTCTCCTCTCCACTTAACAGTGGAAATCCCGTTGCGCTCCTGATGTTATTGTTTTGACTGTTCTGTATGCCTAGTCAGTCCTTCCGATAATCTTTTTTTTTATTTCTTCTCATTTTTCATGCAGCCGTTTCGTCTTAGCTTCCCTGGTCCTCCTATTTATTTCATTACTCAGCGTATTGTATTTCTTTATTCCTGTATTTTCCTGAGCGTTGTATAAGTATATCGTAATTAATGTAAGAATGATTGCCTTTGTATATGCCGAACGAAATAAATCCCTGAACGTTTTTGTGCTTCCTTCTTTCGTCGATCAGCTGAAGTGTTTCTTCTGTTACCCATGGCTCCGTCGCAGTTACCTTCTTTTTACCTATGTTTTTCTTTCCAACTTCTGTGATTGCCCTTTTTAAAGATTTCCATTCCTCATCAACTATACTGTCTACAGAGCTATTGCTGTATCTATAGCCTTAGAAAAGCTAAAGTATATCTCGTCATTCCTTAGTATCTCTGAAAAGAAGAACCCTATCACTTTGCTGTTCACTGTAACACACTCTCTGCCCTACATTCCCATTCATCACCAATCCTGCTCCCGTTATACCATTTTCTGTTGCTATACTCATCTGTCCAGAAAGCCTCGTCTTCCGTCCATTTCACTTTACTGACCCCTACCTTATCTAGATTGCGCCTTTTAATTTCCCTTTTCAGATTTTATAGCTTCGCTACCACGTTAAAGCTTCTAATATTCCACACCCCGACTCGTAGAACGTTATCCTTTCGTTGATTATTCAATCTCTTTCTCGTGGTCACCCCCTCCCCCTTGGCAGTCCCCTCCCGGAGATTCGAATGGGGGATTATTCCGTCTTTTGTCAATGGAGAGATCATCATGACACTTTTCCAATTACAAGCCACATGTGCTGTATATACACGTTAGTGTCTTTAATACAGTGGTTTCTATTGCCTCCTGCATCCTCATGCTGTTGATCATTGCTGATTCTTGCGCCTCTAGGGGCAGTTCCCCAAGGACAAGAGTGTCCCTGAACCTCTGTCCGCGCCACCTCCCTCTTGGACGGGGCCTTTCGCAGGATGAGGGTGACTTCTTATGCTCTAAGTTTTCGGCCGCCAATGATGATTAATGATTAAGATGTGGCGGATTTTGAATTGGGGACCGATGCCTTTTTGTTAGTAATCAAAGACACTATCCCTAGACTAGGGTAAAGTGTTGAGTTCACCAATTCCCAATGTGCAAGTCCTACGGCTCGACGAATACGATATGCGGTAGGGACGATGACGGAAGACACGTTGACAAAGAGAGAAACTATGTAACGCCTAGACATTCTTCCGCCAACAACAAAGGAAGCACATGTGCAAGAGTATCCATAAAATTTTTTGTGAATTACGCCACCACTTCTGACAGTCCGCATGGGTTCAGGCAGAATAGTTCCTTAGAATAAATTTGTGTAATGAGGGAAATACTTTACATAGTATAGAGGGTAGGTTGTACTTAATGTTTCAATTTCTCACGCTGTAAAAAATGGAAAATGAACCAATGCTCAGAATGAGCATTGGAACGGAATATTGTCTAAAAAGGGGAAACATTACGGAAACACAAACATTTAGCGAATATATTGCCATTAGATGCCGCTGCAGGCGGCAGAGTTGGCAAATTAAAAGACGCGGGCCGCACGGTGTCCCTCAGTTTGCGTCTGAGACGCTCGGCACTGCAGGATAGCGCGATGCTCGTAAAACGCTTTACAAGAGCGGTGGCTGCGCTAGCAGGTCGTTTCACACTGCACAGGTAGCTGTGTGAGGCACGTTGACGTCACAGTTTGGAATAGGACCGTATTTTTACTAGGATATGGGTCCGGCGCATCCTGTTACCTGCACCGTCAATGGTAGAGCTATGAGGGTCTTTTGTGCGCCATCGTCACGTGTGGGCGGGATTATTTTTGTGCAAGATGTCGCTCTTCCGCACATCGCACATCCAGTGAAGCGGCTGCTGCAGAAGCGTTTCGGCAGTACCAGAATTATCAGCCGCCATTTCCCTGCAGCCTGCCCTTCCCGACTTACGGCTGTGGGGTTATCGGAAAGATGCTGTGTTCAGCACTCCGAATGCAAACGTAGCTCAACTGATGGCACACACTGCGCAACGCGTACTGGACGTGACTCCTGAAACACTCCGATTTCAACTAGTAGCAGAAACGGTGGATAGCATATCAGACATGTCTTGCGCCAGTCTCACAAAACATAAAAACTGCTATCATTGTAGCTTTCTATGCGGTTTTTGGTCTCAGGACAATTAAAACCAGATTTTTCGGTAGGATGTGGTACGACCTTGCTTACCTAACTAACAGAGGCACAACTGTCGAATGCCGAACTGGAACAGTCAGGCAAATTGCAAAGTACGGTTGGTTTAATGCGCAGCTCACACCAAACCATCATATTGCCATTCATCTGTCACTTGTAGCCTAAACCGTTTAGGTTACAGCGCCATATTGCGGGAAAACTTTCGTTAATTTTTTTTTTTGCAAAAAAAATTTCCGCTTCTTCGATAGCATTGTGTGCAAATTTGACGTCAATCCTGGCAGTGAATATTTTGTACAGAGTTCTGAAAATGGAATTTTTTCTATACTCACACCGTACATACGAGGGCTGTTCAAAAAGTGTCCGACCTTATGGTTTATTGTTGAAGCCATCAATGGTTCCGGGCCCGTGTGCTCTCTATATTTGTAGGCACACGTAGTGCATATGGCTAAGCTTTTGCACGTCTGCGGGAACAACCAGTCGCTGGCTAGCCGTTGACAAGTAAGCACATGTAGCTGACAGTCGCCGCATTTTGTGTTGTACGGAAAGTGACAGAAAAAATGGAACAAAGTTGATGCAGCAAATTTTGTTTTAAGCTTGGCATTTCTCATGTCGAAACAATTCTTAAAATTCAGCAAGTGTTTGGGACGAAGCAGTAGGTGCTACACAGATACAACAGATACACAGAGACTGGTACAACCGCTTGGACGTTGTAATTGATCACGTAAGTTTCCTGGTCATGAAGGGCAGGCGAACCACGATCAGAGAACTTGCAGAAGAGGTCAAAAGTAGTACTGCATCCATTCATTCCATTTTAATGGAACATTTCGACTTCAGGAGGATCTTAGCAAAGTTTGTGCCAAAGATGCTGACAACTGAGCAGAAGTAACATCGTACAGACATCGCACGGGGCTTTCTGAATACTGTGAACAGTAACACCACCTTTCTTAAGACAGTGATCACTGGTGATGAGTCCCGGGCTCATGTGTATGAGCCAGAAACAAATTTCTAATCATCGCAATGGAAGCATCCGTCACACCAGAAAACCAAGAAAAGCGGGCAGGTCTGTAGCACTGTGAAAGTCATGCTGACCATGTTTTTTGACTGCAATGGGGTGGTCCTCCACCAGTACTCCCCAGAAGGTACTAATGTAAATAAGGGGTACAGCAAAAGTTCTGCGTCGCCGTCGTGAAGCAGCGAGGCGCAAACGGCCGAAATTGTGGCCAGCGGGCCAATGGCACCCTCACCGCAAAAACGCACCCGCCCATCGTTCTTAGTTAATTTAGAGTCTTTTGGTCAAAGCCACATACAACACTGGTGTGGTTTTTCAGCCTACCTATTCCTCTGACCAACCAACGAATCACTTCTGGCTTTTCCCTGAAAGAGACCAAATTTCAGAACAGGGAAGACATAATGCAGAATTCGATGGAGCAGCTGTGCATCGTACCAAAAGGGGCTTTCCAGAGATGCCTCCGGCGGTGCCAGCAGCACTGCGAGAGATGTGGAAGTCGACTGGTGTCTAACAATATTATCTGAATAAAGACTAATTTTGTAAATAAATGTCGGATACTTTTTAAACAGCCCTCGTATAAGGTGTTTCGGGAGGAATAACAAATACTGTAGAAGCTGCTATCATTGACTAATTCGAATAAAACTTTCGATATAACACTTGTCCAGTTTACTTGACAATGTAGTAAAATTCACATTTTACCCACCAATTTCTTTTTGTTCCTACTGTTGTTATAGCCTTGTAGGACTGTAAGTGTAGGTGTAGACAAAACTGCTGCCCGCTCAGCCGGCCCACTGCGCTTGTTGCATACACAGCAGGCGTGACCCGTGTCCCGCCTTGGCCAGCTGTGTGCGTCGCCAGAGGGAGGGACAGGGGGGGGGGGGGACGCTACTCGGCTCCGCTGGCTGGCGTCAGCGCTAAAAATACTGGCCCGGCGGCAGTTTGCTGCGCCGGCCGGCCAGCTGAATGACTGACGCGGCGGCGGCAGCAGCAGGGGACGCACGTGCTGCCCGCCCAGCGCCGGGGCTGCGACGGACAGCTCAATGGGTTACGTCAGCGGCGCGGCGGCGTGCTGGGGTCCCTGCAGGCGGAACTCAGCCCGCCGGCCTCGCGAATACAAAGTGCGCGGGCCGCCGCGTCTGCATCCACATTTATCCTCTGCAAACCACGTGACGATGTGTGGCGGACCGCGCACCGCGGACGAAGCAACGAGGATACAACCGTTAACTCACGGGGTGACTTCTCTGTAACGTATACTACGAGGTGTGGTCAGCGATGCCCAAATTGAGATATAAGCAATAAATAATTCCAAATTTTTCTCTTATGTTATATAACATCTCTTTCCATGATTTATCACAAAAGCTGTCAGGGGACTGAATTTTACATTCCGAAAAATTATAGTATCTCAGTAGCATGTAAACCTTCACATAAAACTAGACTTCTAGGTTAAAAACTGCACTCGATAGGACAAAAAGTAAGTCTGCAAATCTGACGTTCACCGATGGTTTCTACATTTTCCTTTACCACCACTCAGAGCACACCTGATATTAACCAGCACTTTAAGTATTTCATCGGAGAAACAGGAAAAGTTCTTCCTCTGAATGATACTCTTGTTCACCAGTAGAAATGTGATCACTGCTATTGTAAACTCGTCGTCTTTTTCGTCTTCAGACTTCGGATAAAATTGACTCATTCCTGCGAACACGTTTCATGCTGTACTATGAAAACACGCACGTAGTTCAGAAGGCGCGGTCTAGGAGATCTCAATACGTGTCGACAACACATGTCGTCAGCAAAAAAAGATGACCATAATGCAACCGACATCGAAACATTATAGACTTGGTGATTTGCGGAGAGTGGGTGGGGTATAGAAACACTCCACCAGAATTTACCATGCAGAGCGAGTTCGAAAAAGCTCTCGCGGTCTCAGAGGCCACATCTCCTTACTTAAGGAATAAGAAGGACTCTAGCATAGGCAAAAAGTGCATTCTACGCTAAATTGGGTTTACTAGTATCGCACACAGATTTTTAGGAAGAAATTTCTGAGAAATGTAAAGAGAATTGAGGATCTGTTGAATGACGCTCGGTTTAGCTTCAGAAGAGATAAAGGCACCAGAGGTGCACTTCATGATAATCGACGCTAGAGTCAAGCAAAATCAAGAGACCTTCCTAGGATCTTCGACAATGTAATATGGACAAAGATGTCCGAAATTCTCAGGAAAACAGGTGTAAGCTACAGGGAAAGATGGATAACATGCAATGCTAGCGAACCCGACAATGCTCCAAGTTGATAAACGTGTGTGGAAATTGGGTATACATTCTAAACCCCTTCTCTTCCTCTTTCTCTGCCCATGTCTTCCTGCCCCCCTTTGTCTAACTTCTCCTTCCCCCCTTCTCCTCCTCTCTCTGTCCGTATCACTATTTCCTCCCCCCCCCCCCCACCCCCTACCCCATCCTCTCTGTCCTCTTAGTCTCTGACTTTGAGCCGTACTTAATGTTACAGCTGCTGGATCTGACACAATAGTGGCTTCAATGACTGTATTCGTCATAGTTTTAATATGCGAATGGTAGAATTGCAAAGTTTAGGACGATTCGGATTTCGTAGTAGTATTCTAATCATAAGCTGTTAAGCCATAAATACTGATGTGTTGGCAGAAGAGCCAACACCGTGTGGCTAGAGGAGGCCGAAATGCACGCGTTTAAGCTCACGCATACTGGCGTGAGGTCTGGAACAAGGTAAAGTAATTATAGTAGCCAAAAATAGTACATAGCTTCGGGAATACTTAACTTTAATCCATAATTGGAGAACATCGCTCTTGATTATACATGAATTACAATCTCAATATAAACTGGTAATGGCGCCTTGCTAGGTTGTAGCAAATGTCGTAGCTGAAGGCTATGCTAACTATCGTCTCGGGAAATGAGAGCGTATTTGTCAGTGATCCATCTCTGGCAAAGTCTGCTGTACAACTGGGGCGAGTGCTAGGACGTCTCTCTAGACCTGCCGTGTGGCGGCGCTCGGTCTGCAATAACTGACAGTGGCGACACGCGGGTCCGACGTATACTACCGGACCGCGGCCGTTTTAAAGGCTACCACCTAGCAAGTGTGGTGTCTGGCGGTGACACCACAAATACAAGTTTCCTGTTTTCTGTAAAACCGACGGCGAGGAAGAAAACATAACAGCACAATGTTGTGTATAATTATATATAAGATGAGGGAATATATGGCATAGGAGAAACAATTTGTCTAATGGTTTACGAGAACTGCTTTCATAGTTAAAGCTGAATGCGAAAAAGAAAAGGAAACCGCACATTTTCACAGCACAGCAGTTTCTAGGTTTAGCAGAAAACCTGCACATTATGATTAAAAGAAATGTAAGAGAGTCATGTAGATACGTCTAGATACGACTCCGACAGGTGACACGTACGTAAGCATCCTGTCTGATCACCTACATCCAGTCTTGCCCATTGTCCATTCCGAAGGACTTGGGCAGTTCCAGCAGGACAATGCGACATCCCAGACGTCCAGAGCCGCTCCAGAAGCACTCTTTTGCGTTTAAACACTTCCGCTGGCTTCCAAACTCCGCAGACATCAACATTATTGAGCATATCTGGGAAGCCTTGCAACGTGCTGTTCACAAGAGATCCCCACCTCCTCGTACTCTTACGTTTTTATGGACATCCCTGGCGTCAGTTCCCCCCCCAGCACTACTTCAGGCATTAGTCGAGTCCATCCCACGTTGTATTGCGACACCTCTGCGAGCTCGTGGGGGCCCTGCACGATATTAGTTTCTTTGGCTCTTCAGTGTATTATGTATATTAAGAATATATACCCGTGTCCTCCCGAATGTCCATCAGAGCATCATGAAAAAATTTGAAGTAAACCTGTCCGGAACTTTTCTAGATTTTTGGTAACAACGTTTCCCCTTTATATATGCCATACACAGAGTGAGTTACGTAAGACGTAAAGAGTCTTGTCTCTTGTATCGATCTAAATTTTGAAGGAAATGTGATTTTTGAAATAGAAGGATATATTTTTAATGGTATCCGAAAGCGCTTGAACAGACGAGTTAATGTTGAGGTTGAAAATAATCTCAGAGTAATCCGAGAGATATTCTAAAACTGAACGGCAAGTCGGCCGGAATCTGCGATTGCGTTGTAAAAACACGCATCCCAGGCTACGTCGCTGTACGAGTCCTTTACGTTGTTTACCTGGCTGCACTGGAGAACTAGCAGGAGCTGTGTCGCCTATCGACAGGTCACTTCTGCTTCAACATTCCTTCCAAGTGGACTTGTACATCAAGGAGTAGAATTTATACATGCCACATTTATACGGTGGATGGTGGCAAGAGACGTGTTACCAATGAATGTGGGATCATCCAGAGGAGCGTTATTCGCGTCTTGCACGGACATAAATTCCACACTCATTCCTTTTCACTACTTCAGGCACTCGGAGGACGTGATTTCGAAAATCTTAGAATTTTGTTGCTTGTTTTGCATCGCTTGGGAGTCGACACTTTGTTTTTCCAACGATTCCTGTTACCAACGAAACAACGCCTTCAAAACACGGTAATGTAAATTCACATGACATGCACTACACGGCAGCTGAAAATCCGCTCTGGCTTCGTCAGGTACAACAACAACGACCGTGAAACGTAAACCTAGGGTGTGACATCGTTGAAAATTCCATAGTGGGACCTTACTTCTACCAGGGGTGTTAAATGGGAATACGGATGCACAGTTTCTTAGACCATTGTTATTCCAGAGGAGGTACTGCTGGATAAGTGACAGTGTGTGTGGTTCCAGCACGTTGGCTGTCCAGCTCACTATACTGAATGAAAAGCTTCCTGACGGTTGAATAGGACGGAATGTTGCAGTACAATGGGTTGCCAGGTTTCTCGGTTTGACTCCTCTTGAGTTCTGGGAACGGATAGCAATGAAAGATGCAACCTATCGTGCAATCCCAACTAGCCAGAAGATGTGTGCAGTCGAGTCGCCACAGCCTCCAACGCCATAGCACCGAATGTACTTCCGTCTGTTCATCTGTCTCTCGAGCGGCGTCTGCTAATGAGCCTTCCAGTCGATTCTGTACAATCTGAGCACATAGTTAACTAACGTGTAAAAGTATGTTTTGTTAAGTAAAATATTTATTTTGTGGGTGACATGACGTTGGTCTTTCTGAATAAATTGTTTTATCGGTTTAATGTGTTTTCCGTCCAGTTACAGTTTCGAGTAGTATTCACAGACACATTTGTCCGACAGCAGGTGGTTTACTTTAAGAAGCATTCAGCCGTCCCCAGGCAAAGACAGGTCAGGTGTTCTGTTTTCATTTTATTTTTTCCAAATCTAACAATGTTAATACAGTACTTTCCATTTTCCTTTGAATAAGGCTGTTTATCATTCTGTAGTAATAATGACCGACGTTGGCTTTGACAAGTAAACAGCAGCAGGGAGGGTTTAAATGAAAAAATGCCTAACGAAACTGTAGCTGTTTCCAAGAAATACCTGGAAACGTACACATTTGAAACAGTGTTCCTGCGCTCCGTCTAAAGCTCCAGAAGATACCACATGCCGTATAGAAAGATCGCAGTTGACCCTGTACGTGTGTCGCACAGGAGTCGAGGTTTTACCTTCGTACCGTAGCCCCGCCTCGCTGCGTATAACGACGGGGCCCGGCGTGAGAGCTCTGCTCGGCCGTGTATACACCGCAACAGCTGACGCCCGATGCATTGCTTTCCACTTCCGTTTGCGAAGAGTTTCAATCTCAACTTCAACAAGCACTGCATCACTGTGCTCGCTTTTTCAAGCGCTTTCGGATACCGCGAAAAAAGTACATCATTCTGTTTAAAAAATCATTCTTGCTTCAGTATCACGATCGATGGAGGAGTTACGGATTCTTTAACACAGATCGAAGCAAGGCCTTTTAGCGTACTATCTTTTGCCGAAAACCTCGTTTTGATACCTGGAGCCGTCCACGATATAAAAGGGCTGTTATGTCTTACGTGACTCACGCTGTGCATAAGCGTTAAAAAATATGTATGTCAGGGCGAATGTTCATTAGTGTATCATGTAAAAATCGAAAGCAAATTGGTCTAGCACTTTTTGAGATTTTTTGGTAACAGTTGTCTTGGTACAAGAAACGAAGATGAAAAATAAGACTGGGAGACCCAGAACGCAATGCTCGAATTAGTAAGGGTGTATGAGAGACATGAAATCTTTCAACCCTGTGGTTTAATTTATAGACCGGCGAAGCAATTCAGGAAATAAAAGATAGGTTCAAGTTTAGGATTAAAATTAAGGATGAAAGGATATCAATTATAAGATTCATTGACGGCATTAGTATCGTCAGAGGAAATGAGGGATAACTGCAGGATCTGTTGAACGGAATGAACAGTCTAATGAGCACACAGTATGTATAGAGAGTAGCAGAAACGAGATTTGAGATATACTTAACCACAAAAAACGAGGGCTACGAAGTGAAGGGATTGCGACACCCTGGAAGCGAAGTTACTCACGACGGATGATTCAGGGAGAGTACGAGGAGAAGAAGCAGATATATCCCAGTCGCAGAGGGCGTTCTTAGCCAAAATAAGTTTAGCAGATTCGAACATAGACCTTAATTTGAGAAAAAAGTCTGACATTATACGTTTGGAGCACAGCATTGTATGGCAGTGAAACATGGACTGTGGGAAAGCCGGAACAGAGGAGAATCGAAGCGTTTGAGGTGCGGTGCTAAAGAAACGTGTCGAAAAGCAGGTGGACTCGAAAGGTAAGGAATGAGGAGGTTCTCCGGAGAATCGGCGAGGAAAGGAATACACGGAAAACAGTAACAAGAAGAAGAGACAGCCGGCCGGGTGACCGAGCGGTTCGAGGCGCTACAGTCTGGAACCGCGCGACCGCTACTGTCGCAGCTTCGAATCCTGCCTCGGGCGTGGATGTGTGTGATGTCCTTAGTTAGGTTTAAGTTCTAGGGCACTGATGACCTCAGAAGTCTCATAGTGCTCAGAGCCATCTGAATCAAGAAGAAGGGACTTAACATCTGATGTCATCAGTCCCCTAGACTTAGAACTACTTCAACCTAACTAACTTAAGGACATCACACACATCCATGCCCGAGTCAGGATTCGAACCTGCCACCGTAGCAGCAGCGCGGTTCGAGACTTAAGCGCCAAGAATCGCTCGGCCACAACGGCCGGCTAGCAAATAATTGGAGTTTGCAATCGCTTCTCTGAGATAAGAATGTTGGCGCAGAAGAGGAATTCGTGGCGGGCTGCACCAAACGAGACGCGACACTGAGAAATAATGTCGGCGAAAAAAGGAAAATCAAACCAAAAAGTAAGGAGTGCTTAGTACTTGTTCTATTGTTCTGATAGTAACTGCCTCGTTAGTAATACACCCTTTAGGGATACCCACGGTAGCTTTTTGAGAGGAGTAGAAGTTTTTATAAACTTTCACAGTCACACGAAATGGACAGAGTTTGTTTTTTCAATTGTTGCAGACCTCGCTAGTGAAGTACTGTTGTACAGCTATCGACGCTAGAACGGGAACCTCCGCCGTAGTTAAAGCTAGGGTAAAAATGTTTTGTTCTATCTCGTATGTGGTGCACGAAAATAATTGAGGGTTCACGTCTCAGTCTTCATTACATAAATCGTAAAACAGATTCTTTCAAGCCTATTCGGAAAAGATGGGTTCGACATTTGCCATGATTCAAGCGCATGTGCGTAACCATTGTCATGAATCGACTGTTTGTATTCCACTTCGTAAAGGTAACTACAATGTGCTAGAAGGCATCAGCATATCTCCATGCCCTATAAAAAAGAAATCTGTACAACCAGTTATACTTTCCAATATTGATTACAGCGATGTTATCCCGCGGGGTCTTTCTCAGGAAAGAACTGGTTGTGAATGCCTGTGTTCGACATATCTTTGATGTTCGACTCCTTGGTCATATTTCACCATCGTATGCACAGCTATACTGGCTACGTGCAGGCAAGCGCTAAGATTTTCACGCCCTCTGACTTCTTTGTCTCACCGTCGAAGACTGTGTCTCACCTCTCTCTTCGACCTTAACCCCCTTACGTGAACAACCGGACAGAGACACCCGTTCCCATCAGAGCAAAATCCTTTCTGTCCGTTCCATCATTGAACACCCCCTCTCTCGAAGTCCCCCTCAGTAGGAGCAACCCGACTCTGCAATAACCTCCCGTATTATATTAGAGAACTGAATAACATCTCCAGCACCAGAAGAAGGGTAATGACGTGTCTACTAATGTAACAATAAGGATTACCATTGTCTCTGTGCACTCGCTACCATTGTATATAATTCTTCCCAGCCAGACCTTTCTCATTTCCCTTTACATGCAGCTGGTGCAGTCTCCTCAAATTTCCTTTTCCGCAGAAATAGCTGCATCAGAAAACTTGTACCTTGTATACCTACAAATACTTTTCATATCAGCTATTATCATTATTACTATAATGGGGTTCGGCCCTGGTAGCTGAGTGGTCAGCGCGACGGCATGTCATAACTAACGGCCCGGGTTCGATTCCCGGCTGGATCGGAGATTTTCTCCGCTCAGTGACTGGGTGTTGTGTAGTCCTTATCATCATAATTTCATCCCCATCGACACACAAGTCGTCGAAGTGACGTCAACTCGAAAGACTTGCATCAGGCGAACGGTCTGCCCGACGGGAGGCCCTAGCCACACGCCATTTACTGTAACTGTCATTCTCGTTATTATTATTATAATTATAAAATAAAATGGTTCAAATGGCTCTGAGCACTGTGGGACTTAACATCTGTGGCCATCAGTCCCCTAGAACGTAGAACTACTTAAACCTAACTAACCTAAGAACATCGCACACATCCATGCCCGAGGCAGGATTCGAACCTGCGACCGTAGCGGTCACGCGGTTCCAGACTGAAGCGCCTAGAACCGCACGGCCACACCGACCGGCGTAGTATTATTATTATCGTTATTAGTATTAATGGCAGTAGCCGCAGTAGAACAGGTAGTCGGTATTATTTATTCACATTGCCACTTCAGATACTCAAATCATTGTAATACTAGTTTTCAAATTAATATTATTGTTAGTTGAGAAAGTAGGAACCATAAAGTTACTGTACATGTGAAACCATTGTCCGAAGTAAGAGAAGGCCTGATGATCCTGGTCGGACCAGATTGAATAAGTAAATAAATAAAATAAAAATAAACCAGAGAGATAGTACTATAGGTTGTAACCATCCACAATGCGCTGCTTTCGAGATCTTTATCGAATTCGGTTGCGTCTGCCAGTCTTTTCTGACGTTTTCCATTGATTAAGCTCAGTATTTCTTGGTAAGGAAGTTTATGAATTAGGATATCGCCTAAGTTCATTGCCCTACAGTTTCATTATGGACGACACTGTGACCCCCCCCCCCCCCCCCCCCCACTGGCCACCCAAAAAAGAATTGTTTTTACCGCTGCTTGTTTATTTGTAGCCACTTAATTAATAATATCTATCATGGTAGGTGACACATTATTACTATATTTTAATTTTTTGGGACTTTTCAGCACACTTAGAGAATCGGTTAATAACACCAAACTGTTCCGTGTGCAAGATCTGCTGCATCTTACTGCTTGCCTAATTGCGACTGCTTTCACACTGTGGACTGATGTCTCCTGTAACTACGGAGGTTAAACAGCTGGCTAACCTTCTGCGGGGTTGTACTCGGTCCGGTATACTTTAACTACGGCGGCACGCGAATTGTTTACAGACTTAGCCGTTTCGGAAATGCTTCCACCCTTCCTCCTCTTGGAGGTCAGATAAATCACTCCGTTTCCGCGTCACGACAACGACGGCACTGTTTCCCACGTCTTCTGACACACTTAATGTTCCCTCCACTGCTAGTGCTGCCGTCTGACGTCGCACTTTGGCTGCCCTCACATTAATGTGCGTATTGTGCGGCCTGGTTTGTTTCTGTCTTCGGTCTTCGATGGATCTGTATAAATTGTCACCGAATTCAGGAAGACGGTACAACAAGACGTTGATTTCAGCCTTCAAGTAGGGAGAATCTTCGCCTAATCTAGAACAGCTGTTAACGAAGGTTTGCCTCTCTTCGCTTTAAGTTTACTCATATGTTCAGTATTGCCTCACGTGTCGTTACATTTCTCCGCAACTCAATCTAATCTTCCCCATCGTCAGCTACTGTCAGTTTTTGCATTCTTCCGTAGTAAACTTCTGGCATCGTCAGTCTGAGGGCGGTCTTCAGTATTAATAACACTGGATACATTTTAACTGTCAAGACCGCTGAAACCATACACATAGATTACCGGTTTCGTCATTTCTCTATTGCCATCTTCGGATCTGTGTTGGTGTTGTTGTGGTCTTCAGTCCTGAGACTGGTTTGATGCAGCTCTCCATGCTACTCTATCCTGTGCAAGCTTCTTCATCTCCCAGTACCTACTGCAACCTACATCCTTCTGAATCTGCTTGGTCTGGTTTGATGCAGCTCTCCATGCTACTCTATCCTGTGCAAGCTTCTTCATCTCCCAGTACCTACTGCAACCTACATCCTTCTGAATCTGCTTGGTGTATTTATCTCTTGGTCTCCCTCTACTATTTCTACCCTCCACGCTGCCCTCCAATACTAAATTGGTGATCCCTTGATGCCTCAGAACATGTCCTACCAACCGATCCCTTCTTCTGGTCAAGTTGTGCAACAAACTTCTCTTCTCCCCAGTCCTATTCAACACCTCCTCATTAGTTATGTGATCCTCCCATATAATCTTCAGCATTCTTCTGTAACACCACATTTCGAAAGCTTCTATTCACTTCTTGTCTAATCTATTTATCGTCCATGTTTCACTTCCATACATGGATGCCTACACTCCCTACAAATACTTTCAGAAACGACTTCCTGACACTTGAATCTATACTCGATGTTAACAAATTTCTCTTCTTCAGAAACGCTTTCCTTCCCATTGCCAGTCTACATTTTATATCCTCTCTACTTCGACCATCATCAGTTATTTTGCTCCCCAAATAGCAAAACTCCTTTACTACTTTAAGTGTCTCATTTCCCAATCTAATTCCCTCAGCGTCACCCGACTTAATTCGACTACATGCCATTATCCTCGTTTTGCTTTTGTTGATGTTCATTTTATATCCTCCTTTCAAGACACCATCCATTCCGTTCAACTGCTCTTTCAAGTCCTTTGCTGTCTCTGACAGAATTACAATGTCATCGGCGAACCTCAAAGTTTTTATTTCTTCTCCATGGATTTTAATACCTATTCCGAATTTTCCTTTTGTTTTCTTCACTGCTTGCTCAATACACAGATTGAACAACATCGGTGAGAGGCTACAACCCTGTCTCACTCCCTTCCCAACCACTGCTTCTCTTTCATGCCCTTCAACTCTTATAACTGCCATTTGGTTTCTATACAAATTATAAATAGCCTTTTGCTCCCTATATTTTACCCCTGTCACCTTCAGAATTTGAAAGAGAGTATTCCAGTGAACATTGTCAAAAGCTTTCTCTAAGTCTACAAATGCTAGAAACGTAGGTTTGCCTTTCCTTAATCTAGCTTCTAAGATAAGCCGTAGGGTCAGTATTGCCTCACGTGTTCCAATATTTCTACGGAATCCAAACTGATCTTCCCCGAGGTCGGCTTCTACTAATTTTTCCATTCGTCTGTAAAGAATTCGCGTTATTATTTTGCAGCCGTGACTTATTAAACTGATAGTTCGGTAATTTTCACATCTGTCAACACCTGCTTTCTTTGGGATTGGGATTATTACATTCTTCTTGAAGTCTGAGGGTATTTCGCCTGTCTCATACATCTTGCTCACCAGATGGTAGAGTTTTGTCAGGACTGGCTCTCCCAAAGCCGTCAGTAGTTCTAATGGAATGTTGTCTACTCCCGGGACCCTGTTTCGACTCAGGTCTTTCAGTGCTCTGTCAAACTCTTCACGCAGTATCATATCTCCCATTTCATCTTCATGTACACCATCTTCCATTTCCATAATATTGTCCTCAAGTACATCGCCCTTGTATAGACGCTCTATATACTCCTTCCACCTTTCTTCTTTCCCTTCTTTGCTTAGAACTGGGTTTCCATTTCAGCTCTTGATATTCATACAAGTGGTTCTCTTTTGTCCAAAGGTCTCATTAATTTTCCTGTAGGCAGTATCTATCTTACCCCTAGTGAGATAAGCCTCTGCATCCTTACATTTGTCCTCTAGCCATCCCTGGTTAGCCATTTTGGACTTCCTGTCAATCTCATTTTTGAGACGTTTGTATTCCTTTTTGCCTGCTTCATTTACTGCATTTTTATATTTTCTCCTTTCATCAATTAAATTCAATATTTCTTCTGTTACCCAAGTATTTCTACTAGCCCTCGTCTTTTTACCGACTTGATCCTCTGCTGCCTTCACGACTTCATCCCTCAAAGCTACCCATTCTTCTTCTACTGTATTTCTTTCCCCCATTCCTGCCATTTGTGTGTGTGTTTACATCATTAAAAAGTCTTCTCCTACGGTACAACAGGTGGTGCTATGCAACGTACACGTTGGCAACAATTTCTAGTACAGCTCACTATACGAAAATGGACATACATTGTATACCACCAATTACTGAACTGAGGGTTTAAAGATGTAAACATAGATCCGAAGACGGCAACAGAGAAGTGCCGAAAACGATAATGTATATGAGTAAATGATTTTAGCTATCTTTGAAGTTGAAAATTTATTCAGTGTGCATTCTTCTGTAAATAATTCCTGTCAGTATTTTGAAAGCATTATTCACATTGAGTGACGAAAAAAGTGGTGAAGCTCCCAGTAGAAACGTAAGCTGCGAATGCGACTACGTACATGTACACACCATTGGCGGGTATGTAAACTATCACAGGTAGAACGGCCACCAGATTGGTGTTGGTGTTTAGTGCTGTTAGGCAGGTATGGCAGCGTACATGCGGGCCGCGAGCTGCATGAGACGTTGGGTGACCAGAGTCAGAGACAGGGCGACACACACATTTATCGCCACCTGAAGCGGTTGGGAAGTGGACTCGTTGTAGCTCTCCATTTGGTCGACCAGCAGAATCGTGCAGCAGCCAGACTTGGACTACAGTGTAAAGTGAGAGCAGCATCCTGTCGATCATACCTGACCACCACAATAGAGGATCGCCGTATTGTACCCTAAGCACGTCGTAGCCCTTCACTTCTGCGCCTGCCGGTCGAGAACGACTGATGGACTCCCTGCCTCATGAAGTGTCGGAGATCAGAGGCAACTGGACGAGGGAGCTTCACAGCGGTCCTGCATTACTCCGGATGACCATCGATGGCTAGCGTGACGGCGACCTCTGGACAGGTCCCTTTCTTCCACTGTTTAGCACAGGCGCAATGGTGTTACTCCTCGCATCACGGTTTGGGGAGGCACTGGGTATGACTGCAGGTCACGGCTGTTCGCGGCTGAGGGAACTGTGTCGGCAAAACGGTACCTAACCAACATCCGGCGTCCGTATGTGTTACCTTCTATTCTACAGTATCGGTGGTGTCATTTTTCAACAGCACAATGCTTGTCCGCACACGGCACGTGCTTTCACGATCTGTCCGCCTGGTGCTGAGGTATTCCCGTGGTCAGCGAGGTCCCTGGTAGAACGTGTGTGGGGGTAGTAGCGCGGGCGTGTGCTCCATCCCAGTGCCGGTGTCAGGGTTGTCGAGGACCGACGTGGAGCAGCTTACCTCTGGAGAGGAAGCAGCCAGGCCACAGGGCGTGCAGCGTCACGCCGATAACCGGGCTCACACAGGCAACTTCTTTGTTAATTTGAGACGATGTTGCAATCACTCAGTAACATCACATACCCTCTCGACCCGTAAAGTTTCATTTCGTTTCCTCCTCTACTTCTGGGTGTTTCTCTTTTTTTTCCAGGCAGTGTATTTAACTCGTGGTTAAATAACGTTCACAACGTAGTGTTTGAAACATTGGTCCTGAGAGGTGTCTGAGACGATGTTTGGATAAAAAATATTTTTTTCTTCGTCTGCAATATTTCTTTATTTTCACTCCTTGCAACACCATCAGTTCATCATTTTCTCAACTGTCACCGCTTTCTGTCGTTGGAATAGGAAATACCTCGATCGCGAAATGCAGATTCTCTGTCCCCTAAACGAGCCAGTTTTGCTTATTGACGAAACGATCCAAACGAAATGGGTTTCGTCGCTAAACCAAACCATATTCATATCAAAGTCCTGTTCGTCAATTCTGTGGACAACAGTGTCGGCGAAACACAACCGCTATTCCACGACCGTGGGGCTTGGTGGCTGATTAGTGTGAATTTTGCACGGGAAGAGATGCACGTCTTCAACAACAATTTGTCGCAATGTCTCCTGGTTGATTCCCACTAGTTGTGCATGTGGTGTCACCGCCAGACACCACACTTGCTAGGTGGTAGCCTTTAAAACGGCCGCGGTCCGGTAGTATACGTCGGACCCGCGTGTCGCCACTGTCAGTGATTGCAGACCGGGCGCCGCCACACGGCAGGTCTAGAGAGACGTCCTGGCACTCGCCCCAGTTGTACAGACGACTTTGCTAGCGATGCTACACTGACAAATACGCTCTCATTTGCCGAAACGACAGTTTAGCATAGCCTTCAGCTACGTCATTTGCTACGACCTAGCAAGGCGCTATTACCAGTTTATATTGAGATTCTAATTAATGTATTAACAAGAGCGATGTTCTCCAATTATGGATTAAAGTTAAGTATTCCAGAAGCTATGTACTATTTTTGGCTACTATAATTCCTCGTCATTTTCCAGGCCTCACGCCAGCCTGCATGAGCTTAAACGCGTGCCTTTCGGCTTCCTCCAAACTCCGTGAATTGGCTCCTGCCAATTCACAACAGTGCAGCTCGTCTGATGGATTTGCTGGGGCTGATTTGAAATTCAGCGCGTGTCTTGTCGATGGTTTCAGGCGTTTTCACCCTTTCTGGACGACCGACATTGCCAGCACTACCCGTTCTCTCGAACTTGCAAATCAAATTCTTTATTGTTAGCGCACTTGGACCGGTTGTTTCGAACTCGGTCGCAGACTTGGTTTGAGCCGCAGTTGGGCCGTTATTGCTTGCACGGTAGGGCTTCACAAGCGCTATACGTGACAATTTGACGTGCAAACGGCCGACAACAACAAGGCGCGTGCGCATGCGCCTACTAATTCCCATCATGCCCTGCGGCCAACCGCGCAATTTGAACGTCCCAACACAAACAGTTCAGAAGTTACGAGGATTTTATTTCGTACAGTTTGTTATCAGTAGTGTCACATGGGATCACGGGCGCTTTTATTTGCGATGAGCCATCATGTCTTGGATATAATTACACTGAAGATGACTACAGAATAGCTGAAATCAGTGTGCAATAAAAAAAGATTAAAAATTTGTGACCGCTGCTGCCCTTCCTCCTATCTTGGATCTCGTTAATACAACCGTGCAGCACATTGTTCCTGACGGAAACAGACGTGAAGGATTTTCATAAAATTCTTGGGAAGGAAAAGCACGATTTCGGATTGCAAATAAACTACCAGAAATAGATTATATGGCCCACACGAGAACTTCTTATATGAAATTACACACTGTCATTATTTGTTAATGATATTCGTCATAAAAACAGGGCAGGCAAATGTTGTGAACCTCCATTTTTAACAATTACGATGTTGTTTTAATCTATGCAAAAATAAAGTTTGTTTACATTCATAAACGCTTCTCTCTCTTTGCTTTGGCAACAAACACGAGTACTGAATTCTGCTAAAAGTTGGCGATGATAGCTAATGATGTGCAGTGAAATTTATTTTGATGCAGTCTTTTGATCAAATTCTTTACCTGACGTTAAAAATAGACATTGCACTAGCAGAGTGCATTTGGACCGAATGTCTTTAATAGTGCGCCATGTCAGTGGTCCTTGTTGAAAGCTCTTGTCGTTTTTTTGTCCCCGCCAGCCAGGTAACGGAATAAACTTGTTCTGCTGCGCTTACGGCACCGTCACATCAGTTAAATGGCTCAAATGGCTCTGAGCACTATGCGACTTAACTTCTGAGGTCATCAGTTCCCTAGACTGAGAACTACTTAAACCTAACTAACCTAAGGACATCACACACATCCATGCCCGAGGCAGGTTCGAACTTGCGACGGTAGCGGTCACGCGGTTCCAGACTGAAGCGCCTAGAACCGCTCGGCCACTCCGGCCGGCACACGTCAGTTAAAAAAATTTTGCTTACGGCTGTTGTAAGTTTCCCAAATTTTGATGAAGTGGTGACGACTTTCCTGCACTTTACCGCGTGGGCTCTACTCATCCAACGTTTTTGAGTTCTCAATCCAAAATTTTCCTTTGCCTTCCTTTTTCATTCTGTTTATGGAAATAGCAATAAACGTAGTGTACTGAAAATGAAGTAAGTAACTTAAAAATTCAAAATAAAAATTTTGCAATGTGGGTACTCAACCCCACGAACCTCTGATTCCCGTTTTGCAGTCTTTATGCTGCGCCATCCGCTGCCTGGCAACGACGCTGCCATAGACCGCTGATGCCTCGCCCGACTCTCGTAACAAATGTTATTTCATTCTAAACGCCTGCAAATCTGGAGCTGCCACTTCCGTCACTTTCATTCTCGCCAAATCCTGTGTATACGACAAATCTGGACGGAAGCGATGGTTATGAATAGACACAGTCCCCCTGTAAGAGTGCACACGCTTCGTCCCGCCACGGCACCCTGCTGCAGCTGCTGTGTGTGTGTGTGTGTGTGTGTGTGTGTGTGTGTGTGTGGGGTGGGGGGGGGGGGTCTATTACGGTTCCATCAGGCCGGTGCGCGTCCCAGCGTTTCGCAAAACCTGGCGTCCGTCCCATTAGCTAGCCCGGTGACTCAATTGTAGCTACTCAGCCGTGGCCCGTCTTACGTCACGCCGCACAGCCCTGCCTCCTGCCAGAGGCCCGTGTCTACAGCCTGAGATGTTTCACCGTTCACAGCCGAACTGATGTTAACAGTTTCGGCAGCTTAGCTTGCTATCTTCCCGCTTTGTTCCAAACGCAGATCTCGACTGTTCACTGTTTGGGATACAACGCAATTGCGAATTTGACTAAGTGTCACCACGATGCATTCCGCAAACTTCGGCCACGCGAAAACGAACTCGTGCTTTTCATGCATTCTCGTAGCCATGGATCGAGGCGTGGTACAGTATTCGTTGACTTGTGTAGCTCCTTAGTGACCGGAAGGGGAACGTTTCAGTTGCTTTCTGATGTAAACGAAAGACTTCAACTAGCACGTGTTGAGCCAAGTAGGGGACTGGCCCACTACCGTTACGCGCGTGGGCCATGTCGCGCATATCCGAGTGGAAGTAGTGCGAGGGCGAGGGCGAGGCGTGAGTGTGGGACACTAGATCGCCTGCTGTTGGAATATCCCCTAGTTCGAGATACAGCAAGGACTGGTGAGCAAGCTTTAATCTGTAAATTGTTTACCGAGTACTATATCCCAAGACTGGCCAAGTTTTACAGAAGGCCAAAACTAAGAGCGCTCTTGAATGCGTACCGCTTTTATTAGTTTCCACAACGAAACTCTGTCCCGAAATCTGGTCGTGTGTAAAGCACACCTGCGGTAAGAAGCGTTCAACACCTTGACTGCACGATACCAACACTGACCTTGCTGATGGCACTACTACTAAAGCAGAGTTACTCAACACGGTTTTCACAAATTTCTCCACCAAGCAAGACGATGTAAATATTCCAGAATTCGAATCAGGAACAACTCCAGATTAGAGAAACTTAGAAGTTGATTTCCTCGCTGTAGCGAAGCAGCTTAAATCATCTAAAGAAGGCAAGGTCTCCGGTCCAATGACGTTTCCTTCGGGGTTTACAATAGCTCCATATTTACTATACAACCGCTAACTCGTCGAAAGACTAGTACCTAAAGACTAGAAAACTACACAATTTACTCCAGTATCCAAGAAAGGAAATAGGAGTAATTCCCTGAATTACAGATCCGTATCACTAACGTCGACCTGCAGTAGATTTTGGAACATATACTGTGTTTGAACATTCGTCGAAAAAAAATTATTAACAAATAGCCAACACGTATTCAGAAACTGTCGTTCTTGTAAAAAAACAGCTAGCTTTTTATTGTCACAAAATAATGGGTGCTATCGACAGGGGCTATAAGATTGATTCCATATTTTTAGATTTCCAGAAGACTTTTGATACAAATTTCCCGCCTATAGGGTATCGTCCATGTTGTGCGACTAGATTCGTGGTTTCATGTCAGAAAGGTCGCAGTTCGTAGTAATTGACCAAAAGTCACCGAGTAAAACAGTAATATCTGGAACTCCACGGGAGTGTGTTAGAGGCTCTCTGCAGCTCCTGACCCACATAAACGATTTGGGAGACAATCTGAGCAGCACTCTTAGTTGTTTCCGTATGACGCTGTCATTTACCGCCGTGTAAAGTCTTCATATAGTCAAACCCTATTGCAAAATGATTTAGAGAAGATATCCGTATGGTGTGAAAAGTGCCAGTTGACTCTAAATAATGAAAAGTGTGAATTTATCTACATAAGTACTAAAGGGAAACCAATAATCTCTTGCTTAAGCGACACATCTCACAAATCTAAAGACGATCGATACAACTAAATACAGGTACGACTAAACACACTTACCACTACTAATAACTTAAACTGAAACGCTCGCATAGATAATGTTGTGCGGAGTGCAAACCAAAGGCTGCGATTTATTGGCGGAGTGCTCAGAAAACGTAACACGTCTGCTAAAGAGACTGCTTGCACAACGCTTATCCAACTTTTCCTGGAGTATTTCTGTGCGGTGTCAGATCCGCAAGATAGGATTGATGGAGGACGTCGAATCAGTTCAAAGAAGGGCAGCTCGTTTTGTATAATCGCGAAATAGGGGAGAGACACCGCCACTGACGTCGTACGCGAGATGGGCTGGCAATAATCACAACGATCACTTTTTTCGTTGCGGCAGAATCGTCTCATGAAATTTCAACCACCAGTTTTCTCCACAGAGTATGAAAAGATTTTGTTGACAACAGACTAAACAGGGAGAAATGATTATCATAATAAAGTAAGAGAAATTACAGCTCCAAAGGAAAAATTGAAGTGTTCGTTTTTACCACGCGGTGTTCTGGAGTGGAACGGTAGAGAAATAGCTTGAAGATGGTTCGATGAACCCTCTGCCAGACAATTAATTGTGAATTGCAAAGTAATCATATAGCTGTAGATTTAGATCTTGTAGCTGACGTCTTCTCAGAGAAAGCAAACTATATCCATCAGACACCCACAGCAAAGATGATAAACCCCGAGTACGATCGCATGCACCAATAACAGAAGAGTGAATACAGGTGGCCACAAACGAACGTAAGATGAACGAGCAGAATGAGTGAAAGCTAAGTAATGTGCTCTGATCCGTCACCTTTTTTCTCTGGAACCAACAAGATACTGCTGGACCCGACATTGTGATGGATCTGGTGCAGACCCTACAGAGAATCCAGACACGTTTCGATAGCAGTAAGTAGTACGTGAGACAGAGAGAGAGCGAGAGAGAGGGAGAGAGACACAAGGATAGAGAGAGAATGTATGAGAGAGAAGGTTGTTGTTGTTGTTTGTTTGGAGGGAAGAGACTAAACAGCGAGGTTATCGGTCTCATCGGATGAGGGAAGGATGGGGAAGGAAGTCCGCCGTGCCCTTTCAAAGGTACCATCCCAGCATTTGCTTGGATCGATTTAGGAAAATCACGGAAAACCTAAATCAGGATGGCCGGACGCGGGATTGAACCGTCGTCCTCCCGAATGCGAGTCCAGTGTGCTAACCACTGCGCCACCTCGCTCGGTAGAGAGAAGGTTCCATCTCATGTTATAGGGGAGGGAAACTATAAAAAGCCAAGCAACACGTCATCCCATCTAATCTCTTTCTGAGGGACGTAACATTATCATATGTTGTCGTAGCAGACGTATTAGTATTAACGTCACCGTAAGCAACATAAGTTTCAGCAGTAGCGGTTACCGTAGAAAAACACCGTGTTGGTAGTAGCAATAGAGCCTTATGTTTGTGATATTTGTGTAGAAGTTGTTGTGGTCGTAGCATTAATAGAAGCAGGTGAAACTTCCTGGAAGATTAAAACAGTTTGCCGGTCTGAGACTCGAACTCGGAGTGTCGTGAGTCGTGGTTGGGTAGCTTAGTCGGTAGAGCACTTGCTCGCGAAAGGCAAAGGTCCCGACTTTTAACCTCGACTCGGCACATTGTTTTAATCTACGAGGAGGTTTCATATCAGCGTGCACTCGACTGCAGAGTGGAAATCCATTCAGTTGATAAAGATAACTGTGGAATGACGAAAACCTGTAGTTCCTTTTCCATCGCAGTGCATCGATATTGGAAAAAGTTATCTCCGGAAAACAACCTGTAGAGTAGCATACAGGTAACCGTCTAGATGTTAGAGCGGTGGAGATAAGGAAAAACAGTATAACAGACACTGTAAACTTAGCTCAGTATTCAGAACAGAAAGAAATAAGAAACAGATTACCATAAAGATTGACATCAGTATACGTTTATTAGTAACTTCCGAATGATGTCATCAAGAAAGTGGACTTCAATAAAGAAATAAACTTCCGAAAGGCATTTGACTAGGAAGCACAATAACACTAACTGATAAAAATGCGAGTATCTGGGTGTCAAATGAAATTTGTAAGTGGACTGAGGAGTTGTTGTTGGGGAGGAGGCAGCATATTGTCGCGGATGAACCGTGGCCTACAGATGCAGGAGCAACATAAGGTTAAGTGTGTTGGGACGTTTGCTAGGAATACACCGCAGACCCTGTGGGGCTTGCAAAGACATGAGCTTTTACTCTTAAGGCGAACCCTTTAGTCACAGCGAAATGACTCAACCTTAAAATGAAAAACTCTAAGATATTATGGCCTTTCTTCTTTCTTTTCTTTAGAGAAACACTCCTATATCTCATTATTTCATGATGCACAGTCGTCCATTACCGATGTGATCAATAGATAATTGAAAAATGAGCCCTTTTCTTCGTTAGGTATAGGTTCCGCAAATGCATATTTTCCTATAAATCGAGGAAACAAACTGTTACTATTGCCGCTTGGTTATCCATTTGGTTCAGTAGGTACGTCCTTGTGAAACGTGGGTTTTGGATTTTCCACAGAGTAAAGGTAGTGACAGTATCAGGTGAACAGGACCCCTTCATCCAGTTCAGCGATCTGAAAACAACGGCAAAGACAAGCTGTAGTAAGTCGTGCACTATGCATCTCTGATTTTCTTTATGGTCTGATTCTGCATAATTTTATGTGACTCAGTGCTTCGGTTGAGTTTCATTGCAATAAACACGTCTGAATATGAAATAGTACAATTTGGAAATCAATCATATGAATTAAATTCGTCAAATAAAACAGCAAAATTGACTATAGAGTATAATAACGACTGTTGATTTGTAGAATGATACCACGTGCAATACTTGTATTAGAGTCGTGAAAAAATATTTACACTCAAATTTATTCTTGTTTCACGTTGTTACTGTCTGAGCGTTGTTTCACCAGCTGAAAAATGCGTCTATCGGAGCAAGAAAACGACTAATATGCGACGGCCGCTCTGGTCGAGCGGTTCTAGACGCTTCAGTCCGGAACCACGCGGATGCTACGGTCGCAGGTTCGAATCTTGCCTTGGGCATTGATGTGTGTGATGTCCTTAGGTTAGTTAGGTTTAAGTAGTTCTAAGTTCTAGGCGACTGATGACCTCAGATGTTAAGTCCCATAGTGCTTAGAGCCAATTGATCCATTTGATTAATAACCCGTTTCAGAAGACTGTCGGGAAAGTGGGGTACCAGCTGCCTCATTCAGCCTTCCTCAGCACCTTCAAACTTTATCCCAAAAATTTTAGCATGCGAACATATTAGCGTTCTTTTTAACATGCAACTCACGTCTCACGCCCGCAAGCTCCGCTAACTGTAACTCGTTCACATCGAGTAGACCATCGCTGTAAGTCGCCCATACCATCCACTCGACGTGGCCGTTTCTCACTCACTCATTCAGGCCAACTCATTGTCATTATCTCCTTGTGTCTCCCTGCCACTGTCTCCTGTGTCACAGCCGCAGTGCCCTCCGTTATGTCCCACCACTGCTGCCGCCTCTCACTGTCGCTGTCTCTCCCTTGCTCTGTCTTACTCCCATTCCTTCCTCCCTACTGCTGCTGCTTCTTCTTTTCATTATCTCTCTCTTCCTCGTTGTCATTGGCGTATACTGTCTCTCATTATCGCTGGCTCCCACCGCCACTGCCTCTTCACTGTTTTCGTTGCGGAGTTCCGGCACTGTCAACTATGTTCCACTGCCATCGTGTCCCTGTCTTTCTTTCACAACGCCATTGTCTCCTTCGCTCTTTCTACAACTCAACCACCATCTACTGTCTTCCAGTATTTATTACTTTTTCCGTCCCCTTCGCACTGCCGCTGTCTCCTTCTATTTCAGCATAAAAAACACGAATATTTTCGCAGTCCAAAATCTTTGGAAAATTTTTTAAGGGTGTTGGACAAAGTAGAATGAGGTACAGTCTTTTAAGCAGGAGTATATTAGCCATTTTTGTGCGCTAGTTCCCTTCTTTACCCTGCTATATCAGGGCGTGTCCCTCATATGAAAAGAGTTTTGTGACTCAGTAAAATTTTGATAGTTTACTTATGTGATACTGAAATAACAGAAAGCTAACTTTTGACCTGAGCCCGGATTTTACGCGCACAGAAAGTTTTCACGTGATTCAGTACCACAATATGTCGCTCCCATGTTGTCGTTGTGTTGATGTTGTTTCCATTCAGATGACTGATCTGATGCATTTTCCACGCTTTTCTGTCGAGTGCAAGTCTCTTATTCTCCGCACAACTGCCGCATACTACTCGTACATCCATTGCGACCTCCTTACTTGTAGTCAAGTGCATGTCTCCCTCTCGAATGTTTACCTTCCACACTTCTCTCCAATACGAAACTCACGATTGCTTAATGCCTCACACTCTGTCACTTCAACCGATCCCTTCTTTTAGTCTGCTTGGACCAATAATTTATTTTCTCCACAAATCGATTCAGTACTTTCTCATCAGTTACCCAAGCTATGCATCTGATCTTCAACAATCTTCTTGTGAGTTTCCTCGTGTTTCGGTATGTATTTTATTTTCTAAATATTGCATTTACCAGGACATCACAGTAGTAACCGGGACTGCGCTAGTTAAGCTAACCTATTCGTCGAGTATCTTACCTATTGGCGCGTAGGATTTCCTCCTACCTGTTTTCTGTGAATCTCTCGTAGATGTTATCCTTCGAAGCAGCTCTTGTACGTATTGGATTCTTCAGAAGATGCGGGCAGGCTACTTGTGATTACAATGGACAAGCGGGTCCTACTCGAAGTAAGTATCAGGATGCCATTATGCTGTGTCCATCGGCCAACATCGTCGAGCAGCAACAACTAAACAAAATATAAGACCGTGATAAGAGACCGTCCATCACGCAAGAGTAGACTGCGAGTTCATCCTATCGCCAACTAGTGAGACTGCTGCATGGCCGATGTCTCTTGCTTACGTCTTAAAACTTCGTAGCTCTTCATACTTCTTCGGTAATTTAACAATATCAACTTGTCTACTGCTTTAGTTGTTTTACTGCTTAGCGATGTTATGGTATTAAAGCCCTGACGACCAGTAGGCGCCTCCTAGAATTTGGTGTGTCAAAGGTGGACTTTAATAACCAATGTTTAACAAATAGCATTGAGAGTTTGACGCCACAACACTTGTGGTTGCCGTATGTACTGACTACATAGCAAGCAAGATTCGCTCTCAGTGCTCACCTTCTGCACCCCACTCCCATGAGTCCCCTCGGCGCCGCTACCTTCGTTGGAACCAGCTCCACACACGCACTGCCGTCGTGTTCAGGGGACGTACGGAGACCTACCAGGTTTTAGGATGCAAGCAAGAGATGTCGGCCGTGTACCAGTCTCGCTAGTCGGCGATAGGACGTACTCCCGGTTTGTTCTTACTGAAATTCGTTCTTTTCATACTCTTGAATTTTATTAAACTGTTATGTTTTACTACATTATCTGATAAACACATCGTAATGGTTGCCCAGGACTTACTTCAAGTAAATTAGCTACCTCCTTGTCCATTATATTCACAGATAGCCTGCCTGCATGTTCTGAAGAATCCAATACGCTACAAGAGCTTCTTCGAAGGACAACAGCTACGAGAGATTCACAGAAAAAAGGCAGGAGGAAATCCTACGCGCCAATCATTAAGATACTCGACGAATAGGTTAGCTTAACTAGCGCAGTCCCGGTTACTACTGCGGTGTTCTGGTAAACGTAATATTTAGAAAATAAAATACACACCGAAACACGAGGAACCTCGCAAGAAGAATGTTGAAGATCTGATGCATAGCTTGGGTAACTAATGAGAAAGTACTGAATCGATTTGTGGAGAAAATAAATTGTTGGTCGAAGCAGACTGAAAGAAGGGATCGGTTGAAGTTACAGATTGTGAGGCATCAAGAAAACGTGAGTTTCGTACTGGAGAGGTGTGGAAGGTAAACATTTGAGAGGGAGACATCGGCTTGACTACAAGTAAGGAGGTTGCAATGGATGTACGAGTAGTTTGCGGCAGTTGTGCGGAGAATAAGAGATTTGCACACGACAGAAAAGCGTGGAGAAATGCATCAGATCTGAATGGAAACAACAACAGCAACAGCAACGACAACATGAGAGCGAAGTTGATTGGATTGACTCTTGACGCGAGGTTGAATGCACACATCATGCAGACATCATCTAGACAAGGTGTCAAAGAAGACCTCTTTCCGAATGTAGGGCGCAGCATGCCCGTTAGTCAAGCAAAATTCGTCACTGGCCACTGACAGTCAGGGCCTCTAGGCCACTGGATGCGGCTTGCTGACAGACAGGGCTTCTATCCAGCTTACAGCGTATGCCTGAAGGCTGAAGTGCGGTAAGGAATACCATTAAGAAACTGCGACGAGTTGGAAACCGAACACTGTTCAAAATGGTTCAAATGGCTCTAACCGCTATAGGACTTGACATCTGAGATCATGAATCCCCAGGACTCAGAACTACTTAAACCTAATTAACCTAAGGACATCACACACATCCATGCCCGAGGCAGGATTCGAACCTGCGATCGTAGGACCGGAGCGGTTCCAGACTGAAGCGCCTGGAACCGCTCGGCCACAGCGGCCGCCTCCGAACACTGTGACACACATTCGCCATACCGATAATTTCCCACCCAGCCTTCTTCATGAAGCGACTCTGGAAGAACCGTCTATATCAGGTTGCAGGAATGCGGCCGATGACTTTAGTGTGAAGCCACGATCACACATAATTCCTGAACATGCCACTTCAGGGAGAAGAGAGAAGAAACCGGCTGCTACGACGGACAATTCGCTCCTCTGGACCGGTAATAAGGTCACGAGATGCGGGGAACGGTGACTTTAAAAAACCGCCATCTAACAGGAAGTATCATTGAAATAGGAAGCACCGATGAAATACAGAGAGCAGAAGATTATCTACAACTTGTACAGAAACCAGACGATAGATACAAGAAAACGATGGCCTGAAACGGAAATAGTATTTGTGAAGTGAGTGGGATGGGTCTGCATCCTATCCAGTATTTTATTGAATCTGTACATTGAGCAAGTTGTGAAGGAAACCAAGGAGACATTTGTGAAATGTGTTTAAGCTCCATAGGAGAAATAAAAATTTTAAAATTTTGCAGATGACTTAGTAATTCTATCAGACACCGCAAAGGACGTGGAAGAGCAGTTGAATGAAAATAATAGTTCATCGAGAGGATGTTATGAGATCATCAACAGAAGTGACACAGTGATAAGGAAATCTAGCAGAAATAAGTAAGATGACTGAGGGAGCTAGATTACGAAACGAGAGAGACTGGCAGTAGTCAAATGGTTCAAATGGCCGTAAGCACTATGGGACTCGACATCTGTCATCAGTCCCCTAGAACTTAGAGCTACTTAAACCTAATTAACCTAAGGACATCACACACATCCATGCCCGAGGCAGGATTCGAACCTGCGACCGTAGCCGTCGCGCGGTTCCGGACTGAAGCGCCTAGAACCGCTCGGCCACACCGGCCGGCTGGCAGTAGTCAGAAAAGAATTCGTTCTCATCAAATATAAATTGAACTGTTAAGAAGTATTTGCCTGGAGTGTAGCCTAGAACAGAAGTGAAACGGAGAAGATAAACAGTTTAGACAAGAATATAAGCTTCAGAAATGTGGTGCTATAGAAGAAGGTCGAAGATTAGATCGGTGGGTCTAATAATTAACGAGGAGGTATTGGAATGTATGGGGCAGGAAAAGATTTTATGGCACAAGTTGAATAGAAGGGTTTAATAGACATGAAAAATTCTAAGGCATCAAGTTCATTTGAAAATGGAGAAAAGAGTGTGTGCCTCTGTGTTAGTTGCGGGGGGGCGGGGGGGGGGGGCGGGAGGGGAGCCTAGCGAGTGGCGAGTAAGAGGGGAGCAAGGGGGTTGTTCGGAGGGGGTAGCTGTAGACGGAAACAGAGTTTGACTACAGTCAATACAAGAACAATAAGAACATGAAGAGAAGCAAATTATAAATTTTTAAATCTCGAAGCACAACGTAACATCAGCTTAGGAAGAAAAGTCAGAAGCTGAATGGCAATGAACTGCATCAAACCAGCTAACTGAAGACCCGGCCTCAGCGTGCTGCATCTTGGTTACGTGACTAGGAAGTTGAAAATAGGGCGCGTTGCTATCTCTCAGTTCAAACACGGAAAGTGGTCGTGGAATACGATTACTGTTAACATTATTAAAATTATCGACGGTTGGGAGAAGTAAATGACTATTCTTATGGGAAAGGTTGCAGAACGTTCAAGAAAAATATTAAAATTCAGTTAATAGATGGTCCGCGAGTTGCATCAGGAGGACACGATGCTGAGCGGTATCTAGAGCACCTAAAAGCAAAGGGCAGACGGTCTTCTGACAATTCAGATAAATCAGTTATCAGACGTAATTATCTGCTGTATTATTATTATTATGTGCGATTGGACCCATACGGATCACGCAAAGCTTTTCCGATTCAATTTTTTAATTCTCCAAACTTCTCTCATTCTTTCCCCATGAATTCTCTTTCTTTCCTCTGTCCATTTTGTCCCCTGTCTCTTGCAAACTTCATTCTCGGGTTGTACTTTCCAACTATTGATTTTTTGCCTGTGTACATTTTTGTTTATAACTTCTGAAGAATTTATTTGTGCATTTGCTAGATCTGTTTTGGTTTCTTTTATCCAGGGTATGGTTTTCAATTTTTCAATGTATATTAAAATTTTGTGGGAGAGTCTGGGTGTTGGGAGTCTGTGGATATGACCGTAAAATTTTAGTCTTCTTTTCCGTATGTCTGCTGTATTATGAACAGTACAAACAAATTACCGAATTCGCCTAAACTTCGCAGATTTTTGGTGTAAATCTGGACTTTAAAGCTGCCAAGGAAACTCTGACACAAATGATTCTGTCTAGGGGAACTGATTTTGAAACGTGCCAGAAACATAAGCTGTCATATGTTGTGAACTAGACGAAATAGTTTAAAATGTCATACTACATCAAATTTTCACTAAGAAATTAATCACCAGACTTAAATCAACCGGTGGTTTATTCTGAATCGTTACTTCGCGAATATTGGTGGGGTGCGAAGCATATTGTCTAACAAAACTCGCGGTCATTGTTTAATCGATGTGCTATGCGGGGTATCGGCATACAGGTATGTTCAGTGTGATAGCACTTCAATCGTACGAACACGTGTATACACTAGTACTACTTCCACTTCCTTTTTCCCAGATGGCCTGTGCCATCAGCAAAATCACAGTGTTCGGATAATCCTCCCAGGACCCTCGTACATAATTTATCAAGACCAGGAGTGGTCCAGGCACTGAATCTTGTAGGACTCTGAATCAATGTTTACCAACTCTCAATTTAGTAACAGTACTTTAGAGTCACCAATAGGTTTTAAGCTACGATCGCAGCCTTACACACAAGGGGCATTCAATTGAATGGAAGACAGATGGAAAAAAGTGGATATACGGTTTATTACTTCAAAAGTAATTCCCATAACTGTTGATACAATTATCCCACTGTGACACATGACGGCCAGTTCCTTCATGCAAAGATGTTTGCGCTTGCCTGCAGTACCGTGATTGTACCCAGACATGCACGTCTCCGTCAGAAGCAAATGGTCGGCCACGAATCGCTTTCTTAAGGACTCCAAAAATATACAAATAGGTCGACTCTATGCGGAGGACGTGTAAGGGTTTCCTAGCGAAACTCCTTCAGTGTAGCGAAAACAACCGTAGCAATGTGTGGCCTCGCCATCAAGACTTTGTTGGCCGTCGATATGCTTCAGACGAAGAGGTGCAGATGTGGGCGCAACCACGGATCCGTGGGCAGCCCCGAACACTTTGTGACGAAGGCATCGACTGTCTTGTCCCCCAGCGCGATAAATGTGTCAAGAGTTACGGCTATTATTTTTGAAATAATAAACACTTTACTTACATTCTTTCCATCCATCTCGTTTTTTTTGTCTGCCCCTTACATACATCAACACCTGTTTTTGGACATTTATAAGCGCAAACCTACGTTTCTAGCATTTGTAGACTTAGAGAAAGCTTTTGACAATGTTGACTGGAATACTCTCTTTCAAATTCTAAAGGTGGCAGGGATAAAATACAGGGAGCGAAAGGCTATTTACAATTTGTACAGAAACCAGATGGCAGTTATAAGAGTCGAGGGACATGAAAGGGAAGCAGTGGTTGGGAAGGGAGTAAGACAGGGTTGTAGCCTCTCCCCGATGTTGTTCAATCTGTATATTGAGCAAGCAGTAAAGGAAACAAAAGAAAAATTAGGAGTAGGTATTAAAATTCATGGAGAAGAAATAAAAACTTTGAGGTTCGCCGATGACATTGTAATTCTGTCAGAGACAGCAAAGGACTTGGAAGAGCAGTTGAATGGAATGGACAGTGTCTTGAAAGGAGGATATAAGATGAACATCAACAAAAGCAAAACAAGGATAATGGAATGTAGTCTAATTAAGTCGGGTGATGCTGAGGGAATTAGATTAGGAAAATAGGCACTTAAAGTAGTAAAGGAGTTTTGCTATTTGGGGAGCAAAATAACTGATGATGGTCCAAGTAGAGAGGATATAAAATGTAGGCTGGCAATGGCAAGGAAAGCGTTTCTGAAGAAGAGAAATTTGTTAACATCCAGTATTGATTTAAGTGTCAGGAAGTCATTTCTGAAAGTATTCGTATGGAGTGTAGCCATGTATGGAAGTGAAACATGGACGATAAATAGTTTGGACAAGAATAGAATAGAAGCTTTCGAAATGTGGTGCTACAGAAGAATGCTGAAGATTAGATGGGTAGATCGCATAACTAATGACGAGGTATTGAATAGAATTGGGGAGAAGAGAAATTTGTGGCACAACTTGACTAGAAGAAGGGATCGGTTGGTAGGACATGTTCTGGGGCATCAAGGGATCACCAATTTAGTATTGGAGGGCAGCGTGGAGGGTAAAAATCGTAGAGGGAGACCAAGAGATGAATACACTAAGCAGATTCTGAAGGATGTAAGTTGCAGTAGGTACTGGGAGATGAAAAAGCTTGCACAGGATAGAGTAGCATGGAGAGCTGCATCAAACCAGTCTCAGGACTGAAGACCACAACAACAACAACAAGCGCTATAGCAATTCTCTCCCGCCCATATGACCACTCGGTCTCCGCTGGGGGCACTTTAAATGAGGTGTCTGGATGTATGCGGAGGAGTGGCAAACCTGTTCTTCCTCAAGAGCCGAAGCCAGACAAGATAGCGATGTTGCACGCGGCGCTCTGGAGAGACGTTGACTTTCTAATCGTCACAAAGTGTTCCACCTGGCTGATGACGTGGCTCAAGGCTGGTCAGTCAGTTTCAGAAACCTTACTGTGCACGAGCCATTGCGTCACAGATGATGCTGTATGGTGGGATGCATTGTTATGCTGTGAGCTCGGCGCTGGCTGTAGAAAACTGCGGCTTAGCACAAGCTGCTCCACCACTGCACCTCAACTTCTTTTAACTTCCTACGCAAACCGCGCTAACTGGACTGGTGGTAGTACTTCGGAATGCAAGAGCGATTCTTTCCGCAGATTTCGTGGGATTTCTTACAACAACCCTCCGCAGTGCTCGATGGACCCTGTACTTCGGTACGTGAGCTCTGTTTGGTATTTGTTTTTTCCGTGTTTCCACTTCACCACGTCGACTACTCAGCTGGCACAGCTCACGGGATAGAGGCGTGCATGTACACACACGGCGGCAGTACCGCGTACCCAAGGTACTGCGTAAGAGGGCTGCACACGGGCGGAGCTGTCATTTGTACTCGGGTGGTTCAGCTCGAAACGTCCCCTTAGAAAAATTATGAATTACTGTGCTGATAAACCTCTTACATTATTTGATATTCAAACAGCTGAGCAGAACTGAACGTACTCAGACATTTCGCTCTTTACCTATTCTGACCAACACTAAACTGACACACAATATTTTTAGCGCAACGCAATCTGACTTTCAATAATCGCTACAAAAGAATGGCCCTGACTAACATTAACCTATACCTTTCATGAATCACTTACCTCACAAAAATCTTCATTACTCCAACTACTGCAATACAGCGAGCGCCAATACTGCCAGCTAAATAAAAGATTCTAACTACTGAAGTCACTAACTACTGATAGGCATAGTAAACAAATGAAAGATTTTGATAGAGAACAAACAATGTATTTACCTTGATAGTGTTCAAACGTCATAATATATATAACAGTTCATGACATCCACTCTTACAAATTTACTCTCTCTGATGGACACACGTCCAGATCATCCGCTCTCAAAACTCCGCCATCTCTCTCCCCACATCCACCACTGCTGGCGGCTCACCTCCAACTGCGCAACGCTACGCGCTGTTAACATCCAACTGCCCAACACTACAATAGGAAATATTCCAACAATGTCCGAGACTGCACACAGCACAGTCAGTGATTTTCATATAGAGCGCTACAAGGCGATACCAACATAAGAACCTAAACAGCCTACTTACAAGCTTTCCTAAGTGATTATGGCCGCACCAGGGGAAATAATGGATTTCGAATGCCGAATCGTTGCTTCACTTAAACTCTTGGAACTTTTCATTCCACAGATCGTTAGGGAATCCAGTATTCCGAGATCCACAGTGAGAAGTATGAGCCGAAAATACCAAATTTCGGGCGTTACCTCTCACCACGATCAACGCAGAGGCCGAAGGCCTTCACTTAACGACCGAGAGCAGTTTGCATAGAGTTTTCAGTGCTAACAGACAAGCAACACTGCGTGAAATAACTGCAGAAATCAATGTGGGCCGCATATGACGAACGTTTGCGTCAGGACAGAGAGGCGAAATTTGGCGTTAACGGGCTAGCCAGCAGACGACCGACGTGCGTGCCTCTGTTAACTGCACAACATCTCCTGGGCTCGCGAGTATATCGGTTGGATCCTAGAGGACAGGTGGACCGTAATCTGATCAGACGAGTCCCGAATTCAGTTGGTAAGAGCTGACGGTAGGATTCGAGAGTGGCGCACTTCCCACGAACCCGTGGACCCGAGGACAGGGTAAAGTGTTAGCAGGTGGGGGCTCCATAATGATGTGGGCTGCACTTACTGGTCCTGTTCTCCATCTGAACCGTTCATTGACTGGAAATGTTTATGTTCGACTGGAAGACCATTTCAGCATTTATGGACTTCAAATACCCACCGAGCGAGGTGGCGCAGTGGCTAGCACACTGGACTCGCATTCGGCAGGACGACGGTTCGATCGCGCGTCCGGCCATCCTGATTTAGGTTTTCCGTGATTTCCCTAAATCACTCCAGGCAAATGCCGGGATGGTTCCTTTAAAAGGGCGCGCCCGACTTCCTTCCCCGTCCTTCCCTAATCCAACGAGACCGATGACCTCGCTGTTTGGTTTCTTCCCGCAAACAATTCAAATTCAAATACCCAAACAACAGTGGAATTTTTGTGGGTGATGATGCACCATTTCCCAAGTTTGAAGAACATTCTGTCTGAACTATTCGAGCAAATGATCTGGCGACTCAGATCACTCGACATGAATCCCATCGAACATTTCC
The DNA here is from genome assembly GCF_021461395.2 of Schistocerca americana. Lineage (NCBI taxonomy): Eukaryota > Metazoa > Arthropoda > Insecta > Orthoptera > Acrididae > Schistocerca > Schistocerca americana. The sequence continues at coordinate 195,654,439 of NC_060127.1, forward strand.
GGGACATAAGGGAGAAGTCAGTTCGTGCACAAAACCCCGTATCGGAAAGACATTCACAACTGTGGACGGCTACAGAGGCAGTTAAATACTTCTGCAGGGGACGTCTAAGCACTTGTTGAGTCCTTGCCGTGTCGCTACATTTCGCCAGGCAAGAGGATGTCCAACTTTAGTCACCTCAGTTCAAATGGTTCAAATGGCTCTGAGCACTATGGGACTTAACATCTATGGTCATCAGTCCCCTAGAACTTAGAACTACTTAAACCTAACTAACCTAAGGACAGCACACAACACCCAGCCATCACGAGGCAGAGAAAATCCCTGACCCCGCCGGGAATCGAACCCGGGAACCCGGGCGTGGGAAGCGAGAACGCTACCGCACGACCACGAGATGCGGGCTAGTCACCTCAGTGAAGAACAGTCGGAATGCTGCTGACGGGTCCGCGTCTCGTGACGCGTGGTGCCCAGTACCGCATTACACAGCGACGTCCGAATGCTCGCCATTAGAGACTGCATGCAGAGATCAGGTTCGCTGTTGCTGCTTCTCCTCGCTGCTCCTCGGGCATAAACAAGATGGTGCCGTAGCCCCGGCTACGTATTCAGTTCGTTTTGCAGTGTTCGGACGACTCTATAAAGCGCAGTCCTGTGTTTACTCGGATAGGAGATGCGCGGCAGAGCACTCGCTTCCGTGTGTGGAGCGTTGTTATCGCCGCGGCCGCACCCCACACGTCTTGCAAGTGACGGAGTGGCCTTTGTCTCCAGCAGGTTAGGTTCGAGCCGAGCGGCTTTCGCAGAAGCGATGAATATGCAGAGCGTCCGTCGGCTGGGCCCGCGTTCCTGCTGCGGGCGACACAGATCCGTCAGTGAGACACTGTGTCTAACGCATCTGAGGTGCTGCCTGCCTGTCCTAAACTCTCCTCACGAACAAACCACACAACAGTCTCCAGGAACATCAGGCTACAATTGGGAGGGCCAAAGGCGTGTACCGGAAATGCACTGGCGACCATTAAAATGGCAGCCGCATAAAGGGGGCACACATCACACTTGAGACTGGGACGAAGTGTTCTACATGCTTCGATATGAAAGTGACTGGCACTTCAGCGGAACAAAGCAGGTACGTGAAACGCCATCTACATCCTACGAATCACTACTAAATAACTTCCTCTGAAATCTACTTGCCGGTCGGTGTGGCCGAGCGGTTCTAGGCGCTACAGTCTAGAACTGCGCGACTGCTACGGTCGCAGGTTCGAATCCTGCCTCGGGCATGGATGTGCGTGACGTCCTTAGGTTAATTAGGTTTAAGTAGTTCTAAGTTCTAGGGGACTGATGACCTCAGAAGTTAAGTCCCATAGTGCTCAGAGCAACTTGAACCATTTTGAAATCTACTTAGAAGAGATCTTTCGAGAGCCCAATCGTGGTGAAAATGTATTAACAGCAATAAACAGAGCTGACATGGTCGAGGAATTTCACTTTTAAAATGGCATCGGTGACCATTGGCCAGTTTTACCAACAATTATTACTGAAGTAAACAATTATTACTGAAGTAAAAAGGGCAGTTACAGCCTGCAGGGAGATCTGGATACTTTTGCTAAATTATATAGGCAGTCGTGTCACATCTCAAAGAGGAACTCAAAGCATATTCCTGTGGCCAGGAGCATTTTGAACAACTACGGTTCCACTTTAAGGTAATAGTTACACACACACTCGATTGATATAGGGTGTGGACAAAAAGACGGAAGCGCCGTAACTACAACACATTACCATTTCTAATACGGCGCAGTAAGCCAATTTGTATCTGTTAACAGCTTCAAGTCGTCTCTAAATGGATAAATACAGGTCCCGTATGGTTTTCAAGGAAATCGTGTACCACTCTCCCAGAAAGACTGTGGCAAGTCCAGGTAACCATGACTGAGGTGGACAGTTCTCTCCAAAGCAGACTACAAAGGCCCAGTAATAATGAGATCTGGTGACTCCGGTGACCAGGGAAGATACGAAGATTTATCCTCGTGCTCACAAAACCGGTCCTGGACATGCGACCTGTTTGAACAGGTGCCCTGTCGTGCTGGAACGCAGCATGACCACAGGGGAACAAACACTGTACCAAGGGACGGATCTAATCAGCCAAAATGGTGACATAAACTTTGCTGAGTAACCGTAGGGCTCTTGAAATACCACGATATGGCTGCCCAAATCACCATTGAACCAGTGTCATTTTTTATGTTTGGAACGTTAACTCGTCGAAAGGTTGCGAACAATGTGAAGAAAGAGTCATCCGACCAAATGGCATTCTTGCATTGACACCTAGCCCACTTTTTAAGGCTTCAGCACCGCCTTTCGCTGCTACGAATATCTGAATCATCGTTGAGTGGTTTTGGAATTTCATCTCGGTCTGCAATTCCCGTCTCACGGAGCTCCCTTCGTGTTGCTTTTGGTGTTGAGAGGGTTCGCGAGTGCGGCATTCACTTCTGCGGTGAATTTTGCAGCTGTCGTCCTCTTAATTTTTGTCACAATCCTATTCGATCACAGTGCGTAACGATACTTTATCGCACACTTCCCCTGTAAGCGGTACAAATACGACGCCTGCTGAAACACCAAACTCTTCGGCCCCCTTGGTTAAGGAAGCACCCACCTACCCGCTTTCGAATGCACTCAGCTCCTACCTAGTGCATTCGCAACTCCACAGATCACTGTCTTGACCACGACTGACTCGTGCAGCGTGTTGAGAGTTTTGCACAGGCGCCGTTCCTGATCAAAAACAACAGCGCGATCCGCAGACTCTACTAGCGTCTGCATTTATGTCCGAGCACGCGCTTCCCGCAATTTTTCCATATCTGTGTACAGCTCCTGTACGTACTTGGTACAGCAGTGAATGATGGGAGGCACCCTCGATGATACACAGTCACTATAAAGAAATTTCTAAGCGTACCGAGGCTGCCGCATTATAGCTCTAAACCAAAGACACAGGACTGCGTATGGAGAGTTACTGAATGCAACATCGTGTGGCTGTCAAGAGAGCAGTAGGTGAAGCCGTGTACAACTACCACAGTGGAGTATTCCGGAAAAAAAAATAAATTATCGTCATACGTAAAGCCTGTCAGCGGCACAAAGTTAGTGCTCAGTCATGGATGACACAGGAACTGAAATTGAGGACAGCAAAGCAAAATCACAAGTGGTGACTTTGCTTCCTATTACCCCACTGTGATTCCCACACCACTGACAAGATGGGTATTATACGTATTATGGTCAGTGTGGCTGAGAAACGGGGCTGAGAAATAACTAAAACAAGCCTCGACGGCCTGATGGAATCCCTGTCCTACACACCATTTGCAGGCGAGTCAGCTTTAATTTTAACCAGAATCTACCGTAAGCCCATTCACGAAAAATTTACCCTGACAGTGACAGAAAAACGCAGATCACATCTATCTGTGCGAAGGACAACAGAAGTGATTCGCTAAACAACCGTACAGCGTCGTTAACGTCCAAGTGTTGCAGATTTCTGGATCATATTCTGAGGTCAAACACAACGAGGCATCTCGAACGGAATGATTTCTCTGCCAACAAGCATGCCTTCCGAAATCTCCCATCAGGCGAAGTTCGCGGTGTTTGTCACATGGCATAGCGAGAGCCGTGGCTCAAGGAAATCCGGTGGCTGTAGTACTTCTTGACTGCCTAAACGCATTTGACTTGTTAACAACTGAAATTATCGTCTTATGGAGAATGGAACGAACTTTTGTCACTGGGTTGAGAATTCCTTAGTAGGAAGGACGCACTTTCTGATGTTAGATGGAGTACCATCGCCAAATGTAACAGGAACTTCAGTTACAACCCATACAAGTACGAGTATGTTGAGACGTTTCTTGCTGATGATGTATATTAATGAACCCGAGGCATAATAAGTAATCTCAGGCTTTACGCAGATACTGAATTACTGACCAAAAAAATTTGTAAACATATTGAATGAAATCTAGATAGGAATTCAAAGTAGTGGAAAGACCGAAAGATGGCTCAAATGTACACAGATATAAATTAATGCTCTCCAAAAACGAAAAAAACCTAATTCCCTGTGACTACGATAGCAATAACTCACAATCTGTATCGGTAAGCTCATACAAATACTTACAAGGGAACCTCCCCATCGCACCCCCCTCAGATTTTGTTATAAATTGGCTCAGTGAATAGGCCTTGAAAAACTGAACATAGATCAATCGAGAAAACAGGAAGAAGTTGTGTGGAACTATGAAAAAAATAAGCAAAATATACGAACTGAGTAGTCCATGCGTAAGATAAGCAACATTAAGGACAATGTAAGCTCATGAGCGCCGTGGTCCCGTGGCTAGCGTGAGCAGCTTCGGAATAAGAGGTCCATGGTTCAAATCTTCCCCAGAGTGAAAAGTTTACTTACTTTATTTTCGCAAAGTTATGATCCGCCCGTTAGTTCATTGACGTCTCTGTTCACTGTAATAAGTTTAGTGTCTGTGTTTTGCGACCGCACCGTAAAACTGTGCGATTAGTAGACGAAAGGACGTGCCTCTCCAATGGGCACCGAAAACATTTGCTCGCAAGGTCATAGGTCAACCGATTCCCCCACAGGAAAACACGTCTGACACATTCTATACGACACTGGTGACTGCTTGTGCGTTACCTGACAGGAATAAGTTTTTGACCCATCTAACTTGTACACTTGGCGAATGGGTAAAAAGATTCTTCTACCTTGCCCGATTTAGGTTTTCTTGTGGATGTGATAATCACTCCCAAAAAAGTGATGAAAACATAAGAGTTTGTCACATAAACTGCAACAAGTGAATGCAACAGTTTCACAGTCGCACAGTTTTCCCTGTGCTCTGTCAAAACATATGTTTTTAACGTTATCAAATTTTTCCGTGTGTAGAACGTCAAATCCTGCATGTGTCCAAGCAAATCTGAACATGTCCTGGAATTTTGGAGAGCGAAGTTGATCATGTTTGAGTATATGAACATTGATAATTGTCTGAAAATAAAAAATTAAAACTTTTCGCTCGAGGGAGGACGTTTTTTTTTCTTGTAGCCAGCTATCCTAGCTACTTTTTTTCACAAAAAGGAAAAAGGATTTTGGAAGGTTTGTTTTTCTGCTTTTTTTATTTTTATTTTTTTTATATAAATGGATAAAAGGAAGGCCGTTCCTCTTCGGCTACATAAACAGAATAATAGGAAGTCGTCCCGTTACGACAAAGGATGCTCCATACTATAGCCCGCTGCGAATTTTTCGATGACTGTCTTCTCGTTTCTGTGTTGTTTCCGTTGTTTGTTCAATCTCATAATAAAAGGAACTGGGAAGAGGTGCTATAGTTATCTTCTCATGTCATCGATAATCCAGCTGCGAGGCGGATTATGGAATGCGCTCCAAAGAAAATTAGAAAAATATTGCCTACATTTAGGTTTCTTGACGATCGCACAATGTCGTTCGTTGAGGTAATACCAAAAATCGGGTACTGTCTTTTCGCCATTACCGAACAGGTAGTGAACAGCGTGGCCGCTGGTCCACGTCACAGAGTTCGTTTTTGCTCTTGGGAAATACATCTGATCGGGGAAAAGAAGTGATCGGGTAGTTATCCTGTTGGGAGTCGTGCGTATGAGAAAAGCCAACATCTGACGCACCAAATACCAAACGTCCTTTGCCGACCCGCATTCGAAACGATGTTCATCCGTGTCAATCACTTGGCATGTGGCACACAAGGGTGAGTCGGCGAGGTGGATGTGATGTAGGCGGGACTGGCACAACTGTTTCCCGTTAACAGTTACGTACCATGCAGATTGCACGTCAGTATCAAGGGTGGTGGCATTCACTGCCTGCCACACAGCGCGCCACTTTGTAGTGGGGTGTTTGCTTTCAATCACATTCGGCGTCCTGTTCATTTGCATGGCAGCATATGTCGCCCTCGTCATCACCAAGCGTGTGGGTAGTAGTGCGGTGCGGATGTAGCTTAATCCAAGGAAGAGTTGGCTAATGTAGAAGAAAGGTGCTGGGATGTCCGATCTCATCACAGGGGGTGCGAGTGAGATTGGTCGTAAGGCTTCCAGTAAGAGACTTGTGAGGCACGTCGGACTTCGTCGCCACAGTTGCAGGTGACAGCTGACGAACAGGGCCTTCGCTCTGTTCTGAACATGACAAAGGCCTAAACCCCCTCTGCTCCTCGGGAGGGTTAGGGACTCGTAACGAATCTTAAATAACATGCCCGTATTAACAAAGGATCCCAAAACCGCCAACATGCGGTGAGCCAGGGTAGGTGGTATGGGGAGTATCTGTGCAAAATGGGGGATACGTGACGCCAAATAGACGTTAGCATATCGTGTCCGTTGCAGGAGGTCTAGATGTCTCAGGCGGTGGTCACTTATTCCTGCTCTCATCTGATTCAATAAACGCCTGTAGTTAAGGGCTGTTGAACGCTTCATGTCAGATGCGAAATCAATGCCAAGACAGCGGATTGTGCCACTGATTCGTAGCGGTGCGACGCTCTCGTCGGGTAGGCCTCTGCCTATAGACAGGGCGTGTGATTTGTGGAGATTGAGTTTGCTCCCCGATGCCGCGCCGTAGGTCGCCACCCACGCCAGTGCTGCACGAACATCGTCATTGTTGCGAAGAAGGAGTACCAGATCATCCGCATAGGCAGTGCAGCAAAAAGTGTGTCCACCAAGGGACATCCCAGTCAGGCGTTGTCGGAGGCCGCAGAGGAGTGGTTCCAAGACGAGGGCGTACAATATCGCCGAAAGAGGGCAGCCTTGTCGCACCGATCGCTGGATCTGTATCGGCGGCGTAACACCTTGGACGTCTCGCCGCGTAGGAGACGCATCAGTACATTAACTATGTCGTCCGGATACCCCATGTGTCGCAGTACCTCCATCAAAAATGTGTGGTCGACTCTGTCAAAGGCCTGGCTAAAGTCGAGTGAGGCCAAAACTCCTGGCAGTTGGCGAGCTTTGGCGAGCGCGATCATATCTCTATATCGGCACAGTGCAGTGCGAATATTATGGTCACCACCTAACGATGCCTGGTCCTGCGACACAACACATCGTACTGATCGCTTTAGGCGTGCCGCCAGAAGCCGGGTGAAAATCTTCAAGTCACTGTTGAGTAAGGTCAAGGGCCGATAGTCACTGATCCTGGATCCGCCTCGTGGTTTGTGTATGGGCACAATCAGTCCTTCTAGGAAGGCCCCAGGTATCTGCGTCGTGGGAGACATGAGATCGCGGCAAATATCAGTCCATGCTGGTGCCAGCAATTGTTGATACGTCCGGTAAAATTCCAGAGGAAGGCCATCAGGTCCCGGGGACTTACGAGCAGCCCCAGCCTGTATTGCTTCAATGATTTCCTCTTCCGTTACATCTGCAGTCAAATCCGCCGCCGCTGTCGGAGAGATCGTGGCGTAAGTGAGTTGAGAGACTTCGGCGATCACCTCTGGGGGATGTCGATGTTCCGAGTACAGCCTAGTGTAGTGAGCATGAAGGGCGTTTCCTATGTCGCGCTGGGTATCAAGGCGTCGTCCGTCTTCCGTCGTAATAGCTTGGACCAGTGTCATGCGTCGGCGCCGTCGTTCTGCAATGACGTGGTACATGGACGGTTCCTCCTGGGCCACTCTGTCTTGAGTGCGCGCTCTGACGATCGCACCCTACAGGTGGTAGCGTGTTAATCTGATGATCTGTGCCTTGGCACGGTTCACCGTCACCTGCCGTGCACGTGACTACGGCACTGTTGTACATTCCCTTAAGATGCTGTAGTAAAAGTCTATGGTATGTCTCTTCCATGCTGCCAAATCTCGGCCGTAGTCTATCAAGGTCTTCCGGAGGGCTGGTTTGGCGCAGAGTAACCACCACGACAGTGTAGACCGGTAGGTGCCACGCCGGCGGCTACGAGAGTCCCACGTGTTCTCTATAAGGCGGCGGCATTCCTGAGAAGTGAGGTGGACGGCGTTCAACTTCCAAGGACCACGGCTGTGCCATACCTTCTGGCGGCCGAGGGTAATAGCGCAGATGTAGGCCTCGTGGTCAGAAAAAGCTGTGGGCCAAACTTCGGCAGCTCTTGTCCCCACAGCTATGGAGCGCGAGATGTAAATCCGGTCGATGCGGCTGGAGGAATGGCTGGTGTAGTGAGTAAATCCGGGCCGATCGCCACGAACATGTTCCCACGAGTCCACCAATTGAAGATTATTTATAAATGTCGTAAGTTCTGCGCAGGGAGAATGATGTGGTAACTGATCCTTAGGTGCTTGGCTAGTTGAAGTCCCCTCACATTATCAAGGCGTCCTGACGGCCTATAAAGAGGGGCGTGATTGTACGAGCGAAAAAGGTGGATCGTTCGCGACGCCGACCAGATCCTGACGGTGCATAGATGTTAATAAGTTTGACTTCTTGGATAGTAAGAGCCATGCCTCTGGCGTCAGGGAGATACTCGACGTCTGCTGCGGATATACCTTCGCGGAGGAGGATCGCCACACCACTGCCATTGGCAGACGCATGTGAGACCCAAGTCTTGTAGCCATAGGGTCCCTTGAAGTCTGCGACATACACCTCTTGAAGGAGCGCAATGTCGATGTCTGCTGCGTTGAGTAGATCCTGTAGCATCGCTAGTTTATGTCGGGCACGTATGTTGTTGATGTTAATCGTCGCTAGACGGTATGTTTGGTCAGCCAGGTCGGCAACTGGGTTGTGTAGGAGGCCAGGTGTGGGCGGCAGGGGCAGCCCCACAGAGGCTGACGATACAGCCGTAGTCACTGTTGTTGGCTGGTGCTGGGTACAGCCGAGGGAGCATTTCTGCCCTCGGCATCCTCGACATCATCCGCCCAAGAATCAGATGCAGCAATTGGTAACTGTTGATTAGTGCTGTCAGTAGAGCGCTTGCGCGCATGTTCAGTAGCAGAAGTGATGATGTCTGACCGAGGCTCAGAAATTGTATCCGCCGTAGCATCGTGATGGGAAGGGTGAGTTGTGATGGTAGAGTCCTGAGTGTCGTCCGACGCCGGATGTTCGTCCGGGTCACACATCCGAAGCAGGCGATCATCGGATGGCGTATGGCGCCGTTTCTTGCGTTTTCGAGGGGACCGTTGTTTCCGGACATGTTGTTCTGTGTCAGAGTGCGGGCGACAATCATCTGATGCAGTCTCCATTGGTAGGAAGGCAGAGGTCGGGACAATTTCATTTTCTACTTCCATCTTCTCTTTAGGCTCGTCTTGGTGGCACAATTGATCACCGTCTTGAGGCAAGTCTGCCGATGACGTCGTAGAGGGGGATATGCTGTCCTCCACACTGTCATCGACCACTGACTGCAGTATGGTGTTACGATCCTGGGCAGGAACAACTGTTGCGGTTGCAGCCGCTGCGTACGTGATGGGGAGTGAAGTAGGCGTCGCCGGGGATGGAACTTCACCAACCGGTGTCTGAGTCAGTCGGCGTTGAATGCAGGCCGATCGGACATGTCCTTCCTGGCCACAGCCGGCGCAAGTACGCGGTTGTCCGTCGTACATGACAATGGCTCTGCAGCCGCCAATTACTAAATAGGATGGCACATGCTTCGTCAGTTCAATCTTAATTTGTCGCACTCCTTTTAAGACGGGGTACGTCTCAAACGTTTGCCATTTTTCAGCCAAGTGGCTTAGCACGTTGCCGTACGGTTTGAAAGCTGTCATCACAACATCTGGCGGGACTTCGAATGGCAGCTCGAAGACCCTCAGAGTGCGAAGGCCTAATCCGGCGTGGTCGATCGTGACAGTTCCTATGTGACCATCAGAATGCTTGAATTTAAGTCCATGAGCGTGTCGGCACACAACATCAGTGCACGCCTTTTCATTGATCATTTTTATGTAGACGACACTTTGTGTTATAGAAAAGTGGATCCCAATGATGTCTTGAGGTGCAATATGAAGTTCTTCCCGGATGAAACGTTCAATGTCAAGTGCTCGAGGTCTTGCGTAGTCCGCTTGAAATGTGGTCTTAATTGTGGACTTGCGGTACGAGTGCGCCATGGCACTACCGAGACACGGACGCCTGACACTCGCCGCAGCGGACGGTAAACAGTAAACACTCGCGCGCGCGGTGCGCTAACAGGGGGACACAGGCACGACGACCTTGCCCCACCGCTGCTAACAGCGGACTGATGCGTCACCTGACAGGAATAAATTTTTGACCCATCTAACTTGTGCACTTGACGAATGGGTAAAAAGATTCTTCTACCTTGCCCGATTTAGGTTTTCTTGTGGATGTGAGAATCACTCCCAAAAAAGTGATGAAAACATAAGAGTTTGTCACATAAACTGCAACAAGTGAATGCAACAGTTTCACAGTCGCACAGTTTTCCCTGTTCTCTGTCGAAACATATGTTTTTAACGTTATCAAATTTTTTCCGTGTGTAGAACGTCAAATCCTGCATGTGTCCAAGCAAATCTAAACATGTCCTGGAATTTTGGAGAGCGAAGTTGATCATGTTTGAGTATATGAACTTTGATAATTGTCTGAAAATAAAAAATTAAAATTTTTCGCTCGAGGGAGGATTGAACCAAGGACCTTTCGTTCCGTAGCTGCTCACGCCAGCCACGGGACCACGGCACTCCGCAGTTCAGAGTTTCCTTGATGTTGCCTATCTTGCACAAGGACTCTTCAGTTTGTATAATTTGCTTATTTTTTTCATAGTTCCACACAACTTCTTCCTGTTTTCTCGATCGATCTGTGTTCAGTTTTTAAAGGGCTACCCACTGTGCCAGCTTATACTAAATCTGAGGGGGGGTGCGATGGGGAGGTTCCCTTGTTAGGTGTAACAGTTTGTAGTGTCGATCCTGACGTAAGTTGGCGCCACTCAGAGGTGAGGCCTAGGTTGAAGGCAGAATGAAAAACTTCCGTCGTTCGACGGGATTCGATCACGAAAGCTCTCGGTTTTCTAGGCGCGAACTTTATCACGAGACCACCTGGCCCGACCAACAACTTAGAAAAAGAGAAAATATTAAGCGGGAAAGGAAATGGAAAGCTAGCTTTGGTATCACGAATTTCTCATAGTTCAACTAATTTACGTTCCAGTTTTAAGAGCCTCCAATTTCTGTCATATTAGCGTACTGTATGTTAATCCGAAAGGACAAGGATAAACATTCCCATTGTTGCGGAGTGAATACAAAACATGCGTTTTTCATTGTGACGACCATAAGTAGCGTGTTCACGTGTTGGACAACAACGAAAGTGTTTCATCTTTCCACCAGGCAGCTAAATGCCAAATGTAGTTTATAAGAATATGGTTCTGTGACACACCACCCGTCACTTATCTGGTTGGTTGGTTGGTTGTTTGGGGAAGGAGAGCAGACAGCATGGTCATCGGTCTCATCGGATTAGGGAAGGATGTCGGCCGTGCCCTTTCAGAGGAACCATCCCGGCATTTGCCTGGAGTGATTTAGGGAAATCACACTTATCTGATTTTGGTGTGTGTTCACCCCAGGTAATTGACTAACAGATCAACAGAGAGTGCAAAACTGCTGCAATATCGGATAATGTAAAGAAAGTAATAAGGCCCTGTGACTCCTGATTGAACTGCGGTGGCAGCTTTGACATTAATTGATTCAGAATTGATCCCTTTTAATTAAAAAGGGGTGCACATTGATGTTATATTCACCTATTGAACACCAGATGCAAATGTTGAACATAAAATTAATTAAGAAAGTGACTTGGGATTTCAACTACTTGATTGAAAACAGATGCAGTCGATTAGCACAGATTTATTTTAACTCGTAACCTTCAATCATCACATTACATGACTCTCCTAATAGGCAGTGGTAATAAATTGCGTTTGCGTGGAGTAAAAGTAATTCCTATCGACTGACCCAGGCATAATGCGAAGTGCGAGAAGAATTCTACAATACACGGCCCATGAAACCCTCGTGGAAACTTTGCCGATGTGATCCAACAAATTAACCAGTGGCTGGAGCGGGCGCAATATCACCGAATTCAGCGTGTTGGAGCGGCGTCGTTGTGTGGACGTCGGCCAACCTCGTGGTGCTGCAAGGCTGCGCTCGTCTGTTCACTCCTAGCTATCTTGCTCAGTACATAGCTGAACCGAAACTTCCTATCTCCAAGCTCAATCGTTCCCTTTGCTAAGTCCTAAACTGCAGAGAAGCTCACTCTTTCCCAGGGAAGCTGAGTCAAGAACGCCACATCCACACTCTAGGCAAGCTGGGAATGGAATACCTCTATGGAGACTTCTGACAGTCCACTCTTCGCCTCGGTTTCCCCTCCAGCATAATCACTTACGCCAATTGCAGTGCAAGTCGCGTTAATTATGCGTCGCTTCCCAGTGCCGAGCAATGCCTGCTCTGGGAAGTGAACCAATTCCCACAAAATTTCCCTTTTTCTCAACTTCTGCTATATAGCTCCTCCCAGGCCATCCATCAAGGTTAGCATCTGCACAGACACCAAGTTTTCCGGAATTCTGACTCCCAGGAGAGTACTTCAAATTCCTTTGTCCTACGTTCCCATCGGAGGCTGGCGTATTTCATGCTGTCACTCTTCACCTGATTTACTTCAGGCTCTGTGGAGCGTGAATTCACCGTGAAGTTGCTATAGTCATGAACACGCATATTTTGACCTCTGTTGACCGCTCCACCGTAGCTTTGCGCAGCTTTCTCGCATGTTTCACAGAAAACGGGATGACGGACATTTATCAACAGGCGTAAAGTTCTCTGTCTGTTTCCCGGTACATCAGTATGGGGTCGGGGTCAACCACCTATCTTGTCACTCATCTTAAGGCGGCTGGAGGCCACACCGCGTTACCGCTTTCTCAGAGCTTGAACCGCCCTAAGCTGCCTATTGTCGCTTCCCTTTGCCATTCCCCACCCGGCCACGGTAAATTCTAAATACTTCCCTGGGGTAAACTAGCGTCCAGTAAATCGACTCGTTTTCACAAAGTTTTCATGTCGTGTGAATTACTTTAGAACCATCACCTGCATTAATTATTCCACTACGTCCATACTATACCCTCTACAAGACGCATTGTGCCTTGTCAGTCATTTTTGTTCAGCCCTACTGTTCGCTCAACGTGAGTTCGGTGATCTTTAATGACTTCATGTAAGGGGCATAGTTCTTGCCATCTTACAGTTTGTATAAAGTAGATGCTACTGTGGTGATACATGTAGCGTTGATTCTTCATTACGAATGATAATATTTTAACGTTCTTCGTCGACTGTGTTCAGCTACTTGTATACCACTACTTATTTCGTCTTATTCAGACAGAGAAAGGGCCCAAGCGTATCATGACTTGTTGGTAGAACTTCGTATTAAAGCCGTCGTAGTACGGTTGCTGATTGCTGTGTTGCTTAGTTAGCGATTATGTTTGACAGAGCTCTCATTCACAATCCTATTGCTTTTCAGTTTCTTATTCACAAAGACACAAATTTCAGATATTGTTTTTCATCGATGCTTACACAACAATACATATGACTCATTTATTGCCTTTTGTCTTGAGATCACTTAAATTCGGTTTACTAACACCAAATACGTAATGTACATACATACACAAGGTAAAAATTATTCAACTCTATGAAATAAAATCGTCATAACTTCTGGACGGTTTGCGATAGGACGTTCACATTGCGCGCTTGGCTGCGGCGTCTGATGGGAATTAATATGCGAATTGTGGTTTTTGTTTGGGAGTCAACCCGAATTTCGTTTGGTTGGGTTCGTCAATAAGTATAACTGGCGCATTTGGGGGACTGGGAATCCGCATTTCGCGACCGAGAAGTCTCTTCTCCCTCAACGGGTGAGTGTGTGGTGGTTCGTGCCCAGTCACTCAATAATCGGCGCGATATTCCGTGAGGGCACGGTGACTACTGACACATATGTGAAGGTTTCGGAAGATGATTTTATCCCCATTATCCAAAGTCACCCTTATTTCGACAGCGCTCTGGGGACCGTATTCTGGCTCTGGGGTACACAGAGGCCACTGGCATGGGCCATATTCTCCGGATGTGAACACATGCGACACCTTTTTGTGGGGTTATATTAAAGACAAGGTGTACAGCAATAACACCAAAAACATTGCTGAGCTGAAAATAGGCATTCAGGAGGTCCGACACTTCAGCGGGTCATGCAGAATTGCGTCTGCGCCACATCATCGCCAATGATGGTAGGCATATCGAATATGTCACAACCTAAATTCGAATATCTGTGCCGACGTTTACATATTGAATAAAGAGTGTGCACTTAGTAATGTGTAACTAATTTTTTTTATATAGTTCAATAATTGTCACACTGTATGTGTACTGCATCGTGACCACTCGCGCCATCCGATCGACCGGCTGAGCTACCTTCCGATCGACCGATTTCATGTACAGTCAGCGTACGTACTGCACACATCCCAACTGACTTTACTCAGTGATTAAAGCGTCCCCCTGTTCCTTTTACTGTTAAGTTTATTGACATTATGTTCCGCTTGTTTTTATACAGAAACAGAAAGTTGGATTTGACTTGGATGTTGTAGACTTTTTTGCAACCTCTGTCCTCCTCTACAGTTTATGCCCTCTACAGCTCCCTCCAGTACCACGGAAGTCATTCCCTCATGTCTTAACAGATTTCCTATAACCCCGTCCCGACTCCTTATCAGTGTTTTCCACATATTCCTTACCTCCCCGATTCTACGCAGAACCTTCTCATTCCTTACCTTATCAGTCCACCTAATTTTCAACGTTCGCCTGTAGCACCACATCTCAAATGCTTCGATTCTTTTCTGTTCCTGTTTTCCCACAGTCCATGTATCACTACCATAGAATGCTGAACTCCAGACGGACATTCTCAGAAATTTCTTTCTCAAGTTAAGGCCGATATTTGTTACTAGTAGACTGATCTTGGCCTGGAATGCCATTTTTGCCATTTCTAGTCTGTTTATGATGTCCTCCTTGCTCCGTCCGTCGTTGGTTATTATACTGCCTAGGTACCAGAATTCCTTAACTTCATCTACTTCGTGACCATCAATCCTGATGCTAAGTTCCTCGCTGCTCTCATTTCTGCTACTTTTCATTATTTTCGTCTTTCTTCGATTTTCTATCAATCCATATTCTGTACTCATTTGACTGTTCATTCCATTCAGCAGATCCTGCAATTCTTCTTCAGTTCCACGCAGAATACCAATGTCATCCTCGAATCGTAGCATTGATGTACTTTCACCCTGAATTTTAATGCCGCTTCTGAACATTTCTTTTATTTCTGTGGTGTCAACGCCAGACACCACAGTTGCTAGGCGGTAGCCTTAAATCGGCCGCGGTCCATTAGTACATGTCGGACCCGCGTGTCGCCACTGTCAGTGATCGCAGACCGAGCGCCACCACACGGCAGGTCTAGAGAGACGTACTAGCACTCGCCCAGTTGTACGGACGACTTTGCTAGCGACTACACTGACGAAGCCTCGCTCCTTTGCAGAGCAGATAGAATAGCCTTCAGCTAAGTCAATGGCTACGACCTAGCAAGGCGCCATAGCAATTGATAGTTATCGTATGAAGCATGTCTCATCAAGAACGATGTATAAAAATGATGGATTAAAGTTAAGTATTCCAGAAGCTACGTACTTTTCTTTATAGCATTCATTTATAGCACGCCAATCTGCGTGAGCTTAACGCGTGCCTTTCGGCTACTTCCGAGTGGCGTGGCTGTCTTGCTACGCCACTACAATTTCCATCATTGCTACCTCGATATAGAGACTGAACAGTAAGGGTGAAAGTTTTCATCCCTGTCTTACACCCTTTTTAATCCAAGCACTTTGTTCTTGGTCGTCCACTCTTAGTATTCCCTCTTGGCTCTAGTACATATTGTACCCATAAACGTCTGTCTCTACAACTTAACCCTTTTTTTCCATCAGTCTTCTGACTGGTTTGATGCGGCCCGCCACGAATTCCTTTCCTGTGCTAACCTCTTCCTCTCAGAGTAGCACTTGCAACCTACGTCCTCAATTATTTGCTTGACGTATTCCAATCTCTGTCTTCCTCTACAGTTTTTGCCCTCTACAGCCCTCTCTAGTACCATGGAAGTCATTCCCTCATGTCTTAGCAAATGTCCTATCATCCTGTCCCTTCTCCTTATCAGTGTTTTCCACATATTCCTTTCCTCTCCGATTCTGCGTAGAACCTCCTCATTCCTTACCTTATCAGTCCACCTAATTTTCAACATTCGTCTATAGCACCACATCTCAAATGCTTCGATTCTCTTCTGTTCCGGTTTTCCCACAGTCCATGTTTCACTACCATACAACGCCGTACTCTAGGCGTACATACTCAGAAATTTCTTCCTCAAGTTAAGGCCGGTATTTGATATTAGTAGACTTCTCTTGGCCAGAAATGCCTCATTATTTCGAAAATCTTGCACCGTTTTACATTGTCGAAGCTTTGTCAGGTCGACAAATCCTATGGACGAGTCTCGATTTTTCTGTAGTCTTCCGTTATCAATCGCAACGTCGAATTGTCTCTCTGATGCCTTTACCTTTCCTAAAGCGAAACTGATCGTCATCTAACACATCCTCAAGTTTCTTTTCCATTCTTCTGTATATTACTCTTCTCAGCAACTTGGATGCACGAGCTGTTAAGCTGAATGTGCGATAATTCTTCACTTGATCACTTGTCAGCCTTTGCAGTCTTCTGAATTGTGTGGATGGTACTTTTCCGAAAGTCAGATAGTATGTCGAAAGACTCATACATTCTACACACCAACATGAATAGTCGTTTGGTTGCCACTTCCCCCAATGATTGCAGCTTTCCACTTAGTGGTACACCATCTGATATCTGATTTCCACTGATGATTCTGTTGCAAAGTTAGATACACTAAAATTTATTGCCTCAACCAATGGCTACATTCCAGTACTGTCTGACCACGTCTTTCATAGGAAACAAAAACTGAAAATTATGCCCCTCCTCTATGCCCCATCTGGTGCCCCTTCCACTGCCCACAAGCAGGAGAGGTATCACAGATTGTAGCAGAAACACTGAAATCCTGCAAGTATAGTCGTTCCTACTATCTTAAGAACACCACCGCCCAGTGTATTTGCAATAGAAAGATAAGATCCCGTTATTCGCCAACAGTGGGGTATACGAAATTGCCTGTTGTGATTGTGACAAGTTTCAGTCTGGCAGAGACGTTGCAACTAGGCTGGCTGAACATGGATTCAGCCGGATGATGCAGAATTCTGACTTCACGTTTGCTGAGCATGTACTGAGTGAGGGTCACAACTACCAGCCAAATGTTTAAATGTGTGTGAATACCTAAGGGACCAAAGTTCTGAGGTCATCGGTCCCTAGACTTACACATTACTTAAATTAACTTACGCTAAGAACAACACACACACACCCATGCTCGAGGGAGGACTCGAACCTCCGGCGGGAGAGGCCACGCAATCCGTTACATGGAGCCTCAAACCGTGCGACCGCACCGCGCAGCCTTTCATTACTTCCCACACTGTCTGTTGCTACATATTCCACCATTTTCATATATTAAATGAGTTCTTTTACCTTATTGAAATTGTCTGTGCCATCAATGAACCATGAACCTTGCCGATACAGATAACCGTACCGCAGGTGCAACCACAACGGAGGGGTATCTGTTGTGGGGCCAGACAAACGTGTGGTTCCTGAAGATGGGCAGCAGCCTTTTCAGTAGTTGCAAGGGCAACAGTCTGGATGATTGACTGATCTGGCCTTGTAACACTAACCAAAACGGCCTTGCTGTGCTGGTACTGCGAACGGCTGCAAGCAAGGGGAAACTATAGCCGTAATTTTCCTGAGGGCATGCACGTTTACTGTATGGTTAAATGATGAAGGCGTCCTCTTGGGTAAAATATTCCGGAGGTAAAATAGTCCCTCATTCGGATCTCCGGGCGGGGACTATTCAGGAGGACGTCATTATCAGGAGAAAGAAAGCTAGCGTTCTACGGATCGGAGCGTGGAATGTTAGATCCCTTATCGGGCAGGTAGGTTATTTAAAAAGGGAAATGGATAGGTTAAAGTTAGATTAGTGAAGTTGGGAGGCAGGAGTAACAAGACTTCTGGTCGGGTGAGGACAGAGCTATTAAATACAAAACCAAATAGGCTTAATGCAGGAGTAGGTTTAATAATGAATAAAAAAATAGGAGTGCGGGTAAGCTACTACGAACTGCATTAATAGTCTTGGGTGAATGGAATTCGATAGTAGAGAAGGCAGAGAAGGAAACGTAGTAGATGAATATGGAATGAGGGTAAAGAATGAAACAGGAAGCCGCCTGGTAGAATTTTGCGCGGAGCATAACTTAATCATAGCTAACACTTGGTTCAAGAACCATGAAAAACGGTTGCCTACATGGTAGAGGCCTGGAGATACTGTAAGGTTTCACACAGATTATATAATGGTAAGATAGAGGTTTAAGAACCAGGTTTTAAATTGTAAGACATTTCCAGGGGCAGATGTGGACTATGATCACAATCTATTGGCTATGAACTGTTAATTAAAACTGAAGAAACTGCAAAAAGGTGGGAATTTAAGGAGATGGGACCTGGATAAACTGACAGAACCGGAGGTTGTAGAGAGTTTCAGGGAGAGCATTAGGGAACGATTGACAAGAATGGGATGAAGAATGGAAGGAAGAGATTAAATAGTGAAGGCAGTAGATAATCAAGTAGGTAAAAAGACGAGGGCTAGTAGAAATCCTTGGGTAACAGAAGAGATATTGAATTTAATTGTTGAAAGGAGAAAATACAAAAATGCAGTAAATGAAGCAGGCAAAAAGGCATACAAAAGTCTCAAAAATAAGATCGACAGGAAGTGTAAAATGGCTAAGCAGGGATTGCCAGAGGACAAATGTAACGATGTAGAGACGTAAATCACTAGGGGTAAGTAGATACTGCCTACAGGAAAATTGAAGATGCCTTTGGAGAAATGAGTACCACTTGTATGAATATCAACCCAGTTCTAAGCAAAGAAGGGAAAGCAGAAAGGTGGAAGGAGTATATAGAGGGTCTATACAGGGGCGATGTTCTTGAGGACAATATTATGGAAATGGAAGAGGAGGTAGATGAAGATGAACTGGGAGATATGATACTGTGTGGAGAGTTTGACAGAGCACTGGAATATCTAAGTCGAAACAAGGCCCCCGGGAGTTGACAACATTCTACTGAAACAACTGATAGCCTTGGGAGAGCCAGCCCTGACAAAACTCTACCATCAGATGAGAAAGATGGATGAGACAAGCGAAATACACTTAGACTTATAGAAGAATAAAATAATTCCAATTCCAAAGAAAGAAGGTGCCGACAGGTGTGAAAATTACCTGACTATCAGTTTAATAAGTCACGGCTGCAAAACACTAACACGATTTCTTTACAGACGAATGGAAAAACTGGTAGAAGGCGACCTAGGGGAAGATCAGTTTGGATTCCGTAGAAATGTCGGATCACGTGAGGCAATACTGACCCTACAATCTATCTTAGAAGATAGATTAAGGAAAGGCAAACCTACGTTTCTAGCATTTGTGGACTTAGAGAAAGATTTAGACAATGCTGACAATCCTACAAATTCTGAAGGTGGCTGGGGTGAAATACAGGGAGCAAAAGGCTATTTGCAATTTGTACAGAAATCAGATGGCAGTTATAAGAGTCGAGGGGCATAAAGGGAAGATAGTTGGGAAGGGAGTGAGACAGGGTTGTAGCCTCTCCTCGATGTTATTCAATCTGTATATTGAGCAAGCACAAAAGAAAAATTCGGAGTATGTACTAAAATCCACGGAGAAGAAATAAATACTTTGAGGTTCGCCGATGACATTGTAACTCTGTCAGAGACTGCAAAGGGCTGGGAAGAGCAGTTGAACGAAATGGACAGTGTCTTGAAAGGAGAATATAAGATGAATATCAACAAAAGCAAAACGGGGATAAAGGATTGTAGTAGAATTAAATCTGGTGATGGTGCGGGCATTAGATTAGGAATTGAGACGCTTAAAGTAGTAAACGATTTTTGCTATTTGGGGAGCAAAATAACTGATGATGGTCGAGGTATAGAGGATATAAAATGTAGACTGGTAATGGCAAGGAAAGCGTTTCTGAAGAAGTGGAATTTGTTAACATCGTGTATAGATTTAAGTGTCAGGAAGTCGTTTCTGAAAGTATTTGTATGGAGTGTAGCCATGTATGGAAGTGAGAGGTGGACGATAAATAGTTTAGACAAGAAGAGAATAGAAGCTTTGGAAATGTGGTCTACAGAAGAATGCTGAAGATTAGATGGGTAGACCACATAACTAATGAGGAGGTATTGACCAGAATTGGGGAGAAGAGAAATTTGTGGTACAACTTGACTAGAAGAAGGGATCGGTTGGCAGGACATGTTCTGAGGCATCAAGGGATCACCAGGGCAGCGTGGAGGGTAAAAATCGTGGAGGGAGACCAAGATATGAATACACTAAGCAGATTCAGAAGGATGTAGGTTGCAGTAGATGAAGATGAAGAACCTTGCACATGATAGAGTAGCATGGAGAGCTGCATCAAACCAGTCTCTGGACTGGAGACCACAAGAACAACAACAAAAACAACAACAACATGTCGTCAATATAGACTGTAGTTACAAGTGTCAAGCATTTCTTTTACTTGTTCTGGTATTACTTTCCACTGTTTAATGCCTCTTAGCATTGTCTAATCAAGTGCTGCTTCTATATTACTTCGTTTTGTAAGTAGGCTGTTTAGGTTTTTTATTGGTAACGCCACCTCTGTATGAAAATCACTGGCTGTGCTGTGTGCAGTCTGTGGCTGCTTTGCATTGTTGTAATACTCGCCATTGTAGTGTTAGGCAGCTGGCTGTGAACAGCGCGTAGCGTTGCGCAGTTGGAGGTGAGCCGCCAGCAGTGGTGGATGTGGGGAGAGAGATGGCGGAGTTTTGAAATTTGTCATGAACTGCTATATTTATACATGATGATATCAAGGTAAATACATTGTTTGTTCTCTATTAATATCTTTCATTTGCTAACTATCCCTATCAGTAGTTAGTGCCTTCCATAGTTTGAATCTTTTATTTAGCTGGCAGTAGTGGCGCTCGCTGTATTGCAGTAGCTTGAGCAGCGAAGATTTTTGTGAGGTAAGTGATTTGTGAAAGGTATAGTTTAATGTTAGTCAGGGCCATTCTTTTGTAGGGAATTTTGAAAGTCAGATTGCTTTGCGCTAAAAAAATATTGTGTGTCAGGATAAGCACAGTCCTGTACAATTTTTCAAAGGGGACGTTTCATATGTCGACCCTTGGCCTAGGATACCTCGCTGGAATCTTCTGATTTTTTTTTCTTGTAGTTTGTGTAATTAGTGTAGCCTTTGTTTATTGCTAGCGCGGAATTGTAGAGAAAATCTCCTTTGTAGTTGTAGCCTTTCATTGTTGTACAGTAAAACAGTTGTGGCATGCATATAGATTTGCACCAAGTATTTCGCAGCTACGCTTCCTATTAACTAGATATTATTTTCAGTGCTATGTTAACGTGTTCTCCTATTTTTGCACTTCAAATTGTGCTTTTCTGTGTTATTGTGTGAAATATTGTGACAACTATGGCGTGTGAAAAACGTAATACTAGGCTCCAAAGTAAACTGAGAAATGACAGTGAAGACGAAAGCAGTGTGTTAGCGCCGCAGAGTAATGAATTAACTAATGTTCAAAGTAGTAATTTGGTAATTGCGCATAGGGAAATGGAGCGGGCGGCAAACAATGGTGTAGACAGTGAAACAGGCAGTGAACAGGGAAGCATTATCGATCGATCGGTCGGCAACAGCTCGCCTCAGAAATCCGAAATGACAGGACACAATTTCGCAAATACTGTAGATTCAGGTTTTGGGTCATCACCGTTTTCTCAAATAAGTCAAGACACATTTTCTGCTTGTCAAAATGTGAATGTTGCCGGTGCAAATGCACTGCCGAAAAGCGTAGAGAAACAGATTCCAGACACTAATACATTATTATTGCAATTAATGCAACAAATGGAACAAAATCAGAGACAAATGGGACAAAATCTTAAAAAGTTAGACACAGTGGAACAAAATCTTAAAAAGTTAGACACAATGGAACAACATCAGAGACAAACACAGCAACAGTTAGACACAATGGAACAAAATCTTAAAAAGTTAGACTCATTGGAACAAACACTTGAACAAACACGTAAAGATTTAACTACTGAGTTACATAACATTGAATCGAAATGTCAAAAAGTCTGTAATGACGTAAAAACACAAATTTGTGAGCATTTTCAACCTATTTTTTCGCGGCATGAAAATGTATTACAGAATCACGAAGCAGCCATAAAAGAACTGCAAACCATTGTTCATGAAAATCACGACACCTTGCAAGCTAAAATTGACTCAGTTGCATCTACCGATTCAGTTACGCAACTTGCAAAAACTCTGGAAAACTTAAAGGACACAGTAGATACTCTGAAACTTGGTTCAGAAAAACATACAGAGGAAATAATTTCACTATCGGATAAAGTAGCCGAACTTTCAGATCAGTTCACTAACTTATCTACAAAGGTAGATGATGATCTGAATAACACAACACCTGTAGCCTTCACTGACACTGAAGAGTATGTAGAAATTAGAAAATTCAAACAAAATCAAAATCAAATCAATACACAGTACAAAAGAGAAATCCGGGAAGTGCAAGATCAGTTGGCACAAGTAGTACAAGAATTACGTATTTCAGAGGACACTCGCACCCCAATACGGGAAGAGGGACATAGAAATACGGAACAGCCACAAAATAATAACACAGGGCATTTAGGAAGTTATGAAAGAAATTGGCAATGTGCACCGAATTTTGATATGGAACGGCCGACACGACCTAACAATGACCGATATGCGACTCGCCGACATGATGATTTTGACTATAAGCTGTTCATTACTACACGTAAATTCAAAACATTTAAGAATTCTGGCAACGACATTCATCCACAAGCATGGCTCCATCAATTCTCTCATTGTTTTCCTCCCAACTGGTCGTTGGAACACAGATTAGAATTTATGTGTGGCTACTTAGAGAATGAACCAGCTGTAAGAATGCGATCGGTCATTCACGATTGCCACAGTGAAGGAGAATTTTACCATGCCTTCCTCTCAGCATATGGGTCTCAAGCCACACAAGACCGAGTAAAACATGGTATCATAATGATGAAACATTTCGAACAATCTGAATTCTCCAGTCTTGTGAAATATTTTGAAGACATGTTGCACAAGAATCAGTACCTGTCAAACCCATACAGCCCCTCAGAACTCATCCGCATTTGCTTACTCAAATTGCCTGAACATTTACGGCATATTATTTTTGCAGGACGTTGCAAAGACGACATTGAAGCTTTTCAGGGACTGTTACAAGAACTAGAAATTGATACTGATAATCGCGGAACGCGAAAACAAGGACACAGCAATTACAGGTCACATCCGTCACAATTCCGTGACGACAGAAACAATAACCGGATATGACTGGTCTATTCTTACAACGCAAATCGTGACCAAAATAGACACCACCCGTACGACAACCGTTGGCAGAGTAATAATAGTTACAGAGAAAGATCACATTTCCGTAGTAATGACTATCACAGAGACAATCAGAGAAACAGACAATATGGGAACCAAAACAAATATTATCAAGGGAGGCAGAATAACTTCAGACGCAACAGTTCGGCGCAGAGTTACGATTCAGGGACAAATTCTCCACCACATGACCGACAAACAAGAAACTATGTAAACTACCGACAAAACGACAGACGTGAATTTCATCAGAACTGGCGGGATTCTAACAGAGCTGGGCCCTCTCGGCAAGGCGAATTTGTAGAAGTTAGGTCTCCTAATCCCAATAACAACGCGCGCCAACAAAGAGACAGACAATGACTCGCGCCGCAGGCACCCACGTGCGCCGGCTGGCTCAGAGAAAAATAACACAGACGCTAACCTTGAGAAAAATTCCAGTATTCTTTGCCGACGTATATCGCATGACAATTGCATTCAAGTTCAAACTCTGAGTACTATGAAGAGTAAAGGTTTACACCAGGTTTCACATGTAAAACCGTTTATTGAAAGATAATCTGCTTTTTAACTTTGTCTTTGCCATAAAACTTTTCAATTGACGCTACTAGTACGCTTTGTCAGACTTAAGAAACTGTTAACATGCAACAATGTTTGAAGTTAAATATCCAGTCTAGAACCTCGGGAAGATTTTTAAACAGAAATTACGAATGCATTATTATAGTGAACAGACGACAAAGTGTTGTATTTGTACATTCTTGCTTGTTAGTTGCACGATTACGTAACGACTATCAGGCTTACATACTTAGGACACATACTGGTACTGCTAATGAGATTTTAATGCAACATTTTGGTTTACTTGAAAATACATTCTGGGTTTAATGTACTTTCTGTGAGATACCAGATGACACAGTGGTTAGTTTAAGTGACAACTACACGGTTTTATCACGACGCTACTAATGAGTGACAATTTACAATGTTGCTTTTGCGGTGTATCTGTTTTGTATCTGCACAGTTTTTCTGAATTCTTCTGGAAATCAAAACATGTTTTATTAGTAACTTTTGTGGTATAGCTACAAGGAGACAGCCTTTTCCATAGCACAACAATATGTTACAGCACAGTACTTTCTTCATCATGGCAATAAGCGTAATAACTAAGATATCTATACATAAAGCATTTCACTTTTGTTTATCATGAGGTAAGTACATTGACTTCTGCAGAACTTAGCTTTCGGAGGACGATAACTACGACACTTCCACAGAGATTATGTTGCAACAAGACACACATTTAGCGCTACAGGACACGCATTTCAGTGATTAATTTTGTACTTAAAACATTTATTTTTAAAGATTTTTGAATAACAAAGAAAGTTTTCCGTGATACATTTCATTCCATTGTTGTAATCTGTAACACCTGAGGGTATAATTACATTAATCCTCAGCGGGGTACACGCTTACTTTGTGTACCATGTGTGTGGCAACCACAAGGAACCCTAGCTAATATGGTATTTGCTTATACAACTTTACACATCGGTACCATATTTCTCTAACACATAAATTACACAGCTATCTGATCATTTAACTGAGAGATAAACATTTTTACTACATCAGTGACACATGTTTACGCAATACACAGTTGGGTAACTTCACACTTATGAAACTGTATTTTGTCTGTACTTTGTAAACTGTTCATATTTTTTCGGAATCATTGTGATACTATGAGAGCTTTGAATGATGTATTTGGTAAGGGAGCATGATTTTAAAGTACGTTTGAGGTAGATGACACTATTGCAGAGAATTTTTTTTAGGTTTTGAAATTATTGGAGGAAGCTACGACGATTTTGAGATTTGACTGAGGTGTTATGATGTTATTATTACGACGACGATGTGTACTATGCTGTTGAGATATGTTTATGATCAATAAGATGTTGCTACCGTATATGAGGAATAAGAAGTATGTTGGAAACCAAGAATCGTACTTTAAGAGTTATGAAATGTGCGTAAATGCGTGACTGTATCACAATGCTGACGATTATTTTTTTTTTTTTTTGGACACTTATATTTATAGGATTTTGTTTCTACAGATTTGCAACGCTAATTCTTGACCTGTGAAATATTTTTATGTGAGACTGTCACTGTAGCGGAAACTGCTGTCGTAAATATTTCCGTAAGAAAGTTAAGTGACCACCTGCACGTAATGCGTCGTGGGCACCCAGCTGTGTCGGACGCCTGGAGAGAGGGCCATTGGCGCGTGCCTTTCAGAGCACAGGAAGAAAAAAAAAAGGGAGTCCATTATCCTGGCCATTGTCATTCCTTTAGAGAAAGCATCGCAAATCCGACACGCTAATTACTTGGAAACATATCGTACTTTCTGATATTTACTGAAATGCCTAATGAAATGACAAGAAATAGTTTGTCTACACACCTGACTATGACTACTGTTTTTCTAGATGAGAGATTTTTTTACT
The DNA here is from genome assembly GCF_021461395.2 of Schistocerca americana. Lineage (NCBI taxonomy): Eukaryota > Metazoa > Arthropoda > Insecta > Orthoptera > Acrididae > Schistocerca > Schistocerca americana. The sequence continues at coordinate 195,680,390 of NC_060127.1, forward strand.
ACTTATGAAATGCCACATGACTATTGAACGATGTTCTTACGCTTTGCTTTGTACATAGTTGCTTATTTCATTTGATATCTAGTTTCTAGCTGCACTGCAGCATTGGTTAAAATAAAATTTTATAGATGTACTAATATAAATATTTTCTGTCTACAGATCGAGTATATAATAATTTTTTTCAAAAAAATGAGGGAGCACAAAGCGACATTTACCTTCACAGGAACTGCATTCATAATTTTCTTTTCAAGTACTTGGTAATTTCTTTTGTAGAATAAATTGTGATGCATCACTCTAGTGTTAAGATGTGACATAGGTATTAGACATGGCCATTTTTAGTGTAATATTTTTTTCTGCTTGAGCTATGTCATGTTTTGATATAAGTTATTACATTTGCTGCTGCTAGCTTTGCCAATCTGTATTTTTTGTCATTGCTGCTTGTGTTAATTGTTTTGTGCTGCTGCATTGCCTCATCCCTTAGTTTAGCATCTGAGCTCAGTAGATTTAAGTTAGCTTAAGAGGAGACTATATAAGAAACTAACTATTATAAATTTATAAGAAATGCATTGAGAAGCTATCAGAAAATGGTCTGGCAAAATAAAAAGGATACTGTACAGTGGAGAAAAACTATTATTGACAGAGGATGTGAACAGAATACAGAAAGCAGAGAGAAAAACTATTTTTGGCAGAGGATGTGAACGAAATACAGAAGGCAGGCTTAGATAGGACTTTTGGGAATAATGATGAATGAAGGGAGATCTCCAAAAAGCAAAGAAAGTTTTGTTTGCAAAATACTGCAATGAAACAAACCCTGTCCTTTCCTTTTGTGTTATCCCACTATGTGTTTGGGTACCCTTGTGTATATATGTTCTTCCTGTCTTTATATGTTTACCTCATCAGACTTTTGTTGTAGAATTTTTCTCATACTCAGCTACATGAACTATGATGAGGAATACTGTTATCCTCAAATATAATTTGCGTTAATAATATGTTATTTACTTTGTAATGATGTTAGACATTATTAATTCTGTTTTGTTTTAATGCTCATGTGTAAAGTTGATGTTTCAAAAGTTATTCTGATCTTTTATGTATTTACTTATGTCATAATTCCTGTAACACTGATGTATATGTTTATTTCTATTCTTTTGTAAAGCCCCTATTACTACAAATGTTATCTGTATTATTATGTTTTTAGTGATGTATTTTGTACCTTTGTAATTGTATTCTCATGTTATAAAATTGTAATTGACACCAGTTCACCTTATTATTAACTTGTAAGTTACATTTCACTGCACACGTTTCTGTTGGTCATAGTATATGGACAATATGTGAGAAGTAGGGACTGTTAGTCTTTGCACGTGTGTTAATAATTCAGCAAGGGACTGGATAACAGCATTGCTGGTTCTAAGGACAATTCCAAAAACTTTGTGAGTGCACAAGTGGTGGTTATGGACTTGCTATATTATCCGCAAGACTCTTCAACGGTGATTGTGCACCTGCACAGTCACAACAGATGGCTGCTGGCTATCTCTCCAAGGACTACAGTTGGTCTGCATCTATGATGACCCACCAGTACCATTATCTCTACAAGGACTACAGTGGGTCTGCATCTATGATGACCCACCATGCCCTTATTTCTACAAGGACTGCAGTGGGTCTGCACCTCTGGTGGCCCACCAATACCGTAATCTCTACCAGGACTACAGTGGGTCTGCTCTCTGATGACCTACCTACCAATACTCTTCAAAATTTCGACTGACTCTGCTGTGGGTTTGCTCTGTTGTGGCCCATTACCTGTCTGCATGTCGAGAGTCAGCACTGTCTTTCCATTGGAAGGACAACACTACTTCTTCAAGACTGCATGGAAATCCACTACTTCCGCGTGCATTTTCTTTTACTGCTCAGACTTTGAGAAAAACACTGCTATTCTCCTGTTATGTACGATTAGGACTGTCTTTATGGACTGTGAGACAATTTTAGCTTTTCACCAACATTGTATCAATAAGTGTGTGCATTTGATTTCTTTGTTATTGTAATTATGAAAAATTTTTTTTCAAATCTGTATTGGCCACTGCCCAATCCAATTTGTAAAAATTTTTTTGTGGGGAGCATGGGGGCTATGTAAGTAGGCTGTTTAGGTTTTTTTATTGGTAACGCCACCTCTGTATGAAAATCACTGGCTGTGCTGTGTGCAGTCTGTGGCTGCTTTGCATTGTTGTAATACTCGCCATTGTAGTGTTAGGCAGCTGGCTGTGAACAGCGCGTAGCGTTGCGCAGTTGGAGGTGAGCCGCCAGCAGTGGTGGATGTGGGGAGAGAGATGGCGGAGTTTTGAAATTTGTCATGAACTGCTATATTTATACATGATGATATCAAGGTAAATACATTGTTTGTTCTCTATTAATATCTTTCATTTGCTAACTATCCCTATCAGTAGTTAGTGCCTTCCATAGTTTGAATCTTTTATTTAGCTGGCAGTAGTGGCGCTCGCTGTATTGCAGTAGCTTGGGCAGCGAAGATTTTTGTGAGGTAAGTGATTTGTGAAAGGTATAGTTTAATGTTAGTCAGGGCCATTCTTTTGTAGGGAATTTTGAAAGTCAGATTGCGTTGCGCTAACTAAATATTGTGTGTCAGGTTAAGCACAGTCATGTAGAATTGTTTAAAGGGGACGTTTAAGTTTATTTATTTAATGGAAACTGCTACAGAGGCACAGTTTTGAGTATAGTGTTAATGCTTTTCCTGTTTGCTCCTTTTATATTTGTATATTGTTCAACTTTTTACTTCTTAAAATGCAGTACCACCACACTCTCGAAGATGGGTTTTACTGTATGTTTTCTCACATTCCTCCATGCTACTGCATTTATTCATTTGTCTTTATTTTATTGATACTGCTTAAGTTCCTTATTCCGTAGTTGCATTGATTATTGTTTCTTCTTTAAATTGGTTTGTGTATCACTCTCCATTTTTATGTCTCCTGAAGCAGCGTTGTCAAGTACTAATTCTATTTTATTTTACTGGTTTTGTTTATTAATATAAGCTGTCATGTAGGCCTGCTGTTCCAGTTGTGTATTATAGCTTTTTTTCCTGCTTAGTCCGTTTATATTTATAGATGTTCAACTCTTTACTTATTACATTGCGTTACCACCACACCGTAGAGGATGCACGTTTCTGCTTCAATCCAGATGTGTAACTTGTTTTCCAATGTCGTTTACAAACATCGTAACTTCTTTGGCGACTATAATCAGCAAATGTCTGAAGATAGCGTTGTAAGCCGAAAACCGATTAACACAGTAAAAGTAATGCTATAGAAGAAAAGCAAACTAGCGCTTTTCATTTATTATGGCGTTGCTCTACCAAGAACCGACGGAAGAGTCAGTTAACACGGAAAAATTATCTTATTAATATCGCTCATAATTCCCTTTCCTGGTTCATTGTTAGTCGAACGGCTTTCAGATGACTTGAGATTAGACTGCAGTGGACAAAATGGCAGTTAGCATAAAATATTTACATTGTCAAACCATACCGGAAATTTGAACAGCGAAGCTGCAGACGTATTTCTGGGTCATTTTGTTTCAAATCGTCATAATGTCGAAATATTCGAAGTACGCGGCAAAACTGAAATTAAATGTATTGTCTTACACCGATGCAAACGGAGTGGCAGCTGCAGGAAGACATTTCTCCGTTGATCGTAATTCAGTACAGTATTGGCGACACAAAAAAGACTGCAAACGCTAGCCCCACATCTTTCCGTGGGCCTAAACAGTCAGATATCCCAAAGTGATAATTGTGTAACTTCTTATGTCAATAAACTTCGGAATGGTGGTTCAAATAGCTCTGAGCACTATGGGACTTAACATCTGTGGTCATCAGTCCCCTAGAACTTAGAACTACTTAAACGTAACTAACCTAAGGACCTGCCCGAGGCAGGATTTGAACCTGCGACCGTAGCGGTCACGCGGTTCCAGACTGAATCGCCTAGAACCGCACGTCCACAGCGGCCGGCCGGAATGGTGGTCTTGCTGTCTCGTACGAAATGATTCAGATCAAAGTTCGCGAAATAGCTACCACGCTCAACATTGACAGAAAGGAAACATTGACTAATGCCAGTATATTGATCACCCCGTATCTGACAGACCTTTTTAATGAAGCCCTTCTACCAGGAAGAATCCTTACACTCTGGAAAATGGCTAATGCAGTCATTATTAAAAAGTCTGAAGATAGGGATCCACCTGACCCGACATCCTATAGACCTACCTGTCTCCTGAACACACTTGCAAAGGTGCAGGAGAGGCTCCTGTGTGATAGACTACAGGCACATTGGCGCCTTTTTGGTCTAACTCCCCACCAATTTGGATTTAGAGAACAAAAATCGATAGATGACGCTATAACCCGCGCCCTACAAATTGTGGGGAATACGACGGAGAAATATGCGGTCGCTGTACTCATTGATATCCCTGGAGCTTTTGATAATCCTTGGTGGCCGTCACTATTTGCCAGACTAGGGGAAATTCGACTACCTACTGCCCTGTATTCTAGTTTTATGGACTACTGTAGGGGAAGAATTGTAGAATGGAAATTAGGAACACAGAAGGTGATTAAGAGAGTAACCAAGGGATGTCCACAGGGATCAATCTGTGGTCCCATTTTTTGTCAAACCATACCGTAAATTTGAACAGCGAAGCTGCAGACATATTTCTGGGTCATTTTGTTTCAAATCGTCATAATGTCTGTCGCATGTTTTGAGCCACTATTGGACATCTTGGATAGGGACACACTTGTAGAAGGTGTTGTCGCTTACGCAGATGATCTTCTGGTTGTTCTTTCTGCACCATCTAGACTGCAATTGGAAAATAAATGTACGTTAACACTACAGATGATCAATTACTGGTGTAATCAGAAGAAATTCAAAATAGCAGGAAATAAAACAGTTTACTTATTGCTTAAGGGAATGCTTCAGCGAAATCCTAGCATAAAATTCAATAACATTAATATACAAAGGAAACAGGTAGCAAGATATTTAGGACTCCATCTAGATGAACGGCTCTCCTTCAAAGAACACATACAGCGCACTGTAGACAAAGCTGCTAAAATTATGCATAAACTTGCGAGATTAAACCCAGTGCAGTTTAGATTACCACTAATGACGATGCGGATGTATCACACGGCACTATTTGAGTCTATTGCATGTTTTGCAGCAAGTGCCTGGGCACATCGTCTATGTTTAGTAACTTATAAAACAATAGTCAGGAGAGGGCAAAGAAGTGTATTACTTAGGATGTCGGGAGCGTTTAGCACAACACCTGTTGAGGCCTTGTATGTGGTCCTAGGAACATGCCCAATAGACCTCACTATTCGCTGTAGAGCTGTCTCATATTGGTTGAAAAATGGTGGCTTCGAAACGGTTTTCCAAATAACAGGAGAAAACATACAAACCAAGCAACAGCTACATAAATGGAAGTTAGACACGTGGCAAAGAGAATGGGAGACATCAGACAAAGGGCGGCGTGTCTTTTCCTTTTTTCCATATGTATCTGAGAGGTTAAAACTAAAACATGTGGAGCCAAGTCGTGGCATGGTACACTACTTGACTGGGCACGGACCATACCCAACACATCTACACCGTATGGGAGTAAGGCAAACCGAGATTTGCACATGTGGCATTCTTGGAATGCCTGAACATGTTGTGCTAACGTGTAACCTACTCGACCATGCACGACCCGCAATAAGAGATGATGAGGTCAGTGTGGTTCTTCGGGACCCAGATAAATGGAACACCTTAAATAGTCTGGCTGACTCAGTGTCAACAACACTGCTTGACATATACAAAAATCAACATTCTACTGCCAGAACAAGAATACAGACAGTAACAGAACCTCAACACATTACTTGGGAAGATACAAGCTCTGACAGTGACGCAGACAATAGAACAGACAGTGATTAGTTCTGACAGAAGGTGTAGAAGGGCTGCGAAATAGATATTGATCAATACTATATGGATGTAGATGGGCCTAACTCACAATGATTGTGCCACACATACTGATGATGTACTTCATTCAACATACACTGTAGGCTCCCAGTTTTGTCTCACAGAGTATCAGAGATCTCATTGGACATTCATGCAGATTCCCCTTCCTGGCTCACAACCTAGTCACTTGTCTTGCTACATACACTGGATTTACTTGTATTAATTTAAGTAATTTTACACTTAAATTATCACAATTTAAACTTCTATGGAACTTATTTTTGATTTGTCTAATATAGTCTTCTAGCTTTTATGATATATTAACATTGTTTTTCTGTTTTTGTAATCTACTGCCCCAAATAAAACCCTGTATAGAGGAATTGATTATGTATAATTCTTCAGCTATCTGAATATTTCTGTAATTTCATTTGTGTTGGGGAAAATTTTGGTATCATTTATGATTAACAGTCTGCAAGATAAAATTGTATTGCTATATGTTAATATTCATATTGTTTTATTATTCACATGTAATTTGAAACCTCATTTTCAATGTCACATAGAGGAATCTAGTTATGTTCAGTCTACAGGCACATACATAGCCTCTACATTCAGGAATTGCATGTGAGAGAATCAGACACTTATTTCCTTTTACTCTAAGTATAATCATATTCTTTTTATTAATTATAGTAACTTTGGTAATCACTTATTTTTAATAATTGATGATTTGTATGTTATTTCATACTTTAATTTTATTTTTTAAATTTTGAATAGAGGAATCCTATTATCTTTATACATAGCTACTGAATACTTCCTGTATCTAAGATTGCCTATGCAAGCTATTTCAATATTCATTATGCTACTATGTTTCATGTGAAATTCTAATATCACTTACAATCTTACATAGAGAAATCTAGCCCAGTTCAAATTTTGGGCATATGTTTATATTGTACTCTAAAATTGCATTAACGAGAACTCGGTTCTCTGTAGACACCTTATAGTTTAGAATTCTTTTTCTTTGTTTTCTTTCGTGTATATTTCTTTTTTATATCTTTTATGTTTCATTTTATATTTAAATAATTTCATTAGTTTATATCAATTAGTTTGCAGATAAACGTCACTCACTGTATTAATTAGCGTACTAACACACAGAGCAACAGCCAGGGCAGAAACTTTAGAAAAGGTCCGCCTCCACGTGGCAGGGACGGTAACGGAATGGGGACTTGTCAAGCTGACATAACTTGCAAGCAGCCATTTCGGCTAAGAGACCAAACACTGCCTGGCTTGTTACTCGTTTTAAGTAGCACACGGCCCACCTTAGTAACCCAGGTGGTGGGCTACTCTGTAGTGTTTACATGTAATGTAAATGTAAAGGATTTTGAAGCACGCATTGGTTGAGTGATTCGTTTTATGAGGCGGCAAAATGTCAGTCTACGAAGGAGGGCATATCTGTGCCAGAGTGTACTACGCAGGTACGGTAACAGAGTCGCATCGTCACGTAACAGAAGTGCGACAGGGCGGCAGTGTGACAGCCTGCTCTGCGAGGCTGGTAACGCTGACCAGACGGCAGCGTTTCCTGGTGTACCGCACCACACCGCCGGCTTATGAAGCGTCCCTGTCTGTGTAGACGACTGGAGCGGAGAAACCGAGATGCACAGTGATGTTGTGCGTTACAGCACACGACAATAAACTTGCATCTGTCAAGGAAGATATTGCGAAAGGAGACCACTCCACACGAAGTACACTTACGAGTTCAGGAAAAGCGCTGGATGACAATTGATATGGTGGTGGATTGGTAGGAGAAAGTCTGGGTAAGACGAGCAGGGGATTTACTGCAAAACAAGTCCTTTATTGAGAATGAGATTTTCACTCTGCAGCCGAGTGTGCGCTGATATGAAACTTCCTGGCAGATTAAAACTGTTCGCAGGAGAGCTTCTGTAAAGTTTGGAAGGTAGGAGACGAGATACTGGCAGAACTAAAGCTGTGAGGACCGGGCGTGAGTCGTGCATCGGTAGCTCAGATGGTAGAGCACTTGTCCGCGAAAGGCAAAGGTCCCGAGTTCGAGTCTCGGTTGGGAACACAGTTTTAATCTGCCAGGAAGTTTCAAGTTCTTTATTGTCCTCGACAGTTTCCGGGGTCACCTTGTGGAAGGTGAAAATGGAACAGATGAAGTTCCATCTTGCCATCATCCCTGGAGGTTTAACGTCCATTCTTCAACCTTTAGATGTCAGCGACAACAAAAAATTTAAAGAACGTCTTCGACGCCTGTATTCAGAAAGGATGGCGGCGGGATCTCTTCAGCTGATTCCAGGAGGCAAGATATGAAAGCCATCAACACCGACGATGTGCGAATGGATAATCCGTGTGTGGGAGAAAATAAGTATCGATATTGTTAATAAGATCTATAAAAATACTGGAATGTCTTGTACAATTGACCGTTCCAAGGACGACATGTTGTGGAATAGTGTAAGTGAAGAAGATGATGTGTGATCTGAGCCTGAACATAGTGATGATAGTGATGAAAGCGAGGCCGCAGAATAGTTAGAGAAAAGAAAAAAAAAGAAACAATGCATTGATACTCTTCATTGTAGGCATAATGAAAGAGTATAAATCCAGTTCTTTTGTGCTAATTGAGAATAAATACCGGTATGGTCCCCTTTTTATCACAAATTACGTTAATATAACTTTTACCTACCTGATATATCGTTTCCTTTTCGATTTCCTAGAAGCACGGCTCTGCTACTGGCAAAGTTCCCTCCGTGGTATTTTCCAGAAAATTTTTCGAGAAAAAAAGGTGGAATTGCGCGATAAAATACAGTACTTTGTACACATACCTTCCTTTTATGGACTAAAATAATTAATTCTGAAATATTCACTGTTGTAATAAGTACACTGATAATTCAGTAAATTACTGAGCAAAAAACACTAATAATATTCGATTATACAGCTGTGTAATTAAGCAACAACTTCCGTGAATTATGGCGGTCACAAGGTGCTACGCCCTGCTACATTCATTTATTGATATTTTTACAGCGATGCACAACGGATGGGGGCGTTTGTGTATGATGTAACGATTAAGAATTCGGAGATTTGTACATGAGGCTTCCATTCGGGAAAAATATTTCTGTTGCAGCTAATGCACTCTAAAAATTAATGTACGCAAATGTAGCCAGAGGATCTGAAAGGGTTAAAGAGCCGGGAGCCGATGATTTTCATAATTATCTAAGAATGGATGCAAGACACTCATCGGAGCTGCTGAACACCATCAGGTCATTCTTGACGAAAACAGAACAGAGGGAGGCTGCAGGCTGTTGGCTACACTGCGGTTTCTGGCTATTGGCAGCAGGACCTCAAATTCAGAGCAGTTGTATCCCTGCAACTATTACCTAAAATGATTCCTGAGATCTGCGTAATGATTTATAGTTACCTGAGGAAATACACCGTGGTAAAGCAAAATAAATAAAACAAATGATGTTCACGTAAACTTAATTCATTTATATATGTAACATAAAGATCTCCCCTTGTAAGAGGTATGCGATGTATGCGCTGCCTGCAATAGGCAAGGCAGACGAGAGTCTCTGACCAGAGCGCAGTATGTAGTTAGTTGTTACTTGTCGCTAGTCGGCTTTAGTCGACACTAGTCTGTAGTAGTCTGCGCGAGTCGGCGGTAGTCTGCGCGTGTCTGCGAGTGTCTGCGGTCTGCTCTGGTCGGGACTCTGGAGGATGAGTATTATTGTAGAAGGTAAAGAAGCAGCCTTGCGCATATCTAGTAATGTATGTTAACTGTCATCCAATTTCTTTCAAAAAATGCCCCAATAATAATTTTTATAGTATAAAGTAATTTTTTTTTAAAAAAAGCATTCCTTTCAATTTAAAGATTTTATCCAATGAATAACTAATTCCTTTCACGAGTCACAAAGCATAGGCCAGCATTGCACGGAGCTGTGCCGAAAATTTTTTTAGGTAAGAGCAGATATATTCGCAGTTTTTATCGAGGTAAGAATTTTTGCTTTTTTATTCAGAGTACAGGGCCGTGGCGCAGCGTTGCTGTCGTCATAAAATTTACCAGGTTACTGAATTTTTTTATTATTTCCGGGTTTAGGAATTGAATTTTGTGGTTACATTAAATGTGAATGCATTTCTGCACGGAGACTACAAATGGGAACCAATTTTGTTCAGAGGTTACAATATTTAAAATTCATTTAATTCTTATTTCCGAGGGGAGGTTACACAAAAATTCATTTAATTTAATATTTCTGTGGGGAGGTTACACTTGGCGACATCCGGCCAGGATCGTATTTCTTTGTGAATCTTCTGATAAGTAGTCATAAATCTGCTCTTATTTACTTAAATGTAGTTTGCATCTGGCGCAACGCATTTACTAATTTGTCAATCTTTCTTTCACAGATCATCGGCAATTTGTTGCTCTTTGTTGTAATTTTTTGTTGCATTTTTGCATCGTCCTTGTTTCATTTGTGCTTAATTTTGATTAGTGAAAATGCCACGAAAAACTGTTAACAGTACATCGCGATGTGCAATGAGTGAAATAGCCGACTCGAATAATTTGACCGATAATATTTGCTACACTCAGCGTAATGATGACTATCCTCCATTTACAGACAATCAGTCCGTACTGATCACTAATATTGATTTTGATCCTAGTGATGAGCAAACAAATTCAATTGTGTCCTCTGTTAATTTAACGACAATTGATGACGCGGGACGTTCTGTTACAATAAACGCTGCCCAGTTTAACACACCCGAATTGCAAAATTTGAATTGTGAACAGATAAATTTTTCTAACGAAAATGATCAGTGTACTCAAAGTACGGCAGATTTATTTGATTCCGAGGTAGTGACTAACAGTGAACATCCGATTGGCAAACCTTTTCAAGAATCACGGAATAACCAAATGGTTACAGGAAACGTGACAAATGCAGACACACCATTACACAGTACAGAGGATAGAGCCGATAATTTTGGCTGGGATCAAGTTATGGCATTATTACGACAAATGAATGAAAAACAAGACAGCAATCACAAACAACTTAGTGAAAGCCTTGAACAGTCGAATGATAAGCAAGACAGCAATCACAAACAACTTAGTGAAAAACAAGACAACCTTAATGAAAAAATAAACAACGATTCCAAGCAGTTGAATGAAAAATTAGACAATTCCAGACAGCTTAGTGAACAGATTACAGCCGTTGCCGCGCAATGTCATGATACTGAAGAACAATTACGTGAGGAAATTAAGGCTTGTGCTAGGAAAAGTAGTGAAGAAATTAGATCTGTTGCTCAAGAATTAAATAATAGACATGCAGCTACAACTAAATTACTTAGAGACGAAATTAGTGCAGTCGGTAAACAATGCTCTGAAAACTTAACACAGTTACGCGACGAGTTTAAATTAATGTCACCAGAACTTTCACGCACACTGGATGCAAAAGTAGACGCGAAATTTGACCAACAGAACAGTCAAATTGCCGAACGTTTTAATCACCACCTACAAAACAGTGAAACGCGTTACCGTAAATTCATACAGGAACAAAATAAAGTAAAACGACAAGTCATGGAAACAATTACTGCACGGAGACAGGAAGATAAACGTAAATTGATTACGAAAGCAAAAACATACGTAGACAACAATATTGCTACAGTATCAGACGAAATTAATACTATCAAACAGTTGAACACCGAATTGCGTGATGAAATTTCCGATCTTAAATCAGAAACAGATACACACTCAGTAGACTTTCAGGCAGTGACCGACAGACTCGAACAATTAGAACTAATACAGCATCCTGATGCCATCAAAGCAGACGTTAAAAAATTGAACGAAACCACACGTAAAATACAAAAACAGGTTAATGCTTGTGACACTAAAAACGATGATCAGGTAAAGATACTGACTGAAAAATATGATGAATTGGCCAGTCGTATTGACGTTATTGAAAGTAATAATGACAGAAAATCAGACGATACTTCACCGATTTCGATTAATCAAACACCTGAAACCTCAGGGGATTCATTACGCTTCGATGAATATGTGCCGTAGCATGCACAGGGTCCCGAGCCATAGTAGTACTATTTCATCTTTAGTTTTCTGCACTGCTGCCTTCTCTTCTACTATTCTTTATATCTATCAAAACAGCTCTTCAACTATCGATCTATCTAGGATTAAGAATGAGTAAAGAAAACGCGAAAAGACAACTTTTACCGAAAGTGACAATTTTTCATTAGACGCTCCAGAAATGACAACCACCAGAACTTTAATAATAGACAAAATTTTAATTATCGGTATCATCAAAATTATCAGCAACTGGAATCACATTTTGGTAACAATAGAGTTTTTTCCCAACAACAGCAACAAAACCAACCAGTTAGCATACCTAACCAACAATGTAATGTACAAGGTCAACCAAGCTTTAATGTTTCGCCGCGTACGCGTATAGCGTCAGCCCCAACAAATAGTAATGCACAGCAACAAGGAAACCAATACGTTCAGAAAACACACCATTTCAATTCCTATCGCAATGCACCGTATAGAAATGACTATCATGACAGACGTAAAAGTAATGAGCACAATTTTCAGCGTACGTTTAATAACAGTCGGTCTTATCAGCAGCAAAATCATCCGCAACAACATATTATCATGAATGAACCAGACAGTAGATATCATCCGGAACGTAATACGTCAGAAAGAAATAACAGAACAGTTCAAATAGTGGAAATGCCACAGCATCCTCCGGAAATAATAGCACGTCAGATAGAATTTGACTAAATACAGTACAGGTTGCATCTTCCAGCAACGTAAGCAATACTTCAGATAAACAGAAACATGCTTTGTTGAATGCACCACTTTTATCACATCCAGATCTTACTAGAAATTTTTCCATTGCCACCGACAGTTCTAACACAGCTTTTTTTACTTTCCGCTAAATTTACACACGACAGATTAAGCAGATGGAAATTTTATTTGCAGGAATTTAATTTTACAATAGTTCACATTCCCGGTACACAAAATATTGTAGCAGACGCACTATCCCGTTCTCTCAGCAACAATCAGCAAGACATCGCAACCAACTTCTGCAAAGCAAATTTCAGCGTCATGTACATTCAACAAGTTGCATTTGAGAATTTCATTTCGTCGTCATTACAAGACATAGCACAAGAGCAGAGTAAAGACAACGTATGGAAAGAGATTAAACACCTTTGGCAAGATAGGAATAATATTACCATTAGAAACCATTACACCGTACGCAATAATATTCTGTTTCGCCGCTCTCACCCTGACAGCAACGATTGGTTATTATGCATTCCTGACGAGCTTGTTAACAAATTAATCTGGTATACTCATTTAAGTTACGCACATTACGGAGCCAGAAAATGTTTTCTTATACTGAGACAGAACTGTTATTTTACCAACATGGAGAAACGTATTCGATGAGTTTTAGAGTCATGTAAAATCTGCCAGAAAGCTAAGTCATATACGACTTCACATATTCCTCCATTACATCCAATTGTACCTGTTAAATTGAGACACATGGCCGCTGTAGACATTTTTGGTCCGATTCCCAGAACTAATAGAGGTTTTTGCTACATCTTTGTCGCTGTTGAACTCACTTCAAAATTTGTTACCTTCACTCCGTTACGTAAAGCTACTGCTAAAACTGTTTCGAAAGCATATGTAAAACATTTTCTATTTCATTTTGGGCATGTATTGAAAGTAATTTCCGACAATGGATCACAGTTTCGATATGCTATATGGACACGTATGTTACGAGCTAGAAACATTTCTCCGATCTATATATCCAGGTACCATGCTTCTTCGAACCCTTGCGAACGATTAATGAAAGAAATTGGTAAACTGTGCAGAATATACTGCCATCAAAAAAATATATTGATTGGGACACACACATACTCTCATTCCAGGATGCAATTAATTCCATACCAAATGAATCTACTATGCTATCTCCGTCTGTTATACTGAAAAATGTTGAAACACCTAACAAAATTAAAGAATTAGTAACCTTTCCTACATCTCGTCGACTACGACATCATGAAATAATTGACATTGCGCTGAACAACATCAAACGTGCCGCAGAGCGCCAGAGAAGACAGCAAAAGCAGGTTTGTACACGCCGTGATTTTCACATTGGACAGAAAAATACTGACTGAAAAATAGGATGAATTGGCCTGTCGTATTGACGCTATTGAAAGTAATAATGACAGCAAATCAAACGATACTTCACTGATTTCGTTTAATCAAACACCTGAATTCAAAAATTTACAGCAGACGATCAGTGAGATAAATTCGTCCAATAATACATTACGTAGAAAATTGTCAACTTTACAGCAACAAGTGACAGAGACGAAAAATGTTTCAGTCAATAACACGTCACAGCATACGGCACATTCCGAACATTTGTCACACTCGCACAGCCTGTATAATTTAGGTAATTTACAGAGTGTACGTGAGTTAGATTCTGAACAGTCACAGACAAACAGATTCTCATACAATCCTGAACCTGTTCAGACATACAGAGACGATAATTTTGATTACAAGCATTTTCTATCAGTGAGAAAATTTAAAGTATTTAAAAATGACAGAACACAGATTCACGCTTTGGACTGGATACGGCAATTTGCTTTTGTATTTTCATCAGCCTGGGCTGTAGTGCAGAAACCAGAATTGGCATGGATACAACAACAAATAGTATGCACACATTATTTATCTAATAGAAGATAAAGTAGATGTAGTAAATTTGAGCTTCTATATGCAGGTACATATCGAATTTGCAGCATTCCTCACCCCAATGTAGTACACGTCGAAACTCTGAGAACCAGAAAAACCAAGGGAATTACCATATCTCCAACATCAAACCCTTTATTGAATGAACATACTTTATGATTTATCACACTGTAATGCCATTTCCTGATTTTTTTATGACCACTTGTTGTTCTTGTGGTCTTCAGTCCTGAGACTGGTTTGATGCAGCTCTCCATGCTACTCTATCCTGTGCAAGCTTCTTCATCTCCCAGTACCTACTGCAACCTACATCCTTCTGAATCTGCTTAGTGTATTCATCTCTTGGTCTCCCTCTACGATTTTTACCCTCCATGCTGCCCTCCAATGCAAAATTTGTGAGCCCTTGATGCCTCAGAACATGTCCTATCAACCGATCCCTTCTTCTAGTCAAACTGTGCCACAAACTTCTCTTCTCCCCAATCCTATTCAATACCTCCTCATTAGTTACGTGATCCACCCACCTTATCTTCAGCATTCTTCTGTAGCACCACATTTCGAAATCTTCTATTCTCTTCTTGTCCAAACTAGTTATCGTCCATGTTTCACTTCCATACATGGCTACACTCCATACAAATACTTTCAGAAACGACTTCCTGACACTTAAATCTATATTCGATGTTAACAAATTTCTCTTCTTCAGAAACGATTTCCTTGCCATTGCCAGTCTACATTTTATATCCTCTCTACTTCGACCATCATCAGTCATTTTACTCCCTAAATAACAAAACTCCTTTACTACTTTAAGTGTCTCATTTCCTAATCTAATTCCCTCAGCATCACCCGATTTAATTTGACTACATTCCATTATCCTCGTTTTGCTTTTGTTGATGTTCATCTTATATCCTCCTTTCAAGACACTGTCCATTCCGTTCAACTGCTCTTCCAAGTCCTTTGCTGTCTCTGACAGAATTACAATGTCATCGGCAAACCTCAAAGTTTTTATTTCTTCTCCATGGATTTTAATACCTACTCTAAATTTTTCTTTTGTTTCCTTTACCGCTTGCTCAATATACAGATTGAATAACATCGTGGAGAGGCTACAACCCTGTCTCACTCCTTTCCCAACCACTGCTTCCCTTTCATGCCCCTCGACTCTTATAACTGCCATCTGATTTCTGTACAAATTGTAAATAGCCTTTCGCTCCCTGTATTTTATACCTGCCACCTTCAGAATTTGAAAGAGAGTATTCCAGTTAACATTGTCAAAAGCTTTCTCTAAGTCTACAAATGCTAGAAACGTAGGTTTGCCTTTTCTTAATCTTTCTTCTAAGATAAGTCGTAAGGTTAGTATTGCCTCACGTGTTCCAACATTTCTATGGAATCCAAACTGATCTTCCCCGAGGTCCGTTTCTACCAGTTTTTCCATTCGTCTGTAAAGAATTCGCGTTAGTATTTTGCATCTGTGACTTATTAAACTGATAGTTCGGTAATTTTCACATCTGTCAACACCTGCTTTCTTTGGGATTGGAATTATTATATTCTTCTTGAAGTCTGAGGGTATTTCACCTGTCTCATACATCTTGCTCACCAGATGGTAGAGTTTTGTCATGACTGGCTCTCCCAAGGCCGTCAGTAGTTCTAATGGAATGTTGTCTACACCCGGGGCCTTGTTTCAACTCAGGTCTTTCAGTGCTCTGTCAAACTCTTCACGCAGTATCTTATCTCCCATTTCGTCTTCATCTACATCCTCTTCCATTTCCATAATATTGTCCTCAAGTACATCGCCCTTGTATAAACCCTCTATATACTCCTTCCACCTTTCTGCCTTCCCTTCTTTGCTTAGAACTGGGTTGCCATCTGAGCTCTTGATATTCATACAAGTGGTTCTCTTCTCTCCAAAGGTCTCTTTAATTTTCCTGTAGGCAGTATCTATCTTACCCCTAGTGAGACAAGCCTCTACATCCTTACATTTGTCCTCTAGCCACCCCTGCTTAGCCATTTTGCACTTCCTGTCGATCTCATTTTTGAGACGTTTGTATTCCTTTTTGCCTGCTTCATTTACTGCGTTTTTATATTTTCTCCTTTCATCAATTAAATTCAATATTTCTTCTGTTACCCAAGGATTTCTATTAGCCCTCGCCTTTTTACCTACTTGATCGTCTGCTGCCTTCACTACTTCATCTATCAGAGCTACCCATTCTTCTTCTTCTGTATTTCTTTCCCCCATTCCTGTCAATTGTTCCCTTATGCTCTCCCTGAAACTCTGTACAACCTCTGGTTCTTTCAGTTTATCCAGGTCCCATCTCCTTAGATTCCCACCTTTTTGCAGTTTCTTCAGTTTCAATCTGCAGTTCATAACCAATAGATTGTGGTCAGAATCCACATCTGCCCCTGGAAATGTCTTACAATTTAAATCTCTGTCTTACCATTATATAATCTATCTGATACCTACTACTATCTCCAGGATTCTTCCAGATATACAACCTTCTTTTATGATTCTTGAACCAAGTGTTAGCTATGATTAAGTTATGCTCTGTGCAAAATTCTACAAGGCGGCTTCCTCTTTCATTTCTTCCCCCCAATCCATATTCTCCTACTATGTTTCTTTCTCTCCCTTTTCCTACTGACGAATTCCAGTCACCCATGACTATTAAATTTTCGTCTCCCTTCACTACCTGAATAATTTCTTTTATCTCGTCATACATTTCATCTATTTCTTCATCATCTGCAGAGCTAGTTGGCATATAAACTTGTACTACTGTAGTAGGCATGGGCTTTGTGTCTATCTTGGCCACAATAATGCGTTCACTATGCTGTTTGTAGTAGCTAACCCGCACTCCTATTTTTTTATTCATTATTAAACCTACTCCTGCATTACCCCTATTTGATTTTGTATTTATAACCCTGTAATCACCTGACCAAAAGTCTTGTTCCTCCTGCCACCGAACTTCACTGATTCCCACTATATCTAACTTTAACCTATCCATTTCCCTTTTTAAATTTTGTAACCTATCTGCCCGATTAAGGGATCTGACATTCCACGCTCCGATCCGTAGAACGCCAGTTTTCTTTCTCCTGATAACGACGTCCTCCTGAGTAGTCCCCACCCGGAGATCCGAATGGGGGACTATTTTACCTCCGGAATATTTTTCCCAAGAGGACGCCATCATCATTTAATCATACAGTAAAGCTGCATGTCCTCGGGAAAAATTACGGCTGTAGTTTCCCCTTGCTTTCAGCCGTTCGCAGTACCAGCACAGCAAGGCCGTTTTGGTTAATGTTACAAGGTCAGATCAGTCAATCATACAGACTGTTGCCCCTGCAACTATTGAAAAGGCTGCTGCCCCTCTTCAGGAACCACATGTTTGTCTGGCCTCTCAACAGATACCTTTCCGTTGTGGTTGCACCTACGGTACGACCATCTGTATCGTTGAGGCACGCAAGCCTCCCCACCAACGGCAAGGTCCATGGTTCATGGGGGTTATGACCACCTATGCAATTAAATTCACATGATTTTTTCTTGGCAAGTGCCCGGCAAGGTAAGGTTAGCAGGTCGCTTTTCTTGTCGTTACATATCAGACCGTGCACATTTTTCCAGATGAACTTACACTTTTTATGACCACTTATGCAATTATATTTATGTGACTACTTACTGATGATTATCGTATTTTTTCTTGGCAAGTGCCCGGCTAGGTAAGGTTAGCAGGTCGCTTTTCTTGTCGTTACACATCAGACCATGAACATTTTTCCAGATGAACTTACACATTTTATGAACACTTATGCAATTATATTTATGTGATTACTTACTGATGATTATCGTATTTTTTCTTGGCAAGTGCCCAGCAAGGTAAGGTTAGCAGGTCACTTTTCTTGTCGTTATGTATCAGACAGTGCACATTTCCCATTTTTCATGTATGTATGATTGTTTTCCTGTTTTGTTTGTATGCACTATGAAATATTTAGGATGTAACAAACACCAGTTGACTTTGACATTTTGCCTTATGATATCTCAACATCGTGACTATTTTACATTTTTTTGCTGCTACATTGTGATACTCTGTGTACATTTTTGCATCTGAACACTGTCTATGTTTTTGACATATTACGTTTTCTGTCATGCTATGCTGTATGCTCAATTATATCACTAGAAACCAGTTTTTATTTAATGGGTATATGATTTAAATACAAGGCATTAATCATTGTTCATCTTTTTCAGAAATAAATAACGTGTAAAAAAATAAATTATGGGAATTTCACCTTTGGAATGAACGAAAGAAGATGCAATACCTCGCCACGAAGAGTAAATGGATCAGAATTAACAAGCATTAACAAGAATATACTACACACATCGTATGATAGCAGTCTTAACTAATTTTTTCTTTCAGAATACGAGGCGATTGATGCAGGCTGTCAGACAGAACTGCACATCTTAATTTTATTGATGAAATATGCTAGAAATAAGGAACTTTTATACTATGAACAGTTGTATAATGAATAATGAAGTGACTTTTTTGCAGATGATAATGAATAGTAATGAATAATGATGAAGAATATAGTGATATGGATAATGAAGTTTTTCTTTGCAGGTGATGATAGTAATGATAATGAAGTTTTTCTTTGCAGATGAGGATAATGTTGAAGTTTATGTATTTATGCTATGTAGTTATTTAAGTATTTGTTGCAGTTCGTTTTGACAGTATGTCTTATATCACATGGTATGATGACTGAAAGGACAGCTAGAGAACATACATACTTTATACACATTTCATTACCTGTTAATTCGAAGTTCACTACTTTTCAGCATAATATGCGTTTCTTCTTTCAGTTTAATAATCCATTTTGTATTTTTTGCAGGAGAAATTATTCATGAAATTAATGTGCTATAAGCAGTTGGTCATTAAACCTGTGTCATTCATGAATGTGATCACATATACTCTATTTGTTTCATAACCTTGCTACAGCTGACTCATGACGAATGACGTTACACATCTTCATTTGCAGCAATAAATCAAATGCAAATATTATTATGCCCCAGCTATTAATTATCGATCCCAACGCAATGCATTGCTAGCACAAAAAAAAATTGTATTACCAGTCCCTAATAATGCTACCAATTTAAAAGAGTTATGAGTAATACTGAATGATGTTTTCTAATCACAGACTTTGAATAATAGTTACAGTGTGTTACATTTTAAATATGTCTTATGTCACTTGAATGATGAGTTCTGAGTAATAGTGAATGATATTTTGTAATAATGCATGCATGCTCTACTCTCATTAACTCCTGTTTTGAAAGATGACTTCTGATGGTTTGTAACTGGCCACTGAGTGCCAATAATTGTTTATAAATATGTCATATGTCACTTGAATGATGGAAAATGTTTTGTAATATTCAATACTTGCTAGCCAATGAATGCCACTGTTTCTTATATTTTAAATTTATATTATGTCACTTACATGCTATATATATGAATACTAGTAGCTTGATGCTACACTCATTAACTCCTGTTTTGAATGATGACTTCTGATGTTTAGTAACTGATCACTGAGTGCCAATAATTATTTTTAAATATGTCATATGTCACTTGAATGATGAAAAATGTTTTGTAATACTCAATACTTGCTGGCCAACGAATGCCACTGTTTCTTATATTTTAAATTTGTATTATGTCACTTTTATGCTATATATATGAATACCAGTAGCTTGATGCTACACTCTTTAACTCCTGTTTTGAATGATGACTTCTGATGTTTAGTAACTGATCAATGAGTGCCAATAATTATTTTTAAGTATGTCATATGTCACTTGAATGATGGAAAATGTTTTGTGATATTCAATACTTGCTGGCCAATGAATGCCACTGTTTCTTATATTTTAAATTTATATTATGTCACTCTCATGCTATATATACGAATACTAGTAGCTTGATGCTACACTCATTAGCTCCTGTTTTGAATGATGACTTCTGATGGTTTGTAACTGGTCAATGAGTGCCAATGTTCTCTGTAAATAGATAACTTATGAACATTATTCTGTAATACTTCATACATGCTACAGAAATGTTCAGTAACTGGGCGATGAGGGCCTCCAATTAATCAAATCAGTTGATAGACTAGTAATTATCAATGATGACTGGCATAAGACTTAATGTCCTTCACCTTCTGATCTAATTACCAGAAATTACTGTAATATCCGTTTGTCCTGTCTATCCTCATGCTCATGGAGCACTATATTTGGTTTTTGCACAAATTCTACGTTGGTGTACCTTACAAGAACGTGGTGTTGACACGACATGCTGTCCACCACCTTGAGCGATGGAGATGTTATTATGGTCCCACTGTTTGGTGTACCTAATGTACTACCAAAATGATAACATGGAATATTACTACGACATTTCAGTGTCCTGGCTACACTGATTAATACTTCAGGGAAAAGAACTTCAGATTGTCTCACTTGGTGTTGTGCTTCTGTAGAAAGATATGGATTTTCAGCGCAGCTGCGTGCAACCTAATGTGCTACAACCCTGATGCAATCCTTCCCTTTCCTATCCTAGTTCTTGTAAAATAGTAAAAAAAACTACAGTGCATGTGCACTTTGTCATTTGTTAATATGATTTGTACTCATTGCGCATACTTTTTGTGATTTCCTGATATGTTCTGTACTACAGTGCGTGTGCACTTTTGTCTTTTGTTAATATGTTTTGTACTCACTGCGTATACATATTGTCATTACTTGATATGTTCTGTACTCAGTGCATGTGCACTATATATTATTTCATGTTCTGCACTTATATATTTGTATATATTCTGTGATTGTAAACTTAGTTAATTAAGAAAAATTTGTTGCTCATGGCAAGTCCAATTCACTCACCATCGCTGCCAAATTTTTGCCCCCCCCCCCCCCCCCCAGTGGAGGGTTATGTAAGAGGTATGCGATGTATGCGCTGCCTGCAATAGGCAAGGCAGACGAGAGTCTCTGACCAGAGCGCAGTATGTAGTTAGTTGTTACTTGTCGCTAGTCGGCTTTAGTCGACAGTAGTCGACAGTAGTCTGCGCGAGTCGGCGGTAGTCTGCGCGTGTCTGCGAGTGTCTGCGGTCTGCTCTGGTCGGGACTCTGGAGGACGAGTATTATTGTAGAAGGTAAAGAAGCAGCCTTGCGCATATCTAGTAATGTATGTTAACTGTCATCCAATTTCTTTCAAAAAAATGCCCCAATAATAATTTTTATAGTATAAAGTAATTTTTTTTTAAAAAAAAGCGTTCATTTCAATTTAAAGATTTTATCCAATGAATAACTAATTCCTTTCACGAGTCACAAAGCATAGGCCAGCATTGCACGGAGCTGTGCCGAAAATTTTTTAGGGAAGAGCAGATATATTCGCAGTTTTTATTGAGGTAAGAATTTTTGCTTTTTTATTCAGAGTACAGGGCCGTGGCGCAGCGTTGCTGTCGTCATAAAATTTACCAGGTTACTGAATTTTTTTATTATTTCCGGGTTTAGGAATTGAATTTTGTGGTTACATTAAATGTGAATGCGTTTCTGCACGGATACTATAAATGGGAACCAATTTTGTTCAGAGGTTACAATATTTAAAATTTATTTAATTCTTATTTCCGAGGGGAGGTTACACAAAAATTCATTTAATTTAATATTTCTGTGGGGAGGTTACACCCTGTAAGTTTAAGAAATTCGTTTCAAGTTGGAAGAACGAAGACTACAAAATGTGGTGACATAGCATCTAATAACTACAGCAACAAATAAATACTAAAATGATCATTTAGCAACTGGTGTAACTTTAAAAATCATTTACCTTCATGGCAGTATGCTTGACAGGTTGGATACTTTTAACTTTTTTTAACAATAAAGAAGTGTAATTCACGAATTAATTATATTTGGGTATTTATGTTTTGCTTTCGATATGTATCGGAAGTGAAATCTAATCGGTCTGTATTTAGGTTTGTAGATTTCATTTCCGATAACTGTTGGAAATAAAATTTAAAAACTAGAATACAGAGTGCCGATGGACTTTTACGATGTCTTTTCAAAAAGTTCCGGCACATTCGTAATTTCGCGAACAATGGTGTGTTGGAGTGAAATGCGGTTGGCATACGTGTACACACCTGTGTTTAATGTGTAACTGCCGGACATTTCATTCATGTATGTCTGTTAGTTATTGTTCAGTGATGTATTGGGTAGAAAGTTGTTTCGCACAGTTTGCGAATTTCGAGATGGCAGAGTTAGAGGAGCAACGTGTCTGTATTACATTTTGCGTGAAACTCAAGAAAACATTTACAGAAACACACAAAATAATGCAGAGAGCCCACGGTGATAAGTATTAAGCCGTACTTGGTGGTTCACACGATTTAAAAATGGTCGGACGGAAGTTAAAAATGACCCTCGTTGAAGGCGCCCTTCGACGTCTACTGATGGGTCTCATATCAGGAGCGTCAACGAAACTGTGCGTGCCAATCGAGGACTAACTGTCCAAGAGATTGCCAAGAATGTAACATTTCAGTTGGATTGTATCACGAAGCCCTGACACAGCATTTGGAATGCATCGAGATGGCACCAAGTTAGTCCCACGGCTCGTGAGTCAAGACCAGAAAGACCTTCACCTCGTAATCTGTGAACAGCTTTTGCATGGCGCAATGCTCCTTAAGAGAATCATAACTGGTGATGAGACGTGGATCTACGGTTATGACGTTGAGATCGAGGTTCATTCCTCACAATAGGTCGGGAGAGATTCTCCAACATCAAAAAAGCTAGTCAGATCAAATGTCGAAGCCATGCTGACAGTTTTCTTTGACTTTGAAGGATTAGTTTGTCATGAATTCGTGACGCAGGGACAGACTGTTAATCGACGGTATCATCGGGGCGTGTTGCGGAGCATGCGAGAAAGTGTGAGAAGGAAACGGCCTGAAATGCGTCGAGACAATTCGTGGCTCTTGCGTCACGATAACGCACCCACAAATTCACCGCTGTTTGTGCATGAGTATTGCACAGGGGACGAAATCACCGTGCTGCCTCATGCTCTGTACTCTCCAGACCTGGCCTCCGTGGATTTTTTTTTTATTTCCAAAGTTGAAAACACCTTTAAAGGAACGAAGATTTGCAACGAGATAAAAGAAAATTGCAGAAAGAAGTGAAACATGGACGATAACTAGTTTGGACAAGAAGAGAATAGAAGCTTTCGAAATGTGGTGCTACAGAAGAATGCTGAAGATAAGGTGGGTAGATCACGTAACTAATGAGGAGGTATTGAATAGGATTGGGGAGAAGAGAAGTTTGTGGCACAACTTGACTAGAAGAAGGGATCGGTTGGTAGGACATGTTTTGAGGCATCAAGGGATCACAAAATAGCATTGGAGGGCAGCGTGGAGGGTAAAAACCGTAGAGGGAGACCAAGAGATGAATACACTAAGCAGATTCAGAAGGATGTAGGTTGCAGTAGGTACTGGGAGATGAAGAAGCTTGCACGGGATAGAGTAGCATGGAGAGCTGTATCAAACCAGTCTCAGGACTGAAGACCACAACAACAACTCTATGTGCCACAACACACCATTACGGTTACGTTGAAAATGAAACAAGTGCTTCATTTCTAGCATTTACACCACTATACTTTTCGCACGACGTGTCGCACAAATATCTACAGTCTTTAAACTTCTCCAGAAACTCTGTCATAAAGTTAAGTCCGCCTCGCACTGTGTCATGTATTTTAGAACCCCGCGCGCAGTGACAAAAAACGAATTTTTTGTCGGACGGTTAGCACGACTGCTGTGCACATGGCACAGATTGTTGGGTACATCACCCAACTATAGTCGGCTGTCGGGTGATCGTACCCAACCGACCGACCGACAAGAAAAGTTGATCGCCCGGTTGATCAAAACGCCTACACAGTTGCAATTTGTCGATCGGTCGGATGGTGTGTGTGTGTGTGTGTGTGTGTGTGTGTGTGTGTGTGTGTGTGTGTGTAAGGCCCTTCATTAATTTTTGAAATACACATTTATTAATAAGCGTAAGAGGAAATTTTCCGTAGCCTCGGCTCACTCCTTGCGGTAGACGGCCGTCGACTCGTTGCAGACTTCATCCAGTGATGGGAAATCTCTGTGATACCCCATGAATTACCGTCAGCACTCGCCCTGGCTCTGTGTCATTCACACAGAAAATAGCAATACATGATTAACAGTTTGTAGTTTTATATTAAACAATCACTACTATGAAAATTAACATTCATGTATGAAATATTAGACAAACAGCGAACTTTGCCACATATCGGAAATGCGGGAAAATCCACAGCGGTGGGGTCCAAATGGAAGATCTCGGCTGTAGATAAAGGTAAGCGACAAGTTGGTTGTTTTGAGAAATTGCACTATAAAGTTTCAATAATAATTGGTTCTTACCGATTGGTATTTGAGTTCAGAACTTCACGCACTATAAATATTTATGTGGTGTCACCGCCAGACACCACACTTGCTACGTGGTAGCTTTAAATCGGCCGCGGTCCATTAGTACATGTCGGACCCGCGTGTCGCCACTGTGTGATCGCAGACCGAGCGCCACCACAAGGCAGGTCTCGAGATACGGGAAAGCACTCGCCCCAGTTGTACGGACGACTTTGCTAGCGACTACACTGACGAAGCCTCGCTCCTTTGCCGAGCTGATAGTTAGAATAGCCTTCAGCTAAGTCAATGGCTACGACCTAGCAAGGCGCCATTAGTAACATTGCATGTATCTAAGGAGTCTCACTTATATCGTCAATAGCGATGTACCAAGGATGGATTAAAGTTAAGTATTCCAGAAGCTACGTACTTTTCTTTATAGCATTCATTACGTATCCTGTTACAGACCTATCTCTTGCCTGCGTGAACTAAACGCGTGCCTTTCGGCTACTTCCGTGGCGTGGCTGTCTTGCTACGCCACAACAATTTACATATAAAAATCCGACAGCTGTGAGGTCTCCTTGTGAGTGCACATAACATGGGTTAGCTTGACTTAGCACCGTTCACTTACTGGTGAGTCATCGAAGCCTCTGAAAAATACAGATTTAATAGAACCATGTTGCTTCAGTTTACGATATTTTGGTTTGCGTTAGTAGTTATTGAAATAATTATAACAACCTCAAAAATTAATCTGTTATTCAGCACATATTGCAGTACGTAAATATATATAGTATTAAGGGTCACCCTTAACATTTCTGCCATCACTCTGTCGTGTAAATTCACATAAACTATGGTAACGAACACAAAAGTGTTTACTTGCTGAAATAGGTATACACTTTTAACTCATTAGCAACAAAGTTTGCAGCGCATTGCGCCCAGGAACATATTCAGCATCTGTACCCCCATCACCCTCGGGTTTGTACAAATCGACCTTGGAAAACATTCTACTAGCACGAACGCAGCAGGCGTTATTTCTACGGGCAGCCCCGTTTTTGACGCTCACTGTTGTTTCCAGGCACACGTCTTAACAAACTTGACGCTCTGTGTTCTGCGGTTTAAAGTATCTGCGTCAGTGCTGTGCGAGTGGCATATGTACGCACGTCCGAAGAAACACTACACTGAACTATACAGACACCATAAAACACACACACTGTCCTACTGCATCCATTGCCAAAGCAAGGCAATGTGACGAACAAAACAGTGTCTCCCTATGCGAGAATCGTATGATTTGTATGCCAGGTGTAAGGGACGTGGAGACTGGGACACGTGGAAGTTTCGGTCGATCCTGGAGCCGAGGCGCTCCCAGTCTCCTCTGTCCGGCACACGTTTCCATATCTTACTTTGTGGCATCCAGTCCTGGACGACAGGGTTCGTTTCAGAATTCCTGAAGGCTGACTCTTTTGGCCATATACTTGAATGAGAGCGAAATGCTCGTTAACTCACACTTCCCAGTCACTAGAATTATCTTTCCTTCCAACTTCGTTAGAATTATTCAGCACAACTTCTTGCATCCTGTTCGTTAAGAATGAGTCAGACTAGTTGTGAGTAAAAACCATCAGTTCCACGAAATGAATTTTTCTAAGAGAGAAACACGATCTACGCAGTCAAACGTGAAAAGATCATCAAAATTACCAACTGGCAATATTGTCATTGACATACAATGAAAAGAATAAAGGACCTAACACGTATCCCTGGGGGACTCCCTATACCACCTGCCTCCAGTGCGACTTCCCGGGCCCGGACAAAACGTTGTTAGCGATGCGTTCGGTACGAGCGCCACTTTGCGACATTCGGGCACAACGGTACAAATACGAAGAGGCATTTGTGTGGAGCCCGGCTGCGTCCTCCACCAGAGAAGTGAACGCCTCGCTAAGTGGTGTTGTGTACGCGCCAGACGGCGGGGCTACGCTTTCGCAAGGCGTCTGGCCGTGCCGGCGCGTTCTCCGCGCTCCGCAAGGCCGGCCGCAGCTCCGGAAATGCCTTTCAAATGCCAGCCGGGCAGGTAGGGCGGGCCGAGCGCCAACCTGCCCCTCAAGGCAGGCAGCACGCCGCGCTAATGACGTCACTGCGCACACCTCACCACTGCGCGGCCGCGCAGAGGAGTCTCTACATAAAAAAAGAAGAAGAAAGTCGATGCGCCCATACTTAAATGGTGGGCCATCACAAAAAGTTCTACTGCCACACACGCAGAATCTTTAGTGTCTCTGACGAGGAGTCACAGGATGCGTGACTGTGATGTCCGTATGTCTGGGTTGCGATCCCCCACTAATACCGCCCCATCTAGGAGATAGTAGACAGAAGGCATAGCGGATAAGGAGATAGGGAAAAAAAAGTGTCACAGGAATCACCGTGGCAAAAAAAAGCTCTAGGATATTGTGGACGCTCCAGAGTAAGCATGGATGATGCAGATCACACTTGACGTCATTACATTGAAACCATCATCCCCGTTATCTGACAAGTGGCGACATCCATCTCCAGACGGCTTCTGGAATACTGTTCAATTTATTTTTTATCTTAATTGTAGTATTTTCACTAAAAGTTGCTTTATTACAATAATGAAATCTTGCGCAGCGTTTGGTTGCACTCATCTGAAAGGGAGGAACGTTTCCACTGTCAAAATTGTTTTAAAAAAATCCTGATGTAACGGATCGTTACATATTATGTACATGTATGTATGTACAGGGTGACAATTACTGAACTATATGAAATAAAATCGTCATAACTTCTGAACGGTTTGGGTTAGGATATTCAAACTGCACGGTTGTATGGTTTGTTTTAGCGACGAAGTTCACTGTCATTTGAATGGGTTCGTCACTAAGCATAACTGGCCCACTTGGCGGGCTGAGAATCCGCATTTCGCGATCGAGAAGTCTCTTCTCCGGATGTGAACACATGCGACTGCTTTTTGTGGGGCTATATTTAAAGAAGAGGTGTGCAACAATAAACCCAGGACCACTGCTCAGCCATTCAGGAGGTCATCGACAGCGTCGACTTTGCGACACCTCAGCGGGTCACGCAGAATTTCGCTATTCGTCTGCGCCACATCATCGCCTATGATGGCAGGCGTGTCGAACATGTCACAACCTAAATCCGAATATCTGTAGTAACGTTTACGTCTTCAATAAGCAGTGTGCACTGCGTAGATTGCAATTACTTTACGTTTTTTTCGTATAGTTCAGTAATTGCCACCGTGCCGGAGGTCTAAATGGTCATTAATTTCATTGACAGTCAATAAAATTCTTCTGGGCCGAAACGTCGGAATTTTAGACAATGCGGACACAAACCCAGAAGAATTTAATTGACTGTGACAACGGCCGCGGAAGCCTACGTTTACATCGACTTCCTGAATATTAATCGAGTCGACCTTTGTGATATATCAAATGATTCATAAATTAGCGTATAATTTCAATCTACCGTCAGAATAGTTTATTTATGATACTCTCTTTTTGTCAGAAAGGCTTGGCAGGGTGGCAGTCGTTCTTCCTGCTGCACACCTTGTAGTAGGCTGGAGAAAAGTTGCTGCTCTGCGTGACGTCTGCGTTTTGATCAGCCGCCAATGCCATCCCACGGAGCAGATAGTAGGCACAAGGCGAAGCGGTCCAGGACATAGGCGAAAGGCAACAGGTTTAGAGTGTGGATGTTACGGATCGCGTTTGACGTCATTACATTGAAACCAACATCTCCATCAACTGACAAGTGGCGACATCCATCTCCAGACGGGTTCTGGAATATTGTTCAATTTATTTTTTATTTTAATTGTAGTATTTTCACTAAAAGTTCCTTTATTACAATGATGAAATCTTATCCAGCGTTTGCTTGCAATCAAGGATATCTGAAAGCAAGGAATGTTTCATTCCACTGGCAAAATATTTTAAGAACGTCCTGATGTAAGCGATCCTTACATAGTGTATGTATGTATATGTGTGTATATGTGTTCAACATCTCCTCCTAAACCACTGCAGACCGATTTTGACCAAACTTGGTACACATATCGCTTCCTGCCTTCATAGCATGCTCTCTGCAGGGTGAGGTCAAATGTTTCCGAGCTGACTGGTTGTCGGCTACCTACCTATCAAAGTGGTTGGCAGGGGGTGAGAGTAGTTTAGCTCACAAAACGACGACAGCAAAAATGTTTATCGCTACGTTTCCGCTGTTCGTGCATTAAAACTGCCGCATGTAGCATGACGTTTTAATTTATTACTTCTTTCCTAATAGCCGTATTGGGTTTACATTTTGCTGACAGGAATCACATACACCACTGGCTTGAAATTTCAGTAGTATGGCAATTGACTTTAAATAGATTGTATGGACATGCAAGAGGACACTGACGGTGACAGACTTGTAGGGACAGTAACTGTCGTGAAGTACCTATGAGTAACCATCCGGAGCGACAATGAATGGAGTGACCACATCAAACAAATAATAGGGAAAGCAGATGCTAGGCTGAGATTCACACGGATAATCTAGGGACAACGTAACTCATCCCCGTAAGCAGTGGCTTACAAAGCCCCTACTCGCCTGCTAGTCAGTGTGGCAGCCATACTAAAAGAGGTACACAAGATCCAACTAAAGGCGGCGTGTCCCGTCACACAGTCATTTAGTCGGTGCAAGAGCGTTACAGACATGATCGCTACTAGCCTATCGAGCTCTCTGCAGAGTATGGGTGGTTGGCTGGTATAACCAGTGGTCCACCAGGAACACAAGAGGACCTGATTTTAAGAATTATCAGCCATCTGTGTGTCACGAACTGCTGTGGATTAACGGTGCATCCAGACGGAGTCCCCATTGCCTAGGTGAGCCTTATGCTTCGGAAAATGTATTTTAACCATCAGCTGTTTCATTTAACGTCTCCACGGTGCACAACTCCTCTCTCGTAGCGTCTGCCACAGCAGTTTGTATTGCGCCAACGATGCATAATTATTTGTATAACGCACACTACCGGTCAAAAGTTTTTGATCACCTATGATGAAAACTATATACTTTATTTCAGTGTACAAACACGTCGCACAAAGTAAACAGTCTCTCTATCTCAAATATGTCATGAAAGCCCAACAGTACCGACCGACCGCCGTGTCGTGTTCAACCCACAGGCATTGGATGCGGACATGGGGGGAGGGGCACGTGGTCAGCAAGCCGCTCTCCCCTCCACTGTCAGTTTCCGTGACTTCCCTGTCCAGTAGCTACTCATTTGTCCTCACGAGGACGAAGTTCACCCCAACTGCCAACAGCGCTCGGCAGTGCCGGCGGGTCACCCACCCAAGTACTAGCCAAGTGCGACAGCGCTTAATTTCGGTGATTTCACGGGTGCCACTGTGGCAGAAGACGTTGGATTCTCCTTCTGTCATTAAGTACAATACACTATGTTTTAGACTTCAAGGTTTTTCAAAGTATCCACCCTTTGCTCTCAGAACAGCTGCACAAACTTTCGTTATTCTGAAGATAAGCTTTTGTAGTGCTTTCGCAGATATTTCAGTCCAACACGTCTGTAAATTATTTCAAAGATCTTTAGCGTTAGATGACCTCCGTTTGCTGACCTCCTTGTCAAGTTCATCCCGTAAGAGTTCAATGGTGTTTGTCAGGTGACTGACTTGGCCAAATAATATTCTTCATTTTCGGACACTTCTCTTTCCTATTGCATCGTTGATACGTATCCTGGTATACACCCCCCCCCCCCCCCCCCGTTCTTCAAGGTCTCATTAATTCTCATAACACCAGCTACCTTATCACCTGTAAAACACCCCCACACCATGAACCACCCTCCACCATGCTGCACAGTTGGCACCACACACGAACTTTTCATACGTCGATGAACAAACATACGACGATGGCTTCCACATACTTTAATGTTAGATTCGTTCCCGAATAACACCTTGGACCAATGCTGCACTCTCCAGTTTTTATGTTGCTGTGCCAATTTCAATCTTTACACTTATTTTGTTTGCTTCATAAAGTTTCTCGGGCGCTAGGTAACCCAGTAAAACCTTGTTCAAGGAGACGTCGTTGCATTTGGATCCGGTCCTACACTGTTTTATCTCCTCGTGAATTTCAGGTGCTTTAGAGTCTTCTGACGTGTATTCTGTTTCCCTGTGTGTTGTCACTCTGGATCTTCCAGGTCGCGACCCACTTACATTCGCACAAGTTTGTTTGAACTGGTGCAAGGTTTAGACCACTGTAGACTGGGCTACGCCAACTTTTGTTGCTTTTGACCTGTTAGAATAGCCTTCCTGATGCAGAGACACAATTACAGTACATTTTTCTTTTCAATTCAGATCTCGTGCTTCCGTCCCACTGGGAGGTAATATGGTACCAACCTAAACAGATATAAAACACATTGCTAGATGCACGCAAAGTATTCAACTGATTGCTACGCTGACAGCAGAAGTAATGAGGCCTATTGTGACGGAATATTCCTACGTAAAGGCATCTCAGTGTTGTTGTGGATACTATCAGCACCCCTCTATATGAACAACAGATACGCTTAGTCTTTGCAAATTTATACTTGTTTTATTATAATAATGGAGATAGAACAATCAAAACGAAGTCCCTGTGTTATCCACAAATCCAAAGTTGTGACAGGTGACGGAAAACGTTTGACCGGTAATGTGTAACTTACCAAATTGGAGTTGGATTGACGACCACCGATGACAGTCCTCAAAAAAGAATCGCCTTCGTTGAACGAAAGTAACTTATCTTTGTAGGCGTCTTCAGCACTGTTGCCACTTTTCAAGGACTTGTTCACTTTGTTTAATTCATTTCTGTGTACGCTCTTAATGTTATTAATTTTATTCTCACATGTTCCTCAGAGGGAATGTTTAGTCCAATTTCATTCAGTTCTGCGAGTAATCTTCTACAATTATTTCGCCGCCTATCATTGTTCGTGTATCTGTTATTTGTGTTCCACACTCCTCTATACACTGACGGAAAAAAATCGCAAAACCAAAAAATCATCAGTGTAGTGAGCTGTGGCTTGACACGACTGAAGTCGCAGATGGCGGTGGTTTGGTGTCAATCTAATGCACGCTACAGGGAGATAGTCTGGCTCGGAGCTGTGCTTGGAGTAACAGATGTGTAGGAGTTCGTGGTGTCACTACGGAGCCCACTGCTTCTAGAGACGCAGCACGATGCGCCGGAGCCATTCGCCGAGCGCGGTGTTGTTTCCTCTCGGTACCGTAGTGCTACTCGGCCTCCCGGCCGGGGCCCGGTCTTCTCGCGACCGTACACTGCGGTAACCACCGCTGCCAGCAGTCACGTACAGTGGCTACATTTCTGCCGTGTGTTTCCGCAGTATCGCAGAGGGAACATCCAGCTTCTCGCAGCCGTATAGCACCTCTTTAAAACCCAGCGAGGTGTTGAGAATGTCGTGTCAAGGTCATTCTTGAGTAACAGCAGCTCACCACGGCCATTCCAGCGTCTATTTAAAACGAATCTCTTTTGCATCCTTATAGTGGTTCCTATGCGACTGGCGCGAAATTTTAATAGACATCATCGACAAGACACTCGTGCGACTCATACCATAACATTGTATTGCTCAAGCGCGTGGAACCCGTACTATATTGGACTATCACGGGATATTGGACTTACATGGGCAAGGGCAGCACGAATGATCACAGGTTTGTTAGATGTTTGTAGATGACGCCAGCTATTCTTTGAACCACTACTTACAATGTCCAAAGAACCAGCTTTAATTGATCAATCTAGTATTATACTACAACCCTGTATGTATCGCTCACGCAGGAAACGCGAGGGCAAGAGCGCACTAATTACAGTTAGCACAGAGAAGTTTAAGCTTCTTATCCCCCCGTCGGTGGTTCGAGTTCCCCCTCGGGCATGGGAGTGTGTGTTGTCCATAGCGTAAGTTAGATTAAGGACCGATGACCTCAGAAGTTTGGTCCCATAAGACCATACCACAAATTTCGAAATATTATTCTTGGCGCGCTCCATACGTGAATGGAAACGTGTGGTTTGGTCTTTACGGGCGGTCAACAGCGAAGTTATTAGCGCCCTTACGCATATTGAAAGAAACGAATGTGGACAAAATTACTAAAATGTGATCATATACGCTAAGAAAATAGGAAAAATTAAGAGATACTATACATGAGACTAAAACACAAGTAAAACGACGAAGGACCTGAAAGGAAGGCACAGGAAAATATCGCAGGCTGACAACTTACGCTAAAATGTGAGTGAGCCAGTAATCCTGTTAACATATTAAAACCAGATCGCTAAAATCTTGGAAAAAAACGTTGGACAACTCACAAAACTATAAAACTCGAACCACATTCGTTTGAACTAAACAGAGGGCAGATCCGTCAGCAAATCCACCGCGGCCCGCTGGTCGGAAAATAAAACGCGGTCCATTAAAAAGCGGCGCACAGTGGCCTGTACTCCCAAGCGCCACACAATGGAGGGTCCTCTTGCGTCACAGGGCTGTGGAGTAGGCGAAGGTGAGTGAGGAGGGCCCCGTCCCGCCTACGCAGCTGCAAGGAGTTGGGCCGCGGCCGCATTGTGGGCCTTACCACAAGGAGCTCGTCTTCTGTCACTTCCAGCCACTCATCCTCCCACCGACGCAGACCCTGCAGCTCAAGAGCCAGGTTTGCTGATATACCTGAGGATCGTGTCATGCCTTTTCGGCTGCTAGATCCGCCCTTTCGTTCCCCGCAATCCCCATTTGCCCTGGTACCCAGGTACCCCTGGAACCCCCTTCCCCAGTCGTTGTAGTTGGAGGTGGGCATCTTAGATAGTTTGGACTACTTTATCCGCTGGGTACAAACGTTATAGAGAGTCAAGGGGGCTCAGAGAATCGAAACAGAGAAGAAAGATCTAAGTAGACTAGCAGAGAGGTGGACTTCGAATGGTACACAAAAAAATTGTTTCAGGTGTTGAGGTATCTGTTAGTGCAAATGTATTCCAAAATGAGAACGTCGTCAGTGCAGAAGCGATTCTGACGCGTGTCTACGTGCAAGTACCCCTTTGCAACGGCTTCGAAGCTAAGACAGGACTTTAGTGGATGTTAATATATTTTTCTTAAATTTTGGCAAATTTTTACTACCAAGTGGAACCGATGTTTTAACCTTCAAGATATTCTTAGCACAATAAAGAAAATGACTGGTGCGCTAGCTCCTCGTAGCATTTATGACTTTAATTAGTTTGTTTGGAAAACGAAATCTTTTTCATTTTCAGCGTGGTGTAGCATTTTTTTTCCGGTCGAGGCTGATAACAGCAGAACAATTTCTGAATACTCACCTGTTTCAACTACATGTTTAATGTGACAGTTGGTGTACGAAGACTCTTAATAAGTTTAAATGTTTGAATCGATT
Source organism: Schistocerca americana (assembly GCF_021461395.2). Taxonomy (NCBI): domain Eukaryota; kingdom Metazoa; phylum Arthropoda; class Insecta; order Orthoptera; family Acrididae; genus Schistocerca; species Schistocerca americana. The sequence goes on from NC_060127.1 coordinate 195,714,853, forward strand.
TAGTGACAACGAAATTAAAAACACTTCTTTATTTAGGGATTACTATCCTAACTCTGAGTAGCAGAAATGAGAACAGCGAGAAACTTAACATCAGGATTGATGGTCACGAAGTCAATGAAGTTAAGGAATTCTGCTACTTAGGCAGTAAAATAACCAATGACTCACGTAGCAAGAAGGACATGAAAAAGTACACTAGCTATGACAAAAAAGGCATTCTTGGCCAAAAGAAGTCTACTGGTGTCAAACACAGGTCTCAATTAGAGAAAGAAACTTCTGAGAATGTACGTCTGGAGCACAGCATTGTATGGTAGTCAAACATGGACTGTGGGAAAACCGGAACAGAAGCATTTGAGAGGTGATGCTACAGACAAATGTTGAAAATTATGTGTACTGATAAGGTAAGGAATTAGGAGGTTCTGCGTAGAATCGGAGAGGAAAGGGATATGTGGAAAACACTGAAAAGGAGAACGGGCAGGATGATAAGACATCTGTTAACACTTGAGGGAATTACTTTCACGGTACTAGAGGGTGCTGCAGAGGGCAAAAACTGTAGAGGAAGACAGAGATTGCAATACAGCCAGCAAATAACTGAGGATGTAGATTGCAAGTGCTACTCTGAGCTGAAGAGGTTGGCACAGGAGAGGAATTCGTGGCGGGCCGCATCAAACCAGTCAGAAGACCGATTAAAAAAGAGATCCTAACTCTGATATTTGGTCAAATGTCCTGGAGTGGAACTACTACTACTCCTGCTGCTAAAATAGCACAAGCCTTCAACAATAAAATATCTGCCAGTTGGTTTTTTTTTCAATTTTCCAGATGTAGATCATGTTACTCTGTTACAAAAGCTAAGTTTTTGGAATTGATGATTATTCACACAGCTGGTTTGAATCGTACGTAAAAGATAGAATCGAAAAGATAACGTTGAATAATTCAAACGATGTTGGAAGGTAGAAGATTTTAGTGACTCGGGAGAAATAACAAAGTTTGTCTCACTACTTTCAGTTATCAGTCCACTCCTACTCCATATACAAGTATATATATATATATATATATATATATATATATATATATATATATATATATATATATCCAACAATCAGAATTGGTTACTTTTTGCAGACGATATTAGTGCTATAATAAAGCCCACTAGAGAGAAAGCAACAGAAGAGATGGTAATGATAGTTTCCAAAGAACTATAAAATTGTCTCAGAAATTGGGCTATCCCTAAATTAAAAAAATAATAATAAAAAAACAATGTATTCAGTTCCTTACAAAGAACAGAGTCATACCAATAACTGATGCAGCACACGAGCAGGAGTAAGCAAATATGGTAAAACGCCCCAAGTTTTTGGGTGCACATAGTGATGAAAATTTGGACTGGAAGACGCATATTCCTGAGCTTCCCAAACAAGTTCAGTTACTTTATCTCTTCGTATAACCGCTAATGCTGGAAGCAAACGAATCAGCCTCTTGACATATTTTGCGTACGAGGGCAGTTCAATAGGTAATGCAACACTTTTTTTTTCTCGGCCAATTTTGGTTGAAAAAACCGGAAATTTCTTGTGGAATATTTTCAAACATTCCCGCTTCGTCTCGTATAGTTTCATTGACTTCCGGCAGGTGGCAGCGCTGTACGAAGCTGTTAAAATGGCGTCTGTAACGGATGTGCGTTGCAAACAACGGGCAGTGATCGAGTTTCTTTTGGCGGAAAACCAGGGCATCTCAGATATTCATAGGCGCTTGCAGATTGTCTACAGTGATCTGGCAGTGGACAAAAGCACGGTGAGTCGTTGGGCAAAGCGTGTGTCATCATCGCCGCAAGGTCAAGCAAGACTGTCTGATCTCCCGCGTGCGGGCGGGCCGTGCACAGCTGTGACTCTTGCAATGGCGGAGCGTGCGAGCACACTCGTTCGAGACGATCGACGGATCACCATCAAACAACTCAGTGCTCAACTTGACATCTCTGTTGGTAGTGCTGTCACAATTGTTCACCAGTTGGGATATTCAAAGGTTTGTTCCCCCTGGGTCCCTCGTTGTCTAACCGAACACCATAAAGAGCAAAGGAGAACGATCTGTGCGGAATTGCTTGCTCGTCATGTGGCTGAGGGTGACAATTTCTTGTCAAAGATTGTTACAGGCGATGAAACATGGGTTCATCACTTCGAACCTGAAACAAAACGGCAATCAATGGAGTGGCGCCACACCCACTCCCCTACCAAGAAATAGTTTAAAGCCATACCCTCAGCCGGTAAAGTCATGGTTACAGTCTTCTGGGACGCTGAAGGGGTTATTCTGTTCGATGTCCTTCCCCATGGTCAAACGATCAACTCTGAAGTGTATTGTGCTACTCTTCAGGAATTGAAGAAACGACTTCAGCGTGTTCGTAGGCACAAAAATCTGAACGAACTTCTCCTTCTTCATGACAACGCAAGACCTCACACAAGTCTTCGCGTCCGAGAGGATCTCACAAAACTTCAGTGGACTGTTCTTCCTCATGCACCCTACAGCCCCGATCTCGCACCGTCGGATTTCCATATGTTTGGCCCAATGAAGGACGCAATCCGTGGGAGGCACTACGCGGATGATGAAGAAGTTATTGATGCAGTACGACGTTGGCTCCGACATCGACCAGTGGAATGGTACCGTGCAGGCATACAGGCCCTCATTTCAAGGTGGCGTAAGGCCGTAGCATTGAATGGAGATTACGTTGAAAAATAGTGTTGTGTAGCTAAAAGATTGGGGAATAACCTGGTGTATTTCAATGCTGAATAAAACAACCCCTGTTTCAGAAAAAAAATGTGTTGCATTACTTATTGAACTGCCCTCGTATTTCCACTCAGGAGTGTCTTACGAAATAATTTTGTGGGTAACTCGTCACATACTGTTAGAAAGCGATTACTGATTGCACAAATGTGGTGTTCACCCACGGACGTCACGTAGGTATCTGTTCATGGAGCTAGGGATCCTAATTGCGCCGTCACAATGCAGCGCGTCGATGATACCGAAGTACCGGTGTGGAAAGAGAATTCCTGCTCAGAATGACGTCAAATTTGAACAGCATGTTATTGACGAAGAGGGAAACGCCATGAAGAAAAAGTAAGTTTGTTCGGTAAGCGTCAGGATATGCACACCAAAACGACATACGGCTGTTTGCCTGTTTCTCAGTTTGCGTGCGAGACGCACAACATGACTGCCACCATGTACGATCCTGTGCTCTTTAACAAGAACTGTGACCGTGCGACAGTAGCACTGTACAAGTCCTGGACACTCAGTGGTGTGAAGAAAGGCACCCGTCTGACGCCTACTGAGGACTGGAGGAAATGGTTACAACAGATAGCTTCTTTAGAAGTGCAATGTGCCAGAGAGAGGAAAGCAGTTGGCGCGACGTCTGTCGAAGATGCGGCCACAGCATCACAGGAGGGGTCGAGCGGCGGTTTGCAATCCTGCGGTGTGCGTGGACTTATCCAAACGTTGGACATGCCTACGAGGACGGTACATAAACTCCTACTAAACATCCTGCACTCTATCCGTACAAAGTCACCAATGCTCATGAGTTGCTTACCGCCGACCAGCCAGCAAGATAAACGTTTGCTATGGAGTTACTTGTTCGCATGGAAGTGGACAATGAGTGACCACGGAATATTCTGTCGACAGACGAAGCGCATTTCCATCTCCAAAAACGCGTCAATGCACAAAAGTACAGAACGTAGGCAACGGATAATCGGCAAGCACGTCAGCCGCTACCACCTCATTCTGCAAGTGTGGCTGTGTGGTGCCGGCCGACGGCACCGTCTATCGCAGGGCCGTATGTTTTCGACGACACGACCCCTGCAGGTCCTGTTACCCGAGCCGCCACGGGTAAACGCTACGAGAGCCCCTTGAGCAGCAACGTCATTTCAACCCTTCGACAGCGTGGATGTATCCGTAGAATCAATTTTATGGAAGATATCGCTCCTCCGCACATTGCACAGCGAGTGAAGCGGCTGCTGCAGAGGCGTTTCGGCAATACTAGAATTATCAGCCGTCATTTCCCTACAGCCCGGCCGTCCAGACGACCTGATCGTTCTCTGTGTGGCTTCTGTGTGTGGGGTTATTTCAAAGATGTTTTCATTGCTACAATTACGAACGTAGCTGGGTTGAAGGCACATGCTGTTTCTCGAATTCAGCTTGTGGCAGAAAACGATGGACAGCATACTGAACGTGTCTTGCGCTAGCCTCGGGACAATTAGAAAGGCACGTCATTTCGCTTTTCATGCAATTGCAGGCCCCACGACAGTTAAAACCCGACGTGATTTTGCTTTTTTATACTGTTTTTAGCCCCAAGGCAATGTGAATGTGGATTTCATTTTGCTTTGTCTGTGATTATTGGCCGAAGTTCAATTGAAAACGAAGTTCATTTTGAATATTTTTAGCATGGTGCATCAGAGTCAGCAACTTTAAATTGTAATCATATTAAATTTCAGCCTCCAGTTGCATAAGCAAATAAACTTTACCTAGGTTTCGGCTATAATAATGTAGCCTTCTTCAGAAATGTCAGAATATAAAATTAAAATTAAAACGTGCCAGATAATGGCCTTGTCAGACTTCAAATGTAGGTGCTACAGAACATAATCATAAGACTACGTCACTTCTGATGTTTTGCCGATGGCCCACACCAACGGGCCGCGGGCGCTGAGTCGTAACTCTGGCGCAGCAAGCTCAGCTGGTGGTCGCAGAGTAATACTGACCTAAAACCAGAAAAAGTTAACTCAGATTATTATGGAAATCACCGTACCATAAAAGGTAAAAGACATATAAAAGTGTACTGTACATAAATATGAATAAGCATTAATTCATAACACCAGATGTTACCACAGTTAAAAATGTTCCTGGCAAATAAACCATAATGACTGATGCTACAGTTCTATGAGTGGCAATGACATTATACGAGGTGTATTCAAGTTCTAAGGCCTCCGATTTTTTTTCTCCGGACTGGAAAGAGAAACATGCGCATTGTTTTAAAATGAGGCCGCGTTCATTGTCAATACGTCCCAGAGATGGCAGCACCGTACAGCAGATGGAATTTTACCACCAGCGGCGAGAATGAGAACTGTTTTAAATACTTAAAATGGCGACGTTTTCCTTACTTGAACAGCGTGCAATCATTCGTTTTCTGAATTTGCGTGGTGTGAAACCAATTGAAATTCATCGACAGTTGAAGGAGACATGTGGTGATGGAGTTATGGATGTGTCGAAAGTGCGTTCGTGGGTGCGACAGTTTAATGAAGGCAGAACATCGTGTGACAACAAACCGAAACAACCTTGGGCTCGCACGAGCCGGTCTGACTACATGATCGAGAAAGTGGAGAGAATTGTTTTGGGGGATCGCCGAATGACTGTTGAACAGATCGCCTCCAGAGTTGGTATTTCTGTGGGTTCTGTGCACACAATCCTGCATGACGACCTGAAAATGCGAAAAGTGTCATCCAGGTGAGTGCCACGAATGCTGACAGACGACCACATGGCTGCCCACGTGGCATGTTGCCAAGCAATGTTGACGCGCAACGACAGCACGAATGGGACTTTCTTTTGGTCGGTTGTGACAATGGATGAGACGTGGATACCATTTTTCAATCCAGAAACAAAGCGCCAGTCACCTCAATGGAAGCACACAGATTCACCGCCACCAAAAAAATTTCGGGTAACCGCCAGTGCTGAAAAAATGATGGTGTCCATGTTCTGGGACAGCGAGGGCGTAATCGTTACCCATTGCGTTCCAAAGGGCACTACGGTAACAGGTGCATCCTACGAAAATGTTTTGAAGAACAAATTCCTTCCTGCACTGCAACAAAAACGTCCAGAAACGGCTGCACATGTGCTGTTTCACCAAGACAACACACCCGCACATCGAGCTAACGTTACGCAACAGTTTCTTCGTGATAACAACTTTGAAGTGATTCCTCATGCTCCCTACTCACCTGACCTGGCTCCTAGTGACTTTTGGATTTTTCCAACAATGAAAGACACTCTCCGTGGCCGCACATTCACCAGCCGTGCTGCTATTGCCTCAGCGATTTTCCAGTGGTCAAAACAGACTCCTAAAGAAACCTTCGTCGCTGCCATGGAATCATGGCGTCAGCGTTGTGAAAAATGCGTACGTCTGGAGGGCGATTACGTCGAGAAGTAACGCCAGTTTCATCGATTTCGGGTGAGTAGTTAATTAGAAAAAAAATCGGAGGCCTTAGAACTTGAATGCACCTCGTATAGCATAAAGGTACCTTTTAATTTAAAAAAAAGCCTTAAGTATAGGTTAACAGTGTCGCAAATATGTGGCATTTAGCTATAGCGTCATAAGCTAGTTTCAACATTTTTGGCAGTTTTAGTACAGTCAAAGCCCACTTTAAGATCGACAGTTAAATTCTCTTTAACACGAGGATCGCTAACCTTAGGTTCTAAGTTAAACATTAAACCTTTACACAACAGTTCATCTTCAGAAACAGTAAAATTAATATCTGTCTTATTGAGTACTCTCTCATAGAACTTAGGAGCGTGCTACAGGTGTTAACACGATTTGACAATCCGGTCACTATTTTTTTCATGTCTCTTAATTTCGTCTTTACAGTTAGCTAACCATACGGTAGCCTGTGCTCGAAATGGATCTATTTGGTACTTGAAAGCCTTCTTCACTATTCCAGAAAGCTCAAGGTGAAGCCCGTAGGCTATTTCATTAAGGCTATCGTTCTTAGCATGTAAAGCAGCAATTCTACTGTTTAAAATCTGACGCATCAGTTTCTTTTTCAAAATTGGTGACTTATTACAGAGCTTACTGACATAACCATTTACAAAACAGTAGAGTTGCTGATTTACATGCTAAGAAAGATAGCCTTAATGAAATAGCCTACGGGCTTCACCTTGAGCTTTCTGGAACAGTGAAGAAGGCTTTCAAGTACCAAATAGATCCACTTCGGGCACGGGCTACCGTATGGTTAGCTAACTGTACAGACGAAATTGTTAAGAGACATGAAAAAAACTGGCCGGATTGTAAAATCTTGTTAACACCTGTAGCGTGCAGAACTCTTGCAATAATTCTAAGTACGCTCCTAAGTTCTATGAGAGAGTAATCAATAAGACAGGTATTAATTTTACTGAAAATAAACTGTTGTGTAAAGATTTAATGTTTAACTTAGAACCTAAGGTTAGCGATCCTCGTGTTAAAGAGAATTTAACTGTCGATCTTGACTGTACTGAAACTGCCAAAATGTTGAAACTAGAATAGCTTATGACGCTAGTAAAATCATCGAAAAAGAATGTTCTACTACACAGACTTTAAAAAGCATCGATATGGCCCGCACCGCTATCCTGTGATCTTGTTCAGGGCGCGCACTGTAATCGATTATAGTTCGCTGTCCTGGTGCGGGTGGCGCTTCGGCGGCGATCTGCTATGACGTCGCTGGCGTGTGTTTGCGGTGGCCGGCGGAAAGCGAGAGGGTAGTCGGTTTCCCGGTATTGCACGGAACGTGAAGTTCGCTCTGCCTGACCTGCTGGTGACCAGCGCTAAGGTGGTTGTGCCTCGCAACATGAGCAGAGTGGTCTGGGGCGGAGGCGACTCGCCGCTGCGCTGGCCATGCGGTGGTGATGAATTGGAGTCGGCGTACTTGTTCTGCCTGCCTGTCTGATGTGGAGGTCCGGTGGGGTCCTGTGATACTCTGGCCCGGAGACAACTAGTGGCTGAATTTTGGAGTCGTCTGCCAGGTTAGGGTGTGGACTCGGTTGGCTCGTCAGATTTTCCGCTGGAAGCTCCAGCAGCGGTTTCTGAACCTCGTTCTGATGTGGGACGGCGTTGCTGGAAGTTTTTGCTGTGTGTGTGTGTGTGTGTGTGTGTGTGTGTGTGTGTGTGTGTGTGTGTGTGTGTGTGTGTGGCTCGTTACATTTGTTGGTACTAATTTATTTGCTTAATTGGAGTATATTTTGGTAAGACCTTAAACCGCGTGCGAGAGCATTTGTACTGGCCAGGTTTGTATACGGACGTTAGGCGTTTTGTTGCGAAATGCAACAAACGAAAGCGAGGCAAACCTGATGTAGGCCCCGTGCTGGATTTCTTCAGTTGGTTGTTTGAGGAAGGAGACCAGACAGCGAGGTCATCGGTCTCATCGGATTAGGGAAGGACGGGGAAGGAAGTCGACTGTGCCCTTTGAAAGGAACGATCCCGGCATTTGCCTGGAGCGATTTAGGGAAATCACGGAAAACTTAGGTATTACTTAAAATTATCGGTTTAATTACAATGGGTTCAGGATGGGTAAGGATCATTTCTTTCATTTCGCACTGATTTCTGCAATTGTTTATGACAGCGGTTGAGTCAAATATCAACCTCGTTCTGACCGTGACCGAAATTTATTCTAGTCGTGACCATATCATTATTTGCTTAACACGAGTCTCTAAAATATGTTTCCTATGTACATACAGAACAATGTCCTTCAAAGTAGTATGAAGTCTCAATTATTGCCGGAGCGAGCCACGCGGACCCGGCCATTAAAGTTTCAAATATCCATTATTTCGTCATACGCCGCTGCGCGGCAATGTTGGCAGACCAACACCGGCCAGTATCGTGCGCGCAATCGTAGATTGGGTGTGTTGTGTTGTCCGCCGACAACGTGCTGCGTCTGAAGCACGTTGTTTGAGGATTACTGCTGTTGCTTCACCGAGGAAGCCTGCACAAATTCATCTCGTCGTACCACTTGTCAACTGTCCGTAAAAGACTCAGGTAAGTGAAAAGAAATTATTTTGCTGGCTTGCGAGGGCTGTATGGCGAACGATACTTATTCACTGACCGTTGCACACGTTAAAAATAAAACTGATACACACAAGGTGTGGTTTTGATTCGTGACACAGACTTGCTTTTCGACGCACAAATTTTCACTTTCACTTTGACAGGCGTTAGTGAACTAAACGTCGTCCTTCATCTTACTTTCTCTTTGCAAAAATAACTTTCACAGAAGGATAACGATACCTTGACTAATAATATTTACATAGTTTGTTTATATACAAATAAATATTCTTAATCTAATGGTCAAGTTCGGTACAGAACTGCTGTCGGTGTTTATCTTTGGGGCTCTCTCTCGTCTACCAGTTAAAATTCACGTCTTTCACAGGTCATCAGTCCCCTAGAACTTAGAACTACTTAAACCTAACTAACCTAAGGACATCACACAACACCCAGTCATCACGAGGCAGAGAATAAGATTCTCTCACCTTTTCTGTATTCAGTTACCTTATTTACCTTTTTGTCAAATGCTTTCTTACGGAGGTTTACATAGGTTGTTAGTGAAATCAACGCCTGGTGTCAGCTTCTTGTGGAGGCTACAAAATTCTGTTTCTCGTTTTCCTGATTGTGGTGGTTCTCCCTATCGGCTATCGCCCTTAACGTCTCCTCCGTTTCGTGTTGGTGTTGTCACTGTGCCACGAAGGACGATGGACAAGTTTCTTGTCCCGTATACGATCCACTTTAAGCATAATAGATTTGTGCAGTCTTTTGCCGTTTCGGCTTCGGATTTCCTGCATAATCATTTGAGTGACCGGAAAAATTTATATTTGTCGGAGGTCGAAATGTATTCTGGGCCATGTAGTGTATTGTGTTGTCATTATTAGCAAAATGTTGGTCCTCCACTTGTCCCATGCCATTTATGTGATTTCCACTCACGTGTCCTGTTAAAGGCTGGTCCGCTCTGATAATTTCCTTGCGGTGGTGGTTTGTTTCCGTACTGATTTTGTGGATAATTGTGTGTTGAGTTTCCGTACTGTGGCCGTTGTGTACTATCCATTGGACTGTACCGTTGTTTAGCTGGCCGGAGTGGCCGTGCGGTTCTAGGCGCTACAGTCTGGAGCCGAACGACCGCTACTGTCGCAGGTTCGAATCCTGCCTCGGGCATGGATGTGTGTGATGTCCTTAGGTTAGTTAGGTTTAATTAGTTCTAAGTTCTAGGCGACTAATGACCTCAGAAGTTAAGTCGCATAGTGCTCAGAGCCATTTGAACCATTTGAACCATTTGTACCGTTGTTTACTATTACCCTTCTGTCGAAACTGTCCATTTCCGTACGACACCTGTTGATTTTTGTAGCCGCCGGACGGTTGGTAGCAAGCGTCGCTACCGCGCGCTCTTCTATCATTGCCATTGTTGATCGCGTAACCTCCACTGTTTCGCCTGCTCACTTCATTCGGAGCGCTACCATCATCTGCTACCGCGTCTTCGCGAATCAAATCCAATGAGTCCAATACGGAAAGATATGCTTCGGTATCGTCCTCGGAAACATGAACATAGAGATGGTCAATTTAGTTTCCAAAATCATAATCGCCTCTTTATTTGTAATTGGCGAGTCCCAGAATTTAATTTTTGCTAAATATTTTTCGAAATATCTTCGGAGACTGCCGTGTTTCGAATTGAACATTTCGGCATTGAACACTTTTTTTTCTTAAGCGCTGCTGAACACCATCACTCCAAAATTTGTTCAGAAACATCCGCTCGAAGTCAGTATAGGTCCTGCACTTGTCTGTCATTTCAATTTCCCGTAAGGCGGCATCTCTTGTTATATACCCCGTTACAAACTGTATTCTTTGTTTGTCTGTCCAACTGTTCGGAAATACTCCAGAGAAGTTTCGCAAAAATACGATCGGGTGTATGTCGCGTTTTTGCGGGTGAAAGGTTGGAAATGTTTTGTTTCAATACACTTACTCCTGAATTTGGGTTATGAGTGTTGGTGGGCTATTCACTTCAGTGTGGTTATGCACTGTGTCTGTCGGACTGTGGTATGACGTGTCATCAAGTGGAGGGCTGTAATGAATTTGCCTATTGTCATTGCGTCCGGCCATCCTGATTTAGGTTTTCCGTGATTTCCCTAAATCGCTCCAGGCAAATGCCGGGATGGTTCCTTTCAAAGGGCACGGCCGACTTCCTTCCCCGTCCTTCCCTAATCCGATGACACCGATGACCTCGCTGTCTGGTCTCCTTCCCCAAAACAACCAACCAACCTATTGTCATTTCGGTATGGGGAGTGATTCCATTCGCTACCCATCTGATGTGAGGGACTTTCCACTTTGTTCTTTAGTGTCTGCACCAATGACCTGCTGGTTCCATAGTGGAAGGTCTTGTGCCAAAATTCGCCTTATCTGTCCTAGCTCAGATAACACGGTGTCTCCCGATTTTCCTGGTTCCTCCAAAAGATCATAAGTAACTTCCCTTACTACTTCCTTCAGTTCTGTCTTTACCTTTTTACTATGAGATGGTCTTTGGTTTTGATCAACTCTGTGTAGTGGTCGGATAAGCTTCGGCGTGAGCCTTCACAGTAATTTTTACCTGCTCCTCTATGTGATTCTACTTGTTTCGTCAAATCATCTATCTCCTTTCCCATATTAGCGACAACAAGTTTGACGGCGCTGACCTCATTTGACATGGTATCACAATTACCCTTTAATGCTACAGTTTCGTTATGGTATACTTCTACCGTGGCATTAATTTCACCCTTGGCAGCTCCTAGTGCTGCATCAAATTTACTAGATACCTGCTTGATCTCAGCCTCAACCTGTTTACGGATCTCAGTTTTTACCGCTTCGATTTGCCCACTTATTTCGAACTTGACCCCGCCCAATTGGGTATTCAGACCAGTTTTCAAGTTGGTAGTTACTTCAGTTTTTACTGTCAAATTTTCCATTTACCACTTCAAATTTTTCATTTACCGCATCAAATTGTTTATTTAAATCGATAAAAGCTCGCATTAGTACTTTTTTTGTTTTCCTCCTCTCGTTCAGCTCTCTCTCCTGCTTTTCGTTCCTTTTCTAACCGCAATAGTTCCTTTTCCCTATCATTATTTGCCATCCAATTCTGGATTTGAAGGATCATAGCATTCGTATCTACAGGTGGGTTGCTACCCACGGGAATCGATTGAATTGTTTGGTATGTATCAATCATATCACCGGCGCAACGAATATTGAGTGCTGTTCATATCGTCACTGTCGCCTGTTGCCGGTATTAATTTCTGTTTACCCTCCGCCATCTCGCGGTGTCTGTTTGTCAACAGTATTACGTCAGCTACACGCAGTCTGCTACGCGGGTCGTCTGTCCTTTGCTTGTGACGTCAGGTCACGTGTTGTCTGTCAAGTATGTGAGTTGCACTCACCTAACAAACGACTGTGAACTGAAGCGGAGAAGACAAGATGGAAGACGGGCACACTAAACAATTGAATTAGCACAAAGCGCTAACATTTTACGTGTAACACGACGCCATATTTACACATTGAAATCAAGACTCAACAATGGGATTTAGACACTACGTTGCAAATCCTACAAAATTTTGACTGAAAAATAATAATTTTAAGCTGATTTTTTAAATGTGCAGATGGAAATAAAAGGAAGAATGGTAATGTAGCTCGAAAGAAAACTATACTACTGAAGCGTCACAACTGCATATGAAAATTTTTTTCGTAACTTAAGTTTGATGTCTTGAAAGTCAGCAACTGGATATAAAATTCTCCGTTTTCCGCTGTCGACTCCTCTTTCCTCCTTTGAAATTTTCGTCCACAATTTTTTAAGCGCATAGCGGGCACATGGAAAATAAATGTATTATTAGATACATCTATATTAGCAGCAAACAAACGAGGACTGATTTTAGTAATTTCAGTCAAGTCCCTGTTCGGGCGCCAAGCGTGGTGTTTATTATTTTCTTTTGAGGATTCAGAAATCTGTTGTTTTGCACCACTTCTTGGCGGGAAGAGCAAAGACTTTTCGAAAAACTTAAGTACTGTAAGCTATAGTTTATCTATATATCACCTGAAATCGTTTGCGGAAGGCGTAGCGTTCTCAAGATTAAGAACATAGTTCGCATTGCCACTTAATTTATTTGTGTCGTGATAATGTTCGATCACGACCGGATATGAGACATAGCAACTACGAACAGAGAGACCTAAGGGACCAGACAGAGCGGGAAATTTTCTTTGTTATACTACACTACACATTAAAAGAAGTTGGATTTAAATCACAAACAAGGTAAATAGCAATGCGCCTTCTGCCTTAACTATGACATTTGCCGACATGCAGTCGGCCGCTGGTAGCTGTATGAAAACTATAAAAACACCGTGATTTCTGTTGCCATTAATAGTAAATGGATAGTCTAGAAATACTTTAAGTAATAAGTAGGCACTGCGGCATTTGAGAGCACAATAACCAATTTAATTACCTTAGTCAGTATTTCTAACAATAGGATACGTACATTTCAATTTTATACCTTGCTGGCTATTTCTTTAAATGAAGTCCTTTAACATTTTCGACATTTCATCTTAGCTGCACACACAAATTCTTACATAGCACTGCACAATAGTATTAATTTATAAAAACTAATTAGTGATTGCGGACCACGCCACATACGCGTCTGCCGTCTTTTAAAAAGTATCACGACTGTGTTAACAGAAGAGGATTACAATTCAGCTGTCGAAAAATAAGAAACACAAAATATCTGTATCGATACAATTTATGAACAATTCGTATGCCGCGCCGTGGCGCGTAAGGTATTCTTTGAAATATCAGGTGGTCGCTGCTCAGCGACGATCTAAGAAATATTTTACGCAGATGGGTTTTTTGAACCTGGATGGTTAGATTATCGAATGTAAGTTTTTTTAAGCTATCGAAGCAGATACTAATATTAGAATCAGACGAATTTGGTCGCCGAGACATCAACGAAAGTTTACTAATGCTACTCAAACCACTACAGCACTGTTCTGGCTCCGAGGCACGGCCGATTGTATTGCTGAAAAGTGACATAGCCGTCGGGGAACACATCAAGGGTGAAGGGATGCAGGTGGTTTGCAGCTGTCAACGTGTTCTCGATTAGTAGCTCAGGTCTCATGCAAGTGTAGGAGAGTATCTCCCATAGGATAAAACTGCTCCCACCATCCTCTTTCCGTGTCGCGCTGCACCTTTCGAGCCGTAGTTCATTTCGATGACAGCGTTTGTGGAGACGACCAGCGACCTGGTGTAGCAAATTTGCGATTCATCCGAAGGGCCGACACCTTTCCATCGTTCGACTGTCGAACCGTGATGGTCCCGTGCCCACTGCAATCGTAACTGACGATGTCGTTGGGTCAACATATGAACACGTAGGGGTGATCTGCTGTGGAGCGATCTGCAGTGGGCGACGAACGGTGAGCTCCGAAACATTTGTGCTTGCACAAGTATTGTGCTCCTTCAGCAGATACGCCACAGACCACCGTGTATCCTGCTTTGCCAGGCAGAGAAGCATCAGAACTTCACGTTCTGTGAAGAGTTGTGGGCGACCAGCCGTTTAGCGCCTCGTGGCGCTTTCACTGTCCTTATAGCCCTTTCCGTCCTAGATGCTCACTACCGTAGCACATGAGTATTCTACCAGATTCGCCGTTGTTGAGATACTCCTTCACATTCAGTTCAAATATTGAAAAAACCAAGGGTAAAACTTCTAATGAACATATTGTTTAAATTTTTTAGTTTTATTATCTCTTTCACGCCTACAGTTTATCTGTAGCTGTCATGATCCGACGTATGAGAGGATGTGTTTTTAATCCGAGGTATAAGACGGTATGATCGATGGGACAAGACCATCTTGTACCAGGGATCACTTAAACAGATATTATAAAAAAATATTTAAAAATTGTCAGTGATTTCGGAATGTACAAGTAAGAAACGTTTGAGGAAAAAATATGCTAAATGTGGTGTCACCGCCAGACACCACACTTGCTAGGTCGTAGCTTTAAATCGGCCGCGGTCCATTAGTATACGACGGACCCGCGTGTCGCCACTATCAGTGATAGCATACCGAGCGCCGCCACACGGCAGGTCTAGAGAGATTTACTAGGACTCGCCCCAGTTGTACGGACGACTAGCTAGCGATGGAACACTGACGAAGCCTCGCTCATTTGCAGAGAAGCTAGTTAGCATAGCCTTCAGCTAAGTCAATGGCTACGACCTAGCAAGGCGCCATTAACAGTTGCTATTATTTATAACATACCGTCAAGAACGATGTATACAAATGATGGATTAAAGTTAAGTGTTCCAGAAGCTACGTACTTTTCTTTATAGCATTCATTACGTATCCTGTTTCAGACCTCACGCCAGCCTGCGTGAGTTTAAGCGCGTGCATTTCGGCTTCCTCTCATTGTGTCTAGGCTGTCTTGTCTAGACACAACACTAAACATGGTGGATACCTCCTCATTGCAACTACGATACAGGTATAATAAATATTCTTGAGACGGGACAGCCCCTGACCACGAATCGGCACGGTTTTAGAAAGCAACGGTCGCGCGGAGCTCAACCTTCCCTATTCGCACGAGATGCACCGTGAACTATGAGTGAAGGGCAGAGTGTACTTTTCATATTCCTGATTTCCGGAAGGCGTTTGACACATTGCCTCACTACAGACTGTTAAAAGTACAAGCCTACGGATTAGGTTGCTAGATGTGATTCCAAGACGTCTTAGGTAAGAGGGCCCAGTATGTTGTCCTCGACGGCGAGTGTTCATCAGAGACAAGAGTACCGTCATTAGTGCCCCAGGGAAGTGTCATAGGACCGCTCGTCTTTTCCATATACACAAATGATATGGCGGACAGGGTAAGCAGCGCGACCCATTTTTGAGTGTTGCTAGAGTGTTTGGTATCTGCACCAAGTGGGGTTAAAGGCAGACACAGAAGCAAGTCGGATGAGCGCTGCTAGATTTGATACCGGTAGGTTCGCCCAACGCGCGCCTATTACGGAGACGCTTCGGGAACTCAAATGGGAATGCCTGGAGGGACGGCGACGTTCATTCTGAGGAACACAACCGAGAAAGTATGGAGAATCGGCAAAACGGCAGAACGATTCTACTCCCGCCAACGTACATGTCGCTTGAGGAGGACGTAGATAAGAGACATCAGGGCATACAGACAGTTCCTTCTTCGAATGGGACAGGAGAGGAAACCACTAGCAGTGACACGGGGTATCCTCCGCCACGCACCGTGCGTGTGTGTATGAAGATGAAGATATAGTTTTTGTCCAAATTTTATTAAAAGTGATACGAGAAATAGTCTCCCTTGCTCAGTTCTGAGCCCATTCTTTTCTACACAAGGAAAGTGACCCGATATATGAATTCGTGTTCAGCACGTTCAGTGCCGTCGGCGAGGGTTGCGCACCTTGCAGACGGGGTCATTGGTGCCTCGCAGAGAAACCGGCGTGTCGGCTTTCTCCCGGGATGCGTATGGCATATGCGTGCGATGGGTGTGCAGTCGCTTAGCGACGGCCAATGAAAGCGGACGCCACGCGAAACGCAGCTGCACACACACACACACACACACACACACACACACACACACACACACACACACACAAAACAGGGATGGCGCCGGCGCCAACACGGCAACTCGTGCGACGATGTGCGCATGCGCCGAAGAATCTTTGACCCGGATCCGGTAACAGTAATTGCGAGCCTACTACTACTTGATAAGGCATGCTCACTATAAATACCTTCCCAACAATAAAGGGCAACATTAATAAAAGTAGCCGTTTCCTTAATTGATAAAGCTATTGAACTGAAGAGCATGTTATGACCCAGTATTTCTCTTGCAAAGCTTCCTTGACAGAGTAATGTATGTATGTATGAAGGAAACAGAAGACAACCGAAACTTCCTGGCAGATTAAAACTGTGTGCCGGACCGAGACTCGAACTCGGGACCTATGCCTTTCGCGGGCAAGTGCTCTACCATCTGAGCTAACCATGCGCGACTCACGCCCCGTCCTCACAGCTTTACTTCTGCCAGTACCTTGTCTCCTACCTTCCAAACTTTACAGAAGCTATCCTGCGAACCTAGAAGACAACCGTTTACTCATTTGCAGACAATTCGCCAGTGTTCACTACCATTCGCTTGTATATGTGAACAAGCGTTTACACTGGAGGGGACAGAAGTGTACACCAGTAACGAACACAACTAAGCTGAGTTATTGGTTTTTGGCGTCAACAATAGGCGCACAGGACACAGTGTGTAGAGTGAACCCGAAATCCACCGACAGGATTTCAGACATTGTTTAGGGGTATCGTACTAGTATTTTCGAATAAGCGACTCGAGGCCGCCGGCGGATGTGGCCGAGCGGTTTTAGGCACTTCAATCCGAAACCGCGCTGCTGCTACGGTCGCAGGTTCGAATCTTGCCTCGGGCATGTATGTGTGTGATGTCCATAGGTTAGTTAGGTGTAAGTAGTTCTAAGTTCTAGGGGACTGATGACCTCAGATGTTAAGTCCCTTAGTGCTCAGAGCTATTTGAGCCACTCATCAAATTTACAGTTTTCCACCATATGCTCGACACACAATTCTTATTTTTGTTTTTGTTTCTCATTCATCCACCCATGCCCGTAGAAGATTACTACAAGAATGTTTTGCATTGTATGTTACACTGACGTTGTCCTTACTCATTTACCATTTGTCTGTCTGGTGCATGAAGTAAGAAAAAAACAATAAGTGAGAAGTATTTGATGTGGTTTTCGGTGAAATTCCTTTAGTGTATCTTGATTCGTTATCAATTGGAAGCACCAGTTTTCGGTGGAATGGTCCGTCACGCGTGGTTCGCTGCGATCTTATTGCTGATGCGTGAAATCTTCTGCAATGTTTACGACGACCCTTTCCCAGGTGAGATTCATACGAAGAAATGTCACTGTAGCAAATCTGCTATCGCGCAATGCTCGTGTTTCTATGATCGGTATCTTACAAGTGAATGCACCAAATCTTGCTGAAGAATGAACATAAGCATAAAATGCGAGCATTAATGTAAGAACTAGTATGAGAATGAAACATTAGAATTTGAGGATTTAAAAAGATTGTAACCCTGAAAATAAAATGTTCAAATGTGTGTGAAATCTTACGGGACTTAACTGCAAAGGTCATCAGTTCCTAAGCTTACACACTACTTAACCTAAATTAACTTAAGGAGAGACACACACACACACACACACACACACACACACACACACACACACACACACACACACACATGCCCGAGGGAGGTTACGAGCCTCGGCCGCTACCAGCCGCACAGTCCATGACTGCAGCGCCGAAGACCGCTCGGCTAATCCCGCGCGGCCCTTGAAAATACCATCCGTAAATACAACATACTATATAATAAATAACACTTGTGGTGAAACCCAGCAATAATTTAACGGTGAAAATAACGCCCTTTTCTTAACCTTCTACAAAAATGGATGAATGAATGAAATAAAATAAAATAGATTTTTAAAAAGCCTGCTTTCCAGAATGGTACGCAAAAATGTGAAGATGCGACGTTACCCATTGTTCCATTGCTGCAGTTTAACTCAGGGTGAGCTAAAATCCTATAAATGACTGAGATTTCTTAGACCGCCTTTTTCTCAGAAACGGCTGCAGCTAGCCGCGAACTGAATAGTGGCACTTGCCGTGTTCTCCTTGCGAGCTGTTCCCGCGGCGACGCTAACCGCGTCACAGCAGTTCTCCGTCTGTGCACTGCTGCGTGTTGTGTGTTGCACGTTTTGGTTATTGCACAGGACAGGCCTCTTCACTGTTGTGAAGCTAGTTTCGCAGAAACGCGGCTGAATGAGGTAGCAAACGGAATAAATCAGAATTGCATTATTACAGTGTGACACGCCGCCGGAAACCGCCGGTAACCGCCGGTAACCGCCGGTCCAGTACACCAAAATACTCAGAAGGTATCTCTGCGGAGTTCTAGTCCACCCAGTTCAGTTGGAGCCACGACAGAAAGCTCTGATATTCACAGGGTAATTATCAGTGGCGAACGCACTGTTTTTGACGTAGTAAGCTAAATCGTCTAGTAACACTAAATTCTAGCTCGGGTTTTCATTAACATTACTTCAAAACCCTGCAAAACTGTCACTTGACGCTTTTCGCTGGCTTCTCATTACAGCTGAGGAGGATATTTGAAAGCAGAACATTCTTTACCGACGACCAACATGATTACATAGAAGCGTAGCACTTTCACTCCGGTTATTAATAACGGGAGACATTCACGTCAGTTTTACGTTTCGGCAATTGTTAGATATAAGTTTCTGATTTCTGTCGTCACATACTGGAAGCACTTAAAGGATTTCATTAAAGTGTGAACAAGGATGGTACCGTTAATAAAATATGATTAAAGAGATGTGAAACAGACATACGACCTTCCATATAAACGAGCTGCTCACCAGGTTGTGAAGGCCCAAGGCGTGTCTACCGACCGCCGTGTCATCCTCTGCCTTGCGGCAACTTTCAAATACACTATTTGATAAAATCTGCTGTATAGTTACTTAGATGAAGGACGGCGTGATCCCTGGTAAATCATTTTTATTTTTCAGAAATATCTAACATAAGTTATACATTATTAATGTAATCAGAGATGCCATGAAAAAAAGGAATGGGAACGATCAAGTCTTTCTTTATTTGTAATTTAGTCAGCATAATAGATGAATTTACAAATTGTACAGAAATGAGACGGTAGTTATAAGAGTCGAGGGGTATAAAAGCGAGGCAGTGGTTGAAAAGCGAGCGGCACAGTGTTATAGCCTATTCGCGACGTCATCCAATATGTACACTGAACAAGCAATAAAGGAAACCCAAGAAAAGTTTGGAATAGGAATTAAAATTTAGGGCGAGGAAATAAAAACTTAAAGGTCTGCCGATCGCACAGAGAAAGCTAAGGACTTCGAAGAGCACTTGAGCGGAACGGAGGATATAAGATGAACATCAACAAACAGCAAAGCAAGGCTAATGGAATGTAGCCAGATTAAAGAAGGTGATTCCAAGAGTTTTGCTATTTGAGTAGCAAAATGACTGATGGCCGAAGAAGAGAGAATAAAAAATGTAAACTGGCAATGGTAAGAAAAGCATTAACATCGAATATAGACTTACGTATCAGGAAGTGTTTTCTGAAAGTACTTGTCAGGAGCGTAACCATGTACGGACGACAAACAGTTTGGATAAAAAGAGAATGGAATCTTTCGAAATGTAGTACAACAGAAGACTGCTGAAGATTATGTGGGTCGACAACGGAACTAATTAGGAGGTACCAAATACAAACTGGGAGACAAGAAATTTGTGGCACAACATGACCGAAAGGACGGATCGGTTGTTAGGACACATCCTCAGACGTAAAGTACTGGAGGGAAGTCAGGGGGGTAAAAATCGTAGAGGAAGACCAACAGATGAATACGTAAGCCGATTCAGAAGGATGTAGGTTGTAGTTTGGATTGATGACCACAACAACATAAATGCAGATTCGCACGTCTTTAATCTGAATAAAATTTACATTTCCGTTCTCTTTTAATAACAAGAAATATAAAACTCTTGCTTATTCACCCTATGCCCTCCTGATGCAAACATCTAATAAAGGTTTCGTCTTTCTCGCGCCCCCTTGGAGTTCTTTAGCAGTTTCCTGCTAATTACGTTTCTTTCTCTTCGGCATCTGTGCTTCGGATTTCTTGGAACCCAGAACGACGCGTGGCAGCTACATCCTTTTGTCAGCAATATTACTCCATCGCTCCCTCGACTCACGTCAACAACGGCAAGAAGACAAAGCAGTTGACGACAGCTTTCTGTGCTGCGAGTGTCGAAACGCAGAGGACGCGAACTGCCTTTGGTGGTTCGCTAAAAGACGAACAAGCAGCGGAACACGAGCGAATCATCATCTTCAATTATGTTCGCCTAGCGTTTATACCAGAGAGAATTCTCGTTTACTTGTGTTCGTTGTAGTGTAAAGTGTTGCGTAAGGGGACGACTTCCCTCTTTTTTTGAGTGTGTACTCAATTTAGCCATCGGAAACATAGTGACAATTTACTCTCCACTCTCCATCGGAAAGGGGCGGGTGCTGTGCGTCATGCGAGGGCTGGTAACCGTGAGAAGTCCACGTGGCGTTGTCGCTCGCAACATAGCCCCCCCCCCCTCCCTTCCGCCCACAGCTGTTGTCAGGCAGCCCGTCCCATTTGACGCCAGTTGCGGCGACTTCATAGCGTTCCCATTCCTCTTTCAGCATTCCCATAAACATGAGTATAATGGTGTTTGGTCAGGTGATCTGGCAGGCCTTTCACAAGGTCGTCAGCCATATCACACAAGTCATCACTGAGGACCCAACTTGGAATTTGTTCCCACAGTGTCACGTGGGTTCTCCATTGCCCATGTGCCCATGAATGAGAACTGCGAGTGTTCGTGATACCACGGCATGTAAGTGTAGCCTCGTCTGTAGTAAAGTATGTCGCACGACGTCTCGGTGTACAGCCGACCATCCACAACACTGAATCACCTGGACGAAGACTTCGCACAGGCCGCTCGCGGAATGGCTACTGTTCCTTGTGATGTAGAGTACGCCGCAATCACGTTTGTGGAACGCTGAACTGACAGCCAATGTGCTTGTGGTGGAACTCCGTTTTACCACTGTAATAATGACTTCACTTTCCTCAACTGACTGGTTGGCTTGACATTCTCATGCTACATGTACAGTTGGCAGTGATCCAGATTGACGTCATGTTTGAAAAACAGTGGGAAATACCGTGGCACAGGGGGTTCATCGATCAGGGAAACATCTCTGGTATTCTGTCTCAGCGGCAGAGGCGCTGCCATCAGTGTACCCGTACACAAACATGTCTGTGTATTGTACACGGGTGCACGTATGTGGCATGTTTGTGTCCATGGACACTATGGACTTGCTCAGGTGAACAGCGCGACACGCACGCGGCCTCGCGACCCCTCGCTGACCCAGTCCGCGACTGCACACTGGTACGCCTGCAGCTGCTGCCACGGTGCGATGTCACAGTGCTGCCATCTGTTCGAGAACCACCACTCCTCTTGAAGGATGGTTCGGTCATCTGTCCCACCATTATTCTGTCCACGACACCACACGCACAGCGTTTCTGTAAGTAATATTCACACTGGTCCTCATATACATTCATGGATGTATGTAGTCTTCAAACCCCTCCATTTTCGTAACGATCGAATATCGGGCATACGTTTAAAGGACTGATTTTCACATGTAAATCACCTCAGAAATTATGTGACATTTCTCCTGAATCACCCTAATTTTTCCTTATTTTCTTATCCCTATCGAAGAGGTGAAGATACGCTGCGAAGGCGAAACGAATAGTTAATAAAAAAGGTAACTTGTAACCAAGATTGTTCTTAATTCAAATGTTATACATATAATTCCTGTACCAGATGGCCTAATGGAGTGGAAGAAATTTTACAAGATTATATGCTTTTTAGACACTTCAAAATCGGTGCTTTATGTTGATTTTTTTTCTGGCGAATGGCAGACGACATCACGTGGAAACGGCCTTCACTCTGTCATCTAAAACTAACTTTTTTGCAACCGTGACAAAACAATCTTGTCTCTGTCGATCCATTGTGGATGTGGGACAGCGGCTGGTCAAATATTTAGCAAAGAAATTCGGCAAACAGCCGTGCGACTGAGAATTTATTTTATTTTGTTTTCGCCACCAGTTTCGGCAATTCAGTACTCCATCTTCAGACGTCATATGCACCTCTCAAACATGATCGATATTGGCGTAATGGGGCCACTTGTTTCTGGATATCGTGACTTCTCAAGCCCTTCCTTCGAAGACTTGACGGAGATGCCGCTTGGCGAATTTCTTTGTTAAATAAAAAACCTTGTTGTCGTTGTGGTCTACATTCCGGAGACTGGTTTGCTTCAGCTCATAAAGTTAGTGTACGCTGTGCAAGGCTCTTCATCTCTGCGACATGCATCCGTTTGTACCAGCTTACTATATTCAAGCCTGCAAGTTTTATCCACTACACTTGTTTCCACGACGAAATTTCGGATGTCTTGATCCTCAGGTTGTATCTCACCAGCCCAATTTCTTCTTTTAGTCTTCTTACCCCGACTTGATTGAGTACCTTCTCGTTAGCTGTCCGACCTATTCGTCTATTTGCAACTTGCTTCTGTAGCAAGTATTCAAGACCAGTACTACGAAGCTGATATCTTCTGATGTGCAGGCCGGTGTGGCCGAGCGGTACTAGGCGCTTCAGTCTGGAACCGCGCGACCGCTACGGTCGCAGGTTCGAATCCTGCCTCGACCGTGGATGTGTGTGATGTCCTTAGGTTAGTTAGCTTTAAGTAGTTCTAAGTGACTGATGACCTTCCTTAGCTGTCCCATAGTGCTCAAAACCATCTCATCTCTTCTGATGTTCACAAAGGGAATATGGCGATGAGAGATAGAGATAGAGAGATAGAGAGATAGAGAGATAGAGAGATAGAGAGATAGAGAGATAGAGAGAGAGAGAGAGAGAGAGAGAGATAGAGAGATAGAGAGATAGAGAGAGAGAGAGAGAGAGAGATAGAGAGAGACAGAGATCTGTTAAAACCTGTACTGTGAAAGACTGCGGGCGGACGGTTCGTCTCTCAGACTGGCAGCTCAAAATGTCGGGCGCAGGTGTTTTAGAAGCGCCGTCGTGTTGTGCATTCAGCAAGATGGCTACTTGTCGGACTATCTCACTTGCATCAACACTCCTCCACCAGAACATCCACTTGGAAACGTCCAATTATGTTCAGCATGTTGCATCAGCCCTTAAGCCATGGACATTTCTACTTCTATAACTGTAACTGATAGAACACAGTTGGGTTTAAAACAAGGGGCAGTCAACAATTAATGCAATAGGTTTTTTCTCGGCCAATTTAGGTTCAGAAAATTCGGAATTCCTCGCGGGACGTCGTGTAATATTCCCGGTTCAGCTCCTATAGTTTCGTGAAGCTCCGACAAATGGCGTCTTTAACGGAGGTCTTTTCCAAGCAGAGAGCTGTCATTGACTTCCGATTGGCGGAAAACCAGAGCACCGCAAATAGTCATGGGTACTTGCAGTATGTCTAAGGAGACGTGGTAGTGATCGAAAGGATGGTGAGTAGTCACTGGGCTAGGTGTCTGCCATCATCGAAACAAGGTCGCGCTAGGCTGTACGACACCCCGCGTGCCGGCCGGCCGCACGTACTGGAACGTGCAGATACTGGAACGTGCGGACACTCTCATTTGGGGTGACGGACGGGTCACAATCAAATACCTGGCTGCACGACTGGATGTCTCCGTTGGTAGCGCAGATTCACTGGTCCACCAGTTGGGGTACTCAGAAGCGTGTACTCGCTGTCTAGCAGAAGACCGTAAAGAGCAACGAAGGACCATCTTTCCGGGGCTGTTTGGGCGTTAATGGCGACAACTTGTTGTCGAACATCGTCACCAGCAAGACCTCGGTTCGGACGCAGACCAGTACAGTCGTACCAAGCGAACATACGGACCTCACCAGTAAGGTGGCATAGGGCCGTTGCATTTAACCGAAATTATGTTGGAAAATACGTTTTTGCAGCTAAAAGTGTGGGAAATAATGTGCTGTATTGGAATCCTGAATACAACCAACCTGCTTTCGAAAAAAGTGTTGCATTACTGCACACCCCTGCAACATCAGTTACAAGAGAAGAAAAGTTATTTTAGTTAAAAACATAAAATTCGTTATTGTCTGTGAAAAAAAAATTAAATGAGCAATGTTGATACACCTGCAGGTTGGTAAATTTATGACATTTACCTCTCTAAATATTAATTCACGTATTATTTTGCAAGAAACAGAGGAAAACAATCTGAAACTCCCCGTGTGTAGGTGTTTGTCAATGTCATCATCATCATCATCTCCTTCGTCGGCTGTATATGGGCTGAGTTGGTGTCACGCTTTCGTTGAAACTGTTCCACAATGACTGCGATTCACGGTATCCAGTTGTATGGCACTATATGATGAGCTCGTTGATTCGAAAAGAAAAAAAGTGTATGGGATCTGAAGATGGCAAAATGGATTGTTGAAACTGGTTGCGTTCGAAATAAAATAAAATAACCTAAAGTATACGTCTGTTGGTAAAGTTTATTGAATTGAAAAGTAGGTACGAGCCGATGTCTCCCGGCCATAATGGACGGACAGAAGAGTTCTTCCAATTGTACTACAGATAATTTTGACACTCATTAACCTTATTCTCAAGGTCTTTCTTGTATTCAAAGCTAATATCACATCCTAGATAACTGAAGCGGGGCGCGTGTTCTCAATTTTTTTTTAAATTTATTATTACTTCTATCTGACTGGATTTCTCTCTTTCAAATCCATAGTTCTTGTCTCATTTTCACATATAGTTAACTTTTAGTATACTGTGTTCTGGCTCAATCTACATAATGCACTTTGTAAATAATTTTCTGTTTCTTATATAGTTATCTGGCAGTCAGCATGTAATAGATTATTTAGTGGTAAGTGAGATCCTGAGAGGGTCACGAACATGATACAGGATTTGGCGTGTACGTCATTAAAACAAAGGCGTTTCTCGTTGCGGCGGGATCTTCTGACGAAATTTCATCGCCAGCTTTCTCCTCCGAATGCGAAAATATCTTGTTGACGCCGATCTACATAGAGAAAAACCATCACCGTAATAAAATAAGTAAAATCAGAGCTCGCACAAAAAGATATAGGTGTTCGTTTTTTCTGCTTGCTCTTCGAAAGAGGAATAATAATTAGTGTGAATTTAGTTCGATGAATCCTATGCCAGACACTTAAGGGTGATTCGTAGCGTAGGCATGTGGATGCCGATGTATTTCAATTCCTAACTATATTTCCTCTTACACTTCATAATTTGGTCGTCTACATGTAAATTAAATAATGCTGGTTATAGATTCACTCTTGTTAAACGCTTTGGTTTATTAAAATTTCATCCGACATGTCCGGAGTTGAACGTATTTATACGTAGACTCTTTATGGTATTATTTCTAATATTTTCCGCAAAAGGGTCTTATCAAAGGCTTTCTCTTAATCAATAAATGCTTTATGTATTTCTAAGCCAAATTCCCAACATTTTACGATAGTTTTGTAAATGTGATTACACGAACGTTCCTTTCAGAAGCGTAATTGTTCTTCTGAGATTATTTGAGATTTTTGTATCAGCTATTCTTTGAGCAAGAATTTTCCCATAATTTTTGTACCGCATTTTGTAAACTTATTCCTCTCTAATTTCCTATGTCATTCTGTTGCCATATTTAAATATTGAAATAACTTTAACTGTGTTCCAGTCTTCAGGTATGGAACAGCTCTTGCAACAAATATTTAAAAAATAAAGGAAGCAAAATTCTAAAATGTTTACTACGCATCTGGTTATCCAGATGACCCATCCTTTAACGCGCAATACAATAATAATTACTACCGATCACTTTTAATGCACAAAGAGACGAAAATTGTAATTGTGACATCGTCCTTTAGCTTACAGCGATAAAGTAATTGCTATTGCAGACATATCTGAGGATATTCGCAATCGTGCGAACCCCCACAGATGAGTATCACATCCCACCCTACTCCCTCCCCCCTCCACCCCCCCCCCCAACAAAAAGAAAGTAGGTACTAATGGTTTCCACTAGTTGTGCGGGAGGCAAGGTCTTGAAATGTAAATCGAGGAACGATCGGTGGGGCCGCCAACTTGCTGTCATCGCACTAATATAACGTGCAATCTACTATTGCCGGTGGCGTGGAGTAAGTGGAGCGCTCCTGTTTTGGTTGATTCCTGTAAGGCACTGCCGACAGTAAAACAGCAAGTTAAGCGGAACCTCTAGAATGAAATTTTCACTCTACAGCGGAGTGTGCGCTGATATGAAACTTCCTGGCGGATTAAAACTGTGTGCCCGGGTCTCGGTCCGGCACACAGTTTTAATCTGCCAGGAAGTTTCATATAAGCGGAACCTGTCCACCGCTCCTCCATACGTTGTTCACCATATGATTGCCAGGGATTGCTGATGGACACTTACGCAATGTAGATCGATTATCAGTAATTGTAAGTAAACCAGCACTCGAAGAAGGACAATAGCCATCCTCGAACTGTTAAAACAAAATAAGAATGTTAAAATAACGGACAATTGCGGGTAGAAGTTGCGCACCAAAGATTCTGTACGAACATAATTACGTATATATGTAGTAGATCCTTCATGGGAATCAAGTCTTGACGATTTTTGCCTGTTTTCGAAATCGATACTTGCAAGAAATCGGTCCCAGGAATACCATGACTTTCGAGGTTATTTTATTTTTAACTACAAATTTTTGTGTGTGAATTTTCATTTGCTAGTGGTTTTTCATTTATTTGATTCATTTTGGAGACGTATTAAGTGATATACTACTTGGGGATTGCAGGTGCGTTAGCTTTGTCAGCTCTCGTCGCTGTTGCGATTAATGGTGAGTTCTGACCCGTCTCCAGACAACAAAACCATGCAGCTGGACATAGGACTATTTCTGTTGCGCGAATCTCGACATGTTATGTGGAATGCTTAAACGGGTATCTTATGGCATGTTGGAACCTCAATCCAAACAATGGAAGTGCAGCCTTTGCTTTGAAACACTCCAGGTGCCGCGCGTGTCGTGGACACAGGATGTCGGGAAGCGTCTGCGTGCAGGAGGAGCGGTTCCTCAGGACCTGCGATGCGAGCGGCGCCAGCATGGCCGCCGTAGTCAGCTGCCCGCTACACGGCAAAAGCGTCATTTTCGTAGCTCAGCCAATTAGAACGAAATAATCGCATATTATACAGACTAATCTCTTTCTTGAATCACTCTACCTATTACTGAATATCAATTCAAAATCCCTACAGTAGTTGCTGAAAGTTTTAATGGATTACGAATGGACTGTAAGTTTCTAATGTAAAAAAAAAAGTTTTTGTACGATACAATAACAAATTAAGTTTTCTGATTTTCCCCTTACTCGTACAGTGAAACCTTGCTGCTTGCCAAATTTCATGATTCTAGGTGAATGGGAACAATCCTAAATAATTCGAGCAGTGAATTTGAGAGTATCAGAAGATTGCCATATCTTTTGATTGCATTAACTTAGCCGCTTACTTTTATACACTGCCATCTTAGTATCTGACAGAAAAATAGGCAGGTCGACAGACAAGGAGATTCTATAAGGTTTCCGTTTTACATCACTGAGGTATGGAAAATTAAAAGCGGTGATATGTCTGGTCTACCACCGAGTAAAGTCATTTGTCTGTAAAACTTTGCATTTGTGAACTGTTGGTGTTTAACGGTTGAGTAATTTTAAAAATCCAGATCAGGCACGGTGCCCAGATTTCGGCACCGTAGTAGGTAAATATCTTTGTAGACACTGAAAGATTATGGAAAAAGCCAAAAATTGATACATGTGTTCCTGAATTCATTCTCCACTTGTAAGCAAGTAAAAGCTAAGTTGTAAGAACATATAGTAGTCATTACGCGACATAAATATTAACACTGCAAAAACAGAAATTGTTGTGTTGGCAGAAGAGCCAATACTGTGTTTCAAGAGGAGGCCGAAATGCACGCGTTTAATTACACGCTGACTGGCGTGAGGTCTGGAACAGGACAATATCTTGAGAATTTCAAATAAAGTACGTTGATGATGTAATACTTAACTTTAATCCACAATTGTAGAACATCTCTCGTTACGGTACATGCTTCATAATATTAATTATCAATTGAATACGGCGCCTTGCTAGGTCGTAGCAAATGTAGCTGAAGGCTATGCTAACTATCGTCTCGGCAAATGAGAGCGTATTTGTCAGTGAACCATTGCTATGAACGTCGGCTGTACAACTGGGGCGAGTGCTAGTACGTCTCTCTAGACCTGCCGTGTGGTGGCGCTCGGTCTGCTATCACTGACAGTGGCGACACGCGGGTTCGGCGTATACTAATGGACCGCGGCCGATTTAAAGGCTACCACCCAGCAAGTGTGGTGTCTGGCGGTGACACCACACAAATGCAAAGAAAGTGCTCGTAACTGCGTCGCCCATAGAAATTCTTAAAACTAAAATTAATTTAAACGGTTTTTTCCATTCTAATATAGATAAACCCTTTCACCATTATCAGTAACTCGAACCCTTCAGTGAACAATGTTCTCAAACTATTTTTAGCCTTCTAAACGTGTGTCGTAGGTGAATTTGTGTGCATGCGTAGATGAGGAACATACTTCTTGAAACTTCCTGGCAGATTAAAACTGTGTGCACCCAGGAAGTTTCGTATCAGCGCACACTCAGCTGCAGAACTTCTGGATACTGAAGCAAGCATTTCGTGCAACGAATTCATTTTTCTTTGCTTGCGTTTTCCCATTTAAAACGTAAAACAACCTTAACAAATAGCAAAAATAAAGTAAAATTTTTCTCCAAGGGACTAATATAGGAACTGCAAGGAGGATGAGATTACGGTCTCCTCGGATTTATCACAATGGCCACTATAGTGACATACGCCAAACCATCGACTATAGCGATTACACGACAGAAAGTACAACACAGACTGAATTTCAATCCAGTATTTTAACAGAGGAGGAAGAAAACTGGCGTTCTACGGATCGGAGCGTGGAATGTCAGATCCCTTAATCGGGCTGGTAGGTTACAAAATTTAAAAAGGGAAATGGATAGGTTAACGTTAGATATAGTGGGAATTAGTGGAGTTCAGTGGCAGGAGGAACAAGACTTTTGGTCAGGCGAATACAGGGTTATAAATACAAAATTAAATAGGGGTAATGCAGGAGAAGGTTTAATAATGAATTAAAAAATAGGAGTGCGGGTAAGCTACTACAAACAGCATAGTGAACGCATTATTGTGGCCAAGATAGACAGGAAGCCCATGCCTACTACAGCAGTACAAGTTTATATGCCAACTGGCTCTGCAGGTGACGAAGAAATTGATGAAATGTATGATGAGACAAAAGAAATTATTCAGGTAGTGAAGGGAGACGATAATTTAATAGTCATGGGTGACTGGAATTCGAGAGTAGGAAAAGGGAGAGAAGGAAACATAGTGGGTGAATATGGATTGCGGAAGAGAAATGAAAGAGGAAGCCGTATGTTAGAATTTTGCCCAGAGCATAACTTAATCGTAGCTAACACTTGGTTCAAGAATCATAAAAGAAGGTTGTATACATGGAAGAATCCTGGAGATACTAGAAGGTATCAGATAGATTATATAATGGTAAGACAGAGATTTAGGAACCAGGTTTTAAATTGTAAGACATTTCCAGGAGCAGATGTGGACTCTGACCACAATCTATTGGTTGTGAACCGTAGATTAAAACTGAAGAAACTGCAAAAAGGAGGGAAATTAAGGAGATGGGACCTGGATAAACTGAAAGAACCAGAGGTTGTACAGAGTTTCAGGGAGAGCATAAGGGAACAATTGACAGGAATGGGGGGAAGAAATACAGTAGAAGAAGAATGGGTAGCTCAGAGGGACGAAGTAGCGAAGGCGGCATAGGATCAAGTAGGTAAAAAGACAAGGGCTAGTAGAAATCCTGGGGTAACAGAAGAAATAATTAATTTAATTGATGAAAGGAGAAAATATAAAAACGCAGTAAATGAACCAGGCAAAAAGGAATACAAACGTCTCAAAAATGAGATTGACAGGAAGTGCAAAATGGCTAAGCAGGGATGGCTAGAGGACAAATGTAAGGATGTAGAGGCTTATCTCACTAGGGGTAAGACAGATACTGGCTATAGGAAAATTAAAGAGACCTTTGGAGAAAAGAGAGCCACTTGTATGAATATCAAGAGCGCAGATGGAAATCCAGTTCTAAGCAAAGAAGGGAAAGCAGAAAGGTGGAAGGAGTATATAGAGGGTCTATAAAAGGGCGATGTACTTGAGGACAATGTTATGGAAATGGAAGAGGATGTAGACGAAGATGAAATGGGAGACACGATACTGCGTGAAGAGTTTGACAGAGCACTGAAAAACCTGAGTCGAAACAAGGACCCGGGAGTAGACAACATTCCATTGGAACTACTGACGGCCTTGGGAGAGCCAGTCCTGACAAAATTCTACCATCTGGTGAGCAAGATGTATGAGACAGGTGAAATACCCTCAGACTTCAAGAAGAATATAATAATTCGAATCCCAAAGAAAGCAGGTGTTGATATGTGAAAATTACCGAACTATCAGTTTAATAAGTCACTGCTGCAAACTACTAACGCGAATTCTTTACAGACGAATGGAAAAACTAGTAGAAGCCGACCTCGGCGAAGATCAGTTTGGATTCCGCAGAAATGTTGGAACACGTGAGGCAATACTGGCCCTACTACTTATCTTAAATAGATTAAGGAAAGGCAAACCTACGTTTCTAGCATTTGTGGACTTAGAGAAAGCTTTGACTGGAATACTCTCTTCCACATTCTAAAGATGGCAAGGGTAAAATACAGGGATCGAAAGGCTATTTACAATTTGTACAGAAACCAGATGGCAGTTGTAAGAGTCGAGGGGCATGAAAGGGAAGCAGCGTTTGGGAAGGGTGTGAGACAGGGGTGTAGCTTGTTCCCGATGTTATTCAATCTGTATGTTGAGCAAACAGTAAAGGAAACAAAAGAAAAATCGGAGTAGGTATTAAAATCCATGGAGAAGAAATAAAAATATTGAGGTTCGCCGATGACATTGTAATTCTGTCAGAGACAGCAAAGGACTTGGAAGAGCAGTTGAAAGGAATGGACAGTGTCTTGAAAGGAGGATATAAGATGAACATCAACAAAAGCAAAACGAGGATAATGGAATGTAGTCGAATTAAGTCGGGTGATGCTGAGGGAATTAGATTAGGAAATGACACTTAAAGAAGTAAAGGAGTTTTGCTATTTTGGGAGAAAAATAACTGATGATGGTCAAAGTAGAGAGGATATAAAATGTAGACTGGCAATGGCAAGGAAAGCGTTTCTGAAGAAGAGGAATTTGTTTACATCGAGTATAGATTTAAGTGTCAGGAAGTCGTTTCTGAAAGTATTTGTATGGAGTGTAGCCATGTATGGAGGTGAAACATGGACGATAAATAGTTTGGACAAGAAGAGAATAGAAGCTTTCGAAATGTGATGCTACAGAAGAATGCTGAAGATTAGATGGGTAGATCACATAACTAATGAGGAGGTATTGAATAGAATTGCGGAGAAGAGGAGTTTGTGACACAACTTGACAAGAAGAAGGGACCGGTTGGTAGGACATGTTCTGAGGCATCAAGGGATCACAAATTTAGCGTTGAAGGGCAGCGTGGAGGGTAAAAATCGTAGACGGAGACCAAGAGATGAATACACTAAGTAGATTCAGAAGGATGTAGGTTGCAGTAGATACTGGGAGATGAAGAATCTTGCACAGGATAGAGTAGCATAGAGAGCTGCATCAAACCAGTCTCAGGACTGAAGACAACAACAACAACAACAACAACAACAACAACAACAACAACAACAACATTTTAACACAAATAAAAGTTCAAATTTGGAGGAGCAGGCTGTTAGCGTTACTGCTTCAGTGACTCGCCTCAGCGAAGAAAAAGTCCCCTCGTGAACAGAAACTAATAGTACTGCACACAGCAGAGTCTCTCGACGAGGCAATGGGATGAGGTCACGCATGCACGCCCAGCCAGACATTAGTTACCAACTGTGGCAACTGGAAATTCCTATGGCTACGAAATTAGGTGCAGGGTCGGAATCAGGGGCTCCAACCTTACTCACGTTCTGAAGAAACGGTATCGTATAACAGACGATTATGGCCATGTTCAAAAATGGTTCAAATGGCTGTGAGCACTTAGGGACTTACATCTGAGGTCATCAGTCCCCTAGAATGTAGAACTACTTAAACCTAACAAACTTCACATCCATGCCCGAGGCAGGATTCGAACCTGCGACCGTAGCGGTCGCGCGGTTCCAGACTGAAGCACCTAGAACCGCTCTGCCACTGCGGCCGGCGATGGCCATGTAATTCACAAGACCCGTGTCTGAGGTATTATTTTGCGAGAGGCTAAACTGTTTGCCCTGAACAATACATGTTAAAATCTATACTTGCAGCACTTACATACATTTCGTTTATTCGTCATCGAATATAAAATGTGGATTCTCACAGAAGAGAGTAAGGCACAGCGCAATGGAACACTGTTTCCGCTTGACAAAGGCAACGTGGCGACATGATACATTATATTCGGTGTATCCGTACTGCAGCAATAAAATATCAAAAGCTGCAGTGACCACAGTATCAGATCGTGCAAAAGGAATATCAACTTCGTACTCGTATTAGCTACTGGGGTGGCAAAAAACTGACGACGACTCAAGTGGGGAGGATATAAAATGCAGGCTGGCAACAGCAAGAGTGGCATTTCCGAAAAAAAAAGTAATTGTCAATATCCAGTATCAATTTATGCGCCTGGAAGTCCTTTCTGAAAGTGTCTACCTGGAGTGTACACTTTTACGGAGACGAAACGTAAAAGATAAGCGGGTAGGACGATAAGATAATAAAATCTCTTGAAAGGAAGCGCTACAGAAGAATCTTGTAGATTAGATGGATATATAATAATAAAAAATGAAGAGAGGTATGAATTTAGGGAGAAAAGAATTTTTTTAACAGTTTAAAGAAAATAGTCGATATGAAATGTTCAGAAGCATTTAGGAGTCGTTACTTTTTTAGTCTAGGGACGTGTATATGAGAGTGGTCGATTAAATTGTAGAGCGCGATCAAGAGGTGGATGCAGTAAGAAAGGATGTAGGTTGCGGTAGTTATGCAAAGAGGTGGCTAGTACAGAGCACAGTAATACGGAGAGCTGCCTCAAACCATTCATACTGAAAACCAAAACCACAAGTGTTGCGTGTTTTTAAAAAGAAACTGTTTCAAACGAATGTTTAGCTCAACGCCACATAACAAGTAATTTACGTCGCTTGTTAGTAGCTGTTTGCTACACGAAATTGTTTCATCAACGGCTTTCCCTTATATTGTTAGCTGGAAGTACATGCACTGTACTACTTCAGGAAGAGACAACGTATGTCAAAAAGTAATGTATACGGTTTCCTTCAGAGAACTGACCACTCTCCTATTTAATATTATTTATTTATATCTGCTATTCCTCCAGTCCAGAAGTCTGACTACGCGGAAGATTAGGCGATAGCCACCCAACGCAAAACCTTAGAAACATCTGACGAAACCATAGTGTCTGGTCTAGATATCTTAAGCCAATACTTCCGTAAACTGTGGTTACAACCTGACTCAAATAAAACAGAAGTTGCATGTTTTGATCTGTCCAATAGATTGGCACAAGATATCTTGATGTGTATTTTGGAAGCAAACTTTGTCATTAACACGCTTCCGAAATATTGCGGGATCACCTTAGACACGACACTTCTTTTTAAAGGAAAACTTGATGAGAACACCTGATAAGCTCTAAAACATAAATAACATTGCAAATGCGAAATTGCAGTGCATATTTTCATTATCGTTCTAATACACAGTCGAAGATGGTTCATATTTGCGACTGCGAATACATTTCCTTGACGACTGTAATCACTGGAGGGCCTGTTCTTCTGGTCAGGCATGCATGTGCGAAGGAAAATTGCATCGTACTTCTTAATAACACAGGCGCTGCTGATTCGTATTTATTCACCAGTACCAGGTTGTGACCCGTGCACGACGAAATGTGAAAATCTCATTTGATGGGCGAGGGGGACACTGAGGAAAAAAAAAAAAAAGCCAAAGAGATTAAAGCGACCGCTCCCGTAAAGCGGGAAATCCGAGTTCGAACCCCTCTCGGGTACAAATTTTCGTTTTCGTCGTTCTCATATACAGCCGAAGTTGATTCATATTCGCAACTGCGAATTCATTTCTTGTAGAAATAATATTCTTCATAAGCTCTGCGGGCATCCTGGACTCAGAATGAGACACGCTCCCCTCTCCTCCTATCCCCCCCCCCCCCCCAAAATGTTTTACAGTCACGTGATACGCTACAACTGCGTGGTTATTTCTTAGCCATACTCTCTTTAGAATGTACTTCCAACTGCAAATACAGAGTATAATTATATTAACTATTTTATAAGTCAACACTAAAGTTACAAAATTATTTTACCTAAAAATTGACACAACAAAGATATTTATTTGAAAATAAAAGTAGTTAGAAAAAGAAAAATTAGGATTTATGTCAGTCATAGAAACAGGCTATAAATTACGACTAATTGATAATATATGTGTGATGTCTGAAACCACATACAAAATTCCGGAGAAGATGGCAAATGATCACTAGACGGCAGATGCACACCAAGCTTGATCTCTTATGGGAATCGGCAAAGAGCCACAAGTTGTGAGGATTATGGGTAAGGGGCACTACATTAGAGGGTGTGACGGGGGGAGGGGGGGGGGGGGGCAGGGTAGTCCCTGCAGTTGGGATCTGCGTAGTAAGCAGGATACAGGGTTTGAATCTTGGTCCGGCACAACTTTTCAAGTTTCTACCTGGCAATAAGATCTTCAGCTCTTTTTTGAATTAATAGTAGTATTCTGAGCTTTGTTCTGACTAAAATGATCAGTTACATCTTGGTTAAAACTGCTAAAACTGCTAAATGGCTAACCCACTTTGGCCTATTATGCTCCTTTGCTAAGTTTTCAAAGAGTTTGCCACTTCAGTAGCAGACACAGTTACTGCAATCATACAGAAAAGTCTGATTGGAGAACACAGGTTCAGAGAAATTGGTTGACGTTTTTTCCCATATATGCTGAGAAGCTTCATCGGATCCTTTTGTGGTTGGAAGATTGTGCTACACAATATCTTCAACTTAGCGTCTGAATATGATAAGTCTGAAGGATACTTTGAGACAGATTGGTTGTTTTCACTTTGAGTCTGTCACTTCCTACATCCACGAAAGGCAAAAGTGGTGAAAAGAGTAAAAAAACTCTTCACATCTTGTAGATCTTGTTATCATATCTGTCATGACAAAATCCAAAACAGGAAAGTCAACAAAAGATTTGAATTTACTTGATGCTTCCAGCTGAAGTTGTTCAGGCGTTTTTTTTTCACCTGCACTGCGTTTCCTTTTGATGCCAAACATTGGTGAAATGTTAACTGCCTCGGCAACAACTTTTGCTTCACTCAGCATGGTTTTCCACTTAACTGCCATTTCCTAAGTCCTACTAAAAGTCGCGTAAACTGTTACTGATGTATTTTCATTTCTTCAGCAAGAGGATTTGCTAAGTAGGCTGAATAGAACGAGACATTACAGTGCAGAAAGCTAGTGAGCTAGTGGGATGTTGTTAGAATGTGTAGAGTTTTTTTAATACTCATCTTGTTTTAGCGAAGTTTTTGTGGCTCCAGTCATCGTCATCTTGGTGTGTACGGGATGATGTTTAATGCCAGGGTTTCAAATGTAAGTGAAGATACGTATTCACATTTTCAAGGCATCGTTATTTATTTCCACTTCACACTTGGCAAACAACCAACTTCATGCCTCAGCTTTATGCGCTTTGCTAAAGAGAGTCCTCCACATTTTTTTTATAAAAACTTTTCAATTGAAGGTAGCTAGTGTGCATAAAAATGACGTACATGGTGTAGACTGAATTCACAGTGCCCAGACCAAGCATACTACGTAGCACTAAAACAAAAATTGCCCTCGCTGAAAGCGATACAAAGACTGTCTTGCATGAAAGCTAAACAATTGTTTACTGACTTATGAAAGCACGAAGCTCAATGACATATTACAGCTTGAAAATATAGATTGCTCCAGAACCGGTAGTTCATGAAGATAAACTTGATACCAATATTTCTACATACAGGAGTGAACAAGCCGGCCAGTGTGGCCGAGCGGTTTTAGGCGCTTCAGTCTGAAACCGCGCGACCTCTGCGGCCGCAAGTTCGAATCCTGCCTTGGTCATGGATGTGTGTGATATCTTTAGGTTAGTTAGGTTTAAGTGGTTCTAAGACTAGGTGACTGATGACATCAGATGTTAAGTCCCGTAGTGCTCAGAGCCATTTGAACGAGTTACCAAGAATACATCTGTTGGGATAAGCAAAATTTCCAAGAAGAATTATTTGTATATTATTGTACACAATTTCGATATGGAGGTTTTGTGAAGTTAACGAAGTATGTCACATCACTGAAAATAACAAATATCTGGTTCAAATGGTTCCGAGCACTATGGGACTTCTTAGGTCATCAGTCCCTTAGAACTTAGAACTACTTAAACCTAACTAACCTAAGGATATCACACACATCCATGCCGGGGGCAGGATTCGAACCTGCGACCGTAGCGGTCACGCGGTTCCAGATTGTAGCGCCTAGAACCAAACGGCCACCGCGGCCGGAAAATATCTAGTAATTTCTTCCTTGTGATTGGTTTTTATCAATTATAACAGTTTTTAATTTAATGATAAAAAAATCATTATCAAAAAATTTTGTAGCCAAATATTGCATACTGAATGCCAATGACAGACAAATGGAATTTATATGAAGATTAAGTCTGTAAGGTGGCAGCTTGAATGAATGTTAATTTCGGACCTTACATGTGATTTTATACGTCTTATCAAGTAGGTTGATATGTCACCTGACGTACTTCGGGGGTAGTGAGCAGATTTGCCTATCAAAACATACAGCATGTAATGCCAAAAGGGATGACACTTGATTCGACGGTACTAACACACCGAACACAAATGCTGCATGTCAAAGAGCAAAAGATGAAAAAAGCTGCAAGGGGCAGAAGCGAGTTGCGCCGTTACGGCATACATAAAACGAAATGCTTCTAACAGGGGTTGGTGACGTGCCGCGAGAGAGACAACGACCGCGCCAGGTGATGCAGCGAGGAGAGCAGGTAGCGGCGGCCCCGTGCTGCCTGCGAAGGAGGAATTGTTTAGGAAACTGTGTGTGGGAATTTCCAGATGGATACAAACAAACAAGCCAGAGGCGCAGCTGATTGAGGTGAGCTCGTGATGTACGGGTGTAACTTCTAGGCGCCAGGAGCGGGCACAAAATGTCCGATAGGCTGAAACAAACTCTGAAGGAATAAACGTGAAGCAAGAAAGGACACCCATGGGAGACAGATTTCTACGAAAGACACAATACCAAAAAGTTCGGGTACTCTCCTCTGAACCAGTGTCAAGTGTAGAACAGGACGGATTACGCCCTCGATGACGCCAAAAGAGGAATGTTTGTGTGAAGACAGCGTTCACTTTGGCTGACATTCGGCTGGAAATTAGCTGAAGACGCGTTGAGCTCCGATAGCAGAGAAACGAAACAGCCACCTGGTTCATTGTTCTTGCGAGAACTGAGAGGGCGTTGAAGTTTACATGCTGCTCCATCTACGCATGTGTATATTGGCATATTTTACAGACTAGCGATGAGTGCACGTTTCCTCGACTAAAGATAAACATAGCTGATATAACCAGTAAAGGTTTTGATAGGCATTTTATAGTATTTTCGGACTGCGAGAGCAGCCATGCAGCCGACAGCACGTTGCAGCTAAAGGTAGATGCCACTGGCAGAGGCGTAGACTTGTTGGATCACCAGGATGCGTCCAATGTGAACTCGAGGAACGTTCAGTAATCTTTTGCTCATCTTGCCACAAACTAACCATCCTCTGTAGACTTGATTGTCATCCTAAATAGTACCGAACTTAGAACCGGAATCGGATGATTTGTCATAATATTGACTGAGATAATGCTTCTCAGTCTAAAAGTAAAAGAAAATCTTGTAGAGAAACTTCTATTTACATTTGATATTGTTGTGTTCAATGTTATTTCTGCTAATCAGGATGTTATATGTTATCTGGGCAACTGTCCTGAAATTGTCATGTCATAACGCGTGTGCTTCTTTCACAACAATACAGATCTTAAACAAATTTTGTACAGCTAAACGCCATTGTGGTCTGTCATAGAATAAGGGTCCACTACTAACCCCAGTAATTTAGTCTAGCGACGCTAACGCACTCACAGGGTGTTTTAGCTGATGTCTGTCGAATGTGAAAAGGAGTGGAGTATCAGAAGTTCTTTAAAATCAAAGATAGATATGGAGTTCCAAAATATCACAGGAAGCATGGAAAAGAATGAAATTTAAGGAAATGGCTCCATGCAATACACAAATTCCAAAGTCTCCCTTTTTGTTCATCAGATTTTCAATTTTTAGAAAAAAGTTGAGTCCCAAATTTCGTTCATCAGCATAATCTGCTGTTGGTAAAAGGTCTCTGTAATACAGATTCGTTACATATACCATGAATCCTGCATCTCATTAAGTGTTTAATTAGTTGCATTGCTATGTTGAGAAAAATTCCTTCGTTCTATATAACCATGTTTTTATGATCAATAGCGGAAGGGCTCTGGCTCTGAGCACTATGGGACTTAACATCTATGGTCATCAGTCCCCTAGAACTTAGAACTACTTAAACCTAACTAACCTAAGGACATCACACAACACCCAGCCATCACGAGGCAGAGAAAATCCCTGACCCCGCCGGGAATCGAACCCGGGAACCCGGGCGTGGGAAGCGAGAACGCTACCGCACGACCACGAGATGCGGGCTGCAATAGAGGAAATATCTTGTGCAAAATGATGACCTCAGGAGAGCTCTGAAAAATACAAAGTACTTTTTGGGTTCCAAA
Organism: Schistocerca americana; assembly: GCF_021461395.2. Taxonomy (NCBI): domain Eukaryota; kingdom Metazoa; phylum Arthropoda; class Insecta; order Orthoptera; family Acrididae; genus Schistocerca; species Schistocerca americana. Next base: position 195,754,226 of record NC_060127.1, read on the forward strand.
AGAGCATTTATTACTGATGGAGTTAATGTGCGTACCTCATACACCAAGAACTGCTCTAAAACTTTGGGGATCGAAGGACAGTGCTTCAAAATCTGGCGCACGAATTGGTCTTTCACTCGAATGAGTTTCAGAAAGCTTTGTACTGACAAAGGGAAATGGTGTTTCAACAATTCTCTACGGCCGGAGTTTCTACTGACCAAAGAGTAAAAACTTTCAACGTTTCCAAAGAAATTCGGCAGCATTATAATTCAGTTTAACATCTTTGACACCAACTCTATTCAGAGAATTTGCTCCGCAGGGAGGAAGAATGGCAGACTTGTTTTTTTTTTTCACATATTCTTGACTGAACAGCTGTGATGTGACCTCGCATGCTGGAACCAGTATCACAGCTCTGAGCACAACTATGCCCAAAAGATACTCCAAGAGTTTCTAACGTGGTCTCGCCCGTTTTCCCACTAATACTCATAAATTCAATGAATCTTTCACAAACTTCGAATGTCTTTTTTCTGCATTTTAAAATATTTATCGCAGAATGAGTATATTCTACTCCTGGTTGGAATTGTCTGGAGTTGAATCAAAATTCCATAAAACACAGACTCTTTCATAATGGTACAAAATGCTTTTCAAGAATTTTTCGCGGCATCATCATCATCATTTACTGCGTTAACGGGCCTTTGAGGCCTACAGCAGAAGAACGATGAAAAAAAAAACCATTACAAACAAAAAACCCCAATAAAAGGAATGTCTGTCAGTCACAAGAGAGGAGGTATTTGCTGCAGATGGCACTCCGCCTTTTCCGGTCTCTAGCCTCACCCTCCACGGGCGCCGTTTCCACTTCTTGAGGATCGTCATCACTCGATCCTTCCACCGCGTTCTTGGGCGTTCTCTCGAGCGTTTTCCCGTCGTTTGAGAGTGAAAGACTCTCTTAGGATGGGATCCGTCGGCTCGTAAGATGTGGCCAAACCATTGTAGTCGCCTCTGTCCCAATATTCGTCCAATGTGTGGCTGTCCAAACCTCTCGTACAGGTGTTCTTTCTCTCTTCTATTCCGTTTACCTTCGATGTTAATGTAGACGGGTCTATAGATCTTCCGAAGTACCTTTCTTTCAGACGCACATATTGAATCTTCTGTCGTTGCTGATGTCGCCCAAGTTTCACAGCCGTATAAAAGTACTGGCGTCGCCAGTCTCGTGTACAGATGGACTTTGTTCTTCTGAGATATCAGAAGAGTTATAAAAAGATTGTTCAGACTAAAGAACACGCGGTTAGCACTTGTTGATGTACTTCTTTGGTCACTTCACTTTTGTTGCTTAATATTGAGCCCAGATACTTGAACTCTTCAAGTCGTTCGAAGGTATGCCCGTCTACAACAATGGAGGGAGGGAGAACTCGACGATGTGACACTCCAGGATATTTAGTTTTGTCCTTGTTCACCTCGAGCCCAATTTCCTTTGCATTTTGGAGGAAGCACACATTTGCTCTAGAGTGTCGCCAAGGGTCACAAGATTGTCAGCAGATGCCAGAATTGTGTCTGCTCCCACAATCTGGAGATTGTGGTTCGCCAAGTGGCACGGTTTACTTTTTACAAGGCGAACTTTTTGCCACGTAGAAAAATAAATTCATTCTGCGAGGATCATGGTAGATAATGATATTCTATCACAATTTTTGTGAAAGTCCATCGTTCTCCTGGACATGGAACAGCGGCTGATGATGTAAGTAAAGAAAATGAACCACCATAGCCGCGTCATGAAATGAATTTGTTTGAAACGGCTACTTCCGGTGCAGTTCCCACACCATCTTGAGGTGCATTGTAAACCAAATGAGTACTTTCATTCCACTGACAGCGGTGACAACATGTTGTAGAGTATATACTCCTGGTGTGTGCGATTTACAACTAGTATTATGTGGGTTCGACGATACATGGGCCAATGAATGCCAGTACTCGTTTCGTTTACAGTGGAAGAACAAGGCTTCGGTGTAGCCCCGAAAATAAATTAAATTTCTTTTATGATACGGCTGTGGTGATTCGTTTTCTTTACGTCTATCATACCTTTATTCTGTAACTTTGGCTAGATGTTCAACAGCTACTTCGTCATATTTTTCAATCAATTCAAATACTACCAAAAAATTTCCATTCTGAACATTACCAATCTCAGTGTTTAATCCTTGGAAAACTAAACTTCTACTACTTAACAATAAAGTTAAGTGCAGCATATAGCTTTTCATCTTGCTGCTTCATAGTTTATCATCTGTTTCAATATTACTATCGACACCATGTCCTTTCAGTGATGCTTGGAGCGTCGTACATTCTAAGTACCGTTTTTCGAAGCTCAGAGCTTTTTTCGTGCATCGATAACAGCCTGTAAAATCCTCTGTAGGGTGCTTTTTGTGGAGAAAACTCTTCATTTGCAAGTTTACACTGATTTGATTAAGTCGTGCTGCAAGGTAAACAATTAATACCGGTTTTCTACTCTCTCCTTATTAACCGTTCACGTGGACATTGTTTCGTTGTTTTCTGTTGTTGGCCATTTTCAATGTACAGCGTGGTCTTCCTGAAAGTTGGAAGAGAGTTGGATTTGGACTGAAAAGCTGATAAATCAGCTGAAGACGATTCTACACAGCCGGAAAAAAGTCATAACACCAAGGAGGAGTATTGTGACATGTTCGTAGGCGTGCTTCTACATCTGAAAGATGACGTATTTTCAAAATTCGCACCAATCGCATCAGAGTGGCTCTACTATGACGATGCAAATCAGGTTTGCTTTAAATGGACGTCAAACGGTCGTGAGTGGTTACCTTGGACGTGGTGAGCTGATGTCTTGAAGGCGGCAACGACGCCACTATCAATACCCCAATGAGTTTGAACGAGATCTTGTAACAGGGCTACGATAAGCAGAATGTTCCTCCTGCGATATTTTTGAAAGACTTGGCAGAAACGTGGGCACTGCACACGATTGCCGGCAGCAGTGGCCACGACAATGTACGGTCGCCAGAAGACCGGGCTCTGGGGAGGAAAGACCATCGTATTCGGCGCACGGCTCTGGTGCGTCCTACTGCACGTGCAGCAGCAGTTTGAGCAACAGATGCAACCACAGTGTCACAACGAATTGTTACAAATCTGTTACTTCGAGGACAGCTCCGAACCAGACACCCTGTAGCGTGCATTCCAGTGACCCGAAACCATCGCCATTTGCGACTTCAGTGGTGTCAGACGAGATCTCGTTGGAGGCCAGGATAGAATTCTGTTGTGTTTCCTGATGAAAGCCGGTTCTCCGTCGGTGCCAGTGATGGACGTGTTTTGGTTAGGAGGAAACTAATTGAGTGCCTGCAACGAACCTGTCTGCAACTTAGAAACACTGGACCTACACCTGGAGTTATGGTCTAGGATGGGATTTCGTGTGATACCAGGAGCACTTTAGTGGTTATCGCACGCACCTCGACTGCAGAAACGCACGTCAGTCTGCTTATTCGAGATATTATACTTCCATTCATGAACAGAATTCCAATGGTTTTCCCAACAGGATAACGCTCGCCCACATACCACTGTCGCAATCCGACACACTCAACAGTGTGTCGACAAACTGGTATCCGGCACCTGTACAACACAGTGCAAGCACGTCTGCACCTTTGCATTCAACATTCTGGCGGTACACCGGTTAATAATATACCATAATTTCCAGTGGCCTACCTATGATCTTGCGATGTGAATCACTTAAATATGTTACCTAGACAAACATATTCCCGAAATTTCATAACTCTAATTTTTTTGGCTTTGCGATTTTTTTTTCGATCGGTGTATTTGCTGTATCAATTTATCACTCATCACTCTACGCCAAGTACCAGGATCGTGCAAAATACAACAGTTGCCATCAGTCCATCAGTATTCGTATTAACATCTAGATTAGCACATGTTTCCTTAGTTTTTTGGCATACTGTAAGAGAATCACTGTCGTTTTTTCTTTGCTTCAATTGGCTGTTCAGAAGCCACAGTATCGTGTTCTTGTGGGATTTGTTTTACATTCTTTTTTTCTTTTTTTGGCCTGAAACCGTCTGAAGAAAATAGCACGAAGGGTAGCTATCTGGGGTTGTTGTAGGTTCTGACATTTTGGGGCTGAACTCCTTGTAAGTCGTCTTTTTCAAGATACTTAAAAATTTTTGTAAGAATCTGACGACATTTAGCTACTTTTTTGCACCTTTCTTTTTAGTTCCAAATTTGTGTTTATAGTCAAGATTTTAACTTATTGTTCTGTTATGTAATCTGAAATGAACCAAACATTCTGGCTAAAATGTGTTTCTTTATAATACAAATCGTATTCCTCAAATTGGATTTTTATTAGAGGCTACTCTCACCTTATCTTGTTCAAGAATATCTTTAGAATATTTTTACATAATCGAAATAGCAGCAAATGAAGTACTTTGTACAAAATGTCAGACTTAATCAAATAAATGTTATCACTTTCAGCTGCTGGAGACAAAAATGATAGAATGCAACTCACGTCACATGGATTTGACATGTGGCCTGCTGGTGATGAACAATGTGATGTGTCGGTTTTTTAGATCAAAGAGGAAGAGGGAAATGGGTAGACAAAAAATAGACAAGACAGGAAGGGTATTGAAGATTGAAGGTGAAGGTGGAGGGCGGATTGTGGAGGCGAGTGTTACTGCCATATTACGTCAACGGAGTAGCAAAAGCAATTCTGTAATTCTGTAAAAGAGTGTTAGTGGTACATTACTTGTTATAGTGACATCAGCTAAATAGCTAGGCCTAAAGCTGCAGAGCAATGTGAAATTTAAGGAGCACGAAAGGACTGTAGCGGGGAAATAGCCGATCTCGGCTTATTGGGAAAATTTTAGAAATGTGTAGCTCATTTACTAAGGAACACTTGTTTCACCCATTATTGAGTACCTCTAGAGTTTTTGAGGCATGAATCAGTGTGTCGTACTTGGGACTCTTGTCCTCAGCTGACTTCGCACAAGCGATGCCTGTGGTGAAGACTTAGCCGTGTCTACAAATGGTTCAAATGGCTCTGAGCACTATGGGACTTAACTTCTGAGGTCATCAGTCCCTTAGAACTTTTTTTTTTATTTTTTTTGGTCATCAGTCTACTGACTGGTTTGATGCGGCCCGCCACGAATTCCTTTCCTGTGCTAACCTCTTCATCTCAGAGTAGCACTTGCACCCTACGTCCTCAATTATTTGCTTGACGTATTCCAAACTCTGTCTTCCTCTACAGTTTTTGCCCTCTACAGCTCCCTCTAGTACCATGGAAGTCATTCCCTCATGTCTTAGCAGATGTCCTATCATCCTGTCCCGTCTCCTTATCAGTGTTTTCCACATATTCCTTTCCTCTCCGATTCTGCGTAGGACCTCCTCATTCCTTACCTTACCAGTCCACCTAATTTTCAACATTCGTCTATAGCACCACATCTCAAATGCTTCGATTCTCTTCTGTTCCGGTTTTCCCACAGTCCATGTTTCACTACCATACAATGCTGTACTCCAGACGTACATCCTCAGAAATTTCTTCCTCAAATTAAGGCCGGTATTTGATATTAGTAGACTTCTCTTGGCCTGAAATGCCTTTTTTGCCATAGCGAGTCTGCTTTTGATGTCCTCCTTGCTCCGTCCGTCATTGGTTATTTTACTGCCTAGGTAGCAGAATTCCTTAACTTCATTGACTTCGTGACCATCAATCCTGATGTTAAGTTTCTCGCTGTTCTCATTTCTACTACTTCTCATTACCTTCGTCTTTCTCCGATTTACTCTCAAACCATACTGTGTACTCATTAGACTGTTCATTCCGTTCAGCGGATCATTTAATTCTTCTTCACTTTCACTTAGGATAGCAATGTCATCAGCGAATCGTATGATATCCTTTCACCTTGTATTTTAATTCCACTCCTGAACCTTTCTTTTATTTCCATCATTGCTTCCTCGATGTACAGATTGAAAAGTAGGGGCGAAAGGCTACAGCCTTGTCTTACACCCTTCTTAATACGAGCACTTCGTTCTTGATCGTCCACTCTTATTATTCCCTCTTGATTGTTGTACATATTGTATATGACCCCTATTTTTTTCAGAATCTCGAACAGCTTGCACCATTTTATATTGTCGAATGCTTTTTCTAGGTCAACAAATACTATGAAAGAGTCTTGATTTTTCTTTAGCCTTGCTTGCATTATTAGCCGTAACGTCAGAATTGCCTCTCTCGTCCCTTTACTTTTCCTAAAGCCAAACTGATCGTCACCTAGCGCATTCTCAATTTTCTTTTCCATTCTTCTGTATATTATTCTTGTAAGCAGCTTCGATGGATGAGCTGTTAAGCTGATTGTGCGATAATTCTCGCACTTGTCAGCTCTTGCCGTCTTCGGAATTGTGTGGATGATGCTTTTCCGAAAGTCAGATGGTATGTCGCCAGACTCATATATTCTACACACCAACGTGAATAATCGTTTTGTTGCCACTTCCCCCAATGATTTTAGAAATTCTGATGGAATGTTATCTATTCCTTCTGCCTTATTTGACCGTAAGTCCTCCAAAGCTCTTTTAAATTCAGATTCTAATACTGGATCCCCTATCTCTTCTAAATCGACTCCTGTTTCTTCTTCTATCACATCAGACAAATCTTTACCCTCATAGAGGCTTTCAATGTACTCTTTCCACCCATTTGCTCTCTTCTCTGTATTTAACAGTGGAATTCCCGTTGCACTCTTAATGTTACCACCGTTGCTTTTAATGTCACCAAAGGTTGTTTTGACTTTCCTGTATGCTGAGTCTGTCCTTCCGACAATCATATCTTTTTCGATGTCTTCACATTTTTCCTGCAGCTTCCCTGCACTTCCTATTTATTTCATTCCTCAGCGACTTAAACCTAACTAACCTAAGGACATCACACACATCCATGCCCGAAGCAGGATTCGAACCTGAGACCGTAGCGGTCGCGCGGTTCCAGACTGTAGTGCCCAGAACCGCTCGGCCATCCCGGCCGGCGCCGTGTCTACAGTTTGGGTCTCTGTCATCTCAGACAACTCGCTGTGCCGAGTCAGTGATATTCGTGACAGGTCTGCCGTCTTGGTGTTTTGATCTCTTCGAGTGCACATCTTATGAGTCAGATGGGTCCATGGTATGACAGGAGACTGGGAGTGTCAAATGGTGGGATCTGCTGAAATTTCAAGTCTCCATTAGAGAGTAACTGTGATCCATCAAACAGATCGCCAGCCGCGACTCTGCATATTTCGTGCCCGCGATGACGAATTACGGGCCCCGGACATCGCTGCTCTACAGACGCTTGAACCACAACTTGAGAAAGCGCCACACACAGTCACGCCACTTGTTCTCAGCTGCACCAACATAATACAACTTCTGTGGAGAATAAATCCATCAAAGTCGATTCAGTGTTAGATAAATTCAGGTTGCATTATCCATGTTTCGCGCCAGAGTAAGTAGTCCAACCAGACAAACCTTAATCTTTGCCAACCGGTCACCGCCCAGTGGAGTGTTGACTGTTCGTCGCATCTGTTTTTGTTGCCAACAGTTCATGTTTTGTCATCATGCATAACGTGTATTTTGTCCTATTTTTTAATCAATAAACTTTGATAAAGGATGAGTTCTGTGTTGATATATTAATCACCCATCAACAATTGAGTACAATAAAGCCAGGGCCATACATATTATTTCAGCATTCAAGTTCATTTAGATTCTGATAAATCTGATAACCTCTAACACAGGCGAACAACAAAAAACCCAGTCGAACGGCAAAATCAATTTAGCAGACACATGGACCAGGTAGTCAGGTGGAAGGCTTAGTTGTTAAACTGAGTGCATAAAGTCATAATCGTCTGTAGTGTTTGGAATCATACCGCAAGTCCGGTGTAGTCTTGCAGGTTCGGTCAGAGTATTACGGAAATGCTCCGTGAATTCAAATAACAATCAATGGACGGAAGACGACGTTGATTTCGCAAAACACCAACGACAAAATTTACAAAATCGGCATCTGTGGCTGACTGCAGAAAGATGATGCACATAGGCAGTCCATCCCATTATCCTCGGACTACCGTTCTGCACTTATTCTGCTGTGCCAGCCGCTGGCTTGAAACATTCTCCTTTTTGTTTTATTTTATTAAGATTTTTTAGTCGTCAGTCTTCTGTTGGTTTGATGCGGCCCAGCACGAATTCCTCTCCTGCCAACCTTTTCGTCTGAGTGTAACACCTGCAACCTGTTGTATTCTCCAACAGTTTATTGAACGTAACTTCTTCTACAGTACAATAGCTGGCTGTACAATAGATGTAGACGTCCGTCGATCTAGCCGGAGATGTGGTTCCTCTCGGTCGGCTGGTACTTCGATCGGCGGTGCAGTACAGCGGCTTCGGTGATATCTTCCCGGAGACTCTGCTATAGCGGTTGCCATTAGCAGCGGACGAAGACTGGTCTGCCTTCGACCGACCGGGCCTATATAGTGAACTGGAGCCAATAGAAACCCGGCTAGGAATCCGTGGCCGGATACGTCCCGGCGACCTCTGCAAGGAAAGGTTCCCGTTAATCGACTGGAGTCTTCGGCGTGTTTACCTGATGTCTTCGCCTGTTTGGCTGTTGGTTTGTTTCCCTCATAGCGTGGCTGTTATGTGGTGCTGCCTGCCATATAGGGGAACCCGATGGCAGATAGTACACAACCTACATCGTCAATTACTTGCTGGATGTATTCCAGTATCTATCTTTTTTTACAGTTTTTACCTTCAACGGCTCCCTCTAGTTATTCCCTGATGCCTTAAAAGATGTTGCATCATCCTGTCCCTTCTTCTGGCCATTATTTTCCACATATTCCTTGCCTTATCGATTCTGCAGGGAACCTTCTCATTTCTTATCTTATCACTCCATGTAATATACAACATTCTGTTGCAGCAGCACATACCAAATGCTTCGATTCTCTTCTGTTCTAGTCGTATGTTTGCTACTAGAGACTTCTCTTTGCCCTTTTCGTCAGTGCTAGTCTGCCTTTTTTATGCCCTGCCTGCTCTGTGCATAATGGGATATTTTGCTGCCTGTGTAGAAGAATTCCTTAACTTCGTCTACTTCATGATCACCAGGTTTCTCGCTTTTTCTAATTACTTTCGTCTTTCTTCGATTTACTTTCATTTTATTTCACTAAGCTGATCCTGTATTTCTCCTCCACTTTCACTGAGGTAGCAATGTCATTAGCCGAATTTTATAAGTTATATACATTCACCTTGAATTTTTATCCCAGTCATAAATCTTTCTCTCACTTCCGTCATTTCTTCTTTGATGTATAGATTGAACAGTGGGAGTGAGAAAGATTACATCCTTGACTTAAATCGTTTTGGTTCTTGGTCTTCCACTCTTACTGTTCCCTCGTGGTTCTTGCACGTATTGCGTATCACCCGTCTTTCCGCGTAGCTTAAGCCAATTCTTCTTACACCATTTGACACTGGCAAACTCTTTTTCCAGGTCGACAAATCCTACGAAAGTGTCTTGATTTTTCTTCATTCTATTATGAACCGCAACGTCAGAACTGCCTTTACCTTTCCTAAAGCCAAAATTATCTCGCTCTAACAGATTTAATATTTTCTTTCCCGCTCTTCTGAATAGTATCGTAGTCAGCAACTCGAACGCACAAGCTGTTAAGCTGATTGTGCGATAATTCTCGCACTTGTTTGGAACTGTATAGATGATGTTTTTCCGAAAGCGTGATGGCGTGTCGTCAGTCTCACGCTTTCTGCACATATAGACAGCGTTTGTCTGTGGCTCCACTTACGAGTGGAACGGGAAAGGAAATGTCGAGAAGTGGTGGGTGGAAAGAAACCACCACCACGCACTGCAAGTTGGATTGCGTAGTATGTTCGCAGATGATGCTGACAATGACGATGACGATGGCAATGACGATGTTGGGTCTCCTCACATACATACAACCACTGTGATGGCGTACGTAGATGTGGGACTCGTCTGAAGAGACGACGGGGTCCAGATGGATCTGGTGTCCCGTGTTGTTGCAGGGCACACGACTGGGCGGAAGCTGTGCCCACAGCCTACAGTGCTCGGGACGTCCTCGCACTGCGTGTACATACGTCTCGTGATACAAACAAGTCCCTTTTCTTACTCTAGGTACGAAATGCACAGGCCGATTCACGGCCAGCTGTCAGTTGTTGCTCGGAGAGTGGCAGAACTGGGTAATGAAGGTTAACATCATTCGTAACAGTAATGCACTTTTAATTTTAAAACTTTCCCGCTGAATTGAATGTCCAAACAGAGTTGCGTGCTTGCAGCCGGTGATCGTCTAATGCATCCCACGGTATTTCAGCTGGTCACCTGCCAGTCATCTTCACGTAAGCAATCGAAGACGAAGACTTGCTCTGTTCTGCGGTGTGCATTGCGAGTGTTCCGCGCTTGCGTCGGAATCGGAGTTGACGGATGGAACACAAAAAAATGGTTCAAATGGCTCTGAGCACTATGGGACTCAACTGCTGAGGTCATTAGTCCCCTAGAACTTAGAACTAGTTAAACCTAACTAACCTAAGGATATCACAAACATCCATGCCCGAGGCAGGATTCGAACCTGCGACCGCAGCGGTCTTGCGGTTCCAGACTGCAGCGCCTTTAACCGCACGGCCACTTCGGCCGGCTTGGAACACACTTCCCGGGGGCAGCACCCTCTCTGGTGAAACTGCGGAACTCAACTTTCATCTGCATTACCACCCGTTTATGAACAAACGTAAACATTGCAGTGCACACACGTGTAGCTGCAGTTCTGTTTCTAAAATTGAGGTGAAGTGCAAATAACGCTAATGTAGCGTATGAAAAAGTACAAGGAGGCGAAAAATCTGCCAAGTGTACATGTACAAAGAAGTTTCTTTTTTTTTTTACCTCCGATAACAAGGAACCAACAGTAGCTTGCAGAATATGCGACCATGAGGCAAAAACACCGTAAGTAAACTGCACGCCAAGAAATACTGTTTTAATCTATAGCAACCAAAAAATACAGACGTAGTATTCATATTTACAGAACGACCGCAGGAGATGCTTTGCAAATAAAGCGAAATGTGTCTGGTCTAAAATTATCTTTAATTAGTTGCTGTTAGATAAAGATGAAGAAACCAATAGCGCTTTATTTTAACAGCTGCTACGGAGGATTTATCCGTTTTTGTCTAATTTTGGTATTAGGTTTTTCCCTTCCCCGAAGTCCGTAATAATTCGTTTTTTGAAGTTCACGCAAATACTTCTCTGAATTTCAGAAGAACCTCAAACGCTAGGAAACCACAACGTGGTTGGTTGCGTTGTAGTAGATGTTCATGGTTGTTACATATATGAGTTGGTAACACAGCCAGTCACTTCTTCAGAATAAATGCATAGCAGGTAGCTTAGGACTACAGTCTGTGTGCTTACAGCAGGCGGTTTGCTCCCATTTTGCTTGAAACTTATCGGCACAATTTTGTAGGCTTCCTGACTACGATGTGTTGTTTTCATCTGCTGACATCCGTAGCGATCTAACAGTAATTGTATTGCGGAAGGTCTTATTTAATAATTTTCCTTACTACACATTAAGTACCACATATGAAGATAAACATCCCTATAATGCACTTTCGGAAAACGTTGTTACGTCCATATGTCATTTCTACCGTAGAGGGTGATGCGTTTATTAAGCGTTATTGTCAGTATTACAAGCTTCTGTTCGCCTCTGGACATTTCTTAATTCACTGAGTTCCTTACGAGACCAACTGGTAATTGCACATTTTCGTGTTTTCGCCACCGGTATTAAACAAGGAAATTTACGTATCAGTGTAGTAAAATGGCTGTTTTAATTAGTTTTAGAATGAGTAAACGTGGATTTCAAGATCAGCACAAGATTCATCCAATGAAAAAACTGAAATCTAAAAACACTCAAATGTATCTGAAGAATTGGGAAATAACGCTTTCTTGGGTTAAACCGTCACCGAACGAATATCGGACGGTTCGTTTTTTTATGCAGAAAGGATTTTAGCATTTCTCACGGCGGACAAAACGACTTGTCCAACACGCAGAATGTAAGGGACGTGAATTAAAAGAAAAATGTAGTACTGAATCAAAGAAACTGCAGAACTATTTCGTAAGTAAAAAGAAGACAACGGAACATCATAGTGACGCTTCAAGTGAACTGGCCTTAGTGTATCAAATGGTTCAAATGGCTCTGAGCACTATGGGACTCAACTGCTGAGGTCATTAGTCCCCTAGAACTTAGAACTAGTTAAACCTAACTAACCTAAGGACATCACAAACATCCATGCCCGAGGCAGGATTCGAACCTGCGACCGTAGCGGTCTTGCGGTTCCAGACTGCAGCGCCTTCAACCGCAAGGCCACTTCGGCCGGCTTAGTGTATCATGCAGTAAAAACACAGCCACAGTTACTCCAGTTTGGACTGCGGAAATAAGCTCGCTTTACGCATTTTCGAAGATTCTGCGACGGCTTTAGAGATTTCTTGTGGATGCACAAAAGAGGAAACGTTGGTGGCGAACGTGCTGTCTCCTAAACGTGTGAACGACTTTTTAAACATTTTAAGAGGCTCAGAAAATCCTATTATAATTTTTTTGTTTTTCATTGGCAATAGACGCATCAGTAGAAAGTGTTTCCTGTTTGGATTCGCTATTTTCACCGACTGCAAGGAGTGCAAAACAAATTTTAGAGCTTCACTGAAAATGCTGATGAAAGCTCTTCTTGAGAGACTGATTTGCTGCTGTGAAGCTTAGATATCTGCAAGTAGAGTGTAAAGAAGAGCTGATAATGTAAGCGTTGATTTGGCATGTATGTTTTGGCAGTTGCTTAGTCATTTCTCAATAAGAATAAAAATGTTATGAAGGTGAATTGCACTTATCATACACTCCACAATGTAATGAAGAGTGCGACTGATCAATTAGATATCGATGTAGAAAGCATAGTTCTAAACATAAAGTGTGAACAAGGGCCGTAGCGATGTGCCAAATATTTATAAGATAGCGGGATTCTTCTTCAGTATACCAGATCTAATGCTTCTGTGTAAAGAGTATTCTCATTAATGAATGACAGTGAGACAGAAATACAAACGTTTTAGTACAGAACTACAAATTAGGGTGCGTTTTAATCAGTCAATAAAGAATTTTCTGAATCTGTAAAATGAGATCTTACGTTATTGAAAGATGCGAAAACATCTACAAAATATCTGTAAAAGTCGGAACAATCTGGATACATGTTTTTCGTACTTGTAAATAAATCTCATTTTATAGTATACACATTTAGTGTGTACCCATTTTTAATTCTCAAAAAAATCTGAAAACATTGAAAATACTCTGATTTTTTTTCCTCCAAAGACGGAACAGCTTTGAAAATGCTCCGTTTTTTCCCTCAAAAAATCTGATAAGCCCACATAGGATGGCCATACGAACAAATATTCCACTGTGGTATGATTACGGGGCTGAAGAACAATCTCTGGAAGCAGTCAGAGCAATAGCCCATGTGGAAGTAAGCGTCGATGCGATTTAAAGCGGAACGAGCACGTAAAACTAATCTCAAGTGAGACAGGTGTTAGACCCACATAGGAGATTAGCCTATGAGACCCTCGTCCAAACAATAATTCAGTAATGCTAGTCGGAGACCAGCATCAGAGGGAATCGATAGACGAATTAAGGAGAGCAGCGTATTTCGTTACAGGTTTTTTTAGCAAGTGTAAACGTTTTACGTAGTTGCTCACCCAGCGTGGTTTAATGTTAATATTGCGAGAGCGTACGTTCCTAGAACAGCCAGCCAATACGTTACTTCCTCCGGCGTATGTCTCCCCTAAAGACCGTGGTGGTAAAATTAGAGAGATCCCAGACTATTCGGAGGCTTGCCAGCAACCGTTCTTCCCGCAAACGATTCGCGACTGGAATAGAAAAGAGGGGCGTGGCACTGGTGCACGAGGTACCCTCCACCACACACCGTGCGGTGACTTGCGGGGCTTACACGTAGATGTACGTACGCACTCGCAGCGCCTGCCATTCCGAGAGCTGAGCTCTGTTGCCTCACTCACGCGCGTGCACACTCCTGCCTCCGAGGTTGGCGGAGTACTGCACGGCTTCGTTCCTACTCGTGCTGCCACTGCGCCTCGTTCTGCGCAGCTGTTGGTGACGCCACCGCTGTGACGTCACAGAGGGGCGCCCGCCCGTGACGTGATGGCGAGGACTTGGCGCTTGTGGTGGGAGAACGCGGATGTCCCTGGCTCTGGCGGCCAACAAGTGGCTTGGTATGCGAGAGCGGTGCGGTTTGTTTGGCACCGACCTGCGGCCGCTGCGCATCCACAAGACGGCCACCTGGCGATCGGGTCCAGCGGTCAGCCAATCACGAAGCTATCTCGCGACGGGAGAGCATTGGTTACCTCCTGGAAAGAACACGCTGGACTGATTTGCGACGTTGTGGATTGTGTACGAATGAATGGTACCAGGCGCTCATGCGCCCTTCCCTAGCCGACATTAAGTCACTATAGGCACTAAAGGGATGTGTGTGTGTGCGCGCCTGTTGGCTGCATGGGTTCTGCACAGTAAGATAGCTCTGATTAGAGGTGTGGCAGTCTGGCACAAGAGGGTCTGGACATGTCAATAACCACACCCTCTACCTCTACATCTATAGGGGGGACTGGGGTAATAACAACATCTCAAAAGATTTTTCGTGTTGTTTTGAAATCCTTCACTGCCACTGAAAAGTTCATGGCGCTGTGGCTAAGCCACGAATGTTACCTACATCGACACGCATAATCCGCAAATCACAGTAAGTTGCGTGGCGGAGGGCACACTGTACAATCACTACTCATTACCGTTCCTGTTATATTCGCAAATAAAGCGACGGAAAAAGTGACTGGCTATATGCCTCCGCATGAGGCGTAATTGCTCGTATCTCTTCTTCGTGGTTTTTACGCGAAATGCATGTTGTCTCTGCAGGTCTCTAAATCTCCTCAATAATGTTCCTTGAAAAAAAATGGTTAAATTGGCTCTGAGCACTATGCGACTTAACTTCTGAGGTCATCAGTCGCCGCCGGCCGAAGTGGCCGTGCGGTTAAAGGCGCTGCAGTCTGGAACCGCAAGACCGCTACGGTCGCAGGTTCGAATCCTGCCTCGGGCATGGATGTTTGTGATGTCCTTAGGTTAGTTAGGTTTAACTAGTTCTAAGTTCTAGGGGACTAATGACCTCAGCAGTTGAGTCCCATAGTGCTCAGAGCCGTTTGAGCCGTCATCAGTCGCCTAGAACTTAGAACTAATTAAACCTAACTAACCTAAGGACATCACACACACCCATGCCCGAGGCAGGATTCGAACCTGCGACCGTAGCGGTCGCTCGGCTCCAGACTGTAGCGCCTAGAACCGCACGGCCACTCCGGCCGGCGTTCCTCGAAAAGAAAGTCTCCTTCCCTTCACGGATTCCCATTTGATTTCCCGAAACATCTACGTAATACTTGCTTATTTTTCGAACCTACCGATAACAAATCTAGCAGGTAGCCTCTGTATTACTTCGATGTCTTCCTTTAATCCGAGCTAGTACGGATCCCAAACAGTCGAGCAGTGCTCCAGAATAGGTCGCAACTAGCGTCCTATATGTGATTACGGGTTTGTTTTTTCTACTCATCCGCAGTAACTTACATTTTTCTACATTTAGAGCTAAGTGCCTTTCATCACACCAACTACAAATTTTGTCTAAGTCATACTGTATCCTCCTACACCTTCCCGTACACCACAGCATCATCAGAAAACGACAGCAGACTGCTGCCCACCTTGTCCGCCACATCAGCCATGTAACAGTAAATGATACCGACACTATCACAATTCCCAGGGGCACTCCTGACAATACACTTGTCCCGCAGTCGAGGACAACATACTGGATTGCGTTACTTAAGAAGTCTTTGAGTCACTCACGTATCTGGGAACGTATTCCATGTGCCCGACCCTTTGTAAAAAGTCTGTAGTGCACTACTTTGTCAAATGCTTTCCGGAAATCCAGAAAAGTGGAATCTGCCTGTTGCCCTTCATCCATAGTTCACACTTTATCATCTGAAAAAAGGGAAAGCTGAATTTCGCACAGCCGATGTTTTCTATAACCGTTGTGATTCGTGAACGTGAGGTCTCAGTGTTCGAACTGACAATACATTTAAGGAGTCTGCAGCAAACCGATGTTAGGGATACTGGTCTGTAATTTTGCGCGTCCGTTCTTTTGCCCTTCTTATATACAGAAGTCACTTGCGCTTCTTCCCATTCACGTGGGACTTTCGGCGAGATATTCGCGATAAACGTAAGGGGCCAATGCCGCAGAATACTTTTTGTAAAAACGAGTTAGGATTTCATCAGCACCTGGCGACTTCTTTGTTTTCAACTCTTTGAGCTGTTTCTCTACGCCAGGAATCGTTATTACTATGTCGTCCATACGGGAGTCTGTTCGATGGTCAAACGACGGTATATTTGTACGATTCTCCTCCATGAAAGATTTCTTGAAAGTGAAACTGAAAACTTGAGCTCTCGTAACGCTGTTTTCAACTGGCACACCAAACTGGCCAACATGTGACTGGAAGGAAGTCTTAGAACCGCTTAGCGATTATCAATAAGCCCACAATTTTATAGGGTTGTCGGCAGATCTTATGGTATTGTATGATGGAGATAGTTGTTGTATGCTTCGCGCATAGATCTTTTCACAGAAGCAAGGTTGAACCACCTGAAGATGTCGGACAGTTGCTTCGAGGAAATATTGTCGACTCTGCACAACGTGGTCTGGCGGCAAACCCGTGAAGACTATTTACAACACATCCGCCGGGAAAGCTTGAAGAGCCACAAGAATTTCTTTGCCTGTCGTCATTTGCGTGTTAACTTTTGAACCGAGAGTGCAACAGCCTTTGCTCCTTTAGCATTTTCTCAATTTCGTTGTTGATTTCAGGCTGCTAAAGGAACCTCGTGACGTACTAAACTGCAATGTTTGTATTGTTCTAATGTACATTGCAATGACCTTCAGATATGCATGCACAGAGATCCACAGCCGTATGAAGAACGAGAAACGAATTAGTATTTGCGAATATGGCAAAACTTTGGCTGCAGATGTCACAGACTGAAGGTGGGGAGCGCTGAGGTCGCAAATCACGACGAGGAGCCACGTTACGTTCCACGAGACGCAGGGAGGTCGTTCCAGAGCGTGCAGCCACCAGGATGGGCACCACGTCTGGCGTGCTTCGCTTGACATTCGGAAAAGTAACCTCACTGATCATGGAGGATCACGAACTATAGACTTTCAAAATAACGACCATTTACAGATACAAGCGCCACACCAGTGTCATGATTCAGCCTCACCAGGTCCTCAATTTCGCGAACTCCAAACCACTCCACGAAATAATTTAACCTTTACACAATCCCACCATTCAGAACCATTAGCAGCATGTAGCCATTCTCTTTGACCATTTTCTGCTTCGGCGCACAGAACTTCGTAATGCTGGGCTAGTATTAGTAAACATGGCACTCACAGGCGGAGCTGCGATGGCAGTATTGCAAGTACAATTTGTTTTGAGTGGAGCAACAACGAGGCAGAAAACTGCAGCATTGCTTTAAGTTATTGCAATGTAAGAGGTGAGGTGGGGCACTAGGCCAGAGCCAAGAGTGGCGATTTGTAAGTAGCTAACGTGTGGGAATTTATCCCTGTCATAGTTTCTGAGAAAACTCATATAACTAGATGGACAATTTTAGCTTGGGATAGTGTGTGCCAGGTCAGTCGAGCGTCGGGACGGGCCTGTGCTGGTCTTCGGTTATAGGGGCCAGTCTGGCAGCAATGTTATAAGTATTCTGCATGAACTTGTATTCTGTTTTCTGCGTACTTGTTCGGGCTACATTCCGCCTCCAGGGACACGAAACCGGGGCAGGACGGAACAGCAGCCTGGAACTCGGAGATCGCACGGTGTGCGTGAAAGAGAGTGGTGACAGCGGTCTGCAGTGGGTCCAGGAGGGGCTCGGTTTCACTCCAGTCTACGGGCCACGTTCTCTTCTTACCTGGGGCACCGGGGTCTGGGCAAGGTATACGCTGTGGGAGGCGCAGCAGTGTGCTGCAACAGCGCCAGAGATGGGGGGAGGGGGGGGGGGTTGCCATCCAACAAGAACCACTAGTGGCAAGTTGCGGCACAGCATCCAGGAGTGCGCAGGTTCGCCCGGTCCTGTCCTGGGAGCAGCAGCAGTGCAAGGCCACGGGTAACCATGGTCAGACAGAGCAGGCCAAAAGGGGCGGACGGCAGCGAGGACAGGGACTGTAGCAATCTCAAGAATCACAGGCAGCAGCACGGCGCAAGTCGCAACGCATCACCGGGTGGCGACCGGGTGAGTGCGGCCGACTTCCAGTGGGCCAGCCTTGATGATAGAAGCAGCGGCGTTGGCATACCAGGAATCTGCTAAGCTGGCTGGACTCGCGGGACAGCGCGTGGGTGGCACGCCAACACTTTCACCCATCGAGTGCTGTAATTTATCTGAATAAACGAATGTTACCGAATACACTACACTGCACCCATCGAGTACTGTAAATTATCTGAATAAACGAATTACCGAATACCGCTGTATCACTCTGCAGTGCCCCTTGATGCTCTTGAACTTGCTCGGCGTCCTGACAAAATACGGTCCGGTGGGTCCCGGCTTCAGCTCTGCCATCTGGAGTCCTGTGTTTGATACACCAACCCCGTAACAGTCACAAGGTCCCTCCTGGCACAACTTACCGACCGTTTTCTGTGACAGGTGTTTCAAACACCGGCTGTCATGGAGAAAATATGACTCGACCTGTAAGGCAGCCATGTAGGTTATGCCCACAATCAATTTAGGAGGATTATGGAAAGCCCAGCTGATGAAATTCGCGAAAAACTAAAAGTCCATTCCCTCAGTAAGTGGAAACTAATCGATGCAACTAAAGTAACGAACAGAGCTAGTATGCCTATGTGGCAAGGAAATCCGTAATTATTATAAAATATGTATGTTTCAGTTCTTCTCCTAAACCACAGGACCAAATTAACCAAACTTGGTACAGATAGCACTCATTGCCTGGAAAGAAGTTCTGTCAGGACAAGAACCTCTTAGCTCCCATAGGATTGGGGGTGCTCCTGAAAAGGGTCAGCAACAACATCTTGGACGCCTTGCAGGTGTGGAATGTTGTGCAGGTGGTTTTGGAGTGTGTTACAGGCAGGTTAGGTGCGGATGAGCATGGTTGAGGAGATAGAGCAGGGAGGTGGTGGATGGGAAGAGCAGATGTGTAGTGAGAGGAGGGAGGAGGACACAAAGAGGGGAGGAGCTGGACAAAAAGAGGGAGGAGGGGAAGATGACAGAAAGATGAGGAGTGACATGGATATAGAGAGAGGGGAGGAGGAGGTGGACTAATAGCTGACAGGAACAAGCAAATGCACAGGCAATGCCGGGTTTCTCACCTAGTGATATTGACAAAGTGTCTGTACCACTTGTTGTCTACTTTTCACTTTTCTATAAGGCTACACTCCAAATAGTTTCAGAAAATACTTTTGTATATCTGAAGTTATATTAGATTTAACTTACAGGGTCCCAGACAATAACCCGATAATGAGTAGTGTCAGAGCAGGCTATGGTATGTGAAATCGAGGTCAATTCTCCAGACAACTAAGTAGGATGATTTTGTATGCTCTGGGACACTAGGACAATTTCGTGGAAAATGAATAATTGCTCATTAACAGTCGCATTTTTTATTTTTCACGAAATTGCCCAAATCTCCCAGAACATACAAAATCAGCCTACTATCCCTTTTACCTAATAATAATATAATATAATATAATAATAGCTATAATAAAAATCATTTATTTTATATACATTTCACATAGGTGAATGTAATAAAATAAATAAAATGAACTAGTTAACAAAGTATATTATTTAAAAAAGTCATATTGTGAACATAAGTAAATAATTAAAGTGTATTAGTTAACAGAAGTAAATTTTTTACGTTGTGAATTCTATATTCGCAAATTCATTGTTTCTATTTTTAGGTATCTTCATTCCTTTATATTTCAGTTTTTTTTGCCCTTCCCTAATTATTTCCAGTTCCCAAGGATCAATTAATTTGTAATATCTATTTGTAAAATAACTTTAAAATCATTATTAAGCCCCATATAAATTTTTTCTCCATGTCTATTATTTAAATATTCACTATCAGTAATGTTATATAAAATACACTCCTGGAAATGGAAAAAAGAACACATTGACACCGGTGTGTCAGACCCACCATACTTGCTCCGGATACTGCGAGAGGGCTGTACAAGCAATGATCACACGCACGGCACAGCGGACACACCAGGAACCGCGGTGTTGGCCGTCGAATGGCGCTAGCTGCGCAGCATTTGTGCACCGCCGCCGTCAGTGTCAGCCAGTTTGCCGTGGCATACGGAGCTCCATCGCAGTCTTTAACACTGGTAGCATGCCGCGACAGCGTGGACGTGAACCGTATGTGCAGTTGACGGACTTTGAGCGAGGGCGTATAGTGGGCATGCGGGAGGCAGGGTGGATGTACCGCCGAATTGCTCAACACGTGGGGCGTGAGGTCTCCACAGTACATCGATGTTGTCGCCAGTGGTCGGCGGTAGGTGCACGTGCCCGTCGACCTGGGACCGGACCGCAGCGACGCACGGATGCACGCCAAGACCGTAGGATCCTAAGCAGTGCCGTAGGGGACCGCACCGCCACTTCCCAGCAAATTAGGGACACTGTTGCTCCTGGGGTATCGGCGAGGACCATTCGCAACCGTCTCCATGAAGCTGCGCTACGGTCCCGCACACCGTTAGGCCGTCTTCCGCTCACGCCCCAACATCGTGCAGCCCGCCTCCAGTGGTGTCGCGACATGCGTGAATGGAGGGACGAATGGAGACGTGTCGTCTTCAGCGATGAGAGTCGCTTCTGCCTTGGTGCCAATGATGGTCGTATGCGTGTTTGGCGTCGTGCAGGTGAGCGTCACAATCAGGACTGCATACGACCGAGGCACACAGGGCCAACACCCGGCATCATGGTGTGGGGAGCGATCTCCTACACTGGCCGTACACCACTGGTGATCGTCGAGGGGACACTGAATAGTGCACGGTACATCCAAACCGTCATCGAACCCATCGTTCTACCATTCCTAGACCGGCAAGGGAACTTGCTGTTCCAACAGGACAATGCACGTCCGCATGTATCCCGTGCCACCCAACGTGCTCTAGAAAGTGTAAGTCAACTACCCTGGCCAGCAAGATCTCCGGATCTGTCCCCCATTGAGCATGTTTGGGACTGGATGAAGCGTCGTCTCACGCGGTCTGCACGTCCAGCACGAACGCTGGTCCAACTGAGGCGCCAGGTGGAAATGGCATGGCAAGCCGTTCCACAGGACTACATCCAGCATCTCTACGATCGTCTCCATGGGAGAATAGCAGCCTGCATTGCTGCGGAAGGTGGACATACACTGTACTAGTGCCGACATTGTGCATGCTCTGTTGCCTGTGTCTATGTGCCTGTGGTTCTGTCAGTGTGATCATGTGATGTATCTGACCCCAGGAATGTGTCAATAAAGTTTCCCCTTCCTGGGACAATGAATTCACGGTGTTCTTATTTCAATTTCCAGGTGTGTATTTATCTCTAGTTCAGTTATTTTTTAATCTCTTTCGAGACACCAACAACACTGAGCTTTTAGATTAGAGTCTCCATTTAAACAGAAAATTTTTTATTAGTTTTATGTATAATAAATTTTTTATTATTTTTTCACTAATGAGTAATGACCATATGGTAATGTATCTTTTTTTATTATCCAATACATTTCTTTTATTATCATGAGGACTTAGTGAATGTTTGGTTACTTGTATTGTATATATTTCATGTTTTCACTTTTAATCAAATTAAATTTTCTATGTTGTTCTATTTTGTTCAACAAACAATCTTTATAGTGTGCTAAATGTATTTTGTCTTTAACTACTCATTTTTTAATTCCTTTAGATTTCTTTTTTATTTTGTCACCAACTTTATACTTCTTTGCTCTTAAAACACAAAATTCTTCCATTATTTTTCCATTACATTCATCTTTCACTTTACCAACACCTTTCTTGTTTACTTGTGGAATACCATGTATATTATCTGTTGGATAATCGCTTGTGTCAAAGTAATCAATCACTGATTTCATATCTTCATAGAAATCTCTGGTTTTAATATTGTGAATATAACTATCTGTATCTTGGTAACATAATTCAATATTTTCTCCATATTTAGGTTTCATAACTCTATAATAAAATCATACATTAATTCTTTAGATACATGGATACATTAATTATATTTTCTATTTTTGGAATAAGATCACCTCATACAGGAAATTCAATATTGTCAAGTTTTTTTATCAAGATCAAGTCCAACATTTTTATATTTTGTTATTCTTTCTGGATGTTCACCTACAGGAAACAAAGCTGCTTTTATAGACCACTGAATAATTCTTGATCTTAATCTTTCACATTAACACATGCTTTTTTTATTTTTAATATTATCTGGCAAATCATTATAAGATGATGTCATTTGTAAACCAATGATTCTGTTTATTAACCATCCTGATCCTTGTACTTGAAAATTTGATATTTCCTCCCAGGGGTTCCACAACTCTTTCGTGGATACGTGCGTGGCGAGCACGGGGCCCCGAGCCATTGCAGCCTTCTTTCTCTCCCGGGCTGCATTTCCATTCCCTTCCCCTCCTTTCCCCTCCATACCCCTTTCCCCTCGCCCTCTCCTCTCCCTCTATTGGTGTCCTTGCTTATGTTGGCCCCCGCTATCCTCCTGGTTCTGTTGGTTTTACACTCCAGCTTTGTTGCGTAATCATCTCCTCCTTTTGGCATTCCTTGGTCCCCCTCTGGGGTTTGACCTCCATCCCAAAATTTCTCTTCCGTAGTGTGAGCCATTTGGGGAAGAGCACCTTACCTAGTGTCTCCGACGTGTGCCCTCCTAGTACATTCCACCTTTTCTTTTACGTCGTTGTCTGATGCTAGGGTGCATAGCCAGCACGGTAGCCAGCCCGTGTGGTGGGGTCGCTATGTACCCTTTTGGTTGAGCCCCCTGAACACACAGGGATCACACTTCTGATACCTGAGCTGTGACCTCCTCATGCATGCCTTGGAGTGGTTGCTCGTCATCCTGGAGCATCGGAACTCCCGGCAATGGCCGCCGTGCCAGACGGCCCTTGCTGTGGCTGGGTGGCGCCCGTGAGGAGAGCCCCTGATTGTAGTGGGTGGTATCAGGGCGGACGCTATGCAGATGAAACGCATACGGGTCCAAAACTCTGGCCGCTCTTCTGCGGCCGTCTCTCTGCGTGGTACTGATTCCTCAAGTGCTGCTTCTCTTGCCCCTTCGGCCTTCCCTTCCGTGGCTACCCCCTGGGAGGAGGGTCAGGCCCGTCGTCTAGGGGCAAAACCTTTCCCCCGTTATCTAGTTTGCACCAGGACTGATGGAGATACTTTCACCAGTGTCAAACCTTTATTCTTTGTGGAACACATTGAAGACAAGTTCGGCGAAGTGGACTCCCTGAGCAAGATGCGGTCGGGTTCGTTATACTGATAAAAACTGCTTCGGCTGCCCAATCTGCGGCCCTTCGTGCCTGTACCCATCTTGGCACAATTCCCGTGTCCATTACCTCTCACCAGTCTCTAAATATGGTACAAGGTGTGATTTTTCACAGAGACCTCATCCTTCAAACTGATGAGGAACTTCGGGACAATCTCGGACGGCGGGGTGTTCACTTTGTTCGGCGTGTTCAGAAGGGTCCTAAAGATAATCGTATTGATACTGGTGCCTTTATCCTGGCCTTTGAAGGGGATACCCTTCCTGAGAAAGTTAAGATTATGGTCTATCGCTGTGATGTGAAGCCGTACATCCCACCTCCTATGCGGTGTTTTAAGTGCTTGCGTTTTGGCCACATGTCTTCTCGCTGTACCCAGGACCCTCTCTGTGGTGACTGTGGACGTCCACTCCATGAGGGGAGTCCCTGTGTTCCCCCTCCTGTCTGTGTAAATTGTCATGGTAGTCATTCTCCACGTTCAGCAGATTGCCCAGTCTATAAGAAAGAAAAAAAGATACAGGAGTATAAGTCTCTTGATCGTTTAAGCTACACAGAGGCCCGTAAGAAATATGTGCGATTGCACCCTGTGTCCATGACCTCTAGTTACGCCTTGGTTACATCTTCATCCCTTCCTCCCCCTTCCTTACCCCCATCCCGGACCCCTCTCCTTCCCCCCTCCCCTGCGGCTCCCACACCTTCTCCTCTGGGCGCCGCTCCCCCTCCCCTGCCGGAGAAGTGTCCCACTCCTTCGGCGTCTGCCGGTCAAGGGCGCCTCTCCCGGGATGCCCCTTCCCGGCAACTTCCAGGTCAAAGGTCTGCTGCAGCGCGGCGACCGCGAGAGCCGCGGTCTATCGGCCCCCAGGTCGCCCGGTCTCTTTCTGTTCCTGATCTTGCTGCAGCTGGCTCCATTATGCCACACAGCCCTCCTCGATCTCAGCCTGAAAAGAAGAAGAAACATAAGTCCCGGGACAAAGAGCCTCTGGTGTCACCGGAGGTCCCTTCCCCGGCTTCACAACCGGATTCTGACCTGTCGTTTATGGATGTCGCCCCCTCCTTGTCGGTGACGGGTGGGGACCCGGCGGTATGATTGGATTTAGCGTGTTCAGCCCTCATTTAAACCATCGTTCTGTGGTTCTCCAATGGAATTGTAATGGCTACTATCGTCACCTTCCGGAATTGAAATCCCTTCTTTCGTCCTACTCAGCAGCTTGTGTGGTTCTCCAGGAATCTCATTTTACTGATGCTCACTCACCGACCCTCCGTGGGTTCCGTGTTTTCTGTCGAAATCGGGTCGGACCCTTGCGGGCTTCTGGTGGCGTTTGTACGTTGGTCCGTACAGACATTGCTACATTGGAAGCGGTTGCTGTTAGGGTCCACTTAGACTCTGCAGTCACAGTATGCAATCTTTATCTCCCTCCTGACAGGACTCTTACACCTGCTGCCTTAACCACCCTTCTTCAGCAACTTCCTCCTCCCTTCCTCCTCCTTGGGGATTTTAATGCTCATCATCCTTTGTGGGGCAGTGCCTTTCCATATAGACGAGGTCTTCTTATAGACCAATTTATTGCAGACCACGACCTGTGCCTTCTTAATGATGGCTCCCCTACTCATTTCAGTGCTGGTCATGGTACCTTTTCTGCCATTGATCTTTCTCTTTCTTCTCCCTCTCTCCTCCCTTCATTACACTGGTCGCCACACGACGACCTTTGTGATAGTGACCATTTCCCGTTGATTATCACGCTCCCTTCCCGCTCCCCGATGGACAGGTTACCTCGTTGGTCTTTCCACCGCGCCGATTGGCCTCTATATACTGCACAGGTCGAGTTTTCTCCCTCTTTGTCGGGTTGTATTGATGACGTCCTACGTGACGTGTCTGACGCGATTGTTCGCGCTGCTAACCTTGCTGTCCCGCGCTCATCTGGACAATTTCGTCGTCGGCAAGTCCCGTGGTGGAGTACGGCCATTGCCATTGCCATCCGTGATCGCCGTCGAGCTTTGCAACACTTTAAGAGGCACCCATCTGTAGCCAGCCTTTCTACCTTTAAGCGCCTTCGCGCTAAAGCCCGTTGTTTAATCAAACAGAGCAAGCGGATATGTTGGGAACGATTCGTTTCTTCCCTTGGTTCCACTGTCCCTCTGTCATGGGTATGGGCTACACTTCGCTCTCTCCAAGGTTGCCATCGGCAGTCCACCCTCCCAGGCCTTCACCTCCCAGATGGCATTTGTACGGACCCATTAGTTCTCGCAGAACATCTTGCGACCCATTTTGCAGTGGCATCAGCGTCGGCCTCCTATCCAGCTGCTTTCCTTCATCAAAAACAGCAGGCTGAAGCTGTCACCTTATGTTTCACCACTTGTGAGTCAGAATCTTACAACGAACCTTTCACTGAATGGGAATTTCTTTCTGCTCTATCTTCTTCTCATGATACGGCCCCTGGCCCAGATTCCATTCATAACCAGCTGCTTGAACATCTCAGTGCTCCACAACGGTACCATCTTCTTCGGGTGTTTAACCGTATCTGGCTCCAGGGTGACTTCCCTTCTCAGTGGAGGGATAGCATTGTGGTTCCTGTCCTTAAGCCTGGTCAGAACCCCCTATCTGTTGACAGCTATCGGCCAATTAGTTTGACCAATGTTGGTTGTAAGTTACTTGAACGGCTGGTAGCCCGTCGGCTCACTTGGGTCCTCGAATCTCGGGATCTATTGTCCCCTTACCAGCGTGGCTTTCGAGAGGGACGATCTCCAATCGATCATTTGCTTCGCTTGGAATCCGCAGTTCGGCAGGCTTTTTCCCAGCGCCGCCATTTGGTTGCAGTGTTTTTTGACCTTCGCAAGGCCTATGACACGGCCTGGCGCCATCACATCTTACTAACCCTTCATCAGTGGGGTCTTCGGGGCCCACTCCCGATTTTTATCCGCCGGTTCCTGATCCATCGGTCATTCAGAGCTCGAGTTGGTACTGCTTTTAGTTCTCCACGGACCCAGGAGACGGGCATCCCACAGGGTTCTGTCTTGAGTGTCCTTCTTTTCCTCATTGCTATCGATGGACTTGTGGCCTCTGTCGGTCCCTTGGTCGCCCCTGCCCTGTATGTGGATGATTTATGCATTTGGGTTAGTTCCTCCTCGATGCCATCTGCAGAACGGCAGCTCCAGGTGGCTATACGGCGTGCCTCTGCATGGACCCTCTCACACGGGTTTCAATTCTCTCCTTTAAAATCGCGGGTGGTCCACTTCTGTCGCCGTACTACGGTCCACCCTGATCCAGAGCTCTATCTCGCTGCACAAAGATTGCCTGTGGTTCCACAGTTTCGTTTCCTAGGTCTTCTTTTCGACAACAAGCTCACTTGGCTGCCCCATATCAGACTCCTGAAGGTAGGTTGTTTCCGTAAACTCAATGTCCTTCGCTTCCTTGCCCACTCCTCCTGGGGTGCGGACCATTCCCTCCTCCTCCATCTTTATCGTGCTCTAGTTCTGTCACGTTTGGACTATGGTTGTCAAGTTTATGGTTCAGCTGCTCCTTCCACGCTGCACGTGCTGGATCCAGTCCACCATCGTGGTATCCGTTTGGCCACCGGTGCCTTCCCTACTAGCCCTGTTGATAGTCTCCTGGTTGAAGCTGGGATCCCCCCCCTTTCTGTTCGGCGGTCCCAGCTTCTGGTGTCTTATGTCCTTACTATCCGTTCTTCTCCCGCTCATCCTTCCTATTCTATCCTATTCCCAGACCATGGACGTCGCCCGCCTGACTCCCGCCCTCGGGCGGGTTTACCGGTTGGGCTGCGCCTTGCGTCTCTTAACCGTGATTTTCGGCTTCCTTCTTTGTCCTGTCTTCCTCGCTCCCTCCCCTCCACCCCTCCTTGGTTAGTTCCTCGGCCTCGAATTCGGATGGATCTCCGCCGCGGTCAGAAAGATTCCATCCCTCCGGTGGTGTTCCGTTCCTTTTTCCGCCAAATTTTATGGGAGTTTCGGGATGCTGTTGTTTTTTACACTGATGGCTCTAAATCTGCTGATCATGTTGGGTATGCCTTCACGTCCTTTGTTGGAACGGAAAATCATCTACTGCCACTCTCATGTGGGGTGTTTACTGCGGAATTGATGGCAATTTCCCGGGCCCTTACCTTTATTAAACAATCCCAACACAACCGCCATTTGTTATGTACGGACTCGATGAGTGGCCTTCTTACTATTGACCGGTGTTTTTCGCGCCATCCCTTGGTCTCTGCCATCCATGACCATCTCGCTGATCTTCACCGTGCTGCTTGTTCCATTGACTTCCTATGGGTCCCGGGCCATGTGGGTATCCCGGGTAATGAGCTCGCTGATCGTTTCGCTGGGGGAGCAGTTACTTACCCCCCGTTTTCTGTAACCCCTCCTGCAGCGGATTTACGGCTTCACATCAAATCCCACTTTGCACAGTCATGGGCCAATTCTTCTGTCTAATAAACTTCGTGCCATTAAGGTGAATCCAGGCCCATGGCGTTCTTCCTTTAGCCTCTCCCGCAAGGACTCGACCACACTGTGTCGTCTCCGCATTGGCCATACCAGGCTGACCCATGGTTTCCTTTTGCGTGATGAGCCACCCCCGCTATGTGGTTGTGGAGCCTTCCAGTCAGTGGCCCACATTTTGGTTGAATGCCCCCTTCTTTTGGCTCTGCGTGATAAGTACAGACTCCCCCACACTTTACCTTTGATGTTGGCTGACGATTCCCGGATGGTCTCTCTGGTTCTAGGTTTCCTCCGGGAGAGTGGTTTTTATTCTCAGTTTTAAAGTTTTTAATCTCCCTCTGGTGTTGGGGCAGGGCGGTGAGTGTTTGGGTGTCTCCCACTGTAGGCAGTGTTCAGAGATTCCCGATTCACCTCCCTGACCGGAATCCTCTTTTCTTTCCCTTTTACTCTGTTTTTACCCCTTCTTTTTAAGGCTTGGTTATTTTTTCTATTCCCATACGTACTTTCTGCATTATAGCAGTTCTACCTTTTAAGTCACAGGTGGTCTTGCCTATGCTGCTTCAGCATAGTGTTGGGTTCGTTCTCTTGCCAACTTCCCTCATTTGTTTTTACTAATGACAACGTGACTGCCCTTTTACGTTTCCCCTTTATCCGTTTTATTTTTCTGACTATACTGAGATGTCCCGTTAGCAGAATGGAGTCTACTTGAAACAAGGGACTGATGACCTTGCTGTTTGGTCCCTTTAACCTCAAACAACCAACCAACCAACCAACCAATTAGATATTTTTCCTAAAATATGTATTTTACCATATTTGAAATTTTTTATTAAAATATTTTTCTGTTAAAAATGTATAGTTTTCAACTAAGTAATATTTGTTTTTCTATCTCTTGGTTTTACAAATATATTTGTAGAAAATGGAAATATTCCTTTCAATGGTTTATCTTCTTTAGTTAGAAAAATATCATAAATATCATAAAATCGTAACTTTTTCCATGGATTTTCACTACAATCAGGTTTATAATTTTTGTTTTTCTATCTTTTGGTTTTACAAA
Organism: Schistocerca americana; assembly: GCF_021461395.2. NCBI lineage: Eukaryota > Metazoa > Arthropoda > Insecta > Orthoptera > Acrididae > Schistocerca > Schistocerca americana. The sequence goes on from NC_060127.1 coordinate 195,783,291, forward strand.
CATATTTGTAGAAAATGGAAATATTCCTTTTAATGGTTTATCTTCTTTAGTTAGAAAAGCATAATAAATATCACAAAATGGTAACTTTTCAAACAGATTTTCACGACTTTCATTTTTAACAATATTTATATTATCTTGTTCAGGTATGTTAATTTAATCAATATTTTTCTAACTTTTACTTACTTCAGTTATGTAATTCGTACTTACTTCAGTAACATTATTTTTAACAATATTTGTATTATTTTCAGACATATTATTTTCAACATTATTTGGACGATTACTAATAATAATTAAACGATTATTAATATTAAATCTAATTAAATCAGCTTTACATAAATTATTTATTTTAAAAAGTCTTGCCATAGATATTTTTGTAGTTTAGTTGCAATTTTAGTTGAGCAGTGATGTTACTTTCCATAATGCTCATCTATTTATGACAAAAAAAGTTTATTCGATCTGGAAAAAATATTTTTTTAATACTTAACTTTATTATAGTTGGATAAGTATTATGATTTAATAAAGAATTAATCAACAAGAGAATTAGTTGAATATTTAGTTTTTAAACAATTAGTTTTTTAACAATTACTTTTTAAAAGAATTACTTTACTGTTTAGTTTAACGATCAATTAGTTTGCTCTTCTATTTATTACAAAAAATTCATTAGATTAGTAAAAATTGTTTTATTAATAAAAAGGTAATTACGTAATAGATGGATAGATAATTAAACATACAGAATTATTATCTAAAGTTAAAGCTTTCTTATACTTAATATATTATAAGGTACATCTCTTACATTTATTATTATGTTTGTGTTTGTGTGATAGTTTATATAAAAACAATTTAAATCATTAATTTCTTCACACATTTTACATTTCTTTTTTTCAGTTATAACTTCTTCATTAATCATTATAGATTCATTTTCCATTTTCATATGTGCCTCACTTGGATTTCGTCATACACATTCCTTTAAGTAATATTTAGCAACACTTTTTCCACATAACAAGGAATTAGATTTTTATTGCCATTTTCTACATCATATTCATTTAAACACATTCACCAATATACGTCTATAACCATCTCTTTTATACTTTTGTAAAGTGAAATGGATTTCTCTGCATTACAATATTTACAAAATTAAGTTTTCACAGAAGATCTTGTTGAACTTGCTCCATTTATATAGAAAAAAATTTATTAGAATTGTAAAAAGATAAATCAATAATCATCATAATAACCTGCTTCATGTAAAGTATCAACCACAGCATTAATATTTCAAATTAATATTTAATTACTTAAAATTAATCTGGTACTTTATTTTTAATAATACTTCTACACAGTGGACAATTTTCTTTTCCTTTTAACTATTTACCAATACGTTCCTTATGAAGAATATGATTGCAACTTGTTTTCACAAATTGATTATTATTTTCATCACTTAAACAAGTAGAACAATCAATATCGTTTCCACATATCTCAACTAGTCCGTATGTTACTTTTGGTTTAGCTTGCATTTCGTTTTGGTTCTCCATTTAGAAGAAAATAATTTTTATGAGATTCATAAAAAAGTTAAATTCTCTAATTTTTGTACTGTATCTTACACTGTATTTTTTACTTCAGGAATTGAGATGTTTTATGACAATCAATACCAAATAAAGATAAATCAGTTGTACCAAATGTAACTTCCTTTTTTTGTAAATTCACTATATTTGTAGTATGTCTCATCCTTGAAAAATTATAACATACCACTTGTGTATCTAAATGCAGAATTCATTTTTGTTGGTAATCCTGGAAATTCTCTAGTTATAGTTCCCTGTGATTTATGTGAATAAGTAGATACATCTAATTCCACATAGAAATATTCGTTAAGGAATAAAAACGTTCCACCTGAATAAGAGTTTACTATACTATTCAATAAATTTTTTTACGAAATCCTATAGTAGTTATTGACTTTGGATATCCTGAAATTAATTGTAATCTGTGTAAATCTACCATATAAAACATTTTCAACAAATATTACATTTCACCACTTTGTCTTTGATATATTCCATCTATTTTTAGTAAACATTGAAGTAAAATTATTAACCAATCAGTTATTAATTGTGGTTTATTCTCATTTATCGAAACCCACTTATTAGAAAAAATTTACAAAATTCCGTTTGCAGATAGTAGTTGATCAAATTTCTTAAGTTCACATAATGATTCAATTGGTTTAATTGGTATATGTGAGATGGTAGTAGTAGTAGTAGTAGTAGTAGTAGTAGTAGTAGTAGTAGTAGTAGTAGTAGTAGTAGTAGTAGTAGTAGTTGTTTTTGTTGATGGTGGTGTATTTGATTGTGTTCCATATAAACTCTGGATAGCATCAATATTAACTTGACATAATTCCAAATGTGTACCATTATAATAAGGATACATTATTGATTTAAAATCATCTGAATGTTCTAAGCCTAATGCGTGACCAATTTCATGTACTACAGCTTGAAATAGCTATGTTTGATATTTTGGTGAATTTTAATCAATTTCCAAATACCAGTTATTGTCTTTATCCATATGTATTTCTAATGGATCACGATTCCTATTTGGAAAAAAGCGTGACCTAACGCATTTACTTTCCCATCTAACTCCTTTGGACAACGTTGACCATTAAATTCATATAAATATATTCATCTTTACCTCTAATTAAAATATCAGGATCATTGATATCATGAATAAACTGAATAACAATATGTTTCTGACATAAAGTAAAAACTGTATTTGTTAATTCCAATACTCCTTTATAATCCCATTTTATAATCTTTTTATTCCGTTTATACATACTAGTTCTATAACTATCAAATCAATCTTTTACAATACACCTAGGTTTGTTCATTAAACGTAAACTTTATTCATTTAATTCACCAGTAACCTCAATGTTGTGCATTCATTGAAATAGCATTAATGATGCTCTTAATAATTCATCACTAACTTGGGTTTTTCAGTTTTTGGTGAAATATCTAAATAAACAAAATCAAATAAATATTTAACTATCTTGTTCATTTGCAGTTCTAAGCCCGTTGCAGCTATTATTATTTTCAGAAACAGTAATAACGGAAGTATCGTCTTTAAAAGGAATAAAAATAATATAATACATAAACATTTTTCATTTACAAATTAATTTAATTATAAGTACAAACATGGAATTTCAAAAACTATTTGTTTTTTGCAAAACTAATAAAAAATGTTTCTCTTAAATGGAGCCAATTGTAGATATCATCAACAATAAGCTTACTTACAACAATAAACAAGTTTTCATGACAATTGATGAAGAAAATAATACATGGTCTATAGCTAAAGATGTTACTGAGATTTTAGAATACAAAATCACAAATGATGCAATAATTAAACATATTGATACAAAAGATAAAGCAAATTTTGCTAATATTTTGAGCATTGCGGTTTGTGAGGCCAAATCAAGAATTGATAAACAAACTATTTTCATCAATGAATCTGGATTATATTCTTTAATTTGAAAATAAAGAAAGAAAAAGCTAAACAATTTAAAAGATGGGTTAGTCATGATGTTTTACCACCAATTAGAGGTCATGGAGAATATAAAATTAAAACTGTTCACATAGATCGAATAAAGCACAAAGATTGTTGTATACAACAACAACTACAGGAACTGAATAAATTAAACACAGAATTAATTCAATTAAAAGATGATACAATTATAATGAAAAATGATCATATTCAAAATTTGAGAGATACAGTTAATACTGCTTCAGATGAAATGAAGAAATAAACAGTTCATCACGACATGTAATTCCAAAAACACTTAATGAAAAATGAAGACCAACACTCATTCTTTTAAAATTATTTGATGATGAATGTGAATATAACTATATGTCATTAGGACACAACGAAAAAGTATACAGAAACAACTATATAAATTCAAAGATAGATATCCAAATTGTGAAGAAATATTAGATTGAATTATAATCCTAATTCAATAAATCTGTATCAACAAATGAATGAAAATTTAAGGATTGTCTATCATCCATACCATTTCAATATTTTGAATAACTATACACAAGAACAATTGATTAATGATATCATTAGTCTTCATCAAACTGAACTACTATAAAATTACTTTATATTTATTTAGCCAACGATTGTGTGAATTATCAAAACCTAACCCCTTAACATAAACTTTATTCCAAGATTTTAAACATGGCTGCAGCAGCAACTGTTAAAATTCTTCACAATAAAGGATGGCAGCCAAAAACAGTTGCAGGATAGAATTTTTTTATTAAAATTCTTGACCAAGGTTTCGGTACATATAAATATACCTTCATCAGAAGTACATTTCCTGAATAGAAAGACACATTCATTAGAAAAGCCATATCAACGAAAGTGAGAAACAGAAGCTTAAATAATGGTGAAATTGCTAAAGTAATACAGGCACATAATCTTTAGTACTTACTAAAATTACATCATGCACTGGAGAATAATGAAACAATTATGCCAAAAGGCGTCATCAGTAATTAAAATATCATCTCCATTTGTACAACATGTGTAATGGGTACAGGATCAAAGCAAACAGTTTAACAATGTTACTTCGCCTATGAACTGTTGAGACACGAGTGTGAAGGCACTAAGGTAGATTGTTTCGCCGAGAGAGGGCACTTGCATGTGCCAGATTCGCGCATATTACAATCCATAAATACATACATAAGCGCATCAAAATTATTAAAGGTTGTGTTAATTCAAACTTTGTCTTAATAAATAAAGCGTATCACGCCAATTAAAGACATTTATGTAAACTAGAAATATAGAACCAAATTTACCTGTGTCCTAGTGTCAAACGGAAAAAGCTTGCGCTTGGAACATCTAACGAGAGAGGGCACTACTGTAATGCGCGAGAGTCTCGCGTAACGTAGGCAGTGAAATACATACTAGCGAAACAACCAAAATGTTATAATAAAACGAACCATCTGTCTGTATGAATAAAACATAGTAGTCATTTAACCACACATACACATTGAAATTCATAATTAACAAACATCACAATATGTAGATCCCAACAAGATAGGAAAAGCGCATTTCACCGGCATCAGCAAGCAAGAAAATAACTCCTAGTCAGCCAGACTATATTACATTAAGGGAATTATAACATTTTGGTTGTTTCGCTAGTATGTATTTCACTGCCTACGTTACGCGAGACTCTCGCGCATTACAGTAGTGCCCTCTCTCTCGTTAGATGTTCCAAGCGCAAGCTTTATCCGTTTGACACTAGGACACAGGTAAATTTGGTTCTATATTTCTAGTTTACATAAATGTCTTTAATTGGCGTGATACGCTTTATTTATTAAGACAAAGTTTGAATTAACACAACCTTTAATAATTTTGATGCGCTTATGTATGTATTTATGGATTGTAATATGCGCGAGTCTGGCACATGCAAGTGCCCTCTCTCGGCGAAACAATCTACCTTAGTGCCTTCACACTCGTGTCTCAACAGTTCATAGGCGAAGTAACATTGTTAAACTGTTCGCTTTGATCCTGTACCCATTACACATGTTGTACAAATGGAGATGATATTTTAATTACTGACGACGCCTTTTGGCATAATTGTTTCATTATTCTCCAGTGCATGATGTAATCTTAGTAAGTACTAAAGATTGTGTGCCTGTATTACTTTAGCAATTTCACCGTTATTTAAGCTTCCGTTTCTCACTTTCGTTGATATGGCTTTTCTAATGAATGTGTCTTTCTATTCAGGAAATGTACTTCTGATGAAGGTATATTTATATGTACCGAAACCTTGGTCAAGAATTTTAATAAAAAAATTCTATCCTGCAACTGTTTTTGGCTGCCATCCATTATTGTGATAAACTTTATTATTTTTTATTTTTAAAACTTTTTCAACTAAGCATACATGTGGATATTTTGTTTTCTGCAGTTCTTGTTCACAAAAATTTGATTTACATCTTTCAATTTGTATGTAACTGGATTAGAATAAATAAAATCTTCAATTTCAAATATTTCTGTTGACCAATTAGCTGTATATCCTTTTTCAAAAAGACCTTTAACTTTACTAATTCTTACTTAATTACCTTTTCTTAAATTTCGCTGTTTCATTAGATACAATGTTACTTATTTTTAAACTTTTTTCACTTACTTCTATTGGTTTAATTTTTATTGTAGAATGTTTTGTATGGTTATATTCATCAATTAAATCTTTAACAAAATTTAACCATTTATAATTTCATTGTAAAGCAAATTTTTTCTTTAAATGATCTGTTAAATCATTCAACATCAGATCCTTTTAATTCTGAAAAAGTTGAATAATGATTAATGTTTTATTTCTTCATTAATTCTTTAAATTCTTTGTGATAAAATTCTTTACCTTTATCAGTTTGTAAATTAATCGGTTGTCTATCTATAAAATTTTTTTGATAATCGCCAACTATATTTTTGCTGTTCTATCTTTAATAGTAACAGCAAATGCATATTTTGAAAAAAACATAAATTACTGTTAATAAATATTTATAACCTTTGTTTATTTTTGAAATTCCCTTCAAATTACAAGAATCCATCTTTATTAAAACAGCTTACCATAAATCATCTATATTAAAAGAAACATTTATTCTTTTAAAATTCTTCCTAATTGGTTTATGTAATTTAATAATTATTTCTTCACGAATATTATTATTATTTTAAACCTTCACCAGCACTTACAAAATTTTTTTAACAAATTTACATTTTTTAGCTTTACACATTGTACAAAGACCATCAATTCTTTGTCTTCCAATTTCAGTTGTTACTCTGTTTGGATTATATACTCCAGTTAATTTTTTTCACTTTAAACAATAAATGTGATAGTCATTTGAAGTATGATTTTCCATTTATATAAATAAAAAGTTTATAAAATTTTAAATTCTTTCACCAAATGCAATTAACTTTACATCACCTGGAAAAGTTTTAACAGAATCTTTTATTTCTACAAATAAAATGCTTTATGTGTGTACCAGTACTTATTGATTACTATCATTTATTTGGTATGTCCTGCTATCTGCATTTACTGATATATAAAAATCATTAAAGGTTAAATATCCATTTGTATGTTTACCAAGAACAATAATCCCTTTAAGTATGAAAATATAATTGAACATATTTAGTTCATCAGCTGTTGAAATAGTAAATTCAATTATTTGTTTGTCATATACTTTTTCTTTAAGATTACTTAACTCTTCTAAGTATGGCATCAAATCTACTTTCAAAAACTATTCTGAAAAAGGTTTTCTACTTTTTTTGGTAAAATAATTATTGAAGTGTATTAAAATGCTTGTGTAAGTAGGTTTTTTAACGTATTATTTTTCTAAGCAGTGTTTGTCAACTAAATCTTTTTAATCAATTGGATCATTTACATTTGCTACTCTTCTATTATTAAAACCAATATATCCTTTAATTCTTTTAAAAATAACATAATTTTTGTTTAAAATTATTTAATTGCATTAGTTATCTTTTGATCTATTGATGATTGTAGTTGTCCAGTAATATTTTCAATTTTTTTCTAAATTGAGTGTTGGTGTACTAGTAACTTGTTCATTTTGTATAATTAAATGTATCTTATTTCCAAAAATGTCCATTTATTAAATCTAAAATATCATTATAATTATCACATAGTAGTTTCAAAACGAATAAAGTTAAATGTCCACACATTATGTCATCACAATTTTGTATTCTTTTTGTATTGTAATATAATTCAGCTTTTCCTAAATAATTAACTAATTGTTTCAGTACATTGACCACCCATTGAATCAACTACAAATATTTAAAATTATTTTTATAGTAACAAATAGAATGTGTACCAGAATTATTAGATGTATTTAAATTTACTAAACCGCATTTAATTTTAAATGGTTTATTTGGTAATTCATCAGTCGTGTATATACAACAAAAGTGTTTAATTTTTAATTGTTTAGTAAGTTCTTCTATATCAAAATTACATTTTCGGATTTTTTTTGTTTTCTTTATTCTAGTTACTGCTTTCTTTTCCATTTCTAAGTTACATCTCTTTTGTTCCTCTAATTCTTTATCAGCTTTCTTTTTGTTTATAACTGAATTTGCAATTGCTGCAGATCCTGCAGTTAATGAACCAGTTGTAGCTAAATAAGGTAATGCAGCTAATAATAATAGTAAAAATCCTGCTTCATGTTGTGCTAATCCTTTAACATGTTTCTTATTTGTTAGATATTCGATAATGTTTTTCAGAACAGGAATAGCTGATGTAACAAGTAAATTTCCTTCTTTGAACAACTGTTAAAAATCGTTCAATTGCATTTAATTGTTCATTATTTAACATTAATTGACTTTGTTTTTGTTTTGCCACTAGGTAGAAAAGTATAATCAACTGAGCAGTTAATGTGATCGCTGTAAGCTTGTTAACACCAGTGCCCACCAATTTAAATTATATATTACAGCACTGAAGATGGTCACTAAGCGACCGAAAATAGATTTTCCGTTTAATAAAACAAAAAAATATGACCAATGCTGTCTCTCATTCCAAACAGATTGTGGTCAGAGTCCACATCTGCCCCTGGAAATGTTACTCATTTAAATAGTAAAAAATTTAATAAAGATTTTTTATATAGTTTAAAGATTTTTATAATCCCAAACAATTTTTATCACTATCAATTCCCATTCCTAATTTTCGTTTTCCATACATTGTTCCATTAACAGCTGTTGCTGCTAATTCTTACTCAAATGAAGTATCATTTGCATACAGTCTTTCTTTTGCAGCTAATTAATGTTGTTTATCAGCCATATGTCTTTCTCTAAATGTTTATTATCTCTATAAGCAATATCATGTTATTTACATGCTTTGTCTAATGGCATTATACCTCTATCTCCTCTAGCTAATCTTTCTTCAAGTTTAGTAAATGGTCCACAGTAATTATATCCTGGTAGATGCATCTCTGGCATTGGAACATTATTTAAAACACAATTCACCAATCCTTTATTGTGTTTATCACTTTTCCAAAATGTATGTGGAAGATTATTTAAAAATCAAATTAAATGTGGAATTCCTTTTGAATTGTCAGTTATAAAACCGCTAAATTTATTTGTTAACATTTGTGCAATACTAACTTTTTCATTATGATAATTTTTATTCCCTGCTAATTCTTCTACATGATTTAGTGAAAATCTATCAATTAATTGTCTAACATCATTCATCCATACATATTCAGTTGCTTCGTCTGTATACTTTTTAACTTATCCTTCACCTATTTTTTCAGGAGAACTAATTTCTGTGGAATCAATAGTTACTTTTCTTCTTTAGTTTGGAAAATAATCTTCAACAATTTGTTTTATTTAATAAAAATATTTATTACCTTTACTTAATTTCATATTATTTTGATTATTATCAGAATACAATGCTCCTGAATTTAATATTATTTCTGCATAATTTGATAAAGCTACACTACCAAACTTTTTATTTAAATCATCTATAGTAATTTCTTTCTCGGTTTAAGTCTCATTAATCCATCTGTCCCTTCACATGTTTTTTCACCAACTATTAGTTTATCACCAATTAATGGTGATTTCATTTAATGTATAGTCAAATTTCCAGAAATATCATCAGAACAATCATGTGTTTGTCTAATTGATGATAGATCTGCAAAATCTTCTATATGATGACAATATTGAATCATTTGTTTTGCAACTTCTCTATTTTCTTCAATTGCGTTTAAAACATTATCACCTAAACCTTCAATATCTTGTTTTACTTTTTCAATAGCATCAATAACAGGTTGATCTTCCTTTTTATATTCTTAATATTCTGTTCTTGGTTGCTTTTTCAGAAATACTTTAAGTGTTCTTTTAATTCTTCAGCTTCCTTTCTATTTCATTTCGCTTTTTTAAAAACCTCTTCATTTAATTTTGCAAACATTTATTATGGAAGAGAAAACATTAATTATATTTATGTTCTACATTTATGTTTAATGTTAATGTTTATTTCTAATGTTTATGTTTATATTTATATTTATGTTTAATGTTTATATTTACATTAACATTTGTGTTTATGTTTAACATTTAACATTTATGTTTAAGTTTTTATGAAATGTATTTTATTTCTGAACTTGTCTTCATTTGGGGTCTAGTCATGTCTATTGTGAAAAATCGAAACTCATCACTCCAACATTTGCTACACATTTCTTAAAGGATACCAAACTTTAAATCTCCACCAACAAATTCATGATAAATTTGATTTAAATTTGTATCATCTTGTCTAAATATATTTAAAAAATTTAAATTGTCTCTAACTAACTGTTTTGGGTGTTTTTGAATATGTTTGAGCTAAATAAACACAATCTATGCCTTTGTGTCTGCCTTTAGTAACATACTCTCTATCAATATCTTGATTTTCTGAAATAAAATCATCAAATACAAGAAATGAATTATCTTCACATTCATGTAAACAAATAATTTCTTCATTATTTTCAATAAAACAAACAATTTTTTCATTAATTTTTTCTTCAAATTTTTACATTGTTTTATAAATTCTTGATATTTTGGTTGATCTAAACTTTTTGAATAAATATACAAATGTTTAATTTTATTCCATTTCTACCATCCTAGAGCTAAAATATAATCATCAATCATTAATGTCAGTTTTCTGCAACCACGTGATCCAATTATTGCACAGCTTATAAAATTTGGTAAAAGTTTACCATATTTGTTTTTGTAACTTATTTTCTGGAATTCTTACTTTAGGTTCCCATTCTGTTTTGTGTATTTATTTAATAATGTTTGTCAGTAGTCACTTTCGATTAGTGATAAATCTGCAATACTCAGACAAAGGTTAGCTGTTCCAATACGAGATAGTTATACTAATGTTTCATTAGTTGGTTTTTATTGAACTTCCTTAACATGAAATATTACTGTGATGGAGAAATGATAGAAATTTCTGTAGGTCAATATAATTTTAAAAATTTAAAAAAAATTTCATTTGAAAAAACCCTATATAGACATTCAAGCAGATGAAATTTTAAACAAATTGAAATTGATGTAAAATTATATATACATATAGAAGATAGTATTGGAAGTATACTTGGTTTTAAAAATCAAGCTGTTTTACCTAATGAAAAAGCTGCAGCTAAAGATGTTCCTAAGATAATTCATTTTGAGTTGATCAATATAGATTTTAATGTTGCTGATGGACTGTATGTAAGACATAATGATCATTTTCTTAAAAAAACTGATATAATTGCTTCATTTACGTATAATGCAGAGTTTGTTTCACCAATAATTTATGAACCAAAAATCCTGTAAATGTTCCTATTTTTGATAAAATTCTAGATTTAGAAGTTACTATAACTGATGGAAATGATAATATAATTGACTTTAACGGTGCTACTGTAACAGTTGTTTCAGAAATAACATAATATATTTTTCCTTAATAAGTGACTAATTGCTAAAACAATCATGAAGAAAATTGCAAGTTATCAGTTTTACTTATTCCCTGTGAATGAGAAAACAGAAATAATTTAAATGTTCCTAACAAAGATACAGAAATTGAAATAAATATTGGTGATGGTTGGCTTCATCCAAATCATGCACAATTGGATATGAATTTTAGTGTTATTGGAAATGATGGAACAGATTATCCAACTTATGATGGAAAATCAATTAAAAAATTAATTGATAATTATGCAGCTAAATTGTTTGACTTTGTAACAATAAAGAAAGGAAATAATATTATATCTAGAATTGAACATCCTTTTATTTCATCAACAGTTTTATTACATTTAACTTCATCTATTACTGACAAAATAAGTTTAGAGGGACATATAATCAATACAGGAAAAATAAATAATAAAAGAAATGAAGAACTTAATCTATTATCATTACTTGGTGGATTTTTTAAAGATTATGCAGAAATTATGTGGGAAGGAGATTTAACTGTCATTTTTACACGTAGTTCATCTTCTGGAGATGTAAATATTTGTTGGGCTGTTAAAAATGATGCTTAATTGAATTAAAAGACACTCTTCCTAAAAAAGGTTATAGAATCTATGGAAATTCGGGTACCTGTTGTTAAATATGAACCAAATTACGAACTTCAACAATGTGAAAATATTTTTAAAACCAGAAAATACCTATTTCTTTTTATGACCTTCAAACAGAAGTAGTTGTTGGTTTATCTAATAAAAACAGTTTTGAATTAGATATTACAAATTACTATAACTTAATTGAATTTGATATGCCATATTTTGTTTTTGTTATATTTCTGCCAAATCGTAAAAATAATCAGTTAGTTGATTCATCATTATCTGATCATGTTAAACTCCTGAATATTTATTTAAAAAATGGCAGAAGTGAAGTTTTTCCTAAAGAAATATGGAATATTAATCCGCCAAATAATTTTCTAAAAGCATATGATGCATTCTTAGATTTGGAGCGAATTACTTTACTAAAATTGTATATTGATATTAGTCCATTTAGTTTTATAAATAATTATCCAATTTATGTAATTAATACGACACATAGAAAGAATGTTGTAACTGCACAGAAAACAACTATAAAACTTTGTGCAACTTTTAATGATAAAATTCCAAATGATACACTTGGTTATGTAATTATGTATGGAAAAAAGGATCTTATGTATGATGCACAGCATTGATTACTTACTGATAATTTTTCATTATTAATATTTGCTTCTATATAAATGAATGAAACAATTAAAAAATCTATAAAAGTGTTAACTCCATGCTTATACACGTTTCTGAAACATTTTTAGGGAGATAGAAAAAATAAAAAATGAAAATTTTAAATATAATTTACTTTTGTTAACTAATTCATTTTATTTATTTACTTTTGTTAACTAATACATTTTAAGTATTTACCTACATTCACAAAGCGATATTTTAAAATAATGTAGTTCATTAACTAATTTATTTTATTTATTTTATTACGTTCACCTATGGGAAATGTATGTAAAATAAAAGATTTCTTATTATAGCTATTATTATATTATTTTATTATATTATATTATTATTAGGTAAAAGGGATAGTAGGATGATTTTGTATGTCCTGGGAGATTAGGGTAATTTCGTGAAAAAAATGCGAGTGTTAACAAGCAATTATTTATTTTTTACGAAATTGTCCTAGTGTCCCAGAACAGACAAAATCATCCTACTCAACCACAACTCGGAAATGAATGGCCGTCAAAAAGAACACGCTACCAGCAACACGTACGTGGAAGTGAGTTTCCCCAGATAGTCCTGTTACGATAAAGAGTGCAATCAGTATTTAAATTAGCTGAGGGATTACAGGTGAACAATCATAAGCAGGAGAACTATAAATTACTTTCCACTGCTGGTTACGTTCTGTGCGAATTTTGTGTGTTCTTTACTGCGTAAAGCTTGATTATTAAATCAACAACCCTAAACTACTGTAATGTCTTTACTCTGTAGAGATAAAACTGACTGCAGAGAATGCTTTTCAGCGAGATGTTGACATGTGGTTCTGTAACTAGCAATGGTGTTAACAATCAACTCTGAATTCCACATACTTTAATATTTACTGATTTATGGCATGGTCAGAAAGTTCCTTTATGTGTGCAATTATTTCATTGTTACTGCAACACCACTTGTAGTTAGTTACTTGTACAAAACGTTTTCAGTTTTTTTTACCTTTACTCTTACTGTGAACCTTACCTTCTTGCCAAATTTAACGATTCTACGCTAAGGGGAAGTACCCTATACGTTTCAGTGAGTGAGCTCGCGAGTGTCAAAATATGTGACATAAATGGGCGCAGGTTTTGATTGCGTTGACCCAGAAGCTTAACATTTTTACATCACCAAAGGACTATAGACTGCAGTGCTTGGCATAAATTTCAGGTTTATACGTCTACCTGTTCCTGAGAAAAAGTGGGCTTAACAGTCAGAGGGACAGATACGCAGACAGGTGGATAAAAAAAATCGTGTGATGTAGTTACAGATTAACAATTTAGGGCTTTTACCTTTACATCTACTGCGTTCTTCTTTCTTAATGATTCTACACCAACGGGAAGTATCCTGCTTTAGGCTCTGATAAGTGAGTTTGCGTGTATCAAAATATGTGACGTAAATGACTGTACCTTTTGACAGCATCGACTTAGATGACTCACTTGTTTGCATTGCCAAGGGACCGTAAACAGTAACAAGTGACATAAATTTCAAATGGTTCAAGTGGCTCTAAGCACTATGGATCTGAGGTCATCAGTCCCCTAGACTTAGAACTAGTTAAACCTAACTTACCTTAGATCATCAAACACATCCATGCCCGAGGCAGGATTCGAACCTGCGACGGTAGCAGCCGCATGGTTCCGGTCTGAAGCGTCTAGAACCGCTCGGTCACAGCGGCCGGCACATAAATTTCAACCTGAGAGGAAATGGTTTTAAAAAGTCGGACAAACAGACAGACAGATAGAGGGCCAGAAACAAAGTGATGCTATAAGGGTTTCGTTTTTACCGACTGAAGTACAGAACCATAAGAGAGAACAGAACCTAAATTTTAAGCACTGCTCGAAATTCATACCTCAAATGTTGCTACAATTCAGACATCGTCCAGGGAAAGATTTTTCGGACAAAACCACCCTGCTCGACAAACGCAAGCACTATCGATTAATGGACGATCCCCCACGTGGTCATCTGCGTTTGGCTAGTGTAGCACTGTAGGCAGCTCGGCAGCGCTGCATGGTTGTCTGGAGTATTTTCCTCGATTGGACGTCCGCTCCTCTCTTCGAAACTTACTATCCAATTATTTTCCCGTTCGTCTGTCTGTCTGTCTGTATTTCTTTTTTTCAGAAAGGATTTTCTTACTGCTGGCAGTTTGCATTTTACATCCCCTCTGCTTCTGCCATTGTCACTTACTTTGCAAAACTCGTCTCCTACTTTTAGTGTCTTGTTACATAGTCACGTTTCCTCGGTCACCTGATGCCCAATTTTATTTCGCGAAATGAATCTCTCTGGGCCTGTAGAGCCCCGTGAGTCTCGTATCCTACTTCCTGGTGTGAGTCGTGCTTGGGTAGCTCAGTTGGTAGAGCGCTTGCCCGCGAAAGGCAAAGGTCCAGAGTTCTAGTGTCGGTCCGGCACACAGTTTTAATCTACCAGGAAGTTTCATATCAGCGCACACTCCGCTGTAGAGTGAAAATTTCGTTCTAGAAACATCCCTCAGGCTGTGGCTAAGCCATGTCTCCGCAATATCCTTTCTTCCAGGAGTGCTAGTTCTGCAAGGTTCGCAGGAGAGCTTCTGCGAAGTTTGGAAGGTAGGAGACGAGGTACTGGCGGAATTAAAGCTTTGAGGACGGGGCGTGAGTCGTGCCTGGGTAGCTCAGCTGGTAGAGCACTTGCCGGCGAAAGGCAAAGGTCCCGAGTTCGAGTTTCGGCCCGGCACAGTGTTTTAATCTGCCAGGAAGTTTCAAGACGCAACAGTTTTGGAAGCACATCATTGTTTATGACGTCATATCTCCTGATCCATGTTAGGTAAGTGGTTTTTACTCCCACAGCGATTATTGATTTGCACTAAGGGGTCTGTGTACCAGGTTTGGTTGACATGGGTCCAGTGGCTTAGGAGGAGGTGCGGAACCTTCATTCGTACATAAAAATACGTAGATAAATACGTAGATCCATTTTCATAATATGCATGGATTTAATACTAATGTGTTTATTGACCACACTGCACTGTGTAATTGTGGGATACAAGTTTTGTAATAATGTTTTAAATTCACTATGACAGAGCTACAAGTTTCGTTTAATGATTAATTTCCTTTGCCTGTTGGATTATTACTAAGTATAGGACTTCAGTGATAAAAATGCTGTGATGTGCCCTGCTATTGTGTGAGCGGAACACATGTGGCACATCTTTTTTTTAACGGATCGGAGGCGATGAAATAGTTCAACGACTGGAGCTGCGACAATTCTGTGCGAGTCTGTTTGGCGGTTTCTTTTGCCTGCCCCGTGGGTAGCTGGCGGTGTTCGGTGTACAGGTTTCGGTGTTTCACATTCGGTGTGGTGACTGCCGAGGGAGGGGCTGTCTGCTGCGACGCTGCCTCTGAGCGGTGACAGTCTGCTTGCGCGCCCAAAATCCAGAATTTACCTCACACTTGGTTCTCGTATCCCTTCTTATTTTTCCTCCTCGCTATGATCTTTTGAGATCAGATTAACGTTACCGAACAACAGCTAATCGAACCGTTTTTAGTACAACAATTAATTTCAAGCTCGTTTTAAACCATCCTTTCTTTCGGTGTAATGTCCTAGACTATGTGGCATCGTGCATAAATCTGCGTGGTAGCTGGCATGCGACGCTTTTCATGTAATGCCTTCGTCACCCAATTATATAGAAACAGCCTTCAACCGCGTTTTACTTTGTTTTTATGTTTTGTCCCAAGCAATATGTTAGGTTCCTTTATAATGCGAGGATCGAGCTGATCTATAGGTTTAAGCATATTGTACTAAGCACCTATTTGTTAAAGGAACACTGCGTGACATATTTTAGAAATGTATTAAAGATATCTGATTTCACGTACACATGTCGTCAATTAGCACCACTAGGGCCAATCGCCGTAAAAAGTAGGTTGATGCATAATTTCGTAGTGTTTTTGTTTTGCATGTTGGTATTCCCGTTGCTGTGGGTTTATTCATCAACTGTCATTTTTGTTTGCATTTCGCTGTGAATTTACGTATTGTCATCGTGAGGGGAGTGGCGTACGGTTGGAAACGGAGTGGAAACAGGAACATTTGCGACGTACTCTTCTGTCTGAGTTCAACAGAGAGGTGACAGCAGTGGAGGCACCCAGCAACATGGGGATAACGCCAATGGACAGAGAACGGCAAGAAAATGGTTTTCTCGCTTTAAGGAGCATCGCTTTGACATTGCTGACTCTGCAGGTACAGGAAGATCTTCGGGGTCAGTGTTTGACTAAGATCGTTTATACGCAATAATCCACAATGATCCACGTCATTGAACACGAGAACTCCAACGTGATGAACTGTGATCATCCCACCATCATGCGACATTTGCCTGTAATGAAGGTTCAGGAACCGCGTGTCTGTGTACCGCACGCTGCGAACCAAAATCGCGAAAGTCGGCGGGTGGCCGTGTGTGCGCCGCTGCGCGCCCGCCACCAGTTGGTTCGTGAAGAACAGGGACCACTCCTATCCTGTGTCGCTACCGGTGACGAGAATCTGTGTCTTTATACTAACATACGGAAAAGAAAGGAATTCCCGACACCAAACAAGTCCGCAACTCGTCGTACAAAGACCTGCGTGCATCCACAAAACGCGATGCTGTGCATCTTGTGGAACAGTGACGGTGTAGTGTACTACGAATTGCTTCCCCGAGGTGTAGCCGCCACTGCTGACATT
Source organism: Schistocerca americana (assembly GCF_021461395.2). Taxonomy (NCBI): domain Eukaryota; kingdom Metazoa; phylum Arthropoda; class Insecta; order Orthoptera; family Acrididae; genus Schistocerca; species Schistocerca americana. The sequence goes on from NC_060127.1 coordinate 195,800,681, forward strand.
TACTGTCAACAACTGAGGCGTCTTTCAGAGGCAGTACAAGTGCAACGATCAGGAGGACTGCGTGAAGTCACGCTACTCCACGGCAACGCCCGCCTGCGTCCCGTAAACACCGCGCGGGAGTTGTGTGCGGGAGTCATTCCCCGCCCACCTTGTACCCCTGATCTTGCGCCCCCGGGTTTTCACTTTTCCCGGTCTCTATAGAGCAGCATCAAGGAACCCTTTGCAGATGGAAACGCGCTCCGAACATGGCTCGACGGGTTCTGCGTCTCAAAACCACGTGATTTCTGGAGTCGTGGAATCGTTAAGTTACGCTAGCGTTGGCAGATTACTGCAAACAGTGAAGGAGAATATATTATTGATGACTAAAGGCTCTGTTATTACACCTATTAAAAAATTTATGCACCAATCGAGTACTCAATCTACAAAATTTCATTCTCTGGTCTCATTCCTTCACGTACTGACTAGGCGCCTACGTGTCGCTGTGGTTCTAAGGTTACTTACGGTATCCACTCATTGTGTCGTAAAAAATCTACTCATCTGTTTTTAAAGAGTTTATATACGGAGAATGGTCAATATTCAGTGATATGATAGCACTGTTGGAAGAAAAAAGTTCTATTGAACGTCCGCGGGACTGCTACGGTCGCAGGTTCGAATCCTGCCTCGGGCACGGATGTGTGTGATGTCCTTAGGTTAGTTAGGTTTCAGTAGCTCTAAGTTCTAGGGGACTGATGACCTCAGATGTTAAGTCCCATAGTGCTCAGAGCCATCTATTGAACGTGGGCTCTAGATTGCAGACGTTTCGATAAATGAGGACTTCGCCACCTTCGACACTGTGAAACAAACCTCTTGTACTGCAAGCTCTTTGCTTAACACATTCTGAGAGGTGGCAGTATGGACGAAAGTAAGAAAGAAATGTTCAGTAAACATCGGCTCTGAAGTTCATACGTTGAGAGCTATCAGCACTTTTTCACCTTTGCTACTGTGAAACACATCTCTCCTACTGAACAACTGCTCATAGCTGTTTAAGTATGCGTATTAGGGTCCACGTTTACCAGACTTTTTTGCTTCGAATGATCGTTCCTGTAAATACATAAAACCATCCGAATCTGACAGAAGACACCCTCCCCTCCCCCTGTACTTCCCCGACCACTACCGCCAGGTCATCCAACTAACTGTACCGTACGCAGCGCTGTCATGCCAACTGCCGAACAAAAGTCCATCTTCTGTAACTGTGGCGCTGTGATCGCTGAATAAAGTCAGTCTGACGATGGCTGCGGAGACGAAACCAGTATCCAGTTTTAATAAAAAAGCGTTAATTTTGACGGAATCATGTATAATATAATTCGGCTACATGTCTTTGTGATCCTCATAACGACTGATTTCAAGCTGAGTGTCGTCTACGGACAGCCCGAGATAGCAAGGGACTGGTGCAAAATATTGCACACGCAGACAGTTTCGCCCATAGTGACTGCGGCTTTGAGTTTCACAGCCTGCAGACAGGCCAGGGCGCAGTTGTTCAGTGGCGGGCGCCGCCAGCCTACTGTTGAAGGACACCAGCCCCACCCACGGCACACTCGGCCACGCCGGCTCAGTGTCAGCTGTGGACGCGGGAGAGGCCCAACTCAGGCGGGCCCGCCAATCTGACCAGTACTCCTATACTAACACGAATTCTTTACAGACGAATGGAAAAAACTAGTAGGAGCCGACATCGGGGAAGATCAGTTTGGATTCCGTAGAAATACTGGAACACGTGAGGCAATACTGACCTTACGACTTATCTTAGAAGAAAGATTAAGGAAAGGCAAACCTACGTTTCTAGCATTTGTAGACTTAGAGAAAGCTTTTGACAATGTTGACTGGAATACTCTCTTTCAAATTCTAAAGGTGGCAGGGGTAAAATACATGGAGCGAAAGGCTATTTACAATTTGTACAGAAACCAGATGGCAGTTGTAAGAGTCGAGGGACATGAAAGGGAAGCAGTGGTTGGGAAGGGAGTAAGACAGGGTTGTAGCCTCTCCCCGATGTTATTCAATCTGTATATTGAGCAAGCAGTAAAGGAAACAAAAGAAAAATTCGGAGTAGGTATTAAAATCCATGGAGAAGAAATAAAAACTTTGAGGTTCGCCGATGACATTGTAATTCTGTCAGAGACAGCAAAGGACTTGGAAGAGTGTTGAACGGAATGGATGGTGTCTTGAAGGGAGGATAGAAGATGAACATCAACAAAAGCAAAACGAGGATAATGGAATGTAGTCTAATTAAGTCGGGTGATGTTGAGGGTATTAGATTAGGAAATGAGACACTTAAAGTAGTAAAGGAGTTTTGCTATTTAGGGAGCAAAATAACTGATGATGGTCGAAGTAAAGAGGATATAAAATGTAGACTGGCAATGGCAAGGAAAGCGTTTCTGAAGAAGAGAAATTTGTTAACATCGAATATAGATTTAAGTGTCAGGAAGTCATTTCTGAAAGTATTTGTATGGAGTGTAGCCATGTATGGAAGTGAAACATGGACGGTAAATAGTTTGGACAAGAAGAGAATAGAAGCTTTCCAAATGTGGTGCTACAGAAGAATGCTGAAGATTAGATGGGTAGATCACATAATTAATGAGGAGGTATTGAATAGAATTGGCGACAAGAGGAGTTTGTGGCACAACTTGACCAGAAGAAGGGATCGGTTGGTAGGACATGTTCTGAGGCATCAAGGGATCACCAATTTAGTATTGAAGGGCAGCGTGGAGGGTAAAAATCGTAGGGGGAGACCAAGAGATGAATGCACTAAGCAGATTCAGATGGATGTAGGTTGCAGTAGGTACTGGGAGATGAAGAAGCTTGCACAGGATAGAGTAGCATAGAGAGCTGCATCAAACCAGTCTCAGGACTGAAGACCACAACAACAACAACTCCTATTCACGGAATTACGATCATTTGGGGCTTCTGTTCGAAGACTGGTTTCATATATCTGCTCACCCTAGTCTGTCCTCTGCAAGTGCCTTCACCTTCAGTACGGAAACCTGAAGTAATTACACAAATTTATTTTTTTCGCCTGTTCGATTCAGTACTTCACCCATCGAATCTTCAACAGTGTTGTGAAGCACGACATTTTAAAATGTCCGGAGAACATACCATCCACGTTTCTCTTCAGTACAATGCTATAGTCGAGACCAGCACCTTCAAAAAAGATTAATGTTAGTTATTAACAATATCCAGTTTTTCAGAAATTCCATTTGTTCTGTGAGGAGTCTTTATTGTACGTCCTTTCTACTTCGGATGTCGTCAGTTATTTTGCGGCCGAAACAGAAAACCTCATTCACTAATTACAGTGGCTCGTTTCCTAGTCCTATCCGCTCAGCAACGCAAGGTCTAATTCTACGACATTTCATTACCCTTGTTCCACATTTGTTAATATTATAACCTCCTCACCGCCATACACTCAATACAACGGCTGTTCTAAGCTTCTTAGCCGTCTCTGACAGAATTACAATGTTGATATTCTACATCTGTTGGCAGGTGGCTAGCAGCATGTTATCTTGGATTAAGAGGCACCGACTGATGTAGAAAACGGTTCAGGCGTGCCGCACAAAAGTGTGTTTGGACCTGCCTGTTCACGTTGTACATTAATTTCCGTACGTGCAATACTAGCAGTGAACTCCATTTCTTTGCAGGTGGTACTGTTATCTGTAGTGAACTACTACTTGCACAATTGTGGTTTAGATTTCAAATCGAAGTAAGGTTTGACAAATTGCTTTAAATGATCAGAATTTGCACTTCATAAAAATCTAAGCTGTAGTAAGCTAAGAGTACAATAACAACTCGCGTGTGTAACAGTTTGTGGTGATATCAAATGAGATGATCAAGTATGCGCAGTCATAGTTAAACCTCGTGCAAGACTTTAGTTCACAGCACGATATTGGGAGCATAAAATCAGTCTCCAAGAGAGATTGTGGGACATGAAGTCAATCTCCAGCTGAGAATGCTTATAAAACTCTCTCGCGACCTGTAGTCGACTACTACTCAAATGTATGGAATCTATTTCAAATCAAGTAACGTGGGATACTAAATGCATACAGCGAAGGCAGCACGAATGATTACGAGTTCGATGTACAAAGGTAAGATGGCTGACGGTTCAAGATATCCATCATTATAACACGAATGGCCGACCGGAGTGGCCGAGCTGTTGTAGTTGCTACAATCTGGAACCGCACGACCGCTACGGTCGCAGGTTCGAATCCTGCCTCGGGCATGGATGTTTGTGATGTCCTTAGGTTAGTTAGGTTTAAATTCTAGCGGACTGATGACCTCAGAAGTTAAGTCCCGTAGTGCTCAGAGCCATTTGAACCATTTTATAACACGTATCTCTACTTATAAAGTTTCAACGACAAGTTTTAAATTGTGAATATCGGACTCGTGGGGATTTTGAAAACAAGAGTGTAATAACAAGACTACTGCTTTCTTTTTTGTCTTACTTATGTTCTGACTGTTTTGACGCGGTCCGCCAAGAAATCCTCTCCTGTGTGTTGGATGTATTCCAATCTCTGTCTTCCCCTGCAGTTTGAACCCCCTGCAGCTCTCTCTAGTACCACGAAAATTATTCATGATGCCTTAACACTTGTCCTGTCACCCCAACCCTTCATCTTGCCACTGACTTCCACATACTCCTTTTCTTCCTGTTTGAGTAGAGACTGTTCACTTCTTATCAGTACACCCGATGTTCAACGTCCTCCAATAAAACCACATATCAAATGCTTCGAGACTCATTTCATCTTTTTCTATAGTCCATTATCCCAAACAACGAATGGCTCCAGAGTTCAAATGGCTCTGAGCACTATGGGACTTAACTGCTGTGGTCATCGGTCCCCTAGAACTTAGAACTACTTAAACCTAACTAACCTAAGGACATCACACACATCCATGCCCGAGACAGGATTCGAACCTGCGACTGTAGCGGTCACGCGGTTCCAGACTGTAGCGCCTAGAACCGCACGGCCACTGCGGCCGGCGGCTCCAGAGTTCTCAGAAATTTTGTTGTTTAATTACTTCCGAAAGAACAGACACCACACATTCATATAACTGCTCCGCCTAGATGGGCAACGGAGACACCATCTTCAGTGCGGATGCACAAATACGCCCGACCTCCGGCGGGGATCTCAGAACATGGAGGTGGTGGACAGGGGCTGCGGTGAGGTGGCGCACTGTGGGAATGTGGGTCGGCCGCGAGGTGTGCCCAGGTAGTCTATGCAACTGCGATAACTCTGTGTCCCGGATGGCGCAGTGGCTACCGCATCTGCCTCATAAGCAGGGGATCCCGAGTTCGAATTCAGGCCCTGTACACATTTTTCGCTCGTCATTGCAGATTCTGGGTAATGTCCCGATGCAGCTGACATCAGTAATACATATCCTTTCCTTTCTTCCCCTCTCCACCTCCAATTTACATATTTGTCTCTTAATTATGGTCAATTTTTGGTACTGGAGCACTTCTTCAGGAATGACTTCCTTTGTCTCTGCTAGTCTGTTTCTTATGTTCTTACTTCGTCCGTGAGATGTTATTTGGCTTCCATGATAGCAGACTTCTTTCGCTCCATCTACTTCATGGACGTTACTCTTGATGGTAAAGTTTTGTCAATATTATTTATGGCACTTCCTGTTACTTTCGTCTCTTCAGTTTGCACTAAATCGATACACCGTGGTCAGTAGACCCTTTACTCCATTTTGTACGTCCTACAAATTCTTCCTCGCTTTCACTGAGAATAGCTATGTCATCATTGATATTATTTCACCACGAAATTTAATCTCACTCCTGGACTTTTTTCTATTTCCTTCACTGCTTCTTTGATGTACAGATTCAACAATAGGCATCCCACTCTTACTCCCTCTTCAATCTGAGCACTTCGTTCATTATCTTTCATTCTCATTGTTCTCTCGTGCGTCTTGTACACTTTTTGTGTATTAGCCTTTTTCCTGTGCCTCCCTCATGTACACATTCACACGCCTATTGCATATCTCCTTCTTCTCTCTTTCTGTGTCCACCTCTACTATCTGGCATCTCTTTGTCCACGTCATCCTATCGCCTCTATCTGCCTGTCTCCTCTTTTCCCCTCATTCTGTCCATCTCCTCCTCGCCCATCTCTTTGTCAGTCCCATCCATCTCCTCTCTCTCCAACTACCTCTCTCTCTGTCTCTCTCTCCATCCAAACCTCCCTCCCTTCCCTCTGTCCATCCATCTTCTCCTCCATCTCTTTCTTTTCCACCTGCCACTACCCTTCTACACCCTGCGTTCAGACTCTTTCATCTCCCGCTCCTCCTCCCCCTCCTCCTGTCTTTGTCCCTCTCCTCCTCCCCCATCTCTCTGACCATCTCCTCTTTTATACGCTGAGGAGCCAAAGAAAATGGGACATCTGCCTAATATCGTGTAGGGCCCCCGCGAGCACGCAGATGTGCCGTGACACAACGTGGCATGGACTCGACTAATATCTGAAGTAGTGCTGGATGCAACTGACACCATGAATCCTGCAGGGCTGTCCGTAAATCCGTAAGAGTACGGTGGGGTACGGCTGGGTGTTTGGTGGCCAGAAGAGTGTTCCCGGAGTCATTCGTTAGCGGTTCTGGATGTGTGCGGTGTCGCATTGTCCAGCTGGAATAGCCCAAGTCCATCGGAATGCACAGTGGACATGAATGGATGCAGGTGATCAGACAGGATGCTTACGTACGTGAGTCGTATCTAGACGTGTGAGGGGTCCCATATCACTCCAACTGCACACGCTCCACACCATTACAGAGCCTGCACCATCTTGAACAGTCCCCTGCTGACATGCAGTTCCCATGGTGTCATGAAGTTATCTCCATACTCGTACACGTCCATCCGCTCGATACAATTTCAAACGAGTCTTGTCCTGCTAGGCAACATGTTTAAAGCCATCAACAGTCCAATGTCGGTGTTGACAGGCCCAGGCGTGGCGTAAGGCATTGTGTCGTGCAGTCATCAAGGGTACACGAGTGGGCCTTCGGCTCCGAAAGCCCATATTGATGAACGTTTCGTTGAGTGGTTCGCACGCTGACACTGGTTATGGCCCAGCATTGATATCTGCAGCACTTTGCGGGAGGGCTGCACTTCTGTCAAGTTGAACGACTCTCTTCAGTTGTCGTTGGTCCCGTTCTTGCAAGATCATCTTCCGGCCGCAGCGATGTCGGAGATTTGATGTTTTCCGGATTCCTCATATTCACGGTACACTCGTGAAATTCTCGTACGGGAAAATCACTTCATCGCTAACTCGGAGATGCTGTGTCCCATCGCTAGTGCGCCGACTGTAACACCACGTTCAGACACACGTAAATCTTGATAACCTACCATTGTAGCAGCAGTAACCAATCTAACAACTGCACCAGACACTTGTCTTATATAGGCGCTGCCGACCGCAGCGCCGTGTTCTGCCTGTGTGCGAATCTCTGTATTTGAACACGCAAGCCTACACCGGTGTCTCTGGCGGTTCACAGGGTACCATATTTATTTAAAAAAATATGTGGCCGCTATCGACCAACATTTCTATTAGAGTATATTGTAAAAATTTGAATTAAATTTGTCAAAAGCTTTTCCAGATTTTGTCTTTATGTTGTTGTATAGATAACCCCTTCTTTCCTCATAGCTTACCTTTGTTTTTGTAAGAATTTAGAAGATCTTGCCGTAAGGACTGCGATTTGTGCTAGTATTCTAGCAGAGACCGCACAATAACACGTTTTCTGGATTTCAAGGGAAATGCAGGTCGGGCTGTAGTGTGTAGGAACACCAGAACGGACGTATCATGAGACCATTGGAGTTCATTGGACGGCACGTGGAGGAGACAAGTGTGTGGTCGCGGAGCCGACTGCGAGAGATACTCTCTCCGCGTGTGGGTGGCCAGTTGGGAGGGGGAGCAGGGGAAAGGGGGGGATAGAATTAAATCAGCGTGATCGATGACGCGAGGCACTTGCCGCGTGGCGTGGTTCTGCTTGAACCCTGACCTTATCAACAGCCGCATCACTCATCCCCAGGACAGCTGCCGCATGGCTCCCGATAGCAAAGCCGGTGGCCAGCGAAACGCCGCGGCTGGCGACGCGACATCCAACGTAAAGTGTCGATAGAAAAGGATCGATACCTTGGAGTATCGTCGGTTACCTATATATATATATATATATAATTTAAAGTCCCCAGCAGCGGTTTTCTGTTTGTCTGTGAAGGCTAATCTCGGGAACTACTGTACGGATTTTGATGCGGGTTTCACTGATACACACACTGACTGAGGAGGTAGGTTCGTGCATGTAATATATTACAGCCACGCCAGACAAATTGTTAGGCCGTAGATAGTGCTTTGCGCTTGAAGTCGGGGCGGGTCAGCAGCCTTTGACAAGAAGAGTGTCCGTTTGTTTGCTTGTTCGTAATTCATACAAATCTACAGTTTTATTCCGACCTTGATGAAATTTTGCACACTTTACCTTCAAGACGAGAGGGAGGTCACTGTCTACGTAAGATTTCGTAATCTGACATGAAACATACGAGGCGTGATCAAAAAGTAACGGGGTTTCTTTAATTTTGCTGTCTTTCTACAACATATTGCACCACACATTTTCAACATTTCTTTTTTTTCATTTTGTTGGTACACATGTTCCAGAGGTATGTTTTGAATAATTATTTAATTCTTGACAGTCGAAAAGGTTATACGTGTTTTCGAGTGCTCAGCGAATGAATCAAGGAGTTTGCATTAAATTTTGCTTAAAAAATGGAATAATGCGGATCACCACATTCGAAACGTTGATTGTCGTGGATCGGTTATGGGTAAGATAGGAGTTTACGAGTGGTATAAACGTGTTAGAGAGGGTCAAAAAGACGTTGAAGACGACGACTGCTCTTGACGCCATATCACATCAGTTGCTGAAGACAATGCGAAAGAGACAAAGAAAATAGTTGTGGAAAATCGCCAAATCATCATCAGAGAGTTTGCTTATGATGTCGGAACATCCTTTGGCTCACGTTTTGGGCATGAAACCTGTATCAGCAAACTTTGCTCCGAAATTGTTGAATTTCGAGCAAAAGCGGTGACGCGTAGACTATGCTCAGGAAATGCTGAAAAAAAAAAAAACGATCCCGTAAGTTCTAAAGAGGGTTGTAACAGGTGACGAAACATTAGCGTAGGGGTGTGACGAAGAAAACAAGGCCCAGTCCTCAGAATGGAAACTGCCTGAGAGGCAAGACCGAAAGAAATTCGACAAGTCCGATCACATGTAAAGGTTATTCGCACAGTTTTCTTCAACGGAATAGTGGATCGTCAGTTCCTACTTTATAGCCGTACGATCAGTAAGGAACACCACATGGAAGTTTTGCGCGTTTTGCGTGAATCAGTCCGAAGAAATCGACCAGAATTGTGCTAAATCATTCGAGGATATTTCATCACGATAATGCTTCCGCTGACACCTCAGTGCTTGTTCATTAGTTTTTGGCAAAAGCAAAACCGTTATGTTGTCTCAACCACCATAATAGTGGGCCTCTGTGACATCCTTCAATTCCCGAGGCTGACCATAACGGAGGTTCGAGTCCTCCCTCGGGCATGGGTGTATGTGTTTGTCCTTAAGATAATTTAGGTTAAGTTGTTTGTAAGCTTAGGGACTGATGACCTTAGCAGTTAAGTCCCATAAGATTTCACACACAGTTGAACAGCTGACCATGAACGGACGTCGTTTTGCCACCACTGATCTGATAAAAACAGAATCACTGCCTCTGCTAAACACCATAACGAACAGTAAGTTCTAAAAGTGCTTCCAAGATTAGAAAAAGCGCTGTCACACGTATATTAGATGTAACGAATTACTTTGAAGAGGACAAAGATGATGTTTATGAATAAATAAAGGTTCTTTAACAAATCGAAAATTCTCTTCCTTTTTCATCACACCTCTTATGTAATATATAAGGGGAAAAGTTGCTACCAGAAAGCTGTAAATGTTCTTGACCTATTTACTTCAAATTTATACACAAAATCCTAACGAATATTTGGGCGGACAGAAATTATGTATTCGTTAATAAGGAGAAACCTTGTACATCTCGGATAGTACTTGACCGATTTATTTTGCATTTCTACATTCAGATGAAACAACGAAGAAAATTAATGAAAAAATAAATGCCTAGCAAATGAATTATATCGCGTTAAACTGACTGTAACTCCTATTGCGAGAATAAATTGCAGCGGCAATATCCGTGTAGCGGGCAGTACCTTGAGACGTCGCTAGGTCGTGGGACGGGCGCCAGCTCGAAAATTTGAAAAACATATGACAGCAAACTCTTATTTATTGATTAGTTGCCGTTGTTACATATGAAATATACCCTAGAAGATGTTACAGTCCGTGTTTCCCAGTTACTTGTGTTATTAAAATCCACAGTGCCATACAAACGCTGAGGCGGATCGTTAGTATAGTACCAACAAAAGTCACTAGATGGCGGGTCGATCAAAAGATCGAACAGAAATAGAGGTTTCGCGAACTGTGACGTAAACTGTTCGAAATAGTTCGAGTCGTGCTCAAACACAACCGTACGTGAAGCAGTGAAAACTGAGCTGAAACAATGTATGTGGCGAATTTTCCAAGAACGCAATGAGACACCTCTCGCAAAATATAACAACAGACGGCGGAACTAATCATCTTTTCACGCAGGGAAAATATAAAGTCTGAGAAAATCTGGTTGAAGAACTGAATTAAAAATGGGTAATCATTTTGTGTGGCAGATATTAAATATCCCGGACAACGCCGGGCACAGCAGCTAGTTTTTGATAAAAAATTTATAGTAGATACTCTCTAACGGTTCCAACAGTCGATTAAATAAAAAAATACAAGAGTTAAATCAAGCAGCGCTTTTAGTTTCATTAAAGTTTACAATTTTTACTAAACTCCCCTTGCCTGCTACTCAAAGGCGATCAAAAACGATATTTTTTTCATTTCCCTGATAATCTGTTACGTGACTTTCACATCCTCCTGCCTGCTTTTGAAAATAAACGTTCAGAGGACACCTACGTCGCTGGACTCAGCTGCTATCTGTTGCTTAGGTTATGGAACTGGAGGAGGAAGACTTTCGTGACTTTCCATTAGTGTAAAAGATTATCCCACAGCTGTGATAAGTGTTAGAGAATAAACGCTCATTCCACTTTTTTACTCCGCCAGAGCGGGTTCGAAAAGGGCGGCTGCTCCATCTTTTTTTTTTTCTTTTGTTCTCTGTACTCTGATGCCTTATGATGTCACACACTTGCATCCTACGTCATTAATTATTCATGAGATGTATTCCCGTGTCCGTCTTCCCGTACAGCTTTTGCCCTCTACGTTTCGCTCAAGTACCATGGAGGTTACTTTCTGATGTCTCAACATGTATCTTATCGTCCTGTCCCTCTTCTTAGTTTCCATAAATTTCTTTCTTGGATGGTTCTCCAGAGAACCTTCAGTTTCTTATTTTAACACGACCTAATTTTCAACATTTTTTTCTGTAGCAAAACATCTCAAACGCTTAAAATTCTATTGTGGTTTCCCCACAGTTCATGATTCACTACCATAAAATGCTGTGCCCCACACGTACATTCTTAGAAATTTATTCCTGAGATTAAGACCGATATCTGATACCAGCAGACTTCTGTCCTGGTTACTCGTGATAGTCTGCTTTTATGTTCTCGTTTTTTTTTTCGTCTTTCTTTTTTGTAATTTATTTTTATTTTTGAAAGGCAGTCGAATTCCTTAACTTCGTCTACTTCGTGACCACAACTTGTGATGTGAAGTGTATCGCTAATTTCGTTTCTGCTACTTGTCATTATTTCGATTACTCTGTTACACATTTTGAAATTTTCACACTTTGAGTGAGTACTGTTAAATTCCCGGAACACTGGTTACAAGCTCGCTATCCTGTGCTTTATGATAGCACACGCGCTCAAGTGGAAAGTTTCTTCTTCTAATATCGAACCGTGTCGGTTTCTGCTATTAATTATGTTGCATCATGTGTATCAGATACAGTGTCGGACTAGTTATGTGACGAAATAATATAAAGATTAAGCCTGTATGAAGTCGGAGACGGAACGAATAGCTTATCGCGGAAAGGAACGCCTAAGCTACATAACACGACTACATCTGGGAAAGATGACGAGCGAACAGAAATTGTCACAAGTAGCAGGGCTCACTGTGGAGGCGATTGAAAGGTCAGAGGGACACAGAGACAGCGCAGTGAATCATTAGGCGACTGTCTCCTGTGAATCAGCCGCTGAGGAAAACTACAGCCGCATAGGCGGGGCTCCATAGAGAGCGAAGGCGCGCGCTCCCGCACACGTACCTACATATATGTGGACACGCTGAAACATGGCAAGGGGCTGTCCCCAAAGTAACTCTTTGCCTCCAGTAATCATTTAAGATCTTTGAGATCACATATTTGGACAACGCCTTGGTTTTTATAACGGGCGATCAAGAAGGTTCCGTCAGAGGACGTTGTGTGCAACGTAGCGCAACCGACATGGAGACGAGCTATTAGTGCGGCATTCGTGTCTTCCGACGTATGTGCGGTAGATGCGGATATGTGAACTATGGCGACGTTGTCGTTTCGTGGTAGGCTCGTATTGAAAATATTAAGTCTCGTATTTTCTAGAAAAAAACTTCCCGCTTTCTGCATTTCGATCAAATCGTGTCTGGGCTCCAGGCGTCATTTTCTTTTTCTTTTCTCTTTTTTTCTCTTTTTTATTCAGGAGTCTAAACTCCACACGTACTTTTATCTTGTTCAAAGAATTCTGGAGAATGTTTTCAAGACGTAATAGAGACGTTGCTCTATTCCTATTTGCGACATAACGAAGTTGAGACACTACAGCTTCACGTCCTCTACTAAAAATTGTCTGTTCACAACTGACTGGCGGAATACACGCCTGTTGTTTACAGTTATTAGTTTCGTAGTTACTACACTGACATCACATATAGGCCAGGAATAAGACAAGCCTCAAAACTGTTTGGACGGACGATACAGAGAGAATTTCAAAACTTAATAAAAATGTGTATGAAAATGATATCTGTTCCCGAAAGAACAGATACCATTGATGACCGTGCAGCTTCTCTACAATCAAATGATGATTAAATCGAAATCCCCAGCTGCCGACAGGTGTTGATATACATCAATGGGGACAGCTAAAAATGTGTGCCCCGATCGGGACTCCAACCCGGGATCTCCTGCTTACATGGCAGACGCTCTGTCCATTTTTCTTTTTAATCTCATTTTGTTCGTTATAGTTCGTCGCAACTGTTCGTGGCGGACGTCCACTGACCGCCATTGAAGTTCGTTTTTGATCCATTCACTAATTTTTTTTTAATGCAGAGGGCAGCTAACCCTCTGACCGAACACGCTGAGATACCGTGACGGCCTTATCCCTTCCCATGAGCCCCGCATTCCCAAATGTCCACAATCTACATTCGTAGTGTTCCTAACAGATATTCGCCCATTCACTCATTACTGCCGAACTCTTACGGGACTCGTCAGTTTAGTCTGGCGCGAGTAAAGAGTGAATGGGCAAATATCTGTTAGGAACACTACGAATGTAGGTTGTGGACAGTTGGGAATGCAGGTCTCACGGGAAGCGTGCAAGGGTTAAGTCCCCGCAGTCATACTCCCCTCTGTGGCCTCGGGGGCTCAGATGGATAGAGCGTCTGCCATGTAAGCAGGAGATCCCGGTTTCGAGTCCCGGTCAGGGCACACATTTTCAGCTGTCCACATTGAGGTATGTCAACAACACCTGTCAGCAGCTAAGGGTTTCGATTTAATTATCATTTCATAATAAAAATGTTTTTTTTGGTAGAGGATAAATCTAAATGAGGTTCAAATAACGAAGTGTATCTGAAAAGAAGAAATACCTCAGCTGATCGGCGAAAGAGGGAAGTACAAAAATGTTCAGAGAAATACAGGAATACAGCAATACGAGTTACATAGAAACGAAATTAACTGGAAGTGCGGGGATGCTAAGACGAAATGGCTACATGAAAAACATTAAGAAATCGGAAAAGAAACGATTCAGCATACAGAAAATTCAGACCAGACCTCAGTGAAACTAAAGACAGGGGCGGTACCATTAAGAGTGAAATAGGAATTCCGTCGTAAATGCAGAGGAGAGAACACTTAGGTGCAAAGAGTACACTGAAGGCCTCAGTGAGGGGAGGAGCTGCCTGTTGACGCGACAGAACAAAAAGCAGGAATCGATAGGGAAGGAATTGAGTTTAAAAGATGTCTGGACGACTTAAGATCCAGTAAGGTTGAAGGGATACGTAACATTCCGTCGGAACTCCTAAAATTATTTGGGGCTGTGGCAACAAAAGGACTATTTACGTTGGTATGTTGAATGTATACGACATCAAACTATCGGAAAAATATCGCCCACAGAATTCCGGAGGTAGCAACAGCCGAAGTGCAAGAATTATCGCACAATCGGCATAATAGCTCATGCAGCCAAGTTGCTGACAACAACATGCAGAAGAATGGAAAAGAAAAACTGAGGATAGTTTAGATGACGATCAGTTTGGCTTTGGGAAAGGCAAAGGCAGAGGCAAGAGAGGCAGTTCTGAGCTGATAATGAAAGGAAGACTGAAGGAAAAAGATTCCTCGACCTGGAAAAAGAGTTCGACAATTAAAATGGTACAACATGTTCGAAATTCTAAGAAAAGTAGGAAATAGGGAAATACGGGTAATATACAACGCGTATAGAAATCAAGAGGGAACAATAAGACCGAAGTACTCTGATTGAAAAGTATATCAGACAGGGGTGTAATCTTCGCCCCTACTGTTCAATCTATACATCGAAGAAGCAACGATGGAAATAAAAGAAAGTGTCAAGAGTGGAATTAAAATTCAAGGTGAAGGATATAATGGATACGATTCGCTGATGACATTGCTATCCTCAGTGAAACTGAAGAAGATTTACAGGAACCTCTGGATGGAATGAACAGCCTAATGGGTACAGAATGTGGATTGAGAGTAGATCGAAGGAAGACGAAAGCAATGAGAACTAACAGTCGGAGCAAGGAGAACATGAAAAGCTGACTAGCACTGGTAAAAAGGGCTTTCCTGGCTAAGAGAAATCTGCTACTATCAAACATAGGCCTTAATTTGAGGAAGAAATTTCAGAGAGTGTACGAGTACAGCACTGTATGGTAGTGAGACAAAGGCTGTAGAATCTGGAACAGAAGAGAATCGAAAAGCTGACTAGCACTGGTAAAAAGGGCTTTCCTGGCTAAGACAAATCTGCTAGTATCAAACATAGGCCTTCATTTGAGGAAGAAATTTCAGAGAATGTACGAGTACAGCACTGTATGGTAGAGAGACAAAGACTGTGGAGAATCTGGTACAGAAGAGAATCGAGGCATTTGAATTGTGGTGCTACAGATAAATGTTGAAAATTTGGTTGACTGATAAGATAAGGAACCAGGAGCTTTACCGCAGAATCTGCGAGGAAAGGAATACGTAGGAAACACTGGCAAGAACAAGGATGATAGAACATCCGTTAACACATCAGGGGATAACTTCCGTGGTACCTGAGAGGTGTAGAGGGTAAAAACTGTATAGACAGACAGAGAGTGGAACTCATCCAGCAAATAAGAAAATCAAAATAAGAAATGATAAAAAAACATATGCTTGTGTTGTGGCAAGTGAATATTTCTGGATTGCATACGAAAGAAGTGTTACTTAGTTACTACTGTGACTGCCACATAATTGGGAGAGAGAAAGCGGAACGAAAATTACATTAAATTGTTTGACGGAAAGCTATCCAAATCGTACCCACTATTCCGTGAGAACAGTGGAACAAACATTATAATGATGGTGAACTGAGACAATCTGAAATGGAACTGAAACGGCTGGTAGGGTTAACTGGCTTGATTGCAACACATCGCGAAAAAAGTGTGTGAGCGTAAGTGTGCGTGTTTAAAGATATGCAGAGTGTTAGGAAAAAAATTGTTTTCTTCCTGATGTTTTAATCCATTCATGTTAATGAAACCATTCATGCTAATGAAAATGTCGACTATTATGAGAAACTAGTTGTCTGAATCTAAGTACTTTGTCTCCTGCTTCGACTAAAACAGCTCCATTGTTTCAAAAGTGTAAAAATGACAAGAAACACTTGGTACAGGTTTCGTTGAATTAATTCGTGGAATTGGTCTCAACGGGAATAAAATATCATTCGGACGGTCAATGAATGCTAGCGAAGTCCGTGTATCCTCTGAAGCTGATACGAAAAGTGGAACTCGAGTCACACAATCAAAACTGATAGAGTGAAATACATGCTAGATATTGGTATGAAAAGAGATCCAAACTTTTAAGAAATGTTGTGTACATTACGTTGCATCATAAGCAGATTGTAAGGTGTGCAAATTCAGTTTATAGAAGCAAAGAGCTTCTAGTCGAAAGCGGTCGATGAGATGATGCAGTAATCTATAATGTAGTAATATCTTTTAAGAAAAAGTTGCACAAATATCGAGTCAGATCTTGACTTCAGAGTCGAGCAAAGATTGTCAACTTGATTTAAATGTTCGGTGATAAGCAATTCTGAAAACGACGAAACGTAGTGTCCTGCGATTACAATAGCAATGAGTCACAACTGGAATCAGACGTACAAATACCTGAGTGTAACAGATCATAGGGTTATGATGTGGAATGGTCTCGTAGGATCAGTCACAGGCAAAACAGGAGACAGACTTCGGATCGTTGGCCGTAAGCTGGGAAAATTCACTGAGTTTATTCAGGTGCTTGCTCTGAAAATAGTCCTGACACTCATCTTAAAGTGCTGCTGAAGTGTTTGAGATTCATACCTAATAGAACTAAGGGGGATATTGTACACAGAAGGACAGCACGAATATTCGTTGTTTTGTTTCACGCACGGGAGTTTGTCACGGATACGCTGAAAAAATACGTTGGCAGACATCTGAAGATGGACGTCAAAATTCTACGAAAACCTACATGTAAACTTTCAGGAACCAGTATTAAGTGAGGAATATAGGAATATTCTCCAATATAAGCACCTCTGTATCACTCTCATAGGGACCGGGTGTTCAAGATTAGGTTAATTGGAGCTCTTACACAGGCTTTTAACCAGTCATTCTTCCCACGCTCCATATGTGAAAGGAAGGGGAACAAACTTTAATACACTCACAGAAAAAAAAATCGCAACACCAAGAAAGAGCTGCGCGACAAAAGCGAAAGATGGTAGGCCTGTTTCTACATGTGAAAGATGATGTCTGTTGAAATTTCGCACCAGTTGCGTAACAGTCGCGCTACCAATCGGTTACTTGAAGGCCAGCCTCGAGCCAGACGCCGTGTAGCGTTTAATCCACTGCACCCAACCCACCGCGAGAACTCACTGGGGGGAGGTCTACTGTGTGTTGTGATGAAAGCTGATCTACATCTACATCTACACGGTTAGTCTTCAATTCACATTTAACTGCCCGTCAGAGGGTTCATCGAACCGTTTTCATACTACTTCTCTGCCATTCCACTCTCGAATGGCGCGTCGGAAAAAGGAACACCTAAATCTTTCCGTTCGAGCTCTGGTTTCTCTTATTTTATTATGATGATCATTGCTCCCTAAGTGGGTGGGTATAAACAAAATATTTAAGCATTCGGAAGAGAAAGTTGGGGATTGAAATTTCGTGAATAGATCTCTCCGCAAAGAAAACCGCCTTTGTTTCAGTGACTGCCACCACAACTCGTGTATCATATCAGTGACACTCTCACCATATTGCGCGATAACACGAAACGAGCTGCATGTGGTGTCACCGCCAGGCACCACACTTGCTAGGTGGTAGCCTTTAAATCGGCAGCAGTCCGTTAGTATACGTCGGACCCGCGTGTCGCCACTATCAGTGATTGCAGACCGAGCGCCGTCACACGGCAGGTCTAGTCTAGAGAAACTCCCTAGCACTCGCCCCAATTGTACAGCCGACCTTGCTAGCGATGGTTCACTGCCTACATACGCTCTCATTTGCAGAGACGACAGTTTAGCATAGCCTTCAGCTACGTCATTTGCTACGACCTAGCAAGGCGACATATTCAGTTGCTGTATCTTCTGAACAGATAATAATGTGACTCATGTACCGTCAAGAGCGACGTTCATCATTAATGAATTAAAGTTAAGTATCAAACTAATTACGTCCGCTTTCTGAATTCTAATTCCTTGTCATGTTCCAGACCTGACGTCAGTATAGTGGTTCCCTCCTCACGCCAGCCTGCGTGAGCTAAAACGCGTGCATTTCGGCCTCCTCTCGTAACATGGTGTTGGTTCTTCTGCCAACACAACACTGCCTTTCTTTGACCCTCCTACCTGGTAAGGATCCCATACCGCGCAGCAATATTCCAGCAGAGGAAGGACAAGGCTATCTCTTTAGTGGGTTTGTCGCATCTTCTAAGTGTTCTGGCAACAAAGCGCAGTCTTTGTTTCGCCTTCCCCACAATATTATGTATGTGGTCTTTCCAATTTAAGTTGCTCGTTATTGTAATTCCTAGGTATTTAGTCCAATTGACAGCCCTTAGATTTGTGCGATTTATCGTATACCCAAAATTCGTCGGATTTCTTTTAGTACCCATGTGGATGACCTCGCACTTTTCTTTGTTTAATGCCAACTGCCACTTTTCGCACCATACAGAAATTCTCTCTAGACCATTTTGTAATTGGAATTGATCGTTTGATGATTTTACTGACAGTGAATTACAGCATCATCTGCAAACAATCTAAGGGTGCTGCTCAGATTATCACCTAGATCATTTACGTAAATCAGTAACAGCAGAGGGCCTATGACACTACCTTGCGGAACGCGAGATATCACTTCTGTTCTACTCGATGATTTACCGTCTATCACTACGAACTGTCACCTCTCTGAGAGTAAATCACGAATCCAGTCACACAACTGAGACGATACTCGGTATGCACGCAATCTGATTAATAGTCGCTTGTGAGGAACGGTATCAAAAGCCATCTGGAAATCTAGGAATATGGAATCGATCTGAGATCCCTCGTCTACAGTACTCGTTACTTCATGGGAATAAAGAGCTGGCTGTGTTGCACAAGAACGATACTTTCTGAATCCGTGTTGGTTATGTAGCAATAAGTCATTTTCTTCAAAGTCATTTATAATGTTCGAGTATAATATATGCTCCAAAATCCTACTGCAAATTGAGGTCAGTGATATGGGTCCGTAATTCAATGGGTTACTCTTATTTCCCTTCATGAATATTGGTGTGACCTGTACTACTTTCCAGTCCTTAGGAACAGACCTTTCATCAAGTGAGCGGTTGTATAAGACTGCTATTATGTCTGCATGCTCTGAGAGGAACCTGATTGGTAGGCCTATACCATCTGGACCGGAAGACGTGCCTTTCTTAAGTGATTTGAGTTGTTTCGCAGCACCTAAGATATCTACTTTTATGACACTCATGCCAACAGCTGTTCTGGTTTCGAATTCTGGAATATTTGCTTCGTCTTCTTCGTGAAGGAATTACGAAAAACTGTATTTAGTAACTCCGCTTTAGTGGCACCATCATCGGTAACATTTCCATCGCCATCGGGCAGTGACGGTATTGACTGTTTTTTTGCCACTGGTGTCCTTTACATACGTCCAGGATCTTTTTGGGTTTTCCACCACATTTTGAGACAATATTTCATTGTGGAAACTACTAAAAGCATCTCGCATTGATGTCCGCACTAAATTTCGAGCTTCCGTGAAACTTATCCAGTCTTGGGGATTTTGCGTTCTTCTGAATTTGGCATGCTTTATTCGTTGCTTCTGCAACAGTGTTCTGACCTGTTTTGTGTACCATGGTGGATCAGTACCGTCTCTTATTAACTTATGCGGTATGACTCTGTTGCTGTCGATACTGTATCTTTGAATTTGAGCCATATCTGATCTACACTTACATAATTAGCTTTGAAGGAAAAGAGACTCTCCCTCAGGAAGGCATCAAGCGAATTTTTGTCTGCTGTTCTTGGCGCTTCAGCCTGAAACCGCGCGACCGCTACCGTCGCAGGTTTGAATCCTGGCTCGGGCGTGGATGTGTGTGATGTCCTTAGTTAGGTTTAAGTAGTTCTAAGTTCTAGGGGACTGATGACCTCAGATGTTAAGTCCCATAGTGCTCAGAACCATTTGATTTTGCTGTTTTAAATAGATGTATTTTGCGTTTATTTTTAATGGTTTTGGTTGATATGGTTTTGAGACTCGCTACAATGACCTTGTGTTCACTAATCCCTGTATCCGTCATGACGCTCTCTATTAGATCAGTATTATTTGTGGCTAAGAGGTCAAGTGTGTTTTCGCAACCATTTACAATTCGTGTGGGCTCATGAACTAATTGTTCAAAGTAATTCTCAGAGAAAGCATTTAGTACAATTTAGAAAGATGTTTTCTGTCTACCACCGGCTTTGAACCTGTATTTGCGCCAACAAAATTGAGGGTAGATTGAAGTCTCCACCAATTATAACTGTATGAGTGGGGTAGTTATTTGTAATGAGATTCAAGTTCTCTTTGAAGCGTTCCGCTATTATATCATTTGAGTCGGGAGGTCGGTGGAAGGAGCAAATTATTATTTTGGTACGGCTGTAGTATATAACCTCTACCCATAGTAATTCGCAGCAACTACGTATTTCAACTTCACTACAAGATAAACTACTACCAACAGGCACAAACACACCACCACCTACTTTATTTAATCCATTCTTTCTGAACACGTTTCAAAAAATCATTAAAGATAACACAGAGATACGACGAAAACATAATTCTTCGAGCATTTTTCTCTGTTGTGATAGCTATGTCACGCATCGTGAAACCTGGAATATAAGCGTGTTTCGAAAGCACAGTCCCACTTCCTCTCTGTCCGCGTTATTAAATAGCTCAATTGATACCCGTGCCACTCAGCACTTTATAACGTAAGTGGTCCACCGAACGATTAGAGAAAAACCTTTGCAAGGGCATCATACCAGCATTTGATGGTAACAGGTAATATACAGTATTTATTAAACAAATTAAATAAATATTAAATGACATATTTATTGTCATTTTAAGTTACTGAGGAAGAAAGGTAAACAATAACAGAGCAACATTTACCTAGACTTGCTGTGTCGTCCGAATCGGCACAGCCAGGGCAAAAGCACCACAGACGCAAAGATGCTGAAATTTCTTAGTAAAAATTTTACTTAAACTGAAATAGCTGAGAGGGTGAAACTTCTAAATATGATTTTACTTAAAGTGCTGTATGTTTTGACTATATTGTCTTTTTGCTTATGTTTATCGTTCCATTTCTGACCTACAGAATTTTCCCCGACTGATACAGCTCAAACAAATTCTATTCTATTCATTAATGACCCACAATATCCTAGCGAAATGCAATGTAACTGCTCAAAAATGATAACCTGACTTTAAATAATTGATACAAAAGAATGGTCCTGAATTAGAATAAATCCTAACGATAACCTACACATTATGTAAGTCACTTACCTCACAATAATCTTCATTACCCGAACTACAGCAACGCTGCAAGCACCAATCATGCCAGCTAAATAAAAGATTCTAACTACTGAAGGCTCTAACTACTGATAGGCATGTGGTTAGCAAAGGAAAGATTTTGTTGCAAAGCAAACAACGTATTTTTACCTTAATAATGTGACATCCAATTCAAAAAAATATATGATCGTCCGTGACACCCTTTTCCAAAATTTATATAATCATCGACAAACATACAGATCGCCCGCTCGCGCTAACACTTCAAACCCCTACCCGCCATCAGTGCTAACTACTCATCACTGCTGGCTGTTCGCCTCCAACTGCTGGTCCAACCAGCCACAGAGTCTCTTAAAGAGTGCGCACAGCGCTGTCAGAGTTATTAATGCAGAGAGCTACATAGCGCTGCCAACATACAAACACATAACCAGCCTGCTTACTTAGTCCCCTTGCTCCCTCAAAAAATTTTAGAGAATAGTTTGGGCAGTAGCCAAGACTAATTTGTTAAAAAAATTTTCATATTAACAATATCAAATAGATCAGATGCACGCAATTAGTAATTTACTGTTGGTCAATAAAGCAAACATTTTCGTCACAGTCCCTAAAGGCAGTCCTAATCATTCATCAAAGAGTGGTCTATGACAGTTTAATGCACACAGTCTGGGCAGTTAAAGGAAATGCCCAGTAGTAGACCTCCATGCAGTCTTGAAGAGGTAGTGTTGTCCTCCCAACGCGAACACAGTGCTGGCTCTTAACATGAAGACATGAAGATTTCTACTGGGTCACAACAGACCATACGCACAGCAGAGTCAGTCGGAGTCTTGAAGAATATTGGTAGGTAGGCCTCTACAAAGCAGACCCACAGTATGCCTTGTAGAAATTATGGTAGTAACGGACCACCAAAGGTGCAGACCCACTGCAGTCCTTGTAGAGAAGGCCAGCAGCTGTCCGTTGCTACTGTGCAGGTGCACAATCACAACTGAAGAGTCTTGCAAATAATATAGCAAGCCGTAAACCACCACTTGTGCACTCACTATTTTTTTTTCAATATCCTTAGCGCCAGCAATGCTGTTAACCCGTCCCTTGCTGAATTATCAACACACGTGAAAGCACTAACACAGTCATATAACTTCTGATATTTTAGACATATTGTATGACCAACAAAAATGTGCAGTAAAATGAATCCCTACTATTTACTTAACTTGAATAACTAGTGTCTATACAAAACTTCCTGGCAGATTAAAACTGTGTGCCCGACCGAGACTCGAACTCGGGACCTTTGCCTTTCGCGGGCAAGTGCTCTACCAACTGAGCTACCGAAGCACGACTCACGGCCGGTACTCACAGCTTCACTTCTGCCAGTACCTCGTCTCCTACCTTCCAAACTTTACAGAAGCTCTCCTGCGAACCTTGCAGAACTAGCACTCCTGAAAGAAAGGATATTTTTTTCTTATAGCTTCACAATGCATTTCTTCCCAACTCATCACAACTCATTTCCTTATATAGCATACCCTCTCTTAAACTAACTTAAATCTACTGAGCTCAGATTCATAAACTAGAGAACGAAGCAATGCAGCAGCACAAAACAGTTAAGACAAATAGCAATGACAAAAATGCAAATTGGCAAAGCAAGCAGCAGCATATTTAAAGTAGTAAAGAAAATGCAGCGTTACAACTAATATAAGGCAATATGCAGCAAACAAGGAAAGTAACTCAGTGGTAAAACTGGCTTATCAGAGTAATACCAAGTAAAATTCAGTAGGACAATGCCTGACAAATAGCAGCAGCAAATCCAATAACTTATACCTAAACATGACATAGCACAAGGAGAAAAATATTACAGTGAAGACAGAAATGCAGATAAGGGAAATGTCTATTCACATCTTAATGTCTATGTAACATCTTATCACTTAAAGTGGCGCACCACAACAACTTATTCTACCAAAAAAATTACCAAGTCCTTGAAAAGAAAATTATGTATGCAATTCCTGTTACCAGTCCCTTTGCCTTGTTATTGTACTTTCTTTTTTTTAAGAATGTGGATTTTAAATTATTATTTAATGGATCTGTTAACAGAAAGTATTTACATCAGCATATGTTTAAAAATTTTTTATTTTTTAAAACCAATGCTACACTGTAGGTAGGAACTGGATATCAAATAAATAGACAAATTTGTACAAAGCAAAGCATGAAAACATCATTCAATAGCCATATGGCATTTCATAAGTCAGTGAAAATTCTATCAATTCTGGTAGACAGACACTTGTCATAATCAGGTGTGTAGATAAAAAAATATTTTTCATCAATTCATAAGCATTTCAGTAAGTAGCACAAATTACAAGCTCCAAAGTGTAATAATATGTTTCCAAGGAATAGTGTATCGTGTTTGTGGTGCGTTCTGCAAAGAAATGTCAATAAGTACGTCAACAGCCTCTTTTCTACAGCTGTGCGAGCACTTGTGGAAGTGCAGTAAACTTCAAAGCAGCTTAAGCGGCACTAGTAAAACTGGAAGTTCACTCAACAACAGGTATTTTTCAAAGTGGCTATCGCGCACCTGGGCATAGCAGAGCCAAACGTCAAGGTCACATGTATTTTCACCAAAATATTCAGGTCATCAGTTTGAGCTACAATGACAGTTTCATACAAATAAAAAATTTCACATGTTGAAACTTTACTTTGGAAGTGTGTAGAAACGAAATCTCATGAAGAACAGTGTCCAAAAGTTTCAGTCGGCATTGTAGCCCTCACATTCACACATATATATATTTATCTTTCATAACTCTTAAAGTATGATTCTTGGTTTCCAACATTTTTTCCACAAACCAGAGACACTAACCACTACTCATTATTCCTTACCCATATATACATATTCATCGACACTTCTTCAATATTTCATCATAAAAATATGTAGCATAATCCAATTCCTCATATAGTATCATCTCATAACTCAACATCATAATACACATCATTGTGGTAATAACATCATCATAACACATCAATCAAATCTCAAAAGCGTCGTAGCTTCTTTCAATAATCTCAAAACCTCTAAAAAAATTATCTGTTTATTTCAGTAGTGTCATCAACCTCAAACTTAATTAAAAAATCATGATCCCATACAAAATACATCACTCAAATCTCTCATAGTATCACAATTGTTCCGAAAATATACGAACAGTGTACGAAATACAGACAAAGTACGATTTCATAAATGTGAAGTAATCGAACTGTGTAATAACGTAGGGATGTGTCACTGACATAGTAAATGTTCGTTTCTCTCATTAAAATGACTAGATAGCTGTGTAAGTCTGTGTTAGAGAAATATGGCACCATTGTGTAAAATTGTATAAGGAAATACCATACATATTAGCTAGGGCTTCTTGCGCTTGCCACACGCATAGTACACAAAGTACGTGTACCCCCATGAGGGCTAATGTAATTATACCCTCAGATGTTGCACATTAAACTGCAGAATGAAATGTATCGCCGAAAACCTTCTTTATATCATTGTAACTCAAAAATATTTCTAAAAATGTTCCAAGTACAAAAGGTAATCACTCAAATGCGTGTCATGTAGTGCTAAACTATGCTTCTTGCTGTAAGGTAATTTCTGTCATTGCTTAACGATAAAAATGTACCAAGTGTTGTAGTTATCATCGTTCATTAAGTTCTCCAAAAATAAGTGTTCTTACCTTTCTCATATACAAAAGTAAAGAGCTATGCATATAAATGTCGTAGTTATTACGTGCATGGCCATGACCTTGAAAGTACTGTATTGTAATGTATTGTTGTGTTACAAAAAATACCTGCCTCATTGTAGCTATGCCGCAAACGTCATTACCAAAACATGTTTTACTTTCCAAAAGAACACAGAAATCTGTACAGACATAAACAGATACACTTTAAAGTAATAATGAAAATTGTGTCAGTCCTAAGGAGCGTCGTCTGTAAACGTGTAGTTGTCAAATAAACCAAATACTGTATCATCTGTGACCTCTCAGAAAGTATTTTAATTAAAAAATGTCTTTTCAAGTACACCAAAATGTTGCAATAATACCTCATTATCGGTATATGATCCAAGTATGTAAGCCTTATAGTCGTTACGTAATTGTACAACTAACAAGCAAAATGTACACACAATAAGACTGTGTAGTCTGTTCCCTATAAAATAATACTGGTAAATTTCTGTTTTAATATGTTCCATAGATTGTTGACTGGATAGTTGACTTCAAAAACCGGCCGCTGTGGCCGAGCGGTTCTAGGAGCTTCAGTCGGGAACTGCGCTGCTGCTACAATCGCAGGTTCGAATCCTGCCTCGGAAATGGATGTGTATGATGTCCTTAGATTGTTTGGGTTTAAGTAGTTCTAAGTCTAGGGGACTGATGACCTCAGATGTTAAGTCCCATAGTGCTCAGAGCCATTTGAACCATTTTGAGTTAAAAACATCGCTATATGTTAACAGTTTCTAAATGTAACGAAGTGTAATAGTAACGTGAAGTGGAAAATTTACTGGCAAGGACTAAGTCAGAAAGCAAATTGTTTCTCAATAAAAGTTTTTATGGGAGAAATGTGATGTGATGTAATCTTTTGTTAGATTTTTTGTTTTGCTCTAATAACCAGTTACGAGGAAAGCAATAAGAAAATTGATGAAGCCAAGCCTGTGGATGTATATCATTACTAGAATTCTTGAATGTTCTGAATTTATGCATTGTGATGAAGAGCTTATAGTGAAAATCATCGTGACGCCGAATCACATATCAGTTATTCTTAAGTCGTGTTGGCGGTTCCTTCTCAAGGCTCGCTGCACCTTGCTGACTCCTTTCAAGATCTTCGAAATACCCAATGTTATTATTTTGTGGCTCTTCCGTGTTTCTAAATCCGTCTTCCCCTGCCGGAACGCGAGTGTCCTCTGAAATATGTAGTTCTTGTATTACATGTGCCAACTGATCTTGTACTTCCCGCATTTCTCTTTTGTGTTGCGTATTAATTTGTTTCTGATATTGTTTAAATTTCCTAATTTCTTCGTAATCCTCTCTATCAGTAAAAGCTACTGGTCTTGTGTCATTCAGATCATCATCAGATAAATTAATTAGCTGTTCCGAAAGATCGACTACTTTTTCCAATAATGTGCTGATTTCCTCCGTGAGTTTTTCTGAACCACGTTTCAGAGTATCCACTGTGCCCTTTAAGTTTTCCTGATTTTGTACAAGTTGCGCGACCGTATCGGTATATGAACAGAGTCAATGTCAGCTTGCAAGGTGTCGTGATTTTGCTGCAAAATGATCTGCAGTTCTTTTATGGCTGCTTCATGATTCTGTAATGCGTTTTCATGATGCGACAAAATACACTGAAAATGCTCACAAATTTGAGTTTTTACATCTTCAGAAATCTTTTGATATTTCTGTTCGATTTTAAATAGTGTAAATCTTCACGGGTTTGTTCAAGCGTTGTGTCTAACTTTTGAAGCTGTTGGTGTGTTCTTTTGCTGTGTTTGTTTTATTTGTTGCTATATTAGTTCCATTGTGTCTGACGTTTAAAGCTTTTGTCCCATTTGTTTTATAAATTGTAATAACAATATATTTGCGTCTGTAACATGTTTCTTTATGCTTTCCGGCAGTGCGTTTGCATCGGCAATATTTGTATTTTGAGAAGTAGAGAGTGAGTCTTGACTTAATTGAGGAAAGGGTGATGACGCAAAACCTGAATCAACGGTATTTGGAAGATTGGGTTCTGTTATTTTGCATTCCTGAGGCGAACTGTTACCGACCGATCGATCGCCAATACTTCCCTGTTCACTAATTGTTTCACTATTTACGCCATTATTTACTACCTGGTCCATTTCCTTATGCACGGCTACCAAATTATTGTTTTGAATATTTGTAACTTCATTACAAGGTGGTGCTAACAAGCTGTGCCCGTTGTCACGTCATTTCTCAAGATGCTTTGCAGCCTAGTGTTATGTTTTCCACACGCCATGATTATCACACTGTTTCACACAATATCACAGAAAAAAGTCAATTTGATAAATAAAAAGAAGAAGGCACATTAAAATAACACTAAAAATAATCAACATCTAATTAACTGCAAAGGCGACTGCGAGATACTTGGAACAAATCCACATGCATGCCGCAACTGCTTTGCTCATTTCAATACAGGACAACAATGATAAATTACAACTACAAAAGAAATTCTCTATACAATTACGCGCTAGCAGTAAACAATAACTAATTTTTAATCATGCACTAATTATTCAAAGTACAGGAAAATCAGAAGATTCCAGTGAGGTATCCTCGGCTAAGGGTCGACAGGTGAAACTTCTTAATAAAAATTTTACTGGAATAACTGTGAGGGTGAAAGTTCTAAATATGATTTTACTGAAACTGCTGAATGCTTTGACTATATGTCTCTTTGCTTGTCTTTATCGTTCCATTTCTGACCCACAGAATTTGCCCTGACTAATACAGCTCGAACAAATTCTATTCATTAATGACCCACAATATCCTAGCGAAATGCAATCTGACTGGTCAAATATGATAACCTGACTTCAAATAATTAATACAAAGGAATGGCCCTGAATTAGAAGAAATCCTATCAATAATATACACATTACGTATGTCACTAACCTCACAAAAATCTTCATTACCCAAACTACAGTAATGACGCAAGCACCAATCATGCCAGCTAAATAAAAGATTCTTACTACTGAAGGCTCTAACTACTGATAGGCATGTGGTTAGCAAAGGAAAGAGTTTGTTGAAAAGCAAACAATGTATTTTTACCTTAATAATGTGACATCCAGTTCAAAAAAATATATAATCGTCCGTGACATCCATTTCCAAAAATTATATAATCATCGACAAATTACATTTCCATGAGGACACACGTCCAGATCGTCTTCTGGCGCTAACACTTCAAACCTCTAACCTCCATCAATGCTAACTACTCACATCCAACTTCCATCACTGCTGGCTGTTCACCTCCAACTGCCAGTCCAACCAGCCAGAGAGTCTCTTACAGAGTGCACACAGCACTGTCAGAGTTATTAAATCGTAGTGCTGCCAACATACAAACACATGAACAGCCTAGTTACAATGCGAGCTGGTGCCGGTGATGTCATAGAGACTCCCCACCTGCGCGAGTTCCACCAGCGCCACGGACGGCGATGAGCATGAAGATATCGACTTCACATTGGCCAACTACCGGCCATGTACCATCCGCCAGTGACCGGATGGCTACGGAGAGAGGCCTACTGTGGTTAGCACACTGGACTCGCATTCGGGAGGACGACGGTTCAATCCAGTGTCCGGCCATCCTGATTTAGGTTTTCCGTGATTTCCCTTAATAGCTCCAGGCAAATGCCGGGATGGTTCCTTTGAAAGGGCACGGCTGACTTCCTTTCCCGTCATTCCCGAGACCGATGACCTCGCCGTTTGGTTTCTTCCCCCAAGCAATCCAAATCCAGAGAGGTCTACTCGGAAAATAGAAGAGCAACTCACACCCACTTGGTTATAGACCATCGTCCAGTGCTGACTTAGACAAGGAATGTCGTTTGGTGAACTCTTAGCAGTGAACAGATGGTTGTTTTAAATTGCATTTGCTATGTACTGTGAAGTTTACCTACGATTATTTACACTTTGCCATTGAGGACCTTTCATGTGTTATACAGTACTACATGAACTGTGGCTGACTTAATCATTCAACAAGTCACAAAGATAAGTGTTCTTTTTCAATTCATTTGTGTGACTTTGTTACTGATTTGTTGGAGTTTTGTAGAATTTTTATAAGGTAATACGAGTAACGAGTGAGGAAATGGAATACCACAGACTAACACAAGAATGCCTAAATGCATGTCATACCTTCCCACCGTGAGACAGACGCAGTTCCGAGGGGAGAAACGAGAACAGAAGCCGAGAGCAGAACCGTGTTAAGCTAGAAGGCCCTACGATAAGGGACGGACACCCACGTCGCCAGCTAACCGACAGGACCACCCCTCAGCCCATGTTAAAAGCTAGAGCCCTCCAGAAGAACAGTATAGATCTTACGATTACACTAAAAGGGCCACACCAGATGCAAATTTTCGCGTCTCTCTTACGTTGTAAACTTTAAAAACATTGCCCCACCACGAAAAGTATAATGTTTCTCATTGGATAGACAGAATTGTTGTAGGTGGAGCTTAAGGTTAACATTGAGACCCTGATTGGTCAGATGAAAACACAGCCAGATAGTTTTTTTTTTAAACCAACTTCGGTAAATTATAGTAAGGAGAAGTTAGAAATGAGTTGCTTCCGAG
This sequence comes from Schistocerca americana, assembly GCF_021461395.2. Taxonomy (NCBI): domain Eukaryota; kingdom Metazoa; phylum Arthropoda; class Insecta; order Orthoptera; family Acrididae; genus Schistocerca; species Schistocerca americana. Next base: position 195,830,463 of record NC_060127.1, read on the forward strand.
ACTGCGAGGTGCGGGAGGCTGTGCCATCCGCCGCCCCCTGACGAACACCAACATGGTAATGAACGCACGCGATACCACATTTTTGAGCGCATAAGGCTTCACTCAGAACTGCAGAAGTCTCATCTGTTACATCCCCTTTTTACGTAATACTAGTGTCGATCGTCAAGTGAAGCTCATGGTATTCACATTTGCAACGTAAGTTAAAATCTGAAACGCGATGATTTTTCTGTTATATAATTATTGAGAAGCCACATCAGCCACTGTAAATTATGACAAGTTAGATAAGTAATTAAAGATAATTGAGGGTCACTGTAGACTATTTTGATAGTTTTCTCTTTTGTGAAACTTAATTTAAACCTAGATTATAGATGTGATATCTCATAGGTCATCCTTCAATCCATTGTAGAACTTGGAAAATCATTCAGGGAATACTCATTCACATTTTTGTTGAACGCAGTTGGTTTTTATCATCCTGTATTAAAATATTTCCTTTTATCAATAGTGTAATTTATAAACAATGTTTTGTGAGTAGAATAAAATTTCCAATGGTAAATTTAACTGATTTTTCGACGTTATTTTACCAGCTAACTAAAAATAGGAAAGCCTTGAACCCCTTCCACTAAATTTAGTTAGTATTAAGATTCTTTTACAGGGAGTGCAGTGGAGCTGACGCTGAAATCATTAAGTATTTGGTTATACCATTGCTAGTCTCACTGAACTCTTATGAACTCTACATGTCATGTGTGGTCTGGCGTCTCCTTACCAGCAACAGGTCCCAGGTTCAAACTAGTCAATTCCCTAAAAAACACGCTCAGAGTGTCGTTACGCGAAAGTGGTAGGGAGACACGACTTAAAACAAACAGCAATGATTGAACGGTGGTCTAATTTAGTCAAAAATTATTCCGTTATCTAAATTTTGTTGCCTACTGTTCAGCCATGTTATTCTGTTCTATGCTAGTTTGTATTACTAACTTATATTTTTATATTCTTCCATATTATTATCAAAAGTATGTTTCTATTGACAAGGGAAGAATATTTTTATTCTATTATAATTATTATTTTTTAATAATTTTCTTTCTTTATTTAATTGTGAAGTATGTTTTTTAAGAAGTCTGTTATCGATAGTGGGGAGTCTTTCACATTTATAAATGTAGTAATTAAGTAAAATCTATTCCTAACACATTTTCTAAATATCATGTACAAGTAAAATGTTTTTGTTTCTAGCCACTCGTTTCGATATTGTTACACTAACAAATAAGATTTATTTCCAAGAATTGCTTTGACAAAGAAATATACATACACAAGTATTGAGGTATTATCCTAACAAATGGTACAAATGTTAAAAAAAAGGAAAACATCCAACAAGATAATTTTTTATTCTTTGTTTTTATAAAAAGAAAATAAGTAAAATATAGTTATTCTTTTATTTTTATGAGGAGAAAATAAGTGGCATATAGTTTTAGTGTTTATTATGCCTTACTTTTGTTCTTTATACACTGTACATTTCAGAACTAATGACTTACTTTTATCGATAGTCTATTTTTTTACTTAAGTCCATAGTCAATGACTGTTATTTTGTAGTTTATTAGCTGTCTGGTGTGCTTAACTTATTTAGTTTCTCACACGTTTTTTTGCACAATTCCTACATCACATAATTTGATTTCACACATTCACACAGTTCTATGAATGTTTAAGCATGAGGTTGGTGAATGTTTTTGCAGTATTTGATGTACAGCTTCATTCGTCGTTCCTTGTTGGCTTCGCAAGTGTGTGTTGCTGTTGTGGAGGTGTCATAATGGAATGGAGCTGTGAGTGCAGAATCTCGTGATTTACTGGCTTTGTATGCGTGAAAGTCATCGTTATGTGTCGCTGAAAGCAGTCGTTTTTCGTTGTAATACTTCGCAGACGACTAGTTTACAATAGGATAGGGATTTAGGAAGGTATGTCGTCTATTCTTGACCCATCTTCTTTCTTGGTCTCAATCTTGTGAATCTTCAACTTCTGTTCTTCCTGCTTTTTCTCTGCTACTTACTTACTTCTTTGTTCTTCTCTGGGCAGGATATGGAAATATTTATTGATAACTAGTCGCTTTGAAGTTCTCCTCTTAGTAACAGTTTGATAAATTGTTTGGGCATGTCATTTTTACTTTGTGGAAGTTTTCTTCACTTTTGTGCATCAGCATGCTGTTTAATAGTGGTAGTGTGACTTTTTACACATATTTTTTGCCAGTGGTAGGTTGCCCAACCCGTCTTCTCGTCAGGCCATTTTTTGCTTGCTCCGCTGAGTTGGGGCGTCCTGGGGTCTACGAGCGGTGAAAGTCTGGTGTTTGCTTGTCAGTCCCTGCAGAGGTCCCTTCTGGCGTTCGGTGTCCTGTTGTGTCGCTGCAGGGTTCCGCCACTGTGTGGTTCTCTGTCCTGTCCCAGCAGAGTTCCGCTTAGCGGGCAGATTTATGGCCCACTTCCTATACAAGGGCTTTCTGTTGGTCTCGCTGTCCTTTCCTTTCTCTTGACGCTTCTGCCTTGTAGGAATCGTGTCTTGCTAATTATGTCCTTTTCTTTCTTGATACTTTTCGTGTTGCGACTTGTGGGTCGTTGCATCTTGTCTTTGTTGGAGTTTTTACAATGGTTCTTACAAAAAGTGTTACTTATAATCATCTAACATATGTCTAGTACCTACATTGTTTTACACCTTCTTAAAAATCATTACAATTTCGGCACCCTTTCCATGTTACAATTCTAAGATATTTTGAGTCTTAACTTCTACAAAAATCCTCAAATTCGTTTTTTTTATGTTTTGTGTAGTGTCGTGGTGTACAGCATTTTAGTAGTTCACGTTGTTAGACTATCTACGTTTTATCCCTTCACCTTAATCTATGGTACTATTGGTGTTATTTTTGTTTTTGTATTTATTGAAACTACTTTCTTTTCCCCACCTTCCTCTCTCTTCATTCTTCTTCCTCCTGACGATCTTATCTGCAACATAATCTTGAAATATTGTGCTGATTATTTACCAGTAATAAAATTAATCTGCAAACTCTTTGATATGGCTCACATGGTGAAGTCCTAAGGTTTTGCCTATTTTTGGGTTCATTAGTTCCACAGCATTATCATGAGCAATTCGGCTAATTATGACAGGTCCTTTGTATGCAGCGTAAAACTTATGTATTTTGTGTTTCTGTTTGCTGGAGAGATGGTGTGTTTTTACAAGTACTTTCTGGCCTACTGAGAATGTTCTTTTAATTGTTGTTCTATCTCCTCTTTCTTTTCTTTTAATGGCTGCCTTTCTGATGTTGGAGAGTGGTGTTGCTATGACTTGTTTGTGCTGTCTACGTGGTACAATAGGAAATCTAACATTTTCTCTGGTTATGTTTGGGGGTTCAATATTTTTAAGTAGGTAGTAGTGTAGTGCTATGTGGCATTTCATTTATTACTTCTTGAAAACCTTTAAGGTATATATCGCAAGTGTTGTGTCTTTTGCCTGCATATAATCGGCATAAAGTGCCTATGTCCTTCATAGATCGTTCTGCTGGATTTACGCTATGTTTGTACTTAGATATGTAGATGGGTTCTATTTTGTTGTTTTAACGTGTTCTGCCACTGCACTGATTTGTATTGTGGGCCATTATCCGAAATTATTTGTTCCACTCGACCTACTTGTCTGCGAAAATCTTGTCTAAATGCCTTTCTTATAGTAAGACCTGTTGCCCACTTTAATGGTGTCAAGGTAACATATTTAGAAGTATGTTCCAAAACGACAAGTATGTAAATATATCCATTTTTTGTGCGTGGGAGGGGCCTCATCAAATCTGTTGCAGCTATTTGTTTTAGTCTTTTAGGGATTATTGGAAACATAGGTGGTTTGGTTTGGAAAGTGATGTGTTTAGCCCTCATACATTTTTTGCATTTGACTAATGCTGTTCTAATTCATCTTTCCATATTAGGAAAATGGCTTGTTTGTTTTATTTTTAAAAAGCATTTCTTTGGTCCAAAGTGGCCATTACTTAAATGTGTATACCATTTGTACTAATTAATTAGTTCATTTGGGATATAAATTAACCATTCATTCGTTGCAACATTTGGTCTAAAAGATAAAACATTGTTTTCTACGAGATAGTGCTGTCGAATGTCTGGAAAATCTTTACTTCTCCACTTGTGTTTGATTCCTAGTATTTCGGGATCCTTGTCCTGTTCTTTGCCTATGTTTTCCAATGCTGTCGCAATGTAGTTTTCGAAAGGTACTTGTTTCATATAGTACATTGTAAACTGGTCTTCTGCTGCTTCCAAACCTATGTTATTGGATGCACCCTGTGGACATCGTGATAAAGCATCTGCTAATACATTCGCTGGTCCTGGTATGTGTGTAATAGTGAAGTCAAATTCTTGTAGTATTAACATCAATCTGGCTAACCTCCCATGAGCTAGTCTGGCGGATAACAGAAATTCTAATGCTTAGTGGTCAGTGTATACTTTTGTTTTTCTTCCGAATAGGAAGTATCAAAACGTTGGAAGCCCCATACAATGGTCAATGCTTCCAGCTCCGTGACTGAATAGTTTTTCTCGCTTTTTGTGAGTACCCGACCGGCAAATGCAGTTGTTCTGTATGATCTTAGCCCTGCCTGTTCGTATTCTTGGAATAAAACAACTCCTAAACCTGTTTTCGCGCTATCAGTGGCCATACAAAAATTTTGTGTTAGATCAGGATGTGCTAAAATCAGTGCTGTTGTTAGTGCGTTTTTCACTTTTAAAAATTCTTCATTGGCTTGTTGATCCCATACCCATGACGTGTTTTTTCCAGTCAATGCACATAGGCGTGGTGTTGCGAGAGAGTCGATCCAAATAAATTTTTTATAGAATCCGGTGAGACCTAGAAATCCTCTGAGAGTTTTCCTATTATATGGAGTACAGAATTCTTTGATTGCCGTTTGTTTTTCTGGGTCGGGCATTACCCCTTTCTCGGAAATTATGTGTCCTAGAAATTTGACCTCTCGCGTTACAAATTTGGATTTTGTTATATATACTGTGACCCCATGCTCTTTCATGATCTGTAATAACTGATTTAATGTGTCGTTGTCATGTTCCCAAGAGGGTTCTGCTATAATCACATCATCAACATAAGAAGTAATTTTTTGTAAGATTTCAGGACTGAGTATAGTATTAAATCCCCTAATAAACGCTGCTGATGATGCGTTAAAAACAAAAGGCAATCGTTTAAACTGGTAACATCTACCGAATACGATAAATGCTGTAAATTTTCTACATTCTGGGGCCAATTCTAGTTGCCAGAAACTACTCCGTAAATCAATTGATGAAAATATCTTAGCACCGTGGAAGTTTTGTATCAATTCCTCTAATTTTTCTGGGCGATCTGTCTCAGTGATTGTGATTGTGTTGATCTGTCTGGAATCAAGCACTAACCTGATGCTCCCATCTCGTTTTTGTACAATATGGAGCGGGCTGTTATATGTGGAGGTAGCTGGTTCAATAATATCGTCATCTAACATTTTAGATATCTCATGGAATACTTTATTCCTGTAGCTTAATGGGATTGTATAGGGTGGCACTCTAAATGGTTTGTGCTGTTTTACTTAAAACTTGTACTGGAAGTGCTTAATACTGCCAGTCTTAGGTAAAAATACCTCTGCTTTATCTCGTAAAATACCCTCTAATTCTCTTTTACTGTGTTCCGAAATCCCTTGAACTTCTTACAATTTTTCGTCGATTTCTTTATGGACTTCTAACATGAGTTGAGGCAATTCCCCCTTTTGTGCATACCATTCTAATTCTTCATCCTCTTTATCTCGCGTCATTTTTAATTGTTTGTTTATAACTGGTATTTCTTCTAATTTTATCTTTTGCTCAAAGAGAAGTGTGACACTCCCGAATGTTACGCTACCTTTCCCCATATCTATTATCGCTCGTCTCTCATTTAAAAAATCTGCACCTATAATCAAATCTACAGTTAGTTTAGGTATAATCACGAAGTTGGCTTCGGTCTTTTGACTTTGAAACGAAAGAGTTAACCTTGTTTGTCTCGTAACTTCCGTAGCATTGTTTCTAATAGGACCTCTTACTTTAATCTTACGTGTTTTCAGAACTGGCAATTCCTCATTGGCATTACACTGCATGAATAAATTTTCTGAGATCGCAGTCAGTTCACTTCCGCTATCAATTACAATATTGACTGGGATATGCTTTACCATGGCCTTCACAATTGGTTTAATTTGAAAGGGTTGGTTCTGTTCTTCTTCTTCTTGCATCAACGAATCCTCCACTGAATCATTCATGAGTCTTTTTAGGAATTTCCCTTGTGAATTCGAACTTTCTGTAGGATAAGCTTCGACTGCTACTTCTCTCTCTTTATTTCCTCTTCTCTATTTCTTCTTTCATTTACGCTTTCTTCAACATCCTCCACTTTTTCCTCATCCTCGTCTATCTTCTCCTTCTTCGTCGCTACTTCCACATAATCGCATATAAATGCTCTAATTATCGCTTCATAACTTCCTTCATTATATACGTTGGGTTGTGTGCCCACTCGTAACTTATTTTCAACTTCTGTCAACTGCGCATTATCCTCATTGAATTCGCTTTCCCTGGTTTCCATCTCAAATAGCTCTGCAATACTCATTACTTCGTCCTTTCCTCCTAAATTTTTTGTGCATGCCTCTGGTAATTCATCTTCCTCGTCAGTATTCTCCCAATTAATTTCGTCCCAACACGATATTGTTATTTTCTTGTCTTCGTTTTCATTTGGTCCGTGCGGATTTGCGGATTTGTTTCTTCCTTCTTCTCTTCTCGTGATAAGACTTTTACTTCTCTGTTCAAGGTGCTGCAATTGTCCTGGGTCGGTGCGTCATTCTCTTTGGCATGGGCGCTTAGCTGTCAATTCGAACGTTTTTCGGGGTTTGGTGGTCTTACCTCAACCTCTTCTATCTCTATTCTCTTTTCTTGTTCAGCTTGTTGATAGTGGTTTCTTTGTTGATAATTTGTTGGTCTATTGGTTCTCCAGTACCCGTTCCGATTGTCGTTATTCCCTCTGTAATAGTTGTTGCCGTTCCTGGGTGAATTATAGTTATTGCCATATTCTCTTCTAAATCCATAACCGGTTCTTTGTTGAAATCTATTGTCGTTTCTTGGTGCGAAGTTATCACGTGGTTCGTAATTATTGTTTCTTCGTACTGTGTCTTGTGGATTCCACGGCTTTATGCTTTCGTTTTCACGCGCGCTTCGTCTTTTTCTTGCGTTATCTTCCGAAAATATGAACTCTAGTTCCCTTAGAATACCTTTAAATGCTTCGACGTCATTGCCTCCGCGACCTATTAATGATTGCTGGTATTTCAATGGTAGCTTCATCGCGCATAATTTAATCAACTTTCCGTCACTGTATGGTACATCTAAGCCATTAATTCGAAAAATTTCACGGGACTCTTCTCTCCTGAATTTTCGAAATATGGGTTTTGTAATAAACCGTACTTCACTCTGTTCTGTGCTTCGCTGGACCAATATCGTGAGAGAAACTTCTCTCTGCTGAAATCTTCGTACGATCGGCATGTCGCTGCAACATTTTGCATGGTTTATGCGACTGTTCCTGACATGTGTGCACATATAAAGTCTAATGTGTGTGCTAGCGTCCAGTGTTCTGGTAATCCTACTCGGAATTGATCAATAAAAGTTCGTGGATGTAATGAGTTTCCTTGTCGAAAGTGTTGAAATTTTCTGACTGTGAGGAAATGATCGTTGTCGTACTTCGTCATAGTTCCATATGAAATTCGCGATTCTTCGCCACTTTTGTTTCTCCCGCCGTTCTTTCCGGTTGTGGTAGATCCATTGGATATTGTCCACTGTAACTTTCGCGTGCCCTTTCGTAGTATCGTTGGAGTGGTACGCAATAATTTTCTTCCATCGGTTGTGAACGTGTAGTTGAATGCATTGCACTGTACTCTTCGCGACCTGGCTTTCCATTGTCAGGTAATGGTTCGGTATCTTGTCTGGCTAACCTTGCTGCTTCATTGCACGATCCAGACTGTCTTGAAACATACATTTGTGGTTCCACATGTGTTTGTGATGACGTTTGTTCATCAAGAATTTCGAAACGTGTTTGTTGCTGTGTAGGCTGTCTTATTTCACGTATGTTACTTTCCGCCTGTGATTGGAATCGCAAATGCGTAATATCTTCGTTAATTGCTTGTTTTTCCGGTGCTGTTACAGATACGGATGTGGTTGCAGACTCTGTGCTTGTTCGATCCTGTTCACTACGCTCTTCAATGGTTTGCAACAACTCTGTTCGCAAATTCTGAAATTGTCGCTTCGTTTGCGCTTCTATTTTGACTATGCGGTTATCATATCTTTTCAGTGCTGCTTTTGTGATACGTTTGTGTAGCACACTGTTTTCAACAATTTCACGCGCTGTAACTGCTGCTTGTCTAGTAATTTCGTTTATCTGTTTCTCTAGTTTCTTGACTTCTCCCTGGGTGTTATTACGTAATGACTTGATCTCATCCTGAGTGTTATTGCGCAATGTTTGTACGTCCGCTTGTACCTTGTCAATGTCTGTTCTCAATTGACTGTAACCTGTTATTAAGTTTCCTATCACTTCTCGAGATTCTTTTGCCTCGTCTTCAATATGACTTAGGTGTAACTGAATTTTTTTGTTTCGTTCTTTAATCTCACGCATTTGTCTCGTGGTTCCTGCATTCTGAATTTTAATTTCGTTCGCAATTTCTTTATTTTATCTTGTCATGGTTTCCGTCATTAATTATAATAATTCTGTCAGATTGGTGGGTCCTATTGCGTTTTCTTCCGACCTCCTACGCTCTGTGTTTTCGTCCAAGTGTTGGTTTGCAACCGATTGCATTGAACTGTGCGGTGACTCGTTTCTGCTCGAATTCCTTGTACTCTGTGGTGAGGGAGCTCTGATTACTTGTACTACTGGTTCTACCTATTCAAGATACAAGTTAGAATCCTCATCGGATATCTCTCTACTTTCCTGCTCCTCTGTCGTATGCTGACTTACGTTTTCTATGCCTTGACGTACATTATCCTCGTTATGGTGCGTTATATGTCCTATTTCTCGCGATACTGCATCGTATGTTGTACTGTCCTCTATTCTCTGTCCATTTTCATGCTGGGTCTCTACCTCAATTCGGTCAAGGTCTCGATCTGCCATTGCTAATCTTTCCGAATCCCTTATTTTCTGTTTTAAAAGCAATTCACGAGCCCTACTTCGCGTCAACATGCGCTCATACGATCTCACGCGTTTCACACACGCTTTTTGCACACCCGACTTCACAATCAATTCACTTACTTGTTGGGTCAGAACCAACTTGTCAACGATGTATCCGCCACCTGTGCGCTTGCATTGAGGAGAAAACTTAATTCTAACAATTTTTAAAATTCATAACTTAATTATGCTATTGTCTCTGCTAGAATGTCTCAATTTTTATTGAATACTTTATTACTATCTATCGCTGCAGCTACTGTTTTCAACTATTTATGCCTTTCAAAGAATAGTTTTTTGTAATTACGAAAATTTTTTAACAGGATATTTTTCTGACCTAGTTAGGCATGTGGTCGACCTTCGATCATGGTATTTTACCATCCTGGCAGGGTCGCCATTTTTTAACATTCTGCGTGGTGTCTGTTGTTCTATATCGTGTCTCCCTACCACTTTCGCGCAATGACTCTCTGAGCGTGTTTTTTTAGGGAATTGACTAGTTTGAACCTGGGACCTGTTGCTGGTAAGGAGACGCCAGACCACACATGACATGTAGATTTCAGAAGAGTTCAGTGAGACTAGCGATGATATAATCAAATCCTTAATGATTTCAGCGTCAGCTCCACTGCACTCCCTGTAAAAGAATCTTAATACTAACTAAATTTAGTGGAAGGGGTTCAAGGCTTTCCTATTTTTAGTTAGCTGGTAAAATAACGTCGAAAAAGCAGTTAAGTTTACCATTGGAAATTTTATTCTACTCACAAAACATTGTTTATAAATTGCACTATTGATAAAAGGAAATGTTTTAATACAGGATGGTAAAAACCAACTGCGTTCAACATAAATGTGAACGAATATTCCCTGAATGAGTTTCCAAGTTCTACAATGGATTGAAGGATGACCTATGAGATATCACATCTATAATCAAGGTTTAAATTAAGTTTCACAAAAGAGAAAACTATGAAAATGGGTCTACAGTGACCCTCAATTATCTTTAATTACTTATCTAACTTGTCGTAAATTACAGTGGCTGATGTGGCTTCTCAATAACTATATAACAGGAAAATCATCGCGTTTCAGATTTTAACTTACGTTGCAAATGTGAATACCATGAGCTTCAATTGACGATCGACACTAGTATTACGTAAAAAGGGGATGTAACAGATGAGACTTCTGCAGTTCTGAGTGAAGCCTTCTGCGCTCAAAAATGCGGCATCACATGCGTTCATTACCATGTCGGTGTTCGTCAGGGGGTGGCGGATGGCACAGCCTCCCGCACCTCGCCGTCTCGGAAGCAACTCATTTCTAACTTCTCCTTACTATAATTTACCGAAGTTGGCTTAAAGAAAAACTATCTGGCTGTGTTTTCATCTGACCAATCAGGGTCTCAATGTTAACCTTAAGCTCCGCCTACAAAAATTCTGTCTATCCAATGAGAAACGTTTTACTTTTCGTGGTGGGGCAGTGTTTTTAAAGTTTGCAACGTAAGAGAGACGCGAAAAAGTCTCACGCTAAAACTTGCATCTGGTGTGGCCCTTTTAGTGTTATCGTGAGATCTATACTGTTCTTCTGGAGGGCTCTATCTTTTAACATGGGCTGGGGGGTGGTCCTGACGTAACAGAGGCGCGAAAAAGTCTCACGCTAAAACTTGCGGCTGGGGTGGTCCTAACGGTTAGCTGGCGACGTGGGTGTCCGTCCCGTATCGTAGGGCCTTCAGCCTGACACGGTTCTGCTCTCGGCTTCTGTTCTCGTTTCTTCCCTCAGAACTGCGTCTGTCTCACGGTGTGAAGATATGACATGCATTTAGGCATTCTTGTGTTAGTCTGTGGTATTCCATTTGCTCAGTCGTTAGTCGTATTACTTTGGTTAATTTAACGTCACGATTTTTTCGGAGCTATGTGACATACTACTGGATTTGCATATCATGTCACGGTTTTCATGGAAGGTGTTGGATTTGCCTGATACCTTACATGTTAGATGATTATAAGTAAAACTTTTTGTAAGAACCACTGTAAAAACTCCAGCAAAGACCATATGCAACGACCCACAAGTTGCAACGCGAGAAGTATCAAGAAAGAAAGGGACGTAATTAGCAAGACACGATTACTACAAGGCAGAAGCGTCGAGAGTGATTTTTCGTTAACCGCGTTCGTTGTTTGAATAATTCCAAAGGTACTGGACGTTTGATATAATTTGTGACACGAAATCTTTAGCCTTGCCAAGACGCCATTTAATTGTAACATTAGCTTGCAACATAACTGAAACACAAGATTAAATAACATCATTGTATTCACAAAATTAAATAGCGTAGACACATTAATTCTGTTGCTGTGTGCAACTATGAGTACGCCTAGTGAGATTGCGTCTCATAGAATAATGGCGGTGTGACAAATAATTATCTGCAGCGATGGTAGATATGCGTCCGATCAGGATGGCTTCCAGAAAAAAAAGGGTGCAGTCTTCCCGGCAAGACAACTGAACTGCATAATTCTTCTAATTTTTCAGTGGTTGCACGTCACAATCGATACAACCGCTTATACTAATTAATATCTTATGTAGTTCTTTATTTACATTTTGAACTTATATCTACGTTTTTGCTGTATATCTACGCTCATACTGCGAATGGGCCTTTAAAAGACAAATGTTGAAAATTAGGTGGACTGATAAGGTAAGGAGTGAGGAGGTGTTCCGCAGAACCGGCGAGTAAAGAAAACATTGACAAGAAGAAGAAGTAGGGTGACAGGACGTGTGATAAGGCGTCAGGAAATAACTGGAGGGAGCTGTAAGAGGAGAAACTGTAGAGGAAGACACAGACTGGAATACATCCAGCAAATAATTGTGAACGTATGTTGCAGTTGCTACTCTGAGATGAAAAGGTTGCCACAGGAAGGGAATTCGAAAAGAATGGATTCGAAAAAAATTGATTCTTTCGATTTAGAATAGGAAAATGGAGTGTAATGTCAGTCATGACAGGTGGAACGAAACAACTTTGAGAAGTTCTTGGCAAATGTCAGTGCCTTTTACTAGTAATTCAAAAATCAAGACTTCCTCAAGGAGTTATGAGAATTGGAGATGCTCACACGCTCTTCACCAGCAACGAGCTAAGTGAAGCCTAAACATGGGGCTTTGGATTTTTTCTCGAGAATAAAATGGTATCGTCTGTCAATAAATGGTTTCCAGTAAATACCCGCATCTTCTGGATGATTTTAAACTCTACACCATGTAAGAACTGCTTAGTCAACTCTATTGCTTTATCAGAGAAGATGATGAAGAAACAAAGAACAATTTCTGTCTTGAGTTAGTGAATGTGGTAGACGAACTACCAAGACATTCACCCCAGTTGATAATAGGGAACTTCAATAACCAAGTGGGAAAAGAGATATCGTCCAAAAATAGGTCCTAATAGTAGCCATGAAATAAGCAACAACAACGGTATCATCCTGGTTAACTTAGCCGAAAGAAGGAGCATGGCCATTGGAAGCGTACGTTTCTCACACAGAAGTACGTAAGGTTACCTGAAAGAATGATGAACCACGTCGACCGAAGACACCATGGAACTTTAGAATATTTACGAACCTCCTGTGGCGCTTACAGGTCTGAAAATGTCTCCCAGGTGACGAACTGATATTGAAAGGTGGTTCCGCTTTGAGAAGGATAAACGGGAAGATGTAGAAGTGAGCCAGCGCTGTGAAGACAAAATCGCAGAGCACGTCACAGCATCGGAAGGTCCTATCGACGTGCAGTGTGTGTGGTTGGCTTCACGGGATGTACTGTCAGTGAGTGCAAATGAAGAGCTTGTTTGCCATTCAGACATAGAGGTAAGTCTTGCTTCGATGAAGAATGTTGGGAATCTATAGAGGCTGGCTATAACAGATCGGAAGAGGCTTAAACAGCCTGAACAACTTTTGGAAGACAGAGAGGGCGGGGCGTAAGACTCATAAGGAAGAAGAAAAGGGGAACAACAGAGATGTCTGTTGAAAACAACCGAAGAATCAAAGCAGTCACGCTCAATTTCCGGGACTCAAGATTTGTCAGAAATGTCTACAACCAACACACATTACTTGAAAGACATCACGTTTACGCCAGTGACTGTTAAACTTTTTATTTCCACTATTGAAATTTTGGTCTTAGGCCATTATCAAGCACAGATGTTTTGGCTTTAAGCCATGTCTCCTTTATAATACAAGTCGACACATTTATATGTCGTTGTCATTTGCTGTTATACACATTCGTAACGCTGTTAAGTAGTGCGAGCACACATGCCCATATATCTTTAAACAGCACAGTCTGTACATACATATGTTCGTTTTGCACTAAACCACAGCAGCGAACTACTGTTTACAGGCTACAGACAAGTAGCCTGTAAACAGTAAACGGGCTAAAATAGGTAAAAAGAAATTAAATTGTTACACTCTGTATGTGCGGTTCAAATTATTCTTCTTTTATAAATATTTGAAACTACGAAATGTGTGGCATACTTAAAATTCATGTTATTAATTGCACAATCTGATGCTAATTATTAAATTTATTTCTGGATTCATTTATAAAATAATGTTATATCTTGGTGGTGATTCTTCTTTTGTCAAGAAGGTTTGTAAACTCTTTTGCTTTGTAAACTCTTTGGAATATTGTGAGTTCCGCAGAATGTAAGTAGTAGCGGGCATGCCTGTGATGGAAACGCACGTGTTTTTGATTTTGTCTTCAACAATGTAATTGATGATTGTTTGAAAACTGAGATTGTGAAGTCAGTGTGATACAGAAGCATGGGATAGAATAAAAGAATATCATAACAACAGATAGTTGTTCATCAGTTACTTAATCATCAGGAACCCACAACGTTATAAATCAGGATCTCAGCCGCAAGAATGTACCCCTAGAAGCAATAACAGCAGCCAACAAGAAGAAGAGAAAATGAAGATCAGTAAAAAGTTTTTCTTTTGTATACAAGTATCTTACGCCTCACGAAGCTTTCAAAACTTACGCTGAGACAGAGAATTTTTATGGTGGTGATTGGGAGGGTGAGATTACGTGGTGCACGTGCGCTGGGGGAGAATAGTTGCGCAACACCACGAAAGAGAAGTTGAAGTGAAGAAGAAAGCAAGCAGTGAAAGAAACAACAGACTGGCCTGAAGGACAAGGATGGGAAAGCTGCACTTGGGTGCTTTGCTGAACAGCCAGGAAAGAAGAACAGGACAACCACAACTGAGTAGGTATGACCATTCAACGGAGGTACCGGATGTTCCCAGCATCTGAGTGGGAATATTAAGAAACCACACACGTCCATTTTTTGACAAAATTGAGTTACCTATGATCGTGAATTTCACACATATAAGCCGCTCATGATACAGAGAAACCCCGTACGTTCTGGCTTTCTATGTGTTGTTATGCGGCCATTGTATCACCTATAGCGAAAAGAAAGCTGCAGATGTGCAAAAGATATGGGCTTTTTCAAAATGTTATGTTGTCAGCTCTGTTTTAAACAGACAGAATAATCGATGTGTAGCTGCAAATGACAATAAAAGTGTGACAAAGGCGATTTCTTCCATTTCTACGGAAGACGAAATCATCCAGAACATTTACTTTGACATATACAGGTAGTCAACATTTGTCAAAGAATGAACCGCGTGTGGAGTATAATTCCGAAGAGACTGGAGAATAGAATTAATCTGTTTGATTTTTGTTCATATTGGTAATAGAGTGTGAGTTGAGTAATGATTTATGAATTTCAACATAACGTCAAGAAAACGTCTCATGATTGTCCACAGTCTAATGGAACTCTTTTCTTTCACTGTAACGAAAAATGGGAAGAAAACTGGAATATTAGTATAGTTTTAAGAGCTAGAATATTTTTGTGACTCCTGAAAAGTTTAGTTTTCTGGACATGTGGGGTTCTCGGTATTCCTATTCAGCTGTGATGATGACGATGATGATGACAATAATTAACATAACTAGTTCACTGACGCATTGAAATCACTGCCCACACGAAATAAAGAACACAATGAATTAAGTGTAGACTGTTTTGCACTATTACCAAAGTCGTACCAAAATAATGTTTTGTGACATATGGCAGAAAGTGTTTCCTTTAGTTTACACAATATACAATATTTGAGTAACAACCTACAGTTGAATCAGTTAATATATCAGACGTGTTATGTCGCATCTGAGAAATTTTGGTAAAGAGAAAGAGCAGTGGTTCAGGTGTCTTGGGTGGTCTGCTTGGAGACATGCTCCGTGTACCAGAGAAGACACACCGCAAGACCATGTCTGCGACGACTAATTATCCAGAAAATGAACATCCCAAAACCTGCTGACGTATGAAAATGAAAACGATAACACGTTTCATGCTACTGTTGAAATACGATTCAATAATGCAGTTTCCTAACACAGACTGGCAGTAATGTAGGTGACGTTTATTTTCATTCATTTATACGTAATATAGACTCAACACGCGCAGGTATCTGTACGGAAGATGTCGCAGCCCCGGCTACAGTTGCCCTCTGGCAGAACTGCTGCTCGGTAGTTTTCGTACAGAAAAGGTAGGACTACCAGCAGAGTTGGTGCCATTGGGATAGAAACTGGAAGCCGACGACTTCTCTTTGTTTTCTGTTTGTTTGTTTTGCACACAATAAGAATCGCGCATCTTTCAGTGTTAGTCCATTATGTATTTTATATCCTTACAAAATGTAAATTGCCAGCTGTTGTGGCCGAGTGATTCTAGGCGCTTCAGTCTGGATCCGCGCGACAGCTACGGTCGCTGGTTCGAATCCTGCATCGGGCGTGCATGTGATTGATGTCCTTAGGCTAGTTAGTTTTAAGTAGTTCTAAGTTCTAGGCGACTGATGACCTAGGATGTTTAAGTCCCATAGTTCTCAGAGCCATTTTGAACCATTTGAAATGTAAATTACATTTTGAAAGTAATAAAAATTACTTGGCCACGTAAATCCTGCTCTTTAATGTGACAGAAACAATTACTTTTGATGCAATTGCAGTCTACATGCACAAACATAAACAATCTGTGTACTTATTATTTTCATTTTGTCCTCAACAGAACGTTCTTCAACATGATCAAAGGCAACAGTTTCCTATTACTATTGGTAAGTGCGGAAGTTGTTCATGAATAACAGAAACATGTTTATATAAGCTTGTGCAAGTACTGAATCGATGTTTGATATGTTTTTGTTTTGCTTTTCTTACATTAATCTTTTTTGAGGAAACTGCATTTTTAACGCTGTATGATAAAAATGTATTTTTTTTATATTTCTTCTTCAGCGTCTCTGTGTTTCACATTACAAATCAACAATTTTCGAACAAAACCTGAATTATACATTGACATATTAACAGAATCTTCCGTCGGTTCTTGGTAGAACAACATTATAATAATAAATGAAAAGCACCAGTTTGCTTTTGTTCTACAATATTATTTTTATTGCTAACCGGTTTTCGGCTTACAAGGCCATCTTCAGACATTTACTGAGTATTATCACCACTCAGTAAATACTCAGTAAATGTCTGAAGATGGCCTTGTAAGCCGAAAACCGGTTAGCAATAAAAATAATATTGTAGAACAAAAGCAAACTGGTGCTTTTCATTTATCATTCAACATTGACAGTTTCAATTTTGCTATAAACAGTGTTTATTTTTAAATAACAGGGCGCAGGATAAGAATGTGAAACTAAAATGTTCCTTAGGTTAAGTAGTTCTTTTTGCACTTATGAGTCAATACATAATGACCACCTCCTTAATAGCTTGTTTGTCCGTCTTTGGAGCCGAATGCATCACTGATTCTGCACGCCAGGCATCCGACAGTTTGTTGACTTGTTTGTGGAGGTGTGTCGCATCAGACGTCTACGCACAGGTAATGTAATGCGTGTGAATAACGGGTCGCTGATTTCTGTACGATAGCGACCCTAGTGGGCTCCACAGGATTTACGTCAGGCGAATGTGGTCGCCAAGACATCAACTTGAGATCACTATAACGCTCCTCAAAGCACTGCAGCAAGGTTCTGGCTCCGAGACACGGGCAGCTGTACTGCTGAAAGATGACATCGCCGTCGCGGAAGACGTCGAGCACGAAGGGACGCAGGTGGCCCGCAGCTTTCAGCGTGTCTTCGATTACTACCGTAGATCCCATGCAAGCGCAAAGAATGTCTCCCACAGCGTGATGCTGCTACCACCAGCCTGCGTCCGTGGCGTGCGCGTTCAGAGGCGCCGTTTACCTAGACGACGGCGTCTGTGGAGACGACCGTCGACCTACTGCGAGAATGATGTCATTCAACGAAAGAACCGACACTTTTCCACTGATCGAAGGTCCCGTGCCCACTGCAGTAGTAACTGACGATGTGATTGTGTCAACATGTGAACTCTTGGGGATGTTCTGCTGTGCAGCTCCATGTTCAACGATGTACGATGATCGGTGTGCTCCGAACAACCAGCATTGCGCTCTTTCAGCAGGATGCCACAGATCACCGTGTACCATACTTTTCAGAACAGACAAGCCTCCGAACCACATGTAAACAGTCGTGAACGCCCAGCCACTTAGCGCCTAGTGGTACGAGTTTCGGTGTCCTCCTACCCCTTTCCCTTTCCGTAGATGCTCGTGACAGTAGCGCGTGAATATTGTACCAGTTCCGTGTTTTCGAGATAATCGTTCACAAGCTCTGCATAATAAGAATCAGCCCTTTGTCAAAGTCACTTATCTCAACTGATTTCTTCGTTTGCAGCCCATATCTTCGGTTGCGTGATACGCCACCCGTATCTGTTTCGCGTGCGTACATGTGTTGCCACGTCACGTGCTCACAACGCCACCAAGAGGCATCCAACGTCGCGGTGGGCAGTGTTTTGGCTGTCAGTGTACATCCTCATTCAGTCTGTAGACGGCTTTCGGTGTCTAGGGGAATCTTGTGAGACAATAACTATATACACAAAAAAAGCGATTGAAATTAGGTAATGCCCCATAGGTATGCAAGATACGTAATGTACAGGGACCCCGCAGTTGACCAAAGCTACTTGGATAACTACGGTAGTCTACACTTACTTATAATAGTCTAGAGTAGGCCTCGGTACTTTTGCAGCTCTATACCCGGCGGATTAACGACGAGACTTATGACCACAGCAGTTGAGTCCCATAGTGCTAAGAGCCATTTGATTAACGACGAGGTTTTTCGGCGGTTACCCACATCCTACTAGGCGAATACACGGCTGTTCCCTATGTCTCGCCTCAGACGCACGGTGCGCAAACATTCAGAAAACATTCTCGCATTTGAACATGAGATTTACTCTAATATGAGAGGAAGGGATTCGCGTGATATGGTGGTGTAAGGAAGAGAATACTGCAACTACCACTAATATTCCCAAGACATAAACAACATGCCGACGCCAGAGAGGCGTGGCACAAGGCGAGGAAGAAAATTATAAATGCGGTTAAATAATAATTATTGCCTAAGTGCTCACTATTTTCCCACTTTTCCAATATAAATTCAAAAATGAGTCAATATTACATAAAGTCGTTGCAAGCAGCGAAGAACTTGATTGATTATTGCTTAAGTCTCATTAGGCCCTTTTGCATCATGGTCACTTAACTGAATGAAAACGCACGGGACGAAAGTCGTTGCAAGCAGCGAAGAACTTGATTGATTATTGCTTAAGTCTCATTAGGCCCTTTTGCATCATGGTCACTTAACTGAATGAAAACGCACGGGACGATAGTGGCCACTGGATGTGTTACAATCTACATTACCTTTATACAGTGTGTATCGAAAAGGATGGCGCAAACTTACGCGGCTGAAAGTACACGATAGTAGAAGCACAAATGTCAAGTAAACATGGGCTCTAAAACGCATACCTTAAGAGCTACGACATATTATTTATTTTCAATATTGTGAAATAAATCTCTTCTACTGCAGACACTTTACTTTTCATATTATACGAAGTGGTAGTATGGACCACAACAAGAAAAAAAAGTGCAATAAACATGTGCTCTAAAATGCATACCTCAAAAGTTATGAACACTTGTTAATTATAAGAGTTGTGTTCCAAAGTACTGCAGATCAACAGGTGCTCATAGCTGTTAAGTTATGCGTTTTACAGCTCACGTTTAGTGGGACATTTGTGCTTCTACTATCGTGTACTTTCAGCCGCGCAAGTTTGCGCCATCCTTTTTGATACACTCTGTACAGCTGTGGACGGAGTGGCTAGCTCCAGGTACCATAAATAATATGAATAAATAATTTGTTTTGCACTGCTACCATTCAAAAATATGTTTTTAAACACATCGCTATTTGTTCAGAGCATTTTCTTGCACATCATCAGGCATTTTCTGTTGTATCCATATGAAACCAAAAGTTTCTCAAACAATCTACATTTAGCTCTACTCAAACTGGCTAACTCGGCTGAACCAAGAAGATGAAGGTTACCACATAACACGGATATGTAGCGGAAACAAAGCGAAATGTACTTAAGTCTCAATACGATCACCATAACTTACAAAACCCACAAATACATGGATAATTCCCAAAGAAAATAGTTACAGCGTCAGGAGAAGCTAATGACATCCAGAAATTAAAAGGTCTATTTCTATTCGCAGTATTATATTTTAGTCATATAATACATGTAGATGCAAATACATTAAGTTGTACATTACCCATTGGTACTAAATTCTGATTAGTGCTGATCTACTCACTCTGGTTACTGCCGGAAATACGTCTAAATTAATATATACAGGGTGCGTCACCTAACGTTACCGCTGGATATATTTCGTAAACCACATCAAATACTGACGAATCGATTCCACAGACCGAACGTGAGGAGAGGGGCTAGTGTAATTGTTTAATACAAACCATACAAAAATGCACGGAAGTATGTTTTTAGCACAAACCTACGTTTTTTTAATGGAACCCCGTTAGTTTTGTTAGCACATCTGAACATATAAACAAATACGTAATCAGTGCCGTTTGTTGCATTGTAAAATCTTAATTTCATCCGGAGATATGGTAACCTAAAGTTGACGCTTGAAACCTCCGACGTTCAGTTGCGTGTTGTAACAAACACGGGCCACGGTCGGCGAGCAGCATCTGCAGGGACATGTTTACGATGACGACCGTGTTTACGAGTGTGGCTGTAGTGCACTGTTGCGGTTTGGTCTAGCTGTCGCAGTGTCCGCATGTAGCGCTTGCTGCTATTGTTATTCTGCATTCGTCTCCGCACGCAGACCAACTGTAGTACACCGTGTTACCAGACTTCTGTGATAGTGTAGTGTTGTAGGAATTGTGACCATGGTGTATTCGAACTCTGAAAAGGCGGAGATGATACTCATCTATGGCGAGTGTCGACGAAATGCAGCTGAAGCCTGCAGGGTGTATGCAGAACGGTACCCGGACAGAGAGCATCCAACGTGCCGCACACTGCAAAACATCTACCGCCAACTGTATGCAACAGGTATGGGCGTAGCACGCAAACGGGTCCGTAACAGGCCCGTCACAGGAGAAGCGGGTGCAGTTGGTGTGTTAGCTGCTGTTGCCATGAACCCACACATGAGTACACGGGACATTGCGAGAGCCGGTGGACTGAGTCAAAGTAGTGTCATGCGCATACTGCATCGTCACCGCTTTCACCCGTTTCATGTGTCGCTACATCAGCAATTACATGGTGATGACTTTAATCATCGAATGCAATTCTGTCAATGGGCATTAACAGAGAATGCGTTGCAGTTCTACCTGTTTACCGATGAAGCGGGTTTCACAAACTACGGGGCAGTGAATCTACGGAACATGCATTACTGGTCCTTGGACAATCCTCGCTGGCTCAGACATGTAGAGCGTCAGCGACCGTGGACTATAAATGTATGGTGCGGAATCATTGGCGACCACCTCGTTGGTCCTCACTTCATTGCAGGGGCCCAAACAGCTGCAACATACATCGCGTTTCTACAGAATGATCTGCCAACGTTGCTCGAGAATGTCCCACTGGAAACGCATCGACGTATGTGGTATCAGCATGATGGTGCATCTGCACATTCCGCACTTAACACTAGGCTGACCCTTGACAGGATGTTCGACGGGCGTTTCATAGGACGTGGAGGACGCATAAATTGGCCAGCCCGTTCTCCTGATCTTACACCTCTGGATTTCTTTCTGTGGGGTACGTTAAAGGAGAATGTGTAGCATGATGTGCCTACAACCCCAGAGGATATGAAACAACGTATTGTGGCAGCCTGCGGCGACATTACACCAGATGTACTGCGGCGTGTACGACATTCATTACGCCAGAAATTGCAATTGTGTGCAGCAAATGATGGCCACCACATTGAATATCTATTGGCCTCACATGTCGGGACACACTCTATTCCACTCCGTAATTGAAAACGGAAACCACGGCGTACGTGTACCTCACCCCTCATGGTAATGTACATCTGCGTCAGTGAAAAAGACCAATAAAAAGGTGTTAGCATGTGGACATAATGTGCTGTTCCACTCTCATCTGTACCTAAGGTCCATCACCATTCCCTTTGGATCCCTACGTAATTCGGTGCTCTCCGATACACACGATCGAACAGCGGAGGAGTGGTACTCAAGCGTCAACTTTAGGTTACAATATCTCCGGATGTAATTAACATTTTACAATGCAACAAACGGCACTGATTGCGTATTTGTTTATATGTTCAGATGTGCTAACAAAACTAACGGGGTTCCATTTAAAAAATCGTAGGTTTGCGTTAAAAAACATACTTCCGTGCATTTTTGTATGGTTTGTATTAACCAATTACACTAGCCCCTCTCCTCACATTCGGTCTGTGGAATCGATTCGTCAGTATTTGATGTGGTTTACGAAATATATCCAGCGGTAATGTTAGGTGACTCACCCTATATATATATATATATATATATATATATATATATATATATATATATATAATATTTCAAAACATTTGTTCAACCTTAGACATACCACAATCCGTCAATAAAAAGGGCTCTAAGAATCAAAAATGGTAATTGAGTTCATCGTAAGGATCTGCTGAAAAGGCTGGAACTTTTAGCTACACAATGTGAATACAATTACCATTTGTACACATCAGAAATAACATTGATAATTAATGCACAAATAGCTCTGTCCATGAGATGAGAACAAGATCTAGACTGATGTTGCGTTTACCAAGAAAGAATAAACTTAAAATTCAAAGCAGTATAATCTATAAAGAAATAAAGCTGAACAGAAATGACACACGGACATTAAAAGATTAATAAAACCAACTTATTCGAAAATACAATTAAAAAGTATGTGATAAGCAATATATTCTCAGCAGAGAAGGATAACAAAGAATATGTGTTTGGGAAAAAAAGTAACACAAATATATAGTCATCCTGCTACTAGTACTGTTACTATTACTACAACTAATACTACTAGTAACAATAATACTACTACTACTACTACTACTAACAATAACGGTAATAGTTACAACCCAGGTTTGTGAACATAATGACAGATGAAGGGCATGATCACCATGTGAGAACTGTCTTTGCCCTTTGAAATCAAAATAGCTTAAACAAAGTGACACACTCTCACTGCTAGACAAAGATTCTCAGAATTTGGAAAACAGAACATGAAAATAAAGGAATAAGCCTGATCTACTTGTGAGTGTGTGGGTTTTATTTTGTCAAGTTGCACAATGAATTAATCCAACAAGTACCCTTTGACTCCTGGAAGAAATAATTTCCACCTCAGACAACTACAGAAGTCAGACAGACGCTCCTAATATACCAACAAGAACTGCTTGAAAAAACATTCAGCAACAAATATCGTCTGGAGTCGTCCGCTGTAAGGAAAAGACACAAAAATAGTCTATATTCTTATGTAACTAGTGGAATACTTGGGTACTGAAGTATTGCTAGTTAGTGTAAGAAAAACATTAAACGATAGAAAAATATTATTTATTGCAAAAAAAAAAGATTCTGAGAACACAAGTGAAACTTTTTCTTAAAAAGTAATAAATTTCTGGTTTTTTTTGGAACAGTAGATTGCCTCTTATGGATATGAATGCTATTATTTTATGAAGTACGGAAAGGTTCTTTTCTCCCTTTTCTTTAGGAATGTTATTTACTCGGCAGAATGGCTGAGAGTCACACCTACACAACTTGAATAACTTTTCTAGGTACGGTCAAGACTGTCTTGTAAGAAATGTCATGGAGTGTACTGTTATGGAGGACAGATGAGGTTCACAAACGCTGTAGCACACAATACCGTGAGCTGCGACGACTGCTGCCTGCGTCGCTCGCTGCTGACAAATAACACAACTATCTCTATCTGGATTGACCTTCGCCAATCAAACTCTCCCTACGCCTTGTTGAAGTCAAGGACTCCTAGCCACCCTTCATCTAACTACTGGCGTGGTAAACTGGTCAGATAACCAGTCTACCATGATGCCACTCAGTATTCACTCACACACATTTAACTAGTACTCTGTCCATGTTCACACCACACAGTAAGTGTGGCGGCCAACACAGTGAACAACGCTTATTCCGGGCGACTCAATGTAGAGTATGACTCCGATTTGCTAGCGACACAGGTGCTCTCCCAGTGAAGTACTGAGGAGAGATTTGTTCCTCGCTCTTTGCGTACGTGTACGACCCCACTCACTCTCGTTACGTGTTCTCACTCCAAGAGACAATGGAATGGCCCATTTTTCTGGAAAAATTGCAAGGGTATATCCGCCACTGCCTTACCTCACTCCTCCGGCTCTTCGCGTCAGAAATGCTCCGCCAATCAGCATTGCTCTTTTAAACGGGAAACTGATGTTTCGTTTTAGTCGACCAATGTGGAAATATGTAGCATCTCCGTTAGGCGTATCCCGTTCTCCTGTGGGAACTCCGTAACTACGCAGTCAGTCCATGAAAAAATGTGTCTTCTGGGCACTCCCACACAATGTAGCAGAGTTTGCTTTTAAGTCGAGCACGGGGGTCATTATCCCTTCGATCTGGCAAAAGCTGTCCTCTCTCTGGGTGGTCGCTCCAGCGGAAATAGGTATGTCGACTCACCCTCTGAAGGGACAAGCCTCCCAGTGGGCTCGTTCCCTCTTTAGAAGGAAACTTCCTGTGGCCATCATGTTGTGTACGCCAGCCTCGATTTTTTCGCCCTCAGTGTGCACTTGTGATTTACTTATTAGCTTTGCATACTGCTTAAATGAATTCAGACAAAATTGACTCTACCTTATCGAGCTTGGTTTCGAAGGAAGCGTCTTGATGTGCAGAATACGATTGTGAGGACGGAATGTGTAAGAAGTGTAGGTCAGGAGACCACGCCATCTTACATACTTATGGAAAAACTCGGGGGATGACTGCCTGGCCTTCACGGATGATTTTGCGGTACTCTCGCAAACGTCAGGGCAAGAGCGATCATCCAGGTTGGCCCACTAGGAATGATAATCAGCAGATGGTCTTGACAGAAAAGCCCAAATTCATGATGAATGACAAATATGGACCGAAATTCTTTAAAACACAGATAGGCCAAATCACAAAGCTAAACAAAGTCAAATTCCTCAGTGAGACCAAACAAGAAAATGGGCTATAAGGAGCTGTGAAAGGCGGTTGAACCCCAAACATGGAGAGGGCATATGTACGGATTAAAAACTTTTACAACAAAAAGTGCATTTTCTGGAACACCGAACTAAGATGCTGTAGTACTGTGGTCAGATCAGAATGCCTGTACGTCAGTGAATGCCCCTCAGTGGACCACAAGCTAGAGAAGTTGCAAATCCTGAAATGGAGAATTGTACGCAAAATCGTGGACGCATTCCAGACTGTGGGCGGATAGAAACTTCTGAGCAACGCGGAAATCGACCAGAAGGGGGACAAAATCTCGGAGATCATGAGGAAAAGGGGGTTGATATTTTTGGATACCTGTATAGAATGGACAAAAACAGATTGCCCAGACAAATATTTGATTACACATCTCTTGGTATATGGGGCAGTCACAACTAGTTCCGTGACCATAAAGTTACTTCTTCAAGTGAAGAACAAGTCACTCTATAGACGACACAAAGGACACAACCTTAGCTATCCGCAGCATTAAAGTGCTCCAGTGTCACTTTCCACGTGTGATTAGATCTCTAAATAATAGACGCTCCCTATCCTCCTGCTTGAAATTGGCGTACAAAACACGTACACGTCATCCATAACATGACAGAAAAGAAAAATAGAAAACCCTTCAAAGAAAATGGTGGAAAGGACCAAATTTAAGGAAATGGAGAAGAAATTCTAGTAGATCCAGCTGACCAGAAAGTGGAGTCCGCAAGCCACAGGCCATGAAACGGCCAAAACACTGGTATAATACATCCTGAGTATGCGGGCCTTGTCCACGGAAGTGAATTGCCGGAAATGTATTTCTCTGAGGACTGGATAGTCAGCTTTTTGATTTTATATGACCGTAATCGGTTTTAGGATATACACTCAAGCGTCAAGGAAACTGGTATAGGCATGCGTATTGAAATACAGAGATGTGTACTGGCACAATACGGCGCTGCGGTCGGGAACGCCTGTGTAGGACAACAAGTTTCTGGCTCATTCAGATCGATTACTGTTGCTACAATGTCAGGTTGTCAAGATTTAAGTGACTGTCAGCGTGGTGTTATAGTCGGCGCACGAGCGATGGGACACAGTATCTCCGAGGTAGCGACCAATTGGAGATTTCCCCGTAAGACCATTTCACGAGTGTACCGTGAATATCAGGAATCGGGAAAAACATCAGATCTCCGACATCGCTGCTGCCGGAAAAGCATCCTGCAAAACAGAATGAACGACGACTTAAGAGAATCATTCAACGTGACAAAAGTGCAACCTTTCCGCAAATTGCTGCAGACTTCAGTGCTGGGTCATCGACAAGCGTCAGCGTGCGAACCGGCTTTCGTAGCCGAAGGCCCACTCGAGTACCCTTGATGGGTGCACGACACAAAGCTTTACGCACCTGGGCCCATCAACAACGACATTGGACTGTTGATGACTCGAATCATGTTGCCTGATCGGACGAGTCTCGTTTGAAATTGTATCGAGGAGATGCACGTGTACGGGTGTGGACACCTCATGAACCCATGGACCCTGCAAGTTAGCGGCTGACTTTTCAAGCTGGTGGAGGCTCTGTAATGGTGTGGGGCGTGTGCAGCTGGAGTGGTATGAGGCCCCTGATACGTCTAGATACGACTCTGAGAGGTGACACGTACGGAATCATCCTGTCTGATCACCTAAATCCATTCATGTCCATTGTGCATTCCGACAGACTTGGGCAATTGCAGCAGGACTATGCGACATCCCACACACCCAGAATTGCTAGCGAGTGGCTCCACTCTTCTTAAGTCAAACACTTCCGCTGGCCACCAAACTCCGCAGACATGAACATTATTGAGCATACCTGGGATGCCTTGCAACGTGCTGTTCAGCAGGGACGTGCAATCCGTCGTACTCTTACGGATTTATGGACAGCCCTGCAGGATTCACGGTGTCAGTTGCCTTCAGAACTACTCCAGACATTAGTCAACTCCATGCCACGTCGTGTTGCGGCACTTCTGCGTTCTCGCGGGGGCCCTACACGCACATTGGGCAGGTGTATCCGGACTTTTGATGTGGCGTCTTTCAGCTTCGGCTTTTAAAGTTTTTGTTTGTTTTTAAGACGTGGTTCCATGTTCAACACATACCTGTCTTTTTGACGCGGTAGATTTTTTTTTACTGATATTTTGTAGTCAGTTCACTCCTATTACTTACTTTCTACATTCTTACAAAAAATGTGCTGTGTTACTTAAGACTGAAACATCTGCATGTGATACTGGTAACGGGCTTTACACACTCCAAGGGGAAAAAAATAAAGTTGCGGGATGCTTAACTGGCGTGTTAGATCGCAAAATACCGAGCTGTTTGGAGGACCCTACCGACACTGCTCCAAACGTTCTCAACTGCAGAGAGATCCGGCGACCTTGGTGGCCGAGATATGGTTTGGCAAGCACGATGGCTGGTTCAAATGGCTCTGAGCACTATGGGACTTAACATCTGTGGTCATCAGTCCCCTAGAACTTAGAACTACTTAAACCTAACTAACCTAAGGACATCACACACATCCATGCCCGAGGCAGGATTCGAACCTGCGACCGTAGCAGTCCCGCGGTTCCGGACTGAGCGCCTTAACCGCGAGACCACCGCGGCCGGCAAGCACGATGGCCCTGGGCGGGCGGGCATTATCTGGCTGAAATATAAGGCCAGGATGGCTTACGGCGAAGGGCAACAAACAGGGTGCTGAATAGCGTCGACGCACGACTGTGCTGTCACGGTGCCGGCGTTCCTGCTGCGAAATGAAATGGCGCACCAGGTCATCAATCGTGGATGTCGGGTCGCTATTGCAGTGCAGCCGGGGGCGCCTTCGCTGGCCACCGTGGCTGAGTTCGAAGCGGGACTCAGCGCTGAAGACGGTTGTACTGCAGTCAATGAGATTTCAGGACGAATGAACCCGGAAACACTGCAAACGTACTTGTTAGTGTACAGATGTCAACGGTAGTCGGCGGAGGGGGCGTCGTGACCTCTGCCCTCTTTCTGTGAGCCGTCCGTTAGTGGGCCCTGTGGTCGCTGAAGCACCAGCTGCACGTCGGATCCACGATAATAATGATTTCCGGGGCTGTGAGAGCCTCTCTGGCGATGGCTCGTCCCTCGCCTCCTCTTCTTGACGTTGTGTTCAGCCGTTCTTCTCCCATTCCTTCCAACATCGTGGAATAGTGGTATTGCTTCTACTCAAATGTCGAGCGATCCACGGACTATTCCAACCGGATTCTTTGAGCAGAACTACACGTCCTCTCTCAAATGCTGACACTGGCGAATATTATTCACGCGTCTGTTTGTGAGGCATAGTTAGTGTCGAGCTGAGCACTTGGAATTTTATTCACAAAGACTTTATACCCTGTCCCCTGTTCACTATCCTTGTCAACTGTGCTGCAGCGTCGCGCATTCATCAATCGGCCGTCAAAGTTTACAACTTTGCGTTTTCCGTCTATACCTATATGAATATCGGTTTGTGACCAATCTGCATATGTCCTTTGTGATGCGTCGTGCTTTTTGTCTTGTATTGTATTTGTTTATCAGTTATACTTGTTACACAGCGGTGATTCTGGATTTTTGTTTTGTACTTACGTTCCCCTATCCTCTTATGCGGGTATACAGTTAATTTTCTCTTTGATCCCGACCACTGCTTGATGGCTCTCCGGTTCCGCGCATGCGCGCCTGCATAGTCTTCCGTGGACATGACCCGCACACTCAGAATGTGTTACGCCTGTACCCTGGCCGATTCACGTCCTGTGGTTTGTTCAGTCCTCTGGCTAGGCAACTGGTTCTAGTGTGGAATCTCGTCCGTTTCTTAGCGTTCAGTCCTTACCATAATTTTCTTTGTTGGGGTTTAGTATTGCCTCCTGTCCTCTACCATTTTATGGATGACGACTGCGTTTTTTATGTACCCCAGATTCAAGCAGAAAGACAGGGGACATCTGTTATTTGCCCCAATGGAGATCTAATCACAGATTAAGGCTCGTACCCCACATCTCGTAATAGACAACGTGGCACTTTGACACAGTTAAGCTAAGATTAGTTCTAGTTATAAACATTGTATCTCCTGTAGGTTCACCTGTTTTTCACCTGAAGTAGTGACTTTATGCTTCTGAAGCTAGTTCTGATTGAATGATTATTAAATCGATATCTTACAGCTATTGAGATCTTATTAGATGAAATAAATATTACATTGCTTCTGGAACAAGGACGCGCCACGATGTGAATTAAAGAACTCGGAAATACCCTGAGATTCAACACCCCGGAAACCGACATTACGCACTGCAGTTTAATATTCACGTAGCTCTATGTTCATGGTATAGTGTCTCCTGAACTCTGCGTCCTGCAATGAAGTGACATTGTAGGTACGTCCAGTCCTATATTTGGGTAATATCACCGAAATGAGTTAGCAGTAAAGAATTAGTACTGCGTGAATAACGAAAATGTACTATTATATACAAAAGTATCGGAACGACTTGGCTTGGCCGGCCGCTGTGGCCGAGCGGTTCTAGACGCTTCAGTCCGGAACCGCGTTGCTGCTACGGTCGCAAGTTCGAATCCTGCCTCGGGCATGGATGTGTCCTTAGGTTAGTTAGGTTTAAGTAGTTCTAAGTCTTGGGGACTGATGACCTCAGATGTTAAGTCCCATAGTGCTTAGAGCCATTTGAACCATTTGAATTTCGACTTGGCTTGCGTCTCGCCTGATCTGCATGCAGCCCACATAACGTTGCTGTCTTTCAGGTTCTCCAATCTCTTTGCAGTACAGTCGTTTGAATATACAAAATGGATACCACACGAGAGCACTAGAGAACACTGTCCTTTAAGGTAATAACTCCAGATGTAAATCAACACCACAATGTCAAAAATACTAAGAGATCGATCATTGGAGATGACACAGTCCATACGGCTTGTAAACTCAGTTTTATTACAGGTACCGGCATTTCAAAATCGCTACTAGACTCATTAGAATTTGAGTTACCTGCCTCCGACGTTCCAGCAACTTTAGGTAAAATAAAATAATTTTATCAACAAGAAATTTTGAGACAATACGGGGACTCCTGAAGTTCTATGACAATTCGAAGTATTTTTACTCTTGAAAAAGTACTCCCAAACCTGTGAAACGTCGTTCTTTATACGAGTGGTTTGTCGTAAACTGAATGTTGAATTAACCAGTTAAAAGGAATGCGGTTAACAGCAGCAAGCGGTCCATGGCAGCCTCAAAATTAATATCTTATCTCCAGTAATTTCTCAACACTCACGACTAAGCAACTATTTATAAAGATGCTTGAACTTTAAACAACAGGACAAACTCTTATGTTCTGGATCTGTATTGAAACCAAACACCTGTAGCCATTGTAACCAAGCAAATCTTCCGTGCCTGTCCGAGATGCAATCATAGCAACGTTTATCGTTAGTGACTACGCGTAAAGAGTTAAGAAATATCGAAGTTTTCACCAGTATCAGTTAGCAGATCTGAACCTGAAAATTTTTGTACGCTGCCTGGAAACTTGTCAACGCTCTTATCTTACAGTTAATCAGCCACAAAAAACGTTGAATATAATTTCGAGTGTCAAAGATGATACGTGTTTAAAGCGAAGTGTCATGATGTTAAGTTTCGCGATGGTGACTCGAAACCAGTACGTTATCAGCCTGTTAACTAAGTAAAGTAATATGTCAGATATCCAAGTTTTTTTCACCTGCTCCCCCCGTCGGAGGGCCGAGCCCTACCTCGGACGTGGGTGTTTGTGTGTCGTCCTTAGCGTATGTTTAAGTTAGATTAAATAGTGTGTAAGCTTAGGGACCGATGACCTCATCAGTTTTGTTTCCATAAGATCTTACCACAAATTTCAAAAATTTTTCGCCTGCAGCGAGATGTTTGAATTTGAAATAAGCATACAATTTCTTAGCCTGACTGGAGTCGAACCGAGCACCTATCTCCGTTGTTTTTTATTCACGATTCATTTGTGCACCAGTTGTGAGATGTGTGCATGTTTGACTAGATGGTTCAAATGGTTCAAATGGCTGTGAGCACTATGGGACTTGTCATCTGAGGTCATCAGTCCCCTAGAACTTAGAACTACTTAAACCTAACTAACCTAAGGACATCACACACATCCACGCCCGAGGCAGGATTCGAACCTGCGACCTTAGCGGTGTTTGACTAGAGATAACGGCACATGTCGTTATTGTTGCCAAAATATGAAAACACATTAAAAACGAAAATTATTTATCACTTTCAGTTCGGTTTGCAAATGGTAGGGCTTGAATTGAAACCATGGGCATATTTGTGACGGACCAAGATTGAAACCCACACTTGTACCTTTCGGGGAGACCTAGAGGAAGTTGCCATCTTGTGGAAAACAACGAAATGGTCGAACTGTATCGTTCCTTGTGGGTCATACACCATGAGAGAGGAGATATCAGTTCGGATTACAGTCCAGCACCAAATTTTCCATCGTCTCAAGTTCAAATAAAAAAAAGACCCCTGTGGCCTTAAATGACCATTGGCTCGTTGAATAAAATGAACTTTCTAATGTATGTAGGTTAATTCTTACAGAGAAGAAAACAGCAACCAGCCACTATTAACCCTTTCGTGGATGATGGGTCATATATGTCCCACTAACTTTGAGCATAAATTAGAGTGTCGGGATGTATATTATCCTGCTCTGCAAGTTGCTGCCATCTAGGGAGGACTGTAATGAACCTAAGAAAAAATCTGGACTGCACTGCACAGGCACCAGAGGAGGCTATGACTACTTTCGTTGATTGGAGCATGCATATGGCCACTGCAACTTCACTGATTTGTGTCATACCACAGTTTTCATCACTTCTCACTTTATAGAGATGTCTGAAGTAAGTAATTCGTCTTATTACTAACGTAATATTCATTTTTAGTACAAATACACTGTCTAATGTACTTATCAGCGACTGTATTATTTTACACTCGAAATAAAATTAGTGGGGCACATGTGTCCCAGCAGACCTTATTTTTAAGATTATTTATCGGTTTGAAATATAACGTGATGCTGTTCAATTCCTTTTCATTAATTTGCACTGAAAATAATATAGTTACAGCTTGCTATTAATAAATTATCATTCCCGTTTCGCAGATACAACAGCAGGTGATAGTTCAGACGTTTCACAAATAGCAAATAACAGCAACAGTAGAACTGCGAATGTCTTTCTTGATATTTTCGCTGCTGAGGACCCTGATGAAAAGGCTGAACATAATGGATCTGTTATAAACATTGAAGAGGTAGGAGATCAATACGTAAGTGATTCTGACAGTGACCCCAGTGGTCGTAGGTTCGCTTCCTGCCTCGGGCATGGATGTGTGTGATGTCCTTAGGTTAGTTAGGTTTAATTAGTTCTAAATTCCAGGCGACTGATGACCTCAGAAGTTAAGTCGCATAGTGCTCAGAGCCATTTGAACCATTTTGAACCGGCTTCTGACGCGGAAATTATGCTATTGTCACATTAGCAGGATGTAAAGATATTTTTAGCCATCATAGCCTTGACTGTAAGCCATTTTGAAATTTTCACTATTTCAACAAATTTCTTAGATCGAGAAATACCATTCACGAGTGTGAAGTTACAAAAATACTTCGATTATTACCGCCATTATCGCTATTAACTTCTTCGCTCTGCTGCTGCTATAGGTGTGCTTGAAGCAAGCATTTAATGCTTCTTAGTCATTTTTAGAGGCATTTGCCCAAATATTTAGATCGCGGCGAATGGTTGCGGCGTTCTGTGGAAACTGGACCGTCCTTTCTCTGGTCATCACTACTATGGAATTCTGGATAACGTAATGTTTCCTTCTTTTCGTCAAAGATTTTGGGGAAAGGGAATGATCTTGTACAGGATGGCGGGTATGGGCAGGCGGTGGGCGTTGTGGAATAATAGGCTAATTTTTAGAGAAAGACTATTTATTGGCTAAAGCATGTTGAAAGGGGCTACATAGGCCTAGGGAGGTGAGGGTGAGCCAGAGCTTACAATTTGGCGAACATTGTTCGCGAAGCTACCGAAAGTGGTTGTCTGCCAAAACTAAGTCCACAGTGCCGCAGCACCGGGAGAAGCGGGAGATGTTCGATGCTACAGGGCGCGCATCCGACTCGCGGGTGAGCAAGAATACAAGAGAGAGGGCCCGGCGACGGGCGGCCGGGTATATTCGACGCACCACGCGGCTTTCTCCACCGTGATTGGTCAGGACCGAGCAAACCGTGCGAGCGGCATGGAACTTTCCAGAGCGTTGCCTGCTAAGCGACGCCTGGGACGGCGTTACCTCGTCAGCACATGAGAGAGGCGCGTGAACAAGGTGCCCTTCATCGGTGCTGACTTCCTGTTACTAAACCGTGGGACGAAAGAATTTACAGGCAGCTAACGCTGCCGGCCGTGGCTTGGCCGCAATGGAAAAACGAAGTTACTGGTTGGAGGCTCATATAATAAAGTAAAATCTCCTACTGTGTGGCTCATCCTTTACAATCTTCCAACATGACAGTTCTCTTGTCCACACAGCGAGGTGTGTGAAACACTGGTTTCAAATGAACGGAGACGCTGAGCTGTTGGATTGGCCTCCCAAATGTGCTGACCTCAATCCCCCACAGCAAGTACGGGCAGAGATGGAGAAATTGTTAGGTGTAGAAGAGCAGCACGGACAACCAAGACATCGCTGTCTGAAGCAGTTCATGACCTGTGGGAAGAATTGTCACAGAACAATTCATCAGGAAACCTGATGCGTCTGTTTCCTGGCTGCTAAATGCAGGAGTAGAGAGGGCCGGGTGTCGAAGTATTGTGTTGTTAGACAGAAATTGTTTATGGTAAATGAAGGTTTTGTTGTCTCTCGAACTGGAGAAAAATACGTTTGTCTCTCTCTCTCTTTTTTCTTTTTTTTTTTTTTGTAGAAAAGTGGAGCAGATTACGTATAAAAACATGGCACTCTATTCGACTCTTTTCAGTCGTTCAATAGACTCTTTATTTTAAATTATTTTACGACAAACATTAAAGTGTTTTTTGTGGGACATGATCCATGACTTCAGTGCTGATGAAGGCATCAACAAAAAAATGTTTAGTTTTTCTTCGTCGAGAAAAAGCATACTGACGAAAGTACAAAAGAGACACAACCACAGTACGTGCAAGACCGGCGGTGTAGACGTAATACTTTAAAACTATGCTTACTTAAAAATTCTCGCTGTCTTACTGAGCCGGGGGTGGCCGAGCGGTTCTAGGCGCTACAGTCTGGAACCGTGCGACCGCTACGGTGGCAGGTTAGAATCCTGCCTCGGGCATTGATGTGTGTGATGTCCTCAGGTTAGTTAGATTTAAGTAGTTCTAAGTTCTAGGGGACTGATGACGTCAGAAGTTAAGTCCCATAGTGCTCAGAGCCATTTGAACCATTTTGTGTTACTCAGCTAATAACTCTTGCCACCAATTAAATTTCATGGAAGTGACAGGATTCAAAACTCCTGCAGATTAGAAATTGACCGCCTTAACCACTACGCCCACCAATCGCATACACTACGTTTAAGTAATGGTATGACATGGTATGTAATGTCACACCTTTTCCATGAAAAAGAAATATATTGAGTGAAAGCGACGCAGATCGTTTTCGACGGAAATGCAGACAGTACACACGATTTTAAGTTCCATGGATGGAGTTATAAAGAACATAAGCTAACCGAAAGTGAAACTATTCTTCTCGGTTTTATCATATCTGCTTGGTTTGGGGATGTTCTGTGTGGGAGAATATGACATGTTAATAGCTGCTAACACAAGCGTCATAAAATTTCGACACAGTGGTGACGAAGTTACTCGTGTGGCAATCGCTCGTGCAGAAAATGGCTTGAAAAGTTTGAAGCATGTATTCTATCACACAGTTTGAAATGAATCTGATGCAGATACCAAAAGAAAGATGTGAAAAAGCTCGCAATTCTGCTATTCAATACGTTTCTCACCTCCAGATTTGTGCCAGTATGTTCATTTCTTCTGTGACGTTCGTTCGGGTAATGATTCGCTAAATGACAAACAACACACACATTACTGTCATTAATGGTCCGTTGGGAGCTTTTCTGAGCCTTTCTTCAGAAATGACTCAATGTTTCCAAACAGACATTCTGCTCAGCCCTGCAATGTATTGAATGGAGGTTGTGAGTTGGCTTACGACGCAGAGCTCGCCTTATAATTTAGTCACTGAATGTCGTTGTGACCGTTTGCAGATCGAATAAAAATGCGAGTGTTTCTCCAGCTAGATCCAAACCGACGTCATATGAACCAGCGAGTCTTAGCACTAAGGTAGCACAACACTGCTGCGGTGTACCTTGTTTCATTACCTCCATGTTTCTTGATGTAAATGACTCAGAACGTGACATTAGAAAGCTTAGGTGCCAAACTTCAAATCTGGGTTCAAACAATGAATTATACTTACTCAGTGCCACATCTTACATGGAAGCGGTTTAGAATATTTTATCGAGGTGACAGGAAAGTACACTATTAGACATAAAAGCTGGGCTCTCAGGGCACCCAATATTCCCAGCCGTTCCTCAGATTTATAAATCTGGCCACATCCACCATCTGACAACACCGTAGGGAACTGAAGTGTATGCAGGAATTTCTGTCAGTCTTCTCGGAGTGTAGCGGAAGCATATCTGCTCGTGCTGCAGTGATAAGTTTCATTCTCTGTGAAAGAAAAATCGCGCGTTCCACTCCATTCCCTAGTTTCTGTAAATCGCATTTCGGGTATGTGCTAAAGTAATAAGTCTGATGGAAACTAAAACATAATGCGTTTCATTTTCTAATCCACAGCAAAAGAATTCCAGGAATATTTCCACCAACCAACTCGTCGCTGCGTCACTATCGGGACAGTTTAAGCCGGAGAGTTTGAGCTGAGCCCACAGCGGCCGCCGGCTACACCTACCCCTCGCCGCCCGCTGCCCGCCGCCGGCGTCACACGCCTCCCTCCGACTGCATGAACTCGGTGCGGCGCTACGAGTGTACTTGTTATTTATCTCCCAGTTACGACTCGGATTTTGCATGCCAGAAACATATGATCCTTGTTCAAGTGTGATAAAATTTAGTCGCGATTGGAAAAAGGTCTAACATTTGCGACAGATTGTTCGCTTTAAGTTTAGTAGAGGGGTGAGAGCTACAGAGGCAGCTCTGAACCTTTGCTCTGCGTATTGGGTGAGTGCTTTTGGGCAAAATAGTCGGAAAATTCATTTTTGTTTCATGAATGATTAGCACATTCAGGTAGCCTCAATAACAGACATGTGTGATGGAGTGTGACCATTTACAATCAGTAGACAAGGTTCAGAAGTCTCTTCTAATTTAAAATTAAAAAAAACATCGAACGGGTGATTATTTATTCATATTTGCTTGCTCATCTTCAGTTGGCTCATTGACAATTCCAAAGCAATATTTCTACTGGTGACAAGTTATTTCTTTATATTAACTTCTTAACAAGATTTAATGGCAAAGGGTACTGTGAACATAATATTTTAACTATGGTGGCTCAGAAAGGCTGTTGCGCATCACGGACACCTCCCCAGAGGCTCTGGCTCTGAAGACTTAGAACTACTTAAACTTACCTAAGGATATCACACATGTCCATGCCCGAGGCAGGATTCAAACCTGCGACCGTAGCAGCAACGCGGTTCCGGACTGAAGCGCCTAGAGCCGCTCGGCCACTCCGGCCGGCAATGGAGTGTACTGTTATGGAGGACAGATAATTTTTAAATTTCTATGTATGCAACACCTTTGCACTTCCTGTGGCTAAGTTCTTTGACCTGAACCTACGAGTTTCTGTGTGAGCAACATCTTTACATCTGGTACTTCTAAGTTCTTTGACCACAGCCGACATGTTTGTATGTAAACATAGTGTATTTCACGAGTGCACATCATAAAAGTGTAATATGGAGCTATACCTGATATATGGACGTGAAAATGGCCATAAGTGTGTAGCTAAGTGGCAAAACTATCATCACAGCATAACTGTAATAATGGTGTCTCATCTTTATGTAAGTACAGATATATTTTCGTCAAATGCTGCCTTACCACTTACAACTGCCCCACTTGTATTTGTGTAGTCACCAGCAAATAATTTTTTTTGTATTTATACAGTGATCTCCAACAGTACAAACATGAAAACGAATGTATAAACACCTGAAGATGGGCGCAAAGGCCGAAACCGGTCGTGTGACGAACAAACAACCTTTTATTGTGACTGGTAGCGGATATTTTTCTACAACCCCAATGAACATCGCCATCAAAATGTACACTGTACTACCTGCAATGGAATGCAGATTACCATGATATCTTTATGACAAAAGTCTGTTTTAATGAAACATAAAGTATCTGTAACAAGAGCTTGCCTACATCAACACAAATTTGTAGTATATTACTTATTCTGGACTTCTAAATGGTCTGTGTTTACTTGCTGTGCTGCATCACAACGAAGTAGTGTGGAAATATGACATTGCGTAAATAAAATAAATACAATTTTGATGTTGATATCCTGATTGACCACTCGTAACTCGTTCACGAAACGGCTAAAAATGTATCCCCCAGCGAGACTGGAACCAGGAACCAAAGCAGCCCCCACTTTACCTAACAGTCAGCGAAATACTGCAGCACCGCCCTTATTGCTCCAGTTATGGCTAGGACAAATAAGCTCACAATGTAAGAGACGAGATTCTGCATGCAGGTCAAGCGAAGCGCAAGTTAGGTCGTTCGGATATTTTTGGGTATGATAGTGCTCAGCGATAAACTGTTTTCCTTTCATCATTTTGTGGGGGTTGTTGGCGACAAATAGCTTCGTAAATGTTTGAAATACTGCATAAACTTTGTTGCAGTTCACTTAGTGCACCCGATGTCAAAAACTGTATGAATGGAGTATGGATGTGAGCACTTCGTTGGCAGCAGTGGTTCTCACCCTCCTCTCCCACCCGTGGTTCTTACCACCACAAAGGTTCTTTCCAGACAGTAAGTGGTTTGAGTACCATGTTTCGTTGGAATCGCTCCAGCGGTTTAGAAGGAGATGTGGAACATGCTTGCATACCCGTGCACACATACAGGGTGTCTAGTCTACCGGTATACAAAAACAGTCGTTCGTATTTCAGTACCCATAAAGGTTTATAACTTTGTCGAATGTTGTACACAGGACGTGAAGCTTTTTATGCATGTTGGTACAGTTCAGTGTGAGCACCGCTTGTAGATCTGTGCTCTCAAATCTATCAGACGTCGAATATTTGTTCTGTCACAATGTCCTTGATAAACGCCCATGCATTGAACTCCAGTAAGTTCGGGAGACCGAGGGACCAGGCAACTGGGGGCTCCCTTCCGACACAAGGCTCCAGAAATGTCTCGTGGAGACGTCCCCACGGTAGTGGGGTGGGGCTCCATCCCGCTGGAAAACGGTTTTGGGTGGCATCGGTGGTATCCCTGTGATTGGCGCGCGTGTGCTGTGCGACTCAGCGCTGTTCGGAAAATTGCGAGGATCACAATGGAGGAGAGGGTTTCTGACGATTTCATATGTACCCAGCAAAATAAAATGTTCAGTTTTTTCATTATAAGCATTTGTTTGCGCGTGGCGCTATTCATATTTATAATATGTACGGATGCATGGATTATGTCCAGATCTGCCAGACGTTGGGAAGTAAATTTTTGGAGGTACCTATAATATGTCTTTGTGAAAGCAGTGGGTGCCAGCATAGGCCTTTCACTGCCATTGGACATATCAGGTGTAGAAACATCAAACCTGAATTTAGTTGCAATAATTACACGTCTGTTGTTTGAAACTGATAAACTATATTTTATTCAAAATAATCTCCATTGTTATTTATACATTTCACTCTCCTCTTCGGCACGCCAAAAAAATTTCCTCTTTAGAAGCCAACAATACAGCGAGCCATTTTTGTACATTTTCATACGAATTGAAGCGCTGTTCGTCGATGCAAATAGATGATAATCGGATGGCGCAAGTCTGGAGAATAAGCTGCAGGCCCTAGTATTTCCCAACTGAACTCCCCGATCGTTTCCCTGATCCGTTTTTCTATGTGTGATGAGGCATTATCATGGAGCAATATGACTTTGTGTTGTCTTTTTCCATATCCCGGCCGTTTTTCACGTAATGCTCGATTTAAATCGTCCACTTTCTCTTGATACCGATCTTGTTAACGGATTCACCAGGTTTTAGCAGCTCATAATAGATGACACCCTTCAGATGCAACCAAACACAGAGCACTGTCTTCTGTCAAAAGCGATCTGGTCTTGCAGTGGACGTCGATGGTTTGCTTGTATTCACCCGTGATTTACCACGCTTAGGATCCTCAAAATATATCAATTTTTCATCACCTGTCACTATTCGAAGGAGAAACGATTTTCTTTTGTATCTGGCGAGCAGCATTTCACAAGTGGTCTTTCGATTTGCTAGCTGTCTTTCATTCAGCTCATGAGGAATCCATTTTCCCACTTTCTGCGCCGTTCCCATAGCTTTCAGCCGAAGAGAAACGGCTTTTTGCGCCAAATTCAATTGTTCCACGAGTTCCTTTTGATTCTGAGTTTCAACTTCATCCAATAAAGCCAGCAGTTCGTTATCTTCAAACTTTTTAGGTGGTTTTAGGTCGTTTCTCACGTCCAAATCACCACTTTCGAATTTTATAAACCACTCGAAACACTGTTTTCTCCAGAGCATTTTCGCCGAAAGCTTTGTCGAGCACTCGATGCGACTCTGCAGCAGTTTTTTCCAAATGATAACAGAAAACCAATGATGTCCGCAAATCGTAGTTCGTAGGGACAAAGCTCGACATGTTTATGGGTTTGAAACAGATACCGATGCATGGAACTTGGGTTTCTGTGTGTTGACATTCGTCGTCAGCCGTTACAGGAAGCAGATGGCGCTGCAGACGCGCTCCCACGGGCCCTACACTGACGGTTAGCACCATTCCGGTTTCGTACTTCTGCACCTGGTATGTGTCCTATGTAACGTTCCCTGGCAGCACACACTATTAATCAAAGGAAATGACATTTGATTGTACTATGTGCTCTATGAAGGAATTCGTATGTACTGTAATTGTTTGACAAAAAAATATTATTTAATTTTGTATAAAGGACATTCGTTATTATTGTAATATTTTCTGTAGTAATATTCTCGATGTATTTATGATTGTAATATTTCTATACTCATAATGTAATTACGAAATATGTCAATATCTGCGATAAGAAAAATGTAAAATACAGCCACAGAGGGGAGTAATGTTGTAGGATTGCAAAGAGACATTAACGGTCGTCAGTGGTATAAATAGGAATACATAATGTGCATTCTTTGTCGTCTTCCTCGAGAGCTGAGAGAGAGAGGAACCTGTGACGTAGCATTTTGTGAATGAGTATACTTCTTTTGTCTGTATCTTTCTTTAGCCGCCATTAGAGGAGGAATTACAAACTAATGTAAGTTGAATTATTGTTGTGGTCTAAATACATTATAATTTATCAAAATTGTGTATTACTAATGTAAATTAGCTTGCCCATGTCATCTATAATATTTCTTTAAAGAATTTTCAGCATTTTTAGCAATTATCGCTGGTGTTGCTGGGCTGTGCCGCGACCGAAAGATTTGCAGCGGCGGCACATTTACAAAATTGCTCCGCTAAGAAAAATTAACCAAACCCGTAAATCGGGAGCAGATAAAATTAGCAGTGAATTACGAAAATATTTTTCTTTTACAGCAATCCTGAGACTGACGGAATTTATTACTGGTTTCACATTTGTGCATTCATAGGCGGATAGTTAACGTTGAAGTTTAACAATCTGTTGGTTCTTTCAATTTCTAAAACAAATAACTTCAACTTATAGCGAAGTGTGTTTTATCAATGATAATTAAACGTTCAGGTCGGCTTGGCAATATTTAACCATTTTCTGCTAACAGAGACAGTCTTGTGTTCCACAGCTAAAGCCGGGAAAGAATTCAGTAAATATTTAAAAAACCACTGCATGTAGAAAATGTGTGCCGAAATACGTAAAAAATTTAATTTATACAATTTTCAACTAAATGTTCTTAATCAGTTAATATGAATTTATCAGCATGAGAGGGTTGACTAAGGTTCACGTAATTTTAAATGTGCTTAATTCTGTCTAAATGAATTTTTATTAGTTCTACAACAAAGTTCCTATTGAAAGAGCGAATAACAAAAATTTTCAAATCCATTCATTTTATTTT
Source organism: Schistocerca americana (assembly GCF_021461395.2). Classification (NCBI taxonomy): domain Eukaryota; kingdom Metazoa; phylum Arthropoda; class Insecta; order Orthoptera; family Acrididae; genus Schistocerca; species Schistocerca americana. The sequence continues at coordinate 195,871,437 of NC_060127.1, forward strand.
TTTTACATAGTAAATAAATATATTTTTTTATTTCATTAAATCTACCATAGATTATCATAGGAGTAGTGGTAATTTGATGCACGCTATTGCTATGTATCGATGTCTCAGGGGTAAAGGGAACTCTGCTAATGGTTTTCAGCCCTCTTATAGATAAAGTTTGCAGCTGCAGGTTGCGCCATCTTCGAGTCCCATTGTTAACTCTGTTCGTTACGTCGTCGGATCCAATTAGTTCGCGCCTGTAGGCAGGCAACCCAATGAACATAATATCCATAGCAGGCCGCTGTCGCGCCTTCCCGAACAGATTGTGTCAACGAACTGCACTCTCGAACTGACGTGTGCTGAGTCACAAACGGTATTCATACTGAGCTGAGTAGCTGTAATGTGCGTTAAAAACTTGGAGGCGCGTTCTGTCCGTTGACGTGTGTCTCGTTTCCGTACGTCTCGCCTTAGCGCAGTTGTCTTCTGAAACCGTAACGGTTTCCCACGCTGGAACGAAACGGCGGGAAATGTATTTTTATATTCTTACTTATGACTGCGACTTTAATTAAAATAACCATACATTAACGTCTTCCACTCGAATAAAATAAACTCTAATGATTTCACTGTTGTCTGGACGCTAAATCCTACACTTCCTCCCTTCTCTGGAAGCAATAAAATGTATTTAAAGGGTTAAAGAAGCTTTTATGACTGCGAATGTTATGATTTAACGCAGAATCAAAGCCACAATGTTATTGAACTGTTCACGTTCTTTGTAACAAATGAGTGTCACTACAAATATCGGAAAAAAATCGACGTTGCATCCCCAAGCATTTAAATTTGCAACCTGTGTTGTGACAGAGCTAATTAAACGGAAACATTACAAACTTAAAAGATACCTAACTCTTCTCGTTCCATCCTACCACCGACGAGGCTCTTGGCGAGTTTAGTATCTGCCAGTCTGCAGCACTCTGTAAAGGAATAAAAGATGTCACATACCGTGCCAAGCTCGTTGTCAACAAGATTTTTTACTCAGGAAGACCATACTGAGGTTCTACATCTACATCTACATAGATACTCGGCAGACCACCGTACAGTGCGTGGTGGAGGGTACCCTGTACCACTACTTGCCACTTCCTTTCCTGTTCCACTCGCAAATAGAGCGAGACTACAACAACTGTCTTTATGCCTCCGTATGAGCCCTTCTTGTCTTCGTGGTCCTTACGCGTGATGTATGTTAGCGGCAGTAGAATCGTTCGGCAGTCTGCTTCAAATGCCACTTCTTTAAATTTTCCCAATAGTGTTTCTCGAAACGAATCGCTCCAGGGATTCCCATTTGAGTTCGAACAACACTTACGTGTTGTCCTAACCTACTGGTACCAAATCTAGCAGCCGCCTCTGACCTGCATTGATGTGTTCCATCAATGCGAACTGGTATGGATCCCAAACGCTCGAGCAGTACTCAAGAACAGGTCGCACCAGCGTACTACATCCGCTCTCCTTTACAGATAAACCACACTTTCCTAAAATTCTCCCAGCAAACTAAAGCCGACCATTCGTCATCCCTGCTGCACTTGTCACGTGCTCGGCCCACCTCATAAACGAGTTGACTTTGTCAAGCAGGACCGTCAAAACGACCGATATCGAAACAAGTGACCATGAGATAAAAAATTAACTAAAATCGGACAACATGTGAAAGGCGACTTCACCTGATCGGATCCCTAAAGGATTCTACGTAGAGTAGGCTAAAGAATTTGCTCCTCTTCCAGCGACAGTCCGCAGTAGGTATCTGGAGGAAAGACGCTTCTGGAAGAAAGACTCTTCTGGAGGAAAGATGCTTTCCTGTTGTTGTGGTCAGCAGTCCAGAGCCTGGTTTGATGCAGCTCTCCATGCTAGTCTATCCTGTGCAAGCTTCTTCATCTCCCAGTACCTACTGCACCCTACATCCTTCTGAATCTGCTTAGTGTATTCACCTCTTGGTCTCCCCCTACGATTTTTACCCTCCACACTGCCTCCAATGCTGAACTGGTGATCCCTTGATGCCTCAGAACACGTCCTACCAACCGATCCCTTCTTGTAGTCAAGTTGTGCCACAAATTCCTCTTCTCCCCAATTCTATTCAATACCTCCTCATTAGTTATGTGATCTACCCATCAAATCTACAGCATTCTGCTGTAGCACCACATTTCGAAAGCTTCTATTCTCTTCTTGTCCAAACTATTAGCCGTCCACGTTTCACTTCCATACATGGCCACACTCCATACAAATACTTTCAGAAACGACTTCCTGATACTTAAATCTATGCTCGATGTTGACAAATTTCTCTTCTTCATTCCCAGTCTACATTTTATATCTTCTCTACTTCAAAAATCATCAGTTACTTTGCTCCACAAATAGCAAAACTCACAAGCGAGTAACATCCGTGACTGAGCAGAGGATGCTGGTTTGATCATGACTGACCCAGATCTCATTTTGGACAATCCCTCCACCTCCCCAAACTTGTCCTCTAAATGCTCAACAAAAAACTGAGGCTTCATAGTCATGAAAGATTCCCCATCAGTTCTCGAACATACAAGGTACCGGGGCGAATAAGATCCGCTGCCATCCTTAGCCTGACGTTCCTCCCATGGTGTGAGCAGCGAGGGGAACGATTTGGGGTCATACTTCTGTGCGTTTAATTGAGCTCGTGAACGTTTAGAGACTGCTGATGTTTCACCACCAGCAAGAGATGATGGATTACGCTTCATCGCGTGTCATCCGTCCTGATGCCACGCAATACGACCAGGGGCCCTCCCCACGGGCGCCATCCAGCTACAGCAAAGGCCACCTGGCAGGATGGCCATAGCCAGGAGTCCCGATGCCTTGGGGAATGGGCATCTACCCCTTGGCATACGTTCGGAATTAACGGCGCAGGCATCAGCAGAGCGATCCCTGTGTGGTTAGGGGGCTACAACCAACTGGGTACATGGAGGCCCTACCACAACAGACTGGCTACAGTGCTGGATATCAGATGCAAAGAGGTCCTTGGTCATCGTCGACGCAGAAAGCGACGCTGCATAACGTTTGGTGGAAAACGCTCCCAGGAAGGTGTCTTCGCCCAAGAGATGGGGAATGAGCGGGACTGAAACGTGACGACGAGAAAGAACTCAATGCACGATGGACACAGTGCACCATGTAAGGGCGCCCTTCCCCAATTGGCTCGCTCTTGGGGAAAATTTCGAATAATGGACGTCAAACCCTACAGGGGACCATCACATAAAGGCCGAAACGAGTGAAACTCCTGTTAGTCGCCTCTTACGACAGGCAGGAATACCTCGGACCCGCAGGGGGACGGCGTCCGCTGGGAAGCGGGAAAGCGTCGCGGGCAGGCCTCTCCAGCTCCTGCTGCATGCGCTACAAGAGAGGCGTTGCGCATCACGGTGTTGCTTACATTTTAAATTACTTGAACATACTTGCGCCCATAAGAAGTTAATCAGTATACTGCTTCCTCCTACCTGTATCTCGTGAAAAGACCATGAAGGCGCAATTCACGAGATTTGGACTCACACTTGTAAGTAGGCTGTTTATGTTTTCTCTATGTAAGTAGGCTGTTTATGTTTTCTCTATGTAAGTAGGCTGTTTAGGTTTTTTTATTGGTAACGCCACCTCTGTATGAAAATCACTGGCTGTGCTGTGTGCAGTCTGTGGCTGCTTTGCATTGTTGTAATACTCGCCATTGTAGTGTTAGGCAGCTGGCTGTGAACAGCGCGTAGCGTTGCGCAGTTGGAGGTGAGCCGCCAGCAGTGATGGATGTGGGGAGAGAGATGGCGGAGTTTTGAAATTTGTCATGAACTGCTATATTTATATATGATGATATCAAGGTAAATACATTGTTTGTTCTCTATTAATATCTTTCATTTGCTAACTATCCCTATCAGTAGTTAGTGCCTTCAGTAGTTTGAATCTTTTATTTAGCTGGCAGTAGTGGCGCTCGCTGTATTGCAGTAGCTTGAGCAGCGAAGATTTTTGTGAGGTAAGTGATTTGTGAAACGTATAGGTTAATGTTAGTCAGGGCCATTCTTTCGTAGGGATTTTTTTGAAAGTCAGATTGCGTTGCGCTAAAAAATATTGTGTGTCAGGTTAAGCACAGTCATTTGTAATTGTTCAAAAAGGGGAAGTTTCATATGTCGACCCTTAGCCGAGGATACCTCACTGGAATCTTCTGATCTTTTGTTGTAGTTTGTGTAATTAGTGTAGATTTTGTTTATTTCTAGCGCGTAATTGTAGAGAAAATCTCCTTTGTAGTTGCAGTCTTTCATTGTTGTACAGTAAAACAGTTGTGGCATGCATGTAGATTTGCACCAAGTATTTCGCAGCTGCAATTAACTAGATATTATTTTCAGTGTTATGTTAATGTGTTCTCTCATTTTTGCTCTTCAAATTGTGCTTTTCTGTGTTGTCGTGTGAAATACTGTAACAATAATGGCGTGTGAAAAACGTAATACTAGGCTCCAAAGTAAACTGAGAAATAACAGTGAAAATGAAAGCAGTGTGTTAGCGCCACCGAGTAATGAATTAACTGATGTTCAAAGTAGTAATTTGATAATTATGCATAGGGAAATGGAGCGGGCGGCAAACAATGGCGTGGACAGTGAAACAATTAGTGAAGAGGGAAGCATTATCGATCGATCGGTCGGCAACAGCTCCCCTCAGGAATCCGAAATGACAGGACACAATTTTGCAAATACTGTAGATTCAGGTTTTGTGTCCTCACCGTTTTCCCAAATGAGTCAAGACGCATTTTCTGCTTGTCAAAATGTGAATGTTGCCGGTGCAAATTCACTGCCGAAAAGCACTGAGGAACATGTTTCAGACACCAGTGCATTGTTATTACAGTTAATGCAACAAATGGGACAAAAGCTACAAAAGTTAGACACAACACTTGAACAAAATCAGAAACAAATGGGACAAAAGCTTCAAAAGTTAGACACAATGGAACAAAATCTTCAAAAGTTAGACACCACACTTGAACAAACACGTGAAGATTTAACTACTGAGTTACATAAAATCGAATCGAAATGTCAAAAAGTCTGTAACGACGTAAAAACACAAATTTGTGAGCATTTTCAACCCATTTTTTCGCGGCATGAAAATGTATTACAGAATCACGAAGCAGCCATAAAAGAACTGCAAACCATTGTTCATGAAAATCATGAGACCTTGCAAGCTAAAATTGACTCAGTTGCATCTACCGATTCGGTTACACAACTTACAAAAACTCAGGAAAACTTAAAGGACACAGTAGAAAGACACATGGAGGAAATTAGTTCATTATCGGAGAAAGTAGCCGAACTTTCGGATCAGGTCACTAACTTATCTACAAAGGTAGATGATGATCTGAATGACACAAGACCCGTAGCCTTCACTGACACAGATGAGTATGAACAAATAAGAAAATTCAAACAAAATCAAAATCAAATCAATACACAGTACAAAAGAGAAATCCGGGAAGTACAAGATCAGTTGACGCAGGTAATACAAGAATTACGTATTTCAGAGGACACTCGCGCTCCAATACGGGAAGAGGGACATAGAAATACGGAACAACCACAAAATAATAACACCGGACACTTCGGAAGTTATGAAAGAAATTGGCAATGTGCACCGAATTTTGAGTTGGAACCGCCGAAGCGACGTAACAATGACCGACATGCGACTCGCCGACATGATGATTTTGACTATAAGCTGTTCATTACTACACGTAAATTCAAAACGTTTAAGAATTCTGCCAACGACATTCATCCACAAGCGTGGCTCCATCAATTCTCTCATTGTTTTCCTCCCAACTGGTCATTGGAGCACAGGTTAGAATTTATGTGTGGCTACTTGGAGAATGAACCAGCTGTAAGAATGTGATCGGTCATTCACGATTGCCACAGTGAAGGAGAGTTTTACCATGCCTTCCTCTCGGCATATTGGTCTCAAGCCACACAAGACCGAGTAAAACATGGCATCATAATGATGAAACATTTCGAACAATCTGAATTTTCCAGTCTTGTGAAATATTTTGAAGACATGTTGCATAAGAATCAATATCTTTCAAACCCATACAGCCCCTCAGAACTCATCCGCATTTGCTTAATCAAATTGCCTGAACATTTACGACATATTATTTTGGCAGGACGTTGCAAAGACGACATTGAAGCATTTCAGGGACTTTTACAAGAATTAGAAATTGACACTGACAATCGCGGAACGCGAAACCGGGAAAACAATCACTACAGGTCACATCTGTCACAATTCCGTGACGACAGAAGTAATAACTGGACACGACAAGGCTATTCTCACAACACAAATCGTGACCAAAACAGATACCACCCTTATGACAACCGCTAGCAGAATAATAGTTACAGAGAAAGATCGCATTTCCGTAGAAATGAATATGACAGAGATAACCATAGAAACAGACAATATGGTAACCAGAACTGTTATTATCAAGGGAGACAGAATAATTTCAGACGCAACGGTCCAGCGCGCAGTTACGATTCAGGGAGAAATTCTCCACCACGTGACGGACAAGGAAGAAACTACGGAATCTACCGACATGACGACAGACGATATATTCGTAACGACAGACCTGAATTGCATCAGAACTGGCGGGATTCAAACAGGGCAGGGCCTTCTCGTCAGTATGAATTTGTAGAAGTTAGGTCTCCTAATCCCAATAACGGCGCGCGCCAACAAAGAGACAGACAATGACTCGCACAGCAGGCAGCCGCGTGCGCCAGCTGGCTCCAAGAAAAATAACATAAGATGCTAGCCTTGAGAAAAATTTTAGCATTCTTTACCGATGTATACAACATGATAATTGCTTTGAAGTTGAAACTCTGCGTACTAGGAAGAGTAAAGGTTTACACCACATTTCACATGTAAAACCATTTATTGAAAGATAATCTGTTTTTTAACTTAGTCTTTGCCATAAAATTTTTCGCTTCACATTACTAATATGCATTGTCAGACTTAGAATCTGTTAACATACAACAATGTTTGAAGTTAAATATCCAATCAAGAACCAAGAGAACTTACTTAAACAGAAATGACGAATGCATTGTTATAGTGAACAGACGTCACAGTGTTATTGTGTGTGTACATTCTTGCTTGTTAGTTGCACGATTATGGAACGACTATAAGGCTTACATACTTAGAACATTTACCAGTACTGCCAATGAGATTTTAATGCAACATTTTGGTTTACTTGAAAATATATTCTGGATTTAAAGTACTTTCAGTGAGATACCAGATGGCACAGTGGTTAGTTTATGTGACAGCTATACGATTTTATCACGACGCTACTAATGAGTGACAGTTTACAATGTTGCTTTTGCAGTGTTTCTGTTTTATATCTGCACAGTTTTTCTGAATTCTTCTGGAAAGTAAAACATGTTTTAGTAGTAACTTTTGTGGTACAGCAACAATGAGATTGTCTTTTCCGTAGCACAACAATACGTTACAGCACAGTACTTTCTTCATCACGGCAATAAGCGTAATAACTAAGATATCTATACATAAAGCATTTCACTTTTGTTTATCATGAGGTAAGTACATTGACTTCTGCAGAACTTGGCTTTCGGAGGACGATAACTACGACACTTCCACAGAGATTATCTTACAACAAGACGCACATTTAGCGCTACAGGACATGTGTTTGAGTGATTAATTTTGTACTTAAATCATTTATTTTTAAAGATATTTGAAGGACAATGATACAAAGGTTTTCTGTAATACATTTCATTCCATTGTTGTAATCTGTAACACCTGAGGGTATAATTACATAAATCCTCAGGGGGGTACACACTTACTTTGTGTACTATGTGTGTGGCAACCACAAGGAGCCCTAGCTATTATGGTATTTGCTTATACAACTTTACACATCCGTACCATATTTCTCTAACACACAAATTACACAGCTATCTGATCATGTAACTGAGAGATAAACTTTTTTTATTACATCAGTGACACATGTTTACGCAATTACAGAGTTGGATTACTTCACACTTACGAAATTGTATTTTGTCTGTACTGTGTGATCTGTTCATATTTTTTCGGAACCATTGTGATACTATGAGAGCTTTGAATGATATATTTGGTAAGGGAGCATGATTTTAAAGTACGTTTGAGGTAGATGACACTATTGAAATGAGCAGAGAATTTTTTTTAGGTTTTGAAATTATTGCAGAAAGCTACGACGTTTTTGAGATTTGACTGAGGTGTTATGATGTTATTATTATGACGACGATGTGTACTATGCTGTTGAGATATGTTTATGATCAATAAGATGATGCTACCATATATGAGGAATAAGAAGTATGTTGGAAACCAAGAATCGTACTTTAAGACTTATGAAATGTGCGTAAATGCGTGACTGTATCACAATGCTGACGAATATTTTATTTGGACACTTATATTTTTAGGATTTTGTTTCTACAGATTTGCAATGCTAATTCTTGACCTGTGAAATATTTTTATGTGAGACTGTCACTGTAGCGGAAACTGGTGTCGTAAATATTTCCATAAGAAAGTTAAGTGACCACCTGCACATAATGCGTTGTGGGCACGCAGCTGTGTCAAACACCTGGAGAACAAGCCATTAGGGTGTGCCTTTCCGGAAGCACAGGTAAAAAAAAAAAAAAAGGAAAAAAGGCAGGCCTTTATCCTCGCCATTGACATTCCTTTAGAGAAAATATTGCAAATGCGACACCCTCATTACTTCCATTAACCTTGCTATTGACATTCCTTTGTAGAAAGCATCACAAATATTACACGCTCATTACCTGAAAACATATGATTACTCGTACTTTGTGCTAATTACTGCAATGCTTATGAATTGATGAGAAATATTTGTACATCTGCACACCTGATTATGACAAGTGTCTTTCTATGAGAGTTGAGAGCTACTGACTTACGAAATGCCACATGACTATTGAATGATGTTTTTATTCTTTGGTTTGCGTAATTGCTTATTTCATTTGACATCTGGTTTCCAGCTGTGTTGCAGCATTGCTTTTATAAAATAAAATGCATTTGCTAATGTGAACACTTTCTGTCAACAGATCTATTAAATAATTATTTTATGACCCACATTCTTCGATAAAGGAGCTCTTGGAAAGGAAAGAACAATAAGAAGGAACTAGTAACAGTAACTGCATACATAATATTCTTTTCAAGTACATGGTAATATTTCTATTACAATAAGTTGTTGTGGTGCTCCACTTTAATTACATAGATATTAAGATGTGAATATACATTTCCCTTATCTGCATTGTTGTTTTTACTGTAATATTTTTTCTGCTTGAGCTTTGTCATGTATAGATATAAGTTTTATATTTTTTATATTTGCTGCTGCTGTTTGCCAGGCATAGTGCTACTGAATTTTAAATTGTGTTACTCTGTTAAGCTAATTTTACTACTGACTTATTTTTCTTGCTACTGTACATTGGCTCATATTAGTTGTAATGTTGCATTGCTTGGTAATTTATATTTACTGTAGCTTGCTTTGCAATTTTCCATTTTTTTTGCATTGCTGTTTGTGTTAATTTGTTATGTGCTGCTGCATTGCCTCGTCCCTTAGTTTAGTATCTGAGCTCAGTAGATTTAAGTTAGCTTAAGAGGAGACTATATAAGAAACTAACTATTATAAATTTATAAGAAATGCATTGAGTAGCTATCAGAAAATGGTCTGGCAAAATAAAAAGGATACTGTACAGTGGAGAAAAACTATTATTGACAGAGGATGTGAACAGAATACAGAAAGCAGAGAGAAAAACTATTTTTGGCAGAGGATGTGAACGAAATACAGAAGGCAGGCTTAGATAGTACTTTTGGGAATAATGATGAATGAAGGGAGATCTCCAAGAAGCAAAGAAAGTTTTGTTTGCAAAATACTGCAGTGAAACAAACCCTGTCCTTTCCTTTTGTGTTATCCCACTATGTGTTTGGGTACCCTTGTGTATATATGTTCTTCCTGTCTTTATATGTTTACCTCATCAGACTTTTGTTGTAGAATTTTTCTCATACTCAGCTACATGAACTATGATGAGGAATACTGTTATCCTCAAATATAATTTGCGTTAATAATATGTTATTTACTTTGTAAAGATGTTAGACATTATTAATTCTGTTTTGTTTTAATGCTCATGTGTAAAGTTGATGTTTCAAAAGTTATTCTGATCTTTTATGTATTTACTTATGTCATAATTCCTGTAACACTGATGTATATGTTTATTTCTATTCTTTTGTAAAGCCCCTATTACTACAAACGTTATCTGTATTATTATGTTTTTAATGATGTGTTTTGTACCTTTGTTATTGTATTCTTATGTTATAAAATTGTAATTGTCACCAGTTCATGATATTATTAACTTGTTAGTTACATTTCACTGCACACGTTTCTGTTGGTCATAGTATATGGACAATATGTGAGAAGTAGGGACTGATAGTGTTTGCACGTGTGTTAATGATTCAGCAAGGGACTGGATAACAGCATTGCTGGTTCTAAGGACAATTTCAAAAACTTTGTGAGTGCACAAGTGGTGGTTTATGGACTTGCTGTATTATCCGCAAGACTCTTCAACGGTGATTGTGCACCTGCACAGTCACAACAGATGGCTGCTGGCTATCTCTCCAAGGACTACAGTGGGTCTGCACCTCTGGTGGCCCACCAACACCATTATCTCTACAAGGACTACAGTGGGTCTGCACCTCTGGTGGCCCACCAATACCATTATTTCTACAAGGACTACAGTGGGTCTGCACCTCTGGTGGCCCACCAATACCATTATTTCTACAAGGACTGCAGTGGGTCTGCACCTCTGGTGGCCCACCAATATCGTAATCTCTACCAGGACTACGGTGGGTCTGCTCTGTGATGACCTACCTACCAATATTCATCAAAACTTCGACTGACTCTGCAGTGAGTTTGCTCTGTTGTGACCCAATACTTGTCTGCATGTAGAGAGTCAGCACTGTCTTTCCGTTGGAAGGACAACACTACTTCTTCAAGACTGCATGGAAATCCACTACTTCCGTGTGCATTTTCGTCTACTGCTCAGACTTTGAGAAAAACACTATATTTTACCGTAATGAATGATCAGGACTGTCTTTATGGACTGTGACAAAATTTTAGCTTTTGACCAATGTTGTATCAATAAGTGTGTGCATTTGATATCTTTGTTATTGTAATTATGAAAAATTTTTTCAAATCTGTATTGGGCACTGCCCAAACCAATTTGTAAAATTTTTTGTGGGGTGCATGGGGCCTATGTAAGTAGGCTGTTTATGTTTTCTCTATGTAAGTAGGCTGTTTATGTTTTCTCTATGTAAGTAGGCTGTTTAGGTTTTTTTATTGGTAACGCCACCTCTGTATGAAAATCACTGGCTGTGCTGTGTGCAGTCTGTGGCTGCTTTGCATTGTTGTAATACTCGCCATTGTAGTGTTAGGCAGCTGGCTGTGAACAGCGCGTAGCGTTGCGCAGTTGGAGGTGAGCCGCCAGCAGTGGTGGATGTGGGGAGAGAGATGGCGGAGTTTTGAAATTTGTCATGAACTGCTATATTTATATATGATGATATCAAGGTAAATACATTGTTTGTTCTCTATTAATATCTTTCATTTGCTAACTATCCCTATCAGTAGTTAGTGCCTTCAGTAGTTTGAATCTTTTATTTAGCTGGCAGTAGTGGCGCTCGCTGTATTGCAGTAGCTTGAGCAGCGAAGATTTTTGTGAGGTAAGTGATTTGTGAAACGTATAGGTTAATGTTAGTCAGGGCCATTCTTTCGTAGGGATTTTTTTGAAAGTCAGATTGCGTTGCGCTAAAAAATATTGTGTGTCAGGTTAAGCACAGTCATTTGTAATTGTTCAAAAGGGGAAGTTTCACACTGATCGTGTCATTGAACGTGCAGCGCTTTAGCTTGATCTCTTCCGTGCTGCTGAAGGCCGTAGAAACGACGCGGTTTGTGCAAACGGTACGTGCTCCTCAGCGTTGTTTACATCAGCTTATAAAAGTTCCTTTACAAATAGTGAGACACAAATTTACAGTTTTCTGTATAAAACAAAAACTATCAAATCGTTCTCACTTTTTAGCAAACCCATGTAACGTTCAGGTAAATAAAAAACATATGTATGTCATTATATTTTGTCAACAGAGCTACAGCTGGCAATGGTACGATAACAATATGAATCTACTTTTCTACATAGCTTCCGAAATTTTGTAGGCACTTGTCATAGCGTGGCACAAGGTTTTGTATGCCTTCTTCATAGAAGGTTGCCGCCTGTGTATTGAACCATGTGGTAACACGTTCTTTTAGCTCATGATCATCGCTGAAGTGTTGACCACCAAGGACAGGTTTTAGGTTAAGAAGAGATGAAAGTCGCTAGGAGCGAGGTCCGGGCTATAAGGAGGACGATCAAACGCGTCCCAGTGAAATTCCTACAAGAGTTGTTTGGTCACATTCGCCGTGTGATGTCAGGCATCATCGTGGAAAAAAACACGTTTTGACAGCAATCCTCGGTGCTTGTTCTGTATTGCGCGGCACAATTTCTTAATGGTCTCGCAGTAACCATGTGCATATATTTTTCAACCTCGTGGTAACAAATCAATCAGCAAAATGCCTTTTCTGTCCCAAAAAACGGTGCACTTGACTTTTCGAGGTGTGATGATTTGCTTAGGCTTAACCTTCGTTGGGAATTAAGCGTGCCTCCATTCCACTGACTGCTGTTTTGTTTCAGGGGTGTCGTACGATACCTAAGTTTCATCCCCCGTGAACATCCGAGAAAGAAAACACTCGCCTTCTTCATTGTAGTGTGCCAAAAACTGAAGTGCACTGCCCATCCGTCGTTTCTTGTGTTGTTCAGTAAAACTTTAAGGTACTCAGCGTGGGCAGAGTTTTCGAAATTTCAGTTTTTCAGTAATAATTTCATGAATTAGTGACATTTGCGGAACTCCATAGCAAGGGCACCAAGTTTAAACTTACGGTTGTGCTTAATCTTGTCTTCAATTGTGTGAATCATTTCATCAGTAACCACAGACGGGCGTCGACTTTGTTCTTCGCCGTGCTCTTGAACACGTTCTCCATTAAACAGACTCATCTTCTAAATATTGAATCACTCATAGCATTTTGTCCGTAAACTTCGCAGATTTGCTGATGAATTTCCTTGGTTTAAGTTCCTTTGCATTTAGAAAACGAATCACAGATCTGATTCCACACGTGGCAGCATTTTCAATTACGGCTGACATTATAAAGGAGCTCGACAAAGCACGCGTCGGTAGCAGCGATCTGCAAATGGCGTACACGTCTTCTCCTTGAGACAGAGTAACCGCCGCGCATGCTCAGAACTGCGATCATAGCGCTGCCCCGGATAGAAATAGAAACAGAACATAGTTTGTGGACGACCCTCGTATTTTGACATTCCTAGGTATCACATACGTCAATATTTATACAGAAACACCCGTAAATTTGTGTATGCATTGGACTACATCTTAAACATTTAAAACTGACGAATAATAAGTGCATTAAGGTTTTAAACAGCTACAAATCAACAACACAAGAAACATGATTTACTTAAAGTTTAATAATTTCTCACATGTGGTACGCTGTACAATAGTCCTTTGACCTAACTAGCCGTGGATCTGATCTAACTGTATAGCCCCAGTCTAAAATTCATATGCAATAAAGTAGCCGTACAGAGCAATGTTCGATCTCACCCAGAAAACTGAACACTGCCTAAAAGGAACGTAATACCAGCAGCGATTATGTAAGAACTGTTTATCTGTCCTCACGCTCTGAGAAATGTGTCTGTGGACTTAGAGAAAAAAATGTAATTAAATCTAGTGTTGATGTTATACTCCGAACGTCACTCTTATTTTATCACTATTTCTATTCAGCAGCAGAATCTTCAGAGTATGTGAAATACAAGAAGATAAATAAGAAATTGAAAAACATATTATTCCAAGCGATGCAAGGTCTCTTGTAGATAAAGCCAATGGAACAAACTACTGAGAGAGCGAGCGCACACTTATGTATACATAACACCGAATATTAAACAATATACTTCTACTAATGCAATGAGAAAATGCCAGAAGCTATTAGGAAATCTGAAAGTGTGTACAAAATTGGATGTAGTTGGACTAGAACCAGTTACACATTACACTTCACTTTGTACGTCAGCATATGTGTTCATTATGCTACGCTGAACTTCTGCATTATATGGCTCAGTATGTTACGACCATCTAAAAGCTTTAATCACATTTACGTTGTTAACAACTTGTTTTTGATGAATCTTCAATGTGCCTTCGCCTTAAAAAGACACTTTCATAATACGCAAGTTATAATTTGAAAATTCTTCAACCACCAGTATGTTATTTACCGTCATTTTAGTACAATAAATCGTACCAATATACGACACTTTTTCAAGAGATCCCAAACTTGTTAGCGCTTGGAAACAGCGTACATTTATAGGACGGAAATTGTAATGTAAAACACGCCAAATATGGACCTCAACCGGAAATTAATGTCTTAAGCTGGTAATGTTAAACTCGTTGTTATTGAACTAGTGTGTGTAGTGTCTCTGTTTGTATCTCTGTGAAGGAAACTATTTTGATCGGCGCCCACTACTCCCACTAGATTCAGCCTACTGCATTTACTGCATTTTTATGATTTGAGCATCCATCCATCTTTCGAACTTTTAACATTGCAGCGCTTCAGCAGTCGTGAATAATTTAACGATTCTAAAGAATCCGGGGGTTTGGGGACGTGGGGTGGGTGTGTGGCATCCCTGCCCCTAGTGATACACGCCTCTACATTCTTGATCTCACTTTTGAGACGCTTGAGGTTGAATTCCCTTTCGCCTGCTTCATTTACTGCATTTTTATATTTTCTCGTTTCATCAAGTAAATTCAGTATCTCGTCAGTTACCCAACGATTTCTACTAGGACTCGTCCTTTAACCAACATGATACCTTGCTGCCTTCAATGTTTCATCTATCAGAGCTACCCTTTCTTCTTCTATTGTATATCTTTCCCCTGTTCTCGACAATCGTTCACTAATACTCTCTCTGAAACTCTGTACAACCTCTGGTTCTTTCAGTTTATAAAGGTCCCATCTTCTTAAATTACTACCTTTTGCTGTTTCTTCAGTTCTAAGCTACAGTTTATAACCAATAAATTGTGGTCAGACTCCACATCTGCCCCTGGAAATGTCTTACAATTTAAAATCTGGTTCCTAAATCTCTGTCTTACCATTATATAATCTACCTGAAACCTTCCATGGTCTCCAGGCCTCTTCCATGTATACAACCTTCTTTCATGATTCTTGAATCAAGTGTTAGCTATGATTAAGCTATGCTCTGTGCGAAATTCTACCAGGCGGCTTCCTCTTTCATTCTTTACCCACCATTCCATATTCACCTACTACGTTTCCTTCTCTTCCTTTTCCTACTATCGAATTCCAGTCCCACATGACTATTAAATTTTCGTGTCCCTTAACTACCTGAGTAATTTCTTTTATCGCATCATACTTTTCTTCAATT
Organism: Schistocerca americana; assembly: GCF_021461395.2. Classification (NCBI taxonomy): domain Eukaryota; kingdom Metazoa; phylum Arthropoda; class Insecta; order Orthoptera; family Acrididae; genus Schistocerca; species Schistocerca americana. The sequence continues at coordinate 195,886,973 of NC_060127.1, forward strand.
TCTTCATCATCTGCAGAGCTAGTTGGCATATAAACTTGTACTACTGTAGTACGCGTGGGCTTCGTGTCTATACAATAATGCGTTCACTATGCTGTTTGTAGTAGCTTATCTGCGTTTCTATTTTCATTCATTATTAAAGCTAGTCCTGAATTACCCATTTTTGATTTTGTATTTCTAACATTGTATTCACTTTACCAGAAGTCTTGTTCCTCCTGCCACCGAACTTCACTAATTACCACTATATCTAACTTGGACCCATCCATTTCCCTTTTTAAATTTTCTAACCCACCTGCGTGATTAACTGATCTGACATTCCACGCTCCCATCCGTAGAACGCCAGTTTTGTTTCTCCTGATAACGACGTCCTCCTGCGTAGTCCCATCCTGGAGATCCGAATGTGGGACTATTTTACCTCTGGAATATTTTACCATACAGTCAAGTTGCAGCCGTTCGCAGTACCAGTACAGCTAGGCCGTTTTGCTTGGCGTTACAAGGCCAGATTAGTCAATCGTCCAGACTGTTGCCTGTGCAACTACTGAAAAGGCTGCTGCCCCTCTTCAGGAACCACACGTTTGTCTGTCCTCTCAACAGATACCCCTCCGTTGTGGTTGCACCTACGGTACGGCTATCTGTATCGCTGAGGCACACAAGCCTCCCCACCAACGGCAAGGTCCATGGTTCATGGTCGGTTGTCCATGCTATGGCGCCAAAATCCCGGCACGCTCAGTATTGACGTCCGAATGCACGGTAAGTGTTATAACGGAACTGGCCAGTCCATGCGATTCTGTCACGTATTGCAGAATCCAGTACATGTTTACAAAATTGCAGTCCTGCATCTATTGTAATTTTGAAGCATACTTGAAATGATTTTACATTTTCCTTTTATGAGCTGTAATAAAACATTAATGTAACACGAAATTTACTTTTCAGAAACCTTTAGTATTCTTTCATCAAATTTAATTCCATATTGTAGTCAAGTCTGAAATTATTAATATTCTATAATTTATTATCACTAATAATGAAGGTTGTGAAGGAATTAATTGTCCAGTAATGCCGCTTAACGTCAATAATCAATACTTTGTAATACTCTGTTAGATCGCTAAATTGACAGCACTTGTATTTTATTGTTGTTGAGTTGATCTATTGTGGCGCGAGCTGCTGTCGGACTCCTGTAATGTTTGGAAGTGGATTGGTTGATGTCTGTAGTAGTATGTAGTTTAATTTGTGCAATTTCGAGGAAATGTGAAGCTACTATACACGAAAAAAGAAAAAAGTCAGACACAATAAATAGAAACACGCAGTGTCTTTATCTAAAGCATTTAATGCGCACATATTTACTGGACACAATGTTTCTGCGAGCCGTGGCGTTCAGCGAGTCACAAGTCCAAAGAGGAGCAGCAGGAAGGAGGTGTTGGACGACCTTGGTTCTCCCCTATTTGTCAGCTGCGCACGCCTGGTGATGTAAGCTACAACACTGCACTTGCTCTGGACTTTTGTTTTCGATTGTCTTCTACGAAAGTAGAGCGGAGGGTAGACGGGTTTACCGACAGCTGTTCTTCCCGGGGAACATCCATGAGAAGAACAGAAAAGCGATACGCAAGGTACCCTCCCCCATAGACGGTAAGGCGGCTTACGGAATATAGATTTTGTTGTACGCACAGACACGTCAGACATCTCGCATTCCAAACACAATATTAAAATTAGATAAATTCTGGCAGCTCGTAAGAGCACAGTAGTACCAACAACCTTTGGAACTGCGTAATAAAGGCAGGTGGAATAAGCACAAATTCTTTTCTAAATTTCTCGTAGTCAAAGTTACGCCTAATGCTTGTCTTGTTGTGGTGGCACCTCTGCCGTCGTGTTTCTACACTTCTCCTCGGTCTTCTGCCTACATACTTACACAATACTCGGGTGCAAGATCCTAGAATACTACCATGTCACATGCTACAAACGGACACAAACAATAGCCTCACAAAGGCTCACAGCCTTGAGAGAGCGCCAGGGAAATGCAAAGAAACTGAACTGGTGGACACTAGTGAGCTGATCCCCCCCCTGTATAAACCTACGTCCATATTCTGCAAACCACAGTGAAGTGCATGGCAGAGGGAACGTGGTATTGTACCAGCCATTAGGGCTACTTCCCGTCCCACTCACGTATTCAGTACTGGAGGACCTGTTCCGGTGCCTCTGTTCACGCGGTAACTAACCTGATCTTCCTTCTTTTCGCGATCCCGACAGGAGCTGTATTTAGGGGGCTTGTAGTGTATTCCTAGAGTCTTCACTTAAAGGCGGCTCCTGAAACTCACTAAGTACGCTGTCACGGGACAGTTTCCGACTGTCTCCAAGTGTCCGACAGTTCAGTTTGTCCAGCATTTCCACGACACTCTCCGAGGATCAAAGAAGCCATCCCTGCTGCCCTCCTCCGTACATGTTCAGTATCCCTCATTAGTCCTGTTTGGTACGGGTCACACGCACTTGAGGAACATCCCAAACAAATCGTAGTTAAAACGGAACGTTTCCGAGGGGTCCTCAATCTGTTCATGCTTTGAAACAGCTTTCATTCGTACCACATATTCTATGAGCAAGAAATCCCACCAAATATGATATTTCACTCCGTACTATATGGTGAGTCGCTTCAGTGTTCTAAGAAATCTGCTCTGCAGACCGACTGCCAGAGTTCTAGCAACGAACCGAAGTCTGCCACGTACTTCAGCTGCGATTGAGATTACGTGGTCGTTCAATTTCGTATCCTTAAAAATTGTTCAAAAAATCAAATGGTTCTGAGCACTATGGGACTTAACATCTTAGGTCATCAGTCCCCTAGAACTTAGAACTAATTAAACCTAACTAACCTAAGGACATCACACACATCCATGCCCGAGGTAGGATTCGAACCTGCGACCGTAGCAGTCCCGCGGTTCCGGACTGCAGCGCCTAGAACCGCACGACCACCGCTGCCGGCCAAAAATTGTTACAGCAAGCTATTTGTACTAATTAATCGGTTTCAGCTATGACCCTTTGCTAGTGTAATTAAAGAATATTGAAGTCTTTTCTTTTTTATAAGGGCACATTTTTTGACCATTTAAAGCAAGTTGCCATGAGAGGTTCCATGCCCTCTTTTGCATGTCTCCTCTCATTTTCATCAATTTTATTAATTGCACGGTAGGCAATAGACCGAATAAGGTTATTGTAATGAGAGTATTTGTACTGAGAGCTCAAAAAATACGTTTCACTTGATTCCTGAACATGTTGTTTTACTTCCCTGGATGGCCTGTGCGAGGCGAGCAGCGGACGACGCGGCACACTGCGTTTCTGGTTGGGGGCTGCACTTCCCTGAATTCTGAGGGGTTCGTACAATGGGCTTGAGCGCCTGGCGGAGCGACTGACGTCGGTCGAGTTTCGCCTATTCTATGCAGGGCGAAACGACCTGCGAGACATCTGAGTGTCGCTGCAGGTTATGTGTTTACCATTCCGGCTCGTCCGGTACGTAGATTCGTGGTACCGACTGACTGCATTCTCCTCTTCATGCTGAGAATACTTGTGGACTGTGCCCTGCTGGGTGCGACTGTCTGGCGCTGGATGGCCGGTGGTCTAGGCAGGTTGTTTTCGTAGTCAGTCAAACGGCAAGTTCAGTGCCCTCAGCTGAATAGCAGAGGCATGATTGGTCAACTTAAACTGAGCCTAGTTGACGTCATAAAGCCCTGCTCGAAATTGGAGGGAACAGTCGCTATTGGCGCGAATGATGCTCTGAGACGGTGTGGGGGAAACTGAATGCCGATTCGCAGTTTTCGAGGAGAGTAGGGAGTAGAGCAATGTTGGCTTCGCTCTTGCGTTGTGCGGGCAGTGGATTCGGCAGCTGATCTTCCTCGGAGTCGGACGGTCTTGCGACTTGGTCGCTCGTTTTCGGAAGAACTTGGAATTCTCAGACAACCTTCGTGGCCAGGGTTGACACAGAGCTGCTGCACGGCAGAAGTCGGCGCCTACATCACCAGGGCGCTGCCTGCCGACGACGTACTGGCTCCGGCATTGTAGGACCTTATCAGTTTTATACTGAATCTCTCAGCAGCACACGCGTTCGCTTTGCTACAAGTCCACGTTGCTTGTTTCTCCATGTGATCCCATTTGAGCTCTCACTACTAATAGCCATACTGCTATACAGTCGGGAGATTACTATTCGATTCATTAGGTCGTCCAGTCATTATTGTCAGTCTGTTGCATCACAGAGAGTGGGAGCCCCTTGCTCTCGAGCCAACTCTTATTCTTATAATATTTTAGTATACCCTATCCTTTAACCTACTGTGTGTGTCGACAATCATGTGTATTTATGTTCTGATGTGTAATAAATCTCATTGTAATATTTAATCCACATATCATTTCGTAGATATATGCAGAATCCCATTTCCTGTTGTTTATTGTGGTAAAGTTCTCTTTTTTTGAGTAGGTTACGATTATTATTAAATTATTGTGAGCGTGCACTCCTTACTTTACCAACTAGCAGGGCCCACCATCATTTCCTTCCGTTACCGTTGTGTGCATAATTAGTTAGCTGGTAGAAAAGGTGGGGGTCGACTGCATGTCTCCTTCTCATGCAAGATTCGTCCGAACTAAAGTGGTACAAATTCTTCTCCACCCCGGCACCTCGCAGCCAATCTTTACGCTACTTGATCTTTTCGAGATACGACTGAATATTGTACAGCTCTTTTCACTTAGCTACAGACAACTCCGTAATCTGTGAAAATTCTGTAGTCGCTGGTGTAAAAGACGAACGGCCGCGGTCCCAACAGAGTACACATCCATGCACTCGATATCACTCTGTTACAGGGCACACCCGAAGTTACTGCTACATCTCTCATGATGTTCCATCCAAGATAGGGGTTGACAATTATTGAACAATATGAAACAAAATCGTCATAACTTCTGAGCGGTCTGCGTTAGACCGTTCACACTGCATGGTTGGCCGCGGAGCTCGAAGGGAAACACGAGGGTAGCCCGGGAAGTACTGCATCACATCTTTTTTTCCTCAAAAATTCTTTATTGAGCATCGGGTGTAAGGACACACCGAAATTACAATCGAAATCACAACTAGTTATCAATATGTTTCAGTGATATATTGCACAAATGTAATCAACTGAATTAACCTTCGTGATTTACTTGGGCAGTCATGGCTCTTAAAATTTGGTTAGGCAATCCCTTAAAACACTAAAATAATGGCATAAAGCTAGAATACCAAAAATAATCTCAGCGCACATTTAAAGGCCAGACTAAAATAATGACATAACAGGTAGAGTGAGAAAAATATTTCAGCGCAGCTTGGAATGGCTAACACAGACTTACACACTACTTAGTTACACTTCTAGCTAAGTGTTTAGCCATACATCGTGTTTGTTTGGTGGGAGACGTTACACTTCCTTAACTGCCGTCAGTGTATCAAGTGACGACGCCAAATTCAGTGATAAGTTACTGGAACAATTCCAAACGGTTTTTAGTACACTGGAATCTTTAGTTAATGTAAAACCCCCCCACCGAAGCCACTCGAGGACTCCAAGTCATTCCGCGTGTGTAACTTGTGACGAACTCGACCGAACTTGTCCTTCCAACCTCGAGGAAATCCCCATCGCCACGGACACGATATTTGTACTGTAACGGCTAAACTCGCAGCAGCGGCTGGCCACGCTCCTTCGTCATGCCGACCCGGCCTCCCCCCGTGCTGCATACACACACAGTCAGTCCCACGTCACTCTCTCCACCTCACACCGCCAATACCCGCACACCAGCCACCAGCAGGGCGCGCGCACTTCGGTTAAAATCCCGCGCCGCCAAAGATGTGAAGAAGACAAATAAGCATCGAAATCGACTCAACGATGAAAGGACAATCGATGGGAACTGGCGCCAGCAACTCACCAACTCAAAAATAATCAGCATGACACCCAGAAAAGAATGGTGTTTTATCTACTTACATTATTTTTCCTCGTAGTCTCCATTCCGTTCTATGGCATTCCTCCAGCGCGAAACAAAGGCGAGTATTCCGTGTCGGTAGCAATCGGTGCCCTGGTGGCGGAGCCAGTGCTTCACAGTCCCAGAACACGGTGATCCTGACCTTGCCAGCGGAAGCAGTTGCTTTGAATTTTTTCTTCTGTGTGGAGTGGGCTCAAAATGGCTCTGAGCACTATGGGACTTAACGTGTGTGGTCATTAGTCCCCTAGAACTTAGAACTACTTAGACCTAACTAACCTAAGGACATCACACACATCCATGCCCGAGGCAGGATTCGAACCTGCGACCGTAGCGGTCGCGCGGTTCCAGACTGTAGCGCCTGTAGCGACTGTAGCGCTCGGCCACTCAGGCTGGCTGTGTGGAGTGGGAATGGCGCCATTGAATTGACTGTCGTTTTGTTTCGGGCTCAAAATGGTGAACCCACGTTTCATCACCTGTCACAATCCGGGACAAGAAGGCCTCCTCCTCAGCTTCGAAACGTAGCAACAAATCAAGACAGGTGTTTCTTCTGTGCGATGTATGATCCACTGTTAGACACCGCAGGACCCAGCCTGAATACACCTTTGAATAACGAAGAGTACGTATAATTGCAGCCACACTTCCTTTGCTGACTGATAGATGGAGCGCCAACTGCCGAGCCGTAATGCGTCCGTCCTCGTGAATGACGACGTCATCAGCTCGCTGTGACGTGTCAGGTGTGACAGCCGTGGGTGGTCTCCCCGAACGCTGGAAATCGTGGAGCTCCGCCGAACCGCCTTCTGAGGACGTCATCCTCCGTGCCCAGCAATAACTGTACTTCTGTGGACAGCAGATGATCCACAGACTTTGCACAAGCGTTTGTGAATATTCCCCACGGTTTCTTTCTCTGCAGTGAGAAATTCAATGACGGCACGTTGCTTGTAAAGTACGTCACCCACAGAAGCCATTTATGAAACTGCCCTGCAGCTACGCTATCCGTCGGAAGTGACGGAAACTTGGCGCGCTCACTCAGGAGACTTCAGATAATACATACGTGACGTTTCGCATTCGTAGCATTGTTTTCGGCCGAGAAAAAAAAATGCTGTGCATTACTTTCTGAGCAACCAATGTAGTATGTGCATATCATTTGGTTTATCGACGAAGCCCGCTGTCATTGCGATGGTTTCTAAAATAAGCAAAATTGGTGCATTTGGGGGACTGAGAATGTGGATTTCGCGATCTAGAAGTCTCTTGACCCACAACGGGCGGCTTTGTGGTGTGCAATGCCCAGTCACGGAATAATCGGTGTTATGTTCCTCGCTGGCACGGTGACTACCCTCCCGGTACGTGGAGGTTTTGGAAGATGATTTTATCCCCATTGTCCAAAGTTACCCTGATTTCGACAAGACGTGGTCCATGCAAGACGAATATCGACCCCACCGAAGCAGGAGACTGTTTGATGTCCCGGAGGAGCTCTTTGGGGACCGCATTCTGGATCTGGGGTACCGGAAGACACTGGTATGCGCCTCGATTGGCCACCATATTCCCCGAATCTGAACACATGCGACTCCTTTGATGTGGGGCTATATTTAAAGAAAAGGTGTACAGCAATAACCCCATAACCACTGCTTGGATGAGAACAGCCATTCACTAGGTCACCGTAGCATCAATGTCCCGACACCTCAGCGGGTCCTGCAGGATTTCGCTGTTCGTCTGCGCCACGTTATCGCCAGTGATGGCAGGCGCATCGAACGTGTCATAAACTAAATCCGAATATCTGTCGTGACGTTTTCATGTTGAATAAAGAGTGTGCACGCCGTATTTTGTAACTAATTTACGTTTTTTTTTTCATATAGTTCAGTAATTGTCACCTTGTATACGCTGACTACTTTCTACGAGGAAATCCTAGACGAATCATAAATTTCGCCCGATGTCCCATAAGACCGTGCTTTTGATAATAATCGTATGTGTGCTGCTGAATAAAATGTAAAGGATCTGTAGGAACAGACAACAATTCCCTACGTATCGCTCCCGGAGGGATCGAGGTAGCAAGATTAGATTAATTGCGGCGGTCACACGTAAACTGAAGTCGTCATTCTTCCCGCCCTCTATACTTGAATGGAATGGAAGTAAAGAAATGGTACAAGTGTAAGTGCCCCCCCCCCCTCCACAGATTAGCCAGTGCTTTGCGCACTGTAGGTGTACACTACGTGATCGAAAGTATCCGGACACCTGCCTGAAAATGATTTACAAGTTCGTGGCGCCCTCTATCGGTAATGCTGGAATGTAATATAGTGTCGGCCCACCGTTAGCCTTGATGACAGCTTCCACTCTCGCAGGCATACGTCCAATCAGTTGCTGGAAGGTTTCTTGTAGAATGGCAGCCGCACTGACGTATCGATGTCGGTGGGTGAGGCCTGGCACGAAGTCGGCGTTCCAAAACATCCCAGATGTGTTCTATAGGATAAAGGGCAAGACTCTGTGCAGGCCAGTCCATTACAAGGATGTTATTGTCGTGTAACAACTCTGCCCCATGGCGTGCATTATGAACAGGTGCACCATCGTGTTGAAAGATGCAGTCGGCATCCCCGAATTACTCTTCAACAGTAGGAAGCAAGAAGGTGCTTAAAACATCAGTGTAGGCCGGTGCTGTGATAGTGCTACGCAAAGCAACAAGGTGTGCAAGCCCCTTTTATGAAAAACACGACCACTCCGAATTTTACTGTTGGCACTACACACGCTGGCAGATGAGGTTCAAAAAAACGTTCAAATGTTTGTGAAATCTTATGGGACTTAACTGCTAAGGTCATCAGTCCCTAAGCTTACACACTACTTAATCTAAATTATCCTAAGGAAAACACAGACACCCATGCCCGAGGGAGGACTCGAACCTCCGCCGGGACCAGCCGCACAGTCCATGACTGCAGCGCCTGAGACCGTTCGGCTAATCCCGCGCGGCTATGAGGTTCATCGGGCATTCGCCATACCCACACCCTGCCATCGGATCGCCAGATTGTGTACCGTGATTCGTCACTCCACACAGCGTTTTTCCACTGTTCAATCGTCCAATGTTTACGCTCCTTACACCAAGCGAGGCGTCGTTTGGCATTTACCGGCGTGATGTGTGGCTTATGAGCAGCCGCTCGACCTTGAAATCCAAGTTTCCTTACATCCCGCCTAACTGTCATAGTACTTGCAGTGAATCCTGATGCAGTTTGGAATTCCTGTCTGATGGTCTGGATAGATGTCCGCCTATTACACATTACGACCCTCTTCAACTGTTGACGGTCTCTGTCAGTCAACAGACGAGGCCTGTCTGTACGCTTTTGAGCTGTAAGTGTCCCTTCACGTTTCCACTTCACTATCACATCGGAAACAGTGAACTGGGGATGTTTAGGAGTGTGGAAATCTCGCGTACACACGTATGACACAAATGACACCCGATCACCTGACCACGTTCGAAGTCCGTGAGTTCTGCGGAGCGCCCCACTCTGCTCTCCCACGATGCCTAATGAGCACTGAGGTCGCTGATACAGAGTACCTGGCAGTAGGTGGCAGCACAGTGCACCTAAAATGAGAAACGTATGCTTTTGTGGGTGTCCGGATACTTTTGATCACACAGTGTAGGTGTACGCAGGTGTACTGTGATCAGCGCCTGTGCCTGTACCGCCGGCGCTCCAGCTGAAGGTTGAGCCTGGCGCAGTGACGGCCTCTGTGGGTCGGCGTTGTTTTCAGCGGTGGCTGCCGGAGCGCCCTTGAGGCGCACGCGTGGTCACCTCTATTTGCAGAACGCTGAGCCAACTCCGGCAGATAAGACACGCAGCGATAGTCCGCGACAGTTAAGAGCGCCGCGAACTGGCGGCATCTGCGGAGCGCCGCTCCAAAGTCACCGCGTCCGACACCGGTCACATCCGTTCACCGTATATCAATCTGATACGACCAGTAGAGCACTCCTCGTTTCGTGTTCCGTACATAGTTTGTACGACATCTGAAACTTAAGGGTGACATCGTACATGTCAAACCCCTCGCTATTCTTGTTCTTGTTATTCTTACGGTCTTCAGTTCCAAGAATGTTTCGATGCAGCCCTCGCACACTAGTCTGCCCTATGCAAGCCTCTTAACCTCAGCAAAACTACTCCTAAATACTGCTGTTGGTCAAAAATATGGAAATAATGCAAGGAATGCACGCTTGATCATAAATGTGGATGATCAAGCTCTACCAACTGAGCTACCCAAGCACGACTCACGCCCCGTCCTCACAGCTTTACTTCTGCCAGTATCTCGTCTCCAGCCTTCCAAACTTTACAGAAGCTCTCCTGCCAAACCTGCAGAACTAGCACTCCTGAAAGAAAGGATATTGCGGAGACATGGCTTAGCCACAGCCTGGGGGATGTTTCCAGAATGAGATTTTCACTCTGAAGTGGAGTGTGCACTGATATGAAACTTCCTGGCAGATTAAAACTGTGTGCCGGACCGAAACTCGAAGTCGGGACCTTTGCAGGGTTCGCAGGAGAGCTTCTGTAAAGTTTAGAAGGTAGGAGACGAGATACTGGCAGAAGTAAAGCTGTGAGTACCGGGCGTGAGTCGTGCTTGGGTAGCTCAGTTGAGCACTTGCCCGCGAAAGGCAAAGGCCCAGAGTTCGAGTCTCGGTCCGGCACACAGTTTTAATCTGCCAGGAAGTTTCATATCAGCGCACACTCCACTTCAGAGTGAAAATTTCATTCTGGAAATAAATATGGATGTTCGCCAAGACTGTAGGCTGCGCTGTTGTATTTGACCACGAACGGTACCTGTGTAAATGTCCTCAGTACATTGTGACAGTCCTGGTCATAACAGTATTCCGTATAGTTGTGAGTGCAGTATGTCGGAGATACGTGAACTGGAACACGGGCAAATTTTTAGAGCTCGTGTGGGGGGTGCTTCTGTAACCAAGAAAAGCCAAGTGTTTGGTGTATCAAGAGGCAGAGGTACAAGAAAAGCGCATAGAGTTTGGTCCGCCAGGTCACAACGTGGACGACACTGCGCGTCCAGCGATCGTAACTATTGGTCACTAAACAGGGTGGTGACGAAAAGTGACAGGACGGTAGCTGCAAAAGTCATTGCAGATCTGAATGTCGCATTCGCGAAAACTGACAGCATCAAAACTACACGAAGGAAGCTCCGTAAACAGGGAACTGCAAGGTGAGCTAGGATTTTGAAACCACTCACCAGAGTCACAAATGCCCGTGACTGAAAACCGTGGATCCAGAGATATGAAACCAGAATTACAGAGCATTGGAAGGATGTCATTTGTTTGGTTAAATCTTGTTTCACACTGTTTCCAACTTCGATCCCAAAGTGAAACATATCAGGAGTTGATTTGGGTAGCCATATCGCGGTATTCCATAGGCCCATGGTTACTCTGCAAGGTCGCACTGCTGCCAAGCATTACGTCACCATATTGGCTGATCAGGTCCATCCCACAGCACAGTGTTCGCACCCAGCGGTGATGCTCTGTTCCCAGACGACAGGGTCCCAGATCGCATCCTCCAGGATTGGTTTCAAGAGCTCCTCCCCTCAATAATACTGAGATTTTGTGGCCTAATTTGGAGAGAAGAATGCGCCATTATTATCCACTTCTATTGCACTTATCTCAACTTTCCATGTTTTGTAGGAATAACGGTAGAATATGCGCTTGAAACCCATACAGTTCCCATTATTATCTCTTCCGAGACCACTTTAAGCTGTTTTGAGAGACCCCAGTTCTCCTACATCCTATTAGACGTGGTAATGTATTGTGTTCGTAGTGTTTGTATAATTTTTTCCACACCCTGTACTTCCATTTTAACATGCTTACCGTAGTCATGTCAAGCTGCCCATCTGCATCACCAAACTTATTATTCCTCGATATCTCTGGATGCGTCCAGTCAGTCGATCACTACATTCAGTGCATTTATGCCACAAATACAGTCATCGGACACATCCCAGCTTTTAAAATTGCATTCCACGTTAACAAATCTCTCTTTTTCGCAAATACCTTTCTTGCTATTGCCAGTCTGAATCTAATATCCTGTCTGCTTCGGCCGTCACCACTAATTTTACTACCATAACAGAAAAACACATCTACTACTTTTATAATCTCTTTTCCTAATCTACTTCCTTCAGTATCGCATCATTTTATTAGACTACATACCATTACCTCTTTTTTGCTCTTGTTGTTATTCATCTTATAAGCTCCTTTCAACATACTATCCACCCCATTTAGTACGTCTTCCATCGTTATTATTCCTTCTCCCTGAACTTTAAGTCCTATTCCAAATTTCTTCTTGGTTTTCTTTACTGCTCGCTCAGTACAGAAACTAAATAACGTCATTGACTGGGTGTAACTTTCTCTGTTGATCCATTGTGGACGTCTGACAGCGGCTGGTGAAATATTTAACAAAGAAATTCGCCAAACGTCACAGCAATTTGAGAAGTTATTTTATTTTCGGTACCAGTTTCGGCAGTTCGACATGCCACCTTCAGGCCACATGTGCACCCCTCAAAAACTGTCGATATTAGCATATCGGAGCCATCTGTTTCCGGATGCCTTGAATTCTTATCTCAGCTGCTTCCTTCGAAGACTTGACTGCGACTGCAACTTGAGTTGCAATCAAGCCTTCGAAGGAAGCAGCTGAGATAAGAATTCACGGCATCCGGAAACAGATGGCTCCGATATGCTAATATCGACAGTTTTTGAGGGGTGCACATGTGGCCTGAAGGTGGCATGTCGAACTGCCGAAACTGGTACCGAAAATAAAATAACTTCTCAATTTACTCGGCTGTTTGGCGAATTTCTTTGTTAAAACGACGTAGCTATGGCCCACTCCCTTGGGTAGGCTAAAAACTTGTTTCCTTCTCAATCTCAGCTTCCTTTTAGTGATCGTCGACTCTTATAACTTCGTTGTATCAATAAGCAGGGAGAACCAATTCTGGATGATTTTTAAATAAATACTGTCATTCATCTTTTCTCGTCCTCCCGAATCCAAAGTGGTTACTTGACAAACTCATATTCTGGGATTACGTACAGAATATACACTCCTGGAAATGGAAAAAAGAACACATTGACACCGGTGTGTCAGACCCACCATACTTGCTCCGGACACTGCGAGAGGGCTGTACAAGCAATGATCACACGCACGGCACAGCGGACACACCAGGAACCGCGGTGTTGGCCGTCGAATGGCGCTAGCTGCGCAGAATTTGTGCACCGCCGCCGTCAGTGTCAGCCAGTTTGCCGTGGCATACGGAGCTCCATCGCAGTCTTTAACACTGGTAGCATGCCGCGACAGCGTGGACGTGAACCGTATGTGCAGTTGACGGACTTTGAGCGAGGGCGTATAGTGGGCATGCGGGAGGCCGGGTGGACGTACCGCCGAATTGCTCAACACGTGGGGCGTGAGGTCTCCACAGTACATCGATGTTGTCGCCAGTGGTCGGCGGAAGGTGCACGTGCCCGTCGACCAGGGACCGGACCGCAGCGACGCATGGATGCACGCCAAGACCGTAGGATCCTACGCAGTGCCGTAGGGGACCGCACCGCCACTTCCCAGCAAATTAGGGACACTGTTGCTCCTGGGGTATCGGCGAGGACCATTCGCAACCGTCTCCATGAAGCTGGGCTACGGTCCCGCACACCGTTAGGCCGTCTTCCGCTCACGCCCCAACATCGTGCAGCCCGCATCCAGTGGTGTCGCGACAGGCGTGAATGGAGGGACGAATGGAGACGTGTAGTCTTCAGCGATGAGAGTCACTTCTGCCTTGGTGCCAATGATGGTCGTATGCGTGTTTGGCGCCGTGCAGGTGAGCGCCACAATCAGGACTGCATACGACCGAGGCACACAGGGCCAACACCCGGCATCATGGTGTGGGGAGCGATCTCCTACACTGGCCGTACACCACTGGTGATCGTCGAGGGGACACTGAATAGTGCACGGTACATCCAAACCGTCATCGAACCCATCGTTCTACCATTCCTAGACCGGCAAGGGAACTTGCTGTTCCAACAGGACAATGCACGTCCGCATGTATCCCGTGCCACCCAACGTGCTCTAGAAGGTGTAAGTCAACTACCCTGGCCAGCAAGATCTCCGGATCTGTCCCCCATTGAGCATGTTTCGGACCGGATGAAGCGTCGTCTCACGGGGTCTGCACGTCCAGCACGAACGCTGGTCCAACTGAGGCGCCAGGTGGAAATGGCTTGGCAAGCCGTTCCACAGGACTACATCCAGCATCTCTACGATCGTCTCCATGGGAGAATAGCAGCCTGCATTGCTGCGAAAGGTGGATATACACTGTACTAGTGCCGACATTGTGCATGCTCTGTTGCCTGTGTCTATGTGCCTGTGGTTCTGTCAGTGTGATCATGTGATGTATCTGACCCCAGGAATGTGTCAATAAAGTTTCCCCTTCCTGGAACAATGAATTCACGGTGTTCTTATTTCAATTTCCAGGAGTGTAGTTTGACGTTGCTGAAAGTTGTGTTGACGCATTTTCCAATCATTGTTTTCCTACTGAAAATTAAGAATATGGTCGCCAAGATACAGGAGGCCACTAGATGCTTGTTCGTAATGAATGAGACCCAAACTGAAGAAAAATAACCGAGGAAGATAAGTTCCAAAAAATTCCAGTACGCTGCATGAAAGTGAAACAGCTTTTATCCTAACGCAACGCTTGACATATTAAGTTTTTCAAAAAGCACGTTGGTGTTCTGGTTTCACAGGAAACTCTCGTTAGGCATACTCTTCTTCGTTATTCTGGACGTGTGGGGTGCCGCACTGTCTGGCACTGAACGTGACATAAGTGCAACCCTTCTGCAGATTGCTGCAAATTTCAATACTGAGCCTCAAGAAGAGTCAGCGTGCGAACCATTCAACGAAACATCATCGATATGGTCGTTCAGAACCGAAGGCTCGCTCGTGTACCCTTGATGACAGCCCAACGCAAAGCTTTACGCTTCGCCTGGGCCCATCAACACCGACATCGGACTGTTGATGAGTCGAAACATGTTGCCTGGTCGGTCGAGTCTCATTTCATATTGTACCGAGCGGATGAACGTGAAGGGGATTGGAGCAGGCTCTGTAATGGTGTGGGGCGTGTGCAGTTGGAGTGATGTGGGACCCCTGATACGTGTAGGTACGGCTCTGACAGATGACACCTATGTAAGCGATCTGTCTGGTCACCTGCATCCATTCATGTCCATTGTGCATTCCGACGCACTCAGACAATTCCAGCACGACAATGCGACACCCAAACGTCCAGAATTACGAAGAAGAGTGTGCACAACGGGCGTTTCCTGTGAAACCAGAACAGCAACGTGCTTTTTAGAAACTTAATTTGTCAAGCTTTGCGTTACGGTAAAAACTGTTTCACTTTCACCCAGCATACTGGATTTTTTTGAAACTTATCCTCCTCATACAGTGCTGTTATTTTTCTTCAGTTTGGGTCTGATTAACACAAGACAGCTCATTCGTTACGGATACGCATCTATTGGCCTCCATATTCTTAATTTTGAGTTGTATCTACATAAATATTCCGCAAGCCACCACACGGTTCATGGTGGAAGGTACCTTGTATGCTGTTAGTTTAGACATGCCCTTTTCTTTTCCACTTGCAAATGGAGTGAGGGAAAAAAGACTATATGCATCTGTATGAACCCCGATTCTTCTTATCTTGGCCTTGTGGTCCATACACGAGATATACGTACACAGGAGTGAAATGATTCTGAAGTCTGCGCGCATGCCAGTGCTATAAATAATGTGGATAGTATTTAACGAAAATAACGACCTCTTCCGTCCAGGGATTTCCGTTACGCTCACGTGCTGGTCGAATCTGGCAGCCAGCAACAACTCTTGCAACACGCCTGTGCGTTGATTTGATGTCTTTCTTTAATCCGACCTGGTGGGGATCCCAAACGTCCAGCACTACTCAAGAATGGGTCGCACACGTATTCTGTGCCCCGTCTAGTATTGCAGATGAACTGTACTTTGCTGAAACTCTCCCAAAAAGCCGACGTCGATCGTTCGCCTTCCCCAAAACTGACCTTACGCGCTAGTCCCGTTACATGTACCTTCTCAAGGTTCGTTTGGATGTTTATTAGAGGTGACAGTATCAAGTGGTCTCTGTATTGAAACATTACAGGACTGCTTTTCCTACACATCTGATTTAAGATTCTTTTCTGCATTTAGATCAAGCTGCCATTCATCACAACCAACAGAAATTCTGCCCAGGCCATCGTGTGTCCTCCTACAGTCACTCAAAGACACGACTCCCCAGAATACCACAGCGTAATCAGCGAACAGCCGCAGATTTCTACTCACGCTACCCGACGGATTGTTTATGCATACAGATAAATAAAGCTGTACTATTTCCCTGAAGCACTGTTTGCCTCGATGAACACCCACCACCCATGGAAACGTACTGGGTTCTATTGCTTAAGCAGTCTTACAGCCAATCACATAATGTGATGAAAAGTATCCAGACACCTGGCTGAAAATGACTTAGAAGTTGTGGCGCCCTCGATCGGTAATGCTGGAAATCAATTTGGTGTTGGCCCACCCTTAGCCTTGATGACAGCTTCCACTCTCGCAGGCATACGTTCAGTTAGGTGCTGGAAGGTTTCTTGGTGAATGGCAGCCCAGTCTTCACGGAGTGGTGTGCTGAGGAGAGGTATCGACTACCAATGTCAGTCGGTGAGTCCTGGCACAAAGTCGGCATCCCAAAGGTGTTCTATAGGATTCAGGTCAGGACTCTGTGCAGCCCAGTTCATTACAGGGATGTTATTGTCATGTAACCTGGATGTTATTGTCGTGTAACCACTCCGCCACAGGCCGTGCATTATAAACAGGTGCTCCATCGTGTTGAAAGGTGCAACTGGCATCCCTGATTGCTGTTCAACAGTGGGAAGCAAGAAGTTGCTTAAAACATCAATGTAGGCCCGTGCTGTGATAGTGCCACGCAAAAAAACAAGAGGTGCAAGCCCCATCCATGGAAAACACGACCACACCACACCATAATGCCACCGCCTCCGAATTTTACTGCTGGCACTACACACGCTGGCAGATGTTCAGCAGGCATTCGCCATACCCACACGCTGCCATCGGATCGCCACGTTGTGTACTGTGATTCGTCACTCCACACAACGGTTTTCCACTGTTCAATCGTCCAATATTTACGCTCCTTACACCAAGCTAGCTGTCGTTTGGCATTCACCGGCGAGCAGCGGCTCGACCTTGAAGTCCAAGTTTTCTTACCTCCCACCTAACTGTCATAGTACTTGCAGTGAATCCTGATGCAGTTTGAAATTGCTGTGTGATGGTCTGGATAGATGTCTACCTATACACTGTAAGATATCGTGGTCTCCTGACCTTCCCTGCTTACATATTCCGCCCTCACAATCATATTCCGCACATCAAGACGCTTCATTCGAACCCAAACTCGATAAGATAAAGTCAGTATTGTATGAATTCATGTACACGATATGCACACATTCCAGACAAGACGGTCACAGGAGCTTTTAGTTCGAGAGAGGCAACCACACGCCAGGAGTCCAGTCCCAACCCATCTACGTCGGCCGGTGGCCGCCCGTGGAGCGGACAGCGTTCGCCCGAGGTAGAGGAGGAACGACCCCGTGTTCGGCTTAAAAGCAAAGTCCTGTACATTGTGTGGGAGCGGCCAGGCTAAGCATTCTTTACGCATAGCATGCAGTTTCGGAGATCTTCACAGGGAGACAGCAAACGCCACACGCCGATACCACAGATTTCCGGATTGGTCGCCTTAAACGATGCGTCATTCTCCCGTTTTAGAAGAGTAATTGGCAGACGATATTTCTGACACCTTGACCTGAAGGAGTAATGGAAGAGACCGAATGATATACCCCTTCACGTCTGGCGTAGAGAGGCGCCATTCTGTGGTCGCTCTCGGAGTGAGGAACAAGTCTCTCCTCAGTACTTCACTGGGAGAGCACCTCTGTGGAGAGCGAATCGAAGTGCAACTCTGTATTGAGTCCTTACGATTAAGCGTTGTTCACTATGTTGGTCGACACACTAATTGTGCGGTGTGAACGGACAGAGTTATAGTTAAATGCCTGCGAGTGAATTTTGAATGGTACCACGGTGGACTGGTTATCTGACCCTTGTACCACGCCAATAGTTAGACTAGGGGCGAATATGAATCCTTGACTTCATCAAGGCGTAGGGAGAGTTTGATTGGCGAAGGTCAATCCAGGTAGAACGAGAGTTATCTCATTTGTCAGCAGCGAGCGGCGCAGACAGCAGTCATCGCAGCTTATGGTATTGTGCGCTACAGCTATTGCGAGTCCCATATTTCCTCCACAACAGTACACTTCACTGCATTTCACACGCGACTGCCTCGACCATACCTAGCAACATTCTAAAGGATAATTATTCAAGCTGAGTAGGCGCGCCTCTCAGCCATTCTGCCAAGTCCACAACCATCTTAAACTTTGTATAGAAATTTCATTAGCGAATCCTATCATTGAGAGGTAACTTCACATTCCGAAAAGAACCAGGATATAACTTGTTCAATTCATAACTAAAAGTGCCATTGTGATTGCTCAGAATTTTTGCAAAATAATTAATAACTTTCGTTAGTTTCATGTTTTTCTTACACTAAGTAGCACTACTCCAGTACCCAAATATCCCTCTAGTTACGTAAGAAATTTTGTGAATTTTTGTGTCATTTCCTTACAGCAGACGACTCCAGAAGAAATGCCTGAAAGTTTTTCAGGCATTTCTGTTTAGAACGTTAGGAGCGTCTGTCTAACTTTTGTAGTAGTGTGGGGGGGGGGAAATTGCATCTTGCAGGAGCCACAGGGTAAAGGGTACATCTCAGATTAATCCGTTGTGCAGAATAACAGAATCTCAGATCAACCCCACGACCACAGAAAATGGCGACCCTGCCAGCGTAGGCAAAATAGGTAACCTGCCAGGATAGCTAAAATAGGTAAGCTACCAGGATAGGAAAGTGTCAGGAAAGTTAGGTACGGCAGGTGGCAGCAGTAGCACTTTGAAGAACTTTCTTTTATGTATTAAATAGCTATTTGCAAAGACTGGGATCAGAACAGTTGCAGGTAGTGAAGAAAGCAGAATTGTAGATAAAGGGGTGTGTGTTATTGTGTTGGAAAATTTTGCATATTTTACTATTTTTGGGTAGCTGTTAGGACATAGAATTTTCAGGTGATAGGCACAGATGCAGAGTGACGCAGAGACGCAGTGTGACGCAGCATCATATAAGTTAGAATTAAGAAATAACATTTTTATCTCTTTGGAAGCGCACAGGTAGAGATTGGAGACCGTAGCAGAGCAGACAGAACATTAGCCATGAAGTCACGACGTTGTTGTTGTTGTTGGTTCAACCAACTGGTAAGTGGTCGTACACTTTTGTAGATAGGGTTGTGGTGTGTTGAAAGAATTTCCATGTTAACGAGACTACAAGCCAAAAGGTTACGTAAGAGACAGCAAGTAGACAAGATGGGGGAGAATCAACCAGATAGACAGCAAGTAAACGAGCTTATTGAGAATAGGACAGAAGGTGAACCTGAACATAGGACAGACGGTGAATCAGAGAATAGGACAGTCGGGGAGCTGCAGAATCAACAGGCTCAGTTAGAGTGGGATAAAATTGAGACAGATCAGACAGATGGGAATCGAAGGGATGAGAACATCGAATTTCCAGAATATGAAATTCCAAGTAGGGCACATTCTGAGCCAGAAATAGACAGCCCACGTAGGAAATGGCAAAGATTAGAAGCGAAACGAGCACAGGAAACGCGTTTGTTTGCCGCATATTCAGGGACAGAATACGCGTCTATACAGTCAATGAACCGGCAGTTAGCTAAGAGAAGTAGACAGTGAGGAAGAGGGGGAACATTTAGAATACGTCAAACCTATCGTACACATTCTAAATATGCCCCAACAGCAGACACAGAATTTTGCGGGGTTACGAGCGCCACGAAAAGGTTCCGTAACAGACGCAACTGTGCCTGCAAACACAAGACATACCCAACAGAGACGGCAGAATGTGGAGTTGTTTGCGCCACGTAATGGTTCAATGACAAACGCAGCTAGTCCTCAACACAGACAGCACGGGTTACTGCAGTTTTCAAACTTAGAAACGCCACAGCATAGTCCAGTAAACGACGTAACTGGCCGAGTGGAAAACAATAGATCGAGAATACACAGTTCAGCAGAAGGTAGTGTTGCAGGACAGGACGCGATCATGGAGATGTTACAAAAAATGAACGCTAGTATGACGAAACAGAATCAGGATATTAATAATATTAATACACAGATAACGAAACAGAATACACAGATGACAAAACAGTATTAGTAATTGAAACAGGATAATCAGAACTTGAGACAAGAGATAAAGACACAGATTCAACAGGTTAAATTCCAGATGGAAGAAGGGATCGCCAGAATTGATAGACCACTCAGATAAACAAAGACGCGAAAGAATGTAGAGAAAGAATTCAGGCACTAACACAAGGTCAGCAGCAATTACGCACTGACGTGGACAAGGTCCAATTGGACATCGTAAACGTTGACAAAAAGGTGGAACGTTTTACGAAAAAAGCCATTCGAACAGCAATACAATTTTGGAAGAACAAGCAATTCAAAGCAAGGTCGCAAAGGTCGCACTGAAAAGAATATGATCACCGGATCAATAAAATAGAAGTTCAAAACAAAGATCAGTTTGAAAAGCTTCGAACAGAGTTGATACAAACTATTGAAGAAAAGATCGAGAATGATTACGCCTGTAGCGAAACAACTGAGGCGTCAAGCATTAATTCAGTACACGAACACGCGCCGTCTAAGAAAGTTCAAGTAGAACCAAGGCTAGACGTAACACACGCGCAGAAATGGAAACAGAATACCCCGATTAAAGTAATACATGACATGCCACAGGACCAGGCACAGTACCCAGAAAAACGGAACACATACATTCAGCCTATACCCATCGAAAGACAGGCAACTGAACCAGTAAATGCAGTGACACAACATAATAGCAGCACAGGTACTATACCACGAACGACGAGAGTAGAAACACACGAACAACACTTTTGTTCATCAATGATACGATATGACGCGGATATGAGTCAGGAAATTGAGAATAGGCACACAGGCAATAGATCAACAGAGAATAAACACGACGACACAAGCAGTGGCAGATTATTTGAGTTCATGAATCAGCCACAAACCGGATTTGTGAGTAGATATGATACAGACCACTTCCTTACAGTTAGAAAATTTCAACATTACAAGGAAGAGGGCGGTAGCTTGCATCCACGCACATTCATCGACCAATTTCAAGTAGGCTTACCAAACCACTGGAACGTAGCTCACAAACTTGACTTCATTTGTGCACACATGTCAGGGACAGTAGCAGAGGTGATAAAAAAGATCGCGCCTACCTGTACGTCTTACCTACAGTTCAGAACAGCATTTCTCGAAAGATATTGGTCCAAAGACGCGCAAAACAAAATTAAATACGAGTTACTTCAGATGACACTGTATGGAAACTTAGGAGAGAAAAGCATGGTAAAATTCTTTGATACAATGGACAAAAAGAATCAATGCCTAGACAAACCATACAGTAACGGAGAGCTGTGTAGAATGAAATTACCGGTAAAGTATCAACAGGCGACAGTAGGAAAAAATGAAAATACCGAAGAATGCAAAGAGGTTTTAAGGGAACTTGAATTTATGTTTAAAGAAGACGAGGTGAAAGAAAAAAGAAAGGAAAGGGAACAGCGAAAGGAGACGACTAGGAACGAATATTCCAATAATAATAATCGTAATCCTAACACCAATCATTTCAGGTAATTTGACAGACCAGGACAGTAGCATAATGAAGGTAATTGGCATAGAAACGATAACCAGAATAATTGGTACCGAAATAGGAACGGTAATGGGCACTCACACAGTGGCGGATATGGTTTAGGAATCAAAATGCCAACGGTCAAGGGTACTTTGAAAGAGGTCACGATGTTAGAAACAGCAACCGGCGAGACCAGGGCGCGAATAATTACCGAGGAAATTATGGTCCACAGAGACAAGAACAACACAGCAAAGGGAAACCAGAAACAGAAATTAGGCCCCAAAATCCTGAAAAACGTAAAGATTGACGGGAAAATCCTGAAGAGGTTAAGCAGACTGACGTCCATTCATTAAGACAATAAAAAAAGGACATTCATGTCTTGGAAGTAACTAGATCAAAATTAGAAAAAAACTGAAAATAGCCAAAATTCAGACAAACGGGGACTTACGAAAATTTCCGATAAAGAGTCAGCACCAGATACACTTGAATTACGCTACACAGCCTGGGAAAACAGCATAGAATGGGAAAATTCTGAAACGAGAATGAACTGCCACCACTTCCGTGTATTAAAGAACTAAGCGATGAAGAATTGTTAACCGGACTTAGCAATATATTTGACTAGAAGCAAGTAAACGAACGCGATAAAACAGAGCAGAGTATCCTAGATAAAAACACAAAAGACGTATAATGTATACAACATGGGTGACTATCAGGAGGTAGAGAGAGAGTTCATTCGGGAATGTTTGGAGATGAAGGAAAAGGAGAGACAGGAGCTCGAAAACAGACGAAAAGAGGTAGATAGGTCGAAAACGGTATTGATCACGGAGTTAACACCGAAGCAAACACAAACACAAGGGGAAGGTACAATTATCCACAGGTTAAGCTATGAATCTATAGCAGAAGTTTTGATGCAAGAAAAGGAAATCGTAACATACACAATTATACAATCCATATTAAAGATAAACATTGGTGAAATCACGACACAAGCAATCATAGGTATAGGGAGTCAAGTGACGGCTATATCAGAAAGTCTATTTGAAAGGTGCAATAGAGAGAGAGAATTACCGATTTTAAGGACAATAAAGATAAGAATTTTTGGAGCCTTAGGAAAAAATGCAACAGAGGTGAAATACGAAACTCGTCTTTCATTCAATTGCCAAGGTTACGAATTGGAAAACAATTTTATAATCGTACCAAAACTTACGGTTGATATGATAATCGGTGTAGATTTCATTAATCAGCGCAAGGTTCACATTTCCATACCACAAGGCTTCGTAACAGTAGATGATGTAATATTATATTTTATTCAAACTTTGAACGATGAAAAAGAACAGGGAAAAGTAAAGCAATCACATTTAAGTCAAGAAGGGAATGAAATAGAGGAGGAGAGACACCCTAGATATAAGTTTGAGGAAAACCTTGACCCACTCCCACCCGAAATAATAGAAGAAATTCACCAAGAAATTAGTAAGAAGATAGAGGAAATAGATGACATTTCGCTCCACGATAAAAAAATTAGAAGGCATATTGAGATCACATGCGGAGGTATTTGCACCAAAGACAGGTAGCATTAAAGATTTTCAATATAAATTTGAGGTCAAAGTTCATAAACCCTTTTGTGTTCCACCTTATTCCATGCCATATAGTTATCGAGAGCAAGTATTTCTTGAAATCAGAAAAATGTTGGATGATGACATAATTGAACCCGCCAAGTCACCTTATAATTCACCCTTACACATTGTAAGTAAGAAGGATGGGAGCATACGTTTGGTACTCGATTCAAGACAAATAAATACAATTATAATTTCGGAAACAGATAGAGCAGAGAAATTGGAAGAGTTGATTCAGAAGTTTCATGGAGCACAGATTTTTCCATCCTTCGATTTGCGTTCAAGTTTTTCGCAAATAGAATTGGAGCCTTCATGTCGAAAATACACAGCCTTTACTGTCTTTGGTCGTTGCTACCAATTCAAACGTTTACCGTTTGGCCTCAAAATTTCGTCATCTGCCTTTATTCATGGTCTGAATTCTATACTAAATCTCGACATACTTCAGAAAATTACTTGCTATGTGGCCGATGTTCTTGTGGCGGAGGCAACTTGGACAGAACATAATAATATATTGGATAATTTCCTACAAATTATGAAAAAACATGGGGTCACCGTCAACATTACTAAATCGCATTTTGGAATCAGAAATTAAACTTTTAGGACATAACATATCTGCAAAAGGTATACGCCAGACGAGAAGAAGATAGACGCTATTCGTAATATTCCTACTCCCTACAACAAGGAAAGTCTAAGGGGATTCTTGGGGTTGATAAATTTTTACAAAAAATTTATATGAATAGACACACTTGCAGCACCGCGACTGCGTGCACTGACAGGAAAAAATGCAACCTGGATATTGGATAAACAAGCAGATGAAGAATTTCATAAGTTGAAGGAGGCATTGAATAATGCTCCAACTTTATCACACACAGATTTAAGTCGGGAGTACTGTCTAGTAACTGATAGTGCAAAGACCGAGCTAGGGGCGGTACTATTTCAACAAATTGAGGAAAACGGTAAGAAAATACATAAAAAATAGCCTTTACAAGCAGAGTACTATCGAAAGCAGAAAAGAATTATACCATAACAGAATTAGAAGCTCTAGCCATAGTATGGGCATTTCAAAAATTTCGACATTTTCTGTTTGGCAGAAAAACACAAGTATACACAGACCATAAAGCATTAGAGTCTTTAATCTCCTCCAAATTACCCCACGGACGTTTGGCAAGATGGATGCAAATACTGCAGGAGTATGACTTTTCAATCACATACATACCACGACCTGAAAATATTCTGGCCGATGCATTGTCTCGTTCACCACAGAGAATGGCAGAGGACCAGAAAATCAACACTGAAGATGAAGAACGGACTATCCATTATCTAAAAAACGTACCATTCGAAAATTTCATCACAAATGCTTTAAAAAAATTATCTCACAAACAAAACAAAGATCAGACCCTCCTCAAGATCAAACACCAACTTAACGATAAAACCAATATATAAATTAGAAAAAATTACATAGTAAAGGATGATATCCTATTTTTCAAACGTAGTAATGATACTTCACAATGGTTAGCGTGCATCCTTGACGTACTTATTAATAAATACATTTGGTACACCCACATTAGCAGTGGACATTTTGGACCCAAGAAATGCTTTCAAAAAATGAAACAAACAGTACACTTCCCAAACATGGAAAGACATATTCGACGGGTTATTAAAAGTTGTAAAAGTGCATACAGTCAAAACATGTGACATATCAGACCAGACCCCGAATGTTTCCAATTATCACTGACAAATTAAGACAGATTGCTGCAACCGATATTTATGGTCCAATTCCACGAACAAGGAAAGGCTTCAGCTACATATTTGTTGTAATTGAACTAATATCAAAATACACAACACTTCCACCCTTAAAGAAAGCCACTGGATTTACGATTAGTAAAGCGCTTCAAAAGGACTTTATACAACATGTTGGGAGAGTGAAAAGTATCATCTCAGATAATGGGCCCCAATACAGATCACTGCATTGGAAAAACACATTAGACAAATTAAAAATCAAACCCACTTTTATTTCCAAATATAAACCTAGTGGAAATCCGGCCAATCGTACCATGAAAGATTTGGGAACACTTTGTAGACTGTTTTGTAGAAAAAACCATTATACTTGGGACCTATACCTACGAGACTTTCAAGAGGTAATTAATGAGACACCACATAGTACCACGACTTATCCACCAATTACAGTATTAAAGAATATAGATCCACCAGAAAAAATAAAAGAAATCATTAAATTTCCAGTTATTCCCCGAAAGCAACATAGACAAATCGTCGCTTCTGCCCTATAAAACATTCGCTCAGCAGAAATGAGACGTAAAATCACTCAAGACAAATCTGCCACAAAGAAACGCAAGCTTATTCATCTCCCAGTACTTACTGCAACCTACATCCTTCTGAATCTGCTTACTGTATTCATCTCTTGGTCTCCCTCTACGATTTTTACCCTCCACGTTGCCCTCCAATACTAAACTGATGATCCCTCGATGTCTCGGAACATGTCCTACCAACCGGTCCCTTCTTCTTGTCATGTTGTGCCACAAACTCCTCTTCTCCCCAATTCTATTCAATACCTCCTCATTAGTTATGTGATCTACCCATCTAATCTTCAGCATTCTTCTGTAGCACCACATTTCGAAAGCTTTTGTTCTCTTCTTCTTCTTCTTCATCATCATCATCATCATCATTTAAGACTGATTATGCCTTTCAGCGTTCAGTCTGGAGCATAGTCCCCCTTATAAAATCCCTCCATGATCCCCTATTCAGTGCTAACATCGGTGGCTCTTCTGATGTTAAGCCTATTACTTCAAAATCGTTCTTAACCGAATCCAGGTACCTTCTCCTTGGTCTACCCCGACTCCTCCTACCCTCTACTGCTGAACCCATGAGTCTCTTGGGTAACCTTGCTTCTCCCATGCGTGTAATATGACCCCACCATCTAAGCCTGTTCGCCCTGACTGCTACATCTATAGAGTTCATTCCCAGTTTTTCTTCGATTTCCTCATTGTGCACACCCTCCTGCCATTGTCCCCATCTACTAAGGTGCGCGTCATATATCTTGGCGGCCGAGTTTAGGTTCGTTCTGCGCATTTGACGTCACAAATCACAGTCAGCCAATGAACAGAGAACGACGTTGCCAGATCTCGACTGCAGTGCAGAGCACGGACGAGTGTCTTCAATTTTAGAAACGTTCAGTCATAAATGAAGTAATTGAACAAAAGCAATGTCTTGATAGCAGACTTTCTTTTATAGAAAGTTTGGAAAAAGCATTCTTTACACCAATTGCTTCATATTCTATTAATTAATTAAACCAAACAAACAATAAGCCTCCTAATTCAGGCGATAGCAAGGAAAGGTGTTTGTATCAGTCTCACGAACAGCTTTTTCGCAATAAAGAACAGCGGTAATTGTTTATTTCCTATTGTACTTCGACGCAACGTGAGTAATTCATAGTCATCCCAACAGTGTTTGTCAGTATTTTGCAAACGTTTAGAGTGCTCCAGGAGTTGCCAGAAATCAGTAGCTGCGTTGGCGTAGTGGTTAAGGTGCTGGGCTGCTAATCGGAAGATTCTGAGTTCAAGGCTTGTTGCATACTAAATATTTTATTTATTTAAAAACAATAGCGAAGTGTCTTACTTAATGAATTTTATTCGTTTGAATGTAATGTTTTGAAATTTCCTGTGCTTCATTATAATCATAATAAGTTTTCAGTTTTTGTAATTTTCTCCTCCAATATTTCTTTTCACAGCAATTAAAAACAACGAAAAGGCACACATACAATATTCATGTTATCCGTTTTGTTTGTATATCACCTCTTCCGCAGTCGCTGTTTTACTATTCATATTGAGATATATTCTTTTGCGGCAGTATTAAAAGTATTATTTAGAGCAGAATTTCGGCTCGTACGTTGCCGAGCTATTTGATTGTCTGACGGAATTCTTTGCTTCGCTGCTTTGGCAACATCATATTCAATGGTTTCGTCGACTGATCTATGCTTTGGCAAGTATTTGCTGTCCGTTGTGACAAAAACAAAATGTTTGCGCACCGTGCCTCACTGGCAATATATTTTAGTTTTATGTTTTATTACGTCCAAAATTCAGTTTTGCGTACTTCGCCAACTTCGTTTTAATCAGAACGTTTTAGAAAAAAGCGAAATGACTCTGGTATAAAGAAAGTTTTGTTACAGTTGCCAAAGATAGAATATTTCCCAATTTATAAACACTGTTTATGTTATAGAGGGTGTTCATTTTATGGGGACATTGAAATCTCTTGAAAACGACACACAGAGCCAAAAGAAATCCTAATGAAAATTAGTTCCTCCCGGAAGGGGACATCCAATTATAACAAATTTGACTACAAATTCGTCGAATTTGGTATCATTGGATGTCCCCCTCTGAGACAAAAAAAATTTAGTTATAAATTTGTTTGATCCGATGTGTAGATTTGCGGATATTTCAATGTCTCCAATTAAAATGAACACTGTGTATAGTTGGAACCATGAACGGCTGCGGTCGATTTAAGGCTCGTTCTACGCACCTGACGTCACGCATCCGCTGACACCCAATGAGTGTTCAGTAGTTTTCTGAACGGTCTGCTGGGAATGTCTTGGCGAGTGCGAGTGTTAAATGTGATTGTAGTTATTCTTTGGTGAATTTTTATCGCATTTGTTACAAGTTGTCATGGCTGATAATGGTGGTAAGCGACAAACTCTCCATAAACAGGCGAGGGACATAATTTACCGGATTCACGCTTTTTTCAAGCGCGAAGCAGAAAACGGTGGACCTATCACGGATGTCGCCAGATCTCAGGAACGCACTGCAGAAGCGACAGGCGTTAGTTTGAGAACCGTTCAGCGGATTGCCAATGAAGGAAAGTTATCTACGGAGACCTGTGGAAGCCCACTTTTCAGATCGCCAGGGAAATATCGAACTCGTGAGAGGACTGTAACTAATTTAGATAATTTCGACAAAGATGTTCTAAGACGAGAAGTGCTCAACATGTACAACACAGGCGAATTTCCTACTGTAAAAAAAATCACTGTGAAAATGCGTGAAACCATAAATTTTAAAGGTAGCATGACTTCAATGAATAGAATACTTAAAAACATTGGATTCAAATATGTACATACAAATGACGGAAGAAAGTTTTTAATGGAACGTAGTGATATCGCTGCTTCAAGGGCACAGTTTTTAAGACGTATTATTGAAGTAAGAAAATCCGGGAATAAGAACATTTTTTTCTTGGACGAAACATGGGTGAACCAAAATCACACAAGGAAAGCGTGTTGGAAAATGAGTGATGGTTCGGGTGGGTTTAAAGTACCAGTTGGTAAAGGTGGACGAATAATTGTGCTTCACGCTGGTTCTGCTTCTGGATTCATTCCAGAAAGCAAATTAGTGTTCCGGGCAAAAAAGATAAATTCAGGGGATTATCATTCCGAAATGAACTCTGAGACATTTAAATTGTGGTTTAGGAATCAGTTTCTCCCTTACTTGCCTGCAAACTCGATGATTGTAATGGACAATGCGAGTTATCCCTCTGTTGTTGTTGACAAGACACCCACAACAAGTGCAAAAAAAGCCGATATCATGTTATGGCTTGCAAGTAAAAATATTCCACATACTGCCAACCAAACTCGTGCTGAAATGTTGAATCTTGTAGTGCTTCATAAGCCTCGCACAAAAGTTTATGAAATCGATTGTATTGCACAGGAACATGGACACACAGTTTTGCGTTTGCCACCGTACCATTGCCAATACAATCCGATAGAGTTAATTTGGGCACAAGTGAAAAGGTATGTCGCAGAACGAAACGTGACATTTAAAATTGCCGATACAGAAAGGCTTCTGCACGAAGCACTTGACAGAATTACTCCTTCAGCATGGGCTGAATGTGTTCGGCATGCACAAAGGCTACAGGAGGAGGACATGGACAGGGAAATTGTAATTGACAATCTGCTTGAACCCATCGTCATAACTCTAAGACCTGATGATTCGGACTGCGACACTGACTACAGCGATGCAGAAGACTATCGCAGCGATTGACAACAATGAAGGGTAAGGCACATACACAATAATACTCATGTTCTCTTTCTTGTTTTTGTTCCACAGTTGCAATTTTACCAATGGTATTGAAATATATTCCTCTTCTGCAACTGTAATAAGCGTCTTATTTAGACCAGACGCGTTTTTCTCTTTTGAAGCATCTTCATTGGACAGCATTTTGTCTCCTCCATTGCCAAGTCACCTTTCGTAGTTTTGTGCTGAGGTAACACAATATTCAACGTTTGTGTCGGCCGATCAGTGTTTTAGCAAATAAATGCTTTTTGTGTGTGCCACACACAAAAATTATATTTGACATAGCTCAGAGCACTGACACACAGTATATTCAAGTCCTAATGTTTTTTGTAAGTCCACAGTTTTGTTTAATGTATTTTGTGTACTTCCTTATGATTGATTGAAGTGCTTTAAAATAAAGTCAAACGCGCCCGGTGTAAATAAAACTTTTATTACAGTCGCGAAAGACGGAATATTTCTCAATATTACATACGACACCAATCTGGTACTTAAATTAAATGAGATGTTGTTATACAGTAAATTTTATATGAAATTTGGGTATCTTGTCCACATTTCATTCTCAACATTGTGGTAACTACAATCGAACATACGGAAAGTATACGCTATGAACTTTACCTCTGCAAACTCTTCAAAATTTCGTGCAATGATTTACTACATTTAATGCTGCAATATAACTGCGTTGAAAATCGAAACAAAATTAAGTCATTTATGGGGGGAAGGTATCAGTCAAGAAGATGTGTCAAAATCAAATTTTTGGGCCAAATAGGTTTTGTGAAATCGAATGATAAGTGTGTCAAAGCAGTCAGAACACTATGTGTCTGCACAGACGAGCAGTGCAGTGGTTACAAAATCGCGCACGGCGTGGAATGCGGGGAGCACGTCTCTGTAGCAGCGAAAGGTTTAATGCGGCCGTGGTGGCTTTACTTCATAAACTGCGCGCTCCCCCCTAAACGTAAGTTTGAGAACTACACTGCTACGGCGCTGCTTCTCTTGGCGCGTACAACTGGCAACGCTGCAATCTCCCGTGTCTGAGCGGGCATGCGCGAACCGCCAAGATAAATGAATTGAACTATAGTACCTGCAATCATCCTAGCTACTTTCATATCCGTAACCTCAACCTTATTGATAAGGTAACCTGAATCCACTCAACTTTCGCTCCCATACAACAAAGTTGGTCGAAAGATTGAACGGTGCACAGATAACTTAATCTTGGTACTGACTTCCTTCTTGCAGAAGAGAGTAGATCGTAGCTGAGCGCTTACTGCATTAGCATTTCACTATGTTGCCATCCTGTGAGAATATGCATCCTAAGTACTTGAAACCGTCCACCTGTTCTAACTTTGTTTCTCCTATTTGGCACTCAATACGTTTATATCTCTTTCCCACTGACATTACTTTTGTTTTGGAGATGCTAATCTTCATACCATAGTCCTTACATTTCTGATCTAGCTCTGAAATATTACTTTGCAAACTTTCAATCGAATCTGCCATCACAACTAAGTCATCTGCATATGCAAGACTGCTTATTTTGTGTTCACACATCTTAATCTCACCCAGTCAGTCTATTGTTTTCAACATATGATCCATATATAATATGAACAACAGTGGAGACAGGGTGCAGCCTTGTCTTACCCCTGAAACTACTCTGAACCATGAACTCAATTTACCGTCAACTCTAACTACTGCCTGACTATCTATGTAAAGACCTTTAATTGCTTGCAAAAGTTTGCCACCTCTTCCATAATCACGTAGAACAGAAAATAACTTCCTCCTAGGAACCAGGTCATATGCCTTTTCTAGATCTATAAAACATATATACAATTCCCTATTCCACTCGTAACACTTCTCCATTATTTGCCGTAAGCTAAAGATCTGGTCCCGACAACCTCTAAGAGGCCTAAACCCACACTGATTTTCATCCAATTTGTCCTCAACTATTACTCGCACTTTCCTTTCAACAATGCCTGAGAAGATTTTACCCACAACGCTGATCAAAGAGATACCTCTGTAGTTGTTACAATCTTTTCTGTTTCCATGTTTAAAGATTGGTGTGATTACTGCTTTCGTCCACCAGTCTGATGGAACCTATTCTCTTCTTGTTCAAACTACTTATCGTCCATGTTTCACTTCCATAATGGCTACACTCCATACAAATACTTTCAGAAACGACTTCCTGACACTTAAATCTATACTAGATGTTAACAAATTTCTCTTCTTCAGAAACGCTTTCCTTGCCATTGCCAGTCTACATTTTATATCCCCTCTACTTCAACCATCATCAGTTATTTTGCTCCCCAAATAGCAAAACTCCTTTACTACTTTAAGTGTCTCGTTTCCCTCAGCATCACCAGACTTAATTCGACTACATTCCATTATCCTCGTTTTGCTTTTGTTGATGTTCATCTTATACCCTCCTTTCAGGACACTGTCCATTCCGTTCAACAGCTCTTCCAAGTCCTTTGCTGTCTCTGATAGAATTACAATGTCATCGGCGAACCTCAACGTTTTTATTTCTTCTCCATGGACTTTAATACCTACTCCGAATTTTTCTTTTGTTTCTTTTACTGCTTGCTCAATATACAGATTGAATAACATCGGGGACGGGCTACAACCCTGTCTCACTCCCTTCCCAACCGCTACTTCCCTTTCCTGCCCCTCGACTCTTATAACTGCCATCTGGTTTCTGTACAAATTGTAAATAGCCTTTCTCTCCCTGTATTTTACCCCTGCCACCTTCAGAATTTGAAAGAGAGTATTCCAGTCAACATTGTCAAAAGCTTTCTCTAAGTCTACAAATGCTAGAAACGTAGGTTTTCCCCTTCCTTAATCTAGCTTCTAAGATAACTCGTACCGTTAGTATTGCCTCACGTATTCCAACATTTCTACGAAATCCAAACTGATCTTCCCCGACGTCGGCTTCTACTAGTTTTTCCATTCGTCTGTACAGAATTCGCGTTAGTATTTCGCAGCTGTGACTTACTAAACTGATAGTTTGGTAATTTTCACATCTGTCAACACCTGCTTTCTTTGGGATTGGAATTATTATATTCTTCTTGAAGTCTGTGGGTATTTCGCCTGTCTCATACATCTTGCTCACCAGATGATAGAGTTTTGTCAGGACTGGTTCTCCCAAGGCCGTCAGTAGTTCTAATGGAATGTTGTCTACTCCTGGGGCCTTGTTTCGACTCAGGACTTTCAGTGCTTTGTCAAACTCTTCACGCAGTATCGTATCTCCCATTTCATCTTCATCTACATCCTCTTCCATTTCCATAATATTATCCTCAAGTACATCGCCCTTGTACAGACCCTCTATATACTCCTTCCACCTTTCTGCTTTCCCTTCTTTGCTTAGAACTGGGTTTCCATCTGAGCTCTTGATATTCATACAAGTGTCTCTCTTTTCTCCAAAGGTCTCTTTAATTTTCCTGTAGGCAGTATCTATCTTACTCCTAGTGAGATAAGCCCCTACATCCTTACATTTGTCCTCTAGCCATCCCTGCTTAGCTATTTTGCGCTTCCTGTCGATCTCATTTTTGAGACGTTTGTATTCCTTTTTGCCTGCTTCATTTACTGCATTTTTGTATTTTCTCCTTTCATCAATTAAATTCAGTATTTCTTCTGTTACCCAAGGATTTCTACCAGCCCTCGTCTTTTTACCTACTTGATCCTCTGCTGCCTTCACTACTTCATCCCTCAGAGCTACCCATTCTTCTTCTACTCTATTTCTTTCCCCCATTCCTGTCAATTGTTCCCTTACGGTCTCCCTGAAACTATGTACAACCTCTGGTTCTTTCAGTTTATCCAGCTCCCATCTACTTAAATTCCTACCTTTATGAGTTTCTTCAGTTTTAATCTGCAGTTCATAACCAATAGATTGTGGTCAGAGTCCATATCTGCCCCTGGAAATGTCTTACAATTTAAAACCTGGTTCCTAAATCTTACCATTATATAATCTGATACCTGCTAGTATCTCCAGGATTCTTCCATGTATTCCATAGAGCTAACGAAGCCAAAAACAGGTAAAGGTATTGGCATCTACCACGTGAGCCACCTAAAAGAATGTGAATGAAAGAAATGGTAAAATAGAAGAAAGGGAAACAGACAGAGGGGCAATCACAAATCGTGTACTAACCACTAAATAAAAAAAAGATTAAGAATCAACAAAACAACACATTAATTGAAAGAAAAAGAGACGCAATACACAATAACAATCTCTTGTAGTATCAAGTACACTACAACATGAAGACCAACGCCACACTGTAAATGCAGGTTGCAACCAGGTTGGACTTCAGGATGACAACGTGCAGCATGGACATTTCATATGTCACGACACTGCTACACAACAGAAGAGTGTAGGGAGAATCACAATATGACGAGACGACAATGAAGGTACAAAGAATTACTAAGATCTACAAACTCATCAAGTAACACTTGGAAAGGCAGGCAAAGCCTACAAATCCTATATCACTCCAACACTAAAATTCACATATTCCTAGCCAAAGATGAACAGAAGAATGCAAGAAAGAAGAGAAGAAGATGCAAGATGAAGAAGGGCAGAAGACAGCAAGATACCTTTCTCTCCTATCCTACAAACCAAATTGCTACAAACGTCTTTCCATGAACTACTACAACCGCCTCTCCAAAAATAAACCTTGAATCGTCAAACAAATACAAGCGAACGGCAAACGGAATATTAAGTAGTACCAACCAACATTATCCAGAAATAGATTCAGAAAAATGAATGGTATTCTCTCTACCACATCAAATCACCATACCGAACCAGGTGTGAAGTACCAAGACGTCACAGCACAATATTCGGTGACGGTCATCGGTAGTCAACTGCAATCATCGAACTGCCATACCGTCCCAGGTGTGACAGCAAAGGAGTAACAAGACATCACTATTTATGCAGTAAACCACAGTCAACATCATCGGTTAAAAGTACCACTCCATGATGACAATATCAACAAGTAAGACCCGGCATTGCATGCTAGAGTGCTTCTCTCATTATTTGTGACACCCATACAAATGTAGAGTTAAGGAAATGATATATTTGTAAAAGTACCTTTTTCCTTTCTTGTAAAAGTAATTATTTTTACTATGTATGTAAAGTCTACAATTTATAGATACCATAAACCTTTTGTAAAGAAACTTAGTTAGTGTAGTTATATAATCTCACAAACTCATGGAAAGTCTATTTATTTCTTTTATAGGTAAAATTATAAAAGGATTTGTGCAGGATTTTTGTTCTTTAAGTAACCTTCAAAAACACCTTTTTGGAGTAATAATATTAATACCGAGGATAGAATTAAGAGGAAACCAGTGACACATAAAAAAAAATATAATGCCTAAATAAATAAATCAAAGCAACACAACAGAGCTTTTGCGAACATTTATGCATGCTTAATTACAGAAAAGATATAACCACACTAAAACACGATACACTGTACACTTACGAGTTTAGAAAAATTAATATTCTAAAAACAATTTTTGGAAATGAAAAAGAAAAACAGAGACACGTACTGGCAATGACAAAGAATAACAACCTTTGTAAAGTCTATATCTGCCTAACAACAAAACATAAATTATAGAATTAAAAAATAGAAACTGTGGTGTCACCGCCAGTCACCACACTTGCTAGGTGGTAGCTTTTAAATCGGCCGCGGTCCGGTAGTATACGTCGGACCCGCGTGTCGCCACTGTCAGTGATTGCAGACCGAGCGCCGCCACACGGCAGGTCTAGAGAGACTTCCTAGCACTCGCCCCAGTTGTACAGACGACTTTGCTAGCGATGCTATACTGACAAACTACGCTCTCATTTGCCGAGACGATAGTTAGCATAGCCTTCAGCTACGTCATTTGCTACGACCTAGCAAGGCGCCATTATCAGTTGCTATTGATCTTGTTAATCATGTACCGTCAGACCTACGTTCACCTTTAACGGATTAAAGTTAAGTATTCCATCAGCTACGTCCGTTTTTCTATATTCTAATTTCCTTGTCCTGTTCCAGACCTCACGCCAGCCTCCGTGAGTTAAAACGCGTGCCTTTAGGCTTCCTCTAATATTCCTGGGTTGGCTCTCCTGCCAGCCCACAACATCTTCTAAAAGGTTCATTTTGTAGCCCTTGTCAACTATATGCCAAATTTCCATGTTAACCAAGGACGAAGAGTGTGTTTCTCCATTTTGAGATGTTCTGCAAAAGTTCACTTATGAGTTGGCACCGCCTTTCTTGAGCAAGTGCTGGCTAAAATGGGTCTTAAATGACCTCCCTGTCCGTCGAACATAAAAAGCTGGAGATGTGTTACCACAGACTTGAGAACTTTGTCAACTGGAGATTTCCCATTGTGTAGAAACAGCAACTTGGTGACATTATTGTTATATTGAGATTGTAATTATGTATCATCAAGAGCGATGTTCTCCAATTATGGATTAAAGTTAAGTATTCCAGAAGCTATGTACTATTTTTGTCTACTATAATTCCTTGTCATTTTCCAGACCTCACGCCAGCCTGCATGAGCTTAAACGTGTGCCTTTCGGCTTCCTCCAAACTCCGTGAATTGGCTCCTGCCAATTCACAACAGAAACAATAGCTACAAAGAAATAATCAGAAAAAATTGTCAAGAATGGCTGAAAAAAGTTTATTGGAAAATCTAAAAGAACAATTTTGCTGGGAGACAGCAAACGCCAAACGCCGATACTACAGATTTCCAGATCGTTCGCCTTAAACGAAACGTCATTCTCCCGTTTTAGAAGAGCAATGCTGGTTGTCAGACGATATTTCTGACGACTTGAGATGAAGGAGTAATGGAAGTGACCGAAAGATATACCCCTTCACGTCTGGCGTGGAGAGGCGCCGTTCCGTTGTCACTCTTGGTGTGAGGAACAAGTCTCTCCTCAGTACATCACTGGGAGAGCATCTCTGTCAAGAGCAAATCGAAGTGCGACTCACTATATTGAGTCCTTGCGATTAAGCATTGTTCACTGTGTTGGCCGCCACAAGCAGTCATCGCAGCTTACGGTATTGTGCGCTACAGCTATTGCGAGCCCCATATTTCCGCCACAACAGCACTCTTCACTGCATTTCACACATGACAGCCTCGACCCTATGTAGCAACATTCTAAAAGATAATTATTGAAGTTGAGTAGGCACGCCTCTCAGCCATTCTGCCAAGTCCACAACCATCTTAAACTTTGTATAGAAATTTCATTAGCGAATTTCTCTTTAGAACGTTAGGACCATCTGTCTGACTTCTGTAGTAGTGTGGGGGTGGAAATTGCATCTTGCAGGAGCCACAGGGTAAAGGGTACATCTCAGATTAATCCGTTGTGCAGAATAACTGAATCTCAGATCAACCACACGAGCACACAACACTTTACGACCGTCTTCAGCTTGTGTCAATGGGACGCCAACACACGCTCGAGGCTGAAGGGGTAGTTATTTCGGGCAGAAGTAGAGCAATCCCTAGTGCGGTTCCTGGCTGTCACGGATGTAAATGGTCGTCACATAGAGCGACGTTTGTAACCTGGAACGTAAACATGATACACAATAAACAAGTATTACTCTATCACGTGGGAATTAAAATGTGTGTGGGAAATGTGCTATATTTATTATTAATGGTTTCACATTAGGTGAAGAACCTTTTTTTGCAGCTAGACTTAAAGTAATATTAATATTTTAGGGGAACGATATTTACTTAGGTAGGTAATGTGCAGAAGTAGGGGATGTAAGATTGTTGCTTACCTTTGTGATAGTAATTTGCAACTTTGGGGTTTTATAACAATTTCACGGTGAAGAATTTAATCTAATTTGTTTGAGCAAGTAAGTTCACTAGGAAAAATGAAATATTTAAGTGCGTATGGCAATTTATTTAGTTTTACACCTGGTACTCACCACGTGGGGCTGATCAAGAATTTTGTAACTAATGGATGCACGAGTGCTAGGGACCTATAGAATGTAAGTAGGAAGTGTGTTATTACATGAAATATACGTGTGAAATTAAGTACTGTTATAAATTTTCAATTTTCTTATATATCTGCAATATCGAAAGATTTAGTAGCGTGGATCCTTTGTTAAGGACACGTGGTATGCCGTGTGAAAGCGTGTGTCGAATTTTAGCAAACCAAGTGAAGATAATGCTTGCTTATTCACATTTATTGGAATGTAGAGTCACGTGGGGAGATTTTCTGAAAAATTAAAATTGCAAAGTGGGGAAAGAGATTAGTGGACTGATAACGTAGTCATGAATTTTGGCTGCAACAAAGTAAGTAGTTCATCCTGAGTGTGTGTATTTTGCATGTGTAATTTTGGAAAGGTTTTCATATTTCAGTGGGTGAATTTGTGTCCGAAGTAGGCAACAGTACAACAGTTGCTATTAAAGTGAATAATCAATTAGGCCCAGAATTTATATGTAATAATTCTGGTTTTCGGTGGGATAATTTTGAGTAGAGACGGTTACTGTATTGTGAATATCGGAAATGCTAACGGCTCGATCCTTACGTTTCTCCTGTGCACATGTTGGTGCACTAATTGTGTGTGCATGTTCATTAATGTATACAGTTGTGGAATGTCGTTTTCTTACGACCCAAAAGTGGGCACTTGTGGTAATAAGAGATACGATTCTGTAGAAGACAATAGTTGTAGTAAAACGTCAGATGCGTTAACGATAAATAAAGATACAGTCAGATGGGTTAAATTTTACATTGTTAATAAGATACTGAGATGCGTTTAATTTACGTTGTGGAATCTGATGCAAATTTCATTCTGTGTAAAGATCAGACGCGTTAAGATACGCTTAAAGAAGTGGTTTTTTTTTTTGTCTTACAATTATTTGAAATGCTTAATGGATAAACCAATTCGTTCTATAAAAATTCAAAATTGAGTCGGAACATTCTTTCTATAACAATAGACTAACCTTTCATTATTTTGTTTTATTATCGTTTGAAAAACAAATTTAATTTCTTAATTTTACTAAATGTTTGAATGTCAGTCATTGGGCCAAGCAGAACTGACATAGTTTTCAAGTTACGGCATTTATGCAAAGGTCCCACAAATAAATCCGTTGCGTGTAGTGTTAAACTGAAGCAGCAGTGGGTACCTAGCAGGGTCTTCTCAAGTAGCGCAAGCTTAGTTATAACCACCCTGTATTACAGCACGTGTTACTTGGGATCTCGCAACTGTCATAGACGTATATAGGCATTGATTTCAGGAGGGCCACGCTGCAGGGGTGTACCTAGGTAGTTTGGCACCCATTGTAGAGCTTCTGTCGGCAAACCACCGGTCTCACACATTCGACATTTTTCTTTCAACCTAGTCGCAACATCCTATGTTTCATAGGAAAAAATGATGTACCCACTTTGTATTATAAAATCTTAATTAATATTCAGGATTATTATTGTTTATGTATTGTGTATTAAACTGGGGACATAGAAACGGCAGAGAGTCTTCATCCCGCCGTAGCCCTCAGTGGTTCACAACCCCACAACAGGCCACAGCAGTCTACCCACCCCACCGCCGCCCCACACCGAACCCAGCGTTATTGTGCGGTTCGGCCTCCAGTGGAACCCCCCCCCCCCCCCCCCCTGAACGTCTCATACCAGACGAGCGTAGCCCCAGATGTGTGAGTGGTACAGTAAGTATGGTGTACGCGTACGTGGAGACAGTGTTTGTGCAGCAATCGCCGACAGCGTGTAACTGAGGCGGAATAAGGGGAACCAGCCCGCATTCGCCGAGGCTGGCCGGCACACCGGACCTCGACACTCATCAGCCGGGTGGATTCGTGCCAGCGCCCGGCACGCCTTCCCGCTCGGGAAGCAGCGCGTCAGACCGAGCGGCTAGCTGGGCGCGCACTTTGTTGGTGTAGCTTCACAAAGTTTTCATGTTGAAGCTAGGTAAAATAAAGTCTTTCTGAAACTCGTAATGCGTGACATCAATGTGAAGCTAGAATCGGAACATAAAGAATAGATTCTAAATGTACCACACATCCCATATGCCAACACTTCACGATCCTGGTTATCATTTTCATTAAGTGTGTTCTGCGGCTTGAGGTTCAAATAAAACGCCTTCTCCACTTCAGGCATGAAATCTACTTGTTTTTTTTTTAAGTGATCTATACATTTTTTGCCAACCGTAGATATAGCAGCATAGAGCAACAAAATTATACATTTTGCTTTGGGCCCTTTTGGAAATGAATATCAGAAAAATCTGGGGGTAACTGTAGTCAATATTCATAACATATAAAATTTCGTTCTACAACACAAATAAAGCTGTTTCATCATAAGTTCAACAGATGTTAGCAGCATGTACATGAGTTATAAGGTCCAGTAAAACGAAAAGAGGGCAGGTGGAGGAAAGTAGGTAACCTCTTGATTGAAAAAGGCGATCAAAAAGTTTCAGTTTGGAGGTCGTACAGTCCAAAATCGGTGTGCTAATCAGTCAAAATCGTCGTGAACATTGAGGCAATTACCCCACCGACACCTGGGTGAAGATACCCAGTTGATGAAACTCCGTGTCCTGCTGTGTCGATTACATTCTTAACTATCTGCTGCATAGTCTCGTTTGACGGGAATCGCAGTCCTTTCGCGGCTTCTTTTGAGAGATCTAAGGCATTATAATTGCATAGCGAGAGATCAGCGCTATAGGAAGCATGCTCGAATGTCTCCCACTCGAATTGGCGTAACTTGTGCATTAATGCATTTGGTATATGGGGACGTGCGTCATCACGAAACAGTTTCACACCTTGTCGCACCGTACCACAGTGGATGTTTACAGGTGTTTACCCTTCAGTAGCTCAGAAAAGAATAACAGCACGTGGATACTGTTTTGACACGTTTGGTATTAAGTTTACCTTACTTCATGTTTCAGCAGTTAGTGCACGCACGTCGGTAAGACACGAATACCACGCTAATCCCTTGCTTAAATGTTTGTGCTTATATACCAGCAATAGAGTCGCGCTGCGTTGCAAATACGCTGAAGCAACGCCCTCAATCAGGAACTTTCTGATCGCCCCTTATATTTCGAAAGTAATCTCCGCAACAGTGAGATAAGACGGTCAGTGCCTTCGTGGGAAAATGTTTCCGGTTGACTGCGCAACCATGATCGTGGGCAGAGCGGACGAGCCGAGGTTCCTTCGACGGCACGGCAGAAAAGAGGTCTCTCTGGGAAGCTCTTGCACGTCTTCCATACGCTGATCTCTCGCCATGCGATTTCCATATTTTTGGAGCTCTGAAGAAAGACAGTCGTGCACGTCCATTTGCTTCGTACAAAGAGGTGGTTGCCTGGATACAAACATGGATCTCTAGGCGAGCGAACATTTTTCCGTAAACGCATTGTCCGTCTTATCTCACAGTGCGATAAATGTATTAATAGTTATGCCGACTATTCTGGAGACAGCCGCTGTGGCCTAGAGGTTCTAGACGCTTCAGTCCGGAACCGCGCTGCTGCTGCGGTCGCAGGTTCGAATCCTGCCTTCGGCATGGATGTTTGTGATGTCCTTAGGTTAGTTAGGTTTAAGTAGTTCTAAGTCTAGGGGACTGATAATCTCAGATGTTAAGTCCCATAGTGCTTGGAGCTATTTGAACCATTTGAACTATTTTGGAAATAATAAACGGTTTACTTATTGTCTTTTTTCCATTTGACCGCCCCCTTGAACAACCTCAAAATTGGCAACAGTGTGTAGTAGGCCCCTATGGGTCTCAGCGCCTGGAATAATTTCTTGGAGAGGGTGGAAGCAGTTTTTTTTAAATAATTTTTATGGATGGAAACAAATAAATAAAACTCAATTTATAAATAGAACAATTAACGGAATACCATGGGTCCAACTCAGGTTGAAATTGGCTGGAAACCTCTGAGCAACAATGGAAAATACAAAAAGGTGGAGAAAATCTCGGAGACCATGATAAAGAGGAGGTTATCATATCTAGTACACTTGTACAGAATGGACATAGAGTGAATAACTAAAAGGATATTTGACAGCCTGTGGAAAAAGAAGATAACAACGACACGCATTAAGGAAGCTCGTAGAGATCTGGAAAGGCTCAGCATTCAGGAAGTTCAAATGTTAAACAGCGATACATTTCGGTCTGTGATCCAAAATTTGGAAAGATTTCAGAGCAAAGAACTAAAAAGACTGGAAGAGCCTGGACAGATGAACGGAAGCAATAGCTCAACGTCCATTTGAAGAAGTACTGGGGAAAGAGGGAACTTCAAACAAAGAAGAAATGAAATTGTCGTTTGATCCTAAGTGGTCTATTCGCAAACAGAAAAAACACAGTTAATTGGCTATTAATGAAGAAGTACAAACAGCCGAACCTGACTACTACACGTAACTTAGAATCCCTACTTTCTAACTTTTTCTGCTGCAAATTTTCAAATTACGTTATCAGAATAGATATCTTTAGCTATTTTCGATTAAAAAAATTGATAAACTAGAGGATCATACTCGTCTCAGTGGTGGACTTGAGGTAATTGTTAACTAGCTTGAGTTTTGAAAAATGTCTCTCACATGATGCTATAGTTATATACAAAGATACTAAAAATCTTAACTCTAAAATGATATTGTGAACAGTTTCGGAAAATGCGTACTGAACCGCAAACAGTAAGAATGTTAAACATGAAGAGGTTGAAAAATCAGGCAATCACTTTCAAATAAAGGTTTATTAGCCCTTAACCTAGGTTTCCATATCTGTAAAAATATCTTCTTCGGAAGTAGTGGGCTTTGTTACATCACATGATAGTACATTAGATGAGATAAAGCCGAGCAACTGTTGTCATATACAAAATTGAGCAAACAAGAATTATCCCAACCCATGGCTTTTGATAGCCACCAGATCTCATATATCGTACTTCAGAATCAATTCTCGCAAGTAAAAGTCCACAGGTAGAGGCTCTTGTCAACATAAAATTGTAATACGCTCAAAGGTGGCTACACTTAGTCACAGCGCCAGAGATTGCGCCAAAGATTATTATTCCACCGCCTCCTCTGGGTCAGTAGTAGTTCAGAGGATGTCCAGGGCAGTTGTTCTGTTGGGCAAGAGAGTAGATGCTCTTCAGTTGGTGTAATGTATAGATGAAAGAAGTTGCAATTGTCAGAGTGTATTTGAGGAGATGGGCTTTTGATTTATGACGCTGGTGTAATGGAAAATTTTCGTCAATATATAATGTGGTAAAAAGGTATTACAGTTTTCTTTAATGACAATGCCTCTTGCTCACAGGTACAGTCAACAAGGCATCTGGCTCATGTTCATTTATTAGACTTCTAATTCTGGTTTCTATGTGCAATTATAGTATTTCTGGCTTTTCAATTAGTTCATTGTAAATCGTGTTTAAAATATTTTGTCGTATTGAGAAAGAACTGAGCCAGATACATGTACATTGAGTCACACTACCACACACAGAAAAGTTACACTTGTGCTTTGTTGTTTTGTAGCTTTTCTTTTTAATTAAGCCCCCATGCATGTGGCGACCATGCCAGGATCATCCCTTGGAATTCTTTTGGTAGTAAAAATAGTAGACAGTAGTATTGTTGTAGTAATTTGTAGTTTAGTAATTGTAGTCGATATTGCATGTGTAGATTTTGTAATTGAACATTTGTAGTGGTCTTGTCATTCTTCTAATGGTATTTTTGCAGAATTTAATTTTTGATGTGCCGTATACGGGTTTGACAACTTTGTACAATTCTGAAGGTTTTAATTGTTCGTTAATCGTGTTTGTCAGGCAGCATTTCGTGTGAATGGTATTGTTGGTGATAAAATGTTATATTGTGTGTAATTTTCCTATAGTGACGAGTTTTGTATGTTTTGTAAATGATTACGCGATCGATGAAAAAGGCAAGAATGACGGATAGTCAGAATAACGAAATTGTTAACACGGCGAACTCGCCAACACAGGAGAACAGTATGGTGAATAATGGAGCAGAAAACAATTTCATAAGCCGGGAAAATAGTCCGGAACCAGTTCAAATTTTTTCACAATCGCAAAAATTTCAGAATACGAGATTAACGATAAACGATTCTGGAATAGCATTGAACACAGATAGCTTTACGGCTATGACGAAGGAAGTTAGTTTTATTAATATGGGAACAATGGAAACACAGTTAGAATCTGAAATAAAAGTGGGGATGGAACAATGGCAACACGGTTAGACTCACGAATAGGGACATGTTTTGAAAACATGAAAGATGAACTAAAGAAAGAAATTAGAGAAGTACAACCGATTTTGAATGCTCACAATAACAGATTAACTTCAATAGAAATTAGACAAAAGGAACAGGATAGAGAACAGGAAGAAAGAGATCGTGTGATAGTACAAAAATTTTCAGAGTTAAATTTACAATGTGCACATGATAAGGAAGAAATATTTGAAAGAATCGAGGAATCCGTACCAAATGACAGAATAAATAACCTAACACAACAATATGAGCAGTTAACTATTAAATGTGTCAATACTGAAACCCGAGTCGCGACACTTACGGAAGATGTAAATAAGCAGAAAGACCAAATAGATGACTTATTGGAAAGAGTTGAGAAGATTTCAGATAAATCGACAAGTCTTAGTTTAAATGGGGACAGAAATTCAGATGATACAGCTGCATTGCCATTTGCAGAAACAGAGGAGTACCAGAATATAAATAAACATGTTGAAAATCAGGGGAAATTTAATGAACGCGTTAAAAGGGAATTTGAGGCTTTACGAAAGCAAGTTAAACAAATTGGTAGCGAAATCGTAGGAAAAGACAGTAGAAGAAATTTAGAATCACCGATACCGGGGCTTTTGAAGAAAATAATTTATTTCATTTACGAGATGCAACAAGAGAGCGCCAGGCGCGCGAACTTGACAATAATCGACATTCGGACTGGGACAGACACGGTAGGTCTTTGTCGCCACGAGGCGAAAACTTCGAGTTTGAACACTTTTTAACTGTTCGGAAATTTAAGATCTTTTGCAATTCTAATAATGACATACATCCATGTTCATGGTTAGATCAATTTATGTACGCACTTCCGCCAAATTGGCCACTAAGTCGCAAACTGAAATTTATGTGTGGGCATTTAGAAAACGAACCGGCGATGCGCATGATCGCACTTATTAAAGATTGTAATAATTCAATTGATTTTTATCATGCATTTCTATCGGCATATTGGTCTGAAAACACGCAAGACAGAGTCAAACAAAGTCTTATTATGCAGCATAATTTTAAACAGTCTGAGTTCCGCACGCCAGCAGAATATTTTGAAGACATGATTCGAAAG
Organism: Schistocerca americana; assembly: GCF_021461395.2. Taxonomy (NCBI): domain Eukaryota; kingdom Metazoa; phylum Arthropoda; class Insecta; order Orthoptera; family Acrididae; genus Schistocerca; species Schistocerca americana. Next base: position 195,931,715 of record NC_060127.1, read on the forward strand.
AATCAGTTCCTTTCCAACCCTTAAGAGACATGATTCGAAAGAATCAATTCCTTTCCAACCCATATAGCCCGATTGAATTAATTTGTATTTGTTTAACTATGCTTCCACAATCGATAAGACGTATCGCTTTAGCCGGAAGATGTAAAGACGACATTGAAACTTTTAAGACTTTGCTACAACTACTTGAGTATGACAACGACGACGGAACTTCTAGCAATTTTTTCAGTAACGGTAATCACAATATATTTTCAGAGAAAAGGGATAATGATGGGAACGGACGTTGTATGGGTAATTTTGAGAATGACAGACGAAACAGGCAGGACAATAGATACCAGCCTTATGACAAAGGAAAGGGTAGCGATTAGACAGTATTATTTAGTTCGCCATGATATTCTTTTTAAACGAAAATCGCTTGACTACTCTGTTTGGTTAATTTGCATTCCTGATGAGTGGGTTAATAAATTGATTTGGTATACACATTTCAGTTATGCACACTTTGGTCCCAGAAAATGCTTTCATAAATTACGAGAAAATTGCTACTTCAGTAATATGGAAAAACGTATTCGATTTGTTCTTGATAAATGCAAATTATGTCAAAAGGCTAAGCCGCCAACTATTTCTCACAGAGCACTGTTGTTTCCTATCATTCCAGCGAGATTAAAGGAGATGGCTGCAGTCGATTTGTTCGGTCCATTGGTTCGTTCTACTAATGGTTTTGCGTACATTATGGTAGTAGTGGAATTGACATCAAAATATGTGTGTTTTACACCTTTATGCAAAGCAACAGCTCGTTCAGTATCTAATGCTTTCATCTAACATTTTCTTAAAGAAGTGGGTCATGTTGATAAAGTTATATCAGATAATGGATCACAGTTTCGCTCTAAAATTTGGCTTCGTACTCTACGGCGTCGAAAGATTAAACCAATTTTCATTTCACATTTCACCCTCAATCTAACATGTCAGATAGATGGATGAAATAAATCAATAAATTGTGTCGTCTTTATTGTCATCATAATCAGAGAACGTGGGATCAGTCTCTTCATATTTTTCAGAACATTCTGAATGAACTTCCTAACGATTCAACTTCTTTACCGCCTATATTCCTTTTCCGCCTCACGGAAACTGCAGCATTCTGAAGTTGTCAACCTGGCACTACAAAATATTGCTTCTGCGGCTGCTAGAAGTGAGAAATCTGTTAAACGTCCTGGTCGTTTAAAAACTTTGTCAGTTGGTCAAAAGGTGTTAATTAAGTCTCATCGTTTGACTCACAAAGGAAAAGGCTTGTGTCGCAAATTTTTTCTGCTTTATAACGGTCCATATAGATTCGCAAAATTATTCAAGATAACACTGTCGAAGTAGAAACTCTTAAATCACGGCGCTCTAAGGGAATACATCATATATTGAACATTAAAATTTTGAGAAATTAACAGTTACACGTAAACACACAGAGAATGCAGGGATACCGCGCCGTGTTCTAGCGGCAGCACATACACAAAGCGACAGCCAGTCCGCGCGCCGCACAAGGGAGCCGTTGACCGCAAACAATTACTTCCTTCGTCACGCTTACCTACAGCTGATCGAGCGCTCAGTGCGAATGCACTGACAGCCGTAGACAAATACACAGTTTAATTTCTCCGATTAAATTCAGTATAAAGCTATAGTGACTTGATAACTTATGTTATTAACGTTCAGTTTTTCCAGGATACAGTTGTATAAAATATTTAAGAACTTCAGGTAAATTCTGTGTGTGTCCGACATTAAGAAGACTTGCTATCGACAAAATTTCAGGAGGAATGTAATTTCGAGGAAGAAAGTAATAAACTAAAAAGGTAACTATTAATTGAGTTTATTTTTCAGGTAACATATTTCTACTTAGGTATGTACTTTATATGTAATTTGCTGCTCACGATTACGTGATTTATACTTTGCGTTAAATTTTATGCTCTATGAATTTACTTGTGAAGCGAGATACTTGCGTACATTTGCTGATTTTGACAATGTTTTATTAATGAACAGGGTTGTTACTTATGTATATTATGCATCGTTTGGCTCCTATGCTTTTTCACTGATTTCATATTTTTTTATTTAAATTATAATTGTCACTTGATCAGTTGTGTTGATATGGCTGTGTATGTAAGTTAAACTTTGGGGTTTATCTGCTTGCGCCTTCATGTTTACTTATTGAGATTACATATGAACATTCATTTGCTTATGCTGATATGATGCTAATAACCTATTTATTGTGTAAGATATATAATTGCTACTTTGAGTATAGATTGCATATTACACATTTCTGTTTTGTTGTGATAACCACTCTTTAATTTAATATACAGAAATACTTATGTACTGTGTACGAACATAGAGTTTAGGTTACACTATGGTATTAATTATAGATTGTTCGCTTGTCAGAGCATCGTTGTAGGGATTGTGCTGTATCCACTTGCTGACATTCTGTTCTCTACTGGTATATTTACTCGCTATTGCATGTTTTGCTTACGCTCAGTGCTTTACATTTTAAGATAAGAAAATGAAGTGCTCTAATTCTACGGACTACATAGGTACAAGAAACTTCACTGAAGTCACATGAACTGCAGGTTTTATGGAAGCTGTATAAATTCATTATAATAGAAAGGAAGCTGACGACATGAAATACCAACATTAGCTTTAGACCATTGACAGTTATTACACTGCATTCTTCGTGAGCAATTGAAATAGCAAGTGACACTTGACACAAAGAAATACTCTATACGTTTGCTTCTGTTTTGCCATGATTCTTGAAGTGGCGTACACACTGTGAAATATTACGATTTATTCATTCAAATTCTTATGTGATCATTAATACTGTGTACTCGCACCTACTTACTGAAAGTTATTCAACCTGAAGGCTGTTAGAGGTCATGTATGCATTTATTTTATTTTATGATGGACAAGATAACCAAAATGTATTTTATAATTCATAATGAGTAGAAGATTTGGCTCAGGTGGAGTACGCAGAGGTTGTGTGTGGACACTGTGTCTTCGGATTGTCTGGGATGATGAAGTTTGCACTAGGATTTTGTCTGTACTTGTTCAAGGGGACTGACTAGAGGAAAGAGTTGTTATGGAAGTGAAATGATATTGGTGATAAGATTTATATGTATCAATGTATTGAAGAGGTATTATTGAAGTAATGAGATTATGTGATGCTGATGATTATTAGAGTTTTGGTGGATAAGAGATAAGATAAGTGAGGAGCATTTTTGTTGTTGTTGTTGGTTTATATAGAACAAGAAGGATGAAGATGGCAGACTAGAACACTACAGTGGAAAGAAGATTGTCTACACACAAACATTGTTAAATCAATATGCAGTATATACTTTTTTTGGCGGGGAAGAAGTATTTGCATATCTTGCAAACTGACAGTTGTTCAGCAACAGTACATTTTGATGTGGCTCGGCAAACATTGGTCTTGACATGATGACTATGACGTTGACTAACTATTATTGACTATTATACACTGCTGCCATTACTATTTGATACACATGTTGAACATCAAATTTTGACAGAATTGCATTTACACAATTAACACTATTCAATTACACAATAGTACTTAGTATGTGGCTGAATGATGAGTGAGTGTGTTTTGTGTATTTTTCTTCCCTAATCCCAAAAATTTGGTACCGACCTACCTCCTAAATATTATTTTACTTATTTGTTGTGGCTTGCACTGACACCCATAAATATTATATGTGTGTATTTGTAATAGTTAATATGACAATTATCTGATATCATTTGTATATTTATTATAATTTGTATGTTTAGTGTAAGAGCATTGATAATAATTTTGTAAAAACAATTGTGTGTGCATTCAAACTGTTGTTCGTGCTTACACCTATTATTATTGATGGGTGCCACTTGGAAATGTTTAATTTCTGCTGATGAACTCTGATGAACTGTTTAATTATTGCTGGTGAATATTACGGACTGTTACCTGCACTTGTTCAACATTACTGGATGCCACTGTTAGAAGTGCTCAAACACTGATGAGATGTCACTTGTTGCTGTCTGCACCTGTTCAACATTGCTGTGTGCCACTGTTGGAACTGCCCAACCACTGATGAGATGTCACTTATTGGTGTCTGCACCTGCTCGCCATTGCTGGGTGCCACTGTTGGAGCTGTTCAAATACTGCTGATGAAATGTTATGGGACTGCTATTTGCACCTGTTGACCATTGCTGGGTGCTACTGTTGGAATTGTCAACTAGTCTGAGGAGTGGTACTTGTTTATTGAACTATTGAAAAGATTTTATGTGAATATTTGTTTAAACTGATTTATTGTGTATTTACTGTTTATGAAATGTTATGAGACTCTTATCTGCACCTATTCGTCATTGCTGGTGCCATTGATTGAACTGTTTAACTACTCTGACAAATGATACTTGCGTAAACTATTATGTAAGATCACATATATGCAAGCATTTGTATTCCTTACTGTATTTTTATGTATTAGGTTATTGAAGGGTCAGTGCAAAGCCAAAATTTATTTAGTTATGTGATATTTATTTATTAATATCATCATTTATTTTTGTCTGGGATTTTTGGACGAACTTGGTGGTATTTTCACCACCAATGCTGGCAAAAATACCACCAAATTCTAGCACATGGAGAAGGGGCATATCAAAGGTGGCTACACTGAGTCACAGCGCCAGAGATTGCGCCAAAGATTATTATTCCGCCACCTTCACTGGGGCAGTAGTAGTTCAGAGGATGACGAGGGCAGTTGTTGTTTTGTTGGGCGAGAGAGTAGATGCTGTTTGGTTGGTGTAATGTATAGATGGAAGAAGTTGCAATTGTTATGGTGTATTTGAGGAGATGGGCTTTTGATTTATGATGCTGGTGTAATGGAAAATTTTCATCAATATATAATGTGGTAAAAAGGTATTACAGTTTTCTTTAATGACAATGCCTCTTGCTCACAGGTTCAGTCAACAAGGCATCTGGCTCATATTCATTTATTAGACTTCTAATTCTGGTTTCTATGTGCAATTATAGTATTTCTGGTTTTTCAATTAGTTCATTGTGAATAGTGATTAAAATATTTTGTCGTATTGAGAAAGAACCGAGCCAGATACATGTACGTTGAGTCACACTACCACACACAGAAAAGTTACACTTGTGCTTTGTTGTTTCGTAGCTATTCTTTTTAATTAAGCCACCATGCAATGCGTCACAGGATAAAATATCTGCAGAAGTTACGTGTACACCATGCCAGAGACAAAGGCCAACTGCGATGTAACAAGGCCCATTACTTATGAAGACGATATTTTTACAAATATCTTAACCTAGGTCAAGGGCTGGGAAACCTTTATTTGCAACTGGTTGGCTGATTTTTCAACTTCTTCAGATTTATTACACAGTTGCTGTTTTGTAGCCATGTTTAAGATTTTTAAATCTTAAAGATGTCCATGAAAGAGACTCTTCTTCTGGAACTTTGACGCCTTGCAAAAAGTCAGGCACAGAATATCTGCAAGGGTACCATCTTCAGAAATCTCGTCAGAAGTGTCACTGAAACTTTTGACAGTCGTGGTAAGCTCCCTTCCCTAGCTTTTCTTCAGATTTCTCGGCTCTAAAGCAAGAAAACGATCTGACATACGTTCCATGTATTTGCAACGTCTGTCCGATTCCTGATGGAACTTGATGATCCACTCCAACATCGACCTTCTCAGTTCTCCGTGCTAGCTCACCATCCTTACGGTGATAGAGATCACTGTCTCAGGTATTGTGTAAAAATTATTTTTGGTTTATACGCTGGTTTTGGCGGCAAAATGGGCGTATGCATGCGAAAGGGTGAGAGACAGCCCGTAAGTTCTCTAGTTGCCCGTCCGCTCCTGTAACTTTCAGGAATGAGGACGGAAAAAAAGTTGCGAAACGCGTATCGATATAAATAAAAATACATAAATAAATGACGGGTTGCTGCACTTCTTAAAGTAAGGAAATTACTGTCTCTCTCTCGTCTTTGGTATTAAAATGTTTTGATTTTAATGTAAGATGTGGTCAGGATTGTTGGGAAAAAGGTAAAGGATGTTCAACACGCTGTTCGATTCACATATATTCTGCACGCTCGTAAATGCGGCTTACGCCGACGATAATCAAGGCTGCTACACAGGCATAAATATTAGTACAAATGGGTACAGTTTTGCTTGTATTGATTTAATTGTTGCGAAGAGAGAGGCGATATAACCACCTATGTAGCATAAGAATTTGTACTCACTATTAATAATTTCATTGATATCACACTGGCTTCATTTTGGGTTAAACATTTCCTTGACAGAAATAAATTTAATTGCAAACTCAAAGATAGGTATGATGATGGAAAAGCGATAAGGCATTTTTCAGCAATGTTCCACAATGTAGGATACTGTGTTTCAATGTTGGAGTGCAACCACAACTTCTGATAGCCTTGGTTGAACTTCTGCTTAAGCTCTTCGTCTGTGCTGATGGTAATCAACTCTTCTTGCATTATCACATTGGCTTCTTCTATGGCTGTGGTATTGTACGGATTTATTATACATTGAGGAATTTATAAAGTTAACAGATCCTCAAACCACTCCGTAAAATCCTTGTGTAATGCGTCCAAGTGAGTGACATATAATAAATTGTCATCATCTTGAAGCATTTCTGGCAATTTTGACAAATGCGGAAACTGCGAATATTCTTTTCTGCCTAAATTTTGTTTATAAATTATTAGTTTACCCACGAAAGCCGATATTATTGATTTTGTTTTAATCAACTTAAGATTGTCACCCTGCAGTTGCAAATTAACTTTGTTGAACTTTCCAAAGATATCAATCAAGTAATAAATATCTGTTTTACAATTGTTCAGATTTTCTTTCAAATTCGGATCTTTTTCTTGTAAAAACTCCAACACAGATTCAAAAATGGCTGAAAAAACCTAAGTGCAAGCTTGTTAAATAGTAAAATATCAGGAACATGTTTGGACTTGATCATGAATTCGTTCGTGTTAAATCGCGTAAGCGTCAAATAGAGAGCAAGTCGAACCGCGCCTGAAAGACGTACGCTCGAACTCATTATCTTGCACAAACTTGTCCACACAGACTTGGCGAGTTTTTCATCTTGTACGAACTTGAGACTTTACATTACTACAACAATGCTATTTCCTACAAAAATATTAATTATTCTTAGTACATGTAACACAACATAAACAATACAGTACCTACCTATCTTAGAAGTTTTAAATAAGAACTTGTATTAATTCAATAGGGGTCGATTTTTAGACGTCGTCGACCCCCAAAATCAGTTTTAGTTTATGTCGACCCCTAGGAAACCGATATCGACCCCAAGGGGTCGATATCGACCACTTTGGGAATCCCTGGTTTACATAGATGTGTTGGGCAGTGTCTCTATATGCCTTTCGACCGCGTCACGTCGCTTTTTTCAGTTCCGACCTCATAATGACCACTTAAAGATGCCTGAAACAACAGTGTCTCCCGCCAATATGAGTTCCCGCTGCGAGGTCTCGCCTGATTTCATGTAACCCCATGTAACGTACCTTCTTCATGACAATTCTCGATCGCAAACTGTAGGGGCAATGACGACGCCCAGGCAGCGTTTTCGATGGGAAGTGTTTGATCATCCACCATACATCCCGGCCTTTGCTCCCTCTGGTGTTCGTCTCTGCTCACATGAACAGCTAGCTAAATAGACAACATTTTGGTTCAGACAAAGAACTGCAGACCAGAGAAGAGAAGTGTCGGAAAGAATGGGCGGCTTGCCTTCTACGACAAATGTGTAAGTCGGAGTGGCGACGACGTTGAGAAGTAGCTGGAACGTGTAGGAAAGTGTTGTAAATAAAACATCGTTAATTTTATCTGTGTTTTCCATTTCGCGACCAATCGGACCTTACTTTTCGATTAGCCTTCATATTTTTACAGATTGTAGTACAGAACCAAGCAAGTTTTGTCACTTAGAATGACCGAGTGCAGACCTTATCTCTCACAGCCTCATGGCTACCTCCCTGGCCACACACTCAGCACCATGTAGGATATCAACAGCGCCACGCGACTAGCACCTGAGAGGAATTATACATTGTTCATTTGGCTATGTGGGATCTCACAGTCACGTTACTTATCTTAAGTCAGAGAGCTCGCTTGTTTGTAGCAAGACAAGTATCCAAACGGCCAGTGAGGTGACGTGCAGAACATCACACATATTCTCCATGGCAACCATTGTTGTTGATTTCCTTGATTCGGCAACAGGAAGAGGTGCGCCAACAGTGGTGCTTCCAGTGGTAACATTGGACACAGGAGTATCACCACCTCAGTTTTGGAAAATATTCTGGTTTTACTAGTGATGGGACAACCGACAGTTTCCAACAACCGATTGGCCCATCGATTGTTATTGCCGGCTGTTGTGATTGAGCGGTTCTAAGCGCTGCTGCTACGGTCGGAGGTTCGAATCCTGCCCTGGGCATTAATGCATGTGAGACCTTAGGTTAGTTAGGTTTAAGTAGTTCTAAGTCTAGATGTTGTCCCATAGTGCTCAGAGCCATTTGAACCATTTTGATTGTTATTTCGTTCTGTCTGCTTTTTCAGTCGAATGAAAACAACCGAATGAAACTAGTAAGCTGCGGCCACATCTCTGTCCAGGTTAGGGATGGCGGTTGTTGCTGAAACAGCCGGTTTTCTGTTGTTGTTTTTTCCACGCCAGTTTAACTGATCGTTAAAGCCGCTCAAAATAACCGGTTCGTGAAATAACCAATTTTCGGTTTTTCATTTCTATTATTTTCTGTAATAAACATAGATATCGAACAAAGATTTAAAATTTTGATTCTCTCAGTTTCAAGATACTTAGAATCAAACTTTTAAGTTAAACGTGCAACTAAAGGAAAATTTAGTCTGCCCACTATTCGCTGTTTTTCTCGAAATGTTATAAGTGGTTGAATACAGAAAAAATTACCAACACTCTCTTATTGATTCTGATTTTTTGAGACTCTGCTCAAAAATCATGTTGTAATCAGGGATCATACCATTGTTTGGGCATTACGAATAGTCAGTGCTAAAGGGTGGAAACTGAGGTTTAAGAACTCGTTTCTCGTGTTAATCTGCCCATTTTCAGGGGCTACAAGTAGATAGAAAAATATTACATAGACGCAGGCAGTAGATCAATACTTTCTATTTTTATTGTGTACTATGATTGAATTGCTTAGTCTTTAATTTATTACTTTTACCATGATTTGCCTCCTCTTTTATTACTTCATAGAAATGGCAGACAAATCTTTAACCTTTTAGAGCAAATGAAGCATTGTAATTCATAGCGACGTAACTTTGTAAAAACATTTCCTGACTGGGGTTGGTGCCGTTCTTCAATACAACGGATGTCTGGCGACAACAGTGAGACAACGCTGCACACACACAAGTACCTTAAGCCAGAAATACAAAGGCACCAGGAACATTGTTCGTATTGCCCCAATTGTTATGCCATGTGCTTACTGCTCTTTTCTGTCTGCATTGTTATTAAAATAGCACTGATCTTTTTTTTCCATTTTCTATAACAATGCAATATTTCACACCAATAAGAATTTCACAAATGAAAATTGCTTCTTTTTTTAAAAAAAAAAATCTTGAAAAACGAAAACTATATGTACTGGCTTACTGGTGTTTCGGTTTTTACTTTGTTATTAGTAAAAAAGAAAAGAAAACACCTGTTACGTAACTGAGACCGAAAACTTCAAAACTAAAAAATAGTGTCATTCCATGTAGGCTTTCACGGCCGGCGTCTTCATCAGTAAACACTTCCGGGCTAAGTTGCCGTGGTCGATCTGTAGAACTTCTTCTCCCTTACAGTTCTACAGATTGACCACGGGAACTTAGCCCGGAAGTGTTTACTGATAAAAAATAGGGGTGGTGGTGGTTAGTGTTTAACGTCCCTTCGACAACGAGGTCATTAGAGACGGAGCGCAAGCTCGGGTTAGGGAAGGATTGGGAAGGAAATCGGCCGTGCCCTTTCAAAGGAACCATCCAGGTATTTGCCTGAAACGATTTAGGGAAATCACGGAAAACCTAAATCAGGATGGCCGGAGACGGGATTGAACCGTCGTCCTCTCGAATGCGAGTCCAGTGTGCTAACCACCGCGCCACCTCGCTCGGTAAAAAAAAAAAAAAAAAAAAATAGCATCAGTTTTAGCAGTCGGGCTTTCCCATCTCTACAACCGACTGACACAACAACTATGTGTTGGTTACGTCAGTTACACGGATTTTTTCACTTCGTCTATGGATTTTTTTTTCACTTCGTCTATGGATTTTTTTCTTTTACATGCTTTTTTTCCGCGCCCTTTCCACAGGGGACAGTCCTCCAGCTGCTGACAGGGCCAGGGGAGCAGCCGGTGCGAGGAGGTGGCGCGATGGCCGGCGCATGCGCAGTGCTGCCGGCGAGAGGCCACCGCGCCACCTCCTCGCACCGGCTGCTGCCCTGGCCCTGTCAGCAGCAGGACGCTGACGTGGCGCGTGCGTGCGCGGATATCAGGCGCGCTCGGAGTCACAGACATTATTTATTATGCAATAATTTGGCTGGCAACAGTTCCTTTCTTCTCACGTATCCCTGAATTACTTCTATCAGTGCTCAGCTTTGTACTCCCAATCGAGCCTGTTTTATACGGGCCGGCCTGTGTGACCGAGGGGTTCTAGGCGCTACAGTCTGGAGCCGCGCCACTTCTACGGTCGCAGGTTCGAATCTGCCTCGGGCATGGATGTGTGTGCTGTTCTTAGGTTACTTAGGTTTAAGTAGTTCTAAGTTCTAGGGGACTGATGACCTCAGATGTTAAGTCCCATAGTGTTCAGAGCCATTTCAACCGTCTGTTTTATTAGTTACGCGTTAATTGCACCTGAAACAATTTAATAATGCACACAACATTCTGTTTGTGAGTTTTAAATGGCGGAAAGGAGAACTGAGTTTGCGTACTCCTCATTTTAACTTTGACGTACCCACTGAAATGTCTTCACGTACGACTGGGGTGGGGCTACCCTCGGGGAGGGGGGGGGGGGGATGTGCGTGTTTTGTATTGATTGTATAGTGAACGGATGAGTTACATGCATGCTTCAATCAACAGAAAAACTAGGGACTGGTTTCGCCTCAAAAGAAAGAATAAAAAACTCATGTCAGTACACAAAACACCACCGGATTGTGTCAACTGTTTTCATCCAGTTGCTCCCAGGGACTGATTTCACGCGAAAGAAGCCCATATAAATAGAAATCAATGGCTGTATATGTATCAGACGGGTCTGATTGATTTTGTTATTGTTGTTTCTGTGTTCGTTGTTGTTAAGACAAGATTTTGTATGAAAGAAAATTTTTGGAAATTCAACTGAAAAGTCGGAAATTAACTTCAATTGCCGCATGTATGAAATACCATCACTTGAGAACAGCTCGACAGATATGGTTGATTTTTTTGTCTTTGTTGCCTTCGTAAATCTCAGGAAAAGTTTTGTATGAACGAAAATTTTTGGGAAGTATGCCATAAAAGACTGAAATTAAAATCAGTTGCGTAGGATCATCCCTGAGGTCGGCTGGATCGATTTGGATGATTTTTTTTTCTTTTTTTGTGTTCGTGATTGGGTATGGTAATGGTATTTTTGGTATGAAAAACAAAATAAAACAAGTTGAGTTCGGTTTGACACTTCTGCTGTCACTTGTTTTCATAATAAAAATATCTGTTCGACAGTTATATATGTAATATATAAACGTGTATGTCATACGTAAAGGGAAAACATTGTTACCGAAAACTCGAAAAGATCTTGACTAATTTACGGCCTGAAATGTGGCGAGACGATTCATGGCTCTCAGACCTGTATAACGCACCCGCAGCTTCATCCCTGTTGATACGTGATTATTGCACAAGAAACGAAATCGCTGTGCTGCCTCCTACTCCGTACTCTCCAGCCCTGGCCCCTGCGGACTTTTTTTATTTCCAGTGTTGAAAACCCCGTTGAAACTAAAACTACGAAGATTTGCAACGATAGGAGAGGTAAAAGAAAATTCGCATACGACGCTTCGTGCGAACCATTAACAAACCTGCCAAGACTGCTCCCAGAAGTGACAACGGCGTTGGGAGCAGTTTACCGATTGTGGAGGAGAGTGTTTCTAAGGCAACCATGTACAACAAGTGAAAGGTAATTTTGTGGACAAAATTCCGGAATTTTTTGAACAGACCTCATAATTCAACCGATGCGTAAAACTACAACCTGATGAATCGAATGTTTTCGAACAGCCGACTGATTACATTGCTTCCATTTGGTTGTTCCCGTCACTAGGCTTTGCATACTGCATCACGATGGACGTAAAAGTGTACGGAGTTCAGAGAAGACGTTGAACTGGTCATCATCATACGGTCCCAGCAGCTGACGTGATATTTTGGGGAATAGCCGGGTCTCACTCTGTCCTGCTCGCATAGTCGATAATCTGGACAGCAGACAGTAGGGTAAGTTCGAGTGACAGTGGTAGAAACAGGACAATTTTAGGATACTGTCGCTATAGATAAATCAGTGAACCACGAAGAATAGCTTTATTGAAACTTTTTAATAGTCTACGCACTAAATTTATCTTTCAAAGTAAACAAGACTATTTTATTGTAATTTTTACAATTAGTATCTATTTTCTTTTAGGGAAATACAGATGTACACCACTGGGTATGAAAAAAAAGTGAATTACACCACACTGAGGTTGTACATTAAAATGTATGTTTTCAAGGAGAGATTTACATTTAATAACACATTTCTACAATATTGTTGTAAGACTAATATACATCTTACGTTCGAATTTCTTCTTCGCTGTCCTCAGAGATCGTGTCAGGAGATAGGCCGACGTCTTGTTCGTTTTGTTTTCTTCTTATGTTTCTAAAAAAGAAAAAAGAAAAAAAAAGCGTGGTGGCCTGGGGGATGTACTTTAGCTAATCCAACGTGTCACTTTTCTCAAGAACGGAGGTAGCTAGTGGACCGTTGTACAGTTTCTGTTCTTGGATCAGGGCAATGTTATGAGTTCCACTCTGTTTGGCAGGTTTCACATCAAGCTCTTCAAACGCCATGTCTTCATTCAGTGTATTCTTGTACCGGATAGAATACTCCTTTCCCTTACCAAAGCGAAGCCACTGTATTTTCAACAAGTTCTCTTTGTCTTCATTTACATTTTTTTTTTCATTTTGTTACTGACTATGTAACGTTTTCAGCATTCAGAAACTCCTCACCTTCCATTCTTACTAACAAGAACTTGTTTACCTTGCAGTTAGTACTATTCTGTACCAATCAACCAGGGTGAAGATTCCGTGATGCTTGTGTATGTGACCACAGTCACCATCATTAGGCAGATAGGAGTGCCCTGAAAGCGTGAACTATAGATCAATGATGTCTACACACGTTCCTTGTGGCAATTTAAGTAAAGCTACATTAATATTACGGTTTTGTCCGCCGCAAGGGTCACTGAAAATTATTACGTGTTTACAGAGACTGTGTTTTATGTGTTTGATAACACAGTTGGAGCTTTTATTGTGATCCCCTGCTTGCTATGGTTTTTTACACATACCACGTGCCACCAGGTTGCAAGAATACATGTATCCACGGTAATCTGCCTCACCGTTAAACGTTTGCACAAATAAAAATTTTATTTGCTTCACTGTTTTGCAAATGAGAGGGCTTTCTGTAAATGAAGAGTTATGGTGCATACATCTACATTTTCTTTTACCAGTGTGCTACCAGCTTTCAACGTAGCACATGCATTTTCAGCTCTTGCTAAATGGTGATTTTGTCCCCTTTCTAACTCCGGGCTTCTTTCTGGGTTTTGATCCACACCAATAATTTACTTCTACCTATTGCAGTTTTCACGTGTATCTTTTTCCAGGCAAGTGTAACTGCAAGTTCATAACTGTTATAGAGTATATCACGCATTTCATCACATCCATGGTGCTACTGTTTAACGTGTCTAATTTGTGGTAGGAGCTTAGGAACATAGTGCTGCAAGTCAGACTCACTTCACTATAAATCGAAATGCAATTGACGTTTCGTTGAATAATCCAAGGTGCTGCTGCTACCTAGCGTCTGAAAGCCTAAGTTTGATTTATACTACTCTGCACTGTAACAGACTGGTTATATTGGATACCGGACAGCTGGATATATCAAAGTTACAAAACACTGACTTACACCATTATATTTTTAAGCCATCCATATAAGAAGATGTTGCCATCTCCAGATTATCGTCCATTCTTGATGTATCAGAAGACCGCTAAACAGAGTTCCAAGTGCAGTGTCGTTTTCTGAATTTCTAACAACAAATGCCAGTTGTTGAAGACAAGACGAAGATAAACTTTTGATTTCTAATATAGTATAACTGTTTAATCTTCACTATGGTTATGTATTCGTACGTGGTACATTTTAAATCTGAGATTTGAAATGAGGTTACGGTACTTCTCCTGTTCATAGAAAGTGGTTTCAGTGTTATCAACCTCCGTAGACTAAAAACACTACTTCTCAGGTGAATAGGGACACTAAATTAAGGATGCATAGGGATAACAAGTTTTCCTGCTTTACAAAAAATGGTTCAAATGGCTCTGAGCACTATGGGACTCAACTGCTGTGGTCATAAGTCCCCTAGAACTTAGAACTACTTAAACCTAACTAACCTAAGGACAGCACACAACACCCAGCCATCACGAGGCAGAGAAAATCCCTGACCCCGCCGGGAATCGAACCCGGGAACCCGGGCGTGGGAAGCGTGAACGCTACCGCACGACCACGAGATGCGGGCCCCCTGCTTTACATTTTACTATTCTGTACCAGATGGGGAATGATATAGATGGTTGGACTGAAGACGATAAGCGCATTCCGCCAAGGGAGCTATTTGGGATGCTACGTTTATTTCTTCACCCTCGTCTACAAACTGGTGTTGATAATCAGCTGAAAAAGAAGGGTGGACAAGCTACATTTCCCATCCAACAAGAAAAGAAGTTAGAACAACGGATGCTTAGGCAGATTCTCGGTTCAGATTAAATTCTGACGTTTTTTCTTCGCATTCCAAAATGGAATGGAACATAAGTTTTCGAAATAACATCAAATGGCAGGAATTGATTGGCTTATTGCTTTTCGTAACTGCAGTCCTGAAATAACATTGAGGAAGGCTGAAGGTCTCCCTCTTCATAGCGTTGCAAGTGGCTTAACAAGCATGACGTTGAGCAGTATTTTATTTAATTGGGTAGAATTGTGGAAGAACTTAATTTTATTGATAAGCCACAGTTGTTTATAACTGTGATGAATCAGGTTGTCAAATGGATAATAAACCAAAAAAGGAAATATTTGCAGCGAAAGTTTGCAAAGATGTCTATTCCCAGACTTGTGTAAAGAGGGGTGAACTTGTTACCATTCTTGCTTGTACGAATGCTATAGGAAATGTGATTCCACCAATACCAATAATTAAATGCAAAAAGTTTTATTCGTTTATCGGTAATAAAGAGTGACTCATCTTAGACAAATGAAGATTTTTTTGAAACGGTAGCATTATTTTCAAGCTAATAGTGTTTTTACAAGATGTCTCTTACCTCCAGGTGGACATAATTCCCATAAAAGTTTGCAGGTATGGGGGGTTTTGCGAGGAAAATGATGTACACACGATTTGTTTAGTTAGTCATCCAACTCATCGACTTCATCCATTAGAGGAAGTCATATTGTGACAACGCGTATTAATAATTTATGAAAAACAACGAAGGGCATGAGCCGGGGGAGGGGGGGGGGTAGAAAAAAAACTAAGAAGTTCTCTTTTGGGTAGAAATTCAAAACAGTCTGTTTCAAGTGGCGACGGCTGAGTGGGGACTGAGATAAACTTTGATTTATGCATTCAGTGCAAATGTTCTCTCTGAACATGAATTCATTCCTAATTGCATGATAGCTGAGGAAACTGCTGAATATGTTGTTGTGTCCCATTATAGTCTTGTTCGCACAATTACAGAAACAGGCACTGAAAACCAGAGAAAATCCACGTCGTCTTCGGTATCATTCTATGATCCTCTTGCATCTCCAAGAAACAGATGGACCACAATCAATCGAGTAGGAAGTAACAAGGCCTACTCTTAACAACTCCTAAAAATGTTGCTTTAGAAAGGAGAAAAAGTGAAAAACACTTATCATCGAAACTGTAAGGCTGGATTGATCGCCAAGAAAGGGGAAAGGAGTGGTATGATGTACAGTGTGTAGGGACTGATGGAAAGAAGTTAGTTTGTAGTAGGCGTTATTTAAAAAATTAGATTCGAATCATGAAAGCTGTTCTGAGACATTCAGTATACTTCTTAATAAATATATACAGATATGACACATAAAAGAAGAGGAAGTGTTATTGTAACACTGTCCCTGCTAATCTAAGTAACTGTCCCAGTTCATCATCACTGGCAAGGGTAAATAGGGATACATGGTACTGCATTGTTATCTTTAATACATTCTTTATGTGTATGATTACAACAGCAATATATCCTGTAATTTTTTCCTTGAATACTATGGTAAAGAGGAAACTGGCAACTTTATCATTTCTGCTAGTAATAATACCTGTATTTTGAATTTTAAAAATTTTGTCCTGATTCAGCCGACCTTGTTTGTGTTTCTGGCGTGCTAAGGCTGGTGGTTCTGTCCTATCTTCGAGGTCTCCATCACGATGTTATCTTTCAACAAGATAACACAAGGGTGCATGTTGTCCATACCCTCCTGGCTTTTTTCGATACAGAGAGTTTCCGACTACTTCCATGGTCAGCACATTGTTGATATCTCTCATCCATTGAAAACTTTTGGGCAAATTGGAGAGCCACCATTTACGACCCAAAGTAATCTCATTAGATACCACTATTATGAGGGTGCCAAAGATTTTCAGATCAAGCGAACTTTTGCCATACAAATCATTTTAAAGTTCCACCAGAGACCTGTTTTCATCAGACTGTATCCCACTGAAGCCCAGCTGGGAATATAAAAATGGACTTCAAAAGGTTTTTAAGATTATTAATCGGTTGTCCCTATATGGCAAGGTGTTGAGAACATTCCTCCCATCCCAGCAACTGAATGCTGCAGTTTAAAATTTTACACTAAATCATGCATGCATCACATACCTTTTTGTTACAAATTTTATTATAAAAACATATGCAACATATATAATAGACACATACAAATTTTGATAATGTGTTAATGTTCACTCAGTTATCCACAGTTCTCATTTCAGCAGATAGAAGTGAATTTTAGTGAACTTTCAGTCAAATTTTTCAACGAAAAAATAACAATTTTCATAAACATTTATACTCATTCCCTATGATAAAAACCAGTTCAGAATGAATAAAATGTTTTATATCAATCTTTGAAGGGAAGTACTTCTCAAAATATTATAATTACTGTCTATTTTTCAACTAATACTGAATCAAAAATACACTCCTGGAAATGGAAAAAGGAACACATTGACACCGGTGTGTCAGACCCACCATACTTGCTCCGGACACTGCGAGAGGGCTGTACAAGCAATGATCACACGCACGGCACAGCGGACACACCAGGAACCGCGGTGTTGGCCGTCGAATGGCGCTAGCTGCGCAGCATTTGTGCACCGCCGCCGTCAGTGTCAGCCAGTTTGCCGTGGCATACGGAGCTCCATCACAGTCTTTAACACTGGTAGCATGCCGCGACAGCGTGGACGTGAACCGTATGTGCAGTTGACGGACTTTGAGCGAGGGCGTATAGTGGGCATGCGGGAGGCCGGGTGGACGTACCGCCGAATTACTCAACACGTGGGGCGTGAGGTCTCCACAGTACATCGATGTTGTCGCCAGTGGTAGGCGGAAGGTGCACGTGCCCGTCGACCTGGGACCGGACCGCAGCGACGCACGGATGCACGCCAAGACCGTAGGATCCTACGCAGTGCCGTAGGGGACCGCACCGCCACTTCCCAGCAAATTAGGGACACTGTTGCTCCTGGGGTATCGGCGAGGACCATTCGCAACCGTCTCCATGAAGCTGGGCTATGGTCCCGCACACCGTTAGGCCGTCTTCCGCTCACGCCCAAACATCGTGCAGCCCGCCTCCAGTGGTGTCGCGACAGGCGTGAATGGAGGGACGAATGGAGACGTGTCGTCTTCAGCGATGAGAGTCGCTTCTGCCTTGGTGCCAATGATGGTCGTATGCGTGTTTGGCGCCGTGCAGGTGAGCGCCACAATCAGGACTGCATACGACGGAGGCACACAGGGCCAACACCCGGCATCATGGTGTGGGGAGCGATCTCCTACACTGGCCGTACACCACTGGTGATCGTCGAGGGGACACTGAATAGTGCACGGTACATCCAAACCGTCATCGAACCCATCGTTCTACCATTCCTAGACCGGCAAGGGAACTTGCTGTTCCAACAGGACAATGCACGTCCGCATGTATCCCGTGCCACCCAACGTGCTCTAGAAGGTGTAAGTCAACTACCCTGGCCAGCAACATCTCCGGATCTGTCCCCCATTGAGCATGTTTGGGACTGGATGAAGCGTCGTCTCACGCGGTCTGCACGTCCAGCACGAACGCTGGTCCAACTGAGGCGCCTGGTGGAAATGGCATGGCAAGCCGTTCCACAGGACTACATCCAGCATCTCTACGATCGTCTCCATGGGAGAATAGCAGCCTGCATTGCTGCGAAAGGTGGATATACACTGTACTAGTGCCGACATTGTGCATGCTCTGTTGCCTGTGTCTATGTGCCTGTGGTTCTGTCAGTGTGATCATGTGATGTATCTGACCCCAGGAATGTGTCAATAAAGTTTCCCCTTCCTGGGACAATGAATTCACGGTGTTCTTATTTCAATTTCCAGGAGTGTAGTTATAGTTGTAGATGACTATAGCATTTGACAGCTTTCATCTGTCCATAACAATAGTGAACATCAACAATGAGCAATTATTTATGAAGATGAGCTCTGGTTGTAATGAGAGCCTCTATAGGAAATATTTGTATCTTATTATTCTTAGGCACAATTGATTAAACTGAACATACACAAATAACAGAAAGTAGCAGGAAAACCTTAGATCACAGTTTACGCAGAAGATATAACAGTATTAATCATATGACGATTGTCAGTCTTTATAGGATGCAGAAAGAGAAATACAAAATAGCATCATTTGTTTATTTACGCTATCAGTCTATCTTCCAACAAAAATCATATGAATATTATTACCAGGAAACTGAATAAGTTTTAATCAAGCCAGTAAATAATATTTTGAAACAAATTTCATTAATTCTGTGCACGATTTAACGATATGGCTCCTTATGCATCCAACACTTATCAGCAATCTTTGTTATATAAAACATACAAGAACCAAATACATACTAATTTATTCTTGTTTCCCAGAGGAATTTGCTTGTATTATAATGTGATTTGCAAAACATTTCATAGAGATAAACATCTTCATCAGAAAGCTTGTATAAGTTCTGGGCTAAGTTACATTGAACAACAATAGTATTTGATATGATTATACACAATGACATTGAATACTAATGTCTGTCCTTCCTTCTTTCTTACAATCATCTGTAGAAGTACAGACACATAAATTATTAGTTGCAATTAACATGATATTATAAACCAGCTCCTATTTTCTTCATTCTTACATGATATACTAATTACTTTCTCTCTGAAAGTACCCAACAATGTTTTTTATGCATCAACATATACACAGCATCAAGTGCTATAAACATTTAAAGCTGTAACATTAAATACCATTTACACTGTCAACAAGAAACATCATTATATTATCTAAGATCCATCTTCCTTAGTGACATCAACAGAGTATTCATACTGTATATTCTCATTTTTCTGTTAACATACAATGGATACACATAACATGTCACTGACACAAAATATGAACTGAGTTGAAAGCACTGTAGTTACATTTCCACATTGATTTACCAGTTTTCTTCAGTCAAATTATCGTAAATCTCATTCCTATCAAGCTATACACGAAATTATGTGACATATGCTTGTTACATCAGTATTAATGTGTGGAAAAGATTATAATTCTAAAAAATGATTCCCTATATCAAAACAGATGCAAATTTTGCGGAATTACGTGAATGTAGTATTCCACATGGATAACAGAAAGAGATAGGTATACCAACAGTATACAAGTGTGAAAATATATTGTGAGTTCCAGTGTACATAAACTATTACAAGTCATTGTCTCATCATTTTCATTATATAACATCACCTATTTTACTACAGACAGCAGTTAAATATCAGGCAGGTTATTTGCTTAAAGGGTTGTTTTTCCAAAATGATTGTTGACACCACACATTGGACATGGAACACTTTTGGTGAGAGATTGTATTTAGGATAACATCAGGAGAAATAAAGAACTCAACACATAGCAGTAATAGATTGCACCAGTCTTCAAGTCTGATGCAGTGGGCTGTGAAAGCGTTTTCTAGTATTTGTATACTCAATGACAACCAGAAGAACATGTTTTCTGCGTAACTGTATATATATTTAACAGAAATAAAGCATTGCGCCCACGTTGAGCACTTACATAAAAAAGCAATTAAATAAGGGAGCAGATTAACATGAATGTTTAACGTACATTTGAACGAATTAAACTCATATTAGACTATAAAAGGTTCAGTGTACATGACCTCAAGAAGCAGGTTATTAACTTCTTTGGTTCCTGAATCAACATAAGATCTTTTAAGGTATTTGTTGTAAAGTGACCTAGAGATCTTTGGACTCACGAGATATACAATACTATATTTTCATTCTTCATAGAAAGAGTAAACTTTTGGTCCTGTGTGTTATGAAGAGTTAGAAATTACGATAGTAACTACCTGGAAAAGAGATTACTCTTAAAAAAATGTCAACCAGCTGCGTGAATGTAGCTGGTTCAGTTCCAACTTTTTTAAATTTTTTTTTTGTAGGACTAGCCTGTATTCGTACAGTACCTAGGTCTCGCCACGTAATTTTCGACAAAATAGCATTTAGGAGGAGACTGCAACAAAGCATTTGAAGGAAAAGGTTCAAGGATGAGGGAGTAATGAAACACAGAACACCACCGACTGTAAAATGTGCGGGGCATAATGTTTCCTTTAGGGTGGCAACGTGTTTGTGTTAGATTTGAAACGAAACAAAAGCCAGCACTTAGACTAAAGGAGAAAAGACCGTTAAGAACAGTTAGACATAGCTGGAGTAGAAATTGAGGGCGAGACGATGCAGAGGCGTACACTGTGTCTTGGAAGCAAAATTACAAGATCTGCTCAAAAGCTCAGTAAACGGAGTACTTCACGAAGCGAAATCTTCCCTCATAAACAAAACCGTAAATTAGGAGGTATTAAGTATTGGCAAAAAGTGAAATATAAGTGCACCTTCAGCACAGCGGGACTGAAGGACAGCAAAAACCAGAAAGTGAAGAAAATTGTAGGTCTTCCGTGAAGCATTTGTTTCACATTCTTCAGCCAACGTCTCTTTGATAATCTTCCAATTCACAAGCCACATGGCCTTTTTCCCGGTATTCCTAAGTGGTGGATCAGCTGTATACTCCAAAAACACTGTACGAAGACAGTATAAAGAGCGACCAAGAAAACTGGTGGAATGGGTAATGCCTTAGATCGGCCGAACACAACTCGGACCAACACGAGTTACAGTGGGTTTACAGATACTACACACTTTCGACACGACGTGTATTGGAATGATGGGATGCATGTTAATTACAGCATCACGAAGCATAAAAGATATTGAAGGCTGGGAGAGACAAGGAAACGGGGTTTGGTTCAGCATTGCTTGAAGTTCGCCAAAGGTCAAGCTATATCTGTGGAAAGAAATTGCATTAGGCCTACCCACTTGTTCCGAGAAGGTACCAACATCTACAGGGTGCAGGAAATAAAACTGACTTGGAAAACATTTCCTGCACCTTGAGCTAGGCAACCCAACTTACATCACACGCCCACCCTGTGCCTTGCTACAGTAACGACTAAGCAGCCACCAGGCTGCCAGGATGTCGGATTCCTGTCCTACACAGCTTCTGGGGAACATTTATACGTCACCTACATAGGCTGAAGCCCAGAAGCCCACACCAGGAAAGAGCCCGTAGGCTGCCTCAAAAATTCTTGTAGGCCCACTTATAATCATAACGTAGACGTTGCTAGTACATCAACAGTCCCTCCAGCAGCGAAAAGTAAACAAGAAATTCGATGTTAATCTAGCATAAAACAATTTACCTCTGAAAAAGGGCAGAACATGTTCGAAACGCAATACGTTACGTTAAATTCAACGTAAGACAAATAAAAGTGACTGGTGGCAGAAAATACAAATAAATAAATCGGTGTAGTAATTTCGTTTGGGCTTATTTGGCTGCCCCCCCCCCCCCCCCCCCCAATGGACCATGGACCTTGCCGTTGGTGGGGAGGCGTGTATGCCTCAGCGATACAGATAGCCGTACCGTAGGTGCAACCACAACGGAGGAGTATCTGTTGAGAGGCCAGACAAACGTGTGGTTCCTGAATAGGGGCAGCAGCCTTTTCAGTAGTTGCAGGGCCAACAGTCTGGATGATTGACTGATCTGGCCTTGTAACACTAAACAAAACGGCCTTGCTGTGCTGGTACTGCGAACGGCTGAAAGCAAGGGGAAACTACGGCCGTAACTTTTCCCGAGGGCATGCAGCTTTACTGTACGGTTAAATGATGATGGGGTAAAATATTCCGGAGATAAAATAGTCCCCTATTCGGATCTCCGGGCGGGGACTACTCAAGAGGACGTCGTTATCAGGAGAAAGAAAACTGGCGTTCTACGGATCGGAGCGTGGAATGTCAGATCCCTTAATCGGACAGGTAGTATAGAAAATTTAAAAAGGGAAATGGATAGTTTAAAGTTAGATATAGTGGGAATTAGTGAAGTTCGGTGGCAGGAGGAACAAGACTTCTGGTCAGGTGACTACAGGGTTATAAACACAAAATCAAATAGGGGTAATGCAGGAGTAGGTTTAATAATGAATAAAAAATAGGAATACGGGTAAGCTGCTACAAACAGCATAGTGTACGCATTATTGTGGCCAAGATAGATACGAAGCCCACGCCTACCACAGTAGTACAAGTTTATATGCCTACTAGCTCTGCAGATGACGAAGAAATTGAAGAAATGTATTATGAAATAAAAGAAATTATTCAGATAGTAAAGGGAGACGAAAATTTAATAGTCATGGGTGACTGGAATTCGTCAGTAGGAAAAGGGAGAGAAGGAATGGACTGGGGGTAAGAAACGAAAAAGGAAGCCGCCTGGTAGAACTTTGCACGGAGCACAACTTAATCATAGCTAAAACTTGGTTCAAGAATCATAAAAGAAGATTGTATACATGGAAGAAAGCTGGAGATACTGACAGGTTTCAGACAGATTATATAATGGTAAGACAGAGATTTAGGAACCAGGTTTTAAATTGTAAGACATTTCCAGGGGCAGATGTGGACTCTGACCACAATCTATTGGTTATGACCTGTAGATTAAAACTGAAGAAACTGCAGAAAGGTGGGAATTTAAGGAGATGGGACCTGGATAAACTGAGTAAACAAGAGGTTGTAGAGAGTTTCAGGGAGAGCATAAGGGAACAATTGAAAATAATGGGGGAAAGAAATACAGTAGAAGAAGAATGGGTAGCTTTGAGGGATGAAGTAGTGAAGGCAGCAGAGGATCAAGTAGGTAAAAAGACGAGGGCTAGTAGAAATCCTTGAATGTAATTGATGAAAGTAGAAAATATAGAAATGCAGTAAATGAAGCAGGCAAAAAGGAATACACTCCTGGAAATTGAAATAATAACACCGTGAATTCATTGACCCAGGAAGGGGAAACTTTATTGACACATTCCTGGGGTCAGATACATCACATGATCACACTGACAGAACCACAGGCACATAGACACAGGCAACAGAGCATGCACAATGTCGGCACTAGTACAGTGTATATCCACCTTTCGCAGCAATGCAGGCTGCTATTCTCCCATGGAGACGATCGTAGAGATGCTGGATGTAGTCCTGTGGAACGGCTTGCCATGCCATTTCCACCTGGCGCCTCAGTTGGACCAGCGTTCGTGCTGGACGTGCAGACCGCGTGAGACGACGCTTCATCCAGTCCCAAACATGCTCAATGGGGGACAGATCCGGAGATCTTGCTGGCCAGGGTAGTTGACTTACACCTTCTAGAGCACGTTGAGTGGCACGGGATACATGCGGACGTGCATTGTCCTGTTGGAACAGCAAGTTCCCTTGCCGGTCTAGGAATGGTAGAACGATGGGTTCGATGACGGTTTGGATGTACCGTGCACTATTCAGTGTCCCCTCGACGATCACCAGTGGTGTACGGCCAGTGTAGGAGATCGCTCCCCACACCATGATGCCGGGTGTTGGCCCTGTGTGCCTCGGTCGTATGCAGTCCTGATTGTGGCGCTCACCTGCACGGCGCCAAACACGCATACGACCATCATTGGCACCAAGGCAGAAGCGACTCTCATCGCTGAAGACGACACGTCTCCATTCGTCCCTCCATTCACGCCTGTCGCGACACCACTGGAGGCGGGCTGCACGATGTTGGGGCGTGAGCGGAAGACGGCCTAACGGTGTGCGGGACCGTAGCCCAGCTTCATGGAGACGGTTGCGAATGGTCCTCGCCGATACCCCAGGAGCAACAGTGTCCCTAATTTGCTGGGAAGTGGCGGTGCGGTCCCCTACGGCACTGCGTAGGATCCAACGGTCTTGGCGTGCATCCGTGCGTCGCTGCGGTCCGGTCCCAGGTCGACGGGCACGTGCACCTTCCGCCGACCAGTGGCGACAACATCGATGTACTGTGGAGACCTCACGCCCCACGTGTTGAGCAATTCGGCGGTACGTCCACCCGGCCTCCCGCATGCCCACTATACGCCCTCGCTCAAAGTCCGTCAACTGCACATACGGTTCACGTCCACGCTGTCGCGGCATGCTACCAGTGTTAAAGACTGCGATGGAGCTCCGTATGCCACGGCAAACTGGCTGACACTGACGGCGGCGGTGCACAAATGCTGCGCAGCTAGCGCCATTCGACGGCCAACACCGCGGTTCCTGGTGTGTCCGCCGTGCCGTGCGTGTGATCATTGCTTGTACAGCCCTCTCGCAGTGTCCGGAGCAAGTATGGTGGGTCTGACACACCGGTGTCAATGTGTTCTTTTTTCCATTTCCAGGAGTGTACAAACGTCTCAAAAATGAGATCGATAGGAAGTGCAAAATGGCTAAGCAGGGATGGCTAGAGGACAAATGTAAGGATGTAGAGGCTTATCTCACTAGGGGAAGATAGATACTGCCTACAGGAAAATTAAAGAGACCTTTGGAGAAAAGAGAACCACTTGTATGAATATCAAGAGCTCAGATGGGAAGCCAGTTCTAAGCAAAGAAGGGAAAGCAGAAAGGTGGAGGGTCTATACAGGAGCGATGTACTTGAGGACAATATTATGGAAATGGAAGAGGATGTAGATGAAGATGAAATGGGAGATATGATACTGCGTGAAGAGTTTGACAGAGCACTGAAAGACCTGAGTCGAAACAAAGCTCCGGGAGTAGACAACATTCCATTAGAGCTACTGACAGCCTTGGGACAGTCAGTCCTGACAAAACTCTACCACCTGGTGAGCAAGATGTATGAGACAGGCGAAATACCCTCAGACTTCAAGAAGAATACAATAATTCCAATCCCAAAGAAAGCAGGTGCTGACAGATGTGAAAATTACAGAACTATCAGTTTAATAAGTCACAGCTGCAAAATACTGACGCGTATTCTCTACAGACGAATGGAAAAACTGGTAGAAGCTGACCTCGGAGAAGATCAGTTTGAATTTCATAGAAATGTTGGAACACGTGAGGCAATACTGGCCCTACGACTTATCTTAGAAGCTAGATTAAGGAAAGGCAAACCTACGATTCTAGCATTTGTAGACTTAGAGAAAGCTTTTGACAATTTTTACTGGAATACTCTCTTTCAAATTCTAAAGGTGGCAGGGGTAAAATACAGGGACCGAAAGGCTATTTACAATCTGTACAGTAATCAGATGGCAGTTATAAGAGTCGAGGGACATGAAAGGGAAGCAGTGGTTGGGAAGAGAGTGAGACAGGGTTGTAGCCTCTCCCCGATGCTATTTAATCTGTATATTGAGGAAGCAGTGAAGGAAACAAAAGAAAAGTACGGAGTAGGTATTAAAATCCATGGAGAAGAAATAAAAACTTTGAGGTTCGCCGATTACATTGTAATTCTGTCAGAGACAGCAAAGGACTTGGAAGAGCAGTTGAACGGAATGGATAGTGTCTTGAAAGGAGGATATAAGATGAACATCAACAAAAGCAAAACAAGGATAATGAAATGAAGTCGAATTAAGTCGTGTGATGCTGAGGGAATTAGATTAGGAAATGAGACACTTAAAGTAGTAAAGGGGGTTTAGCTATTTGGGAAGTAAAATAACTGATGATTGTCGAAGTAGAGAGGATATAAAATGTAGACTGGCGACGGCAAGGAAAGCATTTCTGAAGAAGAGAAATTTGTTAACATCGAGTATAGTTTTAAGTGTCAGGAAGTCGTTTCTGAAAGTATTTGTATGGAGTGTAGCCATGTATGGAAGTGAAACATGGACGATAAACAGTTTGGACAAGAAGAGAATAGAAGCTTTCGAAATGTGTGCTACAGAAGAATGCTGAAGATTAGATGGGTAGATCACATAACTAATGAGGAAGTATTGAATAGGATTGGGGAGAAGAGATGTTTGTGGCACAACTTGACTAGAAGAAGGGATCGGTTGGTAGGACATGTTCTGAGGCATCAAGTTATCACCAGTTTAGTATTGGAGGGCAGCGTGGAGGATAAAAATCGTAGAGGGAGACCAAGAGATGAATACACTAAGCAGATTCAGAAGGATGTAGGTTGCAGTAGGTACTGGGAGATGAAGAAGCTTGCACAGGATAGAGTAGCATGGAGAGCTGCATGAAACCAGTTTCAGGACTGAAGACCTCAACAACAACTATTTGGCAGAGTTTTTCAAGGACAGCTTATATGAATTAAGCCAGCCTTCACGTCCCACAGCCCTGTGTTCTAACGCGTGAAACGCATGGCACCTCTTTTAGTAAGACGACTACGACATTTTAAAAATATTGTTATCATCATTAACTGTTAAGTATAGCCTCGCAGTAAAAGTCATGTAATTAGTTTCGTTTGTTTGTGTGCAGGTGCATGTCTGCAGTTCTGTTACACATTCGAATCCCCAAGCTACAGTACAACAGTGCGCAACTGGAACCAAAAACAAAGTGTGACAACCCTTCGAGAAACTGAAGATGGGCTGTACCGGTGATAACGCCATTTTCTTTTCGTGGTTCTTTTGTGGCGCGCTGTGGTACGTTAGCACGGGGATTTCAAAAGTGCACCAGCACTGCAGACGTGCGCAGTGGGACCTTGTTCATCCCGACCGGGCGCACACATCTACAGAAGGTGTGCATGCGCCGAAGCAAAGCAGTGACGACTGATACACATCGCGGGAGTCGGTGCGGTTTAAACACGAGAACTCTGTGTACTTTCGCGAGTGTGCACCTGAAGATGCCCAGAACACTCTGCGCACAAATATCGTGGCAGAAAGTCTCTGACATCTGGCAATCGGCTCAAAATGTTATAGAACACTGTACGTCAGGAAAGTTTTAAATTTCACATTCAAAAAATTTATTAAACGATTTTATTTTCTAGAGGTGATAGTTAAAGCCGTATGTCTACAAATCCTATAAGCTTCACCGATGGTCTCTACTTTGTTCATCCAGGTTCAAACGGAACTATACATTACACTATGTTAATTTCTTCATTAAGGGTCCACAGAGTGAATTTATCGTCCAAATGATGGAGCCACTTTAACTATCGTAGGTTGTTAGTTTTCTTCCTCCAATGCAACATGCCTCTAAATTACATTCCTAGCCACTTGCGGTCTTAGGCCATTTTCAAGCGCAAAATATTGATGATGTCTGTGTTAGATTCAAAAAACTTGTTTTGTGTTATTTGGGGATTTGCATTTGTTCCCACGTAAGTCGACCGATAAAACTGTGGTCTTGCACATAACAATCAGCTTAGAAGCACAACTAGCACGACACGTCATATAAGCAAGAACCTTATCGCCAGCTACTGTACTTGTTCTGTTAAACGAATATGCAAGGACTAGTAAGGCAGCACTGGCAAGCAGGACATTCCTGGCCAAGAGAAGTCTACTGATGTCAAACAAAGTCCTTAATATGAGGAAGAAGTTTCTGAGAAAGTACGTTTGGTGCACAGAATTTTTTGGTAATGAATGATGGATTGGGGGTAAACCGAAACAGAAGGGAATCGAAGCATTTGAGATGTGGTGCTACAGAAGAATGACAAAAATTAGGTGGAGTGATAAGGAATGAGGAGGTTCTCCGCAGAATCGGCGATGAACGGAATATGTGCAGAACACTGACAAGAAGAAGTGACTGGATGATAGCCCATCAGTGAATAACTTCCATGGTGCTAGAGGGAGCTGTAGAGGCTAAAAACTGTAAAGAAAGACAGAGACTGGAATACATGCAACAGGTAATTGAGCACAAACGTTGCAAGTGCTACTGTAACATGAAGAGGTGGTCTTGGTGGCCGGCATCTAACTAGTCAGAAGACTGATGAAGCATAAAGAAAAGAAAAAAAACCGTAAGGTAGCCGTCAGTCGTTTTAGCCAACAATTTGTGACTAAGTCGACTGGCCAGGTTTGTCGTGTTCGCCATATGTGTTTGTGTGGAAACACGTGCCTGGCCCAACAGAACACGGAACAAGTTTTTTAAATGCTGCACACACGTCGCCAAATATCATACATTTCAAAGTGCCCCAAGACTAAAACTGCGCAATAATGTAATTTAGAGGTACGGTGCATTAAAGGAATAGCATTGACAGCTTGCGGTGGTTAATATGGTTTCATCACTTGAGATGATTCCTCTATGAACGCCTCCATGTTCATTGTCACCTTATCGGAATCTCCTTGCCGCGAACGTAAATAACACCTGAGGAAATAGAGTCGTGTACGATTGCCGGGCTCCTTTCAAGGAGCAGGCGGTGAATCTCGCAGCTCAACTGCCTCCTCTCGCTGCGTAATAGTCCCCCACAGGCAAAGCAGGTGAACGTTATGCGAATGCCGGGAACTGGTGCTGCAGAAATGGCGAACTATCAGTCAAACAGCCCCTGACTGAAGAACCCCAAACCCACATCTCCACGACAGTATTTCAAGAAGACACCGCAAAAATCTAATTGTTTATGTAAAAAGATAGGAATATGAAGAGCAGTTTTGCAGAAATCTGTAGATGGGCTGATGAAATACTGAGCGAAAAGCTACGATCAGCCATGTTAGCGTTTATCAGAAAATTTTTCGAGATAACCCGGCACGTCAAAGGTATTTAGAACTGGGCTGATTGGTAGTCAAGGAATCTGTAAGTCAGGGAAGCGGAGTTAGCAAAGAACTAAAGAGAGTTTCAAATCACTTGACAAGATGGGTAGTCACAGCAGTGATAATACACTGCAACAGGTGCACCAAAATGGTTTCATGACATTATAATCATATCCTGGGGTGATAAACAGTTGACCTAAATAAGGTAAAAAAATTGTAATTAAAAGTACCTTAAACCAGGATGTACCGTTCTAATACAATGTTGATTAGCACGTTAGGAATACAGACATTTAAATGGACAATATCCTTAAAATCTACAAATGACATATGCTGGAAGTCCTCTGTCTTTTTGCACAAAACTGGCGTCATAAAATACGGAACCGACATCAATAAAATAACCGGAGGTACAACAGCAGGACACAACCCTAGAAACAGCAATTGTTGACCAAGGACCGGCGTCACAAACGTTGAAAAGAATCCCCAACCTAAACGATCTTACCGGATATATTCTTGGTCCTTTTCCATGTTGGTACTCTGGTTATTTCATTGATGACGGTTGCGTGCTTTATGACGCCAATTTCGTGCAGGAAGACACGGCAATTTTATTATTTGCCATTACGGAGATTTTAAGGACATATGTACCGGACAGTCTGTATTCCTCATTTGGTAAGCAGCGTTGTAGCATCCTTGTTTAAGAAAGTTCTGATTATTGTATAGGCTTGAGGTCTACAGTTTTTCCCTTGAAGATGTGACTATAATTTCACGAAACCAGTCGTGATTAATAAATCATTGTGATGTAGCTCTCGTGGTTTTAATCAGTTGAAATAAAGAGACAGCTTTGTGCAAACGTAGATTTTTTTTAAAATTAAATATTTCGGCCTTACGTCACACAAATGGCATTACTTACCTGTTTCGAAATGTTACCAAGATATCATTGAAACATATGTTTAAAAAGGAAGAATAATCCGAGAAAACAAAATAACAAAGAGTGTTATCCTGTTCGCCATCGTAGCTAACACCTCTGCAGTCTGATTTCAGTGAAAACTTACGGGATGAGAAGCCATGGTCATTGTATATTATTCCTTGACGTTCCATCTCCGGCTGCGGGAGACATCTTCGAAGGTAAAACAGCAACTGCTTACCTCCGAAGACGTCTCCCGCAGGTGGAGACTAAACGTCAGGGAATACAGTAGTGGGAATCGGTATAAAGGCATGGGTATTTGTAGGAAAATTAACACTGTCGGCTGGAATAGTTATGTAGTAGTATGAGATACGGTATACTGACAAATGCAGTCAAATGGTACAGCATTTGACATCAGAAGTACAGTATATAACAAGACATCAACGATTCAGGTGGTAGAGTGTGGAACGCCCTCTGAGAGGAAACACATAGCTGATTTGATTGAAACTGATAGTGAGAGGCGATATATAACTTATTTAATTAGCATCGAGTGATGTGTAAAGGGACAGGTGATAAGATGGTGGCAAGATACAGTAGAATAATGGTGCACGCAGACAACTAGAGGCGAGCACGCTTTGAATCTCAAAAATATTCGACGTCATGAAATCACACAGAGTGAAGGCTCTGACAATATGGGGTCTGGGGAGGGGGGAGGGGGCACACTTTGCAACAATGAGGCTGGTGCCAGACTCCTCCACATCACTTCCTGAGACAAAGGGGTGCAAGGCCCCTTTTTAACGGCCACTGTCGATCCCAAGAAGCTGGATCCTGACTCCCTTGGCGCCCACATCAGCACAACTTTCGCCCCAAAGTGTACGCAAATCAGCATTCACTATTCTCAAAACAAATTCGAGCAACATCTTAAAACTAGGCTGCTGATTGGCTGTAATATCCCATTCTTTTAGTACAGGCAGACAAGAGGAGGCGTAGCTTGGTCAGCTGAGAAGGAGGAGCCAGCTGAGAAGCACTTGTGCAGAAGTACTGACGAGAGCTACACAAGCTTCACTGAAGCACTTATTGTACTAGGTAGTATGAGGTGGATTAGGCAGGAATAGAATTCTAATAAGTAGCCAGCATGTAGCGCAGAATTAGTTCATAGTGTAATGTATATAACTGAGTTCCTTGAGCGGATCCTGAAAGTCCAAGGGACGTCGACCGACCGTCGTGTCAACCTCTGGCATGCGGCAACATGCAGATGCACCATGGCGGGAGATGTGGTCAGCACAGCAGCGTTTTTCCTATTTACCAGACCTTGCGGCCGCTACTTCTCAGTCACCTATCTCCTCATCTGGCATCACGTACCTGAGTGCGCTCCATATCAGTCCTCCCAACAAAGGAAAATCGTTCCAGAATCGAACCTGGGGCCTCAACATAAAAGCCATCTCTGCAGACCACTAAGCTACGGAGGCGGACAGTTGTAGATTAGCTGCTCTTTCGTTTTGCTTCATCGATTCCTGGTTCGCCTGATATGTTATTTAAGTGTTTTGATCTATAATTACAATAGCCTATTCTTCTTACTTAAACTAACATTTTTTTTTACTTTGGTGAGTGTCGTTGCACAAGACAGAGGAAAAAAAAAGGGTACAGGCGAACGAATTCATGGGTCGTGAAGGGGATAACCTGAAGTCACCACTGAGGCATATACATGCCGATCCCATCATTACATTGCACGTCTCAGACATGAAGTTTTAACGGACGTAAAAGTCGGCTATGAACGCTTATTGTGATTGTTGGAAATGAAGGTTGCAGTTACCTACATGGAAGTATAAAGTTGGTAACCGTAACTGGAAATACAAAACTGAAAAGATCACAATATGAAAGTAACTGATAATGAAAATATAAAATTCTGATTATCGCATAGTAATAATTCCAAACTATTAATGACATCATCTGTGTGACCTTACGCTGCGATATATGTTTAAAAATATCACGATGGTCAGTGCTTGCCTTACACAGTATACATAGTCTGTGTAAATGAAGATTGTTGAGGACATTAGGCTGAATCTGGTATCTGGATATCTTGCCAGAGGTCAAGAATTATTAAAGAGCACAATTATTACATTTTGAAGGAAATGGATTGGGGAAATACATAATGTGGGTCATTTTCTGTTGAGAAATGGTTCTAGGGATCTCATTAGGCACTATTGTAAAGCTGATAATATACCATACAGTACTGGTGACGCGCTGGAGGTCAACAGCTGAGGACTGGACCAGTTGTCTAGACATCATCAAAGAGCCCTGCCGTGCAGCGGCTTTTGGTGAGGGTGTTGGAACCAGAACGAGAGTCCCTTGAGGCTGCCACTGGTGATATGCAGAGGCCACCAGCTCGAGACTGGACCCCAGTACCTAGGCAGTATCGCAGACCCCCAGGTCGGCGGCGGCTTCTCGTGAGGGCAGGGTGTCTCCCACGACGCCGCCACTGCTGACTGCTGTGGGCTCGGTGAGAGGCTGTTCTCTGGGTCCCGGTGCATCCACAGGCTGCCCTTGGTAGTCCTTAGCTAGGTCCCAGGACCGGGCGTCGTTGCACCACTGCTCGCGGTACACTGGGCTGAATTTAGGCACTCTCAGCACCAGACCTGCCAACACCAGGTAGATCAGGATTAACATCAAAGTCTCGCTCTGCTTTTTCAGAAGAAAGGATAGGTTTGCTTGCTGCCAGAGGTGAACATCCGGAAGGAAATTCATTGGATGATTAAAATTGTGTGCATGACCAGTGAAAGGTCTCTGTTGGATTCCTTTCATGTTAATTTCTTAAATCTGTTGTCATTTACGGCATAAATTCCTCTTCTAAATTTACTGTGGTGTTTCTGACTATCTGGGAGGAGACTGAGCAGTGAAACGTGTTGCTTTTACACATAAACAAGAACGATCTGTCACACTACTACACTTTAAAACACAGTTTATATGTAATTAATGTCACACAGTCTCATACGGAACTTACATCCGTTTTCTTTTATGTACTGTATATGATAAGATACTGTCATCCCCCTTCCCTTCTGTGTGAGAGGATGAATGAGTAAACGTATTTCTAGTTGCATGCTTGAGGGTAGCAGACAAGCCTGTCTGCTAGAGAACAGTAGGACCATCGTCGGAACAGGTAGCTATACTTTCTAAAAGCAGAGAGGTTTCTATTCTTAGTATGGTCCTGTCCGTCCCTCGTCATGTTGCTATAGGAAGCTGCCTCTCTGGTCACTTCCGTTTGTATCTGTTAGCACGCTCGGTAGGAGCCCAGGTCTGTCCGCAGTGAGCGTCTGAAGTGGTAAGATCTCCGGCTAAGCGCGTGTCTGCTAAGTCCGTAGGACAATGGATTTCTTAAGTTCAACCTAACTGAAAATTTAATCACCTTTATTTCAGGTTTAGCTATAAAATATCTAATGTTATCTTAAATTGCAACGCAGTGTGATTCGAGTGTACAGTTCAGAATATTCCAGTAGTTGCTTTGTCACTACTTTGTGAGTAAAGTGGAACCACGTGTTGATCAGTAACTCTAACTAAGATCATCAATCTTAAATGCGAATGTGAAGAGATTATAACGTATCGACTTGACAATATTTTTCAATATAGCAACTTTTATTTATGTTCAACCCATGTGGGGTGTACTTTGTGAGACCAGTGCCATGTGCTTATACAATTGTTTGACCCATCAGGTTAATACTAAGACAATAGTAACCAGTTCGAGGTTTTTGTTTTGTAAATTGCTTTTCGATCTAATTTATTTTAATTATCAAAATTATTGTGGAGTTACACTCTTTGTGTAAATCAAGTTGATCGCGTGAAGCATGTAGTGTAATCATCCAAGTAGCCTTCAGCTATTCTTTTCGGGAAGATTTCACAGGGAGTTAGTATGAATTTAGTATACCAGTGGTGGTAATTTCATGACGGACAGGACTGCGCTACGAACGTAACTTCTTTGGGTGAAAATTGAATCGGTTGGTTGTGGTTAATTTCCTCTTGTATATGTTTCAACGTTCTTCATGTGTTATTTTATGAATGCAGTGTTGTATGCAGTCTCCCAAACTTGGCTCCATATTTGATGTGTTCCATAAGATTACAAACTCACATTTTCACAATCCTAAATAAGGCACCAGTTTCGTCATGAATCAAGTTTAATATGCTGAAATTTCAATGATCAATGTTAAAATAAATTTCCAAATATAAACTGATTTATTTCTTTTTATTTAAATTCTCTTATATATATATATATATATATATATATATATATATATATATATATATCACCGGTTGTCCTATGACTATTAAAAGATTATAATTAATGTTAGTCTAGTTGGGAATTTGGTAAGCTAGACTGGATACCTGGTGAAACAGTTGCGCAGTAATGGAAGGTTAACCTCCCCAGACTGCTCACAGCTTTTAACCCGCTTTTATTGTCTGTCAGCACCGCTTTCATACCAAATTAAAGCAACAACCTTACACATGGCGACCCTGTTCTGTGATTCCGCTAGGCTCTGGAATCTCTGAAACGTTAGATTGCGAGCGTTGTATAATCGTAAATTTTTTTTTTCCCTGCAGCGCTCAAACAACTTCTGCGTTGTTTCTGAGCAAACTTTCAAATGATTTACGGCGTTATTGAGCGGCGTTGTGTTGTTTGTCTTGTTGTTTTGTTTTCTATATTTGTGTGTTTTATATGTGGGTGTATTTTTTTTCTCGCTTGTAAATTGCACTGTTTCGATCAAATATTAAAATTTGTTTTGCCTGTGAAAAAGTGCATACTAGGTTGTGTACCTTTCGTGTAACTGTCGTAATTTTTGGGTGATACATTTATTGTGATTAGTGTGTTGCATACCGGGTATAAATTGAACGAATGCAGACACGTAACCAAGCTAAAAGTAGGCGGTCCAACAACTTAAGCAACATGGACCAAGGGGATAATTTGATTTCGAATATTAACGCGTCACACGGTTCCGAAAATGCAGTGGGGAATTCTTCAGACGAAATGCCCTGAATGGGCTCACAGCAGGGCCAGAAATTAATTTGCCTCCTACTAGCCAAATTGATTTGGCAGAAGCCTTATTGCAACGAAATAAAGAAAATGCAGAGAAATAAGAAAAATCGTTCTGAGAAGAAAAGGAATCATCTGATAAATCGATCCGCGAGCTAGGCGAACAAATGGACGAAAAACTAATCCAACAGACAAATAAAGTCGACAAGTCGATGCAGAGAGTGTCCGATGATATCTCACAAAGAATAAACAATCTGACAAGTGAAATAAAAAGTGATATTATGAAAGAAGTAGGCCGTACATTTGAACAAATCAATGACCGTCTGCAAGCCTTAGAACAGGGCAAGTGGAGTCGCGATGCGGAATCGAAAAAGAGAGAGGAACAGCTACTTAGGAATTTCCAAGCACTGAGAGAAGAATGCCAAAGGGAACGCCAGCAGGTACTCTCGAGGGTCCAGGAGGCGGAAACGCATTGTCCTGCGTCCATTAGCAACACAGTAGCGGACAACAGTCAAGCGATTAACGCACTCAAACAGCAAGTAGAACAATTGAAGCAGACTGGGGCGGAGGACAACAGACAAATACATGATAAGATTGCAGCATTAGCGGACATCGTAGGCATGATGAAGGTGACGGAGAGCGATAACAATACTACACAGGTAGCGGTCACAGAGACCGAAGAAGTGCGTTCGGTTCTTAGATTTCAGAAGGGACAGTTCGAAGTGAACAGGCGGCACAAAGCTGTAACAGGCGAATTACAAGAACACGTGGCGCATCTGGAAAGCCGCATTGGGTGTGATTCCGAACTCGCCAATAGCACTAAAAATAGCCGTACGAACAGCGCAGAGAGGGACTCCGGCCACGAGGGAGATTTTGACGACGGGGAAGAATGTATTTTGAGGGGCAGGCAAGAGAAAAATAGAAACATTCAAGGGCCTCGCCGGGAGGAAATGCGGGGATTTGATTTCAAACATTTCCTTACGGTGAGAAAGTTTGAGATATTTCGAAATTCGCAAAAAAGGAATACATCCACAAGCATGGCTCGAGCAATTTGAATTCTGTCTTCCCCCCGACTGGGCAAGTTCACATAAGATAGAACATATGTGTGGCTATTTGGAACGCGAACCGGCAATTCGCATGAGGTCGGCAGCGCGTCACTGCAACTCCACTCGGGAGTTTCGACAAGTCTTTCTGTCCGCCTATTGGTCGGAAGCGGCACAAGATATGGTCAAGCATGGCATAATTATGCTGCCATACTTGAACCAGTCTGGTTTCAGCAGCCCAGCACGCCTATTCGACCACATGCTGCAGGCAAATCAATTTCTATACGACCCATACGGGCCTGCGGAACTAATTAGAATATGCATCACCAAATTGCCGATGCACTTGCGCCACTTCATTCTTGTGGGACGATGCAAAGAGGACGTGGAAACGTTTAAGACACTTCTCCAAGAGTTGGAATATAATACAGCAGAATTCCCGCCTATTCAGGCACAAAGTTATTACGGGGCACAGCAGCGCGATTGCAGTCGTGGCCGTAGTACTAATCAAAGGCGTGGCTGGTCGTCGCGACGCGAACGGAACAATAATCGGGACCAGCCGTATAGAAACTGGGATAACAGTCGCGAACACAGGTGGAACAACGGAAATGATCGAGGACGTGGACAAGATCGTGAACGCTACAGGTACGGCAACCAGAAACGATACTACGGTGAACACGGTGGGAATAGGATTGTAGGCGGAGCACCACGTGATGTTGAAATTCGGCCGGCTAACCCTAGACATAATCCAGCAAATGGAAATGAACAAAACCGGCAATGACAAACGATTAGCGCAGAAGGCGCCCAATCGGAACAAATGAGTGACATGGCAAATGAGTACATAGGGTGTATAGAGAGGAGAATGAACTGATTGGTTTACATTTGTGACATATGCATTTTGAATAATATGTTGGTAAAAATAATGATAAAGATGTTTCTATGTGATTGATTGAAGTGATGTTTTTAGTTTTTTTTTCTTTCCTTGTGCAATTAGGATTTAGGTCGGTTCAAATGTGAAGATAAAAGGTTTCTTTGTGCGCGAGTGAAATGCTGTTTATGGTTTTTTTGTGTAAATTGAAAAGAGTCGCTCCTGAGAGAAGCAAGATCTGTGTTGAATTAATGCAAAACTCAATCCTATCCGTGGGTATTATGGGTCTGGCAAACCCAGGTCCCCAGCTGTTAGTAGCCTTGTTTCCGATTTTCTGCTTTCAGTGCTACTATCTATCTATTACTATTCTATATCTGTCAGTATAAATGAGGATGTCTTACTGTAGTATGCGTGCTGTATGAATATTTTAAGATAGGAGAACTCTGAGAAAGGAATGAGTAAGTTTGGAATCTTGAAAATAGGATGCGATTATACGATTGTTTAACCAATGGCTTCCCAATATGCGATGGTATGTTAATATTGATGCTATATGCCTTTTTGTTCTTTATAGATGAGTACGTAAAGTGGTGTCTATGGATTTCGTCAGTAAATTGATTCCCTTCAAGGTGAAAGAAGAATTGTGGTTTGTGTAATTTACGTGGCCTTGAAATATTATTGTGGTAGTCAAATACGAGTAGTTTTCCAGCAAATGGAGAATGGAACAGAAATATGGATCCTTTCTGTAGTTTTGATTGATGTTGAGCCAGAGCCTGAAAAATTATTCTGCGTTTATACTTGTCCTAGAAAAGCGACGTTTATGCGTTTTGCTGAAGCTGTGAGCATTACAGCTTACTGTTTTCGCTAGTGCGAGATGCACTGCAGCCTATATGGTTTGTACTGAGGAAATTTCCCTCTTGAAGCTAGAGGAAGATTAAATAGTTTTGATTATGGGACCGAAGGAAAGCTTGGTTTAACGTAATAAGGATGAAGCAAAACATTTGTCATTTAAACTACAGGAGGATTCGGATCTTTTGTGTCTGTTGTAAGTTCAATATGTTAAGATGAAACTGTTTTACAGAATAGAGGTGACCACAATTTTGCCATTTATGCGAAATGAATCCAGAATAACCACCACAGGCCAAATAACTGATTTGGAAGCGAAAGGTAACTTAAAGAAGGAACGAAATTGGAGCAAAATGGGTAAGAAAATGTAATATAACCTGTAGGATAAAAAACATTTTTGCCCTTCTCAGAGTCATCTGCGTGATTAATTCTTGTGATAACGTAATTTTAGATGAAATTGTCTTAATGTTTTATGTATGAACATATGAGTATGATAAATGTATAATTGCGAATCTCTTATCAGGTGTGTCAACTGGTATAAATGTTTTGGCGTGTAAATAACCATTGCTCTTTTCACTGTGTATGTTTAAGGGAAGTTTCTCCATACTTATCATGTGTCAAGACATATGCCGCGAGCATCAGGAAGAGGACGAATTAGAACAATGTTGTAGTGGTATAAACACTGTGTTGAAGTAGCATTGAAGTAGCTTGTTGGATTAACTAGTAGTGGATTGAAGTAAAATTTTGAGTAATACCTGTTTATGGGTAGTTAGTTTGTAGTATAGACAACAGGTGTGCATGTGTGTGTGTAAATAACATGTGAACCCTATGCTGTCCTGACCTATACTTGCACAAGGCATAATCCTATTCATTTTAGTGAATTAATAAGTAGCATTTGATTTATTAAAACGCAAGTGAACCACATTAGTGATGTGGATTTAGATATTATATTGTCAGTTCATTTAATTTTTATTTTTATACTGTCAAGTCATTTCACTTTTATTTTTTATTCTGTCAAGTCATTTAACTTATATTTTTATATTGTCGATTCATCTAACTTTGGACCATTAGAAAATTGTAAGTACAAATTGTTCTCAAACTTTAGCCACTAACCTCACAGAAAATATTGACACCCAACTAAAAATCGCATTTCTTATGTATTACAGTAAAAGTCAACAAAGTGAAGCAGACTCACACACACTGACAACATCAAAAGAAATGGCTTAACACACATCATAAAAACGCACTTGAAAATGGGAATTATTTCTCGAAACGCGTCGTGCAAATAGTAAAATAAAGAAAATCGTGACTGGTAGCAGAAGTATTTATTTATAAACAAACCTATTGTATCTACAGTCGCAGGCTTTCAAAAACCATTTATAATGGATCAAATCAGATTATTAGTGCCAAGCCAGGCAATGAAAGCTATATATAAATACAAAAACCTCAAAATGAAAGTACTAAAAACAGTTGCACACATAAGATTCAACAAGCACTGTCAACAACTAGGCATAATTCCGAAATATATAAAAGTGAAAATATGTTCTAGCAGCAACATAGCAAAACTTATAAAACATAAAGCAGAAAAACTCTGGCTGAAAACCGAAATAAGGCAGTTACATAAGAAAAAGGACTTACTAAACAGAAAGCTACTCAACATGCAGATAGAAGCAGCAAACAACATGGAACCTACAGTTTATGACAGAATTTGCAGGCATATCCAGGAAGTAGTCGACAAAGAGTACTTGACGATTTGCAACACACATAACAAGAAACTACAGACCTTGACATCCAAACAAGACAAGAGATCCAACCTTGAGATAACTGACAAAAACAAACACACATTTTACAGTAGAGTGGTAAACAACACTGACATAAAGTTCAACCAAAGAGAAAACGATCTACTCCAAAAAGGACTAAAATACAACATAGAACCTAACCTCAACAACCATACACTGAAACAGGTTATAGCTGCAACTAAAAGTGCAGCAGATGCTGCAAAATTAAATTCAAATACAAAAGCAGCAATAGGACACAAAGTAAGCAAGCTTCTTGAGAAAGAAATGAATAAAGATAAGTTTAGATCTAAATATACAATAAATGATACAAAAACTTTAAAATCTATAAACAATAAACTGGAAAACAACCAATCCATAGTTGTAAAGTCAGACAAAAGTAATACATTAGTTGTGATGAAAGAAAAAGAATACATAGACAAAACAAATGAATTTTTTGCTGCTAATAACATTCAGCACATTGAAAAAGACCCA
Source organism: Schistocerca americana (assembly GCF_021461395.2). Lineage (NCBI taxonomy): Eukaryota > Metazoa > Arthropoda > Insecta > Orthoptera > Acrididae > Schistocerca > Schistocerca americana. Next base: position 195,972,097 of record NC_060127.1, read on the forward strand.
ACCAAACAATTCCAAAGTAAAATTAAGGAACAATTAAAGAACACACATTTCCTGTTGACAGAAAATGAAAAGAAATACCTTACATGTATGAATCCAAAAGCACCACGCCTAAGAGCACAACCAAAAATACACAAAAATGGATACCCGATACGTCCTGTGGTCAACTCTATAAACAGCCCAGCATACAAACTGTCTCAAAAACTGAACAACATACTGGTGAAAAATTATACATATGAAACAACATATGCCATAAAAAACAGCATGATTCTAGCCAAAGAACTAAGAACCAGAAAGCTCCCCCAAGATACACAGTTTATATCACTTGACATCACCAACCTTTATTCAAACATACCCATACAAGAAGCTCTAACAGTAATACAAAAGAACCTTATGCAACACAAGAAACTTTCATACACAGAGATTGTAGAATTTATGGAACTCCTTCAGCTAACCCTAAGTTACAACTACTTTACCTTTAATGACAACATTTATAAGCAACCAGATGGCCTAGCAATGGGATCATGTATATCCGGTACCATAGCTGACATATACTTAAATCACTTAGAACAAAAATTATTTGACAGCCAAGAACCCTGCCTAAAGAAAATAGAATTTTATAGGAGATATGTAGATGACACACTACTGTTAGTGAAAGGAGATACCAAAGACATCACAGACATTCTTAATCATTTCAATAATCTAAATGAGAAAATCAAATTTACAGTGGAACATGAGCAAAATAAAAATATCAACTTTCTGGACCTAAATATTACAAGACACAACAACACATGCACATTCAAAATTTATAGGAAAAACACAATGACTGACACCACAATCCCTGCAACCTCATGTCACCCAAATATTCATAAACAGGCAGCTTACAGGTCAATGCTGCATAGGGCAACAAAAATACCATTGAACCAAGAAAATATGCAACAAGAAATAAACACAGTGAAGAAGATTGCAGTTGCCAATGGTTACAATGCTTCCATGGTTGACACAATCTTAGACAAAATGAAGAGAAACCCAGGTACAAACTGCACCACAGAAGAAAAAGAGAAAATCAAATATATATCTAGCATTCCATACATAGGCAATGTATCACAGAAGATTGCAAATATTTTCAAAAATCACAGAGTAAAAATTGGGTTTTCTACATCCAATAAACTACACCAAAAACTAATACATAATATAAAGTGTAATCATGATCCATATTCAGACTCTGGAATATACAAGGTAACATGCCAGGAATGCTCCAAGTTCTACATAGGACAAACAGGCCGAAATATCAACACCAGGTACACAGAGCACATTAGAGCATACACCCACAACAAACACGCTACATCAGCAATAGCAACACACATACATAATACAGGACACCCATTTGGAAAAATAGAGCAAAATGTCAAAGTACTCCACCGACTAGATAAAGGACATAAAATGGATTTGCTTGAAGAACTGGAGATATATTCACATTATAGAAAATATGAAGATAAAATATTAAATGAAAAACTTGAAAATGAATCAGTGAATTTCTTCAGATGTTTTGATAATATACTTAAATAAAAATAGTAAAACATAGAAATAAGCAAAAATGTAAAATCAGTATAAGTAATTCATGAGCCAAATTGTAAAGATAAATTAACCTCTGTACAAAAGCATATCATAATCTGTGGAAGACCTATAATGTTATCTCTGTGAACTACCTATAAGAAGATCTTTGCAACTGTTTTGTTTATATCAGATATGTTCGATGTGTAAAATGTACAAGTTGTGTGTGGTGTTAAGTGTGTGTGACTCTCTACACAAATGGACCATTAGAAAATTGTAAGTACAAATTGTTCTCAAACTTTAGCCACTAACCTCACAGAAAATATTGACACCCAACTAAAAATCGCATTTCTTATGTATTACAGTAAAAGTCAACAAAGTGAAGCAGACTCACACACACTGACAACATCAAAAGAAATGGCTTAACACACATCATAAAAACGCACTTGAAAATGGGAATTATTTCTCGAAACGCGTCGTGCAAATAGTAAAATAAAGAAAATCGTGACTGGTAGCAGAAGTATTTATTTATAAACAAACCTATTGTATCTACAGTCGCAGGCTTTCAAAAACCATTTATAATGGATCAAATCAGACTAACTTTTTTATTTAAAAAAAAATTGCGTCTCACTTTTGTTCTTAAAAATTGTGAAAGACAATACTAAGTGGTATTATGTATGACATTTCGTAATCACATAACTATGATGAACAATTTCTGTGAATGCAGTTGAGAACGTGAAAGCGAACCGGCTAAACTCTTACGAGACAGCGGGAGCAGCGAGGAGGAGGACTAGTTGTAAACAGGCAGGTTTCCCAGCAGGACACACTGTCAACCGGGTCACTCCGGGAGCTCGGTCGACAACAAAAGAAGGGTACGCGGCAAACACTTTCCCTTGCAGCTGGAGCTAATGGGCGGCCACACCAGTGCGACCTTTCGTGGAGGCGATGACCTGAGATGGGTGAGCAGTCCACCGCGCGGAAATCCACCTGCTGGCAACGCACCACACGCATGCGACCGTGGCGAGACGGGCGCGGTGAAACGACAGAAGACAGGGGATAAAGAGGCGTGGAGCCTTTTTACAGGTACTGTCCAGAGAAACTGGCAGACTTCAACGACGCCTATCAACATCTCCTGACGGATGCCCACTGTCAAGCGACAGTAAATCATGGTTCGATGTTCTCTGGTCGCTAAGGGTGGCACAAAGAAAGAGCCATTAAGTGTCATCCTTGCCCAGGAATATCAACCTGGCGTGTCAAACGAGGATACCGCACGAATTTGACAATACAAACATGGAACCAAATCGAGATGTACGTGATGAGGGCCACCAAAAGAAACTTCATGAGAGGGCAGAGATGGCGGAATTGCACGCAACAGATGGACAAGAACCCCTACTGACAGCTGCGGCGACGAACCCCCCCCCCCCCCTCTCTCTCTTATATTGTGCCTCGGAACAGTGGAACTACTGAGTGTGCCAGTGAACAGTGATTATACGGTATTTAGTCCAGTGCATATACGTGTGTTCTTTCAGAGAAACTTTGATCGTGTATTTTGCAGAGGTTCGATTTAATGGTGTTTTTTTTTAGACTCACTCTTGTATTTTGCAGGTGTTTTATTTATTGGTGTTTTTTTTAGACGTTGACTACTGTACTTTCAGAGCTGTTTTATTTCTCAACATTTGTTTTTGTATGTTGTATTAGATTTGTGATATTTTGTTTCATAAATTCATTCGTGTGGCATTACTTCGTTTATCAGTCAGATAGCTATTCATTCTCATTGGACTGTGATCGATTAGCCTTTGCATGGGGCATATTTATAGTGAGAAACCCCTTAAGGGTAAAAATCACATAATTAATTGTAGTTTCAGTATAATGACACAGTGATCATTGTTTGCTAACTAACTGAAATATAGTAGAGTGATTAAACTAGTGCCACAAAGTTATTTTAAGTCTACAAATTATTAGTTTAATAAGATATAGAATTTTTTTGTGATAACCACTTCGTAAAACATTATTTTTTCTCTTTTTTTTGCCTTTGCGGATTGTGCATTGCAATGTTCTGCTTTATAATACTGATATTATTTTCACATTCTTTTAATTGTTGTGGCACCTGTGCTATTTTCATAAATTTTAGTTGTTAATAAACAGTCATTAATTTTCCTGTGATCAGTTGGCTCTTGCAATGAGCAAATACTGGTGAACTTCATAAGGGTAACAACCAGAAATTGTTTTCATATTAACGACACAGGGACCATTGTTTTTACTTGCTGACCGAATTAGGTCTACACTACCTTTTAAATAGGTGTCACAGATTGTTTTTTTCTCTTTGAAATTGGTAGATTCTAAAGATGTGTTGAAATTATTGTGTCTTAGCAAGTAGCTGGTGACCTTTTGCTTTTTTTTTTTTACATTTTTGGTTTAAGTAGGGTGTGAGAAGCCTGCTTGGGAATGTCCCAGCATGGCCAGAAAATTCCCTGCACAGTCTTCTCCCGGAGCGTTGGGGTTATGAAAGGTCTCTGTTGGATTCCTTTCATGTTTGATTTCTTAAATCTGTTGTCATTTACGGCATAAATTCCTCTTCTAAATTTATTGTGGTGTTTCTGACTATCTGGGAGGAGACTGAGCAGTAAAACGTGTTACTTTTACACATAAACAAGAACGATCTGTCACACTACTACACTTTACAACACAGTTTATATGTAATTCATGCCACACAGTCTCATACGGAACCTACATCCGCTTTCTTTTATGTACTGTATATGATAAGATACTATCATCCCCCTTCCCTTCTGTGTGAGAGGATAAATGAGTAAATGTTTTTCTAGTTGCATGCTTGAGGGTAGCAGACAAGCCTGTCTGCTAGAGAACAGTAGGACCAACGTCGGAACAGGTAGCTACGCTTTCTAAAAGCAGAGACGTTTCTATTCTTAGTATGGTCCTGTCCGTCCCTTGTCATGTTGGTATAGGAAGCTGCATCTCTGGTTACTTCCGTTTGTATCTGTTAGCACGCTCGGTAGGAGCCCAGGTCAGTCTGTCTGCGGCGAGCGTCTGAAGTGGTAAGACTTCCAGCTAAGTGCATGTCTACTAAGTCCGTAGGACAATGGATTTCTTAAGTTCAGCCTAACTGAAAATTTAATCACCTTTATTTCAGGTTTAGATATAAAATATTTAATGTTATCTTAAATTGCAACGCAGTGTGATTCGAGTGTACAGTTCAGAATATTCCAGTAGTTGCTTTGTCACTACTTTGTGAGTAAAGTGGAACCACGTGTTGATCAGTAGCTCTAACTAAGATCATCCATCTTAAATGCGAATGTGAAGAGATTATAACGTCTCGTCTTGACAATATTTTTCAATATAGCAACTTTTCTTTATGTTCAACCCATGTGGGGTGTACTTTGTGAGACCAGTACCACATGCTTATACAATTGTTTGACCCATCACGTTAATAGTAAGACAATAGTAACCAGTTCGAGGTTTTTCTTTTGTAAATTGCTTTTCGATCTAATTTATTTTAATTATCAAAATTATTGTGGAGTTACACTCTTTGTGTAAACCAAGTTGACCACGTGAAGCATGTGGTGTAATCATCAAAGTAGCCCTCAGCTATTCTTTTCGGGAAGATTTCACCGAGTTAGTATGAATTTAGTATACCAGTGTGAGGTAATTTCATGACGGACAGGATTGCGCTATGAACGTAACTTCTTTGGGTGAAAATTGAATCGGTTTGTAACGCCGGAAATGCATATCCTCCTATTTTCATCTATTGTAATATTATTTTTTTCCGTGTTTTGTTACCTCAAGATATGACATTTCTGTCTCTTTATATATTGTAATTGTTTTACTGTTTGTATATATATATTTATGCACTCATGTCGATGTATAATTGGTTTGTTTCGTAAATATTATTTGTATTTTTATGCTGGGTCTTGCCTAGGGAAAACTGCTATCGAACGATTACATCGATAGGTCGTGTGAAGAATCAAAGTGTGTAGGATCTTTGGTAGTGTTAACCCTGCCGCGTGGGGCGCGGGCAGTGGGAGTCTGGCTGGAGTAGCGAGTGGAGCAGGTGTGTTGTGTGACGCTCCCGCGAGTTGCCGCGCTTTCGGGGTTTGGCAGCATGTGGTTGCGCTCGACTCGCGATGATAGTTTCTGACATGGTGTCGCGGACGGGAAGCATTAGCTGGCGCACATCAAGAGCCCGTTTTGCCTGGTGACCGTGTCGAGAAGAAGGCGCGCCAACATCCAGCATCTGCAACAGCGACGGCCGACAATGAGTGACTGTCGCCACCTCCTCGATCGACGGCTTCAAACCTTCAATCAACCAACAAGGAAGACTAAAAGCACGTAAAGTTTCAGAACTGTATGGCAGACCTCAGCTTTTCAAATTGTTCCATTTGCCTCGCAAAATTACAGCAACTTAGCATGAACCTTTGTTGCTCATTGTCCCAATTGCATTGCCAAGCAGGGTCCCTTCCTTTTCCGAAATGAGCCCGAGGGTCGTTGAAATTCAAACGCCAGCATCATTCGATTTCACTGCTTTAATTTCAAAGTTCAGCTGGCTACAATATTTAGATTGCACAAGCACAAATTAAGAGTGCGAGTTTTGTTACAGTATTTTAGTTACCTGTGACTGCAGCTCAGCTTGGTACGTACTAAATTTTACTATTGTTAATTGTTCAGAATCATTTAGTTCAAGTTCAAAGTTAATTCTCTTATTTCTAAATTGCGTAGATTCAAGTAGCTTTTGAAATGATTGTTGAGGTAGTCCAAGACTAACCGTATTTTACTGGATTTCGATGTGCTTCAGAAAGAAAGCTCACTATTAACTTCAGTCACTAAATTAACTTTCGATTTTCCGGTTTTATTAATTCTTTTGCTAAATTAAGTCAGAGTGTAGCGAAATTTATTACTTCTGACAAACTTTCAGTTTTCACACTACACGTGTCAACCTTCAGTTGCCACGCTTCTAGTGTTAATTATATGTGTAATAACCTTTCTTTTTCAGTTACTATAGTAATTGTCCTTAGGACTGGCGACCGTGATTTCCCCCAAATCTCAAATATCTAATTACCGCTGGTTAATTGTTAACGTAACGGCCGCACATTTACTTTCTTTATTAACTTTACCCCTTTTCAAAATTAATTTCCACCAGTTTCATTTGCATTTTTCCTTTCATTTAGATGTAACCCTTTCCTCCCTCTTTACCGATAGATTAACTTCGGTGACGATTGCTTTTCCCAAATTTCCATTAGGTACACGCGGTTTAATTTTTCACTGTCATTAAGGTCGATAAGTGAGGGGGGAGGTTACACGTGGCGACCTGGTGACAGGACAATCTTCAAATTTGGGGTTGTTCTGGACACGAATTTTGCATTGTGCAAATCTCGTAACAAAGTACTGGTTACGAAATGGTCGATACGTCAGCGAGAATATTCGTGTGAGGAATCCTAATTAGAGTTGAGATTTCGCATTTATATTGAAAATTATTAAAATGAGTGAAGGCAACAATTGCCAAAGTTTGGTAGACTTGGATACGGAACAATCGGTCGAACAGTGGGAAACGCGCACCACGGTACCCATTGTTCAGGGGCAGGCGGCTAGCATGAAAGACGCGACCGCCGAAACGCAACAAAGAGCAGAAATGGAATTCCAAACTTCAGAAATTGTTTCGGAATCGGAAGTGAAAATCAAATCTGAATCCCTTGATGACGATGGTTGGTTGGTTGTTTCGGGGAAGGAGACCAGACAGCGAGGTCATCGGTCTCATCGGATTAGGGAAGGACGGGGAAGGAAGTCGGCCGTGCCCTGTGAAAGGAACCATCCCAGCATTTGCCTGGAGCGATTTAGGGAAATCACGGAAAACCTAAATCAGGATGGCCGGACGCAGGATTGAACCGTCGTCCTCCCGCATGCGAGTCCAGTGTCCTTGATGACGAATACGGGGGGACAATTAAAGAGGAAGCCGCTGCGGAAGTAAAACCGGTAGTTTCCGGGAATTTAACTGATTTATTGAATGTTTTGATTAACGAAATCAAGAGTCAATCGGCAGAAATTAAAGCTCTGTCTGCCAAGCAAGACGATCAGGCTGCCAAGCAAGAAGCTCAGGCTGCCAAGCAAGTAGCTCAGTCTGAAAAAATTGAACGAATGCTAGACAATCAGAACAAAGCTATTAATGTTGTTAACAACAATGTTGAAGTTGTTAACGCAAAAGTTGATAAAATCAAAGACGATATTGTCGTGATTAATACCGAAATCGGTAATCTTAAACAGGAAATGGTAGGCGTTCAGGCGGAAATTGCGAGCATAAATACTCGTTTTGATTCCGAAATTAGCAGAATCGAGAAAAGTGTAGGAGACGCAGTTGCTCCGATCATCGAGAATAAGGTGACGGAACAAATTCAATTAGTGAGAAAAGAGGATCAACAGAAGGTGGAAACTTTAAAGGCTTTAGTGTCCGAGGTTGATGCTGAAGTGACGAAGCAGGCTAATACCTGCGAAGAGGAAAAGAGAGAAGTGGAAACGCTTGCGGCAACCACTTGCCAAGTAATTACGAGAGTGTCGGAATTAGAAAAGAAACTTGATGAAAAACAGAGCTATATGCCAATCTGTGCACATAGTTCGGAGTTGTTGACGAAAGAGGAGCGGTTCGACCCCTTGAAAAAAGGCGGTATACACCCGACGGATTTCATTAAAAATTGTGAAAGAGTTTTACCCAGATCATGGACTAATGAGAGAAAAATTAATGCTGTTATTGATGTGTTGGCTGGTGATGCCAAGCGTTGGGGCCTAAACCTCAACATTACGAACCTGACTTTTGACGAGTTTAAAAATTTGTTTCTGGCTGAATACTGGTCAGAGCAAAAACAGCAAAGTGTCTGGCGCGAAATTGTCGTATCGAGGCCTTTCGATGCGAATTCGCGCGGCTCGATGAAGGAGTTTTGTGAGGGCTGGATCCGCAAGTTGGAATATTTGCGTGATCGCCGCACGGAATCCGAAATAGTCTGGGAACTCTACATGAAGCTTCCAGATGATACAAAACGCTATGTAGGGAGCAATTACAGGACAATCAATGATTTCCTGGAAAGAGTTGAGGACGAGGACAATTGGCGCAATAATCGCGACAGTGGTAGAGGCCGTGGTAACAACAACGGGTACCACAGCAACCACAACAACGATAACCACGGGAATAATGCATACCGCAACCATGGCAGCAATAACAATAATGGTTCGGACCGTAATAACAATCGGTACAATGCAAATAATAACCGGAATGACGGAAACCAGTATCATACTAGCGTGATACGGGCTGCGCAGAATAGTAATAACGCCAGAGGGTGTGACCAGCCGCCTCAGCAGTATCCGGGGAGCGTATCTGCTGGGACGAGACAGGGAAACCATTAGCCGCGCCGGTGAGGGGCCGACCGGGCGTGGAGAAATTTTGGCGGCCCAATAACAGGAGAAAGCCCAGGTGTCGTCGTTATGAAAATTCCGTATGGAATAATCAACGGCGGGAGAGTGTGCCAGTGTTAGGAGAAAGGAGTGCACCCACAAGTTATAGATCAACTGTAGACACGGCAGTAGAAAATACATTCACTGTCAGTGAGAACAATTTAAACAGTGTTCCGGAAATCGATTATAAAGTGGCAGCTGTAATACCCACAGCGGAACTGGAGATTGAGTTTAAGAATGATTCGCAAGTGTTGAAAGAAGATCAGATGTCGGATAAAACGTCCGTCATCGAGCGAGGAGATGCAGAGAGGGATGAGGTCTGGTTAAGGCAGTTCGGTCGCTTATACGACGAACTAAGAGATTATAGGGGCCTGTACGGGAGAAGTGTTTATGGGGAACGCGGGCAGGATTTGCCGCGTCTCGTCCCGCAGGAAGATAGTGATTGTGAAGTGATAGAAAGTTCTGGCCCTAACCGGCAGACTTTACTAGAAATAGTTGATGTTAATGGGGAGCACGAGCAAGATGCGTCGTGTTTCGTCCCGCAGGAGTTGAATGTTGAAGTAGTAACGGAAAATTCTGGCCCTAACCGGCAGACTTTACCGAAAGTTGTAATGGTAGAAGTAGCCGACCCATCCGACTCGAACATCCAGTTTAAACATTGCGAGAGTATTAAGGAGAAAGATTACGAAAATTTTAGTGATAGCCGGACACGATTGGTAGAAAACCACATAGATTACAGTGTGTATGAGGTTAGAGCTGACGTTATGCGGTCAGACGGTAGCAGTGTGGGTTGCGCAGATCCAGAGGAAGTAATTTCAGATGCGACTGGGCACATTCCTCCAGGTAGATTGGCAGATGAGATCGATCTGACCAAAGAGGAATCAACGAAGGTGACAATTAGTGAATCGATAGCAAAGCAACACTCACTAGTTGACGAGTTACAGGAAAAGGTTTCGGTATTGGAGGCGAAGCTACAGACTAAGCCTCAGGACAGACGTGTTGAAATTAAAACTGTATGTGAACAGAGGCTGAAAAAGCCGCCAGATAAACCGGATTTAGGATCAAAGCCGGATGGTTTTTTCTGGAATGACCTGGATATAGACGAGGATTTACTGTGGGAAAATAAAGAAACAGTCGAGGACAAGTGTAGACAGATAGTAGTGTCTGTTAATATGCACGACCTACAACTTAACGTGTTGATTGACACCGGTGCAGAATTGAGTGCTGTATCTGGGAAAATATTTGAGTTACTGAAAGATAGACCTGGCATCGTAGTTATGCCAGTAACAGGAGTGAAAATTATCGGTGCTACTGGGAAGGCCAGTAAACCGGTCACAAAACAGATTTTTGTCCACTTCGAGATATGTGGGGCACGATTTGAACAAGAGTTTGTCGTCGTGCCAGACTTGACTACGGAAGTAATTATCGGGTTAGATTGGCTATTAAAGTACCGTGCAGTGATTAATTGCGAAAGCAAAACTTTGACATGTACGTCACAAGATGAAACAATAGTAGTTAGTTTTGACGAGGCAGGAGACGGTGTGCATAGGCAATACCAGCCTATACACATTGTTAACTGGCCGGATGACATTGACGTAGGAATGAGTTTGAACTGCCGTAACATGAGGAATTTCGGCATTGACAAAAGAAGTAAAAGTTTAGTGGAAGAGATAATCAAATTCCCTCCACGGATTGACATTAGTATTGGTGTGAAAAAAGATCGTTTGCGAGAAGTAATGAAGCTAAAAGCTGATGCTCGCATACGTCGTCATGACGCTAAAGCGTGTTTTGCTAAGTTTGCGATCGGAGACTTAGTACTTGTAAAAGCTCATGAGAAATCGAGCGAGATAGACAATGAAATCTCTAAATTTAAGGTTGTTTATAATGGACCATATAGTCATTGGTATACCTCACACAAACGCTTATTGCTTAGAGTATCCAAGCTCTGGAAAGCTATTAGCTATACGAAACATTGTAGACCTGAAATTGTACCGACCAAGGATTGATTAGTACCACAGATAGGGTAATTTGTACAGTATGTAGATATAGAGTGTAAGATTTAAGGATGTGCCATGTGGCGATGCTTTTGCCTGACCTAGAGGTCATTAAAGAAGTTGTAATTAATAAGTAATTTATGTTGATTAAATGATTTAAGAGTTACTGAATATTTATCAATTGAAAAATCCAAGCTGCTAGTTTAAGTTTTCAGCTGAGTCATAGTAGATTAAGCAATGTAAATATGATTTTGTAACTAGCTGTAAGATTTCATGAATATGTGTTTTACTAGTCATTGCTGATGTACTTAGACGGTGTTTTAAGTTTCAGGCTAGTACATGCGTGTGATGATGGACAGTGTTGAGTTATCCACTGTGATAGTGTTAATGGACTCCTTGAGATTACTCGGGAGTGAGTTTTTCCCAAAGAATTCAGTGAAGCGGACGTTCTGGAAATGCCGTTAGACAGGCGAGTGAGATCAAGCGTGCCGCACAGGCGGGCGCAACAATACTGACGAGGCGGAGCCGCTGTCGGCTCTTGTGCCGCCGTAGGCTCTCCGTGCCGCTCTCGGCATTCTTTGTACTTGCGGGTACGAAAGGCGGAATAGTTTTTCTTCCCGGACAGCTGATGTGAAAGAATTCTGCTGTCAATATTTATGTTTTTTTCGATCTACTGAATATTATTTTCTTGTTTAGCGTTAAGTAGATTCTCGTGACGAGAATATTAATTATGAAAAGGTTATATAAAATGTGTAGTCTATTTAATTATTTATTTGCGTATTTTGATCTACCTGTTTTTATGACCATGCAATCTAATTAATTTTGCAAATAGTATTCCATTTCTCATAGTGTTACGAATTTTAATGATTTTGGAATAGCTAAACCATTTTCTATATTTTCTATGAATTTTAATATGTTGTCAACCTGTATTATTTTGTGCAAGGTGACAGAGTGGAATAAGATTAAGAGTGTCTCCACTCAATTATTATGGTCTAAAAATTGATTTATGGTTAATTAGACGAATGCTAACTTTTGTTGATGTTTTGAGCATATGCATTTCCGCTGTTTCTTTTTTGGGACATTTTCTGAGTCTGTTTACGTTACACGAACATCCTCAGACAATGTGGGGCACGTGTAACGCCGGAAATGCATATCCTCCTATTTTCATCTATTGTAATATTATTTTTTTTCCGTGTTTTGTTACCTCAAGATATGACATTTCTGTCTCTTTATATATTGTAATTGTTTTACTGTTTGTATATATATATTTATGCACTCATGTCGATGTATAATTGGTTTGTTTCGTAAATATTATTTGTATTTTTATGCTGGGTCTTGCCTAGGGAAAACTGCTATCGAACGATTACATCGATAGGTCGTGTGAAGAATCAAAGTGTGTAGGATCTTTGGTAGTGTTAACCCTGCCGCGTGGGGCGCGGGCAGTGGGAGTCTGGCTGGAGTAGCGAGTGGAGCAGGTGTGTTGTGTGACGCTCCCGCGAGTTGCCGCGCTTTCGGGGTTTGGCAGCATGTGGTTGCGCTCGACTCGCGATGATAGTTTCTGACATGGTGTCGCGGACGGGAAGCATTAGCTGGCGCACATCAAGAGCCCGTTTTGCCTGGTGACCGTGTCGAGAAGAAGGCGCGCCAACATCCAGCATCTGCAACAGCGACGGCCGACAATGAGTGACTGTCGCCACCTCCTCGATCGACGGCTTCAAACCTTCAATCAACCAACAAGGAAGACTAAAAGCACGTAAAGTTTCAGAACTGTATGGCAGACCTCAGCTTTTCAAATTGTTCCATTTGCCTCGCAAAATTACAGCAACTTAGCATGAACCTTTGTTGCTCATTGTCCCAATTGCATTGCCAAGCAGGGTCCCTTCCTTTTCCGAAATGAGCCCGAGGGTCGTTGAAATTCAAACGCCAGCATCATTCGATTTCACTGCTTTAATTTCAAAGTTCAGCTGGCTACAATATTTAGATTGCACAAGCACAAATTAAGAGTGCGAGTTTTGTTACAGTATTTTAGTTACCTGTGACTGCAGCTCAGCTTGGTACGTACTAAATTTTACTATTGTTAATTGTTCAGAATCATTTAGTTCAAGTTCAAAGTTAATTCTCTTATTTCTAAATTGCGTAGATTCAAGTAGCTTTTGAAATGATTGTTGAGGTAGTCCAAGACTAACCGTATTTTACTGGATTTCGATGTGCTTCAGAAAGAAAGCTCACTATTAACTTCAGTCACTAAATTAACTTTCGATTTTCCGGTTTTATTAATTCTTTTGCTAAATTAAGTCAGAGTGTAGCGAAATTTATTACTTCTGACAAACTTTCAGTTTTCACACTACACGTGTCAACCTTCAGTTGCCACGCTTCTAGTGTTAATTATATGTGTAATAACCTTTCTTTTTCAGTTACTATAGTAATTGTCCTTAGGACTGGCGACCGTGATTTCCCCCAAATCTCAAATATCTAATTACCGCTGGTTAATTGTTAACGTAACGGCCGCACATTTACTTTCTTTATTAACTTTACCCCTTTTCAAAATTAATTTCCACCAGTTTCATTTGCATTTTTCCTTTCATTTAGATGTAACCCTTTCCTCCCTCTTTACCGATAGATTAACTTCGGTGACGATTGCTTTTCCCAAATTTCCATTAGGTACACGCGGTTTAATTTTTCACTGTCATTAAGGTCGATAAGTGAGGGGGGAGGTTACAGGTTGGTTGTGGTTAATTTCCTCTTGCATATGTTTCAACGTTCTTCGTGTGTTATTTTATGAATGCAGTGTTGTATGCAGTCTCCCAATCTTGGCTCCATATTTGATGTGTTCCGTAAGATTACAAACTCACATTTTCACAATCCTAAACAAGGCACCAGTTTAGTTATGAATCAAGTTTAATATGCTGAAATTTCAATTATCAATGTTAAAATAAATTTCCAAATATAAACTGATTTATTTCTTTTTATTTAAATTCTCTTATATATATATATATATATATATATATATATATATATATATATATATATATCACCGGTTGTCGTATGACTATTAAAAGATTATAATTAATGTTAGTCTGGTTGGGAATTTGGTAAGCTAGACTGGATACCTGGTGAAACCTGGTGATCTGCCGGCTGAAAACTCCGGGCACGACTTACTGCTTCACCCTCGCCAGCAGAGTGCGTATGAGGTTCAAATGGCTCTGAGCACTATGGGACTTAACATCTGTGGTTATCAGTCCCCTAGAACTTAGAACTACTTAAATCTAACTAACCTAAGGACATCACACACACCCAGTCATCACGAGGCAGGGAAAATCCCTGACCCCGCCGGGAATCGAACCCGGGAACCCGGGCGTGGGAAGCGAGAACGCCACCGCACGACCACGAGCTGGGGACGCGTATGAAGTAAGTTGGCATGGAACTGCACAGAATGTGCATTTGGGGACAACGGTAGTGATGCATTGCGAACGGCGACCGCGCAGTGGGAGAGGCCAAAACTAGAAGAGAAGTTTCTGTGGCGCTGAAACAAATATTTCTCAAAATTGCGCGTGCAGAATCGTTTACATCTACATCTACGTAATTACTCTGCTACTCGCAATAAAGTTCCTGGCAGAGAATTCAGTGAACCACCTTCAAGCTGTCTCTCTCCCGTTCCATTCTCGAGTGGCACGTAGGAAAAACGCGCGCTTAAATTTTTCTGTGCGAGCCCTTATTTATCTTATTTTATCGTGATGATCATTTCTCCCCATGTAGGTGGGTGCCAACAGAACGTTTTCGCAATCGGAGGAGAAAACTGGTGATTGAAATTTCATGAGAAGATCCCGTCGCTACGAAAAACGCCTTTGTTTTAACGGTTGCCAGTGCAATTTACGTATCATGTCTGTGACACTATCTACCCTATTTCGCGATAATACAAAACGAGTTGCCCTTCTTTACACTTTTTCGATGTCATCCGTCAGTCCCACCTGATGCGGATCCCACACCGTACAGCAGTACTCCAGAATAGGGCGGACAAACGTGGTGTAAGCTGCCTCTTTAGTAGACCTGTTGCATCTTCGAAGTGTTCTGCCAATGTGTCGCAGTCTTTGGTTTGCTCTACCCACACAATTATCTATGTGGTCGTTCCAGTTTAGGTTATTTGTAATTATAATCCCTAAGTATTTTATTGAATTTACAGCCTTCAGATTTGTGTGACTTATCGCGTAATTAAAATTTAGCGGATTTCTTTTAGTACTCACGTGAATAACTTCACACTTTTCTTTATTCAGGGTCAACTGACACTTTACGCACCATACAGGTATCTTATCTAAATCATTTTGCAAGTCGTTTTCATCATCTGATGACTTCACAAGACGGTAAATGACAGCATCATCTGCAAACAATCTAAGACGGCTACTCGGATTGTCTCTTATGTCGTTAATATAGATCAGGAACAATAGAGGGCCTATAACACATCCTTGGGGAAAGGTGGATATTACTTCTGTTTAACTCGATGACTGTGACCTTTCTGACAGGAAATCACGAAACCAGTCGCACAACTGAGGCGATACTCCGTAGGCACGCAGTTTGGTTAAAAGGCGCTTGTGAGAAACGGTGTCGAAAGCCTTCTGGAAATCTAAAAATATGGAATCAATTTGACATCCCCTGGCGGTAGCACTCATTACGTCATCAGTATTTTTGAATACAATATGTGGTCAAAAACCCTACTGCAAATCGACGTTAGTGATATGGGTCTGTAATTCAGCGGATTACTCCTACTTCCCTTTTTGGATACTGGTATAACTTGCTCAATTTTCCAGTCTCTAGGTACCGATCTTTCTGTGAGCGAGTGGTTGTATATAATTGCTAAATATGGAGCTATTTTATCAGCATACTCTGAGAGGAACCTGACTGGTGTACAATCTGGACCGGAGGCCTTGCCTTTATTAAGTGATTAAGCTGCTTTGTTACACCGAGGATATCTACTTCTATGTTTCTCATCTTGGCAGTTGTTCTTGATTGGAATTCAAGAATATTTACTTCGTCGGCCGGCCGGTGTGGCCGTGCGGTTCTAGGCGCTTCAGTCTGGAACCGCGTGATCGCTATGGTCGCAGGTTCGATTCCTGCCTCGAGCATGGATGTGTGTGATGTCCTTAGGTTAGTTAGGTTTAAGTAGTACTACGTTCTAGGGGACTGATGGCCCATAGTGCTCAGAGCCATTTGAACCATTTACTTCGTCTTCTTTGGTGAAGGAGTTTCGGAAAACCGTGTTTAATAGCTCTGCTTTAGTGGCACTGTCATCAGTGACTTCACCGTTGTTATCGCGCAGTGAAGGTATTGATTGCGTCTTGCCACTGGTGTGCTTTATGTATGACCAGAATCCCTTTGGGTGACCATAATTACACTCAAGGGAGGGGAGGGAGGGAGGTCTTGGTGCTATGTTCCAATTAGAGGTGGGAACATGAGGTAAAAAGTTTTTAGTTTAGGTCGGACCAGCGGTCATTTGTGTAGCCATTCGAACTTTTGTCTTACTGTAGCCATGTTACGGTATATTAAGCTAACTTTGATCTACGAACAGGAGCTGGGATACAGGAAAATTGTGCGAATCGATTAATTCCTTTTGCAAAAGACTTAATTGAGCTTAAATGCTCCGATAAAGGCGCCATTTGTATGTGCGCCGTTCGGATTTCAAGTGCACCCTTAAATAACTCCGGACTGGGCCGTGAATGATGGTTCAGATTTGGTCCACGGAGTATCATACCTTGGCCTAAGAGAAATTTTAATTATTTGAAAAAAAAATCTGGCTTCGTTAGGATTTCGCGTGCAAAAAACACGTTTTTCTGGGAGGTTGTTCAAGTGTGTTACTTCTACGCTTTAAACTTGTACGAATCGCTTGAAACTTTACGCGAAGTTAGATAAATAGATAAAACCAAAACTAAATTTCTTATCCAGTAATCTTTATCCATCATAGAGACACAACATTTTAAAATAGAGCTAAATGAAGCATGTAAATTTCGTTCGATCAGTGGCACTAGGTGGTGGTGTTACAGGCTGTTGCTGCTTCTAAAAACTGTATCCTGCATGGGGTAAACGGCGCATTGCCGGCCTTACCTGTCATGGCTCCACCAAGGAGCGCAAGGACCAGAGTGAGGACCACTTCGAGTAGCTGACAGCCCGCCTGACGAGTGGCGCTGAGGTTGAAGCCAAATCCCGTCAGTTCTTCGTCATCGGGGTGCCTGTGGAGGTGGAAAATAATTACATTACACTTTCTGGAAAGACTAAGAGATATTACGATAATATTTAAACTGTACAGGAATTGAGTTGTGTCGAATCCTTAGTCATAAGCATGTACTTCCTCACATCATACATTAACATAAGAACATGGCATACGTGAACTTCAGATGTATAGACTATATTTACATGTATAAGGTAATTATGCTAAGCCTTTCACTGGAAATACAGTCCGACAAAAGACACTAAGTACCCATCGAATGGGATGGAAGTCGCTAGATGTGATGGACATGTACAGACAAACAAATGATTACAGTTCCAGAAAAAAAATGGATGATTTAAGAGAAGAAGTTTCACATATTGAGCAAATGAATAAAGTGTTGGTCAACCCCTGCCCTCACGCTAGCAGTTATTCGGCTTGGCACTAATTGATGGAGTTCTTGGATGTCCTCCTGGGTTCCAAATGGTTCAAATGGCTCTGAGCACTATGGGACTTAACATCTGAGGTCATCAGTCCCCTAGAACTTAGAACTACTTAAACCTAACTAACCTAAGGACATCACACACATCCATGACCGAGGCAGGATTCGAACCTGCGACCGTTGCAGCAGCGCAGTTGAGGACGGAAGCGCCTAGAACCGCTCGTGCACAGCGGACGGCTCCTACTGGGGATACCGTGCCAGATTCTTCGCAAATGGCGCGGTCGAGGGCCCTGCCCATCATGCTCCAATAGTTCTCAATTGGGGAGAGCTCTGGCGGCCTTGCTGGCCGAGGTAATGTTTGGCAAGCACCGAGCCAAGCAGCAGAAATTCTCTTCGTACGGCGGACGCCAGTCACGATGGTACACCACCACTGTCCAGGCCGCCTCTGGACATGTCTTCATCAAAGAGTCTCATTGACTGGAGTAGAACTGTCATGAGTCCCTCCTCGAACTGAGCCCCGATGATCAGCTAAGGCGTGGCTGGAGACACCGCGGACTGTCGCCCTCGACTGTCAGGAATGCCGGCTGGTCTGGCGCGCCATTTCTTTCCACAGCAGGACTCCTTTCTTGTCATCCGCGGCACACTTCCAGCGCAGCGGTACGTTGACGATATTCTACGCCTCGCTTTGTTGCCCTTCGTGGCAAGCCATCCTGGGCTCACATTTCAACAAGACAATGCCCGCCCGCAAACGGAGAGTATTTCTCCTGCTTGTCTTCGTGCTCTTCGAACCCTGCCTCGGCCAGAAAGGTCGTCGGACCTCACTATTAGTGCATTATGGACAGCGCCTCCAACCAGCTCGGTATTATGACGATCTAAGGCGCGAATTGGACAGAATTTGATACAATATCCCTTAGGAGGACATCCGACAACTCGATCAATCAACACCAAGCGGAATAACTGCTTACGTAAGGGCCAGATGTGCGCCAGCACGTTATTGACTTGCTCAGTTTGTGAAGTTATTTCTCTTTAATAAATTATAGAAATTTTCTGAAATTGCAATCATTTGTTTGTCTGTGCGTGTGCATCGTATATTTTCGTCCCACTTCGTATAATGCATTCGTGATGAGTCTTTTTTTTTTATTACAGTGTATTTTCGGAGCAGTTTGAGATATGCCATTCTGTTTACATGCAGATGAATTCTGTGAAAGTTCAGTGAATGGCGTATAGTGTCTATTTATAGCTACATTAATTGCAGAGGTATCGGTTTTAAAATGGAACTATACTAGTTTCTGGTGCTAGTATTCTGCTTTTAAAAAGATAAGAATTCAGTGGCGTTTCTCCCTTCAAATACCAATTGACAGGTTCGGGGAAATTATCGTCTTTAGATTTTAGCATTTATCCGTTTTGTATCTGAAACTGATTGCTGAGTAACGTGGCACTTATTGTTGTTACCCGGAGGCGGGGTGTCATGTTGGAGGGGCATGGCTCTTCACGTAGCTGGGAGTCTGCTTACAGAAACGGAGCAGAGGAGAGAGCTTCCATTTAAAACCAACAGATGCTTTATAGGTCTAGAAAAGGCATATGACCGGGTTCCTAGGAGGAAGTTATTGTCTGTTCTACAAGATTATGGAATAGGAGGCAAACTTTTGCAAGCAATTAAAGGTCTTTACATGGATAGTCAGGCAGCAGTTAGAGTTGACGGTAAATTGAGTTCATGGTTCAGAATACTTTCAGGGGTAAGACAAGGCTGCAACCTGTCTCCACTGTTGTTCATATTACATATGGATCATATGTTGAAAACAATAGACTGTCTGGGTGAGATTAAGATGTGTGAACACAAAATAAGCAGTCTTGCATATGCGGATGACTTAGTTGTGATGGCAGATTCGATTGAAAGTTTGCAAACTAATATTTCAGAGCTAGATCAGAAATGTAAGGACTATGGTATGAAGATTAGCATCTCCAAAACGAAAGTAATGTCAGTGGGAAAGAAATATAAACGGATTGAGTGCCAAATAGGAGGAACAAAGTTAGAACAGGTGGACGGTTTCAAGTACTTAGGATGCATATTCTCACAGGACGGCAACATAGTGAAAGAACTGGAAGCGAGGTGTAGCAAAGCTAATGCAGTGAGCGCTCAGCTACGATCTACTCTCTTCTGCAAGAAGGAAGTCAGTACCAAGACTAAGCTATCTGTGCACCGTTCAATCTTTCGACCAACTTTGTTGTATGGGAGCGAAAGCTGGGTGGATTCAGGTTACCTTATCAATAAGGTTGAGGTTACGGATATGAAAGTAGCTAGGATGATTGCAGGTACTAGTAGATGGGAACAATGGCAGGAGGATGTCCACAATGAGGATATCAAAGAAAAACTGGGAGTGAACTCTATAGATGTAGCAGTCAGGGCGAACAGGCTTAGATGGTAGGGTCATGTTACACGCATGGGAGAAGCAAGGTTACCCAAGAGACTCGTGGGTTTTGCAGTAGAGGGTAGGAGGAGTCGGGGCAGACCAAGGAGAGGGTACCTGGATTCGGTTAAGAATGATTTTGAAGTAATAGGCTTAACATCAGAAGAGGCACCAATGTTAGCACGGAATAGGGGATCGTGGAGGAATTTTATAAGGGGGACTTTGCTCCAAACTGAACGCTGAAAGGCATAATCAGTCTTAAATGATGATGATGATGATGATGAGTAATCACACTTGGCTGCACGAGGCTGGGCGGACATAATCTGGAAGGCAAATGACGTGGCATCTAAGGGTGGTACAACAGTCGACTACAGTAACAGCAATTCTAGTCTTGTTCCCGACAGAACCTTGAAAGAAAAGTGTATGCCAAATATTGAACGAATTTTAGAAACAGCGAATTGGGTGTAAACATTGTTAAATAATTACTTCGAGTCATGAGTTTAATGGCATGATACACTCTTACATAGCAAAATTACACCAGTAACAGCAACAAAAAGGAAAGCACAGAAGAATGATGCCATTAACACTTCTTTAAATTTCCATTTATGTCGTCAATTGCCCGAAATGCCCGTCGTCTATTGCCACACACGTCTGCAATTGCTGCTGAAAAGGCGTTCGAAGAGACTGAAGATAATCCTTCGATCTCATTGTTCACACGGCGACTGTGTGAGGTTTAAAATCCTTTAGGGTATTCGCGATTTGCGCATGAACTTCATGTTTGAATTTGCCCCAGAGAAAAACGTCCAGTGGCGTGAAATCAGGAAAAACAGCATGCCAACTACACTCAACAGCCAAAGAAACTGGTACACCTGCCTAGTATCGTGTAGCGCCACCGCGAGCGCGCAGAAGTGCCGCAGCGCGACGTGGCGACGTGGCGTGGACTCGACTAATGCCTGAAGTAGTGCTGGAGGGAAGTGACCCCAAGAAACCTGCAGGCCTGTCCACAAATCCGTAAGAGCACGAGGGGGTGGATATCTCTTCCGAACAGCACGTTGCAAGGTATTCCAGATATCCTCAATAATGTTCGTGTGCGGAGAGTTTTGTAGCCAGCGGAAGTGTTTAACCTCAGAAGAGTGTTCCTGGAGCCACTCTATAGCAATTCTGGACGTGTGGGGTGTCGCATTGTCCTTATGCAATTGCCCAACTCCATCGGAATGCACAATGGATGCAGGTGATCAGACTGGATGTTTACGTACGTGTCACATGTCAGAGACGTATCTAGGCGTATCAGGGGTCCCGTATCACTCCAACTGCATACGTCCTCCACCAGTTTGAACAGTCCCCTGCTGACATGCAGGGTCTATGGGTTCATGAGGTTGTCTCCATACCCGTACACGGCCATCCGCTCAATACAATTTGAAACGAGACTCGTCCATGTTTGCAGTCATCAACAGTCCAGTGTCAGTGTTGACGGGGTAAGGCGAGGAGTAATGCTTTGTGTCGTGCAGTCATCATGGGTAGAGAGGGCCTTCGGCTCCGAAAGCCCATGTCGCTGGTGTTTCGTTAAACGGTTCGCACGCTGACACTTGTTGATGGCCCAGCATTCAAATCTCCAGCAATTTGCAGAAGGGATCCGCTTATGTCACGTTGAACGATTCGCTTCACTCGTCGTTGGTCCCGTTCTTGCAGGATCTTTTACCGGCCGCAGCGATGGAGATTTGATGTTTTACCCGATTCCTGATATTTACGGTACACTCGTGAAATGGCCGTACGGGAAAATTCCCATTTCATCGCTACCTCGGAGATGCTGTGTTCCATCGCTCGTGCGCCGGCTATAACACGCCGTTGAAACGCACTAAAATCTTGATAACCTGTCAATATAGCAGCAGTAACCGATCAACGACTGCGCCAGACACTTGTTGTCTTATATAGGCATTTCTGCTGTTTAGATATCTCTGTATTTGAATACATATTCCCATACCAGTTTCTTTGGCGCTTCAGTATAGTAACGCACTCGCTTTCTAACCAGCGACCAGGAGGGAGCTGGGTGAGCTCTTTCCTAGGCGTAGCACTGAAGTTGTGGGCGCAAATTCGAACAGCCTGTCAGATACTACTACACTACTGGCCATTAAAATTGCCACACCACGAAGATGACGTGCTACAGACGCGAAATTTAACCGACAGGAAGAATATGCTGTGATATGCAAATGATTAGCTTTTCAGAGAATTCACACAAGGTTGGCGCCGATGGCGACACCTACAACGTGCTGAAATGAGGAAAGTTTCCAGCCGATTTCACATACACAAACAGCAGTTGACCGGCGATGTCTGGTGAAACGTTGTTGTGATGCCTCGTGTAAGGAGGAGAAATGCGTACCATCACGTTTCCGACTTTGATAAACGTCGGATTGTAGACTATCGTAATTGCGGTTTATCGTATCGCGACATTGCTGCTCGCGTTGGTCGAGATCCAATAACTGCTAGCAGAATATGGAATCGGTGGGTTCAGGGGGGTATTTACGGAACGCCTTGCTGGATCCCAACGGCTTCGTATCACTGGCAGGCGAGATGAGAGGCATCTTATGCGCATGGCTGTAACGGATCGTGCAGCCACGTCTCGATCCCTGAGTCAACAGATGGGGACGTTTGCAAGACAACAACCATCTGCACGAACAGTTCGACGACGTTTGCAGCAGCATGGACTATCAGCTCGGAGACCAGGGCTGCGGTTACCCTTGACGCTGCATCACAGACAGGAGCGCCTGAGATGGTGTACTCAACGACGAACCTGGGTGCACGAATGCCGAAAAGTCATTTTTTCGGATGAATTCAGTTTCTGTTTACAGCAATATGATGGTCGCATCCGTATTTGGCGACATCGCTGTGAACGCACACTGGAAGCGTGTATTCGTCATCGCCATACTGGCGTATCACCCGGCGTGATGGTACGGGGTGTCATTGGTTACACGTCTCGGTTACCTCTTGCTCGCATTGACTGCACTTTGAACAATGGACGTTACATTTCAGATGTGTTATGACCCGTGGCTCTACCCTGCGATCACTGCGAAACCCTACATTTCAGCAGAATAATGCACGACCGCATGTTGCATGTCCTGTACGGGCCTTTCTGGATACAGAAAATGTTCGAGTGCTGCCCTGGCCAGCACATTCTCCAGATCTCTCACCAACTGAAAACGTCTGGTCAATGGTGGCCGAGCATCTGGCTCGTCACAATACGCCAGTCACTACTCTTGATGAACTGTGGTATCGTGTTGAAGTTGCATGGGCAGCTGTACCTGTATATGCCATCCAAGCTCTGTTTGACTCAATGCCCAGGCGTATCAAGGCCGTTATTACGGCCAGAAAATGTTCAAATGTGTTTGAAATCTTATGGGACTTAACTGCTAAGGTCATCAGTCCCTAAGCTTACACACTACTTAACCTAAATTATCCTAAGGACAAACACACACACACCCATGCCCGAGGAAGGACTCGAACCTCCGCTGGGATTTACGGCCAGAGGTGGTTGTTCTGGGTACTGATTTCTCAGGATGTATGTACCCAAACTGCGTGAAAATGTAATCACATGTCAGTTCTAGTATAATATATTTCTGCAATGAATACCCGTTTATCATCTGCAATTCTTCTTGGAGTAGCAATTTTAATGGCCAGTAGTGTAGTGTTAGTTGTTCTCGCAGGATAGCTGATAGTGCAGGAGACTGTTAAACCATTGGCTCGGGTGAAGGGGGAGGGGGGGGGACACGGGGGCGGAGGGGGGGGGGTGGAGATCACTTCCGAACAACACGTAGCAATGTATCCCAGATATACTCAACAATTGTGGAATTTGGTGCACAGCGGTACTCACAAAAGTGTTCCTGGAGCCACTCTGTATCAATTCTGGACGTGTGGGGTATAGCATTGTCCTGGTGGAATTGCCCAAGTCTGTCTGAATACACAATAGACGTGAACGAAAAAATGGCTCTGAGCGCTATGGGACTTAACGTCTATGGTCATCAGTCCCCTAGAACTTAGAACTACTTAAACCTAACTAACGTAAGCACATCACACAACACCCAGTCATCACGAGGCAGAGAAAATCCCTGACCCCGCCGGGAATCGAACCCGGGAACCCGGGCGCGGGAAGCGAGAACGCTACCGCACGACCACGAGCTGCGGACGGACGTGAACGGATTCAGATGTTGAGACATGATGCTTATGTTCCTGTCACCTATCAGAGTTGTATCTACACGTGTCAGGGGTCCCATATCACTCCAGCCGCACACGCCCCACACCATTACAGAGCCAGCACAAGTTTTAACAGTCCCCTGCAGACATGTAGGGTCCATGGAGTGAAAAGGTTGTCTCCGTAGCCGTACACGTCCGTCCGCTCGATACGATTTGCAACGAGACTCGCCCGACCAGCCGACACGCTTCCAGCTAGTCTCTGTTGACGCACCCAGGTGAGGCGTAAAGCTTTGTGGCGTGCAGTCATCAAGCGTGCACGAGAGGGCCTTCGGCTCAGAAAGCCCATATCGATGATGCTTCGTTGAACGGTTCGCAAACTAACACTTGTTGATGATCCAACACTGAAATCTGCAGCAATTTGCCGAAGAGTTGCGCTTCTATCACGCTGAACGATTCTCATCAGTCGTCGTTTGTCCCGTTCTTGCAGGATCTTTTTCCAGCGGCTGCGATGTTAGAGATTTTATGATTTACCGGATTCCTGATATTCACGGTACACCAGTGAAATGTTCGTACGGGAAAGCCCCACTACCTCGCTACCTCGGATATGCTGTGTCCCATCGCTCGTGCTCCGTCAGTAACACCACGTTAAAACTCACTTAAGTCTTGATACACTGTCATTGCAGCAGCATTAACCGATTTAACAACTGGGTCAGCCACTTGTTGTCTTACATATGCGCTGCCGACTGCAGCGTCGTATTCTGCCTGTTTACATATCTCTGTATTTGAATATGCATGCTAATATGTTTTTTTATTTTTTTTATCTACAGTTCATGAATGACATGTAATACCTCAACGGATATTGTGATCAGAATAAAAAATTCGAAGTCATTAGTTTTCAGCACTCCCTCGTGCAGTACTTAGAACTCAGAATTAAACTATTTGCAACATGCAACTAATTGCTGCCTAAAGGCGAAGTTCGTGACATCATATCCGGATAAGGAAATAGGTCATGTCGGATAAATGGCAACAGGTTTCCAGCGCTGAGATACCGGTATGAGAGGGATATAGGGAAAATATTAGGATCATTCAGTGTAGTTCACGTGCGTCGACTGTTGGTTAGCTTGAAACAATAAAAAATTTTCACATACCAAGGGAAACTATACGTTGTGATCGCGAACAGTCTCAAAAGCTTGTAAGCCTGCTGCACTATACGCTGCCCTGAGAAATACCTCTTAAGAAAAAAATCGATACGTTGCACTCTTTCCGAGATAATTAATATTAAAGTTAGTCAATCAGACCACAGCGCGCGTAAGTTAAAGCGGCCGGCCAGAGACGGCATCGCCAAAGGTGATTTTTGTTTCCTGTAATAAAGCCGAACAAGAGGGCGATACAAAAACCGAACATGGGACTTTACGGATTTATGGACGGCCCCGCTAGATTCATGGTGTCAATTCCCTCCAGTACCATTTCAGACATTAGTCGAGTTGATGCCACGTCGTGTTGGGCACTTGTCTGTGCTCGCAGGGACGCTGCACGATATTAGGCAGGTGTACAAGTTTCTTTGGCTCTACGGCAGGCGCGGCTCGTGGTTTCTGTACTGGGGAAGGCTGCGGTATTTATCGATCGGAGCCAACGTAGACCTCGGGTTACGCTACAGATTAGTCTGACGTAAACAGCTAAGAATTCAAAGGGAGGGGGATGGGCATATCACTCTCTACCTATAATTTTACGCACTGTATCTTCTATAATCAGGTATTAAATATCATTAGAAGCTAACTTCGAGTTAAAATCTTTGGTTAGTGTTTTTAAACGCCATCATTACATTTTCTGACACTTTGCAGCAAACCATATGAAAAGACGCGTTTCGGAGAGATCTTTAATGCTTAATATTTTAGGTGTCTTCAGTTCTAAACTTAAGGTGTTTATTGTGGTTTACCTCCAAAGCTCGAAGTTTACGAGTTCGCATGACGATACTGTGATGTTTTGGTAACGTCACAGGTCTTGTGCAAGTAAAACTCACTAAAATCTTGCAAAATATACTCCGAAAAAGAAACTTGCTAATATCACACGATATCAAAAAAAGCAGGCAGCATCAGCAAGCAAGAAAAGTAATGGGTCAAATTTCGCGCGCTTTGTCCTCTAATCATTTATGAAACTCTCGCTAGATGGCAGTACTGTTATGCTACTGTAGTCTAGTGCACTCTGGCGGGATATTTGCAAACTTATTCTAAATGTGGATAAAATAGCCAATGGCAGAAACAAAACAACTATGTAAAACATTATCAAAACAATAATACTAAACGTCGATTAATGACGCATCGAAGCGTAGTAGAGATGTGCAGAGACAGAGATTGGATAGCGAAGTTTCGGCGACTCTACATTCCTTTATTACATAGATAGTGGAACGTGAAAAACGTGTGGTGGTTGGTATGACACCCTTAGGCTGCAAGCTCTGAGCCTTCGGGTCGCCCATAAATAGTAGTACTATGCAGAAGCCACGCCCCCAAACCGCTACTACATGCAGCTTACGGACGTTCCAAGGCGCAGCCTAAACACTACTAACCGTTCGGAAAACATCTATCGATACAAACAGTTCCAAAAACGTTGACCGTCGTTATTTTAATCGGAATGGGAATTATGCGAAATTCGTCCTGATAATTTAAACTATGTAATATGTTCTTGCGAAATTTACTTTAACATATATTTTGGGGCGGCTCCGCCTCAGAGCCTTAAATTACGAGCCGCGCCTGCTCTACGGTGTATATTATTGGTGGCTAAAGTCGGTTTTACGTGCTTTTTGCGTCTACAAGATTATTCAAAAATGCTACGAACTTATGCACCAACCCGATATGTCGGCTGAGTGGCTGCCAAAGGCGACGCACTCGCGTGCTGCTGCGTGTCGTGGGTCCCACTCACCTGCTGCAGGCGGCCCTCGAAGATGCGGCAGAGGCAGCCGCCGTACTGGGCCTCTGTAGCCGTCCAGACGGGCACCAGCGAGGTGAGTCCGGGCTGGCCGTGGGCGCCGAACACCCCGCGGGCGCCCCTCAGCTTCAGGGCGCTGGTTCAGCCACGGCTGTGTGTGCGTGTGTGCGTGGAACGTGGCAGCAAAAACGTCAACTATTCCGTCCAGGAAAACATATTCTCATCTATTAGTAACTGATATACACAATATTGATGTTCCAGAGCATTTCTTCCACATCACTGGATTTTCTCGTCATCAGAATACTGAAGGAGGGATCTGTTTTACTTGCTACAAAACATTCCACAGCGTAAATCACACAAAATATGTATTTATTTAAGACAACCAGTTTCGGCAGACTTTGCTGTCATCTTCAGTAGTTAACAATCTTCTTGCTGTGTGAAACATGTTCATTGTACGTTAGACCTTTTATAATGTGCTGATTTTTATCCGTATGACAACTTGGCCTGAGATCCTACGTAAAATGAACGCTTTTCACAACAAAAAGATTTTTAAGACCTGAAGATGACAGCAAACTCTGCCGAAACCGGTTGCCGTAAATGTAGAAATATTTTGTGCGATCTAGGCTGTTGAACAATGAGGTGAGATAAATCCTGCGATATGCACATATACAGATGGCGGTAGTATCAAGTACACAAAGTACACTAGGGCAGTGCATTGCTGGAGGTGTCGTTTGGACTCAGGTGATTTGTGTGAAAAGGATTCCGCGAGTATTGGGACAGGGCCGGCACCATTCCAAAATACCGAATGTATCCGGCACGTGTTGCCTCTCTAGTCGTTATTACCGTAGCGGGTTGCGACATAGAGAGAGTCCATTCCAAAGCATCGTTAGTAGACAACAACAAGGTCGCACGCAGTGTATCCGGCAAGTGTAGACTCTCTAGTCGTTATTACCGGCGCGGGGTTGTGACATAGAGAGAGAAACCCTTTCTGGAACTCGAACCCTGCTCCTCCTGGGTGGAAAGGCCAAGTGCTCCCACCTAACACAATTAAACCACCAGACACACATGGAATTGATGGGAAATTAAAAATGCCGGAGCCCTTTCTGGGACTCGAACCCTGGTGCTCCTGGACGGAATGCTCAAGTGCACCCCCAACACATGAAACCTGTCTAGATGCAGGAGAGGAAGGTTAGGTTTGTGTACTTTATTTATTTTGGTCGAGAAACTGACGCAAAGATCGATCCTAATTGCGTAATTAATCACAAAGATAGGTCCTAATTACACAACTATATGCAAAGCACTACAGAAGGACGGCATAAAATCGCAATACGCCGCGAAAACTGACGATACCATACAACTGGTGTTATCCTGCCAAGAAAAAAATTCGCAGAACCACTCGAAACCAGCGACAGAAACATCGAAACTCTACCCTACACCTACAAGCTGCCAGAGTCGATATTAGCTAACTTTGAGACGAGTGTATTTCCTGCTTTTCATGTATGCATGTTTCTACTGCATTACAGAGAAGTTATTATCAGAGTTTTTTTTTTCTTTGTATACGTCTACGGCATTGCATGTTTCGAATTCTTTAAGTTCAATGGGCTCCATGTACAATTAATCTTAAATAGAGTGATGGTAGTACTGCTGTCTGGACGCTTCCATATGAGGTCTACTTTTTTCGTATTTGGTCTTCGTGGTCCTTATGCGCAATTAATGTTAGCTGCAGTAGAGTCGTTTGGTAGTTACCTTGAATTGAGGGTCTCTAAATTTTGTGTTTACAGTTCCTAGGAAAGAACACCGTCCTCCAAGGACTTCTGTTTGAGTTCTGAAAGCAGCTCCATGGCACTTACAGGTAACAAATCTAGAAGCCATTCGCCGAAATTCTTCAACATGACCTAGAACGGATCAATCCTACCAGTGAAGTAAGCAGGACGATAGTAATACTTCACCTGAAAGTTACTGGTTTATTATTCCTACTCATCAGCATTAACTTGCATTTTTTCCGCATTTAAGGCTAGCGACCATTCATCACACCAAATGGAAATGTTGTCTAAATCGTCTTGTGTCCTCCTACAGTCACTCAGCTTTGATGACTTATCGTAGACCGCTGAATCGTCGGAAGACTACTGACCCGCCAAATCATTTAAGTATAAAGAGAACAGCAGCTATCCAATTGCACTGGGCTGCATATTGGATATAGCCACTCTCTTATCACTGAGCCTGTTACATATGCTCGTGCCTTCGTTAACGGGCTGCGATGGGAGATCGTGTCATATACCTTCCTGAAATCTAGAATATGTAATCTACCTGTTACCTTCCTTTATAGTTCTAGATATATCACGTGAAATAAAGGCATGCCGAGTTTTGAACGAATGATGCTTTCTAAAATCAGGCTGATTCATCAACATAAACAGCTTAGCCTCAAGAATGTTTATTATATTCGAACTGAGAATACGTACAAAGATTCGGGAGCAGTCCGAAGTTAGGGATATTGGTCTGTAATTTTGCGGTCTGTTCCTTCATCTTTCTTGTATACTGGAGTGACCCGCGCTTTCTTTCTTTCCTTTATACCATTCGTTTCGATCTTCGTGTTGGACGAGAAAGAAAGAGAGAGGGAGAGAGAGAGAGAGGCGGGGTGATGGACCAATTCCCTGGAGTACTCCTTCTAAAATCTAACAGGAATGCCATCCGGACCAGATGATTTGTCTGTTTTTCAAATCTTGACGGTGCTTCCTCATGTCAGTTACACATCTTCCATACGGGGTCCGTCCGAAGGTCAAGAGACTGCATGTTTGTACGGTTTTCATGCTTGAACGATGTCTTAAACGTGAAATTTTAAACTTAGGTTTGGCTTTTGCTATCTTCAACTGCCGCACCAGACGTGTCAACAAGGAACTGAATGGAATCCTTAGACTCGCTTACCGATTTTACACACGGCCTGAAAGTTCTCGGCTCCCTGCCAAATCTTTTGCTAAGTTGTGACGGTGGCAGTTACGTGCTTCACGCATTAATATTTCGGCAGCAGGCTAATGACTTACGAGGTCTCGATTCAATCTATTAAACGTGCTT
This sequence comes from Schistocerca americana, assembly GCF_021461395.2. Taxonomy (NCBI): domain Eukaryota; kingdom Metazoa; phylum Arthropoda; class Insecta; order Orthoptera; family Acrididae; genus Schistocerca; species Schistocerca americana. Next base: position 196,002,310 of record NC_060127.1, read on the forward strand.
GATTCGATTATTCTATTCCCTACAGCTTACAGCCATGAAATATCGGTCAAATTATACATCATCTTCGTTTTCCATTAATGTCGATGGTACTTCATTCCTAAATATACGGCTTACAAGTAGTATTGTTTAGTGCTCGTCGCAGTTATGAGTACCGGTAACTACAAGCGAGGTTCATTACAAAAGCGATTCATTACAAAAGCGATACTGTCTGACTCGAAATAGCCAGGTATCTATGACAGGGTATGCTAATACACAGAAAATTCGGTGCATAACTGATTCTTTGTCTATGTGATGCACAAAACTAATTTCATTTTGTTTTGATGTTATTTATTTATTTATTGATTTTAGTTTCAGAAGCTATCCCCGATAGCTCCGCATCGCCGTCACCACTACCATCACTGCCAAGATGGTACTTACTTCCGGAGGAGGGGTATGGAAAAGATGATAATGATGACGATGATGATGCTGTAATATTTCTCTGTGAAATAATAAATATCGACTAAAAGCACTACATATTTTGGAACACAACCTACGAGCAGCTTAGAGACAGAAGTGATGACACTTTCTGCGGGACCTGACCATCATTTTGCAGAACAATGCTCAAGCACGTAGAGTGCAAACTGTTACTGATATGTTTGACTGATGGGAGTGCTGAGTGCTGTACCACCTACTGAGGTCCCCTGACGTAAGTCCTCGTGAGTTCAACTCGATTTCTGACTGAAGGAAACACTTCACGGCATTTGCTTGACGACTGCTGCAACTCATCGAAGATGAGTCAAGGAAAAGTGTGAGATACTGAACATTTCATTGCAACTAAAATCTATGTTGATGAATATGTTGTAGAAAAATCAGTGCTGGGTCCAGCCATGCAAGTACTCGTACAGGCGTGTTGTTTTAGCGTCTCTGCTTAACTCAAATAGTTAAGCCTAGACTCGGCTAGCGTCGCTAATACGTCTCTACAACACTCCTACTGCCCAAATCATCAATAAGCTCTGTCGATCACGCTATTGCGTGCGACCAGCCACCTGATTTACGTCTTTCTATGACGGCTCAAAACTCGTCTTTTCACACAACATCCTCATCGCACCGATTACGAATTATCCATGTTTGATGCGTCCCTATCGCCTAATTTCGATTGACTGGCCACCGGATAGTCGCTTTGATCACCGTACTCACACTATCAACACAATTGAGATAACAGGTGCGTCTCGAACACTACTGCGTCGGACAGACCACCTCATAATTATCACCCGAAACACCCACAATCGCCATACGTCGATGACGCAACGGGTGGGTCCTGAACACTACCGCATCGGACGTCATACCCTGCACTCGTCTCAAGAAACGCAACACATTCGGTGGGACGCAATATCCACCTACCACATCACAACACGCTCAACACACCCCAAATCCATCCACCACAGAGCCAGATTTTATCCTGAAAGCTCTCCTGTCCAATAGCCTTGCCATAAAATTTTGTATAGGAAGTTATCTACATAAGATAACCCCTTCTATAATTAATCTAATACTTCTAAATATTGTTTGTGTCATAGCTGAAGCAAATTTTCTATACTAAGCGACCCAGTGCTCCCCATACAACAAAATTTAACATCAAACACATAATATACACACAATCCATACCAAAATAAGACAAGCACATGAAAATAGGAAAATAAATACACATAACATAAAACAAATAATCACAAAACACAAATAAAACACTGCCTATACTAATACAAATAAACATCGCCAACAAATCACAAAATCTAATCTAATTATACACTGCTTTGTTCCCGGCCGCGTTCTTCCGCTGCCGAGTGTGACGCCCTAGTCATTCTTGTCTGTTTTGCGCAGTTTGCGTACGGCCAGGGTTCGCCGGACGTATTTTGATTATTTGTGTAGGTTCTGGATTGCGGTCTTCACTCGCTCTCCAGTTCTGCACTGGTTGATCCCTTCCATTTTTATTGGTTGGTTTCCAGTTATTATTACCCTGGTTCCACCTACGTTCCTGTGACGGATAATGTTTGTCCTCTATTATCGCGTCACTGTGGATTGTTTCTTCAAGTTGCATGCTTTGTGGGCTGCACTGCGGAACTTACCCGTAAGATGACAATGGTCTCTACGAGGAGTCTCAGCTTTTCTATCTAAGGCCAGCCCGCAAATATGACAATTAACAGCCTTTTCATACAAGTCATCATTTTCATTTGATTTGGTCATGGGAATATTGATGCTGTAGAGCTTGTGAACTTGCCATGAAAGTTTTCCAAGCTCAGTGAGAAGCCAAACCGCCGGATCGCTCCCTACATAAGACTGATAGCTATTAAGTTTTACAATCATATGCGCATACAACTTGGAACACAGCCGCATAAGGTACGTGGTTTTGTGTGAAGGTTGTGTGTGAGGCTAAGGGGTTCCCTTCACAACGAGTAATAGGAGCCAGCAAGCATCAAAATCGGCGTACACAACAAAAGGACAACGCTGCTGGTGGTGAGCATTTTTAAATTTAATGAAGTTATTTTCCTCAGTGGGCATAACAACATGTACCGGGTCCATGCATGCACAATCTAATAGATGTGTCGCTAATAACTCTTGAAATGAAAAATAATTCAAACACCTTATACAAATATGTTGTTTATGTTCATTTTTACTTAACTGGGAGGAAATGAGTCGGGACATGTCTTTGATCCAGACGTAGTGATAATTATCACGTTTGGAGAAGAGCAGCATGTTGACATGCAACTCTCGCTCACATGCAAATTTTGAGAAATGGAGGGGGCCTACTACTGTATGCCTGTTCTGCTCATCTGACTTGCTTTTCCTCTCCAAGCCACAAACGTGGACCGATATTGCGGTATTCTGAGCTTAAAACTTAGGTATGTCCTGGATTCTTAAAGGGAACTCTATTCCATCAAAGTTGTACTGTCTCTTAATATCTTTGACTTTGTAACTGCTGGGACGCTCGGGATGATGTTTGTAATTGTAATTGTAATTTCTCTCGCAAGCCAGGACTGACCATGCAAAACACGCATTATCATACTTATTTTGAACATTAATGCACGCCTGCTTTTTCTCAATATCTATAGGGAGTTTAATATAACTGAACCCTCCATTCATGGGATCATAGACATGTATATGGATGTCGAGGTGTGGTATACTGCTGAGCGCTTTAGCGGATCCACGTACTTCCACCTCGGAAAATCGGGCCATAATAGCGCTCAAGGTGGATTCTCGGTACAACTCAGCAATCGATGTGCTCCGAGAAATAACACCATTTTCACCCCATATATAATGCAGAGTAGCCGTCTCCGCGTCACCTTGATGTTTAGGGGGGTGACTCAGTTCACTGCATAATACCGCACTGCATTTAAAGGCGTTAAATTCCGGATCTAAGAGTTTGAGGAGCTCGGTCTCCAAGACGGGGAGGCACGCCTCCAAAAACCTTACAGGATCGCGATACCTCCCGCATGGATTCTCAATTCTGGTGAAAGAGATTCGCTCATCAAACGCTCTAGCAACTGCTGAGTATTCTAAGGGAGTCATTACGCCGTTATTCTGATCGAATTCGTTATCGATAGGACGGGGGAGAGAACTACCGCTAGCCATAAGGAAATTACTATTATTACTGTTGCTACAACTAGGAGTCCATCCGATAGATGAATGGACTGGTGATGGGTGATCGTAATCATCATCATTTGCGGGGAGAGGTATACGTCTCGGAACGCATACCTTGCGAGGGCGGCGAGCTGCTGCTTCTAGAGGAGGAGGGGGTGACAGCCGGTTTGAAGGGCCAGGCTGTGGCGCGGCGGACGGGCTGCGCAGCCAAACGGTTGCGACAGCGCTGGGGGAGGAGGTGGCGCTAACTCTCTCTCGGTGTGCTCTCGGTGCGCTCTCGGAGCACATCGATTGCTGAGTTGTACCGAGAATCCACCTTGAGCGCTATTATGGCCCGATTTTCCGAGATGGAAGTACGTGGATCCGCTAAAGCGCTCAGCAGTATACCACACCTCGACATCCATATACATGTCTATGATCCCATGAATGGAGGGTTCAGTTATATTAAACTCCCTATAGATATTGAGAAAAAGCAGGCGTGCATTAATGTTCAAAATAAGTATGATAATGCGTGTTTTGCATGGTCAGTCCTGGCTTGCGAGAGAAATTACAATTACAATTACAAACATCATCCCGAGCGTCCCAGCAGTTACAAAGTCAAAGATATTAAGAGACAGTACAACTTTGATGGAATAGAGTTCCCTTTAAGAATCCAGGACATACCTAAGTTTTAAGCTCAGAATACCGCAATATCGGTCCACGTTTGTGGCTTGGAGAGGAAAAGCAAGTCAGATGAGCAGAACAAGCATACAGTAGTAGGCCCCCTCCATTTCTCAAAATTTGCATGTGAGCGAGAGTTGCATGTCAACATGCTGCTCTTCTCCAAACGTGATAATTATCACTACGTCTGGATCAAAGACATGTCCCGACTCATTTCCTCCCAGTTAAGTAAAAATGAACATAAACAACATATTTGTATAAGGTGTTTGAATTATTTTTCATCTCAAGAGTTATTAGCGACACATCTATTAGATTGTGCATGCATGGACCCGGTACATGTTGTTATGCCCACTGAGGAAAATAACTTCATTAAATTTAAAAATGCTCACCACCAGCAGCGTTGTCCTTTTGTTGTGTACGCCGATTTTGATGCTTGCTGGCTCCTATTACTCGTTGTGAAGGGAACCCCTTAGCCTCACACACAACCTTCACACAAAACCACGTACCTTATGCGGCTGTGTTCCAAGTTGTATGCGCATATGATTGTAAAACTTAACAGCTATCAGTCTTATGTAGGGAGCGATCCGGCGGTTTGGCTTCTCACTGAGCTTGGAAAACTTTCATGGCAAGTTCACAAGCTCTACAGCATCAATATCCCCATGACCAAATCAAATGAAAATGATGACTTGTATGAAAAGGCTGTTAATTGTCATATTTGCGGGCTGGCCTTAGATAGAAAAGCTGAGACTCCTCGTAGAGACCATTGTCATCTTACGGGTAAGTTCCGCAGTGCAGCCCACAAAGCATGCAACTTGAAGAAACAATCCACAGTGACGCGATAATAGAGGACAAACATTATCCGTCACAGGAACGTAGGTGGAACCAGGGTAATAATAACTGGAAACCAACCAATAAAAATGGAAGGGATCAACCAGTGCAGAACTGGAGAGCGAGTGAAGACCGCAATCCAGAACCTACACAAATAATCAAAATACGTCCGGCGAACCCTGGCCATACGCAAACTGCGCAAAACAGACAAGAATGACTAGGGCGTCACACTCGGCAGCGGAAGAACGCGGCCGGGAACAAAGCAGTGTATAATTAGATTAGATTTTGTGATTTGTTGGCGATGTTTATTTGTATTAGTATAGGCAGTGTTTTATTTGTGTTTTGTGATTATTTGTTTTATGTTATGTGTATTTATTTTCCTATTTTCATGTGCTTGTCTTATTTTGGTATGGATTGTGTGTATATTATGTGTTTGATGTTAAATTTTGTTGTATGGGGAGCACTGGGTCGCTTAGTATAGAAAATTTGCTTCAGCTATGACACAAACAATATTTAGAAGTATTAGATTAATTATAGAAGGGGTTATCTTATGTAGATAACTTCCTATACAAAATTTTATGGCAAGGCTATTGGACAGGAGAGCTTTCAGGATAAAATCTGGCTCTGTGGTGGATGGATTTGGGGTGTGTTGAGCGTGTTGTGATGTGGTAGGTGGATATTGCGTCCCACCGAATGTGTTGCGTTTCTTGAGACGAGTGCAGGGTATGACGTCCGATGCGGTAGTGTTCAGGACCCACCCGTTGCGTCATCGACGTATGGCGATTGTGGGTGTTTCGGGTGATAATTATGAGGTGGTCTGTCCAACGCAGTAGTGTTCGAGACGCACCTGTTATCTCAATTGTGTTGATAGTGTGAGTACGGTGATCAAAACGACTATCCGGTGGCCAGTCAATCGAAATTAGGCGATAGGGACGCATCAAACATGGATAATTCGTAATCGGTGCGATGAGGATGTTGTGTGAAAAGACGAGTTTTGAGCCGTCATAGAAAGACGTAAATCAGGTGGCTGGTCGCACGCAATAGCGTGATCGACAGAGCTTATTGATGATTTGGGCAGTAGGAGTGTTGTAGAGACGTATTAGCGACGCTAGCCGAGTCTAGGCTTAACTATTTGAGTTAAGCAGAGACGCTAAAACAACACGCCTGTACGAGTACTTGCATGGCTGGACCCAGCACTGATTTTTCTACAACATATTCATCAACATAGATTTTAGTTGCAATGAAATGTTCAGTATCTCACACTTTTCCTTGACTCATCTTCGATGAGTTGCAGCAGTCGTCAAGCAAATGCCGTGAAGTGTTTCCTTCAGTCAGAAATCGAGTTGAACTCACGAGGACTTACGTCAGGGGACCTCAGTAGGTGGTACAGCACTCAGCACTCCCATCAGTCAAACATATCAGTAACAGTTTGCACTCTACGTGCTTGAGCATTGTTCTGCAAAATGATGGTCAGGTCCCGCAGAAAGTGTCATCACTTCTGTCTCTAAGCTGCTCGTAGGTTGTGTTCCAAAATATGTAGTGCTTTTAGTCGATATTTATTATTTCACAGAGAAATATTACAGCATCATCATCGTCATCATTATCATCTTTTCCATACCCCTCCTCCGGAAGTAAGTACCATCTTGGCAGTGATGGTAGTGGTGACGGCGATGCGGAGCTATCGGGGATAGCTTCTGAAACTAAAATCAATAAATAAATAAATAACATCAAAACAAAATGAAATTAGTTTTGTGCATCACATAGACAAAGAATCAGTTATGCACCGAATTTTCTGTGTATTAGCATACCCTGTCATAGATACCTGGCTATTTCGAGTCAGACAGTATCGCTTTTGTAATGAATCGCTTTTGTAATGAACCTCGCTTGTAGTTACCGGTACTCATAACTGCGACGAGCACTAAACAATACTACTTGTAAGCCGTATATTTAGGAATGAAGTACCATCGACATTAATGGAAAACGAAGATGATGTATAATTTGACCGATATTTCATGGCTGTAAGCTGTAGGGAATAGAATAATCGAATCAAGCACGTTTAATAGATTGAATCGAGACCTCGTAAGTCATTAGCCTGCTGCCGAAATATTAATGCGTGAAGCACGTAACTGCCACCGTCACAACTTAGCAAAAGATTTGGCAGGGAGCCGAGAACTTTCAGGCCGTGTGTAAAATCGGTAAGCGAGTCTAAGGATTCCATTCAGTTCCTTGTTGACACGTCTGGTGCGGCAGTTGAAGATAGCAAAAGCCAAACCTAAGTTTAAAATTTCACGTTTAAGACATCGTTCAAGCATGAAAACCGTACAAACATGCAGTCTCTTGACCTTCGGACGGACCCCGTATGGAAGATGTGTAACTGACATGAGGAAGCACCGTCAAGATTTGAAAAACAGACAAATCATCTGGTCCGGATGGCATTCCTGTTAGATTTTAGAAGGAGTACTCCAGGGAATTGGTCCATCACCCCGCCTCTCTCTCTCTCTCCCTCTCTCTTTCTTTCTCGTCCAACACGAAGATCGAAACGAATGGTATAAAGGAAAGAAAGAAAGCGCGGGTCACTCCAGTATACAAGAAAGATGAAGGAACAGACCGCAAAATTACAGACCAATATCCCTAACTTCGGACTGCTCCCGAATCTTTGTACGTATTCTCAGTTCGAATATAATAAACATTCTTGAGGCTAAGCTGTTTATGTTGATGAATCAGCCTGATTTTAGAAAGCATCATTCGTTCAAAACTCGGCATGCCTTTATTTCACGTGATATATCTAGAACTATAAAGGAAGGTAACAGGTAGATTACATATTCTAGATTTCAGGAAGGTATATGACACGATCTCCCATCGCAGCCCGTTAACGAAGGCACGAGCATATGTAACAGGCTCAGTGATAAGAGAGTGGCTATATCCAATATGCAGCCCAGTGCAATTGGATAGCTGCTGTTCTCTTTATACTTAAATGATTTGGCGGGTCAGTAGTCTTCCGACGATTCAGCGGTCTACGATAAGTCATCAAAGCTGAGTGACTGTAGGAGGACACAAGACGATTTAGACAACATTTCCATTTGGTGTGATGAATGGTCGCTAGCCTTAAATGCGGAAAAAATGCAAGTTAATGCTGATGAGTAGGAATAATAAACCAGTAACTTTCAGGTGAAGTATTACTATCGTCCTGCTTACTTCACTGGTAGGATTGATCCGTTCTAGGTCATGTTGAAGAATTTCGGCGAATGGCTTCTAGATTTGTTACCTGTAAGTGCCATGGAGCTGCTTTCAGAACTCAAACAGAAGTCCTTGGAGGACGGTGTTCTTTCCTAGGAACTGTAAACACAAAATTTAGAGACCCTCATTTCAAGGTAACTACCAAACGACTCTACTGCAGCTAACATTAATTGCGCATAAGGACCACGAAGACCAAATACGAAAAAAGTAGACCTCATATGGAAGCGTCCAGACAGCAGTACTACCATCACTCTATTTAAGATTAATTGTACATGGAGCCCATTGAACTTAAAGAATTCGAAACATGCAATGCCGTAGACGTATACAAAGAAAAAAAAAACTCTGATAATAACTTCTCTGTAATGCAGTAGAAACATGCATACATGAAAAGCAGGAAATACACTCGTCTCAAAGTTAGCTAATATCGACTCTGGCAGCTTGTAGGTGTAGGGTAGAGTTTCGATGTTTCTGTCGCTGGTTTCGAGTGGTTCTGCGAATTTTTTTCTTGGCAGGATAACACCAGTTGTATGGTATCGTCAGTTTTCGCGGCGTATTGCGATTTTATGCCGTCCTTCTGTAGTGCTTTGCATATAGTTGTGTAATTAGGACCTATCTTTGTGATTAATTACGCAATTAGGATCGATCTTTGCGTCAGTTTCTCGACCAAAATAAATAAAGTACACTAACCTAACCTTCCTCTCCCGCATCTAGACAGGTTTCATGTGTTGGGGGTGCACTTGAGCATTCCGTCCAGGAGCACCAGGGTTCGAGTCCCAGAAAGGGCTCCGGCATTTTTAATTTCCCATCAATTCCATGTGTGTCTGGTGGTTTAATTGTGTTAGGTGGGAGCACTTGGCCTTTCCACCCAGGAGGAGCAGGGTTCGAGTTCCAGAAAGGGTTTCTCTCTCTATGTCACAACCCCGCGCCGGTAATAACGACTAGAGAGTCAACACTTGCCGGATACACTGCGTGCGACCTTGTTGTTGTCTACTAACGATGCTTTGGAATGGACTCTCTCTATGTCGCAACCCGCTACGGTAATAACGACTAGAGAGGCAACACGTGCCGGATACATTCGGTATTTTGGAATGGTGCCGGCCCTGTCCCAATACTTCCGCGTTTCCGACATGATTATAGCCGCAGGACGGGAATTAACAGTCTTTGTTCGCAGAATGGTTGTTGGAACTAGATGCGTGGGGCATCCTCTTTTGGAAATCGTAAGAGAATTCAATATTTCGCTATCCACATTGTGCTGAGAATACCAAATTTCAGGCATTGCTATCACCACAGATAACGAAGTGACCGACGGGCTCCACTTAACAATCGAGAGCACCGTCGTATGCGTGCAGTTGTCAGTGCTAACAGACAAGCAGCACTGCGCGTCATAATCCCAGAAATCAGTGTGGGATGCAAGGCGAACGTATCGGTTAAGACAGTGTGGAGAAATATGGCGTTGATGGGCTTTGGCGCCGGCAGCTGCGGCCGAGCGGTTCTAGGCGCTTCAGGTCCTAGGGTAAGTTAGGTTTAAGTAGTTCTAAGTCTAGGTGACTGATGACCTCAGATGTTAACTCCCATGGTGCTTACAAGGGAACCTCCCCATCGCACCCCTCTCAGATTTAGTTATAAGTTGGAACAGTGGATAGGCCTTGATAAACTGAACACAGATCAATTGAGAAAACAGGAAGAAGTTGTGTGGAACTGTGAAAAAATAAGCAAAATATACAAACTGAGTAGCCCATGGGCGACATAGGCAATATCATGGAGACAATTAGCTCACGAGCGCCGTGGTCTCGTGGTAGCGTTAGCAACTGCAGAAGGAGAGGTCCTTGGTTCAAGTCTTCCCACCGAGTGAAAATTTTACTTTCTTTATTTTTGCATAGTTATTATCTGTCCGTTCGTTCATTGACGTCTCTGTTCACTGTAATAAGATCAGTGTCTGTGTTTTGCGACGCATCGCAAAACCGTGCGATTAGTAGACGAAAGGACGTGCCTCTCCAATGGCAACCGAAAACATTTGATCGCAAGGTCAAAGGTCAACCGATTCCTTCACAGGAAAACTCATCTGATACATTCTATACGACACTGGTGACGGCATGTGCGTCACATGACAGGAATATGTTGTCGACCCACCTAACTTGTACACTTGGCGAATGGGTAAAAAGATTCTTCTACCTTGCCCGATTTAGGTTTTCTTGTGAATGTGATAATCACTCCCAAAAAAGTGATGAAAACATAAGAGTTTGTCACATAAACTGAAAATAAAAAATTGAACTTTTCACTCGATGGAAGATTTGAACCAAGGATCTTTCGATCCGCAGCTGCTCACGTTACCACGAGACCACGGCGCTCCTGCGTTTCCGATGTCCTTGATGTTGCATATCTTCCCATAAACTACTTAGTTTGTATTTTTGGTTATTTTTTCACAGTTCCACATAACTTCTTCCTGTTTTCTCAATTGATCTGTGTTCAGTTTTTCAAGGCCTATCCACTGTGCCAACTTATAACTAAATCTGAGGGGGGTGCGATGGGGAGGTTCCCTTGTTAGAGCCAGTCGAACCATTTGGGCTTTGGCAGCAGAAGACCGACGTGAGTGCCTTTGCTAAAAACCCGAAATCGCTTGCAGAGCCTCTCCTGGGCTCGTGACCACATCGGTTGGACGCTAGACGACAGGAAAACCGTGGCCTGGTCAAACGAGACCCAGTTTCAGTTGGTACGAGCTGACCGTAGGGTTCGAGTGTGGCACAGAGCCACGGACCCAAGCTGAAAGCAAGGCACTGTGCAAGCTGATGGCAACTCCGTAATGGTGTGGGCTGTGTTTACATGAAGCGGACTGGGTCCTGCCTGTGTTCGACTACTTGGAGACCATTTGCAGCTACTCATGGGCTTCGTGTTCCGAAACAAGGATGAAATTTTCGCGGATGACAATGGGCCATGTCACCGGGCCCCACTTTTTCCCGACTGGTCTGAAGAAAATTATGGACAATGCGAGCGCATGATTTGGTAACTGAGATCACCCGATATGAATCCGGTCGAATTTTTATGGGGTCGTAATCGAGAGGTGAGTTCGCGCACAAAACACTGCAACGGCAACACTTTGGCAGCTGTGTACGTCTATAGGGGCAGCGTGGCTCAGGGTTTCTGCAGGAGCCTCCCAATAACTTGCTGATTTCGTGCCACGCGGAGATGGAGCACTACACCAGCAGAATCGACGTCCGACACAATATCGGCAGGTGTCTCACGACTTTGGTCACCTCAGTGAATACACTCAAAGACAAACAAGAAAGAAACCGACGCCTTGATATTCATACAGGTGAAACGCCCGCTAAATCACGCAGGGCTAACAGGAAATTAGAATTGTGGAAAGGACCAAGGGAGTTGCGGTCGGATTCGTTTCACAGTTGTAATTTATTATCATTTAGATCACAAATACACTTTTGAAAGAATTAAATTCGCTTCGTGGCTGAAGGCCTCCAAACAGATGCTTTAGAATAAGTTCAGTTTTGAAAAGACATGACACAGTTAAATTTGCAAATAAGATAAATCGTATACATAAATGAGATCACCACGAGGAGCGACTGAATGCCGCCGGATTAAATCTTCACAATTCCAAATATACTATGATGATTACTGAAGGCAGAAGGCCACAATGTTTTAAGATGCTAAAAGGTCTGATGGTCCACAAGGTGCACAAAAAGAGATAAACAAACGCAATAAGACGGCTGAAGGCCGCAAAGTTAAATTCTGAAAAGTCCCTTAACCAAGGCTAAGGATACAAGGCCAGGAAAAATCGGCAACCGATACACTCCCCCGGACCCAACAATGCAAAGTCAACACCTGCCCATTGGCCACCCGGCGGCTCTGCACCGGGGACGCGACCGAACGAAGTCTAGTAAGATGCCCAAATTCCAAAAACCATTCAAGACTCAATGACAAAGAACTGCCGGAATCCAGCAGAGCGCAAAGGGGCTCGGCACCTACCCAAGCACAAACACAAGGCAAAAGGGACGACGCGGTGGTGAGCACGCGGCTACATCAAGGCCTAAACGTTCGAACCCGGGTTTGTGGGGCAACCCGGCGTCATCTGTTAGCTCTAGGAGCGCGAGGCTGACCACAAGAGCGTACCAAATGAGCTGAATTTCCACATCTGAAACAACGCCTGGGTTCCCTTTTACTAATTTCTACAGCTGTGGGCAATCCGGAATCAACACCCACGTCGCGCCTCGCAACTTCCCAACGTCCGTGGCTCTCAGGGGGTAATGCGGATGCTGCTATAACGGCGTGACGGAGTCCTCCCCAGGTTTCAGGCTGCTTACCAGAAATAAAATGCGACTTATCCGCCGCACGCATTCCCTTGAGAACGATAGAATCTAATTCACGTTCCGGTAGTTCAATCAGCAAGGCTAAAGAGGCTGGGTGGACTGTCAAGATACTGATACAACCGCTCGTCACCCCGCTGCAACTTCGCAAATGGGGCGGCAGTCAAGTTGTTTCCGAACCCCGGTGCTTAACCGCTGACTAATTACAAGTCCCCTTAATTGTTCCAAGGAGAATCCTTCGGCCACGGTTCGTGAGAGGATGCTTTGCAGCTCGCCTATAGCTAGCGGGTACAGTAACGACAAAACGATGCGGTGTGGAACGCGAAAGGCGGCCGCGTGCTGTTCGAGACGAACCAACAACCACAGAAAATTCTCTACTTGATAAATCCGCTGTACCAATTAATCGGTCAGACCTTGAAAGAAATAAGCCAAAGGGTTCGGCAACTTAGCAAATGCGGCGTCCAACTCAACGGGCGCCGTAACCATGCCACTCCCGGGCTGGCCTCCATGTTCCCCTTTATGGCGCAAGTCACCATCCTCAAACTTCATCCCAACTAACTCCAGACGTGGAAGTTTAAATTGCAACACGCTTACCAGAGATCCCAACTCCGCGGCCGATTTTCTATGCTGCTCTCCCAAATCTACTGAAGTCGGGCACCCGATTGGTTAAATGCGCTAACTGTGCTCGGACCCGACCCACCTGACTGTCACTAGGCCGCGTTCCTTCTTAGAGACCAAAAGTGTTTTCAGACCCCTTAAGAGCCTCGCCGAGAAACTGGATGGCCGCACCTGTCTCACCGATCACAGCCAAGGCGACGTCAGCCGGCTGCAGCACGGCAGCGCGCAAACGGGCCACCAGTTCTGGAACACTGCCCTCCGCCTGTTGAAGCCTTATTGCCAACTCGTAAACAAGATGGTCCCTTCTCAGCAGGCCGATCCCTGGACACTGTCTGACTGCCATTATCTTAAAACCTGAAACAATAACAACCAAAACAATACCGTGCCACAGACACATTCGCAACCAAAGTGAAGCCGAGCGCAACTAGTTTGGTAAGCACGAGCGCAAACCACGCTCTGCTACCAGTGAAACGCCAGCTAAATCACTCAGGGCTAACAGGTAATTAGGATTGTGGAAAGAGCCAAGGGAATTGCGGTCAAATTCATTTGACAATTATAATTTATTATCATTTAGTTTACAAATACACTTTTGAAAGAACTAAATGTGCTTCGCGGCTGAAGGCCTCGAAACAAATGCGTTAGAATAAGTTCAATTTTCAAAAGACATGACACACAGTTAAATTTACGAATAAGATAAATAGTATACATATATGAAATCAGCATGCGGAGCGGCTGAAGGCCGCCGGATTAAAACTTCAAAATTCCAAATATACACTCCTGGAAATGGAAAAAAGAACACATTGACACCGGTGTGTCAGACCCACCATACTTGCTCCGGACACTGCGAGAGGGCTGTACAAGCAATGATCACACTCACGGCACAGCGGACACACCAGGAACCGCGGTGTTGGCCGTCGAATGGCGCTAGCTGCGCAGCATTTGTGCACCGCCGCCGTCAGTGTCAGCCAGTTTGCCGTGGCATACGGAGCTCCATCGCAGTCTTTAACACTGGTAGCATGCCGCGACAGCGTGGACGTGAACCGTATGTGCAGTTGACGGACTTTGAGCGAGGGCGTATAGTGGGCATGCGGGAGGCCGGGTGGACGTACCGCCGAATTGCTCAACACGTGGGGCGTGAGGTCTCCACAGTACATCGATGTTGTCGCCAGTGGTCGGCGGAAGGTGCACGTGCCCGTCGACCTGGGACCGGACCACAGCGACGCACGGATGCACGCCAAGACCGTAGGATCCTACGCAGTGCCGTAGGGGACCGCACCGCCACTTCCCAGCAAATTAGGGACACTGTTGCTCCTGGGGTATCGGCGAGGACCATTCGCAACCGTCTCCATGAAGCTGGGCTACGGTCCCGCACACCGTTAGGCCGTCTTCCGCTCACGTCCCAACATCGTGCAGCCCGCCTCCAGTGGTGTCGCGACAGGTGTGAATGGAGGGACGAATGGAGACGTGTCGTCTTCAGCGATGAGAGTCGCTTCTGCCTTGGTGCCAATGATGGTCGTATGCGTGTTTGGCGCCGTGCAGGTGAGCGCCACAATCAGGACTGCATACGACCGAGGCACACAGGGCCAACACCCGGCATCATGGTGTGGGGAGCGATCTCCTACACTGGCCGTACGCCACTGGTGATCGTCGAGGGGACACTGAATAGTGCACGGTACATCCAAACCGTCATCGAACCCATCGTTCTACCATTCCTAGACCGGCAAGGGAACTTACTGTTCCAACAGGACAATGCACGTCCGCATGTATCCCGTGCCACCCAACGTGCTCTAGAAGGTGTAAGCCAACTACCCTGGCCAGCAAGATCTCCGGATCTGTCCCCCATTGAGCATGTTTGGGACTGGATGAAGCGTCGTCTCACGCGGTCTGCACGTCCAGCACGAACGCTGGTCCAACTGAGGCGCCAGGTGGAAATGGCATGGCAAGCCGTTCCACAGGACTACATCCAGCATCTCTACGATCGTCTCCACGGGAGAATAGCAGCCTGCATTGCTGCGAAAGGTGGATATACACTGTACTAGTGCCGACATTGTGCATGCTCTGTTGCCTGTGTCTATGTGCCTGTGGTTCTGTCAGTGTGATCATGTGATGTATCTGACCCCAGGAATGTGTCAATAAAGTTTCCCCTTCCTGGGACAATGAATTCACGGTGTTCTTATTTCAATTTCCAGGAGTGTACTATGATGATTACTGAAGGCAGAAGGCCACAGTGTTTTAAGATGCTCACTCTACGACAGATGACAACCGGGAAGTTGTTGCAGCTGAGCAAAGATCCTATCAGAGGGGATATATCGATACGCGCTACTAGCGCCGATGACGGTCAGGCAAAACAGCAAGTCAGTAACGCCAGTAATTTAAATCTACGTGGTCAGATGGAAATACGTTAAAGCAGGGTGTAAAATACCAAAAGGTGGGACTGCGAGCAATGCACAGATATCAGGCGATCCACGATCGAATGAAAAGCTCCGTGTTTGTGGCTGTGTGGATGCTGGGACCTTGCAGTTTTAAATGTATTATGACATATAATTCAGTGGTGAGAATTCTGTTAGATCGTTCATCATTTTAGCAATAATTTAACTGCATCACTTGAGAGTACTAATTAGACAAAAGAATGTCCGTCACTTTATTAAATTCTCTGTCTTAGCATTCCCAAAAAATGCAGTTGTCTATTCTCTAATATTTCGTTATTTATCAGTCCTTCAATCTCTCTAAAGGAAATTTGACTACAGACTTTTACTCCACACATAAGCAAGGGCCTGTACCACTTTTATCGGTTTCCATATATAAAATTATTCATCAAATCATCATAGGTAATATATTTTCTCAGACGCCGCCGAGTTAAACGTGAGCTGTTCAGTATTTATAGCCATATACGTACTAAGACTCATCCACAGGCTTAGTTTAGGCAATCCCTGGCGTCTTCTCGTCGGAGCCTGCTAGCAGTCTACACCTAGATGTACAGGGTGACAATTATCGAACTGTATGAAAAAAAACCATGGATTGCACGCACTTTACACAACATGTAAATGTCACTGCAGATCTTCGGATTTAGGTAATGACATGTTCGATATGACTGCCATCAGTGGTGATGATGTGGCGCAAACGAATAACGAAATTCTGCAGGACCCACAGAATGGCTGCTTCCAGCTTAGCAGTGCCAGTGGCCTCTGGGTACCCCAGTGCCAGATTGCAGTCCCCAAAGTGCACCACGAGAGTATTGGGACTAGGCTGGCTCTACCCCAAAGTACCGTTATCCAAGATGGCGGCGATGACGTCATCCAAGGTGCTGGATTTTGGCGGGAAGTTGGAATTTTGGCGGGAAAGTGCCCTGCACGCCCTTCCCCAAATAAATGGCAGGCAGTTCAAATTCCAATAGGATAATGCATAACACTAAGAAAAGTGGCTGGAAAATGGGACTTGGCTTTATTATGTAACCAGTTTAAACCATGTGTGTTCCCCACGAGCTCTAGAGGCCAAATGGCTTAGTTGATCTTCACCACCAGTGAGCGCCACCGTTATGTCATCCAAGATCGCGGATTTTCGCGGGAAGTTACAATTTTGGGGGGAAGAAGTTCAATTGTGCTACCTCCGCTAACCTAACCCCCCACCCCCCAGGAAATGGCGGCAATTTCAAATTCCAACAGGATAATGCGCCACACCGCTCTTATCTCTAGTAAGCAAAGGAAATCGCAGGAAAATGGCTCACTTGGCCTACCTCCATTAACCTAAGTCACCCGACCGCCACCTCTTCCTATGAACTTGCGCCAACTTCTAATTTTTGCGGTAAGCAAAATTCATTTCCCATATGTCTACTAAGCTAACATAATTGCGCGAAAAAAAAGACACTTTACTAACCTCAGTCGTCAGGCTGCCATCACCTGCTAAGGATTCGTGGGAAAATGACTTGGACGTAATACTTCATTTAAACAATTCCATGCAGGTGTGTATGTTCAAGTGTTCGGCTTTCCAAATTTTCCACCACCATGAGTCAAACAAACCTCCGACTGTCGTTCAGTGCACCCTGTTAGTCCCACAGACGTGAGCAAGTGGCTTTTGAGCAGCCAATGAACCCAGTTCTTGGCACTTTTATATTCACAAGTCTGTCTTGACCACACAGATTTCTTTGCACTTTATTACCGGTTTCAGCTTACCTCCATCTTCAGATGTGTTGTAAATATAAATATTGTATAAGCGACCAGGTTCAATTAGTTAAGACTAAACTATACAGTATTTATGTTGCATGAAATATAAAACATTTCTAGCCATGATAGCAGCCATACATACTGTTAAAAGATTCTGATAAAAATCATCAAGTTAAACATGTGAGTACATGGTACGTGCCAGCAGAGGCCACTTTAGCTAAAGTAAACCAGTGTCGCCAATATAAAATTTAAAATGCAGTTTGCACTGTCTTTAGATAAAAACTTTTCTTTAGCTAAATGAGCGTCTGGCATTAAAAAACATATGGTGATATACTGTATGTGAAATTGGACTCGTAGTTGAAATCCACAAAAAGCACAAATACTACACAATACAGCCCTTAGCCTTGTTAGGTTACATCAACCGTTTATGAACGCCAGTATAAAAAGTATAAAATAAAAAATCACAAAATCTTCTATCCTAAGAGATCAGTTAACAGTTAACGCAATCATAATACATTTAATAAAGTAGTGCCCCTTAGTTAAAAACAGAAAATCTATAATCGATATTACATTAGAGTGCGGCGTCGACGGCGAATCTGACGTGGCTTCTTCTCTGCGTGACTTCCTTGTTTTCCTGCGGCTGAGCTGGCGGGGGGCGGCCCAGGCTGCTCGCCGCCGGCGGCCCACACACGCCAATCCGCCGGGGTGCTCCACGCGTAGCTCTCTGAATAGATCAAAGTGAGCATTCAGGTTAAACCCGTTCTGTTCATTCAGCAGTAATTTCCATTGTTGTTTTCTGTGCACATAAATCTCCAGTTCTTCGAGCAGGTTCATTAACTGTCCCTTGGACGCCCTTTGCAACGCTTTCATATTACTGTCTATACGTTCTACCGAATGTCTTTCTCTGTCCACATGTGAACCGAAAGCGCTCTTATTTTGACTATACGCATGTTCCCTAAAACGAGTCTGGAAATTTCTTTCTGTCTGACCGATGCAAAATCTGTCACAGTCCTGGCAGCTAATCTTATAAACACCAGATCCCATAAATTTATTGCTGTCGTTGCCAGCTTCGTGCCGTAGCTTACAACCAATTGTACCTTTCGTTTGGAACCCAATTTTTATTTTCGTTTTTCTTAAGGCCTGCGCAATTCTGTCTGAAAAAGCACCATTGTATGACATAACCACAAACTTCTTGCCCTCTGATTCTATTGGCTTCTTCCTGTCACATATTTTTGATTTTAATTTATAATAAAGTTTCATTACGTCACGATCTTATATCCATTTGCTCTGGCTGTTTATTTAATCACACTTGATTTCTCTATCTCGTCATTAGGGGTAAGCGGCAGTTTTAGCAACCTGTTAAACATAGCTCTGAAGTACGCCCATTTATGCTTACTGGGGTGACAGGAGTTTGCATTTGTGTCAGTCGCTGTTGTCTTCCAGAATATGCTAATTTTATGTCTTCCATCTCTTTTAGTTAACCTAAGATCCAAAAAACGTATACTTCCTTCTCCTCACTGTGTGTTTAGTTTTTCCGTGCATCTCACCCATCTTTTCTGCTATACCGCGTATTTCATTTCGTGACCTTTGTACAGTAGTATAATATCGTCTACATACCGTCTGTAATAGACAATTTTCTCGCAGACGTCAGGATTTTGTTCGAAAACCTTATTTTCTAGCTCATTTATAAATATCTCAGCTAAAGTACCAGACAGTTGCCCATTGCGAGCCCGTCCATCTGATAAAAAATTTTGTTGTTAAACTTAAAATAATTAAATGACAACACAAGTTCCAATATTTCCAACAGTTCTACTATTTCACCCTGGCTAATCTTCCTAGGTGTTAGCAAGTTCCTCCTTATAATTTCTAACATATCGTTCATTGGGATGTTGGTATATAGGTTAATGACGTCAAAAGAAGCCAATGTAGCCCCATCTGGGATTGGTGCATCTTTAATCTCACTCGCAGATTCATAACTGTTCACGACATTGAATGATTTTCTGTAAGTATATGCTGCTCTATCGATTCCCCTTTCTTCTGCAACTTAATTTGCAAACGAAGCACGGGAATGGACGGGTTCATCATTTTTAATCTACGTTCCTCTTTTACATCCGGAAACAAAAATACACTGCTGCCAATTATTTTCTTTATATTTGACTGAAATTTGTTCACAGGATTTCTCTTGACTTCAACTATGTTATTATCTGCAACAAAGATTTCGTTTTTTTGGATGTAATCGCAGTCATAAATTATGACAAACGAATTACCTTCGTCTGCTCTCGTGACTATAGCTATATCCATTTCTAATATTTGATTTAGGTGTGATGTTTGAGGCTTTCCCGGTGCTGCATCTGCTTGATAAGTTCTCGGGAATTACGCCGGATGATATTGTAGAAACCGCACAATATTTCAGCGAGACAACTGCCCGCCACCTTCAGGTACTACTGTCGCGTCGCTGAGAAGCTCGCCAATTTATATGCTGGCTTTCTAGAACAGCGCAGGCGCCAGCGGGGGCATAACCACTGAAGAAAGAAGAGCGCTGCCATCTTTAAAATAAGACAATGATATAGTAATTTTACCAGCTGATTGATCTTAGATGACGTTATGCCCCCGCTGGCGCCTGCGCTGCTCTAGAAAGCCAGCTTATAAATTGGCGAGCTTCTCAGCGACGCGACAGTAGCACCTGAAGATGGCGGGCAGTTGTCTCGCTGAAATATTGTGCGGTTTCTACAATATCATCCGGCGTAATTCCCGAGAACCTATCAAGCATTTGATTTAGGCTTTTAAGTGCTTCTAAATGTTTTGCATTTTCTCGTTCGTGACGACCTACTGCAGGTATGCATTTATTAGTTTTTACTGCTATGTCCATTTAATCAAATTTATTGAGTTTAGCCACGTCACACGCAACTTTTACCTCCGCAATAGTATTTTTAATTATGCCTGGGCTCAGTTTCGGAGTAATACTATTCTGCCAGCTGCCAGAACCTAAGTCATCACTCCATTTCATTTACTTACAGAAACTTTTCTGAATATAGATAAACATTTGATGTGAACTGAAGCTGCACTTGACTGGTTCCCTACGTAAAACTCCTCGTACCTGCGTTGTAACACCGAAGGACGCAAGTGGTTTAGTTACGAAACGCTATGTGATACAGACGAGTCACCAGACTATCTGAAACTGTGTATCTGTGTTTTAATTAACTTCTAGCAAAACGGAAAACTGTATAACAAAATGGCTGTCCTGTGAAATTCTGTATTGTGCGGTTCAGCGAATAGCGCGACATTGCATGACGTAACACTACGTGACTGGCACTTTCAAAAGTCGTTCAAATGGCCCTGAGCAGTATGGGACTTAACATCTATGGTCATCAGTCCCCTAGAACTTAGAACTACTTAAACCTAACTTACCTAAGAACATCACACAACACCCAGTCAATCACGAGGCAGAGAAAGTCCCTGACTCCGCCCGGCATCGAACCCGGGAACCCGGGCGCGGGAAGCGAGAACGCTACCGCACGGCCACGAGCTGCGGACTCTCGCACTTTTAACACACAATTTTGAAGGAGCAAATAACCTAAAATGTTTCTGTGAAAATCCCGTGTAATTTTACGTGGACAGACTGATTAAAGAAAATTTGAAACATTAAATAATACAAACGACAGTGCCACACTGCACTGTGTAAACAACTGATTGCGCATGAAACGGAATCTGAATACACTTTACATTGAACGTGATAATAATTTTGAAATGCAACACGTAACTGTAAATGATCTTTTTATCTGGATTGTAATCTAAATGCCCCTAAGAAATTTTCATAGCTTACCTGTAGCAACGAGTACTTGGTGCAGCTCGAAGTGGTGGACGTAAACATGCAGCTCAGCAGCAGACGAGCTAAACGAGAAGGAAGCCTCGCGCAGTGCAAGCGACCCGAGCACGTGGAGCTACTCTCAGCAGGTCGTGCTCCCCTTTTAGGCAACAATGTTCCGCTCAGTGCAATGCCGCGGCACCCATAATCGGGAGAGGAGGAGGTGGTGTTGAATGACTGAAGGACAACTAACCTTATTAAAGAACTGTATTGCCAATGATAGAACTCATTCTTTAACTGTTACATTCATCTTCATAAAAATTACCTCTTAGTAAAAATATGACTCAGCCAGATGGCTGTAGTATCGCATACACAAGGTATAAAAGGGCAGTGCATTGGCTCCATAGACTCAACACAATACCACTCACCAAAGGAAGCTACCAAAGAGAACTGGACATAAAAATGCAGATAGAACAAAATAATGGTTACAATAATAACACAGTATCAAAGCTAAACAACAAAATTAAAAGTAAAATAAAAGCAGAAAGCTCCAAACCACAGACAACAACACAATAGAACCAAACACAAAAACGCAGTCCGACAACAGCTTCACTGGATAATTAGAAAACAATGAAAAGACAGGGAATAAACATACCATACGCAACAGACAATTCTATACAACAATACACCCCAAAACTGACAAAAAAAAGAGACATATACCAGAAAGCAGGTATATATCGGATACAGAGTAACACTTGTGAAGCCACATACATAGGACAAACAGGTAGAACTTTTGATGTCAGATAAATAAAACACACGAGAGGATGGAACCAACCACTCCACATTTGCATAACACCTAAGAAAAAATGGCCACAAACGAACCACTAGAGAAGATGACATGAAAATAATTAGAATCAACAATAAAAACACCTCCTAACAATGCAAGAAAATTACCACATACAGAAAACCAAAGCAGAGGGGAAAATGCTGCTGAATGACCAAGTACACATGCCAAGGAAATCATTATTTACACTAATAGATAAAATAATAGAATAACGTTCGCAAAAAGTATTAATATAATAATACTGTCCAATATAATAATAATATAATCCAACATTTTTACACTCACTCATCCATGAACCCCTCCACAGAATACTGAAACGAAAAGTCAGATCGTCAAATCAGCTGTCACCAAAGTTTTCAACCACTCACTAACAGCTAGTCCACCCGCCCCCTCCCCCCCCCCCCCTCCCAAAAAAAAGAAAAAAAACGACTCGTCGGCTCTATCCCCCTCTCTCACTCACTCCTACACACATACGCTATAAACATCATAAACAAAAGTTAGTCTCGAACATATACTTCGTTAGGTTGACAACAAATAGGTAATCATACCAAAGAAGATGAAACACGTAATGGAGTCGCAATATTTACGCTGTGAAAAACAGTGTACGACGAAATAGCTGTATCGAGTAACAAAAGAACAATAGTCCACCACAAAAAAAGAATGAGAAACAAGGTGAACAGTGTGTGGAAGGCGAGAACACAAAGATGTGATCATATGGCAGTGATAAAAGTGGCAGTGCCACCTCCGGACCAGATGCGAGGAAACTCAGATCAGCAAAACGTAAGTAATTAATTTTTTTTAACAAAAATTCGCGAAGTGAACTGTTTAATAATCTAAAACTAATAAAACTGTATAGATCCCACTGACGAGGCCTTGGAACAGGAGAAGGCGAAACTCGTATGGGATAAATAAAGTAACCAGCAGCAGGAAAATGAGGTTTTATTTACAAAACAATTATTGTAGAATACGTTTGGCAGCTATGTCGCCACTTATTTCCTCGGGTGGTGCAGAATTATCCTACTAAATTTACTCGCTAATAAGAGTATTTTGTTATTTCGATAAACATCCCGAATGATTGTCACAAAGTGGTGACATAAACGTAGAAAACTCATGTTTTTGAGTCCAGAAAGCTCTATGCAACAGAAACTGTAGATCATATTATTCATATATGGGGTAATAATAGAGGGTTGTTTGCCTGGGTTGTCTGCTAGGGTAGTGAAAGGTGTTTGCTGCTCCAAGGGAGGTCTGGTTTGTTTTCGGTTCTAATCTTGATAGAGGCAGATAAAGCACTTTTAAGAAATTCTCGCGCCCCCAATACGTTTTTATTGCTACCTTTATTCTGTACCGGCGCCCTGTGGATGTCAATATTCAACTCTCGTAGAATTTCATACTTGTTACTGCCTACTTTTTCTGCTTCTGTCAATAATTGAATTGACTTGAGTGTGGCACTGAATGATTTTTAACTGAATTTTTATGACCCATCCTCACACATTGCTAAATTTGCACACTTTCATGATAGGTCAGCAACGGTAATCCAGTATGGCTGCTCTGACCGTTGATACAGACTGTTTCGCTGCCGAATGAGCATAATATTTTGCTAATTCGTAACGAGCTGGGGTACTTTGTCTTACTAAAACAGTTATGTTATCTCGATAAGCTGAAAGTAATTTTTATTAGTACATTTAATACTAATTAGCGTTTCTTCTTTCATTTATATCTTACATTTACGTGTTGTGTTTAACACACTAATCAGCATTAATACAGTCTTACTCATGATTGAAAACAGCCTGACGGAGTTCGGATGATTTTTCCATTCACGCCTGTGCAATGTATGTTGGTAGCACTTCGTCGACTTGCCTGTTATGCTATGTAGCAGACTTTAAAGCTGTGCAGATCAACATAACGAAAAGGCGAGGGGACTCGCTCGTTTTGTCCACGACTGTACATACAGCAAAGGAGTTATACGCCCTTGTTTTCAGTACTGGACCGTGACTACAGAAAGATCTCTTGAAATGTTAAGTTATTGAGTTAGACAATATTCCCATACTTGAAGCTGTACAGGAAAACCTCATTTGGGAGCAGATTGGTGGCCCACTGCATTAGAGACTACATGCCTGGGTATTTCTGGATGACAATTTCAATGATTATGTAGGAAAAAGGGCTAAAATCGATTGGCCTACAAGATCACTGGCCCTCACATCTCTGATTTTTCAGTGCGAAGGATACTGAAAAACAATGTTTTCGCAACAAATCCATTAAGCATACAGCATGTAAGGGATTTGAGTGAATAAAAGTTTCAAAACATTTTTGGTAATAATGGGGAATTGTGTGGTAATACATTTAAATATGTGTTTATACGATGTTTTACGCGTCTAGATAACATAGGAGGTTACTTTTAACTAGTTCAGTATAACAAATTACTTTGTATAAACTCCTAAAGCTACAAAACATCGTAATACAGTTTTGGTTAGCCAACTTTCGCCTCATGCTTTATACCGCGAAACACTGAGCGTGACGCATTTTTATGAAGTTTCGTAAACCCCAGCGAAAGAAAAGGGGAGAGTAGGGAATGGTTACTCGGAGGTAACACAGCTGAGATTTGAGTTGGTAAACTGAATGCAAACACTGCGTTATACAGGGTGAACTTTAAGAAAATCGACGAACTGCAGGGACGACTTCCTTACTCTAAATGGAGGAAGGAAGGTCCTACTAGCGTGTGGCCGAAAATGCGTCGACGCCACGGTAGATGGCGCTGACGGACGAGTTGCTCTGACCACGTGGCGTGGTGTACGCTATGTGATTCACGCAGCTTACTGTAAGCAACAGAATGGTCCGCTATTCGTGTCACGAACAAGTCGTACGGTGTTTTTGTAAGGCCAAGCAGATGCAAGCGATCGGGGGGCAGCACGGCTGTACCACAAGTACCCTCACAGATACCAACCACACCACACAACATGTGAAGCCCTTTTCGGGCGTTTGTGTGATCGTGGGTCCTCTCATACAGACGAACGTGCACGGAGAAGGCAGACTGTGGACAGATTTGGAGGACCAGGTTCTACAGGAACCGCAGTACAAACTCCAGGCAAGTGGCCCCCCGTCATATCCAAAGCCAAAGAACGGTTAGGTGTATCCTGCATGACAACCGCTACTATCCCTATGGCCTGCAACGAGTGCACGGGCGGGGGTGAGATGCAGCTCCGTACTGCGTTCGGGGACGATTTGTTGTCGTTGCACGGACCCGTCCATTTCTGGACACACGTTCATACCACCTATCTTCCTCCATATCCAATCAGAAATTCGCCCCTGCAGGTTGTCGGTTTAATCAATGTGTACCCTGTATTGCCCCAAAGTGTAATAGTTTAAGTCTTGACGCTTGAATCCACTTAACAGCATGTGTATCCTTGCTGCGTGCGTTTCTTTGTAATTAAACTCGCGGGGGACAGGTGGGTGTTCTCCTGGTGATTTGTAGGGCGGCCGCTCCCCTGGCCCGCAGCTGCGTGATCGGAGCAGGCCAGTATCGGCGAGGTAACCGCGCCGGCCGCCGGCCGCCGACACACTATTAGCGATGTGAGACGCGGTGTATTGCCGCCCGGCGTGGGAGGCTTACGCCGGGGGAATGCTAACGGTCGCATTACGGCGCTGAGGATGGGCTCGGCGGAAGAAACGCAGGAACGCGGCAGGCGGCGGCGGACAAAGGCAGCCGAGGCTGTCAAAGTCTGCGCGCATACCACACGGCGGTACAGATAGCAGCTAGCCTAGCGTGCGACCGTCGCGACGGGGCGGCGGAAACTCAACAGGGGCCAGCGGCTTACACGTCTACATCTGCCTCTACAGCCACACTCTGCAAGTGTGTGTGGCAGGGTACGTTTCCAATACGCTTTCAGTATGACCTGTCAGTCCTATTTGCAACGGGCCGCACGCACGCTCGAGCAATACTGTTGGATGCGATACGCTAGAGTTTTGCAAGCAATAATTTCTTTTGTGAACTGACGGCACTTTTCCAGTATCCTGCCACTGATCCGAATTTGGGCGCCTGCTTAAGCCATGGCTGAGCCTGAGTGGCTATTACACTTGCAGTTGCACTTCAAAAGTTTCGGACGCTTACTGACAAGGGGAGGTGACGCCGTTCGCATCGAGGGTTTACTCCATAAACTTTTAGTCGTCCATTAGGACAACATAATGTGCAAGTAGAACGGCGTACTACACAGGCAATTTCGAGAAAATCTCGAAAGAAGTTTTATGGGGAGATGTTGCACACGTGCACCGCAAGCCTCAGAGACAGGTGGCGGCGGTCCCGTAGGCTGGTGTTCGAGCTCCGTGATCGGCGGGTCGCTGGCTCCAGACGGTCTCGTGTCTTTATTTTTGTTTTCACTTTACACTTCTTCACGCTAGTCACATTATTTTGTACATTTTATTTTAAGGGCAATACGATGGAAAGATGCCTGTATTTTCTATGAACTTTTACTGAATTTCCAATGTTATTTCGCTGCTTACTAATTCCTGTTATTACAACAAATATTATGTGGGTCTTTTATTTCAAGTTAAAAACCTTATCAAGCCTTTCAAATTTATTCATATCTGATTGAAAACGAAGCAAAAATTGCTTCTCATGAAGATGGTATTATAATACATTCATTCGTACATCACCCATTTTCGGGACTGATATTCATGAAAATAATGCGAAATGGTTTACTTCCAAATTGTCAGAAGAAAAGAAAAAAATTAAAAATTTTTCCTTAGAAACTGAAAATTCCTCGTGCATGCGGAACAACTGCATTCATGCGACGTAGAAGATGCCGTTTTAAATGGT
Organism: Schistocerca americana; assembly: GCF_021461395.2. NCBI lineage: Eukaryota > Metazoa > Arthropoda > Insecta > Orthoptera > Acrididae > Schistocerca > Schistocerca americana. Next base: position 196,029,200 of record NC_060127.1, read on the forward strand.
TCAAATGGCTCTGAGCACTATGGGACTCAACTGCTGAGGTCATTAGTCAATGCCGTTTTAATTAATGTTTTCTGTGTCTGTACGAAAAATATCATCCTGCAATCTGTAACGTCTAAAGCACATTCGGCGATTAATCACACATTATCTTCATGTTCTGGCATATTGCAACTCATTGTATTATTCAGTAGAGTTGTTCACGCGACAGGCAGATATTTGCACGGAACCTTTATGCGTTTGATCGTTTACTTTCCGATGGTTATACAGGGTGAAAAGTATTTAAACCGACAAACTCTGAGAGGTTGTAGAGGACATCAAAACAAATATTTTTCCCTAATGTCATTTTTTCCTATGAGGAGTATTTAAACCGGTAGAGGAACTGTGCTCTAGGTGGATATTCAACTGTTTCCAGGTTCTGGACACGCTGTAAGTGAAATCGACGTTACAATTCCTCTCGAAGGACTGTTCTTACATTCGTCTGATTCGTCCCCATATTACGTGCAATTGCGCGAGTGCTGATTGAAAGATCCCGCTCCACATGCTGCAAGACAGCTTCCTCCAATTGCAGCCTTCTTACCGTGCGACGGCGTCCCCGTCCAGGTAATCTGCTAAATGACCCGGTCTCAAGCAGACGTTGGTACACAGCAGCAAAGGTCGCATTATCCGGGATACGGCGATTAGGATATTGTTGTTGATAAACCCGCTGTGCAGCTCGTTCGTTGTGGTGCGCTACGCAGTACGCGCCAAGCATGTCAGCGTACTCACTCCAAGTGTATTGCTCTATTAGTAAACAGAGACAATGCACTACTACACTGGTGGACAGCAGTTGCCTACAACTGAAGAGCGTAATACGCCCTCTAACAACTGAAGATCTAATACAGCCTCTAACAACTGAAGAGCGTAATACGCCCTCCACCGGTTTAAATAATCCTCATAGAAAAAAATGACATTAGAGAAAAATATTTGTTTTGATGTCCCCTACAGCTTCTCAGAGTTTGTCGGTTTAAATACTTTTCACCCTGTAAATATAATATTTCTTGTGATAAGTACAAAATAGCGAGCAACAAAATAACATCGGACATTCAGTACAAGTGAATGCAATTACACGTGTCTTTTGATCATATTACCTTTCAAAAGTAATATGTATAAATTTAAATCAAACTAAGAACAGCCGACCAGTTGCAAAGGATAAAGCAATCTTTACCTAGGTTTCAATAGATATAAATCTATCTTCTTCAGAAGATGCCTGGGGACAATGAACATCGTAATATATATTAAGGTATGAAACATGAGTCAAGAATAAAGTTTAACATATATTAGGAAAATATTGTATTACAAGATGTGAGAAAGATTCTTGGTACTTACAGTATTATAACAACATGAAGTGATATGTCCTTATCGTTTAGGCAAACATCTGCATAGTTACATTAATCATATAAAATATAGCCCTGACAACAGGGTTTGTCAAACAAATAAAATAGGTACATAGAAGTTGCAGAGCGCCTAAGCGACTGAGTAAAGTCGGCCAGCGTAGTAGCACAGCGGCCAGGGCAGGTGGCGCTCATGTCGCGAACTATGTGCCGATAGGCGTACTGAAGTAACATTTGAAACATCAATTTTAAATGCGTTCTTAAATAGAGTGATAATAAATAAATTGGCAAGCATTTGACACTCCCGTTATGACATTGTGGGAGGTATAGGAACAATAACGTAGATACATACATCAAAAAGACAGGTGGCGCTTCCGCCGTGAGTTACATGCAGTGGTCTATATAGCCAAAATATAAAGTTATATTACCATATTAGTGAAGCCCATAGAACGTATATAAGTCAAACCATCAAGAACAATCAGTAATGGCTTTTAAGAAAATTACGAGACCTGGTCTACAATCCAGTTACTACGTAATATAGAATAAGAGAAAATTACATGGGGGCCGCTGTAGTGGCAGCCATATATCGTGAAAAGAACACATTATATAAACGATAGTAAACTGGAGGATTTGAAAGTGCATTATAGCTTCCTGAGGAAAGTAGTCTATTTCCTCAGGAAGCTATAATGCACTTTCAAATCCTCCAGTTTACTATCGTTTATATAATGTGTTCTTTTCACGATATATGGCTGCCACTACAGCGGCCCCCATGTAATTTTCTCTTATTCTATATTACGTAGTAACTGGATTGTAGACCAGGTCTCGTAATTTTCTTAAAAGCCATTACTGATTGTTCTTGATGGTTTGACTTATATACGTTCTATGGGCTTCACTAATATGGTAATATAACTTTATATTTTGGCTATATAGACCACTGCATGTAACTCACGGCGGAAGCGCCACCTGTCTTTTTGATGTATGTATCTACGTTATTGTTCCTATACCTCCCACAATGTCATAACGGGAGTGTCAAATGCTTGCCAATTTATTTATTATCACTCTATTTAAGAACGCATTTAAAATTGATGTTTCAAATGTTACTTCAGTACGCCTATCGGCACATAGTTCGCGACATGAGCGCCACCTGCCCTGGCCGCTGTGCTACTACGCTGGCCGACTTTACTCAGTCGCTTAGGCGCTCTGCAACTTCTATGTACCTATTTTATTTGTTTGACAAACCCTGTTGTCAGGGCTATATTTTATATGATTAATGTAACTATGCAGATGTTTGCCTAAACGATAAGGACATATCACTTCATGTTGTTATAATACTGTAAGTACCAAGAATCTTTCTCACATCTTGTAATACAATATTTTCCTAATATATGTTAAACTTTATTCTTGACTCATGTTCATGGCGCGGCACGAGTCTCGCATCCTCTTCCAGAACATTCGCTCCTTCCGCTCCAACAAATACCTCCTCATGCACACCCTCTCCCACCACCAGGTCGACGCCTTCCTCCTGAATGAAACCTTTCTCCAGCCCCACCATTCTGGCCGCTCCTCCCCCTATATCCTCCACCGCACTGATGCTCCTGGTCCTCGTGCGCAGGGTGGAGTCGCGATTGGCCACCTTAAGCATATCCCCGTCCGGCCACAACCTCTCCTCAATGACCCCACTGAACACCTTATCCTTAGCGTCTTCTTCCCCTCCCTCACCATTACCTGTGCCACCATCTATGTCCGCTCCACTGCTCCTCTTCCTTATGACTTCATCTCACACATTGATCACACCTTCTCCACCTATGTGATTGCCGCCGACCTCAACGTCCATAGCCGCACTCCTGCTGCCCTTCGGCGGTGGCATCAGTTCCTCTCCACAATCCAGGGTGACCTTGTTCCCATTCCCCAGCACACCCGACCCGAAAGTAACACCACCCCCGATGTTGTCATTGCCTCCGCCAACCTCCTTGGGCGTCTCACTGTCGCCGTCCTTGACCCCACAGGTAGCGATCACCTCCCTGTCCTTCTCACCATAACGTCTGCAAACCGCCCCCCTCCAGCTCCGCAACCTGCACCCCCTCCCAAGGTCGTCCATGACTATCGCCGTGCCAACTGGGCTGCCTACCGGGACTCCATCTCCACCCAGGTCGAAAGCCACCCTCTTATCTATCGCCATCCTGACGACATCATCCGCGCCTCGTCCTTCCTTCAGACGGTAATTACTGACGCCGTGGAGGCCCATGTTCCTACTAAAACCATCCACCCACACCGTCCCACTCTCCCTCCGCGGGCTGTCCTCCTCCTCCGTGAATCCCGCCGCCTCTATCGCTCCTTCCTCCGCACTCGTGACAGGGATACACTCCAACGCCACCGGCAAATACAGCGACACGTACGGAACCTTATTACAGCAACGAAACGCCGGGACTGGCGCCAGACCTGCACACGACTCAATGCCACCCTCCCTATCAACTCCTCCAAGTACTGGTCTGCCTTCCATCGTCTTACTGGTTCCCTTTCCGCTCCCCACTACCCCCTTCTCCATAACGATCGCCCCCTTCCAGACAACCTCAGTAAGGCCAACCACTTCGCTTCCCACCTTTCCGAGGTCTTCTCCATCCCCGATGATCCCCACTTTGATTATTCTCTTTTCCCCACCGTCATGGAACGTGCTGATACCTCAGTCGCTCCACTTGCTCCTAGTCTCCAGTACTTGGGGCAGTTGCCCCCCTCGGACGTCAACACTCCCATCACAGCACAAGACATTAAACTTCTCCTCCAGTCCAAACGCAACACGGCCCCTGGTCACGACTGTGTCACCTACCGGCACCTTCGAGAAAGCCCCTATTCCTTCCTAACTGTCCTCGCCCATCTCTATAATGTCATCCTCTCTACTGGCTTCTACCCTGACCTGTGGAAGACCTCCCGCGTCCTCCTCTTCCTCAAACCCAACAAACCCCCTTCTGCCGCCTCTTCCTATCGTCCCATCTGCCTCACCTCCGTCTTCAGTAAGGTCCTTGAATCCATCCTCTCCCACCGTATCCATCGGCACCTTGCTCAACACCACCTCCTCCCCCTTACCCAGTGTGGCTTCCGACCCTCCTTCTCTGCTGATGACCAACTCCTCAACCTTGTTCACCTTCTGTCCCTCCAGCTCAACTCCCGTCGCTCCGCCATTTTTGTTTCCCTTGACCTCCAAAATGCCTATGACCGTGTATGGCATCCCGGTCTCCTCTTTAAACTCCAAACCTACGCCCTGCCTATCAATTTTGTCCGTCTGGTCGCTTCCTTCCTCTCGCACCGTCCTTCCTATGTCGCCCTCCACAACACCAACTCCCGTATCTTTTATCCCACGGCTGGCGTCCCCCAGGGTTCTGTCCTCTCCCCTCTCCTTTATCTCTTGTATACAGCTGATATGCCCAAGCCACCCCCACCAGTTCACCTTCTCCAATATGCTGATGACACCGCCTTCCTGGCTCTCTATCCTACCCTTCAAAGGTCTCAACGTACCCTCCAAACCCACCTTAACCAGTTCACCACTTGGTGTAACCAGTGGCTCCTCCGTCTCAACCCCTCCAAAACCCAGGCAATCATCATAGGCCGTACCACTCGCTCCTTTCGCCTCCAAGATTTCTACCTCACCCTTTATGGTCGTCCTATCCAACTCACCCCCACCCTGAAATACCTTGGCCTCACCCTTGACCGACACCTCACCTGGACCCCTCATCTCCTGACCATCCAGCAGAAAGCCCACTCCCGCCTCCGCCTGCTGAAACTCCTGTCCGGCCGGACATGGGGATTGCATCCTTCTACCATCCTCCACACCTACAAATCCCTCATCCGTCCTATCCTCTGTTATGCCAGCGTCGCCTGGATCTCCGCCCCCACCCGCTTTTACAAGGCTCTCCAAATCCTTGAACGCCATGCGCTCCGCCTTGCCTTCCGTATCCGCCTTCCTTCCCCCACACGGCTCCTGTATGAACTGATCCCCTTCCCCCACCTCCTCTTGTTCCTCCAACATCTCCGCATCCTTTACATTGTTCGCAGGGTTGATCCCCCCCACCCTCTGGTTTCCTCCTTCCTCTCCACCCCCCGCCCGTTGCCGCGCCTCTATCGCTGTATCCCTCCCTCTCTCCACCTCCACACCCTCCATCTCCTTCATCAGGGCAATTTCCAACGCCTCCCCCTCCCGGATGACGAACTTCGCCGTGACATATACCCTTCCTTCCAACTATAACCCGGCCTTGTTCCCCCCCCCCCTCCCCAGGGCCCCCTTCTCCTCTTTCCTCCTTCTCCCAGAGCGGATTCTCCTCCATCCCCCCCTCCCCTGAGACCCTGCACCCCATACTTGCCTCTCTCCTTCCCACATCCCTCCCTACCTGGCCCTCTTCCGAGCGCCCCCCTTTTCCCCTCCCCCATCTCTTCCCCTCCCTCCCTTCTTCCGGTCTCCCTCATCTCCTTGACCCTGGCAGATCCTCTGTATTGATCAACATCAGTGTGCCACGTCAGTGTTGTGTTTCGTGCTTTTCTCGTGTGCGTCAAGAGGTGTGATTTTAATTGTGTGCTGCCTGGAGGTTCGCCGTCAGTGCTACGCTGTGTGCTATGCCAGCCGTCAACACCTTTATGCTCCAGTCATACTGTGCCTTGTGTTTCTTTTAATCGTCGCAGTGTGTGGCTTTTTGTGTGTGCTACTTTTAAACAGTTTTTTATCTCCATTTTACAGTCACCCCGTTTTTTGTATATTGCCTTCCATGATGTTCTCCCTTTTTATATCTATGTTCGCCTTCTTCTCTCCTTTGCTGTTTTTAAATGTCTTCTATTGTTTTGTTCTATGTCTTTCGGCTGAAGAGCAGCGCATATGCTGCTGCCAGCCCGCCCCGATAGGGGAATTGAAATACAATAAAGAAAAAAAAAAAAAAAAAATCTTGACTCATGTTTCATACCTTAATATATATTACGATGTTCATTGTCCCCAGGCATCTTCTGAAGAAGATAGATTTATATCTATTGAAACCTAGGTAAAGATTGCTTTATCCTTTGCAACTGGTCGGCTGTTCTTAGTTTGATTTACGTGGAACCATTGCTGTAGCGCAGCTATGTTTAAAGTAATGTATAAATTTGAAAACGAACATCAGCGGAAGTCGATCCAGCGATCCACCAATTACAGAACTTGAACGCTAAACACATGACCGCCAGCTCGTGCTCAAGGTCGCAACGCACAGTCACATGACTCTTCCATCCCAACTTTTCACTGGTTTTCTTTACAGCTTGCGATATTTAGCGTCTTAATAACATGTGTGTAGGCTACAACATGTCTTATTCCCTTCAAAGTGTGATACCCTTTTTTGTAAACTAATTGGATAACCGACCGCTGCACAGATGGAACGACGCAACGTGATAAGAAAATTATGTAAACGCAATCTGCGACTCTTGAAAGGTCAACTAATGTATTTTAAAACAAATGGATCTAGTTCCTTAGAGAGGGACCTTGGCTCCCTCATTCTCTTCTGTGTTAGGTCCCGATCCAAACGCCCCCTCTGATAATAGGAGCTGTATTTTCAATGTCGGCACATTTTATGTCAGTAACTCAGTTAAATTCTGAATTTTTTTTAATGAATCATTCTACCTACCTTGTCCTAACCAGTATTCATGCGTTTCAGCGTTAACCTGAGATGAGGCAACGTGGAAGTCTTGATAAGGTGATGGAATTGATCGGCTGCCATTGTAACAGCCTGTGTGCAAATTTGCCTGATCAATCATACAACCTGCCTTCATTATCTTTTCATGATTTATGAAGTAACGTCACAATTTGTAGGGACGCCAGCACTGGCGGTTCAAACATTGATTGCCGATACACTGTCTAGCAGCTCCCTGTTAATGAATGACTACGAAAGTCACCTAAGCCAACTTCAAAATAAAACTTTTATTCATTTCATTTTCTTTATCAGAACGTCTGGCCTTTCCTTACAATATTGTTGATCTCATCCGTTCCATTGGTAACCAATTTTAATGATTAACTCTAGATCGGAGCGGAAATATTATAACAACTACCGCTTTCTTCCCATCTCCTCCGACTCTTGCAACTGTAGTCTGGTTCTTGCACAGGTTGTAAATAATTTTTCACGTTCTCTATTTTATCCTGGATAACACCGGATATTTAAAGAGCCAACATGGTCAAAAGCTTTTCTTGACTACTGCGCGCTACACGAATCTAGAAGAACCGTGGCCTCCCTCCACAAGTCTCAGGATTTCTTGTATGAAATTATACCCTCTTTCTCTCAAGTCGTGCTATAACTTCTTCTTCCCAATTCGTCATTTAGTTATGCGAGTCACAAATCTAATATTCAGCGTTCTCCTTTCAGCTAAAGTTCAATATGCTCTATTTTCTTCTTAGGTGTACCGTTTATTCGTTTATTTATCGTACACTTTTCTCTCTCTCTCTCTCTCTCTCTCTCTCTCTCTCTCTCTCACACACACACACACACACACACACACACACAAACTCACACACACAATGGAAACGTCCTCAGTGGCCCAGCACAAACCGCTACGTCGTTTAAGAAGGGAGTGAAATGTTTCTTTTCTTGAAATATGACGCTATTATGCAGTTTTGAACCTGGACCTACGGAAACTGTTATTTGGTATCTCGACCACAAATAAAGAAATACATGTTTCGGCGTTTATGGAAATTTAGGTCGCATGGGACTAAAATAATGGGAGTGAAAGCTCTTTTTTTAAAAAAATAAATCATTTTTAAGAAGGAGAAACCTGCTATGGAACCAAATTGTGGATGAAGAATGGCAGAAAGACAGAGTAAAGTAAATACCGTAAAATAAGTAAATACCAACACGACCAGATGTTGGATAGAGGGGAAACGAAGATGATGATGAAATCATCTTTAAAGAACTAGTAAAGCGTTTCTAAAGCTGTTGTTTTTTTTTTTGTTGTTGTGGTTTTCAGTCCTGAGACTGGTTTGATGCAGCTCTCCATGCTACTCTATCCTGTGCAAGCTTCTTCATCTCCCAGTACTTACTGCAACCTACATCCTTCTCAATCTGCTTAGTGTATTCATCTCTTGGTCTCCCTTTGCGATTTTTACCCTCCACGCTGCCCTCCAATGCTAAATTTATGATCCCTTGATGCCTCAGAACATGTCCTACCAACCGGTCCCTTCTTCTTGTCAAGTTCTGTCACAAACTCCTCTTCTCCCCAATTCTATTCAATACCTCCTCATTAGTTATGTGATCTACCCATCTAATCTTCAGCATTCTTCTGTAGCACCACATTTCGAAAGCTTCTATTCTCTTCTTGTCCAAACTGTTTGTCGTCCATGTTTCACTTCCATACATGGCTACACTCCATAAAAATACTTTCAGAAACTACTTCCTAACACTTAAATCTATACACGATTGCAACAAATTTCTCTTCTTCAGAAACGCTTTCCTTGCTATTGCCAGTCTACATTTTATATCCTTTCTACTTCAACCATCATCAGTTATTTTGCTCCCCAAATAGCAAAACTCCTTTACTACTTTAAGTGTCTCGAATTCCCTCAGCATCACCCGACTTAATTCGACTACATTCCATTATCCTTGTTTTGCTTTTGTTGATGTTCATCTTATATCCTCCTTTCAAGACACTGTCCATTCCGTTCAACTACTATTTCAAGTCCTTTGCTGTCTCTGGCAGAATTACAATGTCATCGGCGAACCTCACAGTTTTTATTTCTTCTCCATGGATTTTAATACCTACAGCGAATTTTTCTCTTGTTTCCTTTACTGCTTGCCTAATATACAGATTGAATAACATCAGGGAGGGGCTACAACCCTGCCTCACTCCCTTCCCAACCACTGCTTCCCTTTCATGTCCCTGGACTCTTATAACTGCCATCTGGTTTCTGTACAAATTGTAAATAGCCTTTCGCTCCCTGTATTTTTACCCCTGTCACCTTCAGAATTTGAAAGAGAGTATTCCAGTCAACATTGTCAAAAGCTTTCTCCAAGTCTACAAATGCTACAAACGTAGGTTTGCCTTTCCTTAATCTTTCTTCTAAGATAAGTCGTAGGGTCAGTATTGCCTCACGTGTCCAATATTACTACGGAACCCAAACTGATCTTCCCCGACGTCGGCTTCTACCAGTTTTTCCATTCGTCTGTACAGAATTCGCGTTAGTATTTTGCAGCCGTGACTTATTAAACTGATAGTTCGGTAACTTTCACATTTGTCAACACCTGCTTTCTTTGGGATTGGAATTATTACATTCTTCTTGAAGTCTGAGGGTATTTCGCCTCTCTCATACATCTTGCTCGCCAGATGGTAGAGTTTTGTCATGACTGGCTCTCACAAGGCCGTCAGTAGTTCTAATGTAATGTTGTCTACTCTCGGGGCCTTGTTTCGACTCAGGTTGTAAGACATCGCGTCAAGACAGTCAATGAACCGGCAGTTACCTAACGTTCAAAGAGAAGTATACTGTGAGGAAGAGGTGGAACATTTAGAACTAGTCGAACCTATCGTACACATTCTAAATATGCCCCAACAGCAGACACAGAATTTTGCGTAGTTACGAGCGCCACGAAAAGGTTCCGTAACAGACGCAACTGTGCCTGCAAACACAAGACATACACAACAGAGAGGGCAGAATGCGGAGTTGTTTGCGCCACGTAATGATTCAATGACAAACGCAACTAGTCCTCAACACAGACAGCACGGGTTATTGCAGTTATCAAATTTAGAAACGCCACAGCATAGTCAGTAAACGACGTAACTGGCCGAGTGGAAAACAATAGATCGAGAATACATAGTTCAGCAGAAGGTAGTGTTGCAGGACAGGACGCGATCATGGAGATGTTACAAAAAATGAACGCTAGTATGACGAGACAGAATACACAGACAACAAAACAGTATCAGTAATTGAAACAGGATAATCAGGAATTGAAACAGGACAATCAGGCTATTAAGACACAGAACCAAAAGGTTAAAATCCAGATGGAAGAAGGGATCGCCAGAATTGATAGTCAGATCACTGAGATAAACAAAGACGCGAAAGAATCTAGAGAAAGAATTCAGGTACTAACACAAGGACAGAAGCAATTACGCACTGACGTGGACAAGGTCCAATTGGACATCGTAAACGTTGACAAAAAGGTGGAACGTTTTACGAAAAAAGCCACTCGAACAGCAATACAAATTTCGGAAGAACAAGCAATTCAAAGCAAGGTCGCAAAGGTCGCACGGAAAAAAATACGATCAGCGGATCAATAAAATAGAAGTTCAAAACAAAGATTAGTTTGAAAAGCTTCGAATAGAGTTGATACAAACTATCGAAGAAAACATCGAGACCGATTACACCTGTAGCGAGACAACTGACGCGTCAAGCATTAATTCAGTACACGAACACGCGCCGTCTAAGAAAGTTCAAGTAGAACCAAGACTAGACGTAACACTCGGGCAGATATCGAAACAGAAAACCCTGATTAAAGCAATACATGACATGCCACAGGACCAGGCACAGTACCTAGAAAAACGGAACACATACATTCAGCCGATACCAATGGAAAGCCAGGCAACTGAACCAGTAAATCCAGTGACACAACATAATAGCAGCACAGCTACTATACCACGAACGACGAGAGTAGAAACACACGAACAACACTTTTGTTCATCAATGATACGATATGACGCGGATATGAGTCAGGAAATTGAGAATAGGCACACAGGCAGTAGATCACCGGAGAATAAACACGACGACACAAGCAGTGGCAGATTATTTGAGTCCATGAATCAGCCACAAACCGGATTTATGAGTAGATATGATACAGACCACTTCCTTACAGTTAGAAAATTTCCACATTTCAAGGAAGAAGGCGGTAGCTTGCATCCACGCACATTCATCGACCAATTTCAAGTAGGCTTACCAAACCACTGGAGTGTAGTTCACAAACTTGACTTCATTTGTGCACACATGTCAGGGACAGTAGCACAGGTGATGCAAAAGATCGCGGCTACCTGTACGTCTTACCTACAGTTCAGAACAGCATTTCTCTTAAGATATTGGTCCAAGGAGGCGAAAAACAAAAGTAAATACGAGTTACTTCAGATGACACCATATGAACACTCAGGAGAGAAAAGCGTGGTAAAATTCTTTGATACAATGGACAAAAAGAACCAATGATTAGGCAAACCATACAGTAACGGAGAGCTGATACATCTGTGTAGAATGAAATTACCGGTAAAGTACCAACAGGCAACAGTAGGAAAAATGAAAATACCGAAGAATTCAAAGAGGTTTTTAGGGAACTTGAATTTATGTTTAAAGAAGACGAGGTGAAAGAAAAAAGAAAGGAAAGGGAACAGCAAAAGGAGAGGACTAGGTGTGGTGTCACCGAAAGACACCACACTTGCTAGGTGGTAGCCTTTAAATCGGCCGCGGTCCATTAGTATACGCCGGACCCGCGTGTCGCCACTGTCAGTGATTGCAGACCGAGCGCCACCACACGGCAGGCCTAGAGAGACTTACTAGCACTAGCACTCGCCCAAGTTGTACAGTCGACTTAGCCAGAGATGGACCACTGACAACTACGCTCTCATTTGCCGAGACGATAGTTAGCATAGCCTTCAGCTACGTCATTTGCTACGACGTAGCAAGGCGCCATAGCATTTGATATTGAGATTAGAACATGTACGGTCAAGAGCGATGTACACCAATTGTGGATCAAAGTTAAGTATTATATCAACTACGTACTTTATTTGCTACTATTAATTCCCCTAACTGTTCCAGACCTCACGCCAGTCAGCGTGTAATTAAACGCGTGCATTTCGGCCTTCTCTAGCAACACTTCACTAGGAACGAATATTCCAATAATAATAATAATCGTAATCCTAACACCTAAACTAGTAGAAGCCAACCTCGGGGAAGATCAGTTTGGATTCCGTAGAAACACTGGAACACGTGAGGCAATACTGACCTTACGACTTATCTTAGAAGAAAGATTAAGGAAAGGCAAACCTACGTTTCTAGCATTTGTAGACTTAGAGAAAGCTTTTGACAATGTTGACTGGAATACTCTCTTTCAAATTCTGAAGGTGGCAGGGGTAAAATACAGGGAGCGAAAGGCTATTTACAATTTGTACAGAAACCAGATGGCAGTTATAAGAGTCGAGGGACATGAAAGGGAAGCAGTGGTTGGGAAGGGAGTAAGACAGGGTTGTAGCCTCTCCCCGATGTTGTTCAATCTGTATATTGAGCAAGCAGTAAAGGAAACAAAAGAAAAATTCGGGGTAGGTATTAAAATTCATGGAGAAGAAATAAAAACTTTGAGGTTCGCCGATGACATTGTAATTCTGTCAGAGACAGCAAAGGACTTGGAAGAGCAGTTGAATGGAATGGACAGTGTCTTGAAAGGAGGATATAAGATGAACATCAACAAAAGCAAAACAAGGATAATGGAATGTAGTCTAATTAAGTCGGGTGATGCTGAGGGAATTAGATTAGGAAATGAGGCACTTAAAGTAGTAAAGGAGTTTTGCTATTTGGGGAGCAAAATAACTGATGATGGTCGAAGTAGAGAGGATATAAAATGTAGACTGGCAATGGCAAGGAAACCGTTTCTGAAGAAGAGAAATTTGTTAACATCCAGTATTGATTTAAGTGTCAGGAAGTCATTTCTGAAAGTATTCGTATGGAGTGTAGCCATGTATGGAAGTGAAACATGGACGATAAATAATTTGGACAAGAAGAGAATAGAAGCTTTCGAAATGTGGTGCTACAGAAGAATGCTGAAGATTAGATGGGTAGATCACATAACTAATGAGGAAGTATTGAATAGGATTGGGGAGAAGAGAAGTTTGTGGCACAACTTGACCAGAAGAAGGGATCGGTTGGTAGGACATGTTCTGAGGCATCAAGGGATCACCAATTTAGTATTGGAGGGCAGCGTGGAGGGTAAAAATCGTAGAGGGAGACCAAGAGATGAATACACTAAGCAGATTCAGAAGGATGTAGGTTGCAGTAGGTACTGGGAGATGAAAAAGCTTGCACAGGATAGAGTAGCATGGAGAGCTGCATCAAACCAGTCTCAGGACTGAAGACCACAACAACAACAACAACACCAATAATTTCAGGCAATTTAACAGACAAGGACAGTGGCACAATGGAGACAAATGGCATAGAAAAGATAACCAGAATAATTGGTACCGAATCAGGAACGGTAATGGACACTGATACAGTGGCGGATACGGTTTAGGAATCAAAATGGCAACGGTCAAGGGTACTTTGAAAGAGGTCACGATGTTAGAAACAGCATCTGGCGAGACCAGGGCGCGAATAACTACAGAGGAAATTATGGTCCACAGAGACAAGAACAACACAGCAAAGAGAAACCAGATGTAGAAGTTAGCCCACCGAACACTGCAAAACGTAAAGATTGAATTGAAAAATGCGGAAGAGGTTAGACAAACTAACGTCCGCCCTATCTTATACTAACCACTAAATCAAAAAAATAAATTAAGAATCAACAAAATAACACATTAATTAAAAGAAAAAAGAGACACAATAAATACTAACAATATCTTGTAGTATCAAGTACACTACAACATGCCCACAAACAATAAATGGTACACAACAAGTGGTAGGCCATAATTAGAATAAAGAAATTTATCTATCTAATAATTTTTGCCACTATCAGAAAATTTTTGCATTATATAAAATCAGAGTTTTTCTTGGAAATAACAAATATATGTAAAACAAAAATTGTAAATATTTCTACGCGTCAGAGGGACATCCCCACCAACACCAATCACCAGCTCCCTTAACCCCATCTAACTTCGAGATAGCGACGGAGAGAGTACAGACATGTTGAGAAAGCACTTAGGGCAATAACAACAACATGAAGACCAACGCCACACTGGAAATGCAGGTTGCAACCAGGTTGGACTTCGGGAGGACAACGCGCAGCACGGACATTTCATATGTCACGACACTGCTACACAACGGAAGAGCGTGGGGAGAATCATAATACGACGAGACGACAATGAAGGTACAAAAGAATTACTAAGATCTACAAACTCATCAAGTAACAGTTGGAAAGGCAGTCAGATCCTACAAATCCTATATCACTCCTACACTAAATTTCACATATTCCTAGCCCAAGAAGAACAGAAGAATGCAAGAAAGAAGAGAAGAACAGAAGATGCAAGATGAAGAAGGGCAGAAGACAGCAAGATACCTTTCTCTCCTATCCTACAAACCAAATTGCTACAAACGTCTTTCCATGAACTTTGAGGCATGGCAACTACTACAACCACCTCTCCAAAAATAAACCTTGAATCGTCAAACAAATACAAGCGAACGGCGAACGGAATATTAAGTAGTACCAACCAACATTATCCAGAAATAGATTCAGCAAAATAAAGAGTATTCTCCCTACCACGCCATCAAATCGCCATACAGAACCAGGTGTGAAGTACCAAGACGTCACAGCACTATATTGGGTGACGGTCGTCGGTAGTCAACTGCAATCATCGAACTGCCATACCGTCCCAGGCGTGACAGCAAACGAGTACCAAGCCATCACTGTTTATGCAGTAAACCACAGTCAACATCATCGGTTAAAGGTACCACTCCATGATGACAATGTCAACAAGTAAGACCCGGCATTGCGTGCTAGAGTGCTTCTCTCATGATTTGTGACACCCATACAAATGAGTCGACGCCTTCCAGCATTTCAGTGGGGATCGTCGAGCACAGAAACTGACGCAGAACAAAACAAAACAAAAATTCGATAAAATACAAATGTAGAGTTAAGAAAATGATATATTCGTAAAAATATTTTTTTCCTTTTTTGTACAAGTAATTATTTTTACTATGTATGTAAAGTCCACAATTTATAGATGCATTAAACCTTTTGTAAAGAAACTTAGTTAGTATAGTTATATAATCTCACAAACTCTTGAAAAGTCTATTTATTTCTTTTAAATGTAAAATTAGAAAAGGATTTGTGCAGGATTTTTTTTCTTTAAGTAATATTCAAAAACACCTCTTTGTGTTGGTTGTTTTGGAGGAAGAGACCAAACTGCAAGGTCATCGGTCTCGTCGGTTTAGGGATGGATGGGGAAGGAGGTCGGCCGTGCCCTTTCAAAGGAACCATTCCGGCATTTACCTGGAGCGATTTAGGGAAATCATGGAAAACCTTTATCAGGATGGCCGGACGCGGGATTGAACCGTCGTCCTCCCGAATGCGAGTCCAGTACACCTCTTTGGGGTAATAATATTAATACCGAGGATAGAATCAAGAGGAAACACTTCTTCATTCTTACAAAAAAAAAAAAAGAAAAAAAAAGAAAAAGAAAAAAAACAATGACACATAAAGAAAAAGATAATGCCTAAATAAATAAAACAGACCAACACTACAGAGCTTTTGCAAACATTTACGTAAGCTTAACTAAAGAAAAGATATAACCACACTAAAACATTGTACACTGTACACTTACGAGTTTAGAAAAATCAATATTGTAAAAACAAATTTTTGGAAATGAAAAAGAAAAACAGGGACACGTACTGGCAACGACAAAGAATAACAACCTTTGTAAAGCGTATATTTGCCTAACAACAAAACATAAATTGCATAATTAAAAAAATGAAACAATAGCTACAAAGAAATCATTAGAAAAAACTGTTAAGAATGGCTGAGAAAAGTTTATTGGAAAATCTAAAAGAACAATTTTTGCCTGACTTTGTCAATGTCTTCCTCGGCATTGACAAACACCAGACAAAAATGTTGTCAGGAGGGAGGTATGTAAGACGTCGCGGTCTCCTGACCTTCATTGCTTACATGTTCCGCCCTCACAATCATATTCCGCACATCAAGACGCTTCATTCGAACCCAAACTCGATAAGACAAAGTCAAATGGCTCTGAGCACTATGGGACTTAACAGCTGAGGTCATCAGTCCCCTAGAACTTAGAACTACTTAAACCTAACTAACCTAAGGACAGCACACACATCCATGCCCGTGGCAGGATTCGAACCTGCGACCGTAGCGGTCGCAGACAAAGTCAATGTTGTATAAATTCATGTAAACGATATGCAATTGACAAGTGAGCGCACCATGGTTGAAACACTCGAGGCTGGCTTGCACACATACATTCGAGACAAGACGGTCACAGAGGCTTTTAGTTCGGGAGAGAGGCCGCACAATGGGACGCCAGGACCTTCGGAGGACGACCCAGCCTATGTCGGCTGGTGACCGCCCGCAGGGGACAGCGCGGACCCGAGTGGAAAAGGGGGAACAACCCCGTGTTCGGCTTAAAAGCAAACTCCGCTACATTGTGTGGGAGCGGCCAGCCTACGCATTCTTTACATATAGCACGCAGTTTCAGAGATTTTTCACAGGGGACAGCAAACGCCAAACGCCAAAGTTACAAGTTTCCAGATTCGTCGCCTTAAACGAAACGTCATTCTCCCGTTTTAGAAGAGCAATGCTGATTGGCAGACGATATTTCTGACGCCTTGAGCTGAAGGAATAATGGGATGGACCGAAAGATATACCCTTTCACGTCTGGCGTGGAGAGGCCCCGTTCCGTTGTCGCTCATGGAGCGAGAAAACGTAACAAGATAATGCGCGCTCGTACGTGTACTCGAAAGAGCGAGGAACAATTCTCTCCTCAGTACTTCACTGGGAGAGCACCTCTGTCGAGAGTGAATCGAAGGGCGACTCTATATTGAGTCCTTGCGATTAAGCATTGTTCACTGTGTTGGCCGACACACTTATTGTGCGGTGTGAACGGAGAGAGTTATAGTTAAACGCCTGCAAGTCTATAGTTAGACTAGAGGCGAATAGGAATCCTTGACTTCATCAAGGCGTAGGGAGAGTTTGATTGGCGAAGGTCAATCCAGATAGAACGAGAGTTATCTTATTTGTCAGCAGCGAGCAGCGCAGACAGCAGTCATCGCAGCTTACGGTATTCTGCGCTACAGCTATTGCAAGCCCCATATTTTCTCCACAACAGTACACTTCACTGCATTTCACACACGACAGCCTCGACTGTACCTAGCAACATTCTAAAGCATAATTATTCAAGTTGAGTAGGCGTGCCTCTCAGCCATTCTGCCAAGTTAACTACCATCTTTGTGTAGAAATTTCATTAGCGAATCCTATCCTTGAAAGGTAATTTCACATTCCGAAAAGAAGCAAGATATAACTTGTTCAATTCATAACTAAAAGTGTCATCGTGATTTTTCAGAATTTTTGCAAAATAAATAATAACTTTCGTTAGTTTCATGTTTTTCTTACACTAACTGGCACTACTCCAGTACCCCACTAGTTACGTAAGAAATTTTGTGAATTTTGTGTAATTTTCTTATAGCGGACGACTGCAGAAGATATTTAATGCTGAACGTTTTTCAGGCATTTCTCTTTAGAACGTTAGGAGCGTCTGTCTGACTTCTGTAGTAGTGTGGGGGTGGAAATTGCATCTTGCAGGAGCCACAGGGTAAAGGGTACATCTCAGATTAATCCGTTGTCCAGAATAACTGGTCAACCCCACGCGCTCAGAAGTTCTTTCAATGCTCTGTCAAACTCTTCACGCAGTACCGTATCTCCCATTTCATCTTCATCTACATCCTCTTCCATTTCCATAATGTTGTCCTCAAGTACATCGCCCTTGTATTGACCCTCTATATACTCCTTCCACCTTTCTGCTTTCCCTTCTTTGCTTAGAACTGGGTTTCATCTGAGCTCTTGATATTCATACAAGAGGTTCTCTTTTCTCCAAAGGTCTCTTTAATTTTCCTGTAGGCAGTATCTGTCTTATCCCTAGTGAGATAAGCCTCTACATCCTTACATCTGTACTCTAGCCATCCCTGCTTAGCCATTTTGCACTTCCCGTCGATCTCATTTTTGAGACGTTTGTATTCCTTTTTGCCTGCTTTATTTACTGCATTTTTATATTTTCTCCTTTCATCAATTAAATTCAATATTTCTTCTGTTACCCAAGGATTTCTATTAGCCCTCGTCTTTTTACCTACTAGATCCTCTGCTGCCTTCACTACTTCATCCGTCAGAGCTACCCATTCTTCTTCTACTGTATTTCTTTCCCCCATTCGTGACAAAAAAAAATGGTTCAAATGGCTCTGAGCACTATGGGACTGAGGTCATCAGTCTCCTAGAACTTAGAACTACTTAAACCTAACTAACCTAAGGACATCACACACATCCATGCCCGAGGCAGGATTCGAACCTGCGACCGAAGTGGTCACACGGTTCTAGACTGTAGCGCCTAGAACCGCTCGGCCACTCCGGCCCGGCCATTCGTGACAATTGTTCCCTTATGCTCTCCCTAAAACTCTATACAACCTCTGGTTTAGTCAGTTTATCAAGATCTCATCTCCTTGAATTCCCACCTTTTTGCAGTTTCTTCAGTTTTAATCTACCGTTCATAACCAATAGATTGTGGTCAGAGTCCAAATCTGCCCCTGGAAATGTCTTCACAATTTAAAACCTTGTTCCTAAATCTCTAGTATCTCCAGGATTCTTCCATGTATACAATCTTCTTTTATGATTCTTGAACCAAGTGTTAGCTATGATTAAATTATGCTCTGTGCAAAATTCTACCAGACGGATTCCTCTTTCGTTTCTTATCCCCAATCCGTATTCACCTACTATGTTTCCTTCTCTCCCTTTTCCTACCCTCGAATACCAGTCACCCATGACCATTAAATTTTCGTCTCCCTTCACTACCTGAATAATTTCTTTTATTTTTCTAATTTCTAAAGTGATCTTATAATTTCTAAAGCTACATGTATGATGATTGGTATACGGATTCTTGGTCACAAATAAAAATACACATATTTCAGTACTTTTGGAAATTAAGCCCCTAAGAGAGCGAAATAGAGGGTCAAAATTTTTAAGAAACATCTTTCCATTTTTAAAAAATTTGAAAGCTAAATCTAGAAAAATTGGTATTTCACTTCTCGGTTAGATATAAGAAAATATTTATTATGGGATGAAAGATTCTATAGAAATATCTCCACGAGAAAGCAGAGGGAACGATTAAAAAGAAATTTGCACTCCAGTACCAAAACGGCTTTTTTTGTCAGAGGTACCTCCGGAAAAGACCATGTTTCCATGGCGTTAATTACCGTGAAACGTTTAAAAGGTGATGAAATTTGTGAACAGATTATAAATTCTATTAAAGAAAAACAAAGAAAAAATGCCTGTGCAGATCATACAGTCCACGTGAACGAAGCAGCGGTCGGTACGGTACTTAGGCTATATTTCAGACAAATACTTCCATAAAGTAAATCGTAGTAGTTCCATGTTATGAAATTTCTCCTTTCCGGAAACCCTTTCTTTGTCATTATCGGACTGCTCTCTTCACTTCGACCGATGTCATGCATTTTTCTGTCAAGTACTTCAGCTCATCTACTGCTCTTACTGCCTCATTTCCTAATCTAATTCCCCCCTCCCTCCTCCCTCCCAACCCTCCCTCCAGCGTCAGTTGACTTATCTCAACTATGCTTTCGTCGTTTTTCTTTCGTTCATGTTTATCTGAGAACAGTATCCAGGACAGTTACCTTCAGGTTCCAGTAATCTTCCGTTTGCTTTGCATCCGTGACAAAAATACAATGTCACCCACAAATCTGAAAGTTCTTATTGGTTTACTTGAATTCTTGTTTTTCAATGATTTCAAATCCACGAACGGACTGAATACCATTGGGGCGCTGAGGAATAAGTTGAAATCCTGTTTCACTACCTTTTCATCTACTTCGACTGTTATAACTGCAGTCTGTTTTCTGAATAAGTTATAAAAAGAAAAAGAAAAACGCTATTCTAAATAACGCTTACCCGTTAACCCCTTCAGTGTGTACCCATGAGTCGCCCTCCTCTGCCTTATTGGGTAACTTCCCCTCGGTGTGGCTGGTGCAGCAGTCGTGGTGGCTGGGCTTGCCTAACTAACACTATCACAACTGTTAGCTGCCTAACTTGTGCAGTCATGCGCTTCGAACAGTGCTGATCGTGTAACCATAACCGTCGTGTTGCGATCCGTCTACTACTGGTAAAATTTTCCTTTTTTCCCCGTGATATTTGCCACTGCGTAAATCACATGCTGTTAAAATTTGACGCCATTCTGAGCAGCGGTTCTCCTTCACAGCGTTTTGAATATGGAACTTTAATTATAGACTGCACAGAGAGCAAATTTACATTCTGCGCACAAATAAGATTTCTCTTTGCTTTCTGTCCGTAGTCGACACCTCCTTGTTGGTCTCTTCTTCGCTGAGCTTGGTAAAAATTCTGGGATATATTTGGCCACGAGATGATTCGCTTTTGTACTCAAGGTGGGCGTCCGATTGACTACCACTGTCACAGACAGGAAACGGACAATGTGCAACAAATAGCGACAAATTTTCTGATATTATTTCAATCCGCTCCCAGCTTTCCGGAGCTTTGCAGTTGGAAATCGCTCCTATCCACGCCTCCCATATTCTTGCTTCTTTAATGTATCAAAACATCCGGCTTTTACTACATCTACATCTACATTTATACTCCGCAAGCCACCCAACGGTGTGTGGCGGAGGGCACTTTATGTGCCACTGTCATTACCTCCCTTTCCTGTTCCAGTCGCGTGTGGTTCACGGGAAGAACGACTGTCTGAAAGCCTCCGTGCGTGCTCTAATCTCTCTAATTTTACATTCGTGATCTCCTCGGGAGGTATAAGTAGGGGGAAGCAATATATTCGATACCTCATCCAGAAACGCACCCTCTCGAAACCTGGACAGCGAGCTACACCGCGATGCAGAGCGCCTCTCTTGCAGAGTCTGCCACTTGAGTTTATTAAACATCTCCGTAACGCTATCACGGTTACCAAATAACCCTCTGACGAAACGTGCCGCTCTTCTTTGGATCTTCTCTATCTCCTCCGTCAACCCGATCGGGTACGGATCCCACACTGATGAGCAATACTCAAGTATAGGTCGAACGAGTGTTTTGTAAGCCACCTCCTTTGTTGATGGACTACATTTTCTAAGGACTCTCCCAATGAATCTCAACCTGGTACCCGCCTTAC
The DNA here is from genome assembly GCF_021461395.2 of Schistocerca americana. Classification (NCBI taxonomy): domain Eukaryota; kingdom Metazoa; phylum Arthropoda; class Insecta; order Orthoptera; family Acrididae; genus Schistocerca; species Schistocerca americana. The sequence goes on from NC_060127.1 coordinate 196,050,628, forward strand.
CAACAATTAATTTTATATGATCATTCCACTTCAAATCGTTCCACACGCATACTCCCAGATATTTTACAGAAGTAACTGCTCGACGTCATTCTATGAATTTACTTGTTGAAATGTCGCTACAGTCGCCATAATCGTCTTGAGAGATTCGGCAACTGCTTAGATAAATAAGATAACTTTCATTTATTGTTCCGTCTGAGTTGTACATTTTTAGTAAGGTTACATGTTTCGATTACTCTGGATCATCTTGAGATCTAAAACAAAGAACTGTGTTTCGCAACTGCGATCAGTGTTTTAAATAGGCATATGCTGGAGGTAGGAAGGGGAGGGGGAATTAGAAAATGGAGTGAGAGGAAGCGGGGTGGGGTTAGTGGAGATGTCATGAGGTTAACGTAAAATTAAGTCCTTAATGTAAAAGACAAATCCAAAATGACAAACAATACAACCAACGGTATGTACAATACTGCCAGTAGAACAGTGAAACGCTAATAGTGCAGAACAATGAGTATATAACATGCAAACGGCACAAAATAATGGAATTATAAAAGGCAACGAGGGGGGATTGAGAGAACACTAAGAAGGCAAGTGAGGGAGGGGTGACGGGGGGGGGGGGCGGAAGGATAGTGGGAGGCATGCAGTGGGTTTAACAAGAGAGAGTCTTATAGTAAAATTACAAAAATTTAATAATATAAAAGACCCTCTTTTAAGATACCAGAGCGGATGCGTAAAAGTGTAAAAGAGGGGTTAAGTAGCAGATTATAACTGTGGAAATAAAGCAGCGAAAACTGAATTACTATCGGAATATATCAAAGGGTGAAACTTAAGTTTAAAGTCATAAGTTCTTAGCTTGAAAACATATAATTGAAACTGTATCATTTTTTTTAATATTAAAAGTATTGGCCTAGAACAGTCGATGTGTAAATAGTCAAAGATATAAAGATCGTAAAACTACGGAAGTGGGATTACTCCATTTAGTTTGAGGAAATATGACGCAATTAAAAAAAAACATTGAAAGTATAAAGTTGCGAGAAATATAAAAGGAGTAAATTATGAAAGTGAAAGTGCGCGCAGCAACCGAAGTTACAGGGAACGGGCTGTGACATTTATGGTTAGCTGCATTTACTTCTGCTCGGTGACGTTGTACGGCCCGCAGTTTCGTAGTATATTCGGAAGCCCTTTTTTTTCTTTTCTTTTTTTACATGGACCATACAGCCAACAACGCTTATAAGGTTCCAAAGAAAATGATCGCAAGAAAGTGAAATAGCACAAAATAACAAACTTACCATACAAACACACTCTTACTGTGAAATAAAAGCTCAATTAGACAAACACCAGACAGCAGGTGGCAGCGATGACAGTGACATCGGGTCAGAATTACAAACAGCACTGTACAGCAAGATAATGATGAATATAAATATGGTCTTACAGTAAAAGACAACACATGAAAGTGGAAATCCGTACAACATAAAATAAGTGCAATAATAGCTGAAGAACAAAATTGCAAGTGGCATCATATAACAATATGAAAAATATAGCAAACAGACAGAAGTCCTTAATGTAAAAGAAAAATCCAAAATGACAAACAATACAACCAACGGTATGTACAATACTGCCAGTAGAACAGTGAAAGAAAATGCACAAGAGAGCAAGAATGAAATTTAATTTACCCAAATTAAAACACACAATTACACACCCGGATACGAACAGGGCTGATGCGTTGTGAAAATGAAAACTTCGGCAACTTAAAAATTAAATTTGCATGTCTGTGGCATTCAAATAGCTAGTGAGCAAGTTACATTTATCAAAGCCGTGGAGTAAAACAGGAACAGTGGTGGGATGGGGGTAACCTCTCGCAACCAGTTTCTCACACAAGTCTGATTGTGCAGACGTGTACGTTGAGCATGCCAGTGTGATGTGGTTAAGATCCTCTACTGCTGTTGAGTCCTTATCACAGTGTGCAAAAGCGTTAATCTTCAACCGTGTCCCAACCACATGCGAATGATGCTCATGACGTGACGTGACGTCTGCGAAGCTGCACCGAGGCGAACCACGGTCGAGATGTTGTGCTGAGACACCTGCCATTCACAGTTCCAAGCTCGATAAGCAGCCTTCCGTAGCGTCGCCGTGCGATCGGCGTCGAGCGTAACTGCCCTTCTGTAATACTCCTCTTGGCAAGGTGGTGAACAGTTTCATTATGAAGAGTGCCGTGATGTCCTTTAATCCAGAGTAATTGGACGGCAATGCCCAAGATCTGTGCGTCCCAAATGGCCACCAAGACGTCCAGATCATGTCTTGTAGGTCTGTTTATCAAATGCGGTATGTTGCAGTTCCTGTATCACTCTTTGAGAGTCTCTCAGTATCAGGACCCCCCCCCCATGAACCATGGACCTTGCCGTTGGTGGGGAGGCTTGCGTGCCTCAGCGATACAGATAGCCGTTCCGTAGGTGCAACCACAACGGAAGGGTATCTGTGAAAGGCCAAACAAACGTGTGGTTCCTGAAGAGGGGCAGCAGCCTTTCCAGTAGTTGCAAGGGCAACAGTCTGGATGATTGACTGATCTGGCCTTGTAACAATAACCAAAACGGCCTTGATGTGTTGGTACTGCGAACGGCTGAAAGCAAGGGGAAACTACAGCCGTAATTTTTCCCGAGGGCATGCAGCTTTACTGTATGATTAAATGATGATGGCGTCCTCTTGGGTAAAATATTCTGGAGGTAAAATAGTCCCCCATTCAGATCTCCGGGCGGGGACTACTCAAGAGGACGTCGTGGCCAAGACAGATACAAAGCCCACACCTACTACAGTAGTACAAGTTTATATGCCAACTAGCTCCGCAGATGATGAAGAAATTGAAGAAATGTATGATGAAATAAAAGAAATTATTCAGATAGTGAAGGGAGACGAAAATTTAATAGTCATAGGTGACTGGAATTCGAGTGTAGGAAAAGGGAGAGAAGGAAACGTAGTAGGTGAATATGGATTGGGGCTAAGAAATGAAAGAGGAAGCCGCCTGGTAGAATTTTGCACAGAGCACAACATAATCATAGCTAACACTTGGTTTAAGAATCATGAAAGAAGGTTGTATACATGGAAGAACCCTGGAGATACTAAAAGGTATCAGATAGATTATATAATAGTAAGACAGAGATTTAGGAACCAGGTTTGAAATTGTTAGACATTTCCAAGGGCAGATGTGGACTCTGACCACAATCTATTGGTTATGACCTGTAGATTAAAACTGAAGAAATTGCAAAAAGGTGGGAATTTAAGGAGATGGGACCTGGATAAACTGACTAAACCAGAGGTTGTACAGAGTTTCAGGGAGAGCATAAGGGAACAATTGACAGGAATGGGGGAAAGAAATACAGTAGAAAAAGAATGGGTAGCATTGAGTGATGAAGTAGTGAAGGCAGCAGAGGATGAAGTAGGGAAAAAGACGAGGGCTAGTGGAAATCCTTGGGTAACAGAAGAAATATTGAATTTAGTTGATGAAAGGAGAAAATATAAAAATGCAGTAAATGAATCAGGTAAAAAGGAATACAAACATCTCCAAAATGAGATCGACAGGAAGTGCAAAATGGCTAAGCAGGGATGGCTAGAGGACAAATGTAAGGATGTGGAGGCTTATCTCACTAGGGGTAAGATAGATACTGCCTACAGGAAAATTAAAGAGACCTTTGGAGATAAGAGAACGACTTGTATGAATATCAAGAGCTCAGATGGAAACCCAGTTCTAAGCAAAGAAGGGAAAGCAGAAAGGTGGAAGGAGTATATAGAGGGTCTATACAAGGGCGATGTACTTGAGGACAATATTATGGAAATGGAAGAGGAGGTAGATGAAGATGAAATGGGAGATACGATACTGCGTGAAGAGTTTGACAGAGCACTGAACGACCTGAGTCGAAACAAGGCCCCCGGAGTAGACAACATTCCATTGGAACTACTGACGGTCTTGGGAGAGCCAGTCCTGACAAAACTCTACCATCTGGTGAGCAAGATGTATGAAACAGGTGAAATACCCTCAGACTTCAAGAAGAATATAATAATTCCAAAACCCAAAGAAAGCATGTGAAAATTACCGAACTATCAGTTTAATAAGTCACAGCTGCAAAATACTAACGTGAATTCTTTACAGACGAATGGAAAAACTAGTAGAACCCAACCTCGGGGAAGATCAGTTTGGGTTCCGTAGAAACACTGGAACACGTGAGGCAATACTGACCTTACGACTTATCTTAGAAGAAAGATTAAGGAAAGGCAAACCTACGTTTTTAGCATTTGTAGACTTAGAGAAAGCTTTTGACAATGTTGTCTGGAATACTCTCTTTCAAATTCTAAAGGTGGCAGGGGTAAAATACAGGGAGCGAAAGGCTATTTACAATTTGTACAGAAACCAGATGGCAGTTATAAGAGTCGAGGGACATGAAAGGGAAGCAGTGGTTGGGAAGGGAGTAAGACAGGGTTGTAGCCTCTCCCCAATGTTGTTCAATCTGTATATTGAGCAAGCAGTAAAGGAAACAAAAGAAAAATTTGGAGTAGGTATTAAAATCCATGGAGAAGAAATTAAAACTTTGAGGTTTGCCGATGACATTGTAATTCAGTCAGAGACAGCAAAGGACTTGGAAGAGCAGTTGAATGGAATGGACAGTGTCTTGAAAGGAGGATATAAGATGAACATCAACAAAAGCAAAACGAGGATAATGGAATGTAGTCGAATTAAGTCGGGTGATGCTGAGGGAATTGAATTAGGAAATGAGACACTTAAAGTAGTAAAGGAGTTTTGCTATTTGGGGAGCAAAATGACTGATGATGGTCGAAGTAGAGAGGATATAAAATGTAGACTGGCAATGGCAAGGAAACCGTTTCTGAAGAAGAGAAATTTGTTAACATCGAGTATAGATTTAAGTGTCAGGAAGTCATTTCTGAAAGTATTTGTATGGAGTGTACCCATGTATGGAAGTGAAACATGGACGATAAATAGTTTGGACAAGAAGAGAAGAGAAGCTTTCGAAATGTGGTGCTACAGAAGAATGCTGAAGATTAGATGGGTAGATCACATAACTAATGAGGAAGTATTGAATAGGATTGGGGAGAAGAGAAGTTTGTGGCACAACTTGACCAGAAGAAGGGATCGGTTGGTAGGACATGTTCTGAGGCATCAAGGGATCACCAGTTTAGTGTTGGAGGGCAGCGTGGAGGGTAAAAATCGTAGAGGGAGACCAAGAGATGAATACACTAAGCAGATTCAGAAGGATGTAGGTTGCAGTAGGTACTGGGAGATGTAAAAGCTTGCACAGGATAGAGTAGCATGGAGAGCTGCATCAAACCAGTCTCAGGACTGAAGACCACAACAACAACAACAACAACAAGTATCAGGACGGACTTGAATATGCGGGTCACTTCGTGAGCTGTGCCTGGGAGGAAGTAACATGTCGTCCGACTCATCCTGGAAAGCTCCCGAAATTTTGATAGTAAACATCTCAGTGATGCGTAACGCCTCTCTTGTAACGTGTGCCACCTGAGTTTGCTGAGCATCTCTGTGACTGAAGTTAAAATCTTCTGGGTTATTAGGTCGCGTCATGTTTCTTCTAAAATGTTCGACGTTTCGAACCCCCAGTGTTCTAGCAGTAGTGGACACCAAAGAATCCTGAGGAAGATCCCAGCAGAGGGGCCGAAACGTCGAACATTTTAGAAGAAACATGACGCGGTCTAATAACTCAGAAGATTTGATCTTCAGTGACAACGGCCACAAAAGCCTGCAGACTTAGAAATCTCTGTGACTCTCTCGCACCGACCACATGCTTCCGTGACGAAACGTGCCGCTCTTCGTTTGATCTTCTCTATCTCCTGCATCAGTCCTCAATAATCGGTTGCACAAGCATCTCGTACGCCACTTCTCTCGTAGATGGGCTGCATTAGCTTAATATTCTTCCAATAAATCTCAGTCCGGCATCCGCTTTTTCAACTATTCATTTTATGTTGCCATTCCACTTCAGGTCTGGATGGCTTCCGCTAGGTATTTTCCACGGTTAATGTTTCCGGAAGTTGAAATCAATAGTGTAGTTGTGCAGTAGTGGAATTGTTTCCGTTCACCAGCCCTGTGTATATCATTCTATATCTCAATAGTTTCTGAGCGTCTCTTTACAGGAATGTTTCTTCCAGTTTTGGTCAGTACCACGTGTTGTACGAATATGTGACACTTTTGTTCGAAACATTCTACATGTCCAGAACAGCTTCCACGAAATTCAAAAATACGTTATCTTGACTGACGATAGGTGCCTTGCCTTCTAGTTGAGGAACGATTAACTAACTGCATTTTATGGCCTGTGGGTCTGAAAGTCGTCATTCCCATTAGCCACAAGGCGCAGAAAGCAGCGCTCGTATGTATCTACGTCTACATCTATGTGATTACTCTGCTGTTCACAATAAAGTGCCTGGCAGAGGAGTCAATGAAGCACCTTCAAGCTGTCTCTCTACCGTTCCACTCTCGAACGGTGCACGGGAAAAACGAGCACTTAAATTTTTCTGTGTGAGCCCCGATTTCTCTTATTTTATCGTGATCATTTCTTCCTGTTTAGGTGGGTGCCAACAGAATGTTTCCGCAATCGAAGGAGAAAACTGGTGATTGAAATTTCATGAGAAGATCCCGTCGCAACGAAAAACGCCTTTGTTTTAATGACTGACACTCCAATAAAAGTATCATGTCTGTGACACTGTCTCCCCTATTTCGCGAAATACAAAACTCGCTGCCCTTCTTCGAACTTTTTCGATGTCATCCATCAGTCCCACCTGATGCGGATCCCACACCGGACAGCAATACTCCAGAATAGGGGGGACAAGCGTGGTGAAGCAGTCTCATTAGTAAATCTGTTGCACCTTCTAAGTGTTCTGGCAATGAATCGCAGTGGTTGGTTTGCTCTACCTACAACATTATCTATGTGATCGTTCCAATTTATGTTATTTGTAATTGTAACCCCTAAGTATTCTGTTGAATTTACAGCCTTCAGATTTGTGTGACTTATCGCGTGATCGAAATTTAGCGGATTTCTTTTAGTACTCATGTGAATAACTTCACACTTTTCTTTATTCTGCCAGCCGAAGTGACCGTGCGGTTAAAGGCGCTGCAGCCTGGAACCGCAAGACCGCTACGGTCGCAGGTTCGAATCCTGCCTCGGGCATGGGTGTTTGTGATGTCATTAGGTTAGTTAGGTTTAACTAGTTCTAAGTTGTAGGGGACTAATGACCTCAGCAGTTGAGTCCCATAGTGCTCAGAGCCATTTGAACCATTTTTTTTCTTTATTCTGGGTCAATTGCAACTTTTCACACTACACAGATACCTTATCTAAATCATTTTGGAATTAGTTTTGGTCATCTGATGACTTTACAAGACGGTACATGACATCATCATCTGTAAGCAATCTATGACGGCTACTCAGTTTGTTTCCTACGTCGATAACATACATCGGGAACAATAGAGGGCCTATAACACTTCCTTGGAGAACGCAGGATATTACTTCTGTTTCACTCGACGACTTTACGTCCATTATTACGAACTGTGGTCTGTGACAGGAAATCACTAATCCGGTAGCACAACTGAGGCGATATTCCATAGGCACGCAATTTGGTTAGAAGACGCTTGCGAGGAGCGGTGTCGAAAGCCTTCTGGAAATCTAAAAATATTGACTTAATTTGACATACCCTGTGAATAGCACTCATTACGTCATGGCTATAAAGAGGTAGTTGTGTTGGAAAAGAACGGTATTTTCTGAATCTGTGCTGACTATGTGTCAATAAATCGTTTTCTTCGAGGTACTTGATGATGTTCGAACACAATATATGTTACAAAACCATACTGCAAATCGACGTTAGTGATATGGGTCTGTAATTCAGCGGATTACTCCTACTTCCCTTTTTGGATACTGGTATAACTTGGTCAATTTTCCAGTCTTTAGGTACGGATCTTTCTGTGAGCGAGTGGTTGTATATAATTGCTAAATGTGGAGCTATTGTATCAGCATACTCTGAGAGGAACCTGACTGGTACACAATCTGAACCGGAGGCCTTGCCTTTATTAAGTGATTTAAGCTGCTTTGCTACACCGAGGACATCTATTTCTATGTTTGTCATCTTGTCAGTTGTTCATTGGAATTCAGGAATATTTACTTTGTCTTCTTTGGTGAAGGAGTTTCGGAAAACCGTGTTTAATAACTCTGGTTTAGTGGCACTGTCATCAGTAACTTCACCGTTGTTATCGAGCAATGAAAGGTATTGATTAGGTCTTGTCACTGGTGTGTTTATACTTGACCAGAATCTCTTTGGGTTTCCTGCCAGATTTCGAGACAGAGTTTCCTTGTGGAAATTATTCAAAGCGTCTCGCTTTGAAGTATGCGCTATATTTTGAACTTGTGCAAAACTTTGCCAATCTTGGGGATTTTGCGTTCTTTTAAACTTGCAATGCTTTTTTCGTTGCTTGTGCAACAGCAATCTGACCCTTTTTGTGTACCATGGGGGATCAGTACCATCACTTATTAATTTATGTGGTCCCAATTGCCGTCGATACTATCTGCTTGAAATCAATCCCCATCTCTTCTACGCTTACATGATCAGATCGGATAGAGTGAAGACTGTCTTTTAAAAAGGCGTAAGCTCATTTTTATCACCGTTTTTAAATCGATGTACTTTGCGTTTCTCTTTGATGGTTATAGGTGTTGGAGTATTCAGCCTAGCAGCAACTGCCATGTGGTCGCTAATCCCTGTATTCGTCACGATACTCTCTATTTGTCGAAGATTATTTGTTGCTATGAGGTCAAGTATGCTTTCGCAATCATTTACGCTTCAGTTGGGCTCGTGAACTAATTGTTCAAAATAATTTTCTGAGAAAGTATTCAGTACAATTTCGGAGGACGTTTTCTGCCTGCCGCCGGCTTTAAACGTATAATTTTCCCAGCATATTGAGGGTAGACTGAAGTCACCACCGATAGTAATTATATCTGCTGATCCCACTTATACGAACATACCGACTTAAATGTGCGGGAAGTCAAGATATCGATGCGACTGAAACTTTTGGTGTACAAAATCTCAGCTTGGACCAACGTCAGTCCTCGAATTTCGAAAAGGCGGAGCAGTGCCAGTCGGGAGAGGTCCCGCGTGAGGAACGGCGACCCCACGACCTGTGCGGGAGGGACCGCGGGGGCTGCGCTGTGCCGTGGTGTGCCGTGGTGTGCTGTGCTGCGCTGTGGTGCTGTGCGGTGCAGCGCGCCGGCCTGACGTCACCGCCTGGTTTGGCGGCGACCGGTCTCCGGCCAGCGGTAAAAGGCTTCCCTTCTACGGCAGCCGCCGAAGGCTGAGCGCCGCAGCACCCCGGCTGCAGCTCTGCTCCTAGGAGTGTGGCCCGGGCACGGGCATAGGCAGCTCACCGGAGCGCCAGGCTCCAGTCCCACACACCTGTCACGCCTCGGATGTCGGCGTGGTCTCGGGTCCTCAGCTAGACCGAGTTCTGTGCGACACTCACGAGGACACCACACAGCAGTGTCACTTTCGTTGTTTTTTTTTACATTTATGGCACGTCAGGTTCAGAACACAAATATCAAAAGTGGTTGAAATGGCTGTAAGCACTATGGGACTTAACATCTGAGGTCATCAGTCCCCTAGAACTTAAAACGACTTAAGCCTAACTAACCTAAGGGCATCACACACATCCATGCCCGAGGCGGGACTCGAAACTGCGACCGTAACAGCAGCGCGGCTCCGAACTGAAGTGCCTAGGAACGCTCGGCCACAGCGGCCGGCAAATATCAATTCTCAAAGTATTTCGGCGCAACACTAAAACGTTCTCGAGCAATTCGACTGTCACGTTTTCCGAGCGTTTTTAATATCCCAAATTAAGCCGATTTTACCAGAAGCAATGTGGCTGTATGGTAGAATGCTCGCCCACTTGAGCTCGATTCCTTGTCGAGGAAATTTTTAAACGAAAGTGCATGTTCCAAGAACATATCCGTGAAAAGTCAAATACAAAAGATGAAAACAAGTGTATTCTGTTTGTGCTTTTTTTTTTATTCTGACATTCTTTATCAATGTAATTACGAATTTATATTTACAATGAAAACTGGATTTTTTGAGATATATAATCATAAATCAGACGACTTGTGTTTTTTTTATAATAATGGCAATAAGATATTTGTTAATTAGCGTATACTTGATGAATTTTCTATTTAAGTGACGTAGATATTCGAACTGAACGAATATCAGCGATAGATGGCCATGATTTTTTCAGATGACACTATCACATCCTAATACACAAGAAAAACACAAGAAACCTTTGCAAATTCACATACATTGCTTTATATATCCAGAAAAAATTAAATTACATTCCTTCACGAAGTTAGATCAAATTACGATATTTTTTTCAATTATGTAATAGGTGGCCATCTCACCTGTGTATCAGATGTGCTAAGGATAGATGGTCAGCTGCCAAAACTTAAAAAACAAGGAGAAGATCATATGGAAAGAGTGACCAACAATCTTGACGTGTTTTTAATGAAATACTTGCTAACGTAACTTTTTCTGAGAAAATTATACGAAATCTCACAAATCGTTCCTCATTGGCTAAACACAAACAGAAACCTGGAAACATTGCAGTTTTTGAATCGAAACCGGTTTTTATTTTTTCCTCAGGGCGTCCCGTCGAATATTAAACAATACAAAACCTATTATGACTGAATAACTATCTTTTTTTACGTTATTAACAGCAATTTGGAAACGTCTTTGCTCCATTTGTCTTTAGTAGAACCAGTCTTGGGAACGTACGTAGTTGCCATATGTAAAAAAGTAAATTCCCATCGAAACTAAAAGATAAACAGTTTGACGGGGTGGCTAACTATCCCAAACATGGTATCGTCATCTCTTCCACTCGACAGGACAAGATGTCCACAACGCATCATCAATCATGGTGGACAAGACGGTATTCAGTCGCACCTACACAGCCCTAACATGTAAATTTCTAAACTACTCACAGTCTAACATCCGAAAAAATCGAAAAGTACTGATATGCTGAGTAATATCAAGGCGTGAAAAATGCTTATTTTTTGTTGAAATAGTCAAGGGAAGCATCATCCAGCCACTCGTGACAAATACCCACTACCAATCACTCGGCAACGCTCTAAAGCACGTAGCTGGCGAACCACGGCCGTTGTTCATCTCCCCCGTACGGCAATCAGCCCCTGTTCTACCCTACAGTAGTGGAAACCAGTATAAAGGCAGAGATCCATTAAAGGTATAACATAGCGTCTGAAGCGTACATCCAATGAATTTACTATTAAAGTAGTAGATACGTATAAAATGTAAATAATGATGACGGAATTACAAAGTTTCGTTCACAACACTAATGATAATATAAGCCGTCTGGATTTCCCGGATGGAAATTGGTATAAAGACACTTACTGTCCTATTGTGCTAATACAGTGTTAGTACTTTGTCCAACCTACGTTCTTCCTAATTATCTCAGAAATCCTCACCAGAATTAATTTTGTTAGGGTTTTAGTTGTTGCAGCGAAATTATCGCTCACTCTTCTGGTAGGCCCTTTTCAGCTCACATACGGAATCAGATTGCCTTTTATTCCGATAACCACACCTTTATTCCCCAATGTTTTTTCCATGGCGTTCATATCGGGCCACATGCTGGCCAGACCGAGACACCTATATCTATGTCTTCAAACCACTTTTTGGTTGTAGCAGATACATGTACAGATGTATTATCTTCTTGAAATATTAGGCTTTTGTTCCACACGTCCTCATACGTTCTAATCACTACAGTCTCTAGCATCTCAGTGCACATCATACAGTTCATTTTAGTGTTCATCCAATGAAAGCGTGATTTATTTTTGGCACAAAAGGCCGCCGAAATGATAACGCTTCTACCACCAAAGTTTCTTCTCATCCTTACATGTTGCTCTATTCACAGATCATCCCAATAATATTGAACTGCATCCGGCCCATTTAAATTAAACTTTTTATCATCAATGACCCCTACCTCCATGAACCATGGACCTTGCCCTTGGTGGGGAGGCTTGCGTGCCTCAGCGATACAGATGGCCGTACCGAAGGTGCAACCACAACGGAGGGGTATCTGTTGAGGGGCCAGACAAACGTGTGGTTCCTGAAGAGGGGCAGCAGCCTTTTCAGTAGTTGCAGGGGCAACAGTCTGGATGATTGACTGATATGGCCTTGTAACACTAACCAAAACGGCCTTGCTGTGCTGGTACTGCGAACGGCTGAAAGCAAGGGGAAACTACAGCCGCAATTTTTCCCGAGGGCATGCAGCTTTACTGTATGGTTAAATGATGATGGCGTCCTCTTGGGTAAAATATTCCGGAGGTAAAATAGTCCCCCATTCGTATCTCCGGGCGGGGACTACTCAAGAGGACGTCGTTGTCAGGAGTAAACATAAATACACTAAGCAGATTCAGAAGGATGTAGGTTGCAGTAAGTACTCGTAGATGAAGAAGCTTGCACAGGATAGAGTAGCATGGAGAGCTGGATCAAACCAGTCTCAGGACTAAAGACCACAACAACAACATCATCAATGGGACCCACTTTATCTCATATGAAGTCCATGACAAATGTTTTTCAGCTAACTCCAATCTAGGCAGTTTATGTCTGGGTCTTGGAGGAGGTTTCCACAGTCGTTTCTTCAATGAAAGAAGTTTGTCATGTGACAAAATTTGTAGTAGACGTCTTGCAGTTACCGAAACCTGTAAAGCAGCAACAAGCTGAGAAGAATAACGGTTTGTGGTGCTTGCTTTGCGCAAACGTAACCCCTCTATGTTTCATATAATTTTCTACCTGGCGTATATTTTCCGTTCTGGTCATATCTTACATCCAGTTTAAGGAAATTGTCACTGTACCTGAACGGTTCAACTTCTGGCGATTTGACGATTAGAGAGTCTCAGTTTTCTGCTTTTACCTCACATGATAACTGTTTTCCGCGTGGCATTGTCACTGTCGTGGTTTATGTATACAACACGCACTGTCACTAATGGCGTCTGTGGTGTCACCGCCAGACACCACACTTGCTAGGTGGTAGCCTTTAAATCGGCCGCGGTCCGCTAGTATACGTCGGACCCGCGTGTCGCCACTATCAGTGATTGCAGACCGAGCGCCGCCACACGGCAGGTCTAGAGAGACTTCCTAGCACTCGCCCCAGTTGTACAGCCGACTTTGCTAGCGATGGTTCACTGACAAAATACGTTCTTATTTGCCGAGACGATAGTTAGCATAGCCTTCAGCTACGTCATTTGCTACGACCTAGCAAGGCGCCATGTTCAGTTGCTATTGATATTGTAAATAATGTACAGACAAGAGCTACGTTCAACATTAATGGATTAAAGTTAAGTATTCCACAAGCTACATCCTTTTTTCTAAAGTCTAAATTCCTTGTCCTGTTCCAGACCTCACGCCAGCCTGCGTGAGCTTAAACGCGTGCCTTTCGGCTTGCTCTCAATTTAGTGGGTTGGTCTCCTGCCAATCCACAACAGCGTCTGTTTCCCATCTGCAGCAGAGGTACATGTGCACTCACCAACATCACACAGAGCCGACTGTCTTTGTACCGAGTTCCATCCTCCACCATCTGAATCGTTGTTGTTATAAATTGCAATACTGACATGAAATGCGATTGCATTTGACTGCATTAGTCGGTGTACGGGATTTCATGCTATTGCATACAACTCGTGCACAACTATTCCAACCGACAGCGTTAATTTTCCTGCAAATGTCTCTGCCTTTGTACTGATTTCGACTGCTGTAAATTCAAGGCATCATTCCTCTGCTCCGACACCATCGCAAGATTAATTCTCCATCTGCATGGTTGCCCGGACACACAGCAGTGTCACAGATGTCGAGTCGATAGTAATCGACAGCGCGCGTCGACTCATCACGACCTGCGCGCCACGGCGATACAATCTGAGCCGTGAGTGGCGCAGAGCCGCGAGAAAGGAGAGGCAAACGTTGCCCCGGCGCACCGTACACCGCGAAGGCCGGGGCTGGGGGGACCCACCTGCCTTCGGAAGCCACTGGCTAGGCGCCGCCTTCGACCTCATCCGACGGTGCTTGAGCCGAAGCTGGCCCGGGTAGTGAATATGACTGCGTTCGCCTATAACATACGTCTGCCACCAGTATCGCGTGAGTTGTGTTGAAACACGGGAATTAGGAATTGTATCGCCTCTTGTAACATCCACGAGATAAATTTTAGCTACAGTGCGACGAGAGAAAATTATGCCTCTAACAGTTATAAACATTATCTATTCGACGTATGAAAACACAGTGAAAACGAATGAAAACGATGATAAATATTAATTATTTATATAATATTCTATGATGTAATTTGACATATTGATGTGTATCATACAAAGACAATGATAATTGTAAATTCCTTTTATGATCTGCGTTTGTGTTCCTTTGTTTTTACCTTTGGTTGCTTGGCTTTTGTAGGTTGCGGGTGCATACCGAACTGAGGTCTGTTAAGAAACTGTAATTATTTGTTAATTATTACTTGAAAATAGTGTTCATTATTATTATAAATATGAGTGAATAATTATTTGTAACTTTAATTCCTCTCTCAGTAGGCGTTAACTGTGTTGATTATTTCTTTCCGCTGCAAGCAGCGCAGCCATTGATGATAGCGATTTGTATCGCGTTTTTGTCTGTGTTTTCCTTAGAAACAAATCAAATGTTTGCTTGATGAAGTCTAAATAGTGCACAATACAAAAGTAGATTTTAATAAGCATTTTAAATATTTACTTATTCGCTCTAACAATAGAAAGTCTCTATCAATTGTCTGCCGCCATCTTAACAATTATCTCAGCGGCAAATTCAAATTTAAATTACGCAACTCTGCAGAATAAATGCCGCAGGTAATACAAATGTGTAAAAATAAATGTGCACCGGTGGTCCCGAACTAATTTTAATGAAAATGATTCGAATCAGATTGGTTCTTTAAAAACAGTGCTCATAGCACAATCCTTATAAGAAACTTTTCTAGCTGATGTATGGAGCCGAAATTAATTACGCACGAGTTGCGAAGAATATTGTTTCAGGTAACATACGTCAGTGTTGTGCGCGGCTGATATTCGGTGGTTTTAATGATCATTTTGCTGAAGATAACTGCTTCCATCTTAATCAATAGGAATCTGTTGTATGAACTGTGATTTAGTGACACTTATACAACTTACAGACAACACTTTAACACGACGTTAACTTGGAGCTCTTTAGCAACTTGATCAAATCTTTAGCCGGGAGAAAAATTATTTAGTAATTACTCAATGTAATAAAATAAGATTATCATTTCCATTTACAAATTAGTTAAACACCAAACCACTGAATAACACAGCGAACGCCACACTCTGAACCTCCAGATTTAAGTTACCCAGGTTCAGTATCTTTGAGCAAATGGCAGTATCGTTCCTTTTAGAGGGACACTTGATCTTGGGGAATGGAGTGTTTGGTGGCAAGCTGTTCATGAACTCGTAGCCAGTTTTCTGCAACTTGTCCTTTTTTAATCAACTTCTTTATTTCAGAGTAGCGCTTGCAACCTATGTTCTCAGTTATTTGTTGGATGTATTCCACTCACTGTGTCCCCCCACAGATGTTACCCCATGCCGTGCCGTGGAATTATCCCCTGATGTCTTGTCAGATGTCCTATCATCCGGTCACTTCTTCTTCTCAGTGTTCTCCATATATTCCTCATATATTCCTCTCCTCACCGATTCTAACAAGCTACTCACTTCTTACTTTATCAGTCCACCTGATTTTCAGCGTTCTTCTGTGACACCACATCTCAAATTCTTTGATTCACTTTTCCGGTTTTCTCACAATCGGAGACTCACTGGCGTACAATGCTGTGCTCCAGTCGCAGAAGTTTCTTCCTCGGACTGAGGCCGGTGATTAATACTAACAAATTTCTCTTGGCCATAAACTCCCTCTTCGCGTATGCTGATCTGCTTTTTCTTTTTGTCCTCCTTGCTTCGTCATTTGTTACTTTTCTTCCAAGGTTGCAGGATTCCTTCACTTTGTCTACTTCGGGGTACCAAATTTTGATGTTTTTCTGCTACTCTTCATGACTTTCTTTTTCCTTCGGTTTACTCTCATATTCTGTACTCGTTAGGCTGTTCATTCCATTCAAAACGACCTGTAATTCTCTTTCATTTTCACTGCGGATAACAAAGCCGTCAGCGAATCTTATCATTGATATGCACGCGCCGTGAATTTTAATCCCACTCTTGAATCTTTCCTTTATTTTCTTCATTGCTTCTTCAGTGTATAGATTTAACACTATGGGTGAAAGATGGCAACCCTGTCTTATACCCTTTTTATTCTCACTACTTCGTACTTGGTATTCCAGTCTTATTGTTCCTTCTTCGTTCTTATACGTGCTGTATATTACGCGTCTTTGACTGTAGCTTACCCCTATTTTTCTTAGAATTTCGAAGATGTTGCAAAATAATACGCTGTCGAACGCTTGTTTTTAAAGTCTTGCTTCCATTATCAACTGCAAAGCGTGTATTGCCTCTCTCGAGCCCTTGTTTAGCGAAAACAAAACTGATCGGCATCCATCTTGGATGCTTGAGCCCTATAAATAATAATAATAATAATGAATGCTTCTGCATGTAAGGACGAGAATACACATCAGCTAATCAATAATATTTCGAAGTATTAAGATTAAACAATATTACGAAATTAGAATTGTATTAGTATCTTCAGCTGCTGACGGGCGTTGATCTACACTCCTGGAAATGGAAAAAAGAACACATTGACACCGGTGTGTCAGACCCACCATACTTGCTCCGGACACTGCGAGAGGGCTGTACAAGCAATGATCACACGCACGGCACAGCGGACACACCAGGAACCGCGGTGTTGGCCGTCGAATGGCGCTAGCTGCGCAGCATTTGTGCACCGCCGCCGTCAGTGTTTGCCAGTTTGCCGTGGCATACGGAGCTCCATCGCAGTCTTTAACACTGGTAGCATGCCGCGACAGCGTGGACGTGAACCGTATGTGCAGTTGACGGACTTTGAGCGAGGGCGTATAGTGGGCATGCGGGAGGCCGGGTGGACGTACCGCCGAATTGCTCAACACGTGGGGAGTGAGGTCTCCACAGTACATCGATGTTGTCGCCAGTGGTCGGCGGAAGGTGCACGTGCCCGTCGACCTGGGACCGGACCGCAGCGACGCACGGATGCACGCCAAGACCGTAGGATCCTACGCAGTGCCGTAGGGGACCGCACCGCCACTTCCCAGCAAATTAGGGACACTGTTGCTCCTGGGGTATCGGCGAGGACCATTCGCAATCGTCTCCATGAAGCTGGGCTACGGTCCCGCACACCGTTAGGCCGTCTTCCACTCACGCCCCAACATCGTGCAGCCCGCCTCCAGTGGTGTCGCCACAGGCGTGAATGGAGGCACGAATGGAGACGTGTCGTCTTCAGCGATGAGAGTCGCTTCTGCCTTGGTGCCAATGATGTTCGTATGCGTGTTTGGCGCCGTGCAGGTGAGCGCCACAATCAGGACTGCATACGACCGAGGCACACAGGGCCAACACCCGGCATCATGGTGTGGGGAGCGATCTCCTACACTGGCCGTACACCACTGGTGATCGTCGAGGGGACACTGAATAGTGCACGGTACATTCAAACCGTCATCGAACCCATCGTTCTACCATTCCTAGACCGGCAAGGGAACTTGCTGTTCCAACAGGACAATGCACGTCCGCATGTATCCCGTGTCACCAAACGTGCTCTAGAAGGTGTAAGTCAACTACTCTGGCCAGCAAGATCTCCGGATCTGTCCCCCATTGAGCATGTTTGGGACTGGATGAAGCGTCGTCTCACGCGGTCTGCACGTCCAGCACGAACGCTGGTACAACTGAGGCGCCAGGTGGAAATGGCATGGCAAGCCGTTCCACAGGACTACATCCAGCATCTCTACGATCGTCTCCATGGGAGAATAGCAGCCTGCATTGCTGCGAAAGGTGTATATACACTGTACTAGTGCCGACATTGTGCATGCTCTGTTGCCTGTGTCTATGTGCCTGTGGTTCTGTCAGTGTGATCATGTGATGTGTCTGACCCCAGGAATGTGTCAATAAAGTTTCCCCTTCCTGGGACAATGAATTCACGGTGTTCTTATTTCAATTTCCAGGAGTGTATATCAACGGGGACGGGTGAAAATGTGTGCCTCGACGCGTCCCCATTGATAAAGATCAACGCGCGTCACCAGCTGAAGGTATTAATCTAATTTCGTTCTAGACGGCTGCAGGTCATCAATGATGTCTGTTCTTTCGCAGGTGTCCGAAACAGTAGACAACATATTGATATAAGTAAACAATATTATTTCCCCACACATTGTCTAGCGTGCGAACAATGGCGCTGGTGGCTGAGGTCGTGGGTTTGGTAAGTACTTTTGTATTACCGAGCAAAATGTCTGACTTCATGCAGTAAAACTGCCGTGAAAATTGACTTATGGTTCTTTTATGTTACGGCCTTATGATTTTCCATGAGATTGCACACAAACCTCTGCCATGTGGCAGTCGCCTACAACAATGTTAAAACTATTAATATGAAAAAGACCTAGAGATTAATGAAATATGTATTCAGGAGCTCACATATACCCATAAATTATGAATAGGCGCTTTCATAGAAATAATAGTTGTTGCTTGGCAGTATGTTAATGTAAATGAGTACGTGGATGAGCCTCTTTAAATCTGCCTATACCCAGTATGTAACAGAATGTCTGGAGTTACGGAGCAGTGACAAAATGCGTCCGTGCAGAAACAGATTATCGCACCACTCTGCGTAGCGCGAGAGGAGTCAGAGCTGAAGTACAGTATTAAAAGACTTGCTGGTGTTTTTAACAGCAATTACATATCACTTATCGATAGTGCCTCGTATCATGTCTCTGACAACGCGAAAAAATTGTACACCGCTTTCGCGTGCAGATGAGCCCTTAAAGCTCTTAAGCTGGTAGTGAAGTAGTCTCGCACGGTTCTGCCTTTGTTATACTCGTGAGTGTGGGGAAGATATTTTTCTGATAAGTTGATGGTATGTCTTCGTAGGTGGTATTTAGCGACAAAGAGGCCAGTTAGTTCTTTCGCGGCCGCCATGTGCACTGCACTCGTGAATGTATTGGTAGTAACGTTTTCTGCTTATGACGAATTCGCAGAAATGGCGCATTGTGTCGCCAGCAGAAACTGACGTATTATGAACGTCCGGATTAAGTGGTAAGACCTTCTTCATATCGAATAATATCGTAATCTAGCCAGCAGTTCGTGTCTAAGACGACGTACTCTCTAGACCTCAACTCGAAAGTTATACCCGTGGGCATCGTATCGTGTATACAGCAGAAGATAATTGATTAATGACTGGTTCTTTTACGCTTTCACGTCCTGAAAGTGGGTATAAACCTGTAATGTGAAGCTAAAACTCTGTTATTCCTCCATGTCAGTTCTGAAACTGATGTAATTGATTTTCCCGTTGCCATACGATGTCAGAGATTACGTTTAACTGCAGTGTTCTTTACTGTCCATCAGTTCAGATAATCGCTACATCTTTGTTTTCTGGAAACACTTAACTAGCGTACCGTCCGTTTCTTTATTTTCACTTGCACAGTAGCCAGCCAGCACATTATGACCACTCACGTTCTGTAGATACAGGGTGTTTCAAAAATGACCGGTATATCTGAAACGGCAATAAAAACTAAACGAGCAGCGATAGAAATACACCGTTTGTTGCAATAAGCTTGGGACAATAGTACATTTTCAGGCAGACAAACTTTCGAAATTACAGTAGTTACAACTTTCAACAAAAGATGGCGCTGCGGTCTGGGAAACTCTATAGTACGATATTTTCCACATATCCACCATGCGTAGCAATAATATGGCGTAGTCTCTGAATGAAATTACCCGAAACCTTTGACAACGTGTCTGGCGGAATGGCTTCACATGCAGATGAGATGTACTGCTTCAGCTGTTGAATTGTTTCTGGATTCTGGCGGTACACCTGGTACTTCAAGTGTCCCCACAGAAAGAAGTCACAGGGGTTCATGTCTGGCGAATAGGGAGGCCAATCCACGCCGCCTCCTGTATGTTTCGGAAAGCCCAAAGCAATCACACGATCATCGAAATATTCATTCAGGAAATTAAAGACGTCGGCCGTGCGATGTGGCCGGGCACCATCTTGCATAAACCACGAGGTGTTCGCAGTGTCGTGTAAGGCAGTTTGTACCGTCACAAATTCGCGAAGAATGTCCAGATAGCGTGATGCAGTAATCGTTTCCGATCTGAAAAATGGGCCAATGATTCCTTTGGAAGAAATGGCGGCCCAGACCAGTACTTTTTGAGGATGCAGGGACGATGGGACTGCAACATGGGGCTTTTCGGTTCCCCATATGCGCCAGTTCTGTTTATTGACGAAGCCGTCCAGGTAAAAATAAGCTTCGTCAGTAAACCAAATGGTGCCCACATGCATATCGCCGTCATCAATCCTGTGCACTATATCGTTAGCGAATGTCTCTCGTGCAGCAATGGTAGCGGCGCTGAGGGGTTGCCGCGTTTGAATTTTGTACGGATAGAGGTGTAAACTCTGGCGCATGAGACGATACGTGGACGTTGGCGTCATTTGGACCGCAGCTGCAACACGGCGAACGGAAACCCGAGGCCGCTGTCGGATCACCTGCTGCACTAGCTGCGCGTTGCCCTCTGTGGTTGCCGTACGCGGTCGCCCTACCTTTCCAGCATGTTTATCCGTCACGTTCCCAGTCCGTTGAAATTTTTCAAACAGATCCTTTATTGTATCGCTTTTCGGTCCTTTGGTTACATTAAACCTCCATTGAAAACTTCGTCTTGTTGCAACAACACTGTGTTCTAGGCGGTGGAATTCCAACACCAGAAAAATCCTCTGTTCTATGGAATAAACCATGTTGTCTACAGCACACTTGCACGTTGTGAACAGCACACGCTTACAGCAGAAAGACGACGTACAGAATGGCGCACCCACAGACTGCGTTGTCTTCTATATCTTTCACATCACTTGCAGCGCCATCTGATGTTGAAAATTGTAACTACTGTAATTTCGAAAGTTTGTCTGCCTGAAAATGTACTGTTGTCCCAAGCATATTGCAACAAACGGTGTATTTCTATCGCTGCTCGTTTAGTTTTTGTTGCCGTTTCAAATATACCGGTCATTTTTGAAACACCCTGTATAAACCAGGCTGCAGCAGCGTCACCTGGCTAGGAGTTATTGCCAGTGAGGCACGAGCACGGTGTGCCGTCTGTCCGCAGGTTGTGGTGGCCCGCAGGCTCGGCACCAGTACTTCGGAACCTGCACGACTTGTCGGGTGTCTGAGGAGGGCTGCGGTGAGTGGTGAAACCGAGCTGAAAGAACGTCCAGATGCCACGGAGTTGGGGAGCCGTCCTGAACCGTGATTTATTTTCAAAGAATATTCTTAAGAGTTCATTTTATTTACTAGAGATTCATCAAGAACATTAACACACTTAATCACTCTATGTAAGCAGGGAATAACTGATGAAATCGTAACCAAATTCCTTTTAACAAATAGGAATTTTATTCACTTTAATAGTGCCTGAAAGCATTTTTTAAAAGAAACAGATTTAAAATTATAATCAGAATGCACCCTCTAAATATCAAAGTTACAATTTATTCAGAGGCAGAAAGAAACAAGTTTTGACTGTATGAGCTTCCGGGTAGAGAACACTGTCGCTCCCTTTTGACACGGCCATGGTCCTGAGCACTCACAACAGCCTCTGAAAGACTACACTGGTGCAAATCTGCAACACACCAGATAACTTTAAACAAAGAGTTTTAACAATTTACACAAGAACACAAACTATGCATCCCCCGTAGGAGGGATGAAAGTGGTACAAAACACTAACAATTAAAATATTAACCTTGCAACTTGATTTTCACTACTAATAAAAGTCTTACAGTGAAAGGGTGGCAACTTTATATACTAAAATTATCATTTAAATAAAACCCTATGAAATGTAATCTTATATAAAATTATACAAGGTTGGTCAAACAATAGTTAAGATGCTCTACAGTACACAGATACCGCCTCTCAAGATCATAGGCAATAATATCAAAGTTTCCAAAGATCAAAACATATTTCAGGTATTAGGCCGTTACACTCCGACCAATAAATTCGTTAACACACCAAATCCGACAAACATGCTACTAACGTACGGTAGATTCATAGGGAGATTACCGAACAACCCGAACCGCAGGTTGCTCTAGCCTACCCCTACTCCACAAGGGAAAAACGGACCACCCAATTTATAAACAACCACCTTCCCGCGGTTGAGCAAACGTAGAAGAATGGTGGGACGACCCCAAAGCAAAACGGCTGGTGACCTCACCAAGAAAACAAGTACAATTTAACGAGAGTAAATCAAACAACATATCACCAATGGCTTAACTTCTAATAAACTGCAATTCCTCGAGAAGACCCCCAAAGTGCTCTCCTGAACCGTCCTCTGCCAGCCACTTCAACAGACGCAGGAAGCCGCGCCGATCTCCCGTCTCACGGCGTCGCAGCTCGCACCGCCCAGACTGACGTCGTGGGTTGACTCCTGTCGCTCTCGTGTCGACCGCGAAGTCACTACCCCTCGCTGTACGCCGCGGCCCACTGGACTCACGTGGCGACCTCACATGCGCCGACGCTCAAGACGGACCAGTCATCTTGTGCCTCAGTGCACGACCGGCCAACCGATCGATCCAACCGCCAATGATCATTGCCTGAGCAAACTCGAGCAGATTGGCGGCCTAACGCGCAGACTCAGATGTAGGGACTCAGCCCCGACCGGGCGACCACTCGCTGAGTTCTCTTACTGGCGGAGTGGAAAGACTCTCATTTTGACGGCTTTCAAGGCTGATTCGAACGACAGACTGTCTCCGAACGACAGACAGACACTATCTGCCTGACAAAAGCGGACGAGAGACAGACTAGCAAGCTGGGGACCAGAGACTGACGCAGACTGAGCGACTGGCGAGCGCATAGCGCCCCTTAAATGCACGTGAACAGCCTACCTTTCCCCTTTCCCACCAGAGGGAGACACCAAAACTGTGATTGCCACAGCGGCGCCACCGCCAGAATCGGAGGGCGACTGCTTCACACTACGCGCTGGCGGCGCGCTCTTCAAAACAGCAATTTTTACCACGGCTCACGTCCCTCATTACATACGTCGGACGCCATAGGCTCGGCGGCCAGGCGAAACAAGACAGCCAGCGAACTGTGGCGGAACTAACATCAGGCTTTAATGTTGGGCAGAGAACAAGTTGGTCTGAGCACACAGTGCGCCGAACACTCTCAACAATTCGATATTGCAGCGCCGGTGTTATTCTGATGACAATGCACTGCGACGACCTCAGCTGTTACAGAACCCGTCAGATGAATTCGCAATTGCGGATAACGACTACCATCAGCTGTAGAGTGGAATGACGACAGGGAGAATCTCTGCAAGACCCGGACTCGAACCCGGACTTCCCGCTTGTCCCGGGCGGTCGCCTTGCCGTTTGGCTATCCGTGCAGAACTCCCGGCCAGACCCAAACTTCTACTGTCGTATTTCCATGCTACAGCTGATGGTAGTCATTATTCACAACTGCGAATTCATCTGACGTGACACTCAACAACGGGCTCTCCAGCCGAGGACCGATGCGTGAGGCCACGTTAACTCCACGACATCGCCAAATACGACTGAAATGGACACGTGACGCTGGCGCAGTGGCAGAGCGCTGCACGGCCTGACGAATTCCGATACTTTCTTCATCGTGCCGATGGGAGGGCGCGAATCCGTCGTCTTGACACACGTACTGCGGCTCCATTATGCTCTGGGGAATATTCACGTGCGCATCCTCGGCTCCAGTGGAGGTCGTGCAAGGCGCCGAGACTACCGAGGAATGCCGTAGCCTGGTTGCAGACCACGTACCTCCCTTCTCGACGATCACGTTTCCCGACGGCAGTGGCATTTTTCAACACGACAATTCGCCGTGTCTCGAGGCCAGCAGAGTGACGGGTTGGTTCGAGGAACACAGTGAAGAGCTCCAGTTGAGGTGCCGCCTGCCCAGCTCACCAGGTCTGAACTCGACTGAACACGCCTGGGATGTGACTGAGTGTGGCGTCAGAGGTCGTTGCCGCCTTCCCGGAATTTGCGGAAATTAGGAGACTTCTGTGGTGCCAACTGCCACCAGCGACCCGCCGGCGCCTAACGGCTTCCCTGCTACGACGCGTTGCCGCTGTCATCCGCTTACGCTTTCTTGCCTCACAACCACTGTCTAAATTACAATTTAAAAACCGGGTTAAAAGCATAACAACTTTCATAATAATTTAAAAAAAACGGGAACACGATCATTTCATTAATAACAGACTTTAACAGTTTACACCTCTAGCAACAGGGCCACCAAGCGAGAAATATACAATCCCCAAAGACAAGCAAGAAGTCACACCAACTAGGTGTGAGTCCAAGCGGGTTCAAAAGTACAGTGAATCACTTAAATGAATTACAAATGACTGCCACCAAATGTACTGACAATTCCCAAGCGTGGATAACACGTTAAAGAATTTGACAATGCCCACCCACAATACAAAAAGGATAACAAGTCACGCCACTGATTGTGCCTGTTAGAAAGCCCTTAACAATCTATAAGCCTTAATAAAATCCGTTAAGCAATAAAATACGCAATCCCCCAAAATACAAGCAACGCATACAATTTAAAATGTGACTTCCAACTGGTACATACCAGCAGAAACATTGAAAATGCCCCTTAAATAAATACACAAACCCCCAAAATACAAGGTAAGCTGGCAACTACAGCAAGCTGTTGTCACAGGCAACAAGCAGGCAAGTTTTAGAATGAGTGGAGTTAGCTAATGGCTGTGGATAAAAAGGAAAAGCTCAACAATTCATAAAGTAAACTCCAGAAGTTAAAACTATAGAAGTAGCAATAAGGCTGCAAGGTGTAAACTAGTACTTAAAGAGCAGGTACAGTGATGAGAAACTTCAGGCTGGCAGAACACACTTCGAAGCTTGTGTTCTTCCTGACTTCACAATATTGGATAGATGAAGATATCCCGATTACTTGGCGACTCTCCGCCGTAGCAAGTATCAGACGATTAAACATGCTTAACTTGAACCAACACGATGCGGCTGGTACAAGCTCCAGATTGAGGGCCAACCTACACTATGTGATCAGAAGTAGCCGGACACTTGGCTGAAAATGACTTACAAGTTCTTGGCACCCTCCATCTGTAATGCTGGAATTCAATATGGTGTTGGCCCATCCTTAGCCTTGGTGGCAGCTTCCACTCTCGCAGGCATACATTCAATCAGGTGCTAGAAGGTTTCTTGGGGAGTAGCAGCCCATTCTTCACTGAGGAGAGGTATCGATCTCGGTCGATGAAGCCTGGCACGAAGTCGTTGTTCAAAACATCCCAAAGATGTCCTGTAGGATTCAAGTCAGGACTCTGTGCAGGCCAGCCCATTGTTATTGTCGTGTAACCATTCCACCACAGGCCGTGCATTATGAACAGGTGCTCGATCGTGTTGAAAGATGTAGTTGCCATTCCTGAATGCCAGTCGGAACCAAGAAGGTGCTGTGATAGTGGTAGAGCTAGGCCTGTGCTGTGATAGTGCCACGCAAAACAACAAACGGTGCAAGCCCTTTCAGGAAGAACACGACCACACCATAACAGCACCGCCTCCGAATTTTACTGTTGGCACTACACACGCTGGAAGAACCGCTCACTGGGCTTTCGCCATACCCACACCCTGCCATCGGATCGCCACATTGTGTACCGTGATTCCTCACTGTTTCCACTGTTCAGTCGATCAATGCTACGCTCCTTACACCAAGCGAGGCGCCGTTTAGCATTCACCGGCATGATGTGTGGCTTATGAGCAGCCGCTCGATTATGAAATCCAAGTTTTCTCACCTCCAGCCTAACTTTCACAGTACTTGCAGTGGATCCTGATGCAGTT
Source organism: Schistocerca americana (assembly GCF_021461395.2). NCBI lineage: Eukaryota > Metazoa > Arthropoda > Insecta > Orthoptera > Acrididae > Schistocerca > Schistocerca americana. The sequence continues at coordinate 196,076,665 of NC_060127.1, forward strand.
TGGAATTCCTGTGTGATGATCTGGATAGATGTCTGACTATTACACATTCGGACCCTCTTCAACTGTCGGTGGTCTCTGTCAGTCAAGAGTCGAGGCCGGCCTGTACGCTTTTGTGCTGTACGTGTCCCTTCACGTTTCCACTTCACTATAGCATCGGAAACAGTAGACCAAGGGATGTTTAGGAATGTGTAAATCTCGCGTACAGACGTATGACACAAGTGAGACCCAATCACCTGACCACGTTCGAAGTCCGTGAGTTACGCGGAGCGCCCCATTCTCCCCTCTCACGATGCGTAATGACTACTGAGGTCGCTGATATGGAGTAACTGGCTGTAGGTGGCAGTATATGCAACTAATATAAAAGACGTATGTTGAGTACATAGTGTAGATGTAGTGCGGCGACGGAAGTGTGGCCACAGCAGAAAGAAAACATGTCTCCGCTGCCATAGCTACCCTGCCAAAACACATCAGAAGGGAACAGTAATATGCCCCAAAAGGCTAAAGACGATAATGGTTAGGATGTAAGCAATATTAACTTATTGCGGAAACGACTACACATACAAGTTACAAGCTGAACACTCCTTAAAATTACTTGAAAATTGAAAGGCTGAAAAATCAGCGCCTAGTAATTCATTGACTAGGGCATACTCATGTATAGAGGGGTGCTCTGCCATCGACACAGACTATGTTGCAAACTCTGTTTCATTAACTCAGTTTGTAACAGAGAATGTTCGTCCGTTTGTACGCACACAATCACTCGGAGGCGCGTTAATAATACAGGTCAAATCTCACATTAACACAGACGTAGCGTTACGATAGAAAGTACCAATAAGAACAACTCAGGTGTGAAGTTCCCGTGACTTCAGGGATTCCTAGTAGGAGGGTCATTGCTTCCAGTCTGTACAGGTGGTCTAACAGGTGCCGTAAAATTTACGCTTGCAGAGCTGGCTGGGAACCTACCGACCAAGTGGCACGCGGCGTCCACTGCTCTTCCCGCAACTCGCCGCTGTCGATGATTAACCCAGCGGCTTCTTGAGGCCTGTACCAGGCGGCGGGAGTCCCCCGAAACCAACAACTTGCCAGCTACGTTCACAGATTTTATTGTCTATGTACTAGCTGATTATGGAATTTAGTAATCACTGGGAATGTCTCGGATATTTCTGTTTTATTGGCACAATTAAGTTCTTAAATTAATGAGAGCTGGCACTGGGGGATCAACGAAAGGAGAGTTGATGCTAGTGTTTATTGTTTCTGTATGATAACGGTCAGTCAGTACTACATTCCTTCGTGTACCTTTGACCAAAGATATGCTTTCCCATGAAACTGTCCCTTGCCTTTGACGTCCGATAAATTATAAATATGTCTGTGGGCGTTACAATGTCTAAGCTTCTCAATTCTCACGACACGATATTAATTATGCGTTCGAATCCTTTCAATGTCTGTTCAGCACAAGCTTAGTCTTTTCACTTCTCGGTAATTAGCGGAATCACCTTGACTACGAGCGGCAAAGATACCAGGATGATAAGGTCCAAACTTTTTTCACTCCCAATACTCTTAAATAATTCGCATACAGCGAACAAAGTCCTAATTCAAGATAAAAGTTTCCGTATTGTCAATAAATCTCTTCACAATCGTAATTATAGGATCGTAGCGTTTCGTTTAACACGTACAATCACCATTCACTTGAATATCAATGTTCGTACACCGAATCACCCCTAATTGACTCTGTTTCTGAATTTCTGCGCATTTGTTTATACAGGGTGTTACAAAAAGGTACGGCCAAACTTTCAGGAAACATTCCTCACACACAAATAAAGAAAATATGTTATGTGGACATGTGTCCGGAAACGCTTACTTTCCATGTTAGAGCTCATTTTATTATTCTCTTCAAATCACATTAATCGTGGAATGGAAACACACAGCAACAGAACGTACCAGCGTGACTTCAAACACTTTGTTACAGGAAATGTTCAAAATGTCCTCCGTTCACGAGGATACATGCATCCACCCTCCGTCGCATGGAATCCCTGATGCGCTGATGCAGCCCTGGAGAATGGCGTATTGTATCACAGCCGTCCACAATACGAGCACGAAGAGTCTCTACATTTGGCACCGGGGTTGCGTAGACAAGAGCTTTCAAATGCCCCCATAAATGTAAGTCAAGAGGGTTGAGGTCAGGAGAGCGTGGAGGCCATTGAATTGGTCCGCCTCTACCAATCCATCGGTCACCGAACCTGTTGTTGAGAAGCGTACGAACACTTTTACTGAAATGTGCAGGAGCTCCATCGTGCATGAACCACATGTTGTGTCGTACTTGTAAAGGCACATGTTCTAGCAGCACAGGTAGAGTATCCCGTATGAAATCATGGCGGTGAATCGAGGAAGTACAGTACATACTGACGAAACTAAAATGAGCTCTAACATGGAAATTAAGCGTTTCCGGACACATGTCCACATAACATCTTTTCTTTATTTGTGTGTGAGTAATGTTTCCTGAAAGTTTGGCCGTACCTTTTTGTAACACCCTGTATATTACATTCAAAACAAAACGCAACTCTGTTATGTCTTCCTTGAATTCCCTTTGTACTACTTTCCGTTACTCTATTTTGAATATCTGCTCTTTGTAAAATTTTAACTGTTACTTCGAAATACTAAAAATGGTTCAAATGGCTCTGAGCACTATGGGACGTAACAGCTGAGTTCATCAGTCCCCTAGAACTTAGGACTACTTAAACCTAACTAACCTAAGGACATCACACACATCCATGCCCGAGGCAAGATTCTAACCTGCGACCGTAGCGGTCGCGCGCTTCTAGGTGCAGGCTGGATATTTTCTATCTGGCGTGGGCTGGCGTGTGGCTCGTGAATCGGCATCTTTCTCACGATTTCACATTCTTAAAATGTTTTCCCGCATTCCGAGGCTGTTTGGAGAGCAGCTACACAGCACTTCTTGATAACCGCTCTCTCTGCGTGAGGTCTGGACACACTCATGTTTGGGCTCCGTCTCAAAATCTGCCGGCGTCCGTCTTATATATGGTATGTCCTCACTGTCGAGGAAAACATCTTCTTACGAATGCTGGCTTCCTTCACACGCCTCCCTGCGTCAATTCCCCGCGCTTTTTGCGCTCTCCTCCCTGTGCCCGTGCGGTGCTGGAACTGTCGGCACATCCTTGCTTTCTAAGGCAGGTAACCTAACGCCTGCACGCGTCCATCCGCTGCCGGCAAGCTTCTGGTTGTCAGTCGCGCCCTTCGCAACGTCTCCCTCCTTCAGCGACGCGAGGCCGCCCGCTGTCTCCCTGGCAGAATGACTGCAGCCCGGGGCTCGCCCCAGGGGGTCCTGCTCGGCAGCTCGCGGCGCGTTGGCCAATGTGTCCGCGGTCGGATGTGTTACAAGGGACACTGTCGGCTGCCATTTTATCTGTTACGCACTCTTTTATGCTTCTCTCCTTACGAATTCTGCCGGTAATGCTGTCATATATTAGGTCATTTATCTAGTGTACCAACACTAACGAAACGTAGTTTTTGTAGAACGCGTCTCTCTTCCTAGCTGATCCCTTTTATGGTCAGGCTGAATCATGAATTTTTTTTTATTTCCCAACACGGTTCACCTCTTCCTCATTAGTTATTCGATTAGCCAATCAGTATTCTTTTGTAGCCCCACATTTCTAAACCTTCTATTCTCTTCTTGTCTAAACTGTTTGTAGTACGCGTTTCACTTCCGTACAAAGCTCTTCAAATATTTTCAAAAATATTTACTAACAGACATTTATGTTGAATGTTAACAATTTTCTCGTTTTCGGAAATGCTTTTCTTCCTGGCGTCAATCTACATTCTATGCGATTTCTACTTTTGTCATTGTCTGTTATCTTGTTTTCCAAATTGCAAAACTCATCTAGTAATTTTAGTGTATCTTTGTCTAATCTCATTTCCTCTTTATGGTCTTATTTAATTCTACTACTATTACCCTTGTTTTCCTGTGGTTCATGTTCCCTTCTGTGACTGAATTGCAGTATCATCCGCAAACCTCAATGTTTTCATTCCTCCTCCACGAACTTTAACTCCCTTTCCAATTTTCTCCTTGGTTTATTTTGGTACTTGCTCGTTGTGCAGATTGAACTACATAGGGAATAGCCGGCAGTGTAGTTTTGTATGGAAGTGAAACGCGTGCGGCAAAAAGTTTAGACAAGAAGAGAATGGAAGCTTTAGAAATGTGGGGATACAAAAGCATGCTGAAGATTACACTCGGTGCTTTTCGCTCCCTGCATTTTACTCCTGCTACCTTAGAATTTCAAAAGTTTATGAAAGTCAGTATTGTCAAAAGCTTTTTTAAAAACAAACAAATGTTATAAACGTAGGTTTGCCTTTCTTCAGCCTGCCGGTATCTTCCAGCATAAGGCGTAGGCTCCCTACACTTCTCTAAAGCCCAAACTGCTATTCCCTGAAGTCGGCTTCTTCCAGTTTCTTCATTGTGTCGTGTCAATTTTTGCAAACAGTTGTTATTATGCTGACGATTCGTTACTACTCACACGTGTCAGCACCTATATTCCTCGGAGTAGCCCGCCTGGTATATCTTGCATATAGGGTGGAAAAGTTCTGTCAAAGCTGGCTGACTAAAGATCTCAATAATTCTAAGGTAGTGTCGTATACTCCGAGTGACATGTTTTGACCTACGTCTTTCAGAACTCTGGCAAATTGTTCTGGTAGTATAATGTCTACCAACTCATCGCCATTTACTTGCTCTCCTCTTTATATTGTCTTCAAGTTCATTTCCCTTTCATAGCCTTTCTATATAGTCCCTCGTTTGCTTTAGTGCTGACTCGCCACCTGAACGCTTGATGTTCATATGGCTACTTTTGTTTTACTTAAAGGTCCCTTCAATTTTTGTACAGGCGGTACATATCTTTACTTATGCGTTCTTCTATAAGCTTGCATTTATCCCGCACCAATTCCTGCAAAGTCATTTTGCACTTTTAGTCAATCTTATTTTCTTAGAGATCATACGACGAAAGATAAAAAAAAGCAGAAATCCACAACACAGAAGCTTGTGACATGCACAATCTACTCAGTAGTCCGCAACTACGAGTGGACATTAATGTGTTCTCCCTTCTCCTTTATGAGGGAGTGAACTCTGCTGAGGACACTTAGCAGACAGTCTGAGCAGCCGTGTCAGGTTGTTTGCTGAAGATGCTGTCGTTTATCGTCTAGCAAAGTCATCAGAAGATCAAAACAAGTCGCAAAACGATATAGAAAAGATATCCGTATGGTGCAAAAATTGGCAGTTGACCGTAAATAACGAAAAGTGTGAGATCATCCACATGAATACTAAATGGAATCTAATAAACTTCGATTACACGATAAATTAGTGAAATGTAAAGGACGTAAATTCAATTAAAAACCTAGGAATTGTAATTACGAACAACTAAAATTGGAAAGGTTCCCGTCAGATCACCGAAGTTAATGACTGTCAAGCTGGCCTAGCATTTGGATGGGTGACCCTCCGGTCTGCCGAGCGCTGCTGGCAAGCGGGGTGCACTCAGCCCTTGTCAGGCAAACTGAGGAGCTACTTGACTGAGAAGTAGCGGCTCCGGTCTCGGAAACTGACAGACGGCCGGGGGTGCTAATCACATGCCCCTCCATATCCGCATCCAGTGACGCCTGTGGGCTCAGGATGACACGGCGGCCGGTCGGTACCGTTGGGCCTTCATGGCCTGTTCGGGTGGAACTCACTTTAGTTTAGTCTTATGTTGGAAAGAATACGTAGAAAATGTGCCATCTTCAGGCCTTAGTTGATGCTGAAGGTGTTATGACAGTCCGCATACACTCGGCATCACTTGCCAACATAACTGGCTTGCGCAGACTGTCTGTGTGATGTTAGCACTCCAACATCACAGTAACAGATAGACTGCGTAAACTAGTTATGTTGGCCACTGATGCAGAGTGTATATGGATCGTGGTAACCCTTCAGCATCAACTAAGGCCTGAAGATGGGGTAGAAGGTCTACACTGGTAGCCACGCAGTAATTATGATCATAAGGACGGCTGTGGGCGTTTCATTTTCTTACAAAAGTGAACGGCCATGGTCCCCAAGACCTCCAGTCAAAAGAATGGACACACAAAAGCTAAATATTTTTTGGCTAAATTGCGGACCGCAGTCTCTTTCGCTTGGTGACAACCCCTATGTCGAGAACAAGAGCAGTCGTGTTCCGTTTCTTCTAGAACTTGTTCTATTCCAGACAGCATACAGTTCATAGTTTCACTCGCAAATCTTTGTTCGTGATGAGTGGTTGCAATCGTAACGTATTCGTAGCATGCGACAGCAGTCCGATTTGCTGCCCGGTTCTGTGAGTGAACGCTTCCCTGGCCGACAGCGCGGCGTGGTTGTGCCAGGGTGTGGCATCTCGGTGCACATCGCCACGCCCGCAGGCCACGCCCAGCTCGCTAACCAAAACATCGAAAGCACCGCCGAATGAGAAAGCAGCGCTGGTTGCAGGCTCGGAAAATCCTGCAAAAGACGCGACGCAGGGCGAAGTGAACTGCTCTGTGGCCTCCATCGTACAGCAGACATAGCGACGGTCAGAATAATGAATTCATCTGATAATCCTGTCCTGCAAATCCCGTAGAGGAAGGGAGAATTCACGAACGTGGGTCTAGATAATCCATACACTGCATTAACAATAAACTGTCACTGTAGCCCTACTGCGTAGTACAACTCATACTTGCGCCGCTTAATCGGATCACGTAAGTTACAATGAAATCTGTCACTTCTGGAAGAAAGCTACTGCTTACTAACAACGGAACATTCCCACGCCAAAACAAACAATCTTTATGAAACGGTCTGTGTCTAGAGAAGTCAGAATAATGCAGTACAGTACGTATATTGTCGTGTTCGTCCATTTTAGTTTTTAATGGGTGCAAAACATTCATAAAGTTGATTTGGCATCTTAGGTTTAGAGGGAAATACCTTCGCGAATTCTAAAAAACGTGTTTCATATAGAAGTTGAAACGTTCTTGTAAACTTTATTACCAACTTTCGTAATGAACTGAAATTTTTCGAAATACTCCATCAGCACTAATCAGTCCTGAAAAATGAAAACCTTTGTTACAACACAAAGCAGCCTTTATGCCACATCCAGCCATGTGTAACAAAGCAGGTTTCTGGAATAAGCCTACCATTTGTGGAGAATACGCTGTAACACAATGTGCTGTCACAGTATTTTCAACACATCTAATTACAATAGCTAAACCTTTCTAATTATTCTAATTACCTGTTTATATTTAAAATTGTTATTGTCCGTTTTAAATTCACGCTTTTCTGTTTTTCAGTTTAACGTTTGATATACTTGTATTTTGTTACTTTACAACCATTAAGTGCCTCATCGTAAGATATAAAATCGTTAAAGTAATGATAATCTGTAATGAAATGCTTAAATTACAACATTTTCACACCATGCACATTGAGTAAATGAAATTTCTTCACATATTACACGCGACGGACAACACACTATTAAATAAAATTCAGGAGTATTCTCAAATTGTGCCGGGTGTTCCTCTAAACAACGTGATTTATGACAGGAATATTTAGGTACAATGCAAAACTCTGGCGAAGAGAACTGATCATGTTCTAGCTACTACAGCTTAATTGTATTGTTTCTCAAGTCGAGATTGACATCATAACCACTCATCAAAACTACATGCGAAAATATTCTCACAAAGTTCTTCCAAAATTAATGTCGTATACGACCAACGGCTGTAGTTGGCCCATCGAGCCTTTTGGGATCTCCAGGCGAACATGATCCTCAACTATGACGCTCAGAACGTTTCTTTCGCAGTGGCAATCCCAAGAATCTAACGATAATAAGGGATTTTTCTCCCGCACTGGGAAAGAAAACTTCCGTCAAAATCTATTTATATAGTCAGACGATAGTTTGCCAGATTTCGAAGACGTCACACGAACAATTGGGGCTTCAAAAAGAGATTCCCGAATTCTCGGTCTAAACTCCTCATTGGGTCCTTGTAAAACTACGGAACGAAGCGTGATCAGTGTGAAAGAACAGTTTTGAGCGTCGTACTTTAGGACAAGCTATTTGTGCATCTGGTGATTCCAAAAGGTTCGACGGGACAGGTGGAGCTGTTGAACTATACGGCTTTCGATGTTCGAATAACTTTGTAAGAACATATTCAGATCTAATTCCGGCGACTGCTTACGAAGTAACTCTCCACGCAGCGCGGGGTAGCCGCTCGGTCTCGGGCGCCTTGCCACGGTTCGCGTGGCTTCCTCCCGTCGGAGGATAGAGTCCTCCCTCGTGCATGGATGTGTGTGTTGTCCTTAGCGTAAGTTAGTTTGATTAAGGGGAGCCGGAGGTGCCTATGCTGCCCATGTTAAAATCACTAAGTTTGAGGAACATTTATGAATAAACTACCAAACAGAAAAATTTGAATTTTTTTTTACATATAGAGTGGTTTAGTATTGCAGTTATGACAGAGGGATTTTGTAGTATCTTTTCTAGTTTCCTTCCAATTATTTTTTTTATTAATGACCTAATTTTTTTCACAAATAATTGCTTTATAATTAACCTGAAATGAAACTACTGAACATATTTCCAAATGGCTGTGTTACAATGTAAGTTTGACCACTAGGAGTGCTGTATAAAAATTTCATCTCTCTAGCTTGAGTGGATTTTGGGAAAATGTTCCTTATATTCGAAAAATTCTAATTTACGGGAAATGGCTATCAAAGTTTCTCAATACATTCCTGCACTATAGGATGGATTATCATGGTCTTCTTCTTCATCCTCCAAAAGCTTCCTCTTCTGTCTTCTTTTCTGGCCTGTTGTTCCATCATACTTCATATGCCTTTCTCTTCTTTCTGCTCCTCTTATCCTTTCTCTGTCAATATTTCTTAGTGCTCGTACGGTGTTGACCCCAGCTGTAAATCCTAATGCCTTCAGAACTTCACACTTCACACGAACAGGTGGTTGTAGGTTGCTATTGCATCATAAATGCCAAAGTGCAGTGTTTTTATGCTTACAGACACCCTTTGTAGGAATCACTTTCCAAATCAAATTGTTTACGCTCTCATTAGGATTCCGCGTCTTTCCGTGTAGACATTTGTGTAACAATTGTGGCTGTGCTAAGTCATGAAAAATTGGTTTTATTGTTCCCTCCTGATTCTTGTACATACTGTATATTACCCGCTTTACACAAGAAGTATAATACTACCAACAACAGGAGCAACACTGAACTAATTCGAAACGGTAAACAGCAAAGAGACGATGTTCCGCGCTCTTATTCATTGTAGTATCGCAACTTGGTAATAGTGTTAATTTTCTTTTCCCTACGTTCTTCCTCTTCTTATGTACACGGTTACTAAAACGTGGCATCGTAACCAGAACAAAAGTGTACGAAAGTGTGGAGCAAGATGTTCGAAATTCTGAGGAAAATAGGAGTAAGCTGTAAGGAAATACGGGTAATATTTGTCACAGAAAACAATGTAGCCAACCCTTGCACACTCGCTGTATGCGTAACATAAAGCGCTGTATGCGTAACAGGCCGAGAAAATCCCAAGCAGTTCGCCAGGAAGTCACGAGAGGGTGTTAGATGCATTCAGCGGCCGCCCATTTCCTCTGCAGGCGTGGGGGAAAATGGTAATAACTCCACTTCTAGGGCGAATACAACAATAATTCAAAGTTTACATTAAAGATGAATGTTCCAATTAATTTTCGGTAGAAAAAAAATCGTAATTTTTTGGATTTGACCACCTCCGGCTCCCCTTAAGTAGTGTATAAGCCTAGGGACCGACGACCTCAGCAGTTTGGTCCCATAAGAACTTACTACAAAATACTCTCCACTTGAGAAACAATATAGTTAAGCTGCAGTCAATCGAACCTAGGTTTTCCAATGTAGTGAATTATTCCTTGTAAGGATATTTAGACGATCACCCGCCACAATTTGAGGATCCTGCTGAATTTTTTTTGTATTCTATTGTCCGTCGCGTGTGTTAGCGAAGAAATTTCGTTCAGTCAACGTGTACGGTGCAAACACAACCTCATTTCTTAAGCTGTACGGATTATCATTATTGTAATGATTATGTATCATAATAATGAGTTAGTTATTATTTTCACTTAGGTGAAACGGAAAGTGAAAAACAAAACAAAAAACGTTATTTGAAACGAAAACAACCATTTAAAACATTAAACAAAATACGTAAAACAAATAATTGGAACAATATTGAGTTTTTACCTATATTAATTATATATGTTGAAAATACTCTGGCAGCACATTGTGTACAGTTTATTTTCCAAAAAATGATATTTCAGAAACCAGTTTTATTACACATGTTTGGGTGTGGCTTGAAAGCCTCTTTCATTTATGTTGTAACAAAAGTTTCTTATTTTTCAAAATTATTTAATGCTGATGAGGTATTTTGAAAAATTTCAAATCGCTACAAAAGCTGTTAAATAGTTTTCAAGGATGTTCATTACATTTAAACTTTTAAATGAAACACGTTACTTATATTTTATGGTTTCCAAGATGTTCTCTCTAAATCTAATATTCCACATCACCTTTCTGGCCATGTTGCACCCCATAAAAGTGAAATTGAGTGAAATCGTCAAAATATATTTTGACCGCTCTACATACACGCTGTGTTTCATGAAGATCGTTTCTTCACACCTTTGAGTGCTCCCTTGTAAGTTATATTGGGTAGCTGTCTACTATTACAAAATAAATTAGCATTCTGCAGCGGTACGTGCGCTGTTTTGAATCAAGTCTGACAAATCGAGCAGTATCGATATGGGGAAACCACGTACTATCATAATCTTCTATTTCACTTCATTGGAAAGGCAGAGAAAGAAATCCAAATTTGATTCACTCCGTGCATTTAACACGTAACCAGTATGGTGGGGTCCTGGGACCCCCAGCCACTTTTATTTATTCTGGAATTCCTGTAGGGGCCGCCATCAGGAGCTTTGGTTCACAGTACCTTTCTGGCAGTAGCTTCTGAGCTGTTGACAGAAGTGGTTGTTCTGCGGTAAGTGATTTATTAGTTTTATTCAATTATTAGTGGAGCGTGGGGTCCGTGTGACTACCATTAGTGAATTTTTACTCGTATTAAAAATAATTGATATTGTTTTAGTCAAAAATGGCATATTCACAGTGACAGACGATGAATTTTAATGATACCAATTTTCTGGAATGGCTGGAAGGTGCTATGAGTGATTATGGAAGTGACCAGGCCTTTGATCCAGATTTGGAACGTGGGACTGTGTACGTGGGCAGGACGGCCAGAGGACGAGTCGGACAACGGAGGAGCGGGGCCTGCGGCTACGGCGTGTTGAGTCGTGAGGGCAGGTCCACCGCCCACGGTGGTTTGGTTTTCCTAGAGGTCGGAAGGACAAGCTCCTTCGAGTCGAGTCTGTTATAAGCTACGCCGGCCGACTGAATTGGAGTCGCCGAGTTGCTTCGGTGGGTTGCGTGCGGCTTAATTGAATTGGAGTCGCCGAGTTGCTTCGGTGGGTTGCGGGCGCCGTGATTGAATATGCCAGTGTACTAAAAATCCTTTGGAATTCTTTTACATGTTTATCGCTTACCTCGGTGTCGAGACTAACCATCTTGACGGCAGTTGAGGAAAGGTGGCTACGCCCACCCAACCGACAGGAAGCGTGGAGTTAGATTACGGGACCAATGACAATCAGGAATATGAAGCCGAATCAAGTATTCCTTTGGAAAACTTAGAACAAGGATGTGGTGTTCAGGAAAATGTTGCATCTTAGGGCATGAAAAAAAATAGGTTCAAGTGGTGTTCCACTCCACTTGTCATAAATGTACGAACCCGTTCCCACAGTACAGTTGTACATTTACCAGGAGTTATAGGCCCTGTTAAACTACTTGGAAAAAGTTGCTCTTAGCTAGCTGCTTGGTCTTGTATTTTTACAAATGATATTTTCGATGAAGTATCATTATTCTCAAATAAAAAATGGAGGGTATAAGAAATAACTTTACAGATAACACATATTTGGAAGCAGATATTGATACGTGGAGTTGAAAGCATTCCTTGGCCTTCTCTTTTACACGGCTATTTTCAGATCAAATGAAGAGGATTTGAACTCAATATTTGCTGAGAAATTTCCGGATGCACTATGTCAGAGAAATGATTTACAATAATTTTAGCTGCCCTCAGGTTTGACGACTCAATTACAAGACAAGAGCGCACAAAAACAGACCCAACCGCAGGAATTTCTCATACATTTAATCTATTTCTAAAAATTGTAAAAAAAATTATTCTATTAGTGACCGAACATGTATCGATGAAATGCTTATTGGCTTTCGAGGCAGGTGTAAATTTAGAATATATATTCCAGATAAGTCAAGAAAACAAGGTATAAAAATTCTTGCAATCAGTGATGCAAAACCTCATTATTTTTTTGAAGGATACATTTATGCTGGCGAAGGAAGAAGAGAAAAGATTCTCAAAACCAACGCAGGCAGTTCTTAGGTTGACAAAATCAGTCGAAGGAACCAACCGCAATATCACGGCTGACAATTGGTTCTCATCCATTGAAGTTGGAGTTGAGAAGAAGGGGCCTTACTTACGTTGGGGCTTTGAAGAAAAATAAAAAAGAAATCCCCAAGAGATTTCTTAAGTCAAAATCAAAGAAAACAGGAACATCAGTTTATATTTGTGGAAAATATGACTATAGTATACTATGGCTCTAAAACAAGAAAGGCAGTGGCTTCAGTTGCCTCGATGCATCACAGTGCTACTGTTAATGACTAAACTGGAAAACCTGAAATAATAAGTTATTATAATGCCACGGAAGGAGGAATCGATGCTCTTGACGAGAAGTTTAAAAGCAGAAGGCGGCCCCTTCCCGTTTTTTACTCAATGTTGAACATTTCTTCTGTAAATTCATATGTGATTTATTCATCGTTGCCGGAAAATAGACAATTATCAAAGTTTGACTTTACTTAAAACTTGACGAGGCAGTTGGTTGAACCGCAACTTCAGAGGAGGGTCATCAATTTGCACATTCCGCGTGATCTTAGACAGTCGATTGTAATGTTGGTAAATTACCAAATCCCAAAGCCCTCAGCTGTACCTGGCAAAAGAATAAGGTGTGGGAAGTGCCCAAGGAGCAGGGATAAAAAAAAAAGCAAAGGTTTACTATGCTCACTGCAGTACACCATATGCACGGGTTGTGCCAAGAGTGTCTGTGAAGACTGCCTGTAATAGTGTTTGTTATTAGTATAACATTTTTTAAACTAATTTTTGTCCAGATTTTTAATGTTCCTTGTATAGCAAATAATAGAAATCAATCACTATTTTTTTATGATTTTTTATGTACTCATGTCTTAATTTTAATGTTTAATATTTTGAAATTTTCTTTTTTACAGTTCTGCATTTGTTAAATATACTTTTTATAAAATACAAATTTACATTTATTTGTTCAGTCCGATTTAGATCCCTTTAGATATGATGTATGGTTGTAAAAAAAATGGTTTTCATTTTAATTGAACTTTAACAGGGGACATTCTGAAGTAACAAATACTAGGGTCGCGGTGACACCATTTTACTGGTTATGGAAGAACGTATGGAGCGTACCAGTAACGGGTTGATAAATTTTGCGGTCTCTTTTCTTTCTGTAAATATCACCACATCTTCTAGCACATTCAACAACTAATGTGTCCCATGAATTTTTCCTATTGTAGCCAATGTTACGTTAGAATGTTCAGCTAATGTCGTACGATTAGGATTTCGGTTGCAGTGTTCTTTATAGAGCACATGAAATGGCCTTCAGGGGGAATTTTCACTCTGAAGCAGAGTGTGTGCTGTGTGAAACTTCCTGCAGATTAAGACTGCGTGCCGGACCGAGACTGCGCGGAACCTTTCTCTCCCGCGGGCAAGCGCTCTAAGGCCCAAACAAGAGTCAGAACTCGTCTTCACATGTTTACTTCCGCCAGTACACCAACACCTACCTTCCAAACTTCACAGAAGCTGCGGGTAGGTTTCAGGTCGTCTGCCACTCCACTCTGTGGTGGTAAATACTGGTTTATCCGACAAAAACGGCGTTGACAAAAATTCGACTAAATATCAACAACGCAAAGGCTACATAACTCCAGTCCATGGGCAGTAGCTGAAAGTTGGTGAGCTGGTGCGTTTCTGGCGCCAGTTTCCATCGATCGTCATTTTGACCTTTGAGTCGACTTCGATGCTTCTTTGTCTTCTGCCCATCTTTGGCGGCGCGGATTTAACGGCAGCGCGTGCGCTCTGCTGGGGAGGTGTGTCGGGATCGGCGGTGAGCGAGATTCACGTGGGACAGCGCACGTAGGCAGGGCGGCAAGAGGACGAGTCGGACAACGAAGGAGTGAGGGCAGATCCACCGCCCTTGGTGATTTGGTTTTCCTAGAGGTCGGAAGGACAAGCTCTTTCGAGTCTGTTATAAGCTACGCCGGCCGACTGAATTGGAGTCGCCGAGTTGCTTCGGTGGGTTGCGTGCGGCTTAATTGAATATGCCAGTGTACTGCAAATCCTTTGGAATTGTTTCAGTTGTTTATCACTTACCTCGGTGACGTGACTAACTATCTTGACGACAGTTGAGGAAGTGTGGCTACGCCCAACCAACCGACATGAAGCGTGGTTAAAGACATAGCTAGAAGTGCAACGAGTAGTAAGTCCGGCTCTGGCGTTTCAAGAAACCCCGAGATACGTCCTCTATTCTACCTTGTAGTTCTTTTGGTAGTTTGGCGTGTAAATGTGCGCCGAGATAATTCCTGTCATCTTAACTTTAGGTTATGATTTTTAGCGAACTTATTAATCAAAGTTTAACGGCTGGCGCTGGCCAAGTAACTCACGGAGGCTAATTTGTTTCTATTCAGTTGTATTGATCACCTGTTCTCTAGACAAGATTGTGTAGTTTATGTCTCAGAGTATTGTCTGCCGTTGATGTGTGTCGTGTTACAGATAATTGGCAGCGGTCGACGCGAGCATACTGGGAACAGAGTGCCTCTGGGGCTGCGTAATTCCATCTTTCCGGTGGAGAATTACAGCATCTGAAGTTCAATTGCAGTGCAAAGTTGAGTACATTTCTATGTCATTTCCTGTCTCGTGGATCTCTCGTATTGATTTGAATCCTTGGTCTACTAGCGTCTATCGCTAACTCAACGCAGTATTGAAGCGACCTCATTTCAGGGGTACTGTCATATGGTCATGTTCTAGTTGTAATCAATCTAAGAATATTTTTGATTAGTCAACTGAATAGGTAAATTTGAAGATTGGTTTGGTCAAAATTAAAGCACCTCCTCAATTGTTCTAGTCATTTGTATATAGTTTTGTTTAGGGAGGTTGGCTAGCCAAACCTTAAAAGATCTGTGTTCTTACCCATAATCTGTTCCTTAGCTGATTGGAAGTAATGAGAGTTCTGATGGGAATTGTATGGACATTTGTACTATTTAAGTAAAGCTTTACCTGAGTATATTTACCCAGTCATATTCAAATTTCAAGTTTTATGAGTCTTGTTCCGGTTAAAGAAATTCATTTGTTATTTCTCCAAGTGGTCTGGCCTTGTATGGCAGTCTTCTGTATTATTGTGATTGTGATTTTATAATGCTTCTGATTGTAATAAAAATGTAGCAACTACAACGGATTACTATTGTCATTAGTCCCCTAGACTTAGAACTCCTTAAACGTAACTAACCTAAGGCCATCACACACATCCATGCCCGAGGCAGGATTCGAATCTGCGACCGGAGCAGCCGCGTGGTTCCGGGCTGAAGCGCCTAGAACAGCTCGAGTATAGCGGTCGGCAATCAAAACAGAGTTTTTGAAATTAATTATAAAACACACCTGATCGCAAACGCATCTTTATTACAAGCTTTCGAACATCATATGATCATCTTCAGACCTTCAAAGCCATACTGTTCCTGCTCTGGGCAGCCGTTGTCCATCACTATGGTTCTGGAGGTCTGAAGATGATCACGTGATGGTCGAAGCCTTGTAATAAGTGTGCCTTTGCGATCTGGACTGTTTACGATTAATTCTTTTGTCGCCTGCTTTTGGTTTCAGCTTGACAGACGCTCAAGTAAGCAGAACGCCGATAACCGACCAGCATCGACGTTTCCAAAACGCTCGTTCCCATAAAAACTTGCGCTTTGTTAATGCATATCTGCATTTGAGGCCTGTATCGTAGTTAAAACGTTTCTGCATTAGTGTCTGCTCCGCTTATGTAGGGACAGGAAAAATTTGCGAACACCATTACTTGAAAAATAACTCAAAATTGACGAAATTGAGGACTATTAGGACACATTTATAATTTTGCTGTGTAAAAAATCAAAGGACTGCAATTTGCTAATGTTAGCAATTCATAGCTATTCAGTATTAAAACTTCATTTACTCAAGGCTGAGGGTTTGTGTGTAATCTTAAGATAACATTTCATTTCCTTCGTAAGAAACTTCGACGTGGAGATAAAAATAGGACTGAAATTAACAAATAGAACAACAAAGAATTTAGGAGAAAACTAAACCTACGGTAGTAAATTTGGGAACTTGTAACACTGAATTTGTCAAAAAGTACACCATATCTTCCGAAAAATAATACCGAATTTGGCAAGAAATAACAGCGAATTTGGCCATACAATAATATAATTTTCTCTGTTTCTACTTAGGTGGTACCCTCCCTGCGTCAACGTGGCCGACACGCCGGAAGGTGGGACTCTTGGATAAAATGGTGTGACTAAACACTGTATTTTCATTACAATTTGCAAAGTTTTCAGAACCAACTTTAAATAATGACTCTGGAAGTATACAGTAATATCCAACAGTTAATCATACTCACCAAAACAATAAAATAAAATAGGGAAACAGTGAGCAATTACCCAGCATCGCCGTAAATATTTACTTACGTACCCTCGTTGTCCGCTCTGTGTAGGAAAGGAGTGCTCCGTGTTGTGAATAGAGGCGTAACCGAAAAGTAAACACACACAGTGCAGGAGACCACTCATCTCTCGGCCTTGTTTGTCCGTTCATAGTGAGCAGAGTATAGTCTCTCGGTGAAGCTGACAATGTAATGTCACCAAGACCCCATCTGGTCCCTGTTTTGCAGGGACGCCTGGAAGCGGGACCAACACAGACCGAAGGCTCAGTATCTTTGCACGCACCACAGAGCGCCATATCCAGACTTTGGCGAAGATTCCGAGGCCAGGAGATGTTCTCGTAGGCCAGAGAATAACCGTCCCACAGCATGGCCGATACCTGGCCTTTCCGACGGAGTGCAGTGCGAGACAACTGGGCGCAGAACTCGCAGAGCAGGAGCTGCTGTTTCCCGACGAACTGGTTATCGGAGGCTCAGAACAGCAGACATCCCGCTCATTCCAGCACAGAGACGGGCCCGTGTATTGTGCATCTGGAAACATCAAAATGAACGAATTAGTGTACTGTTCACAGATGAATTCAGCTTGTTGTTGTTGTTGTTGTGGTCTTCAGTCCTGAGACTGGTTTGATGCAGCTCTCCATGCTACTCTATCCTGTGCAAGCTTTTTCATCTCCCAGTACCTACTGCAACCTACATCCTTCTGAATCTGCTTAGTGTATTCATCTCTTGGTCTCCCTCTACGATTTTTACCCTCCACGCTGCCCTCCAATACTAAATTGGTGATCCCTTGATGCCTCAGAACATGTCCTACCAACCGATCCCTTCTTCTGGTCAGGTTGTGCCACAAACTTCTCTTCTCCCCAATCCTATTCAATACTTCCTCATTAGTTATGTGATCCACCCATCTAATCTTCAGCATTCTTCTGTAGCACCACATTTCGAAAGCTTCTATTCTCTTCTTGTCCAAACTATTTATCGTCCATGTTTCACTTCCATACATGGCTACACTCCATACGAATACTTTCAGAAATGACTTCCTGACACTTAAATCAATACTGGATGTTAACAAATTTCTCTTCTTCAGAAACGCTTTCCTTGCCATTGCCAGCCTACATTTTATATCCTCTCTACTTCGACCATTATCAGTTATTTTGCTCCCCAAATAGCAAAACTCCTTTACTACTTTAAGTGCCTCATTTCCTAATCTAATTCCCTCAGCATCACCCGACTTAATTAGACTACATTCCATTATCCTTGTTTTGCTTTTGTTGATGTTCATCTTACATCCTCCTTTCAAGACACTGTCCATTCCATTCAACTGCTCTTCCAAGTCCTTTGCTGTCTCTGACAGAATTACAATGTCATCGGCGAACCTCAAAGTTTTTATTTCTTCTCCATGAATTTTAATACCTACTCCGAATTTTTCTTTTGTTTCCTTTACTGCTTGCTCAATATACAGATTGAACAACATCGGGGAGAGGCTACAACCCTGTCTTACTCCCTTCCCAACCACTGCTTCCCTTTCATGTCCCTCGACTCTTACAACTGCCATCTGGTTTCTGTACAAATTGTAAATAGCCTTTCGCTCCCTGTATTTTACCCCTGCCACCTTTAGAATTTGAAAGAGAGTATTCCAGTCAACATTGGCAAAAGCTTTCTCTAAGTCCACAAATGCTAGAAACGTAGGTTTGCCTTTCCTTAATCTTTCTTCTAAGATAAGTCGTAAGGTCAGTATTGCCTCACGTGTTCCAGTGTTTCTACGGAATCCAAACTGATCTTCCCCGAGGTTGGCTTCTACTAGTTTTTCCATTCGTCTGTAAAGAATTCGTGTTAGTATTTTGCAGCTGTGACTTATTAAGCTGATAGTTCGGTAATTTTCACGTCTGTCAACACCTGCTTTCTTTGGGATTGGAATTATTATATTCTTCTTGAAGTCTGAGGGTATTTCGTCTGTTTCGTACATCTTGCTCACCAGATGGTAGAGTTTTGTCAGGACTGGCTCTCCCACGGCCGTCAGTAGTTCCAATGGAATATTGTCTACTCCGGGGGCCTTGTTTCGACTCAGGTCTTTCAGTGCTCTGTCAAACTCTTCACGCAGTATCATATCTCCCATTTCATCTTCATCTACATCCTCTTCCATTTCCATAATATTGTCCTCAAGTACATCGCCCTTGTATAGACCCTCTATATACTCCTTCCACCTTTCTGCTTTCCCTTCTTTGCTTAGAACTGGGTTTCCATCTGAGCTCTTGATATTCATACAAGTCGTTCTCTTATCTCCAAAGGTCTCTTTAATTTTCCTGTAGGCGGTATCTATCTTACCCCCAGTGAGATAGACCTCTACATCCTTACATTTGTCCTCTAGCCATCCCTGCTTAGCCATTTTGCACTTCCTGCCGATCTCATGTTTGAGACGTTTGTATTCCTTTTTGCCTGTTTCACTTACTGCATTTTTATATTTTCTCCTTTCATCAATTAAATTCAATATTTCTTCTGTTATCCAAGGGTTTCTACTAGCCCTCGTCTTTTTACCTACTTGATCCTCTGCTGCCTTCACTACTTCATCCCTCAAAGCTACCCATTCTTCTTCTACTGTATTTATTTCCCCCATTCCTGTCAATTGCTCCCTTATGCTCTCCCTGAATCTCTGTACAACCTCTGGTTCTTTTAGTTTATCCAGGTCCCATCTCCTTAAATTCCCATCTTTTTGCAGTTTCTTCAGTTTTAATCTACAGGTCATAACCAATAGATTGTGGTCAGAGTCCACATCTGCCCCTGGAAATGTCTTACAATTTAAAACCTGGTTCCTAAATCTCTGTCTTACCATTATATAATCTATCTGATACCTTTTAGTATCTCCAGGGTTCTTCCATGTATACAACCTTCTTTCATGATTCTTAAACCAAGTGTTAGTTATGATTATGTTGTGCCCTGTGCAAAATTCGACCAGGCGGCTTCCTCTTTCATTTCTGTCCCCCAATCCATATTCACCTACTATGTTTCCTTCTCTCCCTTTTCCTACACTCGAATTCCAGTCACCCATGACTATTAAATTTTCGTCTCCCTTCACAATCTGAATAATTTCTTTTATTTCATCATACATTTCTTCAATTTCTTCGTCATCTGCAGAGCTAGTTGGCATATAAACTTGTACTACTGTAGTAGGCGTGGGCTTCGTATCTATCTTGGCCACAATAATGCGTTCACTATGCTGTTTGCAGTAGCTTACCCGCATTCCTATTTTCCTATTCATTATTAAACCTACTCCTGCATTACCCCTATTTGATTTTGTGTTTATAACCCTGTAGTCACCTGACCAGAAGTCTTGTTCCTCCTGCCACCGAACTTCACTAATTCCCACTATATCTAACTTCAACCTATCCATTTCCCTTTTTAAATTTTCTAACCTACCTGCCAGATTAAGGGATCTGACATTCCACGCTCCGATCCGTAGAACGCCAGTTTTCTTTCTCCTGATAACGACATCCTCTTGAGTAGTCCCCGCCCGGAGATCCGAATGGGGGACTATTTTACCTCCGGAATATTTTACCCAAGAGGACGCCATCATCATGTAATCATACAGTAAAACTGCATGCCCTCGGGAAAAATTACGGCTGTAGTTTCCCCTTGCTTTCAGCCGTTCGCAGCAAGGCCGTTTTGGTTATTGTTACAAGGCCAGATCAGTCAATCATCCAGACTGTTGCCCTTGCAACTACTGAAAAGGCTGCTGCCCCTCTTCAGGAACCACACGTTTGTCTGGGCTCTCAACAGATACCCCTCCGTTGTGGTTGCACATACGGAACGGCTATCTGTATAGCTGAGGCACGCAAGCCTCCCCACCAACGGCAAGGTCCATGGTTCAGCTTAAGTTTGCAAAATGGATCTCGTCTGCAAAGGACCTGGTAGCGGATACAACCCCAGCAACTATATGAATGTGTGGCGTCTGTACTTTCGGAGATGTCCGAAAGGACAGACACCACACGTTCATATGCTCTGATAGGCCTAGTTGGGCAATAATCCACCTTCTTCAGAGCGGATGCACAGATGCGTCCGACCTCCTGTGGGAATCTTGGAAGAGCGAATGTGGACAGGGACTGCGGACATATGGCGGTCGATGGCAGCGTGGACCGGCCGTGAGCCGCGCCGGGGCGGTCCGCGCAGCTGCGGCAGCGCACTGTGTACAGCATCTGCCTAGTAAGCAGCAGATCCCGGGTTCGAAACCCGATCCGCTACACATTTCACTCGTCACCGATTCCGTGTGATATCCCAGTGCGGATGACAGCAATGATCCCTGCCCTTTCCTTTCCTTTGTGCCCCTCTCCATCATCAATTTACGTATAACCCCAGGAACATCGTGGAGAGAGATCGTCTCGGTGCTGATTTCGTCATGGTGAGGGGAGACATCATGTCGAACGGCCGTACCCAGCTGCACGTCTTAGTTGGTTAGTCGGTGGTGGAAGAGTACTGCAAACACTCAGAGGTTCAGACACGTGGTGGTGCTGCCCGATTGGACCAGACTTACTCCTCAAGGTCCAGCTGTTCCGGTGGATGAATTTCTTGAAGGTGAATACATGCATCGCATGCTCCAGCCAGCTAGGTCCCTGGATCCGAATTCTGTAGAGCAGGCTTGGAATGCGTTGCGGAAGCGAATTTCAGCCCGTCAGCCTACGTCCAGGACACCTGCAGACCTCCGCGCCGCTCTTGTTGGGAAATGGGACGAACTGCGAAGAGAGCTCTTGAACCATCTCGCTGAGGGCGTGCCACGTCACTGTGCAGCATGCGTGGTTGTTACGGGTAACCACGTCGCCTGCTTCACTGTGCAGCAAGCGTGGTTGTTACAGGTAACCACGACGCCTGCTTCACTGTGCAGCACGCGTGGTTGTTACAGGTAACCACGTCGCCTGCTTAACTGCGCAGCACGCGTGGTTGTTACAGGTAACCACGTCGCCTGCTTCACTGTGCAGCACGCGTGGTTGTTACAGGTAACCACGTCGCCTGCTTCACTGTGCAGCACGCGTGGTTGTTACGGGTAACCACGTCGCCTGGTAACAGCTGCTTTTGTTGTGGAATAGATTTCCCAGTAGTGCAACTTTCTTACAAATGTGTATCTCAGCTATCAGCACTTTCTTCTAGCAATGCTGTACATCAAATGTATTGTGATTCAGCTGTAACTTGTTGAGCAATACTCCGTAATACTTACGACATCCTCATATGTCCTCTTTTTGTGGTTATGTTTAGCGTTCGGACATCTCTCCCTTATTGGTCGTGAGGACGAGATAGGTTTAATTGCAGCACTCCTGGAGGCGTTACAGCAGTCAGTCATGCCGTTCTCCGTACGTGAACGAAAAAATGGCTCTGAGCACTATGGGACTTAACTGCTGTGGTCATCAGTCCCCTAGAACTTAGAACTACTTAAACCTAACTAACCTAAGGACATAACACACATCCATGCCCGAGGCAGGATTCGAACCTGCGACCGTAGCAGTCGCGCGGTTCCGGACTGAGCGCCCAGAACCGCGAGACCACCGCGGCCGGCCAATCCGTTTTGAAGTCTACGTATAGCGCCACCACCTGTTGGCAATTCGGGAACTAGAGAGGCTGAAGCGGGAATATTCCACCATGTTCCACAACAAAGTCGGCAATTTTTCAATCCAAACTGGCAGAGAGAAGCATGTTTTGTCTTACTTATTGAACTTGTTGTCCCTCTCTCGATGTAAAACAACTGCATACATCTGGGTTACTAAGTTTCGAAGTAAATTCGCGGTACAGTAGATTCTTAATAATCCAAAACTGCTATTGTTGTAATGAATTTTCGTCTACAAAGTGTCACAGTATCCCGTACTCATAATAAGCAGCAAAAGTCATCCCACATACTGAAAATTATTTATAAAATATGAAATGTACTGAAATAAAATTGCTCATTTCAGAATTATAAGACTTTTGTGAGGTAAGCATACACTTATCAAATGTGTAATAAGCTCCGTAAGCTCCAAAGCTCCATTCTGCTCTCTCTCTCTCTCTCTCTCTCTCTCTCTCTCTCTCTCTCTCTCTTCTTCTTCTTCTTCTTCTTTCTTTTTTTTTGTGACACGACCTAAGAAGAATAGCATCTGTCAGATCCATATCATACCGAACATACGTCTGAGTATAGTTTTTCTGTAATTAATCATGTCTCTGCTGAATTGAAACTCTCTCCTAGATGAAAACTGCGAAATATTTACTAACACAATCATTTTATGTTTGAATTATTATTAGTTGTATGCTCTTCCAAATAGTGCCTATTGTACAATAAACCCCACACTTTCTGTGTCATGATTACAGTATAAGTTGTTCTTAAACATTGAGCTGAACCGCCAACCTTATTTATAGTGCAACCGAAATTTAACGTTTTTTTTTTTTTAGTGTTCATATGAACTTGCACTGCTTATCTTTTGTTATAAACCTTCACTATTCGCACCAAACCGATATCTTGTCTGTATACGCGGTGCAGTCGTCTTATGAAAATCTTTTATTTATTTGCCATGATCGCCATGTTAAGTTATTGTTGGATTTCGGCTATACAAACTGCCGTCTTCAGTTTTATAAAAAAGAAAGCATGCCTACGTTACAGGCTTAAAGCCCTGTAAAAACACAGTAAGGCGTACGTAAAAACTCTGTCGCACAAATTTTACATACGCATAAAACTGGGCAGCGATAGTTACATCGTACCTTCATTTACACCATTCTGTCGTAGGAACAACGCACCATGTTCTGTAAGATAATACCTCCCATAAAATTCTGTTCATATGGACGGATGTAATCCAAAGTCAAACTTCTAAACGTCCACACACGGCTACTTCCCCTTCAGCATGAGAAAGCCAGAACACACACGATATTCTACAAAAACCCGACACCTTGTGTTCACTGTCCTCGATCGTTCTCTATACAGTTCCGACTTCATACCAACCGATTTTCATTTGCCTCCAAAACACAAGGAATGTTGTGTCTAGACAAGACAGCCTAGACACAATGAGAGGAAGCCGAAAGGGACGCGCTAAGTTAAAGCAGGATGGCGTGAGGTCTGAAACAGGATACGTAATGAATGCTATAAAGAAAAGTACGTAGCTTCTGGAATACTTAACTTTAATCCATCCTTTTGGTACATCTGGAGATTGTGGCGATACAAGTGAGACTCTTTAGATACATGCAATGTTACTAATGGCGCCTTGCTAGGTCGTAGCCATTGACTTAACTGAAGGCTACTCTAACTATCTGCTCTGCAAATGAGCGAGGCTTCGTCAGTGTGCATCGCTAGCTACGTCGTCCGTACAACTGGGGCGAGTGCTAGTCCGTATCTCGAGACCTGCCTTGTGGTGGCGCTCGGTCTGCGATCACACAGTGGCGACACGCGGGTCCGACATGTACTAATGGACCGCGGCCGATTTAAAACTACCACCTAGCAAGTGTGATGTCTGGCGGTGACACCACAAGGAACACCTTCCAAGACTTCACTTTGATAGTAATGAAGCGGTGTGTGCAGTTTTGGCTTCGTTAACAAAGCCAAACATTCTACAGTGACGGAATCAACAAACTGTTCTCTCGTTGGGAGAAATGTGTTCGCCGTCATGGTCACTATGCTGAGAAATAAATCCACAGACTTGAAGAATAAATATTTAGAATGTCTATTTAATCTGTTTCATTTAAAATACTGCATGAATTTTCACGCATAACGTTCAGAGGCATTACTTCTCAGCACTCCTTCGAATACAACCTGTATGTCATCATCAATTGCTTAGGGAGGTCACTGTTTGGCGAATTCTCAAATGCCAACAACAAAATTTTCTTAGGCTACACATCGGACATCCCAAGAACAGTGATGCCCGCGTCTTACCATGAGAAACGTTCGGAAGATCACGTCTTGAAGGTTTAAGAGAGGAAATTTGGCAATGCGAAGAAACAAAAAATCGACGTAATAACACATAAAAATTTCGTATTTCCATGTCGTGACGAGATACTGCTATATTTTCCTCTGCTTAAAATAATTACGCTGCTTTTTCTGCTGACCTGGTGGTGTTGCACAACTGTTCAATCTTTGGAGTGCAGGTGTGGGATTTCAGTGAAGTAGTGAAAGCAAAGTGGAACAGAACAATGCGCGCACCTGGATAATGCCTTTCTTTTCACATTCAGCGTCACTTTGGCATTCGAGCAGTCCATTATCAAATTGCCAGACTGATTACATTATCAGACGAAGATATTGGTATGTCAATGCCACAACCTGCCTTTTGCAAGCATACTGTAACATACGTTTGTACTTTAGTGCTTGAAGTTGATTGTATGACACAGAGTGAATGAAATCTGATGATGAAATGATGAGTGTGTAACTTCACTAGTGGTTTGAAAACCACTACGTCATTAAAAACCATACATCATTGTATTACAAAATAAAACATGCTCCTCACGTAGATCTTATATTGCCTAAAGAAGTACACCTGGCTATACGTTGTTGTCTTCGGTGAGGTTTTCGACCTATTATATCGATATTTTGTTTCTTCTCCTTATCAAAGTTCCTTTCATAGACCTTGTAAAGGTGATCATTCAAATGTTTTTCACTCGCAGTTTTGCATGCCAACGGCTCACACCATTGTTTCTGAGATGAGCGATTTATATTCTGAGCACATTTTCGTGCGGTTCATAGCGTTCGAGGTCGGACTTCCCTAGTAAGAGGGCTGTTCAGATTGTCTCTGGAAATAGCGTTTGTATGCTGGATGATCAGTAGTGTGAAACCACTCTTGTAAAACAAAATCATGTGGACGAACAGAAATTTTAAGTGCTATGAGATGCGAGAGAGAAACCTGTGAGGATATGTAACCGACATGGTGGCCATTTTGGAAACTGCCATTTAGGATGCAACTCGTAATTTTCAAATGGAAAGAGGGTCGTGTGACATATTACACGGATGGAGAACAGCACGAGGAAAAAATGACGTGTTCCCTTTAAGTATAGCTTAATTTATCTTGTTACATTTTGTTCAGAAATGCACAAATGCTGGTGATAAAACTCAATGTCTAAAGTATGTGATCGGTGCTCTATCCAGAAAGTTGTAAGGTTGTTCTTTTCCGCTTCATGTCTTCCTCGTGTACCGAAATTCTCATTACCGATGTATGGGTAACTCCAGTTTCCTGAGAGACGTAAGTACTGCGCTCTCGACTCTTCCTGAAGACGTCAAAACAGCGGTTAACGTTGCTTTGAAATTTTCTGCGTCGTATGAGAGTTCCGGTGCAGCATGGTGCCATGTAAGCCGAGCGTGTGCTATTGTCGTTTCTTCCTCAAAGCAACAGACAATTATCCTTGCAGCTGGCCACTGTACACAAGGACAGCCCTGACACAACAAAGCGTAAAGTTATAGGACAGTTTTAGGGTATAAAAATGCAGAATTTTAAATACTCTGAAGTTCGACAAAGGTTAGTCAAAAATAATGAAACAAACAAGATTAATTTAATTCCGAATTACGTTGAGAAAAATTGGTGCTAACATTGTGGGAAGTACGAAATGATCATATTCGGTGATGATATTGGTATCCCCATCGAAAGCGAGGAAGTATTACACACCTTGCTGAATGGAGTGAACAGTCTAATAAGTACAGAAGGACAACCAAATGTAAATTGAAGAAAGTCGAAAATAATAAGAAGTAGCAGAACTGAGAACAGCGAGAAACTTAATATCAGAATTAAGGTCACGAACTAGATGAAGTTAAGGAATTGTGTTACGCATGCAGCAAAACAGCCCATCGCCTTCGGAGCTAGGATGACAAAGCAGACTCGCACCTGCGAAAAGGGCGTTCCTGGCCAAGAAAAGTCTGCTAGCATCAAAGATAAGGCAAGGAAGTAATTTCTGAGAATCTACGTCTGGAACACGGCATTCTATGGTAGTGGTACATGGACTGGGAAAACCGAAACAGAAAGGACTCGAATAATTTGTGATGTGGCGCTACAGAGTAATGTTGAAAATCAGGTGGACTGATAAGATGAGGAATGAGGAGGTTCTGCGAAGAATCGGCGTGGAAAAGAATATTGACGAGAAGAAGGGACAGGATGATAGGAGATCGGTTAAGGCATCAGGGTACTAGAGGGACCTGTAGAATCTAAAAACTGTGGAGGAAGGCAGAGGCTGGAGTACGTCCAGCAAATAATGGAGGACGTAGGTTGCAGGAGCTACTCCGAGGAGAGGAGTTAGTGGAGAGCCGCATCAAACCAAACTAAGATGTTGAATCACTATATACAGTTTCTGTGGTGTCACCGCCAGACACCACACTTGCTAGGTGGTAGCTTTAAATCGGCCGCGGTCCATTAGTACATGTCGGACCCGCGTGTCGCCACTGTCAGTGATCGCAGACCGAGCGCCACCACAAGGCAGGTCTCGAGATACGGACTAGCACTCGCCCCAGTTGTACGGACGACGTAGCTAGCGATGCACACTGACGAAGCCTTGCTCATTTGCAGAGCAGATAGTTAGAATAGCCTTCAGCTAAGTCAATGGCTACGACCTAGCAAGGCGCCATAGCAATTGATAGTTATCGTATGAAGCATGTCTCATCAATAACGATGTATACAAATGATGGATTAAAGTTAAGTATTCCAGAAGCTACGTACTTTTCTTTATAGCATTCATTACGTATCCTGTTTCAGACCTCACGCCATCCTGCGTGAGTTTAAGCGCGTGCCTTTCGGTTACCCGTCACTGTGGACTGGCTGTCTTGTCAGTCCACAACAGTTTCCATGGTGAATGAAACACCAAATTATTCTTATTGTGGAGCTCACGAATACGTTGTAACCTCCCCACCGTAATTTTATAAGAAAGAAAATAACGATACTAATTAGAAATGCTGATGGACATGGCTCTATGCGTAACCTGCCCACAATCAAATGTACTGACAATGGCAACAAATGTGAAATTCGCAATCTGACTCAATTATAAATCCTTCAAAAAATTAAAGTCCATTCAGTGACAAGAAAATTCAATTAAACCGAAATATCGGTTTTTGGCCCTGTGTAAAAACAATCAGAATTAAAGTCTTACCTCAGAATAAATGGATGTCACATATCTGCTCTTGTTGTTGCGCACCGCTTGGAGGAACTGCATTGCAAATAATAATATTCTCTTTTTTTGTGATTTTAGTGGAATTTTTCTTCAAAAGAAGTGGAATGAAATGGGAAGTGCAACGAAATCTTGAGTTCAATAAAAAATTAAACTTTTGAGAAAATGCTTTTGAAATAAAAAATTATTATTGGGAGACTTGTTGGAGAATAATTACAATAAATAAAATTTTTCATTATCTAATGATTATATTAATTAACAGTATACCTGATTCCACATCTTGACCATTGTTGCCGACCGCCTACATCACACCACCGCACTGGGCTGCTACTACTGACCGACCGCTCTGCATGACGACTAAACCGAGCTACAGACTCGCAACGACTGAACTGACAGACTCGCAACGACAGACTGACTGCTACTCTGCATAGCGACAACTAACTCGCAAAGACTACTACTGACTGAGAACCGCTCGCAACACTCGCGCGGTCAAGCGCATACTCTCTGGTCACAGATGCTACAATGCCTCGCCATCGCTGCTGCGTTACATACGTGTTTCATAACCCTCCACTCGGGGGGCAAAAATTTGGCAGCGATGGTGAGTCATTTGGACTTGCCAAGCGCGGCAAAATTTTTCTTTAATTAACAAAATCCTACAACTTACAGAATATTTAAATGTTGTGCACACGCACTAAGTACAAAATATATCAGACAAGGACAAAATGTGAATACTAAACATAGTAGCAAATCAGAAAAAAGTATATACAAACTTTTTGACAGATAAAGTGCACAGGCACTGAAAATTCTTTAGCATATGCAGAACAAATAAACAGACTGGCAAGAATAATTAGATGTAGTACATAAAGTAAATGTTGTGCACACGCACTAAGTACAAAATATATCAGACAAAGACAAAATGTGAGTACAAAACATAGTAGCAAATCAGAAAAGTATATACAAACTTTTTGACAGATAAAGTGCACAGGCACTGAAAAAATTCTTTAGCATATGCAGAACAAATAAACAGACTGGCAAGAATAATTAGATGTAGTACATAAAGTAAATGTTGTGCACACGCACTAAGTACAAAATATATCAGACAAAGACAAATGTGAGTACAAAACATAGTAGCAAATCAGAAAAGTATATACAAATTATTTGACGGATAACAAAGTGCACAGGCACTGAAAAAATTCTTTAGCATATTCAGAACAAATAAACAGACTGGCAAAAAATATTATGTTGACAAGTGTACATGCACTGAAAAATGTCTTTAGCATTTTCACAACAAATAAACATAATGGCAAAAAAAAAAAAATTCATGTCCAAAGTGCACATGCACTGAAAAATGTCTTTAGTATTTTCACAACAAATAAACATAATGGCAAACATCATGTCGACCAGTGACATAAGTGTACTCACACTGGAGTTTAGCGAATCGAAAAATGTATAACCTATGAACATAAATGATGTTACCAAAAAAAATTTTTTCTTTATGTGACAAGAATCAGGATAGGAAAGGGAAGGATTGCATCATGGTTGTAGCACTTTAGATTGCACACAGCTGCTCTGAAAGTCCATATCTTTCCACAGTAGTACAACACCAAGTGACACAACTTGAAGTTCTTTTCCCATCAGAATTTATCAGTGTAGCCAAGACACTGAACTGTCGTAGTAATGTTCCATGTTTTCATTTTGGCAGTACATTAGGTACACCAAACAGTGGGACCATAATAATGTCTTCATCGCTCATGGTGGTGGACAGCATGTCGTGTCAACACCACACTCTTACAAGGCACACCAACGTAGAATTAGTGCAAAACCAAATATAGTGCTCCATGATCACTGGAATAAACAGGACAAATGGACATTGCAGTAATTCAGGGTAGTCGGCTTATGAGGTGAAGGACATCAAGTCACATAATATTGACAATTACAGTCTTCATTGATAGTTCGTGGCATTCATAGCCCAGTTATTGAACATTTCTGTACCAAGTATGTAGTATTACAGAAAAATGTTCATTAATTGTTTTACATAGAATCAGTAGCCTTCTTTTCCTGGTTACAAAATATTATGAAATAATCGCATTCTTTTCAGTTACAGAGTATAATTAAGAATCATTAACCTTTTCCTAATTACAGTTAATTAATCATTTGTCATTAATTAATCATTTGTCTAATTACAGTTAATTAATCATTTGTATAATTACAGTTAATTAATCATTTGTCGTTAATTAATCATTTGTCTAATTACAGTTAATTAATTAATCATTTGTAGCCTTAATTAATTACAAAGCATTATTAAACAGTACCATAGTTAATTAATTATGTGTCATTCCAATCTATTAAGAATCATTAGTCTTTTCCTAATTACAAAGCATTATTAAACAATCACATTTATTTCCAATTACAAAGTATGAACATTGAAAACAAGAGTTAATTAATGGCATAATTAATAACAATTTCGTTGATTGACATTAATTATTGGCACTCAGTGGCCATCAAGTATTGAATAGAATAAAACATAGTTCATCATTCAGTATTATTCATATCATTACAAAGTCATTATTAAAAATCAGTTAATTACAGTCAAATCATTAGTAATCACAGGCATTACAATAAACAGTGGCAGTTATTAGCTAGTGACAAAGCATTATTTTGAATATAGTCTCATTAAGAGGTCATTACTCGAGTGACATGCTATTCAGAGTTGATCAGTATTATTCAGAATTATCATAAACTAGTGACATTATGTGGGACTGGTAATACATTTTTTTGGTAGCAATGCATTGCGTTGGGATCGATAATTAATTGCTGAGGCATAATACTTTTTGCTTTTGACCTATTGCTGCAAATGAGGATAGGTA
Organism: Schistocerca americana; assembly: GCF_021461395.2. Taxonomy (NCBI): domain Eukaryota; kingdom Metazoa; phylum Arthropoda; class Insecta; order Orthoptera; family Acrididae; genus Schistocerca; species Schistocerca americana. The sequence goes on from NC_060127.1 coordinate 196,107,467, forward strand.
ACGTCATTCGTCATGAGTCAGCTGTAGCAAGATTATGTAACAAGGCAGTACATGTGATCACATTTATAAATGATAAACACAAATGGGTAAAAAATATAAAAATGCAAGTACTAGAACAGGTATAATAAGTAACAGGTTTAGTAAGTGTCATGAAAAACTTCTCCTGGAAAAAATACAAAAACGGATTATTGACCTGAAAGAAGAAACGCACACTATGCTGAAAAGTAGTGAACTTCGAATTAACAAGTAGTGAAATGTGTATAAAATGTGTTCCATAGCTGTCCTTTCCAAAACTTTCCGTCATCCTACTATGCAATGTAACACCTGCTGTCAAAGCAAACCGCAACAAATACTTAAATAACTACGTGGCATAAAGAAAAAAAAAACTTCATTATCCATATCATCATAACTTCACCATTATCATCACCTGTAAAGAAAAACTTCATTATTCATAATACCATTTCCTTCATCATTATCCATCAGTATTCACTATCATCTGCAAAAAATCACTTCATTACTCATTACATAACTATTCCTTATCTCTAGCATATTTCATCACTAAAACTAAGATGTGTAGTTCTCTCTGACAGCCTGCATCAATCACCTTGTATTCTGAAAGAAAAAATTAGTTAAGACTGCTATTCTTCGATGAGTATAGTATATTCTTGTTAATGTTTGTTAATCCTGATCCCTTTACTCTTCCTCATAAAGTTATTGCATCTCCTTTCGTTTATTCCGTAGGTGAAATTCCCATTTATGTTAAATTTATTTCTTAGAATCATCATTCCTTTCTGAAATTGATGAACAAAGATTAATGTCTTGCATTTAAATCCTATACCCACTAAATAATGACTGGTTTATGGTGACACAATTAACCATACAGCATAACATGACAGAAAACGTAATATGTCCAAGACATTGACAGTGTTCGGATGCGAAAAAATGTACACAGAATAATACAATGCAGTAGCAAAAAAAAATGTGAAACAGTCACGATGTTGAGATGTCATAAGGCAAAAAAAAAAAATGTCAAAGTCGACTGGTGTGTGTTATATCTTAACTATTTCATAGTGCATACAAACAAAACTGGAGTACAGTCATATACACAAAAAAAATGGAAAATGTGCACGGTCTGATGTGTAACGACAAGAAAAGCGACCTGCTAACCTTACCTTGCCGGGCACTTGCCAAGAAAAAAATACGATAATCATCAATAAGTAGTCACATAAATATAATTGCAGAAATAGTCGTAAATGTGTAAATTCATCTGGAAAAATATGCACGGTCTGATGTGTAACGACAAGAAGAGCGACCTGCTAACCTTACCTTGCCGGGCACTTGCCAAGAAAAAAAATACGATAATCATCAATAATTAGTCAGGTGAATTAATTGCATTAGTAAATGGCATCATAGTGTGTTGAATCATACAGTGGTTTCACTCAATAAACGGTTTAATGTTTGAGATATGGTGATTGCCTTTCGATTTTCTGGTTCTCAAAGTCTCGACGTGTACAACATTGGGGTGAGGGATGCTGCGAATCCGATACGGACCTGCGTATAGAAGTTCAAATTTACTGCACTTACCTTTTAATTTGCTGGATAAATAGTGTGTACGTACTAATATCTTCTGTCCAACGTGAAAGTCGCGGCGTGTACAAACCAGTTTTTGCTGTCTTCTCCGGCGCTCTGCGGCACGTTTGATGTTGTTCAGCGCAATGTCAATTATTTCGTGGTGTCGTAGGCGACGATTTTTTGGGAATTCTATTAATTCTTTAATTTTGTTCGGTGGTTCAACGTTTTTCAGTATAACAGTCGGAGATAGCATAGTGGATTCATTTGGAATGGAATTAATTACATCTTGGAATGAGAGTATGTGTGTATCCCAATCAATATGTCTTTTGTGGCAGTATATTCTGCACAGCTTACCAATTTCCTTCATTAATCTTTCACAAGGGTTCGAAGAAGCGTGGTACTTGGATATATAGATCGGAGAAATGTTTCTAGCTCGTAACATGCGTGTCCACACACTACTACGAAATTGAGATCCATTGTCAGAAATTACTTTCATTACATGCCCTACATGAGATAGAAAATGTTTTACAAATGCTTTCGAAACAGTTATAGCAGTAGCTTTGCGTAATGGAGTGAAAGTAACAAATGTTGAAGTGAGTTCAACAGCGACAAAGATGTAGCAAAAACATGGTAGTGAGGTCGGACATGTTCTTTTGTGTTCCGATTCTACTTTGTTACTATCCGTAATAGTTTGCACGTGTCAAAATTAATCATTTGCTGAAAAACATTTGTTTGTGTTTTGTGGGTGTCGTAAATTGGTAGTGACAGCAGAAGACAACACAGCTGACGGACAGAAGCATTAGCTCGTGCAGCTGACCAAAGCATGTGAAAGAGAAAAAAAGAATACTATGTCTCGTAATGACGACGAAATGAAATTTTCAAATGCAACTTGTTGAATGTACATGACGCTGAAATTTGCTTTGCAGAAGTTGGTTGCGATGTCTTGCTGATTGTTGCCGAGAGAACGCGATAGTGCGTCTGCTATAACATTTTGTGTACCGGGAATATGAACAATCGTAAAATTAAATTCTTGTAAATATAGTTTCCATCTACTTAATCTGTCGTGAGTAAATTTAGCTGAAAGCAAAAATTGTATAGCTCTATGGTCTGTGTAAACGGTGGTATGTCTGCCATAAAGAAAGTGCCGAAATCTCGTAAAAGCCCACACAACACATAATGTTTCCAGTTCTGTAACGGAATAATTTCGTTCAGCAGGTGACAAAATGCGACTTGCAAATGCGATGTTTTTAATTACTGTAGAACCATCTTCTTCAATTTCCTGAAAAATATGTACACCTAAAGCGGTGTTAGAGCTGTCAGTGGCAATGGAAAAATTTCTGGTGAGATCTGGGTGCGATAAAAGTAGAGCATTCAATAAAGCATGTTTCAAATAACATTCTCGTGAACAAAATTCTGCGTGTCAAAAGTAATGTTTGCGTTACTGCAGTATGCAATCTGTGCTGTATCTGGTTAAATTCTATCGTTCGTCCTGTTATTTACGGGAGGATGCTGTGGCATATCCACTATATGAACTGTTCTGTTATTTCTTACTGACGTGTTACGCTATGGATGACACCTATTGTCTGTTCCATTCATGATTATTTGTTGTTGCTGATGTTGTTGCTGCTCATAAGATCGACTGTTATTAAATGTACGCTGAAAATTGTGCTCATCATTCTTTTTACGTCTGTCCTAATAATCATTCCTATACGGTGTATTGCGATAGGAATTGAAATAGAGTGTTGTCTGTACGTAGTTATTTCTTTGCTGCCATGCGTTACTATTTGTTGGAGCTGAGACTATACATGCACGCGGCGAAACATTAAAGTTTGGTTGACCTTGTAGACTGCATTGTTGGTTAGGTATGCTAAGCGGCTGACTTTCATGCTGTTGCGGTGAAAAAACATCTATTGTTACTAAAATGTGGTTTGCTATTGCTGATAATTTTACACATACTGATGATTACGATTTTATCTGTAATTAAAAATACGGCGGTAGTTGTCATTACGGGAGTGCCTACTGAAAATTGTCACATTCGGTAAAAGTTTGTCACATCGGATATTCATTACATGTTTCTTAATACTACAAAGAGCAATAGTTAAAGAGCAGTTTGGATAGACATAAAGGATAGTAGAAGAGAAGGCAGCAGTGCAGAAAACTAAAGATGAAACAGCACTACTACAGCTCGGGGCCCTATGCTCGCTACGGCACATATTCATTAAAGCGTAATGAATCCCCTGAGGTCATTTACGCACTGCAAATAAATTTTAGCTTTTGTGTTACAGGCAATAGCGGTAAAATTTCAAAGGCAAATTGTTGTATTCGTGCTAATTCAAATTTCTTCATTACAGGCAATGCTGTTGTAAATACAAAAATAAATTGTCGCATCTGGTTCAAAGCTAGTTTCTCCATTACCGATAATAGCGGTGAATGTACAAAGATAAATTGTCGTATACAGTGCAAATCGTGTATCTGTGTTCTGTCATTATTAAATTCTTTACATTTGCTTACAAATGCAAATTGCTCGAAATCTACGTTCTCGTCACTCAGTTTGATAACACGTTCAGGTTTGTGTGTGAATCTGTTCGTCTGTGTCATTTCGGATTTCAAGTTGCGTAGCTTTTCAGATTTTAAGTCGCGTGGCTTTTCGGATTTTAAGTCGCGTAGTTGCTGTAAATTGCTCACATTATACACGCTGCGTGACTCTGACACATGTTCATAAAGTGGCGTCTGTTGTGGTATGTTATTAACTGACATGTTTTTCATCTCTATTACTTCTTGTTGTAAATTTGATAACTTCCGACGTAACGTGTTGTTAGATGAATCGATTTCATTAATTGTCAGCTGTAAATTTTGAAATTCAGGTGTTTGGATAAAAGAAACCGGTGCAGTATCGTCTGATTTATTGTCATTAGTATTTTCGATAACATCAATACGACTAGCCAATTCATCACATTTTTCAGTCAGTATTTTAACCTGATCATCGGTTTTAGAATCAGACGCATTAATCTGTTTTTGCAACTTGCGCGTAGTTTCGCTCAGTTTTTTAACATCAGCTTTGATGACATCGCAATCCTGTGTTAGATCTAGTTGTTCGAATCTATCTGTCACTGTTTGAATATTTACTGTGTGTGTATCCGTTTTTGCTTTAAGATCAGAAATTTCATCCCGTAATTCCGCGTTCAATTGTTCTATGGTATTAATTTTGTCGGACACTGTAGTAATATTATTGTCTACATACGTCTTCGCTTTCGCGAATATTTTACGTTTGTCCTCTTGTCTCTGTGCAGTGATTGTTTCCATGACTTGTCGTTTTACTTTGTTTTGATCTTGAATAAATCTGCGGAAACGCGTATCACTGTTCTGTATGTGCTGACTAAAGCGCTCGTTAATCTGAGTGTTCTGCTGTTCGAATTTCGCGTCTATCTTTGCGTCCATAGTGCGCGAAAGTTCTACCGTCATTGCTTTAAACTCGTCCCGTAATTGTGCAGCTTTTTCAGAGCATTGTTTAGCGACTCCGCTAATTTCGTCTCTGAGTGTTTCTGTTGCGGCTGTTTGCATTTCTCTTAATTCTTGCGCAACAGACTTAATTTCTTCGCTATTTTTTTGAGAACAAGCCTCAATTTCCACGCGCAACTGTTCCTTAGTGTCATGGCACTGCGCGGCAACGGCTGTAATTTGTTCACTAAGTTGTTTGACCTGTTCATTGAGTTGTTGTTGAGATTTTCGTTATCTTGTTTGTTATCTTCCCTTTGTTTGTCTAATTTTTCGTTCTGTTGTTTGAAATTGTTGTCCATTTTCTCACTTTGCTGTTGTATCAAACTTGTCATAATTCGTACCAAGTCAAAATTAGCGTTTATATTCTCTGTGCTGTTTAGTGGTGGATCTAGAACTCTCTCGCTTTCCGTGACCATTTGGTCATTCTGTAATTTCGAAAAAGGTTTGTCAGTCGGATGTACATTGTCAGACACTGTTCCGGAATTAAATAAATCCGCCCTACTTTGTGTGATCTGTTCATTTTCATTAGACAGATTTGTCTGTACATTACTTGAGTTTTCCGAATCGGGTGTGTTAAGCTGGGCAGCGCTCATTACCATAGAGCATTCTGCGTCATCAATTGTCGTCAAGTTAACAGACGAGACAATTGAGTTCGTTTGTTCATCATTAAGGTGAAAGTCATCATTAGTGGTTGGAATGCACTGATTGTTAGTGAACGCAGGATTGTCATCATTACGTTGCGTATCACAATTACTATCGGTCACGTTGTTTAAGTCGGTAATTTCATTCACAATACTTCGCGATACACTATTCACAGTCTTTCGCGGCATTTTTACAATAGTCAAAATTTTTCACAAAGCAAATAAGCACAATGCAAAAGCAACACACAAATACAACAAAGCAGCAAATTGCCGTTGACCTGTAGAAAGAAAGTCACAATATTATTAAAAGCGTTGCGCCAAATCCTAATTATCTAAGCAAATAAGAGCAGATATCTGACTGTCGCTCAAAAGACTCTCAACGAAATACGATCCTGGACTGGGTGTCGCCAAGTGTAACCTCCCCACCGCAATTTTTTTAAGAAGAAAATATATAGCAATACTTAATAGAAATGGGAGCCAAGTGTAACCTCCCCACAAAAATTTTAAAAGAAAATAACGATACTAATTAGAAATGCTGATGGACATGGCTCTATGCGTAACCTGCCCACAATCAAATGTACTGACAATGGCAACAAATGTGAAATTCGCAATCTGACTCAATTATAAATCCTTCAAAAAATTAAAGTCCATTCAGTGACAAGAAAATTCAATTAAACCGAAATATCGGTTTTTGGCCCTGTGTAAAAACAATCAGAATTAAAGTCTTACCTCAGAATAAATGGATGTCACATATCTGCTCTTGTTGTTGCGCACCGCTTGGAGGAACTGCATTGCAAATAATAATATTCTCTTTTTTTGTGATTTTAGTGGAATTTTTCTTCAAAAGAAGTGGAATGAAATGGGAAGTGCAACGAAATCTTGAGTTCAATAAAAAATTAAACTTTTGAGAAAATGCTTTTGAAATAAAAAATTATTATTGGGAGACTTGTTGGAGAATAATTACAATAAATAAAATTTTTCATTATCTAATGATTATATTAATTAACAGTATACCTGATTCCACATCTTGACCATTGTTGCCGACCGCCTACATCACACCACCGCACTGGGCTGCTACTACTGACCGACCGCTCTGCATGACGACTAAACCGAGCTACAGACTCGCAACGACTGAACTGACAGACTCGCAACGACAGACTGACTGCTACTCTGCATAGCGACAACTAACTCGCAAAGACTACTACTGACTGAGAACCGCTCGCAACACTCGCGCGGTCAAGCGCATACTCTCTGGTCACAGATGCTACAATGCCTCGCCATCGCTGCTGCGTTACATACGTGTTTCAACGTGATTATCATTTTTTTCCTCTCCTATGCCAATCTCGTCATCTCAGAGTAGCACTCGCTGACTACGTCCTCAATTTTGTTTTCCAGTTCAGTCTTCCGTATGTGTCCGTGTCCGTATGTTATTCTCGTCAGCAACTTGCATGCACGAGCTGCTTAGCAGATTGTAAGATAGTTCTCAGACTTACCGGCCCTTGTTATCTTTGGAATTGTGCGGATAATGTCTTCCCGAAATTCCGAAGGAATAATATCTATTCCTTCTACTACATTTGATCTTAAGTCGTTCAAAACTCCTTTAAGTTCTGATTCTAATACTAAATCCCCTTTCTATTCCCTGTCCTCTCCTGTTTCTTCTTCTATTACGTCGTCAGAAAGCTCTTCCCCCGGATAGAGGTCTTCAAATAAATATTAACTGGAATTAAATCAATAACTCAAGCTGCATGTCAGAAACGTAAAGGAAGCGAGCTGCTCGGATTATGGACGCCCTACCGTGGATAGCGTTTGCTGCTGACACGCTTTGCGAGTTCGTAATTCAGTTCTGCAGTGGCTTTTGCAGCTGTCGTCGTCTTATTTTTCTTCACATTCCTCTTCAATAACTATCCTACACGGTCACTCGCTCACTTAGCGGACGATGTTTTCCTGTTTCCTTGTACGCAGTATGAATCTTCTATGTGGTGCTTCTTGAAACGCCATAAACTGCGGCTGGCTTCGTTTCGGAAGCATCCAACAAACGACCAACAAAAATTTGCCTACGTTCGAATTTACTTAGGTGCGACATAATGCACTCACAACTACTGAGAACACTGCTCTGGCCACGATTGACAATTACAACGTATCGCAGGCGCAGGTGCTGTTCGTCGTCAAATACAACAGTGCCACGTCTAGGCTTGGATAGCATCTGCTTTTTTCGCCGTGTTTTCAAATTTTGGTCCAACTTGCGTCCACACCGCCCTAGCAAAGTCGAATCTCGCCGCTGAGCGATACCATTGCCCGCCGCGGATCAACGTTCAAAGGAAAGACATGCTTTGCACTACCCAACCAGACATTAAACTCGCCTTAACGGATAAAAGTACTGACTATAGGATCTCTGAGTTATACAAGTTCTTGGCAGCTCAGGTACGAATACAGCACATGAAAGCTGTTTATGGCAGATGGCATTCACTGTTCAGCAATATATAGTCTGATCACATTGAAAAATTACCTCGTATGCACTGGTACAAAATACAGACTGCTCCGCACATCGTATGGCGCACGAATCTGGACTTGGATGAACCTGGTGTTTACAGTTAAAGCGGAGCTACTCATGGTGGTTCAGTGTGGGCTGAAATTGTCGTGTGGCAGAGAAACTCGGTAAATATTTTCATGCGATAGTGACAAACCGATTTACGCTGAAAAAAATAGTTCCAATTTTAGCCACCAGATCCAAATCTGGTGCTATGAATACAAGAAAGACGTATAGAAATGTTTGCATAAGTAATTGATTAGGAAGGGGACGTGGGCAGAAAAAGTCAAACAATTGAGAAAGGCACAAGGTTGATTTTATCATTAACCACATTGAATGAGAACTGTGATTTCGACACAGTTGTGTTCTTGCAGAGCAGGAAATCTGCTGCTGTACGGGGAGGTCTCGATAACGTGCAGACGTCACGGCACGCCTGACAGGCCGTCTCGGTGTATTCTCTCCAAAGAACAACGGACCGACAACAAAGGTTTTTATGAATCCAAGCCATACAGCCACACATGCCGAGTGCAGTACCTCTTCACGCACAACACACAGTTTAACAGTGCGCAAAATTTTGTGGTAATGTATATTCACAAACTCCTGTACTGAACAATGCCTAGCCACATGTCATCAACTTTGAACCGTGTCATAAAACGAAGAGCAAATTCAGAATGTTGCTGAGGATCATGCGCTGTCAGTTGCTGCACCCTGTGGACCTTGTCCGGGTGCCAGTGTAAAATAGACCGCAAAACTCGGTCCGTGGGACGGACAATTCTCGTCACACTGCACGAAAACTAGCAGCGCCTCGGGCACGTGCTGGATGACCAGTTACAAGCGACAGCAACCTCGTCAATATCTAGCGTCGGGACAGGACGCCTTCCCTGTGCTACGTCAAGCTCGCCTGCATTTTGGAATTTCATTATCTTCTTTTTTAAATCATTTAATGATAACCCCTACCTCTATGAACCATGGACCTTGCCGTTGGTGAGGAGGCTTGCGTGCCTCAGCGATACAGATGGCCGTACCGTAGGTGCAAGCACAACGGAGGGGTATCTGTTGGGAGGCCAGACAAACGTGTGGTTCCTGAAGAGGGGCAGCAGCCTTTTCAGTAGTAGCAGGGGCAACAGTGTGGATGATTGACTGACCTGGCCTTGCAACATTAACCAAAACGGCCTTGCTGTGCTGGTACTGCGAACGGCTGAAAGCAAGGGGAAACTACAGCCGTAATTTTTCCCGAGGGCATGCAGCTTTACTGTATGGTTAACTGATGATGGCGTCCTCTTGGGTAAAATATTCCGGAGGTAAAATAGTCCCCCATTCGGATCTCCGGGCGGGGACTACTCAAGAGGACGTCGTTATCAGGAGAAAGAAAACTGACGTTCTACGGATCGGAGCGTGGAATTTCAGATCCCTTAACCGGGCAGGTAGGTTAGAAAATTTTAAAAGGGAAATGGATAGGTTAAAGTTAGATATCGTGGGAATTAGTGAAGTTCGGTGGCAGGAGGGACAAGACTTTTGGTCAGGTGAATACAGGGTTATAAATACAAAATCAAATAGGGGTAATGCAGGAGTAGGTTTAATAATGAATAAAAAAAATAGGAGTGCGGGTAAGCTACTACCAACAGCATAGTGAACGCATTACTGTGGCCAAGATAGACACGAAGCCCATGCCTACTACAGTAGTACAAGTTTGTAAGCCAACTAGCTCTGCAGACGATGAAGAAATTGATGAAATGTATGATGAGATAAAAGTAATTATTCAGTTAGTGAAGGGAGACGAAAATTTAATAGTCATGGGTGACTGGAATTCGAGAGCAGGAAAAGGGAGAGAAGGAAACATAGTAGGCGAATATGGATTGGGGCTAAGAAATGAAAGACGAAGCCGCCTGGTAGAGTTTTGCACAGAGCATAGCTTAATCATAGCTAACACTTGGTTCAAGAATCATGAGAGAAGGTCGTATACATGGAAGAATCCTGGAGATACACAAAGGTTTCAGATAGATTATATAATGGTAAGACAGAGATTTAGGAACCAGGTTTTAAATTGTAAGACATTTCCAGGGGCAGATGTGGACTCTGACCACAATCTGTTGGTTATGAACTGTAGATTAAAACTGAAGAAACTGCAAAAAGGTGGGAATTTAAGGAGATAGGACCTGGATAAACTGAGTAAACAAGAGGTTGTACAGAGTTTCAGGGAGAGCATAAGGGAACAATTGACAGAAATGGGGGAAAGAAATACAGTAGAAGAAGAATAGGTAACTTTGAGGGATGAAGTAGCGAAGGCAGCAGAGGATCAAGTAGGTAACAAGACGAGGGCTAGTAGAAATCCTTGGGTAACAGAAGAAATTTGAATTTAATTGATGAAAGGAGAACATATAAAAATGCAGTAAATGAAGCAGGCAAAAAGGAATACAAACGTCTCAAAAATGAGATCGACAGGAAGTGCAAAATGGCTAAGCAGGGATGGCTGGAGGACAAATGTAAGGATGTAGAGGCCTATCTCACTAGGGGTAAGATAGATACTGCCTACAGGAAAATTAAAGAGACCTTTGGAGAAAAGAGGGCCACTTGTATGAATATCAAGAGCTCAGATGGAAACCCAGTTCTAAGCAAAGAAGGGAAGGCAGAAAGGTGGAAGGAGTATATAGAGGGTCTATATAAGGGCGATGTACTTGAGGACAATATTATCGAAACGGAAGAGGATGTAGATGAAGATGACATGGGAAATATGATACTGCGTGAAGAGTTTGACAGAGCACTGAAAGACCTGAGTCGTAACAAGGCCCCGGGAGTAGACGACATTCCATTGGAACTACTGACAGCCTTGGGAGAGCCAGTCTTGACAAAACTCTACCATCTGGTGAGCAAGATGTATAAGACAGGCGAAATACCCTCAGACTTCAAGAAGAATATAATAATTCCAATGAGAGACACCCACATGCCTTGCTCATACTGTGGCATCAAGCAGTCAAGCCTGCAAGATGAGTGGTCTGCCAAGCGAGTGGATTCATTCTTATTTATAACATGAACTCTAGTACTCACACTCAAGTTACAAGTTATCCACCTATATGATTAATACGCAACGGAAATACGCATCTGACTATCAGTAATTTACAGAACTCTGACTGTACACTACGCACTGGCAATACCACATTTTCTTTTTGTCTTTTATTTAACGGCTTTTGTCAACACGTGGCCACTGCACACATCATAAATTCGGGACATTATGACAACGTACAATTCGAAGTAAAAGTCCACCAATCGTTTCTTTTCACTATCTTATTTATTCCGATAAATTCTCTAACCTAAACACACAAATTCTACAACCTACAACAATAACACATAAGAAATTCCGTCCAGTGGGCATGGCTTTACAATGGTGAATCTCTATATTATGGTCTCGTAATTACTTTTAACGCTACAGTGCACTTTCTGGATAGGATGGTGGATCTTTTATTATACCTCACGCTTCGACTCTCACAATCATCATCACTAAACCTTCCTCCAGACCGAGCGGTACCGAAGGAACAAGCATAACCCACTAATCTTTTGAAACTACCTCGCTACTCTCCCATGCAAACCACACATACCCAAATTACATGACATACACCACACTACAACATGAAATACTACACAGAGAATAGTCACAACATTATCACTTTCAGCTTTCCCACTTCAATTAATATTTATCCCAGTTTCACACGACACTGCCCCACTTCATAATTCTACTTTCCTACTATGCACTCTGGAGATATTTGCACGTCTTCCTGTGCAATGCAAGCCAAGTGGCGTTGCTGGATAGACAGCCGACTCACCTTGTTTCTCTCTCAGAGTTTGAATCTAGCGTCACACGGAATTATATCACGCATAGTAATATTAAGAACATCACACACGCGAGTCCTCAACTGATACCATGGACGAGTACTTCTCTTTATCCTTTGTCTCATACACAGATTGAGACTCACACAGTACTCACCACGTGGAAGTACTCGTCTCTAATTTCAAGTCCTGCATACGCCATTTCTTAAATATTTCAACTTATGGTACACACGCTATTTCTTAAATATTTCAACTTATTGTACACACGCTAGTAATTCAGCTTAGCTTAAGCACACGGAGGTATTTCAACCAATTGCTACACGTGGTGTCATTGTGACTGTTGGTCACTTCCGAAGATTCCTACAATCCCATTAATATTACCTGCCTGACATTTAATTCTCCCCACAAAAGATCCTGAAATAGAGAAATTAATATTTCAAACTACTCTTAAATATTCCACATGCATACCATGTCTCCACTCTTTCGTCATTACGGAGCACAACTAAAACAGGTCTTAACAGCACAAGATCCAGCGGCAGAGTGCCGAAACATGGCCGTTCTCTAGGTGCTCTCACACCTCTGTCGAGGTGGGGGAAGCACCATGCTATCGTATTGGTCAGCCACATTTCAGGCGCTCAAAGCTCTGGTAAGTTTCATCTCTTTGGTCCCACCAAAGGTGGCCAAAGGATCGACTCAAAGATGATCATATATTCACATTCACTATCTGCGGTTAGCAGACGACCATACATTCATTCCTTTCACAGATCTCACCAAACTGGATGTTGGGATTTACTTTGTGGGAGTGCACATGTGATCAATTAAAGAAATAAATTGTCATTCTTTCCCACACTGGTATCCGGCTTCGCTGTATTAATTGAAATTGAGTTATTTTACCAAAGAAATGTGTTGTTCTGACAAAAATAATGAAGTATGTTGTACCTATTTTCAATGTCGGGCGGTACTGTACCCTTTCACCAATCCCAAAGAAAGCAGGTGTTGACAGATGTGAAAATTACCGAACTATCCGTTTAATAAGTCACAGCTGCCATATACTAACGCGAATTCATTACAGACGAATGGAAAAACTGGTAGAAGCCGACTTCGGCGAAGATCAGTTTGGATTCCGCAGAAATTTTGGAACACGTGAGGCAATACTGACCCTACGACTTATCTTAGAAAATAAATTAAGGAAAGGCAAACCTACATTTCTAGCATTTGTGGACACAGAGAAATCTTTTGACAATGTTGACTGGAGTAATCTCTTTCAAATTCTAAAGGTGGCAGGTGTAAAATGCAGGGAGCGAAAGGCTATTTACAATTTGTACAGAAACCAGATGGCAGTTAAAAGAGTCGAGGGGTATGAAAGGGAAGCAGCGGTTGGGAAGCGGGTGAGACATGGTTGTAGCCTCTCCCCGATGTTGTTCAATCTGTATATTGAGCAAGCAGTAAAGGAAACAAAAGAAAAGTTCGGAGTAGGAATTACAATCCATGGAGAAGAAATAAAAAGTTTGAGGTTCTCCGATGACATTGTAATTCTGTCAGAGACAGCAAAGGACTTGGAAGAGCTGTTGAACGGAATGGACAGTGTCTTGAAAGGAGGATATAAGATGAACATCAACAAAAGCAAAACGAGGATAATGGAATGTAGTCGAATTAAGTCGGGTGATGCTGGGGGAATTAGATTAGGAAATGAGACACTTAAAGTAGTAAAGGAGTTTTGCTATTTGGGGAGCAAAGTAACTGATGATGGTCGGAGTAGAGAGGATATGGCAATGGCAAGGAAAGCGTTTCTGAAGAAGAGAAATTTGTTAACATCGAGTATTGATTTAAGTGTCAGGAAGTCGTTTCTGAAAGTATTTGTATGGAGTGTAGCCATGTATGGGAGTGAAACATGGACGATAAATAGTTTGGACAAGAAGAGAATAGAAGCTTTCGAAATGTGGTGCTACAGAAGAATGCTGAAGATTAGATGGATAGATCACATAACTAATGAGGAGGTATTGAGTAGAATTGGGGAGAAGCGGAGTTTGTGGCACAACTTGACAAGAAGAAGAGACCGGTTGGTAGGACATCTTCTGAGGCATCAAGGGATCACAAATTTAGCATTTGGAGGGCAGCGTGGAGGGTAAAAATCGTAGAGGGAGACCAAGAGATGAATACACTACGCAGATTCAGAAGGATGTAGGTTGTAGTAAGTACTGGGACTGAACACAACGACAACACAACAGCAATGATAACCAGCCTCCACTCAGACCTTTCAGTCGGCAATATTCTCTCACTGCAGCATTGCATTTGATGCCGTTCGCATGAAGTGCCACACGGTTCACACACGTTATGGCTGCTCAAATGACAGCGTGGGTGTCATACTGACATACATGCAGTGTACAGTGCCAGATTTGCACCGGGTGGCCAATATTGGAACTAAATTTTTCCAGCGTAACTCGATTCCACATTAACGCATTATTATATCTACCAAGTTTGGCGGTGTAGCTGTACTTTAATTCACCTGATACAAACGCAGCTTTTAAACGTAGAGAAACAAATTGGCGAGCGTTTGAAACGCAGGGTACAGCGCTAGCCCGTAGCTGCTATTCAGGACGGTGGCGCATGGCGCGGGATGTTATCTTCAGCGGCATCCACGGGTCGTCAAGCGAGTAGTCGAGCCTTCCGGCAGCTCGAGGTCTGCTCTGTACGTGGTACCGATCATTCCGTATGGGGAGCCTCGATTACTTTACGAGGCTCAAGACGCACACACTGCTGAATAAGTTTTCGGCGTAACGCTAGATGACCAAAGTGTCACTTCCCGCCTCACAGGTACAGGGGCAGGACAAAAATATGGAGGCACCGCGAAGGATGCAAGCACAGATTGCGCTCTTGTATTCGACCGAGAACTGCACCTTTGCAATGTCCTCAAAAAGTTGCGAGTGTCATTCGTGTTCGGAACAGTGATCTGTGTAGTTGCGATTGAATTATGTCTGAGCTACGTGAATTCGAACGTAGGCAAATTGTTTGTGCTCCTATGACGGTTGCTACAGTAACCGAGCAAGGCGAAGTGTTTGCTGTTTCAAGAAGGCACCGTGTCCAAGATTTATACAGCATACAGCGAAAGTGGGAAAACATCATCCGCCGAGTCACAACAAAAACGAAGGGATCGTGACGGGCGGCCATCGGAGAGGATGAAAGGGTACAGTACCGCCCAACATTGAAAATAGGTACGAAATTCTTGTCAGAACAACACATTTTTTGTGTAAAAGTAACTCAATTTCAATTAATACAGCGAAGCCGGATACCAGTGTGGGAAAGAATGACAATTTATTTATTTAATTGATCACATGTGCACTCCCTCAAAATAAATCCCTACATCCAGTTTGGTGAGATCTGTGAAAGGAATGAATGTATGGTCGTCTGCTAACCACAGATAGTGAATCGGAATATATGATCATCTTTGAGTCGATCCTTTGGCTACCTTGGTGAGACCAAAGAGATGGAAGTTACCAGAGCTTTGAGCGTCTGAAATGTGGCTGACCAATAAGGTAGCAGGGTGCTTCTCCCACTTCGAGAGAGGTGCGAGAGAATCGGAATACGGCCATGTTTCAGGACTCTGCCGCTGAACCTTCTGCTGTAAAGACCTGTTTTTTTGTTGTGCTCCGGAATGAAAGAGTGGAGGCATGGTATGGATGTGGAATATTTAAGAGTAGTTAGAATTAATAATTTCTCTTTCACAGGACCTTTTGTGGGGAAAATTACAAAGTGAGGCAGGTAATTTTAAGGGGATTGTAGTAAACCAACGGTCACAAAGAGCCCACGTGTAGTTATAAGTTGAGATACTTCCGTGAGCTTAAGCTGAAATATTTAAGAATTAATAGCGTGTGTACAATAAGCTGAAATATTTAAGAATTAATAGCGTGTGTACAATAAGCTGAAATATTTAAGAAATAGCGTGTGTATCATAAGTTGAAGTATTTAAGAAATATCATTCCGTGTGACGCTGAATTTAAACTCTGAGAGAGAATCAAGGTGAGTCGGCCGTTTTTCCAGCAACGCCACTTGGCTTGCATTGCACAGGAAGACGTGCGTTTATCTCCAGAGTTCACAGTAGGAAAGTAGAATTACAAAGTGGGGCAGTGTCGTGTGAAACTGGGATAAATATTGATTGAAGTGGGAAAGCGGAAAGTGATGAAGTTGTAACCGTTCTTTGTGTAATATTTCATATTGTTGTGTTGTGTATGTCTTGTAATTTGGGTATGTGTGTTTTGCATGGGAGTAGCAAGGTAGTTTCGAAAGATTTGTGGGTATGCCTGTTCCTTCTGTATCGCTCGATCTGGAGGAAAGTTTCGTGAGGATTATTGTGAGAGGCGAAGTGTGAGGTATAATAAAAGATCCACCATCCGATCCAGGGAGTGCACTGTTGCGGTAAATAGATTACGAGACCATAGTATAGAGATTCACTAACGTAAAGCCATGCCCACTGGGCGGAATTTCTCATGTGATTCTGTTGTAGGTTGTAGAATTTGTGTGTTTAGGAATAAATCAAATAGTGAAAAGAAAGAGATTGGTGGCCTTTTTCATTAAATTGTATGTTATCGTAATGTCCCGAATTTATATAAAAGCCGTTAAATCAAAGACAAAAGGTAAATGTGGTATTGCCAGTGCGTAGTGTACAGTCAGAGTTCTATAAATCACTGATAGTCAGATGCGTGTTTCCGTTGCGTATTATTCATACAGGTGGATAATTTGTAACTAAATAGTAAGATACGAGAATTCATGTTGCTCGATAAATTAAGGAAGATTCCACTCGCTTGGCAAACCACTCATCTTGCAGGCCTGACTGCTTGATGCCACAGTATGAGAAAGGCAAGTGGGTGCCTCTCATAATTTCGACCCTGCCAGGATTCCGTTTTTTGCCACGATAATTTTGTTACCAGGATATTTAATTTGTTGCCAGGATTCCTTTGCCAGGATCGTTTTTGTTAGGATATTTTGTTGTTAGGGTTTGCTGTTAAGATTTTTTTTATGGAATGTCTTGTGATAGCGCTAAGAAGTAAAATTTTTTCTGTTTGCAAATTCTTTCTGGATTGGTGAGGATCTTTTATTTTATTTTATGTAATTAATTGCTATATCGCACAAGGCTGGAAGATCGTTTCATAATTTTTTTTGCGTAATGTCCGTAGTAACTAGGTCGCAGTCGAAAAGTGTAGCCACCATGGAGAATAGCGATTCTGGGGTGGACGTAGCAGTGCAGCAGGAAGTAGCTGTTGACCATGGGTTAATGAGCGAGAAAGACAAACGCTCCGAACGGGCTGTATTGTTCAGTGGACCGCTGCAAGGGGAACCTTTATGCGGTGGGCTTTGTCCACAAACGCGGGCTTTTCCCGACGACGCGGGCGAGCCGAGACTAGGCCAGGTGTGCGGTGAAAGTGCAGCTACCCTTAGCGAAGCTACGGTTTCTCAGGCGAACGAGGTGAGCGCGTCGAAAGTAGGAAATAACGATGTGATACTGCAGTTTTTACAAGCGATGAGTAGGGAGACTAAGGAAAGATTTGAAGCAACTAACGAAAGATTAGAAGCAATCAATAGAGATAATAAGGAGAGAGATAGGGAGAATAAGGAGAGAGATAGGGAGGCTAAGGAGAGATTGGAAGCAATGGATAGGGAGACTAAGGAGAGATTGGAAGCAAATAAGGAAAGATTGGAGGCAATTGATAAGGGAAATAAAGAGGCAATGAGGAAGCTACACACAGTTATCGATGAGCGTCTGTCCGCAGTTAATAATCGGTTAGATGAGGGGGAGAAGAATCTGGATGCGGTGCAGCAAGAATGTGATGCTGTGAAAGAAAAAGCCAATAATTTGGAGGTACGAATAAGTGCAATAGAAAGCGATATTACAGAACATAGGGGCGTGTGGCCGGATGAGCGAATCAAAGAGGTAGTGGAGGACTTACTTGCAGATAAACAAGGGGCATTAGACAGCGTGGAAGCTCAAGTCACACGGCAGGAAATGGCGCTAAATAAACACAGGGATGAAGTTGCGGAGGTAGTGGTCAGAATGAATGCGATTAGCGCAGATGTAGAAAAGATCAGTATAAGAGGCGAAACAGGCTCTGACAGTACGCAGCGAAAGGTTTATGCCGACCAGGAGGAGATACAATCACTATTACAGTTTAAAGAGGCACAATTGGAAACAAATAGGAGACATAGGGAAGAACTAGCACAGTTGCAATTAGCGTGCAGAAGCGAAGGTGAAACACCACCAGGTAGACTGCGTAGGGAGAGTGAGATAAATTCAAAAATCGAAAATAGGCAGAAAGAGGATGACGAACTCAGAGAGTTAGAAGAACGGTTGTGTCGGATAAAACAGGTGGCAAACCCAACTGGGTATAGCCCAAGGTCGGAAAACATAAATGCGGAAGAAGAATGTAGGAGACACTTCGTGTCGGTACAAACGTACACTTGTTTTCCGGATCCTGATAATTACCAACATCCATGCCTGTGGCTGTCTCAATTTCAAGATTCATTACCTTCATCGTGGGGACCGCTCCTAAAAATGAAGTTTGTGTGTAACCATTTGAGGGACGAGGCTAGAGCGAAAATGCAGGAAGTTATTAAAGACTGTAGTAGCTACAAGATGTTTTGTGACAAATTTTTAAATGAATTCTGGTCGAAAAGTAAGCAGGACCAGGTTAAGCAAAGCATATTGATGATGCCAAATTGTAACGAAGGTGGTATAAGAGATCCAGTGTCGTGTTATCAGGAAATGCTGAGACGAAACAGGTATTTGGATGTGCCATACGAAACTGGGGAGCTCATTAGGATCTGTATAACGAAGTTGCCAGTGAGATTGCGCAGAGATATAGTGATAGCAGGCAGAGGCTTGAACGATTCTGCGTCATTTCAGCACTTATTACAGGAACTGGGTAACGAGAGCAACATTGTGAACGGCGACATGACTCTTAGGTCAGACAGAGTTGAGGATAGGAACGGTAGAAACTATCAGAATGACAGGAGAGCATGGAATCAGAGGAATGACGGAAATGGAAGATGGCGAGGAAATAGGGGGCAGAATTCATGGGGATATCGACCAGCAAACCGGGAAGATAGAAGATGGGACAGAGATGGAAGAAGAAGGGAAAATGAAAATGATGGGCGAAGAGAGGATAGGCAATTATTGGGTTCACGACAGGACAATCATTGTCACAATGACGGAGGGACAAGAAGGTGACTACTTGATAGACAGGTACAAACCAGGACTATTAATGATGTAAATATTAGGTATATCGATTACGGAAAACTAAGGGAGAATCTGTTAGAGGAGGTAGGAGATGTGGGGAGTGAAGTCCACCCAATAATTAGCGTAGAAATAAATAATATAATCGTACCTTGTGTCATCGACACAGGCAGTGTAATGAGTGTTTTGAGGGAAGATGTGTTCAAGTGTTGTAGCCTTACGAAACCATGGCCAACGTTGCCATTGCAAAGGACAACAGTGAGAGGGGCAATTACAGGAAAGGGAATTGAGGTGAAGTTACAAGCGCAGGTAGACTTCGTGTGCCAGGCGAAGAGGTTTAGTACAGTGTTCATGATTGTGTCATCTCTAACTGTTGAAGGGATATTAGGGGTTAATTTTTTGAACCAATATAAAGCAGTCGTTAACATGAGAAATGGTTCGATGGAGTTGAAACGAGATTCGGAGGAAATTACATTAAGATTCGACGATTGCTTACATGGTAAAGATAACGCACACTTAGCATTATGTCTGGCGGTAAAGTCCGGTAAACAGGCACAGAATACGGGGTTCGAACAAGAGAAGAAGGAAATTCATAAATGTTTGGAGGAGGAGATCAGGGAGAAAATCTGGCATTTACGAGGGACCACGGTCTACGGGGAATTGCAGAAAATTTTATACGAGAATAGAAAGGTATTTAAACATGCTGCGGGTACAATAAGAAATTTTGTGTATAGATTCAAGGTCAAGCCACATAAACAGTTTAGGGCCCAAGTGTACCCGATACCTGTTGTGTACAAAGAAAGAGTGGAAGCTGAGATCGAAAGCATGCTACAACAAGGGATTATCGAACCAGCATCCAGTCCGTATAACAGTCCTTTAGTTTGTGTTGAAAAAAAGGATGGGTCAATTAGATTAGTTTTGGACGCAAGAAGGATTAATAAGATAATAGAGCCAGAGACAGATCGGCCGCTGACACTTGACGAATTGCTACAAAAGTTCCACGGGATCAGAGTTCTCAGCTCAGTTGATTTGAGAATGAGTTTCTGGCAGGTGGAGTTAGACAGGGGGTGTAGAAAATACACTGCTTTCTTGTGCTACGGGAAATCGTATCAGTTCCGGAAACTACCATTTGGGTTAAATGTATCATCCGCGGCATTTATCAGAGCGCTAAATACTGTCATTCCTAATGAAATAAAAGATAAGGTAACACAGTACGTGGATGATGTCCTGATAGCCGAAAGAAACTGGGAAGACCACAATAGAACGTTAGGCATATTGCTCGGTGCACTGGAGAGACATGGGGTGACCGTGAATTTGGGAAAGTCAGAATTTGGACGAAAAGAAATCGAGTTTCTAGGTCACATTGTGACACCAGAGGGAATAAGACCAAATCCAGACAAACTCGAAGCAATCAGAGATTTTCCGGTGCCAAGAACAAAACGTCAGCTACGGGGTTATTTAGGATTAATCAATTTTTACAGGAGGTTCATTAAGATTGGGGGTGCAGCGACACCCAGACTATGTCAGCTGACTGGAAAGAAAACGGTATGGAATTGGGACCCTGTTGCGCAGGAAGAGTATGAGGCGTTAAAGAAGGCACTGCTATCGGCACCTCTTCTCGGGCATCCAGACCTAGGGAAAGAGTTTTGTATGGCCACGGACAGTTCCCGTAGTGGACTTGGGGTAACATTGTTCCAAGAGCAAGAGCAAGGAGGAGAAGTAATACAACAACCTATTGCATTTGCGAGCCGAGTGCTTAGCAAAGCTGAGAGAAATTACACGGTAACTGAGCTTGAAGCTTTGGCAATAGTATGGGGTTTTAGTAAGTTTAGATACTATTTGTATGGAAGGCATACTAAAATCTATACTGACCACAAGTCACTACAGTTTCTGATGTCGGCCAAACTTAACCATAGACGACTCGCTATGTGGGCACTCTATTTACAGGAGTTTGTTTTCGGTCATGTATATTCCTGGGCCACAGAATATAGTGGCAGATGCGTTGTCAAGGAATCCAGTAGGTCACGGTCAATGCTTTGATGAGGAGGTAAACGAGAACAGATATGATATATTGTATATGCAGGGCGTGCGGTTCGAGAAATACATAGGGACGGTACTCACAAATATCGCGAAAGAGCAGGATAAAGACGCGTCATGGAGAATGGTGAAGGACAGAGTTACAGCGAACTTAGATGCCAATATAGCACGTTTTTATACAATTCAGAACGGGGTCCTTTTCTACCGTAGAAATCCGAACACACGACTGGGTGTTGTGTATACCAAATGAAATAGTCAACAAGCTGATCTGGTACACTCACCTAAGTTACGGGCATTACGGGGCAAGGAAATGCTGTAAGAAGTTAAGGGAATCAGTTTATTTCATTAGTATGGAGAGGAGGATCAAGAACGTGCTTGGTAGTTGCAAATTGTGCCAGAAGGCAAAATCGTTAACTATCTCATGCAAAGCACCGCTTTTTCCGATAGTGCCAGGTAGATTGAGGGAATTCGGAGCAACAGATTTGTTTGGCCCGCTACCTAAGTCAGTGCAGGGATATAGATATGTTTTAGTAGCAGTGGAATTGGTGTCAAAGTATGTGACTTTTACCGCCTTGAAACGTGCGACGGGAAGGAGAGTGGCAGCAGCGATCGTTAAAAACTTTTTGCGAGAAGTAGGAACTGTAGAAAAGTTCATAGCTGACAATGGACCGCAATATAGATCCAGACAATGGCTAACCACACTGAAGAGAAGAAGGATAAAACCGGTGTTCATATCCCGATACCATGCTGCAAGTAACCCCAGTGAAAGAGTGGTAAAAGAACTGGGAAAATTGTGTAAGATCTATTGCCATAGGCAACACAGAAGTTGGAGTATTTTTCTCAAAGATTTTCAGGACATCCTCAATGAGCTACCACATGGAGCAACTGGATTATCACCAATTACGGTACTAAAGAATGAACCACCACCAGATCGAGTCAGGGAGCTGGTAGATTTTCCGCGATCAGGAAAGCAGAGGCACACAGAAATTGTCAAGGTTGCGATAGAGCGTATTAAGAAAGCAGCTAAGGATAGGCAGGAGAAGCAGAAAGGAAAGATCCGTAAGATCGAATTGGCAGTAGGAGACAAGGTTCTAATTAAAACTCATCGATTATCAAAGAAGCACAGATTCCTAACTAGCAAATTCTTTACTGTGTATAGTGGACCATTCAGAGTGAGGCGGATTGTCCATGAAAATGCTGTACTGATTGAGACGATCAAGGGAAAACAGTCTCGTGGGCTTCATCACATTTCTAACATCAAATTATGGAAAAGTTAAGGATAGATCTAAAGTAGGCAATTTATGGTAGATAGTCAGTGTATTTATTTGTGGTGTGTAACGTTGTGCAGGGTCAAATCGAACATAAGAATTTTCAGGCGGGATGTCAGGAAGTATGACGGAATAGACTGGTCGAATGAGTCATAAACAGGAGTCGACAGAGTGGTGTATGTACGTATTTTTTGTCGTATGAATAAGGATCAAGCAGAAACGATGTGATGATTTATGAGGGAATAATGATGGTAGATAGAGAAGCGACGTGATAAATAGTAGTGGATAAAGGTGTTATTTAAGGAGAGAAGCGACGTGAAGCAGTGTGATTAATAGAGATTCGACGTGATGAAACAGTGGTAAATAAAGGGGAGTAGAATTAATAATGTGGAGATGTCTTAGATGTATGTTACAGAGAGGCCTGTGTATGCTGCAATAGAGATTGATGCCAATGGCGAAGGAAGACCAGGAAATGATGGAGTAATGGACGGACGGAGAGCCGAAATACGAATGAAGAGATGAGGACAACTGCACAATGTGAAAGGACATAAAGGGAGTATGAGACCCAGGTGATGAACGTTGTGGAATACTGACGTAAGATGTAATATAAGTGTAAATCTAATTCTTACCATGACATTTGCGATTTGGCAAAAATAATATTTTTTGTTGTCATTGTTGTTGAAGCCTGGTACCAGTATAACTAATCAAAACGGTACCAAGAAAGAGTACAGTTATTTTGCAGGTTGATTAATTTGTGTGTTTTTTGTTCTTAGATGAAATGTCGCAATTCTAAGTTGGTGTTTAGCAGAATGATTAATGGGTAAAGCGAATGCGGAGGTAAGCCGATGGAGAGAGGTGCCAGAGTGAAAGGACGAATTCGGAGACTGGAATGCTATCTCTGAAACAGCTTCATGTGTTATGTGGTTGAGTATAAGGGAGCAAAGGTATGGTATGTTGTCGTGAGTGTCGTGGTGTTAAGGTTAGCCGACTTCTAGACCTATTCTGTTAGTGTATCTATGGATTGAATGAGAGGGAAAATGTGATGTCTGGTGAGTGAGAGTCGTAGAGTAGTGTGATCAATGCGCACACTCCTGTAAAGGGGATGCTACCGACCTGTAACTAAAACATTATTGTGTATTGTTTGATTTGGATGAACCTCGATGGCAGGTCAGGATTTGACATCATGTGGATGGTTCATACATGTCCTAGAAATGTTGTTATATATAATAAAATGTAAAATGTATAAAGAGATACTAATTTCAGTCTGTCACAAACACAAAGGTGCATTGTATGTTGTAGATTTAGAGTCATCAGTTTCTAAAATGTTTATTGTGTTAGGATGTTAAAGTAGTTTAATATTTAATAACCTGTGGTAGGTAATTGTGAGCTGTATAGATTATTTCTTATTTTTTTGTTAGAACACTTTCAAGTGGTATTAATTTCAATTTGTCACAAGCACAAAGGTGCATTGTATGTTGTAGATTTAGAGTCAACAGTTTCTAAAATGTTTGTTGTGATAGGATGTTAAAGTAGTTTAATATTTAATAACCAGTGGTAGGTAATTGTGAGCTGTGTAGATTATTTCTTATTTTTTTGTTAGAACACTTTCAAGGGGTATTAATTTCAGTGTGTCACAAGCACAAAAGTTCATTGTATATTGTAGTTTTAGGATAAAGTTTCTAATACTTTCACTGTGATAGGATGTTAGAGTAGCCTACTATTTGATATTGTAATTATGAGCTGTATAGATTGTTTATTATTCCTTTTGTTTTTTTTTACACTTTCATGTTTTGTATGAGGGACGACAGGTACAATGAATAGCACGAGTATGGGCTGTCTATAGAAAAGAGATAAATGTTGATGTTGTATGTGTAGAAAACTAGGGTGTATAATTTTAATGTAAGAATTTCCTTTTGTCTGTAATGTTGCGAGATGCACGGAAGGCTAAATGATTGGGTGTCGTAACGCCCATACCGCTAGCGGGCCGAGCTGACGATGCCGTGGCGACAGGCGACAGAGCCGCGGCACTCCCCACTCCACTGTCGGACGGGGTACACTCCACGCGCCCGCTACAGCAGGTCAAGGGCCTGGGGCGACACGCACGTACCACTGGCCATTCATGAGTTCCGCCACCCTTACGACTGGGGAAGGTATCCCGCGGAGGCAACAGCGGGTGGTTTCTTCTGCTCAACGGCGCGCGCAGCGGCGCTACTGCAGAATGGACGAGGCGCGGCAGAGCCCGGCGAGCATTTTTTTTACCAGCAGCTAATAACTAGTACTGGACTGTGGAGCCGTGAAACAGGATGACTGCGACTTTATATAATGTGGAAAGTGAAGGACTGGTGTTTCCACGTTGTGAGTGGTGGAAAAGATTTTGTCTTTAGCAGACAGGACGATCGTTTTGTTTTGTCTTGACCACTGAATGGTGGGATCCATAAACTTTTGGCAGTGACTTGTTAAGTGTGCTTTGTGAATTGCACGTGGGACACTTGGTATACTTAGAGGACAGTTGTCGTTTGGTGAACAATTATTGTATGAAGGCAAGAAACTAGAGTGGGACATTGACATTTGCGTCTGTAGTAGGAGACATTTCTTGAACTGGTGCGGGAATAAGTGCTGTTTGTTGAAACTTACGACTTTTAATTACACCATGAACTGAAAGGACAGAACCGTGGGTAATAGTAGTTGTAGGGCCATTTTTCTTTTTGGACGAACAGATTCGTGTGGATGGTACTCTGACAGTGACTATGACATTTGTCTTTAATGTGAGATACAGTTTACTGTTCAGTGCGTGTTCAAAATGCCGATTTGAGTGACTCAAAGACTTTCGTCCGGGTAACCATGGGAGAGCTTTGACACCGAGACAGTGGTTCTAGGAAAACTATCAGTAACTTTTTGACCCCAAGAAAATCACAGAATGAAAGGTTTCCGTGTGACTCGCAAGATAGGAAATAATGTATTTGTAATTGTGTAAATGTTTTTTTTATGTGTTTCATTCCTGAAGGGACAGCAAGTGTAATTGTATTTCATCAACATTTGTCTTTAGAATAGTTAGTGTTTGTTTTTTGTCTGTTCTGGGTTATCAAGTTCACGTAGCATGTTTATCAGAATATTTGGTACAATGATGCTCTAATTATAAGCCAGTGGCGTAATACTAACGTAGCGGTTCATGTAGCATTGATCAGTAAGGTTGTCACAGGGGACAAGAGTTTGCATTGCACAACAAATATCGGAATTAACTGATGTATTTTGATGTCGTCCATAGTAATAATCTTGTTGGTGTTTTGACTGAAGCCACTTATTTTTATTATCACAGAGGTGACATTTCACATTAAAGTGTAACGAAGGCTAGTCGAAATGCAAGTTCTTGTCGTCTATATGTGTGACAACAGAGAAAGTATTTTTTATTTGTTTTAGAATTACTGAAATTTGGATTACTCATAAAAATAACGAAGATCCCAGTAACTAAAGCAAAATTTTATCTCAAGATTATTTTTTCATTTCTATGATGTGATGTTTTATTTGTCATGTAGATTGTTGTAAATTAGTATGTGTACGTTACTCCGGATTGTGGAGAGTACAATAATGCAACAACTGCCAATTTGGTAAAGTAACAACATTTGGTCGTCAATTTGAGGTCACCAGGGGCTAAGGTCTCCTCCTGGTTACTTTGATGACTTGCTACGTTTGTTCGAATACAGTTTTCTTAAAAAAATGTTCGGAACTACCCTCGCATTGCAAGGATAGTACCGTGCCATTTTTTTCTGCATGGGTAGCCGGTGGTGAAAGGGTACAGTACCGCCCAACATTGAAAATAGGTACGAAATTCTTGTCAGAACAACACATTTTTTGTGTAAAAGTAACTCAATTTCAATTAATACAGCGAAGCCGGATACCAGTGTGGGAAAGAATGACAATTTATTTATTTAATTGATCACATGTGCACTCCCTCAAAATAAATCCCTACATCCAGTTTGGTGAGATCTGTGAAAGGAATGAATGTATGGTCGTCTGCTAACCACAGATAGTGAATCGGAATATATGATCATCTTTGAGTCGATCCTTTGGCTACCTTGGTGAGACCAAAGAGATGGAAGTTACCAGAGCTTTGAGCGTCTGAAATGTGGCTGACCAATAAGGTAGCAGGGTGCTTCTCCCACTTCGAGAGAGGTGCGAGAGAATCGGAATACGGCCATGTTTCAGGACTCTGCCGCTGAACCTTCTGCTGTAAAGACCTGTTTTTTTGTTGTGCTCCGGAATGAAAGAGTGGAGGCATGGTATGGATGTGGAATATTTAAGAGTAGTTAGAATTAATAATTTCTCTTTCACAGGACCTTTTGTGGGGAAAATTACAAAGTGAGGCAGGTAATTTTAAGGGGATTGTAGTAAACCAACGGTCACAAAGAGCCCACGTGTAGTTATAAGTTGAGATACTTCCGTGAGCTTAAGCTGAAATATTTAAGAATTAATAGCGTGTGTACAATAAGCTGAAATATTTAAGAATTAATAGCGTGTGTACAATAAGCTGAAATATTTAAGAAATAGCGTGTGTATCATAAGTTGAAGTATTTAAGAAATATCATTCCGTGTGACGCTGAATTTAAACTCTGAGAGAGAATCAAGGTGAGTCGGCCGTTTTTCCAGCAACGCCACTTGGCTTGCATTGCACAGGAAGACGTGCGTTTATCTCCAGAGTTCACAGTAGGAAAGTAGAATTACAAAGTGGGGCAGTGTCGTGTGAAACTGGGATAAATATTGATTGAAGTGGGAAAGCGGAAAGTGATGAAGTTGTAACCGTTCTTTGTGTAATATTTCATATTGTTGTGTTGTGTATGTCTTGTAATTTGGGTATGTGTGTTTTGCATGGGAGTAGCAAGGTAGTTTCGAAAGATTTGTGGGTATGCCTGTTCCTTCTGTATCGCTCGATCTGGAGGAAAGTTTCGTGAGGATTATTGTGAGAGGCGAAGTGTGAGGTATAATAAAAGATCCACCATCCGATCCAGGGAGTGCACTGTTGCGGTAAATAGATTACGAGACCATAATATAGAGATTCACTAACGTAAAGCCATGCCCACTGGGCGGAATTTCTCATGTGATTCTGTTGTAGGTTGTAGAATTTGTGTGTTTAGGAATAAATCAAATAGTGAAAAGAAAGAGATTGGTGGCCTTTTTCATTAAATTGTATGTTATCGTAATGTCCCGAATTTATATAAAAGCCGTTAAATCAAAGACAAAAGGTAAATGTGGTATTGCCAGTGCGTAGTGTACAGTCAGAGTTCTATAAATCACTGATAGTCAGATGCGTGTTTCCGTTGCGTATTATTCATACAGGTGGATAATTTGTAACTAAATAGTAAGATACGAGAATTCATGTTGCTCGATAAATTAAGGAAGATTCCACTCGCTTGGCAAACCACTCATCTTGCAGGCCTGACTGCTTGATGCCACAGTATGAGAAAGGCAAGTGGGTGCCTCTCAAGGAGTGTGAGGACTAAGAGGACGACAGCTGGCTACAGTCTGTGCAGAACTCAGAGTAGTATTCACGAACCGTTTCAGCAGCAAAACAAGGCTAAGAGAGCTGGAGAGGCTCCGAACTATAGGGCGAGCTAGAATTCCAGAACCGCTCGTAAGAGATGCAATTTCCCCTAGCTAGAAAACACGGTGGCAAAACCTTAAAACCGGACCACGGAGCAATAGAAGGAAGCCGTTTGGTCGGACGAGTCTTGTTTCGCACTGTTCACAGCCGTTGGCCGAGTTCAGCTCCCAAGAGTGAAAAGCGCCGTGAGCTCAGTGCTGCTGTGGGCAGACACGTCGCGGTATCCAGCGGGCCGCACGGTTGCTCCGCAAGGTTGCGTTACTGCTAAGCATTGTGTGGCCATTTCGGCTGGTTCCGTGATAAAATGTTTGTTCCCCGAGGGTGATGCCATGTTGCAAGGGGACAAGGCACCTATTCACACAGCTCGCGCTGTCCAGGACTGGTTTGTTTACACTAGGGCGAATTGCCGCATCTGCCCTGGCACCACATTTATTGAACCTTTGTGAGCTGCTTCGCAGGGAAGGGTGGGCGATCGCTGTCCGTCTCCATCATGTTTACCCGAACTTGCCACTGTTTTTCAGGGAGAACAGTGTAAGATTACGCTGAAACCCAGATAGCAAGTCTGTCCTCTTCGAGACGGCTGTTTCTTGTTTTGAATGCCAACGGTTTCCCGTAGAATATTAGGTGCGCTAACGTTTCTTTTTGCTGTTTCCGGATTCTCGCCCATCCCCCGTAAGTAACACGGTGAAAGCGTTACCAGAGGCGCCCAGCACTACTTACCTGCCATTTGCCCACAATTGTTGTTCGTGTTGCCCTTCCCAAATGTAGTGGTTCCACACTTAAGTTGGCTCCTGCACACTACAACTGGTCGTAAACTGAGGGCAAAGTTATAAACTACAGTTTTAAGGCAAATTGAAGACAGTGTGTTTCATGAAGAATAGTACATTTTTAAGGAGGTAAAAGTGCAGGATAATTCGAATTAAACAAGTCATCTTGTATGTGTCCAGCTTTTGGTCAAATGTTTGAACGGAGCGACAGCAAGACCCCTAGAAATTACATTACGAATTTTTCCCGATTTCTCATAGGCAGATGGAGAGTGGGAAACTGACAAATGGGGTAGGGTATCAAATTCTGGTTTGCTTGAAAGTAATGAGGGTAATTAACGAAAACTTAATTAGTGATGTGAAGGAACATAGAAATATTTCAGGAACAGCCGCTGCCAACTATGGAAATAGTGTCAAACATATCAAATTACAGCATAAATTGAAAGTTCTATGCCTTCACTTGATCACTACACTCTTAACAATACAATACCGGTGGATATTTAAATAAATTTGCGGCGCAAAAAATAGTAAATCATTTTAGGCGTTTCTAATTCACTCAAGATTTATTGTTGCAACAGTGCATATGGAATATATAAAATGATCAAATTTACAGATCAATAGCAACAGCAGTTCAGAGGTACCAGGTACCCATACTGAAACACCGATATCAGTATGTTTGTTTTTATTTTCTGTTAGGGCGCAAAATCAACTAAGGTCATACGAGCCCATGTCAGAACCGTGGAACATTAAGATGAAGAAGGGATTAAAAGTGACTGCACTTAAGCCCATTTCACGGAAGGAAAGAGAGCTAAGAACGAGGACATCCTCTTAGAGAAAAATCCCCAAAATACGCCGCTGAGATAACTGAGGTCCCGAACTAAAGATTAAATGTCCTTCGCCATATTGCTATGACGGATAAAAAGTAAAACGCGGTCGACAGCTCGCGTGTTGTTCGCTAAAATGAACGATAACTCAGACGGGGACTACATATTAGAGTGTAAGTGGTTTAAAAAGAAAGGGTATTCCGCCAGGAAATGGCGAACTGTCAAAGCTTGAGGACAATGAGCACAGAGCGGTGGGGGATAACCGCTGACAGGTGGCGATGGCTGAAACCTCAGCGACGCAGCCTAGCAAAGTGATCTCGTCGCGGCGAGAGGGACGAGAGGAGCCGCTGGGGGAGGTTTAACTCCCCGGAGCTACAGAGTAGTATTTCACTCTTCATCCAATTGTATATTTCAATAGTTCTAACACTTGCATATAAACACCTCTTATGTTATACAAATTGCCAATCAATCATGTACAACATAAATGACAAGTCCTCAGTTAGACAGTTCTCTGCCAATGTTACGCCCTCACAGAATATGGTATCATAACCATATAGCGTGTAAGACCGTAATATTGTGTATTTTAATGGTTGTGTTTAATATTGTCCACTGCGTAAAATGCAATGTCAGCGTTAAAAAATAAGTTTGCTACACAACAATCCGTGCAAGCGGATTTTATCTTTTCCTATTACGTATGGTTACCTTAGGACTAGTATCCCTTGCTAGTATCCCTTGCAGACACTAGTCAGTTGTTTCCTGAAGCTGAAGACTAGTTAGAAATAAACAAAAATCAGTAGAACAAAAACAGCTTATTTGTTATTCAACCTTAAATATTTGTTGTATTCATCCGATGTAAAAGCAAATATATTATCTGAGGTCAGACGCTAGAAGTGCAGATAATAATCTGAGAATGAATGAAAACTTTCGAAAATCGCCAATAAAAATGTTATCTCAAATTCTGACGAAAATCTCAATTAATGTATTGTGCCACTGCAAGTATGGTGGCTCTGACTTTCAATATCTGTAAGCTGGAGATAATGTGTAAAGGAGAAACCAAATACGAAAACTTGAACAAGACAATAAAAGCTGATAAAAGGATCGATATAAAAAAGACGGAAAAATTACAATCAAATTTAAACAATAGCCGTGAATGTATCTTGCAACAGAAACAATTTCTTTTACGTAAACTTGTACGTTATAATTCGCAATGGTATTTTCAGAAGAAGCATTCGATTTTGAATACATCGTCCAGTCGCAGTCGGTCTCAGATTCGTGAAAAGGGCGGGGAATTCGGTAGAGCTGAAAGGCTGTCCTCAAAGCTTTCATCGGCAACGCACCCACGTGCGAACAGGCCGCAACAGGCGAACGATTCCGGCCAACAGCTCATTATCTGCCCAACGCGGTCGACGGCATTGTTCGCGCGCGTGTCGCGATAATAACAAACTCCACACGTCTCGGCGATACCGTGAAAGTCGATAGATTGGCGCGCTCGATAGCAACTAGTTTAACGCAACGCGTCGTGAGCGGAAACTGCGGAAAATTTCAGGCATTCCTTCCCCCTGCTCGCACGACTGGACGCGCTAAGAATAAAGATTGCGTTCGTGTGCTCAGCACACTCTCCACACACACTACTCCTTTTCTCTCACATCATACACCAGAGAGTGGGAGGAACTATCTGGTCGTCGCAAGGAACGCACGCAGTCGGCGCATCTTCTTTCTTCTCATTTGGAATGTTGCTGGTTGCCTCATTACTCTCTAAAATCCGTATTTTTATTCAGACTGTAAGCATGCTTAATTTCAATACCGAATATTAAAATATGAGATGCACTGTAAATTTTAATTGGTAGGCTCACCAGAAGAAATGTTAGCCGCCCTCTAATAGAGCTCTGGTGCGCTGTACCTGGTGCAGAATTAGTACGAGGACCTCATGTGACCCTCCGACGCAGATGGAAGACAAGCTTTGAAGTGGTACGTACGTCAGTCGGATATGTGCTATCACTCAAGTAAAATTCTGCGTAATAAAAATTGATTTGTTATGTAACTTAACAGGCACATCCGATCACTACATAAAATTGCTTCGAACTAGTGGTCCCCTTTATAAGATCCCCCTCCCACTACGCTGTACTAGTGTCTTGTTCCGTCTGTTACTATATAGTCCCTACTCACACGTCACATTATAAGATGGCCTTCGGCTACTTTATAAACGACTGTGATTAGTGCTCGGATTTTTTACTACTACCTATTTAATTGTAGCTATCAATGAGTGTTTCATCAATCAGATTTTTTTGTTCATAAAACGTTCTGTTAGGTAATGCTGAAAAGCAGTTGTCGTAAAAAGAGAGTGATTATTTATTTTTCTACGGTACACTAAACTCGCCACACTGCTGTATTCGACAAGTAGCGTTCGAAATTTCACACTGGAACTTGGTATTTAACCACCCATGCTACCCATGTGATTAAACACTTGTGCGAACGACTTTAGCCTCATAAAACAGTAAACTATCTGTGGTGTCACCGCCAGACACCACACTTGCTAGGTGGTAGCTTTAAATCGGCCGCGGTCCATTTAGTACATGTCGGACCCGCGTGTCGCCACTGTGTGATCGCATACCGAGCGCCACCACAGGGCAAGTCTCGAGATACGGACGAGCACTCGCCCCAGTTGTACGGACGACATTGCTAGCGACTATAGACGAAGCCTTTCTCTCATTTGCCGAGACACAGTAGAATAGCCTTCAGCTAAGTCAATGGCTACGACCTAGCAAGGCGCCATTAGCCTTACATAGTTTGATAGTTATCGTATGAAATGTCTCATCAAGAACGATGTATACAACAAGGATTAAAAGTTAAGTATTCCAGCAGCTACATACTTTTCTTTATAACATTAATAAGTATCCTGTTTCAGACCTCTATCTAGCCTACTTGAGATTACGCGTGCCATTCGGCTACTTCAGTGTGGCGTAGCTGTCTTGTTACGCCACAAGACTATCATTGTCCAAGAATTCTTTACATCATACATGTGCCCTCCACGAACGCCCGTCTATGACAAGATTCCCGCACAGACTGCAACACTGTTCGAAGGCTAAGCTATGCGACAACGTATCCACAATAGCGCGTCAGGGAGGTGACAGTAGCGGAATGCCTGCGCCACTATCGTACATATACTCTTGCAGCATGAGTCCGAAAACGTCCTCGAGGCAAAAGCAATAGCGCAGCAGCCTTCTACTGGCGAGGCAATTATTGAGGGCAGCATTACTGTCCCATCATCAATGTGAGAGTGCGTGGGTTACAGTGAACCTGCGGCGGTGCATCGGTTACACGCTGCTGGACACCTAGCAGAGGTTCCACGCGGTGGCCATAGCTGAGAGCCAGCGCCGGTATTATAGCGGAACGTCTCCGGCAATGTCTTTGGGGGGATTTGCAATAGCACGGCAGCTGTCCGATGGAGGGCAGTATTAGCAACGTGGAGAGACGTCGGCACGGAGCCGGTGGCATGCAGTGGCGAAGAAATCTCCGTGCCCCTTCGTCAATGTGAGTCTACGAAGGTCACAGCAGACTGCAAGCAGTGCATAGGTTACAAGCTACTGGAAACCCAGCAGAGGTTCCATGCGCTGACTGTAACCTAATGCCAGCGCTAGTATTATAGATGTACTCTAGGAGAATGACAGAAAAAAATGTTCTGGAGCTATATAGGATAGGAACGACACTTCACATGGAGATGCAGTTCCTTAGCACAGCGTTAGTGTCTCGGAAACGCGACGGCAGATGGCCCATAGTCTGCAATGGCGAAGAAATTACTGTGACCCATCGTCTATGTCAGGGTGGGGAGGCTTATAATGTGGCGGCAAAAGTGCATCAGTCAAAAGCTACTGGAGACTGGAGAGGTTCCTTGCGGTGATGGTAGCCGAGTGCCACGCTGGTGTCATAGGCATACGCAAACAAAATGACTCAAAAAATGATCCAGGGTCATATGCAACAGTGCAGAACCCGTCCAATGAACAAGCAGCGCACAGGACAGCATGAGTGTCTTGGAGGGACGTCGGCAGAGCGCCTGTAGCATCCAGTGGCGAAGAAGTTTCTGTGCCCCATCGTCAATGTCAGGATGCGAGACTTATAATAAATAGACAAAAGAGCATCTGTCACAAGGTACTGGACCCTCTGAAACTTATTTACAAATTTTTTACTTAAACTCAAATAACTGGGAAGCTAAAACTTCTAAATTTAATTCTGAAACTGCTGAGTGAAACTGAATGCACTGTCAATTTGCTATATTTTTATCATTTAA
The DNA here is from genome assembly GCF_021461395.2 of Schistocerca americana. Classification (NCBI taxonomy): domain Eukaryota; kingdom Metazoa; phylum Arthropoda; class Insecta; order Orthoptera; family Acrididae; genus Schistocerca; species Schistocerca americana. The sequence goes on from NC_060127.1 coordinate 196,141,526, forward strand.
TTTCTGACCAACAGAACTGTTTCTGACGAATACAACTCAAACTTATTCATTTATTACCCACAATATACAACGATAACGCAATCTGACTATTAGTTAACACAAAAGAGTAGCTCTGAATAAGAAGAAATCCAACAATAACCCATACATTTCATAAGTTACTTGCATCACAGAAAATCTTCATTACACTGACTGCAGAAATACAGCAAGCACCAATACAGCCAGCTGAATAAAGGATTCTAACTACTGAAGGCTCTAACTACTAATAGGCATGTGTTTAGCAAAGGAAAGATTTTGTTTCAGAGCAAACAATGTATTTAGCAAATTTTACGTTAATAATGTGACATCCAGTTAACAACGTATATAATCGTTGACATCCAGTTCCAAAAATTGTATAAACGTCAACAATATTACATTTCCATGTCGGACACACACGTCCAGATCGTCCGCCTGCGCCCACGCTTGGGACCTCTAACCTCCAACTTCCATGACTGCGAGTCCGACCAGCCACACAGAGTCTCTTACAGAGGGCGCACAGCGCTGTCAGAGTTTATGAATCGTGCGCTCCATGTGGTTCCCAAGTCGTGCAGCGACCGCAAACCATAAAATTACCAAATGCGCCGCAAAAGCGAATAAATAAAACATGATTCTGCGCCTGGTTGCTGCATATTTGGTAATTTTATAGTCAGAGTTATTAATGCAGTCTATCCCGCTGCCAACATACAAACATACAAAGAAACTACTTAAAACACAGGAGAGGTTTCCTGCGGTGCTCGTAGCCGCGTGCTACGCCAGTACCATAGATATACACTAGCAAAATATCTCCAAAAAATCCCTCCAAGACCCAGGCGATCATCATAGGCCGCACCACCCGCTCCTTCCGCCTCCATGATTTCTACCTCACGATTTACGGCCGTCCTGTCCACCTCACTCCTACCCTCAAATACCTTGGCCTCACACTCGACCGCCACCTCACCTGGACTCCCCATCTCCTTACCATCCAAAACAAAGCTCACAACCGCCTCCGCCTCCTGAAACTCCTGTCCGGCCGGACGTGGGGTCTGCATCCTTCCACCATCCTTCACACCTACAAATCCATGATCCGCCCCATCCTTTGTTACGCCAGCATCGCTTGGATTTCCGCCCTTCCTCAGTTCTATAAAGCCCTCCAAATCCTCGAACGCCGTGCACTCCGCCTCGCCTTCCGCATCCGCCTTCCGTCCCCCACGCGCATCCTCTATGACCTCATCCCCTTCTCCCACCTTCTCCTTTTCCTCGAACACATCCGCACACTATATATTGTCCGCCGCCTTGATCCCCCTCATCCCCTGGTGTCTCCCTTCCTCACCACTCCCAACCAGTTGCCGTGCCTTTACCGTTGTGTCCCTCCCTATCTCCATCTCCACACCCTCCATCTCCTTTCCCAACACAATTTCCACCGTCTACCACTCCCGGTTGATGAGCTTCGCCCTGACATCTACCCTTCCTACCAACTCTAACCCCCTCTTCCTGCCTCCTCCTCAGGGCTCCCTCTCCTCCCCCTCCCTCCTTCTGAGCGGACTTCCCCTCCTACTCCCCGTCCATCTCTTGTGCCTTCTTTCAGTGTCTCTGCGCTCCCTCCTGCCCTGTCTTCCCTTTTCCTCTCCCGCCCCATGTGTCTCCTGCCTCTTTGTGAACCCACGGTTGCCCCTCCTTTCTTCATCCCGCCGCTTCCCCAGCTGCCCCATGCTCTCCCCTCCTTTTCCATCCTCTTTGCCCTTTCCCTCGGCAGGTCCTGCCTGGTAGTTTTACTCTTCGTCGTGTGTGCTCCAAGTGGGTTTTACGTGTGTTGTTTTTCGGAGTGTTTTTAATACTGTGGCCAACTTTTAAACTGTGCATGCGCATCCAGTGTCTTCTCTGTGTTTTAAGAATTGCCACCTGGGTTTTTTAACTTTCTGGTGACTATTTTAACTGTCCCCAATGAACTTCTACATGTCAGTGATTTTTACCTCCATTTTCTCCGCTTACTCTGTTTTATGTTCCCCTTTTTTTACCTCCTTATGTATGTATTATTTTATTCTTGTTTTAGTTGTCATGTCACTTGGCTGAAGAGCGGCGGATTGTGCTGCTGACAGCCCTCCCCTGCCCATATGGAGCAGGGGCATGAAATCACAATAAAGAAAAAAAAAAAAAACTCCAAAAATGTCCTGAAGCCACATGCCATAGCACAGCACCCGTCTAATGAACTATGAAGGCTTCATTAGCGTCTTCGGGAGACGCTAATGACGAGGCTGTAGTAATCAAAGGCGAAGAAATTTCTTTGTCCCATAGCCAAAGTCAGGGTGCGAGGCTGACAATGAAGCGGCACAAGTTCATCGGTTACAAGCGATTGGACACCCAGGAGACTTACCATGGGGTGATCGTAGCCGCGTGCTACGCCAGTATCATAGATGTACACTAGCAAATCACTCCAAAAATGTCCTGAACCCATATGCAATAGCATAGCACCCGTCCAACGAGTGAGTATCTTTGCTTAGTAACGTAAACAGAGATCGCAGTTTGGTTCGTATTGAGAAATAATTTAAAGATATAGTTGTATTACAGACAGTTCAACTTTAAGCGCTTTCCACTAGCGATCATAATCTTTCGACAAGAAATTACAAAAAAGTTTCTTTTGTCTGGGATCAGAACAGCGGGTTTTGCGGCCGTCCTGAGCGGCCGCGTTATGGCACTTCCGTTTGGATGTTACAACGTTCTATTCAGTCTCTGCGTTACATTGTTGTGTAAAATTGTGATTGTGGTGATGCAGCATTTTAGTTTCCTTCTTTTCGCGTGCTGTTAACTGCTGACGTGGCAGACATGTTTCCCAGAAAGCTTACCCTAAGATTTGGATTTGACAAAGCAATCCGTAACGTTTAGCCAGATTCACTGGATATTCGTGACTGAATCGTTGACGTTGTTGGCATTACTTCGGATCGGACGCACACTGCTTATTACGACTTGGAGCAATACTATTCTTTTGCGAAGCTGCTTTCCCCGTTGGTGCTGCAATGGATTTTCAGAAATTTGAAGGGAAAGCTGCATTCCTCCATCGCGATAATTCGGTGAGTACAGTTACAATTTCATATCCTGATCTTGATTATAAACAAGTCAGAGTATTTGATTTGCCCCCTGAGGTAGAAAACTGCTAGGGTAACTCAGGGAGAATTGGACCACTCTTTTTCTTTAGGGTGAAATTCATCGGTTTTAATTTTTTTTTTAACTTCTGGCAGCATTTTCCTATAGATTGTCGTATAAACTTACATACAGTACATTACTGAGGCCCTCCCACTCAAAGTGTAAGTCACACAACGAAATAAAAATATACATCAGCGGTCCATCTCACCCATACAGCTAGGTTTGTTGATGAGCTGTGAACTGGTTGGCTGGCTTGAGTGCTAGATTCAGCTCCTATATTTGTTGGCACTGACACAACTTCCGACAAAAAAGCGCAGTCGGAGATTGCAGACATACTCAGTGGAATTATTCCACATGCCTTGAAGACACTTGTACCATTTTCGACGGTGACTGATTTAGTCCAATCTGAATTTAGTAGTTTTCCAAACGGTTTATTTTCCTCCCTGGATTATTTATCAAGAAATTGTTGCAAGCTTTGTAAAAATAGTTTTTCAGTGATTTGAAAAATGTTCGATCCAACGGTTGCAATCAGTGGGATGTATATGGAGGTAGACTCACTAAAATAATCCCTTGTTCCTCTGCAAACCCTAAAATTTTCAAACAGCTTGTGTGAGACGTCCATCAAGTATTAACAGTACTTGTCCTGCTGGTTTCCTGGGAGTGAAATGGTTTATTTGCCAATCCAGGGAAACAGAACTGTTTATATATGCAGATTTTTCGGACATTCTTACAATTGCACCAGGTGGCATTCCATCCATAAATTGCTGCTCTAGGTTTTCCCCCTTCATTATGGAAAAGGGAGGGAGAAATGTTCCTTCGCCATTGACACAACACAGAACAGAAATTGTCTCTCCTTTCTCGCCAGGTGTGACTGACGCAACGTTTCTTGAACCTTTATTGCTAAAACTTGGCAGGTTTGTTGTTCAGCTGCAGCCTAGTTTCATCCATATCGTAGATGTGGCCTGGTTTGCCAAACCATTCGTTTTCGCGCATGACAGTTGCAAGAAGCTTGAAATACTCTTTCACAGTGTCTTTATTCATCGCTTTGGCTCGAGCAGCTGACACACCTTCCGCTCTTCTTACAACTATATTGGGGTTAGGTCTAAGAAAGGAATGAAGCCAGTCGTAACCAGCCTTTTTTAATTCCTTATTGAAAGTATGTTGTTCATTTAGCCTTTCAGCTAATTCAAATGCTATACTCCTTACCGAATCTCTACATGGTGCAAAACCTCGCTCTTGAAGTTTTTTAATGTGAGCGATGACTTTTCGTTCATTCTCAATACCCAGTAAAGGCCGAGGTCCCATACTATCCTTAGAATAATTTTTTTACTGCAGTCTTCTTTTCAATGTAGTTTTAGGTTCACCAAAAGCTTTAGCTGCAGCATTGACACCCATAATATTATCCTACACAGCATGTATGGCCTTCATCAATCCATCTTCGGTCCATTTGCCTCGCTCACAAGATCCGGTCCTTTTGAAATTAGTTGGCATTTTTCTGAAAGAGAAAAATACCACCTATGCAAGAACATGTTATTCGATCAATTTTTAAAATATTAATGTAATTTCCATGGTCAATTAAGATATATTTAATTGTGGTCCATCTACCCCGATTGTCTGGGAGAGATGGACCAACCCGATTTCAGTCTGCAATTTTAGAGATCGGTGGCCATTTTAGATTAGGTACATGCCAACACATTTGTCAAGCTTTTAGTAATAAAACTGCAGAAATACTGTGCAAACTGTGGTGTCACCGCCAGACACCACACTTGCTAGGTGGTAGCCTTTAAATCAGCCGCGGTCCATTAGTATACGTCGGACCCGCGTGTCGCCACTGTCAGTGATTGCAGACCGAGCGCCGCCACACGGCAGGTCTAGAGAGACGTCCTGGCACTCGCCCCAGTTGTACAGCCGACTTAGCCAGAGATGGATCACTGACAACTACGCTCTCATTTGCCGAGACGATAGTTAGCATAGCCTTCAGCTACGTCATTTGCTACGACCTAGCAAGGCGCCATAGCATTTTATATTGAGATTATAACATGTATCGTCAAGAGCCATGTACACCAATTGTGGATTAAAGTTAAGTATTATATCAACTACGTACTTTATTTGCTACTATTAATTCCCTTAACTGTTCCAGACCTCACGCCAGTCAGCGTGTAATTAAACGCGTGCATTTCGCCCTCCTCTAGCAACACAGTGTTGGCTCTTCTGCCAACACCTCACAAACTGTGCCATAATACTAAAAGAACGTAACTGCGTGATAAAACTTTTCAACTTACCAAAACAGAAAATGTGATTTTTCTTCTGAACTAAGACGATAATGACAAAAACACTTTTGCTTACTCACGAGTGAAAGGTGCTGCTCTCTAGCGGCGCATTCACGAAATACGTCACTGGTCCGTCTCACCCAGTGGTCCAACTCACCCCGAGTTACCCTACTTAAAAGACGTATTATGTAAATACAAAATCATCAAGCAATTTCGTAATGAACGATGTGGAACCCAGGATAGACTGCAATACTTTAGTGGTGTTCGTTCTGTCGATATGCATGTCAAACATAACGTTCCATCTCATATTTTGGTTTATGGTAACAAAGCGCACGTTATTTACAATGGACAGACTTTGACTTGTCACATATGCAACGAAAGTGGGCATCTCCGGCAAAACGGTCCAAAAATGCGACGCTTATAATAATGTGGCAGCTGCTCGTCGGTTACAAGCTACTGCAGACACGGGGGAGGTTCCATTCGGTGATCGTAGCTGAGTGCCACGCCAGTATAATAGATATACATTGGCAGAATGCAAATTTGTCAGCGAGCCACGTGCAATATCTAAGAACCTGTATAATCAACGATCGTATATTAAGGAAGTATTATCATCTTGGAGAATCGTTGCAGAGAGCCCTTTAGAATGTATTTTCTAAGCTTTTGTGTCGTATTGTCAGTGTCACAATGCAGCGCTTATAATAATGTGGGAGCTGCTATTCGATTACACGCTACTGCATTCCTAGGGTAGGTTCCATACCGTGATAGTAGTTGAGTGCCTCTACAGTATCATAGATTTACACTAACAGAATGCAAATTTCTCCGCGAGCCATATGCAATATCGCAGAAACTGCCTAATCAACGATCGAACCGTAAGCCCGTATTAGTGTCTTCGAGAATCGCCGCAGAGTATAGAATGAATTTTCGAAGCCTTTTGAGTCCTATCGTCAATGTCAGAATGCAACACTTACAATGATACGGCAGCTGATCGTCGAATACAAGCTAATACACTCCCAGGGTAGGTTCCACTCCTTGATCGTAGTTCAGTGCCACGTCAGTATCATAGATATACACTGGAAAAATGAAATGAAGTCCCATTCTTCTTTACAGAGCGTAGGGGAACGATGCGGGAGACCCGCATCGCTTTACTGGGCAAGCTCCTAGTGGAGGTGGTTTGCCATAGCCTCCCTCCGACCGTGATGGGGATGAATGATGATGATGATGACTACACAATAACACCCAGTCATCTCGAGGCAGGAAAAATCCCTGACCCCGCCGGGAATCGAACCCGGGACTCCGAGCAAGAACGCTACCGCGAGACCAGGAGCAGCGAACAGATATAAACTAGCAGAATGCAAAATTTTCCGCAAGCCATATGCAATATCGCGTAACCTGTATAATCAACGATCGAATATTAAGGAATTATTAGCGTCTTGGAGAATCGTCGCAGAGAGCCTTTAGAACGAATCTTCTAAGCCTTATGTGTCCTGTCGTCAATATCACAATGCAACGCTTGTAATAATGTGGCAGCTGATCCGCGAATACACGCTACTGCACTCCTAGGGCAGGTTCCATTCCGTGATCGTAGATCAGTGCCACGACAGTATCATGGATATACACTAGCAGAATGCAAATGTATCCGCAAGCCATATGCAATGTCGCAGAACCTGTATAATCAGCCATCGAATATTAAGGAATTATTAGCGTCTTGGAAAATCGTCGCAGAGAACCTTTTAGAATGAATTTTCTAAGCCTTTTGCGTCCTATCTTCATTGTCACAATGCAACGCTTATAATAAAGTGGCAGCTGATCACACTCCCAGGTAAGGTTCCATTCCGTGATCATAGATGAGGGCCATGCCAGTATCATAGATATACACAAGCAGAATGAATCCAAAATTGTCCGCGCGCCATATGCAATAGCGTAGAACACGTCTAATCAACGATCGAACCCTAAGGGCACTATTAGTGTCTTGGAGAATCATCGCAGCGGTCCTATCCAATGTACTGGCGAAGAAATTTTTGTGTCCCATCGACAATGTCAAAATGCAACGATTATAATAATGTGGCACCGGTTCGTCGGTTACAACCTACTGCAGACCCAGGGGAGTTCCCATTCGGTGATCGTAATTGAGTGCCACAGCAGTATCATAGATATGCGCCAGCAGAATGAATCCAAAATTGTCCGCGAGCGATATGGAATAGCACACCATCCGCCTAATGATCAATCGGCCTCTAAGAGCAGCATTAGCGTCTTGGAGAATCGTCGCAGGGAGCCAATAGAATGCACTGGCGAAGAAATTTTTCTGTCCCATCCTCAATGTCGGAATGCAACGCTTCTTGTCCGCGCAACAGTTCTTCGTCGGTTACAAGCTACTGCACACCAAGGGGAGGTGTCATTCGTTGATCGTAATTGAGTGCCACGGCAGTATCATAGATATGCACCAGCAGAATGAATCCAAAATTGTCCGCGAGCCATGTAGAATGGTCCACCAGCCGCCTAATGAACAATCAGCCTCTAAGGGCAGCATTAGCGTCTTGGAGAATCATCGCTGAGAGCCTGTAGAATGCGATGGGGAAGAATTTTTTTTGTCCCATCGTCAATGTGGGAATGCAACGCCTATAATGAAGTAGCAACTGTTCGTCTGTGACAAGCTGCTGCACAATCAGGTGAGTTTCTATTCGGTGACTGTAGTCGCGTGCCACCCCTGTGTCATAGGTATACACTAGCGAAATTACTCCAAAATTGTCCGCGCGCCATATGCAATAGCGTAGAACACGTCTAATCAACGATCGAACCCTAAGGGCACTATTAGTGTCTTGGAGAATCATCGCAGCGGTCCTATCCAATGTACTGGCGAAGAAATTTTTGTGTCCCATCGACAATGTCAAAATGCAACGATTATAATAATGTGGCACCGGTTCGTCGGTTACAACCTACTGCAGACCCAGGGGAGTTCCCATTCGGTGATCGTAATTGAGTGCCACAGCAGTATCATAGATATGCGCCAGCAGAATGAATCCAAAATTGTCCGCGAGCGATATGGAATAGCACACCATCCGCCTAATGATCAATCGGCCTCTAAGAGCAGCATTAGCGTCTTGGAGAATCGTCGCAGGGAGCCAATAGAATGCACTGGCGAAGAAATTTTTCTGTCCCATCCTCAATGTCGGAATGCAACGCTTATAATAATGTGACAGTTCTTCGTCGGTTACAAGCTACTGCACACCAAGGGGAGGTGTCATTCGTTGATCGTAATTGAGTGCCACGGCAGTATCATAGATATGCACCAGCAGAATGAATCCAAAATTGTCCGCGAGCCATGTGGAATGGTCCACCAGCCGCCTAATGAACAATCAGCCTCTAAGGGCAGCATTAGCGTCTTGGAGAATCATCGCTGAGAGCCTGTAGAATGCGATGGGGAAGAATTTTTTTTGTCCCATCGTCAATGTGGGAATGCAACGCCTATAATGAAGTAGCAACTGTTCGTCTGTGACAAGCTGCTGCACAATCAGGTGAGTTTCTATTCGGTGACTGTAGTCGCGTGCCACCCCTGTGTCATAGGTATACACTAGCGAAATTACTCCAAAATTGTCCGCGAGCCATATGCAATAGCGTAGAACCCGTCTCTTGAACTGTATAACCCTAATGGCAGCATTAGTATCTTGGAGAATCGTCGCAGAGAACCTATAGAATGCATTGCGGAAGAAATTTTTTTGTGCCTTCGTCAATCTCAGAATGCAACGCTTATAATAATGTGGCATTTGTTCGTCGGTTACAAGCTACTGCACACCCAGGGGAAGTTCCATTCGGTGATCGTAGACGAGTGTCACGCCAGTATCATAGATATACAGTAGCAAAATGACAGCAAAAATGTTCTCAAGCCATGTGCACTAGCGGAGCATCTGTGTCATGGACAATCAGGTCTGAGGCCACCACAGTGTCTTCTCGATGCGGTGGCAGAGAGCCTGTAAGATGCAATGTCGCAATTTCTGTGCTGCATATTCAATCTGACAGTGCGTGGGTTACATAAATGGGCAGCGGTCAATCTGTCACATGCTACTGGATTCGCTAGAGAGGTTCCATACGGTGACCATAGCCGCGCTAGTATCATAGTCGTTGTGACGCCGTCACCAAGGTAGCCACTTCGGGCCGGCAACACAACGCCACACATTACCGAGGTTGCCTATCCCCAAGGAGTAAGAAATCGTAAACATTGGCTGTTTTGGAAACAGACATTCCTGCAGAGGGAGTTCGAGATGGCTGCAGGAAGTATTATTACACCAACATCTGGTTGGCTCGCCAGTACTATTTAAAGGCTAGAACAAGCCTCGGACGTCAGTTCACGCCGAATGCCGACCGACCTCCAGGATGTCTGCACGGATGACTACGTCTTCGCCATCGGAATAGGATTTGGAATTAAGTGTATGTGTGTTACCTCGGACTCTTGTGGGAAGCTTAGAAGTTATCTTTTGTTGCCTGTAGAAGGAAATTCTTACTGGCTTTGTGACTTTTCGTTGCTATTCAGTCAATTCCATGGAGACTCACGTAAATAAAAGTTATGTTGTAAAAACTTTCAAATTGTCAGTTACAACACAAGTGGCGACGAGTTTGTGCTTGCGTGTGCCTTCATCATGCCGGAAATAGTGCTTCAGCAGCTGATCCAAAGTGTGCACGACTTACTACAATGTTTTCAACTGTTTGCCGGTTCCACTGCCCCCGCCGTCAACGAGGATACTGAAGACTGGCTAACACACGAGAAGGGGCTCCTGCAGCATTTTCACATCCACCAGTTTGTCCAAGTGGCAGCTCGTCGTTCCTACTTTTTGTCCTGGAACCAGTCCAAAGTGTATGTTTTCTTGACGAAACTACAATCTCGACCTGCTGATTCTCCGACTTTCTCCCAGATTTGTGAGGTTCTCACGGCTTACTACCATCGACAGTTCCACATATTGCCTGCCCGGGTCGAATTCTACAAGTGCTGCAAGAATGCAGGCCAATCCTATTGCCAGTGGGCAGTGGAACTGCAAGGTCTCAGCCGGAAGTGTCTCTTCACCACACAGGTCTCCAAAGAATCCTACACTGACGAGACGGTCCGCGACCACCTCATCCAGGCCGCTCGTGACGCGACTTTCCGACGCGACGCCCTCAGATTGGACGATCCTGCTCTGGACCAGATCACTGATCTGGCATTCAAGTACGAAGCCTATGGCGGCTGACAAGCGTTTGGAAACCTGGACGCAAGTGGCGTCCCTCCGAGCCCACGACGCCTCGGAGCCCGTCGCATCGCTGGCAGAGATCGACGACGTTGCCGCCGTTCTTTCCGATGAGGGGAGCCGGCCGTCAGGTTCAGCACAGCAGCCGCCCTGTCCAGGGCTTGGCACCCTCGGCCGCCTCCGCAGGTCCGGCGAGGATCGCCGGTGCACAGAGGCCCCGCGCCCTCGCCAGCATCCCCAGCCCCTCAGGCTGCTGTCCTGCACACGATGCTTTCAGGACCATGCACGGGAAGACTGCCCTGACAGGTGGGCGTATTCTGTAGTGTGTACCCGTAACGGACATGTCAGTTTGGTCTGCCTCCTCCTCCAAGGAAATTACCTTCCTTGTGGTCAACAATGCAGTCACTGTGGACCTCTTTGGGTTGGATATCTTCCGTGCCTTTGGCTTCACCATTGACGACAGTGTTCATCTGGTGTCTTCCCAGGTTCCATTTCTGGCAGTCAATACCTTGTGCATATAATTCGAGGACCTCTTCTTGCCGGGCATCGGCTGTGCTCAATATTTTCAGGCATCACTCCAGCTGAAACCATCTGCCCCCCCCCCCCCCCCCAAGAAGTACTTCTGGGCTCAACAGGTTCCCCTAGTCCTCCAGCATCCTCTTAAAAAGGAACTGGACCGTCTCACCATGGAGGGAGTCATCACTCCGGTCCGTTACAGCTCGTGGGCGCCACCCTTGGTCGTCCTCAAGGGACCAGCTGGGTGTCTTTGGGTTTGTGGTGGCTTCAAGGCTACGCTAAACCCTCGGCTACAGGTTGAAGACTATCCCCTTCCCCGTCCTGAAGACCAGTTCTCCGAGATCGCTGGAGGCCAACTTTTTTCGGAGATCGATCTTGCTAAGGCCTACTTCCAAATTCCTTTTGATTAGCCTTCTACTCACGTGGCCGTCATCAACACACCGTTTGGGCTGTTCCGGTTGAAACTCTTCATGTATGGCATTGCTAGTCCACCGGCCATATTTTAGCATTACTTATAACAGCTCTTGCGAGATGTGCCTGGATGTATAAACTACCTCGACGACATCGTCATCACCAGCCGTACAACAAGTGAACACCTCAGTCATCTGTGACAATTGTTGCTGCGTCTGCGGACTGTGGGCCTAAAATGCAACCTTGCTAAATGCTCCTTTTTTCAAACTGCTATCTCCTACAAAATTTCCTGAAGTGGCATATCTCCTACCTCCTCCCACGTCGCTGCTATAGAAGCCCTTCCTTGTCTGAGTCACGTCCACCAATTGCGATCTTTCCTTGGTAAAATTGCTTACTATAGAAAGTTCATTCCCTCCGCCGCTCACATTGCGGCGCCCCTCTATAGCCTATGCTGAAAGACCATGCCTTTTCATTGGTCCCCGGCTTGTGAATCGGGTTTCCGAACCTTAAAGCGGCTGGGGGCGGGGGGGTGGGGGGTGGGGGGGGGGGCGTTGCGCTTGGCGGAGTGTCTCATGCCGTATACCCCTCTCTTCATCTTCTCTTGGCTACGGACGCCTCAGACTATGGTGTTGGGGCTGTCTTTTCACACTGTCTACCGGATGGATCGGAACGCCCGGTGGCATACATATCTAAATCCCTTATGGAGGCCCAATGCAAATATTCCCAAATTGAGAAGGAGGCCCGCGTGTTCATTTTTGCCTGTACCGAATTCCCCCCATACCTTTACGGTATGTCTTTTCGTTTAATCACTGACCATAAGGCCCTCGTGGCCTTATTTTCACCAGCAGCCCGATTACCCACGAAGATTTCCCACGACCTGCAGCGAAGGGCCATATTCCTTTCAGGTTTAGGTACACCATCCATTTCTGGCTCACTGCCCAGCATGCCAACGCCGATGCCTAGCCTCGGCTCCCATCCAGCCAGGATTCGGCATTCGATTCGTTGGACGTCCCAATTTTTCAGGTCGATGAAGACATACACGCGGCGTTGGCGGCATTCAACATCACAGCTGCGCGGGTGGCCGCCGCGACGGCCACAGATCCGCTCCTGTAACTGGTGCACCGCTATGTTCTCCACAGCTGGCCGATGCTTCCTCTCCTCGCGCCCAGGTTGACCTCCCATTCTTTTCCTCCATCTGCCATCAACTGGTAGCCATCGACAGGGTGCTCCTCCATGTGGAACATGACGCCAATCCACGAGTCATCGTACCAACGTCCCTGGAGTCCCAGATTCTCAACATCCTACATCAAGGTCAGTGGGGTATTTCCCAGACGAAAACCCTCCCACATCGCCATCTCTTCTAGGTCGGCATGTTGGTAGACATGAAGGTCTGGGGTTAAGAGTAGTGTACCCAGGACCTTCCTGCTCCACGCCGGTCCTTCCAATCCTGGCCGGCCACTTCCCTCCCATGGGAATGCATCCATGTGGATTTTGCGGGACCCTTCCTCGGTGCTTACTCATTGCTTGTCACGGACGCCTACTCCCCTTTCATTGTCCAATGCTCCTCTATCACCACGGAGACTACTATCATGGCCCTGTCCAAAATATTTTCCATTGAAGGCCTTCCCGTCACCTTGGTCACTGATAATGGCCCACAATTTCGCAGTCAAAAGTTCGCCAAATTCTGCCATGATAATGGCAACCATCACGTCTTTACCCCACCTTTTCATCCACAATCCAATGATGGAGCACTGCGCCTTGTTCACACATTTAAAACTCAGATGCAAAAGTACAGAGAGGACCGTTCTTTGGAAGACACTTACGTTGTTTCTCAGTTCCTACAGGACCACACCGGTGGGTGGCAAGAGTCCAGCTGAACTGCTCGGACCCTACTCCGTCTCCTCCTGCTGCAGGTGGCACCTCGCACACAGCTCATCACTTCGAGATATTCATCCGGCTCCACTGTGGGGGCGTGCAGTTTCGAGTCCTGGCCCCACTGGCTGCTGGGGGTCGTTCTTTGGCCCTGTGGTCGACAACTGTTCGACGTCTGCCTGGGCGACAGGGTGGTTTCGTGTCACCACAACCAACTCCGTCCTCGTTTTCTCGACCAGCTGCAGCCCCAAACGCCGGCTTCTCTCTATTTCCCGTTGCCAGCCCCTTTCGTGAGGCCTATGTTGCTGCCCTCTCCTCTGTTAGTGGGGGATCTTCCAGGAAATGGCCAGCAGCCGCCGGCTGTTAGCCCCACGCCGCCGCTGCCCCCTCTGGACGTGGGGCAACCCCGGGACCTTCCCCAGGATCCACTTCCCGGCCGCTCTTCGGCGCCGCCCCAGTTGGACGATGCTGCTTGCCCAGCCCACAGTCGCCTCACAACCGCCACCACTACGACGTTCCCTCCGCATCGCAAAGGCGGCGCCCTACTCACCGGCGGCCGGTTTCCACTGCCTGCTTCAGGACGACTTAGCTGCCCATCGGCCTACGGCACCGGGTTACAATGCTGCTCATTCCCCCGTGCCGCTCCGGCTCTTCCGCGTACTACTTCCTGCAGAGGGAATTCGAGATGGCCTGCAGAAAGTATTACTACACCAACATCTGATTGGCTGGCCAATACTGTTTATAGGCTAGAACCAGCACCAGACGTCAGTTCACGAATACCGACCTCCAGGACGTTTCCACGGATGACTACGTCTTCGCCATCGGAATAGGATTTGGAATTAAGTGTATGTGTGTTACCGCGGACTCTTGTGGGAAGCTTAGAAGTTATCTTTTGTTGCCTGTAGAAAGAAATTCTTACTGGCTTTGTGACTTTTCGTTGTTATTCAGTCATTTCCATGTAGACTCACGTAAAGAAAAGTTGTAAAAACTTTCAAATTGTCAGTTACAACAGTCGTACACTACCAGAAGGACTCCGAGAATGTCGTCGACGCATACGGAATAGCCCAGCACCCGCCTAACAGCGAGGCAATTCCTGAGGGCCGGATTAGTGCCTTGGAGAGATGTCGGCAGAGGACCGGTAGTATGCAGTGGCGAAGCAATTTCTGTGTCCCATTCTCAGTATGAGTGTGCGACGATTATAATAAAGCGGCAGCGGTGCATCGGTGACGAGCTACTGGGCTCCCAGGAGACGTTTGTTGCTGTGGCCGTAACAGCGCCAGTCTCACTGTAAAAGTAAGATGAGGGGCAAAGTCTAGAAGTTTTTTTTTTTGTTTTTTTTTTTTTTTGTTTGTGGTTTTAGGGCAAAGTCTAGAAGTTACTGCTGAAACGTAAGATTTACAATCACGGTGTGGTAAAAGTCCGAAATTTCTTGCTATATGTATAGATTTCGAACTTACACCGAGATACGTTGGTAAATCTTAGGATTTACCAGTACCAATTGGTAAAATTGTACTCATTAAAAAAGTTGGCTTAGCAGTTTATTGAAATAGGTTGTATTTATTGTAATTCATCTATTTTAAAGACTCATACATACCAACATTGTTATAATGAGCAGTATTCCATATTAGTGAGACATTTTGTAAAAACTGTTGCCTTGTAACGTTAATTTTTGTTACACCAAGGCTGACTGTTGTTATATTTCAAATTATGTAATATGGAAGACGGTTTACTCAATCATTTGTTAGTCGAACACTTTTTTGAGCAACTGTCCTTTTTTGAAACCTTGTCCTCCAACAAAGTATTGTTTGACAACGATTTCCCGTAGACTAATTTCTTCTCTTCCTACTTCTTCGACATTGATAAAATTTTCCTTGCACAATGTAAATTGGTTCCTAGTGTACAACGACTTGAGTTTACCAGCTTTGGTACCAAGTTGATAAAATTCGTCATCTTGAATATTTATAGCTACTGCTATTATGAACTGTGCATCAATTTTTGCCCTGTCTACATCCGGTACTTTAATTCTCACATTCCGTCCAACTGGAGGCTTTGGAATTTTGTAACGTGAGGCTGCTTTCATTTTCTTTGCCTGCAATTGAAGGCCGTTTTTTGCAGCTTCTCGGATCCGATTCACCTTATGAACGCTGTTGGAAGTCACCAGCGTCTCGTCACACCCACTAGCAGGTGCCAGTGTCGCCCAATCCTGTGTCTCTGGTGCTTCCTCAGCTGCTGCAGCCGCACCTTCCACCTCCGTTTCTTCTGTCCCACTATTCGATTCACTGGCATCAGTTCCCTGGCCGTCATTTCCAGTTTCCTGTGAGTCAGAGGAAGTGGTGTCTAACATTGTTTCCAAGTCTTCCTCAGTGTTTACATGTTTCTGTTAAATCGCGCGGAACAACTGAGGCCGCAAGGCCCACTTTCATTGGAACCCCGAGCATGCCTTCCTACGGTGAACATCCGATCCCTTCATGGTAAACCCCATTTTTCATTGTTTGGACAAACCTCAGGTCTGCAGACCATTTTGAAGTGTCATTTGTTTCCATGCAAGTTGATAATATATTTCCGATATCTTGATTTGCTCTTTCGACTGATCCCTGAGACTGACTGTGCCTCGCATTCCCGTGGACTATCTTTATATCATTCCACATCCCACATAAGCTTTGAATGACTTGGTTACGAAACTTTCTACCATTATCAGAATGAAGGACACTTGGGGCACCAACGGTGGCAAAAATGTCGAAAAGATGATAATTACGCTACTTCATCACCCCCTTTTCGAATTTAGTGCGCAGAGGATAACAAATTTTCTCAAATGATCTCGGTATACAGGTATGAACTTCGACTTACATTATCTGGGTTTGCCTGTATGTCGATTAAGTCAATTTGACATCGTGAATTCATTTCACTGTGCATGATAAGTTTCACTACAGCACCCATTTACAATGTTTTTTTGCTTTTTCTGACATTGTTCACATAATCTCAGATAAGTAACGGTTGATTCAACAGTCACATTTTTGTACTTACGATTCAGATCCGAAATCATCCGTGCTCGGCCGCCATGGCCTATAGCAATGTCAGTCTCACGTAGTACATCAAGACGACCGTAAAAACGATTTTTTTTTCTTTTCCAGCAGACAGCGGTACTATGAGTTTCTCTCATGCTGAGTAGATGATATCGCTTCAAACGTTTGTAGTCAACAGATTTTTTACTGGAAACGATTTTTGTATTTTTCACTTCACTTAACACAATTGCGCAACAGTTATATAAAAATTGTTGTCCTTCTTCTTAAAAGATAAACTCTGAACTTTGTTGCGCTACCCTCAGGTAATTAAAGAAAAGTGTTGAGCGTGTTAGTCTCTATAGGGATGCGGACGAACTTCTTCTTTTCCATGAGAACGTAAGGCCTCACTTAAGTCTGTGCACGCGAGAGGACCTCACAACGCTTTGTTGGACTGTTCTTCCTCATCCACCCTACAGTTCGGACCTCGCACCTTCCGACTTCCTTCTGTTTGGCCCAATGAAGGGCGCGGTATGTAGGTGATGGGATCGCTATTGATCGTACAGGGAGTTGGCTCCGATGTCGACCTGTGGAGTGGTGCTAGACGGGCATACGTACCCTGCCACTAAGGGAGTGTAAGGCTGTCGCTTTCAACGGAGGTTATGTTGAAAAGTAGGGTTTTGTATCCGAAAGAGTGGGGAATAATATGGTGTATTAGAATCCTGAATGAAACCAACACGCCTTCAGAAAGAAAAGTGTGTTGCATTACTTGCTGAACGACCTCGCATATAGGACCCATCGTCTGTAGTGTCTACCTTAGTATTTCGTTTAGCGTGATGATTTCCATGAGCAACTCGGTCGTCAGCCATTACATCAGTGGACTTCTTCTTCCGCGGGCCTGGTTTACGTGAGTTCGGTCGATACTCGAACGGACCTTGTTGCTATGTTTATCGCAACCGTGACAGTAGTGCGCCAAAGTCCTGGCAATCCAGAGCACGCGAGACGGTTGACAGTGCGTCGTTTGACCAGTGTGGTACCTGCAAGGGTGCAGATCTGTTACTCGCTGCACTCTGCACTGGCGGAACAGACAGAAGACACTGCGAGAAAACTATGTGTGTTTCATATGGAGGCGTGTTACCGTACTCTGTGCTGCGTGGTTTGGGTATTGCATGTTACAGGCTTCTTCACTGTCGTGAACGCATTTCATGACTACGGTGTAAGACGTCGTGGTCTCCTGACCTCATTGCTTAAATATTCCTCCCTCACAATCATATTCAGCACATGAAGACGCTTCGTTCGAACCCACACTCGATAAGATAAAGTCAATGTTGTATGAATTCATGTAAACGATATGCAAAGAACTAGTAAGCGCACCGAGATTGAAATACTCGAGGCTGGCGTACACACATACATTCCAGACACGACGGTCACAGGGGCTTTTAGTTCAGGAGAGCAACCGCACGCCAGGAGGCCGGTCCCAGCCTACCTATGTCGGCCGGTGACCGCCCGTGGAGCAGACAGCGTTTGCCCGAGTGAAAGGACGACCCCTTGTTCAACTTAAAAGCAAATTCCGATACATTTTGTGGGAGCGTCCAGCCTACGCATTCTTTACAAATATAGCACGCAGTTTCAGAGATTTTCACAGGGAGACAGCAAACACCAAACGCCGATGCTACAGATTTTCGGATTGGTCGCCTTAAACGAAACGTCATTCTCCCATTTTAGAAGAGCAATGCTGATTGGCAGACGATATTTCTGACGCCTTGAGCTGAAGGAGTAATGGAAGAGACTGAAAGATATACCCCTTCACGTCCGGCGTGGAGAGTGGCCGTTCCGTTGTCGCTCTTGGAGCGAGGAACAAGTCTCTCCTCAGTACTTCACTGGGAGAGCACCTTTGTCGAGAGCGAATCACAGTGCGACTCTATATTGAGTCCTTGCGATTAAGCATTGTTTTCTGTGTTAGCCGCCACACTTATTGTGCAGTGTGAATGGACAGAGTTATAGTTTAACGCCTGCGAGCGAATTTTTGAGTGGCATCGCGGTGGACTGGTTATCTGACCGGTGTACCACGCCAATAGTTAGACTAGGGGCGAATAGGAATCCTTGACTTCATTAAGGCGTAGGGAGAGTTTGATTGGCGAAGGTCAATCCATATAGAACGAGAGTTATCTTATTTGTCAGCAGCGAGCGGCGCAGACAGCAGTCATCGCAGCTTACGGTATTGTGCGCTACGTATAGAAATTTCATTAGTCCTCTCCTTGAGCAGTAACTTCATATTCCGAAAAGAACCCGGAAATAAATTGTTCAGTTCATAACTAAAAGTGCCATTGTGTTTTCTCAGAATTTTTGGAAAATAAATAATAATTTTCGTTAGTTTCATGTCTTTCTTACACTAACTAGCACTACTCCAGAACCCAAGTATCCCACCAGTTACGTAAGAAATTCTGTGAATTTTTGTGTCATTTCCTTACAGCAGACGACTCGAGAAGATATTTATTGCTGAAAGTTTTTCAGGCATTTCTCTTTAGAACGTTAGGAGCGTCTGTCTGACTTCTGTAGTAGTGTGGGGATGGAAATTGCATCTTGCAGGAGCCACAGGGTAAAGGGAACATCTCAGATTAATCCGTTGCGCAGAATGACAGAATAGCACCCACACCCTCACAACGGTAACCAACTGGGTACATCAAAATTACGATATTACCATGTAAACAAGCGTCGGAGACCATCGGTCCCTGATACGAAAATTGTCACAACGTGTTCCCGAATAAACTGTGAGAGTTTGTCGGTGAAGTATTGTTTCACCATCTACAAGGTGATCAGAATTAAACTTTCGCTACCTGAGAGGCTCCACGTGAAAAGCGAGTGATGGTAGCTCAATGAACCTTTGTGGTACCATTTGTAAGGACATGCAGAAGAGAAATAAAAAATAAACCATTCAAAGAAACGCATTTCAATTTCCACCTGAGAGGGTAACATTTGTCAAATGGTAACATTTGTCAAATGCGTACCACGTTTAAGTTTTAGGCTACGAACATTGTCCGATGTGACGACTATTTGAATTCACGACGGCCTGGAACCCCACTAGAGATACCATTGCACAACTATTCGCAGCGCTTTTCGAACAGAAGACGGTGGAATGGTCAGTTGTCATGAGACTGCTCGGCATTGTTTAAAAGTCGCACATTGCATCCAGCATTCTCATCAATGGCAACCGTAACTTCTTCAACAATTTGTGGCGCAGTTCACCGTCGGCCTCCTCCAGGGACAGTTCCTAAATCACCAATAAATTCGGACTTCCGAACCATGTTTTTTTATCTAGATATACAACGAGGACCTCTACATATTTCTTTAATGCGTCAATATTCGCGAAGAGCAGCAGCAATATTGGCGCTGTTTCGATGAGACAGCTTTACGAGTAAAGTCCTGCTCACTTTGTCCAGACCCGTACTGACTGCCTGTAACTGTATCGCGCACTGATGCGTCTTTTTCAACGCCACGTCGCCCTACCAGTGCCAGCGGGTAACACCAAGCCATGACACCGACATTGCCAACAACGGAACTCCTGCAGCGGACAGTCTCAACACCATTTGTATCATGCTGGTACCGTTACGATAAATAGTTTCTCGCTACAGTGGCTCAAGTAACGAAAGTTTTATTATAACTGCGCTATACACGTATGTGGATATGGGCCAGCATCAATGCATGATGGAAAACCGCGTGTGTGTTCAGGGAAGGGAAGGGTGACACAGTTGCCGGCGCGGGAAACGCTCGCCACCATTCAGATCTCAGCGTTGCCAGCGACAAATACAGCGGTAGTTGGTTGCGAACACCGCTACGGAATCAAGCCTTGTGATGGACACAACGACATAAAAGTTAATAACCTTGCCCAGGAAATGGAAAAAGCAATAAGAAAAGACTAATCCAGCTCCTCTCAATAAAACAGAGACAAACACCGATGTACAACTTGAACAATGTTGTGCAAATGCAGCAGAATGCGGCTTACGACGCTGTGTGTAACGAGTTTCTTCACGAGATCCACGCACGGCTTCAGAAAATGGGCAGCACAAGAAAGGCGGACGCTCTCACAGCAGAAGCACAAAATGCATGGCACAGCTGCTCCGTGTGCCGACTTGCAACGGCAAACAATGTGTCAAAAGTCAAAGCAAACAGGACGCAAAACAACCGAGAAACAGCCTGAAAACATGAACTTGATCAAATCGCCTCTAATGGGAGTGAGGCAGGGACTTTGTCACCGATTTAAGTATCAATAGAAAATGACGACTAAAAGCAGCATCGCACAGAGGACTAAACATCAAAGAAACAAATGAAGAAGAGATCTCCAAATCCATCCTTACGAGAAGCTGGGCAGACAAACCTGAGGAATCTGCCAGAGATGACGGAGATTACAAACCTGACAGGGGACGTGTTATTGGCTCAGAGAGAAGACGAAATGGCGTAGTAGACGTCGCCCAAATCAAATAAATGAAGAGCCATGAACAGTCACAGATTGCAACAATGAACACACATCTGAATACGACATCGGCTAAGCCTTCAGAGTCACCACGTTAAAAATATAAACATTATCTGCAGGCACCTAAACTTGGAAAATCTACAGCGGTCACACAGAACATCATGTTAAGAAAAGTAACAAATATTGCTCTGGATGCAATAACAGGATATAACGCACTCCAGGAAACGGCAGTGAGCCGGCCGCGGTGGCCGAGCGGTTCTAGGAGCTTCAGTCTGGAACCTCGCGACTGCTACGGTCGCAGGTTCGAATCCTGCCTCGGGCATGGATGTGTGTTGTCTTTAGGTTAGTTAGATTTACGTAGTTGTAAGTTCTAGGGGACTAATGACCTCAGATGTTAAGTCCCATGGTGCTCAGAGCCATTTGAACCATTTGAAACGGCAGTGAACTCGGAACAGCAATAGTTACTAAACAAGAGATAATTGTAAGACTGCCCAACGACAAAGGCATAGCAGGCACCACACACGGTAAAAAGTAAAAGTAAAGTTCCGCGTTCTGGTCCTAGAAGAGCCAATCGGACCCAACCGACTGCCGTGTCACCCTCTGCCAATGGCGTGCTATGAAGGGGCATGTTGTCAGCACTGCGCTCTTCCGAGCGTCTTGACCTTGGAGCCACTACTTTTCACTCAAGTAGCTGCTCACTTGGCCCCACGGAGCTCGGTGCTCCACGTACCACATCTCTCACCTAGGAAAAATGCCTAGCAGTACCGGGAATCGAACCCGCGCCCCCCACATGGCTCACACACTACCCTGTTCATAAAAATCTTCGTACTTCCTGATACTGGAAATAGGAGGTGAGGAGATGAATCCTTTGAAGACGAGGTGGTCGCTGTCTTCGCCGCACGTTACAAACAGATAATTTTCTGGCGAGACCCTAAAGATAAGGGGCTACATTTTAATAATTGCACAGAACTCGAACACAGATAAAGACTTAAACCTGATTGACACGTGGGAGGAGGAGAATGGTGCGCTACACGAATACACGCTCATAATGAATTAGGTAGATCAGACATACACAATAGCCAACATAAAAAAACAAAAATCGCGTCATGCCTCACTGCCAAGTAATATAGCTCGATGAAACCAACCGTAGAAAGCAGTGCTACACTATCGTACACAAGGTAACTGAAAGAAATACGGCAATGAGACGAATGGACATGACACTTTTATTCAAAGAAACTTAATTACACCGAAGTCACCGCTATTTATGCTGGTCCCCTGCCCATTACAGAAGGCACGACATACTACTTGATGGTGTGTGTGTGTATGGGTGATCAGCATGTACTGCAATTCGGCTTCCCAACGCAGGCGACATTTTCTCGACAGGGGTAACGGGAAGACCAGTCCACTTGCCGAATATCCTCTCCTTCCGACATCACCTGCACCTGAGAGTTCTTCGATGTGGTCGCTCACTGTCATCCATGAAGTGAAGTAAAGGCCGAATACAACCCTGGAAAGTCGCATATGGCAAAGCTGTACAGTCTCACAATAATGTTGACCAGCCAGTGTATTGTATACAAAGACCTGGAGGGCGATACGCCAGTGCAATATTTTCCTGCCCTCCCTGTAAGACCCAGAACACCATAGCTATCAAGGTTTACGCTGTTCCTGAGTTCATTACGCGTTCCCGGCCCTTTCCATATGAGGTTACGTCCAGCGCTGTTGAAGATGATCGTTTTGTAATTTTTATCCAGTATACCGTCACTGTTTCGCTATGTATCTTTTTACTGCCTGAAGATCAGTTTGTGCCAGTTCTATTTTCCCTCTTGCCATGGAATCCTTCCAGTTTTGAAACTTTTTCCTTACAAACCCCTGAGTCCAATACATCTTCTTAGCTAACGTGATTCGTTTCCAAGTCTTTTCTCGTGCCTTGAATACAGGTCGTTGTTGACTTGCTTGTTAATTTCTTTTCCCTCAGATATTTGAAGATATGCTTCGTGACTCTGTTGTAATCTGTACTGCAAATATGTTCAAAAAATAATAGTCTCGTCTCACAAATTATTTCAGATACACTTATGTTCTGATAAATTTTATCTTTACTTCTTGACTTCCAAAATGCCACATTTTTCTTTAGACCTAATATTTCCCCTGCAGTTCTTCTTTCTGTCATTTCTGATTTATCAAGCTTACAATTTAATACTTGCAATCCGTCAGCATCAAGGCATTCCGTTTTCATTACTATGTCCTACATCAGTATCCACATACATACTCCGCAAGTCACAGTACGGTGTGCGTGGCGGACGGTAACCTGTGCTTTAGTTTTAGTTTTTTTAGATAAACACTGCTTCTAGGTTTTCTTAGTTATACCACACTATTTTTCGATCATCTGTATCGTTGCCCCTAAATCATATTAGCCTAACCTGTTTTTACGAATAGTCTCCCCCCCCCCCCCCCCAAAAAAAAAAAAATTTTGCCAGTCTCGGTTATTAGATATTTTAGGGCACTTTTCATATTTGTCATAAATTTTGTTTTCTCTGTAGTGATTTTTAATCCTGGCTGTCTCTGCCGGAAGAATGACTTGAGGTGCTGCCTCTGTCAAGGTTTCGGAAACTATGGCAAAGTAGCTGCCCGACGTAGTGTGTAGTGACTGAAAGAAACTGCGTGGGTGTCGGTACTCTTTTTAAATATGAATTTCAGACTAGCTCCGAGACTTCTTTACAGTGCGTTAAATATAGAAAGTGCAACAAATGAATTTCTCAACCATTTCGCCCACTCTCTTTCGTAGCATCCTTGGCAATTCTGCTTACGGAGAAAGGGAGTTTCATGTGGCTGGAACAAGTCAGCGCCGCTATAATCGGTAAATGGTCCGTCGTACAACGTCTTCATTCCGTCACGACCAGAGAATGACCCGTAGCTAACCAAGAATAGGTGCGTTTAGGCGTGTGAATGAGATCCCTCTATGAATATGGAGGGCGTCGTTCGTGCTTCTCATCCGCCAGTCAGCTCGCCACTGCACCGCGAAACCCCACCAAGGAGGGAGACTCGACTGAAGCAATGTGTATCTCCAAACCAACAGCTCGCTATCAGTTCGAAGTTTGTAGTCTATGGAAAGAGATGTGGATGTCAATATGTCGTTTTCTTCTTTATCCAACAGTGTTTGACCCGTCTGGAGCGGTTCTTCGTACCTCTCAGTCCTATACTGATATCAATGTCATAATCATAATCACCATCATCATCATCAATACCAGCTGTTATATTAAGGCCTCCTCTACAATTTTCCATATATTACTCTCTTTCTTTTGAAACTCGATATTGTCTCTCTTTTAACTTCAAACAGCAGTTATTTGAGGATAGTTACGGAATCTCGAAATTAATTCAAGTGTCAATACAACAGATTTTTATTTGCTCTTTACGGTGCATACAGTGCACAAATATTGACAGCGAAGGAAGATCTCTGAAATCTGAAAATAAATTACACGAAATGACACCAATATTGGAGGGGAGATTCCAAATTATATGGAATACTGTATGGAGAAATGACTTCTTCCAGCTCGACGAATCCTATGAACGTGTCTTGTTTTTAAGATTTTGTAAGGTGTCAGGCAAATCCAACACCTTCCATGAAAACCCTGACATGATAAGCAAATCCAGTACTATGTCACATAGCTCCGAATAAATCGTGACATTAAATTAACCAACGTAATACGAGTAACGACTGAGCAAATGGAATACCACAGACTAACACAAGAATGCCTAAATCCATGTCATACCTTCCCACCATGAGACAACCGCAGTTCCGAGGGGAGAAACGAGAACAGAAGCCGAGAACAGAACCGTGTTGAGCTAGAAGGCCCTACGATAAGGGATGGACACCCACGTCGCCAGCTAACCGCCAGGACCACCCCCCAGCCCATGTTAAAAGCTAGAGCCCTCCAGAAGAACAGTATAGATCTTACGATAACACTAAAAGGGCCACACCAGCCGCAAGTTTTAGCGTGAGACTTTTTCGCGTCTCTGTTACGTTGCAAACGTTAAAAACATTGCCCCACCACGAAAGTAACCGCCAGGACCACCCCCCAGCCCATGTTAAAAGATAGAGCCCTCCAGAAGAACAGTATAGATCTTACGATAACACTAAAAGGGCCACACCAGTTGCAAGTTTTAGCGTGAGACTTTTTCACGTCTCTGTTACGTTGCAAACGTTAAAAACATTGTCCCACCACGAAAAGTATAACGTTTCCCATTGGATAGACAGAATTTTTGTAGGCGGAGCTTAAGGTTAACATTGAGACCCTGGTTGGTCAGATGCAAACACAGCCAGATAGTTTTTTTTTTAAACCAACTTCGGTAAATTGTAGTAAGGAGAAGTTAGGAGAGTTGCTTCCGAGACGGCGAGCTGTATGGAGCTGCGACGCCCGCCGCCCTCTGACGCTGCATAACCAACGACAAGGTAATGAACGCACATGATGCCGAATTTTTGAGCGCATAAGGCTTCACTCAGAACTGCAGAAGTCTCATCTGTTACATCCCCGTTTTGCGTAATACTACTGTCGATCGTGAATTAAAGCTCATGGTATTCACATTTGCTACGTGAAGTAAAAATCTGAAACGCGATGATTTTTCTGTTATATAATTATTGAGAAGCCACATCAGCCACTGTACTTTACGACAAGTTAAATAAGTAATTAAAGGTAATTGAGGGTCACTGTAGACCATTTTGATAGTTTTCTCTTTTATGAAACTTAACTTAAATCTAGATTATAGATGTGATATGGCTTAGGTCATCCTTCGATCAATTGTAGAACTTGGAAACCCATTCAGGGAATATTCGTTCACATTTTTGTTGAACGCAGTTGGTTTTTATCATCCTGTATTAAAATATTTCCTTTTATCAATAGCGCAATTTATAAACAATGTTTTGTGAGTAGAATAAAATTTCCAATGGTAAACTTAACTGCTTTTTCGACGTTATTTTACCAGCTAACTAAAAATAGGAAAGCCTTGAACCCCTTCCACTAAATTTAGTTAGTATTAAGATTCATTTACAGGGAGTGAAGTGGAGCTGATTCTGAAATAATTAAGGATTTGATTATATCATCGCTAGTCTCACTGAACGCTTCTGAACTCTACATGTCATGTGTGGTCTGGCGTCTCCTTACCAGCAACAGGTCCCAGGTTAAAACTAGTCAATTCCCTAAAAAACACGCTCAGAGCGTCGTTGCGCGAAAGTGGTAGGGAGACACGACTTAGAACAGACAGACACCACGCAGAATGTTAGAGAATGGCGACCCTGCCAGGATGGTAAAATATCATGATTGAAGGGCGACCACATGCCTAACTAGGTCAGAAAAATATCCTGTTGAAAAATTTTCGTAGTAAAAATTTTTTTCCTAAAGTTTTAAATTGTCGAAAACAGCAATTGCAGCGATAGATAGTAAGATAGTATTCAATAGAACGTGAGACATTCTAGCAGAGACAATAGCATAATTAAGTTATGAATTTTAATATTGTTAGAATTAAGTTTTCTCTCCAATGAAAGCGCACAGGTGGCGGATACACCGTTGACAAGTTGGTTCTGACCCAACAAATAAGTGAATGGATTGTAAAGTCGTGTGTGCAAAAAGTTTATGAAACGCGTGAGATCGTATGAGCGCATGTTGACGCGAAGTAGGGCGCGTGAATTGCTTTTAAAACAGAAAATAAGGGATTCGGAAAGATTAGCAATGGCAGATCGAGACCTTGACCGAATTGAAGTAGAGACCCAACATAAAGATGGGCAGAGAATAGAGGACAGTACAACAGACGATGCAGTATCGCGAGAAATAGGACAGATAAGGCACCATAACGAGGATTATGTACGCCAAGGCACAGAAAACCTAGGTCAGCTTACGACAAAGGAGCAGGAAAGTAGAGAGACAGCCGATGAGGATTCTAACTTGCGTCTTGAATACGTAGAACCCATAGTACAAGTAATCAGAGCTCCCTCACCACAGAATACAAGGAATTCGAGCAGAAACGTGTCACCGCACAGTTCAATGCAATCGGTTGCAAACCAACACTTGGGCGAAAACACAGAGTGTAGGACGTCGGAATAAAACGCAATAGGACCCACCAATCTTGCAGAATTATTACAATTAATGACGGAAACCATGATAAGACAAAAGAAAGAAACTGCGAACCAAATTAAAATTCAGAATGCAGAAACGACGAACCAAATTGCAGAAACCACGAGACAAATGCGTGAGATTGAAGAACAAAACAAAAAAAATTCAGTTACACCTAAGTCATATTGAAGACAAGCCAAACGAATCTCGAGAAGTGATAGGAAACTTAGTAACAGGTCACAATCAATTGAGAACAGACATTGACAAGGTACCAGTGGACGTACAAACATTGCGCAATAACACTCAGGACGAGATCAAAACATTACGTAACAACACCCAGGGAGAAGTCAAGAAAATAGAGAAACAGATAAACGAAATTACTAGACAAGCAGCAGGTACAGCGCGTGAAAATGTTGAAAACCGTGTGCTACACAAACGTATCACAAAAGCAGCGCTGAAAAGATATGATAACCGCATAGTCAAAATAGAAGCGGAAACGAAGCAACAATTTCAGAAATTGCGAACAGAGTTGTTGCAAACCATTGAAGAGCGTAGTGAACAGGATCGAACAAGCACAGAGTCTGCAACCACATCCGTATCTGTAACAGCACCGGAAAAACAAGCAATTAACGAAGATATCATGCATTTTCGATTCCAGTCACAGGCGGAAAATAACATACGTGAAATCAGACAGCCTGCACCGCAACAAACACGTTTCGAAATTCTTGATGAACAAACGGCACCACAAACACATGCAGAACCACAAATGTATGTGTCAAGACAGTTTGGATCGTGCAATGAAGCGGCAAGGTTAGCCAGACAAGATACCCAACCAATACCTGTCAATGGAAAGCCAGGTCGCGAAGAGTACAGTGCAATGCATTCAACTACACGTTCACAACCGATGGAAGAAAATTATTGCGTACCACTACAACGATACTACGAAAGGGCACGCGAAAGTTACAGTGGACAATATCCAATGGATCTACCACAACCGGAAAGAACGGCGGGAGAAACAAAAGTGGCGAAGAATCGCGAATTTCATATGGAACTATGACGAAGTACGACAACGATCATTTCCTCACAGTCAGAAAATTTCAACACTTTCGAGAAGGAAAGTCATTACATCCACGAACTTTTATTGATCAATTCCGAGTAGGATTACCAGAACACTGGACGCTAGCACACACATTAGACTTTATATGTGCACACCTGTCAGGAACAGTCGCAGAAACCATGCAGAATGTTGCAGCGACATGCCGATCGTACGAAGATTTCAAAGAGAAGTTTCTCTCACGATATTGGTCCAGCGAAGCACAGAACAGAGTGAAGTACGAATTATTACAGAACCCATATTTTGAAAATTCAGGAGAGAAGAGTCCCGCGAAATTTTTCGAATTAATGGCAAAGAAAAATCAATGCTTAGATGTACCATACTGTGACGGAGAGTTGATTAAATTATGCGCGATGAAGTTACCATTGAAATACCAGCAATCATCAGTAGGTCGTGGAGGCAATGACGTCGAAGCATTTAAAGGTATTCTAAGGGATCTAGAGTTCATATTTTCGGAAGATGACGCAAGAAAAAGACGAAGCGCACGTGAAAACGAAAGCAAAAAGCCGTGGAATCCACAAGACACAGTGCGAAGAAACAAAAATTACGAACCACGTGATAACTTCGCACCAAGAAACGACAATAGATTTCAACAAAGAACCGGTTATGGATTTAGAAGAGAATATGGCAATAACAATAATTCACCCAGGAACGGCAACAACTATTACAGAGGGAATAACGACAACCGGAAGGGGTACTGGAGAACCGATAGACCGACAAATTATCAACAAAGAAACCACTATCAACAAGCTGAACAAGAAAAGAGAATACAGATAGAGGAGGTGGAGGTAAGACCACCAAACCCCGAAAAACGTTCGAATTGACAGCTAAGCGCCCATGCCAAAGAGAATGACTCCCCGACCCAGGACAATTGCAGCGCCTTGAACAGAGAAGTAAATATTATCACGAGAAGAGAAGAAGGAAGAAACAAATCCGCAGGGACCAGATGAAAACGAAGACAGGAAAATAACAATATCGTGTTGGGACGAAATTAATTGGTAGAATACTGACGAGGAAGATGAATTACCAGAGGCATGCACAACAAATGAAGGAGGAAGGACGAAGTAATGAGTATTGCAGAGCTATTTTAGATGGAAACCAGGGAAAGCGAATTCGATGAGGATAATGCGCACTCGACAGAAGTTGAAAATAAGTTACGAGTGGGCACACAACCCAACGTATATAATGAAGGAAGTTATGAAGCGATAATTAGAGCATTTAGATGCGACTATGTGGAAGTAGCGACGAAGAAGGGGAAGATAGACGAGGATGAGGAAAAAGTAGAGGATGTTGAAGAAAGCGTAAATGAAGGAAGAAATAGAGAAGAGGAAATAAAAGAGAGAGAAGTAGCAGTCGAAGCTTATCCTACAGAAAGTTCGAATTCACAGGGGAAAGTCCTGAAAAGACTCATGTATGATTCAGTGGAGGATTCGTTGATGCAAAAAAAAGAAGAACATTGCCAACCCTTTCAAATTCAACCAATTTTGAAGGCCATGGTAAAGCATATCCCAGTCAATATTGTAATTGATAGCGGAAGTGAACTGACTGCGATCTCAGAAAATTTATTCATGCAGTGTAATACCAATGAACAATTGCCAGTTCTGAAAACACGTAAGATTAAAGTAAGAGGTCCTATTAGAAACAATGCTACGGAAGTTACGAGACAAACAAGGTTAACTCTTTCGTGTCAAGGTCAAAAGATCGAAGCCAACTTCGTGATTATACCTAAACTAACTGTAGATTTGATTACAGGTGCAGATTTTTTAAATGAGAATCGAGCGATAGTAGATATGGGGAAAGGTAGCGTAACATTCGGGAATGTCACACTTCTCTTTGAGCAAAAGCTAAAATTAGATGAAATACCAGTTATAAACAAACAATTAAGAATGAGGCTAGATAAAGAGGATGAAGAATTAGAATGGTATGCACAAAAGGGGGAATTGCCTCAACTCATGTTAGAAGTCCATAAAGAAATCGACGAAAAATTGCAAGAAGTTCAAGGTATTTCGGAACACAGTAAAAGAGAATTAGAGGGTATTTTACGAGATAAAGCAGAGGTATTTTTACCTAAGACTGGCAGTATTAAGCACTTTCAGTACAAGTTTGAAGTAAAACAGCACAAACCATTTAGAGTGCCACCCTATACAATCCCATTAAGCTACAGGAATAAAGTATTCCAGGAGACATCTAAAATGTTAGATGACGATATTATTGAACCAGCTACCTCCACATATAACAGACCGCTCCATATTGTACAAAAACGAGATGGGAGCATCAGGTTAGTGCTTGATTCCAGACAGATCAACACAATCACAATCACTGAGACAGATCGCCCAGAAAAATTAGAGGAAGTGATACAAAACTTCCACGGTGCTAAGATATTTTCATCAATTGATTACGGAGTAGTTTCTGGCAAATAGAATTGGCCCCAGAATGTAGAAAATTTACAGCATTTATCGTATTCGGTAGATGTTACCGGTTTAAACGATTGCCATTTGGTTTAAACATATCATCAGCAGTGTTTATTAGGGGATTTAATACTATACTCAGTCCTGAAATTTTACAAAAATTTACTTGTTATGCTGATGGTGTGATTATAGCAGAACCCTCTTGGGAACATCACAACGACACATTAAATCAGTTTTTACAGATCATGAAAGAGCTTGGGGTCACAGTAAATATGACAAAATCCAAATTTGGAAGGCGAGAGGTCAAATTTCTAGCCGACCCAGAAAAACAAACGGCAATCAAAGAATTCTGTACTCCATATAATAAGAAAACTCTCAGAGGATTTCTAGCTCTCACCGGATTCTATAAAGAATTTATTTCGATCGACTCTCTCGCAACACCACGCCCACGTGCATTGACTGGAACAAGCAAGCCATGGGTATGGGATCAACAAGCCAATGAAGAATTTTTAAAAGCGAAAAACGCACTAACAACAGCACCGATTTTAGCATATCCTGATCTACCACAAAATTTATGTATTTCCACTGATAGCGCGAAAACAGGTTTAGGAGTTGTTTTGTTCCAAGAATACGAACAGACAGGGCTAAGATCATATAGAACAACTGCATTTGCCAGTCGTGTACTCACAGAAAGCGAGAAAAACTATTCAGTCACGGAGCTGGAAGCATTGGCCATTGTATGGGGCTTCCAACGTTTTCGATACTTCCTATTCGGAAGAAAACCAAAAGTATACGCTGACCACAAAGCATTAGAATTTCTGTTATCAGCCAAACTAACTCATGGGAGGTTATCCAGATAGATGTTAATACTACAAGAATTTGACTTCACTATTACACACATACCAGGACCAGCGAATGTATTAGCAGATGCTTTATCACGATGTCCACAGGGTGCATCCAATAACATAGGTTTGGAAGCAGCAGAAGACCAGTTTACAATGTACTATATGAAACAAGTACCTTTCGAAAACTACATTACGACAGCATTGAAAAACATAGGCAAAGAACAGGACAAGGATCCCGAAATACTAGGAATCAAACACAAGTGGAGAAGTAAGGATTTTCCAGACCTTCGGCAGCACTATCTCGTAAAAAACAATGTTTTATTTTTTAGACGAAATGTTGCAACGAATGAATGGTTAATTTATATCCCAGATGAACTAATTAATAAGTACATATGGTATACACATTTAAGTAATGGCCACTTTTTAAAAATAAAACAAACAAGTCATTTTCCTAATATGAAAAGACGAATTAGAACAGTATTAATCAAATGCAAAAAATGTATGAGGGCTAAACACGTCACTTTCCAAACCAAACCACCTATGTTTCCAATAATACCTAAAAAAATTAAAACAAATAGCTGGAACAGATTTGATGGGGCCCCTCCCACGCACAAAAACGATGAAACGGGCAATAAACCAAATCACTAAAATTTAGTGTTCTGGGGGAGAGTATACACACACCTTAATAGTGAAAAGAGGAGGCTTGCTAGACACGTGGCGTCAAGGCGAAACAGCCGCATTATTATTAGCAAGAGAACCTAACATCAGGCCATGACTTGTGTGTGCCAGGGTAAGGTTGCCAGGGGCGGCGGTAAACTGATATAAGACTGTTACATGTCCTCTGGCCACAGATCATGGTGTTTACTTCCTCTTAAGATGTCGCTGTTTCCTGGGAAGCGTTTTTAGTTGCCGACGATCATTTTATATGACTGTTGTGAACATATCATAATTTCCGAAACGTAACCGGACCTGAACCGCGTAAGCAGCAGACGTCATACATCTCCGGAGACCTATGTACTGTCTGTGCTGCAAAGAATCTGGTTTTATACTTTTTGTCACCATAGTTTATCAGAGAGAAGCTTGCTGGTAAAATGTATATTATGTGCTGGAAATATATTTCTTGCATTGGATTATTAACAGCGTTGCATTCCACACGACTAAAATGTTGGAAACCGTAGAGCTCTAGTATTATAGCGTGCCTAAGTGCGAAACCGTGTAGTCCTTTCTCTTTC
Organism: Schistocerca americana; assembly: GCF_021461395.2. NCBI lineage: Eukaryota > Metazoa > Arthropoda > Insecta > Orthoptera > Acrididae > Schistocerca > Schistocerca americana. The sequence continues at coordinate 196,174,131 of NC_060127.1, forward strand.
CTATACCTACTCGGTATGGACACCAAACACTACAACAATACTTTAAAACTGTTAGTAGAAGTGATGTACATCAAGTGTTTAAGCTCCATTTGTAAGTGACAGAGATTTCTGAGGTACTGCAAACCCTGTGTACACGTTTGCTTAACAGTTGTATGTGGAAGAGACTGTGTTCTGTTCACAGAATTAATGCAGTGTGGCGTATAATGTCACATATCAAGCGCAGCTGCTATCCATTTGTCTATTTTCTCATAAAATGTAGTTGTTTCATGGATTTTCCGTTGATGCTGATCATTTTATAGGACTGATGCGAGCATAGATAACTTCCAAACCGTAATCTGGTGTGAAGGGTGGGCTCTATACCCCTCTGGAAAGAATCTAAATATCGCAAAGAATCTATGTTATTTCTTTGATGTAGAAGGTAGTAGCATTATCATCTTAAAGTTTCTCGCCATAGTGGTTCAAAATGTTCAAATGGCTGTAAGCACTATGGAACTTAATATCTGAGGTCCTCAGTCCGCTAGACTTAGAACTACTTAAACCTGACTAAGCTAAGGACATCACACACATCCATGACCGAGGTAGGATTCTAACCTGCGACCGTAGCAGCAGCGCGGTTGCGAACTGAAGCGCCTAGGGCCGCTCGGCCACAGCGGCCGGCTCGCCATAGTGGATGAGGTACAAAACCTGCAGGGTGGTTGTATGTGAGGTGATGGAAACGTATCTCCACACGACCCTTATGTTGCAGAACTGCACTGCTTTAAGATTATAGCGTGTTTCGGTGCAGAGCCATATGTTTCTTTTTCTTGACCGTCTGTTATATCGCCGCAACACTCTCACGTCTACTATACATCCACAAACGGCGCTGCCAACCTCGGCATGTACACGTGTGATCTTGTGCATTTGGATTTGTACTGTGAGTAAGTTTTGTGTGGAGCAGTCATCGCTCTGTTCCTCCACCAGACGCGGAGTGTGGCAGGTACGATACCCTCCTACTTCTGGTCAACTGGGCGGTGTTGCAGGGAGGGCTGGTCGAAGACAGTGCAGCGGAGATCTTTCAGTCTCCAACTTTATGCCATGAATGCGAGAATACTATGCGAACCCCATCCACATAAGAGAAAGAAGGCCATATGTGATCGTAAATTACACTCTATCATCGAAGTACTAGAAATACACTCCTGGAAATTGAAATAAGAACACCGTGAATTCATTGTCCCAGGAAGGGGAAACTTTATTGACACATTCCTGGGGTCAGATACATCACATGATCACACTGACAGAACCACAGGCACATAGACACAGGCAACAGAGCATGCACAATGTCGGCACTAGTACAGTGTATATCCACCTTTCGCAGCAATGCAGGCTGCTATTCTCCCATGGAGACGATCGTAGAGATGCTGGATGTAGTCCTGTGGAACGGCTTGCCATGCCATTTCCACCTGGCGCCTCAGTTGGACCAGCTGGACGTGCAGACCGCGTGAGACGACGCTTCATCCAGTCCCAAACATGCTCAATGGGGGACAGATCCGGAGATCTTGCTGGCCAGGTGTAAGTAGGCTGTTTAGGTTTTCTTATTGGCAACGTTACGTAGCGCTCAATATGAAAATCACTGGCTGTGCTGTGTGCAGTCTGTGGCTAGTTTGCATTGTTGTCTGCCATTGTAGTGTTGGGCAGCGGCAGCTGGATGTGAACAGCGCGTAGCGTTGCGCAGTTGGAGGTGAGCCGCCAGCAGTGGTGGATGTGGGGAGAGAGATGGCGGAGATTTGTAATTTGTCATGAACTGCTATATTTATATAGGATGATATCAAGGTAAATACATTGTTTGTTCTCTATTAATATCTTTCATTTGCTAACTATCCCTATCAGTAGTTAGTGCCTTCCATAGTTTGAATCTTTTATTTAGCTGGCAGTAGTGGCGCTCGCTGTATTGCAGTAGCTTGAGCAGCGAAGATTTTTGTGAGGTAAGTGATTTGTGAAAGGTATAGTTTAATGTCAGTCAGGGCCATTCTTTTGTAGGGAATTTTGAAAGTCAGATTGCGTTGCGCTAACAAAATATTGTGTGTCAGTTTAAGCACAGTCATGTATAAATTGTTCAAAGGGGACGTTTCATATGTCGACCCTTAGCCGAGGATACCTCACTGGAATCTTCTGATTTTTTTTCTTGTAGTTTGTGTAATTAGTGTAGATTTTGTTTATTGATAGCGCGTAATCATAGAGAGAATTTCCTTTGTAGTTGTAGTTTTTCATTGTTGTACAGTAAAACAGTTGTGGCATGCATGTAGATTTGCAGCAAGTTTTTCGCAGCTGCGCTTGCAATTAACTAAATATTATTTTCAGTGCTATGTTAATGTGTTCTCTTATTTTTGCTCTTCAAATTGTGTTTTTCTGTGTTGTCGTGTGAAATACTGTGACAATAATGGCGTGTGAAAAACGTAATACTAGGCTCCAAAGTAAACTGAGAAATGACAGTGAAGACGAAAGCAGTGTGTTAGCGCCGCAGAGTAATGAATTAACTAATGTTCAAAGTAGTAATTTGGTAATTGCGCATAGGGAAATGGAGCGGGCGGCAAACAATGGTGTAGACAGTGAAACAGGTAGTGAACAGGGAAGCGTTATCGATCGATTGGTCGGCAACAGCTCGCCTCAGGAATCGGGAATGACATAACACAATATTGCAAATACTGCAGACTCAGGTTTTGGGTTCTCACCGTTTTCTCAAATGAGTCAAGACACATTTTCCGCTTGTCAAAATGTGAATGTTGCCGGTGCAACTTCACTGCCGAAAAGCACTGAGGAACATGTTTCAGACACCAGTGCATTGTTATTACAATTAATGCAACAAATGGGACAAAAGCTTGAAAAAAGTTAGACACACTGGAACAAAATCAGAGACAAACACAGCAACAGCTTCAAAAGTTAGACTCATTGGAACAAACTCTTGAACAAACGCGTGAAGATTTAACTACTGAGTTACATAACATTGAATCGAAATGTCAAAAAGTCTGTAATGACGTAAAAACTCAAATTTGTGAGCATTTTCAACCTATTTTTTCGCGGCATGAAAAGGCATTACAGAATCACGAAGCAGCCATAAAAGAACTGCAAATTATTGTTCATGAAAATCATGAGACCTTGCAAGCTACATTTGACTCAGTTGCATCTACCGATTCGGTTACGCAACTTGCAAAAAATCAGGAAAACTTAAAGAACACAGTAGATTCGATTTCAACACAAATGGACACTCTGAAACTTGGTTCAGAAAAACACATTGAGGAAATGTGTTCACTATCGGAGAAAGTAGCCGAACTTTCGGATCAGTTCACTAACTTATCTACGAAGGTAGATGATAATCTGAACGACACAAAACCGGTAGTCTTTAATGACACAGAAGAGTGCGAACAAATTAGGAAATTCAAACAAAATCAGAATCAAATTAATACGCAACACCAAAGAGAAATCCGGGAAGTACAAGATCAGCTGACTCAGGTAATACAAGAATTACGTATTTCAGAGGCCACTCGCGCTCCAATACGGGAAGAGGGACTTAGAAATACGGAACAACCACAAAATAATAACACAGGACACTTCGGAAGTTATGAAAGAAATTGGCAAGGTGCACCGAATTTTGAAATGGAACCGCCGAAACGACGTAACAATGACCGATATGCGACTCGCCGACATGATGACTTTGACTATAAGCTGTTCATTACTACACGTAAATTCAAAACATTTAAGAATTCTGGCAACGACATTCATCCACAAGCATGGCTCCATCAATTCTCTCATTGTTTTCCTCCCAACTGGTCATTAGAGCACAGATTAGAATTTATGTGTGGCTACTTAGAGAATGAACCAGCTGTAAGAATGCGGTCGGTCATTCACGATTGCCACAGTGAAGGAGAGTTTTACCATGCCTTCCTCTCAGCATATTGGTCTCAGGCCACACAAGACCGAGTAAAACAAAGCATCATAATGATGAAACGTTTCGAACAATCTGAATTTTCCAGTCTTATGAAATATTTTGAAGACATGTTGCACAAGAATCAGTACCTGTCAAACCCATACAGCCCCTCAGAACTTATCCGCATTTGCTTAATCAAATTGCCTGAACATTTACGACACATTATTTTGGCAGGACGTTGCAAAGACGACATTGAAGCTTTTCAGGCACTGTTACAAGAATTGGAAATTGACACTGACAATCGCGGAATGCGGAAACAGGAACACAACAATTACAGGTCACATCCGTCACAATTCCTCGATAATAACTGGACGCGACAAGGCTATTCTCACAACACAAATCGTGACCAAAACAGACACCACCCGTATGACAACCGTTGGCAGAGTAGTAATAATTACAGGGAAAGATCACCTCTCCGCGGTAATGACTATCACAGAGACAATCAGAGAAACAGACAATATGGGAACCAAAACAATTATTATTACGGGAGACAGAATAACTTGAGACGCAACGGTCCAGCGCGCAGTTACGATTCAGGGAGAAATTCTCCACCACTTAACCGACAAGAAAGAAACTACAGGAACTACCGACATGACGACAGACGATGTGATCGTAACGACAGACCTGAATTGCATCAGAACTGGCGGGATTCAAACAGTGCAGGGCCTTCTCGTCAGAATGAATTTGTAGAAGTTAGGTCTCCTAATCCCAATAACAACGCGCGCCAACAAAGAGACAGACTATGACTCGCGCCGCAGGCACCCACGTACGCCGGCTGGCTCAGAGAAAAATAACATAGACGCTAACCTTGAGAAAAATTCCAGTATTCTTTGCCGACGTATACAACATGATAATTGCTTTGAAGTTGAAACTCTGCGTACTAGGAAGAGTAAAGGTTTACACCACATTTCACATGTAAAACCATTTATTGAAAGATAATCTGCTTTTTAACTTAGTCTTTGCCATAAAATTTTTCACTTCACATTTCTAATATGCATTGTCAGACTTAGAATCTGTTAACATACAACAATGTTTGAAGTTAAATATCCAATCAAGAACCAAGAGAACTTACTTAAACAGAAATGACGAATGCATTGCTATAGTGAACAGACGTCACAGTGTTATTGTGTGTGTACATTCTTGCTTGTTAGTTGCACGACTATGGAACGACTATAAGGCTTACATACTTAGAACATTTACCAGTACTGCTAATGAGATTTTAATGCAACATTTTGGTTTACTTGAAAATATATTCTGGATTTAAAGTACTTTCTGTGAGATACCAGATGACACAGTGGTTAGTTTATGTGACAGCTACACGATTTTATCACGACGCTACTAATGAGTGACAATATACAATGTTGCTTTTGCGGTGTTTCTGTTTTATATCTGCACAGTTTTTCTGTTTTATTCTGGAAAGTAAAACATGTTTTAGTAGTAACTTTTGTAGTATAGCTACAATGAGACAGGGTTTTCCGTAGCACAACAATACGTTACAGCACAGTACGTTCTTCACCACAACAATAAGCGTAATAACTAAGATATCTATACGCAAAGCATTTCACTTTCGTTTATCATGAGGTAAGTACATTGTCTTCCGCAGAACTTAGCTTTCGGAGGACGATAACTACGACACTTCCACAGAGATTATCTTACAGCAAGACGCATATTTAGCGCTACAGGACACGTATTTGAGTGATTAATTTTGTACTTAAAACATTTATTTTTAAAGATTTTTGAATTACAAAGAAAGTTTTCCGTGATACATTTCATTCCATTGCTGTAATCTGTAACACCTGAGGGTATAATTATAATAATCCTCAGGGGGGTACATGCTTACTTTGTGTACCATGTGTTTGGCAACCACAAGGAACCCTAGCTAATATGGTATTTGCTTATACAACTTTACACATCGGTACCATATTTCTCTAACACAGAATTACACAGCTATCTGATCATTTAACAGAGAAAGAAACTTTTTTTACTACGTCAGTGACAGGTGTTTACATAATTACACAGTTGGATAACTTCACACTTATGAAACTGTATTTTGTCTGTACTTTGTGAACTGTTCATATTTTTTCAGAACCATTGTGATACTATGAGAGCTTTGAATGATGTATTTGGTAAGGGAGCATGATTTTAAAGTACGTTTGAGGCAGCTGACACTTTTGACATGAGCAGAGAATTTTTGTAATTATTGGAGGAAGCTACGACGATTTTGAGATTTGACTGAGGTGTTATGATGTTATTTTTATGACGACGATGTGTATTATGCTGCTGAGGTATGTTTATGATTAATAGGCTGAGGCTATATGAGTTATTTGATTATGCTTCATATTTATAATGACGAAATATTGACGAGTGTCGATGGATATGTATATGTGTAATAAGGTAAGGAGTAATGAATAGTGGGTAGGGACTCTTGACTTGTGAAACAAGATGTTGGAAACCAAGAATCGTGCTTTAAGAGTTATGAAATGTGCGTAAATTTGTGACTGTATCACAATGCTGACGAATATTTTATTTGGACACTTATATTTATAGGATTTTCTTTCTACAGATTTGCAACGCTAATGCTTGACCTGTGAAATATTTTTATGTGAGACTGTCACTGTAGCGGAAACTGGTGTCGTAAATATTTCCGTAAGAAAGTTAAGTGACCACCTGCACGTAATGCGTCGTGGGCACGCAGCTGTGTCAAACACCTGGAGAACAAGCCATTAGGGTGTGCCTTTCTGGAAGCACAGGTAGAAAAAAAAAAGGAAAAAAGGCAGGCCTTTATCCTCGCCATTGGCATTCCTTTAGAGAAAATATTGCAAATGCGACACCCTCATTACTTCCATTAACCTTGCTATTGACATTCCTTTGTAGAAAGCATCGCAAATATTACACGCTCATTACCTGAAAACATATGATTACTCGTACTTTGTGCTAATTACTGCAATGCTTACGAATTGATGGGAAATATTCGTACATCTGCACACCTGATTATGACAAGTGTCTTTCTATGAGAGTTGAGAGCTACTGACTTACGAAATGCCACATGACTATTGAATGATATTTTTATGCTTTGCTTTTCGTAGTTGCTTATTTCACTTGATATCTGGTTTCCAGCTGTGTTGCAGCATTGCTTTTATAAAATAAAATGCATTTGCTAATGTGAACACTTTCTGTCAACAGATCTATTAAATAATTATTTTATGATCCACATTCTTTAAAAAAAGGAGCACTTGGAAAGGAAAGAACAATAAGAAGGAACTAGTAACAGTAACACATAATTTTCTTTTCAAGTACATGGTAATATTTCTTTTTACAATCAGTTGTTGTGGTGCATCACTTTAATTTATATAGACATTAAGATGTGAATATACATTTCCCTCATCTGCATTGTTGGCTTTAGTGTACTATTTTTTTTTTTTTTTTGCTTGAGCTATGTCATGTTTAGATATAAGTTATTGCATTTGCTGTTGCTGTTTGCCAGGCATAGTGCTACTAAATTTCACATTACATTACTCTGTTAAGCCAGTTTTACAACTGATTTTTTTTTGTTGCTGCTCATTGGCTCATATTAGTTGTAATTTTGCATTTTATCTGTTAATTTAGATTTACTGCTGCTTGCTTTGCACTCTGCATTTTTGTTGTCATTGCTATTTGGGTTAATTGTTTTATGTGTTGCTGCATTGCCTCGTCCCTTAGTTTAGCATCTGAGCTCAGTAGATTTAAGTTAGCTTAAGAGGGGGTAGCCTATAAGAGAATGAGTTGCGATGAATTTGAAGAAATGCACTGAGAGGCTATACGAGAAAAGTAAAGAAAGCAGGTATAGATAGGACTTTTGGAAATAATGAGGAATGAAGGGAGATCTCCGAGAAGTAAAGAAAGTTTTGTTTGCAAAATACTGCAGTAAAACAAACCCTGTCCTTTCCCTTTGGTGTTATCCCACTATGTGTTTGTGTACCCTTGTGTATTTGTTTTCTTCCTGTCTCTGTGTAGTTTCATAGAATTTTTTTTTCTTTTAATATTAAGCTAAATTCACTATGATGAGGAATACTGTTATCCTCAAATATAATTGGCATTAATAATATGTTATTTACTTTGTAAAGATGTTAGACATTATTCATTCTGTTTTGTGTTAATGCTCATGTGTGAAGTTGATGTTGAGAGGCACCCACTTGCCTTTCTCATACTGTGGCATCAAGCAGTCAGGCCTGCAAGATGAGTGGTTTGCCAAGCGAGTGGAATCTTCCTTAATTTATCGAGCAACATGAATTCTCGTATCTTACTATTTAGTTACAAATTATCCTCCTGTATGAATAATACGCAACGGAAACACGCATCTGACTATCAGTGATTTATAGAACTCTGACTGTACACTACGCACTGGCAATACCACATTTACCTTTTGTCTTTGATTTAACGGCTTTTATATAAATTCGGGACATTACGATAACATACAATTTAATGAAAAAGGCCACCAATCTCTTTCTTTTCACTATTTGATTTATTCCTAAACACACAAATTCTACAACCTACAACAAAATCACATGAGAAATTCCGCCCAGTGGGCATGGCTTTACGTTAGTGAATCTCTATACTATGGTCTCGTAATCTATTTACCGCAACAGTGCACTCCCTGGATCGGATGGTGGATCTTTTATTATACCTCACACTTCGCCTCTCACAATAATCCTCGCGAAACTTTCCTCCAGATCGAGCGATACAGAAGGAACAGGCATACCCACAAATCTTTAGAAACTACCTTGCCACTCCCATGCAAAACACACATACCCAAATTACAAGACATACACAACACAACAATATGAAATATTACACAAAGAACGGTTACAACTTCATCACTTTCCGCTTTCCCACTTCAATCAATATTTATCCCAGTTTCACACGACACTGCCCCACTTTGTAATTCTACTTTCCTACTGTGAACTCTGGAGATAAACGCACGTCTTCCTGTGCAATGCAAGCCAAGTGGCGTTGCTGGAAAAACGGCCGACTCACCTTGATTCTCTCTCAGAGTTTAAATTTAGCGTCACACGGAATGATATTTCTTAAATACTTCAACTTATGATACACACGCTATTTCTTAAATATTTCAGCTTATTGTACACACGCTATTAATTCTTAAATATTTCAGCTTAAGCTCACGGAAGTATCTCAACTTATAACTACACGTGGGCTCATTGTGACCGTTAGTTTACTACAATCCCCTTGAAATTACCTGCCTCACTTTGTAATTTTCCCCACAAAAGGGTCCTGTGAAAGAGAATTATTAATTCTAACTACTCTTAAATATTCCACATCCATACCATGCCTCCACTCTTTCATCACGGAGCACAACAAGAAAACAGGTCTTTACAGCAGAAGGTTCAGCGGCAGAGTACCTGAAACATGGCCGTATTCCGATTCTCTCGCACCTCTCTCGAAGTGGGAGAAGCACCCTGCTACCTTATTGGTCAGCCACATTTCAGACGCTCAAAGCTCTGGTAACTTCCATCTCTTTGGTCTCACCAAAGGTAGCCAAAGGATCGACTCAAAGATGATCATATATTCCGATTCACTATCTGTGGTTAGCAGACGACCATACATTCATTCCTTTCACAGATCTCACCAAACTGGATGTAGGGATTTATTTTGAGGGAGTGCACATGTGATCAATTAAATAAATAAATTGTCATTCTTTCCCACACTGGTATCCGGCTTCGCTGTATTAATTGAAATTGAGTTACTTTTACACAAAAAATGTGTTGTTCTGACAAGAATTTCGTACCTATTTTCAATGTTGGGCGGTACTGTACCCTTTCACCACCGGCTACCCATGCAGAAAAAAATGGCACGGTACTATCCTTGCAATGCGAGGGTAGTTCCGAACATTTTTTTTTTAAGAAAATTATATTAAAACAAACGTAGCAATTCATCAAAATAACCAGGAGGAGACCTTAGCCCCTGGTGACCTCAAATTGACGACCAAATGTTGTTACTTTACCAAATTGGCAGTTGTTGCATTATTGTACTCTCCACAATCCGGAGTAACGTACACATACAAATTTACAACAATCTACATGACAAATAAAACATCACATCATAGAAATGAAAAAATAGCCTTCGTTACACTTTAATGTGAAATGTCACCACTGTGATAATAAAAATAAGTGGCTTCAGTCAAAACACCAACAAGATTTTTACTATGGACGACATCAAAATACATCAGTTAATTCCGATATTTGTTGTGCAATGCAAACTCTTGTCCCCTGTGACAATCTTACTGATCAATGCTACATGAACCGCTACGTTAGTATTACGCCACTGGCTTATAATTAGAGCATCATTGTACCAAATATTCTAATAAACATGCTACGTGAACTTGATAACCCAGAACAGACAAAAAACAAACACTAACTATTCTAAACACAAATGTTGATGAAATACAATTACACTTGCTGTCCCTTCAGGAATGAAACACATAAAAAAAACATTTACACAATTACAAATACATTATTCCCTATCTTGCGAGTCACACGGAAACCTTTCATTCTGTGATTTTCTTGGGGTCAAAAAGTTGCTGATAGTTTTCCTAGAACCACTGTCTCGGTGTCAAAGCTCTCCCATGGTTACCCGGACGAAAGTCTTTGAGTCACTCAAATCGGCATTTTGAACACGCACTGAACAGTAAACTGTATCTCACATTAAACACAAATGTCATAGTCACTGTCAGAGTACCATCCACACGAATCTGTTCGTCCAAAAAAATGGCCCTACAACTACTATTACCCACGGTTCTGTCCTTTCAGTTCATGGTGTAATTAAAAGTCGTAAGTTCCAACAAACAGCACTTATTCCCGCACCAATTCAAGAAATGTCTCCTACTACAGACGCAAATGTCAATGTCCCACTCTAGCTTCTTGCGTTCATACGATAATTAGTCACCAAACGACAACTGTCCTCTAAGTATACCAAGTGTCCCACATGCAATTCACAAAGCACACTTAACAAGTCACTGCCAAAAGTTTATGGATCCCACCATTCAGTGGTCAAGACAAAACAAAACGATCGTCCTGTCTGCTAAAGATAAAATCTTTTCCACCACTCACAACGTGGAAACACCAGTCCTTCACTTTCCACATTATGGAAAGTCGCAGTCATCTTGTTTCACGGCTCCACAGTCCAGTACTAGTTATTAGCTGCTGGTAAAAAAAATGCTCGCCGGGCTCTGCCGCGCCTCGTCCATTCTGCAGTAGCGCCGCTGCGCGCGCCGTTGAGCAGAAGAAACCACCCGCTGTTGCCTCCGCGGGATACTTTCCCCAGTCGTAAGGGTGGCGGAACTCATGAATGGCCAGTGGTACGTGCGTGTCGCCCCAGGCCCTTGACCTGCTGTAGCGGGCGCGTGGAGCGTACCCCGTCCGACAGTGGAGTGGGGAGTGCCGCGGCTCTGTCGCCTGTCGCCATGGCATCGTCAGCTCGGCCCGCTAGCGGTATGGGCGTTACGACACCCAATCAGTTAGCATTCCGTGCATCTCGCAACATTACAGACAAAAGGAAATTCTTACATTAAAATTATACACCCTAGTTTTCTACACATACAACATCAACATTTATCTCTTTTCTATAGACAGCCCATACTCGTGCTATTCATTGTACCTGTCGTCCCTCATACAAAACATGAAAGTGTAAAAAAAAAAAAAAAAAGGAATAATAAACAATCTATACAGCTCATAATTACAATATCAAATAGTAGGCTACTCTAACGTCCTATCACAGTGAAAGTATTAGAAACTTTATCCTAAAACTACAATATACAATGAACTTTTGTGCTCGTGACAGACTGAAATTAATACCCCTTGAAAGTGTTCTAACAGAAAAATAAGAATAATCTACATAGCTCACAATTACCTATCACTTGTTATTAAATAGTAAACTACTTTAACATCCTAACACAAGAAACATTTTAGAAACTGATGACTCTAAATCTACAACATACAATGCACCTTTGTGCTTTTGACAGACTGAAATTAGTATCTTTCTATATATTTTACCTTTTTATTATATATAACAACATTTCTAGGACATGTATGAACAATCCACATGATGTCAGATCCTGACCCGCCATCGAGGTTCATCCCAATCAAACAATACATAATAATGTTGTAGTTACGGATCGGTAGCATCCCCTTTACAGGAGTGTGCGCATTGATCACACTACTCTACGACTCTCACTCACCAGACATCACATTTTCCCTCTCATTCAATCCATAGATACACTAACAGAATAGGTCTAGAAGTCGGCTAACCTTAACACCACGACACTCACGACAACATACCATACCTTAGCTCCCTTATACTCAACCACATAACACATGAAGCTGTTTCAGAGATAGCATTCCAGTCTCCGAATTCGTCCTTTCACTCTGGCACCTCTCTCCATCGGCTTACCTCCGCATTCGCTTTACCCATTAATCATTCTGCTAAACACCAACTTAGAATTGCGACATTTCATCTAAGAACAAAAAATACACAAATTAATCAACCTGCAAAATAACTGTACACATTCTTGGTACCGTTTTGATTGGTTATACTGGTACCAGGCTTCAACAACAACAAAAAATATTATTTTTGCCCAATCGCAAATTTTATGCTAAGAATTAGATCTACACTTATATCACATCTTACGTCAGTATTCCACAACGTTCACCATCTGGGTCTCATACTCCCTTTACGTCCTTTCACATTGTGCAGTTGTCCTCATCTCTTCATTCGTATTTCGGCTCTCCGTCCGTCCATTACTCCATCATTTCCTGGTCTTCCATCATCATTGGCATCAATCTCTATTGCAGCATACACAGGCCTCTCTGTAACATACATCTAAGACATCTCCACATTATTAATTCTACTCACCTTTATTTACCACTGTTTCATCACGTCGAATCTTTCTTTATTAATCACACTGCTTCACGTCGCTTCTCTCCTTAAATATCACCTTTATCTACTACTATTTATCACGTCGCTTATCTATCTACCATCTTTATCCACTCATTAATCATCACGTCGTTTCTGCTTGATCCTTATTCATATGACAAAAAATACGTACATACACCTCTCTGTCGACTCCTGTTCATGACTCATTCGACCAGTCTATTCCGTCATACTTCCTGACATCCCGCCTGAAAATTCTTATGTTCGATTTTGACCCTGCACAATGTTACACACCACAAATAAATACACTGACTATCTACCATAAATTGCCTACTTTAGATCTATCCTTAACTTTTCCATAATTTGATGTTAGAAATGTGATGAAGCCCACGAGATTGTTTTCCCTTGATCGTCTCAATCAGTACAGCATTTTCATGGACAATCCGCCTCACTCTGAATGGTCCACTATACACAGTAAAGAATTTGCTAGTTAGGAATCTGTGCTTCTTTGATAATCGATGAGTTTTAATTAGAACCTTGTCTCCTACTGCCAATTCGATCTTACGGATCTTTCCTTTCTGCTTCTCCTGCCTATCCTTAGCTGCTTTCTTAATACGCTCTATCGCAACCTTGACAATTTCTGTGTGCCTCTGCTTTCCTGACCGCGGAAAATCTACCAGCTCCCTGACTCGATCTGGTGGTGGTTCATTCTTTAGTACCGTAATTGGTGATAATCCAGTTGCTCCATGTGGTAGCTCATTGAGGATGTCCTGAAAATCTTTGAGAAAAATACTCCAACTTCTGTGTTGCCTATGGCAATAGATCTTACACAATTTTCCCAGTTCTTTTACCACTCTTTCACTGGGGTTACTTGCAGCATGGTATCGGGATATGAACACCGGTTTTATCCTTCTTCTCTTCAGTGTGGTTAGCCATTGTCTGGATCTATATTGCGGTCCATTGTCAGCTATGAACTTTTCTACAGTTCCTACTTCTCGCAAAAAGTTTTTAACGATCGCTGCTGCCACTCTCCTTCCCGTCGCACGTTTCAAGGCGGTAAAAGTCACATACTTTGACACCAATTCCACTGCTACTAAAACATATCTATATCCCTGCACTGACTTAGGTAGCGGGCCAAACAAATCTGTTGCTCCGAATTCCCTCAATCTACCTGGCACTATCGGAAAAAGCGGTGCTTTGCATGAGATAGTTAACGATTTTGCCTTCTGGCACAATTTGCAACTACCAAGCACGTTCTTGATCCTCCTCTCCATACTAATGAAATAAACTGATTCCCTTAACTTCTTACAGCATTTCCTTGCCCCGTAATGCCCGTAACTTAGGTGAGTGTACCAGATCAGCTTGTTGACTATTTCATTTGGTATACACAACACCCAGTCCTGTGTGTTCGGATTTCTACGGTAGAAAAGGACCCCGTTCTGAATTGTATAAAAACGTGCTATATTGGCATCTAAGTTCCCTCTAACTCTGTCCTTCACCATTCTCCATGACGCGTCTTTATCCTGCTCTTTCGCGATATTTGTGAGTACCGTCCCTATGTATTTCTCGAACGGCACGCCCTGCATATACAATATATCATATCTGTTCTCGTTTACCTCCTCATCAAAGCATTGACCGTGACCTACTGGATTCCTTGACAACGCATCTGCCACTATATTCTGTGGCCCAGGAATATACATGACCGAAAACGGAAACTCCTGTAAATAGAGTGCCCACCTAGCGAGTCGTCTATGGTTAAGTTTGGCCGACATCAGAAACTGTAGTGACTTGTGGTCAGTATAGATTTTAGTATGCCTTCCATACAAATAGTATCTAAACTTACTAAAACCCCATACTATTGCCAAAGCTACAAGCTCAGTTACCGTGTAATTTCTCTCAGCTTTGCTAAGCACTCGGCTTGCAAATGCAATAGGTTGTTGTATTACTTCTCCTCCTTGCTCTTGCTCTTGGAACAATGTTACCCCAAGTCCACTACGGGAACTGTCCGTGGCCATACAAAACTCTTTCCCTAGGTCTGGATGCCCGAGAAGAGGTGCCGATAGCAGTGCCTTCTTTAACGCCTCATACTCTTCCTGCGCAACAGGGTCCCAATTCCATACCGTTTTCTTTCCAGTCAGCTGACATAGTCTGGGTGTCGCTGCACCCCCAATCTTAATGAACCTCCTGTAAAAATTGATTAATCCTAAATAACCCCGTAGCTGACGTTTTGTTCTTGGCACCGGAAAATCTCTGATTGCTTCGAGTTTGTCTGGATTTGGTCTTATTCCCTCTGGTGTCACAATGTGACCTAGAAACTCGATTTCTTTTCGTCCAAATTCTGACTTTCCCAAATTCACGGTCACCCCATGTCCCTCCAGTGCACCGAGCAATATGCCTAATGTTCTATTGTGGTCTTCCCAGTTTCTTTCGGCTATCAGGACATCATCCACGTACTGTGTTACCTTATCTTTTATTTCATTAGGAATGACAGTATTTAGCGCTCTGATAAATGCCGCGGATGATACATTTAACCCAAATGGTAGTTTCCGGAACTGATACGATTTCCCGTAGCACAAGAAAGCAGTGTATTTTCTACACCCCCTGTCTAACTCCACCTGCCAGAAACTCATTCTCAAATCAACTGAGCTGAGAACTCTGATCCCGTGGAACTTTTGTAGCAATTCGTCAAGTGTCAGCGGCCGATCTGTCTCTGGCTCTATTATCTTATTAATCCTTCTTGCGTCCAAAACTAATCTAATTGACCCATCCTTTTTTTCAACACAAACTAAAGGACTGTTGTACGGACTGGATGCTGGTTCGATAATCCCTTGCTGTAGCATGCTTTCGATCTCAGCTTCCACTCTTTCTTTGTACACAACAGGTATCGGGTACACTTGGGCCCTAAACTGTTTATGTGGCTTGACCTTGAATCTATACACAAAATTTCTTATTGTACCCGCAGCATGTTTAAATACCTTTCTACTCTCGTATAACATTTTCTGCAATTCCCCGTAGACCGTGGTCCCTCGTAAATGCCAGATTTTCTCCCTGATCTCCTCCTCCAAACATTTATGAATTTCCTTCTTCTCTTGTTCGAACCCCGTATTCTGTGCCTGTTTACCGGACTTTACCGCCAGACATAATGCTAAGTGTGCGTTATCTTTACCATGTAAGCAATCGTCGAATCTTAATGTAATTTCCTCCGAATCTCGTTTCAGCTCCATCGAACCATTTCTCATGTTAACGACTGCTTTATATTGGTTCAAAAAATTAACCCCTAATATCCCTTCAACAGTTAGAGATGACACAATCATGAACACTATACTAAACCTCTTCGCCTGGCACACGAAGTCTACCTGCGCTTGTAACTTCACCTCAATTCCCTTTCCTGTAATTGCCCCTCTCACTGTTGTCCTTTGCAATGGCAACGTTGGCCATGGTTTTGTAAGACTACAACACTTGAACACATCTTCCCTCAAAACACTCATTACACTGCCTGTGTCGATGACACAAGGTACGATTATATTATTTATTTCTACGCTAATTATTGGGTGGACTTCACTCCCCACATCTCCTACCTCCTCTAACAGATTCTCCCTTAGTTTTCCGTAATCGATATACCTAATATTTACATAATTAATAGTCCTGGTTTGTACCCGTCTATCAAGTAGTCACCTTCTTGTCCCTCCGTCATTGTGACAATGATTGTCCTGTCGTGAACCCAATAATTGCCTATCCTCTCTTCGCCCATCATTTTCATTTTCCCTTCTTCTTCCATCTCTGTCCCATCTTCTATCTTCCCGGTTTGCTGGTCGATATCCCCATGAATTCTGCCCCCTATTTCCTCGCCATCTTCCATTTCCGTCATTCCTCTGATTCCATGCTCTCCTGTCATTCTGATAGTTTCTACCGTTCCTATCCTCAACTCTGTCTGACCTAAGAGTCATGTCGCCGTTCACAATGTTGCTCTCGTTATCCAGTTCCTGTAAGAGGTGCTGAAATGACGCAGAATCGTTCAAGCCTCTGCCTGCTATCACTATATCTCTGCGCAATCTCACTGGCAACTTCGTTATACAGATCCTAATGAGCTCCCCAGTTTCGTATGGCACATCCAAATACCTGTTTCGTCTCAGCATTTCCTGATAACACGACACTGGATCTCTTATACCACCTTCGTTACAATTTGGCATCATCAATATGCTTTGCTTAACCTGGTCCTGCTTACTTTTCGACCAGAATTCATTTAAAAATTTGTCACAAAACATCTTGTAGCTACTACAGTCTTTAATAACTTCCTGCATTTTCGCTCTAGCCTCGTCCCTCAAATGGTTACACACAAACTTCATTTTTAGGAGCGGTCCCCACGATGAAGGTAATGAATCTTGAAACTGAGACAGCCACAGGCATGGATGTTGGTAATTACCAGGATCCGGAAAACAAGTGTACGTTTGTACCGACACGAAGTGTCTCCTACATTCTTCTTCCGCATTTATGTTTTCCGACCTTGGGCTATATCCAGTTGGGTTTGCCACCTGTTTTATCCGACACAACCGTTCTTCTAACTCTATGAGTTCGTCATCCTCTTTCTGCCTATTTTCGATTTTTGAATTTATCTCACTCTCCCTCCGCAGTCTACCTGGTGGTGTTTCACCTTCGCTTCTGCACGCTAATTGCAACTGTGCTAGTTCTTCCCTATGTTTCCTATTTGTTTCTAATTGTGCCTCTTTAAACTGTAATAGTGATTGTATCTCCTCCTGGTCGGCATAAACCTCTCGCTGCGTACTGTCAGAGCCTGTTTCGCCTCTTATACTGATCTTTTCTACATTTGCGCTAATCGTATTCATTCTGACCACTACCTCCGCAACTTCATCCCTTTGTTTATTTAGCGCCATTTCCTGCCGTGTGACTTGAGCTTCCACGTTGTCTAATGCCCCTTGTTTATCTGCAAGTAAGTCCTCCACTATCTCTTTGATTCGCTCATCCGGCCACACGCCCCTATGTTCTGTAATATCGCTTTCTATTGCACTTATTCGTACCTCCACATTATTGGCTTTTTCTTTCACAGCATCACATTCTTGCTGCACCGCATCCAGATTCTTCTCCCCCTCATCTAACCTATTATTAACTGCGGACAGACGCTCATCGATAACTGTGTGTAGCTTCCTCATTGCCGCTTTATTTCCCTTATCAATTGCCTCCAATCTTTCCTTATTTGCTTCCAATCTCTCCTTAGTCTCCCTATCCATTGCTTCCAATCTCTCCTTAGTCTCCCTATCTCTCTCCTTAGCCTCCCTATCTCTCTCCTTATTCTCCCTATCTCTCTCTTTATTATCTCTATTGATTGCTTCTAATCTTTCGTTAGTTGCTTCAAATCTTTCCTTAGTCTCCCTATTCATCGCTTTATTATCTCTACTCATCGCTTCTAATCTTTCGTTAGTCTCCCTACTCATCGCTTGTAAAAACTGCAGTATCACATCGTTATTTCCTACTTTCGACGCGCTCACCTCGTTCGCCTGAGAAACCGTAGCTTCGCTAAGGGTAGCTGCACTTTCACCGCACACCTGGCCTAGTCTCGGCTCGCCCGCGTCGTCGGGAAAAGCCCGCGTTTGTGGACAAAGCCCGCCGCATAAAGGATCCCCTTGCAGCGGTCCACTGAACAATACAGCCTCTTCGGAGTGTCTGCCGTCCCCGCTCATTAACCCATGGTCAACAGCTACTTCCTGCTGCACTGCTACGTTCACGCCAGAATCGCTATTCTCCATTGTGGCTACGTTTTTCGACTGCGACCTAGTTACTACGGACATTACGCAAAAAAAAATTATGAAACGATCTTCGAGCCTTGTGCGATATAGCAATTAATTACATAAAATAAAATAAAAGATCCTCACCAATCCAGAAAGAATTTGCAAACAGAAAAAATTTTACTTCTTAGCGCTATCACAATACATTCCATAAAAAAAATCTTAACAGCAAACCCTAACAACAAAATATCCTAACAAAAACGATCCTGGCAAAGGAATCCTGGCAACAAATTAAATATCCTGGTAACAAAATTATCGTGGCAAAAAACGGAATCCTGGCAGGGTCGAAATTATGAGAGGCACCCACTTGCCTTTCTCATACTGTGGCATCAAGCAGTCAGGCCTGCAAGATGAGTGGTTTGCCAAGCGAGTGGAATCTTCCTTAATTTATCGAGCAACATGAATTCTCGTATCTTACTATTTAGTTACAAATTATCCTCCTGTATGAATAATATGCAACGGAAACACGCATCTGACTATCAGTGATTTATAGAACTCTGACTGTACACTACGCACTGGCAATACCACATTTACCTTTTGTCTTTGATTTAACGGCTTTTATATAAATTCGGGACATTACGATAACATACAATTTAATGAAAAAGGCCACCAATCTCTTTCTTTTCACTATTTGATTTATTCCTAAACACACAAATTCTACAACCTACAACAAAATCACATGAGAAATTCCGCCCAGTGGGCATGGCTTTACGTTAGTGAATCTCTATACTATGGTCTCGTAATCTATTTACCGCAACAGTGCACTCCCTGGATCGGATGGTGGATCTTTTATTATACCTCACACTTCGCCTCTCACAATAATCCTCGCGAAACTTTCCTCCAGATCGAGCGATACAGAAGGAACAGGCATACCCACAAATCTTTAGAAACTACCTTGCTACTCCCATGCAAAACACACATACCCAAATTACAAGACATACACAACACAACAATATGAAATATTACACAAAGAACGGTTACAACTTCATCACTTTCCGCTTTCCCACTTCAATCAATATTTATCCCAGTTTCACACGACACTGCCCCACTTTGTAATTCTACTTTCCTACTGTGAACTCTGGAGATAAACGCACGTCTTCCTGTGCAATGCAAGCCAAGTGGCGTTGCTGGAAAAACGGCCGACTCACCTTGATTCTCTCTCAGAGTTTAAATTTAGCGTCAAAAAAATGGCTCTGAGCACTATGGGACTCAACTGCTGTGGTCATAAGTCCCCTAGAACTTAGAACTACTTAAACCTAACTAACCTAAGGACAGCACACAACACCCAGCCATCACGAGGCAGAGAAAATCCCTGACCCCGCCGGGAATCGAACCCGGGAACCCGGGCGTGGGAAGCGAGAACGCTACCGCACGACCACGAGATGCGGGCAAATTTAGCGTCACACGGAATGATATTTCTTAAATACTTCAACTTATGATACACACGCTATTTCTTAAATATTTCTGCTTATTGTACACACGCTATTAATTCTTAAATATTTCAGCTTAAGCTCACGGAAGTATCTCAACTTATAACTACACGTGGGCTCATTGTGACCGTTAGTTTACTACAATCCCCTTGAAATTACCTGCCTCACTTTGTAATTTTCCCCACAAAAGGGTCCTGTGAAAGAGAATTATTAATTCTAACTACTCTTAAATATTCCACATCCATACCATGCCTCCACTCTTTCATCACGGAGCACAACAAGAAAACAGGTCTTTACAGCAGAAGGTTCAGCGGCAGAGTACCTGAAACATGGCCGTATTCCGATTCTCTCGCACCTCTCTCGAAGTGGGAGAAGCACCCTGCTACCTTATTGGTCAGCCACATTTCAGACGCTCAAAGCTCTGGTAACTTCCATCTCTTTGGTCTCACCAAAGGTAGCCAAAGGATCGACTCAAAGATGATCATATATTCCGATTCACTATCTGTGGTTAGCAGACGACCATACATTCATTCCTTTCACAGATCTCACCAAACTGGATGTAGGGATTTATTTTGAGGGAGTGCACATGTGATCAATTAAATAAATAAATTGTCATTCTTTCCCACACTGGTATCCGGCTTCGCTGTATTAATTGAAATTGAGTTACTTTTACACAAAAAATGTGTTGTTCTGACAAGAATTTCGTACCTATTTTCAATGTTGGGCGGTACTGTACCCTTTCAATGTTTCGAAAGTTATTCGATCTTTTATGTATTTACTTATGTCATAATTCCTGTAACACTGATGTATATGTTTATTTCTATTCTTTTGTAAAGCCCCTATTACTACAAACGTTATCTGTATTATTATGTTTTTAATGATGTGTTTTGTACCTTTGTTATTGTATTCTTATGTTATAAAATTGTAATTGTCACCAGTTCATGATATTATTAACTTGTTAGTTACATTTCACTGCACACGTTTCTGTTGGTCATAGTATATGGACAATATGTGAGAAGTAGGTACTGATAGTGTTTGCACGTGTGTTAATGATTCAGCAAGGGACTGGATAACAGCATTGCTGGATCTAAGGACAATTTCAAAAACTTTGTGAGTGCACAAGTGGTGGTTTATGGACTTGCTATATTCTCCGCAAGACTCTTCGATGGTGAATGTGCACCTGCACAATCGCAACAGATGGCTGCTGGCCATCTCTACAAGGACTACAGTGGGTCTGCATCTTTGATGGCCCACCATTACCATTATTTCTACAAGGACTGCAGTGGGTCTGCACCTCTGGTGGCCCACCAATACCGTAATCTCTACCAGGACTACAGTGGGTCTGCTCTGTGATGACCTACCTACCAATACTCTTCAAAATTTCGACTGACTCTGCTGTGGGTTTGCTCTGTTGTGGCCCATTACCTGTCTGCATGTCGAGAGTCAGCACTGTCTTTCCATTGGAAGGACAACACTACTTCTTCAAGACTGCATGGAAATCCACTACTTCCGTGTGCATTTTCTTTTACTGCTCAGACTTTGAGAAAAACACTGCTATTCTCCTGTTATGTACGATTAGGACTGTCTTTATGGACTGTGAGACAATTTTAGCTTTTGACCAACATTGTATCAATAAGTGTGTGCATTTGATTTCTTTGTTATTGTAATTATGAAAAATTTTTTTTCAAATTTGTATTGGCCACTGCCCAATCCAATTTGTAAAAATTTTTGTGGGGAGCATGGGGGCTATGTAAATAGGCTGTTTAGGTTTTCTTATTGGCAACGTTACGTAGCGCTCAATATGAAAATCACTGGCTGTGCTGTGTGCAGTCTGTGGCTAGTTTGCATTGTTGTCTGCCATTGTAGTGTTGGGCAGCGGCAGCTGGATGTGAACAGCGCGTAGCGTTGCGCAGTTGGAGGTGAGCCGCCAGCAGTGGTGGATGTGGGGAGAGAGATGGCGGAGATTTGTAATTTGTCATGAACTGCTATATTTATATATGATGATATCAAGGTAAATACATTGTTTGTTCTCTATTAATATCTTTCATTTGCTAACTATCCCTATCAGTAGTTAGTGCCTTCCATAGTTTGAATCTTTTATTTAGCTGGCAGTAGTGGCGCTCGCTGTATTGCAGTAGCTTGAGCAGCGAAGATTTTTGTGAGGTAAGTGATCTGTGAAAGGTATAGTTTAATGTCAGTCAGGGCCATTCTTTTGTAGGGAATTTTGAAAGTCAGATTGCGTTGCGCTAACAAAATATTGTGTGTCAGTTTAAGCACAGTCACGTATAAAATGTTCAAAGGGGACGTTTCACAGGGTAGTTGACTTACACCTTCTAGAGCACGTTGGGTGGCACGGGATACATGCGGACGTGCATTGTCCTGTTGGAACAGCAAGTTCCCTTGCCGGTCTAGGAATGGTAGAACGATGGGTTCGATGACGGTTTGGATGTACCGTGCACTATTCAGTGTCCCCTCGACGATCACCAGTGGTGTACGGCCAGTGTAGGAGATCGCTCCCCACACCATGATGCCGGGTGTTGGCCCTGTGTGCCTCGGTCGTATGCAGTCCTGATTGTGGCGCTCACCTGCACGGCGCCAAACACGCATACGACCATCATTGGCACCAAGGCAGAAGCGACTCTCATCGCTGAAGACGACACGTCTCCATTCGTCCCTCCATTCACGCCTGTCGCGACACCACTGGAGGCGGGATGCACGATGTTGGGGCGTGAGCGGAAGACGGCCTAACGGTGTGCGGGACCGTAGCCCAGCTTCATGGAGACGGTTGCGAATGGTCCTCGCCGATACCCCAGGAGCAACAGTGTCCCTAATTTGCTGGGAAGTGGCGGTGCGGTCCCCTACGGCACTGCGTAGGATCCTACGGCCTTGGCGTGCATCCGTGCGTCGCTGCGGTCCGGTTCCAGGTCGACGGGCACGTGCACCTTCCGCCGACCACTGGCGACAACATCGATGTACTGTGGAGACCTCACGCCCCACGTGTTGAGCAATTCGGCGGTACGTCCACCCGGCCTCCCGCATGCCCACTATACGCCCTCGCTTAAAGTCCGTCAACTGCACATACGGTTCACGTCCACGCTGTCGCGGCATGCTACCAGTGTTAAAGACTGCGATGGAGCTCCGTATGCCACGGCAAACTGGCTGACACTGACGGCGGCGGTGCACAAATGCTGCGCAGCTAGCGCCATTCGACGGCCAACACCGCGGTTCCTGGTGTGTCCGCTGTGCCGTGCGTGTGATCATTGCTTGTACAGCCCTCTCGCAGTGTCCGGAGCAAGTATGGTGGGTCTGACACACCGGTGTCAATGTGTTCTTTTTTCCATTTCCAGGAGTGTATATAGGTAACCTAAGAGCATCGGTATAGGACGCTGTCTGGTATACTTTCGTGTATATGTCCGAAAATTAACCACGAATGGACATACTGTACACTCATCTAGCTACCATTTGCAGTCTAATGTAAGGTACTCGCAAAGTTGTGGAAGGTTGGTTTAGCGATGATACAGAAATTGGGTAGCATGCCACTGTGTCATTGGTTGGCGTTGAAATTATGGAAAAACTGGTACAATTGCCAATACCGATCGCAGTATCAACTGCGGTGAAACTTCCTGGCAGATTAAAACTGTGTGCCCGACCGAGACTCGAACTCGGGACCTTTGCCTTTCGCGGGCAAGTGCTCTACCAACTGAGCTACCGAAGCACGAGTCACGCCCAGTACTCACAGCTTTACTTCTGCCAGTACCTCGGCTCCTACCTTCCAAACTTTACAGAAGCTCTCCCGCGAACCTTGCAGAACTAGCACTCCTGAAAGAAAGGATATTGCGGAGACATGGCTTAGCCACAGCCTGGGGGATGTTTCCAGAATGAGATTTTCACTCTGCAGCGGAGTGTGCGCTGATATGAAACTTCCTGGCAGATTAAAACTGTGTGCCCGACAGGAAGTTTCATATCAGCGCACACTCCGCTGCAGAGTGAAAATCTCATTCTGATCAACTGCGGTGCTTATTGCAGTACATCGTGCCATACCGACGGCGTCTTTTCCGTATCTTCCGTCCCCTGGTATGTTATGATTACCACATAATGACTGCCTGATATCACTTGTTCGAGATGGAGAGAGTCTTGATGGGAGTAACACCTTCCCGAGATGGATATCACCGAAACAGGGCAGTACATGACTGCAGTATGAGGAATCAATGCTCTTGGTCTCTTCGAAATGGGACGCCAAGACACCTGCTACCCCGTCACTGTGGAAGACAAGATTAAATGCAGAGGTCATCGCCTTCGGACAACTGTTTGGAAACGCTCTAGAATGCCGCAAACTCTTCCAGTTTCCATATATTGTGATGTCTTCCACGTTTTTGTCAATAATAAACACCGCCTCTGTCTGTTATTTCAACCACCCCGTGTGCTGTGAGAGCAGCATATTTTACACCGTACGATGTCCAGCGTTGTGTGAGAGCCAATGGATCAAATCGAGCTACTGTCGAATTGCCACCTGACACAGAGCTCGAAGTCATTGTAGAAAAGCCAAGTGTATGGCTGTGTACACAGCTGTAGTTATACACTGCTTCAATGTGTTACAGCAAAAAACAATGTACCAAATTGGTTATGAAAAAACAACACAAGAACCCTCTCCTTATGACGGGCAGCTGATATGGTCTTCGTCCAGTATAGGCGACAAAACTTTACACGCGTCCGCGGAAGCGACTTTGGTCGCTGGCCGCCTGCTCCAGTGGACCAACACATTTATTTTTCATGGGATCATCACATAAGGTCGATGTCAATACGCAGACGGTATTTGTTTCCCGATATATAGGAAGAGAGAGACACAGTAACATCTTATCGAGTTGTCTCCCAGGTAATGTTAGTGAAGGTTTCATAGCTCGTATTTTTTACTTCGTTGGATGTTACAAGAATGACGAGGAGAGAAAGACAGAGAGAGAGAGAGAGAGAGAGAGAGAGAGAGAGAGAGAGAGAGAGAGAGAGAGAGTGAGAGAGGGGAAGGGGGTTGGGGGGGGGGATAGAGATAGAGATTGTGCTGCTGACAACGAAGACTCGGACACCATTACACTGTCGTATTTCCCGGCGTGGTACACTTAGGAACAAGATAAAGAAGATCAGGATATGTACAGATGGATATTTATAGACCGTCATTCGATATCGCTGAATCGTAGGTGCATACTGCTGAATTTCTTTGTGCAGTCTGCGTATACTGTGCACGGTTGTGAATCTCGTCCTGTAAGTTAGTGTGGTGTTTTTCTTTTTGTGGTAGCTCCTCTACCTGTCAGCCTCGTAACTAAAGGGACAGTGCTGCCGGAACGTGATGGCATTTAGAGAGCTGGCGGGGGCATCTCTTACTCGTCGACATCTGGTGGTTTCAAAAGCTATAACCGAGCGAGGTGGCGCAGTGGTTAGACACTGGACTCGCATTCGGGAGGACGACGGTTCAATCCCGCGTCCGGCCATCCTGATTTAGGTTTTCCGTGATTTCCCTAAATCGCTCCAGGCAAATGCCGGGATGGTTCCTTTCAAAGGGCACGGCCGACTTCCTTCCCCGTCCTTCCCTAATCTGATGAGACCGATGACCTTGCTGTCTGGTCTCCTTCCCCGAAACAACCAACCAATCAAAAGCTATATATGGAATGGCGGAAGATTCGTGAGAATACGGCAGGTACGCGATACTCTGAAGAAAGTGGAGCTGAGAGGTGAACTCTATATCATTTGCTAGCAAACGTATTAAAATCTCTCACATACATCTCGCGAAGTGACTGCAAAGGGGCAAATACGGTTTCTGCAGAGAGGCAATCAGAAGCAGAAGTTCTGTCTTTCGTTTTCTCGTACTTCCATAAGTTTTGCGTGCCTATAAATGGATGGACTGACACCTAAATAGATAGACTAAATTTACATTTAAAATTATATGCTTACTTGGCAAGCAATCGTACGGTGTGTGGCGGAGGGTACCCTGTACCACTGCCAGTCATTCCTTTTCTATTCCCCTCGCAAGTAGAGTGAGGGAAAAAGACTGCCCATATGCCTGCCTATGAGCGCTAATTTCTCGGACCATATCTGCGTGGTCCTTATGCGAAATGTGCGTTGGCGGTAGTAGAATCCTTCTTCGAGTCCGCGTCAAATATCGGTTCTCAATAACGTTCCTCGAAAAGAACGTCGTCTTCACTCCAGGAATTCCCATTCCATTTTTCGGAGCATCCGCCCACTAGTTTGGTGGAAACCAATAGGAACGCTTCTGTAGGGCTGTATTCTGAGAGAAACCTAGATCCCCACACTCGTACACATTTGGGATGTGGCTGTCAGTGGACAGGCATTTCTTTATTGCTCCTTGCATCAGCCTTTCTGGGATATTTCTAGAGCACATCTCAAAACGTTTTGGTTTGCAAGAGGAATGAGGGGAAGTATACTGTTCAACGTCCTAATATTTACCCCAGCGGCATTTGAGCACTCAGTCCTTCTGAGAAGAATAGGACGACTTCTGCGACTCTGGGATCATTGACAGCTGCCTGGCATGGCGAGCGGTGGTTGGTCGGCCAGGAGCGGTACAGCCCTGATGTGTGGGCAATGACTCGCGACTTGATGGTGGCAGCGGAAGCGAGATTCAAGAGTTGGAGCTGTAATCTGGCGTTTTTTGGTTGCGTCCAGATCTTTTAATGGAATTTCAATCTACCACCTACACAGGGAGAGATGATCATCGTAATAAAATCACCTATATCATGAAATTTATAACGTGATATCTGGTATAAAGCTGATATTTACAACTTCTCTGTGCTGGTACCTTGAGGGACTTTGTATGTGAAGAGACATTTGTTTACATAAAGGGCGTTCCAAAGTGAGGAGGTGTCCTGCGCCAGAGGTCGAGTATATTCTTAGCTCTCAGTCATCAGGCAAAAATGAGCCTAATATTCTAGTCTTGTGATGCAGAAAGTGTCAGATATTAAGCTAATGAGAACAGATATTTCTGCAAAATGAGACAGTACTTAGATGAAATATAGTCTATGCCTTAGTGTTGTACAGGATTTTCACAAGTAACTATGTTTTTTCGATGTGAAAATGTGTGTATGGTAATTTATCTTCGAAAATAAATCGTATAAAAGGGAGGAATTTACATTTCACTTGAGAAATTCTAGGTGTATTGGCAAAGCAACAAGCCAATTTAAGATTTTTTAAACTGTTAAACTGGAGGGTCTAAGTCAAGGGGGGGGGGGGGGGGGAGGAGCTGCAGTTGATTCAAGTCCCGCCACATTGTGCTGCGGTCAGCTGCAGGACTGGTCACGAGGACATCGGGAGAACAGAAGTCGAGGCTTATGGCTGCTGCGGCTCATGGCTGACCTAGTGGATCGGTTCTTCATGTACACAATACATTCAGTAGATGACGTTGGACTAGATTGGAGGTGACTCTTCAGTTTTCGTTTTTGTCTTGAGACACTGTGTTCAGATAAGATTACGAGCACTACATTCGTAAAAAAATATCGTACGATATATTTCCCATGTTTCTGTTCGCTAGGATGCTACTTACAAGTCGTAAATAGATGCTTCATTCCCAAATGATGTTTCTACAGGAGTCCTGTGTTAGGAGCAAGGTGTTACAGGCTATTGGCCAACTTAAGTACATCACTGTCCTGCAACAACCCCTGCTCAAGGATCTTACCGAACACCTTATC
Organism: Schistocerca americana; assembly: GCF_021461395.2. Taxonomy (NCBI): domain Eukaryota; kingdom Metazoa; phylum Arthropoda; class Insecta; order Orthoptera; family Acrididae; genus Schistocerca; species Schistocerca americana. The sequence goes on from NC_060127.1 coordinate 196,201,933, forward strand.
CTCAGCGTCTTTTTCTCCACCTTCACCCTCACCTTCGGCACCACCTACATCCGTCCTTCAGTTCCCATCCCCTATGACTATCTCACCCATATTGACCACACCTTCTCCACGTATGTGATTGCTGTGCTGTAGACCTGAACACCCAAGGCCAGCACCCTGGGGACTGGGTGTTTGTGTTGTCCTCATTATTTCATCATCATCATCATCATCATCACCATTCGTGATATGGCTACATTGGACTGCGTAAAACATTCGAGTGTGAAAAAAATTTTGATTTTGTACAGGCGCTGATGACCACACAGATGAGTGCCCCACAATCCACACATCATTCATAGCCACAACCCTGCCACCCTCTGGCAGTGGCAACAGTTCCTTTCTGTAACCTTTTCCCTTCCCTCAGCATACCCATCGCAAAAGTAACACCACCCCCTATGTCGTCCTCACTTCCCCAGACCTACTTGGGCATATCACTGCAGAAATCCTAGATGCCGTTGGCAGTGACCATTTCCCAGTCTTTCTCACCATCGCCTTAGCTCCTCGCCCACCTTCAGCTCCTCGCCCTGTTGCCCTCCCAAGGTCATTCACAACTAGCACCATGCCGACTGGAATACCTACTAGGAATCCATTGACACCCATATCAGAAGCTACTCCTTCCAAGATCCTGATGACATCGCTCACGCCTCGACCTTCCTCTCTGTAGTCCTCTCCATACCTAATGATCCTCACTTTGATTACTCCCTCTTCCCACCATCCTTGAATGCACTGCTACAAATGTCCTGCTGCTTGCACCTACCTTTCAGTACCTGGACCAGTTACTGCCCTCAGAATTAAACACTCCTATTAAGGCACATGACATTAAACTCATTCTCAGCTCCAAATGCAATGCAGGCCCTGGTCACGATTACATCACCTGCAGCTACCTCAAGCATAACCCTCTCTCATTCCGTGCCACCCTTGCCATCCTGTACAAAACCATCCTCTCCACAGGTTTTTAGCCTGACCTGTGGAAAACCTCCCACATCCTGTTGTACCTTAAACCCAACAAAACCCCTTCTGACACCCCCTCCTATCATCCCAAATGCCTCACGTCCATGTTCAGTAAGACTTTCAAGTCCGTCCTCTCCTACCATATCCATCACCACCTACCTCAACACCACTTCCTCCTTATGAACTAGTGTGGTAACTGGTCCTCCTTCTCCACTGAAAACCAGTTCCTTAACCTTACGCATCTCCTCTCCCTATAATTTAACTACTGTCATTGTGCTATTTTTGTTTCCCTCGATCTCTAGAACGCCTATGTGTATGGTGTTCTTGGCTCCTTTTCAGGCTCCAGACCTAAGCCCTTCCTGTCCATACATGTCACTGCGACATTCCTCTCCAAAAGTCCTTCCAATTTCTGTACTTTCTACCCTACTACAGGTGTACCCCAAGGCTCTGACCTTTCCATTATCTCCTGTACACTGCTGATATGCCCAAACCATCCCCACCCATCCATCTCCTTCAATATGCTGATGACACCGCCTTCCTTGCCCTGTATCCTACTCTTCAACAGTCCCAGGCCTCCCTTCAAACAGACCTTGATGTAACCAGGGGATCCTTCTCAATCCTTTAAAAACCCAGGCAATCATCATTGGGCATACCACAACTTCCTTCTGGCTCCATGTTTTCAACCTCACCATCTATGACTGTCGTATCCAACTTACTTGCAGCTTGAAATGTCTTGGCCTCACCCTTGACCATCACCTCTCCTGGACTCCCCATCTCCTTACTACAAAGCCCACAACTGACTCCACCTCCTGAAACATCTGTCCAGCAGGGTAAGGGGAATGCATCTGTCCACCATCCTTCATATCTACAATTACTTGATCCATTTCATCTATTACGTATGTTACTTAGATCTACACCCCTCCTGAGTTCTAAAATCACTCAAAATCCCTGAACGCCATGTGCTCTACCTCACTTTCCACATCCATCTCCTGTTCCCAACAAGGATCCTCCATGATCTCATCCCTTTCCCACATCTCTTTCTTTCCTTGAACACATCCATATTCCTTACACCAACCACAGACTCGATCAGAATGTCCTGGTGTCTCCTTTCCTCTCCACTTCTTGCCTGCTGCTGCACCTCTGCTGAGGTGTCCCACCCTCTCTGTGAGACGTGGGGGAGTCGTTGGCGCCAGTGTTTCTCGTATCTTGTAGGGGCAGTAAACCTGCTGACATGCGCGTTTTCTCTTTGGTTTTCCTCTTCTGGCCGCTGTTTAAGCGCGACTCTTCCAGCTATGGTTCTCTTGGTTTTTCATTTGGGGGCCCTAGCGGTCGTGCTTCCCCGTACTTGGGCACGTGTCGGCGAGTCTTGGAGTGACCGTTACGGAGGGGCGCTGGTTGCCTGCGGTACTGTGTTATGGCTTGAGGAGTGTTTCGGTGGTGGGCTGGTGGTGATGGCCTCCAATGCACTAGGAAGTGTGTGTATTGTACTATCTGATACTGGACGCCTATGTATGGTGAGTGGATTCTTGTCATTTGCTGCTACTAATGGTGGCCATCTGCTATTTCTTTGATGTTCTGTTTTGTGACCAATCTGATTGTAATTTTTGTTTACAGCCAGAAACCGTGATTTGTATGTGATTATCACCACTGTGTTGGGAATAAGGAATTCTCTCTTTGTTCCACTATATGTTGGGTAGTGGTGTTAAGAGTGTAAAACGTTGCTCAATAATGAAAGCACTAAGCGTAAGTAGAGCGAAGGTTGCATGAGTCAATCTAGGATAGTGCACAGGCCATGTTTAGTGTTAAGACAGTGGGCTTGTAACGTTACTTGAGTATCTTATGGTTTATTCTGTGGTCTTTGTTTGGAGGGGCTGTGACTTTGGTGTCTTGGGGTCTGCCAGTAAGAATTATAAACTGTAAGAAATAAATATTTTCCATTCTAGTTGTTTCAGGTCGTGCGAGTGTTAAGGGTATTAAATTTAAAGAAATAAGAGAGTTTGTGTTGTGTCCTTTAGTTTGGTTGTCTGTCCTTAGCTTTTTTTTAATGTTGCAGTGTACGGCGAGTGGCGGGAACAATGAGTTCCGGAGTAACCAAAACAGGGGGCGACGTCTTGATCGAAACATGTTCGGAGGCCGTCAGCTCGGCCAGCTACGTTTTGGTGTCGCCCGGCGCTACTTGGCGGTATACTGTCAGAGTCGCTGCTCGACCCAGTGGTTGAATATTCTCTCTTCTAATTGTTTGGAGATTCCTCTCGTTAATAAGTTTGGGCTGCGCCAAGGTGAGTGCCCTGTTCCTAGTAGTTTGGCCACTCTTGCATTAGGGTGGGTCATCTGTTGGAGTGTGCCCACTGTTGCATGGAACTTAAATTGACTATTAAGCTAAGTGTCTTTTCTGCCTAAATATTTTTTATACTTGAAAGGGATTTCACGAGTGTGTTCTGTGAAATTAGTCACTATATAATTGGGGGAATTCCGTTGTCCTGTGACCTGTTCATTGGTCTAAAGTTCCCATTGGGGAGTTTGCTCTTTTACTTAAAATTTGTTATTTAATATTCTGTACTGTTACTTGTTTTACCAATGGGGATATAATCCCAGTAAATTCCTGTTGAATTTGTGGGCAATTATGCTGGTCATCTATATTTATCAGGGAACATTTGTTATTTAGTTAAAAGGAAGGATCTGTACTTAACTTGTTTCATGCCATACACTGTTGTAAAGACTGTATAAAGTTTTTAATTATGTTTGTTATTCGTGGCTATTGGAAGGACTGTTTTGTGAAAGATCATGTAAAAGTGTTTTTGGAAAAATGTGTAATAAAGCTTTGTGATCTACAAGCCTGTGTTTGCCTTTTCTTGTGATTGCCCTTTGTGACTGGTTTGAAGACTATCAATTTCACATCCCACTCTGCATATCCACACATTCCATTTCCACTCTCAAAGAAAGTCTCAGCATCTCCTCATTCCAGATGATGACCTTTGTCCGATATTTGTCCTTCCTTCCAACCCTGATCCTATTCTTCCTCTCCCCTCCTCCCTGGAGCTCGCTCTGCTTTCCCTCCCCCTTTGCTGTTTCTTACCACTCTGTCTTTCCTGCTTCTTCTTTCCCAGTCTTTGGACTCCTCAGACTGCTCCCTTCCTCAACCTCCCCATCTCCTGTCCCTTGGTGTGCTACCAGCTACCCTCCCCCTACCACACCTTCCTGCCCCCTCTCCTCCACTGACAGCCCTCCTATCTTTCCTCTTTCCGTCCTCTCTGATCTCGCCTTCTTTGGTAAGTCCTTCCAGTTTTAATGCAGTTTACTCTCTGTCATATTCTGGTGCTCACTGTATGTGTTACTTAAGTGCAGTGTGTTTTAAGTGTCGTCATCCCACGTGGGTTTTAATACTGTGGACACCATTTTTTATCATGTTCTCTGTGCCTCCAGCATTTGTGTACTGTGTCTTTGTTGACTGTGATTTTATTTATATGTGGACTTTATGCATTTTTTTGTGTATTTTAACCCCAGTTGTTTCATTGTCATGTATTAAATTCATCTTTTATCAGCTTATCATCTGTTTTTAATATTTTCCTGTGGTATTTGTATGGTCTCTTGGCTGAAGACGGCAGATGGTGCCACTGCCAGACCACCCCTTCCCACTAGGGGCAAAGGTATGTAATTACAGTAAAGAAAAAAATATGGGCAAAATGGGACAGTGAGTCACTGTTTTGATGTTATTATTACCCATCTTTGTGTTCCTCCCAGCAGGATCTATTCACTTGTAGACTGGCAGGAGGCTACTCCCCTGTACTTCAGTGATAGCTTGTACTTCAGTGATAGCTTGCTATCGTATCATTATTACCCATCCTTCCTATATAGGGTTATTAGCTAGACTGATTGGAAGCACTTTGCTAGACTAATAGTGAAAACATCCTCTCCACATCTGGCAATTATTAACGAAACTGGATGGAGCTACTGTCTAACGCTAGATAAGTGACAGCTGTCCCTGTCCAGTTCAAATTGTTCAATAAGCAATATTCTGCACTGTGTACAAAATAAAGACTTACAGCCATACTATCTGGCAGCCCACACAGATGAGGCCGGTTCTGGATGAGGGAGCAGAGGGAAGTGGAGGGGAGGAGAGTGAGGGAGAAGGGAGTGGAGATAGGAGGAGGGTGAACAGCACCCTCTGGTGGTGGTGTTGTGAACTAGGTCAGTTGGTCTCCAAACCTCAAGGTGAACACACAAAATCGGATATTCCTGCCAATAAATTTGAATTTCCCACCATTTTTTGCATATCAGTTTCCCATCATTTCCAGGGTTGGAGGTGAGCAGGGGAGGGCAGGGGAAGGGGGAGGGAGCCCATGTGCTGATACAAGAAAACCCATAATATCATCAAGGAGTGGGGGTAACTGATTGATTAATTAATTTGTGTTATTTGTGATATCAGTTTGATATCAAATGTGGGCCAAAACTCGGTTTGCCCTCCTACTGAAATGTGCAACACAAACGTAATTACTGCTATTAAAAGCGAATTAAATAGGAAAGAGTCTTATTCATACACTGAGGTGACAAAAGCCATGGGGTATCTCCTAATATTGTGTCGGACGTCGCGATTCCTGGTGTAGTGCAGCAACTGGATGGGGCATAGACTGAGCAAGACATTGGAAGTCCCCTGCAGAAATATTGAGCCAGGCGTTTGACCACGAACTGACCTTTCGATTACATCCCATAAATTTTCGGTGAGGTTCTTATCGGCTGATTTTGGTGGTAAAATCGTTTGCTCGAATTGTTCAGCACCTTCTTTAAACCAGTTGTGAACTATTGTGGCCCAGCCACAGGGTGCATTGTCATCCATAAAAATTCCATCGTTGTCTGGGAACATGAAGTCCATGAATGGCTGCAGATGGTATCGAAGTAGCCAAATGTAACCATTTCCAGTCAACGTTCGGACCAGTTGGATCAGAGGACGCAACCCATCCCATGTAAAGACAGCCTCCATCATTGTAGAGCCACTACCAGCTTGCACAGTGCCTCATTGACAACTTGAGTTCCTGACTTTGTGGAGTCTGCGCCACACTCAAATTCTAGCATCATCTATTACCAACTGAAATGGGATCTGACCAGGCCACGGTTTCCCAGTCGTCTAGGGTCCAACGGATGTGGTCACGAGCCCACGAGAGGCCCAGCAGCTGATGCCGTGCTGTTAGCAAGGGCACTCGCGTCGGTCGTCTGCAACCAGAGCCCACGAGCACCAAGTTGCATTGCACTGTCCTAACGGATACGCTCGTCGTACGTCCCATATTGATTTCTGCGCTTATTTCACGTCTGTCTGTTAGCATTGACGACTCTACACAAATGACGTTGCTCTCGGTCGTGGAGTGAAGCCTGAAATCTGACATTCTCGGCGCCCCCTTGACGCTATGTATTTCGGAATACTGAATTCCCTAACGATTTCCGAAAAGGAATGTCCCGTGGGTCTAAATCCTGGCTTCGTGGGTTCCGCATTCATAGTCTGTTAATTCCAGACGTACCGCCATATTCATATCGGAAGCCTGGGTCACCTTAGTGCAAATGACTGCACCGTCAATGCACTGTCCTTTCATACTTTGTGTACGCGGTACTACCGTCATGTCTATATGTGCACCTCGCTATCCCATGAGTTTTGTTACGTCAGTGTATAAAACTCATGTAGGAGTCACAGATAGGTGTCAGACCGAAACGGCGTGGAACCATCCGATAGCGCTGCCGAACATGTCTTATGATAGAAAATACAGAAACTGCCGGAAGAGGGACGACAGAAAGCAATTGATTAGATAGCAGGCTGCTACCTACGCGGCAACACGCGCGCGGAACCTGTTGCTCAAGTCCGCAGTTCCCGTGTGGAGGCCGGAGCAGTGGATGTTAAATGGCGGCGGCGGCCGCAGCTGACAGCAGGTAGTCACGACCGGCGTCCCCAAGGCCGGCAGAGGAGCAGCTGGCGCTTCCAGGCAGCCCGCAGGCCGCGTTTACGACCGTCGTAAAAGTGACGCACTACGCTGGGAAGGGAAGCGAATAGGGAGGGGGTCTGCGGCCAAGGTTAGGTGGCCGCGACTCACCCTGAAGGCCGCGCACGCGGTTTCACAGTGAGGTAGGCCCGCCACAAGCCGCCCTCGCCAGAGGCACAGCTGAAGAGGCTGTGAACAGTAAAGCTATTTACTCAGTTACTCGCATAGTTACAGGAGAAAACAAGTGTATGCGTTTCCAGACAGATGCTCAGAAGTTGATAATGGTTTCACAACCCAACGTCCACTTTTGAAATCCAATTAGAAGCAGAAGCTTCTGCAGACAAATTGTAGAGATCTTCCACTCAGTGGCGGCCGTTGATGATGATGATTTTGTTTGCTTTTGGTCCTATCGACTCTCAGTCCAATCTCACCGCTTTCATGAATGATGATCAAATTATGAGGACAACACACTCAGTCATCTCGAGGCAGGTGAAAAATCCCTGAAATATTCCACTAAAGCCGGCCGCTGTGGTCTCGCGGTTAAGGCGCTCAGTCCGGAACCGCGCGACTGCTACGGTCGCGGGTTCGAATCCTGCCTCGGGCATGGATGTGTGTGATGTCCTTAGGTTAGTTAGGTTTAAGTAGTTCTAAGTTCTAGGGGACTGATGACCACAGAAGTTAAGTCCCATAATGCTCAGAGCCATTTGAACCGTTTTTTTATTCCACTAAGAGTGTGGCATTTCTCTTCAAATGCGACACGGAAATCGCACTTAAAATTACAACATCAATCTTTGAATGTGTGCTACGAGGGACGTTCAGTAAGTAATGCAATACTTTTTTTCTTTGTCAGTTTCGGTTGAAAAAAATGTGAAATTTGTTGAGCGACTTCATGGAGTATCCCTTCCTGGGCCTCTGTAGTTTTATGAATTTCCCACAGTTGGCGGCAGTATCCGTACCCTTCTAAGCGTCTGTAGTGGAGGTATGTGCCAAGCAGAGAGCGGTCACTGAGTTAAACCAGAGCATCGCATATACTGGTAGGCGATGCAGAATGTGTACGGAGACCCGGCAGTGAATGAAAGCACGGTGAGTGGTTGGACGAGGCGTGTGTCATCATCCCGACAGAGTCGCGCAAATCTGTCCGATCTACCGCACACACACACACACACAGCTGCGACTCCTGCAGTTTGCCAAGTTACGGACACGACATGTCGACAGAACGCATTCAAACACCTCAGAAGTCAACTGGACATCTCTGTTATGGTGCTGATACACTCGTCCACCAGTTGATAGCATCAGGAAACTGAGGGAACTTCAGTGCATATAAATGTAAGCTACCGCGGCCATTTTCACAGCAATAAAATTTTTCTGGGTTTGTGACGGCATTGTCAGTATGTGTAAAACTACCGACTTTTAGGTCCCTACTGGAACCGACCTTCCTCAGCGTATTATTGTTTACTGCTGAGTGAGAAAACTTCGTTTCTTATTTACCTGTAGACATGGCTGTTATGTAAGTCTGATAGGCTGTTTAGTGTGGAAGGGGGGGGGGGGGATCTTAGAAGACTTTATTGGTGTTTCTATTACTTGTTTTTATTGGTGGAATCCCGACGTTCTGATTGGTGTTTGCATTACTGCTTGTGACTGGTGGAAATCGGCGAATGGAAAACCAGGCGGCAGCTGTGACGTGGCGTTGTTTTCCCGCTTTCCACCGCCTGTACTCTGTGTACCGGCCGCCGCTGCGGTCTCCCTCGCGCCTGTACTCGTACGTGCTGCTTCACGTGAGTTGTTGCCTCGTGGCGCTGCCATTGCTGGCACCCAGGACGCCGGAAGTCGCTACCCGTCTTCTCTGTTCATGTTGGCCGGTCGCCTGGCTGTTTCTATTGCCTCTCTAATCTTCCTCCTGAGAGTAAGAGGCTGTCTTGCGAGGACGCGTGCTTCACCAGAGTCACTCATCCTCGTGTTCGGCCACCGCTGACTCGGTGTGCCGTCTTAGTCGGATATATCCGTGTGCTGATGGGTCGCACCGTCCCACCTACATACACTAATCCACATTCGCACCTGGTTTCGTAATCTCCAGCAGCCTGTAGTTTGTCAACTGCACCTTTCGTTGTACGAAGAACATCTTTTATTCTGTTGCTGCTTCGGAAACTAGGCTTGATGCCTGCTCGGCAGAGAATTTTGCCCAACCGTTCAGTGACACACACGGCAGCTCACGTGAAGCATAGAGGCGCGCGGGAGACCGGAGCGGCAGTAGGTTTTACAGAGAGTACTCTACTGCATTGGCTTCTTACTTAGCTTGCATTTATCGCGAATCTCTTGCCCGACGTAAAGTCCCGAGCGACTGGAAAAAAGCGCAGGTGACGCCTGTATATAAGAAGGGTAGAAGGACGGATCCTCAAAATTACAGACCAATATCCTTAACACCGGTTTGTTGCAGGATTCTCGAACATATTCTCAGTTCGAATATAATGAATTTCCTTGAGACAGAGAAGTTGCTGCCCATGCATCAGCACGACTTTAGAAAGCATCGCTCCTGCGACTCGCCATTTTTTCACATGATATATTGCGAACCATGGATGAAATCAGACGGATGCCGTATTCCTTGACTTCCGGAAAGCGTTTGACTCGGTGCCCCACTGCAGACTCCTAACCAAGGTACGAGCATATGGGATTGGTTCCCAAATATGTGAGTGGCTCGAAGACTTCTTAAGTAATAGAACCCAGTACGTTGTCCTCGATGGTGAGTGTTCATCGGAGGTGAGAGTATCATCTGGAGTGCCCCAGGGAAGTGTGGTAGGTCCGCTGTTGTTTTCTATCTACATAAATGATCTCTTGGATAGGGTGGATGGCAATGTGCGGCTGTTTGTTGATGATGCTGTGGTGTACGGGAAGGTGTCGTCGTTGAGTGACTGTAGGAGGATACAAGATGACTTGGACAGGATTTGTGAGTGGTATAAAGAATGGCAGCTAACTCTAAATATAGATAAATGTAAATTAATGCAGATGAATAGGAAAAAGAATCCTGTAATGTATTGAATACTCCATTAGTAGTGTAACGCTTGACACAGTCACGTCGGTTAAATATTTGGGCGTAACATTTCAGAGCGATATGAAGTGGGAAAAGCATGTAATGGCAGTTGTGGGGAAGGCGGGTAGTCGTCTTCGGTTCATTGGTAGAATTTTGGGAAGATGTGGTTCATCTTTAAAGGAAACCGCTTATGAAACACTAATACGACCTATTCTTGTGTACCGCTCGAGCGTTTGGGATCCCTATCAGATCATATTGAGGGAGGACTTAGAAGCAATTCAGAGGTGGGCTGCTAGATTTGTTACTAGTAGGTTTGATCATCACGCGAGTGTTACGGAAATGCTTCAGGAACTCGGGTGGGAGTCTCTGGAGGAAAGGAGGCGTTCTTTTCATGAATCGCTATTGAGGAAATGTGGAGAACCAGCATTTGAGGCTGACTGCAGTACAATTTTACTGCCGCCAACTTATATTTCGCGGGAAGACCACAAAGATGAGATAAGAGAGATTAGGGCTCGTACAGAGGCATATAGGCAGTCATTTTTCGCTCGTTCTGTTTGGGAGTGGAACAGGGAGAGAAGATGCCAGTTGTGGTACGAGGTACCCTCCGCCACGCACCGTATGGTGGATTGCGGAGTACGTATGTAGATGTAGATGTAGATGTAGATGATGGTACACAGAGTACAGGCGCGCCTCGGCAGGCGGTAGAAAGCGGGAAAACAACGCCACGTCACAGCTGCTGCCTGGTTTTCCATTCGCCGATTTCCACCAATCAAAACGCCGGGATTCCACCAATGATAAGAAGTAATAAAAACACTAATAAAGTCTTCTAACATCCCTCCCCTTCATCCTAAACAGCCTATCAGAATTAGATAACAGCCATGTCTGCAGGTATGTAAGAAACGAAGTTTCCTCATTCAGCAGTAAACAATAACACGCCGAGAAGGTCGCTTACAGTAGGGACCGAAACGTCAGGAATTTTGTATATACTGACAATGCAGTCACAAACCCAGAAAAATTTTATTGAACTTCAGTGTGTTCGTCGCTACAGAAATGAAAAAGTTCCCCGTCGTCATGACAAACCAAGAGGAGCTTACAAAACTTCATTCGATTGTCCTTCCTCACCCACCCTACATCATGGGTCTCGCACCTGTTCTTCCACGTGTTGGCCGAAAGGATGTATTCCGATGGAACCAGTACGTGGATGAATGGGAGCTTACTGGAGCGGCAAGATGAGACGTTGGCTCCAACGTCGACCAGCTGAGTGGTACAATGCGGGTATACAGGCCTCTTCCAGTGAGTTGCGTGAGGCAGTCGCATCGAACCGGCATTACGTTGCAAAATAAGGTTTTGTGGCCAAAAGAGTAGGGAATAAAATCGTGTACAGGACTCCTGAATAAAAATCAAGCTGCATTCAGAAAATAAATGTGTTGCATTGTTTATTTAACACCGCACGTATTTACTTATTACATGAGAATGTATTAGACAACTATTTACAAGAAATACACACATCAAAAACAGTTTTGCATCACCTCGATTCCAAGAGTTCCGGAAGCTGAACAGAAAACTGGAATAGAGATTAACATAAACATCGTTTCCGCCCTTTTTATTGCACATGAAAACCACACATTGCATGTTGTACCACCATACAGCGAAACCTTCAAAGGTGGTGGTCCGGATTGCTATTGATGCATGCCTGCAATTGTAGTGGCATACTATCCACAAGTTCACCAAGGCACCTTTGGTTCAGATTGTCCTACTCCTCAAAGGCGATTCGGTGTTCACCCCTCAGAGTAGTTGGTGAGCCATGTCGTCCATAAACAGCCCTTTTCAATCCATCCCAGGCATGTGCAATAGGGTTCGTGTCTGGAGAACATGCTAGCCTCTCTACTCGAGCGATGTCGTTATCCTGAAGGAAGTCATTCGCAAGATGTGCACGATGGGCGCGCGAATTTCCGTACATGAAGACGAATGCCTCGCCAATGTGTGGCCGATATGGTTGCATTATCGTTCGGAGGATGGCATTCACATATCGTACAGACGTTACAGCGCCTTCCATGACCACCAGCGGCGTACGTCGGCCCCACATAATGCTACTCCAAAACAGCAGGGAACCTCCACATTGTTGCACTCGCTGGACAGTGTGTCTGAGGCTTTCAGCCTGACCAGGTTGCCTCCAAACACGTCTCCGACGATTGTCTGGTTGAAGGCATATGCGACACTCATCGGTGAAGAGAACGTGATGCCAATCCTGATTGGTCCATTCGGCATGTTGTTGGGCCCATTTGTACCGCGTTGCATGGCGTCGTGGTTGCATAGATGGACCTCGCCATGGACGTCGGCAGTGAAGTTGCGCATCATGCACCCTACTGAGCACTGTTTGAGTTGTAACACGACGTCCTGTGGCTGCACGAAAAGGGTTATTCAACATGGTGGCGTTGCTGTCAGGGTTCCTCCGATACATAATCCGTAGGTAGCGGCCATCCACTGCAGTATTAGCCCTTAGGCATCGTGAGCGGCGCATGTCATCGACAGTTTCTGTCTCTCTGTCTGCTCCACGTCCGAACAACATCGCTTTGTTTCACTCTGAAACGCTTGGACTCGGCGACCATGTTGTCGAGAGCCCTTCCTGGTACAAAGTAACAATGTGGACGCGATCGAACCGCGGTATTGACCGTCTAGGTATGGTTGAACTACAGACAACACGAGCCGTGTACCTCCTTCCCGGTGGAATGACCGGAACTGATAGGCTGTCGGACACCTCCGTGTAATAGGCACTGCTCATGCATGGTTGTTTACATCTCTGGGAGGATTTAGTGACATCTCTGAACAGTCAAAGGGACTGTGTCTGTGAAACCATATCCATAGTCAACTTCTATCTTCAGGAGTTCTGGGAACTGGGGTGATACAAAACTTTTTTGATGTGTTTATATACATTTTTAGTCAGACACACGTAAGTTAATAATGAATTCATAGCGCAAAGTCCACGTCTGAAATTGAGTCCAAAGCTTCTGCAGATAAATTGTGAAGGTATTCCATTCATTGGTGACTGGCGATCATGTGCTACTGTGCTGCAGCACACTGTGAATATCTTACTAAATTTATGCTATTTCTCTTCAAATGCGAGCCAGCAATTACATTAAAATTACGGCAGTTCTCTCCGAACGAGGGCTCGTATGCAAATGAAAACATGTTTTGTTGCGTTCTCTCTGCGATGACTAGAAAGCATCGGGTGCTGAAGCGATGGTCAGCCGCACTTTGATTAACTCTGAGAAGGGACACGGCTGCCCAAGTGCACAGGCGCTGATGTGATGTCATCTCTGACGGCAATTAGGGCGCTACGTTGCTCACAGCATCAGGTCAGAATTTTCTTTATTTGAAAGTGTGTTTAATGTATTGTGCAAGCAACATGGCGAATTCTGTAGATGAGCTGTCCCTTTTTCCAGTAGATGCTCTTTCCCAGTAGATGGCCTTTACCAGAAGAAGTTTGGAGGAGAAAGTGAGAGTTGCAGAGTTGGACAGATGTACTGCACAATTAAACCTAGCAAGAGGAGGGCGTGGTATAGGGCTCACTGGTTGGGCTCAAACTATGAGTATGTGAGCAGCAGCAGGTAGATGTCTCTTTTAAGTTCCTAGAATATTTCGCTCAGTGGGGTGTAGGAAAAGGTAAAACGGTCTCTAAATATTGGAGAGTAATTTTTTTTTCATTTTATATAATTTCTCTGAATATTAAAGTGTTGTTTAAAAATTCAAATATATTTAACCAGTTCGATTTACATATGTAACAATCAATATACTGAATTATCTTACGGTTTCTACCCTTGCAAGTCAAAAGGCTATAGCTAATGATAAAAAAAGCGGGGTTTACGCGGAGATTTAGTATGAAAGTGTATGAAAAGTGTGATGATCGCAATACAGTTCTTTTTCCATGTTTGTTGTTTACAAACAGTGATACTTCAGAATAGAAGGAGTGAAAGACACAGGACATATTAATACCTTAATAAAAAAAGGTCAAAAAGAAAATCATAAATATATAAACGAGACACTTGATCTTAATGTGCTAGGTAAAGCTAATATCACAATAATTTTAAGTCGCGCTTAACATGACAACATAGCGAAACACAGTCCGATTATTTTTGTAATATCGTAGCGCGTTGGTAAAATTGTGCACGAGCCGAGACACTAGTTCCATTATCTGTTTAAATAATCCGAAGGACGATTCGAATGTTACATGATACACAGTTCGCTGCTCTTTTGTGCAGTCACGTTGAGGAGAGCACTTCCATCCCCACTGGTGCAGCCATGCTCCACACCTGCCTGGTGTGTTCTGATACAAATTGTTATTTGCCTTTGTCGTCGAGGTAGGTCAGAACCTGCTCTTTCCTCACAGGCAGTTTTATTAAAATAATGCACCAAGGACGTTTGCTCACGACACTGATTGTTCCACGTTTCTTGTATGTTGAAACGACTGTTCTACAGACTGCTGTGCACCATCACGTTCTTTTAGACCTCAGTCGCTGGGATGCTAACAATGAAGTATCTGAATAAAGAAATTTTTTATAGCCAAGATCGCGTTTTTAGTGGCACAGTTTCGACAGCTACAACTATCACCTTCAAATCTTTAACATTATGAATTTGCATATACTGTATCTACCATCATAATTTTTCTTAGAGAGTACGTATGAGGAAATGTCGATCATATAATTACATACCTTGAAAGACTTTTTTGGTTGTGTGTCCTGTTCCATTGTGCATTTGTTACTCACGCCATATTATGATTTTAGTGGAAAGTATACTTCGCATTCCACACAGAGTTGTCGAAAATAAAATGCAGCAGGCTTCTCACAAGTAAAAATATACACACCTAAGATGCACCTTGTGAAACTCGGAGTGTCTTTATACGTAGCAATCCTTTGATGCTTGCCAGTTGTTAAAATCCATAACATACGGTAAAAGGGCACATATATGCCAATGTTTACATTTACATGACGAGTGAAGCACAGCTTGGAAACTTCATACTCGAAATATATAGTGCAGTTGTTTCGAGTGAGAAGGTTGCGAGATGTACTTCACTCGTCACGTAAATGTAAACATTGGCATAAATGTGCCCTTTTACCGAATGTTGTGGATTTCAACAACTGACAAGCATTAACGGAGGGCTACATGTGCAGACATTCTAGCTGTGTACATTTTTGGAAGAATAAACAGGAGTCGATAGGGAAGGCATGGGGGATCCAGCATTAAAATCAGAACTTAGAAGAGCAGTGGAAAACTTAAAATCAAGTTTCTAAGATGATAGGAGGAAGTGGCAACAAAATGGCGTGTAGAATGTCTGGGACTCTATACTCAGAAGAGTTTCGGGAAAAAAATCATCTACAGAACTCCGAAGATAGCAACAGCCGACAAGTGTGAGAATTATACCACAATCAGATTAACAGCTCATACACCCACGTTGCTAACAAGAATAATATACAGAAAAGTAGGAAAGAAAACGGAGTATGTGTTATACGACGACCAGTTGTCTTTAGGAAAGGTAAAGCCGCCAGAGAAGCGGTCTTCAGGTTGCGCTTGATAATGGAAGCAGGAGTGAAGAAAAGTGAAGACACGTTCATAGCACTTGTCGACCGCGAAGAAACGCTTGACAATGTCAAATGGTGCATGATTTTCGAAATTCTCAGAAAAGTAGGGTTAATCCAGACAGACAGGTCATACATATACAGTATGTACAAGAGCCAAGAGGGAACAATAAGAGTCAAGGCAAAGAACGAAGTGCTCGGATTAAAAAAAAAAAGGGGGTAATGACACGGAAATAAAAAGAAGGTTCAACGGATGGGTTAAAATTCAAGGTGAAAGAATATCAGTATTAAAATTCGCTGACGACATTGCTGTCATCTGTGAAGGAGAAGAGGATTACAGCACTTGCTGAAAGCAATGAACAGTCTATGGAGTACAGAATATGGACTGACAGTAAATCAAAGAACGATGATAGTAATGAAAAGTAGCACAAATGAGAACGAGAACCTTAATATCAGAATTGGGGATCACGAAGTAGATGAAGTTAAAAAATTCTGCTAACTAGTCAGGAAAATGACCCATGGCGGGTGGAGCTACAAGGACACAAAAAGCAGACTAGCACTGGGAATAGGGGCATTCCTGGCCAAGAGAAGTCTACTAGTATCAAACATAGGTCTTAATTTGAGGAAGAATGTACGTTTGGAGCACAGCATTATATGATAGTGAAACCTGGACAGTGGGAAAACCGGAACAGAAGAGATATGAAGTATTTGAGATGTGGTGCTACCGAATTGGAAATTAGGTGGAGCCGGCCGGCGTGGCCGAGCGATTCTACGCGCTACAGTCTGGAACCGCGCTACAGCTACGGTCGCAAGATAGAATCCTGCCTCGGGCATGGATGTGTGTGATGTCCTTAGGTTAGTTAGGTTTAAGTTGTTCTGAGTTCTAGGGGTCTGGTATGGAATATATGCAAAAAACCGGCAAGAAGAAGAGACAGGGTGACAGGAGATCTGTTTAGACATCAGGAAATAACTTCCATTGTACTAGAGGGACCTGTAGAGTGTAAAAACTTTAGAAGAAGACAGGGGTTGAAATCAGCCAGCAAATAATTGAGGACGTAGGTTGCAAGTGCTACTCTGAGATGCAGAGGTTGGCTCAGGTGAGGAATTCGTGGCGGGCCTCATCAAACCAGTCAGAATACTGATGCCTCACAAATAAAAAATAAACAAATAAAACTAAAAATGTTCGTAGTTTTCTTATTTATTCCGTAGGTAGTAAATTAACACAAAGGTCTTTTGAGGATACGGTCAGAGAGAACTGTGTTTGAATTGTTCATTTAGTATCTTCAGGGGTGGTGTTATTTTTGCTTCATGTCCCCTAAAGCCTTTATCCTGCATGAGATTATTAGCGAGAATAAATTTTCAGCGCTTTGTTTCTGGAAGCTCGCTTGTACACAAATGAAAAAGAAATGGGACCACAACAAAACTTTGTGGGCTACCATCATTTATCATTTATTTACTGGAAGTATCTGTTGTTCAGCGCATTAAAGCGATAATTTTGCGGCAGGAAATGTCAGTAAATCAGAAAAGATACAATTCAGAAGATGACGTAAGTAGTCCTGATGCTCACGTGTAGTCCAAAACCGCAATGATCCCTCCTGAGTTTGCAGAAAGCACTAAATGAGGAGATGTGTGACGATACACCTGTACTTTTTACATTATAAGGTCGCCACAAATAGCTGAGCTACATGTGGGGTTTCGTGCACATGGGACACTAGACAACAGCTTGCACCATTCCAGTTAAGACAATACAAACTACTTTTGGATGTCCGATGTATAAAGTGTGTTTAAATAAAGTGTCATACATTTCTACAAGAGACAATATTTGTCAAAACTGTTGAGACATTGGCCATTGACGAACTGCATTTTATTTACAGAAGACGCAGGATTCAGGAATACCAAATTACCACACTGGGCGCGTGTTGGCAGATGTAAATAACTGAGCAGCCGTGGAGGCGAGGCACCAGGATCCCTCCGGTATCGGCACACAGAGTAGCAGCTGCTGTGCGTGTTACCAGCTTGGCGAGGCACCAGGATCCCTCTGGTATCGGCACACAGAGTAGCAGCTGCTGTGCGTGTTACTAACTTCTGTGCTGTGAACCAGCACCGCTACTCGGGAACGCTAGTCTCGTAAAGAGACAACGATTATGGTTTACGCCCAACAGGACACCGTCCCATGTTCTATGGATCGTACGACAGCACCGCAAGCAACGTTTCATGATCGATGGATTGTTCGACAAGATCCGATAGGATGGCCTCCCAGTTCAACAACTTGAGTATTTTGAATTCTGGGTACGGGGAACACATCAAGGTATTGGTGTATGCCGAAGCCATAGACAATGTGCAGTGGCTGCAGGAGCGTGTACGAATGCATCTGACAAAATCTGAATAGAGCCAAGTGTGTTTGAAGGAGTTTGTGTGACTGACTGCGAAGTACAATACAGAGATGTGTCAGGATGCGTGGTAAACGCATACAGCCTAGGATAGTATCAGCCTTCACGTAACAGGCAGGCGGGAATGAGAGAATCGATTGAACCATATCTCAATAGATACTGGCTACCAGATATGTCATTATAGAACATTTTTTTCTGGTTTCGACCAATACAGTCTCCTACAGGAGTATATAACACTTTTTTAGGCAACCTATATAAATTAAATATCAGGGATTGTGGTAATAGCCAAACTGGTAGAAATTTTATGACAAGCTGTTGAGAGCACACACATGACTGGAACAAAAACACATTGTGAAACCATCCGAATTCTGCAGAGAGTCATTTCGGCAACAATATGGAAAGCCTTAAGTTGTTACAGAACGCGCCCAGGGGCCAAATGCTTAATAATTTGGACAGCTGGAGATATCTTCACACAGATGTGTAGGCAGCATGTAGCCACTCTCCTTTCGCTCATACCTTTGTTACAGGAGCTGTGTATTAGATGTTTTCTTAATAATTCGTGTCCTGATTTCACGATTTCTCTAATTCTGGTATTAGATCGCTTTCCATATTTTATCATTTATTTACGCGTTTGTATTCTGACTTTCTGTGAATTTTTTGATGAAAAATGTTTTATGGCTTTCCTCTCCTTTCGTTATTTTATTTTCTACGAGTTGTTACCCGCAGCTATGCTCACATATCAGTATTTTTATTGTGATGAAATAAAAGAAGGAAGGAAGGCTGGGTTTAGCGTCGCGTCGATATCGAGGTCATTAGAAACACAGCACAAGCTCCAGTAGTATCAAGGATGGGGAATGAAATCGGCGGTGCCTTTTGAAATCGACCATTGTGACATTTGCCTGGAGTGAGTTACAGAAATCACGGAAAACCTAAATGTGGATGGCCAGACGTAGGTTTGAACCGTGGTCCTCCCACATGCGAGTCCAGCGCGCTGACCACTGCGCCAGCTCACTCGGTCTGTTGGCTCGACTCACGGAGAGTAATCACGGCCGTTGTTTAAGAATCTGTGGATTTAGTGCTGCAGATATGCATGGTGTATGTATAAATGTATGTGTTGCCGGTTTATACACATATATAATGACTGCATTTCTACATTGCTTGACATATGTTAAAGAACAGAGACATTGTTAGAGAGAAATAATAACAGGCAATGATGGACGATGTGAAACACAGTACATACGTAACAGAGGTGGAGTGGTATATTTATAAATAGACGGCAGATTTCTAGCTCGTAAAAATGCATTTTAGGCACCTAATACAAGCTCTTTCATTACGTAATTTAAGCCATACAAAACCTGGAGTAGGCCCTAAGAAGTATTGTACAGAAAAACTAAACGTAATGTTGAGAACTCAGCCTGGACATAAGAGCAAATTTTTGTTCGGGTGTAATAAGGAAAAAGAAGACATGGACAGTTGCACAACACTGAAAACATTACTCAACATTATTGTTCAAACTGGCACCAAATCTTTATAGTTTATCGAAGATAAGAATACAGTACAGGACACAAGCCACAATTTGAATGAAACATATAGCCAGACAAACGCTGAATGAGCTAGTGGTTTCAAACATTCAGACCATATTCCACAGTAAATGACTAAAATTTTTTCTGCGTTTTCCGGGGAAAACCTATGGCGCTTTTCCGTTGATATTAATTTATACGCCGGGAAAGCACGTGCATCAACGTATGTGAGGGGGGGCGTACGTCGTTTTCGGCGCATGTTGGACAGGATGCATTCTGTGGAACTGGGGAACTGAATTTTCCACTAAGTATGGAAGCTGCCGTGCACAGGTCCTTCAGCAGGGTGTTCTTCTGGAAAAGAACTTCCTTAACTTCCTTTCTCATTTCCTGCAGCAAAGCGATGTTGTCGTAGATACGTTTCCTTGAGCCTTCTAATTCGGAAATACACTCCTGGAAATGGAAAAAAGAACACATTGACACCGGTGTGTCAGACCCACCATACTTGCTCCGGACACTGCGAGAGGGCTGTACAAGCAATGATCACACGCACGGCACAGCGGACACACCAGGAACCGCGGTGTTGGCCGTCGAATGGCGCTAGCTGTGCAGCATTTGTGCACCGCCGCCGTCAGTGTCAGCCAGTTTGCCGTGGCATACGGAGCTCCATCGCAGTCTTTAACACTGGTAGCATGCCGCGACAGCATGGACGTGAACCGTATGTGCAGTTGACGGCCTTTGAGCGAGGGCGTATAGTGGGCATGCGGGAGACCGGGTGGACGTACCACCGAATTGCTCAACACGTGGGGCGTGAGGTCTCCACAGTACATCGATGTTGTCGCCAGTGGTCGGCGGAAGGTGCACGTGCCCGTCGACCTGGGACCGGACCGCAGCGACGCACGGATGCACGCCAAGACCGTAGGATCCTACGCAGTGCCGTAGGGGACCGCACCGCCACTTCCCAGCAAATTAGGGACACTGTTGCTCCTGGGGTATCGGCGAGGACCATTCGCAACCGTCTCCATGAAGCTGGGCTACGGTCCCGCACACCGTTAGGCCGTCTTCCGCTCATGCCCCAACATCGTGCAGCCCGCCTCCAGTGGTGTCGCGACAGGCGTGAATGGAGGGACGAATGGAGACGTGTCGTCTTCAGCGATGAGAGTCGCTTCTGCCTTGGTGCCAATGATGGTCGTATGCGTGTTTGGCGCCGTGCAGGTGAGCGCCACAATCAGGACTGCATACGACCGAGGCACACAGGGCCAACACCCGGCATCATGGTGTGGGGAGCGATCTCCTACACTGGCCGTACACCACTGGTGATCGTCGAGGGGACACTGAATAGTGCACGGTACATCCAAACCGTCATCGAACCCATCGTTCTACCATTCCTAGACCGGCAAGGGAACTTGCTGTTCCAACGGGACAATGCACATCCGCATGTATCCCGTGCCACCCAACGTGCTCTAGAAGGTGTAAGTCAACTACCCTGGCCAGCAAGATCTCCGGATCTGTCCCCCATTGAGCATGTTTGGGACTGGATGAAGCGTCGTCTCACGCGGTCTGCACGTCCAGCACGAACGCTGGTCCAACTGAGGCGCCAGGTGGAAATGGCATGGCAAGCCGTTCCACAGGACTACATCCAGCATCTCTACGATCGTCTCCATGGGAGAATAGCAGCCTGCATTGCTGCGAAAGGTGGATATACACTGTACTAGTGCCGACATTGTGCATGCTCTGTTGCCTGTGTCTATGTGCCTGTGGTTCTGTCAGTGTGATCATGTGATGCATCTGACCCCAGGAATGTGTCAATAAAGTTTCCCCTTCCTGGGAAAATGAATTCACGGTGTTCTTATTTCAATTTCCAGGAGTGTAATTCTTGTCATAAATGTGTAGTTGTCTCTAATTTATGTCAGGTCCCGTTGAACTGGGGTATCTTTGAGTAATTGTTTTGTGTAAGTTTCAGAAGCTGCATCCTCCGGTAGACTTTAAATTACCTTCTGGGCTTATGGGAGGTGTTTACTGCAGTATTCTTATGCTGCCAACCACGTGCCCCAGCGGGTAACAACAGATTCAGGCGGCAAGGGGACGTCTGCAAGCTTAGAATGCCTGTATCCTTGATGGTGCCTTAACAAAAACTCTCCTTACCGTGGAGATTAGTTTATTTACCTTAGGGAACTCTCGCCTTACTTGCTACGATATACGGGTGTGTGCAACGCAAGTAACGTGCAGCGCCAAAGGGTAGAGCAGTCGGTGTAGACGAAACGCTGCAGGTATATAGGCAGCGGCATCTGTTGCGTTCAGAAACACTTTATTTTCAACTACATCATTTGGATATAGCACCTTCAGCCCATTGTTGACAAACTATGCCATTGTTTGTTGCTTGGTCTTTGGGAGCTGCTTTGAATAAACCAAATAAGCTCTGAATGGATCCAACTTGTCAACAATCAGATTTGCAATGTAGCGGCCGAGATTGTCAGTAGTTCCGTCTGCAGAAGTCCATATGCAAGACTCCCAAATTTCTTTTCGGATTCTTTGCAGTGCATCAGTGTAAGCTGAGTCCGCATAACTTTTACGCATCGTTTATTCTGCACGTACAGACTGATGGCAGTACTTTTCAAGAAAACCTTTGAAAATAGCATTTTTTAATTTTCGAAAAGGGGTGTTTGCTGGCAAAATCTCATGACACAAGTCACTGCAGAACTGATTCCTTTTGGTGGATTCATCATGTGTCGTCGTTAAAAGCGTTTGTTTCAATTTTGATTTTCGTTCAACATTTTCCTTATGTAACACTCCATCTGCGTGCTGCGTTACGTGGGATTTTTAGTAACTCGAAACCTAATGCAAGAAAAAAACAGGATGTGTGTATAGATGTGGCATTCTTAAGTGGCTTACGTTTAAAAAATAAGAAGAAGTTAGGAAAATATGGAGCACAGTTTTTGTTTCCAACTATCCTGTCACTGAATAGATGTTTGCTATAACTCAGAACTTCAGAAAAATGGTACATAATTTTAAAAACATTTACGCACCGTACAGTAGGTATGGCATTTTCACATTGCTTAATTTTCGTTTATATCAAAACCGAACTCGACAACTTAAAAATTATGATAATACAATTAAGCATAAGTGTCTATTAGTATTATTTTAAAGGATATTTACAAAATAAATTCCCTCACGAATGCCCTGGTATCGAAAGATGTGAGGAGAAATTCGCAATTCCGAAATGGCAGGAAAAACTAAGAAGCATAAAAATATAATACCTAATCACTTTGTTGCAGGCCTTGCAGAATTTTCCCATTTGTCGTATAGTGTGGAAACTCTGTCAGCTACTGACTTACACAATTTGAACTAGCGGATTTCGGCATTTCCTTCTGGCGAACTGCTCGCTCACTGAAACTAGAAGACATTTTGAACAATGAACGTGGCTCCACCTTGTACGTCCAGTGTTACAGTGCGCAGTCGTTGCCGCCCCCACAGTAGACAGGTGAAGGTCACGCCCACTGCGCGACGTCGCCAGCCGCGAAGCTCTCGCGTCAGGTTCGTTCGCTTCGCAGCTTTATTGCCACATTCGAGACACTGTAGAAACGATGGAGGCCAGCGCCGGCTGAATTTTCAGAGTTCCCGTGCGGTACTACTGCTCACGTGTGGTTTCAGCCTTCACTAGACACCTGCACTGTAGTGGGTGTGGTGCAGGAGCCAGGACGCGCACCGAGCGGTATGCGGAAAGCGCGACAAACTAATATTGCACAATCCAACGTGCTGAAGACGTTTCTACTGATCTCCAGATGTGAGCACATGCTGCGATTCTCGAAGAAAGTTCAAAAATGGCTCTGAGCACTATGGGACTTAACACCTATGGTCATCAGTGCCCTAGAACTTAGAACTACTTAAACCTAACTAACCTAAGGACATCACACAACACCCAGTCATCACGAGGCAGAGAAAATCCCTGACCCCTCCGGGAATCGAACCCGGGAACCCGGGCGCGGGAAACGAGAACGCTACCGCACGACCACAAGCTTGGGACTCGAAGAAAGGGTACGGCAAGTTGAAAAAGAGGGAATTACGAGGGCCGTTCAGAACGTAACCTCCGGTTGATTTAAAAAAATACACCAAGTTAAATAAAAATATTTTAATATATACATCTTACAACTACATCTTTGCACTATTTTTCTACATAGTCTCCATAGCGATTGAGGCACTTATCGTATCTCTTCACAAGCTTTGAAATTCCTTCTGCATAAAAATCACCCGCTTGTGCCTGGAGCCAGCCTGTGACCGCATCTTTGAGCTCTTCGTCGTCATCAAACCGCTGTGACCCGAGCCATTTCTTCAAATGCATGAAGAGGTGATAATCACTTGGCGCCAGGTCTGGGCTGTAAGGTGGATGGTTGATAATGTCCCACTTGAAGGACTCAAGAAGGGCCGTTGTTCTGCGAGCAGAGTGAGGACGGGCGTTATCGTGCAAAAAAACGATACCAGAAGTCAGCATACCACGACGTTTGTTCTGTATAGCCCGTCGTAACTTTTTTATTGTTTCACAGTACACGTCTTGATTAATGGTCGTACCACGTTCCATGAATTCAACCAACAACACCCCTTTGGCATCCCAAAACACCGTTGCCATCAGTTTTCTGGCAGAAAAATCTTGCGAGGCTTTTCTTGGTTTGGTAGGCGAATTTGAATGTGCCCACACCTTTGATTGTTCTTTTGTCTCAGGGTTCACGTACTTAATCCAGGTTTCGTCACCGGTCACGATTCTGTTTAACAATGGTTCTCCTTCGTCCTCATACCGTGACAGAAAGTCTAATGCAGAGGCCATTCTTTGAGTTTTGTGGTGGTCGGTAAGAATTTTGGGCACCCATCGTGCACAGAACTTACGGTAACCCAATCTTGCTGTCACTATCTCGTACAAGAGAGTCTTAGAAATCTGTGGAAAACCAGTAGACAACTCCGACATTGAGAAACGTCGATTTTCACGAACTTTTGCATCAACTGTCTGAACGAGTTCGTCAGTCACCAATGATGGTCTACCACTCCTCTCTTCATCATGAACGTTTTCTCGTCCACTTTTAAATAAACGTACCCATTCACGGACAACTCCTTCACTCATAACTCTTGGTCCGTACACGGCACAAAGCTCACGATGAATAGCTGCTGCAGAATATCCTTTGGCTGTAAAAAACCTTATGACAGCACGCACTTCACATTTGGCGGGGTTTTCTATTGCAGCACACATTTCAAACTGCCACAAAAACTAAACTAGCGCAGGTACGACATTCACTCGACCACAGCTTGATGCCGACTGACCTGTTGAGTGCGTGAACGCACAGATGGCGTCGCTACTCCCCCCACAACCCGCACTGTGACCAATCGGAGGTTACTTTCTGAACCACCCTCGTAGAATGAGAGAGATATGCGTGCGAATGATAAACCCTTTCCCTCGAATACTTCTCTCCTCTATACCTCCTCTGTGTTACTACTGCATACGACGTGTCACAGACCTCATTTCTACTGAGACTAGTACACGCGAGGTACCGATTTGCTTCCACCGCACTGAAGGAATGCGTAACTTCTAATTAATGTTCGCCAACCTGCAGTCTTGTACAGTTTTTGTCTCCTGCGCAGCAAGCAGCACGTATGTTGCCAATCCGTTATCTGGAGACTGTAATAAACTCTTAGCGAGAAATTGATATTGTATAAATAATTACATTTTCAGTTAGTTTGTTTATACGGGATGCCACTCGCTTCTTATTAGCAGAAAACGAGAAACTACACAATTATATCCCACTTAATGAATCACAAATAATTTCTACGCTTCACACTTTCGTAGGAAATAAACAAAACAATGGACTGGTATTTGCCTAATAACCATCAAACTGTTCTCAATTACGTATCCAAACAACCAGAGATTACTAATTAAGGCCTTAAGAGATACCGACCAAGGCAGAACACATGTCTGAGACATCTCTGGTCTTACAGCCGAACCACTTCGCCCGCCATCCAAGTCAGGAGCGATCCGAAGATCCCGGAAAAGCTTCGTCTGCCTTTTCGTTTAGCAACTGCTTGTAATCAACATTTTTGAAATATGGAGTGATAGCCTACTACTAAGAGATGCTTTTACATGAAATGCAATTAAATACGATGTTTAGCATTTCCAATATTAATTACAGAAGATTATCATTTTGGCGCGCAACTTCCGAAAGCAGCAGTAAATCGCGGAGAAGGACTACAATTTAGAGGGTCTTTGCCACGACAGCCGTACCGTCGGCACCTCACACCACATTACGTCATCTGGCCACTGCTGCCTCTTCAGCAACCCTAAGAAGAGCTTCTTGAACATGATGACTGTAAAGGCAGAAATATTGGAAAGGACATAAGTGAAAACGGAAATATACGGAATCTGACGATTTTGACAAAACGTTAGGGTACAGAACTATACTTAGTTACTACGATTAGAGAAAAGTATCTGACGGATAGAATAATACAGGTTGATTAGATAAAATTACTTATTCTGGCTCAGAGAGCTTCGATATTTGTCTTCTCCGTTCACCTGATTTTCGGAAATTTTTATGGGATACAGAGACATTACAGCAGCAAGAACAAGGCTTTCTGTACAGTGCACTTTTTCCGTGCTGAGGATAACAATCTTGCAGTATAATTCAATAAAATGTGGGTTTCACAAAACTATTCTTATAAATACTTTACTCGACTTCAATGGAAATAATGACCTAAATGTTCCTAGTTTCTTTTGTACAGCGTATAGCGGTGTCTTGCGTGGTAGGCGTAGTACTGAAAGGTTTGCAGCGGCTGCGCATTAAAAATTTTGGGAGGAAGTTAATATTCACAGTTCTGAACCCTAAAGAGACACACTGGGCTGTTAAACATCCCAACATATTTTATTTTTCTCCGCAGTTCCACATTTTAGCGAGAGGGAAATTTTGGTACCACTCTAAATTCAGTTGGTACCATTGCCTACAGCCACTGACCACTGTCATTGTTTACCGCGCTTTCTCTGAGTCACCAGCTTTTATTGTTTATCCCTTGGGGTGTCGTACACCCCAGTGTGTCCGTTATGTACTCATAGTGGGGTTTTAAACACCCCAGTGTGTCTGTTACATAACACTATTCTTATAGTGTGTTTAGTGCAGTTTTCGTGATAATACGGCTTTAGGAAGTGATAGTATCAGAGACTTGCTCATGGACGGGGAGAGCGATAATCAAAGTGTTGAGGATATTTTTGGTGGTGATGATACAGATGAAGCTCCAGTCTTTGTGTTTCAAGAAAGTGAGTTTTCTGACGAAGAAATCGTCAATGAAGAAGCTGACCCAGAACCACCACAAAATGAAGGTAACAGAAACTTAGTGCCTGGACTTTTGAATACTTCAGTGCCACTTGCAAGAGTTAGAAATGAAGCTGTTCGCGTTGGAAGAAATGGATACAGATGGAGCGTTCAGGAAGCTGAGCGACGAGACAGAAAACTAATGGCAAATTTGGCCACACACTTGCCTGGAGCGAAAGGACCGGCTAGGAATGTAAGTCCTTTCTCATCTTGGAATTTACTAGTAGTTAATACAACATTAGACGAAATTGTACTAAGAACAGATCAAGAAATAGAAAGAAAAGTCCAAGACATTAATACAAAACAAAGCTATCGCGGGACTGTAACCAAAGAAGAACTTTTGGCATTCTTAGGTTTACTTTATGTGGGGTACAACGAGTTTGCCATGCAAATTTAGAAGAACTGTGGTCCGTTGCTTTTGGATCATCTATTTATCGCTCAACTATGGCTTTGAACCGTTTCAAATTTAGAGCATCATGCCTGCGATTTCATGGCAAAGCCACAAGACAAGAAAGGCGATTTACAGACAAATTTGCAGCAATCCGTGGTAGTCGGGAAAAATTTGTAGAGAACTGTAACCCTTGTATATACCGTCAGAATACGTGACAATAAATGAACAGCTTCTAGGATTGAGAGGTAGATATTCATTTAGATTGTACTTGAGAAACATCCCCGATAAATATAGCCTGGAGGTTGTTATGATGAACGATGCTAAAACATTTTATACGCTAAAAGTAGGAAAATTCAAACCCCCAAACAAAGAGCCAATACCATCCTATTATGTAAGAACTTTGTCTGAGCCAGTCCACGGAACTAATCGTAATATTGTCACGTAGGAGACGATGTAATTAGATGAATGACAAACACTAACTTCACTTAACGAAGGTTTATTCAGCACTTGCACCACAAGAGCGCGGAGCGAACTGATTCTGGCCAGAACACATACAGTATAAGCCGGCCGCTGTGACCGAGCGGTTCTAGGCGCTTCAGTCCGGAACCGCGCTGCTGCTACGGTCGCAGGTTCGAATCCTGCCTCGAGAATGGATGTCTGTGATGTTCTTGTGTTAGTTAGGTTTAAGTAGTTCTAAGTCTAGGGGACTGATGACCTCAGATGTTATGTCCCATAGTGCTTAGAACCATTTGAACCATACAGTATATATACGGCTATAGAACATAACAGTACAATGATTCTTGACATTTGTGGATACTTCTAGAATGTGCTCGAACCGAATATAGAAATTAAAATTGTACTGTCCAGGTGAGTTTTGAACTCACGGCCCCTACATTTTTTTATTATCATGGTAATTTCATGAAAATCAGATAACCTTAGTCAAATCATCGTTTAATCATCATTTTAAAAAATCAACAAATTAGTTCAAGCACAACCAATTATTAAATTCTGAAAGGGAAGACTAACCCATTATCCCACCCTTCTTGTCAATTATTTTATATACACGTAAAAGAGAATAAGTGACAAAACAAAGCTACAAGGGAAGAAACAAGGATCACACGCGAGCTTAACCAACACCCTGACAGTTAAACACAAGAGAAAGAATATTCGCAAAAAGCGTTCGGTATCGTGGCAACCGCTGCCATTTTCAATGCGCAGTTGCAAAACGCGGGGATCTGGGTCATTCCCGCCTTCAACGACATAGTGAACACAGTAACCCAAGAGCCAGACAATCGTGTCTGTTTTCGCCTGAGGAAAAAAGGATATGTCCGGATGTAGGAGGGTGTCATCTGGGAAGGCGGTTTCAGGCCCTCGAGTAAGGAAACCTATCTGACGGTCGACCCAGAGCCAATGATCCCGTCCGCAAGCAACAAGTGAACTGTGAAGTAAGGTGTCAGTCTGATGACATTCCTCACACTGATCGGTCGGACGAAGGCCAATACGGGAAAGACAATCACCAGTAGGTATCAGACGGTGAATGACCTTACACCACGTTGAAGCAATCTCCATCGGCAGTTTAGGAAGACTAAGAGGAGACCAGACCGTTTTCCAAGACGTTGACGGGGAATCAAGTTCAACAGAAGAAAGGGGACATGGAGCACCCCAACGGGATGATAGCATGCTGGTATTAATATGCGTCATAGAAAGTACATCAGCACCTAGGATACCCATAATTATTTTGATATCGGAAAGATCCAATCCTCCAAGCTTTCGAGGCCTGGCCGCTACTTCATACCGGACACGAAAGATATGGCGGCGCCACACGAATCGACCAGACAGCTGTTTCAGTCTGCACTAAGGTCTTATGGCGATTGATGACCGTCGCCCAAGGAATGAGGACATGATCAAATCCTCTCAACGGTAGGAACGTGCATTTACGACACGAGCACCAGCAACACGACAAAATGAATCCAAGGTATCCTTAAGCCTCGTGTGTCCTCGACATGTCGTGCTAAAACCATGACGTCATCGACTTATGCACGGACCGAAAAAATTTCCCCCATTATAGTCCAGCCACGTAATTGCATGGCGAGGCAGCGAAGTAAGGGCTCTAAGAACAAGACAAAAAGAGACATGGATAAGGGGCTTCCCTGGGGTAAACCCCGTCTGATCGATATCCGGGGGGTATGGTGACCGTTCACAATCACCGAGACACTGATATCGGTAAAAAGGCGAGTTAAGACCTGTCGAGCATCATTAGAATGCCGATTGAGGTGAGCACTCTAGTTAAAAAATCATGCCTGACACGATTTCTGGAAATCAAGAAGAAGCAGAGCCCCTGGGATACTAGCGGCAGCCGCCACCGAAATTACATGGCGACATTCGAGTACAGAAGTCGGTATCGTGCGTCCAGGCACACAACATTGGTGGGCGGCGATAATGGTAACGAGCAGCTTACAGAGACGAATATTAATTGCTCGAGCAATAGGAGAGTAATAGGACGGAGAGGATCAGTCGCAGTCCGACCTGTGAATTCCGGGAGGAGGACCAGTTCACCTTCCTGAAAAGGAGCAGCAAGTGAGACTCCCCGCATCACTTCATTTACCACTGACGTTAAGGTGTCACCAATGAGCGGCCAAAATTGAACATAAAACTCCTTAGGAATACCGTCTAATACAGGCGACTTGAGGGACTGTGGTCCTGTAACAACACCATACATATAGTCCTTGTGAAAGGGACGCAGAAAGGCGTCATTTAATTGAGGAGTGACGACGCGATGCAGCAAGGATGTAAGGCTATCGAGAGAGTTTTCAGCCGCGACATGGGTATCGTCCAGATCACTAAAATAGGTGTAAATAAAGTCGGAAATGTCGCGGTGAGAGGTGAAGATTCGGCCGTCAGCGGTTGTGAGGGAGGCAAGGCACACACGTTTCCCGCGCGCCCGTAAACGGACTAGATGGTATAGTGAAGTCAATTCGTCTTGTAAAAGGGAACGTGGTGGAGACCTCGTCCGCAGTCCCTCCATTCGAATGCGTTTGAGCTGCAGCAATCTGGCTTTGATGATGGTTCAAATGGCTCTGAGCACTATGGGACTTAACTTTTGAGGTCATCAGTCCCCTAGAACTTAGAACTACTTAAACCTAACCAACCTAAGGACATCACACACATCCATGCCCGAGGCAGGATGCGAACCTGCGACCGTAGTGGTGGCGCGGTTCCAGACTGTAGCGCCTAGAACCGCTCGTCCACTACGGCCGGCGTTGACGTAAGACTGAGTAGTAAAACTCTTGCGTTCGTCGATCGTCTGCCACCTTCGCAGCACCAAATCTCATGCGAGCCCTACGGATTAGTTGTTTGACATGCAGTGTCCACCATGCCGGTCCATAGTACGAGAACAACGAACCCAAAAGTCCTCCACAACGACACCAAGAGAGGTATCTTGGAAATAGGCTATATTGAGCATCCAGGGAGGACGAAGCAATTTTACCGGTTGCCACTCGTAATTAAACGTGACGGCTACCGCGCAGTGATCAGTAAAACAGGCTGGTATCACATCAACATACAGAAGTTGACCACACAAGGAATTGTAAAAGCGATCGAGACGATTGCTAGACGTGGGAGTAAAGTACGTATGTCGCACAAGTGTAGGATAGCGAGAAACGCAGACGTCACGCAGGCGCAAGGAGCGCACCAGGTCGTCGAGTTCTTTACTGAAATTAAAATCAGGAGACTCATCCACCGGCCGTAGAACACAATTGAAGTCCCCACCTAAGGTAATCTTTGTCGGAGATTTACGAAGCAGGTAAATGATTTCTTCCTTATAGAAACGAACGTGCGGTAGTACAACCTGTGCCAGAAGGGGCGTAAAGAAGGAGTAACCTGAGAACACAAAACGTGCACCCGATTGCCCCTCCACTGTCGAGTACTTCGAAATCCATCAACGGAATGCCTTCCCTATACAACAAGGCAGTGCCAGTAGAAAGTTCGGAAGCTGCATTAAAAAAGGTTGAGAACCCAGGAATGGAAAGCTGGTCGAATGA
Source organism: Schistocerca americana (assembly GCF_021461395.2). Taxonomy (NCBI): domain Eukaryota; kingdom Metazoa; phylum Arthropoda; class Insecta; order Orthoptera; family Acrididae; genus Schistocerca; species Schistocerca americana. The sequence goes on from NC_060127.1 coordinate 196,233,159, forward strand.
GACTTCCGTAAAAAAACAACATCTGCCACAGATTGATACATAAACTATCTCAAAGCGGTGAGCCGAAGCTCAGAACGTATTCTGTTAATATCCAGAGCAAGAAATGTGTATGATTGCATGGAACTTCAACCCAGAAAGAAAAACAAAGAACAGTAGGGATCCGTCAGTTGACGGAGCAACATACAAGTAACCATACCAGAATCAATCACCGAACCAGAGAGAGAGAAGAACTACGAAACAGAACCCTCATCTTCCCACTGTTTTTCCTTCGGCCGTGACGCGGCTCTCTATGGCTGTTTATGGATTCTACTTCGGCTCCGCGGCGCCGACGCTGCCGCGTTCGGTCGCGTGGGGCCATCAAGTAGGTATTCCGTTTCACACTGTGAGGGAGAGGCCTCTCCGTCCCACTCGAACAACAACGGGATCCACTGGCTCTTGAGAATTAATCAGTTGTTTCACGGGAGAAGGCTGTGACCCAGAGGGTGCGACAGATGTCGCAGAAGGGGGATGGGAAACAGAGTCGACAGGAGAAGTGTCCGTGAGTACCGGAGAAGACACGTGGGAGCCGGAGGCATGTTCCTTCACGGGCGTCTCCGAAGGGGCAGCCTCGACAACAGGAACGACGTCAGACAAGGTGTCAGGGATGTTTTGCACAGGCGTGAAAGCACCTGCGGCGCGCTCATCCACGATTTCAGACTGAGGAAGGGGGTCCTCCACTGGAGGCCCATCGGAAGGGCGAGCCGACAGGGGAGGTTCATCTGCCGCGTCGTCCTGTGTTGTGGGAAATCACGGCGGGCACATCAGAATTAACGGCATCAACATCCCGACGCAAGGACAGCGGGGGCAAACCACGGTTGTTGACGGTCAATCAATCACTGAGTCCCTCAGTAACAGCGAGCGATTCAGTCTGAGATCCCTGAGGGACAAGATCAGCTAAAGTCAATTTTTAACGCTGTTCGTATGTAGGTTTTAATACCATTCACACGCCGCGGACAATTAGTGCGGAAATGATCTGTTTGATTACAATAATAACATGGGGTTGTAGAAAAATACCCGCTACCAGTCACTAAAAAGGTTGTTTATTCGTCACACGACCGGTTTCGGGCTTGCGTCCATCTCCAGGTGTTTGTACACTCGTTTACATGTTTGTACTGTTGAAGATCACTGTATAAACACAAAAAAATTATTTGCTGGTGACTACACAAATACAAGTGGGACAACTGTAAGTGGCAAGGCAGCATTTGACGAAAATATGTCTGTACTTACAAGAAGATGAAACACCATTATTACAGTTATGCTGTGATGATAGTTTTGCCACTTAGTTACACACTTACGCCGGCCGGAGTGGCCATGTGGTTCTAGGCGCTACAGTCTGGAGCCGAACTACCGCTACGGTCGCAGGTTCGAATCCTGCCTCGGGCATGGATGTGTGTGATGTCCTTAGGTTAGTGAGGTTTAATTAGTTCTAAGTCCTAGGCGACTGATGACCTCAGAAGTTAAGTCGCATAGTGCTCAGAGCCATTTAAACCAGCCACACTTATGGTCATTTTCACGTCCATATATCAAGTATAGCTCCATATTACACTTTTATGATGTGCACTCGTGAAATACACTATGTTTACATACAAACATGTCGGCTGTGGTCAAAGAACTTAGATGTAGCAGATGTAAATATGTTGCTCACACAGAAACTCGTAGGTTCTGGTCAAAGAACTTAGCCACAGGAAGTGCAAAGGTGTTGCATATATAGAAATTTAAAAAGCTATTATAGACTGAGACGTTTCTTGACAGTCATTATGAAATTTTTTGGTAGAACTGTGGTCAATTGTCACATAAAAGTTTGTAAATACCTGATTTGTGGTAGCATTGGTTGTTTGTCTTACTATTGTGGATGATGTGCTGTTGTAGCTTCTTGTTAGTGCTGAAAGAAATTTTAATACCAGTTTTCCGGAAGATTGCCCACAGTTCCACATAGGCCAAACTGGAAGGAGTTTCACTATAAGATACCGTGAGCATATGGATGCCTTCGGGCTAAATAATTTTGATAACTCCATCTTTGCAATGCACATAAAAAACCATGGTCACTCAGCCACAGCTATTACAGAAAACCTACAAATACTACACACTGTGAACAACGGGAAGAAAATGAATCTGCTTGAAGAACTATCCACAGCACTAACTCACCAGACCTTGTTCTGAACGAACAAGTGGAACTTGCAAACAAATCCTATGTTCACATATTTCATGAAATATTCAAAAACCGAAAATAATTATCCTCTGATATAATAACAAAGTAATAGTCTATGAAATTCGATGTAGCAGTCATACAACAGTCCAAGGGTCACTATCATAATTTGTAATAGTCATATAGTAAACACAAGCTGTAACTGTGATTCTATAATGTGTAATAGCTTTCAATAATTTCATATATGTAACATTATTGTACCTCCTAGATCTAAGCTCTCTGACAACAGTGTGGCTCAAAACAGTTCTAGCTGTCATTTTTTAATTTGTAATAGCTTTGAGTAATTTCATATATATAACAACATTGTACTTCCTAGATCTAAGTTTTCCGTAAAAAATGTGAACCAAAAAATTTGATAATGTGTGTCAAGAAACGTCGCAGTCTATAATAGCTTTTTAAATTTCTATATATGCAACGCCTTAGCACTTCGTGTGGCTAAGTTCTTTGACCAGAACCTACGAGTTTCTGTGTGAGCAACATCTTTATATCTGCTACATGGAAGTTCTTTGACCACAGCCCACATGTTTGTATGTAAACATAGTGTAGTGCACATCATAATAGTGTAATATGGAGCTATACCTGATATATGGACGTGAAAATGACCATAAGTGTGTAACTAAGTGGCAAAACTATCATCACAGCATAACTGTAATAATGGTGTCTCATCTTTATGTAATTACAGATATATTTTCGTCAAATGCTGCCTTACCACTTACAATGGCCCCACTTGTATCTGTGTAGTCACCAGCAAATAATTTTTTTTTGTATTTATACAGTGATCTCCAACAGTACAAACATGTAAACGAATGTACAAACACCTGAAGATGGGCGCAAGCCCGAAACCGGTCGTGTGACGAATAAACAACCTTTTATTGTGACTGGTAGCGGATATTTTTCTACAACCCCATAAAGGAACAGCATCCACTATGGATAAAATTCATACAATAATAACATTTTCCTTCTCGGCCACTGTACGTAATATGGACCCTATAACCACATACCTGTAGATGAGAAGACCTGTAAGCGGTGCTGAGCAGACCAGCGTTCCTTTCGAATATGACGTATTTTCCCATAAGGAAGCAAAATGGGCCTCAGAAAACAGTCGTCTAGCTCGGGGGGAAGGTTAAACACCCAGACATTCGTATATATCACTTATGCATTTGCCAAGAGAACCATACTAGTGGAACCATCACGGTGCGTAAAGGTTACCTGAGAACCGTCGCGAGAAAGTATCCTATCAACCTGAGCGGGTCAAGAAACTTGACATAAAACACATATAATTCGCTGTCGAAATATGCAGTGTGCACCTGATCAGTAGTCAATTTTAATTGTATCGACTAATCAGTTACGCATCTCCAAAGAATTGGGCTGGACGTGACGCGTGGATTTGTCGAAGGTGAAGATGACAGTACCTGTACGAGGAATTTTCGTGGGAACCACGGTGGACATGACGGCGCGAGACGACGCTGCGACAGGAAGGGCCACACCAACGCCAAACACCGGCCGACAGCCAGCGATGCGACGTGCACGAAGACCAACACGACACTACACGAACACGAGGAAAACACGCAGCGCTATGGTAGAGGAGGAACTAATAGCACAACCTAGTCGCCCGACGCGCGAAAGGGAATAGCCATTCAACAGTTTAGTATAACGACTAGACCACGGTACTACTCAGGTTCTTCTGCGACATTGCTCCCTCCTTAAGAGAACAGCGTCTCGCTGTTACGACGTCCTAGTCAGGGAACGAGTGATCGGTACTGCATACTCCGACTCCTGATGAATGATTCACGCCCTGGCGGTGATCTTCTTAGAACTTCTTTTGCCGCTACGCTCTTCGTCGCCTTTCCTCTTGTTGCCTGTCGCCGGCCGTTGTGACTGAGCGGTTCTAGGAGCCTCAGTCCAGAACCGCGCTGCTGCTACGGTCGCAGTTTCGAATCTTGCCTCGGGCATGGACGTGTGTGATGTCCTTAGGTTAGTAACGTTTAAGTAGTTCTAAGTCTAGGGGACTGATGACTTCAGATGTTAAGTCCCATAGTGCACAGAGACATTTGAATCATTTGTTGCCTGTCGCTGGAGCTTCGAATTTACCCTGGGTGCCGGCAGCGGTGGTCTAGCGGTTCTAGGCGCTCAGTCCGGAACCGCGCGACTGCTATGGTCGCAGGTTCGAATCCTGCCTTGGGCATGGGTGTGTGTGCTTAGGTTAGTAACGTTTAAGTAGTTCTAAGTTCTAGGGGACTGATGACCACAGATGTTAAGTCCCATAGTGCTCAGAGCCATTTGAACCATTGTTTACCCTGAGTGGCAGAATCATTGTAGAGCTTCATTCGAAGGACGTGGACCGTATCTCTGATCTTTCGTCTTCTTGCGTCGTGGTCGAAATCTTGAACTTGATAAGTAACATGAGACAACTGTCTTACAACCTTATAAGGTCCAAAGTGGCGCCTGAGGAGCTTCTCAGAGAGACCAACCTTCCGAACAGGAGTGAAGATCCAGACGGGGTCACCAGGCTGGTAGACAACAGGGCGGTGGCTCGCGTCATAGTTTCAGCGATAGTTTTCTTGAGCCTGCAGCGTGCGGAGTCGAGCTAACTGCCGAGCTTCCTCAGCTCTGGTTAACACCTGGCCGATGTAGTCCACGTCATCAGGATGTAATGGAAACACGGTGTCCATCGTCGTAGTAGCTTCACGCCCATACACCAGGAAAAATGATGTAAATCCTGTGGTCTCTTGGTTTGGCGGTGTTGTAGGCAAACGTCACGAAAGGTAGCACCTCATCCCAGCTGTTCTGCTCAGCACTGATCAACATAGATAGCATGTCGGCCAAGTTTTTATTAAGGCGTTCAGTAAGCCCTTTAGTTTGCGGATGGTAGGCAGTCGTCATGTGATGAGTAATGTTGCACCCACGGTTTATCCATGTCACAAGATTCGACTGAAAAATTTTCCCTCGATCCGTAATTAACGACCTTGCGGCACTGAGTTTTAGTACGACGTCTTCCACGATTAATCTGTCTACCTTGAATGCTTCGGCTGTTTTAACAGCTTTTGTAATGGCATAGAGTGTCAGAGAATCAGTGCAAACTATAATCCATGTATTGCCACTAGCAGACGTTGGAAATCGTCTGAGCAAGTCAATCTCAACACGCTGGAAAGCCGTTTCGGCTGGTGGAATTGGTATTAGTCGGCCAGGTAGTTTCTGAGGAACTGACATTCTCCTCTGGCACTCTCGACAGTGCGACATGTAGTGACGGACACTCCTAAATAAACCTGGCCGGAAAAATCTCTGGCGGATTCTATCATAGGTCTTAATAAATCCTAAATATCCGGCCTCAGATGTGTCATGTAATTTCTGTGGAACATCTAAGTGCATATATTTAGGAATCAGTCGAAGCCACCTCTATCCAAACGGATCAAAGTTTTTCTTGCAAAGTAATCCATTAACTACCTTAAATTGTCCTTTCACATCCTCTGACCGATTTAAGGCAAGCATAATTTGAGATATCTTGGCGTCCTTCTTCTGCTCAGCAGAGAGATCCTGGAGTGCAGCGAGACAGTCACTATCTTCATCAAAGTCTTGATGGCCTTGCACAGGCTACCTTGAGAGACAGTCGGCATCTTGGTGTTTTCTTCCATTTTTGTACACTATGGCAATGTCATATTCTTGAAGACGTAGTGTCCACCTGGCGAGTCGTCCTGTTGGATCCTTAAGACCTGTCAACCAACAAAGTGAATGATGGTCTGTAACAACTGTGAATGGTCTTCCATAGATATACTGACGAAATATGCACATGGCCCAGATCGCAGCAAGATATTCTCTTTTTGTAGTTGAGTAGTTTCTCTCGGCTTTTGTAAGTGTCCTAGAAGCATAGTCTATAACCTTCTCTTTTCCACCCGAACAGCACGGATCCCATACTCACTGGCATCTGTATGTAGTTGTACAGTCCAAGTAAAAGGTCAGTCAGAGCTTTTTGCAGCCCATCGAAAGAACCTTGTTGCTCACCATCCTAGATAAATTTTAGGAATAGGCTATTTCGTTACACTGAGAGATTGAAGGGCACTCTCAGTTCTGACTCGTTGTAGGGAATACGATCTACTGCGATCTGACTTCATACATTATAATGAAATGGTGGGCAGCAGCTTATGGTCTTGTTTGCATGTTCTAGGGAAGGAAATACGGTGAGCTTTGCCTGCGTTCAAAGGAACAGGGTGGTGATTTGAACGACTGCAGTAAAGGCACGGCGTTGGTGGTGTGACAAAGCGCGTTTTTTCTGGAGAACAGTGAGGAAACATTTCCAGTCAGCCACGTGCCGTGGTCACATTGTGCAGAAACACATTAAGCTTGGCGCTGGACAGGGCGCAGACGTCCAGGTGTACTGCCCAGCGCCGAAAAGTCGCCGACAGCGCTTATCACGCCTTGTTAGCGAGCAAGCCGCCAAAATAAATGTAAACGTTCTGAAAATGTCCGTGGCACAGGGAAACTGGCGCCCAGACCTCCAGACTCTGTTTCGAAACATGTTTTGTCAATCCACGAAGCTGTTTGCGTGTTTATGGCCGTTCTTTGCCAACTTTGATTTGGACGCAACAGGGGAGATAACAAGCTATTTATGGAGGGCTGTGTCCACCGTGTATTGTGTTAGCAAAAGACACGGCAAACGTGTGGGAAATAAGTCTCTGATTGATCAAATCGGTTTGCAGTGCAAAGACCATTCTCCTAGCTTAGAATTCCTGGCTCCAGCTCGTGATTGGCTTGTGTGAAAGTGGGGTTAGTCAAAAAAGAGAAATGTGCTTTTGGAACCGAGCTGAGGAGGAAATGGGGAGAAAGGAAGATAGATCACTCTTGTACAAGTCTCTTGTACTGGCGCTTTGCTAGTAAAGAATTGTAGGTCTCTACCTAAATGGTGAGACTTGTGTCCTTCCCTAGTGTGTGACTTAGAGCCTGTGCCAGTCACTTCCTGAATCATCAGAGGTACTGCTTGTGTCACCACAGTCACAACGAGTGACGCATGCGTGTACTTAGTTGTCTTGAGTCGGCCGTCTAAAACGTTTGACATATTCCGACATGCACAGTCATGGCACATAGTCAAAATTGGTTTGGCAGGCCAGCAAACAGGTCCACTTGCACACTGGAATCCATCGGCATTACCTTAAACTCATACAGGCCCTCAGGGGTGATGAATGCAGTTTTCTCATCTACTTCGATTTGACAGTATCCCGAGTATATGTCGATGGTTGAGAAAAACTTAGCCCCCTTCAGACAATCTAGCGTATCGTCAATTCGTGGAAGAGGGTAAACGTCATTTCTAGTTATCTTATTAAGCTTCCTGTAGTCAACACAAAAGCGCCAACTGCCATCATTCTTCCTGACGTGGACCACGGGTGACGATCATGGGCTCTGTGAAGGCTAAATGACGTCATTCTTCATCATTTTCTCTACCTCGTCGCGAATTGCTCGACGTTCCGTTGCTCACACACGGTATGCTCTCTGGCTTATTGGTTGACGATCTCGAGTGCTAATCTGGTGCTTCACCGTCGATTTGTCTAATCTGCTCTTCACCTGTGGATTGAAGCATTCAGAGGACTCTTGAAGAATGGCAAGTAGCTTCTTCAGTTGTTCCTTAGTGAGATCTGGTGATAGTTGAGCTAGAAGATCTTGTAGTGGTAGCGCTAATTTCGCCCACAGACTCGGTATGGGAGGTTTCTATGACGCTCAGCTGTTCTTCAATTAACGGCTCAGCGTTTGCTACGCACATGTGTCTTGGAAGGATCTGAGGTTCTTGGCGGCAGTTAACCATCCACAATTCACCGAATCCGTTCTTAAACGAGACGACAGAGGCTGGGATGACCAAGTTATTCTTCAGTGGTATGCTTCTCTTACCTTCCACTACAAGATCCACGGGCTGATGCATTTCATGACACGTGACACTTGCCTTTCTAGCGCTGACTGCAGGAATTATCACTTCATCCAGCACACATAGACTCCACATACTCGGATGTGCATCTTCCTGTCCACAGTATCTCATCTCGTCTAGCATAATCTTCGAGCGACCACAATCTATAATTGCCTGAGAAGCTTTAAAAAAGTCCCATCCGAGAATGATGTCATGACTACACTCTTGTAAGACTATAAATTGTAAGGGCTGTGTATGGCCACTTATACCCACACGAATGGTACATCTTCCCATTAGCGACCTTCAGCAGAGATGTTTTGTTGTCAACGAATACGATTTTCTGCAACTGGCGACGGTACTTCCCCGAAATGACTGAATATGATGCTCCAGAGTCCACAAGAGCTTAGGCCTGTCGGCCATCCATGAGGATATCGACGTAGTTTCCTATCATTTTTGTGGTGATGGACGGCGGAGGATTTTTCTCTTTGGCGGCCTCACCTCCAAGAAAGGTCGCACCCTTTAGTCTTTTAGGTTTTGGCGGCTAGCTGATCAGCTGGAGCTTCTAAACGGCGTGTTGGGGAGCGTCCTCTCCAGCGGCTAGATTGCGGCGATGGTGACCTACATCGTCCTGCATCCACATCTTCTTGTTCATGTTCGTCGTCCCGGAGTTGTCAGCTAAGATCGGTCTGCTGTCTTCTGGCTCGGGCGTCGTCAAATATCATTGGCCTTTCTCGACAATAGCGCACCACATGTCCCGGTCGTCCGCAGTGGAAACATACTGGTAGGCTGTCCTGGGTCCTCCAGACGTCAGTCTTCTTTGGTGCCTAAACAGGTTCCTCATGCAGCATTGTAGGAACGTAACTCCGCCTCGGTCTCGACTCTTTCACCGTTTTAAAGGGAAATGAAGGACGAGAGATTGGGTTCAATGTCTGTTCCACTTCCTCTCTTACGACCTCTAGAACCGTCTCGGTTTTTTGCTCGCCGTGCAATCCAACTGCCTTCTGAACTTCCTCTCTCACTATCTGACGAAGAACACTTGTGAAATCACTTGCTTGCTCCATCACAGACATCGATACTACGTTTGGAAGCCGTTCGAACTTCTTACGTGTTATTCTTTTTTATTGCACTGTCTCGATACACTGGCACTATTTTATGAAATCGTCTGCTGTCTGTAACTCCTTCAGGAGTAGGGCTTGATACATGTCCTCAGCGACACCCTTCATGAGATGTGCAACCTTATCTTCCTCCTTCATTCTAGGATCCACTATTTTACACAGCTCCAAGACGTCTTGAATGTAGGATTCTGTAGTTTCTCCTGGACGATGTGCCCTGCACTTTAATTTATCTTCAGCCTTGCACTTCTGTTGTTGTGTGTCGCCGAAATACTTGCACAGTCCCGCCTGGAATACTTCCCAGCTTCTGAACTTCTCCTCCTTGTTCTCTTATCATTTCTGGGCAGTGCCCTCCAAGTAGAAAAATACGTCAATCAAACCGGCCGAGGTGGCCGAGCGGTTCTAGGCGCTACAGTCTGGAACTGCGCGACCGCTACGGTCGCAGGTTCGAATCCTGCCTCGGGCATGGATGTGTGTGTTGTCTTTAGGTTAGTTAGGTTTAAGTAGTTCTAAGTTCTGGGGTACTGATGACCTTAGAAGTTAAGTCCCATAGTGCTCAGAGCCATTTGAACGTCAGTCAAACACACAATGTCATCCCATTTGTTAAATTTGGCTATACGCTCATATACGTTCAGCCACTTGTTTGGATCTTGGCCATCGTCACCAGAGAACCCGGAAGGTTGTCTCATGTAGTGGCACACAGTTGCTGTCATCGTAACGTTCTCTTCTTCTTCTGTCGCCGGTAGACTGCGATCTGCTGAACATGGCGCGAACTCGGGTTTCTCGCCACGTAAACGGCGGCTCTGTCGTGGCCTGATGGGAGCCACTGTGTCGTCGATAACGTGAGCTATCACAAGTTCCAATACCCAGCGCCTCCACCACAATAATGTCACGTAGAAGAAGGTGTAATTAGATGAATGACGAACACTAACTTCATTTAACGAAGGTTTATTCAGCACTTGCACATACAAGAGCGAGGAGCGAACTGCCTCCGGCCAGAACACATACGGTATGTATACAGCTACGAAACATTCCAGTACAATGATTCTTGACCTTTTGTGGATCCTTCTAGAATGCACTTGAACCGAATATAGGAGTTAAAATTGTACAGTCTTGGTGAGTTTTGAACTCACACAGTTTAATATTATAACCTCCACACCACCGTGCTACTCAGCTTCTTCTGCGACAATATTACAGCTGATAATTGGTTCAGTTCTTTGCTTTTGTTCTACCACATGTTTCAAGATCATAAATTAACTGTGGGGGGAACCTTGAGGTCAATTAAATCACAAATACCTACATCGTTCACGGCAAGAAAACCAGAGGGAAGTTTCTTTTGATAATGACAAGATGCTTGTTTCATATTCCCCAAAAGCTAACAAAAATGTTTTGTTGTTGTCTTCTATGCATCTCAGCGAAGAGATTAATGAAACCACACAAAAAACAGAAGTTGTTTTATTTTATAATTCAACAAAAGGAGGGACGGATTCAATTGATCAATTATGTCATTCATACACAGTTAGCAGGAAATCCAACAGATGTCCATTACGAATGTGGTATGGTGTGATGGACCAAAGTTGTATAAATTGTAAGAGGTATGCTCTATATGCGCTGCCTGCAGTTGGCAAGGCATAGGAGAGTCTCTGACCAGAGAGCAGTATGTAGTTAGTTGTTGCTTGTCGCTAGTCGGCATTAGTCGGCAGTAGTCTTCATTAGTCTGCGTGAGTCTTCTGTAGTCGACAGTAGTCTGCAGTGAGTCTGCAGTAGTCGGCAGCAGTCTGCGCATGTCTGCGCGTGTCGGTAGTCTGCCCTGGTCGGGACACTGGAGGATGAGTATTATTGTACAAGGTAAAGAAGCAGCCTTGCGCATATCTAATAATGTATATTAATTGTCGTCCAATTTTTTTAAAAAAATGCCCCAATAATAATTTTTATAATATAAAGTAATTTTTTATTTAAAAAAGCGTTCATTTCAATTTAAAGATTTTATTCAATGGATTATCTTTCCTTTCATGAGTCACAAAGCATAGGCCAGCACTGCACGGAGCTGTGCCGAAAATTTTTTATACAAGAGCAGATATATTCGCAGTTTTTATTGAGGTAAGAATTTTTGCTTTTTTTTAATTCAGAATACAGGGCCGAGGCTCAGCGCTGCTATCGTCATAAAATTTACCAGGTTACTGAACTTTTTTATTATTTTGGTGTTTAGGGATTTTTCTGTTCTGAACTTAACATTAAATGAGAAAAGAATTTTGTGGGTACATTAAATGTGAATGCATTTCTGCACGGAGATTGTAAATGGGAACCAATTTTGTTCAGAGGTTACGATATTTAAAATTCATTTAATATTTCCGTGGGGAGGTTACACTTGGTTCAAGGTTCATGGTTCATTATAATACTTTTGTGGGGAGGTTACACCTAGCGACATCCTGCCAGGATCGTATTTCTTCGTGAATCTTCTGAGAAGTACTCATATATCTGCTCTTATTTATTTAAACGTAGTTTGCATCTGGCGCAACGCATTTACTAATTTGTCACTCTTTCTTTCACAGATCATCGGCAATTTATTGCTCTTTGTTGTAATTGTTTGTTTAATTTTTTTTTGCTTTGTGTTTGTTTCATTTGTGTTTAATTTTGATTAGTGAAAATGCCGTGAAAAACCGTTAACAGTACATCGCGATGTGCAATGAGTGAAATAGCCGACTCGAATAATTTGACCGATAATACTTGCGACACTCAGTGTAATGATGACAATCCTCCATTTACAGACAATCAGTGCGTGCCGTCCGCTAGTAACGATTTTGGTCCTAATGATGAACAAATAAATTCAATTGTGTCCTCTGTTATTTTAACGACAATTGATGACGCGGCACGTTCTGTTACAATGAACACTGCCCAGTTTGACACACCCGGTTTGCAAAATTTACGTAACGAACAGATAAATGTTTTTAACGAAAATGAACAGTGTAATCAGAATACGTCAGATTTATTTAATTCCGGTGTAGTGACCAACAGTGCACATTCGATTGCCAAATATTTTCAAAAGTCACAGAATAACCAAATGGTTACACAAAACGTGACAATTGCAGGTATGCCACCAAACAGCACAGAGAATAGAGTAGGTAATATTGGCTTGGATCAAATTATGGCAGTATTGCTACAACGGAATGAATATTTCAAACAACTTAAGGAATCGTACAAACAACGTAATGAAAGTTTCGACAACCTTTTCAAACAAGTTAATGAAAAATACGACAAACTTAATGAATCGTGCAAACAATTAAATGAAAGTTTCAAACATCGGAATGAAATACTAGATAACCATTTCAAACAGTCGAATAAAAAACACGACAACCTTAATGAACAGAACGAACAACTTAGTGAACAGATTACAGCCGTTACCGCGCAATGTCATGATACTAAAGAACAATTACGTGACGAAATTGAGGCTTGTGTTAAGAACAGTAGTGAGGAAATTAGAACTGTTGCACAAGAATTAAATAATACACATGGAGCCACAACAGAATCACTTAGAGATGAAATTAATGCAGTCGCTGAACAATGTTCAGAAAACGTAACACAGATACGCGACGAGTATAAACTAATGTCACCAGAAGTTTCACACACTCTGGATACAGAAGTCGATAAGAAATGTGAACAACAGAACAGCCAAATTGAGGAACGTTTTAAAGTGATAGAAATGAAAAATGTTTCAGTCACCAACACGTCACAGCATACGGCACATTCCGAACATTTGTCACACTCACTCAGCCAGTGTAACTTAGGTAATTTACAGAGACTACGTGACTTAGAATACGAAGTGACACAGACAAACAGATTCTTATGCAATCCTGAACCTGTACACACATTCAGAGACGATGACGTTGATTATAAGCAATTTTTATCCGTAAAAAAATCTAAGGTATTTAAAAATGACAGAGCACAGGTACACGCTTTGAACTGGATACGTCGATTTATTTTTGTACTTTCACCAGCTTGGCCTGTAACGCAGAAACTAGCTTTGGACTTGATACAACAACTTGCTTTTGAATTTTCACCAGCATTGCCTGTAACGCAGAAGCTAAAGTTTATTTGCAGCGCGTAATAGACCTCAGGGGATTCGTTACACTTTAATGAATATGTGCCGTAGGGTGCACAGGGCCCTGAGCCGTAGTAGTGCTGTTTCATCTTTAGTTTTCTGCACTGCTGCCTTCTCTTTTACTATCCTTTATATCTATCAAAACAGCTCTTCAACTACCAATCTATCTAGAATTAAGAAACGTGTAAAGAAAACCCGATATGACAAGTTTTACCCAAAGTGACAATTTTCTTTAGACACTCCCGAAATGACAAGAAATACCACCAGAATTTTAATAACAGACAAAATTTTAATTATCAGTATCGTCAAAATTATCAGCAACAGGAACCACATTTTGGTAACAATAGACGTTTTTCACCGCAACAACAGCGAAACCAACCGGTTAGCATACCTAACCGACAATGCAGTCTGCAAGGTCAACCAAGCTTTAATGTTTCGCCGCCTACACGTATAGCGTCAGCTCCAACAAACAGTAACACACAGCAACAAGGAAATCAGTACGTACAGAAAACACACCATTTCAATTCCTATCGCAATGCACCGTATAGAAATGACTATCATGACAGATATAAAAGTAATGAGCACAATTTTCAGCGTATGTGTAATAACAGTCGGCCTTACCAGCAGCAAAATCATCCGCAACAACAAATTATCATGAATGAACCAGACAGTAGGTATCATCCCGAACGTAGTACGTCAGGAAGAAATAACAGAACAGTACAAATAGTTGAAATGCCACAGCATCCTCCCGAAAATAATAGCACGTCAGATAGAATTTGACTAGATACAGTACAGGTTGCATCTTACAGTAACGCAAGCAATACTTTTGACACAGAGAATCTTGTTCACGAAAATGTTATTACTTTTGACGACATCTGAGACATACTTTTACATGAAATACCAATAGTCTGAATTAGTCAATCTAAAACAAGCTTTGTTGAATGCACCACTTTTTTCACATCCAGATCTTACTAGAAATTTTTCCATTGCCACCAACAGTTCTAACACCGCTTTAGGCGTACACATTTTTCAGGAAATTGAAGAAGATGGCACTACAGTAATTAAAAACATCGCCTTTGCGAGTCGCATTCTGTCACCTGCTGAACGCAATTATTCTGTTACAGAACTTGAAACATTATGTGTTGTATGGGCATTACGAAATTTTGGCATTTTCTTTATGGAAGACATACGATCGTTTACACAGACCATAGAGCGATACAGTTTTTACTTTCCGCTAAATTTACACACGACAGATTAAGTAGATGGAAACTTTATTTGCAGGAATTTAATTTTACAATTGTTCACATTCCCGGTACACAAAATATTGTAGCAGACGCACTATCCCGTTCTCTCAGCAACAATCAGCAAGACATTGTAACCAACTTCTGCAAAGCAAATTTCAGCATCATGTATATTCAACAAGTTGCATTTGAGAATTTCATTTTGTCGTCATTACAAGACATAGCACAAGAGCAGAGTAAAGACAACGCGTGGAACGAAATGAAACACCTTTGGCAAGATAGGAATAATGTTACCATTAGAAACCATTACACTGTACGCAATGACATTCTGTTTCGCCGCTCTCACCGTGACAGCAATAATTGGTTATTATGCATTCCTGACGAGCTTGTTAACAAATTAATCTGGTATACTCATTTAAGTTATGCACATTACGGAGCCAGAAAATGTTTTCTTATACTGAGACAGGACTGTTATTTTACCAATATGGAGAAACGTATTCGACGAGTTTTAGCGTCATGTAAAATCTGCCAGAAAGCTAAGTCAGATACGACTTCACATATTCCTCCATTACATCCCATTGTACCTGTTAAATTGAGACATATGGCCGCTGTAGACATTTTTGGTCCGATTACCAGAACTAATAGAGGTTTTTGCTACATCTTTGTCGCTGTTAAACTCACTTCAAAATTTGTTACCTTCACTCTGTTACGCAAAGCTACTGCTAAAACTATTTCGAAAGCATTTGTAAAACATTTTCTATTTCATGTAGGGCATGTATTGAAAGTAATTTCCGACAATGGATCACAGTTTCGATCTGCTATATGGAGACGTATGTTACGAGCTAGAAACATTTCTCCGATCTATATATCCAGGTACCATGCTTGTTCGAACCCTTGTGAACGATTAATGACAGAAATTGGTAAACTGTGTAGAATATACTGCCATAAAAAACATATTGATTGGGACACACAGATACTCTCATTCCAGGATGTAATTAATTCCATATCAAATGAATCTACTATGCTATCTCCGTCTGTTATACTGAAAAATGTTGAACCATCTAACAAAATTAAAGAATTAGTAACCTTTCCTACATCTCGTCGACTACGACATCATGAAATAATTGACATTACGCTGAATAACATCAAACGTGCCGCAGAGCGCCGGAGAAGACAGGAAAAACAGGTTTGTACACGCTGTGACTTTCACATTGGACAGAAGATATTGGTACGCACACATTATTTATCTAATAGATGTAAAAGTAGATGTAGTAAATTTGAGCTTCTATATGCAGGTCCATATCGAATTTACAGCATTCCTCACCCCAATGTAGTACACGTCGAAACTATGAGAACCAGAAAAACCAAAGGGAATCACCATATCTCCAACATCAAACCCTTTATTGAATGAACATACTTTATGATTTATCACACTGTAATGCTATTTCCTGATTTTTTTTATGACCACCTATGCAATTATATTCACATGAACACTTACTTATGATTATCGTATTTTTTCTTGGCAAGTGCCCGGCAAGGTAAGGTTAGCAGGTCGCTCTTCTTGTCTTTACACATCAGGCCGTGCACATTTTTCCAGATGAACTTACACATTTTATGACCACTTATGCAATTATATTTATGTGAGTACTTACAGATGATTATCATATATTTTCTTGGCAAGTGCCCGGCAAGGTAAGGTTAGCAGGTCGCTTTTCTTGTCGTTACACATCAGACTGTACACATTTTCCATTTTTCATGTATGTATGATTGTTTTACTGTTTTGTTTGTATGCACTATGAAGTATTTAAGATATAACAAACACCAGTTGACTTTGACATTTTTTCCTTATGATATCTCAACATCGTGACTATTTTACATTTTCTTTTGCTGCTATATTGTGATACTCTGTGTACATTTTTGCACCTGCACACTGTCTATGTTTTTGACATATTACGTTTTCTGTCATGCTATGCTGTATGATCAATTATATCACTAGAAACCAGCTTTTATTTAATGGCTATATGATTTCAGTGCAAGACATTAATCATTGTTTATCATTTTCAGAAAGAAATAACGTGTAAAAGAAATAAATTATGGGAATTTCACCTTCGGAATGAACGAAAGAAGATACAATATGTCGTCAAGAAGAGTAAATGGATCAGAATTAACAAGCATTAACAAGAATATACTATACACATCGTATGATAGCAGTCTTAACTATTTTTTTCTTTCAGAATACGAGGCGATTGATGCAAACTGTCAGACAGAACTACACGTCTTAGTTTTAGTGATGAAATATGCTAGAAATAAGGAACTCTATACTATGAATTGTTGTATAATGAAGTGACTCTTTTGCAGATGATAATGAATGGTGATGAATAATTATGAAGAATATAGTGATATGGATAATGAAGTTTTTCTTTATAGATGATGATAATAATGGAATTATAGTGATATGGATAATGAAGTTTTTCTTTACAGGTGATGATAATAATGGAGTTATAATGATATGGATAATGAAGTTTTTCTTTGCAGATGAGGATAATGTTGAAGTTTATGTGTTTATGCTATGTAGTAATTTAAGAATTTGTTGCAGTTCGTTTTGACAGTATGTCTTATATCGCATGGCATGATGACTGAAGGTTTTGGAAAGGACAGCTAGAGAACATATATATTTTTTACACATTTCATTACCTGTTAATTGGAAGTTCACTACTTTTCAGCATAATTTGCGTTTCTTCTTTCAGCTTAATAATCCATTTTGCATTTTTTGCAGGAGAAATTATTCATGAAATTAATGTGCTATAAGCAGTTGGTCATTAAACCTGTGTCATTCATGAATGTGATCACATATACTCTATTTGTTTCATAACCTTGCTACAGCTGACTCATGACGAATGACATTACACATCTTCATTTGCAGCTATAAGACAAATGCAAATATTATTATGCCCCAGCAATTAATTATCGATCCCAACGCAATGCATTGCTAGCACAAAAAAAAATATATTACCAGTCCCAAATAATGCTACCAATTTAAAAGAGTTATGAGTAATACTGAATGATGTTTTCTAATCACAGACTTTGAGTAATAGTTACAGTGTGTTACATTTTTAATTATGTCTTATGTCACTTGAATGATGAGTTCTGAGTAATAGTGAATGATATTTTGTAATAATGCATGTATGCTCCACACTCATTAACTCCTGTTTTGAATGATGACTTCTGATGATTTGTAACTGGTCAATGAGTGCCAATAACTATTTGTAAATATGTCATATGTCACTTGACTGATGAAAAATGTTTTGTAATATTCAATACTTGCTGGCCAACGAATGCCACTGTTTGTTATATTTTAAATTTATATTATGTCACTTTCATGCTATATACATGAATACCAGTAGCTTGATGCTAAACTCATTAGCTCCTGTTTTGATTGATGACTTCTGATGGTTTGTAACTGATCAATGAGTGCCAATGTTCTCTGTAAATAGTTGACTTATGAACATTATTCTGTAATACTTCATACATGGTACAGAAATGTTCAGTAACTGGGCGATGAGTACCACGAATTAGTCAAATCAGTTAATAGACTAGTGTAATTATCAATGATGACTGGCATAAGACTTAATGTCCTTCACTTCTGACCTAATTACCAGAAATTACTGCAGTATCCGTTCGTCCTGTCTATCCTCATGCTCATGGAGCACTATATTTGGTTTTTGCACTAATTCTACGTTGGTGTACCTTACAAGAACGTGGTGTTGACACGACATTGTTCAAATGGTTCAAATGGCTCTGAGCACTATGGGACTCAACTGCTGAGGTCATACGTCCCCTAGAAGTTAGAACTAATTAAACCTAACTAACCTAAGGACATCACACACATCCATGCCCGAGGCACGACACGACATGCTGTCCACCACCTTGAGCGATGGAGATGTTGTTATGGTCCCACTGTTTGGTGTACCTAATGTACTACCACAATGATAACATGGAATATTAATACGACATTTCAGTGTCTTGGCTACACTGATTAATACTTCAGGGAAAAGAACTTCAGATTGTCTCACTTGGTGTTGTGCTTCTAAAGAAAGACGTGGACTTTCAGTGCAGCTGCGTGCAACCTAATGTGCTACAACCATGATGAAATCCTTCCCTTTCCTATCCTAGTTCTTGTAAAATAGTAAAAAAAAACTACAGTGTGTGTGCACTTTATGTCATTTGTTAATATAATTTGTACTCATTGCGTATACATTTTGTGCTTTGCTGATATGTTCTGTACTAAAGTGCGTGTGCAGTTTATGTCATTTGTTAATATGAATTTTACTCATTACATATGTACTACAGTGCGTATGCACTTTATGTCATTTGTTAATATGATTTGTACTCATTGTGTATACATTTTGTGGTTTCCTGATATGTTCTGAACTACAGTGCATGTGCACTTTATGTCATTTGTTAATATGATTTGTACTCATTGCGTATACTTTTTGTGATTTCCTGATATTCTGCACTACAGTGCATGTGCACTTTATGTCATTTGTTAATATGATTTGTACTCATTCGGTATACATTTTGTGATTAGCTGATATATTCTGCACTACACTGCGTGTGTACTTTATGTCATTAGTTAATATGATTTGTATTCATTGCATATACATTTTGTGATTTGCTGATATATTCTGAACTACAGTGCGTGTGCACTTTATGTCATTTGTTAATATGATTTGTACTCATTCTGTATACAATTTGTGATTTGCTGATATGTTCTGTACTACAGTGCGTGTGCACTTTTGTCATTTGTTAATATGTTTTGTACTCATTGCGTATACATTTTGTCATTGCTTGATATGTTCTGTACTCAGTGCATGTGCACTATATTTTATTTCATGTTCTGCACTTATATATATGTATATATTCTGTGATTATAAACTTAGATAATTAGGAAAAATTTGTTGCTCATGGCAAGTCCAATTGACTCACCATCGCTGCCAAATTTTTGCCCCCCTCCCCCCCCCCCCCTCCCAGTGGAGGGTTATGTAAGAAGTATGCTCTATATGCGCTGCCTGCAGTTGGCAAGACTTAGGAGAGTCTCTGACCAGAGAGCAGTATGTAGTTAGTTGTTGCTTGTCGCTAGTCGGCATTAGTCGGCAGTAGTCTTCATTAGTCTGCGTGAGTCTTCTGTAGTCGACAGTAGTCTGCAGTGAGTCTGCAGTAGTCGGCAGCAGTCTGCGCATGTCTGCGCGTGTCGGTAGTCTGCCCTGGTCGGGACACTGGAGGATGAGTATTATTGTACAAGGTAAAGAAGCAGCCTTGCGCATATCTAATAATGTATATTAATTGTCGTCCAATTTTTTTTAAAAATGCCCCAATAATAATTTTTATAATATAAAGTAATTTTTTTAAAAAAAGCATTCATGTCAATTTAAAGATTTTATTCTTTCCTTTCATGAATAGCATAGGCCAGCATTGCACGGAGCTGTGCCGAAAATTTTTTATATAAGAGCAGATATATTCGCAGTTTTTATTGAGGTAAGAATTTTTGCTTTTTTTTTATTCAGAATACAGGGCAGCGCTGCTGTCGTCATAAAATTTACCAGGTTACTGATTTTTTTTATTATTTTGGTGTTTAGGAATTTTTCTGTTCCGAACTTAACATTAAATGAGAAAAGAATTTTGTGGGTACATTAAATGTGAATGCATTTCTGCACGGAGATTATAAATGGGAACCAATTTTGTTCAGAGGTTACGATATTTAAAATTCATTTAATTAATATTTCCGTGGGGAGGTTACACTTGGTTCAAGGTTCATGGTTAATTATAATACTTTTGTGGGGAGGTTACAAAATGCCATGATCCTTTTCGATATGGGGCCACAAAACACAAAGATGAAGGGACGTAAGTCCTTAATGGAGTCATTACTGTCAATAAAAAAACCATATATCCAAGCAAAATTGGAAGTTCCTATACTCAGGTGAAGTATCCGCAACTCAATTTGAGAAATACAGCGCGTACAAAATAATGAAGCAGTGATTCTCCCACAAGATGATGGACCAGTTCGTAGGAGACGATGTAACTTCTGCCTAAGAAATAGAGACAGAAAAACAAAGACGAGATATATTTCCTGCAAAATGTATATGTGTGACGAATATCGTGTCAAACTCTGCTACGAGTGCGAGAATTGCAATTTAGGATAATTATTGCCCAGGATAAACCAAACTATTGTTTATACCTTTGAATTTTGTATTTTTTAAGTACATATACTCTGTATTATATACATTTATCAGTTTATGATTGCCCTAAATAAATTACAAAAAATTACAAAACAGTCCAGAATTTACCATGTACATATTGTGCAAAATAGTACACTAAAGGGTCTATTGCATAATAATACATAGAGTATTACTCATAGTCTAATAGTTTTATACACCCACAACAACATTAATCTGCATACAAATAATAAGTAGTTGGGTAAAGTAACGTGTACTTATATGACAACATAACGTTAAAATTAAAATTGGGGTTTTGAACATCCCGGAGTGTCTACTGTGTTAGCATTTACTAAGTGTGTCTCACAAGGTTAAGACGAGTCGCAGGAGTTAAAATCCTACCACGGATGGATGATCTTGTAAATAAATTGCGTTAATACGTGACGCGATAGAATAAAGATGTCTGAGATGTTAGCAGAATTAATTTTATAGTTTTCTTAGCAGCTTTCTCGATGGAAATTTCTACAGCAGAACAGATATTCATCAGCGACGACGGTTTTCGTTACACAGGAGGAATAGGTTCACTCCACTTGCGGTATTTTGTTGTTTACATTGGTAAGCTATCATATTCTCACGGCAACGTATTGTTTGCCTCGAGACAATGTAGGATCTCGCAAAGCATTCTGCCTCATTTGAGCGTTCTTTCTGAACCCCCACGATTCTCTCATTTTTTCTCCATGGAGTCTCTTTCTATCTTCAGTCCACATTGTCCCTGGTTTCTTTGGGAGTTCATTCTCTGACTTCACATTCCCCTCTGTACCTTGTCGCTGTATACATGTCTGTTTTCGATTTCTATTGGATCAATTTTTGCTTCTTCTAGGTCCAGTTTGACTTGTGTGATGCGTGGGACTGTTGATTTGACAAGTTGTGTGTATGTTAGAATTCTCTTGGTGAATCGTTTTGGTGATAGCCTGATAATGTGCCTATAGAACTTAAACTTCTTTTTCTGACATCAACTGCTATGTTTGAGATCTTCTCTGCAGTTTTCCTGGAGTGTAATCTTTATCGCTCTTCCGTCAGCTTCGGGCCGAGAATTTTACTCATGATTTCCCTTTCTTCCTTCAGTATGCTTTCCATGTCACTTTCCCTATGGAGTGTTAGTGTCTCGCTTGCATACAGTATGTCAAGCTTGATTACTGTGTTCTAGTATCTGACTTTTATGTGAATGGAGATGAATCTTTTTTTTTTTTTTTTTGTCCGTGCTGTGTCTTGCCGATCGCTCTCTTCATTTTTTGTAGTCGAGTCTTCTGTGAAATCTTTTCTCCTTCTGCAGGTTCAAGGATTTCACCCAGATACTTGAAGTGTGCAACTCTGTTTGTTTTGCCGTATTTTGTGTCTAATTTCGTTACACAACATTATTAAGGCTTTCGTGGCCACTTGTTGACAAACTGCCTATTGGCTTCTGTCTCAGGTTCTTCGCCTGACGTTCATCTGATGAAGAACCCGAGACAGAAGCCAATAGGTAATTTCGTTATGTTTAATTTTGAGCAGAAAAACTCAGACGTCTCGAAAGAGATTTGCGGACGTACTTTTTCCGCGGATTCTAAATCCCTCTATTTGTTTGGTTGCTGTTGCTTCGTTGTCTGATAGTATGGCCAGGTCGTCTGCAAAAGCTAGGTTTTATTTTGTCCCAGCAACTTCCTAGTCGTGTTGGTTTTCAGTGTCCTTGAGTTTTCAGTTCTTTTTCCCGTTCCATCATTGCTTTGTCCAGGACTACGTTGAATAATAGTGGGGATAATCCGTCGCCTTGGTGCACTCCAGTTTTGATCATGAACGGATGAAAGATTTCACCCACGAATTTAACTTTCAATGTTGTGTCAGCTAATGTCTGTCTGATTACTCGTAGTGATATATACATTCTGAGTGTGTTCATATATTTGTTCAGTCCAAATAAGTCAGTGGTTCTGTTTTTCCAAAGGTTCAAGTAAAATATTACTTTCTTCGACATTTATTGTATCGTTACTTGTCTCTTTTTTTTTTTTTTTTCTTCATAAGAGCTGGCTAGAATTCTCTTTTGGAAAGTGATCGTATTCTAGAGTAGAATATTTCTTCGTAATTATTGCTCACATTTGAAATTATCACTGAGTGGCAATGCTGTGAAAGCCCGGCCGGCCAGACAGAATGCGGCTGGCGTCAGCGGCGCCGGGTGGCCGCGAGGGCCTTCATCGAGCGCCGAGGCGCGACCCTAGGAAGTCAGCGGCCGGCGTCGGCTGTCGCGAGCTGTCTTAATCCTCCAGCTCATCGCACGTGCAGGGCGGTACGACAGAACTGCCTCACACCGCTGCTGCCACATGTGCCGCCAAATGCAAGCAGCCGCCCCGACCTGCGGTGGAAGTGTACAGCGAGGCGAGGCGAGGCGAGGCGGCTGCCGCCTGCTGTGTGACCGGCACCTTACAGTAACGAGCGTGCCACCCGTGCTGGCTGGCCGTTGCAGCTCGAGGCCACAGTTCGGAGCACAGGGCCGCGATCTGTCTGGTCAGGCCTGAAGTGGATGAGACGAGCTGCAGATGCGTACTTTCGTTGGCGCGTGGATACCTAAAATTAAATAATGACCTCGCTTTCCTGCAACGAGAGTCCCTGTACAAACAAGTGAGGGTTTTTTAGCCACGTTGATTAGACAATTCCAATTCTTCCCTTCAATATGTGTTTTTGTCCTTTTTTTTCTCTCCGTGTGAGGTCATTTCAAGGTCTACGAATATCTTTATTTCTGATTCTACGAACTACAGATCTTTTTTTCCAGATATCAACTTCTGTGCTTCTACCTGTCATTCTTCGAAGCACATCTAATACTTTGAGAATAGAAATAATAGTTGCCTTTTAGAATTTTAAATCTGACGTAGGCAAAACCAGACGTCAATGTCGAAATAGGTTACGATGATGTTTTTATTTGGAATTTTCTGAATAATGCCATCTACAAGATTCGAAAAGACCTCCACTTTTTCTGTGTTTTTCCTGTTATCCTCATTTATAGGGGCATGTGCACTGATAATTGTGGAAATTTTGTTTGTGCTTGTGAATAAAAAACTTGAGATTCTTTCTGATTGGGAATCAAAGTCAACGATTGAGTTCAAAAATGGTTCAAATGGCTCTGACCACTATGGTACTTAACTTCTAAGGTCATCAGTCCCCTAGAACTTAGAACTGCTTAAACCTAACTAACCGAAGGACATCACACACATCCGTGCCCGAAGCAGGATTCGAACCTGAGCCGTAGCGATCGCGCGGTTCCAGACTGTAGCGCCTAGAACCGCTCGGCCACCCCGGCCGGCTCTATTGAGTTCAAGATATGTTTGTTGATTGTAAAGGCTGTTCCAAGATGTGGTACATTTTTCATTACACTCGGTCCCCCTTTCCCTTTGTATAGCCGAAAACCTTCGGAATCGAAGGTATCTGGCCGGCCGCGGTGGTCTCGCGGTTCAGGCGCTCAGTCCGGAACCGCGCGACTGCTACGGTCGCAGGTTCGAATCCTGCCTCGGGCATGGATGTGTGTGATGTCCTTAGGTTAGTTAGGTTTAAGTAGTTCTAAGTTCTAGGGGACTGATGACCATAGATGTTAAGTCCCATAGTGCTCAGAGCCATTTGAAGGTATCTGTATCCGTGTATCGTGTTTCTTTAATGGCTGTTATGAGTACGTTGTGGTTGTTTAGCGTATCTGTTAGATGTTTTAGTTTTCCGGTTTTCAGCAACGAGTTTGCATTGAAAGTTGCTTGGTACGTTAATTCCCTATGTTGAAATTTGGATGAGATTCCACGACACTCCAACTTGTCTTTGTGCAATGTTGCAGACTCCCCAGAATCCGAATGTCTGCTGACGTACTGGCGTACGTTGGATCGTCCACAAGGGGTTAAATTGTTTGCGTCACAGACTTCCATGATTGATGAAAGTTGTTTTGGGTTTGGCCCAAAGGCTACAAAAAATACCACGAAGACTGTCAGTCCTGGAAGTGGTTCTTCCACTCTGTCCGCTGTTGGGAATCTGAACTTCCTCCTACGCCTTTGAGACCGTTGACCAGGTTTCACCTAGTAACCCCAGGCAGGGGCCCATACAGGGTGCTACCATCCGGAGCCAGATGGAGCCAGGTTTCTTAACGAGGTGTTACTCCTCCCCCTCCTCCTTCCTCATCACTTGCGAAATGAGGCCCCGGACATGGGACCGGCAATGCTGGAGTTCCCTAGCAGTGTCACTGTTTTTCTTCTTTAGTGTTCACTAGATAGCCACTAGCAGGAAAACAAGTACCAGATCTAGTTGCTACCATACATTTTAATTTTTATTGCTTTTCATGCTGAGTGTCCTTTCTGCCAACTAGAGTGTAGCTGTTAACCTTGTGTGGCAGTAGGTTTCCTTAAGTTTCTTATAGTAAATCACATATTAGCTAGATGTATAGGGACTGCGTCTGTTGTGTGCGGGTGCAGGAAGAGCTGGCCACAGTCCTAACGCAGCTCAAAGCTTTGTTGGCCACAGTCAATAGGCTCCAGGGTGCCACATTGAGGTGTGGTGGGGATGGGGTGCCTGGGGCAGCCTCAGCTGTATTGGATGTGCAAGGGCGGGGGGAGGGGGGGGGGGAGATGTCACAGCTCTCTGTCACACACGACTGAGCTGACCAGCCCACTCTCACCTCAGTGTGGGTGGCGGACTGTGTCGAGGTCTCGAGCCTCAAGATGAAGGCTGCATGGGAGACGCAGGCTCCTGCCAAATCCCATGCGCTTTCTTAATAGATTCAGTGTGCTATCTGACACTGGAGGGGGGGGGGGTCAATCAGAATGCACTTTCCGCCAAGATAGTGGCCGCTCCTTCAGGAAAGTCCGGACAGGCACGTGGCGATAGGGGTTTGTTAGTTATTCGGAGCTCCAATGTTAAGCTGGTCATGAAGCCCCTCAGGAACATAGCGGCTAGGGCGGGGAAGAAGGACCGCACTCCAACCTGACGATTTGCAGCAGTGTACCCAGGGTTGACTGAGGTCCTTTGGTCTGGAGCCGAGTGGAGAATCTAAACCAGAGGCTACGTCGACTCTGTGACGAAAATGGTTGTAGATTCCTCGGCCTACACTATGGGGTGGAAGGTTGTAGTACGCCCTTCGAGAGATGAGGGATTCTCTACACACAGGAAGCAGCTACATGGGTAGCACAGTACTTGCGGCGTGAACATAGTGGTTTTTTAGATTAGGTTCTTCCCCACAGGAAACAAACCGTTGGCCTGAAAAATTACCCTTTCATTATAGTGATGTGATGTGGATGTGCAACTGTAAAAATTCTTAGTTCGCCTAAACCGGTCACTCCAAACGATTTAAATATGCTAAATCTCATGTTAGTAAATTGTCCAAGTATCTGTAGCAAGATTCCCGATTTACACTCCGACATAAAAGTATTGTATTAGGTACCGAAGGCTGGTTGAAACCACACATAAATAGCAGTGAAATTTTGAACTCGGATTGGACAATGTTTAGGAAGGATGGGACTGATGCTATGGGAGGTGGTGTGTTCATTGCAGTTAAAAACTCTTTAAAGGCGGTTGAGGTCGATACTGGGTCGAACTGTGAAATAGTCTGGATGAAGCTGTCAATCAGACAAGGAGTGACCATTGTATTAGGACGTTTTTATAGACTACCAGCATCCGAAACAAGTCTTGAGTACATAGGAAATAAATATCCTGATTATCCATTAGCTACAGGTGGAAACTTTAATCTGGCGTCCATTGACGGAAAAAAATACACGTTTATCAAAGGGGGCAAAAGCAAAGACTCGTGTGAAGGTATTCTAGGAGCGCTCCCAACTCAACATATACCCATGAGCAATTGGTTAGAAAAGCAACTCGAGCTGGGAACATAGATATCTTGGCGACAAACACATCTGATCTTTTTGAGGAAGTTAATCTAGAAGAAGGTATTAGCGACCATAATATCGTTGTGGCTTCTATTTCTGTGGAAGTTGCAAAAAAAAAAAAAAAAAAACAAACAAACAAAAAAAAACAACCAAAAAAAAAACAGAGAAACAGCGTATAGAGTTTTCTTGTTTGAGAAAGCAAATAAAAGTTCCATTAATGAATATCTTCATAGTCAGCTACAAGCATTCACCGCGGGACACAATGATATTAAGCATCTTTGGTCGGAATTTAAAGGTATTGTCCACCACATGCTAGAGAAATTTGTGCCTAGCAAAAATATAGGGGAGGGAAAGGATCCACCTTGGTTCAACAAACTTATTGGGAAGTTGCTGAGAAAGCAGAGAATTTTGCACAGTCGTGTTAAATGTAGTCACTACCCCGCTGACAAACAGAAATTATGCGAAATGAAAGCAGTTGTCAGAAGGTCAATGAGAGATTCTTTTAACGAATTTGAAAGCAATATTGTATCTGCAGATTCTAAAAATAACTCCAAAACCTTTTGCTCGTACGTAAAATCTATGAACGCTAAAAATAATTCAATACCTTCCCTTGCTGACAGTACGGGTAATGTAACGGATGATGATAAAGAGAAGGCCGAAACTCTAAACCTAGCTTTCAAAAGCTCGTTTACGGTAGAGGACTGCAGCACCATTCCCCCTTTCAATTATCGAACAAACGCAACGATGGCTGACATAGTGTTTAGTGTATCTGGGATTGTAATACAGTTAAGATCCTTAGACGCCAGGAATGCATCTGGCCCAGATGGTATCCCCGTAAGATTTTATGTTGACTATGCTACAGACATAGCACCATTCCATTCTTATCCATCACCTGTCAGAGATCATTGGAACAGCGGGAAGTTCCACGGGACTGGAAGAAGGCCCAGGTCATAGAAATCTATAAAAAGGGTATAAAATCGGATACAAATAATTTCCGGCCAATTTCACAGACATCGATTTGTTGCAGAATCATGGAACATATTTTGTGTTCAGACAGAATGATCTTTCTAGACTGTGAGAAGCTCATCTGAAGAAACCAGCACGGTTTTAGGAAACAGCGGTCATGCGAGACACAACTGGCCCTCTTTGTGCATGACATACAGCAGGCTCTAGATACCGGCTCCCATATTCCTCGACTTCCGAAATGCGTTCGACTCAGTTCCGCCCTGTCGCTTGCTCTAAAAAGTGCGCGCTAACGGTCTACCCGATGACATATGCGGCTGGATAGAAAGTTTTCTAACAGAGAACAGTATGTCGTCCTGGATGCAGAGACTTCAACAAAAACAAGCGTAAATCATGTGTGCCCCAGGGCAGCGTAATAGGTCCGTTGCTTTCTACGATTTACGTAAACGATCTGGTTGATGGTATTGACAGCGGCATTAGACTGTTTTGCCGATGATGCTATAGTCTACAGGAAAGTAGTATCACACGAAAGTTGTGAACAAATCAATGAGGATTTTCTGAAAATAAATGCGTGGTGTAATGACTGGCAGTTATCTCTCAATATTAGTAAGTTTAACCTACTGGCTATAACAAAGGGAAAATCCCTATTAATGTACGAGTACAAAATAAATGCCCAGTCTTTGGAAGCGGTAACATGCGTCAAGTATCTGGCTGTGACTATTCGAAATGATCTCATATGGAATGATCAGATTACACAAGTAACGGGTAAGGTGAACTCTAGATTGCGGTTTATTGGTAGAATCCTGAAGCGATGTAGTCATTCAACAAAGGAAACAGCTTACAATACGTTAATTCGTCCAGTCTTAGAGTATTGCTCGTCTGAATGGGACCCTTGCAATTTGGGTCTGATTCAAGAGATTGAAAAGGTCTAAAGAAGAGCGGCAAGATTCGTGACTGGTACATTTAGCCATCGCGAGAGTGTTATAAATCTCATAGAAAGTTTAAAGTGGGACGCACTTGCAGATAGACGACGCGCTAAACGGAAGGGGCTGCTCAATAGATTCCAAAATCCGATCTTCGCAGAAGATGTTCACTGACATCGAATTGTTGTAGTATCATGGAACATATTTTGTGTTCAGACATAATGATCTAAATGGGGAGACTTCAACAGAAGCAAGCGTAACATCAGGTGTTATTACCACCAACGTTCAAATTTCGCAAAGACCACCATTCAAAGATAAGGGAAATTAGACCTCGTACTGAGGCGTTTAGACAGTCGTTTTTCCCTCGAGCGATCCGGGAGTGGAACAGAGGGCGGTGTGGGGGGAAGGGGGAGGGAGGGGAGGAAATAAAACGTTGGCGCGAATAGAGCCCTTTGCCACACACCGCTTAGTGGCTAGCGGAGTATATATGTATATGTATACGTAGATGTAGAGTCTTGGTTAGCGGATTTAGCCATTTAATTCAGTATTCCAAAAGCCACCTTACTTTGTCTGCCCGAGAGAATGATCTGTCTGTACCAGATGTAAGGTGGCAGAAAAAATGAAGGTCAGATCTGCACCTTACATGAGAGCTTTATACATCGCAACTGGAAGGTGAATATGACAGCTAACTTAATTTGGCAGTAATGAGCAAATTTGCCTAGCAGTATGTAATGCAAAAAGGGATGACATCCAATTGATGGTAATTAACACATCGTTCCTGTAATGCATGTTTGAGTGGAAGGTTTAACAAGCAGTGAGAGGCGTTTTAATTTGGAATTGAGAGGGACGGAGGTAGACGCAAGGCCACGCTACAGGGGGTACCATGGAAACCACTTAAAGATGTGTCCCAGGCGACTCAGACATGCCATATGAGGCAGGACAGGAAAGAAATATTTTAGAAAACTGCGTTTCAGAATTCCAAATGGATACGAAACAATACCAGTGACGCATTTTCGATCACGTATCCATCGAGTGGTACACACGCGAGAGAGTCAATGTACGTATTTAGGCGTCTGGAACAGGAACAAAACGTCTGATTGGCGGAAGCGCGCTAGGAAAGAGAAAAGAGCCAAAGTTTCGACGCAATTTGATGGTAGGGACCTTGCGATTGGGAGAGAGAGTTTCCACAAAATAAGAGGAACACTCTTATTGGTCGGAAAAAAACGTGACGTGAAGAACGAAAGGACCCAGGTGCTATTACCTGTTCTGCCCAGCGGGTTTAGCGGGCGTCTCAAGGAACGATGTCAAAAGCCTTTAGGATATCTAAAAGCATGGAATCATTTCGAGATCCCCTGTCGACAGTACTCACTGTTTCGTGAGAAGAAAGAGTTCGTTGTGTTTCACAAGAACAATATTTTTTTCTCATTCTGGAAACATCCCCCAGGCTGTGGCTAAGCCATGTCTCCGCAGTATCCTTTCTTTCAGGAGTGCTAGTTGTGCAAGGTTCGCAGGAGAGCTTCTGTAAAGTTTGGAAGGCAGGAGACGATATACTGGCAGAAGTAAAGCTGTGAGGACCGGCCGTGAGTCGTGCTTCGGTAGCTCAGATGGTAGAGCACTTGCCCGCGAAAGGCAAAGGTCCCGAGTTCGAGTCTCGGTCGGGCACACAGTTTTAATCTGCCAGGAAGTTTCACGTTGTTATTTGTTTATTTCTTTATTCTCCCAAACTAGTTTCGGCGACAGGATTCGCTATGAATAGGAAGGTGGAGAAGAGAGTGGGTTACTGTGAACTGTTCAGAGGTACAATAGCTCTCATCACAATAGACAGCAAACCAACATCGACAACGATAGTTCAGATATACATTCCGACGACCTTCTTTTTACCTACGTTTTTCTTTCCAACATCTGTGATTGCCCTTTTTAGAGATATCCATTCCTCTCCAGCTGAACTGCCTACTGAGCAATTCGTTATCGCAGAATCTACAGCATTAGAGAACATCAAGCGTATCTCTTTATTCCGTACTGCTTCCGTATTCCGCTTCTGACTAATCTCTTAAACTTCAGCCTACTCTTCATCACTGCTAAATTGTGGTCTGTGGTCTGAGTCCATATCTGCTCCTGGGAGCACCTCACAATCCACCAGCATCTGATTTCGGAATCTCTGTCTTACCATTATGTAACCCAACTGAAATCTTCCCTATCACCTGACCTTTTCCAAGTATACCTCCTCCTCTTGTGATTCTTGAACAGACTATTCGCTATTACTAGCTGATATTTATTACAGAACTCAATAAGTCTTTCACTTCTCTCATTACTTGTCCCAAACCCGTATTCTCCTGTAACCTTTTCTTCTACTCCTTCCGCTACATCTGCAGTCCGGTCCCCCATGACTATTAGATTTTCGTCCCCCTTTACATACTGCATTACCCTTTCAATATCCTCATACACTTTCTCTATCTCATCATCTTCAGCTTACGACGTCGGCATGTATACCTGAACTACCGTTTTCGGTGTTGGTTTGCTGTCGATTCTGATGCAAACAACCCTGTCACTGAACTGTTCTCAGTAACACACTCTCTCCCCTACCTTCCTATTCTTAACGAGTCCTACATCCGTTATACGATTTTCTACTACTGTTGACATTTCGTCTGACCAGAAATCCTTTTCCTCACGTCACTGACCCTACTACATTGTGCCTTTGCATTTCCCTTTTCAGATTTTCTAGTTTCCCTATCTACATTACTAAACAACTAAAACGGTCGGCCAGCCATCCAACGCCAGTAGCAAGTTGCCTATCACATGGCCTCCAGGGCGAACAAAGGTTTGGTTTTCGGTATTTTATGTAATTATTCAGCGAATTTTTACTACGCTGCCAAGATCAACTCATTAAGAGGTACAATGTTAGCGTAAAGCATTAACACGAGGGGCGCTCGCCAAGTAATGCATCACAATTTGTTTTCTCGTCCGATTTCGATTTAACAAATGCGGAATTTGCTGTGGGATCTCGTGGAGTGTTCCTGCTTCAGCCCACTGTAGTTCCATGAAATCCCTGTAGCTGACGGCGCTTTACACAGCCTTCAGAATGCCATACACCCATATGTGTGAAACTTTACATTATTTGAACACATCAGTCCTTCCATTGCTCAGGTGGGGTGGATGCGACTGTACAGGCGACGTGGTTTGCACACCACTCTGTTTACGTCACTGCGTTGTCCTTAATACAAGTTCTCTAATGCGAAATACTTATCATCTTTCAATAAATGTTATGTGACACCTCTAGCATCCTGCCTCTGTAGAAATAGAAGGTTCATATATTAGTTGTTCTAAGCCCCGTGCTCTCATGGTCGGCAGCTTCTTTACTATCTCCTCGGGTTTACTGGCAACTATTCTCTACGAAACCTACAACAATGTACTAACGCTGTATTTAATATGCGAGATGACAACGGATCTCCGGGAATGCCTAAGAAATTATATTGCTGGACTAAGAATAAATACAGTATAAAACAAATTTATCGACATTTGTCTGGAAATAGAAAGCTAGTAAATTAGCTGGCGAGCTCCGCTCAGCGCAGTATGGGCCAAGTACAGGAACTCGTAGGTCGTTGCGGAGGCTTAGAGTCTTGGGTAGTGAACTGCAGGGTCGACCGTGGTGGTCTAGCTCCTCACCCTCCGCCCTGATGTACTGCAGGAGATTAATAAAGTAAGGAGTGAAAGAATTCCAGTCGCTTCACCATCAGACTCGTGGATCCAGCTTTTACTAGTATTTTCACAGTATTCCGTTGATCTCTACTTCTTCCGCATAATTCCGTATGCATTGTTCAATTAAAGGAACCATAAACTTAGATAGATCATTTCTTTTCTCTCCAAGAATTATCCTTCCAGATAAAGTCTTCTTAAGATAGCAAATCCCGTTGCTTTTTTTTTACCTAAGGGAATGAAACCAAGTTTATAGACCGTATGCCACAACAACATCACATTCACATAGCGGTTTTGGTTAGTACAGTACCGTGTTTCCAATGGCATGAATTGTAAACATTTTCCTTTCTCATACAAAAGTTCCATATTCTGTTAATCCATACATGCGTTATTACACTTTCTCCATCACCTTTTCCATGTCAGCCTTACGACTCTCGAACAGTCTACAGTGTAGCGCGCATCTTACACAAAACCACTCTGCGTTCAAGAGTGGACTGAAGCTTTCTTAACCTCACACCATACTCCAGCTGTTGTCCTTCTACCCAGGAATGAACCAGTATCTCTGACACGTAGTCAAAACTGTCCATGCTTTTGTCATTCCTGTGTGTTTGTATTTTCTTCCTTGCATCTCCTCTGTTGATCCTACCCTATTATATATCACTCTTGGTCTTACAGCTCAACTCCTTTTGCACATTTAATTTCCTGTGTACTATTGCCAAACATTTCTGTTAGATGTTATTGTTCAGGTTTGACAACTACATAATGAGGAAACACAATTTTAGTAAGACTGACATTTCTTAAATTCCATATATTGATTTCCATGTATATTACTATTATGTTATTATATTATCAAGTTCTTCTTCACGGTATTGGATCAAACAAAGATTTGTGATTCAATTTTCTGTGTTTCCATGTAGCTCTCACATTCTCTCCATAAATTCTCTTTCCGCCTTCGGTCGACTTTATTCCTATCTTCTTCGTAGTTTAGTTCTCCTTTCTTCTCGTCTGTTAACTGTTTTGAAGGTACAAGTTTTTTGTCTAATACTACTGGCGTATTCGTCGAGGCTCCAGGTCTTTTTTGTCTTGTTGAATCCAGGATTCTTTTCGCGTACGTTAAACTTGCGTTTGTTGATGCGTTCATATAATTGTTTCCATGTCTGACACAAGGCTGGATAATTTTTCTTTCCTTTCTTGTTATTTTCGTATGTAGCTATCGTCCGTTGTGTTTTGGCAGTGAACCTCTGTCATAATTTGACGTCCCTCATTCAGGATGTTTTCCATGTTATGTAAAGTGTATAGCTGGCTTCTGATCTAATAACATTTGGAACGTCTGATTCTTTTACGTGTTGTTAGACTTTTTTTGGGTTGCCATGAGTTCTTCCATACGCTCTCTTGAGTTTCTGCAGGTGAATGCTCAGTGCCATGTTTTCACCTTTTCAAAACTTCTCGCCTAAGTAGATGGAATATGCCACTTATCATTTTCATCATCAGTATTACTATTACTATTACTATTATTATTATTATTATTATCATTATTATTAATATTAATTCCATACTGAATCTGCAGCGAAGTATGGGCTGATTTGAAAATACCTGGCAGATCAAAGCTGTGTGCCGGACTGGGTCTACAACCTGGGAACTTTGCCTTTTTTGCAGGTAAATTCTCTTCCGACAGAGCTATGTTCTTCATTGTTCTGAAATATAATGAACTACAACGTTGTATAAAATCTGATGCATATCTTTACCATCATGAATACATCATTCAAATTATTGACACTGAGGAAGGGCAGAAATGGAAGTGGGTGACAATAGTACGAGCCATTTTGTATCAACAAGAAAATAATACTTTTTCAACAATTTACATTGATTTTAGCTCCTTCTTGCACAATATTTTCTGTGTGACACGTAGGTTCCCGCTGTAACATTGCTGAATAAGTGCCTCACGGAGTTCTTACCCCAGTCTTCATTGTCAGGCGATTTCTGTACGTCGTTTGGTATTTTAATTCGGTCAATTAAATAACGGACTACAGTAATCTTGTGACAGTGGAGACGAAGGAAGTTGTCGAAAGCTCGAGACTGACCAGAAATTCAATGTGGCAAGAATTCCGGGAAGCATTTATTCAGCCTTCTATCTACTACGTTATCATATTGTTTGCACTTTTCATAGATGTAAATTAGTGACAATAAACTGCCGATGAGTTACGACTGGCAAAGAAAACATTTTCTCCCAAAATAAGAATTTCACACGTTACAGTAAAGTGATCAGGTGATATTTAGTTGAATGATATGAATCATTTGTTCAAATTCGTTGCAGACGAAAGTGACTTGCCCAAATTAGTGGTAACTAAATTGCACAGATAACAAAATTAAAAAGTGAGCAAGAACACACATTGTTTTCTTCGCGCTCATTTATAGAATTGGACTAATGTTACACCGAAGACAACTTTCGTTTCTATTGTAATTACAACTCGAAACGCCCTCTGAGCTCTGTTTCTGCAACTTGCTTTCTCTTACCTTCAGAACTTCATACAATTTTTCCTGCCTACCTAGTGGGATACTGACAGAGCGTTTCCCAATAATATTCATAGGTTCCGGGTTTGAGGCCCTGACCGACACTCACTAAATCTAGCAGGGCGTTCCAATCAGCGGACGCTCTGTAGCAGTGGGAAACATTCATTCTGAAGACAGTCCCCTAGCCTGAGACTAAACTTTTTTTCTCCTATATCCTTTGTTCCAGGAGAGCTACTACCGCAAGGTATACAGGAGAATCTCTGTGAAGTCTGGAAAGATGGAGATGAAGTACTGGCGGAAGTACACCTGTGAGGACGGTCGCAAGTCGCGTATGGATAGCTCAGCCGGCAGGAACACTGTTTGCGAAAGGCAAGGCGTAGGGCTCCAGTCTGCGTCTACATCTAAATCTACTTTATTACTCAGCAATTCACACTCAGGTGTTTGCCAGGTGTTTCGTAGAACCCCATTCAGACTATATCTCGAACGGTCCACTTTCTACCATGTAATGGGACACCCTGCTCCAACCTTTTTTTTTTTTTTTTGTAGAAATAACCGATACCGTGTATACTCTCGGTTCTTGTATAGGTGAACATTCTCGGCTGTTTTATGTGAGTTTGTATACGATGTGTTGTGTTTCGGGCGGAAATGTATAAAAGGAAATTAATTTGTTAGTACTATGTACGAATGGCAAAGTTGCTCTTCTTTTAGAAATATTTGAAATTGCGAAATTTCTGGTATACTCGGAGTTCGTATTATTAATTGCATAATTTAACCGTAATTGTAAGATATGTTTCTGAACTCATTTACGAAATAACGATATACTTTGGTGAAGGTTCTACTTTTGTCAAGAAGGTTTGTGGGCTCTTTCGCTTTGCAGACTCTTTGGAATTTTGTGGGTGCCACGGAGTGTAAGGAGTAGTGGACATGCTTCTGACGGAGACAGACGTATTTATGTGATCGACACTAACAATGTAATTTGGAATATTAAGTGGAAATTGTAAAAACGCTGTGACATTGAAAGATGTGACAAAGAATAAAATTCAAGAATAATACAAGCAAATCTTCATCAGTTATTTAGTCATCAGGAACCCACAACGTAAAATTAAAATTTCAGCCGCAAGAATGTACCCCTAGACACAAGTCGTGGAGTCAACAACAAGACGAAAAAATGAAGATAAGTAAAAAGTTTTTCTTTTGTGTATCTTACGCGTCCCAAGCTTTCGAAAATAATGAGACTAAGAGAAATTTAATGGCGATGTGTGGGAGGGTAAGATAACAAACAGCTCGTGGGAAAAATTAACACATACAACTTTTTGTGCGAGCTTTGATTTCTCTTACTGTATCATGATAGTCATTTCTCCCTACGTAGATGGAGTCAACAGAATGTAATCGATTTCAGAGGAGAAAACTGATGACTGAAATTGGTGAAAAGGTCTCGCCACAACCAAAAAAGCCTCGTTTTAATGACTGCCATCCAGACTTGCACATCCTATCCGTGACTTTCTCCCTCATGTTTCTGGAAAATACACAACTAGGTGCCTTTCACCGAATTTCTTGGATGTCCCTCATCAGTCGTGTCTGTTAAGAACCCCATATCGCACAGCATTACTCCAGAAGAGGGCGGACAACCGTAGTGTAACAGTGGATTTGTTTATCTCCTAAGTGTTCTGCTAATAAGTCTTTTGTTCGCCTAACCTACAAAATTTTCAATATTTTGCTTGAATTTAAATTGTTCGTAATTGTAATCCCCAGTTATTGAGTTGAATTAACAACATTTAAATTTAAACGTAGGCTTCCACGGCCATTGTCACAGGCAATAAAATTCTGCTGTGTGTGTGGGTGTAAACAAAAACACCCTGAAGAAGGTCACTTGCACCAGTTGCCGAAACATCGGTAGTTTTACATATTGACAATCCGGTCGGAAACCTAGAAGTGTTTTATTGAAGATTTAAATTTGTGCAACTTATCATGGAACCGAAATTTACCGGATTTTGTTCAGTACTCGTTTCTGTTGTAGGTAGTTACAACTCACGAACTTTTCATTGTTTAGAGCAAATTGCAACTTTCCGCACCAAACAGGTATCTTTTCTAAATACTTTGCACTTGGTTTATATTTTATGGTAACACTGATTTCTAAACGGTAAACAATCTAAGAGGGCTGCTCAGATTGTCTGCTAAATCACTTATATGTTAAGAACGCAGACGGCCTGTAACACTTCCTTAGCGAACGTCAGATATTACATCGTTGTCAGTAGACGATTTCCCTTCAGCTACTTCGAACTGTGAACTTTTCGATACGAAATGGCAAATCCGGTCGCACATATCGGACGACACGTCACAGGCATGCAGTCAGTCGTGCGAGACAATACCCCACTTGCACGCAATTCGATTAGGAGATGTTCATGAGGAACGGTGCGAGAAGCCTTCCGGAGATCTGGAAATATGGAATCAGATTTAAATCCCTTGTCGATAGCACTCATTACTTCGTGCGAATTGTGGGCCAGTTGTCTGTGATATGAATGTTAATTTCTGAATCCGGCCTGGTTCTATGGTGATCGTTTTCATCCAGGCATATCATAGCGTTTATACGCAGTATGTGGTCAGAAATCGTGGACCGGCACAAAGTTAACATTGTAAAGTTGATGCATTAACTTGTTGTTCTGAAAGCGGTGCTGATATTCAAGACAACAAAAGCGGGTTAAAAGCTGTCAGCTATCTGGGAAAGTTAACCTCGCATTACTGAGCAACTGTTTCACCAGGTATCCAGTCTAGCTTACCAAATTCCCAAGCAGACTAACATTAACTATTATCTTTTAATAGTCATCTTACGACAACCTGTGATATATATATATATATATATAAAGATAATTTAAATAAAAAGAAATAAATCAGTTTATATTTGGACATTTATTTTAAGTGTGGTGTCACCGCCAGACACCACACTTGCTAGGTGGTAGCCTTTAAATCGGCCGCGGTCCGTTAGTATACGCCGGACCCGCGTGTCGCCACTGTCAGTGATAGCAGACCGAGCGCCACCACACGGCAGGTCTAGAGAGACGTACTGGCACTCGCCCCAGTTGTACAGCCGACGTTCATAGCAATGGTTCACTGACAACTACGCTCTCATTTGCCGAGACGATAGTTAGCATAGCCTTCAGCTACAATTTGCTACGACCTAGCAAGGTGTCGTATTCGATATTTATTATGTGAAGCATGTATCATCAAGAGCGATGTTCTACAATTGTGGATTAAAGTTAAGTATTACATCATCTACGTACTTTATTTGCAATTCTCAAGATATTGTCCTGTTCCAGACCTCACGCCAGTCAGCGTGTAAATAAACGCGTGCATTTCGGCCTCCTCTAGCAACACAGTGTTGGCTCTTCTGCCAACACTACATTAACATTGATCATTGTTCGGTTAAAATTTCAGCATATTAAACTTGATTCATAACTAAACTGGTGCCTTATTTAGGATTGTGAAAATGTGAGTTTGTAATCTTACGGAACACATCAAATATGGAGCCAAGATCGGGAGACTGCATACAACACTGCGTTCAAAAAATAACACACGAAGAACGTTGAAACATATGCAAGAGGAAATTAAGCACAACCAACCGATTCAATTTTCACTCAAAGAAGTTCCGTTCGTAGCGCAATCCTGTCCGTCATGAAATTACCACACACTGGTATACTAAATTCATACTAACTCTCTGTGAAATCTTCTTGAAAGGAATAGCTGAGGGCTACTTTGAGGATTACACTACATGCTTCACGTGGTCAACTTGGCTTACACAAAGAGTGTAACTCCACAATAATTTTGATAATTAAAATAAATTACATCGAAGCGCAATTTACAAAAGAAAAACCTCGAACTGGTTACTATTGTCTTACTATTAACCTGATTGGTCAAACAATTGTATAAACACGTGGTACTGGTATCACAAAGTACACCCCACGTGGGTTGAACATAAAGAAAAGTTGCTATATTGAAAAATATTGTCAAGACGAGACGTTATAATCTCACGCACATTCGCATTTAAGATTGATGATCTTAGTTAGAGTTACGGATCATCAACACGTGGTTCCACTTTACTCACAAAGTAGCGACAAAGCAACTACCGGAAGATTTTCTGAACTTCACACTCGAATTACACTGCGTTGCAATTTAAGATAACATTAGATATTTTATAGCTAAACCTGAAATAAAGGTGATTAAATTTTCAGTTAGGCTGAACTTAAGAAATCCATTGTCCTACGGACTCAGCAGACACGCGCTTAGCCGGAGATCTTACCACTTCAGACGCTCCCCGCGGACATACTGACCTGGGTCCCTACCGAGGGTGCTTCCACAGATACAAACGGAAGTGACCAGAGAGACAGCTTCCTATACCAACATGACAAGGGACAGACAGGACCATACCAAGAATAGAAACCTCTTTGCTTTCACAAAGCGTAGCTACCTGTTCCGACGTTGGTCCTACAGTTCTGTAGCAGACAGGCTTGTCTGCTACCATCAAGCATGCAACTAGAAATACATTTGCTCATTCATCCTCTCACACAGAAGGGAAGGGGGATGACAGTATCTTATCATATACAGTATATAAAAGAAAGTGGATGTAGGTTCCATATGAGACTGTGTGACATGAATTACATATAAACTGTGTTTTAAAGTGTAGTAGTCTGACATCGTTCTTGTTTATGTGTAAAAGTAACATGTTTCACTGCTCAGTCTCCTCCCAGATAGTCAGAAACACCACAGTAAATTTAGAAGTGGAATTTATGCCGTAAATGACAACAGATTTAAGAAATTAAGATGAAAGGAATCCAACAGAGACCTTTCAACATCTTCCATGGTGTTATTACAATCGTTATTGCCCATACAAAATGTAATGTTTAATCACCATGGATAGCTAGTTATATGAAATAGTAGAAATAAATGAGCATACATGAGAGCATGCTGAAAAGTAATGTTTCTGAACTTTTTATGTGAAGACTCTCAAAGCTTTTTCAATAAAACAAACTGTATTAACATTTCGAATATATATTTCTCAACACCGGCGACGAACACATTCGCCCAACGAGAGACCAGTTTGTTGATACCTGCCTGCCGGAGTGGCCGTGCGGTTCTAGGCGCTACAGTCTGGAGCCGAGCGACCGCTGCGGTCACAGGTTCGAATCCTGCCTCGGGCATGGATGTGTGTGATGTCCTTAGGTTAGTTAGGTTTAATTAGTTCTAAGTTCTAGGCGACTGATGACCTCAGAAGTGAAGTCGCATAGTGCTCAGAGCCATTTGAACCAGTTTGTTGATACCTTTACTGCAGAATGTTTGACTCGGTTGACAGAGGAATAACCTCACCTCAGCTTGCATCGCTTCGTCAGTATCACAGTGAAGTCCGCGAAGGTGTTCTTTAAGTTCTGAAAACAGACGAAACTCAGATGGGTCCCAGTCGGGACTGCACGGAGGACGACCGACGGCAGTGAACGCGAGGCGCCGCGGCACTCGCGTGTGCTCTGGAAGGGTCACGTAGGAGGAGAGGGCAGCCGCTCAACTCGTAAATAAACAAGTACAGCAATAGCACATATTTGACTTCCGTCGCGCCCTCAAAGATTATCCTCGACTGAATGCTACACGAATGCCGTATTGGTGAAGAGTGCAGTAAGTTCTTGGCTCACAGGTCACGTACAAAATGTTTAAGGCACAGTCGTGTCCGTCACGAGCCGAATTATCGGCGCTGGAAGGCCCACGCGGTCGCTGAGACGCGAGCTGCTATTAAGCCGGCAATCACTGCGAGATGACGCGGCGTACGCCGCTGGTGGCCGCGCATTTCTACAGTGGAAGAACTTTCCCTGTACAACCGAGAACACGTGTTCAGTGGGTTCACGTTCCTGGTTTATGTCATATTCCGCCAGTCTGTGCAAGAGATAATTGTGATAAATCTCAATCTCCGAACATTCTCCAGCGCTTTTTTTCCTCCCAGAGACACATATTACCGAAGCACTAGTAATATGCGAAAATATTTGAGCTGTTAGGAAACTTCCTACTGAATAATTTGCGATGCGAGACATAATGTTGGCTAGTCGAACATAAGGGTTTGGACTGTACGCTGGTACACACAATCTTGCCCTGCTCAGCTGCGATTTATGTACGTACGCCGTGGGAGTACAAAGCACTATGGTCTGTGCAGAGGATCAATAAGGTTTCGCCCTTCAGATGGATCATTCGTAGGCCAGGTTTCACGCTGTTTTCTGTCAATGGTGTAGTTGCTACCAGGAAGCTGTTGGGCCAGTAACACCGGCAGATTTCTGCAAAGACGTCGGTTTGTTGACGAGCCTGAAAAATTTCGTGAATGACAAGTAGAAGATTATTCATTATCTCGGAATATTCTTTTGTCTTCTTAACAGATGAGGGGTTTTGTAGCTCAGTATTGGCGGCCAGTATAGCAGAGTAGTTCTTATGCAGCCAGTAACAATGTTCAGCAGTGGAAAACACTGAACTGCGGGTAAAAGTTCGTAACGTATCTGCTGATGGTCTAGAACTAGTACGCCGAGTTTCTGAATAAGGTTGTTTATTTTCCAAGGCGTTTTTTCGAGCTGCTCCTGAAGGAGAGTCCTATCGAGTGTTCAAAAAATGGCTCTGAGCACTATGCGACTTAACTTCTGAGGTCATCAGTCACCTAGAACCTATAACTAATTAAACCTAACTAACCTAAGGACATCACACACATCTATGCCCGAGGCAGGATTCGAACCTGCGACAGTAGCGGTCGCTCGGCTCCAGACTGTAGCGCCTAGAACCGCACGGCCACCTATCGAGTGTCAGTCCAAGTAAATTTGGGTGTCTTTAGTGGGCAAAACACTCTGTAGTTCATGCAGGCCTCCAGTTTATAATCCGCTGCTCTGTTGGTTAAGTAAAAACTGCTGACTTCGGTTCTAGGCAGATGACTTCTGAGTTTGCACACGTTGAAATATCTACCTACATCGCACAACTCAAGTGAAGGACCACTTTTTCGAAATCCCGTAATTACCCCCCCCCCTCCCCCCATTGCGACGCAGAAGTATGAAAGTTGGTCAAAGGCACGCGCAACGTTCCTCTGCGGCTTCAGAACGCTTCAAACAGCGGCTGTCGGCACGTGCGGGAAAAAGGCCACAGCTCGGAAATTCGAGTCACGTGCAGAATGAATTAATGGTGCCACATCTGCACGTCGTTTCAAAGCAATTCTGCCGAACGTGTCACACGATGGGAAGCCGCTCTTACCCATATTTCAGCCCTCCTTTTGACGCCTCTGCGATGGTGGTCAGAAACGAGACACCCAGCGTTGAAACGGTGCGGTTTTCTTATGGGTGGCAGAGTCAAACATTTCAGGCTCACCTTTGCTCAGAATCGATACGGAAAGGCATGTGGGCGCAGCACAAAGTGTGTCTATGAAACCAGCCCTTTCATTGGGACGTTGCTTAGCACACATATCACGGCCAAAAACGACACTTCGACCTGCGATGACTAACAGGACGGTCTTCTTCACACACTTTGACA
The DNA here is from genome assembly GCF_021461395.2 of Schistocerca americana. Taxonomy (NCBI): domain Eukaryota; kingdom Metazoa; phylum Arthropoda; class Insecta; order Orthoptera; family Acrididae; genus Schistocerca; species Schistocerca americana. Next base: position 196,275,457 of record NC_060127.1, read on the forward strand.
CTGTTGACATCCCCCGGTCGTTTCAAACCTTCTCTTAGGACATTTTGGGACTGAATCCTTTTGGTGGCAGAGTGCCTTCAATTTTTGTTGCCATGTACATGCTGTAATCTTTGCGTCGCATGAAGCTTTACAAAAGCTATAAACTCAAAGTATGAAATATATAGTGCAATCGTAGATCGCAAACCATATAATACAAAACACAGACGGTAGAAATTAGTGGGAAAGGAGAGAGAGGGCAGTGAGAGAGAGGAAAACGAGTATTATACAAAACGTGAGAAATATTAATTCTGTTTCGACTAAAGTAATATGGTCAGATGCGACTGAGAGTGATGTACCCAGTTTGTAGCTTTAGAGAAGACAGTCATGTAGTCATGAGGATTTACTTCTCATCTTTAAAAAAAATATATCTGTTTGCCTGCAGGTACGTGTCTACTGTATACTAGAGTAGGCAAAACAAAATAACGAGCCCACTGATACAGTGGAGCTTGTTTATTTATTGATCCTATTTTATTTTCATTTGAGCCCTCAGTTTTCTGACTCGTTTGACGCGGCCCGCCGCCAATTGCTTTTTTGTGCCAACATAATTTTCTCACAGTAACACTTGCAACCTACGTCCTCTATTATTTGCTGGATGTATTCCAATCTCAGTTTTAATATGCAGTTTTTACCCTCTACAGCTCTCTCTAGTATCATGGGCCTTATTCCCTGATGTCTCACCAGATGTCCTATCTTCTATCCCTTCTTCCAGTCTGCGTTTTTCATGCATTCCTTTCCTTATATTCCTTTCATTGCCGATTCTGTCGAGAACCTCCTCATTCCTTACCTTATCAGTCCACTCAATATTTGACATTCGTCCCTTGCACCACATCCAAAGCCCTTCAATTCCCTTGTGTTCCTGTTTTCCCACAGTCCATGTTTCACTACCGTACAAAGCTGTGCTCCAGACACGCATTCTCATAAATTTCTTCCTCAAATTAAGGCCTGTATTTGATACTAATAGACTTCTTTTGGCAAGGAAAACCCTTCTTACCAGGGATAGTCTGCTTCTTATGTCCTGCTTGCTTGGTCCATCATGAATTATTTCCCTGCGTAGGGTAGCAGCATTACTTAAGATTCTCGTTATTTTCACGTCTGCTGCTTCTCATTATTTTCGTCTTCCATATACTGTACTTATTAGATTATTAATTCCATTCAGCAGATCAAATTCTTCCTCGGCTACACTGAGCGTAGCAATGTCATTCAGATATGTTATCATTGATACCCTTTCACCCTGAATTTATGATCAATATTACAATTTTTACCTGACTTCTATTAAATTTACGGGCGTGGACAAGATAAATTTTTAAATTCTAAATTTGTCAGGAAAATAAAAATAGTTGAGTTGAATTTTAAAACTATTCTTAGATGTGTAGATTCAACAATAGAGGCTGCATTCCTGTGTCACACCGTTTTCAGTCCAAGCACTTGGTCTTCCAGTCTTCTTGCCCCATCCCGGTTCTCGTATATATTTTATATTACTCGTTTTTCCGTACGTCTTACTCCAAATTTTCTGTGAATTTCGAACATCTCGCACAATTTTACATTGGTGAAGCCGCCTCTCTGGTGACTTTACCTTCCCTAAAGCGAAACTGATCGTCATCTAACAGGTCCTCAATTTTATTTTCCGTCGTATCGTATGGAGTATCGTCCAGAAATTCGTTATCTGCATCCGAAGGAGAATATCACTGCAACAACCCATGCTGAGTTTACGGTAACAAATCACCATCGTACGACGCACGTGTTATGAGCTGCAGACGCTTCTACTGTGGTCAGACGAGTCTGAGAGACGAAATACTAACAAGGGAACCTCCCCATCGCACCCCCCTCAGATTTAGTTATAAGTTGTCACAGTGGATAGGCCTTGAAAAACTGAACACTCATCAATCGAGGAAACAGGAAGAAGTTGTGTGGAATTATGAAAAAATAAGCAAAATATACAAACTGGGTCGTCCATGCGTAAGATAGGAAATATTAAGGGCAATGTGAGGCGAGGAGCGCCGTGGTCCCGTGGTTACCGTGAACAGCTGCGGAACGAGAGGTCGTTAGTTCAAATCTGCCCTCGACTGAAAATTTTGGTTTCTTCATTTTCGCAAAGTTATGATCTGTCCGTTCGTTCATTGACGTCTCTGTTCACTGTAATAAGTTTAGTGTCTGTGTTTTGCGACCGCACCGCAAAACCGTGTGATTAGTTGACGAAAGGACGTGCCTCTCCAATGGGAACCGAAAACATTTGATCGCAAGGTCATAGGTCAACCGATTCCTCAACAGGAAAACACGTCTGATATTTTGTATACGACACTGGTGACAGCATGTGCGTCACATGACAGGAATATGTTGTCGACCCACCTAACTTGTACACTTGGAGAATGGGTGAAAAGATTCTTCTACCTTCCCCGATTTAGGTTTTCTTGTGAATGTAATAATCACTCCAAAAAAGTGATGAAAACATAAGAGTTTTTCACATAAACTGAAAATAAAAAGTTAAAATTTTCGGTCGAGGGAAGATTTGAACTGGATACCTCCCTTTCTGCAGCTGTTCACACTAACCACGGGACCACGGCGCTCCTCGTCTCATATTGCCCTTAATATTACCTATCTTACATATGGACGACCCAATTTGTATATTTTGCTTATTTTTTCATAGTTCCACACAACTTCTTCCTGTTTTCTCGATCGATCTGTGTTCAGTTTTTCAAGGCCCATCCACTGTGCCAACTTATAACTAAATCTGAGGAGGGTGCGATGGGGATGTTCCCTTGTAAGCAGCAGATCATATCTCTGTGACGACCCAGGAGCAACAAGACAAGTGTAGTTCCTTATGTTCAGGGACCAGTTTATCACAATCGAGGCGATAATGGGAAAAGTGAGAATCGGTAGTCGACCAGTCTTCTGCCAAACAGAGGCAGCAGCGGAGGTATTGCAGCTGCGCAGATGATTTCTCTGGCCGCCTCATCATCACTGACGAGCGGTAGACATAACTTCTATTAGGTAAGTGGTCACAATGTTCTGGCTGATGGGTATACGTCCATAATGGGTAAACTGTCACAGGAGAATGCTACAGACTTTTTTTTCCTTTATTGTATTTCCATTCCCCATCAGGGGTGGGCTGGCAGCAGCATAAGCGCTGCTCTTCAGCCGAGAGACATAAGTAGACGGGAAGACATTTAAAACAATATATCGAAGAAAACATGGCGGAATACAGAAACAAAAGAGACGGAAAATAAGAAAAGAAAGCATACAAAGCGGTTACTGTAAGACGGAGGTAAAAATCTAAAAAAGTAATTTACACAAAAAACACTCACTGGCTTAAAAGGCACCAGGCATAGCACGGCCAAAGCATAAAATTTCGCAGAACGATTAAAACAGTCACGTGACGGACGGCATAGCACGGAACAATCACGGACGATAAACAGGCCGAGCACATAATTAAAACCGCATCACTAGGTGACACTGTATAACGGCACCGAAACACAACACTAACACAGTACACTGATAATGAAAAAAAGCCTGAGAGGATCTGCCATGGGGGGGGGGGGGGCGCAGGGAGAAGGGAAAAGGAGAAGGAGGCGAGGAGGAGGGGAGAGAAAGGGGGCACGCCAAAGAAGGGCTGGGAGGGAAGAGACAGAGAGGAAGCTGAGGAGGGGGTGCAGGGACTCAGGGGGAAGGATGGAAATCCGCTCAGGGAGAAGGAGGGGAGAGGGGTGGGGGGGGGGGGGTAACAAGGGGGTAATGGGATGCAAAATGGGAACGAGTAAGGCGATTGAAGGTGGACCATTTCTTGCAGGAGTTGATAGGGAGGGTGGTGTACAGGTCTGGCGCCAGTTCCAGCTTTCCTTTGCTGTAATAAGGTTCTGTACATGTCACTGTATCTGTCAGTGGCGATGGAGTGTATCCCTGTCACGAGTGCACAAGAAGGTGCGATAGAAGGAGGAAGAGTGGGATGGTGGGGGTTAATGGATTAGTAGGATAATGGGCCTCCACCGCATCTGTAATGGCCTTCTGAAGGAAGGATGACGCATGGATGATGTCGTCAGGATGGTGATAGGTAAGAGGGTGGCTTTCGAGCTGGGAGGTGATGGATTCCCGGATATGTATCCCAGTTGGTGTGAAGGTAGTCATGGACTACTTTGGGAGGGGGTGCAGGGCGGGGAGCCAGAGGGGGATGATGAGCAGACGTTATGTTGAGAAGGACAGGGAAGTAGTGACTACCTGTGGGGTCAAGGATGTAGACGGCCAAGGAGGTTGGCAGAGGCAATGACAACATGGGGGGTGGTGTCATTTTCAGGATCGGTGTTCTGGGGAAGGGGAATAAGGTCACATTGGATCATGGGGAGGAACTGATGCCAACGCCGAAGGGTGGCAGGGCGGCAGCTATGGATGTTGATTTCAGTGGAAGTCACATAGATAGAGAAGGTACAGTCAGTGTGGGAGATGGTCATACAGAAGAGGAGCAGTGAAGCTGACGTAGATGGTGGCACAGGTAATGAAGAGAGAGGGGAAACAGACGCTGAGGTTAGCATGTTTGGTGGGGTAATTGACGAGGGGTTGTGGCCAGATGGGCATGTGCTTAAGGTGGCTGATGGTGACTCCACCTTGTGCTTGAGGACCAGGAGCATCAGTGCAGTGGAGGATATAGGGAAAGGTGCAGATAGTATGGTGAGGCTGGAGAATGGCTTTGTTCAGGAGGAAGGTGTCAACCCGATGGTGAGAGAGGGTGTTCATGAGAATGGATTTGTTGGAGCAGAAAGGTGTTCTGGAATAGGATGCGACACTTGTGCCACGCCATGATGGGAAAAGAGGGGTGTGTGAAGAGAGGGGAGGGAAGAGGCTTAACTATGGTGTTGAGGTGGGTGAAGTGCACTTCATTGTGTAAGTAAGTGGTGGAGGTGTTCAGATGAAAGTCGGAGCAGGCAGTGAGGGTGATCTGTTGGAAGATGTGTGGGTGTTGAAAAGGGTGAATGTTTTGGAGGGCTATGGTGAGGATCCGGACGATGTCTTCAGCCATGGGGGGGGGGGGGGATGGCGGGAATTGTTGGGGTGGACAGGGGGATCAATGTGACAGACAGGGACTGTAAGCTCGAGCGTGGGAATAGGTGGGATGGGGGCCATTGCAAGTTTTACAGGAAGGGGGGGTGGCGAGGGTGGGGCAGTTTTTGAGAAAGTTGGAGGCATTGCAATGGGGACAGATGGGGGGTTTTTGCGTTTGGTCAGGTTGAAAGGTATGTGCTAAAGTCTGATCAGGGTAGATCCAAAAAATAAAGTCAATAGTTGCCAACTGCAAGGTGGAATGAGTATAATATCTTTGAGTAGGAGGATCTTTGATGGTTAAGAGAGCACACCTTTTTTCCTGGGTTGCACACTGAGTAAACTTTGGCATGTTAATGGGAGAAGCTATATAATGATTTCACAATGGGTTTTGTTCAACAATGCTCAGAGTTAGGATTTGTTGTCCAAGGTTTGACGCAGTAAGCGTTTTGCAATATATATATATATATATATATAGAGTCCGCCCCTTGTGGTCTCGCGGTAGCGTTCTCGCTTCCCGAGCGCGGGGTCCCGGGTTCGATTCCCGGCGGGGTCAGGAATTTTTCCTGCCTCGAGATGACTGGGTGTTATTGTGTCGTCTGCATCATTATCATTCATCCCCATTACGGTCGGAGGAAGTAAGGCGGCGCGGTTCTCCCGCGTCGCTCCCCTACGCTCTGTAAAGAAGTATGGGACTCATCATCATCATCATATATATATATATATATATATATATATATATATATAGAGAGAGAGAGAGAGAGAGATCAACATTGAGACAGCTTGAATCATAATTCACATCCTTTGCTTGTACTGAATATGAAAGTGAGTAGTAAAGTACCCACCAATGAAAGAAAGTAAAGAAAATGAGGCCTCTATATGTGCAGTTCATGGTTTGAAATCGATTTGGTATGACTACAGTTATCAGAGTAAAGTTGTTTCAAATAACTAATTTTTTTTGCCATGGCACAACTGGCGTTATTCAAGCAAGATATAATTTCATTAAGGAAACATCAGGGCCATATTCAAGCCAAGATATAATTTCATTAAGTAAACATCAGGGCCAAGAGTTAAATTTTCAGTACCATTTTGATGCCATTGCACAAACAGCATTATTCTCCTAAACTTGATTGCTGAGTCAAATACATGTTTAATTACTGGCAAAATGGAGGAGTGCACGAAACAAGTTCACAGATGCAGTCAGTTGCAGGTTTGTTGAATAATTATTTTGGAAAATTTTATCTATGATACTTTTAAGGTGATAGTTGTACCCGTGGTCTAGGGGCGCCGGCACGGTAGCTCAGCGTGTTCGGCCAGAGGGTTAGCTGACCTCTGTAATAAAAAACTGAGTTAATCGATCAACAACGAACTTCAATTGCCGTCTTACGACGTCCGCCCCGAGCAGATGCAACGAACAAAAGCGAACAAAATGAGATTAAAAAAAAAAAAAAAAAAAAAAAGGGGTAGCGTCTTTGGTTCATATTCAAAACGACTTCGGTCCCGGGTTCGATCCCCGCCACTGCCTACATTTTGATAAATAATCAGCATTGGCGGCCGAAGATTTCCGGCATAAGAAGTCAGCCTCATTCTGCCAACGGCCTTGTCAAAGAGGGCGGAGGACGGATAGAGGTTCAGGGCACTCTCTTGACCTAGGGGTGGGAAATTGCCCCTACAGGCGGAAGAATCAGCAATGATCAACGACATGAGGATGCAGAAGGCAATGGAAACCACTGCATTAAAGACACGTAGCGTGTATCCACAGGACATGTGGTCTGTAATTGAAGAAGTTTCATGATGATCTCTCCATTGGAAAAAGATACCGGAATAGTCCCCCATTCGGATCTCCGGGAGCGGACTGCCAAGGGGGAGGTTTCCATGAGAAAAAGATTGAATAATCAACGAAAGGATAACGTTCTACGAGTCGGGGCGTGGAATGGAAGCTTGGTAAGGAAACTAGAAAATCTGAAAAGGGAAATGCAAAGGCTCAATCTAGATATAGTTGGGGTCAGTGATGTGAAGTGGAAGGAAGACAAGGATTTCTGGTCAGATGAGTATCGGGTAATATGAACAGCAGCAGAAAATGGTATAACAGGTGTAGGATTTGTTGTGAATGGGAAGGTAGGGCAGAGGGTGTGTTACTGTGAACAGTTCAGTGACCGGGTTGTTCTAATCAGAATCGACAGCAGACCAACACCGACAACGATAGTTCAGGTATATATGCCGACGTCGCAAGCAGAAGATGAACAGATAGAGAAAGTGTATGAGGATATTGAAAGGGTAATGCAGTATGTAAAGGGGGACGAAAATCTAATAGTCATGGGCGACTGGAATGCAGTTGTAGGGGAAGGGGTAGAAGAAAAGGATACAGGAGAATATGGGCTTAGGACAAGGAATGAAAGAGGAGAAGGCTAATTGAGTTCTGTAACAAGTTTCAGCTAGTAATAGCGAATATCCTGTTCAAGAATCACAAGAGGAGGAGGTATACTTGGAAAAGGCCGGGAGACACGGGAATATTTCAATTAGATTACATCATGGTCAGACACAGATTCCGAAATCAGATACTGAATTGTAAGGCGTACTCAGGAGCAGATATAGACTCAGGTCACAATATAGTAGTGATGAAGAGTAGGCTGAAGTTCAAGACATTAGTCAGGAAGAATCAATACGCAAAGAAGTGGGATACGGAAATACTAAGGAATGACGAGATACGTTTGAAGTTCTCTAACGCTATAGATACAGCAATAAGGAACAGCGCAGTAGGCAGCACAGTTGAAGAGGAATGGACATCTCTAAAAAGGGCCATCACTGAAGTTGGGAAGGAAAACATAGGTACAAAGAAGGTAGCTGCGAAGAAACCATGAGTAACAGAAGAAATACTTCAGTTGATTGATGAAAGGAGGAAGTACAAACATGTTCCGGGAAAATCAGGAATACAGAAATACAAGTCGCTGAGGAATGAAATAAATAGGAAGTGCAGGCAAGCTAAGACGAAATGGCTGCAGGAAAAATGTGAAGACATCGAAAAAGACATGATTGTCGGAAGGACAGACTCAGCATACAGGAAAGTCAAAACAACCTTTGGTGACATTAAAAGCATCATTAAGAGTGCAACGGGAATTCCACTGTTAAATGCAGAGGAGAGAGCAGATAGGTGGAAAGAATACATTGAAAGCCTCTATGAGGGTGAAGATTTGTCTGATGTGATAGAAGAAGAAACAGGAGTCGATTTAGAAGAGATAGGGGATTCAGTATTAGAATCGGAATTTAAAAGAGCTTTGGAGGACTTACGGTCAAATAAGGCAGAAGGAATAGATAACATTTCATCAGAATTTCTAAAATCATTGGGGGAAGTGGCAACAAAACGACTACTCACGTTGGTGTGTAGAATATATGAGTCTGGCGATATACCATCTGACTTTCGGAAAAGCATCATCCACACAATTCCGAAGACGGCAAGAGCTGACAAGTGCGAGAATTATCGCACATTCTGCTTAACAGCTCATGCATCGAAGCTGCTTACAAGAATGATATACAGAAGAATGGAAAAGAAAATTGAGAATGCGCTAGGTGACGATCAGTTTGGCTTTAGGAAAAGTAAAGGGACGAGAGACGCAATTCTGACGTTACGGTTAATAATGGAAGCAAGGCTACAGAAAAATCAAGAGACTTTCATAGGATTTGTCGACCTGGAAAAAGCGTTGGACAATATAAAATGGTGCAAGCTGTTCGAGATTCTGAAAAAAGTAGGGGTAAGCTATAGGGAGAGACGGGTCATATACAATATGTACAACAACTAAGAGGGAATAATAAGAGTGGACGATCAAGAACGAAGTGCTCGTATTAAGAAGGGTGTAAGACAAGGCTGTAGCCTTTCGCCCCTACTCTTCAATCTGTACATCGAGGAAGCAATGATGGAAATAAAAGAAAGGTTCAGGAGTGAAATTAAAATACAAGGTGAAAGGATATCAATGATACTATTCGCTGATGACATTGCTATCCTGAGAGAAAGTGAAGAAGAATTAAATGATCTTCTGAACGGAATGAACAGTCCAATGAGAACACAGTATGGTTTGAGAGTAAATCGGAGAAAGACGAAGGTAATGAGAAGTATTAGAAATGAGAACAGAGAGAAACTTAACATCAGTATTGATGGTCACGAAGCCAATGAAGTTAAGGAATTCTGCTACCTAGGCAGTAAAATAACCAATGACGGACGGAGCAAGGAGGACATCAAAAGCAGACTCGCTGTGGCAAAAAAGGCATTTCTGGCCAAGAGAAGTCTACTAATATCAAATACCGGCCTTAACTTGAGGAAGAAATTTCTGAGGATGTACGTCTCGAGTACAGCGTTGTATGGTAGTGAAACATGGACTGTGGGAAAACCGGAACAGAAGAGAATCGAAGCATTTGAGATGTGGTGCTATAGACGAATGTTTAAAATTGGGTGGACTGATAAGGTAAGTGTAGTGTTGGCAGAAGAGCCAACACTGTTTTTCTAGAGGAGGCCGAAATGCACGCGTTTAATTACACGCTGACTGGCGTGAGGTCTGGAACAGTTAAAGGAATTAATAGTACCAAATAAAGTAAGTAGTTGATATAATACTTTAATCCACAATTGTAGAACATCGCTCTTGATGATACATGCTTCACATAATAAATATCAATTGAATACGGCGCCTTGCTAGGTCGTAGCAATTGTAGCTGAAGGCTATGCTAACTATCGTCTCGGCAAAATGAGAGCGTATTTGTCAGTGAACCATTGCTATGAACGTCGGCTGTACAACTGGGGCGAGTGCTAGGAAGGCTCTCTAGACCTGCCGTGTGGTGGCGCTCGGTCTGCTATCACTGACAGTGGCGACACGCGGGTCCGACGTATACTAATGGACCGCGGCCGATTTAAAGGCTACCACCTAGCAATTGTGGTGTCTGGCAGTGACACCACAGTAAGGAATGAGGAGGTTCTACGCAGAATTGGAGAGGAAAGGAATATGTGGAAAACACTGATAAGGAGAAGGGACAGGATGATAGAACATCTGCTAAGACATGAGGGAATGACTTCCATGGTACTAGAGGGAGCTGTAGAGGGCAAAAACTGTAGAGGAAGACAGAGATTGGAATACGTCAAGCAAATAATTGAGGACATAGGTTGCAAGTGCTACTCTGAGATGAAGAGGTTAGCACAGGAAAGGAATTCGTGGCGGGCCGCATCAAACCAGTCAGAAGACTGATGACCAAAATATAAGTTGTACATAAGGCAGCACTGCAGTGGTAGGATTGGGGAGGAGATTTGGATGATTCAACAGGGTGGCGGTGGTGGAAAATGAGGGCACCCTGACTGAGGAGGTGGCTGATGGAGGGGGCATGCTCCAAAAAGACCCTCATGTGATAGGTGTGACCAGAGGCATTGTGGATTGGATGGGCAGAGTGGATTTCCAGGTCCAGATGTGAGTTCAGTTCCGGCAACACCTCATCCTCCGTGACCACTGGGCTGAGCTTGGTGATCACAGTGGTGTAGGCGGGAGGGGGGGGGGGGTGCTGCAGCTGACGAGTAGAGGAAGAGGCGAGGAAGGGTGAGACCGATGACAGTAGCAGTCTCGTCCCTTTAATCCCACAAACCAACCAACCAGAGGAAGGGTGTCAGGGATGCGAGTTTTCAGAGGATGTCCGTATGAAAGGAGGGGGGGGGGTGCACTTGATGAGGACTGAGTCCCTGCTGGAAATGAAGTGGGAGATGGGACCACCAGGTAGATACGTATTTCCATGGTGAGGGTGCAGTCATCAAGGAACTAGGTGTACGCGGTGGACAAGACAAAGGTGCGAAGGGTGGGGGCTGGGGAATTGGTGTCAGGAGGAGGGATGGTGTCCATAGAGACTACGACAGGAGGGGAGAAGGTGGTGACTTTTTGTGGGAAGTGGTATGAGCAGAGTCAGCATGACGTGATTCTGAGGTACTTTGGAGAGTGGTGGCTTTGAAGGGGAAAGAGACAGGGAGAAGAGGGAGGTGGCGGGTATCAGATCCCGTAGGAGCGGTGGAGGTGCTGGCAGATGCGGGTGGTTCAGTAGTGGCGATGGTGGCCCGGTGTGACGTGATGTGGGCAAGGGACGCAGATGAAGAAGCGATTGGGGGGGGGGGGGAGTGTTAGAGGGGAAGCCGACCACCTGAGAGGTGGCAGCAGATGGCAGCGGAGGCGTAAGTGAGGAGAGGAAGCAGATGCGGGTGGGGTGCAGAGTCCGGGGAAAGGGTGTAGACGTGCGAGTGTCTAACAGCTCTCATTCTCAACTACTGGATGACTGAAGTGTGAGTACTCACGTGTCGTGGACTACACTGCTGTTTCATCACCACCTCCACCTCTTTGATACGTAGGTGGTTCTGAAGATATGTGGAACAAACATACGTGTATATGTACATGCACTTTTAAGCTATGTATGTATTACACATTTGCGTAAGTGCATGGATAGGCAATTATAATGTAAAATTAGTTGTTGTGTTACCACTGTTAAATTCCGTATACATTAATAGATACTTTTTGTGTTGTGTAGCAGGACTTCCCACTTCCTATTTCTCTCTGCAGGGTAAGATATTCCTTTCCACCTTTATGAAAATTTTCGTTTATTTCATTTGTAGATATGTTTTTAGAAGCTTGAACCGTGAATTTACTTTCAAAACCTTTTCATAAGAATTTCCTTTATACACAAGCGATGCATCAAGAACATTAACACATTTAATCACACTATGTGAGCGTGGAAGTAGTTGCCAGTCGGTAAATGGTGAAAACAAATCAAATATCTTTCAACACATGGAAATTTTATTCCTAAAAGCCTTTTTTCTTTTTTTTTTAAACATTTAAAATTATAATCAGAAAGCACCCTCAAACATCAGAGGCAGAACGAGCAAATTTGAGTATTGGGGCTGAGAACCTTGCCGCCGCCTTTTGAAACGGCCGTAGTCACGACCGCTCACAAAAACCTCTGAAATACTACACTGGTGCAAATCTGCAACACACCAGATTACTATAAACTAAAAATTGTAACAACTCACACAAGCAAATAAACTATGCACCCCGTAGGAGGGATGGAAATGGTACAAAACACTAACATAAAAAAAATTAACTTGCCACCGAAGGTGCAACTTGATTTAAAAAAAAAAAAAAAAATCTTACGTTGGAAGGGTGGCAACTTTATATACTAAAATGACCATTTAAATAAAAACCCATGAAATTCAGTCTTACATAAAATGTACAAACATGCTCTGCATTACACATATACCGCCTCTCAAGATGATAAGCAAGATAAAAAAATATTTCAGGAATTCGGCCGTTACACTTGAAGCAATAAATTCGTTAAAACCGAATCCGACACACATGACTTACAGCAGACCGACAGACAGACAGACACACATACCACCAATCACTTTTCTAACAAACTGCGATTTCTGGCGAAGACCCGGTGTAGCACCCCCAAAACGCTCTCCCGAACCGTCCGCTGCCAGCCGCTTCAACGGACGCAGGAAGGCGCGCCGATCTCCCGTCTCACGGCGTCGCATCTCGCCCCCGACCAGACCGATGTCGTGGTTTGACTCCTGTTGCTCTCGTGTCGGCCGCGAAGCCACTACGCCTCGCTATACGGCGCGGTCCACTGGACTGACGTGGTGACCTTGTGGTGTCACCGCCAGACACCACACTTGCTAGGTGGTAGCTTAAATCGGCCGCGGTCCATTTAGTACATGTCGGACCCGCGTGTCGCCACTGTGTGATCGCAGACCTAGCGCCACCACAAGGCAGGTCTCGAGATACGATAGAGCACTCGCCCCAGTTGTACGGACGACATTGCTAGCGACAATACGGACGAAGCCTTCCTCTCATTTGCCGAGAGACAGTTAGAATAGCCTTCTGCTAAGTCCATGGCTACGACCTAGCAAGGCTCCAATTGTAACAGTGCATGTATCTTACGAGTCGCATTTGTGTAGTCAAGAGAGATGTATCACAAGGAGTCATTAAAGTTAAGTATAAAGCAGCTACGTACTTTTCTTGCTACCATTCAATAGTTATCCTGTTCCAGACTTCACGCCCGTCTGCGTTAGATAGCGTGCCTATCGGCCCCCTCAAAATAACACTGTGTCGGCACTTCTGTCGACACATCAGACCTCACGTGGGCCGACGCTCAAGACGGACAAGTCATCTCGTGTCTCAGTGCGCGACCGACCAACCGATCGGTCCAACAGCCAATGACCATTGCCTGAACAAACTCAAGCAGACTGGCGGCCTAACACATTCTAGCACTCCGGACGACAGACAGACATTGACTGCCCCACACTGACCTGGCTGACCAACTGACCAGACTCGCCCCCTAGCGAGCTCATAGCGCCCCTTAAATGCACGTGAACAGCCTACCTTTCCCCTTTCCCACCAGAGGGAGACACCAAAGCTGCGATTGCCACAGCGGCGCCACCGCCAGAAACGGAGGGCGACTGCTTCACACTACGGGCTGCGGCGCGCTCTTCAAAACAGCAATTTTTACCACGACTCAAAGCTATTGTCTTGATAGGCCCTAAACTGCCAGTGATACTAGATTAATTGCTTTGCTTATGTAGTAATTCGCCCCCTTCGTTTAGTCTTTCAGAGCGTGTTTTGATGTATGAAATCTGACATAGATTCTTCAAAGAGATTAAGGTCTGTAATGTTGTTGGCAATGTTAAATCGTTCTTGTTGTTTATGAAATATGTCTGCTGGACAAACGTTTAGTCAGAATCGACACGCAACTCGCAACGAGTATCCTCCTAGGCGACTACAAAGATTAGCAGCAGAAACGCTTGAGCTGTAAAATACGACTGTAGAAATCTTCAGTGACTTCAGTGCGTGATTATGACAGTAACACTCTTACGTCTTCAACGTTTTTTTTATTATTTACTGGAAGAATAGAAAGAATAGAAGCTTTCGAAATGTGGTGCTACAGAAGAATGCTGAAGATAAGGTGGGTAGATCACGTAACTAATGAGGAGGTATTGAATAGGATTGGGGAGAAGAGAAGTTTGTGGCACAATTTGACTAGAAGAAGGGATCGGTTGGTAGGACATGTTTTGAGGCATCAAGGGATCACAAATTTAGCATTGGAGGGCAGCGTGGAGGGCAAAAATCGTAGAGGGAGACCAAGAGATCAATACACTAAGCAGATTCAGAAGGATGTAGGTTGCAGTAGCTACTGGGAGATGAAGAAGCTTGCACAGGATAAAGTAGCATGGAGAGCTGCATCAAACCAGTCTCAGGACTGAAGACCACAACAACAACAACAACTGAAACATGTCTTGTTTATTGTTTGCCTTGTGCTTGGGTCCGCAGGAATCAAACTTCTATTAATAGCAGTCATCGTTCGCTTATTTATACACGGTGTTACAAAAAGGTAAGCCAAACTTTCAGGAAACATTCCTCACAAATAAGGAAAAGGTGTTATGTGGACATATGTCCGGAACCGCTTAATTTCCATGTTAGAGCTCATTTTAGTTTCGTCAGTATGTACTGTACTTCCTCGATTCACCGCCAGTTGGCCCAATTGAAGGAAGGTAATGTTGACTTCGGTGCTTGTGTTCACATGCGATTCATTGCCCTACAGCACTAGCATCAAGCACATCAGTACGTAGCATCAACAGGTTAGTGTTCATCACGAACGTGGTTTTGCAGTCAGTGCAATTTTTACAAACGCGGGAGTTGGCAGATGCCCATTTGATGTATGGATTAGCACGGGGCAATAGCCGTGGCGCGGTACGTTTGTATCGAGACAGATTTCCAGAACGAAGGTGTCCCGACAGGGAGACGTTCGAAGCAATTGATCGGCGTCTTAGGGAGCACGGAACATTCCAGCCTATGACTCGCGACTGGGGAAGACCTAGAACGACGAGGACACCTGCAATGGACGAGGCAATTCTTCGTGCAGTTGACGATAACCCTAATGTCAGCGTCAGAGAAGTTGCTGCTGTACGAGGTAACGTTGACTACGCCACTGTATGGAGAGTGCTACGGGAGAACCAGTTGTTTCCGTACCATGTACAGCGTGTGCAGGCACTATCAGCAGCTGATTGGCCTCCACGGGTACACTTCTGCGAATGGTTCATCCAACAATGTGTCAATCCTCATTTTAGTGCAAATGTTCTCTTTACGGATGAGGCTTCATTCCAACGTGATCAAATTGTAAATTTTCACAATCAACATGTGTGGGCTGACGAGAATCCGTACGCAATTGTGCAATCACGTCATCAACACAGATTTTCTGTAAACGTTTGGGCAGGCATTGTTGGTGAGGCCTTGATTGGGCCCCATGTTCTTCCACCTACGCTCAATGGAGCACGTTATCATGATTTCATACGGGATACTCTACCTGTGCTGCTAGAACATGTGCCTTTACAAGTACGACACAACATGTGGTTCATGCACGATGCAGCTCCTGCACATTTCAGTCGAAGTGTTC
Organism: Schistocerca americana; assembly: GCF_021461395.2. Lineage (NCBI taxonomy): Eukaryota > Metazoa > Arthropoda > Insecta > Orthoptera > Acrididae > Schistocerca > Schistocerca americana. The sequence continues at coordinate 196,290,979 of NC_060127.1, forward strand.
GTACGCTTCTCAACAACAGATTCGGTGACCGATGGATTGGTAGAGGCGGACCATTTCCATGGCCTCCACGCTCTGCTGACCTCAACCCTCTTGACTTTCATTTATGGGGGCATTTGAAAGCTCTTGTCTACGCAACCCCGGTACCAAATGTAGAGACTCTTCGTGCTCGTACTGTGGACGGCTGTGATACAATACGCCATTCTCCAGGGCTACATCAGCGCATCAGGAATTCCATGCGACGGAGGGTGGATGCATGTATCCTCGGTAAGGGAGGACATTTTGAACATTTCCTGTAACAAAGTATTTGAAGTCACGCTGGTACGTTCTGTTGCTGTGTGTTTCCATTCCATGATTAACGTGATTTGAAGAGAAGTAATAAAATGAGCTCTAACATGGAAAGTAAGCGTTTCCGGACACATGTCCACATACCATATTTTCTTTCTGTGTGTGTGAGGAATGTTTCCTGAAAGTTTGGCCGTACCTTTTTGTTACACCCTGTATATATCATTTTAGTGACATGTATTCTTCACCAATGCTGGCGAATGTTAATGTAGTCATGTCAGGTGTACATCTTGAGAGTTACGAAGTTTTTGTTTCGGATGTACTCGAGCCCAAATGAACTTACATTGGCACATATTTAGATGCACAGCTCAGGCTGGTGTGTGTGTAATATCGCTCGTCCGGCTGTCATTTCAACAACAGAGGGCGTAGATGTGAGACAGATTTATTTTTTGTTCTGATATGACGCGAAGTCTTGAATTTCTTTTTCTTCTTCACTCTTTTTCTTTTAATGTTTGTCGTCTTCAGACTGCGCTATCTGCACTGCAGTTTACTTTGGCTTGCTTTATTTCAGTTTTCCCTCATGCTTTCCCTGTGCTGTTCCTCATTTCAGTTCACAAATTGCCAGTTTTTAATTTTTGGCTTTCTTTCTGCCGAGGTATCCTTACAGTTTATTTATTCTTCAGCAGAATGCGTTTATGGTTATTCTGCAGTGTTGGGTCCACTTCATGCAGTTCTCTGCCTATCTCGGTGAACGATGTCTCCTTGGTTTTCTTGTTGACAAAGTTGCGAAAGTTCCGATTGCTGAATCTTTTACGACTCACACGGGCAATGTGAGTCACAGAAAAAAACCTCTTCCTGCGAATGGTGTCTGTGATCTTTCCTACATGTGTACGGAGCTCATGCTGTGATTCCTGAATTCACGAATTATTTTATTGCTCCTAGGATTTTCCTCAGGGTCTGTCTTTGTCTTATTTCTAATTTCTTAATTAGATGTTTTATATCCGTAGCAAGGTAGTTTGCGGGAAGTGGGCCTCTAGTTGGCACTAACTGATACTAGTATTTTCTTGTAAACACTTTCGGTTAGTGGTTCTGCTGCTTCCATTTTGGACAGCGATTGTGCTGTTTCCATTTCTCTAATCTCTCAAGCAAAAATTTCTTTCTCAGAGGTGTTTCGGTCTATCCCCCTCCTAGGTGTTTATCTTGTCGGCCCATTCATTTCTCTTGTTTAACCTCTGGTACGCGGAGTGCTGACCTAATGTTTGTAATAAGTTCCGGTTTCTCGAGGGAGATCTGCAAACCCTCCTTCGCTACTTGTCTCTTCAGCTGATTGGTTTATTTCGCAGTTGTGTATCAGAAAAAAAAAACTGCGAGACCATATGCATGGTCCAGGCAGCACACAGCGAAATTCATGATTTCGTAGCCAAGCCTGTTTTCACTTTCAACACCTTTGCCACTCATTCCTTTTCGCCACTCGAGGGTCGCTTTCCCGAATACCAAATTGGAAACTCGTCTGACACCCGATACGATTCCAAAAGTGTCCGAAATCTGTCACCCTATATGGTCATCTTTACTGGCATGTTAATATGTAACCACTTAGAATTTTCGATCTGCTGTAAGGGTCTAACATCTTGGCTTTCAGAATAAATTTCTCACGGAGATCTTGCCGCGTCGGATTCGTATTCAGTCTCAAGCTTTCGACGGTATCCTCCATAGTCATCTTGAGGAGATTTCAGTTGGCCGTTTGGAATTTTGTTTAGGTGACCGAATTATGTAATGAAGACGTCACAAAGTCACAGAACTTCCATATGCTACCAGAGATTCTGCCGATGTCTATGAATGAAGAATATTGGTTGCGATGATGATTTCGTTGGATGATGAATGACACAGTTGATTTCTCTTTTCCCTTTTAGCATCAACCACCCGTTTCCAGGCACCACTGTGGGTGTAGCCACCATCCCAGTTAAAGTACTTTTTGCGCACCCTCATCCTTAAGAAGATAACAGAGTGGTATGTCTTTTCATCAGGCTGTATACGGTGACAGAGGATTTGTCGAAATCCCTGTATTTAATGTGGCATCGTAGCCTGTGTAGCGTTCTGAAATTGTTCGTACTGACTGAGCAACTTAGCTGCTACCAGATCCACAAGGTATTTCCTAAATTCCAAGAACATCGAGACCAAGGCTGTCTTTTACTGGGGGGGCAGCGTCTCTTCAATTTTCTTGAATATTAAAATAACTTAAAGTCGACAAGCTTCATAGGGAGAAATCGTCATCATAATAAAATAACGGAAATTAGAGTCTGTACAGAAGGATTCAAGTGTTCACTTTTCTCAGGCACTGTTAGAGTGTGAGACGATAGAGACATCGTGTGAAGGTGGTTCGGAGAACCTTTTGCCAGGCACTTAACTGTGAAGTGCACAGTAGTCGTGAAGGCGTAGACGTAGATATTAAGTCCCGCGACATCGTAAGGCCTCCACGGTCCTAAGATCGCTTGAGGCGAACGATGGGATGCTTCCTTTGAGCAGGACACTTCCGGTTTACTTTCCGTACCTTTCTCAACACGTTATAGTGCTGCATCTGTAATGATCTCACTATGGACGCGACTTTACAGACCGAGCTGGCATACGACCAGCCAGCGAACAACAAAGGGAGGCAGTCTTTCAATTAATCCGCCGCATCTCGTTTCTCTTGGATGCATGCGGCTATCAGCTTGCAGCGGGCCGTCATCACTGCAAATGGATCTCTAATTCTGCGAAGCCCGCGTCACGCATGACCTCACGTATCGATACACAGGTTCCCAATATTCTGAGAACCAACAGCATTCTTGCTAACGGCGAGGGTTGAGGTGTGGAAACGCCAGGTAAGCGGGAAAGCTGCTGAGTTTCGTTAGTTCTGCTCCCTTCTCTAAGTTATTGCAGCTCGAATAGCAGCATCAATATCTTAAAGGCTTTACACAGACTGAAGTAATCGCTTCAGCTCGCCTCCTTCAGAGAGAGAAAATTGTGGTTTCATTTCTCCATGTACAGCCAGATTCCACCGTTCCGCTGAGGTGTAGTTCGATATACATCGAATTACTGCATTAGATCTCACGTTCCATGAGGCTGCATCTGTCATAGCTACTTCATCATAGGGTGCGTGTCTTCATTTCACATTCTATTTTTACTTACTGCCGAACGTTATCACTTTCACAGGTCTTTTATCTGTCTTTGTATTTAGCATTCTATTCGTTCTTACCTGGCGTACGTTAAGTCACGCTCAGCAGCGTTGTTAGCTCGTTGTAGGGCCAACTTGTTACCGAGTCCAGGTTTCGAATTTTTTGTCTAGCATTGTGCGTATAATGCTTGTCACAGATTGTCCAATTTTATCACACTATGCGTGCTATGGTTTTCTTTACATTAGTTTTCCTTTAGTTTCGAGGCAGTTTTGTCCACTTGCTAGGATGAGGGATTGGACCTCTCGTCAGCTTACTTGCGACCACTCTTACGTTACATGTTTTTATCACTGATTTACTCCCTTCGTACACTTTCTTGTCACGCCATGATACTTTTCGTGTTGGTTTCATGGCATTCCAGATCCATATTATTTTCCCTAATGGTTCTCTCTATGTTACATCATCATACATGATGCAAGTGGCATTTTCTGCGGTTTTATTCTTGTATTACCGTTTTCAAAATTGTACCTAATGTGCGTTTTTGACCGGAACTTACCAAATTCTGTTACATATTATTGTTATGTACACTTTCTCGGCGAGTGTGCTGTTCTACATATGACTTAATTTACATGTGCCGTGTGTGGTGAGAGTTGAAGGGGCAGTGGATATGTTCAATATTTTGGTAGGCAATAGTGATACAATGTAGTTATGATGGCCTAGGTATGTTGATACCGCACTGTCTACGTACTGTTGCACTTATGTTGACCAGGACGTTGTTTAACTGATTTTACCTAGGATATTTTTATTAAATGAGAATGAGGCACTTGAAAATGGCCTATGGACATTTGAAGGGCTTATTTCAATAGTGGTACAAGTCCATTACCTCCACTTTTCTGCCTATAATGCTTCTGCAGTTAATGATCCAAAGAAAGAAAGGTTCATCTCTAGCAAGAAGCCATATGCTTGAATATTTCTGGTATCCTAAATGCAGATTTTTCAGTGCTCATTTAACTTTAGGACCCTGTATCTCACAATGAACAAAAATGGACTTCTACCACTATTGAAATAAGCCCTTCATTTATTTTAAGTCTTCTTACTGTTTCGAGTTTGTATTTGTTACGTATTGATGAAATAGTGCATATGAGTCGCGTGATTCGAGAATTCACAGTTACCTATGAGTTTTTATGTTTACCAAACGTGTTTGATCAATTAGTTACTTTTGTTCCTTGGAGGTCATCTGTCCAAACATCTTATTTACGTACCATGTGTTGCATTTAAACTTGAGTTTCTATTGGCCTGCACTATTTTCGTTCGCTGTCATTCCTTACATTCCTTTTATGACCTTCTACATTTGTTCATTGTACATTAATGTATATGTTTTCAATTCGATCATGTCCGATATTTTACACCTTTGTTAAATCTAGGACTGCTGTAGTCTGTGTTACATTTTACTGGTACGGTTTTTAATCTTTTGAGTGTCTCACTTTTTCACATGTGGCAATAACTACATCTATGGTAACTATGATACAGCATCTATGTTGTGCTTTTACGTTCATATACTTTCAACTATTTTATGATTCTAGTTACAGTTATATAAAAATATTATTTATATGATGTATACACTCACAGAGTAATTATTGTTATTCCATTTATGGTTCAAAATCGCTCTGAGCACTATGGGACTCAACTGCTGAGGTCATTAGTCCCCTAGAACTTAGAACTAGGTAAACCTAACTAACCTAAGAACATCACAAACATCCATTCCCGAGGCAGGATTCGAACCTGCGACCGTAGCGGTCTTGCGGTTCCAGACTGCAGGGCCTTTAACCGCACGGCCACTTCGGCCGGCTATTCCATTTATGGTTCGAGTGATTTTGTGATATATTATTTTTTTATATTAATTCAGTTATCTGTGGTAAACAGGATCTGAAGAGGGCGTAAGTATCGCGCCGAAAAAACTCGTTTGAAATAAGTTTCTTTGACGATACGGCTTTGGTGGTGCCCTGTGTTTTTTCATATCACCAGCTGCTTTCCCACGTCCACGAGACCGATAGACTTCCACACGTTATAAACAGTTCATAGAGTACACATCGCGACAAGAAAAAAAAAAAAAAGTGAAGATACTCCAGCTGCAAGACATTCAGGTACCCACATGTGTTTCATTTCGAGCTCCTTACAGAAGTTGGGCTCAAAGGTCTATGAGAACGGGCACTAACCACATCGGGCGCCTCTTGTAGCGTCAACAGACAGATGGCTACACAGAGGAGACCCATACCGCTGTATGTCGGAGACACATTGTAGGTTTCTCTGTTGGAAGTAGGATTATCAACAGTTCCATCGAAGTGGCCTACCACTATTGCACACACGTCACCGATGATTGCTTTCACTTCAGTCGCGTTGATTCGAAAATTATACTGCCAGCCTTACTCTTCGTATTCGGGAAAACCGACTGTTTCGACTAAGCAACTGTCAACGGTATCGGTGTGGGGCCGCTCTTGCCAATGCGGCAGACCGAATCTGACAGCGGATTTCCCGTTGTCAGTTTGCATGTTGTCGTTGGCGTTACTGGCAGTCCGTTATGAGTCGGCAACGGTCTCGCTGCCCTTGGGTTGCTGCTCTCAGATGGTATGCTCTTCTATTCTAACGACCATGCAACTTGCTCGCGAAGCTCTTCGGGCTGCCACTGTGTGTACGACTGTCTAAAAGCTTATGTGGGTTTTGTCTGCTGTAATATATTTTTTCCAGTTTCATGATAGTTAACTGTACATTTACGTGCAGTCACTTACAAATCTCTAAAGTATTGGCAAGTGCCTGAAGGAGGGCACCTACCGATCGATGAGTAAACCTGTCCATTTCTGATGGTTCCCGAACAAAATGAATTCGGTTGCATTTCCTTTAACGCGAAACAATACCGACCAGAGTTACAAGGTACTTGGCCTGCAAACAGTGTACGATTCTGGTTGGGCGTCACGGTGCCCTGCACGAGCCCCTCTGCACCCATGGATACCCACGCGGATGTTCCCCGGAGCATAATGCAGCCGCCGCCAGCTTGCCTCCGTCCTGCAGTAGAGGTGTCAAGGAGCCGTTCCCCTGGAAGACGACGGATTCGCACACGCCCATCGCCAGGATGGGGGAGGTGTCAGGCTTCACCGGACCGTAAAACGCTCTGCCACTGCGCCAACGTCCAGTGTCGATGGTCACGTGCCCGTCTCAGTGGTAGGTTTATTTTAAAAACCATCTTAGTCGCCGTTGACTGTAGGAAATATTTATTATTACGATTGCAGTTTCGGCCTTAGGGCCATTTTCAAGTAACACTGCAAAAGTTACCTAAACACAAAAAATACAAAAATGAAGCACATCGTGTATATACATAATTAAACAAACATTTCATTAAGATAATAGCGTAATTATAAAAATTGGTGAGAAATGTACATAACTTACATTCTGCCAGATTATAAGACTATCTGACATGAGTACATGTCGTCGTTTTTTCTTTCTTTATTGTTATTTTAATACCTTTACAATAAAGGCAGGCCAGCAGCGGCCTATGTATGCCGCTCTTCGGCCACAGTGAAGACATACAACAGAAAGACAGAAAAACAAACAAACATGGGGGACAAAAACAGGAGACAGACGGAGACAGACATAGTAAAAAAATAAAGCTGTTCACGGGCCCACAATTTGAATAAAAAAACGATCATCACTAAACACAACGGGGAAGAACGAGTTTACACACGTGAATGAAGGAGCACAAACGCAGAAACACTGAAGCACTGACGCGAAGACACACACGAGCACTGGCGACGATCTCCAGCGCACGAAGATGCACTGTTCATGCACAAAGGGAAGAGGTGTGGGTAGGACGTAGGAGGGGCTGTGATGCCAGTGGGAGAGGAGAAGGGATGGGGAGGGGAGACGGTAGGGAGGTTTGGAAGCCCAGACGGAGGGGAGGGAGGGAGGAACAGAGGAGGGAGAGAAGGGAGAGAGGGTTCCCTGGAGGAAAAACACAGGGGGAGGAAGGGGGCGATCAAAGTTGGTAGGAGGGGTAGATGGAGGAGAGGAGGGCATCATCAAGCAGGGGGAGTTGCCGGAAGCCACCTGGGCGAGGGTATGGAGTGTGAGCAGAAGGGGGTGGGAAAAGAAGGGAGGGACAAAAAGGTGAGGGGGATCAAGTTTGTGGGAGGTGTAAAGGATCTGTATCCATTCGAGGAAAAGGAGGAGATGTGGCACCGGAATTATGTCATACAGGATCCACATGGGGGGGGGGGGGCGGATGCAATAGGTGGGGCAGAGAGCATGGCGTTCCAGGATATGAAGGGATTTGTAGAACGTAGGAGGGGTGGCGATCCAGGCGGTATGGGCATAGCAGAGGATAGTGCAGATGAGGGATTTATAGGTGTGGAGGACAGTGGAGGGGTCCATATCCCATGTGTGGCCAGAAAGGAGCTTGAGGAGGTGAAGCTGGGAGTGTGCCTTAGCTTGGATCATCCGGAGATGGGGGGTCCAGGAGAGGTGACGGTCAAAAGTGACACCGAGGTACGTGAGGGTGGGGGTATTGATAGGATGGCTGTAGATAGTGAGACAGAAATCAAGGAGATGGAAGGGGTGGTTTTGTCTACAATGATCGCCTGTGTCTTGGAAGGACTGACCTTGAGCAGCCACTGGTTACACCAAGTGGTGAACCTGTCAAGATGGGAATGGAGAAGGTGCTGGGAGCATTGCAGGGTGGGGGTGAGGGCAAGGAAGGTGGTGTCATCGTCATACTGGAGAAGGTGTAAGGGAGGTGAAGGCGGCGGCATGTCCGCCGTGTAAAGAAGGTAGAGAAGGGGTGCCTTGGGGCACACTGGCAGAGGGGTAGACGGTGTAGGAATCCACTTAATGAATGGTGACATAGGAGGGACGCTGGGAAAGAAAGGAGACGGACATAGTAAATAGGAAGGGCAAAGGTTTGGAGCTTAAAGAGGTGACCGGAATGCCATACATGGTTGTAGACTCGTTCAAGGGCAAGGGAGAGGAAGATGGCAGAGCGACGGGAGTTGAGTTGCTTGGAGAGGAGGTGAGTGAGGTGAAAGAGAAGGTCACTGGCAGAGAAGGACGGTCGAAAGCCACATTGGATAGCGGGAAGGAGGTGAATGCATGAGGTGAGGATGGATTCCAGGACCTTGTTGAAGACCGAGGTAGGGCTGATGGGATGGTAGGAGGAGACAGCGGATGGCTTTTTGTCAGGTTTGAGGAACATCGGGATCCAGGAGGTTTTCCACAGGTCAGGGAAGAAGCCGTTGGACAAGACCACATTATACAGTCTGACCAGGGTGGAGAGGAAGGAGGCGGGAGCCTCAAGGAGGTGACGATAGTTAACACGGTCATGACCAGGAGCGGTGTTGCATTTCGTGTGGAGTTCAGATATCATATCTTGAGTAGTGATCTGGGGATTGAGTTCGGTGTGTGTAATGTCATCCAAGTAATGGAAGCCAGGAGCGAGTGGAGGGGCAGAGGTGTTAGTTCGATTGTGGACATCAGGGAAGAGGGAGTAATCAAACTATAGATCGTTAGGGAGGGTAAAGATATTAGAGAGGTAAGAAGCAAAATGTTTGTCCTTACTGAGGTTATCAGGAAAGGGGTGGTCATCATGAAGAAGAGGATAGTAGCAGGGGTGTTTAGATCCACTGGTATCAACACCCTCACCCTCTCCCTCCTAACCATCCATCTTCCCTTTGGTAGGTCCCCAGCTTTGTGCGTGAACAGAGTGCCTTTGTGCACCAGAGATCGCCGCCAGTGCTCCTGTGTGTCTTCGCATCAGTGCTTCAGTGTTTCTCCGTTTGTGCTCCTTCGTTCGCGTGTTTAAACTGGTTCTCCTCCATTGTGTTTAGTGATGAACGTAACTGGTTCTCCCCCATTGTGTTTAGTGATGAACGTTTTTTATTACAAACAGTGCACCCGTGAATGGCTTCATTTATTTTACTATGTCTATCTCCTGTTTTTGTCCACCATGGCTGTTTTTCTGTCTTTCTGTCTCCTGTACGCTGTGGCCAAAGAGCGGCATACATAGGCCGCTGATGGGCTAAGGACCGCGCAAGGTGTACCAACCGCCAAAAGTCTCCTGTCATCTCCGGCACTGAAACCAATCGAAGTGTGCCACTCCTGCACCCCTCATATGCGGGATCACACATCGTCATTGCCATCGTTTGACAATTCCCCTGATCGCCTTGTGATTGACCTCTCACCCAATGGCTGTCCTTCCTTGTCGAATCAGTCACCTGCTGTACTTCACCTCCATCTGGATGCCCCTCTTCGGGTTGCTTTGTCCGTTTGCTCTCATCACCTGGATGGGCCTTCTGAGGCCGTTACCCCTGTCTGAACATGCCATCACTGTACATCCTACCGCTCATCCACACATGCTCATCGCAGCGGCGATGGCTCCGGCTTAGATTCCACCCTTCCAAGGGAAGCTGCACCTGCTTCGTCCAAGGACATGGGTCCCGCTGCTGATTTCACTCCTCAGGCTGCACCATCAGCCCCACCAACATATCACCAATTTGCTGCCACACCAAGTGCTGCTGCATCTACTCCATCTACCCGGCCTGATGGGCCTTCTGAGGACTTCACTACTGTTGGTCTGCGCCATCACAGAAACTCCAAACGCGCTCATCACAGTGGTGGTGATTCCGCGTCTGCTGTTCCCTCTCAAGCGGATGCTGCGCCCGATGATGCCATGGGCAGGGATCCATCTGCTGGGTCTGCTTCTCATGCTCCACCGTCTGCACAACCGAAGAAGGAGAAAATCCAGAGAATTACCTAAAACTGAGCACTGAACTACAACACCTCATCGGTGGGCAGTTGTGGGCTGTCTTTCAGAAGGACCATGTCCAGTACCTCCTTGATAGTGAAGAACATTACCTTGCTGTCCTTGACTTCGTCAATATGCAGGAAATACCTTACTATGCTCACCAAGTTTCTGGTGACAGGAAGACAAAAATTGTCATTAAAGACTTGCTACCTGAAGTTACGGAAGTGGATGTCAGGAGTGAACTGCTTTGTCTCAACTTCATGGACCCTTTGGTCCAACAATACAGCAACAGGGACCCTGAGACCCGCAGGTTAATCCCATTGCCCAAGCGTGTGGTCACCCTCTCTAGTTGGGATGATAGTGAAAGGATCTACCAACTCTGGTATCTTCTGAGCACTAAACTGCACTTTGAATCCTATGAAGGCCGCACCAGGCCCTCCATTTGCTGTGGGTGCCAGCACTTGCACCACACTGCTAATTACTGTTCCTTGCCATTGTGGTGTGTCAAGTGTGCAGGTCCGTGTGCATCAGAGACGCGCATCCTCCCAGCTCGGAGAAGCCCACCTGTGCCAGATGTCAGGGCATTTCTCATGACCCCCACCACCTGGCCTCCTGGAAGGGCTGCCCTGTATATCAAAAGGTGCTTAAATCTTCCCACCCTCCCAGGAAGAAACCTTGGTCAAACTGGCCGCCTCTATCCACACAAGTCCTCACCCATTTCCCCCTCGTTTGGGGCCAAACTGAGGTTCCTCCGATGGGGGATGTTCAGCCTCTTTCTGCAATTGCACTACAGGAGCCCCCTTTGGTTCCATCCCATACACCCGCTTTTGCTGGTGTGGCTTGGCCTCCTGCTCCTCGTCTGTCTCCTGTGGTGGGTGGTGGCCGCTAACGATCACAAACAAAAAGAACAGCTGCAGCATCCTCACGCCCACCTGCTGAAGTGGCTCAACCTGTCAGGGTGGCATCTCCTCGGCCAGCGCCAACTCCCACGCCTGCTCGTCGCAGGGTCCAGCAACCCACCCCAGCTGCAGAGGTTGATACATCCTTTCGGGACGACATGCGAGAAATTCTGCAGGTCGTCTCCTTTTTCACAAAGCCCCACATCAGGACGATTATCCGTGATACAGCTCAAAATATCTGTTGGTCAGAGGATGGGCTCATGAAAGTCATCACCCTGGTTGAATGGTTCATCCAGATCATATTGTAATGGCGGTTCGCCCACCACACAACCACCATCCCCATAGGTCTCGCCATCTGCATACTTAATGCCAATGGTATGACTACCATCTGGATATTCTCCTTGTTACTGAAACACACCTTAAGTCGACTGACAAGTATCGCCTATGCACCATGGTCTGCTATCGGAGTGACCTGCTCAATTGCCATGGTGGAGGCACAGCCGTGTTCCTCTGCAGGGCATTGGTCCACAACCAAGAGGCTCATCAGCCACTGGACTGCATAGAGGCCACACCTGACACTGTCTCCACCCGCCTTGGGGCCATCACATTTGCTGCACGTTATCTGAGCCCTAATCAGCCACTCCTTGTAGGCGACCTCTGCAAGCTGACGTCATTTGCCAAGCTTATCATAGGGGCTGATCTCAATGCCAAACATCCAGTGTGGCATTCTCGTGTCGCCAATCCCAAGGGTGTCCTCCTCCTCGTTGAGCCGTGGTAAAAAATTGCTGTTTTGAAGAGCGCGATGGAGCACATAGTGTGAAGCAGTCGCTCTCCGTTTCTGGCTGTGGCGCCACTGTGTCAAACGCAGCTTTGGTGTCTCCCTCTGGTGGGAAAGAGGAAAGGTTGCCTGTTCACGTGCATTTAAGAGGTGCTATGAGCTCGCCAGTGAGTTAGTCTGGGTCAGTCTCTCATCCCCATCTTGCTAGTCTGCCTCTCGTCCTCATTTGTTAGGCAGTTAGTGTCTGTCTATCGTTCGGAGTGCTAGTATGTCTGTCATTCGGATCAACCTTTAAAGCCAGCAAAATGAGAGTCTTTCCACTCCGCCAGTAAGAAAACTCAGCGAGTGGTCGCCTGGTCCAGGCTTAGTTCCTGCATCTGCGCATTAGGCCACCAGTTTTCTCGAGTTTGCTCAGGTAATGATCATTGGCAGTTGGATCGATCGGTTGGTCGGTCACGCACTGAGATACAAGATGACTTGTCCGTCTTGAGCGTTGGCGCATGTGAGTCCAATGAGCTGCGGTGTATAGTGAGGGGTAGTGACTTCGCGGCCGACACGAGAGCAACAGGAGTCAACCCACGACATCAGTATGGACGGTGCGAGCTGCGTGAGATGGGAGATTGGCACGCCTTCCTGCGTCCATTGAAGTGGCTGGAAGCGGACGGTTTGGGAGAGCAATTTGAGGGTGCTGCGCCAGGTCTTCTCGAGGAATCACAGTTTATTAGATAATAAGTGATTGGTGATACGTTGTTTGATTTACTCTTGTTAAATTCTACTTGTTTTCTTGGTGAGGTCCCACCATTCTTCTCCGTTTACCCACCCACGGGAAGGAGGTTAGAGCAACCTGCGGTTCGGGTAGGTCGGTAATCCTGTTGTGTTGGCAGAAGAGCCAACACCGTGTTACTAGTGGAGGCCGAAATGCACGCGTTTTAGCTCACGCTACCTGGCGTGAGGGGGGAAGAACTATTCTATCATGAGGTCTGGAACATGACAAGTAATGAGAATTCAGAAAGCGGACGTAATTAGTTTGGTACTTAACTTTAATCCATTAATGATGAACGTCGCTCTTGACGGTACATGACTCACAATATTATCTGTTCAGAATACATTCATAGTAACTGAATATGGCTCCTTGCTAGGCCGTAGCAAATGACGTCGCTGAACGCTATGCTAAACTGTCGTCTCTGCAAATGAGAGCGTATGTAGACAGTGAACCATCGCTAGCAAAGGCGGCTGTACCACTGGGGAGAGTGCTAGGGAGTCTCTCTAGACTAGACCTGCCGTGTGGCGGCGCTCGGTCTGCAATCACTGATAGTGGCGACACGCGGGTTCGACGTATACTAACGGACCGCGCCCGATTTAAAGGCCACCACCTAGAAAGTGTGGTGTCTGGAGGTGACACCACATTCCTCCCCCGCAAATCGGCCGACGGTTGTGGTATGAGGCCTCCGTCCGCCGTGGGGAGGACCACATGTTGACGTATGCGACGAGGTGGGGAGCCTAACAACAGGCGAGGCTGTGCCACCTGCACCCCGCCATTCGCACCGCGAGGAGCTAAGGAACGCCTGAAAACCTACTCCAGGGTGCACGCCAACATGTGGTGTATGCGCCCGTAGAGAGACAGGAGGCGCCGAGGGGTCGACCTCCATCAGGCCGGGGCACCCGACGGGCGAAGACGACATATGGTCCGGAGCGGGCGAGAGATCCATGTCGGAGGACAACTGGTCCCGGGGAGCGATCGGCGGCGCGTGACCCAGGGGGGCGCCCGGCGGCTGTAGCGACGCGTCCACTGCGGGCGTCGCCGGCGGGAGAACAGGCGGCGGCGGCAGCGCGTCGCCATGGGGCAAAATGGAAGGCATCGTCGGTAACACCTGGGGCTGAGGCGAGCCAGTAGATGGGTCCCCGGGGCGCTGACCGGACGGCACCATCGCTGATAGCATACGGCGAGCGGCAGATCTCGAGCGACGACAGAGTTGTAGCTGATCGAGATGCCAGCGCACCTCACCAGAGGCCCCTAAAACCAGATACATAGCGCGTCCGAGGCAGCGAGGAATGCACCCTTCGAGCCAACGCCATGATCCTCGATAGTGGCGGCAGTAGACAACGTCGCCTGGGGCAAAAGCACGTGTCTGCCGCTGCACACTAACCGGATACGGCGGATGTAGCAAAGACATCAAGGTTCGATGAGGGCGACCATGGAACAACTCAGCCGGCGAGCGACCATCCCAGGGCTGAGAGCGACACGAGGACAAGAACAGCACATATTCGTATTTGCGGCATCGTTCCGAACCAAGTATAGTGCTGACGAGCAACTTGTTTCGTTCTCACTATACCCCAATGTCCTTGGTGGAGAACGTGGTACCACGACCCTGGACTGATCATTATCAGAACGCAGCAGCAAAACACCACGTCGAACAAAAAGTCTCTCCTTGTGAGCAAAAAATCGGTGAACCAACGGGTCTCCGATCCATGACTTTGACAAGGGCCATTGCGTAGCAACAAAACGCAGAACGGTAGCAAGGACAAGGTCGGCAGTTGTGGCTGTAGCTACCCGACGAAAATAAATCGGAAACGATTCTACCACGTCATTGGTTTCCGAATCAATGAACTTGCAAGCAAGTTCAGAGGAATCGAATGCCCTATCCTCAGCAACAGGCAAACGGGACAACGCATCGACGTTTCCGTGCTTAGCAGTGGACCAATACAAGATGCCGTAGCGGTACTGCGGGAGGAAAATAGACCAGCGAATGAATATCTGCGCTGTACGTGGAGGTGCAGGCTTGTTCGGATGAAAAAGCAATGTTAAAGGTTTGTGGTCTGTGATTATGGTAAAGTGACGACCATACAAGAAGTCATGAAACTTTGTAACACGAAATACGAGAGCCAATGCTTCTTTCTCGATCTGTGAATAATTTCTTTGCGCAGACGAGAGCAATTTCGACGCAAATGCAATAGGGCGATCGTGCGAGCCATCTTTGTGCGCGAGCACAGCACCAATCCCGAAATCCAATGCATCCACCATCAACAAAAGGGGCTTCCAAGGATCGAATGGCGTAAGGCAAGATTGGAAAGCAACGCCGATTTCAACAGGCGAAAGGCGCGTTCGCATTCCGTCGTCCAGACGAACGGAACACCTGTATGGCGTAAGCGATGAAGCGGGGCTGAAGTGGAAGAGGCATGCGGCACATATATGTGATAATAATTAATTCTTCCCAGCACACACTGTAGCTATTTCAAGTTCTGCGGCGAAGGCAAGTCTTGTGTAGCACGGAGGTGCGTGGGACTGGGATGTATGCCTTGAGCATTGAGTACATGGCCCAGGTATGGCAAGTGACGAGCAAAAAAACACATATTTGTCCTTCCGTAAGGAAAGACCATTATGTCGCAAGACCTGAAATAATGTTCTGAGATTGGCTAGATGTTCTTCTTCAGTTTTTCCACAGATCACAATATCGTCTAGATAGTTTGCTGCAGTAGGGACCGACGCACAAACAGTTTATAGATATTGCTGAAACAATGCAGGGGTGGATGCACACCCAAATGGCAGTCGTTTCAATTGATACAAACCAAGATGCGTGTTAACCACCAAAACGTGCTGGGATTCTTCATCCACCACTATTTGCAAGTACGCATCTGTTAGGTCCAACTTCGAAAAATATTTGCCCAGGCACAGTTTATCAAAAGGATCTTCCAGGTGGGGTAAAGGAAAAGTTGCAATCACTAGTTGTGGATTCACTGTTGCATTGAAGTCCACACAAAGTCTCAATTTCCCGGAAGGCTTCGGCAAAATTACTAAGGGTGATGCCCAGAGAGAAGCCTGCACACGTTCAATTACACCTTGTGATTCCAAATCGTGTAATGTTTCTGCAACCTCATCACGCAATGCATGGGGAACATTGCGCGCTCTTAAAAATTTCGTTTGCACGTTTACTTTCAGTTCCAAATGTGGATTATAGTTCTTAGCGCAACCTAGGTATGGTGCAAAAATGTCTGCAAATTCTTCACATAGATGAGAAACACTGTCTGAAGGCACAGTCTGGTTCACTGATAGGACTTGATTTAGTATAGACAAGTTAAACAACTGAAATAAATCGAAATCAAACAAGTTGACTGCCAAAGAAGAATGAAGGACGTAAAACGACACAAGTTTTGTTTGTCCTTTGTATGTTGCAAGAAGGCTGCACTGTCCTAACACAGGGATCCCTTGGCCTGTGGCACGCACGGGAGGTGAGCCCAGCTGTTTGTACGTGTCTTGATTGATCAGTGAAACTGCAGTTCCGGTATCGAGCTGGAATGGTATCACTTTGCCGTTAATGTCCAAGTCTACAAAAAGTTTATTTTCCTGCTGACGACAAGAGAGACTGTCCCGTGCAACATGAACTGACACTGGTACAAAATCACTTGCGACTTGACGGGAGTTCCGGCAATGTCGACGCACACCATTTGTGGGACGAACACAGTCATTGTTAGAGAGAGTGGCACTGGGCGGAGTAGAATGAACGACATGAATTTCCATGGGCGAAGTTTCGCGAGCCTGAGTATCCTTGGTTCGATGCCGATTCCGGCGCGAAGCAAAGGGTTTTGAGTTTTCAATCTGAGCTTTTTCTGGCAAACACTCTGAACATGTCCTTTTTTAGTACGGTAAAAGCAAATAGCTTGGCGTGATGGGAAATTCTCATGCGAATGTTTAGTAGCGCACCGCGGGCATGATTTGAGCACTGCATTTGCTTGCTGGCGCGCGACACGTGGCTGAGAGCCTTGCGGCAGCGGCGCAGCCGGGCGCGAGGGCTGTTTACTGCTCCGTGCAGCTCGTCCGGCGGGCCAGTTAACCTGACACACGGCTGGTGAACTTTCAAATGATTCCTGAGCAATTTCAAGTGTGTCCTGCCTATCCAATATGTCCATCACTTGTTGAAGGAAGGGATTGACTAGTTTCAAAATCTGTTCCCATGTACGAACATCAGAAATGTTCTGTGCAATTGCATCACGTACCATAGTATCTGAATATGGGAGTCCACATTGACATCAAAAGCACAATACCTAGTAAGGCCTCACAAGGTTGCAACCCCTCCTGATTACTCTGACCTGCAGTACGTTTTGTGTGAAAGAAGGTATACCGTTTTGCAACTTCGTTGACTGATTGTTTGAAATATGCATCTAATGCAGACAAAATTTCTTTATAGGACAGAGTTGCTACATCGCGTGGGGGAAATAATTTGACTATCACACCGTAGGTTTGCACAGCAATGGACAACAAAAGAAAAGGCTGCCGCTCGTTACCTTGAATTCTGTAGGCGGCGAGATGGAATCCAAACTGGCGTGACACCCCGTCCAGCTATCCACTGCAGCGTCAAAAGGTCTGAAGGTCGGTACAACGGCGTGTTGTGGCTGCATTAGCGGTGGAGCGGCAGCTGCCGTATCGTTTTACATTGCATGTTGACCCTGGACGAGCTGTCCAAGGACATCCAGTAATACCAGCATCTGCTGAGTCTGTAAGCGATAAAATTCGGACAGTACATCTGGAGATTGTGGTGAAGCCATTACACAATTAAATCAGGGCAATCTCAACGACGTATGTCAGTATAGTTAAGAACACCGTTTTTACTGCTCGTCGCCAATGTTGTGTTGGCAGAAGAGCCAACACCGTGTTACTAGTGGAGGCCGAAATGCACACGTTTTAGCTCATTCAGGCTGGCGTGAGGGGGGAAGAACTATACTATCATGAGGTCTGGAACATGACAAGGAATGAGAATTCAGAAAACGGACGTAACTAGTTTGATACTTAACTTTAATCCATTAATGATGAACGTCGCTCTTGACGATACACGATTCACAATATTATCTGTTCAGAATACATTCATAGTAACTGAATATGGCTCCTTTCTAGGGCGTAGCAAATGACGTAGCTGAAGGCTATGCTAAACTGTCGTCTCTGCAAATGAGAACGTATGCAGACAGTGAACCATCGCTAGCAAAGTCGGCTGTACAACTGGGGCGAATGCTAGGGAGTCTCTCTAGACTAGACCTGCCGTGTGGCGGCGCTTGGTCTACAATCACTGATAGTGGCAACATGCGGGTCCGACGTATACTAACGGACCGCGGCCGATTCAAAGGCTAGCACCTAGCAAGTGTGGTGGCTGGCGGTGACACCACAAATCTCCCTGTCAATCTACCGTACGTTAGTAGCTGCCTCTGTCATGTTTGTCGGATTTGGTGTGTTAACAAATTTAGTGCTTGGAGTGTAACGGCCTAATACCTGAAATATGTTTTGACCTTTGGAAACTTTGATATTATTGCCTATGATCTTGAGAGGCGGTATCTGTGAACTGTAGAGCATCTTAACTATTGTTTGGCCAACTTTGTAGACTTCTATATAAGATTGCATTTCATGGGCTTTTATTTAAATGATCATTTTAGTATATATAGTTGCCACCCTTTCACTGTAAGACTTTTCTTAGAAGTTAAAATCAAGTTGCACCTTGTGTTTTGTACCATTTCCATCCCTCCTACAGGGGGGTGCATAGTTTGTGTGCTTGTGTAAATTGATAAAAATCTTAGTTTAAAGTTATCTAGGTAGTTGCAGATTTGCACCAGTATAGTCTTTCAGAGGCTGTTGTGAGCAGTCATAACTACGGTCGTGTCAAAATGGAGCGGCAAGGTTCTCTGCCCGAAAGCTCATACAGTCAAAACTTGTTTCTTTCTGCCTCTGAATAAATTGTAACTTCGATATTTAGAGGGTGCTTCCTGATTATAATTTTAAATCTGTTTCTTTTAAAAAAATGCTTTTATGTACTATTCAAGTGAATAAAATTCCCATTTGTTAATAGGAATTTGGTTATGATTTCATCAGTTACTCCCTGGCAACTAATTTCATGCTTACATAGTGTGATTAAATGTGTTAATGTTCTTGATGAATCGCTAGTAAATAAAATAAATTCCTAAGAATATTCTCTGAAAATAAATCACGGTTCACTCGTTCAGCTGGAAGATGCCTTGGCGCTGTCTGTCTATGGCCCACACACTCCTACACACATACCAGTCAGCTCCAACTGCCAGCTGGATGTTTTGGATGCGGCCATTATTAAACACATTGCTGTACAGTTTCCTTTGGAAACAGTACATGACCTAACCTCTGACTATGATCCAGTCCTTCTACACCTTACCAATGTTGCATTGTCCTTTGACGTCCTTTCTACTGTCACAGTTACTGATTGGGCCAAATTTGCGACGATCCTCAACAACAGCACCTGGCTGGGCCTAGCCTAACGACCACTGCCAATGTTATATGTGCAGTTGACTACATCACCGCAAAAATCCAGCGAGCGGTAAGAGTCTCTACTTCCCACGTTCCTAGGGATCTAACCCCACTGTATGATTTACCTCCACTTTTGTATGAACTGAAAATCGAAAAGAACCGTTTCCACCGCTGGTGGAAGCAATACCGTGACCCTCGGGACAAGTGTCGCATGAAGCATCTCCAATGGCAGTTCAGTCGCCACTTAGCGGATTGGAAATCGGAACAGTGGGGGGATAGAATGTGCACCTTTCTTCTCCAGCATAAATCAAAGTAGGCTGTAGTCCGAGGCCTGTGTCATACCACCTTGCAGACTCACCACCCTGTCTAAACGGCCGCTGGTCTCAAGTATGATACCCTCCGTGTGGTGGAAAACCTGGCTGATGCCCAGACCCAACTGCTCATCTTGGACCCCAGGCGAGATGAACTCCAGGTACTTGCATTGTTTAATTCATAAATTTCGAGCGTATTATAGTATTTGAGAGTTGTAGCATCGCGTTTTAGTACCTGAATAGTGTAAATTCGCGTAGTCGTTTGTCTACTGTTTTGTTTTGAACGGCCAGTGTCGGTTGGTCGCAGTCAGTGTGCTCCCTGCCGCCGTTGGATAAGCAGCTGAGCAACAAGTCGTATACTCCTAGCTCACTCATTTGTTACATAGTTTAATTCTTAATTTCTTTGCGTGTTTTTGGTTCTTGCATTGTTTAATTCATAAATTTCGGGCGTATTATAGTATTTGAGAGTGTAGCATCGTGTTTTAGTACCTGAATAGTGTAATTTCGCTTAGTCTCCTTCCGCCGCCGAGTAGTGTCAGCAGTGCGCAAGTAGCAGCATTAATGCATTTACTAGGCAATCTTGTATTTTAATAACCGTTTAAATTTTGTCGATTTGTTTGCGCTCTCTATAGATTAGTTCAGACGTTCTTAGCAAAACAGTTTTTAGCATGGATAGGGACTGCAACTGCTGTGTTCGGATGCAGGCTGAGTTGGCATCCCTTCGCTCCCAGCTTCAGGCAGTGTTGGCTTCGGTCACACAGCTTGAGGCTGTTGCCAATGGGCATCACTGTGGGGGTCGGGATGGGGGTTTGTCGGGGACGGCCAGCTCGTCCCACGCATCCCACAATCGGACTACGACTGTGGTTGCCCGGGATACTGCCCGCATTGAGGCTGATCCCTCACCTGTGGTAGAGTGGGAGGTCGTTTCAAGGTGTGGCAGGGGGCGAAAGACATTCCGGAGGGCTGAACGGAAAGCCTCTCCAGTTTGTCTGACGAACCGGTTTCAGGCTCTGTCTCAGGCTGATACTGATCTTCGGCCTGACATGGCTGCTTGTCCTGTTCCAGAGGTTGCCCCTCAGTCTGCAAGATCCGGGCAGTCGCAGAGGGTGGGCTTACTGGTAGTTGGGAGCTCCAACGTCAGGCGCGTAATGGGGCCCCTTAGGGAAATGGCAGCAAGAGAGGGGAAGAAAACCAATGTGCACTCCGTGTGCATACCGGGGGGAGTCATTCCAGATGTGGAAAGGGTCCTTCCGGATGCCATGAAGGGTACAGGGTGCACCCATCTGCAGGTGGTCGCTCATGTCGGCACCAATGATGTGTGTCGCTATGGATCGGAGGAAATCCTCTCTGGCTTCCGGCGGCTATCTGATTTGGTGAAGACTGCCAGTCTCGCTAGCGGGATGAAAGCAGAGCTCACCATCTGCAGCATCGTCGACAGGACTGACTGCGGACCTTTGGTACAGAGCCGAGTGGAGGGTCTGAATCAGAGGCTGAGACGGTTCTGCGACCGTGTGGGCTGCAGATTCCTCGACTTGCGCCATAGGGTGGTGGGGTTTCGGGTTCCGCTGGATAGGTCAGGAGTCCACTACACGCAACAAGCGGCTACACGGGTAGCAGGGGTTGTGTGGCGTGGGCTGGGCGGTTTTTTAGGTTAGATGGCCTTGGGCAAGTACAGAAAGGGCAACAGCCTCAACGGGTGCGGGGCAAAGTCAGGACATGCGGGGACCAAGCAGCAATCGGTATTGTAATTGTCAACTGTCGAAGCTGCGTTGGTAAAGTACCGGAACTTCAAGCGCTGATAGAAAGCACCGAAGCTGAAATCGTTATAGGTACAGAAAGCTGGCTTAAGCCAGACATAAATTCTGCCGAAATTTTTACAAAGGTACAGACGGTGTTTAGAAAGGATAGATTGCATGCAACCGGTGGTGGAGTGTTCATCGCTGTTAGTAGTAGTTTATCCTGTAGTGAAGTAGAAGTGGATAGTTCCTGTGAATTATTATGGGTGGAGGTTACACTCAACAACCGAACTAGGTTAATAATTGGCTCCTTTTACCGACCTCCCGACTCAGCAGCATTAGTGGCAGAACAACTGAGAGAAAATTTGGAATACATTTCACATAAATTTTCTCAGCATGTTATAGTCTTAGGTGGAGATTTCAATTTACCAGATATAGACTGGGACACTCAGATGTTTAGGACGGGTGGTAGGGACAGAGCATCGAGTGACATTATACTGAGTGCACTATCCGAAAATTACCTCGAGCAATTAAACAGAGAACCGACTCGTGGAGATAACATATTGGACCTACTGATAACAAACAGACCCGAACTTTTCGAATCTGTATGTACAGAACAGGGAATCAGTGATCATAAGGCCATTGCAGCATCCCTGAATATGGAAGTTAATAGGAATATAAAAAAAGGGAGGAAGGTTTATCTGTTTAGCAAGAGTAATAGAAGGCAGATTTCAGACTACCTAACAGATCAAAACGAAAATTTCTGTTCCGACACTGACAATGTTGAGTGTTTATGGAAAAAGTTCAAGGCAATCGTAAAATGCGTTTTAGACAGGTACGTGCCGAGTAAAACTGTGAGGGACGGGAAAAACCCACCGTGGTACAACAACAAAGTTAGGAAACTACTGCGAAAGCAAAGAGAGCTCCACTCCAAGTTTAAACGCAGCCAAAACCTCTCAGACAAACAGAAGCTAAACGATGTCAAAGTTAGCGTAAGGAGGGCTATGCGTGAAGCGTTCATTGAATTCGAAAGTAAAATTCTATGTACCGACTTGACAGAAAATCCTAGGAAGTTCTGGTCTTACGTTAAATCAGTAAGTGGCTCGAAACAGCATATCCAGACACTACGGGATGATGATGGCATTGAAACAGAGGATGACACGCGTAAAGCTGAAATACTAAACACCTTTTTCCAAAGCTGTTTCACAGAGGAAGACCGCACTGCAGTTCCTTCTCTAAATCCTCGCACAAACGAAAAAATGGCTGACATCGAAATAAGTGTCCAAGGAATAGAAAAGCAACTGGAATCACTCAATAGAGGAAAGTCCACTGGACCTGACGGGATACCAATTCGATTCTACACAGAGTACGCGAAAGAACTTGCCCCCCTTCTAACAGCCGTGTACCGCAAATCTCTAGAGGAACGGAGGGTTCCAAATGATTGGAAAAGAGCACAGATAGTCCCAGTCTTCAAGAAGGGTCGTCGAGCAGATGCGCAAAACTATAGACCTATATCTCTTACGTCGATCTCTTGTAGAATTTTAGAACATGTTTTTTGCTCGCGTATCATGTCATTTCTGGAAACCCAGAATCTACTATGTAGGAATCAACATGGATTCCGGAAACAGCGATCGTGTGAGACCCAACTCGCCTTATTTGTTCATGAGACCCAGAAAATATTAGATACAGGCTCCCAGGTAGATGCTATTTTTCTTGACTTCCGGAAGGCGTTCGATACAGTTCCGCACTGTCGCCTGATAAGCAAAGTAAGAGCCTACGGAATATCAGACCAGCTGTGTGGCTGGATTGAGGAGTTTTTGGCAAACAGAACACAGCATGTTGTTATCAATGGAGAGACGTCTACAGACGTTAAAGTAACCTCTGGCGTGCCACAGGGGAGTGTTATGGGACCATTGCTTTTCACAATATATATAAATGACTTAGTAGATAGTGTCGGAAGTTCCATGCGGCTTTTCGCGGATGATGCTGTAGTATACAGAGAAGTTGCTGCATTAGAAAATTGTAGCGAAATACAGGAAGATCTGCAGCGGATAGGCACTTGGTGCAGGGAGTGGCAACTGACCCTTAACATAGACAAATGTAATGTATTGCGAATACATAGAAAGAAGGATCCTTTATTGTATGATTATATGATAGCGGAACAAACACTGGTAGCAGTTACTTCTGTAAAATATCTGGGAGTATGCGTACGGAACGATTTGAAGTGGAATGATCATATAAAACTAATTGTTGGTAAGGCGGGTACCAGGTTGAGATTCATTGGGAGAGTGCTTAGAAAATGTAGTCGATCAACAAAGGAGGTGGCTTACAAAACACTCGTTCGACCTATACTTGAGTATTGCTCATCAGTGTGGGATCCGTACCAGGTCGGGTTGACGGAGGAGATAGAGAAGATCCAAAGAAGAGCGGCGCGTTTCGTCACTGGGTTATTTGGTAACCGTGATAGCGTTACGGAGATGTTTAATAAACTCAAGTGGCAGGCTCTGCAAGAGAGGCGCTCTGCATCGCGGTGTAGCTTGCTCGCCAGGTTTCGAGAGGGTGCGTTTCTGGATGAGGTATCGAATATATTGCTTCCCCCTACTTATACTTCCCGAGGAGATCACGAATGTAAAATTAGAGAGATTAGAGCGCGCACGGAGGCTTTCAGACAGTCGTTCTTCCCGCGAACCATACGCGACTGGAACAGGAAAGGGAGGTAATGACAGTGGCACGTAAAGTGCCCTCCGCCACACACCGTTGGGTGGCTTGCGGAGTATCAATGTAGATGTAGATGTAGAGGATGACCAAGATATCCTGAGGGCTGTAGCTGCCTTCCGAAACAGCCTCTCGCCTTACGTCCACAGCGGAAACGCTCTGAATCCTCCAGAAGAAACGAGGTAAATCGGCCCCCGGCCTGGATGGGATCGTCAATACATCTCTGTCGGCTACTGCGAAAGCCCCTAGTTCATTTCACCAGGATACTGAACTGTTTTCTTCAGAGTGGCCTTTTCCCTCCACAGTGGAAACAGGCAGTGCTTATTGTGATCCCAAAGCCCTCTAAGGTCCAGCCTTTTGAACACCATGACGAAGGTCCTGGAGTATCACTTTTTTTTTTGGTCATCAGTCTACTGACTGGTTTGATGCGGCCCGCCACGAATTTCTTTCCTGTGCTAACCTCTTCATCTCAGAGTAGCACTTGCAACCTACGTCCTCAATTATTTGCTTGACGTATTCCAATCTCTGTCTTCCTCTACAGTTTTTGCCCTCTACAGCTCGCTCTAGTACCATGGAAGTCATTCCCTCACGTCTTAGCAGATGTCCTATCATCCTGTCCCTTCTCCTTCTCAGTGTTTTCCACATATTCCTTTCCTCTCCGATTCTGCGTAGAACCTCCTCATTCCTTACCTTATCAGTCCACCTAATTTTCAACATTCATGTCATCAGCGAATCGTATCATTGATATCCTTTCACCTTGTATTTTAATTCCACTCCTGAACCTTTCTTTTATTTCCATCATTGCTTCCTCGATGTACAGATTGAAGAGTAGGGGCGAAAGGCTACAGCCTTGTCTTACACCCTTCTTAATACGAGCACTTCGTTCTTGATCGTCCACTCTTATTATTCCCTCTTGGTTGTTGTACATATTGTATATGACCCGTCTCTCCTTATAGCTTACCCCTACTTTTTTCAGAATCTCGAACAGCTTCCACCATTTTATACTGTCGAACGCTTCTTCCAGGTCGACAAATCCTATGAAAGTGTATTGATTTTTCTTCAGCCTTGCTTCCATTATTAGCCGTAACGTCAGAATTGCCTCTCTCGTCCCTTTGCATTTCCTAAAGCCAAACTGATCGTCACCTAGCGTATTCTCAATTTTCTTTTCCATTCTTCTGTATATTATTCTTGTAAGCAGCTTCGATGCATGAGCTGTTAAGCTGATTGTGCGATAATTCTCGCACTTGTCAGCTCTTGCCGTCTTCGGAATTGTGTGGATGATGATTTTCCGAAAGTCAGATGGTATATCGCCAGACTCATATATTCTACACACCAACGTGAATAGTCGTTTTGTTGCCACTTCCCCCACGATTTTAGAAATTCTGATGGAATGTTATCTATCCCTTCTGCCTTATTTGACCGTAAGTCCTCCAAAGCTCTTTTAAATTCCGATTCTAATACTGGATCCCCTATCTCTTCTAAATCGACTCCTGTTTCTTCTTCTATCACATCAGCCAAATCTTCACCCTCATAGAGGCTTTCAATGTATTCTTTCCACCTATCTGCTCTCTCTGCATTTAACGGTGGAATTCCCATTGCACTCTTAATGTTGCTTTTAATGTCACCAAAGGTTGTTTTGACTTTCCTGTATGCTGAGTCTGTCCTTCCGACGATCCTATCTTTTTCGATGTCTTCACATTTTTCCTGCAGCCATTTCGTCTTAGCTTCGCTGCACTTCCTATTTATGTCATTCCTCAGCGACTTGTATTTCTGTATTCCTAATTTTCCCGGAACATGTTTGCACTTCCTCCTTTCATCAATCAACTGAAGTATTTCTTCTGTTGCCCATGGTTTCTTCGCAGCTACCTTCTTTGTACCTATGTTTCCCTTCCCAACTTCAGTGATGGCCCTTTTTAGAGATGTCCATTCCTCTTCAACTGTACTGCCTACTGCGCTGTTCCTTATTGCTGTATCTATAGCGTTAGAGAACTTCAAACGTATCTCGACATTGCTTAGTACTTCCGTATCCCACTTCTTTCAGTATTGATTCTTCCTGACTAATGTCTTGAACTTCAGCCTACTCTTCATCACTACTATATGTGATCTGAGTCTATATCTGCTCCTGGGTACGCCTTACAATCCAGTATCTGATTTCGGAATCTCTGTCTGACCATGATGTAATCTAATTGAAATCTTCCCGTATCTCCCGGCCTTTTCCAAGTATACCGCCGGCCGGATTGGCCGAGCGGTTAAAGGCGCTACAGTCTGGAACCGCACGACCGCTACGGTCGCAGGTTCGAATCCTGCCTCGGGCATGGATGTGTGTGATGTCCTTAGGTTAGTTAGGTTTAAGTAGTTCTAAGTTCTAGGGGACTTATGACCACAGCAGTTGAGTCCCATAGTGCTCAGAGCCATTTGAACCATTCTTTGAACCAAGTATACCTCCTCCTCTTGTGATTCTTGAACAGGGTACTCGCTATTACTAGCTGAAAGCTGAAACTTGTTACAGAACTCAATTAGTCTTTCTCCTCTCTCCAAGCCCATATTCTCCTGTAACCTTTTCTTCTACTCCTTCCCCTACAACTGCATTCCAGTCGCCCATGACTGTTAGATTTTCGTCCCCCTTTACATACTGCATTACCCTTTCAATATCCCAATACACTTTCTCTATCTGTTCATCTTCAGCTTGCGACGTTGGCATGTATACCTGAACTATCGTTGTCGGTGTTGGCCTGCTGTCGATTCTGATTAGAACAACCCGGTCACTGAACTGTTCACAGTAACACACCCTCTGCCCTACCTTCCTATTCATAACGAATCCTACACCTGTTATACCATTTTCTGCTGCTGTTGATCTGACTAGAAATCCTTGTCTTCCTTCCACTTCACTTCACTGACCCCTACTATATCTAGATTGAGCCTTTGCATTTCCCTTCTCAGATTTTCTAGTTTCCCTACCACGTTCAAGCTTCTGACATTCCACGTCCCGACTCGTAGAACGTTATCCTTTCGTTGATTATTCAATGTTTTTCTCATGGTAACCTCCCCCTTGGCAGTCCCCTCCCGGAGATCCGAATGGGGGACTATTCCGGAATCTTTTGCCAATGGAGAGATCATCAAAAAAATGGTTCAAATGGCTCTGAGCACTATGGGACTCAACTGCTGAGGTCATTAGTCCCCTAGAACTTAGAACTAGTTAAACCTAACTAACCTAAGGACATCACAAACATCCATGCCCTAGGCAGGATTCGAACCTGCGACCGTAGCGGTCTTGCGGTTCCAGACTGCAGCGCCTTTAACCGCACGGCCACTTCGGCCGGCTAGAGATCATCATGACACTTCTTCAATTACAGGCCACATGTCCTGTGGATACACGTTTCGTGTCTTTAATGCAGTGGTTTCCATTGCCTTCTGCATCCTCATGTCATTGATCATTGCTGATTCTTGCGCCTTTAGGGGCAATTTCCCATCCTTAGGACAAGAGAGTGCCCTGAACCTCTATCAGCTCCTCTGCCCTCTTTGACAAGGCCGTTGGCAGAATGAGGCTGACTTCTTATGCCGGAAGTCTTCGGCCGCCAATGCTGATTATTTATCAAAATTTAGGCAGTGGTGGAGATCGAACCCGGGACCGAAGACGTTTTGATTATGAATCAAAGACGCTACCCCTAGACCATGGGTAATCTCACATACACCACCGCATTTCCCAGCCTCTGGCGGCAGCCGGGACGATCCGTCCCAAACAATTTGGGTTTACCTCACACCTGTCTGCTGAACTGCAAGTTTTTTGGATCACAGAGCACATCAGCAAGGGTGTTAATTCCAGCATGTCGACGGCAGACGGTCTTCTTGGACGTGCAGAATGCTTATGATAAGATTTAGCAGGACAACCTGGTGTATAAGATGCTCACGCAAACGCCCATCCCTGACATCTATGTTAAGATCGTGGATGATTTCCTTCATCAGAGGAGCTTCCTCGCTGCTCAGCGGTGTATGCCATATATCAATGTTTACCCCTAAAGGCTCTGTGCTGTCCCCTCTTCTTTTTAATGTCTATGTCAATGACATGCCCGTCATCCGTCACTGCCATGTTGCGCAATACGCCAAAGGCAAGTGGACGCAAAGGTCACTTGGTATCGCTCCAATAAATTGGCCCTCAATGCCTCCAAAACCATGGCTGTGTGTTTCACTAAACGGCGCCCTGTACTCCGAAACAACATCTCAATCGGGGGCGTTTATGTCCCGTGGGCCCAAGCTACCAAGTATCTCGGGGTCTGGTTGGATAAGAAACTTTTCTTCCACTACCACGCAGAATACGTCACCCATAAAGGATTAAAATGGACAAAGGCCTTGTACCCGCTCTTCTCCAGCCGTGCTGAATTTAGATACCGAGCTCCGGCTGTATCACTCCGTAGTAGTAGTAGTAGAGGGTTTTTTTGGCGCACGACAGCAAGGGCTTCAGCCCCTGTTCTGTAACATAGTGAGACGGATGTCAAGAAAAAAACTCAGAGCAGTAATATAAAACAGAACATAAAACACAGGTAACAAGCTTTGAAAAATATGTGCCTACCCACACCGAAGCGTAGGATGAAGCAGGGCGTCAGCAGTAAAACATGGACAACACAGGAAGAAAGTGGTAGAGGGAGCTAAAACAATGTAGCAGATGGAAGTGGCTGGCTGACTGCAAGGAAAAAAGGGAGGAGTCAGCCACTCTGCAATACACTAAAACCTCCAGCCTAAAAGTTCAGGCCAGAGTCCAGAAACATCACAAAACTTAAAAACCCTAGACACACACGTCTCATCGTTAGCTAAAACACTAGGCAGATTCCCATCAACTTGTGCTTCTGCCCTTGCATCAAGGTATACAATGCAGTCTGTTAAAATGTGGCGGACACAGATGTGCACACGACAAGCATCACAAAACGGAGGATCCTCCTGCAGTAATAAAAAGCTATGTGTGAGAGGACAGAGCCCGATCCGAAGACGTGTGAGGACCACCTCTTACCGCCTGAGCAACCGGCAGGAGGAACGCCACGGCCGAGTGGTTGACTTCACCAACCGCAGTTTGTTGGCCGTCACAGCCAGCCATTCGTCCTCCCACAACTCCATGAACTTCCTGTGGAGTGCAGCGATGACTGACTGCAAGGGGATAGGACACTGGACCACATCCTGCTCTCTGCAGACCTCCTTGGCAGCCCGATCGGCCTGTTCATTGCCCCATATGCCGACATGACCAGGCACCCAGCAGAAGGATACCTCCTTACCCCGCCGTTGGAGCAAGTATAGTTGGTCATATATCAGCTGGACCATCTCCTCAGTTGGGTACAGATTCTGCAGTTATTGTAAGGCACTAAGAGAATCGGAGCAGAGAAGAAATCGATAGCCCCGAACACGATTCATCTGCTCCAGTGCCTTCAGGATCGCGTGGAGCTCTGCTGCGAAAACGGTATATTCTGCAGGGAGGCGAATCCGGGTAACATGATCAGGGAACGCGACAGAACAGCCAAGGAAATTCTCCTGTATGGAGCCATAAGTAAACGACGGTGAAACCGTGATCCACATCTAAAATGTTAAAAAACAGTGATTGGAATCTAAAATCTGGTGTGCTATCTTTCTTAAAAGTAGTCAAATCTAAAATAAGTTTGGGTCTCCGGAGGAGCCAAGGTGGAAATCTGCTCCAACCACGACGTAAAACACGAAGACCAGCCATAGACATCGCAGCGAGGCAATCCTGTGCGCGAATCCCATAGGGCTGCGTCGCACGTTGCCGGTGATGAAATAGCCGTGACAAAGGAGGCAGAGCAACGGTATGGTATGCAGGTGTGTATGGTGTGGACAAAGTTTTATACGCCTGGCGCACTGCAAGTAGCTGTCGCCGTAGATGAAGTGGAGGTTCACCAGCCTCCGCACAGACACTTGGTATGGGGCTAGTTCGAAATGCCCCAGTGGCCAACCGAAGCCCTTCATGGTGCACGACATCCAACATTTTTAAGTAAGAAGGCCTCGCAGACCCATACAACGTGCACCCATAATCGAGCCGAGATCGCACAAACGTCCTGTAAAACTGGAGCAGACAAGTCCTGTCAGCTCCCCATGTATTGTGGCTAAGACATTTTAAAATATTTAAAGCCTTAAGTGACCGTCGTTTCAAGTCTTTAAGATGAGGTAACCACGTAAGATTCGAGTCCAAAATGAGCCCCAGAAATCTCACCGTGTCTTTAAAAGTAAGAATAGTGTCCCTCATCCTCAACTCAGGAAAGGTTAAAATCGAACGAGAACGGTTGAAAAGAACACATACAGACTTCTCGGTGGAAACCTTAAATCCACTCTTCTGCGCCCAGTCATCCAAACGCCTAATCGTAAGTTGCAACTGACGAGTTGTCGTTGCAAGGCTTGAAGAAGAGCAAAACAAAGAGAAATCATCCACAAACAAAGAACACTGGACAGGACTTTTCACTATGGACGTAATGCTATTAATAGCGATGGCAAAGAGAGTCACACTTAAAACGCTACCCTGAGGGACACCGTTCTCCTGCTCAAAGCGATCAGACAGGACGTCACCAACTCGGTATCTAAAATATCGTGGTGAGAGGAAAGACTGAATAAAAAGAGGAAGACAACCACGAAAACCCCATTCGTGAAGCTGCTCCAGGATGAGACGCCTTCAAGTGGTATTGTAGGCCTTCTCGATGTCGAAAAATACACCTAGAAGGTGATGACGGCGTAGGAAAGCTTGTTGTATAGCTGCCTCCAGGAGGGCAAGGTTATCGAAGGTGGAACGAAACCTCCTGAACCCACACTGAAAGCGACTAAGGAGTTGCTGGGATTCTAACATCCAGACAAGGCGGCGGTTGACCATCCGCTCCAAGGTCTTCCCCATGCAACTAGTGAGGGCAACACTACGGTAGCTATTCGGGCTCGTGCGGTCTTTCCCAATTTTTAAAAAAGGAATTAAAACTGCCTCACGCCACGAGTCAGGAAAGTGGCCTGACGCCCAAATGGCATTAAAAAGTGCGAGGAGGATTTCTTTGTTGCACATTGTGAGGTGCCGTAGCATACTGTAATGAATCACATCGTGACCAGGGGATGTGTCACGAGCTGCAGACAATGCAGAATCCAGCTCCCACATAGAAAATTGGCAGTTGTAAACTTCGTGAGAGGTGGACTGAAAGTCCAAACTACATCTCCCAGCAACCGCTCTATGGCGCTGGAAACCTGGACCCTGACTGGTTGCTGCAGTAACCGTGGCAAAATACGCTGCCATAGTCTGGGCAGTGTCTCGCGGATCCGTGTGGAGAGTGCCATTATTAATTACAGCAGCCACGGGGCACCTCCCTCCTCTGCCAGAAAGTCTCCTGATGGTCTCCCAAACAATGGAACTTTTGGTGGAACGATTAATGGTGTTCAGGAACTTATCCCACGACCTCTTCTTGCTCTCACGAATAATACGGTGACATCTTGCCCTTGCCACCCGAAAGGCTGCAAGATTCTCAGCAGTCGGCCGACATTGGAACCAACGCAGAGCCGCACGCCTGGTCCTGATTGCAGAGCGGCATTCGGCACTCCATCAAGGCCTCTTCCGGTGGCCTGTGGACTGTGGAATGGATGCTGCAGCGGCGTGTTGGACCGTTTTGGTAATATGATCCACCCACGCCTCAACATTCGCACAGTTTTCGAACTGGGCCAACTGGCTATAAAGTGTCCAGTCGGCTCCACTGAACACCCATCGTGGTGGTCTCCTTTCGGGACCCACGCCATCTGGCAGGTGAATCCAGATTGGAAAATGATCACTGCCGTACAAGTCAGGAACCACTTCTCAGTGAGCACTGGCGGCAAGAGCTGGAGAGCGAGAGATCAATGGCAGAGAACGACCCAGTCGCTGTGCAGAAATGAGTGCTCTGCCCTCCATTGAACAAATAGGCACAGGATGACAGGAGAAGCCTCTCAATTGCTCTACCCCTGGGGCAGGTAATTGTAGAGCCCCAAAGCACATTGTTGTTGTTGTGGTCTTCAGTCCTGAGACTGGTTTGATGCAGCTCTCCATGCTACTCTCTCCTGTGCAAGCTTCTTCATCTCCCAGTATCTACTGCAACCTACATCCTTCTGAATCTGCTTTGTGTATTCATCTCTTGGTCTCCCTCTACGATTTTTACCCTCCACGCTGCCCTCCAATACTAAATTGGCGATCCCTTGTTGCCTCAGAACACATCCTACCAACCGATCCCTTCTTCTAGTCAAGTTGTACCACAAATTTCTCTTCTCCCCAACCCTATTCAATACCTCCTCATTAGTTATGTGATCTACCCATCTAATCTTCAGCATTCTTCTGTAGCATCACATTTCAAAGGCTTCTATTCTCTTCTTGTCCAAACTATTTATCATCCAAGTTTCACTTCCATACATGGCTACAGTCCATACAAATACTTTCAGAAACGACTTCCTGACACTTAAATCTATACTCAATGTTAACAAATTTCTCCTCTTCAGAAACGCTTTCCTTGCCGTTGCCAGTCTACATTTTATATCCTCTCTACTTCGACCATCATCAGTTATTTTGCTCCCCAAATAGCAAAACTCCTTTACTACTTAGGTGTCTCATTTCCTAATCTAATTCCCTCAGCATCACCCGACTTAATTCGACTACATTCCATTATCCTCGTTTAGCTTTTGTTGATGTTCATTTTATATCCTCCTTTCAAGACACTATCCATTCCATTCAACTGCTCTTCCAAGTCCTTTGCTGTCTCTGACAGAATTACAATGTCATCGCCAAACCTCAACGTTTTTATTTCTTCTCCATGGATTTTAATACCTACTCCGAATTTTTCTTTTGTTTCCTTCACTGCTTGCTCAATATACAGTTTGAATAACATCGGGGAGAGGCTACAACCCTGTCTCACTCCCTTCCCAACCACTGCTTCCCTCCCGTGTCCCTCGACTCTTATAACTGCCATCTGGTTTCTGTACAAATTGTAAATAACCATTCGCTCCCTGTATTTTACCCCTGCCACTTTCAGAATTTGAAAGAGAGTATTCCAGTCAAAAGCTTTCTCTAAGTCTACAAATGCTAGAAACGTAGGTTTGCCTTTCCTTAATCTAGCTTCTAACATAAGTCGTAGGGTCAGTATTGCATCACGTGTTCCAATACTTCTACGGAATCCAAACTGATCTTCCCCGAGGTCGGCTTCTACCGGTTGTAAAGATTTCCTGTTGCTCACCAGATGGTAGAGTTTTGTCAGGACTGGCACTCCCAGGGCTGTCAGTAGTTCTAATGGAATGCTGTCCACTCCCGGGGCCTTGTTTCGACTTAGGTCTTTCAGAGCTCTGTCAAACTCTTCACGCAGTATCATACCTCACATTTCATCTTCATCTACATCCTCTTCCATTCCCATAATATTGTCCTCAAGTACATCGCCCTTGTATAGACCCTCTACATACCCCTTCCACCTTTCTGCTTTCCCTTCTTTGCTTAGAACTGGATTTCCATCTGAGTTCTTGATATTCACACAAGTGGCTCTCTTTTCTCCAAAGGTCTCTTTAATTTTCCTGTAGGCAGTATCTATCTTACCCCTAGTGAGATAAGCCTCTACATCCTTACATTTGTCCTCTAGCCATCCCTGCCTAGCCATTTTGCACTTCCTGTCGATCTCATTTTTGAGACGTTTGTATTCCTTTTTGCCTGCTTCATTTACTGCATTTTTATATTTTCTCCTTTCGTCAATCAAGTTCAATATTTCTTCTGTTACCCAAGAATTTCTAGCAGCCCTCGTCTTTTTACCTACTTTATCCTCTGCTGCCTTCACTACTTCATCCCTCAAAGCTACCCAGTCTTCTTCTAATGTATTTCTTTCCCCCATTCCTGTCAATTGTTCCCTTATGCTCTCCTTGAAACTCTGTACAACCTCTGGTTCTTTCAGTTTATCGAGATCCCATCTCCTTAAATTCCCACCTTTTTGCAGTTTCTTCAGTTTTAATCTACAGTTCATAACCAATAGATTGTGGTCAGAGTCCACATCTGCCCCTGGAAATGTCTTACAATTTAAAACCTGGTTCCGAAATCTCTGTCTTACCACTATATAATCTATCTGAAACCTGTCAGTATCTCCAGGCTTCTTCCATGTATACAACTTTCTTTTATGATTCTTGAATCAAGTGTTATGCTCTGTGCAAAATTCTACCAGGCGGCTTCCTCTTTCATTTCTTCCCCCCAATCCATATTCACCTACTACGTTTCCTTCTCTCCCTTTCTCTACTACCGAGTTCCAGTCACCCATGACTATTATATTTTCGTCTCCCTTCACTATCTGAATAATTTCTTTTATTTCATCATACATTTCTTCAATTTCTTCGTCATCTGCAGAGCTAGTTGGCATATAAACTTGTACTACTGTGGTAGGCTCGTTCCGATCCGTAGAACGCCAGTTTTCTTTCTCCTGATAACGATGTCCTCCTGAGTAGTCCCCACCCGGAGATCCGCATGGGGGACTATTTTACCTCCGGAATATTTTACCCAAGAGGACGCCATCATCATTTAACCATACAGTAAAGCTGCATGCCCTCGGGAAAAATTACGGCCGTAGTTTCCCCTTGCTTTCAGCCGTTCTCAGTACCAGCACAGCAAGGTCGTTTTGGTTAGTGTTACAAGGCCAGATCAGTCAATCATCCAGACTGTTGCTCTTGCAACTACTGAAAAGGCTGCTGCCCCTCTTCAGGAACCACACGTTTGTCTGGCCTCTTAACAGATACCTCTCCGTTGTGGTTGGACCTACGGTACGGCTATCTGTATCGCTGAGGCACGCAAGCCTCCCCACGAACGGCAAGGTCCATGGTTCATGGGGGGCAAAGCACATTGTGGGCATTAAAATCACTACAAATAATGAATGGCGGGGGAAGCTGTGTAAGAAGGTCGGTGAGGGCCGCTTCATCAAGTGCATCATGTGGGGGAAAGTAAAGCGAACATACAGTCAATGGATGACGCACGTGTACGGACAAAGGGACGGCCTGTAAAGTCTCTGGACTGAATCTTCCTGGTCATCGGATTCTGGGGGAACATGAGCGTCATGCGTAGAAGAGTCGGAGCTTCTCAAAATCTTTGAGACCAAAATAGGAACTCTCAACACAAACACACTCTCCAGAGTAGGTAAACTCAAACAACTCACAAATGCTATGGAAAAACTCCACATAAAAATCCTGGCGATTCAAGAAACACGATTTACTAAAGAAAATCATTTTGATTCAGGAAACTTCAGAATCTACAAAGGAAAACCTGCAGTCCAGATGACCCAAACAATTTAGCACAGCTTTTGTTGTGCACAAATCAATTATAGACTCCATAATAAACCTCCATTCAACATCAGAAAGGATCTCGACAGTCTCAGTAATATCTGGAAACAAGGCATAGACACTGATAAATGCACATGCCACCACAAATGATTACAGCAGAAAAGATGCACAGGCAATAGATGACTTCTGGGAACTACTGGAGGAAACATCAAATAAAATCCCTACTCATCACGTGAAAATTACGTTAGGACATTTCAATGGATAACTCGACAAAGAGAAAAAAATCAGGAAAGCAATAGGAAATCATACAGCTCAAAAGAGAACAAATAAAAGCGACGAGAGACTGATGAACTTCTGCGAACATTTTCCTCTTAAAATCATGTCTACACAATTCCTTAAACCTGTAAACAAAATTACAACATGGAAATCGCCAAATTCAACTTTTGGTGAATTTCAGATAGACCATGTTGCCATATCTAATAAGAATGCTGAAGAAATATTCAACGCACGAACAAGAAAGGAATTTTTTGAGTCAGACCATCATCTGCTGCAAATAAAGATTAGATTTCAACCTAACAGAAGGAGACCACCAATGAACAAAACAGTTAGAATCGATCCAGAATACCTTAAACTTAACAAGAGGAAATCCCCCAGGAAATTGTGCAATCAAACGCAACGAACTGGAATGAATATGCAGAAGTACTGAAAAACACTATGAAATTTGGCAAACCCCCAAGAAAGAGAAAACACAGATGGTTGAACAATGCATGTGATCAAGCAATAGAAGAAAGACTACAAGCTTGGAAAACTTTCAGTAGCAACAAAACTACATAAAAATGACAGGAATTTTTGTTAATACATAAGAGTTCATGCAAGGCAAACGTAGATATGATAAAAGCCGGCTTAAAGAATTTGAACAAGAATTTATCAAGAACAACACCAGAAATTTTTACGAAATTTTCAAAGAAAACCTAACAGGGTATCAACAACCTAATCTGTGCTTTCGCCGCTACGATGGATCACTGGAAAGCAACCCTAAAAAGAACTGTCAAATTTTAACTAAATATTTTCACTCACTTCTCAACTGCAAGCTTCCGACAGAACAACTACATTTCGAAAAACTCACATCTAATCCCGATTCAAATCCACTATCACTTAGAGAGGTAAAGGAAATAATCAATTCTTTGAAGAGAAATAAGTCTCCAGAGAAAGACGGAATCACAGCAGAAGTATAAAAATTAAATGATAATAATCTCACACAAGCAACAAACAGAATTATATCAAATATTTGGGAAACTGAACAAATACCTGCAGAGTGGAAATGTGCATTGATTCACCCTCTCCAAGGTGGAAAAACCGATCCAAATAATTGCAGGGGAATTTCACTGCTCCCTGTAATGTACAAAATTCTTTTAAAGGTCTTGTTGAACAGACTAGAGGAACAAGCGGACCAGTTAATAGAGTATAAGGCAGGGTTTCGCAAAGGTCGATCTTGCATCGAACAGATATGGACTTTAAAAACAATTTTGCAAATGAGAAGATATAGAAATAATGTGGTAACTTTTGTCGATTTTAAAGAGGGTTATGATTCAATAGATAGGCAAACATTATTTCACACCTTAGAGGATTTCAGGATTGACAGGAAAACCAGGTCAATTATTCAACAGGCATTAACAGATACAACCTCCAAAGTTAAATTCATGGGAGAAATATCAGAAGCATTTCATATCCATACTGGTGTTTGCCAGGGAGATGGAATGTCCTCCCTGCCGTTTAACATGGTTCTGGAAGAAATTGTGAGGACATGGGAAAAGGAAATAAAAGGAATTCAGCTTTGGATTAAAAAAGAGCAGAGAATTATGGTAAAGTGTCTGGCTTTCGCGGACGATCTTGCCATTCCAACGAACAGTTGAGAGCAAGCGAAACTTGCATTGGAAAAACTACACGAAATCTCACAGAAAACTATGCTACAAATCTCATACGAGAAAACACGATATATGGAAAACAAACCTGTAGATAGTCTCCCCATTACTACTCAATACTGGAAAGTGGCACAAGTTGCCCACTGAGCTGGGTGATAGTCCAACCACCAGGACTGAACTCAATAACCAATAAAGATAGAATCTCCAGATTACAAAAAGCTTATAAGCTCACTTGGAATCACTATAATAAGAAATCTATTTCTGTGAATACGAAACTAAGGGATTACAACACTGTTGTCCTACCAGAAGCACTTTATGCTGCAGAAACTACAGTGATTCATGGTCATGAAAAATTCTGAGGAAAATATATGGACCAGTGCTTCGGGAAGGAATTTGAATGAAGAGGCCAACTAGAGAGATTTACAAAGACGTAGAAACAATAACAGACACCATTAGAAAGAGAAGGATGTAATTTTGTGGACATATCAGCAGGATGAATAAAAGCAGGCTCACAGGACAAATCTTTGAGATAGTAGACAAGAGCAAAAACAAGACAAAGTGGATCACTGAAGCAGAAGAAGACATTAAAGAACTGGCGATCACGCAAGAGAACATAAACAATAGAGAATAATTTAGGTACATCTAACCAGAAACACACGCTTAAACAAGAACATACGACGAACAGAACGGGAAAAAGATGGTCGGAAGAACGCAAGAGAGAACACGGTGAACGTATGAAGAGAATATGGGAAGAACGAAGAAAGAAGAAGAAATCATGACTACTCAAGTTCAATCGCTCTCTCAAAAGGGAATGATCGAAAATACAAAGTGACCAAGTCAGTAACGCATTGGTCCACCTCTGGCCGTTGGGCAAGCGGTTATTCAGCTTGGTACTGACTGACAGAGTTGTTTGAGTCCTTCTGAGGGGTATCGCGCGAAGTTCTGTCCAATAGGTGCGTAAGATGGTCAAAATATCGAGCTCGTTGGAGGGCGCTGCCCATATTGCTGCAGGTTCTCAATTGGGGAGGGATCTGGCGACCTTCCTGGCCGAGGCAGCGTTCGGCAAGTACAAAGACAAGCAGTGGAAAGTGTCATCGTGTGCGGGCGGGCGTTATCCGTCTGGAATATAAGCTTGGGATGCGTTTCCACGAGGGACAACAAAATAGGGAGTACAGTGTCGGCGACGTACCGTTGTGCTGTAAGGGTGTCGCGGATGACCACCAAATGGAGCCTACTGTGAAGTGAAACGGCACCTCAGAACATCACTCTGGCCACATGGCGAGCGACGGCTGTCCGACAGCTGTCCGTGACGTCTCGACACGTCTTCCGTCTGCAGTCATTAAGTGGAGTAGATCCTATAATTTCTGTCTAAGTTATCCTGCATCCTTCTACACTCAAAGACGCATACTATGGCTTCATCAGCTAGTAGTAGCAGGTGGCTGCTCACCATATCCTTCGCTGTCCAGGAAAGAAGTACTGGGTTCATGTACTAAGGTCTTAGGCAATGTAAACTAGATTCGTGACAGGATTTGTGAGTTCCATATCAGCAATTGTCACGAGGTGGAGTCTATACAAGGTGCGACAGGTATAAGTACAGATACACTGAAGAGTCAAAGAAACTGCTACACCTGCGAGCACGCAGAACTGCCGCTACGCGACGTAGCATGGACTCAACTAATGTCTGAAGTAGTGCTGGAGGGAACTGACACCGTGAATCCTGCAGGGCTGTCCATAAATCCGTAAGAATACGAGGGAATGGAGATCTCTTCTTAACAGCACGTTGCAAAGCATCCCAGATAGCCTCAATAATGTTTATGTCTGGGGGGGTTTGATGGCCAGCGGAAGTGTTTAAACTCAGAAGAGTGTTCCTGAAGCCACTCTGTAGCAATTCTGGACGTGTGGGGTGTCGCATTGTCCTCCTGCAATTGCCCAACTCCATCGGAATGCACAACGGATGCAGGTTATCAGACAGGATGCTTACGTACGTTTCATCCGTCAGCGTTGTATCTAGACGTATCAGGGTTCCCATATCACTCCTACTGCAATCGTCCCACACCATTACAGAGCCTCCACCATCTTGAACAGTCCCCTGCTGACACGCAGGGTCCATGGATTCGTGAGGTTGTCTCCATACCCGTATACGTCCATCTGCTCGGTATAATTTGAAACGAGGCTCGTCGAAGCAGGCAACATGTTTCCAGTCATCAACAGGCCAATGTCAGCGTTGACGGACCCAGTCATCAAAGGTACAAATGGGGGCCTTCGGCTCCGAAAGCCCATATCGATGAAGTTTTGTAGAATCGTCCGCCCACTGACACTTGTTGATGGCCCAGCATTGAAATCTGTAGCAGTTTGCGAAAGGTTTGCGCTTCTGTCACGCTGAACGATTCTCTTCAGTCATCGTTGTCCTGTTATTGTAGGACCCACTTCCGGCCGCAGTGATGTCGGAGATTTGATGTTTTACCAAATTACTGATATTCACGGTACACTCGTGAAATGATGGTACGGGAAAATCCCCACTTCATCGCTACCTCAGAGATGCTGTGTCCCATCGCCCGTGCGCCGATTATAACATCAGGTTCAGAGTCACTTAAATCTTGATAACCTCCCATTTTAGCAGCAGTAACCGACCTAACAACTGCACCTTTTTTTTTTAACATGAGGTGGAACTCCCCCCCCATCCCCCCGTCCCCCCCCCCCTCCCCCCCCCCCCACCTCCATACCGGCGTGATGGTCAACACAATAGGTCTACTGCCATCTCTGCATAAGGGTTAGTATTCACTACAGTGGGGTGTCGCAGGATGTGGGTACTGCGATGTTTGCGTACGTCTGGTTAAGGTTAACCATTAATACGCGCTCATCTGGAGATAGGTTGGGTCGAAATCGAACGAAGGGTAGCGGTTTGAAGGGCAGAGGAAAAAAAGTGCCAAGGCAAGAGCCAATGGAAAAAAACCTCTGCGATAGTTAGGTCGGGTGGTAAGAGCAGTAGCGGTTGTCTTGCTGCCTGCGATAGGTCGTGCAAGGATAGGCTTTGTTAGTAGTGGGTGTCATGCGTGTCGATACCTTGACGTTGTGCCGTAGTGCTGCTCGGAGGATGGCGCTGGGTGCCGGTGCAGAGTCCTCGTTCAGCGTCAGCAACCTGCAACAGTTAGGTTTATTATCGTTTTTGTGTCCGTTAGGTCATATATCGGAAGCACAGTGTGGGGGAATGTTGGCGGTTTGTTTGTGCGTCTGTGGGCGAGCTCGTCGGTGTCCCTGCTGTGGCCTGTTGGTCGGCTCTAATAGCAGCTGGTAGTTGCCAGTCAGTGCTGCTGATATGCAGGGGCTTGCCGATGTTTGTCGCTTGTTTGCGTATGTTAGTTTACCATAGGTGGCTGTGTCCTAGCTAGCAGTGTCTTTGGCCGCTTGTGCTTCCACCTGTGGTGACAGCACCAGACATTTGTTGCCTTATATAGGCGTTGCCGACCGCAGCGCCATACTATATCTGTTTACATATCTCTGTATTTGAGTACGCTTTCGTATACCAGTTACTTTGGAGCTTCAGCGTATTTCTATATGCAGTACTTTGATATGTGTACACATCAGCGTCTTGATTGTTTATCTCTGCTTCCAACGGTTTTCCCACAAACACGCCACAAACTTTAAGATCTTATGTTCTCTGCACAGCTGTAACAGTAAGATAAAGTTGACTACCCCTGTCAGTAGAGACCACTCTTCAATACCTGACCTGCTGCCCAGGGGAAACAATGATTTGTGCTTGCCACATGTACCTAGAGGTACCAACCAACCCAAAAACATACCATTTTTCCTGATGTAATGTTGTTCAATACACCTTACTCATTCACCAATAGGAATATCTGCACTTACCGTCTTACTTGTTACATACATCTTATATACTGAAGTGAAATATAATGTTTGGCGAGGGCCTCCCGGCGGGTAGACCTGATCGCCTGGTGCAAGTCTTTTGCGGTGGCGCCACTTCAGCGACTTGCGCGTCGATGAGAATGAAATGGGGAATGAGAAAGACGACACAAACACTCAGTCCCTGAGCGGAGAACATGTCCAACCCAGCCGGAAATCGAACCAGCGGCCCCGGCATGACAAGCTGGCGCGCTGTCCACTCAGCTACAGTGGTGGACATCTTATACACTAAGGAGCCAAACCATTAGTGGCGTGTTGGTACACCTTTGTAATGTAATAAAGCAGTGATTCTGCATGTCACGGGTTCAACGAGTGCTTGGTAGGTGACGCAAAGGTCACGCAATGCCACTAAAGTACGGGGCGGAGCTTCTTAGAGGCGGAGCTGGCGCCCGATTGCGTCCCCGGTATGTACCGTGGTATTCATATAAGGCGATTTTAGTGAGCAACACTAAACTTCTGTATAACGATTCTAGTGATACTGGAATCCTACTTGGAAGATGCCGTCTAGGATGACAGCAAGTATGAACCAATCCAGACGGTCCGCAGTGATGTTCACATAGTCCACAATTGTCATGGTGGCTTCGATTACTGTCGCAGGTTTCATAGAAGCCAGGGTGGCTGTCGTTCGGAGCACAATACTGCCCCCCATCGGTTAGCCTCTGCCTCTTTGGCGTGGTCCATGTCCGGCACCATACAGTCACCAAGGTGGCAGGTAGTACTGGGCGTCCTGCAGGCTTCGGTATTTGGTCCTATACTCTTTTCATTGTACTGCAAATATCACAGAGCAAAATCATTTCCGTCTTACTGCATCATTCAGCCACTTTCTCGAAGTCCTCCTCAGTAGCAGCAGATTATTCCCTAGCTTCAGTTAATGACATGTCTACTAAAGCAACAAAAACGATTACCATGTCCCTGTACGGATTCATTACCCTTGTAGATCCTTGTTTCCAACTAGCTTCAGAAGTCAGTTAATGACATGTCTACTAAAGCAACGAAAACGATTACCATGTCCCTGTACGGATTCATTACCCTTGTAGATCCTTGTTTCCAACCCATCTTCCACATTTCCCAGTATTCTTGGCTGATGCTGTGTCCTTAAATTTCACGACATGTATTCGCAGCTGCGAGTACGAACAACCATCATTTGTACAGGGGAATGACGACGATGAAAATTTGTTATGGACGGGACTCGAAATCAGGTTTCTTGGTTTACGCGAGCGGTCGCCTTAAGTGCTTTGGCTGTCCGTGCAGGACTGGCGGGAAGGCCCAAACAGCCGTATGTCATCGTTCCAGAGTCATAGCCTGTACTCATACGCACATTATGTCACTTTCGTACAGAGGAGCACATTTTCATTGAAAGTCTCCTTCCCAGCGTCGATGGATAGATACGATATTGCAGTGCCTATGTTGTCAAGACGAACAATGCAACATCCCTTCGGATATGCATAAGGTATGTGTTGAGCGCAGGAACGTATGGAAGTTAGAGTCTGGCTGTGAATTATCCTTAAATTTCCTTTCCCCATAACTCGCTATATCAGAAAACAACTATTTTGTACACCTAGATATTCTTTTTCAGTATCCTCCATTGTCACTGTCATTGTCATTATTATTACTACTATCAGCAATAGTGGCAGCAGTACAAGTACTGCCAGTGTTAATTTCATTAGTTTATAGTCACTATTATTTGCGTATGTTGCCACTTAAGACACTTATATCATTTTAATATTATTTGCCATATTAAGATTGTTATTTCTTAAGTAACTATGACGGCCTTGCCGCAGTGGCAACACAAGTTCCCCTCAGATCACCGAAGTTAAGCGCTGTCGGGCTGGGCTAGCACTTGGATGGGCGACCATCCAGTCTGCCGAGCGCCGTTGATAAGCGGGGTGCACTCAGCCCTTGTGAGGCAAGCTGAGGAGCTGTTCGATTGATAAGTAGCGGCTCCGGTCTCGTACACTGACATACGGCCAGGAGGGCAGTGTGCTGGCCACATGACCTTCCGTATACGCATCCGGTGATGCCTCTGGACAGAGGATGACACGGTGGCCGGTCGGTCCCGTTGGGCCTTCGTGGCCTGTTCGGACAGAGTTTTGTTTTTAGTTTAGTTTTACGTATGATGTAGAAAAGTTACTGTATATGTGAAAACCTGGTCCGATACAAAAGAGTGTCTGATGGCCCTAATCACATCATGTCAAATACGTGAATAAAATATACATAAAATATATGCAAATAAAATTAATATTTAGAGAGGCTGTTCGCTTGGATGGTGTCGTATCCAGACACGAAAATTGCCCTGGAATAACAATAAACGTGATTTATCCGACCACGTTCCAACTTCGATGATCCCGTACTCTCTGTAATCGTAATTGACGATCAAACAAAACTAATTGGTTTCAGAGATTTTTTTCGAGTCTCAGACGTCTATGATGTATATACGCAGGCTGAAGCGACGAATGAATATTTGTACAAAGGTCAGGATTTGAATCCTGATCTTCTGCTCACGAGGCAGATGCGCTAACGACTAGACCAGCCTGGTGGAGCGGTTTTGAGCAAATGTATTGACTACGCTAGCACACGTACAACCTACACCTGGGTTTCAGCGGGATCTCTCATTTTGTTCGATGCTGAGATGTTATTTCAGTATACTTTGAGAGTCTTTGCAATTCTGTATGAGTGTAGGGGAAGTACCGAGTGGGCTGAGGCACGAATGGGAGTCTGGACTGAGGACGGAGCTGTGCTACAGTAGTCCATGCTGTTGTGCCAAGCCACTGTGTGAGGGTGGCGTAGCGGTTAGCACGTC
Organism: Schistocerca americana; assembly: GCF_021461395.2. Taxonomy (NCBI): domain Eukaryota; kingdom Metazoa; phylum Arthropoda; class Insecta; order Orthoptera; family Acrididae; genus Schistocerca; species Schistocerca americana. Next base: position 196,334,814 of record NC_060127.1, read on the forward strand.
TGCCTAGTGAGCAGGAAACCTGCGTTCGATTCCTGGCTATGGTACAAATTTTTGTTCGTTGTTTTAGTCTGTGGATATACATCATAACTGATGATGTCACCGGGTCGACGTGGGTATACGTACATCGGTCGACTGCTGTGGAGCCCCGTGACCAACAATGTGCAATGAGTGGTGAGTTCCCAGTCACCTGTCCTGCTCCAGCAGTGTCCTCTGATCCGTCTACCACTTTCTGAGACGAGGCGCGGATGTAGGGTAATGTGTCCCCTACTCTTGCTTTGCCAGAGGTACTCGCGACAGTAGCACGTGAGCAGCTGACCAGTTTCACCATTTCCGATGCGCTCGTTTCAGGCTTTGCCATAGCAATATCGTCTTTGTCAAGTTGCTCATATCATTTCCCCATTTATGGCCCTTACACCGGCCAGAATGATTCCTCATCTGTCTCTGCTCTCGTTATATACTTTCCTTACCACGTCACGTGAATAGTGGGACAAAGTTTCTGTCACCCCAGTCTGCTATGTTGCCAAATTTATTCAAGATGGCGGATCCACGATTTTGGCGGTAGATATGGCAATGTCGCCATGACGACATGGCGGGAAGTTCAAGTTTTGGCGTGAAAATAGGTCAATTGGGCTACCTCCACTAACCTAATCCCCTCCCCTGCCCTCAACCAGAAAAGGACAGCAAGTTCAAATTTTGGCAGGGAGAAAAGGTCGCTTGGGCTACCTCCACTAACATAAGACAATGGCGGGAAATAAGTTCACTTCGGCTACCTCCACTAACTTAAGTCATCGAACAGCCACCTGTTCCTAGGAATTGGTAGGGAAAGGAATCATACAGGTAAGAAAAGGGGGGCGCTACGCTTTCAACTACCTACTTCTCAGGGTCATCTAACCACCCACTTCCACAACCAAAATACCTGCACATAGATCGTTGTATGTAGGAAATGTCTTAGGATTTTCGGTAGGGTGGCAAATAAGACAGGCAAATATTCTCATAAAAAAGTTTAGAAACTTTTGCATATACATTTACACACAGAAAACAACTCTTTCCTTATTTTTGTTAGGTTTAGTAATCCCCAATTTAATTTTTAACTTATAACTTAAACCCACATCTAAATCATCTATTTCTTTCTCCAACAAGTAATTTGACAAATACAGATAAGGTATATTCTCGAAATCTAATACATATCTAATTTTTTTCCTATAAAGTACTTGTTTCATGGCTTTAACTATTAGCTCAGATCCTTCCTGCAGCTCTTCTAGGCGAGAGCAGTGGGAGATTTTAATTTTTTCTCGTATCTCCTCCGTGAAGCTACTGTTAAAACGTTCCACGTCTGTGTGTATGTTGGCAACTCTTCTGCTCCACATTCTTGCAAGATTTCTGTATAAAACTTTACGTTTACAACATTTGAAAAAACGAGTCTCCTTTAAATTAATTTATTCGATCAGTTTTAAACTTGGCAAATGACTTTTCTGTTGCTAGGTGGACAGCATCCTGCCCGAAATACTCCGATAGAATGTAACCATCCTCTTTAAGCCGATCAAAATGGGAACAGAGCTTAATAAACACATTTTTCGTGTATCCTTTAACCCCGTTTTCTTTTCCGTACACTTAATACATTAACTGTATTTAAACGAGTAATTTCTTTAATGGGGAATGGTTTAAGTCTGTTTTATACATTTTTCCTTTTTCTCAAAACTTAGGGTATAACATTATTTATAAGAATCAGTCCCAATTCGGCGATATCTACATCGGATTGTATTGTGGAGAACAGTGTTCTAGACTAAGAAAAATAAGTTTCGCTTAATACTTCTCGCTTAATACTGTCTCGCAGTTCACATGCTTAACCCATGTTTCGTCACCAATAACGATGCGATCGAGTAATGAGTCGCCATCTTTCTCGTAAGCGTCCAAAAACGATAACGCTGCAGCCATTCGCAGATTTTTGTGAATCTCTGTCAAGATTTTTGGTATCCATCTTGCACAAAACTTGTGGTAACCAAGCTTTTCGGTAATGATTTCGTGCAACAAACTTCGTGAAATTTGTGGAAAACTCATAGAGAGTACCGTTATTGTGAAATTACGGTTTTCACGGACAGCGGCATCGACTTTTTCGACAAGTTCGGCAGTCACCATGCTGGGTCTTCCACTTCGCTCTCCGTCGTGAACGTTAGTTCGACCATTTTTAAATTTTATGGCCCATTGACGCACTCCACCTTCAGTGATTATGTTGTCCCCATACACTTCACAAAGCTGCCGATAGATTTCTATCGGTGTACAGTTTTTTGCAGTCAGAAACCTTATTACAGCGCGCACTTCACGGCATTTTCAATTAACGCTGACATTTCAAACTGTCACAGTAACCCAACGGAATACAGCACGAACCTCTCACGAGCACGGCAGGATGCCGACTGAGCGGCGAAATGCCATGACACCAAGATGGCCGCGCTAGCCCCCCCACCCCCCGCCCCTAACGGACACAAACAAAAACGTAATGTACTTTGTGGATAGCCCTCGCATATATATATATATATATATATATATATATATATATATATATATATATATATCCTTTGAAAAACGGGAAATAGAATTGAAATTAATTTGTCAATACAGGCGTTCAAAACGGTGAATGAGACAGCCGTTAAATTACAATAACATTAACCTCAAACAAAAACCAGCAGCCGATTAGAATAATTTAAAGAGTTCTATATAAATACCTTCAAGACTGTAGGCAGACCCTCAAAAGCTTTACACAAAAGAAATTACAATAAAACCTAGAACAAGGAAACAATACGTATTAAACATTACAGGGTAAATTTTGTGTGTGAAGCCAGTTAATCAACGGCCTCTTGGGTGACAGCCAGATTTCGTTTACAAGTCAGATAACATGAGCTACTCATCTTGACCAGAGGACGCGCGGCTGCTAACGAGTAGCAGGCCGGTAGGAAATGTCCGTGAGTCGTGCAGTCGGCGGGCGGGGTGTGAGCCAGACCATGCGACAAGAAGCCGTCCGCAGGCAACTCTCTCCCTGCAGCTGCTGACAAACAAGAAACTTGATTACACTACAAGTAAAGTTGTAGTTTAACCACGATTCCTCTTATAGGAAATAAGCCTCACTAACACAACTACAAAAAGGGAGCTGTAATTCCCTCCAGGAAGAAATACAATAAGCAGCTCGCCACGGTCTTACCGTTAGCTGCAGCTCACAACATACTTATAAGGGCTGCACGATACTAACACCACAGCTTCTAAAACATGGTGAAAGCAAACGTTAAAACTGAGAACAGCTGCTTGTCTTGGAACACTTTAATTTTCAACATTCATCTGTTGCACCACATCTCAAATGCTTCGATTTTCTTCTGTTCCGGTTTTCCCACACTCCATGTTTCACTGCTGTACGATGCTATGCTTCAAACGTACATTTTCAGAAATTTCTTCCTCAAAGTAAGGCCTGTGTTTGATACTAGTAGACTTCTCTTGGCCAGAAACGTAATTATTAGTCTGCAAATGTCGTAAATACTGATATAATGTTGTTCACTAGACTATCCTGTTTCATCGACACACACACACACACACACACACACACACACACATATATATATATATATATATATATATATATATATATATATATATATATATATATATTGTAGCGTGCACCGGCGTCAATTCATCTTTGCTGCTTTTTTTTCTGTAGAAAGAACTTTGAACCGAATTCATGTGAAGTTACATAAGAAACTCTCAAGTGAAAAATTGAGACTCTGAAGATAACACGTAAAAAGATGAAACTGGAAGAAAAGCAAAGGAACGATATCTTTTACCAGGCGAAAACTCTCTCCAGTTTTTATTTGCATTCATGGAAAGTAAAAAGAGCTACAGTATACAAAATTATATTACCTGATGTATTGTAGAAACCATTCACTGTATCATCAGATAAGAAAACAGCCTCTCTTCACTTCGACCGGCTATTGACTATCGGCAGTTTAAAGATTTTACAGCTTCATTAGCTGGCGTGATCTTCCTTGGCATCCTTTGCACGTTTCAGGCATAAACGGCAGATTTTACTGTCGTCCTTGGACAGAGGACTTCACCAGTCGCTCGCCTCCTGAGAGCTGCCGTCGTGCGCCGATCGTGGCGGCACGAAGCGCCCCTTTGTTCGAGTTGTAGGGAAGCGGCGCCTAGCACTCAGCTAGGTTATAATCAGTGTGTCCCGGATCTCACTTTATGGTACGACAAGCAACCTACGGTCTCGTTTTGAGTTAAGGAATACAAACTTTTTAATTCGTAAATTACAGCTTGTGTCTGTACGTGAGATCGAATGTTGGTCAGTTATTTCAAAAATCGTGGACTACAGCACAGATTGCGAGGAAGGGAAGAACTGTACCAAGGAAGTGAGAGACTAATCGAATTAGTTAGAAAGAGAAGACAAAATTGTATTGCTTTTTGAGGTACTTGGTAACAGATCCAAAGTTTCTTATGGCTGAGAAAGTCAATAAAGGAACGTAAATGGGCTAATAAAATCGAGTAGTCTTCTCAGGCTGAAAAAACTATAGGCCAGAGAGTGAAAGCTTTGAACTTAGATGATGAACGTACACTAAACACAGGGTGGATAGGTGAAGGAAGACGAGCTACCAGCCAGTAAGCAGGCAGTAACCAAGTTACTTAAGCTGTTTTTGCACTTCTAAGACCTCACTGAGCCTTACCAACTGTTGCTTATCGGTGCTGCACTTAGAACATAAAGCATGTTTGGTGTCAAATTTAGAGGAATTAGGGATTTTTTGCACTTTAAGAGACGAATGAGTCATTGTGTTAATTGAAAAGACAGAAGTGTCTAAGGGGCAGTTCTGGACCGCCTTCAGCTATGTTCTCGTAAGACGCATCTACCAACCTGACCTCTTCAGCGGTAGCTAAGTTTTAATGTTTCCTGTCGGCTCTTCTCAACCGATGCAACCGATAGCAACAAAAATACGAGACTGTTTTTTTTTTCAGAATTTGCTAGGACATGCCACATAAACATTCGAAGATTGTAATACAAACAGCTGCATCGTTGTGGACTGTGATACATACGTTACATGGTAATATAAATTGTGATAAGTGAGGATAGTTGACTTAAGTTAATAACTGAACTTTGAGAAAATGTTAAGCACCAACATGTTATATACAAATAATAGTTTTACAATTTTTTAAAAAAAACTGACGCTTTTCCAATTCGAAGCATGCGACTTTCATAAATGTGTCTGTAGTATTTTATTACGCCACGATCAATTACACATAAAAAAATTTCACATTTCCGGTTTCGGTAAGTAGATCCCATCTTCAGATGTACTTAGTCCAATAAAAAGCTTCGCACAGATATATAAACAAATATAGATAGGCATTTGAACAACACAAAGTCATTTAAAATTTCAGTGAATGTGTTAGGTATTATCACATGATAACAGTCTTACGCACCGTCATTTGTGTTCTGTTCACCACAGTGGAAGATCCAGACTAAAGAAGAAGGCGAAAACTGAGCTGAGGTGTTCTCCTCTAGTTATTACCCACTTTCTACCGCTATGGCTATGACTGATAGCTGGAGGCAATTGACCTTCTATAGTAATTATACTAACACCTATTTAACAATTACCACAAAATTACGCCATAGATGTGTATGACTAAATAGCTGAGTCCAATTGACCTATCAAGTCCCACAATCACGCTTATTCTGGCGGGAAAGCTGACTCATTTCCTTGCATGCACACGAGCTGCGATCCTACACAGCATACCAAGTTACACCCTTGCCACTGAACAATAAAACTATTGCCGAAATATGGCTCCGTAAACTTTCCCGGCGTAATAATTCATTGTGTTCATATCGGGTCTCCAGCCGGAACATCTCGTCATCTGGACACAATATTTCCGCGGTCCCCCTAGCCGCCATTTTCAGGTGAGTACGCCGCCACACTATCTCTCCGGAACTGAATTCAGACACTCCGAGGTGGCTCCTTTGTGCACGGACCATGGGTCCAACGCGCGTGCGCGAAAATAACTGCCATCTAGCAACAGGCACAACGGCGCACCGGTGGTGAAAGCTCGTGAAAGCGGTAAGTCGAAATCAAACTCTGTTGACAGTTTTGAGGACCGAGACAAGGACCGTCGTTTCTTAATGTCAAACGGAACAGGGGTTCCCTTATCTCAGATTATAGTAATGTCAGATAGCCAGATGTGAGTGGCTTCTTTCACCAGACAGTCCCAATACCGCGACGCAGGGGCAACCACTTGTGTCTCATCGTGCAACGTTTCATGTCCTTCCGTAAGACAATGTTCCGCCACCGCAGGCTTTTCTGGCTGAAATAAACGCGTGTGGCGATGATGCTCCACCCAACGATCCTGGACGGTACGAATTGTCTGTCGGATATAGACTTTCCCGCACTGGCAGGGAATCTTGCAGAGTCCGGGCTTTCCCAAACACTGGTTATTTTCGCGCACGCGCGGTGGGCCATGGTCGGTGTATAAAGGAGCCACCTCGGCGTGTTTGAATTCAGTTCCGGCGAGATAGTACAGCGGCCTACTCACCTGAAGATGGCGACCACGTGGACCGCCGAAATATTGTGTCCAGATGACGAGATGTTCCTGCTGGAGACCCGATATGAAAACGACTATTGCCGAAATAAATAACCCCAAATCACATACAAAAAACCGCTAAAAATTATAATATTATCCACTAACGCAGGTGTTTTTTTTCTTTTTTTTGTTCAGTTACGCTCTACCACCAAGAGCCGTAGCAAGGTGCGGATTAGCTACAGTGGCTAAAGAAGGTAGCAAATACGTCTTTATTTAAAACAAACAAAAAATTAGGGTAGGCGTCATCGGCTATGCATGCAAAACCACGTCCACTGAAGTAAATTAGTTTGATATTCTAATCAACAGATCCAATTCTGTCATATGTCACTGTCTATTTAAAATCTTTGATGTATTCTTGTTATGCAATTTAAAAAATAGTGAGGAACGTATAGCGTCCCGAATAACGCCTTTCTTCTTCTAGTAATCTTCGTGTAGAAATGCATGTTCTCTTTACTTAAGGATTTACAAATAATAACAACAATAGTATTTAGATGCATTTAGATATTAAATGCTATGTCCTGAATTAGTCTCTGTACCGGCTTCAGTTACGGTGGGAAGCGACTGGTTTGGTGGCTGACGTGTCGATAGGCGCTCCCTGCGCGCACCCGTATGTGTACATCTGGATTCTCTACAAGTCGAACCTTGCAGTCTAAATTATTTGTCGCAAAGTTCGATTAATGTTCCTCGTCCGATGCAAAACATTTTGTCGCCTTATACTTCGCATTATCACCCTGTAGTGTCTGTAGTGATATGGGACCGCTGATTCGCCTAGATACGTCTCTGACAGGTGACACATATGTAAACATCCTGTGTGACCACTTGCATCCATTCATGTCCACTGTGCATTCCGACGGACTTGGGCAATTCCAGTAGGACAATGCGACATCCCGAGACGTCCAGAATTGCCACATAGTGGCTCCAGGAACACTCTTCTGAGTTTAAACACTTCCACTGGTCACTAAAGTCGCCAGACATGAACATTATCGAGCATATCTGGGATGCCTTGCTAGGTGCTGTTCAGAAGAGATCTCCACCACTTCGTACTCCTACGGATTTTGCCCTGGAGGATCCATCGTGTCGATTCCCTCCAACAGTACTTCATACATTAGTCGAATCCTAGCCACATCGTATTGCTGTACTTCTGCGTGCTCGCGGGGGGCCCTACACGATATTAGGCAGGTGTCCGGGTTTCCTTGGCCCTTCAGTGGATAAATGCTTTCGAGTACAGTATAGCCGTAACTGCAGGTTATCCTGTTGGCGTGGTAAACGTTTTACGTGAGGTAGGGGGACGATTTTTGGCACATAGAGGCTGCAGCAGGCATGAGAGTTGCGTCTGCTTGACCGTGGAGAATACTCGGCCCTTGGCATAAGGATCACAGCCAACAGGAAAGGTGTATCAGCAGTGCCTGTTGTTCAGAACGCGCCCCCAAATACGTGGAACAATGCTACGAGCAACGTCAATCTTCTGGCTTCCACCCGTCACACCCTCCTATCAATTTCCTGACGATTCTCCCTCGTCTGAAGTCATCCAAGTGTTGTCTCCAGACAGTGTTATAATGAACAAAACCACTACAGGGCACCGTGACTGCACGCTTATGGACACACACCACACACAGTTTTTGCCATCCTTTCAATTGCCTCGCGCTGCAGGGCCAGCCTCATCTGGCGCTACTAACACGCTGACCGTAGTTCAGAGACGTCCGGCTTTCCGTGCACGACTGGAAAACCCCGGCTACATGTTTCCCGCACTTTCATTCGTTTCTTCCGAGTTGTTAACATACTATGCTACTTTATCTACTTTAGTTTTGCAGAGGAGTGTGGATAGCACTGGAACTTCCATCAGGCTTTTAGCAGATAATGCTGTTGTATGCAGTGAAGTCGCCACACTAGAAAACTGTAGCGAAGTGCAGGATGACCTGTAAAGGATTAACATTTGGTACAGGGATTGGCAAATGAGAATGTAGCTCATTGCACGTAAACGTGCAGAAAGGTCAGTTATTACATGACTACACGAGTACAGAATAATCACTGGAAGTAGTCACAAATTTCTAGGAGTATGCGTACCGAGTGATTTAAACCTTTCATGTCCAATGGGACGTATATGGCCTGCAAAAAGTTATCAGAGATCCAGACAGAATTTCCTGCTTGTTATTGCTGTGTATTAATGTTCCTAATAGTTTGAAAAAATCTTATAATTACAGATTACATCTGTAGGTTTTTCTGACGTCAAGTTTCATTGTTGACCCTCAGCTCCGCATTGATGCAGCGAATTAGTTCACGTCTGAAGACAGGAAACCGAATGAGCCGATTTACGAAGTGGGTTGTTGTCACGCCTTCCCGGACAATTCGTATCAATGAGCTGCCGCGTCACAGTGTGTTAGCTGTAGTTGGAACGCCCTGCGTCGCCAGTGTCAAATCTGCTAAATTTATGTACATTTTTTTCACTGTGGTACCGTCATGCCTAGAACATTGACATTTTGACAGCCGTTGTTAACTCACTAAACTAAAATCAGTGTTTCTGTTCTCTTGCGATTATATTTATGAATTTCTTCGCTTTAAGCCATTTTTAATTTGGGACAGTTTCATATCTCCCTCAGTCATAGAATAAACCTGTTCTAGACTCAAAAAACTAAGTCACAGATCGAAAACTGCAGACAACATCGAACAATTAGGGCTCATGTACTAACCTTGTCTTATATGGAACTGTACTTTTGAACAATGAGAACTTTGTATTTCGACAGAACAGTTTAGTAAATTTGTGGATCAAATGTTGTTTTAATTTTCAAAGACAGTTGTAAATAATCGACACATTTATGTGGTTATGGATTGTATAAAGCTGAGTAAATATTTTTATCAGTCTCTTAATAAAGTGAACTGATGTTTTCTACGTCCTAGTGTCAATCAGCCATCTCCCAGAGCAATCAAAAAACCCACTGCAGTTTTGTCAGGACATTACGATCACAATAATGGAATTTTTGAGACAGCTTCTGTCCACTGACGTTTGCCTTCATTAATTAAGACTCTCGGGCTAAGAGGCCGTGGTCGAACAGCAGAAATCAGGAGGAACAATTACCACCGTTTGACCACAGCCTCATAGCCCGTGAGTCTTATTTAATGGAGACGCCGGCCGTGAAGGCCTACACGTTATGATTGGTGTGTGTCTGTTTCCTATTCTGTTATCGATTCTAGTTTTCTGTTTGTGGCTCGCTTCTGCTATTTGACTTAATATAATCTCATTTTGTCATCTTGTCATTTTGAGATTGTGACTGGAGTTGTGGTCGCTAAAAAATGGAGTGCCAGTTGGAGAAATCGAACATTTCCGACGGATCCAAATGTTTGAATTTAGTAGAGGGATGATAGCATCGGAAGTAGCCAGAAACGTTTGCGCTGTATATGGGGACAATTCTACTGGACCGAGCACGGCAAGAAAATGGTTTTCTCTTTTTAAGGGAGATTGTTTTGACACTAATGACTCTCCACATTCAGGGAGAGCGTTTAAAAGCATTAATCCACAAAGATCCACGTCAGTGAGCAACAGGTCAAATGTGACGAATTGTAGTCATTCCACCGTCGTGAAACGTTTTCCTGCAATGAGGAAGGTTCAAAAATGAGGATGTATGGGCACCATATGCTCTAACTCCAACCACAAAAGGCAGCAGGTGGCCATATGTGCATCTCTTGCTTGCTCGTCATCAATTGGATCGTGGACAACACTGACTGTTCGTATTCCGTATCGTTACTGGTGACGAAAAATGGTGTCTCTGTGCTGACATGAGGAAAAGAAAGGAATGATTGAGCACAAACGAAGTAGAAACTTACCGCACAAAGACCTACGCGCATCCACAAAAGATAATGTCATGCATCTGGTGGAACAGCGACCACACTTTCTGTTATTCTTGTTGTTGTTGTTGATGTTGTTGTGGTCTTCAGTCCAGATACTGGTTTGGTGCAGTTCTCCATGCTACTCTATCCTGAGCAAGCTTCTTCATCTCCCAGTATCTACTGCAACCTACATCCTTCTGAAACGGATTAGTGTATTGATCTCTTGGTCTCCCTCTACGATTTTTACCCTCCACACTGCCCTCCAATAGTAAATTGGTGATCCCTTGATGCCTCAGAACATGTCCTCCCAACCGATCCCTTCTTCTAGTCAACTTGTGCCACAAATTTCTCTTCTGTCCAATTATATTCAATGTCTCCTCATTAGTTATGTGATCTATCCATCTAATCTTCACCATTCTTCTGTAGCACCACATTTCGAAAGCTTCTATTCTCTTCTTGTTCAAACTATTTATGTCCACGTTTCACTTCCATACATGGCCACACTCCATACAAATACTTTCAGAAACGACTTCCTGACACTTAAATCTATACTGGATGTTAACAAATTTCTCTTCTTCTGAAATGCTTTCCTTGACATTGCCAGTTTACATTTGATATGCTCTCTACTTCAACCATCATCAGTTATTTTGCCCCCCAAATAGCAAAACTCGTTTACTACTTTAAGTGTCTCATTTCCTAATCTAATACCCTCAGCATCACCCGATTTAATTCGACTACACTCCATTATTCTCGTTTTGCTCTTGTTGATGTTCATTTTATATCCTTCTTTCAAGACACTGTCCATTCCGTTCAGCTGCTCTTCCAGGGCCTTTGCTGTCTCTGACAGAATTACAGTATCATCGACAGACCTCAAAGTTTTTATTTCTTCTCCTTGAATTTTAATTCCTGCTCCGAATCTTACTTTTGTTTCCTTTCCTGCTTGCTCAATATACAGATTGAATAAGATCAGGGATAGGCCACAACCCTGTCTGTCTCCCTTCCCTTTGATGCCCCTCGACTCCTATAACTGCCACCTGGTTTCTGTACAAGTTGTAATTAGCCTTTTGCTCCCTGTATTTTACCCCTGCCACCTTCAGGATTTGAAAGAGAGTATTCCAGGCAACATTGTCAAAAGTTTTTTGTAAGTTTACAAAAGCTAGAAACGTAGTTTGCCTTTCCGTGATCTTTCTTCTAAGATAAGTCGTAAGGTCAGTATTGCCTCACGTGTTCCAACATTTCTACGGAATCCAAACTGATCTTCCCCGAGGTCGGTTTCTACCGGTATTTCCATTCGTTGTAAAGATTTCGTGTTGGTATTTTGTAGCTGTGACTTGTTAAACTGATAGTTCGGTAATTTTCACATCTGTCAACACCTGCTTTCTTTGGGATTGGAATTATTATATTCTTCTTGAAGACAGAGGGTATTTCGCCTGTCTCAACATCTTGCTCACCAGATGGTAGAGTTTTGTCAGGGCTGTCTCTCCCATGGCTATCAGTACTAATAGAATCTTGTCTACTCCCAGGGCACTGTTTCAACTTAGGTCTTTCAGTGCTCTGTCAAACGATTCACGCAGTATCGTATCTCCCATTTCGTCTTCATCTACAATCTCTTCCATTTCCATAATATTGTCCTCAAGTACATCACCCTTGTACAGACTCTCTATATACTCCTTCCACGTTTCTACTTTCTCTTCTTTGCTTAGAACTGAGTTTCCATCTGAGCTCTTGATATTCATACAAGTGGTTCTCTTTTCTCCAAAGGTCTCTTTAATTTTCCTGTAGGCAGTATCTGTGGTACCCCTAGTGAGATATGCCTCTACATCTTTACATTTGTCCTCTAGCCGTCCCTGCTTAGCCATTTTGCACTTCCTGTCGATCTCATTTTTGAGACATTTGTATTCCATTTTGCCTGCTTCATTTACTGTGTTTTTATATTTTCCCCTTTCATCAATTAAATTCAATACATCTTCTGCTATCCAAGGATTTCTACTAGTTCTCGTCTTTTTACCTACTTGATACTCTGCTGCTTTCACTACTTCATCCCTGAAAGCTACCCATTCTTCTTCTACTGTATTTCTTTCCCCCACTCCTGTCAATCGTTGCCTATTGTTCTCCCTGAAACTCTATACAACATCTGGTTCTGTACGTTTATCGAGATCCCATCTCCTTTAATTCCCACCTTTTTGCAGTTTCTTCTGTTTTAATCTACGTTCATAAACAATAGATTGTGGTCAGAGACTACATTTGCCTCTGGAAATGTCTTTATTTAAAACCTGGTTCCGAAATTGCTGTCTTACCATTATATAATCTATCTGAAACCTTCGAGTATCTCCAGGCCTCTTCCATGTATACAACCTTGTTTTATGATTCTTGGACAAAAACTTGGGTTTGTAAGTCATTCCGCACCCACCTTATTCATCCGATCTTACGCCCTCAGATATTCATGTTTCCCACATTCCAGATAAAAATGTACTCCGAATGTGCCTCGACTAGTTCTACTCCTCAAAACCACGCGTTTCTAAAGTCGCGGAATCGAAAAGTTACCTCAGCGTTGGCAGACTGTTGTAAATATTATTGATGACTTAAGTCTGTGTTTTGTGTATCTAGTGTGTCGATTAAACTTGCGAGAAACGCTACCAACCGAATATATGTTTACAGTTTCTGCACAGTCGTCTTCTAAAACATGCAGTATGTCCCACACATCCCCGAGTTGGGGAACGTAACTGTGGGATATTATCGTTTTTCGTTGTGTTGCTTCTGACTACGTCATTAATTGAAATAAGAATCCATTTTTCTTTCACGCCGAAAAAAAGCGGTAGTGAAAGGTCCGAAGTCTGACAATGAAACAAAGCTGGTGTCAGTTTCTGTGTGCTGTTACTTTTTTGGGCTCAGCAGAGAGGCGTGATGACTTGAGGTTCGACAGGAGTGGCAGCTGCTCGGCCAGCTGCGGCGCTCCGACTCTCCGTCCCGGCAGGGTTGGCTGCCCTGGTTGGCAGTGTGCAGGAAAGCTGCAGGGGGTCAGCCCGCGGCCCCAGTATCGCCGGCTGGCCATCTTTATGGCCGCCCGTATACACACGCAGTGTAACAGTGCGGGCGTCTATCTGACGCTATTCGCCGAGGGAAGGTCCGGAATTTCACCACCCACTTAAGTCGCCGCCGCACGTCCGCGGGGCTATCTGCACGCGGAAAAACTCGCGAAGGCCACTTTCACGTTACTCAAGTGGAGCAAATTCACAGTAGCAATTCCGCATTACGGTTATATGCCACCGTAAACGAAGCACGGACCATCTAGGTCGTGTTCTGGAGAGATATCTCTCTAGTTCCCACCCACCATTTCGAGACTTCACTGTTCCATTTGCGAACGACACTAGGGCAGAGACACTTTACGTGAGGCCCCGTTCGACGTCTGAAGTCTCTGCTTATATCGTCGCAGTGTTTCCACCAGACATTTATTGCGCCGAGTAACATTTTTGGCCGATTTTCCTCGGAGCGTGCGCTATCGGAATTTCAACAGTAATCCTCTGTGTGATATAAAGCGCCTCACTTGCAGCGTGTGCCACAGGGGTTTGTTGAGGAACCCCACAACGCTCGTGCGACTGCCAAACAATCCCGTCGCTGTTCGTTGAGTCTTCTTTATCTTTTCTTATGTTTTTTTCACTCTGCTGCTACTGCCCTGCCCAATCACATTAATACGACTACCTGTGAAAGGCCTCAATAACCACTTTTTACAGCGTGGAAGGGAAGAGAGTCAGTGAGGTTGCGGAAGGTACCGAAGGATGTGGAACCATGTCGACTCCAGTGCTGTGTTTATCTGCGCTAGACATCTCTGTTGAGGAAGCATGACGTGAATAGCTCGGTCGTGGTGTTGAGTGTTCATCGGATAGAAGGGTATCGTCACGAGTGCCCCAGGGAAGTGGGAAAGGAATGCTGTTGTTCTCTGTACACAGAAACGATTTGGCGGACAGCGTGGGCAGCAATCTACGGTAGTTTGCTGTAGATGGCGTGGCGCGCGGTAAGCTATCGAGGAGGAGTAACTGCAGGAAGGTACAAGACGACATAGACAAAATTTCCAGTTGATGTGATTAGTGGCAGATAGCCCAATATGTGGAACAGTATAAGTTAATGCGGATGAGTAGGAAGACCAAACCTGTAATGTTCGGACACGGTACTAGTAGTGTTGAAAGTTTACCGTCTGACCTCCTTGCCTAGGGACGCCAGATAAAAGTTGATGTCGTCAAGACCTGAATGAAAATTGCGCAACGGATAACTGGGGAGAGGAGCTTTAGAGCGCTACCTAGAGAGCGTGCCCTATTCTGTACGATACTAGGCAAGGGGCTGGAGGGCTCACACGCTGATGTGTGGGTCCCTGCGTTCTATATCTTCTATTTTAAATGAATTCCTGTAACTTGACTTCTTTGTTATTTTAAGGTATGTTAAAGATTGATGACAATTGATTTCCTATTTATTTCAAACATAATCACTCGATTTTACAGCGATTGCAGCAATTGTTCCAGTTTACAGATATTACAATTTTACAACTTATAGCTCGGATATAATATATACTAATATGCACGCACATTTCTACGGGCAAGTAGGAATTGCGTTAGCCAAATGTATACCACCAAAGTCTCCCAATATTTTACATACGACATCCACTATGTGAGGAGGATAACGGGCAAACTGGGGATCAGATACATTAACACAGGGGGTCAAATTTCCGAAATTAAACGAGAACATCATTTCCTTGCACAATCCAAAGCTGGAAATAAAAGACTTAGTACAAATATTCAAATACCTCTCTTCCATGCGTGAACATTGAGACAGACGCACTTAGGGCACGTCTGGTCACTTACCCGTCTTCTGTAACACTCCACGGATACGGCGGGCACCCGGAAGTCTTCCTGGGCCCCAGTGGAGGGGATGGTCGAACCACTAGGCCGTGACCAACCTGTCCACCCCAAATCCTGTGACACTGGAACGTCTTTGACTTTTCCCTGCCTGTGCTGTCTCTCTGATCCCCCACCCAGGGGTGAGGTTGGCACTACTATACTACAGAACTACTTGCCAACTAACATTTCGCCACGCTTTACGGAAAGGCGTGAGGAGGATTAGGAAAGTTCATGTGCAGATTCACATTCACGTAAAAGAAATGCATAATGCACGTCACATATAAACTCGTATTATGAAGCCTGACACATTTCTTTCCACCCGTCCACGTGGGTTCTGTTGCACCGCCGCCGACCGCGTCGTGCAATAAAATTGGCGGCAGAGCCGCCTCTGTTTGTACTTGTCGGCACGAGCGAGCAGCGAAACCTGCTGCTTACAGAGTGGAAACTACTGTACCGTTTCAGTGTCGTGCTTGACAGAGTCGGGTCGTTTAAATATCTGGGCGCAACAGTGCAACGTGGAGAATCGAGCGTGTGAGAAGTGTGGTAGGGAGGCAAACCGTCGGGTTCTTGGGAGAATCTTAGGAAAGGAGAAAGCATATAGGATGCTGGTGCGACCTGTTCTTGAGTACTGCTCGAATGTTTGGGATCCGTACCAGGCAGGATTAAAGGAAGACATCGAAGCAATTCAGAGGTGGGTGTGGGTTTGGTACTGGTAGGTTCGAACAACACGTACGTGATATGGATACTAAGGCCTTACTTAGTCCCTGGGATGATGTACACGTGACTTATGCAAATATTTTATTCAGTGACGCATATTATAATTTTATGTTATGTCTCTACCCGTGGGCATGCAGTAGTGAGCATGCATTCTGAAATACGATACACGTAATCTGGGTGCTATCTAAAGCCACGGCTTGCGATAATTCTTGCTTCGTCCATTTTGTGTGTGACAAAAGCCGCTCGGCCTCATCTAATTTAATGTACCGTCATGTGATGTAGCAAGCCTCCTGGAGAAGATATTTTTACCAATATTGTGCCTTCCAGACTGACGTGATCACCCTGGAATGCCATCGAGTCTGGACAACTTGTTGCACGGTCTTTGCTTTCAGACGTTTCATCCCATACACTTCTGCGCCCATCTGTACGATGGAGCATAAAAAGTGATTAATCTGAAAAGACTTGCTGTCGCCACTTTTTGAGCGTCTGGTTGCAGTATCTGTGTGAAAATTCCAGCCAATGAACAGCAGTCGGCACGGGTGCATGATACAGACGCTCGCTGCCACACAGCAACGTTCGCTGTACAGAAGTTGAGGAGACACTCTTGATAGCCCTTTGTTCCCTCTAGGCGATCAATTGCTCAACGGCACACTCACACATTTGCACTTTAAACACGGCGGGGCGGCATACGAGCAGTTTCCAAACTCAGCCGCTTCGGAAATGCTTCTACCCTCGGTCCGAAAGTCAATGATGATGCCCTTTTGGACGTCAGACAAATCGTTCAGTTTTGGACCGTGTAGTACTCAGACTGGCGGAAGAAACCTTCTGTTTGTTTCACCTCCATAATATTGTTTCTCCTCGTTAGTAAAATACAAAATAATTTAGTGATATTTTGAAATAATGTAACTCTCTCTATCGTATTTAAATTTCACAGATTTATTTGCAGTTATGGTACGAAGTCGAGAGCACGCCTTTCTTTGCGTCCGCTCTGTTCCACGGCTACCAGCAGAAGAGAAGGTACGGCTGTCTCTCCATATCCTCATCTATTCTGCAACAAATGAAAATGAACTGGCAGCAGAGATGAAAAATGCTCGAGTTACCGCCTATCAGTTGCGAATAAATAGTTCACGATTAACAGGAGGTAAACGATATTTAAATCACAAAGCCAAGTAGACCATCCATCGCAATGGATGGTGGAAATGCAGTCGTATACACTGACGGAAAGAAATCGCAACACCAAATAATGATTAATGTGGAGTAATGAAATTCCGGGAATACATTTGTCTAGATGACATATTTAAGTGAGTAACACTTAAATTTCACAGATTAATGTAAGCACGAGGTAAGCCACTGCAAATGTCAAATGCTGCTACAATGATGTCCGGAATGTTGAATGCAAGCATGCAAACATGGATCCATTTTGTTGTACAGATGTCGGGTATCAGTTTGTGGGATGGAGCTCTCTAACTGTTGCACCTGATCGATCACCAGAGGGACGCTCAGAGCCGTTTGTGAATGGCGCTGGACTTGCCGTCCGATGATCTCCCACATGTGCTCGACTCGTGACAGATTTGATGATCGAGCAACATGGCGACGGTCTGTATTGTATGTTGGTTACAATAGTGGAATGTGGGCGAGTGTTATCTTGTTGAAAACACCGCCTGGAATGCTGTTCGTCAATGGAAGCACATCTGCAGCAAGCAGAGTGACGCACAAATTTTCGGTGAGGGTGCACGGGAAAACCACGAGAGCGTTCCTGCTGTCGTATGAAATCGCACCCCAGATCGTAACTGCAGGTTTAGGCCTAGTTAACTCCAGGAGTACGTTCAGTGCGTGTAGCACGCAAACGCGTCGGTTGCAGGCCTTCAGCTAGGCTCCTTCTTATCAACAGCCCGCCTGCTTAGCTGAGTGGTGCCGGCACAGTAGCTCAGCGTGTTCGATCAGAGTGCTAGCCGCCCTCTGTACTAAAATAAACTGAGTTAATGGAACGACGATGAACTCGAACAAGCATCATGGGGCGTCCACCCCGAACAAATAGATCGAACAACCACGAACAAAACGAGATTTAAAAAAAAAACGTGTGAAAAAAGTGCTAACGCGTTTGCCTACCGTGCAGCGGACCCGAGTTCGATTCCTGGTTGGGGTGCAATTTTCTTCTCACGTCGACGGGATGTTGTGTAGTTCTCATCATCAGCGACGCTCAGGTCGCTCAGTGTGGCGTCGCCTGATATAAGCCTTACAGCCCGGCTGCCGAACTCTCCCAGATGGGGCCTCCCGGCCATGTATGCCACACGATCATCTCATTTTTTTCTAATGAACACACAGCCATCACCGGCACCGGGGCATCAGAAAACATAACAGATCTCCATTCAGCCCTCCTATGAGCTGCCGCTTGAGAATGACGGTGGTCTGAGCTCAGTGGAATGCACGCTACGGGCGCCTGGCTCGGAGTTGCCGTAGAAGTGGCGGATTTGTAAAAATCTAATTCGGCCCCTCACTGCGGCGCTACTAGCGCAACTCTTATGGGAATGGCGCGAACCGTTAGTACACGTGATCTTTTGCATGCTGAAACACGTCTACCTTCATTTATGTAGCACAACTCCTGCTTCGTGTTCCGAATTTTTTATCCGTCGTGTATGATTTGTTATTACGGATAAAACAGTATCCGGCTGCAAGGATAGTTTTACAACTTTTTTATTGCATGATCGATTTCAGGGTGTCCATTTCCATGTTCTGTTGCACCGTAAGTACACATCTGGTCGATGGTAGGTATTATTTTCCCCGTCACTGCTGGATATTGAAGGAATGTAACCGTACAAGCCACACATTCACAACACCATGCGAAAATGATACTTCACTGCTCGTAGTGTGGTACTTTGTTCACCGAAAGTGAGGTGACATTTTAGTGCGCTGTTGTGAACGTGCGGCTTGTACGCTAGCTTTCGGTTTGACATACAGCTGTGACTGGGGAAATAACGCCTAAAATCGATCAGATATGCACTTAAGCAGCATCTGAAGATGGGAATGGAATTCCCCTGAGTCTATCATGTAATACAAAAGTTATAAAAGCATCCTGCAGCCAGCTGCAATTTCATTTGAAGTTATGAGACAGAAAGAGTTACGCCGCGGGCAGCGGAGGTGTAATGTACTGTTATTGCAGCCATACAGCGTTCCCACACTGAGGGGGATACTAGAGAATCTGTCGAACAAGTATGTTCTAAGCAACTTCGATCGTGCCTGAATTACACTTCCTTAAGATTATGTGACCTCACTGCTTTAGGCAGTCTGGCTGTTACTTCCAGGTATCACAGCATCAGTTTACCCACGGGTGTCTTGCCTGCGACTGCGCCCACATACGCATAACCCGCATATATTTCACACATATACGCATAGCACGTATATTTAACATCGTTCACACATATTTCTGTCCCAACAGAAATTAATGTTACCTTACTGCCATAGTATTTTATGCAACAAGAAAAAGGTTCGTCTCTCTACCAAATTTTCTTGAAACAGATCCAAACGTTTCTGAGTTATATTTTTATGTCACCACTTTTCACTCCCACCCTCGGCCATACGTATCTTCTTTTCGCAGATATTTGGTAGAAATTTCTTCAAACGTCACAGAGATGCGGTGGAATGACACTGTTTTAGCAGCTATCAGCCCAACGGGTAACATATCATTGAGACTGTCAGCAATGAGACTAGCAACCCCGAAAACTACGAATTCGATACTGATGTCGCTCGTTATGTAATATGTGGTGCCACCACCAGACACCACACTTGCTAGGTGGTAGCCTTTAAATCGGCCGCGGTCCGGTAGTATACGTCGGACCCGCGTGTCGCCACTATCAGTGACTGCAGACCGAGCGCCGCCACACGGCAGGTCTAGAGAGACTTCCTAGCACTCGCCCCAGTTATACAGCCGACTTTGCTAGCGATGGTTCACTGCCTACTTACGTTCTCTTTCGCCGAGACGATAGTTTAGCATAGCCTTCAGCTACGTCATTTGCTACGACCTAGCAAGGCGCCATATTCAGTTACTATTGATATTGTGAAGCATGTACCGTCAAGACCGACGTTCATCAGTAATGGATTAAAGTTAAGTATTCCACCAGCTACGTCCGTTTTTTCAAAATTCTAATTTCCTTGTCATGTTCCAGACCTCACGCCAGCCTGCGTGAGCTAAAACGCGTGCATTTCGGCCTCCTTTAGTAAAACGGTGTTGGCTCTCTTGCCAACCACAACATTATATTTTTATACGTCGCCGCTTCTCATATTCACGCAAACGCTTAGAGGTGCTGCAAGTATAGTACCCCTACGAAGTTTTGTAGAAATAATGAGTCCTATACAGTACCTGATCAAAAGTACGCGGGCACTCCTGTGTAAAGCGGAAGTGACCACGTGACGTCATGCAAGGAGGACCCGCCGGTATAAAAGGAGGCAGAGAGGAGTGCGTTGCAGCAGATGCTGTAGAAGCTGTGACAGCACAGTGGGCCGCTTCGCGGAGCTCAGTGGCTTGGAATGTGGACCAGCCACTGGCAGTCACTGAGTAACGTAGCGTATCCGTCAGGGACGTTTCGACCACTGAAGCTGCTGGTGTGACTGTAATGTGGTAACGCGAAGGAACGACCGCAGCTGAACCAAGACCAGGGAGACCACGCGTTCTGACCGACAGGTAGCGTCGAGAACTGCGGAGAGTGGCTGCAAACATTCACACCAAATCAGCAGGAGGAGTCACTAGTGAGTTACTAGTGGTCCAACTACCTCAGTGATCGTGGCCGGGCGGCGTGGCCGAGCGGTTCTAGGCGCTTCAGTCTGGAACCGCGTGACCGCTACGGTCGCAGGTTCGAATCCTGCCTGGGGCATGGATGTGTGTGATGTCCTTAGGTGAGTTAGGTTTAAGTAGTTCTAAGTTCTAGGGGACTGATGAACTCAAATGTTAAGTCCCATAGTGCTCAGAGCCATTTGAACCATCAGTGACCGTCCCTAGGGAGTAAAAAAAATTGCGTTCAGCAGTTCCCCATGAGCCGTGTATTCTGTAGTCGATGCCACGCGACGCTTGAGGTTGTGAAAAGAGTGCAGCCGCTGTAAAGAGTGAAGCCAGTATAGAGTGAATGACTGTAGTGACTGTACCCTGTATCAATCCGAAGGGTATGGTGAATGCCTGGACAACTTGGAGTGCCAGTACAGAGTAGGTGGTGCTACGGTTTGGGGGTGTTTCTCTTGATTAGGGTGTGGTCCCCTTATTGCGCTAGGAAAAAGGTAAAATGAGGCAGCATATGAACACATCTGCTTGCTTGTGATTAGTCCTGAACCGTCTATGAACTGTGAAAGCGGAATTTAATTCGTGAAGCCAGAAACAATACTGCATGCACTCTGTATCATTATACGACTGCATGATGACTTTTGGAATAACTCTTATGTGCATGCTACCTTGTGCGAACATTGGGAACTAACAGTGTTAGGGGGGAATAAAACATTGAAAATTTAGTGTATTCAATGCTCTATCAAACATTTCTGTGAGTTTCACTGTAAGATGGCAAGAACCATGCCCCTTACATGAAGTCATTAAAGATCACCTAACTCATCTTGAGCGAACAGTAGTGCTGAACAAAATGACTGACAAGGCACAATGCATCTTGTAGAGGGTATAGTATGGACGTATTGGAATAATTAATGTGGGTGATGGTTTTAAAGTAATTCACATGACATGAAAAATTTGGGGAAACGAGTCGATTTACTGGACGCTAGTTTACCCCAGGGAAGTATTTAGAATTGACCGTGGCGGGATGGGGAACGGCAAAGGGAAGCAACAATAGGCAGCTTAGGGCGGCTCAAGCTCTGCGAAAACGGTAACGGTGTGCGGCCTCCAGCCGCCTTAAGATGAGTGACCCCGACTCCATGCTGGTGTACTGGGAAACAGATGGAGAACTTGTACGCCTGTTGATAAATGTCCATCATCCCATTTTCTGTGAAACATGCGAGAAAGCTGCGAACAGCTACAGTGGAGCGGCCAACAGAGGTCAAAATATGCATGTTCATGACTATAGCAACTTCACGCTGAATTACCAGTCCACAGAGTCTGAAGCAAATCAGGTGAAGAGCGGCAGAATGAAATTCGCCGGCCTCCGATGGGAACGTAGGACCAAGGAATTTGAAGTACTTTCCTGGGAGTCAGAATTCCGGAAAACTTGGTGTTGTGCAGACGCTAACCTTGATGGGTGGCCTGGGAGGAGCTGCATAGCAGAAGTTGAGAGGAAGGGAAATTTTGTGGGAATTTGTTCACTTCCCAGAGCAGGCATTGGTCGGCGCTGGGAAGCGACACATAATTAACGCGACTTGTGCTGCAATTGGCGTAAGTGATTTTGCTGGAGGGGAAACCGAGGCGAAGAGCAGACTGTGAGAAGTCTCCGTAGGGGTCTTCCGTTCCCAGCTTGCCTAGAGTGCGGACGTGGCGTTCTTTACTCAGCTTGCCTGAGAAAGAGTGAGCATCTCTGCAGTTTAGGACTTAGCAAATGGAACGATTGAGCTTGGAGATAGGAAGTTTGGGTTCAGCTATGTACTGACCAAGATAGCTAGGAGTGGATAGACGAGCGCAGCCTTGCAGCACCACGAGGTCGGCCGACGTCCACACAACGACACCGCTCCGCCACGCTGAATTCGGTGATATTGCGCCCGCTCCGGCCATTGATTAATTTGTTTGATCACGTCGGCAAAGTTTCCACGATGGTTTCATGGGCCACATATTGTAGAATTCTTCTCGCGCTTCGCATTACGCCTGGGTCAGTCGATAGGAATTACATTTGATTTATCGCGCTTTACTCCACACAAACGCAATTTATTACCACTGCCTGTTAGGAGAGTCATGTATTGTGATGATTGAAGGTCGTGAGTTAAAATAAATCTGTGCTAATCGACTGCATCTTTTTTCAATCAAGTAGTTGAAATCCCAAGTCACTTTCTTAATTAATTTTATGTTCAACATTCGCATCTGGTGTTCAATAGCTGAACATAACATCAATGTGCACCCCTTTTTAATTGAAACGGATCAATTCTGAACCAATTAATGTCAACACTGCCACCGCTGTTCAATCAGGAGTCACAGGGCCATATTACTTTCTTTGCATTATCCGACATTGCGGCAGTTTTGCACTCTCTGTTGATCTGTTAGTCAATTACCTGGGGTGAACACACAGCAAAACCAGATAAGTGACGGTTGGGGTGTTACATAGCGGGAACATCGGGAACTAACAGTGTTAGGATGGAATAAAACTTTGAAAATTTACTGTATTCAATGCTCTATCAAACATTTGTGTGAGTTTCACGAGAAAGGTTACTTTTATATAGCGTGACAATTATTGATCTATATGAAATAAAATCGTCATAACTTCTGAACGGTTCGCTTTAGGACGTTCAAACTGCACGGTTCGCTGTGGGGCGTGATGGCAATTAGTATGCGCATGCACGGTTTGGCTTAGCGACGAAGTACCATTTTCATTTGGATGGGTGCCTCAATAAGCCAAATTGGCACATTTGTGACACTGAGAATCCGCATTTCGCCATCGAGAGGTCCCTTCATTCTTAATGGGTGACTGTGTGGTATACACTGTCCACTCAGGGAATAATCGGAGTGATATTCCTTGACCACACAGTGACTGCCGAAAGGTACGTGAAGGTTTTGGAAGATGCTTTGATCCCCATTATCCAAAATGACCCTGATTTCGACAAGGTGTGGTTCGTACAAGTCCCCGTCGAAGCAGCAGAGTGTTTGATGTCCTCGTGGAGCACTTTGGGGACCGCATTCTGGCTCTGGGGCACCCAGAGGCTACTGGAATCGATCTGGTTCGGCTGCCATATTATGCGGATCTGAACATATGCGACGCCTTTTTGTGGTGGTATATTAAAGACAAGGTGTACAGCAATTACCCCAAAACCATTACTGAGCTGAAAACTGCCATTCAGGAGGTCATCGACAGCATTGATGTTCCGATACTTCAGCGTGTCAGCAGAATTTCGCTATTCGTCAGCGCCACAACATCGCCAATGATGGCAAGCATATCGAACATGGCATAACCTAAATCCGAATATCTGTAGTGACGTTTACATTGTAAATCAAGTGTGCGGCCGCCGTAGTTTGTAACTAATTTACGTATTTTTTCCATATAGTTCAATAAGTGTCATCCTGAAAAACACCTTAACAGATGTTGAAGGTGCTTGAGCTTCATACCGGTGCATTGAATTCACTGAAGAGAAGCAGCAACCAAGAACTTTATGTATAGCTTCATTCAATGCTAGGGCACGTTTATACTCTCACCCATATACAGCTTGCGTAATACATTTACATCTTCACACCGTAAAATTTTCCTTGACTGTTTTCAACGGTGCAGCTGCCTTCTTTATCTGCAAATTGTGGTTATATTTTCGCCTTTATGTCTACCGCACAAACAGTTTTATGTTCGCAAATGTACTAACGCAGCTCAGCTTTCGCTATATGTCCAAATAACTTACACCTCGTGAGAGGTGTAGACAGCATCTCAAAAAACCGCTACCTGGAACCGTGCTGTGGACTTCCGCACACGTGTCACAGCGATGGTGCTGCTTCGAGCATCCCCGTGGCTGGGAGAGAAACGATAATTGGTAGCCAGGGGTGGCACTTCACTTCGCAGCGGCGCGTCGGTGATACTGTGCGCCTCGTTTTGTTGCCCTTCACAACATGCCATCTTGGGCTTACATTTCAGCAAGATAATGCCCGCCCAAATGTGGAGAGAGTTTCTACTGCTTGCTTTAGCGCTTGCTGAACCCTACCTTGGCCAGCAAGCTCGCCGGATCTTTCCCCATTTGGGAACATTTTAAGCGTTATGGGCAGGACCTTCCAACCATCTTCGGATTCTGACGATCTAACAAGTCGCCTGGACAGAATTAGGCACGATATCCCTGAGGGAGACATCCAACAACTATATCAATCAATGTCAAGCCGAATAACTGCTTCCAAAAGCACCACAGGTGGAGCAACGCGTTATTGGCTTGATCAGTTTGTGAAGTTTTTTGTGTTAAAAAATCATCCTATTTTTCTGAAATTGTAATCATTCGTTTGTCTGCACATCACGTCTACCAATTTCCGCGTCCCACTCGGATAATTCCTTTTTTTTTCTTAGGGGGTCATAATCCGACGGAATACAGTACATAATATGATGTCAAGCAAGGAGCGCATATAATCAAGCCAGCCTCGCAATCTGATGATTAAAATTGAAGAATTAATGCAGTTTCAGAATTAAGTAGTGACCCACTAAAGATAAAAGAGAGAGAGAGAGAGAGAGAGAGAGAGGGTGATACACAGAGAGAGAGAGAGAGAGAGAGAGAGAGAGAGAGAGAGAGATCGCGTTTTACAGGAGGCAGAGATTAAAAAAAGAAATTGTTGACTGTGGAGAACACAAATGCTAGCGCCAGTGAGTAACTTGCGTATGACAATGCTTTCGCTTTGTGCTGGGTATGTTATCAGTCGGCCGAGTAGCAACTGTCTAGTGCCACTTTGATCCATTCGTCGAATCAATGCAGGTGAGCGTACGAGAGCGAACTGCGTTGACACATGACGAAATAGACCCGCAGAAACAGTGGTTTCAGCTCGGAGATAATTCCGAGCAGGTCCCCCCCGGCGCAGTCACGACATTCAGATTTAGTGCTCTGTCAGCGGCCGCTTACGCACAGCGGAGGACAGGTGCGGAGGAGAAAACACTCGCCGACCCGGCGCGGCGCGGCGCGGCTGCCGCCCGTTGCGTGGCGGCCGGCCGCCTCCTCTAATTCGCCGTCTCCGATCGTCGAATAATTGCCAGCGCCTGATGGTTTCGGCGGCAATAATCGATTGCCTCATCAGGACGTCGCAGCTAGTGGTGAAACGCACCTTCGTGAATGTCAGTCAGCACTAACTTTCCTACCTTCGTCTTTCGTGTGGAAACACGAAATATTTACATCGGTCGACAGGCGCTGGTAGCTGCCCGACCCCAGGGCATCGGTTGAGAAACAAATTTCACAAGCATCCGGCCCACATATTCACACGAATGTTTCTCTACACGTAAGAGCAGAGCATACAGTTAACGAGGTTTGTTTTCTGAATAAAACCGTCTAGATCGCTTAGATAACATTCCTTCGACATTCCTGAAGTCATTCCAGAAGTTGCAACCCAGCGACCTATCTATTTGATGTGTAAAATTTATGAGACAGGAGTCATAGCATCAGACATTCAGAAAAATATCGCCCACTCTGTCCAGAATACAGGAGGGGCAAATAAATGTAGAGAACTATACCATAGACAGCTTAATGTCTCAGGAAACCAAGTTGCAGACAGAGGCAATGCACCGAAGAATGCTAAAGAAGGCGGCTACGGTGGCCGAACGGTTCTAGGCGCTTCAGTCCGGAACCGCGCGACTGCTACGGTCACAGGTTCGAATCCTGTCTCGGGCATGGATGTGTGTGCTGTCCTTAGGTTAGTTAGGTTTCAGTAGTTCTAAGTTCTAGAGGACTGATGACCTCAGCCGTTAAGTCCCTGGCTCAGAGCCATTTGAACCATTTTTTGAATGCTAAAGAAAATCGAGGATATGTTAGATGGTGGTCAGTTTGGCATCCGGAAAGGTCACTGCAAGATGTTCAAACAATCTGAGAAGAACAGGATTAAGGTGTAGAGGGACACTGATAATCGTTACGGAGCGCACGTGCTGCACGTAACAAATTATGTGAAAACGCGCAGAATCTTGGATAGGGGGGAGGGGGGGGGGGCGGGGAGGGGGAGGATGGGGGGAAGGGGCGGGCTTGGTGTTCGGTTTGTGTTTCAGTTGGGAACACGGGCTAACAAGTGGCCAGCGGCATTTTGCATAGCCATTCGTACATCCGTTCTATTGCAGCTACGTTAACAGTATATTAAGCAAGATTTGAAGGACGAATCGGAGCTGGCACCCAGACAAGGTGTGTGAATCGATTAATTTCTTTTGAAAAAGATTTTAATTGGGTTGAAACTGATGTTCAGCTAATGGCGCCATTTGTATTTGTACTGTTCGGATACTACGTGCAAAAACACCCTCGCACGTAATTTACGTGCAAAAACAGTCACCATTCAATACCGCTGGAATGAGGCGAGGTTGATGGTTCAAATTTGGTCCATCGGTGTATCCAACCTTGGTCTAACATAAGTTTTGAGCGTTTGTAAAAATCTTGCTTCGGCTGGATTTTACGTGCAAAAATCACGATTTTGTAAATTTTCTTACGCGTGCCCTTTTGTGCTTAAAAATTATGTGAATCGCTTCAAGTTTTATAAGGAGGTAGACAAATACATATAATTAATGGTCTTCCTGTTAATCTGCAAAAACTTTATCCTTTTCCACGATATAAAATTGCACAGATGGACGTAAAACGCGCGTTTATGCGAGTCGCACGTGTTGAGACGGGTTAATGTGATACAGATAATGAAAAATATTTTCTTGCGGCAATTATAAAAAGAGTTTTCAAAAATTTTCCATCGTTCGGGTTTTACGTAAGAAAAATCTGTTTTCACATAAAACTGTGTTTCGTAGATATGCGATGCATTTTAAGCTCTGTATTTGAATATAATTGAAAAAAAATCTCGTTATTACAGTTGATTATTGTTTCGGTGTTTATACGTTAAAGGTTTAATTCACCACTGGCCCAAAAATCAGCGAAAAATCTTTGGACGAGCTAAACAACGGTTGTACTAAAGAAAAATTGTGCCACCCCTGAACGAAACGATATACTGTTTATGAGACATTTAAATGTTTATCGATAACCATGCAGAAACTCAAAAATCCTACAAAAATAATTGTTAGAAGAAAGATCACCTTATTTCCGACCAAAGGAAGATGTTTTACTGCCTTTTCTTCAAAAACTTCACGATGCCATCTTGTAGGAAATTTTTTTCGGACAAAACAAAATCAGTTGTCCTACAGGATCGAAAAGCTGACAGAGGAGAATATAGGAATGCGAGATATTAATTTAATACGAGACACCACGTTCCTGCCAACATTTGTGTAGTCGTGTGCGTCTCTTACAGCACTTTTCCGTGCTCCGGAATGCTAAACACCCGGCCGACAATGGATAAGTTTTCGTACCGTACATTTTGGCAGTAGATTTCAAGTAACCACCATCCGGCATGTTAGAAATACAGTATAAAGTTCAAATTACGTTTGTAATATGTAATTTTAATGCGCATTCGTTCTGTATTTTATTATAGCCTAAAACTTAAGCTTTCCGGCAATATGAGATACCAGGTAGGTAGTACTGTGGGACACTGTCTCGTATTTGTATCTTATACTGTAGCCTATACTTAAATCATTTTTGTTTGGATTTTATTAACGAACTAAGATCATTACGCTTTAGTATTAGTTAATAAATTAACTGCTGTGTTTCTTTGTACAACAAGTACGTAAAGAAATTTAGCGGAGTCCAAAATATTAATTTATCTACAAAAAATATACCGAATATGTCCTACGTTTTCGCTTTTATGATGTCGAGAACTAAAATTTCCAAAGAAAAGAAAGGCTCAAGGGAAATCCATAATAAAGAAGATATGATAAGAGGTACTGAAGCCATTAGAAGTAAAACGTGCGACTATCTGAAAGCAGCAAAAATGTTCAGTGTACCACGATCCAGACTTTCTCGCATGACTTCTAAGGTAGGTTGCATAACATATTTATGAAACACTCAACTCTACGTAAGCGTCACATCGAAAGCGGATAGCTAGTGTTTTACAGATTCAAGAAATGTACAGCAAATAGATACATGTGGTCATACCATTTTATTTTGGATTACTTTACTCGTACTTTGTAGCTGATGCTTTATTTGTATTTTGTAATTGACGGTATTTTGTAAACACGAAACTTGGGAGATAAACAGTTTTAACAGAATTTTATATTTTAATTATTTCGTTTTTATTCTATAAAGAAAATATTATTTCCATTACACTAAGGATCAGAGTAAATCTGGAAGACTGAAAACGTATTTTGCTTCTGGAGACCAACTTGAGGACCTATTGGTAGCTTACATATTAGAAATGGAGTCAGTATCTTATGGCGTAACTAACAATGACATCAAAATAATGGCGTGTCAGCTAGCAGTACGAAAATGGATAAAACATCCTTTCTCAAACGACAAAGCTCGGAGAGAATGTATCGATCACCTTCTGACTCGTCACAAAACAAGGCTCACCCTACGAAAGTCTTGTGGCTCATAATTACAATCCAGATCTTGTATACAATATTGATCTGCGTAGTTCAGTCAAAACTTTCAAAGGTCTGTGGATTCAAAGGTAAATGAGAGATATGCATACGCAGGACGAGGTTGGTTAGTTACGTGTGTTTTTCGCACGAGCGCTACTGGTGATATTGTGCCACCAGTGTTCAGTTTCCCACGCAAAAACGGAAACAAACTATTGACGATGCATCTTATGGGTTCCCTGCCGCTTACTACCCAGCAGGTTCGATACGAGCTCCTCTCTTCACGAAATGGATCCAGCACTTACTAAGCAAAGTGAAACCAATTAACGAAACTCCTGTACTGAGCTGACCATTACATTCGTACCAGGAACTTAGGCGTAATTGAACTAGACAGAAACAATCACTTATCAGTTGTCTCGCTGCCACCACATACGACGTACAAATTTCAGCCACTGGACAAAACATTCATGGGTCCTTTGAAGTCTTGTTATAGCGGAGAAGTTCGTCTGTTTCTTCGCGTTGAGAGCATTAAGTCCATTCGATATTGCAGAATTGCTAGGAAAAGCTTAGGTGAAGGGGCAAACTGCTGAAATCGCCATTAATGGAATCCTTGTGATAGGAATTTCTTCCTGTTTATGTAATGTCACGTAGAAGAAGGTGTAATTATATGAATGACGAACACTAACTTCACTTAACGAAGGTTTATTCAGCATTTGCACATACAAGAGCGCAGAGCGAACTGCCTCCGGCCATAACAGACACAGTATTTATACGGCGACAGAACATTCCAGTACAATGATTCTTGACATTTGTGGATACTTCTGAAATGTACTCGAACGGAATATAGAAATTAGAATTATACAGTTTTGAACTCACAACCCTCCATTCAACGGTTTAGTATCATAACCACTACACCACCGTGCTATCCAGCTTCTTCTGCGACATTGCTCCCTCCTTAAGTGAACAGCGTCTCGGTGTTACACCCTCCTAGTCCGGGAACGAGTCATCGGTCCTGCATATTCCGATTCCTGATTACTGATTCTCACTATGGTGGTAATTTTAGAACTTCTTTTGCCCTGTGTGGCAGGGTCCTTATAGGGCTTCATTCGAAGGACGTGGACCGAATCCCTGATATTTCGCCGTCTTGTGTCGTGGTCGAAATCTTCAACTTCATAAGTAACGTGAGACAACTGTCCTACAACCTCATAAGGTCCAAAGGAGCGCCTGAGGAGCTTCTCAGAGAGTCCAACCTTCCGAACAGGAGTGAAGATCCAAACGAGGTCACCAGGCTGGTAGACAACACGGCGGTGGCTCGCGTCATACTTTCAGCGATAGTTTTCTTGTGCCTGAAGCGTGCGGAGTCGAGCTAACTGCCGAGCTTCCTCAGCTCTGGTTAACACGTAGCCGATGTAGTCTTCGTCCACGTCATCAGGATGTAAGGGAAACACAGTGTCCATCGTCGTCGTCGCCTCACGCCCATGCACCCGGAAACATGGCGTAAATACTGTGGTGTCTTGTTTGGCCGTGTTGTAGGCAAACGTCACGAAAGGTAGCACCTCATCCAAGTTGCCCTGCTCAACCTTGTCGGCCAAGGTCTTATTAAGGCGTTCAGTAAGCCCGTTAGTTTGCGGATGGTAGGCATTCGTCATGTGATGAGTAATGTTGCAGTTGCACCGACGGTTATCCCTGTCACAAGATTCGATTGAAAAACTAATTTGGCCATCTCGAATGCTTCGGCTGTTTTCACGGCTTTTGTAATGGCATAGCGTGTCAGATAATCAATGCAAACAATAATCCATCTATTGCCACTAGCAGACGTTGGAAATCGTCCGAGGAGGTCAATCCTAACACAGTGGAAAGGTATTTCGGCTGGCGGAATTGGTATGAGTCGGCCAGGTGGTTTCTGAGGAACTGCCTTTCTCCTCTGGCACTCTCGACAGTGCGACACATAGTGACGGACACTCCTAAACAAACCTGGCCAGAAAAGTCTCTTGCGGCTTCTATAGTATGTCTTAATAAATCCTAAATATCCGGCCTCAGGTGTGTCATGGAATTTCTGTAGAACATCTAAGCGCATGTGTTTAGTAATCAGTCGTAGCCACCTCTGTCCAAACGCATCAAAGATTTTGTTGCAAAGTAATCCATTAACTAACTTAATTTGTCCTTTCACATCCTCTGACCGATTTAAGGCAAGCATAATTTGAGATATCTTGGCATCCTTCTTCTGCTCAGCAGAAGTGCAGCGAGACAGTCACTATCTTCATCAAACTCTGGAAGGTCTTGCACAGGGTTTCTTAAGAGACGGTCGACATCTTGGTGTTTTCACCCACTTTTGTACACTATGGTAATGTCATGATCTTGAAGATGTAGTGCCCAACTGGCGAGTCGTCCTGTTGGATTCTTAAGACCTGTCAACCAACAAAGTGTATGAAGGTCTGTAAGAATTGTGAATGGCCTTCCATAGAGATACTGTCGAAATTTGCACATGGCCCACATCACAGCAAGATATTCTCTTTGTGTAATTGAGTACTTTATCTCTGCTTTTGTAAGTGTCCTAGAAACATAAACTACAACATTCTCTTTTCCATCCGAAATTTGCACCAGAACAGCACGGATCCCATACCCACTGGTATCTGTGTGTAGTCCCGTAGGTGCTCTCTCATCATACAGACCAAGTACAGGGTCAGTCACAGCTTTTCGCAGCACATCGAAACAATCCTGTCGAGCACCACCACAGATAAATTTAGCATCAGCTTTTAACGACTCCTGGAGTGACAGGGCTTTGATACAAAAGTCTTTGATAAAACGATGGTAATAAGAACATAATCCGAAGAAAGATTCTCACATCTCAAAATGCTTCAAATGGCTCTCAGCACTGTGAGACTTAACATCTGAGGTCATCAGTCCCCTAGAACTTAAAACTACTTAGACCTAACTAACCTAAGGACATCACACACACCCATGCCCGAGGCAGGATTCGAACCTGCGACCGTAGCGGTAGCACGGTTCCAGACTGAAGTTCCTAGAACCGCTCGGTCACTGTGGCCGGCTTCTCACATCTCTAATACTTTTAGGGCTAGGAAATTCCGTTATAGGTCTCACCTTTTCTGGGTCTGGCCGCACACCTTCGTTTGACACAAGGTGTCCAAGTATTTTGATTTCTTTTACTCCAAAGAGACACTTTTTTGGATTAAGTTTTAGTCTGCCTTGTTGGAGACACTTAAGAACGGCCCTTAGTCTTTTTATATGTTCATCAAATGTCTGTGAGAACACTATAAGGTCATCTAAATAACAAAGACACATTGTCCACTTCAGGCGCCTTAGAAGATTATCCATCATCCGTTCAAAAGTTGCTGGTGCATTACACAAACCAAACGGCATTGCCTTAAAGTCATACAGGCCCTCAGGGGTGATGAATGCAGTTTTCTCATGATCAGCCTCAACTACTTCGATTTGCCAGTATCCCGAGTACATGTCGATGGTTGAGAAAAACTTAGCCCCCTTCAGAGAATATAGTGTATCGTTAATTCGTTGAAGAGGGTAAACATCCTTTATAGTTATCTTATTAAGCTTCCTGTAATCAACACAAAAGCGCAAACTGCCATCATTCTTCCTGACGAGGACCACTGGTGACGACCATGGGCTCTGCGAAGGCTGAATGATGTCATTCTTCATCATTTTCTCTACCTCGTTACGAATTATTCGACGTTCCGTTGCTCACACACGGTATGCTCTCTGGCTTATTGGTTGATGGTCTCCAGTGCTAATCCGGTGCTTCACCGTAGATTTGTCTAATCTGCTCTTCACCTGTGGATTGAAGCATTCAGAGAACTCTTGAAGAATGACAAGTAGCTTCTTCTGTTGTTCCTTAGTGAGATCTGGTAATAGTCGAGGTAGAAGATCTTGTCTCGTAGTGGTAGCGCTAATTTCGGCCACAGACTCGGCATGGGAAGTTTCTATGACGCTCAGCTGTTCTTCAATTAACGGCTCAGCTTTTGCTACGCACATGTGTCTTGGAAGGATCTGCGGTTCTCGGCGACAGTTAACTATCCACAATTCACTGAACCCGTTCTAAAAACGAGACGACAGAGGCTGGGACGACCACGTTATTCTTCAGTGGTATGCTTCTCTTACATTCCACTACAGGATCCATGGGTTGAAGCATGGCATGACACGTGACACTTACCTTTCTAGCGCTGACTGCAGGAATGATCGCTTCTTCCAGCACACGTAGTCTCCACATCTTCCTGTCCACAGTATCTCATCTCATACGCATAATCTCCGAGCGACCATAATCTTTAATTTTCTGAGAAGCTTTCAAAAAGTCCAATCCGAGTATGGCCTCATGGCTACACCCTTGTAAGACGATGAATTCTAAGGGCTGTGTATGGCCACTTATACTCACGCGAATGGTACATCTTCCTGTAGGTTTTACATATTTCCCATTAGCCACCTTCACCAGAGATGTTTTGCTGTCGACAGATACGGTTTTCTGCGACTGGCGAGGGTACTTCTACGAAATGACTGAATATGATGCTCCAGAGTCCACAAGAGCTTGACCTGGTCGGCCATCTATGAGGATATCGACGTAGTTTCCTATCATTTTTGTGGTGATGGACGGCGGAGGATTTTTCTCTTCGGCGGCCTCTCCTCCAAGGGAGCTCGCACCCTTTAGTTTTCCAGGTTGCACGGCTAGGCGATCAGCTGGAGCTTCTAAACGGCGATAGAGATCTCGATCGGCGTGTTGGGGAGCGTCCTCTCCAGCGGCTAGATTGCGGCGATGGTGACCTACATCGTCCTGCATCCACATCTTCTTGTTCATGTTCGTCGTCCCGGAGTTGTCAGCTAAGATCGGTCTGCTGTCTTCTGGCTCGGGCGTCGTCAAATATCATTGGCCTTTCTCGACAATAGCGCACCACATGTCCCGGTCGTCCGCAGTGGAAACATACTGGTAGGTTGTCCTGAGTCCTCCAGACGTCAGTCTTCTTTGGTGCCTAAACAGGTTCCTCATGCAGCATTGTAGGAACGTAACTCCGCCTCGGTCTCGACTCTTTCACCGTTTTAAAGGGAAATGAAGGACGAGAGATTGGGTTCAATGTCTGTTCCACTTCCTCTCTTACGACCTCTAGAAGCGTCTCGGTTTTTTGCTCGCCGTGCAATCCAAGTGCCTTCTGAACTTCCTCTCTCACTATCTGACGAAGAACACTTGTGAAATCACTTGCTTGCTCCATCACAGACATCGATACTACGTTTGGAAGCCGTTCGAACTTCTTACGTGTTATTCTTTTTTATTGCACTGTCTCGATACACTGGCACTATTTTATGAAATCGTCTGCTGTCTGTAACTCCTTCGGGAGTAGGGCTTGATACATGTCCTCAGCGACACCCTTCATGAGATGTGCAACCTTATCTTCCTCCTTCATTCTAGGATCCACTATTTTACACAGCTCCAAGACGTCTTGAATGTAGGATTCTGTAGTTTCTCCTGGACGATGTGCCCTGCACTTTAATTTATCTTCAGCCTTGCACTTCTGTTGTTGTGTGTCGCCGAAATACTTGCACAGTTCCGCCTGGAATACTTCCCTGCTTGTGAACTTCTCCTCCTTGTTCTGATACCATTGCTTGGCAGTGCCCTCTAAGTAGAAAAACACGTTAGCGAAACACACGGTGTCATCCCATTTGTTAAATTTGGCCATACGCTCATATACCTTCAGCAACTTGTTTGGATCTTGGCCATCGTCACCAGAGAACCCGGAAGGATGTCTCATGTAGTGGCACACAGTTGCTGTCATCATACTGTCTTCTTCTTCTTCTTCTGTCTCCGGTAGATTGCGATCTGTTGAATATGGCTCGAGCTCGATCTCGCCACGTAAACGGCGGCTCTGTCGTGGCCTGATGGGAGCCACTGTGTCGTCGATAATGTGCGCTATCACAAGTTCCAGTACCCAGCGCCTCCACCAGAATAATGTCACGCAGAAGAACGTGTAACTAGATCAATGACGAACACTAACTTGACTTAACGAAGTGAGAGAAACGGCAAAGGAGTCTGAAATGCAGCTGAATAGAATGGATAGCGTCTTGAAAACCAATTATGAGATCCAACAAACGTAAAACATTAGTCGAACTAAATTAGGAGATGATGGGGAATTAGATTAGAAAGTGGGATACTAAAAGCTGTAGATGTATTTTGGTAATTGGGTAGTAAAACTGCTAACGCTGATCACAATAGAGAGAAAATAAAGCGCTGACATCAAGAAAAACAATTCAGAAAAAGGAAAACTGCAAAATCGTATATAAATTTAAACGTTATGAAGTCTTTTACATAGTTACTCGCAGTGTAGTCTTGTGTGGAAATCAAACTTGGGCGAGAAGATGGTCAAACAAGAAGAGAATAGAAGCTTTCGAAAAGTGGAGCTACAGATGACTGCTCTATATTAGAAAGTGGCGCACGAAATGTGTCACCAATTGTTTCGTACATAGTTTGCGCACTACATATCTCGTTGAACATCTCAACAGCAGTAGCAGTAGAACTTGGAGGGAAAAAAATCAGTTATCGAACGACGCGTAATTCACGATACCGTCTCTGTGAGACTTGTATTTACAACATGACCGACAAAGGACGACTAACAACGCAGCAGCGATCGGCAGGTGTGTTGCTTTTTCGCGAACGGAAAAGTCCTATTGTGTCTCGGAGGCCAGTTTAACGCACAGGCAGTACGATCAGTTTGAGGGGAAAACATGAATATTGGAAGCGAAGCGGCCTCGGCTGAAGCCTGGATGTTCGCCGGAGAACACTGGAGAGGTGGGGGAAAACTGCAGGCCAGCTGGACAGGTCACGGTTGTACCAGCTGACCTCTGGTCACGAGTTCACCGCGCAACACAAGCCGCTGGGACTGCTGTTTACCCACTGGAGCAAACTCTAAACCATGTTTGGTATCCAGAAAAGGCACGTTTTCATTAGGGCGGTGAGCTTAACAAACAAATTGTACACTTTTGGGATGGCGAAAAGCTGCAAGGGTTATAGTGTGGGTCGCAATTTCCACTCACGAACTTACTGAGTCTTCTTTCTTTCAAGAAATCGTGAACAGTGTGCGTTATTTGAACATGCTCCGCATTACCCTCTCTGCGTTGGCCTTCAACACGCAGTGGTTCATGCAAGACGGAGCAAGACCACATACTGCGAACACTGTGTGGGTTTTCTTACTCGAGTGTTTCGACATGTGGGTGATTTCGTTCACATTTAAAGATCGCTTCAATGACAGACAGTTTTGGCCGTCCCCCCCCCCCCCCCCCCCTGTCAATAGTGCAGATCTCAACCCATGCGACTTCTTTCTTTTGAGGCTGCCTAGAGGAAACAATTTTGCCGAAACGCGCTTGTGACTAAATGGAGCTCAGGTGCCTTATTCTTCAAGCTTGCAGTAAAATCACTGAAGACATGTGGAGTTATCGTTAACGTCAGTGTTCATGTGAAGGAAATTAGGAATCAAAATGGGGGACATATTGAGCCATTGCTGAGTTAGAAAAATTCTCCACTGAGTGTTCCTTTGAGTTTGTTAATTCAAAAAACAAAACGGTGATACATTTCGTGCGCCACCCTGTAGATTGGTAGATGTGGTAGGTAACTAATGATGAGATGCTGAACACAACTGGGGAAAAAAATAAAATTTACAGAAAAACATGACTAAATGAGGAGAACGCTGATGGAGCACATCCCCAGCCATCTGGGGATCGTCACTTTGGGAGTGAAAATTGTAAAACGAGACTAAACCATGGTTACAGTAAGCACCTTCAAATGGTTGTGGGGCACGGTGGATTCACAGAGATGAAGAGGCTTGCACAGGATTGAATGGCGTGGAGACCTGCAACAACTCCTGACTGAAGATCACGACAACAGCAACTACAACAACGGAAATGTAGGCACCAGGGAGCGCAGATAATTTGGAGATGAAAGTTAATCTAAAATTCGTTTTATAGCTACAAATAATGTGGTCACTGATGTCTTCTGCCAGTAAAATGACAGATATTGTCAGTATTACACTCTGTTGCTGGCCAAGGTAGGGTTTGGCAACCACGAAGACAAGCAGTACAAACTCTCGTCGCGTGCGGGCGGGCAGTATCTTGCTGAAATTCAATCCCAGGATGGCTCGAGGAGCAACGAAAAGGGCTTAGAATATCGTCGATGGACTGCTGCGATGTCAGGGTGGCACGAATGACAACCGAAGGTATCCTGCTACGAAAAGAAATAGCGATCGATACACATCTTGGTTGTCGGGGCGTTTGGCGGACGACAGCCAGGTTGGTATCCACCGCTGTCTGGGGCGTCCGCAGACGCTGGTCATCGGATCCCAGTGGTAATCGGGAATCACCAGTGAAGACAATTCTACTCACGTCCGTGAGATTCCATGCCGAAGACGTGTTTGTAGACACCCCGGACAATGATGGATACTATCCCAACTGTCAAGCGCCATACGGCCCGGTAACCGGGAGTCACTGTGTCTGCAGTGCCATCTCTTTTCATAGCAGGACGCCTGCGGTTGACATCCGTGGCACCGTAGCAGCACAGCGGCATCTGTTTGCTGCGCTTCATGCAAGCTGTCCTGGTCTTACATTTCAGCAAAATAATGCCCGTCCGCTCAAGACGAGAGTTTCTACTGCTTGTCTTGTTGGACGATGAACCCTACGTTGACCAGCGAGGTCGCCGGATTTCTCGCTAATGGAGAATGTTCGGAGTGTTCTGGGCAGAGGATTTTTACGAGCTAATGCGAAAATTGGTCAGAATTTGGCACTGCGTCGCCCAGGAGGACATCGAGTAACTGTAACAATCGACGTCAAACTCACTAACTGCCTTCATAAGTGCCACAGGTAGACCAACGCGTTGTTAATTTGCTCAGCTTGTGAAGCTCTTCCTCTTGAAATAAACATCCAGTTTTTCTGAAATCGTAATCATGTATTTTGCCGGTCATGTGTATCGCATCTACAGATCTCCATCCCATTCGGGTAACTACATCGTGATGTGTTGTTTTTTCGTCCTACAGACTATATATTTTCTTACATGCTAGTGTATTTCTCCCACCTGTTGTCAGTAACAGGTAGGTATTGATGAAGGTGAAGGCTGGAGGTGAGGTATGAAAAACAGAAAATCGCAACGGAGCTGGAGGAGGCCAGGCCCCTCCCCCTCTCTGTATACTTGTCTCTGCGTTCCTGGCTGGCGGCAGTGTTGACTGTGATACGCCAGTCTGTGGTTAGGAATGCGCGCTCGGAATCCGGCTATTGCCGTATTGGCAGCCCGTAATGACGGGGCTGTTGCGCTTATATGCAGATGGCATCCCAGCGCCCTTGAGCAGAACGGCTCTCTGAAATCGCTACCGACCATCCACTCGGCAGTAAAACGTGGATAATCGCCTTGGTCGTGTTCCAAGACTCCGGAGGATTCAAAAGCGTACGTCAGGTTGCGACCGAGCCGGCCGCTTGTTGATCGCTGGCAAGCCTTGGCTACCTGTAAGGCTCAATAGCTGAAAGGGTTTGTGAGGAGACGAACGGCCGACTGCTAGGAAGACATCGAGGGAAGTACTGCGAGCCTCTACTTACAAAAGAGACGCCATACTGTACGTCTATGCGACATACAAAAACCTTGTTGTAAGTTTCACGTATCTGCTATCTGATTTGTGTTTGTTTTGTTTTTTGTCACTGTTGAAATAAAGCAAATACTAACTAGGCTGCTCTTGCAAAAAAAAAAAAAAAAAAAAAAAAAAACACTAACAGTATATTAGACACCACTTTGAACCTGCAACTTGCTTCTGTTCCAAACGGAACTGACGTAAGAAACGCCTCATTTTGCGGATGTGAACTGCCAGTTCTCCTCTCCTCTTACCAAACAGCTCAATGTGTGTGACGACAAAGAATATACATGTCATTGCTACTTGTTCCATTTTCAACAATTTAAGCTGTGCTCTTAGGTTTCTGCCTAACCCACACACTCTCATATCGTGACATACTCGGGAATAAACAGCCAAATATTAATTTTATTCTCAATGTTCTAGACAGACGGACAAACAAATACCATCGAATATTGCAGAACATACTTGCAGTACATTTATAACTATGTGTTGACAACGCTGAAATGTGTCCCCAATGAAATTTTCATTCTGCAGCCGAGTGTGATCCGATGTGAAACTTCCACGCAGATTAAAACTGTATGCCACACCGTCACTCAAAGTCGGGACCTATGCCTTCCTGACAGAAGGCTAAACGGGCCATCCTCATCGCTCGGCTACCGCAGTTTCAATGTACCAGGAAGTTTCGGCAGTAAGATGAAAAACAAAATACATCCGTACATTGCGAGACACGAACTTCTGAAACTACTTCGTACGGCGTTGTAATAAACGACTTTACCTAATACGCGACATCGTAGTCGTGTATTGTTGGTCTTTTATCCTGTCTATCATCATATATGACGTACATTCATTTGGGTGGGTTCGTCAATAAGCAAAACTGGCGCATTGGGAGGACTGAGAATCCGCATTTCGCGTTCGAGAAATCTCTTCAACGTCAACGGGTGACTGTATGGCGTGCAATGTCCACGCACGGAATAATCGGTGAGATATTCCTCGATGGCACCGTGACTACCGAACGGTACGTGGTTTTGCAAGATGATTTCATTCCTGTTATCCAAAGCGACCCTTGTCTCGACAAGGTGTGGTTCGTGCAAGACGGAGCACTTTGGCAACGGCATTCTGGCACTGGGGTACGCAGAGGCCTCGATCGGCCCCCACATTCTCCGAATCTGAACACATCCGAAGAATGTGATTTATTGTATCAATCTATTTCAACAGTGATTCATAGAAATGTACAGTTATTTTGGACATTTATCGAAAACATTTTAAGCAATTTCGATGGAATAGTATACATATTTAGTTAGTCTTGTTTGCTATAATAGAGCCTGATTGAAGGATGCATCCTGTACTTGTGCGGTGGTATTATGATGTTTTGTCCCGATTTGTGGTGTTGCACAGTGAACTGGATTGCAGGCGAGCGTTTCACGCCATTCATATTTGTAAAATGTATACTTTTTTTGGCAGGTTACTAATACACAGCGTCACCAGTTCAGATCCGGCCCGACTGTCTCGGTGGACAGTAAGAGAAGACTCAAAGCAATGGCTGAATAACAGCCGGGCATAGCACTTTGAAGGTGTGGCGGTGGTACTTTAGTTCCGTGCCACCCTCCGACGGTGGAAGGACAGAGGAGGGGTGCAGCAATGCGCCGACTCTATGATCAAGGAGAAATGTTTCTGGGCGTCAAAAGGCCACTGCTAGTGACTGTAGGAAACGGGCAGAAAACGTGGCCGTATTGGGCCTATCGTCAGTCACAGCCCAAATCCGAGTCCTCCAGGATGGTGAGCGGAACAGGGTGTCGGTGCCAGCGCCGTGGAACTGTAGTGCCGATGGTTTGCCGATCTTTTCACGGAGGACGTCCACTTTTCTGTAAAGTTTGCGAGCCTTACGGCGAATGGTCGTCTTGAGAAGGGCTCTATTTGTCTCCTCATCCAGAGTGACAATCCCAGTGAGCGGAGGGGCGTGAAGACTCCAGCTGAGAACTTTATTCTGTAGGCGCTGGAGCGTCAGCATCCGGGACTTACTAATTATGACCCACGCAGAGGAACCATACGTTAGTGAGGGTAGGATGTCGGAGTGATGCCCCCAGGGGCTCGGCATTCATTTGCTGGGTACGGGCTTGGCGACCCCTGGGTTCCTGAGCTGGGGACTGGTAAGCGCCACCACTCCCCTGTCACTGTAAGCTCTGGGCATACTTCAGCGACCACCGTGCGGCGCGGCGGTCGAATGTTGTGTGTCTCACGGAATGGGCATCTTGGCTTGACCGCCCGGATCGCGAGGATGGGATAAACCTCTATAAACAACCCCTCAATCTCAAGGTGTGCTGCGCGCTGATGAGATGCATTGCTGTTGAGGTGGAACAGTCGTTAGCGGGCAACCTCTGGGGTACCTGCCGCACCTCAGTTGTATAAGGCTTACCTAGGCACGTGGGGCTCTGTCTAGGTGGACTTCTAGTTCCCTAGCTGCTCGTGGGACCGAGATGGATCCTTCGAAATCCTCTTTTCTTCCTCCCAGCGGAAAGGGTGGGCCGCTGGAAGGTTCTAACACCCAATCTCTTAAGATTGACTCCGGCACTTCTTTGACAAGTCCAGTCTTAGGTAACAGAATGCATTCTGGTAATCCGAATGTGTTTCTCATTGTGAAACGGAAGGAGGGTAGTTTCGAGAAGGTTTCGCCCTTCTATATACAAAAGGGTTTGGAGGGAATCTGTGGCTCCTTAAAATCGGTGAAGCGCTTACGTAATGGGACCTTGCTAGTGGAAACTTCCACTTCCCAGCAAGCAACTAACCTCCAATCTGCTAAATGCCTTGGAGAGTATGCCATAGACACTGAAGTGCACAGCACCTTGAACTACAGCAAAGGTGTCGTGACATGCCGGGATCTAGTTGACATTCCCAAGGAAGAACTGCAACGTGAGTGGGCTCCGGAAGGTATCGTTGATGTCCAACATATCATGAAGAGGGTTGATGGCAATCTTGTCAAATCCGACTCCTTTATTCTGACCTACAGTAGCACGAAACTTCTTGAACATGTTAAATCTGGCTTCCTTCGCCTTAGTGTGAGGCCTTATTTCCCGACCGCAATGCGCTGTTTTAAACGCCAGCGTTTTGGGCATACCACCTTAGGATGTAAAGGCGAAGCGACTTGTGGCAACTGTGGTAAGGCTGCTCATGAAGGAGTTGGTTGCTCGTCTCCAGCCAAATGTATCAATTGCTCTGGGAACCACCCAGTTTGGAGTAGTGACTGCCGAATATTTTTAGAGGAACGCAAAGTCCAGGAAATAAAAACAACCAAGCGTATCCCCTATGGTGAGGTCAAAAAGATCTACAAGTCGATGCAGCCTCCCACCTTTGCTACATCTTTTGCATTCATGGTACAGAAGCCTACTGCAAAAGCCGATGCCTCAACACAGACAGAGGTGGTGAGTGTTGGCACTAACAACTGCAGCTGTCAGTGCACTTGCAACGCAGCCATCGTTTCGGAGCCGGTAGTCCCTACTCGAACGGCAGACAAAGGTACAGTGGCGAACTTGGGCCAGCCCTTGGCGCCTCCAACAGCTGAGGCTGTTCCGAAGCCCAGTACAGCCATTACCACTCCCACGTCGGCTCCCCCAAAGCCCACCAAACTGCAGAAAGATCCCGTACAGCAGCAACAGCGGGTCAAATCCCGTGGTAAACCGTCTGACCATGCAGGTGTTGCTTTACGTGAGGCTTCATCTGGTTCTTCCCCAGAGTGGATGGAAATCGACGTATGTGTGGGGCAAT
This sequence comes from Schistocerca americana, assembly GCF_021461395.2. Taxonomy (NCBI): domain Eukaryota; kingdom Metazoa; phylum Arthropoda; class Insecta; order Orthoptera; family Acrididae; genus Schistocerca; species Schistocerca americana. The sequence goes on from NC_060127.1 coordinate 196,377,444, forward strand.
CATCTCGCCCCACGCCTGCCCCTCCGCCTGCTGCAGTCTCCCCGCCCCGTAAGAGAGACAGGATGAAGGTGCTACCCCCATCATAGATGGCTCCCATCCTTCAGTGGAACTTGCTAGGGTTCAGGACGCATGTGGAGGAACTTTGTCTATTCTCTCATGGTAGACCACTATGTCTGTGTCTCCAAGAGACTTATTTCCATCCATTATACTCCCCTGAGCTACGAGGCTATACGTTCCACAAAAAGGACGGCCTGCGTGGAGAGAGAGCTAGAGGAGGCGTAGGTATTTTCGTCAGGACGGACTACCACTCCTCGCCTCTCTCGCTTACTGATGCCTGGGTCAGTGGATTTCTTTCCTTTTACTCCATCATGCTTATTCAAGTTGAAACTTGTTTTGTGGTGATCTTCTATGAAGGTGCAGCTCGTGGTCTTGAGGTAGCGTTCTCGCTTCCCGCGCACGGGGTCCCGGGTTCGATTCCCGGCGGGGTCAGGGATTTTTCTCTGCCTCGTGATGACTGGGTGTTGTGTGTTCATCATCATTTCATCTTCATTGACTCGCAAGTCGCCGAAGTGGCGTCAACTAAAAAAAAGGGACTTGCAATACGGCGGCCGAACTTCCCCGCATGGGACCTCCCGGCCAACAATGCCATACGATCATTTCTTTTTCTATGAAGGTCACATGTTTACGACTTGATTGTTGAGATCAAGAAGAGCATCGAGCAGCCGCTGGTTCCCAGAACAGACGCTAATCTATTTGGGACGCCTCTTCCGCCAGTTCCGCCGTACCGGTGATCTTCATCCCCGCCTTCGCTGCCTTTGAGGTCTCCACCGTGTCCCTGGCAAGGGGCCCTCACGAGGTACTATCACCCGGGCCAGCTGAACCCAGGTTTTTTGACGAGGTGTTTCTCCTCCCCCTCCTCCTTTTTCAACCTCCTTTTTCAAACCAGTCTCCTGACTGGTTTGATTGGTTTGACCCACCACGAATTCCGCTCCTGTGCCAACCTCTTCATCTCAGAGTAGCACTTGCAACCTACTTTCTCAATTATTTGCTGGATGTATTGTTAAATCTTCTTGTCATTGTTTTGCATATTGCTTTCCTCCTTGATTCTCTGGAGAATCTTCTCACTCGTTGTAAGTCCACCTAATTTGCAATACTGTTCTGTAGCACCACATTTCAGATGTTTATATTCTCCTCTGTTCCGGATTTCCCCAGTCCATGTTTCACTGCCATACGATGCTGCGCTCCAAACGTACATCCTCAGAAATTTATTCCTCAAATTAAGGTCTATATTTGATACTAGTAGGTTTCTCTTGGCAAGGAATGCCCACTTTGCCAGTGTTAGTCTTATTTCGATGTCCTCTTGCTTCATCCGTCATTGGTCATTTTGATGCCTAGGTAGCACAATCCCTTAACGTCATCTGCTTAACGCTATTCTCACTTCTGCTACTTCTCATTACTTTCGTCTTTCTTCGCTTTACTTTCAGTCCATATTCTGTACTCATTAGACTGTTCCTTCCATTCAGCAGATCACTAAGGATAGCAATGTCATCAGCTAACCTTATCACTAATATCCTTTCACCTAGAATTTCAGTCCCAATCTTGAACCTTTCTTTTACAGCCGTCATTGCTTCTACGATGTATAGGTGCACCAGTCGACACCGCTGCCTTACACTCTTTTTAATCCGGGCACTTCGTTCTTGGTCTTCCATTTCTATTATTCCCTCTTCGTTATTTTCATGTTGTATGTTACCCCTCTTAATTTCGAACATCATGCACCATTTTACACAGTTTAAAGCTTTTTCCAGATCGACAAATACTATGAACGTTTTGAAACGTGTCTGTGAAGTCGTTTCATAAGACATTTGTCGAGTTCTGTACAACCTATTCATTTTACTACCTGCTTTTAGCTCAATTCATGAACTCTTCCAGAAAGACTGAGCACTCAAATAAGGCCTATTGATTATTATATGTGTGTTTTAATGTGGGTTTCGGTTTTGTTTTGTGGGAATCGCTGAATTGGTCATCGTCTGCTGGGAGCAGACGATGTTGCTTCTCGATCAAAGGAGAGCACAGGATGACCAACTTAGGTTTCCAATACCTGAACAGAGAGGTTTACCCATCTTAGTCGAGGACTGTGTCGAAGGCTGTTTTTGTGTGTGAGGTTGCTGACGGAGGACTCGGGTAGCTTCCGCTGCATGAGGAGCTAGGTAATCTCGAAATAGAAAGGGCCACTCTTCGGTAAACGCTTGGTGAGTACGGATCGTATGTATCTCTTAAGGGGGGTTTCAGGTGATAGGAATCAGGTTGAGTTAGGTCTTCGTTATGTTTAACTGGTGAAATGCTTAAGAACGTTAGCTTATCTGAAGCGTTGAAGCGAGTTATTTTTTTAATGATTTTTAATCTTATATTTTGTGGAAATTGCTTTTGTCTTTGTGTGTCGATTTTGTGCCACGTGTTTGGCAATCAGTGACCCTTCTAGTTCACCACGGCACCGCAATAGGCTTTATTTTAACAGTTTGCTTGTTTAATGAGCTATAATTTCTGCAAGAATATCTGTTCTTTCGTGCGCTTTCTACAACGCAGCACAACAGTTTGATTCGGAATGCACCACGTGCCCTAGTTCGGCCGTTTGCAAGCAGCAGACGCAGTTAGTATGTTAAATAATTATCGCACAGCCTTGTGTATTGGTCAAACCTCCGTCCAGAATAGAGCATGCGTAGAATCGTAATGCAAATCTCACTGAGATATTTTTATGGTATTAACGCAAAGGAGATGATAGTATAATTGTCTCCCACCCACGTCTTCTCTGTTTCTTCTTGCTGTAGTTAAATAGCGCTCTGTTTCATTCTCACGTAATTCTTACTTAAATATTTCTCAGGCACCAGTTATGTGCAGTTAGTATGTGCAACCAAATATTTAGTTACAATAAATAATTTACGTGAAAGATAAATTCTTTGGTGTCGATCTTACCCCCTTACTCCTGAATTAATCAAGTTGCTTCATGCACGACATGGAGTGCTATTTATCTGGCTGCTTAAAGAAATTTGCGTACTTGATATTAAATTATTAAAGTAATTAAACTAATAATTTTCCAACTACGTTTCTTCTAAATGGTTAGGAAGGGATTGGCCTAGTGGCGACCCTGAATTTCTAAATTTTTGTCATGATTTGTGTAAGAGAAGCAGCTAGAAATGCGAGATAACGTATATGGCTCTATGAGAAACGTCGTAAACATAGTAATACGTTACAGTGTCTTCATTTTTGTTTGGTCTTGCTTCCATTATCAACAGCAACGTCGGAATCGCCTGTCTAGTGCCTTTATCTTTCTTGAAGCCAAACTGATCGTCATCTAACAAATCTTCAATTTTCTTTTCCATTCTCCTGTTTGTTATTCTTGTCAGCAACGTGGATGCCTGACCTTTCAAGCTAATTGTCCGATACTTCTCCCACTTATCAACTCTTCGGAGTAATGTGAATGATGTTTTTCCGAAACTTCGAGAGCATATCGCGAAACTTATACATTATACACACCAACGCGAATAGTCGTTTTGTTGCCATTTCCTCCAATCATTTTAGAAATTCTCATGGAATATTATCTATCCCGTCTGCCCTATTCGATCGTAAGTCTTCCAAAGCTCTTTTAGATTCTGATTTTAATAATGGATTCCATGTCCGTCCTATTCGGCTCCTGTTTCTCCTTCTATCATGTCACCAGACAATTCTTCCGCCATCGGTGTACTTTTTCCACTTATCCGCTCTCTCCTCTGCGTTTCACTGTGGAATTCCCATTGTACTATTAATGTTACCACCCTTGCATTTAATTTTGTTTTGACTTTTCTACACGCTGAGTCAGTCCTTCCGACAATCACTTCTTTTTCGATTTCATCACATTTTTCATGCAGCCATTTCGTCTCAGTTTTCTCGCACTTCCTATTTACTTTAATTCCTCAGCGACCTTTATTTCTGTATTCCTAAATTACCCCGATTATTTTTGTACTTTCTCCTTTCATCGATCAGCTGAAGTATGTCTTTTGTTATCCAACCCAACTGCCTGCTGAGCTGTTCTTCTGTACACCTAGCGCATTCCGCCCTGCAGTTTTGTGTTTTACGTAACACAGTGTTTTTTACGTCTTATCTCACGAATTATGTACTGCACAGTGCTATAATTTCGCAGGTACACTCACAGGTATACATAGATACTGCTGTGAAATGTGTTGCAAATAGAGCTGGTAGCAGTAAATGAAAACGCCACGCGTAGCAGGGCAGTATTTCATGCATCTCGGTGTTTATGAACTATGTGTCGTACTGTGGCTTATTTTTGCATGTTCATTTAGTGGTATCTGTGAAAATTCCCTGCAGAATGTGGTTGCAGATGTAGCTAATAGTGAGGATGTAATAAATAAACACGTAGATCGTGTGTCCGCTGCACTTGCAAAATAATAAACGTGCTGAGGCCCACTATTACTGAAATTATAAGTCCGGAAGTGTCCGGGGGTGCCATCGACATATCATTCTGCACATTGCATCAGGCGAAGGTGATCATGATAGATTGTGGATCTACCAGAGTCACACGTTAAGTCATTAACCACCCCCGTTATCCACAAATCTTAATACCTGAATACCGTTAAACATATTAGAAAGTATGATAAACGGATCACAAACCAAATTACATTTGTTAAGTTCTGCTATCCGACTTGCGCGTAGCGACGAAATTTTGGACGCGCACTGAGACCTATTCGACTGTCGGTCATTCGTAGGGTTACCATATTTCCAAATGAAAAAAACCGGAGGGTATTACAAACAATCTTTGTGTGAATCGCAATGGTTTACTTTTTCACAAAAGTGTATTTATCGATTCCTCGAACTTTTTTAAGTAACTCTGTCTTGCATTTGATGTTATTACAGTACTGAGAACAAGTGACATCCTTATAGTTATAACTGACAACCAACAGGTTCCTTACGCATTGCACACAAAGCCGATTTCTTTCACGAGTTCAACGCATATTTAATAAGAAAAATCTTCGTACCAGAGCTCGTCTGCGCTGTGGGTATGGTTTGCAAAAAGGTATGGCACAGCTTTCAAAAATTATGAATACTCACCTCCAAGACGACTGTTGCTGAAATGATACTATCTGTCAGATTTAGTTTTCTCTAAAGATGTTGATCTGGTTCCAGATATGAACTGTTCACTTAGAAATAGTTTCAGGCGATTTATTTCACAAACGGTTCACTGTCATCCATAAGAATATTCTATTTCTCAAATAGGCTACAACATTTTCCACACTTTTCCAATCAAGTTCTTTGCTAAGAGTTAACCAATCGAAAGCAATTAATACATCGTACTACGGCATTCATTTGCTAATGTAATCACTGCAAACACAATAAAAGGCATTCCTATCTTTTCTGAACAATTAACAAGCTGCTTACTGTCGCATTTAGAGATGACATCTTTTATTTCTGGGTGAACGAAGTTAGTTATAGCTCTCTCTTGAAGACTTGATGCACCACCGCTCCGGCGCTTAGGGCAGAACACACTTGCACAACAGTCTTATTTCACCTTATTTATCAACGAACCGTAAGTATCCTGCCGTCAGAGGACTTTTCAGAAAAAGCATTATTGTAATGGGAATATTATTTTCAGACACGAAATAAGAATTAAGAGCCTCGTATATCTGCAAAATTCTTCAAATCATAGTCCTAAGTGGTGGCCACATTGTTTCCATGTGAGAAAGTTCAAATGGTTCAAATGGCTCTGAGCACTATGGGACTTAACATCTGAGGTCATTAGTCCCCTAGAACTTAGGATGACTTAAATCTAACTAACCTAAGGACATCACACACATCCATGCCCGAGGCAGGATTCGAACCTGCGACCGTAGCGGTCTCGCGATTCCAGACTGTAGCTCCTAGAACCGCTCGGCCAGCGCGCCCTGCTGTGAGAAAGTTTTGCCTCATTTTTAGGAAATTCAATCAAGTTTTGTACACTCACAGCGTAAAATCCACAGGGGGAGAATACTTTCTGGACAAAAACTTCCATCTTCAGAATGTCTGAAGCAATTCTACTAGCATTATGTATGATATATCATGAACGGCCACTTCCTAAAATGTAGCCCCCAATTCCTCCTTCAGTTTATTCAACACAGTGTTGGCTCCGCATTGTTCTAACGGGCGACAGTTGACATTGGCATTATCACCGCCGAATGCAACACACATTTGTGACAAGGGTTTTGTTGAAGCACTTCCATCAGACACCTGACTACAGTGTCTGACATTCCGTTTGGAAGATTTTGCATTCGCTAAAAACTTTTGTCTGCATGCCTCCCATCATCATCATCATCATCATCATCATCATCATCATCATCAGTGATCTGCCTAAAGGCAGGTTCTCACATGGTAGTTCTCCAGGCTGTCCGGTCGTCTGCCATCCTCTTCAGGTCTGCATAATTTCCTCTTCCCTTTATGTCGTCTATCACCTTGTATCTCCTTCTTCCTCTCAGTCTTCTCCCACAAACCAATCCTTCCAAAGCATCTACTAGCAAGCACTCCCTTCTCAATGAATGTCCCAACCAGTTCTTTTTCCTTTCTCTTACAACCTTCAGCAGACATCTTCTCTCACCAACCCTTTCCAATACTCTTTCATTACTCACTCTTTCCATCCAGCTTATTCTCACCATTCTCCTCCACATCCACATTTCAAATTCTTCTAACCTTTTTTCATCCTCTCGTCTCAGTATCCATGTTTCTGCCCCATATAGTGCCACACTACAGACAAAACATTTGCCAAGCCTTTTCCTTAGTCCTTTATCTAATTTGCCACATAAGAGTCTCCTCTTTCTGTTGAATGCCTACTTCGCTATGGCAATTCGAGTTTTCACCTCCTGGTGACATCTCAAGTCTTCAGTTATTGTGCTTCCGAGATATTTAAATTCCCTTACTTGGCTGATGGTAGATCGTCCTATTTTAATATTGGACAGTCTGCGTCTTGTACTGATGACCATACTCTTTGTTTTTTGCTGTGTTTATTTGCATCCCATATTCCACACAAGCTTCATTCAGATCTTTGAGCATGTTATTCACTGTCCGCTCACTTTATGACGCTAATACAATGTCATCAGCAAATCTTATACATTCTATGCTCTTCCCACCCATACATATTTCTCTTTTCCCATCTAAACTTTTCACAATAATATCTTCAAGGTATATGTTAAACAACAGTGGGGAAAGGCAACAACCTTATCTAACACTTCGTCCAATGCTGCTTCCTTCTGACATTTCATTTCCAATCCTTATCCTTACTTTCTGGTGTAAATATAGATTCTGTATCAGTCGTCTCTCTTTCCAATCTACTCCTTTCCTCTTCAAGATATCCATCAGCTTGTTCCACTGAACTCTGTCAAAAGCCTTTTCTAAATCTATAAAAACAGCAAAGATTTCTCTACCCTTTTCTATATTCTTTCCCCTATAGTTCTTAGCAGGCCAACAGCATCTCTTGTTCCTTTTGCTCTTCTAAATCCGAACTGCTCCTCTGCGATCCCTCTATCCAGCTTGCCATATAACCTTCTATTCTACACTCTCACCAAGACTTTAGCTGCAGGAGAAATTAGACTGATGGTCCGGTGCTCTTCACATTTTTTAGTGTTTCTCTTTTTCTCTATTGGTATCATAACTGTTGCAGCGAAGTCCTCAGGCCATTCCCCTTTGTCATATATCTCGTTACAGAGGTAGACTATTTCTTTTCTTGCCTTGTTTCCCAGATGCTTCAACAGTTTTCCTGGCAAATCATGTATTCCACATGCCTTCCTATTCTTCATCTCCTTCAGCGCCTTTTCTACATCTGCTTCCAAGATGGTAAATCCCTTTCCATCTTCCGGCACATATTGCTCCTCTTCAACCTTAATTTCGCTTTGCATTTCATCCCCCTTATACAGACATTCAATATATTCTTCCCACCTGTTCAAAACCTCCTGGCATGCCTCCCATGGCCTGAGGAAAAAACTGAATAACTACAGGAAAAAGTTTAATATTTCCGTACTTGCTTGCATCAGTACTAAAACTAAGAAAATGAAGTCTTTACAGTTGAACTTTTAATTGATCTAGGCACTGAGGGGCTAAGACATTTTACTTAATCTAGGCACTGATGGGCTAAGACATTGCTGACTATTGCTTCCTATTTCGACTAACACAAGGACAGTTACCTGTAATCCTGCCGTCATCAAAAACCTTTCCAGCCATTCTGCTGGTGCAATCCCTCAAGCTAGATCTTTCACGGTTTTTTACGGTATAAAATGCGTGAGCTGCCACAGCTGCTGCCATCTTCAAATCACTCTCACTGTATGTCTGCGGGGAAAAATAACTGATTCATGCCTTGTGCTTCTTCACTTATTTGTGCTTTTTGGCATTAAACGCGATCCATATTATCTATACTCCCACCATGTGAAACAGAGAAGAAAGATCTGAATGAAACTGATAACAAGCTCTGTATAACATACTGGACACGGGCGAATGCAGGACGCAAATCTGCAGGCTCTGCACGCATTGTTTTTGTCAACTAGGAATAACACTATAAATATATCACTGACACAACACTGAGACAAATAATTCTGTTACCAAACGCCAAGTTGTAGATGAACACTTTATGGAAAGTTATACAAATTGATGTTTGTTAACCAATGTCCAGGAACTGCAAGTGAAATGCAGAGTTCCGGCGGTAATCACAATTCCGTTGACATACTAAGCAAAGTGCACTTTGAAGTAAAAGTCCCAGTATAGCATTCCGATTCTGAGTCCAGAGCGCAGGTCCGCCGGAGAGTAGTGGAGTAGAGACATAGCACGATGGGAAGTGGCGTGTGGACGTCAGGAGCACCGTTAAATAAGGCTCCATAGTTGAGGGAGCCGGCGGCTGGGCTCGCCGTGTATTCTGGGCGGCAATTCGCTCACGGGCGAGTGTGGCCGACGGTGCTTTGTCGGCCGCCGTGATGGAGCGCGCCGCTACTCGGTGGCGAGATTTAACAGCGGTCGATACCACAGTTTTCTTGCGCTTAATTAGATTTATTTCTGTTTGAGCCTTACCCGAACGTCAAGCGTTCTGCCTAATGCACAGCTTTTCCTTCTCGTAGGAATAGAAATTGGCTGAGGTATTTTTTTTCTAAATTTGCATTCGGAGTTATCTTTAGGCATATTTGAAACGTCCTCTACAATCGCAACTAATATCGGCAACGGACCACTGCTCTGTGGACGCCATGAGCACGGCCGAATAGACGCGCAGGCGCATCTCCAGAGGAGTGAAACTGAAGACCAGGTTGGCAGCGACCGACTCAAGTGTTGTCATCCCGCTTTTATCTCTTCCTCTTTATTCTCAGTTTCAGTCCACCAGATAAGATCTAACTACACAGAACAACAACTTGACATACGAGTCCAAGAGTCTTTTTTTTTTCATTTTTTTCACAATCGTATTGACCAACTAGGATCACGTTAACAACTTCAGTTACTCTTCTTCCTTTGCTGTTGTTTCCTATTTTTCCAGTACTCCCTCATTTTCTCCCCATGAAGTCTCTTCCTTTCTTCTGTCCATGTTGTTCCCGATTTTTCATTTCTTCTGCTTTGAAAGCCTTCCAAATTTAGTATTTTGTTTTTAAAACGGTTTCTTTCCGCTATTTCTGATACTTTGATGTTGTTTCTTTCAAGATCATTTCTTACTTCTCTAATCCATGCTACTGTCGATTTCTTCTTCCAGAAATGTAGGAGTATTTGTTTTGTTAGTCTACTTCCATCCATTCGGTAAGAAAGGTCCAAAAAAGGTTAATCTTTCTTTGGCCATTACTTCAGATATTTTCTCTATATTTTTGTAGATCTCCTCATTACTTCTTATCTTCCAACCATCTGCAGTTTTCATTGCTCCCATTATTTTTTTAATAATCCTTCTTTCCAGTACCTCTAGTTTGTCCATCTTATAGCTCATCGTTAGGCATTCAGATCCATATAAACATTCTGGTCGTACCACTGTGGTGTGGCGTTTTAGTTTTGTTTTTTCATTTCTTGTTGTAAATATATTTGGTCAGACCATATGCTCTTTCTATTTTATACATTTTCTACGGCTCCTTCAAGCAACTCATTAAAAACTGTGTGGTATTCGGATAAACCGGTTGATTTGGTAACCTTAATCATTCGTCGAGAAGCTGCAGACACACGATGTGCTTCAGCTCTATCTCGTAACTCAAATAGTCTCTATAAATTGACACTCAAATAGAGTTTTGACTATTTGGTGATAGGATGGTACTGAAATGTTTTCCTCTATTGTCACAATCAAAATCTGAGATACACTTTAGTAATAATGAATGAATGAAAGTATGTATTTTTCGGCGCTGGCCCGAGGGGGTATATCTCCGCCATCTTCTGTCACAGCAGCGAATCAAACTACGGGACTGTTCAGTCACTGAAATTTCTTATCATAGCAGTGCTCCTAGAACATCTGTTGGTCGTTCCTCACTCCATTTTATGACGTCACGCCTCATCTATTGCAGTCAGATAGTTAGTTTGTGTTCCCTGTATCATTTTGCACGATAAATCGTAATGGTTACAATAATAGAAATTCTTCTACGGAATAGAAGAAATTGTCAAGAAGATACTTTTTCAGTTTGTTTTCATATTTTTCTTTGTTGTCTGTCAGACATTTTGTGTCACTGGGTAAGTGATCAAAAGTTTTAGCCGCGGCATTGTGCACCCCTTTTTGTGCTAAAGACAGCCTTAGTGTGGACTAATGATTGTCAGTTTTCCTTCTGGTGTTTTAAATCTGTACATCATTGTTCCTTTGCAACTTTAATGGATTACTTACAACAAACTTCGTGAGGGAATAAATATACTGTGAAGCGCTTGCCACAATGCCCAAGGTGATGGTGCGTGCGTGCTACGTGTTAGTCTCATAAAACGTTTGTCAGCATTATTAATTACGACTTTATTGAATGAATATATGCAAATTATGTCAACTAAATGATGTCACTTCCCAAGATCTGCAATTATTCCAAGTGCAAATGTGGCTGAACTAAGTTGTTTCAGGATTTCCCAAATGTGCTTTTTTCAGTTTAAATTCTGATCAGTATGTACACTTAAGAATTTTGAAGTTTCCGCCCACGATGTGCTACAGTTATCATTGAATATGTTGTGTCTTTCTAAAACTGAGTGTGATACCATTCGCAGAGAATCAGTCAATGATACCTTTAAGAAATTTGTTTATCGCTTTTTGTGTTTTTGTATGTATCTTTGGACAGATTAAAATATTAGTGTCATCTGCAACATCAACAGATTATGCTTGTTGTATATTAAACGTAAGATCGTTTACATATATGCAGAACAGTAGTGGACCTAACATTGAGCCGAGCGGAACCAAAAGCCTGATTTCTCTGCAGACTGCATTAGTTGAATAACTAAGTACATTCTTTTGGTCAGCTGTGACATTATCGATTGGTTGGCTGTACCATCAGTCCCATAAAACTTCTGTTATTTATGAGAATATTGTGATTCTCAAAGTGAAATGCGTGTCCAAAATGTTCCAACCATTCTCTATTGAGGAGAGACCTGGAGACCTTGCTGGCCAAGACAGGATTTGGTAATCACGCAGAAAGCAGTAGAAACTATCTCCTTGTGCGGGCGGCCATTATGTTGCTGAAATGTAAGCCCAGAATTCCATAAAGGGTACCAAAACGAGACTTAGAATGTAGTCGAGGAACCACTGTGCTGCGGATGACAACCAAAGGGGCTCCGCTGTGAAAAACAGGTCATCCGGTCTTAGAAGCTGGGCTCATCACAGAAACACTTCCACTCCAGTCAGTGAAATTCCGTGCCGGTCTCGAGACAACCTTGACAGCGGCGAGAAACCAGTCTGTGGCCTGTCATACGGCCCTTCATCCAGGCGTGACGTAGGATGGCATTTCTTTTTATACACTATATGATCAAAAGTATCCGGATACCCTCACAAACATACGTTCTTCATGTTATGTGCATTGTGCTGCCACCTACTGCCAGGTACTCCAAATCACCGACCTCAGTAGTCATTAGACATCATGAGAGAGCTTTTGTCATATATCTGTACGAGAGATTTCCACACCTCCTAAACATCCTTAGGTCCACCGTTTCCGATGTGATAGTGAAGGGAAACGTGAAGGGACACGTACAGCACAAAAGTGTACAGGCCGACCTCGTCTGTTGACTGACAGAGACCGCCGACAGTCGAAGAGGACCGTGACGTGTAATAGGCAGACATCTATCCAGACCATCACACATGAATCCCAAACTGTATCAGGATCCACTGTAGTACTATGACAGTAGGGTGGGAGGTGAGAAAACTTGGATTTCGTGGTCGAGCGGCTGCTCATAATCCACACATCACGCCGATAAATGTCAAACGGCGCCTCACTTGGTGTAAGGAGCGTAAACATTGTACCATTGAACAGTGGAAAAACGTTGTGTGGAGTGACGAATCACGGGACACAATGTGCCGATCCGATGGCAGGGTGTGGGTATGGCCAATGCCCAGTGAACGTCATCTGCCAGCGTGTGTAGTGCCAACAATAAAATGCGGAGGCGGTGTTGTATGGTGTGGCCGTGTTTTTCAATGAGGGGGTTGCACCCCTTGTTGTTTTGCGTGGCACTATCACAGCACAGACCTACATTGATGTTTTAAGCACATTCTTGCTTCCCATTGTTGAAGAGCAATTCGGGGATGGCGATTGCATCCTTCAACACGATCGAGCAACTATTCATAATGCACAGCCTATGGCGGAGTGGTTACACAACAGTAACATCCCTGTAATGGAGTGGCGTGCACAGAGTCCTGACCTGAAACCTATAGAACACTTTTCGGATGTGCCAGGCCTCTCCGACCGACACCGATACGTCTCCTCAGGGCAGCACTCAGTGAAGAACGGGCTGCCACTCCCCAAGAAACCGTCCATTACCTGACGGAACGAATGCCTGCGAGCGTGGAAGCTGTCACCAAGGCTAAGGGTGGGCCAACACCAAACTGAATTCCAGCATTACCGATGGAGGGCTCCACGAACGTTTAAGTCATTTTCAGACAGGTGTTCTGATACTTTTGATCACATAGTGTAGCTGGAACCCTTTGGGTGCCATCCGTGGCCCTGTAGGTGTATTAAAAACAAAATCTGAATTACACTTTACTCATATTTAATGAATTAAAAAGTGAATTTTGGGATGCTTGCTCGAAGGGTATCTCTCCATCTTCTGTCACAGAAGCGAATCAAGCGAATCAGATTACAATTACTGAAATTTCTTATGACAGTTGTACTTGTAGTAACATAAAGTGACTTTATAAAGTCATGACGTCAACCACTTCAGTTGGTTAGTTACATATTTCATGGATTATTTGGCACGATAAATCGTAATAATGTGGAACGAGTCATTTTACATCCCATCGCAAATAAATTTCTGTATATAGCTACATGTTGATCATTTGCAAGTTTTCTTTGCTTCAAATACTACAGATGTAGGTTAATAATTCCTACTACCCATCTTTTACACATTACAATACAAAAATTCTTCTACGGAATAGAAGGAGTTTTCAAGGAGAAGCTTCTTCAGTTTGTTTTCAAATTTTACTTTGCTGTCTGTCAGACATCACTGCGTTAATGACCAAAAATTTATGTTACAGCGTTGTCTATCCCTTTTGTGCTAAATACAACCTTAATGTGAAGTAATGAATGTTACTTTTTCTTCTGGTATTGGAATTACTTTCATCATTGTTTCTTTTGAACTGCAGTGGGTTACTTACAACAAAGTTTATGAGAGCATAATTATGATGCGAACCCGTAGCCAGAGTCCCCAACTCCTTAAAGAGTTGTCTACAACATGGTCGTGGATGAGCGGCACATATAATTCTCATAGCAGGTTTCTGAGCAACGAAGGCATTCCTTCTTATAGGGGAGTTACCCCACAACACTATTCCATATAACATTATTGAATGAAGACATGCGTATTACATCAGCTTACATATTTGTCCCTCCCCAAAATTTGCAATGACTCTAAGTGCAAATGCAGCTGAACAAGGTTGCTGTAGGTGTTCCAGACTGTACATTTTCAGCTTAAATTCTTATCAATATGGGCATCTAAGAATTTTGAAGTTTGCACCATATTTATTATTTAATCATTTGTTACAGTTACCATTAATAGAGTGCCCCTAGAAGTGTAGAACTGAATATGTTGTGTCTTTTCAAACTTGAGGGTGAGAGTAGTCGCAGAAAACCAGCCAATCATGTTTTTAGGGTAATCTGCCCGTGAACGCCTGGAAAAATGCTAAACTTTACGTGGCTCTAACTGAAATACGAGAACTCTTAGGCCAATAGGAGTGCTTCTTGCTGAGTATTTTGATGTACAATTAATCACTATAGTTCTCATACTGAATTTATTACGATGTTTTTTGTAACAGACAGTAAATTACATGTTGAATTTGCCGGTCAATACTTGGAATGCATGCTCTGAATTACTATCTTACTTCGATGCTTCAAACTTTGCGTACACATTAACAACGTGTCCACCTAAACAGTAGACTACAATCATATCATTTCAGTCAGAAGTTTTTATTCCATAAATAGTTAATCTGATAATCAAAATTAAGGAAACTTTTCGGCAAGTAATCAGTATATATTTTTCTTCTTGTTGCTAGTACGTCAGTGTCTGTGGTGTACTTCACTCCAAATAGTATCCTGAAACAGCACAAAAATTTCAAACCTCTAAAACAGATTTTTGTGCACTAAGTAAACACGACAGAAAATTCAATTCTCAGGAAATTCTGTTCAAAGTTATATTTGATACATGGGTTGCCTCTCTTGTTTCTAATACATTCAAGCAGCATAATCTTCTTGGTTTACATGTTCCTTATTTGTGTCTTCCTCTTCTCGTTTCTCCTTGTTATTCTGGTGTCTTAACTTGCCTCAAGAAACTACTTTTCAGATTTGGCCTCTGCCACAGACTCATGCCACCAGTCATTTCCCCACACTGAGCCCAGAATATATTCGTAGGAACTCTACAACTTTGTACCAGTACCAAAACATTTTTTGCAGGGATAATGACTTTCGAGAATGACAAAGTAGCAAAAACTCAAACTACAGAAATGTTTATAAGCATAACAACGTTTGAAAACCAAAGATATAAAAGGAAAAGGCAAAGCGTGTTTTGTACTAAAGCTGCCAACTCAACTCCAGAAATAGTTGTATACTTTCTGTTTCTCGAATGGAACTCTAACGATAACACATGCCGTGTGAAAGCAGGGGAAAAGTGAGTGTGGTCGCACGCCGAAAGATTTTTTAAGTTTTAAAAAAAAATAATTACCCGATGTCCGATTCGGTTCTTTCAACTAACATTTTGTAAAGAAAAATTTAAAAAAATAAAAAGAAAAAAAGACACCTCTGAACATCGTTTTAAGATGAAAAACAAAGAATTGATTTTCTGAAGCGGATTCACAAGGAAGTGAGCTTGAGAATCTTATTTACCATTTATTTTGTTTCTGTATGTGTGCTTGGACTGATTACAATACTACAGTGAAGCGCCAAAGAAACTGCTACACGAATGCTTATTCAAATAGAGAGATATGGAAACAGGCAGAATATTGCGCTGCGGTTTTCAAAGCCTATTAAAGACAACAAGTGTTTGGCGCAGTTGCTAGATCGGTCACTGCTGCTACAATGGCAGGTTATCAAGATTTACGGTAGTGATGAAATGGGGATTTTCACGTACCACCACTTGCCGAGTGTATATCGGGAATACGGCAAAACACCAAATCTCCGAGATCGCGGCAGCCGGAAAAAGATCCTGCAAGAACGGGACCAACGACGACTGAAGAGAATGGCTCAACATGAGAGAAGTGCAGCCCTTCCGCAAGTTGCTGCACGTTGCTGGGCCATCAAGCGTCAGCATGCGAACCATTCAACAAAATATCATCAATGTCGGCTTTCGGAACCGACGGCCCACTCGTGTACCTTTGATGACTGCACTCACAAGAAGCTTTACGCCTGCACCCAACACTAGCATTAGGCTGTTGATGACCGGAAACATGCTGCTTGGTCGGACGAGTCTCGTTTCAAATTGTATCGAGGGGATATACGTGTATGGAGACAGTCCATGGATCCTGCATGGCAGCAGGGGACTGTTCAAGCTGGTGGAGGCTATGTAATGGTGTGCAGTTTGAGTGATATGGGACTCCTGACACATCTAGATACGAATCTGACAGGTGACACGTACGTAAGAATCCTGCCTCATCACGTGTATCCATTCATGTCCATTGTGCGTACCGACAGACTTGGGCAATTCCAGAAGGACAATGCGACAACCTACACGTCCAGAATTGCTACAGAGTGGCTCCAGGAACTCTCTTCTGAGTTTAAACACGTCTGCTGGCCCGACTCCCCATACATGTACATTATTGAGCATATTTGGAATGCCTTGCAACGTGCTATTCGGAAGAGATCTTCACCCCCTCTTACATATTTATGGACAGTCCTGAAGGATTCAATTGCCTCCAGCACTACTTCAGACATTGGTCGAGTCCATGCCACGTCCTGTTGAGGCACTTCTGCGTACTCTCGGGGGCCCTGCACTATATTATACAGGTGCACCAGGTGTTTTTGCTCT
This sequence comes from Schistocerca americana, assembly GCF_021461395.2. Classification (NCBI taxonomy): domain Eukaryota; kingdom Metazoa; phylum Arthropoda; class Insecta; order Orthoptera; family Acrididae; genus Schistocerca; species Schistocerca americana. The sequence continues at coordinate 196,394,082 of NC_060127.1, forward strand.
TCATTGGAGTATCATCTGCAGAAAGAACGAATTCCGATTGCTGTAAGTTAAACGGAACATCGTTCACACACATGAGGAACAATAGTGGACCTAAGACTGTGCCTTGGGGAACCTCATATGTGGTTTATCCCCAGTCCGAATTACGTCCCTGGACCCTATTGGTTGTCTTACTAAGTACAACTTTCTGCCTTGTTTTAGATAGATATGACATTATCCATCAGTTGGCTGTACCAAAAATCCCACGAAATACTGTGATTCGTGCAGTCAGATGCCTCATCTTCGGTCAACTGAGATGTGTTGAGTGGAAATCAAGGTTATGCCTCCTAGAGCTAGGAATGCTACGATAACACAATGGCCCACCAGCGGTTGGTGTTTTACAAGCCACGATGCCTCCTGTTTGCTCCGTTACAACCTCAGAGGGACCGGACCTCTGCCGCGAGATACTCGCGGCTGGTGTCCCGCTTTGGCGGTCCCGGCTCGACCATAAAAGTGGGGATTACACTGGAGGTGAGGTGCCGACCGGCTACCAGCGAGGGAGAATGTCAGGGCTGGCGGCAGGACGAGTCGGGGCTGATCTGGGCTGCGGTGTGACAGGCGGCGCTAAAGAGCAGGTGTTTATGCGAGCGGCGCCGCGCCGTGTCGACAGCGGGCGTGTGGCAGCCTGGGTGGTCGCGGCCGCACCTGCCGCGTATCTCTGTAACTCCGGATTACCTCCAGCGGTGTCGGCATTTTATTGGCTGTAATTGCACGAGAGTCCCGCCACATACGGCGCTGTCTGAGCGCGGCAGAGAAATGTGCCGACCCACTCCGATCGGGGGACGCAGCTTCCACGTCGGCCAGTTCTCTTAATGTCGAAAGCGTAGATTATGTCAGACACACAGCTGCTACCATCTCAACGTTATAGTGCACAGTGAATACTGTTTATCGTGGAAATATGACGACGGGGATTCCTCTTCGAGAATCATTCAGTCACTCGGTGTCACGCTAGATAATTTACGAAGAAGGGCAAGCTGCCCTAGGAGGATAAGGAGCAAAATAGGCTATATGTGCATGTGCGTTCCCAAGAAAGTTGTCCAACTTGAAGACAGATCTTTAAGTCATTGAAACCTACACTGTCAAAGTACACATGAGAACACACCAGACAGTTGGGAATGTTCTGTTCCTACCAGTGTACCAGTGTTTACAAGGGTGGGTAACCTTGAAAGGCGGTTGTACGTGGTATGTACTCGGACTATGGAGAAGCAGCTTCTGAACACCGTAGAGTGTGATCGAAGTACCAGTAATAGGCGTATGGTCCGCCAGCTTGGGGTTAAGCAACGCAACCGTGTGAAAAGGTCTCCACGACGTCTGGCGCTATCTGTATCATCTGCAATGTGTTTAGGCCTTATTATATAGACATGCCTGCGATGCGACGATTTTGCCGCTGATTAGTTGCACAGCAAACCACACTCTTCCAATCGCTGTGATCCATCCGCTCACGGATCAACTATCACAATATCCGCCTGTGAACTACAGAGAACCGCCGCGATACGATTGTAGCGAAATCTGGCATTCGAAATCTGGCATGCGAACACATTCGTAGTTTTTTTTTTTTAGATGCAACTCGTATCAAATTCCCAGAAACTTCCCCGAGTATAACTCACCCACGTTCAGCAGTCAATCGCTGTAAGTCGCTCATATCCATCCACTGCCAGTTGCCTTCTGTCACACGCCCATTCAGTCCAACACATTGTCATTGTCTCTCTGTGTCTCTATGTCATGGTCTCCCCCTCCTTTTGTCCTACTACTACAGTCTCCTATCTCTGAAACTGCCTCCCTTTTGCTGTCTCTTATTCCTAATATATTATTCCTTCCTTCTTACTGCTCTTGTCTGTTCTGTCACTATGTGTCTCTCTTTCTCTCTTCCTCGTTGTCAGTCATATACTCTGTCCATCATTATTACTGGCTCTCACTCACTTTCAGTTTCTCTCCTTTATTCCTCTCTCACTTTCAATGTCTCCTTCAACCTTTTCCTAGCACTTTTCTGTCACTGTCAGTTATGTTCCACTGTCGCTGGGTCCCTCTCTTTCTCTCACACTGATGTTTCCACGCTCTTTCCATAACACAACCGCTCTTTACTATCTTCCACTGTTCATTACTTTTCCGTCTCTTTGCCACTGCCATTCTCTTGTTCTCTCTCAGCGTGTCTTCCCACGCATAAATTTCAGGAAAAGATTTTGAAAGTTCTGGGTAAGGTAGAATGAGGCAGCCCGTTCCCCATTTTTTAGAGTCTTTTAAATAAACAGCAACATATTTGCATTTTTGTGTTTCAATTGGAGCATTTTTTCACTGGTTCCCTTCTTTTCCCTGCTGCAACAGGCCATGTAACTCATATGAAAAAACTATATTGGTCAATATAATTTAGATAGTCTACTTAGAAGTAGCGCAAAACTGATTATACAGCTCAGAACAGATTTTACGTGCAAAAAATTACCCATATGCTTTAGTACTAATACGTGGCATTCTCAGATGATAACGGCGACACTTTACACTGTAATTTTCAGTGCTATGTCACTTTATAAACTACTTTTTCGCCTCACACCGGATTTTACGTGCGTATTTTACTTGAGCAAGTGGGGTAACTTTGAATCTCTGTATCTTAGAAACGCATAAAGATACCAGGAAAATTTTCAAGCTTGTCAGAGATCGGGATCTTAAAAATATATGATATAAATTTAGGCCATTACTGTGCATAACTGGTTTGGAATCCTCGACTGGGTTTTGGCCCACTGGAGACGGCGAAAATATAGTACAAATCCGTTTTCTTGGAGTTTTCCGAGGAACCATCCACGAACTAACAATGTCTCTGCTAAGTCCCATCAAACCCAATATAGACCACATGAAATGCAAAAAGAATTGACCGATTTGCTCCATTTGTCCAAGCAGATAGGAAGAAGGGTGTAATATTCATACATTAACCCTGTACTGTAGGGTAACGGCACTGAAAGATTCCTTCTGTTGGCTGTACAAATGGTCTCTAACCCACCCACTTGACCCTACCTTTTTATCACTAATAGAACCTGAGGTATGACTACCCAAAAATCCTTTTTTTAAAAGCGGCGTTTTGGAACATATTAGGTACGCATGCTGTCGCCTTATTAGCGATAAATACCAACTAGCAGAGAGACCACGCATTTGGGCCATATGCCCATACAACCGTTTTTGCTTTGTATCGTCTCAGGAATATTTTCCTGCAGTTTGTCCTCATTTAGGAAAATCACGCAACCTGTGTAGAGACAGAGAGAAAGTGAGTGAGAGAGAGAGAGAGAGAGAGAGAGAGAATAGGAAGAACTAAATCTTGTGCAGTCAGAGATATCTCCTCGATGTAATGCAGCTTTAAAGGCTTCCATGACGAAAAGAAACTGAATACGGGGATTGTAAATGAGAGAGGAAGGGACACAATACAGGACAAATTCTGCATTGGTAATTCGGTGGTCTTGGCCGTAGGACGAAGTTGTAACTAGTGAAGATATCAAAAATTCAAAGAGATGAACGCATGCTACAGATGAGTTTTAATTGGGTCAACAAAATGTTACAACAAATGAAGACCTAAAACTTAAACAGTACAACGCAGTTGCCACCCCCAGTCAATTGTCCGCGCATACACTCAATGCAGATGTTCAGACTAACTGCCATTTCGCAGACGACACATTCGAACATGACGAGACACACTGCTGGACACTGATCGTAACGTAACTGTTGGTATTTCCGGTGATTTCTCGTGCAGGCCAGTTAATGCCCTTGGTGTGCTGGTGTGCGCTGTAGACTTGAGGTGCCCCCAAAAGGAAAGATTCCGGAGGCATGAGGTCAGGCGAGGCGCCGGGCCATTCCATCGGACGCTGTCTACCAACCTGACACCCAGGGAGAAGCTCATCCACGTGTCGGCGGACGTTTCGTCGGAAGAGTGGAGGTGTGCCGTTCTCGTGGAAGACAAACATGGGTCTCCGTTCGAGTGGCAGATCGTCCAGTTAGGGTAGTAATGTTTCCTCAAGGTGATACCTTAGCATGCAGCATTGAGCATGCTGTTAAACATTTGGGACCAGTAAGGACATTTCCATGTATGCCACACCTCATATTCAGCCTAAGTTTAGCTTAAGTCTGTGCCTGCACAGTGAGATGAGGACTGCCATCTGACGCTCCTATTCAGATGGAAACTAGCTTCATCGCTGAAGAAAACGTCAGCTTCAAAGTTCCACAGGTGTGTGTTTGTGTGTGTGTGTGTGTGTGTGTGTGTGTGTGTGTGTGTTTCTTGAAACGATTCACATAGTTACACACTCCTGTCAGTGTCATCACATTGGACTTCTTGCACAAAGTGGATTCTATCGATGGACGTGATCAGAGGACAGTGTCCCGGACGTGGAAGATCGGCTGATGTTGCATCGCTGTGCCATCTTTCTTGTTGATCGAACTGGACTCAGTACCGCCTTAGCCAGTACAGACTACAGGTGTATCCGCTGCTGCGCGAAGCCATCCGGAGCGTCTCTGGTCGTGAACACGGCGTGGTGAGCTGAACCGTTGCATTGAACGGCCAGTCATTCTGTTCGCGTGTCACCTGTGGCATTCTGCTGCTGCTTGCGTTGGCTCCCTCCTGCCGTATGGACGAGAACAATTTCCTCCTCCTCCTACGTTGCTCCCGCACTGCAAAATGGCACCTCACTGCACTGGCTGTGGTAGCTGGCGCCCCTTCAATGGACAACGGTAATCTGTTGCGTCACAGACAACCGGCCATGTCGATCTGTGAGGAGAACACGACTGATCATTTCGGCTGTGTGGCGGTGGTGGGGCGTTCCTCTCCTTGCACTTTCCACTGTACTCACTACCGTACTCTAAGGACTATAAAATGCTATGGACTATAAGATGCACCTTCGTTTTTAAAATAATATTTTAAGCGTTTGTACTATTAGGCTGTGGAGACACACTAAAGAAATTAAGTTTCCAAAACCGAACTGGCATTTAAAATTGCTGAACATATTACGGCCACTTTGCATTCAGTCCTCAGCCTGCACATTTTGTAACACCCCACCTGTTACTTATCTGGTTTTTGTGTGTGTTCACCCCAAGTAATTGACTAACAGATCAACAGTGCAAAACTGCCGCAATGTCGGATAATGCAAAGAAAGTAATATGGCCCTGTGACTCCTGATTGAACTGCGGTGGCAGTGTTGACATTAATTGGTTCAGAATTGATCCCTTTTAATTAAAAAGGGGTGCACATTGATGTTATGTTCAGCTATTGAACACCAGATGCAAATGTTGAACATAAAATTAATTAAGAAAGTTACTTGGGATTTCAACTACTTGATTGAAAACAGATGCAGTCGATTAGCACAGATTTATTTTAAATCACGACCTTCAATCATCACATTACATGACTCTCCTAACAGGCAGTGGTAATAAATTGCGTTTGCGTGGAGTAAAGCGCGATAAATCAAAAGTAATTCCTATCTACTGACCCAGGCCTAATGCGAAGCGCGAGAAGAATTCTACAATACTCGGCCCATGAAACCCTCGTGGAAACTTTGCCGACGTGATCCAACAAATTAATCAGTGGCCGGAGTGGGCGCAATATCACCAAATTCAGCGTGGTGGAGCGTCGTCGTTGTGTGGACGTCGGCCGGCCACATGGTGCTGCAAGGCTGCGCTCGTCTATTCACTCCTAGCTATCTTTCTCAGTACATAGCTGAACCAAAACTTCGTATCTCCAAGCTCAATCGTTCCATTTGCTAAGTCCTAAACTGCAGAGATGCTCACTCTCTCTCAGGCAAGCTGAGTAAAGAACGCCACGTCCGCACTCTAAGCAAGCTGGGAACGGAAGACCCCTACGGAGACTTCTGCCAGTCTGCTCTTCGCCTCGGTTTCCCCTCCAGCAACATCACTTACGCCAATTGCAGCGCATCTCGCATTAATTATGCATCGCTTCCCAGCGCCGACCAATGCCTGCTCTGGGAAGTGAAGAAATTCCACAAAATTTCCCTTCCTCTCAACTTCTGCTATTTAGCTCCTCCCAGACCATCCATCAAGGTTAGCGTCTGCACAAACACCAATTTTTCCGGAATTCTGACTCCCAGGAGAGTACTTCATATTCCTCGGTCCTACGTTCCCATCGGAGGCCGGCGTATTTCATTCTGTCACTCTTCACCTGATTTACTTCAGACTCTGCGGACCATGAATTCAGCGTGAAGTTGCTAAGTCACGAACATGAATATTTTGACCTCTGCTGACCGCTCCACTGTAGCTTTGCGTGGCTTACTCGCATGTTTCACTGAAAATGGGACGACGGATATTTATCAACAGGCGTACTAGTTCTCCGTCTGTTTTCCGGTACGCCAGCATGGGGTCAATCACCCACTCACTGTCACTCATCCTAAGGCAGCTGGAGGCCATGCCCCGTTACCGCTTTCTCTGAGCCGCCCTAAGCTGCCTATTATCGCTTCCCTTCGCCGCTCCCCAGCCGACCACGGTTGGGATAAACTAGCCTCCAGTAAATTGACGCGTTTCCACAAAGTTTTCATGTCGTGTGAATTAGTTTAAAACCGTCACCCGACATTAATTATTCCAATAAGTCAATACTATACCCTCTACAAGATGCACTGTGCCTTGTCAGTCATTTTTGTTCAGCCCTACTGTTCGCTCAACGTGAGTTAGGTGATCTCTAATGACTTCATGTAAGGGGCATAGTTCTTGCCACCTTACAATTTAGTCTTCCTGTTGTTTTTTTTTTTTCAGTTTTTCTTTACTAGCCTGCCAGTCACGAATGGTTTTCTTTTTTGTTGGTGGAGGGCCGAAATGCCGCTCAGCTGCTCTGTTTCCATGTTCTTCTACATGTGCTAGAACTTTCAATTTATAGTCCACAATATGTGAACACCTTTCACTTTTTCCGTTACGAAACTAGTGCAACTAGCTACTAACAAAAATATTGCGCTGTTACCCAAAACAGAAATCATTTTCAGCTCAAGTTCACTGGCACCGTCGACTGCACTGACGCATCATAGGTTAGACAGTGTTCTCGGTTTGTGATGGCGGGGTGGGGAAACAGTGTTAGCAAGCCTGTGAATCCCCGCTACTCGTGTTTGTCGCACCGGTGCGCTGCCGCTGCCGTTTGGATCCAGTATTGCCAGAGTGAGATAAGTTTCCTGCGGCATCGAATAAATGGTCATTTTTAAGATTGGCGAGAGTTTCAAATGAAACACTGAACATCTTTACATTAATTTATAGTACAAAATGCATCGAAATTTGGAGGCAATTTTTCGAAGAAAGAAGTGCGTCTTATAGTCCGTATAATATGGTAATACCATATTAATCGTATGGGAAATGACTTTTAAATCAACTTATTCATTAAAGGGCTCCAAAAAGAATGCAAAGATTTTAACAAGTGATACAGAAACGTCTTCAAGATAATGAGACGATTTAATGTCAAAGTGAAAAAAAAAGAACAGAAAGTTTCTTTCGTACCTTGATAAGTTTCGATGTGAGCTCCATTTGTTCCTCTGACTACAAAATGATACTCGACTTCATGCCATGTGTTTCTTAGCATACCTGGTGTTAGAGTTGTGATGGCTGTCGAAATTCGCTCCCACCGATGCCTCAATGTTCTTCATGTAGCCACAGGGAAAAAAGTCCAATCGGGTAGAATCAGGACTTCTGGGAAGGTAGGTAGGGGCGCATCCCTGTCTTTCCGACCAATGGAAAAGTTGTTGTTTTGTGTGTTGTGTACGTCGACATGGTGATGTGGCGCGCCGCTGCCTTGTATAAAATGACATGCTGACCTGTGTATTGTTATCTGCGATTTGAGGAGACTCATGCAGTGGCAGCATATCCACATAAATTATGTCTGTAATCGTTCTTTCGGCGGAAAAGTAACAACCTATAATTTGGTCATACAATAACCCACACTACAGGTTCAAATTTGGCGAAACACGGACGTGTTTGTGCGCAACGTTTGCATCCGGCGATTATGGTGGCTAATATAATCATTTGTATGAACGCTGCACCCTCAGAAAACAGCACTTGTATGGGAAAATCAAGCATGTCATGACTTTCATTCAGCTTTAAATTGCAGGAGTCTTACGCTTAGCTCGGTCTGTCGATTTTACTTCTTGTCTAATCTGAACCTTTTAGCCATGAAGTTGCGACGTTTTATGATAGACATTGAAGAGTGTTATATCTTTATATGAAGACTTCGTCGGGAAAGAAATGTTTTCGGGTTTCTGATACAAGACTGTCGGATTACTGCAACTTTTGTCTTTTTTTTGATCTCGACCAGCCTGGTGAATACCCTTGGAACAAGTTTCCCGTACCTCGAAACAGGTCGAACCTTCGAAAAATGAGCTTTGTTATTGGGTGTGTTTTGTCCTGGATAAGTTTCTGGAAAGCGAGGGACCACACTAACAACTGACTTAAACTCGGTGTACCAAAGAACGCGCCGTGTCTTCTGTTGCACCGTCAACGTCGTACTGGTGTGCGAGTCAAAGTGGTGGCGCACTGGTCAGCATCTCTTTTGCGCATTTTAAGGTCAACCACGCGAGACAGTAAACTAAACTTAGTTATTTGATCTGGAGTTGAGTAATTTCTTCAGAAGCGGTTGTTCAAAACCGCACCGTTATTTCGGCAACGATATACTGAGGTGGGACACCTCCTAATATCGTGTCGGAGCTCCTTTTCCCCAGCACAGTGCAACGACTGCACGCGGCGTCGTCTCAACAAGTCGCTGGAAGACCACTGCAGGAGTACTGAGCCGTGCTGCCTCTACAGCCGTCCGTAATTATGAAGGTGTTTCCGGTGCAGTAGGTTGTGCACCAAGTGACCTCTCAATTAGGTATCATAAATGTTCGATTGGATTCGTGTCGCGCGATTCAGGTTCGCCAAACCATTCTCTCGAATTGTCCAGATTGTTCTTCAAACCAGTCGCGAACAATTGTGGCGCACTGTCACGCATAGAAATTCCACCGCTTGGGAACATCATGAATGGCTCCAAATGGTCCCCAAGTAGCCGAACATAGCCGTTTACAGTGAACGGTCGGTTCATTTGGGAGAGAGGACACAACCCATTCCATGTAAACACAGGACACACCATTATGGAGCCACCACCAGCTCGCACAGTGCCTTGTTGACAACCTAGGTCCATTACTTCGTGGGGTCTGCGCCACACTCGAACACTGCCATCAGTTCCTGTCAACTGAAATCGGCAGACATCTGGCCAGGCCACGGTTTCCCAGTCGTCTAGCGTCCAACCGATGAGGTCACGAACCAGGAGAGGCGCTGCAGGCGACGTCGTGCTGTTAGCAATGGCGCTCGCGTCGGTCGTCTGCTGCCACAGCCCATTAACGCCAAATTTCGTCGCACTGTGCTAACTGATACGCTCGTCGTACATCCCACAATGATTTCTGGGTTATTTCACATATTACAGCTTGTCTGTCAGCACTGACAACTTTACGCAAACGCCTCTACGCTCGGTTGTTAAGTGAAGGCCATCGGCCACTGCGTTGTCCGTGGTGGGAGGTAGAAATGCCTGAAATTTTGTTATTTTCCGTACGCTCTTGACACTGTGTATCTCGAAGTTTTGAATTCCTAACGATTTCCGAAACTGAATCCCTCATATTTCTACCTTAAAGTTTGTTAATTTCCGCCGTACGGCAATAATCTCATCGGATACGTTCCCATATGAACCTCTCGAGTAAAAGTGACAGATCCAGAAATACATTTCCTTTTATAAAAATGGCTCTGAGCACTATGGGACTCAACTTCTGAGGTCATCAGTCCCCTAGAACTTAAACCTAACTAACCTAAGGACATCACACACATCCAGGCCCGAGGCAGGATTCGAACCTGCGACCGACATCTGTATGAGTGCACATCGCTGTCCCATGACTTGGGGTGACCACGGTTTGTTGGACACTTATCCCTTATACCACAACGCTGGTCGCTTCGGGAGACAATACTCTCTATGATGAGAAGGACATTAATAGTGTGGTACGTCCACTGCTGGGCACAATTTCAGTGAGGTCGAATGTCTGTGCAGTAACGGCAGCCCATCCTTCTTCAAGACCCGAAACCATAGGATGTAGTGACACCGGACGCTGGGTCTGGCGCGAACTCTAACCCGTCTTGCAAATATTCCACTGGTTTCAGGTCTGTACTCTGGGCAGGCCAGTCCGTTTCAGGAATGTCACTGTCCACATACAATTGCCTCACAGATGCTGCACTGTCACGCTGACAAAATCATCCTCCACGAACTGTCCCTGTACTCTATCCAGTACACAATGCTACAAGTCAGAACACTTCTATTTTTGAGAACATTTGACGTGGAGAACAGCGGTCTGGCAAAAATATTCCAAAAATGAACACAATCTGCCTCGATTGAAAAAAAAAAATATTTTGTACTACACGGTTTCGGACAGTTTGTGATCATCTTCAGACCCTCATACCATGATAGTAGACGGTATCGGTGAATTGAGGCGATCTTATAAATCCACGAACGTCTACTACTTGAATACTATCAACAACAGTTCTTCTCAAGCAGAGTTACTAAACACAGCCTTGCGAGATTCCTTCACCAAAGAAGACGAAATAAATATTCCAGAATTCGAATCAAGAACAGTTGCCGAAGTAGATATCCTCGGAGTAGTGAAGCAACTAAAATCATTTCAGAAAACAAGTCTCCCCATCCAAATTTTATCCCAATCAGGTTCCTCTCAGAGTATGCTGATGCAGTAGCTCCATACATTTATTATATGCAACCGCTCGCTGGACGAACGATCCGTACCCAAAGACTGAAGAGTTGTACAGGCCACAGCACTATTGACGAAGGGAAGTAGAATAAATTCACTAAGTTACAGGCCCATATCATTAACGTCAATATGCAGCAGGACCCTGGAACATATATTGTATTCGAACATTATGAATTACCTCTAAGAGAACGGTTTATTGACACATAGTCAACACGTATTTAGAAAACATCAGTCTTGTGAAACACAACTAGGTCTTTACTCACACGAAATGTTGAGTGCTATTGACAAGAGATTTGAAATTGATTACGTATTCCCTAAATTTCCAGAGGGCTTTTGACACCGTACCTCGCAAGTAATCAAATCGCGTACTTATGGAATATCGTCTCAGTTATACGACTGTGTTCGTGATTTTCTGTCAGAAAGGTCACATTTCGTAGTAATTGACTGAAAGTCATATAGTAAAACACAAGTGATTTCAGGCGTTCCCAAGATAGTGTTATAGGCCATCTGCTATTCCTTGCATACGTAAATGATATACGAGACAATATGAGCAGCAGTCTTAGGTTATCTGCACATGAGTCTGGGATTTACGGTCCAGTAAAGTCATCAGAACATCAAAACCAGTCGCAAAATGATGCATATATGATATCTCAATGGCGTGAAAAGTGGCAGTTGGCCGCAAATAATGAAAAGTGCGAAGTCAGCCACACGAGTACTAAAAGGAAACCGCCAAATTTCGGTTACCGGATGCATCACACGAATTAGTTCAACTAAAGACCTAGGTATGACAATCAGGGGGAACTTACATAAGTCACATATATAGCGTTGTGTGGAAGGCTAATCAGACAATGCCTCTTATTGGGGGAACAGAAGATACAACAGATCCACTAAAGCGACTGCCTAAAATGCACTTGCCCATCTTCGGATAGTTACTATGTGGTATGAGATCCTTACATACAGGGTTGACGGAGGATATCTAAAAAGTTCAAACAGGGCAGCTCGTTTTGTAGTATCACGAAATAGGGGGGGGAAAGTGTCAATGATATGGTGATGAGCTGGGATGACAATCATTAGACCAAGGAGTTTTTCGATGCGGAGGTACATTTTCAAGAAATTTCAATTTCCAACTTTTTCCACCGGATGCGAAAATATTTTTTGACGTTCAGATACATAGGGATATATGATTATCGAATTAAAATAAGGGAAATCAAAATTCGCGCGGAAAAGTTTACATGTTTGTTTCTCCTAGGTGCTGCTCAAGTGTGATACAGAAACAGTGTGAAAGTGGACCGATGAACTCTCTGAATTGCAGAGGTGTCATGCGGATGTAGTGTATGTGGACACAAGGAACGCATCGCGGATAGCTGCCAGTGCACTCGGACCACGCCAGGGAGTTCTGAACGCGTGCGAACGTCGACGAGGAGACGTCCTGATAGCCTGCCTTCACATGAATAGTCGGCGTGAGAAACGTTGTAACATGACTGTCCTCAAATGCGCATCTGCAACGTCGATCCTCGGGAAATTTGCATAACGTTCTCATGGCACCAGTCCTTACACTGATCAACCAGAACATAGTAACCACCAACTTGCTATCGACATGAAACCGTCCAGGTGACAGCAGCTCACCTGGCGAGGAACGACTGCCATTCAGAGCACATGCACGGTACATGTAGTATCGGTGAACGTACTGTCCGTGTGTAGAACCGGAAACGCGCGCGGTCTGTCTGATTTTGACCGAGGGCAGACTGTGGCGGCCCCGTGGCTCGGCCCGAGCGTTTCGGAAGCTGCACGACTTGTCGAGGTGGTGAGTGTCTTCAACGCATCGTGGCACCGAGGTGGAAACACGTCCAGACGTCGAGAGGTTGGACGGCCAACCCTGGTTACAGATGTCAGACATCGTAAGCTGGGCCGACAGGTGAAACAGGACAGGCGGCGAACTAACTATTTTTTTTCCTTTTTTTCACACAGCGCGTATCCACACGTAAAGAAGGCTACCTTTCATTATATTCACTGTAAACGTAGTCCACGTCTTTTACTGCATTTCAAAAGATCGTCCAACGACTATTCTTTCCTGTAGACAGCAGCATGGTCAGCGAACAATCTTGCGCTGTTGCTGATCCCACCTGACAAACAGTTTAAGCATACCGACAGAAGAGGCCCTACCACGCTTAGGACACTCCTGGTATATCACCTTCGGTGAACATTAACCATAGAATAGAGATCTCAGTTAGATGACGTCACGGTCAGACAGAGATTCCGAAATCAGATACTGCATTGTAAGGCTTACCCAGTGGCACACAGAGACTCTGATCACAATGTAACAGTGGTGAAGAGTAGGCTGAAGTTGAAGAGATTAGACAGTAATAAAATGAACTCAAAGAAGTGGGACACGGAAGTACTAATAAATTACGAGACACTCATTAAGTTTTCTAAGGCTATAGATACAACAATAAGGATTAGCTCGGTAGGCAGAATGGTTGAAGAGAAATGGACATCTCTAAAAAGAGAAATCACACAAGTTTGAAAAAAAAATATCGGTACAAAGAACGTAACTGCGAAGAAACCACGGGCAACAGAGAAATATTTCAGTTCATCGACGTAAGAAAAGCCGCCCGAAATGACCGAGCGGTTCTAGGCGCTACAGTCAGGAACCGCGCGACCGCTACGGTCGCAGGTTCGAATCCTGCCTCGGGCATGGATGTGTGTTATGTCCTTAGGTTAATTAGGTTTAAGTAGTTCTAAGTTCTAGGGAACTGATAACCTCAGATGTTAAGTCCCATAGTGCTCAGAGCCATTTGAACCATTTTTTGACGCAAGAAGGAAGTACAAAAATGTTCAGGGAAATTCAGGAATACAAAAATACAGGTCACTGACGAATGAAATAAATAGGAAGTGCAGGGAAGCTAAGACGAAAAGGCTGCATGAAAAATGTGAAGAAATCGAAAAAGAAATGATTGTTGGTGGGACTGACTCAGCATATAGGAAAGTAAAAACAACCTTCTGTGACATTAGAAGCGAGGCTGGTAAAATTAAGAGTGCAACAGGAATTCTGCTGTTAAATGCAGAGTAGAGAGCGTATAAGTGAAAAGACTACATTAAAGAACTCTATGGGGGGGGGGAAAGGTATGTCTGATGTCATAGAAGAAGAAATAGCGGTCGATTTGGAAAAGATGGGGGATTCAGAATTAGAATTCAAAAGAGCTTTGCAGAACTTAAGATCAAATATGGCACAAGCGATAGTTAACATTCCATCAGAATTTCTGACATCAGTGGGGAAAGTGGCAACAAAACGAATATTCACGTAGGTGTGTAGAATGTATGAGTCTGGCGACATACCATCTGACTTTCGAAAAACAATCATCCACACAGTTTCAATGAATGCAAGATCTGACAAGTGCGAGAATTATCCCACAATCAGCTTAACGGCTCAGGCAGCCAAGTTGTTGACAAGAATAATATACACAAGAATGCAAAAAAAACTTGGAGGCTGTGTTAGACAACGATCAGTTTGGCTTTAGGAAAGGTAAAGGCACCTGATGAAAGCCAGACTTACAAGAGCCCAGAAGGAATAATAGGAGTGGACGACCAAGAACGAGGTGCTCGGATTAAAAATTGTGTAAGAAGGGATGTAGTCTTTCGCCCCTACTGTTCAAACTGTACATCGAAGACGCGGTGGAATTAATGTTCAACAAGAAAGGATGTAAATGATCGGCAGAAATGAGAAGAGCGAGAACCTTAACACCTGGATTGGTGGTTACGAAGCAGATGGACTTAGGAATTTACAACCTAGGCAGCAAAATAACCAATGACGGACGGAGCATTGAGGACATGAAAAGCTGGCACCGGCAAAAGGGGCATTTCTACCCAAGAGAGGTCCACTAGTATCGAACATAGATCTTAATTTGAAGAAGAAATTTCTGAGAATGTACGTTTGGGGCACAGAATTGTACGGCAGTGAAACATGAACTGTGGGGAAACCGGAGCAGAAGAGAATAGAAGCATTTGAGATGTGGTGCTACAGACGAATGGTGAAAATTAGGTGTACTGATAAGGTAAGGAGTGAGTAGGTTCTGCGTAGCATCGGAGAGGAAAGGAATACGTGGAAATCACTGAGGAGGAGAAGGGACAGGGTGATAGAACATCTGTTAAGACATCAGGGAATGACTTCCACGGTAGTAGAGGGAGCTGTAGAGGGCAGAAACTGTAGAGGAAGACAGAGACAGAGACTGACGACGTAGGTTGCAGGTGCTACTCTGAAATGAAGCGTAAGGGAGAGGAATTCAGACCAGTCAGAAGACTGATGACTCAAAAAAAATGATGTTCTCGTTTCTATTACCTAATAAACTGTGAGCTAGTGACACACGGGGAAACGTACTCAATATGCTGCTGTCACTCATAAACGTGCTACAGCGTCGATCGCCTCTCGGAAATCTATGAAGATGGAATCTATCAGTTCAGCTGCCTCTGTTGTTTGCATAACGTTCCGTATGAGTAAAACAAGTTGTTTGAAATGATCATAAACAGTCTCGACCGCAAGAAACCGCTATTTAGTGGTAACCGGTTTCGGTCACTTTTTGACCACCTTCAGACTTGACACCATAATGGTAGGGCGTGGCAGTTATAGCTCCACGAACGTCAACTGTGAAACATGGGACTTAGGGAAGGCAGGAAAAGGTGTGGCCAGGGCTTAATCAGTTACCGTAGGTTGCACGGTAAACACGAACAGTTTACTTACGGAAATAATTTTTTAAAAACAATCATTTAAAAAAACTGACTGTACAAGCTACACTGACGGCTGAAGGCCTTATTAAGAAAGAATTCAAATTATTTGTCGGCTGAAGGCCACGAGCAATACTTCAGAACAATTAATGGCTGAAGGCCTGAACAGCAAATGGGGAAGACAATTACACGTTAAAAATACCAAACTCATTTTTTAAACCAATCATTTAAAAAGCATTTACTGTAACACAAGCTACACTGACGGATGAAGGCCTTATTAAGAAAGAATTCAAATTATTTGTCCGCTGTGGGCCGCAAGAAATAGGAATAATTCAAACAAAATATTATTTTTAAACAATTGACACAATCAGACCAAATAAAGAAGGGAGTGATCCACAGACAGTGCTCCAAGGATCGACCTGAGAAAAGTGCCTTCAGCTGCGTAAGCGGTGAGACAGGCAGCCAACAGTTATGCTCACATAACGGGATGGCAACTCAAACTAGGGACAGCTTAAATGCCGACCATCACACTCGCAAAATCCACCTAAAATGCGATAAACAATACCACGATAAAATAACAGTTAATATCGTCAAATGACAAACATTTAATTACACAAGTTGGCTCCACCAAATCCGAGTATGCAAACAGGGTTAAGACCAAACTGCCTATTCAAAAACTGATTAGATCCACACGGAACCGCAAAAGACAATTCCACAAACAACTCGAACAATGGTAAAACAGTCACTATACAGCAACAAGACGAAATGGAAGTAGACATGAACGCTAAGAACAGAGAAACGGTGGAAAGACCAGATACACGTCGTCCACTGAGACGACCGACCGAACGACCAACCATCGGTGGTTGCCAATCAAGCCAGGCAAGGGAAACGTCGGAGAATAAAACCGCCAACTCACAGCTTGATGGCATGAGGTCACTTCGACGGACACACACACAAAGTGAAAGTTGCACTACTCGAATATAACGATCTATTCAAGTTAAACTCGCTGAATCCAGACCACTATATGGTCGTGCGCTCTCGCGACCACATGCTTCCATCGGGCAGTGCACGTGTGTCGCCAGCTCCGTCGGCGAGTGCTGGCGCTGCCGGACCTCACTGCTGCTCCGTCCCGACTGAACTGAACTCCCACACACGACGACCCCGATATACTCGAGGTCGCTCCAGAGATAGTACCACAGTACTCGCTATCGATAAACGCCGCTGCTGCCACTCACGGACAGACAAAGCGAGCAAACGTAGGGGCGCCAGTGAACGGACTAACAAAACGAGAGGTCATAATCCGAATACACGACGCCAACCTGCCAACGACACAAACACGGCCAAGCTGCTCATTGTTTTTTGCGACCGAGACAGTTTGTGCTCATTTTAAAGCACTTATGCCAGACCGCTGTTCTCCACGAGAAATGTTCTCAAAAGTTAAAGGGAGTTGTTTTTCTCAGAACAGTATTTTTTTCAGACGTTGCTCTACTGCCGAAACGTCATACTGTTTCAGATTAGGTTTTACTCTATGATGGCGCAATATTATTGTCTCCGAAATACTACATACAGTCGTGGACGCAAGTGTCAAAAATTATGTTCGCGGACGTAGATAACGCCTGCAGTTTACACCTGCGGGACGACGTTCAAATGGTTCAAATGGCTCTGAGCACTATGGGACTTAACATCTGAGGTCATCAGTCCCCTAGAACTTACAACTACTTAAACCTAACTAACCTGAGGACATCACACACATCCATCCCCGAGGCAGGATTCGAACCTGCGACCGTAGCGGTCGCGCGGTTCCGGACTGAGCGCCTAGAACCGCTAGACCACCGCGGCCGGCTACAGTTTACAGCCAGGGTCTTTAAAAAGGATGACCGGTACTTCGTCCTCCAGTCTCTGTCTCCGAATCTCTACTATCTTTTCACGCATTGTCATTCGACCTGTAATACAGGTAGGCAAAAACAGAACTGATCTGAAAAGGGAAAAAAAAGAAAAGAAAACCGTTCGCTACTAAAGAATTATTCGAATGGAACGAAAATCGGTAGATCTGATGTCCGTTTACAGAGAAACGAATTGTTACAATTTCCTAAAATTTTGATGATTTGTTCAAGAGAAAGAGGTGCATAAATTAAGCAAGTAGATAAGGCGATGGTCTGCTTCTGGCCCTTAAGCAGCTATTTTTTTCCGACGTCCTCCTGAGAAACAGCATGACAAATTCTGTCCATATGGCGCGTTGAGTCGTGAAAATCCCGAGGTTTTTGGAGGGTCCTGCCCATAATGCTGCAAAAGTTAGTAATTGGGAAGAGATTCTGAAACCTTCCAGGAGACGGTAGTTTTTGGCAAGCACGAAGATAAGCGGCACAAACTTTCACCTTCTCTGGGAGGGCGTTATCTTGCTGAAGTGTAAGCCGAAGATGCCATGCCACGAAGGGCAACAGAACGGGGCGTCGATGTACCGACGAGCTGTAAGGATTCCTCTGATGACAACCAAAGAGGTCCTGCCGTAGAAAGGACTAGCACCCTAGACCACCAATGCCTGTTTTCGGTTGGTGTAGAAGGTGACAATCAGGTTGCTGGCTGGGGCGTCTCCGGAGACGTCTCCACCGGTCATCGGGGCGCAGTTGGAAGCTGGGCTCGTCACTGAAGACAACCCCACTGCAGTGAATGAGATTATAGGCTGAGTGTGCCCGACGCCACCGCAAATAGGCTTGTTGGCGTACAGAGGTCCAAGGAAGGCACCGGGAGCTCAGCGGTCCTTCTACACTCCTGGAAATTGAAATAAGAACAACGTGAATTCATTGTCCCAGGAAGGGGAAACTTTATTGACACATTCCTGGGGTCAGATACATCACATGATCACACTGACAGAACAACAGGCACATAGACACAGGCAACAGAGCATGCACAATGTCGGCACTAGTACAGTGTATATCCGCCTTTCGCAGCAATGCAGGCTGCTATTCTCCCATGGAGACGATCGTAGAGATGCTGGATGTAGTCCTGTGGAACGGCTTGCCATGCCATTTCCACCTGGCGCCTCAGTTGGACCAGCGTTCGTGCTGGACGTGCAGACCGCGTGAGACGACGCTTCATCCAGTCCCAAACATGCTCAATGGGGGACAGATCCGGAGATCTTGCTGGCCAGGGTAGTTGACTTACACCTTCTAGAGCACGTTGGGTGGCACGGGATACATGCGGACGTGCATTGTCCTGTTGGAAAAGCAAGTTCCCTTGCCGGTCTAGGAATGGTAGAACGATGGGTTCGATGACGGTTTGGATGTACCGTGCACTATTCAGTGTCCCCTCGACGATCACCAGTGGTGTACGGCCAGTGTAGGAGATCGCTCCCCACTCCATGATGCCGGGTGTTGGCCCTGTGTGCCTCGGTCGTATGCAGTCCTGATTGTGGCGCTCACCTGCACGGCGCCAAACACGCATACGACCATCATTGGCACCAAGGCAGAAGCGACTCTCATCGCTGAAGACGACACGTCTCCATTCGTCCCTCCATTCACGCCTGTCGCGACACCACTGGAGGCGGGCTGCACGATGTTGGGGCGTGAGCGGAAGACGGCCTAACGGTGTGCGGGACCGTAGCCCAGCTTCATGGAGACGGTTGCGAATGGTCCTCGCCGATACCCCAGGAGCAACAGTGTCCCTAATTTGCTGGGAAGTGGCGGTGCGGTCCCCTACGGCACTGCGTAGGATCCTACGGTCTTGGCGTGCATCCGTGCGTCGCTGTGGTCCGGTCCCAGGTCGACGGGCACGTGCACCTTCCGCCGACCACTGGCGACAACATCGATGTACTGTGGAGACCTCACGCCCCACGTGTTGAGCAATTCGGCGGTACGTCCACCCGGCCTCCCGCATGCCCACTATACGCCCTCGCTCAAAGTCCGTCAACTGCACATACGGTTCACGTCCACGCTGTCGCGGCATGCTACCAGTGTTAAAGACTGCGATGGAGCTCCGTATGCCACGGCAAACTGGCTGACACTGACGGCGGCGGTGCACAAATGCTGCGCAGCTAGCGCCATTCGACGGCCAACACCGCGGTTCCTGGTGTGTCCGCTGTGCCGTGCGTGTGATCATTGCTTGTACAGCCCTCTCGCAGTGTCCGGAGCAAGTATGGTGGGTCTGACACACCGGTGTCAATGTGTTCTCTTTTCCATTTCCAGGAGTGTATTAGCCGTCCGTTAATGGTCCTTGTGGACAGTGAGACACCAGTTGCACGACGGACCGATGATAATGACGAGTCCGGGGGTTCTGAGAGACTTTCTGACGGATGTTCGGTCATCACGTTCCGTCGTCTCCCTAAGTCGACCACTCCCATCACTGTGTACGTCGACTGCTGGCAACATCGTCGGATACAGGCATCGCTCCTGTTCAAACGTCGAGCGACTCGCAGATTACTCCAACTGCTTTCTCTGAGCCCTGTAACGCCGGAAATGCATGTCCTCCTATTTCTATCTATTGTGCTATAAATTATTTTCATTATTTTGTTACCTGAAGATGTGACATTTCTGTGTTTATAAATTGTGATGGTTTTGCTATTTGTACATATATATTTATGCATTTATGTCGATGTATAATTGGTTTCTTTTTTAAGTACTATTTGTATTTTTACGCTGGGTCTCGCCTAGGGAAAACAGTGCTATCGAACGATTACATCGATAGGTCGTGTGGAGAACCAAAGTGTTTAGAATCTTTGGTAGTGTTAACTCTGCCGCGTGGAGCGCCGGCAGAGGTGGGTCTGGCTGGAGTAGGGCGGTGGAGCAAGTGTGTTGAGTGACGCTCCCGCGAGTTGCCGCGCTTGCGGGGTTTGGCAGCATGTAATTGCGCTCGACTTGCTATGATAGTTTCTGGCACCGTGACGCGGACGGGAAACATTAGCTGGCACACATCAAGAGCCCGTTTCGCCTGGTGACCGTGTTGAGAAGAAAGCGCCCCATCATCCAGCTTCTGCAACAGCGACGGCCGACAATGCGTGATTGTCGCCACCTCCTCGATCGACGATTTGAAACCTTCAATCAACCAACAAGGAAGACTGAAAGCACGTAAAGTTTTAGAACTGTATGGCAGACCTCAGATTTTCAAACTATTCCATTAGCATAACTAAAATACAGCAACTTAGCATGAACCTTTGTTTCTCATTGTCCCAATTGCATTACCAAGCAGGGTCCCTTCCTTTTCCGAAATGAACTCGAGTGTCGTTGAAACTCAAACGCCAGCATTAAAGTAATATCATTCGATTTCACTGCTTTAATGTCAAAGTTCAGTTAAGGTATTCATAGCTGGCTACAACATTTAGAATACACAAGCACAAATTAAGAGTGCGATTTTTGTTACCATATTTTAGCTTACCTGTGACTGCGGCTCAGCTTGGTACGTACTATTGTTAATTGTTCAGAATCATGTAATTCAAGTTCAAAGTTAAATCACTTATTTCTAAATTGTGTAGATTCAAGTTGCTTTTGAGATGATTGTTGAGGTAGCCCAAGACTAACCTTATTTTACTGAATTTCGTAGTTCTTCAGAAACAAAGTTTACTATTAATTTCAGTCACTAAATAACTTTTTCCGGTTTCATTAATTCTTTTGCTAATTTAAGTCAGAGTGTAGCGAAATATATTACTTTTGACAAACATTCAGTTTTCACACAACACGTGTCAACCTTCAGTTGCCACGCTTTTAGTGCTAATTATATGTGCAATAACCTTTCTTTTTCATTTATTACAGTAGTTGTCCATAGGACTGCCGACCGTAATTTTTCCCAAATCGCAAACATCTAATTAACGCCAGTTAGTTGTTAACGCAACGACCACACATTTAGTTTCTTTATTAACTTTACCCCTTTTCAAAATTAATTTCCACCAGTTTCATTTGCATTTTTCCTTTCGTTTAGATGCAACCCTTCCCCCCTCTTTACCGACAGATTAACTTCGGTGACGTTTGCTTTCCCAAACTTCCATTAGGTACACGCGGTTTAAATTTTACTGTAATTAAGGTCGATAAGTGAGGGGGAGGCTACATCCCAACTACACGGCCTTTCTCAAATGCCGACGTCTCCGTAAGTTGCTCACTTGCCTGAAGGCGAAGCATAGTTGCTGTCCAACCGTGCACACGCAATGAAATTTGCGACGACGTTACGCCCTGGTATACGCTGATTACTGTGGCTGCTAGCAATGCGATGAAACTGCTCAGCAGCGTCACACAACCGTGCAATTTCGGCAAAGTTTAAAAGTTTGCAATTTCTGTTGTTACCTTCACGCATATCAATTCGTTACCACTTTGCTTCGTTATGCGTCTTTTTTCCTCTTAGGGTGTATTTGATGCACCTTAACCTTGGCAACTCTATCCTCATCCAGGGAAAATGATGCAGGTTGGGTTGCCTATGTTACGGCCCATAAGATACACTGCACAACTGAATTAAAGCGTCACTTTCTCGAAACCCCGTTATTGCCTCCCATTGCGGGACACAAGTTTGTAATTTGGCTCAAAAACGTATAAAGCCTTCCTGCGCAGAGGTGCCAAAGCATGGCGGCCGGTGACGATACCCGCGGGTTCGGCGACGCCTCAGACACCGAGGTGTCGGTACGTGCGAAAAAAGGCGACGTGGGCCGTGAGCAAATCAGACCGCAGTTCTGCCCGACGCCGCCGAGGACACGCCACACGATGCGGACGTGCTCGCAGCCTCTTATCCACGTTTCAGCCCCTCTAATGAGGCCTCTGCGATGGAGGTCAGAACTCGCGACGGCCAGCGTTGAAAACACGGTTTTCTTGCGGATAGCGGAGTAAATCATTTCGGGCGTATCACCGATCAGAATAGATACGAAAGGGCCTTAGGGGGCTGCATGAAGGGCGTCAGTAAAACTTTCCTTGGCGCATCGACCCACACACATCTCTCAGTTCGCAGAGCGATGAGCAACGAGACGGCGTTCGATACCGCAGGTAGCGCCTAACCGTTTCAAGGACATCGTGGGGCTGCAACCCTACTCACCTGACCCCTCTCAAGTATAAGTAAGCTCCGGTATACAGTCCAGGAAGGGTCCCCTGCCATCTACGGTTAGTGACTTTGATTAGTGATCAAAAACGTCCTCTGTCACAGTTGCGAAACCCACCGTTGCTTAAATTTTGTATACAAGTCGTCAGTAATCGCCGCCAAATAGTTCCAGCGTAAGAAGTCACCCTCGTTCTGCTAACGGCCTTGTGAAAAAAGGCGGAGGAGCGGACACAGGTTCAGGGCACCCTCTTACTCTTGGGAGGGGAAACTGCCGCTGAGGGCGGAAGAATCAGCACTATGAGCATCGATATGAGGATGCAGAAGGCAATATAAACCATTGAATTAACATAATGTGTACTCACAGGACATGAGGCTTCAACTGAAAAAGCAGCATGATGATCTCTCCAATGGCAAAAGATTCCGGAATAGTCTCTCATTCGGATCTCCGGGAGGGGACTACCAAGGGGGAGGTGACCATGAGAAAAACAGTGAGTAACCAACAAATGAATAACGTTCTAAGAGTCAAGGAGTGGTATGTCACAAGTTTGAACGTGGTAGCGTAGCTAGAAAATCTGAAAGGGGAAATGCTAATGCTCAGTCTAGATATTGTGGCGATCAGTGAAGTGAAATTCAAAGAAGACAAGGATATCTGGTCAGATGAGTACAGAGAAATATCAACAGAAACACCAAATGGTATGACGAGAGTACGATTCGTTATGAATAGTAAGGTAGGGTAGAGAGTGTGTTACTGTGAACAGTTCAGTGATACGCTTGTTTTCATCACAATCGACAGCAAACCAGCACGATTGTTCAGGTATACATGCCGACATCTCAAGCTGGAGATGAAGAGATACAGAAAGCAAATGAGGATATTGAACTGGTAATTCAACACATAAAGGGAGAGGAATATCTAATAGTGACGAGTGGCTGAAATGCGATTGTAATGGAAGGAGGGGAGAAAAGCGTTCTGGCAATATATGGGCTTGGCAGTAGGAATGATAGAGCAGAAAGACTAATCGAGTTCCGCAATAAATTTCAGCTAGCAATAGTGAAAATTCTGTTCAAGAATCACAAGAGGATGAAGTATATTTGGAAAAGACTGCGAGACACGAGAAAATTAGAGTGAGAGTACATCGTGGTCAGGCAGAGATTCAGAAATCAGATCTTGCATTGTAAGGCGTGCCCAGGAGCAGACATAGAGTCACATCACAATTTAGTAGTGATGAAGTTTAGCGGACTAGTCAGGAAGAATCAGTGGGAAAAGAAGTGAGATATGGAAGAACCACGAAATGAAGAGCTATACGTATTGCGATAAGGAACTGCTCAGTAGGGAGTTCAGTTGAAGAGAAATCAACATCTCTGAGAAGGGCATCCACAGAGGGAAGTGGCAACAGAATCAGAACATAGTTACAAGGAAGGTAACTACGAAGAAACCACGGGTAACAGAAGAAATACGTCACACGATTGATGAAATAAGGAAATACAAAAATATTCAGTAATAAAACTGTTCAAATGTTTGTGAAATCTTATGGGACTTAACTGCTAAGGTCATCAGTCCCTAAGCTTACACACTACTTAACCTAAATTATCCTAAGGACAAACACACACACCCATGCCCGAGGGAGGACTCGAACCTCCGCCGGGACCAGCCGCACAGTCCATGACTGCAGCGTTTTTTCTTTTTCTTTTTGTTTTTAGAATTGTAGCTGAGTCAGTAAAAACATAAGAAGAAAGGTCTGGAATCGATCCCTGGACCTTTACCACGACACAGACAAAATTTTTAATGAAGTGAAAAAAGAGAAATAATATTGGCACCAGGGTCTATTTCTATTTTTATTTTATATTTTTTTTTATGAACCAGCCAACCATGAAATGCAATAATTTATCAATCTATCACGCTGCCGATTCCGCTTTTCTTTTTTTTTCTTTTTTTTTTTTTTAGACAGGAAATATACCGAAACATACACTCAATTGGCGGTGTATTCCTTCAAAAAAACAAAAATATTCTCGTTTTTTCCAAAACACTTATTGAAGGCAATCTATTAAAATAAAACGAACGAAGTCATTTCGACAAAAACAAAAGGGTGAAATCAGAAAAACGTATAGGAAGGAATGGGGCGTCAAATTTAACGTTCCCACACATTCTTTCTTCCGCCACTTCTACATCGTGGAACATCTAAATCCATAGAAGTGTCCACAAACAACAAAAAATAAGAAAGGGGGCATGGCAACTCATCCAACGCCTTGGCGATGAAAACAAGATACAAGAGAACTTCAAAGCGGCTAGTTATCGATAAATATTTCCATATCCTGTTCAGAGAAGAACCAAGAAGCAAGTAAGAAGCAGAGAAAAAGCAGGAAGAACAGAAGTTGAAGATTCGCAAGATTGAGACCAAGAAAGAAGATGGGTGAAGAATAGACGACATACCTTCCCAATTCCCTATCCTATTGTAAACTAGTCGTCTGCGAAGTATTACAACGAAAAACGACCGCTTTCAGCGACAGATAACGATGACTTTCACGCATACAAAGCCAGTCAACCACGAGATTCTGCACTCACAGCTCCATTCCATTATGGGACCTCCACAACGGCAACACACACTTGCGAAGCCAACAAGGAAAGACGAACGAAGCTGTACATCAAATACTTGCCCACATCCATCTCGAACAAGTCCACCACCTTCATGCAGAAACATTCGCCAACCTCATGCTTAAACATTCATAGGATTGTGTGAAATCAAATTATGTGATGTAGGAATTGTTCAAAAGAAACGTGTGAAAAACTAAATAAGTTAAGCACGCCAGACAACTAATAAACTACAAAATAACGGTCATTGACTATGGATTTAAGTAAAAAATAGACTGTCGATACAAATAAGTCATTAGTTCTGAAATGGACAATATATAAAGAACAAAAGTAAGGCATAATAAACACTAACACTATATGTCATTTTCTCCTCATAAAAACAAAGAATAAAAAATTATCTTGTTGGATGTTTTCCCTTTTTTTTAACACTTGTACCATTTGTTAGGATAATATCTCAATACTTGTGTATGTATATTTCTTTGTCAAAGCAATTCTTGGAAATAATTCTTATTTATTAGTGTAACAATGTTGAAATGAGTGTCTAGAAACAAAAACATTTTACTTGTACATGATATTTAGAAAATGTGTTAGGAATAGATTTTACTTAATTACTACATTTATAAGAAAAATATATTTCTAAGAAAACCGATGTGAAAGACTCCTCACTTTCGATAGCAAACTTCTTAAAAAACAAACATCACACTTAAATAAAGAAAATAATTAAAAATTAATAATAGCATAAAAATATTCTTCTCTTGTCATTTTTGAGAATAATGTGGAAGAATATAAAAATATAAATTAGTAATACAAAGTAGCATAGAACCAGAATAACGTGGCTGAACAGTAGGCAACAAAATTTAGATAACGGAATAATTTTTGACTGGCTTAGACAACGATTCAATCATTACCTAACTTCAGTACAAAAATTAAGTTCGAAGGGTGGTGATATGTAAGGCGTCAGGCAAACCCAACACCTTCCATGAAAACACTGTCATAAGCAAATCCAGTAGTATGTCACATAGCTCCGAATAAATCGTGACGTGAAATTAACCAAAGTAATACGAGTAACGAGTGAGCAAATGCAATACCACAGACTAACCAAGAATGCCTAAATGCATGTCATACCTTCCCACCGTGAGACAGACGCAGTTCCGGGAGGAGAAACGAGAACAGAAGCCGAGAGCAGAACTGTGTTAAGCTGGAAGGCCCTACGATAAGGGACGGACGGACACCCACGTCGCCAGCTAACCGCTAGGACCACACCACCCGCAAGTTTTAGCGTGAGACTTTTTCGCGTCTCTGTTACGTCAGGACCACCCCCCAGCCAATGTTAAGAGCTAGAGCCCTCCAGAAGAACAGTATAGATCTTACGATAACACAAAAGGGCTACACCACCCGCAAGTTTTAGCGTGAGACTTTTCCGCGTCTGTGTTATGTTAGGACCACCCCCCAGCCCATGTTAAAAGATAGAGCCCTCCAGAAGAACAGTATAGATCTTACGATAACGCTAAAAGGACCACACCACCCGCAAGTTTTAGCGTGAGACATTTTCGCGTCTCTGTTACGTTGCAAACCTTAAAAACATTGCCCCACCACGAAAAGTATAACGTTTCTCATTGGATAGACAGAATTTTTGTAGGCGGAGCTTAAGGTTAACATTGAGACCCTGATTGGTCAGATGAAAACACAGCCAGATAGTTTTTTTTAAACCAACTTCAGTAAATTGTAGAAAGGAGAAGTTAGGAGAGAGTTGCTTCCGAGACGGCGTGGTGAGCGGAGCTGTGCTGCCCGCCGCCCCCTGACAAACACTGACAAGGTAATGAACGCACGCGATGCCGCATAACAGCGCATAAAGCTTCACTCAGAACTGCAGAAGTCTCATCTGTTACACCCCCTTTTTGCGTAATACTAGTGTCGATCGTCAATTAAAGCTCATGGTGTTCACATTTGCCACTTGAAATAAAAATCTGACACGCGATGATTTTTCTGTTGTATAGTTATTGAGAAGCCACACCAGCCACTGTAATTTACGACAAGTTAGATAAGTAATTAAAGATAATTGTGGGTCACTGTAGACCATTTTGATAGTTTTCTCTTTTGTGAAACTTAATTTAAACATAGATTATAGATGTGATATGTCATAGGTCATCCTTCGATCCATTGTAGAACTTGGAAACCCACACAGAGAAAATTCGTTTACATTGTTGTTGAACGCAGTTGGTTTTTACCATCCTGTATTAAAATATTTCCTTTTATCAATAGTGCAATTTATAAACAATGCTTTGTCAGTAGAATAAAATTCCCAATGGTAAACTTAACTGCTTTTTCGACGTTATTTTACCAGCTAACTAAAAATAGGAAAGCCTTGAACCCCTTCCACTAAATTTAGTTAGTATTGAGATTCCTTTACAGGGAGTGCAGTGGAGCTGACGCTGAAATCATTAAGTATTTGGTTATATCATCGCTAGTCTCACTGAACTCTTCTGAACTCTACATGTCATGTGTGGTCTGGCGTCTCCGTACCAGCAACAGGTCCCAGGTTCAAACTAGTCAATTCCCTAGAAAACACGCTCAGAACGTCGTTGCGCGAAAGTGGTAGGGAGACACGATATAGAACAACAGACACCACGCAGAATGTTAGAACCATCACGTAGTGGACATAATGATCAACAAGCCACATAACGGTATTGTTCTTCGATCGAGGAAAGAAGGTGGAATCGGGACGCTCGAGAATGTCCCCAGAGATAGCCGCCTCCGACGTCCTGAGGGGAAAAGCCAGTTGTCGGGGAAGCCAACTCCAATGGAAAACAACCGATGGGATAATGTATCAGTTTCATGGCAACGATTGCAGCGATCCGTTACACGGAGGCCAATACGAAAAAGTCGCACGTTGGTAGGCACAATACCATGAACAACTTGGTACCACGAGGACGCCACTTCCATCGGATGTTAGACCAAACAATCTTCCAGTTCGTTTCTGGCGACAGGGCTTCCATAGAGGGAATACTATAAGGAACTGGCCAGCGGCTTAACAGCATTTTTAGGGGGAGATTCGCTCGGGAAGGGATATTTACTCCTAAATAACTGACCTCAAGGAAAAATTCCCTGACGTGCCCTAATTTATAACTAATCCTACCAATATCTACTGGCGGTGTTAAACACGCCGGTCGGATACAGTCATAAAGGCGAGCTGTAAGTGACTGGGAGGGGGGGGGGGGGGCGTTGACACGTTAACACGGTGCGACGGATGAATAAGGCAGAAGCCTTAACCCGAATGTTGTCAGGGAGGCCCAAACCTCCCTGCAAACGGGGCCGCGCCATGACCCCATAACGCAAGCGAAATACAGAGTGGCGCCAGATAAACCTGCCAGTTAAACTTTGCAACTTGCGGGACATAATCGCAGGAAATGGAAAGATTTGTGCAATAAAATAAGCCTTACTTAACACATACGTTTCCATGGCCCGAACCTTATGAAGAAGTGAGAGGGAGCGACTCTCGTGTTCAGTGATTGCACCCTGAATCCGTGACAGACTTCCAGTTTATTGTAGCGATCTTTAGCGGACAGCTGTCAATTATAGCACCCAACGATCGATATCGGGTGACCTTGGAAGCCCATGGAATTTCAACAGCGTCAAATCCTCGCAAACTGAGTAAACACCATTTCTGGTTGTTAACCCGCGCTCCCGTAAGACGACAAAAGGCATCCAAAACTTCCTTCAGCAGTGGTATATCATCATGGGTACGGAGAAGAACCATAACGTCATCAGCATATGTACGAACGGTAAACCTTTCTCCCAGCAGCGACCAGCCACTCAAACGAGCAGCCATAGTTCGCAGTATTGGTCCAGAAACAGCACGTAGAGCGACATTCGTAATGGACTCCCTTGAAGGACGCCCTGACACACCGCGATGGTGAAAGTAAGACGGCCATTTACGACAATGGACGCCCGAATATCAGTAATTAGAGAGCTAAACAGCCGTCGTGCAGCATTGTTAAAACCAAGTCGTCAATACTCTCATAAGAAATCCATGATTGTCGCGGTCGAACGCTTGGTGAAAGTCAATGAAAAGCAAAGCGCTTGGCACGGGAATGGTGGAAGCAATCGAAATTAAGTCTCGACATTCAGCAACGGGAGTCAGGAGAGTACGACCCGGAAGACAACTTTGATGAC
This sequence comes from Schistocerca americana, assembly GCF_021461395.2. Lineage (NCBI taxonomy): Eukaryota > Metazoa > Arthropoda > Insecta > Orthoptera > Acrididae > Schistocerca > Schistocerca americana. The sequence continues at coordinate 196,423,332 of NC_060127.1, forward strand.
TCGCGATGTTGGTAGTCAACAATACCGATAGTCGGCTATTGACCGCTCGTGCCACTATTTTATAGTCATAGTTGAAGAGGGTTATCGGGCGGACCTGATCCACACGCAAATGTCCGGGCTTTTTGGGAATCAGGACTATTTTAGCAACCTTAAAGCTGGGCGGGAGAAGGCCTCCGTGGAACACTTCATTCACCATGGAAGTTATCGTATCTCCTATTAGGGGCCAAAATCGAATACAAAATTCTTTGGGAAGGCCATCGGGGCCAGGTGATTTGTGGGAGGGAGAAGGACCCACAATATCAAGTATATCATCGCGATGTAATACAAAAACTCTTCCTGGAGTCCTGGTGTAACAACACGATCAAGGGGGGAGGTGAAACCAACAGACAGTGGACCGTCTGAATCCACTTCAGCATAAACCTCAAAATAGTACTGGTAAAGTTCACGCATGACATCAGATTGGGACAACCACTGACGCCCATCTAGAGAACGAATGGTAGAAAGACACGTCCTTTGAGATCGCTTGTGAAGCCGGAGAAGATGATAGAGAGAGGTCAACTCATCCTGTACCATTGAACGAGGCTGGGAACGCAGTCGGACCCCATCCACTTGCCTGCGTTTGAGTTGGAGAAGTTTTGCCTTCACACGGCGGACGTCGACGACCCTCAAGGGGGCATCACGAGCATTATTGTAAAGATCGCGAAGGACTGCATAGTAAAATTCCCTAGTGCGCCTTATTTCAGCCGCCTTTTCAGCACTAAAATATTTGAGTGTATTTCGATCCGGGGTGTAGCAAAGGTAACCCACCAGTCGAGAAGTGAGGAACAACGCGTCAGGGCCTGGGTTGTCCGCCGCCAAACGTCTGCGACGATGCCTTCCAGAGAGGAGTCCGTGAGATGTAGAGTGTTTAGCTTCCACAAAGGGCGCGAGAGATGGACCCGCTGCGGGACGTGGTTAAAAGTCATGGAAACAGCACAGTGATCAGTGAAACTGGCAGGAATTACATCAATCGATAGAAGCTGACTACATATGGGGGCAGATAAATAAAAGCGGTCCAATCGGCTACTTGAAGTAGCTGTAAAAGACGTTAACCGCAGCAATGAAGGATATCTGCAAACCCAAGCATCCTGGAGGTGCAAGGGCGTTACCATACCATTAAGTTCACGACAAAATGTATAATTGGGGGTCTGATCAACACGGCGTAAGACACAGTTAAAATAGCCCCCTAACAAAACCTTGCGCGGGTTCCGTCGGAGTAAATAAACAACTTCTTCCTTATAAAGCCGCGCGCGATCGGATGAACGACCGAGGCGAGGTCATAAAAACTACAGCCTATACCGCGACCATCATCTAGCGTTTCGAAGTCCGTCAGCGGGATTCCATCTCGATAAAGCAAAGCCATACCGGTAGAATTTTCAGGCGCGACATTGAAAAACATAGAATATTCAGGAAGACACAACACATCAAATAATACACCTTGTAAACACACGATATCAGCTTGGGAATCGTATATAAACTGGCGTAAGGCAGCAAGCCGTAATTGGGGACGTATCCTATTAACACTGAGGGGTAGAAATGTATACGCCTGCATACGTTAACATATGTAAGGTCAATGAAACAACATTAAGGAAAAAGCAGTATCACGTCCGTCTCTCCCCAAACGTCCGGAGGCGGGGAAAAGACGGTACAATGCTAGTCCTCCCCACGTGACGCCGAGGAATCCTCGCTTTCCTTTTTACGACGCGCCGCGGCACGGGCAGGTTGAAAACGCTGTTTCACACCACTCCGTGAAAACACACTCTCTCGATGTGGAGGGGTGGGGGCACGTCAAGCTGCGATTTGACAGAGGAGCCATCGCCAGCGCAGTTATCGGAAATCGGGGAACACAGAACGAGCAACAGCAACATCAGGTACAGAAGAGACAGGTAATGCAGTTCCGGTGTCGGGTGGCATCTCCTGAACATCAGGAATAGAACCAGTAAAATCCTGTTGCTCGGCCGTCTCAGCGTGGAGGAGGGGTGGCGCTGCATTGGAACACTGTAAAGGCTGGCCAGCAGGCGATGTCTCTGCGGGAACAACGGAACCCACGGGAACCGTGACGTCGACGTGTGAAGTGGGGGACGCAGATTGAACGCACATTTCAACATCAACAAAAGCAGCTACATCCTCTCTGGTAATACTGGAATCACAATCAACTTCAGTAGACAACGCATTACCGCCAGAAGGTGCACCCTCTGTCAACGCCGTGTCAGAAGAACGAGACTGAAGTGGGGCGTCCTCGAAATCTGTACCGTCCTCAGTCCGCCGGCGTTTGACGTGCGCTGCAGGAGCCGTCGTCCCCTCGTGGACAGAGGCCGCACTGGGACACGTCATTATAACGGTGGAGCTCCGCGAGGAGTCGGGGGTGATGTTGCCCCTACATCGCTTAAAGCTGGAGACCGACTGGCAGCTCACTGCCAAGTAACTACGTCTGCTAACGTTAAAGGAAGATGTTTTTGATAAGACGACGTCAGAACAGTAGTACGGCGCGGGCAGTTAGATCTGAGACAACCGCATTCGTTACAGAGAGAACAAGTTCCTTCTTGCCCTGTATACGTAACATGGATTCGGTAACCACTAACAGTTAAGTGGGAAGGAATATTCTTTTTAACGCACATGTCCACAGTCCGGATACCATTGTAACACTGGAAGCGATGTTGTGCTGACCAGCGTTCCCATCGGATATGCCGTATGATTCCAAACGGAGGCAACGCCGTTTTAAGAAATGAATCGTCCACTCCAGGAGGAAGGTTATAAATTCTAACCGGAGTATACTCGAGTGCCGCATTTTCAAGGAGGACTTGACTAACGGAACCATCGCGATGTGTAAACAACACTTTAGAACCAACTCGGGAGAGAAGTCTTTCTACTCGAACGGGATCATAAAACTTCACAAAGAATGCATAGAAATCAGAATCAAGTAAGCAGTATCTACCTGATCAGGTGTAACACGGATAACATCAGCCAACCAATCGTGAATTTTTAAGGAGCCAGGTTGAACACGACGCGTACTCTTGTGAAAACTGAAACGAACAGGAACAGATATAGGAGACTCGACAGACACCATGGCGCGGGCAGAAAACACCGCCGCCAAGAGGAGAAGGACAACAAACTCCGCTACGCAGCTACGATGTTACTCCGGCCGACACACCAACACGACTGAGTAGCTACGACACAAGCGGCGCTGCGGCACAGGCGGAAGTTAGCGACAACCCGCTCGCTCGACGCGCAAGGCGACACTTACACCGCTCGGCTAATCCCGCGCGGCCTATTCAGGAATACAGAAATACAAGCCACTAAGGAAAGAAACAATGAGGTAGCGAAGCTAAGGCGAAATTGCCGCGTGGAAAATGTGAGGAAATCGAAAAAGAAATGATTATCGGAAGGACTGACTCAACAAATAGAAAAGTCAAAACACTATACGATGAAACTAAAAGTAAGGGTGGTAATTTTAAGAGTGCAATGGATATGCCGCAGTTAAATGCAGAGGACAAAGCTGATAGGTCTAAAGTGTGCACTGAAGGGCACTGTAATGCAGAAGAGTTGTCTGATGAGGTGATAGCTGTTTCACCAGTCACCATAGAAGAGGTAGGGGATGCAGATTAGTCATAATCTGAAAGACGTTTGGAAAGGCTAAAGTCGAATAAGGCGAAAGATAAAATTCAATCAGAACTTCTAAAATCACTGAGGGGAGCGGCAACAAAACAAATTCTCACTTTTGCTTGTAGAATGTATGGGTCTGGCGACATACCATATGACTTCCGGAAAAACATCATCCACACAATTCCGAAGTGCAAGGATTATCGCATAATAAACTTAAGAATTCATGGATTCAAGTTGCTGAGGAGAATAATAAACAGAAGAATGGAAAAGGAGCTTGAGGATCTTTAGAAATGATAAAGATACCAGGGAGGCAGTTCTGACGTTGCGGTTGACAATGGAAGCAAGACTAAAGATAAATCAAGAAACGTTCATAGGATTTGTCGATCTCGAAACATTATTCGAAATGCCAAATTGTGCAGGATGTTAGAAATTCTGAGAAGAGTAGGGATGAGTTATACGGATGATGGGTAATATACTATACGTAAAAGAGCCAAGAGGGAACAATAAGGACGGAAGACCACGAACGAAGTGCTCGAATTAAAAAGGGTGTAAGACAGGGATGCAGTCTTTCGCCCATATTGTTCAATTTATACATCGAACTAGCAATGACGGAAATAAAAATAAGGTTCAAGAGTGGAACTGAATTTCCAGATGAAAGGTTAGCAACGATAAGATTCGCTGAAGACATTGCTAACGTCAGTAAAAGTCAAGGAGAATTACAAGATATGCTGAATCGAACAAGCAATCTAATGAAAACGGAATATCGATTCGAAGTAAATTGAAGAAAGATGAATGTAATGAGAAATAGTAGAAATGAGAGAAGTGATCAACTTTATATCAGGATTGGTGATGACGAAATAGATCAAGTTAAGAATTCTGCTACCTAGACACCAAAATAACATGGCGGATAGAGAAAGGAACACTTCAAAAGCAGACTAGCACTGGTAATAACAGCATTCCTGGCCAAGATAAGTCTGCTAGTAACTAACATACGCCTTAATTTGAGGAAGAAATGTCTGAGAATGTGCATTTGGAGAATATGATTCTATGGTAGTGAAACACGGGCTGTAAGAAAACCGGAACAGAAGTGAATCGATTTGAAATGTGGCGCTACGGAAGAATGTTGACAATTAGGTGGATTGATAAGGTAAGGAATGACGAGGTTCTCCAGAGAGTCGGCGAGGATTGGAATACATGAGAAACACTGACAAGAAGAGTGGACGGGATGATAAGAGATCTGTTAAGACATCAGGGAATAAATTCCATGGTACTACAGGGACCTGTAGAAAGTAAAAACTGTAGTAGAAGAGAGAGTTTAAAACATACAGCAAAGAATTGAGGATTTAGATTGCGAGTGCTACTCTGAGATAAAGAGGAATCCGTGGTGACCTTAAAAAAGTCAGAACACAGATGGCCCCAAAAAGAATAGCGACTGTTCAAAACTACTCGACGAAATCTGAATGGGATTCGAAGCAGCAAAGTGTCTCTATGTATTTTCAGCCTTAGTGTTTCACGCCCTCTTGTAGCGTGACCACAACAGCACAGGTACATCTAAGACACCCTGGTCTGGCAGCACCCTCGATGTTGCCCACTATCCTTTGCTGTCAGAAACTGCGATAAATATTCAACTTCGCGGCTGCTCTAGCACCTGAGGTGTAGGCAGCCCTTTCGACACCCCTTAGGTGGAAGTTGCCTGTCAAGAGGTGTCAGAGCAGCGCGAGTCTGAATACGTGTCGAAGTTTCTGACCGGTACGTCGTTAACGTGCTCAACAAAAGTGTGTGGGTGGCATCGTGATCGCGTATGTTGGCAAAGTCTTAGAGAGACCTGTTGCCATTTTGTTCATATATATGTTATTCTTGAATCCCCTGTGATCACGTCACGGGAGGCTGCGAAATAGGAAGCCCGAAAGAGCATAAACACCCTCTGTTTGTTTGGATTACATTCAGATTTCGTGAAATGTTTTTGCAAGGGCCCTGATAGTTCCAACCTGTACACAAGAGCAAAAACTAACGTCGCACTACACTCCTACTGGGATGGAGCCTCACGACTTGCTTTGAGTAGGGTTCAGACGCCTAGGTGTTGGCAGCAGTGTCAAGCATTGTCAAGAACGTCATGCAATTGATCATCGCACTGTGAACTGTCATTTTCGACAGCGAAATCTGTGAGAGTCAATGACCCAAAGGCAAGAGTGGTTTCGCTGACAGCCTTTACGCCACTTCCTGATGTCTTTTCATGCAGATTCTGGACGGCGTTGTGTCTGAAGTCTTTATATGTCCATCTTTTCAGAGATGGTTGCGAGACTCTGATGTTCAGTACAGAATGTGAAATCAAACAGCTTTCAGACGTCTAGTTCCGAAACTTATTTTATAGAGCTGTCAGTTTCGGCGAAATACATCATGTGATCAAAAGTATCCGGACACCCCCAAAAAATAGCCGGCCGCGGTAGACGAGCGGTTCTAGGCGCTTCAGTCCGGAACGGCGCGACTGATACGGTCGCAGGTTCGAATCCTGCCTCGGGCATGGATGTGTGTGATGCCCTTTGGTTAGTTAGGTTTAAGTAGTTCTATGTTCTAGGGGACTGATGACCTCAGATGTTAAGTCCCATAGTGCTCAGAGCCATTTGAACCATTTGAACACCCCCAAAAACATATGTTTTTCATATTAGGTGCATTCTGCTGCCACCTACTGCCAGGTACTCCATATCACCGACCTCAGTAGTCATTACGCGTCGTGAGAGAGCAGAACTGGGCGCTCCGCGGAAGTCACGGGCTTCGAACGTGGTCGGGTGATTGGGTGTCACTTGTGTCATACGTCTATACGCTGGATTTCCACACTCCTCAACATCCCTAGGACCACTGCTTTCGATAGTGAAGTGGAAACGTGAAGGGACACGTACAGCGGGAAAGCGTACAGGCCGACCTCGGCTGTTGACTGGCAGAGGCCGCCGACAGTTGAAGACGATCGTAATGTATAACAGGAAGACATCTGTCCAGACCATCAGACAGGAATTCCAAACTGTATCAGGGTCCATTGCAAGTACTATGACAGTTAGCCGGGAGGTGAGAAAAGTTGGATTTCATTGTCCAGCGGCTGTTCATAAGCCACACATCACGTCGGTAAATGCCAAACGACGCCTCGCTTGGTGTAAGGAACCTAAACATTGGACGATTGAACAGTGGAAAAACATTTTGTAGAGTGACTAATCATGGTAGACGATGTGACGATCCGATAGCAGGGTGTGAGTATGGCGAATGGCCGGTGAACGTCATGCATGTGTAGTACCAAGAGTAAAATTAGTAGACGGTGGTGTTGTGGTGTGGTCGTGTTTTTCGTGGAGGGGGCTTGCACCCGTTGTTGATTTTGAGTGGTACTATCACAGCACAGGCCTACATTGATGTTTTAACCACCTTGTGCCCCACTGTTGAATCCGGGGATGGCGACTGCATCTTTCAAGATGCTCGAGCACCTGTTGATAATGGACTGCCTTTTACATGACAATAACATCCTTGTAATGGACTGGCCTGCACAAGGTCCTGACCTGAATCCTATAGAACACCTTTGGGATGTTTTGGAACGCCCACTTCGTGCCAGGCCTCACCGACCGGCATCGATGCCTCTCCTCAGTGCAGCACTCCGTAAAGAATGAGCTGCCATTCCCCACGAAATCTTCCGGCACCAGATTAAACGTGTGCCTGCGAGAGTGGAAGCTGTCATCGAGGCTAAGAGTGGGCCAAAACCATATTGAATTCCATCATTACGGATGGAGCGCGCCACGAACTTGTAAGTGTTTCCGGATACTTTTGATCACATAGTGTATCACGCCATCTTCAGACCCCCTGATGTAGGAAGATTCGATCCTCTGTTCTGGCCAAAATAGGGTCCAGAATTCAAAGATTGGTATCTGTATATTTCTGTTTGATACAGCAATCACTTCAAACATCATCTACCGACTCAGCAGACGATTCTGCAAGCTCCTATAAATATATGAGACATTCTGGTTTTCCGCTGAAAGAAACAGAATGATAGCGTTGTGCTTGGAACCCTCCTCCGTTACAGATGTCAGGTTTTAAGGCTACATATAGCTTCAGCACCTATCCTAATTTTATGAAATTATATGGGCTCAGGCTTGAATGTTTCACGATGTCCCACATCAAATGTCGCTTTTTTTTCAACCGAATCTGGCCGAGACAAAAATGTGTTGCCCGTACTTTGTGTAATAGCTACGTATGACCGTGTTGTAGCGTCTTAGTTTGTTAGCTCGAGATGGCTTTTCTGCTGTATAAAACACGTGTGAAGTGGGAGGCAAACGGTACTTAGCATGTCACGATATAACTCTGTTCCAGTTGCTTATGGTGCGTGGAAAGAATTTATTATTTCCTGAACGCCTCTGTGCGCTCTGCAAGTATTCTAACCTGCTCTTCACAGATCCTATGAAAGCGATGCATTAGGATGGTAGTATGTTACTCGATTCCTCACCTAACGCTTGTTCTTCAAATAACGTACGTAGATTTTCGCAGATCTGTCTTCGACATCCTCCTAGACGTGTTGTTCAGAATTTTAGGTAATGTTCGCTAACAAACCTTACAAACCTTACGATGTCCTGCTTTGTGTACGTTCAGTAGTCTCGTGAGTGTTATTTGACGCTGGTGTCGCACGCTTTGCCAGTATTCTGTTTTATTTGTTGGCTGTATTACAATCTCCGTCTTGCCTACGGTGTTCACCCTCTACAGTCCTCCCTGTAGCACCACGCAAGGTATTCCCTGATGTCTTAACGGATGACATCCTGTCCTTTCTTCTTCTCAGTGCCCTGTGTGAAACAGACGCGCCGGGATGGAACGACAAGAGGAGTGTTGTTAGAAGCAGTACCAGGTGAATAAGTAGGTCAGGACTGGTCACTGACTGTCACCCGGGTAACAGCTCCATCAGGCACATCAGAACCATTCCAGGGCTCCCTATGTCGCTTGGAGTGGGAACTGGGAGGAACTGCCGCAGCGAAACCGGGACCAGGCAGAACTCGAGTGCTGACGGAGAGGGGCACCCGAGCATTGCGGAGGGTGGAACCAGCGGAAGGACACACTTGTGAGTTCCTAAGTGCTTCCAGCTGTCCAGCTAGCACAGTGATATGCGTAGGGCGTTAAAAAGAATGCGATCAAATTGTCGAGCAGCTCATACACCACGTATTTCTATACGCAGTACAAGGCGTGGTGTGAAGACAGTCATTAGTCGACACTTTGGAAACGCGTCATTTGGAGTGATGAGTCACGCTGTAACGTGCGACTGCCCGATGGAAGGGTTTGAGTTTGGCGAATGCCTGAAGAACGTTGCCCACGGCCAGGTATAGTGCAAATTACTATGATGTTTTTCGTGATGAAGGTGTCGCCTCCTTATCTCGATTTAAAAAAGAAAAAAAAAACGCTAAATTCGGAAGAAATAGTTGGGAGAGGATCTTCTACTTCTTGGGCCTTCGTTCCGCATCGGCACAGAGTCGGCGTGCTTATTAGCGGATTTGGCACGGTTAGTTTACGGGTTGGCCGGATGCCCTTACCTTCCCGCCCTGTTACTCCCCAGGACAGAATGTGTGTATCCCCATCTGTCTGTGTGTAGCGTTATTAATGTATGTAAAAGTGAGCTAAGGTTTTCTAACTGTTTGTGAATCGTGTAACTCGAGGGGGACTTGGGTACCAACCCGGCATTCACCTGGTGGGCCGTGTGAAAGAGCCTGAAAACCACATCCAGGTTATCCAGCGCACCGACCCTCGTCGTCCCTCCAGCGGGCGAATTCTACGCGAGGCCGGCGCGTGCCTCCCCGTCCCGAAAGCAGCGCTTTAATGCGTGCTGCTATTCCGGGAGAGTAACAGTTCGGAGACGATTATCCTATCAAGATGTCAGTGCACCCTGTCGTAAAGCGATGGATTATGTACAACAACATTCCTGAAATGTACTGGCCTACCCAGAGTCCTGACCTGAACTCAGCGGACCGCCTTTGGGATGAATTACAGCGTCGACTCTGCTCCAGACACCAGCGACCAATTACCTTCCCTGGTTTTTGCCTTTCGACCGAGAATGGGCTGCAGTGCCAACACAGGCATTGGAACACCTCACTGGAAGTGTCCCCAGTGGAGTTCAAGCCGCCATAAGGCGAAAAGTGGACACATCCCATATTGATGGCCACTAGTAACTGCATTAAAGCCTGTGAATGTAATTTAACTTTATTTTAATTCATAGTACGATACTCGTTCCGCCGAACAAAGAGTGCAACGTTTCTTCCTCAGTATCACCATCAGCAGTTTGAAATTCACTCTTGCATAAGAGTCTCCTCTGGACTTTTCCATGCATTACGGTCTGCAGCTGCACACGTCTACATTTTCGAGTGCCATCAACTTACCTCCGAGCAGTTTTCGCTCCCGTCGTTTCTCATCTCTTAGAATCCTGCAGAGAACTTATTTGGGCCATCTACTGCCCAATTCTCTGGCGACATAACCCGCCCTCCTTCCATTTCACTTTCATTATACTCGTATTTATATCTGCACCCACTTTACCACGCATTCCACTCCTAGTAACCCTCAGTTTTTCAGTAATTCTCGCATTAATTATTTTCATCTCACTGTCATAAGTGAGACAGACGGAGCTACAAGGCAGGAAACACGCACTGTGCTTTGCGTTATAAAAATTCAGAATGTTATGGCTACAATAATTTGCAACAATGTCAAGTCCGCTTCATTTTACACATACATCATTCTTTCAAGACACCTCTATGAATTGCCACCGGAAGAATGACTATCTGCAACAGTTAGATTCTCAGTCAATGAAATTCCGTCATTTTGTATGGTAAAGTCCCTTCGGTGTTCTGAGCTACTAAGATTATGACTTACAGCGCGCTACACAAGGTGGGACGCGATCATTAGCGAGCAGGACGTGGTAGCAAAGCAGTGCTACACTGTATTCTTCCGTGTTCCCAGAGGTAAGTGACACTTCTAGTCTTATCCTCCCACACATCACCATTAATTTTCTGTTAGTCACTTCATTATTTTCAAAAGCTTCAAGATATACAAAAGAAAAACTTTTTACTTATCTTCATTATCTCTTGTTGTTGGCTGAAAGTCTTGATTCTAGGGCTACATTCTTGAGGCTGAAATTTTAATTTGAACGTTCTGGGTTCCTGATGAGTAAATAACTGATGAAGATTTTCCTGTACATTTCCTGAATTTTATTCTTTGTCACATTATTAAATATCATACCATTTTTACAATTTCCACTTAATATTCCAAACTGCATTGTTAGTGTCGATCATAAAAAAAATACGTCGGTCTCCATCAGAGGCATACCCACTACGACGTACATTCTGCGGTGTCCACAATATTCAAAAGAGTTTAGAAAGAAAAAGAGTTTACAAACTTTCTTGACAAAAGAAAATTTTCACCACATTACATCATTATCTTACAAATCAATCCAGAAATAAATTTAAAAATTCGCATTAGATCGTGCAATTAATAATATGAATTTTAAGTATGCCACAAATTTCTCAATTTCAAATATTTCTAAAAGAAGAGTAATTTTAACCATCAGTACATGTCGATTGTGACAAATTAATTTCTTTTTATACATTTTAACCTGAAATATAATACATCGTATACAAAATCATATGAAATTTTTTTAGTGAAACAGCTGAGATAATGTTCACCTATACGAAATTCTAGATTAATCCTGGTGTCGACTACGCCTATAAAAGAAAAGGTAGTGTTAGAGTAGGGTGTCCCATTACTCACTGCACGTTTTATGCAAACTCTAATGACACGGCAACGACAGACAACTATTGTGCTAAGTGGGTAAGATGTGAGGATGCGTGAAGAAACTAAATATTTAGGGGACCAATTGGGAATAATATAATAATTTCACATGTTTAGTTTCCTTTCATCACAGCTACACTGTATTTACGCGTTTAGTTGGTGATTATGTGTTTCAAGCGAGGTTTTGGTTTTTACCACTGGCTATGATGAGCTGCAGTCTTGTCATTTCTCAACATACGTTATCGGTTATACTTACAAGGTAAGTACGCCAGCTCAAACAGTCCATAGGTTTTTTAGATCATTTCAGATGTATGCCAGAGTGAAATGGTGTTTTTCTCATTCCCGTTTGCTTCTTTATTTAGCTGGCTAATGCCTGAGCCATTGCAACATGATTTTTACTTTCAGATGAAATCCGAGAGTTTTGTGGTGATGTCATTTAATTCTGCATTAAACTCATTTTATTTTGTGTCAAAATCAACAAACTTTGTACTGAAATCAATTAATTTTGTGCCTAAATCAGCAACTTTTGTGTCAAATCTCGTCCCATACCGTTGAAGATGTACACTGAGTGTTGTGGATTGGCAAGACAGCCAACCCACTATGAGAGGAAGCCGAAAGGCACGCGTTTTAGCTCACGCAGGCTGGCGTGAGGTCTGGAACAGGACAAGGTAATTAGAACTTAGAAAAAAAGGAGGTAACTGGTGGAATACTTAACTTTAATCCATTAATGTTGAACGTAGCTCTTGTCTGTACATTCTTTACAATATCAATAGCAACTTGATAATGGTGCCTTGCTAGGTCGTAGCAAATGACGTAGCTGAAGGCTATGCTAACTATCGTCTCGGCAAATGAGAGCGTATTTTGTCAGTGAACCATCGCTAGCAAAGTCGGCTGTACAACTGGGGCGAGTGCTAGGAAGTCTCTCTAGACCTGCCGTGTGGCGGCGCTCGGTCTGCAATCACTGATAGTGGCGACACGCGGGTCCGACGTATACTAACGGACCGCGGCCGATTTAAAGGCTACCACCTAGCAAGTGTGGTGTCTGGCGGTGACACCACACTGAGGAACCAAATGTACTTACCTCGGTTGTAAGTTACCCAAACCACATCACCCAGCAACCATCTCAGAGACCAATGCAACAGTTCATGCATTAATCAGTATCTATTTAAACTACATACAGTTCCCATCTAGTGACTGTGAAGAGGAACTAATAAATGCAGTGGACCGATAGTATTTGCTTATGATATTACACTGTGCGGAACACATGTCACTTCCGCCTCCATACATTGACATCTTGCCACAAAACTGTAACAAACTGCCCCATTGTACTATGAAATTGTAACACTCTGACTCCATGTTATAAAAACTTGTAACTATCAGCCTATGTTACAACAAAATTATGACAGATTACCCAGGTTACAGGAAAATGTAACAAATCACCCTACGACAAAGCAAAATTGTAACAAAACGCTTCATGTTACACCAAAATTGTAACAAACTATCCTATTACACCATGTTTAACGAAATTGTGACAAACTCCACCTGCTACAGCGATTTTTCCTGGTGTCACAGGGTAAGTAGGTCACTTCTGCTAAGTATGGAATCTAAGATGGACACTTTGTAAAATACAATATTGGCAATTGCGCGAAGTATAGAATCCAAACAGTGTTCCAAGATGGTTGACGTAACCCACATTTCATTGGATTTTTCCATGACATGGGGGAAGTAGATCACTTTTACTAAGCATAGAATCTAAAATGGATAGTTGTAAAATCCATGATGACCACTCGTAAAATCTGAGGTGGCTACTTGTCAAATTGAAGAGGATCACTTTTCATTATGGGTTTTACCATGATGTCATGTGATGTGGGATGCTTTTCCAGCTTACCTACATTTCCTACACATTATTTTCAGCTGCTTCTGCTGCCGCCTGCCCCTACCGCTCCTCTGCACTGTCCACTCACCCAGGTGGGTTGAGTGCACTTTAGCGACAGGCTGATCACAATGAGGCATCATCATCGGAGATGCACAGCCCATGATTTTTTAACTTCCCATTATTTTAAATTTAGGACAAGGTTCTAAATTTGCCACTAATGAACTTAACAACCATACAGTGTGGACCAGTGTTCCAGTGTATGACATCTTGGATTCTATATTTAGCACAACCATACAATCTGGGCCTGTATCCACTAGATCACTATCTTCGAGCAACATCTTGGATTTAGTCTGAGATGTGATAGGTGCTTGGCCAATATCCACAGGTCCACTATCTTGGATCACCATCTTGAACTACATCATCATAGGCCTGCGGAAATCGTAGTAGGGCAAATGGACATCTTTGATGTAATACTCAGGGCACTTTGATTAGGTCCACAATCGTGGATTTTTGAATTTCCCACAATTTAGACTAGACTATTTTGAATTTCCCAACAACTTTTGAAATTCTAATCATGTTGTACCTAGAACAATTGACTTAGGCCAACTGTGATGTCGGAGAAGATGAGACGGGGGAGATGTCTGAAAATGTTGCATTACTCATCGGGTGATGTCATCACTGAAGTCATCAGAAATCAGGTAACATTGTAGCTTGGGCCATAATGTATCTAGCCCCATTGCTACTACCCTCTAGTATGACAGACCTCCATCTGTTGATATGTCGTCGAATTCCAGCGTATATTCCGAGCTGAGGCTAATAAAGTATCTCCTACACAACGATGTCATTCAAGTTAGCATGGATTTCTCAAAACATGGGTCGTGCGCAATCCAACTCCCAATTTTCACATATGTCATCCTGAAAACCATAGATGCAAGCAATCATGTCGATGCAGTAGTGACTTATGAAAAGCGTTTCACTTTGTTCTACGTCAAAGCAGACATTCTCAGAGGGAGGTACGGACTCTGACCATAATTTATTGGTTATGTCATGCAGGTTAAAACTGAAAAAGCTGTAAAAAGGTAGGAAATTAAGACGATCCTGGATAAATTGAATTAACCAGAAGCTGTTAAGAGTGTCAGAGGGAGCACTAGGCAACGTTGGACTCTACGAGGGGGAAGGAAAACAATCAAAGACAAATGGGTACCTTTGAGAGGTGAAATAGGTTCAAATGGTTCAAATGGCTCTGAGCACTATGCGACTTAACTTCTGAGGTCATCAGTCGCCTAGAACTTAGAACTAATTAAACCTAACTAACCTAAGGACATCACAAACATCCATGCCCGAGGCAGGATTCGAACCTGCGACCGTAGCGGTGAAATAGGGAAGGCAGCAGAGGATGACATAGGTCGAAAAGAGCAAGACCTATCAGATATCCCGGGATAATACAGGAGATATCGAATTTAACTGAGTAAAGGAGAAAGTGTAAAAAGGTGGAAAATGAAGGAGAGAAATGGAAATACAGATGTCTAAATGGTGAGAATGACAGAAGGCCTAAAATGTCTAAAAAGCAGGAATGGCTATAAACTTACATAAATTAGGGAAATATTATTGTCGCCTGCAGGAAAAAAATATTTGGAGGAAAGAAAAGCAGCTGCATGTATATCAAAAACTCAGATGGCGAGATAGTGCTGAAAAGTACTGCGTTATGTAGATGATGTCTCTGTGGTCACGAAGACGAGAGAAGATCTAGAGAAGTTTCTCAACACAATGGTAACGATTTTACTAATACATAATATGTAATATACAACATTGTTGTACAGATGAGCTCCCCTCTAGCTCTGGTTCAAATGTTACCAGCAGAAATACGTCTGGGTCAAACTGACGTTGCTGGCCCCGAACTATAAAAGAGTTAACATGATGAGCTGTGTTACAACACCTATATATAAACTCCATATCTTCTCAATCACTGATAAGATTTATGCTATCGCTGAGTGTAGTGAAACCGCAAATCTCGAAGCTGATGACATGAGACCTAAGACGGCGTCTGTCCAAAACATGTGTGGGCGATATTGGGTACAGTTGCGAAATTTTGGGAAACTCACAATATATCTTTCGTGTTTATTCCCAGTTTCTCTACAGACAGTTATATCCAGCTGTCACGTGAAACAGGAAGGCAACGGCTTTTGATAACACTTCTGCAGAACTAATGAAGAAGGCTGGAAACAGCTTGAAACTGATTTGGTCCATCTAGATTCTAGAACACAGGAGACCGACTTTCAAAAAAAACATTACGGTTCCCTTACCGGAGAAGACACCAGCTATATTAACAGTATCGAACCTTAAACAAAACATCACATGTATCAAAAATTCTGATAAGGATAGTTCTGAGGATATTTGGAAAGACGGTGGAAAGTATGCTAAGATCAGTTCGGAATCGAGAGGGGATCAGAAACAAGAGAGGCGATTCTGGATCAGGGGCTTCTTACCGAATAGCAATTACGGAAAAGTAAACCGACTTATCTTGCCTTTGTGGACCTGTAAAAGCCATTTGATAAAGTTTTCTTGCAAGAGATGTTAAAAATGTTGAAGAAAGCAGGTGTAAAGTACAAGAGGGCATACTCAGCTTCTATAAAAACATTAAAATGACTCTTATTAGGAATTTGCATAAGGAACAAGAAGTAAAATAGGAAACGCGTGAAACAAGGGCGTGCTCTGTGTCCTCCTGTATTCATTGCTTATGGATCAGAAAGATATAAATCAGGTTCGCGAAACAACTACGGTGGTGACGGAAATTAATGGACAGAAACGTCATCTTTGTTACGCAGATGTCTCTGTGGTCACGAAGACGAGAGAAGATCTAGAGAAGTTTCTCAACACAACGGAAAA
Organism: Schistocerca americana; assembly: GCF_021461395.2. Classification (NCBI taxonomy): domain Eukaryota; kingdom Metazoa; phylum Arthropoda; class Insecta; order Orthoptera; family Acrididae; genus Schistocerca; species Schistocerca americana. Next base: position 196,439,524 of record NC_060127.1, read on the forward strand.
TATTTTCTGTAGCCCATATCGTATGACAATCAAAAACACAGAAAGTGATGAAGAAGAATATGAACCTCTAAGAATGAGAATTAGAAGAGAGGAGTAAGAAGTGATAGAGGAATTTATCTATTTTGGAAGACGAATGATAAGGGACGTTAAAACCGGAATTAAATTGTGAGCAGTATGCAGCACGCCAAAGTTACGCGTAATTTGAGAAAGAACTTACTCATCGGCGTGAACGTCAGTCCGTAAATGAGGACACGGATATTGAAAACTTTTGGAATGAGACCCGATATAGATGTGAGACTTGCGCGGCAGGAAAGGAAGGGAGAAGTCCAGTAGATTTGGTGCTGCGGAAGGATGTTCAAGACGAAATGGAGTAGTAGAGGTGGCGAGAGGAGTAGAACACACCTGTTCTCTTTGGACGCCCATCCAGACAAGAAGGGGCAAAACTGGTAAGGACACATTTTGAGAGACGATAACATCGTGAAACAATAGGGGGAGAAGCTATGCAGAAGTGAAGAGGAAGACGGGCAGGACAGTGGAATGATGTACAGCTGCTAAACAGCTTCACGGTTGAATACTAAACGAGAATAAGAAGCGACTCTCGACCTCTATCCGCTGACGTAATAACGACGCAAACAGAGTTGGCATCGCTCGACGGCTTTTGAGAACAGCCTTTCCAGATCCCCCCTTATCGTTCATCTACCGCTCGCGGTTTTGACGTCATACTAATCCGTGCCCGAGTAAAACCACCGGCCAGCTCTCGGCTGATGTCACGTCTGTTTCCAGGTAAGGCGGCTTTACCGACCAGCGAGCAAAGGCGCGCCCATTCATTCCTTTTGTGCTTCTGGTGCAAGGGACTGAGCAGCCACCCACGCGTCACATCCATTGTGTCCCGTGCCTATTCTGTGGGAGACAAAGCAGCAACTGGTGCTGCAACGCAGACTGTCTCACACACCAAACACTTCCACAGCAATAGTCGTGATGAATTTCCGTGCGAAGCTCAGCTTTCCCAATACTCGATCAAGCAGTCAGTTGCTTACATCGCGAGAGCAGTCAGGAGCTCCACTGTTTCTGGCACACCTTTAGGTAAAAATGAAATGATCGAGTTGGCCGGGAGTCCCATCCAGCGAAGTTCGGCCGCCAGGTCGCAAATCTTATTTCAGGTGACGCCACATTGGACGACTTGCGCGTTGGAGATGATGATGACAACAGAACATCCAGTCCACGAGCGGAGACAATCTCCAACACGGCGTGCAATCCAACCCGGGCCCGTGCATGGAAGGCTAACACGTCACCACTCAGCTACTTCTTCTTTAACCATCTGCACACATTATAAACTAGCATGGAGACCGCTGTTTCGCTCGTATAGACTGTACGGTCTGCACAATTTTTTTTATTTCATAGAATTTGTATACTTTTACGTCCATTGTTCTTGTGTAAATCTACACATTGTGCAAACAGTGAATCTAGTCTACGCAAACTAAACTGCAGAGACGGTATTAAAAATTTAATAAAGCCATTCATCATATAACTTTTCCACATTTTAAAAAAATTATTGAATTTATGCAGAGTGAATCAGGGGGAAAGTTACATTCTTTGATGTCTTGCGAGGTGCCCGGGCAAGCTCTAAGCCCCCCCTATTCTAACTCCGTCTTTTGCTGTTGCACAAGAGTTAAAAAATATATGCGAACTGACTGTAATCAACCCTGCAAGTGGAGTAGAAAAGAGTTTGGCACCTGCAATAATTTAATTTGATAAATAAGTTAAATAAAGGAAGGTTTCATTAACGTAGTGAGAAATGATGGGTTGCTCTACCGATTAACAGAATGAAAGTTCTGTCCAAAATAACAACATGATTTATTAAGACTAAACACAAAATAATACACAAAAACACATGAAACAGTTATAATACATCAAATTGGCTCAAATTGGATACTCAAACAAACGCTGTGAAGGTGAAGTTGTCCCTAAACTAGATTGTGAGGTTTATGACGAAGTGGTATGTGGAGCCAATTCCTTGCCACTCAAATCTTAAAAGAGACACACAGCTAACCCAACATTAATTGCTACTACTCAAGACAGAACAAAGTTAGAAAAAGACGAACAGGCGTGCTCTGCTGAGCTCTGATTATCACCTAGGAAAATCCCTATCTGCCGGTGCTGCGGACATACATTACCAAACTGTCTTCTTAACTGCCAGAACACGATATGGCGTACCGGAGGCGATGGCTGGTTGCTTCGACGTCCTCGATCAAAAGGCGAGAGCCGACTACTTAGAGCGCCCGTACAGGCCGAACACACAACATTCCCGCCCCCACGACAGTGGCCGTGGTTAAACGTTCCAATTAGCAACTCGAAAACCGGCGGAAAATTCCACTCCATTGCCGGAGCACTACCATTCCACCAATGGAGATTATTGGCGCCAATTTCTGCGCTGATTTTGCTACGTCACGGAGCTATGCCCTGAGCAAGCCAACCACAGTTACTATTTTTCAGAAAGCCGCCACAACTTCCTGGGTACACAAGTCATTCCCATGCCTCGCTGGTAGCCCGTCAGAAAGTGTTTTCGCTAAGATTCTGCGAAGTAACGGAACATCTAGCCCAGCCGCTACTTCAGACCTCTCCGGGCGTGTCTTTTGACAATGTCGGTGTCTGCAAAGCATTCACTCAACTTCCTCACACCCGTCGGCTTAACCCTTTCCAGATCAGCGGAGCCCGCCTGTCACCGGACCACCCGGGTGACGAGAGACACTGCGTGGGAAGTCCGCGTGGGAAGGAATAGCAACTTTTCACCGCATGCAATTAGAGACGAAAATCGTAAGATAGAAATATGAGAGGGGGCTCATGCCACCTCTCAGTCTGATAGTATTAGTGACACTGAATAAAAAGCTTCATATGGACTTATGTCCCACTCCTAATGGTTTCTGAGACAGAACACGTTTGATATCACTACGCATTGTTCGTGCACAAATCAACATTCTAGGAACCTTTCCTACACAAACGAAGCTGCAGACAAGAAGATGGAATTTATCGAAGCACTTCTACGCAATTCTAATAAAGCCGGTTTGTCATGATGACCGTTAAATAACTTTGATTTGGTTGACAAATTGGACCACCTTCTAAACTTTTTACGCTAATTGCGGCCATAGTAGCATGGTCTTTTCCGAATGCTCTTCTGAACAAAAAGGCGATTCTGGTAGCTCGAGTCGGAGGTTTTCCTTCAAGTTCTTGTGGTGATATTCCCTTGGTAACTGTCGTCCCCTAACACATATTTCTTTATTTCTGACGGGGAAATTTGATCCAGATTTGAAAATATTTTAATATGACGTAATTTTCAACCCATAAGGTTCAAAAACACAGAAACACGCATTTTCTTTTTTTTTTTCATTTTTAAACGATAAGCCAAATACAAGTTTTCATAGATGTAACTTCAAAAATGTTTTCATACTGAAATACTTTCATAAAATTTTCCATCCCAAGCGCCACCATCTTACCGCCTCAATTTCTAACCGAGAAGTCAAATTCCAGTTTTCAAAGGTGTAGCTTTAAAGTTGTTATGGTATTTCTCTAATAATGATTTATTTAAAACAAATTCATCCACTATTTCATCCTCTTAGACGTTAAACTTCCAAGAATTCTGAAAGACGTATTTCTTTTATTTCTAACTGAGAAACCAAATTCAAATATCAATTTTCGTGGTTCTAGTTTCCAAACAGCTTCGACTCGTTTTTAAGAAACCTTTCAACCGTATTTCACCCTTATAGGGGCTTTCGAAAAATCCCTTTTTAAATGATGCCTACAGTACAAGATCAACACCCACGCAAATTTCATGTTCCTATCCTCAACGGTTTTGGCTGAGCAATGATGAGTCAGTCACGACATCTCCTTTGGTATTCTCTTGAGACCCAGAGGTCTTTTTCTCCAGTTGTATCCCAACACTCTCTTTATGTAACCAAATATACCCAAATTACATATCAAAATTTAAAAAAATTAGTATTACTTTTTCACAGAATAAATGGTACAATATACTGGACTTCGGCCCTCAAGTATTGTAGTAAAATATTAAATTATACTTTAAAATTTTATATGTGCTAAATTTTCTTTCTCGTGAAAACTTAAAAAGGGAAATGGATAGGTTAAAGCTAGATATAGTGGGAATTCATGAACTTCGTTGGTAGGAGGAACAAGATTTCTGGTCAAGTGAATACAGGTTTATAAATACAAAATCAAATACGGGGATTGCAGGAGTAGGTTTAATAATGAATAAAAAAAAAGACAGGAGAGCGGGTAAGCTACTACGAACAGCATGTGAACGCATTATTGAAGCCAAGATAGACACGAAGCCCACGCCTACCACAGCAATACAAGTTTATATGCCAACTAGCTCCGCAGATGATTGAAGAAATGTGTGATGCGATTAAAGAAATTATTCAGATAGTTAAGCGTAATGAAATTTTAATGGTCATGGGGGACAGGGATTCGATAGTGGAGAAAGGCAGAGCTGGAAAAGTAGTAGGTGAATATAGACGGGGGGCGGGGGGGGGGGGGGGGGGTAGGGAATGAAAGAGGATGCCGCATGGTAGAATTTTGCGTGAATCATGAAAGAATCTTGAAAGAAGATTGTATACAAGGAAGAAGCCTGGAGACCCTGGAAGATTTCACATAGATTCTATAATGGTAAGACAGAGATTTAGCAACCAGGTTAAAAAAGGCCTAGCCTTGGGTAACAGAAGAGATATTGAATTTAATAGATGAAGGGAGCTAATATAAAAAATTCTGTAAATGAAGTGGGCGAAGAGGAATACAAGCATCTTAAAAATGAGATTGACTGGAAGTGCAAAATGGCTAAGCAAGTATGGCTAGGGGACAAATGTAAGGAGATACAGACACATATCACTAGGGGTAAGATAGATACTGCCTACGGGAAAATGAAAGAGACATTTGGACAAAAGAGAACCATCTGTATGAATATCAAGAGCTCAGATCGAAACCCAGTCCTAAGCAAATACTGGAAAACTAAAAGATGGAACGAGTATGTAGAGGGTCTATACAAAGGCGATGTGCTTGAGGGCAATAAAATGGAAATGGAAGAGGACGTAGACAAGGTCGATGTGCTTGAGGACATTATTATGGAAAAGGAAGAGGATGTAGATGAAGATGAAATGGGAGATACGATACTGCGCGAAGAGTTTGACAGAGCACTGAAAGACCTGAGTCGTAACAAGGCCCCCGGAGTAGACAACATTCCATTGGAACTACTGACGGCCTTGGGAGAGCCAGTCCTGACATAACTCTACCATCTGGTGAGCAAGATGTATGAGACAGGCGAAATACCCTCAGACTTCAAGAAGAATATAATAATTCCAATCCCAAAGAAAGCAGGTGTTGACAGATGTGAAAATTACCGAACTGTCAGTTTAATAAGTCACAGCTGCAAAATACTAACACGAATTCTTTACAGACGAATGGAAAAACTAGTAGAAGCCAACCTCGGGGAAGATCAGTTTGGATTCCGTAGAAACACTGGAACACGTGAGGCAATACTGACCTTACGACTTATCTTAGAAGAAAGATTAAGGAAAGGCAAACCTACATTTCTAGCATTTGTAGACTTAGAGAAAGCTTTTGACAATGTTGACTGGAATACTCTCTTTCAAATTCTAAAGGTGGCAGGGGTAAAATACAGGGAGCGAAAGGCTATTTACAATTTGTACAGAAACCAGATGGCAGTTATAAGAGTTGAGGGACATGAAAGGGAAGCAGTGGTTGGGAAGGGAGTAAGACAGGGTTGTAGCCTCTCCCCGATGTTGTTCAATCTGTATATTGAGCAAGCAGTAAAGAAAACAAAAGAAAATTTCGGAGTGGGTATTAAAATCCATGGAGAAGAAATAAAAACTTTGAGGCTCGCCGATGACACTGTAATTCTGTCAGAGACAGCAAAGGACTTGGAAGAGCAGTTGAATGGAATGGACAGTGTCTTGAAAGGAGGATATAAGATGAACATCAACAAAAGCAAAACGAGGATAATGGAATGTAGTCGAATTAAGTCAGGTGATGCTGAGGGATTTAGATTAGGAAATGAGACACTTAAAGTAGTAAAGGAGTTTTGCTATTTGGGGAGCAAAATAACTGATGATGGTCGAAGTAGAGAGGATATAAAATGTAGACTGGCAATGGCAAGGAAAGCTTTTCTGAAGAAGAGAAATTTGTTAACATCGAGTATAGATTTAAGTGTCAGGAAATCATTTCTGAAAGTATTTGTATGGAGTGTAGCCATGTATGAAAGTGAAACATGGACGATAAATAGTTTGGACAAGAAGAGAATAGAAGCATTCGAAATGTGGTGCTACAGAAGAATGCTGAAGATTAGATGGGTAGATCACATAACTAATGAGGAAGTATTGAACAGGATTGGGGAGAAGAGAAGTTTGTGGCACAACTTGACCAGAAGACGGGATCGGTTGGTAGGACATGTTCTGAGGCATCAAGGGATCACCAATTTAGTATTGGAGGGCAGCGTGGAGGGTAAAAATCGTAGAGGGAGACCAAGAGATGAATACACTAAGCAGATTCAGAAGGATGTAGGTTGCAGTAGGTACTGGGAGATGAAGAAGCTTGCACAGGATAGAGTAGCATGGAGAGCTGCATCAAACCAGTCTCAGGACTGAAGACCACAACAACAACAACATATATATACTAATTTTACTTGTAATGGGTGATTCAAAGCCGTCACAGTCCTGGGGCTTTGGCGACGGGGACAAGCTAAGAATATGGATACAAGTTCAATATCGGTTTTTCACCATTTTTCATGATGCCCTTCCGTGACTGGAATGAACCAGAGACCATTCACGCTGTCCTTATTGGTATCTATTCAGTGTCCCCTGCTAGTCCTATCTGGAATTGGTGCTACACACTTGACCAATATTCTGGAATGGAACGCGCAGGAGATTTGTAGGCGATTTTCTTTGTTGACTCACGACCTTTTCGCTGTATCCTGCCACCTGCCTTACCTATGACTGAACCAAAGTGATCGATCCACTTCGTACTGCTATAAATTGTTACACGCAGGTAGTTAAAAGAGGTGACTGATTCCAATTTTTATTGATTGATACTGTACCTACGAGAATATACATTTCTGCGTTTTTTGATGAGTGTACATTTCTGTTGCGAGGGACCTCAAAATTCCTTATCCTACCAGTCCACCTAATTTTGGACATCGTATTATAGCATCACATCTCAAATGCTTCAATTCTCTTGTATTCCGGTTTTCCCACAGTCCATGTTTCACTACCATACAGTGTTGTGCTCCAAACGTACATATTCAGAAATTTCTACCTCAAATTCTTCTTCTGGCCAAGAATTCCCCCTGCGCCTGTGGCAGTCTGCTTTTTACGTCCTAGATGTTTCGTCCGTCATTGTTTATTTTGCTGTGCACAGGTTGAACAGTTCATTGACTTCGTCTACTTCGTGATCGCCAATTTTCATATTAATTTTCTCGCTGGTCTCGCATCAGCACCTGTTGTTACTTCCAAGTACATTCGACTTACTCTCAATATTTACTCTCAATATCTATTCTCTACTCGTTACACCGTTCATTCCATTTAACGTGTTCGGCAACTTTTCTTCTCTTTTGCTGAGGACAATAATTTATGTCATGAGCCAATCTTATCAGTCATATCCTTTCGCTATGGATTTTAGTCCAACTGTTGAACCTCTGTTTCATTTCCCTCACTGCTTCTTCGTTTTACACAAGGTGGCGAGGAACAGTCTGAAAAGCACGTAGGGATGTTGCAGGAGACTGCTGCGCTAGTATAGTCTTAGTCGTAGGAAAGGGGAATTTTGTTAAAATTCAGTAAAGGCGCGGTGGGGGATGAAGTCTGGGGCGCTGACAGTGTGTGGTAATAGTTGGCAGCCAGAAGGGTGGGCAGAGTATTGCACGTACGATTTGTTTGGAGTGAAGCAACAGCAAGTCAGGGAACTGCAGCGTTGCTTTAAGTTATTGTGATGTATGAGGCGAGGCAGGAGGCCAGAACTGGGAAACGCGATGTGTGAGTGGCTGAAGTATGGGAATTTACCCCTGCCATAGTTCCTGTCTCTCTCTGACACTACATTAAAAGCGAGGGGAAGAGCAGTAAAAAAGGTCAGGCGGTTTTAGCTTGAGAGGGTGTGCCAGGTCAGTCGAGAGTTGGGACTGGTCTGCGCTTATAGGGGCCAGTCTGGCAGCGATGTCGTAAATGTTCTATGTAAACCTCTACTTTGTTTATATGTACTTGTTCGGGCTGTGTTCCACCTCCGGGGACGCAACACCGGCGCAAGACGGACCCGCAGCCTGAGGTAGGGCAGTGGCAGCAGTCTGCAGCCTCCAGGATGGGCCACGTTCGCTTCCCACCTGGCGTACGAGGTCCAGCCGAGGCGTTCGCTGCGGGAAGGCACAGCAAGGCTGTAGCAGCGCCAGGGACGGTGGCGGCTGTTGCCACCTGGCAGTCACCACTAGCGGCAAGTTGCAGCACAGCGTCCTCAACTGTCCTGGGAGCAGCGGAGGCCCGAGGGCCACGGGTGTCCAGTACAACCACCTTCGTCCCAGGGTTGGACAGAGCAGGCCAAACAGGGTGGCGGGTGGTGCGGACCATGGACTGTAACAGTCTACAGAGTCTGGGGCAGCTAGACGCGACACCTCGGCGGGTGGCGAATGAGAAAGTGCGGCTGACTTCCAGCTGAGTGGCCTTGCAGATGGCAGCAGCGGCGTCGGCACACCAGGAGTTGCTGAGCCGGCTGGACTCGCGGGACAGCGCTGCGGGCGGCACGCCGACACTACGCTGCACCCATCAAAGTACTGTAAATTATGTGAATAAAGAAATGTTTGCGAATACCGCTGTGTCACTCTGCATTGCCCCTGACGCTATTGAACTTGCTCGGCCTCCTGACGAAACACGGGGCGTCGGGTCCCAGCTTCAGCTCGGCCATCTGGAGTCCCGGGTTCAACTATCGATGGCCCACAACAGGATTTTGTGCTGAGAAATAAATGTTAAAAAAAATTCGTTACGTTGCTCCTTTTCACAGTTTGGTTCAAATGGCTCTGAGCACTATGGGACTTAACTTCTCAGGTCATCAGTCCCCTAGAACTTAGAACTAGTTAAACCTAACTAACCTAAGGACATCACACACATCCATGCCCGAGGCAGGATTTGAACCTGCGACCGTAGCGGTCTCGCGGTTCCAGACTGCAGCGCCTAGAACCGCAAGGCCACATCGGCCGGCCCCTTTTCACAGTTATTCAGCATTGGTGTTAGCCAATCAGGTTTGCTGTGCGAGCAAACTGAACCGCTTGCACGTGGTAAAATTGGGTAACACACAGATATGTGTGGTTCCGTGAGTTACCACTTGCTGAAATGTTCATTACCATTTAAAATGCTCCTTTTTCAGGAAGAATAAATTTAAACTAGATAACCTTTAGCATTCCTAAAGGCCACTTACATAGTTTCCACAGGCATTATTAACTAAGGAATTTAAGCTGGCCACTGAGGCCGAGCGGTTCTAGGTGTTTCAGTACGGAACCGTGCTGCTGATAGGGTTGCAAGTTCGAATCCTGCCTCGGGCATGGATGTGTGTGATGTCATTAGCTTAGTTAGGTTTAAGTAGTTCTAAGTCTAGGGGACTGATGACCACATATGTTAAGTCCCATAGTACTCAGAGCCATTTTAACCATTTGAACTAAGGAATTTAGCTGTATACAATTGCATGCTGTAAGTAATGCCTCCGAATTTTTTATGTGGAAACTCTTAAGGCTTCTAAAAAAACAAACGATAGTAACATTCTACATCTTTATTCTTCATGTCTGTGTATTTATTTCTCAACGTAGTCACCCTGGCAACGAACACATTTCTCCCACCGAGAGACCAGTATGTCGATACTGTGAATGTAGAATTTTGACTTTGCCCACAGAAGCACAACTTCACCTCTGCTAGCACAGCTTCATCACTGAGTTCTCGAAAGTGTTGTTTTAGTTTTGAAAACAGATGAAAGTCGGATGGTGCCAAGACGGTAATGTATGGACGTTGATCGACGACTGTGGACCCAGGGTGTCGGATTATTGCAGTTCTCTCAGGGCTCGTGTGTGGTCTGAAGCAGAGGGTGCTCCGTGTGTGAATGAACTCTTCACATTCGAAACTTGATTGCATGACTCCGTTTTCCACACAGCGACATAGTTAATTTACACACTGCCATGTTACAGGCTACAATTCGGAACACTCTAGCGGTATAGGGCTACAAATATATGGACATGAAATATAAAAATGTAGAATGTGAATAACGTTTGTTTTATTTAATAAGTCTTAAGAGCCCTCACATACAAACTCCGGAGGCATTATTTTTCAGCACGCCAAAAGGACTAATCACAGTGCGGAAAAAGCGTTTATGTGGTCAACATTCACGCGCTCACTACGTGGAGGGAATGAAAAAAATCGTAACAGCGAGTACAGTGGGAAGTCCTCTGTGTCATGCACTTCACGGAGCCTTACAGAATGTGAATGTAAATGGATACACAGATGTAGCTGTAACCTGCTCTTGAGGCGTCTGCACACATTGCTGCTCTCTACTTGGCAACGCACCCGCCAGCACGAAGGTGCCGTACTTGCAGGTAGTGACGCATCCACGTGCGGGGACAGCAGGCCCAATCAGCGCCGTATTAAAAAGTAGGCGGCCGTTTCCCACGGCGCCGGCCGCTCACATCCTCAGGTTCCGAGAAACAGCTCCGTGCTGGTGAGGCATCGTGACATCACGCCGGACACTCACCCACGACAGATGCACGCTGTCACGGAACTCAGCGTCACCTGCTTCTCACTAACGGAGAGGAATTAATTTCTGCAGCATACGTTAACAGTCTAGTTCATCACATGAGTATTATTCGTTTTGTAAATAAAAAAGACCTTTTCGTTGTTGCAGCGTATTTCAATTGTTCCAGACGTGTTCGCCCTTTACTTTAACTGGAATCTGGAATGACAAGGTTTTGTTTTGATATCAATATTTATAGGTTATTAAAGAGTTCACGTCTAATTTTTTACATAAATGATTACAATTATTCGAGGTTTCGGCTGGCATCTGCCTTTCATCTGGTCACATGTTGGAGGTCGCATTGTAACTTCACTTACAAAACATAAGAAATTTTCAGGTTATGATGATTTTTTTCACCATTTTCATGTTCTCTACGTTAGCTGCTGTGAAGCGATATTGTTATTCCTTTACTTGTTGTAGATGTTTTACCGAAAACTGATTTGAAGTCGTAACTATTGTGTGTTCACTTTATGTCTCTCCCTCTTTGGTTTCTTTATGGACACGTTTCCAACCTAGCGAATTATATGTCGAAAATTAGCGTTCTCTTTATATCTGTGTTTGTTTGTGTGTGTGTGTGTGAGTGTGTGTGTGTGTGTGTGTGTGTGTGTGTGTGTTGTAGAAAGTTGAATATGAATGTAATACCTGTCAGAGAATGGTTGAAAGTTTCGGTGTTCAGCAGATTTGAGCTTTGGTTGAAATGTTTTGTGGAGGGGTTCATGGAAGAGTGAGGAGAAAAGGGTAGGCTGGTATTATAATGATAAGAATCAAATGTTAAAGTTTTAATGCATTGTTTTATGTATTAATATAAACAGTGAGTTGTTTCTTCTGAGTACCTGATCTATCAATAGAACTTTCTTTTCTGCTTTGGTGTTTTGTATGTGCTAATTTCCTTGAGGGGTTAGAAAGTGTTGTTTTTTTTATTGTTTGTTCTAATTGTTATTTTCTAGAGCTTAACTTGTGATTTTGTCCTGAAAATGTGGAGCGGTTCATGTGATTCTTCCAGGCTGTCGTGTGTTCTTTCTATCTTCCATCAAAGGTTGTGCCTGTTTGTCGTATGTATTTGCCATCACAAGTGTTACACTGTAATTCATATACACCTGCTTTCTTGTAAACTTGTATGTCTTTCGTCAGTTATGGGATATATTTTGGGACAGAATTATCTGTTGCGTATATTATGATTATGTCATGTCTTTTGGAAATGTTGATGATTTTGTGTGTGAATTTGTCTTTTTATATCACTGTGTGTCCATCGTATGTCTTAGCCGGTCGCGGTGGTCTAGCGGTTCTGGCGCTGCAGTCCGGAACCGCGGGACTGCTACGGTCACAGGTTCGAATCCTTCCTCGGGCATGGGTGTGTGTGATGTCCTTAGGTTAGTTAGGTTTAAGTAGTTCTAAGTTCTAGGGGACTGATGACTTAAGATGTTGAGTCCCATAGTGCTCAGAGCCATCGCATGTCTTGTCTTACGTTTTGCTGATTATTCTGTGTAGTTGTTACGGTACAGCGTGTTCGTGATTCTGTTTGGTTCTGTTGTGTTGTTGTCTGTGGTTTTGTGTCTTCCGGTTTAATTTTGTTGTTCACCTTTGTGACTATTTTACTACCGTAACCATTGTTTTTGGCTATCTGCACTATTATGTCAAGTTTTTTTCCCCCCACTGTGTTTGGTCTATACGAACAGTATACCCCAATACCTACTCTTTAGAAAATCGAAGCTCCATTTATAAAATAGTCCCGTTTTAAAACGGTGAAAGAAGGAACCCGGGAAATTGCAGCCCAATTTCGTTAACACTGGTTTGCTGCAGAGTTCTTGGAAGTGTTCCCAGTTCTACTATAATAAACTTCCTTGAACAGAAGAGCTTCTGTCCACAAACAAGCACTCATGTAGAAAGCACCGCTCCTCAGATAATATCCTGCGAAGCGTGGATAAAGGGCAACAGATTCCGTATTCACAGATTTCCGCAAATCGTTTGCACGGCGCCCCGCTACAGTCTGCTAACGAGGGTGCGACCACACAGAATAGCTCCCTCCCCCAGACGCATGAGTGGCTCGGAGGCTTTAATAGAGACCAACATTTAATAGAACGGTATTCTCGACGGCGAGTGTTCATCACAGACAGGGTTATCGTTACGAGTGCCCCAGGGAAGTGTGACAGGACCGCTCGTATTTTCTGTATACGTAAACGTTGTAATGGACAGGATGGGCAGCAACCTGCGGCTGTTTGCTGAAGGTGTGGTGTACGGACGGGTACTGTCGTTGAGTGAGTGTAGCACAGTACAGAATGACACAGACAAAGTCTCTAGCTGGTGTGACGAATTGCTGAACAGTTTAAGTTAGCCCACATGACTGCGAAAAACAATCCCATAATGTCCGAATACAGTAACAGTAATGTACTGCTTGACACGGTCACAACGATGAAATGCCTGGCTTTAACGTTGCAAGGCGATATGAAATGGGACGACGATCAAGTGGCTGGGTCTTAAGACATATTGAACGACGCTTTTGAATTTTTTTCCATGTGTTCTCCAAGTCTTCACCCTCACCACCGTCTGCAGCATCGTCGGCAGAATCGACTGTGATTGGTACAGGGGCGAGCGGAGGGTCTGAATCAGAGGCTCAGACGGTTCTGCTACCATGTAGGCTGACGGTTTCTCGACTTGTGCCACAGGGTGGTGGATCTCCGGGTCCCGCTTGATAGGTCAGCGGCCTCACGAGCAGTGGGGTTGTGTGGAGGGGCTGCGCCTTTCTTTGGAGTAGAGGCTCTTGGCGGACTACAGAAAGGTTGCAGGACAACCACAGCAAAGTAGACCTAGAAATAATGTACAGGGTGATTCAAAAAGAATACCACAACTTTAAAAATGTGTATTTAATGAAAGAAACATAATATAACCTTCTGTTGTACATCATTACAAAGAGTATTTAAAAAGGTTTTTTTCACTCGAAAACAAGTTCAGAGATGTTCAATATGGCCCCCTCCAGACACACGAGCAATATCAACCCGATACTCCAACTCGTTCCACACTCTCTGTAGCATATCAGGCGTAACAGTTTGGATAGCTGCTGTTATTTCTCGTTTCAAATCATCAATGGTGGCTGGGAGAGGTGGCCGAAACACCATATCCTCAACATACCCCCATAAGAAAAAATCGCAGGTGGTAAGATCAGGGCTTCTTGGAGGCCAGTGATGAAGTGCTCTGTCACGGGCTGCCTGGCGGCCGATCCATCGCCTCGGGTAGTTGACGTTCAGGTAGTTGCGGACAGATAAGTGCCAATGTGGTGGCGCTCCATCCTGCTGAAATATGAATTGTTGTGCTTCTTCTTCGAGCTGAGGGAACAGCCAATTCTCTAACATCTCCAGATACTGTAGTCCAGTTACAGTAGCACCTTCGAAGAAAAAGGGACCAAACACCCATTCTCTGTAAACTGTTTATACCAACGTTTAATACACCACCTATCAGGAGGTTTAACACCATACTTCGTTCGAAATGCACGCTGAACAACTGTCGTCGATTCACTTCTGCCGTACTCAATAACACAAAAAGCTTTCTGTTGAGCGGTCGCCATCTTAGCATCAACTGACGCTGACGCCTAGTCAACAGCGCCTCAAGCGAACAAATGTACAACTAAATGAAACTTTATAGCTCCCTTAATTCGCCGACAGATAGTGCTTAGCTCTGCCTTTTGTCGTTGCAGAGTTTTAAATTCCTAAAGTTGTGGTATTCTTTTTGAATCACCCTGTATATTATAGTTGTAAATTGTCCTAGCTATGTTGGAAAAGACCCATATCTCCAAGTGGTGATAGAAAGCACTCAAGCTCAAATTATTAAAGGCACGGAAAGCTAGCAAAAGCCGGAAATGAGTTCAGCCGAAATTTTTACAAAGGACCTAACCGTCTTCAGAAAAGATAGATTAAATACAGTTGGTGGATGGAGTGTTTACTGCCGTCAGAAGTAGTTTACCTTGCAGTAGATATTCCCGTGAGATAGTAGCCTACGGGTAGAGACTACATTTCACAACCAGAACAAATTAATTGCTGGTTTCTTTTACTGAACCCTGACTCAGATGATAGAGCTGCTGAAAGTTCAAAGAAAATTTGAATCTCATTTCAAACAGATGTCCCATTCATCCAGTCAATTGGTGGTAATTTCAATGTTCCCTAGATATGTTGGCGAAAATACATGGTTAAGGTCGGTGGCAGACATGAAATATCGTCGCAAATCGTTCTAAATTCATTCTCAGAAAATTATTCTGAGCAATTAGTTACGAGCCGGCTCGAAGTGTAAATGTTTGCGAAATAATACCTGACCTCTTAGCAGTAAATATCCGTGAGCAAATGAGGAGCATCATGACCGATACAGGGACCAGCGACCACAAGATTGTTGTAGCGAGACCGAATATTGTAACATTGAAACCCACCAAAAATAAAAGCAAATACATCTATTTAAAAAGAGCAGATAAATCTTTTACTAACGCTTTCCTAAGAGACAGTCTTCACTCCTTCCAATTTTATGTAAGAGTAGACGAGATGTTTAAATTCAGAGAAATAGAATCCACGGCAAGTGGGAGACATACGACAGCTGAATTAATCCGAGATGGTACTGATCCCCCACGGTACACAAAACAAGTCAGAACACAGTTGCAGAAGCAATGAAAAAATCAAACCGAATTTAGAAGAACACAAAACACCTAAGATGGGTAAACTTTTACAGAAGCTAGAAATTTAGCGCAAACTTCAATGCTTGGATCCTCCTGCAATTTACTAGTCTCATACCAATCTTATCTGTATCCGATCTGCGAGGACAAAGATTCTCTGAGAAGAATGTCGCTGTTGAAATTTCGATTTTGGCAGGCCTTTCGTCTCTGAGCCCAAGAGCGGTTTCTCTAACCCAAACAACCTCCGTTTGCGCGCCACACCTACTCCGCTACCCTCGTAGCTGTTTGCCTGACCCCCAAGCCGCTAGATGAGGTTATTAGGTTAATATAGATTCCTATATATTTTATGACGAAGATTGTCGAAAACGGAGTTTGGTTAGAACCGTCTTCAGTGGGAGACCTAAAACCATGCAGAGCAGCCAAAAGTGTGTGCACATGACATCATTAAAAGTATTTTATGTTGGCAACAATGAGTCTAAACCCACTTAATGTTTCCTAGAACGCCTTGCGGACGTCTGTTTTTTATTTTTCACGGGTGGGAAATAAATATATTACACGAAGCTATTTATTTGTTCCGCTGCCTGGTCGTAGAAACAAAAACAACTTCAATCCCAAAGAGAAACCATGAACCTGCACCTCTACAAGAGTCAGTGAGTTACATGATTTGAAAAGTACTTAAGACATCTACGAAAGTTTTGGCTTTATCCTGTAGGCTCAAATGCGTGCAAAACAAGAAAGAAGAAATCGCTTAGCAGATGGCAAGCGTCGTAAGATATGTACAGCTGAAAGGATTAAAATCATTGTCAGCAACGTATTTTGTGTTTCTTTCTCTCTAAGACGATATATCAAGGAACTGATTGTGTCGTGTTATGCGACCAGCTGCCTCGCATATTCTTCGCTCTCTTGTTCCACTAAACGACCTTTCTTCACCGACTCGTTGCAAGACTTTCTGTTTGGTGGCCTTGCCTGTCCACTTCATCTTTAACAGGCGCCTCCAGCACCTTATATCAGATCCCTCAAAAGGTTTCATGTTTGTCTCCTGCCTACAGCCATACAGTGATACAGTCAACATGCAGCTCTTATCATCTTTTGCATCATTTCAATAAGTGTGTTGTTTCAACAAAGCATTTTTGTTCTTTACGTTATGTCGTCTTTGCTTGTTCCCTCATCAGTTTTCCTACTTTCTAAATATTCGTTTAATGTTGTTTGTCTTATTTTATTTCATCTAATTGTCTTATTTTATTTCATCTAATATTGATGGTTTTTCTTCCTGTTTCTTAGATTATAGGTGTATTTCTGTCTCTTTCTTGGTTAATTTACATTTGCACTCACATCTTAGTTCAGTATACATCAGCTCTAATATTCTTAGGAGGTTCCTTTCGTCTGAAACTGTCACACGTATGTCCTCCGCGAACCTAGGCCTATACACATCCTCCTTTTATGCTGATGTCTGTACTCTCTTCTTTGCATTTATTGCATGTTCTATGTAAATGTTGAAATGGCTTGGGGCAGAATGCATTCTGTCGAATGTCGATATGTATTCTAGCTATTTTTGCGTATTTATTATGTTTAGAATAGCCGTCTGTTCTTTTTAGAGTTCTTCTTCTCCTGTTTCTACTGTCTAGTTTAGTCACCTTCAGAATTTCCGTATGAAAAGTTTCCTGTTGGGCGTAAGGCTTTCTTCAGTTATACTCCGAAAGCACAGGATGCCTTTGCCTTCTCAGAAGCCAAATCTGTCTTCATGTAACTGGTTACAATTTTGCTCTCAAAGCATCTCCGTGTTGTTCTTATCCCGTTTAATAATGTGTAAATGGCTGGTATGTAGCTCAGACCCACAAACAAATCATCTACATGTTGCCAGGTGACTGGCTCCTCCGACTCGATTTCGATAGAAACTGTGCAGGTAATGTGCGAGACGTTTAACGGTCAATATGCTGACTGAAGCCATCTGTCCAGACACTCAGTGACCATAATGGCATCGCGCAGGATGAGACAGAGGGCCGTAACACTGAATATGTTTCACCGGAACTGTTTCACTGAAGGAGACTGCACTGTGGTCGCTCCTTTAAATCATCACACAAACGTCATTATGAGAAACACCGAAGAAACCCAGAGTGGGTTATAAAAGTAACGGAAATCACTCAGCAGAGGAAAGGCGCTAACGGGTTGGAAAAAGGATTCTACATACGGTACACGAAAGAACTTTCTCCTCTGATAACAGCAGTGAAGCTCGCTGGAAGAGCAAAACGTTCCTAGCCTACATCGGTGGTATCAGTTCGTTGTAGAATTTTGGAACACGATAAATGGTAACGTGTTAGGGAAATCTAGCGATTGGAACTCTCATCTGTAGAAATAAACACGGATTCCGCAAACAACGATCGTGTGAAACCCAGTTCGCTTTGTTCGCCTGTAACCTCCCCCTCACTTATCGACCTTAATGACAGTGAAAAATTAAACCGCGTGTACCTAATGGAAATTTGGGAAAGCAATCGTCACCGAAGTTAATCTGTCGGTAAAGAGGGAGGAAAGGGTTGCATCTAAATGAAAGGAAAAATGCAAATGAAACTGGTGGAAATTAATTTTCAAAAGGGGTAAAGTTAATAAAGAAAGTAAATGTGCGGCCGTTACGTTAACAATTAACTAGCGGTAACTAGATATTTGAGATTTGGGGGAAATCACGGTCGCCAGTCCTAAGGACAATTACTATAGTAACTGAAAAAGAAAGGTAATTACACACATAATTAGCACTAGAAGCGTGGCAACTGAAGGTTGACACGTGTAGTGTGAAAACTGAAAGTTTGTCAGAAGTAATAAATTTCGCTACACTCTGACTTAATTTAGCAAAAGAATTAATAAAACCGGAAAATCGAAAGTTAATTTAGTGACTGAAGTTAATAGTGAGCTTTCTTTCTGAAGCACATCGAATTCCAGAAAAATACGGTTAGTCTTGGACTACCTCAACAATCATTTCAAAAGCAACTTGACTCTACGCAATTTAGAAACAAGAGATTTAACTTTGAACTTGAATTAAATGATTCTGAACAATTAACAATAGTAAAATTTAGTACGTACCAAGCTGAGCTGCAGTCACAGGTAAGCTAAAATATGCTAACAAAACTCGCACTCTTAATTTGTGCTCGTGTAACCTAAATTTGTAGCCAGCTATGAATACTTTAACTGAACTTTGAAATTAAAGCAGTGAAATCTAATTGTATTATTTTAATGCTGGCGTTTGAATTTCAACGACACTCGGGTTCATTTCGGAAAAGGAAGGGACCCTGCTTGGCAATGCAATTGGGACAATGAGCAACAAAGGTTCATGCTAAGTTGCTGTAATTTTGCGAGGCAAATGGAACAATTTGAAAAGCTGAGGTCTGCCACACAGTTCTGAAACTTTACGTGCTTTTAGTCTTCCTTGTTGGTTGATTGAAGGTTTGAAGCCGTCGATCGAGGAGGTGGCGACAATCACTCATTGTCGGCCGTCGCTGTTGCAGAAGCTGGACGTTGGTGCGCATTCTTCTCAACACGGTCACCAGACGAAACGGGCTCTTGATGTGCGCCAGCTAATGCTTCCCGTCCGCGACACCATGTCAGAAACTATCATCGCAAGTCGAGCGCAATTACATGCTGCCAAACCCCGAAAGCGCGGCAACTCGCGGGAGCTACACACAACACACCTGCTCCACTCGCTACTCCAGCCAGACTCCCTCTCTGCCCGCGCTCCACGCGGCAGAGTTAACACTACCAAAGATCCTACACACTTTGATTCTTCACACGACCTATCGATGTAATCTTTCGATAGCAGTTTTCCCTAGGCAAGACCCAGCGTAAAAATACAAATAATATTTACGAAACAAACCAATTATACATCGACATAAATGCATAAATATATATATCCAAATACTAAAACAATTACAATATGTAAAGACACAGAAATGTCATATATAGAGGTAACAAAACAAGGAAAAAATATTATAGTACAATAGATGGAAATAGGAGAATATGCATTTCCGGCGTTACACGTCTACGAGATCCAAAAAGCAGTGGATACCGGCGGCTAGGAATATGCTGCGATCTTTGATTTCCAGAAAGCGTTCCGTACAGTTCCGCAGAGCAAAACACAGCGTAGCATCAGACGCATTGTTTTTATCAACGGAGAAAGATCGTTAGGCGTAAAAGTAACTTCGCGCTCACCCGGAGGCTTTTCGCAATACACGGGGTGAGTCAGGAGGGAAGGTACACGCTTCGCTGGGTGATACTGTAAGTTTTGCCCTATGACGTTTGGCTTCCGAGGTAGAACACATTTAATGTACATTACTATTTATTTTCTGTATTATTCAAAGATTATCAATATTGAGAATGCACCAGAGTACTGTAAATGAAGCTGAGACGAATAATTTGATGCCGGAAATTTGTGGTCTACCAAGTCGGGAAACTACCTGAAACTGGCCCACAAAAACCACCTGAGCTGAGGAGCATGCTCTCAGCGGGATATTCGATATTCTCGAGCTATTTTCTCCTAGAAGAAAATGTGTAGCACTTTACTGTAGGAAATTTAATGCAATTTAGTTTTCTACTGCGACACATCTTCGTTGGAAAGCACAATTTTCCAGATATTCAAGGAAACCGTACAGAAGTGTCATTAAATGTGTTTTATCTCGTAAGCCATTCGGAAGTTCATATGAAGTTTTCTTCTGATTAACAGTGATTTAAGTGATTAACAGTGTCACGTACCTTTCTACTGACTCGGGCCGTATATAAATGACCTAGTGGACGACGTCGGAAGTTACACGAGGATTTCTGCGGATGACGTTCGAAGTTTGCAACGCTACAAAATTGCAACGATATCCAGTAAGACGTGCAGAGGATAGACGCTTGGAAGAGGGATTCGCAGTTGGCTCTAAACATAAACAGATGTAATGTACTGTGCATGAATAGGTTACACAATTGCCGACCAGTCAGTGGAAACACACCCATAAAATAAGAGGGGCACTCAACATGTAATGCAACACTTTTTTTCTCAAAGCAGGCTGGTTTTGTCCACATCACCAATACATCGTATTAATTCCAACTATTTTGACTGAAAAACCTTATTTCTCAACATAGTCTCCGTTCAATGTGACGGCCTTAAGCCATTTTACTGAGAGGGTCTATTTGCCCGCACGGTACCACTCTAACGGGTCAATGTCGGAGCCAGCGTAACATCATCCTCGTATCGCTTATCACAGAGGGCGTCCGTCATTGCACCAAACAGACGGGATTCGGAAGATCCGGGCTGTAGGGTCGGCAACGAAGAACAGAGCAACGGAGTTCTGTGTGCTCCTCTCGGGTGCGCACACTTGTTTGGCCGTTGCGTTATCGTGGAGAAGTTCGTTTGCATTTTCCTGACAAACACGTTACAGTCGTTTCTTTAATTTCTGATGGGTAGCACAGTACACTTCAGACTTGATCGTCGCACCGTGCGAGAGGACGTCAATCGGAGTAACCCGTCCAGAGTCCCACCAAGACAGTCGCCATTACTTTACCGGCTGAGGGCGCCGCTTTGAACTTTTTGTTCGGAGGAGAGGTTCTGTGGGGCCAGTCCACGGACGGCCGTTTCGTTCCCAGCTCGAAGTCTTTCACCATCTGTAACGATTTCCGACAAAAAGTTGTAACCATCACCCTCGTAACGCACAAGCAATTCCGAACAAACCTTCATTCCACTCTACGGGACCCAGCGGTCACACGCCTTTGAGTACCCCAGCTGGTGGGCGACTGTGTCAGCACCACCAACAGAGACGTCCAGTTGAGCAGCCAGGTGTTTGACTGTGACCCGTCGCTCACCTCGAATGAGAGTGTCCGCACGTTCCACTGTTGCCGTAGTCGCAGCTGTGTGCGGGAGAACGGACAGGTTTGCGCGACGTTGTTTCGATGATAACAGACGCCTCGTGCAACGACTCACCGTGCTTTTGTTCACCGTCATGTCTCCGTAGACATTCTACAGACACCTACGAATATCTACAGTGCTCTGACTTTCCGCCAAAAGATACTCAATGAAAGCTCTCTGCATGGAACGCACCACCACTTCACTTCAGACACCATTCTGAAGGGTGCGTATAGCGCTGTCACTTATCGCAACTTCATGAAACTATAACGGAACATTCTGTTCAGCCGCACAACAAACTCTGCATTTTTGCAGCCGAAATTGGCCGAGGAAAAAAATTATGTTCCACTGTTTACTGTATGCGGTTCGTATCTAGGAGTATGCGAACGTAACGGTTTAAACTTCTACATCTACATTTATACTCCGCAAGCCACCCAACGGTGTGTGGCGGAGGGGACTTTACGTGCCACTGTCATTACCTCCCTTTCCTGTTCCAGTCGCGTATGGTTCGCGGGAAGAACGACTGTCTGAAAGCCTCCGTGCGCGCTCTAATCTCTGTAATTTTACATTCGTGATCTCCTCGGGAGGTATAAGTAGGGGGAAGCAATATATTCGATACCTCATCCAGAAACGCACCCTCTCGAAACCTGGCGAGCAAGCTACACCGCGATGCAGAGCGCCTCTCTTGCAGAGTCTGCCACTTGAGTTTGCTAAACATCTCCGTAACGCTAACGCTATCACGGTTACCAAATAACCCTGTGACGAAACGCGCCGCTCTTCTTTGGATCTTCTCTATCTCCTCCGTCAACCCGATCTGGTACGGATCCCACACTGATGAGCAATACTCAAGTATAGGCCGAACGAGTGTTTTGTAAGCCACCTCCTTTGTTCATGGACTACATTTTCTAAGGACTCTCCCAATGAATCTCAACCTGGTACCCGCCTTACCAACAATTAATTTTATATGATCATTCCACTTCAAATCCCAGATATTTTACAGAAGTAACTGCTACCAGTGTTTGTTCCGCTATCATATAATCATACAATAAAGGATCCTTCTTTCCATGTATTCGCAATACATTACATTTGTCTATGTTAAGTGTCTATCCGCTGCAGATGTTCCTGCATTTCGCTACAATTTTCTAATGCTGCAACTTCTCTGTATACTACAGCATCATCCGCGAAAATCCGCATGGAACTTCCGACACTATCTACTAGGTCATTTATATATATTGTGAAAAGCAATGGTCCCATAACACTCCCCTGTGGCACGCCAGAGGTTACTTCAACGTCTGTAGACGTCTCTCCAGTGAGAACAACATGCTGTGTTCTGTTTGCTAAGAACTCTTCAATCCAGCCACACAGCTGGTCTGATATTCCGTAGTGTCTTACTTTGTTTATCAGGCGACAGTGCGGAACTGTATCGAACGCCTTCCGGAAGTCAAGAAAAACAGCATCTACCTGGGAACCTGTATCTAATATTTTCTGGGTCTCATGAACAAATAAAGCGAGTTGGGTCTCACACGATCGCTGTTTCCGGAATCCATGTTGATTCCCACATAGCAGATTCTAGGTTTCCAAAAAAGACATGATACTCGAGCAAAAAACATGTTCTAAAATTCTACAACAGATCGACGTCAGAGATATAGGTCTATAGTTTTGCGCATCTGCTCGACGACCCTTCTTGAAGACTGGGACTACCTGTGCTCTTTTCCAATCATTTGGAACCCTCCGTTCCTCTAGAGACTTGCGGTACACGGCTGTTAGAAGGGGGGGCACGTTCTTTCGCGTACTCTGTGTAGAATCGAATTGGTACCCCGTCAGGTCCAGTGGACTTTCCTCTGTTGAGTGATTCCAGTTGCTTTTCTATTCCTTGGACACTTATTTCGATGCCAGCCATTTTTTCGTTTGTGCGAGGATTTAGAGAAGGAACTGCAGTGCGGTCTTCCTCTGTGAAACAGCTTTGGAAAAAGGTGTTTAGTATTTCAGCTCTATGCGTGTCATCCTCTGTTTCAATGCCATCATCATCCCGGAGTGTCTGGATATGCTGTTTCGAGCCACTTACTGATTTAACGTAAGACCAGAACTTCCTAGGATTTTCTGTCAATTCGGTACATAGAATTTTACTTTCGAATTCACTGAACGCTTCACGCATATCCCTCCTTACGCTAACTTTGACATCGTTTAGCTTCTGTTTGTCTGAGAGGTTTTGGCTGCGTTTAAACTTGGAGTGAAGCTCTCTTTGCTTTCGTAGTAGTTTCCTAACTTTGTTGTTGTACCACGGTGGGTTTTTCCCGTCCCTCACAGTTTTACTCGGCACGTACCTGTCTAAAACGCATTTTACGATTGCCTTCAACTTTTTCCATAAACACTCAACATTGTCAGTGTCGGAACAGAAATTTTCGTTTTGATCTGTTAGGTAGTCTGGAATCTGCCTTCTATTACTCTTGTTAAACAGATAAACCTTCCTCCCTTTTTTTATTTTCCTATTTACTTCCATATTCAGGGATGCTGCAATGTTCAAAATGGTTCAAATGGCTCTGAGGACTATGGGACTTAACATCTGAGGTCATCAGTCTCCTAGAACTTAGAACTACTTAGACCTAACCAACCTAAAGACATCACACACATCCATGCCCGAGGCAGGATTCGAACCTGCGACCGTAGCAGTCGCGCGAGAGTGCTGCAATGTCCTTACGATCATTGGTTCCCTGTTCTGCGCTTATAGAGTCAAAAAGTTCGGGTCTGTTTGTTATCAGTAGGTCCAAGATGTTATCTCCACGAGTCGGTTCTCTGTTTAATTGCTCGAGGTAGTTTTCTTATAGTGCACTCAGTATAATGTCACTCGATGCTCTGTCCCTACTACCCGTCCTAAACATCCGAGTGTCCCAGTCTATATCTGGTAAATTGAAATCTCCACCTAAGACTATAACACGCTGAGAAAATTTATGTGAAATGTATTCCTAATTTTCTCTCAGTTGTTCTGCCACTAATGCTGCTGAGTCGGGAGGTCGGTAAAAGGAGCCAATTATTAACCTAGCTCGGTTGTTGAGTGTAACTTCCACCCATAATAATTCACAGGAACTATCCACTTCTGCTTCACTACAGGATAAACTACTACTAACAGCGACGAACACTCCACCACCGGTTGCATGCAATCTATCCTTTCTAAACACTGTCTGTACCTTTGTAAAAATTTCGGCAGAATTTATCTCTGGCTTCAGCCAGCTTTCTGTACCTATAACGATTTCAGCTTCGGTGCTTTCTATCAGCGCTTGAAGTTCCGGTACTTTACCAACGCAGCTTCGACAGTTTACAATTACAATACCGATCGCTGCTTGGTCCCCGCATATCCTGACTTTGCCCCGCACCCGTTGAGGCTGTTGCCCTTTCTGTACTTGCCCAAGGCCATCTAACCTAAAAAACCGCCCAGCCCACGCCACACAACCCCTGCTACCCGCGTAGCCGCTTGTTACGTGTAGTGGACTCCTGACCTATCCAGCAGAACCCGAAACCCCACCACCGTATGGCGCAAGTCGAGGAATCTGCAGCTCACACGTTCGCAGAACCGTCTCAGCCTCTGATTCAAACCCTCCACTCGGCTCTGTACCAAAGCTCCGCAGTCAGTCCTGTCGACGATGCTGCAGATGGTGAGCTCTGCTTTCATTCCGCTAGCGAGACTGACAATCTTCACCAAATCAGATAGCCGCCGGAAGCCAGACAGGATTTCCTCTGATCCATAGCGACGCACATCATTGGTGCCGACATGAGCGACCACCTGCAGATGGGTGCACCCTGTACCCTTCATGGCATCCGGAAGGACCCTTTCCACATCCGGAATGACTCCCTCCCTGTATGCACACGGAGTGCATATTGGTTTTCTTCCCCTCTCTTGCTGCCATATCCCTAAGGGGCCCCATTACGCGCCTGACGTTGGAGCTCCCAACTACCAGTAAGCCCACCCTCTGCGACCGCCCGGATCTAGCAGACTGAGGGGCAACCTCTGGAACAGGACAAGCAGCCATGTCAGGCCGAAGATCAGTATCAGCCTGAGACAGAGCCTGAAACCGGTTCGTCAGACAAACTGGAGAGGCCTTCCGTTCAGCCGTCCGGAATGTCTTTCGCCCCCTGCCACACCTTGAGACGACCTCCCACTCAACCACAGGTGAGGGATCAGCCTCAATGCGGGCAGTATCCCGGGCAACCACAGTCGTAGTCCGATTGTGGGATGCGTGGGACGAGCTGGCCGTCCCCGACAAACCCCCATCCGGACCCCCACAGTGATGCCCATTGGCAACAGCCTCAAGCTGTGTGACCGAAGCCAACACTGCCTGAAGCTGGGCGCGAAGGGATGCCAACTCAGCCTGCATCCGAACACAGCAGTTGCAGTCCCTATCCATGCTACAAAACTGTTGTGCAAAGAACGTCTGAACTAATCTACAGAGAGCGCAAACAAATCGACACAAAATTTAAACGGTTATTAAAAGATTGCCTAGTAAATGCAGTAATGTTGCTACTTGCGCACTGCTGACTCACTGCTCGACGGCGGAAGGAGACTACGCGATTTTACACTATTCAGGTACTAAAAACGCGATGCTACAACTCTCAAATACTATAATACGCCCGAAATTTATGAATTAAACAATGCAAGTATCAAAAACACGCAAAAAAATTAATAATTAAACTATGTAACAAATGAGTGAGCTAGGAGTATACGACTTGCTGCTGCAGCTGCTTATCCAACGGCGGCAGGATCATGTGAAACTAATCGCACATAAGACGCCTGACTGGAATTCGTTGGAACAATCCTCGGGAAATGCGCTCCATGAGATTTCTTACGCAACCCTCTTTCGACCATTACTTTAATACTTCTCGTCAAGCTGAGATCTGTACACGACAGGACTGATACATGAAGTAGAGGAGATCCGAGTAAGACCAGCGCCGTTTTGTTACAGGTTCATTTAGTAATTGTGAAAGCGTCCTGAAATTACCTACTCCAGTGGCAGACCCTGCAAGAGATGCGTTCTGGTTTATTGTTAAAAGTTGCGAGAGCATACATTGTTAGAAAAGTCAACCAATGTATTACTTGCAGCAAATATATTCGCCGTTGAGAATATGAACCACCATCGGCTGTAGACTGGAGGACGATAGTGAAAATGTGATGCCAGACTGGGCATCCAACCCACATTCCTCACTTTACGCGAGTGGTTCCGTTGATCTTTTTGGCACGAATCACGGGCAGACTCAAACGTCCACGTGTCGTCGTCCATCTGTCACTACCTGCACTCGTATCTTATGTGTATTCTCGTCCAAGAAAGACATATTTATTGCAAGTCGATGCCATGTTGTTTCCGACATGCATGCATTTCCGAAGGAACAAAGTATATTATTTGTTAATGTGATAGGCGCTTCCTCCCATATATACAGGGCTATTTCAAATGATTGAAGCGATTTAATAAATTCACTGTAGCTCCATTCATTGACATATGGTCACGACACACTACAGATACGTAGAAAAACTCATAAAGTTTTGTTCGGCTGAAGCCGCACTTCAGGTTTCTGCCGCCAGAGCGCTCGAGAGCGCAGTGAGACAAAATGGCGACAGGAGCCGAGAAAGCGTATGTCGTGCTTGAAATGCACTCACATCAGTCAGTCATAACAGTGCAACGACACTTCAGGACGAAGTTCAACAAAGATCCACCAACTGTTAACTCCATTCGGCGATGGTATGCGCAGTTTAAAGCTTCTGGACGCCTCTGTAAGGGGAAATCAACAGGTCGGCCTGCAGTGAGCGAAGAAACGGTTGAACGCGTGCGGGCAAGTTTCACGCATAGTGATGTGAAAGATTCAGTGTTTAAACCTCCTCTACCAAGAAATGTGCCAGAACTGCGAGCTCGCATCAACAATGCTTTCGAACTCATTGATGGGGACATGCTGCGGCTAGTGTGGGAGGAACTTGATTATCAGCTTGATGTCTGCCGAATCACTAAAGGGGCACATATCGAAGATTTGTGAATGCCTAAAAAAACTTTTTGAGTTTTTGTATGTGTGTGCAAAGCATTGTGAAAATATCCCAAATAATAAAGTTATTGTAGAGCTGTGAAACCGCTTCAATCATTTGTAATAACCCTGTATCTCGCGTAAGCACGACGAAGGTAAAATTAGACAGGTTAGCGCTCAAACGGAGGCCTCCGAGCAATCGTTCTTCCCACCAACCATCTGCCACTGTGATACGACAAGGAGAATAGACAGTTGTACATATAGAACCCTCCGCCACACCCTGTTAGGTGTCTCATGTGATTATTCCTGTAGCTGTTGATATACACTGATGAGCGAAAACCTTGTCACCGTCTGTTTAATACGGTATTGTTCCATTTTTCAAAGACAGTACAGCAGGGATTCTGCTTGTCACGGATTCCACAAGTCGTTGGCAGGATTTCAGTAGTATGTGGCACCCGCTGTGTAGGACAGGTCGAGCAATGCTCGCAAATTACGGGACAGTGATTTGTCAGCACGCAGCTGGCTGCGTCCCATATGTGTTCCATTGGTTACAGATCAGAGGCATTCGGTGGCTAAGACGTCAATGTGATTCCTTATCGTGCTCCGTAAACCACTGCAGCGCGATTCTGGCCGTGTGTCGCCTGGAAGATTTCATCGCAATCAGAGAAGATTTCAAATGAAAGGATGCACGTTCCCGCAGTAGTGTTCTCGCAGATCACTGCTGTCACGGTAGCACGCAAGCGCACGGCACAGTTCTGCCCTCAGCGGTGAGAGTCTGTGGCACGGTGCACGCTCCGTGCAGCTGTAAAGTTGCTACTTTAATTTTGCTATGCTGAAATCGGGTGCTAATAGTAGAATAAAAGCGGGTTAAAAGCTGTGAGCTGTCTGGCGAAGTTAATCTTGTATTACTAAGCAACTGCTTCATCAGGTATCTAGTCTAAATTTACCAAATTCCCAAACTAACATTAATGATAATCTTTTAATAGTCATACAAAACCGGTAATATATATATATATATATATAAAAAGAGAATTTAAATAAAAAGAAAGAAATCAGTTTATATTTGGAAATTTATTTTAAGATTGTTCATTGAAATTTCAGCATATTATACGTGAGTTATAACTGAGCTGGTGCCTTATTTACGATTGAAAAATGTGAGATTGTAATCTTACGGAACACATAAAATATGGAGCCAAGATTGGGAGACTGCATACGACACTGCATTCATAAAATAACTCACGAAGAACATTGAAACATAAGCAAGAAGAAATTAACCACAACCAACAGATTCAGTATTTTACCCAAAGAAATTACGTTCATACCACAATCCTGTCCGTCATGTAATTACCACACACTGGTATACTAAATTCATATTAACTCTTTGTGAAGTCTTCGCAAAAAGAATAGCTGAGGGCTACTTTGATGATTACACCACATGCTCCACGTGGTCAACTTGGTTTACACAAAGCGTACAACTCCACAATAATTTTGATAATTAAAATACATTAGATCGAAAAGCAATTGACAAAAGCAAAACCTTGAACTGGTTACTAACGTCTTACTATTAACCTGATGGGTCAAACAGTTATATAAGCACGTGGTAGTGGTCTCGCAAAGTACACCCCACGTGGGCTGAACATAAAGAAAAGTTGCAATATTGAAAATATAGTCAAGACGAGACGTTATAATCACACAAGCATTCGCATTTAAGATTGATCTTAGTTAGAGTTACTGATCAACACGTAGTTCCACTTTACTCACAAAGTAGTAACAAAGCAACTACCGGAAACTAATCTGAACTTCACACGAGAATAATACTGCGCTGCAATTTAAGATAACATCGGATATTTTAGACCTAAACCCGAAATAAGGGTGATTAAATTTTCAGTTAGGCTGAACTTAAGAAATCCATTGTCCTACGGGCTTAACAGACACGCGCTTAGCCGGAGATCTTACCACTTCAGACGCTCGCCACGGCCACACTGCAACTGCCCTACAGCTGAGCGTGCTTCCTGAGGGTGGCTCACAAAGACCAACGGAAGTGGCCAGAGGGGCAGCTTCCTATACCAACATGACAACGGACGGACAGGACCATACTAAGGATAGAAACCTCTTTGCTTTTAGGAAGCGTAGCTACCTGTTCCGACGTTGGTCCTACTGTTCTCTAGCAGACAGCCTTGTCTGCTACCCTCAAGCATGCAACTAGAAATACATATGCTCATTCATCCTCTCACACAAAAGGGAAGGGGGATGACAGTATCTTATCATATACAGTATATAAAAGAAAGCGGATGTAGGTTCCGTATGAGACTGTGTGACATGAATTACATATAAACTGTGTTTTAAAGTGTAGTAGTGTGACAGATCGTTCTTGTTTATGTGTAAAAGTAACACGTTCCACTGCTTAGTCTCCTCCCAGATAGTCAGAAACGCCACAGTACATTTAGAAGAGGAATTTATTCCATAAATGGCAACAGATTTAAGAAATTAAACATGAAAGGAATCCAACAGAGACCTTTCATAACCCCAACGCTCCGGGAAAAGACTGTGCAGGGAATTTTCTGGCCATGCTAGGACATTCCCAAGCAGGCTTCTCACACCCTACTTAAACCAAAAGTGTAAAAGAAAAGGCAAAAGGACACCAGCTACTTGCTAAAACACAATAATTTCAACACATCTTTAGAATCTACCAATTTCAAACAGAAAAAAAAGAACACAATTTGTGACACCTATTTAAAAGGTAGTGTAGACCTAATTCGGTCAGCAAGTAAAAACAATGGTTCCTGTGTCATTAATATGAAAACAATTTCTGGTTGTTACCCTTATGGAGTTCACCAGTATTTGCTCATTGCAAGAGCCAACTGATCACAGGAAAATTTATGACTGTTTATTAACAAGCAAACTTTATGAAAATAGCAAAGGTGCCACATCAATTAAAAAAAGAACATCAAATAACATCGGTATTAAATAGCAGAACATAATGCACAATCTGCAAAAGCAACTAAATGATAAGAGAAAAAACATGTTTTACAAAGTGGTTATCGCAAAAAAAATTCTATATCGTATAAAACTAATAATTTGTAGAATTAAAATAACTATGTGGCACTCATTTAATCACTCTACTATATTTCAATTAGCTAGCAAACAATGAGCACTGTGTCATTATACTGAAACTACAATAATTATGTGATTATTACCCTTAAGGGGTTCCTCACAGTAAATATGCCCCATGCAAAGGCTAATCGATCACAGTTCAATGAGAATAAATAGCTATCTGACTGATAAACGAAGCAATGCCACAGCAATGAATTTACGAAACAAAATATCACAAATCTAATACATCACACAAAAACAAACATTGATAAATAAAACAGTACAATAGTCAACATCTAAAACAAAACAAAAACACCTATAAATAAAACACCTGCAAAATACAAGAGTCAAAGTCTAAAAAAGATAAATAGAACACCTGCAAAATACAAGAGTCAGTCTAATAAACACCAATAAATCGAACTCCTGCAAAACACACGAGTCAGAGTTTCTCCGACAGAAACACACGTATATGCACTGGACTAAGAACCGTATAATCACTGTTCACTGACACACTCAGTACTTCCACTGTTCCGAGGCACAATATAAGGGGAGGGGAAGGGGGTGCGTCGCCGCAGCTGTCAGTAGGGATTTTTTTTTGTCCATCTGTTGCGTGCGATCCCGCCGCCTCTGCCCTCTCATGAAGTTTCTCTTGGTGGTCTGTGTCACGTACATCTCGATTTGGTTCCATGTTTGTGTTGTCAAATTCGTGCGGTATCCTCGATTGACACGCCAGGTTGATATTCCTGGGCAAGGATGACACTTAATGGCTCTTCTTTTGTGCCACCCTTGGCGACCAGAGAACATCGAA
The DNA here is from genome assembly GCF_021461395.2 of Schistocerca americana. NCBI lineage: Eukaryota > Metazoa > Arthropoda > Insecta > Orthoptera > Acrididae > Schistocerca > Schistocerca americana. Next base: position 196,470,763 of record NC_060127.1, read on the forward strand.
CCATGATTTACTGTTGCTTGACAGTGGGCATCCGTCAGGAGACGTTGATAGGCGTCGTTGACGTCTGCAAGTTTCTCTGGACAGTATGTGTCAAAAGGCTCCACGCCCTTTGTGTTGTTACATTCTTGAGTTATCCTCAATTGACTCGCCGGTTTGATATTCCTGGGCAAGGATGACACTTAATGGCTCTTCTTTTGTGCCACCCTTAGCGACCAGAGAACATCGAACCATGATTTACTGTCGCTTGACAGTAGGCATCCGTCAGGAAATGTCGATAGGCGTCGTTGACGTCTGCAAGTTTCTCTGGACAGTATGTGTAAAAAGGCTCCACGCCCCTTGTGTTGTTTCTCCGCGGCCGTCTCGTCACGGTCGCGTGCGTGTGGTGCGTTGCCAGCAGATGGATTTCCGCGCGGTGGACCGCTCGCCCATCTCAGGTCATCGCCTCGAGGAAGGGTCGCCCGGGGCGGCCGCCCATTAGCTCCAGGTACAAGGGAAAGTGTTTGCCGCATGCCCTTCTTTTGTGGTCGACCGCGCTCCCGAAGTGGCCCGGTTGACAGCGTCCCCCGCTGGGAAACCCGCCAGTTTACAACTAGTCCGGCTGCTCCCGCTGTCTCGTAAGAGTTTAGCCGGTTCGCTTTCACGTTCTCAACTGCATTCACAGAAATTTTTTTTATCGTAGTTATGTGATTACACAATGTCATACATAATACCACTTAGTATTGTCTTTCACAATTTTTAAGAACAAACGTAAGACTTAATTTTTTTTTTTATAAAAATAATTAGATGAATCGACAATATAAAATAAAATTTAAACCACTTGACAATGTAAAAAAAATAAAAGTGAAATGACTTTACAATGTAAAAAAAATAAAAAATTAAATGAACTGACAATATAATATTTAAATCCACATCACTAATGTGGTTCACTTACGTTTTAATAAATCCAATGCTACTTATTAATTCACTAAAATGAATAGGATTATGCCTTGTGCAAGTATAGGTCAGGACAGCATAGGGTTCACATGTTATTTACACACACATACATGCACACCTGTTGTCTATTCTACAAACTAACTACCCATAAACATGCATTACTCAATATTCTACTTCTATCCACTACTAGTTAAGCCAATAAGCTACTTCAATGCTATTTCAACACCGTGTATATACCACTACAACATTGTTCTAATTCGTCCTCTTCTTGACGCTCGCGGCATACGTCTTGTCACATGATAAATATGGAGAAACTTTCCTTAAACATACACGGTAAAAAGAACAATGGTTATTTACACACCAAAACATTTATACCAGTTCGCACACCTGAAAAGAGACTCGCAATTATACATTTATCATACTCATATATTCACACATAAAACAGTAAGAAAATTTCATCTAAAATTACGTTATCACAAGAATTAATCACACAGATGGCTCTGAGAACGGTAAAAATGTCTGCACTATACAGGTTATACTACATTTTCTTACCCATTTTGCTGCGATTTCGTTCCTTCTTTAAGTTACCTCTCGCTTCCAAATCAGTCATTTCGCCTGTGGTGGTTATTCTGGATTCATTTCTCATGAATGGCAAAATTGTGGTCACCTCTATTCTGTAAAACAGTTTCATCTTAACATGTTGAACTCACAACAGACACAAAAGATCCGAATCCTCCTGTAGTTTAAATGACAAATGTTTTGCTTCATCCTTATTACCTTAAACCAAGCTTTCCTTCGTTTCCATAATCAAAATTATTTAATCATCCTCTACCTTCAAGAGGGAAATTTCCTCAGTACAAATCATATAGGCTGCAGTGCATCCCGCACCAGCGAAAACGGTAAGCTGTAATGCTCACAGCATCAGCAAAAATACATAAACGTCGCTTTTCTGGGACAAGTATTAACGCAGAATAAGTTTTCAGGCTCTGGCTCAACATCAATCAAGACTACCGAAAGGATCCATATTTCCGTTCCATTCTCCATTTGCTGAAAAACTGCTCGTATTTGACTACCACAATAATATTTCAGAGCCACGTAAATTACACAAACCACAATTCTTCTTTCACCTTGAAGGGAATCAATATACTTACGAAATCCACAGACAGCACTTTACGTACTCAGCTATAAAGAACAACAAAGACATATATCATCAATATTAACATATCATCGCATATTGGGAAGCCAATGGTTAAACAATCGTATTATCGCATCCTGTTTTCAAGATTCCAAACTTACTCATTCCTTTCTCAGAGTTCTCCTATCTTAAAATATTCATACAGCACCCATACTATAGTAAGAGATCCTCATTTATACTGACAGATATAGAATAGTAATAGATAGATAATAGCACTGAAAGCAGAAAATCGGAAACAAGGCTACTAACAGCTGGGGACCTGGGTTTGCCAGACCCATAATACCCACAGATCGGATATTCCCCTGAGTTTTGCATTAATTCAGCACAGATCTTGCTTCCCTCGGGAGCGACTCTTTTCAATTTACACAAAAAAAAACATGAACAGCATTTCACTCGTTCACAAAGAAACCTTTTATCTTCACGTTTGAATCAAACTAAATCCTAATTGCACAAGGAAAGAAAAAAATTTAAAACATCTTTTAAATTAATCACATAGAAACATCTTTATCATTATTTTTTACCAACATATTATTCAAAATGCATACGTCACAAATTTACACTAATCAATTCTTTCTCCTCACCGTCCTCTCTACTTCTCACTGTCCTTTCTACTCATTTGCCATGTCGCTCATTTATTCCGATTGGGCGCCTTCTGCGCTGATCGTTTGTCATTGCCGGTTTTGCTCATTTCTATTTGCTGGATTATGTCTAGGGTTAGCCGGCCGAATTTCAACATCATGAGATGCTCCGCCTACAGTCCTATTCCCACCGTGTTCACCGTGATATCGATTCTGGTTGCCGTAATTGTTCCGTTCACGATTCTGTCCACGTCCTCGATCATTTCTGTTGTTCCACCTGTGTTCGCGACTGTCACCCCAGTTTCTATACGGCCGGTCCCGATTATTGTTTCGTTCGCGTCGCGACGACCAGTCACGCCGTTGATTAGTAATACGGCCACGACTGCGGTCGCGCTGCTGTGCCCCGTAATAACTTTGTGCCTGATTAGGCGGGCATTCTGCTGTATTATATTCCAACTCTTGGAGAAGTGTTTTAAACGTTTCCACGTCCTCTTTGCATCGTCCCGCAAGAATGACGTGCCGCAAGTGCATCGGCAATTTGGTGATGCATATCCTAATTAGTTCCGCAGGCCCGTATGGATCGTATAAAAATTGATTTGCCTGCAGCATGTGGTCGAATAGGCGTGCAGGGCTGCCGAAACCAGACTGGTTCAAATTTGGCAGCATAATTATGCCATGTTTGACCCTATCTTGTGCCGCTTCCGACCAATAGGCGGACAGAAAGGCTTGTCGAAACTCCCGAGTGGAGTTGCAGTGACGCGCTGCCGACCTCATGCGAATCGCCGGTTCGCCTTCCAAATAGCCACACATATATTCTATCTTATGTGAACTTGCCCAGTCGGGAGGAAGACAGAACTCAAATTGCTCGAGCCATGCTCGTGGATGTATTCCTTTTTGCGAATTTCGGAATATCTCAAACTTTCTTACCGTAAGGAAATGTTTGAAATCAAATCCCCGCATTTCCTCCTGTCGAGGCCCTTGAATGTTTCTATTTTTCTCATGTCTGCCCCTCAAATTACATTCTTCCCTGTCGTCAAAATCTCCCTCGTGGCCGGAGTCCCTCTCTGCACTATTCGTACGGCTATTTTTAGTGCTATTGGCGAGTTCGGAATCACACGCCATGCGGTTTTCCAGATGCGCCACGCGTTCTTGTAATTCGCCTGTTACAGCCTTGTGTTGCCTGTTCACTTCGAATTGTCCCTTCTGAAATCTCAGAAGCGAACGCACTTCTTCGGTCTCTGCGGCCGCTACCGGTGTAGTATTGTTCTCGCTTTCCGTCAGCTTCATCGTGCCTACAATGTCCGCTAATGCCGCAATCTTATCATCTATTTGTCTCTTGTCGTCCGCCCCAGTCTGCTTCAATTGTTTCACTTGCTGTTCCAACGCGTGGATCGCTAAACTGTTGTCCGCTATTGTGTTGCTAACGGACGTGGGACAATGCGTTTCTGCCTCTTGGACCCTCGAGAGTATCTGCTGGTGTTCCCTTTGGCATTCTTCCCTCAGCTATTGGTAATTCAGGAGTAGCCGTTTTTCGCTATCTTTAGATTCGGCATCGCGACTCCGCTTGCTCTGTTCTAAGGCTTGCAGACGATCATCGATTTGTTCAAATGTACGGCCTAATTCTTTCATAATATCACTTTTTATTTCACTTGCCAGATTGTTTATTCTTTGTGAGATATCATCGGACACTCTCTGCATCGACTTGTCGACTTTATTTGTCTGCTGGATTAGTTTTTCGTCTATTTGTTCGCCTAGCTCGCGGATCGATTTTTCAGATTTCTGTGCGTTTTCTTTATTTTGTTGCAATAAGGCTTTCATGAGTTCTGCCAAATCATTTTGGTTAGTAGGAGGCAAATTAATTTGTGGCTCTGATGTGAGCCCGTTCGTGCTGTTCTGCATTTCGTCTGAAGTATTTCCCATTGCATTTTCGGAACCGCCCTACGCGTTAACATTCGAAATCAAATTATCCCCTTGGTCCATGTTGCTTAAGTTGTCGGACCGCTTACTTTTAGTTTGGTTACGTGTCTGCATTAGTTCAGTTTATACCCAATACGCAACACACTAATCACAGTAAATGTATCCCCCAAAAATTTCGACAGTTACACGAAAGGTACCCAACCTAGTACGCACTTTTTCACACGCAAAACAAATTTTTATCTTTGATCGAAACAGTGGAATTTACAAGCGAAAAAAAAAACCACATATAAAACACACACATATAAAACACACAAATATAGAAAACAAAACAACAAGACAAACAACACAACGCCGCTCAACAACGCCGTGAATCTTTTGAAAGTCTGCTCAGAAACAACGCAGAAGTTGTTTGAGCGCTGTAGGGAAAAAACATTAAGATTATAACACGCTCGCAATCTAACGTTTCAGAGACTCCTGAGTCTAGCGGAATCACAGAACAGGGTCGCCATGTGTAATATTGCTACAAGAATTTGCTATGCTGAAATCGGGTGCTAATAGTAGAATAAAAGCGGGTTAAAAGCTGTGAGCTGTCTGGCGAAGTTAATCTTGTATTACTAAGCAACTGTTTCATCAGGTATCTAGTCTAAGTTTACCAAATTCCCAAACTAACATTAATGATAATCTTTTAATAGTCATACAAAACCGGTAATATATATATATATATATATATATATATATATATATATATATAAAGAGAATTTAAATAAAAAGAAAGAAATCAGTTTATATTTGGAAATTTATTTTAAGATTGTTCATTGAAATTTCAGCATATTATACGTGAGTTATAACTGAGCTGGTGCCTTATTTACGATTGAAAAATGTGAGATTGTAATCTTACGGAACACATAAAATATGGAGCCAAGATTGGGAGACTGCATACGACACTGCATTCATAAAATAACTCACGAAGAACATTGAAACATAAGCAAGAAGAAATTAACCACAACCAACAGATTCAGTATTTTACCCAAAGAAATTACGTTCATACCACAATCCTGTCCGTCATGTAATTACCACACACTGGTATACTAAATTCATATTAACTCTTTGTGAAGTCTTCGCAAAAAGAATAGCTGAGGGCTACTTTGATGATTACACCACATGCTCCACGTGGTCAACTTGGTTTACACAAAGCGTACAACTCCACAATAATTTTGATAATTAAAATACATTAGATCGAAAAGCAATTGACAAAAGCAAAACCTTGAACTGGTTACTAACGTCTTACTATTAACCTGATGGGTCAAACAGTTATATAAGCACGTGGTAGTGGTCTCGCAAAGTACACCCCACGTGGGCTGAACATAAAGAAAAGTTGCAATATTGAAAATATAGTCAAGACGAGACGTTATAATCACACAAGCATTCGCATTTAAGATTGATCTTAGTTAGAGTTACTGATCAACACGTAGTTCCACTTTACTCACAAAGTAGTAACAAAGCAACTACCGGAAACTAATCTGAACTTCACACGAGAATAATACTGCGCTGCAATTTAAGATAACATCGGATATTTTAGACCTAAACCCGAAATAAGGGTGATTAAATTTTCAGTTAGGCTGAACTTAAGAAATCCATTGTCCTACGGGCTTAACAGACACGCGCTTAGCCGGAGATCTTACCACTTCAGACGCTCGCCACGGCCACACTGCAACTGCCCTACAGCCGAGCGTGCTTCCTGAGGGTGGCTCACAAAGACCAACGGAAGTGGCCAGAGGGGCAGCTTCCTATACCAACATGACAACGGACGGACAGGACCATACTAAGGATAGAAACCTCTTTGCTTTTAGGAAGCGTAGCTACCTGTTCCGACGTTGGTCCTACTGTTCTCTAGCAGACAGCCTTGTCTGCTACCCTCAAGCATGCAACTAGAAATACATATGCTCATTCATCCTCTCACACAAAAGGGAAGGGGGATGACAGTATCTTATCATATACAGTATATAAAAGAAAGCGGATGTAGGTTCCGTATGAGACTGTGTGACATGAATTACATATAAACTGTGTTTTAAAGTGTAGTAGTGTGACAGATCGTTCTTGTTTATGTGTAAAAGTAACACGTTCCACTGCTTAGTCTCCTCCCAGATAGTCAGAAACGCCACAGTACATTTAGAAGAGGAATTTATTCCATAAATGGCAACAGATTTAAGAAATTAAACATGAAAGGAATCCAACAGAGACCTTTCACAGCCATTCGCCCGAATGACGGCGTGCAACGACCCTGATTGGCCACCTTGGCGTAGCGGGGATTCGACAGGCGACAAGTCTCTACTGGTCCACGGTGAAAAGTCGGCGGTGCTGTGGCCACCGCAGTCGCAACTGACGATGTCGTCGGGTGAACGCAGGGACACGTAGGGGTCGCGTGCTGTGGAACTGAATGTTCAACAATGGCGTTTGAACCGTGTGCTCAGAAGCACTTGCGCATGCACCAACCAGCACAGAACTCTGCCGTCGGACCTGCCTCAGGTTGCCGGCTCACCTCTGCATCTTGTGATGAGACGTGGTCGTGCAGTACCGCGCATGCGGCCTGCTCGTTATCTCTGCGTCCTTCGAGCACTTTCCACAGGTGCTCAGCAAGTAGGAGGCCAACAGACGACCAGCTTCGTCGTTTCAGAGATTCTCGTTTTCAGCCGCAGCGCCACAACAATGTATCCTATATATATATATATATATATATATATATATATATATATATATATATATATATATATATGAAGATGGTACCTGTTCTTTCGGACATGTCCGAAAGAACAGATACCATCTGTGACCATGCAGCTCGTTAGAATGAAATTACTGTGAAATTACAACCCTTAGCTGCTTACAGACTTTGACGTACGTCAACGGGTACAGATGAAGATGTGTGCTCTGACCGGGACTCGAACCCGGGATCTCCTGCTTACATGGCAGACGCTCTATCCATCAGAGCCACCGAGGACACAGAGGATAGCGCGACTGCAGGGACTTCTCTCTGGCACGCCTCCCGCGAAACTCACATTCTCAACGTATTGTCCCGCACTACGTTTGTCGTGCCCCACCCATTATACTCATTACTCGCGGCGCGTTGCCGATTCCCGTAAGAGTTCGGGCACTGTTTGTTCATTCGCACAGAAGAAAAAGATGGTCAAGTGGCCGGTGAGCCTTAACTATATATACGAAGATGGTATCTGTTCTTTCGGACATGTCCGAATAATAATGGGCTGGGGCACTTCGAATGTAGTGCGGGACAATACGTTGGGAATGCGGGTTTCGCGGGATGCGTGACAGAGATAAGTCCCTGCAGTCGCACTATCCTCTGTGTCGTCGGTGGCTCGGATGGATAGAGTGTCTGCCATGTAAGCAGGAGATCCCGGGTTCGAATCCCGGTCGGGGCACACATTTTCACCTGTCCCCGTTGACATATGTCAACGTCTGTAAGTAGCTAAGGGTTGTAATTTCACAGTAATGTGTCCTTTGTCAGTGGATTTCCGCATCTACGGCCCGTGTCTTAGCCGTAACGACTACCGATTCGTCTGTCTTCCGCTTACATTCTTTCCTTACTGCGTCACGCGCCCCAACACAACCAGGAGGCATTCAGCGTCGCTGTGGCCAGTGGTCACAATGTTTCGGCTGCAGATGTGGATGTAAGTAACGCCTGCCTCGTGCTGGACGCCGGCCCGGCCGGCACACAGACGGGTGCGGACTTCCTGGAAGGGCGCCGGCCACGTGCGCCCCCCCTCGGGCCCTGTGTGATGTGACAGCCGACCGACGGCGCTCTTTGAGTGACGCCCCCGTCCTGGGGCGCGGCTCGGAATGCGGCCGCGGCTTTTTGCTGCGCCGCGCACAGATAGCAGCCGCAGCGCGGTACGCGGAACTCTGCGCATCAAACTGCACTGCTGAGGGCGCGCCTGCCGACTCCGGTTCGCCGGCAGCCAGTTAAAGCGTCCCAGCTTACTGTCAGGGTGCCTTCTCCTCACAAGTGTATTCCACATCTACCATGGCCAGTTCAAGGTTGTGCGGGAGCCTTACAAAGTTCGAAATGCAGGCCTCCGATTTAGCAATAACGGAAATAAGACACCATATTTCTCATCTGTATCACGAAACGGCTGAAACAGCCACCAGCCCGATGCCCTGTTGCAGGGTGCCAAACAAAATTTGATTTTTAGTGTTCCATGTATCACCGACCGAAATTAAAAATTTCAAACTCTCTTATAGTCTACTCGTTACGAGATAGAATCTTACGTTAAAGGTTTAACACAAGAGGTCAAGCATTAAAGTTAGAAACTGTGTACATGCCAGGCCAGCGCAACTCACGGCGCACAAATTCCCCAGACTATATACATCCAGTACTTGAGCCATTTCCTACTAACATCAGATGTAATTCAACTCCTTTCCCTTTTTTTTTCCCCACTGAAACCCCTAACAAAATTAATGAAAGGCGAAAAATTTATTGCGAGCTAAATTTTCGATGTTCGTGCATTAAGACTTCAGTAATAAAGAAAACATCTTAATTTATTACTTCTTTACTACTAACGCTGTTCGCAGCACGTTCTGCACACACTACCCACATATACAACTGAATGTAACTGCAAAACTATGTCACCCTTCGATATATAGTTCAGGAGCTGTGAGGTTCAGAAGTGTGGGAAACCAGCTGCTGTTTAAAACTGACAGCAGATTGGTTCAAATGCCTCTGAGCATTATGGGACTCAACTACTGAGGTCATTAGTCCCCTAGAACTTAGAACTAGTTAAACCTAACTAACCTAAGGACATCACACATATCCTTGCCCGAGGCAGGATTCGATCCTGCGACCGTAGCGGTCTCGCGGTTCCAGACTGCAGCGCCTAGAACCGCACGGCCACTTCGGCCGGCTGACAGCAGATTGGTCAGACTAAAGTCATCCAGTGTTTCATAATGAGAGCCTTTAGCGACTTCCAACCAACTTTAAACATAATTTCAAAGCTTATCCAAGCTTTTACTCCCTTACAAATATTCAACGCATTAACTCATTTGTTAAGCAATCAGACGTTTGAGGTTATTTTATACACTGTGAAACGTCCCCTTTCAACAATTATACAGGACTGTGCTTAACCTGACACACAATATTTTTAGCGCAACGCAATCTGACTTTCAAAATTTCCTACTAAAGAATGGCCCTGACAAACATTAAACTATACCTTTCACAAATCACTTACCTCACAAAAATCTTCGCTGCTCAAGCTACTGCAATACAGCGAGCGCCACTACTGCCAGCTAAATAAAAGATTCAAACTACTGAAGGCACTAACTACTGATAGGGATAGTTAGCAAATGAAAGATATTAATAGAGAACAAACAATGTATTTACCTTGATATCATCATATATAAATATATCAGTTCATGAAAAATTACAAAACTCCGCCATCTCTCTCCCCACATCCACCACTGCTGGCGGCTCACCTCCAACTGCGCAACGCTACGCGCTGTTCACATCCAGCTGCCGCTGCCCAACACTACAATGGCAGACAACAATGCAAACTAGCGACAGACTGCACACAGCACAGCCAGTGATTTTCATATTGAGCGCTACGTAACGTTGCCAATAAGAAAACATAAACAGCCTACTTACATAGCCCCCATGCTCCCCACAAAAATTTTTTACAAATGGTGTTGGGCACTGGCCAATACAGATTTGACAAAAATTTTTCACAATTACAGTAACAAAGATATAAAATGCACACACTTATTGATACAACGTTGGTCAAAAGCTCAAATTTTCTCACAGTCCCTAAAGACAGTCCTAATCGTACATAACAGGAGAATAGCAGTGTTTGTCTCAAAGTCTGAGCAGTAAAAGAAAATGCACACGGAAGTAGTGGATTTCCATGCAGTCTTGAAGAAGTAGTGTTGTCCTTCCAATGGAAAGACAGTGCTGACTCTCGACATGGTGACAGGTAATGGGCCACAACAGAGCAAACCCACTGCAGAGTCAGTCGAAGTTTTGATGAATATTGGTAGGTAGGTCATCACAGAGCAGACCCACTGTAGTCCTGGTAGGGATTACGATATTGGTGGGCCACCAGAGGCGCAGACCCACTGCAGTCCTTGTAGAAATAATGGTATTGATGGATCATCAAAGATGTAGACCCACTGTAGTCCTTGTAGAGATGACCAGCAGCCATCTGTTGCGATTGTGCAGGTGCACATTCACCATCGAAGAGTCTTGCGGAGAATATAGCAAGTCCATAAACCACCACTTGTGCACTCACAAAGTTTTTGGAATTGTCCTTAGAACGAGCAATGCTGTTATCCAGTCCCTTGCTGAATCATTAACACACATGCAAACACTATCAGTCCCTACTTCTCACATATTGTCCATATACTATGACCAACAGAAACGTGTGCAGTGAAATGTAACTAACAAGTTAATAATGTCATGAACTGGTGACAATTACAATTTTATAACATAAGAATACAATTACAAAGGTACAAAATACATCATTAAAAACATAATAATACAGATAACATTTGTGGTACAGGCTTTACAAAAGAATTCTAAGTTGGTTTGTTGGCGTACATCTACACTTTTTCCAAAGATTGCACCTTGTAATTTAATCTTACGTAACGGGAGTGTGGGGCAATAGTTCGATTTGTTGCATTTGCTAAAGGCTGTTTCACTGATTACTGAAATGGGACTGCCAGAGTCAAGTACTAATTCCAGGTTCGTATCCTGGCAGGGTCGCCATATGAAACGTCCCCTTTTAATACGATATTGGTGGGCCACCAGAGGCGCAGACCCACTGCAGTCCTTGTAGAAATAATGGTATTGATGGATCATCAAAGATGTAGACCCACTGTAGTCCTTGTAGAGATAATGGTATTGGTGGGCCACCAGAGGTGCAGACCCACTGTAGTCCTTGTAGAGATGACCAGCAGCCATCTGTTGCGATTGTGCAGGTGCACATTCACCATCGAAGAGTCTTGCGGAGAATATAGCAAGTCCATAAACCACCACTTGTGCACTCACAAAGTTTTTGGAACTGTCCTTAGAACGAGCAATGCTGTTATCCAGTCCCTTGCTGAATCATTAACACACATGCAAACACTATCAGTCCCTACTTCTCACATATTGTCCATATACTATGACCAACAGAAACGTGTGCAGTGAAATGTAACTAACAAGTTAATAATGTCATGAACTGGTGACAATTACAATTTTATAACATAAGAATACAATTACAAAGGTACAAAATACATCATTAAAAACATAATAATACAGATAACATTTGTGGTACAGGCTTTACAAAAGAATTCTAAGTTGGTTTGTTGGCGTACATCTACACTTTTTCCAAAGATTGCACCTTGTAATTTAATCTTACGTAACGGAAGTGTGGGGCAATAGTTCGATTTGTTGCATTTGCTAAAGGCTGTTTCACTGATTACTGAAATGGGACTGCCAGAGTCAAGTACTAATTCCAGGTTCGTATCCTGGCAGGGTCGCCATATGAAACGTCCCCTTTTAACAATTATACAGGACTGTGCTTAACCTGACACACAATATTTTTAGCGCAACGCAATCTGACTTTCAAAATTTCCTACTTAAGAATGGCCCTGACAAACATTAAACTATACCTTTCACAAATCACTTACCTCACAAAAATCTCTGCTGCTCAAGCTACTGCAATACAGCGAGCGCCACTACTGCCAGCTAAATAAAAGATTCAAACTACTGAAGGCACTAACTACTGATAGGGATAGTTAGCAAATGAAAGATATTAATAGAGAACAAACAATGTATTTACCTTGATATCATCATATATAAATATATCAGTTCATGAAAAATTACAAAACTCCGCCATCTCTCTCCCCACATCCACCACTGCTGGCGGCTCACCTCCAACTGCGCAACGCTACGCGCTGTTCACATCCAGCTGCCGCTGCCCAACACTACAATGGCAGACAACAATGCAAACTAGCGACAGACTGCACACAGCACAGCCAGTGATTTTCATATTGAGCGCTACGTAACGTTGCCAATAAGAAAACATAAACAGCCTACTTACAACTGGATTTAGATTCTTTAAAAACTCGGGGCTGGGGATTGCCTGGTTCTCTCCTAAAACTATACATGCATACAACTCCGGATCTTCCTCTAACATCAACTGCATGCAGACCTGCACGCGAAATGTCCTTTTGTTCGGAAATCAACAGTCTTGGAATCCATCGCGCACAAACGTGTGTCATGTGTAATATTTCTGTCAGCAACGTGTGGGTGGCACCCAAAGAGATGCTCAGTGTTTCAGAAATTGATCTTTAGGTAATTCGCCGATCCTCTCTCACAATGGCAACAGCAGTCTTGATGTTTCCATCCGTAAGAGCAGTAACTGGAGCACCGGGCCCACTTTCCTTTCAAATTGATTGTCTCCCCTCTTTAGACATTTTAAATCATCTTCCAGCTGTGCTGTAGGACAGAACAGACTCTCCATAGCCCCCCTGTAACATTGTATAAGCCTCAGCTGAAGATCTGCTAACGAAGATTTGCGTGGCTAATCACGAGCGTCTATGCTACTTACTAGACTCAGTCATCAGTGTTTCAGTACTCGACTGTGTTTGGTATCTCAAGTACTGCGATATCTCTTAGTACTCTCCTTTGCAACTGATTAATTATCAATTCTACATGGTAAAAAGAGAGATGTTGCCGTTAGAAGGCCATAAGCGTGGTGGTATAAGAATTGAGGGGTTATCGCAACCTGTAAGTTTTGTTATTCCCAGGGGCTTTTCCACCAATCTGTCACTAGGTTGTCGCTTAATTAAGTGGAATACTTTAGTTGTCGATCATTCCGGCTGGCACTGCTATTTTAAATGTCAGCTCCATCTAAGGCGTTAATGACACAACCAGTAATTCTGTCAAATGTGATGTTACTCATTGGAGCAACACGGGGCTGAAAAACTTTTAAGGGTGCTCAAGCTGCTTCCTCATGCATTGACCGACAGGTTGAGGGTGACGGATATGATTCAGTATTATATACAGACGACTAATAATATATATTGGTTCGCCAAGTATCACCTCGGCTATCCCCTCCAAAGAAGGAGTTGCACAAGATTGTTGTCCAAAACTGCTCACTGACCGTCTCATTAGGCCGTCAACGTCACCCTAAGCTTCAGCCATCTTTCTGATGTGCAAGGAAAATAGCACGGGCTATAGGCTGGTCACCGATAGTTGTGCAATACATCAAAAAGTCGTTAAGCAGCCGGTTCTTTTGTCAGATTTACATACTTGTTTCATGTATTTCACTGGCGCACGTTATTAACCAAGCCTAGCACCAGTTACCGTTAGGAGAAGAATCTAAATCACTTGCAGCGTTTTGCACCATACGAATTTCTTGTAATTCCTATCCCATCCTGATTACCCATGGTGCAGCAATTCTTTCACAGTTATTGGACTAAGCTTAGGGTGATCTTAAACACAGAGGGGTAAAAAAAAATGTATCCACTGTTTAAAAGTCCATAACTGCCAAACTAATTGACGGAGTTGTCACATCTTCGGTAGTGTAATAGTTCGTAGTTCCAGCAATCACCACACAAGCGTTGTATTGCGTTGTTTTGTTTTGTCAGATGACAGTCGCAAGATAGTGTTTTCTTCTTAGTTGCTGCACCTAGTCACTCGAGTAAACGTGGCTGGCGCAATGCTTACATTCGATGAAAGGAAGTCAGTTTTGGAGTGGTATTTTAAGTACGAAAACATTGATGAGGTTCAACGGCAATGGCGAAATGAGTATGAAACAGAGCCACCGACACGTTTAACGATTCGTCGCCATCGAGACAAATTCGAAGCCGAAGGCCGTGTTGAAGGTGTACACAAACAACGATCTGGACGACCTGTAACAGTAACAATATGACGCTACCTTCACCTGTTACTTACCATACCTATAAAATGACATGTTTTCACAGAACTTGTATCAGTGCACACAAATCTGTCGTGCAGACCGTTCTTTGTTGGTTCAATTATGTATACATTTATTATTTTTTTCCTGCTTGCAACCCAGTCAGCAAAGGATTTGCAGGTAGGACTTTTTCCTACTTTCTCTACAGTCTCAATATCATATGTGTCATTGTGTTACAATCAATACTAAAAGATTTTTTGTTTTGGAGAATGAAAGTGGGTTTCTTAGATCTGCTAGAATTCAAGGATGATTCCAACAGTTTCATCGCGAAACAAGCTGCTGCCATGCTCCTCGACGGTATACAAGTCATTGCGGAAGCGAATCATACAATTGCACAGCTTATGTCATTTAACAGTTTATAAAAAAAAAAAAAAAAAAAAAAAAATGAACTTGTGGTAAACACACAGTCACCACCATCAACAGTGGGGGATGGATGGAGTGCCGCTCCATACGGCGAAAACACGTTGTGGGAACTTTGTAAATCGTGTGATTGCATAATGGTAATGGGGCAAGGAAAAGTTGAATGGGCAGCGAATTTACTTGATGTAGAGCATGGGAGAGTGCTAAATATGCAAACGATAGACTGTCCATCACTTAAACTTCTGAAAAAAGAATATAATATTTCTATCCAACAGTGTTTAACAAAAACTAATGTAAGACTTATTATGAAATGGAATTTGGAAAATAAAAAAATTTCCTCTACAATACAGTTATCTGTTTCTTAATTTTATTCTCCTCTCACCCCTCTCCTTTTTTTCCTGTCTTTAACTCCATAGCTCATATATGTAAACATTTTATCACAGTTGTCTCAGTCCAAAAGCATTTTATGTTCAATAAACAAGAAGTTAAGGAGAGAGAGAGAGAGAGAGAGAGATGCAGAGATGCAAGCTGCCATTGCTAATGAACTTCATCGTCCTGCTCGTCGAATGTGTCCTACACGAGCAGTTTTCACAAAAGGACTTGATGACCTTCATCAAGCAGATTTAGTTGACATGATTGCATATTCAAAATGGAATTCTGGATATAAATATTTATTAACACATTAACAGTGATTGATGTTTATTCCAAATATGCATGGGTTGCTGCTCTGAAGACTAAAACTGATGATGCAGTTGCAAATTCACTTAAAAATATATACACAAAAAGCAAGCGGGTTCCAGTACAGTTACAAACCGATCTAAGAAAAGAATTCTACAATACTAGTTTTAAGAAACTAATCCACCATCTCAGAATTAATCATTACTCAATCTTTCAAGAATGAAATCCTCAGTAGTCGAATGCTTTAACAGAACTCTCAAAACCTTATGTTCAGAAAATTTACTTCTCAGGGTTCTTACAAATGGTTTGATACTGTCCACGGATCAGCAAAGCAATATAATCACACAAAACACAGGAGAATTAGAGCACAGCCAGTGGACGTAAAAGATAATAGTCTTCTATCTACCGTGTACAATAAGATCAAAATGATTGATCCACGCCGGTCGAGATTCAAAATTGGTGATTATGTCAGAATTAGTAAACAGAAGGCGGCCTTTGACAAAGGGTACACTGCAAATTGGTCCACGGAAATTTTCAGAATACGTAAAGTACAAGAAACCAATCCAAGAACGTATCTCCTCGAAAATTACAAGTCTCAGCCCATAGCTGGAGCTTTCTGCGCTGCAGAGCTACAGAAAACTAAATATCCATCAACATATCTTGTTGAAAAATCATACGCTAAAAAGGAAACAAAGTTTTGGTAAAATGGCTCGGATTCAGCAGTTCACACAACAGCTGTATTAATTTGAAGGGGAAAAAAAAATAATCACAGCCATTGCCCAGTTACAACACGTAGAATATGCTGATTCATATGTGTGTGTGTGTGTGTGTGTGTGTGTTATTACGGCTAGTTTCTCAGATGCTCTGGTAAAGTCGACGGATATCGACAGACTTGATCAATCGTGGTACACAGGACGTGGTACACAGAACGAACTATCTCCGTGAAACTATCTCCGTGATACTTGAACCGAACTCTGTTGGTGGTTGACTGTGTGTGTGTGTGTGTGTGTGTGTGTGTGTGTGTCTGTGTCCTTGAAAGGTCTTTAAAGTATATTTGATCACAAAGAAAACTGTAATCGTAAACATTGTATATATATATATATATATATATATATATATATATATATATGTGTGTGTGTGTGTACGTAACCGACTCACCTGGACGGCTGCCCCGACGTTGCGCAACGGCCAGAGGGCGATGACTCATATGGGTACGGTGGCGTAGCGGACTCGTAATCGTTGCGTATATACGTTCGAGAACGAACATAGACATACTACTTGCATTGCGCTTATTTCTTCGTAGGATAGTTTTATAATTTCAAAGGTGATTGCAGGAATACACGGAAATGAATTTATTTCGATACTTCAGTACTTACACAGTTAATTTTTTGTTTTCGTTTGTAACAGAAAATTTGCTAGACGAACAGCAGTAGACGTAAACACTTCTCTAGGAAACGCCAGCTATCACTTCTGTTTCAGTCGGTGACTTTCTTGACATTCTTGACATGAAATCATGGATCCAGTGGCACAACTGAGACGCTGCTCTGTAGCTAGGTACATTGGCTGCAAGCCGTGTGGAAGGAGAGGTGTCAGAAGCCTTCTGGAGATCCAGAGATGCGGAATCAATTCGAGATCTCCTGTTGACAGCGACCGGTCCCAGGGCGCGGGATCGCACTGCAGTATACGCGAGCACCGTGGCTGCCGACTCCATCTACCTGACTAATTGTTGTCGCAAATCATTCCAATAATCGAAAACCTGGATAACTGAGTGTCTACAGAAATACTATTTCTTATTATTAACCGAAAAAGATGACGCACGTCGGTCGCGTACGATCATCTTTTAAAGTACGCTATCATATGGTTGTCTTTGTAATACGTAAAGCTAATTAAACTTATTAAAATCAACAAAATTCAATGTTTATTACGATAATACAGCCACAGTTTTGTATATACTTACACATTTTCTTAGAATTATTTCAATACTGCAACCTCACTCAGAAGATGCACAGAGGACAGTGACTGAAGTTTCATTTTGTTCAAAATATTTGGTAACTGTCATTAGACGTAAATACCTTTTTCCTTTTCGTTGCTGCTACATCAGGAATTAATTCTGATTATAGTAAATTCGCACTCAGCTATTTCTTGAACCGCCTGAAAGCTGTTTCCAGGGCTTGAAAAGCTTCATTTTCTGCACCTACGTTTTCTTCTCTTTCAGCTTCTTTCATCTTGTGATGTCCGCGTTTCTGCAATATGTTGACAACAATTCCGTCATCCGACATGATCTGAAAACCTTCATCATTACTGTCACAGTTGAGTCATTCCTTCGTATCTTTTTATGTCTAAGCAAGAGCACTACTCTCTTACGCTTTGACTTTTTTAAGCACAGACCAGACGCGGCGCATCGGTGTCGCGATTGGGAACTGTCTTACTCAAACAATAACGAAAGGCGCGCTGTCTAACCAAACCGTCATCAAAAGAAACGAGGGACAGAGACGGCGCGGGATGCGGTCGCTGCACTCACGGACCAGACTGAGTGAGCAGCCAGAACATGACGACCACCTGCCGAACAGCCGGTATGTTCTTTGTTCTACGTTATTCAAGGTCATTGACTTCTGTCAGGAAATTTAGGGTTTCTAATGTAGGTATGGAAAAAACTAAATAATGTTTAAAATAATGAAACTTCGTAATATATGTATGTTTATAAAGAAAACATTGTATATTTCAAGCTGGTTCATGCTTAGGGCACTTGTATGACATAAGAGATGTAGGGAAGTCCCTCCGCAACGGAAGTGGCTAGGCCCGATGTAAAAGGTGGTTTTGGCGCTCGAACTGGGCGGCTCCTTGGTGGGAACGGTACGCAGTTAGTGGCTAGCCGTTGCACGGTACGCAGCGACGGTGCCGAGGGAGCCAGTTGGAAGTCGCTTTGCAAGGCCTCTGGATGTGGATTTGGCTGTAGCTTGGTACTCCCGGCAATAAGTAATGACTTTGACACGTTAAAAATCCGTCGCCAAGAAGAAATTGTAAAGAGCATTCAAACATCAAGAGCTGTGAGTACAGGTAACCGCCACTGCTCCACCAACTTCATGCATACAGATATGTATCAGAGCATGGACCAGTTAATTTGCGTGAGTGATTTAATAATAATTCAAGTGCTATAAACCTGTGTTTAGAACCGTATCTTTATCCTAATCATGAACCTATGCAGGATCGCTCTCTAAGTGTTCAGAAAACCGAGTATCCTGATCTAACGAATTAGTGATTTCTTTCTGCGTATTAAATGTGCTAAAATTCAGTGCCAGACTGTGTAAATGTTACTGCCTAAAATACCTGCTTCACAGGTGATGAAAAAGGCACACAAGTTAAACTTATTTGAAACATAATTTAGCCTTGATCGCTATCATGAACGATTTTTTTAGGTTAATCGAGATCGGTGTTGAGCAATTTGCTTTAAAGGATGAAAACATAAACTATTCCAAGTGGGGCTAAAAATTAAATTTAGTTGAATTGAATCTTACTACTGAAATAATCATAGAGTTTGACTGTCCACCACAATTTTCTCATATTAGAAAGATAATTAGAATATTATTGCTACTAAAGAACTCTGATACAATTCTATAACGGGTAGTATAAACAGTGTAATTTTTGTATTATTTAATT
This sequence comes from Schistocerca americana, assembly GCF_021461395.2. Lineage (NCBI taxonomy): Eukaryota > Metazoa > Arthropoda > Insecta > Orthoptera > Acrididae > Schistocerca > Schistocerca americana. The sequence continues at coordinate 196,490,043 of NC_060127.1, forward strand.
TTATTTGTTGTAATTTTATGTCAATTTAGTCAGAAACCTTTCCATGTCCAACTTTAGTCCGGTGCTTCCTGCAGCAACACCTCAGTAGTGAGTCACGTAATGATCGTGTTTGTTACTGTTACGATTATGAGAGAGGTACAATTTTGCTTTCCATGATTACTGGTTTGTGCATTAATGATAACTGCTGCTACCCACAATCTTAGATTGCCCTATATTCGTGTGTATAAACTGTACTATTCACAGGGAAACGTTAACGAACGTAACCACAACAACTAATTTATATGTGTGTGAAATCTTATGGGACTTAACTGCTAAGGTCATCAGTCCCTAAGCTTACACACTACTTAACCTAAATTATCCTAAGGACAAACACACACACCCATGACCGAGGGAGGACTAGAATCTCCGTCGGCACCAGCCGCACAGTCCATGATTGCAGCGCCTCAGACAGCTCGGCTAATCCCGCGCGGCAACAACAAATATTCATTTTTCTTGAACAGAATGTTTCAAATTTATGTGCCTAATGAGGCTGGCGACCGTTCGATTTTCATTTGTATATGAACTTTACTACTTTAATAATCCCTGTTTAGTTTTTCTATTGATTAGAATATATTGAAAATTACTGTCCGACACCCTCATCCATTAAACACGCGCACGTTGCTCCCGGAGGGTAACACTAGTTTGTGTCACAGCAAGCGAGTGTTGTAAGTTCGCTGAAGGCCTCTATGAGGGTGAAGACTCGCCTGATGTGACAGAAGACGAAGCAGTAGTCGATACAGAAGAGACAGGAGATCTAGTCTTAGATTCCGATTTTAAAAGAGCCTTGGCAGATTAAAGATAAAATGAGGCACATGTGATAGACAACATTCCATCATCATTTCTCAAATCATTGGGGGCAGTGGCAATAAACCGACTGTTCACGTTGGTGTATAGAATGTATGAGTCTGGCGATATATCATTCGACTTTCGGAAAAACAGCATTCACATAATTCCGAAGACTGCATTAACTGACAAGTGAGAGAATTATCGCACAATTACCTTAAAAGCCATGCATGAAAGCGGCTGACAAGAATAATACACATAAGATCATCATCATCATCATCATCATCATCATTTAAGACTGATTATGCCTTTCAGCGTTCAGTCTGGAGCATAGTCCCCCTTATAAAATTCCTCCATGATCCCCTATTCAGTGTTAACATTCGTGCCTCTTCTGATGTTAAGCCTATTACTCCAAAATCATTCTTAACCGAATCCAGGTACGTTCTTCTTGGTCTACCCCGACTCCTGCTACCCTCTACTGCTGAACCCATGAGTCTCTTGGGTAACCTTGCTTCTCCCATGCGTGTAACATGACCCCACCATCTAAGCCTGTTCGCCCTGACTGCTACATCTGTAGAGTTCATTCCCAGTTTTTCTTTGATATCCTCATTGTGGACACCCTCCTGCCATTGTTCCCATCTACTAGTACCTGCAATCATCCTAGCTACTTTCATATCCGTAACCTCAACCTTATTGATAAGGTAACCTGAATCCACCCAGCTTTCGCTTCCATACAACAAAGTTGGTCGAAAGATTGAACGGTGCACAGATAACTTAGTCTTGGTACTGACTTCCTTCTTGCAGAAGAGAGTAGATCGTAGCTGAGCACTCACTGCATTAGCTTTGCTACACCTCGCTTCCAGTTCTTTCACTATGTTGCCATCCTGTGAGACTATGCATCCTAAGTACTTGAAACTGTCCACCTGTTCTAACTTTGTTCCTCCTATTTGGCACTCAATCCGTTTATATCTCTTTCCCACTGACACTACTTTCGTTTTGGAGATACTAATCTTCATACCATAGTCCTTACATTTCTGATCTAGCTTTGAAATATTACTTTGCAAAGTTTCAATCGAATCTGCCATCACAACTAAGTCATCCGCATATGCAAGACTGCTTATTTTGTGTTCACACATCTTAATCTCACCCAGCCAGTCTATTGTTTTCAACATATGATCCATATGTAATATGAACAACAGCGGAGACAGGTTGCAGCCTTGTCTTACCCCTGAAAGTATTCTGAACCATGAACTCAATTTACCGTCAACTCTAACTGCTGCCTGACTATCCATGTAAAGACCTTGAATTGGTTGCAAAAGATTGCCTCCTATTCCATAATCTCGTAGAACAGACAGTAACTTCCTCTTAGGAACCCGGTCATATGCCTTTTCTAGATCTATAAAGCATAGATACAATTCCCTGTTCCACTCGTAACACTTCTCCATTATTTGCCGTAAGCTAAAGATCTGGTCCTGACAACCTCTAAGAGGCCTAAATCCACACTGATTGTCATCCAATTGGTCCTCAACTAATACTCGCACTCTCCTTTCAACAATACCTGAGAAGATTTTACCCACAACGCTGATTAAAGAAATACCTCTGTAGTTGTTACAATCTTTTGTTTCCCTGTTTAAACATTGGTGTGATTACTGCTTTCGTCCAGTCTGATGGAACCTGTCCCGACTCCCAGGCCATTTCAATTATCCTGTGTAGTCATTTAAGACCTGACATTCCACTGTATTTGATGAGTTCCGACTTAATTTCATCCATCCCAGCTGCTTTATTGCACTGCAATCTATTGACCATTTTCTCCACTTCCTCAAATGTGATCCAATTTCCATCATCATTCTTATCCCATTGTACATCGAAATCTGAAACATTACTGATCGTATTTTCACCCACATTGAGCAACTCTTCAAAATATTCCCTCCATCTGCCCAAGGAATCCACAGAATTCACCAGCAGTTTTCCTGACCTGTCCAAAATACTTGTCATTTCCTTCTTACCTCCCTTTCGAAGACTGCTAATTACACTCCAGAATCGTTTTCCAGCAGCTTGACCCAAGGTCTCCAACCTGTTTCCAAAGTCTTCCCAAGATTTCTTCTTGGATGCTGCAATTATCTGTTTGGCTTTGTTTCTTTCTTCAACATAACTTTCTCTGTCTACCTGAGTTCTAGTATATAGCCATTTTTGATACGCCTTCTTTTTCCTTTTACAGGCTGCCTTGACTGTGTCATTCCATCAAGCTGTTTGCTTCATCCTACCTTTACACACTACTGTTCCAAGACATTCTTTAGCCACTTCTTGTACTGTGTCCCTGTACCTTGCCCATTCCTTTTCCAATGACTGTAATTGACTACATTCAACTAACTGGTACCTTTCTGAGATCACTGTTATGTACTTGAGCCTGATTTCCGTATCCTGAAGTTTCTCCACTCTTATCCTCCCACGTATGGACCTGACCTCCTGCACTTTCGGCCACACAATCTCAATTTCACTGCAGATTAAATAATGATCAGTGTCATCAAAGAATCCCCTGAATACACGTGTGTCTCTCACAGCCTTCCTGAATTCCTGATGTGTTATTATATAGTCAATGACAGATCTGGTTCCCCTGCCTTCCCAAGTATACCGGTGAATCTTCTTATGTTTAAAAAAGGAGTTTGTGATTACTAAGCCCATACTGGCACAAAAATCCAAGAGTTGTTTCCCATTCCTGTTGGCCTCCATATCCTCTCCAAATTTACCCATAACCTTTTCATACCCTTCTGTTCGATTTCCAATCCTGGCGTTAAAATCACCCATGAGCAGAACACTGTCCTTGTCCTTTACTCTAACAACTACATCACTGAGTGCCTCATAAAAACTATCCATCTTATCTTGATCTGTCCCTTCACAATGCGAATATACTGACACAATTCTAATTTTCTTGCTAGACACTGTCAAATCTATCCACATCAGTCGTTCGTTTACATACCTTATTGCAACTACGCTGGGTTCCATTTCTTTCCTGATGTAAAGGCGTACACCCCATTGTGCTATTCCTGCTTTGATTCCTGATAGGTAGACCTTGTATTCTCCCACTTCCTCTTCTTTCTCGTCAGTTTGGTATTACAAAAGGTAAAGCCACCAAGAGGTAGTTCTGACGTTGCGATTGATAAGGGAAGCAATATTAAAGAAAAATCAAGCCACGTTCATAGGATTTGTCGACCTGGAAAAAGTGTTGGACGATATGAAACGGTGTAAGGTGTTAGAAATTCTGAGGAACAGAAATGTAAGCTACAGAGAAAGACAAGTAATATACAACACGTACAAGAGCCAAGAGGAAATAATAAGAGTGTGAGACCAAGAACGAACTGCTCGGATTGAAAAGGGTGTAAGACATGGATGTAATCTTTTGCCCGTATTATTCAAACTATATACCGAAGAAGCAATGACGGTAATAAAAGAAGGGTTCAAGAGTGGAATTAAAATCCAAGGTGAAAGGATATGAATGATGCGATCCTCTGATGACATAGGTATACTAAGTGAACGTGGGAAAGAAAAAAATGGTTCAAATGGTTCTGGGCACTAAGGGACTTAACATCTGAGGTCATCAGTCCCCTAGAACTTAGAACTACTTAAACCGAACTAACCTAAGAACATCACACACATCCATGCCCGAGGCAGGATTCGGACCTGCGACCGTAGCGGCCACGCGGCTCCAGACTGACCTCGGGGCATCTAGTACTTTTAATATTGTGCTGGCCGATGCCGACTTGTAAGTAGCCATGAAGGAGTTCCAGTCCCGATTCTGAAAAACCTTTTTTTAATTGGCTGGCAGCAGCGTAATACGCCGCTCTGCATCCTACAGATATAGTTAAGGAACATAATGAGGAGGTACAACAATAGAAAAAAGGGGGGAGGAGAGGAAAAGTAAAGGGGGGGGAAGCCGATGGGGGGAGAGGACACAGAAGAATGGTGGGGGGGGGGGGGGGGGCAAGGGCGAACGAAAGGAAGGCATTGGAAGGCAAAGCAAAAAGACTTGTAGGTAAAAAAACCTGCGTAATATCAGCTTTTACATCATTTTCTTGAAAGAAAAACAACAGATTAGAGCATATTTTTTTCTTCTTCCTGACAACTGTTTATTTACACAATCGTCTTACAAATCATTGTTCGTGCTCACTTTGTTACGGAACATTTCGAGTAGAAATCTCCGTGTGGCACATCCACTACCCACTCTGCTCATTCCGCCATGATGCTGCGCCCTCTCTGCACGGCTCCGAAAGGAAATGAAACTGCAGGAGTTGAAACAATACGTGAGGTTACTTCAGTGATTACAAAATCGTGCGAGATTTACGAGAAGCTTGACAACATGGCCCCACTTATCAGTAGCGCGTTACACCTTCTCTGGCCTGCATGGATGCAATGATTCGGTAGGGAAGGTTGACATAAATCCGTTCTAGTGTCTCCTCGGGGTAGCTGGACCTCGGTATCCTGCATACTGTCACAGGTATCCGAGTTGCTCCGATCCACGTTCAGTGTGGGACATACGTTAGGATCTCACTGGCCATTTCAGCACCTCCACATCACGCTGGCAGTTCACAGAGGTGAGGACGAGCATTCTCCTGTTGGAAACTGGTACTGCGATAATGTTAGGCAAAAGGTGGCACATGAGGTACGATGTGCCGCCAAAGTTCCGTCAATCACTGCGAGCCGTTCAAATGGCTCTGAGCACTATGGGACATAACACCCGAGGTCATCAGCCCCTAGACTTAGAACTACTTAAACCTAACTAACCTAAGGACATCACACACATCCATGGCCGAGGCAGAGTTCGAACCTGCGACCGTAGCAGCAGCGCGGATCCGGACTGAAGCGCCTAGAACCGCTCGGTCACAGCGGCCGGCCTGCGAGCCGTGACATGAAGTTATACCCAATCGGTCGCCACACCAAGGAACAACTAAACTGTGCCTATACAAAACACTGGAAGTGCACCTCTCCCAGGTCGTCGCCATGCTCACAGGTGACGGCCATCCGGGCCAGTGCAGTCCCGCGATACGCCAGTGAACACAATGCGATGCCGCCCATCAGCAGATCGTGTTCCCCGGCTCCGGCACCACCCCAAACGCAGCAGTCTGTGTGGCGGTGTTGACGCCAGTGGCAGCGCCCCGGTCCGGCTGCTGCCAGTGACCGGCCGACGTGCAGCACCGCCGCCCCACTTTACCTCGTGGTGACGCCGGGTGTGCAGACTCCCCCCCCCCCCCCCACATCGGGGCACTGTCACGTTCGAATGCCCCACTAAGCTGGATATAGAGAGCGCTATTCGACCAGCCAGCCAACTGGAGACCAATAATGTGGCTTTCAAACTGTATCGCATGTTGATAACGCTCCATCACAAGATTACACGCTATCGCCATGTCCTTCACAGATAGCATCAGGCGTTATTCACGCCCCCTACACACCCCAACAGACCTGGTAACAACAGCAGACACGAAGAGATTTATGCACCCTAGTGGCTGCGACGGAGAGTTGTTACGAAGTGATGGAAGCCAATCTTCTGCTTATCTGCCAGTCCCACCGAAGACGATGAAGCGGGTTGGTATATCTTTTGAAAAGGCAAAGGACATAACTGCATTCCAGAATTTTGGGAAAACTAAACGATTAAGCTTCAGTAAAGTACAGAAACGATATCATCTAGTGCAGGACATACATCATCTACACTGGGTAGCCGCGGGGTATGAGGCACCTTGTCACGGATCGCGCAGCTCCCCCGGGCGGAGGCTCGAGTCCTCCCTCCGGCATGGATGTAGGTTTTGTCCTTAGCGTAAGTTAGATTAATTAGTGTGTAAGCCTAAGGACCGATGACCTCAGCAGTTTCGTCCCATAGAACCTTACCACAAAATTTACGTCGCGTGGTAGAGAATGGGAAGGAAGCGCAACGATCAAAACTTGGCGATTACGTAATTGAAAAATTAAGGTTGGCTCATCACAGGGATACTCGTGCTTTGGTTTTGGAAGAGGTCCGACAAGCAGGACTGATTCGATTCACTGGATCTATCCATGGATGGGTTTGCAAGGTCCAAATGGAGCCCCCATTTTGCTTCACGGGTTGTAACCACTAAGGCCTGGACGAATGTTAGATGTGACGAGTTTCGCAAGGAGGTAATGGCCATAACACAAACCATCGAACGTATACAGATTTGTAATACCGATAGAGTGGTGTACGGAAAGAACTTGACTCATCGCGAGCTCTGCATATCAAGGGAGAGTAACCGGTAGAAAGCTCAGAGGTGAGTGGTCATGCTACAACTCGCGCCTACACCATCCGACCCGTCACGTCGGTAAGTAGCAACGTGTTTCCAAAGTGCTGGTCATTTACCAGAAACCTAGTGGTCAGTTTGAAGAGCGAGTACTGCAACACATGGTGAAACGAGTTGCCTCCAAGTCGGGCCTCATCACGAAACAAATCCTGACGCAACTCTTTCAAGATGTCTGCTTCTCGTATGCAGCGAAAAGTCTCTTCTTCTAGTTGATTCGCTCGGAAAGTGTCGTGGCAGTTCTGACGTCGGCGCTGTCCGACCGCAAAACGTAGCGCACACACTCAAGAGCCTCCCTCGTAGGTGCGCCCCTTACATTCAGCCACTTGATGTGCCAGCCTTCCGACAGTTCAAGGTAGCGCTGAAGAGAATTGATGACCACAGTGTCCTAAAGAACCATCGTCGATGGATTCAATTTCTTGATAATGTGTGTTCTACGCAACCAGTTCTGTCCTCCACTCTACGCAGACTTCGTTCGGTACTGCTGAACTAGCTGGATATGATGACTTGTGACTAAGGACGTAGTTTTGATGTTCAAATGAAGTGTGATTCGGAAGACTGTTTCATGCAGGCATTCATGGTGTCCTCCTACTGTGATTAGCAATTCTGTTTCGGGCACTTTATACCTTGTGCTCATGATAACCCTAGTAATCTTATGCCAAGAGGTTACAACAACCCAACTCTGTAAACGCACGTTAGCATGATTTTCAAGTGCAGTGTAACTGTCCATGGCAAATAATGTCTACATATTAGTAATGTACAAGTAAAAAGTTCGGAGTAGGTATTAAAATCCATGGAGAAGAAATAAAAACTTTGAGGTTCGCCGATGACATTGTAATTCTGTCAGAGACACCAAAGGACTTGGAACAGCAGTTGAACGGAATAGGCAGTGTCTTGAAGGCAGGATACAAGATGAACATCAACAAAAGCAAAACGAGGATAATGGAATGTAGTCGAATTAAGTCGTGTGATGCTGAGGGAATTAGATTAGGAAATGAGACACTTAAAGGAGTAAAGGAGTTTTGCTATTTGGGCAGCAAAATAACTGATGATGGTCGAAGTAGAGAGGATATAAAATGTAGACTGGGAATGGCAAGGAAAGCGTTTCTGAAGAAGAGAAATTTGTTAACATCGAGAATAGATTTAAGTGTTAGGAAGTCGTTTCTGAAAGTATTTGTATGGTGTGTAGCCACGTTTGGAAGTGAAACGTGGACGATAAATTATTTGGACAAGAAGAGAATAGAAGCTTTCGAAATGTGGTGCTACAGAAGAATGCTGAAGATTAGATGGGTATATCACATAACTAATGAGGAGGTATTGAATAGAATAGGGGAGAAGAGGAATTTGTGGCACAACTTGACTAGAAGAAGGGATCGGTTGGTAGGACATGTTCTGAGACATCGAGGGATCACCAATTTAGTATTGGAGGGCAGCGTGGAGAGTAAAAATCGTAGAGGGAGACCAAGAGATGAATACACTAAGCAGATTCAGAAGGATGTAGGCTGTAGTAGGTACTGGGAGATGAAGCTTGCACAGGATAGAGTAGCATGGAGAGCTGCATCAAACCAGTCTCTGGACTGACGACCACAACAACAACAACAACACGTAAAACTCTTACTTACAGAACAAAACTTTGTAGCAGTAGCGACCATAACTTGCGCCAGCTCCCTTTTGAGTAGGTATCGTCTTGCAGTGATGTCACGGAACTTTTATCTACCACTTTTTAAATATAAACAAATTGCTTGTCATTTTGTGTAGTATCATTTGCTGGAAACTTTGTTTTGATACTTAGAACCATTTCATTATTACCCACGGTTTCAATATTTTGTGGTTAATTCTGCCTATAAAGGTCATTTTTTCATTGTGATTGGTTCTTTCTCAATTTCAAACTGGAGTTCTAGTCTGCCCAATCCCAGTAGTTGAGTAGCAAGAGGATTCCCACCGGATCTATCTGTCATGCTGATGCTGCTAGTATTCCAGTACCCCTACGCAGTAGGTGCCAAGAGGGGACAATCTCTGAATAGCTTACCAGTGGTCATCGAACACGAAGCCATAATGTATTACATAAAAAGAAAATACCTGCTCTTTAGATACCCTGAGTCCCTACTGCGTGTTAACCTTGAAAGTTACAAATGAGAATTTATGAAAGACTGAACTCTGCCGAATTCGGTTCGTGATTTAACTCTAGTCCTTAAACTGTTCTCCCCATCTAGAACACAGTGTCATTTCTGCAGTGTTATAGGTCTTTTTTCCTTTTTAAAGATACTATTATTTTGACGAACTCCAGTAACAGACTGCCAGTGCACATAGCGCTCCAAGCACAAACTGTTGACACTGGGGTAGTTGCGTAGTGTAGACATGAATTATTATATAGATAAGAAATATTCAGAATGTCCTGATTACTTCACTGACCGTGGGTTGGGTCTTCCTCATATTCAACTAGGGTGAAATTTTGCTCTGCACGACTGTTTCAGTAGTTGTGCACCACTTGGTACCTGGTGGGCAGTATTCAAGCCTGAAAAAGCTGCCAAAGCACTAACTGTGGACAGCATGGTGGAGTAATTACTGAGCAGTTATCGACTTGCAGTGGACTCCTGAACGCTTAACGTACAGCTTACTAAATAAAAACTAATTTGCCCTTTGCTTACAATAGTTTGCTGCGACCTTCGTTTTGACATTTGGAACGATTTAATAAATACGCTGGGTGTCCAAGTTTCGTGGTTAACACTGTCCATATGGAATTACAACTGCCCCAAAATTGAACTCTGTGGGGTCCGACTAGCGATTTCTCTTCAGTCGCCAAAATATATTCCCCAGTAGATCTTAAGTAATAGAGGATCGTTACTTCAGTGAGGTTGGGTGTTTGTTCATTTCACCTAGGGTACTATCTTGGTCAGCACCAGTAGTTTAGTAACTAGATAATAGTTTATCAGCTGTTCTCTGATGCGGGCAGCATCCCAGTCCGCTTTTGCGCTGGAATCACCAGCCAAAGCAGACTCAGAGACAGCAGTTTCTGAGTACCTCTCATCTTGTAGTGGAATCAAAGAACATGTATCTGTAATTTATTGCTTCCCCCTTTGCGACATACCAATTGCTGTAAACTCTGTTTCGAATTCGAGAAGCGTTTAAGAATTATTAGGGGCAATCCAGTTATATAGTTAACACTGTAAGGAATTATAGTGGATCTAAAACCGAACCCTGTAAGGACCCATACGCGCTTTATTCCAATTTATAAAATATCGTTCCCTTCCGACAATTCATTCACGAAGTATCATTATTTCAGCGTTGTTCCAGTTATATAATTAACCCTGCACGTGGGGAATTATAAAGGATCCAAAACTGAAACTTGTGGGATCTCAAACCTAATTTCACTCCAGTCTCTGCAACATTCTTCGCTTCCCGGAATTCATTCACGCAGGGTGATTTTTTCAGCGTTGATGGAACTGTGGCGTTCTTTTGTCCACCTTAGTTAACTGACCAGCGAGGCAGCCACTTGTGGGTCTTTGCTCGCCACCTGCTGCGAACAGCATTCCAGTCGGCACTCGGTGCTCCGAGCACCAGCCGCAGAGGGAGCAATTACCGTGTGGCTCCGGGCCCGCACTGAGTGGGGCCTACTCGTCCCGAGCGCAGCTAGTTTGTATGCCGCGGGCCGTCCTAGCCGCCGGGCACGTCCGCCGTTTCGTCCTTTTTTACTTTTTATTTTTTTGTCTGTCGGTCTTTAAAAGTTCTCGGAGCCCACTTCGCGTCGGCCGCTATCTGCGCCGCCGAGCAGGCGAAAGCTGGGCATTACACGCGCCTCTGGCAGCCGATCGCAGTGCGCAATCTGGCAGTCGGCGTCCAGGACTGGTTCCTCCTAACTCTGTGTGTGTGCCTGAGTGTGCCTGAGTGAGCGGAACAGGTGGTCGCGCTAGCCGGGAGCACAAGCACACAGTCTTCCAGCTGGGGCGCTCTTCGTACTGTAAGGCTGCATACCCAGCGAGGGGCCCGTAAATTAAACGTAGATCTCGCGAACCCAATCTGCATACGTCCTACAATGGGCTGCTCACCTTACATTACATGTGGTATCCATGAATTCTGCGCTTTGGAAAGCCCTATTTCTTCAACGTAGCATTTCCTACGAAGAAAATCTCTACAGTAAGCAATTCCCGCCGGAAGTAGTAGACATCGAGCTGCGTGTTCGTAAAAAAGTGAATACTGCTTCTAGTAATGATGAGTGCATAACATATGTAACGTTGTCTGCTCCATATTTAATTGACGTCTAGAGTGACATCTCGTGGCAATGATGGCAGTATGAGCATGTCAGCTACAGAGGATGCGATGTCTGGTGTGAAAATAATTAAACAGGTACTGCAACTTGTAAAAGAATAACTTTTTACTTATCTTCATTATGTCGTTGTTGTTGTCGATGGGTACATTCTTCCAGCTGAAATTTGAATTTTATTCTTTGTCACATCTTTCAACATCAAACCATTTTTCCATTTTCCACATTAAAAAAAAGCAATAATTTTAGTGACAAGCTTATAAATGTCTACAACCATCAGAGGCATGCCCAATACTCCTACATTCTGCGGTACTCACACTATTCCAAAGAGTTTCCAAACTTTCTACACCAAAGAAGAATCTTCGCTAAAATATATCATCATTTTGTAAATCATTCTAGAAATAAATTTAATACAGGGTGGCGCGCGAAATGTGTTACCATTTTCTTTTTTAATATAAACTTTATTGTCAATACAATCTGAAAGGAACATATACTTCAATGAAGAGCCGTCCATGCAGATTTGTTCTAACTCAGCACATGCTCAATATGTCCATCATTTCGTTTCCTAACTTCCTTCAAACAAACACTGAAGTTAGTGATTACCCTACGGCACATGTCTTCCGTAATTTCACTCCAATCTTGAAGAATAAGTCTTCTGAGCTCCATTAAATCGCGTGGACGTTTCGGGAAAATTTTTTCCTTTAGGTACCCGCAAAGAAAAAAGTCACATGGCTTGAGGTCTGGACTATTGGGGGGCCAATTTTGTCCGTCATTGAAGAGACCTGGAAACCTGAGTGAAATGATCCGCATGTCGAAATGCTCGTGTAAAAACTTCAACACAGTGTTTGCAGTGCGTGGCCTTGCTCCATCTTGCATGAACCACTGTGTGTTGAAGGGCAAGGCAGCAGCAAGAAGCTGTAGAATGAAGCTATTGCGAAGCATGCTCAAATAACGCTAGCTGTTAACAGTTTCTTCGAAGAAAAAGGGTCCAATAAGTCCGTGACTTAGTTAATTGACCAGCGAGGCAGCCACTTATGGGACAATAAGTCCGTGACTGCCCACGCTGTAATTGTCGGAGCATAATTTTGTCGTTCATGAAGCACTTGTGGGTTTTCAGTGGCCCAAAACTGTACATCTTGTTTGTTAACCACACCGTCTAAATGAAAATGCGCCGCGTCTAAAAACCAAACGTTGTTGAGAGTTTCTTCCCTATCCTCCGCCCACTGAGCATACAGTAGTCTCTGCGGCTTGTGTTCTTCAGTGAGCTTCTGCGCACAGGTCATCTTGTATGGGTACATATGGAGGTCACTTTTAAGAATGCGTTGAACGGAGCGTCTGGATATTCCCAGTTGCACTGCTGCCTTTCTACACGATTTCCCGGGACTTCTCTGTACAGCAACTCGTACCGCTTCAAAATTCTCCGGCGAACAAACGGGCTTAGGACGAGGCCGTTTCGCTTACAATACTGTTCCTTCCTGTACAAATTTATCGTACAACCTGTGGATGGTCTTCTTGCAAGGGACCCATAGTGTGTTAAACTGTTGTCGAAAACGCCTCTGAGTCACAACAAGGCTTTTCGTTTCATGAAGTAACACAATTGCCGATCGTTGCTGTGTCGTCAGTCTTCCATTGTCAGTCATTGCTGCTTACTAGTCTCCTAGCGGCAGTATCGTGAATTACACGTCATTTAGTAACTCATTTGTTTTTCCAAGCTCTGCTGGTACTGCTGTAGAGATCCCAGCGGGATATCTAATGTGGCTCGTAAAGTGTGAAAGAAAGAGTTGGTAACACATTTCGTGCGCCACCCTGTAATTAGCGTTAGACTGTGCAATTAATAATATCAATTTTAAGTATGACACAAATTTTGTAATTTTAATTATTTTTAAAAGAAGAGTAATTTTAACTGTTAGTACATATCGATTGTACGACATTAATTTCTCTTTTATACATATTAGCCTGAAATATAATACATCATACTCAAAATCTCTGCATATGGCGAAGAGATTGATGAAATTTATGATGAGATAAAAGAAATTATTCAGATAGTGAAGAGAGACGAAAATTTAATAGTCATGGGTGACTGGAATTCGATAGTAAAAAAAGGAAGAGAAGGAAACTTAGTAGGTGAATATCGATTGGGGATAAGAAATGAAAGCCGGCCGCGGTGGCCGAGCGGTTCTGGCGCTGCAGTCTGGAACCGCGTGACTGCTACGGTCGCAGGTTCGAATCCTGCCTCGGGCATGGATGTGTGTGATGTCCTTAGGTTAGTTAGGTTTCAGTAATTCTAAGTTCTAAGGGACGTATGACCTAAGATGTTGAGTCCCATAGTGCTCAGAGCCATTTGAACCATTTTTTTTAAGAAATGAAAGACGAAGCCGCCTGGTAGAATTATACACAGAGCATAACTTAATCATAGCCAACACTTGGTTCACGAATCATCAAACAAGGTTGTATACATGGAAGAAGCTTGGAGACACTGGAAGGTTTCAGATAGATTATATAATGGTAAGACAGAGATTTAGGAACCAGGTTTTAAACTATTAGGCATTTCCAGAGGAAGATGTAGACTCGGACCACAATCTATTTGTTATGACCTGTAGATTAAAACTGAAGAAACTGCAAAAAGGTGGGAATTTAACGAGATGGGACCTGGACAAACTGACAAAACCAAAGCTTGTACAGAGCTCCAGGGAGAGCATTAGGGAAAGATTGACAAGAATGGAGGAAAGAAATACAGTAGAAGAAGAATGGGTAGCTTTGAGGGATGAAGTAGTGAAGGCAGCAAAGGATCAAGTAGATAAAAAGACGAGGGCTAGTAAAATCCCTGGGTAACAGAAGAAATATTGAATTTAATTGATGAAAGGAGAAAATAGAAAAATTCAGTCAATGAAACAGGCAAAAAGGAATACAAACGCCTCAAAAATGTGATCGATAGGAAGTGCAAAATGGCTAAGCAGGGATGGCTAGAGGACAAATGTAAGGATGTAAAGGCATATCTAACCAGGGGTAAGATAGATACTGCCTACAGGAAAATTAAAGAGATGTTTGAAGAAAAGAGAACCACTGGTATGAATATCAAGAGCCCAGATGGAAACCCAGTTCTAAGCAAAGAAGGGTACGCAGAAAGATGGAAGGAGTTTATAGACGGTCTATTAAAGGCCAATGTACTTGAGGACAATATTATGGAAATGGAAGAGCATGTAGATGTAGATGAAATGGGAGATACGATACTGCGTGAAGAGTTTGACAGAGTAGTGAAAAACCCAAATTGAAACAAGGCCCCGGGGGTAGATAGCATTCCATTAGAACTACTGACGGTCCTGGGGGGGGGCAGCTCTGACAAAACTCTACCATCTGGTGAGCAAGATACATGAGACAGGCGAAATACCCTCAGACTTCAAGAAGAACATAATAATTACAATCCCAAAGAAAACAGGTATTGGCAGATGTGAAAATTACCGAACTATAAGTTTAATAAGTCACGGCTGCAAAATACTAACGCGAATTCTTTACTGACGAATGGAAAAACTGGTAGAAGCCGACCTCGGGGAAAATCAGTTGGGTTTCCGTAGAAATATTCGAACACATGAGGCCATACTGACCCTACGACTTATCTTAAAAAATAGATTAAGAAAAGGCAAACCTACGTTTCTAGCATTTGTAGATATAGAGAAAGCCTTTGACAATGTTGACTGGAATACTCTCTTTCACATTCTGAAGGTGGCAGGGGTAAAATATAGGAATCGAAAGGTTATTTACAATTTGTACAGAAACCAGAAGATGAATGGGTAGCTCTGAGGGATGAAGTAGTGAAGGCAGCAGAGGATCAAGTAGGTAAAAAGACGAGGGCTAGTAGCAATCCTGGGGTAACAGAAGAAATATTGAATTTAATTGATGGAAGGAGAAAATATAAAAATGTAGTCAATGAAGCAGGCAAAAAGGAATACAAACGTCTCAAAAATGAGATCGATAGGAAGTGCAAAATGGCTAAGCGGGCATGGCTAGAGGACAAATGTAAGGATATAGAGGCTTATCTCACTAGGGGTAAGACAGATACAGCTTACAGGAAAATTAAAGAGACCTTTGGAGAAAAGAGAGCCACTTGTATGAATATCAAGAGCTCAGACGGAAACCCAGTTCTAAGCAAAGAGGGGAAAGCAGAAAGGTGGAAGGAGTATATAGAAAGTCTATACAAATGCGATGTACTTGAGGACAACATTATGGAAATGGAAGAGGATGTAGATGAAGATAAAATGGTAGATACGATACTGCGTGAAGAGTTTGACAGAGCACTGGAAGACCAGAGTCGAAACAAGGCCCCGGGAGTAGACAACATTCCATTAGAACTACTGACGGCCTTGGGAGGGCCAGTCGTGACAAAACTCTACCATCTTGTGAGCAAGATGTTCAAGGCAGGCGAAATACCGTCAGACTTCGAGAAGAATATAATAATTCCAATCCCAAAGAAAACAGGTATTGACAGATGTGAAAATTACCGAACTATCAGTTTAATAAGTCACAGCTGCAAAATACTAACGCGAATTATTTACAGACGAATGGAAAAACTGGTAGAAGCTGACCTCGGGGAAGATCAGTTTGGATTCC
Organism: Schistocerca americana; assembly: GCF_021461395.2. NCBI lineage: Eukaryota > Metazoa > Arthropoda > Insecta > Orthoptera > Acrididae > Schistocerca > Schistocerca americana. The sequence continues at coordinate 196,506,030 of NC_060127.1, forward strand.
GTAGAAATGTTGGAACACATCAGCCAATACTGACCTTACGACTTATCTTAGAAGAAAGATTAAGGAAAGGCAAACCTACGGTTCTAGCATTTCTAGACATAGAGAAAGCTTTTTACTATGTTGGCTGGAATACTCTCCTTCAAATTCTGAAGGTGGCAGAGGTAAAATACGGGGACCGAAAGGCTGTTTACAATTTGTACAGAAACCAGATGGCAGTTATAAGAGTCGAGGGGCATGAAAGGGAAGCAGTGGCTGGGAAGGGAGCGAGAAAGGGTTGTAGCCTCTCCCCGACGTTATTCAATCTGTATGTTGAGCAAGCAGTAAAGGGCACAAAAGAAAAATTTGCAGTAGGTATTAAAATACAGGGAGAAGAAATAAAAACTTTGAGGTTCGCCGATGACATTGTAATTCTGTCAGAAACAGTAAAGGACTTGGAAGAACAGTTGAATGGAATGGACAGTGTCTTGAAAGGCGGACATAAGATGAACATCAACAAAAGCAAAACGAGGATAATGGAATGTAGTCGAATAAACTCGGGTGATGCTGAGGGAATTAGATTAGAAATTGAGACAAAGTAGTAAAGGAGTTTCTCTATTTGGGGAGAAAAATAACTGATGATGGTCGAAGTAGAGATGATATAAAATTTAGACTGGCAATGGCAAGGAAAGCGTTTCTGAAGAAGAGAAATTTGTTAACCTCGAGTATAGATTTAACTGTTAGGAAGTCGTTTCTGAAAGTATTTCTATGGAGTGTAGCCATGTATGGAAGTGAAACATGGACAATAAATAGTTTGGATGAGAAGTTTTCGAAATGTGGTGCTACAGAAGAATGTTGAAGATTAGGTGGGTAGATCACGTAACTAATGAGGAGGTATCGAATAGGATTAAGGAGAAGAGAAGTTTGTCGCACAACTTGACTAGAAGAAGGGATTGGTTGGTAGAACATGTCCTGAGGCATCATAGGGATCAAAAATTTAGCATTGGTTGTTCCATATCGTGTCTCCCTACCACTTTCGCGCAACGACGCTCTGAGCGTGTTTTTTAGGGAATTTGAACCTGGGACCTGTTGCTGGTAAGGAGACGCCAGACCACACATCACATGTAGAGTTCAGAAGAGTTCAGTGAGACTAGCGATGATATAACCAAATACTCAATGATTTCAGCGTCAGTTTCACTGCACTCCCTGTAAAAGAATCTTAATACTAACTAAATTTAGTGGAAGGGGTTCAAGGCTTTCCTATTTTTAGTTAGCTGGTAAAATAACGTCGAAAAAGCGGTTAAGTTTACCACTGCAAATTTTATTCTACTCACAAAACATGGTTTATAAATTGCACTATTGATAAAAGGAAATGTTTTAATACAGGATGGTAAAAACCAACTGCGTTCAACAAAAATGTGAACGAATATTCCCTGAATGGGTTTCCAAGTTCTACAATGGATCGAAGCATGACCTATACCATATCACATCTATAATCTAGGTTTAAATTATTGTTGTTGTGGTCTTCAGTCCTGAGACTGGCCTGATGCAGCTCTCCATGCTACTCTATCCTGTGCAAGCTTCTTCATCTCCCAGTACCTACTGCAACCCACATCCTTCTGAATCTGCTTAGTGTATTCATCTCTTGGTCTCCCCCTACGATTTTTACCCTCCACACTGCCCTCCAATACTAAATTGGTGATCCCTTGATGCCTCAGAACATGTCCTACCAACTGATCCCTTCTACTGGTCAAGATGTGCCACAAGCTTCTCTTCTCCCCAATCCTGTTCAATACTTCCTCGTTAGTTATGTGATCTACCCATCTAATCTTCAGCATTCTTCTGTAGCACCACATTTCGAAAGCTTCTATTCTCTTCTTGTCCAAACTATTTACCGTCCATGTTTCACTTCCATACATGGCTACACTCCATACAATTACTTTCAGAAATGACTTCCTGACACTTCAATCTATACTCGATGTTAACAAATTTCTCTTCTTCAGAAACGCTTTCCTTGCCATTGCCAGTCTACATTTTATATCCTCTCTACTTCGACCATCATCAGTTATTTTTCTCCCCAAATAGCAAAACTCCTTTACTATTTTAAGTGTCTCATTTCCTAATCTAATACCCTCAACATCACCCGACTTAATTCGACTACATTCCATTATCCTCGTTTTGCTTGTTCATCTTATATCCTCCCTTCAAGACACTGTCCATTCCGTTCAACTGCTCTTCCAAGTCCTTTGCTGTCTCTGACAGAATTACAATGTCGTCGGCGAACCTCAAAGTTTTTATTTCTTCTCCATGGATTTTAATACCTACTCCGAATTTTTCTTTTGTTTCCTTAACTGCTTGCTCAATATACAGATTGAATAACACCGGGGAGAGGCTACAACCTTGTCTTCCTCCCTTCCCAACCACTGCTTCCCTTTCATGTCAATCGACTCTTTTAACTGCCATCTGGTTTCTGTACAAATGTAAATAGCCTTTCGCTCCCTGTATTTTACCCCTTCCAGCTTTAGAATTTGAAAGAGAGTATTCCAATCAACATTGTCAAAAGCTTTCTCTAAGTCTACAAATTCTAGAAACGTAGGTTTGCCTTTCCTTAATCTTTCTTCTAAGATAAGTCGTAAGGTCAGTATTGGCTGACGTGTTCCAGTATTTCTACGGAATCCAAACTGATCTTCCGCAATGTCGGCTTCTACTAGTTTTTCCATTCGTCGGTAAAGAATTCGTGTTAGTATTTTGCAGCTGTGGCTTATTAAACTGATTGTTCGGTAATTTTCACATCTGTCAACACCTGCTTTCTTTGGGATTGGTATTATTATATTCTTCTTGAAGTCTGAGGGTATTTCGCCTGTTTCATACATCTTGCTCACCAGATGGTAGAGTTTTGTCAGGACTGGCTCTCCCAAGGCTGTCAGTAGTTCTAATGGAATGTTGTCTCCTCCCGGGGCCTTGTTACGACTCAGGTCTTTCAGTGCTCTGTCAAACTCTTCACGCAGTATCGTATCTCCCATTTCATCTTCATCTACATCCTCTTTCATTTCCATAATATTGTCCTCAAGTACATCGCCCTTGTATAGACGCTCTATATACTCCTTCCACCTTTCTGCTTTCCCTTCCTTGCTTAGAACTGGGTTTCCATCTGAACTCTTGATGTTCATACAAGTGGTTCTCTTATCTCCAAAGGTCTCTTTAATTTTCCTGTAGGCAGTATCTATCTTACCCCTAGTGAGATAAGCCTCTACATCCTTACATTTGTCCTCTAGCCATCCCTGCTTAGGCTTTTTGTACTTCCTGTCAATCTCGTTTTTGAGACGTTTGTATTCCTTTTTGCCTGCTTCATTTACTGCATTTTTATATTTTCTCCTATCATCAATTAAATTCAATATTTCTTCTGTTACCCAAGGATTTCTACTAACCCTCGTCTTTTTACCTACTTGATCCTCTGCTGCCTTCACTATTTCATCCCTCAAAGCTACCTATTCTTCTTCTATTGTTTTTCTTTCCCCCGTTCCTGTCAGTTGTTCCCTTATGATCTCCCTGAAACTCTGTACAACCTCTGGTTTAGTCAGTTTATCCAGCTCCCATCTCCTTAAATTCCCACCCTTTTGCAGTTTCTTCAGTTTTAATCTACAGGTCGTAACCAATACAATGTGGTCAGAGTCCACATCTGCCCCTGGAAATGTCTTACAATTTAAAACCTGGTTCCTAAATCTCTGTCTTACCATTATATACTCCATCTGATACCTTTTAGTATCTCCAGGGTTCTTCCAGGTATACAACCTTCTATCATGATTCTTAAACCAAGTGTTAGCTATGATTAAGTTATGCTCTGTGCAAAACTCTACCAGGCGGCTTCGTCTTTCATTTCTTAGCCCCAATCCGTATTCACCTACTATGTTTCCTTCTCTCCCTTTTCCTACACTCGGACTCCAGTCACCCATGACTATTAAATTTTCGTCTCCCTTCACTATCTGAATAATTTCTTTTATTTAATCATACATTTCCTCAATTTCTTCGTCATCTGCAGAGCTAGTTGGCATATAAACTTGTACTACTGTAGTAGGTGTGGGCTTCGTGTTTATCTTGGCCACAATAATGCGTTCACTATGCTGTTTGTAGTAGCTTACCCGCATTCCTGTTTTCCTATTCATTATTAAACCTACTCCTGCATTACCCCTATTTGACTTTGTGTTTATAACCCTGTAGTCACCTGACCAGAAGTCTTGTTCCTCCTGCCACCGAACTTCACTAATTCCCACTATATCTAACTTTAACCTATCCATTTCCCTTTTAAATTTTTCTAACCTACTTGCCCGATTAAGGGATCTGACATTCCACGCTTCGATCCGTAGAACACCAGTTTTCTTTCTGCTGATAACGACATCCTCTTGAGTAGTCCCCGCCCGGAGATCCGAATGGGGGACTAATTTACCTCCGGAATATTTTACCCGAGACGACGCCATCATCATTTAATCATACAGTAAAGCTGCATGCCCTCGGGAAAAATTACGGCCGTAGTTTCCCCTTGCTTTTAGCCGTTCACAGTACCAGCACAGCAAGGCCGTTCTGGTTATTGTTACAAGGCCAAATCAGTCAATCATCCAGACTGTTGCCCTTGCAACTACTGAAAAGGCTGCTGCCCCTCTTTAGGAACCACATGTTTGTCTGGCCTCTCAACAGATACCCCTCCGTTGTGGTTGCACCTACGGTACGGCTATCTGTATCGCTGAGGCACGCAAGCCTCCCCACCAACAGCAAGGTCCATGGTTCATGGGGGGAGGTTTAAATTAAGTTTCTCAAAAAAGCAAATTATCAAAATGGTCTACAGTGACCATCAATTATCTTTAATTACACATCTAACTTGTCATAAAATACAGTGGCTGATGTGGCTTCTCAATAACTATATAACAGAAAAATCATCGCGTGTCAGATTTTTATTTCAAGTGGCAAATGTGAGCACCATGAGCTTTAATTGACGATCGACACTAGTATTACGCAAAAAGGGCGTGTAACAGATGAGACTTCTGCAGTTCTGAGTGAAGCTTTATGCGCTGTTATGCGGCATCGCGTGCGTTCATTACCTTGTCAGTGTTCGTCAGGGGGTGGAGGGCAGCACAGCTCCGCTCACCTTGCCGTCTCGAAAGCAACTCTCTCCTAACTTCTCCTTACTACAATTTACCGAAGTTGCTTTAAAAAAACTATCTGGTTGTGTTTTCATCTGACCAATGAGGGTCTCAATGTTAACCTTAAGCTCCGCCTACAAAAATTCTGTCTATCCAATGAGGAACGTTATATTTTTCGTGGTGGGGCAATGTTTTTAAAGTTTGCAAGGTAAAAGAGACGCGAAAAAGTCTCACGCTAAAACTTGCAGCTGGTGGGGTCCTTTTAGCGTTATCTTAAGATCTATACTGTTCTTCTGGAGGGCTCTATCTTTTAACATTGGCTGGGGGGTGGTCTTGACGCAACAGGGACGCGAAAAAGTCTCACGTTAAAACTTGCGGGTGGTGTGGTCCTAGCGGTTAGCAGGGAACACGGGTGTCCGTCCGTCCCTTATTGTAGGGCCTTCTCTCTTAACACGGTTCTGCTCTCGGCTTCTGATCTCGTTTCTCCCCTTGGAACTACGTCTGTCCCTCGGTGGGAAGGTATGACATGCATTTAGGCATTCTTGTGTTAGTCTGTGGCATTCCATTTGCTCACTCGTTACTCGTATTACTTTGGTTAATTTAATGTCACGATTTATTCGGAGCTGTGTGACATACTACTGGATTTGCTTATCATGTCAGGGTTTTCACGGAAGGTGTTGGATTTGCCTGACACCTTACATATCACCACCCTTAGAACTTCATTTTTGCACTGAATTTAGGCAATGATTGAATCGTTGTCTAAGTTAGTCAAAAATTATTGCTTTATCTAAATTTTGTTGCCTACTGTTCAGCCACGTTATTCTGGTTCTATGCTAGTTTGTATTACTAATTTATATTTTTATATTGTTTACATTATTCTCAAAAGTGACAAGACAAGAATATTTTTTTGCCATTATTAATTTTTAATTATTTTCTTTCTTTATTTAAGTGTGAAGTTTGTTTTTTAATAAGTTTGTTATCGAAAGTGAGGAGTCTTTCACATCGATTCTCTTAGAAATATATTTTTTTTTATGAATGTAGTAATTAAGTAAAATCTATTCCTAACACATTTTCTAAATATCATGTACAAGTAAAATGTTTTTGTTTCCAGACACTCATTTCAAAATTGTTACACTAACAAATAAGAATTATTTCCAAGAATTGCTTTGAGAAAGAAATATATACATACACAAATATTAAGATATTATCCTAACATGTGGTACAAATGTTGAAAAAAAAGGGAAAAAATACAACAAGATATTTTTTTATTGTTTGTTTTTATAAGGAGAAAATAAGTAAAATATAGTTATTCTTTTATTTTTATGACGAGAAAATATGTGGCATGCAGTTTTAGTGAAACTTCCTGGCAGCGCACAGTCCACTGCAGAGTGAAAATCTCATTCTGCATGCAGTTTTAGTGTTTATTATGCCTTACTTTTGTTCTTTATATACTGTCCATTTCAGAACTAATGACTTATTTTTATCGATAGTCTATTTTTTACTTAAGTCCATAGTCAGTGACTGTTATTTTGTAGTTTATTAGCTGTCTGGTGTGCTTAAATTATATAGTTTTTCACACTTTTGCACAATTCCTGCATCACATAATTTTATTTCACACATTCACACAATCCTATGAATGTTTAAGCATGAGTTTGGCGAATGTTTTTGCATGAAGGTGGTGGACTTGTTCGAGATGGATGTGGGCAAATATTTGATGTACAGCTTCGTTCGTCGTTCCTTGTTGGCTTTACAAGTGTGTGCTGCTGTTGTGGAGGTCCCATAATGGAATGGAGCTGTGAGTGCAGAATCTCGTGGTTTACTGGCTTTCTATGCGTGACAGTCATCGTTATGTGTCGCTGAGAGCGGACGTTTTTCGTTGTAATACTTCACGGACGACTAGTTTACAATAGGATAGGGAATTGGGAAGGTATGTCGTCTAATCTTCACCCATCTTCTTTTTTGGTCTCAATCTTGTGAATCCTCAACTTCTGTTCTTCCTGCTTTTTCTCTGCTTCTTACTTGATTCTTGGTTCTTCTCTGGGCAGGATATGGAAATATTTATTGATAACTAGTCGCTTTGAAGTTCCCCTTCTAGTAACAGTTTGATAAATGGTTTGGACATGTCATTTCTACTTTGTTGACGTTTTCTTCAGTTTCGTGCATCAGCATGCTGTTTAATAGCGGTAGTGTGAATTTTACACATTTTTTTTGCCAGTGGTGGCTTGCCCAAGCCGTCTTCTCATCGGGCCGTTTTTTTTTGCTCACTCCGCTGAGTGGGAGCGCTCAGAGATTTACGAGTGGTGAAAATCTGGTGTTTGCTTGTCAGTCCATGCACCAGTCCCTTCTGGCGTTCGGCGTCCCGTCAAGTCTCTGCAGGGCTCCGCTACTGTGCAGCTCTGTGTTCCGTCCCAGCAGGGTTCTGCCTAGTGGGCTGATTTATTGCCCACTCTACAAGGGCCTTGTGTTGGTTTGCTGTCCTTTCCCTTCTCTCGACGCATCTGCCTTGTAGGAATCGTGTCTTGCTAATTACGTCCTTTTCTTTCTTGATACTTCTCTCGTTGCAACTAGTTGGTCGTTGCATCTGGTCCTTGTTGGAGTTTCTACAATGGTTCTTACAAAAAGTTTTACTTATAATCATTTAACATATGTCTAGTACCTACATTGTTTTATGCCTTCTTAAAAAGCTTTACAAATTTCGGCGTCCTTTCCATGTTACAATTGTAAGATATTTTGAATCTTAACTTCTACAAAAATCCTCAAATTCGTTTTTTATTTTTGTGTAATATCGTGGTGTATAGCATTTTAGTATTTCATGCTGTTAGACTATCTATGCTTTATCCCTTCACCTTAATCTATGGTACTATTGGTGTTATTTTTGTTTTTGTTTTTATTGAAACTACTTTCTTTTTCCCACCTTCCTCTCTCCTCATTCTTCTTTCTCCTGACGATCTTATCTGCAACATAATCTTGAAATATTGTGCTGATTATTTACCAGTAATAAAATTAATCGTCAAACTTGTACTGAAAGTGTTTAACACTGCCAGTCTTAGGTAAAAATACCTCTGCTTTATCTCGTAAAATACCCTCTAATTCTCTTTTACTGTGTTCCGAAATACCTCGAACTTCTTGCAGTTTTTCGTCGATTTCTTTGTGGACTTCTACCATGAGTTGAGGCGATTCCCCCTTTTGTGCATACCATTCTAATTCTTCATCCACTTTACCTCGCATTATTCTTAATTGTTTGTCTGTGATTGGTATTTCTTCTAATTTTAGCTTTTGCTCAAAGAGAAGAGTGACATTCCCGAATGTTACGCTACATCTTCCCATATCTATTATCGCTCGACTCTCATTTAAAAAATCTGCACCTATAATCAAATCTACTGTTAGTTTAGGTATAATCACGAAGTTGGCTTCGATCTTTTGACCTTGACACGAAAGAGTTAACCTTGTTTGTCTTGTAACTTCCGCAGCATTGTTTCTAATAGGACCTCTTACTTTAATCTTACGTGTTTTCAGAACTGGCAATTCCTCATTGGCATTACACTGCATGAATAAATTTTCTGAGATCGCAGTCAGTTCACTTCCGCTATTAATTACAATATTGACTGGGATATGCTTTAACATGGCCTTCACAATTGATTGAATTTGAAAGGGTTGGTTCTGTTCTTCTTCTTCTTGCATAAACGAATCCTCCACTGAGTCATACATGAGTCTTTTTAGGAATTTCCCTTGTGAATTCGAACTTTCTGGAGGATAACCTTCGACTGCTACTTCCCTCTCTTTTATTTCCTCTTCTCTATTTCTTCCTTCATTTACGCTTTCTTCATTATCCTCCACTTTTTCCTCATCCTCGTTTATCTTCTCCTTCTTCGTCGCTACTTCCACATAATCGCATCTAAATGCTCTAATTATTGCTTCATAACTTCGCTTCATCCATCTCAAATAGCTGTACAATACTCATTACTTCGTCCTTTCCTCCTACATTCGTTGTGCATGCCTCTGGTAGTTCATCTTCCTCGTCAGTATTCTCCCAATTAATTTCGTCCCAACACGATATTGTTATTTTCTTGTCTTCGTTGTCATCTTGTCCCTGCGGATTTGTTTCTTCCTTCTTTTCTTCTCGTGATAAGATTTTTACTTCTCTGTTCAAGGTGTTGCAGTTGTCCTGGGTCAGTGCGTCATTCTCTTTGGCATGGGCGCTTAGCTGTCAATTCGAACGTTTATCGGGGTTTGGTGGTCTTACCTCCACCTCTTCTATCTGTATTCTCTTTTCTTTTTCAGCTTGTTGATAGTGGTTTCTTTGTTGATAATTTGTCGGTCTATTGGTTATCCAGTACCCGTTCCGGTTGTCGTTATTCCATCTGTAATAGTTGTTGCCGTTTCTGGGTGAATTATAGTTATTGCCACATTCTCTTTTATATCCATAACCGGTTCTTTGTTGAAATCTATTGTCGTTTCTTGGTGCGAAGTTATCACATGCTTCGTTATTATTGCTTCTTCGTACTGTGTCTTGTGGAATACACTGCTTTTTGCTTTCGTTTTCACGTGCGCTTCGTCTTTTTCTTGCGTCATCGACCAAAATTTGAACTCTAGTTCCCTTAGAATACCTTTAAATGCTTCGACATCATTGTCTCCGCGACCTACTAATGATTGCTGGTATTTCAATGGTAGCTTTATCGCGCATAATTTAATCAACTCTCCGTCACTGTATGGTACTTCTAAGCATTGATTTTTCTTTGCCATTAATTCGAAAAAATTTTCGGGACTCTTCTCTCCTGAATTTTCAAAATATGGGTTCTGTAATAATTCGTACTTCACTCTGTTCTGTGCTTCGCTGGACCAATGTCGTGAGAGAAACTTCTCTCTGAAATCTTCGTACGATCGGCATGTCGCTGCAACATTCTGCATGGTTTCTGCGACTGTTCCTGACATGTGTGCAAATATAAAGTCTAATTTGTGTCCTAGCGTCCAGTGGTCTGGTAATCCTACTCGGAATTGATCAATAAAAGTTCGTGGATGTAATGAGTTTCCTTCTCGAAAGTGTTGAAATTTTCTGACTGTGAGGAAATGATAGTTGTCGTACTTCGTCATAGTTCCATATGAAATTCGCGATTCTTCGCCACTTTTGTTTCTGATCATGTCTCCCGTCGTTCTTTCCGGTTGTGGTAGATCCATTGGATATTGTCCACTGTAACTTTCGCCTACCCTTGCGTAGTATCGTTGGAGTGGTAAGCAATAATTTTCTTGTGAACGTGTAGCTGAATGCATTGCACTGTACTCTTCGCGACCTGGCTTTCCATTGTCAGGTATTGGTTCGGTATCTTGTCTGGCTAACCTTGCTGCTTCATTGCACGATCCAAACTGTCTTGAAACATACATTTGTGGTTCCGCATGTGTTTGTGATGACGTTTGTTCATCAAGAATTTCGAAACGTATTTGTTGCCGTGCAGGCTGTCTGACTTCACGTATGTTACTTTCCGTCTGTGATTGGAATCGCAAATGCGTAGTATCTTCGTTAATTGTTTGTTTTTCCGGTGCTGTTACAGATACGGATGTGGTTGCAGACTCTGTGCTTGTTCGATCCTGTTCACTACGCTCTTCAATGGTTTGCAACAACTCTGTTCGCAATTTCTGAAATTGTCGCTTCGTTTGCGCTTCTATTTTGACTATGCGGTTATCATATCTTTTCAGTGCTGCTTTTGTGATACGTTTGTGTAACACACTGTTTTCAACAACTTCACGCGCTGTACCTGCTGCTTGTCTAGTAATTACGTTTATCTGTTTCTCTAGTTCCTTGACTTCTCCCTGGGTGTTGTCACGTAATGTTTTCATCTCGTTCTGAGTGTCATTACGCAATGTTTGTACGTCCACTGGTACCTTGTCAATGTCTGTTCTCAATTGATTGTGACCTGTTATTAAGTTTCCTATCACTTCTCGAGATTCTTTTGCCTCGTCTTCAATATGACTTAGGTGTAACTGAATTTTTTTGTTTTGTTCTTTAATCTCACGCGTTTGTCTCGTGGTTTCTGCAATTTGAATTTGAATTTGGTTCGCTATGTCTTTATTTTGCCTTGTTATGGTTTCCGTAATTTGTTGTAATAATTCTACCAGATTGGTGGGTCCTATTGCGTTTTCTTCCGACGTCCTACACTCTGTGTTTTCGCCCAAGTGTTGGTTCGCAACCGATTGCATTGAACTGTGCTGTGACATGTTTCTGCTCGCATTCCTTGTACTCTGTGGTGAGGGAGCTCTGTTTACTTGTGCTATGGGTTCTACGTATTCAAGACGCAAGTTAGAATCCTCATCGGCTGTCTCTCTACATTCCTGCTCCTCTGCCGTATGCTGACTTACGCTTTCTATGCCTTGACGTACATTATCCTCGTTATGGTGTGTTATATGTCCTATTTCTCGCGATACTGCATCGTCTGTTGTACTGTCCTCTATTCTCTGTCCATTTTCATGCTGCGTCTCTCCCTCAATTCGGTCAAGGTCTCGATCTGCCATTGCTAATCTTTCCGAATCCCTTATTTTCTGTTTTAAAAGCAAATCACGCGCCCTACTTCGAGTCAACATGCGCTCATACGATTTCACGCGTTTTATAAACTTTTTGTTCACACGAGTTGACACTTCCAAGACTGACAATCCATTCACTTACTTGTTGGGTCAGAACCAACTTGTCAACGATGTATCCGCCACCTGTGCTCTTGCATTGGAGAGAATACTTAATTCTAACAATATTAAAATTCATCTTAATTATGCTGTTGTCTCTGCTGGAATGTCTATCTATTGAATACTCTATAACTATCTATCGTTGCAGCTACTGTTTTCGACTATGTATAACTTTAGAAAAAAAATTATTTTACTACGAAAATTTTTCAACAGGATATTTTTCTGACCTAGTTAGGCATGTAATCAACCTTCACTCACGGTATTTTACCATCCTGGCAAGGTCGCCATTTTCTAAACATTCTGCGTGGTGTCTGTTTGTTCTATAACGTGCCTTCCTACCACTTTCGCGCAACGACGCTCTGAGCGTGTTTTTTAGGGAATTTACTAGTTTGAACCTGGGACCTGTTGCTAGTAAGGAGACGCCAGACCACACATCACATGTAGAATTCAGAAGAGTTCAGTGAGACTAGCGATGATATTTCAGCGTCAGCTCCACTGCACTCCCTGTAAAAGAATCTTAATACTAACTAAATTTAGTGGAAGGGGTTCAAGGCTTTCCTATTTTTAGTTAGCTGGTAAAATAACGTCGAAAAAGCAGTTAAGTTTACCATTGGAAATATTATTCTACTCACAAAACATTGTTCATAAATAGCATTATTGATAAAAGGAAATGTTTTAGTACAGGATGGTAAAAACCAACTGCGATCAACAAAAATGTGAACGAATATTCCCTCAATGGGTTTCCAAGTTCTACAATGGATCGAAGGATGACCTATGCCATATCACATCTATAATCTAGGTTTAAATTAAGTTTCACAAAAAAGCAAATTATCAAAATGGTCTACAGTGACCCTCAACTATCTTTAATTACTTATTTAACTTGTCGTAAATTACAGTGGCTGATGTGGCTTCTCAATAACTATATAAAAGAAAAATCATCGGGTTTCAGATTTTTACTTCAAGTGGCAAATATGAACACCATGAGCTTTAATTGACGATCGATACTAGTATTACGCAAAAAGGGCGTGTAACAGATGAGACTTCTGCAGTTCTGAGTGAAGCCTTATACGCTGTTATGCGGCATCGCGTGCGTTCATTACCTTGTCGGTGTTCGTCAGGGGGCGGCGAGCAGCACAGCTCCGCTCACGTCGCCGTCTCGGAAGCAACTCTTTTCTAACTTCTCCTTACTACAATTTACCGAAGTTGCTTTAAAAAAAACTATCTGGCTGTGTTTTCATCTGACCAATCAAGGTCTCAATGTTAACCTTAAGCTCCGCCTACAAAAATTCTGTCTATCCAATGAGAAATGTTATACTTTTCGTGGTGGGGCAATGTTTTTTAAAGTTTGCAACGTAACAGAGACGCGAAAAAGTCTCACGCTAAAACTTGCAGCTGGTGTGGTCCTTTTAGCGTTATCGTAAGATCTATACTGTTCTTCTGGAGGGCTCTATCTTTTAACATGGGCTGGGGGGTGGTCCTGATGTAACAGAGACGCGAAAAAGTCTCACGCTAAAACTTGCGGGTGGTGTAGCCCTTTTTGTGTTTTCGTAAGATCTATACTGTTCTTCTGGAGGGCTCTATCTTTTAACATTGGCTGGGGGGGTGGTCTTGACGTAACAGGGACGCGAAAAAGTCTCACGTTAAAACTTGCGGGTGGTGTGGTCCTAGCGGTTAGCTGGCGACGTGGGTGTCCGCCCGTCCCTTATCGTAGGGCCTTCTCGCTTAACACGGTTCTGCTCTCGGCTTCTGTTCTCGTTTCTCCTCTTGGAACTACGTCTGTCCCACTGTGGAAAGGTATGACATGCATTTAGGCATTCTTGTGTTAGTCTGTGGCATTCCATTTGCTCACTCGTTACTCGTATTACTTTGGTTAATTTAATGTCGCCATTTATTCGGAGCTATGTGACATACTACTGGATTTGCTTATCATGTCAGGGTTTTCATGGAAGGTGTTGGATTTGCCTGACACCTTACAGATGTGTAGCCATGTATGGAAGTGAAACGTGGGCGATAAATAGTTTGGACAAGAAGAGAACAGCAGCGTTCCAAATGTGGTGCTACAGAAGAATGCTGAAGATTAAATGGGTAGATCATGTAACTAATGAGGAGGTACAAAATTGTTATGGCTTTCGTGGCCACTTGTTGACAGACTGCCTATTGGCTTCTGTCTCGGGTTCTTCGGCCGACGTTCATCTAATGATTTTTCTGACGTTTCGCCAGCACGAGTGGCTGGCATTGTCAAAGCTTCAGCCGGCCGCGGTGGTCTAGCGGTTCTAGGCGCTCAGTCCGGAACCGCGGGACTGCTACGGTCGCAGGTTCGAATCCTGCCTCGGGCATGGATGTGTGTGATGTACTTAGGTTAGTTAGGTTTAAGTAGTTCTAAGTTCTAGGGGACTGATGACCACAGATGTTAAGTCCCATAGTGCTCAGAGCCATTTGAACCATTTGAATCAAAGCTTCACCCTCCATCGCCGGTGGTGAACTGGAGCCGAGCTCGCGGGCGCAGATTATATGTACCTGGCGCGCCAACGTCCGAGGGCTTCTCCGCGGTCATTTCCGGTGCGGTTCTCCTCTTGCTACCTGCGACGGTCGTTCGCTGCAGTACGAGAAGCCAGGATCCGTTGACCCTAAGGCTTTCCTCTTTCTTGTTCAAATTGTTCGCGGGTTTTTGTATTTCTACAGCTTCTCTGAACAAGCGCGTGTGATAATGCTTCTCTACAGCCAGAACTTCCGTGTCGGCGAATTTTATTACGTGGTCGGTCTCATTCAGTGCGTGCTCTGCCACGGCCGATTTCTCCACCTGCCCCAACCTGCAATATCGCTTATGCTCTTTGATCCTGGTGTTGATGGATCGTCCAGTCATTCCGACATAAACTTTTCCGCATGTGCATGGTATACGGTATATTCCCGACATTGCAAGTGGGTCTCTTTTCTCCTTCGCCGATCTAAGACACTCTTTGATCTTCCTTGTCGGTTTGAAAATCGTCTTTACGCCCTGTTTGCGCAATATACGGCCTATTCTGTCCGTCACTCTGGGAATGTATGGCAGAGAGGCCGTACCCGACATTTCTTTCTCTGGTTCCTTACTTCGCCGAGTGTTTGGCTCTGTTACACTTCTAATATAATTTGTGGAGTACCCATTGCTCCTCAGGACAGTTTCCAGGTGTTGCATTTCTCGTTTGAGGGTCAATCGAAAACAAATGGTACCTAAGAAATCAATCTCCTTCAGGAAAATGCATAACAGCACGATGAAAATTCGATCTGAAAAACAGCCAAATCTAACACTGTTTTTCCAGGAATTGGAACAAGTAGACTGCATTGTATACCTAGGAATGGTGGAGGCACAGAAGACGATGGTACATGAGATACGGAATGGAAATGGAGCCTTTGTCTAACTATATCCTGTACGGAGTAATAAAAACGTCTAAGTATGAACCCAGTTGTGATGGTTCAGCTTTCCTATTTTTGTTTTATTTTATTCTATTATTTTTTATTAAGTCATGAGTTCTCAGATTGGTTTGACGCATCCGGCAATGAATTCGCCTTCTGTGCCAACTTCTTCATCTCAAAGCAGCATTTCCAACCTACGTCCTCAATTGCTTGCGGTATGTATCCAGTCTCTGTCTCCCTCTACACTTTTACATCCTACAGCTCCCTCTAGCACCATGGAGGCTATTCCCTTCTGTCTTAATTCATCTCCTATCGTCCTGTCCCTTCTTCTTGTCAGTGTTTTCCAAACGTTCGTTTCTTCCCCGATTCTGCGGAGGGCCTCCTCCTATCGGTGCATCTAATCTTAACGGTCTTCTGTGGCACCAAATCTCGAACGCTTCGATTCTCTTCTGTTCCAATTTTCAAACAGTCTATGGTTCTCTACCATACAATGCTATGCTCCAACCGTACATTCTCAGAAATTTCTTCTTCAAATTAAGGACTATTTTTGCTACTAGTAGACTTCTCTTGGCCAGGAATGCAGTTTTTGCCAGTAGTTTTTATGTCTTCCTGCCTCCTTCCAACATCAGCAGAATTCTTCAACTTCGTGATCTGGTGCTGAGTTTCTCACTGTCCACATTTCTGCTACTTCTCGTGATTTTCGTCTTTCTTCGGTTCACTCTCAATCAGTGTTCTACATTCACTAGACTGTTCATTCCAATCAACAGATCCTGTAACTGTTCTTCACCTTAGAAATTCGCATTGTCATTAACGAATCTTATCTTTGGTATCCTTTCCCCTTGAATTTTAATCCCACAACTGAAGCTTTCTTTTATTTTCGTCATAGCTTTTTCGATGTATACGACATTAAACATAGGAGAGAAAGCGTGCATCCCCTTATAACATCTTGTTTAATCCGGGCACTTCGTTCTTGATTTTCCAATTCTATCGTTCACTCTTGGTTCTTATTCTTGTACGTACTGTATATTACCTATCGTCTCCCATACCTTTCCGCTTCTCAGAATTTCGAATATCTTGCATCGTTTTAATTTGTCGAACGTTTTTTCACGTTAACAAATCCTGTGAACGGGTCTTCATTTTTTCTCCAGTTTTGCTTCCATTATAAAGCGCTATATGAAGGCTGCCTCTAGTGTTCTCATCTTACTTAAAGCTAAACTTTTCTAAAGACAAACAAACAGGTTTTCAGTTTCCTTTTCTGTTCTTCTGTATAGTTGCGCAACATGGAAGCTAATAAGCACGCTCGTAAACCTGGCGCAAGTTTTTAACTAGTGTCTTCGGCAAATTATATACGTGAGGTGCCTAGATGCACTAGAAACTGACGATACGTGGGGAGTAGCAAACCAGTAACGAATCTAAAGTAAAGAAAGCAAAGGAACTGGTGAAGGACTGGTCACGCGGTATTCAGATGGCATAGAGTTGTTGAGAAGACGGCACTGGATTGGAAACGACAAGGAACACTTAGACGTGGCCATCCGGAAGACACCTGGAAAAGAGAAGCTCTGATAGCCGGTGAGTCGTGGAGTGAAATGAAATGTTTGGCTGTCAACAGAACCATATGGAAGATCCTTACTGCTGCCCTATTACCCCTAAGGAACAAAAAGCAAATCTCTGCAGAACAGTCTAAAACAAATGCCACGAGATGGTTATTACCAAAGGAATAAGTCATCATCACGACAATGGACGACCCCGTACTGTGAATCGAACGAAGCAAACATTCAGGCTTTCTATCTGGGAGTTTTTCAACATCTTTGCTGTAGTCTGAACTCCGCAGGAAGCGACTTCAATCTCAGTCCCAAGTTTCAGGTCACTCAGCACCTCCGACTGACGATGAGCTCAAGGATGCTGTCACCAAATGGCTTTGATGACTGGTGAAGGTGCTGGAGTCCTGGCATGATAAATGTTCTGTGTGTATTCCCGTGTATTCTGCTGTGTGTGTGTGTGTGTGTGTGTGTGTGTGTGTGTGTGTGTGTGTGTGTGTGTGTGTGTCTGCCTGTCTTACATACTGACTTACTTGCTGAGTCCCTTACTAACTTGCCACAACAAATTATTCACGATATATGCAGACAAGAGATGAATGAAAATTTGTACCAAGACTAGGATTTGAACCCGGGTCCTCGAATCGTGGCCTTGGTATAAAATTTAATTCGTCGCTTCAGTCTGTATACCTACATCGTTACGTAGAAAGGTCTCTGGAACCATAGGATTTCATTTGAAAAAAATTTTCGTTGAAAAAACCTTTTGATTAGTATTTATAGTTTATTACAAATTTACTTCATTGGCACTCACTTCTCAACTCGTTTTGCAATGTCACTTGAGCTCCATAAAACCCATCTGCACGGAATTTGCATGTCTGGGAAGTTATAATACACTCTAAGACAAAAAAAAAAAAAAAAAATATTCGGCGCCCCGTTATGTTACCTTTGATTTCAAGTGATCCTGAGCTTACCTTTCAGCAAGATAACGCCGGCCCACACACGGCGAGGCTTGCTGTTGCTTGTTTTCGTGCTTGCCAGACACTGCCTTGCCCAAGAAGGTATCCAGATCTCTCCCCAATTGAGATCGTTTAGAGAATAATTGGCAGGAACCTCCAACCAGCCGGGATTCTCACGATCTAACTCACCAATTGGAAAGAAATTGAGACGACAACCCTCAGAAAGACACCCGACAACTCTGTCAGTCAGAGACATGCTGAAAGCAGCTGCTTCGACGGACGCGTTGTTGACTTGCTCAGTTTGTGAAGCTCTTTAACGAAGTAGCCAATTTTTCTGAAATTGTTGTCATTTGTTTCTCTGTAGACGTACATCACATTTACCGAATTCAATTCCATTCGGATAATTCCTTCATGGTGCGTCATTTTTTGTCTTTGGATGTAATTATGTCAAATTAAAGTCAATCCACGCTTATTATTGTGCGATATACAGCAACCTCTACAGCCAGGGAAGCCCTGTACGAGGCGTAGGTGTCGTCGTGGCGGGTTACTGCGTCACAAACCCACTGCCCGCTTTTTATTGGCTGAGAGAAGCAGCCACGTATGTGGCCCCTGATTGGCTCAAAGGTATGAGGTAGAAACTCCAGTGTCATTACTGGCTGGTTGTTGGGTGGTGGAGGGCACAATGCACCGTCCCGCGTTTGATGGCCATGCCAAACTTTTCATTATTCCATTCCAAATGACGTATTGCATGAAACTGCTGTTTGTCACGGGCCGGATCTGAGGGCGGCAGCGAATACGGGCAGTAGCGTTGATTATTGTCGTTATTCACGAATGTCATGTGTCACGTGCTGCCTTCTTCTCTCCTCAGCGATCGCAGGCCCTGCAGACCACGCGCTGCATCAACGCTCTGCTCCCACCGCCTTCTGTCTCTCGCAGCCTCTCTCCACCGTGCGGAAGCTCCTGACGCTGTAATGTCCTTCTCCATGTCATCTTTCCACCTCGTACGAGGTCGGCCCAATGGCCTTGTTACCTGGAGAGTTCCTTCAAATGCTTTCTTGGTGGTCCTGTTCTTTTCCATTCTAGCCACATGTCCAGCCCATTGCAGTCCCCTACTTTTTAATTTCTGGATGATAGTGGGCTGCTTCATTAACTGATACATTTCATTGTCTTTCGAATTCTCCGTACGCCATTCTCCAGCACAGCTCCCCAGATTTTTCTCATTACTTTTCTTTGGAAAACATTCAGTTTTTCTGTTTCATACATTGTAAGGGTCCAGCTTTCTGAACCGTACAGTAGTATGGGGCACATGATGGTGTTGTATATCTTCAACTTTGTGATGATTGACGAAGCTTTACTTTTGAGTAAGTTGCTTAGATAGTACAAACATCTTGACCCTGAGGTTATTCTTTCGTTTATATCCATTGTTACGATATTTTTACTGTTGAAACCCGATCCAAGGTATTTAAACTGAAGAACTTTTCTGAATTTAGAATGTTGGCCAATTTCAAAGTAAGGATTTGGGTTTATGACTCGACCTATTTCCATATATAGAGTTTTCTCTTGCTTAATCAAAAGTCCCATTTTGCTGGCACTGTGCCTCAGAGACGTGTACATGTCTTTCAGTTCTTCTCCAGTTTCACTCACCAACACTATATCATCTGCATAAGCCAGGAGTTTTACTTCACTGTGTTCGAATCGGAGACCATTGTATGGATGTAAATTACTCTCCCGAACCACTTTCTTTAATGCAAGGTTGAAGAGGACACATGAAAGAGCGTCTGCTTGTCGTAAGCCTGTTTTAATTGGAAAGGTGGGGGACATGGGTCCTCTGAACTTCCCTGCTGCCTGGAAGCCATCCATGCACAGTTGTATCATCCTAATGATTTTACTGGGTATACTAAATTCTCGTAATGTGTTGTAGAGGCTACTTCTATGGATGCTGTCATAGGCTCTCTGGAAGTCAATGAAGAGACAGTGGATATTTTTGTAAAATTCCCAGTATTTCTCAAAGATCTGTCGTATAGTAAACAAATTATCAGTTGTGGAGCGGTTTGCTCTAAATCCATCCTGGTAATCTAGAAGAGTGTTTTCTGCGTAAGGTTTAAGTTTTTCCAGAATAATCATTAACTGGAGGCCGAGCGGTTCTAGGCGCTTCAGTCCGGAACCGCGAGACCGCTACGGTCGCTGGTTCGAATCCTGCCTCGGGCATGGATGTGGGTGATGTCATTAGGTTAGTTAGGTTTAAGTAGTTCTAAGTTCTAGGGGACTGATGACCTCAGATGTTAAGTCCCACATTGCTGAGAGCCATTAACGGGATTTTGTAGGTTATGTTGAGCAAACTGATTCCTCTGTAACTTTCACATTCCAGTCTGTTTCCTTTCTTGTGCATGGGGCAAATTATTGCAGTTTTCAAATCTTCAGGCAGTGTTTCAGTTTTCCAGATCATTGTGATAAGGTTATAAATTTCTTTGTGTAGTTTGCTTCCGCCCTCTTTCAACATCCCTGCTGATATCTGGCCCTCGCCTGATGTCTTGTTGTTTCTCAGCTTTTGAATGGTGTGGATCACTTCCTGTTCTGTGATTCTACATTCATCATTATTAATTAGTCTGAAACAATGTGTGAGTGCTTTTTACTGAACGGTAGTGCCAGATTTCCTATGATTCTCGCAGTTGCAGCATCACATCATCAAGAATCCACAACTGAGCACCATCTTCTGTAACAAGAGGGACACATACGCAATGACAAGTTCACATGTACAACTAATCTGTTACAACAAAATGCTGGGATACACCACTCTAACGAAACAAAACAGGTGTGAAATGAACAGCTTCACACCTGTGGTTTTGAGTTCTTCACCATCTTCAGCCGTACTTCACAACTGCCGATTTATTTCAAGTGTGTGGAGGTAACAGTCACTGGTGGGGGTGGGAAGGCAGGGAGGCACGTAATAAGAAGGCAGACCCTAAGATTTAGTCAGTGGGAGTGTTTGGGCTTAATGCTGCAAACGGAGAGTCACTTAAATGTATCACACGAAGTGAAGTCTGCATCTTCATCTACAGGGGCGTGCTAAAAAGTAATGCCTCAGAATTTTCCACGTGAAAACTCATACGACTTTCTAAGTAAAATAAACTTTATTACCAATGTAAAGTGAAAACTCTTACGACTTTTTAAGTAAAAGAAACGTTATTATCAATGTAAATCTTCATTCTTCACGTCTACATTACTTCTTAACATAGTCAACTTAGCAACGAGCACATTTCTCCCGAGAAACCAGTTTGCTCATACGGTCATTGTAGAAAGTTAGTCTGTTTTGATGGAGCTACAACCTCACCTCTGCTTGCAGCGCTTCATCACTAACAAAGTGAAGTCCTCGAAGGCTTTTTTTTTAAATTGTGGAAACATACGAAGTTAGGATGGGACGAAGTCGGGACTGTATGGAGGATGATCGATGACAGACAGTGGAGCCGCGGCGTCGGATTGTTGCACAGGTCGTATGTGGTCCGGCATTGTCCTGCTGGAGGAGATGGTGCTCAGTACGTGCCGAACGTTCTCTGCATTACAACGCACTGTTTCTCACACACTGACATAGTTACATTACACACCACCAAGTTGAGCACTACAATTTGGATCCACCTAGCGACAGACATGTAGACATGAAGAATAGAGAAGTAGATTGGTAAGATAGTACATGTCCGAAAGAACAGATACTATCAGTGACCACGAAGCTCGGTAGAATGAAATGACAATGAAATGAATACCCCTAGCTGCATACAGGCGTTGATGTAACTCAACGGGGAGAGTTGAAAATGTGTGCCCCGACCTGGACTCGAAGCCAGGACCTCCTGCTTACATGGTAAACGCTCAATCCATCTGAGCCACCGAGGACACAGAGGGTAGTGCGACTGCAGGGACTTATCTCTGGCACGCTTCACGCCTATATTCATAGTGTCCCTGCCCATTATACTCATAACTACGGCCTTTTTGCCGTTTCCCGTAAGAGTTCGGGCACCGTTTCTGCACCCACACAGAAAAAGATGGTCGAATGGCCCGTGAGCTATATATATATATCCACTTGACCATCTTATTCACTGCAGATGCACAGTGTCCGAACTCAACTCTTACGGGAATCGGCAAAAAGCCGCGAGTAATGAGTATAATGGGCAGAGCCGCTATGAATACAGTGCGGGCCAATAAGTTGGGAATGTCGGACTCACGGGAGGCGTGCAGTCGCACTATACTCAGAGTCCTGGGTGGCTCAGCTGGAGCCGGCACGGTAGCTCAGCGTGATCGGTCGTAGGGTGAGCTGCCCTTTGTAATAAAAAAAACTGAGTGAAAGTATCAACAGTGAACTTGAGCGGGTGCCATGGTACATCTGCCAGGAACAAATGCAACGGACAATATCGAACAAAATGAGATTAAAAAAAAAAAAGAAAAAAGATGGATAGACCGTCTGCCGTGTAAGCAGGAGATCTGGGGATCGAGTCCCAGTCAGGGCACACGTCTTCAACTGTCCTCGTTGGGCCGGCCAGGGTGGCCGAGCGGTTCTAGGCGCTACAGTCTGGAACCACGCGACCGCTACGGTCGCAGGTTCGAATCCTGCCTCGGGCATGGATGTGTGTGATGTCCTTAGGTTAGTTAGGTTTAAGTAGTTCTAAGTTCTAGGGGACTGATGACCTCAGGAGTTAAGTCCCATAGTGCTCAGTGCCATGTGAACCTTTTTTTTTTTTTTTTTTTTTTTTTTTTTTTTTTTTTTTTTTTTTTTTCCCGTTGACTTATATCAACGCCCGTATGCAGTTGGGGGTATTCATTTCACTGCAATGTTTGTTTTATTTACACCGTTGTAAGAATTTTCTCATGAGAAATTCGAAGGCATAGCTTTTCAGCACTCCCTTGTACATCATCTCCCACTGTGAAGATCTTTTCAGACCGTACTTCCATTGTACCACAAATTAGGTTTCTTCCCATTCGATTCCCGCGTGGAACGCGGTAGAAATAACCCTTTAATTGGCTCTGTGCGTACTGTAATTGTGTCTCTGTCGTGAGATATTCACGGACTGCAATGTACTCCTGCATCCCTCACTTAATAATAATGGTTCTTGGTTTAGTACAAGTAAGCTTTCGCGGCATAGTTGCCGTATATCCTCAAATGTCAGCCAGTAAAGGTTTACAGAATAACTTTGATGCTCTCCCATGATTTTAAAAAAGTTATGTCACCATTCATGATTCCTTTAAACCAACACCTACGTCGATCCTCTGCACATCACATTTAATTTCCTAGCAGAATGCTGATCGAGCTACCGTCACAATAACTCTCTATTATTCCACCCTCGAACAGTGCGCGGAGAAAACGAACACCTATACCTTCCCGGCGAGCTATGATTTTCCTTATTTTACAGTGATGATCGTTGTCTCCTATGTAGGCCGGCGTGAACAAAATATTTTCGCATTCGGAGGAGAAAGTTGGTGATGGAAATTTCGTGAGAAGATTCCGCCGCTACGAAAAACGCCTTTTTTTAATGATGTCCATCTCAAATCCTTATCAAGTCTCTGACACTCACTCCCCTATTTCTCGATAATACAAAACGTGCTGCCCTTCTTAGAACTTTCTCGATGTACTCAGTTAACCCTATCTGGTAAGGATCTCACACCGCGCAGCTGTACTCTTCCAAAAAAACATAGTCTTTATTTTGCCTTCCCCACAACATTTTTATGAGTTCTTTCCAATTTAAGTTGTTCGTAATTGTACTTCCTAGGTACTTGATGAATTTACGGCCTGTAGAGTTGTATGATTTACTGTGTAACCGAAGTTTAACGGATTCCTGTTAGCAATCATGTGGATAATCTCACACTTTTCATTATTTAGGGTCAAGAGTCAATTTTCGTATCATGCAGGTGTCTTTTCTACATCATTTTGCAATTTGTTTTGATCTTCTCACCACCTTCTTCTTCTTCTTCTTCTTCTTCTTGGCTCTACAGTCCTTGAAGAACCTTGGCCTCCTGTATCACCTACCTCCATTCCTCTCTGTCCATCTCCTTCCTTCTCCTATTTCTTATTCCCATCTCCTCTAGATCTTCTTCCATATCGTCCAGCCACATTTTCCTGGGTCCACCTCTTCTCCTTCTCCCGTCAGGTTTTAACTTGAAAACTTTTTTGACACTCCGAGTTTCTAGCATTCTCTGTACATGTCCTGCTCATCTTATTCTTCCCTGCTTAATTTTAACGACAATATCCATCTGTCCCAAAAGTGTTTGTAGTTCTACATTTGTCATTACTCTCCAGCCATCTTCCTCTCTCACTGCTCCAAAAATCCTTCTCAGTATCTTTCTTTCCCATTTCAATAACCAGTTCTCCTCCTTTAATGTCATTCTGATCCATATATTACTATAGGTCTTAATATGGTCGTGTATATTTTGTTTTTTGTGTTCCTACTAATATTCCTGGAATTAAATACATTCTGTAAGGCAAAATAGCAACGGTTTCCACTCGCTACCAGGAGGTAAACGACAGCTTCATCTGCAAACAATCTAAAACTGCTGCTGAGATTGTCTTCTAAATCGTGTGTATATATAAGAAACAGCAGTGGGCCTGTAACAATACCTCGGGGGACGCCAGAAGTCACTTCTGCTTTACTCGATGGCTTTCCGTAAATTACTACGAACTGTGATCTCTCTGACACAAATGCACGAATCCACTCGCATAACGGAGACTATATTCCATAACCTCGCAAATTGATTACAAGCTGCTTTTGACGTATGGTGTCTAATGCCTTCTAGAAATCTAGAAATACGTAATTGATATCTCTCGTCGATAGCACATAACGTGTGAGTAAAGAGCTGGTTGTGTTTCACAAGAACGATGTTTTCTAAATACCTGTTTATTTAACTTAATCGTATGGCTAGGGCCCCCCGTCAGGCAGGCCGTTCGTCGGGTGCCCGTCTTTCAATTTGACGCCACTTCGGCGACCTGCAGTCGATGAGGATGATAGGATGACGATGAGGGCAGCACAACATCCAGCCCCTGGGCGGAGAAAATTCCTCGACCCAGCCGGCAATCGAACCCGGGTCCAGAGGATTGACAATCCGTCACTCTGACCATTTAGTTACCGTGGGCAGACAAATACCTGTTAACTGAGTGTCAATAGACCGTTCTCTTCGAGATAATTCATATGTTCCGAAATCCTGCTGCATATCGGCGTTAATGTTATGGGCCTGGAATTTAATGGATTATTCCTATTGCTTTTCTTGAAAAGTTGTGTGACCTGTGCAACTTTCCACTCTTTCGTCGAGCGAGCGGTCGTATATGAGCTCTTTCTAGTTCAAAAATGGTTCAAATGGCTCTGAGCACTATGGGACTTAACATCTTAGGTCATCAGTCCCCTAGAACTTAGAACTACTTACACCTAACTAACCTAAGGACATCACACACATCCATGCCCGAGTCAGGATTCGAACCTGCGACCGTAGCAGTCCCGCGGTTCCGGACTGCAGCGCCTAGAACCGCACGACCACCGCGGCCGGCTGGATATCTAGTACTAAGCTACTCATGTTGGCAGCTGTTCTTGATTCGAATTCTGGACTATTCATTTCTTCTTTGCTAGGAATTTCGAAAAGGCTATGTTTAGTAACTTCGCTTTAGCAGCGCTATCGTCGATAGTATTTCCATTTCTATAGCGCAGATAAAGAAATTGATCGCGTATTGCCGTTAGCATACTTGACACACTAGCAGAATCTCCTTGGATTTTCTGCCAGGTTTCGAGAGAAAGTATCGTCGTGGGACTGTTATAAGCATCTCGCATTAAAGTCCGTGCTAAGTTTCGAGCTTCTGTAAACGATCGCCGATCTTGGGGACTATGCGTTCGTCTAAATTTGGCACGCTTGTTTCGTTGTTTCTGCACCAGTGTTCTGAATTTTTTTGTGTACCATGATTGATCAGCGCCGTCGTTTATTAACTTATTTGATATAAATCTCTCTCTTGCTTTCGATACTATGTATGAATTCAAGCCACATCTGGTCTCTTGCTTTCGATACTATGAAATCAAGCCACATCTGGTCTACACTTGTTATTAATTTGGAAGGGGTGGAGAGTGTCTCTGAGGAAGACGACAAGCGAATTTTTATGCTTTTTGGAACAACTATATTTTTCGTTTATTTTTGGACGATTTGGGGGTTTCCGTATTCAGTCTCGTTACGACAACCCTGTGTTCGCTGATCCCTTTATCCATTTTGATGCTCGTTATTAGCTCAGGGTTGTTTGTTGCTCATAATTTCGGTTGCTCTTTTATGTGTACCTTTGGATTTAAATATGTATTTTGTAAGGTGTCAGGCAAATCCAACACCTTCCATGAAAACCCTGACATGATAAGCAAATCCAGTAGTATGTCACATCGCTCCGAATAAATCGTGACATTCAATTAACCGAAGTAATACGAGTAACGAGTGAGCAAATGGAATACCACAGACTAACACAATAATGCCTAAATGCATGTCATACCTTCCTACCGTGAGACAGACGCAGTTCCGAGGGGAGAAACGAGAACAGAAGCCGAGAGCAGAACCGTGTTAAGCCAGAAGGAACTACGATAAGGGACGGACACACACGCCGCCAGCTAACCGCTAGGACCACCCCCCAGCCCACGTTAAAAGCTAGAGCCCTCCAGAACAGTGTAGATCTTACGATAACACTAAAAGGGCCACCCCAGCCGCAAGTTTTAGAATGAGACTTTTTCGCGACACTGCTAGGTCAGGACCACCCCCTAGCCCATGTTAAAAGATAGAGCCCTCCAGAAGAACAGTATAGATCTTACGATAACACTAAAAGGACCACACCAGCTGCAAGTTTTAGCGTGAGACTTTTTCGCGTCTCTGTTACGTTGCAAACTTTAGAAACATTTCCCACCACGAAAAGTATAACGTTTCTCATTGGATAGACAGAATTTTTGTAGGCGGAGCTTAAGGTTAACATGGAGACCTTGATTGGTCAGATGAAAACACAGCCAGATAGTTTTTTTAAACCAACTTCGGTAAATTGTAGTAAGGAGAAGTTAGGAGAGAGTTGCTTCTGAGATGGCGAGGTGAGCGGAGCTGTGCTGACCGACGCCCCCTGACGAACACCGACAAGGTAATGAACGCACGCGATGCCGCATAACAGCGCATAAAGCTTCACTCAGAACTGCAGAAGTCTCGTCTGTTACACCCTCTTTTTGCGTAATACTAGTGTCGATCGTCAATTAAAGCTCATGGTGTTCACATTTGCCACTTGAAGTAAAAATCTGGCACGCGATGATTTTTCTGTTATATAGTTATTGAGAAGCAACATCAGCCACTGTAATTTACGACAAGTTAGATAAGTAATTAAAGATAATTGAGGGTCACTGTAGACCATTTTGATAGTTTTCTCTTTTGTGAAACTTAATTTAAACCTGGATTATAGGTGTGATATGGCATAGGTCATCCTTCGATCCATTGTAGAACTTGGAAACCCATTCAGGGAATATTCGTTCACATTTTTGTTGAACGCAGTTGGTCTTTACCATCATGTATTAAAACATTTCCTTTTATCAATAGTGCAATTTATAAACCAAGTTTTGTGGGTAGAATAAAATTTCCAATGGTAAACTTAACTGCTTTTTTGGCGCTATTTTACCAGTTAACTAAAAATAGGAGAGCCTTGAACCCCTTCCACTAAATTTAGTTAGTATTAAGATTCTTTTACTGGGAGTGCAGTGGAGCTGACGCTGAAATCATTAAGTATTTGGTTTTATCATCGCTAGTCTCACTGAACTCTTCTGAATTCTACATGTCATGTGGGGTCTGGCGTCTCCTTACCAGCAACAGGTCCAAGGTTCAAACTAGTCAATTCCCTAAAAACACGCTCAGAGTGTCGTTGTGTGAAAGTGGTAGGGAGACGCGATATAGAACAAACAGACACCACGCAGCATGTTAGAAAATAGCGACCATGCCAGGATGGTAAAATACTATGATTGAAGTTCGACCACATCCCTCACTAGATCAGAAAAATATCCTGTTAAAAATTTTCGTAATAAAAAAAAATTTTGAAATCCATAAATAGTTGAAAACAGTAGCTGCAGCGATAGATAGTGAGACATTCTAGCAGAGACAATAGCATAATTAAGTTATGAATTTTAAAAATTGTTAGAATTAAGTTTTCTCCTCAATGCAAGCGCACAGGTGGCGGATACATCGTTGACAAGTTGGTTCTGACCCAACAAGTAAGTGAATGAATTGTCAGTCTTGGATATAATAAGTGTCAAGTCGTGTGAATAAAAAGTTTATGAAACGCGTGAGATCGTATGAGCGCATGTTGACTCGAAGTAGGGCTCGTGAATTGCTTTGAAACAGAAAATAAGGGATTCGGAAAGATTAGCAATGGCAAATCGAGACCTTGACAGAATTGAGGGAGAGCCCAGCATGAAAATGGATAGAGAATAGAGGACAGTACAACAGACGATGCAGTATCGCCAGAAATAGGACATATAACGCACCATAACGGGGATAATGTGCGTCAAGGCATAGAAAACGTAAGTCAGCATACGACAGAGGAGCAGGGAAGTAGAGAGACAGTCGATGAGGATTCTAACTTACG
Source organism: Schistocerca americana (assembly GCF_021461395.2). NCBI lineage: Eukaryota > Metazoa > Arthropoda > Insecta > Orthoptera > Acrididae > Schistocerca > Schistocerca americana. The sequence goes on from NC_060127.1 coordinate 196,534,294, forward strand.
TCTTGAATACATAGAACCCATAGTACAAGTAATCAGAGCTCCCTCACCACAGAGTACAAGGAATGCGAGCAGAAACGTGTCACAGCACAGTTCAATGCAATCGGTTACGAACCAACACTTGGGCGAAAACACAGAGCGTAGGACGTCGGAAGAAAACGCAATAGGACCCGCCAATCTGGCAGAAGTATTACAACAAATTACGGGAACTATAACAAGGCAAAATAAAGACATAGCGAACCAAATTCAAATTCAGAATGCAGAAACCACGAGACAAATGCGTGCGATTAACGAACAAAACAGAAAAATTCAGTTACACCTAAGTCATATTGAAGACGAGGCAAAAGAATCTCGAGAAGTGATAGGAAACTTAATAACAGGTCACAATCAAGCGAACGTACAAACATTGCGTAATGACACTCAGGACGAGATCAAAACGTTACGTAACAACACTCAGGGAGAAGTCAAGAAACTAGAGAAACAGATAAACGAAATTACTAGACAAGCGGCTGGTACAGCGCGTGAAATTGTTGAAAACAGTGTGTTACACAAACGTATCACGAAAGCAGCGCTGAAAAGATATGATAACCGCATAGTCAAAATAGAAGCGCAAACGAAGCAACAGTTTCAGAAATTGCGAACAGAGTTGTTGCAAACCATTGAAGAGCGTAGTGAACAGGATCGAACAAGCACAGAGTCTGCAACCACATCCGTATCTGTAACAGCACAGGAAAAACAAGCAATTGACGAAGATATTACACATCTGCGATTCCAATCACAGGAGGAAAGTAACATACGTGAAATCAGACAGCCTGCACAACAACAAACACGCTTCGAAATTCTTGATGTACAAACGTAATCACAAACACATGCGGAACTACAAATGTATGTTTCAAGACAGTTTGGATCGTGCAATGAAGCATCAAAGTTAGCCAGACAAGATACCGAACCAATACCTGACAATGGAAAGCCAGGTCACGAAGAGTACAGTGCAATGCATTCAGCTACACGTTCACAACCGATGGATGAAAATTATTGCGTACCACTCCAACGATACTACGCAAGGGTAGGCGAAAGTTACAGTGCACAATATCCAATGGATCTACCACAACCGGAAAGAACGACGGGAGAAATGATCAGAAACAAAAGTGGCGAAGAATCGCGAATTTCATATGGAACTATGACAAAGCACGACAACGATCATTTCCTCATAGTCAGAAAATTTCTACACTTTCGAGAAGGATACTCATTACATCCACGAACTTTTATTCATCAATTCCGAGTAGGATTTCCAGATCACTGGACGCTAGCACACAAATTAGATTTTATATGTGCACACATGTCAGGAACAGTCGCAGAAACCATGCAGAATGTTGCAGCGACATGCCGATCGTACAAAGATTTCAGAGAGAAGTTTCTCTCACGGTATTGATCCAGGGGAGCACAGAACGGAGTGAAGTACGAATTATCACAGAACTCATATTTTGAAAATTCAGGAGAGAAGAGTCCCGAAAATTTTTTGATTTAATGACAAAGAAAAATCAATGCTTAGATGTGCCATACAGTGACGGAGAGTTGATTAAATTATGCGCGATGAAGTTACCATTGAAATACCAGCAATCATTAGAAGGTCGCGGAGGCAATAACGTCGAAGCATTTAAAGGTATACTGAGGCAACTAGAATTCATATTTTCGGAAGATGACGCAAGAAAAAGACGAAGTGCACGTGAAAACGAAAGCAAAAAGCAGTGGAATCCACGAGACACAGTGCGAAGGAACAATAATTACGAACCATGCGATAACTTCGCACCAAGAAACGACAATAGATTTCAACAAAGAACCAGTTATTTATTTAGAAGAGAATATGGCAATAACTATAATTCACCCAGGAACGGCAACAACTATCACGGAGGGAATAACGACAACCGGAACGGGTACTGGAGAACCAATAGACCGACAAATTATCAACAAAGAAACCACTATCAACAAGCTGAACAAGAAAAGAGAATAAAGATAGAAGAGGTGGAGGTAAAACCACTAGACCCCGATAAACGTTCGATTTGACAGCTAAGCGCCCATGCCAAAGAGAATGACGCACCGACCCAGGACAATTGCAGCACCTTGAACAGAGAAAGTAAAAATCTTATCACGAGAAGAAAAGAAGGAAGAAACAAATCCGCAGGGTCCAGATGAAAACGAAGACAAGAAAATAACAATATCGTGTTGGGACGAAATTAATTGGGAGAATACTGACGAGGAAGATGAATTACCAGAGGCATGCACAACGAATGTAGGAGGAAAGGACGAAGTAATGAGTATTGCAGAGCTATTTAAGATGGAAACCAGGGAAAGCGAATTCAATGAGAATAATGCGCAGTCGACAGAAGTTGAAAATAAGTTACGAGTGGGCACACAACCCAACATATATAATGAGGAAGTTATGAAGCGATAATTAGAGCATTTAGATGCGATTATGTGGAAGTAGCGACGAAGAAGGAGAAGATAGACGAGGATGAGGACAAAGTAGAGGATGTTGAAGAAAGCGTAAATGAAGGAAGAAATAGAGAAGAGGAAATAAAAGAGGGAGAGGTAGCAGTCGAAGCTTATCCTACAGAAAGTTGGAATTCACAAGGGAAATTCCTAAAAAGACTCCTGTATGATTCAGTGGAAGTTTCGTTGATGCAAGAAGAAGAAGAACAGAACCAATCCCTTCAAATTCAACCAATTGTGAAGGCCATGGTAAAGCATATTCCAGTCAATACTGTAATTGATAGAGGAAGTGAACTGACTGCGATCTCAGAAAATTTATTCATGCAGTGTAATGCCAATGAGGAATTGCCAGTTCTGAAAACACGTAAGATTAAAGTAAGAGGTCCTATTAGAAACAATGCTGCGGAAGTTACGAGACAAACAAGGTTAACTCTTTCGGGTCAAGGTCAAAAGATTGAAGCCAACTTCGTGATTATACCTAAATTAACTGTAGATTTGATTATAGGTGCAGATTTTTTAAATGAGAGATGAGCGGTAATAGATATGGGGAAAGGTAGCGTAACATTCGGGAATGTCACACTTCTCTTTGAGCAAAAGCTAAAATTAGAAGAAATACCAGTTATAAACAAACAGTTAAGAATGACGTGAGATAAAGAGGATGAAGAATTAGAATGGTATGCACAAAAGGGGGAATCACCTCAACTCATGTTAGAAGCCCATAAAGAAATCGACGAAAAATTGCAATAAGTTCAAGGTATTTCGAAACACAGTAAAAGAGAATTAGAGGGTATTTTACGAGATAAATCAGAGGTATTTTTACCTAAGACAGGCTGTATTAAACACTTTCAGTACAAATTTGAAGTGAAACAGCACAAACCATTTTGAGTGCCCCCCTATACAATCCCATTAAGCTACAGGAATAAAGTATTCCAGGAGATATCTAAAATGTTAGATGACGATATTATTGAACCAGCTACCTCCACATATAACAGCCCGCTCCATATTGTCCAAAAACGAGATGGGAGCATCAGGTTAGTGCTTGATTCCAGACAGACCAACACAATCATAATCACTGAGACAGATCGCCCAGAAAAAATTGGAGGAAGTGATACAAAACTTCCACGATGCTAAGATATTTTCATCAATTGATTTACGGAGTAGTTTCTGGCAAACAGAATTGGCCCCAGCATGTAGAAAATTTACAGCATTTATCGTATTCCGTAGATGTTACCAGTTTAACCGATTGCCATTTTGTTTAAACATATCATCAGCAGCGTTTATTAGGGTATTTAATACTATACTCAGACCTGAAATTTTACAAAAAATTACTTCTTATGTTGATGATGTGATTATAGCAGAACCCTCTTGGGAACATCACAACGACACATTAAATCGGTTTTTACAGATCATGAAAGAGCATGGGGTCACAGTAAATATAACAAAATCCAAATTTGGAAGGCGAGAGGTCAAATTTCTAGGACACATAATTTCCGAGAAAGGGGTAAAGCCCGACCCAGAAAAACTAACAGCAATCAAAAAATTCTGTACTCCATATAATAAGAAAACTCTCAGAGGATTTCTAGCTCTCACCGGATTCTATAAAAAAATTATTTGGATCGACTCTCTCGCAATACCACGCCTATGTGCATTGACTGGAAAAAACACGCCATGGGTATGGGATCATCAAGCGAATGAAGAATTTTTAAAAGTGAAAAACGCACTAACAATAGCACCGATTTTAGCACATCCTGATCTAACACAAAATTTTTGTATGGCCACTGATAGCGCGAAAACAGGTTTAGGAGTTGTTTTATTCCAAGAATACGAACAGGCAGGGCTACGATCATATAGAACAAATGCATTTGCCAGTCGTGTACTCACAGAAAGCGAGAAAAACTATTCAGTCACGGAGCTGGAAGCATTGACCATTGTATGGCTTCAAATGGTTCAAATGGTTCTGAGCACTATGGGACTCAACTGCTGAGGCCATTAGTCCCCTAGAACTTAGAACTAGTTAAACCTAACTAACCTAAGGACATCACAAACATCCATGCCCGAGGCAGGATTCGAAGCTGCGACCGTAGCGGTCTCGCGGTTCCAGACTGCAGCGCCTTTAACCGCACGGCCACTTCGGCCGGCCGGCCATTGTATGGGGCTTCCAATGTTTTCGATACTTCCTATTCGGAAGAAAAACAAAAGTATACACTGACCACAAAGCATTAGAATTTCTGTTATCCGCCAAACTAACTCATGGGAGGTTAGCCAGATGGATGTTAATACTACAAGAATCTGACTTCACTATTACACACATACCAGGACCAGCGAATGTATTAGCAGATGCTTTATCACGATGTCCACAGGGTGCATCGAATAACATAGGTTTGGAAGCAGCAGAAGACCAGTTTACAATGTACTATATGAAACAAGTACCTTTCGAAAACTACATTACGACAGCATTGAAAAACATAGGCAAAGAACAGGACAAGGATTCCGAAATACTAGGAATCAAACACAAGCGGAGAAGTAAGGATTTTCCAGACATTCGACAGCACTATCTCGTAAAAAACAATGTTTCTTTTTTTAGACGAAATGTTGCAACGAATGAATGGTTAATTTATATCCCAGATGAACTAATTAATAAGTACATATGGTATACACATTTAAGTAATGGCCACTTTGGACCAAAGAAGTGCTTTTTAAAAGTAAAACAAACAAGCCATTTTCCTAATATGGAAAGACGGTAGTTGTGGGTGTTAGAGCTGTACCTTTTTTTAGATTGAAGTCAGCTGATAGGTATTCCTGCTTAAGGGAAGTCTCTCTAACAAAGAAACCACTTTCTACAAAGCTTGGGTATCCGATTAATGAGGGAATTAGTATATTTCATCAAAATATACAAGGTATTAGAGATAAAGTTAGTGAACTGCTTATAGATGTTGACTCTGAAATTATTGGTATATCTGAACACTTCTTAAATAAGGAGATAATTCAGAGGCTTCCTTTACCAGGATACAGGTTGGCTGGCAGCTTTTCTAGGAGCTCTTTGCGGCGTGGGGGAGTAGCCATGTATGTGAAAAACGGTATCCCATTTGAGTCAATTGATGTTTCAAAGTACTGCACTGAAAAGGTGTTTGAATGTTGTGCAGGTGTGGTTAAATTTAGTGGAGCTAAACTTCTTACTGTTGTTATTTATAGATCCCCAGACTACGATTTCACAACATTTTTGCTAAAGCTAGAGGAGGTTCTTGGTTCACTTTATAGGAAATACAAAAAGTTAGTTATATGTGGTGACTTCAATATTAATTGTATAAGTGATTGTGAAGGAAAAGGATGCTGGTAGACCTCCTTAATTCATCTAATCTTATGCAAACCGTATTCTTTGCAACGAGAGTGCAAGGGAACAGTAGAACAACCATAGACAATATTTTTGTTCATTCGTCATTATTATAAGGGCATTCTGTTAGCAAAAAGGTGAATGGCCTTTCAGATCATGATGCACAAATTTTAAGTCTAAAAGATTTTTGTGCTGCAACACATGTTAAATATAGTTACCAACGTTTTAGGAAAGCTGATCCAGTTGCTGTAGAGACTTTTGTAAACCTTATCAAGGAACAAGAGTGGCAAGATGTTTATAGTGCTGATACAGTAGACGATAAATATAACGCTTTCCTCAAGACTTTTCTCGTGCTCTTTGAAAGTTGCTTTCCGTTAGAAGGTTCAAAACAGGGTACTAGCACAAACAGGCAGCCTAGGTGGCTGACTAGAGGGATAAGAATATCTTGTAGAACAAAGTGGCAATTATATCAAAACGTTAGAAACAGTCAAAATCTAAATGCAGCAGCCCATTACAAACAGTATTGTAAGGTGCTTAAAAAAGTTATTAGGAAGGCAAAAAGTATGTGGTATGCAGATAGAATAGCTAAGTCTCAGGATAAAATTAAAACCATATGGTCAGTCGTAAAGGAAGTGGCTGGTCTGCAGAGACAGGTCGAGAATATAGAATCAGTGCGTAGTGGGGATGTCCGTGTTACTGATAAGTCGCAAATATGTACAGTACTTAATAATCACTTTCTGAATATAGCAGGTGAACTAAATAGAAACCTAGTCCCAACAGGGAATCATATAGCGCTCTTAGAAAAAAGTGTTCCGAGACTGTTACCTGAAATGCTCCTCTATGATACTGACAAGAGGGAGATTGAGTTAATAATTAAATCACTAAAGACCAAGAACTCTCATGGATATGACGGGGTATCTAGCAGAATACTGAAGTATTGTTCCACGTATGTTAGTTCAGTACTTAGCCATATCTGTAACTTTTCCTTTAGGAGTGGTCTGTTTCCTGACCGATTAAAGTACTCGGTAGTGAAGCCACTTTATAAAAATGGAGACAGGGATAATGTTGACAATTATAGACCTATTTCTATGCCATCGGTGTTTGCTAAAGTTATCGAGAGGGTTGTATATACAAGGTTACTGCAGCATTTAAATTCACATAATTTGCTGTCAAATGTACAGTTTGGTTTTAGAAATGGCTTAACAACTGAAAATGCTATAGTCTCTTTTCTCTGTGAGGTTTTGGACGGATTAAATAAAAGGTTGCGAACGTTAGGTGTTTTCTTTGATTTAACGAAGGCTTTTGACTGTGTTGACCACAAAATATTACTGCAGAAGTTGGAACATTATGGAGTAATGGGAGTAGCTTACAATTGGTTCGCCTCCTACTTTAAGAACAGAAAGCAGAAGGTAATCCTCCGCAATATTGAGAGTGGTAATGATTTTCAGTCCCAATGGGGCACTGTTAAATGGGGCGTTCCCCAAGGGTCGGTGCTGGGGCCACTGCTGTTTCTTATTTATGTAAATGATATCCCTTCTAGTATTACAGGTGATTCAAAAATATTTCTGTTAGCTGATGACACCACCTTGGTAGTGAAGGATCTTGTGTGTAATATTGAAACATTATCAAATAATGTAGTTCATGATATAAGTTCGTGGCTTGTGGAAAATAATTTGATGCTAAATCATAGTAAGACTCAGTTTTTACAGTTTCTAACCCACAATTCAACAAGAACTGACATTTTAATCAGACAGAATGGGCATGTTATAAGCGAGACGGAACAGTTCAAGTTCCTAGGCATACGGATAGATAGTAAGCTGTTGTGGAAAGCCCATGTTCAGGATCTTGTTCAGAAACTAAATGCCACTTTATTTACCATTAGAACAGTATCTGAAATAAGTGACATTTCAACAAGAAAAGTAGTATACTTCGCATATTTTCATACGCTTATGTCATATGGTATTATTTTTTGGGGTAATTCTTCTGATTCAAAAAGGGTATTTTTAGCTCAAAAACGGGCTGTTCGAGCTATGTATGGTGTAAGTTCGAAAACCTCTTGTCGACCCCTATTCAATAGTCTGGGAATTTTGACATTGCCCTCACAGTATGTATTTTCTTTAATGTCGTTTGTTGTTAGTAATATTAGCTTATTCCCAAGAGTTAGCAGCTTTCACTCAGTTAATACTAGGCAGAAATCAAATCTGCATGTGGAATGCACTTCCTTGACTCTTGTGCAGAAAGGAGTGCAGTATTCTGCTGCATCCATTTTCAATAAGCTACCACAAGAACTCAAAAATCTTAGCAGTAGCCCAAACACTGAACTGAAGAGTTTACCCATGGCTCACTCCTTCTATTCTGTCGAGGAGCTTCTGGAAGAGCTAAAAAATTAAGCAAATTCCAGTGTTACATTCTTGATTTTCTTTATTTAAACTAACGAATTGTCACCTGAATATGTTTCTTATATTTCATTTTATCTGTTTCTACAATCGTGTTATAATTTCATGTATTGACTCGTTCCATGACCATGGAGACTTCTCCTAAATGTGGTCCCATGGAACAATTAAAAAAAAAAAAAAAAACCAGTATTACTCAAATGCAAAAAATGCATGAGGGCTAAACACGTCATTTTCCAAACCAAACCACCTATGTTTCCAATAATCCCTAAAAGATTAAAACAAATAGCTGCAACAGATTTTATGGGGCCCCTCCCACCCACAAAAAATGGATATCTTTTCATATTTGTCGTTTTGGAACTTACTTCTAAATATGTTAGCTCGACACCATTAAAACGGGCAACAGGTCTTACTATAAGTAAAGCATTTAGACAAGATTTTCCCAGAAAAGTAGGTCGAGTGGAACGAATAATTTCGGATAATGGCCCACAATACAAATCAGTGCAATGGCAGAACATATTAAAACAACACAAAAAAAAACCCATCTACATATCTAAGTACAAACCTAGCGTAAATCCAGCAGAACGATCTATGAAGTACATACGCACTTTATTCCGATTATATGCAGGCAAAAGACACAACACTTGGGATATATACCTTTAAGATTTTCAAGAAGTAATAAATCAAATGCCACATAGCACTACACTACTACCTCCAGTTACTGTACTTAACAATATTGAACCCCCAAACATAACCAGAGAAAATGTTATATCTCCTATTGTACCACGTAGACAGCGCAAACAAGTCATAGCAACAGCGCTCTCCAACATCAGAAAGGCAGCCATTAAAAGAAAAGAAAGAGGAGATAGAACAGCAATTAAAACAAGGTTCTCAGTAGGCCAGAAAGTATTTCTAAAAAAACACACCATCTCTCCAGAAAACAGAACACAAAATACATAAGTTTTACACTGCATACAAAGGACCTGTCATAATTAGCCGAATTGCTCATGATAACGCTGTGGAACTAATGAACCAAAAAACAGGCAAAACCTTAGGACTTCACCAAGTGAGCCATATCAAAAAGTTTGAAGATTAATTTTAGTACTGGTAAATAATCAGCACAATATTTCAAGATTATGTTGCAGATAAGATCGTCAGGAGAAAGAAGAATGAAGAGAGAGGAAGGTGGAAAAAAGAAAGTAGTTTCAATAAAAACAAAAACCAAAAGTAACACCAATAGAACCATAGATTAAGTAGAAGGGATAAAGCGTAGATAGTCTAACAGCATGAAATACTAAAATGCTATACACCACGACACTACACAAAAATAAAAAACGAATTTGAGGATTCTTGTAGACGTTAAAACTCAAAATATCTTAGAATTGTAACATGGGAAGGGCGCCGGAATTTGTAAAGCTTTTAAGAAGACGTAAAACAATGTAGGTACTAGACATATGTTAGATGCTTATAAGTAAAACTTTTTGTAAGAACCATTGTAAAAACTCCAGCAAGGACGAGATGCAACGACCTACAAGTTGCAATGCGAGAAGAAAGGAAAGGACATAATTAGCAAGACATGATTCCTACAAGGCAGAAGCGTCTAGAGAAGGGAAAGGACAGTGAGACCAACAGAGGGCCCTTGTAGCCGAAGTGGGCAGTAAATAAATCTGCTGCCAAGCTGAACCACAGGGTGGCGGAACTCTGCTGGGACAGAACACGGAACCACACAATGGCGGAACCCTGCAGAGACACGACAGGACACCGAACACCAGTAGGGTCTTCGAACGCCCCAACTCAGCGGAGTGAGCAAAAAACTGCCCAACGAGAAGACCGCTTGGGCAACCCACAACTGGCAAAAAAAAAAATGTGTAAAAGTCACACTACCGCTATTAAACAGGACACTGATGCACGAATCTGAAGAAAACTTCCACAAAGTAAAAATGACATGCCCAAACAATTTATCAAACTGTTACTAAGAGGAGAACTTCAAAGTGACTAGTTATCAATAAATATTTCCATATCCTGCCCAGAGAAGAACCAAGAAGCAAGTAAGAAGCAGAGAAAAAACAGGAAGAACAGAAGTTGAAGATTCACAAGATTGAGACCAAGAAAGAAGATGGGTGAAGAGTAAACGACATACCTTCCAAAATCCCTATCCTATTGTAAACTAGTCGGTTGCGAAGTGTTACAATGAAAAACGACCGCTTTCAGTGACACATAACAATGACTTTCACGCATACAAAGCCAGTAAACCACGAGATTCTGCACTCACAGCTCCATTCCATTATGGGACCTCCACAACAGCAACACACACTTGCAAAGCCAACAAGGAATTACGAACGAAGCTGTACATCAAATACTTGCCCACATCCATCTTGCTCAAGTCCATCAGCTTCGTGCAAAAAAAACATTCGCCAACCTCATGCTTAAACATTCATAGGATTGTGTGAATGTGTGAAATCAAATTATGTGATGTAGGAATTGTGCAAAAGAAACGTGTGAAAAACTAAATAAATTAAGCACACCAGACAGCTAATAAACTACAAAATAACAGTCATTGACTATGGACTTAAGTAAAAAATAGACTATCGATAAAAATAAGTCATTAATTCTGAAATGGACAATATATAAAGAACAAAAGTAAGGCATAATAAACACTAAAACTATATGCCACTTATTTTCTCCTCATAAAAATAATAGAATAACAATATTTTACTTATTTTCTCCTTATAAAAACAAAGAATAAAAAATTATCTTGTTGGATGTTTTCCCTTTTTTTTAACATTTGTACCATTTGTTAGGATAATATCTCAATACTTGTGTATGGATATTTCTTTGTCAAAACAATTCTTGCAAATAATTCTTATTTGTTAGTGTAACAATGCTGAAATGAGTGTCTAGAAACAAAAACACTTTACTTGTACATCATATTTAGAAAATGTGTTAGGAATAGATTTTACTTAATTACTACATTTATAAAAACAATATTTCTAAGAATGTGAAAGACTCCTCACTTTCGATAACAAACTTCTTAAAAAACTAACTTCACAATTAAATAAAGAAAGAAAATAATTTAAAAAATAATAATTGTAATAGAACAAAAATATTCTTCCCTTGTCAATATAAACATATTTTTGATAATAATGTGGAAGAATATAAAAATATAAATTAGTAATACAAACTAGCATACAACAGAATAATGTGGCTGAACGGTAGACAACAAAATTCAGATAACGGAATAATTTTTGACTGGCTTAGACAACGATTCAATCATTGCCTAACTTCAGTGCAAAAATTAAGTTCGAAGGGCGGTGATATGTAAGGTGTCAGGCAAATCCAACACCTTCCATGAAAACCCTGACATGATAAGCAAAACCAGTAGTATGTCACATAGCTCCGAATAAATCGTGAGATTAAATTAACCAAAGTAATACGAGTAACGAGTGAGCAAATGGAATACCACAGACTAACACAAGAATGCCTAAATGCATGTCATACCTTCCCACTATGAGACAGACGCAGTTCCGAGGGGAGAAACGAGAACAGAAGCCGAGAGCAGAACCATGCTAAGCTAGAAGGCCCTGCGATAAGGGATGGACACCCACATCGCCAGCTAACCGCCAGGACCACCCCCCAGCCCATGTTAAAAGCTAGAGCCCTCCAGAAGAACAGTACAGATCTTACGATAACACTAAAAGAACCACACCAACTGCAGGTTTTAGCGTGAGACTTTTTCGCGTCTCTGTTATGTTGCAGACTTTAAAAACATTGCCCCACCACGAACAGTGTGGCGTTTCTCATTGGATAGACACAAATTTTGTAGGTGGAGCTTAAGGTTGACATGGAGACCTTGATTGGTCAGATGAAAACACAGCCAGATAGTTTTTTTAAACCAACTTCGGTAAATTGTAGTAAGGAGAAGTTAGGAGAGAGTTGCTTCCGAGACGGCGAGGTGAGCGGAGCTGTGCTGACCGCCGCCCCCTGACGAACACTGACAAGGTAATGAGCGCACGCAATGCTGCATAACAGCACATGAAGCTTCGCTCAGAACTGCAGAAGTCTCATCTGTTACACGCCCTTTTTGCGTAATACTAGTGTCGATCGTAAATTAATGCTCATGGTGTTCACATTTGCCACTTGAAATAAAAATCTGACACACGATGATTTTTCTGTGATATAGTTATTGAGAAGCCACATCAGCCACTGTAATTTACGACAAGTTAGATAAGTAATTAAAGATAATTGAGGGTCACTGTAGACCATTTTCATAGTTTTCTCTTTTGTGAAACTTAAGTCAAACCTAGATTATAGATGTGATATGGCATACGTCATCCTTCGATCCATTGTAGAACTTGGAAACCCATTCAGGGAATATTCGTTCACATTATTGTTGAACGCAGTTGGTTTTTACCATCCTGTATTAAAACATTTTCTTTTATCAATAGTGCAATTTAAAAACAATGTTTTGTGAGTAGAATAAAATTTCCAATGGTAAACTTAACTGCTTTTTCGACGTTATTTTGCCAGCTAACTAAAAATAGGAATGCCTTGAACCCCTTCCACCAAATTCAGTTAGTATTAAGATTCCTTTACAGGGAGTGCAGTGGAGCTGACGCTGAAATCATTAAGTATTTGGTTATATCATCGATAGTCTCACTGAACTCTTCTGAACTCTACATGTCATGTGTGGTCTGGCGTCTCCTTACCAGCAACAGGTCCCAGGTTCAAACTAGTCAATTCCCTAAAAAACACGCTCAGAGCGTCGTTGCGCGAAAGTGGTAGGGAGACACGATATAGAACAAACAGACACCACGCAGAATGTTAGAATTTTAACCGACATATCGAGGCTAAATTGAAGTCACCACCAACTATAACGGTATGAATCGGCTAAATGTTCGAAATTAAGTTTTCTTTGAACCTTTCAGCAATTGTATCATCTGTCAGGCGGTCGATAAAAGGATTCACCTTTTAATTTATTTCGGGTGCCAAGAATGACTTCTATCCATTCTAACAGGAATTATCTAGTTCAGTTTAGCGAGTAGATAAACTACTTATAACAGCAACGAACACGCCACTGCCAACTGTATTTAGCCTAACACAGTTAGGTCCTTCACACAAATCTCGGCTAAACTCATCTACAGGGCTAGCCAGATTTCAGTGTCCATAATGGTCAGTCGAGGAAGCTGCAGCCTACACGGTCGCAGAACCGTCTGAGCCCCTGATTCAGACCCTCCACTCGGCTCTGTACCAGGGGTCCGCAATCGGTGCTGTCGCCTGTGCAGCAAATGCTCAGCTCTGCTTTCGGTTCTAAGGCAGCCATTACCACTTCTGATAGCTGCCCAAAACCAGAGAATCTCTTACATGGAACTAAATTTAAGTTCTACCCACCACTGTTATGAGCTCTAGGATTTATTTTTGTATTCACAATAGGTGGATTAACAGGTCCTGATCCAAAGCGACACACGTCATTGGTACCGACTTGAGCCACAGCCTACAGTTGGCTGCACCCTGTGCTCTTCATGGCATCTGGAAGGACCCGTTCCGCGTCTGGAATGTCTCCACCCGGTATGCACACAGAGTGCACATTGTCTTTCTTCCCCTTGTTCGCAGTTAAGTCCGTAAGGGGCCCCATAACGCGCCTAATATTGGAGCTTCCATCTACCAAGAACCCCACCGTCTGAGTTCGCACGGATCTTGCGGGCTGAGTGGTTTCCTCTGAAACAAGACAGGCAACAGTGTCTGGCTGAGTGACAGTGCCAGCCACAGACAGCGCCTGGAACCTGTTTGTCAGTCTAACCAGGGAGGCCTCGAGTGCGGCCGCCTGGGAAGTCTTTCGCCGCCTGCAACGCACTGGGGCGACCTCCCACTCGATCACGGATGAGGGGTCAGCCTTAGTGCGACCAGTGACTGGGCTGGCCCCCGGTGGGGACCGATCGGAGGACTCGTGGGTCATACTGCACGTCCGTTGGGTCCCGACCGCCGGTCCGAAACAGTGACGCCAATCCATTGCAACCTCCACCTGTGTAAGTGAAGCCAATATAGCATGAAGCTGAGAGCGAAGTGTCATCAAGTAGGCTCGCATCCACACTCAGCAATCACAGTCTCTGTCTATAATGAAAATAGTGGAAAACACACACAGACACACAAACGACTATCGACAGTGGTACGAAACTCTAATGCAGACACTGAGGAAAATGCAATAATTGTGTCAAGTAAATTTGATTAACACGCTGAGATTCAAAAACTTAAATACTGAAGCACACAAGTGAAACTAAATAACTTGCTACTGGTTATGAACTCTAAAATTCCGCAAAATCGGAGCGCTTTCCGACACAAACGAAAACGCGAGAGCTGTGTCTAGTACATATTAAGTTAACACGCAGAAATCCAGGAACTAAACTACAGATGAAACTATGTAATTCGATCCTGATCAGGAAATCGTAAAACGTCATAAATTGTTTACTTCGCTGTCGGTGCCTGTGTCTCAACCGGCTGCTGGTGTCCTTCTTCATAGACATTCAGTACCCCTGTTAGTTCTCTACTGTATGAGTGCCACAGACTTGAATATTATTCTGCGATAAGTTGCATATGTACTTGGCAAGCAGCCACATTTCAAACGCTGATTGCATTTTCCCAGTATGCCACCAATGAAGCGATGTCTGACTCCCGCTGAGCACATTTAATTATACCATTTCGTACCCTCACGCATTGTTACTCCACTGCTTTCATATGTCTTCGCTGTAGTCCCAGCATTTGCGTTATTACGTTTAGTGAGTGCAGGACTTAACATTTCCTAATATTTGCACCACTTTGAAATCTTTTTAAGCTCTGACTTAAAATTTGCGCAAATTTTTTTCAGGCAATGCTTCACAGTAGGTAATTCCGTCATTTGTAAAAGTAACGAGGTTGCTGTAAGAATTGTGTACCAAGTCGTGGATATACAAAACGAAAAGCAAGGGCCTCAACAAATCTCCGTAGGGCACTCTTCAATTGCTTCTCTACAACTGTAAATGATTCTGTAGATTTCATGCTCCGTCCTCTGAGATTAACAATTCACGCATCCAAGTTGCTGAGAAGGATAATATGCAAAACAAAGGAAAAGAAAACTGAGAATGTCTTATATTACTATGAGTTTGACTTAAGGTGAGGTAAAGGCACCAGAGAGGCGCTTCTCACGTTGCAACTGGTAACTGAAGCACGATTTGAGAAAAAGTACGAAGACATGTTCGTACGATTTGTTGACCTTCAGAAAGCGTTCGACAACGTAAAATGGTCCAAGGTGTTGGAAATTCTGAGAAAAATAGGGGTAAGCTATACGGTAATATACAATACGTACATGAACAAGGAGGCAACAATAAGACTGAAAGACCAAGAAGAAAGTGTTAGGCTTAAAAAGGCTGTAAGAGAGGGACATTTTCTTTCGCTCCTACTGTTCAGTCTATACATCGAAGAAACAGTGACGCAAATATAAAAAAGGTTAGAGAATGGAATTAAAACTCAAGGCGAGGGGATATCAATAAGATTCACTGATGACATTGATATCCTCAGTGTAAGTGAAGGAGAATTACAGGAACTTCTGAATGGATTGAACAGTCTGATGAGCACAGAATATGGATAGAGAGTAAATCGAAGAAAGATGAAAATAATGAGAAGTAGCAGTAACGACATTAGCGATAAACTCAACCTCAAAATTAGGGAGGATGAGACAGACGAATCTAAGGAGTTGTGCTACCTAGGAAGCAACACAACGCATGACAGACGAAGTGAATGGGACAGAAAAAGTAAATTATACACGCGGAATTCCTGGCCAAGAGATGCCTACTAGTAACATAAGCTGGCCTTAATCTGAGCAAGGAATTTCTGAGAATGTGCGATTACAGCACGGTACTGTATGGTAGTGAATCATGAAATGTGGGAAAATCGGAGAAGGAGATGTGCTATACAGCGATGTTGATGATGTAAGGAATAAGGAGGCTGCCCGCAGGATCGGCGAACAGAGGATTATAATCCGTGCTGATCAAAATGGAGGAGAATCACAGAGTTTATCACAGATGTTACGTCATAAGCTAACCAGTGTGGAAACTGCCACCGAAATTTCATCTCCATATTAACTTCAATAGTATATTAAATATATTATCGTGTTCTCTAAAAATACGTATTTTAAATATCTCGTATTAACTGTAAGAG
Source organism: Schistocerca americana (assembly GCF_021461395.2). Lineage (NCBI taxonomy): Eukaryota > Metazoa > Arthropoda > Insecta > Orthoptera > Acrididae > Schistocerca > Schistocerca americana. The sequence continues at coordinate 196,550,692 of NC_060127.1, forward strand.
AATGGTGCTTGATAAAATTCTTTTACTTGTCATATTAGAATTTATCACACTGAAATCGACGAGAATAGGCCATTTACATTAAAGTAGTTGTTTGAGCATTCGCGTGTGCCGGCGAGCTACCTCGGCTCTTGTCCGAAACACCGGTGAATTGCATCGCCTGTGTTCCAGTCGACTCCGTAATCAAGATTCTCCCTAGCTCCTAGCTACGTGTTTACTTCTTGAAACTGACTGCGGATTTTTTCCTGCTACAACACGCTAAGAGCAATAACATTTACGTAAAACGAAAAGTAGGGAAATCGCCATTAATCACGCGCGTGACTTCACCGTGGTCTTTATGATAAATTCCCAACGGGTTCGGAAATATTCTGCGGAATAATGAGGTGACGAAATTCCGTCGTACACGGCAGCTATTCCTGGGGTCGGTGAGGTCAGCGAAGAAACGTGCGCTGTGTGTTTTCTGGTGTGTGTGTGTGTGTGTGTGTGTGAGAGTGTGTGTGAGCGAGAGAGAGTGAGGGGTGGGGGGGGGGGGCGGGGGAGGAGGGGAAGGAGATACGGAAGGAGCTACATAGCCAATAAACTTCAATTAGAACATACGTGGGTTGGATAAGAATATAGAAACAGCAAAAACACAACATATTACGACGCTTAATATGGTGTAGGAACACCGCTTTTATTCAAAACAGTTTCCAGTTGTGGCTCAATAATATTGAGATCTGGTGACTGCGGAGTCCAGCGGAGATACAAAACTTCATCCTGGTGCTCACAGAATCGATCTTGGACGAGGCGAGCTGTGAGGACGGGGGCGCTGCCGCCACCGGAGAACACACAGTGCGCCCACGGACAGGCATGACCAGCCTTCACATTGCGCCATCTTGCAGAGTAACCGTGGGACACGTGCAGTACCACGATGTGGCTGCTCAAGTCGTGACCGAAACCCCGCCGTGTCTCACTTCTGGGACAGAAGTCGAATCGGTGTAAAACAAAACTCATCCGACCAAATGACTTTCTTTAAATGCTCCCAGATTTTACGGCACCGGCACCACGTTTTCCTGATACGGACATTTGCCCTTCCCACAGTTGCCTTCTTGTAGAGCTCCGTTTGGGTTGTTTCTGTGCTGACGGGGATCGCGAGTGCGACATTCAGTTCCGAAGTGAGTTTTGCGTCTGTCGTCGTCTCATTTTCCTTCACACGCCGTCCGCCACTATCACGCAACACGCACTTCCGCCTGTGCGGTACAAACGTCCGTTGCGGTGCTTCTTGAAGCAGCGACACTTCGGCTCCCTCGGTTACGGAAGCACTCACCTTACGACCACAAACAACCTGCCCACATTCCGATACACTTAGCTGCGACATAATGCAGTCATAACCGCACGGAACGCCGTTCTGACCACGGCTGACACCCGCAGCGTACTGAGGACACTACACGAAGTATCTGAGACGGCAGTCCAAAATGTACAGAATGCTAAGACTGAGTACAGTGCGGCCTCGATAGGACCGTCTCGATCTATTGAAACTCGGACTACCGAAATTTATGAGGGATAAAGAAACAGAACGATACTCAAAAGATAACCACGTCCACAACGCCTCACTTGTTTTTTCAAACCCCGACTTCTTTATAGTTCTTCGGTTGAGAGACACTTCATAGCATTTCCTTCAAGAAAACTATTCCAGTTTAAGTCCTTTTTGTCGCCAGTCACCGTTAATAACTTCGCCGACACCGCATGCAACAGCAAGGCCTTTCTTTGAAAAAAATTGATTTTCTTTTTAGAGGACATTGATAATTTTAAGGGGCTCCGGAACGCCCTATACTTGCAATGTTAAAATAACGCTTATAAATTACATCTTTCCTCACAAAGTATTTGAGGTAGGAAGTTGAACTTTTTACAGATTATTTATTGGAATATGGGCTACAACTTAACACAGGGATTTTACAAAATTTTAGTTCAGTTATTAAAGATGATTTTTTTTCAATTGTAATGAAAATTCACAACATTTTTTTGCAATTTTTTATTTATATATTCAAAAATGTACAGTTTTTTGGAAAAAGGCTGTGTTAAATTATGCAGAAGGTACTGTGTAACATTTACTGAAAGTTTGAAACAAATATGTTTGGAAGATCCTTAGAAAACATGTAATTAGTATGAGAAAATAAAAGTTTTGGGAATCGAGCGACAAAGATTGGATTAACTTTTTAGTGCATTCCAGGTCCATAGGACGGATTATCTTCATCCTCTGCAAACTCCTCCTCCAGCTTCCTCTTGTTCCTCCTCCTGTTTACTCTTGCTTGTATTTCTAGACTCTTTACAGCCCTGTCTGCAGCCCGAAGGCGTTCCTTGTCTAAAGCAAGCATCGCTCGTACCATGTTAGAACCTATCTTCATTCCCATTTTCTTCAGTTGCAATTACTGCAACACTGTTCCAAAAGGTGGTCATGTATGAACACTTATCACATTTCAGTTGTATTTCACTAGCAAGTCCTACGTGCTTTATTATGGAGAGTTCCAGACCAACTTCACTACAATGAATACATCTTACACGGTTTGAAAAAATTCCTTTGAGAACCGACATATCAAATATTTCATTCACATCCGATTCGCCCATAAAACATTCATAGTTTTCACTCATTGAACCAAGCTTCTTCTGTGAAGTATTTTCTTTCCCACTTTGACTGCTATGGGCAGGTGTACTTGAGAGGTTAGGTTCACTCACTTGATTATTGTCTTTATTGTTTACAGTAATAACACATACCTTTGGCTTTCCAACATTTCTCCTTTTCTTAAAAGCCTTCAGAAGATTTCTAATAACTTTACTTTTACTCATTATTATACTTCAACAAAACAGAGACTCAAGAAACAGAATTAATTACGAATGTTTTCGAGATAACGACAGAGTAAATAAACATGAAACAATCGACAATCACACCAGCGATATATATTGAACCATCACAGGTTAGCCACAACACATACTTTATCTCACATCACTAAAATGTACCTGATGAACACGGACGTTAATAATAACACCATTTGACAGCAGTTTAACAGCGCCACAGTGGGTCACGCCCATGTAGAACACATTTCAATAAAAATTTAAAAATAGTTGTAGTCTTCGGAATTGAATAAATTATATATCTATTAAAAGGTAATAGTCTACAGATTCAGAAAACGCAAAAAAGTAAAAATTGAACTTTTCAAGATTTTGAGCCTTTCCGGAGCCCCTTAAACAATAACGGCGGAACGCGTATGGCACCAAAATCGTGTTTCATTCAGTTGCAGTTAGACGGTCCAAAAGTAAAAGTTGCCAACATACCGTAGTTTACACAAAATTCAGGACGACAGGACAACAAAAGTTGAAGATGTTAAATTGATTTTCCTTTCTCAGATCGTTGCAGTACTTGTAACACAACACTCAAACTCAAAACTTTCCTTTCCTCTGTTACAGCACCTATTTTGTAGGTGTACAAACAAAAACACTCAACAAAGAAAACGAAACAAGCCTGTGCTGTACGGACACCTTTCAACAAGAGGTTTTCTTGTGAAAACTATTAAAAACCAGCAGAACGGTACGCGTGAGACCTTTGGCACCGACACGAGTACCAGGAGTGCTATGAGGGCACGGAGGAAACGCATCTAGGATCCATACACTGTACATAGCTTATTTAAAAATTTTTACGAGGCTCTCGCTTATGGGAAACTCGTAATTCCCAGACTCAAAACATCGACACGCTACTGTATTATACAGTTCAGTTAGCTGTTCTTTGTTGACAGCGGTGGGTTGTGAATGCTGCCCCTTACCTGATACCTGGCGGCTGCATCTCACACATACCAGGACTCTTAAATGCCGCGTTGGCCAGGACTCGAAACCGGCTGGCGGCTCCAAATATCTCTGACGACGATATGTAACAAATTTTTCTACATGTCATTAGTAAAAATTATTTTTCCCCACTCCTTACATATTCAAATTAGTATGTTCCTAATTTATATATGCAATTGATATTTTATCAGCGAGTAAAGAAAACGTATGTAACTAGGTCCTTACAATAGATGGCGATTCTAAGAAGGTTGGGGATGAGAAGTAGACGGAATGGAAACATTAAATCTGGGTGCAAAACTCTGGAACCCAAGGAACGTTTGAAAAGGCATTGTAAGGTCCACAAAAATCATCACAAGTTGTCTGTGGTGACGTGTGGGTGCTATTCTGTGATTCTGCGAAACCGATTAATCTGAGATGCACCCTATACCCTGTGGCTCCTGCAAGATGCAATTTTCACCCCCACACTACTACAGAAGTCAGACAGACGATCCTACTGTGCTAAACAGAAATGCCTGAAAAACTTTCAGCAATAAATATGTTCTGGAGTCATCCGCTGTAAGGAAATGACACAAAAATTCACAAGTTATTTCCGGGTTCTTTTCAGAATGTGAAGTTACCTCTTAAGGATAGGATTCGCTAATGATATTTCTATACAGAGTTTAAGATTGTTATTGACTTGGCAGCATGGCTGAGAGGCGCGCCTACTCAACCTGAATAATTATCCGTTAGAATGTTGCTAGCTACTGTCGAGGCTGTCGCATGTGAAATGCAGTGAAGTGTACTGTTGTGGAGGAAATATGGGGCTCGCAATAGCTGTAGCACACAATACCGTAAGCTGTGATGACTGCTATCTGCGTAGCTCACTGCTGACAAATAAGATAACTCTCGTTCTATCTGGATTGACCTTCGCCAATCAAACTCTCCCTACGCCTTGATGAAGCAAAGGACTTCTATTTGCCCCTAGTCTAACTATTGGCGTGGTACACCAGTCAGATAACCAGTCCACCACGATGCCACTCAAAATTCGCTCGCAGGCGTTTAGCTATAACTCTGTCCATTCACACCACACAATAAGTGTGATGGCCAACACAGTGAACAACGCTTAATCCCAAGGACTCAATATAGAGTCGCACTTCGATTCGCTCTCGACAGAGGTGCTCTCCCAGTGAAGTACTGAGGAGAGACTTGTTCCTTGCTCCAAGAGCAACAACAGAACGGTGCCTCTCCACGCCAGATGTGAAGGGTCTCTTCCATTACTCCTTCGGCTCAAGGCGTCAGAAATATCGTCTGCCAATCAGCATTGCTCCTCTAAAACGGGAGAATCAGGTTTCGTTTAAGGCAACCAATCTGGAAATTGTAGCATCGGCGTTTGGCGTTTGCTGTCTCCCTGTGAAAACCTCTCAAACTGCATGCTATGTTTGTAAAGAATGCATAGGCTGGCACTCCCACACAATGTAGTGGAATTTAAGCCGAACACAGGGTGGTTCTCCCTTTCTCTCGGGCATACATTGTCTACTCTACGGGCGGTCGCCGGCTGACGTAAATAGGTTGACTCATCCTCTGAAGGGACCGGCCTCCTGGTGTGCAGTTTGCCTCTCCCAAACTAAAAGCTTTCGTGATTGTCGTGTATTGAATGTGTGTGTGTGTATGCCAGCCTCGAGTATTTCAACCTCGGTGTGCACTTGCAACTTATTTGTTATTTGCATAGTGTTTACATAAATTCATACAACATTGACTTTATCTTATCGAGTTTGGGTTCGAATGAAGCGCCTTGATGTGCGGAATATGATTGTGAGGGCGGAATATATAAGCAATGAAGGTCACGAGACCACGACATCTTCCAGTTGAAACAACATTACTAACTAATGGAAGACTTCGCTCCATAGTATGGACAAAATACTCACTGTTTTAGAAAATAAAAAGTAGAATATTTACTAGAACCGCAGCACAATAGCCAGTACACTATTCCACTGCATTACACGATGACCTATGGGAAACTGTACGTTTTCGGTCGGCCACCATGTCAACATGTAGATGTTCCCACACCATCTACGAGCGGTGTTCAGTAAAAAACGCAACACATTTTTTCCTGAAGGCAGGTTGGTTTTATTCAGGATTCCGATACACCACATTGTTCCCCACTCTTTTGGCTACGAAAAAATCTACTTTTCAACAACCCTTCTCCAATGCGACGGTCTCACATCGCCAGTATGACTGCACGGCACCAGTCTTCTGGTCGACGACGGAGGCGGCATCCCAGCAGCCCCCCCGTCATCACTCACTCCTTCCCGCAGAGTGGACCGAAGAGATGGAAGTCACAAGCTGTAGGGTCGATGAGGAAGCCCTCGCACTTGTGTGACGCCCTGCATAGTCATGTTGCGGCAACGAACACGCCCAAGTCGTTGCTTCAATTTCCTGAGGGTAGCACAACACTCGTTAGTTGATCGTTGTAACACGTGGCAGGACGTGAGACAGAATAAGCCTTCAGAGTCCCAGAACACCGTTGCCCTGACTTTACCGACTTAGGGTGCGGCTTTGAACATTTTCTTCCGAAGTGATGTGACGTGGCACCACTCAGTACACTGTCTTTTTGTTTCCGGATCGATGTGAAAAACCCACGCTCCGTCGGTTGTGGCGGACAAGAAACTGTTACCGTCACCCCCGTAACGTGCGAGAAACTCCACACAGATGGACCTTCGTTGCTCTTTATGATTTTCCGTTACGCATCGAGGAACCCAAAGGACACACATCTCTGAGTACCCCAACCGGTGGGTGCGCGGGTCAGCCGACACCCCCGGGATAACAAGGCCGTCCAGCAGTGTTAGTGACGTCACACCAAGCGGCCCCGAGGCCAACGAGAAAGACAGGGCCCGGTGCGTGAACGTGACGTCACACTCGGCGTCTTGATTTGCTAGTGGAAGCAACGTGTGTGAAAGAGCATTGCTATTTGCCTCGTTGTTTTTCATACTACAAAAGTGGTGTTTAACTAAGTGTATCGACAGAATACGTGTGTATATGTGCATGTGTGATGGTGATGCATCCTCAATTTGTTATGTTTGCGGTGTTGTGTGCGAAACATTGATAATTGTAAGCAAGGTATGTTAACCTCAAATGCATCTTCGTTTACTACTTTAGAAGATTCTAACCGTCTGTGTGTGTTTATCCTGACGTGATTTTGAGATCTTACACCTGACTGTAACTTCGAGGTAACGTATTGAAATACGGTTTCATTTTATTTCTAGATCTGGAACTCTTGAAATGCCACGTCGATGTAGTGTGTTCGGCTGTCGGTCGAATTATGATTCTGAAACAGAGAGAACGACTACATTTTCTTTGCCATCTGACGAGAGTCGACGTGCACTGTGGCTTCGAAATATCCCAACAGACTTAACCAAACTAAAACGGCCAAATATTTGTGTAAAACACTTCGATGAATCATGTGTAATTCGAGTGGACGTAATTATGGACAGAGGACAACTGAAAGAATTTCCCAGAATAATCCCAAAACTCACCGAAAATGCTGTGCCAACTATTTTTCCCAACACTCCCTCATACTGTTCTAAGTCAACTACAAAAGTGAGACGTCTTGCTGATGTGGAAGACGATAATCTTAGAAAAGCTATTCAAGACAGTATTGAGTCAAACAACTTACACCTCCAACAAAATTCACTTTCGTGTCTCAATGATATTTCTGTATTTCTAGAAGGCCAGAAAATTTGCAGCAACAAGTGGTCTGTGATTAGAGATGATGAAAAATTACATATCTGTCTTTTGGGATTAGACAGGGGAATACCTTGTGTTACTGCATTCATCACTGTTAATAGTGATTTGAGCTTTAGAGTAAATGTTAGTGAAGGAATTCATTTTGCAATTAATGCATCCATCAATGATGTGAAGAAATTAACTTCCATAAACGTTTTAGAAAATGTAATGTCAATGGTTGAGAAAGGGGAAATTTTGCCTAGTGTTACAGATAAAATAAACTGTGCTGTCAATTGCTTGCAGACTATCCCAAATTATGATGAAAATGCACAACTGAAATTTATTGTAGAACAACTCCATGTATCACAAATCTCAAAAAACAACAGACACTATGGCAACAACACCATGATAGTGGCATGCTGCTTATATGTACATTCTGTCAGTGCATACAATGCCTTGAGGAAATGTGATTTAATGTTTTTACCCCACCCACGAACCCTGCAGAAAATAATTTGTAATTACCAGCTAGTCACTTCATCAGTTCAAACGAGTCCTTATTTAGAAAACAGGGTGAAATATTTAGAAAAACATGAGTTATTAGTGTCTCTGCTGTTAGATGAGATTTATGTGCAACCACAACTTTCATTTAAATCTGGCTCAATACATGGGAGTAGCTTTTTTCATCCTGAGACGTGTGCCAAAACAGCACAGGTTTTTATGGTCTCTTCCCTTTTGTCTAAATATGTTGATGTTGTAGCAATTATACCAGTAGCTAATATGACAAGTGAAGAGCTGAAATCTTTGATCAGTAATGTTCTGTGCATGGTGGAAAGAGTGGGCTTCAAAGTTGTTAGTCTGATAGCAGATAACAACAGTGTAAACAGGAAGGCATATGAACTGTTTACCCCCAGTAGAATTCTCCAACCCAGTATTGAACACCCTCTAGATCCTTCCAGGAAACTTTTTTTTATGTTTGACACTGTACACATTCTGAAATGTATCAGGAACAATTGGCAGACAAAGAGAAGTGTTAATAAAGTGTTACAGTTTCCTGACATGACTGATCATTCAGTAATATTGACAGCACAGTACAAGCATTTGGAGCTGGTATATGAGAAAGAAAGAAACTCTTTAGTCAAATATGGCCACACACTATCAGCTAGAGTACTGTATCCATCGTCTATTCAAAAACAAAATGTTAAATTAGCTTTGAAAATTTTCAATGATAATAACATAGTAGCTTTGAAACATGCAACAAAGGATATGCCTAATGTTACTGAGCACATAAATCAGACAGTGACTTTCCTTCAGGTGATTGTGAACTGGTGGAAGATTGTGAATGTTAGAAGTGTATTTGAAGGACAAAGATTCAATGATCCTTACAGAGAAGCCATCAGGAAGACAACCGACAATCAGGTGACATTTCTAAATAATCTGTGTCATTGGCTAAAAGTTTGGAGAGTATCTGTACCAATAAGTGATGCTTTAACATCACAGACATTCCAGTCTTTAATATTAACAACTGAATCTTTTCTGCAGATAATTCCATACTTATTTGAGAAATACGACATTGACTACATATTGCTAGGAAAATTTCAAAGTGATGATTTAGAGGGCCGCTTTGGGTGCTACCGACAGTTGAGTGGAGCAAATTACTACATTAGTTACATCCAAGTTTTAGAAAATGAAAGAAAATTAAGATTCAAAAATGATGTACTGTTTGCAGCTCAAAATGATAATGTGCACTTGAAACACATAATTCCTGCCCAACAACAGCTAGACCATAATATTGACATTAGCATTTTTTCTGATATTATGGACATCACCTTCGGTATGGATGATGTTCCACCTAACATGTTACCTATTTTGACATACATAGGAGGTTATGCAGCTAGGAAAGCCCTTCAGAAATCTAAGTGTGACAAATGTACTGAATGGTTGCAGCTGAACAAAGAAGTTGAGGTAGATTCTTCTTACAACTTTGTGAAGGAACTGGACAGGGGTAAACTGACTTTGCCTACAGAGACAGTAGTGATCACAGTTGGAATAGTGTGGCATACAGTCTCTCTACTTGTGAATGACTTTCTTCAGCAATTTATGTCGTGTGGTAAACAGCTTTCCATTTCTCAGAAGATATGCATGTCAAAAGTTGTGAAAGCAGTGGATAATGCTGAATGTATGTGTTTGCTTCACAACACATTGTTAAGCAAACTGGAATATGTATCTCTCTGTGCCAACAGGATACTCATTAACAATTTTGAGAAAATGCATAATGATAAGGCAAGTAAGTCCAAAATAGATTCAAGGAAAGTGAAGAAGCTTAGGACTGACACATAAGTTTGAAGCCCTCTACACAGATATCATTTCTTTTTTTGTACATCCTCATGTTATCAAGTTTTACAGATATCTCACTGTTCTTATTGTACAATTTTATTTCATTATGTAACACACTATTTTTGATTTTTACTTTGTTTTTCCTGTGGAGGTGTAAATAGTGACCAGATGTGGTTCCATGTTTGTGAAAGCAACTGTTGGTTGGGTACTGGTCAATATTTTTCTCTATGTATCTCACTGTTTGAAAATCGTATTCACATGGAACTGTCAGGATACCCACGTTTTTAAACAGCACTCTCCAGTGAGCTCTCTAGTTACTGTTTAATATAATATGTATAACCCTTTGTTTTAGTTGCAAGTGTTTCTATATTCTGCCCATTTACCTCCCAGAAGGTTCAGTTTTGTGATGAAAATTTCCATATCACTGCTAGGAGAACGATGTATATATAATATGTTTAGGCTTTGGAACATATTTGTGTCCCATATGTTTATGGCTGATATTTCTATATGTTTTTCTCCACTTAATGAAATAATATCATTTTGGACTTCATACATAATGCCTTCCTTAACATACATGCATGGCCCACCATACCGCATAAAGGTTATGCTATACCGAAATGCTAGATTATAAGAGTTTAAACCATTAAGACTTATGTAAGGTGTGCTACATCAATCTTCTGTGATGCAAACGAGTGAGTTGTCTATAGTCTGCAGTTCCACTTGTAGTTGCTGGACTTTATTTCTCATGGACAGAATATTTTGGTGGAGGATTAAGAAACCTTACCTTGAAGGTTTCTCTCTCTTTTTGTCCTTGACTAAAAATCCTTTGGATGAAGAGCAGGCATGATTTTCTGTTTCCACACAGTACTACAGAATGTTGCTTGTACTGACTTCTCATCCCTCAAAAGTGCTGTTGATGTTGTTACTGCTGCTAATGGTGATTCTGCAGCTTCTGATGTTGGTGAGGATGATGTTTTCAGTAACTTACAGATAATGCCATGGAAACACCATGGATTGTCAGGAATTTGTTTATTTCCTCTGTGAAGTATGTTTATTTTTTTTCTTTTGTCATACTTGCATCTCCACCCTCCCATTCAGTTCATTTCACATAGTAGGAAATAGAATGTAACAGATTCAATTCCTCCTGTTAGATTTCTTGTGTCTATTCATGCTTTCCTGATAATGAAAAGTGCAACAGGGCACACTAGTAGCCCACTTGATTGCTTGAGTTTTCATCTCTTTATTTTTGTCCAGACTGCAAACATTACACATATAATCTACAATTACATAATGCTTATACATATGTTGTTTCTGTGGCTGGTTTGTTTACATTAAAATTACATTGAACACAGATGTGTCATTATAAGGTAGCATACATAGAGTGGAGCAGAAAATAAATCTTGGTACAAATGCTTCAGTGCCTCCACACTTGGCATCTATACCTCAGATTGCATATATATATATATATATATATATATATATATATATATATATATATATATATATATATACAGCATGAGAAAGCAAATTCAACTGCAAATATTGTTTGATAAAGTAGTGATACAGCAAATATGGTTGTAAAGCATTTTCAGAGAACTTTGTGTCTAATTTCTTTTATATAGTCAGGCATTTAGTCTGATTGAAGCATATGTTTTTGTTTTTCTTGGTGTCACATCCATGGCAGCAACAGATTTTGTGATTATTTGGCTAATTCTATCATATTTTCTACAATGCCTGTAAAGAATTTATTAGAAGTGTAAACTGCCTCTAAATTTTTGAGAATAGTACCATTAAATGAATAATAAATTGACCTAAGGCAGTATCGTATTGCCATGAAATGTATAGCACCAATAGGTTGAAACATCTTGTTTCATTAAAACCTTCAAAGGGGCATATAGAGTCACTTCTATTGGAAACTTGAAAGCTCACAGTAAGATGTAAAATTATATTTACAAATTTATCACACTACTGTAGTGAGTTTAAAAGATGCCACAAATTTACCTCCCTAATGTTTATGAACTAATCTATTATCTTACCTCAATTAATATCAACTGTTATGAGTAATGAAAATGTGTGTTTTTAAGTGCATTACAAATTTGTTAAAATAAATTATGTATGTGAAATGCTTGTTCCTGTTCATTATTGTCTGATACCTGGTTCTTGCTATACTACACTTCAGTTAGGAATGAAGTGAAAAGTGAAAAAAATCTACTGATGTTTATTCTTGGTATATTCAAGTCTCTCTCTCTCTCTCTCTCTCTCTATCTCTCTCTCTCTCTCTCTCTCTCTCTCTCTCTCTCTCTCTGTGTGTGTGTGTGTGTGTGTGTGTGTGTGTGTGTGTGTGTGTGTGTGTGTGTGTGTGTGTTTGTTTTGGAGGGGGGGGGGGGGGGTATTAGGACAGAGAGACCTTGGTATAAATTCGTGTTGTACAGAAAGCATAAAGCTAAAGAAATTTGAATGTTTATCAAGTAGTGCTTGTTGCTGATTTGTGGAAACTTACATGTAGTATACTGTTTGATGATAGTTTAACTCGGGCGTTGCAGATGTAAGCCAACAAACACATGTGGGTATATTCAAAAAAGTTTTAGATACTACTGTCCTGGATACAGGGCCCCTTATAAATTGAAATTGTCCTTTCAATTTGGAAATTCATTTACTTTTATTTGGTTCCTTCTCCATCAGCTCCTTCTATTTGTATATGTGGGTGCTGCTTGACAGTTAGGGTGCCAGTAGAGAATTAAACTGGTAATCCAAGATGGTAAATGTTCAATTTTATATTGGAACTACTTAGAATATACAGTGAGCATAAAATGGAAAAAAATACACAACTTAGATTATGCATTTTGTAGTGTCATTTTCAGACACAAACCAATATATATATTGACAGAAAGTACTTTTTTGACTTCGTAGCCTTGTGAATGTGTTTTAAAAATTACTACACAGTCAGTACTCCAAGTAGAAATTTTTCCATTGTGGAGAATTCTGAAATGATGTAGCAGTTCTTCCAAAAAACTAATAGCCCTTATTCCATAAACATAATATCTGCATCAACACTGACTTCCTCAAGAGACAGGTAAGTGACAAATTCTTGTCAAACTACAGGTGAGATTATTGTTTTTAGATTAGATTAGATTAACTTTCATTCCAATTGATCCGTAGTGAGGAGGCCCTCCAGGATGTGGAACATGTCAGAAAAACAACAATACATGACATATATTTACAACCAAAACAAATAAGCTAATGTACCATTCCACAGGTTCCAAGTGGAATGATCGTCATTTTTTAATGAACACTAAGAGTCATTTTACAAATACTAATGCACTGAATTTAAAATAAAAAAGTTTTTTATTAATTTACAAGGTAATAGAACTACTGTAATACTTATTTACAATGAACACATTACTGCACTGAAATGGTGCATATATATGTTACAAGTTACTTTATTTTGCACAACCTGTTTCGAGGAAACCTCTTCCTCATTATCAGGTGCCTTTTTCTAATTGCAATGAATAAAATATGCAAGAAAAATACAGGTGAGAATTTGCTTCTGACAATTCGATACATTAGGTTTGTTCATATCCAAGAACGTAATAATTCCTATCTTAGAGTATTTAATAGAAGCAATTTTATTATGCCTCTTAGAAACAATGTGGCATTTGTGCAAGACAGGAAATAAGGTACATCTATTACATTCAGGTGATCGCCCTACAAGTGTTGTCAAAACTGTGGCGTAATGCACAACGTCGTCGAAATCATTCTGTAGAGATGAGCATCTTTTGTAATTAAATTTTCACTCATTAAAAATGAAACACCTTGGAGAAAATTCGGCGAAATATAAGAGGAAAAATATCGGCTGCTCACATTTTCTTTCGTGTGAGGAAAAAAACACCTACTGAAAGCAAAGGCGGCCTACCTATATTTCTCTGCGCCTTGCGTGAATGTAATCTAGAACGAAAATGCCTACGACACGTCTATCTTTTAACTTGTTTCGATCATTATGATTTGAATATTTCGCTATCTGTTAGAAATGTTCATACACTTACAAATAATGTTATGAATGGAATTCTATGTGAGAGGCTGTCGAAAATTAGTTGTCTGTAACTGCATTTTAGATAAAAATCTGTACACATTCTTTCCTTTCCTTCATGCAATTATTGTGAAGTGTAATTACTTTACCGGTTACTGGAGACAAAAATGTCTAAAACCACATACACCTAGACGTAAACTGTGCTTGGTTAGTAAGCAAACAAATTGAATAAACTCGTAATTGGGATGCATATGTTTTATTTGTCATGCCAGACCTGCTGTTTTTCAGCTATTAAATACGTGTGCCTACATCAGTGTTCTTGATTGCTAGGTTTCTAAGTATATCTCGCATCGAAGTTTACCAGTATTCAGAAATCTAGTATATATGTACCCAGCACAACTTTAATTCGTATAAAACTTTCGTGGACGCATTTGAGAAAGAGGTGCTATCTGTTCTGAAGTGACAAGATGTTAGGACGCTGCCGGTCACGTGACATCCTCTGTGTGACGTACGCGGCGCGGCCTGTCTTTCTCGTTGGCCTCGAAGCGGCCCATAGCCGACGCAGCAGTCCACGGACACCTCCGTACAGACGCGCCTGATGCTAACGATCTTCTGTCCGTCATACAAAAAGGAGCGAACTATAATTCGGACCAAAGACCAAATTATATATATTCTTGTAAACAGCATAAAGGTTCATAACGAAATATCGATTACATATACGGGCAGGAATAGGTTCTAGAACTCCTCTGAAAAGTGTCTATCTTCAGTAACCGAATGAACATGAAATTGTCAGGTTTTCTAAATAGAAAAGCTCTTTGTTAGTAACAGACAGCAATAATGAGACTTGCAGTTGGTGATTTCTATGTGGAAAAGCTGTAGAGAGATTGAAAATGGTAAGTAAAGAGAGCCTCAGCCTTTTGCTCACATTCTTACATGTAATGCACTTGGTTGTTTTTCATTTCCTTACCTTTCATAACATTTTTAATATTGTTTCAAGAAGTGTATCTTCAATAGCAGAGTGATCTTCAAATTGTCAGGCTTTTCTTAAAGGAAAGAGCAGTCCCTTAGTATCACAGTGCAAGACAGAATCTTGTGTTCAGTGATGTCTATGTTAAAAGGAGAATATTTGATATCTATCTTTTGTTTCCATTCTTTATTACTGGGGATACACTTGTAAGAATTCGAGCTGTCACCATGAACATATGAGTAAATTCACAATAGTCATGTGTTTTATGAGATAATGCGAACTCTTGTTACCTTATTGTAAACGAAAGTTGTGAGGGTTTTGCTATGTATGACAGTGTTTAAGATAATTTACTTTCAGTGTAATAGCTTGAAAATGTTAAGTCCTGCTGTCAGTTGGCATTTGTCACCACCTGTATGCGAGTTTTAAAGCCAAATAGTGTTCTGACAATTATAAAATAGTGGCAAAGTTCCTCAATCGATTAAACTTATTCCTGCCCGTATATGTAATTGGTATTTCGTTATGAACCTTTATGCTGTTTTCAAGAATATATATAATTTGGTCTGTGGTTCGAATTATAGTTCGCTCCTTTCTGTATGACGGACAGAAGATCGTTAGCATCAGGCGCGTCTGTACGGAGGTGTCCGTGGACTGCTGCGTCGGCTATGGGCCGCTTAGTGTGACGTCACTAACACTGCTGGACGGCCTTGTTATCCCGGGGGTGTCGGGTCAGCACCACCAACATAGACGTCCAGGTGATTACGATCCGTGGATCACCTCGGACGAGAGTGTCCGCAAGTTCCAACACTGCAGGGGTGACAGCTGCCTGCAGCTGCCAGCACGGGGGCCGTCGGACGCGTTTGTGCGCGACCTCGTTGCGATGACGGCAGACGACTCGACCAGCGATGGAGTTGTGCCAGAGCCTACGGATAACTGCGGTGCTCCGGTCTTCCACCAAAAGACATTCAGTAAGATGTGTCTGCGTTACAGACGCCACTTTAAAGGCTACAGCCACCTAGCGGAACTTCACGAAACTATAGGGGCTGAAGCGGGAATATTCCACGATGTTCCACAAGAAATTCCACATTTTTTTCCACAGTAATTGGCCGAGAAGGAAATGTGTTGCATTTCTTATTGAACGACGCTCCTTCCACATCTAGTCGGATCCTTATAGGCCGCCATTCTGTGCTGTACGGAACATTGGCCGGCCAGCGTAGGCGCCTATTGACGCACTGGACGTGTTCTGTCGTGTGCAGAGCATCCGAGCTGTCTGTCCAGTGTACAAAGCGCCTCTGAAGAGACCGCCAGTTCCGTATGCCAGACACAAGGACAGTAACCAGGCGGGCAAAACAGTGTTTTGAAGTGGAATCTGTAGCAAATGTGCAGCGTAGGGGACGTGAAATGGCAGTTCGAACGCCGGAAACTCTTCGACGACTTCATGCAGCTCTGCAATAAAGTCAACTACCATTTCTCAGTAGCATTTACGGAACAATACAATTCCCACGCATTTTTTTTTTTCAGAAGGTTGTGAAACAGGATTCGAAGTTTCAAGTGGCTCAAGGGTTAGAGCCGGGAGATAAAGTGCGTAGGCGCAATTACTGGACAACGTTGCCAGGATGACGTCTGAAGACGTAAACTGTCATCTCGATGGGCCTGTCAATATGGTAATTATAGGCCTATATCGTTGACGTCAATGGGTTGTAGAATTATGGAACGTATTTCATGCTCAACAATTATCAAGAACAAAAATCTCCTCTATAAAGATCAACATTCCGCAGACAGACATCTTGCTAAACTCAGCTCGCTCTGCTCCGTCCTGAGATCCGTAGCGCTTGAGACAATGCCGCTCAGGTTGATGCCGCGCTCCTTGCCTTCAACGAGGCACTTGACGCAGTACGGCACTGCCGTTTAGTGACAAAAATACAAGCTTATCGAGTATCGGACCAAATTTATCACTTGATTCAAGACTACCTTGGAGATAAAACTCAAGACGTAGCTCTCAACAGAAAAAAATTGACAGATATAAAGGTTACTTCTGAATTACCCCAAGGACATGTGATAGGATCGTTACATTGTTTACAGTGTATATAAATGATCTAGCAGAAAGCGTCGGATCCTCTTTGAGACTGTTCGCAGATGATGCGGTTGTCTATAGGAAAGAATCGATGTTAGTATCAATTAGCAGAATGCTCTACCGTGCAGGGACTGGCAGTTGCTCCTAGGACTAACATCCAGTGTGACCTTGAGAGAAATGGTCACATGAAACAGATAGTAGGAAAAGCAGATCGCACACTGAAATTCACAGGGAAAATATTTAAAAATCTGTAACTCGTCCACGGAGGCAGTGGCTTGTAAGGCGCTTCTTCGATCGACTCCTGAGTATTGTTCATCAATATGGGATCTTTACCAGGTAAGAGTGACAGAAGAGACAGAGAATGTGGTGTCACCGCCAGACACCACACTTGCTAGGTGGTAGCCTTTAAACCGGCCGCGGTCCGTTAGTATACGTCGGACCCGCGTGTCGCCACTATCAGTGATTGCAGGTCTAGTCTAGAGAGACTTCCTGACACTCGCCCCAGTAGTACAGCCGACTTTGCTAGCGATGGTTCGCTGACTACATACGCTCTCATTTACAAAGACGACAGTTTAGCATAGCCTTCAGCTACGTCATTTGCTACGACCTAGCAAGGCGCCATATTCAGTTACTATAATTACTTCAAGAATGTATTCTGAACAGATAATATTGTGAATCATGTACCGACAAGAGCGACGTTCATCATTAATGGATTAAAGTTAAGTATCAAACTAATTATGTCCGCTTTCTGAATTCTCATTCCTTGTCATGTTCCAGACCTCACGTCAGTATAGTTCTTCCCTCCTCACGCCAGCCTGCGTGAGCTAAAACGCGTGCATTTCGGCCCCCGCTCGTAACACGGTGTTGGCTCTTCTGCCAACACAAAAGAGAAGATCCCACGAAGACCCGCACGTTTCGTCACGGGATGATTTAGTAGGCGCGAGAGCGTTGCAGAGGTGCTC
The DNA here is from genome assembly GCF_021461395.2 of Schistocerca americana. Taxonomy (NCBI): domain Eukaryota; kingdom Metazoa; phylum Arthropoda; class Insecta; order Orthoptera; family Acrididae; genus Schistocerca; species Schistocerca americana. The sequence goes on from NC_060127.1 coordinate 196,568,565, forward strand.
AACATAGTCCGTCACAGAATTTACAAGGGAGGCGTCGCGCATCACTAAGAGCTTTACTATCGAAATTTCGAGAAAGTACTTCCCAGGAAGAGTCGGGCAACATATTACTTCATTTATATTAAAAATGAAGAAATTCCTCCAGCTGTATTTAAGGTGTCGATTTTATTTTGGCAAAACACAGCTGGACGAATTTCTTCATTTTTAATATAAATTTATACCAGCTGACGTCCCACTGTCCTCCATTTCAGCTATGGATGTACGAACAACACATACATCTCGTGAAATCATCACGAAAATAAATTTCGAGAAATTAGAGCTAATACAGAGGCTTACCGACAATCATACTTTCCACGCGCTATTCTCGAGTGGAACGGATTAGGAGAGTCCAGTTAATTGTACCAGAAGTACTCTCCGCCATACACCGTTGGGTGGCTTGCAGGGTATGATGTAGACGTGGACGAACGTCAGACGTTTTCGGGCACAGAGCACGGCTGCCGAGGTAACCTGATCTTTCAGCATCTGTTTCTTTCACGTGGGATAGTATAAAGGACACAGTTTCTTTTACAGCGGCTACACGATACGGATGAGGTGAAAGCAGCAGTCAGGGAAGCGACAGAGCCGTTCCTCAAGAAATGACTGACAAGGTAAATGGCTTCAGCAACGCACCGCCAATGACGAAAGCTTTTTGCGTGACGTACTTCCCAAGAGGTAAACGTATGCTTGGCTTTTCAGTAATGGAAGTATATGTCTAGATATAAGCTAAATCTCGTAACAACGAAATGAAGGTGTACTCTCGCCCACGGAACACCGTGTAGGTCTGACGTAAATGTGCGCTGTAAAGCTGAACAAGTGACCATTCCTAAGGTCATCGCTGTACCCAACACCCGTATATCACCGATCGCCTGCAGTGGGAAAATGGGCAGGTGTAGAGAGACCTGGCACACGAGGGATGTCCGTGTGTTAGCAGCAGTCTGGACACATCGACCGTTTCCTAATACCGGGCAACAACTTTGCCCCAAACAGACTGTGAACAGTCTACACGGTCTAAGTCTGCACCCTTCAGTCAGTTAGCAAATGCAGAAGGCAGCTGTATCGAAAGCGTGCAGAACGGTTCGTCAGAGTAATGGAGAACATTTTTAACTTCGTGACAACTTGTTGTTTAACCCTTAGTCATCATAACAATGCCATGTAAAAATGAGTGAGCCAGTAACTAGAAACTATAATAATAATAATAATAATAATAATAATAACAATAATCATAAAAGTTGCATTATTGTCCGTCATGTAGGAAGGTGGCCCAGTTTTCAGCCCTTCTGCGCACACCCCTCCACTAGTCACTGGCAGCCAGTAATACTCACTCTCTTTCCTAGTGACTAGCAGGGAGTTATAGCTAGAGAGCGAGAATCCCGTTCATACGTACTGCACTGTTGCCGCAATTTACGACAGTCAGTTTGTTGGGAATTCTTTTTTTCTTGTAGCAGTATAGCTGTGAATGTGCATGTCTAAATGTTTAAGTGCGATTAAAAAAAAGCCTCGTGACGGAAGTGAATGTGAACTACTTCACAAGCAGGCGAGGGGGATTATTTACCACATTTATAACTTTCTCAAACGTGAATTTGAAAGCTGGTCTCCTACCGTTAACATTCGAAGACACAAGAACGAACTCCAGAACCATGTGGTGTCGGCAAGAGAACTGTAAAAAGAATTGTCAATGGAAGTGTCAGAGCTGTAGGAACCGTAGAAACAGTTGGTTTCGTGTCGCCTGGATAGCACCGAAATTGCGAGGAACCTGTAACAGAAATGGATGGTTCTAACAACGATGTTTTAAAGTGCTCCATGTGAATGATGAAGGCCGAAATCACAAAAAACGTGTTACAGTTATGCAGGAGAAAATTAGCTTCAGTGGTAAGCGCTTCGTCAATGTAAAGAATTTTAGAAGACTTTGATTCCTGATATGTTAAGAAGAGAGATTTTAGTTCAAAAAAGTGACATAGGTGCAGTACGAACTACGTCCAATACAAAGATTCACGATACAACAGAAGGAGGTAGGTCAACAATGTATTAGCTTGATGAAACATGGCTCAATTACAATGATTCCAGGAAGATCTGCTGGAAAATGAGTGATGGCACTGGCGGTTTTAAAGTTTTCATAGGAATAGGTTCTCAGATAATTATTCTGCATACTGACTCTTCGTCTGATTTTGTTTCTGAGAGTAAACTTGTGTTTACGTGTAAGATAAACAGCAGTGATTGCCATTCGGAAATCAGCGCTGTCAGTTTCGTTACGCGATTCACAGTTGTTGTCATACCTTGCTGCGAAGTCGGTCATTGCCAGTTATAATTCAACTGTTACAGAGAAAACATCGAGTAAAAACGCCAGAAAGCGGATATTTTTCCCTGGCTTAAAAATAAAAAAATATTAAGCACCGTGTAAACCAGACTCGTGCCGGTCTCCTGCAGCTCGTTAATTTATGCTGCACAAGTCACGTGACAGAACGTACAAACTTGACTTCCTTTTACGTGAATGGCGTTAAACAGTTTTGCGTTCACCCACATGTCAATGTCATTGTCGCCCTATGGAATGAATTTGGCAGAAGGATAAGGCTATGTAGGAGAAAAAAAAAGCATTCAGGATAACATTCAGTGTATCACTTGCGCATGAGGCAAATCCTGTGAATTATGCAGACTATAATGTACAATATATTGCCCAGGGAGAACTTAATCTTCTCCCACCGTGTTGTATGCTCTAAGAACACGCGAGAATGCAGCCGGATAAATTTGTCAAAAGTTCGACATTTCCACATGTCATTTTCAAGGCACTAACTGGATGAGGCCCTAAACTGACAGTAACTGTTACTTCTCGAGATGTAGGTGGTTTTCGATCGGTCACCATTCCATGGAGTTACTTGCAGATAATGATTAATTGTTGGCTTGTTCACTGGATTATAAATGCGATCTGTCACTGTAATGTCGAACGAGTTAGTTTACACTCAAAATTCTCGCTGACCGCGAAAAATATTACAACTTACTGACCATTTTTACGATAGTCTTTTCCACCACTAATTCTTTTTTATGCTCAGTTATTACACTTAACTACAGTCAAGCACATCAACACACACACCTTATACACATCTCTAAAAATTCTATTGAGTAGAAGTAGCTGTGAAGCAAATATAATGATTTCGGTTTGAGCTTGATGTTAATTTTGACGTGTATGATTAAAAAAAACAAATTAGTTAAATATATTTCAATTCTTTCAATTTTAATCCGATAATTATATACTGTGTTTCATACTAGAATGCCGTGTTCCCAGTTTGGCACAGCTTTGCCACAGTTAACACGAAAGCGGTCGAAGACGTCCGTCTTCTGGTCGGCTCCTTATCGTCGTCAGAAGGAGGCTAGTTTTTGATTGCGCAAAGACTTATATTATTTGGAAAAGAACCACCCGGATTTCTTTACTTAATCAGTATGAAATTTATAATCACCTAAGGGACCTTTAACAATGAACATTAAAAAAATTGCATTTGCAAATGAAATCATTAATAAATGGGGCAGCTATGAGTTGTACGAGGTGCATTCAAGTTCTAAGGCCTCCGATTTTTTTTTCTCCGGACTGGAAAGAGATAGAAACATGCGCATTGTTTTAAAATGAGGCCGCGTTCATTGTCAATACATCCCAGAGATGGCAGCATCGTATGGCAGATGGAATTTTACCGCCAGCGGCGAGAATGAGAACTGTTTTAAATACTTAAAATGGCGACGTTTTCCTTACTTGAACAGAGTGCAATCATTCGTTTTGTGAATTTGCGTGGTGTGAAACCAATTGAAATTCATCGACAGTTGAAGGAGATGTGGTGATTGAGTTATGGATGTGTCGAAAGTGCGTTCGTGGGTGTGACAGTTTAATGAAGGCAGAACATCGTGTGACAACAAACCGAAACAACCTCGGGCTCGCACAAGCCGGTCTGACGACATGATCGAGAAAGTGGAGAGAATTGTTTTGGGGGATCGCCGAATGACTGTTGAACAGATCGCCTCCAGAGTTGACATTTATGTGGGTTCTGTGCACACAATCCTGCATGACGACCTGAAAATGCGAGAAGTGTCATCCAAGTGGGTGCCACGAATGCTGACGGACGACCACACGACTGCCCGTGTGGCATGTTGCCAAGCAATATTGACGCGCAACGACAGCATGAATGGGACTTTCTTTTCGTCGGTTGTGACAATGGATGAGACGTGGATGCCATTTTTCAATCCAGAAACAAAGCGCCAGTCAGCTCAATGGAAGCACACAGATTCACCGCCACCAAAAAAATTTCGGGTAACCGCCAGTGCTGAAAAAATGATGGTGTCCATGTTCTGGGACAGCGAGGGCGTAATCCTTACCCATTGCGTTCCAAAGGGCACTACGGTAATAGGTGCATCCTACGAAAATCTTTTGAAGAACAAATTCCTTCCTGTACTGCAACAAAAAAGTCCGGGAAGGGCTGCGCGTGTGCTGTTTCACCAAGACAACGCACCCGCACATCGAGCTAACGTTACGCAACAGTTTCTTCGTGATAACAAGTTTGAAGTGATTCCTCATGCTCCCTACTCGCCTGACCTGGATCCTAGTGACTTTTGGCATTTTCCAACAATGAAAGACACTCTCCGTGGCCGCACATTCACCAGCCGTGCTGCTATTGCCTCAGCGATTTTCCAGTGGTCAAAACAGACTCCTAAAGAAGCCTTCGCCGCTGCCATGGAATCATGGCGTCAGCGTTGTGAAAAATGTGTACGTCTGCAGGGCGATTACGTTGAGAAGTAGCGCCAGTTTCATCGATTACGGGTGAGTAGTTAATTAGGAAAAAAAATCGGAGGCCTTAGAACTTGAATGCACCTCGTACAGAAGACAAGGGGCGGCCTTCTGTACACGACCAGGATGTCGCAGTATTCTCTGCTGTAGTAAAGGCTGTTTGACATTTATAAAAATAATATGGCATGGAGGTTGAAAAAGTATAAAGGAAAAGAACAGAATAAGAAATCTAGTAAACACTAAATATATTCAAACGATTCTCACAAGCAATTAGAGTTTATTTATAAACAGTATAACTTACATAAGTAATTTTCTACCTGTATGGTGCGATGAGATTTCAGTCTGTCCCGTGCTAGCTTCTTGGCTCACGTTTTTGTCACAGATTACAGTCATTACTTTTCTCCTTCCTTCGAGACAATTCTTGCATCGTTCAACACCATAACAATAACTTGCCGGTTTACAGTTTCGAACACAAATTGCTTGAATTTTATTAATTAATAACTTTTGTCTGCACGCTGGCAAGACCGCTCACTTTTATGGCTCAAAGACGACCTTCTTTACGCTTTTACATTACAAGCAGAAGTACGATAAAATCTGAAGATCTAAAAACTTTTTACTGTCATCTTTTATTTAGATCGAAGTGGGACGTTCAGTCCAGCTTCTATTAAAATGTTTCTTTGACTGCGCAATCGATGTACACTCCTGGAAATTGAAATAAGAACACCGTGAATTTATTGTCCCAGGAAGGGGAAACTTTATTGACACATTCCTGGGGTCAGATACATCACATGATCACACTGACAGAACCACAGGCACATAGACACAGGCAACAGAGCATGCACAATGTCGGCACTAGTACAGTGTATATCCACCTTTCGCAGCAATGCAGGCTGCTATTCTCCCATGGAGACGATCGTAGAGATGCTGGATGTAGTCCTGTGGAACGGCTTGCCATGCCATTTCCACCTGGCGCCTCAGTTGGACCAGCGTTCGTGCTGGACGTGCAGACCGCGTGAGACGACGCTTCATCCAGTCCCAAACATGCTCAATGGGGGACAGATCCGGAGATCTTGCTGGCCAAGGTAGTTGACTTACACCTTCTAGAGCACGTTGGGTAGCACGGGATACATGCGGACGTGCATTGTCCTGTTGGAACAGCAAGTTCCCTTGCCGGTCTAGGAATGGTAGAACGATGGGTTCGATGACGGTTTGGATGTACCGTGCACTATTCAGTGTCCCCTCGACGATCACCAGTGGTGTACGGCCAGTGTAGGAGATCGCTCCCCACATCATGATGCCGGGTGTTGGCCCTGTGTGCCTCGGTCGTATGCAGTCCTGATTGTGGCGCTCACCTGCACGGCGCCAAACACGCATACGACTCTCATCGCTGAAGACGACACGTCTCCATTCGTCCCTCCATTCACGCCTGTCGCGACACCACTGGAGGCGGGCTGCACGATGTTGGGGCGTGAGCGGAAGACGGCCTAACGGTGTGCGGGACCGTAGCCCAGCTTCATGGAGACGGTTGCGAATGGTCCTCGCCGATACCCCAGGAGCAACAGTGTCCCTAATTTGCTGGGAAGTGGTGTAGGATCCTACGGTCTTGGCGTGCATCCGTGCGTCGCTGCGGTCCGGTCCCAGGTCGACGGGCACGTGCACCTTCCGCCGACCACTGGCGACAACATCGATGTACTGTGGAGACCTCACGCCCCACGTGTTGAGCAATTCGGCGGTACGTCCACCCGGCCTCCCGCATGCCCACTATACGCCCTCGCTCAAAGTCCGTCAACTGCACATACGGTTCACGTCCACGCTGTCGCGGCATGCTACCAGTGTTAAAGACTGCGATGGAGCTCCGTATGCCACGGCAAACTGGCTGACACTGACGGCGGCGGTGCACAAATGCTGCGCAGCTAGCGCCATTCGACGGCCAACACCGCGGTTCCTGGTGTGTCCGCTGTGCCGTGCGTGAGATCATTGCTTGTACAGCCCTCTCGCAGTGTTCGGAGCAAGTATGGTGGGTCTGACACACCGGTGTCAATGTGTTCTTTTTCCCATTTCCAGGAGTGTATTAGCGTCCGCGCTAGGTGCGCATCTTTACAGTTACATAAATTGTATAAAACAAATGTCTTTCAAAGAATAGGTCTCATCTCATAAATTGATCATTTAATATACAGATAGGTGAATACCTTTCCAAGGGTACTCACAGCTTTCATACGACGGAAATCCCAATAATATTACAAGTTCAAATTGCAATAAATGATAATTATTGCAAGCAGTTTCAATGATCTTGTCGTTAGACAATTGTCATTTTGAGAAAAATTGTACTTCACATCTTCACAAAGGTGTGTCAGCTGTTCTCGCCTCCCGACGTCACGCAATCTGTGGAGCAGTGGACGCAACGTCGTCAAGACGTGAATTAATATTTCGCTCGTGATGACTGTCTCAAATTGGTTTTCATATTTACTATTCGCCTCATAGATTTTTGTTCCGTAGGCAAACGACATAGAGTAAATATCTCTGGAGTGAGCATTCACATGCGCAGAACAGATTTTGTGTTATGAACATACATTGTCGGCCTGGTCACGTGTTCTCGGGACGTCGTGTATTTGTCCGTATAGCGCCCTGTATATTTCGAATGTCACTACATCCATAGTACAGACGGATTCTTTTCGTACGTGTCGTGGATTATTTATATATGTTGCGCAGACATTTTAACCGTATCCATTTGATACCGGGAATAAACCAGCTACGTAACTATTAAGGGCAAGTGATACTACACTCTGTTTCTTTGCAATAGGTGTCACAGTTCAGATGCACTCGATTTTTGGTAGTTTTCGGTGTGATACGGCACTTTATAGTATTACAGAGCCTGACGTACATTTTTGCAGTGATAGTCTTGCAAAACGACTTGGCAGTACGCGAGTACTTTTGCATGTGTCCGAAAAACACCGAATTTGCCACACATTAGCGATTATATCCCTGCTAATTCGTCCTTTTTTTCTGCTATTTCTGCGTATTTATTTTCTCGTTTTCGCGACCTAAAGTACAATTTTTCTTACTGGTGAAACTTTGAAGTGTTCATTTAACGCATTTTACGTACTCGCTACCAGTTTATTAAATAAATACTAGACTGAGTAAGAAGGGGGAAAAAAGCGATCGGAGAATAAATGTACTGTCAAGCAAATACAGTTGGTCATGTGACAGTCAACCCATATCACCATTAAGGGAAGTGGAAATTTACACGAATCAATGAGTTTGGGGACATGTTTACTAATATTTTACGCTTCTTAATCAAATGGTGAAGAAAATAAATCGAAGACAAAATACACCAAAGAAGATGAATGTGTACTTTGATAAGCTACACTATTGTGTTTTTTATTTGATTTGTGCAGAAAATGTATTTAAGCTGAATGCAGAAATTGGTAGTAGGTGCTATGGAAAGTTAAAAATAGTTGGTATAGAATCTACCTTCAGCCCACACGTCCAAATTTTTCTCTGTCTAAACATTCCTCTTCAAAGTGTTTTGAACATACTTTGGAATTTTTTGTGGGAACAAAATTACTCCTCCTTATTTTCTGGAGCCACATCTTTTCTCGTTGTTCATCCTTCGGGAAACTAAAATATAAATCACACATAATCATCCTCCATGTCCTAGACACACTTAACATGGTCTCCTACTGTAACTTTATACTAAACAAAAAGGTTTGGACACACATATTATACGAAGACAATTGCAGACTCCCACTCTATTGAATTTATCTGTCTCCCGTCTTTCAAATCTACAAACATAAGCGACAAGTCACTGATAAATGCATGGAGGATGGCATTTGCTGAAACAACTAAACATTCCCTTTACTGTTCCATTAGCAAATTTACGAGAGGAAGTGATTGTAAGCTTTTGTACGAGCCGTAATATCTATTATATAGTCACAAAATCGTAGAAAAATAGGTCTACAGAATCAAGCCTTAACTATAATGCGTCTCGAAATTTTTAAACATAGTACCCGTGAAAAGTTACTATCCCTCCTTTCACAAATTTTTCTTTGCATCCGTAGCAACAACAGTTATTCCATCGCTATTACGCTATCAACAGACAGTGAAAACACAACAAAAACTCTTTATATTATAAACTTCAAACTCTGCGGAAAGTACACACGCACAGCGAAGTCCCGAAAACACGTGACTATCCTGGTTTGATGCTGACAACACGCGCAGAACGCAGTGCTCACTCCGGAGATATTTACTCTATGGCAAACGAGCCTGGCTGTTGCCCGCAGCAACGCAGTTCGGCAACGCGGACTTTGTTCGCCCGCTCTCTGCTGCCGCGCATGCGCAGTTCTCTTCCCTTCGCTGCCCCGCCCCTATTCGCGGAAGCGCCGTCTTATTTGACCAGCGACGATTATTTGGAGCAACAAACTTCGTATTGATATTTCCGAATGGTGTACGAGACAGAGAACATTTAACGTACATTCTTAATTATTTTCAGTACACGGTTAGGTTGACACACGTACAACACTTATTAAACATTAGAACATGCGTTTTATAAATTATCAATTGAAGAAAACATACATTTAATTCATGCACCTTTCAGCATTACATAGCAGCTCTTGTACAGTTCACAATAAACGTTCGAATATCCTACCTCCAACTTCGGTGCATTTGTGCACTCTTGGGAGAACACATTGCGTTGCTTGTGTGAGTGTGTCTGCACGTTCCATGACGAGGGCAGCAACGTCCATGATGCGGTTCATCTGGCGTCTTCACCTTGTAACACCATATCTCTAATACTCTACTGATTTATTTTGCTGTTGTTTTATTTAATGTTATATCGTTGAGTATCTGTAAATGTGTTTGAATCGATAACATAAAATTGTATACTCCTTTCTTTGTTAAAACTTTGATGTCGTGGTTTGATTCTATGCAGTGTAGTATATCTGTCATTTAAATTCTTTGTCCCATTTGGAGGGAACAAAACTTACTGTATATAATTGTAATTTCTGTGTGAATAATTTTTTGTAGAAATGTCAATATGTGCAAATGTTCTGTTTTATTTAATGTGTCTGGTTGCTGTTATGTAAACTGCTGATCCTCAGTTAGGGTTCTTAGTTAGTTTGTATGTAAAAGGTGTAGTGGTTCCCCTCGGGAACGGAACTGTGCAGCGCGCGCATATTGTGGTTGGCTAGGTAGAAAAGGTGGAATAAGAGTCAGTCGGGGACGAGCTACCAAACTGTGCACTGCCATGTAAAAGTTGTATATTGTGCTGGTTCCGAGAGAGGTTTTTTCTGCCACTGTCCAATGCCTCGGATGGATGGATAAAGAGCTGGAACGATTCTGGAATTGGTATCCATCATCGCCACCAAGAAGGGACAGAGTCCAGAAATTCTGCCTGCAAATCCGCCTACCAACATGCAGTTGCCACCACATTGCGCAAACACTATAACAGAATACTATAACAATGTACAGTGAAGGATCAGCTCATTGGATGTGTTAGTGTGCTCAAATATAAGGTAACTTATAACTGAATTCATGTACCTACCTTGATTTTTTTCCCTATCGCAACACCTCTCAGGTTCCTCTCCATTTGAACTATGATTACTGAGTGTCAGTTTGTGAAAAAAATGAAAGCCTCAGAACATTAAATAATGTTGTTTGATCTTTGGAAAGAAGGGAGTGTACAGATTTACTGTGGATTTAGTGAAATTGTGGGAGGTAGTAAATGTAGTCTTGTGAAAGCCTCCCAGGGATGGAAACAGTCTAATTTAAAGTATTGTGGAGTTTCAAAGTCACCTATTTAATCATTTACTTGAAAGTAGAAGATTGTGGTAATAAAGATAATTTGCAGTTTCTTTTAAAGATTAAAAGCTCTTAAAACTGAGACTTATAAAGTGTTGCTTAGTCAATGATTATAGTGCTGCCTGTAGTAAATTTTAAAAGGTGAGTCAGTTTCTTGTAAATTTGTCAATATTGTGTCTCACTGTAGTAAAAGTCGTGAACTGCATTTATGGAAAGTTATATACCCATGCTTGCTAAGCACGTGTTTCTTTTGGGTATTGACAGTGCACATCAACAGTTTAATAAAATCCACAGGTTATCCTTTACCACTATTAATGAAAACAATAATGTCTTTATTCAAAAGACAGTGAGAAGTAACCTGCTAGTGAATTCCAATTAACTTTCATTTTAAATAGTAAAGTATTTAACTGAGAGAGACTTAACCTGTTACCAGCTCATAATTTTGCAGAGAACAACATTTATAATTCTATGTCAATTAGGGAAGTGTTTGAAAAATAATACTTAACCTATGTCCAATTTCTGATTCTGCAGTGAATATTAATAGTAATGTTATAAAAACTATTTAGTTTGAATAAGCCCTCAAAGTAATAGTGTGTTTCGTGATCTGTTATATTTACGCAAATAGTTTGTTCTGCTCTGTTAGCTTCCAATCTTAACCGTGAACATATGCAGGTGTCAGAGTTCGTTGCACTCGCATGTGGTAAAGTATAGGTTGTGTTTATCCGTTAAAGTTACTCATACCTACTTTCTTAAACGAGAACGTTAATCTTTCTCTTGCCTAATTAGGCTGGCAACCATTTTCCTTATTCTTTAAACAGTGTAGCTAGGTAAAACATTATTTGTTACTGTTTGAATATTTACGTAATTCTGACTTTCACTTCCAATAAGCCACCTCCGTTAGGTACAACACGATCAACATAACAAAATTCCTCTCAGAGGGTAACACTGCTCTGTTGCGTTATACCATAATTGCTTTAACTAGATAGTTTTTATTTCACGACCTGTCTCCAACTTTAAGGTTATGGTATAGCAGTAGCAGACAGGAGTGTTATAACCTTTCGTTTGCAAACCTCAGACGCCATCCAACCCAAAACACTAAAATCTACCGGCGTAAGATCCGGCAATCTTGGTGGCCCGTTTATTGCACTACCACGACCAACGGATCGAAGTGAGGTTGATACGTTCCCTCATACGTCTGGTAAAATGAGGACGGGTTCCACCACGCTGGAAGTGCCACTGCTGTCGACGTGGCCAAAGCAGCGCCCTCATTCGACAATTCTCCATAAAATGTAAGTCATTCTGTCCCTTAATTCGCTCTTCTAAGATGACTAGACCCATAAACATCTTACCGACCACGCCGCACCAACAACTGATCGAAAAGCGAACTTGCAAATAAGTTTCCACTGTAACGGATAGACTCTCCTGTGACCATCGATGATTATTACGTGTTTTGTTGATTCCATTCCCCGTAAACGTGGCTTCGACTAATGGAGGCAAATGGCGATTGTCATTTAACCAGTGACAAAATTCAAGTCCAGTGGCTTTGTCGCCAGTGTGAAGATTGTGGAGAAGTTGGACGTGAAACGGGTACACATTTCACGAATGTAGCGTTCGCCATACACGTGTTCGTGGGATGTCGGTTCGTGAGGTCTTCGTATGCTGGTGGTAAGGTTACGCTGACACCATTTCAACCGCGTGTCGCTGTTACTGTACACGTCGTTGAGCTACACGTTCAGAAGAAAAATGGGAACTTGGGAGAATACCTGTTTCAAGCAATGTGCTGAAAATTCTCGTGAACACTCCACGATCAGGAATCACACGTGACAAAAACCGTTTACGGTATTATCTGACAGCATTATGAACAGCTTACTTACTTCTTCCCATCTGTCCCATTTTTACATGGCTGCCCATCTATATTAAACGTGATCTGTCTCGGAAACCGTTCGGAATGGGTCAAATGTCCATAGGAGATTTTTTGCTTCAAATTTTCGCCTTTCCTCGTGGGATAACATACCTTATTGACATTGCGATAGGTCATTTCCTCATGACGTTCGTTTTGAAGATGAATATTATACACTGCAAGACAAAAGAAACGGGGCACCACGAAGGAACTATCCGAATGGGACGGATACCGGTGGATGTGCTGTACATCTACAGACAAACATATTTCACTGTTTCAAAAAATCAAATAATTTATTCGAGAGAAACGGCTTCACAAACTGAGCAAGTCCAGAACGCACTGATTCACCTCTGGCCCTGACGCAAGCAGTATGCTCAAATCGTTATAGGCACCCAAATCTGTCTATAACTGGAGGTAACAGCCGAAATTTTTGCGAAGAACCTAACGGTGTTCCGAAAGGATAGGCTGTGTTTGTTACTGTTAGAAGTAGATTATCTTGTCGCGAAACTGAAGTAGACACTTCCTGTGAGTTAGAATGAGCAGAGGTGATTGTTGGCAAACGGAATAAAATAATAATTGGATCCTTTTACCGACCTGCCAATTCAGATGATACAGTTGCTGAAAGGTTCAAAGAAAAATTGAGTTTGGTTTCAAACACGTTCCCGACTCATACGATTATAGTTGGTGGCGACTTTAATTAATCCTCCATATGTTGATGGAAATGCATGTTTAATTCTGGAGGTAGGCGTAACATATCATCCGAAATTGTGCTAAACGCATTCTCTCATAATTATTTTGAGCAGCTAGTTTATGAGCCCACGCGAATAGTAAACGGTTGTGAAAACACACTTGACCTCTTAGCAACAAATAATCCTCAGCATCGAAACGGATACAGGGATTAGTGAACACAGGGATGTCGTAGCGAGACTGAATACCGGAAACGCCAAATCCTCCAAAAATAAACGAAAAATATACCTATTCAAAAAAGCAGATAAAAATTCACGTGAAGCTTTCCTGAGAGGCAATCTCCACTACTTCCAATTTAATAATATACTTGTAAGTAGGCTATTTAGGTTTTTATACTGGTAACGCCATATAGCGCTCTGTATGAAAATCACTGGCTGTGCTGTGTGCAGTCTGTGGCTAGTCTGCATTGTTGTCTTTAGTGTAATATTTTTTCTACTTGAGCTATGTCATGTTTAGATATAAGTTATTGCATTTGCTGCTGCTGTTTCCCAGGCATAGTGCTACTAAATTTCACTTTACATTAATCTGTTAAGCCAGTTTTACTACTGATTTATTTTTCTTGTTTGCTGCACAGTGCCTTATATTAGTTGTAATATTGCAATTGCTTTGCCAATTTCCATTTTTTATGTCATTGCTGTTTGTGTTAATTGTTTTGCGCTGCTGCATTATCTCGTCCCTTAGTTTAGCATCTGAGCTCAGTAGATTTAAGTTAGCTTAAGAGGGGGTAGACTATATATGAGAACAAGTTGTGATGAATTGGATGAAATGCGTTGAGAAGCTATAACAAAATGGTTTGGCCAAAAAAGGATTTTGAAAGAGGATTTGAACAAAAATTAGGGTTTAGGGACAACAGGTTTAGGTAGGATTTTCTTGGAAATAAATGATGAGGTAAGATAATGGAAAATAAATAATGAGGTAAGAAATATATGAACATATAAATACAGAAAGCATGCTTGGATAGGATTTTTTTTGGTGGAAACAAATGTTGAGATAAGACGAAAGATCTATGGAATGACGTTTTGGGTTGGACTGCAGTACCAAATGTTACACTGAAAACAAACCCTGTTCTTTCCCCCTGTGTTATTCTGCTATGTGTTTGTGTACTCTTGTATATTTGTGTTTTTCCTGTCTTTATGTGTTTAGCGAATAAGATTTATGTTGTAGAACTTTTCAAATACTATGTTATTTTCTTTTTAAAGATGTTTAGACATTATTTATTCTGTTTTGTTTTAATGTTCATGTGGATGTTTCGAAAGTTAATCTGATCTTTTATGTATGTACTTATGTCATAATTCCTGTAACACTGATGTATATGTATATTTCTATTCTTTTGTAAAGCCCCTATTACTACAAATGTTATCTGTATTATTATGTTCTTTAATGATGTATTTTGTACCTTTGTTATTGTGTTCTCATGTTATAATATTGTAATTGACACCAGTTCATCAAATTAAGTAACTTGTAAGCATTCATTTCACTGCACACATTTCTGTTGGTCATAGTATATGCACAATATATGAGGAGTTGGGACTGTTAGTGTTCGCACGTGTGTTGATAATTCAGCAAGGGACTGGATAACAGCATTGCTGGTACTAAGGACAATTCCAAAAACTTTGTGAGTGCACAAATGGTGGTTTATGGACTTGCTATATTCTCTGCAAGACTCTTCGATGTGGATTGTGCAGCTGCACAGTTGCAACAGATGGCTGCTGGCCGTCTCTACTAGGACTACAGTGGGTCTGCATCTTTGATGGCCCACAAATACCATTGTTTCTACAAGGACTGCAGTGGGTCTGCATCTCTGGTGGCCCACCAATACCGTAATCTCTACCAGGACTACAGTGGGTCTACTCTGTAATGACCTACCTACCAATATTCTTCAAAACTTCGAATGACTGCTGTGGGTTTGCTCTGTTGTGGCCCATTAGCTGTCTGCATGTCGAGAGTCAGCACTGTCTTTCCGTTGGAAGGACAACACTATTTCTTCAAGACTGCATGGAAATCCACTACCTTCGTGTGCATTTTCTTTTACTGCTCAGACTTTGAGAAAAACACTGCAATTTTACTGTGATGAATGATCAGGACTGTCTTTATGGACTGTGAGAAAATTTTAGCTTTTGACCAACATTGTATCAATAAGTGTGTGCGTTTGATATCTTTGTTATTGTAATTATGAAAAATTTTATCAAATCATTATTGGCCACTGCCCAAAACAATTTGTAAAATTTTTTGTGGGGAGCATGGGGGCTATGTAAGTAGGCTATTTAGGTTTCTATATTGGTAACGCCATGTAGCGCTCTGTGTGAAAATCACTGGCTGTGCTGTGTGCCGTCTGTGGCTAGTTTGCATTGTTGTCTGCCATTGTAGTGTTGGGCAGCTGGATGTGAACAGCGCGTAGCGCTGTGCAGTTGGAGGTGAGCCGTCAGCAGTGGTGGATGTGGGGAGAGAGATGGCGGAGTTTTGAAATTTGTAAGACTGGATGTCATGAACTGCTATATACATTATGACTTTTGAACACTGTTGAGGTAAATACATTGTTTGTTCTCTATGAAAATCTTTCATTTGCTAACTATGCCTATTAGTAGTTAGTGCCTTCAGTAGTTTGAATCTTTTATTAAGCTGGCAGTAGTGGCGCTCGCTGTATTGCAGTAGTTCGAGTAACGAAGATTTTTGGTGAGGTAAGAGATTTGTGAAAGTTATAGGTTAATGTTAGTCAGGGCCATTCTTTTGTAGGGATTTTTGAAAGTCAGATTGCGTTGCGCTAAAAATATTGTGTGTCAGTTTAAACACAGTCATGTATAATTGTTCTAAGGGGACGTTTCATACTGTAAGTGTAGACCAGATTTGGCTTCAATTAAGATAAATAGTATCGGCAGCAATTGAAAGATTTATACCAAACAGTTTAACAAACGACGGAGGTGATCTTCCTTGGTACACAAAACGAGTGAGAACACTGTTGCAGAAACAACTAAACAAACATACCATATTTAAACAGACGCAAAATTCCCAAGTTTGTCGATCTTTCACAGAAGCTAGAAAATTAGGGCGGCCTTCAATGCGAGAGGCTTCCAATAGTTTCCGCAAAGAAATTGTGTGGCGAAACCTGGCAGAAAATCCAAAGAGATTCTAGTCGTATGAGAAGTATGGTAGCGACAAGAGATAATAAATGCCTTCTCTGCGCGATAGCAATGGAAATACTATCGAAGACAGCGCTGCCCAAGCAGAGTTACTGAACACGGCCTTCTGAAATGCCTCCACAGAACAAGGCGAAGCAAATACTGCAGAATTAGAATCAAGAACAGCTGCCAACATGAGTTACGAAGAAATAGATGTCCTCGGAATAGTGAAGAAACTTAAATAACTTAATAAAAGCATGTCTTCTGGTCCAGACTGTATACCAATTACATTCCTTTCAGAATAAGCTGATGCAATAGCTCCATACGTAACACTCATATAAACCGTTGTCTCGACGAAAGATCCATACCCAAAGACTGGAAATCTGCGGAGGTCACACCAACATTCAAGTAAGATAGTAAGAGTAATCCATTAAATTACAGGCCCATATCATTAACGTAGTTATGCAGCAGGATGTTAGAACATACATTGTGTTTGAACATGATGAATTACCTCGAATAAAACGGTCTATTGCCACACAGTCAACATGAATTTAGAAAACATCGTTGTTGTGAAACACAACTAGCAGTTTATCCGCATGAAGTGTTGAGTGCTATTGACAACGGATTTCAGATTGGTTCCGTATTTGTGCTTCCAGAAGGCTTTTGACACTGTACCACAAAAGCGGCTTGTAGTGAAATTGCTTGCTTACGGAATATCGTCCCAGTTATGTGACTTGATACTTGATTTCCTGTCAGAGAGGTCACAGTTCGTAGTAACTGACGCAAAGTCATCGAGTAAAACAGAAGAGATTTCTGGCGTTCCCCAAGATAGTGTTAAAAGCCCCTTGCTGTTCTTTATCTACATAAACGATTTGGGAGACAATCTGAGCAGCCGTCTTAATTTGTTTGCACATGACGCTGTCGTTTATCGACTAATGAAGTCATCAGAAGATCAAAACAAATTGGAAAGATATGTGTAAGGGGGCGAAAATTGGCAATTAACGCTAAATAACGAAAAGTGGTAAGATACTAGGGGTAAGATAGATACTGCCTACAGGAAAATTAAAGAGACCTTTGGAGATAAGAGAAAGACTTGTATGAATATCAAGAGCTCAGATGGAAACCCAGTTCTAAGCAAAGAAATGAAAGCAGAAAGGTGGAAGGAGTATATAGAGGGCCTATACAAGGGCGATGTGCTTGAGGACGATATTATGGAAATGGAAGAGGATGTAGATGAAGATGAAATGGGAGATACGATACTGCGTGAAGAGTTTGACAGAGCACTGAAAGACTTGCAATGGCAAGGAAAGCTTTTCTGAAGAAGAGAAATTTGTAAACATCGAGTATAGATTTACGTGTCAGGAAGTCATTTCTGAAAGTATTTGTATGGAGTGTAGCCATGTATGGAAAGCCGGCCGAAGTGGCCGTGCTGTTAAAGGCGCTGCAGTCTGGAACCGCAAGACCGCTACGGTCGCAGGTTCGAATCCTGCCTCGGGCATGGATGTTTGTGAGGTTAGTTAGGTTTAACTAGTTCTAAGTTCTAGGGGACTAATGACCTAAGCAGTTGAGTCCCATAGTGCTCAGAGCCATTTGAACCAGGTATGGAAGTGAAACATGGATGATAAATAGTTTGGACAAGAAGAGAATAGAAGCATTCGAAATGTGGTGCTACAGAAGAATGCTGAAGATTAGATGGGTAGATCACATAACTAATGAGGAAGTATTGAATTGGATTGGGGAGAAGAGAAGTTTGTGGCACAACTTGACCAGAAGACAGGATCGGTTGGTAGGACATGTTCTGAGGCATCAAGGGATCATCAATTTAGTATTGGAGGGCAGCGTGGAGGGTAAAAATCGTAGAGGGAGACCAAGAGATGAATACACTAAGCAGATTCAGAAGGATGTAGATTGCAGTAGATACTGGGAGATGAAGAAGCTTGCACAGCATAGAGTAGCATGGAGAGCTGCATCAAACCAGTCTCAGGACTGAAGACCACAACAACAACAACAACGAAAAGTGTGAGATGATCCACATGAGAGCCAAAAGGAATCCGTTAAACTTCGGTTACAGGACAAATCATTAAAATCCAAAGGCCGTAAATTCAACTAAATACCTGGGAATTACAATTACGAACAACTTAAATTGGAAGGAACACATTGAAAATGTTGTGGGGAAGCCTAACCAAAGCCTGTGTTTTATTGGCAAGACATTTAGAACATGTAAGAAATTTTATGAGAGTGCGGTGTGCCAACCATTGCAGAATCTAGCGCGGTGTCAACCAAAGAGGTCCTGTTATGAAATGAAATGGCACCCCAAACCATCACTCCTGGTTATCGGGCCGAATGCATGGTGACAGCGGCTGGGTACCCCGCCGCTGTCCGTGGCGCCTCAAAACACGCCTCTGCTGGCCCCAGGGACCAGAATTTCATTAACAATCGTCTAGCTTCAATTTAAGTCACAATAGTACACGGTCAGTTGCATTAATACCACCACCACCTGTGTTAAACGTTCAGTAACCACTCACAGATGCCAGGTGACTGCCCTGTCAGTGGAGGGTATATAATGCGAGTCGCGGGAGGCGTAAAACGGCGCCGTGGTTGTAATGCAGAAGTTCAACGATTTATCTAATGTTCACCCCCCGCCCCCCCCCCCCCATGAACCATGGACCTTGCCGTTGGTGGGGAGGCTTGCGTGCCCCAGCGATACAGATAGCCGTACCGTAGGTGCAACCACAACGGAGGGGTATCTGTTGAGAGGCCAGACAAACGCGTGGTTCCTGAAGAGGGGCAGCAGCCTTTTCAGTAGTTGCCAGGGCAACAGTCTGGATGATTGACTGATCTGGACCTGTAACACTAACCAAAACGGCCTTGCTGTGCTGGTACTGTGAACGGCTGAAAGCAAGGGGAAACTACGGCCGTAATTTTTCCCGAGGGCATGCAGCTTTACTGTATGGTTAATGATGATGGCGTCCTCTTGAATAAAATATTCCGGAGGTAAAATAGTCCCCCATTCGGATCTGCGGGCGGGGACTACTCAAGAGGACGTCGTCATCAGGAGAAAGAAAACTGGCGTTCTACGGATTGGAGCGTGGAATGTCAGATCCCTTAATCGGGCAGGTAGGTTAGAAAATTTAAAAAGGGAAATGGATAGGTTAAAGTTAGATATAGTGGGAATTGGTGAAGTTCGGTGGCAGGAGGAACAAGACTTTTGGTCAGGCGAATACAGGGTTATAAATACAAAGCCAAATAGGCGTAATGCAGGAGTAGGTTTAATAATGAATAAAGAATAGGAATGCGGGGAAGCTACTACAAACAGCAGAGTTAACGCATTATTCTGGCCAAGATAGACACGAAGCCCACGCCTACTACAGTAGTACAAGTTTATATGCCAACTAGCTCTGCAGATGACGAAGAAATTGAAGAAATGTATGATGAAATAAAAGAAATTATTCAGATAGTGAAGGGAGCCGAAAATTTAATAGTCATGGGTGACAGAAATTCAGTAGTAGGAAAAGGAAGAGAAGGAAACGTAATAGGTGAATATGGATTGGGGGTAAGAAATGAAAGAGGAAGCCGCCTTGTAGAATTTTGCACAGAGCATAACTTAATCATAGCTAACACTTGGTTCAAGAATCATGAAACAGGGTTGTATACATGGAAGAAGCCTGGAGACACTAAAAGGTTTCAGATAGATTATACTATGGTAAGACAGAGATTTAGGAACCAGGTTTTAAATTGTAAGACATTTCCAGGGGCAGATGTGGACTCTGACCACAATCTATTGGTTATGAACTGTAGATTGAAAATGAAGAAACTGCAAAAAGATGGGAATTTAAGGAGATGGGACCTGGATAAACTGAAAGCACCAGAGGTTGTACAGAGTTTCAGGGAGAGCGTAAGTGAACAAATGGCAGGAATGGGGGAAAGAAATACAGTAGAGGAGGAATGGGTAGCTTTGAGGGATGAATTAGTGAAGGCAGCAGAGAATCAAGTAGGTAAAAAGACGAGGGCTAGTAGAAATCCTTGGGTAACAGAAGAAATATTGAATTTAATTGATGAAAGGAGAAAATATAAAAATGCTGTAAATGAAGCAGGCAAAAAGGAATACAAACGTCTCAAAAATGAGATCAAAAGGAAGTGCAAAATGGCTAAGCAGGAATGGCTAGAGGATAAATGTAAGGATGTAGGGGCTTATCTCACTAGGGGTAAGATAGAAACTGCCTACAGGAAAATTAAAGAGACCTTTGGAGAAAAGAGAACTACTTGTATGAATATCAAGAGCTCAGATGGAAACCACGTTCTAAGCAAAGAAGGGAAAGCAGAAAGATGGAAGGGGTATGTAGAGGGTCTATACACGGGCAATGTACTTGAGGACAATATTATGGAAATGGAAGAGGATGTAGATGAAGATGAAATGGGAGATATGATACTGCATGAAGAGTTTGACAGAGCACTGAAAGACCCAAGTCGAAACAAGGCCCCGGGAGTAGACAACATTCATTAGAACTACTGATGGCCTTGGGAGAGCCAGTCCTGACAAAGCTCTACCATCTGGTGAGCAAGATGTATGAGACAGGCGAAATACCCTCAGACTTCAAAAAGAATATAATAAGCCCAGTACCAAAGAAAGCAGGTGTTGACAGATGTGAAAATTACAGAACTATCACTTTAAAGTGACGGCTGAAAAATACTAACGCGAATTCTTTACAGACGAATGGAAAAATTAGTTGATGCCGACCTAGGGGAAGATCAGTTTGGATTCCGTAGAAATATTGGAACACGTGAGGCAATACTCACCCTACGACTTATCTTAGAAGCTAGAGTAAGGAAAGGCAAACCTACGTTTCTAGCATTTGTAGACTTAGAGAAAGCTTTTGACAATGTTGACTGGAATACTTTCTTTCAAATTCTGAAGGTGGCAGGGGTAAAGTACAGGGAGCGAAAGGCTATTTACAATTTGTATGGAAACCAAATGGCAGTTATAAGAGTTGAGGGGCATGAAAGGGAAGCAGTGGTTGGGGAGGAAGTGAGACAGGGTTGTAGCCTCTCCCCGATGTTATTCAATCTGTATATTGAGCAAGCAGTAAAGGAAACAAAAGAAAAATTCGGAGTAGGTATTAAAATTCATGGAGAAGAAATAAAAACATTGAGGTTCGCCGATGACATTGTAATTCTGTCAGAGACAGCAAAAGACTTGGAAGAGCAATTGAACGGAATGGATAGTGTCTTGAAAGGAGGATATAAGATGAACATCAACAAAAGCAAAACGATGATAATAGAATGTAGTCGAGTTAAGTCGGGTGATGCTGAGGGTATTAGATTAGGAAATGAGACACTTCAAGTAGTAAAGGAGTTTTGTTAACATCGAGTGTTTATTTAAGTGTCAGGAAGTCGTTTCTGAAAGTATTTGTATGGAGTGTAGCCATGTATGGAAGTGAAACATGGACGATAAATAGTTTAGACAAGAAGAGAATAGAAGCTTTCGAAATGTGTGTGGCGTTTGCTGTGTTATTCAGTAGTTTGGTATTTAACTAATTTGTAAATGAAAATGATAATCTTATTTTATTACATTCAGTAATTACTAAATAATTTTTCTTCCGGCTAAAGATTTGATCAAGTTGCTAAAGAACTCCAAGTTAACGTCGTGTTAAAGTGTTGTCTGTAAGTTGTGTAAGTGTCACTAAATCACAGTTCATACAACAGATTCAACACAACTATTGATTAAGATGGAAGCAGTTATCTTCAGCAAAATGATCATTAAAACCACCGAATATCAGCCGCGTACAAGACTGACGTATGTTACCTGAAACAATATTCCTCGCAACTCGTGCGTAATTAATTTCGGCTCTATACATCAGGTAGAAAAGTTTGTTATAACGATCGTGCTATGAGCACTGTTTTTAAAGAACCAATCTGATTCGAATTGTTTTCATTAAAATGAGTTCGGGACCACCGGCGCACATTTATTTTTACACATTTGTATTACGTTCAGCATTTATGTCTGCAGAGTTGCGCAATTTGAATTTGCCGCTGTGATAATTGTTAAGATGGCGGCAAGACAATTGATAGAGACTTTCTATTGTTAGAGCAAATAAGTAAATATTTAAAATGTTTATTAAACGCTATAAACTATTCTTTCATATTGTGCAGTATTTAGACCTCATCAAGCAAACATTTGATTTGTTTCTAAGGAAAACACAGACAAAAACGCGATTCAAATCGCTGTCATCAATGGCTGCGCTCCTTGCAGCGGAAAGAAATAATTAACACAGATAATGCTTACTGAGAGAGGAATTAAAGTTACAAATAATTATTCACTCATATTTATAATAATAATGAACTCTATTTTCAAGTAATAATTAACAAATAATTACAATTTCTTAACAGACCTCAGTTCGATATGCGTCCTGTAATGGTACTTTGACTTCCGAGCCTCCGCCAGTACAAAGTTATAATTTACGATCGCGCATGCAGAAGAGCGCTGCGCCAGCGACCGATTTTATAACTAATTTTGTTCTTTTTTTTACTTTTGCGTAGATTTTTGTTTTTAAGAACTGATGGAGGACTCTCTCTCTTGTCTTGATGCGAAAGACGTGTATTTTTCCACGCTGTGTTGAATGTGCCTTTGGGTGAAAATTAAAATTACATTACAAAGCGAGGTTGTTTCAGTAGCTAATGAGGAGAAGATAATAAAAGGTAACACCACAGTCCGCAACTTACAAAAGCCAACCAACAAAAGGTAAAAACAAAGGAAGACAAACGCAGATCATAAAAGCATATACAATTATCATTGTCTTTGTATGATACAAATCGATATGTCCAATTATATCATAGAATATTATATAAATAATTAATATTTATAAGTTTTCACTGTTTTTTCATACGTCGAATAGATAATGTTTATAACTGTTAGAGGCATAATTTCCTCTCGTCGCACTGTAGCCAAAAATTTATCACGTGGATGTTACATGTGGTGCTACAGAAGAATGCTGAAGATTAGATGGGTAGATCATATAACTAATGAGGAGGTGTTGAATAGGATTGGGGAGAAGAGAAGTTTGTGGCACAACTTAACTAGAAGAAGGGATCTGTTGGTAGGGCGTGTTCTGAGGCATCAAGGGATCACCAATTTAGCATTGGAGGGCAGCGTGGAGGGTAAAAATCGTAGAGGGAGACCAAGAGACGAATACACCAAGCAGATTCAGAAGGATGTAGGTTGCAGTAGGTACTGGAAGATGAAGCTTGCACAGGATAGAGTAGCATGGAGAGCTGCATCAAACCAGTCTCAGGACTGAAGACCACAACAACATCTAATGTCCAAATAGGAATAACATTGGCTTTGGTGCCAAGGATGGAAGGTTCTCCAAAACGGCTCAAGTTTTAAAGTGTTGGCGTGCCGCCGGGACTGAAGTACAGCGTGTGTAGTAAAAGCTGCCGTCTGAAACCGACTGCAAGGTGACTGTGGTGCACCTCAGGCCGTAGGTTAACGAGCGGACGACGGCTGTGGAGGTGTGTGCGGCGAGTAGACGTGCAGCCTACTGAGCGGGAGGCAGCCAAGGTGAGCCGAGGGGCAGCCGACGGCGCCACCCCAGAGTGCTGGTGCGTCTGGGCCTGGCTGTTGCAACCACGCCGACTGCTGCTCATCGGCGACAGAGGCTGCAGTCTGCACGCCGGTGCCGCAGCTTTACATCCGTCTAGTGGATCACGTTTTGTGCTCAGTCGTACACGTGGTCGTTGGAATATACGGCGTGAAATTTAAGAAAGATAACACGCTGCAACAGTCGTCGGAATGGTCTAGGCTGGAGGATGGAGCTTTATGGTCCGGGGAATGTGGCGTCCTCTGGACGGTCTCGTCATTCTGGAAGGCACACTCGATTCACATAAGCGTGCATCTACAGTTAGGGACCACGCCCACAATGGCATCTACCAGCAGGACAATGCAACGTGTCACACAGCTCGCAGGGCACGTGGGTGATTCGAAGAGCACCGCGATGAGGTCACCGTACTCCACCGGCACCACTAAACTCCCTGGATTTAAACCGAATCGAGAATGTTTGGCTCCACCTCAATAAGGTGGTGGATCCTCGAGCGACAAACTATACGCAGGTGGCACCGACACAGGAATGGGAATGGCTCGGCGTCCCTGTCAATACCTTCTAGAACAATTTTGACCCACTTCCCGCACGCCCTCCCTTCTGAAAACAGTTATCCGCGCTTTCGGCAAGTGGTCACGTTAATGTCGCTGGACCGTGTAATGTACCGGGTGATCAAAAAGTCAGTATACATTTGAAAACTTAATAAACCACGGAATAATGTAGATAGAGAGGTACAAATTGACGCACATGCTTGGAAGGACATGGGGTTTTATTATAACCAAAAAAAAAAAAAATAGTATTGCTAGACGCGTGACAGATCTCTTGCGCGCGTCGTTTGGTGATGATCGTGTGCTCAGCCGCCACTTTCGTCATGCTTGGCCTCCCAGGTCCCCAGACCTCAGTCCGTGCGATTATTGGCGACCTGAGGTCGCAAGTGTATCGTGATCGACCGACATCTCTAGGGATGCTGAAACACAACATCCGACGCCAATGCCTCACCATAGCTCCGGACATGCTTTACAGTGCTGTTCACAACATTATTCCTCGACTACAGCTATTGTTGAGGAATGATGGTGGACATGTTGAACATTTCCTGTAAAGAAAATCATCTTTGCTTTGTCTTACTTTGTTATGCTAATTATTGCTATTCTGATCACATGAAGCGCCATCTGTCGGACATTTTTTTAAATTGTGTATCTTTTTGGTTCTAATAAAACCCCATGTCATTCTAAGCATGTGTGTCAATTTGTACCCCTCTATCTACATTATTCCGTAATTTGTTCAGTTTTCAAATTTATACCAACTTTTTGATCACCCGCTATACTTCCGGATGCTACTCCTTGCTGTTCGCTGTCACCAATGGAAAAAAGACTACCAATACGAGACGACTGAGAATGATTCGCTACGTAACTAGCGCCTGATGTGAATTCCGATCGCACTTTATATAGCCTATTGGTATTTGTCGCTAGCGATCTCCGAGAAGACAGAGTGCTATAAAACGTGCGTTCACTGATGAATAAACGTAGAACAAACGTAATTTGTTGTGTATGCGTACCTAAGTGCATAACATTCTGATACTTCAAGATAAATTAATACTGTATTTAACGGAATATTGATTTATGTGTGCATAAAAGGCTCAGTGGCAGACTCTCCAATGAGCTTTGCATTGTATGCTATCTGGTGTAATTAATTTGCAGAACAATTAACAACTAGTAGTCTCTCTTACAACGTCGAAGCTGTACTATTGAGACCAAGTCTCAGTTACAAAGATTAAATTCATTAACTGTCTATCTAAGCAGGTGAATACGGGCTAGGGGTAAGGAATGAAAGACGAAGCCGCCTAGTACAATTTTGCACAGAGCATAACTTAATTATACCTAACACTTGGTTAAAGAATCATGAAAGAAGGCTGTATGCATGGAAAAGACCTTGAGACGCTGCAAAATCCCAGATACATTATATAATGGTAACACAGTGATTAGGAACCAGGTTTTAAATAGTAAGACATTTCCAGGGGCAGATCTGGACTCTGACAACAATTTATTGGTTATGGATTGTAGATTAAAACTGAAGAAACTGCAAAAAGGTGGGAATTTAAGGAGATGGGATCTGGATAAAATGACAGAACCAGAGGCTGTATAGAGTTTCAGACAGACCATTAGGGAACGATTGACAGGAACGGGAGTAAGAAATACAGTATAGGAAGAATGGGTAGCTTTGAGGGATGAAATAGTGAAGCCATCAGAGCATCAAGTAGGTAAAAAGACGAGGGTTAGTAGAAATTCATGGATAGCAGGAAAGATACCCACACAGATGCATACCGACAATCTTTTTTTCCACTAACAATACGAACTGGAATAGAAAGGAGAACCGGTAGAGGTACTCAAGGTACTAAGAAGACAGGTTAAGGAAATGCAGACATACGTTTCTAGAATTTGTAGACTTACACAAAGCTTTTGACAATGTTGACTGGAACACTCTCTTTCAAACTTTAAAGGTGGCACGTGTAAAATACTGGGCACGAAATGCTATTTACAATTTGTACAGAGACCAGATGGCAGTTATAAGAGTCGAGGGGCATGAAAGGGAAGCAGTGGGTGGGAAGGGAGTGAGACAGGGTTATAGCCTGTCCCCGATGTTATTCAATCTGTATATTGAGCAAGCAGTGAGGAAACAAAAGAAAAATTTGAAGTAGGAATTAAAATCCATGGAGAAGAATTAAAAACTTCGAGGTTTGCCGATGACATTGTAATTCTGTCAGAGATAGCAAAGGACCTGGAAGAGCAGCTAAAGGGAATGGACAGTGTCTTGAAAGGACGATTCTGATGAACATCAACAAAAGCAAAATGAGGATAATGGAACGTTGTCGAATTAAATCAGGTGATGGCGAGGGAATTAGATTAGGAAATAAGATATTTAAAGTAGTAAATGAGATTTGCTGTCTGGGGAACAAAATAACTGATGATTGTCGAAGTAGAGAGGATATCAAATGTAGACTGGCTAGGGCAAGGAAAGCGTTTCTGAAGAAGAGAAATTTGTTAACATCGAGTATAGATTTAAGTGTCAAGAAATCGTTTGTGAAAGTATTTGTATGGAGTATAGCCATGTATGGAAGTGCAATATGGACGATAATTAGTTTGGACAAGAAGAGAATAGAAGCTTTCGAAGTGTGGTGCTACAGATGAATGGTGAAGATTAGATGGGTGGATCACATAACTAATGAGGAGGTGCTGAACAGAAATGGGGAGAAGAGGAATTTGTGGCATAAATTGGGTAGAAGAAGGGATCGGTTGGTAGGATACGTTCTGCGGCATCAAGGGATCACCAATTTAGTATTGGAGGGCAGCGTGGAGGGTAAAAATCGTAGAGAGAAGCCGAGATATGAATACCCTAACCAAATTCAGAAGGGTGTAGGTTGCAGTAGTTGTTCGGAGATGAAGGAGCTTGCAGAGGATAGAGTAGCATGGAGAGCTGTTCAAACCAGCCTCTATACGGGAGAAAACAACAACAACAGCGACAACAACATATGTAAGATAGCCTAAGTAGCGATAACCGTATATCCTGCTTGATAAACGCGTGGTCCACTATATACCACATATATTGATGTTCTTTTTTTGTCATCGCTCTTCTAACTGAGCCAATCTCTTCACCTCAGAGTAGCTCTAAGACCCAACGCGCTCAGTTACCTGCTGTATGCTAATTGCTGTTTTCCCGCCGTAGTCTAGGGGTCTGCGCACTACGGGAAACCGAGAAGTCGAAGAAAACAGAAGAAAAGGAAACAAAGAGTGCGGTAGATGTCGCGAATGTAGACTCGAAGTCGCGAGTTTGAGAACACACATTCCCTAATTTCCTTTTTTCCGCGTTTCGGCCTTCTACTGAAGTCACCAGACTGATGAGAGAAAAAGTGGTGTGTGTGTGGGGGGGGGGGGGGGGGGTTAACGTCTTTGACTAGTGCGAACGAAGTTCTTCGCGATGGCACTTACATGTAAAATATTCTCGGTATTTTTGCCGCGTCAGTTCTCAATAAAATCTCGAGCTTTCGACGATTACCTCCATCGTCATCGTCAGGAGCTGACTGTCTCCACTGCTGCTGTGGTACCTTCTATATAGCCCGAAGACGGCTTCTGAGTGGTCGGCTTCTGATTGGTCGGCGATTACGTACTGCTGTCGCAGACGGTCTCACTGTGTGCGCCGGTGGCGCCACCGCTTCCGTTGGAACGTAAACCTTGGAAGGAACGTCTCTGCTGCTTCTCTGCATCAAGCGCTCGTCTCCTTCCACAGCCCAGATGGTATCTGCTGTCGCGGTTAAAGTTCTTTTGGCTCATTCCTATTTCAACAACCTCTTTAATAACAAAATCCCAGTACGTGGAGGCATGGGACAGAATTTTTGTTTCATCGAAAAATATTTTATGTTTGTTCGTGAGGCTGTGCTCCGCAATTGCCGATTTCTCCAGTTCTCTATTTTTAATATGGCGTTGGTGTTCTGCACAGCGGTCGGAAACCGTACGAATCGTCTGACCTATATAATTGCTTCCACACTCATAGGGATAGTATAAACTGCAGGGACCCTGAGGTTGAGATTGTCCTTAACAGGGCGCATCATGTCCTTAATTTTCTTAGGAGGACGAAAAGTCGGTCTTTTACCTGGTCTACGCAGGACTCTTCCTATTTTGCTGGAAATTCCGCCACAAAAAGGAAGAACCGCAATCGGTGTTTCATCCTGCGAGTGTGCAGCATTTTCACGTTTCCTTTTTTTGGAGAACGCTTCCTTTACATCGCGTGCACCTTAGCAGTTCTTTCGGAACACGTGCTTCAGATGGTTAATCTCGGACCTTAAGTCGTCCTCGTCAGAAACAGTTTTTGCTCTATATACCAACGTGTTCAAATCGGCTCTCTTCCGAGCAGGATGATGGAAACCCTGTGCATTCAGGTATAAATCGGTATGCGTCGGCTTGCGGTGTACAGAGTGCACTAAAACGTCTAAGAAAGGCACTCTCCCTTCCTTCTCCATCTCGACAGTGAACTGGATGTTCGAATGTATGCTGTTCATGTGTTCCACGAATTGTTCGAGAGCTTCTGCGGCGTGTGGCCACATCATAAATGTATCGTCCTGCCCGAGGCAGGATTCGAACCTGGGACCGTAGCGGTCGTGCGGTTCCACACTGTAGCGCCTAGAAACGCTCGGCCACCTCGGCCGGTTACGGAGTAGTTGCGCAGAACATACGGCGTGTTCATTGTCACTGAACACATTGATATATCTCGAAGATTACACATCGGGTCAAGGAAAGTTATAACTCTAATTTGTTCGTCTTGGAGAGGGACATCCAATGATACCACCCTCGACCAGCCACGCCACCCCGTCCCGGAAGGCAACTTTGGGATCTTCAGTGGGAACCCTCGTTCTTTATTGCAGATTACGATTCTACGGCCAAATCTACATATGTTTTGTATGAAGCTTTTTCTTCGTTTCGCCACAGCTGGCGCTGTAATCGGAGGAACAGAGATGAGTACACACTCGTAATTTACGGCATGCTACTCAATGCCCCTGAATATCCAGTGCCATGTGGGACCGCAACTCCATACTGCGAGGGTAAGACAGGTCAGTATTTCACAGCTTCTAATTGAAACCGCATTCGCAACGTCGCATTCGTCCGACATAATGAATCGGGGACTTCTCGACGCGCCACCGCACCCAATCATACAAAATGTTCAAACGTAGTACCGCCAACTTCAGTACACTTAGTGATCCGCTTTTCAAAGGACCGTCCACAGGAGGGAAGTATATCTGTAGGAATATCAGCACCTGCGTTTCGCATTTGGTGGTACACCTTATCCCCTAAACATCCCCACAGAAATAAATCCGGCGACCTAGCGGACCAGTTAATGGGGCCGCCTCTGCCAACCCACCGATCACTCTAAACACGGTCTGACACTGCCGTGCTGCAGGTGTGTAATGCGCTGGCCAACCGTCATGCTCAAACTACACACGGGGTGTCCAGAAAGTCTCTTCGCAGTGCCCTACGACTGTTAGCGGCGCGTGCCATATGCCGCAGTGAATATACTCAAATGAAACTCAGTGAAATACAAGTTATTAATTTATTGAATACTCATTTTTACTTACAAATTTTCGCTTCAAATGTTGAAAGTGTCCCCCCTGTTGTTGAATACACAGTTCAATTCGTCTACTCAAGTTTCCAAACACAAGGTGAAACATTTCTTCTCTAACAGAAGCAGTGAAAATGGATGTTGCAGTTTTCAGTTCATCGATGGATTTTGGACAGTTTTTATAGACAGTTGCTTTCGCTGCACCCCAGAAGAAAATTTCAGGTGGTGTTAGGTCAGGCGATCGAGGAGGTCAAAGTACCTGTGAAATTATATGAGATCGCCAAAAACATAAGCAAACAGTGACATTGAAAATAACCGTTCAGTATTTGATTTAACACATGTTCTCCTGTGAATGGGTACAGGATATCACTGCAGTATCGTTGTGCCTTTATTGTTTCGTTGAAAAATAAGAGACCCACAATCCAACGTCTAGATTTGCAATCATAACTCCTATTTTCACAGAATGACGTGGTTCCTCATGAATACACAATGGATTCGCAGTACTCCACATACGAGAATTTTGCGAGTTCATGTGCCCGGATAAATTAAACCACGGCTCATCAGTGGAAAACGTTTCGTTAAGAATATCCCTTCGATTTCGTTGAACGAAATTTTTGAACCATTGACAATAATGCTGTCTCTTGCCATGATCAGTATTTTTCAGTTCTTGCACGACTGTCACTTTGTATGGGAAAAGTTCTGATTTTTTCCTTACAGCTGCGTGGGCCGTTCCGACACTAACATCGATTTCCTGGGCGAGTTTTCTTACTGGCATGTTCGGACTCGTGGACATTTCATCGGAAATATCGAGTAGTTTATCCTCAGACAAAACGCTAGGACGACCACTCCTCGGTGAATCTGCCACTGAACGCGTACTTCGAAATTTGTTAATCAAATCTGGCACAGTATCGCGATGTGGGAGCTTTGTCTCCGGGAAAACTGAATTAAATGTTTGACGAACTGAAATTGTGTATTTACCGCCAGCTTTGAACTCTTCTTCGGCTAAAAACACACCTTCTTCAATGGTTAGCATTTTCTGACAAAAACGAAACAAACGAACAAAGGAACTAAACTTAAACGTTCACGTCAACTCGTAACGACACACACCAACCATACTACTGACGCTGGCTGAGATAAACGAAACAGTGGAATGTTCGGAGAGTCCAAGAACCCAGGCAGGCGAACAATCATACGGCACGCGCGGCTTACAATCGTACGGCACTGCGGAGAGGCTTTTTGAACACCCCGTACGTTGTCGAACGTCAAGGGGGGGGGGGGGGGGGGACACCCTGCAGTAGCACCGGTAGTGCCTGTTCCAAAAACGTTCGATATTTGCGTCCATTCAACGCGCCGTCGATAAAATACGCACCAATGAGTTTATTCCCCATGACGCCACACCACACGTTAAGCGAGTAAGCACGTTGATGGTCAGCTTGCCATCTGCACTGCAGTAATGCATGTTATGCTGGTTAACGCTGCCTTGGTTTGTGACTGTAGATTCATCGTAAAACACTAGCTGGGGCTTTGTTTGCGTTTGTTGAGGTGGCCGTTCACGAGACACTACCTGGTCACGGAAATCGGCGCCATGAAGTGCTCGATGCGGTGACACTTGGACTGGACGACACTTATGACGATGCAGTATTGTCACAATACTACCTAGGGACATCCGGAACCGCGGTGTAATTGTTGGGCCGTAATGCATGGTTTGCACTGCAGCTTGTACAACTGTTTCATCAGCTTCTCTTGTAACACGTTTCCTTAGTTTCCTTTTGCCACTCTCTAGGCCGCCACCAGATAAAGGCGTTCACAGTCTTGTAAAAGAACGAACGAGGAGGAGCTTTCTCTGGTAAACACTCGGCATACAAGGCAACAGCAGCCTCAGCATTTCTGCTACATTCTCGGTAAATCACGATAATTTCGATTTTTTCTTCTGCGGTTGCAACATTCATCGTTCACTTGCACGTATGTTCGGTAGATGTGCAGGCAGTAAACACTGTAATGTGTGGAGCTGCCACCTGTTGTACGTCTGCTCTTGTCGCAGTGTACACGCCCACGGCGGCGCCTCGACCAGTCCCCTGTTCGATATCTCGGAGGAATACAACGTTGCCAATGGTGTTTCCAACGAGAAGATATTAATTACTGGCAGCGTGGAAGTGGGGTCCCACGCGCCACTGGATACTCGAGAGCCATTGAGTAGCTTGTCGTAAATTACGACTGTGCAGCCATTTCTGTTCCTCCGATTACAGTGCCATCTGCGGCGAAACGAAGAAAATGCTTCAGACAAAACGGACGTAGAGTTTTGCCATAGAATGGTAATGAGCAATAAAAGACGGCGGTTCCCACTGAAGATTTCAAAGCTGCCCCCCCCCCCCCTGCCACCCACGGTCACGGTGAGGTGCCGGGTCGAGTGGGGAACATTGGATGTCGCCCTGCGAGACAAACAAATTGGAATTATAACGCGTTTTGATCCGATTAGTAGGTTTAGAGATACTTCGAAGTACTCAGTTAAAATAAACACCCTGTCTATACCACCATTTCACCTGGGCGCGTTAAGGGTTTACTTACTTTTTAGGATACCGTATCTCAATAAGTAAAAACGGAAGTTGAGGTATCAATTTCAAATATGTGCTAGATACTAAGATCTACGGTCCCTTGGAGATGTAAACAGCTGAAGCTTCCACAGTATGTCAATGCAACCAAAACATACGGCCATTTATGTCACCTATTTTGAAACTCGCAAAGTTACTCATAAAAACACATGTTAGAATACTGAAGTTTGGCAAGAAGCAAAGTTTCACGGTACAAGTAACGGAAAAATGCCGAAAATTATGAATCTGTAATTACATCAGACGAAAAAAAGTTTGTCATATGGTATATGACTATATGTCAAGAATCCTTCTTGTCAGAAACGACGAGCAAGTTACAATTTATCTCGCATAGGAGGGTCTACGGTTGCATGGCGGTGTAAGAAATTGAAGCTTCTAAGTCAAAGCAGGCGAACGCTTCAGGCATATATGTCGCATATTTCCATTCTGTCAAACTCACTCGTTACAACCTATAGGGAACTTCCTGTTGATCTATAATCATGAAATTTGGCCAGAAGAAAGGTTTCACACTAGAGTTAAAAGAAAAGAAAAAAAAACGAAAAATTGTTAAGTTGCGATTACATTACACGAAAAAAATTACCACTTGTTATCAGAGTTCAAAATAAAAACTAAACCATTCTCGGAAGTCTTAGAATCCCCAGGACGGATATCTTGCGAGTAAAAAGTCGATTGCAGGCAAAAATCGTCGAGGTTCTCCTTTCCCAGCACGGATGAACTGTCTGTGTGAGTACTTACCTCTGGACGCCAGTCGTACTCGAACGTGGTCAGTTTTTTTTTTTTTTTTTTTTTCTCTGTCTCGTTTTCATTTGACTGTCCCTTATCGATCGCAGCAGTTTTTCAGAATGAACGGTTTGCAGAGGGTAGACTAACGTGGGAAGCTGGATGGAATTAGTCTTCTGACAACAACAAAAGATGTGATTGTAGAAGGAGAACATGAGAAAGTTCCCTCGATACCAAAATCCTCCATCCAGTCAGGTGATTTTTTACCGTTGCCTTCGTAGCTACGTTCTCGCAGCACGCCGCTGTCGTCCTGCAGTAGGAACCCTCTCGCGTGCGATGAAGTCACAAGGCTCAGGAATTACACGCGCCGCTCGGCTAATGACTGGTGGCGGAGAGTCCATTTCATTAACCGCGGACGCCGCATCGTCTGAAGCCGAAACGTTTCGTGGAACAGGGGGAAGAGCCCTCTGTGGTTTTGCGGTCAGCGCGTGGTCCAGCTAGCGGCCATTGCTGGGTGTGCCCTGCTTTCTGCCGGGAGAAATAAAAGTGGAAAAAAAGTTTAAACGTTATGCTAGAAGATAAAAGCAACACTGCTTTAGTGCACAAACGACGGCTTACGAAAAACTCGATATCACACAGTAGCTACGAGGAAATCAAGAATTAGGACGAAAAGAGTGAAACTATTTGAGGTTAACTGAGGAATCCTCACAGTCAAGTGCGACCGATTCTCACTATTACCACTAGTAGTCAGCTACCCACTACGAATGTTGTGTAAGTAGGCTGTTTAGGTTTTTATGTTCGTAACGCCACGTAGCGCTCTATATGTAAATCACTGGCTGTGTTGTGTGCAGTCTGTGGCTGGCTAGCATTGTTGTAATATTCGCTATTGTAGTGTTGGGCAGTTGGATGTGAACAGCGCGTAGCGTTGCGCAGTGGTGGATGTGGGGAAAGAGATGCCAGAATTTTAAGAGCGGACGATCTGGACGTGTGTCCGCCAGAAAGAGTAAATTTGTAATATTGGATATCATGAATTGATATATATAATGACTTTTGAACACTATTAAAGAAAATACATTGTTTGTTCTCTATCAAAATCTTTCGTTTGCTAACTATGCCTATCAGTAGTTAGTGCCTTCAGTAGTCTGAATCTTTTATTCAGCTGGCAGTATTGGCGCTCGTTGTATTGCAATAGTTCGAGTAACGACGATTTTTGTGAGGTAAGTGATTCATGAAAGGTATAGGTTATTGTTAGTCAGGGCCATTCTTTTGTAGAGATTATTGAAAGTCAGATTGCGTTGCGCTAAAAATATTGTGTGTCAGTTTAGTGTTGATCAGAATAAGTAAAGAGAGAAATGTCTGAGTACGTTCAGTTGTGCTCAGCTGTTTGAAAATCAAATGACGTAGAGATTTATCAGCACAGTAATTCATTAATTTTTCTAAGGGGATGTTTCAACTGATATTTTTAAATATATTGGGAACCCGATACATCGATACTTAAGTATGTCGTTATGGGACCTCGATTCATCGATAAAGAGTATCGATATATCTGTTGTAGAAATATCGACAAACCCATAAAACTATCGACTGATCATTGTAAATATACTGCCAGTTTTAAAGCTATGTACATTGCTGTCTGGAAATTTTGCAAGGCTGCGTTTATTTTACGACAAAACAGTATAAACAGGTATCAGTAAAGCAGAAACAATGTAAAGAATACAGAACGTAATCAACTGCAACGTACATAACGGTAGACAGAAATGTTCTTCGCCTTTTTCCAACTTAAAGGATCTGCACACACGTTTCGACAACTGGTTAATGTGCTCAGCATGGGATGTGACCACATGTGGCAGCAATACGCGCCTGACAACGACGGCGCGTGCTGTGAATGACGTCATCAGTCTCCTGTCGAGGCAGTAATGACCACTCCCCATTCTTCCTGCAGCGCTGCTCACAAGCCTCGGAGAGTGATTGGTGGATGCTGACGTCATGCAACCCGTCTCCCCAGTGCATCCCAGACACGCTCTACGGAATTAAAGTGGGGAGAGCGAGCGGTCCACGCCGTGCGTGCAGTATCTTCCGTTTCCAAAATACATGAGCGACCCATGTTCTATGAGATGGAGCATTACCGTCCATCAGTACCAAGTCTGGACCCACAGCTCCTAGCAACAATCGTGCATGAGCTCCCAAAAACTCCTCACGGTACCCCGCAGCAGTCACGTCTCGCTGATTCACCACTGCAATTTCATGGAGAGGTGTTCCAGTGGTCGACATAATCCACGCCCACGCCATTGGGGATCGATATCGGTCTGTTTCCACAAGGTTTGGATCCCGAAACCGTGTTCCACGTGCTCTCCGTCGAGCATCGCTCTCCAGACCAAATCGAAACTCATCTGTGAAAAGAACGTTGCCCACTGTTCGACCGTCCGGGTGTCATACTGACGACTCCACTCTAGACGTCCCCTTCTGTGAACAGACAGCAGGTCTCCAACGATGGAGGCCACTCTGCCGAGGCCTTGTGTACACAGTTTGCCACGATACAGCCGGGGGGTGCTGCGAGGTCACGTGCCACTCACCGTCGTGCCAAATAACGGGCACACGCAGCCGGCCCTGCCCTGGTGTCCACAATACAGTATCAACGGCCTCTACAAACTATTGCCTCATCCGAGGAACAACAGAACGACCCACCGGGCCACATCAGTTTATGACTCTCGTGCTTCCATTCCTCTTGTGGCCCTCCACAGCAGAGTCTGCAGGCGTCTTCTCTGTACCATACTGCACCGTCTGTGACTGTGCACACAGCGCTTATGGCCGTAGGACTACCCTGCAAACGCTACGCCGCTTCGATAGGTACCCTGACATCACTGCTGGTGTGGTTGTCCGTCGATCGGAACGCCGTCTTCCGTGCAGAACATGATCGTAACGACATCTGTTGACAGTTTATACGATTATATCGTGAATTAGACATAAGATGGAGAAATAGCAGTTTGTTTTTGGACACCTGTGTACTTAAGCATTGATTTGTTATTAGATATTTCGTACATCAACCAGCTAGCAGCCTGTCTATCCCCCTTGGATCGAGAATGAAAGGAAACCGGTCCACGTTCACGTTTGGCTATAACCGCGTTGCTAACAGTACCGACTGCGTGTCAGCGGCGGCACAGTACAAGCTGCCCCATGGAGTCCACCGTTCGATTTCGTCACATATCGGATTCGTCCGGAACACTTCGCGTCGACCTCCCTGTTTTTTTCATTTCTGCCAACGCCAGCGACCTAGCAGTTGTAGTGTCAAAACTGCGTGGTGGAGCCAAACGCTGCAGTTTCTGCTGGTGGTGCCGAGCGCCGATTACATCTGCGTTTCCCCCCACCCCTCTCCGCCCACAGCAAAGACAAATCTTCTCATTTAGACTCTTGTTCATCATTTCAAATGGTTCAAATGGCTCTGAGCACTATGGCACTCAACATCTGAGGTCATCAGTCCCCTATAACTTAGAACTACTTAAACCTAACTAACCTAAGGACATCACACAAATCCATGCCCGAGGCAGGATTCGAACCTGCGACCTTAGCGGTCGCGCGGTTCAAGACTGAAGCGCCTAGAACCGCTCGGCCACACGGGCCGGCCGTTCATCATATCCAGCAGCTGTGTCTCAAGAATGTGAATGTCAAGGAATAGCACGCTAGTAGCGTTAAAAATTATTATTCGACTAACTGGTGTACTAGTTCCTCACATAGAAAATTTTGTTATTCCATTCATACCGCCATCCCCCAGAGCAACTGGACTTCTTCTTTGTGCCACCTATATTTGTTTCACACAGTCAAAGAGAAACTCTGGACGTGATGTAAGCCCAAAAAGCAGTAAGAATCCTTCACACGAGTGAAAGTAGAATTATGTTCTACTATAAAAGAACAATTTCAAATATTTACCGAAAATCGCGGAAAAAATACAATACAAAATAAACATATGGATATTCGACGTTGCAGTTTTGATATCGACGCATCGATGTGTTGGGCAAAGTTATCACCGATATATATGTACATCTCTTGGAATAGTTATCGATTATCGATACACGGTCAAGAGCACTGCAGGGTATACATTCACAGCGTGTAAGGTTGCTGCTAGGATTTAGAAAAGAATCACCCGTGAAAGCATTTCCAGATATGACCTGGTCAGATGCACTTCCATGTACTTATAAAGTTTCGAAGCGATCTGACTTCAAAGGGTTTGTAGAAAATACCTAGGCAGTGAACAGTTACTTAACTAGCGCAAAAATTTATGGATAGCATAGAAGAGAAGAATACTGAATTTAAGTGAACGAGAGCCTTCGTACAAGGATAAAGGTGTTTAAGCAAAGTGCCTTGCAGCCATCTACGATACAAAGGGGAATGTGGACCCAATTTCTTGTGGCAACACTCGAACATAAGACAGTTTCTGAAGAACAGAGCATTCGTCCATACCACCTGCTTTAGCATGAAAACTAGTCTGGTTTGCTAAAATGCATTCACAGAAACGTGAAAAATAGTATTCGTAGTCATAACTGCTGTTGTTCTACGTGTCGAATGAAGTCATCGTATTCCGACTGCTGAGTTTAAGTCGATGCAATTCGTTTAAACAGGAAAATTAGGGGCGCGAAAATTCTTATAGCTGAGTTCAGAAAACTGAATGCAAGACGAACAGACGTGAACTACTGGTGTCCAGAAACACGTGACGCATAGTTGCATACCATCGTATTTGCTTGCAGCTCTACACACTTCTTGACGTGAACGCGACACAAGGTATCACCAGTACTGTTTATACGCATGCGTCTGACTAAGCACGTCTGTGAGAGTCGTGTTGCCAACTTAACTGTTGGTATTCGTTTTCAATTGAATAAAAAATGTTCTCTCCGGATGTGGTTCATCGCATGTGAGTTATGTCGTTTATTTATGTTACTACGTCTCTACTTAACGTGTAAGTGAATGGAAGGACTAATTGTGGAGCTGAAGATCTAAATGGCGTGTAGCTAGTAGACAGGTGAAGAGAGACAGGGAGGACGGACAAAGAGGAGTAAAGGAGGTGAGCAGAGAATACGAAGTAGGGCAAGGGGGGTGAGCTGGTAATGAGGTGTAAGGAATAGGAGGCTGAAAGTAAAGATGAAATGGAGAGAGAGATAGAGAGGGAGGAGGGGTGTCGAAGGAAAAGCTTTTTAATGTAATCAGTTCAGTGATTTTGTAAGTCTCTGGTCATCACGTAACTGTTCATTTTAGTGCTTTCAGTATGTGGCAGTTTTCTTGAAAACTGCAAAGGCAGCAATTTTACTGGTTTTCTTGACGGTGCTTCTGTTATGAGATTTCTGTTCAGCGTGGTCTGAAGACGAAGTTTGGTTTGTACTGTATTTCCATGACCTGCCGCTCTTTATATGTTTTGCCAAATGTCTTGCCACTCATTCTTACGTAGATTTTGTCACGGTCTCTGCAGCTGACTTGGTCAGTTCCCTCCAGCACTACCTCAGACATTAGTCGAGTCCAAGCCACGTCGTGTTGCCGCACTTCGGCGTGCTCGCGGGGGCGCTACGCGATGTTAGGCAGGTGTACCAGGTTCTTTGACTGTTCACTGTACATACGTAGATCCCTTACTGTGTTTGGATTTCAAAGGGAGTGGCAACGGTGGCTTGTGTGGATTCTTGTGGTTTAAATTTATCTATAAGTCTTGCAATTCCTTGGCGGTCGGCATCTTGGCGTAAACGGATTTTGCGTTGAACCGCCTGAGCTGATACTCGGTTTAAATGTTGGCGACGCGGCCAAGGGCGTCGTGGACAGTACTGAGCACTGGAACACCCATTTGCTTCATTCATTTAACGCTGTTAAATTTTGAGAAAAGGGGAAATGTGGTACCGTCTTTTAAATTGTATGTGCTAGGGCGTGCTGAAAACTAATGCCGCCGAATATTTTATTCTGTTTCCAGTATCGGCTGCGGTATCACATGTGACGCATATTACTCCGTCGAATTTCAGTTTTAGCTGACGTAAATCGCGCGGTCAGCCTCTAGAGCGCACCGCATGGTAGCGCGTAACACGTCGAGGTGTAACGTAACTACGTCGGTGCGTCAGAAACTGCGTTCTACAATCGAGTTTCTAACCCCGGACACCGTGCCTCCGACTGAAATCCATTGATGTATGAAAACTGTGTACGGTGACAGTCGTACATTACGAATGCTACGGGTTACTTAACACTGTGACATGTGACGAAAGCTGGGTTTACCATTTTGACCCGGCAAACAAGAGAGCATCGATGGAGTTATACGACAGAGGATCACCGACACCAAAAAACTTCGAGACAATGCCACCAGCAGGCAAAGTCAAGCTTAAAGTCTTTTGGGATGTTCTAGGTATGGTGCAATTGCAAAGCATGCCTAACGGCACCATTAAAAACTTTGCAAGACACTGCGAGACCCTTACAAAACTGAAAGCATGAATCCAAAGGGTTTTTCCAAACATGGTGGGACACCTGCAGCGGTGCAATCTCTTGGATTTCTCTGTGATCGATCATCCTCAGTACAGTCCCGACTTGGATAGATCTGGTTTTTATCTCTTTTCCAAAACTTGAAGAACACCACAAATACTTCACTTTGATAGCAAAGGTGAGGTTGCAAGTCCGTCTACAAAGTCAAACATTCTACAGTGACGGTATCAACAAACTGGTCTCTCATTGGGAGGAATTTGTTCGTTGCCTGAGTGATTATGTTGAGAAATGATTATGTAGACATGAGGAATAAAGAGACAGATTGTTAATACCGTTAGTTTTATTTAAAAAGCCTTAACAATTTTCACATAAAAAATTCGGAGGCATTACTTCTCACCGCACTTGTGTGTGGCAGTATGGTGGTTTTATCTGTTTTAGAGCACTAACCTGTAACCTTTTTATTATACGTCTTTAAATCTGGCAGGACGACCTGTGACGAATGTAAATATGTTCATATCGACTTCTTAACTATATTTTCAGGATCAGCGCTTGACGTCCTCCGTCAGTCACTGGTCTGGCTGTTGTTGTTGTTGTTGTTGTTGTTGTTGTTGTGGTCTTCAGTCCTGAGACTGGTTTGTTGCAGCTCTCCATGCTACTCTATCCTGTGTAAGGTTCTTCATCTCCCAGTACCTACTGCAGCCTACATCCTTCCGAATCTGGTCTCCCTCTACGATTTTTACCCTCCACGCTGCCCTACAATACTAAATTGGTGATTCCTCGATGTCTCAGAACATGTCCTACCAACCGATCCCTTCTTCTAGTCAAGTTTGCCACAAACTCCTCTTCTCCCCAGTTCTATTCAATACCTCCTCATTAGTTATGTGATCTATCCATCTAATCTTCAGATTCTTCTGTAGCACCACATTTCAAAAGCTTCTATTGTAAATAAATTGTGCGTTTAATTTAACTCTTGTTACTCGAACTCTGTCATTTATTTTGTCGATTTGATTATTGGGGTATTTACGCTATCTTCATGTTTTTAATATGTAATTTATTTATTGGAGCTTTTAAGTAATTTTTTAATGCTATATTGCAGGGCTGGCCACTTACCTTACCTCTGAAAGCCGTAAACTTACAGAACGGTTTCGAAGCAAGGCGCATTTTTTTATGATCTAATAATTAACATCAATTAAGGAACGTTATTTTAAAAATAACGTTATTGAACTATCTCCTTGCACAACAAGAAGTTGGAGGATACTTTTTTGATCTGCTTTTACGACAATCCCAAAGATCGTCTCTAATCACAAAGATTGGTCCTAAATACACAACTATATGCATAGCGCTGCGTAAGGATTAAAATCGTTAAAACTAACTATACAACTCACCTTACCACGCTTTAATTAAACAGCTATAAGCTGTTTGAACTCTGTTTGAAATCTGGCTGATAACTGGTGAGTACAGTTTGCACAAATTCACTTAAATGTTCATCACGAAGAACAGATCGATATTTACATTTGACACACTTCAGTATGGAGTACAGTGATTCACACATATAAGTAGTCCCACAAATAGAGATCAATCTCTTGGCACACTCTCTTCTTAGTGGATAAATTTCTTCTGTAAACTTTTTCGAAATTCAACAGTTGAACAACCGCTACGTTTCAGACCCTTTAGTCCTTCATCCTCTCGAAGTTCCAGCAAGTCCTACTGTACAGTTGGTGAGTCTTTAGAAATCAGCGGAAAAGGTTTTCCAAGAACGAAAATGAAAGTTTAAGTGCCCTCAAATCACTAAACCTGACATTTATTTCCTCAGCAAGAGCAAAGAGTCTACTTAAATCATCTTGTATTTGCACCGGAACTAAAGGAAGGCCTTCAATAATTTTTTTAAGCATATGAAATGTGCAAATTATTTAGTCTCAATATCTTTCCGAAAGAGTCTTAATGGAATTGTGGACGCCGAGCACAGACTGCTGTAAATCACAAATACAATTGTATCTTCCGTGTAATGAGGTGTTTAGTGTTTTTAAATGTAGAATAATATCAGTAAAACAGATCATATCTAGCAGCCACCATGGCTGATCGAGCCAAGGCAAATATTTTCTTCTCTATTGCAGAAATTGCTTGATTTGATCTAGTACCTGAAAAAATCTGTCTAAAACCTACTGATAGCCAGCTGACTAAACAATACGAAGACATATCATCAGCAAGGTTGTAAGACGTCCTGGTCTCCTGACCTTCATTGCTTACATATTCCGCCCTCACGATCATATTCCGCACATCAAGACGCTTCATTCGAACTCAAACTCGATAAGATAAAGTCAATGTTGTACCAATTCATGTAAACGATATGCAAATAACTAATAAATAGCAAGTGCGCACCGTGGTAGAAATACTCGAGGCTGGCGTACACACATACATTCCAGACACGACGGTCACAGGAGCTTTTAGTTCGAGAGAGGCAACCGCACGCCAGGAGGCCAGTCCCAACCCATCTACGTCGGTCGGTGGTCGCCCGTGGAGCGGACAGCGTTCGCCCGAGGGAGAGGAGGAACAACCCCATGTTCGGCTTAAAAGAAAATTCCGCTACATTGTGTGGGAGCGGCCAGCCTACACATTCTTTACACATAGTACGCAGTTTCAGAGATTTTCACAGGGAGACAGCAAACGCCAAACGCCGATACTACAGATTTCCGGATTGATCGCCTTAAACGAATTGTCATTCTCCCGTTTTAGAAGAGCAATGCTGATCGGCAGACGATATTCCTGACGCCTTGAGCCGAAGGAGTAATGGAAGAGACCGGAAGATATACCCCTTCACGTCTGGCATGGAGAGGTGCCGTTCCGTTGCTGCTCTTGGAGCGAGGAACAAGTCTCTCCTCAGTACTTCACTGGGAGAGCACCTCTGTCGAGAGCGAATCGAAGTGCGACTCTATATTGAGCCCTTGCGATTAACCGTTGTTCACTGTGTTGGCCGACACACTTATTGTGCGGTGTGAACGGACAGAGTTATAGTTAAATGGCTGCGAGCGAATTTTTGAGTGGCATCGCGGTGGACTGGCTATCTGACCGGTGTACCACGCCAATAGTTAGACTAGGGGCGAATAGGAATCCTTGACTTCATCAAGGCGTAGGGAGAGTTTGATTGGCGAAGGTCAATCCAGACAGAACGAGAGTTATCTTATTTGTCAGCAGCGAGCGGCGCAGACAGCAGTCATCGCAGCTTACAGTATTGTGCGCTACAGCTCTTGCGAGCCCCATATTTCCTCCGCAACAGTACACTTCACTGCATTTCACACGCGACAGCCTCGACCATACCTAGCAACATTCTAATGGATAATTATTCAAGTTGAGTAGGTGCGCCTCTCAGTCATTCTGCCAAGTCAATAACAATCAACTTTCTATAGAAATTGCATTAGCGAATCCTATCCTTGAGAGGTAACTTCACATTGCGCAAAGAACCCGGAAACAACGTGTGCAATTCGTAACTAAAAGTGCCATTGCGATTCCTCAGAGTTTTTGCAAAAATAAAGAACAATTTTCGTTAGCTTCATGTTTTTCTTACACTAACTAGCACTACTCCAGTACTCAAGTATCCCACTAGTTACGTAAGAAATTTTGTGAATTTTTGTCATATCCTTACTGTGCACGACTCCAGAAGATATTTATTGTTGTAAGTTTTTCAGGCATTTCTCTTTAGAACGTTAGGAGCGTCTGTCTGACTTCTGTAATAGTGTAGGGGTGGAAATTGTGTCTTGCAGGAGCCACAGAGTAAAGGGTACATCTCAGATTAATCCGTTGCGCAGAAAGAATAGCAGCGCCCACACGCTCACAGGGTAATGATTGCTGATTTCTTCTGTGAAGGATTTGAACTGCCAATGTAACTCATAATTTGTAGCATCACCTGCATAACGTGTGGATACTGACAATATGTTCTCTATGAATTATGTACTGGACTGATAGGAATGCGGGGTGTGATGTGTCAGTATTTAAAAGCCGCACGAGGCCTTGGTTTATATCTGTCATGGACGATGCGCATTCGGTAGGAGTACTGACAAACTTCCCAGCAGGCACTGAACATTTCGCTAAAACAACATCCAGGGCATGTTTAATGTCACAGTCTCGAGTAGTATCCTTCAGTGTACAAGGTGTAAGTGCTCTTTCACCATCTCCAAGTAATTTGATACATACCTTAAAAAGTTACGCACTGTATCATCCTTAATAGCAGAATCTTGTTCGCTATGCCTCTTGTCCCTCTAGAAGCGGGCGTTTGTTCAACGAGTTTTTGTAGTTTTTTTTATTTTGGGGTCTAAAGTAGAAACAACTTGTGCAATATTGGCCTTTAGGAACTCCCCCTCTTTGTAAGGTTTATTTGATTTTGCAATACTGAAAGCCGAGACGAAGCCAGGTTCGAGTGTTAAACCTGTTTCCGTGTAAACGTGGTAATAACCCTGCCCTGCCCTTGAAATTTTTCCTTTAATGACAACAGTT
Source organism: Schistocerca americana (assembly GCF_021461395.2). Classification (NCBI taxonomy): domain Eukaryota; kingdom Metazoa; phylum Arthropoda; class Insecta; order Orthoptera; family Acrididae; genus Schistocerca; species Schistocerca americana. The sequence goes on from NC_060127.1 coordinate 196,612,874, forward strand.
AAGCTTCTCTTAACTGAGAAGCAAGGACAAAGTCTTTCCTGGCACCACTGCCGTTAATTTCATGTTGACGTTTGAGACTAGTGGCCTTGTACCGTGACAATGTCATTTGACGCAAAAGACGCATTGGTTTACGGTTCCTCTCTACAAAAAGGAATTGTTCCTCCCATTCTTCGTATTAATCACTCCGTTCTCTTCTTCGTATTTACGCTTCCTGGATAGCATTGTAGCTGTTAGGACACCACTAACAACCGCAAGTTTACCGAAACTGCGCACTGCGCAGAGCAAACTAAACACGTTACTAGCTGCCAAAGTGACCGGCTGCTGACTGCCGCGCCTCGACCTGTGCTGCTACGTGGCCGGCTCGAGGCCGCGTGTTGTTATCAAATCGACAAGAAGGCTGCACAGTGGCGAGTTTGTATTAAGCCGCGCCCACACCGGCTGAGCCGCGCTGCGCAAGGGCGACAAGAGAGGTTCGGCGCAGCGACGAACACAATGAGGTGACGAAAGACGTGAGGAAGCGATGTGTCCACATACAAACAGCGGCAGCGCCACGTACACAACGTGTAAAAGGGAAGTGCATTGGCTCAGCTGTCATCCCTACTCAGCTGATTCGTGTGAAGAGATTTACGACGTGATCATGGCCGCACAACGGGAGTAAACAGGCTTTGAGCGTACATACAGGGTGTCCAGAAAAGGACTCCCTGATTTCAAAATTAAATATCTCGAAAACAATGATCGATAGAGGAATGCAGTAAACGGTATGTTTATTGTGAAAGCTGTAAGAAGTTTATACAGCAATTTGAAATAATAGTTACAAAAGCTGCTAACAGATGGCGCTGTAATCGCCATACGTAATGGCTAGTATAAATAGTGATCCGAAGCCCAGAGCGATCAGTTCCACTATTGAAACGTGAAAGGAGGTTAGCGTACCGAAGGAAGAGATTAAAACCATGTAGTCCATTGAACAACGCGTTTTTCTGGTGCTAGAGTACCACAGGTTAGAAGAGAGTCCTACAGCAACAAGGCGAAGTTTTCAAGCACGATTTAATGTTCCAAAAGGACCCGATGCGAAAACCATTCGTACGCTCTTCGCAAAATTTCAACGAACAGGCAGCGTAACTGATGATCTAGTGGGGCATGTTGGTCGCAAGCAAACCGCAGTTACGCCTGAAGGCCGGCCGAAGTGGCCGTGCGGTTAAAGACGCTGCAGTCTGGAACCGCAAGACCGCTCCGGTCGCAGGTTCGAATCCTGCCTCGGGCATGGATGTTTGTGATGTCCTTAGGTTAGTTAGGTTTAACTAGTTCTAAGTTCTAGGGGACTAATGACCTCAGCAGTTGAGTCCCATAGTGCTCAGAGCCATTTGAACCAGTTACGCCTGAAAATATCGCCTCAGTTTTTGGAATTATTCAGCGAAATCCGTCATCCGTCCGTAGAATTGCATCTGAGACTGGTTTGAAGCGTTCCAGCACGCAGAAAATACTGAGAAAGAGCCTACACATGTTTCCATTCAAAATTCAAACGCACCAGGCCATACCCGTACGAGCTGTGCAACAACGGGTTGCCTTTGCTAATCTGATGCTCACAATGATTGATAGTGAAGGATTTGATGTTGGCTGCATCTGGTTTACAGATGAAGCACACTTCCACCTGAATGGATACGTGAATAAGCAGAACTGGCGATTTTGGGGTTCCGAAAAGCCATATTGGTGTGAAGCGAAACCCCTGTATTCTCCTAAAATTACTGTGTGGGCTGCAGTATGCAGCAGAGGCATTATTGGCCCTTTTTTCATTCGAGAAACGGTCACTGGTGCACGTTACGTTGCAATTTTGGAACAATTTGTCGCCACACAGCAAGCGTTAGAGGATCGACCAGGTACTGCATGGTTTATGCAAGATGGGGCCCGACCACCTCGGACCGAACAAGTGTTTCGCTTTCTTGAGGAATACTTCGGGAATCGAGTCATTGCTTTGGAATATCCCAAATTTACTGGTGCTGGCATGGAGTGGCCTCCATATTCGCCGGATTTGACTCCCTGTGACTTTTTTTTGTGGGGCCCTGTGAAAGACATGGTCTACCCGAAGCATCCCGCCCCGCTGGACGAGCTTGAATCGGCGATCTCTGTGGCATGTGAATCCATTTCGGATAAGACTCTACGAAATGTGATGGCGAATTTCATTCTTCGTTTGCGCCACCTCTGTAGTGCCAATGGTGAACATTTTGAAAACATTGTGATGTGATTGTTTGCAAAAACTGTTTTCATACGATTATTTCACTTATGCATGCTGATATGAGCTGTACAGCGTGCAGCGCCATCTGTTAGCAGCTTTTGTAACTATTATTTCAAACTGCTGTATAAACTTCTTACAGCTTTCACAATAAACATACCGTTTACTGCATTCCTCTATCGATCTTTGTTTTCGAGATATTTAATTTTCAAATCAGGGAGTCCTTTTCTGGACACCCTGTAGAAATGTGGAGGTAGATGTACTGGACATGACATTGAGATCTACTGTAGTAGCCGAGCGGTCTAAGGCGCTGCAGTCATGGACTGTTCGGCTGGTCCCGGCTAAGGTTCGAGTCCTCCTTCGGGCATGGGTGTGTGTGTTTGTCGTTAGGTTAAGTAGCGCGTAAGCGTAGCGACCGATGACCTTAGCAGTTAAGTCCCATAAGATTTCACACACATTTGAACAATGAACAGATCCACTGTGTCGAGAGCGTGCCGAGAATCCCCAATTTCAGGCGTTACCTTTCACCACCGACAACGCTGTGGCCGACGGCCTTCACTTCGCGATAGAGAGCAGCGGCGTTTGTGTAGTGTTGTTAGTGACAACATGCAAGCAGCAGTGCGTGAACTAACTGCAGACGTCAGTGTGGGACTTACGACGAAAGTATCCGTTAGTACAGTGCGCCGAAATTTGGCGTTAAGGGGCTATGGCACCGAGTGCGTTTGCTAACAGCACGCCTCTCCCGGGCTCGTCACCGTATCGGTGGGACCAAAAAATGGTTCAAATGGCTCTGAGCACTATGGGACTTAACATCTGGGGTCACCAGCCCCCTAGAACTTAGAACTACTTAAACCTAACTAACCTAAGGACAGCACACCCATCCGTGCCCCAGGCAGGATTCGAACCTGCGACCGTAGCGGTCACACGGTTCCAGACTGAAGCGCCTAGAACCGCACGGCCACACCGGCCGGCGTTCGTTGGGACCCTAGACGACTGGGAAACCGTGGCGTGTTCAGGTGAGTCCCGATTTCACTTGGTAAGATCTGACGGTAGGTTCGAGTGTGGCGCAGATCCCACGAAGCCGTAGACCCAAGTCGTTAACAAGGTACAGTGAAAGCTGGTGGCGGCTTGTTAACGGTGTGGGCTGTGTTAACATGGAATGGACTGGGTCGTTTGCTCCAACTGATCAGATGATTGACTGGAAGTGGTTATGTTGGGCTGTTTGGAGACACTGCCGAACAACGATGGAATTGTTATCGATAACAATGCGCCATGTCACCGGGCAACAACTGTTCACGACTGCTTCGAAGAATGAAGAATATTCAGGACAATTCGAGAGAATGATTTGGCCACCCAGTTCACCCCGGCTTGAATCCCAGTCAGCGCACAAAATCCTGCCCGAGCAACCCTCTCCCAATTATGGACGGCTGTAGAGGCAGCACGGTTGAATGTTTCTGCAGAGGACTTCCGGCGCCACGCCGGGCAAAAGCAGGATCGACACGGTATCAAGAGGTATCCCAGCGCTTTTGTCCCCTCAGTATGTATAAACTGTTTGTCTGAAACGAATTTGTGAAAATTTGCTGCTGTGTGTGTGGGTTCAGACGCTTACCTCTCCCGGATCGCCGCGTCTTTACCACCTCAATTACTGCCACGGGCGGCAGCTCCGTGTACTGAAAGTCGCACCCTCTACGCCGTCAAACCACCCAAAAATGTAAATACATATTGTTCGTCCTGTGAAATTTCGTTATTCTTAGAACCTTAATGGTCAACAGCGTAATTTTTGACTTACCTTATGAGTCTCAAAATGGTTCAAATGGCTCTAGGCACTATGGGACTTAACATCTGAGGTCACCAGTCACCTAGACTTACAACTACTTAAACCTAACTAACCTAAGGACATCATACACATCCATGCCCGAGGCTGGATTCGAACCTGCGACCGTAGCAGGCGCGTGGTTCCGGACTGAAGCGCCTAGATCCGCTCGGTCACAGCGGCCGGCCCTTATGAGTGTGTTCCAACAAAATCCATACTGATGGCCTTTCAGAAATAGGGCACTGACTAAACGTACATTAGTGACTCTGTATGACTCAAGGCTGTAGCTCCCGTTACAATTCATCAGGAGAGTGATAAATCCAAAATTAAGTGAAGAGTGAGAGGAGGAGCATAATGGCGCGACAGCCAGGAGCTAGGTGCTGGAGTGATGAGCGGGTTTAAAACACATTTATTACAGATAAAATTTCCCAGGATCTTAATTACACCTTTAATTACTGATGAGTGTTCCATTCTAATCATTGAATCTACCCACCGGTGCAGGCATCAAACCGCAAAACAAATTTGTGCCTTCTCTGCCTACACTTAAGCGTCTCATGGCGTAACAAAATCTTGTATTTGCCTCATACGTCTACCTACGGAGAGCAGAAGTCTCGAACTGAACATCATATTTACAAACTTTACGCAAAATATGGATACTACTTACAATGCCAGTTCTGTCACTGTCATCATACAGTCCAAGGCCCTTTGACCCACAATTACCACATGCACGCGAAACATTAATCATATGGGAAAAGTATTTCTAATTCAGTTAACCTAAATCCGCTGGAAGACTAGTGTTTGCCACTGTACACAGCATTATTAGTTCGTTCACTAATTTTCGTCTCTCAGGAACTGTGTGACTTTGTCGAAAAGTGTTCTTCGCAGTTAGGAGCAGCATCTGTAATACTGTTATTTAAATTTTCTGTGCCTTTTACAGGTGAAATTCGACATTTCCTCTTTTTTTTTTTTTGGAGTATGCATCTATTGTTACGACCAACTTGATATACGTAAAACTAAAAACTGAGATAAGTGTGCAGCACATACTGTTCGAAAAAACAACATTGTAAACAAAGGAGCAAGGAAAGATAATATATTTCACAACCTTATGGACTCCCTTCAGTTCGTTTTGATTGTGTGAACGAAAATTAACGCACAAAACAGTTCTAGCGCAAAGAATGGGCGGATCGTAGCATAGAATCAGCGTCGTGGCAGGCGCAGACGACCAAACAACTTTTTTAAAACATAGTTCTAGCCTGAATTCGATTATGAAATTTTGCGCATCTTAAAAAATCAATCTAATAAATTGCGCAATAAAAACAATTCGAATTTTTTCGAAATTTTTGCCTACATCTGCCCCTAAAAGGAAGCCACTCAGATTTCTAGAAATAAACAGAATGTAATCACTTGGACTTGTGCAGCTATCACGCTAATTAAGGAATCGACTCGAAACAACTATTTAAATGTATCAACGGCTCCAAGCAGTGCCTTGCACGGTTAGGTTATTATTTCACCACTGTGAGAATCTGATTCACCAAACTTGAGCTCTCTTACATTACTTAACAAGTATCTGGACAAATTTCTCTCTCTCTCTCTCTCTCTCTCTCTCTCTCTCTCTCTCTCTCCTTTCTTTATAGACTACGAGAGTGCGGTAAGGCTGATAGGTTTCCTATAGTGAGAATAATAACGTCACAAGGAAATTTATCAAAGCTCACCATTAAATAAACAAGGAATTCTCCGCAAGCAAGAGGACAAATCGAGTCTGGTGCACAGGATGTTCACTACCCAGTTGAGAGGTCGCCAGCGCCACGGCCACGGCTCGCGCTGCCCGCTTCCGTCCGCTGTGCTCCGGGCCAGTGAACCCTCCCGCCGGCGCGCGCTTCACAGCGTCACTGCAGTACAGGCGCGTTCCATCCTCGCGCCACCAGAGTCCGCAGCGAGTGCGCAGCCATCACTACGAGCCGAGCGCACCACACCACACGCCGTCTCCACAAGCGCTATTCAGCCTTCTTTTCTCTTTCCGTCGCTTAACCAGCGAGCAGTACTGAGTATCCGGTCCCCTACACCGTAACCCCCGGTCGCAGACAAAAAATTGACCGCTATCCATATATGAGTCAAACAGAATATTCGTTCAAAGATAAATCGAAATGCCTCGCCACGATTCAAAGAGCTTCCATAGGCATTCCATGTCCAAATATGTTGTAAAGTAAAACGCGGTTTCAATCATTATGCATACATATTATACACTGAAGAGCCAAGAAACTGGTTCAAAATGGCTCTGAGCACTATGGGACTTAACATCTGTGGTCATCAGTCCCCTATAACTTAGAACTATTTAAACCTAACTAACCTAAGGATCTGCTAAGACATCTGCTAAGACACGAGGGAATGACTTCCATGGTACTAGAGGGAGCTGTAGAGGGCAAAAACTGTAGAGGAAGACAGAGATTGGAATACGTCAAGCAAATAATTGAGGACGTAGGTTGCAAGTGCTACTCTGGGATGAAGAGGTTAGCACAGGAAAGGAATTCGTGGCGGGCCGCATCAAACCAGTCAGTAGACTGATGACAAAAAAAAAAGACCTAAGGACATCACACACATCCATGCCCGAGGCAGGATTCGAACCTGCGACCGTAGCAGTCGCGCGGTTCCGGACTGAGCCCCAAGAACCGCATGACCACCGCGGCCGGCAAGAAGAAACTGGTACACTTGCCTAATATCGTGTAGGGCCCCCGCGAGAACGTAGAAGTCCCACAACACGACATGACATGAACTCGACTAATGTCTGACATAGTCCTGGAGGGAGGGAACTCACACCATGAATCCTGCAGGGCTGTCCATCCGTAAGAGTACGAGTGAGTGGAGATCCGTTCTGAACAGCACGCTGCAAGGCATCCCAGGTATGCTCAATAATGTTCATTTCTGGGGTGTTTGGTGGCCAGAGAAAGTGTTTAAACTCAGAAGAGTGTTCTTGGAGCTACTCTGTAGCAATTCTGGACGCGTGGGGTGTAGCATTGTCCTGCTGGAATTGCCCAAGTCCGTCGGAATGCACAATGGACATGAATGGACGCAGCTGATCAGACAGGATGCTTACGTACGTGTCACCTCTCAGAGTCGTATCCAGACGTATCAGGGGTCCCATATCACTCCAACTGCACACGCCCTGCACCATTACAGAGATCCTACAACTTCGAACAGTCCGCTGCTGACATGCTCAGTCCACGAATTCATGAGTTTGTCTCCACACCCGTACACGTCCATCCGCTCGATACAATTTGAAACGAGACTCGTCCGACCAGCCAACATGTTTCCAGTCATCAACAGTCCAATGCCGGTGTCGATGGGCCCACGCGAGGTGTAAAGCTTTGTGTCGTGCTGTCATCAAGAGTACAAGAGTGGGCCTTCGGCTCCGAAAGCCCATATCGATGATGTTGCCACTTTTTGATGGTCCAGCACTGAGATCTGCAGCAATTTGCGGAAAGGATGCACTTGTGTCACGTTGAACGAGTCTCTTCAGTCGCCGTTGGTCCCCTTCGTGCAGAATGTTTTTCCGGCCGCTCCGATGTCAGAGATCTGATGTTTTATGGTATCCTGATATTCACAGTACACTCGTGAAATGGTCGTATGTGAAAATCCGCACTTAATCGCTACGTCGGAGTTAACACTATGTTCAAACTGACTTGAATCTTGAATCCTGATAACCTGCCGTTGTAGCAGCAGTAACCTATCTAAAAACTGCGTCAGACACTTTTTGCCTTATATAGTATGATGTATCATGCAGCGTAACTTGCTGTGACAGTGCGAGAGAGAGACAAAGATATTGTTTATTACTCTGTGGCGGACAGCGCTCACATAATTATTCTTAGGATACAGTTTTTGTTTTGTTCTGGTTAAGAGTAATTTTAGAAGAAGAGAGCCATTCTTGTGATGTAAAAAATCGACGCCATTGCGAGTTTTGATTCACATTGTAAAATATAAGTGCATATGGAAGGAACTCAGTCAATAGAACAATAAAATATTGTTCATTTCAAGAAGGTACGTCTTATTATACACCCAGCGATGTACTGCTATTGTGATTTACTAATAAACACCAGTTGAGAACAGTTCCGACGGGAGCGTTCAGTTCTAGTGAAATAGTTCGATGTTTTCTTCGGAAAAGAAGTCACTTCATGGATCATTCAAATCCACAATAGTAACTGGACATTTCTCAGAACTGAAAGCAATCTGATTGCTATGCAACAGACCCCCGAAGAATATTTCTCCGTATTTTGGTTACCACTTTCAGCTCAACACGGTATCTGCAGCATCTGGAGCAGATTTCTACAACAGCGGAAGCGTGTAATCGCCATCAGTTTCACACACCGCCCTGTGTACGCTGTATGTATTTACCCACAACAGTGAACATACAGTTACTCACACAAATAGAAAGACAATACTAGGTGGTGTGGGGAAACATTTCAGTATAATGGCCCTGTAGAGCTAAACAGTAATTAGCCTAGTAAGAAAAGGAGTCGTTATAATAGGCGTAACCGATCGCAGAGCTGTGTTTTGCCTGTTTACGTATCCCTGTCTTTGAACACGCGTGCCTGTACCACATTCTTTGGCGCTTCAGTGTAAAGCTGGATGCATGTGTGTATCGTTCGCAACTCCCCCTAAACGACCGCACCGATTTCAACCAGACTTGGTACACATACCAGTAACTGTGTGTAAAGAATCATCGTGGGGTAAAAAGGCAGGGGTGGGGGTGAGAATCCTGTAGGTCACGACGCCCAGATGGCCACACTGTAACCATCCGGTATTCCCGAATGAGACCACTCGGTGACTTGCAACCAGCTTACCCATAGCTCCAAACCTTCAAGAGACCTTTTGACACCCCCCACAAAACGATGAAAGGAAAAATAAGAATTATCGCTTGCTACATTTTCGCAGTTCACGTAGTAAAACTGCCACATCATTCATTACATGTCAGTTTTTTGTTTCTTAGTACTATTTCCAACATATTTTGCAGGCAGTATTCACATAAACCACTAAATGTACGCCAGCCGGAGTGGCCGAGCGGTTCTAGGCGCTTCAGTCTGGAACCGCGCGACCGCTACGGTCGCAGGTTCGAATCCTGCCTCGGGCATGGATGTGTGTGATGTCCTTAGGTTAGTTAGGTTTAAGTAGTGATAAGTTCTAGGGGACTGATGACCTCAGGTGTTAAGTCCCACCGTGCTCAGAGCCAGCTCACTAAATATACTTGCAAAAATATATCACTGCAGGGCACAAAGTTCAGCAGATATGACGTCATGAATTCTGAGCTGCATGTAAACGAAACGGCAGCGCGAAATCCGCTGTAGATACGGGTCCTGTGTTCAAATATGTGTGAAATATGTTTTAAATTTGCGTACCCAGGCGAAACCACGAGCAAAAATTTCCTACTGAATCCCTGCATTGATTTCATCTATATTTTCTACGTGCGTTACGTAGTATGTGGAAGAAAATGCTTTGTGGGAGTGAACACCGGCAACCTCTATTTCGGTGGGGGTGATAACGTGGAGCCAGAAGAGGGAATGGACGGACACAGAAAAGGAAGGACGACATAGATGAGGGGAAGAACGAGATGAACAGAGAGAGGTGGAGGAGAAATGGAGAGGGAAGAGGAGGAGGTGGACAGAGAGAGAGAGGAGGGAAGGAGATAGGGGTGAGGAAGAGACAGAGTGGCTGAGGAGGAGGTAGAGAGGGGAGGAGGAGATGACAAAGAGGGTAGTAGCAGGTGAACAGAGAAAGGAGAGAGGAGGAGGTGGGCTAAGACAGAGAGAGGAGGAGAGTGGCAAAGAGAGGCGAAGAGGAAATGGAGAGACACAGTAGGAGCAGATAGACAGAAGATTGTAATAGGTGTATACCCAGGCAACGGCAGGTACTCAGTCTCGAATAAAAATGTTTGCAGTTACATTCTTCTTCTCTTAGAAAGGACGTCGTATAAGCAGAACATTCGGAAAGCCAGCTTACAACACCGTTCGCGGAACATGACATTTAGAAAAGTAGCCGGGACATGTATGGGGCGCATTTGTTTCAATTATCGCCGTGACTGTGCAGAGACAGCACACAATACGGGCCGTTAAATCACTATAACGGCGACCATTCGTCTCCACACACGCTACGGCCAGCTGCCTCACGCGCTTGGAACTCGATCAGGCACACGCATTCAACAGTAGCGGGGGCTGAAGAACTGAGAACTGAGAACGAAGACGAACACGAAGTTTCTTAAGCTGTTTGGAAGATCAGCAAAGTGGCACAGTGAGAAACTACTAGTTTATAAGTCGTAAATCTACATCTACATAGATACCCTGCAAATCACATTTAAGTGCCTGGCAGAGGGTTCATCGAACCACCTTCACAATTCTCTATTATTCCAATCTCGTATAGCGCGCGGAAAGAACGAACACCTATTCCTTCCCGTACGAACTCCGATTTACCTTCTTTTATTATAGTAATCATTTCTCCCTATTGCAAGGCCGTGTCAACAAAATATTTCCCATTCGGAGGAGAAAGTTGGTTGCCGCAACGCAAAACGCCTTCGTTTTAATGATGTCCATCTTGTTTTAATGAGGTCCATCCCAAATCCTGTTTCACTTCAGTGACCCCTCCCCTATTTCTCGATAATACAAAACGTGCTGCCCTTCTTTGAACTTTTTCGATGTACTCCCTGTTTGTCATCTCTGCTGCTCCAGAATAAGCAAGGTATATATGTCAGTCAACGTTGTCAGAGGCTTTATGTAAATCTACAGATAACATAGGAGAGTCTGGGGCAAGTTGACGAGAGCGGTTAAGACGACTAATCACGTAATTCCTCACCTCTAGGTAGCGCCATCATACACTATGTGATCAAAAGTATCCGGACACCTGGCTCAAAATGACTTACAAGTTCGTGGCGGCCTCCATCGGGAATGCTGGAATTCAATATGGCGTTCTCCCACCCTTAGCCTTGATGACAACATTCACGTCCAGTCGGGTGGGCGCTGGAAGGTTTCTTGGTGAATGACAGCCCATTCTTCACGGAGTGCTACACTGAGGAGAGGTATCGATGTCGGTCGGTGAGGCCTGGCACGAAGTCGGCGTTCCAAAACATCGCAAAGGTGTTCTATATGATTCAGGTCAGGACTCTGTGCAGGCCAGTCCATTACAGGGATGTTACTGTCGTGTAACAACTGCGCCAGAGGCCGTGAATTATGAACAGGTGCTCGATCGTGTCGAACACCATAACACCACGGCCTCCTAATTTTACTGTTGGCATTACACACGCTTGCAGATGACGTTCACCGAGCATTCCCCATACCCACACCCTGCCATCGGATCGCCACATTGTGTACCGCGATTCCTCACTCCACACAACGTTTTTCCACTGTTCAATCGTCCAATGGTTACGCTCCTTACACCAAGCGAGGCGTCGTTTGGCATTTACCGGCGTGATGTATGGCTTATGAGTGGCCGCTCGACCATCAAATCATGTTTTCTCACCTCCCGCCCAACTGTGATAATACGTGCAGTGGTTCCTGATGCAGTTTGTAATTCCTGTGTGATGGTCTGGATAAATGTCTGCCTATTAAACATCACGACTCTCTTCAACTGTCGGCGGTCTCTGTCAGTCAACAGACGAGGTCGGCCTGTACGCTTTTGTGTTGTACGTGTCCCTTCACGTTTCCACTTCGCTACCACTTTGGAAACAGTGGACTTAGGGATGTTTAGGAGTGTGGAAATCTCGCGTACAGACGTATGACGCAAGTGACACCCAATCAGCTTACCACGTTCGAAGGCCATCATCTCCACGAAGCGCCCCGTTCTGCTCTCTCACGATGTCTAATGACTACTGAGGTCGCTGATATGGAGTACCTGGCAACACGTGGCAGCTCAATGCACCTAATATGAAAAACGTATGTTTTTGGTGGTGTCCGGATACTTTTGATCACACAGTGTACGGTTACTACTAACACTGCGGGCAGGATATGGCCGCTGCCTCCAGTGCAGTGTGTGTGAGATAGCTGTCGTGTATATTACTTGACGCATCATGATTTTTAAGACACTCGGAATAACTTCTTGTGCATCAGATGGTAAAATATTGGTTATTCCTTATCAAAGATGCCTAAACAAATAATATGCGTTTCATAGTCGCTAATTATTTGTGTTACTTCTACTCAAAAAACAAACCTTTATTTTAACACAATCTACTGCAGCAAGATGACAGGGACAAGTTGTTGACGCCGTCTTCCATTGAGCAAATCAGCTACAGCCGATAATGTAGCTGTTTGACTCAAAGAACGTGAAATCGAACCTATAATTCAGTGAAAATTATTTTGCAGCGGTGTGGAAACGGCTGTTTTTCTTCTCATGGGCTATAGTCAGACTCAAAATTCTCTTGATCAGATTGTGCTACCTAAAGGCCAAACCACCGAAACTACAAATTAATCTGCAGATGAACGTCAGGCAGAGCAAAATGAAGAACCACGACCTCCAACAAACGCTCCTTCCATAAGATAAAATGGTGCCCACGTATTTTCGATTTTTAGCCATTGCCTAAAAAAATGCCATGTGTCAAAAATGTGAAAATTCACATTGCGCAAACTTCAAGTGATCTAATAAGTTTGTCTATAAATCCGATGGTGATTCATAATGAAGCCCACAAGGTGGAAGGACAACGTTGAAAACAAAAAGAACAACTTCAAAAGTGACTGTAGTGCAGTGTCCTACACGTGATTCAATACGGTGATACTCAAACAATATATTCGATAGCTGCAAATGCAACATGTGGTTGTATGAGGTAAGATAAATCTTCGAAAAAGAAAATATGATAATGTAAAAATCGCTTATCTACAGTTATATTAATTTTCTACACGATAATTCTTTCATTAAATTAGAAGTTGCCACAGTGATCCAAAAAGTTTAGAGCAAATTTGTTTTATTTCCGTCTGTGATGACAGAACCGTCTCGTCCTTAGACTACGGGTATCGGTCAGCGATAAGCCTCTTCAGGATACAAATAGTTCACATTACGCATTTTAATACAATAAAATAGTCCATAATGAAAAGTATTACTTTCATATCGGTTTTAAATGTGATGAGGCATACCAGTTCTACTACAATGAATCGATAGCGGCATCGTCGAAAGAAACAACTTAGCTTCATCGCACATAGTGTACACTAGTCCACAGTGCTGCTCTAGTCACCCTGTTCAGAACAAACTGCGGTACAGCAGCCGCAAAATATGTTCGTGTCGTACGATAGTTAGATGTCGCTTGTGTAAATAGTCGTCAATTGTAAAATTGTATAAATTGCAATAAAATGAAGACTACAATAGGTGAAGTCAACGGTGGGCTTCCAGATGTGTAGAGGGGTAGAAAGATAATAGGAGAGAGAAAAATAAATAGTGCGCGCAGTATGATAATATCTGTGAAACGTCACGTAGGGTACTTTAGTACCAGTACATTCAGCTCGTCGGTGGTTCCATTCACGGACTGTACGCCAAAAACAAAACTACTTCTATGCCTAAATATTTGCCCCGACTTTCCCAATCTCATTATAAAGAACCTCACTCTACATGTGTGCTGGAGTATCAGATATTCTTCCGTCGTTGGTGTTTAGAACACCTTCGTTCATATTCAGTGCTCTTACTGTTCGTTCAACTGTTCATTTCTAATATTAAAGATTATTTCCTGGTAACACAGCACTGTTTCACAGTCACAGTCCATTTCGGATGCGTCCTGAGTGTGCGATAAATGGATCTTCTGGGATGATGTTCATTACGTCACAAAACACATCACTTGATTCTTCAGGTTAGTGTGCCTTTGAGGGTCACGCACCCGTGTTTGAATTCTATCGACAAGTTACGATCAGCATTTCGAGCCACAGAGCTAAAGAGAAATCGAACATACCGTATCAGTAGTGGACGTCTGTTTCTGCGATAACCAACAGTACGGATATGCTAAGGACATGTCCTTGGATTTCGACGGCAATACTTTCATAACATAAAAAAACCGTATGTATTGATCCGAAGTTGACTGTCAAAACGTTCACGAAATACAATGGCAGACTTATTGGGCCAGTTCTCAGATCCTACATGTACATTTGCAAGGTGAATATAATTAAAGCTAAACTTTCAAGTCGCTGTAGAAATAACACCACTGGTCAGGGTGAAATCAAATTGCAACGGAATATTATCGGAGAAGGGGGAACACGCATGGCAGAAGAAAAATAAGTAGTTACATAATGTAGCAATAGATAGCGCTGTAAGCATCATAATTTAATACTGGTCCACTACAAATGACAAATGAATCGTACAACAGTGCCTAAGGTGTACGTTTGATGTTAGACAAACTGTACTACCTTAGTGTGCATTGGTGTACAGGTGTGATGCTGTTAGTTACGTAAGCCTGTTGACAACGGCAAGGTCATATCACATCGGATGGGAAAAATCGGCTTTTAATTGTCCTGAGGCCAAGAACTCACATCGGTTTTTAAGTGCATCAGCATCAGCATAAAAAGCATCAGCCACATCCTCTCTTGGCAGGTCCCCGGACTCGTACACGCTCAGTGGACATTGGCGCGCCTGAGATCATCGCCGTCAGTGTCTCGTGTGTGTGCCTTCGTGTTTATGTTTAGTGTTCTTTCGCCGTCACGCCCCACCGTTCACCTGTGCCGTCGCAGTCGTCAGTGTTTGTGCGCCGCGTCAACAGGTTTTAGTGTTTTTTCTTGTCCAGCGTGAACGGCTTCGTGTATATTGTTTTCTGTGTCTCAAGTTTTTTGCCCGCCATTTGTATTGTATCATCTGTACCTCCCTTATGTCTTCTATTGTACCACTGGAGGCCGAAGAGCAGCGTACTATGCTGCTGACAGCCCACCTTTGTCCAAGGTGTTTAAAACAACAATAAAGAAAAAAATCAAACACATCGGTTTTTAATTGTCCTGAGGCCAAAAACCGTATAAAAAGCATCAGTCAAAATCAAATCATTATATTCCGTGTGACTGGCGCAAAACATATTCCACAACTGATCGAAGTGTTTCTGGGGGCACGCTCAGAATGTGTTGCGCAATGCGTGCTTTCAGTGCAGCTAAGTTTGCGATTGGAACACTGAACACAACATCTTTCAGATAGCCCCACAACCAGAAATCACACGGATTAAGATCAGGTGATCGGGACTGCCAATCTGCAGGGAAGTGGCGGCTGATAATTCTAGCATTTCCGAAATGGCGCTTCAGCTGCTGCTTAACTGGATTTGCAATGTGCGGAGGTGCGCCAGCTTGCATAAAAAAGGTTCCCTGCCACATCCGCGCTGTTTGGGAGCTGGAATGACGTGGTTGCGCAAAAGACACTCATTGCGCTTGCCAGTGACGGTACAGGAAACAGGACCGGAAGCATCTGTCTCTTCGAAAAAATATGGCCGTATGATAAATGATGCGGTAAACCTGCATCACACAGTGGCCTTTTCGGGATGAAGTGGTACTGGTTCATTTGCGTGCGGATTTTCCGTTGCCTATATCCGACAATTCTGAGTATTGACATATCCTGTCAGATGGAAGTGGACTTGGTCTGTCCACAAAATCTTCCACGGCCAATTATTGTCCACTTCCATGTGAGCACAAAAAAGCAAAGGTCTTTGTTGCTGGCAGCTCAACGGGAAGCAGCTCGTGCACATGGGTAATTTTGAATGGATAGCAAAGGAGGATGTTGCATTGGATTTTACGCCCCGTGCCCGCGGGTGTGTCCGATGTTGGGGCAGTTCTCCGTGCGCTACACGTTTGCACGCCACCACTCGTCTCCTGTGGCCACTGCTGCGGCCACTGCTTCCGCTGACGTCGAATCAATTCGTTTCCTCCCTCTACCAGATGGCACACCAACAGAACCCGTCTTTACGAATTTCCAAATCATTTTCTTTTTTGAAACCCTTCTGTGTCCGGGACTTCTGCAGAGCGACGTGCGCACACTCATCATTCTCGTAACACAGCTTTACAAGCAGAGCGCGATCCTGCATTGAGACAGCCAATGGCGAACGTCGCAGACACGAAAGAAGAAGAAGCCGTGTACCCGGCGTCTTTATACCGACTTCAGCGGGCCGTGCGCGTGACACGTGTTTTCATATACGTATTCTGACACATTCTTTTTTCTTCTACCATACGTTTACCTCCTTCTCCGACTTCTCCCCTTATTTCCACAGCGTTTCGAAAGTTTAATTATATCACCCCCTGTACCTCTAAACTCTACGAATCACCTCAAGGTACGTGGCAGAGGATACTTTATAACTACCGTGTATTATTATTTCCTTCTATTCCATTTACAGATGGTCGTGGGAAGAACGACCGAGTATATGTCTCCGTGCGAGCACTTATTTCCGTAACATTATCTCCGTGACCTTCTCTGGATCGAAACGTACGTGATGAGGAATGTACGTTGTTTCTGCCATAAGATCTGGCGTCTATCTAAAGTAGATTTTCACGAGATGTGCGACATGTTTAATCAAGTGTTTCAAATTCAGGTTTTTTTCTGCATAACCGTTGCCTTCTCTCCGAATCAAACAAATCTGTGACCATTCACACTGCCCTCCTTTGTACAAACACTACGTCCTCGCCAGCCCGGCGTGATATGGGTCCTACCCGCTTGCGCAGTAATCAAGTATAGGCCGTATACGCACCTTATCAGAAATTTCATTCGTAAATATCGCAGTTTCCATGACACTACCAACGAAGAGAGGCCTACTGTTTGCCATTCTCTCAACTACTCCCAAGTGATCGCTCCACTTAATATCCATACACATAGTTTCTGTCAAGTATTTATATGACAAGACTGATTTCATTTGCGAACTATTTATCTTGCGATCAGAAGCTATTACGCTTTTATGTTTAGTGAAGTGCACGACTTTACACTTGCCTTAATTTAGAGTTAGTTGCCAGTCTCGATACTACTACAAATACAGATGGAGAAAAAGTACCTGTGCTCTAGGAGTCATTCTTGGAGAGAGAAAACTCCCATGGCAGTGGACAAGAAAACTACTGTTGCACCATTTATTGAAGAAAGGTTCTTTCACCTGAAGTAGCACAAGTAATACTAAGTTATTTTAGTTCATCCTTTCAAAATATTTTTTAATATTTTTTTACCGAATTTTCATTTGTACACACTTACTAATTACAAACATGTAATATAATAAATATATAAAAATTATAGACCCGTGGAGCCTAGCGCATAGTTGGAGGCAACGCCTGCAGAGGAATAGTTCTTTTTTTATGGTAGGGTAAACGCGGCACGGCCAAATAGCGATGGATTTGATTTTCGTTTTCGTTATATTTCGAGATTAAACTTAGAGGAGGCATAGGGGTACGAAAAAAAAAGTATGTTTCCTGCTTGGGGAGAAAACAATTGTAAAGAGAGGGTAGTGTGAAAAAGGGGGAGTGTTCTTTGAGTCGTAACCAAAACGTCCTCGGTCTCGAGTTCGACCTCCGCCACCCCTTAAATTTTGAATAAAAGTCATCAAAAACGGCGACCGAAGACTTCCGCCATAAGTCGTCACCCTCTACGTGCCAACGGCCTTGTCAGAGAGGACGGACGAGCGGACAGAGAGGTTCAGCGAACTCTCTTGTCCTTGGGGTGGGAAAATGCCCCTAAAAGCAGCAATGATCAGCGTCACGACGACGCAGAAGGGAATGGAAACCACTTGTGGCGGGGCGCGGTTATTAAAAAGTTTTATTCGTTCGTCGTATTGTTCAGTGCAAAAGTTGCACCTACCTCGGTACGGCGTCAGTTCGCCATCCCGTTTCTTTGCAAACGCAGGTACTGTTAGTACGTCGAAAAAGCAGCGTTGATAAAACGACGCCTATACTTACGTTGCAAAGTCCGCGTAACTCTAGTAGCCAGCTATCCCGTCAATATCTTATAATCATTTTCGGGCGGAAGGTGGTTGCTTCATTCCTTCAATAAAGTAGTTTTATTTCCTTTAGTTCAAATGAAAAAAAACCTGCCATCAAGTCCGCATGTACTTAACTAACAAAACTACTGTTCTCAGTTCACAGTTCATGCAATCCAGATCACACGCAAAGCTACCAGAATTTTACCTAAGTCCGACCCAAATAATTACACGATCTTACAGTCAAAGTTCCGCTACTAATAGTGAGTTTCATATTCGGTCCTTTTCAGTGGATTTCTTTAAAAGAAACTGCTTGCCAAATATTCCACATACGAAAACAAAACATGCCATGTGCACTTTACACACATACCGAAAGTTCACACTCGGATATCTTTCCAACAAAACAATTCCAAAACTTCCAGTTTTCACCAAACTGTCGGTAAATGCAACTGCTTTCACACAATGTGGGCGCGAGAAACCAGTTACGTCTTCATTTTACACATAATGAACACTGAAACGTTCAACACGACCTGCACGCCCACCAGCTGACCAGGGAATCTCCCGGATGCTGCTTCTACCACAGAATATCTACCCGGCAGTGCGCGCGAACTGCTTAACTCTGATTGGCCGATCACTTTCGCTGGCCAGTCAGAAGAATTGTTCGAGATCATTCTCGTGCCAAAACTGGCATGCGCCAATCATTATTCACATGCAAATACTAATATAAGATTTAATAAAACCAAACGAAAAGAAAATTAATCTTGGAATAAATTTAGATTACGATTTTACTTTCAACTGTTATTCTGGCTGCCTCCTTACAAAACCAAGTACACTTAGACATACGTCATCAGCAAAGTGGACCAATTTTACTTTTGGCTCTGCACACCATGGCAGATGACGTTCACCGGGCATTGGCCGTACCCACGCCCTGCCGTCGGATCGCCACATTGTGTACCCTGATTCGTCGCTCCACTCAACGTTTTTCCACTGTTCAATCGTCGAATATTTACGCTCCTTACACCAAGCGAGGCGTCGTTTGGCATTTAGCGGCGTGATGTGTGGCTTATAAGCAGCCGCTCGACCATGACATCCAAGTTTTCTCGCCTACCACCTAACTGTCATAGTACTTGCAGTGGATCCTGATGCAGTTTGTAGTTCCTGTGTGATGGTCTGTATAGATGTCTGCCTATTACACATTACAACCCTCTTCAACTGTCGGCGGTCTCTATCAGTCAACAGACGAGGCCGGTCTGTACGCTTTTGAGCTGTAAGTATCCCTTCATGTTTCCACTTCACTATCATATAGGGAACAGTACACCTGAGAATGTTTAGGAGTATGGAAATCTCGCATACAGACGTATGACACAAGTGACACCCAATCACCTGACCACGTTCGACGGCCGTGAGATACACGGAGCGCCCCATTCTGCTCTCCCACGATGTCTAATGACTACTGAGGTCGCTGGTATGGAGTACCTGGCAATATGTGGCAGCACAATGCACTCGATATGAAAAACCTATGTTTTTGGAGGTGTCCGGATACTTATGGTCACATAGTTTATAAGCAAAGACGGATAATATACAAAGTATACAAAGACCAAGAGGGAATAATAAGAGTAGGTGATTAAGAACGAAGAGCAGCGTTTAAAAATGGATGTAGTCTTTCACCGCTGCTGGTCCATATATACATCGAAGGAGCAGTGACGGAAATAAAAAAAACGTTCAAGGTAAGGATTAAAATTCAAGGTGAATGTATATCAATGTCAAGTGTCGCGCTAACATTGCTATCGTCAATGAAAATGAAGAAGGATTACTGGTCCTGTGGAATGCATTAAATAAATAAATAAATGTCGTGTGACGAGGGCCTCTCGTCGGGTAGACCGTTCGCCTGGTGCAAGTCTTTCGATTTCACGCCACTTCGACGACTTGCGCGTCGATGGGGATGAAACTGCGAGGTGCCGGGGGTACCAGTGTATTTAACACTAAATTCTTCTAGAATCTTCACATGTAAATGATGCTCTAAGCCCCCCTTATTCTAACTCCGACTTTTGCTGTTGCAATGGATTAAGAAGGAGCGCGAACTGACTGTAATCGACCCTGCAAGTGAAGTAGAAAAGAGTTGGGCACCTGCAATAATTTAATTTGATAGACATTAATTAAATAAAGAAAAGTTTCAGTAACGTAGTGAGAAATGAAAGAGTTGCTCTACCGATTAACAGAATGAAAGTTCTGTCCTAAATAACAATTTGATTTATTATGACTAAACTCAAAATCTTAAACAAAACACATGAAACATTTACAATACATCAAATTGGATCAAATTGGATATTCAAATAAATGCTGTGAAGATGAAGTTGTCCATAAACTAGATTGTGACATTTATGACGAAGTGGTATGTGGAGCCAATCCCTTGCAACTCAAATCTTAAGAGAAACACCCAGCCAACCCAACATTAATTGCTGCTACAGTAGTGAGAACTCAATGAACAATCAAGAAAGAACCACGTAAAAAAAGACGGGAACAGGCGCGCTCTGCTGAGCTCTGATTATCACAGAACAAATTCCCTAATCTGCCGATGCTGCGGATGTACATTACCAAGCAGTCCTCTTAAATGCAAGGACACGATCTGGCGTACCAGAGGCGATGGCTGGTTGCTTCAACGTCCCGTTGTGGTGATGATAATGTCGCGAGTATAGCCCGAAACAAATTATCCTGGTCTGGTTGTTCCAGACTAAAGACTTCCTAGCAATACAAATGCGCCTCTGAGGGAGATGAAGAAGGCTCGCCACACAATCACTGATGGTACAGTGATTGATTTTAACAAGCGAAGTCACACAGTAACTCCGATACAGTCAACTTTAGCCAAAACTGCTCAAGACGGACAACATAGGCTGCTTGTATGCAGAACGCTCAATTGCCAACTGTACTCGGAAAGTTATATTGAAGTCGGAACTTCAGCAATTTCGTCAAACAGTTACAATTAAATAAAAGTATATTAGACAGCCAACGGAAGGCAGGCTGTCCAGCCAGAGTAACGAGGGCTCAGTCTTATAACCTACTCCGACTGAAAGGTGAGAGCCGACTCTCACAAGAGCACCCATACAAACCGAACACAGAACATTCCCGCCCTCACGACAGTGGCCGTGGTTAAACGTTCCAATCAGCAACTTGAAAACCGGCTGAAAATTCCACTCTATTGCCAAAGCAGTACTTTTCCACCAATGGAGATTCTTGGCGCCAATTTCTGCGCCGATTTTGCTGCGTCACAGAGCTATGCCCTGAGCAAGCCAATCACAGTTACAATTTTGCAGGAAACGCGGTAATTTGCCCTCCAAGACTGCCTGGGAACACAATTCTTTCCCACACCTCGCTGGTAGCCCGCCAGAAACGGTTTTCACTAAGTTTCTGTGAAGTAACGGAATCTCTAGTCGAGCTGCTCCGTGAGGCCCCTGTGTGCGTGTCGCCGCCGCTCTTATGACAATGTCAGCGTCTGGAAAGCATTCACTCGACTCCCTCACTCCCGTCGGCTTAACCCTTTCAAGATCAGCAGTGCCCGCCTGTCACCAGACCACCCGGGTTATGAGAGACACTGTGTGGGAAGTCCGCGTGTGAAGGAATAGCGACTTTTCACCGCATGCAATTAGAGAGGAAGATCGAATTACTCAGAGAAATATCAGAAGGGGCTTATGACACCTCTCATAGCCCCTATGCCATTTTAGATTGTAGTTGGTGAGCGGTTGGCTCACTTAGGAGCAAGGTAGTGAAGCCCAAGAACAATCTTGCGAACTGACTCCACATGCCGCACTCTATAAAAAAATAACTGCAACAGAAAATGTAGCTCATAAAGGGAGGATTATTTATGATGTAGCCAACTTCACCTTCTTAATATGGAAATCTAACACTCACATCACACATCCATACCCAGGGAGCCCCTTCCAAACACCGATTCACACAGACATTCACACTATAAATATGGCCCGGGCATGTAAGCGAAATATGAAGCAGTTTATCCTTTACAATCAGAGTTGGAGTCTTCTGCAATTAAATGCCCAAGATCTTACAACAATTTCAATCATTAAACTAACCTGAACTCTATCACACATGTTACTGTTTAAGTTAACAATCTCTTTGTGAGCTTTCAGAATCTAATTACAACCCCCGATTCATTCTGTCTCCCTGCAGGAAGAATAACCTTTACAAAATGTTCCCTGAACTGATGGTCCATTCATAATGACAATGATGGTATCTGCTTTAGTTTATGGGGACTTCAGGCACACTGTTTGCATACACACAACAATAAATACAGAATACAAAAAAAAAACATGGTGTGGAGAACAATACAGTAATTTGTGCGCCCTACTGTATTACTTACATAAGAATTACAATGCAAAACACAAACACATACAAGGTATAACATACATTACAAAAACAACACTAGAGAACGAAATTTAAGAAAAAAAGGTTCATGGGATGTTAAGTTGTGCTTGCACATTGCATAATGTTCATGACTGTGCTGAGAATGAGGCACTAAATCACATTGTTAGAAATATTTGAAGCACTTCACAAATTCGTTAGTTTCTCTGAGGGGGTTGGTATGATGAGTCATATGCATTGATGCACGTGGTTCCATGTCTTGAGCATCAGAGGGTGGCTTTCGGGATGGGGCCACACTACTGACATCACACAGGGCTAAACATCGGGTGTTGTTGCTACATTGTTGCAACAGCAACAGGGTGTGCTGGAGCATCTGCAGTACGCTGTTGAGATTGCAGCAGGACCCACGCATATGATCGCGTCAGTACGGTAGGAAGACATAGTGATAGGCTCTCCTCACGTCGATTAATTGTCTCTGAGGTCTACGAGTTGGGATACATCACTAGTCCAGGTCTCTTCTCGCCCTGGACAGTACTTTACGTTTCCCAATATTGCAGTTCGACGAGGGATGATGGCGCATGGAGTGACTCCACAAGTGTGTGAGGTCATCCAGACAGGATCGAACTAGGAGCGACGATTGCTACAACTCCTCTCTAAGTGAGAGGAGAAGTTAGAAATGAGACAATTCATTTGTTAGAGTTTGTGGCACGACACTACTTTGTGTATGCAGATCGGCCAATGCTAGTGAGTTGTAAAAACTCAAACAGATGATTATATAGCGTCCCTTTCTGTCCTGAAGCACATGAGGCGCAGGTTCTCGACGACGTGGTCTGCCGCAGGGAATCCCTCCAAACGGCTGCCGCGTCCGGAGAGCTAGCAGGCTGTCGCGTGTGGGTCGCGTGTCAGTGTCAACGGCCAGCCTCACTTTCGCTTGTGGCCCGGCGAGGATTGTCTGCCGCCTAATCCCTCAGGTATACGGCCATGTGACTGACAGCTTGTAGGACCGGATGCTCCTGCGCCCTTCTCGTCAGGTGGCGCGCTGACAGGAATCGTTAACGCTAGGATTTCACCCGGAACAAGTCCCGCCCACTGACCCCCGGTTTTCCCGGTCTTTGTTCAGCGCCTGGGCATCGTTTCAGTTGACCCATGTGGCTTACCGCGTTCGGCTGCACTTGGAGTGAACGTTACGTTAATATCTTGCTAGGTCTTAAATTTTCCCAGGTAGTTAAAAGACACATTACAAGAAACGTGCACAATTTGCCTCAGCTGTGCCAGGTACTTCCACAGCAAACATAAGAGAAAACAATGTAGCACTGAATTCTTTAAATACGAGAACTCAGTATCCAGATGAATAGCCTATGAAGAAACATACTTCTATGTGAGGAAAAGCGCCCAAAGCTAAAACAGGATAAACCTACCCTCAAAGAATAATTTGTTTGGAGAAAGAGGAACCACAGTATACTTGACACTTAAGTTTCAGAACTCAGACAGTATATGTGAAACAAGCACCAATGTTCACTATACTTCCAGAGGGCATCAAAATTACTTTGTTGTTGCTAGATCGATCCAAGCTGATTTCGCGTGCTATTGACTGAATAGTTTTTCTGAAAAATTTTGGGGGTGAAAGAAGAACTAGCACAGCATGAAGGACGTTTTACAGCCATGAAACACCGCAGCATATATTTCCTCCATAACTGCTCTGTGACAAACATAAACATCACATTATTATTTTTTTTAAATGGTTTGAATGACATTTACGAAATTAATAAATCTTTTGGTTAAAAACAGACAGAACAAAGAATAACGACACATTATTTTCCTGAGACGTTTGCAACAGCATATAGGTCACTAATCACACAGAAACAGCTACAATTCTTTGTAACCTTGTTTATAATGCGCAGGTATGGTATTGGAAGAATTTACAAGTTAAAAGTCACCCATTATCCATGCAAATACTGACGAAATACGCCATACATGCAAATATCTTACTATTTTCATTAGGCATTTCTACTTTATGACATTCTTATATTCTTTAAGTTTTGTGAGCTACTATGAGGGCCTACATAAACAAAACAACTTTCACTTATTTCTACATAACGGTGATTTTAGGCAACAGAGTTATTCGAGTGAATTCGTGGCTTTACTGCCGACATGACAGATTCAAGACCATTGTTTTCGCATTGTATGTTTGCTCTGCTGTTTCCCTCAAATAAACGTATTATAGTAAGTGAATTAGTTAATGAAAATTTCTCCTTAGTGCCCTTAAATAACATCACGTTATTTTTTGTTTTCTATTGCTGGCGATGCTTTCAATTCTCTATAAATATTTTTATTTCTTTAATAATGCAGATTCATATTACATTACTATCCAGAAAAGCTTAACTTTCTTATCGTTACTGAATTTCATCACAGTATAACACGTGTTGGACTGCGACGATAACAACTTTGTTGTAGCTTCCAGTTTGCGGAACTGGCGGCCGTTTAGGGGAGGGCCTTACACTATGGATAGGCATGGAGGGGGGTGAATGGGCGGGACTTGTTCCGTGTGAAATCCTAGCGCTAAGGGCACGTCGCGCTGACGCTCCCCTTCTTGCAGGTAGCCGATGACCTCTTGTTTTTGCTCCGGCTGGCCTCTGCATTGCCACGATACCCGTCATCTGCACAATTCTGACAAAAATCTTATGCCTAACTTTATCCCATGACCTTCTGTGTTATAATAAATTTACATAATGATGCATTGATGGTCTGTCATTTCAGTCACTTTTATTTTAAGTTTATAGTTTTTAACCTATGGCTATCATTACAACAAAATCTTGGTGTATGTAATCTAGATATGAAAATAATTTATCTTGATACTTGTGTAGTGACCAATCTCACTACTTATATAGAGCGACAGTAGACATGCTCAAGAGTTAACTACCATTTGCCAACGACCTACATTCTATGTCTTTTGAATAAATTATGTTATTATGCAGGTGGAAGTTTTACTGAGCTATAAAGAACATGCAGTTATTCTACGTTCGCTCGCCCGTCGTCCCTCCATCTCGGGGTCTGTGGTTTGGTGACCTGAAAAATAGCATCCCAACAGGCGCGCGCCAAACACTTGTGGTAGAAAATCCCCACAATATTAAGGATCTAGTTATTATTAAATCCTAAAGTTTAACTTATTCTAGTATATGGTACTCTCCTTTTTCTATTTTTTTTACCTTGTACAGTACTCTTACATAATTCCTGTTACGTTGAGATGTGTCGCTGCTCGCCGCTATTGACGACAGCGATGTGCGCGCCGTACGACATGACCTCCGAGTTTTCATTAAGCCTCACTGAAACTCCAGCGACTAGGTTAGCCATGGCTATACACGACAATAAATTTATAGTTGCAACTTCTTTTTCTATGTTATGCAGTATTCGCGATCAAAGCACACCTTTCCAGAGGCAATGTAATATGACCAAGCACAAACTGGTTCCTGTTGAGGATTCAGTCACCCAACACGCGCCAGCTACACAATATGTCACGAATTTCCAAGTATAATTCCTTGGTTATTCATCTGTGACCGTCACGAGCAGCACGCTAAATCCCCAACTAACACATTGGCATGGTAGGCTTTATGCCCGCATTTCTACCGTCTAGCGCACCATTGGAGTCAAACGCTCACAGATTCACCCCGACTTGCAAGACAACGATGCTGGTGCATCACTGTAAAAACTATACTGCCCTTGTTCATCCTCGAAATCACGCAATATACCACAATCTTGCAGTGCACTGACGCGTGCCTGCAAGCATTGGTATGAACGTCTCACGAACTGGTTGTGGCCGCTATGGAGCGTATCACGACATCCCAGAACGCTTCTAGGAGCACGTTCTTGTATGCACCCGTTTGTGCGACATCTCCTCACTCATCATTATCCCTCATCATGGACACCAGACAGGAAAGGACAAAAACATTGCTCATGGAAAGGTAGTGTCTCCTGCTCCATCGACATTGGAAGTCGCGAACATAAACAAAGAAGGATAGCAGCAGTAAATTCTTATGCGAGACAACGCAGCGTGTTAATACTTTAGCAATCTTAATCCATTAATGCAACGATTATTGTTCCTCGAAGAAAGGTTCATATATTTGCCTATTCTACTATGTACACCACTTACACTACTACCATAGCAAGGTTCATGTATTTGCCCATTCTACTATGTACACCACTTACACTACTACTATTCCACGAGCTCCTTTATGTGAGGGATGTGGTGGAGTCCTATGGACTTCTTTCTTTTCAGCGTCTCCAATTCATAAGCATTGTGGTGAGTTGCTCTCCTTATATGGTACGGGCCGTTGTAAACAGAATAGAATTTTTGGCATTTCATTTTTTGTTTGTTCAAGAGTCGGAAAGACTTCACGAGCGCCCTTTGTCCAATTTGGAAGTGTCGTAGGCGAGCTCCCCTGTCGGCACGTCTCTTCCTGACCTCTGCTGCAGCTCGTATCCTCTTGAGAGCCAAATCCACTATGGCTCGGTGCTGCGTTGGCGCCCTTGGTGGGAAGTTTACGACCTCGGTTATCAAGTCCTTAGGAATCCGGTTTTTCAGTACTGTAATGGGTGCCAATTTTGTTATCCCTTGGGGTGCCTCATTAATCACCTCCTGGAAGTCTTTAAGGAAAACGTCCCATGTCGTGTGCTGTTTGTTACAGTACAACTGGCACAAGTTTCCGAGTTCCTTAATAACCCGTTCTGCAGCATTCGAGCTCGGATGGTGTGAACATATAAAAATGGGATCAATTTTACATCGACGCAACGTCTCCTTCCATGTTTTTGACTTAAACTGTGGCCCGTTATCAGAAATAATTTTACTCACATGACCAACCTGTGGTAGGAAATCCCGGATTAGGGCTCGTGATACAGTTTGTCCTGTCGCGCTCTTCAGTGCCGTAAAGGTAAAGTATTTGGACGTTAGTTCAACAAGGACTAATACGTAAGTATATCCTCTTCTTGTTCTTGGCACAGGTCCCATCAAATCTGTTGCTGCTGATAGTCTTAATTTGGTCGGTACGATTGGGTATAATGGTGCCTGCATGCTCACAGTGGTGTGCTTAGCCTTTTGGCAGTCTTTACACACCGATAGTACCCTCCGAATTCGACGCTCCATGTTTCGAAAGTAACACATGGTCCTTAGCTTAGGATTGCACTTGCGTGGTCCGAAGTGTCCATAGCTGCGGTGAGTATGCCATAT
Organism: Schistocerca americana; assembly: GCF_021461395.2. Classification (NCBI taxonomy): domain Eukaryota; kingdom Metazoa; phylum Arthropoda; class Insecta; order Orthoptera; family Acrididae; genus Schistocerca; species Schistocerca americana. Next base: position 196,640,373 of record NC_060127.1, read on the forward strand.
GACCTTGTTTATTAGGTGTTCAGGGATGCATACCCCCCATTCAGTGTCATTGGCATAATTTCGGTGGAAGATTATGCCTTTCCGCAAGAGGTAGAACTGCTTGATGGTGGCCTGTCTTCTGTCTATCCATTTCTGTTTCAATAACACTAGGGCAGGGTCCTTGTCTTGCTCCTTCTTGATGTCCTGCATACTACAGGTAATAAAATTTTCAAAGGCTACTTTCTGCATTTAGAAAAGGCAGTAGTGATTTTCCTCCAGATCTTCTTCCATGTTGTGCTCAAATCCGATCGGTGACCGTGATAAGGCATCTGCAATAATGTTCTGACTGCCGGGGATATATTCTATCGAAAAATTGTACTGCTGCAGATATGATGCCCATCTAATGAGCCGCCTGTGATTAAGCTTTGCAGTCATCAGGAACTCGAGTGCCTTGTGGGCTGTGTAGACCCTCGTCTTGCGACCAAACAGAAGGTACCTGAATTTTTCAAACGCCCATACAAAAGCAGCGCCTCTTACTCGGTTACTGAGTAATTCCTCTCACTCTTGGCTAGTACTCTGCTACCAAACGCAATTGTCTTCCACACCCTGTTTCCTTCATGTACATAGTCTTGGAACACCATGACACCCAGACCTGAATACGAACTGTCCGTTGCTATGCAAAGCTCTTCTGCTAAATTAGGGTGTGAGAGGATGGGTGCTTGTAATAATGCGAATTTTAATGCTTTCCATTCAGATTCGGCCACCTCATCCCATTCCCGAGGAATCTTCTTTCCTGTAAGTTGGTGCAACCTAGGACTGCTCTGAGTTTTGACATGTATGAAGCGGTTGTAAAAATTTATGATCCCTAAGAACCCCCTTAACTGCTTCTTTGTCGCAGGAATGGGAAACTTTTCAATCGCTTCGATCTTTTCGGGATTTGGCGCAATGCCCTCACCCGTGATGATATGTCCTAGAAATTTGACAGAAGACGTCCCAAAATTCGATTTTTCGATATTGATAGTCACTCTGTATTCCTTCAATGTCGCAAGGAGTTCACCGAGGAGCGCATTGTGCTCTCCCCAAGATTTCTCCGCGATCAGCAAATCGTCCACATAGCTGGTGACATGACGTTTCAAATTATCGCTTAGTATGCCGTCCAGCCCCCGAATGAATGAGGCAGACGAAATGTTCAAACCAAATGGTAGACGACGAAAACGGTAACATCTTCCAAATGCTAAAAAGGCTGTGTACTGTCTGCAATTTGGGTGGAGCTCAATTTGCCAGAAACTCGATTTTAGATCAACTGATGAGAAGATTGATATTCCATGGAAGTTTTGTAAGAGTTCCTCTAATCGTTCCGGTCTGTCTGTTTCGGGTTCTATTATGGTATTAATTTGTCGCGAGTCCAAGACTAAACGAATACTACCATCTGCCTTCTCGACTACTCTTAACGGGCTGAAGCCGTACGTTCTATTATTCCATCACTCAGCATTCGCGTAATTTCAGCTGCTACTTTCTGTCGATATGCCAAGGGGATTGGGTAGGGTGGAACACGAAACTGGTTGTGCGGACGTACACGAAATTCATATTGGAAGTTCTTTATTTATCCTGTCTTGGGAATGAAAACCTCTGCACGTTCCACTAGTAATTTATGAAGTTCTTTGCGCTCGTCGGACCTTATATTCTTTATTGCTTCCACTTTTTCTCCTACTTTCTCCTTTATTTCTCTCATTATTACGACTTCATTCTCATCCGTGTCCTCTCCCCTACCCGCAACGTCGACCTGTTCTTCCTTTCTGTCTTTCTCACACGCATAGTTTATCCGTACACAGTTAGACGGTAGCTGGGATCAGCTGGTCGTCGAACTTAATGTGGACGGGATTCCCTTTCCTCAAAACCACTTCACCTTGTCCTAGATCAACTAATGCTTCATGCTCATTTGGGAAGTCCGTTCCTATTATCATGTCGACCACCAAATTTGGCACGATCCAGAAGTTAGACTCTATTTTGTGTCCTTGGCAGGAGAATTCCAGTCTTGTTTGTTGGGTGACCTCCGTACATTTACCCGCTAGTGCCCCTTTTATTTTGGTTTTCTTAACCGATAGGACAGGCCAGTCCATCTCCTGAGAGCACCTCTTGTATGCTGCCTCAGATATTGCTGTTATGTAGCTTCCACTATCTATTATCGCATTCATACTCTTTTCAGCTATTGCTACTGTGATAAGAGGCTGCCGATCCTGTCGAGGAGTTGTTTTATGTTCTTCGAGCAGGATTTCTGATAAATCTTCGTAATTTATCATCCGTGGTTGACCAGGTCCGAGATTACGTGCGAAATTCCGGCGGCCTGTGTTCGCACTAGTCTGGCGTCAATCCCCTGTTAAGCTCCCCCTCCTCTGACGTGCATTAGGATTTGCGGGTCTAGTTTCAATCTCCTGGCTCCACTGTTGTCCTTGGTTTCGCTCTCTCCAATTACGGTCGCTTTGCCGTTCGTTATTCCTCCTGTCCCAGATTCCTTGTCTAGATTGACCTTGTTTCCTGACGTTCTGGTTTCCGTGCCTCTGGTTTCCATAACCTTGAATAGCGTAACCTTGACTTCCGTAACCCTGGTTTCCTAACTGACCAGTGCGATTATGCGATCTGTTGTCGTCTTCCCTTCCTGGCCAGTGGTATTTGTTACTTTGCCCCTTCTTCCTGTCCTTTGCGTCTTGTTTATCAAAGACTATTTCGAGTTCTCGCATTAGACTCTTGAATGCTTCTATGTCAGATCCACACTTGCCGACAAGTGTCTGTTGGTACCTAACTGGCAATTTGGAAAATCAAAATTTAACGATTTCTCCGTTGCTATTTGGACTATCTAAAAATTGATTCTTCTTGAGTAAATCATCAAGAAATTTGGTTGCGCTCCTACGCCCGGACACTTCCAGTTCAGGACAAAATATTATTTCCTCTTTAATCCTGTCTTGCGTTTCCTTTCACCAGTAGGTCCGCAGGAATGCACCAACAAATTCCTGATAAGTCCGACACGTCGCTGCCACACCCCGTATCTTTTCCGCGGCTTGGCCTTTGATGTGCCCACACATGAATTCTAATTTTGCCTGGGTTGGCCATGATGCCGGTAATGAATTTGTAAAATGCATCAACCAGCTCTTCGGATGCATCGACCCTCCATTTTCTTTGAACTTCTGGAATTTTAGTATCGACAGGAAGTGATTCTGATTAAAATCCTGTCTGATCCTCACACTCGTGTTGTCACTCGTTTCCGATACTTGCACGTCTGCTGAGTGTCCTGATCTATCTTGCTGATAACTCTGATGTGCTATCTCTGTAACACAGTGGAAGTGGCACTCAGAATTCACTCTCCTAAGTGGGCTACAATTATTGGAGCTATTACTCGCTCTTCCTGCGTGTGCATTGTTAGTTCCGCACTCGGTCATTGGGCTAGAGCACGGTGGGCTTTTCCTCGGAGACACAATTCTGTGTATTCCATCATTGGTATCCGAACGCGCAGTGCTCGTGTGCCCGTTTTGCTCTAGTTTTGCTATCCGACTCTCTACTTCTTCCATTCGTTTCGTGGTGTCCGCAACCGTGACGTTACCTTGGGTTTTTAAGAACGCTAGGGATTTTGAGTGGGATTGTGTTGTACGTCGCAAGCGCCCTGCGAGTTTAGAAGCTGCTTCCGCGACTTTCATTGCCCCTACTGCTGCCGTTTCGGCCAGGCCTGCTACTTTTTGTGCAGCCATTGACATTTGTTTTACTTCTCCACATTCTTTCTTTATTGTTAGTAATTCCCCACGAATTTCTCGTATATGCGAAATTATAGTCTGAGTGTCCTTACGCTGTTCATCCGCTTCTTCCTTCTCCTTCTTACGCTGTTCGTCAGCTTCTTCTTTCATTGATCGTAGAAAGCTCAGTATTGGGTTAATGTCATCTTTTCGATCCTCGTCATACATGGGCGATGTAGCTCTAAACACCTGGGCGCTAGAGCTCTGACGTGGCCAAGATGGCCTCTTTCTGCTGTCGTTCGTTTGACTTTAAACTTGTGCTACCGTCTCGACCTATATGCCTGTCTCTGTTTCATCCTCTAGCTCACTATCATAATCACGGCCGCGACATTGCTCCAAGATCGCGTCCAAATCACCTTCCACATCAATGAACCTGCCGCCCTGTCCTGCTAAAAATGTGCCCATCTCATCTCCGAGCCTACTCCAGCAATAACCTGCCCCTTATCCATTATGCTATCCACTGTCGTTTTAGCTTCGCTCGCTAATAGTAGTGCCTTACTTCTCGTGATCATTCATGAAAAACAAATTTATCTAAAATGCACAATTAAAATAATATATTCCCCGTGTTTTTACACATAGACATAAAATTTGAAAAACGCCGTTCCAACGCTGTAATTATATGCACGATTTGTTGTAGTACAGAAACCAGACACAAACCCGGACACGGACACAAAAAACAATGAACAAAAAAAAATGTATACACTGAAAACAAAAACTGTAATCATGCGCCGCTACTTAAAAACTAAACGCGGAACTAACAGAAAAAACTTGGGTATTAATCAATAAAATGTGTACCAAAAAAAGTTTGAGTGTTCCTACTGATTTATGCGAGGTGCCGGGGGTAGCAGTGTATTTAACACTAAATTCTTCTACAATCTTCAAATGTAAATGATGCTCTAAGCCCCCCCCCCCCTCCCCCCGCCCGCCACCATTCTAACTCCGACGTTTGCTGTTGTACATGCATTAAGAAGAAACGCGAACTGACTGTAATCGACCCTGCAAGTGAAGTAGAAAAGAGTTTGCCACCTGCAATAATTTAATTTGACAGACATTAACTAAATAAAGGAAAGTTTCAGTAACATAGTGAGAAATGAAAGAGTTGCTCTACCGATTAACAGAATGAAAGTTCTGTCCAAAATAACAATTTGATTTATTATGACTAAACTCAAAATCTTAAACAAAACACATGAAACATTTACAATACATCAAATTGGATCAAACTGGATATTCAAATAAATGCTGTGAAGGTGAACTTGTCCATAAAATAGATTGTGACATTTATGATGAAGTGGTATGTGGAGCCAATCCCTTGCAACACAAATCTTAAGAGAAACACCCAGCCAACCCAACATTAATTGCTGCTACAGTAGTGAGAACGCAGACAATGAACATCCAAGACAGAACCACGTAAGAAACGAAGGGAACAGGCGCGCTCTGCTGAGCTCTGATTATCACACAACAAATTCCCTAATCTGCCAATGCTGCGGACATACATTACCAAGCAGTCTTCTTAAATGCAAGGACACGATCTGGCGTACCAGAGGCGATGGCTGGTTGCTTCAACGTCCCGTCGTGGTGATGATAATGTCGCGAGTATCGCCCAAAACAAATTATCCTGGTCTGGTTGTTCCAGACTAAAGACTTCCTAGCAATACAAATGCGCCTCTGAGGGAGACGAAGAAGGCTCCCCAAACAATCACTGATGGTACAGTGATTGATTTTAACAAACGAAGTCACACAGTAACTCTGATACAGTCAACTTTAGCCAAAACTGCTCAAGACAGACAACATAGGCCGCTTGTATGCAGAACGCTCAATTGCCAACTGTACTCGGAAAGTTACGTTGAAGTCGGAACTTCAGCAACTATGTCAGTTACAATTAAATAAAAGTATATTAGACAGCCAACGGAAGGCAGGCTGTCCAGAGCAGCGAGAGCTCAGTCTTATAACCTACTCCGACTGAAAGGCGATAGCCGACTCTCACAAGAGCACCACTACAAGCCGAACACAGACCATTCCCGCCCCCATGACAGTGGCCATGGTTAAACGTTCCAATCAGCAACTCAAAAACCGGCTGAAAATCCACTCTATTTCCGAACCAGTACCTTTCCACCAATGGAGATTCTTGGCGCCAATTTCTGCGCCGATTTTGCTACGTCACAGAGCTATGCCCAGAGTAAGCCAATCACAGTTATGATTTTGCAGAAAACGTGGGAATTTGCCCGCCAAGACTGCCTGGGAACACAAGTCTTTCCCACGCCTCGCTCGTAGCCCGCCAGAAACGGTTTTCACTAAGATTCTGTGAAGTAACGGAATCTCTAGCCCAGCCGCTCCGTCAGGCCCCTGTGGGCGTGTCGCCGCCGCTCTTATGACAATGTCGGCGTCTGGAAAGCATTCATTCGACTCCCTCACACCCGTCGGCTTAACCCTTTCAAGATCAGAAATGCCCGCCTGTCACTGGACCACCCGGGTGACGAGAGACACTGTGTGGGAAGTCTGTGTGTGAAGGAATAGCGACTTTTCACCGCATGCGATTGGAGAGGAAGATCGAATTACCCAGAGAAATATGAGAGGGGGCTCATGCCACCTCTCAAAATAATGATGATTAGGACAACACAACACATGAGCCCCCTCTCAAAATGATGATGATTAGGACAACACAACACCCAGTCCCTGAGTGGAGAAAAATCTCTTACCCAGCCGGGTCTGTCCCGCTAACCACTCAGCTACTGGGGGGGGGGACTGTAGAATGCATTGAACAGCCTAATCGGGAATAACTTCCATGGTATTAGAGGAAGCTGTACAGAGTAAAAACTGTAGAGGAAGACAGAGACTGGAATACCTACAGCAAATAACTGATGACGTAGGGTGCAAGTACCACTCTGAAATGAAAAATGAAAAGGTTGGGACAGGAGAGGCCGCATCAAACAAGTCAGAAGATTGATGATGAAACAAAAATCCTTGTTAATAGCAGCGTTGTAAGGTGTTAGGCAAATCCAACACTTTCCATGAAAACGCTGACATGATAAGCAAATCCAGTAGTATGTCACAGAGCTCCGAATAAATCGTGACATTAAATTAACCAAAGTAATACGAGTAACAAGGGAGCAAATGGAATACCACAGACTAACACAAGAATGCCTAAATGCATGTCATACCTTCCCACCGTGAGACAGACACAGTTCCGAGGGGAGAAACGAGAACAGAAGCCGAGAGCAGAACCGTGTTAAGCGAGAAGGCACTACGATAAGGGACGGACACCCACGTCGCCAGCTAACCGCTATGACCACACCACACGCAAGTTTTTAGTGTGAGACTTTTTTGCGTCTCTGTTACGTTAGGACCACTCCCCAGCCCATGTTAAAAGCTAGAGCCCTCCAGAAGAACAGTATAGATCCTACGATAACACAAAAAGGGCCACACCACCCGCAAGTTTTAGCGTGAGACTTTTTCGCGTCTCTGTTACATCAGTACCACCCCCCAGCCCATGCTAAAAGATAGAGCCCTCCAGAAGAACAGTATAGATATTACGATAACGCTAAAAGGGCCACACCAGCTGCAAGTTTTAGCGTGAGACTTTTTCGCGTCTCTGTTACGTTGCAAACTTTAAAAACATTGCCCCACCACGAAAAGTATAACGTTTCTCATTGGATAGACAGAATTTTTGTAGGCGGAGCTTAAGGTTAACATTAAGACCCTGAATGGTCAGATGAAAACACAGCCAGATAGTTTTTTTTTTTTAAACCAACTTTGGTAAATTGTAGTAAGGAGAAGCTAGAGGAGAGCTGCTTCCGAGACAGCGAGGTGAGCGGAGCTGTGCTGCTCGCCGCCCCCTGACAAACACTGACAAGGTAATGAACCACGCGATGCCGTGCATAAAGCTTCACTCAGAACTGGAGAAGTCTCATCTGTTACACACCCTTTTTCCGTAATACTAGTGTCGATCGTCAATTAAAGCTCATGGTGTTCACATTTGCCACTTGAAGAAAAAATCTGAAACTCGATGATTTTTCTGTTGTATAGTTATTGAGAAGCAACATCAGCCTCTGTAATTTACGACAAGTTAGATAAGTAATTAAAGATAATTTAGAGTCACTGTAGACCATTTTGATAGTTTTCTCTCTTGTGAAACTTAATTTAAACCTGGATTATAGATGTGATATGGCATAGGTCATCCTTAGATCCATTGTAGAACTGAGAAACCCATTCAGGGAATATTCGTTCACATTTTTGTTGAACGCGGTTGGTTTTTACCATCCTGTATTAAAACATTTCCTTTTATCAATAGTGCAATTTATAAACAATGTTTTGTGAGTAGAATAAAATTTCCAATGGTAAACTTAACTGCTTTTTCGACGTTATTTTACCAGCTAACTAAAAATAGGAAAGCCTTGAACCCTTTCCACTAAATTTAGTTAGTGTTAAGATTCTTTTACAGGGAGTGCAGTGGAGCTGACGCTGAAATCATTAAGTATTTGGTTATATCATCGCTAGACACGCTCAGAGTGTCATTGTGTGAAAGTGGTAGGGAGACGCAATATAGAACAAACAGACACCATGCAGAATGTTTAGAAAATGGCGACCCCGCCAGGATGGTAAAATACCATGATTGAAGGTCGACCACATGCCTAACTAGGTCAGAAAAACATCCTGTTGAAAAATTTTCGTAAAAAAAAATATTTGAACGTTATAAATAGTCGAAAACAGTAGCTGCAGCGATAGATAATAAGAAAGTATTCAATAGATAGACATTCTAGCAGAGAAAATAGCATAATTAAGTTATGAATTTTAAAAATTGTTAGAGTTAAGTTTTCTCCTCAATGCAAGCGCACAGGTGGCGGATACATCGTTGACAAGTTGGTTCTGACCCAACAAGTAAGTGAATGGATTGTCAATCTTGGTAGTGTCAAGTCGTGTGAGCAAAAAGTTTATGAAACCCGTGAGATCGTATGAGCGCATGTTGACTCGAAGTAGGGTGCGTGAATTGCTTTTAAAACAGAAAATAAGGGATTCAGAAAGATTAGCAAGGGCAGATCGAGACCTTGACCGAATTGAGGTAGAGACCCAGCATGAAAATGGACAGAGAATATAGGACAGTACAACAGACGATCCAGTATCGCGAGAAATAGGACATATAACGTACCATAACGAGGATAATGTACGTCAAGGCATAGAAAACGTAAGTCAACATACGACAGAGGAGCAGGAAAGTAGAGAGATAGTCGATGAGGATTCTAACTTGCGTCTTGAATACGTAGAACCCATAGTACAAGTAATCAGAGCTCCCTCACCACAGAGTACAAGGAATGCGAGCAGAAACGTGTCACAGCACAGTTCAATGCAATCGGTTGCGAAGCAACACTTGGGCGAAAACACAGAGCGTAATACGTCGGAAGAAAACGCAATAGGACCCACCAATCTGGCAGAATAATTACAATTGATGACGGAAACCATGACAAGACAAAATAAAGAAATTGCGAACCAAATTAAAATTCAGAATGCAGAAATGACGAAACAAAATGCAGAAACGACGAAACAAATTGCAGAAACCACGAGACAAATGCGTGAGATTAAAGAACAAAACAAAATAATTCAGTTGCACTTAAGTCATATTGAAGACGAGGCAAAAGAATCTCGAGAACTGATAGGAAACTTAATAACAGGTCACAATACATTGAGAACAGACATTGACAAGGTACAAGCGAAAGTACAAACATTGCGTAATGACATTCAGGACGAGATCAAATCATTACGTAACAACACTCAGGGAGAAGTCGAGAAACAAGAGAAACAGATAAACGAAATTACTAGACAAGCAGCAGGTACAGCGCGTGAAATTGTTGAAAACAGTGTGTTACACAAACGTATCACGAAAGCAGCGCTGAAAAGATATGATAACCGCATAGACAAAATAAAAGCGCAAACGAAGCAACAGTTTCAGAAATTGCGAACAGAGTTGTTGCAAACCATTGAAGAGCGTAGTGAACAGGATCGAACAAGCACAGAGTCTGCAACCACATCCGTATCTGTAACAGCACCGGAAAAACAAGCAATTAACGAAGATATTACGCATTTGCGATTCCAATCACAGGCAGAAAGTAACATACGTGAAATCAGACAGCCTGCACGGCAACAAACACGTTTCGAAATTCTTGATGAACAAACGTCATCACAAACACACGCGGAACCACAAATGTATGTCTCAAGACAGTCTGGATCGTGCAATGAAGTAGCAAGGTTAGCCAGACAAGATACCCAACCAATACCTGTCAATGGAAAGCCAGGTCGCGAAGAGTACAGTGCAATGCATTCAGCTACACGTTCACAAGAAAATTATTGCGTACCACTCCAACGATACTACGCAAGGGTAGTCGAAAGTTACAGTGGACAATATCCAATGGATCTACCACAACCGGAAAGAACGACAGGAGAAATGATCAGAAACAAAAGTGGCGAAGAATCGCGAATTTCATATGGAACTATGACGAAGTATGACAACGATCATTTCCTCACAGTCAGAAAATTTCAACACTTTCGAGAAGGAAACTCATTACATCCACGAACTTTTATTGATCAATTCCGAGTAGGATTACCAGAGCACTGGACGCTAGCACACAAATTAGACTTTATATGTGCACACATGTCAGGAACAGTCGCAGAAACCATGCAGAATGTTGCAGCGACATGCCGATCGTACGAAGATTTCAGAGAGAAGTTTCTCTCACGGTATTGGTCCAGCGTAGCACAGAACAGAGTGAAGTACGAATTATTACAGAACCCATATTTTGAAAATTCAGGAGAGAACAGCCCCGTGAAATTTTTCGAATTAATGGCAAAGAAAAATCAATGCTTAGATGTGCCATACAGTGACGGAGAGTTGATTAAATTATGCGCGATGAAGCTACCATTGAAATACCAACAATCATTAGTAGGTCGTGGAGGCAATGACGTCGAAGCATTTAAAGGTATTCTAAGGGAACTAGAGTTCATATTTTCGGAAAATGACGCAAGAAAAAGACGAAGCGTACGTGAAAACGAAAGCAAAAAGCAGTGGAATCCACAATATATAGTACGAAGGAACAATAATTACGAACCATGTGATAACTTCGCACCAAGAAACGACAATAGATTTCAACAAAGAACCAGTTATGGATTTAGAAGAGAATATGGCAATAACTATAATTCACCCAGGAACGGCAACAACTATTACAGAGGGAATAACGACAACCAGAACGGGTACTGGAGAACCAATAGACTGACAAATTATCAACAAAGAAACCACTATCAACAAGCTGAACATGTAAAGAGAATAAAGATAGAAGAGATGGAGGTAAAACCACCAAACCCCGATAAACGTTCGAATTGACAGCTAAGCGCCCATGCCAAAGAGAATGACGCACCGACCTAGGACAATTTGCAGCACCTTGAACAGAGAAGTAAAAATCTTATCACGAGAAGAGAAGAAGGAAGAAACAAATCCGCAGGGACCAGATGAAAACGAAGACAATAAAATAACAATATCGAGTTGGGACGAAATTAATTGGGAGAATACTGACGAGGAAGATGAATTACCAGAGGCATGCACAACGAATGTAGGAGGAAAGGACGAAGTAATGAGTATTGCAGAGCTATTTGAGATGGAAACCAGGGAAAGTGAATTCAATGAGGATAATGCGCAGTCGACAGAAGTTGAAAATAAGTTACGAGTGGGCACACAACCCAACGTATATAATGAAGGAAGTTATGAAGCGATAATTAGAGCATTTAGATGCGATTATGTGGAAGTGGCGACGAAGAAGGAGAAGATAGACGAGGTTGAGGAAAAAGTAGAGGATGTTGAAGAAAGCGTAAATGAAGGAAGAATTAGAGAAGAGGAAACAAAAGAGAGAGAAGTAGCAGTCGAAGCTTATCCTACAGAAAGTTCGAATTCACAAGGGAAATTCCTAAAAAGACTCATGTATGATTCAGTGGAGGATTCGTTGATGCAAGAAGAAGAAGAACAGAGCCAACCCTTTCAAATTCAACCAAATTTTGAAGGCCATGGTAAAGCATAGCCCAGTCAATATTGTAATTGATAGAGGAAGTGAACTGACTGCGATCTCAGAAAATTTATTCATGCAGTGTAATGCCAATGAGGAATTGCCAGTTCTGAAAACACGTAAGATTAAAGTAAGAGGTCCTATTAGAAACAATGCTGCGAAAGTTACGAGACAAACAAGGTTAACTCTTTCGTGTCAAGGTCAAAAGATCGAAGCTAACTTCGTGATTATACCTAAACTAACTGAAGATTTGATTATACGTGCAGATTTTTTAAATGAGAGATGAACGATAATAGATATGGGGAAGGTAGCGTAACATTCGGGAATGTCACACTTCTCTTTGAGCAAAAGCTAAAATTAGAAGAAATACCAGTTATAAACAAACAATTAAGAATGACACGAGATAAAGAGGATGAAGAATTAGAATGGTATGCACAAAAAGGGGGAATCGCCTCAACTCATGTTAGAAGTCCATAAAGAAATCGACGAAAAATTGCAAAAAGTTCAAGGTATTTCAGAACACAGTAATAGAGAATTAGAGGGTATTTTACGAGATAAAGCAGAGGTATTTTTACCTAAGACTAGCAGTATTAAACACTTTCAGTACAAGTTTGAAGATTAATCTTATTACTGGTAAATAATCAGCACAATATTTCAAGATTATGTTGCAGAAAAGATCGTCAGGAGAAAGAAGAATGAAGAGAGAGGAAGGTGGGAAAAAGAAAGTAGTTTCAATAAAAACAAAAACAAAAATAACACCAATAGTACCATAGATTAAGGTGAAGGGTTAAAGCGTAGATAGTCTAACAGCATGAAATACTAAATACTAAATACTAAAAAAAAGAATAGATGACATACCTTCCCAAATCCCTATCCTATTGTAAACCATGACACTACACAAAAATAAAAAACGAATTTGAGGCTTCTTGTAGAAGTTATGACTCAAAATATCTTAGAATTTTGACATGGAAAGGGCACCCAAATTTGTAAAGCTTTCAAGAAGGCGTAAGACAATGTACATACGAGACATATGTTAGATGATCATAAGTAAAACTTTTTGTAAGAACAACTGTAAAAAACTCCAGGAAAGACCAGATGCAACGACCCACAAGTGGCAATGAGAGAAATATCAAGAAAGAAAAGGACGTAATTAGCAAGACACGATTCCTACAAGGCAGAAGCGTCGAGAGAAGGGAAAGGACAGCGAGACAACAGAGGGCCCTCGTAGAGTGGGCAATAAATTTGACCGCTAGGCAGAACCCTGCTGGAATGAACAGGGAGCCGCACAGTGACGGAGCCTTGCAGAGACGGGACGCTGAACGCCGAACGCCGGAAGCGTCTCCGAGTGCCCCCACTCAGTGGAGCGAGCAAAAAACGGCCCGACGAGAAGACTGCTTGGGCAAGCCACCACTGGCAAAAAAATGTGTGTAAAAGTCACACTACTGCTATTAAACAGCACGCTGATGCACGAAACTGAAGAAAACGTCCACAAAGTAAAAATGACACGCCCAAACAATTTATCAAACTGTTACTAAGAGTAGAACTTCAAAGCGACTAGTTATCAATAAATATTTCAATATCCTGCCCAGAGAAGAACCAAGAAGCAAGTAAGAAGCAGAGAAAAAGCAGGAAGAACAGAAGTTGATGATTCGTAAGATTGAGACCAAGAAAGAAGATGGGTGAAGAATAGATGACATACCTTCCCAAATCCCTATCCTATTGTAAACCAGTCGTCTGCGAAGTATTACAATGAAAAACGACCGCTTTCAGCGACACATAACGATGACTTTCATGCATACAAAGCCAGTAAACCATGAGATTCTGCACTCACAGCTCCATTCCATTATGGGACCTCCACAACAGCAACACACACTTGCAAAGCCAACAAGGAACGACGAACGAAGCTGTACATCAAATACTTGCCCACATCCATCTCGCTCAAGTCCATCACCTTCGTGCAAAACATTCGCCAACCTCATGCTTAAACATTCATAGGATTGTGTGAATGTGTGAAATCAAATTATGTGATGTAGGAATTGTGCAAAAGAAATGTGTGAAAAACTAAATAAGTTAAGCACACCAGACAGCTAATAAACTACAAAATAACAGTCATTGACTATGGACTTAAATAAAAAATAGACTATCGATAAAAATAAGTCATTAGTTCTGAAATGGACAGTACATAGAGAACAAAAGTAAGGCATAATAAACACTAAAACTATATGCCACTTATTTTCTCCTCATAAAAATAAAAGAATAACTACATTTTACTTATTTTCTCCTTATAAAAACAAAGAATAAAGAAATTATCTTGTTGGATGTTTTCCCTTTTTTTTTTAACATTTGTACCATTAGTTAGGATAATATCTCAATACTTGTGTATGTATATTTCTTTGTCAAAGCAATTCTTGGAAATAATTCTTATTTGTTAGTGTAACAATGTTGAAATGAGTGTCTAGAAACAAAAACATTTTACTTGCACATGACATTTAGAAAATGTGTTAGGAATAGATTTTACTTAATTACCACATTTATAAAAACAATATTTCAAAGAAAATCTATGTGGAAGACTCCTCACTTTCGATAACAAACTACTTAAAAAACAAACTTCACACTCAAATAAAGAAAGAAAATAATTAAAAATTAATAATAGCATAAAAATATTCTTCTCTTGTCATTTGTAAGAATAATGTGGATGAATATAAAAATATAAATTAGTAATAGAACCAGAATAACGTGGCTGAACAGTAGGCAACAAAATTTAGATAAAGCAATAATTTTTGACTGACTTAGACAATGATTCAGTCACTGCCTAACTTCAGTGCAAAAATTAAGTTCGAAGGGTAGTGATATGTAAGGTGTCAGGCAAATCCAACACCTTCCATGAAAACCCTCACATGATAAGCAAATCCAGTAGTATGTCACAGAGCTCCGAATAAATCGTGACATTAAATTAACCAAAGTAATACGAGTATCGAGTGAGCAAATGGAATACCACAGACTAACACAAGAATGCCTAAATGCATGTCATACCTTCCCACCGTGAGACAGACGTAGTTCCGAGGGGAGAAACGAGAACAGAAGCCGAGAGCAGAAGCGTGTTAAGCGAGAAGGCACTACGATAAGGGACCTGGCTGGATGACGAGAGGATGGTACCATAGGTGGGTGGCCGGTTCCCTCTCACTATAGCACAAAATGCACACTTCGTCAAAACACACTCCATTGCAGAAACCATTTCAGTACTTCATTGTTGTCCAGTCTGAAGTTGTATGGTTAACGGCAATCAAATAACACGTACTTATTGTCGAATCTTGTCGTGTCTGTATCACAACTATATACAGTGGCTAACGTTGCCTCACATCTAGCTCAGATGCTAGGCGACGACTATCACTGAGCAAGACTAGAGCACAGTGCGGCGTATTGAGGTGACACCACAAAACATTACGAGAGGGCTCGGACATCATCGACAAAACAATTTTACTGGTGATTTCCGCTTGAGGATGAATGTTATAATATGTTATCTGCCTAAGTGGCCCACCTCACACTCCCCATGTGTGTTCTTTTGCAAGTCCTCTGCATTATGATGTCCATCTGTTGAAAACCCCTCGCGAAATCTAATCCTGGCTACACCTACGTCTAACGAGTTTACGACAGAGACATATTTACTGGCCACGGTGCCTCAGTTATGAACAGTAGATGACTGTAACCTAGTGTACACCATATTTTAAATAAGTACGACGTTGCTAAGCTAATTTTGTGTGTATCTCTTGATGATGCCACTACGGTTTGTTATATTAGTACATCTTTTAATGCAAGTATGCCTCGTCATTTTCAAAGCGCATGTTTTCCACGCATATGAAAGCAATACATTTCATGATGAACTATTTGAGTGTTTTAAGACGTATGTTATCCACTAGTTGTGTTTGGTTTCCTCTAGTTTGACTGCAGATCTGATGGCTGACTGAAACCGGCAGTATAAGGACCAAACAATTTTGTGATCGTAGACAGAACAAATTGACTCATTCATCTAATATTACGAACTAAGAAATATGTACTGTAGTGGAAGCTTTGGGTGGAGTCGGGTTCGGGTCAGGGATTATACTGGCGTGAGCTTACCGTGAAAACCAATTCTTCTAAATACAAAAATATATTTTTGATAATTTGCAAAATGTTAATACACTCCTGGAAATTGAAATAAGAACACCGTGAATTCATTGTCCCAGGAAGAGGAAACTTTATTGACACATTCCTGGGGTCAGATACATCACATGATCACACTGACAGAACCACAGGCACATAGATACAGCCAACAGAGCATGCACGATGTCGGCACTAGTACAGTGTATATCCACCTTTCGCAGCAATGCAGGCTGCTATTCTCCCATGGAGACGATCGTAGAGATGCTGGATGTAGTCCTGTGGAACGGCTTGCCATGCCATTTCCACCTGGCGCCTCAGTTGGACCAGCGTTCGTGCTGGACGTGCAGACCGCGTGAGACGACGCTTCATCCAGTCCCAAACATGCTCAATGGGGGACAGATCCGGAGATCTTGCTGGCCAGGGTAGTTGACTTACACCTTCTAGAGCACGTTGGGTGGCACGGGATACATGCGGACGTGCATTGTCCTGTTGGAACAGCAAGTTCCCTTGCCGGTCTAGGAATGGTAGAACGATGAGTTCGATGACGGTTTGGATGTACCGTGCACTATTCAGTGTCCCCTCGACGATCACCAGTGGTGTACGGCCAGTGTAGGAGATCGCTCCCCACACCATGATGCCGGGTGTTGGCCCTGTGTGCCTCGGTCGTATGCAGTCCTGATTGTGGCGCTCACCTGCACGGCGCCAAACACGCATACGACCATCATTGGCACCAAGGCAGAAGCGACTCTCATCGCTGAAGACGACACGTCTCCATTCGTCCCTCCATTCACGCCTGTCGCGACACCACTGGAGGCGGGCTGCACGATGTTGGGGCGTGAGCGGAAGACGGCCTAACGGTGTGCGGGACCGTAGCCCAGCTTCATGGAGACGGTTGCGAATGGTCCTCGCCGATACCCCAGGAGCAACAGTGTCCCTAATTTGCTGGGAAGTGGCGGTGCGGTCCCCTACGGCACTGAGTAGGATCCTACGGTCTTGGCGTGCATCCGTGCGTCGCTGCGGTCCGGTCCCAGGTCGACGGGCACGTGCACCTTCCGCCGACCACTGGCGACAACATCGATGTACTGTGGAGACCTCACGCCCCACGTGTTGAGCAATTCGGCGGTACGTCCACCCGGCCTCCCGCATGCCCACTATACGCCCTCGCTCAAAGTCCGTCAACTGCACATACGGTTCACGTCCACGCTGTCGCGGCATGCTACCAGTGTTAAAGACTGCGATGGAGCTCCGTATGCCACGGCAAACTGGCTGACACTGACGGCGGCGGTGCACAAATGCTGCACAGCTAGCGCCATTCGACGGCCAACACCGCGGTTCCTGGTGTGTCCGCTGTGCCGTGCGTGTGATCATTGCTTGTACAGCCCTCTCGCAGTGTCCGGAGCAAGTATGGTGGGTCTGACACACCGGTGTCAATGTGTTCTTTTTTCCATTTCCAGGAGTGTACAATGGGAATTAATATCTAGCCCAATTATAATTCCTGAAGCGAGAGCATAAAAACAGCACAATAAAAGAACCAAATTACTTCGGCACAATGATAATAAAGTTTAAATTTAACTCTGGCCTAGGAATACTAAAGTTGGGACTGACAATAACTGCACAGACAGAGTACCAGGAAACACAGTAACCTCAAAACACCACACCATTCTTCCGTGTAAAATATGACTCAAAATTCATTACACTCAATTAAGAGCTTATGCCCTTCACTGTAAACGAACTTGCATCACTCAAACGACCAAACTACGACCGTCGGTCAGTAAATCGCATCGCTAGCACGACCGTTGCAGCACGTATGTGAAGCACACCTCATTTACAGCCTCTCAGTGGCGCTTCCACCGCCACTCGTATTCGACTGGCACGAAATGTCAATAGATACGCTATGTGAGCAAAAGTATCCGGACACCGTCAATAACATACGTTTTTAGTATTAAGTGCACTGTGCTGCCAACTACTGCTAGGTACTCCATATCAGCGACCTCAGTAGTCATTAGACATCGTGAGAGAGCAGAATGGGACGTTCCGCGGATCACACCGCCTTCGAAAGTGGTCAGGTGATTGGGTATCAGTTGCGTCATACGTCTGTACGCGAGATTTCCACACTCCTAAACATCCCTAGGTTCACTTTTCCTATATGATAGTGAAGTGAAAACGTGAAGGGACACGTACATCACAAAAGCATACAGACCGGCCTCGGTTGTTGACTGACAGAGACCGCCGACAGCTGAAGAGGGTCATAACGTGTAACAGGCAGACATCTATCCACACCATCACACAGGAATTACAAACTGCATCGAGGTCCACTGCAAGTACTTTGACAGTTTGGACAGCAGACAAGAAAACTTGGATTTCTTGGTCGAGCGGCTGCTCATAAGCCGCATATCATGCCACTAAATGCCAAACGACGCCTCCATTTGTGTGAGGACCGTAAACATTCAACGAGTGAACAGTGGAAAAACGTTGTGTGGAGTGACGAATCACGGTACACAACGTGGCGATCCGTTGGCGAATGCTCGGTGAACGTTAATTCCCAGCGTGTGTAGTGCTCAAAATGGTTCAAATGGCTCTGAGCGCTATGGGACTTAACATCTGAGGTCATCAGCCCCCTAGACTTAGAACTACTTAAACCTAACTAACCTGAGGACAGCACACACATCCATGCCCGAAGCAGGATTCGAATGTGCGACCGTAGCAGCAGCGCAATTCCAGACTGAAGCGCCTAGAACCGCTCGGCCACAGAGGCCGGCGTGTGTAGTGCCAACAGCAAAATTCGGAGATGGTGGTGTTACGGTATGGTCGTATTTTCCTTGGAGGGTGCTTGCACCCCTTCTTGTTTTGCGAAGCACTATCACAGCACAGGCCTACAGGGACTTTTTAAGCACCTTCATGCTTCCCACTGTTCAAGATCAATTCGGGGAAGGCGATTGCATCTGTTTATAATGCACGGTCTTTGGCGGAGTGGTTACACGACAGTAACATCCCTGTAATGGGCTGGCCTGCGCAGAGACCTCACCTGAATCCAATAGAACGCCTTTGGGATGTTTTGGAACGCCGACTTCGAGCCAGGCCTCACCGACGGACATCGAAATCTCTCCTCAGGGCAGCGCTCCGTGAAGAATGCGCTGACATTCCCCAAGAAACGTTCCAGCAGCTGATTGAACGTATGCCTACGAGAGTGGAAGCTGTCATCAAGGCTAAGGGTGGGCCAACACCATATTGAATTCCAGCGTTATCGATGAAGTGCGCCACGGATTTGTAAGTTATTTTCAGCCCCGTGTCGAGATACTTTTGATCACATAGTGTATCATCCTGCAGATGCAGAAAGGCGGCTACCAACTTTCGTTTACGGCGCACAACTCCTTCTTGGTTTGCGATTTATTTCCGGCAATGTTTTTATGTAATTATCTATTCCTGTTCCCGCGGAAGTCTTAAGCTAATCAGACTGATACGAAATGAGTCTGTGTACAGCTTTTCTACATAAGGAAAGCTTTAGCTCTGGAAAATGGCCTATACTAAAACACTGTACTATGTATACGGAACTTCTATAGCTTTTTTGTGTCATGGAACCAACTCAAGAGTTTCTAATCCGAAGCGGAGTGAAAAAGGTGATCCTATCTCCCCGGCATCAGAATCAATGGGAAAAGAACACTCTGAGATCTGCAGATGACAATGAGCTACTCGCAAGTGATTTTGGACAACTACAGACGTTGGTTTCGGATGTCACTTTAAAATATTAGATAACAGGACTCTAAATAAACTTTTTCAAGACGAGTTTCTAAGAAATTGATCACAGAATTACAATGACATCGGCGAACCTTAAAGTTTTTAATTCTTCTTACACTCTAAGACAAATAAAATGACGAAAGAGGTGGAAATCGGTGGATGTGACGCAAATGTATAGACAAATGATCATTTCAGAAAAATTGAATGATTTATTCAAGAGAAAGAGCTTCAGAAATTGGGCAAGTCAAGAAGGCGGTAGTCTCTTTCTGGCCCTTATGCGAGCAGTTGTTCAGCTCGGCATTGACTGATGGAGTTGTTGGATGTCGTCCTGAGGAATACCGTGCTAGATTCTGGTCAATTCACGCGCTAGATAGCTGGGTGGAGGATCCTGCCCACAGTGCTCAGTACGTTCTCCAAAGAGGAGACATCCGGCGACCTCGCTGGCCAAGTTAGAGTTTGGCACTCACGGAGACAAGTAGCGTGGCTGTCGACATCATCGTGCTGAAATGTAAGCGTGGGATAGTTTACTGTGGAAGGTGGCTAAATGGGGCACACAATATTCTCGGCGTACCGTTGTGCTGTAAGGCTACTGCGGGTGTCAGCCCAAGTGGTGCCGCTGTGGAGTGAGACGGTACGCCAGGTCGTCAGTCCCGGTTGTCGGGCCATACGACGTGTGACAGTCGGGCTGGGGTGTCTCCAGACACGTCTTCGCAGGTCGTCGGGGCCTGAAATCGCACTGGCTGGAGTAGAATTGTCTTCAGTGTAGAGTCCCACTTCGAACTGAGCCACGATGAGCAGCGGAGACGAGTTTAGAGACGCCGGAGACAGTGGTGAGGTACCAACGTGCCTGTCGCGCGCAATACGGCCTGACATCCAGGAGTAGGCAAATCCATCACCTTCCATGAAAACCCTGACAGCAAATCCGGCAGTATGTCTCATGAAAACCCTGACATTAAGTTAACCAAAGTAATACGATCAACGAGTGAGCAAATGGAATACCACAGACTAACACAAGAACGCCTAAATGCATGTCATACCTTCCCACCGTGAAACAGACGCAGTTCCGAGGGGAGAAACGAGAACAGAAGCCGAGAGCTGAACCGTGTTAAGCTGGAAGGCCCTACGATAAGGGACAGACACCCAAGTCGCCGGCCGACCAGCCCATGTTAAAAGATAGAGCCCTCCAGAAGAACGGCATAGATCTTACGATAACATTAAAGGGCCACACCAGCTGCAAGTTTTAGCGTGAGACTATACGCGTCTGTGTTACGTTGCAAACGTTAAAAACATTGCCCTATCACGAAAAGTATAGCGTTTCTCATTGGACAGACACAATTTCTGTAGGCGGAGCTTAAGGTTAACATTGAGACCCTGATTGGTCAGTTGAAAACACAGCCAGCTAGTTTTTTTAAACCAACTTCGGTAAATTGTAGTAAGGAGAAGTTAGGAGAGAGTTGCTTCCGAGACGGAGAGGTGAGCGGAGCTGTGCTGCCCACCGCCCCCTGACTAACACCGACAAGGTAATGAACACACGCGATGCCACACAAGAGCGCATAAGGCTTCGCTCAGAACTGCAGAAGTCTCATCTGTTACATCTCCTTTTTGCATAATACTAATGTCGATCGTCAATTAAAGCTCATGGTATTCGCATTTGCTACTAGAAGTTAAAATCTGAAACGCGATGATTTTTCTGTTATATAATTATTGAGAAGCCACATCAGCCACTGTACTTTACGACAAGTTAAATAAGTAATTAAAGATAATTGAGGGTCACTGTAGACCATTTTGATAGTTTTCTCTTTTATGAAACTTAACTTAAATCTAGATTATAGATGTGATATGGCATAGGCCATCCTTCGATCAATTGTAGAACTTGGAAACCCATTCAGGGAATATTCGTTTACATTTTTGTTGAACGCAGTTGGTTTTTATCATCCTGTATTAAAATATTTCCTTTTATCAATAGTGCAATTTATAAACAATGTTTTGTGAGTAGAATAAAATTTCCAATGGTAAACTTAACTGCTTTTTTGACGTTATTTTACCAGCTAACTAAAAATAGGAAAGCCTTGAACCCCTTCCACTAAATTTAGTTAGTATTAAGATTCTTTTACAGGGAGTGCAGTGGAGCTGACGCTGAAATCATTAAGTGTTTGGTTATATCATCGCTAGTCTCACTGAACTGTTCTGAACTCTACATGTCATGTGTGGTCTGGCGTCTCCTTACCAGCAACAGGTCCCAGGTTCAAACTAGTCAATTCCCTAAAAAACACCCTCAGAGCGTCGTTGTGCAAAACTGGGAGGGAGACAGGACTTAGATCAAACAGACACCACGCAGAATGTTAGACAGTCTGGAACCGCGTGACTGCTACGGTCGCAGGTTCGAATCCTGCCTCGGGCATGGATGTGCGTGATGTCCTTAGGTTAGTTAGGTTTAAGTAGTTCTATGTTGTAGGGGACTGATGACTTCAGAAGTTAAGTCCCATAGTGCTCAGAGCCGTTTGAACACTCCATCCAGCTCGGGAATTTCACCATGTCACGCCTAAACCCGGACAGAATTTTACGTCACATATAAACATTATAAGAAGTCACACTTAGAATTAGAATTCGTAAACAAGAGTTAAATAGTCAGCAGACTGCGTCGTTCTGTTTTGTGGCGTGTTTTACTAATGACACTGCAGAGACTACATGTAACTGCGCGCCGCGACATCCGCAGCTGACTGGCTGGCCACTCGCCGCCGAGGCCTTCGGCGCCGGTGCAGAGGCGCCGCGGTGAGCCGCTGGGCTGCTTCTCTAGGCCGCCGTCGGTGTTTCCGTAATTACGCCGCTTCCGGCGGCCGGCCCCGCTTTTAGGCGCCATATCCGCGCCCCGCCCACGCTTCCGCCCTGGGAAATGGAAAATTATGTCCCCCACCCTCTGACGGGCGCAGACGAAGAAATAATTACGGCGGCCGCGAGAGCCGCGGCGCCGCGCGCTGTGCCTAATGAAGGGCTTCCGCCGCCAGAGCCAAGGCCTCGCTTCCACCGCTGCCCTCTCACCCCGGCACGGGGGCGCCACCTGCTTCTCACCGGTGGGAATCGCCGTAC
Organism: Schistocerca americana; assembly: GCF_021461395.2. Lineage (NCBI taxonomy): Eukaryota > Metazoa > Arthropoda > Insecta > Orthoptera > Acrididae > Schistocerca > Schistocerca americana. Next base: position 196,663,135 of record NC_060127.1, read on the forward strand.
CGCTATCTCCACATCTGCACCTGCACACACGTCTACATCCAAAGCGACTCTTCTGTTTCTCTTTCCGCTTCTCCCACCTTGACACACTTTTTTTCTTTTTTTAAATGTAAGGAAATGACGCTTTTCTGGAGGTAAAGACACTTACACTACCAACTGCGGCGCTGAGACTGGTGCAAGTGAAATTTCAGAAGAAACTGATCTAGATGGACATTAGGTAAGCCAAAGTGTGGATCTCTTGTACGGAAAAGAATTACAAGCGATTTCCTGACTAGTGCTGCACCCTTTGGTGATAAAGTTTGACCTCTAAAGCAACGCCTGGACTGCATTTACAATACGACTTGTACAAGTGCCCACACAAGAATTGTTATTCTCTTTAACGAAGGTTCAGCAGTAGCCTAATGTGCACGCTTCTGAGGGCACTTATAGCAATATTTAACGCATGCTCAAATAGCCCATATTTTAAAATACTGTTTGTACATCTTGAGGCAAAAATTAGCAGTTTGACACAGTACATCATAAGGTCCTTGAACCTAGTCATACATCTATCAAATGTGGTAAAGATTCTGGTCTCTCTTTAAAGGCAAAGGAACACACGAAATATGTACAGGGTGAGACGGAAAAGACTTCACAACTTTAGAACGATATAGAAATTTACTGAGATAACTTACACAGAATCGGTAGATGCGTCATTTTGTAGCAAACAACCTCAAGTTCGATTAATAAACGTAAACAGGGTCTGGTTCAAATGGCTCTGAGCACTATGGGACTTAACATCAGTGGTCATCAGTCCCCTAGAACTAGTTAAACCTAACTAACCTAAGGACATCACACACATCCATGCCCGAGGCAGGATTCTAACCTGCGACCGTAGCAGTGTAAACGGGGTCTGTAGTAGGCCGCAATCCAATTTTATTTTATCGTGAGATTAGCTAATTTCGGCTACGTGTCATTGTGAAGCACCTCTCATTAAGATAAAACATTAATGGTGTAAGAAATGTTTTATCTTAATGTGAGGTGCTTCACAATGACACGTAGCCGAAATTAGCTAATCTCACGATTAAATAAAAATGCCATTGCAGCATACTACAGACCCTGTTTACGTTTATTAAACATCTGGAGACTGTCGATCTTCACAAATACAAAATTTCAAGTTTGATTCATGCACCAGGGGCGCCAGCGCAAGGCAATGGCTGCTTTCGATGTCAATGGTATTGTTATCTTAATTTCGCTTAGTTTAGTCACATACCGTTTTTATAGTGAACGTGTATTCTACTGTGCATGTTACTGATTGATAATTCATAAAGTAGACAGTTTATTTAAATACAGGCGTTTAAACTGTTACATATAACACTGAATGAAAAATCCAATAGCCGGCTAAAGGCGTAAAAATACGACTACAGCGGACTATTGGACTCTTCATTCAGTTTTATATTTAATGCTTCAACACCTGTACGTAAGCAACTGTCTACTGTAGCAATTGTCAACCACTCATGTATAACTATTTTATCTGCGATTGCCCGAGTTTTAAAATTATCTGCACAACATCTGTGTCGCACCAAAAAAATCTTTAAAATATAAAATATTAAATAAAATATTTCCGGACTTGTATCTATTTTACTCTACAAAGTTTTAACATACAGTATTTTTAGTACAATATAAAAAACAATGCACAGGCACTACAATCTCTAACCATAGCTATAACTATACACAGACTAGCTGACCATCAGCAAATTATATGTGATACTTCGATAGTTACTCGTGCAACTTATAAATAGCCAGTTAATTTTGTCAGTCATTTAGTCAGTTTGCTTCAGGAAGCACTTGTACCACTTGTATTCTCCGCCGCTCAGTTCCTGTCTTCTTCTTCCATAGCGGCTACATACGTTCACAACCAACTCACGATGCGTTCGCGGCGCACTCTCTCCAGTATCGAACACCAGAATAATAACTGGTAGCAAGCACGGCCGGACATCCAGGATCTACTGCTCCCCACGTACGTACGACATAATGGTGACGGACACTGTACCCTCGAAGAATAGTATTGTAAAACACAGCTTTGTGTGAAAAATGTGGCTTCACAGCGTCTGTCCATTTGTGGCGACCGACAGCACCTTTGAATAACAGTGGCCGTTGAAACCGTGAGTACCACAACCACGCAACGTTAGTTGCAGGAGGCTCTACCTATCCGAGTGTACGCTGAGATGACGAAAGTCGTGGTACAGTGATACGGACGTATACAGATGGCCGTAGTGTCGCGAACACAAGGGGTAAAAGGTCGGTGCTTTGGTGGAGCTCTCATTTGTAGTCAGGTGAGTCACGCGAGAACGTGTCCGACGTGAATATTGCCGCACTGTGTGAATTAACAGAGTTGGAATGGTAGTTGGAGGCAGACTCATTAGAGATTCCATTCCGTAAATCGTTACTGAATTCGATATTCCGAGATCTACAGTATAAAGAGTGTGTCGAGGATACCAAATCTGAGGCATTACCCCTCACCACGGACAACGCAGCGACAGGCGGACTTCACTTAATGACCGACAGCAATGGCGTTGTCAGTGCTACCAAACAAGCAACAACGCGTGAAATAACCTCATAAATTGATGTGGGACGTACGACAAACTTATCAGTTAGGACAGTGTGGCGAAATTTGGCATTAATGGGCCCTAGACGACCAAAAAACAGAGGCCTGATGGCATGAGCCCCGTATTTCAGTCGCTAAGAGATGATGGTAGGATTTGAGTGGGACTGCACGAAGCCCTGGACCCAAGTTGACACGAAGCCACTGTGCTTCATAGTGGTGTGGGCTGCGTCTGTTTTGAACAGACTGTGTCCTCTGGCCCAGGTGAACAGATGATCTACTGGAAATGGTCGTGTTGGCTACTTTGAGAACATTTTTAAACATTCACGGTCTTCACCTTAGCAAACAACGATTGAATTTTTACGGATGACACAGTGGGCCCGCACTGTTCGCGACTGGTTTGAAGAAAACTCTGGACAACTGGAGCGAATGATTTGGCCACTCAGATCGCCAGAAATAAATCCCATCGTACGTTTATGGGACCTAATCGACAGGTGAGTCCGTGCACAGAATCCTGCGCCGGCAACACTTTCCCAACTGCGGACGGCTCAATTTACCTGCAGGGGACTGCTGTCACCGTAGTGTAGAGTGGGACGCCTACGGCTTGACTGCTGTGCTGCGCACACAATGCAAAAAAATTTTGATCTTGTGGTTACAAACTGGCCTGCCCTTATCGACAAAGTCAGTAGCGAGAGAGTCATTAGTGATCATATGGTCGTCGTAGTGACGATTGTCACTGAAATTAATAAAATCGTCTACAAGGTTAGGAGGGTATTTTTGCAAGAAACAGCGGATAAGCAATTGTTTTCATCCCGCCATCATTCGTGATGCACGTGGAGTAAGGGGTTCGCAAACTTTTCCTCTAACGGAGCGCTTTGAGAAACCTGGTATCTACTTTGATGGAACACCTTGTTTAGTTTGAAGATAACAAATTTTAAGGAATGAGGAAGCTTTTTTAATCCAGCGATAACTTTATGTTTAAATCATAACTAATAACATAGAAATCATAATAAAATTCCAAACAGTAATTAGTATCGTCAAAACGTCTAAAAAGAATAAACGCCAAATTATTAATAGTTTTTCTTGGGGTACTTATTTTCTTCCCCCGAATCCAGTTTGGGAAACCCCATAAACGAATCAGAGGCCAAGTTTAAAGTGATTTTAAATAGTAATCTGGAAACGTAAGTACCGAGTAAGTGGAGCAAGGAAGGAAAATGACCACCGTGGTTTAAGAGCTAAATCCGGAGGATGCTGAGGAAGCAGGGGCTGTTGTCCAGCGCAAAGTCACCAGGCGTAACAGAACAACTGAACAGAAACGCCTGTTTTACACTTTGATGGTGCAGCACTTAAAGCAAGTCACACAGAGAATCATTAAAATTGCAATCTTAACACCCCTCCTCAATTTAATGATTTTACATTTAACGCTAACAAAAATTAAAATAAACCGAACAACCTCCTCAAAGCAATGAATCTAGGAGCTGGTAACCCTTTGGTAAAAATATCTGCAATGTGGTCCTCCGAACGTACGGTCGTAATGATCCTGCGATGGTGAAGTCGACGCACAAAACTATATTTAACACTGACGTGTCTCAGCGGTCGATGTTCTCATGTTCTCAGTAACCTACTCAGCCTGGTGAAGCAATAGAAGACAGCAAAAGGAAAGCTGGATTTCGCGTTTAAAAAAACCATTCACGCGGAAAGATTGTACAAATATGCCATCGTTTGAACAACACACACAGTCCCGTACAGAGGACTGAGGCAAACCAGGCGTTGAGAAGCAACTGAATGATGCTGAAAATAAATAAGTCTCCGGACTGGAATCCCAGCTGTAGGACTTACTCTTCGGCATTGACCCCTTCCTCAGCTCACATTTATCGTTATTGTTTCTCCAAATGCTATGCGCCGCAAAATTAAGACCAATATTCTTCAGGATATTCTAATGTCCGAATATAATAAATTTCCTTTACATGGAAAAGATTCTGCCCACATATCAGCACGGGATGAGAAAACGTCACTCCTGCGCAATTTAGCTTTGTTTTTTCTCATACGATGTATTCCACTGGGTGATAGGGTCCAGTGCGTTGTCCGCGGCGGCGGGTGTTCGTCAGAGACAATGATGTTGCCAGGAGTGCCACCGGGGGGGGGGGGGGGGGGGGGGGGGAAGGGTGTTATGGGAAAGCTGTTGTTTTCTGTATACATGGATGATCTGGCGGGCGGGATGGGTGGCGGTCGGTGCTTGTTCGATGGTGGTGCTGTTGTTTGCGGGAAGGTGTCAGCATTCAGTAAAGAGGATGGCTTTGATGGTCTGATGACTGTAAGCTAGCACTAAATATAGAAAAACTTAAGTTAATGCTGATTAGTCGGAAAAACAATCCCACAATGTTCAGAGAGAACCGATGGAGGTACTCAAGGTACCCTCCGCCACACACCGTCGGGTGGCTTGCGAATGCTGTCCTGAACGGTGAGTGATCATCAGAGGCAAGGATATCGTACAGACTGCCCCAGGCAAGTGTTACAGGACCGCTCCTGTTCCTCTATCCGTAAACGATCCTACGAAAAGGGTAATCAAACACCTGCGGCTGTTTGACGATGAGGTTGCAGCGTACGGCAAAGTATCGCTGAGTGTATGCGGCAGTGCACAGAAGACTTTCTATTTTGCGTAGTGAAGATCACTTCGCTCTAAATGTAAAACAAAGTGATTTAATGCAGATGTGAAGGAAAAACACTCCTGTAATATTATTTGTGAGATGCTTGAAGCAGCCACGTCGATTACGTGCCAAGGCGTAACGTTGCAAACTAATAGCAAATGGAACGAACGCGTAAAGTCTGTGCCAGGATTGTTGACCTTTTTAAAAATATCGGGAATCCGATATATCGATATTCAAGAAATATCACCGTTGTCACTCGATATATCGAAGAGTCAACATATCGACAAATCAACGGAATAAATATCAAGGTTCATGCCTATAAAAATATCGGTTGCATGTTGTAAATATACTGTCGGTTTTACAGCTGTATATTTAAGTAATGATTTATTATTACATATTCTGTAGATCAACAAGCTAGCAGCCTGCTTAATCCATCTTGGATCAAGAACTGACTGGAAAATAATGCACGTTCGCACTTGGTGATAACTACGGAACCTGCATGTAAGTGGCACAGTAATAGGCGTCCGTCGTTCGGTGTCGTCACATATCGGATTTGTCCGGAACACTTCTTGTCGACTTCCCGTGTTTCCATTTCTGCCAACCCCACCGACCTGGCAGTTGTAGTGTCCAAACTCTGTGGTGCAGTTTAACGTTGCAGTTTCTGTTGGTAGCACCGAGCGCCCATTATGTCAGCATTTCCGCCCACCGCAAAGACTAATCTTGTCGTTTACATTTTTGTCCATCATTTCCAGCAACTGTTTTTGAAGAATTCCGATGAGACGAAATAGCACACAACCCAAATTAAAAACTGTTTTTTTAACGCAACTGGGGTACTATTTCTTGACATCAGCAATTTTGTTATTCCATTCACACGCAGTATAATCGGTCTTCTTCTTTGTGCCACCTATACTTGCTTCATAGAGCCAAAGAGAAAGAAATGACGTGATGGAAGCTCAAAAAGTAGGAAGACTCCTTAACACAGTGAAAGTAAAATTATGTTCTACTACAATTCCGAAAGAACAATTTCAAATAATTACAGAAAATTGCGACAAAAATTATATGAAATAAAAATAACGACACTCGAAATTGTTGGCTACATCGATGTATCGATATATTTCAACATAATGAGTAGTCTTTAAATTCGATATATTTGCGGAACTATATCGATATATCGACGTCCTGCCACAGCCCTAGCCTATGGCACACTGGACTTCACTCGTAGACATCCAGAAGAGGTTCCATGATGAGACGCTACCTAAACGCCAGCAGCAGCATCATAGACAGTCAATTGCAGAAATACTCCAACAATGTCGTCCAGACACTTGCAGTAGGTCATTCTGCAAGTGTATTTCAATAACACAGCTGCTGGTAACCAGCTACGGTCGTACCATGGAACCTCTTTAGGGTGTCCCGTAGTCTTTCTCCGAGACCGAGCTGGTAGCTTTCTGTAACTCTCTCCTCGTCCCATTGCTCCTGGGACATAGTAATTGCTTCGCCATTGCACAACTATAGGCAATCTGCAGACGTCTCTCAATGACACTCAAGTCGCCGTTCTAGATATCCCTTCCGCATGTCAGGCTAGCAGCTTGCTTCGGAGAGATATTGCTCCATGGTCAGAGCCTAGCAGATTGCCAGAAGCAGCCTCAGAGAAACGCATTTTCAGAATGACTCCATCAGCGTCTTAGAGACACTTGCAGCGAGCCAGTACCCATGTGATGAAGAGAAAATCCCTGAGGCGCCTCCAGAATACCGGTAGGATTGCGATGGCGAAATAATTTCTGTCCCAGAGACAACGTGATGGAGCGAGTGTTACAGTAATCCGGCAGTTGTGCCCACATTGTAGGCTACTGGACACGCAGATGTGGTTTCGTGGTGACAAAGTCGAAAATTGATAGGAGCCCTCGCAGTGTGATTTCCCATAGCCCAGAAACCGTGAGAGTTTCAGTAAACTACCAGCTGTGCCTCAGAGAGATTTCATTGGACACCCAGAAGAGGATCCATTGTGAAATCCTGGATAAATGCCAGCACCATTTTCATAGTGGAGTGATACCCCAACGGTGTCGTGGTGATGCTTGCTGTAGCCCAGAATCCGTGTCATCTAGGAGCAGCAGGAGAGTAATATTGAGGCATCTGCAGAATGCCTAATTCATTACACTGGCGAATCGATTGCTCTGTCCCAGGAGGAAAGTGATGGGGAGAGAGTTACAGCAAGGCATCTTCTTTGTCTCGCAGAAAGACTGTTGGAGACCCAGAACAGGTTCCATGATGAGACATCAGATTGCCAGGAGCAGTCTCACAGTAGCGCAATTGTAAAATTACCGCCGCAGTGTGATAGAGACTTTGGAATAGGCCTGTAACCGTGTGATGGAGAGTTTATTCATGAAGGGCAGCGTTAGCGTCGTGGTGAAGCGTCTGCAGAATGCTTGTAGTACTGCCCTGGCGAAGCAATTTCTGTGTCCCAGAGTGAGCGAGGGCTAAGGTGAGCCCCCAGCTGTCAAACTACTGGACACCGAGATTTTGTTTCAAGGATAGAGCATTGCTGAATGCCGTAGCAGACTCCAGCAGGTCACTGAAAAATATTTGAAATGAAATGGTTCAAATGGCTCTGAGCACTATGGGACTTAACATCTGTGGTCATCAGTCCCCTAGAACTTAGAACTACTTAAACCTAACTAACCTAAGGACATCACACACATCCATGCCCGAGGCAGGATTCGAACCTGCAAAAATATTTGAAGTTGCCTTTATGCATAAGCATTTGTAGAACAGCAACAGGGGTGTAAATCAGAGGCGTCTGCGGAATTCCTATGGATGTGCAATGGCGAAGCAATTTTAGTGCCTCAGCAGCAATTATAAGGCGCGAGAAGTACAGTAAACTAGCACCTGCGCCTCGGAGACACATTATTGGTCAGCCAGAAGAGGTTACGTGATGAGAATCTTGTTAAATGTCAGCAGCATCCTTATACAAAGGCACTTGCAAAAATACTCTAACAATGTCGTCCAGACACTTGCACAAAGCCAGCAGCTGTGTTATGAAGAGGCGACAACTCGACGTTGTCAATGGTGCATCGGAGACAATTACTCCCACGAGTGCGACCATCAGTAGCCACGTTACACGCTTGGAAAGAAGTCAGCTGAATTATTGAGTTGCAACGTAATTATTTGTGTTCCATCGTCAATACGAGGCTGCGGGGGTCACAATAAACTGTCAGTGGGGCATCGGAAAAATCAACTTGACGCCCAGGAGAACGTACCAACAGCGGACGTAGGCGTGGTAGTCCCTCGGAGAGAAGTCGCCTGGAGACCGAAGTAGTGAGTTGAGACGATATTTTGAGCTCCATCGTCAATACGATGGTGTGAGGGTTACAATAAATTGTCACTGCTCAATCGGAAACTAGACACTTGACTCCCAGTAGAACGTCCATCCGGTGACCGTACCCACGTTAGTTGCTTGTTGAGAATTCGGCTCAAGACTGAAGTGTTGAATCCCGACGCAATTTGTGTGCTCTATCGTCAATACGAGGGATTAAGGGTTACAATAAACTGTCAGTGGTGCATCGGAGACGAGCAACTTGACTCCCAGGAGAGCTTACATAAGTAGCCGCATTAGTCGCTTGGAGGGAAGTCGGCAGGATACTGAATTATTGATTTGCCACGCAATTTGAGTATTCCATGGTCAATACGACGGTGCGAGGGTTACAATAAACTGTCGGTGGTGCATCAGAAATAAGCAACTTGACTCCGAGGAGAACGTTCATCTGGTGACCGTAGCCGCTTTAGTCGCTTGGAGAGAAGTTGGCTGAAGACCGAAGAAAAAAATCACATCGCAATTTGAGTATTATATTATCAATACGAGCGTCGAAGTGTTACAATAAACTGTTAGTGGTGCATCAGAAACAATAATCTTGACTCCCATGAGAGCGTCAATCCGTAGTGGCGTTAGTCTCTTGAAGAAAAGCTGCCTGGAGACTGAAGTACTAATCGCGACGCAATTCGTGTGTTCCATCATTAATACGGCGGTGTGAGGTTAACATTAAACTGTCAGTGGTGCATCGGAAACAAGCAACTTGACTCGAGGAGAGCGTCCTTCTGGTGATCGTAGTCGCGTTACTCGCTTGGAGAGAAACCAGCTGCAGACCGAAGCACTAAACCGCGACGCAACTTGTGTGCTCCATCGTCAAAACGAGTGTGCAAGGGTTGCAACGAACTGTCAGTGGTGCATCGGAAACATGTGACTTGCCTCGCAGAAGAAGTTCTTCAGGTGACCTTAGCTGCTTTAGTCACTTGGAGAGAAGTCGGCTGAAGACCGAAGTATTATATCGCGATACAACTTGTATGATCCATCGCCAATAAGAGTTTGTGAGCGTTATAACAAACTGTCAGCTATGCATCGGAAAATGCAACTTCTCCCATTATAACGTTCATCTGGTGAGCGTAGCCACTTTAGTCACTTGGAGAAATATCGGCTGGAGACCGAAGTATAGATTCGATGAGCACTTTGTGTGCTCCAGCGTGAATACGAGGATGCGAGGGTTACAATAAACTGTCAGCGGTGCATCGGAAACTAGCAACTTGACTCCCAGGAGAACATTCATTAGGTGACCGTAGCGATATTTATCGCTTGGAGAGAAGTCGGCTGAGGGATAAAGAATTTAATCGCGACGCAGTTTGTGTGCTCCATCATCAATACGATGGTACCATGGTTACAACAAACTGTCATTGGTGTATGGGAAACAATTAGCTTGACTCCCGGGAGAACGGTTTACCGGTGGACGTAGTCACGGTAGTCCCTTGGAGAGAAGTCGCCTGGAGACAGAAGTGTTGATTTGAGACTCAATTTTGAGCTCCATCGTTTATATGAGTGTGCGAGGGCTTACAATAAACTGTCTGAGGAGCATCGGAAACAAGCAAGTTGAATCCCAGAAGAAAGTCAATCGTGTGACCGTAGCCGCGTTACTTGGTTGGAGAGAAGTCGGCTGGAGGCTGAAGTGCTGAATCGAGGCACAACCTGTGTGCATGCATCCGTAGCTGCGTTAGTCTCTTGGAGAAAAGGTGCCTGGAGACTGAAGTATTAATCGCGACGCAATTCGTCTTTCCCATCGTTAATACGACTGTGTGAGGTTAACATTAAACTGTCAGTGGTGCATCAGACACAAATAACTTGACTCCGAGGAGAATGTCCATATGGTGACCGTAGGCTCGTTACTCGCTTGGAGAGAAACCGGTTGGAGACCGAAGTATTGAATCGCGACACAACTTGTGTGCCCCATCGACAATACTAGGGTACGAGTGTTACAATAAATTGTCAGTAGTGCATCGGAAAAGAGCAACTTGACTCCTAGAAGGGTGTTATTCCGATAAGTGAAGACCGAAGTACTGAACTGCAATGCAATTTTTGTGCCCCATCCTCAGTACGACAGTGCGAGGGTAACAATAAACTGTCAGTGGTGCATTGGAAACAAGCAACATGATTCGCAGGAGACCGTCTTTCTGTAGCCGCGTTAGTTTCTTGTCGCCTGGTGACTGAAATATTGAGCGCGACTCAATTTGTGTGTTCCATCGTCATTACGAGGGTGTGATTATTACAAAACTGTCAGACGTGCATCGGAAAAAAGCAACTTTACTCCCAGGAGAACGTCCATCTGGTGCCTGTAGCTGCTTATTCACTTGGAGAGAAGTAGTCTGAAGACCAAAGTATTGAGTTGCGACGCAATTTGGGTGCTCCATAATCAATAAGAAGGTGCGAGGGCTACAATAAACTGCAGTGGTGCATCGGACACAAGCAACTTGACTCTCAGTATAACATCGATCCGGTGACTTTAGACTCATTATTCGCTTGGAGAGAAGTCGCCTGGATACTTAACTATTGCGACGCAATTTGTGTGCTTCATCACCAATAAGAGGGTGTCAGGGCTAAAATAAACTACCAGTGGTGCTTTGGAAACAAGCAGCTTGTCGCCCAGGAGGCCATCTGTAGCTGCTTTAGTCTCTAATAGAAAAGTCATCTGGACACTGAGGTATTATTCGAGACGCAATTTGTGTGTTCCATCGTCAATACAAGGGAATGAGGGTCACAATTAACTGTCAGTGGTGTATCAGAAACAAGCACGTTGACTCCCAGGAGGGTGTCCATCCGGTGACCGTAGACGCATTATCCACTTTTAAGAGAAGTTGGTTGGATACTTAAGTATTGCGACGCTATTTGTGTGGTCCATCATCAGTACGCGGGTGTGAGTTTAACAATAAACTGCCAGTGGCACATCGGAAACAAGAAACTTGACTCCCAGGAGAGCATCCATCTGGTGACCATAGCCGTATTTATCACTTGGAGAAATGTCGGCTGGGGACTGTGGCATTGAATCGCGACACAATTAGTGTGGTCCATTATCAATACGAGGGTGCGAGGGTTACAATAAACTGTCAGTGGCGCTTTGAAAACAAGCAATTTGACTCCCAGGATGACGTCCATCCGGTGACTGTAGGCGCGTTTGTCGCTTGGTGAGAATTCTTGTGAAGACCAAAGTATTAAGTCACGACACAGTTTCTGTGTTTCATCATCAATACGAGGGTGTGAGGATTACAATTAACTGTCGGTGGTGCATCAGAAAGAAAGAAATTGACTCCCAGCACAACGTCCATCCGGTAGCTGTAGTCGCGTTAGACCTATGGAGACAATCGGCTTGAGACTGAAGTATTGAATCGCGACGCAATTTGTGTGTTCCATCGTCAATATGAAGGTGTGAGGCTTACAGTAAACTGTCAGTGGTGCATCGGAAACCAGCAACTTGATTACCACAAGAACATCGTTCCGGTCACTGTAGCCTTGTTAGTTGCTTGGAGGGAAGTCGGCTGGAGACTGAAGTATTAAGTTCCGACGCAATTTGTGTGTACCATCATCAATACGAGGTTATGAAGTTTACAATAAGCTGTGAGTAGTGCATCGGAAACAAGCAGCTTGACTCCCAGGAAAACGTCCATCTGGTGACTGTAGCAATGTTAGTCGCTCGGAGAGAAGTCAGCTGGAGACTGAAGTATTAAGTTCCGACGCAATTTGTGTGTTCCATCATCAATATGAGGGGTTCGAGGTTTCCAATCCACTGCCAGTGGCTATCGGAAACAAGCAACTTGAATCCTAGGAGAGCGTCCATCCTGTCACCAAGGCTGCTTTAGTCGCTTGGAGAGAAGATGGCTGGAGACTGAAGTATTGAATCGCGACGCAATTTGTGTGTTCCATCGTCAATACGAGGGTGCGGGGGTTACAACAACCTGTCAGTGACGTATGGGAAACTACCGAGTCCCCAGAGAACGTCCATCACGTGACAGTAGCCACGTTAGCTGCTTGGAGAGAAGATGGCTGGAGACTGAAGTATTGAATCGCGACGCAATTTGTGTGTTCCATCATCAATCACTGTCATTGGTGTGGAAACCAGCAACTTGAGTCCCAGGAGAGCATCCATCCGGTGACCGTATCTGCGTCAGTCACTTGGCGAGAAGTCGGCTGGTGAGCGAAGTATTGAATCGCGACGCGACTTGTGTGCTCTATCCTCAATACGAGCGTGCTAGGTTTACAATAAACTGCCACTCGTGGATCGGAAACAAGGAACTTGACTCCCAGGGGAGCGTCCATCCATATCCGTGTTAGTCCGTTGGAGAGGAGTCTCCTGGAGACTGACGTATTAATTTCGCCCGAATTTGGTTGTTCCATGGTCTATACGAGGTTGGGAGAGGTACAATGAAATGTCAGTGGTGCATCAGATACAAGCAACTTGAATTCCAGGAGAACATCCTTCCGGCGACCGTAGCCGCATTAGTCGCTTCCACAGAAGTCGGCTGGAGACCAAAGAATTAAATCGCGATGCAATTTGTGTCATGCATCGTCAGTACAACGGTTCGAGGGTTACAACAATCTGTCAGTGGTGCATCAGAAACCGGCAACTAAGCTCTTAGGAGAAAGTCCATACGGTCACCGTAGCTGCGTTAGTCGCTTGGACTGAAGTTGGTTGGAGACTGAAAAATTGAAATGCGACGTAAATTGTGCGTGAAATACGAGGGTGCGAGGGATACAATAAACTGTCAGTGGAGCATCGGAAACAAGCGACTACACTCCCAGGAGAACGTCCATCCGGTGACCGTAGACGCATTTGTCGCTGCAGAGAAGTCGGCTGTAGACCAAAGTATTGAATGCGACGCAATTTGTGTTTCCATTGTCGGTACGAGGGTGCGAGGTTTACAATAAACTATCAGTTGTGCATCGGATCCACGTAACCTGACTCCCGGGAGAACGACCATTCGGTTTGTAGAGAAGTTCTCATGGAACCTGTAGTATACAATCGAGACGCAATGTCTCTATCGCATCGGCAATGTGAGTGTGGGAGAGTTCCAGAAAACGGGCAGACGTGCGTCGGAAACAAGCTCTGGACTCCCAGGAGAGGTTCCATGCAGTGACCGTATCTGCGTTAGTCGCTTGGAGAGAAGTCGGCATGCGCCCCGTACTATTGAATCGAGACACAATTTCTGCGTCGCATCTTCAGTGTGAAAGTGCGAGGGCTACAGTAAATGGGCAGTGGTACATCGGATACAAGCTACTGGACTCCCAGGACAGGTTCCATGCAGTGACCGTAGCCTCGTTAGTGGCTTGGAGAGATGTTGTCTTGGAGCCTGTAGTATTCAATCGCGCCGCAGTTTCTGTGTCGCATCGTCAATGTGACTGTGCGAGGGTTACAGTCAACGGGCAGTTCTGTATCGGATACAACCAGCAGGACTCCCAGGAGGCGTGGCATGCGGGGATTATTGGCGTGTTACTCGCTTGAAGAGCATCATGACGTAATTTCTGTGGCGCATCGTCTTTGTGAGGGTGCGATGATTACAGTAAACAGGCAATGGTGCATTGGACTCTAGCTGCTGGACTCCCAGGAGAGGTTCCATGTGGCGACCATTGGTGACTATTGGATTAGGCTTGCACCCGTGAATTGCAGAGTTAATGTCGTGGTGAACTGTCTGCAGTATGCCCCTAATGCTGCTAAGGCAAAACTATTTCCGTGTCCCAGGATGAATGTTATGAATCAAAGGTTGCAGTATTTCCAGAATCCTAGAGAGAGTGATGTGAATAAGCGTTTCTAAAACTGCAACATAAATTTTAATGCGTGAAGGGCAGAAATAGTGTTATGTTGAGGCGCATACAGAATGCCTGTAGTATTATGATGGAGAGATTACATCTACGTTCCAGCGTTAATGATATGGAGAGAGGATTGCAGTAGGCCTCCAGCTGTGCCTCGTTACAAGCTACTGGACAAAGATGCTGAGAGAGCTACACGAAACCAACAGATATGTCTCGAAGAAATATTACAGGACTCCCAGAAGTGGTTCCATGGTGAGGCCGTGGCTGAATGCCAGCAGTAGTGGCAGAGAAACGCACTTGCAGAATGGCTCCAGCAGTGCCATAGTGAGAGTTGCACAACTCTGTGATGGGGAGGGCAGCATTAGCGCCATGATGTGGCGTCTGCTGAATGCCTATTGTAGTGCAATTTTAGTGTCCCAGCAGCAACGAGTTGGCGTGAGAGTTACAATAAGCTGAGAGCTGTCCCTTGGGGATTTTGTTACCCAGAAGACGTTCCGTGGGTAGACACTTGTTGAATACCAGGAGCAGTATCGGAGAAATACACTTGCAGAACGATTCCAGCAGTGTCATAAATTCATTTGCAGTAATCCGGCACCTGTGTGGTAGAGAGGCAATTCCTGAGGTGCAGCGGTATCTCATGGTGAGGCGTATGTAGAATGTCTGCAGCAGTGCGACGGCGAAGCGACTTCTGTGTCACCGTGAATATGACTGAGCGAGGGTTACAGTAAGCCGGCCGCTGTGGCTCCATTACAGGCTACTGCAGACCCAGTTGTGGTTTTACGCTGATAACGTTGAAGAACGATAGGAGCCATGGTAAACTCCAGCAGGTTCATGGAGCGACATTAGCCTTTCTAGAGCAGAATATGTGTGTCATTGAGAGGCACCTGCTGAATGCCTGGTGTTCAACGGCGAACCAATTTTTGTGTCCCGGCAGCAATGAGATGGCTAGATAATTACACAAATGAAGCCGCTATGCCTCGGAGACAATTTATTTGATACCCAGAAGAGGTCCTGTGGTGAGATTCTTCCTAAATTCCAGCAATAATGTCATAGAAAGGCACTTGCAGAAATACTCCAACAACATCGTCGAGACCCTTGCAGTAGGTCAGCTGCCGTGTTATGCAGATGCAATAACTGAAAGCCAGCAGGAGTGTTACATTAATGCAAGCGTTTACTGTGCCCAGGAGCAAGGTGACAGGGAGAGTGTTCCAGAAGCCATCACTTTCGTCTCGCAAGAGACACCCAGCAGAGGCTCATGATGACACCCTAGCAGAATGCCAGCGGCAGCCTCAGAATATCGCACTTACACAATCAGTCCAGCAGTGTCTCAGGGACACTTGCAGTAGCCCAGCACTGGTGTGATGCAGAGGGCAGTATTAGTGAAATAGTGAGGTGTCTGCAGATTGCCTGTAGTCGAGTGATGGGGTTGCATTGACTGCTACCCGACGCCAAGTTGATGGATCGAATGTTACAGTAAGCCTACAGCTGTGCCACGATTATAGACTGCTTTACACACAGATGTGGTTTCACTGAGAGAACGTTGTGAGTGATAGGTGCTGTCGCAGACTCCAGCATTGTGGTGGAGAGACGTTTGCAGTAACCCAGAAACAGTGAGATGGGAACGTATTTCCAGAACGGCAACAGGAGCGCCACTTAGAGGCGTCTACAGAATGCCTGTTGTAGTGCAACTGCGTAGTTATTTTTTGTCTCAGCAGCAATGAGATGGCGGGAGATTCAGGGTGTGCCTCAGAGAAAGATTATTGGACGCCCAGATGAGCTTCTGTGGTTAGACGCTTTCTGAATGCCAGCAACAGTATAACACAAATACACTTGCAGTGTCCGAGGAGCAACGTGACGAGGAGAGAGGTACACAATTCCAACACCTTTGTCTCGCAGAAAGGTTGCTGGACGCCCAGAAAAGGTTGCATGGTGAGTCCCTATCCGAATGCCAGCAGCAGTAACGTGGAAATACGTCAGCAGAATGACTCCAGCAGTGTTATAGAGACAGTTGCAGTAGCACAACACCCGTCCGATGGAGAGGCAAACCCTGAAGGGCAATAGTTTGATGGTTAGACACCTGCAGAGTGCCTGTAGTCGTATGATGGCAAAGCTATTTATGTTTCCCAGCATTATGGGCCCTGAAACGGCGAGGTGGAGGAGCATTTGTAGAACAGCAACGGAACTCTAATTTGAGAGGCGTCTGCAGAATGCCTATAGACCTGCAATGGCGAGCCAGTTTTTGCTGTCCGAGCAGCAATGCGATGCCTCGAGAGGTACAGCTGCGCCTCAGGGACAGATTATTGGACATCCAGAGGAGGTACCGAGGTGGGACACGTGCTAAATGAAAGCAGCATTCTTACAGAAAGGCACTTGCAGAAATACTGTCGTCGAGACACTTGCAGCAGGCCAGCTGCTGTGTTACGGTTGAGGTGATACCTGGAGGCCAGATGGAGTGTCATATTGAGGCCGGTGCAGACTGCCTACGGTACTGCAATTCTGACGAAATTAGAGTGTCCCAGGAGCTTGGCCATGGGGAGAGAGTTTCAGGGAGACAACAGCTTTACCTGAGAAAGGCTGCTGGACACCCAGAAGAGGGTCCACGGTCAGACGCTAGGAGAATACCAACAGCAGTCTCAAGCGAAACGCACCTGCAGAACGACACCAGCAGCGTCATACAGACACCTGCGGTAGAACCTGTGCGTTGGAGAACCAATTCCTGAAGTGCAGCTTTATTGTCATGGTAAAGAGTCCGCAGAATGCCTGCATTCGCGCGATGGTGAAGCATTTTCTGTATCCCAGGGAGCGAGTGTTGCAGTATGTGGACAGCTATGCCTCGGTTACTGACTGTGGACACCTACATCTATTTTTATAGTGCTGATTTGGCAAAACGATTGGAGTCGTCGCAGTCTCCAACAGTGTGATGGATAGGCATTTGCCATAGCCCAGAAACTGTGAAATGGAGAAGCATTTCTAAAACTGTAGTGTAATTGAGAGGGACCTGAGTAAAGCCTACAGTTGTGCAATGGTGTAGCGATTTCAGTGTCCCATCAGAAATAAGATACCGTGAGAGTTAGGGTAAGCTTGCAGCTGTCCCTCGTACACAATAATTGGACTCCCCAAAGAGGTACCAAAGTGGGACACTTGCAAAAGTCCATGGAAAGGCACTTGTAGAAATACTTCAACAATGCCGATGACCACCTTGCGGTAGACCAGCTGCATTGTTATGCAGGAGCAATAACTGAACGGCAGCAGGAATATCACATGAATGAGTCTACATATTGCCCATTGTACTGCAATGACGAAGCATTTAGTGTGTCCCAGGAGCAAGCAGATGGGGAGAGTCACCTTCGTCTCGCAAAAGGCTACTGGACACCGAGAAGAGGTTCCTTGGCGATACCCTAGCAGAGTGCCAGCACCAGTCTCAGAGAAACAGAATCACTGGAGCAATGTCATAGGGACACTTGCAGGAGGCCAGCAGACGTGTGATGGAGAGGGAATTCCTGAAGGACAGCATTAGTGTAACAGGGGGGTGACCGCAGAAGGCTTGTAGTAGTGCGATGGCGATGCATTTACTGTGACCCGAAGTCAATGTGGCAGATCTAGTGTTACAGTATACTGGCAACTGTGCCACGGTTTCTGAGCGCTGGACACTCACTTGTGTTTTGATGGTAGAACGTTGCCGAGTGATAGGAGCCGTCGCAGAACGAAGCAGTGGAATGGGGAGACATTTGAAGTAGCCCAGAAACAGTGAGTTAGTGAAATATCTCTTCAACAGCGCCAGGAGTGTCATTGAGAGGTGTCTGCAGAATGCAATGTTGAAGCAATTAGCAAGTCTCAGAAGAAAATACGATGAGGAGAGAGTCGTGGCTTGGTCTCGCAAAAAGACTACTGGACACCCGGAAGAAGTTCCTCGGTGAGACCTGAGAAGAAATCCAGAATTAGAAACATAGACAAAGACTTGCAGAATGACTCTGGCAGTGTCATATGGACACTTGCGTTAGGCCAGCAGAAGCCTGTCCTGAGGGTTAGCATTAGTGCCTGTAGACGGACTAGGCGGGTTGCCTACATCAGGGGCGGGTATGCACTCAGGGTCAAACCTATTGTTCTTCTTTGACTGAAAGACACTTAATCTACGGTTCTCCTTTGGTTGACAGGTCCTTAACCTACTGTTAAACTGCTAAAACGATCCTTCCCTTTGACTGACAGGCACTTAACCTGTTACCATCCCACACCCTCCCACACCCTCCCCCTCAGGAACAATTAGATACAGTACCGCCATCAAGTGTGTTCACCCCTGAGGTCCGGAGTCCAACTGACTTAGTACACAGTACCACCACCAGAGGGCTCTGTCGTCCCTTCCGTTATGTAATCCGATACGGCAATCTTGTGGTGGACAGGAAGGATCTCATAACAAGAAATTCAGGATATATTGTTTATTTATAAGAAAATCAGTTTGTGGGGGTTGGATTTCTCTCACACATCATTCTCTCCTATTGTAAGAAATAATTACATGGGACAAATATGTTGCATAACCTAATATTCGGCACTGTACTCTGAGTGTCTTAACCTAATGTTTGGCCCTTCGTTGGCACATAAACTATTGTTCTGTTAAGTGGTTTTCCATATCACCCACATTTCCTTAAACTATTGTACCGCCTCTGATGCCAAATTAAAATTTTCTCGTACACTTTTCGAATTTCACATGCTTTTGAACGTCATTGCTGGCGCATTTGTCTTTGTCACCCATCTCCTTAAACTTTTGTACTACATTTCACATAAAAATTATGAAATTTAACGTAGTGTTCTGCACTTAAACTGCTGTTCTACTCCATGTCCCCCACTCATGCACCTCCCCCCCCCCCCCTTAACTATTGTACCACTAACACCACGTTGATATAAAAAATTTATGAAAATTAATTAAATCGATATTCTTCACATGTATCAGGTAGTTTCTTTTTGCTTTAATTCACAGAATCCTATTGGCTGGACAAATCGTTTGAATATAGTTTAAACAAAAGATCGCTAGTAAAAAACACATCCAGCCATTCGACGCAAGACGCCAACGCCGCCGACTCCACACACATTTCCAGGAGTCGGGATGCATCGGCGCACCCCGAAAAATGATGACGCGGTCGTCAGCTGCCAAGCGATGCATTGGTGTCAGTTGGGGTCCCACGAGGATGAGGTGTGGCGGCATCTCTTTCATACTTGACACTTGAGAAATTCCTGTCTAAACACCTGTTCACCCAGGCACCGTTGCTAGTGCGATGATGCACAGCTGCAGCGTGGGTGCAGCACTGACAGAGAAGTTCAAATGCTTCTCGGAATAGCACAGGGTGCATTGTTCCTAGTGATCGTAATGGGACAACCCACTCATCAATGAAGTTACCCGTCAAACTGCTGCTGCTACCGGTGTGGGAGCACCATCTGCCATTACTTTCTGCAGACAAGACTTTCAGTAGCAAAATTATTTCACACAGATCGCTAAATTGCACTGACAGTTAAACCTCACAAAAGTTGTTTACAGGCAAGACTCACCAGAATATTTGGAGCCAGGAACATATTTACCAGTGTAACTACAACTATTTATTACGATAGCTTAAACTACACCTCCTTAATAGCACCCATCTTCAGCAAAACTAATGTCTTTTGAGACATGCATGGCCTTTATGTACATATACATACATAATGCAATAGGGGAAAAGGTTTTTTGTAAATAACAACAAAGATGTATGGTGAATAACTTTTTTCTTGCTTTATTCAGTTCACATAAATACAATATAGTTCTTGAGGTACAATATAATTCTTGAGGTACAATATAATTCTTGACATGTAAAGTGAATTGGCTACTCCAATGCGGAAATACTTTTAACTTACATGCTACAACAGTAACATAGGTAGTAAATTTCTTTTTTTATAAATCTACACTAAACACTAATGCTGAGATACTTTCTTTACTACTACAACTAAATTCTATAGCCCCAGTTGCATAGCTGTTACAATAATTCTGAGGGACTGCGAAAAGCTTAGAATCCAATTTCAATAGTCCACAATAGGAAAGGTTATTAAAGTAACATTTCTCATGGACTGTGAGCTATATACACATAAAAACTATTCTCACGTGGATGGCTAGCGGCAGGTGAAAAATTTAAAAGCTATTCTATTTAATACATGCACATGGTGCATATATATTTACAGGTTACACATACTTTGGGTTAAGAACAAATAAATCAATATATAAATTTTTTTCTAGTTTTGAGTATTTTTAATATTCTTTTGTTTATGTTGTTTACTTTCTTTCACACACATGGTGTGCATATATAAAGATGAATTTTGTTCTTTTTATCCTTTCTTTCTTTTCCAAACATACGTTCTCTCTCTGTATACACGTGTACATAGTACATGACACACACACACACACACACACACACACAGGCAAAGCTAATTACACTATGATAAATGGGTCATACTACTTCTCTGCAGACACACACTCTTCCTCTCTCCCTCTCTCGCTCGCTCCCTCTCTCTCTCTCTCTCTCTCTCTCTCTCTCTCTCTCTCTCTCTCTCTCACCCTCCCTCCCTCTCTCTCTCTATCACTCTCTCTCTCTCTCTCTCTCTCTGTCACTCAATCAGAGTCCACCACACCTTCTCTCGCTAAAAGTGAATAGTGCGAGTACGGGCGAGTTTCAATCCTGCCATTTCAAATGATCCTTTTATCATCATGAGGCGACAGACCGATTTTAGCCTGCAGCACAGTGTACACCTCGTGTCCTCTCCTCTGGTCTGCTGTACCATATGCGGTGGTTGCAGTGCAGCACCGCGAACAGCAGTGCACAATCAGCGCAAATAGTCCTCCATGGAGAAGGCTCTTGATGCCATGCGACGCCCACCCTTAGCCCGTCTCTGGGTGGCACCTTCCAATATGCGATATGCATACCTTTTTGAGTGTAGACCTACAAACTCCACAATCGGCAATCCCTTCGACTCCTCCTTCATAAGACCGATAACCTTCCTGTTCTGTGAAACAATTCCATAAGGATTATTGGCCATGTATGAGGACGTGTCGAATTCATTACCGTGGTACCTAATTTCTTCATATGGATCACAGTTCTTCACCCAATAGATGAAGCTATCTGTATCCATATAAAGTAATTTAGGCTCTGCGAAATGAGTTTTCGCACACTCATAATGAAAGCGATACATGTGGAGTTTGGATAGGTCTAGTATGCACATCCCCACATAAACAGGTGTTACGAGTGGAGGCCGAAATGCACGCGTTTTACCTCACGCAGGCTGGCGTGAGGAGGGAAGAACAATACTGACGTGAGGTCTGGAACATGACAACGAATGAGAATTCAGAAAGCGGACGTAATTAGTTTGATACTTAACTTTAATCCATTAATGATGAACGTCGCTCTTGACGGTACATGATTCACAATATTATCTGTTCAGAAGACATTCTTGAAGATACTTCTTATAGTAACTGAATATGGCGCCTTGCAAGGTCGTAGCAAATGGCGTAGCTGAAGGCTATGCTAAACTGTCGTCTCCGCAAATGAGAGCGTATGTAGGCAGTGAACCATCGCTAGCAAAGTCGGCTGTACAACTGGAGCGAGTGCTAGGGAGTCTCTCTAGACTAGACCTGCCGTCTGGCGGCGCTCGGTCTGCAATCACTGATAGTGGCGACACGCGGGTCCGACGTATACTAACGGACCGCGGCCGATTTAAAGGCTACCACCTAGCAAGTGTGGTGTCTGGCGGTGACACCACACAGGTCTTGTAAACTCTACTGCAGTCCTCGCCATCTTCACAGCAACAAAGTTCTTATTGAATATGGTGACACGACTAAAATTTGGTTTGGCAATGCATTTTCTTACGCCATAACGCCCATCCCATTCGGTTCTAATAAAAATTTCACGTCGTTCTCTCAAATTCTCCAATGTTTTACCGAAAATAGAATTATTCATTAATTTATAAAAAATCTTTCTCAAAGTCACACGTTGCGGAAGCTCCCTTTCTCGTATTCAAATCAATATACTCCTTCAACCACGGGAACTGCCTGAAGGAGATAGCACAGGTGATTCTAACCAGCCCCATACGCAAGCTGAGGCACTGCTGGAGGTTACGATTATGAATAATGTAACTCCACTTACCCACCAGCGTTGTCATCAGTTTTGGCGTGGAGCCTCCTGACGGAACAAGTTGCTCTGGACACAGCAACTTGCAAACTAATAGGGTTTGCGAGTTCTGCCTCCACCACATACCCAACATCAGAATCAGCTGCCATACTGCCCATGATTTTTCCACTTAATCCCTTGCATTCGTCTCCGGGCACCCATTGAAGCTCGCCAATCGGCATGGCCTGCCTCTATAAGTTATTCACTTTGAGGTGTATTATAAAACCAGAATCAAGGGATGCGTTGGACCTGTCACCCATCCGTGGGCTATTTGCCTTCGTTTGCCTATGAACACATTGGAAAAGTCTCCCACGGATCCCCCGCTCAAAGAAAAGAAGCATGACAGCATCGTTCAGTAATTCGATACCGCAGTTCGTTTTCTTGAGCATTGCGTCCGAAGACAACCCAGGTGCCGTGTAACAAAAGGCGGAATCCGGAGAATATGTGATCATACATAGACTCCGGAATTTCTCGAAAACGTCCGCAAGCAAGCGCACGTCTGTGCCCATATAAAGCCATGTGTACTCTCCTAAAGTGGAAATACTGAATTCCCGCCAAACGTTCACAGCATGCTAACACTCTGCATCCGTTATGGCATCGCCTGTCAGGCTGCTGGAAAATGCAGTTATGTCAGGTAGCCTGGTTTCGTTGAGTTTCGCCGTACTATGCACATACTCATATGGGAAAACCCCCATGCACATCCCCCCGAGGTAGAGTTTCATCGAGTTTCTGGAGTGGTGCCTGCATAAAACGTAGCGTATCAAGGAAGCGGAGCGTAATTCTTGTCGTCATTCGTTTGGAGAATGAAATGCATTTCTCGACCTGATCTTTCTCCGAAGAAATCAGCCGAGTGCTCAACTAGAAAGTGAGCGCCCTACCCGCTTAAATTGTGGAAGAAAACGGGTGTGTGTCTCGGTATCCGGTACTTCAAATTGCACGCATTGTGAGCTGCGCCACGGAACTTCCCCGTAAGCTGGCTGTGGTCCCTACGAGGAATTTCCGCTTTTCTATCTAACGGCAGCCCACAAACATGACAATCAACCACGTTATTATACAAATCTCCATTCTCCTTCGATTGGGTCATGGAAACGTTGCCGCTGTAAAGCTTATCAACCTCCCACGAAAGTTTTTTGAGCTCAGTGAGCACCCAATCTGCAGGGCTGTCCCTGACGTAAGATTTGTACCAGTTAAGACTGGAATCATATGAAGATACAGCTTGGTACATTGCCACATATGGTATGTGTTTTTCTGTAAAGGTTGTATGTGAGGCTGTAGGGTCGCCTTCACAGCGGGACACAGGAGCGAGGAAGCATTGAAAGTCGGCGTGCACTACAAATGGGCATCGCTCCTGGTGGTGAACATTCTTAAACTTTATGAATTTGTCTTCTTCAATAGTCATAATAAAACGTACCGGATTCTTGGAAGCGCAGTCTACTAGATGCGTAGCTAATAACTTGTCTGAGGAGAGATAATTCAGGCACCTTAAGCAAATATGTTGCTTCTGTTTATGTTCATTTATCTGGGTGGAAAGGAGTCGGGACATGTCTTTGTTCCAATTATCACCGTCAGAGAAGAGTAGAATGGTTACATGCTCCTGACGCTCACCAGCAAATTTTGAGAAATGGAGAGGGCCGACGACAATATGCTTGTCTGGCTCATCTGAATTGCTTTTCCTCTCCAGGCCATAAACATGAAACAATATTCCGGTATTCTGCGCCTCAAATTTAGGTATGTCGTGGGTCTTGAAGGGGAACTCGATACCATCAAAGTCAAGGTACCTGCATACTGAGTTGTGCGATGCGGATTTTCTGTGTAATTTCTCTCGCAAGCCAGGACTGGCCATGCGAACCAAGCCTGATCGTTTCTATTTTCGACATTAATCCATACACGCTTATTAGCTGTATCTTTAGGCAGCTTGATAAAGCTTGACCCTCCATTTACCGGATCGTAGACATGTGTATGGCTGTCCAGGTGTAGAGTTCTGCTGAGTGCTTTAGCTGACCCTCAGGAAACTGGCCCAGTGTAGCACTCAGGGTGGATTTACGCTACCACTCAGCGATTGATGCGCTCCGCGTTATCACTCCGTTTTCCCCCCAAAGATAATGAAGACTCGTCTCTTCACACTACCAGACTCAACTTTGGGGGGATGCGATAATTCAATGCAAAGCACCACCGCCGATTACACTGGGCGTCACATCGCATGATTACCTTGAGGAACGTGTAAGTTAAAAGTAATTCCGGATTGGATTGGATTGTTTGGCGGAAGAGACCAAACAGTGAGGTCATCGGTCTCATCGGATTAAGGAAGGAGGGGGAAGGAGGCTGGCCGTGCCCTTTCAAAGGAACCATCCCGGCATTTGCCTGGAGCAACTTAGGGAAATCGTGGAAAACCTAAATCAGGAAGACCGGACGCGGGATTGAACCGTCGTCCTCCCGAATGCGAGTCCAGTGTGCTAACCACTGCGCCACCTCGCACGGTCCACATTGGAATAGCCGATTCAATTTATATGTCAAGAATTGTATTGTTCCTCAAGAATTATATTGTTCCTCAAGAACTATATTGTATTTGTGTGAACTGAATGAACCAAGAAAAAAGTTATTCGCCATACATCTTTGTTGTTATTTGCAAAAATCCGTTTCCCCTATTACATTACGTAATATATTATGTATATAAAGGCCATGCATGTGTCAAATGACATAAGTTTTGCTGAAGATGGGTGCTATTACGGAGGTGAAGTTTAAGCAATCATAATATTTAATTGTAGTTACCCTGGTAAAAATTTTCCTGTCTCCCAAATTTCTTGTGAGTCTGGTCTTTGTGGGGTGTAACTGTCACTGCAATTTAGCGATCTGTGCGAAATAATTTTGCCGCTGAAAGTGTCATCTGCAGAAAATAATGGCAAATGGTGCCCCCACACTGGCAACAGCAGGAGTTTGACGGGTAAATTCATTGATGAACGGGCTGTCCCGTTAGGATCGCCAGGAACAATGCACCCTGTGCTATTCTGGGAAGCATTGGCACATCTCTCTCGGCGCTGGACCCGCACTGCGGCTGTGTGTCGTTGTGCGAGCAACGGTACCTAGGTGAACACGTATTTCGACAGGAATTTCTCAGGTGTGAAGTATGAAAGAGATGCCGCCACCTCATCCTTGTGTGACCCAAACTGACACCAATGCATCGCTTGGCAGCTGACGACCTTGTCATCACTTCACGGATAGGCCCGATGCATCCAGGTTCTTAGGGAGATGTGCAGATTCGGTGGCGTTGGCTTTGTGTGTCGGGTGTCGAGTGATTGGATCTGTTTTTTACTAGCTATCTTTTGTTTAAACTATATTCCATCGATTTGACAAGTCAGTAGAATGCTGTGATTTAAAACAAAAAGAAACTACCCGATACATGTGAAGAATATCGATTTAATTAATTTTCATAAATTTTTTATATCAACGTGGTGTTAGCAGTACAATAGTTAAGGGGAGGTGTGTGTGTGTGTGTGTGTGTGTGTGTGTGTGTGTGTGTGTGTGTGTGAGTGGGTAACATGGAGCAGAACCCGGGATAAGTGCAGAACACTACATTAATCTGCACAATTTTTATGTAAAATGTAGTACAATAGTTTAAGGAGGTGGGTGACAAAGACGAATGCGCCAGAAATGGCATTCAAAAGCACGTAAAATTCGAAAAGTGTACCAGAAAATTTTAATTTGGCATCAAAGGCGGTACAATAGTTTAAGGAAATGTGGGTGACATGGAAAACCAGAACAATATGTTAAGTGCCAACGAAGGGCCAAACATTAGATTAAGACACCCAGAGTACAGTGCCGATCGTTAGGTTATGCAACATATTTGTCCCATGTAATTACTTCTTACAAGACCTACACATTTCCAAACAGCAGAGGACGATCAGCAAGAGAAATCCAACCTCAACAAACTGATTTAAAAAAAAAATAAACAATATTCCCTTTAATTTCCTGTTATGAGATACTTTCTCTTCTCCACAAGATCGCCGTCTTGGATTACGTCACGGAAGGGACGACATTGCCCTCTGATGGTGGTACTGTGTACTAGGTCAGTTGGACTCCGGACCTCAGGGGTGAAGACACTTGATGGCGGTACTGTATCTAATTTTTCCTGAGGGGGGAGGGGAGTGGGAGGGTGTGGGATGACAACAGGTTAAGTGCCTGTCAGTCAAAGGGAAGGATCGTTTTAGCAGTTTAACAATAGGTTGAGGACCTGTGAATCAAAGGTGAACAATAGGTTTGACCCTGAGTGCATACTTGCCCCTGAGGTTGGCGACGCATCCACACAATAGGGCTATGGCGAAGCAATTTCTTGACCTAGCACCGCTGTGATGCAGAGAGTGTGACAGCAAGCTAGCAGTTGTGCATCGCAGACAAATTATTGGACACCCTGAAGTGATTCCATGGTGAGACCCCTACTAAATGGCAGTAGCATTCTCAGAGAAAGGCACCAGTAGAAATACCCCAACAGGGTCTTATAGACTTGTAGCCATGTAATGGAGAGGTAAATGTGAATGCCTGCAGGTGTGTCACATTGAGGTGTCTGCGTTGGCCTGTAGTATTACAATGGCAAAGCAATTACCATTCCCCAGTGCAAGGTGATGGGGAGATGGTTATATCATGCCATCCGTGTTGTCTCACAGAGGGACTGCTGGACACATGGAAGAGGTTCCATGGTGACACTGAAGCAGAATGTCAGGAGCAGTCTCAGAGAAAAGCACTTGCAGAATGACTGCAGCAGCGTCGCGAAGCCACTTCCCTTAGGACACAATCGTGTGGCAGAGAGGCACAGCATTAGCTGTGCCTCGGCAACAGATTACTGGGCAACTAAACGTCGTTTCATAGTGAAAACGTTGCAGAACGATACGAGATGTCGCAGTTACCTGTAGTGTAATGGAGAGGTATTCGCAGGAGTTCACAAACGGTGAGATGCAGAAACATGTCAGAACGGCAGCAGGAGTATCAACGAGAGTCGTCTTGATAATAGCTACAGTAGTGGAATGGGCAAGTAATTACCGTCTCCCAACACCGACGTGATGGAGGGAACGTCACTGTAAGAATGCAGCCGTGCCTCAGAAAGGGATTATTGACCACCAAGAACAGGTTCCATGGCGGGACCCTTGCTAAATGCTGGCAGCGTTCTCAAGGAAAAGCAATTGCAGATAAACTCTAACAATGTCGTCCAGACACTTGCAGTAGGTGAGATGCCGTGTTATGCAGAGGAAATAACTGAATGTCAGAGCAATGTAAAGGCGTTTACACAGTGCCTATTGTATTGCAATGGAGAAGCGATTGCAAAAAGCCCAGAAGAGGTGACATGGTGCGACCCTAGCCGATTGCCAACAGCAGTATCGTACAAATACACTTGTAGAATGGCGTACTGCAAGTGTCTGGACGGCATTGTCGGAGTATATCTGCCATTGACAATGCTGCTGACATTTAGCAAGTCTCTTACCGTGGAACCTCTGCTGAGTGTGCAATAAGCTGCTGGCTTACTGCAAACGATCTCCATCACACTGCTCCTTGGACACAGTAATTTCTTCGCCCTTGCCATTCAAAAGGCATTATACAGCCGCCTCAAAATGACACTCCCGCTGCCGATAGGTTATTGGCCTTCCATCACACGGCTGCCGACCAACTACAAGTATCTCCACGACACAATTCGATTATTACTTCGGTAATTGCTTCGCCATTGCAGAACTATAGACATTCTGCAGGGGCATGTGAATGACTAGCTGTTTTCATTATCTCTCGGTTTCTGGGCTACTTCAAATTTCGCTCAGTCACACTGCTGGAGCCTGCGACGGCACCTGTCACTGTGCAAGTCTACCACCAAACCACATCTGGGAGTAAAATAGTCTGTAACCATCTCTTCTCGATCACATTGCCATCGGGTCACAGTAAATGCTTCGGCATCGTACTACTAGAGGCATTCTGCACACACCTCACCATCAGACGGGCGCTGGCCCACTGCAAGAGCCCCTGTGGCACTGCTGGAGTCAAGTGTATTTCTATGGTACAGCTGCTGTCATTCTGCTACGGTCTCGTCATGGAACGTCTGCCAGGTGTCCAGTAGTCTTTTGCGAGGTAAAGCTTGTGCCGTTCTGTAACTCTTTCCTGATCGCATTGCTCCTGGGACACACTAATCGCCTCTCCATTGCAATGAAGTAGGCTTTGTGCAGACGCCTTTATATGACACTCTTTTCTTGCGCCTCCATAATGTGGCTGAAGGCCTCCAGGAGTGTCATATAAGGGCATCTGCACCATGTCCGTAGTACAGTAGTCCAATGGCGAAGACATTACTATGTCCCAGCAGCAATGTGATGGAGAGAGTGTGACAGCAAGCTAGCAGTTATGTCAGACAGATTATTAGACACCCAGATGAGATACAAAGAATACCCCACTTACCAACACTAAAACTTGGACTGTTATTTCGTTGTACTGACTAAAATATTGAACGGTAGGAGAGGCGTCAACTATAAGAAACACTTTGAATGATTTCTTCGAGGGGAGCCAGAGTCTTAACATAACCAAACAAGAGTTTTTAGTTCTGTCTCCCTACAAAGAAATCTTTTCAGTTTTTTCAAAGAGCTATTGGCTTCTTCAGAAGATTTCGGTTTTTTGAAGAAGAATTTTAATCTCCCTCGGAAAACTTTTGAATTTTTGGAGGAAAAGTTGTTTGTTTCTTTCGAAGCCGAGTTTTCTGTTTTTTTATCAATGAGCAGTTTTATTTCAAGAAGAGTTTTCGTTTTTTCTGAAGAAGAAGGTAGTATTATTTCGAAGAAGGTTACTTTCTCTGAAGAAAAGCTTTAATTTTTTCGAAAGAGAGCCTAACTTTTTTACGAAGAAAAGCTTTTTTTGTGAAACAACGTTGTAGTATATTCTAAGAGGACTCGTTTTTTCTAAGAAGAGTTTTAATATTTGCAGTTGGTGTTTTAATGACTAGAAGTAAACAACTTTTACATAGATGTCCGCCGGAAAAGGCACACTCGGAGAGCGTAATGTTGGGCTATAGTGGGAGGATGGAGACGAAAAAAAATCGAGCAAAAATTGAAAAAAAATAAGAAAACTTAAAGTAGCCGATGCCTTGTGGACTGGAGCTCGATTCGGGAATATACACTCCTGGAAATTGAAATAAGAACACCGTGAATTCATTGTCCCAGGAAGGGGAAACTTTATTGACACATTCCTGGAGTCAGATACATCACATGATCACACTGATAGAACCACAGGCACATAGACACAGGCAACAGAGCATGCACAATGTCGGCACTAGTACAGTGTATATCCACCTTTCGGAGCAATGCAGGCTGCTATTCTCCCATGGAGACGATCGTAGAGATGCTGGATGTAGTCCTGTGGAACGGCTTGCCATGCCATTTCCACCTGGCGCCTCAGTTGGACCAACGTTCGTGCTGGACGTGCAGACCGCGTGAGACGACGCTTCATCCAGTCCCAAACATGCTCAATGGGGGACAGATCCGGAGATCTTGCTGGCCAGGGTAGTTGACTTACACCGTCTAGAGCCCGTTGGGTGGCACGGGATACATGCGGACGTGCATTGTCCTGTTGGAACAGCAAGTTCCCTTGCCGGTCTAGGAATGGTAGAACGATGGGTTCGATGACGGTTTGGATGTACCGTGCGCTATTCAGTGTCCTCTCGATGATCACCAGTGGTGTACGGCCAGTGTAGGAGATCGCTCCCCACACCATGATGCCAGGTGTTGGCCCTGTGTGCCTCGGTCGTATGCAGTCCTGATTGTGGCGCTCACCTGCACGGCGCCAAACACGCATACGACCATCATTGGCACCAAGGCAGAAGCGACTCTCATCGCTGAAGACGACACGTCTCCATTCGTCCCTCCATTCACGCCTGTCGCGACACCACTGGAGGCGGGCTGCACGATGTTGGGGCGTGAGCGGAAGACGGCCTAACGGTGTGCGGGACCGTAGCCCAGCTTCATGGAGACGGTTGCGAATGGTCCTCGCCGATACCCCAGGAGCAACAGTGTCCCTAATTTGCTGGGAAGTGGCGGTGCTGTCCCCTACGGCACTGCGTAGGATCCTACGGTCTTGGTGTGCATCCGTGCGTCGCTGCGGTCCGGTCCCAGGTCGACGGGCACGTGCACCTTCCGCCGACCACTGGCGACAACATCGATGTATTGTGGAGACCTCACGCCCCACGTATTGAGCAATTCGGCGGTACGTCCACCCGGCCTCCCGCATGCCCACTATACGCCCTCGCTCAAAGTCCGTCAACTGCACATACGGTTCACGTCCACGCTGTCGCGGCATGCTACCAGTGTTAAAGACTGCGATGGAGCTCCGTTTGCCACGGCAAACTGGCTGACACTGACGGCGGCGATGCACAAATGCTGCGCAGCTAGCGCCATTCGACGGCCAACACCGCGGTTCCTGGTGTGTCCGCTGTGCCGTGCATGTGATCATTGCTTGTACAGCCCTCTCGCAGTGTCCGGAGCAAGTATGGTGGGTCTGACACACCGGTGTCAATGTGTTTTTTTTTCCATTTCCAGGAGTGTAGATGAACCGAGATGGTGGAAGAAATTTTCGTCACCTGTGTTTGGCCAGCAAGTGGAGACAAACCCTGATCACGAAACATGTGCCAGTGTCCTTCATTATATTCCGGACCTTGCTGCAAGTCCCGTGAAGTGAGGGCACGTGACACGTGGTCCCTCCGCCGCACGCGGCCGCCGAGCTCGGAGGCCGCCTCGCCGCTGCTCCTGAGGAGTGCGGGCAGGTTCATCCCGTCCCTTCTCTCGCCATCAGACAAGGAAACGTGACGACGTACTGTATACACGGACTCCTTATCTACACTGCTACTATCCAACAGTACGAGGGAACGGCCCTGTGAAAAAACTTATCGAGGTTGTAGGTCTGAACCTAACCCTCGGGGTTTCCCAGCCAGCAACTATTTTGCAGTGATTGCCAATATGATTTCTTATGGGTCCATTGCCTGGTTGTGTGGTCGCTGTGTTTCACCATCTTATCCTGAGAAACTGAAATCGTAAACGTATTATTACTACTATTATTGTATTCTTCAAGATGTGTTCTATATATGCAAATGAATAAACATTTGTTCGTCTTTTCGCTCTGCTCCTTTCGCTTCCGTTTATTTGCTTGATATCGGTTTATCGTTTGTATAGGGCGTCCACAGCTGAAGCTCCAGTTTCAAAACGCTGTAGAAAGCAGCCGGCTGCATAGAGTGATGTCCATTCTGAACAGCGTATTATTGACGCAGGATGAAACGCAGTGGAACAAAAAAAAAATCACCGAAAATTTTTCCAATAGATGACGCTGTAAGCGTCATAATACGCACACCAACGGACAAGCGGCACGTCGCTATCCCTCGGGTTGGGATCGAAACGCCCATGACGATGCAGGACATCTCGCTGTTGGTAAAGCTCCGTTCCTCGATGTTGTCTGTAGGAACCCTGTATACTCGGTTCGCTAGAAGAACAATCAAACAACTCGTATTAAGGAGTTCTATTATAACAAGACAATTACAATACTTAACTTTGGTATGTGTCGCAAGCAAAGAGCGACATACGAAACAATAGTCTTCTTCAGAATAGACAAACACAAGTCTGTACTACGTAGAGATAGCTGCTGAAAGAGGCTACGATGCGTTGACTAACGAAGTGCCTAATGTTGAAGCTGCTATCGAAGTGGGCTGCCAGCAGTCAGGTGCTGTCGCGTTGTCGTCCTGAAGGACGTTCGGTCAGCGTGCCATTGGCTGACCTCTTCTCACAGCCGTCTCTTATCTGTCGTTTCAGACTGGCGTGCCGTTGGTGACATTACGCCCTAACATTCCCCCCTCCCCCCTCCCGAAGCGGCTACCGTCACACAACAACGGGAGGAGGAGGGGAGGGGAAGCTCCGTGGACGCTCTGATGGACCGGAAGCTGTGGCTGCAGGGGACGTCAGACTTCCGGTCGTACCCCGCCATCCGACCTTCACTCTGGTGAAAACGTCGCCCAGAAAACGACCAGAAGGGTACGCGTCCACCTGCTGAGGCCCATACCCAGATGTCGCCGGCTCCAGCTCCATGGCGAAGCCTCCAAGGGGTCGTCCCGCGGTGTCGTGATGACACCTCATGGCGGCTGCTGTCGCCGCGCTGTCCTTGGGGTTCGTGAATCTGGGGGAAGAGGCACAGAAGGATCACTGTGCACACGACAGTGGCGAAGTGTGATGTCTGCGCTGCGGTCCGCCTGGGCCTGAAATGAGATACAAGCACGCGCAAAGTCGGCAAAGGATCTCGTCTCGCGACCACACTTTGCTGCCGCTAAAAACCCGGAGAAACGCAACATCATGCGGCGCGAGGCGACACTTGCGGCCTTCCTTCGGCGCCGGGTGCTCAGGAGGGTGGAGCAGGTGGAGCAGTGTCCGATGGCGGCGGCCGTGAAGTAGATGGCCCATCTCGTGGATGCGAACGATAGGAGGCTAGAAACAGTCCCTGGTGTGTGCGATGCGAAGTTCGGCCTTCTGCTACTTGAAAGTTTAGACAAAACCTTCCGCTTCGTCGTTTGACTCTGAATGGAACGGTGCACTAGTCAGATGCCGTATGCCATTGCGTTCACGGAATGTTGCAAATTCATTTGACGTGAACTGAGGGTCGTTGCCCGGCGCTATAACTTCAGGACAACCATCGAAGCAAAAAATTGAGAACATCGCCTGAACTGTGCTACGTGACGTTGTCGTGTTCATTGGCACAGCAGAAGGAAACTTGTTATAAGAGTCTACCACAATCAACCAACTAATGTTGTGGTGTCACCGCCAGACACCACACTTGCTAGGTGGTAGCCTTTAAATCGGCCGCGGTCCGTTAGTATACGTCGGACCCGCGTGTCGCCACTATCAGTGATTGCAGACCGAGCGCCGCCACACGGCAGGTCTAGAGAGTCTTCCTAGCACTCGCCCCAGTTGTACAGCCGACTTCCCTAGCGATGGTTCACTGACAAAATACGCTCTCATTTGCCGAGACGATAGTTAGCATAGCCTTCAGCTACGTCATTTGCTACGACCTAGCAAGGCGCCATTACCAGTTACTATTGATGCTGTAAAACATGTACCGTCAAGAGCGATGTTCACCATTTATGGATTAAAGTTAAGTATTCCACAGCTACGTCCTTTTCTGCTAGTCTCATTCCCTAGACCTGTTCCAGACCTCACGCCAGCCTGCGTGAGCTAAAACGCGTGCCTTTCGGCTTCCTCTCATAGTGGGTTGGCTGTCTTGCCAATCCACCACAAATGTTCCAAAAAGGACCCGCTAAGTCTATGTGCACACGTTGCCATGGCGATTGCGACTTAGGCCAAGCAGAGAATTTTTGGTGGCGAAGCGGACTGATTTCCCACACATCAGTGACACTGTGACGTCATCTGTTCTATTTGGGTGTCCATACACTGCCAAGTACAGTGTCGACGTGCTAACTGTTTCGTACGAACAATCCCACAGTGTCCTCGGTGAAGTAACTGCAACACTTCTTTTTGCAAAGCTTTGGAGATCAACACGCGTCCACAGTCCACTGTCATTTTGAACGAGAATCACACCTTGCTGTATACCGAGGCTATGCCGACGTACAACGTATCGGCGCACTACAGTTATTTATGCTATCCGATGAGCGATGCCAAGATGTGAGAATGTATTGTAGCAAAATTTCAAATCTGAATCAGCTTCCGTGGCCTGTGCAATTTTCCTACAGTTCAGGGGAAAGGATTGAAGCAATTCAGTATCCTGAGCATCGGTGTAATAAGAAGATGCAGCAGAAGCGTCAAAATCTATATTAGGGTCAATCGGAAGCCGTAAATGTGCGTCCGCGTTACAATCTCGTACTGGTATTGAGACAACAACAATGCCCATCATTAAAATTTTTGGGCAGTTCGTACAGAAACCGGCGTCATCGGATGAAACAAGAACTGTGATCCGTTATAAAGCAGAATTTTCTTTCATACAAACAGTAGTGGAATTTGGTGACAATACACAATAGCCAATGCCTCTTTCTCTACTTGTGAATAGTTACACTGAGCTGTGGACAACACTTTTTTGAGGCAGAAGCGATAGGCCTGTCTTTATCACCAAATCTATGCGAAAGCACTGCACCGATTCCGTAAGAGGAAGCGCCACCTTGCAACACAACTGGTTTGTCAGGACCAAGGTGAACTAAGCACCGATCACTGAGCAACGCATCTTCAAGTTTTTGAGAAGCTACTTGGCACTCATGTGTCCAAACAAAGAGCACATTCTTCCGACGCAAGCGATGCAATGTAGCTGCGGTTCGTGCAACATTCGGTATGAAGCGTATATAATACACCCCTGGAAATGGAAGAAAGAACACATTGACACCGGTGTGTCAGACCCACCATACTTGCTCCGGACACTGCGAGAGGGCTGTACAAGCAATGATCACACGCACGGCACAGCGGACACACCAGGAACCGCGGTGTTGGCCGTCGAATGGCGCTAGCTGCGCAGCATTTGTGCACCGCCGCCGTCAGTGTCAGCCAGTTTGCCGTGGCATACGGAGCTCCATCGCAGTCTTTAACACTGGTAGCATGCCGCGACAGCGTGGACGTGAACCGTATGTGCAGTTGACGGACTCTGAGCGAGGGCGTATAGTGGGCATGCGGGACGCCGGGTGGACGTACCGCCGAATTGCTCAACACGTGGGGCGTGAGGTCTCCACAGTACATCGATGTTGTCGCCAGTGGTCGGCGGAAGGTGCACGTGCCCGTCGACCTGGGACCGGACAGCAGCGACGCACGGATGCACACCAAGACCGTAGGATCCTACGCAGTGCCGTAGGGGACCGCACCGCCACTTCCCAGCAAATTAGGGACACTGTTGCTCCTGGGGTATCGGCGAGGACCATTCGCAACCGTCTCCATGAAGCTGGGCTACGGTCCCGCACACCGTTAGGCCGTCTTCCGCTCACGCCCCAACATCGTGCAGCCCGCCTCCAGTGGTGTCGCGACAGGCGTGAATGGAGGGACGAATGGAGACGTGTCGTCTTCAGCGATGAGAGTCGCTTCTGCCTTGGTGCCAATGATGGTCGTATGCGTGTTT
The DNA here is from genome assembly GCF_021461395.2 of Schistocerca americana. Classification (NCBI taxonomy): domain Eukaryota; kingdom Metazoa; phylum Arthropoda; class Insecta; order Orthoptera; family Acrididae; genus Schistocerca; species Schistocerca americana. Next base: position 196,698,751 of record NC_060127.1, read on the forward strand.
GGCGCCGTGCAGGTGAGCGCCACAATCAGGACTGCATACGACCGAGGCACACAGGGCCAACACCCAGCATCATGGTGTGGAGAGCGATCTCCTACACTGGCCGTACACCACTGGTGATCGTCGAGGGGACACTGAATAGTGCACGGTACATCCAAACCGTCATCGAACCCATCGTTCTACCATTCCTAGACCGGCAAGGGAACTTGCTGTTCCAACAGGACAATGCACGTCCGCATGTATCCCGTGCCACCCAACGTGCTCTAGAAGGAGTAAGTCAACTACCCTGGCCAGCAAGATCTCCGGATCTGTACCCCATTGAGCATGTTTGGGACTGGATGAAGCGTCGTCTCACGCGGTCTGCACGTCCAGCACGAACGCTGGTCCAACTGAGGCGCCAGGTGGAAATGGCATGGCAAGCCGTTCCACAGGACTACATCCAGCATCTCTACGATCGTCTCCATGGGAGAATAGCAGCCTGCATTGCTGCGAAAGGTGGATATACACTGTACTAGTGCCGACATTGTGCATGCTCTGTTGCCTGTGTCTATGTGCCTGTGGTTCTGTCAGTGTGGTCATGTGATGTATCTGACCCCAGGAATGTGTCAATAAAGTTTCCCCTTCCTGGGACAATGAATTCACGGTGTTCTTATTTCAATTTCCAGGAATGTAGTTCATTTTCCCTAAGACTGATTGCAATTCTGTGACACTGCGAGGAACTGGCAAGTCTCGTATGCCTAACAAATGCGACTGAGGGGAATGTACGCCCTGACTGTTTACGACATGACCAAGATACTTCAACTCAGCTTCAAAACAATCACACTTGTCCAATGTACACTTTAGTCCTGCATCAGATAACTCGCGAAACAAAACACGCAAATTTGCAACACGTTCTTCAGGTGTACGATCTGCTACGATAGTAGGGTCCAAATAATATGAACAGTTTGGCACTTGAGGAGTCAGCTGTTCCAAATACAGTTGAAAAGTGGCGGGTGCGGGAGACCTGCCAAAACCCAAAGGCAAATATTTAAACAAGCCCAAATGAGTGTTCACCACACATCAAGTGGGATTTGAAGATACGCATCGCGCAAATCAATATTTCAAAAGTAGCGACCAGCGCCTAACAAGTCCATTAGATCCTCTGGACGTGAAAATGGATACGTATCAATCACAGTTTGTGGGTTGATTGTAGACTTAAAGTCAACGCAGAGGCGAATGCGACCTGAAGATTTCGAGAGGAAAATCAGAGGACTTGCCCACTGACTAGCTTTTATGGGTTCAATAGCTCCGCTGTCTTGCAGTTCTTTAAGTTCGGCGGCCACATTTTGTCCTGTAATGCAATCGGAACAGTTCTGGGCCGGCAAAAGTTTGGCTGAGCATTCTCTTCCATAATAATACGCGCAACAAAATTGTTAGCCTTGCCTAAAGCTTCAGAAAAGAGTTCAGGGAATTCTTTCAGCACGCGAGCTACACTGTCATTGGCATTGAATGCAGTCATTGACAGACAACACATTGTCCTGAAATTGAAAACCAAATGAAAGAAACGAATAAAGGTCAAATACGTTCTAACAATTGAGTGATTGTAGCGCAGCGAAAGTCACCGTTGTCGCACGCAAGCGATACATGGTAGGCAAAGCACATTTTCTGAGAACGGGAATGTCTTGTCCACTATAAGCCATCAGGTGCGTGCTAGTTTTAGACAGGCGTGGGGATCCTAACAGTTCGTATGAGTTACGATTCAGCAATGTAACGGAGATACCCTTGTCCAACTGAAATTTCACACGTTTTCCACTAAGATGCAAATGAGCAAAAAGTTTGATGCACTAGCGTAGCACTGAAAAAACTGTTTGCTTGCTAGTTTTGCTAATGCCTGCAGCACGCTTTGAATACACTGCATTGATTACATGGGCCTTGTGACTAGATTTTTGTGACTGGGCAGAATTCTAATGTTTGTTTCGTTGCAAACATACGGATTGTATGTGACGCTTCTTGCCACAAGCATAACATAACACTGTGCCTGTCTGGATGGGCAGTCTTGGCGTTTGTGCCGTGAACAGCACCGAGGGCGTGACTTACTTCGAGCCACTGATGTATCCGTCTGTTGAGAGAATTGTTTTCACGTGCTGTTGCTGCCTACTGGGCCAGCTGCGGACGACTCAATCCGACAAACTGCTGGCTGCGCAAATTTACCAGCCGCTACGGCACCTGAATCGTACTGATCTAGAATTTGCACTACGTGATGAAACGATGGATCTGACTGTTTCAGTACCTATTCTCTAAGTTTGTCATCAGTTACGTCGTACACGATCGCATCACACAACATTACATCTGAATATAAAGCACTACAAGCACATTTCCTCGTCGTACCCTGAAAATCTGTTACCCATTCGTGGCAAGAATTGGTACGTAGCTGCCACCACATTCACTTGTTGGTCATCATAGTTAGAAAACCTATAACCTTATCATAGGTATGTCCACCCAGGGTGGCGTTAGGGAACAATTTCTAAATAAGGCGAAAGAATGCTCTTCCTACCGTGGACAAAAAGTAATGTAGTTTCACAGTAGCTGGTATGTTGTGGGCAATGACGTAGGCTTCATACTGTTGCAACCTCTAGGGCCACCCCTCTTCCTTTCCGTTAAACTGGCGAAAGGGCGGTATGGCACTTGTTGGATGTTGGTCGGGCAGTCGCACTCCGTTTCTTGCTCGGTTGGCGAGTAACTGCTGTACCGCGTTTAGAATGGTTGCAATCTTCTGCGTCTGAAACTGAAACATCTGTGTTAGCTGCGTTGTATCCATTGCTTGCAGCTGGGGCGCCTGAGAAGAGGGTGGCAGAAGCAGGTTGCTCATTTTGGAAAAGGAAAATGCAATAAACAGACAATGCAAGCAATAAAAATAAGCACACATGGAAATTTTTGCAACGCCCACCTGAAAACACGGAGTAGAAAAAACACTACAATAGACACTGTTAAAACATGTTAACACACTCCTGTAAAGAAAGACAGGGTAGAATAAGGCGGCAGAGAAACACTAAAGCCCACGACAAAACAAAACAGAGACAATCTGTGGCAGCTGGTAGCTCCTATATCTACGGCACCATGTCATTCGAACATCTTCGTCGCCATGTTATTAGTCCAGCCTTGTCGTCAAGTTGCTGTGTCTAGGAATCCTGCATACGCGGTTCACTAGACAAACAATCAAACAACTCTCATTATAGCAAGGCAATTACAGTACTTAACTGTAATATGTCTCGCAAGCAAAGGGCGACATGAAAAATAATCAGTCTTCTTCAGAACAGACGAACACATGTCTGTGCTACATAGAGATAGCTGCTGACTGAGGCTACGATGGGTCTGCTGACGAAGTGGCTATCGTTGAAGCTGCTGCCGAAGTGGGCCACCACTAGTCGGTCGCGGCGCTTGTGTCCTCTTCACGTAGGGGCCGCTGCTGTCGCGTTGTCGTCCTGGAGGGAGGCCAGTCAGCGTGTGATCGGCTGACCTCTTCTCACAGCCGTCTCTTATCTGTCGTTCCCGACTGGCGTGCCGGGGCTGACATTACGCTGTAACACTCGATGTTATGAAAAAAGGGGTTGGTCCGATGTCTGGTAGGGGTCTGGAGAAAATGATTACAAAATTCGAAAATACAGGCAACATAGCAGAGGAAGGAAAGCAGCTGATCCGACGTCTGTCGAAGGTGTGGCCACATGATTGCAGCAGGGGTCGGGAGGTGGTGTGCAAACGCAGAAGATGCACTAATAAGGTAAACAATTAGGAGGTTCCCCGCAGAACTGCCGAAGGAAGGGACGTGCGGAAAACACTGAAGGGAACAAGGGCGGGATGACATTATCAGACATTAGGGATTAACTTCCATTGTACTGGAGGAAACTGAGACTGGAATATATCCAAGCAATAACTGAGGTTAGCGTAGGAGAGGAATTCGTGGCTGGTCGCAACAGAGCAGTCAGAAGACTGATGACTCAAAAAAAGTTTCTGCGCTGCCGCGCGCTCTATCAGTGATTCGCAGAGCGCAGCTGGGGCAGTACTCCTAGACGAACACGACCTTAAAGACGGTGCCGTCCCACTTGTACTGAGTGTCACGAGCATCAGGGACGCACTTCGCAGTTTTGTTTCAGTTCTTGCGTCTACGAACAACCAATGTTTTTTTAAATGATGAAACCCTTTTAACAACCGTGGGCTGTCCGGTTTTATTCTTTTAATGCACCATGCACCACATTACCGACCAGTTTTGGCCTTAGGCCGTTTTTAAACGTATGATTATGGGGACGTGATTTAAAAATATTGCATCGTTTTATGTGGGGACAGGCTTGTTCCCATCATACACATATCGAATGTTAAAAATACAGTCTTGCACATGCCAATCAGCTTACAAGCAAATTTTAAGACTATTTTTGTGACATTCGACACGTGTATGTGTGGGAACGTTCCTGGCCCCACATAATACCAAAACAAAATTTTTAAATGTGACGCTAGTAATGTATTTCACGGGCAACCGACTTAAAGGAACAAACCAACAGCCTGCGGTGATTGGAATCGTTCTGTCGTTTACAAGATACACTCGTGTTCAGGAAACAACAGAACAGCTTCAACGACTAGAGATAGGACATTGATATTCACAGGACAAGTACATTAGTATGTTGTGCAGAAATGATTAGCATTGCAGTCGCCTAGATACAGCACGTGTCGTGTTGCCTTGCGCGCGCAGGATCCGCCACGCTCCCTGATGCCGTCGACGCGTATAAGACGCCTGTGGTACGGCCATCCATTCTGCATTCATCTGGTTCCAAAATTCATCTGTACTGGTCGGCACCCGTCTTTTCACCGTAACCCGCAAATTTTCTATTGGCGACAGGTGTGGTGATCTGGCGGGCCAGGGCTAAAGGCTGACATCCTGCGACGCCGAGAACGCACGTGTACGTGCAGCAACATGTGGTCGTGCATTCTCTCGCTGAGAAACGGCGTCTGGGGTGTTGTGCAGAAAGGGTGTGGGTACGGACTGCAGAACGTCGTTCACGTAGGTCACACTGTTCACAGTGCCCTGGACACGCACTCAGACCTGGTACCAAGGAAGGCGGCACTGGGTTGCGATTGTGGACCGGGCCGCAATCAACTACTGTCGGTTAGTTTATTTTTCAATCACGTACACTTTATTTGGAAACAACAACAAATAAAAGGTGACAATAAATTAATAAGTGTTCCACGGGTGAAGACCTTAATCACAATAACTCTTTCACGGCTGAAGGCCTGAATAGAAAACTTAATAACCAGTTAACTTCTTCAACTTGCAATTATAGTTACTAAAATATTTTTAAAAGGACATCAAAACATCAAAACATCACTACTTTTTGTAACATCTCACTACAATAGTGAGATCTGAACATCAAAATCTCACTACTAGAATACAATTGTCTAACTAAAATTTTGAGACAAGTAACACTCACGGCTGAAGGTCTAAATGAAACAAATTCAACTATTTCTCGGCTGAAGGCACCAATAGTAATAATTTAAAAACTGATTCACGGCTGAAGGCCTAAATAGCAATCTTTTAAGAACCAGTTAAACATCTTCAAACTTGAAATTACACTCATTAAAATATTTTTAAAAAATCGTCAAATGTGACCAAACCAAGGGGGAGGGCGCGGTGGACGCAGACGTTGCTCCAAGGATCGACCTGGGAAAGTCCCTCAGGACTTCGCAAGCGATGAGACAGGCAGGAGAGAGTTGCATTCACTTCACCACGAGGTGGTAACTCAGACTAGTGGCAGTTTAAATGCATGACCAATAATGATTTGCCGAAGCTACCTAACGTGCGATGACCAATGCAACGGTGGAATAACACACCCAAGTCCGAACCGGCGGTCAGCTCTACTGAGCCGTGCTGCGGCCGTTGCTGGGTTCGCATCGTTACTCGTCTTAAAACTTTGACTAGACAATTGTATTCCAGTAGTCAGATTTTGATGATTGTCCTGTTGAAATATTTTAATAACTGTAATTGCTGGTTGAAGTAGTTTAACTGGTTAAGTTTGCTATTCACGTCTTCAGCCTTGAAACAGGTCTTAAATTATTAGTATTGGGGCCTTCAGCCGAGGAATAGTTTGAATTTGTTGTCATTAAGACCTTCAGCGGTGGAACACTTATTAATTTATTGTCACCTTTTATTTGCTCTTGTTTCCAAATAAAGTGGTTTTTTTTTTTTTTTTTTTTTTTTTGTCATCAGTCTACTGACTGGTTTGATGCGGCCCGCCACGAATTCCTTTCCTGTGCTAACCTCTTCATCTCAGAGTAGCACTTGCAACCTACGTCCTCAATTATTTGTTTGACGTATTCCAATCTCTGTCTTCCTCTACGGTTTTTGCCCTCTACAGCTCCCTCTAGTACCATGGAAGTCATTCCCTCATGTCTTAGCAGATGTCCTATCATCCTGTCCCTTCTCCTTATCAGTGTTTTCCACATATTCCTTTCCTCTCCGATTCTGCGTAGGACCTCCTCATTCCTTACCTTATCAGTTCACCTAATTTTCAACATTCGTCTATAGCACTACATCTCAAATGCTTCGATTCTCTTCTGTTCCGGTTTTCCCACAGTCCATGTTTCACTACCATACAATGCTGTACTCCGGACGTACATCCTCAGAAATTTCTTCCTCAAATTAAGGCCGGTATTTGATATTAGTAGACTTCTCTTGGCCAGAAATGCCTTTTTTGCCATAGCGAGTCTGCTTTTGATGTCCTCCTTGCTCCGTCCGTCAGTGGTTATTTTACTGCCTAGGTAGCAGAATTCCTTAACTTCATTGACTTCGTGACCATCAATCCTGATGTTAAGTTTCTCGCTGTTCTCATTTCTACTACTTCTCATTACCTTCGTCTTTCTCCGATTTACTCTCAAACCGTACTGTGTACTCATTAGACAGTTCATTCCGTTCAGCAGATCATTTCATTCTTCTTCACTTTCACTCAGGATAGCAATGTCATCAGCGAATCGTATCATTGATATCCTTTCCCCTTGTATTTTAACTCCACTCCTGAACCTTTCTTTTATTTCCATCATTGCTTCCTCGATGTACACATTGAAGAGTAGGGGCGAAAGGCTACAGCCTTGTCTTACACCCTTCTTAATACGAGCACTTCGTTCTTGATCGTCCACTCTTATTATTCCCTCTTGGTTGTTGTATATATTGTATATCACCCGTCTCTCCCTATAGCTTACCCCCACTTTTTTCAGAATCTCGAACAGCTTGCACCATTTTATATTGTCGAACGCTTTTTACAGGTCGACAAATCCTATGAAAGTGTCTTGATTTTTCTTTAGCCTTGCTTCCATTATTAGCTGTAACGCCAGAAGTGCCTCTCTCGTCCCTTTACTTTTCCTAAAGCCAAACTGATCGTCACCTAGCGCATTCTCAATTTTCTTTTCCATTCTTCTGTATATTATTCTTGTAAGCAGCTTCGATGCATGAGCTGTTAAGCTGATTGTGCGATAATTCTCGCACTTGTCAGCTCTTGCCGTCTTCGGAATTCTGTGGATGATGCTTTTCCGAAAGTCAGATGGTATATCGCCAGACTCATATATTCTACACACCAACGTGAATAGTCGTTTTGTTGCCACTTCCCCCAATGATTTTAGAAATTCTGATGGAATGTTATCTATCCCTTCTGCCTTATTTGACCGTAAGTCCTCCAAAGCTCTTTTAAATTCCGTTTCTAATACTGGATCCCCTATCTCTTCTAAATCGACTCCTGTTTCTTCTTCTATCACATCAGACAAATCTTCACCCTCATAGAGGCTTTCAATGTATTCTTTCCACATATCTGCTCTCTCCTCTGCATTTAACAGTGGAATTCCGGTCCCACTCTTAATGTTACCACCGTTGCTTTTAATGTCACCAAAGGTTGTTTTGGCTTTCCTGTATGCTGAGTCTGTCCTTCCGACAATCATGTCTTTTTCGATGTCTTCACATTTTTCCTGCAGCCATTTCGTCGTAGCTTCCCTGCACTTCCTATTTAGTTCATTCCTCAGCGACTTGTATTTCTGTATTCCTGATTTTCCCGGAACATGTTTGTACTTCCTCCTTTCATCAATCAACTGAAGTATTTCTTCTGTTACCCATGGTTTCTTCGCAGCTACCTTCTTTGTGCCTATGTTTTCCTTCCCAACTTCTGTGATGGCCCTTTTTAGAGACGTCCATTCCTCTTCAACTGTACTGCCTACTGCGCTATTCCTTATTGCTGTATCTATAGCGTTAGAGAACTTCAAACGTATCTCGTCATTCCTTAGTACTTCCGTATCCCACTTCTTTGCGTATTGATTCTTCCTGACTAATGTCTTGAACTTCAGCCTACTCTTCATCACTACTATATTGTGATCTGAGTCTATATCTGCTCCTGGGTACGCCTTACAATCCAGTATCTGATTTCGGAATCTCTGTCTGACCATGATGTAATCTAATTGAAATCTTCCCGTATCTCCCGGCCTTTTCCAAGTATACCTCCTCCTCTTGTGATTCTTGAACAGGGTATTCGCTATTACTAGCTGAAACTTGTTACAGAACTCAATTAGTCTTTCTCCTCTTTCATTCCTTGTCCCAAGGCCATATTCTCCTGTAACCTTTTCTTCTACTTCTTCCCCTACAACTGCATTCCAGTCACCCATGACTATTAGATTTTCGTCCCCCTTTACATACTGCATTACCCTTTCAATATCCTCATACACTTTCTCTATCTGTTCATCTTCAGCTTGCGACGTCGGCATGTATACCTGAACTATCGTTGTCGGTGTTGGTCTGCTGTCCATTCTGATTAGAACAACCCAGCCACTGAACTGTTCACAGTAACACACCCTCTGCCCTACCTTCCTATTCATAACGAATCCTACACCTGTTATACCATTTTCTGCTGCTTTTCATATTACCCGATACTCATCTGACCAGAAATCCTTGTCTTCCTTCCACTTCACTTCACTGACCCCTACCATATCTAGATTGAGCCTTTGCATTTCCCTTTCCAGACTTTCTAGTTTCCCTACGTGATTGAAAAATAAACTAACCAACTGTAACCAACTGGAATTCATTCTCACCCCGTCCCCAATTGTAACCCACCCCTGCCTTCCTTGATACCATGTCTCAACTACATCTTCAGACTCCACTGTTTACAGCATCCGGAAGCAGAAAGGAACGACTACTACCAGAGTAGGGGGAAAAAAAAGGAAAACACCACCCAGCCCATAAATCGAGGAAGCGGTCAACTACACCCCTTACACGACAGCAGCGGCAAGGTGAGGTAAAGTACACTGCCGAAACATACACTAAGCTCCAGGGCAGGTAACTGGGGTGGTAGCGGCCACTAGGCAGGAAAAATACCACTGCTTGAACTTCACAAATAATAACACACAGAGTGAAACAATCAACAATAAGAAGTGGAGGAAGGCTAATTAGGTTCGCCTTCCCCAAACGCTCCACTCGCCGCTCTTCGTCTCGGCGGCACTGCGAGCAGCAACACACAAGCAATGCCGTGCGGTTCTGGGTGCTACAGTCTGGAGCCGAGCGACCGCTACGGTCGCAGGTTCGAATCCTGCCGTCCGCAGCTCGTGGTCGTGCGGTAGCGTTCTCGCTTCCCACGCCCGGGTTCCCGGGTTCGATTCCCGGCGGGGTCAGGGATTTTCTCTGCCTCGTGATGACTGGATGTTGTGCGATGTCCTTAGGTTAGTTAGGTTTAAGTAGTTCTAAGTTCTAGGGGACTGATGACCATAGATGTTAAGTCCCATAGTGCTCAGAGCCATTTGAACCATTTTTTTCGAATCCTGCCTCGGGCATGGATGTGTGTGATGTCCTTAGGTTAGTTAGGTTTAATTTGTTCTAAGTTCTAGGCGACTGATGGCCTCAGAAGTTAAGTCGCATAGTACTCAGAGCCATTTGAACCATTTGAACACAAGAAAATCTCGAGATCTCACAACGGTTGCGGTTTCACTACGTGAATTGAAGTCCACTGAACTTAAACTTCCTGGGTCCAGTTGCCAACGAGGTTGTACCCCTCGCGACTGCAGCCCTTCCACCCGGCAGTGCATGCGTGCAGCCAGTGGTCCCGGCGTGTTCTCGCGCTGCGCAGTCCTGGCTGCTCGTCCGTGCTCATTCGAACTGCCGACTCACACCACACGGAAACACCACAACGTCGCCCCAAAGATATTACCACCGTCATTGGATATCGATAACCGCCGCTGCTGCCACTAGCGGACAGACAACGCTTGCAAAGGGAGTGGCGCTAATGAACACAAGAAGAAGACGACAACCGTAACTATACCAGCTAAAGGACGCCAACCTAGCAACGGCACCAACGCGACCCGCAGCATGGCTCACGCACCAAATGTGGTTTCTTGTTGTATCCCACAGCACCCCACACCACAAGGCCCTGCGTTGCCACAGTTGTCTTACGTGAATGCGGTCGCTGTGATGCCACTCCCCCTGTCTGCAGCGAACCAAAATGCGGCCATCATTTTCAAACAAACAGAACCTGGTTTCGTCTGAAAACACTATCTGATGCCATTCCTGTCCCCAGTGACGTCCTTCCATACACCATTGTCGTCTAGCATGTTTCTGCACATTCATCAAAGGTAGGCAGACAAGTGGAGGACGCGTACGTAGCCCATGGGGACGGAGTGTCAACCTTAATAGTGTACGGTGTGTTACACTGCTGCGCCAGAGCCGAGGAGGACGCAGGTCTGTTGTGCAATGCCATCCAGATGAGGCCTCGATTGACTGCAGGAAGCAGGAGCGGCGTGGTTGTCGGCTTGCACCACAGCGAGCCTTCTGGCTGTGAGCCTTCTGGCCCTGTCACAGGGGCAGACAAAGATGGCGCTCTGGCGGGCGTGCCGCTGCGGTCTCTGTTCGTGGACGACGTTGCACTCATTGTCAGTACAACACGTGTACCCCAGGTGGCATGCGACATGCTCCTATCAATATCGATGTCGTCTTTCCAGGTGTACTACTTCTGTTGCGGCAGTGTAGTTTTGCCGAAACCGGTAATATGAATAAATGCTCTACAAAAGCGAACGAAAAATTGGAAATTCGTGGTAAGGTCTTATGGGACCAAACTGGAGAGGTCATCGGTCCCTAAGCCTACACACTACTTAATCTACACTCCTGGAAATGGAAAAAAGAACACATTGACACCGGTGTGTCAGACCCACCATACTTGCTCCGGACACTGCGAGAGGGCTGTACAAGCAATGATCACACGCACGGCACAGCGGACACACCAGGAACCGCGGTGTTGGCCGTCGAATGGCGCTAGCTGCGCAGCATTTGTGCACCGCCGCCTTCAGTGTCAGCCAGTTTGCCGTGGCATACGGAGCTCCATCGCAGTCTTTAACACTGGTAGCATGCCGCGACAGCGTGGACGTGAACCGTATGTGCAGTTGACGGACTTTGAGCGAGGGCGTATAGTGGGCATGCGGGAGGCCGGGTGGACGTACCGCCGAATTGCTCAACACGTGGGGCGTGAGGTCTCCACAGTACATCGATGTTGTCGCCAGTGGTCGGCGGAAGGTGCACGTGCCCGTCGACCTGGGACCGGACCGCAGCGACGCACGGATGCACGCCAAGACCGTAGGATCCTACGCAGTGCCGTAGGGGACCGCACCGCCACTTCCCAGCAAATTAGGGACACTGTTGCTCCTCCGGTATCGGCGAGGACCATTCGCAACCGTCTCCATGAAGCTGGGCTACGGTCCCGCACACCGTTAGGCCGTCTTCCGCTCACGCCCCAACACCGTGCAGCCCGCCTCCAGTGGTGTCGCGACAGGCGTGAATGGAGGGACGAATGGAGACGTGTCGTCTTCAGCGATGAGAGTCGCATCTGCCTTGGTGCCAATGATGGTCGTATGCGTGTTTGGCGCCGTGCAGGTGAGTGCCACAATCAGGACTGCATACGACCGAGGCACACAGGGCCAACAACCGGCATCGTGGTGTGTTGAGCGATCTCCTACACTGGCCGTACACCACTGGTGATCGTCGAGGGGACACTGAATAGTGCACGGTACATCCAAACCGTCATCGTACCCATCGTTCTACCATTCCTAGACCGGCAAGGGAACTTGCTGTTCCAACAGGACAATGCACGTCCGCATGTATCCCGTGCCACCCAACGTGCTCTAGAAGGTGTAAGTCAACTACCCTGGCCAGCAAGATCTCCGGATCTGTCCCCCATTGAGCATGTTTGGGACTGGATGAAGCGTCGTCTCACGCGGTCTGCACGTCTAGCACGAACGCTGGTCCAACTGAGGCGCCAGGTGGAAATGGCATGGCAAGCCGTTCCACAGGACTACATCCAGCATCTCTACGAACGTCTCCATGGGAGAATAGCAGCCTGCATTGCTGCGAAAGGTGGATATACACTGTACTAGTGCCGACATTGTGCATGCTCTGTTGCCTGTGTCTATGTGCCTGTGGTTCTGTCAGTGTGATCATGTGATGTATCTGACCCCAGGAATGTGTCAATAAAGTTTCCCCTTCCTGGGACAATGAATTCACGGTGTTCTTATTTCAATTTCCAGGAGTGTAACTAACTTACGCTATGGACAACACACACACCCATGCACGAGGGAGGACACGGGGGGGGGGGGAGGAGGGGGGGGGGGAGTTGGAGGCGCACGGACTGTGACAAGGTGCCTCAGACCGCGCGCCAAAAACGATAGTGGCATTTTGGAGTTTGTTACTTCTGTTTTCGGAAAGCAGTCTACCAGTATCACCCAAAGGCCGTAAAATCAAAGAGAAATTTCTCAAAATGTGCCTCTGGTGCACTGCATTGTATGCGTTGCTGTGTATACGTTGCTGCCTCTGGATCACGGAGTCCCGGGTTCGATTCCAGGCCGGGTCGGAGATGTTGTGCCCACGGGGACAGGGTATCTCTGTTCCCCTCATCCTCTCATCATCAATAGGCAAGTGCTGAAACTGAAAATGGAAAGATTTGGAATCTGTACGGGCGCTGACGATCACGATGTTGAGCGCGCCACAAACCATCATCATCAACAGCATCATATGGCAGTGAATGGTGCAGAAAAACCAGAAGCCAGGTAATCCAAGCACTTCGGGTCTAATTTTGCGCAGAAGCACCCTTGAAGTTGAGTCGACTGATGGTACGAATAACGAGGATGTTGTCCGAAGAGTCATTAGTTAGAAGCACGGTCAGGATAACAGCACACGTGGTAAGACATCAGGTCTTCCGTGCAACTAGAATGTGCTTCAGAGAGCAAAAACAGTTCGAGAAGAGAAACAGAAATAGCTCAATCGCTAAACAAAATATCACTTTAATCCAATGACCTCGAATTTCGGCCGTAGAATGGCCTTGTATCTCGCATCGTACAATCTGCTGCAGTGCGATTAGATACCGCTATCTTTTCTTCCAGAGCAGCCTGTCCGGTGATTTTATCAGAGTTGCTGCACGCTGCTCAAGGTTCTCTCGCAGCCGCGCTATCACGACGACAGATAACGCCCAGGTGCTACTGACAGAGTCGGCTGTTTCTGGATTTCCCTTGCTTCGCTCCCAGCTCGACAAGTGCATTTGGCAGTTTCCATTATTAAATCAGCTCTCCTTTCCACGTCATGCTGATGTGACGACATACTGAGGTAAAATACCATAATATAAAAAAGTTTTTCCGCTATAAACAGCCACTCCATAATGGATGTTCCAGTTTGAAAACACAAAGAGAACGGGTGCTCAAAATGGCGTCAGATTTGAACGACATATTAATGACGCAGGGGCAACCGTTGTGGAAAAAATAAAAGATTGACCAATAGGTGGCGCTGAAAGTGCCAGGCTGTGCGCACCAGGAGGTGCGCGGCAAACGGCTGTCCCTCATTTGCGTCCCAGACACCCGACATGTCTGCATGTAAAAACTCTTTTACAAGAACGGCGCTGTGCACCGGTAGCCCTGCAGAAGTTCAGGACACTCAAGGATATGAAAAAAATATTTGTTCTACTTATGCTACGAGTTTGGAGAAAAGGACTACAAAATTCGAAAAGACAGGTTCTTTTGAAGCGCAGTGTGGCAGAGAGAGGAAAGCAGTTGATGCGAAGTCTTTCGTAGATATGGCCACAGCATTGGCACCCGGAACTTCCCGTTTGTTGGACGTGCCTACGAGCACGTCGCATAAGATCCTACCAAACGTCCTGCATTGCTGTCCGTACAAAATAACCCGCGTTCAGGAGTTGCTTCCTGCTGACCTGGCAGCAACAGAAACGCTCGCTCTGCAATTTCTTGCTCGCAAGAAAGTCGACAATGAATGACCGTGGGGCATTCTGTAGACAGACGGAGCCCCTTTCCATCTCCAAGGATATGTCAGTACACAGAATTGCAGAACACGAGCGACAGAAAACGCGCACGCACGTCAACAGGTACCGCTTCATTCTGCAAATGTGACTGATACGGCCGTGTTTTTTGTAGAACATGAGACCTGCAAGTGCTGCCACCTGTACCGTCACTGGTGAACGTCATTCCAACCCTTGTACAGCGTGGCTCTGTGCGTGGGATAATTTCTACGCAGGATGTCGTTCCCCCGCACATCGCACAGAGAGTGAAGCGGCTGCTGCAGAGGCATTTCGGAAACGCTACAATTATCAGCCGTCATTTCCCTACAGCCCGGCCGTCCAGGCGACCTGACCTTCATTCCTGTGGTTTCTGGCTGTAGGTGTATCTGATAGGTGTTGTGTTCAGTGCTCCGATTACGACCGTAGATGAACTGAAGGCACGCACTGTGCAACACATTCTGAACGTAATCGCACGAGACCCGATGTTCCTCCATTCCAGCTCGTAGCTGGGAGCTGTGGACACTGAACACGTCTTGTGCCAGTCTCACGACGATTAGAAACGGAACTCATTTTGCTTTTTACGCGCCTTTTAGCCTCAGAACGGTTAAAAATCGATTTTTCCCATACGAAGTGACACGACTTGGCCGTGATAGACGGTTCTAAGTAATTAACAGTGCATGGGGGCTTTATTAAATAAAAATGCAAATAATTTTGATCTTAGTAGCTGACTGTCCGATTACGAAGTGTCGTAAACGGTTGGCCCTGACTAGTATTACTCCGCAATCTGACTGCATAGAACAACAACAAAGAATGAAAGAAAACTTCCGTTAACACAATTAATTAATTAAGTCCCCAGCAACTATAAAACCTACGAAACAACAAAACACAAGTGTAGCTGTTCTGTGTGTGGAAGTGTGATTCAACGTACACATCTGGCACGGTTCTTCCTCAATAAGACCAGATATTTTAAACATCATTTGTACTGAAGTAATTAAAAAAAACCAGAAATACTATAATTGCCCATAGAAAACAGAAATACAGTCTAATACAAGAACACGAGCCAGGTGCTTTGTTGACTGAACCTGTAACCAATAGGCATTATTGTTCAAGACATTGAAATAATACAAAACAAAAGGATTTTTTTTTACCTTCATATATATTGACGAAAAGCACACTCTGATCATTACAGCCTCCCAATCCAATAACATCTGGTGTCTAGCCCATCAAAACAATACTACAAATTCTGAACAAGCACACACTACCGCAACTTCTCAACTACGACTCACCACTGCTACATCTCAACAAGCACTCTCCACCACGACTTCTCGATAAGAACTGCCTACCACGACTTCTCGACAAGCACTGCCAGTGGAGGCGGCTGAATAATACTCTTTGGCGCAATCTCTGGCGCTGTGGCTCAGTGTAGCCACCTTTCAACAGTGCCACAATTGTTCACTGCTGAACGTGTGCAGTCATGCACATTGAACTGTACAGATGGTGAGATGTGCAGCTCAAACCATAGCGTTCGTGTTGCGATTCATCTGTCATTTTTAGACGTCCCCATTTACGTTAAGACCCTGTCATCGACCCCTATTGGTAAAATTCCCGTTAAAATTTGTTTTGTGACGTTTCTCCCTGTCTCAGTTATATGCTGTTTAAATCTGACGTCCCCCTTACCAGTGCTTCTCTGCCTACAACGTTCTGCAACTGGAACGTTCATTATGGACGCCTTGCACACCGAGGTGACAAAAGTCCAAACACCCCTGCGTAGTGCAGCCACTCGGCCTGGCACGGACCCAACACGTCGGTGGAAGTCCACTGCAGAAATATTGAGCCACGCTGCCTCTGTACCCGTCCACAGTTGCGCAACTGTTGCCGGTGCAGGGTTTTGTGCACGAACTGATCTCCCGATTATCTTGTATGCGATTCGTGTCAGGGGGTCTGGTTGGCCAACCTAGTCGATGAAATTGTCCAGAATGTTCTTCAAACCGATGTCGAATCATTGTGTCCTGATGATATGACACATTCTCACCGACAAAAATTCCATTGTTGTTTGGGAAATGAAGTCACGAATGACTGAAGATGAGCTCCAAGTAGCACAGCCGTTACACAGTCAATGATCGGTTCAGCTGGACCAGAGGTTCAGTCGATTGCATGTAAACACAGCCCGCACTATTATAGGCCCACCACCTGCTTGCAGAGTACCTCGTTGACAACTTGAGTCCACGGCTTCGTGAGGTCTGCGCCACACTGGACCTTACCAACTGACATCTGGATTAATCTGACCAGGACGCGGTTTTCCAGTCGTCTAGTGTCCCACCGATAGGGCCTCGAGTCCAGGAGAGGCGCTGCAGGCGATGCAGAGCCGCAAGCAAAGGCTTTCCCGTCGCTCGTCTGCTGCCACTGCCCATTGACCACAAATTTCGCAGCACTGTCCTAACGGATAATACGTTCGCCGTACGCCCCACATTGATTTCTGCGGTTACTTCATGCAGTATTGCTTGTCTGTTAGCACTAACATCTCTATGCACCACCGTAAGTGAAGGCCGCCGGCCACTGCGCTGCCCGTGGTCGGAGGTAATGCCCGAAAGTAGCTGTTCTCGCCACACTCGCGACGCTGTGGGTTTCGGAATACTGAATTCCCTAACGATTTCCGAAATGGAATGTCCCATGTGCCTAGCTCCAACTAGCATCCCGCGTTCAAAGTCTGTTAAATGCCGTCGTGTCGCCATAATCGCCTCTGAAACCTGAAACCTACGGCTACACCCTGACAGCTCCGCCAACGCGCCGCCGTTGTACGCCCTGTGTAAGCGCTACTGCTGCCATCTGCGTGTGTGCATGACGCTATCCCACCTCCGTGTTTACGGGGTTTCACTAGTGGTAACAATTTTGAATGCGTGTTCCTGGGACACAGATATATCGTGACAGCATACTCTGAAAGGAATGTGACATGTAGAGTCTGCACTGAAAGCCTACCCTTTATTGAGTGATCTAAGCTGCTTTACTACACCGAAGGTATCTGCTTCCATTTTACTCATGCTCGCAGTCGTTCTTCATTCGGATATTCTGGAACAGTTTACTGCCACTATTTTGGTGAAGGGCTTTCAGAAAACCATGTTCAGTAACTCTGCTTTACTGGCACAGTACCATTAAAATCATCATTGTTATCGAGCAGTGAAGGTACTAATTTCGTATTGCCGTTAGTGTACTTTACATACGACCAGAACATCTTTGGATTCTCGGAGACAGAGTTTCGTTATGGAACATATTAAAAGCATCTCCCATTGACGTTCGCGCCAAATTTCGAGCAATAACATAAAAAATCCCCCCACGAACCATGGACCTTGCCGCTGGTGGGGAGGCTTGCGTGCCTCAGCGATACAGATAGGCGTACCGTAGGTGCAACCACAACGGAGGGGTATCTGTTGAGAGGCCAGACAAACGTGTGGTTCCTGAAGTGGGGCAGCAGCCTCTTCAGTAGTTGCAGGGGCAACAGTCAGGATGACTGACTGATTTGGCCTTGTAACACTGACCAAAACGACCTTGCTGTGCTGGTACTGCGAACGGCTCAAAGGAAGGCCGTAATTTTTCCCGAGGGCATGCAGCCTTACTGTATGGTTAAATGATGATGGCGTACTCTTGTGTAAAATATTCCGGAGGACAACTAGTCCCCCATTCGGATCTCCGGGCGGGGACTACTCAGAAGGACGTTATCAGGAGAAAGAAACCTCGCGTTCTACGGGTCGGAGCGTGGAATGCCAGATTCTTTAATCTTGCAGGTAGGTTCGAAAATTTAAAAAGGGAACTGAAGAGATTAAAGTTAAATATAGTCGGAATTAGTGAAATTCGGTGGCAGGAGGAACAATACTCCTGGTCAAGTGAATACAGCGCTATAAATACAAAATCAAATAGAGGTAATGCAGGAGTAAGTTTAATAATGAATAAAAAGTAGGAATGAGGGTAAGCTACTGCAAACAGCACAGTCAACGCTTTATTGTAGCAAAGATAGACACGAAGCCCACGCCTACCACAGTAGTACCAGCTTATATGTCAACTAGCTCCGCAGCTGACGAAGAGATTGAGGAAATGTATGGTTAGATAAATGAAATTATTCAGATAGTGAAGGGAGACGAAAATTTAATAGGCATGGATGACTGGAATTCGATAGTAGGAAAAGGAAGAGAAGGAAATGTAGTAGGTGAATATGGAATTGGGGTAAGGAATGAAAGAGGAAGCCACCTGGTAGCATTTTGCACAGAGCATAACTTAATCATAGATAACATTTGGTTCAAGAATCAAGAAAGAACGTTGTATACATGGAAGTTGCCTGGAGATACAGGAAGGTTTCACATAGATTATATAATGGTAAGACAGAGATTTAACAACCAGGTATTAAATTGTAAGACATTTCCAGGGGCAGAGGTGGACTATGACCACAATGTATTGGTTATAAACGGTAGATTAAAACTGAAGAGACTGCAAAAAGGTAGGCATTTAAAGAGATGAGACCTGGATAAAGAACTAGAGGTTGTAGAGATTTTCAGAAAGAGCATTAGGGAACGAGTGACGAGAATGGGGGAAAGAAATACCGTAGATGAAGAATGGGTAGCTTTCAGAGATCAAATAGTAAAGGCAGCAGAGGATCAAGTTGGTAAAAATACAAGGGCTTGTACAAATCCTTGGGTAACAGAAGAAATATTGAATTTAATTGCTAAAAGGAGAAAATATAAAACTGCAGTAAATGAAGCAGACAAAAAGGAATACAAATGTCTCAAAAATGAGATCGACAGGAACTGCAAAGTGGCTAAGCAGGGATGGCTAGAGGACAAATGTAAGGATGTAGAGACATATATCACTAGGGGTAAGACAGATACTGCCTACAGGAAAATTAAAGAGACCTTTGGAGAAAAGAGTAGCACTTGTATGAATATCAAAAGTTCAGATCGAAAACCAGTTCTAAGCAAAGAACGGAAAGCAGAAAGGTGGAAGGAGCATAGAGAGTGTCTATACAAGGGCGATGTACTTGAGGGAAATATTATGGAAATGGATGACCATGTAGATGAAGATGAAATGGAAGATAAGATACTGCGTGAAGAGTTTGAGAGAGCAATGAAAGATCTAAGTCGAAACAAGGCCATGGGAGTAGACAACATTCCATTAGAACTACTGATAGTCTTTGGAGAGCCAGTCCTGACAGAGCTCTACCATCTGGTGAGCAAGATGTATGAGACAGGCAAAATACCCTCAGACTTCAAGAAGGATACAATAATTCCAATCTCAAAGAAAGCAGGTGTTGACTGATGGGAAAATTCACCAACTATCGGTTTAATAAGTCACGGGTGCAAAATACTAACATGAATTCTACTAACACGAATTCTTTACAGACGAATGGAAAAACCGGTAGAAGCCGACCTCGGGGAAGATCAGTTTACATTACGTAGAAATTTTTGAACACGCGAGGCAATACTGATCCTACGACTTATCTTAAAGATAGTTTAAAGAAAGGTAAACCTACGTTTCTAGCATTTGTAGACTTCGAGAAAGCATTCGACAGTGTTGACTGGAATACTCTTTCCATTTCTGAAGGTGTCAAGGGTATAATACAGGGAGCGGAAGGCTATTTAGAATTTGTAAAGAAACCAGATGTCAGTTATAAGAGTCTGGGAGCATCAAAGTGAAGCAGTGTTTGGGAAGGGAGTAAGACAGGGGTGTGGCCTCTCCCCGATGTTATTCAATCTGTATACTGAGCAAGCTGTAAAGGGAACAAAAGGAAAATTAGGAGTAGGAATTAAAATCCGTGGAGAAGAAATTAAAAAAAGAAACACTGAGGTTCCCAGATGACATTGTATTTCTGTCAGAGACAGCAAAGAACCTGGAAGAGCAGTTTAACAGAATGAACAAAGGAGAATATAAGTCGAACATCAACAAGAGCAAAACGAGGATAATGGAATGTAGTCGAATTAAATCGGGTGATGCTGAGGGAATTAGATTAGGAAATGAGACAAAGTACTAAATGAGTTTTGCTCTTTGGGGAGCAAAGTAAGTGATGATGGTCGAAGTAGAGAGGATATAAAATGTAGATTGGCAATGGCAAGGAAAGCGTTTCTGAAGATGAGAAATATGTTAACATAGGGTATAGATTTAAATGTCAGGAAGTCGTTTCTATAAGTGTTTATGTGGAGTGTAGCGATGTATGGATGTGAAACATGGACGATAAATAGTTCAGACAAGAAGAGATTCGAAGCTTTCGAAATGTGGTGCTGTAGAAGAATGCTGAAGATTAGATGGATAGACCACATAAATAATGAGGAGATATTGAATAGAATTGGGGAGAAGAGAAATTTGTAGCACAACTTCACTATAAGAAGGGATCGGTTGGTAGGACATGCTCTGAGGCATCAAGGGATCACCAGTTTAGTATTGGAGGGTAAAAATCGTAGAGGGAGGCCAAGAGATGAATACACTAAGCAGTTTCAGAAGCTTGCACGGGGTAGAGTAGCATGGAGAGCTGCATCAAACCAGTCTCTTGACTGAATACCGCAACAACAACAACAACAACAACAACAACAAGATAATAAATGAGTAGGAGAGGAGAGAAAGATGTGGATACTTTGAGAAGAATATGCATAGGGTGATAGAGCATCTGTTAATATACCAGTTAATACACACATCAAAAAAGTGTTGCATCACCTCGGTTCCGAGAGGTCCGGAACCTATAAATAAAATTGGAATAGAGATCAACATAAAAATCATTTCCACCCTTTTTATCGCTCATGACAACCACACATTGCATGTTTTACCACCATACAACGAGACCTTCAGAGGTGGTGGTCCAGATTGCTGTACACACCAGTATCTATTGATGCGTGCCTGTATTCGTCGTGGCATACTATCCACAAGTTCATCAAGGCGCTGTTGGTCCAGATTGTCCACTCCTCAATGGCGGTTCGGCGTAGATCCCCCAGGGTGGTTAGTGGGTCACGTCGTCCATAAACAGCCCTTTTCAGTCCATCCTAGGCATGTTCGGCAGGGTTCATGTCTGAAGAACACGCTGCCCACTCTAGTCGAACGATGTCGTTATCCTGATGGAAGTCATTCACAAGATGTGCACGATGGGGGCGCGAATTGTCGCCCATGAAGATGAATGCCTCGCCAATATGCCGCCGATACGGTTGCACTATCAGTCGGAGGATGCCATTCACGTATCGTACAGCCGTTAGAGCGCCTTCCATGACCACCAGCGGCGTACGTCGGCCCCACATAATGCGATCCCAAAATAGCAGGGAACCTCCACCTTGCTGCACCCACTGGAGAGCGTGTCTAAAGCTGCCCATTCACAGCCCGACCGGTCCGCCAAACCGCTCGCTAACGCTAGCCCCGACAAGTCGGGCAGTGTGTGGCCACCCCGACCGCTAGGCGGCCTCTAGCTGCGAGCGCACAGTCGTGTGGCAGCGTTCGCCATGCCAAAACAAAAAGGAAAACTTGCTGTGGCTGCAGCAGTGATGTGTAGGTAAAGACAAGGAAAAGAAACGTTTACGGATGAAAGAATGGTTGAGAGATAAATTCAAGTTTTCTCACACAAATCTGTTAACGTACCCTCCAAGTTCAAGAGCCTACAGACTAGAAAAACTTCTTACGTATGGATGACAATACGTTTTGTGAATTGCTGGATCTCATACGGCCTAAAATCGAGAAGAAAGAAACGCTTATAAGAGATACCATCACTGCTGAGGAGCGACTAGTAACAAGCATGTCCTGATTAAAAAAACCTGCTCCTGTTACTATAATTACAAAGGTACTTTCAGTTGTCCTTTTCGCTGTTGTAAATGCCAACTATGAGTTTATATATGTTCACACTGGTACGAATGGTCGAGTGTCAGATGGTGGTATTCTAAAGCTTACAGATTTCTACACTTCACTAGTATCTAGAACTCTAAATTTAGCAGAGCCCGTTTATCTGGAAGGAGTGGATTCTACAGTGCCATTTGTGTTTGTAGGTGACAAAGCTTTCCCTTTGATGCCGAATTTAATGCAACCGTATCCTCAAAGGAACTTAACAAGGGAGAAAAAGATCTTCAATTACAGGCTTAGCAGAGATCGGCGGGTAGTGGAGAATGCTTTTGGAATAATGGCAAACAGGTTTAGAGTGTTATTAACGCCAATAGCGGTTGAAGTAAAAACTGTTGATGGAATTGTTCTTGCATGTACAGTTTTGCACAACTTTTTAAGGAAGAAAAGCCCTAATTACATTCATACTGCCGGTGATTGCAATAACTCACAAACTGTAAACCTTACCGATAAAAACTTGCAGTCAGGTAGTCAACAAATGTTAAGACTCGATACGACACGACAAACCAATACAGTTACTGCAGAGGAAGTGCGGGGAAAATACAAGCAATTTTTCAGTGACGTGAATGAATTAGAATTTCAAGAAACTTTGATCATTTAGAGTTTATGTGCAGAGCAACATTTATTTATACTTTGTATACTTTGTATACTTAATAAATAAAAGCGTTTGTATACTTACAACATCGATATCTGACTCATCATTTACTTTCTCAGTCTGCAGAGTCCTCCCCTGTGTTAGTGAAGATATCCCACATCACGCCTCTTCTCGGTCCAAGGTGAACTGCCGGAGATCGTAGTACCGACTCGTCGGTTCTGGCACGTTTTCAGCAGCACTTCTAGTTGCTGATTTAGCGTCCTGTATTTTTCTAAACTGTCGCCGGAAAGACGCTCGTAGAGAACTAATTTTTTTTAATAACAAACGCCTTGTCTGCTGCACGATTTATCTCTTTGCACTTAGCTATAAGAACTTTGTAGGCTTTGTTCCTCATATTCCTATTGAAGTAGTCCTTCGATTTTTATCTCCCACAAACATGGCCATTCTCTGTACATTATTAATGAAACACGACCAAAAGTCTTTGTTTTCCTCGAACGACGTTATCATAAAAGCAGCGAAAAGCAGTGACAACGAAAGAAGTAGTGAATAACAGAGAGTCGGACACCGTACTGACGGAACGTGGGCTCGGAGGAAGCGGCCGGCCTGAGGTGTGGTCCGCCCCGGCTCAGCAGGTGGCGGTCGGGGAAGCAGGTAGCGGCTCGCCGGTGGAGGCGACGCACCCCAACTCCGGACACAGGCGAGCCGGTCGGGGCCAACCCTCTCAACGGGTCGGTCGGCGGACCGGTCCGGCTGTGTATGGGCTGCTTAAGGCATTCAGCCCGACCGGGTTGCCTCCAAACACGTGTCCGACGATTGTCGGGTTGAAGGCATATGCGACAGTCATCGGTGAAGAGAACGTGATGGCAATCCTGAGCGGCCCATTCAGCATGTTGTTGGGCCCATCTGCAACGCGCTGCGTCGTGTCGTGGTTTACAAAGATGTACTGGCCATGGACGTTGGGAGTGAGGTTGCGCATTATGTAGCCTATTGTGCACAGTTTGACTCGTAATACGACGACCTGTGGCTGCACGAAAAGCATTATTCAACATGGTGGCGTTGCTGTCGTGGTTCCTCCGAGCCATAATCCGTAGGTAGCGGTCATCCCCTGCACCAGTAGCCCGTGGGCGGCCTGAGCGATGCATGTCATCGACAGTTCCTGTCTCTCTGTAACACCTCCATGTCCGAGCAACATTGCTTTGGTTCACTCCGAGACGCCTGGACACTTCCCTTGTTGAGAGCCTTTCCTGGCACAAAGGACCAATGTGGATGCGATCGAACCGCAGTATTGACCGTCTAGGCATGGTTGAACGACAGACAACACGAGCCGTGTACCTCCTTCCTGGTGGAATGACTGGAACTGATCGGCTGTCGGACCACCTCTGTCTAATAGACGCTACTCATGCACGGTTGTTTACATCTTTGGGCTGTTTTAGTGACATCTCTGAAGAGTCAAAGGGTCTGTGTCTGTGATACAATATCCACAGTCAACGTCTATTTTCAGGAGTTTTGGGAACGGGGGTGATGCTAAACTTTTTTTGATGTGTGTAATTTCAGCGTTACTAGAGGTAGCTGCAGAGGGAAAGGAGTGTAGAAGACAGAGCCCGGAATGTATGCAACAAATAACTGAGGAGGTAAGGTGCCACTCTGAAGAGGTAGGCACAGCAGAGGAGCTCCTGTGGGACCGCATCAAGCCAGACACGACAGCGATTACTCAAAGAAATTAGGAGAACGAAGGGCATACGTTTGTTGAGACTCTTTTCCTCACTGTGGTAGGGTCTGCGGCACTCTTTTCGGGTTGCTATCGGGTTAAGTCGCACAAATGTTATGAAGCTCTTCGAAGGCTTTTGTAATGCCACGGAGAAAATTATAATTACTTGATTTCAGGAAACACTGTCGGCATCATAAGTCAGCAGGTAAAAACTCTAAACTTGCTTGCGATCGTGAGAAAATTCGCTACATAATCTGCCACAACTTGGAGAATACCACGCGTCGACGTATTCTCATGTTCTTTATACAATTTACGCAGTCTTTTTGTCTCAGCGACAATCATACATCACACCAGAACAAAGAAAATATCAAATTTGTACGAATGATGAGGTCCTGATGGATAGAACTAGTGACTACTTACGAGATGCATTTTTCAGTGCTACAGAGGGATCTCCATCTCTTAATTAACTGCAGTTCCGTGTTTTATTAGGTAAAACGGAAGAATAACTATGTACCGAAAGTTTTCTTTGGAGTTTTAAACACGGAAGTAATTCAAGAGCTTAGCAATGAGAGACCTTACCACATGAGATACCTGTGAAAATGTGGAGAGATCACGCGAAACAACTTGTTCCCGTTCCGGCAGTTGTTTATCGTAGGTCATTGGAGAACGATGGGTTCGAAGCGACCGCAAAAAAACCGCGGGTCATTCCCGTATTCAAGAAGGGTCGTAGGACAGGTGCACATAGTTTTAGAACTGTATCACTGTCGTCAGTCTGCTGTATGAGGAGAAGTCACATGAAGACGAATCAGAGAGAAGGAAAGCAAGTACACTGTTTATTATTTCAAGGCTAATACTTTTATCGCACTGCGAGACAAGACGGTGAAGGCCTCCATAGAGAAATATTCTCGGCTGCCTATGGAACCACGATTCTACCTGGCGCGCACCTCTTTGTCCAGATTTAATCGATGCCCACAAATGCCTTTCTTTTGAGCTCTAAAAGTACAGGAACCGCACGGGAGATCGGAACAGCATGGGGGACGTGTAAGGGTTTCGCAGCGAAACTTCCGAGGCGTAATCGAAACAACCTTGACAACAACTTTCCCCATGTGCTCCCCACTTTTTGGAGCCCAGAAGAAAGTCATTTGTGATCGTCAAGTTGTTTCGGACAAAGAAGTGCTTACCTGGGTACAGTCATGGTTCTGTAGGCACCGGCAAACTTTCTTCCATGAATGGTAATTACTTTTGAAATAATAAATATTTTACTTACTTTTTTCCATCTGTCTCGTTTTCATTTGGCTGCCCCTTATAGAACTAAGCGACATCTTTTATGCGCGCGTATCATGATGTTGTTGGAGAATAAAAATCTCCAGTATAAAATTCAATAATGGTTTCCGCAAACAACGATCTTGTGAAACTCAGCTCGCTCCGTTCCTCTGTGAGATTCACAGCGCTAAAGACATCGGCTCACAGGTTGATGGCACTTCAGCCAGGTACTTGACACAGTCCCGCACCACTGTTCAGTGACAAAAACGCGACCTTACCGAGTATCGGATCACATTTGTGAGTGAATTCACGACTGCCTTGGGGACAGAACTCAACACGCCGATCTTATCGGAATAAAATCGTCAAATGTTGAAGTAACTCCGTTAACTATGGAGCCTTATTTAACGCCGCTACTGACTACTCGACAACCATCTAGAGGGTTGGATGCCCTCCATCGAAGACGACAGATTGCAGAGCCTGGGCAACCCTCAGGGTGAAATCTCCGTTTTCGAAGCACCTGTTGCTGTTGGTCTGTGTGTGTGTCTGCCTGCTGGCTCTAGTCGTCCGTCCGGTGTCTCCGCCGCCTGCCCCTCTAGCCGTCCGTCCGTCCGTCCGCTCGCCTGCCAGCCTGCCTGTTCGCCGCCGCAGCCACCGCCGCCGCCAGAGGATCTTGGGCCGTCCATTTTTGCCATCGTCGTCCAGCCGCTGCCCGTAGGGATTCGGCGAACCGATTTCATCGCCTGGCGGAGAGGGAGAGGCTGCCGCCCCCTCGCGCTGACGGCTCCTTAGCCGCCGCCGTCGTCCTTCACCGCCACCGACGCCCCCGCCGTCATTCACCGCCGCCGTCGTTTCTCTTTCCTGCCGCCACCGTCACCACCGTCGCCGTCTTCACCCCCCGCTCTTGCACGCCGCCACCATGTCCCACCCCACGATCTATCATTTTCACCTCCCACTCAGCTGCTCCAACCACCGTCATATGGAGCTCATCCGCTGCCCCCATCCCCATTCTTCCTTCCCTCCCTGTCCACCCCACTTCTGCGCCATTTTCGGCTGTCACTACCTCTGACTCTCCCTCGCCTGTAGCTGTCGCTACCTCCGACTCTCACCTGTAGCTGTCGCCCCATCGCCGACTTGCCACCACTCCCTGCACCACCTCCGATACGCTCTGAGACGGCACAGATTTCCGCTCGCCGCGCTACAGCCTCTGCAACACCCACGCCCCCACCCCCTGCGTCAACCGCCCCTCAGGGAGGACCTGACCCTCGCCGTCTCCCCCTTCAAACCATCTCCCAGCCCCTCTCCACCCTATCCTGTCCAAGAATCCTATAAACGCTGTAATGTCGACCCTTCCCCACCCTCTCCACAAAGAAAACCCCTGATCCTCGCAAACCATGCACCCCCGTCGATGCGACTCCACCCTTGCCAGCCTGCCAGCCACACCTTCATCCTCTCCAATCCTGACCCTCAATTCCTCAATGCCTGCACCCTTACCCTAGCCGTCTGTAAATACTTCCCCAATGCCCCCATCTCCCTTCTCATCACTTGCAAGGACTTGGTCCTCATTAAATCCCTCAATGCTTCCATCCACATCGATCTCCTGTCCAGAATCCAATGTATCCAATTTGGCCAATGAGCACATAGTTTTAGAACTGTATCAATGTCGTCAGTCTGCTGTATGAGGAGGAGTCACATGAAGACGAATCAGAGAGAACCCCCTACCACAGCCGTCCTCTCCCCCCGACAGCCTCAAGCCCCCAACATCCACTGGCCTTCACTGCCGTGATAACGAAGCTCAGCCCTGTGGTCACAGAGTCTGAGGTGTTGGCAAAACTCAACTCCCATCCCAACATCGAAATCCATTCAGTCCGTCGCACCTCTAATGATGCTGGGCCAACTTACCTAATACAGATATTCACTGAATCCTCCTCCTCCATTGACTGCCTCCTTACAGAGGGAGCCCTCATGTACAATCGACGTCATAAAGTGGACCCCCCCTGTTCCCCTGTCCAATATGACTGCTTCCAACGCTGCCTCAAGTACAATGACCATGTTACCGCCGACTGCAAGAGCCCCCCTACTTGCCCCACCGCAAAGCTTCCCTACCTACTCCTAGAAGTGTAAATCAAAACCTCCTCCTGTCACCCCTGAGCTCACTGTGCCTGTCTGTCCCATCGATGACCCCATCCATCCCAACAACTCGCTCCACCCTACTGCAGAGGACATCATCCATTTCATCACCACTGTGCTCCAAAATATCCACCCCTTCCAACACTCCCACACCTTTTCCAAATCGCCCTCGCTGCCCATTCCATCTTCCATCTTACCGCATATGCCACCCACAACGAGGCCCACTTCACCTTCACCCCCTCACCACCCTCATCTAAATCTCCCCTCCCATGAAGCGACATCATTACAGTATTCTGTATGATAATATCTGCTCCCTGCCCACCCACAAACTCCTCTTGCTCCACACCCTCCATCAGCACTGTTTCGATGCCTTCATCCTAAATGAAACCTTCCTTCAACCCGATATCTCCATCTCCACAGCTCCCTACACCCTTCAGCACACCGATTGCCCGTACCCTCCGGAGGTGGCGAGGTTGCTATCAGCCACCTCAAGCACCTCCCTGTTCGGCCCCAACCTCTCCTCAACAATCTTGCTGAGCATCTCACCCTCAGCCTCTTCTTCACCCACCCTTACTGTCACCTCTGCCACCATTTCTGTCTGCCCTCATACCCCATCCCAAACCACATTGGCCGCAACTTCTCCACCTACGTGCTTGCAGCTGACCTCATTATCCACAGCTGTGCTCCTGCCAAACTTCAGTGGTGGCATCAGTTTACCACCACCCTCCAGGGAGACCTCATTCCCCTCCCTCAGCACACCCGACCCTAATCCAACACCACTCCTGACGTGCTTCTCGTCCCTCCCAACCTCCTTGGGTGCATCACTGCAAATGTCCTTTACCTCATTGGCTACCGTCCTCCTCACTATCTCTAATGGTCGCCACTCCTGCCCTGCCCCACACCCTGATATCCATCCTAAACTAGTCCATGATTACTCCCGTGCCAACTGCGATGCCTACCAGGACTCTATAGACACCCATGTCGAGCGCCACAACCTTACCCTCCAGTCCGCTGATGAGATCTCGCACACCGTTGCCTTCCTGCACCAGACCTTGTCTGACGCCATCGCCACCTATGTCCCTACCAAAGCCATCCACCCTCTCCACACAGCCCTTCCCCCACAGGCCATCCTCCTTTGTGAATCCCACTGCCTCTACTGGTCTCTTCTCTGCACTCATGACCGGGACACACTCACCTGCCACCAGCAATTACAATGACACATCCGCAACATGCTTATTGTGAAGAAACGCCAGGCTTGGCGACAGACATGTACCCAACTCAACACCACACTCCCAATAAACTCTTCCAAGTCCTGGCCTGCTTTACACTTCCTTACTGGGAACCACCCTACCTCCCAGTACCCTCTCTTTCTTGATGACCGTCCCTTTCCTGACAACCTCAGTAAGGCAAACCACTTTGCCTCCCACCTATCTGATGTTTTTTTCCATCCCAGATGATCACCAATTTGATTATTTCCTCTTCCCTGACGTCGTCGTCCATACGGGTATCTCTGTTTGTCCCCTTGCTCCTAGCTTCCACCATCTGAACTTAACACTCCCATCACTACACAGGATATCAGCCTCACACTCTGCACTAAACGCAACACTGCTTCTGGCCATGACTGCATTACCTACCGCCACCTCAAACACTGTGCTCCCTCCTTCCTTGCAGTCCTTGCCATTGGCTTCTACCCCGACCTGTGGAAAACTTCCCGTTTCCTGATGTTCTCCAAACCCAACAAGCCTCCATCTGAGGCCTCTTCCTATCGCTCTATATGTCACACCTCAGTGTTCAGCAAGCTCTTTGAATCCATTCTTACCTGTTGCATCCATCACTACCTCCACCGACACCACCTTCTCCCCAACACCTAATGTGGCTTTCGACCTTTCTTCTCTGCCTATGACCAACTCCTATGCCTCACTCATCTCCTCCCCCTCCAACTTAACTCCTGTCGTTCTGGCATTTTTGTCTCCCTCGACCTCCCGTGTTACCACCCATAATGCTGATTCCCACACCTTCTACCCCTCTGTGGGTGTGCCCCAGGGTTCTGACCCGTCTCCTCTACCTCCTGTACATGGCAGATATGCACCAACCCACCTCCAGTACACCTCCTGCATTAAGCCGATGACACTGCCTTCCTTGCCCTCGCTCCTACGCTTCAATGGTCCCAATGCCTTCTAAAGAATCACCTTGACCTCTTTGCCTCATGGTGTAACGAATGCCCCCTGAAAATCAATCTTCCCAAGACCCAGGCAATCATCAACTCCCTCCTTCTGACTCCTTGATTTCTCCCTTACCATCTGCGCCCATCCTCTCCACTTCTCCCTCATCCTCACCTACCTTGGCCTCACCATTGACTGTCACCTCAGCTAGATCCCTCATCTCCACTGTATCCAATCCAACCACCTCTGACTCCTCAAACTCCTTCTAGCCGGACATGGGGGTCGAAACCCTCTACCATCCTCCACACCTACAAATGCTTAATCCATCCCATCCTCTGTTATGACAGTCCCACCTGGATATTTGCCTCCCCCCCCAAAATCCATCCAGATCCTCGAGCATCATGCACTCTGCCTCGCCTTCTGTATATGCCTCCCATCCCCCACACGGATGCTCTGCGACCTGATTCCTTTACCCCATCTGCTCCTTTTCCCCAAACATATCCACATCCTCTACACCTCCTGCCACCTTGATCCCCCTCATCCCCTGGTTGCTCCTCTCCAACCCCCACCCTCTCTTGCGCCTTCACCGGTTTCCCCTCATCCCCTGGTTGCTCCTCTCCAACCCCCACCCTCTCTTGCGCCTTCACCGATGTCCCCTCATCCCCTGGTTGCTCCTCTCCAACCCCCACCCTCTCTCGCACCTTCACCGATGTGTCCCCCCTAACCCCCACATCTACACCCTGCATCCTTTCCCAAGGTAGCTTCCATTGACTCCCCGTCCTGGATGATGCCTTCTCTCCCTCCGTTTATCCCTCATATCAACTCTGATCCTCACCTCCCCTTCCCTTGCTCTGTCCTTTTCCCAGGCTCCCTTTCCTCCCCTTCCATCCTATTTTTTCCCTGCTTTCCCTCTGTCTGCTCTCCCAACACTGCCTTTCCCACTCCTTCTCGCGTTCGCCCAGCCCCCCCGCATTTTTCTATGTCCACTCCCTCCCGTTGGCTCTCCCTTTCTTCTTTACCTCTCCTCCCCACCCCCTTTTCCCCCCTCATCCGTCCGGGTCCTCCACCCCCCCCCCCCCCTCTTCCACGGTGTCGCCTGTATAGGGCTGTTTTAAGTGACTGTTCAGTGATGTGCACCCCCTGTCAGTGTTGCGAACAGCCACCATAAAGTCGCTAGTTGTGTTTTTTTATCTCGTGCGAAGAGCAACCAGACTGTCACCATGTTTTTTAATTGTACCTGTCTATTTACTACGTGTTTTAATCAGCATTGTCGAACGTTTTGTTTTTATATTTTCTTCGTATCTTTTTCTCATTGTTTCTGTTTTTAACAGTCACTGTTTTATCACCTGCTTTGTTTGTCTTTCATATCTTCTGATTCTGTTTTTTAACATCTCTGTAGGCTGCACAGTGGCGTATTGTGCTGCTGCCAGCCCGCCCAATCGAATCGAAATCCAATAAAGAAAAAGAAAATACTCCACAACTAGGAAGTGCTACGCTGCGGTGGACCTGCTGTCATAGTTGATTTGGCTGCGTTCTGGACTTGGACTTCAATGATCACTAGGCTGTAGTACTCAACGGACTTGTGATTTCCGCTGGAATTGTGCATTTCACATACAGTTCCTGGACACTGGTATAATCACCACAAATTTATGCAGTGAAGAGCGAAAGAAACTGGCACACGTGCCGAATATCGTGTAGGGCCCCCGCGAGTAGCCAGAAGTGCCGCAACACGACGTGGCATGGACTCGACTGATGTCTGAAGTACTGCTGGAGGGAACTGACACCATGAATCTTGCAAGGCTGTCGATAAATCCGTACGAGTACGAGGGGGTACACATCTCTTCTGAACAGCACGTTGCAAGGCATCCCAGGTATGCTCAACAATGTTCACGGCTGGGTAGTTTCGCGGCCAGCGCGAAATGCTTAAACTCAGAATGTTCCTGGAGCCACAGTGTAGCAATTCTGAACGTGTGGGGTGTCGCATTGTTCTGCTGCAATCGCCCAAGATCGCCGGAATGCACAATGGACATGAATGGATGCAGGTGACCAGACAGAATGCTTACGAACGTGTCACCTGCCAGAGTCGTATTTAGACTATCAAGGGTTCCATATCACACCAACTGCCACGCCCCACACCATTACAGAGTCTCCACCATCTTAGAAGTCCCCTGCTGATATGCAGGGTCCATCGATTCGTGAAGTTGTCTGCATACCCGTACACGTTCTTCCGCTCGATACAATTTGAAACGAGACACGTCCGACCGGGCAACATGTTTCCAGTCATCAACAGTCCAATGTCGGTGTTGACGGGCCCAGGCGAGGTGTAAAGCTTTGTGTCGTGCAGTCATCAAGGGTACGCAAGTAAGTGTTCGGCTCCGAAAGCCCATTTCGATGATGTTTCGTTGAATGGTTCGCACCCTGACACTTGATGATGGCGCAACAATGAACGATTCTGTTCAGCCCTTGTTCGTCCCGTTCTTGCAGAATCTTTTTCCGCTCGCAGTGATGTCGGAGTTTGAGGATTTACCGGATTCCTGATATTCACGGTACACCCGTGAAATGGTCGTATGGGAAAATCCCCACCTCATCGCTACCTCGGAGATGCTGTGTTCCATAGCTCGTACGCCGACTATAAGACTACGTTCAAACTCAAATCTTGATAAGCTGCCATTGTTGCAGCAGTACCGATCTAAGAACTGCGCCAGACACTTGTCTTATATTGGCGTTGCCGACCGCAGCGCCGTATTGTGCCTGTTTACATGTCTCTGTATTTGAATACGCATGCCAGTACCAGTTTGTTTGGCGCTTCAGCATATAATTTCCATAAACTGTTCATCTGAAAGTTGGCGCTAGGAAACAGCATTATTTTGCATCATTGTTGTGTCAATAAACCGTAGGGCCGTGATATATTTAAAGTGATATTCCTCGTTACAACAAGTATCTACTGTAAAACATGTAGGAGTGACTAGTCAGAGCAACCAGAAGAGGAATGACCACATAAAATGAATTGCAGGAAAGTCAATGCCACGCTGAGAGTCGCTGGAAGAATTTTAAGGAAATTTAATTCATCAACGAAAGAAGTGGCGTTACAGAACACCTATTGGAGCGATTCTTGGGTACTGCTCGTCATTTTTTGACCCTTACCGAGTTGGAATGATAAGAGAAACAGAAGATCAAAATAAGAGCAGCGCGTTTCGTCACGGGTTCGTTTGCTCGGCGCAAGAGCGTTACAGAGGTGCCCAACCGACTAAAATGGCAGACTCTACAAGAGGGGCGTCTTGAATCACAGTGAGATATACTACTCCGGCAGAGTACATACCGGGAAGATTTGGACGACAGCTTACTTCCTCCCAAATGTTGGTGTTGTGGTCTTTAGTCTAGAGACAGGTATGATGCAGCTCTCCATGCTCCTCTATTCTGTGGAAGCTTCTTCATCTCCAAGTAACTACTGTAACCTACATTCTTCTGAATCTGCCTAGTGTATTCATCTCTTTGTCTCCCTCTACGATTTTACACCCCATGCTGCCATCCAATACTAAATTGGTTATCCCTTAAGGCCTCAGAATATGCCCCACATACCGATCCCTTCTTGTAGTGAAGTTATGCCACAAATTCCTCTTCTCCCCAATTCCGATCTGTACCTCCTCATTATTTATGTGATCTACCCATCTAATCTTCAGCATTCTTCTACAGCATATTTCGAAAGCTTCTATTCTCTCCTTGTCTAAACTATTTATCGTCCATGTTTCACTTCCATACAATACTACTCACCATACAAATACTTTCAGAAAAGACTTTCTGACACTTCAGTTTATACTTGACGTTAACAAATTTCTCTTCTTCAGAAACGCTTTCCTTGCCATTGCCAGTCTACGTTTTATATCCTCTCTACTCCGACCATCATCAGTTACTTTGGTTCCCAAATAGCGAAACTCATTTAGTACTTTAAGTGCCTCATTTCCTAATTTATTTCCCTCAGCATCATCCGACTTAATTTGACTACATTCCATTATAATCGTTCCGCTTTTGTTGATGTTCGACTTATATCCACCTTTCAAGACATTGTTCATTCCGTTCAACTGCTCTTCCAAGCACTTGCAACCTACCTCTCCAATTACTTGCGGGACGTATTCCAGACTCTGTCTTCCTGTACAGTTTTTGCCCTCTACAGCTCCCTCCACTACCACGGCAGTCATTTCCTGATGTCTTAACAGATGCTCTGTTTTCCACGTATTCCTATCTTCGCCGATCCTGCGGAGAATCTCCCCATTCCTTACCTCACCTGTCCATTTAATTTTCAACATTCTTCTGTAGCACCACATCTCAAATGATTCGATTCACTTCCCTTCTGGTTTCCCCCAAGTCCACGTTTCACAACCATATAATGACCTGCTTCAAACGTACGCTCTCAGAAATTCCATCTTCAAATAGAGCATGCGAGGAATCGCATTGTTGTGCCCGAGTGAGCCAATTTTGATTCGCTGCGTATAGAGGAAACTCCGCCTCCATAGCTTGTGTGGCTGCTTTGCTGGGTTCGAGTCCCGGTACAAGGTGTGGCGAGCCTGGCGACGCCAGCTGCGGTGAGAGTCGGCGGCTCCGAGATGTAAGGGCGGGCAGCGGGGGCTGGCACGGTGTGCTCACGCCGAGCTGCACTGCCACTGGCGCCAGCGGCAGAGCGTGGCGCGGCGGTCGGTCGCTCCCCAGTGGGCCACCAGCTACACTTTTTCTCTCTCACGCCACG
This sequence comes from Schistocerca americana, assembly GCF_021461395.2. Classification (NCBI taxonomy): domain Eukaryota; kingdom Metazoa; phylum Arthropoda; class Insecta; order Orthoptera; family Acrididae; genus Schistocerca; species Schistocerca americana. Next base: position 196,733,504 of record NC_060127.1, read on the forward strand.
TCGAGACACTCCCGAGGGTACTTTAGTTTGTGTGAAGCGTTCGTCGTCGAGCATTAGTTTCCGGGCTTCTGTTAGTCGAATAGTCTCGAGCTACTCACACACCTGCGTGATCGCAGTCGATGCGGCTCAGTATATAAAGTTTCTCGAAAATCTAGGAAGTCAGCATTTAAAAGAGCTTTGGGCATCTGCTGTTTGTAAGACGTACTTACAGTTCTGCTACAGCCACGTTTCGACAAGACAGTGTTAAGCCTAATGTGATGCCTCCTTCGTCGGCTACAGTAACAGGACGAATGTGAGCGATATTCCAGATCAGACCGGTTAGAGGCAACGTGCGGTGTTCGCCCTGAATGGAGTGGCGGGTGCTGTAGATCGTAATCGAAGCAATCGAGCCTGTAAAGAGGGGAATGGACCCAGTGCAGCTGCAGCTTGCCGCTGGCGGTGCTGTAAACTGGAGACAAGTTTATGAGGGGTGTCCCGTAGGAGAACTGCGAAGAGAGGGAGAGAGGGAGAGGGGGGGGGTGAAGCAGAAACGAGGCCCGCAGCCGCCTGTGTGTTACGGCTAATTGCTCGTTACCGGACGAGCTCTCGTTAGCGTAATGCGTGCCACAGGCAGTGTCCGCCGAAGAAAAAAGCAAACCCCAGCCGGTGGCAAGTGGCAGAGGTGCCGAGTGGATTGAGTCTTCTCTAACTAGGGAAGCGTGCAGTCGACGGCCGTCCGCGCGGCCTTACACGGGGTGTCGTCCAGAGATGTTAGGCGGACAGATCCCGCTCTCGCTGCCGTTTGGGAGGCGTCTCAGCCCCACGGCTGCAGCGCCCTAGCACTGCTGAGGTCGACACAGAGCCGAGCGTGCGCCAGTGCTGGCCAGTTTGTGCCTGCAGCTTCGGCAGTCAACACCATCCTCAACGGGCGGTGATTCTGAAGTTTCACATGAGTACGTGCGTTAGTTCAAGTTGGACATCGATAGAAGAGTTTGTCATCGTATGCAACAAGTGACGCTTTCGTGGTCAGTGACGGTTGTAAATGTTCTGCACTCTGCTGTGGCAAATAAGTCTCGAGTGAAATAAATCTTTCTTGCCCAGAGCAATCAAAGAACCAACAATCACGGCCACACGGAAATGGGTTCGTCTGCTCACAACATTACGTGGACTCCTGCTCTAGTAGCACGCACTTGTCAGCCGATTCCGAGAAACTGAGGCTCAGACGCTTACAGGGTGTACTGAGAGCGCCAGCGGTGCAGCAGCCAGCAGCTCTGCCTGCAGTCTGCCTTCCAGTCGCTCCAGTCGCCCACCAAACACTTGTATCGCTACAACTAATCGTGTTTCCTCGGAAAGGAACGATAATAATAATTGTAATAATAAAAGTAATAATACGATATTAAGAGAAATCAGGACTTGAGCCGCTTGTGGGCACTGAAATAAATCTGAGGTGGAGGCTGAAAATGTGTGCTGGAGCGGGGCTTGCACCTGGATGCTCCGCCTCTCTGGAATGGTTGCCTCAGCAGTCTCGGCCATCCGGATGCGCTACGGACTGACCCAAATTCTCGACCCGCCACGCAGAACTAGCGTGGCCCCACTGCTCGTAGCATTCGCCAAGTCCCGCAGGGTTTCCGAAGATGTGGTGCACCCGTACTGAAAGTACCAGATCCGCCCTCGCTCACATATATCGCACCACCAAAAAAATTATTAATCACGAGTAATGAAATTCTATACATGTGTATAGGTAACCTATGTAAGCGATTAACATTGCGAGATTACAGTTTAATGTAAGTGCGAGGTACGTTATTGCGAATGTGAAATGCTCGTGCATTAACAACCCGTGAAACCGCCAAATATTGAATACAAAGATGCAAACTTTTGTGGCGGTGTTCGTAGCGACAAACAATTCGCTGTAGAAACGGCTTACGAAGTCACCGCCACACTTTTAATAGCGGGCCGACCGGTCCGCTGGAACAGTGAACAGAAAGATGAAAGCCCAAACACTCAGATTAAATAACAGTCGGTACTTATCTTTATTGACGAAGATACAGCAACACAATAGTGAACTCCGTGTCTACAGAAATCTGTCTAGTTCGAGTCGGAGCGGCTAGGTCAGCGTCGGCTGACGACAAGCAACAACTCTGCTGCGATGAACACACAACTGACTAGCAGGTACACAATTCGGTGGCGAGTATACAACTGAGCGGCGAATCCAGAACTGTCCTAGCGCTCGCGACTCCAGCGCTTAAGAAGCCAGAAGCCAGTGGTGGCGCGCGCAGACTTGCGGCGATTTCCTGTATCGCTGGCGCTGCTTATGCAGACGGCGTCCGGACTTTGATGCTGCCAACCTTTTGGCAGCGGGTTCGGTTGGCATTACTGGCTAGGATATAACACAAACGTCCGTGAATTGTGTCGTACAGGTGCCAGATGCCAGATGTTACTTTGTGGGATGTAGTTCGATGCGTGTTGAACTTACTTGGTCGGTCGACACAGGGACGGTTAATGCCGTTTGTGGATGATGCAGCAGTAGCCGTCCGATGACGTCAGCAGATCTGGTGGTTGAGCAGTCGACTGTCTGCGCCGCGCGGGATTAGCCGTGCGGTCTAGAACGCTGCAGTCGTGGACTGTGCGGCTGGTCCCGGCGGAGGTTCGAGTCCTCCCTCGGGCATGGATGTGTGTGTTTCTCCTTAGGATAATTTAGGTTAAGTAGTGTGTAAGTGACCTTAGCAGTCAAGTCCCATAAGATTTCACACACATTTGAACATTTGACTGTCTGCAAGGCATGTCGGGTTAGAACAGCGGTATGTCGGCGGTGTTCACGAATGGTAGCACAGCAGATGGCATTAGACTGAGGTACAGATTTGCAGTCAGGCTGGATGTGATAAGCGCGACACCGCACCCCAGACCGTGACTGCAGGTGCGGGTCCAGTGCCTGCAGTGAGCGGACACGCCGGTCGCAGGCCTTCGACTGGTCCCCTCCTTACCGACGCGTGGCACCGAGACAGAAGCACCTATCGTCAGGGAACACGACAGACCTCCGCCCTGCTCTCGCTGCACACCACTCGACTCGCAACTGGCGGTGGTTTGAGATCAGCGGAATGCGCGCTGCAGGGTGTGTGGCCCGCAGCTGTCCTCCAAGCAACCAGTTTGTATCGCTTCGTCGTGTCGCCGTGGTGCCAACTGCCGCTGCAGATGTAGCACGAGGCGCCAGAGCGATACGCCCAACACGGTGGGCTTCTCGTAGCCACATTACAGGACCTCTTAGCAGCTCAGTGAGGTGTTTGTCGCCTTAAAGGCATTCTTGTCTAACACCAACTCACCACGTCCATTCTGACGCTGACGACCGTTAACCCTGTATTTAAAGCAAACCTGCTTTGCGTCCCCACAGAAGCGCTACAGGTGCCATCGCTATGCAACTGACGCGAAATGTAGAAACACGCTCACCAACTTTCGTTTATGCCACACAACTCTTTCTTAGTGTTGGTTGTGGAAAGATTCTTTTTAATCGTGATTCTTGCATTGGAATTAACAGGAGGAAAGCGCCTACTCCTCATGACTGACTCCGTTCAGACCACTGGTCTCTGCAAGGGTTGGCCAGCAATGAAGGTGATAGAAGTGGGTGCTCCAGATGGCCAGGCGTTTAGAAAGAATACAGTGGCCAAAATAAATGTTGCATGCTTCCGAGACTTTAGCACTGAAGGTTGTGGTCCAGCATTACGTTATGACATCAGTTCATTGGTTTGTTTGTAATGTGGCAAGCTGCGCGGGATTAGCCGAGCGGTCTAGGTGCTGCAGTCATGGACTGTGCGGCTGTTCCCGGCGGAGGTTCGAGTCCTCCCTCGGGCATGGGTGTGTGTGTTTGTCCTTCGGATAATTTAGGTTAAGTAGTGTGTAAGCTTAGGGACTGATGACCTTAGCAGTTAAGTCCCATAAGATTCGACACACATCTGAACATTTTTTAATATGGCTACAGTTCACGTTTCCGTCGTGAGGTGGCAGTTCTTGCAGTGACAACCGTGTCACGTCTCAACACTTAAGTTACCGTGTAGTGTGTCATTACGAGAGTTGTCTTCCTGCGGGATTGTTTCGAGAACAATAACGTACCATCAGGGGCTTCGTATAGACCCTCTAGTGGAGCAGGGAGTGAGTCAGGTGGACATTGCAGCGAGGACTGCTGTGAGTCAAAGGGGTGGCCCTACAGTGTGTTACAAAAAGGTATGGCCAAACTTTCAGGAAACATTCCTCACACACAAAGAAAGAAAATATGTTATGCGGACATGTGTCCGGAAACGCTTCCTTTCCATGTTAGAGCTTATTTTATTACTTCTCTTCAAATCACATTAATCATGGAATGGAAACACACAGCAACAGAACGCACCAGCGTGACTTCAAACACTTTGTTACAGGAAATGTTCAAAATGTCCTCCGTTAGCGAGGATACATGCATCCACCATCCGTCGCATGGAATCCCTGATGCGCTGATGCAGCCCTGGAGAATGGCGTATTGTATCACAGCCGTCCACAATACGAGCACCAAGAGTCTCTACTTTGGTACCGGGGTTGCGTAGACAAGAGCTTTCAAATGCCCCCATAAATGAAAGTGAAAGGGGTTGAGGTCAGGAGAGCGTGGAGGCCATGGAATTGGTCCGCCTCTACCAATCCATCGGTCACCGAATCTGTTGTTGAGAAGCGTACGAACACTTCGACTGAAATGTGCAGGAGCTCCATCGTGCATGAACCACATGTTGTGTCGTACTTGTAAAAGCACATGTTCTAGCAGCACAGGTAGAGTATCCCGTATGAAATCATGATAACGTGCTCCATTGAGCGTAGGTGGAAGAGCATGGGGCCCAATCAAGGCATCACCAACAATGCCTGCCCAAACGTTCACAGAAAATCTGTGTTGATGACTTGATTGCACAATTGCGTGCGGATTCTCGTCAGCCCACACATGTTGATTGTGAATATTTACAATTTGATCACGTTGGAATGAAGCCTCATCCGTAAAGAGAACATTTGCATTGAAATGAGGATTGACACATTGTTGGATGAACCATTCGCAGAAGTGTACCCGTGGAGGCCAATCAGCTGCTGATAGTGCCTGCACACGCTGTACATAGTACGGAAACAACTGGTTCTCCCGTAGCACTCTCCATACAGTGACGTGGTCAACGTTACCTTGTACAGCAGCAACTTCTCTGACGCTGACATTAGGGTTATCTTCAACTGCACGAAGAATTGCCTCGTCCATTGCAGGTGTCCTCGTCGTTCTAGGTCTTCCCCAGTCGCGAGTCATAGGCTGGAATGTTCCGTGCTCCCTAAGACGCCGATCAATTGCTTCGAACGTCTTCCTGTCGGGACACCTTCGTTCTGGAAATCTGTCTCGATACAAACGTACCGCGCCACGGCTATTGCCTCGTGCAAATCCATACATCAAATGGGCATCTACCAACTCCGCATTTGTAAACATTGCACTGATTTCAAAACCACGATCGTGATGAACACTGACCTGTTGATGCTACGTACTGATGTGCTTGATGCTAGTACTGTAGAGCAATGAGTCGCATGTCAACACAAGCACCGAAGTCAACATTACCTTCCTTCAATTGGGCCAACTGGCGGTGAATCGAGGAAGTACAGTACATACTGATGAAACTAAAATGAGCTCTGACATGGAAATTAAGCGTTTCCGGACACATGTGCACATAACATCTTTTCTTTATTTGTGTGTGAGGAATGTTTGCTGAAAGTTTGGCCGTACCTTTTTGTAACACCCTGTATAATGTGGACCAAGTTTCTAGCGAGAGAACCAATTCAGCATCGTCACAAAAGTTGCCGCGGAAGGAAACAACAAGTGTGCAGGTCCGATACCTGCGTATAGCAGCAAGCGTAAATCCACAACACAACGCTTCACGTGTATGGCGGTAATTCTAAACAACTGCAGGAGTACAGATGCGAACATAAACGGTACGAAGAGGGCTCTGTGAGCAGCGGCTACGAGCCAGAAGAGCTGTCAGTGCTCCTCCTCTACATCCGATTCGGGGAAAGGCTGACGTCGCATGGGCAGCAGTGGGACGCAGCGCCCTTCTCTGAGCAGGCCTGACAGCTCTGACGACGCAACGAGGACGACGTTTACGCCCTAACTGTGGTAGAGCGCCACCCTCGCCAGTCCCGTCCAGTCACGTTTCGGGTTTGAATCAGGTATGGCTGTAGGACAGACGCCCCTTGTGGCAATACGTGGGAGGGTACTGGCGAGAAGTAGCGGGTCGACATCCTTACATGCACTGTGATCTGATGAACATACCGGAGGGGGATTCTTGTTAGTGGAGGACAATATACACCGCTATCGTCACAATCTTGTCAACACCTTGGTATGGGAGCATAGAATCAGCTGGATGGAATGGCTTCAGTATTCTCCAGATCTCAGCTGTATTCAGATTGCACGAAACATGTCACAACGAGTTCTTTGCAATCGACCTCTCCTAGCAGACACTTACAGGGCATCACAGAGGGCGCTGTGGAGGAACGGGACAAAATCACCAAGACCTATCTTGACGGTTTGGTAAGGAGTATGCCTGATGGCATTCAGAAGTGCCTCAAATTACGACGAGGGCCAACGTGCTATGCAAGATGACATGAGCACAAACTATAGTGTTTGCAGTCGGATTTTGTGTAAGGTTTCGTTTTTGTTTCATTTTGTCTTTTCTAATTGAACCGTAAAATTACTACTGGTTCACCAAAGGTTATTAATCTCAATCAATACACAAAATGTTAAGTGGAAGTAGCTGCCAAGGAATAACTGGTGAAATTTCACACAATTTTCAATAACACTCTTTATTCAAATTTGGTGCAAGACTTTACGATATTTTTAAAAAAAAGACCAACAATCATTTAACAAATAAGTCACAATTTACGATAAGAAAGGACTTTTAAATTATTAAATTGTTATAAAATTTCATGCCAGTAAAAGGCAAGTACAGGCAAGCAATTTAACGTATACAACGCGACGCTGTATAATATTTCAAGCCCAGCTAAATTGCAGGTGAATTTCACTCCATTCATTAAATGGCGCAGAATCTAGCTTGACTGCAACATATAAAGACAATTCTGTTTACAAAAGTTCTCAAAATAGAAAAACCAAAACGCATGAGTCATGCACACGGAGGGACACTCACAGTTAATAACATTAACATATCGAAAATATATAAAACAACAAATTTTACAAATTTCTGTCAGTTAATTTACAGCAAACACACACGCTCACCAGGTAGGACTTGCGAACATTTACAACATTCTCCTTTCAAGGCAACAATTTCTACCCGTAATGAAATGGCAAACTTTTGCATGGCAAGAAAACACGCTAATAACCAACTACCTGTATAAAACACATAAGCACTTTGAGTAAAAGCCTTAAAAGGTATTGAATTGGAAAAACACACAACAGTTTTTGCTGACTAGAAACAATATAAGAAAATCCACTACGGCGTACATTAACAACCTTGCTTCATTATATCCAAATATACATAAACACAAATTTATGTAAGTTGCAGCTTCCAGATGAGCAGGAATTCGTTATGCAATTGACTAGTTCTTACCACGAGGCAAAAGGAATATTTCTTCTTTCTTAGAGTACCTTTTACACGTGGATCTAGTAATACTAGTAATGGCAGGCGAGAGAATGTATCAGGTCTTAGTGCCTTGCATTTTAAACGGTAGAGCCAATGGTGCCTTAGACTTCTCAGACATGGCAGAGGCTAACAGTCGAATAAACCCGTAGGTAAGCTGGGAGGGGAAAGAAGCAATCCGAACCACAGATTTACTCTGACTCCTCCCGTTTGGTCCTCAAAAGTGGTCAAACGGACCACCCTTTCTAATGTTACCACCTGCCTGCGGGTGGGCAAACGAGAATGAATGGCGGGAAACCCCCAAAAAATACAGATGGTATAATTAACAAGAATATGTAAATTGAATTCAATTCAATCTGTTAACAATCAATACTCAACTTCTGGTGCGTTACGACTGCCAGAACTGAACCAACGCAGCACCTCCAAATGCTCTGCCGACCCGCCCGCTGCCAGCTGTTTCAACGGACGCAGGAAGGTGCGCCGATTTTCAGAACCTCCCCGCGGGTCGAGAGCATGCGGCCGAACTGCAAATTAGGCCCGTTGCGGACCCACGCTCAGGAAGATTCCTTTCGCGACGAGCTGTTAACGCCCCATACCACGGAGCCGCTGCTCGCGTCGCTTACGCTGATGCCGCGGTCTGCGTGCTGTCACTCTATCACCGGCAGAGAAGTCGCTTCTTGATGCCCCGACTGCCCACTGTCTACGAGGGCATACAGCCACCTCTTAAACCCACGCGAAAAGCCCACTATCCCCCTTTCCCGCTAGAGGGAGACACCGAAGCCTCCGATTGCGACAACGGCGCCACCGCCAGAAAACGGAGGGCGGCTGCTTCACGCTACGCGCTGCGGCGCGCTTTTCAAAGCTAACTTTACTACGGCTCACTTGACTTTATCCTTTATTTTTGTTTTCTTACGACGTACCTGACAGAACAGAATGTATTTTGTTTTCTATTATATCCAGCATCGCCAACAAAACTATACGCACCATTTATTTTGACCAATGTAACACTTTTGGATAGGGTCATATGAAACACGTGTCTTTTATGTTAGGATAGCTTCCGGGCAGTGGATGGCACAACGGAAAGAGTATGGAGCGGTAATCCAAGGATTGCAGGGTCGAGTTCTTATGTGGAAATTATTTTTTATATTTTTCCATTTTTACGTTACTTGCATTGCAAATAAACTGAAATAATGATCTGTATATTGCAGGTGATGCTGAGGGAATTAGATTAGGAAATGAGACACTTAAAGTAGTAAAGGAGTTTTGCTATTTGGGGAGCAAAATAACTGATGATTGTCGAAGTAGAGAAGATATAAAATGTAAACTGGCAATGGCAAGGAAAGGGATTCTGAAGAAGAGAAATTTGTTAACATCGAGTATAGATTTAAGTGTCAGGAAGTCGTTTCGAAAGTATTTGTATGGAGTGTGGCCTTGTATGGAAGTGAAACATGGACGATAAATAGTTCGGACAGTAAGAGAATAGAAGCTTTCGAAATGTGGTGCTACAGAAGAATGCTGAAGATTAGATGGGTAGATCACATAACTAATGAGAAAGTACTGAATATAATTGGGGAGAAGAGAAGTTTGTGGCACAACTTGACTAGAAGAAGGGATCGGTGTCCTAGGACATGTTCTGAGGCATCAAGGGATCACCAATTTGGTATTGGAGGGCAGCGTGGAGGGTAAAAATCGTAGAGGGAGACCAAGAGATTAATACACCAAACAGATACAGAAGGATGTAGGTTGCAGTAGGTACTGGGAGATGAAGAAGCTTGCACAGGATAGAGTAGCATGGAGAGCTGCAGCAAACCAATCTCAGGACTGAAGACCACAACAACAACAACAATTGCAATTACCATAAATCTCTACAAAATCAGTGATTCAAGGAAGGCACAGTCTCGTTCTAACGGTCACTTCCGCCAGCACTTCAACATGGCTCAAAGGGGAATTCCTCCACACCATAACACAGTTCTGTTATTGGTGGGAAACATTAGAACTCTGGAAAGAAAGCCAACAGTTTGTCCACCAATGATCGAGTAAAACACTCTACGAAGAATAGTGGTGGCCTAACACCAGTCTGGTGAGGCGAGCGCTCACGCCGCGCCCCTGCCTGCTGCTTAGCGCTCCGTGAGCAGCGGGGAGGAGAGAGGACAGGGGAGGCTGCAGCTGCCAGGAGCCGAGCAGTCTGCCGGCAGTGGCACTTGCCTTCCGCCGTGCGGGTGCTGCAGCTTCTACGCACGTGTCTTAAAAAGTAAATTATATGGATGCGTGGTGTCCGTTCTTTCGGACGTCAGACATGTCAGAAAGGACAGACACCGTGCATTCGTATAATCTGATTGGCCTAGCTCGGCATGGATCCACCTTCTCCAGTGTGGATACGTGGGGTCTCAGAGAGAGAATACGGAGGAACTGGACGGAACTGCTGGTAGCCGGCGCTCGCCTGGAGCGTGGGTCGGCTCACGCGCGGCGTCGCCACGGACGGCGCAGCAGCTGGCGCACCTGGCTGCTAAGCACGGGGTCCCGGGTTCGAATCGCGGTCCGGTACACATTTTCACTCGTCGCCGCTGATTCCGCGTGATGTCCCGATGCAGCTGTCAGCAGTGATCCCTCCTCTTTTCTTTACTTTCTGCCCCTCTCCACCTTCAATTCACGTATAAAAAAGAAAACCTGGAAAAGCCACTTGTTCAGTGCCGAATATGGATTGTCTCACTTTTCACATCTCTTAAGGGTCAAGCAATGCACTTAGTATGCGACTGCACTATTGTGAACTGCAAAAACGTATGTTCGAACATCATTGCAATACCAGCTACAAAGACGACATAGTGCACATTCTTGCTGACAAACGGCGCTACATGCTGGTTGAACTGAAGCTGGCCATTGAGAAATAGACCTGAGTTAAGGGCAAGTAGATTGGCGACAAAATCTTTTATTGTCGACATCGTAAATTGTTTGAATTCTTTAAGCGTCTTAATGCAAGGGAAGAATCGTCTGGTAACAAATGTGCCCGACAGGACGATGCCATCGAACAAAAATTAATCCTGTAGAAAAATCAGCTTCGAGTTATGACATGAAACGTTTCCCATAACTCACCGCAGTTACTTGTGAATCCGATCAGACTGAATATGTTTCAGTAATTGAAACATTTAGTCGCAAGTTCTCAAAGGCATTTCACGACTGCAGATGGATTTCGATTTATTTGTCAGTCCATTGTCCCTGCTAATGTACCTCATGATAATAGATGTACAGTGGAGCACACAGCTCAACGACCTGTTTATCCAATCTAGAACTTTACAAGACTTTTATAAAGTGTTACCTTAAGAGCAATATCCTCGACTGCATGGACAAGCCGCTAGAATTATTTCACTTGTTTTCCTTCTCTTATGGAACTGACAAAGTCTCGCCAACGTCCGGTTTCAACACATTATAATCTCCATGTGTTCGTCTGTGGCGCGAACCATAGTTCCAGAATTATTACATATTCTAAAATCGATACATATGTAAGTTTATAAATATCACACATAATCCTAAATGTTTCTATATAATACTTCCTGTAGTTCTGCTCACCATATTAGCACTTTATAAATTATTTACTTAATCAAGAAGTAAAAGTAACTGCTTTGGCAGAAAAATAAAACGTTGAAAATAGATACACATGCTTTTGGACTTGAGATAATAGATGCTGCAATATTCATCTCTGTTGCGAACGCGTCGTACTAAATGTCCCACGTGTGCAACCTTCGGCATATAGCCATGTCACTCGAAAGTGCTGGGAATACTGCAGTGGTGCGGGCAGCAGCTGTGCTTCAGGAGAATGAGTGAACTCTGGGAGGCAAATGTTGGAGAGGCCTGGACTAAAGCGACCAGCAGGTAAACAGGCGCCAACCATTTCTCAGATCCCAGCATAAGGCGAATACTTCACTCCAGCTTACACTTTCACACTGACAAACTGGTCGTGGAACAGCAAGTGACTGCTCGAGATTATGCAAAACAAATAACGTCTTCCGACCTAATGCCTGATAGGATGACTGATAACTTGGTTCTCGTGACGAGTGACGCAGTTTATTTCCATTCAGTTGTTTACGTTAACAGTGACACCTTCTGTTGCTGGTAAGATTAAAACTCTAAATAAATATGTGTATGTCCGCCGGCCGCGGTGGCCGAGCGTTTCTACGCCCTTCAGTCCGGAACCGCGTGACTGCTACGGTCGCAGGTTCGAATCCGTCCTCTGGCAAGGATGTGTGTGATGTTTTTAGGTTAGTTAGGTTTAAGTAGTTGTAAGTTCTAGGGGACTGATGACCTCAGATGTTAAGTCCCATAGTGCTCAGAGCCATCTGAACCATTTTTGTGTATGTCCTGCTCGCAGTGTCAATGTGACAATGTGACATACAGAACTCTATTGGCCGATATTTGAGGGTAATGGTTTGGTGAATGCACAGCGTAAATTAATTTAGTCTTTGTTTTTTTGTTTATTTTTTTTTTCTGCAGAGAAGAGAACTGTACGTGTGTATTTTACTGTGTAGACCAGTGGTTAGAAAATTAATCGTAGTTATTGTTGTTGCGTAAGTCTTGTGCATATCCTTGAGTAGGACGGTTTCCTAGTGTAAATTCTCCCGTCGCCAGAAACTCTGTCACGCCACTAAGTTTTAATTTTGTGCCAGTAGACAGCACACAGTTTAGATGACTGCATTCTAGTTCGAATATTTATCTCGTGCAGTAACTCTTCGGTAAACAGGATTTCTAATAACAGGTATCTGTAAATACATGAACTTCAGTAGAGAAATTTATTTCTGTTTAATAGTTTGCGAAGTACAGTGAGAAATCTGCACAGCAACTTTTAGTGTTACTTTATTCTCCTTTGGTATATTTTCAAACTCAGCAGCGCCATGTATCTATTTTATACACAGTACGATATGGCTAGGGGTCTGCCAAGTAGCGGCGCGGTCTAGGGCGCCTTGTCAGAGTGCGTGCGGCTTCCCCCGTCGGAGGTTCGAGTCCTCCCTCGGGCCTGGGTGTGTGTGTCATCTTCTTAATCTAACTTCAACTAACTTATGCTAAGTTAGTTTAAGTTAGATTAAGAAGATGACCTCAGCAGTTTGGTCCCATACGTCCTTACCACAAATTTCCAAAATTTCTCCCACAAGTCCAACCCCTCGTCCAAGGAGACGGGCAACGGCATGAAGCAGGGGATTGCCTGTAGGAGCGAGGTACGGTGGTGACTGTGTGTGCCCCAGAACCGCCACGGTAACTGTGAAGGTCCTACAGGAACCCTGCGAAGTGACGGATAACGGGGCTCAGGTGAAGCTACGATAGACCCAGAAAGCCAGTACTGGATTACGATTTCTGCTTTCCAGAGTAGAACGGGCCTCGGAAAGGACGGATTTAATCGACGGTGAACTGGCTATAAACAAGGACTAATATTTGGAACATTAAATGTAAAAACATTGACTGGAAAGGTAGAGGAGATGGTAGGCATGATGGAAAGAAGGAAGTTAGACATATTGGGGTTAGCTGAAAGGAGATGGAAAGGGAAGGAAGAAAAGAACTGAGGAAAGGCTACCGACTGTACTGGAGTGGAAATAAAGAGGGAAGGAGAAATGGAATCGGAATAGTGGTAAGAGATGAATCAAAAGAGTAAGTGAAGAGAATAAGTGACAGGATGGTGAAGACCAAAATATCACTCAAGGGGACGACCGCAGAGGTAATACAAGTGTATGCGCCGCAGATGGGTTGCACTTCTGAGGAGAAGAAAGAGTTTCAAGAGGAAATGCAGAAGCAACTGGGGAAGAAGAACGTGATAGTAATGGGGGATTTAAACGCACAAGTAATGAGGAGGTATTGAATAGAATTGGGGAGAAGAGCAGTTTGTGGCTCAACTTGACAAGAAGAAGGGACCGGTTGGTAGGACATGTTCTGAGGCATCAAGGGATCACAAATTTAGCATTGGAGGGCAGCGTGGAGGGTAAAAATCGTAGAGGAAGCCCAAGGGATGAATAAACTAAGCAGATTCAGAAGGATGTAAGTTGCAGTAAGCACTGGGAGATGAAGAAGGTTGCACAGGATGGAGTAGCATGGAGAGCTACATCAAACCAGTCTCAGGACTGAAGACAACAGCAACAACAATGGGAGATTTAAACGCACACGTTGGAAGATAAAGACAAGGCTGCGAAAGTGCGCTTGGACCAGAGGGTTGGGGCTGCCGAAATGAGGAAGGTGGGAGACTATTGGAGTTCTGTTCATGGAATGGCTTACTGGTTTGGAACTCTTGGTTCAGGAAAAGAGAGAGCCACAAGATTACCTGGTACAGTCAACACTTAAAGAGGAAGTCGATCATTGACTACTTCCTGTACGATAGCGAGATGAATAGGAACATCATTGACATTAATGTAATACCAACAGAGGCCTTGGATAGCGACCACCGTTTGCTGGTAATGAACCTGAGAGGGATTAAGGATAATAAAGGGACAGAAAACGAGGAAAGACGTATAAGGGTATGGAAGGAGGAAGCAATTAGTAAAGGAAAGCATCCAAAAAGGATGAACCAAAAACGGTAAAAGAGGAATGGGGTAGATTCAAGGGAACATTAGTAAGTGCGGCGGAAGCAATATGTGGGAGGACAAGCAACAAAAAGGGATGAAAAGAAAAAAACCTGGTGGAATGATAAAACAAAGGATATAGTACAGAAGAAGAATAGACCCTTCAGGGTATGGTTCCAGAAAAGAACAGTAGAGACAAGAGAAGAGTATCAGGCAAGCAAGAAAGAAGCAAAAAGAGTGGTGGCGGAAGAAAGAAGAAAGTGGATGGAACAGTGGACCAGAATGGTGGATGAGGATAGTGAAGGTTCAAAAAAGGTGTTATATGGTATGATTAAAAGTGAGAGGAAGAACGGTACGACAGATTATGCTCGAATGGTGAACGAAAGTGGACGAGATGTAGAGAATAAGGAGGAACTCAAGAATACGTGAAAGGAGTATTTTGAAGAACTCCTCAAGCTGAGGAGAAAAAAGAGGAGGAACAACAAATAGAAGAAGATCTTACATGGGGAGAAGTGGAAGAGGCATTGAGCAAGATGAAGGGAGGGAAGTCACCAGGTCTGGATGAGCTAACTGTAAAGATGGTGAGAGCAGCAGGAGAGGTGGGGATACAATGGCTATATCGAGTACTGAAAATTGTGTGGCGACAGAAGATGATCCCAGAAGACTAAAGAAGGGAATAATTGTCCCGATCTTTCAGAAGGGAAATAGAAAAGAGTGTAAGAACTATCGGGGAATAATATTGATGAGTCACTGTGCAAAAGATTTTTGAGAAAATTTTGAAAGCACGAATTTGGGCAAAATCAGAAGGAAGAATGAGAGAAGAGCGATATGGCTTCAGAACAGATAGGCCCACGGTGGATCTAACAACTACGGCAATAGCATTATGAATATGGAATAGATCTACTAATGACCCTCCTGGACATTGAAAAAGCATATGATAGTGTACGTAGAAGCGAAGTGTGGAAAGCCCTGGAGAACAGAGGAGTAGCAAAACAGATTATTTGGAGGATAAGGGAAATAAATGTACCACGGGAGTGTGAGCTGTGTGAAAGTGGGAGGAGAGAGATCAGCTTGGACTGAACAGAAGAATGGCTTGAGGCAGGAAAGTGGCCTTTCACCATTACTCTTCATTGTAGCGATGGATGATGTAATGAGTGCAGTAGCACAAGTAGTTGGTGAAAGAAAGATGAAAGCTATGGTGTTTGCAGATGATCTGATAATTTGGGGGAATAAGAAGGAGGAAGTACAAGAGCAGTTGGACATATGGGAACGAACAGTACAAGAATATGGGACGAAATTTAGTGTAAGTAAGAGTGAGATGATTATCACAACAAGAAAGAAGAAGAGAGGAACAACAGGAATATCAATTGGTGGGGAACGATTGAGGAGAGTGGAGAGTTTCAAGTACCTAGGAAGCCTGATACAGGAAGATGGAAAAAACGATAGAGAAATAAACGACCTGGGAGAAAAGCTGAAGCATCACGAAAGTCAAAAGCCTGATATGGAGCAAGGATGTACTCCAAACCAGTAAAAGGGTACTATGTCCCGATCCTGACATATGCATCAGAAACCTGGGTTATGAAAGGAAGAGAGAAAAGCAAAGTACAAGCTAGTGAGATGAAATTCTTGAGGAACAGTATTGGAGTAACAAAGATAGACAGGTTTAATGAGGGGATCAGAGAGTTAATGAAGGTGGAACCATTACAGAAGGAGATAGAGAAATGGAGGCTGAGATGGTATGGACACGTTAAGAGAATAGAGGAGAAGAGGATACGCAGGAGGAACCGTGAGATGAAACTGGAAAGAAAGAGACCAAGAGGAAGACCGAGAGACAGATGGCTGAAAGGAGTAGAGGAATGCGACCAGAAGAAAGGAGAAGACTGGACCAAGGTGAAGACGCAGAGATGGTGGCAAGACAGAAGACGATGGAGAGGCCTGTGATCCATTCAGACCCGGCCAGAGCTGGAAAGTGTCCAAGATGATGATGATGATGAAGGTATGGCTAGGTACTGTGCTGTGAGCAGCACACAAGGAGAGTTGGCAGGTCTCCGTAAACAGCTGGAAGCTGCGTTGGCCACCGTCGACAAGCTACTGGCTGATGCTCGAAGTTGCGGTGACGTCGGGGCGCCAGTGACGAGACCTGCAACACCTTTAGAGCCACTGGAATCCCCTGGTGACCCGGACATCGCTACAGCTTCAGATGCGTAACATCTGACCGGTCCGTCCTCGCTCCACAGTGGGTGGCAGACAGTGGTGGGTTCGCGCGTCACTGGGCGGAAGGCGAAAGAGGGAGCAGGCCGTGCGGCTGGCTCCCATACGTCGTTACAACAGGTACCAGGTGCTTCCAAGTGCTGATGAGAACTGAGCCAGCACGGGATGCCTCTCCTGTTGGGCCATAAGTCGATTTTCCTGCCCAGTCCGGACAAGTGCAGAGGGTGGGTATGCTTGTCATTGGGGGCTCCAATGTTAGGCGGGTGACAGAGCCCCTCAGGGAGATAGCAGGTAAGGCGGGAGAGAATTCCAGTGTGCATTCTGTACGTTTGCCGGGAGGTCACGTCCGTGATGTGGAGGAGGCCCTGCCGGCGGCTGTCGAGCGCACTGGGTGCAACCGGCTGCGTGTAGTGTA
Source organism: Schistocerca americana (assembly GCF_021461395.2). NCBI lineage: Eukaryota > Metazoa > Arthropoda > Insecta > Orthoptera > Acrididae > Schistocerca > Schistocerca americana. The sequence goes on from NC_060127.1 coordinate 196,750,264, forward strand.
GTGGCACACGTCGGCACGAGTGACGCCTGCCGCTTGGGTTCTGAGGCCATCCTCGGCCCCTTTCGGCAGCTAGCTGATCTGGTGAAAGCAACTAGCGACGCACGGGGGGTGCAGGCTAAGCTGTCTATTTGTAGCATCGTACCCATGGTTGATCGCGGTCCTCTGCGACGGATACGAATGTCTCGACCTCCGCTATCGCATGCAGAATTGTAGGATTCCCTTTGATAGGTCAGGCGTGCACTACACGAAGGAAGTGGCTACTAGGGTAGCGTGCACATGGGGCTTTTTAGGTTAGAGAACCCATCCCGTGGGATCAAAGACAGTTTGCCTGTTAAATCCGTCACAGTGACCTCACACCATCTTGGTCCTCGCAGATCAGAGACAGGGAACCGTGTGGCACCGTTCTGAATGTCTTCTCCGAAAATTACCTTGAGCAGATAGTTAGAGAACTAACTCCAGAGGGTGACATCTTAGACCTCTTGGCAACAAACAGACCTGAACTTACCGAATCAGCGTAGAGGAAGGTGCTGTGACAGCATCTGTGACGGCGGGTCCAACAAGGAACGTTAAGAAAGGTAGGAAGACATATTTGCTGAGCAAGGGCGACAAGAAACAAATTTCAGGATATCTCAGCAGTCAGCATCAAATATTCAGTTATGAGGACGTAGATATGCAGAACAAATGGAAAAATTCAAAGGCATCGTTCAACGTGCCCTAGACAAGTACAGTATGTTCCGAGTAAGGTTTTAAGTGATGGAAAAAAACCGCCATGATTTAATAGCAGTGTTAGTAAAGCGCTACGCAAACAAAAAGCACTTCATCTCAGACGAGAGAGAAGTGAAAACCTAGCTGACAAACAAAAGCAGAACGAAGCGATAATGAGAGCAAGGAGGGCAATGAGAGAAGCGTTCAGTGATTTTGAAAGCAAGATGTTGTCAACCGACCTGAGAAAAAACGCTAAGAGATTTTGGTCCTATGTAAAATCTGTAAGTGGGTCAAAATCATCTGTTCATTCTCTCAGCGACCACACGGGCACCGAAACGAAAAATAACAGACAGAATGCCGAAATACTGAATTCGGTCTCCGAAATTGTTTCACGGTGGTAGATCGTAACAGTGTCCCTCCTTTCAATCGTCGCACGATCGAAATGGCAGATATTGATATAACCGATCGCGGAATCGAAAATCAGCTACAATCGCTTCAGGACCGGATGAGATACCTATAAGATTCTATAAAGACTATGCGAAAGAACTTGCTCCCCTTCTAGCAGTTATTTATAGTTGATCGGTTAAGCAACGAAATGGACGTAACGATCGGAAAAAAGCGCGGATCATTTCCGTTTTTAAGAAAGGCCGTTAAGACAGATCCACACAATTATAGACCTATATCGCTGACGTCAGTCTGTTGTAGAATTATGGATATGTTTCGTGCTCAAGAATTATGACGTTTTTGGAAAATCAACACCTCCTCTATAAAAATCAAGATGGATTCCGCAAACAGAGATCCTGCGAAACTCAGCTCGCTCTGTTCCTCCATGAGACCACAGGGCAGTGGACAACGGCGCTCAGGCTGACGCCGTCTTCCTTGATTTCAGTGAGGCATTTGACACCGTCCAGCATTGACGTCTACTGAAAACAGTACGAGCGTACGGAAGAAGTGTGATAGGACCGTTGCTGTTTACAATACTGTGTATATAAATGATCAAGTAGAAAGCGTAGGATGCTCGTTAAGGCTATTCGCAGATGATGCCGTTGACTCTATCAAAGTAGCAACGCCAGAAGATAGTCAGAATTTGCAGAAGCACGTGCAGAGAACTGATGAATGATGCAGGCTCTGGCAGTTGAGCCTGAATGTAAATAAATGTAACATATTTCGCATACATAGGGAAAGAAATTCACTGCTGTACAGCTACACTATTGATGACAAACAGCGTCTGCCGTGAAATATCTAGCCGTAACTACCCAGAGCGACGTTATGTGGAATGACCATATAAAACAGATAGTAGGGAAAGCAGACACCAGACTCAGATTCATCGGAAGAATTTCAGGGAAATGTAACTCACGCACGAAAGAAGTGGCTTATGAATTGCTTGTTCGCCCGGTTATTGAGTACTGTTCATCTATCTGGAATCCCTACCAAGTAGGATTAATAGAGTAGATAGAGAAGGTCCAACGAAGAGCGGCGCGTTTCGTAATGGGATTGTTTATCTGGCGAGAGAGCGTTACGGAGATGCTAAACAAACTCCACCGGCAGACGTTACATGAGAGGTATTGCGCATCACAGAGAGATTTACTATTGAAATTTCGGGACAGCACTTTTCAGGAGGAGTCGGACAACATATTACTTCCCCCACATACATGTTGCGTAATGACCACGAGGAGAAAATTCGAGAAATTAGAGCCAATACAGAGGCTTACCGACAATCATTCTTCCCATGCACTATTCGCGAGTGGAACAAGGTTGGAAGGATCAGATAGTGGTACCGAAACTATCCTCCGCCACACAGCATTAGGTGGCTTGCGGAATACGATGTAGATGTAGATGTAACCTTCACGTACAGGCGGAAACCATGGCTAGGGACTATATTTTCTGATATGTGTAGATTGTCTGCTGTTGGACAGTTTGAACCACATGTCCATTTTTAAGCTGTGATGTACGTACCAAGGTCGTACACAGTATGTTCTTTGATATTACATGCAGTCAAAACAGTGAACCTGTGGTTTCTTTGCTGATGAGTCTAAGTGGGTCGTGAACGAAGAATTACCCCAAAAACCGGCAATGCGCCCTCTACACATGCCTCAGAAAGGTTATATCCGATGATGTGTACCTGACAGCTTAAATCTTTCAGCGAAACTCTCTCCTTGTAATACAATTCCAACGAAATCGAATGTTGACAGAAGTTAATTTTACAGAAACATCAGTTTGGTAATAAGTAATTGTTACAAAATACCGGTATAAATTCTGTCATAAAAATAAAGAAAGTGGCTGAAGCCGACTTTGGGGAAGATTAGGTCCCGGAGAAATGTGGCTGTCTAAAAGAAAGTGCCACACATTCCTTTAGCAGGTAGTACTGGTCAAAACTAGAAGAGAAGTTCGAGAAAGCAATACCTGTTGGGATATGGGCTGTTTTGCGTGTGATGGGTGTGAGGTGGTGTAGGACGCCAGAAGAGGTGGTACAGTAAATTCCCAGAATGGACAAGTGTGGCGGGTATTAATTAATTAAATTCATTTTCCTTTACTCAACATGGATTTTAATGCTTTCCTGTAGTCAAGAAAGCCAGAAGAAAAGCAAGTGATTGCGGAAAAGCCGAATTTCGGGACCGCAGCTGAATCACTCGTTTTCGAGCTAAACGGTGTTAAAAAGAAAACAGTGCTAGCTCTAGAAAGCTGATTTCGCAACGCTGTTGACGCGCACCGTAAGCCACGACACATGGCAACAGGTGCCGTTACTGTCTCAGCAAGGCTGTACCAACTTCTGCGCCATGTGTTTGTTGATTGTTTCTGTCGGCATTGTTACTGAAATCGCTCTGATCGCTTCCTTGTCTTCTACAACAACGCAATATTTCAAACCAATGGAAATTTTGACAATCAAATTATTCCTTATTTTAAAAGAAAAGCCTGTTCAAAACCGAAAAATTTTAGCAGTGGTGCTACGGTTCTTTTACCCGGTTATTAGTAAAACGTAAAATACAGCTGTTATAACCGAGACAAAAAAAGGACACTGAAAAATACCGGTTATTCAAAACCATCCGGAGAAGGAGGAAGTTAGTGTTTAACTTGCAGTCGACAACCGGGTCATTAGAGACGGAGGACAAGCTCGGGTTAGGGAAGGACAGGAATGGAAATCGGCGGTTCCGTTTCGAATGAACCATCCCGACATTTGCCTTCAGTGATTTAGGGAAATCACGGAAAACTTAAATCAGGCTTGCCGGAATTGGGTTTTAACCGTCGTCCTCCAGAATGCGAGTCCAGTGAGCTAACCGTTGAGATATACCGCTCGGTGAACTATCCGGCATCTGTTTTAACCGTTCGGTCTTCTGCATTCCTGCTGAAGACTACAACAACAGTTGCAATCGTGCTCGTAACATCAGTTCTGTGGGTAATCCGTCTGCTTCAACAGCTTCTTTACACTTAGAGGTAAACAGAACGACGCCCGTTGAGAGGAGCAAAGCAAAGCGGGGAAGGTCCCCTACGAATGGCGCAGCCAGCGCCGCCGCTGACCTAGAGACCGACACGGAGGCAGTCGCGGGTGATTTAGGACCGGAGCCACACAATGGCGACGGCACAGATAAACCGGCGCCCGGCGCGCGCACACACACACACACACACAAACAGTTCCCGGAGCACATTCTCCGGCTGCTAAGCGAGTGTGTGCCGTGTACGTGGCCGCAGCGGCATTCCGGCTTAAGCTCTTCATTGTGGACAGAGATGGCGACGACAATTATTTCGTAGAATGTCCTTTGTCGTGCAAAGTAGGCTGTGAGTGCCTTTTGGAAACTCGAAGGGCAGCAGTCCAGTTGCGACAGTGAGGCTGGAGCAAGTACACTACTGGTCATTAAAATTGCTACACCAAGAAGAAATGCAGATGATAAACAGGTATTCATTGGACAAACTGACATGTGATTATATTTTCATGCAATTTGGGTGCATAGATCCTGAGAAATCAGTACCCAGAACAACCACCTTTGGCCGTAATAACGGCCTTAATACGCCTCGGCATTGAGTCAAACAGAGCTTGGATGGTGTGTACAGGTACAGCTGCCCATGCAGCTTCAACACGATACCACAGTGCATCAACAGTAAGTAATGACTGGCGTATTGTGACGGGCCAGTTGCTCGGCCACCATTGACCAGACGTTTTCAATTGGTGAGAGATCTGGAGAATGTGCTGGCCAGGGCATCAGTCGAACATTTTCTGTATCCAGAAAGGCCCATACAGGACCTGCAACATGTGGTCGTGCATTGTCCTGCTGAAATGTAGGGTTTCGCAGGGATCGAATGAAGGGTAGAGCCACGGGTCGTAACACAACTGAGATGTAACGTCCACTGTTCAAAGGGCCGTCAATGCGAACAAGAGGTGACCGAGACGTGTAATCAATACCATCACGCCGGGTGATACGTCAGTATGGCAATGACGAATACACGCTTCCAATGTGCGTTCACTGCGATATCGCCAAACACGGGTGCGACCATCATGATGCTGTAAACAGAACCTGGATTCATCCGAAAAAAATGACGTTTTGTCATTAGTGCACCCAGGTTCGTCGTTGCAGGCGCTCCTGTCTGTGATGCAGCGTCAAAGGTAACCGCAGCCATGGACTCCGAGCTGATGGTCCATGCTACTGCAAACGTCGTCGAACTGTTCGTGTAGATGGTTGTTGCCTTGCAAACGTCCCCATCAGTTGACTCAGGGATCGAGACGTGGCTGCACGATCCGTTACAGCCATGCGGATACGACGCCTGGCATCTCGGCTGCTAGTGATGCGAGGCCGTTGGGATCCAGCACGGCGTTCCGTGTTACCCTCCTGAACCCACCGATCCCATATTCTGCTAACAGTCATTGGATCTCCGCCAACGCGAGCAACAATGTCGCGGTACGATAAACCAATATCGCGATAGGCTATAATCCGGAAACGTGATGGTACGCATTTCTTCTCCTTACACGAAGCATTAGAACAACGTTTCACCAGGCAACGCCGGTCATTTGCTGTTTGTGTATGACAAATCGGTTGGAAACTTTACTCATGTCAGCACATTGTAGGTGTCGCCACCGGCGCCAACCTTGTGTGAATGCATCATTTCTAATCATTTGCATATCACAGTATCTTCTTCCTGTCCGTTAAATTTCGCGTCTGTATCACGTCATCTTCGTGGTGTAGCAATTTTAATGGCCAGTAGTGTAGATGCCGATCGATGTGGTGACTTATGTCACGTTGTACCAGACAGGGTTTCCAACTCGGAATTCCTTATTTTCGCGAACAGTTGCTTAACGTTCTGAAGCCAGCAAACCTCTCGGTTTCACTCTCATTTCCAGTACTGAATTACGAAAACTAAAAACCAGAAGTGTGGAAATAACACCACAACACCACAAAGCGGCCCGGGGAGGGGGGCGGGTGAGGGGGGGGGGGGCGAAGTAGAGTCAGTGAAGGCGTACGCGGGTACACAATGTTTACGATAGTTAACACCGATAACTGACCCAAGTGGAGGTATTTTTATTTATTTATTTATTTGTTGGCTTTTTTCTTTTAGTTTATTATCCAGATAGGAGAACAGACCGAATGGTGCAAATGCTCTAATGGGCAGAGTGCGCCGCAGTTTGCGGTTGCTTACTGATGATCCTGTGGTATACGAGAAGGTGTCGAAGATAAATGACGGTAGGAAGATTCAAGATGATGACTTACACCAAATTACTCGTTGACGTGGTGAATGACAGCTGGCACTGAATGTAGAAAAATGTAGTTACTGCTCGACCGAGTCACGCAGTCTACGTGTCTGGACGTAACGTTGGAAAGTGCTACGAAATGGAACGAGCGTGTGGCAATTATCGTAGGGAAGAGGAATGGTCGAGTTCGGTTCGTTGGAAGAATTTTAGGAAACTGTGGTTTATCTGTAAAGGGGATCGCGTATGGGATGCTACTGCAACGTAATCTTGAGTTCGAATCCTGCCTCGGGCATGGATGTGTGTGATGTCCTTACGTCAGTTAGTTTAAGTAGTTCTAAGTTCTAGGGGACTGATGACCACAGATGTTAAGTCCCATAGTGCTCAGAGCCATTCGTAATCTTGAGTTGATTGGCGACTCCATGGAGTGTACTGCTGAAGTGTTTGGAATCTGTACCAGGTTGAAGTAAAGGAAGACGTCGAACGAAGTCAGATGCTGGCTGGTATATTTGTAACCGGTGGGCTCGAACTACACACAAGTGTTACGGAGATGCTTCGGCAACTGAAATGTGATTCACTGGAGGGAAGCGGACGTTCGTTTCGAGAAACACTACTGAGAAAATTTAGAGAATCGGCATTTCAAGCGCATTGTAGAACGATTCTACTGCTGCCAACATACATTTCGCATAAGGACCACGAAGATGAGATACGAGAAATTAGGGTTCATAGGGAGCCGTATAGACAGCGGTTTTCCCCTCGCTTTGTTTGCGACGGCAACAGGAAAGGAAAGGACTAGCATCGGAACAGGATACCCTCCACCACGCACCGTACGGTGGACTGCGGAGTGAGAATGTGTATGTAGATGTAAAAGGGTAAACGGCTTTTTATAAATTATGTGAGTTACTATCGAAATATCAGATTCTGTTTCCTAATGTTTAGTCATCTGGTGAATAGTTGTAGGTATATTTCCAGAATGAGATTTTCACTCTGCAGCGGAGTGTGCGCTGATATGAAACTTCCTGGCAGATTAAAACTGTGTGCCCGACCGAGACTCGAACTCGGGACCTTTGCCTTTCGCGGGCAAGTGCTCTACCAACTGAGATACCGAAGCACGACTCAGGCCCGGTCCTCACAGCTTTACTTCTGCCAGTATCTCGTCTCCTACCTTCCAAACTTCACAAAAGGTCTCCTGCGAACCTTGCAGAACTAGCACTCCTGAAAGAAAGGGTATTGCGGAGGCATGGCTTAGCCACAGTCTGGGGGATGTTTCCAGAATGAGAGGCAAATGTCCCGAGTTCGAGTCTCGGTCGGGCACACAGTTTTAATCTGCCAGGATGTTTCAGTTGTAGGTATAGTTAGAGATTGTAGTGTCCATCCATTCTTTTTTATAATATATAAAAATACTTAAAGTTAAACCTGTTAGAGTCAAAAGAGTACAAATGCGAAAACATTTTATTTACTGTGCTATATTTTGAAGATTTTTATACTAGTAAAATACATGCTCATTATAACACAAGGATACGTGAGTAATTAAAGCGAAGTCAGTACGACAATCTCAAAAACAATAAGTAAATATGGCTACCTGACATGATCATTCAGTGCAGGAGGCGATCAACAAATCTGTATTCCGTCCCTCTTGCGAAAACCAATTCATTTGCCTAGATCGCTATGTTCACTTGGTTACTGGATTACTAGTTTCAGCAATACGTATCGTCGTCATCAGACGGTAGTTACATCGCACAATGCTTAAACTACTCTGTTCCGGTAGGACTTTGTTACACATATTGCACTGTCCTAATGTGTCAGAGTGGTTTAAGCATTGTATGACTACTACCGCCCGGTTTTATGGCTCTGAAGATGGCACTTTATTTTGTACAAACTAATAATCCAGTAACTGCATTAGCATTGTGATCTTTGGAAATAATTTAGTTTTCACAAGAAGACTTCAGTACTATAACTAAACAGCAAATAAAATGAAAGTACCAAAACGAAAATATATATTGGTGTAGTTCCTGGAGGTACAGGAGATCATTCATAATCACTTTCTATAGTCCCCGCGCAGCCAGTGTCAGTAGAGTCCAAGTCATTCCTTTCTGTGGTTCCTCTCGAGAAATGTGCTTCAGTGTCAACACTCGTGATGTTGTACCATTGCGTTGTGCATTTTTCAGTTTCCCTTGTTTGATCACGTCCTCCTCTTTCTGCTCTCCCTTTCCTTACATCCATGGTAACTGCTATCTGCGAAAGAGGTGTATTGTTATTTTTAAATGGAGGGATGCAGAGCATCACCTGCTGAAGACAGGGCCAAATCATCATTTTAGCGTTCAATATTTTCCGTTGAGCACGCGCATTTTACACCCGCCTGGGGTAGCATCTTGAAAAGTGGTCTAATAGAAGGGTCAGATGCTCTTTAAGGCTGTTCGCAGATGAAGTGGTTGTCTGTAACAAAGTAGCAACGCCAGAATATAGTAACGATTTGCAGAATGACCTCCAGAGAACTGATGAATGGTGCAGTGTCCGGCAGTTGACCCCGAACGTGAATAAATGTAACGTATTGCGCATACATAAGCAAAGAAATCCACTAGTGTATAGCTACACTGTGGGTGACAAACCACTGAAAACAGTGTCTGCCGTAAAATATCTCGGAATTACTACCGGGAGTGATCTTAACTGGAATGACCGTATAAAACAAATAGTGGGTGAAGCAATGACAGGCGGAGATTCGTAGGATGAGTCTGATGGAAACGTGACTCACCCACGAAGGAAGCGGTTTATAAGGCGCTTGTTCGACCCACTCTTGGTGACTGTCCTTCTATCGGGATCCCTACCGGATAGGACTGATAGAAGACACAGAGAAGATTCAACGAAGAGCGGGATCGTTTAGTCGGTACGACACCGTTACGGAGATACTGAACGAACTCCAGTGGCAGACGTTACAAGGCAGGCGTTGGGCATCACGGAGACATTTACTATTGAAATTTCGAGAGAGCGCTTTCCGGGGCAACATATTCCTTCTCCCCACATAAGTCTCGAGAAATGATCATAAGGAGAAAATTCGAAAAATTCTAATACAGAGGCTTGACCGAAAATGATTCTTCCCAGGAGCTGTTTGTAGGGCTCAGTTAGTGGTACAAAAGGCACCCTCCGCCGCACGCCGTTAGGTGGCTTGCGGAGTATGCTGTAAATGTGGATGTTTTGCTGCTCGGAGACCACTTGCAGCCGTTCACGGACTTGATGTTTCCAGTCAACGATGTCGACGGGCCACAATCGTTCGCAGCTGGCTCGAGGAATGTTCTGAGCAATTACAGCGAATGATTTGGCCACCCAGATCGCCCGACACGAATCAAATCGACATTTGTGGGGCATAATCGGGAGGTCAGTTCCTGCACAAAATCCTGCAACGGCAGCACTCTGGCAAATATGGGCGGCAATACAGGCAGAATGACTCAACATTTGTGCAGGGAACTTGTGGATTGCATTGCCGCGTCGAGCTGCCGCACTGCGCCGGGAGGAAAGGCAGCGGGAGCCGTCCCACGACGCACTGTGTGTACTCCAGGTGGCGCGCGCTTCTGCTCCACGGTGCTGCCCTACGCTGCTGCGCAATTCTCTACTCCAGCATACTATACAACAGTACACTACACAGCAGTATGCCACAGAAAAAACCGTAATTGGTATCAGACTCGAAGTAAACTTCCTCATTCTGTCTGGATAGTTAGCGACTGGCACGCTGGGGCACAAGTCAGGATTCGCAGGGGCTGTACTGTTCTCCCGTGCGTGGTGCAGAGACTGGGAGACGGCTGTCGGGGTCTCAGGGAGTCCTTCCCGGTCCTCCTCGACGCTCATCTTCTCACTGCTGTGGGTGTCCTGCCGCGGTGCCATGAGGTACGGCTTCGTCTTGCTTGTCTCTCGGCCACGTAGGTTTGCAGTTCGTAAGCTGATAATTCGGCTGTTAGCAGCCTCAGCTCGTGCCACGGCTTTTTTCATCATTTATTTTATGCTATACACCGAGGTTTTATCAAACATATCCCTGTCCAGGTCAGTTGGACCACTCCTAAGTGAAGTGGCCCGCAGTGCAATTTGCTCCACATTGACAAGTGTCCCTGGTGCGATGGCGTATTTTCAGCAAGCAGCTGGTATATGCACCGAGCCCTGCAAGGTGTTGTATAGTACCGTAGTTTGGATGGAAGTACGTCATTCTTGCTCTTTCTTCTGTGTTAGGCAGGAACTGGTAGGTTCTCCTCACTGCTTCTGCCCTGCCCCAGATATCTTGCCTTTATTTCCTTATATGACACGACTAGTGAGCCCAGCATCTCCTTACCATATTCGCCCTGTTTGATCTAATATTGCGTACCTCTCCTTCGTACAGCTGGGTCAGCTGTCTGTGTTGTTCTGTATGCACCGGTCAGGCGCAGGACTACACTTATCTTTGCCCGCCGAAGACCATGTGCTGCCTCTCGTTTTCTGCCTCTACGACCCCGTTATTTCACAGAAGCGGCCAGGATTGCGTTCTGGTACATTCTCACTGCACTCAGAGGCGTTGAAAGAATTATTTGGCCAATTTCTGCTTTTTGCTTCTAGATTTTGATGCCTGTCTGGCAAACGATTTCTACTAATGGAATGAAAGTTTTGATTTTCGTCGATGTTTAGACAAAGGTGCCTAAATACTTCTTTTCTCTTCAGGGATTGATCATTTATTCTCATCGTAGAATTTCTCGATCTTGACAATGATCCATTCAGTAAGATGTAATTCATTTTCTTTGCACCAAATACTGTTTCAAGCACTTGCCCATTATTTTCCTTTAATTTAGCTATTGGAATCACTTTGTAGTCCAGCGACACTCAGTGATACGCCGAGACCGGTAGCTCTGCGAGGCCTCCCTGGGGCTACACCAAAATGATATCAGTTACAGAACAAAGTACATCAAGTCTTGTCACACACAGAGAAAAACAACTCTTATAAATATCGTATCCATGTTGATATTGGAAAAGTACTTTTTCTCTCAGTGAGTAATAGCCGAAAATGAGGTGACAAGTGGCATAATGGATTTAGTCATGCTACGATCAAAACCTAGAAACGGAGCATTTCGTTTTTACAGGTAGGTGTGTGGCGACTCGACACTAATCACTATACAAGCAATGAACGGCCGTGCTGAAGCTTTCTCCCTCCCTCCCTCCCACCTTCTCTCTCTCTCTCTCTCTCTCTCTCTCTCTCTCTCTCCCTCTCTCCCTCTCTCCGCAACCTGTTTCACCTACACACGCGGTGGACGTTTCACCACACTCTACCCATCTCCCTCTCATCTTCAAACACCTCTAACTTCCAAAAAGAATTTCGTCGCTTCCCTTTCTATGCTTCACCGACCGGGACTACAAAACCGCGGACAGCGCACAACACAGTTCCCCCTCGAGTATCCGATTTCAACGAGCAGTCTATTTCAGCACGCTCTCAGATCGCAATATACTTGATTTCGATTCGCGATTTTATTGATTACAGCTTAATATCTTAAAAACTGTTATTATTAGCGAATTCTCCCCAGAAATGGAAGACGTTAAGCAAATAACTCGATCAGTTTTTCTTTGATTTCTTCCTGTTCTTCCAATACGCATTTATTCTTTCCGAAAAGGCTTGTTTACGCTCCTCCAACCACTTTGGTCTGTACCGCTTATCTTTTGGTTGCTCTGATATGACTTCCCGTCTCTCTACTTTGTGTCTGAATGTGTCTCTTTCTAGAACGTCGGCTGGTCTTATGTTTGCATTATTTAGGTCCTTTCGTATTTCATCTAGCCAAGGCGTGGAATTCTTAATTCTTCGATTATTCTCTTAGTCGATCGGTGTTCTGGTAGTCGGCTGAGATGGCCAAAGAATTCCATTCGCCTTTTCCTGATGGTCTTGATGTCTTCATGTTGTTTTCTGTTAAGGGTTAGTGTTTCACCTGCGTGCAGGATTGCTCTTTCTATGACAGTATTGCAGTGTCCAATTTTTGCTCCTCTTGACATTGATTTTTTTGTTACAGAGGCTTTGCGTTAATCCTAATGCTTTTTTAATTTTTTGGAGGCAATGTTGCTGTCCCCCCATGAACCATGGACCTTGCCGTTGGTGGGGAGGCTTGCGTGCCTCAGCGATATAGATAACCGTACCGTAGGTGCAACCACAACGGAGGGGTATCTGTTGAGAGGCCAGACAAATGTGTGGTTCCTGAAGAGGGGCAGCAGCCTTTTCAGTAGTTGCAGGGAAAACAGTCTGGATGATTGACTGATCTGGCCTTGTAACAACAACCAAAACGGCCTTGCTGTGCTGGTACTGCAAACGGCTGAAAGCAAGGGGAAACTACAGCCGTAATTTTTCCCGAGGGCATGCAGCTTTACTGTATGATTACATGATGATGGCGTCCTCTTGGGTAAAATATTCCGGAGATAAAATAGTCCCCCATTCGGATCTCCGGGCGGGGACTACTCAAGAGGATGTCGTTATCAGGAGAAAGAAAACTGGCGTTCTACGGATCGGAGCGTGGAATGTCAGATCCCTTAATCGGGCAGGTAGGTTAGAAAATTTAAAAAGGGAAATGGATAGGTTAAAGTTAAATATAGTGGGAATTACTGAAGTTAGGTGGCAGGAGGAACAAGACTTCTGGTCAGGTGACTACAGGGTTATAAACACAAAACCAAATAGGGGTAATGCAGGAGTAGGTTTAATAATGAATAGGAAAACAGGAATGCGGGTAAGCTACTACAAACAGCATAGTGAACGCATTATTGTGGCCAAGATAGATACGAAGCCCACACCTACTACAGTAGTACAAGTTTATATGCCAACTAGCTCTGCAGATGACGAAGAAATTGAAGAAATGTATGATGAAATAAAAGAAATTATTCAGATTGTGAAGGGAGACGAAAATTTAATAGTCATGGGTGACTGGAATTCGAGTGTAGGAAAAGGGAGAGAAGGAAACGTAGTAGGTGAATATGGATTGGGGCTAAGAAATGAAAGAGGAAGCCGCCTGGTAGAATTTTGCACAGAGCACAACATAATCATAACTAACACTTGGTTTAAGAATTATGAAAGAAGGTTGTATACATGGAAGAACCCTGGAGATACTAAAAGGTATCAGATAGATTATATAATGGTAAGACAGAGATTTAAGAACCAGGTTTTAAACTGTAAGACGTTTCCAGGGGCAGATGTGGACTCTGACCACACTCTATTGGTTATGACCTGTAGATTAAAACTGAAGAAACTGCAAAAAGGTGGGAGTTTAAGGAGATGGGACCTGGATAAACTAAAAGAACCAGAGGTTGTACAGAGATTCAGGGAGAGCATAAGGGAGCAGTTGACAGGAATGGGGGAAATAAATACAGTAGAAGAAGAATGGGTAGCTTTGAGGGATGAAGTACTGAAGGCAGCAGAGGATCAAGTAGGTAAAAAGACGAGGGCTAGTAGAAATCCTTGGGTAACAGAAGAAATATTGAATTTAATTGATGAAAGGAGAAAATATAAAAATGAAGTAAGTGAAACAGGCAAAAAGGAATACAAACGTCTCAAAAATGAGATCGACAGGAAGTGCAAAATGGCTAAGCAGGGGTGGCTAGAGGACGAATGGTAGGATGTAGAGGCCTATCTCACTAGGGGTAAGATAGATACCGCCTACAGGAAAATTAAAGAGACCTTTGGAGATAAGAGAACCACTTGTATGAATATTAAGAGCTCAGATGGAAACCCAGTTCTAAGCAAAGAAGGGAAAGCAGAAAGGTGGAAGGAGTATATAGAGGGTCTATACAAGGGCGATGTACTTGAGGACAATATTATGGAAATGGAAGAGGATGTAGATGAAGATGAAATGGGAGATATGATACTGCGTTAAGAATTTGACAGAGCACTGAAAGACCTGAGTCGAAACAAGGCCCCCGGAGTAGACAATATTCCATTGCAACTACTGACGGCCGTGGGAGAGCCAGTCCTGACAAAACTCTACCATCTGGTGAGCAAGATGTATGAAACAGGCGAAATGCCCTCAGACTTCAAGAAGAATATAATAATTCCAATCCCAAAGAAGGCAGCTGTTGACAGATGTGAAAATTACCGATCTATCAGTTTAATAAGTCACAGCTGCAAAATACTAACACGAATTCTTTACAGACGAATGGAAAAACTAGTAGAAGCCAACCTCGGGGAAGATCAGTTTGGATTCCGTAGAAACACTGGAACACGTGAGGCAATACTGACCTTACGACTTATCTTAGAAGAAAGATTAAGGAAAGGCAAACCTACGTTTCTAGCATTTGTAGACTCAGAGAAAGCTTTTGACAATGTTGACTGGAATACTCTCTTTCAAATTCTAAAGGTGGCAGGGGTAAAATACAGGGAGCGAAAGCCTATTTACAATTTGTACAGAAACCAGATTGCAGTTATAAGAGTAGAGGGACATGAAAGGGAAGCAGTGGTTGGGAAGGGAGTAAGACAAGGTTGTAGCCTCTCCCCGATGTTGTTCAATCTGTATATTGAGCAAGCAGTAAAGGAAACAAAAGAAAAATTCGGAGTAGGTATTAAAATTCATGGAGAAGAAATAAAAACTTTGAGGTTCGCCGATGACATTGTAATTCTGTCAGAGACAGCAAAGGACTTGGAAGAGCAGTTGAATGGAATGGACAGTGTCTTGAAAGGAGGATATAAGATGAACATCAACAAAAGCAAAACAAGGATAATGGAATGTAGTCTAATTAAGTCGGGTGATGCTGAGGGAATTAGATTAGGAAATGAGGCACTTAAAGTAGTAAAGGAGTTTTGCTATTTGGGGAGCAAAATAACTGATGATGATCGACGTAGAGAGGATATAAAATGTAGGCTGGCAATGGCAAGGAAAACGTTTCTGAAGAAGAGAAATTTGTTAACATCCAGTATTGATTTAAGTGTCAGGAAGTCATTTCTGAAAGTATTCGTATGGAGTGTAGCCATGTATGGAAGTGAAACATGGACGATAAATAGTTTGGACAAGAAGAGAATAGAAGCTTTCGAAATGTGGTGCTACAGAAGAATGCTGATGATTAGATGGGTAGATCACATAACTAATGAGGAAGTATTGAATAGGATTGGGGAGAAGAGAAGTTTGTGGCACAACTTGACAAGAAGAAGGGATCGGTTGGTAGGACATGTTCTGAGGCATCAAGGGATCACCAATTTAGTATTGGAGGGCAGCGTGGAGGGTAAAAATCGTAGAAGAAGACCAAGAGATGAATACACTAAGCAGATTCAGAAGGATGTAGGTTGCAGTAGGTACTGGGAGATGAAAAAGCTTGCACAGGATAGAGTAGCATGGAGAGCTGCATCAAACCAGTCTCAGGACTGAAGACCACAACAACAACAACATGTTGCTGTGAGATTTTTTTAATACCGGCCGGTTCGATGAATTTCCAAGGTATTACAGTATAGGAGCCTGTTAATTTTACCATATCTCGTTTTCAAGCTTGCAATTTGTGTTTTTGAACAAAAGAATTCAGTTTTCTCAAATGAAATTTGTAAACCTACTCTTTCTGCACATTCTTTGAGTATTCCTAACTGTTTGACTGCGGCCTGCTCATCCTCTGTTGGTACCGCCAGGTCGTCCACAAATGCAATGTATGGTATGTGGAGGTTGCTTTCGGCAACGCCCAGCCGCATTGGCTTCCGAACCCCACATTTCTTGAGTTCTTTCTCCCATTCTTCCATAACTTGGTCTAGACCTACGTTTAACAGAGTCATCACCTTGTCTCACACCTGTCTGAATGTCGAAGGGTTGTGAGATCTTCCCCATAAATTTTACTCATTTCGTGCCAATTAGTATTTTTCTTATGATTTGTCGTGTTTTGGGATTTAATCCCCTCTCTTCTAAAATTCAGAATAGTGGTGCCCTGTCTATTGAATCTTATGCTGTTTTGAAATCTACAAATGTGCTTAGTACTGGTTTTTGTGTGAGAGCTCGCATTTTTAAGTATAGTTTTGAGTTTGACAATTTGCTCCGGACATGATCTGTTCGGTGTGAATCCTGCTTGATATTCTGCTGCTTTGGGTTCTAATTACTGTTATGTTCTATTCAAGAGACAAGCTGACAGACTTTGGTATGCGACTGGTAGATGTTTACATCTGATTTATTGCCTTTTTTATGTAGTGGATGAATCAGAGCAATCTTCCAGTCATCCTTTTTCGGTTTGGCAGATATTTTTGGTTATTTGAGTAATTTCGTTGAGTGAATTTGGGCCTAAATTCTTCAAGAGTTCTGCTACACTCGCGTACTCCCCCGGTGGTTTATTGCTTTTACGTTTCTTGAAGTGCGCGTACATTTCTTCTTGTGTTGGTGGTGACGAGTTCTGTGGTGAGATTTCTGGCTGCACTTTACGGCATCTCGCTTTGGGTTCTGGACAATTTGAAAGCTCTGAAAAGTATGTGGCTAGTACTTGGCAATTTCCTTTATTTGTCAGGGCCATTTACCATCTTGTTTTCGAAAGCAAAGGTTTTGTGGTGAGTAGCCTTTTGATCTGGTTTGCGATGCTCTTATAGAAATCGAGTGTATTATAGTTTTTGAAGTTTTCTTCGATTGATTGCAGCTGCTCACTAACAAATTATCGTTTAATTTGTCTTAAAATCTAGGAAGTCTGTTTGCACATTTCGAAAAATTTCCTCGGCGTTTATTCTGATTTGTTGCAATTGTAATTTTGAAGTGCCTTTCTTCTTTCTTCTAGTGCATTCTCGTAGTCTTCATGCCACCAAGGGTGTTTTGGTTGTCTGTGAGGAGGGATCAGATTTTGATGATTTTAATTTAAAATTTCTCCCAATCTTCTGCGTGTTTTTCTTCTGGTTTTTCAGTAATCTTGCAGTCTTTGATTTTGTGTAGATCAAATGTTGGGATCAGAGGTGTTTTTCTTTAGAATTTCCTGTAGGGTGTGAATTTAGTATTTACTCTGGTTAAATAATGATCCGAATCGATATTTGCACCTCTGAGTACTTGCACATCGTGAATTTCTTTCAATCTTAAATTCTCCCAAACGATGGATGGGTGATCGACACGTTTTTTTGTTTCTTGGGATGTTTCCGAAGTGAGATAGACAAAAATTTCCGGTTGTTTTGTTGGCATAATTCAGTGAGTCGTGTGCCGTTTCTGTTGGTGAATTAGCCGGCCGGAGTGACCGTGCGGTTCTGGGCGCTATAGTCTGGAACCGAGCGACCGCTACGTCGCAGGTTCGAATCCTGCCTCGGGCATGGATGTGTGTGATGTCCTTAGGTTAGTTAGGTTTAATTAGTTCTAAGTTCTAGGCGACTGATGACCTCAGAAGTTAAGTCGCATAGTGCTCAGAGCCATTTGAAAAATTTTTGTTGGTGAATTTGTGTGGTGGATAGTTTCTTACTGTCTTCCTGTATGCCAGTTTGTGCATTGAAGTCACTGAGTAGAATTTTCGCATCATCTTTTGGAATTTTGGCCGTCTCTGTTTCGAGCTCTTCCCAGAATCTATCTAGAATGAGATTTTCACTCTGCAGCGGAGTGTGCGCTGATATGAAACTTCCTGGCAGATTAAAACTGTGTGCCCGACCGAGACTCGAACTCGCCCGCGAAAGGCAATGGTCCCGAGTTCGAGTCTCGGTCGGGCACACAGTTTTAATCTGCCAGGAAGTTTCAGAATCTATCTGTTTTTGCAGGTTCTTTTTTATTATAACCATCTGTTGGTGCATTTACATTAATAAAGGTGTAGTATTTTTTTATTTGTTTCGTTCTTAGGGTCATTAGTTGATTGTTAATTGGTTTCACATCTGTTATTGAGTCCAACACTTTGTTGTCTACAATAAAGGCCATTCCAAATAGTGCTACTCCTTTGCCAATTTTCTTGTTTGTTCCACTTTTAAAGATTCTATAACTGTTGTAGTCTCTCGTTTCTGAATCTGTATAGCGTGTTTCTTGCAAGGCGAGAATTTGAACTTCCTGCTTCGTGAGTTCTGTTGTGAGCTTGCGTAATTTTCCTGCTTGAATAAGTGTTTGAATACTGGAAGTGTCCGTATACGTGTTTGTTTTTCGTGGAAGTTAACGGAGCATTCCGACTTGCTCTCGTATAAGTCCAAGCTCCCCAGAATCCGAATGCTTGGTTGCCACTTTGGAGTGGGTGGATTGTCCACCTGGGATAATTTTGTCATTATTTGTACAAATCAGGTTCTCTTGTCATCAATTGTCTAGCTTTGCTAGTTGTGTAGAACAAGCGATTGTGAGTTCCTGGCCGGCCGAAGTGGCCGAGCGGTTCTAGGCGCTACAGTCTGGAACCGCGCGATCGCTACGGTCGCAGGTTCGAATCCTGCCTCGGGCATGGATGTGTGTGATGTCCTTAGGTTAGTGGCATTTTATTTCCCACCTACCCGGCATATCTACCAAGCATTCCCCTATCCGCCAACTGGGGAGGCGCCAGATGGGGGCTGACAAACCCCACCTTTTTTCTACCGTGTACAGACTCTAAGAATTAATCGATGATGAGATGAGAAACTATAATGAACTTACGTCCGGAAATGCATAATTTCCATGCTAGACACCATTTATTCAATCAGACTGTGTTACAGAGACTGAGATCTAATACGCGCTGTACCATGGAGTCACAGTTACAGTACGCATGGCTCCCTCCATGAGGGTGGTACTGTCCCTCGTACGTCATGCCCTACCGCCCCCTCATGCCATAGTAATTGGTAATGTTGTGTCCAATGCTCTTGCTGAGTCACCTTGTAGTGGATGTGATACTCAATGGTTCCGTATTCGACTCGAGAACTTGC
Organism: Schistocerca americana; assembly: GCF_021461395.2. NCBI lineage: Eukaryota > Metazoa > Arthropoda > Insecta > Orthoptera > Acrididae > Schistocerca > Schistocerca americana. The sequence continues at coordinate 196,769,409 of NC_060127.1, forward strand.
CGACAAGGCGTTTGCTTATGAAAAAGGCACATGGCAACGGGCGGCGGGCAGCAAGGTTGTATCAGGAGGCCTATCCCCGCCGACAACAACCACAGCATTCAATGTCTGCAACAGTATTTCGCCGTTTGTCTGAGACAGGGTCGTTCCAAGAAGCAGAAAATCATGAAGACGCGCCCGAAATGTTGGGACACCAGACTTGGAGGAAAATGTGATTAACACTGTAGAAGGCTACAGCCGTGTCAGTACCAGGCAGATGGCCCGCCAGGACGGGGTAAGCCAGACGACGGCGTGGAACATTCTCCATGACTACTCTTATCGCCAACTTCATAACACTGATCTGTGGGATAGTATGCAGAACCCCCACGGAATGGTGGCAGCGAAACATCAGCATCGGTGCAGCGGGAATGTGTGGCTCGGCATAATTGGCGTCCGTAGTCTGGGACCAGTCTTCTTTCTACGTCGCCGGCCGCGGTGGTCTAGCGGTTCTGGCGCTGCAGTCCGGAACCGCGCGACTGCTACGGTCGCAGGTTCGAGTCCTGCTTCGGGCATGGGTGTGTGTGATGTCCTTAGGTTAGTTTGGTTTAAGTAGTTCTAAGTTCTAGGGGACTTATGACCTAAGATGTTGAGTCCCATAGTGCTCAGAGCCATTTGAAGCATTTTTTTTTCTTTCTACGTCGCATAACAGGCCGGAACTATAGGCGTTTCTCGCGGGTGACTTTGTCGCTCCTACTGGAAGAAGCGCCATTGATGATTCGAAGGGCTGCTACATGACGGTGCTCCAGGCCACTTTGCCGTCGACGTCCGGACATATCTCAGTTGTGTCTTCTCTGGTCGATGGATCGGACAAGAAGGTTCAGTTGCAGGGCCTGCTCGTTCACCGGATTCAACCAGTGCGATTTCTGGTTATGGGGCCATCTCAAAAGTCTCGTGTATGCAGAGCCCACTCTAGATGTGGAGACTCTGCAGCAGCGTATTCGTGCTGCCTTTGACACTGCAGCCTGGCCGATGTGAGCGTGTGAGTCAGAACATGCTACAGCGCGTTCACACGTGCGTTGACGTACATGGAAACCATTTTCAAAATATACTGTAACTCTGGCTGCATGGTATAGCGCTTATTAAAAAAAATGGCTCTGAGCACTATCCGACTTAACTTCTGAGGTCATCAGTCCCCTAGAACGTAGAACTACTTAAACCTAACTAACCTAAGGACATCACACACATCCATGCCCGAGGCAGGATCCGAACCTGCGACCGTAGCAGTCCCGCGGTTCCAGTCTGTATCGCCTAAAACCGCACGGCCACTCCGGCCGGCACAGCGCTTATTAAACCGCAGTCTCGGTAACAATGTATGATTGAATAAACGGTCTCTAGCATGGAAACCATACATTTCCGGATATGAGTTCATATATATTGGAAACATTTGAGGTTCATGCCGTATCCGTTGTTTAAAACAGTTGATTCAAAAAGATGGATGGAGATCGATAGTTCAAACGTAGTTGGCCCAGCGGATACGGCATGAACCTCAAATATTTCCAGTCAAGATAATGAGATTCAAGAAGGTGACGTAACCACTTCAGTCTCCATGTATTCAAGCAATAAGACATATAACGACCCACTGAAGGTGAAAATATGAAAGTATCAGAAATCTTACATCAATCTCGGATTCTAATGACTCACCTCAGTGGATCTAATGTGGGAAGCTACTTCCGAATAGTTCCATGACACCTGACAACATGAGTCAATGTTTAGAAACAATACACTCTGAATGCGAAGACTATGACGGAGACTTTTTTACACATAAGAAGGAACAAGAACTCAAGAAAATTATGGAGTCTGTAACCGAAACCGTGAATGAAAAAGTCTCATAAGCATAGTATTCGGTCAGATATCGCAATGTACAAGCGGGTGAAGTGCTCACTATTGCTGAGAATGTAATAAAACCGTGTGTGGCAGACAAAGTACATTCTATGCTCGATGAAAAATCTGCAAAGCCTTTTTCTACAGCGCCGCTTTCAAACGACACTGTTCCGCGTCGTATTAACAATCACGCAGGCTGTAGGAGACGAGAAGCAGGTGGTCGTCTTCAGCACGTCAGAGTCGTCGTGCAGGTGGATGAGGCGAGTGCTGTTGCAGGTCTGGCCACCCAGCTGATAACTGCACGACACCCATCAGAAGCGCGGAGTGGCCGCGCGGTTTGAGGCGTCATGCGACGGGCTGCGCGGCCCCTCCCGCAGGAGGTTCGAGTCCTCCCTGGGGCATCGGTGTGTGTGTTGTTCTTTGCACAAGTTAGTTTAAGTAGTGTGTAAGTGTAGCGACCGATGACCTCAGCTGTTTGGTCCCTTAGGAATTCTCACGCATTTGAACATTTTGACACCCACTTCACTGGAAGACGACTTGCCTATGTGCGTGTCGCTGCCAACAAACAATAACGGAAAATAAATTTTTAACGCGATTAAAACTTTTCGTGAGCAAGACAATCTCTACTGACATGACTGATCGATATTTGTAACATGGGGCCAAGGCAACGACGGAAAAAAATTGGATCAATATTCCCAATAAAAAATTAAGTACGAAATTGTAGTTGCAGCCATGAGATCTTTCGTAGACAAGCACTCATGAGAAAGACAGTGCCGTCAAAAAATCTAAAACTGGATTTTGATGAATCAGAAAAATAGTCAATCACGTTAAATCCCGCTCTCTTTAGTGGCGATTGTCTTGAATATTGCGTCAAGATTATGGAAGCTGACATAAAATACCACATCGACGTTAGATGGTTATCTCGGGGTAAGGGCTCAACAAGATTATTCGTACCAAGAGCTGAATTACAAGCTATTTTGACTGACATTTCTTTTCAATTAAAAGACCGTTTGTGTTATATGACTTGGTTGTATAGAGTAGCTTTATTGTAGTGGAAAAATTAATGAACTAAATCAATCTTTGCAAGGGAAACAGACAATAGTTTCAGTTCTAATGACAAAATAACTACCGTCAAAAAATTAGACTTTTGTATCAGAACAAGGAAGGTTTTTTAACACAGAATGTGTTCGTTTGTGAGGCGGGAGAACTGTCAAGTGAAATATCTGAATAACTGGTCCAATGTCTCCGTGATATGCACACATCTTTTGAGACGTATTTTTCTGAAGTGCAGAATATAACATTAAAAACGAATTCATTGCCTCAGAATCCTTTTGTACTGCCTTTGCAGAAGTCAGAAAATATGTCAAACGAATCCTATGAATTCCTTTTAGAGATGAGATCAGATTACAGCGTGGAATCATTGTTTAAAACATTGTGACTTGCTGATTTCTGATGCTGGATTCCTGATGAATATGCACAACTTGCCACATATGCTCTGACTGTTCTTCTCCCGTTCGGAACAACATAATTACGTGGAATGCGACTCTCAGTATACGAAGCTATAAAAGTACCACAACAGACGATAGGCCGCTGAACGTGACACGTCGTGATACACAGTTGGTCAAAAAAGAAATGTACTTTACTTATAAGAACGATCTGAACTTTACATTTTTGTGATCTTAGACACTGTGACACCGGTTCCCGTCAGATCACCGAAGTTCAGCGCTGTCGGGCTGGGCCAGCACTCGGATGGGTCACCATCTGATCTGCCGAGCGCTGTTGGCAAGCGGGGTGCACTCAACCCTTGTGAGGCAAACTGAGGAGCTACTTGTTTGAGAGGTAGCGGCAACGGTCTCGTAAACCGAAAAAACGGCCGGGAGACTACTGACCAGATGACCTTCCATATCCGCATCCAGTGACGCCTTTGGGCTCAGGATGACACGGCGGCCGGTCACTACCGTTGGGCCTTCGTGGCCTGTTTGGGTGGAGCTTAGTTTATACTTGCTGTGAAGTATGTTGAATGTGTAATTGTTCTTAGGTAAGATATAGTTTGGTTCGATAGTTAATGTCGCTGTAATTAGACACATACTTCCGTTGAACCTGTGTACTGCAGTAGATTTATTATCCTTGTTTTAAATTCATCTAGGCATGAAGTATTTCATGCTTAGATGTTGTGATGAGAAAATTCTATAGGTATATTTTTTCGATTAATCTCCAGGATGTACAGCTTCCACAACCTGTATTACATTATCTTTCATTTAGTTTTCGTGTCGTGATCCTTTCTATTTTCCGTCATCTCTCCTATAAGCATTATTTCTATGCCCTCTGATGAAACTAGGCTCCTTCTCCTTCGCCTTGAGGGCTCTGTAACCAACCCCCTGTGCGTCCAAACCGCGCCTACAAGCTTTATCGAAATAGTTGAGACACTAAATCTTTTTACCTTGATGGTAGTTTGCTCTTGTCGCAAGACCAGGCACTGACGCGTAATCAGCGTCTAGGCCTTATAAGAAGAGTGACAAACCGTGGACTCTGGCGACCCAAGTATTGTATATAGTTTACTACCAGTACCAGGTGACCAGAGTTCGCACAGCCGTGACTACACGATTAGCGCTCGTGTTGCCGAAACCACGGGGACGCTGTGCAGCATGCTGGATTGCGGAACGAAAGAAATCTTTCTGCCTTCTCTTTCTCTTCTTTCCGCTTCTCTCTACATTCTATTTCCCGACCTTTTATTGTTTTCGGTCCACGTCTTCGGTTATTTAAGTGGTAGTTGCTTAACTAACTCGACGCTCAAAGCTAAGACATATTAAGTTGTGTTCCGTAGTATGAGTTACAATGAATGGTGAAGGAGAACGTTGTGTTGTACGCCTATAAGTAGTTGTGACGATATATGGTGAGTTTGGCCTGGTCTCCCCCATGTTACAGCGAAGTTTTGTTGATATGAAGACATTTATACGGTTGTTTTATTGAGGTTATTTGTGAGCAGACAAAAGGTCCTGTCGTTCATGTGTTCGAATGTAATTATGTGCAGGCAAGCGATCCTGTGTCAGTTGTTTTAAGTGATGTTACTTCTGTTGTACAGATACGCTTCTGTTGTGGTAGCCGAGGAGCATACAGTGAGTGTTAATTATATTGGTAATTGTATGAGAGAAGTTGATTCAGCGACGCCAAATGGTCTGTTTTATGTTGTCGCCCCCAGAGGTCAGAGCAGAGCAGTTAACCATGGAGCAAGTTCCCACTTCAGACAACTATCTGTTGTTGGAGTCGTTTAAACTGCAGCCTATATTACCAGTGAAAGCTTACTACAAGCAGAGGCCACACGGTACTAACACGTGGACCGGCACACCTGTCGCCGTGGCGATAAGCCAGCGACGTCCCCCCCACCCAGCCCCCCCTCCCCCCCCCCCCCCCACGTTACTACTTCTCCCCTTCTTCGTCTTGTGTGCGGTAATCAAGTCAAATTATTATAGTTTCATATGATTTATAAGTCATTTATTGGATAGATTTTTTGAGTGAGAGTGAACTGAGAGTATTATATTGAGTATAAATTTTAATGGTTTAAGGAACTGTTAATATTTTTTGTGAGAAGGATTGTCCACATGCATACCTATTACATTATGTGGACAGATTAGGTATTTCTAAAGATTTTCAGCTGTTTAAAGGTATCCTCTTCCAATTACCGTATTTATCATGAGATGAATTACGTAAGCTATTTGCATTATTCAGTTTTGTTTTGGAAAGTTGATGTTGCGTATTTCACTTGTTAATCTCTTTTCTTGACAAGTATTTTGTTCTGTTTTTCGAAAGAATGCATTACGTTTATCGAACTAAAGCTTTTTTACAACGCTGGTTTTTTGACTGTTTGTTGAATAGGTTGTGATACTTGGAATTTGCATCTAACTTTTGTAAGTAATGTTTCACTGTTCCAAGCCTCGAATTGCTGGTGTACCGATGTGTCACCACAATAAAATGTAAACAGTGTATAAGTTAGGGAATATGTATGAGGACAGTGGCGTATTTAAGTTAAAAAATAATGACAAGTTTTTATTAATCGTTTTATAACCACAACGAGGTGATAAATCCTACAAAAACACGCCAAACACAAATCAGAAAAGGGATGGTGTTTCATTGGCAAAGCATTCATTGGGATGGAAGGTATAGAAATTCTCCCCTGAATTAATTCCTTTTTTCGACGCAGCCTGACTTTGTTTACATGGATCCGCTGTGAGGCCCAGTTCTATTCAGATGGATCCACCTGCGAGCAAGTACACCACAAACCGTGATTCACGGAGAACAGGGAGCTGTCAGTATCATTTAACAACAGCAGTACTTCACTCTTTCACCTCGACTCAGGCGGCAGCATGGTTCAAATGGCTCTGAGCACTATGGGACTCAACATCTGAGGTCATCAGTCCCCTAAAACTTAGAACTACTTAAACCTAACTAACCGAAGGACATCACACACATCCATTCCCGAGGCAGGATTCGAACCTGCGACCGTAGCGGTCTCGCGGTTCCGGACTGAAGCGCCTAGAACCGCACGGCCACCGCGGCCGGCGAAGTGTAACAATGTGAGAATCGTTAGACTTCATGTAAAACTGTTACGTGTCAGGGAAAGTGTCTATAACAACAGCCAACAACAGGAACACTGTATATGGGCCTCATGCACGGAATGTGTGTTTGTATTCACTTGACTTCAGCGCTATAATTTGCAGTTATACACTTGTTGGAAGTATTTCTGCATGAGTAAGTTGTAGCTTATGGTACTTGATCATTGAGATTCGGCTGCTTTTACATTTATTTCACGATCATTCATGCCTCTCGATAACTTACACTTGGAACGCAAAAATATAATAACTTTTTCGTCAATTAAGTAGAACAACAATTAGAAGCACGCATTATTTTTGCGACTGATTTCCCGCCGCTAGGGGCGCTAGAGTCGTTCCAACTGTCAGACAGTAACAATTTTCACAGCAGCGAGTATCGCAGCTGCATCCATTAGATGTGGTATCATTAAGGTGATATCTCGCTGGGAGAAATGTGCTCGTCGCCAGGGAAATAAATATGTAGATATGAAGAACAAAGATGTAGAATGTTAAGACAGTTTGTTATATTTAAAATGCTGTAATAGTTTTCACGTAAACCGTCTGTACTAATTGACACCGACTATCTGCTTCAACTAGGGCGATTCGAGCCGCAAATGAGGAGCTCCTGTGACATAAGGAACTTGGACAGAGGAAGCGGCATGGCGGAAACGGTGAATTTGGTCGGCTGTCCCGGACTAGTGTCGTGAGCATTTCTGGAAGGCGGTTGAAGGATGGCGAGACCACCCGCGGGCTACGAGGAGCTGGACGTCCGTTGCTCGTCCCGCTGTTCTGGAGAACACTCTGGACTGCACGTTGATGAAGAAGTGCCTCCACAACGGACGGTTCCAGCCTGTTACCACGTTACCGCGGTGACATCGCAACTGAGATAGCAGTGGGCGCGAATCACCGAGATTGGGCCGTGGATCGATGGAAACCTGTCAACCGGTCTTGTTACACTAGGCCCGGATAGGGCATCACACCTCTGAAAATTTACCGACCAGGTTTCGAATCCATGTTACGCAGAATAGCAGCTGCATTGCGTTCCAAAGGTTGACCACCACTCGGCTGACCAAATGGTCATAATACACTGTAACATAAAAGAAGAGACATACCACGAAGTAGTTATCCGAGTGGGACGGAAATTGGCCTATCTGATGTGCATGCACAAACAAGCAAATGATTACAATTCCAAGAAAAGTGCGTGATTTATTCAAGAGAAAGAGTTTCAAAAATTGAGCAAGTCAATAACGCGATAGTTAACCTCTGGCCCGTATGCAAGCAGTTATTAGCCTCGGCATTGATTGATAGAGTTGTTGGATATCCTGGTGAGGATATCGTACCAAATTCTGTCCAAATGACGCGTGAGATGGAGAAAATACTGGGGGCCCTGTTCATAATGCTCAAAAAGTTCTCAACTTGAGAAAGATCCGGTGACCTTCCTGGCCGAAGTAAGGTTTGGGAAGCACAAAGACAATAAATAGGATCTCTCGTCATGTGCGGACAGGCATTATCTTGAAACTTCCTGGCAGATTAAAACTGTGTGCCGGACCGAGACTCGAACTCGGGACCTTTGCCTTTCACGGACAAGTGCTCTACCAACTGAGCTACCCAAGCACGAGTCACGCCGCGTCCTCACAGCTTTACTTCTGCTAGTATCTCGTCTCCTACCTTCCAAAGCTCTGAGGACGGGGCGTGAGTCGTTCTTGGGTAGCTCAGTTGGTAGAGCACTTGCCCGTGAAAGGCAAAGGTCCGGAGTTCGAGTCTCGGTCCGGCACACAGTTTTAATCTGCCAGGAAGTTTCATATCAGCGCACACTTCGCTGCAGAGTGAAAATCTCATTCTGGAGGCATTATCTTGCTAAAATGTAATGCCAGAATGGTTTTCTATGAAGAGAAACAGAACGGGTCCCAGAATATCGTCGACTTACTGTTGTGCTGTGAGGATGCTGCAGTTGGCAACCGAAGGGGTCCTGCTGTGAGTTGAAGTGAAGCGACAGCCCGGACCAGCCACCACTCACGTGTGTCGGGACGCACGGTGCGTAGCTGACAGTCAGGCTGGTGTCCCACCGCCGTCCAGGGCGTCCCCAGACGCATTGGCGCTCAGTTCGAAGCAGGACCCGTCACTGAAGACAATTCTACTCCACTCAATGATATTGCCAAGCGGAAGGCTTGTCTCGAGACCCCCTGGACAGCGGTGCAATGCCATCCTGACTGGTGCCCAGGAGTGAGACGGTCTGGGGAGCCATTTCTTCTCAAAACAGGACGTCTTTGGTTGTCATACGCTGCACCATCACAGCACAGCGGTACCTCGACAATATTCTACGCCCCGCTTTGTTGCCCTTAATGGCAAGCCATCCTGTGCATACATTTCAGCAAGATAATGCCCGCGCACACACGACGACATTTTCTACTACTTGGTCAGCAAGGTCGCCAGGTCTCTCCCCAATTGAGAATGTTTGATGCGTTATGGACAGGGCCCTCCAGCCATCTCCAGATTTTGACAATCTAACTCACAACTTGGACAGAATTTGGCACGATATTTCTCAGCAGGACATTCAACACCTCTGTCAATCGATGACAAGCCGAATAACTGCTTGCGTAAAAGCCAGAGCTGTACTAACACTTTATTGACGTGCTCAATTTGTGAAGGCCTTTCTCTTGAATAAATAACACAGTTTTCCTGAAACTGCAATCATTTGCTTGTTTGTACAAGTGCATCGTGTCTACCGATTTTCTACTCATCCGACTATTTTCCTCGGTGGCCAGCCTTTTTTTTCTGTGGCGAATTTTCGTCAGGTTTATTGGTAAGAGACTCTATTGTAACGAAATGCGTGGCCCGCCGCCGCCTCCGGCCCTTGGCAGCCCACGGCCCGCACCCCGTGCCGGCGGCGTCGCTCAGCAAAGCCTTCCAGACACAAGGCCTGCGCACAGCGGCCATATTGGCACGTGACGTCACAAACTGTTGGCCATCTTATCGTTACTCGGCAGTCCTGTCGGCGTGTATGGTGTGTTGAAAGTGTGTGCCACGAGAAAGTGATATATATTTCACACAGTATTCGCCTTCAGTTCTTCGAAGTATGGGATACAAGTGTTGCGATTATAAATCCCAAAAAGGCATGAAAGTGCACATGTTTCAATTTCCCTAATGTGTCAAGTTGAGAAATCGCTGGATTGCAGCTATTCCGAGGCAGGAATTTGTGCCTACGCATCATTCAAGGGTAAGTAAATGACAAAAAATTTATAGCCTGTTATTTGTTTCCATTGCACCACATTTGCCAATTGTTTTTAAAAGCAGTTATGTATCATGTACCAGTATAATTTGTTTCTTAATTCTGGACCATTGCTGCGAGGTTAATACGACGCTGGCTGTGAAATGTCTCTCATATTTGCAAGTATTGTCACACAGAATAGTCATATTAGTTAGTGTGGCGCGAAAATGTTTAGTATTCCTTATCATTCCTACCAGATTATTGAATTTCCAGTACTTTTCTTTGGAAGAGCTACAGAATGATTTAGTTAAGTTTTACATATACAGTTATTCGGTAATAATTTCAACTTGAGTAAACTACCCTAGAAAATTGCTTTAATGAATTCAGTGTTCGACAGATTAAGCAGTATAGAAAGCAGAATTTCGAGATAAGTGCATTGTGATTAAATTAACAGCACTCTGTGATTAAATTAACAGCACTCATTAAATTAACAACACTAAACTAACAGCACTATCCTTCAGTGAAGGATACAGGAGAAACAATATTTTCATGTTTAAGGTTCTAAAGTTCTGGAGAAACAGGGAAATAAAATATTTTTTCGGGTTTTTTGATTCATTAAACATTATGTCAGGAGGTGCTCCATTTCGTCGAATGATTTGAATTTCGTGCGAGGTCAGCAAATTTTGGAGTGGAGAGGAAAATTTACGAAAATAACCGGGGAAACAAATTCTTAAATTCTGTAGGAGCTCCAGCTGCTTTATTTAAAACCGAAAACGTCTGCTTGTTGTCGCATATTGCCGATTTTTTAGTGCAAGAAAACGTAGCTCCTGAGGTAAAAGACATAATTTAAAATTACAGTTTGTATTCAAGCCTAGAAACGCGTATTTAAGGTAAACCGTCAAAATAATCTTACATCTTGAAATAACATATGGCAGTTTTGTTCAGTTACAGAACGCAGCATGTCATTCTCAATGGAGAGAAGTCTTCCGAAGTAAGAGTGATTTCAGGTGTGCCGTAGGGGAGTGTCATACGACCGTTGCCATTCACAATATACATAATTGACCTTGTGGATGACATCGGAAGTTCACTGAGGCTTTTTGCAGATGATGCTGTGGTGTATCGAGAGGTTGTAACAATGGAAAATTGTACTGAAATGCAGGAGGATCTGCAGCGAATTGACGCATGGTGCAGAGAATGGCAATTGAATCTCAATGTAGACAAGTGTAATGTGCTACGAATACATAGAAAGAAAGATCCCTTATCATTTAGCTACAAAATAGCAGGACAGCAACTGGAAGCAGTTAATTCCATAAATTATCTGGGAGTACGCATTAGGAGTGATTTAAAATGGAATGATCATATAAAGTGGGTCGTCGGTAAATCAGATGCCAGACTGAGATTCATTGGAAGAATCCTAAGGAAATTCAATCCGAAAACAATGGAAGTAGGTTACAGTACGCTTGTTCGCCCACTGCTTGAATACTGCTCAGCAGTGTGGGATCCGTACCAGATAGGGTTGATAGAAGAGATAGAGAAGATCCAACAGAGAGCAGCGCGCTTCGTTACAGGATCATTTAGTAATCGCGAAAGCGTTACGGAGATGATAGATAAACTCCAGTGGAAGGCTCTGCAGGAGAGACACTCAGTAGCTCGGTACGGGCTTTTGCTGAAGTTTCGATAACATACCTTCACCGAGGAGTCAAGCAGTATATTGCTCGCCGCTACGTATGTCTCGCGAAGGGACCGTGAGGATAATATCAGAGAGATTAGAGCGCACACAGAAGCGTACCGACAATCCTTCTTTCCACGAACAATACGAGACTGGAATAGAAGAGAGAACCGATAGAGGTACTCAGGGTACCCTCCGCCACACGCCGTCAGGTGGCTTGCGGAGTATGGATGTAGCTGTAGATGTAGATCACGCAGTGATATAAATTTCGACGCTTTCATTACAAGGCCATGTAGAAGTGGAAAGGACGAGAATCCCTATGCAGTTTCAGCTCTAAAACCCGTAAAGTTGGTATAACTGCAGGGTGCTTAGCAGCGTTCCCATACCGACCCGGCCATCAGTATGTGCGCGCGGGCCTGTAGTCTGGGTGGTGTTGCGCTGAGGCGACCGCCGGTCAGGACGTGGCAGCAGTAGCAGTCTGGGGAGGAGAGAGGCAGGTGTCCAGGCCGGCCGCGCCTCTCGGCAGGAAATCTGCCGCGCTAAGCAGGCGCCGCGCTGGCAGAAACACTTTTTGCCGCCGCTTTCCTGTTATTACGCCGCTTGCTTTACGCGCAATGAAATCGTGCCGTAATCACTGTTAATGGCCAGTTGAGGTGGCATTAAAACAATCGCTGACGGGGATTTAAACAGGCACTGCCTTTATCACCTCTAAAACGTTCTTCACAGATTTTATCTGCCGTTTATGTCTGGATGGTTTTGATTCCCCGTCTTTTACAGCAGTGCCCCGATAATAACGCGTACAATATTCAATTTTCGCTACAAAGGAGTTTCGTTGGATTCAATAAACGTCTCGTGAATGTGCGGTCGTGATGTGATGTGAGTGATTTGTGTCGCCGTTGATGCTGACGTCATCACAATACATACAGTGCGAAGCAATCGTGGGGTAATCGTGAGACGCCTCAGATTATAAAATGGTCGCCTCACAGCGTTACCACAGCCTGTTTCTCCTGAAGTAGTCGTGGAAACCTGTCGTTTACACCTCGATTTGGCGTTACACGAATAACAGGAATATTTTATGCACTGTTGTCGGCGCCAGAAACTTCGATCGTACTTGCCCCATACTTCTGTTATTTTTTATATCGTGCTTTAATACAAGTAAAAAGAGAACGGGGCCAGTAGCAATCAACAGAAGAGCACGTCAAGGATGCAGCCTCCCACGCACATTATTTAACATATATATACTGATGACATTTTTAGACAATGGAAACAAGAAGTAAAACCAGGAATAAAATGAATTTCTAGAAACATACATTTAAATACTGCACCCTTGCAGAATCAGATAGGAAGGGAATATGTGGAGAACTTCCGTCTTACTCTAGGCTGTTGTAGAGGGCAAAAACAGTAGAGGTAGACAAAGACTGGGATAGATCCAGCAATTGAGTATGTATGTTGCAAGTGATGAAGAGGTTGGCAACAAAAAAAAAAAAACTCCTTGCTAACGGCAAAATAATTTTACAACGGACAGAGGATGAGTTACGTTCTGCTCTACATCGCTTGAACTTAACGACCAAACTCTATAATCCAAACATTTAAGAAAATAAAATCAAAGTTATGGCTTTTAAAGGAAACTATTCTGTAGGTTGTAAAAATTGCTAAATGGAAAACTATTGGAATATATATCTCGTTTTCAGCTCTTAGAATTTGATATAAATTATGGAGTTGATATTATGATAAGTGCCAGCCACTGTCCATAGTACTTCAGCCGAAAAAGAAAAAAGAAAACAAGAAGAGAAAATTGTACAAAGTAATGGCACCACTTATGCACAAATACCGAAGTGAGACCTGGCCAGTGACTAAAGAGGACCAAAGAAAATACAATCTGCTGAAACGTAATTTTTAAATAATACAAATGGATGAACTCTGAGGATCAAATAAAAAATTCGGAAATAAGGAAAGAAATATTTTTCATGAATGAAAGAACAGAATACGAGATAGTAAAATGTATGATACGTATTGAAAGAATGGGGGGAAATGATAGTTAGACGTATAATAGGAAAGAGATACAGGAAGACCAAAGAAAGGCCTGTGCTGCTCTAATACACTGATGTATACACTGTGCAGTCACGTTAATGTGACCGCCTGTGAAGAGCCTGAACAAACACACGCCGCTGCGCGGACCGCTACGAGACAAGCTGGAAGTGAGTCGGCGGTGCTCTGGAAGGTAGCCTACTGACAGGGGTGTGGAGGCGATTCCAGTACCGCGGAGACCTGCACTGTGTTTCTCGGTTGAGGATCCGTGGTGCGAACAGCCCGAATGCGGTGGTCCCACGGTTTGTACACTGGGTTTTAATCCGACTAGTTTGGTGGCGAGAGGCGTACGGTAAACTCGTGCTGTTGCTCAGCCAACCACAGTGGTAGCTTTGTGATACGTTGCATTATTCTGCTGATACATGCCACTGCGCCGAGGAAAAACAAACTGCTTATAGACGTGGACGCGGTTTCCAAATATAGACGTGTACTTGATCACTTTTGCCTTCCACAATGACGAGCTGACCCAGCGAAAACCTTCTGGCCCCTACCCTTCCGACGAGTGTGCGGTGTGTTTGCCTTCACACGTTCCACGTCGTACTCGCTAAAGGCCATTTGTCCGATGAAGCGTGAAAGATGATCCATCTGAAAAGGCCACGTGTCACCACTCAGCAGACGCCAAGTTGCAGTACCGGCGTACAAATTCCAGCCTTCGTCGACAATGAATACCGTTCGGCAGCACGGGTGCCTGCGGTCCGGTCGGGTTATCGTCATAACTGACATTGCGATGAGTGGGCGCGGCCCGAAAGCCAGTAAACTGTAAGGAAAGCTGGTGCCTGCTGCAGAGGCCCACATGCAGCAACGCCTGCTGAGCGGTCATCGGGGAGACGGTGCTGGTAGCCCCTCGGTTCATCCGGGCGCTCAGTTGCTCTCCAGTAGCTCGTCTGTTCGCCCTTAGACACCTCCGCAGTCGTCACTCACCCCTATCATCCGTGGCACCTGCTGCACCACAGTTGCCCCGGTTTCCGACAGCGCCATTTTGTGATGCACCGTACACTTTAACCACGGTCTCAGAACTTAGTTGTAAGGTGTCAGGCAAATCCAACACCTTCCATGAAAACCCTGACGTGATAGCAAATCCAGCAATATGTCACATAGCTCCGAATAAATCCTGACATTGAACTAACCAAAGTAATACGATCAACGACTGAGAAAATGGAATACCACAGATTAACACAAGTGAGCCTAAATGCACGTCATACCTTCCCACCGTGAAACAGACGCAGTTCCGAGGGGAGAAACGAGAACAGAAGCCGAGAGCAGAGCCGTGTAGGCTAGAAGGCCCTACGATAAGAGCGGGATAGTGGGACACCCACATAGCCGGCCGGCCGCCAGGGGGTCCATCCCCCAGCCCATGTTAACAGATAGAGCCCTCCAGAAGAACAGTATAGATCTTATGATAACACTAAATGGGCCACACCAGCTGCAAGTTTTAGCGTGAGACTATACGCGTCTCTGTTACGTAGCAAACATTAAAAACATTGCCCCACCACGAAAAGTATAACGTTTCTCATTGGGTAGACAGAATTTTTGTGGGCGGAGCTTAAGGTTAACACTGAGGCGCTGATTGGTCAGTTGAAAACACAGCCAGATACCTTTTTCTTAAACCAACTTCGGTACACAGTAGTTAGGAGAAGTTAGGAGAGAGTTGCTACCGAGACAGCGAGGTGTGTGGAGCTGTGCTGCCCGCCCCCCCTTACGCTGCCTAACCATCGACAAGGTAATGGACGCACGCGATGCCACATAAGAGCGCATAAGGCTTCACTCAGAAATGAAGAAATCTCATCTGTTACATTCTCTTTGAACTTCGTGGTATTCACATTTTCTACTTGAAGTTAAAATCTGAAATGCGATGATTTTTCTGTTATATAATTATTGAGAACCCACATCAGCCACTGTAATTTTCGACAATTTAAATAAGTAATTGAAGATAATTGAGGGTCACTGTAGACCATTTTTGATAGTTTTCTCTTTTATGAAACTTAATTTAAACCTAGATTATAGATGTGATATGGCATAGGTCATCCTTCGATCCATTATAGAACTTGGAAACCCATTCAGGGAATATTCATTCACATTTTTTGTGAACGCAGTTGATTTTTATCACCCTGTATTAAAATATTTCCTTTTATCAATAGTACAATTTATAAACAATGTTTTGTGAGTGGAATAAAAATTCCAATGGTAAACGTAACTGTTTTTTTGACGTTATTTTACCAGCTAACTAAAAATAGGAAAGCCTTGAACCCCTACCACTAATATTAGTTAGTATTAAGATTGTTTTACAGGGAGTGCAGTGGAGCTGACACTGACATCATTAAGTATTTAATTATATCATCGATAGTCTCACTGAACTCTTCTGAACTCTACATATAATGTGTGGTCTGGCGTCTCCTTACCAGCAACAGGTCAAATTAGTCAATTCCCTAAAAAACACGCTCAGAGCGTCGTTGCGCGAAAGTGGTAGGGAGACACGACTCAGAACAAACAGACACCACGCAGAATGTTAGATAGTCACTTGGGAAGTGCTTCCATCATTGATCCGAAAGCTAATGATCATGTCCTTTTGGTCGTCAGATAAATCGCTCAGATTACCCACCACGACAATAAGTGCGCTGTTTCTCGCATCCCCCTAACACACTTTTTATACCCCGGTGGCACGTTGACGTCGTCACGCGTATGCGAGGGAAAATATAAAAAAAACTGGACGAAGTTTGCTAGTTTCAGAGTCACAGTGAAGACAGCAGGTTTCTGCACAAGATACTTCCAAAGAAGCTGTCCATCTACTCTCAGTCCCAAGACTTTAAAATGGTCAACTGCACTGACTGTTCGAACACCTCGGGATAGTAAAATTTGATGGGAGAAACTGCTGGTATAGAATTTTGCCGAAGTTAACTAATTGCAGAGGCAAACTGCAGGAATGATAGCGAAAAGAGTTGTTGGTGACTTGAATGAGTGCGTGAGACAGCAACATATCCAAAATTTCGACCAGTATTTAATTAAAGCCATTATTCCTAATTAGTTTTTCCCCAACATTTGTTTTGAGGTACATCTACATCGACAGAAGTACCCTGCAAGCCACCGTGGCGGAGGGTACGCCCGTACCACCACTGGTCACTTCCTTTCCTTTTCCACTCGCAAACAGAGCGAGGGAAAAACGACTGTCTACGTGCCTCCGTATCAACCCTAATTTCTCGTATCCCATCTTCGTGGTCCTTACGCGTAATATATGTTGGCGGCAGGAAAATCATTCGACAGTCAGTTTCAAATGCAGGTTTGCTGTAGTTTCACAATAGTGTTCTTCGAAAAGTACGTCCACTTCCCTCCAGGAATTCAGATTTCTGTTCCCGAACCATCTCCGTAACTTACCGGTAACAAATCCGCCTCTGTATTACTTCGATGTGATCCTTCAATCCGACGTTTTACGGATCCAAAACACTCGAGCAGTATTCAAGAACAGGTGGCACCAGCGTCCTACATGCGGCCGCCTTTACAGATGACCACACTTTCCTAAAATTCTCGCAATAAACCGAAGTCGACGACTCACCTTCCCTATCACAGTCCTCACAAGCTGTTTCCATTTCGTATCGCTTGACAACGTTTCGCCCACATATTTAAACGACGTGACTGTGTCAAGAAGTACACTCCTAAAGCTGTATACGAACATGATTAACTTATATTTTCCCATATTCAGAGCTAGCTGCCGTTCATCACACCAAGTAGAAATTTTGCCCAAGTCATCTCCTATGTTGCTACAGTCACTCAACTCCGACACCTTACCGTACACCACAGCACCATCAGCGAGCAACGCCAGATTGCTGGCCATCCCGTCCGCCAAATCAATTATGTATGTAGAGAACAATAGCGATCCTATCACACTTCCGTGGCGTATTCCTGGCGATAATCTTGTCTCTGATGAACATTCGCCGTCGAGGACAACATACTGGGTTCCGTTGTTTAAGAAGTCTTCGAGCCACTCACATATCTGTGAACTTATTCCATATGTCCGTACCATCGTTAATAGCCTACCTGCAATACGGCGTCGTGTCAAATGCTTTCCAGAAATCTAGAAAAATGGAATCTTCATCCATAGTTCGCAGTGAAACGAGGGCATGCTGATTTTCAGACGGACGACTCCTTCTGAAATCATACTGATTTGTGGACATGAAGGACATAAGCGTCTCGGTCTCGAGAAAATTTATTATATTCGAAAGGAGAATATGTCCAAGGATTCTGCAGGAAACTGAAGTTAGGAATACTGGTCTGTGATTTTGCGTGTCCGTTCTTTTGCCCTTCTTATAGACAGGAGTCACCTGCGCATTTCTCCTCTCGTTTGGGACTTTGTGCTGGTCGATAGACTCGCGATAAATGTAAGCTAAGTAAGGGTCGAGTGTTATACACTGTTGTTGTGGTCTTCAGTCCTGACACTGGTTTGATGCAGCTCTCCATGATACTCTATCCTGTGCAAGCTTTTTCATCTCCCAGTACCTACTGCAGCCTACATCCTTCTGAACCTGCTTAGTGTATTCATCTCTTGGTCTCCCTCTACGATTTTTACCCTCCACGCTGCCCTCCAATACTAAATTGGTGATCCCTTGATGCCTCAGAACATGTCCTACCAACCGATCCCCTCTTCTAGTCAAGTTGTGCCACAAACTCCTCTTCTCCCCAATCCTATTCAATACTTCCTCATTAGTTATGTGATCTACTCATCTAATCTTCAGCATTCTTCTGTAGCACCACATTTCAAAAGCTTCTATTCTCTTCTTGTCCAAATTATTTATCGTCCATGTTTCACTTCCATACATGGCTTCACTCCAAACAAATACTTTCAGAAATGACTTCCTGACACTTAAATCTATACTCGATGTTAACAAATTTCTCTTCTTCAGAAACGCTTTCCTTGCCATTGCCAGTCTACATTTTATATCCTCTCTACTTCGACCATCATCAGTTATTTTGCTCCCCAAATAGCAAAACTCCTTTACTACTTTAAGTGTCTCATTTCCTAATCTAATTCCCTGATCATCACCCGACTTAATTCGACTACAATCCATTATCCTCGTTTTGCTTTTGTTGATGTTCATCTTATATCCTCCTTTCAAGACGCTATCCATTCCGTTCAACTGCTCTTCCAAGTCCTTTGCTGTCTCTGACAGAATTATAATGTCATCGGCGAACCTCAAAGTTTTTATTTCTTCTCCATGGATTTTAATACCTACTCCGAATTTTTCTTTTGTATCCTTCACTGCTTGCTCAATACACAGATTGAATAGCATCGGAGAGAGACTACAACCCTGTCTCACTCCCTTTCCAACAACTGCTTCCCTTTCATGTCCCTCGACTCTTATAACTGCCATCTGTTTTCTGTACAAATTGTAAATAGCCTTTCGCTCCCTGTATTTTACCCCTGCCACCTTCAGAATTTGAAAGAGAGTATTCCAGTCAACATTGTCAAAAGCTTTCTCTAAGTTGCTGTAGACTAATCTTTATAAAATCGAAACGGTATTCTATCGGAACATGGTGACTTTTTTCTTTCAAATCTTTTAGTCATTTCTCTACGCCAGGGATGCTTATTACTATGTCGTCCATACGGGACTGTCCGATGGTCAAACGACGGTATGTTTGAACGCGGAATTTAAAACTTCGGCTTTCGTTTTGCTATCTTCAATTGCCTCTCCAGACAGATCAAGGAGGGACTGAACGGAAGCCTTAGGCCCACTTAGGTATTTTGCACAGGACCAGAATTTTCTCGGGTTCTCTGCCAGATCTGTTGCTAAGCTATGACGGTGGTAGTTCTTTTATGATTCATTCAGAGATTTTTTTCACAGGCGCACGAATCTCTGCTAACATTCGCTTATCGTCATTTGTGCCTTCTCTTTAGAACGGAGAGTGCAATGGCCTCTGCTTGCTTGGCATTTCTCAATTTCATTATTAAACCGTAGTGGTTCTTTTCCATTCTTTATTCGCTTACTAGACACATAATAGTGGAGACCGCGATGTACTGTCTGCTCGAACTTTCCCCACAATCCCTCTATGTCCATCTTAGTGGAACTAGGTGACGTCAATTCACAGACATGCTAAGAACTGCTTCTCTGGCAGAAACAGTCCCCTAGCCTTTTTGGCTGATTTAGTGACTTTCGTAAACATACTTGCTATAATGACGTCGCGATCGCTAATCCCCGTTTCTATACTGACGTTGTCGATAAGACTTGGCCTATTCGTGGCTACGTGGTCTGAGATATTTCCATTGCGTGTGGGTTGCCGAGCTTAGTGCCCGAGACATTTTTCAGAAAACGTGCTCAAAAATATTTGACACGACTGCTTGTCTACCCCCTCCCCTCCCCCAATGAATCTATAGACATCCCAGTCTATATTTAGTGGGCTAAAGTCGCTTCCAACGAGTATTTCATGATCTGAGTATTTACGCGCTACTGACCGTAGACTACCTTTGAATGACTCTACAAATTGTCACAGCGTACTCGGGAGCTGCTGAAAACATCGAACAGTTAACTTGGTTATACACGACCATATAATTTGACTGTCACACTCAACTTTGGCCTCAACAGAGACAACGCCCCCCCCCCCCCCCTATAGCCTCTAATCTGTCTTTCCCATATACGTTCCACGGCTCGCTAAATATCTCACAACTTTCCGCTTCGAGTTTCAGCCATCTATCCATCCTGAGAATAATTTGAGCGATTTGTGGAAAATGTTGAAGTAACGTTTTCTGAGATGCTGTTAAATGTGGTTCAGGAATCTAACTGAGGACGTCAGCTCTCCAACCATCCCCCGAGTGCAAATACGCACTTGCTAAACTGTAAGTTGTTACTGACACTACTTGCTAAATCGTTACTACTAGACCTTCAGCCGTAGCTGCTTACTCTCAAAAGCTTCAGCACCATCTGATATTAAATGCCCTGCTCTAAAGCACCGGAAAAGGTTTAATATGCCCCAGTGTGAGAAAAAGTGAGTGAAATAAATAATGTGTTAGTTGTACTGATCAAGCTGCCACTTCCAACACTTTTCTATCCACTGAAAACTCTTTATCTATGCACAAATGCTGCAAACGATATCCACCTCTGTCGGCTTGCTATAGTCAAGCCCAAGTCTCCCTCCACAGTTTTTAGCCCTTTGTGTAGCAGTAGTTTCCGCCTAAAATCACAATTCATTAATTTTGTTTTGGAGTGCCAATGCCTTTAGCATGAAACCACCGTTGCTGTTGCGAGACAGAGACATCTGGTGTACTTCTACGAATGTTGTGCGTTGCAGCAGTCACTCACAACTTTAGAAGCAACAGTCAGAGCGAAAATTGGGCTACGTGATTGTAGGTGATTGTGACGTGTTGTTTTCATCATGGTGACGTTACTGAGGAGATTATCGGCAGTGGTAGTAAGTGTGTCTAAAGTTTATGTAAATTAAATTTTAGTTTTTACTACTGCTTTTACGAGTGGTTCTGGTAATGGAGCCACTGGCGCTGAATGTAATTCTGAAACAAAATTTATCAAATTTTAGGCCCATTTTTTGTTATTTAAGGCTATATTTTGTTTTAGGCATTATGAGTACATGAAAGTTTCGATATGTGGCATTTTGTCTAGAAAAAATGCGAATTTACTTTGAAATACATCGCATGAAATGATGAGTGGTTGAAAACTATATGTGCCAGTGGTTCCAATGTGAAATCACCTCCTTAAAACAACTGGTCGTTAACTTTTGCCGATTCCTTTTTGTATTGGTTGCTTACTATAATAATAAAGGTTAATTTCGTGAAAATTCTAAACTTATATTTCAGACTGAAGCTACGTCCTTAATATAACTGAATGCATATTTTTTGGATGCATTTTAAAGCCCACGTATACCGGACATTTGTGTCCTATTTTGGTTTATACTGCAATCTCTAAAAATATAGGATACTTTTAACATCACGTATACAATAGCCTCGTGCACACACTGAGAATGTCCATCAGAACCTTTAACAATCTCTGTCTTGTAATATAACCTTGGCGTATGTACGAAACTACTTTCAATCCGTCAGATTTTTCCCGCTAAAAATGATGCATCGATTCTGATGCCTACTAGGTCTTCTGTGCCGTTAGGAGGCTAGCTGAGGTTACTGTGAGCTCGTTAGACCGATAGTCTCCGTACCAAACAGGGTTAAAGAGAAGATAGAAACAACCACGAAGGTGTTTATCAAACTCCTGCAACAGACAGTACACGAAAGTCGTCGTGCATCGCGAAGAAATGTTGTGTTAAAATCCCGCGAGCCTGAATTCCAAGAGGAGTCGGACAACATTTTACTGTCTTCCACAAACATCTCGCGAAACGACGGGAAAAATGTAAGAAATCAGTGCTCCTATAATAGCCTTATCAAGTCCTTCTTCCCGACCGCCGTCCCTAAACGGCATAGGAACATGTGAAGTTTGTTCTGACGCAGGATGTATCCTCCGCCAGTGTCAGAAAGTGACTCTTGGATTACGTATGTAAGTCTAAAGGTCTGCAGAGTGTCGACATTTGGCGGCGGGAAGCGGCGACCCACAGGAAAAGGAGCCAGCTCGCTGACCCGGTAGCCGACTTTGCTAACAGCGGCAGGGCGGCGCGCGGGGACTGCATTCACGTCCCCACTCACTTCTCGTACACATGGAACGTAATGAAAATCATGTAGTCTAGCTGTAGCATGCGCTGGAGTCAGTGTAACGGATCACGTGCTTCGCGGAGTTTTTCCATCTGTGCTTGTGTTGGAGCAGAAATCCAAAGGCGCTACATGAATAGAAATGTATGGTTCCTTGCCGCTATTTTTTTTCGACTTGCCAGAACAATGAATGAATAAAAATGGTATGTCTGAATCAAAAAAATAAATTCTGTCTTTATCGATGAATTAGATATGAAAAAGGTGACATATCTCAAAATAAGCCGGCCGGAGTGGCCGTGCGGTTCTAGGCGCTACGGTCTGGAACCGCGAGACCGCTGCGGTCGCAGGTTCGAATCCTGCCTGGGGCATGGATGTGTGTGATGTCCTTAGGTTAGTTAGGTTTAAGTAGTTCAAAGTTCTAGGGGACTAATGACCTCAGAAGTTGAGTCCCATAGTGCTCAGAGCCATTTGTACCATTTTATCTCAAAATACCACACTCACTTCAGTAGTCGAGGGCAATGACAAATGGACAAGTACAAATTTTTACGTAATTATATTTTATCAAATAACTCTAATAGAAGCGGCCAGCTTAGAAAAACTCATCCTACAATAAACCCACCTATGTAACCACAACGTATTTTTAAGACACATGCAGTTTAAATGTCAAATTACATACAGTCCGACATTTTACAATCCGACATCTTACAAGAAGTCAATTCCAGTAGCTGCAATGTAGGTATTTCTGCACAACAAGCTTGCCTGTTTCGAATTACAATGCCATTATCAAATGCACCTGTGGGTGTTGTAAATAATTTATCTTATTTACATCTTAATTTATCTCGTTTACGTCTTACTTACGATGTGGAGGGTATTTTTATAGATTATATTTCTGTTTAATATCTAATAGCCACAGTTCTCACGTTTTCCGATTTTGTGACGTATTACAAGTTTCTAGTCACGAGCGAATTATTTAGTTTCACCTGACTGCTTCGGTAGTCAGGTTTTTGAATCTCTGCGTATTAATCTAATTTATTAGGCACAGTTCCTGCATTTTCGTCAGCGTCTACAGTAGAGTTACGCAGCAGGTGCCGATAGTCCGTTTATCTGGGTAGTTTATTTTTCCATGGCCTTTAGTATGAATAGGGACTGTGATTGTTGTGTGAGGATGCGAGCCGAGTTGGTGACACTTCGCTCTCAGCTCCAGGCATCGATGGCTTCGGTTACACAGTTTGAGGCTGTGGACCGACCACGGGGATCCAACGGACGTCCAACACGACCGAGTCTTCCGATGGCTCCTCAGCGATGGCCAGCCCAATTACAGCTCGCACTGAGTCTGACCCATCTCCTGCGGTCGAATGGGAGGTCGCCCCGGGGGGGAAAGACTTCCCAGGCGGCCGCGCGTAAGGCCTCCCCGGTTTGTCTGACAAACAAGGTTCCAGGCGCAGTCTCTGGCTGGCACTGACGCTCAGCCAGATGCCATCGCCTGCCCTGTTTCAGAGGAAACCTCTCAGCCCGCAAGATCCGGACAGTCACAGAGGGTGGGATTATTGATAGTTGGGAGCTCCAACGTTAGGCGCGTTAAGAGGCCCCTTAGGGACATGGCTGCCAAGAAGTGAAAGAAAACCATCTGCACTCTGTGTGCATACCGGGAGGTCGTTCCACACGTGGAAAGAGTCCTCCCGCATACCATGCAGAGCATGTCGGTATCAATGTTATGTGTCGCTCTGGATCAGAAGAGATTCTCTCTGGTTTCGAGCGGCTAACGAAAGTGGAAAAGGCTGCCAGTCCTGCTTGCAAGATGAAAGCAGAGCTTTCCATTTGCAGAACAGATGACAGGACCGATTGCGGACCTCTGGTACAGAGCCGAGCGGAGGGTCTGAATCAGGGGCTCAGACGGTTCTGCGACCGTGTAGGCTGCAGGTTCCTCGACTTGCGCCAAAGAGTGGTTGGGTTTCTCGTTCCGCTAAATAGGTCAGTTGTCCACTATACGCAGGAGGCGACTACACGGGGGCTGTGTGGCGTGGACTGGGCGGTTTTTTAGGTTAGAGGGTCTCAGGAAAACGCCAAAAGGCCTCCAAAGGGTGCAGGCTGAACACGTGAAGAACGTAGATACAGGAACCATCGGTATAACAGTTGTAAATTGTCGTAGCTGTGATGGGAAAGTACCAGAGCTCCAAGCGCTAATAGAACGCACTGATGCTCAAATCATTATAGGCCCTGAAAGGTGGCTAAAGCCGGAGATAAACTCACCAAAATTTTTGTGAAGAAGCTAACGGTGTTCCGAAAGGATAGGCTAAACACGGTTGGCGGTGGCGTGTTTGTTGCTGTTAGAAGTAGTTAATCTTTTCACGAATTAAAGTAGATAGTTCCTGTGAATTACTATGAGCAGAAGTCATTTTTGGCAACCGGAATAAAATAATAATTGGATCCTTTTACCGACCTTCCATTTCAGATGATACACGTTGCTGAAAGGTTCAAAGAAAACTTGAGTTTGGTTTCGAACACGTTCCCGACTCATACTCATAGTCGGTAGTGACTAATTTGCCCTCGATATGTTGGCGAAAATACATGTTTAATTCCAGGAGGTACGCATAAAACATCATCCGAAATTGTGCTAAACGCATTCTCTGAAAATTATTTCGAGCAGTTAGTTCATGAGACCACGCGAATAGTAAACGGTTGTGAAAACACACTGGACCTCTTAGCAACAAATAATCCTGAGTTAATAAAGACCATCAAAACGGATTCATGGATTAGTGAACACAGGTTTGTCGTAGAGAAACTGAATATCGTCACCTCAAAAACCACCAAAAATAAAGGAAAAATACACCTATTCAAACAAGCAGATAAAAATTCACTTGAGGCCTTCCTGAGAGAAAATCTCATCTTCCAAATTAACAATAGAAGTGTAGACCAGTTGTGGCTTGAATTCAAAGAAACAGTATCGGCAGCAATTGAGATATTTATACCACATAAAGCGGTCTATTGACACACAATGAACATGGACTTAGAAAACATCGTTCTTGTGAAACACAACTAGCTCTTTACTCGTATGAGATGTTGAGTGCTGCTGAGAAAGGAATTCAGATTGATTCCGTATTTCTGGGTTTCCGGAAGGCTTTTGACACTGTACCACACAAGCAGTTTGCAGTGAAATTGCGTTCTTATGGAATATCGTCTGAGTTATGTGACTGGATTCGTGATTTTCTGTCATAGAGGTCACAGTTCGTAGTAATTGATGGAAAGCCATCGAGTAAATTGATTTCTGGCACTGCTCAAGGTAGTGTTTCAGGTTCTTTGCTTTCTTTGTCTATACAAACGATTTGGGAGCAGCCGTCTTATGTTGTTTACAGAAGACGCTGTTGTTTATCGCGCATTTAAGGGGCGCTATGAGCTCACCAGTCGGTCAGTCTGGGTCAGTCTCTCGTCCCCAGTTGCTGGTCTGTCTCTCGGTCTGCGTTTGTGCGGGAGTTAGTGTCTGTTTGTCGTTGGAGTGCGAGTATGTCTGTCGTTTGGATCAAACTTTAAGCCAGAAAATGAGAGTCTTGCCACTCCTCCAGTAACAGAACTCAGCTAGTGGTCGCCCGGTCGGGGCTGAGTCCCTACATCTGAGTCTGCGCGTTACGCCGCCAGTCTGCTCGAGTTGCTTGGGCAACGAACGGTTATTGGCGGTTGGATGGGTCGGTTGGTCGGTCGCGCACTGAGACACGAGATGACTTGTCCGCCTTGAGCGTCGGCGCGTGTGAGGTCCCCACGTGAGTCCAGCGGGCCGCGCCTTATAGCGAGGGGTAGTGGCTTCGCGGTCGACACGAGAGCAACAGGAGTCAAAACACGACATCGGGCTGGCCGGGCCGAGCTGCGACGCCGTGAGACGGGAGATCGGCGCGCCTTGCTGCTTCCGTTGAAGCGGCTGGCAGCGGACGGTTCGGGAGAGCGTTGGGGGTGCTGCGCCAGGTCTTCGCCAGAAATCGCAGTTTATTAAAAGTGATTGGAGATATGTTGTTTCATTTACTCTTGTTAAATTCTACTTGTTTTCTTCGTGAGGTCACCAGCCGCTTTGTTTTGGGGTCGTCCCACCATTCTTCTCCGTTTTCCCACCCGCGGGAAGGTGGTTATTTGGTTATTGGGTGGTCCGTTTTCCCTTGTGGAGTTGGGGCGGATTAGTGCAATCTGCGGTTCGGGGCTGTTCAGTAACCCCCCTGTCAATCTGCCATACGTTAACAGCTGCCTCTGTCATGTTTGTCGGATTCGGTGTTAACGAATTTATTGCATAAGGTGTAAATGCCGAATTCCTGAAATATGTTTTTATCTTGCCTGTCATCTTGCGAGGTGGTATATGTGTAATGTAGAGCATGTTGGTACATTTTATGTAAAACTGCATTTCATGAATTTTACTTAAATGGTCGTTTTAGCATATAAAGTTGCCACCCTTCCACTGTAAGAGTTCTTTTAAAAACAAGTTGCACTTTCAGTGGCAAATAATTCTAATGTGGGTGTTTTGTACCATTTCCATCCCTCTTACGGGGTGCATAGTTTATGTGTTTGTGTGAGTTGTTAAAATTTTTAGTTTAAAGTAATCTGGCGTGTTGCAGATTTGCACCAGTGTAGTCTTTCAGAGGTTGTTGTGAGCGGTCGTGACTACGGCCGTGTTAAAAGGGAGCGACAAGGTTCTCAGCCCGAAAGCTCATACTATAAGAAAAAAGTTATTTTTGCCTCTGAATAAATTGTAACTTGATATTTAGAGGGTGCATTCTGATTATAATTTTAAGTCTGTTTCACAAAATAAAAAAAGGCTTTTAGGAATAAAATTTCCGTTTATTGAAAAAAGTTTTTTAATTTGTTTCTTCAGTTACCATTGGCTACTACTTCCACGCTCACATAGTGTGACTAAATGTATTAATGTTCTTGATGAATCGCTAGTAAATAAAGTAAATTCTTAAGAAAAGATTTTGAAAGTAAATTCACGGTTCACCTGCGTTTTATTGGCAAGACATTTAGATAATGTAACAGATCTACTAAGGAGACCGCCTACACTACGCTTGTCCGTCCTATCTTTACCAGATAGGGTTGATGGAATACATTGAAAAAGTTCAAAGAAGGGCAGCACGTTTTGTATTATCGTGAAATAGGGGAGAGAGTGTCACTCAAATGATGCAGGATTTTGAGTGGACATCATTAAAACAAAGGCGTTTTTCGTTGCGGCGGAATCTTCTCACGAAATCCCAATCACCAACTTCCTCCTCCGAATGCGGAAATATTTTGTTGACACCGACCTACATAGTGAGAAATGTCACCATGGTAAAATAAGAGAAATCAGAGCTCGTACACAAATATATAAGTATTCGTTCTTCCCGCGGGCTATGAGAGATTGGAATAATAGAGAATTGTGAAGGTGGTTCGATGAACCCTCTGCCAGGCACTTAAATGTGATTTGCCATACAGATGTAGATATCAGAAGTGCCTGGTCTTTCAAAAGGCACCATACCGATGGTTTATACCGCATACAGGAAAAGCGGCATACCGTCATCGCTTAAGACATAATGTCGAAAGTGTGTTTTGAGTGAACGGATGGACGGTCATTGAAAAGAACTTTGACGAAAGATAAGAGGACGACAACTGCAGAAATCACTGCAGAACCGAGCGCCGCTGTCGCGAATCCTATCAGCACCAAAACAACACGAATCTTCGTGAGACGACGCTGCAGGTCGCGCTCGAATTCCAAGACCACTCGTCATCGATGCAGGCGCAAAAGTGAAACATGGCGGGGTTTCGGTAATAATACGGGCAGCCATGTTGTGGTGTTTCTGCGAGTTACTCTGTAAGGTCGCATTACGTCCCGTGATGCAGTTATGCTGAGTTGGAAGAAGACAGGGCATCTGTTCACACAGCTCGCATCGTCCGGGATTGGTTTTGTCAGCACGGAGATGAACTGTCGCATCTCTCCTGGTTGCCCACGTCACCAGATCTGAACATTGTTGAGCCTTTGTGGTCTCCTTTGGAGAGGAGATTGGGTGATCCCTATCCAGCATCACTGTTACCTCAACTTGCCGCTATTTTGCAGAAAAACTGGTATAATATTTCCTCCGAAAGTACGATATCCATTTATCCGTTGCTTGACGAATAGAAACTTTTCCGAATGCCAACGATTTTGCTGCACCGTTTTAGGCATGGTAACACGTCGTGTGCTTGGTGTTCCGACTCTTTTCTCCAGCCCCTGTATATCCTTTTCAGGAGACATGCCGTAACTATAGCTGATTAAAATGTAATAATTGTTCAGTGTAGGTAATCACAATTTTACCGACAGTCACGCGTATTGCAGAGAGGTAGCTGATTGACGTATAGTCCTTTACGTCTTGCCGATCGACCTTCTTGTGACTGACAGTAATTATAGCGCCGGCTAATGGTAACAAGAAGGCAAAAAGTACAGCAAAAAAGAGTTTCACTGCGGCACATGTGTGCGTGTGCGCTTAATTTACGAGCAGACAAACCTGTTGCAGAGGTGAGCCTGTATCCCAGAACAGGCGATGACGCCTCGCGGTTACGGGAGGTGTTCAGCGCTCTACAACAGCGTGAAGTCTGCTAACTGTGCGCGTACCCAAGACCACAGCGCACGCGAGGAACAGTAAGGCCCAACCGGCGCACATTCTCAGATCCATATGCGTAGTAGCAGAAGCAAGTGTTCCAGGACCGCCCAGAGCTGCTGATGAAATAATTGTTTATTCCAGGATGAGATTTCCACTATGCAGGGGAGTGTGCGCTGATATGAAACTGCCTGTGCAGATTAAAACTGTGTGCCGGACCGAGACTCGAATTCGGGACCTTTGCCTTCCGCGAGCAAGTGCTCTACCATCTTTTCGTTTTCTTGTTTTTTGTTTTTCTTTTTTGTAAGGACGACGGGTAGGCAGGGGTAGACACCCACGGCCTGGCCATCCCGCCGCCGTGCCCAAGCAACGTGTTCGAGGATCGAAGGATCAGGAAGAGGATGTTGCGGTTTTGTGTATATTGTTTTATTTATTTATTTCTTTAATTTTGATAACAGTTTTAATTTTTTATTTTTCTTTGTATTATATTTAAGGATTTCTTTTTGTTTCATTAGAAAAAAGATCCGACAACTCCAGTAGCCGAGCGTCCGAGTCGTCTTCTCGCCTGCTGGTAGAGGTTCCCCCCTATTCAGTCCGCAGAGGATGAGTATGCTCGATGATTCTTCTTCAGCTTCAGCGTCTCATACGCAGAACGCCCCAGTGAGCAGGAGGATCCGCATATAATGAGACTAAACAATTTGCGAAACGGTTTCTGTACTTCGGGTGGCGGCTGAGAGCTGCACGTGTCGCCATCAGTAAGGACCAAAAGTCGAGTGTGCCTTTGTGAGCGTCGCATAATGTGTAGTAAAGAGCCATGCCTTTTAGTCAGTTAACGGCGATCGTCCTGGTCGATGGAAAGTATACGCCGTCGGAGCGTAATACGAGGGCAGTTCAATAAGTAATGCAACACATTTTTTTTCTGAAACAGGGGTTGTTTTATTCAGCATTGAAATACACCAGGTTATTCCCCAATCTTTTAGCTACACAACACTATTTTTCAACGTAATCTCAATTCAATGCTACGGCCTTACGCCACCTTGAAATGAGGGCCTGTATGCCTGCACGGTACCATTCCACTGGTCGATGTCGGAGCCAACGTCGTACTGCATCAATAACTTCTTCATCATCCGCGTAGTGCCTCCCACGGATTGCGTCCTTCATTGGGCCAAACATATGGAAATCCGACGGTGCGAGATCGGGGCTGTAGGGTGCATGAGGAAGAACAGTCCACTGAAGTTTTGTGAGCTCCTCTCGGGTGCGAAGACTTGTGTGAGGTCTTGCGTTGTCATGAAGAAGGAGAAGTTCGTTCAGATTTTTGTGCCTACGAACACGCTGAAGTCGTTTCTTCAATTTCTGAAGAGTAGCACAATACACTTCAGAGTTGATCGTTTGACCATGGGGAAGGACATCGAACAGAATAACCCCTTCAGCGTCCCAGAAGACTGTAACCATGACTTTACTGGCTGAGGGTATGGCTTTAAACTTTTTCTTGGTAGGGGAGTGGGTGTGGCGCCACTCCATTGATTGCCGTTTTGTTTCAGGTTCGAAGTGATGAACCCATGTTTCATCGCCTGTAACAATCTTTAACAAGAAATTGTCACCCTCAGCCACATGACGAGCAAGCAGTTCCGCACAGATGGTTCTCCTTTGCTCTTTATGGTGTTCGGTTAGACAACGAGGGACCCAGTGGGAACAAACCTTTGAATATCCCAACTGATGAACAATTGTGACAGCACTACCAACAGAGATGTCAAGTTGAGCACTGAGTTGTTTGATGGTGATCCGTCGATCATCTCGAACGAGTGTGTTCGCACGCTCCGCCATTGCAGGAGTCACAGCTGTGCACGGCCGGCCCGCACGCGGGAGATCAGACAGTCTTGCTTGACCTTGCGGCGATGATGACACACGCTTTGCCCAACTACTCACCGTGCTTTTGTCCACTGCCAGATCACCGTAGACATTCTGCAAGCGCCTATGAATATCTGAGATGCCCTGGTTTTCCGCCAAAAGAAACTCGATCACTGCCCGTTGTTTGCAACGCACATCCGTTACAGACGCCATTTTAACAGCTCCGTACAGCGCTGCCACCTGTCGGAAGTCAATGAAACTATACGAGACGAAGCGGGAATGTTTGAAAATATTCCACAAGAAATTTCCGGTTTTTTCAACCAAAATTGGCCGAGAAAAAAAATGTGTTGCATTACTTATTGAACTGCCCTCGTATATCATCAGGGGAGATAGACTCCGGTAATCGCCGCAAGAATAACGCCAGCATGCGCTGCGTGAGTAGCCAGCACTCGCTGGTCGCGCCACAAACCAGGCGGTGTGCATCCGAGTCAACGACTGAGCATGTCGGACACAAGGGGTCGTGGGGCAGATGAATGGAATGAAGTCTCTGGCGAGTAGCGAACTTCCCGTTCACAACCACGCACCACAACGAACGCACCGTCGTAGGTAGAAAAGGCGTGTGTACTGCTCGCCACACAGCATTCCAGCCAATTTCGGGATGTCTGTGAGCGACCGTACTGACAGGCTGCCGCTGTTGCTAAAGACGATAGTAGTCTTTCGTAACGGGCATCCGTGTCGTCGGAAAGTCTGATCTTAAGCTGAGGTCAATCAAGAGCTCTCCGATGTGGGCGAGTGCAGGTGAAATGTGTCCTACAGAAACCAGGGGATGCAGAGAGTGTGGTGCCACTTCCGCTATCAGGGTGCCCGTCAGAGTGGCGCGGGCAGAGGTCCACGTGCGACGCATACAGTGGAGGTAAAGAGGACGCGCACGGGTACAGACATGAATTAAACCGATACGGCCCCCTCTCCCCCCCCCCCCCCTGCGGCAGTGTCACGATGGCGTATCGGACTTTAATAAAACAAGCCCGGCGCTCACGAAATGTCCATACGCTGTCTGAAATCTGTCGGCCATCGTAGCCATCAAGGGAAGGACACATGCAAAATAGTTCAGTTTGGAGACAAGATAGGTGATGACATAACGTGTTCTGAGGAGCATATCCATGCGACGCAATTTGTTGTCCTGCAGCAGAGCACGCGTGTGGTGTAGGAGCCGGCGGTACGTAGCCGCCGCCGTGCGACGAACATTGCTATAGAACTGCACTCCTAAACACTTGAGTACGGGCACCTTGTCAAAGGGCACCGCCGTTGCGTGGGAAAGCCCCCCTCCAACATCCGTGTATTTTGTCTTCTTCACGTTGATGACGCTCCCAGCGACCGCTCCGCACTGGGGTAACCTCTGAAGCGCCACGTGCATTTCATCCAGTGATCTGCCCAGAAACACCACATCATCGGCGAATGCACCACAACGAAAGGTCACGTCCCGCATGCAATGCCTGTTAATCACTGCCGTAGACTATGTAAAGCTGGTTCAAGCGCTGCCTCAAATAATATACCCGACAAGGGTCACCCTTGTCGCACTGACCGTCCAACAACAATGCGACCAGACCGATAACCGTTGACCATCGTGCGGAGGCGCGCTCCGTGGACCAGTCGAAGGAGAACCGACAAGACTCTGGAGAGAGCCCCATGCACTCCAAAATTGCGCCCAGGAAGCCGTGCTCGACGCGGTCGAATGCGTGGTCAAAATCGACGGCGACAAGGGCGCCTCGTATTTTGCAGGCCGCCGTCGAAGCAATGACGTCGCGGTATGCTCCTGCCGCTGTAAGAATGTTGCTGACACCACCTAAACGTGTCTGATCCGTGTGGATGGCTTTCCCGATGGCGGTGTGGAGGCGCGTAGGATGCGGGCGAAAATCTTGTAGTCGTTGTTGAGGAGTGTGAGTGTGTAACCTCCCCCTCACTTATCCATCTTAATGACAGTGAAAAATTTAACCGCATGTACCTAATGTAAATTTGGGAAAAGCAATCGTCAGCAAAGTTAATCTATCGGTAAAGAGGGAGGAAGGGTTACATCTAAATGAATGCAAAAAT
Organism: Schistocerca americana; assembly: GCF_021461395.2. Classification (NCBI taxonomy): domain Eukaryota; kingdom Metazoa; phylum Arthropoda; class Insecta; order Orthoptera; family Acrididae; genus Schistocerca; species Schistocerca americana. The sequence goes on from NC_060127.1 coordinate 196,801,966, forward strand.
GCAAATAAAATTGGTGGAAATTAATTCTGAAAAAGGAGAAAGTTAATAAAGAAAGAATAAAGAAAGTAAATGTGCAGTCTTTACTTTAACAATTAACTGGCGTTATTTAGATATTTGAGATTTGGAGAAAATTACGGTCGCCACTCTTACGGACAACTATTCTAATTACTGAAAAAGAAACGTTAATGCACATATAATTAGCACAAAAAGCGTGGCAACTGAAGGTTGTCAGAAGTAATAAATTTCGCTGCTCTCGACTTAATTTAGCAAAAGAATTAATAAAACCGGAAAATTGAACGTTAATTTAGTGACTGAAATTAATAGTGAACTTTGTTTCTGAAGCACTACGAATTTAAATAAAATAAGGTTAGTCTTAGGCTACCTCAAGAATCATCTCAAAAGCAACTTGAATCTACGCAATTTAGAAATAAGAAATTTAACTTTGAATTTGAATTAAATGATTTTGAACAATTAACAGTAGTAAAATTTAGTACGTACCAAGCTGAGCTGCAGTCACAGGTAAGCTAAAATATGGCAATAAAACTCGCAGTCTTAATTTGTGCTTGTGTAATCTAAATATAGTTTTATTTGGTTATTGTAGCCAGCTATGAATACTTTAACTGAACTTTGAAATTAAAGCAGTGAAATGGAATGATACTACTTTAATGCTGGCGTCTGAATTTCAACGACACTCGGGTTCATTTCGGAAAAGGAAGGGACCCTGCTTGGTAATGCAATTGGGACAATGAGCAACAAAGGTTCATGCTAAGTTCCTGTATTTTAGTGATGCAAATGGAACAGTTTGAAAAGCTGAGGGCTGCCATACAGTTCTAAAACTTTACGTGCTTTGTCTTCCTTGTTGGTTGGTTGAATGTTTGAAGCCGTCGATCGAGGAGGTGGCGAGAATCGCTTATTGTCTGCCGTCGCTGTTGCAGAAGCTGGATGTTGGCGCGCTTTCTTCTCGAGACGGTCACCAGCCAAAACGGGCTCTTGATGTGTGCCAGCTAATGTTTCCCGTCGGCGACACCGTGCCAGAAACTATCATAGCAAGTCGAACACAATTACATGCTGCCAAACCCCGCAAGCGCGGCAACTCGCGGGAGCGTCACTCAACACCCTTGCTCCACCGCCCTAATCCAGCCAGGCTCTGCTCTGCCCGCGCTCCACGCGGCAGAGTTAACACTTCCAAAGATCCTAAACACTTTGGTTCTCCACACGACCTATCGATGTAATCGTTCGATAGCATAGTTTTCCCTAGGCAAAAGACCCAGCGTAAAAATACAAATGATGGAAATAGGAGGATATGCATTTCCGGCGTTACAAGTGGGCGGAAGTCCTACCACATACAGCCACCATTCGGTTTCAGTACTGGAATCAAGAAGCCGTCTGTGAATTCCGTGGGGACAGTGAAATCAGGGTGGATCAATTCTTGAAACATTTGGATCCACTTGTCGCCCATAAGGTCATAAAAACTGCGGTAGAATTCCAGGGGTTAAACCGTCAGGGCCTGGCGATTTGTTCGGTGCTCCACGTGCCATGGCCGATGTCAGCTCGTCAGATGTGGTGGGCGACAACAGCGTATTATGGGATGCCACGTCCCTAGGGGCGGGAAAATCGTACAGCAGCTCGCCGTAATCACGTACGTTTCGCGGATCTGCCATGTACAAGGTCCCGTAGTGTCGGGCGAACGTGTGCGCTATGTCTGTTTGTGTCACTGCGCGGCCGCCCTCCTCCGTGTTTACCGCCGCAATGAGCTGACGTTTGCGGTGGCGGCTCTCGCGCACAATGTGACGGACCGATGCCTTTTCGTCGAGGATGCAGTCTTCCACTCGCGCACGGGTGCGGACGCCTTCTAGGTGCTCTGCCCTGATGCGATGTAGACGAGCTTTGATGCGTTGTAAAGATATCTGACGTTCGGGAGACAGCGGTTGCGTCTCCGGCTCACGTAACGCTATACAGTAAAATTCCGATGTCGCCTGCCAGTTCGATCTGTCACCCGTAGGCCATCAGGGTCTTTCGGAGTGCAGGTTCGACACTTCCAGCCACCTCAGTGACGTGGAAGCGTACATAGGCAGGCGCCTGAAACAACGACGCCACGTGTCAGTAACTGCTTGCCGACATGTTCCCTCGCGTCTGAGGGCGACGTTTAGCGTCCACGGGCCTCTGCTGCGCCTGGTAAGTTGTCGGGGTAAGGTGACAGTGCAGATATACGCGAGGTGATCCGTGTATGCCTTCGGCCAGAGTTCTGCATCACGGGTCAGAGGCCACGCGAGACGTATATCCGGTCCAGACGACTGGCAGAGTGGCTGGTAATGTGCGTCTATCCGCGCTGGTTCCCATGATGTAAGAGCCATGTGTCGTGAAGCGCGAGGTAATGCACCAGTGCTTGTAGAGCCGGGCATGGGACGTAATGCGGCATCTGGTCCTCGGGCCGCAGAACACCGTTAAAATCGCCGCCCACTATGTAATGGTCCATATTTCCTTGCAAAAGTGGCGCTACCTCCTGCGAATAGAAGAAATCCGTGTCAGCGCGATGCGAATTAGCGGAGGGAGCGCAGACGTTAACGAGGCGGACTGCGCCAAGTGTAAGAACGATGCCTCGCCCGTTCGGGAAGTACGTCACGTCAGCGGCGTCAATGCCATCCCGGAGAAGGATGGCCGTTCCTGCTGCACCATCACCAGAGGGTAGGCTGTAGGTGGTGTAGCCATATAGGTCTAAACACAGCTCGGGACGGACCTCCCGGAGAAGGGCAATGTCCAAGTCTGCCGCTCTGATCATGTCGTGTAATATGCGGGTCTTGACAGTGGAGTGGACACCATTGACGCTCACTGTTCCCACACGGTTCGACTGAGACATATGGAGTGGCGGAGGCGGTGTGCTGGTGCACGCCCACGGTGGTCTCGTAAACCACACAGCCATCCAGCCACAAGTAGGGCATTACTGTGCCGTACGATCCCCTGACTGGCAGAACCCTCTGGGCTCAATGTCAGCTGTGGGCTCTGGTGGAGGTATCGATGTGTGCTGTGCATCATCGGCCTCCATATCGTCTGCCCAATCACAAAGAGAGGATTGGGAGGACAGTGGTGGCTGGTCGCTTTCACAGGAGCCCAAATTTTGGGAGTCGACGTGATGTGCCTCGTATTCAGGGCCACCAGATGTAGGAGAGTGTTCTTTATCTTCCAGGCGCCTTCGTGTGAATGAGCCACTGGAATCCGTTGCAACTGTAGATGTGTCAACGGAGTCGATGTCTTCCTCCAGCTTCACATTCGTGTCCCGTTCTTCGCCGTTGTGGCCGAACGGTTCTAGGCGCTTCAGCCCGGAACCGCGCGACTGCTACAGTCGCAGGTTCGAATCCTGCCTCGGCCATCGATGTGTGTGTTGGCCTTAGATTATTTAAGTTTAAGTAGTTCTAAGTTCTAGCGGACTGATGTTGTCCGATAGTGCTCAGAGCCATTTGAACCATTCTTCAACGGACAATTGCCTTTTATTGTGTCGCTTGGGGGATTTTTGCTTGCGGGTCCAAGATGGTTCAAATGGCTCTGAGCACTATGGGACTTAACATCTGAGGTCGTCAGTCCCCTAGAACTCAGAACTACTTAAACCTAACTAACCTAATGACGTCACACACATCCATGCCCGAGGCAGGATTCGAACCTGTGACCGTAGCAGTTGCCGGCCGAAGTGGCCGTGCGGTTGAAGGCGCTGCAGTGTGGAACCGGGCTACCGCTACGGTCGCAGGTTCGAATCCTGCCTCGGGCATGGATGTTTGTGATGTCCTTAGGTTAGTTAGGTTTAACTAGTTCTAAGTTCTAGGGGAGTAATGACCTCAGCAGTTGAGTCCCATAGTGCTCAGAGCCATTTGACCGTAGCAGTCGCGCGGTTCCAGACTGTAGCGCCTAGAACCGCTCGGCCATTCCGGCAGGCGTCACGGCTGAAAGCCGGCGCCCATCTGAGCCACCCAAACACGACTGACGCCCCGTCCTCACAGCTTTACTTCTGCCAGTACCTCGTCTCCTACCTTCAAAAACTTCACAGAAGCCCTCCTGCGGACCTAGCAGATACTAGCACTCCTGGAAGAAAGGATACTGTGGAGACATGGCTTACCCATGGCCTGGGGGATGTTTCCAGAGCGAGATTTTCACTCTGTAGTGGAGTGTGCGCTGATATGGAACCTCCTGGCAGATTAAAACTGTGTGCCGGACCGCGACCTTTGCCTTTGTTTATTAACTACTGGTTGCGGTCTTCTTTTCACTAATTGCAACAGTCTTGATGGTAAATATCTTACTGTCGCCTTGTATAAAATATAAGCCATCCTGCGCTGCTGACGAAGATGAAAGAAGATCGCAAACGTATCTGTTCAAGAGTATTCTCTGGACACCCGTTACTGGTTGTTAATATGGTGTACATCCACCCTTCGCCTTTAGCCCATATTGCACGATGTGTCTAAACCGTAGACTTATGCACCAGCGCCCGGAGCGTGCATATCTGTAACTACAGGCTGGTTCACGTAGACCTATTACACAATCCACGCGGCATACACTGTCGTACATACGCAGTAGACGGTAATAACGCGGGAAACGCAAACAGGACTGTCTGATCTCTTGTACAGTCGTTCGTCCTACTGCGCGAAACACAAGGGGGACCATGTGACGTATTGGAACGTCAGCCATTCTAATTATTTATGTGACTCCAGGTTTCTGTTTCAGAAGAAATTGTTTTTTATCATTATTTATTAAGTAATTGTTATTCTCTTATGTAGGTTACTACTGTTCTGATTTACAGACTCAACAGTTAGTTTTGTATTATGACACTCGGTTACACAGGTATATGTATTTATGTAGCATTTTGCACATGGAGAACCCACTTGTTTTGCCCTGGCAGTGACAGCAAACCTTCGGATTGGGGCAGAACAACGCCAGACGTTGTTGAGTTCGATCTTGGCTGAAAAGAAGGGACAAAGGCAGGGTATTACATTCACTGCTTAAGAACTGAGGCCCGAAGATCCGCAACGATTTCGGAACTTCGTGAGGACGGACATGGCTTCTTTCGAGAAGCTGCTGTCTGTGACAGAAGATGGAATCAGCAAGTGTGACACAGTCATGAGGGAGACTATCTCACCTTCTCGGAAGTAAGAATTAAATGATATGATTATATGTTTTGCGATCATACCAACCTAGATCACTGATAAAATACCAGTACACGCCCTGTTATGTTGCAGGCTGGTTGTAACATTACGTTTCCTGGCGAATGAGGAATATTTTATATGTCTGTCTTTTAGCCACAGTATAGCGCAGACCACCATTTCAAAAATAGTTGTGGTTATATAGACTGCAATTTGCAACGCTTTAATGGGCCAGTACTTAAAGGTTCACTTGTGTTATTTTTCCAAGTTTGGAATATACGAGGTGTGATTGGAAAGTTTTAATTATGGATTTGTAATTGTACATTGGTGGTACTTACATGCCACTGTGACGCATCCCCTTGAAAATAGTCCCGCCCTGACTGAACACACCGGCTCCAACGGTGTTTCCACTTTTGGAAACATTCCAGGAATTTTTTTTCGTCAAGTGTGTTGCCTGAATGTCTTCAATCGAGTCAAAAGCGCTTCCCTTTCATTGAAAATTACAGTTTAGGAAACAGGCAGAAGTCCGCAAGGGCCAAACAGGGGAATATGGCAGTTGTGGAAACACACGAACTTTGAATCTGGTCAAAAATTCAACGACGGAGAAGATACGATGATCCGGAGCATTGTCACGGTGTAGCACTGCGCTCCTGCCTTTCCACAGTGCAGGTCGCGCAGCGCTCAAGGACACATTTGTAGTATTTATGGTTAATTGTCTGTCCTCCAGGGGTACATTCATGATGCACAATAGCGGCAGAAGCGATAAAAAATCACCAACATTGTCTTCACCTTCGACAGACTTCGCCATTTTGCCATTTTCTTTCAGGATCATATCCATATACCCACGATTCGTGACCTGTAATTACCCCATTTAAGAAATCTGCGTCGTTTTTAGTCCGTTTAACCAGTTCTTGGAACACTTCAAGACGGTATTGCCTGTGGTCACTTGACAACACTTTCGGAATGAATTTTGCGGACACTCGATGCATGTTCAGGCCTTCAGTTAAAATTGACTGAACTGCATAGAAACTTAAATTAAGTTCCTCATCCATCTCTCTAATTGTAAGTCTACGATCAGAGCGCAATAAGTCGCGAACTTTCACAACATTTTCATTCCTTTCTGAGGTGGAAGGACGGCCGGACCGTGGTTCATCTTTAAATGATTCGTGGACATTTTCATATGTGTTGAACCGCACAAAAACAATGTTCTGTCTCATACAATTATCTCCAAAAGCTGTTTTTAATCGTTTGTAAGTCTCAGAAGCTGATTTCCCGGTTTAAAAAAAAGTTCACGGAAACTCTTTGCTTCGCTTTTACATCTGTGGTGTCACCGCCAGACACCACACTTGCTAGGTGGTAGCCTTTTTAAATCGGCCGCGGTCCCTTAGTACATGTCGGACCCGCGTGTCGCCACTGTCACTAATTGCAGACCGAGCGCCGCCACACGGCAGGTCTAGAGAGACTTACTAGCACTCGCCCCAGTTGTACGGACGACTTGCTAGCGACTACACTGACGAAGCCTTTCTCATTTGCAGAGAATATAGTTAGAATAGCCTCCAGCTAAGTCAATGGCTACGACCTAGCAAGGCGCCATTAACAGTATATAGTCTTGAACGTACCATCAAGAACGATGTATACAAATGATGGATTAAAGTTAAGTATTCCAGCAGCTACGTACTTTTCTTTATAGCATTCATTCCGTATCCTGTTTCAGACCTCACGCCAGCCTGCGTGAGCTTATAGCGTGCATTTCGGCTTCCTCCAACAACACGGTGTTGGCACTTCTGCCGACACTTCAACATCCATTTTCACAGAGACAGAATCCGGCAAACAAGGTCCAAAGACCCGCACTCAACCAGCTGCCACAACCAACTGAATAAAGGAAACGCCGTTTCCTGTCAAAGGGCGTTCAAGGACAAGGCAATGACTCATTCCCCACCCTTTGTGTACCTGCCCGCCAAACCAATAAGCAGTAGCGGATCCATTCTTAAAACTTTCCAGTCACACCTTGTATATATGTGCTGCTCAGGTTTTTGCAGTCCTCGTCTGGCGCACTGGGCCAAACTGCACGGACTTCCTCCCCTACCACTGCCAGTTCATCTTTTCTGACATGCTGAACTAAAGCAAGAGATGAAATCATATCAAAAATGAACTTTCGTCAACTAAGGCATTACGACACAAATGGAAAATCACCGTATACGCATATTACTCAGAAAGAAACAATTGCCGACGTACATTCTCGTGCTGATCCAAACAATCACCGTGTTGGAACTGCTTCTGTGTTGTGCGGAGTACAGAGCGCTGTAAAGCGTATTCATATCCTTCAGCATTTAGCGTTTTCTTAAGCTCAGTAAGGGGACCACAACTTACCGCGAAAAACACACCCAGACCGTAACACAACCTGCTAGCACTACAAACGACGGTCTGCATTCGCCAAACCCTAGCCCTTCTATCGAGCTGCCACAGGGTACGGCGTGTGATTCGTCACTGCAAACCACTCGTTTCCAGTCAGCCTTGTCTTTACACCGCGTCAAGCTACAGGAATGTGTAGCTCTTGAGGTGTTGCTCGACCATTGTGCCCCGCCCTGTTCAGCTCCTTGTGTTAGCTTTACCTGTGGTAGCACTTTGGAACTCACTTCTGCCGACTACACGCGATCTTTTAGAACCACCCTCCGCAGTGCTCGTCCGTCAGCAGCTCTGCTTGTTCCTTCACCTTTCTGCTTCGCGCACACATGACCGATAGCTGACTCGGGCAACTTTACGAACTAAACTCCGCCCGAACAGCCTATGAAGGCGCAACGGCACCGACCGGCCGCCGTGTCCTCCTCAACCCACTGGTGTCACCGGACGCGAATACGGAGGGGCACGTGGTCAGCGCACCGCTCTCCCGGCCGTATGTCGGTTTACGAGACCAGAGCCGCTACTTCTCAATCGAGTAGCTCCTCAGTTTACATCGAAAGGGCTGAGTGCATCCCGCTTGCCAACAGCGCTAGTGCTAGCCCAACCCGACAGCGCTTAACTTGGGTGGTCCGACACTTAAGCAACTTAAGAAAGGGTGAAATGTCCCTGATGGAGCTGTTTGTTACATGACATCTCATAACTAGCCCACGTTCAAAGTGACTGAGCTCTGCTGACGGACACATTCTGCTGTTAGTGATCCTCTGCTGACAGCACAACACTGCCCGCCACGTTTTGTACCGTCAGGTCCGCTTCTCGTGCCATTCCGCATTACATAGGGCTAACTGCATACTTTTAACCAGATAGTGTGTGGAGACAGAAAGAGAACAACAGATACACAACAGTTATAGCTTAAACGAAACAGTCTTATAATATCGGCAATATTTTAGATTTAGGATAGAACATATAAGCGATCAGCGTTTGCCAGATTCGATAAAACTACAGTGATTTCCGTATGTGCGCGGACCAGAGACAAGACGGGCAACACAGTATTCCTTTTATAAATCGAAACGCCGTTTTGTTAGTGCACTCTATATTTATTTTTGTTCTGCATACATTCTGTTCATCCGGTATGATACAGTTTTGTTTTTATATTCGATACTAGTAGGTTAGAAAACTGTGCACGTCGTACTTTTCCCATTAATAATTTATTACTCACAGTTATTCGTTCGAGCAATCGCAATCTGCGTTTAATCTCATCTCGTCAGGGGAGTCACACATACATTTCACTCATAAAACATCGACAGATCTTTTTGTTTCGTAGTTTTCATACAGCGTAAGCTGTCTGCTGTTTAACACGGTTACTGATCTGGCAAGTGCTGCTTATTTTTCTTACGAGAACTGTAGTCGATTGCTGTCGATACTTTTTTGTTCATCTGGTGTCTATCTTCTTGTTCGTCAGCGTAACTGTTGCAAAATTGCCGACTGTTGCAAACTGTGTCTGTCTACCTGCCTGTCTCTCTGTTCTCTCTCGCTGTGTGTGTCTCGCTATGCTCGTCCACGCAGCTCTGCCTGGATTTTAGGGTTCCACGCTTCTATCTGTAAAGCCCTTTAGGATCGCTTTGCTGTCCGTCTCTATGTCTGTCCGTCCGACTGTTAATAATCCTTTTCCTCGGGATCGGTTACACGTATGAACTCGAAATACGCGTCACTTACTCAGGTCTACGGTCCCTTGGCGGTGTACAAAACTGAAACTTTTAAGCCCATAAAATCAGAATATATGAGCATTTATGTCACATATTCTCATATTTGCAAACTAACTCGTTAAAACCTCTGTGGTACTTCCCCTTCACCTAGAATCATAAAATTTGGCAACAAGCAAGGTTTCACAGTACAAGTAAAGGAAAAGAAACCAGAAAAAATATTTCTTTTGTCACTTCTTTATTCGTCTGTGTGTTTTTTTGTACATCCGTTAAGACCCTGTTTCTCTGGAAGAGGTTTGCACATCGAGTTCAAATTGGTGTCATATACTAAGGTCTATAGTCGCTTGGCAGTGTGAAAAATTTAAGCTTCTAAAAAAAATGGTTCAAATGGCTCGGAGCACTATGGGACTTAACTTCAGAGGCCATCAGTCCCCTAGAACTTAGAACTACTTACACCTAACTAACCTAAGGACATCACACACATCCATGCCCGAGGCAGGATTCGAGCCTGCGACCGTAGAATCGCGCGGTTCCAGACTGTAGCGGCTAGAACCGCTCAGCCACACCGGCCGGCTAAGCTTCTAACTCAATGTGATGACACATGTTTTCGAACTCATGAACTCTCTCATCGTAGCGTATAGGGTACTTCATATTGACCTAGAATCGTGAAATTACTCAAGTTCAAGGTTTCTCAGTACAAGTGAATTAAGACATCTGAAACTTGTTATATTCTGCAACATCAGAAGACTCGTACGTACTCCAGGAGGACCTGCAGAGGATTAATGCATGGTGCGACAGCTGGCAGCTTTCCCTAAACGTAGATAAATGTAATATAATGCGCATACATAGGGGCAGAAATCCATTCCAGTACGATTATGCCATAGGTGGTAAATCATTGGAAGCGGTAACGACCGTAAAATACTTAGGAGTTACTATCCGGAGCGATCTGAAGTGGAATGATCACATAAAACAAATAGTGGGAAAAGCAGGCGCCAGGTTGAGATTCATAGGAAGAATTCTAAGAAAATGTGACTCATCGACGAAAGAAGTAGCTTACAAAACGCTTGTTCGTCCGATTCTTGAGTATTGCTCATCAGTATGGGACCCTTACCAGGTTGGATTAATAGAAGAGATAGACATGATCCAGCGAAAAGCAGCGCGATTCGTCATGGGGACATTTAGTCAGCGCGAGAGCGTTACGGAGATGCTGAACAAGCTCCAGTGGCGGACACTTCAAGAAAGGCGTTACGCAATACGGAGAGGTTTATTATCGAAATTACGAGAGAGCACATTCCGGGAAGAGATGGGCAACATATTACTACCGCCCACATATATCTCGCGTAATGATCACAACGAAAAGATCCGAGAAATTAGAGCAAATACGGAGACTTACAAGCAGTCGTTCTTCCCACGCACAATTCGTGAATGGAACAGGGAAGGGGGGATCAGATAGTGGTACAATAAGTACCCTCCGCCACACACCGTAAGGTGGCTCGCGGAGTATAGATGTAGATGTAGATGTATGTCACATAAAAATATCTTTTTGCCATTTCAAGATACATTGCATTCATTATACGTCAAAAACAATAGACTAAGATTACTCCATGCAAACGTAAAATGTAAATAAATTAAGAAAAGTTTTATGAAATCCTCCCTCTCCACATAATACATAAATCGAAGTCCCTTCTCGCTTCTTTTTTGTGTCCGGGCTCGTCTGAGGTCTACTGTAGTGATTTTCACACCACCTCGTAATTTGTGGGACACAGACAGCAGGCAAAAATCCTCGAGATTCTGGGTTCCCGGCATAAACTATGCATATGGGGTGTTCGGAAAATCCCATTAAAGACTTCTACGACTCGTAGGAGGGGGGGGGGGGGGGGGTTGGAGTGAGTACGTAATATTTTGAACAGGAACCGATGACCGTTCTACGGCGGTTGCAATCCAAATGTGTAAGTCGTCGACGCAGTAGAATTATAAGCTAAACAATTCTAAAGGGAACATAACGAAACATCCACTTATCACTTAAGCGCATCTCTTTTGTATTAACACTTAAACATTACGTAATTACATTATTCCGAAACAAAAAAAGATTGCAGCATACTGTTCGTACAGAAGAGTTCTGATACTTTGCAGCAGCGGCGACCACCGGCGTCGTTACACACACTGTACCTACGACGCATGCTCTGGAACAGACTCCCCACCCGACATGGCGTCTTCTCAGTTTCTGGTGCAGCGGCGATAGCCCGAGCCGGCAGATCTTCCTCTGTTTCTGCGGGAGTACAGTAAATCAAACTTTGCGCTTATAGTCCATAGGAGCTAACTCCTCCGGCGACAGCGGCACCACCTCGGCCTGTTCATCCTTCACCGTACCGTCTGTTGAGGTGTCTCGCACAAAGAGTAGCAAGTGACACGGGGTGACCGTCTGGCGCAGCACACCTCATCTAATCCACCCTTTTCTCTTTCCCTGAGAGGACGTGGACGCGTTACACATTCGAACTGAAACCGTCGTAGACCGGAAACGGTACGTGTCCAGACATTAGTTCCTCTTCAATGTATTATGTACTCACTCCCCTCTACAAGTCGTACAAGTCTGTAACGTGAATTTCCGAACACCCTGTAGAGACAATGAAGTATACATACAGGGTGAACATTAATAAACCGGCAAACTGCAGGGACGAATTCCTGAATGGATATGGAGGAAAAAAGGTCCTGTGAACACGTGTCCGGAAATGCATCGTTGCCACGGTAAATGGCGCTGGCGAGTAAACGTTCCTCTGGCCACGTCCCGTGTGTTCCTAGTGTGTTGTAGGCTGTGCGATTGACGCAGCGTACAGCAGGGTTCAGTAATCGTGTCGTGAACAGGCCGGGATGGTGACTGTGTACGGCCAAGCAGATGGGAAGGGTCGAGGCGTAGCACGTCTACACCAGCACCGACACCAGCCACATCACGCAGTATTTCACGTTCTTTTTGGCCGTTTGTGCGATCGAAGGTCCTCTCAGACAGACGGACGTGCAGGGAGGCGGCCGAATGCGCGTGCACCAGATCTGGAGGACCGGCTTCTACAGGGTGTTGACACGGACCGTAGCCCACACTCCAGGCAAGTGGCCCGCCAACAGGCTGTAAGCGGAAGTACGATTACGTGTACGCTGCATGACAACCTCTACTACCACTGCCAACTGCAACGAATGCGAGGCTTATCAGCAGCCGATTTCCCTCTACGGGAAACAGTTTTTCTGTGATCAGCCCTCTTTACCGACGAACCGACGCGTACCCTGCATCCCATGGAGGCCCCTTTGAACGTCCGTTGCGACGTGGATGCGATGCAGTTGTGTGTACTGTGTTGTCGTTGCACGCACACCTCTCCTTACTGGAGACATGTCCGTAGTACCTTCCATCCTCCATTTCCATTCAGGAATCCGTCCCCGCAGTTTGTCCGTTGTATTAGTGTCCATCCTAAAGCTTGTAGGGCACCCTCAGTGCTTGCACTACAAATTTTTCATCATCATCTTCCTTCTCTTACTTCCAAGTATTAGGCCTCTTGCCTTGTTACGATCTAGTCGAAAAGTTGTCCCATCTTTTCGCTGTTCGATCGATCTTACACTGCTTGGGGTGGTATTGTAGCAGGGACTTTGGGATCCCCTTTGAGCTCATTCTCTACAGATGTTTTCTCCAGGCGTCCTGGTAGTTTTCAATACAGGCTGTAGATAAGAGAATGTCCCAGTTATAAATCGTAATAATGTCAGTGGTAATCGTCGCAGAGTGTTGGTTCAAGGTTACAACTGAAAACTCAAACGGTTGTAGATAAGCTGACGCGTGAGTACTGCTTTGTTGTTTTCCCTTCTTGCAAAGCCACATACGCCACATACCCAAAATGGCGATCCCAGAGCATAAAGCTTTTTGTGCTCTGCTGTTTGCTAAGTCTGAATCTGTAATTTCAGCTCAACTTGCGATTCATTCAAAGTGATTCCCATGTGGCAAAAACATCCGCCGATACATAATCAATTCGAAACCACCAGTGTGTGTGTGTGTGTGTGTGTGTGTGTGTGTGTGTACAGGGAAAACAACGGGACACGAAAAGTGTCTGAAGAGGATGTTGACTGTCTCAGAGTATCTTGCCTTCGTAGTCCTAATAACTCTGTTCGGCAAGCAAGTGTCGCACCTTAGTTACCAAAGGCGACAGTGCGGAAGACTTCAAGGAAACGTTTACACATGCGGCCGTCCATACCGGTTACGCATTAAAGCCAGGTGAGTACAGTGTACGTTACAACTTTGCAAGTGAAGTGTTGCAATGGGAGGATGACTTCCTTGATCGTGTGTTCGGCAACTAGGCAACTTTTCATCTAACTGGGATGGGAAATAAGCACAAAGTTCGTATCTCCAATCAGATCATCCTCACGAACCTGTAAAATATTTTTTTTATTTATTTATTGTTCCGTGGGACCAAATTAAGAAGTCTCTATGGTCATGGAATGAGTCAATACATGAAATTATAACACGATATTAGAAACAGATAAAATGAAATATAAAAAAACATATTCAGGTGACAAGTCGTAAGTTTAAATAAAGAAAATCAACAATGTAACACTGAAATTTGCTTAATTTTTTAGCTCTTCCAGAAGCTCCTCGACAGAATAGAAGGAGTGAGCCATGAGGAAACTCTTCAGTTTAGACTTAAAAGAGTTTGGGTTACTGCTAAGATTTTTGAGTTCTTGTGGTAGCTTATTGAAAATAGATGCAGCAGAATACTGCACTCCTTTCTGCACAAGAGTCAAGGAAGTGCATTTCTACCTAGTATTAAATGAGTGAAAGCTGCTAACTCTTGGGAATAGGCTAATATTGCTAACAACAAACGACATTAAAGAAAATATATACTGTGAGGGCAATGTCAGAATTCCCAGACTATTGAATAGGGGTCGACAAGAGGTTCTCAAACTAACTCCACATATAGCTCGAACAGCCCGTTTTTGAGCCAAAAATACCCTTTTTGAATCAGAAGAATTACCCCAAAAAATAATACCATACGACATAAGCGTATGAAAATATGCGAAGTAGACTACTTTTCGTGTTGAAGTGTCACTTATTTCAGATACTGTTCTAATGGTAAATAAAGCAGCATTTAGTTTCTGAACAAGATCCTGGACATGGGCTTTCCACAACAGCTTACTATCTATCCGAACGCCTAGGAACTTGAACTGTTCCGTCTCGCTTATAACATGCTCATTCTGTCTGATCAAAATATCGGTTCTTGTTGAATTGTGTGTCTGAAACTGTAAAAACTGAGTCTTACTGTGATTTAGCATCAAATTATTTTCCACAAGCCATGTACTTATTTCATGAGCTACATTATTTGATACTGTTTCAATATTACACACAAGATCCTTCACTACCAAGCTGGTGTCATCAGCAAACAGAAATATTTTTGAGTCACCTGTAATACTAGAAGGCATATCATTTATATAAATAAGAAACAGCAGTGGCCCCAGCACTGACCCTTGGGGAACGCCCCACTTAACAGTGCCCCATTGGGACTGAACATCACTACCGCCCTCACTATTGCGGAGAATTACCTTCTGCTTTCTGTTCTTAAAGTAAGAGGTGAACCAATTGTAAGCTACTCCCCTTACTCCATAATGGTCCAACTTCTGCAGTAATATTTTGTGGTCAACACAGTCAAAAGCCTTCGTTAAATCAAAGAAAACACCTAGCGTTCGAAACCTTTTATTTAATCCGTCCAAAACCTCACAGAGAAAAGAGAATATAGCATTTTCAGTTGTTCAACCATTTCTAAAACCAAACTGAACATTTGACAGCAAATTATGTGAATTTAAATGCTCCAGTAACCTTGTATATACAACTTTCTCGATAACTTTAGCAAACACCGATGGCATAGAAATAGGTCTAAAATTGTCGACATTATCAATGTCCCCCTTTTTATAAAGTGGCTTCACTACCAAGTACTTTAATCGGTCAGGAAAGCGACCACTCCTAAAGAAAAAGTTACAGATATGGCCAAGTACTGGGCTAACATACATAGAACAATACTTCAGTATTCTGCTAGATACCCCGTCATATCCATGAGAGTTCTTGGTCTTTAGTGATTTAATTATTAACTCAACCTCCCTCTTGTCAGTATCATGGAGGAGCATTTCAGGTAACAGTCTCGGAACACTTTTTTCTAAGAGCGCTATATGATTCCCTGTTGGGACTAGGTTTCTATTTAGTTCACCTGCTATATTCAGAAAGTGATTATTAAATACTGTACATATATGCGACTTATCAGTAACATGGACATTCCCACTACGCACTGATTCTATAACCTCAACCTGTCTCTGCAGACCAGCCACGTCCTTTACGACTGACCATATCGTTTTAATTTTATCCTGAGACTTAGCTATTCTATCTGCATACCACATACTTTTTGCCTTCCTAATAACATTTTTAAGCACCTTACAATACTGTTTGTAATGGGCTGCTGCATTTAGATTTTGATTGTTTCTAACGTTTTGATATAATTGCCACTTTGTTCTACAAGATATTCTTATCCCTCTAGTCAGCCACCCAGGCTGCCTGTTTGTGCTAGTACCCTGTTTTGAACGTTCTAACTGAAAGAAACTTTCAAAGAGCACGAGAAAATTCTTGAGAAAACCATTATATTTATCGTCTACTGTATCAGCGCTATAAACATCTTGCCACTCTTGTTCCCTGATAAGGTTTACAAAGGTCTCTACAGCAACTGGATCAGCTTTCCTAAACAGCTGATGACTATATTTAACACGTGTTGCAGCACAAAAATCTTTTAGAGTTAAAATTTGTGCATCATGATCTGAAAGGCCATTCACCTTTTTGCTAACAGAATGACCTTCTAGTAATGAGGAATGAACAAAAATGTTGTCTATGGTTGTTCTACTGTTCCCTTGCACTCTCGTTGGAAAGAATACGGTTTGCATAAGATTATATGAATTAAGGAGGTCTCCCAGCATCCTCTTCCTTGCACAATCACTTATACAATTAATAGTGAAGTCACCACATATAACTAACTTTTTGTATTTCCTATAAAGTGAACCAAGAACCTCCTCTAGCTTTAGCAAAAATGTTGTGAAATCGGAGTCTGGGGATCTATAAATAACAACAGTTAGAAGTTTAGCTCCATTAAATTTAACCACATCTGCACAACATTCAAACACCTTTTCAGTGCAGTAATTTGAAACGTCAATTGACTCAAATGGGATGCCGTTTTTCACATACATGGCTAGTCCCCCACACCGCAAAGAGCTCCTCGAAAAGCTGCCAGCCAGCCTATATCCTGGTAAAGGAAGCCTCTGAATTATCTCCTTATTTAAGAAGTGTTCAGATATACCAATAATTTCAGAGTCAACATCTATAAGCAGTTCACTAACTTTATCTCTAATACCTTGTATATTTTGATGAAATATACTAATTCCCTCATTACTCGGATACCTGAGCTTTGTCAAAAGTGGTTCCTTTGTTAGAGAGACTTCCCTTAAGCAGGAATACCTATCAGCTGACTTCAGTCTAAAAAAGGTGCAGCTCTAACACCCACTACTGCAGGAATTTTCCCATGAGTGACCCTACCAACCCCACCTATGCTGTCACCTATAAGCTTTGCCAACCTCCCCATACCTGTTGAGGTGCAGGCCATGTCTAGTGAAACCCGTCCTGCTGATAGACTCCACCGACACCACTGAAATGTGACCCATGCTTTCTGTCATCAGCGCACCCCCATGTTATTACGCCTGACGGCTGTATTAAGATGAGGCCGATCATGACGCTGAAACAGTTCCACGAAATGCACATTCGTGTTGCCAGTCTGAGTGGCTATCTTTTCCAGGTCACCATCTATGTCATACTCCCCATCCCTATCAATACTATTACCAGCCCCACCCACAATCACTACCTGATCCTCTTTAGTAAAATCCCTACATAACCCCCCTATGTTAACAGTCACCTGAGCCAATCCTGCATTAGGCTTCACTAGCATAGTGTTGGAAGTTACACCAAAGATAAGAACAATTCTTTTGAATCAAGAACGAGTTTTTATAAATTTCTTGGCACTGTATACTGAGGACTACGATGCAATAAGTAAATGTTTTAAATGCTGTGGATTAGGCCACACAACTAAGTACTGTGATAATGAACAAATAACCTGCGCCAAGTGCGGGGAGAAGGGACATAAAAAGCTGATTGCTCGTCAAGGGAACCTCCAATAGGATGCATTCCATGTAAAAGAAGAAACAAAGTTTGTAACAAAGGAGGAAGCTCAGACTGCCGAACATACGAGATGCTGCACGACAGACTGATCGCTAAAGTCCAATATGAATAGAGAAGAAAAGACCAAGTAGCAGTACTGATAACGCCTTTCTTGACAAAGGTTCTAAGCGAGGCACTATCAGAAGGGAAAATACCGGCTTCGTGGAAAACAGCAAATACGGTGATAATAAAAAAGGCAGCCGATAAAGACCCTACAAATCCGAGGTCATACAGGCCCATATGTCTATTAAACACGTTGGCGAAAGTTCAAGAAAGACTATTACGTGATCGACTGCAAGCCCACAGAGAGCTTCAGGGGGTTAGCGAGCATCAGTATGGTTTTCGCAAGAATAAGTCAATAGATGACGCCATCAATCAAGTGCTTCGAATTATTAATGATACTGACAGGAAATACGCAGTAGCAATACTGATAGATATACAAGGAGCATTTGACAACATGTGCTGGCCTGGATTGTTCTTGCGGCTAAGAGAGCTGCAGCTCCCGGGAACCCTGTACTACAGCTTCAAAGATTACTGTCGAGATAGGGTCGTCCAATGGAAAGGAGGCAACAGAAAGGTAGTCAAGAAGATAACAAAAGGATGCCCACAAGGATCTATCCTAGGGCCCCTATTCTGGGATATTACAATTGAGCCACTTCTCAGTCTCATGGAAGAAAGCGTCAACACAGAAGGGATCGTGGGCTATGCTGACCATCTAACAGTTTTAGTGACGGCGAACTGAAGAGCCGAATTGGAAACAAAGGCAAATGACACCCTGCTTGAAATGAACAATTGGTGCCAGAAATATAAGTTAACAATAGCCCTAGCAAAGACGTCATATATGTTGATGAAAGGAAACTTACAGCGGAATCCAGTGATAAGATTAGGTAATAATAACATTGCCAGGAAGAAGGTAACTAGATACCTTCGAGTCCAGCTAGACGAAAGACTATCATTTATGCAGCAGATAAAGCTGACAACAGACAAGGCAGTAGCTATTCTACATAAACTCGCCAGAATAACTACTGCAGAGTATAGGATGCCACTAAGAATGATCAAGACGTATTACTATGCAATATACGAGTCGATAGCGAGTTTTGCCTCTAGCACATGGGCACACAGATTGCGTCTATCGACATATGTGACAGCCGCCAGAAGTGGTCAGAGGAATGTACTCCTGCAGCTATCTGGCGCCTTCGGAACAACATCTACTGAAGCCCTATGTGTAGTGCTTGGCACGTATCCTATAGATATAACAATAAGGTACAGAGCAGCAGCGTATTGGCTGAGACGAGGACAGAATCACAAAGTTCAGAAGATAACTGACGAGGATGTCCCAACCAGACACGACTTAAAGCGATGGAGACTGATGGAGTGGCAAAGGCAGTGGGACACCAGAGAAAAGAGCAGGCGCGTATATGAGTTTTTTCCTAATATTGAAGAGCGCCTGAAAATGAGACATGCTGACCCAGGCGTAGGCATGATGCACTTCCTTACGGGTCACGGACCGCACCCAACGTACTTTAACCGTATACATCAGGACAGAGCTGCCAATTGCACGTGTGGAAACGTGGGCACACCAGAGCGTGTTGTTCTCCAGTGCAATAGACATGAACCTGGTGAGGCAGTACAACTGCTACAAGACGATGTGAAGCAAGCGCTGCGGGACCCTGATAAATGGAAGTTAATCAGTGACACGGTAGACAGAGTCTCAAGGGCCGTGAAGGAAGAGTGCAGAAGAGAGAGGCAACGCCAAGCTGCGCAGTTCCGGCCACAGCAACGACAGACACTCCAGGACGACAGTGACAGCGAGGAAACAGAGGGAGATAGTACTGACAGGGGCTAACACGATGTGTATACCAAGAACTGTAAAGTTGTAATGCTCTGACGGCATAAATAGAGATTACAGCTATGATGTACTAATTGCAAGTTTTATGACTGACTAACTGTAAGTTTTATGAATTGACGTAGTAGTAATATTTTAAGTTTTTAACTTGCGTTTGAGAAATTTAAGCTAGTGACTGACAACAATTTCAATGTTAATATTTATGTCAATGGCAGGTCTTATGTTATTTATGTTATCACGTCCTAGATAGGTAAGGTTTTAATGCGTTAAATGCATGTAAAACAACGAGTTACATATGATATCTATTAATCCTAAGTTTTATATTCACATAATCAAATATTGGTAAAGTTTTATTGGTCATATAGAAGAAGCAAATTAATATGAACACAAAATAAGTCTGTCTCAATTTAAAGTCTGCACTCTTGATAAATGAACAGTTACTGTATGCGTAGTTAACTTAAACAAAATTTTATCAATATACTCTTCCATCTTTAAGACATAATCTTTAATCACTACTTAATTTCATACAGTATCTTAACTTAACACCAACATTAAACTTTAGAATTATAATTTGTTAAATCGATGTACACTCCTGGAATTTGAAATAAGAACACCGTGAATTCATTGTCCCAGGAAGGGGAAACTTTATTGACACATTCCTGGAGTCAGATACATCACATGATCACACTGACAGAACCACAGGCACATAGACACAGGCAACAGAGCATGCACAATGTCGGCACTAGTACAGTGTATATCCACCTTTCGCAGCAATGCAGGCTGCTATTCTCCCATGGAGACGATCGTAGAGATGCTGGATGTAGTCCTGTGGAACGGCTTGCTATTCCATTTCCACCTGGCGCCTCAGTTGGACCAGCGTTCGTGCTGGACGTGCAGACCGCGTGAGACGACGCTTCATCCAGTCCCAAACATGCTCAATGGGGGACAGATCCGGAGATCTTGCTGGCCAGGGTAGTTGACTTACACCTTCTAGAGCACGTTGGGTGGCACGGGATACATGCGGACGTGCATTGTCCTGTTGGAACAGCAAGTTCCCTTGCCGGTCAAGGAATGGTAGAACGATGGGTTCGATGACGGTTTGGATGTACCGTGCACTATTCAGTGTCCCCTCGACGATCACCAGTGGTGTACGGCCAGTGTAGGAGATCGCTCCCCACACCATGATGCCGGGTGTTGGCCCTGTGTGCCTCGGTCGTATGCAGTCCTGATTGTGGCGCTCACCTGCACGGCGCCAAACACGCATACGACCATCATTGGCACCAAGGCAGAAGCGACTCTCATCGCTGAAGACGACACGTCTCCATTCGTCCCTCCATTCACGCCTGTCGCGACACCACTGGAGGCGGGCTGCACGATGTTGGGGCGTGAGCGGAAGACGGCCTAACGGTGTGCGGGACCGTAGCCCAGCTTCATGGAGACGGTTGCGAATGGTCCTCGCCGATACCCCAGGAGCAACAGTGTCCCTAATTTGCTGGGAAGTGGCGGTGCGGTCCCCTACGGCACTGCGTAGGATCCTACGGTCTTGGCGTGCATCCGTGCGTCGCTGCGGTCCGGTCCCAGGTCGACGGGCACGTGCAGCTTCCGCCGACCACTGGCGACAACATCGATGTACTGTGGAGACCTCACGCCCCACGTGTTGAGCAATTCGGCGGTACGTCCACCCGGCCTTCCGCATGCCCACTATACGCCCTCGCTCAAAGTCC
Source organism: Schistocerca americana (assembly GCF_021461395.2). Lineage (NCBI taxonomy): Eukaryota > Metazoa > Arthropoda > Insecta > Orthoptera > Acrididae > Schistocerca > Schistocerca americana. The sequence goes on from NC_060127.1 coordinate 196,823,028, forward strand.
GTCAACTGCACATACGGTTCACGTCCACGCTGTCGCGGCATGCTACCAGTGTTAAAGACTGCGATGGAGCTCCGTATGCCACGGCAAACTGGCTGACACTGACGGCGGCGGTGCACAAATGCTGCGCAGCTAGCGCCATTCGACGGCCAACACCGTGGTTCCTGGTGTGTCCGCTGTGCCGTGCGTGTGATCATTGCTTGTACAGCCCTCTCGCAGTGTCCGGAGCAAGTATGGTGGGTCTGACACACCGGTGTCAATGTGTTCTTTTTTCCATTTCCAGGAGTGTATATTCATTTTGTAATAAGTATTTACGGCTGCAATCAATACTTAGAAAGAGGGCATAGTGGTCCATCTCCACGTTGATGGGGCACGGGCAATGACACACAGAGTATGGTTGTAGCGCTTCGTGTGTCGGCTAAGAGACCAGCCCATGGGCTAGACCCGTCTTATGTATAAAGATGGCGGGTTATTACAAACAATAGTAGAAAAAAATAGGCTTCACAATGCTGGTGACCTGGTACTCACTCCCCAGCACTTCATGCTACTGCTGGCCTACACCCCTGCCATGAGAACTACCTAACAGCAGAACCTTCTTCTTCCTCTTCGACTTTGCAACTGTTCTAGCCACCGTAACTACTGAGGTCTGCTGCATACTTCCTACATCTACAGCTACTAGAGATTCCTCTCCACTAGACTCTGACAGTTGGTCATATCTATTGTAAACACCAATAGTAAAACTATCTGAAAATCTTCTTCTCCTAGCAGATCTCTTGCAAACAGCCAGCTCCCATTCCCCAACCCCCTTCTCCCTCCTCCTCCTATCTAGCTCCTCCTGCGCGTTTTTCAACTGCACCTGAAGGGCACAGATCTTACGCTCCTGCTCCTCTATCAACTTGCTACATAACCTGCAGTTCCAGGAGAGGATCTCACCAGAATGCCCACTGGCTTCCCCACTGCATTCCCCCCAGTGAAAATACTTCGAACAAGTCTCACACCGCAATCCACTACTCACGAACCTACGGCAAAGCCCACATTTCTCACTCATGGTAAAATTTTACTTTTTCTAAGTTCCGCTACTACAAAAAGAAGATGTTAAAAACCTGACTACAATAATCACAAACTTACTCTACAAGGGAAGTAACTACTATTATTAACAGTATTAATAAACAACAAATGTGAATATAACGAAAGACTAGTACAGAAAGAAAATCAGACGTCTAATGACACTGTAACGTAGCTGAAAACAGTTCCCAAAAGGTTCTTCTGAAATTATTTCACCAGAAAACACAAAAAACATCGGTTGAAGACTACTAAAGTTCCTATACACAAACAATTAATTAGTACTTAGCTTTCGATGCGCCGCTACAGCTGCAACTGGTCAGCGCGGAATGTAAACACAGGTAAGAGGTTACGTTGCTCGATACGAAGCACTCACAAATATCAGGTCACAACACAAGAAAGGCAGAGGTGAATGAAGAAACCACTAACAAGTCACTTATATAGTAAATATTATCACAAAAACCGTTAAAATATGTATCTGAAACCTAAAAATATATAAAAACTTAGAGAGCGATCTCACACACAGTCACTCGCTTATGACGTCACACCAAAGAGTAAAATACCGGACATATTCTCCAAAATTCGACGTTTTCTGCACTGTGTCGCTACGTCAAGAAATTCGATGAAGCTACCATAACAGGGGTGGCTTTTCTGAATATGTTCCAAGAATGTCTCTTTCTCCAGTTAGTTGAACCTGAAAACCATACACGGTAACAAGAGGGATGCCCTCTGTATTGCCGTTTCTTTGCACGAGAGTGGCTGAACTTCCAAGTTCCTTACCATTGGACCGATCAAAATAGTCAATACGATTGAGCCCTTTTCTGCTAGCCTCCACGTTCATCTGACCTCAGGTCATGAGATTTTTTTCTTTAGCTCTTTATAAAACATCGTGTCTACTTCCTGCTGCCACGTAGTGATTCGTCAGAGTTGAAACACCCAACTGAAGAGGCTGTTGCTTCCATTCCTCCGGATTTCTTAAGAAATGTGTCGGAAGCATTGGATTTTAGGTTAGAAGTGTACTGTATGAAAAAAGATGTATCTACTGAACATCTCAGTTTGATACGTGATTTGTTGTAAATAGTCAAACTTAAAACCCTGATGTCACGACATATGTTCTATCGTTCTGTCCCTTCCTCGTGTCAGTGTTTTCCATATGTTCCCTTGTTTCTGCAGAAAACCTCCTCTTATCAGTTCACCTGACTTTCAAAATTCTATTGTAGAACATCATCTCAAATTTTTCAATTCTCCCGTTCTGTTTTGCCTACTGTACATGATTCACTACCGTGCAATGTTGGGCTTGTAACGCATATTCTGAGAAATACATTCCTCTAATTAAGGCATATTTTTAATACCAGCAGACCTCTCTTGGCCAGAAACGCCCTCTTTGCCTGCGCTAGTCTGCTTTTAATGTCCTCCTTGCTTCGCCCGTCGTAGGTTATTTTGCTTCCAAGACAGCAGGATTCCTCAACTTCATCCACTTCTTATACTCTTTCAACCTATCCTCTCTCTCCTCTGTGTTTAACAGTGGAATTCCCATTACACTCTTAATGTTACCACCGTAGCTTTTAATTTCACCGAAGGTTGTTTTGACTTTTCTGTGTGCTGAGTCAGTCCCTTTCAACGATCACTTCTCTTTCGATTTCTTCGAGTATTTTCTACAGCCAGTTTGCTTTGGATTCCCTGTACATCGCATTTATTTCATTCATAAGTGATTGACATTACTGTATTCCTGTCTTTTCCTTAACATTTTCTTACTTCTTTTTTTGTCGATTACCCAAGGTTTATTCGCTGTACCTGTGTTTTCCTGTCTAGTTTCTGTGATTGTCGTTTGTAGAAATATCCACTCCTCTTTAACGTAACTGCCTTCTGTGGTATTCCTTCCCGCAGTATTCACAACCTTATCGAAATTCATATGCATCTAATCATTTCTCAATACTTCAGCATCGCGCTTCCTTCCACACATTCTTCCATACGATTCTCTTGAACTTTAGTCTGCTCTTCATCGTTACTGAAATATTTGCACATTGATACGTCTTACAATCGAACAGCTAATTTCGAAATCTCTGTCTGAATACGATTTAATCCAAGTGGTATCCTCCTGTGCCTCTGGGTCTCTTCGAAGCGTAGCTCCTCCTCTTGTCATTCAACTGGGTGTTGTAATATACCATTTAAACTGGGCCCTCCTTTTATGGACACCCTGTGCAATGCGTCATGGGTTCCATTTCAAGTTCCTTCAACACATCTTCATTCCTTTTGTCAACCCAACTGCTGCAACCAAATGTTGGTATCAAGAATTGTGTGGAAAATGGAAGTTTGTGTCAGTTTCCAATAACTTCAGTTCGAAAATGTTTTTAAGTTGCTACTAGTTTTTGATGATATGTCTACTTGATTTGATTTCACTTGCTGATTATTGGTGTGTAGCAGAGTAATAATGTAGCAAATAGACGACCAAATTCAGTAGTGACAAGATTCCCTCGACTGCAACGTGTTTAGATTTCAATAGAACATTTGTTCCTAGTTACATGACCATGTTGAACCTTTGGACATATTTTCACATATGGAGAAACCTTAACTTGGTTCAAATGGCTCTGAGCACTATGGGACTCAACATCTGAGGTCATCAGTCCCCTAGAACTTAGAACTACTTAAACATAACTAACCTAAGGACATCACGCACATCCATTCCCAAGGCAGTCACGCGGTTCCGGACTGAAGTGCCTAGAACCGCACGGCCAGTGCGGCCAGCAAACCTTAACTTTCCGGTGTCATTTTTTTAATTTCAGAAAAAGAACTGCAGCGCATAAAAAATGAATGTCATAATTTAAAAATGGGATAAGAAAAAATATTAAACTCCTTTTACTGGGCCGGCTAGAAGCAACAGTATAAAAAGCGTTCGAAGGTGCACCACTATCCCCTACAGGCGGCAGAGAATGGTCGCACAAACAAGCCTGGAAAAATCAAGTTTAAGGTTCGCAACAAGTCGAAGGGCCTTGTATGATAATGATGATGATGATGATGGTGACCTGTACTGTTTCTATTTAGATCTTTCACTGTTCTGTCACATTCTTGTGGTAGTATCATGTCTCCCATCTGACCTCGATGTATTTCCTCTATCCACTCCATAATATTGTGTTCAACAAGAGTTACTTCACTCAGTTTGTCTCATTGAGAACTGCTTTTGTGGCACAAATAATACCACTGATCCATTTAAAACAGCATAGTTTGTGCCTGCATCTCGGTGATTAATTAAGTTGCGAAAGCACGTTTCGTAAGGCCCTTGTCACTGTTATTACAGGTGAAGAGAGATTACGTACAGTGGTATCTTTATCGAGTCAAAACTTATTTGAGGTGCATAGACTGCTGTGGCGGTACGGGATGAACATCTTCGATGCCGGGAGTCTGTAATTGAAGTCTAGTTAGCCAGTAATGGAATGTACTGCCGTGGTGTTTACCAAGAAACATTGCACATTCACCGATACCTCGAGGTGACCCGCGCCGACGGTGACAGAAAAGTCCTCCTAGATACCAAATTCCACCATTCTGGCCTGTCTTCGCTGTACCACAACATATCTCATGGACCGGTCATACCGGATAGCAAGTCAGAGATATCCTGCTTCTTAAGGGACCGCAGTATTTGTAAACACGTAGCACAACTTGCTTCGGAAAAACACCGGTTTAAATGTTATCAAGGACGACCAGTGGGATCTCTAAGGCGTTAGCGCTTGCTGCCCAGTAGAAAACATATTTACGGACCTCTGAAATGAGGCTGGCTCTTTTCGTTCACGAGGCCCAGATTACGTCAGATAGCGGTAAGCAAGATGGTGGATTTCTTCAATTCAGTACAGCGGCTATCTGTCTTCTTTGGAGGGGGGGGGGGGATTCGGCTATTAAACAACTTGGTAAGAGTATCTCTACAGAGAAATCACGGTATACAATGTTCTAACAACAATTCAACGTTGTTTAATAGTTTCCACTAGGCACAATACTTGTAGGTAAATAATCTTCACGTCATATCTAGTACAGACAAAATTGAAAAGGGAGCAAAGGAAACACATAAAGCGTTTATGAAACCTCTGACTGCGCACCAGATTTTATAAGCACACACTATTCCTGATTGGTGCCCGTTTATTCGGCACTTTCATTTTCTCCCTATTTATATTGTTTCTAGTAGATAATGATATTTATCTTTACTAAACTCTAAGCGAGTTTAGTGCGGTCAGAGTTGTTTAATCGATACAAGGTGTGTGGCTCACTGAGAAAGTTTTAAGCCTTTGGAGTTAGTTTTTGCTTTCGACCAATCGGAGTTGTTCGCTTGAGGAGTATTCTCCATTATCACACTGCATACGCTGTTCGGATGTTGGCCGGCCGCTTGGCCGTGCGGTTCTAGGCGCTACAGTCTGGAGCCGAGCGACCGCTACGGTCGCAGGTTCGAATCGTGCCTCGGGCATGGATGTGTGTGATGTCCTTAGGTTAGTTAGGTTTAATTAGTTCTAAGTTCTAGGCGACTGATGACCTCAGAAGTTAAGTCGCATAGCGCTCAGAGCCATTTGAAGCATTTTTTGTTCGGATGTTGTTTTGTGGAATCGAAGAGCCCGTTCCGTGGTGTGGTGAGGTTAGTTCAGCACTGCTCAGACAAGATCTTTCTACGAATGGACCTCCTGTCGCAGTGAAACAGGAGCTCATAGCTTGCTCACACGTAACTAATTAAAAGCTAGTAATAGCATTGTACTGTGTTTTATTCCAGTCACTAGACATTACCCTGTCCTGGAGTATGAATACTCACCTTAAGCTCAATAACAGTTATGAAAACGATGTTGCTTCCGCTTGCAAATCTGAATCTTGCAATTGTAGGTCGAAATAGTTGTACAGTTGTTTTCTTATATTCTGTGTCAATATACTCCTTGATAACTCACTGTCCTTCGTTTCACTTTACCACGAATCTTATCATTCTTTGTACTTCGTTACTTGAGTCTCCACGTTACTTGGGCGTGGGCCAACTAAACAACTCAGAGAGTACGACATGCAGAGCTGGCACTAAGCAACATTAGTAACGGGTAATGCTTCTCTGCATGCTATTATGTTTCATACGCTAATAAAGGCAGTTCACCGTGAGCTGCTGTGCTGATTGATGTTGGTAAGGTATTCTGGTACGTATTATTACTCACTACTAATGTGTTATCTAGGAATATCGCACAATACTAATTTGAGACCGCTCTGTCAGAAGAGAACGTAAAATTTCGCTTTAAAAATTATTTTGGTGTGTATATGTAGCCTGAAGCGAAGAACGAAAATTTCTATCAAGGCCGCCATTCGAAACCTGGTGACGTGGTCATTAGGCAGACGCACGAACGGTAGCCACCCTAGCACACTAGGTTTGCACAGCACCCTAGCACGCCTCACTCCTCAAAGCAAATTTGCATTCACGCCTCAGCCCAGTCTTTAGCGACGGAGAGAAAGAGCAGCTTGATTACTGGTGGTTCCTACAAAATGCTCACGATGCCCTCGAACGCACACCGAAATACCGTGTACGCTCTTCGCAAATTATTTACGCAGCGTCTTCGTTAACCCCCCACTCAGCTGGGGAGTGCCAAGCTGCGGTTAATGTGTTGTGCCGCATCACACTAACGGCTGAACGTTCTGCCTTGTCAGCCATGAGCGAAGGAAGAGACAAGCTGCTGCAAGGATGCTGTTTTCCTTGAGGCACTAGCAAAGCAGAATGCCTCCGTCGCAGATGCCCTTCAAAGGCGCTATTGGAGATATCAGATAGCGATGGCAAGGCTCCAGGTGGAACCAGTTACATTATTGAAGAACCTTTTAGTTGGCCTTACATCAGTGATTTACATTTTTATTTTTTGATTACTCTTTTATGCCACCTTTGTTGTTGTAACACTTACTTGTAACACTTAGTTACTAGAATTCTCATTTGTACACGTTACCTAAATGTAATCATGTAAAAAAAAAAAGTGCCAAAGGATAGCGCTAACCTTGATTACCCATATTTCCCCTGGTATATAGGCAGCTCTCTGGGGTGGGTTTACTCAGGAGCCAACGCCTGAAGTGGATCAGATTTTTTGTTATAGGATGAAAAGTGGCGGCGGCATTTAGGTGTTTTTTTAGTTCCATTTTCCTAAGGGGCTTTTTAAGGGAAACTATATTAAAAAATTAAAAAAAGCGGAAAAAAGGGGGTATTTTATTTCTTTTATTTTTGAACTAAAAAAAAAAGAAAAAAAGGGGGTAGCGTAAAAAAAAGTGTGGGTTTGACACAAATTTTTGTTCGTCGTTTCAGCCTGCAGATACGTCATAGATGTCTGAGACTTGAAAAGGTCTGTAGATTCACACAGTTTCATTTGAAATACAAGTTTATTTCTAACGGCAAACTTACCGATGCTTTCTGTCTACGCTGGGATTTGATTAGTAGTATTTGTTTGGACTCACTCCAGCTACGCATTGCAAAAACGAAATAGGAAATACCTGTCGGAACACCAGAGGAGGTGCGTCTGGCGACTTTTAGGAGAGACACCCTGTATATCACGAATTATGAGTTCTACTATGATACAATTTTGCAGATACGTTCAGTGGTACATGTGGATACTGTTGTAAGTAGGCTGTTTAGGTTTTTTTATTGGTAACGCCACCTCTTATGAAAATCACTGGCTGTGCTGTGTGCAGTCTGTGGCTGCTTTGCATTGTTGTAATACTCGCCATTGTAGTGTTAGGCAGCTGGCTGTGAACAGCGCGTAGCGTTGCGCAGTTGGAGGTGAGCCGCCAGCAGTGGTGGATGTGGGGAGAGAGATGGCGGAGTTTGGAAATTTGTCATGAACTGCTAATTTATATATGATGATATCAAGGTAAATACATTGTTTGTTCTCTATTAATATCTTTCATTTGCTAACTATCCCTATCAGTAGTTAGTGCCTTCAGTAGTTTGAATCTTTTATTTAGCTGGCAGTTGTGTATTGCAGTAGCTTGAGCAGCGAAGATTTTTGTGAGGTAAGTGATTTGTGAAAGGTATAGTTTAATGTTAGTCAGGGCCATTCTTTTGTAGGGAATTTTGAAAGTCAGATTGCGTTGCGCTAACAAAATATTGTGTGTCAGTTTAAGCACAGTCATGTATAATTGTTCATAAGGGGACATTTCATATGTCGACCCTGCCAGGATACCTCACTGGAATCTTCTAATTTTTTCTTGTAGTTTGTGTAATTAGTGTAGATTTTGTTTATTGCTAGCGTGTAATTGTAGAGAAAATCTCCTTTGTAGTTGCAGACTTTCATTGTTGTACAGTAAAACAGTTGTGGCATGCATGTAGATTTGCACCAAGTATTTCGCAGCTGCTATTAACTAGATATTATTTTCAGTGCTACGTTAATGTGTTCTCTTATTGTTGCTCTTCAAATTGTGTTTTTCTGTGTTATCGTGTGAAATATTGTGACAATAATGCCGTGTGAAAAACGTAATACTAGGCTCCAAAGTAAACTGAGAAATGACAGTGAAGACGAAAGCAGTGTGTTAGCGTCACCGAGTAATGAATTAACTAATGTCCAAAGTAGTAATTTGGTAACTGTGCATAGGGAAATGGAGCGGGCTGCAAACAATGGCGTAGACAGTGAAACAGGTAGTGAACAGGGAAGCATTATCGATCGATCGCTCGGCAACAGCTCGCCTCAGGAATCCGAAATGACAGGACACAATTTTGCAAATACTGTAGATTCAGGTTTTGCGTCCTCACCGTTTTCTCAAATGAGTCAAGACACATTTTCCCCTTGTCAAAATGTGAATGTTGCCGGTGCAAATTCACTGCCGAAAAGCACTGAGGAACATGTTTCAGACACCAGTGCATTGTTATTACAATTAATGCAACAAATAGGCCAAAAGCTTGAAAAGTTAGACACAATGGAACAACACCAGAGACAAACACAGCAACAGTTAGACACAATGGAACAAAATCAGAGACAAACACAGCAAAAGCTTCAAAAGTTAGACACCACACTTGAACAAACACGTGAAGATTTAACTACTGAGCTACATAAAATCGAATCGAAATGTCAAAAAGTCTGTAATGACGTAAAAACACAAATTTGTGAGCATTTTCAACCTATTTTTTCGCGGCATGAAAATGCATTACAGAATCACGAAGCAGCCATAAAAGAACTGCAAACTATTGTTCATGAAAATCATGAGACCTTGCAAGCTAAATTTGACTCAGTTGCATCTACCGATTTGGTTATGCAACTTGCAAAAACTCAGGAAAACTTGAAGGACACAGTAGATTCGATTTCAACACAAATGGACACTCTGAAACTCGGTTCAGAAAAACACACTGAGGAAATGTGTTCACTATCGGAGAAAGTAGCCGAACTTTCGGATCAGGTCACTAACTTATCTACAAAGGTAGATGATGATCTGAATGACACAAGACCTGTAGCCTTCACTGACACAGAGGAGTATGAACAAATTAGAAAATTCAAACAGAATCAAAATCAAATCAATACACAGTACAAAAGAGAAATCCGGGAAGTACAAGATCAGCTGACACAGGTAATACAAGAATTACGTATTTCAGAGGATACTCGCGCCCCAATACGGGAAGAGGGACACAGAAATACGGAACAGCCACAAAATAATAACACAGGGCATTTCGGAAGTTATGAAAGAAATTGGCAATGTGCGCCGAATTTTGAGATGGAATGGCCGACACGACCTAACAATGACCGATATGCGACTCGCCGACATGATGATTTTGACTATAAGCTGTTCATTACTACACGTAAATTCAAAACATTTAAGAATTCTGGCAACGACATTCATCCACAAGCGTGGCTCCATCAATTCTCTCATTGTTTTCCTCCCAACTGGTCATTAGAGCATAGATTAGAATTTATGTGTGGCTACTTAGAGAATGAACCAGCTGTGCGAATGCGATCGGTCATTCACGATTGCCACAGTGAAGGAGAATTTTACCATGCCTTCCTCTCAGCGTATTGGTCTCAAGCTACACTAGACCGAGTAAAACATAGCATCATGATGATGAAACACTTTGAACAATCTGAATTTTCCAGTCTTGTCAAATATTTTGAAACCATGTTGCATAAGAATCAATATCTTTCAAACCCATACAGCCCTTCAGAACTCATCCGCATTTGCTTAATCAAATTACCTGAACATTTACGACATATTATTTTGGCAGGACGTTGCAAAGACGACATTGAAGCTTTTCAGGGACTCTTACAAGAATTAGAAATTGACACAGACAGTCGCGGGATGCGAAAACAGGAAAACAATCACTACAGGTCACATCCGTCACAATTCCGTGACGATAGAAACAATGACTTGACACGACAGGTCTATTCTTACAGCGCAATTCGTGATCAAAATAGACACCACCCGTACGATAACCGTTGGCAGAGTAGTAATAATTACGGGGAAAGATCACCTCTCCGCGGTAATGACTATCACAGAGACAATCAGAGAAACAGACAATATGGGAACCAAAATAATTATTATCAAGGGAGACAGAATAACTTTAGACGCAACCGTCCAGCGCGCAGTTACGATTCAGGGAGAAATTCTCTACCACTTAACCGACAAGAAAGAAACCACAGGAACTACCGACATGACGACAGACGATATGATCGTAACGACAGACCTGAAATGCATCAGAACTGGCGGGATTTAAACAGGGCAGGGCCTTCTCGTCAGAGTGAATTTGTAGAAGTTAGGTCTCCTAATCCCAATAACGGCGCGCGCCAACAAAGAGACAGACAACGACTCGCACAGCAGGCAGCCGCGTGCGCCCGCTGGCTCCGAGAAAAATAACATAAGACGCTAGCCTTGAGAAAAATTTTAGCATTCTTTACCGATGTATACAACATGACAATTGCTTTAAAGTTGAAACTCTGTGCACTAGGAAGAGTCAAGGTTTACACCACATTTCACATGTAAAACCGTTTATTGAAAGATAATCTGCTTTTTAACTTTGTCTTTGGCATAAAATTTTTCGCTTCACATTACTAATATGCTTTGTCACACTGAGAAACTGTTAACATGCAACAATGTTTGAAGTTAAATATCCAGTCTAGAACCTAGGGAACATTTTTAAACAGAAATTACGAATGCATTGTTATAGGGAACAGACGACACAGTGTTGTATTTGTACATTCTTGCTTGTTAGTTGCACGATTACGTAACGACTATCAGGCTTACATACTTAGGACACATACTGGTACTGCTAATGAGATTTTAATGTAACATTTTGGTTTACTTGAAAATACATTCTGGGTTTAAAGTACTTTCTGTGAGATACCAGACGACACAGTGGTTAGCTTAAGTGACAGCTACACGACTATATCATGACACTACTAATGAGTGATAATTTACAATGTTGCTTTTGCGGTGTATCTGTTTTATATCTGCACAGTTTTTCTGTTTTATTCTGGAAAGTAAAACATATTTTAGTAGTAACTTTTGTGGTATAGCTACAAGGAGACAGCCTTTTCCGTAGCACAACAATACGTTACAGCACAGTACTTTCTTCATCACGGCAATAAACATAATAACTACGATATCTATATGCAAAGCATTTCACTTTCGTTTATGATGAGGTAAGTACATTGGCTTCAGCAGAACTTTGCTTACAGAGGACGATAACTACGACACTTCCACAGAATTATCTTACAGCAAGACGCACATTTAGCTCTACAGGACACGCATTTGAGTGATCAATTTTGTACTTAAACCATTTATTTTTCAAAATTTTTGAATTACAAAGAAAGTTTTCCGTGATACATTTCATTCCATTGCTGTAATCTGTAACACCTGAGGGTATAATTACATTAATCCTCAGGGGGGTACACGTTTACTTTGTGTACCATGTGTTTGGCAAGCACAAGGAGCCCTAGCTAATATGGTATTTGCTTATACAACTTTACACATCGGTACCATATTTCTCTAAAACACAAATTACACAGCTATCTGATCATTTAACTGAGAGAGACAAACTTTTTTATTACGTCAGTGACACATGTTTACGTAATTACACCGTTGGGTAACTTCACACTTACGAAATTGTATTTTGTCTGTACTGTGTGAACTCTTCATATTTTTTCGGAACCATTGTGATACTATGAGAGCTTTGAATGATGTATTTGGTATGAGATCATGATTTTTAAAGTACGTTTGAGGTAGATGACACTATTGAAATGAGCAGAGAATTTTCTTTAGGTTTTGAAATTATTGCAGAAAGCTACGACGTTTTTGAGATTTGACTGAGGTGTTATGATGTTATTTTTATGACGACGATATGTATTATGCTGTTGAGGTATGTTTATGTCAATAAGATGATGCTACCATATATGAGGAATGTGATTACGTGTTTATATGTATATGAATAAAGAATAGAAGTTAGGGACTCTTGACTTGTGAAAAAGGATGTTGGAAACCAAGAATCGTACTTTAAGAGTTATGAAATGTGTGTAAATGCGTGAATGTATCACAATGCCGGCGAAAATTTTTTTGGACACTGTTATATTCATAAGATTTTGTTTCTACACATTTGCAACACAAATTCTTGACCTGTGAAATATTTTTATATGAGACTGTCACTGTAGCGGAAGCTGCTGTCGTAAATATTTCCGTAAGAAAGTTAAGTGACCACCTGCACGTAATGCGTCGTGGGCACGCAGCTGTGTCAGACGCCGGGAGAACAAGTCATTAGTGAGTGCCTCATCAGAAGCACAGGTAGAAAAAAAGAAAGGGGAGGCCATTGTCCTCGCTATTGACATTTCCTTGTTGAAAGCATACTGTGGAGCTCGTAATTTATGATATTTACTAAAATGCCTAATGAAATGATTAGAAACATTTTACATCTATTGTCTTTGTAGTTAAGAGATTGCTCATTTTGTTTAATATCTGGTTTCCAGCTGTGTTGCAGCATTGGTTTTATAAAATAAACTTAAATGCATCTGCTAATGTGAACACTTTCTGTCAACAGATTTATTAAATAAGTATTTTCTGATCCACATTCTTCGAAAAAGGAGCTCTTGGAATGGAGAGAACAATAAAAAGGGACTAATAACAGTAACTGCATCTATAATTTTCTTTTCAAGTACTTGGTAATTTCTTTTGTAGAATACTTTGTGGTGCACCACTTTAGTTACATAGACATTAAGATGTGAATATACATTTCCCTTATCTGCATTGTTGTTTTTACTGTAATATTTTTTCTGCTTGAGCTATGTCATGTTTAGGTATAAGTTACTGCTGTTTGCCAGGCATAGTGTTACTGAATTTGACTTTGTGTTACTCTGCTAAGCCAGTTTTACTACTCATTTATTTTTCTTATTGCTGCACATTGGCTCATATTAGTTGTAATGTTGCATTGCTTGGTAATTTAGATTTACTGTAGCTTGCTTTGCAATTTTCCATTTTTTTGGTCATTGCTGTTTGTGTTACTTATTTTGTGCTGCTGTATTGCCTCGTCCCTTAGTTTAGCATCTGAGCTCAGTAGATTTAAGTTAGCTTAAGAGGGGGTAGCCTCTAAGAGAATGAGTTGCGATGAATTGGAAGAAATGCATTGAGAAGTTATACGAAAAAAAAGTACAGAAAACAGGTTTAGGTAGGATTTTCTTGGAAATAAATGTTGAGGTAAGAAATGTGTGAACGTATAAATACAGAAAGCATGCTTAGATAGAATTTTTTTGGTGGAAACAAAGGATGAAATAAGAGGAAAGATATATGAAGTTTTGGGTTGGACTGCAGTACCAAATGTTACACTGAAAACAAACCCTGTCCTTTCCTTTTGTATTATCCCACTATATGTTTGTGTACCCTTGTGTATTTGTTTTCTTCCTGTCTCTGTGTAGTTTCATAGGATTTTTTCTTCTTCTAATACTAAGCTACATTCACTATGATGAGGAATACTGTTATCCTCAAATATAATTGGCATTAATAATATGTTATTTACCTTATAAATATGCTTACACATTATTTATTCTGTTTTGTTTTAATGCTGATGTGTGAAGTTGATGTTTCAAGTTATTCTGATATTTTATGTATTTACTTATGTCATAATTCCTGTAACACTGATGTATATATCTATTTCTATTCTTTTGTAAAGCCTGTATTACTACAAATGTTATCTGTATTGTTATGTTCTTTAATGATGTATTTTGTACCTTTGTAATTGTATTTTCATGTTGTAAATTTATAATTGTATAGACACCAGTTCTTCAAATTAAGTTACATTTCACTGCACACGTTTCTGTTGGTCATAGTATATGGACAATATGTGAGAAGTAGGGACTGATAGTGTTTGCACGTGTGTTAATAATTCAGCAAGGGACTGGATAACAGCATTGCTGGTTTTAAGGACAATTCCAGATACTTTGTGAGTGCACAAGCGGTGGGTTATGGACTTGCTATACTCTCCGCAAGACTCTTTGATGGTGAATGTGCACCTGCACAATCGCAACAGATGGCTGCTGGCCGTCTCTACATGGACTACAGTGGGTCTGGACCTTCGATGGCCCACCAATACCATTATTTCTACAAGGACTGCAGTGGGTCTGCACCTCTGGTGGCCCACCAATACTGTAATCTCTACCAGGACTACAGTGGGTCTGCTCTGTGATGACCTACCTACCAATACTCTTCAAAATTTCGACTGACTCTGCTGTGGGTTTGCTCTGTTGTGGCCCATTACCTGTACGCATGTCAAGAGTCAGCACTGTCTTTCCGTTGGAAGGACAACACTACTTCTTCAAGACTGCATGGAAATCCACTACTTCTGTGTGCATTTTCTTTTACTGCTCAGACTTTGAGAAAAACTCTGCATTTTTACTGTGATGAACAATCTGGAGTGTCCTTATGGACTGTGAGAAATTTTTAGCTTTTGACCAACATTGTATCAATAAGTGTGTGCATTTGATTTTTTTGTTATTGTAATTATGAAAATTTTTTCAAATCTGTATTGGCCACTGCCCAAACCAATTTGTAAAATTTTTTGTGGGGAGCATGGGGGCTATGTAAGTAGGCTGTTTAGGTTTTTTTATTGGTAACGCCACCTCTGTATGAAAATCACTGGCTGTGCTGTGTGCAGTCTGTGGCTGCTTTGCATTGTTGTAATACTCGCCATTGTAGTGTTAGGCAGCTGGCTGTGAACAGCGCGTAGCGTTGCGCAGTTGGAGGTGAGCCGCCAGCAGTGGTGGATGTGGGGAGAGAGATGGCGGAGTTTGGAAATTTGTCATGAACTGCTATATTTATATATGATGATATCAAGGTAAATGCATTGTTTGTTCTCTATTAATATCTTTCATTTGCTATCCCTATCAGTAGTTAGTGCCTTCAGTAGTTTGAATCTTTTATTTAGCTGGCAGTAGTGGCGCTCGCTGTATTGCAGTAGCTTGAGCAGCGAAGATTTTTGTGAGGTAAGTGATTTGTGAAAGGTATAGTTTAATGTTAGTCAGGGCCATTCTTTTGTAGGGAATTTTGAAAGTCAGATTGCGTTGCGCTAACAAAATATTGTGTGTCAGTTTAAGCACAGTCATGTATAATTGTTCATAAGGTTTCACTGTCTGCAAAATGCTTACATCCCACGATTGTGCATGCATGAACGTAAGTCTGAAGGCAAATTCCATCGAACTCTACAGGCATTGTAAAATACAGCCACTGCTCTACTGCGTTTCATGCCAAAGCAAGGCAATCTGCTTAGCAAAATAATGTCTCTTCTTATATGAGAATCATACAATTTGTGTGCGACCACTACGGGGCGCGGAAACTAGGACACATGGAAGTTTGGGCGGATTCTGGAGGCGTGCTCTGACACGCCAGGCGGTTAGGGCACCCGCTCGAGTAATGCGGGAAATGTGGGTTCGAGTCTCGATCCAAAAAAAAATTTATATGTTACTAGTAAATCGTATAGCCGTTGTACAACCGTATTCGCAATTTGTAAATACATTCCGTAAAATGTAAGTCCTTCATTTGTAGGTTCTATTACTGATTTTACGAGTTAGTCACATTTTTATCCCTTAGTATTACTCATAAACACTTATACGATGAGCACAAGATGTTCACCATTAATCTAGTAATGACATAGTACCAGGATCCTTGTCTATGTGACGTTACTGTCACATATCGCTGTACAGTACAGTTCGTTTTTCGGCCACTATTTTGCGGTTACATTTCCGGCACTGGAAATGTGTCCTCGGAGAGGAAGCTTCGTACCCTCGTAGCAGTTCGGGTGCGGCCCAGTACGGTCTAGAGTTTTCTTCGCCGACAAAGGGCGGGGCAGCCTGTGAATCTCGTTACGTCGAGCGCGGATGCCACGCCGTGGCTGTCGCATACTGGACAGTGAACGCCGCACCCACCTCGCTTTCCCTCGAGCATGACATATTAGCCTTTCTGCACTCCAAAATCCCGCACACCACGGTGTTGGCCAGCTAGCGTGCTAGTGTCGGTTTGATTCATCCGTTGCGATTGTGTCGTGGCACCTAGTGTACGGTGCACATGCGCCAACCAATCAACGTAGCACTGTTTCAGCCCTGTGCCAACCTCTCGGTGGTAAAATGTGTGTCTTGCACACAAAACCCGGGAAGTTTGCTGTCCTTTTTGCGTGATTTCTCGCCTGCCACATTGATAATAGCTAGGAGTCGTCACTTCCACACCCAAATTTTGAAAAGTTGGAAGCTGAGCAGGAGGAATTGATTTTTTGTGCAGTTGGGAACGGACTATTCGAGGAGTTAGGAGCTAACCGCCATGTGGGGCACTCTTGTTCATTTTGAGGGGGTGTCAGTTTTCACAGGCTGTAATAGTACAACCCGTAATCTGAGCAGGTCGCTCCTGGTATGTTTTCGATACGCAACCTGAATCCCTGATTTAATTACAATTTTTATTTTGTTTCCTCATATTGCATTCTGCTTCATTTTCCAGGCAATCTTCCTATCATTTGGTACCTCCCACTTTTTGTTAACGCAATTCGTAACTCTATTATTCTTAGAAATGATAAAAGTAGGCCTGACCTTAATTTCTGTATCCCTAACTTGTCCTACAACTTTCCTGGTTATGTGACCCATTAAAAAATAAATATACTACCAAGTAGCGTCTTGTTGTGTCGGCGTTTTCCTTTCCGTTCAATGGCAAGATCAGACGATACGTTAGTGATTATTTGACTCTGCAGTTGCAACGAGCATGGCACTCCGCTTGACGTCACCATGATATTTACTCCAGAATTGTCTTGCATTTATCTCCAGTTAAAGCGATGTCATGCAGTTTTGTCCAAGCCTTACTGCATTCCCTTGCGATGATATAACGACGACGATACTTCTGTGCACACAACTGCATCATCAGTCATCACTCCGACATTGCCACTGGTCCTGTCTTATAAAGTCTTTATGGACACGGTGATTATAATTAAAATGCCATTTTCAAAACACTGCAAAAGAACGATACTTAGAATGACGTTACGGAATATTATCGAAGAACGGTAATCATTATGCAAACAAAAAAAAAACAATTAACAAAAATTTTAGTATTAGATAGCGCTGTAAGGGTCAGAGTATGCAAAATAAAAGATGTGGAGTACACGTATTTGCTTATGAGAGGGGGACCGTCGGACCAGTTAAATCACAGTTCTGATTAGTCTTAGTTGTGTCGTAAAGTGACCTCTCCGGAGTACCTCGCTAGCGATGGCGCATACTTCCGTGGAAATCGATTTTGAAGTTTTTTCGCTCAGATCCTTTACACGTAACGCTAGTGTCTTGTTTGGACGACGCGAGCTTTGGGCGTCCACGACCAGCACGCTGAGGGTCCGGCTTTCAGTCCTGTTTGTCTACCTTTTGTCCTCTTCTTTTCAATTTTGTCGTACAGAATATCATTAAATGTTGAAAAACAATTTTTGCCGTGGCAATTTCATTAATAAATCAATTGTTACAGAAAACTTTCTTCATATGTGTATCCAGTCTGTTGCAGAACAGATTACAGGATCGCTTGCATCGTATGCCCTGCTAGGGTGTTTGTCTTAGAGATAATCGAAACACAAATTCGTAGAGCACCAGCCACGTGTAGTGAAAGCTACAGCGGATTTTCCACCACCGATTTCGGAAAGCACAGCTTGGCTGGCTTGGTTCAAATGGCTCTGAGCGCTACGGGACTTAACTTCTGAGGTCATGAGTCCCCTAGAACTTGGAACTACTTAAACCTAACTAGCCTAAGAAGATCACACACACCCATGCCCGAGGCAGGATTCGAACCTGCGAACGTATCGGGCGCACGGTTCCAGACTGTAGCGCCTAGAACCTCTCGGCCACCACGGCCGGCGGAAGCACAATTTTCCTCAATCAACTTGGATGTGAACCACACTTATTTGATCATTCCTCAGGGAACAGGGGCACAGAACTTGAAACCTCCCCTTAGAAAAATTTAAGAATGATTGTGCTGATAAACCCCTTACGTTATTTGATTTTCAAACAGCTGAGCAGAACTGAACGTAGTCACACATTTCTCTCCTTACTTATTCTGATCAACACTAAACTGAGACACAATATTTTTAGGGCAACGCAATATGACTTTCAATAATCCCTACAAAAGAATGGCCCTGACTAACATTAACCCATACCTTTCATGAATCACTTACCTCACAAAAATCTCCGTTACTCAAACTACTGCAATACAGCGTGCGCCAATACTGCCAGCTAAATAAAAGATTCAAACTACTGAAGGCAGTAACTACTGATAGGCATAGTCAGCAAATGAAAGATTTTGATAGAGAACAAACAATGTATTTACCTTAATAATGTTCAAAAGTCATCTCATATATATATATATATATATATATATATATATATATATATATATATATATATATATATATATATATATATATATATATATATATATCAGTTCATGATATCCAGTCTTACAAATTTACTGTCTCTGATGGACACACATCCAGATCGTCCGCTCTCAAAATTGTGCCATGTCTCTTCCCACATCCACCACTGCTGGCGGCTCACCTCAAACTGCGCAACGCTACGAGCTGTTCACATCCAACTGCCCAACACTGCAATGGCGAAGGTTTCAAACTGATGTAGAAATAAAAAATGTATTGTTATAGAATCTTTTCTGGAAGATATTTCTCTATTAATCTTCAGCCATTTTGAATTTTTTTCTTGAATATTTTAACCTACCTGCAAAAATAAACATCAGAGCGACACGCAGAGTCCCTTTCGGTCCGATAACTTTTATCGTCAAAGGTGCAGGGGTCTGCTCTTTTTTTTTTCGTGAAGTGTCTGGTGAGCCAGCCTTTCCAACGTAAATCAAATGTGAAGAATATTTTCTTTTCCTATGTTCGGAAGAGTTATATGTTTTAAAAACTCTTCGTACGGGACTGTTGTGAACCTCCGTGATTTCGTGGGTATTTTAATTTATGAATCAACTAGTCAACTCTATTTTTTGGAGAATCTGACCAAATATTTCGAATGGTTCTTCGATACATAACAAAATTTACTAGAATATATTTTTCGACACAGTTGTGGTATACTGTGCTGTGAAAGAATGACTAATCTTGTTCATATATTCTTTCTGCACAGAAACGGTTTTCCCTGCTTGTTCCGCATCTGTTGTACGCCGATTAGTACTGGCAGCCGGCCGATCGCTATGAAGTGCATAATCGAGCACAAAATTAGGAATGAGTCCTTTCATCTGTACCTGACATCCTCCGCAGCTGCATACACCATTTCATGATATTCTGTAATATGAAACTGAAAAAAAGGAAAATGTAGACACGGAGGGCTGGAAGCCGTACAGCCGGCGTCGTAGCCGTCAACGTTAGCAGCTGCGCTACACTTTCTCGATGACGTGTGAGTAAGGTCAGAAGTAGGCCCGCAGGAGATAGGCGTAAAGCGCCGGCATCGGTTTTATAGGAAACCAGAGGACGTCGCGCAAAGTCGCAAAGTATAACACACCTATGACTCTCCAAAATCCGTGATTAACAGGTCTGGTGCTCCCCTTGTGAGACACTCAGCACGACTGTCTGAATGTAGGCTCGCCTCTCGCTGATGAACAGTAGTTTAAATGTAAATGCCGTGTGGCTGGGGCCTCCCGTCGGGTAGACCGCTCGCCGGGTGCAAGTCTTTCGATTTGACGCCACTCCGGCGACCTGCGCGTCGATGGGGATGAAAAGATGATGATTAGGACAACACCCAGTCCCTGAGCGGAGAAAATTTCCGACCCGCCCGGAAATCGAACCCGGGCCCTTAAAATTGACAGTCTGTCGCGCTGACCACTCTTTTTTTAAAGTTAAAGACCAGTTCTTACAGGAGCGCCTGAAGTGTATCTGCCTACAGCAGGCCAGCACGTCCAAACGGGTCTTCTCATTGCGTAGGCGTGTGTTCTGAGTAGCAGATCTATTCAGTTCGGTTCGGTTAATACAGTTTTCAGCTTCTCAGGGCTTGGACGTTCCAGCTACGAGGTGGGTCATCGAAAGTGCTCCGTAAGAAATTGGAAAAATATTGCTTATAGCGTGGGTTGCGTATCAGGACGCAGTGTCGTTCGTTGAGATAAGTCCAATATCCTAGCGTAGACTCGTCGCCAGAAGTAAAAAGATAGCGGATCGTGTGGCCACAGATCCAATTCACAGAGTGAGTTCTGGCGGAGGGGTAGAAAGTCTTATCGGGGTACAAAAGCATGTGGACATCGATCTGAGCTGGTGTCTGTCGAGTAAGAAACTGACCACTCAGCTACCGGGGGCGCACATGAGCAGCAGTGACTGTGTGCCAGTGGTTGTGCAGCTGAAAAGTGTCTGCTAAGAGTCTGGAGAAACTGATTAAGAAATTCTAAAGGGCAGGTCCCTTTCAAGTGCAGTGTAGCAAACAAACAAACGCCGTCCGAACAGGCCTGGAAGGCCCGACGGTAGCGACCGGCTGCCGTTTCGTCCTCAGCCCGCAGGCGCGGCCAGCGCACCGCCGTCCCGGCCGTCGTCAGTTTTCGTGACCGTTGCCGGCACTTGTCAGTCAGTTAGCTCCTCAACTGGCGTCATAAGGGCTGAGTGCACGCTGCTTCCCAACAGCGCTCGGTGGACCGACACTGTGATCCAGACAAGCGTCAGCCGAGCCCGACAGCGCTTAACTTCGGTGGTCTGGAGGGAACCGGCGTAGCGGCTGCGCCAAGGCCGGTGGAGCAGTGTGGAAGAGGGGAGAAAACAGTGGATCCAATGCCAGTGGAAGATGTGGGCGGATAGTGCTGTGGTGCGCAAACACGCGGTGCACGGGGCATTGCCCGAACTTTGGAAATGCCCGTCAGCACGGTGCATAAAATTTTGCTATCCACACAAAAGACACATGTTCGAGAATAACTTCCTTCTAACCTGGTAGTAAAGTAAACGTTTACTCTAGAACTTCTCGCACGGATGTGGACAATGTCCGGCAATGGAACATTCTGGGGACAGATGAATGTCATTTCCATCTCGAAGGACATGTCAATACACATAATTGCAGATCACGGACAACGGAAAATGCACCCGCTTCATTCTGAAGCCATCGTTTATCGTACGACCGTAATGGCCGACGAGAAGGGTCCGGCGGGTGATGTTGCCTGTGCCGTCACGTTATGAGGTTCTTTTGGGCACCGACGTCATTCCAACAGTTGAGCAGCGTGCCTGTGTGGGCCTCATCGTCGGTCCTTCTGTACTCACTGTACAGCACGTGAGGCGGCTGCTGCAGAGGCGCTTCGGAAACGCTACAATCATCAGCCGTCATTTCCCTGCAGCCCGGCCGTCCAAATCACCTGACCTTAATCTGTGTGCTTCTGGCTGTGGCGTTATCTGAAAGATGCTGCAATCAGTGCTCCGATTACAACGTAGCTGAAAGGAAGGCATGCACTGCGCACCGCATTATGAATGTGAACTATGAGACACTCCGACCCGTTGTGGAACATGCTGTTTCTCCGTTTCAATCTGTGGCAGAAAACGGTGGACGGCATATTGAACATGTCATACTCCAGCCTCGTGGCAGTTAAAATCGATTTTATTGTTGCTTTTTATGCAGTCTTTGGTCTCAGAACAATTAAAAACTCATGTCATTGTTACTTTTATGCAGTTTTCTGACTCAGAACAATTAAAAACCGATCTTTCTTACTAGATGAGGTACTATCTTGACGTGGTAGATGGGGCATATCTAACTAACAGTGCCACAGCTGTTGAATGCTAAACTTGTACGGTCATGCATATTACATAGTACTGTTGGTTTAATATGCAAGTCACCCCACAGCCGTCGTATTCCGAGTCGTTTCTCAGTTGTAGCAAAGCCCATTCACGTTATTACGCTTACGAAGCCATCCAGCGGGAACATTTTCGTTAAAACGGATAAGTTCCCGTAAAGTCTGCCCCTTCGTCGATAGTATTCCGTTCAAATTTGACGTCATTCTGAACTGAGGTCCTTTTCTACAGCGTTTTGAAACTGGAACTTTAATTAGGATCATCCTGTATGTCGAAAACATCAGCTCTCCTCTTGTGCTTGCTTCCGACTCAGCCGATGTTGCTTTCGTTTCGATTTTTTTTATAAAACCTTTATTAAAAAAAACAATGTTTCACATTCAAAATACATACTAAGTTATACATACATGAAGTTATTTAAACAAAACGGTTTGATCATTTCAATTGCGCTGACTTTAAGGAAAGACAACAGAAGATTGTGTTACTGACTAAATCACCAGAAAGAATTAAATTAAACATAAATACTTGAGAATGGCGGAAAGGAGATATATAATAAAGTTGACTAGCCTTCCAACTACACTTTCTGGACATTAATTGAATCTAAGTATCTGAAGTGATCAGATCTATATAATCAGTCTTTCACTGCAAAAATGAACAGGGCAATGTGCCAGCCATTGAATATTACATTTATCGGATAGAATCTTATGGTTTTAACCAATCGATAAGGACATATCTATAAAAACTGTCTATTTCCAAATTTCTAGTATAAGCCAATAATGCACCTTTAATGTTTTGTGTTTGGCAGTATTAGACACACAATCTCTGTGTCACATAAGTTCTGTACATCAGCTTATAAATTTCAAAAAACTACTCTCTGAAGTAGAAAAGCACACATCATAAATATACTGTAAAATCTTAAATAGTATCCTTAAGGTAACTACAATACATCACTGTCAACACAGTCTTCTTTTTTATATTAACCAATGCCCATTCTTTCAAATACAATTTTTAGCATATTACCGAACTTTTTCTTGTGATTCGAATAGCTTCTAATTTTGTGGAACTCACACAGCATGTATACCTTGAACTCTATGATGCTATCGGATCCTAATTTGTTAAGGACGTAGTTAACAAAATTTCCCAGCAACCAGTACACAGCGTTATTTTTTGCTTGTGGGAAATAGCGTGCTTCAGGTCTGTGTATCAATGACAGCGATATATACTCAGGGGATGTTCTTGTAATCAGAGCTATTTGCTCCCGGATCCACTTCCAACTATTCATGTGACCACTGCAAGTATATCTATGAATTACTGTGTCAACTAGATGGCATTGTTGACATAAATTTGTTTCACAGAGTCCGATTGCGTGCAGTCTTTCATTGGTGCTAACTATGTTATTAACTGTCTTGTACCATGACGTTTTTATATTAGACGTGAGCGCATTAGAACTAATGTTTTTCCAAATCTCAGTCCACTCAATGTTTGGAAACTGTCGTTCTATTCTGTTTCTTCCTTCGCTTTTCTTTCGTTCCCGCATTATGGCTCTCGATGTTAAGTGTCGGGACAGCCTGAATTCGACACTGACATAACTAAACTCAGCATAGAAAATCCTCACGTGCTGCACGTCAATCGGGGGAAGCAGGCTTGGAGGTTTAATGATCTCGAAAAGTTGGCTGGTTATGCTTTCTCGCGAGTCTCTTATTAAATTAACTTGCCTTTTGATAGAAAGAGCAGAGGCTTTATCCGATATATCAGTTAATCCTAGTCCACCATTTTTTAGGATCTAAAGAGGCTACTTTAGCAGGTACTCTGTTACGTTTTTCCCCGGTGGAGCAGTTCCGTCCAGTACAACATGGGGAGAGCACAGCGAAGTGGCCTCGGTGGGCAAAGTGGGCCGTAAGGAACTGTCAGGGTGCGGGAGGCTCCACTCACCCAACGAACACTAACCTGTTTACTGTGCCGCCGCTCAAAGTTACTGCGATTTTTGTGGTTTTTAGTTATCCTGATCTATGGTAAGCGGTCAGTTTGTGTGTTTACTGTAGAGAGGTAATGTGACGTACGTCTTTTTAATGACATTGTGTTTTGTCATATCTTGACTACATAATCCTATTTTAGTCATAGAAGGTTCGACCGTGCTATTAGAGACTATACAGTTTACGTGTAACTGGGTCAATGCAGGGAAACTGGGCATCTCGGCAGTGGCTCCTGGGCACTTTGTGTGGGGGAAAAACGTAACAGCAGCTCCCGAAAGAAGGGCTCCACCGCGAAACTCAGAGCAAGTCCTTATAAGAGCTAGCAGCGGCAATAACAGAAAGGGAAGGAAACGAAGGAAAAGCGGAAAGCAGGCAGAGCGAACAGCACGAGACCCAACCCTAGACAAGGATGAAGACAGAGAGTATACGTACGGGGAAAACAAAATATTCAGATTTGAGGCCAGAAGAGCAGTGGCTTTAGCGCTAGTTGTGCTCCCTCTGGACCCACGAAACCCGTACACTTGTTGAAGGACGCAGCTCAACTTTCATTTGTGAAAAGTGTTAATAAGGTTTCTCGAATCTTGTTTTACAGTAACATATACTTAATTCATTCTTTGGTACAACATTTTTTATCCCTTACTTTTGAGTTTTACACTAAGCGGATACTGTGTAAAAAGGAACTGTTTATGGCACATAATTTGATGCTGCGGTAATTAAACTATTCAACATCGCACAGTGAGGTGGGCACCTCCGAATATCTTGCAGGACCTCCTTTTGCCCGGCACTCGATGTGGCATGTACCCAACAAGTTGTTGGAAGTGCGCTGCAGGAATATTGAGCCGTGCTGCCTCTATACTCGTCCATAATTGCGAAAGTGTTGCCGGCGCAGGTCCTTGTGCACCAACTGGTCTCTCGATTACGTCCCATACGTGTGCGATGGGATTCATGTCTCACCATCTGGTTGGCCGAATTATTCGCTCGACCTGTCGAGAATGTTCTTCAGACCGCCGGCCGGTGTGGCCGTGCGGTTCTAGGCGCTTCAGTGTGGAAACGCGTGACCGCTACGGTCGCAGGTTCGAATCCTTCCTCAGGAATGGATGTGTGTGATGTCCTTAGGTTAGTTAGGTTTAAGTAGTTCTGAGTTCTAGGGGACTGATGACCTCAGATGTTAAGTCCCATAGTGCTCAGAGCCATTTGAACCATTTTTGTTCTTCAGACCAGTCGTGAAGAACTGTGGCCCGGTGAATGACACGCTGCATTGTCACCCACAAAAATTCCATCGTTGTATCGGAACATGGAGTCCACGAATGGCTGCAGATGGCATGCAAGTAGCCGAACACGATCATATCCAGTCAATGATAGGTTCAGTTGGACCAGTGTGCGCAGTCCGTTCCATGTAAACACAGCGCACCCCATCATGGAACCACCAGCAGCTTGCACATTGCCTTGTTGACAACTTGGATCCACGGCTTCGTGGGATCTGCGCCACACCCGAATCCCACCATCAGCCCTTACGAACTGACATCGGGACTCATGAGACCAGGCCACGGTTTTCCAGTCGTCTAGGGTCGAACTGATCAGTTGTTAATAAAGGCACTCGCGTCGATCGTCTGCTGCTATAACCCATTAACGCCAAAGTTCGACGCGCTGCCCTAAGGAATGCGTTCGTCGTACGTCCCACATTCGTTTCTACGGTTGTGTCGCTCACTGTTGCTCGTGTATTAGCTCTGAAAATTCTACGGACTGCGTTGTCGATAGTGATCGGGCGCGCGTCGCTATCCTGTGATCTTGTTCAGGGCGCGCACTGTAATCGATTATAGTTGGCTGTCCTGGTGCGGGTGGCGCTCCGGTGGGGATCTGCTATGACGTCGCTGGCGTGTGTTTGCGGTGGCCGGCGGAAAGCGAGAGGGTAGTCGGTTTTCCGGGTACTGCACGGAACGTGGAGTTCGCTCTGCCAGACCTGCTAGTGACTAGCGCTAAGGTGGTTGTGCCTCGCAACATGAGCAGAGTGGCCTGGGGCGGAGGCGACTCGCCGCTGTGGTGGCCATGCGGTGGTGATTAATTGGAGTCGGCGTACTTGTTCTTCGTGCCTATCTGATGTGGATGTCCGGTGGGGTCCTGTGATACTCTGGCCCAGAGATAACTAGTTGCTGAATTTTGGAGTCGTATGCCAGGTTAGGGTGTGGGCTCGGTTTGCTCTTCAGATTTTCCCCTGGAAGCTCCAGCAGCGGTTTCTGAACTTTCTAATGTGGGACGGTGTTGTTGGAACATTTTGCTGTGTGTGTGGCTCGTTACGATATTTGTTGGTACTAATTTCTTTGCTCAACTGGAGTCCTGCCCGGAGTTGCGTTCATGTATGGTACATTTGG
Organism: Schistocerca americana; assembly: GCF_021461395.2. Classification (NCBI taxonomy): domain Eukaryota; kingdom Metazoa; phylum Arthropoda; class Insecta; order Orthoptera; family Acrididae; genus Schistocerca; species Schistocerca americana. The sequence continues at coordinate 196,849,628 of NC_060127.1, forward strand.
CAGTCGATGTGTTAGAACATAACCAAGGTGCGTAAGTGATGGGCAGTTGTGGGAGGCATGCCGGGGAGCTCTCAGCGGTTAATTTCGGGGACCGTTTCTAGTGGGAAGGCTCCGAAGTGTTGACAGCTCGCTCGTCTGTGATTGCGTTGGGAGTTGCCCTCGCCCTTCGGTTGTATCAAATTATTATTTTGTTATTATATTTATTGGTTGTGTGTTGCGCTTCTTTCATTTCATGGTGCCAAGCGCCATTATTTATCTCAAATTTTTTTATATAAATCATTTTAAATTGTAATGCCAAGTTAACTTATTGGATTTTGTCTTTTGGATAAACTCTAAAAGCACTATTGTAAAAGGCTCTTGATTTTATGGTGGCAAGCCGCCATTATTGTTCTTAAATCTCACTCTTTAACCATTTGTTAAGTTTTGTAAGTTATATGAATTTGTTGTTATTTAAAAGAGTTTATTATTGGCCATTTAATAAACTGTGTACAGAGTCTGCTGTTTGGATATTATTGGGTGGAACTCCTTGGATACTTGTCCTATAAGAAAACACATTTAAGATAGTGAGAGGTAATTCCTGAAATTCAGTATTCTCTGCACACTCATGAGACTATGGACTTCGTAATAATGAATTCCCTAACGAGTTCCGAAGTGGAATGTTTCGCGCGTCTTGCTTCACCTACCATTGCGCGATCAAAGTCTGGTAGTTCCCGTCATGCGGACACAATTACGTGGGAAACCTTTTCACACGGATAACCTGAGCACAAATTTCAGACCGAGCGAGGTGGAGCAGTGGTTAGCACACTGGACTCGCATTCGGAAGGACGACGGTTCAATCCCGCGTCCGGCCATCCTGATTTAGGTTTTCCGTGATTTCCCTAAATCGCTCCAAGCAAATGCCGGGATGGTTCCTCTGAAAGGGCACGGCCGACTTCCTTCCCCATCCTTCCCTAATCCCATGAGACCGATGACCACGTTGTCTGGTCTCCTTCCCCAAACCAACCAACCAACCAACAAATTTCAGTTCCGCAATTCGCACTGCCCTTTAATACCTTGTATAACCGATAATACCATGGTTTTCGTCACCGCAGTGTACTTCAGTAGTCGCAGATCATACGCATTCATTTCTATGCATTTTCGTCTATTGCTATGCAGCTTAAAAAACAAAAGCACCTTAGACTGTCCGTTTATCTCGGCTGGATTCTGTCAGTCAAATATTACCAGGGATAGTGACATATATGCGAAGTACTCAACATGATCGTTATCTCGGTTAGTAGTTGACACTCTGGTTCAGTGTCTAAGCCTTCTGGGGATCTAGGAAGGCGGAAAGTTTTAAAACGTCGCCTTAGAAAAATTTAGGAATTGCTGTGCTGATAAACATCTTACATTATTTGATTTTCAAACACCTGAGCAGAACTGAACGTACTCAGACATTACTCTCTTTACTTATTCCGATCAACACTAAACTGACACACAATATTTTTAGCGCAACGCAATCTGACTTTCAAAAATCCCTACAAAAGAATGGCCCTGACTAACAATAACCTATACCTTTCATGAATCACTTACCTCACAAAAATCTTCGTTACTCGAACTACTGCAATACAGCGAGAGCCGCTACTGCCAGCTAAATAAAAGATTCAAACTACTGAAGGCACTAACTACTGATAGGCATAGTCAGCAAATGAAACATTTTGATAGAGAACAAACAATGTATTTACCTTAATAATGTTCAAAAGTCATCATATATATATATATATCAGTTCATGATATCCAGTCTTACAAATTTACTGTCTCTGATGGACACACGTCCAGATCGTCCGCTCTCAAAATTCCGCCATCTCTCTCCCCACATGCACCACTGCTGGCGGCTCACCTCCAACTGCGCAACGCTATGCACTGTTCACATCCAACTGCCTAACACTACAATAACAAATATTCCAACAATGCAAATCAGTCACAGACTTGACACAGCACACAGTCAGTGATTTTCATACAGAGCGCTACGTGGCGTTGCCGACATAAAAACCTGAACAGCCTACTTACAACAGCTTAGCCGCGCCGGGTAGCCGCGCGGTCTGAGGTGTCTTGTTACTGTCCGTGCGGCTCCCCCCCGTCGTCGGAGGTTCGAGTCCTCCCTCGGGCATGGCTGTGTGTGTTGTCCACAGCTTAAGTCAAGTTAGATTTAGTAGTGTGTAAGCTTAGGGACCGATGACCTCAGCAGTTTGGTCCCATAAGATTTTACCACAAATTTCCATTACTTACACCTGGAGTTATGGTGTGCGGTGCATTTCTTGTCACAGTAGGAGCATTCTTGTGGTTACTCCACACATCCGGACTCCAAATTTGTACGTCAGTCTGGTTATTCGAGCTGTTGTACCATTCACGAACAGTTCAGTCTGGAACCGGGCGACCGTTACGGTCGCAGGTTCGAATCTGTGTCGGGCATGGATGTGTGTGATGTCCTTAGGTTAGTTAGGTTTAAATAGTTCTAAGTTCTAGTGGACCTCAGATGTTAAGTCCCATGGTGCTGAGAGCCATTTGAACCATTCACGAACAGAATCCGACGAGGCGTTTTCCAACAGAATAACGCGCGCCCACTTACTGCTGTTGTAACCCAACATGCTCTAAACAGTGTCGACATGTTGCCCTGGTTTCCTCGATGACCAGAGCTGTCTCCAGTCGAGCACATATGAGACATCATTGGTCGGCAGCTCCAACGTCATCCACAATCAGCATTATTCGAAGTTGTATCGACCGAGCAACTGCAACAGGCATAGAACTCCATCCCACAAACCTGTGCAACACAATGCATGCACGTTCCCACGCTTAAAAAATGGCTCCAACCACTACGGGACTTAACATCGGAGGTCATCAACTTACAACTACTTAAACCTAACTAACCTAAAGACATCACACACATCCATTCCCGAGGGAGGATTCGACCTGCGACCGTATCAGCAGCGCGGATCCGGACTGAAGCGCCTAGAACCGCCCGTCCACAGCGCTTCAGTTCCACAATCTGGCGGTTACACGGATTATTAACGAACAAATATTTCACATTTTCAATGGCTTATCTCGCGCTTATGTTAACCTGCGATCTTTCAATACTAATCGCTTACATATATTATCTAGACAAATGTATTCTCGAAATTTCATTGTTATACACTATTTTTTTTGTTTTACGTTTCTCTGTCAGTGTGTGAGCTACGAAAGGAACTAATTGCACAGTTTTTTTTAAAGAAATTTCCCCTATTTGATTGTAAATTACTATTCGTTTATTTCACAAAATGATTGTTTCGGTATTATAACAATTCTAAAGTGCAAGTTGAACTGAAAGTTATTATCACATAGAGATCATATAATGCAGGGCATAATACGAGGAACATGAGGTCTTTACATAATTTGAAAACATGTCACGAAATATCCAAATCCCTAAATGACGTAACATTGTCAAAATGCTATTATCCGGTCTTACAAACCAGTCGTCATATTACAGATGAGTATATATCAAAGAGTCATAATAAATGAGACATTGTGCTCCTGACTATGTTGCTAAAATTTCCTTATTAAAAAGTAAGGATTAGAATTAGTACTGATTGACGAACATTGAGTGTTTTACAACTTCCGACTGTATGCAGAGAAAGCCCTGACCCTTGTATACATTAGCTTAAAATGAGTTGTAGCTGCGGAAGACGAAGTCTTTTACACAGAGCCGGTGACTAACTATTATCGTTCCGTTTACCAAAGAAACGTGGCAGTACCAACTGCGGCTGCACCCACGATACGACATGGAGGAACCCTAAGCTACCCAGCTACAACTCCGTCTACTGTTCCCAATTATTGCAGGTAACTCTGCTCACCCCCGCTCGGCTAACAACTCCGGCTGTTCCTGACAGTGCTGCTGTCTGTCCACTTCCAGCAGGACCTCTGCTCTGACAGCCGTCACTCTCTCTCCGGAGCGTCCGCATCCGAGTTTTAATCAATTTGCCAAAGCCCACACCCACCCCGCCCCTTCCCCCTTCCCAGTCTCTCGCTTGGCGTTCTGTTGAAGGGCCGGTTTTTTTTCAGAAATTGGGTGGAAGAACGGAGGTGTTCGTTGCAAATGCGTGTCCTGCACTTGCTATAGGTTCTTCATGACGTATTTGTGTCCCTTTCAGAGACTCTCTTCTTTGCCACTCTCTTACTCTCGCTCTGAAATTTCCGGCTGACGGTGTTATTTCTTAAGGGCACGTGGCGTCTCCATGGCGCCCTGGCTTACACGTGACTGGAAGCAAGTAAACCTGTTGCCGTGTTCTGGTGCTCAGTACTGCCTGCCTGGCTAGTAGCTTTATCCTAGTAATGCTCGTGAAGCTTCTCCCTGTTATTAGTTCCTGAGACTTGTTTGTCGTTTCCGTGGGTACAAGACAGTGTGAGCCAAATGATATTTCGATTGCAAAGGGTATTACCAGTAAGGGAAACTATATTATTCATTTGACCACATGCTTAACATATCCTTATAACACATGCTCACAACAGTCCCTTACGAGAGCAAATGGAATACTCCGTTCGCACAGTTTAAAATGCAAGCATTTTTCGATGACAGTTAAATATGATCCCAAGAAATAATCGCACAGAAGCAATATTGTTAAACTATAGTCACCTGATTCCTGACCCACTCCTACTGCCGGTGGCGGAGTGGCCATCTCCGAAATATCACTTCTACGTCCCGCTCACTCCTAAATGATCCTCCTGAGCACTTCATCCTCACCATCTTTCCACCAAAACTCACCCGAACCCTTGCCACAATCTATCGCATGCTGCGCTTTCCTAACTTACATAGTATACATCTTTATCACATACTCCCACACACCTGCCGAAGAAAAACGGTGGCCTCAGTTTACCAGCATCCTAAATGGCAATGATATCCACATCCCTGTCCACATCCATCCTGACGTACTACCCCGATGCCGTTATTTCTCCTGCACCACAGTACAAGTCCTAAATCCAACTGGGAGGGATCACCTACCTGTTCTCCTCCATATCTCACAGTGTGCACTAAACCCATCTCACTGCGGCAGATTATGCCAGCCGAGCGGAATGTATGCCATGCCCAAGTCCGTACCAGAATCGGAAGCCATATTTCTAACCTTCAAACTCCTGATGATTTCAGACTTAAGACTGACTTCCCTCAAAACAACATCTTAAACTCAGTTTCCAGTCATATCCCACACCGAACTATCTTCCGTGACCGTCCTGTTCCCCTCCAGGTGCTGTTGCCGTGCACCAAGAATCCCCTGTGTCGTACCCCAGGACACACTCTCATGCCACCAACAGCTCCACTGGCATGTCTGCAGTAACCTACAAGGTGCATGATGTTGCAAATGGTACATGACATGCAATGAACTAAACGAAACATCGATAAACTGTACAAAGTGTTGGAAAGCAGTCAATAGTCTCTCCAGAAACAACAGACCACTTCCTAATAATCTCACCGAAGCCAACGACTTCGCATCCCACCATCCCACATCATCCCAACTTTGATTACTCGAGGGACCCTTACGTTACTAATGCACCAACACAGTTCTCTCATTTCAAACTTCCAGTGTTTACACAGCACTCCACGAACGGGAGAAAACACGCCAGTAACACACGCTAAAAAGCGAAACACTGCACTTGGTCACGATACCACCACCTCAAGGAATGTGCCAGCGCCTCACACGAAGCCCTTGCCGAGCCTTACACGAAACCTTTGCCATCGTTTATAATATCATCCTCCACACAGATTGTGTATTACACAGAACAGTGGAAAACTTCCAAAGCCCTCCTCTTCCTGAAACATGACAAGTCACCCTCAAGTCAGTTTTCAGAAAATTCTTTGAAACCATTCTTACCACACCAACCCACCAGCACTGTGCATCTCACCTACCCATTCCCAACACCCAATGCGGCTTTCTTCCCAACTATTCCACTGACGACCAACTTTTTTCCTTACCCACCTAATCTCCCATCAACTCATCAACTCATCTCCCTTGATATCCAAAAAGCCTTTGACTGGGTATGGCAATCTGTATTGCTCTTCAAGCTACAACCATATCCACTCTTAGTTAACCATGTCCACCTTATAGCATTCTCCCTTCACCACCGTCCCACAATCAACCACACCTCCTCTCACACCTTTCACCAGACTGCAGGTGTGACCTGAGGCTCTTTACATCTTGTACAATACAGACATTCCCAACCCGCCATCTCCAACCTAAATCCTGCAATATGCTCGACAATTCACTCAACCTTTGAGATGAATAGTCCAGTTGTATCACGTGCATGTACAAGTCGTATTAATGTTTTAAGTTACATTTACTGCACTGACGATGACCACACAATCACTAAAATCTGGATATGAAATAGTCATTGTTTGCGACTGATTGCTTTACCCTTTAATACTTCCAATTTTATTACAATTCAATAAGTAAACTTTCCGCTATACTTTACTGTCGCGGGCACATTTAAAGTTTACACAGTATATTATTGATTTTTGGAAAAATCTGTTCCTTGTTATTGGTGATATCCTGTTGATCATCAGATTTTCGACAAATTATTCAATGTAGTATTCCCGATTCCCCCATTTCAGTTACAAGTGGGAAAAGCAACTGCATTGTTGATTCCATTGTCAAATTCGTCTTCGTCGTTTACATTCGATGCCGTCTTCTGAGCTCTGGACGTTCTCTAAAATGTCTGTCATAATCGACGAAGAGCATACATCATCATTAACTGCATCAAACTCACTCAGTGATGGAATTGTTTATAAATAAGTATTCCGCTAACAGTTACGGGTTTCTTTTATTTGCATTTAACGCGACGCGTTTCGTGAAATGATTCCCATTTTCTAGGGCATTTTTCTCCGTGTGATATTCCATTTTGGCGTAGTGAGTTCGATGTGCAAAACGCCCATCCACTGTACGTCACTACATACCTCCTTTGTGTCTGTGTCTCAATCCCGTTTGCTGGAATATACAGCTTCTTGTAAACTGTTCTCCTGTTGGGTCCAGACGGTACTCTTAGAGCTGCACAAATATTCAACTCTCTATGCGCAACTTTTGAAGAAATTCTGACAGGATATACGACGAACATTTTATTGTTAACTTAGACATATAACTATCAATATCTGCTGAACTGGGGGTATTGCAAATGTGTACTAGCAGTGTTAGCAGTAAGATTTTTACAGCAGAGTATCATTAGGTATCCTGTGTTCCATTTTAGTGTCGTCTACTCGTTTTGGCATATTCTGAGAGTAAATCGTGTTTTATGTCGAATGGGTCCTTTCTTAATCCTAGCTAACATCGTACCAGGCTATGATGAGAAAATAACGGCCTCCTAAGCTCAGTAGGTAGTGTGTCCGGCTGTTATGCGGAGGTGCCGGGCTAGATTCCCCTTACTATCACGGATGTTTGTGGGGGAGGGGGGGTGGGTAGGGGGGGGGGGAGGAGAGTGTTGAGTCCTCTGAATGCAGCCCGCAACGGATTTTTCTCCGGTGCCAGCCTGTTCGTCTCAGAATAGCACTTGCTCCTTACGTCCATAATTGTTTGCTGGACGTGTCCCAATCGCTGTCTACAGTTCTCACCCTCTACAGCTCCCTGTATAACCATGGAAGTTACCTCCTGATGTCTTAACAGATTGCCCATATCGCGTCGCTTCTTCTTATCAGCGTTTTCTGCACGTTCCTTTGGTCGCCGATTCTGTGGAGTGGTCTTATTAGTCCACCGAATTCTCAAGATTCTTATGTAGGGCCACATCTCAAATGCTTCGATTCTCTTCTCTGCCGGTTTTCCCACAGTGCATATTTCAATACCATAAAGTGCTGTGCTCCGAACGTACATTATCAGAAATTTCTTCCTCAGATTAAGACCTATGTTCGATACCAGTAGACTTATCTTGGCCAGGAATGCCTCTTTCCGTGTGGCAAGCTTGCCTTTACATCCTCCTCGCTTCGTCAGTAATAGGTGACTTTGCGACCAAGGTAGCAGAATTGTTTAAGGGCGATGTAATGGAAAATGTAAACATTTCTTTAAAAAATAATCAAAAAGGTTCAAATGGCTCTGAGCACTATGGGACTTAATTTCTGAGGTCATCAGTCCCCTAGAACTTAGAACTACTTAAACCTAACTAACGTAAGGACATCACACACATCCATGCCCGAGGCAGGAATCAAACCCGCGACCGTAGCGGTCGCGCGGTTCCAGACTGTAGCGCCTAGAACCGCTCGGCCACCCCGGCCGGCTTAAAAAATCGATACAGCCATATTTATTAATGTACAAACCTAAAATTTTGCATGTGTAAAGCAAAAGAGATGTGTTTTAACAGAAGAATATAATAAAATATGCTGGATTAACATTTTGCAGAATTTTTTTTAATTTTTGATTGCCTTTTTTATAAAAAGCTATAGCTCAAATTCTAAACATGCAATTAATATCAACATTTTATAGTAGTGTCCTGAGAAGGTTATGTTGTTGTTATGGTCTTCAGTCCTGAGACTGGTTTGATGCAGCTCTCCATTCTACTCTTTCCTGTGCAAGCTTCTTCATCTCCCAGTACCTACTGCAACCTACATCCTTCTGAATCTGTTTAGTGTGTTCATCTCTTGGTCTCCCTCTACGATTTTTACCCTCCACGCTGGCCTCCAATGCTAAATTGGTGATCCCTTGATGCCTCAGAACATGTCCTACCAACCGATACCTTCTTCTAGTCAAGTTGTGCCACAAACGTCTATTCTCCCCAATCCTGTTCAATACCTCCTCATTAGTTATATGATCTACCCATCTAATCTTCAGCATTCTTCTGTAGCACCACATTTCGAAAGCTTCTATTCTCTTCTTGTCCAAACTACTTATCGTCCATGTTTCACTTCCATACATGGCTACGCTCCATACAATTACTTTCAGAAACCACTTCCTGACACTTAAATCAATACTCGATGTTAACAAATTTCTCTTCTTCAGAAATCCTTTCCTTGCCATTACCAGTCTACATTTTATATCCTCTCTACTTCGATCATCGTTATTTTGCTCCCCAAATACCAAAACTCCTTTACTACTTTAAGTGTCTCATTTCCTAATCTAATTCCCTCAGCATCACCCGACTTAATTCGACTACATTCCATTATCCTCGTTTTGCTTTTGTTGATGTTCATCCTATGCCCACCTTTCATGACACTGTCCATTCCGTTCAACTGCTCTTCCAAGTCCTTTGGTGTCTCCGACAGAATTACAATGTCATCGGCGAACCTTAAAAGTTTTTATTTCTTCTCCATGGATTTTAATACCTACTTCGAATTTTTCTTTTGTTTCCTTCACTGCTTGCTCAATATACAGATTGAATAACATCGGGGAGAGGCTACAGCCCTGTCTCACTCCCTTCCCAACCACTGCTTCCCTTTCGTGCCCCTCGACTCTTATAACTGCCATCTGGTTTCTGTACAAATTGTAAATAGCCTTTCGCTCCCTGTATTTTACCCCTGCCACCTTCAGAATTTGAAAGAGAGTATTCCAGTCAACATTGTCAAAAGCTTTCTCTAAGTCTACAAATGCTAGAAATGTAGGTTTGCCTTTCCTTAATCTAGCTTCTAAGATAAGTCGTACGGTCAGTATTGCCTCACGTGTTCCAATACTTCTACGGAATCCAAACTGATCTACCCCGAGGTCAGCTTCTACCAGTTTTTCCATTCGTCTGCAGAGAATACGCGTTAGTATTTTGCATCCGTGACTTATTAAACTGATTGTTCGGTAATTTTCACATCTGTCAGCACCTGCTTTCTTTGGGATTGGAATTATTATATTCTTCTTGAAGTCTGAGGGTATTTCGCCTGTCTCATACATCTTGCTCACCAGATGGTAAAGTTTTGTCAGGACTGGCTCTCCACATCCTCTTCCATTTCCATAATATTGTCCTCAAGTACATTGCCCTTGTATAGGCCCTCTATATACTCCTTCCACCTTTCTGCTTTCCCTTCTTTGCTTAGAACTGGGTTTCCATCTGAGCTCTTGATATTCATACAAGTGGTTCTCTTTCTCCAAAGGTCTCTTTAATTTTCCTGTAGGCAGTATCTATCTTACCCCTAGTGATATAAGCCTCTACAACCTTACATTTGTCCTCTAGCCATCCCTGCTTAGCCATTTTGCATTTCCTGCCGATCTCGTTTTTAAGACGTTTGTATTCCTTTTTGCCCGCTTCATTTACTGCAATTTTATATTTTCTCCTTTCATCAATTAAATTCAGTATTTCTTCTGTTACCCAAGGATTTCTACTAGCCCTCGTCTTTTTACCTACTAGGTCATCTGCTGCCTTCACTACTTCATCCCTCAAAGCTACCCATTCTTCTTCTACTGTGTTTTTCTTTCCCCCATTCCTGTCAATTGTTCCCTTATGCTCTCCCTGAAACTCTGTACAACCTCTGGTTCTTTCAGTGTATCCAGGTCCCATCTCATATTCCCACCTTTTTGCAGTTTCTCCAGTTTTAATCTACAGTTCATAACCAATAGATTGTGGTCAGAGTCCACATCTGCCCCTGGAAATCTCTTACAATTTAAGACCTGGTTCCTAAATCTCTGTCTTACCTTTATGTAATCTATCTGAAACCTGTCAGTATCTCCAGGCTTCCTCCATGTACACAACCTTCTTTATGATTCTTGAACCAAGTGTTAGCTATGATTAAGTTGTGCTCTGTGCAGAATTCTATCAGGCGTCTTCCTCTTTCATTTCTTAGCCCCAATCCATATTCACCTACTACGTTTCCTTCTCTCCCTTTTCCTACTACCGAATTCCAGTCACCCATGACTATTAAATTTTCGTCTCCCTTCACTATCTGAATAATTTCTTTTATTTCATCATACATTTCTTCAATTTCTTTGTCATCTGCAGAGCTAGTTGGCATATAAACTTGTACTACTGAAGTAGGCGTGGGCTTCGTGTCTATCTTGGCCACTAAAATGCGTTCACTATGCTGTTTGTAGTAGCTTACCCGTACTGCTATTTTCTTATTCATTATTAAACCTACTCCAGTATTACCCCTATTTGATTTTGTATTTATAACCCTGTATTCACCTGACCAAAAGTCTTGTTCCTCCTGCCACCGAACTTCACTAATTCCCACTATATCTAACTTTAACCTATCCATTTCCCTTTTTAAATTTTGTAACCTACCTGCTCGATTAAGGGATCTGACATTCCACGCTCCGATCCGTAGAACGCCAATTTTCTTTCTCCTGATAACGACGTCCTCTTGAGTAGTCCCCGCCCAGAGATCCGAATGGGGGACTATTTTACCTCCGGAATATTTTTCCCAAGAGGACGCCCTCATCATTTAACCATACAGTAAAGCTACATGCCCTCGGGAAAAATTACGGCTGTAATTTCCCCTTGCTTTCAGCCGTTCGCAGTACCAGCACAGCAAGGTCGTTTTGGTTAGCGTTACAAGGCCAGATCAGTCAATCATCCAGACTGTTGCCCCTGCAACTACTGAAAAGGCTGGTGCCCCTCTTCAGGAACCACACGTTTGTCTGGCCTCTCAACAGATACCCCTCCGTTGTGGTTGGACGTACGTACGGCCATCTGTATCGCTGAGACACGCAAGCCTCCCCACCAACGGCAAGGTGTATGGTTCTTGGGGGGGGGGGGGGGGGGGGGGGAGAAGGTTATAAGACCACTGAACTACAGTTATTAATTTATGGTAGAAATTGTATCATTAACAGAGTTTATCATTTTGTACATACAAATTAACTTTTTTTCTACATACAATCACCTAAAAATCAGAATGTAATTCCAGGATCGTGTAGTTTTTAGTTCCAGGGAGACAGCAATACGTTGCGAACAGTTCCTGAAAATTTCATAGCATTAGCGCATATACCTTTTGAGAAAAGGCTTTTAATAACGTAAAAAATATAAAACAGAGAAAATGAAGTTCAAAGATTTTCTTCTCCTACTTCTTCATGTAAGAAGCTTACCTCAGTTTTAAAATCCTCGATACTGGCACTCCCCATCCTCCAGGTTTCTCTTCTCTCCTCTTCGAATCTGCCTGACCTGTATTTGCAGGTAAGACACTGATCTGTTAGCTTTCTTGGTCCTGCTTTTCGTCTAAACGGACCAAGATATATACCAACTCTCTTCAGCACTTCTGTCATTATTTCCATTATTGCATCATAGAGGCCTATTTTGAGTACTTAAAGTCCACAGCATGTCCTTTTTGAGCATCTAATCCAAATTAAATTACTGAGGCTTTCATTTGCATTTTGTGTCTTTCCGTGAAGCCACTTCCTCAATGAATCAGGATTTGCAAGAAACCTGAATGTGGGCTTAATTGCATTCATAACAGGTTCTGGTAATGAGTGTTTATGTGAATACGTCTCACGTCTGTTGCTAAACTTACACCAATCGTATTTCGTACACATTTGTGCATTTGTGTATGGTCAGTGGATAGTTTGTGGAAAAAAAAATTGCCCACACAGCACGTCTCATTGCCTCTAAATTATGTGTGTTTTTCCTGATAGCTCTCCCATGAAATAACCGAAGAGAATCAATTTCTTTCAGAGTAGCCTACCTTTTCCTCCTAGTGGTTTTCCATCCTCAAGTACTTCACCTTTCTTCTCTTTCAGCAAGCGACGAAGCCTACCACCAAGCCTCTTTTGGATGTGGCCAACGCGTTCCAAATTTCCTATTGTTTTATTGAACGGATTTTTATCTGTCACAGCTTTGAACGAAGAGGAGTCCCCAAGGTATTTAGTATATATAACACCATACTGAGCCTCAGATCACAACGGCAGCAGCCTCTATGCCCCCACTTGAGCCACCATAATTTTTAGAGTAGGCCACTGCATGTTTTTCTTGCCATAGTTTCTCACTGTCTTCATTGTTGAACATTTTCTTCGTTGCACACTGGTGGCAGTATTTAGACATAATTTCTACATCTAATACTTTACCTGAGTCAATACCAATACATCTATACAGAGATATGTGACCCCTTTTCATTCAGGTCCCGTCCACAGACACACACAGGTCAGTAACATTTGTAGGAGATTCACTGCCATGAATATCTACCGCAGGATCTATTTCTTTTTGGTTTATTTCCACCAATTCCTCCACTGCTTTCCTCATGCAAACTTTGGAAGTATTGCATACAGCATCAGACATTTCTTTCTTTATTTTTTCAAACCTTGCACAAGATGGAGGCATGTTCAGAAAACCACACAATAAATTGCCTCTTTCCCTGCCCTGTCCAAGGCATCTCAGAGAATATGCTAATCTAAAACTGATTTCATAGGTACCAGTGTCAATTATTTTAGAGGAGGAAAATGAAAATTCATAGCCACACGAATTACAAATTAATTTAAAATCACAAGCTATCCCCACTCTTCTTTCTTCAACAACAATCATGCATTCCGTATTTTTACAGCTAACACATGAACATGAAAACTTTATAGCCTGGCAGAGAAGCTCTAAATCAATAAGTCTGAATCCATATCAACATCATTCGCGCTCCTGTACAATTCTCCTCTCCCAAGTTTGATGCTGAAGCTGAGAGCTTATGTTCTTCATTTCGAGCTGCTTCCTCTTTTTTGTTGGTAAACCGATTTCCATGAAACCTCCGTTTCATAAACACAGTTTTTCCACCACCCATTATGCATAAATCTTGACTTCCACGTAAAGGTTTGCGAATTCAACTTTCCAACTACTAATATGTTAATAAACCACATGCAAGAAAGTTTTCAGGCAAAGATATAGGTGTCAGCTAGAGATATAGATGTCAGCCAGAGATATCGAAAGAAAATAGTCTTCACACACAAAAATTCCGCAGAAGCAAGCAGTTTCCCACATGTCGGAAAAGGCGGGAGTGACCGCCAGGGCAGAGTTAATCAGCTTAACAATTTAAAGTCATCTCTAAAGCTGCTATCACGATAAAATTCACACACAACATAGATTAAACTGTATAGATCAAGAAAATAATATTTTTGAAAAATCGATTTTTTGGACCGAAATCGATTACATCTCTCTTAACTTCGTCTACTAAGTGATCTCCAAGTTTGATGTTAAGTTTCTCGCTGTTCTCATTTGTGCTACGTCTCATTACTTTCGTCTTTTTCCGGATTACTCTCAATCCGTATTCTTGACTCATTCTTCATCCCTTCCCACTGATCCTGTAATTCTTCTTCGCATTCAATGAGGATGGCAATGTAATCAGCGAATCTTGTCATTGATATTCATTCACCCTGATTGTTAATGCCACCTCTGAACCTTCTTTTTATTACCATCATTTCTTCTTCGATGTACAGATTGAATAGTAGGAACAAAAGACTACATTCCTGTCTTTCGCCCTTCTCTACTCAAGCACTTCGTTTTTGATCTTACAGTTTTATCGTTCCCTCTTGACTTTTGTACATATCGTACATTACCCGCCTTTCCTATAGCTTACTTCCGTCTTTTTCAGAATATCGAACAATTTGCTCACATTACATTGTCGAACGCTTTTTCACGGTAGACGAATGCTATGAACATGTTTTTTCTTTTCCAGCCTTGCTTCCACTATCAAACGCAACGTGAGAACTGCCTCTGTGGTGCCTTTACCTTTCCTAAAGCCAAACTGATGGTCCCCAATTTTCTTTTCCATTCTTCTGTATATTATTCTTGTCAGCATCTTGGACGCGTGTGCTGTTAAGCTGACTGTGCAATGGTTTTCGCTCTTACCCGCCCCAGCTACGTACGGAATTGTGTGGATGATATTGTCCAGAAAGTCGGATTTTGCGTCGCCAGTTTGATAGATTCTACAGAAGTATTTGAATTGTTCTTTGGTCGCAACTTCTCCCCAATGATTTTATAAATTCCGATGGAATGTTACGTATCCGTTCTACCACATTTGAGCTCAGGTCGCCCAAGGCTCTTTTAAATTTCAGCTCATTGATGGTGATTCGGCGATTTTCCAGAATCATTTTTCTTTAGTTCTGCCACACGTTCGTCAGTAACTGATGTGCTAAGGTGCCCTGGGCGGTCGTCGTCTTCAACGTCTTCTCAACCCTCTTTGGAACCACTCATGAATTCTTGTCTTACCCATAGTAGATTCACCAAAACTCCAGTCAACATTTGGAGTACGGTGCAGCACTTTCTTCTATTTTTCGAGCAAAATTTAATGCAAATTCTTTGACCGAGCTGTTTCGAAAGTAAAAACTCTCCAAGCACTCGAAAACACCTGTAATCTTTTCGACTGCTGACAATAAAAATATCTCGACCCTCTTTGGAACCACTCATGAATTCTTGTCTTACCCATAGTAGATTCACCAAAACTCCAGTCAACATTTGGAGTACGGTGCAGCACTTTCTTCTATTTTTCGAGCAAAATTTAATGCAAATTCTTTGACCGAGCTGTTTCGAAAGTAAAAACTCTCCAAGCACTCGAAAACACGTGTAATCTTTTCGACTGCCAACAGTAAAAATAAACGTTCAAAACAGCTCAAAACGCAAACGTCCATCAGGTATACGTGTACCAGAAAGTTGGAAATCCAGGCGAAATTACAAAAGAAATTCCTTACTTTTTAATCACACTTTGGATGTTATGAAGAAAGTCGAAGCGCCTTAGTGCGTAAAATTCCCTTGTAAAACGGAGCTTCGGCATCCTGTGGTTTGTTGAGGAGTCAAGCCTGACGTATGCTTGCTCATGAAAGGCGTGCGGCCGTGAGCGCTCACACACACACACACACACACACACACACACACACACGTACACAGAGGCGCTGGTGCGAATACAGCCGCAGCGCAGCAGCACAACAGAGCAGTTCTACGCGCGCCAAGTCTCCGGGCGTTAGTGTGTTGTCTCCTCATCCCTCCCTCCCCCCCCCCACCCCCCTCTTCCTAGACACGGATACAGTCCTGCAGGCTACACACAGCCGCCCGCCGACGCCGCCACGGCCTCCAAGCGCGCTCCACCCCCACCACGCCGTCTCCGGATTACATCATTGCACGCCGTGCGGCCAATGGGCGCGCTCGGAGTGACGTTATGCGGCTATTTTTAGCCGGTATATAAGACCCGGTTCGGGCGCGCGCGTGCCCCGTTCGCGCCAGTCCGCCTCTCCGTACACGTCGCTCCGACAGAGAGGAAAAACAAGCGAGGATCGCGCGTCGCGCCGAGGCTGCTGTGTGCTTACCGTGGGCCGCGTTTGTTTACGAGTGAGCGTGTTTTCGCACCGTTCCCGCACCGCACCCGCGGTGCCAAACACCCCCTTGCTCCGCGCCTGGAATGATGCCTGCCTGCCCCTGCGCCGCCGGGTTCCATTGTTGCTGCCAGTGCTGCTTCAGCAACCGACGCCGACGCATCGACAGGCGACCCTAGCCTACAGCCGCCATTTTCGGGAGGTCGCCCAGTTGTGCCACAACAGCCCGCCTCCCTCCGTAGCACGCACTTCCGCTACCTCTCCCACCCCAGTAACCCCTCCCCCACTCTCTAGCCCCCTACCCTTCCGACACAGTGCCTAAGCGTGCGCGACGCTTGACGTCCCGAGGCGTCGCCCGTTGTTGCCGTCGCTAGCTGTCCATTACCGACCGCTTGCTGCCAGCGCCTACGCGAAGACAACAGGTGGTCGGAGAGAGACACTGGGACACCTTACCCTAGCCTTACCGCGTTCCTCCTCTGCATTCCTGACGGCCTGGACTGAGTTGGTTGTGTGGACTTCTTGCGGTTCCAGTCCGACCACGGCCCTATCCGGCTAATTCGACAATCGCGCCAACAATCAGACTATAGCGACGACCGCTGTTTCGTGCTCAGCTGCGTACAAATAAAAGGTGAGTACACACAGTGTTTTTCGTCTCTTTTGCTTCCGTTCTCTCGCTCTTTGTCAGACACTCTTTCTGTATTTCACTCTCTCACTATACATCTACTTCTCTCATTTTCCTGTCCAACTCTCTTGATTTTTTGTTGTTGCTGTTATTATTGGTGTGATTAAAACTACTTTCAGATAAATTTATAGCGAAAGTTCCCCTTGTTAATAATCCGATCGAGTAAAATATAATTAAAGCACAGATAAACTGCCGTAGGTAGCGTATTATTTGATTAAAATAGTGACGAGCAGTATTTTAAACCTCTGAATTTTAATTACAACGGCCACTGTGTCACAAGCAAACGAAGCTTTCTACTTGATAATTTTTGGTTTTGGATTTCTAATTTTAATTTGGTATATGGCACGATATTGTGACGTCCTCGTCAGAAAGTTGCGATGCATATTTTTCAGACGTATTTCATTTTTAATATCATTGTCAGTGATCTGAATATATTACAGCTACAAACATTTGTATGTGATTAAATTTAAAAAAAAAATGTACGTCTGTAAAAGTTGGATTAGGAGCATGTACTACTTGTTAATTTGTCTAATAGTTTGGATTTGTGGTTAATATTTCTTTGACATTACAGTAATTGCATTGGCGCTGTCGTCAGTCCCCTACGTTGATAACTGGTCCGTATTTGAGCAACGTATACCATCACAATATTTTACTCAAATTCAAAGTTTCTTGCACATTCACCGGTCATACGAACCGGCATATCAGACGGATGTAAAGAAATAACGACCAACAGATGTTTGCAAGTGTAATGTCAAATTTTTTTCTTTCAGAACAGTGATGCGCCTTGAGTACCAACAGTGAAACTTGTCTATCGTAAATACGCTTCGCAATTTTCAATCACCCAAGTGCGGATGTAAAGTAACGTAGTGTATGTTAACACGCAGCCAATTTTCATGCAGCCAGAACGGCATGATTTTCATTTTTTACTGCAATGTCATCGTGTACATTTCAAGAACATTGTAAACCTAAATAGGTTGTCAATATTTTGACAATATACGGATACATTCCGAGCTGGATAATTTTTCTCTCCAAATTTTACTGTACACATAATATATTTTACATGACCAGTGATGTTTTTTTTAATAAAATTGTGTTTCGATCTTTTTGAGGTCTACTTTTTGTCAAAATTATCTGAGTCAAATCTATTATGCATTCTACTTCAGCATTTCCTAATTTCTAAAACGAGAATTTCATTATTATCTTTTGTAGGAAAATTCACCTTTGACATTTCAAAAATAAAGCTACATGTGTACGTTAGACGATGTTACATTTGTAGCACGTGGCGTATCAAGTCAGTAAGTCCAATTCTGGGCATATTAACCCTCGAACACTAAACGAAGGAAAATTTTACATTGTTACTAAATCATCGTAATTTTTACTACACCTTGTTTTATTCAAATAAAGTCATAATTTATAGTTTAAACACTAGTAAATTACGATGATAAGGTCTCCAGTGGTATGTCACATACAAAATAAGTAAAAAAAAAAGTCCTGTTTTACACCACATATTGACAATACCACATTGGCGGATACCACGAGTTGGTACCAGCAACGATCGTAAATTTTTGGTACTCTAGGGTTATGGTACGGTATGGCTTCAGAAGGGGCTGAATGTTTGTCAACACGGCCTGATCGATATGCACTCATGCCGCCAGATTGCCTCCTAGCGCTTACACCTTATTTCCCGTACATGATACGAAGGCTGAACCATTTACTAGCGACATGCCGTCCCAACTCGCTACCTCCTTATTGCCTGTTGGATGTCTGACACGTTTAGAAGTTGAAACACCACTTTTAAGAACCACAGTCACCGTTTTTTTTGCGGTACATTTGCGTCAGCTTATCACCGTCTAAGAAATGTCACCTACATCAGTGAAAACATTAAGCATTTTTCTATCTGTAAACGTCAGATGGTGCAGGAATGACCACGTATGGACACAAAACAGGATACAACATTATCGCCGTTCCTGGTTGCTTACTTTGTTCAACATCGGCTTTCCGATTGTACAGGATATTTTCTAATTGAACAGTATTGTATTATTACTCGGAGTGCTTTTCATCTGGTCACAGCGTAGCAGTGAAATTTCGTGAAGTACAGATGTAGCATTGCTTAGCCGCATTCTTTAAAAGCAATAGTACTAGACTTCTTTGACAAGGTATGCTTCCTTTGCCTTTGCTAGTTTGCTTGTCATACTTTCTTTGCTCTGTCCGTCTTGCGTTATTTCGCTTCTAATCCAGCAATATTCCTGTACTACATTTATTACTTGCTCCCCTATTTTGATGTTAAGTTTATATTTTACGTCTTCTCCTCCTCATTAATTCTGTCTTTAATTGGTTTACTCTCAGTCCATATTCAGTAGTCATTAAACTGTTCGTTCCAAAGAGATCCTGTATTGGGATGGCAGAGTCGTCTTTCACCGTGGATTTTAATCAAATACTTTTCTTTTATTTCTTCAATTAAGCTTTTATTTCTTGGCAGGGCATTCAATGATTGTAATGAAAGTGTGAGTAAAGGGGTTGTCAAATAATAGTAGAAATAAAAAGTAAAGCATTGCTACATAAGTCTACGGCTGTATAGTTTCAGGTGTCGCTAAGACAAACTTAATGCATTTTTAATCCAAATTTTCCGTTCCGTACTTGTGCCTACCCCGTAAGTTTTTATTGTACTGTTTGTTTTTTATGTTCTACGAAGGAGCACCTTGGTGTCGTATTTTCATTTGTTGGATTGGTTGAATCGCGTTTTCCGTGCAACGTCGTACTCTGTAAATCGGTAACTATCCCAGCTGATTGCGTATTCATAGCGAGTTCATGGTACGTCGGTGGAACAGAGAATACTGCTGCAAGTGTGCGAGCTACGACCTCTATTACAAAGGGTCAACAGAAAATATCCCCCACCTGCTACGCAACTGCGTAGATGCGCCATTACAGTTCGCTCTAAGCACGCAACATTTTCTACATATTTTTTGTTCGTTTGTAATGCAAACAACCGTTTAAACAGAACAGAGGCGTACTTCTGCATTCAGCAGTAACGAACAGGACGTGCGAGAATGCTCTGGATGCCGCACCTAATTGAATCGACCTTGCGGAAACCGCACCCAAGAATTTGAGATTTTCTCCTTT
The DNA here is from genome assembly GCF_021461395.2 of Schistocerca americana. NCBI lineage: Eukaryota > Metazoa > Arthropoda > Insecta > Orthoptera > Acrididae > Schistocerca > Schistocerca americana. The sequence goes on from NC_060127.1 coordinate 196,869,596, forward strand.
CGGCGTGCGCAATGTGGCCTTAGGCCTTAACGAAAGGATTTTCGGATACTTACGTCAGTGTCTTCCGAAATATTGCAACCTTTTGTTTTGGGCATTGTGTCTTACGTTCACTTCATATGAAATTGCAAATTATTCCGTATTTATACAAGAAACATCTGTAAGAATCCTGAAAAAAAAAACCGCTATCGAGTTCCCGTTACTGCTCATGATCGAGACCATCTATGCAGTTTGCATAATAACTTTCCTTCAGATTTTTGAATTTATTGAATCTGCCTTCAAACTGTAGAAACGTGGTAGTTTTTGCTAACAGCGCAGTTTCCAAACGACACACCTGTGACGCCAAATTGATGTTTCCCATTTACCAAATATTCTTAGCAGGCACCGATTTTGAAGTCTTATACTATCTTGTTCTGTATCTTATTATACGATCGCAGAACATGTCGCAACATTAAATATGAAACAGAAGAGTAACAATTATAATAACAATAATGCTGATATTTTGTTGTTGTACTCTTTAGTCTGAAGTCTGAAATGACGAAACAATTGAAGCTAATCTACGCCGGGCAAATCTCTTCGCCTCTCCATAACGACTGCCCTTATGCACAATAATATCACTTCGAACAGATATAACAAAACAGTCATGAACCGAGGACATATGTAATATACATATATATGAACGGTTGTGCACATAAGACAGATTGATTGTATATTAAAAGGAAAACCGGGAACTTCATCATCAATGTGAAGAAAAAAATATCGAACACTTTCAGCAAGAGGCGACTAAAATGTTACGACCACAATACGAGAATGAACAGTTACAATTAGAAAAGTAGTCATCAATTTAAGACATAAAGTCTGAGAATTAGTCTATGATCATATTTTGGCATTTATTTTACAGGTCCGTCTTGATAACACAAACTCGAACACTTCATACTGGTGTCAGCTACGGCCATCTTCAGAGCATAAAATATATCCTGATGTTGGCATCAACGTCAATCATACATGTAGGTACAAAGTAACATTCGCTGTCAACGAATCTCGTGAACAACTGGCCTAAAGAAATTGATGAAAATTTTCTGGTAAATGGCATCGCAGTGGATTTTAGACAGGACAGAAACAAATTAAAAACTGATACATTACCTTCGGTTTACAAAAAAAATGGTTCAAATGGCTCTGAGCACTATGGGACTCAACTGCTGAGGTCATTAGTCCCCTAGAACGTAGAACTAGTTAAACCTAACTAACCTAAGGACATCACGAACATCCATGCCCGAGGCAGGATTCGAACCTGCGACCGTAGCGGTCTTGCGGTTCCAGACTGCAGCGCCTTTAACCGCACGGCCACTTCGGCCGGCTCTTCGGTTTACACACAAACTAAATACTAGATTTAGAAGAGACGTCTACAAAATGCAGGAAATTATTTTTTTTTTGGGGGGGGGGGGGGCTTCAGTTAGGAGAGGAAACATATCAGTTATTTGTTTTAACTTATTATACTCTTTCACTACCAAAATTTTTTTAAGCTGAATGATTTTGAAAATTGAGGAAGTGGCCCATGGTTTCATGTGAACATAGGATTTTCAGAGTCAAATTTTTAATTTTAGAATGACTTTATCGGGCTGGCAATTATGGAAAAAGTTTAACAAATCAGTACCAAAAGGCATTTATTCTTCTGGCAATGAAGAACATGGAATATCCCACACAAGTCTTCTACATTTGACAATGGCTTTGAGATATCACACAGAAATGTTTTCTACATTCTATGAAGTTTTTGGGGCATATACGTCCGCCTAACGCACAAATTATGTACAAACCGGCAGAATTACTGAGTGTATAGTACTGTTTAAAAACAGTGCCTATGATGTAGAGAAAACAGAATTAGTTACTTCAGACATTCTTCGAATGGAGGAGATGGTAATTGCAAGTACTCACAAATTATGTACGTTACTTGCTTGGAAAAAATTCAGTCATGGTTCGCTGACGTTAATGGGAACGATAATATTTTGTAATTTCACAACCAATTGTAATGATAAACCCAGCAGTGGCGTCGGATGTTGAAGCGACCCGTTATAAACAGTCCAAGGCTGTAAACATCTCCTGACGGGTAGGTGGAATGGTACCTGTATTCTCTTCCTATTCACTTTCTTCTGATGGCCTTTCTTGCACCTCGTTCTCAGCTTTTGGCACATCCGATTCCACAGAAGCACATACGGCAACATCGTCGTCTACACTAATGAATTCTTCGAAACTAATCCCAGGGTTCGCCACGTCCTGCGGAACTGTCCATTCATCAGGTGAAGTGGCACCTTCTAACTCGTGGACATCTTCGGTGTTGCTATGTCTCCAAGCTCTGTTAAAGCACTTCCCTATACGGTGTGGCGATACTGAGTTCCAGGCTGCTGCGATGGATTTTTTTGCGTCAAGCAGATTCCAATTTGGAGTTGCACTATTGTTTGCAGCAGCACAAATTGCAGCTCTTACAAGTCGCTTTCGGTAAGCTCTCTTTATGAGTGAGATTATGCCTTGGTCCAAAGGCTGAGGCTTGAGGCGTTGGGTGGAAGAAACTGAACCTTTATGTTGGACAGGTTCAGATCATGAACGTTATGGGCAGTACATCTGTCCAATGTAGGAAGAACACGTCTATTTTGAGCAACCATTCGACTGTTGAAACGAAGAAGCCACTTGCGAAATGATGTGCCATCGATCCAAGCTCTCTTGTGGTAAGAGTAGGTGCAAGGTAAAGTGTCCATATTTATGTTTTTAAAACAACGTGGTTTCTCGGATTTACCGATAACCCAGGGACGAAACCTCTCACTGCCGCTGCCGTCAGCATTACAGCACAGTACAACAATCACGCGTTGTTTGCTTCGTGCTCCACCGTCACACTTATCATCTTTCATCCCCAGGGTGTGATTTGGAAAAAGATTGTAGAAAAATCCAGTTTCATCCATGTTAAACACATCACACGAGGCATACTTTTCCTTCCTCGGTTGAATTCATGCAACCAGCTGTTCGCACTTTCTTCATCAACTTTATTTGGTTCACCACAAATCTGTACAGATGAAATTGAATGTTTCTTTTGGAACCGCTACAACCAACCAGCAGAACAACGGAAGTCTTCGATGCCCATATCTTTAGCAATATCATTTGCTTTTGACTTAATCACAGGGCCAGTTAAAGGTATGTTAGATGCTCGCGTATGACTTAACCATTCTAGCAGTAAAGTCTCGATATCTTCATACTTGACGGTACGAAGTCGTTTAGATTTGTTTCCAGAACCTGATGCCGCAGCATTAAAATTTTTTTCTCCATTCTTAATAATCGTAGATTAAGTAGATTTAGGTATTCCAAACTGCTCTGCAATTGCTGTTTTCTTGGTACCACGGTCCACTTCATCTAGAATCTTAAGTTTTAACTGTACATTTAGAGCTGTCTGTTTCCTCTTTGCCATTTTCGCGTGCTATGGTACAGGTAGTAACTGTAGTTTATATTCAATATTCCAACTCGATACGGCTACGACTAACAGAACACCTGTCAAATCCGGCACTGAGTACGTTCCTAAATGCTGCTGAACACATTACTGAATGTCTTACAATGTACAGCATAAGCTGACTCAGGTGATAATCGCGGCTACCGACCCACAATACGTTAAAAACGAGTCAACAATAAGTATAATTAGCTTTGTAAATACATTTCCTACATTCATTTCGGAAAAATTACGCTTTGGAATAATCTAAGGTCGGAAGTTTGTGTTACAGTGAAATTTAATTACTCTAGGAACTGAAACAGAGTTCGTAATTCGCCTTAACCGAAATTCGTGTTAACCGATAAAACATACCGTAAGAACTAATGTATTCCTGGTGGGACCAATATCTTTTTCGCGTTAACCGCCCGAGTTCGTGCTAACGAGGTTATACTGTATATATATTCAATCCATGGTCCGTAGATTTTTTCTCCAGGTTTCGAAATCATTTCGCTACATTAGATAGATGTGAGAGGTTGACTCACGAAGTGTATTACGTTAATGGCGCATAGGTATCCCATCAACCACGTAACACTTAATCACGAAGTATTGTTTACTTTTATCACAATCATTTTTTATGACACAATCATAACAGGTTTCGGTGTATTACGGTCATTTGGTGATGCATCTTGACGTCGCCGCAACATATAAAAATTGGTGGGTATTCCCTCATTGCTCAGAAGTACTTCATTTCATAATCTGAATGGTTAACACTGCCATTGTACTCCCTTAAGCGGCCTTCCCTGGGCTTTACTTCGGGTAAGTGACGCATAGAAAACAGTACTACTTTGTAATAGCAGTCTGCGAGGTTACCGAGGGAGAGTGAATTACCATTGCAGAAAAAGCATATAGTAATTTTATTGCTAGCAATCCTGGATCGTTCCCATGTGGCGTTAGGAAACCAACACACAAGAACTGACATTCCCCGACACCGACAATGACATTGCCACATATGAGAAAGGCATCTCCCTACCACAAAATTAGTTAGATAGTTCCACGCACGATTTTCACGAGGCGAATGTTTTCTGGCTGCAGTGTCTATGGCTGCTTCGTTGTCATTTACGCAGTACCAAATAAAACAGTGACATATATTTAATAAAAATGAACGTGTTAGTCTTTCTCACTATTTCTGTTGCAAGTGAAATAAAAAAAATTATTTGTTTTTAATTTGTGGTAAGTTCCTATGTGATCAAACTGCTGAGGTCATCGGTCTCTAGGCTTACACACTACTTTATCTAACTTAAACGCTAACACACACACACACACACACACACACACACACATGCCCGAGGAAGGACTCGAACCTCCGACGGAGGGAGCGCGCGGACCGTGTTGTTAAACTAGTGTAATAATCAGTATTTAATTCAGTATTTGTCAAAGGAAGAAAAAAAGTTGTGCGACAGAAATGACTGAGTAAATGATCAAAGTCACTGGCAACTACAGTAACGAGTTAATAAATGTCAGTTTTTTTGTGGATGTTACTGTTCTCCTCAGTTAATAAATGTCAGTTTTTTTGTGGATGTTACTGTTCTCCTCATATTACGATGGATTATTTATGACAAATTTCATCAGAGAATAGACTTATTGTGATGCTGCAGTTATAATATGCAATGCGTTGAAGGAGCACCTACATTTGTTAAATCAGTACCTTTTTACTAACCTATGAAAACATAGTAAATAGCAAGGTTTCTTCAGTCTCAATAAACGTTTCGTACTTTTTGCATAATTTTCAGGAACGGAAATGTGTTTTGTATTTAGTAACTTAAGGCGATTAAGTGCCCTTTAAATGGTTTTGGAGTAATGCCAAATTATCCACTTTGTTGCAATAAGTGCTTCTCTCGTCATTACAGAATCGTAATTACAACAGATTTTTAAAAAAAAGTACGGTCAGATTATAAATTGTTCTCCCTCACATGTTGGTTATCAGATGTATCTCAGTGAGGTGAAAAATTTCTTGTAGCTGGATTTTAGTGTCGGGAATATGGCTATTAGGCGTGTAGTTCAATGTGTAATAAAAATTATATCGCATGCATCTGGTAATAGTGTGGCTCAGGACTCGCTCTTAGATGCTGTTTGGAAAGCGACGCACAAGAAATAGCTTACTACAGAAAAATCTGTGCTACTGCGTCAACTGGAGAAAAAATCGGTATAATCAGGCACAGCAACCTGTCCGAATTAATAAAGTACCGTTTACATACATGTCTTGCTCTGGAAGAAGTCTCTGAACTAGGTGGAACACGCTTGTCAGTGAAATCGTTGTTATCTCCCTTGTGAAACTCACATGCTGCGTTCTGCACAAAGATGTAGGCGGAAGGGAATCCATAGCTGTAGATTACCTTCATAAGTAATTCACGGCATGAATTGTTTCTATGACTCGCCAGTGGTAATAGGCAAAGAAGTGTGCGATCGATAGAGAAACAGTCTAAAACTACTTGCTCTATACTGGGTTTTGCGAAGTGCAATGGAGCATCGTGTAGGAAAAATATTTTCTTTTAAGTGTTTGGTGACGTCCTTCGTCTTTTCCTATCTTGTGCTAATCTCTCCGTCTCTACGTAATTCTTTTTAAATTTATTTTTTTGGGTTTTCAGTCTTCTGATCGGTTTGATGCGGCGCGCTATGAATTTCACTCCTGTGCCAACTTCTTCATCTCACAGGAGCTCTTGCACCCAAGATCCTCCATTATTTGCTGTATCTATGCCAGCCGATTCCGCGGAGAACATCCTCATTCTTTATCTTACTACCCCACCTAATTTTCAACATCTTCCCGTACCACCGCAACTCATACGCTTCGATTACTTCCGGTTTTCCCACAGCCCATGATTCACTACCATGCAAAGCTGTGTTCCGAAGATTCATTCTCAGAAATTTCTTTCCGAGATTAAGGCCCATGTATGATACTAGTAGAGTTTGCGCTCTTTACCAGTGCCAATCTGGTTTTTATGTCCACCTTGGTTTGTCCATCATGTGTCATATTTTGCTCCCGAGATTAGCAGAATTCTTTTAACTTTGTCTACTTCGTGGTCCCCAATTTTGATGTCAGGTTTATTGCTGATATAATTTCTGTTACTCCTCTTTACTTTCCTCTTTTTTTATTTGATTATCAATCCACATTCTGTAGTCATTAAACTCTTCACTCCATTCAACACGCCCTGTGATTCTTCTTCCCTTTCATCGAGGATAGCAATGTTATCAGTGAATCATATCGTTGATATCCTTTCACCCTAAAATTTAATCCCACTTTTGAACTTTTCGTGTATTTCCGTCATTGCTTTTTTGAAGTATAAAGTGAAAGAGTAATTCCGTTTCTTAACGCTTTTTAATGGAAGCACTTCATTCTTGGTCGCCCATACTTATTATTCCCTCTTGGTTCTTGTAGAGCTTGTATAAGCCCATTACCCGTCTTTCCCTGTAGCATATATTTTTCTCAGAATTTCGAATGTCTCGCACTATTTTGAATTTTCGAACGAATTTTCCAGGTCGACAACTGCTGTGAAAGTGTTTGGGTTTTTCTTGAGCCTTGCTTCCGTAAGCCGCACTGGCCATCATCTACAACGTCCTCAATTTTCTTTCCCGTTCTCCTGTGTGCAGTTCTTGTCAACAATTTTGATGCATGGGATGTTAAACTGATTGTGCGTTAATTCTCGCACTTAACTGCTCTCGCGAACTTCGAGACTGTGTGGAAAATATTATTCGGGAAGTCTGATGGTGTGTCTCCAGACTCATAGATTCTACACACCGACTCGAATAGTGCCTCGGTTGCCATTTGTCCCAACGATTTCAGACATTCCGAAGAAATATTTTCTATCCTTCCTGCATTATTTGACTGCAAGTCTCCGAAAGCTCTGTTAAACTCTATGCAAGTGCTGTATCATATTTTCTGTGTAACGTGTCTGCACCTGCAGCTTTGCAGTCCACGTCCGCCACCCACGTGTACTGCAGTTGATGTCCGTATAGCTTGACCCTTCTGGCTGGGGTCAATCATAGACTCCATTCCTCACCAACTCTTTTTAGTGCTTCTTCAGTCCTTACTATATTTGTTCACTTAATTTTTAACGTTCTTCGATAGCACCAGGTTTCAAAATGGTTCAAATGGCTCTGAGCCGGCCGGCTACCAGGTTCCAGATGTTGCTAATTTCTAATGATCCACACATGGGCGTCCACAGGAATTTATCCAAGAGGGGACAAGATTCTAAAGTTGACACTCTTATATAAGTGATTCAGTGAGTCTCAGAACGTTTTGTGCCCCAAGAACTTTAGTTAGCAGGAAGAACATAAAACGTATCAAAAATTTTGGCAGTTATCCACTCATCATATTTTTGAAGAGTTTTTTCATATCTAAAAAGTAAGCACATTCCATAAGTACCTCTTTTTATATTACATCCACCGGTTTACGAAATAAAGGTCGACAATTTTTTATCTGAATAGAATTTAAAAAAATCTGAAACAGAAAAAGGAATCAGATCCGTTGAGAAATTCTCTTGGATATCACCAAAAATAACCAGCAAAAAATCTCCTGTCGATACTCCTCTAATTGCAGAAACAGAAGGTAAACTTATAGACAAACGCTTATTCAACACTGACACCATCTCTCATCATGGCAGCAAGTTCATTTCGTTATTTTCACGAGTTATATTTTTTAATATTGATTGTCACTCTAAAAGTTCAACAAATGTTTCTAAAGAAATTTTCTTATATCCAAGATAGCTTTCAAAACTATTTTTTACTGGAAATGGAGAGCGTATTGTAAATTCGACACAGGTTTGACAAAAATAAAATTTCAAACAAGTTTATCACAAGTAAAATATAGACAGCTGAAATGCACGCTGCGTATATTTGACATGTGGCAAATTTGTTTGTAACTTTATTTTTGACAAATCTGTTCTGGGATGTGCAATATACTCTACACTAAAATCTTAACGTGGAACGAGTAACGAACGCACGGTGGAACATGACGAACAACCAAAAAAGGTTTTGATGATCTGGAGATGACAGTACTACCTGTCGAAAAAAAGTAGCTTTGAACGCGGTCATGGCTATAAAAGATTTGTTTAAAGTACATACAAGTCACTCCTTTTAATATCTCGTTATGAGAAGCTTCAATCAACAAAATGTGTTTTGATGGATACATTTTTGTACTGTTTGGCTACGATGTAACCCAGGGCCAGTATCCGACCAGATAAACATGAGAGCTGTTCCAAATCGATCCTCCAATATACCGGTAGAACCGACACTTTAACGTCCTAGGACTGAATCAATGCAGTCCTCGTCTCCTCAGTATCGATACATTGTGGCGCACTCATGTCGGATCAACTGCACAGTTGCTAACACGTTGCCTGCATGTTGCGCTCTGTCGTATTTCGGTAATGTTCTGCGAAGGTCCGCATCGCATCCCCCATGGCTGTGGGGCTGCGCCGAATCCGGTGTGGGTTACCTGGGACATCCAGACAGCCGAGCTTGCTTAAGACACGCAGTGTTTCCCCGTTGCACTCGTCACTGCTGTTTAATCACATCGCAGCCACTCATTTCTAGAAAAGTGTGAGTGTTGTGATGCGAGTCCGAGGAGCCAGATGTTGCGTCCTCGTTGCTAATGATAAATAGGTGGAAGGTGGCCAAAGGGATCTGTCGTCATAGCAATCAGATTAGTTGACACAAGTGCACTTTAAATAAAAGAACTGACAACGTGGGGCGTCCGTGGCTGGCTATAAGCAGAGGTCCGTTTATGTACACTGAGTGTAGCTATTAACAGCACCAACTAGCGACACGGAACTAACCTCGAACTAGAAGACTAGGTCAAAATTTCTGGAGAAACTTTAGGGGAAAAACGATCTTGTAAGCTATACAAAATTAGTAATAAACAGTCTAGATCGGAATGGTTATTTTATTTAAAAGTAGCTAGGGCAGTTTCAGCGATTGAGGTCTCCTGGCTGTTGTCAACTTCAGCTGATGGTACTATTCTGCAGATGTTCCAAGTGTAGGCAATGGTAAATAACATTACCATTGCGATCTGGACTGTTTTTCACTAATCTGTATAGAAGAACAGTTCCCAGCTGCCCGCCGCTTACAACGGTCTTCATCGGTTGGCAGCCTGGAGGTTGTTAATTGGTCAGGTCATCGTATGGGTGGAGATGTTCAAAGCCTAAATTATTTAGGCAATGCCATCCTCAACTGTAGAATGTTGTCTTGGTATCTGACTTCAAGACGGGAAATTTTACGAAAAATAAACACGCTACAATTACTCTACTAAACACCTACAAATAGTACAAATTATAAATCGGGTTTTCTAAATTGTGCCACTGACTCCATAAATTGTACCACCCTTATTTCTCTGTTTTGTTTTACGAATTAGTTTTTCTGGTGACTTCCGCGCAACTGATTTTCTGGATTTCTTCTTTCTTTCCCCCCTCCGCTGCTTCGACAGGCCTTGGAGATTTAGTTTCGGCGACGATGTATCTTGTATGGATACCTTCAGTCCACGTTCTGCTTCCTCATGGCTTCTTCTGCAGTGGTGCTACGGAACAGTCCGTTTCATTTTCCAATATCGAAGTTTCTTTACGGCGGACATGCTTCAAGCGAAAACCATCGTTTCAAATGTAAGAACATGCTCTTCAGTTCGTTTTCAACTTCGCAGGAAAACGCTTTTCCCCGGCCAAAAATTTTAATGTCTCAGTTTGAATTTTCGTTTTTATTTTAAGCATGCGGCTTAACTGGTACCTGAGGCACTTTTGATATATGTGCACATTCATTTAATCCGTGATCGCCATTTTAGATAGACTGTTACAGCCAAATGCAGTACATTTGCGACCCACTTTCCTTAAGCCTTTCTATCGCCATTGTTTAATTCAAAATAGATATTTAATTACTAAATTATGATAAAGAAAACATTATAAAATTCCCCTCACCACTTCTGAACATAATACTGCATTAAGAATGCCAAACGAATTTTTTTAAAGCTCACTATACGAGCAAGTTTCTCAAACTGTGACGGTACAGTATCGAACACCAACAGCGGTAGATTTTAGGCAAAGTCGCCACTGTCTTTGCTATAAACGAACCGCAACGAATACAAATACATTAATGTCCGAAAACTAAGATTATTTCATGTATATTCACCCATAAATGAATCATTATGTTACCACTTACTCTATAACGGTAATTCTCTTCGCCACGTACTCTAAAATGTAGAGGAAAACTACAACGAAATCAGCGCTGTCTTCAGTTGATATGTTCAACACACAGAGTTTATAGTTGGCAGCATAGCTCCGAGAAGCAAGCAGTTCGCGCTGACCTCACTAAATACCTGTACGATTTTCACAGTAGTGGTACAAATGAAATGTGTGGCTAAGACCTGAAATCTTTTTCGTTGACGTCACATTGGGCGACTTGCGTATCGGTGAGTATGAACTGGTGATGTGGACAACACAACAGCCAGTCCCCGAACGGAGATGTCCCACCCGGCCGAGAATAAAATCCGGGACCCTCGCCACGCTGGCCACTTTTCTATATCCAATTTTTTTCGATACTGTTCGTTGCATTTGTTCGGGGCGGACATCCTACGACACCAGTTCAAGTTTATCGTTGACCCGTTCTTTCCGTTTTTTATTACATAGGTGAGCTCACCCTCTGACCTAACACGCTTTATTATTTTTTATTTTTTTTTTACGTGTCATGTTTGTTTGTTTGTCACCACAGAATACAAAATAATGCCACGTATTACAAAACTTTCAGTAGTGCAGAACATAGACATAAACTGTATCGTGGCCAGAATGTAACTCATATTCAGTCATGTGTCTATGAACATTCATAATCGTGTGACGTCACGCCAAGGCTTCGGGCTCCCCCTTCCGGTAATGAGCGTCGCCGAGGTGAAGATTCAATCCGGCGAAGGAGAATTCCCGAGCCGCGCGGAGGACAATCGCCAGCTTGTGTGTCTGTTGTCCTTCCGTGCCGCAGCTATAAAATGTTTCCTCCGGGGAGGATTCGAATATGACGTGTGTATCTTCGTTTGGTTGCCGTCTTTGTTATCAGTTGCTACACGATATTGACAGGGTCCATTTCAGCCCGTAACAGTGAAGAGTTTCTTTGTGAAGTGATTTACACGGTAGCTGTAGCGGCGGAGCGGATCGTGAGGAGAATTTACCCAGTGTCTAGTACGGAAGCGATAAGCGACAGGAGTAACTTTCAATAAAACTAGAACAGCGGCAATAAATTCTCCGTTGGACCTTAACGAAAAAAATAAGAGAGAAACCCATTTTTGGAAAAGGTTTTTGCTGACATGGGCATTGTGAACTAACGCGGTATGTCGTAATCAATTACCCGTTTTGTACATTTCATATTTACGAACCAGGCTTTTGAGCGAACACCGTTAGATCCGATTATCTGATATGAACAAATTTCTGGCTTCTCTGTATCACTGGATTACATACTGCAGTCAGCCAAAAAATCATTCAGAACTCCCATTTTCCTAAATTTATAATTCATAGGCTGTGGCATCGAACTATTTCAGTTTCGCAATTATCTTTACTTTATTACGGCCTAGGCTGGAGAAAACTGGTTCAGGACGCGTTAAATTATCGTATAACATGGAAAGTCGCGTGTTTAAATTCTAATTAAAACGTGCTCTAATACGCACCCATGAAACATAGTACTCGTGTTATGTGCCAACTGCACTTACCGGTTGTTCCTGCTCTTCGTAGTCCAGTTGATGAATGTTTTTCTATGTAATGACCTATGTTCATCTCGCTAGCTTATTTATTAACAGCCTGTTTTAATTTTTATTTTCAGAATCTCGTTAACGTACGGAGGATATTTTTCTGTTACTTCTTGCACTTTTTATCGTCTATGAATTTCGGAACAATCTTTTTCCGTGCGGAAATATCACTTATATAGAAGCTAGAATGTATAAAACACATGCCAGAGTTTAAAAAATAGATTTTTCCCGACAGATCCATGAACTATAGATTTTGTAGAAAGCCGTAGAAATAATTATAGACAAACAACATTACCACCCACAAAACTTTAATTTCTTTATTACTATGTATTTCTGAAGTTCTGCTGTATCGATAAGTGACACTTCTGTGACTGGTTTATTTCTCAGTGAAACATACAGTCACGAAAGCAGCCTGTAAAAGATATTTATCCACAAACTGAAGGAGGTTGTTCGGAGTTATAGTAGTATTCCAGATCAGCCACAGTCCAAACCTGTAAGACAATTTTGCTATGAGAATGTAAACGGCAAAGAGTGAACGACGGATAATTAATTTTAATCTCGTTTCAAGCACTGAGAGCATATACTGCTTTTATTCACGAAATTACGGTGCCTTTTCTTCCAAGTATTTTGTTTTTGTGCATAAAGTCTTTCTTACATTTTGCTTGACACATCCATCCCACACTCCACTGATCAGGCAGGTTATTCTTAATTGGCTGACAATAGCTACTTTTATTATTTTATCCGCCGTCCGTAATTCGGGAGAGACAATTTATCCAATTATATCCACATGCGTTACCTTCCCGTTACGTTTCAAATCATGATATTTCGTCTACATCTACATAGATACTCTGCAAGCCACCGTACGGTGTGTGGCGGAGGGCACCCTGTACTGCTTTTTATCATTTCCTCTTCTGTTCAGTTCGCAAATACAGAGAGCGAAAAACGGCTGTCTGTACTCCTCCATATGAGCCCTAATTTCTCGTATCTTATCTTCTTGGTCCTTACGCGCAATGTATGTTGGCGGCAGTAGAATCGTTCGACATTCAGTAGTGTGTCTCCAGGCATTTCCATCTGTGTTCCCGAAGCATCTCCGTAACACTTACGTGTTGTTCGGAGCTACCGGTAACAAATCTAGTAGCCCACCTCTGAATTGTTTCGATGTTTTCCGTCAGTCCGACCTGCTAGGAATCCCAAATACGCGACTAGTACTCAAGAACAGGTCGCATAGGCGTCCTATTTGCTGCCGATCCTAAATTCTCCCAAAAAAGCCGAAGTCGACCATTTGCCCTCTCTACCATAGTTTAGACATGCTCCTTGCACCCCACATCGCTTTGCAACGTTACGCCCAGACATTTAAACGACTTGACTGTGTCAATCAGGACACTAGTAATACCGTATCGGAATGTTACAAGTTTGATCTTCATACTCGTCGGCATTAACCTACATTTTTCCACATTTCGGGCTAGCTGTCATTCAGCATACCAACTGAAAATTTTGTGTAAGTCATTTTGTCTCTTCCTGCAGTCACTCAACTTCCAACACCTTAGCGTACACCATGGCATCATTAGCAAACAAACAACGACAGTTCGATACACACCCTGCGCGCAAGATCATTTACGTACAGGATGTTCAAAAAGTCTCTCCGCAGTGCCGTATGATTGTTAGCCGCGCGTGCCGTATGATTGTTCGCCTGCCTGGGTTACTTCCCTTCAAGTGGACTCTCCCCACATTCCACTGTTTCGTTTATCTCAGCCAGCGTCAGTAGTGTCCTTGGTGTGTGTCGTTACGTGTTGACGTGAACGTTTAGTTCCTCTGCTCGTTTGTTTCGTTTTTGTCACTGTTAAAATATTAACCATTATAGAACGTGTGTTTTTAGTCGAAGAAGTGTTCAAAGCTGGCGGTAAATGCACAGTTTCATTGCGTCAAACATTTAATTCAGTTTTCCCGGAGAGAACACTCCCACATCGCGATACTGCGCGAGATTTGATTAACAAATTTCGAAGTGCGGGTTCAGTGACAGATGCACCTTAAAGTGGTCGTCCTAGCGTTTTGTCTGAGGATAAACTACTCGATATTTCCGATGAAATGTCCACGAGTCCGAACAAGTCAGTAAGAAAACTTGCCCAGGAAATCGATGTTAGTGTCGGAACGGCCCACATAGCTATAAGGAAAAAATTAGAACTTTTCCCGTACAAAGTGACAGTCGTACAAGAACTGAAAAATACTGATCATGGCAAGAGACTGCATTATTGTCAATGGTTCAAAAATTTCGTTCTACAAAATGGAAGGGATATTCTCAATGAAACGTTTTTCACTGATGAGGCGTTGTTTCATTTATCGGGGTACATGAACTCGCAAAATTCTCGTATGCGGAGTACTGCAAATCCATTGTGTATTTATGAGGAACCACTTCGTTCTGTGAAAATAGGAGTTTGGATTACAGTTTCTAGACTTCGGATTGTGGATACCATATTTTTCAACGTAACAATAAACGGACAACGAGACTGCGGTGATATTCTGTGTCCATTCACAGGAGAGCTTGTGTTAAGTGAAATACTGAACGGTTATTTTCAACAAGATGGTGGAACCGCGCATACAGCTCGCGTTTCAATGTCACTGCTTGCTGATGTTTTTGGTGATCAAAGGGACTTTGGCCTCCACGATCGCCTGACCTAACACCACCTAACTTTTTCTTCTGGGGTGCAGCGAATGCAACTGTCAATAAAAACCGACCAAAATCCATCGACGAATTGAAAGCTGCAATATCCACTTTCAGTGCTTCTGTTACAGAAGAAATATTACAGCTTGTGTTTAGAAACATGATTAGACGAATTGAATTGTGTATTCAACAACAGGGCGGGGGGGGGGGGGGACATTTTCAACATTTAATGTGAAAATTTGTTACTAAAAATGAATATTCAATAAATTAATAACTTATTTCACTGAGTTTCATTTCGGTATATTCACTTCGGCATACGGCACGCGCGGCTAACAATCATACGGCACTGCGGAGAGACTTTCTGAACACCCCGTCTATAGGGAACAACAGCGGTCCGTCACACTTCCCTGGGGCCCTCCTGACGATTCCTTTGTTCTATTTTCCTTCTCTTGTTTGACTGCCTACACCAATGGAAAAAATCTCGTACTAACATTTGTATTCCCTGTTCATTTTCTGCTACAGTGATGACACTGTAATTAGTAAAAAGAGCATTTTAATTGTCTTACAAAGTGTTGCATATGTTCTTTTTTCCATGAAAGTTCTGTTACACAGTGTTTGAACATGCCTCGCACGTTTCCGCTCCTTGCTACTGACGCGGAAAACACATGGTGTATGCGGATGCTTAAAATCGTTTTGATATGTATATAGAAGGGATACGTTGTTAGCAAAAATCTTATGTTCGTTTGTTCAAAATCTTAAATCTCCAACAGTTCTTCATCGATTCCTTGAATTTCTGACGTGCGTGTTCTTCGATACCTACTGGGACGCCATAGGGTACATATATTACATGCATGACAAATAAGTATGTAACTATTGTATTGTATATACCATATGGCGCTCCAGTATTCGAATGCAACGTTGGAATCATCCCGCTGCACGGCAGCGCCCGCGCGCACACGGCCATTCGGGCGAATGTCACGACTCAGCGATTTGGTTGGGAAACACTGCAACATCCTCTGTCAGCCTGGGTGTTTTACGTCCTTGGCGACCTGGAGAAAGACCAGCTCGGACGACGGTTTCGGTCACACGAGGAATTACAAGAGTGGGCGTGGTTGTGGACTCGTCAGCGGCCGACCGCATCCTACGAGACAGGAAAATGGCTCTGAGCACTATGGGACTCAACTGCTGAGGTCGTTAGTCCCCAAGAACTTAGAACTAGTTAAACCTAACTAACCTAAGGACATCACAAACATCCATGCCCGAGGCAGGATTCGAACCTGCGACCGTAGTGGTCTTGCGGCTACGAGACAGGAACTGATCTCGTCTCCCAGTGGGATAACCGTGTTAACGCGTGTGGTGGCTACTTTTGGATGGAAACATTCCATAGTCCTGTTGTTGCGAGTGCTGGGTTTTCATCTTTCTGCCCTTCATAGTAAGAAACGAATAATTTTGATTTTCCTCTATATTTAATAGTTTAAATTTCTTAAATTTCAGTTACGTTTGTGTATTTACCAACCACGGTTCCGTTTTTTAATAATTGTCTAGTTTATATTTCCACCTTCTTCATTAAGTTTAGGGGTTGCGATTCCTGTGTTCGATGCTGGTAATAAAAAAAGCTACTTGTTACTACTGTGAATAATTTTTTAGTCATATAAACGTAAAGTTTTGTGAGCGTGTTTCTTAACACCAGTGCAACAATTTTGCGACTTGACAAACGTGTCCATGTTGTAGCTAAGCGTGGGCTAATGCCTTTTATGGTTCACTCAGTTCACACCTTCGTGGTGGTGCCAAATACAGAGTTCCCGTTTTGTTTCGAATTTTTGTAATTGTTAGAAACCATCATCCGAATGATGTATGTAAATTTTCTGTTCATGATACGTCAGATTACTTTTGATCCGCGTAAGTAAGGTGTTCAGATATTTGCGTTCACCATTTCTCGAACTATATCACTCTTTCGGTTTTTTGCCTTGAAGGACAACAATTGCGAAAAATAAACACTTACCACTCTCTTTATCATTGTCACACGGTGTAGGATCTGCGTGTTCGACGCCGAGCGATGTCAACCGTTGTTCGTGTTTTATTCTTTATACATTCCTTTTTTTTACCTGCGAAGGATTTTATTTTTCTAACTACGTAATTAGAACAAATAATATGCGATCTACACAGAAAAATGTTTTGTGTAGAAGTTGGTCATGGTCTGCCTGTCTCAAATTACGAAATTTATTATTTTATTTTTTAATAGTTTGTCACGAAACGTACTACAATAATGGATGAGAATACCTTGTCACGTTTATTGCGAGGTGACAATCAGTTTATACCTGGATCATTACTGGGACTACCAACAAATAACAGAAAAGATTACAGTCTCTAGAAAAAAAATTTTGGCAGTGTAATTTTAATCGGTATTTATTTATTTATAAAAATATTGATATTTTGTGGGCGATTATTATCTACTATCGATATTAGGACGACGGTGATGAAATCAAAATCATTGTCGATGTTTTGCCGCTATCGTACATCCTAGTGAAGGACGCAGCTTGCATATAATACCTAGAAAACTACCACGTCCTCAAGATAAAGAACTGTACGTGAAAATACGAGACAGCCTTAGTGATCGTTGAGAGTTAATCCGCCCTTTAGGTGAGGTGGTGTCAGGAATGCGAACGGCCCCCTTAGAAACAGTTATACTCTCCCGCTACGCAGGCTTTCTTTGCGACCTACACTGGTTTGCCATCAGGAGCGCAATAAATCGCGATTGGCAATAAAGGCGTGCGGTGAAGATTGGAAAGCAATGCGGAGCTGTTGCTGTGATGAGAAACTCTCTGTATTTAAATGCGCGGCCCTACTCGGCTACAAAATGGCGTCGGCGGCGAGGCCTTGAGGCTGCAGTCGGCTCTCAGCCGGTGGCCGCTAGTATACGTCGCCTTCAGCACGCACTTCCAACTAACGAGCCACACTTATAGGTTCCAGCATAGAAAAAAGAAAATTGTTTATGTATCCTACGAACAATGAGTGTTTTGTGACCTGAATGTTTTTCCCCTCAAGTTCCATTTGCTCTGATACGCATATTACGTGTTATAGGTACTACGCAGATTTCTATACGGTGCAAACCCATAAAGCATTTATATGTAAGTAGGTTTTGTCAGGTGCGAACATCACCGAACCGTTAGTTTAATAAATTATGATTGCAAAATACTAGCACGTATTATTTACACAGGAATGGAAAGATTACTAGAAGCCGTCCTCGGGGGAGATTAGTTCTGGTTTCTGGGTCGATGATGGAAGATGTTGGAAGAAGTATATGTAGTGAAGGAAGGCAATCCTACGTGTATAACATTTGTAGATTTACAGAAAGCTTTTGACAATGTTGACTGGAAGGCAGGTTTGAAAATTCTAAAGGTAGCATAGATAAGGGTCACAACTTGTACTAAAAGCAGAGCGCAGTTATAAGACACAAAGGACATGAAACAGAAGCAGTAATTGGGAAGAGAGGCAGGATTGTACGTGATCCCATATGTTACTCAAGTGCACTAAGCGAGTAACAAAGTCTACCAATTACTGGACGAATTCTGAAACAGTACTACACATTTGATAAATCATACTTATTTTAGAACACAAAGGAATTAGCGACTAAATTTAACAACGTAAATATTCCTGCAGGTGGTAGGTTTGTCTCTTTTGATGTAACTAACCTATTTACAAATGTAACAGGTAAAGAAACAATAGACATGATTTTTGAAAACTTAATAAAACATTAAAAATTGTCAGTGGCAGAAATATCAGAAGTCAAGGACGTGTCGCACCTGATATTATCTCACAATTACTTCACATTTTTAATGGGAAAGTTTACCAACAGAATGGGGGTCTTGCCATGGGCAGTAGCATATCACGTTTTCTGGCAGACATATTTCTCAGTCATCTGGAAAGTAAGTTCTTGAATGAAAACAACAGATTCAAAAGTAAAATAATATATTACTGGAGATATGTTGATGATATCTTGCTTCTATTTGATGGAACAAAACATGAGGTCGAAGAACTACTAGCAGTATTCAGTTCTTTCCACAAAAACGTAAAATTCACAATAGAACATGAGGACCTTAAAATAACCAACCATCAACAAAAACATAAGTTCAGAATACACAGAAAACACATACACAGACATAACACTGGACAACTCATCATGGCATCCCATCACACAGAAACATGTTGCATTTAGGTCCATGCTACACAGAGTACATTCTCTTGATCTGGAAGAAAACAACCTCAAGAATGAGATAGATACAATAAAGAGCATTTCCATAACCAATGGCTACACAGCCAAAACATCTGACAATTTAGACAGACAAATACACAAAAGCAACACTATGAAAGAAGAGAAATTATTCGCCAGTATCGCATACCTGAGCCCCTTCTTTTAGTGCTCAACCCTGAGGTTGGTTTGCAGCAGAGCGCCATTCCTCTCTTCTGTCTGCCTTCCTCTTATTTCCATATATGTCTTACATCCAACGTCATTCATGATCTGCTGACGATTCCTTCCCTCAATAGCTCCTTCTGTTACTGTTGTAATGATGTCGTTGTGTCGTAGGGTGTGCCCTACAAGTTTGTCTCTTGCTTGGATGTGCCTCCACAGAGATCTGGTTTCCTGTACTCTTCTAAGCACCTCTTCATTTGTTACTTTGTGTCTCCAGCTGATCTTCATCATCCTTCTATAGCACCACATCTCCAGGGCCTCTAGCCGTCTTCTCTCTTCTCTTCCAATCGTCCAAGTTTCACATCCGTATAGGGACACACTCCAAACGAAACCTTTCACGATACGTTTCCTTATTTTCAGACATGTTGTTGCTGGTGAGTAAGTTCCTTCTCCGATTAAATGCAATTTTGGCCTTTTGTATTCTGGTCGCAATTTCTTTCTTGCTTCTTCCATCTCTTGAGCTTTTGCTTCCCAGGTAAGTAAATTCCTGTATCACTTCCAGCTCCTCTCTTCCAATTCTCATTCTCAGAGGTTCATATTCTGCTCCTCCACTGCATATCATCACTTTAGTCTTTTTCTTGTTTATTCTTATTCCATACTGATTACATAGAATTTTTTCCATTGTTCTGAGGACTTCCTCTAGATCTTCTTTTGCCTCCGTGACTATAGCAATATCATCTGCATAACGTAGCATGTCTATCTTCTGACCATTAGTTTTGATACACACCTCAGTAGTTTCTCGAACTTGGTGTATAGCTTCCTGGATGTAAGCATTGAATATAAGAGGAGAGAGAGCACATCCTTACCTTACCCATTTTCTAATATTTGCTTCTTGTTCCTGGTGACAGTTCCTAATCACTGCCACCTCATTCTTACAGAAACTGAGTATCACACGGATGTCTTTGTGTTTCATTCCACTTTTCCTCAGCACTCTGAACATCTCTTGCCAGGTAACGTTATCAAATACCTTTTCCATGTCAACAAAGGCAATATAAGATGGTTTATTTTTCTGTAACTGCTTTTCGATAACGAGTCTCAGTGCCAGAATCGCCTCTCTTGTTCCCAATCCCTTTCTGAAGCCGAACTGATCTTCACTCAGCATATCCTCCACCTTCTCTTCAGAACCATTTTCATGAGAATTTTTGATGCATGTGATTTTAGGCTTAGGGTTCGGTACTGTTAGCATTTTGTAGCTGCTGCCTTCTTTGGTACAGGAACAATGATACATTTCTGGATGTCTATTGGTATCTCTCCTGTGTTGTAGATGGACCTACTAAGTTTAAGCAGCATCATTTTCATGCTGTCACCAGTATTCTTTATTAGTTCTGCAGGCATATCAATACCCGTTGCTTTGTTGTCCTGTAGTTCTTTTAGAGCTCTGTCAAATTCTTCTTGCAGAATGTCATCTTCTTCTACTTGCTCTTCTCTTCTTATTACTTCCTCCGAAAGTGGTGTTCCGGCATAAAACTCCTGTATGTATTCTTTCCATCTTTTAACCACGTCTTCACAAAACAGCATTTTCCCCTCTTTATTTTCTGTTCTGCCTGAGAGTGTTGTTTTACGTTTGTTAAAAAATTGATTTGCTGTTCTCTAGGCTATATCAGTTCTTCCGTTTTGCATATTTTCTTCCACTTCTCTGCACATTTCTTCAAGAAAATTTTCTTTTGCTTTCCTAGCTTCTCTATTAGTTAAATTCGTTAGTCTTCTGTATTCAGCTTTTCCTTTTGCATCAGTTGCACTTTTGTATAATCTCCTGTTTCCTATAAGCTCAATAATATCTGCTGTAATCCATTTCCTCTTGTTTTTGAGTTCAGTTCTTCCCACTATCTTTTCTGCTGCTTTGTATATACCAGATTTAATTTGATCCCAGTCTTCATTTACTCCACCATGCTGAAAATTCTTAGCTAAGTTATCCGTTTCATGAGCATAGTGCTTTGCCATTCCCTTAGTTTTCAGTTTTTCTAATTCCAATTTAAGATTTACTGGCTTCTTCTTCAAACGTTTTAATCTCAGTGAACTTCTCATCAGCAGCAGGTTATGATCACTGCTTATGTCTGCAGATAGATAGCTCCTGCTATCTCTTATCTGGTTCCTAAAACGTGCTTACACTAGAATGTAATCAATCTGTTGCCTCCTCAGGTCTCTAGGGCCTTCCATGTGTATCTTCTTCGTTTGTGATGTTGCAAAAGTGTGTTTGCAACAGTTAATTGGTTCCTCGAGCAGAACTCGATAGGCTGATGTCCTCTTTCATTTCTTCTTCCAAGTCCATATTTGTCAACAATTCCTTCCTCCGGTTCTTCACCCACAATCGCGTTCCTGTCCCCCATGGCAATCAGGTTTTCATCTCCCTTAACATTTCTCATGGCATTACTTATTTCTTCGAATATTTCGTCAACGACTGCATCTTCTTCTTTGGATGTTGGCATGTATATTTGTATTATCACAGTGTCCTTTGGTTTAGTTTCAAGTTTGACTAGTATTATTGGAGAGCTATATTGCACATATCCCTTGACACGTGAGCCATAGTTTTTCCTCTAAGTTATTCCAGCTCCTCCCATTTTTGGTCTATCTTGGTCAGTTCCGGTGTGAATGACTCTGTATTCTCCAGACCAGAAATCACCTGGCTGGGCCATCTCATGTCCGATATGCATAGGATATCGATTTCCAGTCGCTCTATTTCAAGATCCAGTCGTTCCACTTCAAGTTTTACCTGGGTCCCATATCACAAAAAGTAGCTAACCTTGAAAAAAATGTTACAGTTTCCTTCTCAACTAATAATAAAGTAGGGAACTTACTCATCCATAACATAAAATCAGATACGTACACATACAACAATGGTGCAGTGTACAAAGTATCATGTCCCAGTTGTCCTGCCTACTGTGTAGGGAAACCAGTCAGAAACTTCAAAACCCGTTTTCAAGAACATGTAAATGCTTTCAGGCTCAACTACTTTGTCATTGCACAACATATGTTGGCAACGAAACATGGTATCAAAATTCTAGAAAACAACTTGGTAGTGTTACATAATGAAGCCAATGGTAAGACCGTAAATCTCTTAGAACAACTGGAGATATACCTCCACAAAATCAAAAAACTAGAATCGATGTTAAATGAACAAACAGATTTCGCAAGCCACAGCCAATTCAGTAATTTTAAAGACCTATTCTAAAGTTATCTCCTGCATATGTCAATTGTTTTCTGCAATAATTATATCTTTAGCACTATGAAAAATTCACCTTTGACCACATCATGTACAACATCTGTGAAGTGTTTGCAAACAATTATTTGCGAATGTATCTCTTGACTGACATGATATGTTTGAAAACGATGGAGAAAAAAGTGTGCTGTAGCTAAAATGTTAAAAACGTTTTTCTTGGCTTATTTGGTAAGTTTATACTATTTATCTTTTCCACTATTTCGTGCATATTTACCGCGTTTGACTTACGAAATTCGTAACCTAACGTCTAACCTTTTCGTGATAGGAATATGCTTTGCACCTCATTCAGTAGAAAAAATGAAGTATGTATTAAGACGAATTACACCTGTAGATGGATGCACAGGGTCCGAAATGCATCGTGTACTGAATAAAACACGAAAAATTGTGACTGAAGGCATTTTTTAATCGATACCTCGAGTGTAAGAACTTTGATGCATGGCCTGTCAGCGGTGGTTTAGATGAGTGAATATGAGGATATGCTAAAAAGGAATGTCTCCGAATTTTTAATGTGAAAACTCTTACAGCTTTTTCAATAAAACAAACGTTATTAATATTCCACATTTTTGTTCTTCATGTCTACATATTTGCAGTCTTTTGCAGCTAGAGAACTCCGAATTGTAGTGTGTGTGCGTGAGAAACAACGTGCTTTAATCGAGTTTCGAATTCGAAGAGTTGGTCCGCACATGGAGGTACAGCATGACAACGGCGGACCGCTGCCACGTCTGCAACAGTCCGACGCCTTCGGTCCACTGTCCGTCATCGATCATCCTCCATACAGTACCGATTTGGCCCCATCCGATTTACAAAACTTAAAATAAACCCTCCAGGACAACACCCTGAGAGTGATAAAGCTGTGCTAGCAGAGGTGAGGCAGTGGTTCTGTCAACAAAGTCAAACTCTCTACAGGGGCGCTACCAAGCAACCAGTCTCTCGTTGGTTCAAAATGGTTCAAATGGCTCTGAGCACTATGGGACTCAACTTCTGAGGTCATTAGTCCCCTAGAACTTAGAACTAGTTAAACCTAACTAACCTAAGGACATCACACACATCCATGCCCGATGCAGGATTCGAACCTGCGACCGCAGCAGGAGCGTGGTTCCGGACTGAAGCGGTCTCGCAGTTCCAGACTGCAGCGCCTAGAACCGCACGGCCACTTCGTCCGGCTGGTATCTCGTTGGGAAAAATCTGTTCGTCGCCGGGGTAACTATGTTGAGAAATAAATCTATAGGTATGAAGAGCAAAGACGTAGATTGTTAATAACGTTCGCTGTAATGAAATAGCTTTAAGAGTAATTCGGAGGCATTATTTTTAAGCGCGCTTTGGTAGAATGGAATGTAGATTGTGTTGAAAAGGGCCTATAATTTGAATCTCGTCAGTATAGAGGTAATGAATGCTGGAGAATTAAACGACGCGATGGTGAGGATATGAGACACACAGTGTTGTACATGGGATTTGCTATTTGGATAGTAAAATAACTGACAGTGTTTGGAGTAGAGGCGATGTAAAATTCAAACCGACAATAACAAGAAAAGTGTTTCTGAAAAAGAGAAATGGACGATAAACAGTTCAGGCAAGAAGAAAATAGAAGCTTTTGAAATGTGGTGCTATAATAGATCGTTAAAAATTAAACGGGTAGTTCGGACAAGTCGGGGACGAAAGAAATTTGTGGCACTACTTGACTATAAGAAGATATGGGTTGATAGGAAACATCCTGAGACATAAAGGAGTTTGGTAGTCGGACGCGAAGGCGTTACTACAGTAAGAAAGTTCAAACTGGTGTAGTTCGCAGTAGTTACGGAAAGATGAGAAGGCTTGTACGGGACTGACTTGCGTGGAGCGTTTCATGAACCCGTCTTGACGCCGAGATCGCAAAAACAATGCAAAAAAATTAAGAAACCGCAGAGGAACACTTTTTTTTCTACAGGAAATTGCAGCGGATGATTGCCGTTATATCAGTAGTAATTAGTGACGATTATCCCGGAATAGTGGGTTGTTTCGTGAATAACATTGTTCCATATCACTAGTGGTCTAACTAACACACGTAAATGAAGTTTCAACGTGAATCCCCCAGGAAACGATGCACAAGTGTCAGCTTTCGGAGGAACATAAGCGTACTTTCGGAGGTTTCGACGGTTTACTGAGTTCATGAAAATCGCTGCCCTCTCATTTCTCGTTTGACATACGTGTTGGCCGAAAAATCAAATGAATATCCGGACTGAGATAGTAATTCGATGTGTTTCTTCGACAATTGCACAATTTTTTCCTATGCTGGCATTGTCATGATGCAGAATGATGCAACGTTTTCGGCTGATTTCACGATTTCGTAGGTGATTTGTAGCACACGAATTGCTCTGTACCATTCAGCACTGCCAGTTTCTCCATCCTCTAGTGGATGGTCACGACTGTAAGAACCGAGCGTTAATTTTCTAAGAATTGCTTCTACAACTCTTTTATTGGCATGGAACTGTTTATTGCTGCTTAGGTATCGACCACCAAGAATGTATCACATTTTTGTCTCCTGTTGCGATCTTGTGTACGAGCCTAAGTTTTTGAGCGTTTGCTTACACCAGTGGACACAGCCAGTTTTTCAGCTTTGATCACTTTCTGCCGTCGTGAAGATCAGAAATCGTTTGATTGGAGTAAAAGACAGCAAAGGTAGTGGATCCGAAAACGACATACCGGTATTATGTCTGTATTTTGGAAAGTATACGAACATATAATTCATGCCAACATAAATACACCAAACTTTTCGGCCTGACAGTCTTTTGTAACAAGTATATTAATATTCGTTTTGTAAATTAAACTCCTTTATCTTGCTGGAAAAGTAGCATTTGATGTATTGTTCTCCTCTCGTAATATAGAGTTCGCCTCTCATATTAAGAACATTTTTTTCTCAAACTCGTCATGATATCGAGGCCTGGTTTAGGCAACGTCGTCTGCCCCCAATTTCAGTTGAACTGCTGCTAATTTTTCCACCTCTTCTCAGGACGCTCAAGTCTCTGTTCCTTTGGGGTGTATATGTGTACATTAGTTTATGTATTCGTTCATCTGACTTCCTTTGAAAGTGTTCATGCCATTTCTTTTTATATGTTCTCCAATTTCAGTATTCTTTTTCCGATCTGTGAGCTTGGAATACATCTCTGCTGCCTCAATCCTCCTCCTTCGAATGGCGGTTAGGGCACGAGTTTCTGTCCCGTACATTAGAACTCGTACTGTCACATTATAAAACTTTAGTACTATCTGTTACCTAACTGTATTGAGCAC
The DNA here is from genome assembly GCF_021461395.2 of Schistocerca americana. Lineage (NCBI taxonomy): Eukaryota > Metazoa > Arthropoda > Insecta > Orthoptera > Acrididae > Schistocerca > Schistocerca americana. The sequence goes on from NC_060127.1 coordinate 196,895,434, forward strand.
AGCGCGATTTGTAGTACCTACAAACTGTTGAGATTTTTGCAGTTTGAATTCCTGATAATTGTATGTAACGTATGACATCTCACATAGCAGGTATTTGGAAGTATATGTCTGTTCTCGTAGCTTATCATCAGTAATGACTTTTGCTCTTAAATATTCCTTACCGTGGAATGCAGATATATATTCCATAAAATTACTTGAAATACGTGGACTTACAGCGTCCGTCAAAAGGTTCAATAGTGATTTTATTACTGGCGTATAAACATCAGCGCAATATGTACGGTGGCAGCTTGAACAAACAATTGCAAAAAATAGATATCCATTCGATCAGTTGTTTGTGAGCAGACAGTGTTAAGTAATGGACGTGCGGCAGTCGTTTGTCAATATTCGTGCGTCACAAACCGCAATAGAGCTAATCTGTAACTCGGGTGTTAAAGTCACTTTACAGAATGTTTGTAAGAAGAGGAAAATACGTGCAAAGTAGTTCCCGCACGCCTTGACTCCCAAAGAAAATCGTCGGTGCGTGGACGCCTCACGCGACATGTTTGAAATGCAAAACGCGGACAAATCTTTTCTGGAAAAAATCATCACGTGTGACGAGACTTGGTGTTGTCAGTACGAACCTACCGCTAAACGACACAGTATAGAATTTCACATGAAGGGTCAACGGTTTGACGACATAACCGACATTCAAACCAATGTGACGCGCCAGTTGAACAACATTTTGGAGGGCTTTTCTGATAGAACGCTGTTCGCAGTTGTACTCATGTGTGTGTGCCCCCCCCCCCCCCACACACACACACATGAGTACAACTTAAAGTACATCTTAAAGTTTCTCTACTTTTATTGATTCAGTATGGAAACTTTTTGGCTGACAAGCCATAGTGACAAGTTTAAATCCGTATATTTATTATTGCAATAAGATGAAGCCCCTTAATTTAGAAAATGAACTGTTGTATTAATAGGTTCGATTTATGTTCGCATAGTTTTCAAATACATGCATACTAGTACTATGCAGCATACGAATCCACTCACTTTAACGATTTTTATCGCTTGTATAACAATTCTGTTACTATAACACACCACACTTTCCAGGGGCCATGCTCCCACAGAAACCAATTACGACCGAAGCTTTCTTATCGTACCGCTGCGTGGTAATACATTTCAGAATCAACTGGCAACTGGAAACGATGCATTTGGATTGAAATTGCGAATGGAACCGATATTTTGCTTTTGCTTCCATTTCGACGTTATCACGGGTAATAAATTTAATTTCCGGTTGCGAAGAATGAAGACTAATGCACATGTTGGTTAATGATAATTTCACTAGTGTTATTATTTATTGGAATTACGCTTTAACAGAGCACGTCAAATCAATGTTTCAGTTTTTGCTGCATGCTTTGTTCTTCGCCTTGACCCACATCCGTTTTTATATTTTCTTATCTCTGCTTCCGGAGCAGTTAGACGTTATGAGGCTGTGCCTGAAGATAACTCTCTGGATTTTGTTCTAAATAAATTCCTGTTATGTGTGTCCATCATGCTGAATATTGCTTCATTGAGGTTATTTAGAGTCTCTGTAAACTGTGCTAGTTGTCCTTTCAGCTTCATAATTCAGTAAACATTAGATTCGTCAGTCTGTTATCATCCATTCCAGCCAAATGGCCGAAGAACATTATTCTTCCTTTGCACGTGGTGTGTATTATGTTCGCTACATGTTCATTTCTTTTTTAGGTCGCCGCCTGTTATATTCTGTTTCTGTTGTCCTTGGGTCAAGTATGCTTCTAACCACCTTCTCTCTATTTTCATGATTTTGTTGATGCCGCTCTATTTTGTGTGTTTTGGCACCGTAAAGAGCTTAAGAGCTCACTGCTGTATTGTAGTATTTAACTTTAGCGTCCCTCGATGAAGCTTTCTTCTTTTGTATGTTTCTGGTGCTCAGGAATGCAATTTTCGCTTCTCTACACCGCCCTTCACATAGTTTGTGCTTGGCCGCTCACCTAAATATTTGAATGAGCTCACTTTTTTGATTTTTTCATGTTCTATGAGTAATTTATGTGGATAGTTTTTTTTATAAATTCTGCCTTTGGAAAAGAGTTTTTTCCTGCCTGCACAATTAGGTTTTCTACTTGGATTTTGGAATTTCGTCGCTTGTCTGTTGCCAAGGCAGTGTCATCTGTGAATGCCAGGCAGTCCACATGGATGTTCCAGTTTTCGTTTCCCCATTTTACGCATTTCACTTCGGACTTCCTCACCTCTCGAATTACCTTTCCCAGGGCACAGCTGAAATGAAAAAATGACAGTACATCACATTCGTCCTGTTTTTGTCTTAAAATGTTTCGAGGATTCTCCACAGAACCTGACTTTAGGTGAAGCATTCATTGTACTATATTCCGTCTCAATATTTTGTACTTCTGTGTGCGTGCAACACGTTTCCAAGGCATAACTCTATATTAAAGGACTACCTCACTTTTTTTTTAAAGTTTAAGTGTAAACTTGGAAGCTTATCACCAGCTCAGAAGACGAACATTCTTCTGTACGAAGGGCGTCCGTGGTCTTTTTTACATGTATTTGGAATTCATCGTTGTGTAGTCTTTAAATTCACCATTTTCTTTGACTGGATCTAGGATTTTCCTCAGAATCTATTTTTACCTACCTCTTATTTGTCGCTTTATTCATAGCATGGCCTTCTATGACGTATAGCACCTCTGACACTACTGCCGTTCCTTAGGGAAATGAATACTGATTTTTTCTTATAGACCCTTTTGATGAGTAGACCTATAATCTTCAATTCACTGACTCATAATGCAAAGGCTTCTTTCTCGGAGAAGTTGGAATCTATCAACTCCTATAGTCAATTCACATTTCTGCGTGTGTTTGATTCCCCCTCCTCCTACTTGACAAGTGGTGGCCTGATATTTTTTTTATAAAATCTGTTTCTCTAAGGTCCGCAATCACACCGAAGCGAACAACGAACAAGCAATCTCTCTGGTGTAAACTTCATGCGTGCATCAGTAAACGCATTCGGTCGCTTTCGGTTCGAATTCGTTAGTGTTGGCTCGTGTGCCGCTGGTTTTCGGTCCTTTAGCCAAATGTTGAAGCAGATTCGCGCCTTCACTTCGGCGCTAGCAGTGCAGGTACTTTTGGTCTGCTATCCTGTCTACTTCTGTTTTTTGACATAGGTTGCGTGAACGATGGAGTACGCCGAAGGAAAAGAAATATAATTAGTAGGAAGAAAGTACTCAAATGGCCTACTGTGGACGAAAGATCACGGTGAACTAATTACATGCTTGCATTTCTTTTTATATATACGCGATACTACTGTATAAAGACAAGTCGTTAAACGTTGTGACCAAAAATCTTGAAACGTACGCCACTGATCTACTCCAACAGCGCGAGGAAAGCAACGCAATGTTCATGGGCTAGGTTCTTCACGGCTTTGGCTCGCTGCCTGGACACTTGGAGTGTTTCAGTTTCATCAGTCCACCATCTCGTTTTCGTATAGTTTGATCTTTAGTCTTCCATGTTTGTTTCCGTTTCTTAGTTCACAAAAACTGGCTTCAGCTCATTGTTAAAAATGGCTCTGAGCACTATGGGACTTAACTTCTAAGGCCATCAGTCCCCTAGAACTTAGAACTACTTAAACCTAACTAACCTAAGGGCATCACACACATCCATGCCCGAGGCAGGATTCGAACCTGCGACCGTAGCGTTCGCGCGGTTCCAGACTGTAGCACCTAGAACCGCTCGGCCACCCCGGCTAGCCACCTCATTGTGCTTCTGATTACGACTTCTCGTGTACATTGCACTCTTCGAACTGCATCGTGAATATTTTGCTCACATTCTGAGCTCTGCTCCCAACTTTAATATTGGGTGAGGTAAATAATTTCGTATTTGGTTTTGTTTCATACAAAACAGGAACTGGCTTCGTCACTTTGTGTCCTGTGGACTTTTGTGTGTTTGTTACTGCTTACGAATCTGCGTGTGAACTGCTCTGTTTAAATGCATGTTAAGTCCATTGCTTTTGTTATACTTTATTTTCGTCTGCATCTGTTTTCCGTACTTTCTCACGTGGAGAGCTCTACGTTAGCAGGTTTTGTCCGTATTTGTATTTAGCTGTATTGCAAATTGTCACGGAATGAGTATGTAATTCTGCGTCTAACTGGTTTGCTTCTTGCGAATAAGTCCCGTGCATTTTACAGTGCGATGCATTTTACAGTGGCTTGCAGAGTACAGATGTAGATGTAGACGAGTGTGCTTTGTAGTCCTGGTAGCCATGCAAATGTCTGCACACGTTATTAGCAGGTACTACAAACAGGACATTTCAGTAGAAGTTAATAAAAACTTTGGTGGCCTCTGTTAAATGCGAGAGTACGAAACACTGCGGAGTACACCGAAAAAGTTCAAAGAGGGACAGTACGTTTTGTATTATCGCGAAATAGGGGAGACAGAGTCACTGAAATGATACAGGATTTCGGATGGACATTATTAAAACAAAGCCGTTTTTCAATGTGAAGGAATCTTCTCACGAAATTCCAATCACCAACTTTCCCCTCCGAATGCGAAAATGTTTTGTTGACGCCGACCTACATAGGGAGAAACGATCACCATGATAAATAAGGGAAATCATAGCTCGTACTAAAAGATATAGGTATTTGTTCTTCCCGCGCGCTATAAGAGATTGGAATAATACAGATATGTAAAGGTGGTTCGATGAACCCTCTGCCAGCCACTTAAATATGATTTGCCGAGTATCCATGTAGGTGTAGATGTAGAAATTTCTCTTCTCCCAATTCTTTTTAGTACCTCCTCATTAGTTTCGTGATCTATCCACCTAATCTTCGGCATTCTTCTGTAGCACCACATTTCAAAAGCTCATATTCTCTTCACGCACAGATTAGTAAGCTGTAACAAATAGACACGACTCCACAGAATACCATGAGACAAAACCAGCTTCTGTTTCGTTTGAAACAAAAGCAAACTCACTGCCCGCCCCAACCCCTATATTACAATGAGAGCCAGGATGATGCAGAATACGAGCAACATATTGAGAATGCAGTTCAAAGAGTGCAACATGCACGAGAAGTCTGTAATGTGGACGATAACTTCCAGTTGGTATCATCCACACGATCGAAAATGCAATATTGGCTTTACAAATAAATACACTTTACCACCAGACTACCAATCTCACCCGTAAAGAATAAATGATAAATATTATCGTCTAGCACTCGTAAGAATATAGATTAACGCGCCATATTTCCGCGAATTGGCAAGGGTACTGGGAACGCTACTGTCCGTTTGTGTTTCCATACCGTAACACGGGCCTTTCACTTCCGATATTTTGGTGTTCTGTGATTTTCGGTACCACCTCTTCCGGTCCGTCTTGTGCAAACGCTTTTTCACATTTACCAACGACTGGTACTGAAACTGGCGAATTGTTAGCGAATGCGCAGTGGCTTGTGTTCTTTTCCATTCGCTCCGGTGTAAATGGCGGTCAGGAGGACGTGGAGTGGCGCCTTTGCTGCTCGTGTCTTCGGTTGTTCTGCAGCTGTGTCTAGCTCGAGAATCAGAAAAGAATACCATTTCGCTAGTTGGCACATCCCATCTGTCGTAAAACGACGAATATGGCATTCCTTGACTGCTGGGTGGTAAATTTAAGCAGATATTACTAACTACCTATAACGTTACTAGTTATTTATCCCTAAGCTATAAGCTACAGCTATTCAGAAATTGCACCGACATTTTCTCTCAATAACGTATAACACATGTTGTTCTTAAAATATAGTGATTAGCCATTCAGGGTCTCAGATACCAGAACGGGGCGAAGTGTTTTAAACTTTACTACGCTAAGGAGCAAACGAGGGAAAGTACCCCCTACTGAAATTAGCGTTCTCGTCTCTACTGACCCCAATATCGACTGTACCTGGACTCTGCCCTTCCTTCCTTTTCGTTCAGAACGAACTTTCCGTGTCGCAATGCGGAGAAAACTCTTGCCGCTGCAAGCGCATACTTCTTTAGACTCTCCTTGACCTCATTCGCAACATAGAGCTATGAAATACGGAGCCCGGTTGAACATCTAAATACTTTCATCGGGACGTGTGGGAGCTAGAAAAGTGACTCGAAGTAGAACTGTAAAGCAGGGTGCGAACTGACGGAGCAGTAAAACCCGACCTCCCGTCACAGATTTTACCCCATACACCACAAACGCGCAAATTAGTTTGGATTCCAAGTCTTGAAGGAAAAGAATCGGAAACAAATGAGCGGAATTAACATGATTTCTCTTTGAAATAAATAATAGGAATGATGGTACAAAACTAATCAAACGATAATAATTTATTACCATTGGATTGTTCAAAAAATGTGTGTGAAATCTTATGGGACTTAACTGCTAAGGTCATCAGTCCCTAAGCTTACACACTACTTAACCTAAATTATCCTAAGGACAAACACACACACCCATACCCGAGGGAGGACTCGAACCTCCCCCAGGACCAGCCGCACAGTCCATGACTGCAGCGCCCCAGACCGCTCGGCTAATCCCGCGCGGCACTATTGGATTATTATTACTAGTATTATTATTATTAATGTTTGGGCGCTACTGGACCACGCAATGTGCAACATGGGGCGTTCCCACGTAGCATTTCTGTGTCCAAATTACTTTCATTCTCTGAGAATTTGCCACTTCTCAGAGCAAGTTGTTTTTCTGCGAGGCGAACCATGCAGTTGCAAATTTTCAGATTAAATATTTTCCTGTCTTGTATATCATGCTTTGTTATTCCTGCTTCTTTCAGGACTTCTTTTACTGAACCGATTATTGTTTCTATTTTTGTTTTACGGTGATTTTGGTGGAGTGCTACAACCTTTCTACTTAATCTGGTTGGTTTTCAGTTTCCCCATAGAACTTTAGCCTGCGGTTTTTCACACCCGGTTACATTGATGACACATGTTTCAATTTCGTTATGCTCTCTTATTCTGTATGTTTCTTTTGCAATATAATTTAGACGTAAAATTTCCTCCCTATTTTCCGTTCTCTCTTCAATGTCTCTCTGTCTGTTTAAAATGAGTGTTTCAGGACCATAAATACGTTGATGACTGTGTTGTGTAGGCTAAGTTTGGCGCAGAGGATGATTCAGAAAGATAGAACACTTTCATTTTTATTACAGGAAAACGATGAAAGATAGAAACACATTGAGCATGTCACTGGAAAGAGAAAGGTTCCAAATTTTATGACCGCAAAGGTATTGTACCATATATTCACCATGAGCACCATGCGTTGCTCGAGAAGCACCGAAAGTGTAGCCCATTTCATTCCACACCCCTATTTACTGAATAGAAAGTTTCAACAGTTAGTTTCCCAGCTGTTGAAGAGTAGCTGCCGTAGGTGGGACAAAGACTCCGTCTTTTACGTACTCCACAAAACAAAATTCGCTAGGTGTGAGGTCTGGTTTACTCGGCGCTCAAGATCTTGTCCACCTCTTCCAATCCGTGTTGCTACAAACAAAAAACAGTGCACATGTGTCAAAACTTTCAACTTTCTTCTATCCAGTGGCACGCGCCATGATTTCCGATCTTTTATGTCTATAATAAGTAGTTGAAATCTGTTCTTTCTTTTTGAATCAGCTAGTATTTTGAGATATATTTTTTCTGATATCTGTTCTCTTTTCGGCGTGAAAGTTGTTTCAATTATGTGACAGCGAATTTCGTAACAATTTTTTCGAGGCCAGTTTCCTGAAACGTTTCGTCTAAATATTTGAACTGAGAATCTCTCTCGATTTTTCCCATATTAGAATTCTGAGTGCCATGTTCTTGGTGGATATATGTAATTTCTTAACGATATTTATCTATCTACTGTTTCTGCTGTTTCTTTAAGAATTTCTATTTGTTTTTGCGCTGTTTCAGGTTCCTCACATAGAATTGGCAGGTTGCCGCAAAAGTTAAACGGTCTATCCTAATAATGGTTCACCCTATTAGTTCGTCAGTTCTTTGCTCCGATTTTAGCTTGCGCCATTCTTGCATGACTTTTTCTGAGACACCGTTGAAAGCAACGGAGAGAGTCCGTCGTCTTGCCTCGCCCCTCTTTTAATTTCGAAATGTTCCAAAAATTTCTCCGCTGCATTTTGATTGAGATTTTGCACCATTTAGTGTTTATGGCATAACTAGACCAAAAGAAGGGCCGGTTAATAGGACCCATTGTGCGACGTCAAGGAATCCTCAGTTTAGTTTTGGACGGAAGCGTAGGGTTAAAACTGCAGAAGGAGACCTGCAGACAAGTACAGTAAGCAGGTTCGAATGGATGTGGCGTGCTGTAGCTATTCGGGGACAGAGCTATTCGGGAACAGAGTAGCGGGGACCTGAAGTCATATGTATTCCTTGTACTTAATATTGTTTTTCTCTACTTGCGGTACTGAAAAATGTTCTGGTTCATGTGACAAGAATGCCTTAAGGTATGTAGTGCCTTATCTAGCAACAGAGGGGTCCAGAGAAATGTAGACACTCTTTGATAGTTAGTATCTTTGAAATAAACTGACATATCGCTAAATTTTGGGCTCTAGCGTAGTCCATTGTTCACTCGACAGACCTCGGCGCGCGTTTTCCAGCAGACGACACTGCTGCAATGAATGAAGTAAGATTGTCGTTTGAGCAACGCAAGGCCGTGTTGGTACTGGAAGTGCGAAAACATGGTGGAGGTGCAACGGCAATGGCGTAAAGTGTACAGAACGCAGCCACTGAGACGTACAACAATTTATCGTATTTGGGATCGATTTGAAGACGACGAGATTGTTAATGATGTGAATAAGGAAAGGTCTGGTCTACCAAAAACATCAACAAATCCAGCTTGCAGCGCTGCTGGCTTGCGACATTTTACTAGTTAATCTCAAAAATCTGTGAAGCATGTTGCACGTGAAAGCGGGGTAAGCCGATCAAGGGTACGACGAACCGTGAAGGCTGCAAGGTGGAAAGTGTGCACGCTATGAACGAGGACGACCCGGATCGAAGGACGGAGCACTGAGAGTCGTTTGAAGGCGTGCTTAGCGAGGATGAACGGTTTGCAGGAACGGTTATCTGATCTTGACGATGCGCAGTTCAAAGTGAGGGGCACATCTGCGTGCACAAGGCTCCTGAAAATGTGGACAAACATTTTAATCTACCGGATGTTCATGTGTGGTGTGGTCTGTCATCGCGCGGTTCGATTGGTCCACTCTTCTTTGAAGGTATCGTTAAGTGGTGAGTGTATCTTCATATGCTGCAAATACCGATTTTACCTGCCATCCCAGAATTTACCTACAACTAAATAGCGCTCCTCCTCCCTACCACAGATATATCAGAGTCTACCCGGAAGAAAGTAGACCTGGACAATGGATGGGTGGAAGAGAAGCTGTTGAGTACGCACCATGTCTTCGTACCTTAAACCTCTTGACTTCTGTCTATGGGGGCCTTGAGAAACGGCAGCACCAGTGAACAAGCTACGAGAAACCATCGAGCCGTCCTGTGCAGCTGTCTCACAGGCAACACTGACAGCCCAGTTCGGTCAACAGTTCAGGGGCATCGACGTTGTTGGCTGTCACTTTGAACACATAAACTTCCCCCGCGAAAGAATTGTAACGGTATGTCATTTTCCTCCATTACTACCGACTGTCAGAGTGTGTACATTCTTCTGGACCCGTATGTATGAAAGAACATCACCTGAGAATGACCGTACCGATTGGGCTGATTTGTTTTGTGTTCGTTATTGGCAGGACAATGTTTGTCGGAAAGGAAATTTTTGGAAAACCGACCAGAAAAGTCGGAAATTAAAATCAGTTGGGAAAACCATCACTTGAGGACGGCTCGACCGAATTGGTTCTTTTGTTTCGCAATTGTGAGCAGTAATGGTATTTTTGATTTGAAAGTGAAAATAAAAAATTGTGTTCAGTTTGACAGTTTGAAGAATATATACAGTGTGATTCACGAAGATAAGCAAATATATTAATATGTTATTCTACAAGTAAAAAAGTAATTTCGTAACATTTTTAATTTTATTAACCACTTGGCCCAATTTTTTTTAAAATTCCAGACAATTGCACTACCATTGCATTACCATCACATTTTCCTTAAATAAACACAATATCGGCGTATTCTTCTCTCGTAAATTTAAAAAGGCAACCCTATTTCATAAATGATCTACAAACTTCAACAGTAACTATGTGATTTCACCTAAATACACTGTTGTTATTATGTTCTTTCACTGAAGAACACAGAAAACTAACTCCTTTCAAGGTTAGGAAACGACTGAAACAACTCACTAACGGTTGCCGACAATGACATATACGTTTATACATTCTGGAAAACTACTGAAAATGCACGTCTGGGACATGTTTTATTAGATTCACCGGATAAATAACAACGAAATAAATGGAATTCGTGTTTTACTTTAATCTTGTACAGGTTTGCGATGTCGTGAATCACCCTATATACATACATATACAAGAGGAAACGTTGTTACCAAAAATCTCTAAAAGGCCTTGATGGATTTACTTGACATTTTTACACGATACTCTGCTGAACTTTCTCACAGAAATGGACGTAGAAAGGGTGGGGGAGGAGATGGTCAGAGAGAGGGGAGGAGGTTATGCACAGAGAGATTAGGGGGGAAGAGATGTACGGAGAGGGGGAAATGAGAAGATGGGCAGGCACAGGGGGAGCAACGAATTTAGGATGAAGAAGCAATTTCCATACGTATTTAACAATTGGGTAGCATTACTGGGTTCCCTAGTAAAACAATAAACAAATCTGTTACGTCCATCGGAAACTTGACAAATGCCGACAGCTCCCTGTCAAGCCGAACGTCACAGAGTGTTACTTAATTTTTACATATGTGTAGCTGATCTGTGAAAGTTTGCACTGAATTCTTCTGTAGAATGAAGTATTTTCTTTTCGTAAGTCTAATAAGATTATTTGTCATCACCGATTGAAAATCACACAATAAAATTTGTTTAAAATGCACATAGGACTTTGGGAGTGGTACAACCTTCGAACATGGGTATTGCTCTTTTAAATTCTGCCATTTCCAAGCATTGTTTGAAACAAACACAATGGTAATTGTAACCGATCACGGAGGAACATCAGATTAAGGTGATCGAGAAGGATTAAACTAAAAGGTAACATTTCGATGCTCTAGTGACACAATGTTTTCCAGTTTTTCGTATCAGAATCAGAAATACCAGAATCGAAACATTTCTGAGGTAACGTAAAAGCGTCGTTAGATCGAATCAGCGTATTTTCGTAGCACGCAATGTGAAAACCATTATCTATGGCGCCGTAGGTTCACAAAGATGTAATTCAGTGTGTACAATGTTGTGTTCGCTAATGTCAGGCAACCACAGCGCAGGACACATGACTACATCCATCATACAATAATTTAATTCACGCTCCACGACAACAGCGACAGACTGTGCCACATCACACTCGTAATGTATAGTCTATGTTACAGATCAGCATTCAAAACTTCGGTCTATAAAATAGTGAAAATAGTCTTTGATGGGGTTTCAGGATTGCAGCCACATGACGTCGAAGCTTTCCACGATTTTTTGTACGTCCGTCCTGGTGATTGAAGGTTGGATGTTTCTGCTGAAAATCATTCAGCGATCTTCAAATGGGTTTTACATTGGATGATTATATTGACAGCTGAATTTCAACTCTGTAGGTCCGCAATTCGGCAGAAGATGTACATGCAATATCAGCATTACGCATGCACCGTCTCGCATTAATAGAGGGCTAACATATACACGTGCGCGTCCGCGTTAGTTTTTAGTACAAACTTAGCGGCGTACACCAGCAGTTTGCGGTGTAAGACAAACCTGAAGAGAAGAGCCGAAATATCGTGGCAAGATGTCGGCTTGATCTGGCTGCAATCCCGAACATCTTGGAATACTCATTATGCCAGAAAAACGTAAGAAATAAAAAAAAAATAACATTGAAAAAATTGAAATTTTTTACCGCCGGAACAAGGAGAGTCCTCTGTTGTGTGGCTGATGGAAGCAAACCGAGAAGACGTCATTACAACTCTGTGAAGCTTAAACTGCCGTATACGATGGTTTTCCACATGTCAACTTGTGTGCTTCGAGAATATGCGATTTCGATGCAACGGCACACGAAGGTCTCTGAAAAACGCACTGCGTTTTCTCGATTTGTGGTGCGAAAATGTCGAGAATGTGGCAACGGCACTTGTTTTTTCATAAAACCCCCGAACTTGCTAATGTGATGAGAGGGTTTTGCTTTTATTCCACATCATGCTGCTGTTCCGGAATTACTGATCGTAAAATTCACCTGCCGCATGAAATGTTTTTCTCCATAAAATCTCTGTTTTTTCTTTTTTTACTTGGTTACACGCTAAACGTCTCGATTTTTCTTCAGACACGCCTGAACGAAGCTGAGATAGCGGGGCGGAAGGTTATAGGGGGAAAAAATTAAAAAAATAAAACTTCAGCAAGAACTGGCAAACTGCAGACGCTATGATTTCCAGGTCGCCACAACGCAACTCTTTCGCCATATTGTTGTTGTTGTTGTTGTGTGTGTGTGTGTGTGTGTGTGTGTGTGTGGCTAACTAGGAAGCGCGCACGAATTTGCTCGTGCTAAGCTGACCAGCCACGACTTCCTGTAGCTTCTCAAAATGGCGGATGTGCGCGCGCAGCCGTCACAGTATGAATTGCAATATGTCTGCCACAGTACGCGCCGCCAACACGTTACTGTCTCAGACCATAGAATATAAATATTTATGGAGTGAACATGGATGCGCAGAACGAAAATTCTGCCCGCAACAGCTCCTGTAGCTGAAATCGCGTGATTACGGGACGGCGCATTTTAGCCTGTATAGCGCTTAGCGTATTTTTAATGCCATTATTTGGCTGCTACAAATAGTCACCTTCAGAAGTACCGCGAAACTTTGTATATGCGTTTTACAGACATCTTAAAAATTTGATACCAGGAACTGAAATGAGCTTGAAGACGCGAAAAGCAATGGTATTGTGCTCTTCGCCACACTATCTTAGCTCAGATTCGACTTTATTTACGTTATTTTTTCGGTTACGGGATAAGAAGTGAAAGCCAGCGACATTTATTAAATATTTTCTACTGCATTTGTTCATATTGTCGAATCTCTGTTCTAATGAAATAGCCTACGTCACAGTGACTCTGTTGACGGCGTCGAAAGGTCACGAAAAGACAACGCACTTGGAAGTATGAATTTGCTGCTGTAAACACGGTAAGTGGTCTGCACCTCCTGCTCGTCCATTTTTTATTTTCCGTTTTTTTTTATTTGCCCATCTGCTTTCTACAGCCAAAGAAAATATTTGTTTTTTCGTCATCTCATCAGAAAAATGTAACCGTACACTAAGCACAAAAAAGTAAAAAATACAACATCAATGCTCAAATTTTAGGGTAATAAAAGAAGTGACAGTCAATAATGTTTCCTTTGCGTTTTCTATTGCACTGATTCATATTGTCGAATCCGCTCTAGTTAATTACGTTACATCGACAACATATAGGCAGCAGTCCATGCAGAAATACGTAAATACACACAAGGGTTTGAGAACCGGCATAAATAGGAGGATATTAATCCGATTGTTATGTATAAATTTTATCTGCAAATGAATGCAGCACAAATATGTATGTTGTCTACCACTTGTAAACATATGGCCATAAAATCACAGAAATTATCTCTACAATAGTTTATAATACCATGTCTCGGTATTTATCAACATATAAAGTGCGTCGTGTTCATAGTATACATTTTTGGTACATATCTATGAAAAGTAATTGGTCTTCCTTTCGGATACTTCTCTTTACGTCCACAGCAACGACAGTATTGCGCCATAGCTGTTACATGCAGAAATGTATATAAAACAAGGCGAAACCGTGTAATATTCAAGTTTCGCTGTTACTACAAATTGTAGACAAGCAACGTCGTCCTAAAATCACGTGAATAGCCAGGTGTGATGTTACCGTAGACTACGGTCGCTCCATAGATATACACACTCAATAGCCATAGATACAGATTGACCGCTCACGCCCATATCACTGCTTTGTTAGTTTCTTTCAAATATCTAAGTAAAGTCCCTTTTATATCGGAACGAATGAATGCTAACATAAACGAATGCACATTCGAAGACAGTTTGCCAGTGTTCACCACTATTCGCTTGCATCTGTGAACAAGCGTTATACTGCACAGAACGGGAGAGAATATGAGATAATGAACATGGCGTATGGAAGGTGCGTTATTGTTTTTTGGCGCTAATAAAAGGCACAACATACTTAAAGCCACGGTACAAACTTTGCTATGCAGAAAGGATTATTTTGCACGGCGAGCGCACGGTTCCTAACGAAGTAAGCAAAATTACGTAGGAAAGGAAGAACTGAGGTGAGGCAGTTTGTATGTAAATGTGGAATGCGTGCGGGTTGTGCGCTTAATACTGCAGCCGCATCTCCATTAGTCCAGATCTGTGCACAAACGTCGGTACACGCTTTTCGTTGGTTTCTCATTACAACTGAGGAGCAAATCCAAAAGTAGAACACTAATTACCGACGACCAACATAACCTGAGGAAAGAATAGCATTTACACGCTGGTTATTAGCAATCTGAGACATTTGCCATAGTGATTGTTCCACATTTTAACAGCTGCTGTATACCAGATTACAGAATATCAGTTTATATTTTGGCTCTCACTCCAGTACAGCTGGTTAAGTCTCTGTATGTCCACCTTTTCAGTGACGGTTGCGGGATTCGCCTGTTCGCTACAGGATGTCAAATTTCCAAGCTTATTTTATTTGGTTACAATATCTGCTGGTCATGGTTGAAGTGATCACTCCAGCACTAGCAAGAAGAAATCTACAGATACGAGTATTTGAACCGGGGTTGGAATCTTCCTCCACGGTGGTTAGAGGTCTCAAGATGGCGTAGTATATCGCCGAAACTGGTAGCCAAATAAAATAAGTCTAGAAATTAGACGGCTGAAAGGTGTTTGATTTGACATAGGATACGGGGCATAATATATCGTAAATCAGTTATAGAGAAAACTCTTGAAGTGATTAGGCATGTTGTCCCGAAATCGTCGTCATGCTTGTTTTAGATCTGAAATATACGTTCAACTCGTGGAAATATATTTACGGCATTGCTCTGTGCAAGGTCGAAACATTCCTTTGTAACTCATCAGTGCTGGTTGAAATTACATGAAAACAAATCATGAAAAAACGGGGAAAAGAAAGACCTAGACATGCATATTTCATAAATTCCCACACTTACCTATTAGTTACACTAAGTGATGAAAAGTATCCGGACACGTGGCTGAAAATGACTTACAAGTTCGTGGCGCCCTCCATCCATAATGCTGGAATTCAGCATGGTGTTGGTCCACCCTTAGCCTTGATGACAGGTTCCACTCTCGCAGACATATGTTCAATCAGGTGCTGGAAGGTTCCTTGGAGAATGGCAGCCCGTTCTTCACGGAGTGCTCCACTGAGGACAGGTATCGATGTCGGTCGGTGAGGCCTGTTACGATGTGGGCGTTCCAAAACATCGCAGAAGTGTTCTACAGGATTCAGGTCAGGACTCTGCGCAGGCCAGTCCATTACAAGGATGTTATTGACGTGTAACGACTCCGCCACAGGCCGTGCGTTATGAACAGGTGCTCGATCGTGTTGAAAGATGCAATCGTCATCCATGAATTGCTCTACAACAGTGGGAAGCAAGGAGGTGCTTGAAACATCAATGTAGGACTGTGCTGTGGTAGTGCCACGCAAAACAAGGGGTGCAAGCCGCCTCCATGAGAAACACGACCAAACCATAACAACACCGTCTCCGAATTTTACTGTTGGTACTACACACGATGGCAGATGACGTTCACCGGGCATTCGCCGTACACACACATTCTGCCATCGGATCGCCACATTGTGTACCATGATTTGTCACTCTACACAACGTTTTTCCACTGTTCAATCGTCCAATTTTTACGGTCCTTCCACGAAGCGATGCATTTACCGGCGTGATGTGTGGCTTATGAGCAGCCGCTCGACCATGAAATCCTAGTTTTCTACCTCCCGCCTTACTGTCATAGTACTTGCTGTGGATCCTGATGCAGTTTGGAATTCCTGTGTGATGATCTGGATAGATGTCTGCCTATTGCACGTTACGACCCTCTTCAACTGTCGGCGGTCTCTGTCAGTCAACAGACTAGGTCAGCCTGTACGCTTTTGTATTGTACGTGTCCCTTCAGGTTTCCACTTCACTATTACATCGGAAACAGTGGACCTAGGAATGTTTAGGAGTGTGGAAATCTCGCACACAGACGTATGACGCAAGTGACACCCAATCACCTGACCACGTTCGAAGTCCGTGAGTTCCGCGGAGAGCCCCATTCTGCTCTCTCACGATGTCAAATGCCTACTGAGGTCGCTGATATGGAGTACCTGGCAGTAGGTGGCAGCACAATGTACCTAATAAGAAAAATGTATGTTTTGGGGGGTGTCCGAATATTTTTGATCACATAGTCTTAGTATTTATAACATAAAAAATCCACTTCAGTTGCCAGTTAAATTATTCTATAAATATGTTCGTCACTTACGGATGTGCACCTGAACAAATATTTTACATCAATTCGTAATATTTAGACACAAATAAATACTCTCGAATTGAAGACCAATCTCATCTACTTAGTAAATTCGCTGACTTAATCTCGCAAAATGTGTTCGCAAATTAGTTTGTATATTGAGTACAAATTTACCCGTGGAAGTAAATATTACAGCTTTTCACATATCTTTTGCTGCAACCAGTCACGGCAAACTTTTCACCACTTTAGTAAAGAAACTTTCGTTGAAAATACTGCAACTGAGATAAAAGTATACCGAACAAACAGTATTAATAGTATTCCTGCAGTCGGCTGCAAATGAATTCCGCCACCAGTGAACTAATATCGATATTGCAACGTCATACGCGGACTACACCATCGATACCAGTGGTTTCTAACATTCCTGAGACCATTACCCTTCAGTGCAATCAGTTATCAGCCAGTATCCGCCCCCCACCATTATCGACGAAAAAGAATTTTCTTTGAACACTTTTATTTTTAGAACGACCAAAGATAAATGATATTTTACTTCTGTAGGTGCTTTTTTAAACCAAAGACTAATGAGTCACTGACAAAACTGGTACTGCTTATTTCTAACAATCATTTTTGTACAGTGGTGAAGGAATTCCCAGAGCACTGCAACGCGTTCTCGGGGAAGATAGTCACTTGTTAACAAAACAGTCTTCTTCTTCTGCGCCGCTCGTCCCCCTGGTGACACTTGCTCCACCCACGCCCTTCTCCCCGACTTAAAATCAACCAGGTTAAAATGCGTGCAAAATACTCACTGTAAATAAGTTGTTTGCTGGATTCCGTACTTCTGAACTGGCAAAGATTGAGACTTCACATAGAACTGCTTTGTGTCCGACAACTGCCACTAATAATTATAATAATACTGTGTACGCCTTACAGCAGTAAAATCGCTATTACATGGTTACTGTTACGTTGAAACTACCAATTAGTTTGTTGTTGTTGTACAGCGGATAATAAAGCAATTTCTGGTGTATTTCGGGAACTACCTACAACTCGGAGGAGGCATTTTTATGAGATGTTAAAGCGTATGTGGTGTATATGTACGTCACGTAAATATATATTTTACTAAAAATTGGGTTGTTTTGAGAACTAGCCTCATTCAAACACAATTAGTTAATTTTTATATTTACCCAGGTATGTTTCGACACCTATGTGTCATCTTCCGTGGGTCAAATTTTTATTTCTGTAAAATAAAGTATCAAATTTATAATAATTTGTCTGTTGTAAGCCTAAGAATTACAAGATATCAATTTTGCTTTTGTTTTGTTTAGACGCTCACCTTAAAATTACATCGCTAAATGAACTGTTGACATCTGCAAGCTAGCCACGAAGAAAGTTTATGTGTATTTGTAAAGAACTGTTTCGTGGGTAGAGGGGCTACGTGCGTTTCTGTACCTACATTTTTCGTCCTGTTGCGTGTCTCTGGTTGATGTCCCGATCAACTGCTACTCAGTGCACAGTTTCCACAGTTTTTCACAGAAGTTTCGCTCACTGGTTCACCTGACCTGTTCTTTCACGAAATGTGGCGAAATGTGATCTGAGCAGACACTTCTGACTCCATACTCAGTGAGAAGTGTTATGTTATTGTCACTGTTCACTTGTTCATCGTTGGTCTTGTGCTTGTTGTGGCGCAAATTTTGAATGTTTCGTCAGAAGAAGTGTGGTGTGGCTACTGGGAGAGGGCATAATGTATGTAATGTGTGTGTGTGTGTGTGTGTGTGTATGCATGCAAAAGATGCCACATAGGTGTCGAAACGTGTCTGGGTTAATATAAAAATTTAAAAAAATAATTAATCGTGTTTGCGTCAGGCTGATTCTCAAAACAACCCAATTTTTAAATCTCAAACACGGAAAAACATCAAGAGGAGCTTCAAATCCTTGTAAAATGAATCAATTTTACTATCGTAGCTCTAAGATACAAAGTTCAAAGTATGTTCGTATAGGTTCGACTGCTTGACGAACATGATGTTTGACAAACTGCGGACTCCACCACATTTTGAGTTGCATTAATGCTAGTACAGTGTATGAAAAAAGAAAATTATTGATGACTTCTGTAATCAGAATTACAATCTTATGAAATAGTGATACTTTAACAACCTTTTCAAAGTAATAGAGGTTAGCGACTGAAACACAATCGAATCCTTTTGTTTTTACCCCTTATAAAATTCAGTTTCACCCCTCAGGGGGTTATTATCCCCAGAATGAGAACCACTGATCCGTATTTTAAGGTCAAGACATTAAACCGTGTTCTGCTGCCAGTTTTGGTTGCAGGTTGCTCTAGAGGCAGAAGAGCCAAAATGACGTAACGCGACCATCAAGAGATTCCGGTATAAGGAAGTCGAACACGTAACGGTGCCATAGTCTGGGATACAAAATTGCACATGGCGCCATTTTATTAGTAAAATATTTTCTGTAAGCTTTTTTGTAGGGTGTACATTACATTTGATCCCCATTTCGGTCGGAGGAAGCCAACGGCAAACCACCTCCGCTGGGACCTTGCCTAGACGGCGGTGCGGGTCTCCCGCATTGTGCTCCTACGCTCCTCGGAGTATGGGACCTTATCATCATCATCATCATCATCATATTACATGTGGTTGGCGAAAGCATACGACTGTAAAAGCAATGGATTTGTGTCTAAAATAAGTTTTTCTGCTGCCAGTCACCATTGTTCTTGCACGACGTGTTTCGGGCAACGGTTCTCACTTTAAAGTGCGTGCTTTCCTTTATTATGGGGTTAATACGTAATGTTTTCGATGCGTGAGGTGCTGTATTATACTGTTGCCTTTACTGTTATTTAAAAAAGCGCAATTTTGTAATTATTCGTGGTCCTTTGTGTAGAGCTGATGAAGCATGTAGGCCCGAGGGAACATTGATTTGTAATTTTTAATATCACAGACACTAATATCTCGTATTTATTCGCCAATACCAGCACCTCGACTCCCAATAAAAATATCCTTCATGGGCGGAAATATACAGAGTGTACGAGTGCGGGTTGTGGAAGTTTGTGTGTGGCAGTGAGTCGTGTACGGGCAGTCGAAGCGGTTACCGCGACCCCTCGCGTAAAGCCGAAACATCTGTGTTCGAGTCCCGCTGCTGACTCACTTTCGCAACTGCTAATACATTTCCTATAATTTGACGGTAGCTGATTTGATAGGCAAGCTTTGCCCAGTAAATATCACTAAAATTATGCGTCTGGTGTGAACAGCTGTGGATATAAGTTTGAAGTCTCCCTTCCTTTGACTGCCGAGCTGAAATGATGGCCTTCAGCTAATTTAATTAGCAACTACGCGGCTGTTTAACATAACGCGTATTACCGGTGGCAGATTAGTTTAAATGCCCCTACTTCCACGCCCCCTTCTCCGATTAGCTGCTGTTGTACAGCAGTAGTTACGCGACGGTGCATTTCCGACTCGTAATTTTCTGAAAAATTTGCCTTATTAAATTGTTTTTCCCCACCGTGTAGTTTCGGCCTCTTGTTTTTCCTAGGACTGTGCACAGCTCGTCCGATTCGTTTTTCTTCGGTCTGCTGTACTTTTGTATAAAGTTGTCTGCCGACACTTAAAAATGTTTCTCATCGCCGTAGTTGCTGTTGGGCATACTATCTGCTGTTCCGTATGCTTTTATCATACAGTGACCTTTTAACGAAAACATTTTCAAGTGGCTCGAAGCACTATGCGACTTAACTTCTGAGGCCACCAGCAGCCTAGAACTTAGAACTAATTAAACCTAACTAACCTAAGGACATCACACACATCCATGCCCGAGGCAGGATTCGGACCTGCGACCGTAGCGGTCGCTCGGTTCCAGACTGTAGCGCCTAGAACCGCACGGCCACTCCGGCCGGCGAAAACATTTTCATTACACGTTTAGCGTCTTGTATTTCTCTTAAGACGTTCACTGTTCTACGTGTTACTGTCTCATTCACGTTGTTGGCGTTGTTAAATTCTAGATTTCTTCATAAAGAACTGAATTTCTAATGGTAAGAAGGCTTCGTCATATCGCTGTAAGGCTAAAACTTACATTTCCGAGAAAATGCTCTTGGGTGTACAACACAAGTTATTCCGTGGCGAAACAGGAATTCCAACATCAGCCACAGTCGAGCACTGAAATAAACCGAATGGCTGCCAGTGAAAATTTGTGGCGGTCCGCGACTCGAATCTCATATTTCCCGCGTTTCGCGAGCGGCTATCCGAACAGGCTTCACGTCCAACCCAAGTTACCGCCGTGTCGCACTATTTTCGTAGCGTCCCTTGTCCATCATCCCCATTGCTCACAGCGTCTCGGTCACACTTACTCCCACAAGAGGTCGGAAGAAGAGCATGTCTGCACTGAACGATCAGTCGACGCTTATATACTTATATGTGCGTTGTGTGTTCTTTCGGACGTGTCCAAAAGAACAGACATCAACACAAACACATTATTCCACTTATCATTCCAAACCACTAAGTTATTTTACAATCACTGTTATGAACTGCTGAGATTTGGACGTACAGAGTGCCAGAAAACTGTTTATCTAGTTTATTTTTGTATTTTACGTTTTGACGAATAAAGTTCTTCCAACGGCAGTAGAAAATTATTTTTTATAGGTAAACATTTGGATTTTACATTACGACTAATGGCGCGATGATGGTTCGATAAGGAAAGGAACAGTCAGCCCGACTAAAACAGAAAAATAAAGAAATAATAGGGCTGAAAACATTTGCTGATTGTCCTGCCTAGGCAGTGTTGAAGTTCCACGAAGATATATAACGTTTTCCATCACAGCCAGTATTTTAGCCTGCAAGAGTAAATGAAGCCATGATTTACTGCCAGGGAACAGCTTCTCCTGAGGAAAGGCGCGCTGTCGACTAAATTAACTCGGCAATTGTGAAAGACTATTGGCAAAAACTGGTGTAAAGGAAATGAGAGTGCGATGCGATATTGAGTCATAAAATGGGCGGAGACTGGGGAGGGGGGTGACGGTGTGTTGCGTAACGCGAGCCGCTTTGAAGTGAAGCCGCAGAAAACATGGCAAGGTGTAGGCCACGCCCACTCAGTTAACTGCGCAGTCATTAATTAAGAGTGCGCAGTAAACGTAAGGGAGGTTGCGAACCACACTCGGCCACTTCACTGCGTTGTGAGGGCAGCACGGCTGCTTGCTACACGTGGCGCCACTGTGTTTATCCATCAGAGTATGCACCCACGTCGCCTGCGAGCAGCACGCAAAGAGTGGGCACATACTTCTACTTGTCACATATAATAACGCTAGCAGAACTGCACGAGGAACAAATGGGCTTTAGGTAAAAGTGCTCCACGGCAGACTCTACAGGAAATACCACAAAAACGTAGAGAATGTCAGATATTGCTTCTACCGAATTTAAAAAAAGCTTCCGACAACGTCCGGAGACATAAAATCTGGAAAATGACGACAGATCGCGGATACCCCAAACTTTTAATGAATGGCATAGAAAGTTTATATCCGAACCGACTGTCACTTTCGATCTGAACGGAGAAATGACCAGTGAGGTACCAATCAACGGAGCAGTACGGCAAAACTGCTTCCCAAGTTTGTTCAAAATTTACATACGTGAATTTCGGAAAGATATATACCCAGACCGGGTGATCAAAAAGTCAGTATAAATTTGAAAACTGAATAAATCACGGAATAATGTAGATAGAGAGGTACAAATTGGCACACATGCTTGGAATGACATGGGGTTTTATTAGAACCAAAAAAATACAAAAGTTCAAAAAATTTCCGACAGATTCATTTGATAAGAACAGCAATAATTAGCATAACAAAGTATGACAGAGCAAAGATGATGTTCTTTACAGGAAATGCTCAACATGTCCACCATCATTCCTCAACAATAGCTGTAGTCGAGGAATAATGTTGTGAACAGCACTGTAAAGCATGTCCGGTGGCGAGGCATTGGCGTCGGATGTTGTCTTTCAGCATCCCTTGAGATGCCGGTCGATCACGATACACTTGCGACTTCAGGTAACCCCAAAGCCAATATTTGCACGGACTGAGGTCTGGGGACCTGGGAGGCCAAGCATGACGAAAGTGGCGGCAGAGCACACGATCATCACCAAACGACGCGCGCAAGAGATCTTTCACGCGTCTAGCAATATGGGGTGGAGCGCCTGGTTCCAATAAAACCCCATGTCATTCCAAGCCTGTGTGTCAACTTTTACCTCTCTATCTACATTATTCCGTGGTTTATTAATTTTTCAAATTTATACTGACTTTTTGATCACCCGGTATATGATGACGATGAAGTGATCCTAACAGATAAAGACAAAGACCTCCAGAAACGAATTACCTTACCGAAACAAATATGTGCGAAACGTGATATGGAGACCACAACAGATAAAACTAAGACAGTGGCATTCATGAGGAAAGCCCACGTTACGAATGAACCAAGAAACTGTGACAGATCAGAAGATTTTAGAACAAATAAACTACCTTAGCTACCTAGGATATGAGGTGACATACAGCTGCAGCAAAGGTGTAGAAATTAAGCTCAGTAAATTCAGCCGGGTATTTGGACCAACTAACAAAAAATTTAAAAACAAAACTCGGAAATTTTTACAATGGTCTTGATTGACAGCCGTTCGAAACTAGATCGAAATAAATTCGCTGAATGGGAATAACCTGGCGTTAGCTGTATTACGTACAGATGTTCTGCGTATTTCTGACATATGAGTATTTGGACCGCACCGGGACCAGAGATCTGGATTGCCGCTTATAGCGAACAGTTTACTTGCCAAATTGCTATCCGGCTCTTCTCCCGACCAAGATAGAGATAGAGCAAGACCGCGGCTGCGTTTTATTGCCAGGACACGTAGAAAATGTAACAGATCTACTAAAGAGACTACCTACGCTACGCCTGTCCGACCTCTTTTAGAATACTGCTGCGCAGTGTGAGATCTTTACCAGACAGGATTGGAAGAGAACATTGAGAAAGTTCAGAGAAGAGCAGCACGTTTTGTATTATCGGGGAAAAAAGGGAGAGGGTGTCACTGTAATGGTACAGGATTTGGGGTGGATAGCATTTAAACAAAGGAGTTTTTCGTTGCGGTAGAACCTTCTCACGAAATTTCGATCACCAATTTTCTTCTCCGAATGCGAAAATATTTTTTTGTTGCCGACATACGTAGGGAGAAACGGTCATTAAAAAAAATAAGGGAAATCAGAGCTCGCACGAAAAGATATAGGTGTTCCTTTTTTCCGCGCGCTTCACGAGACTGAAATAATGGAGAATTATTGTGAAGGTAGTTCAATGAGCCCTCTGCCAGGCACGTAAATGTGATATGCAGAGTAACCATGTACATGTTGAATTTTTTTGCGTGTTGTGTACAAAGAGTGATCGCCTTTGGCGATTTCTTCTTTTGGGATGGCAAAGTATGGAAAATAGTTTCGCTTTATTGTTTGTTCGCTTTCAAAGGGACATGGGCTCTCTGTGGATCCTTGAGTTCTTTGAGAACGTTGGTTATGTTCTCGTACTAGCGATTGACAGTAACTATTTAAATTACTTTTGTATGCATTACGGGAACAGCAGTGATCAATGTCTTGTAAATAATTACTATTAAAAACAGTCTTGATCACGATTTATTTAACAAGGTGACCGGTTTCGACCACTACTGTGGTCATCTTCAGACCATTGAGTAGGAACCCCTTTCTGTGATTCTCCAACAGAAAGGGGTTCCTATTCAATGGTCTGAAGATGACCACAGTAGTGGTCGAAACCGGTCACCTTGTTAAATAAATCGTGATCAAGACTGTTTTTAATAGTAATTAGTAACTATTTACATGTGAGATACTGAATAACTGAACACTGCGTAATCTTTGCTGGTCCTATGGGGGTACAATAATGGCTCGAGGCACCTTGCATTTGTGCGAGTGTCGTGGTAGGGTCTTGCCTACATTCGCAAGTTGACGGACATTCCTCGGATATTCGTCTAATTTGTGAAAAAGACGAGTTGCCTGGTCTTTTATCTTCTCAGTGACGTATTTATCTCCAGCCAGCACGTGCATTTCTCTCGTCCTGGCCCACCTTCGGGAGCCTAGGCTCCACGTCAAGCACCTCTTTTGTACTGGTTGCAAACTGCGTATATTAGAGTCATATGTTGTTCCCCAAAACATCAAGCCGTACTGCAGGGAGGGTGTAGATGTAGAAGATGGGTCCTGTAACAGGCTAGTTTACCTAATATCTGAAGAGAAGAAGAAGAAGAAGAAGAAGAATATGATGATCATGATGAGGATGAAGATAACGGTGACTAAGAAAAAATTCAATCTGCGATTATGAAACTTGGTTTGGTGCCAGCCTTTTTGTCCGTATTCACCCTTAAGCACGTCACATTTTTCCCAACGGCTGATGACTTGGAGGACACCTTGGATGTAGGAAGTTTGCACTTATGGTGACCAGGAAACATTCCACGTTGACCATCTCCTCTTCGTCATTCCCAAAGTTGCCTCCACGCAACGCTTTCTCCACCTGAGGAAAGAGAAAGAAGTCACTGGGTCTGATGTCAGGGGAATGCAGAGGATGAGTTAAAGTTTGCTGCACGTGTGACTTTGTACTGCGTTGACACTGAGCAGAAACACTCCGCTGGACACTTGTGCGGTCTTTCATAACCTCGTCAGAAGGTTCCGGTAGTTTGGTGCTGTGACGGTTTGCCCATCACGAGTGTAATCTGTTAGCAGCTCACCACGGCAGGCGCAAAGACCACTCAGCGTCGTCACCTCGACGCACGATGGTTCCACATCCGACTTTAAAGAGAGTACTCTGCGGCATG
Source organism: Schistocerca americana (assembly GCF_021461395.2). Classification (NCBI taxonomy): domain Eukaryota; kingdom Metazoa; phylum Arthropoda; class Insecta; order Orthoptera; family Acrididae; genus Schistocerca; species Schistocerca americana. Next base: position 196,920,837 of record NC_060127.1, read on the forward strand.
GCTCCTTGCTTAGCCTGCACTTACCTTGAATCTCTAGCCCAGCGAAGAGTCTCAAATGAATGGCAAAAAAGCTCAGGTGGCTCCTGTATATAAGAAAGGTATATAATTACAGACCAGTATCTGGGAACGCATATGTGCTTCACACATTCTGAAATCGAATATAATAAATCTGCTTGCGAAAGAAGAGCTTCTGTCCACAAACCAGCACGTATTTATAAAGCGTCGCTCGTGCGAGAATCAGCTTGCCCATAAACAGCCCGGTAACGTTCGAATACGGCATTAAAACGGTGCAGCTTGACACAGTCACTTCTGTGGTGTCACCGCCAGACACCACACTTGCTAGGTGGTAGCCTTTAAATCGGCCGCGGTCCATTAGTATACGTCGGACCCGCGTGTCGCCACTGTCAGTGATTGCAGACCGAGCGCCGCCACACGGCAGGTCTAGAGAGATGTCCTAGCACTCGCCCCAGTTGTACAGCCGACTTTGCTAGCGATGCTACACTGACCAATACGCTCTCATTTGCCGAGACGATAGTTAGCATAGCCTTAAGCTACGTCATTTGCTACGACCTAGCAAGGCGCCATTACCAGTGTATATTGAAATGGAGATTATATCTGTACAAGAGCGATGTACACCAATTATGGATTAAAGTTAAGTATTCCAGCAGCTACGTACTTTTCTTTATAGCATTCATTACGTATCCTGTTTCAGACCTCACGCCAGCCTGCGTGAGTTTTAACGCGTGTCTTTCCGCCTCCTCAAGAAACACAGTGTTGTCACTTATGTCAACCCCTCAACTTCGATTGGACTTGCTTTTCTTGGGAGAATTTCAGGAAAGTGTAAGTCTTCCATAGAGGGGATCAAATGTAGAATGCCATTATGATAAATTCTTGAGTACTGTACGAATGTTTCGGATCCCTACCAGGTCGCATTGAAGGAAGATATCAAGTAAATCAGAGGCGGACTGCTAGATTTGTTACCGGTAGTTCGATCAGTACGCAAGTATCGACGCTTTACCAACTCGAATGGGGAATCGTTGGAGAAGATGGGGCTCTTCCCCAGCAGGCAGTACTGCGCAAGTTCATTGAACCGCTTTCCGAGGCCGACTGCAGACTGCAGACATTTCACGTAAGGACCGCGAAGACAAGATTCGAGAAATGAAGGCTTGTATAGAGACAGTCGTTTTTCCCTCGCCCTATTTGCGAGCAGAAGAAAAGAGTAGTGGTACACGGCACCCTCCGCTATGCACCGTACGCTGGATTGCGGTGTACGTATCTAGATATTGTCCCAGAACATGGCAGTCGGTATCACCTTTCCCCATGGCGGTTGCGCTTTCATCTTTTGCTTGCTTTCCTCCTATGTGGGTATCGCAGTGATAAACCGAACACTAGCGGTGAAAGAAGTCATCTGGCTCGACGTGACACACCTGCAACTTTTCCGCCGCTGCCTGTATTCGTCAGACTAGTTGAATGGGTGAGCAGCCGCCGAAATGCCTCACGTTCGGAATGTACTGCAGGGTGGCGAAAATCAACCCGTGACTGATTTTCACTTTTTGCACTGCTCCTTCGATTCTGCTACTCCGGCGTTCGTGCCCCAGTGTCATCAAATCTCTTGCTGCTCCCGAGAAGAGATGGTATGAGAGATGGTTGCCTCTGGGTTCTTCGTCGTTCAGACTTGTTTAACCACGCTGGAAGAGTCTCCGCCACGTAATCGGCGTGTCGAATGATGGTGCATTAACTGAGCCGCAGCGTTGCTCCCCTCGATATGTGGGAAACGATTTACCTCGCAGCACTCTGTCATTGGTCTGCATCAATCTGCTTCGGCTACTCTAGCGGCGTGTTCCGGTACTGCGTCGCGGGGGTTTCCCTGTGTGAACCACGACTGCGGACATGCGTATGGTGGTCTAGCGTAAGGTCCAAGGCATCCATCCTGACGGACCCTCGTTTGCGAGTAATCGACAAAAAAAGTTCTGGCTTTCGCGTCATGGTCTACAGCTTTCAGAATAGTAAAGTTAATCAGACTGTTGCCTCAGCATAATGGTTATCGTGGGTTTCTGACACCGAAAAGGTTGTGGGTTCGAATCTTGTCAGGTGCTTTGAAACGTTTCATTTTTTTTTATCTTTGACAAAATAACTTTGATCATGTATTATTCAGTTAACTGGTTTAAATGTAAATTTTATTTCTACTCCTTTGTTACGTCATTTTTACACTTCGTCCTTCCATCTTTTTGCTTGTCTTCCATTGCGTCTTTAACCTTGCGCAAGTTGGCAAAAATGAAGTGTTAATCTTGACTCTTCCATTCGCAACACGTGTGGTATCCATTTTTGTCCATTGTCGTCGATCTTTTTGTTTTGATCAGACGTTTTAAATTCCTTCTTTATACTTAAATTTCTTTTTATAATCTGACTTCCTGTATCCTGCTATATTCCTGAGGAACTACTTTTCGTTGACCTATACTCTTATTTTTCTTTTTGTTCTCATTGTTCAAGATTTACTCCCGTAGAGCGGCGTTCATATCGACATAACTTGATAAACATCGAGATGAGTTTCAGTCCTTACTTCCTTTTCGGGGGATCTTCCCATGGTGCCGAATAGTAACTTCGCAGTTCTCTCTTATTGCTCTAGGTCTTCTCTGTACGTTAGCTCGGCCATTAAAAGTTTCAGTCTATCTAGTAGACGAAAACTTTACAATTTAGACGAAAACATTACACTGATATGCGGAGTGCTTAACTTACCCGCCAGGATAGCAGCACGTGTCAGCACACCGCTTCTGGTATTTGGGAAGGGGAGCCGGCCACCTCGCTGTGGTCTTTAGGTGGTTCCCCACGTCCCATTACGTGAATATCGGGCTGGCACCCGTGTCCCACCTCATTTGCACGATTCGCAAACGTTTAGATAACGTTCGCATAATTTCACATGGATGTGACCAGAAGTAGGCGGTTGTGGTACACAAATTCCGTCCCGGGCAATAAAGGACTAACGGTAGAAATTGCATCCAGCTGCCCTCTAATTTCGATGATTAAAATGCCGACCCCTTGTAAATGCGGCGTAAAGGCAAAAGAAAAAGATGGGGAGCATGTAACTACCTAACTAAGCAAGTAGAAAACATAACGCAGCCGTTTCCCCCCCCCCCCCCCCCCTTCTCAACTTCCGTCACACATTAGGCCCAAAGCGTCTGCAACGCTAGAGGAAATTGGACGCTGTTATTTAACGCAAGATTCTGCTTATGACAGCTTCATAAATAAATAAAAATAAATACAAAAGAGATATGTACTCGCCATAAGGAGAGACTGCTACAGTAGCGGGAGTGGCTTCATCTTTACTTTTAATATCGTCCACTTCCTGGTGCAGTAGAAGCTGGTCACGTAAGCACCACATCCACCCACTCTGCGTACTATCTCCGTTTCCTGCTAACTTGCTTCATAGGTTGCAAAATTCTATTAACGCCACCTGTTTATATAAGCGCGGCTAGTCTGTACACAGCACTCTACTGCTTTTTGTCCCGCTTCCTGCAATTCAATTAACGAGCAATTTTACGTCTACATTTATAGTCCCTCTTCATGTTTATCTGGAAAAGTTTCTTCAGTGTGTGTGTGTGTGTGTGTGTGTGTGTGTGTGTGTGTGTGTGTGTTGGGGAAGGGGGGATGAAAGAGGAAGAGGAGAGACAGAGAAGGAGAGAGAGAGAGAGAGAGAGAGAGAGAGGAGGGGCTATGAGAAAGGAAAAGACACATACACAGACGGGCACGCGCTGCGTTACTTTGAAAGGGTCGTCCTCTTAAAACGATTACAAAAGACCCGTAGATGGCGCTACCGAGATGTAACGTAGTTGTTATTCTTATTGTTGTTGTTGTCTTCAGGCAGAAGAATGTTGCACCTCTCCGTGCTAGTCTATTCTGTGCATGACTCTTCTACACAACAGGAAATGTATTCGCAGTTGCGAAAATGACCCATCTTCGGCTGATATTACATTAGCGGTCGCGTCAACCGCTTCGGCCATCCGAGCTCGAACCACGGCCAGACGCCAACTCCCACACCTCGTCTTCCCTGAGTCGCAACCTGCAGTCGTTCGTTACGTATATTCCCGTCCAGGAAAGACATATTGATTGAAAGTCGAGGGTTCGGTATTGACGGATAAATACGAAATATCATTGCGTTTATTATTGAGAAGTACGATTCAGTGTTCCTTTGGACATACACGAATGCCTCACTGTGTGCTCTGCCAAGTCAAGTTGTGCTATGAATTTCTTTTTCCCCAAATATATTCAGTACCTCCTCATTACCCCATCTATCTTCAACATCATTTTGCAGCACTGCTCTCTTCTTGTCTGCCACTTTTCACTTCACAAAAGACTTCCTAACACTTAAGTTTTTTCTTAGATGTTAATATATTCCTCTTTGTTAGAAATGATTTTTTTATATTGCCCCTCCCACACTACTTCAACAGTTGTCAGTTATTTTAGGGCCAATATAGCAAAATTTTTGTGTCTCTCTTTGTTGAATCCTGCCTAGTAGTCGAATGTGTGGTTTCTAGGAAACCTGCTTTCTCGGATCGCTAGACAACATTCAAACAAATCATATTAAAGAATACTTATATTTTTGAAAGAGGTCTGCCTTTAGCAAAACACAATTTTGCGTTTTATCCCAAACATGTTTCACTGCTCTCTGCAATGGAACTCTGTTCTCTGACCTCAGGGAATTATTAGAAAACACCAACCTATAGAACGCCCCCTGCATACACAATAATAATCATAATAACAATAATAATAATGAAAAATCTTCAGAGTTACTGTCTCACTCACTCTCTCTCCTTTCACACACACACTGTCACACACACACTATCACACGCACACACACACACACACACACACACACACACACACACACAAAAAATGCACAGACACCTCTGAAACATTTACAACAACCGCCAGGAACATCTTCAACTGTTCCAATGTCAGCCATCTTGTTTATACATCTTCAACTGTTCCACTGTTCGCCATCTTGTTTTTACAATTGGTAAACAATGAAACAGTGACAGCTCAGTAGATAGAACAGTGAAGAAGATGAGGAAAAAAGAAAACGTAAGTGAAACATAATGTAAATACACACACACACACACACACACACACACACACACACACAAACCCTTCCACATAGAATTAATTAATTTCAGGTATAGCCAGAACAGCATCCAAATCGTAATTTTTGCTTAAAATATTTGTCTACATTAAGTCGTATATGGTTGCACACGACAAACTGTGAAAGAAAACAGTCACTGTAAAAACATAATACATCAGCAAAGCCACACCATGTGGTAAAAATGTATGAATTGATAATTTTATGTTTTCTTCAAAAATCTGTAATTACGATTTAAAAAATTAATAGTTACATGTATGCAAACAGCACAGAACATTCTTTATGTAAGTAAAAGCCCACTGATGATGCTGTAACTGCAGTGAAACATGTATGGGATAAAAAACAAAATTCTGTTTTGCTAAAGGTGGCTGCCTTCCAAAAGCAAACACGGACAAAAGAGCTTCAACCCCAAGATGAGTTCCATTACGAAATGAACTATGACAATAACACAGAAGTGTCTAGAGCAAAGGGCGACATGCGAATAAGAAATCTCTTCAGTATATACAATTCGTAACACAAGTGAAGTAAAACAGTTGACTCTTCTATTCAGGTCGCCAATCGTGAAGCTTCTGTAGAACTGGGTCGCGGCCAGTTCTCTTCACATAAAGAGACCAGCATAACCGCTGTCGCGTTGTCGTCCTGGAGAGGGGTCGGTGAGCTGACGTCTTCTTCACAGCCCCCTCTGCTGGCGTGCCCGCGCTTCACTTCGTGCCATAACACTCTTCGTAACCAATTCTGTCAGCACCACCTTAATTAATTCGTCTAACTTTGTTTTCTTTTCTCGATATTCATGACCTGCTCTGTCTTCCGAACGAGACACAGCCAGGGCGAATGCAGCACAGGAACGAAGATGCGAGCTGGTGACAGTGCCATAGAGAGTCGCCACTTGCGCGCGTTCCACGGGTGGCGCTGAGGGTGGAGATAGCGACTTCGCCGGCCGAGTACAATCCGCCAATGACCGGACGACAACCGACAGAAGCCTATTTGGAATGTAGAAAAGCCGCTCTCGCCCACTTGGTTGTGCGTCATCGTCCAGGCCTGACTTGGGCAGGGAACGTCGTTTGCTGAACTCTTGGAAGTGAACCGACAGTTGTAAATTGCATTTGATGTATAATGTGAAGTTTATCTCCGATTATCTGCATTTATCCATTGATCGCCTTTTTTATATCACACGCAGTGTTGCAGTCATCAATACTCAACTATTCACAAACATAAGTAAACCTTTTAACTCGTTAGTGACTTTGTTACTAATTTGGTGGAGAGTTGTAGAATATTCGTTCTCCTATCCTGTTACCTGACCCAGGAACATAGCTATGTAATAGTGGCAGGGAGAAATTGTCTTAGCGGTTTATTGCACCAGAAGCTGTATCACGAACTCACAAATTGGGTCTCCACAGCAGTAGCGATGAGGGCTTTACAAAACTGGCGACGAGGGTTTACAAAATAACGCCTTTTCAAAACACTATCCACCCTCTTGAACTGCTCTTCGAAGCCACTTTCTGTCTCTGCGAGAATTACAATGTCATGTTTCTATTCCTTTTACCTGAACCTTAATTCATCTTCTATAAGTTCTGATTAGGTTTTCTACACAGCTTGGTCAATGGACGAGCAAAGAAACATCGGTGGTAAGCTACAACATATCTCACTTCCAGATATTGCTTCACTTTCATGTTCTCCGACTCTTACAACTACCGTCTGTTTTCTGTACAAGTCGTAAATAATCGTTCGGTCCCTGTATTTTATCCTTGATACTCTCAGAATTTCAAAGAATGTATTCCAGTCAACATTGCCAAAGGTTTCTCTAAATACATAAATTTTATAAACGTAAGTCTGCCCTTCTTTAACTGTTCCTCGGAGATAAGTCACAGAGCCCTTGTTGCCTCGCGTGTTCCTACATTTCTCCTGAAGCCAAGCTAATCTTCCCCAAAATCGGCCTCTGTCTGTTCCTCCATTTTACTGTAATAATTTGAGTTTTTTTCAACCACCAGTTATTAAAATAATGGCACTGTATTCATGCCTCTGACAAACAGATTTCTTCGGAATAGGCGTTATTACATTCTTTCATATTTATGGAGTATTCAGTCGGTTCTTGCAGGACTGTAGACGTATTAAAACTTGAATATACGATATTAATGTTCCACGTCAATATTTATGTTATAGTCCATTATGAACCGGATTTCTGCTTCCTAGGTCATTTTAGTTAACTTAATACTAAACAGATAACTAATACAAACAAATAACCCACAGAATTTCAGCGGAAGTTGGCAGCTGTAAAAAGATTGTTTTTCAAATATATGTGGCATTTTACGACTGTATCGCTACAAAAATGCAGGCACAATGTAATATCCATTCAGGCTCTGAACAAATAAATCTCATATTACAGTATATTCAAAGATTAAAATTACGTGAATGTAGAAGCCAAGTACGTCGTATAGGCGAGTAACGGCACAATCTACTGTGTTGTACAGACAAACTGGTGAATGTGATTAACAGACAAAGAAAAGATGGGGGGGGGGTAGAGGGGAGAAAGGACTCTGTGGAGTGTGAGTGTGGAAGAGTTGCAACAAGCCTATTACCCAACGGTGTCTGCTGCTACTCTCACCTTCCCTCAAATAAAGAACAATCACCTTCAGTCACAATCGTGATTTTATTTCAAGACACGATGGATTTTGAGCCCAGGGAATTTATCTTCAGGTGATTTTACAGTTTACATCGATACTTTTTTTCAGATTTAGGTTAACTGTGGTCCTGGTAAGATTAAAATGGCATATTACAAAATGGCACGTTGTGAATATAACATCGATCGAAAAATAATGTATTGTTTCAAGTGATGGATACATGGTTTTGAAGCACATAGTGAGTGGACATATTTATGTACACGTATACGCTTTTCATTCTATAGCATATTTTGTAAACACAGGTCAAAATAAGTCAAAGAATTTCAAATGTAAAAATGCTAGAATAAACAGGTGTTATTATTTCGAAGAAGATACAAAGTATTACGTAATTAGTTACACAGGATATCATTTACAAAAGAAATATTTCTAAATATGACAAATGTCGATTATGGTATCAAACGTTTGCACTATTAACTACTTGTTTCTCTAGGAAAAAATAAGCTTTATATTTACTGGAGAAATTGTGACTGCTAAACTCTGTTTGTTAATTCAATATGTTTTCAAAAGGTTTTTCTTTGTGTAACATTATTTTCAACTAAAACAATTAGAATTAAAGTTAGACAAAGATAAAAATTCGATGTAGACTACCAAAGCAACTGAAGATGATCCCCCAGAGCTCTAAATGCATCGTGCGTTGAAATAAAATCTCGATTGTGACTATAGTCGATTGTTCTTTATTTTACGAGAGTAACGCAGTCACGGAAGAACCACTGACAGCAGTGGATAACATTAAATTAGACAGTATACTTGATGAAACTGTCCCACAACCACATTCCACAGAATCCTTTCTGCCCTTCTATCCCCCCCCCCCCCCCCCCCCCCTCCTCTTTGTTGGCCTGTTAATCACATTCACCCGTTTGTCTGTATAACACAGTAGTCTGCGCCATTACTCACCTGTACAACATATTTGGCTTATACATCCGTATACTTGTAATCTTTCACTGTACTGTAGTGGAAGATTTACTTGGTAAGAGTCTGTTTGGGCATTTCTGTATCGATATTGTCGTAAAATGTCACACGTTTTCGAAAAACAATTTTGTATACCTACGAATTCTCGTTGCAGTTTGGTAGGTTATCTGTGTAGTATTAAGTTATGGCCTAAGGAGCCGATATCAGGTTCATGAAGAACAAATGTTATTGTGGAACATTAACGCTGTGTGTTCAACTTTTTAATATTACGTTCCTCTGGACGTCTTGAGAGCATTTCGTCTTTCTTGTACATCTCGCACTACGGATGGAATAGTTTTGTCATGACTCGTCCCCCAATAATCTCAGTAATTCTAAGAGATAGTTGTCTCCTCGAGGGGTCTTAATTCCACTTTTGTTTTTCAGTGCTCGGTCAGATTCGTCTTGCAACATCATATCTCCCATGCATCTACTTCCTCTTCGTTTTTTATAATACTGCGTTGAAGTTCATTTTCCTTGCATAGCCGTTCTATACATTCCTTCCACCTATCAGATTTCTTTGCTTAATACTGGCTTGCACCTAAACCGTTCATTTTCATACAGTTACTTCTCATTTCTCTAAAGGTCTCTTTAACTTCCCTACAGGCAGTCACACATCTTTCACACAGTTCAGTCTCGCATTCCTGCTTAGCCATCTTGCACCTTCTGTTAATCTCATTTCTTAGACGACTATATTCCTTTTGCTACTTTATTTACTACATTTTTATATTTTCTTTTTCACGAATTACATTCAATAGCTCGAATGTTATCGAAAGATTTCTTCTAGGCCTTTCCTATTTTTACCTGTTTGGTTCTTTGTTATCTTCTCTATTCCATCTCTCAAAGGTAGCAATTCGTGTTCTATTTTATTTTTAGTGCAGCGCCTGTATTTGACCGTGTCTGTATAGTTCTACGCTCGCAAGACAGAAGGAACAGACACTACTGACGATAGCCGTATTAAATTATGCAGTGTATTCGTAAACTGCGAGTAAGGTACGACAACAGCTATACAATTCGCTACAAACATAATAGAATTTGTGCCGGGCCGGGACTCGAACCCGCATTTACCACTTGTCGCGAGTGGACGACCTAACCATGGGGCTAACCGAGCACACTGCCAGAGCAACCCAAACCTCCGTAGGTCCCAGTGTCTGCTTCCCATGTTGTACGATTCCCACGCAGAGAGAGACTTATTTGTTTATCTCGTCTGGTTGTCTCAGCTGAGGTGTGAAATACCGTAGCAAAGCATTCGTGTCCGACAGAATATTGCATCGAACTGTATTGTCACTGTCAAATACAGATATTGCACTAACGTATTTTATGCCAAAACCAAGGATACCCGAAGAGAAAAATGAGTAAGTCTTTCCTTGTGCAAGTATCACATAATTGTGCGAGTACAGTCGAAAGCAAACATTGGGGCACACGGAGATTTGGGTCGGTTCTCGAAGCGTGCTCGTACAGCCGCCTCGGTTAAGGCGAATGCTCACGACAAGTGGCAAGTCGGGTTTCGAGTCCTGGTCGGCACAAATTTTCATGTCAAGTAAGTTGTATATCTGTTGTGGCACCGTATTCGCAATTTGTGAAAACGGTTCATGTTTTATTTTATTCCTTTCCCGTTCTTCTGTCGTTACCCAGCGCTCCCTCCCAAACTCGAAGCAACGTCTACATGTACCACATGAAATGGTAAACTACAGGGTGATTCAAAAAGAATACCACAACTTCAGGAATTTAAAACTCTGCAACTACAAAAGGCAGAGCTAAGCACTATCTGTCGACGAATTAAGGGAGCTATAAAGTTTCATTTAGTTGTACATTTGTTCTCCATTTCAGCCAATAAAGTTTTTGGTCCCTTTTTCTTCGAAGGTGCTACTGTAACTGGACTACAGTATCTGGAGATGTTAGAGAATTGGCTGTTCCCTCAGCTCGAACAAGAAGCACAACAATTCATATTTCAGCAGGATAGAGCGCCACCACATTGGCACTTATCTGTCCGTAACTACCTGAACGTCAACTACCCGAGGCGATGGATCGGCCCGCCAGGCAGCCCGTGACAGAGCACTTCATCACTGGCCTCCAAGAAGCCCTGATCTTACCCCCTGAGATTTTTTCTTATGGCGGTATGTTAAGGATATGGTGTTTCGGCCACCTCTCCCAGCCACCATTGATGATTTGAAACGAGAAATAACAGCAGCTATCCAAACTGTTACGCCTGATATGCTACAGAGAGTGTGGAACGAGTTGGAGTATCGGGTTGATATTGCTCGTGTGTCTGGGGGGGGGGGGGGGGGGGCCATATTGAACATCTCTGAACTTGTTTTTGAGTGAAAAAAACCTTTTTAAATACTCTTTGTAATGATGTATAACAGAAGGTTATATTATGTTTCTTTCATTAAATACACATTTTTAAAGTTGTGGTATTCTTTTTGAATCACCCTGTATAATAGCAGGAAAATTATAAACATTGGTTTACTTACCGTGAATTCAAGCAATATCGCAGAGACATGTATATACATTTTAATTTGGTCGTGAGAGGGTTCATTCGTACGCCGCAGTGGGCAAAGCGGAAGGAGCGAACACGCCACGGCAGCAAGAAATACCGGGCTAACAACGCGAAGATACGTGCAGAACGATTGCCGCCAATTAGCGTAGTGCGCCGGCAGCCGTTTAACGTCCGCAAATCACAGTGCTCTGGCGGTCTGGTACGTTTGCTCGGCTCTGGGATCCTGTAATCACTGTCAGTACAATTTAATATGACGAGCTAACCCTTACTAGTGGTTATCTGACATCAACATCTACTTCTAACTTCACCTCTACAGCTACGTCTACACACATGCTGTCCAAGTCACCATACGGTGCATGGCAGAGGGTACCTTGAACCACCACTAGTTAATCCATTTCTTGGTTCAAGAGCAAACAGAGTGAAGGAAAAAAATGACTGTTTGTACGAAAAAAAAAACACGCGCAACGAACGAATTATCCGAATTGGTAGCTGTTACGTACATGTACAAACAAATAAATTATTACAGTTTTAGGAAAAAACGGAACTATATTTTCAAGAGAAAGTGCTTTCCGCGACTAGGAGTGTCATGTTTTACGCCTTCAGCCCCCTTTTAATAGCGAGATGACACTTTTGAAGACAGTAGCGACACTTTGACCGGCTGGGAGCCACCCAGCTGCTCGTCCACGACGCTAAGCACTCAGGGGATGTCTCGCCGAACCACACCGGATGTCGCACTAGTCGCTTCCTCAAAAGCTTTCGTGAAACAACGCAATGCACGAACTGTCGATCGCGTTCGCGCACAGGCTTCGCTGCAGTCAACACGTCCTGTCCTCTAAGTTTCCTTTTACCATCACTGGTCGGTTGTTGCGTAGCAATCGTCGGTTGTTCCGTAGAGCAGTTGGCAGTTGTTCCGTAGTAAGTGTCAGTTGCTCGTCAGCAGTTGGCAAGCTGTGTGAATAGATATTCATACTTGTTCGCTCTCAAGGGAATTTACTGTCGTTTCTCTTTTTAATAAAAAGAATCAAAGCTTTGTGGTTACTTGAATCCGTTCCCGCGGGGTGCAACCATCTCACGATCCCTACGTCCGCAATAAGGATTTTGGGCGCTTCGGCAGTATTCTACAAACCGTGTTTCCTTTCCTTCGTCATTTGTGCTGTGGATCTGTCGGATGCCTGACGTAGATATGACATCTATATGTCGTTCAGCCAATTCTCTCCTGTGTGCTCTACGGAACCCGTGTCAACAAGAGATTCAGACAAGTTACTGGACGGAAGCTTTCTGTACTGCTAGCGCCTAAGCGGAGAGCGCGCAGACTCGGTTTGAAGGTTTGCTGTAAGAACGGCAGTTACTTTTCAGGTACTACACACTAGGCCAATGAAGCCTAACGAACGACAGCTAGGGGATCGGGCCGAGAGCTTTGGCGTTTGGCCTCTAATCCTCGCCAAAACCGAGGAGTTCAGACCGAGGGATTCGGCCACACGAAACCGCAGTTGTCTCAGACAACTTGTCAAACCTGCTCCCATTTTGTTAACGTCACAAAACAGTGTTTAATTACAGTGTTGGGGGAAGGACCAAACAATGATGTGATCGATCCCATCGGATTAGGGAAGAATGGAGAAGGAAGTCGGCCGTGGCCTTTGAAAGGAACCGTCCCATCGTTTGCCTGAAGCGATTTAGCGAAATCACGGAAACCTAAATCAGGCGGGTTTGAACCGACGTCCTCCAGTGTGCTAACCACTGCGCCACTTGGCTCGGTGAATGAGGAAGAGAGACTGTGAGCAGTCGTGGCACGAGCAGCATTTCTTGTACTGGAAGAAGCTAGCCGTCACAAAGCGAAGGAGAATGGAGCTATGCCGTGGGACAAAATTAATGTCTCACCTAAAAGCTGAATTGGCAATCGGCTTTTTCGTAATTTTTTTCGAACGAAAGCTATAGATTTCGCTTTGTTATTGACTTGTGTAGGCCCTAAAATTTCCGGATATGTCACTTCGTTTAGAAGAGCTGTACCTACAGCAAACACAGGCCAATAAAGACTCAGTTTTCTTTTTCACATCCTGAACATTGTTTTGTAACATCTCACTTCTTTCCTTCCAAGCACATGATCGCAGTTCGAGAGATTCCAGAAATATTCTCGCTCAGGATAAAAAACTATCTATATTCCACCGAATACTCAAATATTTTTGAACACAATAAATACAAACCTGTTCGACAGACGCAGCAAATTGCTGCTGGACTAACGAACATTCGACTCGAACGTCCAGACAAGGAGAGGGATCCCAAGCCCGACCCACAGTAGACGCTTTGATGTGGCCGCCGGCAGTCCGAACCGCAACCACAGCCAACCGCTTCGTTGCCTACGATTTTCCATCCGTTCGCACCAAAGAAATCTTGTCCAGCGAACCAGTTGGTTCTCTCTCGTTGGCCTTCGTTGGTCTAGTGTGTACGCACCTGAGCGAACATGGCCGAATGCCGTTTACTGAGGCGCGTCTTGCGTTCACACCATAGAGAACTCTCGTAGGTCGTTGCATTTTTGGTTGCGTTCTCTTCGGTCTAGAGGGTGCTGAAGAAATCAGCAGCACGCGAGCAATATCTGAAAAACAGGTGTAATACCCGACCACGATATTACTGCACTTGGTGTCGCGTGACCGTTAACGGAAATACAGTGAGAAGTTGCGCTAAACAAATACAGGGGTGGCTAAGGAAAACGCATCGCGCTGTGCGTGATTTTAAGACAGTTGTGTATATTCGAATAATTTATCGGGTCCTCGTGAAATGTCGCTATAAAAACTCGCAATAACCCGACCCTCACTCCCAGGTACGACGGTCATTCAATAATTAAATAAATGAAATAAATAAAAATTGGTCTGGAGAAAAAAAACGTTTATTTTTACAAAACAATACTTGTTCTACTTTTCAACATAAGCCCCTTGAACATTTATGCACTTGGTCCAATGGGCTACAATTTTTTTTAAATTCTGGCTGCAGAGAACTCTTTATCTTGATGTCTCAACCAATTTCCCACAAACTTCTTCACGTCCTCGTTGTCCTGGAACCTCTTCCCACATGATGTCTCCTTCAGTGCACCAAACAAATGGAAATCACTAGGACTGTAAGGGGGATGAGGCACTACTTCTCACCATATTTTGTCGATGGTTTCAAGGGTTAGTTCAGCAATATGAGGACGTGCGTTGTCTTGCTGGAGAATCACACCTCTCCTCTGAGACGTCTCTCTCTCACGACTGGCATCACCGTGTTTAAAAGCAAATCCGAGTGGTACTGGCTGTTCATTGTACGCTCCTCTTCGAGATAATCACAAAAAACTGGACCTTCAGCACCCCAAAACACCGTCAACGTCAGTTTTCCTGCTGATGTTTGGATTTTGAGTTCTTTCTTCACAGGTGAGTTGGTGTGCTTCCACTCCGTGCTTTGTCTTTTTGATTCTGTCTCCTAATAGTGAACCGAAGTTTCACCACAATTGAAAATTTTGTTCAGGAAGTGCTCACCTTCTCTTTCATAACGTCCCTTTAGCTCTCTGCACTCTCTCAACCTTGTTTCCGTCGACTCCCTTGGGACGCATCTTGCACATGTTTTGTGGTACTTCATGTTGTTACACATAACGTTGTGCACTGTACCAGTACTAATTTGAACCTTATCAGCTATCACTTCCACAGTCACACGGCGGTCAGCACGAATAATGTCATCAATTCGACTTTTCAGTGAGGGAGTTGAGACTTTCAAGTGAGGAAGATGAAACTGCAACCGGTCGGCCAGAACGGTGTTCGTCAGTCACTGAATCGCGACCATTTTTGAACTGCTCTACCCACTCGTAGAAATTTGCACTATTCATACAACCTTCACGATAAACATTAAACTTTCTACCGTATATATTCACTGGTTTCTCGCCTTCAGCAAGTAAAAAAACGAATAACAGAACGTTGTTCAACTAATGTGGACGTTTCGAGCGGATTCGCCATCTTGAAATGTATTTTTGAGGTTATAAACAAAAGAATGTTGATACATCAGCTGATCAGGCCTCATCCCACTGATGCCAACTTAAAGCAATAAAAGTACCAGACTTGCCCTACTAACAGTTTTTTCCCCGGACCAATTCGTCTCTTTAGTTACTGAATGGCCCTCGTACAATAATATTACATGGTAGACCAGTAGATGCCGCGTGTCGTCTGCTGCGCGGCAGACAGTGGAGGCTGGAGAGAGCGGCGAAGCAGCAGAGCAGCCAGCAGCGGCGGCCGCGTGCGCTCGCCGTGTGTTTACCCAGCGCGCACATCTGCGAGCCATAACAAAGCATCCGGCGCTCCGTGTGCGTGTGCGTGTGTGCGTAGCAACGAGCTCCATTCAAAAAGCCTCCACTCGCAGCTAGCTTACCACTCACAACGCCAATGTCCCACGAAGTGCCGGTAACGAGAAGATACCTTCTAATATCTCCACAACTACTCTGCAATTTACGCTTAACTGTTCGGAAGAGGCTTCACGAGAAACACTTTCACACTACTACTCTGCCGTTCAATCTCGAATGGCACGTGGGAAAAATTAACACCTAAATTTTCCCTCGAATGCTCTGATTTCTGTATTCTACTACACATTTTGCTCGAACATTATAAATTACTTCGAAGAAAACGTTTTATTAATACACGGTCAACACGGATTTAGAAAACATCATTCTTCTGAGACGCAACTAGTTCTTTCCACGCACGAAGTGGTGAATGCTATTGACAAATGATTTCAGGTTGATTCCGTTTTTCTAGGTTTCCAGAAGGCTTTTGACACCGTACCACACAAGCGGGTTATAATCAAATTGCGTACTTGCGGAATATCGTCTCAGTTATGCGGCCGGATTCGTGATTTCCTGTCAGGGAAGTGATGGTTCTTAGTAACTGTATCGACTAAAGCAGAAGTGATATCTGGCGTTCCCCAAGGTGGTGTTATAGGCCCTCTGCTGCTCCATATCTATATAAACGATTTAAGAGACAGTCTGAGGAGCCGTCTTAGATTATTTGCAAATCATGTTGTCGTTTATCGTTTAGTAAACTCATCTGAGGATCAAAACAAATTGTAGAATTGTTTAGAAATGGTACCTGTAGTAGCAGCATCCAGCTACTGCCGGGTCTGGGTACTGACGACTGCTCTCCATTTGGTTCGGTCCTCCCACCACTTGCTGCCAGGTCACACCTCCCCTTCCCACAGATACTATTGATTAGTAATCAAAGATGCTACCTCTAGACCACGGGTTTTTTTCTTTCGTTAGGGTAAAGGCACCATGTTCGTCACCGGTAACAAAACAGGATAGGAATGATGGGTGTTGCTGACGAGCAAGGGGAGAGGCACATACGGCACTCGTTGGTTTTTGTGATTTTAGCTTAGAGCATGTGGTAGCCGTACACCCGATTTTTGAACCTTCCCCATTGCATGCGAATGTCGCACAATGGTGGAATGATCACAGTTCGTCATATTTGACAATTCTCTAGTTCACTGACGTGGATCATTGTGGATTAATCGGTTTAAACGATATTCATTAAATCCTACACATGGAGAGTCGCTGATGTGAAAACGATCCTCCAACCACTCCGCTGCCGTGCTCTGTCCAGTGGCGTCCTCTCCACACACGGCGCGCAGCGCGCAAACGTATCCCTGCTGCATTCGCTGCTGCCACCGTTCTACTCAATCAAACGGAAGAATACGACCGGAATGTTCCGATTTTACTACTTGGCTGTCCGTTTTCAAGCGTCCTCAGCTCCAGTCTCCATCTCCAAATGACAAAATGACGGTCTATTAAGTGAAATAGTAACAGAGAGCTACAGATAAAAAAATTATAGTGATAGATAAACCGATAGCAGCCAGAAAACCAAGTCGGAAACCAAAATGCAACGGACTTATGCACCAGTGTAATACAATTAGTAACAATTTTACATCATTTCCAAAAATGAGCGCCGGCGACACCGTACATAGTGTCGTAGGTTGACGTCACAGCAAAAATTTTAGGGAAATACCTTAGTTTCATTCGAGCTGGTCGTGAAAAGCCAATGTGACGAATATGTAACGAAAATTACTTCTGGTGAGACACTGAACCATAAAAAATGAGTTTAGCCAGTAGCTCCGTTAACTAAACATCGCCTGTTCAGTACTTACAGAAGGGTAGCTTTTTAAAATCCTTATCAAAATGATTGTGGTGTTTATTTTTAAATTAAGATAATGACCTTTTCTTAAATTTAATTTCTGTTTCTTGAATGCCTTATTCACATCATTGTATCGACTTTATTATTTTGCACAAATATATATTAAAAAGAGATGAATGCAGCTTGCGTTTCTATTTTCTCATGGTGAGATTACGTTTTAAAAATTTACATTATTGTATCGACTTTATTAGTTTGCACAAATATATATTTAAAAGAGATGAATGCAGCTTGCTTTTATATTTTCTCATCGTGAGATTACGTTTTAATTGTTTTTATGAAGACGACGATCCAACAAAATGCACATAATCGTTCTGAACTAAAGTACAGTGATGTTTTACGTTATATCCTGAAGACTGAGCCCTGAAGAAAAGCAAAGCCCTGAGCTTAACATTGGCTACAGGCCTCGCGCTACCTTAATGCGCCACTCCATCGTTCCCTAGAATCGTGTGCGTCAGTAAAATATTTTCGCGTTAGGAGGAGAAAGTTGATGGTTTTAATTTCGTTAGAAGATCTCACCGCAGCGAGAAACGCCCTCGATTTAGTGGTTGTTACCCAGCCCCTGTATCTTGTCCGTGACACTCTCTTCCCCGTTTCGCCATAATACAAAACGAGCTGCCCTTCTTAGAACTTCTTTGACGTGCTCCACGACTCCTATCTGGTAAGCTTCCCACACCGACCAGGAAGACTCTTAAAGAGGGCGGACGGGCGTAGTGTAAACACTCTCATTAATAGATTTATTGTATCTTCTAAGTGTTCTGCCACTGAAACGCTGTCCTTCTTTCGCCTTTCTCAAGTTATTTTCTGTGTGATGGTTATGATTTAAGATGTTTCCAACAGTAATACGTAGCCCCTATTTAACTGAATCGACACTGTTTAAATATTTGTGATTTTCTCGTGCAACAGAAATTAACAACTTTTTTAGTGCTAAATCAGCGTGCAATGCGTTTTGATCTCCTGATGACTGTCACTAGATTGTAAACACCACCATCATCTGCAAACTATCTAACAGGGTTGCTCGCACTGTCTCCTAAATCGTTTATATAGATTAGCAACAACAGAGCGCCTATAACACGTTGTTGGGCAACCTGAGATATCGCTCTCTTGCAGTAGATGACTTCCCGTCACTTACTACGAACTGTGACCCTTCTGACAGGAAGATCCACTCACATAACTGACACGATGCTCCGCAGGTACGCAGGTACGCAGTCCTGTGTGAGGAGCAGTGCTAAAAGCCTTCTGGAAATCTAAAAAAATGGAGTCAACTAGAGATTTTCTCCCGACAAAACTCATTGTTTGTGCGTCTCACAAGATCGTTATTTTCCGCATCCATGATGGTCAAGTCTCAATACTCGTTTCCTCCGAGCTATTTTATAATGTATGAATACTGTGCATGTTGCAAAACCCTACTACAAAGTGGCGTTTGTAATACGGGCGTGTAATGCAGCGAATTACTCCTGTGTGATCTATGCGACTTTCCAGTCTTTATTTACGAATCTTTTATTGGGAGTTATTACATCAGCATACTCCGAAAGGAACCTAATGGCACTTAATCGGGACCGGAAGACTTGCCTTTATTAACTGACTTAAGTTGCTTCGCTACTCCGACGTTGTCTACTTATAAATTACACTTTATTTATTCATAAAGGAAATTAATTCATGGAGCGAGTCCGCGATTATTATGATCCCTCTCTTCGTTGTAGGGACACAGTAGCCATTAGATGTCGACGCCTCAAATGTATGCTGTGTTCCTTGACATATAGAAGGCGCTCGATATAGTTCGCCGAAATATCGTGGACCTTCGACGATTGGAAGTGGTTTATATGCCGAGAAAATTATTGTCATATATCACTGCATGTGCCTGGGAAACGGTATCGTTGTACGATACGTGGGTCACGAGATATGACGTCATAAACACTGACGTTTCTTAAAACGGAGCGCAAATGACCCATATTGTGCTCACACAGTGACTAATCCGAAGCTAATGAAACCGACGTAATTATGGTTTTCTGTCTTCAACCGTAAAGGCTCTACATGGTTAGCGTCAAATAGTTTTCACATTGGTTCGTTTGTAACGTAATCAGACGCCTGATGCCGTTTTATACATGGCGGTCCGACTCTTTGTGGACTCGGGCTATTTCGGCTTTCAGCGGATTGTGCACTTTTCTGACATATCCTGGCAGATTAAAACTGTGTGCCGTGCCGGGACGCGGACACGGGACCTCGGTTCTGGGCGACAGAAGTGAAGCAGTGAGAGCGAACGTGCCTGGCTGGGTAGCTCAGCTGGCAAACGCCACATTCCGGGTCCCATTACCGGTCTGGCGCACAATTTTCCTCTGGAATGATATTTCGGCCTGCAACTAATTTTGTATCTTCTGATGTACAACATTTCCGTCATCTTCAATCATTTAGGTTTGAAATACCGTCAAATCCTTGAGTGTACACTTACTTCATATCGTGGATGAGTTCTACGGTACATGCACTGTCAGGCACTGCCTCTAGAAGCGACGTTGGATATGACCCTTTTTTTGGACCTATGTTGGGCGTCCCGTGGAGGTGTTGTCGCCTTCTGCAAGTGTTTTATGAAGCGACTGCCGACAGAGCGTGTAAACCTACACCGCTAGGATCCCACTCTGTTTGCCCCCCGCGTAAACACGTTTTCTCAATGGACGGTGGTTTTACTTAGTATTTCCGCGCTCTCATGCTGTGTGTTTGTACCAAGCATGAGGATGCGTGTTTCATCACCTGTGACATCACCATAGTTATGTTCAAAACGGAATAACTGATGAGATGTTGGGTACTGGGTTTTTAAGTGTTACGGTGTTTTTATAATAAACTGCACGGTTACAAGGAACTATGGCTGTTACGTCGGTGATTTTTATAGTTATTGGGATTGGTACGGACGTTTTGTCTCGTCGAGAAAATTTCAGAGGCCGTAAAGACTCCAATAGTTGATTTTCCAATTCTAACCTTCACAAACATTCCAATGAGCATCTTAGGCAGAAAAGCAGAGTAATTAATAAATCGATTGAGCAGGCTAAAGGAATTTGTGAGCCGATAGTACTTAGAAGACGAGCTGGATCATTTAAGAAATACTTTCAGAGGAATTTATTACTCTGAAAAGAGAATAAGTAAGCCAGGCTTAAAGAACACAACAGCAATTCTAGTCTGGGCAACAGGGATAAATCGGAAATTGTAGATCATGTCCTGGGACCAGGAATCCGGCAAATTTGATTATCCTTTGCGGTTGTCTAATCAAGATTACTTTATTACTCTGCTATAATGTAAAGAAGGGGTCACGGGGATTTGACTTGCGGACCATACAGAGGGACTAACCTAAAACAGATTTCCCGAAACAAAGCCACGACGATACGGTTTGGAGGTTTTAAATATACAGAGGCGTAGGTTATGCCAAATTATGCTGGGAAGTGTGGTGAATTTTCTGAAAGATGGAAGTAAACTGCTGCTTTATTTTTACGGAACTTCATATATCAGGAAGGGCATTCGAAGACGAATTGCTCGCATTTGGTACAGTGAAGAGACATTTTTGAGACCTCTTCTTCTAACAGCGGAACCGTGCTGTGTTATTGTTTTAATTAATTTATATATGTTTTCGTATGAGACACTATTGATTACTTTTATTTCAATTGTTTCTTCTTTTTATTCTTTCTAATTTGTCTCATCATTTCTCGGTGTTTCTCTTCTTTTTTCTGTCCTGGTGCTTCCAGCCCTCTTCTTGGGTTTTTCGTAGAAACCTTAAAGCCAAAACTTTCCATGAAAAGTCCAACTTGTTTCTTAGTGGTAATCGTACCTCCAGTCCCCTGAGGACCAATCCCGAGCCGGTCTTTGCCCCACCGATTTCTTTGCCCCGTATGTTATCCATTTTTAATTTCGGCAGAATCAGTCTGTTGGGATTTATTCTGTGGATGTTCCGACGAAAATCTGTCCTTCTTTTCTTAATCATGTCATTTATTTTTTCAGTATGTATATAAATTTTATTGTTATGACGTCTCTATGTTGTGTTTGCTGCTTTAACTGGTCCAAAAGTTTTCTTTATAATTTTCTTTCGCTATTTCCAGTGCTTCTACGACTGCTTTTCTGTTTAGAGTTAAACATTCTACTGTATGCAGTTAAACATTCTGGTATATAAAGTGCTTCTACGCCAACTACTGTAGAGTAGTCCCTAAGCCTAGCATTGAGAAGGTTATTGAGTTCTTATTGTATATACCCCTCAGTGAGGCAGTACGCTGTTTTCATCTTATTAAGTCTTACTTTGATGACTTCTTTCTCCGTAACGCCTTATTCAGTTAATGCTGTTGCGCTGTTACCTTGTTGTTATTTCATTAAGTTCCGTATGTGTTATGTCCAAGTCCTCTTCACAGGCTATTTCCAATGCTACAGGAAAAAAGAATGTAGGTAAGTCCATAAAAGAAAGAAAATTGGTGACATTCGGCACCTATAAATGTTCAAAATGTGCACGTCAGAAAATTCGTTATATTTTGTGTTACAATTTAGGGAAAACCGTACCTCGGTCTGTTTACCCATTGCGGATATATTTGGGAGTGCCTATCTTGGCTGTCTCAGGCTGTATTTGTAGACGGTAGAGGCAGATGTAGATGTCGGTTACAGCTGCACTTTAGTCAGGGCTACGTTACGAGATTAAATTATACTGACAGTAATTACACGATAGCCAACAATGGTTATAGCTGGAAGAACGTACCGGACAGCCAAAGCACTGTGATTTGCCGACGTAAAACGGCCGTTAGCGCAGCACGCCAACTGCCGACAGTCGTCGTGCAGGTGTCCTCCCTCGTGCGTCAGTCGGGTACCCCTCGCTCCCGTGGCGCGCTCCTCCCCCCCGCCTTGCCAGTGGCGGCGTACTTATCAGCTCTTTCACAACAAGTTCATTCCTATACCCCACGCGCCTGTCGCACTCCTTGAACTCATATTGAGCATTACTGGGTGAACCGAACCCATTCGTTCAAATGAATACAGAAGGTAGATACCCTGAACACAAATATGCTTCCCGATCGCAAGTTCTGATCTTACGGACGATTTACACAGGAAGTAATTCAGCAGTGGCGTTCACAGGGACCGCTCGAATGCGCGATCATTGGCCTCCACCCACGCAGCTCATAGTCGGACCATTGACTGTCGTGTCCGTCAGAGATTCGTGGCACCTGTAATCGGATAACGAATCGCGTTTCTTGGACTGAAGATGACTGGAGACGCTGTAATGACTGAGGGGAAAGATGTCTCGAAATTTACTCTGAAACCGCATCGAAACAGACAGGCTACAATATACACTGAGGTGACGGCAGCTGGCGGTAGTATCGCGTACACAGGGTATAAAAGGGTAGAGGATTGGCTGAGCCGTCATTTGAACTCAGGGGATTCAAGTGAAGCGGTTTTCGACGTGATTGTGGCTGCACAGAGGGAATGAACAGAGTTTGAGCGCGGCACGGTAGTTGGAGCTAGACGCACGGGGCATTCCATTTCGGAAATCGTTTCGGAATTCAGTATCCCGAGATCCAAAGTGTCACGCCTTGTATTATCGCGAAATATTGGAGAGAGTGTCACAGAAATTATACAAGATTTGGGCTGGAAATCATTAAAGGAAAGGCATTTTTCGTTGCGGCGGAATCTTCTCACGAAATTGCAATCACTAACTTTCCCTTCCGAATGCGAAAATATTTTGTTGACACCGACCCACATAGGGAGAAACGATCACCACGATAAATTAAGGGAATCCAGAGCTCGTAAAGACATAGGTGTTCATTCTTTCCGCGCGCTATACGAGATTGTAATAATAGAGAATTGTCAAGGTCTTTCGGTGAACCCTCTGCCGGGCACTTAAATACGATTTGCAGAGTATCCGTGTAGATCTAGATGTCGAGAATGTGCTGAGAATACCAAATTTCGAGCATTACCTCTCGACACGGACAAAGCAGTGGCCGGCGGCCTTCACTCTGAAGGACCGAGAGCGGCGGCGTCAGTGCTAACAGACAAGCAGCACTGCCCCATATAATAGCAGAAATCGTGACCATTTCGGCTGGACCCTAGATGACTGGAGAACCGTGGCCTGTTCATATGAGTCCCGATGTCAATTGTTAAGAGCTGACGGTAGAGTTGGAGTGTAGCGCAGACCCCACATTTTGATGGACGCAAGTTGTCAACAAGATACCGTACAACAATGGTGTGCGCTGTCTGTGTTTACATGCAATAGGCCGAGTCCTGTGGTCCATCTGAATTGATATAAATTGAAAATGGTTGTATTGCCTGGCAATGATCGCATTGCCTGGCTCCCTCGGTCTCCTTCCGGATCTGACTCTGTTGGATTTCAGTGCATGGGGGTTTATCGAGGACATTCTTTACAGAATAAGCTTCAAAAATGGCTCTGAGCACTATGCGACTTAACCTCTGAGGTCATCAGTCGCCTAGAACTTAGAACTAATTAAACCTAACTTAGGACATCACACACATCCATGTCCGAGGCAGGATTCGAACCTGCGACTGTAGCGGTCGCTCGGTTCCAGACTGTAGCGCCTAGAAGCGGCCGGCGCAGAATAAGGGTTCGAGACCTGGTAGATATGAGATAACGGATCTACGCCGCAGTCGAAGCCGTAACACTTGTGCTTATCGAAGATTTGGCGAGATGTGGAGTATCTGTCGAGACACAAACTGTGCCCACCTCGAATTGTACCAACATGTGTGGAAATGTTTGGGCTCCTGTGTACACTGTTGCACAAATAAAGTTGTAAACCTCAATACGTACTGAAAAACATAAATAAATGTCTTTGTATACCTCTGTATTTAGATAAGAAACACACGGCTTCCGAAACCAACTCGTGATGTTAGGGAACAGTCTGTTTGTGGTGCTGCCGGAAGTCGCGTCGGTGCCGCTGACTGGGAACGTATACGGACATTCAGATGTCCACAACTGGCAAGTTTATCCGCATGTGAATTCGACCTCGTACTCACCAACAGCGACTCGGTGTTAATGTGTGGGACGGCATCCCGCTTACACGGACAGAGATATCGTGTATTTGTGGAACATGTGGCCACAACTGCTGGGGGGTGTGCCTCTGAGTGTTAGACAAAGGATGTACATGCAGCATTGCTGTGAGGAAGCATCCGAGAGCCACTGTCGGGGATCGACGGGCCGGCGGAGGTGGCCCTGTGGTCAGCTGGCCTCACGTCTCTGGGTTTCTTCCTCTCGGGACACAGCAAGCAGGTGGTGTATGAGACCGCTGCGGAAACACAGCCTCACCTGTTTTTTATTTTTTACAATTTTGTTCGGCATTGTTCGTTTCGTTTGGTGTGGGCGGACGTCACATGACATCTGTTCAAACTGATCGTTGATTCCTTGACTCATTGTTTTTTATTACAGAGGACAATCGGCCCTCTGAGCGAACACGCTGAGCTACCGTGCCGTCGCCGCTGCTAGCACTGAGGACGCGTCGTCATGTATTTAACATAGAAGCACGTCACAGGTGACTGAGGCAAACTACACCACACTGTGAGCGCGAAATCACCGTGCAGTAAACTGATACGTTTTGTGTTTGCGTCTTCTCTCCAACTGCTTTCGTACGTCAACTGTCCTAGAGCGGTAGTGAACGAGACGCACCTTCCCCTTCCGGTGTAAACATTCCCGACTAGCATTAAACACGCCACACGCCGTTATGATTAGCCTATCTATCGTTTGCTTTATCCGGCTTCTCATTAATTCCTTTGTATTCCATTATACGTATAACGATACCGTAGTGTGTTCATGAAATTTCCAACTCGTGGCTCGGCCAGTCGGTAAAGAAATTCCCTCTTAAAACTTGCAGTATGTTCGCTATTTCTACAGATTTTGCAACGCACTGCGCTCTACAACTACTAACTCGCCACCAACAGACCGGTGCTACCACGTACCGGCAAGTGTGTAAACGAAAACTGTATCTTGTCTCCCACGCGCGTCAGCTGTACTAGCTTTACACTCTACGTCAAATGTAATCTTGACAGCGAAATGTGAAATACCGGGGACGTTACGCCGACAACATTAGAGCCAGAGCACGTGCTCGGAATGGAGGAGGAAATCAGCGATGCCATTTTAAAGCAACCATCCCAGCATTCACGTAACGGAATGTTTAAAACTCGTTACGATGGTTATTGACTAGAAAAGCTCCGCCTCCAAATGTTACCACTGCGTCGACTTTACTAGCCTCATATGTACTGATACTGCCGTCCACGTGGGGTTCGCAGTTGGACCTTAACGCATCGGGAAAGATCGCAAAGCTCTGTGAAAAGACTGCAAAGCTCTGCAAAAGTTATACACCTGGCGTCTTCAAATAATGTATCCCAGCGCCGTGACTGTCGAGGCTTCGGTTCTTGATCAGGCACTGCAGGCTGAGATGGACTGCTACTACTTGCGTATTCAGGCTCAGGTCTGCGTCTGCACCGCGAGGTGCGTGGCAGTGGGTACCAGTTATTAGGGTTCCTTCCAGTTCAATTCACGTATGCAGCGCGGGAAGAAGGGTTCTCTGAACGCCTCTGTGCGTGCAGTTATTATTCTAATATTATCCTCACGATCGCTGTGCGAACGATACGTAGAGGGCTGTAGTATATCCCCAGAGTAATCATTTAAAACTGGTTCTTGAAACTTTGTTTATAGATTTTCCCAGGATGGTTTACGTCTGTCATTCAAGTTCCTTCAGTATCTCTGTGATACTCTCGCACGGATTAAACTAACCTGTGACCATTCGTGCTGCCCTCCTCTGTATACGTTCAATATCGATAGACTACTAAACGACGTAGTCGAAACTCCAAAACGGATGCCAGTCATTTTATTCGCGGTGCTGGCGTCGGCAGGACCACAATCACAAAATCATGCACTAATAACAGTGAACGATGTGCAGTCACCACACAGGGCAATGAGCGCCTGACGCACGTATACAGAGCATAACGAATATGAGTGCATATATTTTTATATTTTGTGCCGTAATATGTACACACATGATAGTGTTTTCACGGCGTCTTCCCATAAACAAGTCAAATGGCTCTGAGCACTATGGGACATAAACCACATAATTAACTACGTTATGTTTTCTGCTCGGTCGAGCTGTACCACTCAGTGGATTACACATAAAAGTATAAGCTAATCGTTTTGAGTCCGCGCACGTCTGACCTGCTGCCAAGGGGAAAATAAACACTCTTACCACGTCTACTTGGAGGTACAACTCAGCCGAAAATATGCGACTTGTAATAGCCATAATTATTAGGCTGCAAATGACATAAGTACTAATGTAATACTGTTCAGTACACCGTCCTCTATCATCAGGAGAAATATGTGCACTTATACCCGTTACATCTTGTGCACTGAACCATCAAAGAAACTGGCATAGGCGTGCGTATTACAGAGCTACGTAAACAGGCAGAATACGGCGCTGCGGTCGGCAACGCCTATGTAAGACAAGTGTCTGGCGCAGATGTTAGATCGATTCCTGCTGCTACAATGGCATGTTATCAGGATTTAAGTGAGTCTGACGTGGTGTTAGAGCCGGCCCTCGAGCGATGGGACACAGCATCTCCGAGGTAGGGGTGAAGTGGGGATTTTCCCGTACGACTATTTGACGAGCGTACCGTGAATAGCAGAAATCCTGTACGACAACAAGTCTCCGACACCGCTGCGGCCGGAAGAAGATTCTGCAAGAACGGGACCGACGACGTGACAGAAGTGCAACTCTTCCGCAAATTGCTGCAGACTTCAATACTGGGCCGTCAACAAGTGTCAGCGTGCGAGCCACATCCGTCATAGGATGAGGAATGTACGAGGGGCAGCACGTATGCTGAAAATCACCGTTGCGGAATGGTGCGTCAAGTTCCACGGTGATTGCGATTCGCCACAAGGCGCCAGTCGGTCTGGGAGGCCAGCCTCATCCATTCGAGGAGCTTATTGTCTCCGTCAAAGGGGTGCGGTACCGCGCTATGCCGGACAAGTTACGGCACGTAATTTAAGGCGAAACGTCCGTGAAAACGGCGACGAGGGGCGCTTCTGCCTCATCATGACACACGTCGCCGTATCGCAAATGTAACGCAGAACTTAACGCCAATTCAAGTGGGAGAGAGTGGAGCACCCGCCCGTCTGATGTCTTCCCGTCCCTTAAAACCGGCCTTCGAGGATCGACCATTCCTGTCGCACGAGGCACTTACCGACCTCTCCAAGCCGTGTTCCACCAGGCGGTGCCAAGATCTCCTCAGTGCTCACGGCGATTCTGCCTGACTGGCATATCGATTCTGGGCTGTGCGGCCTTCGAAAGGAAACTGATCAGCTCTTATTCTTTTCAGGCAGAGTTAGCAATAAATAACGTTCTTAATTTGAAAATGGTTTGCGTTTCTCACAGACTCACACCGACACGCAACCTCGCAGTTGCCAACAAAGGGCGGACCAAACTGCTCGTTGGGGATGACTTGTTGGGTCATTCGCGACAGCGCACAAAGTGATTCGAAGCCGGAAACTTCTTCCGACCAGTTACGAAGTGTTACGGGCGCCCACTCTTCGTGTGAAGGTTGATTTGTACGAGTTAGAAAACGTGTGCGAGTGAGAAAAATTTTTCGGAGTGCTAATGAGGCGAAAGAGGAATACGCCGAGCAGTACGGCCGATATCGCCGTCCGTCCCTTTTTACTACTTTCACCGTATCAGCCGCGCCCCCTACAGCACTCGCTAATGGCTCTCCATTCCGTCAGAGTTTTACTGTCATACCAGGACAAATGGCGAGCGTAACTTAGAAAAGTGTTCTAGTGAGCGGCACGCTAATGACGTACTACAGATTTGAAACTCACATTCTTTTTTTTTTTCTTTCTCGTTGAGACTCTTAAGACCTTCAGTCGCATGTTTAGTCGGTGTTTTTCGTTTGAAATTGCGGCGGCTTGTTCTGCTATCTGCCACCAGTAAAAAAACAAAGTTGACAACTAAATTTACGAGCGCCACGAGGATTGCTATCTTCGGAGTGCAGACTTTTCCCGATTCGAGGGACCTACAACGAATGAGGAGTTATCTTCTTCAGGAACAGGGTCACAGCCTGTATAAACTGACTCGACCGAGTCCATTTATGACTCTCTACATTTTATGCGCCTCCCGCGATCCGTGAAGCTAGCCGCGGTGGATGGTTCGAGTGGCCCAGCGATACAGGTAGCCGTTCCGTGCGTGTAACCTCAGCGGAGGGGCACAGGACAGAGGACGGCCGCTTTGGGTTGTATGAAGTCGAGCTGTGTGCTCGACGCCATATTCAAACGGAGTAAACGCCAAACGATAGCTGCTCGCTATTACGGCTCCGAATGGACAGTCTTACGAAACGGAACTAATCTAACTCCCTAAATGAGAACTTTCACGAAAGGAGACACTAATGAAACAGGTTGTGATAAAGTTTTAGTTATAAACTTATCATATAAGCTTTTTTATTTTTTTTTAATAGCACTATGGGACTTAACATCTGAGGTCATCAGTCCCCTAGAACTTAGAACTACTTAAACCTAGCTAACCTAAGGACATCACACACATCCATGTCCGACGCAGGATTCGAACCTGCGACCGTAGCAGTCCCGCGGTTCCGGACTGAAGCGCCTAGAACCGCTCGGCCACCGCGGCCGGCATAAGCTTTAAAATTCATTACCGTTCACGTGTATGTGTGCGATGAACTGCCATTGATTTTAGCTTCAGATGGCGACGAAAATACTTTGTTTTGTAAATACCGGTTTTTTCCTTGCAGCAATTTTACTTCCTAGTTTTTTCTTTTCTGGCACTGTGACACGGAGAATCAAATTCACTTCAATAGAAACAGCTACAGGATTTTCAGCGTTTGTATAAGTGCTGGAATTCTCGCTCATGTTTTCAACCCGAAAAGTAACGCACAGGTACTCCTTACTTGCATCTCTGCATCGTCATTAATGACGATTGACGGCCGTCCTATAATAATCCGAAATACACTGGCGTGCACGGATAGCCGAAGCAGTTAAGGCGACCGCTCGCAGTAAGCGGGAAATCCGGGTTCGAGTCCCGGTCCGGCACAAATGCTGGTACGTCACTAATAAGCAGTATATCTACACCTAACACAGCTGGCTACAAGAAATTCGGCGTCAGAAAATTTATTTCAAATTATTTAGTATTATTTTCAGTGAAAACATTAGGCTGCACTAAAATTTAATTTATACAAATGTTTTTAATTTCGCCCATACCTATAATTTCACCCTAATATATGAGTCGTACTCGTTTAACACATGACGTCTGATAGGTGTCGCAAAGAAACTTTTGTCAAACAACACTAAATGTGACACGTGTTCAATCTTTTCGATTATGTGACTGTCGGTGTGCAATGTCTTCTCCTTCGTGATTTTCTTCCAACCTTAAGAAAACAATAAATCGCAAGCACTAATTCGAGAAACGTGCGTCTACGTGGAGCAACTGTTCTCGAGTGAGGTGTAGGCTACTTGCAAGTGACGCGTTAAAAGAAAATATTTCAACTTTTCTTTCCTCCACGTTGTAGTAGCTTTTCTCCCACCTTCAAAAACAATTTCGATATTATGAATTCTTCTCGGGTTATCAGCCGAGTCAAGACGTCGCTCTGCGGCAACAACGTTTCGACAACTTTCGTGCTCTTTATCTTCAGGCGAAGTGTCGGGTTCATGTCCATTTCGTATCTTTACAGACTGGACGGCTGGCTCCTCTGCCTTGTTTGCAACGGCTGGGCCAATGGTGCGCCTCCGGAAGGAGAGTCGTGGAGAGGGGGCGTATTCCTACTATCTCTATAACCCATGCAGAACGCAGATGGTAACCGCTATCCCGGTTGACAAGTCACGAACCGATACCATCATTGCCTCGTCGACAATCGAGTCCCAGAGCCCGTTCGTCCGGCACAACACCTCCGTCTCTTCAAAGTCAAACATATGGCCTTCGTTGAGGCTGTACTCTGCCAGTGCAGATTTGTCCGTTTGGATCGAGGCGATCGTTTCTCACGTATTCTGAACGGCGTTGCGAAACACACCTTTTGTGTCTGGCCGATATATTGCTTACCGCCTTCGTAGCTGATGCTGCAGACTCCAGGTGTCCGTAGTCCTAGTTCGTCTTTCATTGAGGCAGTTGTTTGGTCTTTTTCCCGTTCCATTCACGGGTGGGCCGCGGGAAGAACGACTGTTTCAATTTCTCTGTGCGTGCCGTAATTAATCTAATCTGCCCTCACGATCCGTTCGGGAGTGATACGTATGGTGTTCTAGAATATTTCCACATTCAGCCTCTGAAGTTGGTTCTCGAACCTTTTTAAGTAGGCTTCCTCGCGACAGTTTGCGTCCTTCTTTAAGTTTGTAACATGGCTGCGTGGTCAGCGACCGTTTAAAAATTGAAAGTAAAGTAACTACACACCTCGGTCGCAAAAATTAAGTCTTTTGACCTGGTTTTGACACAACTATGAGTGCCTTCATCAGAAGTAAGAAATTCAAGGTGGCCTATAACATAAGTACAAAAATTACGGGAAATTTCTTTTGCACAAGTACTGACTAACAGTACAAGAAAGAAACAGTACTTACATTTCACATATGAAATAAATATCAAGCGATAAAGCTTTAGTCAGAAAATTTTTAAGAAACAGTACATGGAAGGCAAGCCACTATGGGCTTATCGCGTGATATTTATTTTATATGGACATGTAAGTACTGTTTCTTTCTTGTACTGTTAGTCAGCACTTACACTTACAGAAAAAAATTCCCGTAATTTTTGTCTTATGTTATAGGCCACTTTTAATTTCTTACTTCTGATGAAGGCTCTCATAGTAGTCCCGAAACCAGGTCAAACGACTTAATCTTCAAGTGGTGACTCTCTGCCACGGGTCAGATAAACCTGTGATCATTTGTGCTGCCCTTCTCTGTATACATTCGATATTCTCTGTTGTATTTGGTACACTCGAGCAGTATTCTGCGACAGGTAATTTGTAAACAATCTCCTTGGTAGACTGGTTCCATTTCGCCATTATTCTACCAGTAAACCGAAAACTACGACAGCTGTGTGTGTGATCACTCCATTGCATATCCCTACAAAGTGTTACGCCCAGGTATCTGTACGAATTGACCGACTGCAACTGTGACTCGTTTATGTTGTAGTCATAAAACGAAGTTCCTCCTCGTGGCCGCGAAGGCCCAATGGGTGTCTCCTGGCAGCCCTGCCGCGAGGATGCCGTATGGAGAGGCACACCGCTCTCCCGGCAGAGTTTCCAGGCCGTTGATCAGTTACTATTCGGTCAACCCGGGGTTCCGTATGACAGCCATCTACGCCGACCACTCAGCTACGGAGGCGAACATTGCTGCCATGTGAACCAGTACTCTTTCTTCTTTTTCACAACTACACATTTTCACATTTCAGAACATTTAAAGCACCTCTTCGAAATCTTATTAAGATACGACTGACCTTTTGAGCAAGTTTTTTCAAACGGTACCTCATTATAGATAACTGCATCCTCCGTGTAAAATCTGACGTTAATATTTATATTGTCTGCGAGGTGATTATTATGCAACATGAACAGCAAGGTCCCCACACGCTTCCCTGGGGCACATCCGAAGTTACTTCTACATCTGTCGATGACTCTCCATCGGAGAAGACACGCTGCGTACTCGCTATGAAGACCTCATTAATTCAGTCAGAAATGTCGCTTCCGATACTGATGGTCACTATAAGCGTATCTGTGGTAGTGAGTCAATGCTTTTCGCAAATGGAGAAGTATTGTGTTTATATAATAAATTTAGTTCGGTCCGAGAAGGTTCTGTCCACGAGTGAGCTCGCGCGCAACTCATCTTGCCCTTTTCTCACATCATATAGTGCTAACTGCGGATGAAGGCGCAACAGGCAGATTCCATATTTCGCCGGCCGGTGTGGCCGTGCAGTTAAAGGCGCTTCAGTCTGGAACCGCGTGACCGCTACGGTCGCAGGTTCGAATCCTGCCTCGGGCATGGATGTGTGTGATGTCCTTAGGTTAGTTAGGTTTAATTAGTTCTAAGTTCTAGGCGACTGATGACCTCAGAAGTTATGTCGCATAGTGCTCAGAGCCATTTGAACCATTTTTGAACCATTCCATATTTCTAGATTTCCGAAAAGCATTTGACTCGGTATCTCACTGCAGCCAGTTAACGCTGGTACGAGCATGTGGAATAGTTTCCCAGATATGTGAGTGGCTGAAAGACTTCTTAAGTAACAGAACCCACTGTGTTGTCCTCGACGGCGAATGTTCATCAGGGACAAGGAAACCGTCAGGAGTGTCCCAGGGAGGTATGAAACCAAGAAATCATTCCTATCGACAGTGTCGCTAGATGCTCCATCCGATCCTATGTTTCACAATACAAGTAGGTGTGACACTGTGTGAAATGATTTACTGAAATCGAGAAATACTGCATTTCTACAATAATTTTCGTTCAGGCCGAAAAGATCCTGCACACGTATCAGCACGGTTTTGGAAAGCATCGTCCGTACGAAACTCAGCTAGCCCGTGTTTCACATGATACACAGCGAACTATGGATGAAGCACAACAGGCAGATTCCATATTTCAGGGCTTCCGAAAGCATATGGTGTAGGTTCACAGATGTGCGAGAGGCTCTAAGAGTACGTAAGTAACAAAACCGACGGCAAGTGTTCCACCAGAGACGAGGAGTACGCCAGGGATGTGACAGGAGCGTAAATGATCTGGCGGGCAGGGTGGGCAGCATCTGATGATATCGCGGTGTATGGGGAGGTGTCGGCGTTGAGTAACTGTAGGAGGATACAAGATAACTTGGAAAAAATTTCTGTTTGATGAATGGCAGCTAGTTCTAAATGCAAGTAATGATGAGTAGGAGTAACAAACCTGTGATGTTGGAACTCAGCAGTAGTGAGTGGCACACTGCTTGACACAGCCGTGTCGTGTCGTTCAAATACGTGGGAGTCGTGCTGCGTGGGCGGGGGGGAGTGAAGTGGGACGACCTGTAAAGGAGACAGCACATAAGACGCTGGTGCGACCTATTCTTCAGTACCGCTCGAGTGTTTGGGATCAACGCGAGATCGTATTAAGGGAAGACATCGAAGCAGTTCAAAGGCGGGCTGCTAGATTTGTTACCGGTAGGTTCCAGGAACACTCATATGGAAAGTCGATGTTCTTTTCGAGGAACACTACTGGCTAAATTTAGAGAACCGGCATTCGAAACTGACCACAGAATGGCTACAGCCGCTAACGTACGTTTCGCGTAAGGACCACGAAGATAAGAGAAATTAGGCTCATGCAGAACCGTAGAGATAGTCGTTTTTCCCTACCTGTTAGTGGAACAGGAAAGGAAATGCGTAGCAGTGGTATAGAGTACCCTCCTCAAAGCACCAAGTGGTGAATTGTGGAGTATGTATGTAAATGTACAGTAGGTGTACCTGATAACCTTGAACCACGGATTTCAAGATCGCAGCAAGAACGCAGCATGTCATTCTCACTGGAGAGAAGTCTTCCGAAGTAAGAGTGATTTCAGGTGTGTCGCAGGGTAGTGTCGTAGGACCGTTGCTATTCACAATATACATAAATGACCTTGTGGATAGTATCGGAAGTTCACTGAGGCTTTTTGCGGGTGACGCTGTGGTATATCGAGAGGTTGTAACGATGGAAAATTGTACTGACACGCAGGAGGATCTGCAACAAATTGCAGGGAATGGCAATTGAATCTCAATGTAGACAAGTGTAATGTGCTGCGAATACATAGAAAGAAAGATCCTTTATCATTTAGCTACAATATAGCAGGTCAGCAACTGGAAGCAGTTAATTCCATAAATTATCTGGGAGTAGGCATTAGGAGTGATTTAAAATGTAATGACCATATAAATTAATCGTCGTTAAAGCAGATGCCAGACTGAGATTCATTGGAAGAATCCTGAGGAAATGCAGTCCGAAAACAAAGGAAGTAGGTTACAATACACTTGTTCGCCCACTGCTTGAATACTGCTCACCGGCGTGGGATCCTTACCAGATAGGGTTGATAGAAGGGATAGAGAAGATCCAACAGAGAGCAGCGCGCTTCGTTATAGGATCATTTAGTAATCGCGAAAGCGTTACGGAGATGATAGATAAACTCCAGTGGAAGACTCTGCAGCAGAGACGCACAGTAGCTCGGTACGGGCTTTTGCTGAAGTTTCGAGAACATACCTTCACCGAGGAGTCAAGCAGTATATTGCTCCCCCCCTACGTATGTCTCGCGAAGGGACCGTGAGGATAAAATCGGAGAGATTAGAGCGCACACAGAGGCATACCGACTGTCTTTCTTTCCACGAAGAATACGAGACTGGAACAGAAGGGAGAACCGATAGAGGTACTCAAAGTATCCTCCGTCGCACACCGTCAGGTGGCTTGCGGAGTATCGATGTAGATGTCATGTGAGAATAATGCGAAATGGGTACTCACATGATCGAAGTTTTCGGAATCCAACCCGGTCGTCATGAGGATGTCATTTTGTTCGAGGCACCTTCCAAAGTTGTAACTGGCAGAGGAATGCCCCGGCTGCTGCGCCGTGCAGAGCACACCTCGGCGGCGGCGCTGATTGGGGCAGCCATTGTCATTCAGGCCGCGTCGCGCGTCACTGCAGGCCGAGCGCCCACTTGCTGCGCCGAAGTACCGGGTGCGCAGCCTGCCTGCTCTGCCCTCACACACTGCGTCGCACTGCAGTACCTTCAAGGTATTGCTCGATACACGGTATCGAGTATTGTAACATCTTATGACCACATTTCACATTTTTTGTTCATTATTTCACGTTGTACGGAGTGAGTGTAGATTACATACCTACTGACGATAAAGACACCGTGGCCTCTACAAATAACGTAGACTGAGGTGAGAGAAAGCCGTGGGACGCCGTTACGCACACATACAGTGTCGCTTACACGTGGTACAAAAGGGCAGTGCATTGGCGGAGCTGACATTTGCAGTCAGGTGATTCGTGTGGAAAGATGTCCCACGTGGTTAACAGACTCTGAACGGGGAATGGTAATTGCAGCTAGACGCGTAGGACATTTCGGAAATGTTACGGAATTCAATGTTGCGAGATCCACAGTGTGAGTCATTACCTCTCACCACGGACGACGTCGTGGCCGGCGGCCTTCACTTAACGATCTACAGCAGTGCTGTCTGTGTACGGTTGTCCGTGCTAACAGACAAGCAACACTACCCCAGATAACCGAAGAAATCAACGTGGGACGTACAACGAACGTATCCCGTATCCGTTAGAACAGTGCGGCGAAACTTTGCTTCAATGGACTATGGCAGCAGACAACCGACGCGAATGTCTTGGCTAACAGAGCGATATCGGCTGTAGCTCCTCTCCTGGGCTCGTCACCATATCGGTTGGATCCTAGACGACTGGAAAACCGCGTCCTGGTCAGATGAGTCCCAATTTCAGTTGGTAAGACCTGATGGTAGGGTTAGAATGTGGTGCAGACCCCACGCAGTCGTGGACCCGATTTGTCAAGCTCCATAATGGTGGCAGCTGTGTTTACATCGAATGCTGGGTCCTCTGGTCCAGCAGAACCGATTATTGCCAGGAATAGGTTATGTTCGGCTACTCGGAGATCATTTGTAGGCAATTGCAAACAACGATGGAATTTTATGGGTGATACTGTGCCATGTCACCGGGTCACAATTGTTCGCGATCGGTTTGAAGAACATCCTGGACAGTTTGAGCGTGTGATTTGGCCATCCGGATCGCCCGACATGAATCCTACCGAACATTTGTGGGGCATAATGGAGAGGTCAGTTCGTACACAAAACCCTGCGCAGGCAACACTTTTGCCATTATGGACGGCTATAGAGGCAGCGCGGCTTGATGTTTCTGCTGGGGACTTGCACCGGCTTGTCGAGTTACTGCGCTACGCCAGGCAAAAAGGGCTTCGGTGCGATATTAATCAGAATTCCTTGAGTTTTGTCACGTAAGTGTATTTACGAGAGTATATTTAGCTAAAACAAAATTGTCAAAGAATATGTACTTGATTTGGTAGTCTTTTTTTAACCTAAAATTATCATTTTGAAGATTCCTAAATACTGGTTGAAAATCATAACGCTGCTTATTGACGTACCACTAATGCCCCGATTTTTTACAGTGTGGAACTCCCATGCATAAAAGAGCTTCAAAGTTTTGATTACTTCACAAATGATTTGGTGTCTCGAATATATTTGACGTTAAAAATGTAATCGAGGAAAAGTTTAGAAAAGCTTTGAAATGATGTGTAAACTGCGTTCGAGGTCACAATCTGGTCTCTGGATGAGTACAGTCTGGGTCATTTGCCCTCCAGTTTAAGCCGATGCTGGTGCTTCACGCATCTCTTTTTATGACGTCATGTTTCCTGAATTATGTGTCGTACAATGACATAATTTTGCAGGTGCACTCAGTGGTTATGTGGGTATTGACTGAAAATTTTGTTGCAAATAGACTTAGTAATAAAGTAGTAGTAAATTAAAACTTTATTCCTGATGCAGAAGTTTTACAGCATGATCAGCGAAAATGCAGTAAGTGATAAAAATTTTCCTTTTCATTATTTTAAGGGGCGTTATCAGCGAGAAATAGTTTCTTAAAGGTTTGAAATTGGGTGTAAAGCTTGTTGGAAGTCGCCAAGTGCTCTGATTCTCCGATGCTGGATGAATCTACTCCGAATAATTTGCGCGCTGTCCACTGTCTCTTGACGTAACACAGTTTTTAACTGTGGTACTTGATGTATTGTGCTAAAGCTTTAACATAAGGTTGTGCCTCATAATTCTTTGAGTCCGAACAATATAAAATAGTAATTTTAAAATGTTTCACCAAATTGAACATTATCATCATAGAATTCCAAAACAGTAAACTACCAGTTATTATAAGGAGGTGGTTTCACTCTGGAATATAATTTAAAAAAATTTCGCAAAATTAACCTTTATTATCACAGTAAGCAATGAACACAAGAAGAAATTGGCAGAAAGTAAACAATGAACTACAAATGAAATGACACAATTTCAGACACTTTACTGGTGTCATACAGATATCATTGTATCTACATAGACTGAAGTGGCGAGAGAAAATTTGTACCGAGGCCGGGAACCGAACCCGGGTCTCGTGCTCAGTGGTCAGGCGCGCCGGCCCCCAGCTCCCTCGTCGATCGACATGCTGCTTGCCGCCCCAGTCTAAACTCCCCCTCACACACGAACAGAGTTGCCGAGGCTCTCCGTGTTCTGGAACAGCATCTCGGCATCGAGCGTGAATGGGGGATCCAGCCTGAAACCCAGATGCAGGTACTCATACAAGTGAAGTGACACGATTTCAGAGACTTTGCTGGTCTCATACAGGTATGGTTTGGAGTCATTTCATTTGCATAAATACTGTGCGATGACAATAATGAAGTTTTCATCAGCTCCAAAATATCAAACTGCTACTCTGAAACTTGCTGTTACTCCACATCTTTAGTCTCCAATGCAACATATTTTTCACGACGATATGTGGATTTTTGGAGACCTCGGTGATGCATTTTGGCTGTTCACGGAACGTTCTACCTCGAGTCTCTCCTCGTTGTTCTTCTGGGAATTCTACCAAGCAGTGGGTTTCTGATTCGAGGAAAGAGGAATAAATCATTATGTTCCATGTAATGAATTAGGGGAAGTGAGGCAAAATCTGGTAACCTAAAGAGGCAGCATCTGTGGCCACGTCCTGTGCTGCATCCAAGTGTGGGTGAAATTCTTGTATGATAAACTAAAATAAACATTGTCGTGGAGGAAAACGTGTCCCTGAACGGCTTGCCCCCCACCCTTCGTCTTGATAACTCTCCGTGCCTCGTCACTAAATTTCTGTGGTACGCTCCTGCCACGGATTGCCCTTTACAGTCGGTTTTTACTACACCAGTCCCGCTTTTGTTGCACTTACAATCACAGCATCCGGAAGCGCAGTAGTTTCGGCCTTGTTGCTCGGGATATACAACTGCAGTTAGTGACAGTTTTTACAGTGCTATTGCAATGACTTAATATGTTACAAGCATTACCTCCTTATGATTCTGCTAAGTACCTCGGTTCCCTCCCCTCCATACTTAAAGATTTATGTCTATTGAGCTATTTGTAACGTTGATGTACGATATAAGACTGCTTTTAACATTCTGAGGTTTTTTTTTAATTGAGCTACTTTGATTTGCCAATTCCTGTGTTCAAAATCTAGGATATTCGAATGTGACAGCTGCGGCTTTGTTACAGTGTGGTACCTTTACTAAAATTAATTCTTGTACTTTCTTAATAAGCGCTGTAATATAACTGCTTCGGAATTAATTCGCTGACTGCGAATCCGT
Organism: Schistocerca americana; assembly: GCF_021461395.2. Taxonomy (NCBI): domain Eukaryota; kingdom Metazoa; phylum Arthropoda; class Insecta; order Orthoptera; family Acrididae; genus Schistocerca; species Schistocerca americana. The sequence continues at coordinate 196,959,597 of NC_060127.1, forward strand.
AGACATCAGCTGTATTACTAGCCAATACTGACTTATGAAAATATTATTGGTTCGTATGTCATAACTGCGTAGTAGATCTATACCTAATAGAGCAGCTGTCAAGGGATTGTGTAGAAGGTCGAGTATGTAATGATGTTTTGTTGTGTACTTAATTTCTGAAAGCTAAAGATATAATTTGTTAACATACCTGGTCCTCAATTATTACAATTTTTGAAAGGTTAAGGTATAATTTGTTAACATACCCAGTCCTCAGTTAATCCTCAAATGAATGTGGCAGACGTTCAAAGTCATGCTTCTCTAATTCTTTTGAGCAGTGTATGAGAAAGACAAATGAAAATTAAGAAGTGTCTGAAAAAATAAAACAAGCATTGGACACGATGACAAAGAAAACATGTATTTTATATGGACACCTAAAACGGCTAGATCAAAAAAGAATAGAAAAAAGGTCTTATTAACTTTTTTTTATACAAACCCAAAAACATACAAGGAGCGGATTAAAGAAGTTAAAGCAGAACGGAAGAAACTGTGAATAACGGAGGAAGAGATAGGAGAAAGAGCAAAAGTCAAAAGTTACGAGGGTTTCCAGGAAAAACAAAAAAAGAGACAGTAGAAATAAGAGAAAGACCTAGGCAAAGAGTGGAAAATAGCTGGAAAGAAAGAAAGGATAAAAGGAAGAAGACAAGTTATTTCATGTGGTCCTTAGTAGACGGAAACCAAAATAAAGCAAATCAAATGTGTCGGTATATCAATCGAACGTACACATGCTCTGCTTGATTTTAGACAGCATAATATCCAGCGCGCTTTGTGAAATGTCTTTCACTGGTTGATCACGTGGCGTGAGGTGAAGAAGTCCTCCTGCGTCAGTGCGAACAGAGGTGTTGCTTAACTTGGCTCGTCTCTCTCTCTCTCTCTCTCTCTCTCTCTCTATCCCCCGTCTCCCCCTGCCCCTCCCTCCCTCCCGGTGTGTGTGTTCTGCACTCGGCGCCGTCTCGTTAGCGGTTAGTCTTGTCCTCTCTGCGTCCACACGCTGCCACTTAGCACAGACGGGGTTCCGGCCACGTGTGCCCGCAAACAAAAACCATAACTCTACTCTCAGCTACACAACTCCCACATATCGAGAGAGGCAGGCGCTCCTGCGTACCGGAACGAGCTGACGCGTTTGTTAAGGCACCGGACTTGCGCAGCAAAGGTGCGGTGTTGTCGCCACCTGGCAATCAGCTCGATTTAAGTCTTCAGCGGCTTTTTGAACACATTTACGGGGAAAGCCGGTGTGGCTGTGTAACATTTCTGGCTCTTGGAGCCATAGCTTTTTCCCGTGTTTCGCTTCTCATTGACCGAAGATACAAGGAAGGAAGGAAGATTAGGGTTTAAAGCGCCGCTGACATCGAAGTCATTAGAGACGGACCACAAGCTCGGATTGCTTCAAGGCAGGGGAAGGAAATCGGCCGTGTCCTTTTAAGAGGAACCGTCGCGGCATTTGCCTGGAGCGTTTTGCAGAGATCACGGAAAACCTGATTCGGGATTTGAACCGTGGTCCTCCAGAATGCCTGATTCGGGATTTGAACCGTCGTCCTCCCGAATGCGAGTCCAGTGTGGTGGCTGGCGTATGACGTCGTAAAGCGAAGGGGGCAGCAACGACAAGGATTGCTGCTGCCCAGTTACAGCTGCCGTCACAAACTGTGCCCCCCAATCGGCTTTTGTTCTGATTGACTGCTGTTACAAAAGGTGGAGGGATTAACCTGTTGTCTGCCCGCCGAAATTCTTGTTTTATTATCACTTAATCATCATTCATTATAATAGTACGACAGAACCACTTAATACTGCGATATCATTGTATATTCCTTGCTTCATTTTATTATCAAATCTTAAGAACTGGTTTGCAGGTGTCGCATATTTCAACGAATACGACATTCGCACAGTTCTTCTCGAGTGGCTGTACTACCAGGGAACGGGTGTCTATCGTCGAGGAAATGGGCAACAGGTAGAACTTCCCATCATTGTTTGTACATATTCGGCGACTACGTTGAAAACTAGTATCGTATACCTGTTTCACTTTGATCTGTAGTACAGAATTCAGTTAAAGTTACCTGGCCTTACGAAATAATGTGGAACTGACTTCTTCAAGTCCCCTAGTATGTATGGGTGAAAAAGTAAAGTTGCAACGCTGTACAGAGTCCATGTCAAACTATAGTTCTCCCTGTAACCAGCTTCTTAAGTCAGTGAAAAGTCCTGCTTCTGGTCGGGCCGTGGCTGCTAAAGCAGTGACACGTTCAGCACGACCTTCGCTTGTGTCATAAGAAGAGCTTTACTTATGTAGATGGAAAACGCATCTCGCTTGCCCCGGGACATAGTAAATAACTGAGTACATCACTCTGTAGCAAATCATCGTCATCATCATCACTATCACTAAAGTATCCGGACACGTGGCTCAAAATGACTTTACAAGTTTGTGGCGCCCTCCATCTTAATGCTGGAATTCAATTTGGTGTTGGCCCACCCTTAGCCTTGATGACAGCGCCCACTCTCGCAGGCCTACGTCCAATCACGCGCTCGGAGGTTTCTTGGGGAGTGGTAGCCCATTCTCCACGGAGTGCTGAACTGAGGAGAGGTGTCGATGTCGCTCGGTGAGGCCTGGCACGAAGTCGGCGTTCCAAAACATTCCAAAGGTGTTCTATAGGATTCAAGTCAGGTCAGGACTCTGTGCAGGCCAGTCCATTACAGGGATGTTATTTTCGTGTAACCATTCCGCCAGAGGCCGTGCATTATGAACAGGTGCTCGATCGTGTTGAAATATGGAATCCCATCCCCGAATTGCTCTTCAACAGTGGGAAGCAAAAAGGTGCTTAAAACATCGATGTAGACATGTGCTGTGATAGTGCCACGCAAAACAACAAGGGGTGCAAGCCCCTCCATGAAAAACACCACCACACCGTAACACCACCGCCTCCTAATTTTACTGTTGGCACTACACACACTGGCAGATGACGTTCACCGGGCATTCGCCATACCTACACCCGGCCATCGGATCGCCACATTGTATACCGTGATTCGTCACTCCACACAACGTTTTCTCAATGTTCAGTTGTCCAATGTTTACGCTCCTTACAACAAGCGAGGCGTCATTTGGCAGTTACCGGCGTGATCTGTGACTTATGAGCAGCCGCTCGACCATGAAATCCAAGTTTCCTCACCTACCACCTAAGTGTCATAGTACTTGCAGTGGATCCTGATGCAGTTTTGAATTCCTATGTGATGGTCTGGATAAATGTCTGCCTATTACACATTACGATCCGCTTCAACTGTCGGCGGTCTCTGTCAGTCAACAGACGAGATCGGCTGTACGCTTTTTTGCTGTACTTGTCCCTTCACGTTTCCACTTCACTATCACGTCGGCAACAGTGGACCTGGGAATGTTTAGGGGTGTCGAAATCTCGCGTACAGACATATGAGACAACTGACGCTCAATCACCTGATTACGCTCTAAGTCCGTGAGTTCCGCAGAGCGTCCCATTCTGCTCTCTCACGATGTCTAATGATGCCTGTGCTTTGTCGTTGCAATCATTCACTTTTATTCTTGTTGTTTGCATAGAACTGGATCACAGTTTTTCGTTTCTGTAGAAGTCCTGCTCATCCTAATTAATGAATGCACAGGGTATTACCACAAAACCGCTAAAAAGTAAGCTTACGTTGTATGGCGTTATTCCAGAATGAATTTTCACTCCGCAGCAGAGGGTGCGCTGATTTGAAACTTTCCACAAGATTAAAACTGTATACTGGACGCGAACTTGAACGTGAGACCGTTAACTTAGCCGGCCGGAGTGGCCGAGCGGTTCTAGGCGCTACAGTGTGCAACCGCGCGACTGCTACGGTCGCAGGTTCGAATCCTGCCTCGGGCATGGATGTGTGTGATGTCCTTAGTTAGGTTTAACTAGTTCTAAGTTCTAGGGGACTGATGACCTTAGATGTTAAGTCCCATAGTGCTCAGAGCCATTTGAACCATTTTTGAACCGTTAACTTTGTCAGGCAAGTGCAACCAACAACTGAGGTATCCAACCACAACCCACAGTTTTGAAATCAGCCCCCACGCTGCCACAGAATGAAAATACATTCCGGAACCAAATCCCGAGGCTGTGGCTACGTCATGTCACCGCGCTGTCCATTCTTCCAGGAGTGCTACTGCTGCGAGTTTCGCAGGTGGGCTTCTGTGGTGTTTGGAAGGTAGGAGATGAGGTACTGGCGGAAGTAAAACTGTGGGGACGCGTCGTGAATCTCGCTCGGCTAGCTCAGCTGTTAGTAAACTTGCTCACGAAAGGCACAGCGCCCCCTCCGCTATAGAGGGAAAGTACATTCTGGAAACAATACCCTAGGTTACCGCTAAGCTACGCCTTCACATTATGCTCTCTTCCAGAAATATGGCTGCGTACTGTGGTTTCGGAGATCTGTGAATGAGGACTATAATGGGTTACTGCAATCAGTTACGGTGAGTCACATGCCCCTACGTATGGGCTTTTATGCAACCCGCAACGCCTTAAAAATCCACGTGTATGGATTCCCATATTCTCTCACTCACTATATGCAAACTATTAGTCCCAGAGCAAATATAAACGGGACATTTTTGTAGAAAATTTACTGTAGGTAAGTTTTGTACTGTAGGGTAAATTTTCGCAGCATGCCACGATTTTCGAGTTGCACAGAAAATCGCGTTTGAAGGTCTGTTTTGCACATTTCATTTGAATAATTCGACAACTCCGGCTCTGATGAAAATGTGTCCTACAACATAATTTAACTGCACTAAATTGCGTACAAAAAGATCCTGTTCATTTTTTCTGTAGGACAGATAGTTTGCACGTATCGAGTGAGAGAATATGAAAATCTTGCAAGTGGAATTCGAAGGCGTTGTGGATTGCATAAAACCCGTAGGTGTTGCAGCTGAATCGCCCTCTACATACAGGGTGTCTCTCCTAAGACTCATCAGGCGCATATTCTCTGCTGTTTCGGGAGGTATTTGCAATTTCGTTTTTGCACTGTGTGGGTGTCATCCCAGACAAAAGCTGCTTAGCACGTCTTTCATGTGACGCCCTTTATGTACAAAAAACGTCGGTTTCTATACCGTTGCAAGAAAATTATTTTTTAAAAAGAGCGATAGGACATTAGTCTATTGCCCTATTCTTTTTATCGTATTGTTTTAAGGGCGGATACGACGTCAAGCTGGCCGACTTGGACCAGGAGAGACGCCACAGGGCATCTTAATTTCCACTCTCTATACTTTTACAACTAAATTCATAAAGCTTTGTCAACATGACCAGGAAGGAGTCATGAATTTTGCACAGCATACAAATCACACTTACGGGTGTATGAAACTCTAGAATTTATTTAATTTATGAGAAAATGAATGAGCTGTTACACTTTAAATTTCATGTTAAGAAAAAACTCAAATTTTATAGTTAATTACCTGAATTTTTACCATAGTTTTTCATAGATTTGGTATGCTGTGGAAAATTCATCCAAGAATCTGTGTTACTTATGAAGTGTGGTGTCACCGTCAGACAACACACTTGCTAGGTGGTAGCCTTTTAAATCGGCCGCGGTCCGCTAGTATACGACGGACCCACGTGTCGCCACTGTCAGTAATTGCAGACCGAGCGCCGCCACACGGCAGGTCTAGAGAGACGTACTGGCACTCGCCCCAGTTGTACGGACGACTTAGCTAGCGATGCAACACTGACGAAGCCTCGTTTATTTGCAGAGAAGATAGTTAGAATAGCCTTCAGCTAAGTCAATGGCTACGACCTAGCAAGGCGCCATAGCAATTGATAGTTATCGTATGAAGCATGTCTCATCAAGAACGATGTATACAAATGATGGATTAAAGTTAAGTATTCCAGCAGCTACGTACTTTTCTTTATAGCATTCATTCCGTATCCTGTTTCAGACCTCACGCCAGCCTGCTTGAGTTTAACGCGTGCATTTCGGCCTTCTCTAGCTATACAACATGAAGAATAGTGTACCTATAGCAACAAATAGAGCCAGTAGTAAGTGAATAAATGATGAAATTTCACATGCAAAAAAATTTAATTTGTTATGTTTTTGAACTTCCACTTTCTGAATCCTTCCTGGTCATGCTGACAAAGTTTTATGAATTTATTTGTAAAAGTACAGACAGTTGAAATTAAAATGTCGTGTGGTGGCTCTCCTGCCTGTTCGACGTCCAATCCCCCCAAACAGGGGCAGGAAACCACGAAGAGTAAGGAGCACTTCAGCGGCGACAACCTCTGCCCTGGCCGCCAGCGCCAGCCATGCAGCGCTAGTTAGTCGCTGTTGGATTACTTTTCATTCTTTGTGTTTGACTGTCATTTTTAACAGACAGCGAGAAAACGGATATCGGGCTGATTTGGGAGCGCTGTATCGAATGGGCACGTAAAATTCCGATTTAAAAATACTTTTGATTGTAATGGGAGACAAACCGACGCATTCTGTTGAGACTGGGCAATGCAGAAAGACGCGACCAGCAGTGATTGTTTAGGTTTACTCCGAGTACACAGTGAATACGGGGAGAGAGTGGCGGCTTTGGGAGGGCAGCGTCACGCACCCAACTCGAATGGTGGAGAATGTCTCGTCGAGTTTATGTACCGTTTGATGCACGAAACATCACCAGCAATGAGCCACTTGTAGAAGTCTCCCTCGTCGCAAGTGACAGGCATTGCCGAACAGGTCTGCATAAGAATTCGTAGTCCACATTTCGCCTGTACCCCGTACGAATTGAATAGTGGGAGAACGCGTGGTGCATCTGGAGGCGGTGGTAGGGCCACATATCCGCGCCTAAAACACACGCTGTTCTCCCTTTAATTCATTTGGTTGAGAGGAGAGAAGACGGACGATCTCGTCAGTTAGACCCGGAGGAAGCGGAAGGCTCATTTGGACGCGTTCCCAGGCCGTTAAAAGCTGGCGAGAGGAGGGAGAGATGGAGAGAAAGACGGAGAGAGAAAGAGCTTTATCTTTGTGGGCCGAGCCGGTTCGACTGGGCTGCGCTAAATGGGCCGCCCGGGGCCCACTCGCCAGCACTGGCAGATTGCTCGCCTCTCATGCCTCTCTCTCTCTCTCTCTCTCTCTCTCTTTCTCTCTCTCTGTCTCTCCCACCACACCTAACGGGAAGCGCGAGCAGCGTCCTTCCTATGGCGACGCAGTATGGTCGAAGCGGAGCGATTTTCTAGTTCAGGTGTGTTAGTCCACAATCTGTCGTGTTCGCAGCGTCAGACAGCAAATAATAATGGATGCCCCACGGGGATGCGTCCCAGGACCGGTGTTTCTCACTGAACCCATTATACTCAGCATCGAACACACCCCTTATCACCAGCGTCATCGTCATCATCAAGGAGGAAAACAATTACTCTAAAGGAATCGGCATCCGTCAGACAGCAATAATGGTACATTTTCCACAGGGATGCATTCTGGGACCAGCCTTTTTTCACTGAAACGATTACACCCAGCAACAAGTACACACTTCGTAATCATCGTTGTCATCGACATGATGGATGAAAACAACTACTCTAAAAGAATCAGCATGTGACAAACGGCAGACAATAAATTTGAATCTCAATTTGTTCACCTTAGTATATTCTAATTTTTTTTGAGCGTTCCTTTCAGGATGGATATTAATTTTAGCTGTGGACGCCCTACTTATAAGACTGTTCTGAAATCCAGCTTAGAACGTGATCTGTGCAGCTTCTGTTTGGTCTGAAAGCTGCACGCTCTACACGGACGCATGCTGGTGCAGCCAGTACTGTACCCAGCAACGAGCACACCCCGCCTCCTCCTCCTCCTCCTTATTATCATCATCATGATCGTCATTGACATCCGGCTGGAAAACTGCTACTTTAAACAAATCAACGTGCGACAGACAGTAAATAATAGATGTCCTACTCGGAAGCATGCTGAGATCGGTCTTTCTCATTGAAGCGATTACACCGAGTAACGAAGAACCATTCGTCGTCATCTTCATCATCATCATCATAATCATCGTCGTCGTCGTCGTCGTTGTAGTCATCGACATCAATGAGAAATACAACTGCTGTAAAATAATCAGCCGGCCGTTGTGGCTGAGCGTTCTAGCCGCTTCACTCTGGAGCCGCGCGACCGCTACGGTCGCAGGTTCGAATCCTACTTCGGGCATGGATGTGTGTGATGTCCTTAGGTTAGTTAGGTTTAAGTAGTTCTAAGTTAATCAGCTTCTATTCGGAAAAAATCCACTAGTGCTAATGACAGCTTAATTATGAAACTTCCTGGCAGATGAAAACACTGTGCCAAATCGTGACTCCAGCCAAGGACCTTTTCCTTTCGCGGGGAAGTGCTCCACGAGCATTTGCTGGAACATAATCTGCCACGAAGTTTCGTATCAGCACACGCTACGGTCAGAGTGAAATTTCATCTGGGGATAGCTTTATTCATGTTGAAGATATTGTAAATACATCTGCAAAACTACAAGAAGTTTTTTTTTTTTCACCAGTCCCGTTTCATTATTTTATTTTATTTTATTTTATTTTATTTTTTTTTTTTTTTTTTTTTTTTTTTTTTTTTTTTTTTTTTTTTTTGCATGCACCAGCAGTTCCCAACCTTTCCGATACCATTACCACTGAAAGAGTATGGAAGAAGTATAGAAACTAATCCCTCCCCAGAGTTTAGTATCTAAAGAAAGCTCACGTTGGAGAAAATTGTTTGAAAGTGGCTATTTTTAAAAATACGTAAAAATAAATATTTCATTGACGTTAAACAAATAAAACTGACATTTTTTAGGTATATTAAAGTAATAACTGTAATAACTGTATAAAAGAAGTGACGCGTTGTGTATCATGGTGTGATTTACTTTTAAAAGTTGCGAGAGGATTACGTTCCTCGAAGAAATACCGATTCCTCTTACGTACATCTGGCAAAAGGACAACGAAGGCAAAACTAGAGAGATTCATTTATATGCAATCGTTCTTCCCGTGAACCAACTGTTACTGGAACAGGAAAAGGGGAAATAACATGGGTGCACAAAGTATTCTCCGCCATATACCAAAAGGTGGTTTGTGGAGCACCGATGTAGATTATGTAAAAGTGGATGAGATGATTGGAACTGCTTGTTTCTGACAGTCCTTTTAATCCTGTTTGGTTTTGGACAATGCACACCGTAAATCATGTTCCAGTTTCAATTCAAATCCACTGTCGGGAATGAAATTAATATTCTTAACACATTTTCTGATAATAATAGATACTCGTCAACAAACTTTCTGTTTTTAGAAACATCTATTATCAGTGTGTTCTCCTAGTCCAAGAAATTATGCTTTGGCTTGAACTGCACTATCTGAAAATATTCCTTCATTCACCGAAAACCTCTCCCACCCAGGGATTTACTTGTCGGGTGCCCACTGCAGGAAGGCAGTTACTCAGAGAATTTGTAACTGATAAGTGCTGACTTACTTGATGTGTGAATGAGCATTTTTCACTGTTGACGTCGAGCATGACTATCAGTTCTGGGAACGTTAAAATGTCTTGAACTTCAGCCCTGCGTTAGTTAACTTCCAGTCTGCGAAGAGAACCGGCAACTTTATCTTGCGCTTTCGATATATTCATCATATTTCCTTGCAAGCCATTTTAAGCATATTTACTTCTACAAAGAATTTCGCAAGTTACATTATCTGTTATTTTGGCATGCTCCTCTTCCTCCTTTCCTGTTCTCGTGCACTCCAGAAACAAAGCAGTTTCTTGTTCAATCTCGTGCATTCAATGCAAAACCTTTCCAGGCGATAGCCGCATAACCTTTGAATTAGAACTTGCTAGCTGACACGCACACACACACACACACACACACAAAATCACACTGCCTTTCTTATCGCGCATTCAATGACATTCAATCGTCGGTGTCGGCTCCATGTTCTCCGACAACAATAATAACAGGAAAGTGAAGATGGCGCAATCCCAGCTTGAGATGTTGCCACTGTCACCATGAGCGTTTTGTTTCCGTGGTGAATGGCAGAATACACACATAAAAAAAGTTCTACATCCTCGGTTCCGAGAGTTCCGGAACCTGTACAGAAAATTGGAGTAGAGATCAACATAAACATCATTGCCGCCCTTTTTATTGCTCCTGAAACCACACACTGCATGTTCTACCACCATACAGCGAGACCTTCAGAGGTGGTGGTCCAGATTGCTGTACACATCGGTACCTATAATACCCAGTGGCACGTCCTCTTGCATTGATGCATGCCTGTATTCGTCGTGACATACTGTCCACAAGTTCATCAAGGCACTGTTGGTCCAGATTGTCCCACTCCTCAACGGTGATTCGGCGTAGATCCCCCAGAGTGGTTGGTGGGTCATGTCGTGCATAAACAACCCTTTTCAATCAATCCCAGACATGTTCGACAGTGCTCATGTCTGGAGGACATGCTGGCCACTCTAGTCGGGCGATGTCGTTATCCTGAAGGAAGTCATTCACAAGATGTGCACGATGGGGGCGCGAATTGTCGCCCATGAAGACGAAATGCTACCGATATGGTTGCACTATCGGTCAAAGGATGTCATTCACGTATCGTACAGCCGTTACGGCGCCTTCCATGACCACCAGCGGCGTACGTTGGCCCCACATAATGCCACCCCAAATCAGCAGGGAACGTCCACCTTGCTGCACTCGCTAGACGGTGTGTCTAAGGCGTTCAGCCTGACCGGGTTGCCTCCAAACGCGTCTGCGACGATTCTCTGATTGAAGGCATATGCGGCACTCATGGGTGAAGATAATGTGATGCCAATCCTGAGCGGTCCATACGGCATGTTGTTGGGTTGTTGTTGGGCCCATCTGTACCGCGCTCCATGGTGTCGTGGTTGCAAAGTTGGACGTCGGGAGTGAAGTTGCACATCATGCAGCTTACTGCGCACGGTTTGAGTCGTTACACGACGTCCCGTGGCTGCACGAAAAGAATTATTCAACATGGTGGCATTGCTGTCAGGTTTCCTCCATAATCCGTAGGTTTCTTCCACTGCAGCAGTAGCCCTTTGGCGGCCTGAGCGAGGCATGTCATCGACAGTTCCTGTCTCTCTGTATCTCCTCCATGTCCGATCAACATCGCTTTGGTTCACTTCGAGACGCCTGGACACTTCCTTGTTGAGAGCCGTTCTTGGCACAAAATAACGATGTAGACGCGATCAAACCGCGGTATTGACCGCCTAGCCATGGTTGGACTACAGACAACACGAGCCGTGAACCTCCTTCCTGGTGGAACGACTGGAACTGATCGGGCGTCGGACGCCCTCCGCGTAATTGGCACGCATCGTGCATGGTTGTTTACATCTTTGTGCGGGTTTAGTGACATCTTCAAAATGGTTCAAATGGCTCTGAGCAGTATGGGACTTAACGTATGATGTCATCAGTCATCTGGAACTTAAAACTACTTAAACCTAACTAATATAAGCACATCACACTCATCCATGCCCGAGGCAGGATTCGAATCTGCGACCGAAGCGCCTAGAACCACTCAGCCACAACGGCCGGTTTAGTGACATCTCTGAACAGTATCCACAATCAGCATCTATGTTCAGGAATTCTGGGAACCGGGAAGGTGCAAACTTTTTTTAAAGTGTGTTGTCCTGATATTACACAGCAAATAACACTGGACACATCCTTCCTGCTAAAGGCAATACCCACTGCATGTTCTGGCCCGCTTCAAACCGACATCGGATAGGTCTGCCAGGAATGGATGCGTGTCAGATTTCTCAAGATTATTTTTCCTCAAGAGGTAACCCGTTTACTATCATGTATTTATCAGCGGTGTTGATTATAGCAGCCCCCCCCCCCCCCCCGAAATCTTCCAATAGTCTGTAATGGCTTGTATCGCTCTGTAAAATTTTGTGTACAGCTATCCTGCGTAACTAACGAGTGACACTTTATAATGGTTTCATTGTTTGTCTGTTGTTACAGGTGAGTCTTGCAGTCGTACAGTACGTGTTGGAAACTCCATGAAGCTGAAATCCTAGTGAATCTTGGCCGTTTGCAAATGTTGCAGACGTTCGTGCTGCAGTACGTGAGTAAACTTGTAGTAAAAATTGGACTCGTGTCTTGATATACGTGGTGTTTGAGGAGTAACAGTAAATACACTGTGAATCACAGTTAGAGGCTAACTTTTTAGAAATCCAGTAATTGTCTCCCATTGCGACGGTACTCATCTCATTTTTGGGTGGAAGATGCCTGTGTCCACAGGTCAGAGGTCGGTGTGACGTGCGAGGCGGGTTGATGGTGCTACGTTGGCACGCCAGTCCTGGCCAGCGCCGTCACACCGCCTCGCACCCCCACCCCTCGACCGCGAAGCTCAGCGCTGAAATCACTCGCTTTTTTTACGGATGGCCGAGGAAAACATTTTGAACAGACAGTCGCTCAGAATCGCCACCAAAAGGTCTCAGGGGTGGTATAAAGGACAGCACTGAAACACCCCATCCGTTGGGACGTCGATTCCCATACATTTCACGGTCGAAGACGAGGGAGAGGGGGTGTGCTACATTGACACATGCACGAATACAATGGGGCAAAGTGTCCCTGTAAGTTTTACCAGTTCGGCGAGACCTCGGTGCCAGCCGGCTACCTTTATTGAGAATTTTAAAAATGCGCCCTTATAGAGGCAACCTGCGAAGCAGTCCTGGCACGCAGACAGCCCTGCCTGTAGGCGTCTAGGAGTGCTCGGCAGCGTGTCTCTGTAGAGGCACGTCTTCAAAACTCTCAATAAAGATGGTCTGGTGCCAACGAGCGAGTTGCCGGACTGCGTCATCTCAGGGGCTGCCCTTGCCGCTTTGTTCACGCACGTGTCAGTGTCACGCACCCCTGTGGTCACGCCAGAGGGGGTCTGAAGGATAAGGCTTCTCCTTGGGATCAGCTTCACATTTCGTTCAACGGTTGTGAACGGCCCGTACTGGTTTCAACGTGTACATAAAAGCGCAAATTCCGGTCACCCTGCGCTCCAGAGACATCCGATCACATTCAACGGGGTTCCAGCTGTCTCCTTAGAGATAGGTTGAAACGTCTGGGGGGCTTGAGCAGTGTCAAAGGTCACCAAACAGTTGGTATATATTTAGATTCAGATAAATATGAGAGTGCGATATTAATAGCAACCGCTGAACAATTACAACTATTGACAATAATAATAATTACAGTAGTAACTTGTCTGTTTTGCGGAAAAATTTTGTTATTTTGTACATAATTAAGTACAGTTTAGGTAGAGAACGAAATAACGTTTAAGTTTTCCTCATTCTCCGTTTCGAATTTTTGTGTATGTGGGAGTTTTCTTGCTTTTCTATTTTTCCGGAGAAATATACAATATCTGTAACATGTATTAGTTAAGGAACTAACTTGCTGGCTGTAAAGCAGACATTCTTACGTTGCTTTACTCAGCAATTTACGGTTATTACACAGTTATTCGTCCGCTTCTAGTCACGCTTATTTGATTTCTTCACTCTGTCAGTCAATGGATTGGTCTGGGAAGACTTAATTCCTTTGCCGCTAATTGTTCCTCCTACTTTTCTTCTCTGTCGACACTACACACGAAAGCAGATTCGTGCACAGTAAACAACCAACTCCAAACACAAACTGCCGTTTGTGTAAATGATTAAATTCAAGTTTTGCCGTCTACCAACATCATCACTTGAGTGCAATAGAAGTGAGGCGCTGAGAACCATAAGAGGCCAAAGTACGCCATCGTCGATCCCACATTTAAGTGAATATCAGAGACCAGTTAGACAACTTTTCGTTAATGTTCATAGATACAATGTGAGCCTAGAGCACATATAAATGTGACCCATCATAAGATCAACAGCATCGGAAGCACGACGAAATGCTGCAGTCTCACAATCGACGGTTATAGACTTTATTGTTCTCAGGACCTCAAATGGATTGTTGTAACATAAAATGCAAAACTCATGCTGTATCTCATTCAGAATCCCACAAAATAGGTTTTTGTGTCAGTACAACATACATTGAGCTTGGTCTAGTGAGTGAATCGGCAATCTGAGGAATGTGCTACCGTCTAGCAGCAGGATCTGCTGCAGTGTGCTGCCACACGGTGGCGCCGACGTAAAGCTTGTGGTCGAATAGGAAGGGCTAGCTGTGCACGCCGGGAACCGTGCACGTCGTTTATCAAATCCGCACGTATTTGGCCCGCAAGGCAATTGCGTCACGCCAGTTGTGCATGCGCAAAAAGCTCCTTAAAACGTGCACAAGTGAAGCTGTGCTCGCGACACGGATGCCAAGTTTCACGGAGCGGTGTAACAAGCACGGTAGATTTAGTGCCGCGTATTTCAGATTACCGCAGTTAAATTACGTTTAACAGCATTCGAGGAAAAATAACCAGTAACTCTGAAAGGTGGCAGAGGTGCTCTTCTGCTCCTACACGACAGCCGCCACTGGTCGCCGAGAACTTCTGCCTGCTGCTCACCGCACTGCCAACTGTCGTTTCGGACCGCGAAAGGTGTGGGTATCGACGCCCTAAAGAAAGGATTGGTTTCATTGACGATGTTTGTACATCACCACCCACTGAGACCTGTGGTTGTCGATTCCGAGGGACGGGGTGTCGGCCACTCACTGGAAAACCGCCTGGTTTCCAGACTGGGCGTAGCGGTTCTGACCTCCATTACAGACGCGTCAGAGGAATGGGTGTGTGACGACCTTCCCGACGTGTGACACGCCCACAGTGGCGTTCGTCACAATTTTGGTGAAATTCGGTGCGCATGTGATGTTGCGGCCCACGTGGTGCGTTGTTTCTCTTCTTGCACGTGTCCACACCGCTGTGGCGGCGGCGCGCCGCGCTTCTGCCACACCACACGGGAAACTTGGAGGCTGGGACCTTCCACCGAAATTTCGAACTTTTGCCTCGCAGTTGGAGACAGTTTCGGGGTTTCGAAAAGATGATCCTTTAATTATGTTGAGCAGTGTGTTTTAGGGAATAGTAGTGCAGACTAATCCGAATGAAACATCCCACGTAACACCTGTGTAGCTATTATTGTTTCCAGAGACACGTCTGCTTACAGAGATAGGTTTTCAATTCGTGTGTTGGTACTCCAGTCGCTACGAGTTAATTTTTCGATTGCCGATTTCGATTTCAATGTGTGCAGACGTTGTTAATTTCGCATAATTCAATTTTTCGCCTGTGATTGTCATTGTGATTGGCGGTGATTTCTCTGTATTGTTTAAGAACGCCGCATATATTTGCAAATACTGAATACGGCGATGCGGTATTTGTGTACGGATTTATCGATGGAAACGCTACTGCTTGTTGTAGAGAATGCCGTACACGAATTCCCTACCTCAGAATTCCAGATCTTAGTGTACTGACTTTCATTATAGCCACACTCGCTATGGCAAGACGACTAGGGTATGGATGATGGAATTTTTTACGTCGATTCTAATATCGACATGTCTAACGAAAGCTTTCTAAATTACTGAAGTTATCGCTGTCTTGAAAATGAATAGTAAGTAGAAACTTGTCGTCGAGTAGCACTTCACTGTTGTTGTTAAAAACTTTACGAGAGACTTCCACTGAGCAGAGAAGACACAAGTATCTCTCTTTTTTTATTTTTTTATCTCTTTTGTTCGTCTTCGTTCTTTGTATCTGCTCGTGGCGGACGTCGCAAGACAGCCGTTTCAGTTCGTCGTTGATCCATTAACTCAGTTTTTCACTACAGAGGGCAGCTGACCCTCTGACCGAACACGCTGAGCTACCGTGTTGGCTCTCTCTAGAACAATCAGCCTTCACACCAAACACAAGCCGCACGGACCACGTTCTAAGCTGGATTTCGGAACAGCCTTATAAGGAGAGCACCCACAGCTAAAATAATTATGCACCTTCAAAGGAACACAATATACTGAGGTGTTAAAATGCTAGTAAAACTGACTGAGAGTCAAATTTGCCAAGTTAGCTGTTTATATCGTAATCGCTTAGAGACTGGTACAGCCGGTTTCGTAGCATGGAGGTACATCCTCGGGTCCATGTAAGGTCTAATGAGGCATATTATCTCACTGGCTTAATTCCCTGTTGCAATGAGGAGCACTAATGACGCAACTACCGACGGAAGTCACACTTAATAAAACTAGTTTTCACTGAAAATTTACGTTTGCGGAGCGCTTAACGTCCATGTGGCAACGTGAAACCGTCTACTCTGTTGAACATCCGAATAATGAGATGATGGAGAATACACCGGTGTCTGCGTGCGCGTGTGTGCGAAAAGAGGCTTCATTCCACATAGCAGTAAGGCCGCCAGACTAGTCTTTCTGGGTTGAAGGGCTGCTTATCCTCCGTGACAAACGTACAGAGTCCAGCTAACAGCATTACGTTCTGTTTCTGCATCACCTTCCGTATGAAATACCTCTTCAAGATATTTTTCAGTACTCTTCCTTGCATTAATTTTATTGCGATTGTCAGTTTAATTTAAATTGCTAAATACGCTTTTACATTGTTGTGCTGCATGTAAAGCCGCTCTTCTGCTGAGCGTAATTCTATGCTAATGCTGTCCATCGTTCCACTTCATATTCGCGCGTGCGTAAGTGTTCTTTGTCTTCTTCTTCCAGTACATCTGTCCTCCGACAGTACCAACTGGACGTCCTCCATATCTCTCTGTCCTGAGCATCTTCCTTCATTTGTTTGTAACTTCTTCCCCTCTCCACATCTATTAGCATTCCAAACCTTCTCCCTCTAACTCTTTTTCGACATACTTTTCTCCTCACGAATCTCCGTTCTACGAAATCCCTACGTAATGTGTTTTGTAAACACTCACCGTCGGTTATATGAAGTAATCTGTTACGACAGTTCCTTGAGAATCCCAAAAAACTGTGGTCGTCACCTTACCAGCTAACAAAATGGTCTTTCTCTTCTTCGGTGTGTTTTCACCAGTCTCTATCCATTGTTTTGAATCAATGATTTCCTTTGTGGTTGCCTCGGATGGCCGAGCGCGCTCCGTCTTGGGTTCCTGTCCGACCACATTTAAATTGATTGATCCAAAACGTCTTCACTGATGGCGGAGAGTCCGACTGAACACCATCTAATTCTGTATCGATTTGTGCGGCAGCCTAACCCTCCAAATGAAGGAGTTTATTTATACCTTGTTTTCTCCATTTTGAAATGCAGCCGATACACGGAATAACTCAGACGTGTGTGAAGAATGATCTGTACACTGTATATTGTTGAAATTCCTTACACGATTCTTGGAGTAAGCAAGGTAACCAACCGTGAAGTCGCAACAAAAATGTTCCATTCTTTCATGGGAATTCACCAGACTTATCAGACAGTCCCGTGAAGCTCGCGGCGATTAATCTTCGCTGCGCCTTCTTCGACGCGCGGCGTCAGGGCAGCGCGACAAATGGTGGAGGTCGGCGCTGTTGTTGTCCGCCCGCCGGCGACACAATCTGCAGAGATAAGGCGGCCTCGCCCATTCAGCTGCGCTCCGTCGATAGCGACGGGCAGTGTGCAGCCAGCGCGGCGCCCCACGCCTGCCAACTTTACGGCCACCGCAAGCGGGTTAACTGCCGGCCCTTTTCATTCGCTTTCCGAGAAGCGTCCAATGGCAGCGCCGAGTTTTCTTTGAGCGCTCTTTGTGAAATGTCGCCTGTTTACTGGGATTACGAGGGCCTCTTACGAGCCGGCACTGTAAACCGCAATTGACTCCCTCCTCCACCACACTCAGTCTTTCACGACTCCCTCTCTTGCGTTATCGTATTTGCCAATGTAGTAGAAGCGCCAGCCGTCCCATTCAGCTGACGTAGCGAAGAGAAACTGTTTTAGTTTTAATGAGGAGAAATCTGTCTCGGTTGTTACTTCGAAGATCAATCAAGTAGCCTCAGTTAGGCAGGACAACGAAAACTTTTTTTAATTACACTCGTTTATTCTTATAATTGTAGTGTGGGTTGGGTTGTTTGGGGAAGGAGACCAGACAGCGAGGTCATCGGTCTCATCGGATTAGGGGGGGATGGCGAAGGAAATCGGCCGTGCCCTTTCAAAGGAACCATCCCGGCATTTGCCTGGAGCGATTTAGGGAAATCACGGAAAACCTAAATCAGGATGGCCGGACGCGGGATTGAACCGTCCTCCTCGCGAATGCGAGTCCATTGTCTAACCACTGCGCCACCTCGCTCGGTCGTAGTTGCAGTGTGCTGAGTCCCAATACGATGACAAAAAAGTTGTACGAGGGCCGTTCAATGCGTAATTTCGACTGAAAAAATTGGTGAGTTTGTTGTGGGACATCGTGCAATATTCGCTCTTCAGCCGCTGTAGTCTTATGAATTTGTGATGCGTCGCGGCGCTGCACATTGCCTTCAGAACGGCCTCTGTAACGGAAGTGCGATCCAGTCAGAGAGCTGTCACTGCGTTTCTTTTGGGTGACAATCGGACTCGCAGACGCTTGCAGAATGTGTACGGAGAGCTGGCAATGAAATAAAGAAAGGTGATTGTTTGTGCGAGACGTCTGTCGATTGCAACGAGGTCCCGCGTAGCGGCCGGCCGCCCGCCGCTGTGGCTCCCGCAGTGTCGGAACGTGCGGACACTCTCATTCGAGGTGGTCGACGCGTCACGGGCAAACACCTCGCCGCTCAGCTGGACGTCCCTGTGGGTAGCGCTGACACTCTCGTCCACCAGTTGGGGTCCTCGAAGGACTGTGCTCGCTGGGTTCCTCGCTGCCTATCAGAAGAGCATAAAGAGCAACGAGGGACCAAAAATGCAAACAAACTTCCCCTTCCCTGTGACAACGCAACGTATCACAGGTGACAGATCTTGATTGGATTGTGCTTCCTCATCCGTCCTACAGCCCGGATCTCGCACCTCCCGACTTCCATCTGTTTCTCCCAGTGAGGGATGCACTCCTCAGGGAGCAGTACGTGGGTGACGCAGGACGGCGCCGGCCCCGACCTCGGCCAGCGCAGCGGCGCCGTGCTGGCAGTAGCACACGGGCCCTCCCAGCGAGGTGGCGCCGGGCTGTCGCGCTGAACGGCGGTTCTAAGGTCCCTCCCTTTGCCACTAGAAGAATTATTAAGTAACAACAAACAGGCAGTCAGCATCGAATCTTTCCGCTGCAACATTGTGACTACTGTTCCCCACTCTTAACACTGTTAAATGATTTAAATTACCTGTCCTTTGGTGTTACTTTTGAATATGAAAATTGAAATTGACTTTTTTATCAAAAATGTTCAAATGTGTGTGAAATCTTATGGGACCTAACTGCTAAGGTCATCGGCCCCTAAGCTTACACACTTCTTAACCTAAATTATCCTAAGGACAAACACACACACCCATGCCCGAGGGAGGACTCGAACCTCCGGCGGGACGAGCCGCACAGTCCGTGACTGCAGCGCCCGAGACCGCTCGGCTAACGCCGCGCGGCTTTTTCAAAAATAAAATATTTAGTGCTGCGGATCTTAATTACTGTCTTCTTGGCTGAAAAAGAGTAATTATTAATTTTGCAATAATCCGAATAATCCGTGGCGTCTCCGGAGTACAATCGAGCGCACCGAAGGTTAAGGTTGTTAGCAGCCAGCGTAAAAAAACCGCTTTTCAAGATTTGAGTCGTATTGTAGCTCTGAATGATTCTTGACACTGTTATTGAATGGCGAGTCAAACGGATACGCTTCTGAACAACTGTGATAGTCTGTGTCGGTAGCGCAAGTTCCAGAAATTTTCGCTTTTCACAAAACAGAATCCGTTCATTCAAAAACACCGTGTTATTAAACAGGGATTGCACAGTAGTACCTAGCATTAAAATCCCAAGTCTTCTGCTTGCTTGCACTTTATATTGTAATTAGTAGGAGAGGAAAGATGAGCATAATATTCACTTCAGAAATGAGAAAAATTTTACAGTATCTGTTGACAAAAATTAATATTTTCTAACATCTCGTAGCAGTGGCGGCTGTCGTTTACTTTTTTAACATCAGAAGTTCACCTCCTTTGAAAACACGCCCTTCTGCAGTCAAGTCTACTGTCAGCGAAAGCCGGCCTAGGTGGCCGAGCGGTTCTAGGCGCTACAGTCTGGAACCGCCCGACCGCTACGGTCGCAGGTTCGAATCCTGCCTCGGGCATGGATGTGTGTGACGTCCTTAGGTTAGTTAGGTTTAAGTAGTTCTAAGCTCTAGGGGACTGATGACCTCAGAAGTTGAGTCCCATAGTGCTCAGAGCCATTTGAACCACTTTTTTTTTTTTTTTCAGCGATTAAAATCATTACTGAAGTCACGAAATACACAAGTTTGTTAAAAATCACGGAACTCTTCAGAAGCCAACGATGAACGATGTTATTTACAACGCTGCGCCCTCGCAGGCAAGCCATAATTCAGGTTATTTATAACTGAGAGTTATTCCGTGTTTCTAAGTAATCCAAAATATAATGGAACAGTAGTCTTCTTGTACCAAATACTCTCTTTTACAGTGTATTGTTCGAGCCGTCACAGCACTCAGTATTTAGATTTATCTCAGATTGCATCACAGGTTACGAAGTGATATTATAAGATTATGTTGCAAAATACGGTTTTTGTAGCCATAATAGTGGGGGCTAATATAGGTATTGGAATCCTGAATGAAACCAACCTGCTTTCAGAAAAAAAAGTGTTGTATTACATATCGAATGCCGCTCATATTATTCACGTTTCTCTTACAACAGACGGAGCAATAATTGAAGTCCATAATGAATGCAGCGGAGTGTGCGCTGATCTGAAAGTTCTGGGCACGTTTAAAAAAAAAAAATATTTGTACCCGAACGAGACTGGAGCCCAGAAGCTTGCATTTCGCGGGCTAATGCATTACCGAGTTTTTTCAGTTTAATTTTTTATTTTATTCTTATTTTTTGTTTTGCTTTCCTTCCGTTGCTTTTTTGCCTTGTCGTGGTGCGTTTTTATTCATTTATTTTTCCGAGCGGGAAGGGGGCCGTGCGGCGTCTCATAGCTTCCGTTACAGCCCATGTAGCGGTTCAAATGGCTCTGAGCACTATGTGACTTAACTTCTGAGGTCATCAGTCCCCTAGAACTTAGAACTACTTAAACCTAACTAACCTAAGGACATCACACACATCCATGCGACATCACACACATCCATGCGACCGTAGCGGTCGCGAGGTTCCAGAGTGAAGCGCCTAGAACCGGTCGGCCACTCCCCATGTAGCGGCTTTTGGCTGCTACACACCGATGGCGTGAGTACTAAAAATAATTGTTTATGCAGACGATTTCTCTGTTTCCCTCCAGTTAGTCAGGTTTGTCATTCACCTTCCTGTTGAGTGCTGTCTGACCGTGGCTGGCATCGAACTAATTCACTTCTAGTAGGGGTTTTGTTGGCGGTTAATTGATGTAATGGATAAGTCAACAGAGCGAAGCTACGGACAAGAGAAAATGTATCTGTTCTGGCAAAATCTACTATATTGTTCCGCCAACAACATATATTAAATTGGCAAGACAGCCTGATAGACGAGTATAAATGTAAATTAATAAAGGCCAGGTTCTACTGCTCCTTGGCAGCAAAAGAATTTAAAATATAAAACATTCAGTTGTATCAAAAACATTAAATTAAAACGGTCCAGCCCTGGAACCACGAGAGAGGACGAGCAGAGAAGAGCTGGAGAACTTTGTTGTCTGGCACGAAAGGTGAGGGCTGCTGGGGCGACCGTGGCGCTGTGGCCGGGGAGCCGTCGACAAAAGAAGGGCCTTACAGCCAAGCTGACCAGAGCTGCGGCCACCAGAGGTCGGCATTGCTGAGGAGGCGGCAACTTCCGCTCTTCTTCCGAGGCAGGTAGCCCTGGCCGGAATCTGAAAACAACAGCTGGCTAGCCTTTGCAGATATTTTCTACCTTCCAATATTGCGGAGTTATTCAAGTTAGGACCCGGAAAATTCGTCCGCCCCCGCGAGTCCGTAGTCAGCTGGTTAGGCACGGGACGAATGAGACGGAAATCGGTAGAGGTAGTGTATAGGGGCAGACAAACAAATGATTACAATTTCAGAAAAGATGGATCACTTATTCAAGAGAAAGAGCTTCACAAATTGTGCAAGTCAGTAACGTGTTGGTCCACAGTTGGCTCTTATTCAGCCAGTTATTCGGCTTGACATTGAATGAAGTTAGGTGTCCTCCTGGGGAATAAA
This sequence comes from Schistocerca americana, assembly GCF_021461395.2. Taxonomy (NCBI): domain Eukaryota; kingdom Metazoa; phylum Arthropoda; class Insecta; order Orthoptera; family Acrididae; genus Schistocerca; species Schistocerca americana. The sequence goes on from NC_060127.1 coordinate 196,981,712, forward strand.
AACTAAACTAAGCTCCGTCCGAAAAGCCCATGAAGGTCCAACGGTACCGACCGGCCGCCGTGGCTTCCTCCGACCACAGACACGTTTAGATGCTGAGATGGAGGGGCATGTGCTCAACACAACGCTCTCCCGGTCGTTAAGTCTGTTTACGACACCAGAACCGCTACTTCTCAATCAACTAGCTCCTCAGTTGGCCTCAGAAGGGCTGAGTGCACCCCGCTTGCCAACAGCGCTCGGCAGGCCGGACGGTCACCCATCCGTGTGCTAGCCCAGCCCGACAGCGCTTAACTTCGGTGATCTGACGGGAACCGGTGTTACTACTGCGGCGAGGCCGTTCGCCCCTCGTGGGAGCTGTCGTGGCAAATTCTGTGCAACTGGCACGTCAGTTCGTCAAAGTTCCGAAATGGTTGGAGAATTCTGCCCAAAATGCTCCAAGCGTTCTCACTTGGGGGCAGATCCGGCGACCTTGCTCACCAACGTACGAAGACAAGCAGTAGAAAGTCGCGCCGCGTGCGCCCGGGCATTATCCTGCTGAAATGTGAGGAGGACAACAAAACGGGACGTAGAGCCTACCGCTGTGCTGCAAGAGCGCAGCAGGCGCCGACCAGAGCAGTCGCGCCGTCACTGCCCCCGAGTGTCAGCCAGTCCGGCCACCCCACCGCTGCCCGCGGCGCCAGGAGTCTCCACCCCGGTGGCCAGCGAACACCAGTCTGGAGAATAACACTGCTGTTCTCCAGTTCCAAAGTTTTCTCTTCCATGGCGTTCTTGCGCGGAAAACAGACCAGAAGGTGAGGCTGCTGTCACGCTCCTCTGTCGTATTTACCAAAATATTAATTTCCGTTCAGAGAATGACACCAAACGCCCTGTTATGCTGAAAAATGGGAGAGCCAGCTGACCACGTGCACGGGCCGTGTGCGCTGTATGTGTCCACCATAAGAATAAACCCGATGTACATATTACATCGTGTATTCTTCCGCGTTTGCTCCATTCGCATTGCAATTTGTTTCACGTGGGGCGGAAGCCAAGCTGTGCGCAGTACAGTCAAGTACGATTATGAGAATAAGTTTTATACTGAATTGCGGCACATAGACGGAGCGACAACGCGGGACAACAGCTTCACCGGCGAATTTAACTTGGACAGTACTGGCCAGCCACTTGGTCCAACTAACCTGTAATGACGTGAGCTGTTGCAGTTCAGACGTAAAAAGACACGAGCAGAGGAACAATATAGCTTCGACTGCCATTTTATTTTTAAAGAGAATGAAATAATATACGGCAAAGCTGCAGCACTACCGCACGTTTCTTAGGTAACCAGACCTAAAGAAGAGAATGCTCTCGTTCCCACCTAACGTAGTTTTCTAATTACAAACAACACTGATGAAAATTCCTAACTTAAACACAGGATAATTTTTCTGATCGAGCTATGTCTGATACGAAAGCGTACTGCAGGGATATTGTTGAATACTGAAGCCACTGAATGTGTTAATTACAGTCTGTCGTCTGGTAACCTCTCAGCTCCTTCCTTATCCGAATCCGAGAAGTACACCTCAGTTCTGCAACATAACAGGTCGTTTACCGGTATTTTACCAGTGATCTAGGCTGGTATGATTACAAAACGTACAATTAACGTATGAGTTCGAGAATGTGACATAGCCTTCCGCACGACTTGTATCACACTCGCTAAATCCTTCTTCTATCATAGACAGCAGCTTCTCGAAACAGGCCATATCCATCCTCACGAAGTTCCGAAATTCTTGCGGATCTTCGGGCCTCAGTTCTTTCACAGACAATATAATCCCCTACTTTCGTTCCTTCTTTTCAGCCAGGGTGGAAAACAAGAAGAATTACTGCCACTGCCACGGCAATAGCTCCAAAAACAAGTGGGTCTTCCATCTGCAAACTGGTGTATATATGTAAATTTTGGTTTACATGTACCTGTGTAACCAAGTGGCGTAATAGAAAACTGTTGAGTCTGTAATCTACATAAGAGAAATTAGTAAATTCGACACGCAAGTTGCCGATGTCGCGTCAACTCGAAAGACTTGCACCAGGCGAACGGTCTACCCGAGGGGATCCCCAAGCCACACGGCATTAATGATTAAAAAATTTCTTATTAAATAGGAACCTTGAGCTCACATAAATAATTTGAAGGAATTGCGTTCCAATGTGTCACTCGGTCCCCCTTGTGTTTCGAGCGGTAGAACGAACGACTTTACAAGAGATCAAACAGTCCTGTTTGCGTTTCGCGCGTTATTACCGCCTACCGCGCATGTTCGCCGGGTGTATCCCGCGTGGGTGGTGTAATAGGGCTACGTGAATGAGCCTGTAGTTACAGATATGCACGCCTGGAGCGCTGGTGCAGAGGTGTACGGATTAGGCGCAGCGTGTAACAGGGGCTTTATGCCCACTCGTGCTTGCGTTCCAGCCCTACGTCGCCGTACCAGTACTGGCGCCTAGCGGCAACTCGCGGCACTAGCAGTACGAACAAAATAAATGCCGCAGCGCACTTTCTTAACAACATTCCTATAAGGCTGGGTACCCACACGGTAAGTAATTTTCTGTGTACGCCGCCTCAAGTAGCGAAAGTTTGACAGAGCCATCCTGTAGATAGGTTGACTCTGCTGGGGACGCACGCTCTCAGAATTCTAGAAGTAACACACCCTGCCTGAGGTAGAACGCCCCTCTCGCAGCGTCTGCCACAGAAGTTGCTTAAACATCTCCACGCTTACTGTAATTATGAACCTGTACCGAAATGGTATTTTTCTTTCGATCTTCTCTGTTCCTTCTACAGCTCCATGCAGCTAACCATCTGTGCTTTGCCGTTTCTGACAGAATTGCAATTTCATCGGTAAACGATAAAGTTCTTGTAGTTTGAGAAAGTTCTGCATAGTGACACCGGCGCGGAGGTGGGACGTGTTGGTATTTCTGCGTAGCAGAGCCCACGGCACTTCAGATGGCTCTGAGCACTATGGGACTTAACAGGTGAGGTCATCAGTCCCCTAAAACTTAGAACTACTTAAACCTAACCAACCTAAGGACATCGCACACATCCGTGCCCGAGGTAGGATTTGAACCTGCGACCGTAGCGGTCGCGCGGTTCCAGACTGTAGCGCCTAGAACCCCTCGGGCACCCCGGCCGGCCACAAAAACTTAAATAAATTTCACATACTGTATTTTTAAAAAATTGTACTGCACGAAGTTGGTTTTGGAAGGTAATTTCATCACCATTATCCTGATTTCGACAAGATGTGGTTCATACGAAGTCTATAGCAAATTTCATCTTTTTATTTGAAATATTCCAGAAGAAAATGTTCCTTGTACGCTGAAACATGAAACTTCTGGAAAATGCAGAAGAATTATTTTATCAGCATTTATACCAGAAACAAGTACCTTAATATTGGCCACAATCATACATTTGGTCTTCATGTAGATCACTGCTTCTAGCCTGACCCTTGTGGTCTTCCCTTTTGGTAATATCATTCACTAACTTTTCACTATATACACCATCAACCTTCTTCAGTAGGTTTTGAGTGAAGCAACCTCCATCAAATCCTAGTCTGATATGGGTCCTGAATCTTCCACTGTTACCATCACCGGATACCGGCCAAGCACCATCAAGCAAATTTTAACAATAGTAGGTGAGTAGGCCTAAAATGCGACCCTCAAGTCGCTCCTAAACGAGGTTATTACAGCTTTCGTTCGGGTTTTGTGTTCTATTAAAAGTGCATTTATTTAATACACCGTAATTAATCGCATCTTTAATGTGAGCGGCGGGTGGGTGCTATTCTGTCATTCTGCGCAACGGATTAATCTGAGATGTACCCTTTACCCTGTGGCTCCAGCAAGATGCAATTTGCACCCCCACACTACGACAGAAGTCAGACAGACGCTCCTAACGTTCTAAAGAGAAATGCCTGAAAAACTTTCAGCAATAAATAACTTCTGGAGTCGTCTGCTGTAAGGAAATGACACAAAAATTCACAAAAATTTCTTGCGTAAGTAGTGGGATACTTGGGTACTGGAGTAGTGCTATTTAGTGTAAGAAAAACATGAAACTAACGAAAATTATTATTTATTTTGCTAAAATTCTGAGAAATCACATTGGCACTTTTGGTTGTGAACTGAACAAGTTATTTCCGGGTCCTTTTCGGAATGTGAAGATACCTCTTAAGGATAGGATTCGCTAATGAAATTTCTATACAGGGTTTAAGATTGTTATTGACTTGGCAGAATGGCTGAGAGCCGCGCCTACTCAACTTGAATAATTATCCGTTAGAATGTCGCTAGATACGGTTGAGGCTGTCGCGTGTGAAATGCAGTGAAGTGTACTGTTGTGGAGGAAATATGGGGCTCGCAAGAGCTGTAGGGCACAATACCATAAGCTGCGATGACTGCTGTCTGCGCCGCTCGCGTTCTATCTGGGTTGACCTTCGCCAATCAAACTCTCCCTACGCTTTGATGAAGTCAAGGACTCTTATTCGCCCCTAGTCTAACTATTGGCGTGGTACACCGGTCAGATAACCAGTCCACCGTGATGCCACTCAAAATTCGCTCGCAGGCGTTTAACTGTAACTCTGTCCGTTCGCACCGCACAATAAGTGTGTCGGCCAATACAGTGAACAACGCTTAATCGCAAGGACTCAATATAGAGAGTCGCACTTCGATTCGCTCTCGACAGAGGTGCTCTACCAGTGAAGTACTGAGGAGAGACTTGTTCCTCGCTCCAAGAGCGACAACGGAACGGCGCCTCTCCACGCCAGACGTGAAGGGGTGTATCGTTCGGTCTCTTGCATTACTCCTTCAGCTCAAGGCGTCAGAAATATCGTCTGACAATCAGCATTGCACTTTTAAAACGGGAGAATGACGTTTCGTTTAAGGCGACCAATCTGGAAATCTGTAGCATCGGCGTTTGGCGTTTGCTGTCTCCCTGTGAAAAGCTCTGAAACTGCGTGCTATGTGTAAAGAATGCGTAGGCTGGGCGCTGGCACACAATGTAGCGGAATTTGCTTTTAAGCCGAACACGGGGTCGTTCTTCCTTTCACTCGGGCAAACGCTGTCTGCTCCACGGGCGGTGACCGGCCGACATAGGTAGGCTGAGTCCTCGTCTGAAGGGACCGGCCGCGGCCCCCCGGCGTGCGGTTTGCGTCTCCGGAACTAAAAGCCCCTGCGACCGTCGTGTCTTGCATGTGACTGTGTACGCCAGCCTCGAGTATTTCAATCTCGGAGCGCATTTGCGATTTACTAGTTATTTGCATATCGTTTACATGAATTCATACAACATTGACTTTATCTTATCGAGTTTGGGTTCGAATGAAGCGTCTTGATGTGCGGAATATGATTGTGAGGGCGGAATATGTAAGCATTGAAGGTCAGGAGACCACGATGTCTTACATTAATGGTCTTGCAGCCTCATATACTGGACAGATGTCTTCTCTGGTGGTAGGAAATAGTAAAATATCCCGAAGAACGACAGAGTGATGTAGAAAAGAGGGCGTGACACTGCACATTGGTTGAAATAACATCGCTTTCACATCATTTGTGGCACGAAGTAAACTATGAAAATATTCGAGACAATATTTGTTAAATGCTAGAGAACTGTATCATGACAAAAAAATAGTTTAAACGTTTTCGACGAATCTCACATACAGCGTGACAAGTATTGAACTGTATGAAGTAAAACTGTCATAAGTTCTGAACAGTTTGCATTAGGCCGTTCAGTGTGCACGGTTCGCCGCGGGGCGTGATGGGAATTAGTATGCGCACTACTGTTTGGCTTAGCGACGAAGCCCACTTTTATTTGGATGGGCTCGCCAGTAAGCGAAACTGGCGCATTTCGGGGACTGAGAATCCGCATTTCGCGATCGAGAAGTCTCTTCACCGTCAGTGGGTGACTGTGTGGAGTGCGGTGTCCAGTCACGGAGTAATCGGTGCGATGTTGCTTAATGGCACGGTGACTACCGAGCGGTACGTCGAGATTTTGGAAGGTGATTTCATCCCCATTATCCAGACATCGACAAGATGTGATTCGTGCAAGACGGAGCTCGACCCCATCGAAACAGGAGAGTGTTTGATGCCACGCAGGACCGCTTTAGGAAGCGCAATGTGGCTCTGGTGTACCCAGAGGCCACTGGTATAGGCCTCGATCGGCCGCCATATTCTCGGGATCTGATCACATTCGACTCCTTTTTTGTGCGGCTATTTTAAAGACGAGGCGTACAGCAATAGGCCGAAAAAAATTGCTGAGCTGAAAAGAAACATTCAGGAGGTCATCGACAGCATCCATGTTTCGACACGTCAGTGGGTCATGCAGAATTTCGCTATTCATCTGCGCCACATCGTCGCGTCGGCAGGCATATCGAATATGTCGTAAGGTAAATACGAATGTCTGTAGCGACGTTTAGATGAATGACACATATGGGCGCCGTAGTTTCTAACTAACTTGCGTATTCTTTCATGTAGTTCAATAATTGCGACCCTGTGCATTCCCGCTTGGTAACTAACCACTCGTAAACTTAAGTGATTGAGACTTGCTCCGTGCAGGCTCTCTTTCAGATTGACCACTCGGACAGGAGCACGGGAAGTGTTTGTGGGCTGTGTGCGAGCTGGTGAGCTGGCGGCCGTGGAGGCGGCGGCCAAGGCCTGCAAGCGTGGGCGGCGAGGCGACCGCGGGGTGCGCTGCGGGCTGGCGCCAGCGGCGCGGCCTCTTATATAGGTGGCGCCAGCGGACACCCCGCCTGCTCGCCGGCCTCCGGGCTGCCGTAGAGGCTGCACGAGGCGGCGCACAGCAGTGCGAGGCCGTCGGAAGAGCGAGCAGGGAACCTCCGTAGCAATAGTCGACCTACGTCGAAATCTGAGTACATACTCAGCAGTCACTATTAGGTGCGTGCCGGAGGCTACCTTGTACCACTGCTAGTCACTCCCTTTCCCGATTCACTCGCAAACTGAGAGAAGCCAAAATGACTCTCTATACGCTCCGGAACGAGCCCTAATTTCTGCGCACTTTCGCAGAATGTACTTCGGCAGCAGTTCAGCATTCGGCCGCATATGTCGGTTCTCTAAACTTCCGAGTATCGCGAGAAGAAGGACGTCTTCCCTTCAGGGGTTCCCATTTGAGTTCACGCGGCATTTTCGTAATACTCGCATATTGATCGAAACTACCTGTAACACCAACTGCGACATAATGGCGTGTAAAAACGGTGATGCAACACTGTAAAATGCTTTTTTATTCCACTCTATGATCACAAATGAATTCTTTAGACGATGACCGGTTTCAGTCTGCAATGACCATCTTCAGATCTAAAATATATAAATATATACATCTTGTGAGCAGTGTGTCTTTTACCATAAAACAGCAATATGTATCACAATATACTGTCATACACCAGGGAAATGTACAGATAAAATATGATATAACGTACATTTTTTACACCATGTCCTAAAGTGATACGGCCATAATGGCATCGTCAAAACATATAAATATAATCAGGTCCCGAGTTCGAGTCTCGGTCGGGCACACAGTTTTAATCTGCCAGGAAGTTTCTTGTTCACTTATATTTTCTGAGTATTTTGGTGTAAAGAATCCTTTATTTTCGGTGATTCGTTACAGAATAACAGCTTAATTGTGGTTTACTCAATTTGTTACGACAGTTCAAAAACGAAATTCGGAAGATGAAGGAAGCAAAGACAGTTCCACTCTCGGGTCAGAAGAAAAACCGCAAATGACAACAGGCAAAGCTTACTAGAGATTTCTGCTTGTGTGGAAAGGTGTTTGAGCGAAGCGTACGACACCTACCCCCATTATATGTTCCCCAGAGCGTAACTCTCCCTCCTGCTCCTCCTCCGGCATGTTTAGTGTCAGACGTTCCACGCCAGCGGCCACTCACCTGTCGCGTCCAGGCTGCAGCCCTGGTCGCCGCTGCGCCCCCACACACCCCCGCGGCCGCCGTTCGCCACTGTGCTGCACCACGGCGCCGTTTGGCCGCGCACGGCGCTCTTAAAACACGGCGGCACGCGCACCGTTTACAGACGTGGCCGTTTCCGAAATGCTTCCACCACTGGCCCGAAAGCCAACGCTCGTGCCTGTTTGGATGGACGTCAGGTAAATCGCTCCGTTTCCGCATCACGACAGCGACTTCACTGTTTCCGGGGTCCCCCTGGCCCGCTTTGCTGTAGACTAAATGTATTCTCAAATGCTCGTCGGGTGTACATTGCAATGACGACAGTGAAAACTTCTGCGGAGAGGGACTCGAACCCGGATATCCCGCTTGCGCGTGCTGTCGCCTTAACCGCTTCGGATATCCGTGTACGAACCAAGGCCAGACCCAAATTTCCAAATGTCGTCCTCTGTTTTTCACAAACTGCACTCGTGCGGTACGTATATTCCAGTGCAAGAAGAACACATTTATTGAGACTCTGGCCGAGTGGTTCTAGGCACTTCAGTCCCGAACCGTGCTGCTGCTACGGTCGCAGGTTAGAATCTTGCGTCGAGCACGGATGTGTGTGATGTCCTTATGTTTAAATAGTTCTAAGTCTAGGGGACTCTTGACCTCAGATGTTAAGTCCCACGGTTATTAGAGGCATTTGAAACATTTTTTTATTGAGAGTCTCAGGCCTGATGTTTGCGAATAAATTTGAAACTGCAGCGTCTGCGTTCTTAAGAAGCGCAATGCATCTCGTGAGGAACGTTGTACGATACTTGTCAATAACACAGGCGCCGCTGTGTGGAGATTTTGCTTATGATACCGTCCACTGCTTGTGCTGTTACCTGCGGTGTGTGGGTGGTTGTTGCGCACTGACGAACATAGGCGGTGGCCACGTTAAGGGGCTCCGGAACGCCCTATACTTGCAATGTTAAAATAACGCTTATAAATAACATCTTTCCTCACAAAGTATTTGAGGTAGGAAGTTGAACTTTTTACAGATTATTTATTGGAATATGGGCTACAACTTAAAACAGGGATTTTACAAAATTTTAGTTCAGTTATTAAAGATGATTTTTTTTTTCAATTGTAATGAAAATTCACAACATTTTTTGCAATTTTTTATTTATATATTCAAAAATATACAGTTTTTTGGAAAAAGGCTGTGTTAAATTATGCAGAAGGTACTGTGTAACATTTAAAGGTAGTGTGTAACATTTACTGAAAGTTTGAAACAAATATGTTTGGAAGATCCTTAGAAAACATGTAATTAGTATGAGAAAATAAAAGTTTTGGGAATCGAGCGACAAAGATTGGATTAACTTTTTAGTGCATTCCAGGTCCATAGGATGGATTATCTTCATCCTCTGCAAACTCCTCCTCCAGCTTCCTCTTGTTCCTCCTCCTGTTTACTCTTGCTTGTATTTCTAGACTCTTTACAGCCCTGTCTGCAGCCCGAAGGCGTTCCTTGTCTAAAGCAAGCACCGCTCGTTGTTGTGTTCGTAGATTTTGCTACCATTTTCTTCAGTTGCAGTTACTGCAACACTGTTCCAAAAGGTGGCCATGTATGAACACTTATCACATTTCAGTTGTATTTCACTAGCAAGTCCTACGTGCTTTATTATGGAGAGTTCCAGACCAACTCCACTACAATGAATACATCTTACACAGTTTGAAAAAATTCCTTTGAGAACCGACATATCAAATATTTCATTCACATCCGATTCGCCCATAAAACATTCATAGTTTTCACTCATTGAACCAAGCTTCTTCTGTGAAGTATTTTCTTTCCCACTTTGACTGCTATGGGCAGGTGTACTTGAGAGGTTAGGTTCACTCACTTGGTTATCGTCTTTATTGTTTACAGTAATAACACATACCTTTGGCTTTCCAACATTTCTCCTTTTCTTAAAAGCCTTCAGCGGATTTCTAATAACTTTACTTTTACTCGTTATTATACTTCAACAAAACAGAGACTCAAGAAACAGAATTAATTACGAATATTTTCGAGATAACGACAGAGTAAATAAACATGAAACAATCGACAATCACACCAGCGATATATATTGAACCATCACAGGTTAGCCACAACACATACTTTATCTCACATCACTAAAATGTACCTGATGAACACGGACGTTAATAATAACACCATTTGACAGCAGTTTAACAGCGCCATAGTGGGTCACGCCCATGTAGAACACATTTCAAAAAAAATTTAAAAATAGTTGTAGTCTTCGGAATTAAATAAATTATATATCTATTAAAAGGTAATAGTCTGCAGATTCAGAAAACGCAAAAAAGTAAAAATTGAACTTTTCATGATTTTGAGCCTTTCCGGAGCCCCTTAATATGACGGACGTGTAGGAAAAGTTAGATAGAAGCAGCAGATGACGCGAATGACTGATGACTGAATAATATTAACGAGAGTAACTAGGACAGAGGATAACCGCACACGTGTTCAGCGTGAGGTGTAACAGGTAGACGTGGGCAGCCTAGTTGCTCGATCACTTTGAGCGCTTCGACACGCTTCCGCAGTGGGGCGAGTTCACATCGGAGTGGCGAGTCGTGAGCCTCGCGCAGTGCAACAGTGGCCGTATTGTCTGAGAGCCGGCACGTGCCGCCAAGAGCTGTCACGTCCGCGTGAATCAGCCAGCGTGCTGCTGCGATGTCTCCTCTGAGAAGCGAAGCTCGCCAGGGGCTTCACCTGCATGCCGCCTCCACACAAACGTCTCACCGCTTGCGCATTCTCTACGCTCTGCGCTGAGAACTCGTGTGGCGGGCTTCTTCGTTGTATCGGTATTCGTGCGACAGCGTGGGTAGCTAATACGTTCCAAAACGCCGGACATAAAAACGGGATTTTCCAGTCCTCGTGCCTCGTCTTCTGTTGGGTCAAGTTTTCTGGGACCGTTTGTACAGCGAACAGTCTTCGTGTCACTACCTTACAGTACAGGGTCACGTTACGAATACTGTGCACTTCTTCCTGCGTAGGCAAATGGAACAAATCGGTTGGTTTTTATTTGCATTTGCTCTGTTCTACGGTGGATTTGATAGAAATTATGAAGGCGCCATTAATTCCTAGGCAGTTTCTCGGAAAACGTCATAAACGAGTTTTTGAACTACATTTTCGCCTTCACCGGCGAACCAAAACCCGTCAGAGGATTCCGAGATTCTTATGCACAGGCAATGGCTGAAATTTTACGCTACGTTCCAAAGATCCCGATCTTGAACAGCCTTAAAATTGTTTTTGACATCTTTATTCGTTTCAAAGAAACAGACGTACAATGTTAACCCACTTGTACACGTAAAATCAAGTATGAGCCGAAATTTAAATAATAAATAACCGCAGAAAATTGCTCAAATTTTAACGGTATATTCACTAAGTATTTATCTGGAATAAACATGTCCTAGTTTTCAAAATCTTTATCCAATATCGAGAAACGCCCCAAAAAGTTGTTTTTTTTGTACCTACACCCAGCCGCGGATTCCCAGAAGACAGTCCGTCCTCGAAGTGACTCGGTGAGCCGCCACGTAGGAATTCTTGCTGCCTGTAAGGTGGAGATGCTCTCGCAGTCTCATGTCCCCTTGCAGAGACGTCGGTTTCAGAAAGTGCAATACTATTGTTTCTTTTTCACATAATGGAACAGTAAGAATTTTCTTGTGCAAATAATTTTTACATGGAATGCTGTTATGCTGCGTTTACTTAAGATATACCGTAAAATGAACTTGTTAACATTGACTATAAGCTAACTATTAACGGTACGAGAGCGCTATCCACCACGTGACCAGATAGGTCGAAAGGCGTCCCATCGACTGCAGCCAGCTATGGGGCACAGCGTACAGTTGGTGTAGTCTGTATAACGTCGTACGTCTTCGGTTAGGACAAAGCCATTTATTTATCAATATCAACGTTTCCTGGCATTGTAAAATTACTGAAAGATAGTGTATATCACATGTAGACGTCTCCTATCGTGTGGCTGGCACAAGACAACTTTTGTTAGCAAATATTTGTTACTACTTGTTACTTCATTCGCCCCAGAGTAAGTGTACTTTCCCCACGTATCTCGTTGCTAATGGCCAGATGGGCAACCGCGTTTGGTGGGCAGCGTGGCAGCCCCCCGCCCCCGCTCCTTACCCTGTACGTGCTACAGCGCTGCTTCACGTATGTGAAACAGCAAAACTGGAAATAAAGGAGAATGCGCTCTTACCTGCAAATAAGGAGTACCTTGTAAGCTGCGATGTGCGACTCGGATCACCCAGACTGGTGTTCTGTGAATATTACATTCCAGTTCTTTTAATTCTCTCCATGCTTCGCTTCACATTCATGGCTTTTATAGTTTTCCGAACTGCGCTGTAACTCTGTCGGTATTCGATTTCTACCTTGCTTTGCTTCCTTACTAACGCTAAGAATCAAATCAACTTATCTTACGTGGCAAAACTGCATTCACAATTCAGAACTTAACACTCTAAACACATTGTTGCTGATACAAGCATCATAATGCCAACGTACACAGAACGATTGAAGAGTGACAGTTGCAGAGTTGTTCTACATATTCACCAGGACACACTCTCAAACACGCAACACTGCGCCGTGTACAGCCTACTTCTACAATTCCATTTTGTAACCTGTATAATCATCAAAGAATCAACGACACTAAACTATAAGAGAATGGCACTACTACAGGTTAGCAGATATTCAGCAATTTTTTTTTAAAACTTTCATTCCTTCACCAGATACGTGTAGGCTGGTTCATGGAGGACTTAATGTCCTTTGGAGCCTTAGCTTAGACTTAAATTTTGCTATTGCGATACTCTTTATTTGTTAGGTTGAGTAGAGAACTACCTATTATCTAAATCTACTTTTCTACTTGCGCTATTTTTTTCCTGGATGGGGTAAATACACTTCCCTGGCATTCACCTCGTAGCTGAGGGAAACCCCCTAAAACCTCAGCCAGGGTCGGGTGTTGTTCCTATTTAATTTTACTTCTTTATACTCTTTTATTTCATATTTCGTTACTTTGTAGGTGTGGTGGTAGCTGTTTTCCTCTTGTAATTTGTTCTAGTTCATTCTGTTTTTTTTTTTTTTTTTTTTTTTTGGGCAAATTTTTCTCTGTTGCTATTGCTGTTAGCTCTGGTGGAAATGGATACTTGTATTTTGGTAGGTTCAGCTGGGACGGTGTTTTTATGAACAGTTTTTTTATGTTTTCATTTGTCTGTATTCTGTTGTCGCCGTATGAGGCCAGCTGTTTTATTATTCTCCATTCTATGGAGTCGGTTGCAAGTGTGGTGTGAAGCGTCGATATCCGTTCATAGGGTACCTTTGATATTGTTCTTAGCGTTCTTCTGTCTGTTGATTTAATTCTGTTGCATTGTGTGGTGTTTCCGCTCCATGCCATTGCTGCGTACTGTAGAATTCACCTTACGAACATTTACTTTCACGGTTTGGGAGTTTTCATCCTCCAATTTTGACTTGGCTCTTGTACGACTGAGCTCATCTGCTGCGGTAGACAGCAAGCTGAATTTTTCTCTCTCCTCGGACGTGTGGTATCGGCGGTTGTCGTTGGGGTTGCCAAAACAGAATATAATGGCTAAGATGATGTTGCTGAGTTCACTTTACGAATTTACAGGAGGAATGGAAAGAGTCTCGGGCACCATGTTTACTTCTGGTTGTGTGGTAACAGAACGGTGCTCATCATGCAGGAGTGTGGACGAGTGGAGGAATTTGTGTGGCGGTATTTTGTTGGGACTGAAGTTCTCGTCCACTCAGGTCGCTTCACAGCATTCCCTAAATTAGTTTCATGTCACCAGACGACGTCGAAAATTTCACCAAAAACAAATTTTGTAACGGAGACTCAAGAATTGTCGCGTATAATTAGGCTACGTGTATACTTCAATAAAGCAGAAGTGACACATATTATATTCGGATCTAGAAATCCCCACGAAGACCAATTCACATAGGTACGGTAGGTTACTAATTAAAAGGAATTGTGTAGGACTTTATCGATATCTTCTTTGGAAAAGAAAATTCATATACGGTGACACGAGTCTCACAATGATTAACAATTCTAAAGGTCAAGCATCAAAATGGCAGAGTGTAGAACAGTAATTTACGGAAGGATGCCAAAAAACTCAGTGTAAAAACGGTTTAAAACAGAGCTAGATTATTCTGTTTAAGCTGTCGAACTGTGCTAAAATGTTGCGGTGACACAACTGTAGTTGCCCATTGAGGGTATGCATTGGGAGACGCTTTTTGCGTCTTAATATCTCGATCTCTTCGAGAATGTTGAGGTTATGTCCCGTTCTTTCCTGGTGAAGAATTTTTTAATTATATTGCAAGTTTGGTCACTTAGCGCTGATCTGGAGTTAGCTAAATTAAGACGTTCTTTACATTTAGTACAGAAGCTTCTGCCCGTTTGTCCCAGAGTATCTCATAGGAGAGTTGCGGCACTTAATGCACTGTGGCCCAGTACTGTTGTGTCTGTGGGCAACGTGAAGTACCGGTTCAGCTCTTCGGTGGGACAGCAGGGTGATTTGCCTCTACCACGGCCACGCAGGTTCTTCCACAGCACAACTGGTGTATATCTGTCGTCATTTAGTGTACGGGCATGCCTCAGTTTCGCGTTTCATTCAGCTTGACTGACTCTGGCCCGTTTCCCCTTTCATGTGCGATAGACTGGTCGAAGAGGTCTGGTAGCAATGCATCGCTGGTCACCGGAGATGACGCAGTTGTATTTCTGGCCACGGGGCATTTAAAGGCATTGACGTATGTCCAACGCACCCGTAATATGCAGGCGTAATAGGAAAGTGTGACCAGTGCGTGGGACGCAGTCCCAGTAGAGTCAGGTGCGTTTCAAAAAGTGCGTGCTTCACCGTGGAGAAGGCGTGAAGGATGTGTGAGGATGCGTGGCAGCCACTTACAGCCACTGCCTGCAGTGTCGGCTGTTGTGGCTCAACTTACGATATAACTTTATACCAAGAACACAACACTTTTAGGAATAGTGATCTTCTCCCTTTAATATCTAAAAGATGACTCATAGCAACTACAAAAACTTCATAGAGTAAAAGCGTGGAAAATAAAAGAAACTGTTAGGAGCAAAGAAATTCACAACACAGAACCGTAGCAGAGGGGAGGAAACACAGTTCCGATTTATTTACTTTAACATCGAGTTGTAGGCAACAGACGAGTGGGAATAAGAGGACAGGTTGGCCCTTATCTCAGCAGTACTGGTTTCTGGACATAACGTTATAGGAACTTTTCTTCTGGTTTTGCGCAGTGCTACCTTCTGCAGGAATATGTGGTGCATTTTTAAACCCCTATGTATAAATTTACACCTGCCACACAACATATGTGACATAAGTGAAAATAAAGTAATGAATCAAAGAAAAATCGATCACGGTGTTTATAAATATAGCAAACCGATGCGGCGTTTCGAAGATTTTATTTACAGATGGAAAATCAGCCATCGCAATATGCACGGATCATCAATACAAAACTCACACTGGCTGAGGGAAGTAGATAAACACCGATCTCGGTCTGTGCTTCGCTAAATGAAGTACACGGCTACTATAAACGATTCATTAGTTTTGAAATCTCGATATTTTCCAAGGTATTTGTTAGCCTCCGCAGACGGAAATGTAAACCGTGAATGTTACCGGAGGTCCACGAATGTAGGAGCACTGTATATTGGTTCGGATCCATTCCGGTTGTAATGAATGTCGACAGCTGTTATTGAATCACTTATTATTCACATTAAGTTAAGCTTCGTGCACCAGAAGGTACATATTTGACGTTTAGCGTACGTGGCGCACGCCCACGAGCTTAGAAGAGCCGCTGGACAGAGATTCCGTTCAGGAAACTGTTGTCTGTCTGGCAGGGGCGAGTGTACCGTCAGTTGCGTCCGTGGAGAGATCGCCTACTGACCGTGTAAGTGCCTCTAGAGAGGGAAGCACCCTCCACTGACCTGGTCAAACATACCGGTCGCCGAAGAAATATTAAGTTCTTTAGAAAATTATACAAGTCCTCGCTAAGTAACTGAAAAGAACACAAGGTAAATACACATCTAACTGCGTCCTCCAACCAGATATTCTGTCCGTAGGGGGCGCCTCAAGAGATGTAAACGTAAAATTGGAGTAGGATCGCGCACTGAGGTTCAAAAAATGGTTCAAATGGCTCTGAGCACTATGGGACTTAACATCTGTGGTCATCAGTCCCCTAGAACTTAGAACTACTTAAACCTAAATAACCTAAGGACATGACACACACATCCATGCCCGAGGCAGGATTCGAACCTGCAACCGCAGTGGTCACGCGGTTCCAGACTGAAGCGCCTAGAACCGCACGGCCACACCGGCCGGCGCGCACTGAGGGTTCCGTACAAATTTAACTGTGTGTGTGTATATACACACACAGACAGTTCGTCCATGCCGCGAATCGAGAATTTCGACTGCTTTTGCCCGTTATCGACACTTACTCGCAGGACATCGGTCCCAGGGATTCCAAGACTTTCGCGGATCTTTTAATTTCAAGTCAGTACATCATTATACGACATGGTTGACGAACTTTGGCTGTTCAGTATAAAACAACCAAAAACACCTTAAATCGTTTATATTTCAACTTCTAATTTACTAACGCGGCCAGTTCCGGCGATACACTACGCCATCTTCAGGACCCCGACCGACGTGTAGGAAGAATCCAGTGTCATGTGCAATCGAAATAAGGGCGAGCATTCAGTACCCGGTATCTATAGAGTACTGTTTTGAACAACGGGATCGCCTCGTTCATCAATTCTAGACTGCTGTTGAACGGTTCAGAAGTTGGGATGATAATTCGGCAGACAATTTACCACATGAAACTTTCCGGCAGATCAGAACTTTGTGCCGAACCGAGACTCGAACTCGGGACTTTGGCTTTAGCAGGCAAGTGCTCTAGCCGTCGATCTACTGAAGTAGAATGAAAATTTCATTCTGGAAACATCCCCCAGGCTACGGTCAAGGCTCGTTTCAACAATATCCTTTCTTCCAGGGCTGCTCGCCCTGCACGTTTCGCAGGAGAACTTCTGTCAAGTTTGGAAGGTAGTAGATGAGGTACTGGCGGAAGTAGAGCTCTAAGCACGGGCTGTGTTTGGTTAGCTTAGTCGGCAGAGCGCTTGCCTACGAAAGGCAAAGGCGCCGGGTTCGAGTCTCCGACAGTCACACAATTTTGATCTTCCAGAAAGTTTTATATGAGGGCACACTCCGCTGCAGAGTGAAAATTTCATTCAGTCCCGTCGACAACTATGTCATTAGAGACAGAGCGCAAGCTCGGTTTGGGAAAGGATTGGGAAGAAATGGGGCGTGCACTTTCAAAGGAACCATCCCGGCATTTGCCTGTAACGATCTAGGTAAATCACGGAAAACCCAAATGAGGATGGCCAGAGACGGGTTTGAACCGGCGTCCTCCCGAATGCGAGTCCCACGTGCTGACCACTGCGCCACCCCGCTCGGTTTCATTCTGTAATTTGCCTCGTAGCACACTGTAAGTTAGTGAAAACCGTGTCTCGATACCCTCATTCGTTCCGGTTATATTTTGGACAGACCACCGAAAGTACGCTGGTGTGCAAAACTCAGCGAGGAAAGTAACTTTCACATAATGTGTCAGTGCCGAGTAACAGGCAAATGAGAGAAATGATGATGCCTCTGTCATTACGAAAGGCAGTTCGAGACAGTTACCAGGGTGCGTGGCTACCACGGACGGTAGTGCGTGCTCTGCAAAGTGCTCCCACGAGCTCGGGAAGGGCTTTTTGTGGAGGCGAATGCTGCATCCCACACGTGCTCAGTGGGACTGAAGTCGGGGGAAAAAGCAGGACAGTTCATTCCCCGGACATCGTCTTGTTCCGAGAGTCTTCCAACTGCGCAGTTCGATGAGACTACGCATTATGGTCCACGAGAGTAAAGTCTAGACCGAATGCGCAGCTGAGAAGAGGCACGTGAGGCAGGAGCACAGTATCACAATAGTGCCGCTTTCGGAGATAGTGGGGCCACCGCGGCGAAGCGACGGTATTCGTCTCCACAACAGGCGGACCACCAGAACGGTCAGGTTCGGCCACGTTCCTGGGTGCATTGTATGTTCGAGCCGTATGGTGGGTGAAACGTGATCGTTTTGGTGGCTCGTGTGTTACGGTGTGGGGAGGCTGAATGTTGCGTGGACGTACAGACCAGATCCTTAAAAACGGCACACTCACTGGTCTGCCGCTGTACTCCTTCCCCACGTGCGTTTTTTAAAAGGGTACATTCCGCCCTGACTGCATTTTTACGGATGACAATGCGCAACCGCACCGAACAGCGCACGGTGGAGGAGGTGTCGAGACGAGACGATATTGAGCGCGGGCCCTGGCTTGTCCCTTCGAGTACGACTGGAACGCATCGCAGCGCCCAGGACCGTCCAGCGGTTGTGGACAGCGCTGATGGGGGAGCGGGACGCCCCGCCGTGTGCAGGGACAGCCGGCAGTACGAGAGGTGAACACCTGCTGTTAGGCCTTAACGTACGCATTTTAGAGCCGATGTTTTGCTTTTTCGGCCTGTACTGCCACCTCTGAAAGTTGTCTGTCTATCAGTGTCAGCAACAACAGTGCCGGTACACGTATTCCACTGTCAGAGGTATCAGAAACATCTTCGTTTACAACTTTCGTCTCGGTCCTCTCTGGACCGAGGTTCCTTATCACAAGTCGATACATTTACCCTTCTCCATTATCACCAACTGCGACATAATCGCGCGTACAAACAGTGATCCAATACTGTACTGGAATAACAAACCTTCTCCATTGTCCCTGAAAGTTAGCAGCATCATCACGGTACTCTTACAAGTACAAACGCCGCGCGGTCTCAGGCGCCCTGCCACGGTTCGCGCGGCTTCCCCCGTCGGAGGTTCGATGATGATGATGATGATGTTTCGTTTGTGGGGAGCTCAACAGCGCGGGCATCAGCGCCCGTACCGACTCCCAATCTTTACACAGTCTAATCTAGCTACTTTCACGAATGATGATGACAACACAAACACCCAGTCCCCGGGCAGAGAAAATCCCCAAACCGGTCGGCAGTCGAACAGGGGACCCCGTCACCCAGACGCAGCAACTCTAGCCACTAGACCACGAGCTGCGGACTCGGGGATTCGAGTCCTCCCTCGTACATGAGTGTGTGTGTGTTGTCCTTAGCGTAAATTAATTTAAGTTAGATTATGCAGCGTGAAAGCCTCGGGACAGATGATCTGAGGAGTTTGGTCCCATTAGAACTTACCACCACCACCGCCACGTAGTAGGTACATACGAAAAGCGGCTAGTAGACCACAGAGAAAGAAGCAAATGATTGTAGTAAACAGGGGTGTGGAAAGCAATACTTTAGCAGATGCGACATATGGATGCCAATGTTACAGTACTGTTAATTACAATGAAAGGAACACCCTTAGCTGCTTACAGGCGTTGACATATGTCAACGGGGACAGATGAGAATGTGTGCACCGACTGGGACTCGAACCCGGGAGCTCTTGTTTACATGTCAGACGCTCTATCCACCTGAGCCACCGAGGACACAGAGGATAGCGCGACTGCAGGGATTTATTTCTGGCACGCCTCCCGCGAAACCCACATTCTCAACGTATTGTCCCGCACTACATTCGTAGCGCCCCCGCCCATTATACTCATTACTCGCGGCGCGTTGCCGATTCCCGTAAGAGTTCGGGCACTGTTTGTGCATTCCACAGAAGAAGAAGATGGTCAAGTGGCCGGTGAGCCTTAGCTATATATATATACTAAGATGGTATCTGTTCTTTCTGACATGTCCGAAAGAAAGGTACCATCGGTGACCAAGCAGCTCGTTAGAATGAAATTACAATGAAATGAACACCATTAGCTACTTACAGGCGTTGACATACATCTGTCCTCTGTGTCCTCGGTGGCTAAGATGGATAGAGCGTCTGCCATGTAAGCAGGAGATCCTGGGTTCGAGTCTCGGTCGGGGCACTCATTTTCATCTGTCCCCGTTGACGTATGTCAACGCCTGTAAGCAGCTAAGGGTGTTCCTTTCATTGTAATTAACAGTACTGTAACATTGGCATCCGTATGTCGCATCTGGTAAAGTATTGCTTTCCACACCTCTATTTACTACAATCATTTGCTTCTTTCTCTGTGGTCTACTAGCCGCTTTTCGTATGTACCTACTACGTGGCGGTGGTGGTGGTAAGTTCTAATGGGACCAAACTGCTCAGATCATCTGTCCCGAGGCTTTCACGTTGCATAATCTAACTTAAATTAATTTACGCTAAGGACAACACACACACACACACTCATGTACGAGGGAGGACTCGAATCCCCGAGTCCGCAGCTCGTGGTCTAGTGGCTAGTGTTCATTTCATTGTAATTTCATTCTAACGAGCTGCATGGTCACCGATGGTATGTGTTCTTTCGGACATGTCCGGATACGTAAGTACCGGGAAACAGAGTTTCAACAACATGGGTGTCGGTGGTGGACCGCCAGTACCCGACATGAACTCGCAGCATATTTATGTGTAAAGGATATTTGAGAGCTTTGGTGTCTTCTTGCCCTGTCGATGGCGTCAATGAGGTTTTTAGCGTCAATGAAGTCCTGGGACGCAATGTGGATTAGAAGAACTGTATTCGCATTTTCGAATGTATTGAAACATCAGCTGTACTGTTTCTCGGTGACAGTGAGAATTTGTGGCGGACCGGGACTCGCAGCCTGACTTGCAGTGTTTTATGCGGGTGGTCAGCTCAGCAGCCTGTGGCCAGCGCAGCACGCTCTCTGCACAGACCCCGACTTCCGTGTCTTTTGCACTCGCACAAATACTGTGAATTCACTGCAGGGAGAGGCGTATCATTACAGTCGCAGTCTTGTTTATAGGCACTCGTGTCAGAAGGACATTGCAGGCTCTGCAACATAATATTTCATGTCGATAAACAGAGCCGTGACTTTAATCATTCATTTCTGCATGCAAGGAATGTACAGTATCCGTGCGAGTATAGGATGTAAACTATATGGTGACGTATGAAAGTTCGGGGCTGTCTGGGAAGCGTCCTCGGGTAGCCGAAGCAGTTAAGATGACCGTCCCCGGAAAGCGCGAATTCCGGTTTCGACTCACGGTCCTGTACAAATTTTTATTGTTAGCAATAAAAAGTGAAGCGCAAATGCGAATATAATTCTCGTATTTCATACGGCTGCCAACTGCTCCGGTGCCTTCAGACAAGCGTGCATTGCAGAATACATCAGACCAACTCAGGGACTCCAATATAACATAATTTCAGTTGCGGAGTCTTGTCATTGCGTTCGGAATACCCCTGGAAATTTTGAGCGGGAATGCTGAGCGCTGTCTTCACATGAACGGTGACCGTAGGGAACAATTGTTGTAATATCTTTGTCTTCGAGGGTATGTGTGCAGTGTAGAGCCGCGTGGTTTTGTTATAACGTGTTCTCGTACTCAGTCATAATACGTGGAATCAGGGAAACCATTGGTTGCCTGGCCTACGAGGGACTGTCTGCTCTCACGGGAGTTCGAGTGCGTGACACCTGAGCTAGCGCAACTCGTGCGCGACGATGTCTGCCGGTGTCTGTCGCCCGGCAGTCAAGAAAACAGCAACAGCACGTTGGTCCTGCTTGGACGCATTAGGTAATAATGCCTGCACAGTTCACGTTGTATTTGCCGTACAAAAGTCGGAAAGAGGCGAAAACCACGCCAGTGCCTCGCACAAACGTCGGTGTAACGGGAACAGGTGCAGATATTTTTGTTTGTGGTACCTTAATATGTGGACACATCTCTTCGGCGAATAGGCTACCTACAAACACGTCACAACCTTCAGGACGTAATGTTTCCCGCAGACTGATACTACACCGACAAGTGGACTATGCTTGTCAGTATAGACTAACCGTTTTGCGTCCGCGCTTCAACACCTGACGTGTTGCCCACGGGAAAATCAGCATTAATGACTTGCTCTTGCCATATGTAGTTAGATGTACTAACCAATCTAAAAACATTCGACCTGTAAAATGTATAATTGTCAGTCTTCAAACGACGTAAATACTGGTGTTACGTTGTCCACCACGCCGTCCTCAGTCACCAATAGAGATTCCTGCACTGACACCCGTTGCGCAATCTATGTCCGTGTCGGAGTCGCCCTACGTTGCATACACGCTGCAGAAGGAAACGCCCTCGAACGGAAATTTTTGTTGGCTATTACAGTGCATTTCGTGCCAATTTAACGTTTCTTGTGTTCCGTTTTGCCGTCATCAGCGTATCTATCCCCACTGCTGATGGAAATATAGCCTCCTGAAATGAAGCCGGCCGGAGTGGCCGGGCGGTTCTAGGAGCTTCACTCTGGAACCGCGCGACCGCTACGGTCGCAGGTTCGAATCCTGCCTCGGGCACGGATGTGTGTGATGTCCTTAGGTTGGTTAGGTTTAAGTAGTTCTAACTTCTAGGGGACTGATGACTTGCGATGTAAAGTCCTACAGTACTCACAGCCATTTGAACCATTTGAACCTCCTGAAATCTTCCAGTAATCTGTAATCCCTGTGTGGACGTCGTGCACATTAATTCGTTATTTTGGCTTTATTAGAGTATGGTTTCCACAGAAATTCTGCAAAGCGTTCTTTTACAGGTTTGCTGCCTCTCCTGTGTACGGCACGTAGTAACGCCTTGCTGTTTGTTTCCTTTCACAGGTGAGTCGTGCAGTTCCCATAACACGTGCCAGACACTGCCCGAAGCTGAAACGTGCACGGGCTGCGCCTGCCGCGGCAGCTGCAATAGTACGTGAGTAAACGTTCAATAAGAGCTGTTGCGTGCCGGTTCCTGTGTGTACGCGGCACTCGAAACCACTTTTACGATGGAAAATGGCAGCTCCTGAGGGCTTTACGGCCGTGGTTCACCCTGCCTGCTGGCTTCCGTCGTAATTCTCGGCTACGTGCCGCTTGTGGACGAGGCCAGTCCGTCAATTGTCCCCCATCAGCTGCACGGCCTGCTCCAATGAAGCGGCGGCGCGGCGCTGCTAATGACACCGGTACACCGGTATCCGAGCTCTGTACAAAGTGGTCCGTAATAAATACCTCCCTGTACTCATTCTTATAGGTGAAGGTGGCCGGTACAAATCCATACATATTATAAAAATGGATGTACAGGTATGAATGTAGGTGTATGTATGTATGTCCCAAACCACTGGACGTAATTCAACCAGTCTGAAAGTAATCGCTGTGAGGGCAAGTACTGCCCACTTATCACGTGGGTGGAAGTGCGGCTGAAAAAGCAGGTAGCCGACGACGCGCGAATATTCGTTCATCCAGTATTTGAGAATAAGGGCACTTAGAGAGTTGCAACAAACTTTGCAAATAATTTCAAATCTTCACGAAACCTTTTCTCGCTGACAATCGCCACAAAATGCTGAATGTCACTTACTATATTTTCGCTGTTCAGGCAGTAAAACTGCCAGATGAAGCACGTCGTTTTAATTTATTACTTCGTTACTACTAACAGTATTCGCGACACATTTTTCCGACAGTATTCACTTATACCACCGAAATAAAATTATACCGTTGCACGCACGTAGTTCAGGAGCTATGACGTCTCAAACACTGTGATACGTTAAAAATTGCCGCATCACGCACGAGGTCTCAATTTAGGATTTCTTCGCGACTAACTCTATTTGCAAAACATTACGCAGACAGTAGCCACGTATGCTGCTGGGTGTACCTGCAAAATTATAACATCGTACGATACATTGTTTAAGAGAAAAATTGAGCTACCTGAAACCGTGGCGAAATTCGCTAGAGATGTGTGCAAACATGTGCGATGTACGTTAAATGGATTTGACAAGTGCGTACGTGTGCAAAGGGACGGGCAAAAAACTCATACCAAACCTCCTGGAAAGATTTCAACCAAATTTGGTATGCATTCGTTACGATCTGGAAAGAAATACTGTGGCAGTAACAACCACCAGCCATCCATTGCGTTATGGGTGGTGAAAGAACTGGGGAGGGGGTGGTGGACAGAGAGGGAAGGAGGGGAAGTGGGGTGGGGAGGAGATGGTCAGAGAGAAGGTCTGGAAAAGATGGAATTAGATGGGGGGAGGAGACGCTCAGATGGGGGAGGGGCAGATGGACAGGGAGATAGCAGGGAGACAGGCAGGAGGATATGGACAGAAAGTGGGAGGTAGAGGAAGTGGACAAAGGCAGGGGTGGAGGGGATCGACAGAGAGGAGGGAAGATGGGAGGAGGAGACGCACGGAGGGGCAGATGGACAGAGATATGGACAGGAGGAGACAGACAGTGAGTGGGGAATGGAGGAGGTGGACAAAGCGACGGTGGAGGAGATGGGAAGAGAGGGCGGAGGAGATGGAGGGAGGCTAATGCACAGGAGGGGTGACGCATGTGGAGAGAGTGAGGGGTAGCTGTAGATGGGTGGAGAGAGAGGCAGGACGATATCGACAAAGAGTGCGGGATGGAGGAAATGGACAGGCAGAGGGGAGGAGGAGATGTACAAAGGGAGGGAGTTGGAGTAGTAGCTGACTGCAATAGATTGATACGTGGGCGACGCGCTCATGCTCGCAAGGAACGCACCGCATTTAAGCGGCAGTGCAGTCGCACTGCATACGAGTTGGTTTTGTATTTCACTTTTCGCAACAGCATAAATCACAAAGAGAAAGAATTTTCGGCATTATATAATCATTTTTGTCTCGTGCGAAGACGTGATATCATTTTTATCTGGTACAAACAGTCGAGCTACGAATAGAAGCAGACAATTTCAAAGATTTTCGCACTGACGTCGCCACGCAATCGTTACTTAGTTTCATAATCGATAAAAGATCTTTCACACAAATAAGTCGAGCGAAATACTGTAGCACTTTTGCAACCTCATTATGGAAACAAACGCCACGTACCTGGGGAAAACGTAAAAGGATTTGCCGTCAAGACTTGAACTTCCTTGCTGGTCAATCAGTTATATCTGCACATGCACAGGGCGCTTTCAGCTGAAACTGCACTCGGTCTCGAAAACAGCTTGAAAAAAGACATAAGATTGGCAGTGTCCTCAAAACGTTTACGAAACTACCCTCGTAATTCTCTCAAGGCGACAATGAATTCCGCACGTCTCGTGTTTTCATTAACGCCAGTGAGCTTAAGGAATTGGACTCTGTTTGTCAGAATGTGTCCCTTCTATGACGCGATTTTCTTTTTGAATGCATCCCCATCATTTCAGAAAGCAGTTGTTCCTCAGGTAGCAATGTGCAGCCAGCTCCACGTAAAATACAAGGTCCGCAGTCTATTCCGGGTTCACCATGTTCTAATTTTCGTCCCTTCATTCCTTTTTTTCTCACAATTTCATTCCAGGGGTGCCTCTTGGCTTAACCGTCCGATGTTGCAACTGACAGTGGAATACTGCGTGCGACTTCAGAAATTTTACTGCTCATGCCGCCAATTTCTGCACGTTCCGCATGCCTGCAAATTTAGAGTTAAGTGCTTCTCGATGTACAGAACAATGAATGTCGTCCGTCGATCGCTGTAATTTTTTTGCTGTTTCATTGCCAAATAATCCTTTAAATTCTTTCTGTATGTTATTGTAATATCGTTTCGTAGCAAATTTACTGTACCTGTCGCTTATGCGACTGTATAATATATATTGTGAATTGTCATCCTTCTCGTGTGTCATTCGCATTCACTTTTACAGTCTTGTGACGAAAGTCGCGAGGTGGCTTCTTTTTGTGCGAATAGCCACTGGACGTGTGGACATCCTTCGTAGCACGAACAAGCAGCGGAGGGTAAACAGCGATTACGCCACGATTCTGCCGGTCGAAGGACGGCGCAGCGCAGTACCGAGCGAGATGTCGCCCTGTGCGGAGGAAGGACGGAGCAGACCCGGCGTAGGCCGAGCATGTGGCCCGAACCTAACACTCCCCACAAGACGGACCTGCTGAGGTGGTCACGTTTCTTAGCCACCGAGCTTCTCACTCATTACTCCTTTAGATGTTTTGGCTGTGGCTTGAAAGGCCAAGTCCGCAAACAAAGTGTAAACTCATGAGACGAACTGATCGTTCGAATTATGAACAGAACTGCCTCATTAAAACAACGCCTAGACTACTTCAGTAGAGCTCATTGTGGTGTTTTCAAGAGAATTTGGAACTTTATCAAAGTTTAAGGCGAAATTTATCAAAAATCAACTTTGCCTATCCTCACGACCTTCTGTGCGTATTTGTCTGCGATCGAGACTACTGAATTTTAATACCTCATTAAGCCCGAAGTAATACGAGAACTATAATGTCATTAAACTCTGGCACGTATCGGCCGCCTAAACGGCCGCTAAGAGACGAAAGCCGCGTGGGATTAGCCGAGCGTTCTAGGGCGCTACAGTCATGGACTGTGCGGCCGGTTCCGGCGGAGGTTCGAGTCCTCCCTCGGGCATGGGTGTGTGTGTTTGGATAATTTAGGCTAAGTAGTGTGTAAGCTTAGGGACTGATGACCTTAGCAGTTAAGTCCCATAAGATGTCACACACACAAAAAAGAGACGAAAGTCTAAAATTCATAACTGCTTACTGAAATAGATTATAAGAGCTGCTGTTACAAGAGTTAATACACTTCGTATGTGTGCAGAAAGTTATTCGTGTCAGATGGTAAATAAACGTGGATTAAACGTACCAGTCGTAGTGAAATGATTCCTTTTACGTGTCTCGTTCATTGGAGTTCAGTATACAGAAAGGAAGGTATTTGGATGATTATATTTGGTACACAGACGTTTTCTCGTGTACACATATTTCAAATTACATAAAACATCCTTATTGAAGCAAGTCGGCAAATAGTAGAACCATTCACCTCGTTACATTGGTAAACAAGGGCTGCTTTTACTGCCATGAACACACACGTCTGAAATTCACAACCGCTTATGAAATACTTTTAAAATACCACAGAAAAAAATTAAACTTCTAATTTCACTATATTTTAAACAATTTGCGAATCTTAGATAAACATTGTCATGCGCATAAAAGCCATGGCCGTCCGTTGTAGCCGAGCGGTTCTACGCGCTACAGTCTGGAACCGCGCGACCGCTACGGTCGCAGGTTCGAATCCTGCCTCGGCCATGGATGTGTGTGATGTCCTTAGGTTAGTTAGGTTTAAGTAGTTCTAAGTTCTAGGGGACTGATGACCTCACAAGTTAAATCCCATAGTGCCCAGAGCCCTTTGGACAATTTTTTTTTTAAAAGCGACGACTCTTTACCAAGTTCACGGCGTCACCAGTGCCAACATGAATGATATTGCTCTGCCGTCTTGCTTAAATAAGAGACTTGCTTGCAATTTAAAATTCTTGAAAATGTAAAGTTTGTTGAAGCTCGCTAAGTGCTCTGTTCCTCTAACCCTGTGGGAATGTAGTCCGAGTAATTTGCATGCCTTCACTTAGACTGACTCAAGACATGTATAACGCCTCTAACCGTCATACTTGTCTTACAGTGTCAAGCCTTTACCGTCAAGATGGTACGTCTTAATGAGTAGGCGATGACAACATTTTAAATTATTAAATTCGGTCAATAATTATGTGAAATACTGAAGTCAGTTTCTGTAGCTCCTGGAAGCAGTTAGGAAGGAAGCTGCAACAGGATGATATAGCTCATTATTCTGTTCTTGGAGATGTGTCCTGTTTACGAGTTATCCTCGGTGATGTGTGTTACCTGTAGGATGGATATTATGAATGTGTCGTATAATGTTCGCAGATGTGTTACTACAATAAGGTTTCTCTGGTTATTCTCGATGGTGTTATTCTTTTTGCTGTACGGAAATGGGTATGTTGTAGTTTTTCGAAATCAAAACACTAGATTGCACATGGCGATTGGTAGAAAACACTTCAGCATATAGTTCACGAGTTCTCTGGATCCTCACTTCGTAAACATCTGCCGACCGGAGTAGCCGTGCAGTTCTAGGCGCTACAGTCTGGAACCGTGCGACCGCTACGGTCGCAGGTTCGAATCCTGCTTCCGGCGTGGATGTGTGTGATGTCCTTAGGTTAGTTAGTTTTAAGTAGTTCTAAGTTCTAGGGGACTGATGACCTCAGAAGTTAAGTCGTACAGTGCTGAAAGATATTTGAACCGTAAACAGCTACTGTACTCCACGTTTGTTTAGATTGATCCGTTTACCCATATTTTATCTATTTATTTATTTTCGGCTTTGGTCAACAAAGATCATACACCCAGCAGTAGTTAAGCAAGTGCCATATTGACATAACTGCAACTTCGACGGACGGCCGCTATGGCCGAGCGGTTGTAGGCCCTTCAGTCCGGAACCACGCGGTTGCTACGGTCGCAAGTTCCTGCCTCGGGCATGGATGTGTGTGCTATGCTCAAAGTCTAGGGGACTAATGACCTCAGAAGTTGAGTCCCATATTGCGTCGAACCTTTTTTTTTTTTTTTTTTTTTTTTTTTTTTTTTTTTTTTTTTAATTTGCAATTTCCACGGTAGAACAATAAAAACTTCGTTGTACAAACATGTGGTCTTAATGTAAAATAGAAACACTAAAATATGTACACCAGACTGGCAGCTGTAGTTACAAAAGTACCAAGTTAATATCAGTGCAAGTTTGACAGTAGAACAGTGATAAGAGTTCGTTAGTTAAATTAAGAAATACAAAATTGCGGCCCAGGATTCGACCCGGACCGGTTCCGGGCGAGAATTACATGCACAGTAACTTTCAATTGAAAGCTGGACAAGGGCGCCGCTTACAAAGATAAGTTTTTTTTAAGCAAAGGCGTCCCAGTTTCCGAACCGGGCTGCTTCTATGAGAGGGCAAGATGCATACGACGTAAACGTCAAAGCCGGATACCGTCGTATTTTAAATAGTTCTTAGGTAGTATTTATTTATATCGAGCCAGTGAAGTAAAGCAAGTACATTTGTAAGTAGAGGTTAGGTACTCGTAACCAATTCTTGGTACAAGAGCGCCTGTGCAGCGGAGTGCTGGGTACACGCCAGTCTGACGTGGTCCAGACCCGCCGTCAGCGTTGTGTCCTGGCCACAGTGTCCAGAAGCTACGGCTTCCAACCGGTGGCGGCGGGCGGGGCAACAGCCGTGTCCCACCCAGCCTCAGGCTGAGGTTCACCGAGGTGAGCAGACGTTCGCCTGTAGGGCCGGCCTCGAAGTGGCGGGACGCGTGCCGCTCGCAGTTCCAAGCGTCATAAGCAGCTTTGTTGCCGTCGAGTTGAAACCTGTGTAAGGGATCGGGGACGGGCGTAACTGTCGTTCCGTAATGCTCTTTGCAGCGAGACAGCCAACCATTTCATTATGGAGAATGCCTGGATACCCTTCAGCTAAAGTAAGCGACCGTCTAGGCCCAATATCGGCGCGTCTATTACGGCATACAAGAAAAAGTGTTAGTGTGTCCGTCAAACGCCTGATGTCGTAGTTCCTGGGGATCGGTGAGGATCGGTATCAGCCGGAAAATCTGGGTGCCATAGTAAACAGCCAGTCTGACGGGCAGTAACTCGGTATGTAGAGAGACGATTGAGGCGGCAGTGTAGGTAGACGGAATGTCGCACGCCCGCCTCACTTGCAGACCCAGCCGCATACACTGACCAGCCAGGACAGTGTGACCACCCACCTGGCAGCCGGTGTGTCCACCTCTGGCACGGATAACACAGTCGACGCGTCGTGGCTCGGAAGCGACGAGTCCTCGGTGGGTCGGTGGAGGGAGTTGGCACCACATCTGCACTCACACGTCACCTGATTCACCCAAATTCTTGGGAGGGGGCGGTGAGCTCCGACGTTACGTTCAATTACATCCAAGGCTCTTCTATCGAGTTCAGATCTGGCGATTTTGGGTGCCGGCATATCAACTGGAACTCTCAACTGTGTTCCTCGAACCACTCCGTCACACCCCTGGTCTTGTGACGCGGCTATTATCTTGATGAAAAATGCCACTGCTGTCGGGGAACATCACCATCGTGAAGGGGTGAACGTGGTGTGCAACCAGTGTACGACACTCCTCGGCCGTCACGATGCCTCGCACGAGCTCCATGGAGCCGTGGATTACCACGTGAATGTTCTCCAGAGCACAATGGAGCTGCCTCACCTCGTCTGCGTCAACGTCCGGAGCCGATGTGCCCATTTCAGTCGTAGTTGCCGATGTCGTGACGTTAACATTGGCAAGTACGTGGGTTGTCAACTGCAGAGGAGTGTTCGGTGCTCTGTGTGTCAGACACAGCATTAAAGTCTGTTGTCGGTTTCGCCACAGTTCGCCGCCTGTCCTTCTTTACCACTCTGCCCAGCCTACGACGTCCGGCATCTGCAGTGAGGCCTGGCCGCCCAATCCCACGACGTCTGGACGCGGTTCCACCTCGGTTTCGCCACGTGCTGAAACACTCGCCGCACCGCTCCTCGAACACACGACGAGTCGCTCAGTTTCCGAAATGCTCGTGCCGAGCCTCCACGCCATCGCAATCTGTCATCGGCCAGCCTCAGGTAGACGGCGCGCCTTCCACATTCTACACACTCACTGGTGCTACGTGCACCTTGCGTGTGTGGCCAGCAGTCATCGCTCGCCACGTGGCGCTGCCATCGCCTGGACGCGTTCCTATCGACAGTAGGTCGGTGCTGATCATGTCCTGACTAACCAGTCTAGGCGCAAGCGTGGTGTGGCCAATGTCGGTAAGGGAGTACTCCAGGTCGTGATTAATGGTCGTCCCCGTTCTCGAATGGAATGTTAAGTATCACAACGGGGCTGGGGTGAAGAAAGCAACGTCGTTTTTTCGTTGTTTATTTTAATAAACTTGGCGTGCACAATAACATAATTTTGGAGAGTAGTGGGCCTTGCTGTTTCACATGATGGTACATTAGATTAGATGAAGCCGAGCGGCTCTTGTCATAAAAAAAATTGAGGAAACAAGAATTATCGCAAGCCGTGGCTTTAGATAGCAGCCACATCACATATATCGCACTTCAGAAAGAACATCCACTAGTAAATGCCCACACGCAGAGGCTCTTGTCAACATAGAATTGCAATACGCGTCACAGGATAAAGCATTTGCCTAAGTTACGCGTGCCTTGTGCAGATATTTCACATCTTCTCATAAACCACCTGACCGATTTCAACCGAACTTCGTGCACACATCACTTATTGTCTGGAAATCATCGCTGTTCAAAAATCGTTCAAATGGCTCTGAGCACTATGGAACTTAACAGCTGAGGTCAGTCCCATACAAGTTGGAACTACTTAACCCTAACTAACCTAAGGACATCACATACATCCATGGCCGAGGCAGGATTCGAACCCGCGACCGTAGTGGTCGCGCGGTTCCAGACTATGGCGCCTAGAACCGCTCGGCCACTTCGGCCGGCGGAATCATCGCTGTGTGGGCAAGAATCACATACCTATGACAGAGATGGAGATGAAAAAATACTGAAGCCCATGACGCGCAAATACCCGTAACTTCCAGCATCTGAGAATGAGACGACTCACAGATTTGCAACAAACTTTATACATAGTTTCAAACCCGTAGGATAAAAGTTATCGCTTACTACATCATTTTCCCTGGTCAGGTTGCCTTTTGTTAATTCTTTACCATTAGTTAGTTATATTCGCGACAAATTTTGCAGACTGCAATCACGTATTCCATGTAGCACGTATCGTGTACACAAGGTATAAAACAACAATCACTCAGGCGATTCATATTACAAAAGGTTTCCCATGTGATTACGGCCGCACGACGGACTTTGAATGCGGAATGGAGTTTGGAGCTAGAAGCATTGGAAGTTCCATTTAGGAAATCGTTAGGGAATTTGATATTCAGAGTTTCACAATGTGAAGAGTGTGCCGAGAACATCACTTTTCTGGGATTATTTGTCAGCACGGACAACGCAGCGGCGCTGCGTACAGCTGTCGGTGCTAACAGACAAGCAACACTGCGTGAAATAAATCTGTGACGTACCAAGAACGTATACTTTAGGACAGAGCGGCGAAATTTGGCGCTAATGGCCTGTGGAAAGAGATTATCGA
Organism: Schistocerca americana; assembly: GCF_021461395.2. Lineage (NCBI taxonomy): Eukaryota > Metazoa > Arthropoda > Insecta > Orthoptera > Acrididae > Schistocerca > Schistocerca americana. Next base: position 197,013,629 of record NC_060127.1, read on the forward strand.
CCTTTGCTAATAGCACGACTGCCTGCAGCGCCTGTCCTAGTTTCGTGACGATATCTGTTGGACCCGAGGTGACTGCAAAACCGTGGCCTGGTCAGATGATCAATCCCGATATCAGTCGGCAAGAGCTCATGTCTGGGCATGAGCGTGGTGCGGATCCCACGAAGTTGTGGACACAATTTGTCAACAAGGTTCAAAGTGGTTGAAATGGCTCTCAGCACTATGGGACTTAACATCTGAGGTCATCAGTCCCCTAGACTTAGAACTACTTAAACCTAACTACCCTAAGGACATCACACACATCCCTGCCCGAGGCAGGATTCCAACCTGCGATCGTAGCAGCAGCCCGGTTCCGGACTGAAGCGCCTAAGCCGCTCGGTCACTGCGGCCGGCCTGTCAACAAGGCACTGTGCAGGCTGTGGTGTCTCCATAGTGGTCTGGACTGGGTTTACATGAAATGGACAGAGTCCTCTGGTACACCTGAACCGATCATGGTTATGTAAATGGTTATCTGCGGCTACTTGCAGACCATTTGCAGTCACTCCTAGACATCATGTTCCCAAATAGTAACGGAATGTCAGCGGTCCACAGTTGCTCGCGACTGGCTTAAAGAACATTCGACAGTGCATGGAATCCCATCATCTGCACGATTTGCTCTAGTCTAGAGTGCGCCGACGACCGCGGCAAACAGCAACGCAGACGGCGACTGAGTTCCGATATTCCACCAGCGAGGGCGCTGCCGGCGGGCAGTGTGGTTCATCTATCAAGTTTTGGACGCATTCGCACAATAGTTACAGCGCACTATATGTTGCCGAACGGAGGACGTTTTCGCCAGTCTGCGACGGCTTACCTGAAGATGACTGGCAGGTGCCCAGTTGAAATATAGTGCGAGGTATTGAACGACGACCGGCTGCAAAATGGTTCAAATGGCTCTGGGCACTATGGGACTTAACATCTGTGGTCGTCAGTCCCCTAGAACTTAGAACTACTTAAACCTAACTAACCTAAGGACATCACACACATCCATGCCCGAGGCAGGATTCGAACCTGCGACCGTAGCAGTCCCACGGCTCCGGGCTGAAGCGCCCAGAACCGCTCTGCCACCGCGGCCGGCGACCGACCGGCTGCAAGGCCGAAATTTGTTTGAACAGTCAATTCGCCGGAAAAATTTTACAATTCACTTAAAAAGGCGTGTAAATATCATCGTGATATCCAGTTATTATGTTGCGTTTCTCATAAACCACCAGACCGATTTCAACCGAACTTCGTGCACACATCACTTATTGTCTGGTCGTATAGATGCCGATTCTTATAGTAATGTTTTTCACCTGGTACAGTATAGATCCGAAGATAACAAATACCTTCTGTCGAGACCGGCCATTTAGTAAGTAAAGTAGAGATAAATATTACGTCATGTAGGCTGTCAAATACTCTTAGTTATCAAATAATATCGTATCGCTCCGAGTAACACGTGCAACTTATATTGTAGTAAAATGATTCGACGAACACCTTCGAGCTCGGAATTGAGGAATAATTCACAACCTGCCGCATGTCGCATTCGTGGGAATCGCTAACACGAGAAACGATGCGCACGAAGCCGTTTAAGCAGCCGTTCACCCTTACCGCGCTCCGTACGCTAATGGAAAATCCGATAAGAGGCACACTGGGAAGTACCCACAGCCACGCAACACACACTCGTCCACAGAGCTGAGATGTAGATGTGGCGACGGCGGCGCCTCGCTGGCTGCCGCGGCGCTTCTGGGAACTAGCGATCCCGGGAAGACGTGCCGGGCAAGGCCGCAGACCAGAGAGAGAGAGAGAGAGAGAGAGAGAGTTGCGGCTGGTTCCTGGAACTCCAGCTGCCGCCTGGCCGGCCTGGTGGTTCCCATTGCTTCCTGCACGTGCGTCCCATTGCGCTGCGCCGGGGAGACCGGAGAACCGCACAGCAGCAGCAGGCGTGTCGTGTCTTGTGTGTGGCGAGCTGCCAGGCGCGGGTGTGGCCATTAAAACTGCAAGTCGGGGAGGATGGAAATAACCAAGTGTTTCTCGTCATACTGTGTAGTTCGTAGAATACATGGTTCAGTTGTCGCTGATTTCGGTGTTTACAGGACAGCAAGAACGTCTGTAACCCTCTCGGACATCGAGTGTAACTGTGCTTCGAGTGTAACTGTGCTTGACTGACAGACATACTAAAATCCACTAAATCAATCTCGAACGAAAAACTTGTTTCATTTGGTTGCGAACCGGCTTCGGTGTATAATTTAGAACATCTTTAGGCTGTAAGCTACGCAGTACAATAGTATTACACATTCGGAGGGTTTCTATAAAAAGAGATGGTAGTGGGGCTGAAAACATCTAAAATAAAAGATACAGTAATAAGAAAAGATGATGTTATAGAGATAATGGTGGCTGGCGGCAGTGGACGGACCAGGATCTGTAACTGCCGAATAAGGCAACATTACTAGGGAGTACGTACTGTAAACCCCACCTACTGGATACGAAATTACATCATTGACAGACAATCATTATGTGAGGTATATCACTTCAAATGGTGTGTTTGAAATGTACAAGAAAAATATATCTGATAACATGTAGAAATTGTGATGATTGGGTGTTGTGTGATGTCCTTAGGTTAGTTAGGTTTAAGTAGTTCTAAGTTCTAGGGGACTAATGACCATAGATGTTAAGTCCCATAGTGCTCAGAGCCATTTTGAACATGTACAAAAATTACATGCCTAATGCTTCACAACAAATTCTGATAACCCGAGAGAGGTGGCGCAGTGGTTAGCACATTGCTCTCGCATTCTGGAGGACGGCGGTTCAAAGCCGCGGTCGGCCATCCCGGTTTACATTTTCCGTGGTTTCCCTAAAGTCACTTCAGGCAAATGCCGGGATGGTTCGTCTGAAAAGGCACGGCCGACTTCCTTCCCGTTCCTTCCCTCATGCGAAGGGACCGATGACCTCGTTGCTTGATCATCTCTCCATACTCAACCAACCAACCAACTGCTGTACATCGGCGAGGAGGGTTGGAATTGTTGTTATTGTCGTCGTGGTCTTCAGTCCTGAGAATGGTTTGATGCAGCTCCCCATACTACTCTATACTGTACAAGTTTCTTCATCTCCCAGTACCTACTGCAACCTACATCCTTCTGAATCTGCTTAGTGTATTCATCTCTTGGTCTCTCTCTACGATTTTTAACCTCCACGCTGCCCTCCAATACTAAATTGGTGATCCCTTGATGCCTCAGAACATGTCCTATCAACCGATCCCTTCTTCTGGTCAAGTTGTGTCACAAACTTCTCTTCTCCCCAATCCTGTTCAATACTTCCCCATTAGTTATGTGATCTACCCATCTAATCTTCAGCATTCTTTGTAGCACCACATTTCGAAAGCTTCTATTCTCTTCTTGTCCAAACTATTTATCGTACATGTTTCACTTCCATACATGGCTACACTCCATACAAATACTTTCAGAAACGACTTCCTGACACTTAAATCTATACTCGATGTTAACAAATTTCTCTTCTACAGAAACGCTTTCCTTGCCATTGCCAGTCTACATTTTATATCCTCTCTACTTCGACCATCGTCAGTTATTTTGCTCCCTAAATAGAAAAACTCCTGTACTACCTTAAGTGTCTCACTTCCTAATCTAATTCCCTCAGCATCATCTGACTTAATTCGGCTACATTCCATTATCCTCGTTTTGCTTATGTTGATGTTCATCTTATATCCTCCTTTCAAGACACTGTCCATTCCGTTCAACTGCTCTTCCAAGTCCTTTGCTGTCTCTGACAGAATTACAATGTCATCGGCGAACCTCAAAGTTTTTATTTCTTCTCCATGGACTTTAATACCTACTCCGAATTTTTCTTTTGTTTCCTTTACTGCTTGCTCAATATACAGATTGAATAACATCGGGAAGAGGCCACAACCCTGTCTCACTCCCTTCCCAATCACTGATTCTCTCTCATGTCCCTCGACACTTATAATTGCCATCTGGTTTCTGTACAAATAGTAAATAGCCTTTCGCTCCCTGTATTTTACCCCTGCCACCTTCAGAATTTGAAAGAGAGTATTCCAGTCAACATTGTCAAAAGCTTTCTCTAAGTCTACAAATGCTAGAAATGACGTGTCATGTCCCATCGTACGGGCACAGCTTCTACGGCCCTGCAAGAACCGTCGGAAGGGTCCAGGCCGGAAAAGACCGCGTTACGCTCTGCGGATGCCGGCCGCGGTGGTCTCGTGGTTCTAGGCGCGCAGTCCGGAACCGCGTGACTGCTGCGGTCGCAGGTTCGAATCCTGCCTCGGGCATGGATGTGTGTGATGTCCTTAGGTTAGTTAGGTTTAAGTAGTTCTAAGTTCTAGGGGACTGATGACCACAGCTGTTAAGTCCCATAGTGCTCAGAGCCACTCACGCTCTGCGGAATGTTTTCGTGGCATTCACTGCATCAATACAAGTTGTCGTCTAACCTTGGGAAGCAGGTCCGCCCCTAAATGAAGTTTGCGTCTACCAGCCGGATAATACAAAGTGTCACACAACTCGCAGCGTACGTTGGTCGTTCGAGGAGGAGCAGGATGAGTTTAGCGTAATGCCCTTGTCAACAAACCCCCGGATGTAGACCCAGTCGAGAACCTGTGGGGCCACCTCGACAGGGCTGTCCACGCCGTGCGTCCTAAACCGAGCACTGCAGCGCAGCTGGCCAGGGCTCTACAGTCGGCGTGGCTGTACACCCCCGTCGGTCCCCTGTTATGGCGTCACTGACCCTCTCTCTGCACATTCCGCAGCGGTTGTCGCTGCGAAAAGTTGTTATTCAGGTTTAAGTGTGCCGCCATCGTGGCGATGCAGTTTCAGTGACCAGTTATGTGAGTTCAAAGCAACTGCAACTGGAGCATACACAAATCCTGTAACGACCAAATTGTTCAACTTCGCTTGCCGGAATTGGGCCCAAAAAGGGGGTGGGGGGGGGGAAATAACGTTGCCTGGTGAAACGTTGTTGTGATGTCTCGTGTAAGGAGGAGAAATGCGTACCATCACGTTTCCGACTTCGATAAAGGTCGGATTGCAGCCTATCGCGATTGCGGTTTATCGTATCGCGACATTGCTGCTCGCGTTGGTCGAGGTCCAATGACTGTTAGCAGAATATGGAATCGATTGGTTCAGGAGGGTAATACGGAACGCCGTGCTGGATCCCAGCGGCCTGTCGAGATGACAGGCATCCTATCCGCATTGCTGTAATGGATCGCGCAGCCACGTATCGATCCCTGAGTCAACAGATGGGGACGTTTGCAAGACAACAACCATCTGCACGAACAGTTGCAGCAGCATGGACTATCAGCTCGCAGACCATGGCTGCTGTTACCCTTGACGCTGCATCACAGACAGGAGCGCCTGCGATGGTGTAATCAACGACGAACATGGGTGCACGAATGGCAAAACGTCATTTTTTCGGATGAATCCAGTTTCTGTTTACAGCATCGTGATGGTCGCATCCGTGTTTGGCGACATCGCGGTGAACGCACATTGGAAGCGTGTATTCGTCATCGCCACACTGGTATATCACTCGGCGTGACGGTATGGGGTGCCATTGGTTACACGTCTCGGTCACCTCTTGTTCGCATTGACTGTACTTTAAACAGTGGACGCTACATTTCAGATGTGTTACGACCCGTGGCTCTACCCTTCATTCGATCCCTGCGAACACCTACATTTCAGCAGGACAATGCACGACCGCACGTTGCAGGTCTTGTACGGGCCTTTATGGATACAGAAAATGTTCGTCTGCTGCCCTGGCCAGCACATTCTCCAGATCTCTCACCAATTGAAACGTCTGGCCAATGGTGGCCGAGCAACTGGCTCGTCACAATACGCCAGTCAGTACTCTTGGTGAACTGTGGTATTGTGTTGAAGCGGCATGGGCACCTGTTCCTGTACACGCCATCCAAGCTGTGTTTGACTCAATGCCCAGGCGTATCAAGGCCGTTATTACGGCCAGAGGTGGTTGTTCTGGGTACTGTTTTATCAGCATCTATGGACCCAAATAGCGTGAAAATGTAATCACATGTCAATTCTAGTATAATATATTTGTCCAAGGAATACCCGTTTATCATCTGCATTTCTTCTTGGTGTAGCAATTTTAATGGCCAGTAGTGTAGTTATGGTACACGACGCCTAGCTGATTTTGTTTACACATCATGACGATGCCACACTGGCATGTTAGGACAATTTTTTTAAACAGATTGAATATCGTTACCACTGAGAAAGGCGGTATTCTGAGGAATTTTTTTTTTTTTGTGATGATAGACTAAAAAAAAATTGTACGCTTCCGAAATCACTGTTTTTATTCGTGACTGTGGTCCACCTTCCGATTTTTTTACTTCCCCTTCTTCTACTACTTCTTCTTCGCTCGAAGGGATAGGCTTACAGGCTGTTCCGTCTTCACAAAATCCCACTTTACCTTGGTCTTCCTGTATCTTTCTATCCTACTGGTCAATAGTCGTTTGTAGAATGAAGGCTTTCACGACCGGGTGACATGGCTGTTGGTATACTTTCCGGGATGTGAGGTCGTGGTCCAAGAACTTTTCTGCTCCTTACGTTTCGTCCAGGACTGCTCTGGACTTCCTCAGAAGCGCTGCTCCGCTGAGTCTTGCCGACTGACTGGTCGGGTGTCTGAGAGCGACTTATATATTGTGAGAAAGGGGGGCGTGGTTCAGGTGACACGTGATGAGCAGTGATAATCCATAGCAAAGATAAGGTTGACTATCGATTACCACCTTGTCAAAGATAAAAATTGTTAGCAATTTTATAGAGCCACTGTCCATATATCGCTAAGTTTCATAGCCTCCTCTTTCCTATTAAAATTATCGAATGCAATTCGAATTGAAACCACTAGAGTTTTAAGCCACAGCAGACCTCTAGAAAGTAATTTAACAAAAGATGAGAGGAAGGCTCTTAAGGATTTGAATGCAGATGAAGAAATAGTGGTTCTTCCCGCAGATAAAGGGAACGCTACTGTTGTTATGAATACAGAAGATTACCGGAGGAAAATTGTGAACCTTTTAACGTCAGGACAGTATAAAAAACTTGCGAGGGATCCTACAGCCAGTGTACTTAGGAAAACAAATAATTTGATTAAGTCATCTACCTCCATCCGAAAAGAAGATAAAAGAACTTTATTGAAAAGTGAAGTTATGTGTCCTCGATTGTATGGTGTACCTAAAATTCATAAAATAGATTTTCCTTTAAGACCCATAGTCAGTGCCATCAATTCTCCCACTTATGAAATAGCAAGATATTTAACAACTTGTTTACAACCATTTATTGGAAAAACTGACTCATATATAAAAGACTCGCGTCATTTTATTGAAAAACTAGAGGGACTAGCTTTGACCCCTGAAGATATTCTTGTAAGTTTTGACATTGTGTCCTTATTCACAATGATTCCTGTTAACGAAGTTATGATTTTCATAGCGGATATTTTTCCAGAAGATTTGACTGTTCTTTTCAGACATTGTCTTACATCAAGTCAGTTCCAGTGGGATAATGAATTTTATGAACAACTTGATGGAGTAGCAATGGGTAATCCATTAGGCCCTGCGATTGCCAATCTTTGTATGGAGAAATTTGAACAATCAGCCCTAGACAAAGCTAATAACAAACCACCTCGTTGGTATCGATATGTAGATGACACATTTGTGGTTTGGTCCCATGGCAGAAAGCCCTTGGACGATTTCTTTGATTATCTAAATAAAATTCACCCAAAAATACAATTTACCATGGAAATAGAAAAGGATAACAGAATATCTTTCTTGGATGTCTTAGTTATGAGACGGCCCGATAGAAGCTTGGAATATAAAGTTTTTCGCAAGGCAACACATACGGACAGATATTTACATAAAAATTCTAATCATCCCCCCCAACAAAAAAAGAGGTGTCATAAAAAGTCTTGTCGATCGAGCGGAACGGATATGTACACCTGAACATTTAGATGCTGGAGTGAAACATCTGAAGCAGGCTTTTGAAAAAAAACGGCTATTCAAGAAAAGAGATAAATAGAATTTTGCGTCCAAGGAACAGAAACCCAAAAGATAAGAATGAACCACAACGACAGAAAAATACAGTAGTTCTCCCTTTTATTAAAAAAGTAACAGATCGGATCGGTAAGATTTTACGAAAACATGACATAAAACCGATCTTTAAACCAACAAAGAAAATAAGTCAAGTACTACGATCTGTGAAGGATAAACGCCCTCCCCTGTCGACATGTGGTGTGTATAAAATTCCATGTACCTGTGGTAAAGTTTACATTGGTACTACCAAAAGAAGCGTAAACACGCGACTGAAAGAGCATAAAAGTCTTTGTCGACTTGGAAAAATAGAAAAGTCAGCTGTAGCGGAACATGCTCTTCAACCAGGCAACCACCAAGTGAAGTTTTCGGATACCGAAGTTTTATCTACAACGTTAAATTACTATCCACGACGATATAGAGAAGCTATCGAAAAATTATAAACATCACGATAATTTTAATAGGAAAGAGGAGGCTATGAAACTTAGCGATATATGGACAGTGGCTCTACAAAATTGCTAACAATTTTTATCTTTGACAAGGTGGTAATCGATAGTCAACCTTATCTTTGCTGTGGATTATCACTGCTCATCACGTGTCACCTGAACCACGCCCCCCTTTCTCACAATATATAAGTCGCTCTCAGACACCCGACCAGTCAGTCGGCAAGACTCGGCGGAGCAGCGCCTCTGAGGAAGTCCAGCGCAGTCCTGGACGAAACGTAAGGAGCAGAAAAGTTCTTGGACCACGACCTCACATCCCGGAAAGTATATCAACAGCCAATAGTCGTTTGTATGCCTGACTGTTCTTTCTTTGTCCGTTTTTCAATATGCTTCTTTCACTTTATTATCCCATTTCATATTCTTTCATTCATGAAAATGTATTTCATTATTTCAGGGTTTTTTTTTTTGGCCCCTCGGAATACATTCTTGTACCTTCATTAAAAATTTCATTTCAGCTGACTCTGTCCTGCTTTCATCATTTTTTTTCGTTTTAGAGAATCCCTTATTTTCTAACAAATGTAGATATGTTAAGAAACACTGAATCTTTATTTTAAAAAAATGCAAAAAGTCAGATGGGAAATTTTAAATTCATGGATATCATTATTTTCCATTTAACAACAACAAGGTTTTTCGCACGTGTATATCAAATTTTAATTTGTTTTCATACAAGCAGAAATTAAAAAGGGAAAAATATTATTTTATTTTAATATATGATCCATTGTTGGGTAAATAACATTTCAATTTATTATTAAATATGGAATTTAAATAAAAGCAAAATGGCGCTGGTAGTAGGAGATTCAAACCACAAGCCAGGCAAGTACCAGACATTTATACTGTGCCATCAGTACCAACGTTTATATTCAAATTAACAATTCTTTCGTACTTAAAAGCTCTGCAAATTCTTTTTATTTTGAAGAAGGAGGTTTTTTTTTTTTTTAAAGAAATGCATTTGCTGCGACGAATCCTTCAACGGTTGCGATGCCGGAACTGCGCCTGCCAGTAGGCAACCCACAGCGCTATAATTCTCCTCCGTCCATCAGTAAATGCTTTGACACGCGTTCAACTGGGATCCTGCGTTAAGCAGCACCCTAACTGCGTGTGAAGCTGCTCTTAAACCTTTATTCCTTGCAGACAGGACTACTGGATTGTCTGCCTACAGTTTCCTGCTGTTAACTGTATTTCCACTACCTTCGTTGCGTCGTCCACAAACGTACTGTTGAGCCGGCCAGTGTGGCCGATCGGTTCTAGGCGCTTCAGTCTGGAACCGCGCGACCGCTACGGTCGCAGGTTTGAATCTTGCCTCGGGCATGGATGTGTGTGATGTCCTTAGGTTAGTTAGGTTTAAGTAGTTCTAAGTTCTAGGGGACTGATGACCTCAGATGTTAAGTCCCATAGTGCTCAGAGCCATTTGAACCAAACGTACTGTTGTAGGCAATTTCATGCTATTCCCCAACTGAAAAGCTGTTTTACATGAAGCGGTGAAGATGCGCACTTTGTAAGTTATTTAAGTGGCGACGTATTTTTTCCGTTATTCAGCTTGAGAAACTAATTTATATTAATTCCATTTGCGAAATACAAAAATTGCACTTGATTGCTACATTTGCAGTAAATATCGAATAAAATTATTAGGACCGATACATACTTGAGTTTAATTCAAGTAAACAATATCAAATAAAATTATTAGGTACGATACATACTGGAATTTAATAGAAGCAATTATTTTAATTTTCACAATTTATTTCATTACAGTACGAGGCAACTCGAAAGTATACTCGCATTTGTCAAATTTTAAAAAAAAATTCGGGATACAATTTTCTGGGCATATCAAAAGAATGGAACCAATCACAGCAAATGGAGGACTTTACAAATCCAGGAATTGATACAATAAAGGAGATTGCTGCGGTAAAAGCAGACCTGAAAGGAACTGTGACAACACACTAGGCAATGCACTTCATTAAAATTTTTAATCAAAAAAACTCACGACTGTGCTGTTGACCACTCAGATAAACCTGAGAAGATTTAAAACACTTGGTTTGAGGACAGGAAAGTCGCCAGTGTTATGAAATTAAAGTAATACGGGCACAGGGAAACACTGAAAGAAAAATTTGGCCGTGTAATGTGTCCACTAAAATCCAAACTTGAATAATAGTGATTATCTCGGAGCCGTAATTATTTTGAGGCACTTAATTGAGGCTGGTGTTTACATTTTCCAAATTTATAGGGTGATCTGCCTATTGCATTATATGAGTAAACTGACAGTGTTTACAGCAAACAGTTTCATTTTAATTCATTTGACCACAGGTTCATTCCGTTTGAGAGATGTCAAACTATGTGTAATGAGATCTGTAAAAAGTTATGACTCTTTTCTTTTTTTGTCTTAACCAGCTTCCGGTGCATTCAAATACATATTTCATTAGGTGTCATTTTACTAGGAAGACCAGTAATGTCTTCTATGCCTCTAATTAGCTTGTGATCTACAAAACGGACAGCGCTTAACTTGTGAACAGTTTTTAACTCATGAAAGTTTAACAAGCGAAAGACCATTAATACAGGGTGTCCCAAGACCAATGCTGAGTATGCGGGGATATGACAAGAAGCAGCTGGCCGGAGTGGCCGAGCGGTTCTAGGCGCTACAGTCTGGGGCATGGATGTGTGTGATGGCCTTAGGTTAGTTAGGTTTAAGTAGTTCCTAAGTTCTAAGGAATTGATGACCTCAGAAGTTAAGTCCCACAATTTTCAGAGCCATTTCAACCATTTTTGACAAGAAGCATCATTTGCAGCAAAAAAACCTCACATGGGCATGTCCCCTATTCCGAATGGTTTCCGAGATAGTAGACATTTAATGTACATTGTTATTTATTTTCTGTATTATTGGATATATCGTCAGGTTTACACATGTACAAAAGGTAATAAACATTACAAGGTTGAAAGGAGGATACTGGGGCACATTTGTATGTGGCACCCGAATATGATTTTATAAACGATGTATGTCTTTGATAGGCTTTATATTGTAGACCGAGAGGCACTGCTTCCGGTCTGAGTTGTAGGTAGGTGTCTGTGAGGGAAAGACGATCGAGTAGGCAGTTTTGATAGTGTGCTGTGGAAGCCACCAAGAGTTAGATTAATTTAGGTATGTCAATATTGTTGACCGTGGAAGCATAAGTCTTCATGCAACCAAGGTAAAGATGTTAAATAATTATGATTTCTATTTTTGCCAGCGCTTTAGTATATATGAGTTGGCTGATAATTTGTAATTGTTGAATAACCCCAGAATGTGCGAAAACCGTTCTGATAGAAATGCTATTTAGGTATTTCACTTTGTAATGTTTCTAAGAGGTATATGTTATTTGATGGTTTGGATTAATAGCGTTAGATAAGACTTGCTGTTTTTGTAAGTCAGTTGTGAGCAATGTAACTTCAAATGTCAGATGTTTTTGTAAAGCCGAACTCAAGTTGCAAAATAATTTTGCTAAAAAAAGTCAGTGTTAATAATTTACCATAATCATTACCGCCTCCCTATCCAGGTCATATGTTTTTTTAAAGAAGTTGGATTTTCTTGAATGTTATCGTTTATCAGCCAAAAGAACTTCAAAGTGTTACGGCCAGCATGGCACAGTGCTGAGCCTGTAGCTAGGATTTTTTTTATGAGAGACAGGAATATATCGCCTTCCACTGGTGCGCTCTAGAGATGAGACAATTTAATTTATTTGTTATGTGCACAGGCACCAAAGTTATCAGTTTGGAACAGGACCAGATGATTCAGTGCCTAAGGGGATGAATGTATTTTGGAGTGACTGTATTTATTTATTGGTATTGGGAGTTGCATTGCGCAGTCAATTCGTGTAAAGTTTTGCTGACAATAACACAGAGTAAGCTCGCCACTTGCAGTCACAACGCGCCTCGTGATAACTCCAGGTTTGCATCCATTCCACAGATCAGACATTCACTGAACGTAATCGTAAAGTTCATTATTTCATTTAGTTAAAGAACTTTACAAGGTGCATTTTACAAAGTATGAACTGAAAAATACGTATTTTCATCGCACTTATTCCCCTTTCGTTTGAACATCACGGATTTCATCGAATCCCTCAAACAAAAGTCTGATGGCATAAGGTCTGGCGATCTCGGTATCCATTAAATAGCACTACTGTGACCAATCCAGCGGTTAGAGGTAAGTGCGGTTGAGATGTTCCCCCACAAGTCTGGTAAAATGCCTTGTATCTCGGAGACCACACGCAATAGGGCGTATGTCCATACGAAGTTTTTCGCTCCAAACGAATTTTTTGTAATACCACTGAATGTTGGCCATTCCTCTTGGGACAACAATGGGCCCGAGTTGAATCCGTGTGGTACTTTAGGACTGATTATTTATTTAGTATTAAGAATGCCTTTCGCTGCATGATGCAAGTGGGTCATATACAGACTGTCTGAGTAGCTAGAAAGTATAGCAGCGTTGAATATGAGTTAATGCGTCACACATACGCATTGGAACAAATGAAGAGTGGATGGTCGTGGACTTGCAGTCGCACGTAATACCGGATCAAAAGTTGTGGCTGTGAAGGCCGGGTCAGAGCGCAGCCACGTACCGTGTGACGCTAAGATGTGAGCGACTGAACAGAGTCGGACTTTAAATCACTTGCCGAGATCGTGCAGGAACAAGTTGGTTTCTAGCCCGCGCAACTTTGAACGTTCGGCGCGAGGAAAGGCGGGCGCTAAAAGATTTAGGGCCGGCGTGTTTACAACGGGCCGAGGCGCGCCTGGTTGGGAACACGGGCGGCCAGCCGGTTGTTGTTCAAGTCGGACACGAGGGCGGACGACACGCGTCTGCACGTGGCGGCTGACGTCACCAGGACACGCACCCCCGTCGTCTGACGCTCGGTATGGAGCACTTATCCGTGTCAGCTTACACAAACCACTGGCGAAGATACGAATACGCAAGGATTTTCAACTGTCCCCGTTGATGTATATCAACGCCTGTCGGCAGCTTAGGGTCTTGATTTCGGCAAGTACACTTTACATGGACAGACGTAAAGAAATCAATACAATTATTGTCGTTATTCTGTACTCAGTAGCAAGTTCTTCATGCCGATCAGAGACAAGAGTTCCCTTTCACTGTCGGTAAATGCGAAAGTTGTCGGTAATGACGGAAACATGTTTTATGTAAGGTCTACGAAGTATTGAAGCGATGCTTGTTATGTGTTTGTTTTGTGTTTTTTAATTTTACCTTTCTTTTGAGAAAATTGCCTTTTCAATCGCTATATGATAAATACTTATTTTTTAAATGTTTTGCAACACCCGTAAGTTGTACGCAACAAATCAACAATTTTCTAGTAAAACCTGAATCGAACATTGGCAGTTTCAATTCTGCTGTAAATACTGTTAATTTTTAGGAAGATAACTTCGTGGAACAACAATGTTCCGTTGGTTATGCGGCCCTTTCTACTTCCTCAGTCATTATGTAGACAGTTCCCTGCATGTGGTTACTAGGGGAGCCTAGTAACACCCTAATCGCATACGCAGATGAAAAGATCGAACACACGTAATGCCCAATATGTGTGCAACACACATACCGCACCGATAACGCGGTTATGATGTTAACTGAGCCATGCTAATAAGAAAACTACCGTGATTTCCTTCACTTATGACAGTCTACGGTAGCCTATAGTATTTTTACAACCCTATGGACACATCGAAACACGTAATTGAAGTATTCACCACACAACCTTCACATCACTTCAAGAACCTTCGTCAAGAGACGGGCTCTACGTGTACGGTATACGTGGTCTTTGCATCAAACGCGAATTAGTGATAGATCACGTGACGGCGAACAAGTTTTCTTAGAGACAAACTGCTCGCTGACTCTCCCCAGTAACGCTAAGCGCCCTTTAGTACTCTCAGGTCCGGTGTCGACGAAATTTCATCAAATTAAGAGGATCTGCTAAGCAGATGCGCTGCGTTGTTCCTTCCTACCCTAGCTAGAGCGATTTTCAACAAGGAAACCTCAAGAATGTCTCGAAGCGGACAAACATACTTTGGAAGAACCTTTAATTTTGCTAGGCCTATCCCCTATCATACGGAGCAGATTACTAGATTACGGGCATAAGGCATTCGCACGCCGAAGATTGCCTGCACCCTGCAGCCTCACTTGGGCATAACTATGAGAGGTGACTGCATCGCCACCGCAGACCACCGTCAGTCTGTAGGCACTCTGTAGTCCACTCCCAGTAATCGTCATAACTGGCGGAAGCACGAGTACCAGTGTATAAGGGGCGGTCAAAGGGTTTCCCATTCAGGGGGTTATCATAGCGTATATGGAGCGTACAACGACTGCGATGCACACACATGTAGGCAAGGCATTAGTGTGCCAACCCCAACTATGGCGACGTGACTACCAAACGCGTCCAAACGGGAGCAACTAGCTGTTCTTCCTTTCTTGGCCGGCCGAGTATAAACACCGGCAGCTGTTCATCGCAGAATGAAGAATCTGTATCGGACAGCTGAAAGCACACCAGCTCAAGTTCGGGACACGCGAGCAACCGCCCTATAGTCCCGGCCTCTCGCAGTGCGATCATCGCGCATTCCGTCCCTTTAACAAGGCCTTTAAGGGCCGAGAAGTTCAGAAGGAGGAAGATGCGCAGCACCCAGTTACGGACTTCTTCCCGCAGAACACCGCGCCCCCCTTTTTTTTAGTCACCAGTCTTCCTCTCCTCTCACAAGTTTTTCATCTCAGAGTAGCCCTTGCAATCTACGTCCTCAGTTATTTGCTGAATGTTTTCCAGTCTCTTATCTTCCTCTACCTCGATTCTCTTCACTTCTAGTTTTCCGACAGTCCATGTTTCATTACCATACAATACTTCAAACGTAAATTCTAGAAATTTGTTCCTCGCATTAAAGCCTTTGTTTGATACTAGTAGACTTCTCTTGGCCAGGATTCACTGTTTGCCTCTACTAGTCTGCTTTCTATGTCTTTCTTAATTCGTCCGTCGTGGGTTATTTTGCATTCAGTGTAGCAGAATTCCTTAACTTCGTCTATTGATTACAAATTTTGATGTTAAGGTTCTCGTTTCATTTCTCCCACTTCTGATTACTTCGTTCTTTTTCCGGTTTATTCGCAGTCCATTCTCTGTACTCATCAGACTGTTCATTCTATTCAACAGATCCTATAATTCTTCTCCACTTTCACTGAGAATAGTAATGTTATCAGCGAATCTTATTATTAATATCATCCTTTGACCCCGACTTTTAATTCCACTCTTGTACCTTTCTTTTGTTTCCGTCATTGCTTCTTTGATGTACGGATTCAACAAATGGGGCAAAAGACTACGTCCCTCTCTTATACCCTTTTTAATCCGAGCAGTTCCTTCTTGGCTTCCCACTCTTATTTTTCTCTATTGGTTCTCGTACCAATTCTATACTACCCATCTTTCCCTACACCTTACCCCTATTTTTCTCAGAATTTCGAAAATCTTGCACCATTTTTTTTACATTTACGCTTTTTCCAGATGGATAAATCTCATGAGGAGGAGGAGGAGGAAGAGGAAACTAGTATTTAACGTCCCGTCCACCCCGAGGTCGTTAGAAACAGAGCACAAACTCGGATAGGGCAAGGGTGGAGAAGGAAAGCGGCCGCGCCCTTTCGAAGGAGGCCGGCATTTCCCTTAAGCTATTAATGAAAATCACGGAAAGCCTAAATCAGGATGGCCGGACGCGGATTTGAGCCGTCGTCCTCCCAAATCCGAGTCTAGTGTGCTAACCACTGCGCTGTCCCGCTTGGCACAAACCGTATGAATGCGCCTTGATCTTTTTTTCTTTAGTCTTGTTTCCATTGTCAACCACAATGTCAGAAACGCCTCTCTGGTGCCTTTGCCTTTCGTTCAGCCAAACTGGTCGTTATCTGACACACCCTCAGTTTTCTGTTCCGTCCTTCTGTATATCGTTCTTGTCAGCAACTTTGATACAGGAGCTGCTCAGCTGATTGTGCGACAACTGTCGCACTTGACGGCTCTTGTAGTCTTCGGAAATGTGTGGACGATGTTTTCCGTAGGCTAAGTCTGACGGTATATCGCCAACGTCAGTGGTCTTTTGTTGCTACTTTCCCCAATCATTTTAGAATTTATTCGATCTTATCGAGCCTTCAATTGACTCTTGCGGCCTATCCGCTCTGTCCCTGGCATTAACAGTCGAATCATCATCGCATGCCTATTGTTACCGCCCTTGCTTTTAATTTCACCGAAGATTGTTTTGACTTTCTTATATGCTGAGTCAGTTCTTCCGACAGTCATTTCTGTTTCGTTATCTTTACGTGTTTCATGGAGTCATTTTGCCTTAGCTTCCATGCACTTCCCACTTGTTTCATTCCTATGTGACTTTTATTCTTGTATTCCTGAATTTCCTTGGGCAGTGTTGTACTTCATTCTTTCGTCGATTAACTGGAGTATCTTTTGCTACCTATGGCTTCTTCGCTGTTATCTTCCTTGTGCCAGTGGTTTTTTTTCAGCTTCTGTGAAGGCCCTGTTTAGAGACGTACACTTAAAATACGTACTCTGCTACTCTTTATCGCAGTATTCGAATCCTTAGCCAATTGCAAACTCGTCTCACTGTTTGTCAGTATTTTTGTATCCCACTTCCTTCTACACTGAATCTTCTGGACAACTCCATTAACTTGTCTATTCTTTGTCGTAATAAATTGTGACCTGAACCTAAGTCTGCTCCTTGGTATGCCTCACAATGAAATATCTGGTCTCGCGGTTCTAGGCGCTCAGTCTGGAACCGCGCGACCGCTACGGTCCTACGCAATCCTGCCTCGGGCATGGATGTGTGTGATGTCCTTAGGTTAGTTAGGTTTAAGTAGTTCTAAGTACCAGGGGACTGATGACCGCAGATGTTAAGTCCCATAGTGCTCAGAGCCATTTGAACCATTTTGAAATATCTGTTTTCGCAATTTCTGCCTGACCATTATGTACTCCGACTGAAATCTTCCCGTATCAGCGCGCCTTTCCCAAGCACATCCCTTCGTCTTGCGATTCTTTAAGAGGGTATTCCGTATCACTAGCTGAAATATATTGCAGAACTCAGTTAGTTTTACCAAACGGGTGACTTCAACTTGGGTGCATCGGCGGTATGATTGCCTCAGTCCTGACGACAGTTTTGCTGACTGTACCGCGCGGCCTTCGAGTGGAAGCTTTTCGATCGCCCCTTATAGTACAAAAGAACATCTAGTCTTGCCACGAAGTGTCGCCAACATGTTCACTGCAGCAGTGCTTGTTACCCTATGATATGGTCTATCAACTCTATACGTATGATGGAAAAACTTTGAAACAAGCGTAAATACGGGCAGAGTTTATTGGGAGCCGGAGCTTCTGTGGACATTGTAGTGCTAACTAACAATGTGAAGTGGTTGGATTCGAGAGCGCTTCCTTAATATTATCCACAGTCGACTATCGATAATTGAAAGATCGGGTGACCTCAGAAAATGTTCGAATAACTGAGAGTTCGAAACAGCGAAAGCTTAACTGGTCAAGGTGTGATCGAGAAACAGTCAAAACCAGAAACTCCCCACAACTCACGATTCTTTAACGAATCAGTATCTCAGTATTTATGACGTCATGTCTCCAGAAGTATAAGGGTTACAATGATATAATTTTGCAGGTACATTCGGTGGTAAATGTGGATACTGCCTGCAAAATATGTGGGTACTTAAGGGATAATAAACTGAAAAAATATGTCATGCCTGGAGCTGAAGTTTTGCTGCGTGGACGGCGGGAGTGTAGTAAGGGATCGACTTTTTCCCTTGCGCCATTTAGTAGACGGTGTCTTCCGAAAAAATTTGAAATTACATGTAATGTTTGGTTTGAAGTCGATGGCTGCTCTCAGTACATGCACAGTTTGTAACTAAAATGCTTCTTAATACGTAAGAAGTAAACGCGGTTCTGCCTCGAGTAAGCACAATTTTTCTTCTTTTACCACCCATACATGTTTTGGAGTAATTGCTCCATCTTCAGTGAGTTTTATTTATTACCTGTCGAACAATATACAAGGAATTTATGCAATATGATGTTTATCAGTTTTTTGAGATTGAAGTATTTACGTTAATATAACAATTGACAGAAATATTAACATGAACAATAAATATATACCTTATCACTGCGAACCGTTGACCACAAACATGTTTGATATTTGCAGCACACCTAAGTTATTACTTTCCAGTACGTTATCTGCAATTAATAAGCGTTTATCATTGTTTTGTTACGTAATTTCTCACAACTTTTAAGGCAAGTATGATGTTATCCCTTTTTTTCTTCTTTCTATAGCACTACTGTCGGTATATTATGCTGTATTGTAAAAAAAGGTTCACAATTTCACTCTTTGACTAGCAGTTCGTAAGTTACAGTACTATTTTTTCCAAAAATGTGTTGAAATCTATGCTGCTTGTGAATAGGCTTTATCAAATGGTAATTGGGTTCGGGGAGCAGATTACATACGTAAATTTGTGTGTATTTACTTTTTGTAGACCTCACGTTTTCGTTCATCGACAGGATGTTTGAGTGAAGCTTGCTAACGCACACTGTTTCACAGTTTCTGTGATGTTCACTTGCTCTGCCGTCTTGTAGTCGCACTGGGAACGTGTGTGTATGTGTGTGTGTGTGTGTGTGTGTGTGTGTGTGTGTGTGTGTCTTGATTTGCTGATAATTCCTTTAGAGCTGAGAACAGGGGCCCACTGCATACTACTGTGTATTCCTTCATCACTTCTTTTCCGTCCACTATGGCTCGGTAATTTCCTCCTGTTATAAGTTTCTGTGGAGGGCTATTGCTGCATTTAAGAATTTTTAAGTCTCTGTTTATGTCTGTTGGCTTGTGTTTCTTGCCCATGAGATGATCTTCAGATATTGTTGTTCTGGTCTTCAGTCCAGAGACTGGTTTGATGCAGCTCTCCATGCTACTCTATCCTGTGGAAGCTTCTTCATCACCCAGTACCTACTGCAACCTACAGCCGTCTGAATCTGTTTAGTGTATTCATCTCTTGGTCTATCTCTACGATTTTTACCATCCACGCTGCCCTCCAATACCAAATTGGTGATCCCTTGATGCCTCAGAATATGCCCTACCAACTGATCCCTTCTTCTAGTTAAGTTGTGCCACAAATTTCTCTTCTCTCCAATTCTATTCAATACCTCCTCATGTGATCTACCCATCTAATCTAAAGCATTCTTCTGTAGCATCACATTTCGAACTTTTCTATCTCTTCTTGTCTAAACTATTTATCGTCCACGTTTCACTTCCATACATGGCTACACTCCATACAAATACTTTCAGAAACGACTTCCTGACTCTTAAATCTATACTCGATGTTAACAAATTTCTCTTCTTCAGAAACCCTTTCCTTGCCATTGCCAGTCTACATTTTATATCCTCTCTACTTCGACCATCATCAGTTATTTTGCTCCCTAAATAGAAAAACACCTGTACTACTTTAAGTGTCTCATTTCCTAATCTAATTCCCTCAGCATCATCCTTACTTAATTCGACTACATTCCATTATCCTCGTTTTGCTTTTGTTGATATTCATCTTATATCCTCCTTTCAAGACACTGTCCATTCCATTCAACTGCTCTTCCAAGTCCTTTGCTGTCTCTGACAGAATTACAATGCCATCGGCGAACCTCAAAGTTTTTTATTTCTTCTCCATGGATTTTAATACCTACTCAGAACTTTTCTTTTGTTTCCTTTACTGCTTGCTCAATATACAGATTGAATAACATCGGGGAGAGGCTACAACCCTGTCTCACTCCTTTCCCAACCACTCGCTTCCCTTTCATGCCCCTCGACTCTTATAACTGCCATCTGGTTTCTGTACAAATTGTAAATAGCCTTTCGCTCCCTGTATTTTACCCCTGCCACCTTCAGAATTTGAAAGAGAGTATTCCAGTCTACATCGTCAAAAACTTTCTCTGTCTGCAAATGCTAGAAACGTAGGTTTGCCTTTCCTTAATCTATTTTCTAAGATAAGTCGTGGGGTCAGTATTGCCTCATGTGTTCCAACATTTCTACGGAATCCAAACTGATCTTCCCCGAGGTCGGCTTCTACCTGTTTTTCCATTCGTCTGTAAAGAATTCGTGTAAGTATTTTGCAGCTGTGACTTATTAAACTGATAGTTCGGTAATTTTCACATCTGTCAACACCTGCTTTCTTTGGCATTGGAATTACTATATTCTTCTTGAAGCTAGAGGGTTCTTCGCCTGCCTCATACACCTTCCTCACCAGATGGTAGAGTTTTGTTAGGTCTGGCTCTCCCAAGGATGTCAGTAGTTCTAATGGAATGTTGTCTCCTCCCGGGGCCTTGTTTCGACTTAGGTCTTTCAGTGCTCTGTCAAACTGTTCACGCAGTATCGTATCTCCTATTCCATCTTCATCTACATTCTCTTCCATTTCCATAATATTGTCCTCAAGAACATCGACCTTGTATATACCCTCTATATACTCCTTCCACCTTTCTGCTTTCCCTTCTTTGCTTAGAACTGGGTTTCCATCTGAGCTCTTGATATTTATGCAAGTGGTTCTCTTTTCTCCTGTAGGCAGTATCTATCTTACCCCCTAGTGATATGTGGCTCTACATCCTTACATTTGTCTTCCAGCCATCCCTGCTTAGCCATTTTGCACTTCCTGTCGATCTCATTTTTGAGATGTTTGTATTCCTTTTTGCCTGCTTCATTTGCTGCATTATCCTTTCATCAATTAAATTCAATATCTCTTCTGTTGTCCAAAGATTTCTATTGGCCCTCGTCTTTTTACCTACTTGATCCTCTGCTGCCTGCACTATTTCGTCTCTCAAAGCTACCCATTCTTCTTCTACTGTATTTCTTTCCCCCATTCTTGTCAATCGTTCCATAATGCTCTCCCTGAAGCTCTATACAACCTCTGGTTCTTTCAGTTTATCCAGGTCCCATGTCCTTAAATTCTCACCCTTTTGCATTTTCTTCAGTTTTAATCTACAGTTCATAACCAACAGATTGTGGTCAGAGTCCACATCTGTCCCTGGAAATGTCTTACAATTTAAAACCTGGTTCCTGAATCTCTGCCTTACCATTATATAATCTATCTGATACCTTCTAGTATCTCCAGGTTTCTTCCATGTATACAACCTTCTTTCATGGTTCTTGATCCAAGTGTTAGCTATGATTAAGTTATGCTCTGTGCAAAATTCTACCAGGCGGCTTCCTCTTTCATTTCTTCCCCCCCCCCCCCCCCCCCCCCAATCCATATTCACCTACTACGTTTCCTTCTCTCCCTTTTCCTACTATCGAATTCCAGTCACCCATGACTATTAAATTTTCTTCTCCTTTCACTATCCGAATAATTTCTTTTATCTCATCATACATTTCATCAATCTCTTCGTCATCTGCGGAGCTAGGCGTGGGCTTCGTGTCTATCTTGCCCACAATAATGCGTTCACTATGCTGTTTGTAGTAGCTTACCCGCATTCCTATTTTTTATTCATTATTAAACCTACTCCTGCATTACGCCTATTTGACTTTGTATTTATAACCCTGTATTCGCCTGACCAAAAGTCTTGTTCCTCCTGCCACCGAACTTCACTAATTCCCACTATATCTAATTTTAACCTATCCATTTCCCTTTTTAAATTTTCTAACCTACCTTCCTGATTAAAGGATCTGACATTCCACGCTCCGATCCGTAGAACGCCAGTTTTCTTTCTCCTGAGTAGACCCCGCCCGGAGATCCGAATGGGGGACTATTTTACCTCCGGAATACTTTACCCAAGAGGACGCCATCATCATTTACCCATACTGTAAAGCTGCATGCCCTCGGGAAAAATTACGGCTGTAGTTTGCCCTTGCATTCAGCGATATCTTCAGATATGGACGTACAATTCGCAAAACAAGAACTATGCCTTCTAGAAAGGGGACTCAAATACAGTGTCAACACACAGGTTACACAGAAGACAATAGGTAACTTAATAACGGAAAGTGAGACAAGAAGAGAAGTACAACATCTCTAATTTGAATACAGGGCTAACAATACAGCTAATAGCTGAGGAAATAGGGCGCATAATAAAGGAAAACAAAAATAACATACTCACAGGATTAAAAAACATCCAGAAAAATAATAAATAAGTTTATAAACAAGAGAGCTCTCATCACAAGTTCAGACAAGAGCGACTCCATGATAGTAATAAAACAGGAACAGTTCAAAAATGAAATCCTAAAATTATACACGAGAACAACGTAATAAAACTAACCAGTGACCTAACACATAGGTACCAGAAAGATACACAGATACTTTTAAAAAACACCTCACACGTAATCTCAAAACGGGAAGTAAAATGGCTGAAACAAAAGAACCCCAGGACGCCCACTCTAAACAGCCTACCAAAGATCTATAAACAGGATACACCAGTACAGCCACTCATAAATTACAGAACTACATCCACATATCACTCTCTCTTACGGAAACATTGTACGTACACAAATGGCAGAAGTATATACACACTGAAGAGCTTATGGAAAATGTCAAACACATCAACATAGTAACAAAAGCCAAACTCATATCATTTGACATCACATCCACCACAGAAACCATCAACATCATCAAATAAATTAGAACAACAGAAAGACAACCCCAAACCCCACATAAAAGAAATAACAAACATTCTAAAATTAATCACAGAACATGACTATGCCACATTTGACAACCAGTTCCTCTCACAACGGAACAGGCTCCCCATGGGATCATCTTCAGTGGAACATCTTCGTAAATCACGCTGAAAACAAAATATTTGAAATCCTAGCGAAACCCAAACAATACAGAATAATATGCTGGTATCCTTGCGTAAACGACGTCATACGCCCTTATAGGTGAAACAGATAAAATTCACCTTACACTCAGAAAAGGACAAAAAACTAAATTTGTTAGATCTCACAACACAGACGTATTACCCAATACCAATTTTCCAAATTCCGAAACCGACAAGTTGTAGCGCAATAATATATTAACAAATAATCCCATTATCCACAAGGAATGTAAGTTCCGACACATGCTACACAGACGGAAAATAATTCCACTCGATTAGGACTATAAAAATGAGCTGCAAATAATCAGACAAATAGCAGATACAAAACAAACGTAACAGGCAAACTAAACCAAATATTAAAACAAAAATGAAAGGCACATCCCACACAAAACAGCAAACCGATCGACAACGGTATACAACCACAGGTCACACAGAACACAAACACACGGAGCATATATGAAAAATAAGCATCCACAATGACACACAAACCAAACAAATAGCAGTTTAAAATGGATACAAAACAAACACGATAGACAGACTAAACCAAAGGATTGAAACAAAAATAAAAAGCACATACAGCACAAAGCAGCAAACCTATCGACAACGGTATACAACCACAGGTCACACAGAACGCAAACACACGGATAATATCTGAAAAATAAGCATCCACAACAACACACAAACGGCACGCACCCTCACTTACGGCAACAAATCAGTTAACAGAATAGGCAATATATTCAAAAAACATAGACTGCAAATTGCGCACAGAATACAGACAACTCTGTACAAATGGAACTCAAATACTAACACAGACAAACACAACACATATAGTATGTCCCATCTCTTGTATCAAGACCGCAACTCAATTTATATTTGACAAACAAGCAGAAATTTCGGTTTTGGGTACACAGAACACAGAAAGGCACTTAAGAGTCATAGCAGTCATTACGCATTTGCAGACCATTTCATAGACAAGAGGCACAGATCAACAGACATTAACACAGACTTAACAATTCCTAAAGGACTCTACAGAAATTAATAAGAGAAGAAAATTACAATCTACAAAGAGCCCTAGTGGAATGAAAAGAAGTGAAGAATGAAAATAGCGGTATGCAATGAAACGCTGTTCTCAGCTCTAAGGGAATTATCAGAAAACTTAAGACACACACACACACACACACACACACAACACAAACACACAACCAAACAACATTGACACACACACCCACAGCCTAATATCGCTGCAAAATTTAAAATTCTGACCCAGAACACCCAGCACAAGATGGCAGGACAAGTGAACTTCATACAAACAATGTGTGCTAGGAAGCTTCACTTAGACATCTTTAGCAACTCGAAAACACGAGGACTACAAAGAGTACACAGATTTACTTACGTAGTGCGCTCCCCCACCCCAGTCACCATTTCATAAAGCCTATTCACAATCAGCGTACATTCCAACACATTTTTCGAGAACTAGTGCTGTAACCTAAAAAATGCTTGTCACAGAGTAAAACAGCGAATCTTTGTTTACAAAACAACACGATATAACGGCAGTAGTGTTATAGAAAGAATAAAAAAGCGGGCAGCGTCCTGTTATACCTTAAAAAGTTGTGAGAAATGCGTAAGAGAACCATGATAAACCTTTCTAATTGCAGATGACATACTGCAAGGAAATAATTAAAACTGTTGTGCAAAAACCACACAGGATTGTCAACGCCACCACGTAATAATAAGGTATATATTTATTGTCGATGTTAATATTTCTATCAATACTTACGGTAATATAAATATTATAATCTCAAAAACTGATAAATATCATTATGCATAAAGTCTTTGTAAGCTGTTCAATAGATAATAAAGAAAACCCACTGAAGATGGAGAACCTTCTCCAAAACATACATGGGTAGTAAAACAACAAAAACTGTGTTTGCTCAAGGTATAACTACATTTCCTTATTACGTATAATACTTGTATTTTGTAAAACCGTTAACGTAATATTATACCTGTTCACGAGTACATTATGCCAAGACGTTATTTTTATTTTGGGCAAAGTATACATAAAATTTTGAAAATGAAATTTTTGTTGCCTATCAAGCAGGACAAGTCAGGACATACATGGTACGATAACAACATAAAGGAAGATGTAGAAAAAGTCAAAGATATTGAAAAGACAATCAGGTAAGTGAGTTAGTATGGTTCAGGACCAACATAGTACAGTAGATGATAGACTGAAAGCTTTAGTGGCGAAACAGGGATGTGGCCATGAAGCCTGATTCAGGAAGTAATGAGTTTCTTCTTTATTTTTCTTAATTTTTTGAAAACATTCAGGTAAGGATGGGAAACAGTTTTACGGTCACGTTAAAAGTTCAGATAGCCATATTATGCCTTCAAGTAAAGATAAGTTGTTACATCTAGTGTGCAGTATACAGAGCAACTGAAAATAAAGCATCGGTTCAGTAAGACAAAAGGGAAAGCGGTTAAAGAGTTTTACTTTATTATGTGAAAAGATGTGAAGACTTTAGTCTGAGGACAGCAGAATCAGTGAGGTTGCAGCTAGCAGCGGGTTTCAGCAAGAAACAAGTTGACGGACTCTGTGACATTCAAGTTTACAACCATCCAATTAAAATATTTTGCAACAAAAATGACTTTTTTGCTCATTACAATTTCATATACGACACAACCGTCTAAAAATTTGAGCTACTTGAATGCAAAGGGTGGAAAAAACCGTCGAACGCATGTCCTTACGACATTGCGTTTTATGATCGTATTGAGTAACGTATTATTTAGTACTGTTTAGTGTGGAAAATGTTACAACATAATCTTCAGAAAAATGACTGCAATGTCGAAAAAGCGTACGTGTTCGATACTACGTGATTTCCACTTTTGCTTTGTGTACCTGAGTTCCTGTATCGGAGGATTAGCTCATCTCGCAGTGTTACTATAAATAGCGGTATCGTCAGCGTACGCTAGCAGGGCTTTATCTGTGGGGCTCCCGCTTTCTTTTACAGACGGCACTCGGTTGCTAAGCGGCTGCCGGATGAAACATTAAATCGGTGTCGGCCAATCAGCAACGTGCACAATCGAGATCCCTCTGTATCTCTTGGAAAATTTGACACTGGCGCTATAACCGAGTTAGGTCACCTCACCTCAGTTTTGCATCAGAGATAAGCCTGAAGCCAAGATAAAATGTGAAAGAGTGCCATAAAAGAGAATGACATCAGACCGTATCACCCGTTAAAGCAAGGGGTGTACGTTGAGTGATGTTTCTCTGTACACCAACGGAAATTAATAGCTTCAGAACTCCACGAAAATTTGCCCTCTATTGTTCTCGACTGTGTGACAGTGCTGTATCAGAAAACAGTCCGGACGCAGCAGTGTTGTTGTTGTTGTTGTTGTTGACTTCAGCCCTGAGACTGGTTTGATGCAGCTCTCCATGCTACTCTATCCTGTGCAAGCTTCTTCATCTCCCAGTACTTACTGCAACCTACATCCTTCTGAATCTGCTTAGTGTATTCATCTCTTGGTCTCCCTCTACGATTTTTACCCTCCACGCTGCCCTCCAATACTACATTGGTGATCCCTTGATGCCTCAGAACATGTCCTACCAACCGATCCCTTCTTCGAGTCAAGTTGTGCCACAAACTTCTCTTCTCCCCAATCCTATTCAATACCTCCACATTAGTTATCTGATCTACCCATCTAATCTTAAGCATTCTTCTGTAGCACCACATTTCAAAAGCTTCTATTCTCTTCTTGTCTAAACTATTATCGGCCATGTTTCACTTCCATACATGGCTACACTCCATACAAATACTTTCAGAAACGACTTCCTGACGCCTAAGTCTATACTCGATGTTAACAAATTTCTCTTCTTCAGAAACGCTTTCCTTGCCATTGCCAGTCTACATTTTATATCCTCTCTACTTCGACCATCATCAGTTATTTTGCTCCCCAAATAGCAAAACTCCTTTACCACTTTAAGCGTCTCATTTCCTAATCTAATTCCATCAGCATCACCCGACTTAATTCGGCTACATTCCATTATCCTCGTTTTGCTTTTGTTGATGTTCATCTTATATCCTCCTTTCAAGACACTATCCATTCCGTACAACTGCTGTTCCAAGTCCTTTGCTGTCTCTGACAGAATTACAATGTCGTTGGCGAACCTCAAAGTTTTTATTTCTTCTCCATGGATTTTAATGCCTACTCTGAAAGTTTCTTTTGGTTCCTTCACTGCTTGCTCAATATACAGATTGAATAACATCGGGGACAGGCTACAACCCTGTCTCACTCCCTTCCTAACCGCTGCTTCCCTTTCAAGCCCCTCGACTCTTAAAACTGCCATCTGGTTTCTGTACAAATTGTAAATAGCCTTTCGCTCCCTGTATTATACCCCTGCCACCTTCAGAATTTGAAAGAGAGTATTCCAGTCAACATTGTCAAAAGCTTTCTCTAAGTCTACAAATGGTAGAAACGTAGTTTTCCCTTTCCTTAATCTATTTTCTAAGATAAGTCGTAGGGTCAGTATTCCCTCACGTGTTCCAACATTTCTACGGAATCCGAACTGATCTTCCCCGAGGGCGACGCAGCAGTAGCCGAGCGGAAAATGCATGCGGAAGGCTTCCGCTTGCCTCGGTGCACTCCGGAAATTTCAGAACATACAGTGGCGGGAAAAAAATCGTCAGACAATGCCAGAAAACAATTAATGTAATGAAATTTCGGGAATACATTTGTCTAGGTAACATGTATAAGTAATTACGATTGCAAGACCACAGGTTGATGTAAGTGCGAGGTATGCCATTGATAATGTGAAATGCTGGTACATTAATAACCGGTGTAGCATCCAGGATGTCGAATACAAGAATGCAGATGTGCGTGCATTGTGCTGTACAGGCGGCAGATGTCAGTTTGTGGGATGGAGTTCCGTACCTGTTGCGCTTGGTCGATCAATACAGGGACAGTTAGTGCTGTTGGTGGATGACGCTGGAGTTCTCATCCGACGATGATTCGAGACAGATTTGGTGATCGAGTAGGTCAAGGCAACATGTCGACTCACTATGGAGCAAGTTGGGTTACAGCAGCGAGCGTTATCCTGTTGGAAAACATCCCCAGGACTGCTCTTGGTGAATGGCAGCACAATAGGTCGAATCACCAGACTGACGTACAAATCTGCAGTCAGGGTGCGTGGGATAACCGCTGTAGTGCTCCTGCTGTCATAACTTCAGTTGTGGCTGCAGTGCATCTGGCACGCAGAAAGGTTGGTTGCAGACTCCCAACTGCGTTCCTTCCAACCACAACATGGCTATTACTGAAGTCGCTGGTGGCGGTGGTTTGAGGTCAGTGGAAAGCACACTACACGATGTCCTGAAAATGACGGATTTGTAGCAGTTGGTTGTATCACTGTCGTGCCAACGGCTCTTCGAATTCCTGCTGTAGATGCAGTACGATTCTCGAGAGTGATATGCCGAACGCGATGGTCTTCCCTCGCGGTTGTATCATGTACAGTGTCTACATTCCTGCCAAGTCTTCCTGCAGTATCGCAAAAGGTACAAGCAGCTTCTGGTAGCCCTAGTGCACGGCCTCGTTCAATCTCAGCGAGGTGTTGATAATGGCGTCTTTGTCGCCTTAAAAGCATTCTTCATTCACCACGCCCAGTCTCAAAGGTAACTGACGCTGACGACCATTACAGCGTGTGTTTAAAGAAAACCTGATGTGCGTTCTCCTAGTGGCACCGTTAGGCTGGCGAAAATTGTAATAGACGCCCTCTCCCACATCTAGAAGCACGGCTACCGGTTTTCGTTTATGTCGCACAACTCCTCCTTGGTGTTGCGGTTTCCTTTTTCCGTCGGTAGTTTTCCAAATGACGTCATACGGAAACTTGTGTAATCACCGTTCCCGCCGACCTCCACTACTGCGACGTGACCTAGCACGGCGCGCGTAGTGAAACACTGGACGGCTCTGGCTAACCGTGGACGCTCGCGTGCAACATCCGTCAGTGTGCCCACATCAATGCACCTACGAACATCGTGGTTGGTCGCGGCGCGACAAGCCACTTGACTGCCGTCCGCTGTGTGCGCTGAGGGAACGACGGAGGTCAGGTACCTGTCATCTCGTCCTACTCGAAACGTGAGGCCTCACTTACCTAGTACCCTAGTTCTGCCCACTCGTAAAAGTACAAAAAATAATCACAAATTACTCGTTTGCTGCCGACGTCCCCCACTGAAACAAGGCCCCCTGCAGTGTCCGCACAATTCGACACGCTGTTGCTTTCAACAAGAAGCTGATGTGGCACTTCGGTCTGCAGCCTCATAGCTTTCCTCCAAAAATTAACGTATGCGGCCAGTTTTGCCGCTGTCACACAGTAAAGCAAATTTGATGATGACTGAGAACCACCTCACCTGTATAACACGTTTCAAAAAGCTGCACGTAAAAACGGGACTTTGCGGGTGCTCATACATCGGGTTCTGTTCGTGATAGAAAGTTAAGGTCAAGTGTTTTCGATATCCCGTGGGCTAGAGACCATCTGTATATCCAACAGAAGGATCGTCTTACTGTTACTATCCTACAGTATAGAGTCAGTTTCCGTACTACCGACTGATTCATTGAGCTTTACATGTGATCTACTGTGCGCCTTAACGGACTTATGGAGGCACTATTTAATTCGTGGGTGGTCCCTGAGAAAAACCAAAAAACTTGGTTTTTGGGTACCAAAACCGAACGGCGGATTCTATGACGGCTATACACAGCAAAACGCTGAAATTTTTACGATGTATTCGTAAGATACCGATCTCGAACAGTCTTGAAAATTTTCTTGATATCTTTATCCGTTTCCGAGGTACGGAGGATCAAAGTTATCCTACTTGTTTATGAAAACTGCGGACGTAAAATCCGGTGTGAAACGAATGAATAATGAATAATTGCACCAAATTGCCCAAATTATAACGGTGTATTCCTTAGCCATTTATCTAGAAGTCCTTTCAGTTTTCAAAAATCTTTAATCATTATCGAGAAACACCCCAAAAACGTGGTTTTTGGGTACCAAAACCGGGCAGCGGATTCCAAGACGGCTGTGCTCAGATAATGGCCGAAATTTTTACGACCTATTCCTAAGATCCCGATATCGAACTTTAAAAGTTTTCATGTTAACTTCATCCGTTTCCGAGACCCACAGTGTCAAAATTACCCTACTTGTGGACGTAAAATTCGATGTGACACCAAAACATGGTTTATAAAGTGATGTAGCACGGAGAAACCCGTATCTCCACTATCATCAGAAGGATTTCCGCAACTCCACATTGTTGTAGTACTGAAGCACATGCAGAATTTTTGTGCACATAAAATTCAGTCTGAGGTATAAAATTATATAGTTTTCGTCACTGCAGTTTCACTTAAGCAGACTAGCAAAATTTTGCTGACCCATAATTCCTTTCGTAACAGTCACGTGACGTGCTTTAGCAGGTAAGAGAAGGGGACCAGCGGACAAGTGCTCCTGTCGGAGCGCTAAATATGCGAATGTGTTCCTGTTTATTTAAAAGACTGAGTAAAAAGTGTGGTACCTTCCTGGGCAGCTTTTAGACATTTTCCCAAAACTTGTGTCATGCAAACATATTCACACTTTTTTATGCTGAGAGAGAATGACAGTGGCCGGAGGAGCAGACGAAAAAGTTATAAATACTGTAAAGTAATAGAGAATGGTTGTGGTATGGAAAGAGCGAGAGACACAGTGGCAGTGTGAGGGAAAGAGAGGGACACGGTGGCAGTGGAATATAGTTGACAGTGGCAGAACAGTGCTAGGAAACGAGTGGAGGAGACAATGTCAGTGGCAGAGGAATAAATAGAAGTTGAAGGTGAAATTGTGTGGGAGCCAGTGATATTGAGAGATAGAGTCTAGCACAACAAGGGAGAGAGACATCGCGACTCTGAGGAGAGACAGCTGCAGTGGAAAGGAATGAATCAGATATTGCAGTAGCAATAAGAGAGAGCAGGAGAGAAAGAATGGCTTTGAGGGGAGACAGCGGTAGCAGGACAGAACGAAAGAGAATGTGGCTGTGGGA
Source organism: Schistocerca americana (assembly GCF_021461395.2). Lineage (NCBI taxonomy): Eukaryota > Metazoa > Arthropoda > Insecta > Orthoptera > Acrididae > Schistocerca > Schistocerca americana. Next base: position 197,045,061 of record NC_060127.1, read on the forward strand.
CAGGAGACTGTGACAGTGACAGCGGGTTGGGATGAATGAATGAATGAGTGAGTGGAGTGGGTGGATGTGAGCGACTTACGCCGACAGATAAGTGGCTATGAGCAAATTACAGTTAAGACAATTTGTCGGAGTGAAAGATGAGTTGCCTGTTAAAGAGAGCATGAGTATATTCGCATTTGGGTAAAATTTGAAAGGTGCTGAGGAAGGAAGAATTAGGCAGCTGATGCCCAACTTTTAAGCAGTCTTTTTCCTCTGGTTACACATTTATTGTCCTACGACGTGTTTCGTTCTTAGAACATCTTCAGATTGTCGCGTTGTGTTAGCCTGAAGATGTCCTGAAAACGAAACAGGTCGTAGCACAATAAATATGTAATAATACAGCTGATTTCGCCTCCTAAATCATTAAAATTAGTGTCATTGTAATCCAGATTATTAGTAAAGCGAATGTTCCGTTTTCTCCCATTTACGCTTCTTTCTCTTGTTAGTTCTCGATCAGTCTCCTACCTAAATTGCAGATGTTCAGATGTGCGTGAAATCTTATGGGACTTAACTGCTAAGGTCATCAGTCCCTAAGCTTACACACTACTTAAACTAAATTATCCGAAGGACAAACACACACACCCATGCCCGAGGGAGGACTCGAACCTCCGCAGACCTAAATTGCATATGTTTTTAATGTTCCGTACCTCAGTCTGTCCGACTGTTAAAAACCTCTTCCCGGGAAATAGTCGAAGAATCAAATTGAAATTAACGCCACCCTGGCGGTGTAAAAGAGTTTAAGCTTCTAAGGCAATGAAATAAAAAAAATTATGTCACATATTTTGTTACTCGTAAACTCACTCATTGAAACCTGTAAGGTACTTACAGTTGACTGAAATTTGGAAGTAAGGAAGATTTCAAAGTACAAGTAAAGGCAATTTGTAATTATATCACACTCAAAATATCTCTTTTGTCAGTTTTTATCCAACTTGAAACTTAAAATTAGAAACTTGGAATCCCCGGGACTGTCATCTTGCCAGTATCAATACCAATAAGAGGCAAAAATCGTTGACTTGCTCGATTTCCAGGATGGATAAACTTTCAGCCTTCATAATTAACTTTGTACTCGCACCTGGCCATTTTTATGATTATTGTTGCACTTGTCACGAACATATGTAAGATCTCTTCATTTCAGTTCGATTTATAACAAGTGATTTCCAATTGTTACCTTCTACGTTAGGTGTAGCTAATAACATGCTCGCCATAATGAATATAACGTAAAAATCTAGAATTCCTGGTAAAATGTGGGCGGGAGGACTATGGTCCTAAAGTTTCGTGGTTAAATAACTCAGTAAGGATGTAATTAAAAAGCGTCTTTCCCAACTGACAATCCATATCGTAGGAGCTGCAGTTTCATGTGGAAGTAGAATACCTGTGGACAAAATTTGACAGGTGAAATGTTTGGTGACAACGAAAATAATTTCGGTAGAGCGAAGATTCGCAACGAGTTTCATTCGGGATGTAGTTGTTATACGGCAGGAAATCAGTGAAAAAGAAAGAGGAAACAATGGTGGTTATTGTTGAAATGTGGTTGTGGAGAAAAATATTTAAAATGTGAATGACTGTTTAGGGAACTAGAAGTTACTTACAAATTATTTCAAACATTGGGACACGAAAGAAGATATCTTCGCTTGGACGTGCATTTGGAAGAAATTGCTTCCAAAGAAGGACAACGAAGGAAAAATTGCACATGAGAGAGGGAGATGAGAGCAAATGGGACAGTGATGGATGACATTAGAAATGGAAGAAGTTGGTAGTTGATTAAGGAAGAGGGAGATGGTTCAAATGGCTCTGAGCACTATGGGACTTAACTGCTGTGGTCATCAGTCTCCTAGAACTTAGAACTACTTAAACCTAACTAACCTATGGACATTACACACATCCATGCCCGAGGCAGGATTCGAACCTGCGACCGTAGCGGTCACGCGGTTCCAGACTGTAGCGCCTAGAACCGCACGGCCACTCCGGCCGGCTAAGAGGGAGAAACACAGAAGAAAGCGGAGGGTACTCAGTCGATTCCTGTTATAAGTCAAAACTACCAGAGACAAAGAAGAATTTTCAGTTCATTTGCATTAATTAATGACCCATGGTACAGCGTGCACGAAACAAAATTGCTTCGGAAAATATTTGACGCGCCTTAAATAAGGCGATGCAACCTATTTCATTATGCTCGGGTACGGATGATGTAACAATGTTTGCCTATGTTAAGGTACACCAAATGTTTTCTGAGGCAGTTTCATATTGCGCAACCTTTATATGCGCCACGTTTATTGCCTCTGTGAGACAAGTAGACTGTGTGTACATCAGCTGTCTGTTTTGCGTTGTGACGCGGCAGGTGCGCATCCCGACTTTAGTGGCACGGAATCGTGTGAGGATGGCACCGGTGCTTGCTGAACAAACCCGCGGTCGCTTCCCAGTTACGTGCCTCGGCAGTCGCCGCGAAAGAGTGAAGCGGACGAAGACACATTTTTCAGATACTGTTTTTGTGGCCTGTTTGACACATGACAGCGCAGTTGTCAGGGTAAAATATGACGGGGGCGGTAAAGAAGGTATGTAGAGTGACTTCTTAACCGATGTAATGGGGTGTGTCTACTTAAAGCCAAACAACTACCTATACCATCCGCAATCGTTGGCTACAAAATTCTCTCCGCGCGGCTCCACTTTTGTAAGTGGCTCACCTGCTACCTTAACGATTTCAAACGTATTTGCTTGCGCTTATTTGCGCGTTTCTAGTGGACGGTCGTTTTCAACCCTGGGATTGTGACACGCGGTAGACATTTATTGTGCAATACTGCAAAACACTCTGTAATCGTGCGCAATATTGTGGAAATTATGGTAATGCTCAGTAATTACTAAATTAATTAATAGTGAATTAAACAACTGCTACATTATGCAACTGAAAACTAATCAACAGACAATGTATTGTGGGTAATTCCTTAATGAACATTTTTAATGATTTCTTTTTCAAGTTCGCGGCTGTACAGCCAAATTTGTCTGACGACAGTCTGTTTCAGCTCACTACTGCTAGTGAAAAATACTTGCGATTAATTTTGTCGGAATTGTGGATACGGTGAAACCGAGCTCAACAGAGGTACGACCGTTTGACGTTGCCAGTAAACAGTTCGTTATTAGCGAGCACACGATACATTATATCGGAAGTTTTTCGAGAATCCGCCGAGTTTGTAGTTTAATGATGCATCATGTTGGATCCAATATTTTTAATTTTGTAATTTTGACTCGGATTCTTGGTCAGCGGTCCCAAAAATCTAAAAAGAATAGAACTTTGCAGTAGTTTTTTTATATACACTTTTCGAGTCTCTGCAGGTTCTGAAGCGACTTGGCCCACTGTGCGGCCGTGCTAGAGTCAGCAATGAGGAGTTTCGGCCGTAGTCCAGCACTGCGTGAGCGGCGCCTCGGAGGGCAACCCGCCGCCCGGGGTACGCGCGAGGGAAGCCGACCCAGCCTGTGCTGAGCGATAGCGCCCGTAACGACCAAGACCGGTCGCTGCGAGCACCGCTTCCTCTCGCACGCCTCAAATGGCTCTGAGCGCTGTGAGACTTAACGTCTGAGGTCATCAGCCCCTAGACTTAGAACTACTTCAACCTAACTAAAGACATCACACACATCGATGCCCGAGGCAGGATTCGAACCTGCGACCGTACCAGCAGCGCCGTTCCGGACGCAAGCGCCTAGAACCGCTCGGCCACAACGGCCGCCTCCTTTGGCATGTGACGGTACGATGAACATTCATTGACGTATTTCATTCTTCATGATCTTCAAAGTACTGTGTCATTATATCTTGATGAATAAACCACGTCTGAAGATGTGCCGAAACCGCTACTGGGACTATATTTTTAAGCGATCGTGACGTATGAAATTTTTATACAGTCGGCCTACCACTTTACGGACAATAATTTAATTTCGTTGTTAGGATTTCACAGATGTTCCATTGTTTCCGATTCTTTATAACAGTGAGTCATAATTCATATCTGGGGCATCCATCGTAGTATCGTATGGTAAGATTATGTAAATTGTTATTATGTCAGAGTTTATTAATGCGTAACTTTGCAGTTAACGTACTGTAACTTCGGAGCGCTATAGCAGAGTGCCTTGTAAATATAATGACGACATCTGGCTGTTGGTTGATTTGGGGCAGGGGACCGAGCAGCGAGCTCATCGCTCCCATCGGATTACGGATGGAAGCCGGCCGTGGCCTTTTCAAAGGAGCCGTCCCGGCATTTGCCTGGAGTGATTTAGGGAAATCACGGAAAACCTAAATCAGGATGGCCGGACGCGGAATTGAACCGTCGTCCTTCCGAATGCGAGTCCAGTGTGTAACCACTTTGCCACCTCGCTCGGTTTACGCATCAGTATTTTCCTGTGTTCCTCCAGTTTGTATCTGATATTACAACAGTAAATATTGTTTCATTTCGATGGGTCTGATGAAGCAAACCGCAAAAATAGTTACGTGCTGAAAAAATAGTAAAAAGATTCCTGACAGAAATCAATTTAATAGATCGTTTTGCCATCGCAAGTTATCAAATTATCTGTAAATCAGGCAAGTTTTCTGCAAATGAGTGGTTGGAAAGCGTTATTTGTGATATGACAGTCAGTACCTTGCGTAGAAACTTAGTGCTGCGCCATCTATTATTACTAAACGGCTAAAACATTTGCAATGTCCCTCTTCCAGATTGGTTATTTAAGGCGCAAACAAAATTTGATTTTTGATATTTTTTCATAAATGTAGCCATTGATCGAATTTGAAATTTTGCTCATTAAGACGTATAATTTGACTTTAAACGTGTAGCACAGACTGTCTCGAATTAAAATTAGAAACTGAGTGTATGTCTCGAGGCAGCGCAACTCGTGGCGCGCAAATTACCCAGAATATGTTCATCGAGTATTTGAGGATGTGGGGACTTGCCAACAACCAATAATTTCAAAGCATTCAGAAACTGGAACGTCCTGGTAGATTAACACTGAGTGCCGGACAAGGACTCGAACCCAGTATATTTGCGTTTCGCGTGCAAGTGCTCTAGTGACTGAGTTACCCAAGCTCTCTCGCGACCCACCCTCCCATCTGCTGCCATCCAGACATGCCAGACTCGCGGGACCAGCGCTCCTGCACTCGTGGGAGGAAGCAGCCTGCAGCCTGCATAGTGGAGGCGTCGCTCAGCCGCAGCCTGGCTGACTCGGCAGCCAAGTGTGCGCTGGTGTGAAAACAAATTGCTGGCACATTAAAACTGTGTGTATTTCCGAACTTTTTTTGCCGCTGGTACTCCCATAAAATGGTTAAAGGAGAAAAAAATATCTCTTACTATACTTCCGCATCTCACCTAGTAAGACGTGAGCATCAGACACGAGGCTTTAATTTAGTACTGCTTTACTACTGACTCTCTTCACAGTACATTTCGCAGACAGTAACCACATATACCACTGAATGTACGTACAAAATTATATTATTGTGTGACATACAGTTCAGAAGATGTGACATCATGAGATGCTTGAAATACTAGCTTTTCTTACAGCGAAACGCACATTACCCAGACTATACTCATCCAGTGTATGAGAAAGGGAACGCTTAACGACTTCTAATAAAGTTCAAAGATAATTTCAAATTTTCGCTCCACTTTTTCTCGTTTCCAGCCCCACAAAATAGTGGAAGGAAAACATTTTGTGATTTACTAAATATGTAAAACTTGGGCATCAAACGAGTTTCATACCAGAGACTTCGAATATTTACTCGCGGGTGGGCGGAAGACCTGGGGTCGTAACTGAGTGATCTTCAATACTGAAATAGGATGCTGATGAGCGTGCTGCTTAGCACCAAACAATTTTAAATACATCCATACAGAAAAGCGAAAGCTTTTCGTTCTTTCAGTCTTGTGTGATTTCTTCCCGTCTAGGTTTTTCAAGTAGCGAAGTTTCCACACTTCCACTTTGAGCGTTGATGGAGTTAGAGCTGAGATGTCTACTGCTCGGTGCTGTGACTTGGAGCAAGCATCCGCAGAACCGGCCCACCCCCCGCCCCACCTCTACCCCCCAAAAAGCATATACCGGGTGCTGGTGGAAATGTAAACTAACCAAATCGTCGAATCATTTCGTAATCGCTTTGTATATCCTGCCAATCGAGGATGCATCACACAGCAGTCTTAGATACGAAACATAAAGCCTGTCGTAAGATTCGACAAAAACGTGACGTTATCTGTCAGCTTAAGCCGGCGTCAGAAGCGTACGCATTCTGCAGAAGACCCAACGTACCGCCTCGCACCTGTTGGAACTAGTCACGTTAGTTCCTTATCTGCTGTCTATTAGCGGACGAGGAAATTATTAGTATTCTACAGAACAATACTACTAGGATTACATCATCAAGGTAAGGCAGCCGAGACGGAGCGAGGTCAGAAGACGCACAGCTTCAGAGAGGCCGCAATCTCGAGAGCAGACAACCTGGGATAAGATAGATAGTTGTGCGTGCTTCCCTGGCCAAGGACGAGTAGGCACTTATGCAGGCCGCGCCGGCGAGAGCAGAGAAATTGCAGCGGGCGCAAGCGTGTGTCAAAGTGCGTTCCGTCACGTGTCTACGTTCTGTTGGTTGTGAGATTGCGATACTTTGAAGCTGATTAGCAACACTTACCGTTTTACTTGGTGTAAATGTCGGATTCATTTCACCCACTCACACATATATATATATGTGTGTGTGTGTGTGTGTGTGTGTGTATGATGAATTCAATATTTACACAAAGAAATGTACGGGTGGATCACCATTTTGGTTTTGAATACGTTGAATAGATAGTTTACTGCCAAGACAAACTCAAATGAACATATACTGCAGTGTAAGACACTCTGCGGAGAATTTTTCTGACGCAGCATGTGCTCAGTACGTGCACATGAACACTGATGTTGGCGAAAACCCTACGGCGCGTGTCTTCTGCGATTTCGGTGCAAGCCTGAAGAATAAGGCGCCTGAGCTTCATTAAATCGTGTGGGCGTTTAGGAAAAATTGTTTCCTTCTGGCATCCCCCAAGACGAAAGTTCCTCGAGTTGAGGTCCAGATTACTGAGGAGCCTATATTGTACGTCATTGAAACGACCTGGAAATTGAATGAAATGACCCAAAAGTGTTTTTGCATTGTGGCCTTCCTCCATCATACATGAAGGCCGGCGTGTTGAAGAGCAATACAGTAACAAGTATCTGTGGAACGAACTTATTGGGATTCATACTTAAACAACGCGCACTGTTCACAGATCTTTCAAAGGAAAATGATCCAACAAATAAGTGATTTGGAACTGGACACACACAGTAATCCTAGGAGCGTTACATTTTCGTTCACGAAGCACTTGCGGATTTTCGCTATCCCAAAAGCGTACATTTTGTTTGTTAAGCACAGTGTCCAAGCGAAAATGCACTTGGACTGAAACCCAGACGCTGTTGCCTATCCTCCCCCCAGCGGGCAAACAGCAGTGTTCCGCCGTGAGCTTCTGCGCAGAGCTGCATCCGGAGGCCACTTTCAAGAATCCGCTGAACGGAGCTCCTCGATACGCTAGCTGCACTGCTGCCTCTCTGCTCGTTTTGCCGGGGCTTCTGTGTCGAGCGAGTCGTACCGCTTCAGCATTCTCCGGGGAGCGAGCAGGCTTCGGGAGAGCTCGCTTCGCTGCCAGTATTGATCAGTTGCGAGTGGAACAGTAAAAGGACAGGACTAGTAGTGGTACAAGGTACTCTCCGCCAAGCACCATCTTGATAAAGTCAGGAAAATCTTGCATCCCGCAACTTCTCCGCACAGATGATTTAGCGACACCAAATATTGGCGTCGAAGACACGTGACAAGTACGTAGAAAGTTTCACCCCAGATTGTGCGGACGTGCACATTCCCGCGACTGCACACTTTAACAAGCCACCCTTTTCTTTCTTCGCTTGCTCGCCACGTTGTACTTCGAGGTCGTCGAGAAAATGCAGAGTTAAAATACATAACGGAATTTCTCACTTTACCTACAGTTTGTTTCTCGATACTGTATTAGCCTGCGATAACTACAGTTTATATTCAATAAAAGTACTTTATAACAACCTTAATACTAAAAACAAATGATTTATTCTTCCACCTTCATTTAGATACCTTCGTATCGATCTTTCAAGACTTCAGAAAGAATACAAAGTATTTTGTAAATGTTCGTTACAATATTAGCAATCACGTTACGAACACCAAGAACGAAGTGCTTAGACCAAAACGGTGGTAAGACAGGGGTGCAGTCTAGCACCCGTGTTATTCAATCTGTGTGTGGAAGAAAGAATGACGGAAATAAAAGAAAAGTTCGAAAATGAGATTAAAATTGGTAGTGGAAGGATGTCAGTCGTAATATTCGCTGACGCCATTGATATCGCTAGTTAGGATAAAGAATAATTAGAGGATCTGTTAAATGGAATAAACGTTGTAATGAGTACAGAATATGGATTGACAGTAAACAGCAGAAGGACGAAAGTAATGAGGAGTAGCAGAAATGAGATTATAGCTAAACATAAAACCAAAATTGATGGCCGCGAAGTATGCGAAATCAACGAATCCTGAGGCTTTATAAGCAAAATAACAGGTGACGGACGAAGCAAGGAGGGCATAAAAAGCAGACTATCACAGCAAACACGGCATTTCTGACAAAAATAATCTAATATCGGCCTTCTGTTAGGCAGAAATTTCTGTGAATGTGCGTTTGGAGCACAGCGCTGTATGGTAGTGAATGATGGACTGTGGGAAATAGGAAGACGCTGGAAGCATTTGAGATGTGATGCTGCAGAAGGAAATTGAAAATTAGGTGGACTGATAAGGTCAAGAAAGAGGTGAAGAAAGGCTCATACGGAAAACTCTGAGAACAAGAAGGAACCGTGTGATAGGCCATGGTTTAAGACTTACATAATACTAGCGAGACCTGCAGGATGTAAAAACTGTAGGGGAAGACAGAGATTGGAATACAAGCAACAAATAATTGATAAAGTAGTGTGCAAGTGTTACTGCATATAATGAGCAATTATATAGCGGATTTCGTTTTCATAAATCGCATTTGAATGTTGGTTATTTGTGAGAAAATCTTTTACCCTGCAGAACATAGTTAACCTCTTTCACTCTACTCTGTAATGAATGTCGTATTGTCCTGCATCTTCCTAAATTTCTTCGGATCACAGATAGTCTCTTCCGAAGTCGACCTCTGCCAGTTATCACAGAATTCTGTAAATAATTCGCGTCTGCACTTTGGTAATATCACACTTGTTAGCACCTGACTTCAACGCGATTATAAATCCACATTGTGGTTCGCGTGGCAAGCGAGCGCTAGACAAAACAGAACTCAACGCTCAGGAGACGCGTACGTAACAAAGGGACAAGCGCTTTCGCTTGTCGCGAAACGTCACGCCAGAGATAACGCTCCCGTCGCCTTAAATGGCGAGCGGGTGGCGCTGACGTCGCAGGGTTATCTCTGGCTCCCGCCCACATAGCTAACCCCTCTGGCCAGCATTTGTTTTCGCTGCCGCTGGCCGGAGAGTACACCAACAACGCATAACTGTTCCATATATAATTGCTGACCGTCTCATCACGTTTCCTGAGCTTATCAGGAGGATTCCAAATGTCGAAATTTATGAGTTATGAAAACAAATCAATGATGGAAGTGTTCATCATAAAATCTTGTTTAAAACTGAGGCAATTACTGTTCAGTACTGCATTATAAAATACCTACAGGGTAAATTAGATAAAACTACTGCGTGCAGACACTTTATTCAACACGTAAATGTCACTACAGATATTCGGATTTAGATTATGAGATGTTCGATATGCCTTCCTTCGTATGCGATGATGTGGCGCAGACGAATAACAGAAATACTGCATGACCGCTGAAGTGTCGGAGTATTCATGCTGTGCTGTCGATGACCTCCTGAATGGCTGAATGTGGGCTTCGTCGCTTAACCAATCCATACAGCGCATCCTAATTCCCGTCATGTCGCGCGGGCAACCGTGCAGTTTGAACATCCTAACGCAAACCGTTCACAAATTATGACCATTTTATTTCGTATAGTTCAGTAATTGTCACCGTGTAGCTGTGACGCTATATGTTGTTACAGACGACTGAGTTCGATCTAGGATCAGACCTCAGCGGAGTCCACTGTACCAAAGAAGAACAATAACGCATATAATAAAGTGTGTAACATTACAGTATGCAGCTGTTACGTCAAACAACATTACATGCATCACATCTTACATCATCGTAACGAAATACTTATAAAATCATCTCAACTATGCATTTGCGTAACTGGAATAATAGTTATCAGATGTGCATTGTTCCATCATTGATATTAGCTTTAAATACGCAATATTATGTCCATTTATACTCATAAGCGTATCTGTGTAGAATACTTGTGCACTGAATAAAGTAGGTCAAAGATTATTTAATGAGGCAGTTAAGGCAATGCAAAGATGTCCCAGCCGCTGGACAGCTCGGCTACCGCTGTAGTTAACATTACACACAATAACAAACTCTGAATGCAAATCTTTCAATATTAATATCCAATTCCAAGTTATTTGCAGTTTATGGTTGCTGTATAACATTAGTAGAAATACGGACAGACACACTTCAGTCTAACCAACTCTCAAAGTAATTTAGGCACTAGTCACAGAGATTACGTCATCGTGACATTCAGGGCCAACTAAAACTTAATATTTTTCCCCTTCTTTGGGTACATATCCAGATATGACACATAGTTTGATAATCAATACGTAGTTTGATAATAATTACTAGTGATTAACATCATTAGATCTGACTATTATTCTAGTACCTTTTCTGTTAATATAGCATTTGTTTATATTACTGAAGAGGATGTCTGTGTGCTACCATACCAGTTGTATGCTGAGAATTTACAAACCACCATAGTTTACAGTATACCTCTAGAGTACTATTGTGTGTCAACAGTTTAGGGGACACTAATATTTTATTAATTATGGTCTATTTACTGTCATAATTTATTCATCTCTGTTATATGGCATAGTTTGATATGCTCCTGTACATATCATCAGACTAATAGGAGTTGTTAAGAATCACATATCACCAATCATGCATTTAAAGTCATCTAATTGCTTACTATTACATCACTGTGGTTTCTAGATAATGGTATTTAATTTAGATAAAATTGTTATCAGCAGAAAAGTATCTATTAGGTAGATGATCCCACAAATTTTCTAATGGCGATATCTATCACTACTGACTACCTCTGTCAGGCTCATAATTCTGGTACACTCAATTATTTACTAATCATCCATAGTTACATAACTTTTCATCAGGAAAACCAGTAAAAAATAAAAAGGTTACTATACGACTTATATGCAATACATACACTCCTGGAAATGGAAAAAAAAACACCGTGAATTCATTGTCCCAGGAAGGGGAAACTTTATTGACACATTCCTGGGGTCAGATACATCACATGATCACACTGACAGAACCACAGGCACATAGACACAGGCAACAGAGCATGCACAATGTCGGTACTAGTACAGTGTATATCCACCTTTCGCAGCAATGCAGGCTGCTATTCTCCCATGGAGACGATCGTAGAGATGCTGGATGTAGTCCTGTGGAACGGCTTGCCATGCCATTTCCACCTGGCACCTCAGTTGGACCAGCGTTCGTGCTGGACGTGCAGACCGCGTGAGACGACGCTTCATCCAGTCCCAAACATGCTCAATGGGGGACAGATCCGGAGATCTTGCTGGCCAGGGTAGTTGACTTTCACCTTCTAGAGCACGTTGGGTGGCACGGGATACATGCGGACGTGCATTGTCCTGTTGGAACAGCAAGTTCCCTTGCCGGTCTAGGAATGGTAGAACGATGGGTTCGATGACGGTTTGGATGTACCGTGCACTATTCAGTGTCACCTCGACGATCACCAGTGGTGTACGGCCAGTGTAGGAGATCGCTCCCCACACCATGATGCCGGGTGTTGGCCCTGTGTGCCTCGGTCGTATGCAGTCCTGATTGTGGCGCTCACCTGCACGGCGCCAAACACTCATACGACCATCATTGGCACCAAGGCAGAAGCGACTCTCATCGCTGAAGACGACACGTCTCCATTCGTCCCTCCATTCACGCCTGTCGCGACACCACTGGAGGCGGGCTGCACGATGTTGGGGCGTGAGCGGAAGACGGCCTAACGGTGTGCGGGACCGTAGCCCAGCTTCATGGAGACTGTTGCGAATGGTCCTCGCCGATACCCCAGGAGCAACAGTGTCCCTAATTTGCTGGGAAGTGGCGGTGCGGTCCCCTACGGCACTGCGTAGGATCCTACGGTCTTGGCGTGCATCCGTGCGTCGCTGTGGTCCGGTCCCAGGTCGACGGGCACGTGCACCTTCCGCCGACCACTGGCGACAACATCGATGTACTGTGGAGACCTCACGCCCCACGTGTTGAGCAATTCGGGGGTACGTCCACCCGGCCTCCCGCATGCCCACTTTACGCCCTCGCTCAAAGTCCGTCAACTGCACATATGGTTCACGTCCACGCTGTCGCGGCATGCTACCAGTGTTAAAGACTGCGATGGAGCTCCGTATGCCACGGCAAACTGGCTGACACTGACGGCGGCGGTGCACAAATGCTGCGCAGCTAGCGCCATTCGACGGCCAACATCGCGGTTCCTGGTGTGTCCGCTGTGCCGTGCGTGTGATCATTGCTTGTACAGCCCTCTCGCAGTGTCCGGAGCAAGTATGGTGGGTCTGACACACCGGTGTCAATGTGTTCTTTTTTCCATTTCCAGGAGTGTATTTTTATTACAGGCAGCGTCTTTCTGTATCTTTTCACAGTGTTAAAATGACCATAAAGTCAAACTTGGTAGTTGTTCTCACACTATAACATTTATTAAACAAAAAGTCAAACTTCAGTAGTTCTTGACACACTGTAACATTCTTGTGAAGAATTTATCTCAAAGCCATAACTGTTTGTATATAGAGTCGTAGCACAGTGACACCCTGGCCTGTCTGTTTTTATTAAGTGTGGACTCTTCATAGCAAGATCAGGTGGAACGTCACGACCACCGAGCTAGTATCGACATAAAGCCGTCCAGGCGGTAGCAGCGTCGCCTGGCGCGCAATGACTGCCAGTCAGACACGCACGGTGCGTGTAGTCTCAGTGAGTGCAGAACGGGGAAGGCGCGCGGCCGAGGGCGGGCTGTCATGGCGCAGAGGCTCGGCAGAAACATTTCGGAACCTGCGCGACTCGTCGAGTGTTCGAGTAGTGCTGTGGCGAGGGTCCTCAACACGTCGCGAAACCGAGCTGAAACCACGTCCAGAAGTCGTGGGGTTGGCGCAGGCTTGTGAAACAGGACAGTCGGCGAACTGCGGCGGAGTTAACATCAGACTTACTGCTGGGAGAAGTAGAAGCGTATCTGAACACACGGTGCACGGAGCACTCCTCTGCAACCGACGTCCCACGCGTGTGTCAATGTTAACATGACGGCGTCGACAACTACGACTGAAATGGGAAGGTGACCACCGCAGTGGCAGAACGTTACGTGTTCTCATGAACCGCAACACCTTCTTCATCGTGGGGATGGGAGGGGGCGTATCTGTCGTCCTCCAAGGGAACAGATCCTGACATCTGTGCTGAAGGCAGCGGCTCCGTGACGCTCCGGGGTTTGTCCACGTGGTGCTCGAGGACGGCACCTTAATGGCCAAGGAGTATCGTACACTGACTCCAGACTAGATACACCGCTTCGTGACGATCATGTTTCCCGACGGCAGTGGTATTTTTCAACAAGATAAAGCGCCATGTCTGAAGGCCAGCAGTGTGTTGGAGTAGTTCGAGGAACACAGTGTCCAGCTCCAATTTATGTGCTGCCTTCCATCCCACCAGATCTGAAACCGATCGAACACGTGTGGGATGTAATTGAACATGGCGGGGTGCAGATGTGGTGTCAGCTCCCTCCAGCAACCTACGAAGACCTCATAGCCTCCATGCTACGGCGCATCGCCGTAACAATCCGTGCCGTAGGTGGATATACCAGTTCTTAGGTAGTTGATCAGAAGGCCTCGCTGATCACAGTATGTTAAGCAGATACACTACACGTTACTGATTTGTGGTACATCATGCAATATCATGTCATTGCCTAAGCTGCCCCTTCTTAATTTAATTACCTCTTGACACACACACACAGTGGTTACGGCTAGTACAAGCCACACCACAAGTTGGGAAACGGGGCCAAATTTCTAGTAGTTTACTGTCGAGTTGACATTTTCACAAATGTTTTATTCGTATCTTACAGAAACTAGCAATACGACAATAAACAGCCTTTTAAACACGCCGCTAACGGCAATCAAGTAATTTATAGTAATACAACAATTTAAAAAAATTAAAGAACATTAGTAGACAAGCTACTAAAGTAAATACCGAACTTTGTTAATAAGGTACGGTGAGGTAGAGAAGCTACCAACACCGCCATTAAAAAAATTAAACAGGTGTGAGCAAACACGCGATTAATGGCAATAAAAGGAATTTACAATCTTGGAGGAATTAAAAAAAATTTAAACAAAAGTGGGCTGGAATGGCATTAGAACATAACAGATATGACGGACCCGTGTAAGGCGGCCACAAATCACCCACTCAGGGATGCTCAGGCTAGACAGAATACTGACCAATTTAAAGACGCCCGTAAACACAGTTGCCACTCTCAGGCTGGTCACTGCACCGACATTTAGCCCGCGAAAACTTGTTATAAGATGACTTAACTTGCTGACAGAATTAGAGCTAACCTCGCGCAAAGAAACATTACACCACACAGTCCTGAATGAGCGACCACACGATCAACCAACAAGAAGCATGAATTTACTCGTAACCCACGACAGAATAGCGAAACAATTGAACTGCCAAAACTACACCTCCCATCTGACAGTAACGAGAGGAGGAGGAAAGATCACTGTCTTAAATTACAGCGGTGCCAGGGACAGGAAACCCGGTCGCCGGAGGCTACAAGGCCGAAGAGACGCTGGTAACACCA
This sequence comes from Schistocerca americana, assembly GCF_021461395.2. Lineage (NCBI taxonomy): Eukaryota > Metazoa > Arthropoda > Insecta > Orthoptera > Acrididae > Schistocerca > Schistocerca americana. The sequence continues at coordinate 197,060,115 of NC_060127.1, forward strand.
AATTATTACTTAATGATTAAACCTTCCACGAACTTAACTTGCAATTATGCTCGAACAGGCACTACACGACCACCAATGGCAAGGATCCACACATCCAACCGCGCACGCGTCGCCAGCGTACCCAACACGCCAGGGTCACGCGACAACACGCTCTGTCACCGGAGTTCACGTCTTCTCTGCAACGTTGACGGGTAGTGACCGCTCCTTCATGTTAGGTGTCTCGTTTTAAACTCCAGTATTGAAACGGATGATTTAAAGAAGCTTGTTAACGTCCCACCAAGGCTAAATGAACAGCAACTACTCGTGGAGCGATTCTGTATACAACCAACTCGCGGGGAGCTCTTCCGTCAACTCGACCCGCTCGTTACACACAACCGACATACAACACGTGGCGACTCGGTACAAGCCACCACGCCTGCTTCGCCCTGGAGAGCAACACTGCCCTCCCGTGTCCACCACACTCTATACGCCCAACGCCCCTACTTCCGCGCCACCACACGAGGTTACAACCGGTCAAAGATGTCACTTCCTCCATAGCAGTTTCCCGGAAGCAAAAACGCAGATATCGATAGCAGAGGGAAAAGACAACCCAGCAGCCACTTAATGACAGACAACATATCAAACAAACATCTCCGGGGAAGGAAAGGGAAACCAATGCAATCCAAACACAAGGTATAGCGCGAGTCGATACACGGCTCACGTCTACTTTAGTACCGAGGTCGTTAATGCGCTCTTGTGCGGTGACGATCGAGTCGCAGGTATTCCAATCCGATTCCTGGTGAGGGATGAAATTTTGACTGCTAGTGTTTGGCCGGCAAGCTGTGACGTAAAGTTCCTGATCAGCAGTCTTTGTGCGAGTGACCTGGATTAAATTCCAGTCCTCCCGCAGTGTCTTACGAAGTGAGAGCACGAGCCACCGTTGATGGTGACCCGCCCGTCAGATGGGGCCGAGCAGCTAGGCGCCTGCCTTGATGCTATTCGACAGGTGCAGACCCGCTTCCAGCCTGTCCACACGTCAGGCCGGAGGAAGGCAGTGGGAAACGAAGTCCGCGCAGGATCGGTGAAACTGCCCCCAGCGCTCATTCCCTCAGTATGGGGCTACTTCGTCTTACTGTGGGACTACCTCAGCTTACTACGAAGAGAGCAGCAACTACTGGTTTACGACAGGAATCGATATTCCCTGTGCTGTTGCTTTTGCTGTACTCGTGTACCACAGGAAATGTTGCCGAGTCCGCTCTTGTTCCAGCTAGGCAGGATATCCCATTTGTCTTGACTACTCGCATTAACTTTTTGCCCAAACGAAAGAAGAAATACATCAGGCAACTGTTGCATAACTACCAGCTTGACTGCCTTTCTTGTACGTTTGTGCATTACGAATTATTAACAGCGTTATGTCTTTTTTTAAATGGCATCCTGTACTTTTTATTCGGTATTTCGCTTCCTCTCCTCAGTACCTGTTCAGAAACGCATTACAGAGTACGATTCACGTGAACGTGACGTTATTAGAAACGTTAACACAAAATTAATTGACACTCTCCTTTCGAGTAGTGCGAATCGGTATAAAGGCATGGATACTTGTAGGAATGAATATTGTCGATTGAAATACTTGTGCACACCACAGATGCAGTAATATGAGGTCCAGTATCCGACAAATACAGTCAAATGGTGTTCCATTTGATGTCAGTGGTACAGTATATAACGAGACATCAACGGTTGAGTAGGTAGTGGGGTCTGTGCGGTGTTAGTGTGTACGTACGTGCCTTTCCTGCACATACGAAACAGGCGTCATTAGTGACAGTGCGTGTTGTGTACATAAACCACGACTGTTAGAGTCACACGCGCAAAGCAGTTATCGTGCGACAAAAAAGAAAATATCGGCACGTAGAAGGAAATGAGGTTCTCAAATCGCCGAGAAGCTAAACCGGTCAAAAACAGTTATATATAATTTGGTTACACTGGCCGCACGATGTCCACAGAACGGAAAGTATTGGCAGACTAGAAAATTATCTGAGGCATCGCAAAGTGAGGGCCACAGACCGTTACCCCTCTCAGCTTGTCGCCAATTTACGCAAATATTGTCACACGATAAACGTCTTGCACTCAAGAAACCTGCCCTAACACCCAAACATATAACTAGATTGGAGTTCGCGGAAAAACATATGTCATGGTCTTGAGAATGGGATAAAGTGATCTTAGGGGATGAGAAGAAATTTAATTTAGGTAGCCCTGATGGATTTCATTATGATTGGCATGATCTGAGAACAGAGCGCCAGAAGTTATGGTGGCGGAAGTGTTATGATGTTGGCAGCACTCTGGGTTACAGGTGAACCGAGCATTGCTTGAGTGAACACCAGAAAGAACTCTAATATCTACACTGAGATGCCGGAAACAGGATGGATTTGAATGTATCAGGACCTAGGGGACGAGCGTCTAATGTTTCAACAAGATAATCGGTCTTGCCCTGGTCAGCACGTTGCGCTGATTTGAACCCCGCGGAAAACCTTCGTACCATTAACCATTTAAGGCGTGTTTACTGCAATGGAGGGCAATTTGAGGTGGTAAGTGAGCAGAAAAGAGCGATAACAGAAGACTGGGCGGCAATTTTACTGCCAGAACTAGAAACCAGTCGACTAGATCCAGTCGAGTGGTCCCAGCATTTTACTCTCCATGACCCCCAGTCGCCGTCCCGTGTCTGTTGTAGCTGGCCAACACTCGGTGCAGTAGAGGGCGACAGTCGGGTAGACTTTTGATTGTAAATGATCCCAAACCCGACGATCGCAAGTGACGCCCGTTGAGGATCGCCACTTCATCCAGACTGTCTGCGTCCTTTCGTTGGAAGCTGGCCATCGCTAGAGATTATAGAACCGATAAAGGTATCTACTCTTGGTAGATCTCCGGCGACGCTGATGCTTCCAACTTCTCGTGGGCCTGATGCGATGTACTCAGTTTTCTGTTCTTTGATGACCGAGCGAGGTGGCGCAGTGGTTAGACACTGGACTCGCATTCGGAAGGACGACGGTTCAATCCCGCGTCCGGCCATCCTGATTTAGGTTTTCCGTGATTTCCCTAAATCACTCCAGGCAAATGCCGGGATGGTTCCTCTCAAAGGGCACGGCCGCCTTCCTTCCCCATCCTTCCCTAATCCGATGAGACCGATGACCACGCTGTCTGGTCTCCTTCCCCAAACCAACCAACCAACCATCTGTTCTTTGAACCGCAGGCTTTATCGCGCAACTCTGAGTTTGGGGCTGGACTTGTACTCCGCAGCCAACATTACAGCATCAGTGCAGGTAAGTGGTATACTCTGGCGTGACGTCGCAGTATCCATCACAAGAATAAACAGCAGAGGTGATTAGGCCGAATGTTGGTCGACTGTTACTGTGATGCGAAAATCATTTGACGCTCTTGCAGCCGCTTGGGCGTAGCTCATCGGTTCTATATACAGAAGGTGTACCCAGTTGACAAGGTACTCCGGAATGACACGGTCGCGAAGCGCTAACATATTAGCCTTTTCGAGCTCTAGACAGTAAGACAAGCAAGTAACTTTTCGTTCCCTGCGTTTCAAACCTGTTTTGAAGGTAGAGGGGTTTAACCATTGTCGACTCGAATACACTCTTCGGAGCTTTGAACATAGCAGGATTTAAACATAGGGAGCGAGAAATTACTTGTAAGTTGTACAAAAAGCAGATTAGAAGGACATGTAAGGGAAGCAGCGGTTTAGAAGGTAATCTTGCAGGGTCGTAGGCTACACCGATGTTATTCAATCTGTACACTGGGCAAGCACCAAAGGAAGCGAAGGAGAAATACGGAAAGAGAATTATGGTTTGGGGAGAAGAAATAAAAATATTGCAATCCGTCGTTGACATTGTAATTCTGTCATTGACAGCAAAGGAGTTGGAAGAGCAATTTAACGGAATCGGTAGTATCTTGAGAAGAGATTATGAGATGAACATCAGTTCAAGCAAAACGAGGGTACTGCAATGTAGTCGAATTAAATTAGATTATGCTGACGGAACTAGGTTAGGAAATGAGAGACTAAACGTAGTAGAGCAGTTTTGCTATCTGCAAAACAATTGATGACGATCGAAATAGGTGGGTTGAAAAACACAGACTGAGTATTGGAAGAAAAGCTCCATGACCAGAAATTAAAATTAAAAACATCGTGTCTAAGAAATTAATTGTAACTCATTACATGTTCATTAACACATTTGATTAATATATATATGTATGAGACAGGTGAAATACCCTCAGACTTCAAGAAGAATATAATAATTCCAACCCCAAAGAAAGCAGGTGTTGACACATGTGAAAATTACCAAACTATCAGTTTAATAAGTCACAGCTGCAAAACACTAACGCGAATTCTTTACAGACGAATGGAAAAACTGGTAGAAGCCGACCTCGGCGAAGATCAGTTTGGATTCCGTAGAAATATTGGAACACGTGAGGCAATACTGACCCTACGACTTATCTTAGAAGATAGATTAAGGAAAGGCAAACCTACGTTTCTAGCATTTGTAGACTCAGAGAAAGCTTCTGACAATGCCGACTAGAAGACTCATTTTAAAATTCTGTAGGTGACAGGGGTAAAATACAGGGAGCTAATGGATATTTACAATTTGTGCAGAAACCAGATGGCAGTTATAAGAGTCGAGGGGCATGAAAGGGAAGCAGTGGTTGGGAAGGAAGTGAGACGGGGTTGTAGCCTGTCCCCGATGTTATTCAATGTGTATATTGAGCAAGCAGTAAAGGAAACAAAAGAAAAATTCGGAGTAGGTATTAAAATCCATGGAGAAGAAATAAAAACGTTGAGGTTCGCCGATGACATTGTAATTCTGTCAGAGACAGCAAAGGACTTGAAAGAGCAGTTGAACGGAATGGACAGTGTCTTGAAAGGAAGATATAAGATCAACATCAACATAAGCAAAACGAGGATAATGGAATGTAGTCGAATTAATCCGGGTGATGCTGAGGGAATTACAGTAGGAAACGAGACACTTAAAGTGGTAAAGGTGTTTTGCTCTTTGGGGAGCAAAATAACTGATGATGGTCGAAGTAGAGAGGATATAAAATGTAGACTGGCAATGGCAAGGAAAGCGTTTCTGAAGAAGAGAAATTTGTTAACATGGAGTATAGATTTAAGTGTCAGGAAGTCGTTTCTGAAAGTATTTGTATGGAGTGTGGCCATGTATGGAAGTGAAACATGGACGATAAATAGTTTGGACAAGAAGAGAATCGAAGCTTTTAAAATGTGGTGCTATAAAATGGTTAAAATGGCTCTGAGCACTATGGGACTCAACTGCTGAGGTCATTAGTCCCCTAGAACTTAGAATTAGTTAAACCTAAAACTTCCTGGCAGATTAAAACTGTGTGTCCGACCGAGACTCGAACTCGGGACCTTTGCCTTTCGCGGGCAAGTGCTCTACCAACTGAGCTACCGAAGCACGACTCACGCCCGGTACTCACAGCTTTACTTCTGCCAGTACCTCGTCTCCTACCTTCCAAACTTTACAGAAGCTCTCCTGCGAACCTTGCAGAACTAGCACTCCTGCAAGGTTCGCAGGAGAGCTTCTGTAAAGTTTGGAAGGTAGGAGACGAGGTACTGGCAGAAGTAAAGCTGTAAGTACCGGGCGTGAGTCGTGCTTCGGTAGCTCAGTTGGTAGAGCACTTGCCCGCGAAAGGCAAAGGTCCCGAGTTCGAGTCTCGGTCGGGCACACAGTTTTAATCTGCCAGGAAGTTTCATATCAGCGCACACTCCGCTGCAGAGTGAAAATCTCATTCTAGTTAAACATGACTAACCTAAGAACATCACAAACATCCATGCCCGAGGCAGGATTCGAACCTGCGACCGTAGCTTTCTTGCGGTTCCAGACTGCAGCGCCTTTAACCGCACGGCCACTTCGGCCGGCTGTGGTGCTACAGAAGAATGCTGAAGATTAGATGGGTAGGTCACATAACTAATGAGGAGGTATTCCGTAAAATTGGGGAGAAGAGGAGTTTGTGGCACAACTTGACAAGAAGAAGGTATCGGTTGGTAGGACATGTCCTGAGGCATCAAGAGATCACAAATTTAGCAATGGAGGGCAGCGTGGAGGGTAAAAATCGTAGAGGGAGACCAAGAGATGAATACACTAAGCAGATTCAGAAGGATGTAGGCTGCAGTAGGTACTGGGAGATGAAGAAGCTTGCACAGGATAGAGTAGCATGGAGAGCTGCATCAAACCAGTCTCTGGACTGAAGACAACAACAACAGCATAAATGTAATTTAAATAAAAGTAAAAATATTCTTCTAGTGAGATTCGAGTCAATGACTATGCATAGTAGAAAATTTCTTTGTCACACACAGCATCGCTACACTCAGCTACTGGCGAGTACGCTGATCAGGAGGAATTTCTTTGCGCTTAGCGCAGCTTATAAACGTGACAGTTTTCTTCAAAGCCGATTTATCGAGTTCTTTGAGCACTGCATCGTACAGCATATGGAAATTGATGTCTGGGCACCGAGATTCATACTCGATAAGTATAAAGAAAACGGAAGAGGGCCAGTCTGTTAGATAAATATAGTACATACGTCAGACTCAAGCGGGACCCCAAATTTTCGTAATTGAACGAGTTCTTGGCTTGAGCAAACAAAATAGCTTAGAGTGGCTTCCTAGTTGTCTGACAGCCCTTTAATCCCTTCACAGAGTTACCAACTGTGCGCCAGAAGCTCAAAACTGAAAGTGAGTTTTATTTTTTAACAAGACAAAATTATACATACTCGAACGTATTGACAAATATTGGTTCTAAATTCGAATATGAGAAATTTTGGGCACTTTTCTTATTATTATTATTATTATCATTTTTTTTTTTTACAGAGGGAAACAGGAAACGAGTTGCGGCGAATCGGTATTTCATGTGTCGATTGTAATATATGAGTGTAATAAAGTTACAAATTAGCGTTCGTGGATGCTGAACGACATACGCAAAGAACTGGAAGTTAGGATTTAGAGAATGGTTTGAAACTGAACAAAAACGGGCGACCGCAAGAAGTGAAACGATCTCTGCCTGGACGAGGGACTAGTGACGAGCCGAAGAAGTGCGCGGCCGAGGCGGGAACGAGGGACGGGGGACGGCGGGCCGACTGCTCCTCTCGCTCAGTTTGGTGAACCGTTCCTCTGGATCTGTTCCTTTGGGAACTACCTGCCTCTGGTTCAGGGTTCACATTAACTGTAGCTCCGCCTACAACTGGTTTGGTTTCTCGGAGGAAGGCAGCGGTAGCCGCCACTATCAGGATGCACGCCTAGTAAATCGGTGTGGCGTTCAAACCAGCCCTGCGGGAAAAGGACAGCTTCGCCTTACAAAACTTTGATCCGAAAAAGACTGAACGATTTTTCCGAATAAATAAATAACTGTTTTATGCATTGCGGGTAGGGCTTATAACGGGGTATTAAGGTAGGCCAGCAGTATGTCATGCAGTCAACACTGAAAATATATTCGCGCACATTATCTGGAGAGCGATAAGCGGTCCGCCGACGAACAGACGGCGTCGCCGTATCGTCGACACCAGAGAGCCGGCCCTCGATGCACCTGAGCGGTTGTTATGGCCAGATAAGCGCTCTTCAGTCCTCGACGCTGCTCTCATATAATCTACTGTGGATAGACATGATGCACTCACCACAGGTCGTGGGAACCTTCCTTATGTTTTCAAAGCCACGCACTTATTGCGTAGATGTTTGACACCGGAAGGAGAGGATGATATAGCTACTCGGTCAAGATACACACTTCATTTAAGTGTTCTTCCTCATTTACTTTTCCAGTTTCTCTGCGGGTTCGGCACTGTTATATACCGACTGTGCCAGTGGGCGGCGTCTCGCTGCTACTGAGTACGCGCGGTCCACCTGTCTGCGTCCAGTGTTCACGTGAGAGAACGTTCTCCAAGTGTTTGCCTACCGTGCAACAGAAGCGGGGCTCGGCTACCAGCCAGATATTCACCTGGTCGGGTGTGAGAAATGGCCTAAAAACCGCATCCACGCTTGCCGGCTCACCAGCGCTGTTCGTTACTCCGAGAGGCGGATTCGATACGGACCAAGATCGCTTCCCCAAATCCACGAAACGCGACGTTAAGGTGCTCGGTTATCTGGGCGGAGTCCATTTAATTAAGATGAGATAATTTGTTCTGCGAATATATTAATAAACATTGTACGGCCCATCCACATTAAATGTGACCACCAGTGGTGCAATAACTGTTCACAAACGCCAGGTGGCAGCACTGATGTGCGCACATTTGCCACGCCGGACACTTGCCACGATTTTACCTGCTCCAAAGGGTTGGCTCCCTTGTCTCCCCCTCCTCCTGCTACTCCTCCTCCTCCTCCACACTCGCCGCCCGACCCGCAGTAAAGGCACTTACTGAGCCTTTCCGCTGGTTTTCTTACCATAGGACCAGACCCTCTATGGATTTTTCGCATTTCTAGAGAGAGTTTCGTTGTGGAAACTATTTAATGCATCTCGCATTGAAATCCGCACCAAATTTCGAGCCTCAGTAGTAAAACTTTGCCAGTCTTGGAGATTTCACGTTCGTCTAAGTTATACGTGCCTGTACCCGTCGTGATGCTCAGGATTATTTGTGGCTAAGAGGTCAAGTGTGTTTTCTTAACCATTTATAATTTGAATGGCCTCGTGAACTAATTGTCTTATTAATACCAGAGCTAAACAATGTAGAACAACGTACGTTACAAGCATAGCATTCTCTATTACTTCATTTCCTTATTTTTAACATTTTAAAATTGTACGTCGACTTTAGATGACTTGTCAATCATAGATATTCTTATCTCTGTTTTGAACATTGTCCCGCTACACTTTATTAACTAATGTTTCGCCGGAAGGGATATCGGATTTTAGAGAGTAAATTAATATGGACTATGTCGCTCTTCTTTTCAAACATTCACATACCCATTTCTTCTTTCCGTATTTTTTTTTGGGCATGCAGAAATGCAGCGATCAAAAAGAAATGATTAGCGTACATTCGCATTCCCTTTACAGCATTCCTTTCTTGTTACTCCCATGGCGATGGACTGTTTCTAAGGCAATCAGTAAGCTTGAAAGGAAGCTACCGTACAGACAGAGGGATCTATATCCATACTTGTCAGAACTAATTACATACTGACATAATCGTCGGAATTGCTTTCGTTTCCCAAAAGATATAAATATTTCGATTTCGGAAAAGAAGCTCTGTATTTCGCCAAGACGCCGAAGAAGAAGGTCCCTTACGTACTGGTTGTATCGAGTAAGATGTGGAGACGGCTGTTTGAAAGCGGACAGAAGAAGTACGGGGAAGGGCGTCCCATACCTGAGGGATCGCTACATGGCGAAGGGGCAAGTGTGGCAAATGTCCGGCGTAGCAAATGTCCGGCATTCGGCAGCACTAGCAGTGGAGAATACATAATACTTGTTGGGGGGGGGGGGGGGGGCGTGGAAAACAGTGCAGTTACTGTCGTAATGCGGAAATGGAGCCATTTATCTCACGTCCGATCATTGGCTTTCGGGTTAACGATGGAGAGATTTCCGAAGCGGCTAAGTTTGTAAATTGTACGCGTGCCGCCGTGCGTGACGAAACTGCGCTATCCAAAACCGGCGTCGATTGTAGTACGGTGCGTCGTCAGCCGTAGACCACAGGTGCGCACGACAGTTGCAGATACGTTTACAGGCGCACAGAGCTGCAACTGGCCGCCCAGGTGAACCGGTGTCTCGCCGGCGACCGTTGCTGTGCACGCGCCTCCGCAACCGGGCGCCCGCTTCGTACACCCGTGCCGACTACTGTTCAGCGGTTTGTGCGCTCCCCGGAGTTCACCACTCTCGACTTTTCGCTCTGGGGTTAAGTAAGGTACCTCGTGTGCTCAACACCGATAGGAACAGTACCGACATAGTTACGCTACACGCCGCCATCCACACGCTACAGTTCGGAACCCTCTTGCGGTAGAGGGCTGCAAATGAAGGCGTACAATGTTAGGGGGGGGGGGGGGGGGGGTAGGACGCCAAACGGGCCGTCTTGGAGCAGGATAGACACCACACGACATTTTAATTTCCACTGTCTATACTTCCACGAATAAATTCGTAAAACTTTGCCAGCATGACCAGGAAGGATTCGGGTTTCACAATCATCGCAGTGCAAGTTCAAAAACATAACAAAATAATTTTTTTTTACGTGTGAAAGTTCATCATTTTTTCACTTCTATTGGCTGCGTTTGTTGCTATAGGTACACATTTCTTCATAAGAGAGATTCATCGATGAATTTTGCACAGCATACAAACCATACTTACAGGTGTATGAAACTATAGAAATTATTTAATTTATGAAAAAATGAATGTGCTGTTATATTTTAAACTTCATGTTTACAAAAAAACTTAAATTTTTTCTATTTTAAACATAGCTGCACAACAGCAACGGTTCCACGTAATAAAATTATAAACAGCCGACCAGTTGCAATGGATAAAGAATTCTTTACCTAGGTTTCAACAAATTTAAATTTGTCTTCTTCAGAAGGTGGCAATTTTACATTAGTATGGACTGATGTATCATCGCCGTTTTTACAAATGTCTGCATAGATCCATTTGTCAAAATTAAAATATAGCCCTAAAAATAGGGTTTGTCACGTAAATATAAATTAGTACATGGATGTTGCAGAGCTCACAAACCCTATTTTTAGGGCTATATTTTAATTTTGACAAATGGATCTTTGCAGACATTTGTAAAAACGGCGATGATACATCAGTCCATACTAATGTAAAATTGCCACCTTCTGAAGAAGACAAATTTAAATTTGTTGAAACCTACGTAAAGAATTCTTTATCCATTGCAACTGGTCGGCTGTTTATAATTTTATCAAATTTTATAGTTAATTATCTCAATTTTTACCACAGTTTTTAATAGATTTGGAAAATTCTAGAGTTTCATACACCTGTAAGTATGGTTTGTATGCTGTGCAAGATTCATCAAAGAATCTCCCTTACTTATGAAGAAAAGTGTACCTATAGCAACAAATGCAGCCAATGGTAAGTGAAAAAAGGTCAAATACAAATGTAAAAAAATAAATTATTTTCTTATATTTTTGAACTTCCACCACTATAACTGTAAATCCTGACTACGTTCTGGTAATTCTGACAAAGTTTTATGAATTTATTTTTAAAAGTATAGACAGTGGAAATTAAAATGTCCTGTGGTGTCTCTCCTGCTCCAAGTCGTCCCGTTTGACGTCCTACCCCCCTTAATGACGTTTGTTTTATGTAAAAAGCTTCGAGACTTTCACATAAAAAATTCCGAGGCATTAGATTTCAGCACGCCCTCCTATTAGCATTCCATTATTTACAGAAACCTCACTGTTATCCCACAAATTCTTCACAGTATAGATACATTGCTTACCAGGCACTTTTAAGTAATTTCTTAAACAACTTCGTTTTAATAGCCCCTTTATCCTCTACACTTAATGCATTGTGCTCTTTTATTCCCTGATGGAAAAAACCGGCCAAAAATGTTGTTGTGGGGTTTTGAATTGGTAAATGTACTTTATTATAAATGTACTATATTATACCACTGCATACCAGATTGGTAAAAGTACTCCCACGGTACAGGTAAAATCTTTCTATTTGTACTGTTCAAGTATTTCCTCTCAGAAAGCTGCATTCAATTTTCTTTTATTTTTATTTTTTTGGCAAGTAGACTGATGACAAAATTATGTCTGGTAGCTGGGAGAATAAATCGAAACACTGAAAGGAGACAGCAGTCGTAGTAATGATGGCGTTTTTAAAGATACCGAAACATTTATACTACGACATATGCCGTGGTAACCGAGGGTAACCCTCATATTACTGCAATTTATTACTGGATAATAGTACATCGAGATCACAGAACCGGTTTTAAGGGATCTAGAGATGCCCGTGAGTGACGAAAGCGGTAATCAAAGAACATGTTTTGTCAAGGAGTGGCACTATTATACCGTAATAAACCAAACGTATTTGCTGAACATATAGCCATTTTTCAGTTGCAAAACGTGTCATAACTAAGATTATATCTTCTGCGGCGATATCAATAGTGCTCACGAAGAGCCCACTGACGCTGCTCCTCTACCCGCAGTAAAGGCCAGTTTTGCGGCGTAGCGTGGCTCGCAGGGGCACTGCGTTCTGTGATCGAAGAGCCGTCACACGGCAGTCGAGTCGCCTGCGGTGACGCTTTCAGCACGTGGCCGCAGCCGAAAGCTGACTGCTGTACTGTTCCACGTTTGCGTAATCCGTGGTCATTGTTTCTGTGTACAGGGCATTCCGAACTTCCGAAAGACTGCCGTATACGTGCTGTAGGTTCTCTGAAGAAGTTAGACACTCCTCATAGTTGGAGACATGCTATAACGTTTTTACGATAGACATCGCTATTAGTCGCAAATCTTAATCAGCTGCCTCGTAGATGTAAAACTAACGGAACATCTTATCGCAAAAGCCGACAAAAGCTGCAAGTGATGGGCCGCTGGGTTTCGTCTTTCTTATTTTTTGCTAATAGTCGCTTCTCTCCAGTCACTATAGTACATACTTTGCAATGAGCTCTCTCTGTTTTTGAATACGTTGCGTTTCTGCATAAGACAGTAACTCATCTCCTGTTTGTGTAGATAATCTTGGTCAGCTTGTTGTCTGATGTTACTGAAGATAAAGAAACTTCCTGGCAGATTAAAACTGTGTGCCCGACCGAGACTCGAACTCGGGACCTTTGCCTTTCGCGGGCAAGTGCACTGCCATCTGAGCTACCGAAGCACTTGCTCGCGAAAGGCAAAGGTCCCGAGTTCGAGTCTCGGTCGGGCACACAGTTTTAATCTGCCAGGAAGTTTCATATCAGCGCACACTCCGCTGCAGACCGAAAATCTCATTCTGGACTACTGAAGATACTTCAACTTCACATGGCGCAGTCATTCCAGGCACAAACGAAAGTGGCGAGTAGAGGATAACGAAATAAGCGAATACCAGGAATAAACATAGGTTCGTAAACCAATTATATCCCCAGTACGACGTATTACGACGAGCAACTAGTAGCAGAGTCCTCGAGGATCCGACCTGCAGATATGCGCCACAGGTGTTCCAGGTGGTTACCGTCCGTGTGAAGCCGGGCCTTAGCATGTCTCCTCATTGTTGCCTGCACCCATTCAGAACCCTCGGGAGTGTTCTGAACGCACTGACAGCCATCCCTAATGCGCTCCCATAGTCCAGCATAGAATAGGATTGGAATACACCGAAACTTTTAAATGTGCACACACAAAAAAAAACACAGATTGATGTCGGGAGAGAAGAGACTGACACAGATTCGTGCTTCGTATTCTCGAACAGACACACCAACGTGTGCTGATGCTCCTGCGTCTCCTTTGAGCGAACTGTGTCTCATCCATACATAACCTTAGACATTCACAGTTTTGTAAGATTGGAGTGACTGCACTCATCGGAGAGGCCATTGCTTTGTTGATCTTTGCTTGTTAGGATTATTTACTTGTTTCACTGCCCTTTACTTGACCGCTGTAATAGTCAAACGCCCTGAATTAGTTATATAGCTAGTTAGTTCAGTGTTACGTAGATCAAATTCACATTAAACATTATCGTGTGGAATTTGTCGACAGGGGGTGGAGGAAAATATGGAAACACGAAAAACACATTAGCGTGCCTAAGTCGGTGTAGGAAAATCGTCGGCGTTCCCGTCGTCTCGAAATGGATAAATACAGATTTTGTATGTTTTTCGAGGGAACAGTACACCATTCTTTCTGCATGACAGTGGAAAGTTCAGTAACGGTGACGGAGGTGGATGGCTATCGTCCACTCTTCTCTCGAAAGTAGATCACGAAGGGCCAGTAACACTGAGGCGTGGCCGACAGCTCATCCTGGTGGTCACGTGACCAGCGAGCTGCGCGGACGGCGGCCGCGCGTCCGAGTGCTCGGCGGTAATGCCACCTTGCAAAGCAGCAGTCGGCCGCAACAAGACGTATCCCACCAAATGTCTTTCTTCTATTGTTCTGTAGTCCAGGTTTCGTGGCATCGGGACCGCCTATTCCTGCTACGGGCGTTTTCATCACTGATGACTGGTTTTTTATTTCCAGCCCGCCTTACAATTCCCAGCTTCCGGAGCACTCTTGGTGGTGTTTCGGTACTGACGGGGTTCGCGAGTGACTTTCGCAGCTGTCATCCTTTTATTTTCCGTCAAAATCCTCTTCAATGACCGTCCATCACGATCACCCAACACACACCTTCCGTCTGCGTTGTGACCTAGCGGATGATGTTTTTCCCCATTCCTTGCGTGCTGCACAAATCTTCGACTCAGAGCCTCTCGAAACATCTGACACTTGTGCTTCCTTCGTTACGGAAGCGCCATCGTAATGGCCTCATCAACTTGCCCTCGTTTATACACGGTATTGACATGGCCCTACCGCTGCCGTTATATGCAACCTGCAATGCTATACATACCCTTCGTAAACCACCCTCGAGTTTTTCGTGGTTAGCACACTGGACTCGCATTCGGAAGGACGACGGTTCAATCCCGCGTCCGGCCATCCTGATTTAGGTTTTCCGTGATTTCCCTATATCACTTCAGGCAACTGCCGGGATGGTTCCTTTGAAAGGGCACGGCCGATTTCCTTCCCCATCCTTCCCTATGCCGAGCTTTTGCTCCGTCTCTAACGACCTCGTTGTCTATGGGACGTTAAACACTAATCTCCTCCTCCTCCTCTTGAGTTTTTCGTATTCTCAGTCACGCTAAGCGCAACTATTAGTCCTATAGAAAAAATGAATAGGACCTTTTTGTAGGAAAATTTTGTATTGGGATATATTTTCGCTGAAGCGCACGGTTTTCGAGTTATTCACGGAAAAAGTCAGTTTCAAACGCTCCTCCATCCCACAATGATCTCTCATCAGTCAATATTTCTAGTATTTTGTTCGTGGCGCTCCCTAATACCACTGTAGAAAAATTTCCGACCTGCACGTATTATTCCAGGTAGCCGATCATGTTTGGTCTGTATTGATTGGGCTATTCTCCTCAGGGACTCACACCTACTAGTGATACGTGGCTGGCCCCGAGCTGAGTCCTGGCACTGCTTCCACTTACTTATGCCAGGCTCCTCACTCTTATCTTTCCTATCTGGCCACCCTCGGCCAGCTCTTGTTCTTTTCCGGCCCTGACGCTATTAGGTTTCGAGGGATAGGGTCTTTCATTTTACAGCCTATACTTCTCATGCAGCGTCTGACCCGGAGCGGGAGGCTGCGAAAGGCGTCTGTATTCCATGTTAGGGGCGGCCTTCAGAACTGCGGAAGGCAACGGAATACCACCGCAGATTATCTTCCCTGCATAGTGCAGTCTCCATTTAATGCACAAAAATGGCTTCCTCTCATGTTAAATCAGTGTTCGGAGGTAAAATAGTCACCCATTCGCATCTCCGGGGGGGACAACTTACTTGAAAGGAGGCAATAAATCAAAACGAGAATTGGTACCTGGAATGTTAGAACTCTGCTACAAGCACGAAAACTAGAAAACCTTAAGAGAGAGATGGAAAAGAATCATATGGCCCTCGTAGGAGTTGCTCAGGTAAGATGGAATGACATGGAGAGCTGCAGTCAGATGAATATGTGTTGTAGTACTCAGGAGGAGAAGTAAAAGCAATGAATGGAGTAGGAACGATTATGACAAAGGAATTGGCTAAATGTGTGGAATATGTAGACTATGCAAATGACCGGGTTATTGGTGTAAGGCTGAAAGGACCACAAAAATACTTACTGATTGTCCAGGTGTATATGCCAACTTCAGAACATGATGACCAAATTGTAGAGGAAACGTAGACTGTAATAGAGAGAATAATGGACGAAAATAAAAAATGCTGCAGAATAGTAATGGGGGATTGGAACGCCATTGTGGGGAAAAGGAAAGAGGGAAACATAATAGGCAGTCATGGTCTTGGAAAGAGAAATGATAGAGGTGAATGGCTAATTGACTTCTGCAGGGAAAGGCAGCTGATGGCGGCAAACACATGGTTCAAGAACCACAAGTGGAGGCTCTGCACTTGGAAATCACCAGGGGATAAATATAGAAACCAAATCGATTTATACTGGTAGAAGAAAGATACAGGAATGGAATCAAGAAGGTGCAGACATTACCAGGTGCAGATATTAATAGTGACCACAACATACTTATGGCAGAAATATGAATAAGAATGAAAAAACTGAAGAAGGCGTCCATGATGAAGAAGTGGGATCTAGAGAAGATAAGATCCAAGAAGGAACAAATTACAGAAATGCTGTCTCGGGAGATTCTAAACACATTACGAGACAAAGAACTGCCTGATAATGCCAACGAGTACTGGAATATGCTGAAAGAACGAATCATTAAAGCAGGATAGCAAAATATAGGATATGTAAAAGGGAAAAGTTCAAAAAGACCATGGGTCACACAAGAAATGATTTCCAAGATGGAGGAGAGAAGAAAATTGAAAAACAAGAACACTGAAGATGCAAGAAAGATATACGGAAGGTTAAATAATGAACTGCGAAGAGAAACAGAGCAGGCTAGGAAAAAAATGGCTAAAAGAGGAATGTGATGAAATTGAAGAACTGGACAGGAAGGGAAGATACGACTTACTGTACAACAGAGTGAAGACTATGACATGGCAACAAAACAGAGCAGGAAGTGCTACTATGGAAATTTTGAGTAAAGACGAAGAGGTAATGTACGAAGATCGTGACGATGTCCTCCAGAGATGGGAAGAATATCTAAAAAATGAGCTATATGGCCCAAATAGCAAACCAGAAACTCTGGAACTTGAATCACACAACAGTGTAAGTGATGACGAGAAAGGACCAACCATCATAATGGAAGAAGTAAAGTCTGCCATAGCTGCAATGAAAAATGGCAAAGCGGTAGGTACAGATACGATACCGGGATAAATTTTAAAATGCTTCAACCAAGATGGAATAAGAGAAATATTGAGATTATGTAATAAAATATATGATAGTGGTGAATGGCCTGAGCACTTTCTGACAACAGTAATGATTCTATTACCGAAAAAAAACAAGGAACCAAGAAATGCAGCGAGCACAGGACAATCAGCCTCGTTTCACATGCAGCCAAAGTGATGTTAAGAATAATTAATAAAAAAATGAAAAAGGAATGGAGGAGAATCTTGGCGTGGAGCAGTTTGACTTTAGACGGAGTACGGACACCAGAGATGCAATGGGGTTCCTACGAATCTTGGGAGAAAGGTTTATTCAAAAAGAAAGAGACCTGTATATGTGCTTCATCGATCTAAAAAAGGCATTTGAGTATGTGGTTTGGGACAAGCTGGCGACTAGACAAGCTGGCGACTATAATGAGGGAAAAGAGAGTTGACTGGAAAACCAGAAGACTTGTAAACTCATTACATCTTAATCAAAAAGTCTCAACTAAAGTGAGAGGAGAAAGTACAAACTGGATCGGACTAGGAAAAGGAGTAAGACAAGGATGCTGTCTATCACCTACTGTTTTCAAGCTCTACTTGGAAAATATGGTTGACCAATGCTCATTAGATGACAAAGGCATAGAAATTGGAGGAAGAAGAGTAGGGTCTTTGGGGTTTGCTGATGACATGGTCCTTCTAGCCACAGGGGAAAAAGAACTACACGATATGGTGGACACCATTGAAACTAACGGAAAAAAATATGGAATGAAAATTAACACAAATAAAGCAAAAGTATTGGCACTAGGAAGAAATAAGGAAACAAAAATTACGCAAAATTTTAAGTATCTTGGAAGCAAGATAGACACCGACTGGAAGTGCACCACAGAAATTAAAACAAGGATAGCAATGATAAAAGAGGCGTTTTATAAGAAAAGGAGAATTTTCTGCAGCGGTCTGGACAGAGAACTCTGGATGAGTGCTGAAACACGGACTAAGAGGGAGAAAGACAGAGAACGGCTGGAGGCTTTTGAGATCTGGACATGGCGGAGGATGGAAAGAATAAGGTGGATGGACAGAGTAAAAAATGAAGAGGTACTGAGAAGAGTGGGAGAGAAAAGACAGTTAATAGATGTAATAAAGAGAAGAAAAAGAAATTTGATTGGGCATATATTAAGAAAGAATGAGGGACTGATAAAAACAGCTTTAGAAGGTTATGTAGAAGGGAAAAGGAAGCGACGAAGGAAGAGATTCCAGACAGTGGATGACATGATGGACGGTACAACATACAGCAGCCTTAAGAAGGAAGCAATGGATCGCAGAAAATGAAGAGGCAAAGGACCTGCTAATGTAGCAGATAACTGATGATGATGATGATGATGATTGGGCTATTGCGCACCCAGAGTAGTGGGATACTTCGTTAATATCAATAATTTAAACGTTCCCATGATGGTAATGTGAGAAAAACGACTTTTGTAAATGTTCGATTAATTATGTTCGCAATTCGATTTAATCTTAACCAGTAGAAACACAGTGGTTTCGTAGTCAGAAGACCAGACAAATACGACGATCTAATTGCTTATTTTATGCTGTTA
Organism: Schistocerca americana; assembly: GCF_021461395.2. Classification (NCBI taxonomy): domain Eukaryota; kingdom Metazoa; phylum Arthropoda; class Insecta; order Orthoptera; family Acrididae; genus Schistocerca; species Schistocerca americana. The sequence continues at coordinate 197,078,628 of NC_060127.1, forward strand.
AAGTTAAATTTACACAAACGTCAATTTTACAACTTATAAGTGCCAGACTAGGCCGGTGGCCCAGTAATGCCAGTCAGTGAAGACCAAAAAGAGTCGAATGTGGGAAATACTGGCGCAGTCGCAAATACTTGCACAGTCGTAGAAGGAAGTGCCATGAACAATGTATTAGAAATCCTGACCGGTGAGGGCCGAGTGGGGAAGGGGAATGCATTTTTCATGAATAACTCGAAAACTACGGCCTTAGTACAAACTTATATGCATTAAATTTCCTAGAAAAACGTCTTATTTGCCGCGCGGGATTAGCCGAGCGGTCTAAGGCGCTGCAGTCGTGGACAGTGCGGCTGGTCCTGGCGGAGGTTCGAGTCCTCCCTCGGGCATGGGTGTGTGTGTTTGTACTTAGGATAATTTAGGTTAAGTAGTGTGTAAGCTTAGGAACTGATGACTTTAGCAGTTAAGTTCCATAAGATTTCACACACATTTTGAACGTCTTATTTTCTCTGTAGGACTAATTGTTTGTGTGGGAGAATACGAAAATCTCGCACGTCGTTTATGAATGCCAAATGTAACACTGCAGGTAGCATAAGATGACAGCGGTAGGGGCAGCTGATATCAGCCTGGCTATACAAATGAAACGTGCGCGCGGCCGGGGTCGGCAGCCAGGTCGGTCGGCTGGTCAAGTTCTTCTTTATTAGTTCACCACTTTTAGCTGCTTGTGCGTCACTGACGTGGGACTGAAATGATGAAGACAATACCCAGACCCCGAGGGAGAAAATCTCCGGTGCGGCCGGAAATCGAACCCGGGCCCCTCCCATGGCACTCTGCAGCTCTCGCCACTCGACTATATACGAATTAGAGAAAGAGAGAGATCAGACGTCTAGGGGTGATAGATCTCGTCCTAGGGAATAACTTTTGTCAGAGGCAAAGGAGGCTTTTACTATTGGTTATGCCTCCGACAGGCGACAGCGCTTAGACACTGCGGCGAGCGAGTTCCGGTTACTCTTATTTTATGGTCGTTTCTCCTTTTGTAGGTGGGAGTCATCAAAATATACTCGCATTCGGAGGAAAAAGTTGCTGGTTGAAATTTCGTGGAAAGATCTTGCTACAACGAAAAACGCCTTTGTGTTAATGATAGCCGCCTCAACTTGCATATCACATCCGTCACGATCTCTTCAGAATTTCGTAATACTACAAAACAAACTGCCCTTCGTTGGGCTGTTTCGACGTCCTCGGTCAGTCCAATCTGGAGAGGATCCCGTACCGCGCAGCAATACTCCACAAGAGGACGGACAAGCGTAGTGTAGGCAGTCTCTTTAACACAGTAACTAAAGTTGCGATAGCGTACTTTTTAGAAGAGTCGATCAATCCTCTTCCTACTAGGTATATTTCACGAAAAGACACGAACGCAAAATGAGAGATTTCAGCTTCCGTGGAGGCTCGTTCTTTCCGTGAACCACTCGCGACTGGAACGGGAACTTAAGTGACAGTGGAATACACAGTACCGTAAGGTAGCTTGTTCAGTATAGAAGTAAATGTACAGGGTCATTCCGTGATGGTGTTACAAACGTTCAGGGATGAGGGAGCAGGTAACTGTATCAATTTGAGGTAAAGGACCCTGGTACGGAAACAACCGAGTCGAAAGTTATAAGCGAAAATTCTTCTGATGCCTCTGACAGTGGACCTGTTCCACTGCGCGCTCCTTGCTTTACGTATTTTGAGAGGTGGCTGTGAAGTAAACATGGGCTATAAAATGCATGCCTTAAGAGCTGTGAGGACTTGTTTAGTAGGAGAGATGTGAATCACACTAGGAAGGTGAACAAGCGGTCGTACCTCCAGTGATTTCCAATCTTTCTTTGACCATTACGCCTGAGTGCAATCAGACTTTCTTTTGGAACAATTTTATTTTTGAATTTTTGAAATGATGAAAGATGAGTGATAATTAGTTTCTGTGTGTGTGTGTGTGTGTGTGTGTGTGTGTGTGCGTGTGTGTATTAGAAGGAGTGACAAAGTAATCCGTGGTGCACCGCAAGTGCTACCCACAACTCCTTCTCAGGAAAGAAAACTGACTATCGGCAGATGAGGGTAGGCACTTGTTACAAAACATGTTTCCCCTGCATTACTCCTCTCCATTGCTGCACTTGCTTGACCCGCACACAGCAACCCCCCATTTAAAATGAACCAAGTTGGTATGTGTTCCCTGTATTTACTGCTCGTAAATCACTTAAATCACTTCATTGCTGCACTCCTGGCAAAAACTGGAGGACTTCAGGTGGCTAATGCGTTTGTATCCAACCACTTAATAACAGAACTATGTACAGTACTACGGTAGTCAAGTTTTAGACAATATAATCGTGTGGAGATAACAGCGATTGATTTACTTATAATCAATTAGTGAAAATGACAGTCATAATCGCATTATTTATTTTGCCGCCAACCGGTTTCAACCCGCGATGGCGTCATCTTCAGGACAATTTACACCATTTGGTCGCTCGCTGGAGTCGTCACCCTGTCTGTGCACAGGCAGTGTGACGACTCCAGCGAGCGACCAAATGGTGTAAATTGCAAAATAAATAATGCGATTGTGACTGTCATTTTCAATACACCACTGACCACCAAAATTGCTACACCAAGAAGAAATGCAGATGATAAACGGGTATTCACTGGACAAAAACATTATACTAGAACTGGCATGTGATTACATTTTCACACAATTTGGGTGCATAGAACCTGAGAAATCAGTACCCATAAAAACTTGGCCGTAATAACGGCCTTGATACGCCTCGGATTGAGTCAAACAGAGCTTGGATGGCGTGTACAGGCACAGCTGCCCGTACAGCTTCAACACGATATCACAGTTCATCAAGAGTTGTGACTGGCGTAACTGGGGTAACCGCAGCCACGGTCTCCAAGCTGATAGTCCATGCTGCTGCAAACATCGTCGAACTGTTCGTGCAGATGGTTGTTGTCTTGCAAACGTCCCCATCTGTTGACTCAGGGATCGACACATGGCTGCACGATCCGTTACAGCCATGTGGATAAGATGCCTGTCATCTCGACTGCTAGTGATACGAGGCCGTTGGGATCCAGCACGGCGTTCCGTATCACCCTCCTGAACCCACCGATTCCATATTCTGCTAACAGTCACTGGATATCGAACAACGCGAGCAGCAATGTCGCGATACGATAAACCGCAATCGCGATAGGCTACAATCCGACCTTTATCAAAGTCGGAAACGTGACGGTACGCATTTCTCCTCCTTACACGAGGCATGACAACAACGTTTCGCCAGGCAACGCTGGTCAACTGGTGTTTGTGTATGAGAAATCGGTTGGAAACTTTCCTCATGTCAGCACAATTTATGTGTCGCCAATGGCGCCAATCTTGTGTGAATGCCCTGAAAAGCTAATCATTTGCATGTCACAGAACCTTCTTCCTGGCGGTTAAATTTCGCGTCTGTAGCACGTCATCATCGTGGTGTACCAATTTTAATGGCCAGTAGTGTAATTGACTACTTCCTGCTTGTCGTGCTGTCAAATAATTCATTCATCTGTTTCGAAGGGAGCAATGAAGCAATTTCTGGACTGCTGCAGGTACTATTTACAACTTGGAGAAGACGTACTGTCTAGAAGTTGGAGAAGACATTTTCTTGTGATATTTAGCATCTGTTATGTATATGTTTCACTTTTATCATGAACAATGTACAGACCAAAGCACAGTATACCTATGTAGTGGGTGAACTACGTGAAGAACCTATAACCTCAATCACACTAATGCTACTAATTCAGAAAATTGTGATAATAGTAATGATTTTTTGAAAATAATTTAGTTTCGTGATTGAAACCGAATCTAATCGTTTAGTTTTTACCTCTCAGAAAACTTGATTTTACCCCTCGCGGGGTAATTACCCCCAGGTTGCGAACTACTGTCTTAAGCTATGCGCTTTAGATCCCACGTTTACTGGACATTTCTTCTCATTTTGTTGTTCCGTACTACCTCCTGCCAAAACATGGAAAGCAAAGAGCTTGCAGTAGAAGAGGTTCTCTGTCAGAGGTATCAGAAAGATTTTCACTTATAACTTCCGACTCAGTCTCTTTGATCAAATTGATACATTTGCTCCTCTGCATCACTCCTAAAGGTTTTTTAACAACGTCGCGGAATCACCTTGTATATTTACTGACCATTCTGTTCACGAAAGAAAGACTGTCCTTAGTTCACCTTCTCCAGGGAATTTTCTTTCCGATAATTGTAGTTTGTGTTGTTCGTAATCGTATTCCTTATCGTCTTAAGTTTCGGAGCCCTCTGTCAGAATCCTGTTCCGGCACAAAGCTTTTTTTAATCTCAGTGCGCTAAAGCATGAGAGTCCATTCTCGATTTTGAAGAAAGCAGTCAGATAGCTTCTGCTCTATCTCTTGTCTCCGTCTCGACAAGTGTTGTTAGCCGGAGAAGTGTGTATCTGCAGCGTAGAGCGTAAATCGCGTACCGTGCAGTAATTTCCGCACACCTGTTGCTGTGGTTATTGCTGCAGTGGGCCCCCCGCTGAACGTTTCCGCTCTGCGTTTCTTTTCTTTTCCTCCTTTTTATCTAGCAGCCGAGCCCACAGCGGGTGTACCCCTGCGCCCGCTGTGCTGTCAGATAGTGGTAGCGGGGAGGCGGTGGGGAGGCGGGAGATAGGAGCAAAACAGTGGAGCTGTAAATTCACTTAGCGGCGGGGCGGTCGGCCTTGGCTGTAATGGCCCGGACGGGACGCGGCAGGAAGCTGTTCGCCGTGCCTCTGCTTCTGCCCGCGCCGCTTCTTTTTCCTCTCTCCTCCGCCGCTAATGGACGCCTTGTGATGGACAGGCCGCTGTTTACTCGACGCGTCGCTCCAGAGCACTTGTGTGGGTAGTCAGGAGCGGAAGAACAGAAGAGACGGCAACAAAGTGCACCATCGCTGAAAGCCCCTGGTAACTATCAAATTTGTTTGTCAAATCCGCAGTTTCCAACCCAGGGTTCAAATGGCTCCAAGTACTATGGGACTTAACATCTGAGGTCATCACTCCCGTAGACTTACAACTACTTAAACCTAACTAACCTAAGGACATCACACACATCCATACCCGAGGCAGGATTCGAATCTGGGACCGTAGCAGTCGCGTGGTTCCGGACTGTAGCGCCTAGAACCGCTCGGCCAACGCGGCCGGCTCCAACCCAGGGGTTTGTTAGTAAATCACGAGGCGAATCAACGAAATCTGTCAAACGTAACCTCATTTTGAAGCAGCTGTCACACTGTCGTACGTTCTTGTCGCGAAGTATTTATACACTAGCTGGACCGCTACCAATGTACACAAAAGATTTCTTGCATTCACTTTAACATTATAACATGAAGAAAAGAAAAGAAGACGATGGTCCAACTGATCCCAGTCACATTAATGTGCCCTGTCAAAAGCCGGAACAACCACCAAGACAGACGGGAAGGGAGTCAAGGAGGTTGGGATCTCGAAGGGACCGACAGGGGTGTCGAGCCATGCTGACTGCGCTGCCTTGACAAGCTGTGCTAGGTTTCCCGTGGCGCGAACAGCCCGATCTAGGTGGTCCAACAGGTTATCGACTGGTTTTAAAGTAGGAGTAGTTTGGTGGCCAGAGGACTACGTAATCTCGTCCTGGTGCTCTTTGAACTGCGCACGTACACTGTGTGACACGTTGCATTGTCCTGCTGGTAGATGTCGTTGTTGTTGTTGTTGTTGTGGTCTTCAGTCCTGAGACTGGTTTGATGCAGCTCTCCATGCTACTCTATCCCTGCAAGCTTCTTCATCTCCCAGTACCTACTGCGACCTACATACTTCTCAATATGCTTAGTGTATTGGTCTCCCTATACGATTTTTACCCTCCACGCTGTTCTCCAGTACTCAATTAGTGATCCCTTGATGCCTCAGAACATGTCATACCAACCAATCACTTCTCCTAGTCAAGTTGTGCCACGAACTCCTCTTCTCCCCATTTCTATTCAGTACCTCCTCATTAGTTATCAGATCTACCCATCCAATCTTCAGCATTCTTCTGTTGCACCACATTTCGAAAGCTTCTATTCTCTTCTTGTCCAAACTATTTATCGTCCATGTTTCATTTCCATACATGGCTACATTCTACACAAATACTTTCAGATACGACTTCCTTAAATCAATACTCGATTTTAAGAAATTTCTCTTCTTCAGAAACGCATTCCTTGCCATTGCCAGTCTACATTTTATATCCTCTCTACTTCGACCATCATCAGTTATTTAGCTCCCCAAATAGCAAAACTCGTTTACTTTACTTTAAGCGTCTCATTTCCTAATCTAATTCCCGCAGCATCACCCGATTTAATCCGACTACATTCCATTATACTCGTTTTGCTTTTGTTGATGTTCATCTTATATCTTCCTTTCAAGACACTATCTATTCCATTCAGCTGCTCTTCCAGGTCCTTTGCTGTCTCTGACAGAATTACGATGTCATCGGCGAACCTCAAAGTTTTTTTTTTCTTCTCCATGGATTTTAATTCCAAGTCTGAATTTTTGTTTTGTCTCCTTAACTGCTTGCTCAATAACAGATTGAATAACATCGCGATAGGCTACAACCCTGTCTCACTCAGTTCCCAGCCACTGCTTCCCTTTGATGCCCCTCGTCTCTTATAACTGCCATTTGGTTTCTGTGCGAGTTGAAAATAGCCTTTCGCTCTCTGTATTTGACCACTGCAACCTTCAGAATTTGAAAGAGAGTATTTCAGTCAACATTGTCAAAAGCTTTGTCTAAGTCTACAAATGCTAGAAACGTAGGTTTGGCTTTCCTTAATATATCTTCTAAGATAAGTCGAAGGCCATAATGAAATTTTCACTTTACAGTGGAGTGTGCGATGATATGAAACTTCCTGACAGATTAAAACTGTGTGCCGGACCGAGACTCGAACTCGGAAAGTTTGGCTTTCGCGGACTACTGCTCTACCAACTTTTTTATCATACTAATTTATTTATTTATTTATTTATTTCACGTATATTTGTTGAGATCACATAGGACGCCCTCCAGGCGAAAAACAATTATGTGTAATTACCATCAGTAACAAACAAAATAAAAAGGAAATTATAGAAAATAAAGAAGACGCCCTCGAGACAGAACAGACAAAATCGCATCCGCGTCCCACCAACTTGTGAGCAGACGCACACTGAATCCCAAGGCAGTCAGGCATGTTCCAGGCACGTCTTCACGGAACCGCGCGACTTCTACGGTCGCAGGTTCGAATCCTGCCTCGGGCATGGATGTTTGTGATGTCCTTAGGTTAGTTAGGTTTAACTAGTTCTAAGTTCTAGGGGACTGATGACCACAGATGTTGAGTGCCATAGTGCTCAGAGCCATTTGAACGTCTGCGCGAAGAACATTGCATTTTGCCGGTACATTGGATCGAGGTCTGGTATTACACATTCTCACTGAAATCACCTTCTCATACCTGGGACATCCAAGCCGCAGGGGGGATCGAAGAAGGCGCTACCCAAAATGTTGGCACGGTACTGACGGTATCGCGGCTTGTGCACGAGAAAAGTAAACCGATCATGCAGGAACGTCGAAAAATCAAGAACACTCTTATCAGCTTCATGGAACAAATACGAGATCGAGAGGCCTTTTATCCAAATCACAGCATTGTTCTTCGTACGTGGGAAGTGTGTCTCATCTGGGAACAGAAGATATTGCGGTGTAATGGTGTACTTAGAAGAAAGGCAAGCATCTTGTGAGTCACCTACCAGACCCCTGCAAATGATCCACACATCAGTTAATGTTCGTCCGTACGAAGCGTGTGGCAACGAGGACACAGCGGCGAATCTGTCATTTTTATGGCATGTAGACGAAGTGTGCCCGCTCGGGCACAACGTCCACAAGTGACAGCTGCCACCCGCGCACCTCAGTAGAAAACCCTGGGACACCGGTATCCGAGGGCTCACCTGGCAATGTAATGCGTGACAGCCAACAGGTGGCGGGTGACTGCAAAGGTCTCAAGGCACGGAATAAGATCACGGGTACCGCGTGTACCAAAACATGTTTGGCATACCGGACGTCGATGCTCGTGCTCCCCTATTTCTTCCGAACAGTGTATAGGCTTCCGTTCCAGCGAGTAGTTTTTATGTGTTCCGCCCGCTGCTGCCATCCTAATGGACGTCTTCCGACGGACAGTACGCTGTATGCTGGAGGCGTCACGCTGGTACACCTCTGCTCAGCAAGTAGAGAATGAGATTGAAGTCCACGTGACACGAACAGTGTGAGCGCGGTCTGTGTTTGGTGGTAGTGGTGCAGCTACGCGGGAAGGAAGCTGGGGGCTCAACAAAGATACGTTTTCGGTCCAGTCCGTATGACGACGCTGCTGGTTCGTTTACGCGAGCTCCAGACTCTGCTTGCTTTCCCGCAATGCACGGACAGGCCGTTGTGTACGGACATCGGTCGTCAGTTTAGAGCAGCTTGGCGAGAAAGAAAAAGTGAGAATGAGGAACGGGGCTCATAATTACGTGTGGCGAATCGATCAGAGTCCGTCGGTGGTCTGACTCTGCGCTGGCTACTTCGGCAGTGGCACGCGCAGCGGCACGGTCGTGCGTGGCTGGGCTTCGCCTCTGCCCTCGCGGGTGGTCGGCCGGCTGTCCGCCTGTCATTCATCTCCCGTCTTCCTCTGAAGCGGGCCTACCGCCATGCTGGAACCAAGCCAACTGCTACTGTCTCGAAACGTGGGCAGGCATGCTCAGGAAGTGTGAAGAAACAGCGAAACCTTCAACTAACTGTGGCGTCGTGTCATCGAGGGTGGGGGCTTGCAAGATGGAAACTGTAACATTCGTACATTATGCGGCTAACATAACTGGGCCGACTTTTTCGTCTTCCCGAACGTGACGCTCAAGTGCCGGATTCAGAAAAACAAAGGTGTAGCTCCAGGCAATTGTTTTACAATTTATTCACGAAATGCTGTACTTTGTTGCTTCGCTCTCGTAAAATCCTTCTAATTATCTGACTATAACGGAATATGCAAAAGAATCAGTGTTATATACGCAGTCCAAAGGAACATTAACTAAACAATGCTTTTCTTTGTGCTTTCAGGTAAGCGACATCAACTGCTGACCGTCTCCTATTGTCGCAAGCTGTCGTTCTAAGCTAATGGTAAGCTCTGCTTCCAATTTTATTCTTGTTTTCTCTTTGTCTTCATCGTCCTACATAAACGTTATTAATATCTGTAGAAAAATCTCGCCTTCTGGAATCAAAAGTCTGGTAAACTGGAAGCAGTGGTTGGAAACCACTGTTCTGTCTGTATCTAGCCACTGTGTGAGAACTGCATCCGTTTTGTTTTGTGATGCCGTTCCCCAGATCTTTTTACAACATCTAGCGTAAGAATTACGATCAGTATTCATACCACAGATATTCACCCCATATTGAACTGGCACGTTCCAAATCCATATTTCGATATCCTGCATTGTTCAGCAATTACTGAATATCCGTATACGTCAGTCCGTCCGTCACTCCCTTTCTCCCTCGAATTAAAGAAAACATACATCCAATCAGAGAATACCTTAGGTTTTTTTTTTTTTACATTTTCGATTTAGAAACAGCCAAAGCTACTAGATTCATTTTTTATTTAATCGATGTCTAATTTCGTGTTACCTAAACCAGTTTTCAAATCATCCTGCGTGACAGAAAGTCAAAATTACAAGTTATCGAATAAAATTTTAGAAAAATTACTGTGTGTGCGTGTAACGAGATACAGAACGTATCGTCGAAGATACATGTACGAAATAGATGAAACAGTATTCTACGAAATACCATTAAATCGTGTCGTTATTGTACATATACGTATAACAAAGACAACTTTAACCATGAATGGTCAGAGAAAAAACATATAACTGCTTCGCTATTACAAGGATATGTCAGATAGGAGCCACCCTTTCAGGATGTAGGGAATGTCTTTATTACAACTTCCAACCATCAAGGATAAAACAATAAATACAATAAAAGTGCAAGTCAACTGCCATGCATAAACACTTCAAGTTTTTTAAAATTTTTATTTCGAAACAGTAGCAGCGCCAGATACGGCGTATACAAACAAAAGTACTCATCGTTCATTCTGGACCATAAAATAGTTTGGAAAGCAGCCTCATCAGAACGACACTGATATCTTATTTCGAACTGCTACGATTGTATAGATGCATACCTATTGGTCTTCCTTAGATTCTATACACCAGTTTTTCGTATATTTCAATGAGACTTCTGAAATAGAGCAACGTGTGAACGTCTGATGTAAATTCTTGCTGGAGTTATTTGTGTGTAGTGTAGGCTCGCATGGAGGCGCAAAGGTTCAGGCAAGAGGAGAGCGGACGCTTTTCAAATGTGGTGCTACAGAAGAGTGCTGGAAATTGAGTGGCTATGTGAGGGGGAGGACGAGGGAGGAGAGGAACTTGACTAGCAGAACGGATCGAATGACGGGACGTATCCTGAGACATTATGGAGATGTTGATTTGGTGTTGGAGGTAAGAACCATCATCATCTGGTTATCTGTGTCGTGGCAGGTGAAGACTTTTTCATTCTTCCTAGTGCTCGGCTTTCTTCCAAATTCTTTCGTACCCTCCGTGCGGTCTACTGACGCTGTCTAGCACCTGGTGTCTTCTTCTGCCCTTCACTGTCTTCCCTGGAATAAAACGTTCAGTTGCCTCTACTAGAAGGCAGTCTGCCCTATCTAGTTTAGCTCCCTGTTCATCTCTGTCAGCAACGTCCGCCGATCTTATCCAGCTCTTCTCAGCACCTCCTCACTCCAACTGATCTTGTATATTCTGCGCGATGTCCGTATTTCACAAGCTTCTATTGCCCTCTCGTACTGCTTTGTTATTGTCCACCGGCCGGGGTGGCCGAGCGGTTCTAAGCGCTACAGTCTGGAACCAAAAAAATGGCTCTGAGCACTATGGGACTCAACTGCTGTGGTCATAAGTCCCCTAGAACTTAGAACTACTTAAACCTAACTAACCTAAGGACATCACACACATCCATGCCCGAGGCAGGATTCGAACCTGCGACCGCAGCGGTCGTGCGGTTCCAGACTGTAGCGCCTTTAACCGCTCGGCCACTCTGGCCGGCCAGTCTGGAACCGAGCGACCGCTACGGTCGCAAGTTTGAATCCTGCCTCGGGCATGGATGTGTGTGACGTCCTTAGGTTAGTTAGGTTTAAGTAGTTCTAAGTCCTATGGGACTGATGACCTTAGAAGTTAAGTCCCATAGTGCTCAGAGCCATTTGAACCATTTGTTAATGGGGAAGGGAAAAATCGGGGAGGGGGGGGGGGAGTACAGAGGAAGGCCAAGGGTTGTGCACAGAGTAAATGGATGTCGGTTGCAGTAGTTATGCGACAGACTAGATGAGTAGAGTTGCGCATTCCAGATTAGCGCGGGAAGCTGCATCACACCAATGTCCGGAAGACAACAACAACAACAAAACAGGTATCTGACGATCGTTCAGCACGAAGGCAGAAATTGATGTAAAGAAAAGTTTGCTGTGCTGGTTACGGATTATGTATCCATATCACAGATATGGATCACCGACTGCAAAACTTAACCTATTGTGTAATCTCTCCCCCCCCCCCCCCCCCCCTCTCTCTCTCTCTCTCTCTCTCTCTCTCTCTCTCTCTCTCGCGTGCGCACACACACACACACACACACACACACACAAACTGCTGGAACAACCGACAATTGCCACAGAACACCGGACCAGTGAAAGTAAAAGGAAATGTAGAGAGTGGGACCCGTTATTTATAGCGAAGCCTGTGCACGAACACTTTATGTGCATTCAACAGTTGATGCAGTACGCTGTCTGACAAAGACTTTTGTGGAGCCGATCCGTGTGGTACGGCAACATATCGGCAAGACATCTTCTGAGCGTTTACTATAGCGGACGAGCATCTGGGCGGCTCGAAGCCCGTCAATGTGTCACTTCTGTGGCAACTTGTGTCGAAAAGTGTCATCTCGCGATTTTTTAAGACCGATCAAGGTGGATATGCTACGCTCTACGTGAAAGCACGTGGTGGTAGGTGGACCACCTGACCGCAAGAGTGGCGAAAAGGAAGAGACAGACGTGTGACTCCCAGGCAGATCGATGCAGCCGCTACCGGTGTACATGTCTCTGGCAGAAGGATTTCACTTCAGTTCGATCAGGCCGGGTTGCCTGCTGCCCACTCCAGCCGGGAGTTGGTCGGTGTAGGGAGCGTGTCGGTAGCGTCAGCAACGGAGTCACGTTCTCCGACGAATCCCGGTTCACTGTGGCAGCAGATTCTGGCCACCAGTTACTGTGCAGAAAGACAGAGAGGGGGGACACAGAATGTTCATCAACATCGCCGGTATAGCCTAGGTGTTATGGTGTGGGCAAGCATTATGCACAATGCCCGAACACTGCTGCATACCTTTGGACGAAGCTCGGTTACAGCACAGTCATACTGCAGGGAGATTACATGCATCTGTTGAGCGCTGGGTTGTGTCCGACTGGCTGTTTATCAGCGACAGCGGCCATCCACACAGGACTGCTGGGCACACTGCAAAGTGAGGGTATTTGAGGTGCGGAGTGGCCTGCGTGTTATCCACACCTGAACCCTGCAGCTGGCGCCTGCCTGGGATGCTCCGGGCAGACCTCTTCCTCAACAGACACCTCTCTCCCTTACCCGTGCTATAACTCGTAACCGCCACGACAGACAAGTGGGACAATATCTCCCAAGGACTTCTTAACAGTTTAGTAGCCAGCATCAATAACTCGTTAGTGACCTAGGACGGCAAATTCCTCACTGAGAGTTCGATATCGACCTTATGTTGGGAGTCTGACCTGTGTCAAACATGAACGTTATTTATGTCCGTTATCCCACTTTCCCCTGTGGTGAAATCTGTACCATTTTTCGTTATAAATATGCCGCTCCACCTCTGTTACGAGTGTACTGTGTTTCATGTCATCCGTCGTTGTCGAGCAGTGTATGCAGTCTTATAAATGTGTCAAACAAAGTAGTTGTCGTAGAGCCAGAGGACGGCGGACGGAAATAGCTGGAGCGACTACGCGTGTGGTCCCGTGGCGAATATTAACGCCGCCATTGTCTACCACCCGTCTGTCAGCGAAGGAGGACCCACGTGGGGGAAAACAAATGAAGCACCGTAAACAAGCTCCGCAAATATTCTGGCATTTCAGAAATGGGCGCCATGGAACGCTGCCTGTGTTACTTAAGCGACCTGAGCACCTAATTATGTTATTTGTGGTCACTTTCGTATCAACTTTCGTGGTGTGCGGCGACTGGCGGTTGACACTGAACGTAAAAGAAAGTGGCGTATACGAAGAGATGTGCCGCTGCTCTACTGCATTATTGGCGGTAAATCAACGGAAAACGCCTGTGAAAGTTACCCTCGCAGCGACCTTATGAGCAATGACTTCGTGAAACAAATAGCAGAAAAAGCAGATATCGGAGTCAGTTTGATAGGACACTTAATTCATCCACAAAGGAAGTGGCTCACGAAACACGTGTTCGTCCGACTCTTCGAGTACAGCTCTTCAGTGTGGCGCCGTCGGCGCGTTGGATGAATGAAAGCGAGAGAGAGGGCCAAGCGACGACGGCCGGCGCGCTCCGTAAACAGCAGGGCGTCGCGGAGGTGTGACGCATCGCGACAAGATGATTCGGGCAACGCATTACTGCCTCCTTCAAGCGTCTCGAAATGACAAGAGCGAGAACTATCAGAGAAATACTAGAGCTCATAATGAGGTTTGTCAACAGTCGCACTTGCTATATATCTTCATATCATATCTTCCGTGAATGGCATTGTGGAGGGAGTAGTTGAGGAGGTGGCGGGGGAGGGGGGGGGGGGGGCGCGAAGACAGTGGCATCAATAGTACCTTCTGCCACACACCGTAAGTAGTTGGCGGTGAACAAATGAGGATGTAGATGTTGCCGTAGGTGTTGGTCTATTCCCCTTAGTTGTTCTTTGCCGGCGAAAAAGGGGAGAAGAGCGGTCACACTCACACGAAAAGGGGACTTCTGAAAAGGCAACCACACTGCAAGTTCATACGTATTGCAAGATGGTTGGTTCAAATGGCTCTGAGCACTATGCGATTTAACTTCTGAGGTCATCAGTCCCCTAGAACTTAGAACTAATTAAACCTAACTAACCTAAGGACCTCACACACATCCATGCCCGAGGTAGGATTCAAACCTGCGACCGTAGCGGTCGCTCGGCTCCAGACTGTAGCGCCTAGAACCGCACGGCCACTCCAGCCGGCTGTATTGTAAGAATGGACATATATATTGGTCAGAAAATATGTCAAATGCTTGTAGGGATGTTACAGGGCAGTTTGTACTAAGGCATAAATGTTAATAAAGAAATTCGATACGTTGCTCCGTTTCCGAGTTATTTAGCGTAGAATTTAGCCAATCGGGGCGTCGCGCGCTCGCATTCAGGCGGCCTGCCAGGGGCGGTGTTGCCCAACGAGTGCTTTGACTCGTTAGCTGAAACTTGAATTTACGCGCGCGACGATCTGATTGGCTAACTTCAATGCTAAATAACTCGGAAACGGCGCAACGTAGCGAATTTTTTTCGTAACGTCCATATCTCAGTACAACCCTCCCTGCAACATGCTTACAAGCGTTTCAGACATTTTCTGACCACACACATATATATATATATATATATATATATATATATATATAGGGTGAGTCAGGAAGAAAGGTACATGGTTCGAAGGGTGAAAGTATTAGCGATTCAGAACAAAAAACTTCATATGAATATATCTACTATTCCAAATGGTTTCCTAGATAGAACACGTTTAATGTACACTGTTGTTTATTTTGGGTATTACTCTAATATTTTCATTCTTTACAGCGTACCACAGTAGTGTAGAGGAAGTTGGGATGAACAATTTAATACAGGGCACTTGCGCCTATCAACTCGTCAAACTACCTCTATTTGGCCTACATAAATTGCCTACGCTACAGTACTTGCGCGTCGTGCGAGATTGTCAACATTCTCGCGCTCTCTTCGCGCAATCTGTTACCCCTAGAGAAAAAATGATCACCATATTTTTATAGGGAACTTGATGTTGTTTAATTTTGTACTGCCACCCGTTTTCGCTGGAGGATACGCTCTTCCAGTTATTCGAGGAAAACGTAGGAAACTGATATTAAATGCGTTGCATCTCGGAAACTATTCGGAATAGGACATTTGTCCGTGTGAAGTTATTTGTGCAGAATTTCTAATACTATCACTTCTCGAAGCATGTACCTTTCCTCCTGACTCACCCTGTATATATGTACGTATAGCCCACATCTCCTCCTAAACTAATGGGCCGATTTCAGCCAGAATTGGTACACACATCACTTACAATCCTGAAAAAATCGCTGTGGGAGGTAAGAACCACCTACCTATCAAATGCATGGGTGTAAGGGCGAAGAGAAGTGTAGCCCATGACGTGCGAATTCGCAGGCGTTATTCAGGCAGTATTTGAGAAAGAGAGCACTTGGTGACCCACAACACGTTTTACGCGTAATTTCAAACCTCCACAAAACTTTTTCTTGCTGACAACCCCTGCAAGGTAATGAGAATAAAAAGATTTTCGCTTACTACATTTTCGCTGTTCGTGCCATAAAACTGCCCCATCAGGCATAGCGTTTTAATTTTTATTCGCGACACATTTTACAGATTGTAATCGCATATACTGTTGAATTTACCTACAAAACTGTAACACCATACGACATGGGACTTCAGAATTTAATTTTTTTTACTGACTTCGACTTTTAAGAAACGCCACATAGTACAGGAGGATCAAAGCTAATTCTGTGTTATGTTCCTGATTTTCACCTGAATGGTACACTGTAAGAAAATTTTGAACAGTGTTTAGGAGAGGAAGATGGTAATTGAATCCATACATGCATACGTGTTATAAATATTTATGTATGCATGTATGTTTATGTATGTGTGTTTGTATGCATCTTCCACTTCTAAATCATTGATCCAGTCCCAACCAGACTTGGGAACATATCAGTTTCTGGAAAGAGACGATGTCGGGTTAAGAACCACCTACCTGTCAAAGGGGTGGGGGTGGTGTGGAAAAGAAACGTAGATCACTAGACGCAAGTAGACACAATATATTCATCTCGTATTTGAGAACGAGACTACTTACTGACTTACGACAAGCCTATATGCAACTCTGACAACCCTAGAAAATAATGAGTGGAAAAAAGTATATCGCATAATATATTTTTGCTGTTCTTGCAGTAAAACTGCCGCATCAGGCATACCGTTTTATTATTTCCTTACTGCGAACTGTATTCGCAATTCATTTTTTAGACAGCATTCATATGTACCACTGAACGTACCAGCAAAATTATGACTTTGTTCGGCAGATATATGACTTCATTAAAACTGAAACGCGTGCAAAACTACTACATCATGCACTGACTGCTTCATTACAACTTACTCTGTTCGCAGCACTCTGTTCACAGACGGTATCCACATGTACTGCTGGATGTACCTGCAAAATTATATCACTATACGACGTACAATTCAGGAGATATGATGTCACAGACATTTAGCTGCGTGAAAACGGAACTGCATGGCGAAATTCGATACAGATACAGGTCAAATATACG
Organism: Schistocerca americana; assembly: GCF_021461395.2. Lineage (NCBI taxonomy): Eukaryota > Metazoa > Arthropoda > Insecta > Orthoptera > Acrididae > Schistocerca > Schistocerca americana. The sequence goes on from NC_060127.1 coordinate 197,095,257, forward strand.
TACAAATATCTTAAAATATGTTAAATATTTGTGTAATATCTGTGACACGTGCGTGTTGTTGTTGTTGTGGTCTTCAGTCCTGAGACTGGTTTGATGCAGCTCTCCATGCTACTCTATCCTGTGCAAGCTTCTTCATCTCCCAGTACCTACTGCAACCTACATCCTTCTCAATCTGCTTAGTGTATTCATCTCTTGGTCTCCCCCTACGATTTTTACCCTCCACGCTGCCCTCCAATACTAAATTGGTGATCCCTTGATGCCTCAGAACATGTCCTACCAACCGATCCCTTCTTCTGGTCAAGTTGTGCCACAAACTTCTCTTCTCCCCAATCCTATTCAATACTTCCTCATTAGTTATGTGATCTACCCATCTAATCTTCAGCATTCTTCTGTAGCACCACATTTCGAAAGCTTCTATTCTCTTCTTGTCCAAACTATTTATCGTCCATGCTTCACTTCCATACATGGCTACACTCCATACGAATACTTTCAGAAATGACTTCCTGACACTTAAATCAATACTGGATGTTAACAAATTTCTCTTCTTCAGAAACGCTTTCCTTGCCATTGCCAGCCTACATTTTATGTCCTCTCTACTTCGACCATCATCAGTTATTTTGCTCCCCAAATAGCAAAACTCCTTTACTACTTTAAGTGCCTCATTTCCTAATCTAATTCCCTCAGCATCACCCGACTTAATTCGACTACATTCCACTATCCTTGTTTTGCTTTTATTGATGTTCATCTTATATCCTCCTTTCAAGACACTATCCATTCCATTCAACTGCTCTTCCAACTCCTTTGCTGTCTCTGACAGAATTACAATGTCATCGGCGAACCTCAACATTTTTATTTCTTCTCCATGAATTTTAATACCCACTCCGAATTTTTCTTTTGTTTCCTTTACTGCTTGCTCAATATACAGATTGAACAACATCGGGGAGAGGCTACAACCCTGTCTTACTCCCTTCCCAACCACTGCTTCCCTTTCATGTCCCTCGACTCTTATAACTGCCATCTGGTTTCTGTACAAATTGTAAATAGCCTTTCGCTCCCTGTATTTTACCCCTGCCACCTTTAGAATTTGAAAGAGAGTATTCCAGTCAACATTGTCAAAAGCTTTCTCTAAGTGTACAAATGCTAGAAACGTAGGTTTGCCTTTCCTTAATCTTTCTTCTAAGATAAGTCGTAAGGTCAGTATTGCCTCACGTGTTCCAGTGTTTCTACGGAATCCAAACTGATCTTCCCCGAGGTTGGCTTCTACTAGTTTTTCCATTCGTCTGTAAAGAATTCGTGTTAGTATTTTGCAGCTGTGACTTATTAAGCTGATAGTTCGGTAATTTTCACATCTGTCAACACCTGCTTTCTTTGGGATTGGAATTATTATATTCTTCTTGAAGTCTGAGGGTATTTCGCCTGTTTCATACATCTTGCTCACCAGATGGTAGAGTTTTGTCAGGACTGGCTCTCCCACGGCCGTCAGTAGTTCCAATGGAATATTGTCTACTCCGGGGGCCTTGTTTCGACTCAGGTCTTTCAGTGCTCTGTCAAACTCTTCACGCAGTATCGTATCTCCCATTTCATCTTCATCTACATCCTCTTCCATTTCCATAATATTGTCCTCAAGTACATCGCCCTTGTATAGACCCTCTATATACTCCTTCCACCTTTCTGCTTTCCCTTCTTTGCTTAGAACTGGGTTTCCATCTGATCTCTTGATATTCGTACAAGTCGTTCTCTTATCTCCGAAGGTCTCTTTAATTTTCCTGTAGGCGGTATCTATCTTACCCCTAGTGAGATAGGCCTCTACATCCTTACATTTGTCCTCTAGCCATCCCTGCTTAGCCATTTTGCACTTCCTGTCGATCTCATTTTTGAGACGTTTGTATTCCTTTTTGCCTGTTTCACTTACTGCATTTTTATATTTTCTCCTTTCATCAATTAAATTCAGTATTTCTTCTGTTACCCAAGGATTTCTACTAGCCCTCGTCTTTTTACCTACTTGATCCTCTGCTGCCTTCACTACTTCATCCCTCAAAGCTACCCATTCTTCTTCTACTGTATTTATTTCCCCCATTCCTGTCAATTGCTCCCTTATGCTCTCCCTGAATCTCTGTACAACCTCTGGTTCTTTTAGTTTATCCAGGTCCCATCTCCTTAAATTCCCACCTTTTTGCAGTTTCTTCAGTTTTAATCTACAGGTCATAACCAATAGATTGTGGTCAGAGTCCACATCTGCCCCTGGAAATGTCTTACAATTTAAAACCTGGTTCCTAAATCTCTGTCTTACCATTATATAATCTATCTGATACCTTTTAGTATCTCCAGGGTTCTTCCATGTATACAACCTTCGTTCATGATTCTTAAACCAAGTGTTAGTTATGATTATGTTGTGCTCTGTGCAAAATTCTACCAGGCGGCTTCCTCTTTCATTTCTGTCCCCCAATCCATATTCACCTACTATGTTTCCTTCTCTCCCTTTTCCTACACTCGAATTCCAGTCACCCATGACTATTAAATTTTCGTCTCCCTTCACAATCTGAATAATTTCTTTTATTTCATCATACATTTCTTCAATTTCTTCGTCATCTGCAGAGCTAGTTGGCATATAAACTTGTACTACTGTAGTAGGTGTGGGCTTCGTATCTATCTTGACCATAATAATGCGTTCACTATGCTGTTTGTAGTAGCTTACCCGCATTCCTATTTTCCTATTCATTATTAAACCTACTCCTGCATTACCCCTATTTGATTTTGTGTTTATAACCCTGTAGTCACCTGACCAGAAGTCTTGTTCCTCCTGCCACCGAACTTCACTAATTCCCACTATATCTAACTTCAACCTATCCATTTCCCTTTTTAAATTTTCTAACCTACCTGTCCGATTAAGGGATCTGACATTCCACGCTCCGATCCGTAGAACGCCAGTTTTCTTTCTCCTGATAACGACATCCTCTTGAGTAGTCCCCGCCCGGAGATCCGAATGGGGGACTATTTTACCTCCGGAATATTTTACCCAAGAGGACGCCATCATCATGTAATCATACAGTAAAGCTGCATGCCCTCGGGAAGAATTACGGCTGTAGTTTCCCCTTGCTTTCAGCCGTTCGCAGTACCAGCACAGCAAGGCCGTTTTGGTTATTGTTACAAGGCCAGATCAGTCAATCATCCAGACTGTTGCCCTTGCAACTACTGAAAAGGCTGCTGCCCCTCTTCAGGAACCACACGTTTGTCTGGCCTCTCAACAGATACCCCTCCGTTGTGGTTGCACCTACGGTACGGCTATCTGTATCGCTGAGGCACGCAAGCCTCCCCACCAACGGCAAGGTCCATGGTTCAAACATTTAGCTGCGTGAAAACGGAACTGCATGGCGAAATTCGATACAGATACAGGTCAAATATACGTACAAATATCTTAAAATATGTTAAATATTTGTGTAATATCTGTGACACGTGCGTATGCGAGCGAAGTCACTGGTAAAAAGCTTCTTCTAAACCCCCGGATCGAATTTAGCCAAGTTTGGCATACATATGACTTTCTATCTAACAAAAATGCTATGGAGCTAAGAACCAGTACCTTCCTGTTGGGGGGTGGAGGTAATACGCTGGAGGAAGAAGCGAGGAGGAGGAGATTGGGGAAATGGGGGAGGTGAGGGGAGGGAGAAATGGACAGATATAGGTATGAGGAGGTGTTGGGCAGAGAGATGAACAAAGAAAGGAAGGAGGAGGAGGAACAAGTACACACCTGGGCTACGCCTGGTACTCAGGTAGTAAAAAATATCGGGTACTATTCCTATCTTCATAGCGTGTAAAGTTACAAGTAAGGGAATCGTGGCAGTTAACATTTGCTTTACATATGTATTAATTTTTGTTCTGCACGAAAACGTTTTTGGGTGTTGCTGTCTTTTAGTCAACGTACAATGTAAATCAGAAGATGTAACAGAAGACCTGATGTGGCACACGCGGAGAGGAGTGTCTGTCATACGCCAACCTCAGTAAACACCCCTCCCACGCGTGCTCTTACGCTAACGTGCCGTGACACCTGATTGCCAGAGATTACGCAGGCAGCACAGATGACGTCTAGCAGAATTTTGATGGCAGCGTGATTTGCAGTTTGGGCGGTGCGTACGTCGAGTTCTTTGCTGAGGCTTCTGTCTCTCTCTCTCTGAAGTGAGTGTCATTAGCGGCTCGCGGACCGCCAAGGCCGCTCTCCAGGGACTCTTACGTCTCTTCCCTGCACGTTACCACTGCCGAGGTCGCGGCAAAACACACCTGCCCAATCAGAAGAGATTAAACAGCTCCCACAGGGTCGCCGCAGACTGCGTGCTGCCGGAAGTCGTGGCTCGCCTAACAAACACCAGCTACATTTGCCGCTGCTAGACGAGAAACAATGCGGTTAATATAGCGTGGTCATTCGTAAGCTTGGCATTTTTTAGGCATTTAGCCTGTCACACCCGCCCCCCATTTCTTTCCAGGTATGCGACTGGCTTCGAAGACTTTGGTCAAATATTTGAGCGGAGCGAAAACAAAGACTCCGTATCAACGACACAGTGGGGATTTTGTCCGAATTTTCATAGCTAAGCGAATAGCTGGAAATGGGTCAACGCTGTTAACTACGATGGTTGACTGAAAAGTAATGCGTCCACCTTCGTAACTCTTCAACAGTTGGCAGCATTGGTATGCGGCAGGTACTGGCTTGTTCCGTAGCCTCTTCTCTACAGCTCCAGTTGGCGGGAAGCCTCAGCATTGAACGGCTGTGTTGTTACAGCCTAAAGTATGGAACCCTGCGCAGACGATCAGTCAATGCGATTTAAGCAACATGCAGCCCTCGAATTCTTGACAGCAGAACGTGTCACCCCAAAGGAGATCCGTCAGAGAATGAAAGCAGTTTATGGTGATTGTGTTGATGTGGGTACTGTGCGCACGTTCCCGGCAAATTTCAAGTCTGTGCGCTTTCATTTGAGGAGTCAGCATCTGGGGTACCCATGGTGCACAGATCTTCTCATAGCCAAGCAAAGCAATAATGTGACCCACACGTTCTTGTGAAAAGCCGATTGTGCTTGCAATCTGAGTGATACGACGATCTGCCAACACTTTGCTTGTGGAACTCGGTGGGCCGCGCGGGGTAGCCGTGCGGTCTGGGGCGCGTTGCCACGGTTCCCGCGGCTCCCCCCCCCCCCCCCCCTCAGAAGTTCGAGGCCTCCCTTGTGCACGGGTGTGTGTGTTGTCCGTAGCCTAAGTTACTATTAGTTAGATTAAGTAGTGTGTAAGCCCAGGGACCGATGACCTCTACAGTTTGGTCCCACAGCCCTTACCACAAATTTCCAAATTCGGTGGTTGCTGCCACAGGACGTCCAACTCTTTGTTTGTCACGCAGATGTTCCCGCCTCAGTATCTTCAAAGTTACTCACCCAAAGACGCATAGTACTCACATCAACACAATCACCATAAACTGCTTCATTCATTGATGAATCTCCTTTGGTGTGACACCTTCTGCTGTCAAGCATTCAAGGACTGCACGTTGCTTAAATCGCATAATCCGACCGTCTGTGCAGGGTTCCATACTTTGCACTGTAACAACACAACCGTTCAATGCTGAGGCTTCCCGACAACTGGAGCTGTAGAGAAGAGGCTACGGAACAAGACAGTACCTGCCGCATACCAATGCTGCCAACTGTTGAAGAGTTACGAAGGTGGAGGCATTACTTTTCAGTCGACCCTCGTGTATACAGGAGGTGCTGAAGAGATGGACTTCACCCTGAGGCGACCTCGGCGACCCACGAGAAACAGAGGCCGCGGCGCGAACGTCGTCTTAGGCACGTATTACACTATCAAATGTCTTTGTCAAAGATATGATCAAATAATCGTCACATTCATTTGACAAAGATCTTTGACGTGGCGCTATAAAAGGGTATTACACTGTTTCCAGAATGAGATTTTCATTCTGCAGCGGTATTACACTGTCATTATATTTGTCGTCAAAGTTCAAGATGGCTGACACCAACAACTTGTTATTAACCGCAGCAAAAAATGGCTCTCAACACTACGGGACTTAACATCAGAGATCATCAGTCCCTAGAACTTAGAACTACTTAAACCTAACTAACCTAAGGACATCACACACATCCATGCCCGAGGCAGGATTCCAACAGTTCCAGACTATAGCGCCTAGAACCGCTCGGCCAACCCGGCCGGCTAACCGCAGCAGTTGCATGTACCACAGTTGCACTGTGTGAACGTGTAGAAGAGAAGCGGGAGAAAGCCGTGGGTTTTACGACGAGACGATAAAAGCATTCAACAAAACGTGTTACGTGAGTTTGTAGTGGAGGACGACAAGTCGTACATAAATTACTTAAGGATGGATGAGCACACATTTCAGTGTGACCTCATATCACAAAGGACAATACTCACTTAAGAAAAATGGTTCAAATGGCTCTGAGCACTATGGGACTTAACATCTATGGTCATCAGTCCCCTAGAACTTAGAACTACTTAAACCCAACTAACCTAAGGACAGCACACAACACCCAGCCATCTCACTTAAGAGCTGCGTTATCTGCAAAATGGTTCAAATGGCTCCGAGCACTATGGGACTCAACTGCTGAGGTCATTAGTCCCCTAGAACTTAGAACTAGTTAAACCTAACTAACCTAAGGACATCACAAACATCCATGCCCGAGGCAGGATTCGAACCTGCGACCGTAGCGGTCTTGCGGTTCCAGACTGCAGCGCCTTTAACCGCACGGCCACTTAGGCCGGCGTTATCTGCAGAAGACCGGCTCACTGTAACGCTCGGATTCCTTGCTACAGGAGACAGTTACTCTAGCTTACAGTACAGCACTCGAATACTGCAGTGCACATTAACGAAAACAATACCTCACACGTTTGCAGCTATTTATGAAGCAATAACCGACCAATGTCTGAAGGTAAATAAATGTTCAATACACTTTATATGCAATAAGAACTATTTTTATTTTGTAAACAAATCAATTACATTTTGCGGCCGAAATCTACGAAATTATATATCCTCTTCTATACGACCTTGCTGCTAGGCAGCCTGGATATATCCAGAGGTGGACGGTTGTGGATGTCGAGATGTCGCATGCAGCAGATCCCACGCGTCCATCAAATGCCGCTGCAGCCCATGAATAGTGCCCGTTACCAGCCCCATTCACCAGCTCTCGCAGTCCAGCTGCGATTCGGGTGGCTAGGGCGCTGTGTCGGTCTTCTGGGACAGGCTGGGGCTGGGGCTGGGGCTGATTTGGGGCCGTACCAGCCACAGCCTCCAACGCTCTGGTGGCCTCCAGCATTACGTCGGTTGCGCCTCTCCTCCTCTTTGTGAGAGGCCGCTCTTCAGGCTGGGGCCGGGGCTCCCTGCATGCGACAACAGGCCCTTCTTGAGACTGCATTTCTTGCTATAAAATTGAAATCAAAGCCATTAGTTACATACTTCCTCGCACATACATATTTCTTATTCACAGGTAGCCACAAGCAGAGAAGGATGGGAGCAAATTGCAAAGGATTTCGAGGACAAGTGCAACTATTATAACACCATAGGAGCAATGGACGGAAAGCATATTCATATTAAATGCCCACAAGATAGTGGATCTCACTTTTTGAAGTATAAATCCATTAACAGTGTCATTTTATTTGCCACGGTAGCTGCTAAATACATATTTTAGTATGTTGATGTAGGAACTAATGGGCGCGTTGGTGATGCTGGAGTGTTTTCAAAAAGCAAACTACGGGAGTGTCTCATTGACGGTTCTATTCTGAACATTCCTGAAGGCAGGAAGCTTGGGAACACAGACATTACAACTCCAATGGTTGTACTCTGAGTCACAACATTATGAAGCCGTACCCGTTACAAGGAATCACTGAGGAAGAAAAGGTTTCCAATTACAGACTGTCAGGAGGAAGAAGATCAGTCGAAAGCAGCTTTGGCATTCTTGCCAGTCGTTTCAGGATTTTCCTTACTACCATTAATCTGCCTCCAGAAGAAGTTACCACAATTACACTGGCTGGTTGCACACTGCACAACTTGTTAACTGAGAGAAGAAAACACTTGTTCACCCGTCAGGAAACGGTGTCTGCCGTAGTAGGTGACTGCACTTGTCTCGAGTCTCAAAGCACTGAGGGCCTACAGCGAATGGAACCAAGAGCTTGCCAAGCCGCTTCTGGACGTCCACTACAGGGGAGAGCAATCAGAGAATGCTTCAAGACATTTTACAATGGCGCTGGAAAAGTGCACTGGAAGATAATCATATTTCGTTATGTAAAATGTTAACAAATGTACATACCTCAAACATTTCTTCGAGCGTTGGTGTAGCACGTCCACTGCCACTTTGCGTACTCTCGACATTGCTAACACTTACGTCCGTCCGCCTCTGTGGCCTCGTCGAGGAACTTGACCATGTGGAACCACTACACTTGCGGAGTATAAACCGCCTGTGCACCGGCTCCACTTTTGCTTTCAAGCATCTGCAATAATAGTAATGAAAATAATGTAAACTACTTGTAGGTTATTTAAACAATATTGTATGCTTCAAGTAGCTGCAGTGAACAAATTTAAGCAAATCATTTGTATGTCATGTAAACTTTACTTGCATAAATAACAAGAAATACACCTTTCGATACGTACTTTTGCTTTCTCTTGGGACTAGTTTGTGAGGAGGCCATTAATTTTCTTCTTAATGTCTGCTGCCGTGCAACCACGCCGTATCTCGCCGCTAATGACCTCCGTAATATTTTTATAGCTCTCCAATCTTCTTAATCTCTTTCTGTATTCAGGGTGCCTCGCGTTGTAATGCGCGTCATCAGCTTCATACATCTCTATTAATTTTGTAGTTGACGGTACACACCAGTTGTACTTACCGGCCACGTTTGTAAACACACTACAGGTGACATAACGCTGCAGCGATGCTAGCGCTCCACGTGGTAACAAGTCACATTGCAATGAACAGAAGACAAGCGACTTTTATGATCAAATTTACAGCGAGGCCCTTAGATTTGATCAAATTTATTTGATGAGAGACGAGATTTGACAAAGTGCCCTGTTACACCATAGAACTCCTTCGACATTAATATTTGACGTATCGACTTTGACAAAGAATACTGTTTGTTTACTTTACCAATGGGTTAAAGTGTTAAACACTTCGCTTTAATCAGGTAAAATCTTTAAAGGGAGGAAAAGGTTAGAAGAGATTTGAAATTATGTTTAAAGCTGGTTTCCAGTCCATAAATTCTGCCACTAAAGCACACCGCAAAATAGCGGCCTCTAGTGAAAATGTATGCCAGTACAAAATTGAACTACATTAAATTTCCTAGAAAAAAGGTGTTGTGACCAGGTGAAACTGCTTTCGTCCGGTCACAACTGCCGGTGCTGTTGATCAAGTGCTCTTGGGGATGGTTCGTTGTTAAGTACAACGTATGAAATATTAGTTCACTTTATTACGTAAATGAGTAAAAGATTTACTTAACTTCGTCACACTACTTCGCCACAGGAATACTGGATAATTTACAACTATCATTGACTAGCAAAACATCACTTGATGCACTAGTTAACAAATTATTTCCTTGAAGAACTATGTCCGACCGTGACAAAAGCATACGTCCATCTGAAACGTCACAAACATTGCCCTACTAGATGTTGTTGACTGCTGAAGGTGAGGTCTCGAACTAGGGCTGAGCTGTTGCGGGCTCGACGCAATGTCGGCCACAGGCTAATGGCACACTGGGCGATATTCTCCTCTCGATAATAATCGTGGCTGAAATAGTCGCCTAGGGTGCCACACTTCAAACGATTATAGCGGCGGCGGCTGAAGTCGCGCCGACGAAACTGGGTGCCGCACTAGCGACAGAAATCGGTCTCTCCTGCAGTCGTGTTGCAACCACACCATGCATGATGACCTGCTATTCAAAACTGAAATATTTAGCTGCAGTAGCATTGTATGTAGATCGGCGTCGCAGAAGGCGTAACTGCTAACGAAAGTGGTGGATTCATCCAATTATTATGAATCGTCCAAGTGAAGGAAAGTTGGTGTTGTTACTCAAGAAACTTATGAGTTATCTGGAGAAATTCTTTAATTATTTCCGCGTGTCCGTAGCATCTTTCGCCTTACTGCTGTCGAATATAGAAACTAACTTACAAAAGATGGATACCAAGTTACGTGACTGTCTTGGTGCGGAATAAAAACTCGCAGTAACATTGAGGTACATTTTTTAACTAAATAGAGTAAGTAACTTATGCACATGAACACACACCTAACATAACGTTAACATAAAGTAGGTTACCACGAAAGAGTTTACATTACAAGTTGATGTCAGCTCCCTAATCACTAGCAATATTCTTCAAATGACAAGATTGAGCCTCCATCCGGCGGTCCCAGTGACTGGTGAAAAATGAGTTGTTGTCGATGTCGACGTACCTGACGGCTCAGTATTTATGAAGGAGTCAGTTGTAGGGCTGCTCTCTACAGCCTTTCAGCCGTAGGATTTTATTAGTTGTAATGTTTTTATTTGAAAGTCTAGTTTATCGTCGGTAGTCATTTCTTTTAAGTAATGCAAAAGAGATGTCAAAAACAACTCATCGGGATCCTTTTGTGGTCCTCGCGATGCTTTTCCGCTTCATCATCCTCAAGAATGGAGGCATCATTCGTATCACCCGAGGTCCTGAAATTAAAAGAAACGTTTTGGAAAAACCCACATGCCACTTGGTATTGTGCAAATGCGTGTGAGTCGGTATCCTCGTAACTGGTTTTTTAACCTTAGGTAATATTGGATTAAGATATTAGTAAGAAAAATTAGTAAAAATTAAGAGTATTTATTTTTATGATTTTTTTAAAATATTGACAATAGTCTAAAAATACCTCTAAAACTTTATATTAAATCAAGCAAAGTTTCGACACAATTAATTAAATTATTTTGGATTAAAAGGTTTGTATGCACGTCAAACTATTAGAGGAAGAAGAAAAATTAAAAATTAAATTACTTTTGGCTCTTTGAGGGACTTCCTTGTCCCAGATTGGATTTGCTACTTGGTGGAAGAAGATAGGTCCTTTTCTTATTCTTCTAGTTTGGAACTTCCATCGCGTGATATGATGATACCCAGATAATCGAAGCTTTTCACAGTTTTCTCCCCCTCCAGTATGATGTGACAAGGTGTTGGTTGGTGTCTGCTCATCTTCATTGCCTCTGTCTTCTTCCTACTCACAGTTAACTTAATTTTTTTTTAAATTATTGCCCCGGCCAAAAAAAAGAAAAATAGCGCCGGACCCATTCGACAGCGACAGTCGCGCGCAGAAACTTAACGGAGCGACAATTACGGCCCAGTGTGGCGCCTACCGTTTGCAACACGGAGTCCCATTTCCGGCGAGACAAAAATCGTTGACCTTGAGCGGAGCAAGTCGCTTAGTGTGGCATTAGCCAGCGTGAGGGCGCTGCTGCGCTGAGAGCCGAGGCGTGCTCTTCAGGGGCAGCGAGAGCCCTTGCTAACGTGTGTGGCATCGTCTAAAGCACACTAGTTGCGTTACAAAATCCAGTCCGCCACCGCCAGGTGCAATCGGGCTTCCATTTTAACATCGATGTAGCGGTGGGAATCATATTTCCCAAATATACAACGATACTTCTTGAGAACAATCGATGTATCGGTACGTCGATATTTTGGCGATAGCGTTAACAGGAAGTCGAGACGAACACTTTGATGTAGAACACTTGCTGCTTATCATGACGGGAAACAAACCTCAAACTGGCCTACAAAAGCTGCCAAAGGTAGAATGCATGCGCGGTGCGTGAGATTTTCAATATTATTTTTCTTTGCGTGCTACTATTCGTTGTAGAGAAAAATGAATACGACCATTTGTGGTATCGTACAGAGTTCGCGTTGCCGCACGACAGTCGGCCGCATGACAGTGATAGGCACGTCATGATAGGCAGCAAGTGTTCTACATCAAATTGTTCGTCTCGACTTCCTGTTAACGCTATTGCTAAAATATCGACGTATCGATACATCGGTTGTTCTCAAGAAGTATCGTTGTACATTTGGGAAATATGATTCCCACCGCTACATCGATATTAAAATGGAAGCCCGATTGCACCTGGCGGTGGCGGACTGAATTTTGTAACGCAACTAGTGTGCTTTTTCTTAACATCAGCATCTTCAAAAATAGTTGCAGAAAATGAAGAACAAAAATCTAAACGACAAGATTGGTCTTTGCGGTGGGCGGAAACGTGTGAGGGGGATATGCTGACGTAATCGGCGGTCAGCGCTACCAAGACAAAAACTGCAACGTTTAGCTTCGGCACGTAATTTTGACGCTATAACTCCTAGGTCGCTGGCGTTGGTAGAAATGAAAAAAACAAAAAATTAAAAAAAACGGGGAATGCGACATGAAATGTTCCGGACAAATCCGATACATAACGAAACCGAACAACAGATCCATCGGAAACCTTCTATTGTGTCACTGAAGTGCCGTCACCGTTATTAGCAAAGTGGTTATCGCCAAGCGTGAACGTACATCGTTTCCCTTTCAATCCTTGCCGTAAGGGGGATAGGCAGGCTGTTATCTTGTTAATGCACGCGAATATCTAATAATAAATCAATCAAATATACAGCTCTAAAGCGGTACTATATATTTACAATGTGCAGCCAATATTTTTATAATCAGGTTCGTCGGTATTTTTTCCGTCGATATATCGTTATATCCTTGCAGACGAAGGTGAATAATGAAAGCGGTTAAATATCGATGTATAGGATTTGCAATATTTTTAAAATTATCAAAAAATGGCTCTGAGCACTATGGGACTTCTACAGTCATCAGTCCCCTAGACTTAGAACTACTTAAAGCTAACTAACCTAAGGACATCACACACATCCATGCCCGAGGCAGGACTCGAACCGGCGGCCGTAGCGGTCGCGCGGTTCCAGACTGTAGCGCCTAGAACCGCTCGGCCACCGCGGCCGGCTTTAAAATTATCAACAGTCCTACTTCCTGTACAGTACTTCACTACGATGCAATGAATTTCGTTTACATCGTATATACACAAACCTCCGTTGTACGCCAGTCTGCGTATTAGTAAAATTCACAACATTATCTGTTAGTAACTGAATATGGCGCCTTGCTAGGTCGTAGCAAATGACGTAGCTGAAGGCTATGCTAAACTGTCGTCTCTGCAAATGAGAGCGTATGTAGTCAGTGAACCATCGCTAGCAAAGTCGGCTGTACAACTGGGGCGAGTGCTAGGGAGTCTCTCTAGACTGGACCTGCCGTGTGGCGGCGCTCGCTCCGCAATCACTGACACTGGCGACACGCGGGTCCGACGTATACTAACGGACCGCGGCCGATTTAAAGGCTACCACCTAGCAAGTGTGGTGTCTGGCGGCGACACCACAGTTTTCATTTCAAGTTTACAGTCGGATAACAAATGAAAAAACAAATATTTTTTCGTGTGATATACACTCCTGGAAATGGAAAAAAGAACACATTGACACCGGTGTGTCAGACCCACCATACTTGCTCCGGACACTGCGAGAGGGCTGTACAAGCAATGATCATACGCACGGCACAGCGGACACACCAGGAACCGCGGTGTTGGCCGTCGGTTGGCGCTAGCTGCGCAGCATTTGTGCACCGCCGCCGTCAGTGTCAGCCAGTTTGCCGTGGCATACGGAGCTCCATCGCAGTCTTTAACACTGGTAGCATGCCGCGACAGCGTGGACGTGAACCGTATGTGCAGTTGACGGACTTTGAGCGAGGGCGTATAGTGGGCATGCGGGAGGCCGGGTGGACGTACCGCCGAATTGCTCAACACGTGGGGCTTGAGGTCTCCACAGTACATCGATGTTGTCGCCAGTGGTCGGCGGAAGGTGCACGTGCCCGTCGACCTGGGACGGGACCGCAGCGACGCACGGATGCACGCCAAGACCGTAGGATCCTATGCAGTGCCGTAGGGGACCGCACCGCCACTTCCCAGCAAATTAGGGACACTGTTGCTCCTGGGGTATCGGCGAGGACCATTCGCAACCGTCTCCATGAAGCTGGGCTACGGTCCCGCACACCGTTAGGCCGTCTTCCGCTCACGCCCCAACATCGTGCAGCCCGCCTCCAGTGGTGTCGCGACAGGTGTGAATGGAGAGACGAATGGAGACGTGTCGTCTTCAGCGATGAGAGTCGCTTCTGCCTTGGTGCCAATGATGGTCGTATGCGTGTTTGGCGCCGTGCAGGTGAGCGCCACAATCAGGACTGCATACTACCGAGGCACACAGGGCGAACACCCGGCATCATGGTGTGGGGAGCGATCTCCTACACTGGCCGTACACCACTGGTGATCGTCGAGGGGACACTGAATAGTGCACGGTACATCCAAACCGTCATCGAACCCATCGTTCTACCATTCCTAGACCGGCAAGGGAACTTGCTGTTCCAACAGGACAATGCACGTCCGCATGTATCCCGTGCCACCCAACGTGCTCTAGAAGGTGTAAGTCAACTACCCTGGCCAGCAAGATCTCCGGATCTGTCCCCCATTGAGAATGTTTGGGACTGGATGAAGCGTCGTCTCACGCGGTCTGCACGTCCAGCACGAACGCTGGTCCAACTGAGGCGCCAGGTGGAAATGGCATGGCAAGCCGTTCCACAGGACTACATCCAGCATCTCTACGATCGTCTCCATGGGAGAATAGCAGCCTGCATTGCTGCGAAAGGTGGATATACAGTGTACTAGTGCCGACATTGTGCATGCTCTGTTGCCTGTGTCTATGTGCCTGTGGTTCTGTCAGTGTGATCATGTGATGTATCTGACCCCAGGAATGTGTCAATAAAGTTTCCCCTTCCTGGGACAATGAATTCACGGTGTTCTTATTTCAATTTCTAGGAGTGTAATTATAAATTAACAACATTTAAATTTTTTTCCTTTACTTGTACTGTGAAACCGTCCTTGCCAGGTTTCACGATTCTGCGTGAGGGGGAAGTACCCTAGAGGTTTTAATCAGTGAGTTTGCGATTTCAAAATGTGTGCCATAAATCGCTCTATTTTTTCATTCCATTGACTTATAAGCTTAACAGTTTTACCACTAAACGACAGTAGACCTCTCAGCTCGTGACTTAAACTTGAACGTGGTACTTCTTCCCATTCCTGAGGAAAAGGGTTTTGAACAGTGGAACAGTGAGGCAGACATACAGACGGACAACAAAGTGATGGTATAATGGCTCCATGGAGGTACGGGACGCTAATTAGTGGAAATTTCATGTAACTCATTGCTAAATATTCGATGTGATACCAGTGTTTCCTTTGTACGGACCCTAGGCGACGTAAGGTTGTTACAGAATGACAATACCGACGAGTTAACGGACAGGCCCGTGTTTCTGGCCCTAAAATGAAGTTTAGTCTACCATCCTCCGTCTTCAGGTTGCGGATCTGGGTAATGGCCGAGGAAGAATGAGCAGAGATTTGGCGCCTGTCAATTTGTCCTAATGAAGATTACTGCGCTGCGATCCGACCAGTATTTATAGCCTCCCCTCTCGTGTCGAAAATTGTAGCTGAGCAGGAAGCTCATAGCTACCTTGTACGAATTGCTACAGACAGTGATTCAGCTCGGATAGGCATAAAACGTAAAGGCCCTCGCAGATTATCAGACGTTCTGCCACAATGGCTCTGAGCACTATGGGACTTAACATCTGAGGTCATCAGTCCCCTAGAACTTAGAACTACTTAAACCTAACTAGCCTAAGGACATCACACACATCCATCCCCGAGGCAGGATTCGAACCTGCGACCGTAGCGAGACACTGATCCCATACCTAACAAGTGTTAGCTGTCTGCTTGTAGCGTACAATGCTACATCTAATACGTACTCCGCAAGCCACCTTACGGTGAACGGCGGGGGGTACCTTCTTCCTTTCCTGTTTCATTCGCAAACAGAGCAAGGGCAAAAGGACCATCTATGTCCTTTCGTAAGAGTCCTAATTTGTCTTATCTTCGCGGTCCTTACGCGAGATGTACGTTGGCGGCAGTAGAATCGAGCTGCAGTCAGCTTCAGATGCCATCCGTTGAGGGTATCTCCTTAGTTTTGTAGTTACATACGAAGAATAATTCAATGATTTGAATGAAGACATAAATCCTGGATATAATTTCTACGTAATTTCGTGTAACTTCATGTATCCACACGATATTCAAGAAACAGCACCCGTCGAAACAGCACCCGTCGATCTAATCAGGTAGCAAGCAAAGAGAAAGTGCTTATGCTAACGGCCCGCGACTGCAACTCAGTACGTGATTTTCGATGCGACGGGATGTTCTTGGGTCTTGAGCTGGACCCACAACATGCAACAAGATGCAGCATGGTACGATACTGTGCGTAATAACAAAGAATGATTAGGTATATATTGAAATCAATCCGAAAGGACTAGATTGATAACCAGTTATATTGCTATTCAACACAAATAAGATTTGCAGTCCCATAAGGATATTCAAAGCAACAGGTTCAATCTCACGACAAGTTATTGCAACATCACGTTCAGCATACCAATATGAACAAGCAAAGCTATTTCATTATTCGTGCGATTGTGACAGCTTTGAATTTACAACACGTCAAAGCGAAAAGAAAATATAGTGTACTATGATCAACTTGCGTTCGGTGAAACGTGAGAAACCTACAAGTTGTCTTTTTACAGCGCACAAGCACACCGCCCAGTTCCTAACGGCGGAGTGACCACGACGAAGCAGTGCCGATGTGACCCAACCACTTGAACTGAGCTTCGCCGTGGCAACTAACTGAAATAGTCGCAACCGATTCTTTCTTCCATTGATTTCTGGACTTACTTTTATTTGGATTATTTGCTTGTTTCGTAGTCGTCTGCACGCCCATTCTGTTTGCACGAACAATATCTAAGCATCCTGTATGACTGACCGTGTTCGTGAGGTTGTTATTAGGAAGAGAAACTAAAAAATGGTTCAAATGGCTCTGAGCACTATGGGACTTAACATCTGTGGTTGACAGATGACAATACCGACGAGTTAACGGACAGGCCCGTGTTTCTGGCCCTAAAATGAAGTTTAGTCTACCATCCTCCGTCTTCAGGTTGCGGATCTGGGTAATGGCCGAGGAAGAATGAGCAGAGATTTGGCGCCTGTCAATTTGTCCTAATGAAGATTACTGCGCTGCGATCCGACCAGTATTTATAGCCTCCCCTCTCGTGTCGAAAATTGTAGCTGAGCAGGAAGCTCATAGCTACCTTGTACGAATTGCTACAGACAGTGATTCAGCTCGGATAGGCATAAAACGTAAAGGCCCTCGCAGATTATCAGACGTTCTGCCACAATGGCTCTGAGCACTATGGGACTTAACATCTGAGGTCATCAGTCCCCTAGAACTTAGAACTACTTAAACCTAACTAGCCTAAGGACATCACACACATCCATCCCCGAGGCAGGATTCGAACCTGCGACCGTAGCGAGACACTGATCCCATACCTAACAAGTGTTAGCTGTCTGCTTGTAGCGTACAATGCTACATCTAATACGTACTCCGCAAGCCACCTTACGGTGAACGGCGGGGGGTACCTTCTTCCTTTCCTGTTTCATTCGCAAACAGAGCAAGGGCAAAAGGACCATCTATGTCCTTTCGTAAGAGTCCTAATTTGTCTTATCTTCGCGGTCCTTACGCGAGATGTACGTTGGCGGCAGTAGAATCGAGCTGCAGTCAGCTTCAGATGCCATCCGTTGAGGGTATCTCCTTAGTTTTGTAGTTACATACGAAGAATAATTCAATGATTTGAATGAAGACATAAATCCTGGATATAATTTCTACGTAATTTCGTGTAACTTCATGTATCCACACGATATTCAAGAAACAGCACCCGTCGAAACAGCACCCGTCGATCTAATCAGGTAGCAAGCAAAGAGAAAGTGCTTATGCTAACGGCCCGCGACTGCAACTCAGTACGTGATTTTCGATGCGACGGGATGTTCTTGGGTCTTGAGCTGGACCCACAACATGCAACAAGATGCAGCATGGTACGATACTGTGCGTAATAACAAAGAATGATTAGGTATATATTGAAATCAATCCGAAAGGACTAGATTGATAACCAGTTATATTGCTATTCAACACAAATAAGATTTGCAGTCCCATAAGGATATTCAAAGCAACAGGTTCAATCTCACGACAAGTTATTGCAACATCACGTTCAGCATACCAATATGAACAAGCAAAGCTATTTCATTATTCGTGCGATTGTGACAGCTTTGAATTTACAACACGTCAAAGCGAAAAGAAAATATAGTGTACTATGATCAACTTGCGTTCGGTGAAACGTGAGAAACCTACAAGTTGTCTTTTTACAGCGCACAAGCACACCGCCCAGTTCCTAACGGCGGAGTGACCACGACGAAGCAGTGCCGATGTGACCCAACCACTTGAACTGAGCTTCGCCGTGGCAACTAACTGAAATAGTCGCAACCGATTCTTTCTTCCATTGATTTCTGGACTTACTTTTATTTGGATTATTTGCTTGTTTCGTAGTCGTCTGCACGCCCATTCTGTTTGCACGAACAATATCTAAGCATCCTGTATGACTGACCGTGTTCGTGAGGTTGTTATTAGGAAGAGAAACTAAAAAATGGTTCAAATGGCTCTGAGCACTATGGGACTTAACATCTGTGGTCTTTAGTCCCCTAGAACTTAGAACTACTTAAACCTAACTAACCTAAGGACATCACACTCATCCGTGCCCGAGGCAGGATTCGAACCTGCGGCCGTAGCGGTCACGCGGTTCCAGACTGAAGCGCCTAGAACCGCACAGCCACACCAGCCGGCAAGAGAACCTGAATAAACCCGAAATGTACCACATGTCTCTGTCGTAATCTCATCAAAATGTTAGAAATCGATTAAAAATTTCACACACACGAGACCTCAAAGCAGAAAATAATTTTTAAATAAAAAGGAATCTTCAAATTGGACTAAAAAGTATAAAATAATTTTTAGTTGCCTCATACACATTCGTAACTCCATACAGACAGACATGAAAGTTTGGCCGGCCGCGGTGGTCTCGCGGTTCAGGCGCTCAGTCCGGAACTGCGGGACTGCTACGGTCGCAGGTTCGAATCCTGCCTCGGGCATGGATGTGTGTGATGTCCTTAGGTTAGTTAGGTTTAAATAGTTCTAAGTTCTAGGGGACTGATGACCACAGATGTTAAGTCCCATAGTGCTCAGAGCTATTTGAACCATTTGAACATGAAAGTTTGTGATTGTCAATTTTTAACAGCTTCGGAAACAGTTCTAATATTTAAAACGAAAAACGAGGGACACATGAAATACATAATGGATACATGAATAGTTCGCTTCCTTACTATTAGACCGCTTGCTAACTGATACACGAATAGTTCACCTCTTTACTGTTGTCCATTGCATGCACTCCACTTTTTTCATTTTAAATCTTATACTTATTCTAATAGCTACATAAATTCGCAGTCACCAATTTTCAGGACCGCCTGTAGGACGGGGCTAGGAGAAATTATTTTATACTTTTCAGTACGATTTAAAACAATGGTTAGCTAAAAATTCATTTTTATTTAAATAATTAGTCAGAACAGCTTATAGGTAATTGGGGACAAATGTGTGTGCGATCATGGTAACTATAATAATAAAAATAATAATAACGAACGACCGGAGACAAATGGTCCCTTATACCAGAATATCCAGAAAATATACACGAGCAACCTCCGATATTATATTTTCGTTGGGGAACGGGCTGATCCCTGTGCGTTGTGTAATTCTAGAGGAAATTGCCGCTTGAGATAATTTCCCACATTTCGATCGAATTTTCCAGAGCGACCAGTGCCCTGTCGCAGCAGTAGCGGCGCCATTACTTTCGCCGTCGGCCTTGCGCCGGATTCCTCGTATTTTGAGCCGGCCGGGACGTGTTTCTCCAGCAGGGGGCAGGGAGGTGAGGGCAGTAACAGCCGAGGGCGGGGCATTAGGGCGAATAATGAGCCGGCCTCTGGTGGACAGTGCGCCGCCTAAATTAGGGTCGCTCTGCTGGCGCTCGCTGCCCAAACTGGGTCCGGTTAGGGTCAGCTGGAGCCGTTCCGACCCACACAACCGGTGGCAGCTTCAGGCAACCATTACCACGTCGGGTACTTTATGGGGACCCTCAGTGTTCACTCACAATTTTGTGCCGCCCACTATTGCTGCCGTGGCCTTCAGTCGCAAGGCGGGTTTGACACAACTGAAGTGTGCCAGCGGGGATTCGATCCCGCTGTACCTCCGGACCACCCCCGTCAGATACCAATCTGGTCGTGATTGCGTTCTCGACGCACTGCTGCTCTCTCGAGTTGTGGCGGCAATCTTCCTCGTGAATCAGTGTACCTATCTCGCGTCTGTCTGTGTATGTACGCTAACCTCCGGAATTGTTGTATGGATTTTGGTCTGGTTTTGACTAATAGGAACATCGATTCACGAGGAATATATATATATGATGAAGATGATGATTTGGGCCCTCAGATCGCCTAGCCTAATCCCTTCGAGGTTTTCCTTTGCTGCTGTGGTGACCATTGACAGAATGTTGCTGCATAAGGTAGATAATGAATACCGATAGGAGGTATGTCCTATTACTTGCAAATAACTCACTGTATCGAGCAAAAGCTGTCAGCAAGCGTGGAAGTGGTTAGTAACTGGCAAGGGGATGCCCTCAGATACGGCGAACCGATTCGGCTCATATTTGGCAGGTCACGTAACCGACTCAAAGCCCACGGAATCGATAGATACCTGAAAACAGTATTTTTCTTCATCATATATCGCGTATACAAATAGTTATTTTCCTAGAAATCGAGAAAAGATACTATTACGACTGTAGCTTATGTACGTGCTCCTAACGTATATCCTGGTTAGCGACCAAGGCATCTGGATTCCCAGATGTATTCAGCGTGCTTTTCGTTTATTTGTGTTTTTTCCGCGTCTTAATTGGCAGTAGTAGGAGGGTTAATAAAGTAAGTAAATCAGTAAGGAATAAAAACAAAGTATACAAATAAATTTCACAGTTACTTGGGTCAGTAAATAATTAAAATCTTAAGCCTCGCTGTATGAAAACAATTCCGAGTATCACTGCTAGGGGGTTCCCGGGTTCGATTCCCGGCGGCGTCAGGGATTTTCTCTGCCTCGTGATGACTGGGTGCTGTGTGATGTCCTTAGGTTAGTTAGGTTTAAGTAGTTCTAAGTTCTAGGGGACTAATGACCATATGTTAAGTCCCATAGTGCTCAGTGCCATTTGAACCATCACTGCTAGGGAGACGAGTATTCTATGCTAGTTGTCGCGTAAACGAGAAAACGAACCCTTCTCGCAGTTGGTAGTATACATAAAATAACGCATTTGTATACGGCGCAATATTCCATCAAAGCGTCCGAAAATTTGTTCCTAAAGTTTTCCTGTGCTTATAAGAACCAAATGATTGATTTGCTCCTCGGCATATGGAAGAGGTCAATTGTATAACCGACTCGTCAAAAAAATTTTGTGTCACTTGTTCCAGATCTGAGAAATTGACAAAGTGAGTTTACAAAACGTATATTGAGAACGCTTTAAAACCATACATTACTGATACGAAGTTTTGTCTAATACTGGTTTCCTGCGGAAGGACAAACTAACAGCATCACCTACTGGTAGCATGTTTAAAAGTGACGGGGCTCAGCTGACTTGCGCGGTAGAAGTAATACCGACAAACTGCACACCTGTGTGCCAACTACGTGATGTTTATTTTTGTCGCCAAGCTAAAAATCTTATTTCGAGGCTTCAAATTGCAATCTGCTTCTGAAACCCCAGCGGCTGTTGAATCACCGCACGGATGAAATAGCAATTCTCATTATAATTCGTGACCAATTTTCAGCACCGATTTTTCAGACAGCTTTATCGTATACCTGATGCAAATCAAAATTTAATTCTTGATTCTATTTGCTTCGAATGTTTATATGAGAAACTCCATCGACCGATTTGTTCGAACCGAACTGAGGAGATGTGAAAGAGCATTTGTAAAGCGATCAGGATTAAATTATTAATTTTTAGTAATGGAAATCGTTTGAGAAGTTTATATCCTACGTTGTTGTTGTTCCTTATTCATTTACTTATCTTAGTAATCCTCCAATTACCAACAATTTCGAAACGGAAAAAATACAAAAGAAAAAAAAAATGGAGAATCAATGTGAGAATCGAAGACGTGTTCTCTGCTCCATAGCCAGATGCTTGGTCGATATATTTTTTATTTCTTTTGACTTATTTATTAATTTTTTTTGTACGCCAGCGCCTTTTATGTTCAATGGCGTTCACCTTAGAGATAAATAAACAGGAATCGTAAAAGTTCATTCTCTCAGTTTCTAGGAAAATATGCGTTTGTGTACCGCGTATACAGTAAATCGTCACTTTTCCATTTAAAATATCTTACACTCTTTCATGTTAGGGTGCACACAAGCTACCTACCGAGCATGAGCCTCACGGCTGGCCGTGTCTCAGGCCTTCCCCACGTAAGCACAACGGCACGTGTTTACCGCCCTTATTTCGCCTGATCTTTCGACAAAGTATCACTACACTGTGACACTTTCGTTGCGGTGGGTTTACACGAGCCTTATTGTAATCGGATGTATGGCCACTGTTGAGTTTCCATTAACACTGCTGCAATGTGGCTGCAATACACGGGAAGTATTCCGATGTGGCTGGACAACACTGCTGCACTACGGCCGCAGCACACGGCAAAATATATTGTGGCGTGGCTGTGCAACATTGATGCAGTGTAGCTGCATTGCGCGGCAGTATTGCGGTATGTCTCGACAATATTGCGGTAATGTGGCCACAACATACGGAAGTATTGGATTATATGCAAGCAACATTGCTGAAATGCACGACAATATTGTAGTGTAGCCGGTAACTTCGCACTAACGTACTGCAACATACGGCATTATTGCGGTTCAAAACAGCTCAAATGGCTCTGAACACTATAGAACTTAACTTCTGAGGTCATCCGTCCCCTAGAACTTAGAACTACTTAAACCTAACTAACCTAAGGACATCACACACATCTATGCCCGAGGCAGGATTCGAACCTGCGACCGTAGCGGTAGCGCGGTTCCAGACAAGCGCCTAGAACCGCTCGGCCATTATTGCGGTGAGGTCAAATAGTGTTGCCACAATAGTATTGTTATAATTTGGCTGCAACACATGGGAATATTGCAATACGGTGAGACAGTATTGGTGTAACGTTGCTGCAAAAGACGTCAGTGTTTTCGCATGGCCGAGCAGTATTGCTGGTGCAACAGTCTTGCAGGTGCCGTGGAGTTGCCGGTACTCTCCACCAAGTGTGGGGAGTATGTCGAATGGTCTGGTCATGCATGTCTGTCTCCTTGACCTAATGTACCTCCTTCTGTCTCAAACTCTAGTCTTGCTTCCTCTTTCTCATGCCTACAGCGCTGGAGTTGGAAAGTTTGAACGCGTACGTAGAGTCACTCAATTTGTTTGTATTTCACAAAAATGTAGACCTGGGCAAACGGGACCTTGTACAGCTTTAGAGGGAGAAAAATGAAGACCCTCTGTACTTAGGGGGCGCTTTTGCCACTGCTGGCCGCAGTTTGCATCTATTTAAAGCTTAGCTTTGACCTTTTCTTTTGGCTTTTGTGTGTCCATCCTTTTGACTGGAGGTCATCGGGACCACGGCCGCTCACTGTCGTAAGAAATGAAACACCCACAGCCGTCCTTATGACCTTATTTATTGTGTAGCGACCAGTTTCGGCGGTTCAGTGCGCAATCTTCAGGCCTTAGTTGATGCTGAAGGGGCGTCTTGATCCATATATACTCTGCACCAGTGGCCAACATAATTGGTTTACGCAAACTATCCGTAACTTTGATGTCAGCAACCATCGACAGGCAACTGACTTCTTTTGGTGTTTGACACGCCTACTTGGGAAGCGAGCGTGACGATTGCGTGCTAGGGGTAAGGGGCTGCCTACACACATCAACAGAAAGTCTTGATTCACCCCGATAAGTCGTGCAGGTGTGTTGCTATTGTAACTGTTCCCCTGTTAGTCGACCACAGTATTATTGCACCTGCGACTAATGGCGCTTCGGTAGACTCCTGTCTTTAACTGTGCGGTTGAAACCCACCAAAATGTGCTCCGCTATTCTAATGACCAGACAACTCGATCGTTAATTATTCTGTCTTCCATACGGAGGCCAAGTACAGTAATGGTTCAAATGGCTCTGAGCACTATGGTACTTAACATCTGTGGTCATCAGTCCCCTAGAACTTAGACCTACTTAAACCTAACCAACCTAAGGACATTACACACACCCGTGCCCGAGGCAGGATTCGAACCTGCGACCGTAGCGGTCGGGCGGTTCCGGACTGAAGCGCCTAGAACCGCTTGGCCACCGCGGCCGGCCAAGTACAGTAATATCGTGGTTGGGTAGCACCGATCGGAAAGTCGGTCCTGACGTAAACACACAATCGACCAGTGGGACGCCGCACTCGAATGGGTTGCAGCATTTCGGTTGAATGTGAAACGCCAGCAGGGATACATTAGAGACTTCAGTGGTACAGTAGTGTCCACTTTCATCTTGACACGAAGAACAGGCGGGTCCGCATCGTCACGTTATGCGCCAAAGTCTTGTCAAGCAGGAAAGTTGCTCGACCTGTGGACGGGAGTCAAAGTCATGCGGTCCAGGCATCGAATCGGTTCCAGTTCACAGATACTGTTGAGCAATTACACTGCACAGGCCGTCCGTGTTCGACAGGTGCGCAGGATAATCGATATCTAAGAGTTTCGAGTCAAGCAACCGTGGGCTGAGTGCTCCAGAACTTAAACTACTTAAACCTAACTAACCTAAGGACATCACACACATCCACGCCCGACGCAGGATTCGAATCTGCGTCCGTAGCGGTCGTGCGGTTTCACACTGAAGCGCCTAGAACCGCTCGGCCACACCGGCCGCCATACCGTATTAACTGACATGTATGTCATTACTGTAGAAATATGTAAGATAAGTAGATTTACATTACTGCTACTGCATGTTAGTTACAATTTTGTAGAAATCGTTGTACATACAAATGCCGCGAATGGTTATAGACCCGAAAACCAGTTTTGCCAAGTAAAACATTTCTATTGCAGCTCATGGTGTATAGAAGACGTTCCATAATACATAAACCGAAACAATAAAGAAAAATCAACGAAAAATAGCCGTTCACGCTAAATTACACGCGAGGAAGGAATGCAAAGATAACATTACCTGAAAATTTTCACAGTTCTCAGATCAGTTTTTACCATCTCATATTTCCAAAAGGCAACATCTCTGCTGTGGAAGTTATTTCCGGACCACTCAGTAGCATAACCAACGCCCGACTCTCTTACTTCACTCTGAATGCTACTTGGCAGCGACGATGCTGGTGACAACAAAAGGTCGCACTGCTTGTACTCAGAACCTCTGTGATCTAACATACCGACTACTGAAGACTGCTGTTTGAAAAATAACCAGTCTACAGGCATGAAGTATGACGCATGGGATGAAAATTGATCTATCACTTTCACTGTATACGGAAAATAAGTTAGAAACCTTACAATTGTTGCATGTGATCTCTCACCATAATGTGGTTAACAGGCTTCAGTCTCAAAGCTCGTTCGACAATTTGCGTGCGTGTGTGTGTGTGTGTGTGTGTGTGTGTGTGTGTGTGTTACAGGGAGAGAGAGAACATGTGAGCACGTGAGTCACAATCGGTTGATCTGCTCCTTGTGCCCTCTGTAGGAGAAAATTTATAGCTCACTCTTGTGTCTTAGCGTACGCAAAATAATGGTCGGGCCAGCAAAGACACGGGTGGAAAAGGGCTCCGCGATATTTACTGTCAGCTGCTGACAGCAAGTGTTGCCTCGCGTTGGCGGTGGTCTCGTTCCAGGAGTAACGGCTTTCGTCATCCTCCCCTTCTCTTTGTCGTCCCACAGGCGTAGCTAAAACCGCTCGTGGGGAACACAACTTGCTTTACACATACGCGATATAATGCGAATAATACGTGCAGCTGTCTTTCTAGCACCTTAGCACTGACCCCTTCATATGAACTATCTTCCCATGCGTGTGACTGGCTCAGGAATGTTTAGAGACTAGATGTCAGGACACTATATTGTACGGCGAAAGTTCGACGACCGCAATAGCAGCAGTGCTCCAAGGAGGATTTAACTGATATACACTCTGACGTGAAACGTGTCAACTGTACAAATGCCGGCCGGGGTGGCCGAGCGGTTGTAGGTGCTACAGTCTGGAACCGCGCGACCGCTGCGGTTGCAGGCTCGAATCCTGCCTCGGGCATGGATGTGTGTGATGTCCTTAGGTTAGTTAGGTTTAAGTAGTTCTAAGTTCTAGGCGACTGATGACGTGAGAAGTTAAGTCCCATAGTGCTCAGAGCCATTCGAACCATTTTTGAACAGTACAAATATTAATACTTGAAAGTTGCTAAGGAGCAACTGACACTTGGATAACTGCCTATAGCTACGGAACAACAGATAATTGCTACGGAACAACCAATCAGTGAGAGTAAAAGGAAATGTAGAGGGCGCAAAATGTCAAGTTCAGCGAAGCCTGCGCGGGGACGCTGTGTGTGCATTCCATAGTTCGTGCAGTACGATGTTTGACGAATGTTGTTGCGGAGGCGACCAGTGCGACATTACGTACGGTACGAGAACATGCCTGTGAGGCATCATTTGAGTGGAGAGGATCGTGGACGAGCAGCTGGACGGCTCGAAGCCGGTCAGTGGGGCGGCGTTAATTGGTGTGTCCAAAGGTGTGACGTCGCAGTTGGTAAAGGCCGCTGATGGCGGACATGCTACGCGAGGGCATGCTGGTGGTCGCAGCCGGACCACCTCACCGCGAGAGGGTCGGTACGTAGTCCTGGTGGCAAAAAGGAAAAGGCATCCCACTCCTACACAAATTGCTCCTGGCCTTGCAGCCGCTGCCGCTACACGTTTCTCTGCCAGAACCATTTCGCGGCGATTAAATCACGCTGATTTGCATGCTCGGAAGCCTGATAAATGCGCCCCATTTCAACTACGCCATCGTCACCAAACAGTTTGTTCGTGTACGGAGCACATTGGTTGGGTACAGCAACAATGGTCCGGAATGATGTTCTCCGACGAATCCCATTTCAGCGTGGCAAGCGATTCTGCCCTCCACTTACTGTGGAGGGAGACGGGAACATGTTACGCACCAAAGAACGTTCGTGAACGTCGTCCGTATGGCTTAGGCGTTATGGTGCACGCGGCATTAGGCACAATGGCCGGAGACCACTGCACATTTTTTGTGTGAGGTACCGTTAAAGCGTAACTGTATTGCAGGGCGATCATTCTGGATCGTGTTCGTCTGTCTGTTCACGAACGACAAAGCCTGCCCACGAAGGACCGCTGAGGTGTCGGACAGACTGGACAATGAAGCTATTAAACATATGGCCTGCGTACTCCATCTAGTATCTTAGTTGTGATTGTAGACCGTCAAAGAGTTTCATATCCGCATACTTCACCTCCTTCCGACTCAAAGTTAGGTCAACTTTTCCTTCTAGTATCTTAGTTCTGATAACTCAGCTATACTCAAATGAAATAGATTGCTAATGGTGAATTCCGTAAGTGAACAAATGTGTAACGTGGTTACTTATTCTGTGAATGAGAACGACTGTGTAAGTTGAAATGACATGTTCAATGTCCCGATTTTAGCAGAAAAATACACGATTTTACAGTTTTCAATTTGACAACATAATAACAGTTGTCAGGATAACGCATCTCGCCTAACATAAAAAAGTGAAACAATGCTATACACAATAATATTAAATATTAACTCTCAGAGAGAATATTAATCCTAAACACAACAATATTAAAGTTTAATTAGAAGTTTCTTTACAAGATTTTTCCTACATATATGTTATGATGTTGGTCAGCACTACAGAAGTCGTCCGACTCCGCTTTAAAGTTTGCTACTATTTAGGATGACAATCAAGTGTACGGTGGATGGTTAGTTATGTGACAAATTTAGCGACAGATTACCCAAGGCTGCTCGAGTTTACAGTAGACGCAAGCCGGTGAACCATTTACACCGCTGCACGCAGTATTTACCTTAAGCTGCGACGAGGTGCCATCTGTTAGATCGCTCTCTTCTGCTGAAATTCCTATAAAACTAATCAAACCTGAACTTTCCAACAGCACTTTCCCTATGTTTCTCGTTATGCGAGAAAACACGTACTCAGCCCTAGTCTTAGAATTTGGCGATATACACACGCACGGTTGGAGCAGCAGCGTGCATATTATAGTGCCCTCTCAGTTCTCGCAAGAACAATTAACTAATAGGCTGGTTTGTTTCTCCACAGTTGGAGCTAAATGATGCTACAGCTAATTTATAGCTGGATTTCAGCCACTGTGAATGCAGTGTTCACGCAATTTCTTCTCTGAGTCGTACGGAGTGTTAAGCGCTCCGTTCTGCACTCGACGCCAGTTCAGAGAAGAGTCTGCGAAAATTTCGTCCTACTCGTGGCAGAATTGCCTCCCCACCTGGTTTCATTTGTTCTTCGCATCACGGCCTTTTTCGACCAATAGGAGCGTTCCCCTTATTTTGTGGAAACTCTCTCTACCAATCGCAATGTCCCTTGCATTAAACAGCATCAAAACTTCAGTATTTTTCTCCTTGCTAGAGCGTTTCCACCAATCGGACGTTTTGTGCCCGTTCTAAACATCTAAAGTACATTGACCTTCATGTGCGTTGCACTTGCTGGACACATGATTGAAATGCGTCACTGGTTTTTGTCGGTATGCCTTTGGAATTCCGACATGCAGCTTTCTAAAGCTTTTTCTCTGTCCCTCTGCAGATGTGCCGCTACACACGTTTCTCCCACCTGAATCACCCAGTTGGGGTCGCTGACTGTCCTCCTGCCACTCTTTAAGTAGTTTCTGAGGCAACCACTGCGGCGCACCTTTGCTTCTGCCCTTGTCCCTCTGGCTTTCAGACTAAAACGCCTCGCGCAGCTTGTTGCACCTTCTGCTCAAAGACATGCATTATATAGGAACAGTGTGTTAATTACCATCAATTGACCTCTTCGCTTTTTGCATTACATACTGGTAGGCAGATTTGCTCATAACTGCCGTATTATGTTAGGTGTCATATTTTCCTTCTCGTTGCGATGTATGTAAGGTGCGGATCTGACCTTCATTTATTCTGCCACCTTACAAATGTACCGCGAGGAAAGAGATTCCTGTGAGATGTAGATGCATAAACCCCACACATGGTTCTGATAGTTTCTTTTGTGGAATGAATACTTTTGCATAAGCGAGGAGTTACCACAGAATATCATCCAGTAAGAAATATGTCAAAAAGTAGTCAAACATAAACATTGTAGTAGGTCTTCTGTATATTTCAATATGCAGAGCTGAGGACTTAGGAATACGTATTTTTTTAAATAAAGGCAGTCGCGTAATTGGTATTAATAAAAAAAATTGCAACCCAGATTGCCTTTGTTTGAAAAATGTGATCACCAGTTGGTGTACCAGACGCCAACGATGGACCGTAACCAGTATTACTTAGAACTAAGTACGCAGTTGGTGTACTTTTTTTTATTATTTTTTTTAAGGTAGCCCATGATGAGACGTTGTGTGTAGTGTAGAGTCCTGTGTGGATGATGGGAGTGTTGGTTCACAGCAACATTTTGTAGGTGAGACATTCGGACACATGGGACTGGAGAAGGAACGGATTCGAGAAAGAATGTGGTATTACCATAGGGAAGGGTCAAGGGACCGGATGTAAGGGAATGTGAGTTGGATACCAGTGTCGCAGGGAAAGCGTCAGTTGTAGTTGATAGGATAGGCAGATCTGAACGAGTTTTCCATGCTCTGGGGGAGGAACGCAGTTGAAATTACAATGGGAATATAAACTGTAAGAAAGGTGGCGACAGTACTCGAGGTTGGTGGGTATCGTGGCGTGGGGTGTTGGGATTTGATGCTGCAACAGAGTGATGTGGGCAGGGCCCTCCTACCACCTCGTGAGTCTGACGATGTAAAGGGCCAGTTGGACAGAACTTAGCACGACATCCCTCACGACACCCAACAAGTCTGTCACTCGGTACCGAGCCGAATAATTGCTTACATAAGGGCCAGAGGAGGACCAACGCCTTACTGACGTTCTCAATTTGTGAAGCACTTGCTCCTGCATAAATCATCCAATTTTTGTGAGATTGCAATCATCTGTTTTTCTGTACGTGTAAGTAACATCTACAGATTTCTGTTCCATTCAGATAATTCATTAATGGTGCGCCGGTTTTTATCTTTTATTTGCCTTTTTTTCTTAGAACGGAACGTATGTTACATTCTGATGGCACATTTCCAGACATGGATTCGTTATCTAAACTGTATCTACGAAGTACCCTCTACAGCCCCTAAAGTCTTTAAAAGGAATTGTGAAACACCGCTTATTTTCCGACATATGAGCCAAAGGAACGCAGAACTGTTCATCCTGGATCGTTCGCGGTCCCCATCATCTTGGTGGGCGTTTAGCTCCCTCCCTTTTCCCAGCTCCGGCAATTGTCTTCCGTACGCTCGTCAGAAGCGCAGATTGCGCCTTTCCTCGAGAAGATGCAAGTCACCTCGGGTAATTCCCACAGCTTTACTCGCCGAGCATACAAACAAGACCCCGGCGCTGAACTAGTGCCTAGGCTTCGCGCCAGGTGCTGCTAGCGCTGGCGCGTAATGGGCGCCGTCCCTGAGTGAGTGATTAATATCCCCGAGCGCGAGGTGCGTCGCACTGCATCGTGTCGTCACGCACGCGCTGCGCGCCGCGGGAAACCGCCCGGTCACTGTGTCACCCGCTGGATGAGGGCTCTGGGCGCTGCTCACAGCCAGCGTCGAGCGCCACCACCCAGTAAGCAAGGTGGCAGGTAACGCTGCAGGCGGCTGTTTGGGGTTGTGAGGTGGCTCAGTAAACTGAGCTGTTGAGCCGACCTTACAGTTTACGATGTTGTGATTAGTACTATATAACGGGTGATCAAAAAGTCAGTATAAATTTGAAAACTGAATAAATCACGGAATAATGTACATAGAGAGGTACAAATTGACACACATGCTTGGAATGACATGTTAGAACCAAAAAAATACAAACGTTCAAAAAATGTCCGACGGACGGCGCTTCATCTGATCAGAATAGCAATAATTAGCATAACAAAGTAAGACAAAGCAAAGATGATTTTCTTTGCAGGAAATGCTCAATATGTCCACCATCATTCCTCAACAATAGCTGTAGTCGAGGAATAATGTTGTGAACAGCACTGTAAAGCATGTCCGGAGTTATGGTGAGGCATTGGCGTCGGATGTTGTCTTTCAGCATCCCTAGAGATGTCGGTCGATCACGATACACTTGCGACTTCAGGTAACCCCAAAGCCAATAATCGCACGGATTGAGGTCTGGGGACCTGGGAGGCCAAGCATGACGAAAGTGGTGGCTGAGCACACGATCATCACCAAACGACGCGCGCAAGAGATCTTTCACACGTCTAGCAACACTTCGTTTTTTTTTATTCTTCGAATAAAACCCCATGTCATTCCAAGCATGTGTGTCACTTTTTACCTCGCTATCTATATTATTCCGTGGTTTATTAAGTTTTCAAATTTATACTGACTTTTTATTCACCCCGTATAGTGATATGTGTGTTTCAAGTTTTTCATGCAGCAAGGATATCTCTTATCCGTCTTTTACCGCGGAATGTGCAATTCGTTATCATTCAAACATGTTTCATCTGTTCATGTCGGGCCTCATCAGTGACCTAGAAAATTTGAAATATGTTCATCTACACATATTTTTCTGTGAGACATGTAGTGTTTTTGTTTTCTGGTCGCACATTTAAGGTAGTCAACTATTTTTAGTTTGTCCGCAGCTCGTGGTCAAGTGGCTGGCGTTGCTGCCTCTGGATCGTGGGGTCCCGGGTCTGACTTCCGGCCTGGTTGGCGATTTTTCTCTGCCCAGCGGCTGCGTTTCTGTGTTGTCCTCAACATTTCATCATCATTCGTGAAAGTGGCTCCACTGGGCTGTGTAAAGGTTGAGACTTTGAGCGGGCGCTGATGACCGGGCAGTTCAGCGCCCCACAAACCAAACGTTATCACCATCCCATTTGTGGTTGTACGATGGGCATTCAATAAGTAATGCGAAACATTTTCTTCCAAAAGCAGATTGGTGTTATTCAGGATTCCAGTACACCAAATTATTCCTCACTCTATTGACCTGGTGGAAGGGCCTGAACGGCCACCGTAGTACCAACCACTCCACTGGTCGACGTCGGAGCAGGCGTCTTCCTGCTGCGTCAGTGACCTCCCCATCTCCACGTACTGCTTCCCGCGGAGTGCGTCCTTCATTGGGCCAAACAGATGGAAGTCAGGAGGCTGGAGAACCGGGCTGTACGGTTGACGAGGAAAAACAGCCCAACCAAGTTTCGTGAGCAGTATCGAAAGAGGCACGGAGCTTTGGAGCGAGGTATTTGACTGCGATCCGTCCGTCACCTCGAACGAGAGTGTCCGCACGTTCCAGCACTGCACGAGTGACAGCAGTGTGTGGCCGGCTGGCACACGGGAGATCTGACAGGTTTGCGCGACCTCGTTGTGACAACAGAAGCCTCCGTCAACGACTCACCGTGCTTCGTTTGTTCGGAACTTCGTGAACCTGTGGGGTTTTTGGGGGAATATTCCACGACGACGCACTACAAATTCCGAAATTTTTTAACTGAAATTGGCCGACAAAAAAGTTATTGAACGCCCCTCCTATCGTGAAATGGATTCGCAAATTGCGAATACAGTTTGACGTCAGCAGCACGTTTTATTAGTGACAAAAGTAAATTACTTTGGCTATCCGTGCACGCCTCTCGGACCGACCCAAACGTCATATGTCATTTTGTCCATATCGCCTGTGCTCACACTTTGCCGATGTTCACACACGGATTCACACAATGTCTGTGTTTATGCAGTGTTTGGCCATGAGATTACAGTGTCCCTCAGACATGCATGCTTGCTGGTCCAACTCAAATTTTCATGTGTCACTAATAATATGTACAGCTAACGTCAAACTATATTTGCAATTTGTGAATACATTTCATAATATTTACAACTGTTGTGAATCGTCGAACTGTCTCGCTGCACAACTGGACGCAATTTTGGACAGTGCTCACGAAACTTCATTGGACAATTCTCCACCGTCCACCCTAGAGCTCGATTCCAGCTGTTTGGCGCAATGAAGGATACTGTAATGTGACATACAGACACTGCATAAATATGTTCGCATGCTAAAACCTTTCGTCAGGTCTGAGGCAGCTACCAGAGTCTTCTAAAGTGGAGCATGTTCGCCTTCCCTTGTCTCCGACAGTAGCATTTTTCAGCTGGTGTTACATAAAAACCAAATTTTACTGCATAGAACATTTAGAATATGACGAACAAAGCAATTTTCATTTAAAGCAATCGATTTGGAGTGGATTTATTTGTCGGAAGTGATCTCGGATTTGTGAAAAGAGTAGTGACGCCAACAGAGTTGTATTACAAGTAGAATTGTAAAACGATAGATTAAGATAAGTAAGACTACAGCAGTTTTCCTAGTAGCTGCGGTCAGTTTTTACCCACAGTACATATGCGTTACATGTGTCGCGTTCGTCTTGGGCATTACTTCATAACGACCGCTTTTTTGACTTACACAGTGAGTATCTTACTAGACTCCACTACAAACCGAAAGTGGTGAACCATTTAGAAACTGAGTAGGATATAGCGGGCTGGGCAACCTGCGGAACATTTCTGTTCCACATAGCTATCCTCATGTCTGTTACTTAAAAGTAAACAGTATTTATAGCAAAATTGCGATTGTTGTTTAATTCAGGTTCTATTCGAAAACTGATTTTTAACGTGAAACAGAGGGGTGTTGTAGTAAAAATAAATAAAACCTTACGGGTTTATCGTATAGCGCAGGAAAACGCAATTTACTGAACAAAAAGGAAAATGAAAAGACCCCTGCAAAACAAAAGTGTATCAGACATCTCTTCAATACTTAAATACATGTGCCTGTCATAAATTTTATATATATATATATATATATATGTGTGTGTGTGTGTGTGTGTGGTTTTGTAAACTGTGCTCGCATCACAAGTAATTCCTTTGATTACGTAAAAGCGCAGAAGTTAAGCGATAAACTAATTTTTATTACTTATAAAATGCAGTTTGTGTTCTCAAAGGGTATAAATAGACAATGGACGAACACTGAAGGATGTACGGCTCTAATTATGTGCAAAACAAATTACCAAACAAATAAAAAGAAAGACAAATCGTCGGCTCCCATTTTCTCTCCTACACGTCCATTTATGGTTCTTTCCGTTACAACTGCACCAGTACTACCGATAATGCTACCATTTACTACGTCATTTGCGTCGTGTAGCAACACTACCGCAGCTCCAGTCGCAAGAGTTTGTCAGCACCTGGTGTGCTGTAGCTCTACTCGGACAGGGTTGATGTCCCCCCCCCCCCCCCCGTCTTCAGTCTGGCCACGTTCTCGGGCGGCGCGTATTTTGTTGTTATGCTGTATAAGCCGGCCGTCTGCATGGAGCACGTTTCCCCGTACACGTGTAGTTTCCCACAGTGCTGCTGGTGCGCGCCCATGCGTGCACGTGCCATCGCGATACAGCCTGCCCCGTGTGTGTGTGTGTGTGTGAGCGGTCGTGGTCGTGAGGCTCTTCCGCCCGGCGACCGTGACTCGTGACCCGTGCACCTGCCCACGACCCGCCGGACAGTCTGTGCCTCTCGCCTCGAGACCGGCGCACAGTACAGTCCGTTCCCGGTCCCCCACGACGCCCCACCTGTCTGGGAGTGCAGCCCTCCTGCACCGCTATTTCGACGGGGAGTCGAACCGCCGTCTCCAGGAATGCGCCACCACTGCGCAGTCTGCTGATTTGCGCGGTCCAACAGCATCGCGTGAGCTGACGAGTTTCACTTATAAAGCCGGTGAAACAACTGGTTTTCGGTTACGCCGGTTCTTTTCGTGTATACTTTAATGTTACTGGTAAACCCTCTCAAAATAACCGATTTTCGGTTTTTTATTGCTATTACTTCTAGTAACAGATTTCGAACAAAGACTGAAAAATTCTAATGGAGTGAAGGAGTCGCAGATCACTATCGGTACAAGGTCGAGGCCGTGGCAGAAATCGGTCTCATTGTTCTCCCCCAGCAAGAATGGCGAAGGTAAGGAGACTGGCGAGACGGCAGCTATAGCGAAATGTCACAACTTGCCTACTGTTCTACATCGTCGTTTTTTGATGATACACACATCACCCTGAAGCAACCACAAAATTAAGGGTTCAATTATTATCGTAAGTTTATAACACTTCAATAACATTTTAGGTATTAGAGTTCCAACATGAACGGGACCGAACATTGTTGGAACACATGAGGCAATACTGACCTTACGACTTGTCTTAGAAGAAAGATTAAGGAAACGCAAACCTACGTTTCTAGCATTTGTAGACCTAGATAAAGCCTTTGACTATGTTGACTGGAGTTTTGCTATTTGGGGAGAAAAATAACTGATAATGGACGAAGTAGAGAGGATATAAAATGTAGACTGGCAATGGCAACGAAAGCGTTTCTGAAGAAGAGAAATTTGTTAACATCGAGTATAGATTTAAGTGTCAGGAAGTCGTTTCTGAAAGTATTTGTATGGAGTGTAGCCATTTATGGAAGTGAAACATGGACGACAAATAGTTTGGACAAGAAGAGAATAGAAGCTTTTGAAATGCTACAGAAGAATGCTGAAGATTAGATGGGTAGATGACATGTGTGGAGGTATTGAAAAGAATTGGGGAGAAGAGGAGTTTGTGGCACAATTTGACAAGAAGAAGGGACCGGTTGGTAGGACATGTTCTGAGGCATCAAGGCATCACAAATTTAGCATTGGAGGGCAGCATGGGGGTAAAAATCGTAGAGGGAGACCAAGAGATGAATACACTAAACAGATTCAGAAGGATGTAGGCCGCAGTAGGTACTGGGAGATGAAGAAGCTTGCACAGGATAGAGTAGCATGGAGAGCTGCATCAAACCAGTCTACCAGACTACAACAACAACGGCAAGATAAATGACGGAAATAGCGGATCGTCATGTAAGCGAAAGTATGGCTCCACCGTTTTCTCAACATTTAAACGAAGAAGTGGATCCGTACTATCCTCTTCCCTGACGATCCTCTAATTTCGTCATTTATGCACACACAAGGAGTGCTCCACCCCATCCACGTTGCAACGGCACGATTCGCCATGTTTAACCTGATGATGCGGCCTCCAGCCAACCAAACCTGTCGTTACATAAACTATTTACTAGAGCAGCCAAGCGATTATTATTAAAGATCTCTTCTTACGGCTGTTGTCCCTCATGCGAGGTGGTGTCATAAAAATGCTCAAGGACAAAAAGAGAAGGGAAGACTATATGGGCAGAGGCGGGGGTGGGAGGAGGAAGGAAATGGACATAGAGGCAGCGAAGGAGAATATGGACAAGGAGAGGTACGAGGAGGAGATGGACAGAGAATTGGGGAAGGAAGGGATGGAGACAGACAGCAGGTGGAGGAGATGGTCAGAAGGAGGGGAAGCTGATGGACGCAAGGAGAGGAGGAGGAGACCAGCGAAGGGGGAGCAGGACGTGGACAGGTGGAAGGGCGAGCGGCATCTAGCAGTTCGAACGCAGTGTCTATTGTTCGTCTTTCCCTATAGGTAATACTATTTTTGTAAGAATTTCCGACATCTTGCACTGTTTTACATTGTCGAACGCTTTTTCCAGGCCGCCAAATCCTATGAAGGTGTCATGATTTTTCTCAAGTCCCGCCTTCATTATCAAAGGCAACGTCAGAACTGCCTCTGTGGTGGCTTTACCTTTCACAAAGCCAATCGCCGTCGCACTGAAGGTCCTCTATGATGGAGAAGATACGTCCGATGTGACAGGAGTCGATTTAGAAGAGATAAGGGTTCCAGTATCATAATCAGAACATAAGGGAGTATTTAAGAACAAATAAGGCAGAAGGGATAGACAACATTCCATCAGAATTTCTAAAATCATTGAGGCAAGTACCAACAAGAGGACTATTCTCGTTAGTGTGTAGAATATATGACTTGGCGACTTTAGGAAAAATTTCTCATGCACACAGTTCCGAACATTGGAAGAGCTGACAAGTGCTAGAATTATCGCACAATCAGCTTAACAGCTCATGCATTCAAGGTGCTTACAAGAATAATATACAGAAAAATGGAAAACAAAACTGGGGATGTGTTACACAACGATCAGTTTGGCTTTAGGTAAGGTCAAGGCAATTTTAACGTTGCGCTTGATAATGGAAGCAAGGCTCAAATAGCTCTCAGGTTCAAATGGCTCTGAGCACTATGGGACTTAACTACTGTGGTCATCAGTCCCCTAGAACTTAGAACTACTTAAACCTAACTAACCTAAGGACATCACACACATCCATGCCCGAGGCAGGATTCGAACCTGCGACCGTAGCGGTCGCGTGGTTCCAGACTGAAGTGCCTAGAACCACTCGGACACTTCGGCCGGCCATGATGGAAGCAAGACTAAAGAAAAATAAAGAAACGTTCATAGAATTTGTCAACCTGGTAAAAAGTTCGACAATGTAATATAGTGCAAGAAGTTCGAAATTCTGAGGAAAGTAGGGGTAAGCTAAAGGGAGAGCCGGGTAATATACAATATGTACAGAAGCCAAGAAGGAGTAATGGGAGTGGACGACCAAGAACGAAGTGCTCGAATTAAGAATGGTGTAAGACGGATGTAGTCTTTCGCCGTTACTGTTCAATCTGAACATCGAAGAAGCAATGACAAAAATGAAAAAATTGTTCAGAAGCGGAATTGAAATTCAAGGTGAAAGGAGATCAGTTATATGATTCGATGATGTCATTGCTATCTTAAGCGAAAGTGAAGAAAAATTGCGTGATCTGGTGAACTGAATGATGAGTCTAATGAGTACAGAATATGGACTGAGAGTAAATCGAAGAAAGGCGAAAGCAGTGAGAAGTACCAGAGATGAGAACAGCGAGAAACTTAACATCAGAATTGATGTACACGAAGTAGATGAAGTTAAAGAATCTACCACGTAACCAGCAAAATAAGCAACGATGGACGGAACAGGGAGGACAAAAAACAGACTAGCAATGGCAAAAAGGGCGTTCCTGGCCAAGAGAAGTCTACTAGTATCAAAAAAGGCCTTCATTTGATAAAGGATTTCTGAAAATGTATGTTTGGAGCATAGAATTGTATGGTAACGAGACTGTGGGAAAACCGGAAGAGAAGAGAATCGAAGGATTTGAGATGTGGTGCTACAGAAGAAATTTGAAAATTAGCTCGACTAATAAGGTTCTCTAAAAATGTGTGTGAAATCTTATGGGACTTAACTACTAAGGTCATCAGTCCCTAAGCTTACACACTACTTAACCTAAATCATCCGAAGGACAAACACATACACCCATGCCCGAGGGAGGACTCGAACCTCCGCCGGGATCAGCCGGACAGTCCCTAAGAAGGCTCTGCGCAGAATCGGAGATGAAAGGAAAATGTGGAAAACACTGACAAGGAGAAGGGACAGGGTGATAGGACATCTGTTAAGACATCAGGGAATGACTTCCGTGATACTAGAAGGAGCTGTAGAGGGCAAAAACTGCAGAGGAAGACAGAGATTGGAAAACATCCAGCAGATTGCAAGTGCTACTCTGAGATAAAGAGCTTGCCACAGGAGAGCGGCATCAAACCAGCCTCTGATAACTAGCCGATCCTCATCTAACGGATCTTCATTTTTTTTTTTTCATTCTGTTGCGCATTGTTCTTGTCACAACTTAGATGCATCAGCTGTTAAACTGATTGTGCGATAGTTCGGGCATTTATGGATTTTATCTAACAGGATGATGCCTGTTGCAACAGGAGGCGAAATGAGACGTAGTAACAAGGTATAGCCGCACCCTGTGTCTAACCCGCATCCGCAGGCGGGGACGTCGGCTGTGATCCACTTCGTCCCGTGTTGCCGTTGTGACTGCGGACGGCCCGGGGGCGCGTGGCGGCGGCGTCTCGTGGGCGCCGTACATTGTTTTACGAGCGCCAGCTGCCCACCAGCCACTGCCGCCGCTCGCCAGTGGCGGAGGACGACAGAGCAGTAAAGCCTACGAGCACGGGGGACAGCGGCTACCAGTAACAGGCCGTCGTCCGCTGTGGCTCTGCGCAGGAAGGCGGCCGTCACCGCCGCCCGCGCCAACCACACACACACACACACACACACACACACACACACACACACACACACAACTACCCGGGCCGTTCAATAAGTACTGCAAACACGTTTTATTTCTCGGCCAATTCCGGCTGAAAAAATGCGGAATTTGTTGCGAAACATTCAGCAGAAGTGGTTTCGTCAAGGTCCGATAGGAGGCGGTGCTTTACGTAGCCTTCAAAATGGCGTCTGCAACGGAGGTGCCATTGATTTTGTTTTGGCGGGAAACCAGAGTATGGCAGATATTCAAAGGCGCTTGCAGAATGTCCACTGAAACCTGGCAGTGAACCGACCCCGGGGGCGTCTGTCGTAGTCGCAACGAGGTCGTGCCAACCTGTCCCACCTCCCACGTGCCGGCCACCCGCACACAGTTGAAAGTCGTGCAGTGTTGGAACGTGCAGACACTCCCATTCGAGGTAATCCACGGATGCGAACCAGCCTCTCCTCCTCCGTGACAGAGCCTCACGCAATTCTGACCACCTTGCGGCCCAGATCTCTCAATCGGATGTTGTGCCAGTCTTCAGTTGTTGTCGTTGTCGTCTTCAGTCCTGAGACTGGTTTGATGCAGCTCTCCATGCTACTCTATCCTGTGCAAGCTTCTTCATCTCCCAGTACGTACTGCAGCCTACATCCTTCTGAATCTGCTTGGTGTATTCATCCCTTGGTCTCCCTCCACGATTTTTGCCCTCCAATACTAAATTGTTGATCCCTTGGCGCCTCAGAACATGTCCTACCAACCGATCCCTTCTTCTAGTCAAGTTGTGCTACAAACCGCTTCTCCCCAATCCTATTCAGTACCTCCTCATTAGTTCTGTGATCTACCCATCTAATCTTCAGCATTCTTCTGAAGCACCACTTTTCGAAAGCTTCTATTCTCTTCTTGTCCAAACTATTTATCGTCCACGTTTCACTTCCACACATGGCTACACTGCATACAAATGCTTTCAGAAACGACTTCCTGACCCTTAAATCTATACTCTATGTTAACAAATTTCTCTTCTTCAGAAACGCTTTCCTTGCCATTGCCAGTCTACATTTTATATCCTCTCTACTTCGACCATCATTAGTTATTTTGCTCCCCAAATAGCAAAACTCCTTTAGTACTTTAAGTGTCTCATTTTCCAATCTAATTCCCTCTGCATAGTCTTCAGTTATAAGACAGGTTTCACGAAGCTCTCCATCTGTGCAGGCCTCTCCATCTCCCAATAACTACTGCGAGCTACATCTTTCTGAACGTGCTTACTGTATTCGTCCCCTGGTCTCCCGCTACTCTTCCCTCCAATATTAAATTGTGATCCCTCGATGCCTCAGAATGTGTCCCACGTGCCCTGCCTTTCAGCCAAGTCGTGCCACATATTTCTTGTCTCCTCGTTACATACGCTATCTATCTGCCTAACCTCTAGCATTCTTCTGTAGCACCACATTTCAAAAGCTCCTGTTCTCTTCTTGTCCGAACCT
The DNA here is from genome assembly GCF_021461395.2 of Schistocerca americana. Taxonomy (NCBI): domain Eukaryota; kingdom Metazoa; phylum Arthropoda; class Insecta; order Orthoptera; family Acrididae; genus Schistocerca; species Schistocerca americana. Next base: position 197,136,023 of record NC_060127.1, read on the forward strand.
TTTACCATTCACCTTTCACTTCCAAACACGGCTACATTCCAGACAAGTACTTTCAGAAAAGATTTCCTAACACTTAAATCTACATTCCATGTCAACAAAGTTCTCTTCTTCAGAAACGCTTTCCTCGCCTTCGCCAGTCCACATTTTACATCCTCTGTACGTCAGCCATCACCAGTTATTTTGCTACCCAAATAGCAAAACTCATCTGCAATTTTAACTCTCCCGTTTCCTACTCAAATTCCCTCAGCATCGTGTGATTAAATTTGACTGCATTCCATTAGCCTTGTTTCGCTTTTCTTGATTTTCATCTTATATCCTCCTTTCAATACACTGTCCATTTCGTTCGACAGTTTTTCCAAGTTCTTGGCTGCCTCTGACAGAATTACAATGTCATCGGCAAACATCAAAATTTTTATTTCTTTTCCCAGAATTTTAATTCCTGCTCCAAATTTTTCTTTGGTTTCCTCTACTGCCCGCTCAATGAACAGATTAAATAACTTCGGGGATAGGCTACAACAACCCTGTCTCACTCGTTTCTCATCCACAGCTTCCCTTTTATGCCCCTCGACTCTTATAACTGCCCTCTGGTTTCTATTCACATTGTAAATAGCCTTTCGATCCTTGTAATTTACCCGTGATACCTTCATAATTTTAAAGACTAGTATTTCAGTCAACATTGTCAAAGAATTTCTGTAAGTCTAGAAGTGCAGTAAACTAGGATTACTTTTCCTACCTCCTAACAAGTAAACCTACCACAGGGGTACACTTGATTTTGATCGGCTTTGAATATGACGTGTAACAAGAAGGAGAGAATTTTTTATACATGCTCATAAAGCCGTTCCGGGGTTGAGATACGCTCGTGAAAAAGAAATTGAATGTTTCTGAATAAGTACTGTTGAAACGGTAACAGATATAAAAAAACCTTCGAAAATACGTTCAATGGCTTTAAATGTATATTATTACAACGGTGCACCCAGACCTGTCGTAAAAGCCATTTTTTCGAAACAGGTCCCCCTCACTATTTTGTTTTTCATTGCGACATTTGACTTAACAGCAAAACGTTATAGCAGCACTGACAGCAATTTCAGTCACATATGATGAAGTGATATTGCAATTGTTCGATGTGTTTGGTACACAAAATCAAAGCGCTTTCAGCATTTTTCTAACCTGAACAATCCTGCGTTTCCTCATTACTGTACAAATTTACAATAATGTTACAACAATGATGTATAAACAATTTCTAATATAACACAATTAAATCTGCAAAATCTGCAATAGTTGAAACTTGAAATCAGACAAATTTGTTATAATTTACTCCAAATGTAAAAAGCGAACACCAGATAATATCCAGAATGAGATTTTCACTCTGCAGCGGAGTGTGCGCTGATATGAAACTTCCTGGCAGATTAAAACTGTGTGCCGGACCGAGACTCGAACTCGGGACCTTTGCCTTTCGCGGGCAAGTTCTCTAAAGCATAAGATATTTTATATGTATATATGTATGTAGGTGGAATATGCATTTAGAATACATTTACAAGGAAAAGAGTTATTAAAAACCTAATATGACAATTGACATTGAATCAGACACGTATGCACAATGCGATATAGCAATACTTTAGCAATACAACAGAAATTTGTGACCTCTGTTGGATCATATATGATTCAGTGTTGTATTAACGATCTTGTATGTTTTGTTACTAGTCAAATATCGAAATAAAACGCAAAGAAATTGGTGGGAGGAGATTTTTAAAAAATGACGTCTTCGATAAATCGTGGTGCACCGTTATAATGTACATAAACGTTTTACTGGAAACTGTTTTTACATCTGTTATCGCTTCAACGGTTGTTGTTGTTGTGGTCTTCAGTCCTGAGACTGGTTTGATGCAGCTCTCCATGCTGCCCCATCCTGTGCAAGCTTCTACATCTCCCAGTACTTAGTGCAACCCACAACCTTCTGAATCTGCTTAGTGCATTCATCTCTTGGTCTCCCTCTGCGACTTTTACCCTCCACGGTGCCCTCCAATGCTAAATTTGTGATCCCTTGATGCCTCACAACATGTCCTACCAACCGATCCCTTCTTCTAGTCAAGTTGTGCCACAAATTCCTCTTCTCCCCGATTCTATTCAATACCTCCTCATTAGTTATGTGATCTACCCATCTAATCTTCAGCATTCTTCTGTAGCACCACATTTCGAAAGCTTCTATTCTCTTCTTGTCCAAACTATTTATCGTCCATGTTTCACTTCCATACATGGCTACACTCCATACAAATACTTTCAGAAATGACTTCCTGACACTTAAATCTATGCTTGATGTTAACAAATTTCTCTTCTTCAGAAACGCTTTCTTTGCCATTGCCAGTCTACATTTTATATCTTCTCTACTTCGACCATTATCAGTTATTTTGCTCCCCAAATAGCAAAACGCTATTCATTCAGAAATATTAAGTGTATTTTTTTGAAGGCGGTGGTTCACTCCCTTAACGGCCGTACGGGCGCGTACGAAAAAACTGTGTCTCTTCTTTTGCTGTACACTGTAACATATTCAAAACCGATCGAAATGTAAGTGTATCCATTTGGTAGTTTTGCTTGTTAAGATAAGTGGTAGGGTCAGTACTGCCTCGCGAGATCCTAGATTTCTCCTGAATCCAAATAGATACTCGTCGAGATCGGCTTATACGTGTTTTTCGATTCTAACCTAAGAAATTCGTGTTAGTATTTTGTAGTCACGACTTTTCAGACTGATAGTTCGGTAATATTCACATCTGTCAGCACCTGCTTCGTGTGGATTCGGATTACTACATTCTTCCTGAGGTCTGAAAGCCATTAAAATTGCTCCACCACGAAGATGACGCACTACACACGCGAAATTTAACCGACAGGAAGAAGATGCTGTGATATGCAAATGACAAGCTTTTCAGAGCATTCACACAAGGTTGGCGCCGGTGGCAACAACTACAACGTGCTGACATGAGGAAAGTTTCCAACCCATTTCTCATACACAAACAGCAGTTGACCGGCGTTGCCTGGTGAAACGTTGTTGTGATGCCTCGTATAAGGAGGAGAAATGCGTACTATCAAGTTTCCGACTTGCAGCCTATCGCGATTGCGGTTTATCGTATCGCGATACTGCTGCTCGCGTTGGTCGAGATCCAATGACTGTTAGCAGCATATGGAATCGGTGGGTTCAGGAGGGTAATACGGAACGCCGTGTTGGGTCCCAACGGCCTCGCATCACTAGCAGTCGAGATGACAGGCATCTTATCCGCATGGCTGTAACGGATCGTGCAGCCACGTCTCGATCCTTGTGTCGACAGATGGGGACGTTCGCAAGACAACAGCCATCTGCACGTACATTTCGAAGACGTTTGCAGCAGGATGGACTATCAGCTCGGAGACCGTGGCTGCGGTTACCCTTGACGCTGCATCACAGACAGGAGCGCCTGCGATGGTGTACTCAACGACGAAGCTGGGTGCACGAATGGCAAAACGTCATTGTGTCACTTGAATCCAGGTTCTGCTTACAGCATCATGACGGTCGCATCCGTGTTTGGCGACATCGCGGTGAACGCACATTGGAAGCGTGTATTCGTCATCGCCATACTGGCATATCACTCGGCGTGATGGTATGGTGTGCCGTTGGTTACACGTCTCGGTCAGCTCTTGTTCGCATTGACGGCACTTTGAACAGTGGACGTTACATTTCAGATGTGTTACGACCAGTGGATCTACATTCGATCCCTGCGAAACCCTACATTTCAGCAGGATAACGCACGACCGCGTGTTGCAGGACCCGTACGGGCCTTTCTGGATACAGAAAATGTTCGACTGCTGCCCTGGCCGGCACATTCTCCAGATTTCTCACCAACTGGAAAAGTCTGGTCAATGGTGGCCGAGCAACTGGCTCGTCATAATACGCCAGTCACTACTCTTGATGAACTGTGGTATCCCGTTGAAGCTGCATGGGCAGCTATATCTGTGCAAGCCATCCAAGCTCTGTTTGAGTCAATGCCCAGGCGTATCAAGGCCGTTATTGCGGCCAGAGGTGGTTGTTATTTGTACTGTTTTCTCAGGAACTGTGCACCCAAATTGCGTGAAAATGTAATCACATGTCAGTTCTAGTATAATACATTCGTCCAATGAATACCCGTTTATCATCTGCATTTCTTCTTGGTGTAGCAATTTTAATGGCCAGTTAGTGTATTTCGCCTGTCTCGTACATCTTGCACACCAGATGGGTCGTGATTGAATGAAATCAGGCGATCCTGAGGGAATTATATGGACTGTGTTATCAGATTTTGTTGACTGTCTCTTGTTTTGCTAAGAATAGCCACCGTGGCCAACACTGAAAACAAAGACATACAGCCGTATCAGAGGACAAGGCTGTGGAATGCCCGGCATAAACTGTGTTTTAGTGTGCGGCGCGAATAATTTCGGTTGTTTGTGGATTTTTTTGTGGAAAGCTGCGAGGCGGGTGCTGTGTGTGTGTGTGTGTGTGTGTGTGTGGTGTGTGTGTGTGTGTGGCTGACAGGGGAACAGAAGAGGTTAGAGACGTTGTGTGGGAAGGGAGGAGGTGTGGGAGCAGGAGCGCAGGGCGTGGTGGCCCACGCAGTCCGCTGCCTGCCTGCCGTGTCGTGTCCTGTTCTGTTCTGTTCTGCGCCGCTGACCGGCTGTTAGCGATTTTCTGCCGGCGCACTTCACACGGCGGCCGATGCGTGGGTGGCGCGCCGCGTGAGAACCTCGCGGCGGCGCGAGAGCCGTGTACACACGGGGTGCGGCTGCGGAGCTGGAGCTGCCCGGTGCGTGGCTGTGGTTCTGGCCGGGCCGCCGGCAGCCGCTTCTCACCGTGATGCTTTTTTTTGTGGTTTTTAGGGCGCACAACTACAGTGATCATTAGCGCCCAGACTAAATTATGAATGCACTGCGAGGCACAAGATTAAAACAGCAACTAAAAAGGACAACAATATAAAAGGCACATTAACAGGCAAGGGATTGAAAGAAAACAGCATAATCAAATGTCCTTAGACAGGTTTGTCAAGTAGATAAAACGAATAACGCGAGCAGCTGCTCCTGGGTCACCCGCTAAAATTTCATCCAGAGTACATGGCAGGCCATGATCAATGCGCAGTGTATTAAAATTCGGACAGGACGTTAAAATGTGGCGGACCGTCAGCAGTTGCCCACACGGGCAGAACGGCGCCGGCGCAGCCGTCAGCAGATGGCGGTGGCTGAACCGGCAGTGTCCAATCCGTAACCGGGCCAAAAGGACCTCCTCCCGCCGAGAAGGGCGTGAAGAGGTCGTTCGAGCCGTGGGAAAGGGTTCTAGGCCCGGAGCTTGTTTTCAGTAAGTGTAGACCAATCGGCATGCCACAGCGATAAAATGCGCTGACAAATGACCCTGTTAACATCAGATGAAGGCACACAACAAGAAGCTGTCCGAGGCTGGAGGACCGCAGCCTTGGCCGTGGCATCTGCAGCTCCCTTCCCAGGCATACCGTCATGGCCAGGAGCCCACATAAAGGTAATCGGAGAACCGTCGTCCACCACCTGCTGAAGAGAGCGTTGGATCCGGTGGAGGGAGGGGGGGAGGTGAAATGGAGAGAGAGAGAGAGAGAAATAGCCCAACACGTTCACCTCGGTCCCGCCTGGTGGCGCGGTCCGTTGACTGGATTGGCTGCCTCCTTTCTGATCGATCGTGGGCCACGTGCGGATGCAGATTGACAGCCTTCAGGTCGTGGTGCAGAGCATTGGCCCATCGCAGATCGGTCGCCTCGTGGATCTCTTCCTCTTTACTTCCACTATGCCTACTGTCGACTGCCTCTGCTGTAGTATCCTCCTTTGCGCGTAGCACATGGCCAAACCGTCGCAAACGGGTCTGCCGCATTTTCTTCCGTATCGGTTCTACCCTAAAACGTGTCCTGATAGTGTCGTTCGAAACGTGATCCAAGTAAGCATCTTCATCCCCGTGACACACACTCGTCGTTCTGCCTCTTCCGTAGTTGGCCGACACTCGGTGCTGTAGAAAGCGACGTCTGGCAGGTCTTTGAATTCAGACGACCCTACATTCGACGATCGCAAGTGACTCTAGTTGTCATTCCAACTTCATCGAGGCTGCCTGTGTCCTTCAGTTCATCTCGTTTGTAAGTTGGCCCTGCTAGACATTGTCCAGCCGAGATACTGACATTCTGTGACGCCGAGAGAGGTGGCGCAGTGGTTAGGAGACTGGACTTGGCATTCGGGAGGACGACGGTTCAAACCCGCCTCTGGCCTGATTTAAGTTCTCCGTGATTTCCCTAGATCGCTTCAGCGACATGATGAGATGGTTCCTTTGAAAGGGCACGGCCGGTCTCCTTCCCCACCCTTCTCTCCTCGCTGTTTGGGCCCTCCCCCAAAGCAACCAGACAACATTTTGTAACTCGTGGCACATCTCGTCTGTCTGTCGACGTTCGTGGCCCCATCTTCTCCTGGACCGATGTCTCGTAATCAGTTTTCTTTCTGTTGAGCTGCACCCTAGTGGGGGTCAAATAGGAGATGGAAATTTCTATGAAAATATTTCGTTACATTACAGTACAAGCTAAATCTATAAAACTGGTATTCGACCTCTAACGAACTATGCGTTAGGGGTATAAAAGTCCTTTTTGTGGAAATGCAACTCAGAAGGGATGATCAGCAAACACTCCTCACTCCAGCTGCCAGAATCGCTTTTTGCCCAGAAGTACGTTAGCAAAGGACGATGCTTATGTGTCGTTAATTAGCGTGAAAAGTTTACAAGACGTTTCAATTTGTGAACAATATAAAAAATTCGATAAAATAAAAACAAAACAAAATATGTGCAGACCGTACAGTGTACGCGAACAAAGCATCGAATATTAAGCTGGTGTCTTAATAAATTAAACAATGGAAAATCTATGATGGAATGTAACAAGATTATGAAAAGGAAAGTTGCTGCCCACCACATAGCGGACGGATATGCTGCGTCGCAGATAGGCACAACCAAAAGACTCTCACAATTGAGACTGCAGTCGTGTGTGCGAGTTGCCTTTGCGTGCGTGCGTGTGTCTGTGTGTGTGTGTGTGTGTGTGTGTGTGTGTGTGGCGTTTGTTGTTGACGAAGGTCTTAATGGCCGAAAGCTATAATTGTGACAGTCTTTTTGTTGTGCCTGTCTGCGACTCAGCATCCCCGCTATATGGTGAGCAGCAACTTTCCTGTTGATAATATCTTAATAAAGTAATTCACTAATAACATAGAACAAGTAACAAGATGAATTGTCCGCAGAATTGTTTCAAGAACTGAGTTACACTCACTGCGTAGTTTAAACAAAACACCTTACTGCTAATATACTTGCCGGCCGCGGTGGTCTAGCGGTTCTAGGCGCTCAGTCCGGAACCGCGCGACTGCTACGGTCGCAGGTTCGAATCCTGCCTCGGGCATGGGTGTGTGTGATGTCCTTAGGTTAGTTAGGTTTAAGTAGTTCTAAGTTCTAGGGGATTGATGACCATAGATGTTAAGTCCCATAGTGCTCAGAGCCATTTGAACCATTTTTCTAATTTACTTAATCACGCTCATATTGCGTCGGTACGCGCACACACACACACACACACACACACACACACACACACACACACACACACACACACACACACACGCGCGCGCGCGCGCGCGCGCGCGCGCGCGCCCGCAATTTGCGTGCCTTCAGTAAACAAGCGCAGCTCGTCAATGGACAAGCACAGACTTCCGCGCAGAACCTGTGGCCAGCAAACACAGCCAGCGTGCCACGCGGGTACTACACAGGCAACTGCATGCACCAACAGCGTGCGACCGTCACCTGGAAGGCACTCAGACAGTGCTGCTCTTCATATGACATGCAGCAGGGGTTTTGTTGAGAAAGAAAGGAATGCAAGACAGAGAAAACAGGTGTTAGACGTATTCACGTACATTATGTATTTCGAATATCATAAGTATCTCGCTTCTTTCAGTCCTTAAGTATCTCGCTTCTTTGAGTCCTAGTATCCTATTGTTCAGTTGACCTATACAGTTCAACTGAAGAATGGGATACTAGATCAAAAAAAAAAAAAAAAAAAAAAAAGAAAGAAAAAGAAAAGAGACAGAAGTTGACCTCAGTTGACATATATGAGTTGTGTCCCGAATTTCCGTTGATCTTTATAGGTCAACTGAGGTACGGGATACAAGTTTTTCGAATGTCGGTCTTTTCATGTTCAAATGAAAAATATGCTGGCGTAGGCAAAAAGAAGCGACAACCGTAAAATTTATTTTCCGTACTGAAGTTGACGAACTCTGCTTCAAGTCTTTTACATTTGTAGGAACAGATATATTCGTACCTACAAACGAAAACCGAAAAGTAATAATTGTCAAAAATGGTTCAAATGGGCCTCAGCACTATGGGACTTAACATCAGAGGTCATCAGTCCCCTAGAACTTAGAACTACTTCAACCTAATTAACCTAAGGACATCACACAGATCCATGCCCGAGGCAGGATTCGAACCTGCGACCACAGACTGTAGCGCCTACAACAGCTCGGCCACCCCGGCCGGCAACCCAGTGCTGACCACCCAGCTGCCAGGGGCGGACGTACAGGGTGAAGAGAGTCTGGGTAATTTGCGCGCCACGAGTTGTGCTCCTTTTGAACATATACACAGATTCCAACTTTTATACCTGACTTAATGTGATAAACCTTTAAAGTAAGTTTACAACTCTAAACGCGTGTTTCATGACACCATTTTAAATCTTTAAATTCGGTCAGTTGTTTGACATCAACACACAGGGTGACAATTATTTAACTGTTTGAAAAAATATGTAAATTAGTTACAAACTACGGCGTACACACACTTTGTACGTCACTACAGGTAGTCGGATTTGGCTTGTGACGTGTTCGATATGCCTGCCATCATTGGCGATGACACGGCGCAGGCGAATAGCGACATTCTGCCTGAAGTGTCGGAACATCCATACTATCGATCACCTCCGGAATGGCTGTTTCCAGATCGCCGATGGTCATAAGGTTATTGCTGTTCGCCTTGCCTTTAGTATAGCCGCACAAGAAGGAGTGGAATGCGTTCAGATCCGGAGAATATGGCGGCCGCGGAGGCCCGTGCCAGTGGCCTCTGGGTAGCCCGGAGCCGGCACGCGGGCCCCAGACTGCTCCTCCGGGACATCAGACCCTGTGGTCGAGTTCCGTCTTGCGTGAACCACGTCTTGACAAAATAGGGATCACTTTGGATAATGGGGATGAAATCATCTTCCAAAACCTTCACGTACCGTTCGGTAGTCACCGTGCCATCGACGAATATCGCGCCGATTATTCCGTGACTGGTGGTGGGCACCACATAATCGACCGTTGACGGTGAAGAGTTCTCGATCGCGAAAAGCGAATTCTCAGTCCCCAAAATGCACCAGTTTTGCTTATTGACGAATCCATCCCAATGAAAGTGGACCTGGTCACTCCATCAAACCACACAGCGCTTACTAATTACCATCGTGCCCTGCAGTTTGAACGTCATAAGGCAAACCGCCTGACAAAACTCCGCCACCTCGTGAGCACGATGTTTGCCCAAAGAAAGCAGGTGCTGACAGATGTGAAAATTACCGAACTATCAGCTTAATAAGACACAGCTGCAAAATACTAACGCGAATTATTTACAGACGAATGGAAGAACTGGTAGAAGCCGATCTCGGTGAAGATCAGTTTGGATTCCGTAGAAATGTTGGAACACGTGAGGCAATACTGACCCTACGACTTATCTTAGAAGAAAGATTAAGGAAATGCAAACCTACATTTCTGGCATTTGTAGACTTAGAAAAATCTTTTTACAATGTTGAGTGGAATAGTCTCTTTCAAATTCTGAAGGTGCCAGGGGTAAAATACAGGGAGCGGAAGGCTATTTACAATTTGTACAGAAACCAGATGGCAGTCATAAGAGTCGAGGGACATTAAAAGGAAGCAGTGGTTGGGGACGGAGTGACTCAGGGTTGTAGCCTATCCCCGATATTATCCAATCCGTATATCGAGCAAGTAGTAAAGGAAAGAAAAGAAAAATTCGGAGTAGGTATTAAAGTGCATGGAGAAGAAATAAAGACTTTGAGGTTCGCCGATGACATTGTAATTCTGTCAGAGACAGCAAAGGACTTGGAAGAGCAGTTGAACGGAATGGACAGTGTCTTGACAGGAGGGTATAAGATGAACATCAACAATAGCAAAACGAGGATAATGGAATGTAGTCGACTTAAGTCGGGTGATGCTGAGGGAATTAGGTTAGGAAATGAGACACTTAAACTAGTAAAGGAGTTTTGCTATTTAGGGAGCAAAATAACTGATGATGGTCGATGTAGAGAGGATATAAAATGTAGACTGGCAATGACAAGGAAAGCGCTTCTGAAGAAGAGAAATTTGTTAACATCGAGTGCAGATTTAAATGTCGGGAAGTCGTTTCTGAAAGTATTTGTATGGAGTGTAGCCATGTATGGAAGTGAAACGTGGACGATAAATAGTTTAGACAAGAAGAGAATAGAAGCTTTTGAAATGTGGTGCTACAGAAGAATGCTGAAGATTAGATGGGTAGATCACATAACTAATGAGGAGGTATTGAATAGAATTGGGGAGAAGAGGAGTTGTGGCACAACTTGACTAGAAGAAGGGATCGGTTGGTAGGACATGTTCTCAGGCATCAAGGGATCACCAATTTAGTATTGGAGGGCAGCGTGGAGGGTAAAAATCGTGGAAGGAGACCAAGAGATGAATACACCAAGCAGATTGAGAAGGATGTAGGTTGCAGTAGGTACTGGGAGATGAAGAAGCTTGCACAGGATAGAGTAGGCACAGGATAGAGTAGCATGGAGAGCTGCATCAGACCAGTCTTAGGACTGAAGACGACAACAACAACAGTTCAATAATTGTCGCCCTGTGTGTTGCGTGTTGTGTGTGATTGAGCTCGCGTCTTTCTGTAGAGAACAGTGTGAGTGAACGGACGTGTGTACGTCATCTTCAATGGCGGCATCCGTCTCAGAGAGAGAGGGGGAGAGCGAGATGTAAATTTGGCGGCGCTCTCCACTGGAGCGGCCTCCGACTCCGCGGCGCCGCTCGAGCCGGGAATGCGCGGCGGCCACTGCAGAGGTTGCGAAACGCCGGCCGGCCGCCGCCCCCGACGCCTCTGTGAGCCTTGGCCCCGATGTCTGCCGCGCACCACGCTCCCGCCGCACCTTGTGAAACGTGCGCTGGCCTGGCTGGCCACGTGTGGTCTAGCAACAACTAACTGCGCTCACACCATTAAGGTCGGCCTTATCCACACTGATTACCGACCTCTCTCGATATCTCACTTCAGTGTTTCCTCTCTAAATGCTGACTACTACCGCGAAAACACCCACACCATTACAACGTAGGGATGTTCGATTGTTGTTGTTGCTGTTGTGGTCTTCGGTCGGAAGACTGCCTTGGCACAGCTCTCGATTCTACTGTATCCTGTGCAAGCCGCTTCGTCTCCGAATAAGTAATGCATCTTACATTATTTTGAATGTACTTATTGCATTTATCTCTTGGGCTCCCTCTACAATTTTTACCCCACATACTTCCCTCCAATGTGAAATTGGTGATCGTTTGATTTCTCAGAATGTGTCCCACCGACCGATCCTTTCACCTACTCACATTGTCGTGCAAATTTCTTTTCTTCCAAATTCTATTCAGTAGCTCCTCATTACTTACGTGATCTGCCCATCTACTCTTCACCATTCATCTGTACTGCAACATTTCCAATACTTATATTCCCATCTTGACTGTACTGTTCTATGTTCATGTTTCACTTCCATACATACCTGCACTCCATACAAATTCTTTCAGATTTGTTAGTGCTTAAATCTATATTCGATGTTATAAATTTCTCTTCTTCAGAAACACTTTTCTTGCAATTTCCAGTCAACATTTTATATCGTCTCCACTTTGGCCACATCAATTATTTTTTTATTACTGCCCATACAGCAAAACTCATCTACCGTTTTAAGTGTCTCGTTTTCTAATGTAATTCCTTCAGCATCACCTGATTTAGCTCGACAACTTTCCAGTACCCTTGTTTTGATATCGCTGAAGCTCATCTTATATCCTCCTTTCGAGCACTGACATCTCTGCCAAGTCTTTTGCCGTTTCTGACTGAATTACAATGTCATCGGCTAACCTCTCCCTGAACTTTAATTCCTGCACCAAATTTTTCTTTTGTTTCCTTTACTGACTGCTCAGTGTACAGACTGAATAACTCTTCAAGTCATTCAAATGGCTCTGACCACTATGGGACTCAACATCTCTGGTCGTCAGTCCCCTAGAACGTAGAACTACTTAAACCTAACTAACCTATGGACGTCACACACATGCATGCTCGAGGCAGGATTCGAATCTGCGACCGTAGCAGCCACCTGGTTACGAACTGAAGCGCCTAGAACCGCTCAGCAACCGCGGCCGGCTTCGGAAAGGGAATTAAACGTCAGGAGGAAGACATAAAAACGGTGAGGTTTTCGGACGAGATAATAATCCAGCCAGACATAGGAAAGTAATGAGAAAATCAGCTGAACAGAATGGATACTAGATTGAAAAGAGGTTACAAGGTGAATATCAACAGAAGTGAATAAACGGTGATGGAATGCAGTCGAATTAAATTAGGTCATGCGATAGGAAAAGTAGGCAATGAGTTTTACTGTTTGAGCAGCAAAATAACTGACAACAGGCGAAGTAGACTCGCAATAACAAGAAAAGAATTTCTGGAAAAAGGAATTCGTTAACATCGAATTTAAATTTAAGTGGTAGGGAGTCTGTTCTGAAAGTATTTGTCTGAATTGTAGCTTTGAATGTGTATGAAGTCTGGACGAGAATCACTACAGACAAAGGTGTGTGATGCGTTGATAACACTGACGTTGAGGGATCAACCGACTATGTGCACGACTGCACGAGCAAATTTTCTAACCCTAAGTCAGAAAATAAAAAGTTCAACGATCTTACTGTACTATCGGTAACGATTTCGGTCTCTCTCTCTTATACGTTCACACGCAGTGTGGCACATGTGACATTTATGTGAACTAGTATATATATATATATATATATATATATATATATATATATATATATATATATATATAATGATGTTTGTAGTAAACATTAGAAGATTTATTTCCTCGGCGTTCCTGGCTAGACATGACATTTTAATGGGGTAGTAAAGTTATTGCTCCTCAAAGCACTTTGATGACGCGCATCTAATATTTTAGAAGATGACCGTTAACGATCGTGTTGTTCACAAAATTGCATGACACGAGAAGGCGAAGTGACAACGACGTATCCACACCTGTTGCTGTGGTGGCTGCTACTGTGCTGCGTTAACACTGCATCCAGTGTACTTACAAGAGGGGCGTTGAGTAACTAATGGAACAGTTCCTGATGATAAAATGCAGAATTTGCTGTGGGGCATCAGGGAGTATTCCCTCTTCACCCCTTGAGTTTAATGAAGCTTCCGTAGGAGGCGGCACTATGCGTACCGTTCAAAATGGCGCCTGTGTCGGAGGAGATGCGTTCCAGAGAGAGAGAGAGAGAGAGAGAGAGAGAGAGAGAGAGAGAGAGAGAGCTCTCATCTGAGTTTGTTTTAGCGGAAAATCAAAGCATGTCAGATATTCGTAGGCGCTTGCAGAATGTCTGTAGACGACTGGCAGTGAACAAAAGCGCGGAGAGTCTTTGGGCGCGGCGTGTGCCGCCATCGCAGCGAGGTCGCGGAGACCTGTCCGGTCTGCGGCGTGCCGGTCGGCCGCAGGCAGCTGCGTGTGGCTGTGGCTCCTGCAGTGTCGGAAGATGCAGACACTCTCGTTCGAGGTGGTCGACGGATCACTATCGAATACCCGACTGCACTACTGGACGCGTCTGTCGGCACTGCTGACACAGTGGTCCGGCGGGTGAGGCGTGCGCCGCCGCCTAACAGGAGCCCTTTAGGGCAACGGAGGGCCGTCCGTGCGGTACGACGGCTACGAGGCTGATCGTGACAGTTTTTTGTCGAACATCGCCACAGGCGGTGAAACACGGGCTCCTCACTTGCAACCGGAAACAGAACGGCTGTCCAGGGAGCGGCGCCACACCACGTCTCCGCCGGCCGGAGTGGCCGTGCGGTTCTAGGCGCTACAGTCTGGAGCCGAGCGACCGCTACGGTCGCAGGTTCAAATCCTGCCTCGAGCATGGATGTGTGTGATGTCGTTAGTTTAGTTATGATTAATTAGTTCTAAGTTGTAGGTGACTGATGACGACCTCAGAAGTTAAGTCGCATAGTGCTCAGAGCCATTTTTTGAACCACGTCTCCTCCGGAGAAAAAGTCCGAAATTGCACTCACAGCCAGTAAAGTCACAGCGACGCTCTTCTGGCTCTCTGAAGGAGTTAACCTGTTTCGTGTGCAAAGATCAGCTCTGACGCGTACTGTTCTACCCTCAGGAAATTGAAGAAGCGACTCGAGCGTGTTCGTTGTTACAGCAATGGGTGCGAAATTCTCCTTCTCCGTGAAGAAGCTGGGCCTGGCAAAGTCTGGGCAGCCTAGAGGAGCTCGCGAAACTGCTGTGGGCCGTTCTTCCTCGGGCACTCTGCAGCCCGGATCTCGCGCCTTCCGACTTCCATTTGTTTGGCCCAGTGAAGGAAGTCACGGGGAGGTTATCGACGTAAACGCCCTCCCAGGGAGGTGGAGGAAGGACGTCGCACTGAGCGAAAAGACTGTGTTGGAAAAATAAGAGTTGGTAAGGAATAATATGGTGTATTGGAATCCTCAATGAAACCGACCCCAGTGCAAAAAAAAAAAAAAAAAATAAATAAATAAATAAATAAATAAAAATGTTGTATTACGTAGTGAACGGCCCTCGATTTATTTGTACAGTATCTCGTTCTTGTTTGCTCGCTTGTTTCTTAATTTTATAAGCTTCGATTTAAATGCACGAACTGAATGATTAATTTCATCGACTTTGGAATTGTTTCGTTTATAGGGCCGTGACTACTGTCACTGAACTCGTGATTGTTAATCAATACGGATCCGGTACTGGAAAAGCGGTTTTAATTTAATGCCTCGTCTTTCTTTGCGAGGACAGCTGCTCTCTGCAGGTGCTTCGGAACTGTCAGAGCAGTGTCGAGGTGACAGTGCGCTTGCCGGTCCCCAGTGTCGTGTCCGCCACACTGACGGACACTTTGTTTGAGGGACGCGCCCCGGGACGTCGGCTCCGCAGACCCGCAGCTAGGCAGCGAGGCGGGCTCGCCTGGCTTCATTTCGCCGTACGTTACGATTTCATCGTCCACGCCCCGCTGCCCTCGCCCGTGCCGATAGCAGGGGCTTAGCGGTTCTTCATTGCGTATTGTTCGCCTCTGCCCATTGTTCTCCCTTCTGTATCTGCCCCTTTATTCTGACGCGAGTTTCGCGCCGTAAAACTGACAGCTCGAGTCGGCGTTATTTACCGTTTCGCTCGTAAATCCGTACATATCAGACGGCCATCACCCAGTTCCACCTGTTGCTGGCTTCGTGGTCCGTACCCCGCTCTCCCCTGTGTGACGTGCATCGGATGCTCCTTAATTCTGCGCAGCATATATTTCGGAAGACAGCCACTGTTCTGAGAAGTAAGGCGGAGGGGGCCCTCCTGCCTGGATAAAATGGAGATAAACATTGCGGAGAGCACTCTAGTGCGTTCCCTTTACAAGAAAAGATAAGGTAGACAAGTTCTCGACAGGATCCACCCTAACTTTGTTTCTCAAGGGTCAAACATAAAATTTGTTCAGGAACAGAACCCCTCGCACAGAAAATAGCTGTTTATAACGGTCATGCTTGCATGCAAAAATTACAGGGCTTTCGCAAAGGGCCAAATAACATTAGGCTACAGCACGAGCAAAAATGGATGGCAGCAATGTTCAGCGATTCATCGAAAGAAGCTTAATTATACTCGACTGAAACAAGAAAACTGTGCGTAGCAGTGTACACGGTGGAGTCACATCGATGTCACCGTCGGGGCAGCGATAGCAATGGAAGGTAGACCAGGCGCGTCGGGGGAAAACAGTCGTGACGCGGAACCGGAGCGGTTTATCTGACGTCCAGAAGTGCGCGATCGTCGGCTTTCCGGCAGAGGGTGGAACGTTTTCGGAAACACGGGAGTGTGTAAACTGCTCGCGTACCGCCATTGTTAAATTACATCGTGCGTGGCAGAATGGCGCTGCCCGAAACCGACGAAGAGGCAAGTGTGTTGCACCACGGGCCATAGCTGGCGTAAGAACCGTGTGCGTGCAACCGTGGGGCGGCTGGCCGGCCAGGGGCTACCGACAGCGCCTGCACAGCCTTTCAGCGGAAGTCGGTGCGAGCACGCGGTCCACCGTGCGTCCGTGCTGGCTGCTGTCCCTCCAGTGCTGCAGCCGGACGTCCGCCGAGGGGCGAGGATGACAGGGCGTGGAACGTCTTAAAGCGCACACATCGCAGCAGTTACGGTCTCGGGAAAGTGTGCATCTATCCGTGGAGACCGTGTTCACCCCTACCTGCACTGGCCACAAGATTCCCCGCAATTAAACTCAGTCGAGAATGTGTGGGACCTCGTCGATCGGACTGTTCGTGCCTCGGACTCTCAGCCGAGCGACCCGGAGCAGCTGGCCACGCGGCGGAGTCGGCGCAGGTCTTCACACTTGTCCGCACTTTCCGAAACCTCGTTGACATTGTTTCTGCAAGTCTCAAAGCAGTCCTGAGTGCTAAAGGCGGGTGCTGATCTGTCTTTATGTTGTGTACATAGTTCCGCGTAGTCAGCGCGTACACAACTTTCCCACAAGAGCGCGCCCCGCTAAGCACAACAGCGCAGCGCTCGTCCGTCTCCGCACTACGAGATGGCGCTGCCATAGAGACGGACTAAATTCTGCTTCCGCCGATCTGCGTATTAATATGTAACGCAGCCAATGAGATTGTTGCTAACGTAGAACCTTTTCTCCTCGCGGATCACACTCGCGCAGTGATACATGAACGCGCGAGGTATTATAACGAGTGTACAGACCTCCGATTAGTCAGTCTGCATTAGTCTGCAACAGTCTGTACCAGTCTGCATTAGTCTGTACCAGTCTATAGTCAAGTTTCAGACTGAGCCTAGTAAGATTACCATATTCTTGTACATAGCCATGAAGATAAATGTATAGATACTTTTGTCAAGTATCAGAGATATATGTGAGAATAAGATTAACGTACCAATACCAAAGGAACTTCAGATTGTCAATTGTAAATAGCATCCAGAACCAAGTTAAGTAAGTTTTATGCTTGTTATTATTTTAATAAACGTGTGTGAAAATTGATCAAGTTCTGTTTAAAGTTGGTCACCGTCAATCTGCTACTCTAAGCGTGCAAGTGGCATTTCTATCGTCTGACCTAACGGCAGAAGATAAACACGCCACGATAAGACCACGGGACATATTGCTGACACTCGCCTACTTCGTTAGAGCGACAAGTCAAATAATCTGATGGTGTGTGTACTGAAGGTCTTACAGTACGCACACCACACTTTAACCACGGTGTAGCCCCAGATGCGGTGAACGCTGACCGACGTCACTCGTATAGACTGCAGCTGGATGTCGTCGGCAGCGACTGTGGGTGAGTGCCGGAACCGAACTGAGGCACTGTCTACCAGCAGAGCCGTGCGGCTGCTTTGGCGGAGAAACGTCCACTCGGGAAGTGTTAGTGTGACACAGAGCGAATGCATAACGTAGTCGTCGCCGCGGCACTCGCTTTTGGAGTGTGACTTTAACCGAGGTGCGTCTGAGATGCGAACAGCCCAGCACCTTTCTGTGCAGGATGTGCCTCGTCTCTTAAGGAGGACACAGCCGTTTCTCAGAATGAAATTTGTAGTTGAGGTGTAACTCGGCGGAGTGCACGTTATACACTGTCAGACTTGCAATAAAAAAAATTGAAGTTATTCATTTGTGAGTGAGGCACTTTTGAAGAGCTAAACGTATTTTTGCAAAAGTTGGAACTTGATGTAATTAAGAGAAAAGATGAACAACGGTTCTTTTCATATATAGCAAATAGAAAACAGCAAGTTAACGCGAATAAGGATAACGTCTCCCTCTGGCCGAATGGTATGGAGAAGGGGCTGCAGATTGGTATTGTTCTGTGCATGTTACCTGAAAGAAAAAAAGTCCCAACACTGAGAAAGAGTTGTGTGGCGTAAACGAAAGTCGGTGAGCGTGTTTCTACATGTGAAAGATGGTCTCTGTTTACATTTCGCGTCAGTTGCCTAGGGATGGCACCAGTAGCGCTTCTGTGGGGACGCAAAGCAGGTTTGCTTTAAATACAGGCTTAACGGTCGTCAGCGTCAGAATGGACGTGGTGAGTTGGTGTTAGACAAGAATGCCTTTAAGGCGACAAACACCTCACTGACCTTCAAAGAGGTCCTGTAATGTGGCTACGAGAAGCCCACCGTGTTGGGCGTATCGCTCTGGCGCCTCGTGCTACATCTGCAGCGGCAGTTGGCACCACGGCGACACGACGAAGCGATACAAACTGGTTGCTCGGAGGACAGCTGCGGGCCACACACCCTGCAGCGCGCATTCCGCTGATCTCAAAGCACCGCCAGTTGCGAGTCGAGTGGTGTGAAGCGAGAGCAGGGCGGAGGTCTGTCGTGTTTACTGACGATAGGTGCTTCTGTCTCGGTGCCACGCGTCGGTAAGGAGGGGACCAGTCGAAGGCTTGCGACCGACGTGTCCGCTCACTGCAGGCACTGGACCCGCACCTGGAGTCACGGTCTGGGGTGCGGTGCCGCGCTTATCACATCCAGCCTGACTGCAAATCTGTACCTCAGTCTGGTAATTCCATCTGCTGTGCTGCCATTCGTGAACACCATTCCAGGGAGTGTTTCCCAGCAGGATAACGCCCGCCGACATACCGCTGTTCTAACCCGACATGCCCTGCAGACAGTGAAATGTTCAAATGTGTGTGAAATCTTATGGGACTTAACTGCTAAGGTCACTTACACACTACTTAACCTAAATTATCCTAAGGAGAAACACACACATCCGTGCCCGAGGGAGGACTCGAACCTCCGCCGGGACCAGCCGCACAGTCCACGACTGCAGCGCCCTAGGCCGCACGGCTAATCCCGCGCGGCGCAGACAGTCGACTGCTCAACCACCAGATCTGCTGACGTCATCGGACGGCTACTGCTGCATCATCCACAGACGGCATTAACCGTCGCTGTATCGACCGACCAAGTAAGTGCAACACGCATCGAACTACATCCCACAAAGTAACACCTGGCACCTGTACGACACAATTCACGGACGTTTGCATCTTTGTATTCAATATTTGGCGGTTTCACGGGTTGTTAATGCACGAGCATTTCACATTCGCAATAACGTACCTCGCACTTACATTAAACTGTAATCTCGCAATGTTATGGCTTACATAGGTTACCTATACAGATGTATAGAATTTCATTACTCGGGATTAATTATTTTTTTGGTGGTGCGATATATATGAGCGAGGTCGGATCTAGGTACTTTCAGTACGGATGCAGCACATCTTCGGAAACCCTGCGGGACTTGGCGAATGCTACGAGCAGTGGGGCCTGTGGTTGGGGGCGCTACTTGTGCGTGGCGGGTCGAGAATTTGGGTCAGTCCGTAGCGCACCCGGATGGCCGAGACTGCTGAGGCAACCATTCCAGAGAGGCGGAGCATCCAGGTGCAAGCCCCGCTCCAGCACAAATTTTCAGCCTTCACCTCAGATTTATTTCAGTGCCCACAAGCGGCTCAAGTCCTGATTTCTCTTAATATCGTATTATTATTTTTATTATTACAATTATTATTATCGTTCCTTTCCGAGGAAACACGATTAGTTGTAGCGATACAAGTGTTTGGTGGGCGACTCGAGCGACTGGAAGGCAGACAGCAGGTTCAGACAGGTGGAGCTGGTGGCTGCTCCACGGCTAGCGCTCTCAGTACACCCTGTAAGCGTCTGAGCCTCGGTTTCTCGGAATCGGCTGACAAGTGCGTCCTACTAGAGCAGGAGTCCACGTAATGTTGTGAGCAGACGAACCCACTTCCGTGTGGCCGTGATTGTTGGTTCTTTGATTGCTCTGGGCAAGAAAGATTTATTTCACTCGAGACTTATTTGCCACAGCAGAGTGCAGAACATTTACAACCGTCACTGACCACGAAAGCGTCACTTGTTGCATACGATGACAAACTCTTCTCTCGATGTCCAACTTGAACTAACGCACGCACTCATGTGAAACTTCAGAATCACCGTTCGTTGAGAATGGTGTTGACTGCCGAAGCTGCAGGCACAAACTGGCCAGCACTGGCGCACGCTCGGCTCTGTGTCGACCTCAGCAGTGCTAGGGCGCTGCAGCCGTGGGGCTGAGACGCCTCCCACACGGCTGCGAGAGCGGGATCTGTCCGCCTAACATCTCTGGACGACACCCCGTGTAAGGCCGCGCGGACGGCCGTCGACTGCACGCTTCCCTAGTTACAGAAGACTGAATCCACTCGGCGCCTCTGCCACTTGCCACCGGCTGGGGTTTGCTTTTTTCTTCGGCGGACACTGCCTGTGGCATGCATTACGCTAACGAGAGCTCGTCCGGTAACGAGCAATTAGCCGTAACACACAGGCGGCTGCGGGCCTCGTTTCTGCTTCACCCCCCCCCCCCTCTCCCTCTCTCCCTCTCTTCGCAGTTCTCCTACGAGACACCCCTCATAAACTTGTCTCCAGTTTACAGCACCGCCAGCGGCAAGCTGCAGCTGCACTGGGTCCATTCCCCTCTTTACAGGCTCGATTGCTGCGATTACCATCTACAGCACCCGCCACTCCATTCAGGGCGAACACCGCACGTTGCCTCTAACCGGTCTGATCTGGAATATCGCTCACATTCGTCCTGTTTCTGTAACCGACGAAGGAGGCATCACATTAGGCTTAACACTGTCTTGTAGAAACGTGGCTGTAGCAGAACTGTAAGTACGTCTTACAAACAGCAGATGCCCAAAGCTCGTTTAAATGCTGACTTCCTAGATTTTCGAGAAACTTTATATACTGAGCCGCATCGACTGCGATCACGCAGGTGTGTGAGTAGCTCGAGACTATTCGACTAACAGAAACCCGGAAACTATGCTCGACGACGAACGCTTCACAGAAGCTAAAGTACCCTCGGGAGTGTCTCGACGTGGCGTGAGAGAGAAAAAGTGTAGCTGGTGGCCCACTGGGGAGCGACAGACCGCCGCGCCACGCTCTGCCGCTGTGCAGCTCGGCGTGAGCACACCGTGCCAGCCACCGCTGCCCGCCCTTACATCTCGGAGCCGCTCACTCTCGCCGCAGCTGGCGTCGCCAGGCTCGCCACACCTTGTACCGGGACTCGAACCCAGCAGAGCAGCCACACATGCTATGGAGGCGGAGATTCCTGTACACGCAGCGAATCAAAATTGGCTCACTCGGGCACAACAGTGCGATTCCTCGCATGCTCTATTTGAAGAAGGAATTTCTGAGAGCGTACGTTTGAAGCAGGTCATTATATGGTTGTGAAACGTGGACTTGGGGGAAACCAGAAGGGAAGTGAATTGAATCATTTGAGATGTGGTGCTACAGAAGAATGTTGAAAATTAAATGGACAGGTGAGGTACGGAATGGGGAGATTCTCCGCAGGATCGGCGAAGATAGGAATACGTGGAAAACAGAGCATCTGTTAAGACATCAGGGAATGACTGCCGTGGTACTGGAGGGAGCTGTAGAGGGCAAAAACTGTACAGGAAGACAGAGTCTGGAACACACCCAGCAAATAATTGGAGAGGTAGGTTGCAAGTGGTACTCCGAGATGAAAAAGGCCGGACAGGAGAGGAATTCGTGGCGGGCCGCATCGAAGCAGTCAGAAGGTTGATAACTCTTAAAAAAGTGTATTTAAAATATTATAAATTCGAACCGTTTGTAGTACGTATGTTCAACATATACACACCGATAAGGTTTGTCGTTACTTCTGTCCTATGTCAGGTATTTATTTTTAAGTGATTATAACTCTTTACGAATATTTCTGACATGTATGACCAATAATTGTTACGATCAACACTAAAAAAACTGTAGTTATGCGATAAGTATAGTTTCATAACTGAATGCTGCAGCATTGCAAGGGCAGATTTAAATTAGGAAATTAATCGAAGGAAGTATGGAGCCGGAGTGGAACTCTTGGACGCGAGTATTGTAACACAAAATAGTAGCAACTGCATTAACTATAAAGCACAACCTCATAGTCTTGAATGAAGATCATTACAGCCTTCGTTTGACTTCAGTTTTCTACCGAATATACGTACGGGGCAAAATTTCTACGTAGGGAAATTTTTGTCTTTGAAACGGTTAGTAAGCAAGGTGCTTGTGGAATGACAGGTCTAGGCCGTCAAATAAACATCATTCGCACAACAACGATTTCATTAAACTACCACTCTGCTTGTAGGTAACTAAACAGAAAAGCTTGCGATTATGTTTACAATACAATTACAAACGCCAGAAGGTGTCCAATTAGCTTCCTTTTACAATCGATCGAATATGGGCAGGACTCAACCCGGCACCAATTCACAGTACCGCGTGCGCCTTTTTACATGACCTGGCCAAATAGTACAATAACGTGTGCTTGAAAACATAAAATACATTTAACAGACGCACAATAACCAGTTAACATAGTGGGCCGCTCTTTCAAGTACCTTTCATGATACTAATAAATAATCTAAACTCCATAAATAAGGATACGAACAAGTTGGAAGAGAGGTGCTTGAATGTCAGAGCAATAACTATTAACTTTTCAATAATAAAGCAACAAGAACAAGTCCTGCTAAACCTTAGTACAACAACGAATTACACAGATTCACACAGTAAAATAAGCTAACGCACTCATTTAGGAAGATCAGACCCGCCACTCATATCTACTCTCTCGCTCCACACCAGTGCTCAAAAAGTAAATGAGCAATTTATAACTCAAGACAAAAAAAACATTTATTTCCGACCTCCGGTAACAAAAACGAATTAGCGAGCCAAACCCATTTAACATGAAACAATCAATAACGAATTCTTTTAGAGTCTGTCTTAACAGTAACAAACATGAAGTAAAAACAATCGACTCGAATCTAATGGGGCGCTCTAGACAGACTAGATGGTATGTGCACAGTAGTGACCGGCAATGTTGTGAGGCGTGAACAGCAACGGCAGCTTTCGGTAACACCTGCATCCATCCGTAGGCAATTTCAAGATGTATGGCCTTTCAGCTCCCCCGGCGTAAAATCCGTGTGGCTTGTGTTTGTGGGAATATCTGAAAGATCGTGTCTATCAGGAATGTATCCTTGTCTGAAGGATAGTCTATGACGACATATAGCTCTGATTACACCGGATATGCTGCGAGCAACTGTCGACCGTGCTGTGTCGCTGACTCAGAAGACCGTGTTGAACACATGTTGTATCTCGTGACCACATCCAGAAAGACGTGCCAGAACTACCGTCGTCATGTGTCTGATCGTTCCTCCGCTCCTCCTGCACCCACACGACGTTTTTTGACTGCTTACGGCGCCATATTTTCACCTAGTATCAGGAAATGGAACCTTTTTTTTTTTTTTTTTTTTTTTCAGCACACTCCGCGAGCGAACCGATTAGTGAACATACGTACGGCGTTTCAGTGTCCCGCGGTGTATACAGCACGCACTGCAGCACTCGAAACACTGTGAGTTTAGGTATAACCGCTGCAGCCTTCCAACACTTCTTTTCACTGCCTTCCCCAACACATTTTTAGGTGACTGTCCCATTTCGTGTCGCATCATCCATCAATACTTATACGATGTGTCGAGTGCTAAAGATGTTCACTATTGATCTTGTGACCAGAACTATCTGACTCCATGTTTTGCTACATATGCTATTTTGCATTATGTACATTTGAAGAGAGCCGGCACTCATTACACCAACTGATAATGTTGTACAAGTATTTCTACAATTCCTTACGATTTTACAAGGACGATACCTTCCTGCAGGCAACGGCATCGGCAGCAAACGATCTGTAGTGCTGAGGATCCCACCTGACGAATAGCTGACGTACAGGGGAAACAATATTCCCGTACCCGTGATTTCTTGCATACTGACAGTACTGAGCCCTGTTGGCTGTTATCGATATTGTGCACGGTAACACACCGGCAACGACTTCACACGTGCCGAAGTGGCCCAGAAGGTGTGCGCGGCGATCTGCGAGCCCTTTACTGGCCGGCAGGGCGGTCAGGAAGGGAGGTTCCAGGTGCCAACTGGAGCAGCGCCTCCAGTGCGCGCAGACAAGCTGGGTCGCGGACACCGAGCCAAGTGGGCAGCCGTACGTCGGGTCACGGACGCTGCTGTAGCCGTCTCTGGAACGTACTTGCCTTAATACTTGATCGCCGTTCTGTAAGGTCGTATAGTGCCGTAGCGAAGTAGCAGCAAGAACTCTGCTAATGGCTGATGTGTGTGTAAGCGGAAGCCGATTGAACCAGGCGCACTGTTCCCACACAAGCCGTATTAGCGATATACGTCTGTTTGATAATAGTCGTTTGTTTAGGGTGCCATTGTAGAAATCGCAGTGTGACAACAGCCTGCGTCGACAGTGGCAGGCAGAGGGAAAGGCTCGTCCGGATTTCTTCTCGGTCAGCTTTTACTGTCCCCTCTGTACGTACGCCCTTGACGGGTGGCCTGTCCTGCCACGTCTCGCCGCGGATCTGGAGTTGGTATTTTCTTGCATCGTAAGTAGAGCAGCGGTAGTTTTGGTACAGTACATAACTGAAGCAACAAATGGTAAGATTGCCGGTAGAGAAAGAAACGTGAATGAATATGTGAGACAGTAACTGGGAGCCGGCGATTTCTCTTTGTTTCTGTTTGTTTGTCTAGTCTAGGTATTGATGTGATCTTTCATGTGTTTTTGTTTTGCGCTTTCTTTTTAATTTTACCTTTTCTCGGAGAAATTGGGTTTTCTAGCGCTATGTGATAAGTTTGTATTGCTTGCTATGCATTTTTGCTGCAGCATCTCTGTCTCACGTTACAAATCAACTATTTTCGAATAAAACCTGAATCAAACATTGAAAATTTTAATCATGCTATAAATATTGTTAACTTTTAATTAACAGACCCGAGGACCGTTATTATGTAGTACAAAAATGTTCCGTAGGTTACGCGGTCCTTTATGTGTCCTAACTCAGTTTCTAACGATTGAACTCTTGCGATTTCTAGGGTAATCTAGTGAGCCACTGATCGCGTACGCAAGCAAAGCAATGGAAATGAGGTTACGCCCGATTGGTCTGGAACACTCCTGACGTACACTTAATGTCGATACGACCTTAACAGACCAAGGCAACTACTAAAACTGCGGTAGTCTGCGCTTACTCGTAATACTCTAAGGTAGCGTGCGACAGTGTTACAGTTCCAGTCATTAGCTGTCTCCGACTTACGGGTCACGTAACATCACAGTGGTCGTTGTTTGTGCGGCAGCACGTGCACTCGCGTTGCGTCTGGTTTATTTGTTGCTGTGCCGTTTTGTCGCCGAGGCAGTGGCGACACGGTGTACACCTGTTGTACACGCCGGTTTTGTTCCTCTGCGATAACGCCCCGCTCAGTCTGCGGTACTTATCTGGAGCGGCCTGGTATAGTACGTGCTGCCAGCGCTCAATGAGTCCGCCGTGGGTCCAGGCAGCAAACTGGAACGGCGGACAGGTGCTGCTATAGATGCGCGCGATAAGTCGCCTTACGTACAGGTGTCGACTTAATAATGGGGCGGTGGCTGTAACATGCAGAGGTCTCACTGCAAACAGTCGATGTTATCAGCCGAGGCGCGGCCACAGGGGGGCAAAAACCTAATACTTGATGGCGTTTTTCGGTATTTTTTGTTGCAGTCGTCAGTATTTTGTCCTACCACAACCTTCTCGATCTTTCGATCTCTGCATGCCTTCTGCAGCCAACGTCCTAAACAGTGTGTTTTGTAGACTGTACTCTCAATGTGATCCTACTATTTTCTGCCGCAGCAGAAATGCCACTAACGTCGGCGTGTGAGGATATCTCAATGCTTCTTTCGTCACCCAACTTTCTCAACAAATGTCATATCGTGTGGAGTCATTATCATCAGCAACAACGTCAGTGTCATCATCAACCTACTCAGTATCCACTGCTCGACAAAGGCTTCCTCTACACCTTGTTCTACACTATCATCTCCAGCTGTGCTCATCCACGTTCCTTCCGCATATTTGTCTGCTGTTATTTACTCTGTTTGTGAAAATTATATCCGTAGATCGTAAGGATTCGAAAAAGAAAAAACCGCGTTATATTTGAACCGCTAAGAGGTGCTGATAACTCGTTCTTTGTTTGCAACTGGTTCTAATTTTCAGATCATCTTCACTTACCGTAAAGCTAACTGCAACAACAATTTCACTATAATTATTTTCAATTATTGATTATGTAAGAACTTTCTTATGATTACCATTTTCGGCGTTAGTCTGCTTCAGATTTTTTACGGTAAATATGAAAGAAAAACAATTGTTAACAACTGAATTACAACTAGCATAAAAAGCTAAAATTCACATTTGCATAGGCTCTACGGGTAATGTAGGTGCACTGTGCAAACATGCCAATATCTGCCAGTAAACAAAAAATGTATCTTGTCGTATGTTTTTCTGTACAGACCTACGCATGCAGCGGGTGAATGGTATTAACATGTTTATAGAGGGTCCACTAGCATTTATGTGACCAACAGTCAGAAGCCTGAGTACATCTACATCTACATACTCCGCAATCCACCACACGGTGCGTGGCGGAGGATACCTCGTAACACAACTAGCATCTTCTCTCCCTGTTCCACTCCCAAACAGAACGACGGAAAAATGACAGCCTATATGCCTCTGTATGAGCCCTAATCTCTCTTATCTTTGTGGTCTTTCCGCGAAATATAAGTTGGCGGCAGTAAAATTGTACTGCTGTCAGCCTCAAATGCTGGTTCTCTAAATTTCCTCAGTAGCGATTCACGACAAGAACGCATCCTTTCCTCTAGAAACTTCCGAGTTCCTGAAGCATTTCCGTAACACTCGCGTGATGATCAAACATACCAGAAATCTATCAGCCCACCTCTGAATTGCTTCTGTGTCCTCCCTCCATCCGACCTGATAGGGATCCCAAACGCTCGAGCAGTACTCAAGAATAGGTCACATTCGTGTTTTATAAGCGGTCTCCTTTACAGATTAACCGCATCTTCCCAAAATTCTACCAATGAACCGAAGACGACTACCCGCCTTCCCCACAACTGCCATTACACGCTTGTCCCATTTCATATCGGTCTGCAATGTTACGCCCAAATATTTAATCGACATGACTATGTAAAGCGCTACACTACTAATAGGGTATTCAAACATTACAGGATTCTTTTTCCTATTCATCTGCATTAATTTACATTTATGTATATTTAGAGTTAGCTACCATTCTTTACACCAATCACAGATCCTGTCCAAGTCATCTTGTATCCTCCTACAGTCACTCAACGACGACACCTTCCCGTACACCACAGCATCATCAGCAAACAGCCGCACATTGCTATCCACCCTATCCAAAAGATCATTTATGTAGATACAAAACAACAGCGGACCTACCACACTTCCCTGGGGCACTCCAGATGATACCCTCATCTCCGATGAACCAGTTTTTGCAGCGGGGATGTGCAGGAAGAGAGTCACTGAGGTTGTGGAAGTTACTGACGAGTCATGCGGACTTCAGTACCGCGACCAGAAGCGCTAGGTTTCTGTGTCGAGGGTCCGTGCCGCGAACAGCCCGATCGAGATGGTCTCACGAATTCTCGATTGGGTACGAAGCTGGCGAGTGTGGAGGCCGGGGGAGTACGGCTAACTCAGCCTGGTGCCCTTCGAACCACCCGCGTACACTGCGAGCTGTCGTCCTGCTGGTAGATGTCCCCGTGGCAAAAAAACAAACTGCAAGTCGGGATGGACATGGTCCCAAAGGATAGATGCAGACTTGCATACTCGTGTGGGTCCGTTATGACTTTCAGAGTGACACGAGATCATTTAGGGAATGCCACGAATGCATTCCCCTCCTCCAGCCCGGACCTTCCAACCCTTGTCGGAGGGGCTTCGCTCTCAGACGCATCACGCCGCTTGAAGCGTGATTCATCTGGAAGGGCCAGTTGTCGCCACCCGGTGGACATCCAGTTACGTTCGCCACCGCCTGAACGAGGCGCCTGCCACGGAAGCCCACACGCGGCCACGTCCGCTGGCAGCCCCTCGGTTAACGCGGGCGGTCAGCTGCTCAGCAGCCGCCGCTTGCCCCCGTCACCTGCGGCCCGTGGTCCACCACAGCTGCCTCGGAGCCACATTTCGAGTGTGGCCATGTATGGAAGTGAAACATGGACGATAACTACTTTGGACAAGAAGAGAATAGAAGCTTCCGAAATGTGGTGCTACAGAAGAATGCTGAAGGTTAGATGGGTAGATCACATAACTAATGAGGAGGTATTGAATAGGATTGGGGAGAAGAGAAATTTGTGGCACAACTTGACTAGAAGAAGGGATCGGTTGGTTGGACATGTTCTGAGGCATCAAGGGATCACCAATGTAGTATTGGAGGGCAGCGTGGAGGGTAAAAATCGTAGAGGGAGACCAAGAGATGAATAGACTAAACAGATTCAGAAGGATGTAGGTTGCAGTAGGTACCGGGACATAAAGAACCTTGCACAGGATAGAGTAGCATGGAGAGCTGCATCAAACCAGTCTCAGGACTGAAGACAACAACAACAACATTTTCCCACTTACGGTATACATGAACCACGGCACCACGTCGACTGTTTACAGACCTACTCATTTCATAAGTGGCTTCTTCCTCTGCCTGAAAGCCAATCACCGTACCCTTTCGAACGGTAAATAAATCGCTCCGTTGCCATTTCACGACAACTGCCGCACTGTTTTCCGCATCCCCCTGACACGCTTTATATACCCTCCACTGCTAGAGCCGCCACCGCCTGCCTCGATATCGTTACTGAATGTTGACGAACACAGAGCCGGCCGGAGTGGCCGAGCGGTTAAAGGCGCTACAGTCTGGAACCGCACGACCGCTACGGTCGCAGGTTCGAATCCTGCCTCGGGCATGGATGTGTGTGTTGTCCTTAGGTTAGTTATGTTTAAGTAGTTCTAAGTTCTAGGGGACTGATGACCACAGATGTTGAGTCCCATAGTGCTCAGAGCCATTTGAACCATTTGACGAACACAGACGGCGGCCACATTAATGTAACTGGATCGTGTGTAGCCACACAGACAAGGCGGCTGGCGACCTCCCTAACGTCTCGTGTGCTCAGTATCGTAGTTTTAAAACCAGCAGTTGCTTAAAAACAACGCGTGAGAGTGCATTAAGAAATTGATCAGAAGATTTGTTTAGGTTCAACAAATGCAAGCGTAATAAAAATAAAATAATGGTAAAATAGTGGCAAGTATGCGTCCTAACTTCTTATTAAAATAACGGAAACAGCAGCTGAAATATACATTATGAACATCGCTTACCGTATTTAATCCATCCTTTCCTTAAGCATTTCGAGGAACGTATTTGGTCTGTGACCGATCGAGGTGGCGCAGTGGGAGGACATTCGTTCAAACCTGCGTCCGGCCATCCTGATTTACACTTTCTGTGATTTCCGTGGATCGCTTCGGGCAAATGCCGGTATGGTTCATTTGAAAGGGCACGGCCAATTTCCTTCGTCATTCTTCCCTGCTCCCAGCTTGTGCTCCGCCTCTAATGACCTCGTTAAAGACTAATCTCTTTCCCCAATCAACAAAATTCCACAGAGAGAAGTAGGGTCTATTTGGGACAGCGGGTGGAACGCAACAGTCGACGCCACGCAGCTTGTAATCATTAATGAAATTGTCCGAATGGGACGGAAATCGTGGGTACCGTGTGCAACCCTGCAAATATTTGCGACTGATCAGTAAAAATGTATCCTGTCGTAAGTTTTCCTACACAGTCGTACACGTCACAATTTAAATTTAGAAGTGCTGCAGGCGAGAGATACTGACATATTTATACACGGTCCAGTCGCACTGGTATGACCGACTGTCACAAGTCTGAATGTCGGTACACTGAGAGTATCGGGATCATGCACTGCGGCAATTTCAACTGTTTCGTGTACACCCTTAAATTCGACGTCTATAGTGTCCTGCGACACAGGAGCGACAAGATACATTGCTATTCCATCAGTATATCACACATTTTAACACTTATCAGCGCAATAGGAGCAGAGTTGGGTGCAACAAAATTGGATGATTTACGCAAGAGAAAGAGCTTCACAAATTGTGCAAGTCAATAACGTGTTGTTCTACCTCTGGCCCATACGAAAGCATTTATTCAGTTTGGGATTAATCGATAGAGTTCTTTGATCCCCTCCTGGAGGATATCTTGGAGAATCTGCCCAACTGGCGCATTAGGTGATCAAAACTCGGGATGCCCGAAGGGCTCGCACGTAATGCTAGCCGCGCGGGGTAGTCGCTCGGTCTAAGGCGCTTTGTCACGGTTCACGCGGCTCCCCCCGTGGGAGGTTCGAGTCCACCCTCCCTCGCGCACGGGTGTCTGTGTTGTCAATAGCGTAAGTTAGTTTAAGTTAGATTAATTAGTGCGTAAGTCTAGGGACCGATTACCTCAGCAGTTTGGTCCCATAGACGGTTACCACAAATTTTCAATGTCTCCCATAATGCTCCAAAAGTTCTCAATTTGGGGAGATGCGACGACCTTGCAGGCCAAGGTAGGGCGTGGCAAGAACTAAGACATGAAGCAGAAACTCTGTTTGGGCGCGGGTGCGCATCACCTTGCCGAAATGCAAGATCTGGAAGGCTTGCCACCAGTTGAAAACGTGCCTCCGATTGAAATCCGTGGAAAAACGGAAGCTGTGATGATTGTATCGACATCGGTAACGTGCGGCGTTGTGTAGTTGGTGCTGGTAATGAAGGCGACAGCGGCGCTGACCACGACGTGTGCCGCGTACGGCAACACACGAGTTAGGTTGGTAAATCCAGCAGACAAAATGGACGGAGGACACGGACTGCCTCTCGATGGACGCGAGCTGCATGGAATCCGCCCGAACCCCTCTGCGCGCACTTCACACTTGGCGGCAGACGTTACTGCTCTGAACGTCTCTACGTGCTCACTGTGTGCTCAAAGTTTAAAAAGTGTGATGTGACGCGGCCAGCGGGCGTACTACAGACACTGCGCAAAGCTCCGTCAGATTTTCGCTGCAATTCTAATTTCGCGAACGATCGGAGATTGAAAAAACAAAAATTCGTACTTTACAGAGCAGTTTAATTTTCCCTACCACGTACAGCAATAAATGCAAGTTCCAGGAACGTACATTTAAACAATGAGGGTTTGTAGCAATGGTAATGAAAGAAGGGACGAGGAATGGAAGATGGAGACATAGAGGAAACATGCTAAAACACAATGCAGATATGGAAAAAGCAAGTGGTGTGATGATTGAGAAATAGAAAGAAACGTTAACAAGGTGACAGAAGGAAGTGTTTCAGCTACATCTTGAAAGCAACAGGGTACCGAATGGTTCCAGACGTGGACAGCACCTACAGCAGATATGTGAGACCTTGTGAGCAGGTGACAGGTACTCAACTTCTGGTCATTGGGGTACTTATGCACCGTAATAGAGATTTTGTACAATGAGTGTTTCAACATATTTTCGTTTCATATACTGTAGAAATATGTTCTGAAACTTTTTAAGGGCCTTGAGGGAAACGACAGTATTTTCGGCCCCCTGCAACGTCCATGCAGAGTTGAATCCAAGTTCTTCGCTGTTTTTGATAAGGTGTTGGGTGTTTACTGAGAAGAACAGGAGCTATATTTGTTCGAGGGATTCAGAACTTGTCCATTTCCGATGGGATAGTGAAATTATTTTTTTGTCATTGAGTTTAAGTCCCAGGTCTAGTGTCCCTTACCACTGAAGACAGGTCATCAAAAAAATGGCTCTGAGCACTATGGGACTTAACATCTATGGTCATCAGTCCCCTAGAACTTAGAACTACTTAAACCTAACTAACCTAAGGACAGCACACAACACCCAGTCGTCACGAGGCAGAGAAAATCCCTGACCCCGCCGGGAATCGAACCCGGGAACCCGGGCGTGGGAAGCGAGAACGCTACCGCACGACCACGAGCTGCGGACAGACAGTTCATCATTCGTGTGGACGTGATGGTAGTGTAGATGTCTTCAGGCGTGGCATTTGGTCGAAGCTGTAGGTTTTCGGCATGGAAATGGTATCTGCAGAAGGACAAAACAGATGAAACATCATTGACATAACAAGGATATAATATAGCCCCCTTGCTTGTCAAAGAAACTACAACACAAGTTCAAGTGGGTTATGTGACCCCTTTTTTTTTCCAGAACTGTCCTATGACTGGTATAACCGGAATTAAACAGACCAAAAAAATCAGAACAATTAATCCCAACCAATAAATGAGCGGTGTATCAGTAGCAGTGTTTGCTAGTACTTAATTAATTATATTTTCATACTTAGTTGCGTGGTTTATCTAAATGGGAGGCCACCCAGGAATCGCACCGAGCTGGGCTGCAAGCACAACTCAAGAAGAAGTCGCAGAAGAATTCGCCGGCGGTGCCATTTGTTGAGCCAACCTTCGGTTTGCGGAGCCGGCCCTGGACGCTGCTGGCCAGAGTGGAGTGCCGCAGTGCAGGCCCAGCGGCAGAGTCCTGAATGTGGAAGGAGGAGAAGTGGCACATTTGTGAGGCCGTAAGAACGCTACTGTGAACGGAACGTAGAAAGCTGATACACTTCCGGCATTGTCAGCGTGGGGATCATTTGGAGTACTTTCAGCTGCCAATAACACTAAAATCATTTATTCATGTAGATTACCAGTTTCCAGAATTCTGTTGCCATCTTCAGATCTATGTTGACATCATTACACGACTTACTGTTTTGGTGCACACAATTGTGTAATGATGTAAACACAGATCCTAAAATGGCAACAGAGAATTGCCAAACCCGTAATCAACACGAATAAATGGTTTCAGCGATATTGGCTATTGAAAATGTACTGAGTGTTCGTAGAAAGCAGAACTGCTTCGAAACACACTGCCCGTCATAGGTAACGTCGCGAAGTGCATTGAGAACCCAGGAGTTAGGCCACCTCTGAAGGCTTGGGATGCCACCGAGCTCAGGCGCTACAAAAACCAAATGTTGAACCCAATTTAAGAACAGCCAGGACTGGCTAACATAAATAATTTACAAGTTAGAGAGAGAAACTCTACTGAGGACATCTAGACACAGATTTTCAGCACCGAATGTAAGGCAGCATGTTACTGGTTAGCAGCCTGAAAGAAGAACCAGGGGTGGACGCCAGCTTGTTTCAAGACGTCTTTTCACTGCTCGTCACTCAGAATATCCGTAGTTCAGCCAACTGAAATGGCGTGACGAACCAAAAACGAGAAAACACTAGTGTTCCTTATAGGAAACACACTGTAAAAACTCATTTCTGCGCCAGACTCTGGTCCGCACTTGATCAACTGAGCAGCCAGGCGCCTCTTCAAGCAGATGAGCGGTGGACTTGGACACTGCTGTGACTCAGTTAAACTGAGCTGTAGGCGTGAGTTGTTGTGACTGACTTTGCAGCCACTCGACCGTCACGTTGCCGATCAACACGACAGTGAGACCAGCCGCAGGGACAGTCAAATCACTTTTACTGAGCCTCACTTATTTCGAGATTCACTTTGAAGACTTGCGTGCAGCTTTCACAATGAACGTGGTTTCAACTACAGGGGACAGATGCAAACTTATACCCTTCCCTAGCACTATCTGCATCTTAATAATTTGACAATCACAGTATGACTTTGCAAATATACATTTTCTTATATCTGATATAATTAATTTTCTTCGAGACATTTGAGTCTCATCTTTATACACGATAATGATGAAAGCTGAAGAAATGAATTAAAATATGTGTCACGGGCATTGGAGTAGTATACTCCGTGCAGCTATATTAACTGCAGTGCTGTGGGGATATAATGGGCTGCATACCGGCCTAGTAAACGAGAAGACCCAGGTTCAAATCTCGATGGTGGAACAAATTCTAATTCATTTCTTCAGCTTTTCACTATTACTGTATATAAAATTTTAGAAAGCATTCTCTAATGGAGAGTGAACAACAATCCGTATAATATATTGAAATTCAGTAGAACAGTCTCGACTGCAACAGGTGTTTATTTTGCTTGGCAGGCGGTTTCGGTACATAATTTTGACCATCGTCAGGCCGCAAGCGCCGTGACGGTGGCTGCTGGTGGTGGTGGATGGAGTGAGAACACGGGAGTTAACAGCTCTGCCGACCAAAATGAACTTCCCTTACGATGAAACTGTTCTATTGAATTTTAATATTTCCCGAATACGAATTGTTTCATTACGATTCGTGTTCATTAGGATCAGATCTCACATCCTTTAATCGGGCTTGCCAGGGTATTAGTCTAGCTTTATCAATATGTGTCAAATGATTTAACCTACACTTTTTGTTTTACAAGAAATTTTACAACTCAGACGAAAATTACACATGAACGACGACATATGGAAGTTTGGGTCTAGCCACGAGTTATGCTGGAACAGCGAAAGTGTCTAAGGCGACAGCTCACACACAGTGTCTAACAATACCAGCACTTGCAAAGTAGATTAGGAATCAGATTAATAATGTTGCTCAGGCAGCATATGTTCGGGCAACAACAAAGTTATTGACTGTGGATGGTATCGTCAGAATAGAAATAATGAAGCCGTTTTAAAAAAGTCATTAATTTTGGCACTTCTCTTGAATGGATTCCCACGTAGATTTCGTCGAAGTCGTTATGGCTCATCTAGTTGATTCTAGGGTGATTCCACTTTGACTGCTAGAAGGTCCAGATCTGTATTTTAGCAATATTTGAAGACCTAACAAATGCGTTTTTCAGGAAATTCTTAATGATCAAACAATCCCAGATCAGAACAATGGTATGGTAGAAATAATTTTTGACTTGGTGTTCAAGATCCACATTTTTATTAAACTTCTTGTAAATTCACATATACTTCTTCTTAACTGTCACATCATCGAGAAAACAGTTTTGTATCAATCTTCATATATTTAATTCCCACTTTAACCAAACACAAGACTTGACTGTTCTTTTGCAAAGCGAAATAACAACTTAACTTCTGCAAAGTGAAACAAAGGCTGCTCTGTGCGCATTCGCGCCAAAACGGTTACAAGTAAGTCAAAGATTATGACAGTCTCACAGAAATGAATACACACAAGAACCATATCACTGTAATATATCGGTACATCGGAGTACCTATACATTATACATGTGAATACTGTCACAAAATATGTCTGTTACTTCTCAGAAAAGTAGTACGATATTAGTGGTATCGAGAACTGGGGTTGGAGTGCCGTAATGGTCACGTAAATGAAGAACCATTACAAGTGGAAAATACAGGTTGTGGCGCAAGTCAGGCATAAATTTTCTTTGCAGCCGGAGGTGGTTCCCGTTCGCAACTGCGAATATATTTCATGTCCTTCATAGCAGCTGTAGTCGCCTCAGTGCCTGCACGCATGGCCGTACTTCTTGGCAACAAAGGAACTATACTGGCCGATACTGAGCCTGCCACTTACAAATAAAATGTCTCCCTCTCTACGGGAACAACATTGGTGGGTCGTACGTGTAAAGGTGCGACACGTGCACGACATAGGGAATTTGGGTCTGGCCTGAAACGTGCTCAAGTAGCCGAAGCGCTAAGTCCGGTACAAATTTTCTTTCTCATTTTCGTTATACGGGTGGATGCGGTTCGTGTTCGTAACTCGCGATACACGTCACGTCGTTCACAGCAGTTGTACCTAGACACCAGAGCGCCCTTTCCTACGGTCACGCTTCCATGTCCGATAGAGCACTGCATAGTACTTGCTTGCCGATAACACAGCCACTGCACTTTCTTCGTAAACATCTGCCTCGACGCGGCACGGAGGGTATCTCGAAACTCGGAGCTTCCAGCAGGAGCGCCTCCGAAATGTTTTGGGCTGCCAAAGCCTGTTTCGGAGCTCGTCGAAAGTTGTGAAAGTTTTATCGGAAGGCAATGTGTGTGTATCTGCTGCTATTTGAGTTCCCCTATATGGCGCCGTAAACGTGTTGCCGCCGTCGTTAGTTTTCGTGCTTAGGAAACCTTACTGCCGGAGACTTCGGCGGGGAACGCTTTCGCAACACGTAAGGCACACACACACACGCCAGCTCTCATCCAATCAAGCCACGTCCAATTAATTAGAAGGGCGCTCGCGCATCTGGAACGCGCCGGTCGATCTCTTTTTGTTTCGTTTTTTGCTTTTTTTCCGGGAAGCCGGTCCCATTCATCGCAACCAGATAACGACTTCTTCTCTCGGCCCGCACATATTTTCCGGCTTACTCGCGCCCGAGGGGCCTCCGTTGAGCCGCGCTCTTCTTTTTCCCTCCCCTCCTTCCTTCCCCCCCCCCCCCCCCCAATCGGTTGCTCAGCCCCCCCCCCCTCCTCCACTCGTGGTGTGTTTTTAGGAGAGACGAGACGAACGACGCCTATCGAAAATGAAGCGCGCACGTGCACGGCGGATTTACGACCTCGAGAATGAGCTTTTTAAAGTTAATGCACGTCCGATGCAAGAGTTATGCGCTCTCAAGTAATTATGACCGCAGGTAATAAATCGTAGCCGCTTGTTTGCGAACGAGCATTCCTTATCGCATTTATTTTTTCCCTCGTTTACGCTTTCAGCTTCGCCCCGCAGGCGCTAGGAGGAACGAAATGTTTTACTTCACACTGGCATTAAAAATTACTTTTTCGCTACAATTTTCCCTACAAGTAATGTCTAACTCCTCAGACTTCGTTCGAACGAAACCTAATCTAACAAAAAGTTTATTCGTCCAGAACATAGGAGGAAAAAGGATTCCGTCAGCTCTTTTTTCTCTGTATCGTGTGTAATAAATTCGTGCTTTCTTCTTATTTTGGTCCCGTAATCTTCTCACTCTGGTTAACGAACGACGCCACTCGAAAATGGACTCGCGTCTGCAGCCGCGCACGGTGAATGTAAGACCTCGAGGATGGGGTTTCACACAGTTGATACACATCCGATGCGTGACTCTGCTCTCCCAAGAAACTGTAATCACAGGCAATACACGGCGGTGCTCGTTTCCGTACAAAAATTGATTTCGCATTTTTGCATCCCCTTTGTTTGGAATACGTGATTGTCTATCACGATTGAAATCTGGAGAAAGGTTCCTCCTTACAAACGCATCGACTCCAAATTCAGCATGAAATATCTGCCCACTGCCCTTAGATCAGTTACCTACAATAATATCTCTAATCCAGAGTGTAATATTGCGAATAATTAATTTCATTGAATTGAAAATTGCAGCCATTAATGCGAAATGGATTGTCTTTAATAGGTGCTCCCTTTAGAGACGTCCGTAACTCAGAAAATTAAAGGGTGTTCTTCGGGTCAGTGTTCTTCATTCAAAATTCAGGAGAAGTAGTACCTGACACTTACTGGATTTACAGTTGGACATTTCCGACGAAGTCTCGTTGTTCACTAGGTGACGTTTTTGTAACCTCGTTCAGAAACCTTACATCAGCTCGTGCCAGAAGCTTTATAGAATCATAACTTTTATCTTCATAGACCGTCCGAAGTCAGTTCGTGTGTTAATATCGCACTGCCGCTGGAAACTGCATGACAGTCGCCATATTACCATTAAAAAGAAATTCGTACAGATGAAAAATTTTGAAAATTGAATATGACACTGTGTGCGGGCCCTAACTATCCATCCATCCTTCATAAATCCGCACGTACAGATATCTTGGCTACATATAGTTCGATTCACAAAATGAGATTCCTATATACCTTTTGGAATAATTAACAATGTCTATTCTTGAAGAAGCATTACACTTTTTCGCTACACATTCCATTCTACACATATCATATTTAGCATCACCTCCATTCCCAGAGTTGCTCATGACAGCCACAAATTGCACGTTCTACCACCATACAGCGAGACCTCGGAGGTGGTGGTCCAGATTGCTGTACACACCGGTACCTCTAATACCCAGTAGCACGTCCTCTTGCATTGATACATGTCTGTTTTAGTCGTGGCATACTATCCACAAGTTGATCAAGGCACTGTGGCCGAGCGGTTAGGGCGCTTCAGTCTGGAACCGCGCGACCGCTACGGTCGCAGGTTTGAATACTGCCTCGGGCATATATGTGTGTGATATCCTTAGGTTAGTTAGGTTTCACTAGTTCTAAGTGGACTCGAGTGTCTACCCGTGGTCTAGGGGTATGTAGTGAAACATGGACTGTGGGAAAACCGGAACAGAAGAGAATCGAAGCATTTGAGATGTGGTGCTATAGACGAATGTTGAAAATTAGGTGGACTGATAAGGTAAGGAATGAGGAGGTTCTACGCAGAATCGGAGAGGAAAGGAATATGTGGAAAACACTGCTAAGGAGAAGGGACAGGATGATAGGACATCTGCTAAGACATGAGGGAATGACTTCCATGGTACTAGAGGGAGCTGTAGAGGGCAAAAACTGTAGAGGAAGACAGAGATTGGAATACGTCAAGCAAATAATTGAGGACGTAGGTTGCAAGTGCTACTCTGAGATGGTTAGCACAGGAAAGGAATTCGTGGCGGGCCGCATCAAACCAGTCAGTAGACTGATGAAAAAAAAAAAGTGGACTCGCCATGGACGTCGCGATTGAAGTTGCGCATCATGCAGCCTATTGCGCACAGTGTGAGTCGTAACACGACGTCTTGAAGCTGCACGGAAAGCATCATTCAACATGGTGGCGTTGCTGTCAGGGTTCCTCCGAGGCATAATCCGTAGGTAGCGGTCATCCACTGCAGTAGTAGCCTTTGGGCGGCCTGAGCGATGCATGTCATCGACAGTTCCTGTCTCTCTGTATCTCCTCCATGTCCGAACAACGTCGCTTTGGTTCACTCCGAGACGCCTGGACACTTCCCTTGTTGATGCGATCGAACCGCGGGGTCGACCTTCTAGGCATGGTCGAACTACAGACAACACGAGCCGTGGAATAACTGGAACTGATCGGCTGTCGGACACCCTCAATCTAGTAGGCGCTGCTCAGGCATCGCTGTTTACATCTTTGAGCAGGTTTAATGCCATCTCTGAACAGTGAAAGGGACTGTGTCTGTGATACAGTATCCACAGTCAACGTCTATCTTGAGGAGTTCTGGGAACCGGGATGATGCAAAACTTTTTTTTGATGTGTGTACTTGTTTGATAATTAAGTCACAGTAACGACATGAAGAGAACATAAATTAAAAATCATGCAATCGCTGCTGCCAAAAATGCCTAGACTTTGGAAATGAGTCTAGTCGCAATAACCTCGACCATCTGGTCCGAGCTCTATCGTGAGTAAGTCTGTCTCGGTCTCTTTTTGGTAAATTGTCATTTCACGGTAAAAATACCGCAATGCAAAGAGCGCTGAGGTCTATCGCAGGCGAATCGACTGTATTCAATAACGTTACACAATTTGGGCGCAGTACAAGGTATATTACAAAGAGAAGCCTTCCGAATTGAGATGTGGAGAATAATGTTGCATGGAGGATTATGAACAGCGAAGGAGAAGCTACTGCAGTCACCAGTACACCACACGGAAGACCCTCAACAGATTGAGAAAAAGGGTGTCGCAGTGCTGAACGTGTTTGAAGAAGTAGGATGTCACCGGTCGTGAACTTTGCGAATGTGGAACACTGAACACTTGTCGGTTGCCAGTAACCTGAGCGAACCCTGTGAAGTGGAAGACTTGTTTGCAGAAAATGATTGTTCCTTTCTGACCGCTGAGCAATGCGCGAAATTCTGTATCGTTAATATTGGACCATAAACACTGTTGTGATTTGTTGACGGTAGAATTAAAGGCGATGGACGACTTGAAACACAGTAATAGAAGTGGAGTGGTATATTTGTAACGTAAAATGGTGCGACTTTCACCAAATGGGAAATCGGGATAACAGAGACGTTTGGCACACGACAGACTCCCACATGAAGGTGCATATCGGTCTCTCAGTAAGGAATACGCCCTCCTCGAACACTAACGCTCACTTTGCACCTGTTATTCAGGCTCACTACTAAATTGTTTGGAAGTCCTTGGGAAATAATTGTCCCAGTCGTCTCTCAAGGCGGTTTTCTAGTTCTTGCTGGGTTCTTGGAGGGGGTGCTGGTCGAGAAACACGTCTGCCGAGAACATCCCAGGCACGCTCTATAGGGCTTAGGTCCGGGTTGTACGCACGCGATTCAACACGGTAAATACGAGGAGGTACCAAAAAAACTCGGAATTGTTTTTTAAAATCTGTAAATTTTCAAAATGTTTACAAACCAACCTTATCCCCTTCAAAATACTCTCCATTACAACTGATACGTTTGTCCCACCTGTTCGAAACATTTTTTGCAGTCATCTTTAGAAACAGCTGATCCGTCCCATTTTTTTCTTGACTTCTTCGGTGTTGTCAAATCGGTGTCCTTTGGTGCCCCTTTTTATCCGTGGAAACAAGAGAACGTGGCAGGAAGCCAGGTGGGGTGAGTGGGCGGGACCGTGCCGTTTGCAGCCAAACGTCGCCGGACGTGGCTTCCTGTACGAAACGTCACCTGCGACCTCTACAAATGTGAAACACCCTGTACACAGACGCGTTTGTGACTGACAGATGATCCAATTACGTATTTTACGGCAAGGAACCTTCCGTAAACCTGATCTGCTGCTGATCTGTGACTTGAAATGGGCGTTTCTCGGAGACCAGTTGTCTCTGTGTACATATTCACTGCAACAGCTTCTGACGTATACATCGTGTCGTGTTTCAAATGAGTTGAAGATGTACTCCATTTTCCACAGGAAATGCTCGCTGTCTGTGGCGCTTCTTCTCATGTTTTGGAACGGCGTGTCCTATCGTACTTTTGTTTCGCTGTTTAAAACGGCGACAGGTCAGAGACA
Source organism: Schistocerca americana (assembly GCF_021461395.2). Lineage (NCBI taxonomy): Eukaryota > Metazoa > Arthropoda > Insecta > Orthoptera > Acrididae > Schistocerca > Schistocerca americana. The sequence goes on from NC_060127.1 coordinate 197,177,039, forward strand.
CCGCGTGCTTAAGGCGAAAGGAAATGAGAGAGAGTGTGTGTGTGTTTTCCGTGTCTTGTCCCGGTATGGTTCAGCCGACCATGAACCCAGCGTGTCGACGAAAAGACCAGCGCCGGCAAAGGCAAGGCACGCTTTAAACACGCAACCGGTGAAGGGGACGTGGGTATATGGCTGGCTGTCGTTCGAGCGGCCAGCTGTCGGTCGCTGAAAGGGGACATCGAGAGCGAGAGGGAGATTATTGCGAACCAAATCGAGAATAAAGTTCTACGAAAAAAGTGACTAGCCGGCCCGCAGCTAAAGGGGCTGGACAATAGATGGGCTAATGGTAGCCCAGTTTTCCTCTAGAGCCGAAACCAGAGAGAGTAGTCCAGCGTCTGGAGCGAAGTCAACATTCTGACTCATCCCAAAGGACTTCATCGGGGGTGACGTCTACTCTCTAGACCGGCCAGTCAGTTTAAAAGGTGTTGTTGTCTACAAATCACCAAGTCATTTGTATACTGTTGTGCTGATACAAACACTGTCGTCTCTGAAGTGTTCCTCTGTTATACGCAGTGCTGTACAGTGTGTTCACATCCTCCCACATTTAGGTTCAAATGGCTCTGAGCACTATGGGACTTAACTTCTAAGGTCATCAGTCCCCTAGAACTTAGAACTACTTAAACCAAACTAACCTACGGACATCACACACATCCATGCCCGAGGCAGGATTCGAACCTGCGACCGTAGCGGTCACGCGGTTCGAGACTGTAGCGCCTAGAACGGCTCGGCCACTCCGGCCGGCTCCCACATTTAGGGTTTTCTTAAACACGACGAGGGGACAACACCCTAACCACGAAAAACGCGCCAAAACCGTAACTCAACTCGCCCTGTACTTCACTGTTCGCACCACGCACGATGGCAGGTAGACTTCTCCAGGCGTCCGCTAAACCCAAACTGTCCGACCGGATTGCCGTAGGGTATGGCTTGATCCATCACTCCCAGTCACTCGTTTCCAGTCATCCTCGTCCAGTGGGGTCGTTCTTTACAGCATCTCAAGCGTCACTTAACACTGACTACATAAACGGGTCGCATTTAAGGAGCTAGTCGGCCAGTGTACGTCACTGCCTTTGGCCCCCTGTGCCAGCTTTGGAGCTCTGGTGGGATTCCTGGAAAGCCGCCCTCCTCGATGCCCGACGGTCCATGTCCGTCGCTACTTCAGGGAGGTCCCCCTGGTCTTCGTTTGGACGCGGTCGTTTTTTCCCGTTTTCGCTTCAAAGTCGACGTTACCAACAACTGACTGGACAGTTTTACACGAATTGAAATGTCCCTGACGGGTTCGCTACCCAGGTGACAGCCAGCGACTATCCTACGTTGGAAGTGACTCAGGTGTCCACTCTGCTGTTATTGTCTCTCTACTGACAACGCTTCGCCTCCTTTCGTACTGGCGCTTCTGCTGCTTGTGACAGCTAGTGGTCGGATCCGCATTACGTAGTGGTGTCCCGAATACTTTTGATCAGATACTGTATATCCAACAGATACTCGTGTTAGATTTTTGTAAGCTACGGTTTGTACGAAGTCTCCGCACATTTGTATTTTTAACTGTTCCTTTACGTGCTGCAACTCGTAGCAATTATGTAGTGGAAGACAAGGAACCTTCGCTCAACTTGACTTGACGGTCTCCGTCAGCACATTCTGTCCACAATGCTCCGCTGCTCTGGCCCCGACGGGTCAGTCGGGACCGACCGACCGCCGCCTCGTCCTGCGTCGTCTGGATGCGGTGTGGAGGGGCTGGGTGCCTGCACGCTTCCCTCGTGGCCGCTCTCGGCTTCCTGGACCTTGGCGCCTTAGCTCCTTACTTGGCGTCACGAGGTCGAGTGCAGCCCACTCCAGTCCTCTCGCCAACGGGAAGTCCGTGACTGTACCGGGATTCGAACCCGGGTCTTCCGCGTGGCAGCCAAACACGCTGCCGGCCGCTGTGGCCGAGCGGTTCTAGGCGCTTCAGTTTCGAACTGCACGACCGCTTCGGTCGTAGGTTCGAATCCTGCCTCGGGCATGGATGTGTGTGATGTCTTTAGGTTAGTTAGGGACTGACGACCTCACATGTTAAGTCCCATAGTGCTCAGAGCCACTTGAACCATTTTTGAACCAAACACGCTGACCACTCAGCTATGGAGGCGGATTCCTATCACAATGATTGCTTTGACAATTTCTATTTGTTATACGTTCCTACTAATAGGTAGGTGAATTGAAGATGGTCACTTGACCAGCGCTAATTGCCGGTAAATACGAGTGGTGTTCAATAGGTAATCCAACACTTTTTTACTCCAACAATTTCGTTGAAAAATGGGGAATTTGTTGTGCAACGTCGGTGAGTATTCTCACTTCAGATACGATAGTTTCATGAAGTTCCGCTAAGTGGCGGTGCTGTACGTCGCCTTCAAAGTGGCGGCACAAGCAGAGAGATGTTGTTGAGTTCTTTCGGTGGGAAACCAGAGCATCGCAGTTTTTCACAGGCCGTCGCAGAGTATCTGTGCTGACCTGGCAGTGAATAAAAGCACGGTGAGTCGTTCAGCGAGGCGACAACAAGGTCGCGCAAACCTTTCGGATCTTCCGCGTGGTGGCTCATTCAAGGTGACAGTCTCCACAAAAACGCAAACGAACTTCTCCTTCTCGATGACGCGCAAGGCCTCACCCAAGTTTGCATACCCGAGAGGAGATCTTACATTGGACTGTTCTTCCTCATCCACCCAACCGCTCAGATCCCGCACCTTTAGATTTCCACCTGTTTGCCCGAATGGAGGATGTACTCTGCGGGAAGCAATACGTTTTTGATGGGGAGGTTATTGATTACTGAGCCAGCAAGTCGACCAGTAGAGTTCTACTATGCGGGCATACAAGCCCTCCCAGTAAAGCAGGGTCAGGCCGCCATACTGAGAGGAGAATATTTTGAAAGATAGGGCTTTGTAGTCAAAAGAGCTGGGAATAATATGGTGTATTTGAATCGTGGGTAAAACCAACCTGCTGCCAGAAAAGAATATGTGTTGTATTACTTATTGAACGCCTCTCGGAAATGCACGTTACAGATGATTTAGTGGTTTCGTGATGCCGTTAGTACTGCAAGAGGCAAAACGAGAATTGATCGGGAGTCGAACCCCAGACCTTAGCATCAATAGTTTGATGCTTATTCTGTGAGCCACAGTGCAGACCATCGTCATTATTGATACAGTGTTAAATGTCATACGTGTCCTTGATGACTGGCCCGTATCAATAATTTATGTGCATTGGTTAGGAAAATTTTATAAGTAACGCTGTCTAATCATTTGGGATTTCACCAGTAAACCCCCTCCTTCCGCAGGCACGCTCCGCCCCCGGTCCTCCTCCCCTGAATGTTCTCCTATCTCCCGACCTATGTGTCGTGCAAACATGTATTCTCGCAGGGACACTCAGTGGTATATTTGGATACTGTCTGGAAAATGCAAGGCGACGTAGTAAATTAAACTGTCATGCCTGCTGTTGAAGTTTTAATGCATGAGCAGTGAAAATGTGGTAAGCGATATACACTTTTTTTCATTATTTATGGGAGGCGTGAGTGAGAAATAGTTTCTAAAAGGTTTTCAATTATGTTTAAAATTTATTACAAGTCTCTAAGTGCCCTTATTCTCGAACACTGGACTAATATAATGTGCAGAATTTGAGCCCCGTGAGTTATGCTGCTTCAGGACATACACACACAGTTTCTAACTTTAATACTTGACTTACTGTGCTAAACTTTTAACGTAAGATTGTACCTCTTAATGGGGAAATTATGACAGCATTTTAAAATTTTAAAATCAGTGAATAATTATATGAAATATTCAAAATCATATTTTTGTTGCTCGTGGAAGCTGGTAGGTGAGGCAGTGAGCAATCTGTGCTGCGTAGTATGAGCCGAATTACGCATTCATTAATATAAGTAGGATACCAATGATAAGACCCGCCAGGTCAGCCGAGAGCGCTAATGTGCTGCTTCCTGGACTCGGGTAGGTGTGCCAGCCCTGAATTGAGTTAAGGAAGAATTGTCGATGTGCCGGCCAGCCTGGATCTGGTTTTTAGGCGGTTTTCCACATCCCACTATGTGAATACCGGGCAGGTCCCCACGTTCCGCCTCAGTTACACGACTCGCAGACATTTGACACACATTCGCACTATTTCACAGTTTACACTAGACGCAGACAGCTGGGGTACAGGGACGCGACAGGAGGGGCATCCGGACACGCGGTCAGTTAACCTTTGCAAAATCCGATCGTAACACCCAGACCTGGCAGTAGCTGGAGCGGGATTTGGATAGAATATGAATGATAAGATCTGACGATGACTTTGCTATCCGGAGTGGAAGTGAAGAAGAATTAGGGGATGTATCGAATGGAATGAACGGCCCAGTGAGTACGGAGTAAATCGAAGATAGACAAAGGGAATGAGAAGTAGCAGAAATGAGAACAGCGAGAAAAAGTGCGAATTGGAAATCACGAAACAGACGTAGAAATTCTGCTGCAAAATAACCCATCACGGACGGAGCAAGGACATGCAGACAAGCACTGAGTAAGAGCCCATCCGTCTACTAGTCTACTAGTGTCAGACATAGGTCTTAATTTGATGAAGGATTCTATGAGAACGCACGTTAGGAGCACGGCATTGTGTGGTAGTGCCACACGGACTGCGGTAAAACCAGAAAATAAGAAAATCGGACCATTTGAAATGCAATCCTACAGAGGACTACTGAAAATTAGGTGGACTAATAAGTAAGGAATGAGGACCTTCTACGCAGAATCGGCGAGGAAGGAATATGTGCAAAACACTGACAAGAAGAAGGGACGCATCATTGGACATCTGTTAAAACATCAGGGAATGACTTACGTGATACTAGAGGCAACTATAGAGCGTCGAAAATGTATATTTCGGGTGATCAGTGTTCGGCCATTTTCGATGAGAGTCGGCGGCGGAATTAAAACCAAGTGTTTACTATAAATTGTGATCAAGACTGTTTTTGATAGTAAATACACTACTGGCCATTAAAATTGCTACACCACGAAGATGACGTGCTATAGAAGCGAAATTTAACCGACAGGAAGAAGATGCTGTGATGTGCAAATCATTAGCTTTTCGGTGCATTCACACAAGGTTGGCGTCGCTGGCGACACCTACAAGGTGCTGACATAAGAAAAGTTCCCAATCGATTTCTCATACAGAAACAGCAGTCGACCAGCGTTGCCTGGTGAAACGTTGTTGTGATGCCTCGTGTAAAGAGGAGAAATGCGTACTATCAAGTTTCCGACTTGCAGCCTATCGCGATTGCGGTTTATGGTATCGCGATACTGCTGCTCGCGTTGGTCGAGATCCGATGACTGTCAGCAGAATAAGCAGTCGGTGGGTTCAGGAGGGTAATACGGAACGCCGTGCTGGGTCCCAACGGCCTCGTATCACTAGCAGTCGAGATGACATGCATCTTATCCGCATGGCTGTAACGGATCGTGCAGCCACGTCTCGATCCCTGAGTCAACAGATGGTGACGTTTGCAAGACAACAGCCATATGCACGTACATTTCGAAGACGTTTGCAGCAGGATGGACTATCAGCTCGGAGACCGTGGCTCCGGTTACCCTTGACGCTGCATCACAGACAGGAGCGCCTGCGATGCTGTACTCGACGACGAACCTGGGTGCACGAATGGCAAAACGTCATTTTTTCGGATGAATCCAGGTTCTGTTTACAGCATAACGATGGTCGCATCCGTGTTTGGCGACATCGCGGTGAACGCACACTGGAAGCGTGTATTCGTCATCGCCATACTGGCGTATCACCCGGCGTGATGGTATGAGGTGCCATTGGTTACACGTCTCGGTCACCTCTTGTTCGCATTGACGGCATTTTGAACAGTGGACGTTACATTTCAGATATGTTACGACCCGTGGCTCTACCCTTCATTCGATCCCTGCGAAACCCTACATTTGACTAGGATAATGCACGAACGCTGTTGTATGTCCTGTACGGGCCTTTCTGGATACAGAAAATGTTCGACTGCTGCCCTGGCCAGCACGTTCTTCACATATCTCACCAACTGAAAACGTCCGGTGAATGGTGGCCGAGCAACTGGCTCGTCACAATACGCCAGTCATTACTCTTGATCAACTGTGGTATCGTGTTGAAGCTGCATGGGCAGCTGTACCTATACACGCCATCCAAGCACTGTTTGACTCAATGCCCAGGCGTATCAAGGCCGTTATTAGGGCCAGAGGTGGTTGTTCTGGATACTGATTTTTCAGGATCTATGCACCTGAATTGCGTGAAAATGTAATCACATGTCAGTTCTAGTATAATATATTTGTCCAATGAATATGTTTGTAACACATGATCACTGTTCACTCCCGAAATGTATACAAAAGTAATAAAACCGAGTGGTCTAAATTGAGACACCTGTTGCGAGCCGCTTAGTAATAGAGGTAGCTCGTTCACGTGATGATATCATTTGTGTCAGCTATCAGAAGGTGACGTCTCCCAGAAGCCGGGCGTGTTAGGGGCAGCTGCAGCTAGCGGAGCGCGGCCGCGCAGGGGCGTCTAGGCGACGTACGCGGCGGGCGTGTCCCCGAAGCGGCCGCGTCGCCTCCCATCAGAGAAGCGCCGGCAACGCGACACCTGCAGCCTGGCCCGGAGGATGCGTTGCCTCCCCGCGACGACCTCCGCCGAGCGTGGAGCGCGCCGCATAATTTGTCCTCCCGGGACGCCCAGCGACACGACTCCGCAGCTAGTGCGTCGTAAAATCTGATTTTAAAATCAGCGTTCCAGGGCATTACCGGGCGGAGAGGGCGACGGAGGACGCGTGCGCCCGGAATGTCGGCCGCCTCAGATGTTCTTACGAAACGACGGCGCACTCAGCGCGGTCACCTTCAACGTCAGTCACCGGCCGCTCCGGGTGGATATAGTCCTGACTGCACTCACTCGTATTGCACCAACTCCTTCCTTGTTCTTCTTTCGTTTCTTTCAAGTTCTCATCAGACTTCCAGGACGTTTCTCATTAAACATCCTACACCGTTTCTTCGAACAGCTACACCCACCTCTATTGCACTATCTTCTTCCTTCGTCCTTTTTCGCTACTTTCAGATTCTCATTACGAAACTTTGGTGCGTTAATCTTTACTTCTGACTAATAACACTACTCGAAAGCCATTTTCTATATCAGTTAGTATGTAATTTGGTGTGTAGAATCGTAATCTGTCTATCAAAACGTTGTAGCACGTAAGATTTCGAGTTTTTAAGCTTTTCTGGTCCTCTATTGCTTGTCAACTGACAATTTCGGCATTATCCGACCCGATTCATTTTGCCAACATCCTATTAGAAACTGAAACAAGAAATTAACTGTGTTCGTAGTGTAATATCGAAAAAAGGTCATTTCCACATATTATGAAAACACCTTTGGAATTATGGTTCAAATGGTTCAAATGGCTCTGAGCATTATGGGACTTAAACATCTGAGGTCATCAGTCCCCTAGAACGTAGAACTTCTTAAGCCAAGCTAACCTAAGGACACCACACACATCCATGCCCGAGGTAGGATTCGAACCTGGGACCGTAACAGTCGCGCAGTTCCGGACTGAAGCGCGTAGAACCGCTCGGCCACCCCACCGCGGCCGGCTGGAATTATGAAACAGTCGTACAAAGAAATACGCACAGTGTGCAACTGTCTTACGTACTGTATTCAAATTAAGAAACGAGGTACGCAAAATGCAAATTCTCTGTAATGTGCAATTAAGCCCTGCAGAGGCCTCGGCGTGAGATGTTGCCGGGCACTTCCTGCACGCGGGATGCAGCTGCTTCGCGTGTGTAGTCGCTGTTTTGTGATTTTCCGTGTGCCAACGCCTCATGGGAGCTCTGTGGACTACTACTGTTTTCGCCTACCGTCGTTTGCGCTTTGCAGTTGAAACCTATCAAAATCGCTGCCTCAGGGATTTCCATAACCTGACTCGACTGCAGATGTGCCTCGGTAGTAAAGAATAATATATTAAAACTTCGTACAAGATCCAGCATTTTCTTTTCACGCATCTGAGTGTTTATGATGTTTTATCTCACAAACTGTTTGTCGTACAATGATGCGTTTGTGTAGTACATTCACCGGCAAACGTTGATACCGTCTGCGAAATAAGTTGCGAAAAGAAAAGAAGTTGTACGTTTGAACGTCAGGTGTGGGGTAGCAGTTCGTCACGCATATCAATGTTTTTGACGTCATACTTCCTGAATTATGGTAGGTAAGAGGTTGCCATTCCCACAGCGATTGTTGCCTGACGGTAAGGCCAACGTGAACCAAACTTGGTTGAAATCGGTCCAGTGGTTTAGGAGGAGATTTGGAAAAAACACACAGACATAGGGTGAGGTTATAATTAAACTTTTCCAATATAACACGTTATGAAACACGTTTTGACACGTGAACTAATTACCGTACAAGTAGCAAACTTGGTAGCATTAATGTCAAGAGTGTGAGATACATGACTAGCGTCAAGATCCAACTATGGCTGCCAAGTGCCGTGATCTGTCATCGTGATTCACAGTGTCACACACCTGACCAACCGCAGTGCACTTGTTGACATGTCAACATGAGCTCGGGCAAAAGGATCAGGGCATTATTGGTGAAGCTCTGTTATCAAAACAACAGTAATACTATAGCTCCACTTGGAGAATATCGCCCGCTGGAAGGATGACGGGAGGGTCCTCTTTCTCTCCCTGCTGTGCGGAGCATCAGGAAGAAGTTCGAATCAACTGGACAACAGAGCGTCGCTCCGGGAAGAGGCCGACCACCGGTTGCACCACAAGTTGTCGGTGTTGCTATCGCAAACAACGCTGCGCGCAGTTCCCGATAGTTAGGCAGTGCGCGTGCTGTGTCACGACAGTTGAACATCCCGTGGTCCACTGTGCGGAAGGTGCTTCGATCCATTCTCAAATGGTATCCGTACAAGATCCAGCTTGCACCACAGGACGCACAACGACGTCTTGACTTCGCTCTCCAGTTTCTCTCAGGGATTGACGTTCACGTGGACTGGCCCTCGACCTTCCCCATTTGTCTATGACGGGTGAAGGGAACACACAGAATTGCCGAGTGTGGTGTTCTTCACCTCCAGTCACTGTGCACGAACTTCCTCTGTACGGTGAGCGTGTCACCGTATGGAGTGGCTCCACAGTTGCGTTCATCATTGGCTCATTCTCCTTTGAAGAGGTTGGCGGTCAAGGACCAAAGGCGTGCAGTGTGACTGGCCAGCGTTGCTGCGATATGCTTCGCCGGCTTGTCATACCCGCCCTACAGGAGAGAGACGCACACACTAAACGCAACAGAGCCGGCCGCGGTCGCCGAGCGGTTCTAGGCGCTTCAGTCCGGAATCGCGCGACTGCTGCGGTCGCAGGTTCGAATCCTGCCTCGGGCATGGATGTGTGTGTGATGTCCTTAGGTTAGTTAGGTTTAAGTAGTTCTATGTCTAGGGGACTGATGGCCTCAGATGTTAAGTCCCATAGTGCTTAGTCGCGCGGCTCCGGACTGAGCGCCTAGAACCGCTAGACCACCGCGACCGGCTCTTCCCCATGTCCTCGACATAAATGCTACCAAGTTTGGTCCTCGTACGGTAATTACTCTCCGTGTTAAATAGGGAGAGTTTAATTATAACCGCCCGGTACAACGATTTTTATATGTACGAATTTTCCGTATCTCGCTGTTTACTGTTGGTTGCAGTTCATCTGGGCGGCTTCTCGCCCGCAGACGCAGACGCCTCTGCAGCCGCAGTCCAGAACCTGTCATCTGCGGCGCCTGGTGCGCCACAGTTAGGTTTTGGACGGTGCCATTTTGCCACGCGTGGTATACTTTAAGCATAGCGGCACGCGAAAACTTTATTAGCTCAGCCGTTTCGGAAATCCGTCCACCATTCGCCCGGAAGCGGAAGGTCATGTCTTTCTGACGTCGGACAAATCGTTCCGTTTCCGCATTACGACAACGACTGCAGTGTTTTGCGTTCGCCCTCGACACACTTTATGTACGCTCTAGTGCTCTAGTGGCGGCGTTCCCACCTCTCGTCTTTCTGTGGTTAGTGAACGTCGATGTGGAACATAGGCTGCACCGTGTATATGTAGAATTGCTCCTTATTATGCTAAGTTACAGTTGTTAACGCTAGTTCTTCCTTTATGTAGGGTTACTCATATCTCCAGGGTTTCAGAAAACTACTGCTTGAAAACTAGGAAGCAGATGGAAAAAGGACTCATATCTGTGCATAGAGTGACTGCAAATCTTGAATTGACATTACAAGTGCTCGATACGGGCGGACTTTGTGATGCCACAAACGTCAATACGTGTGTGTAATTCAATTTGGCACGAATCACCTGTGAAGGCGCGATAACAACCGGCTTTGGAAATCTGTTCGTCAAGGTATCGTATATGCAGGTGTGAACTACTAATTCGATGGTGAAGAAGAGAGCGGATGATTTGTCTTGTTCCGAGTCACCTGCTTCGTAGAGCAACTACGTCAGGCGCCTTTTACGCATGGAGACACGGAGGGACGGCCTATCCGATGATGTGTGTCATTTCTCGCGTGTCTTGTAGTTTCCGTCCAGACGTCATCTGAAACACCGGAGGTGCTTATGAATAAGCCTGTAGACTGGGGCAACAAAAGTCACGGGACAGCTATGATGTCGGCAGTATGACGTGTACGAGGCGCAGAAGGTGAGTGCACTGGCGGGGCTGCCACTCGTACTCTCAGGTGATTCGCGTGAAAAGCTGTCCGAAGTGGTTATGGCCACGCGACGGCAATTAACAGACTTTGGACATGGAATGGTAGTTGGAGCTGGACGGTTGGGACTTTCAGTTTCGGAAATAGTTAGGTAATTCAGTATTCCGAGATTGACGGTGTCAGAGTACCGAGTGTCGGGCGCCACCTCTCACCGCAGCAGCCGACGGCCCCCACTTAAGGACCGAGAGCAGCGGCGTGTGCGTACAGTTGTCCGTGATAACAGACAAGCAACACCCTGTGAAATAATCGCAGAAGTGAATGTGGGACGTACGACGAACGTATCCTATGGGACGGTGCGCAGAAATTTGACGTTAATGGTATACAACAGCAGGCGATCGGTGCGAGTGCCTCTGCTAACCACGACATCGCCTGGGCTCGTGACCGTAGCGGTTGGACCCAGACACCTGCAAAATCATGGTCTGGTCAGACGAGTCCAGATTTCAGTCGGTAAGAGGTGATAGTAGCGTTCGAGTGTGGCGCAGTCCTCACGAAGCTACGGACCCAACTTCTCCACAAGGGACTGTGGAAGCTATCTACACTACATCTACATGGACACTCTGCAAATCACATTTAAGTGCCTGGCAGAGGGCTCATCGAACCATCTTCACAATTCCCATTATCTAGTACAGCGTGCGGAAAGAACAAACATCTATATCTTACCGTGCGAGCTGTGTTTGCACGGAATCGATTAGAGCCCCTGGTCTAACTGAACCGATCATTGGCTGCAAATGGTTATGTTCGGCTACTTGGACACCATTTGCACCCATTCGTGGAAAGAAAGATGCAGTTTTTATGGATGTCACCAGCTCGTGATTATTCGCGATTTGTTTGAAGAACATTCCGGACATTTAGAGCGAATGATTTGGCCACCATCCATGTAACATGTATGGGTCTTCATCCGGAGGTCAATTCGTGCACAAAATCCTGCACCGGCAATTGTGGACGGCTATAAGGCAGTATGGCTCGGTATTACTGCACGACGACTTGTTGAGTCCATGCCACGTCGCGTTTCCGCTCTACACAGGGAAAATGAGGTCCGACACGATATTAAAAGATATCTCGTGACTTGTGGCACTTCAGTGTAGATCTGAAGATGGCGAACGCCGAAATCGGTTATCACAACAAAATGTATAGCCGTTAAATGCCGCTTCCACGCTCATCACAGGCTCTCATTATGACATTGTATTGATCTGCCAGGAAGTTGCAAAACGGCGTACACTCAGCTGCAGAGTGAAAGATTCGTTCTGGGAAGCACAGGAATGCGACCTTCGTATTTGAAAACAGTCCGTGATCACGGCAAGAAGATGGCTCACGAAAAAAGGGCTTTAAGGAGGGTCCCTGAGCATTTCCCCGCGACGCACTTGTGGTGAGGGGTGGGGGGGAAACGTTCGGAAACGACGAAGCAATTGCCGAAGCCGCCGTCCGCGCGGCTATCGGCTATCGGGGCACGAAAACACACGGCTGGGTGCGCCGGATTCCGAATACGGCGTGAAAGTGCCGGCCGCCGCGGCTGCGGTACGATTAAAAAGGCGGAAGAAATGCGGCCTGCGGACGGCGAAACAGCAGGCTGGTGAGCCGATATGCGGCTGATTTACGGGGGGGACCCGCGGAGTCAGGGACTGCGAATGCAACGACAGTGCGCGCCCGGGGCGTTGCGACACCTGCGAACGACTCCCGGCCGTCTGCGGAGCCAGGCAGGGGGTGCCTTACACTGCAGTGGCAACACCTGTGGTCCGCAATAAGCAGACACTAGACGTCCGGGCCCGGAAGGCCCGCGAGATGTCGACCGCCCGCCGTGTCATCCTCTGCCTAGCGGCGTCACGCGGATGCGCTACGGTCAGCACACCACATTTCCAAATTCCTAGACCGTGCAGCCGCTGACTCTCGTTCGAGTAGCTCTTCAGTCGGAATCGCGAGGCTGGGTGCACCCCATACCACTGCTCCCCCGAGGAAAATTCCATGCCATTATCGGGAAACGAAGCCGTATCTTCTACATGGCAGCCACCTGTGCTGAGCACTCAGCAACGGAGGAGGTCGTGGGTCGGACATATACTGACGGAGGTGGAAAGGTTACATAATGAACACCGTGATCCGAGCCTTTTGCTTTAGAGTCAACAGTCCTCTGGTTTGTTGTGTCCCGCCACGAATTGCTCCCGTGTGCCAACCTCTTCATCTCCAGGTAGCACTTGCAACCTGTGTCGCTGGATATATTCCAATCACTGTATTCCTCTACAGCTTTTAACCACTACAGCTCCTTCTAGTACCATGGAAGTTTTTTCCTGATGTCCTACCACCCTGCCCCTTCTCCTTGTCACTGTTTTCCGCGTATTCCCTTCCTCGCCGATTCTGCGGAGAACCTCCTCATGTCTTACGTATCAGTCCACCTACTTTTCGTCATCCTTCTGTGGAACCACGTCTTAAATGCTTCGACTTTCTTCTTTTCCGGTTTTCTCATAGTCCCATGTTTCACATTTCAATCCTCTGCTTGAAACGCACATTCTCAGCAATTTCTTCCTGAAATTAAGGCCTGTTTTTGGTACTAGTACAATTCTCCTGGCCAGGAACGCTCTTTTTGCCAGTGCTAGTCTGCTTTTTATGTTATACTTGCTCCGTCCGTCACGGCTTATTTTCCTGCCAAACTAGCAGAATTCTTTAAAATCAACTGCTTCGTGATCACCAATTTCGATATTAAGTTTTTCACTGTTATCATTTCCGCTACTACTCGACAACAAACTGTAGTTGTTTGGTCACTTAGCACCCATCAAGAGAAACAGTGGGCCAATAAGTGGACCGTGTGGGGCATCTCTATTTTACACCACAAATTTGCTCCCTGCTTGCTTTTTTTGCCTGCAGAGGCGCGCAGAACAGAGCAGCAGTAGATTAGCTCCGTCTTTCCTGTACTGTACAAGGCCGCGGTTCGCGTGACGCCTCCAATTACGCCTCTCAGCGGGAACAGGTAGTGTTGCTGCCTTCCGATTAAGTGCGTCGGCGGGAGGAGAGAAACGCAGCAGGCCGACAGGCAAGTCTCCAGGTGGTGCCTAGCAGGAACGACGAGCTACAAATACACCCCTGTTCGTCCTCTTACTCTCCGTTACTTTCACCGCATCTCGAGGTGGGAAGCATGGGTGAATGTTTGTCCCTAGGCACATGGGACTGTTTCGTGTATGTGTGGTGTGTGTGTGTGTGTGTGTGTGTGTGTGTGTGTGTTCATATTCTTTTGTCACGACAAACGATCAGTGTGATATAACAGAATGAGTGATCATATTACATATACATAGATACTCCTCAAGCCACTGCACAGTGGTAAGTGGTACATGGAGGAGGGTACCTCGAATCAGTAATAGAAGTCACTGACTTTCCTATTTCCGCTCGTAAATGGGACGAGAGGAGAGATATCGTCTGTATTTCTCTGTTCGAGCGTTAATTTCTCTTACACTCTGGTCACGGACAATGCGCGAGATGAACATTTAACGCACTAACATCCTTGTATAGTCTGTCCGACGTACAGGTTCTCTAAAGTGAGACTTGAGTTTCTCCCGCCGTGTAGAACGTTCAGAAAACTTACGGAAATGTAGCTGGGTGACGTCGTCGACAACCGCAGATTTCGATAGGAGCACACCGTGTCATTTGCAAAGCAAAACTGCAGCAAGTAGGGAGGTCGAGGGTACTTTGAGAAATGCCGTTTGCAGGAAGCCTACTCACGCTGACTTGTATCCACAGGCTGATGGTGGACACCAGCCGGCTGAGCACGAGGGGTTCACAGGACGCACGTCATATCCCAACCTGAGAGACTGTCGCCAGACAGTGAAAGATAGATTAACTTGTGCTGCACTGTCGAACAACCGTGCCCTTCCTCACTGCTGATAGTATCGACCTGGTGTCGCAGTCCGTAGTTCATAATGTATGCATCTTAGACCCAATGTTTACTTGTCTTTCCCGCTTGGAATGATCATTCCTTGCAAGTGACCTCGCGCGGAGGTCAATACAGAGCCGAGCGTGGAAGCGCTCTGTCCCAGTTCGTGACCTCAGCTGACGCACTCAGCGTGACTGAGTAAGGCTAAAGAGTTATTCGAGTCTCAGATGGAAGCGCACTTCCGTAAATGATGAACATTGAACTACAATTACATCATCGAGTGATGCTTTAATAGTGCCGGTTGTAAATTATCGAGCACTCTTGTGGCAAATGATAGCACCAAGTGAAGCAATTCTTTTTGTCGTTCATATAAGAAAGTGAACTGATATTTCATATGTTGTAGTTGCAATGAACCAATTCTCATAGCAATCACAGCACCTTTACTTATGGTCAGACATTTGTACTTTCGTCTGATCGTAACACTCATAGCTCTTAAGGTATGCACTTCAGAGCCCATGTTTAATGGACTTTTTTCTTACGTTGTTCCGTACTGCCTCCTGTCAAAATATGAAAAGGAAAGAAATTGTATTAGAAGAGATTTGTATCACAGTATCAAAGACGAAGTTCTCGTGGCTCTTAAGCTTCAAAGCCCACGTTTACAAGACTTTTTTCTTCGAACGATCGTTCCAGTCACGCCGCTGAACACTGACGGCACCCGCTGGGACGCCCTGTGGTGGCGCCGGCTCCAGTGTAGCGACAGCTTGGTGAAACTCAGCTGCAGCTGGCGGCCACGTGGATCGTACAAATACACGGCGTCCGTGCTAGACGTATACAAAAACATTTGTTTGTATTTCAGTATCTATTAAGGTTCATAACTATTTGTGCAGCACTGTAGAGACGAGTTCAAACATGCCGGTACAGTTCAGTGTAGGCCTAGGCATGGTTTAGTAGCCTCCATCCTGCATCCTCACCACATGTTAATAAGCGAGACAGGTGTCAAGCCCTCTACTGCGGCGCCGGTCCATTGTCCCAAATCTACCAGTTATGGATTCTCCGTTCCGTATAGACCAGTTATGGATTCTCCGTTCCGTATAGCATGTCGTTGACAAGCTTAAACTCCGCTGCACTGAAATCCAGCGGAGTCAGATCGGGAGACCATCGACGGGGGGCTGTGGTGGGGGGGGGGGGGGGGGGGGGGAGGCGTTAACAGGCTGACACCGCTTCCTTCCGACACAAGGAGACGTGGGGTGTGGCATCACTGCGCGTCTTGCTTGAAAATGAATTCTGGAGGCGCCTGTGAAACTGCACAGACCGCCAACAGCTGGAGACAGGGCGTGCCCTGCCAGTGGCGGGCGTGCGCAATGCGACTCAGCGCTGGCCAGGAAATGGCGGGGGTTCCATCCTGGGGAGTGTCTCTGTGGATTGCGTGTTTACCCGTCAATATAAAATGTCGCGTTCTTTCGTTATAAGGATTTGTACGCGTATACCTCTAGCCTGGACTTTCTGTATTGTGTCAAGTTGAAGATTGAGCTGCCAACCAGTGAAGAGTATCACACGCAGAGAGAGCGGTTATAAAGAACTGTTGTGTAGCTGCGCTCCTAACAGGCTCGGAATGCGGGAAAACATCTTAAGAATGTCAAATCGTGAGAAGGACGCCGATCCACGAGCCGCACGCCAGATAGGAAATTTCCACCCCGCACGGAGAGGCGTGACGATGAAACGGCCGCATCGAAAAATTCGTCCGCCCATGACGACGACGATATTTCTGTGAGGAGCTGAGCTGGGAGATGGATGAGGGACGAGAAGAGGAGGCACCGCGGAAGGGAGAGGAGACGGCCGCTCCTGCAGCCACCGCCGACGCCGCGGCAGCACGGCTGCGGCCACGCCACCGACGACGGCAGACGACGCGGGGGTCGTACCTGGGAGCCGCCACCGGCGATGGGGGCAGCCGACCCGCGCACCACAGCTCCGAGGCGACGCGCCGCACCGAAGCAGCGCCCGCCGCCGGCAGCAGAGAGCGGCGAACGGTAACGCAGAATGGTGGGGCGGTTCGTCCCCTTGTCCTTCCCCTTGATAACTGAGTCGTGTACACGCCCAGTCAAATCAGCTCTGAGATTTATAATTTGATTTTGGATTGTATAAGCAGCACGACAATAAATACATTTCTTTTATGGTTTGAACACATAAGCAATCTTTTACATTCATACACGAAAACCCTGATGTCGTAGCATTTGTGTTCGAATTTATTTAATTATAGATATCAGTTAATTGTTGGCTTCTAACGAGGCGCAACCTCGTCAGTCATCGGCTCGTTACGTTATTTGATGTTCGACAGCAGAGAAAGCTTTTGACAGTGTTGACTGGAATACTCTCTTTCAAATTCTAAAGGTGGCAGGGATAAAATACAGGGAGCGAAAGGCTATTTACAATTTGTACAGAAACCAGATGGCAGTTATAAGACTCGAGGGGCATGAAAGGGAAGCAGTGGTTGGGAAAGGAGTGAGACAGGGTTGTAACCTCTCCCCGATGTTATTCAATCTATATATTGTCAAGCACTAAAGGAAACAAAAGAAAAATTCGGAGTAGGTATTAAAATCCATGGAGAAGAAATAAAAACTTTGAGGTTCGCCGATGACATTGTAATTCTGTCGGAGACACCAAAGGACTTGGAAGAGCAGTTGAACGGAATGGACAGTGTCATGAAAGGTGGGCATAGGACGAACATTAACAAAAGCAAAGCGAGGATAATGGAATGTAGTCCAATTAACTCAGGTGATGCGGAGGGAATTAGATTACGAAATGAGACACTTAAAGTAGTAAAGGAGTTTTGCTATTTGGGGAGCAAAATAACTGATGATGGTCGAAGTAGAGAGCACATAAAATGTAGACTGTCAATGGCAAGGAAAGCGTTTCTGAAGAAGAGAAATGTCTCAACATCAAGTATAGATTTAAGTGTCAGGAAGTCGTTTCTGAAAGTATCTGTATGGAGTGTAGCCACGTATGGAAGTGAAACATGGACGATAAATAGTTTGGACAAGAAGAGAATAGAAGCTTTCGAAATGTGGTGCTACAGAAGAATGCTGAAGATTAGATGGGTAGATCACATAACTAATGAGGAGGTATTGAATACAATTAAGGAGAAGAGGAGTTTGTGGCACAACTTGACTAGAAGAAGGGATCGGTTGGTATGACATGTTCTGAAGCATCAGGGAATCTCAAATTTAGCATTGGAGGGCAGCGTGGAGGCTAAAAATCGTAGAGGGAGACCAAGAGATGAATATACTAAGCAAATTCAGAAGGATGTAGGTTGCAGTAAGTACTGGGAGATGAAGCAGCTTGCACAGGATAGAGTAGTATGGAGAGCTGCATCAAACCAGTCTCAAGGCTGAAGACCACAACAATAACAACAGCAGAGAGAAGAATTTCTCTAGTTCGTGACAAAGGACAGGAGTCCAGTGCATTAACCGCTGCGGCGCCTCACTCGCCTAAATACCAGTCAAATCTGCAAAGAAGTTGGCAGTACGGCCAACAGTCTGGCCGCAGTTGTAACACAGGCTGCCATCAGATCACAGGAGTTCAGCGCCTGTCAGGCTACCATCCTGGTCTGCTGAGCACTGTTGGCAAGCGAGGTGCTCGTGGCCGTTGAGAGGCCAATCGAGGTGCTACTTGACTGACAATCAGCACGTCCAGCCACGAAAGTTAACACCAGCTGGGAGAGCAGTATGCTGACCAAAAGCCCGTCCCTACCTGCATCCAGCGACTCTTTATCAGCTGCGGCTGACACGGCCGAGGCCTGCTTGTCCGCAGTTTAAGTTTTACAGTATGGGCCGACGTAATGGTGTGACGGTGCACCCCCTCTGTCCTCGTTGGATACAATGATTCAGCTGCGTGAGATGTCATAAAGCCGTTGTACCCTGACGTCAGGCTAGCTGCCCCGCAACTGTTGCAACTGCCCTCGATATCTCGGATACTGGAACACGGACGGAGGTGGTCCATATTCTACTGGAGACAGATCTGGGGATGTTGCACCTCAGCATCACACAGACAGTTCAATGTAGAGAGGCGTTGTTCTGTTGAAAAGTTGCGTCATAAGAAGTAGTACGTGAGGACGCAGGGTGTCCGTGACGCACGGTTGTGCCTCCAGAGTTCTCTCAATCAGCACCAGCCGTGACCTGGAGTCACACCCGACGTCTCCTCACACATGTCGAGGCTAACACCGCTGTGTACCGCCAGATTTGAATCGCCAACAACGCGTAGACCGTGGTCGCAGCTGACAACGCATGGATCGTGTTTGTATGAATTTGTACAAATGGTTCAAGTGGCTCTGAGCACTATGGGACTTAACACCTCAGGTCATCAGTCCCCTAGACTTAGAACTGCTTAAACCTAACTAACCTAAGAACATCACACACATCCATGCCCGAGGCAGGATTCGAACCTGCGACCGTAGCGGTCGCATGGTTCCGGACTGAAGTGCCTAGAACCGCTCGACCGCAGCGGCTGGCCCATGAATTTGTCGCGGTGTAAAATATACACGGCATCATCGTACAAGTATAGGCGCATCCGCGAGATTGTTACAAATTAGCTTGTGACGTAGCATGGAAACGCGTTTAGCTAGGACACTGATTTGGGTGTCACTGTAAAGAGTCTGCGGAGCAGTACTAGCACCCAAAGTGAGACAATGAAAATATTGACTGAAGCAGTTTTAATTTCAAAATTACAAAATAATGCAAGATGGTACGCAATATGACTCGTAAATATGCTCATAGTTGAAGAAATGGAAGTCAGCGAATAGCTTCCGTCAAAAGAAACGTAAAACGCCTAAAACGTGCAGCGCTGAGCGAATGTTAAAGCTGAGGCAGCATCAGAGAGGATATATTAAAAAAAAAAAAAACGGCGGAAAGCCGTTACGAAGCTGGCCGATCGCGTATTCGGCAGCCAGCTAGAGTCAGACGTCTGGGTATCGATGCAAAGCAACGCAGACAGTAATGATGATATGTAGGCACCACGAGACGAGTATTTATAGCGACCGCCAAACCTCGTAGTGCTGTCAGTCCATGCTACATGTTATAAGACTGTGATTTATTCATTCTGTAACCATTACACGACGATTATTCCGTTGTTCACGGTAGGATGAGTCACGAAATAGAAACCTGAGTCAAAATAAAAAAAACTTTTATTTGCACCTTCATCTACTTCTCTACGTAGTTGCCGGTCCAATTCAGACATTTGTCGTAGTGTTGTTCCAACTTTCCAATAGCCTGTCATAGAAGGCAGCCGCCTGCGTTGTGTTTCTGCCAATTGTCTGCGCTGATCTGGATCTCCTTGTCTGTGCCAAAATGCTGTCCTCGCAGCCAACGGTTCATGTGAGCTAAGAGATGAACCTGAGGTGGCGCCACTTCGAGGCGATGTGGTGGGTGACCGAACACTTGCCATCCAAGACGCTGCAGGGGCGCCTTTGCTGCTGCTCTAGCGTGCAGCCGAGCACTGCCAGTAAGGAGAACAACATTGCTCTTTCCTTGTTCTGCATTGCCCTTCGTAGACGATTCTCCGGAAGTGCGTGGTGCACACACTGACACAATCATCGGTCCACACCTCCTCCCTTCCGTGACCATTTGCATCGCGAACATCTGCACACCCTGCTTCCCGGTTCCTCTGCCACCGCCGCACTTGGCTGTCACTCGCGACAGTAATGTGAGCTGCACGAAATCTGACGGGACCCCTCAGCGTGTAGAAACCGCACGACGGCGCACACTTCACAGTTTTCTGTTCCAGGCTGCGCGCTCACAACTGAAAAGCGTGACGTGACGCGATCGGCGGGCATACCAGAGACTCTGCTCAACGTACCTGCGTTGATGTGTCAGTATGGTCTTAATTTGGCGACAGATCGGTGCCTCAGAGACATGTAGACCTCTTACTAATCTGTGTAGCCAGCGTATTAAAGAGATTCATAGGTAAATTACGTACTAATACGAAACTCTTGTTACGTTTTTATCCAGACATCTCCACGAAACGTGTACGGCAATTGAGCGCAGAGGATTTCTTTTCTTTCCTCTTTCCTTTTTCTTTTTTTGCATTGATAGAAGGTTTTGGCGACTCCTCGTTCTGTACGAATGAGTGACGCGCTGTGATGTTGGCGGCGCAGTGACGGTACGGCGAAGCGGGCGCGCCGCGCTGCCAGCAGGGAGCCGCAGTGAGCGGGCGTCAAAGGCTTGGCCGGCTCCCAGAGGCCTCCCCCTCCCTCCAGCTGACCGGGACGCCAGTGCGAGGCTATTTGTCAGGCTGTCCGTGAGCGATGGGTGCTGGCCGACACAGGCCGACACCGCGGGACAGAGTCTTCTCTGGGCAAAGTCTCGTCTTACACTCGCGCGACCTTCTCTCGTGTCATGTACAGGTGTCCGTATACTTCTGTTATTCAATGTGCACTTTGAACAAGCAATAAAGGAAACCAAACAAGAAATTGAAGTAGGAATTAAAGTTCAAAGGAAAGAAATAAAAACTTTGAAGACACAATAATTCACTCAAATGAGGTTAGGAAACGAGACACTTAAAGTAGCAGATAGGTTTTGCTATTTGTGCAGCAAAATAACTGACGGAGGCCGAAGTAGAAAGGATATAAAATGTACACTGGCAGTGGCAAGAAAAGTTAGCATCGAGCATAGATTTAAGTGTTACGAAGTATTTTCTGGAAGTTGGGTGTAGCCATGTGTAGACGATAAACAGTTTAGACAGAAAGAGAATAGAAGCTTTCGAAACGTGGTGCTACAGAAGAATGTTGAAGATTAGATGGGTAGATGACGTAACTCGTGAGGAGGTACTGAACAGAGTTCGGGAGAAGAGGAATTTGTGGCACAACTTGACCAGAAGAAGGGATCGGTTGGTAGGACACGTTCTGAGCCATCGAGGGATCACCAGTTTAGTACTGGAGCGAAGCGTGTGGGGTAGAAAATCGTAGAGGGAAACCAAGAGATGAATACACTAAGCAGATTCAGAAGGACGTAGGCAGCAGTAGGTACTGTGAGATGAAGAAGCTCGCACGGGATAGAGTAATATGGACAGCTGCATCAAACCATGTGTCTGTGCTTTTGCACAGTCGAAAGTTGTCGTTACATTGTCGAAGCAACCTAAAGACAACGAAGTAACGCTCTTGTCCTATGTCCAAAGAGTTCCCTGCTTCAAGAGTATCGAAAGTGAGAGGGTTCGTTTCCATTAACACGTAGGTGTTTCGCCTGCTGAAGGCTGACGAAGCATTAGAAGCATCATCGGAGTTAACGTGGATTTTTATTGCCGTGCAGAGCACTTTTCAAATGGAGCGTTTTGAGACGGCTTCCACAGTGAGTGGTTACCATAGCTGACAACGCAGCTCGGTGTGTTCGCCTCGGCAGCTGAGAGGTCAGCGCGGCGGTTACTACCCGAAGGGTCCCGGGTTCGGTTCCCGGCCGGGTCGGAGATTTTCTCCGCTTAGCAAGTGGGTGTTGTGTTGTTCGTACCGTCATAATTGACACTACTGTTGAGACGGGTGAACGGGCTCGACCCGAAAACCAATGAAGCGAAAAAAAAAAGCCGGTTCGGTGTGCGATAATGAGAAACCTGGCGACGTAGCGAGCCCAGAAGACACAGTGCCGTGAGGTGCGGTGTGGCGTGGGATGCGTCGTGGCGAATCTGCGCTGATAGCCGGTGCCGTCCACCGCCAGCCTAATGGGTGTGGGCCGAGCAGAGCCGCCCTAATTACCGGCCATTTAATACTCGCGCCGCCGCCGCCGTGCCGGGGTCAGCGACCTCCGCCGCTGCCAAGAGGCGCGCCAGCTGGGCACTGGCGACGTGCGATGTCGGCGCCAGCCTCGCTTGTACTCATCCTCGTGAGTCACTTCGTTCCATTTATTCGCAGGATACACAGACAAGTGTAGACGAGCCAGAAACATTGCGACCACCAACTAAGTACCGCGTCGGTTCAGCTTCGGAACGAATACAGACGATGTCGGACGAGCCCTGGATAGGGCCACGTGCCGTGCTGCTCGGCGATCGCTATAGTTGGCAATGAACAGCCCTCTCACGGCGCTATCGCAGTGTAGACACTTTTATTGTTCCACGATGACCGATTTCGACACTGTTATGCTGCCATCATATGATCTTATGGAACTTGTTATAAAATTGCCATGTTATAAAATTTCAGATGACGGCAGTACAAGACTGCTGAAACCGGTCATCCTGGAACAGTAAAAGTGTCTACACCGCGACCGCGGCGTACGTAGTGCGTCCATTTCCACGTTCTCGATAGTTTCCGGGGTTAGGTGGCACCAGACACGCAATTCCTATAACTTGTGGACTGTCAGTTTGTGGGCGCGGAGCTAGCAGATGATAGCGTCCGAAATATCATCCATCGGGCTTATGGTTCAAATGGCTCTGAGCACTATCGGACTTAACATCTGAGGTCATCAGTCCCCTAGATCTTAGAACTACTTGAACCTAACAAATCTAAGGACATCACACACATCCGTGCCCGAGGCAGTATTCGAACCTGCGACCGTAGCGGTCGCGCGGTTCGAGACTGAAGCGCCTAGAACCGCTCGACCACTCCAGCCGGCGACCCCGCCGGGAATCGAACCCGGGACGGCGTGCGCGGGAAGCGAGAATGCTACCGGAAGTCCCCGAGCTGCTGACAAATAAACATAACATAAATATAGAAATTCAAGTAATTTTTACCTAAAATCTCAGTTTAAACGAGTAGAGGTCCCACAGACCCTTCCTCGTACTCTTTATGTTACAGAAAAATCGCCTCGTGTCTTAAATAGATAATTACACGTCATGTATTACGTGCTGCGACTTTCGTGCCGTCCAGCGTATTTCTGTTTTAACCACTGTTAATTTTCATTACGCATGTAGTGGAGGTACGCTACAGTGTTTTAATCTACACCTGCACTGCTACTCAGCAAGTCACACTTCATTGACTTACAGAGGGTTCATCGAACCACCTTCACAATGATTCTGTAAACCCACTCTCAGATAGTGCACGAAAAAAACAAACACCTACATCTTTCCGTGTGAGCTCTGATTTCTCCTATTTTGTTACTAAGATCGTTTCTCCCCGTATAGATCGGCGTCAATAAAATACTATCGCATTCGTAGGAGAAAGTTGGTGATTGAAGTTCCGTGAAAAGATCTCGCCGCAGAGAGAAACGCCTTTGTTTTACCGATACCCGTGACACTATCTTTCCTGTTTCTCGATAATACTAAACGTGCTGCCCTTCCTTGAACTTTCGTGGTGTACTCCGTTTATCCTGTCTAGTAAGAATCCCACAGCGCGCATCAGTAGTCCAAAAGAGGACGGACAAGCGTGGTGTAAGCAATCTCTTTAGTAGATATGTTGCGTCTTATGACTGTTCTGCTTATAAGATGCAGTCTTCGGTTTGCCTTCGCCAAAACATTTTCTATGTGATCTTCGCAATTTAAGTTCTTAGTAATTGTAATTTAGTTGAATTTATGGCATTTACTTTTAATTGACTTATAGTTTAACCGAAGTTTAACGGATTCCTTTTAGCACTTACGTGGATGACCTAACACTTTTCATTATTTAGGGTGAATTACCAATTTTCGGACTATACAGATAGTTTATACATAGGTTTGCAATTTGTTTTGATCTTCTGATGAGTTGACTAGACGATAACCGGCAACAGTATCTGCAAAGAGCCTAAGACGGCTGTTCAGATTGCATCCGAAATTGTTTATATAGATAAGGAAGAGCAGAGAGTCTATAACAGTACCTTGGGGAATGCCAGAAATCACTCCTGTCTTACCCGATGACTTTACGTGAATTACTGCGAACTGTGTGGTATCTTACAGGAAATATAACTGAGAGCGTATTAGTTAGTCACGAAATTTGATTACAAGCCACTTGTGTAGTACAGTGTCTAAAGCCTTTTCGATATCTAGAAATACGGAATGAATTTGAAATCTCTTGTCAATACCACTCAACACGTGGAGTGTAAAGAGCTAGTTGCGTTTCACAGTAACGGTATTTTGTAAATTCGTATTGACGATGTGTCAATAGAGGGGTTTCTTCGAGGTAATTCATAATGTTGGAACACAATATATGTTCCAAAATGCTGCTGCATATGGACGTTAATGATTTGGACTTCAAATTTAGTGAATTACTCCTACAACCTTTCTTGAATATTGGTGTGACCTGTGTAATTGTCCAGTCTTTGGGTACGGATCTTTCGTCGAGCGAGCGATTGTATACAGGGTGAAAAGTATTTAAACCGACAAACTCTGAAAGGTTGTAGGGGATATCAAAACAAATATTTTCCCCTAATGTCATTTTTACCTATGAGGAGTATTTAAACCGGTAGAGGAGGATTTCTCTGGGGCAAATTAATTAAACCAACAAACACTTTTCCATTTTTTATGACCAAGAGACAACACATTAACACAACTCAATTTGAATTACAGTAGATTTTCAAAAATGCCTCCAGTGAAATGTAAACAAAGGTTACACCATCTGACACGGGCAAAAACGCCATCAGTATCCTGAATTGTTCCTGCTGCTGCTACTATCCGGGCAACGAGATCTTGTTCTGATGGAGAAGGCGTTGCATAAGCAAGGTTGCGCATCTCTCCCCACACAAAAAAGTCCAGAGGGGACATATCTGGGGACAGCTACAAGACAGTTTCATCAAATTGCAGCGTTCTTACCGTGCGACAGAGTCCCTGTCCTGGTAATCTGCTAAATGACCCGGCCTGACGCAGATGTTAGTACACAGCAGCAAAGGCCGTATGATGCGGGATACGGCGATTAGGATATTGTTGTTGATAAACCCGCTGTGCAGCTCGTCCGTTGTGGTGCGCTACGTAGTACGCACCAATCATATCAGTGTACTCACTCCAGTTGTATCGCTCCATTAGTAAACAGAGATAATGCACTACCACACTGGTGGACAGCAGTTGTCTTCAACTGAAGAGCATAATAGGGCCTCTAACAACTGAAGATGGTAATACGGCCTCTAACAACTGAAGAGCGTAATACGGCCGCCACAGGTTTAAATAATCCCCATAGGAAGAAATGACATTGTTGTTGTTGTGGTCTTCAGTCCTGAGACTGGTTTGATGCAGCTCTCCATGCTACTCTATCCTGTGCAAGCTTTTTCATCTCCCAGTACCTACTGCAATCTACATCCTTCTGAATCTGCTTAGTGTATTCATCTCTTGGTCTCCCTCTACGATTTTTACCCTCCACGCTGCCCTCCAATACTAAATTGGTGATCCCTTGATGCCTCAGAACATGTCCTACCAACCGATCCCTTCTTCTGGTCAAGTTGTGCCACAAACTTCTCTTCTCCCCAATCCTGTTCAATACTTCCTCATTAGTTATGTGATCTACCCATCTAATCTTCAGCATTCTTCTGTAGCACCACATTTCGAAAGCTTCTATTCTCTTCTTGTCCAAACTATTTATCGTCCATGTTTCACTTCCATACATGGCTACACTCCATACGAATACTTTCAGAAATGACTTCCTGACACTTAAATCAATACTGGATGTTAACAAATTTCTCTTCTTCAGAAACGCTTTCCTTGCCATTGCCAGCCTACATTTTATATCCTCTCTACTTCGACCATCATCAGTTATTTTGCTCCCCAAATAGCAAAACTCCTTTACTACTTTAAGTGCCTCATTTCCTAATCTAATTCCCTCAGCATCACCCGACTTAATTAGACTACATTCCATTATCCTTGTTTTGCTTTTGTTGATGTTCATCTTATATCCTCCTTTCAAGACACTGTCCATTCCATTCAACTGCTCTTCCAAGTCCTTTGCTGTCTCTGACAGAATTACAATGTCATCGGCGAACCTCAAAGTTTTTATTTCTTCTCCATGAATTTTAATACCTACTCCGAATTTTTCTTTTGTTTCCTTTACTGCTTGCTCAATATACAGATTGAACAACATCGGGGAGAGGCTACAACCCTGTCTTACTCCCTTCCCAACCACTGCTTCCCTTTCATGTCCCTCGACTCTTATAACTGCCATCTGGTTTCTGTACAAATTGTAAATAGCCTTTCGCTCCCTGTATTTTACCCCTGCCACCTTTAGAATTTGAAAGAGAGTATTCCAGTCAACATTGTCAAAAGCTTTCTCTAAGTCTACAAATGCTAGAAACGTAGGTTTGCCTTTCCTTAATCTTTCTTCTAAGATAAGTCGTAAGGTCAGTATTGCCTCACGTGTTCCAGTGTTTCTACGGAATCCAAACTGATCTTCCCCGAGGTTGGCTTCTACTAGTTTTTCCATTCGTCTGTAAAGAATTCGTGTTAGTATTTTGCAGCTGTGACTTATTAAGCTGATAGTTCGGTAATTTTCACATCTGTCAACACCTGCTTTCTTTGGGATTGGAATTATTATATTCTTCTTGAAGTCTGAGGGTATTTCGCCTGTTTCATACATCTTGCTCACCAGATGGTAGAGTTTTGTGAGGACTGGCTCTCCCAAGGCCGTCAGTAGTTCCAATGGAATGTTGTCTACTCCAGGGGGCTTGTTTCGACTCAGGTCTTTCAGTGCTCTGTCAAACTCTTCACGCAGTATCATATCTCCCATTTCATCTTCATCTACATCCTCTTCCATTTCCATAATATTGTCCTCAAGTACATCGCCCTTGTATAGACCCTCTATATACTCCTTCCACCTTTCTGCTTTCCCTTCTTTGCTTAGAACTGGGTTTCCATCTGAGCTCTTGATATTCATACAAGTCGTTCTCTTATCTCCAAAGGTCTCTTTAATTTTGCTGTAGGCGGTATCTATCTTACCCCCAGTGAGATAGGCCTCTACGTCCTTACATTTGTCCTCTAGCCATCCCTGCTTAGCCATTTTGCACTTCCTGTCGATCTCATTTTTGAGACGTTTGTATTCCTTTTTGCCTGTTTCACTTACTGCATTTTTATATTTTCTCCTTTCATCAATTAAATTCAATATTTCTTCTGTTACCCAAGGATTTCTACTAGCCCTAGTCTTTTTACCTACATGATCCTCTGCTGCCTTCACTACTTCATCCCTCAAAGCTACCCATTCTTCTTCTACTGTATTTATTTCCCCCATTCCTGTCAATTGCTCCCTTATGCTCTCCCTCAATCTCTGTACAACCTCTGGTTCTTTTAGTTTATCCAGGTCCCATCTCCTTAAATTCCCACCTTTTTGCAGTTTCTTCAGTTTTAATCTACAGGTCATAACCAATAGATTGTGGTCAGAGTCCACATCTGCCCCTGGAAATGTCTTACAATTTAAAACCTGGTTCCTAAATCTCTGTCTTACCATTATATAATCTATCTGATACCTTTTAGTATCTCCAGGGTTCTTCCATGTATACAACCTTCTTTCATGATTCTTAAACCAAGTGTTAGCTATGATTATGTTGTGCTCTGTGCAAAATTCTACCAGGCGGCTTCCTCTTTCATTTCTGTCCCCCAATCCATATTCACCTACTATGTTTCCTTCTCTCCCTTTTCCTACACTCGAATTCCAGTCACCCATGACTATTAAATTTTCGTCTCCCTTCACAATCTGAATAAGGAAAAATATTTGTTTTGATGTCTCCTACAACCTCCCAGAGTTTTTCGGTATAAATACGTCTCACCCTGTGTGATTGTTAAGTACGGAGCTATTGCATCAGCATACTGTGAAAGGAAGACTTGCTTTTGTTAAGTGATTTAAGTCGCATACGACACGAGAAATAGGCAGCCGGCCGGAGGAAGTGGTGGCCAGGCAGGTGAGACGTGTTCTCCTGGGAGAGGCGGCTGGTTAGCGCCTCGGCTGAGCTGTACTGCCTCGGCCAGGCTGCAGCGGCGCGTGGGTCTTGCCGCCGGCCACATCCTGGCCGCAGCTTCCTCGTGCCAGCCAGCCCTGTCACACAGGCACACACAGGCACTGCTGCGAACGTCGCCACGGCGCGGCTCTCGTGTGTCCGCCTCGCAGGCAGCGCCGCGCGACGCACAGTGCAGCGGGGCGAGGCCGGCCGCCGTCGTGTCGCGCCTGCACAGCCCGTCCTCTGGGAGCGGCGTCGGTGAGTACGGGAGACACCGCGTGGCGAGTCCTGTCACCTCGCCTCGGCAGTCTCACCAGTTACGGTCGGCTGCTACAGCCGTGCTGATCATTGTGCCACTGTTCGTTACTCGAGAAATTTTGTCAAGTACCTAATTCACTGGACAAGTCTGTACTTTCTTCTACACACAGTAGACAAATTGTGCGTGGTACTCAGCGTTCCTTACCGTATCATTTTGTTGTCCGTCTGTCTGTCTGTTGAAAACCCTTTTCCTCATACACGGGTAGACATATCGAGCTGACATTTATTCCACGCATTAAGGTCTACGGTCCCTTGGCGGTGTATAAAATTGGAACTTCCAAGTCAATGCAATCTAAAGGGACGCCATTCGTGTGACATACTTCGATCTTCGCGAACTCACTCAACAAAACGTTGGTGTTCTTACTGTTGCGCTTGACTCCTGAAACTTGGTGGTTGTGACTGTCCAAGTAAAGGGGAAAAAACGGAAATTGTGAATTCGTAATTATGTCAGATGAAAAAATTATAATGTCTTTTGTTATTCGACTGTCAGTCTGTCCGTCTGTCTGTTAGGACCCCTTTTTTCTCACGAAAGGGTTGACGTGTTAAGTTGAAATTTATGTCACTTACTAAGGTCTGTCGTCCCTTGGCGGTGTAATAAATGTAAGCATTGTAAGTAAATGCGATCGAAAGATACGGTCATTTATGTCACATATTTGATACTCCTAAACTCACGTACTGAAATCTGTAGGGTACTTTCCGTTTATGTAGACTCACGAAAACAGGTAAGAAGAAACATTTTACAGTACAAGCAAAGGAAAAAGCGAGGCAGTTCTTAATTTCTAATTAAATGACACGAAATAAATATTTCTTTTGTCATTTGTTATACCACTTAATACCTTAAATAAAAACTTCTCTTGCCAGTATCAACGTCGACAACCGTCACAAATTGTTGACAGCCTCGATTCTTGGCACGGATGAACTGTCTGCATACATAATTACGTCCGTACAGAACCCTCTACTCGCTCCTGGTCAGTTATTATTATTATTATTATTATTATTATTTGTGCATAAGCTCATTAGAACTACGCAAAACAGTAACAGTTGGGTATTTCCTTCCTTTAGTGTTCAATTTTATTTTCCATTCTCTTCCTCTGGGCTTCCTGTTTCATATCAGCCGTCGTTGTTCCAGTCTTCATCTTTGGTTTTTCCTCTTGGTCAGCTTACTGTTTGTGAATGTTAGACCTGAAGATTTCACCGTGTTGACATCTTCAAGTGTTATTTTCACCAATTTCAGATCATTTGTGATGTCACCATTGCATTTGATCTTGTCCGTTTCGGCTGTACTCCTGTTGTAAAAGAATTCGACTGTTTGGTTTGTCTCTCTCGGTTCATTCTTTTAATGACTCAGTAGCATGTTCACCTCCTAGTTCTACTGTCACGGTAGATGTTTCTGCATTTTGTTATTTCCTGTTTTCCACTGAGTCCGCATTGCTCTTCTACAAGTCTTGTACCCAGAATTTTTCTTAACATTTGGGTTTGTTTTTCTCAGAGATTTCAGTGTCTACTCGGAATTAATATTTCTTGTCCACATAGGCATTCTGGTTAGCTACTGTATTGCAGTACCTTAGTTTGGTGTGCTTGGAGGTACATTTCTTGTTGCAGATGGTGTGATGAAAAAAATGGTTCAAATGGCTCTGAGCACTATGGGACTTAACTTCTGTGGTCCCCTAGAACTTAGAACTACTTAAACCTAACTAACCTAAGGACATCACACACATCCATGTCCGAGGCAGGATTCGAACCTGCGACCGTAGCAGTCGCGCGGTTCCGGACTGAAGCGCCTTAACCGCGAGACCACCGCGGCCGGCTGGTGTGATGAGATCTTATGGCATGTAATTTGCGTTGCTTTTGTTTTGATCCGTTTTCCTGGATTGTTTCACGGAGATATTGAAATTGTGGAACTGGTTTAGCTCTGCCATATTTTCTCATTTAAATGTGTGTGTTGTAAGCTATTTTGTACGTTGTAAATATTTGTTGTTAACTTTCAGACATATCCTCTAGAGAGTGTGTTTGATCGCTGTTGACAAACGGATGTTGCACGTTACCGCGCTTCGCGTTTTTCAGCTGTTACTCTCTAAAAAGAACCTGGAAGTAGTGAGTATTTTAAAAATGAGATCTGGCTCAAGACTTCCGTGGAAGATCTGACGCTGACCCGTCTTTTATAGCCTCGATGTCCACGGGACGTTAAATACTACTCTTAGTGCGAACCACAAGTGGTAGTTTTGTGCACCCAACCGGCTGTGTCCAGAGAACCGACTGTGCGAACCACACGCCAGTAGCTGTGCATTACTTTCGTGGCCTCAGCGACCTTATCTTTCAACAAATTAACGCAGGGCTGCGTATCTCCTGTGCTGCCTTGGCTTACCTCGATACACCGAGCGAGGTGGCGCAGTGGTTAGACACTGGACTCGCATTCGGGAGGAGGACGGTTCAATCCTGTGTCCGGCCATCCTGATTTATGTTTTCCGTGATATCCCTAAATCGCTCCAGGCAAATGCCGGGATGGTTCCTTTGAAAGGGCACGGCCGACTTGCTTCTCCGTCCTTCCCTAATCCGATGAGACCGATGACCTCGCTGTCTGGTCTCCTTCCTCAAACAACCCACCCCAACGCGCTTATCTGGATACAGAGTGTAGTGGATATGTCGGGCGCTGCAAACATGTGGTTATGCGACGCTGAGACACTGGCTTGCGACCTCTCCCCAGCCACTACTGTTCACAAACTCTGGTAAAGTGTACAAGTGGCACGGAACGGCGTCACGCGAGCTCCGTTCAGCAGTTTAGACCCGTCGCTACTGTCAAAGGTGGCAGCCCTGTGTACAAAATTTTCTGCAGTGCCAATAACCAACAGACTTAAAGTACTACACAGTTCTGGCACATTAATGTGATCAGCGCTTATGTCCAACGTCAGTGTGCAATAACCACTCACAGGTAGCAGGTAGCAGGAGGATATACAAAGTGTGTCGGGGGGACGCCGAAAACTGTGCAGTCGTTGTCTTAATGAGGAAACGGAGCGATTAATCCGACGTCCAAAAGGGCACGATCGTTGGCTTTGGGGCCAGGAGTGAAAGCACTTTCGAAATGGCCAAATTTGTAAGCTGTTCACGTGCCGCCGCGATTAAAGTATACCGTGCAGGCAAAACCCGCGCCCGAGCAGCTGTTGTACATTGCTGGCTGTAGAAGATAGAGGTGAACAAAAGCGGAGTTTTGCAGGGGCAGTAAATGTGGAACAGCTGAGCAAACGGCCGCCGAGACGAACTGGCACTGTCTTCCCCGCGGCCGTTCGGTGGGCCTCCACAGCGAGCGCCTGTGCTTCTGCACCCGTGCTGACTGCGGCCGAGGCCGTGATTCGCACGGCAGTCGTCTGGAAGGTCGGTGGCGGAGGAGGGACCGTTGTGACTGGGGACTGTTTCCGTGGCATTCCCTGCGTGATCTCGTCGGATCGACACAAGTACCCTTCTATCTGTGTCCACCCCCTCCTCGACACTGCGGCGTCTACCAGCACGATAATTCAACTCACAGCATACGTCCGTGATTCAAAGACAGCGCCAGAATCAGTTTACCGTACTGCCCTGATGACCACCAAGCCGCCGGACTGAAATGAAATCGAGAAGCTGTGCGACCACCTGTTCGCGCCACGGATCCGCAACCGGAAACCCGGCGCAGCAGACGCCGGCGCTCGGCTCGACACGGGTCCACACGTCGACGTCGGCACCCCCACCCCCCCAGAACCTCACCGGCAGCCCTCCTGCACCTCTCGCAGTGGACCGCGCTGCAGGGGGTGGTTACTCGGGCCTTCGAGAGGTGCTCACACTACTGTGACTGGACAATGTATACGCACAGTAAGCAAAACTTCGTTATTCACTGCCCTTCGTGGCGTCGCATTTTTGTGGCTTCCGGTGTACCGCACTTATCGCGTGTGTAACCGTCATACACGGGACGCTAAGACTGCTGCCGTATGTGGGTCCGAGTACAGGAATTTTTTAGATGCGCGTGGCGACCGAGGGGAGGAAAAAACGTGAGCGGGAAGCCGGTGAATACGAGAACGGGGCCGGCGCGCATTTGCGTACGCCGCCTTGTAATTACGCAGCGTGTCCGACACGCAGGCGCGCAGATGCGTGACGTGAAGTGACGACACCGCCGTGGAGTCACGCACGCGTGCCGGCCGCGCCCACCTGGCTGGGAGTGGCGCCTCTACACACACACACACATATACTCAGGACGACTCGCACTGCACGCATTGTACTCAAGTCAGAAAATTAGGAAATCAATGAAACATACGAGCCTTGTTCGGAAAGTAAGATCCGATCCGTCGCGGAATCAAAACCACAGTGAAAATCAAAAATTTTTTGTTCGCAACCGTTAGCGACACCTTCCAGCTACCTCTTTGAGTAGTCGCCGCTCCGACTTCGACATCTGCCGTGGCGTTGTACAAACTTCCCACTACATCTACATCAATATTTATACTCCGCAAGCCACCCAACGATGTGTGGCGGAGGACACTTTACGTACGACCGTCATTACCTCCCTTTCCTGTTCCACTCGCGTACGGTTCGCGAGAAGAACGACTGCCGGAAAGCCTCCATGCGTGCTCGAATCTCTCTAATTTTACATTCTTGATCTCCTCGAGAGGTATAAGAACGGGGAAGCAATATATTCCATACCTCATCCAGAAACCCACCCTCTCGAAACCTGGACAGCGAGCTACACCGCGATGCAGAGCGCCTCTCTTGCAGAGTCTACCACTTGAGTTTGCTAAACATCTCCGTAACACTATCACGCTTACCAAATAACCCCGTGACGAAACGCGTCGCTCTTCTTTGGATCTTCTCTATCTCCTCTGTCAACCTGACCTGGTACGGATCGCACACTGATGAACAATACTCAAGTATAGGTCGAACGAGTGTTTTGTAAGCCACCTCCTTTGTTGATGGACTACATTTTCTAAGGACTCGCCCAATGAATCTCACCTTGGCACCCTGCTTACCAACAATTAATTTTATATGATCATTCCAAAAATGGTTCAAATGGCTCTGAGCACTATGCGACTTAACTTCTGAGGTCATCAGTCGCCTAGAACTTAGAACTAATTGAACCTAACTAACCTAAGGACATCACACACATCCCTGCCCGAGGCAGGATTCGAACCTGCGACCATAGCGGTCGTTCGGCTCCAGACTGTAGCGCCTAGAACCGCACGGCCACTCCGACCGGCTGATCATTCCACTTCAGATCGTTCCTACGCATACTCCCAGATATTTTACAGAAGTAACTGCTACCAGTGTTTGTTCCACTATCATATAATCACACAATAAAGGATCCTTCTTTCTATGTATTCGCAATACATTACATTTGTCTATGTTAAGGGTCAGTTGCCACTCCCTGCACCAAGTGCCTATCCGCTGCAGATCTTCCTGCATTTCGCTGCAATTTTCTAATGCTGCAACTTCTCTGTATACTACAGCATCATCCGCGAAAAGTCGCACGGAACTTCCGACACTATCTACTAGGTCTCGTCTTCACAGCCGCCAGTGTTTCCGCCAATTCCTTAGGCTGGTGTGCCTTTCGTTGTTTATGTGAAAATGTTGTCTTCGCAGCTTGCGGTTCGTGTGAGCAGAGATGAGCATCGGAGGGAGCCAATTAAGGGCTGTATTGTGAGTGGTCAAACACTTCCTATCAGAAACGCTGCAGGAGTCCCTTGATTACCCCTGCAGAATGCGGCTGAAAATTGTCTCGAAGAAATAGACGCATGACATTTATGTTACGTGGGCTGAACTGCTTCAGGCGAAATCTCTCTCCAGATCCACATACTTGGCGGCAGACGCTGTTGTTTTAAGCGTTTCTGAGTGGTCACTTTGCGATGGGAAGCGATCGACAGCCACACTGAAGACACTGCCCAGCACACCTTTGCGAAGTTCCGTCGGATTTCCACAGTGGTTCCCATTTCGCGCCTAATCGGACGTTACTTTCCGAATACCGCTCGTACTTGCCGGTAACGCTTTAACTGGTACAAATTCGTGGTCTCAGGTATCTTTCTGTGCCTAATCTTTGCTCTCCTGCACCGGGATAAAATGTAGACACGCTACGTAAAGACGTAGGACGGCTGATTGGCAAAGACTGAGACTAATTTTTTTCACAGTTGTTTATTACTCCATTTCAGTGTCAGCATGATCTTCTTCAAAGTACTCCTTTCCTACTTGAATGCACTTCTTGTAGCGTCTGCGCACGTCTTCGAACCCATGCAGGTTCTCGACAATCGCCTCACTGCTTCAGGGATCTCACACCGATTGCCTCGGAACTTTGCCTTTACTGATGAAGCTGAAGAAGAATTTACAACGGGCAAAATTGGGGTATAAGGTGGAACACGAGTAATGCCGAACTGAGCCAGAAACGGCACGAATAGATTTGCGACGTGAGGCCGCGCGTTGTCGTGATGAATTCGCCGTCCAGCCTGAGACAGTGTGCTTCCTTAGCTTAACCAATACTAATGTGTAGCGTAGTGTGAGGTGGCAACTGCAGGCTGGTAAATGATTCCGTGACAGTCAAAGAATTCGATCACCACCAGATTCCCTGCGGATGCAACAACGTTCTCCTCGTTTGGTGTTTGAGGACTTGGTGATTTCCAAATTGTGACGATTCGTTTTCGTTCAGGATCGTAAGGATGTAGCCACGACTCATCATCGGTGATAGTCGGTTCCAGAAACGTATCTCCTCCATCAGCAAAGAGAAGCTGCACCCCACGACCTGTCTCCATTCGCACAGCCTCCTGTTCGGGAATCAACAGGTGTGGCACCCGAGGTCATCCTGCGTAATCGTAAAGTCACTGCGATATGAGGTTCTCAACACCTCCCTGACGTTACGCAGTGTTATCCGCCTCTACTAACGGACAGTCACGGCAGCTGTGTTGCTTGTAACTCGAGTCACAGCAGAAGCAGAAACACCAGGCCCACGTAGCTTCAACACAGACAAGTCGGCTACCTTTGAAGTGCTCGGACCACCTAAACGCTGTTGCTCGAGGTAGTGCATCTTCACCGTACGCTTGACGCAGCCTTCCATAAGTCCCAGTGGCTGAATGGGTTGAACGAACACAGAATTTCATTGCGCCGAAGTCTGTAATGTGCTATGCGTACCACAATGAGAGTCTAAAACGTAGAGCATTACTACCGACCTACCGATACGCGAGTGCTGCCCGCTGTGGACATCCTACATGAACACCCGTTGTTTTCGAATACCACGGTAGCTACAGTAGGAAACCAACCTCAGTTGTATTCGAGTTGTAGCACGTCCGTCTTTTCCTCACAGACTACTAACGCGAAACTTGTCTCACTTCTCGACGTAACATCCCTGCAGCCGGCCACATCTTTCACAACGTCGACGCGATATGACTCTTCGCGGCCGCCATCAACACTTATGTAGGAGTCTTGTTTCGATCGCTGGGCAACTGCAGATGCAGTGCGGTTCGTTTGAGGATCGAAAAACGACATCGGATACCAGAACCGATGAAAGGAACGTACCGTTCTCGCCGCCATCGCCTGGCAACGCACACGCGAGCACCCTTGTCATTGTCCGCCAGCATTCGCGGCAACCACCTTCAGGACACTTTTCGCATTTTCACGTCTTCATGTGCGCAGATCCAACGGAAATACCAACTTTGGTGACGATGTGTTTCACATTCATTTGGGGATCCTTCTAAAAAGCTTTCCCCATTTGCCCGACCGTGTCGTCGGTGTGTGAGATTGCCTCGGTTTATGGTCACACGACGTTCTGCCTTCTTTGAACAGTCGCACCCACGAACGCAAATTACACTCAGCCATGACACCGTCACCAAATGCCTCAATTGGTGATGAATTTCCATCGCTGTCACAGCACGCAGTGAAAACGAATAATTACATGCTGTCCTTTTAATGTAAAGACGTCATTTTAAGTATCAATTACAGTCCTTACGCTTGCTGCTGCTACTAGAGTTATGTGCGCAGTATAGTGCTGCCATCTCTGTTGCGCATTCACAGAGAGTTTAAAAGAAGCCGCGTTTTTCTGTTTCCAGTCGTAAAAAAAAAAAAAAAAAAAAAACCGGAGGTGCTATAACTTGAATGCATCTCGTTGTTCTTTTTCAAATATAAACTTGCTTAGGGACATATTTGTTAAATCCAGCCTAGTCGTCAATATGGGGTGTCTAGGAAACCTGCTTTCTCGGATCGCCAGACAACATTCAAACAAATTCATGTGTTTTATTATAAAATGATAAAATACAGTATTTTAGTTTGTGTTACACAGGTATATCGAGAGCAAAGGACGACATGCAAAAATAATAAATCTCTTCAGCATAACAGTTCTGCAAGTGATTAGACGTGACGCTTCTGTCCAAGTCGTTAGTCTCGAAGCTGCGGTAGAACTGGCCGCTGGTGTCGCGTTGTCGTCCTGGAGAGGGCTTCGTCAGCGTGCAACGGGCTGGCGTCTGCTTGCTGTATCGTTCCCGGCTGGCGTGCCGGCGCTTCACTTTACGCCGTAACAATATCGTCACGTAGGAGAAGGTGTAATTAGATAAATGACGAACACAAACTTCACTTAACGAAGGTTTGTTCAGCACTTGCACATACAATAGTGGGGAGCGAACTGCCTCCGGCCAGAACACGTACGGTGTTATACAGCTACAGAACATTCTAGTACAATGTTTCTTGACATTTGTGAATACTTCTAGAACGTGCTCGAACCGAATATAGAAGTTAAAATTGTACAGTGCAGGTGACTTTTGAACTCACGACCCTCCGTGCAACACTTTAGTAGCATAACTACTACACCACGGTGCTACTCAGCTTCTTTTGCGACAATATTAGTAATATTCCGACTTCGGTCTCAATTCTTCATTTTCTAAACCCTCCAACGTGTTTCGGAGCTACAACTGCAGTTTCAAGGACTGTGTCGACATAATGGACGTCCCATCTGCATCAGTTTTTCACATAACAGTAACAGGACAGAATTGTTAGATTCAACGGGAAAACCTGAAGAAATGAGATAAACTATTGTAACATAGGCTTATAGCCGCGTGCGACCACACAACATTCGTCTTCTGCATTGATGAAAAACTTTCATATTCGCAGTTATTTTTTGAACGATTTAACATTTTTATGAGAGTAGTAAATGACTCAAATGAAGAATATTCAACATATTTTGTCATGATTCCGTAGTGTATTCGTTTCTGTTTCCATAGTTTGATGAAATAAAATAAGAAAGGAAATGTGACAGGTAACACTTTCTGTTTGCATTCTTACATATTCAACACGAGATTTGATTAGCGTATTAAAATACAGAGCGACTCTCAGTACTCATTACAATTTACTACTTGTATTGCTAAGTGTGTCATTTATAATTGTTGAGATTCTAACATAGCAATGAGTTCACATTATTTTAGTTATGCGGGCAGATGAAATGGAACAACTATACCTGAAAAGTGACTGTGAGAACAGTCCGGGGGTTATTGAGAACGGTCGTGGTGGGAGAGGGGGGGGGGGGGGGGGGGACGGAGGTCGAGTTCACAGGTGGTTGCTTGTCTACATCTACATATACATGGCTACTCTCCAAATCTCATTTAAGCGCCTTGCAGTTCCAGTTTCGTATAGCGCGCGGAAAGAACGAACACCTATATCTTTCCGTACGAGCTCTGATTTCCCTTATTTTATCAAGGTCATCGTTTCTCCCTTTGTAAGTCGGTGTCAACAAAATATCTTCGCATTCGCAGGAGAAAGTTGTTGATTGGAATTTCGTGAGAAGATTCCGCCGCAACGAAAAACACCTTTGTTTTAATCATGTCCAGCTCAAATCCTGTATCATTTCAGTGAATTTCTCTCCAATATTTCGCGATAATACAAAAGTGCTGCCCTTCTTCGAACTTTTTCGATGTACTCCGTCAATTCCATCTGGTAAGGATCCCACATCGTGCAGCAATATTCTAAAAGAGGAAGGACAAGCGTAGTGTAGGCAGTCTCCTTAGTAGATCTGTTAGATAGTGTCCTGCCAATAAAACGCAGTCTTTGGTTAGCCTTCCCCACCACATTTTCTACGTGTTCCTTCCAATTTGAGTTGTATGCATAACATATGATATGTAGTTGTTACTACAGTACGTTACAATCTCACCAGGTATAAATTACACACTTAGTAACAGAAGCAGTATATAGTGACGAGTATTTTGAGTCGCTTTGAATGTTAATAAGTATGTCAGACGTGTTGATTATGTAAGAGGGTAAAACTAAAATTTTTAATTGCAAATCCTCTAATAAATTTCCTGTTTTGTTTCATAAACCTATGGAAATGGAAATGATAGGAAACTGGAGTTCTGTATCACATCACTGTAAAAATGTTGTAGTCCATGACTAGAGACATTTTATTTGAGTATTGCCATAAACATCGTAAATCATATTGTAAGAGAAAATGTGGCAGTTTTTTCCCGAGCGCAAAAGACAAAGTTATGTGGCCAAAGACGGTACTTCGCTTGCTTCACTTCTGTAACATTTATCTCACTAATCCCGCTTGAAACAGTTTCTCGTTAAATGTAACACCTGTGTCGTTCTGATACTGCCAAACCGTTTGCTGTTAACAGCGTAACGGTCTGGCTGTGACGCCTTAAGACCGCTGCCGAAAGATAGCGGGGCAGCGTCGGAATGCGTTATAGCATTGGCAGGGAAAGGTGAGGAAGTATCGGGAAAGTAGGGTTTTTCGAGTGTCCATTCTTAGAGTGACGTACACGAGACGGGATGGAATGCACAGACAGCCGATTTTCCGTACGCCACGGAGTCTGACGTAGAATAAACGTGGCATCTCGTCCTCAGGTTGGCCAGAAGGTTCACGGAGTTGTGCATTCAAGATAATGCACATTCGTTTGAAAAGCCCATTTCGATTAACATTCCGCCCCCAGTACATCCATCTGAATACAGGCAGTTACTTCCGGCATGTTACATCCATCCCTATACAAACTGCGAACGTTTGTAGTTGCCCAACTGAAACTGATAAAAACTGGGTTTGGTTTAAATACATCGGCTACATATAGGGAAAAAATGTTCTGTTTAAGTAACTATAGCTCGTTGCTGAAAGTCTCTGTAAAATATCTAAACTAACTTTTTTCGTAACTCCACAGAAAGAGTAGCGTTTCTTACGTGTCCAAACAAAGATTCCTTTTCACTTATTTTGTAGATTGCAGAGAAAATGCACCTTATTTGAAACACGCTATTTGTAAATATATGGACACTTTGTCTGCATGTAATTTTGTAATAAATAAACGGTTTTGTCTTTCTGTTGCAGGTGAGTCCTGTGAGAATGTCGACTATTCTCCGTACGCTGCCTTCTTTGGACCTTAACCTTGGTAATATTGCGCAACTAGAGTATTATTGTGTCCCTAGCTGTAGTCCTAACACAGTTGACTATTTCTCTACGGCTCTATTTGTGTTACGAGGGCTGTTCGTATACTAAGGTCCGATAGGGCGCGAAATGGAAACCACCGTGAAAATCCTACGAAGCTTTGCAAAGGTGTGTTGGACCGTGTCTCCAGTATGCCAGTCGATCCCGTCACAAAGATTCCCCTGATTTGATGCAACCCCACAAAACGCACCTGTCATGCAATTCCTTCGTCATGACAGTTGTCGGCCACACTCTGCAGGGGCAATGAAGACGCTCCTGCAGCGTTTTCGGTGGGGAGTGTTTGATCACCCACCACACAGTCCTCTGAGTACCATCTCTGCTCGCATCAACGACGTTTTGGCACACACAACGAACTGCACACGAGAAGTGGCGGAAAGCAGAGGCAGCTGCCTGCTGTGACGGCGGTACTGGAAAGTTGATTCAGCGTTACGACAGATGTCCAAGTGGGAGCAGCGAATGTGTAGGGAAGTAGCTGAATGGCGGAACTGATTGTTGCAAGTAAAATAGTTCTAATTTTCACTCTGGTTTCTATTTTGCGATCGATAGGACCTTAATAAACGAATAGCTCTCGTATTTAAATCCCATTTCTGTCCTTACTTTTAGTTTTTGACTATTCAAGAAAAAAACGTAAAAATTTAAGTTTTTATATTATCTGTTTTGTTAGGCGCAACCCTAAATTGCTTTCTCCGGTACAACTTGAGTGTACTGCTATGGTAGTTTAACATTTCCATTGTTATTATTCAGGGTAGACATTTGTGACAGCCTGCAATATAATATCATAAAAATGGAAAGAAAAAAAAAACCACTCAATAGTGCAAGTTCGTGCACCGAGAAATACACTAGGAACAATAAGTTGTTGCCACTTTTTGTTCAAATATGCGTTCCCATTAGCGTTCCCGACTTCCCCCGCAATTTCGAATTTCGGAAGGATAACCCACACACACACACACACACACACACACACACACTGTGAATACTAGCGCCATCACACAACCAAAGATGACCAACACCAGCTACCGATAGTGAAGATGTTGAAGAACGAGTGACCTAGCATTGGCTCTGCCCCTCTGTTTTTTGGCAAGGGAGGGATCAGGTTTCCACGCAGAATTTTAGCAGAAACCTTCATCTCTATTTGCACGGTTAGCTGGTTACTTACCTTCAACTGCTTCCTTAGAAACACTATCCCAATAATTGGAAATGCATGCCAGAATCTCCGTGTTATATTCCATAGGATGATGGGAGCAAACACAAAGTTCTGCAACAGCCAGTTTGCTCACTGTCGATAAATTCTGGTGTCAGCCCTCTGTGGTTGGTGTGGTGGTGTTAGCGTTTACAGTGTGTGTGTGTGTTAACTTTTTGGAATTGCTCTGCATACCAAGGTTGTAAATTTCCTTGTACAGTGTTTTCCTGCTGCAGTTTTGCCTTGAAAATAACAGGGTAGTCTTCTGTCGAAATATCGTCAGTTCTCGACGTCAGCCGGCTGTATTCCCGTTAAGTTGCCTGAACACTGTATAAACCGAGAGAAACTCAGGTCGTCGTAGCCACAAACAAAACTTTTTTTAGATCTTATCTTGACATTTGTTTATCTACATAGTCGTCGTTCAAATTTAAACATTTGTTGCAGTGCTCCACAAGCTTTCCTGTGACTTCTGCCAAGATGTAGAACCAGGTGCTGACGTCCTCCTTCAGTTAACTGACATTTTCACACTATCTTCTGCCGAAAAAAGAAGTGCTTGAGTTGAGGAAAACAGGTGGTAATCAGTCGGAGCCAATACGTTTGTACCAATAATAGTGAAACAGTGTTTTGAGATACTAGCCGAACTCCCTCTCTCGTTCCCATCTGTCTGTTATATAGAAAGGGGCATCATAAGGAGGGCTGAGACATCCTTCAGTCCTTCTTCACAGTGAATCGCGCACTCTTTCAGGTGCTCCTCTTTCCATTAGGATTGCATCACAAGCATCAGTTGCGGGCTTCTATAACGTCTGCACATAGGTAGCTGGGTTGGGCATATGCCGATGCCTCTAAATGTCGTCGTAGCCACAGGGTCAACGGGTTCAGATGTGGAGAACGAGGAGGCCGCGCCACCGAACCTCCTCGACCAGTCCATCGCCTATGGAACGTTGCGGTGAGGTAGAGACCTTCCCTTGACGTAGAATCATTAAACTTGGCAAGAAAAAGAGTTTCACGGTATAGGCAAAGGAAAGACTCAAAAAATTGCTAATTTTTAATTATATCAGACGAAAAAAATATACCTTTTGTCATTTGTTATCCGACTTCAGAAGTGAAATATAAAACATCCGCGAAGGTCTTGTAATGCCTGGGACCGGTACCTTGCCGTTACAAATGTCGACAACAGGAAAAAACTCTCAAGATCCTCGGTTCCCAGAATGGATCAGCTGTCTGTATACGTAATTGATTTTGCGTGTAATGTCCTACTCGCACACAGCCAATTTTTTATCCGAAATAACGATACTAATTTCCGCATGGTGCTTGGTATAAAATTACTCAGGATGTAATTCGAGAGTTCTTTGCATCCTCACTTTGCGAACTGCTACTGTACGTACTCCGTGTATATTTAGGTGTATCCATTTACCCATATGTTGTCGATATTACCTAGTTACTGAAAGGTAACAACATGTGTCCCCCATGTCGCTGCGTTGTCGACATTGTGGGACACCTACACCCAGTTGTACGCATACCACAATCCGCATGTTGCGAAGTACAACTTGTTCCATTGTGTTGTCAGTGCGTGGGTTGTGAGGGGGTAACAACAGGCGTTATCACGTATCTCTGATGCATGCGCGCTCTGTAGAGTTAACTTCTTGAGAGCAGCGTACTTTACGACTTTCCTGTGTCGCCTCCGTTTACGTAAGTGGCGACGCCTACGTACCGAAGACAGCATTTCCGAGCTGTAGCGATGCACAACAATCTCGAAATTATGTAGAAGAAGTTCGGTGTACGCATGTAAACTAACGAAGTGACGTTAGGGGATGAACCCATCATAGGATTTGAAGTCAGTACGGCGTCAGTCACAAAAAAGATCGAAAAACTTGCCCTTGAAGATTATTACAGGATGCAAACATAAAATGTAAGTTGCATTGATGTTTTAGTAAGTAAATCAAATACATTTTATTAAACCTTCTGTTTCTACATATTTGGACTGACGCCCCCTGCTCTCTTCTTTTTGTACGTCCGGGCCAGTACGAGGACCTACTTGATATATATTCCCAGGACGAATATCTAGCGATTATCGATAAAGACAACAGCTAAAAATCGTCTAGATTCTCGATTCCCTGCGTGGATGAACTGTGTATCGTACATAATTTCTACGGAACCCTCAGTGTGTGAACTCGACTCACACTTGACCAGTTTATGTGTATGTATAGATTAAGCAGAAACAGATTTAATTCCGGAAGTGGTGGCCCGTTTTAACTGTCACAGCGTCACGCGCTCTGTGAACTTTCCGGGCGGGGCCGACACGCTTTATTTACAAACTAAAGCCCCAGAAGTGTGCGGTCAGCAGCGGAAGCTGTTATCTCGTCCGAGAGCACAATGACGCTTCGGCGGAGTCGCTGAAATGGCAGCGCGCAGGCTACGTTTCGACACGTGTGTACACTGTCGTCTTCAGGGGTCTCGGGAGCAGCGAGGCGTTGTCACGCACGCGTGCCAGCTGGTCGGCGGCGAGAATCAGAGAGACCGGTCCAATCTGGAGTGGCTGGCACGCGCTAACAGGCGTGTAATTAAAAGCCAGTTGGCGGCCAGCACAAGGGGGGCGTGGCACACACACACACACAAAAAATGGCTCTGAGCACTATGGGACTCAACATCTTAGGTCATAAGTCCCCTAGAACTTAGAACTACTTAAACCTAACTAACCTAAGGACATCACACACACCCATGCCCGAGGCAGGATTCGAACCTGCGACCGTAGCA
Organism: Schistocerca americana; assembly: GCF_021461395.2. Taxonomy (NCBI): domain Eukaryota; kingdom Metazoa; phylum Arthropoda; class Insecta; order Orthoptera; family Acrididae; genus Schistocerca; species Schistocerca americana. The sequence goes on from NC_060127.1 coordinate 197,221,112, forward strand.
GTCCCGCGGTTCCGGACTGCAGCACACACACACACACACACACACACAGACATTGATCCCAATGTGTCACACGCACCTCATCTCAGCTGCCAAGTTCCCACAAATCTGCACTCGAAAAGTGAGGCCAAAGCGAGATGGCGCACTGGACTCTATTTGCAGGCGAATGTGGTTTTAACTGGCATTCGGCACGTGCCTGTTCAGCCATCTCAACACCGAAAGTGGTATAATCCGCCTGCGTGGCCGAGGTCGCACGCTTGTGCGGTGGTGTTCAACTCAGAGGTAAGCCAGTTCGAATCCTGGATGCGGTTAAAAAATTTCACTGCCAGTATTTGGCTGGTAGGGGGACGAGAGGTGGTGCAGACTTTGTGCTAGTGTCGTGGGTTCGATACCAAACTTCTCCGCAGTGTGTCACCAGGTGGGCGTGTGTCACGGTTGATTATGATCTGCCCATCGAACAGGGGCGTTTAACTCGGCGGTCTCCTTGGCGCTCTTCAAGAGGAGCGGTCTGTGTGCCGGCACCGGGTTTCACACTGCCCCTTTTCTCATCATCACTATCATCATCATCGTCATCATACAGCACAGATATTACACTCCACACACACACACACACACACACACACACACACACACACACACACACCATACATACATTTACTATACAAGTATTGTAATGCAACATGTTGTAAATAAATAAACAAAAAAGTGGGAATAGTATATTAAAGTTTGTTATGATAATTCAAAGTAGGCAGTAGTTTAAGACGTACTCTGGTACTATGTTACATAGGCTTACACTATGTTACATAGGCTTGAGAAAAGACTGATTCTGACACGGAACAAATCTTACAACCAGAGTGCACCGAAGAGAGTAAACTAGACTGAAATGGGACAGAGGATAAACACGTAGTATTCTAAAAAAATCCTACTGATAACACAATAAATCACGATTGCCGATGGTAAACATTCGGAATAATCCCAATAGAATCCGTATTAATGACTATATTTTTAAAAGAAGAACAAAATGTTAAAACTGTGTGCCCGACCGAGACTCGAACTCGGGACCTTTGCCTTTCGCGGGCAAGTGCTCTACCAACTGAGCTACCGAAGCACGACTCACGCCCGGTATTCACAGCTTTACTTCTGCCAGTATCTCGTCTCCTACCTTCCAAACTTTACAGAAGCTCTCCTGAGAACCTTGCAGAACTAGTACTCCTGAAAGAAAGGATACTGCGGAGACACTTTTAATCTGCCAGGAAGTTTCATATCAGCGCACACTCCGCTGCAGAGTGAAAATCTCATTCTGGAACAAAATGTTACTTTGTATGTCAAAAGCTGCGGACACGGAATTGAATATTTGTACAGATCTATAAGTACCCTCTAGACAGAACATGACAACGGTATACAAGAACCAGATTTCGGTATTGCTGCCACACATATAGATACTCCTGTATTCATTCAATACATATATAAGGTACATAGTGACGTAAGCAAAGCCACGCGATACCTGTAATATCGTCTCGGACCGCCTATTGCCCGATGTACTGCAGCAACCCCACACGGCACGTTGGAAGCCCGCTGCACAAATACTGAGCCCCTGTAGCCGTCCTCAATAGCAAAAGAGTGATGTCGGTGCACGAACTGGCCTGTCCATCACGCTCGATCAGATTCGTGCGGGGCGGTCTCGACGGCCAAACAACTCGCGCGATTTGTCCGGCAACAGCTGACAGTTGTGGCCCGGTGTCGCGGCGCTCGTGCCCTCTCCACGTAGGGGCCGCTGCGCTGGTGTCGCGTTGTCGTCCTGGAGAGCGGCCGGTCAGCGTGCCATTGGCTGACGGCTTCTCGCAGCCGCCTCTTCTCCATCGTTCGCGACTGGCGTGCCGGCGCTTGCACAGATGCTCTCCAAGTAGCCGAACATAAGCACTGCTAGTGAATGATCGGTTTCGTTGTACCAGAGAAACCAGCCCATTCCTTGTAAACACAGTCAGCAGCGCCTTGCACAGAGTGGGTCCGTGGCTCGGTGCGGTCTCCGCCACACTCACACCCTACCACCAGCTCTTACAGTCTGAGATCGGACTCGCCTCAGCAGACCAGGGTTTCCCCGCCGTCTCGGCTCCTGTCGGTACGGTGACGAGCCGAGGAGAGGCGCTGCACGCGGTGTCGTACTGTTACGCGGTCATCTGCTGCTCAGACTCTCTAATGCCACAATTCGCCGCACTGTCGTGACGGCTACGTTCGTCGTACGTCTCACATTCCTTTCTGCGGTCAGTTCACGCAGTGTCACCTGTCTGTGAGCTCTGGCAACTCGACGCGAACACAACTGCTCTCGGTCGTTAAGTGAAGGCCGTCAGCCACTGCGTTGTCCGTGGTGAGAGGTAATGCCCGAGATCTGGTATTCTCGGCACACTCTTGCCACTGTATATCTTGAAATATTGAATGCCGTAACGATTTCCGAAATGGAATGTCCCATGTCTGTAGCTCCAGCTACCATTCCGCGTTCAAAGTCAGTTAATTTTCGTCGTTCGGCCATAGTGACGTCGGAAGCCTTTCTCAGGGACCAGCCGAGTACAAACGACTGCTCCGCCAGTACACCGCCCTTTCACGCCCTGTGTGCGCGACACCGCCGCCACCTGTATACGTACATATCGCTGTGCCACGAGTTTTGTCACTTCATTGTACGCGAAGAGGCTCAAAGTTCCCAACCCTACTGAGTAGCACGTGGGAATAGATTCAGTTAATCGAGCGTTCACCGTCGCTCGGTATTCCGAGACCATTAGGTTAGCAGCGGCGGGAGCTATATCTCGATGTTGGCACTCTTAACGAACTCCTACAGTATTCTATGCGTTGCAACATCTTTGGGTGCAAACAAAGCTGCTTCGAAACTGATAACCGAGAAGCGGAAGATTACTTGCAAAGTCTCTTATGTGATACGTGTTCCGAAGAAACTGTAGGGATATACGGTTTGGATCTTCTTCCTCCACGCCAAACACATAGATGATTTCAGACGTGCTATAACTGTCATGTGAAGCTCCTTGACGTTTGTGTCTGATTATACCATCGTGGGTCGAATTAGAGCGCAGTGACTGCCTCTGACTTTAGATGACCTCTTGCTGGTCCGTTGACAATCGCTTTCTGAGCACGGTTGTCGCTCCTGTGAGAGGGAGTTTATCTTATTTATGAGCTAGATGTAGAGATGCTTACTTTTCCAGGACGTCTACACGTTCATTTTCAGGTGTCCCGGCGTGGTCTTTCATCCGTACCATCACCATGTTGCGGTACTTCTGCTGCAACCGAAACACAATGTCGGCAGTTGCTACAACCATGGGCTCGATAGAGCTGTTATGATGGTGTGTAATCAGTTATAGGGCTGACACACTGCCGATTTTGGGTCTGCCGTGGTCGTCTGTGCGAGTAGCAGGGCTTCCAAAATGGCAGTCGGCTCGGCTGTCATAATGTCGAGTACGGCCCCTGTTTGTACAGCCCTGGTGTTTGCTTCGGCGTATCCAGTGGGCCGTCACTAGACTTGGACCCATCTGTACACACTAAGCACGCATCATGATAGTAGTTCCATTGCCGTTGCGTAAGTTGGGTCCTGGTTTCCTGGCATCAGTCTGCAGAATCCAAGTTTCGTATCGCCTGCTGTAATGGGAGGATAATGGTTCAAATCCCATTTTCGTAGTACTGTATTAAGGAAACTCCGACGGTGGTGCCCACGAAAAGGAAACGACCGACTTCATTCCCGAGTCCTCTGCCGGCCGGTGTGATCGAGCGGTTCTAGACTCTTCAGTCTGGAACCGCGGGAGCGCTACGGTCGCAGGTTCGTATCCTGCCCCGGGCACGGATGTGTGTGATGTCCTTAGGTTAGTTAGGTTTAACTAGTTCTAAGTTCTAGGGGACTGATGACCTCAGATGTCAAGTCCCATAATGCTCAGAGCCATTTGAACCATTTTTTGAACCGAGTCCTCTCCAAACAAACCTGACGTTTCGTCCGTAACGAGGTCCTCGTTTACAGATGTTAAACTCTTACGTTGCTGTCTCAGTTCGTGCAAAACCATTAGAGTTGCCTATTGGAAACAACTCCATTGCTGTTCATTATGACCTCACTGTCAGTGCGGTTTGGAAGCTTGTGAAAATAGTGATGCAAGGTGCAATTGTCTGTCCGAAAACAAATGAAACGCGCAGAAGACACGGTCGGTTGTCAATATAGCATTGAACACGTACACAGCATCTGCATGTTTGTTAACAGAGTTGCAATGCTGTGTGACGTCACCACAGCGCATTAATGTTCCTGCTTAGTCTTGTCACCCGGCCTAGCGGGCTGTGCATGTGGAAACGCGCTGTTAAACAGTTAATTTCAACGTTCCTTTCATTTATCAGTGACCGAATATTTGCCGGCAAGGGAATCTTGATTTTTTCGAGGTTGTGCCATTTTTGTGTGGAGCATATTTATAACATACACACTTGATTGGTTACATCTTCTCTATCTTCTGGATGTTGGCTGCATGTGGGAGGGTATATCCCCCCAATATAACAGAAGCGTGCAGGGAAACATACGTGACCCAATCTTACTGCAGTAAGTGATGTCACATGTCTTCTCGGAATATCCATCTGGCAATACCGCCCTGTTGTTGGGATAGTCAACTGGACTGAAGCGAAGGAAAGGCCCTTTTTCTGCTTCGGTATTTGCCAGTGCTGTTCTCATTGCCCGTATGTCTCTTTTCTTGAAACGTGGGAGAAGTCTGTCTGAGTACGTAAGCTGTGTAAGTAGGGGGTCCTCTTCTGAGGTTCTACACCTGGACCACGGTCGTGTGCGTCGTGTGGCGATTCGCGATCAGCAGCCGGGCGAGCAGGCGCTCGACACACGGACGCAGGTCGATGGGAGCAGCGTTACGCCGTCGTGCAGGGGCCCTCATTCTGCCTCCTATCTGGTCCTCTGCTGGCAGTCGACAGGTGTGCGCCACGTGCGGAGCTTGTTGACGACCGACTGCATCCCTTCCTGCTGGACAGAGTCCCCAGCAGAGATGGCATCTGCCAGCTGAATGACACGGGCCGCAGCCGCGTTGTAGTGCTCTGAGCAGAATCATCCTGAACTTGTCATGTCTCGGCCACCACTTCCGCATGATGAGGAACACCCTATCTGGCGCCACCTCCGTGCCTAAAAACCACCGGGATCGAATGTATGGGAATTGCGTCACTTCTCTGGAAACACACTAAGGTATGGCTCAAATGTCTCCGAGCACTATGCGACTTAACTTCTGAGGTCATCAGTCCCCTAGAACTTAGAACTACTTAAACCTAACTAACCTAAGGACATCACACACATCCATGCCCGAGGCAGGATTCGAACCTGCGACCGTAGCGGTCCCACGGTTCCAGACTGTAGCGCCTAGAACCGCTCGGCCACACCGGCCGGCACATTAAGGTATTTTCGAATCCAGCAGAAGAGCCAACACCGTGTTATGAGTGCAGGCCGAAATGCACGCGTTTTAGCTCACGCAGGCTGGCGTGAGGAGGGAAGAACTATACTGACGTGAGGTCTGGAACATGACAAGGAATGAGAATTGAGAAAGCGGACCTAATTAGTTTGAAACTTAACTTTAATCCATTAATAATGAGCGTTGCTCTTGACGGTACATGATGCACAATATTATTAGTTCAGAATACATTCTTGAAGAATATGGCGCCTTGCTAGGTGGTATAGCAAATGACGTAGCTGAAGGCTATGCTAATGTGTCGTCTCTGCAAATGAGAGCGTATGTAGTCAGTGAACCATCGCTGGCAAAGTCTGCTGTCCAACTGGGGCGAGTGCTAGGGAGTCTCTCTAGACTAGACCTGCCGTGTGGCGGCGCTCGGTCCGCAATCACTGATAGTGGCGACACGCAGGTCCGACGTATACTAACGGACCGCGGCCGATTTAAAGGCTGCCACCTAGCAAGTGTGGTGTCTGGCGGTGACACCACAGTATGAGTGCTGCTGTAACAGCACTGCGGCCCAGCGATGCGTCAACAGCTGAAATGTCAGACGTCTGCGAGTAGCGTGTCGCTGCGACGCTGGGACACAGCCGTCTCCGAGGGACTGCGTGGCGTCACTGTAGGGCGCGCAAGAGGAAGCTGAGCTCACGGCGCGGCCGACCGCAGCGTGGGCCGAGCGCGCCGTGCGTGCTACTGGCAGCTCCACTGTGCACACACGGGCCTCTGGACTTGCGTGGAGCGACGCTGGCGAGCCGCCTCTGCGGCAGAACGGACGCGGCGAACGTGCGACAGTGAACGAGAATTCTCTCTGGCGTAAACGGTGGGAGCACGTAAGTAGACAGCAATTTCTCGTGTTCGGTTCGTATTCGCTTGTGTTCGCCAGTATTCCACTGGTTGTCGATCTTTCACCGAATCGTCAAAGGAATTTCGCGTCCTCTTCGCTTTGTCGCTTTCGTCTCCCATCCTATCTGCCGTTTTCGTTGTCGACGTGCGTGGTGTGAGCGGGGATTTAGCCGAAGGAAATGTGATGTTACTGACAGAAGAATGTAGATATCATACATGCTTTTGGGATCCAAAAGACGAAGAAAAAGAAATTTCATTGCTAGAAATTTGCCGAACCACTCAAAAGTAAAACTAGTCACGTGGAAAAGAACACGGATCAATCAGAAGGTCGTACAGTGGGAAATGAAGAAGCGCAAACTTTACATTTATTTTCATAAAAACGAAAAGCGCAAAACGTTTCCTTCAAAGTAAACAAGTGACAATATATATCTATTACGCCGATTTAAATTAAAAATTTGCGAAAGCCGGCATCATCTCCTTACGTAAGTTGAAGGTTTCTGTAATTTTACGCGGCACATGCATGACTCGCACCTGGAATCCGATTGCCTGTAGCGATGTGGCCCGCTTCGAACTGAGCCCCTATGGCCAGCGCAGACGTCTCCCGAGACGACGAATGCCAACCAGCCTAATGTGTCACCCCACCCGCCGTACGGCTCGACAACCAGCAGTAGTGGTGGTCCGGGCTTCCATTTGACTTCACACCAGGACTGTCTGGTTGTCGCGCGCGGCACCACGATGACGATATTCTTCTCCCCGTTTTGTTGCCGTTCGTGGCAAGCCACTCTGGGCGTACATTTCAGCAAGATAATGTCCGACCGCACACGGCGAATGTCTCTGTTGTTTGTGTCGGTGTTCGCCAAACCCTGCCGCGGCCTGCAACTTCGACGTCTCCCTCCCCAGCCGAGAATGTTTGCAGCGTTATGAGCAGGGCCCTCCAACCAACTCCGGATTCTGATGATGTTAAGCGCCAATTGGACAGAACTCGGCACGATATCACTTAGGAGGACACGCAACAACTCTGTGGATGAATGCCGAGCCGAATAACTGCTTGCGTAAGAGCTAGAGGTAACCAACATCTTATTCACCTGCTCAATTTCAGATGCTCTTGAACAAATCATCCAGTTTTTCAGAAATTGTAGTCATTCGTACAAGTACGTGTAAATCACATCTACCGATTTCCGCCCTATTCCGATAATTCCATCGCGGAGCGCCTTTACTTTAGTCTTAGTGTACTTGAAAGTACTAACCAACCTAAAAACGTATAATTTGTATTAGCCATAATTCCTGACGACGTAATATTGTTCAGTGCATCCACCTCAGTCACCAATAGGAATATCTGCACTTATATTCGTTACGGTCTGTGCAGCGGTTACTGAAATGCGAAACCATCACTATTGTAAATGTCCTCGGCTGCTGCTGACCAGAGATGTGTCGGTCGTAGGTAAACACTGTTCTGTTTTTAAATATCCTGTTCATTTCCAATGAGAAGCTAACGATAAGCACGTGTCTAAAAAAGATTTGGTCTATACTAAGGGTAGCTAGAGGTGTAATTCAGTGTCTAGTCCACTAGCTCCAGGATTTCACGTTTACCTACAAACTGAGATACCTAATTTTTTTTTCGTACGTCATTTAGTATTATATCCCGTGTACCGATTAATAGCGCTAAAAAACCATAACGCCTCGTTCATATTCAGAAGCGACGGAAGTCGTGGGATGGCGATATGCGCATATACAGACGGCGTAATACTGCGTACACAGGGTATAAAAGGGCAGCGCGTTGCTGGAGGTGTCAGTTGTACTCGAGTGGTACACGTGAAAAGCCTACCGACGTAATTACGGCCGCACGACGCGAACCGACAGCCTTTGAACGCGGCACGCTATTTGGAGCTAGGTGCACGGGACATTCCATTTAGGAAATCGTTAGGAAATTCAGTATTCCGCGATGCACAGTGTCCAGAGCGTGCCTGCAGTAGCACTCTTCTGGCGCCACGTCTCACAGTGGACGACGCACTGACCGACCGCCTACACATAACGACCGAGAGCAGTGCCGTCTGTGCAGAGGAGTCGGGGACAACGCACGAACAGCAGTGCGTGGAATAACGGCAGCAGGCGGCGTGGGACGCACGACGAACGTATCTGCCGTGGCAGCAGGCGGCCGGCGCGCATGCCTCTACCAGCAGAACAACATCGCCTGCGGCGATTCTTCCGGGCTGGTTACCGCATCTGTTAGACCCTAGGTGACTGGACAACTGTGATCTGGTCACGTGGCGGCCGATTCCAGGCTGCAAGAGCTGACGGGACGGCTGGTGTGTGGCGCAGACCGCACCGACCGACGCACCCGAGTTGTCGACGAGACACTCTGCAAACCGTGGTGCCTCCGTAGTGGTGTGTGCTGTGAGTACGTGGAATGGAGTGGGCACCCTGGTCCAACAGAAACCGACCATTGGCTGGAAATGCTTGCGTGCGTCTATACGGAGATCATTTGCACTCATTCACGGATTCCACGTTCACAAACAACGATGTCATATCACCGGTCCATAGTTGTTCACGACTGGTTTGAAGAACATTCTGGCCAGTTTGAGCGAATGATTTGGCCACCCAGATCACCCGGCGTGTATCCGATCGAACATTTATGGGACGTAATCGAGAGGCCAGTGCGTGCACAACCTCTGAACTGCCATTCACTGACAGCACGGCCAAATATTACTGGAGGCGACTTCCAGTAACCTGTCTAGTCCCGGCCAGGTCGAGTGGGTGCACTGCGGCGGGCTGAAAGAGGCCTGACACGACACTAGCACTTTCATCACCTCAGTGTACAGTGTGTTCGTTATGGTGTGTTCTCCGGCGTTCCCTCCAGTGTAAACGCTTGTTCACAGTTACAAGTGAATGGCAGTGAGCACTGACGAGCAGCCTCCGAATGCACGTCCGCTGTGCTCGCTCCCATTTACTCCGATACATAGGGGGCTTGACGTGCAGACAAGGCAGCGAGTCAAGTATCCTGCCATCTTGCCAAACCGCAGCAAAAGCCCTAGTTATTCTAGTTATGATTTCATCATAATCATGAAATATACGATACAGGGAAAAGGCCTCCCCCAGACATTTCCACGAATAATGATGAGCGAAACGCGATCACTTCCCGCTTGCGTGGTTCAAATGGCTCTGAGGACTATGGGACTTAACATCTTAGGTCATCAGTCCCCTAGAACCTAGAACTACTTAAACCCAACTAACCGAAAGAGCCGGCCGGGGTGGCCGAACGGTTCTAGGCGCTTCAGTCTGGAACCGTGCGACCGATACGGTCGCAGGTTCGAATCCTGCCTCGGGCATGGATGTGTGTCTTGTCATTAGGTTAGTTAGGTTTATGTAGTTCTAAGTTCAATCAATACGCAAAGAAGTGGGATACGGAAGTACTAACGAATGACGATATACGTTTGTAGTTGTCTAACGGTATAGATACAGCAATAAGGAATAGCGCAGTAGGCAGTACAGTTGAAGAGGAATGGACATCTCTAAAAAGGGCCATCACAGAAGTTGGGAAGGTAAACGTAGGTACAAAGAAGGTAGCTGCGAAGAAACCATGGGTAACAGAAGAAATACTTCAGTTGATTGATGAAAGGAGGAAGTACAAACATGTTCCGGGAAAATCAGGAATACAGAAATACAAGTCGCTGAGGAATGAAATAAATAGGCAGTGCAGGGAGCTAAGACGAAATGGCTGCAGGAAAAATGTGAAGACATCGAAAAAGATATGATTATCGGAAGAACAGACTCAGCACACAGGAAAGTCAAAACAACCTTTGGTGACATTAAAAGCAACGGTGGTAACATTAAGAGTGCAACGGGAATTCCACTGTTAAATGCAGACGAGAGAGCAGATAGGTGGAAAGAATACATTGAAAGCCTCTATGAGGGTGAAGATTTGTCTGATGTGATAGAACATTCCATCAGAATTTCTAAAATCATTGGGGGAAGTGGCAACAAAACGACTATTCACGTTGGTGTGTAGAATATATGACTCTGGCGACATACCATCTGACTTTCGGAAAAGCATCATCCACACAATTCCGAAGACGGCAAGAGCTGACAAGTGCGAGAATTATCGCACAATCAGCTTAACAGCTCATGCATCGAAGCTGCTTACAAGAATAATATACAGAAGAATGGAAAAGAAAATTGAGAATGCGCTAGGTGACGATCAGTTTGGCTTTAGCAAAAGTAAAGGGACGATAGAGGCAATTCTGACGTTACGGCTAATAATGGAAGCAAGGCTAAAGAAAAATCAAGACACTTTCATAGGATTTGTCGACCTGGAAAAAGCGTTCGACAATATAAAATGGTGCAAGCTGTTCGGGATTCTGAAAAAAGTAGGGGTAAGCTATAGGGAGAGACGGGTAATATACAATATGTACAACAACCAAGAGGGAATAATAAGAGTGAACGATCAAGAACGAAGTGCTCGTATTAAGAAGGGTGTAAGACAAGGCTGTAGCCATTCGCCCCTACTCTTCAATCTGTACATCGGGGAAGCAATGATGGAAATAAAAGAAAGGTTCAGGAGTGGAATTAAAATACAAGGTGAAAGGATATCAATGATACGATTCGCTGATGATATTGCTATCCTGAGTGAAAGTGAAGAATAATTAAATGATCTGCTGAACGGAATGAACAGTCTAATGAGTACACAGTATGGTTTGAGAGTAAATCGGAGAAAGACGAAGGTAATGAGAAGTAGTAGAAATGAGAACAGCGAGAAACTTAACATCAGGATTGATGGTCACGAAGTCAATGGAGTTAAGGAATTCTGCTATCTAAGCAGTAAAATAACCAATGACGGACGTAGCAAGGAGGACATCAAAAGCAGGCTCGCTATGGCAAAAAAGGCATTTTGGCCAAGAGAAGTCTACTAATATCAAATACCGGCCTTAATTTGAGGAAGAAATTTCTGAGGATGTACGTCTGGAGTACAGCATTGTATGGTAGTGAAACATGGATTGTGGGAAAATCGGAACAGAAGAGAATGGAAGCATTTGAGATGTGGTGCTATAGACGAATGTTGAAAATTAGGTGGACTGATAAGGTAAGGAATGAGGAGGTTCTACGCAGAATCGGAGAGGAAAGGAATATGTGGAAAACACTGATAAGGAGAAGGGACAGGATGATAGGACATCTGCTAAGACATGAGGGAATGACTTCCATGGTACTGGAGGGAGCTGTAGAGGGCAAAAACTGTAGAGGAAGACAGAGATTGGAATACGTCAAGCAAATAATTGAGGACGTAGGTTGCAAGTGCTACTCTGAGATGAAGAGGTTAGCACAGGAAAGCAATTCGTGGTGGCGGGCCGCATCAAACCAGTCAGTAGACTGATGACCAAAAAAAAAAAAAAAAAAAAAAAAAAAAGTTCTAGGGGACTGATGACCACAACTGTTAAGTCCGATAGTGCTCAGAGCCATTTGAACCATAACCTAAAGACATCACACACATCCATGCCCGAGGCAGGATTCGAACCTGCGACCGTAGCAGCAGCGCGGCTCCAGAATGAAGCACCTAGAACCGCTCAGCCACAGCGGCTGATTCCGTAAGTTTCCTGTCTCGTGGAGTCCAGCAGAAAACTGCCTTCGTCCCACAAACTGTCTCATGGCGCAAAAATAAAACCGTGTGAATGTGAAATGTAAAAATTCAGGGTGTCACGGTCTCGTACCTAATATCAAGTGTCTGGTACCTAGTACACTAATGTTGAGAAGTCATGATGTACGGTGTGACGTTTTCTGCACTGGGGGTCGACAAAAAAGCTAAATTATGCATCTCCCAGTCGATGATGCCACGAATGTAGGTTGTGCGTTTCATCTGTATTGTCAGATGAATTTACTGTCCGCGGTCAGTTTCAGGTCTCTGGTCCAAGAGCTGGCGTGCGCTGTCGCGTTTTTCTGTGTTCCATCTAAATGCTGACGGAGCCCAAGGGTGTCTTCATAGTATAACATTTTTTTTCGTACACAGGGTAGAAACGAATTTCGCTCTAACAACAGACGTCGGACATGTTGTCGTGCTCTTACCAATCCACAGTTGGACAGCATTCACAAAGAGAGATGTATAGGTCAACACGACCTACCACAATATCTGTAGTGAGGTTATGAAAATGAAGTATGAACATGAACCTAAAAATAGAAATAAACTGGTCAAAGAATGTCTCTTTTTTTTCTTTATATTAGAATTAACTTAGAACAGTTTTCCCTTTTCATATTGAATTTGCTTGAATGTATTTTAATGCGGCAGCAACGGTGCTTGAGTGACTATTATTTCTACTGCTCTGTCTGCCATCTTAGCAAAATAATATGAATTTAATTTTCACGATATTTAAAACGATTGAGAATTGATGTGTAAACTTTCTCATCTTAAAGGAATTTTCGTTCTGATATTGCGAGTGAGTTCAAATGGTTCAAATGTCTGGCTAAAAATGGTTGAAATGGCTCTGAGCACTATGGGACTCAACTGTTGAGGTCATTAGTCCCCTAGAACTTAGAACTAGGTAAACCTAACTAACCTAAGGACATCACACACATCCATGCCCGAGGCAGGATTCGAACCTGCGACCGTAGCGGTCTTGCGGTTCCAGACTGCAGCGCCTTTAACCGCACGGCCACTTCGGCCGGCTTCAAATGTCTCTGAGCACTATGGGACTTAACATCTGAGGTCATAAGTCCCCTAGAACCTAGAACTAGTTAAACCTGACTAACCTAAGGGCATCACACACATCCACGCCCGAGGCAGGATTCGAACCTGCGACCGTAGCGGTCGCGCTGTTCCACACTGAAGCGCCTAAAACCGCTCGGCCACACCGACCGACTACGAGTCAGTAATATTTTCAAATTTAATAATATCGATGATTCGTCTGATGCATGTCGATTACAATATTTTGTGGAAAAGCTGATCGTTTGTCCTACAGTATCACTTGAATGAACGCCACTTTTCAAAATCGTCTTTTAACTGAAGTTTAACATTGCACCACGATTTAGCCAAACGAGTAGGTCCCTTGTGAAACCTAAGTTATTATTATTTTATTATGGTAGCGAAATATGGAATGATAAATTAAACACATTTCAATATTGGAATTACAGATTTGTTACAGGAATCCTAAACTGTAATTTCAGAAGGACCGTATGGTATTATGTTAGTATGGGAGCGCTCTCCAATATGGTCCAGGCTTTGATTGTTTTGTCATGCTTGAGGCACTTCTGTTTCTTGCGTTATCATGTCGAGGTATAATTTCATAATCGATTATCGAGTATTGAAGTAAATTCGGTCGCTACATCTAACAAGAAGCACTTCGACCGTAACCTAAATTAATATCACGTGACATATTTTTTCTTGTGCATAAGACAGAAGACAGCAGCTCAGCACTGCCGCCCGCTCGCTGATTCCATACGAGCACATACAGTGCCGTACAGCGTGGCCTCAGGTACAAAGGTGACGGTTACCACACGCGGTAAGGTTTCTGGTTTTAACTTTACGTGCTCGCTTTCAGAGTGGCTACATCCGGCGTTTAATGCGTGGACAATTGTACAACTCATCGACACCCACTGCGCCCTTGTAATGTCGAAATCTTACAGTCGTCCAAGATCCAATAAATTGACTGCTTCGGAGAAACAGCCGAGGTGGAAAACTTAAAAATATTATGTGACTAACAATCAATTTCCCCTCTGGCAGAGTAAGACAGGGTGCAGAGAGTTACGCAGATTCTGCCCATGTGCGTCTCTTGCGTCAGTATTGTTGATAACTCATATCTGTATTTATTACAGTGGTAACGCACTTTGTGGAAAATAAGCATACACGGGGCTTGTCCGCGCACTGCATCGCCAGACTGCTCCCTCTTGTGTTTGCAGACGTTTGGGCGATGTAAATGCGTGACCAGAACCCGGCGGCCAGCCTTCCCTCCCTCGCAGTTCTACCCTCCAGCCCCTCCGCCTCCCCTCTATTACACCCCTTCCCCCCACCCAGAACACAATTTAACCCTTAATGGGGCTCTACTGCGCGTAGACGTGCTACGCACACTTAATACATGTTCTAAACATCCTTCATTTAACTGTAAACATTTATTTATACCACTAATGCACTGTTTTTAATAAGCGGCGTTTTTTGCATCCCCTAAAACGCTGAAACTGTTAGTTCTACTTTAAAAAATGAATAGAAACTTTTCTGTAGTAAATTTCATTTAGTTTAATTTTGCAATGGGAAACATTTTCGACAGAAGCTGTGACATTCGAGTTGTGCAAGAAAAACGTGAAAATGTGATCTTTAAACCCCACACCACCAGTCACGGGTTTTTAGTACGCTGCTGATGATACTCGCTCCTGCGAAATACGGCGGGGCGGGTTGCTCTCTCGCTATCCTTTTAAACAATCTGTCCACCTACCTCGACAGCCTTCAGGTTTTCTGCCCCTTCACTCTGCGACGGTAGGTACTGGTTTAGCCGATAAAAGCAGCGTTGACGAAAAGCCTGCTAAATACCTGCCACGCAAAGGCTACGTAACTCCAGTCCATGGGCAGGAGAGGGGGAGTTAGTGAAACTATCGGGCCTTCGAAATTCTTACATGACTCGTTTGAAAAAAAAAGTCGAAAATTTCCTGTAAGCTGGATTTTTGTCTTTAAAACACAGAAGACCGCCATCAAGTCATTATTTAATATCCCAAAGCTAGTTAAGCAATCAGATGACATTTAGTGCGACCTGATATTTTTAACGTCCTAAACAGTCTCTGACCCACGACCACTTGCGAGTTAACACAGTCAGTCGTTCAGTAGTCTTCTTGTAGGGCAGTGTTCCTCATAATGTCTCGTAATTTGCACGAAACACGCCACGCGGAGTTTATTGGCGATTTGAACATCTCCCAAAATAAACTGCTGACGAACTTCAAACTTCCACAAAATACTGAACACAGCAGTCGCTTTTCATGAACGACACGAGAACCGATCAAAGGCGCGAATTTCTACATTTTGGTAGAACCTTGATCAGTGCGGTTTAACATACGTGTTTCCCACAAGTCGGCTGCCGAGGGACTCTATCGACTCATGGATCAGTGGCACAGAGCCGGAATCGCCGAATTACCGTTGCCCGGTACGTTAAGCAGCCCATCGGATTGTCTCGAGCAGTTCTATACTCGCGGTATTTCTAGAGTCAACCAATCAAAACAGCACAGGCAATTTTGACTACAAATCTCGTAATTCCGAAACTAGGTACAATTTAATGCAAACAGAATACGATTCCTTTCCACAAAATAAATCACTGATAAATTTAATACTCAATGCCCATTCTGGCTGCCTTTTGCGAAATCAGTCTCCCGCGGACATATGTCACAAATTCCCATATTACACGCTAACATTTACATAGTTTAAAAAAAAAATCGCATCCACAATTTACTTATGCCCTCCATTCACTCTCTTAGTCCCTCCGAAACATTTACACCATCAAAACACGATGAAATAATGAAACTTCCTGGTAGATTAAAACCGTGTGCCGGACCGAACGCGAACTCGGGACCTTTGCCTTTCGCGGGCAATTGCTCTACCACTTGCCCGCAAAAGGGAAAGGTCCCGAGTTCGAGTGTCGGTCCGGCATACTGCCAGGAAGTTTTTCACTCGAGAGTAAAAATCTCATTCCGTACATATCCCCCAGGCTGTAGCTAAGCCATGTCTCCGGAATATCCTTTCTTGTAGGAGTGCTAGTTCTGCAAGGTTCGCAGAAGAGCTTCTGTGAAGTTTCGGGGGTAGGAGACGAGGTACTAGGAGAATTAAAGCTGTGGGGAGGAGTCGTGAGTCGTGTTTGGGTAGCTCAGCTGGTAGAGCACTTGCCCGCGAAAGGCAAAGGTCCCGAGTCCGAGTCTCGGTCCGGCACACAGTTTCAATCTGCCAAGAAGTTTCATATCAGCGCACTCTCTGCTGCAGAGTGGAAATCTCATTCTGAACGATGAAACAATATTTTTTTCAATGTATTGTTAATTACGTCAGAAATCTGTGGTACTGAAACTAAAGAAAATTAGATTGTATGAACCTGTCCTGGTAGTTATACTTTCGCTTGATAGTATAGATGAATATATTACACTCCGTAACTCGGTTTCACAACGCCAGCACAGTTATTATGTGTTTTAGGTAAAAATTTATATCTCCTAACCGAGCGAGGTGGCGCAGTGGTTAGGACTCGCATTCGGGAGGACGACGGTTCAATCCCGCGTCTGGCCATCCTGATTTAGGTTTTCCGTGATTTCCCGAAATCGCTCCAGGCAAATGCCGGGATAGTTCCTTTGAAAGGGCACGGCCGACTTCCTTCCCCGTCCTTCCCTAATCTATGAGACCGATGACCTCCTCCCCCAAAGAAACGAACCAACCCATATCTCCTAAAGTACTGTAGTTATTGATTTGAAATTTTAGTGGTATGATTCTGTTATCTATAGAATTTGGTAGAGGCAAATCGCCGGGCCTTCCCCGAGTGTGCGACGCAGACGTACGCCGTAGTTTCACGACGAGTCCACAGAAATCCGTTCACCGTGCAGCTCGACACCTCAGTGTGTCCCCGATGTCCGTATGGCGTGTGTTGCGCCGACGTTTACAAGTGAAACCGTACAAAATTCAGGAACTCCAAGCTCTTCCTGAAGGTGACAAACAACTTCTGGAGTTCGCTAATTTCCTTCTTGGCAGGATGGGGGATGACAATTTTCTTTCACGCTTAGTGTTTACTGGCGAGGCAAGATTCAATTTAAATGGAAATATGAACCGTCGTAATGTGAGAATATGCAGTACAGAACTACCACATGAAGTTGTACAACATGAGAGGGACTCTCGAAAGCCGGCCGGTGTGGCCGAGCGGTTCTAGGCGCTTCAGTCTGGAACCGCGCGACCGCTACGGTCGCAGGTTCGAATCCTGCCTCGGGCACGGATGTGTGTGATGTCCTTAGGTTAGTTAGGTTTAAGTAGTTCTAAGTTCTAGGGGACTGATGACCTCAGAAGTTAAGTCCCATAGTGCTCAGAGCCATTTTGAACCATTTGACTCTCGAAAATTTAATATGTTTCGTGCAGTTTCACAGGGAAAGGTGTATGGTCTATTTTACGTTACCGAGAACACTCTTACAGGAAGAACGTATCTCGATATGCTTGAGAACTTTCTTTCCCACAGTTGGAGACTGATGCGAACGATTTAATTTACCAAGAGGATGGCGCACCGCCACACTGACATCTGTAACTGCGGGAATTTTTAAATGGAAGGATTACTGAACGATGGATCGGTCGCACTGGACCAAATGATTGAGCCTTACATTACTGGCCTCCAACGTTACCGGACGTCACTAGGTATTTCTTATGGCGGTTTACAAAAGACTCTGTATGCGTCCGTTACCGAAAACAATGAGTGGACTGGGACGTCGTCCCACAGCGGCTGTGGAAGCCGTGGCTCGAGACACGCCCGCTGCAACGTGCGAACAGTCTGACGTAGGCCGTGCACCTCGAGGAGGCGTACTGAACACCTAACAACAGGGACGAAAAAAAAACCTTTTTGAATTTCCTGTTCATGAAAAGACAAAATGCACTGTACATGTTGTGAGATTTAAAACTTTCCCGGCGTACATATTGTTGTGACTTGGCAAGACAGCCAAGCCACTATGAGATAGCCGAAAGGCACGCGTTCAAGCTGACGCAGGCTGGCGTGAGGTCTGGAACAGTTAAAGGAGTTGAGTCTAGTAAAAACTGTACGTAGCTTCTGGAATACTTAACTTTAATTCATAATTGGTGAACATCGGTCTGACGGTACATGCATCACAAGATAAATAGCAAATGATAATGGCGCCTTGTTAGGTCGCAGCAAATGACGTAGCTGAAGGCTATGCTAACTATCGTCTCGGCAAATGAGAGCGTAATTTGTCAGTGAACCATCGCTAGCAAAGTCGGCTGTACAACTGGGGCGAGTGCTAGGAAGACTCTCTAGACCTGCTGTGTGGCGGCGCTCGGTCTGCAATCACTGACAGTGGCGACACGCGGGTCCGACGTGTACTAACGGAGCGCGGCCGATTTAAAGGCTACCACCTAGCAAGTGTGGTGTCTGGCGGTGACACCACACATATTGTTCCACAAAATTTCGGGCGAACTGCCACATGTTTGCAACTTCCTGCCACAATATTTCGGCGCAGAGTCTTATGGCCATCTTCAGGTGATGCTGGCGAAAACTCCCTGAGCTCTGGTATTTGAGGCCCCTCCGACACATGCGTGGTCGATTCACTCGGCGTTGCGCGTGCGCTACTCGAGCGCGTTCGATTCTGCTGCGCCGCGCGACGAATTTTTTTGACGGCTGGATTCCGTGCCGAATTCAATTGGGAACCGCCGCCACGATTAATAAGAGACTCATTGTCGGACAGCCGCTTTTCCACGTATTCATTAATAATAGAACTCCAAAAGTTTGGCTTATGGGCGACAATTTTTGTCTCAGTGTAATTCATGGCACGACCAGTGGAAATTCAGTGTTCGGCGATGGCAGACTTACAAGACTGAAGGAGGCGAGTACGCCGTTGATGTTCTACAATGCGACCGTAGCAGGCGCGTAGTTCCAGACTGAAGCGCCTAGAACCGCTCGGTCACAGCGGCCGGCACGGGCTCTGAAATGGAGATCTTAAGAGCTTTCAGCAATTGTTCACATTCGCTTGTCTTCTGTTGAATAAGTCCTCGTACCTCTTAAGGTATGCGTCTTAGAGGCCATGTTCGCTAGGCGTTTTTGCTTCAGATGATCTTTCCTCTCGTGTCCTAATATTGACCGTTCCTCTTGGGACGGCTAAAAAAAGATCGTCGTTTTCCAATTGCGTATTGTCTATGTAACGACTTCCAGGAGGAACAAAAACACGATCTTCAGTATTTCATAAAATTACTCACACAATTAAAATAGTTGGAATGCCGTCGTAACCTGATCGCTAGAGGGGTATAATCTTGCGTTAAGGATTTAACTCACCATTTCAAGTAATAAGGTCACAACCTTTGTGCGTGACTTTGTACATCTACATCTACATCTACATCCATACTCCGCAAGCCACCTGACGGTGTGTGGCGGAGGGTACCTTGAGTGCCTCTATCGGTTCTCCCTTCTATTCCAGTCTCGTATTGTTCGTGGAAAGAAGGATTGTCTTTATGCCTCTGTGTGGGCTCTAATCTCTCTGATTTTATCCTCATGGTCTCTTCGCGAGATATACGTAGGAGGGAGCAATATACTGCTTGACTCTTCGGTGGAGGTATGTTCTCGAAACTTTGACAAAAGCCCGTACCGAGCTACTGAGCGTCTCTCCTGCAGAGTCTTCCACTGGAGTTTATCTATCATCTCCGTAACGCTTTCGCGATTACTAAATGATCCTGTAACGAAGCGCGCTGCTCTCCGTTGGATCTTCTCTATATCTTCTATCAACCCTATCTGGTACGGATCCCACACTGCTGAGCAGTATTCAAGCAGTGGGCGAACAAGCGTACTGTAACCTACTTCCTTTGTTTTCGGATTGCATTTCCTTAGGATTCTTCCAATGAATCTCAGTCTGGCATCTGCTTTACCGACGATCAACATTATATGATCATTCCATTTTAAATCACTCCTAATGCGTACTCCCAGATAATTTATGGTATTCACTGCTTCCAGTTGCTGACCTGCTATTTTGTAGCTAAATGATAAAGGATCTATCTTTCTGTGTATTCGCAGCACATTACACTTGTCTACATTGAGATTCAATTGCCATTCCCTGCACCATGCGTCAATTCGCTGCAGATCCTCCTGCATTTCAGTACAATTTTCCATTGTTACAACCTCTCGATACACCACAGCATCATCCGCAAAAAGCCTCAGTGAACTTCCGATGTCATCCACAAGGTCATTTAGGTATATTGTGAACAGCAACGGTCCTATGACACTCCCCTGCGGCACACCTGAAATCACTCTTACTTCGGAAGACTTCTCTCCATTGAGAATGACATGCTGCGTCCTGTTATCTAGGAACTCCTCAATCCAATCACACAGTTGGTCTGATAGTCCATATGCTCTTACTTTGTTCATTAAACGACTGTGGGGAACTGTATCGAACGCCTTGCGGAAGTCAAGAAACACGGCATCTACTTGTGAACCCGTGTCTATGGCCCTCTGAGTCTCGTGGACGAATAGCGCGAGCTGGGTTTCACATGACCGTCTTTTTCGAAACCCATGCTGATTCCTACAGAGTAAATTTCTAGTCTCCAGAAAAGTCATTATACTCGAACACAATACGTGTTCCAAAATTCTACAACTGATCGACGTTAGAGATATAGGTCTATAGTTCTGCACATCTGCTCGACGTCCCTTCTTCAAAACGGGGATGACCTGTGCCCTTTTCCAATCCTTTGGAACGCTACGCTCTTCTAGAGACCTACGGTACACCGCTGCAAGAAGGGGGACAAGTTCCTTCGCGTACTCTGTGTAAAATTGAACTGGTATCCCATCAGGTCCAGAGGCCTTTCCTATTTTGAGCGATTTTAATTGATTCTCTATCCCTCTGTCGTCTATTTCGATATGTACCATTTTGTCATGTGTGCGACAATCTAGAGAAGGAACTACAATGCAATCTTCCTCTGTGAAACAACTTTGGAAAAAGACATTTAGTATTTCGGCCTTTAGTCTGTCATCCTCTGTTTCAGTACCATTTTGGTCACAGAGTGTCTGGACATTTTGTTTTGATCCACCTACCGCTTTGACATAAGACCAAAATTTCTTAGGATTTTCTGCCAAGTCAGTACATAGAACTTTACTTTCGAATTCATTGAACGCCTCTCGCATAGCCCTCCTCACACTACATTTCGCTTCGCGTAATTTTTGTTTGTCTGCAAGGCTTTGGCTATGTTTATGTTTGCTGTGAAGTTCCCCTTGCTTTGTTCAGGCAGTATAACTAAAAACAAGGTGTGTGAAATCTTATGGGACTTAACTGCTAAGGTCATCAGTCCCTAAGCTTACACACTACTTAACCTAAACTATCCTAAGGACAAACACACACACCCATGCCCGAGGGAGGACTCAAAGCTCCGCCGAGACCAGCCGCACAGTCCATGTCTGCAGGCAGCATAGCTGATGACGTGCAGATTACCTACACTGTATTCACTCAGAATTTCAGAAGCAGAGAACTTAACTATTTCCGACTACTTAACTCGTAATTTCAAACATTTTCAAAACTTTTCCTCGCTGGTAGCTCCCACAAGACAATAAATGGAAAAAAGTTTGTCGCTTACATCATTTTCGCTGTTCCTGCAGTAAAAGTTCAGCGTGAAGCATGGTGTTCAATGTGTTATTTCATTACTACTAAGTCTATTCGCAGACAATATCCAAATACACTACCGAATGTACGTGAAAAATTGCATAATTGTACGACATGCAGTTCAGGAGATGTGATGTTTCATAAATGGGAGCTCGATTCTTTAAAGAGGTGGCTTTTGCTAGGTTACTAGCAACCACTGAGACATAAAGGCACCCATGTATGAGTTGCGGATAAAAGGTAATATTCGACAACGTAGAAGGGCGTTTGCCTTTCTGGCTACTCTGGGTTCTAAGTAAGTAATTGAACGTAATGTGGTAGGGCGAGAAACCCTTGTAACTCAAGCGAGCTATCAGCTGTCGACACTGACAGAATGGAGAGCATGCGGGCGCCAGATGCTTTCCCTTTGTCTCCGCCTCCGTATCTGAAGCTCTGACACAGCCGACGTAAATCCAGTAGCGCTCTGGAGTACGAATCCCTGGTCACCAGTCCGTGTTCCTACGCCTTGGATTCAGTTCTAATCTCCTCGTCAAGTGAAGGCGTACGTTCGCATATAAGAATGTGATCTTTATGCATTTCTTCACGCGGCTGGTAATATTCTTGTCGTAATGTCATGGGAAAAAAAGTAATAAATTAGCTCGGTCCCTGCAGCCACATATTTAGAAATCGTGTGCAGCAAATTCGTTGACCTTTTCGATCCAGTGAAACCTGGCTACTCGTATCCTCACACTACAGCGGCTGCCAGTGTCCGAGAGCCGTCCTGTACGCCTCCGTGACACAGGCCGCTGTACAATGCAGCTGGCCGAGGAAACTGGACGTGGCCTCCGAAACCCGAATTATTGTGTCATCTACGATATGCCGTAAGTGGACTTCGGGAAGTAAGTTAGACATTATTATGGTAGGCGAAGTTAAGTTTTAATGAGTGCTGCATACGCACAGAAAGATGACCACCATTTTTCAACGTAAGCACCAGTCGTCCGCAGACAACGGAAATCCGCTGCTCGGTCACGGAGCCAGCGGGGAACCGCCGAGTTCAGCTGCAGGCGACGCCGCACCTGGTCCGAGCACCGCCGCAGCTCGACGGTGGACCTGCGTACGCTCTGAGGGGACGTTGCGCGGCGAGCCGCCGCCAACGGTAATCACTTAACTGGCGACATATTGCAATGCTCACGGCGCAGCGTCGAATGGCTCAAACTGTTATAATCTCACTCTCTTAACATTTTTTTTCTTTTTTTCAAATCACTGTTCTACATGTGGAGCGTATAATGACTACGTAGAAATGTGTTAATATTCATTATCCAGGCCAGTTGCAAAAACAGTATTAGTAGATTCTGTAGAAACATTTTATTTGAAGAAACATTCGTGTGCTTTAAGAATGTTGTAACTAAGTCCACTTAAAAATTTCGCCTCACTAATGAATTTTTTGTTTTGGTATTGACGTTGCTTAATGGAAAGGCCTCTCTCTCCACTTAAAACACAAACGTCTCACTTTCATCGACTACTTTACTGCTGTTCTGGGATCTTAACAGGTGACCCTTCCCAATATCCATTATTATGGTTTTTGTAGCCCCAGCTGATACAAATGTGTAACTTTACTCAAACAACATTAGAAAATTTAAGTTTCTACGAGGTTATTGGTTGAGTTCTTTAGAATCACAAGCGCACCATAAGTTCCGACCCATAAAATAGAACCATAATGAATGCCAACTTAAAAGGGTGCAGTTTATAGCTGAACGTGGTTACTTCACTGCCTAATCCGTTCATGTACCTCTTACTTGTTCTGTATTTTTTGTTTGTATCTAAAACTTAAAAATCTCTGTATTTTTGTATTTTAGCGTTTTGTAATAACTGTTCGGCACGCGTCTTTTAATAGGCGTCGCGCACGCTGCGTGAGTCAGCCGAGGCGGATCGCTCGGTACGGGAACTCGTGCGTCAGTGTGTTTCCGTCGAGCAGTCACTGTGTGATTTTCCGCGTCGGTCAGAATATCCGTACACTCAGTTCGTCACTATATGTAGCTACAATTATTATCACAGTAAAAAGAATATTATTTGACCACTTGTTTAGTTGCGGAAGATCACGGACCATATTTTGCTACACTGTTTGTTACCCATTTAAGCTGCTGATCTGTATTACATTTGTCTAATTTACTAAGAGCTGATCATCGTGTCTTATAACAACCAGCAACCGATCGTGCCTGATGTTTTAAAGATTCGAACTGCCATGTATAAAACAGCTTACACATAGTACTAATGAGTTAATGGCTTAAATGACGTGAAGTATGTAAAACCTGTATGGCTGAAGAGACGAAATCCTAATTTCGTTGGTTTATCAGTATCACATTATTCATCCATAGACTGGTGAAACAGTCAGAACCGAATATAATAAACCAAAAAACCGATAGCCGTTTTGTATGTTTCGCTTCTGTTGAAAGTAACTAACCTCTCGTTATTAAACACTGGAGTGTATGGGTAATTTTCGCTCTGTTTTAAGAAAAATATAACCATCACGGTAACGACTTTCGTGTAACTGCAGCAAACCTGTGCACAGCCAGCCATTCAGCACGCTAGTGCCGATTTACTTACCCTATTACTGCTCGCGCAGAGCGTAGGTTTGACACACAACCCGTCTAAAACGCGAGCAATCTTAGTCGCTCCGAGAGACTTATTACCCCTCAGTTCAGAGACTCTCTTCCACCATTAAAACTAAACGACTCAGTAGTAACGCTACCTTCCTTATACTTTTCAAGACATTTTACATTCCGTCCAGCTGTTCTCCCAAATCCTTTGCTGTCTGTCAGCAGAACGATGTCATTCGCAAAACTTAAAGTTTTAATCTCTTCCCTGTGAACTTTACTCCATTTTCTAAATTTCTTCTGGTATTCCGTAATAATTGCTCTATACAAGGTGTTCGTTTTAATGGAAGACATTGAAATGTCTCGGAAACATCAACCATTACATCTCCTTCATGTTCTTCGACTCTTAAGCTACAGTCTGGTTTCTGTGTAAGTTGCTAGACAATAATCGCATCCTATATATTACTCGCGCTATCTTCATAATATCAAACAGAGTATTCCAGTTAATCTCTTTTGAAGTCTTCTAGGAATGTACAAATGCTGTAAGCTTAGCTTTGGCTTTCTTTTTAGCCAAGTCATAGGGCAGCATTGACTCAAGAGTTCTGTATTTCTCTAGAACACAAACAGATCTCCCTCGCGGTTAGCTTCTACCAGTTGTTCCATTCGTTTGTAAATAACTTGTGTCAATATTTTGGAACTGTGACTTAATAAACTGAAGGTACTGTTACCACCTGTCAGCATCTGTTTCCTTTGGAGCCGAAATTATTACATTCTTTTTGAAATGTGACGCTATTTCACTTTTTGCATCCACGGTGATTCAGCTGCCCCTACCGCTGTTGTTTTATCCAACGCACTATGTTATATCTGATCTTCACAAAGCACGTGCGGGATTTTTATGTTTTCTCGATCGCAACGTGCAAATTATTAGTCCTGTAGAAAAAATGAACAAAGTCTTTTTGCAGGACCTTTAATGTAGTTAAATTCTGTACTTGGATGCGTTTTACGTAGACGCTGCAGTTTTCGAATTATTGAAGAGTAACGTACAAAAATATTAAATCGCAATATTCTTGAACAACACGAAAACCGGATCCTCCAGCGAAAACATATTCCAGTAGAAATTTAACTACACTAAATTTCCTACATTAAGGCCTTGTTCATTTCTTCTCTGCGACTAATTGTTGCGCTCACCGAGCGAGAGAATATGAAAATCTCATGTGTCCAGAATGAGATTTTCACTCTGCAGCGGAGTGTGCGCTGATATGAAAGTTCCTGGCAGATTAAAACAGTGTGCCGGACCGAGATTTGAACTCGGGACCTTTGCCTTTCGCGGGCAACTGCTCCACCAGCTGAGCTACCCAAGCACGACTCATGCCCCGTCCTCACAGCTTTACTTCTGCCAGTATCTCGTCTCCTACCTTCCAATCTTGTTTCCGCAATATCCTCTCTTTCAGGAGTGCTAGTTCTGCAAGGTTCGCAGGAGAGCATCTGTAAGGTTGGAGACGAGGTACTGGCAGAAGTAAAGCTGTGAGTACGGGGCGTGAGTCGTGCTTGGGTAGCTCAGCTGGTAGAGCACTTGCCTGCGAAAGGCAAAGGTCCCGAGTTCGAGTCTCGGTCCGGCACACAGTTTTAATCTGCCAGGAAGTTTCACCTCACGTGTCGTTTATGAAGGCCAGCTATAACATTGCGCATTGCATAAATCGACAGCAGTAGAGGCTGCTGACTCACCCTGTATGGCTGCCTGGTCGTGAGGCGAGGAAGTTTTGTAGCGGTTGGCACTCCCAAGGATTTCCGTAACTCGCAGGCAGGTCTTCCAGTGCTCTGTCAAATTCACTTGCCCGTGTTAGATCCCCAGTGCATCTTCACCTACTTTATCTTCCTTTTCTATAATATCTCGAAGTTAATTTCGATGCATCAGATTACCCAGCTTGTTGTAGGGGGATGAAATTGTTGTTAGAATTGAAAAGTATTTGTGAGATGACAACTAGAACCCGGATTTCCTGCGTATAGGGTGAAGTCGCGTTAGCCAGTAGGCTATTCTAGAACCCCCTCCCCCCCCCCTCCCCCCTTCCCCGGGCCTGTCCGAAACTTACATTTTGAAGAAAATGTCACCGCGTGTTGTAGTTGTGCAACTACAACAGATTTTGTTAAACGGTGAAGAATGTAGCAATAAGCATGATGAACACCAAAGTCAAATATATAAATGTTCAAAACAATTCGCCCACACACTTCATAAAAGGAGGAGTTGTCCTGAATATGCACGTTTGTTCAAATTGGTTCAAATGGCTCTGAGCACTATGAGGCTCAACTGCTAAGGTCATTAGTCCCCTAGAACTTAGAACTAGTTAAACCTAAGTAACCTAAGGACATCACAAACATCCATGCCCGAGGCAGGATTCGAACCTGCGACCGTAGCAGTCTTGCGGTTCCAGACTGCAGCGCCTTTAACCGCACGGCCACTTCGGCCGGCCTGTACCTTTGTTGTTGAGGATGCTTATTCCTGCTAGATTCTTTACCATTTGACTATTTCTGTCGGAATTTGCTGTCTGATAGTATACCCGAGACCAAAAGACCTCGGGGGCCGAAACCAGTCGTGGTTTAAAATAAAAAGAATACTGCAAGTGGCACTCACATTTCCGTCGAATTCGTTACCACAGTCGCGTAACTGTCACCGAACTGTTCTACATGTTGATCATATTACTGATGTTTCCACTTACGATTTCTGAACATACTGACAGAGGCTGTACCATAACGTGTGTGGTATGGAATAGCACCACTGAGTATGTGACAACAGAATACCAGCACTGGGCATGTGTGAATGAAATTTTACCCTGGGTAAGTCGTAATAGAATAGTGCCACTGGGTATGTGGAAATGGAATATCACCACTGGCTGTTTGGGAATGGAATACCATCACAGGGTATTTGGGAATGGAGTACTGACACTTAGTATGTGAGAATAAAATAACATCACTGTGCATGTAGAAATAGAATAGAACCACTGGGTATGTGGGAATAAAATACCACCACTGAGTATTTGAAAATAGAATAACTCCATTAGGTACGTGGAAATAAAACAGCACCACGGTGTATATAGGAATAGAGTAGAGCCAGTGCGTGCGTGGGAATAGAATAGCGTCAGTGGTTATGTGCGGAAGAGAGCAGCATCGCTCGGCTTGTGGGGGTAGAGTAGCACAGCTGGTCGTGGAAGGCCCCGGCTCAGCATGTCACAAGAGGTATTTACTGAAATATAATTAAGGATCGATCTGGATAAAAGCAATGAAAATGTAATGACTCGAAATAATTACAGTGCATACTATTAAAATACGCTGTAAATCATAAGATACTAGTTCAACCTATCTTAGTGGTTTACAATGAAGTCATTTAAACTCATTATAGCCTCACGTATTTTTTTCCCATCGTCCATTCATTTCTTTCAATATATTTAATTATTTTTGTTTACGATTGTACTTGTACATGTCGTGTCAGTTGCCTTCCAGGAGGAGCTATGTAGTTTCCTGAGGCGCTAGCGACAAACTGACTCTCGGCCACAATCTGACAGCTTGATGGGTTATTAGTTTGTCAGCGTGGAGCTGCCACTGGGTTTTCTGGTGTGCACACCTCGTTGTGAGAAGAGAAGCGGAATCGTCGCCAGGAAGAGGAACTGCTGCAGGAAGCGGCTATCTGCCTCGCTTTCCCGCGATCCCTGTCTCAGAGAAAGCCCGCGCTCTTTATCACCAGAACTGAGAACAGTGTGAGCACCCGGCAGGGTCGACTGGTGTTCGCCCACCAGTCTATCAGGCATCAGCACTGCGTCCCACGGTTGAGCGCTATACTTCTTCATGGTGGTGTTGCGCTCGTGTTACTGTGCACGAACGGAAGGAAGAAGGTTCAGCTAAACGTGAATATGATTCAAATGGCTCTGAGCACTTTGGGAGTTAACTTCTGAGGTCATCAGTCCCCTAGAACTTAGAACTACTTAAACCTAACTAACCTAAGGACATCACACACACATCCATGCCCGAGGCAGGATTCGAACTTGCGACCGTAGCGGTCGCGCGATTCCAGACTGAAGCGCCTAGGACCGCTCGGCCACTCCGGCCGGCAAACGTGAAGACCAGATGAAAATTCCTGGCAGATTAAAACTGTGTGCCGGGCCGAGACTCGAACTCGGGACCTTTGTCTTTCGCGGGCAAGTGAATACCAGATGATCACAGCTGAGGGGTGGAAACGTAGATCGTGTAGAAGACACTGAAGAGGCGCAGGATGCGGGTTCACATCCTAGAAGATTTTACTTTCAGTGACGAGGCCGCGAAAGTTTGCGAATTTAAGGTGGAAAATGGTGCAAATGCCAGCACATAGCGCTGTCGATGATCTCAAAGGATGCTGTGGACAGGTAGGTTTTACTACATATTTTTGTAACAGTGACAGCAGCCAGGGAGCCGGGAAGGTCAGCCCTGTCGACCTCGTGAGAGTCCTCTGGAACAGCACAGAGGCGTGTACGTGTCTGTGGTGTTGTTTCGACTGGCAGAGGACGGGCACGCCCAGTGTCTGTGCCCACCGCAGGTGGCAGCACTAGCAGTGCAGTTGCTGTCGTAATGCGACATCCAGAAGGGCACGATCCTTGCTTTTCGGGCCACAGGTCGAAGCATTTCCGAAACGGGTAAGTTTTAAAACATCCTCAGCGTCAGTTCAGTCCTGACGGTCGTGAGTCATCGGAAGTGGTTCCCGTGTAATAAATAACACCGGAAGAACGGCTTCAGGTGTTTTATTTTATTATGTAAGTTTGTAAACTTGTGGTGCACAACGGGCCAAAGATGGCAGCTGCGGAGACGTATACAGGCGAACAGTCGTGCAGCTGCTGAGCAGCTGATCGTCCAGGTGAAGCAAGGGGCTGCCAGGAGTGTCTCCCCAACGGCCACTCAGTGGCCACTGGTGGCCTTTTCAGATGAATCACGTTTCGCGATCCATCGCTTGGCGATGTACACGGCGTGAGAAGTCTGAAGGCAAACACCCTAGAAACAGGAGAGAGCGTTATGGTCTGGGGAACATCATCGTGGCATTCCCTGGATGATTTCGTCATTCAGGAAGGCACGTGATCGGAGGAGAGTTAATTGTATATCTAATTCACAGACTGTGTATATCGAGGACCAGCAAACGTTATATCTACATATAATCCATTTTTTTAAACAAAAGTAAGGAAGCGTGCTCTTCTTATTGTTTCCCTAATTAGCAGAAGTACATTTAACTGCTTTGTGTAATTTGTAATTACTATCGAATAATAAGTGTTAAATTTCTGCTGATGTCTCTGTAGTCATTTGTAGAATCAATTTGAACAAAATAATTTAATCTGGTTCGTGAATTTCATCTCGACAGGTCTGTGTATCCGGGTTGCGGACGCGTTGTTTGGAAACACAGTTGTAAAACTACCGTAGGCTAGTGTGGACTGTCGTCAGTAAGCGTAGACTGGCAGCTTTGGTCAGTTAGGACTGTAACCGCGGTACCTGTACATTAAGTGTGTTGCATACCTATCGTGCGTTACCTCATTTCGATCGCTTTGTTTCCATGAAGCACCAGTGCCTTACTAGATCCCCCTAAAAACCGGAATTGGTGAACCGTCTGGAGACTGACTGAGGATATATAAAGAATCGCAGAACATACAGAACATTTTTTTTATCTTACGTAGTTATCCTCTGGTAGGTTACTTGAAAATAAAAACTATTTATAGAAAAATTGAAATTATCAATGTTTAATTGAGGTTTTATTCGAAAATTGTTGATCTGTAACGTAAAACAGAGGGATGTTGTAGTAAAAATGAAAAAAATACGGGTTTATCATGTGGCTCTAGAAAACGCAGTTTTGTATACAAAAAAAGGTAAAATTTAAAAAGAACCCAAAACAAAACCGCATCAACATCGCTTCAGTGCTTTAGTACTTTGTCGAGCTGGTATAAAACATGTTTCCGTTATTGCCAAACAACTTTCACACTTACCAGTAGCAACAGGGAACTCTTACCTTTGATTCTGATTCACAACGTTTTGTTGACTATATTGTAACAATAATAACTACACAAAAAAATTTCTGTTTGTGCATGCAAACTGTACTTGTGTGAAATGTAATAGCTTTGGTTACACAGAAGCGCAGAAGTTACGCCCAGTTGGCTAAAACTTAACGATGTGCGACTCTAATTATGTGCAAAATAAATAAACAAACAAGACGTAAAGAGAAATCGTCGGTTCCCAGTTCCTCTTTCCCAACTTTATTTATGTATTCTTCGCTACCAATACCAACAATACTACCGGTAATACTACCGTTTACTACTTTATTTATCTAGCGTACCAAAACTGCCGAACCGTGGTTTTCGTAAAGCGCAACTCTGTTTGGATGCAAAACGACCGATAGCTTATCGCTTCGTGTCGTTTTATCATTACGTGCAAAGTCGAGCGTTCGCATTATTTTTGTACGAAGTCGATGTAACACTTTTGCCAACTTACGTGTGCAAGTTAGTGTAATATTTTTGACGGTCACTGCTTTCAAAGAACGACGATGTACGGTAGTCGCCAGGACCTGGTACATCGATCGAAATGGCGATGGGATAATTAAGACGCTAAAACTATGAGAATTAACCAAATGATTAGAAATTATTTTATGTATGTTACACAGGTAATCGCATCGTACCATTGCATTCGTGACATGTCTTTCGTGAGGTAAGAAGAGCGGCGCGTTTCGTCACAGGGTTATTTGGTAACCGTGATAGCGTTACAGAGATGTTTAGCAAACTCAAGTGGCAGACTCTTCAAGAGAGGCGCTCTGCATCGCGGTGTAGCTCGCTGTCCAGGTTTCGAGAGGGTGCGTTTCTGGATGAGGTATCGAATATATTGCTTCCCCCTACGTATACCTCATGAGATCACGAATGTAAAATTAGAGAGATTCGAGCGCGCACGGAGGCTTTCCGGCAGTCGTTCTTCCCGCGAACCATACGCGAGTGGAACAGGAAAGGGAGGTAATGACAAAAATGGTTCAAATGGTTCTGAGCACTATCGGACTTAACATTTGAGGTCATCAGTTCCCTAGAACTTAGAACTACTTAAACCTAACTAACCTAAGGACATCACACACATCCATGCCCGAGGCAGTATTCGAACCTGCGACCGTAGCGGTCACGCGGTTCCAAACTGAAGCGCCTAGAACCGCACGGCCACACCGGCCGGCTAGGTAATGACAGTGGCGCGTAAAGTGCCCTCCGCCACACACCGTTGGGTGGCTTGCGGAGTGTAAATGTAGATGTAGGCAAACTTTTCTTGAACGCATTAAGTACATTTTCGAACCAACTACATCCTTGTTCCTAATTTGTGCCAGTGAGGAAAGACATGTTACACGCTGTACGCGTGACGGGTCCTGAACCGAGACACCCAGCAGCAGTGGCCACGGCGCTGGAGCACACACACTCCCTCGCTGCCCCTCCTCACAGCGGCTGGACGGTGCGTGCAGGAAGCGGCGTGTGTCCTGGACTTGACCGTGGCTTGCGTGATGTGGAAGTAGATTTGCATGTTTAGGCGGCGACCGAAGGACCGGTCGAGCGGAGTTGTTAGCCAGTTACCGACGCTGTCTGGCATTTCCCTCGGGCGTTCTCTCTAGACCAAACAGAGGACTGCCAGACTGAAGCGCAGAGCAAACTCGTTAGCCGGGCGCATCTGCCCTCGCCCACTCTCCAGGCGGGACTAACGGCGCCCAAGGCCGTCCTCTGTCCTCCACACACTCGTACCGCCTGTGTTCTTTTGGGATTAACGCTGGTGTATGCGTCGTCACTAATGTTTACTCTCAACTGTGGTGGAGAGTCTCGAAGCATTTGAGATGCTTACCGAGCACGAATGAACACACCAGGAGACAGGAGTAATCCGCTCAAATGCACACCCATATCTCTGACGTCGATACGTGTTCATTACCTCGAAGAACACGCGTTATTAACAAATAGCCAATACGGTTTCAGGAAATATCGTTCTTGTGAATCACAACACCTTTTCATTCTCGCGAAGTAACGAGTCCTATCGACTGGCGATATTAAATTGATTCCATATTTTTAGACTTCCAGAAGGCTTTTGACACTGTTTCTCACAATACAGAGTATCGTCTCAGTTGGTGGATTCGTAATTTCCTGTTGGAAAGGTCACAGTCATCGGAAAGTCATCGAGTAAAACAGAAAAAATATCTGGCGTTTCTGAAGAAGAAAGTCTTGTAGGCCGTTCGCTGTTCCTGGTCGGTGTGAACGAATTAGGAGACGACCTGCGCAGCCACCTCATATCGTTTGCGGACGACGCTGTCACTTACCGTCTGGTAAAGTCAGCAGGAGATCAAAACCGATTGCAAAATGGCTCGGATGCGATATCTGAGTCTGTGGTACGAAGAGTGGTAATTATTTCTGAGTAACAAAAACTGTGAGGTCATCCACGTGAACACGAAAAGAAATCAGTTAAATTCCGGTTACACAATAAATCACACAAATAGAAGCTGTCGGTTGAACTAACACCTAGGAATTGTAAATATTAATAAATGGGACTGGAAAGACCTCGTAGAGAATGTTGGGGGGCCAGCAGCCAAAGACTCCGTTTTAATGGCAGGACACTTACTAGATCAACTGATTTAGTAGACTGCCTACACTACGCTTGTTTGTGCCCTGCTGGAGTACTTCTCTGCGGTGTGGGGTGCTAACCAGGTAGCACTGTCGAATAACATCGAAAAAGTACGAAGAACAGCAGCTCGTTTTGTGTTATAGTGAATTAGGAATGTATGTGTCACGAATATCATAACTGAGTCGGGGTGGCAGTCGTTAAAATAAAAGCGTTTTGCGTTGCGACGACATCTTTTGACGAAGCTTTAATCACCAATTTGTACCTCTTGGTATGAAACTCTGCTACTGTAGCCAACATACGTAGGGACGGATGACCGTCGTAATAAAATAAGAAAAATCAGAGCTGGCGCAGAAAGGTCCAACTGTTTATTCTTCCCGCGCGCTGTTGAGAGTGGAACAGTAGAGAAATAATCTGATGGCGGTTCGTAGACCCCTCTGCCAGGCACTTACGTGTGAATTGCAGGGTAGTGATGTAAGTGATGTGGATGACATCGTGAAAAGGCGAGCCACGAAATACGTAATGAGATTTTTTGTCAGCGCCGGAGTACCGCAAGGGTAATCGTCAGTACGCACTGCGAAACCCTGCGCGCTGTTTCCCTAAGAGGGTCCCAAAATTCAGTGGGACATAGAGGACGCTGCACTGAACAATTTCAGTTAGGAAACTGGGGTCGGGGAAGCCAGCTTAAGGAGGTCACAGGAAGAAAACCACGTTACTGTGTACTTTTTTACTTACAGTAGTTACAGTTAACTGCAAATACCATCACTGACACAATGAGCGTGCCGTTTGTAGTGTATCTTACAAAATGTGCCGAAATTGACGACCATCGACCTCAATGCAAGCATGACGTCGGTGAAAAAGATTCCGATGCACCCTGATAAATATCGCTGGTGTGTTTCGAATCACACGACAGCCAGCTACAATTCTGGCAACTAATTCCATCTCCGTAATCACTGAGGACTCATACACAAGTGAGTTTAGAAATCCCTAGAGGAAATAATCGAGGGAATTGAGGTCAGCCACGCGGGATTAGCCGAGCGGTCTCAGGCGCTGCTGTCATGCGCTGTGCGGCTAGTCGCGGCGGAGGTTCGAGTCCTCCGTCGGGCATGGGTGTGAGTGTTTGTCCTTAGGATAATTTAGGTTAAGTAGTGTGTGAGCTTAGAGACTGATGACCTTAGCAGTTAAGTCCCATAAGATTTCACACACATATGAATATTTTCTGAATTGAGGTCAGCTGACCTCGCAGGCCATAGTACAGGACCTCCCCATCCGATCAGGGGACCAGGAAGTACAGCACTGAGGTGGTTGCAGACACCCACACTGAAGGGAGGCGGCTCACCGCCACGTCGTATCCACGTCCTCTCACCAGCACGTACTCCAAAAACTCAGGTAGAACTCTTTGGACGGATCTCAAGTACAGGCGGCCATTCAGACGGGCAAGCAGAAGATATGGCCCAATGAGATTGTCGCCTACACTGCTGGCCCAGGTATTCACAGCAAAACCTACTTGATGGTGTGACTGCACTACGGCGTGCGCGTTTTCCTCATCCCACACGTGGCTATTCGTGCTGTTTGAAATATCATCACGATCAACTGAGGCCTCGTCAGTGAACAGCACGATTTGGAGGAAATCTAGTCGATCAGTCCATTGTCGGAGCAACCACTGACACAATGTGTGACCCCTGCTTCAAAGTGAGTGACAGGCATTGCACGGGCTCGTTGTGGCTGATAAGTGTGTAAGTGTTGTCCGTGGAGTGCACGCGACACATTAGTACGTGCAGCGCCCATCTCCCGTGCTGGTAGCGGGGTCCGCTGCAGCGCCTCCTCTTCAAACTCTGGTCCTCGTGTTGTCAGGTCCCTCGTTTCTTCTCTCCAATGGACCAGTCTCCCGCATTCGCCAATCGAGAGAAATAAACACTCGACGTGACAGACGATGCCTGTTAAGAATCATTTCGTGTGCAGCCGTTCAGCCGCGAGAGCACTGCATCATACTTTCCCATAAACTACGTAAACTACGTGTATGAGAACGACTTCTGCGAAACTGTACCGGTACTGCTGCACCGTATTGTACTATATGTCTCTGAATAGCACTGGGTAATGGATGCGTCTGTCGTTGATTCGTAGCATATTCTGTCGTGGGACAATCCAAATACGATACAACAGAGCCACCTTATGGACAAGTAAAGTAAACAAAACCTGCATCATGACTTTTTCTGCTAATCAGGCTCGTCCTCCCTGCTCCCTTGCGGGAAATAAAGGATGTACGTGTCAATAAACAGTACAGTACGTGTAAACTTGCGCGCGTGTTAGTTGTAAATAAGCTCGAAATCAGCAATGCTAAACAAAGCGGTAGACATGTTTACTTCCATATCTCCTTAATCTGATTTCTCCCACCCCAGGTTCCTATCTCAGATTGTTCAGTGGAGTAAAAAAATGGCTCTGAGCACTGTGGGACTTAACTTCTGAGGTCATCAGTCCCCTAGAACTTAGAACTACTTAAACCTAAATAACCTAAGGACATTAGACACGTCCATGCCCGAGGCAGGATTCGAACCTGCGACTGTAGCGGTCGCGCGGTTCCAGACTGTAGCGCCTAGAACCGCTCGGCCACCCTAGCCGGCTCATTGGAGTATTCCCTATGTCCTGTTACATTTTCGCACGCTCTTACGGAACAGGTAGCACATCATTTTGTTGAAACATATCTTGCTTGTTCATGCATAGCATCTTGCATTCAGAAAAATGTCTCTTCATAGATTTCTACACTGCAGTTCACGTTTTAGTGCCTGGCGGGAGTTCATCGGACCAATTTCACACCATTTATCCAATCTCGAACAGCGCAGGCGTAAAACGAATACTTAATTCTCTTCGTGCGAGCTCTGATTGCCCTCACTGCTCTGCGAAGATGTAGATGGGAATCAGCAAAATATTTTCGCAATTGGAGGGACAAAGTCGGAGACTGAAAGCTCGTAAAACGATATCGCCGCCACGAAAAACGTCTCCGTTTTAACGATTGCTACCCCAACAACTAGCGTATTACATCTGCGACACTCTTTCCCCTATTTCACAGTAATACAATACGAGCCACCCTGTTTCGATGTCCTCTAATACCTAGGAAGAACCCCACGCCGCACAGCAGTAGTCCAGAAGAGGACGCACAAGCATAGTGTGGGCACTGTAACTGTGTTCTCTCAATAAAACGTACTCATTGGTTTGCCTTCCCCACAGCATTATCTTTGTTATCGTTCCAGTTTAAGTTGTTCGTACTTGTTATGCCCAAATATTTAGTTGAGCTAACACCCTTTAGATTTGTGTGATTTATTGTGTGATCGAAATTTAACGCATTTTTGCCACTGCTCACGTGGATGAACTCACGTTTTTAATTATTTTGGTTTAATTGCCACTTTTGACACCGCACAGACATCATGGCTAAATCATTTTGCAGTTGCTTTTGATGTTCTCATGTCTTTACTAGACGTCAAATGACATCATCATGTACAAAGAATCTAAGATAGCTGCTCGGATTATCTGCTAAATCGTGTTCGTAGATAATGAACAGCAGAGGGCCTACAACACTTCCCCGGTGAACGCCGAATGTTGCTTCTGTTTTGCTTGGTTACTCTCCGTCACTTACTACGAACGGTGATCTTACTGGGAGGATAGCTCGAAACGAGTCGCACAACTAAGACGATACTCCTTAGGCACGCAGTTTGATTACAAGTCGGCTGCGAGGAACGCTGTCAAAATCCACCAAAAAATTCAGAAATTTGCAATCTATTTGAGTTCACCTGTCGACAGGAGCCATTACTTCTTGAGAATAAAGAGCTAGCTGTGTTGCACAAGAAAGAACGATATTTTCGGAATCCGTGATATGTGTCAAATGAGCATTTTCATCGAGATAATTCACAGTGTTGGTCACAATATGTGTTGTAAAATCTTACTGCAAATCGACGTCAGTGAAATGGATCTCTAATTCAGCGGAGTACTCCTATTCCCTGATGTCACCTGTGCAACTTTCCAGTCTTTAGGTGCAGAACTTTTGGCGAGTGATGTGTTGTATACGTTTCATAATATGGAAATATACTCTGAAAGATCTTCGAAATCTTTCGACACTGTACCACATTTTGCGACTGAAAACCTGTATAAGCTACGGTCATTTGGGGCGGAGAATTTTCGACCAATGGAACCTAGTACGTTACTAGCGGAAAAATGCCCCTCCCGGACAACACAAAAGGTGAACATACCCCTGTTTAAAAGACTTATTGAACATTAGGGTACCGGCTGCCTTCCTCGGCACCTTTTAAACAGAAGCCTATTTGCCTTTTTTGTGCTCCGGTAGGAACATTCTTTCCCTGGTTCCCTTCTTTTCCCTGCCACTGCAGTGCAGGTCACTCATATGAAAAGTACTTGAGGGGGCGGTAAAATTTTGATAGTTTACTTATGTGAAATAGAAATAGTGAAAAACTAATCTTACATCTCAGACCGAATTTTACGTGCACAAAAATTTTGCACGTGTTTCAGTATTCGAACATGGGATTCCCAGAACTCTTCTGATGATAACGTAGACACCTTACAGTATATTTCTCCGTGCTAAGTCTCCTTGTAAACAACATTTTCGCCTCTCATTTTACACGTAGGATAACTTTGAACTCCCGCATCTCGGAAACGGATAAATTCATCTAGGAAATTTTCAGAGCCACTCGAAATCGGGATCTTAGGAATATATCGTAAAAATATCAACCATTTGCTACGCATAGCCGCCTAGGTACGAAAAAAATGGAAAAACCCGTTTTTTCTAAAGAACAGCAGATGAACTAAGGGTGCCTCCATAAGCCACTTAAGACCCACCACAGACCACATCCAATGCAAAAAAAACACCCAACTGATTTGCTCCATTTGTCTAAGAAGGAGAAAATGTGTAGTAGTCTTACTTTCACCTCGCACTGTAGGACAGCTCCAGCAAGACGATCCTACTGTTGGGAATAAATATGGCCTCTAGTCCAAGGTCTATCCAAAACTATTGACGATATCCTCCTATCACCAACAGAACACAAGGTATGATTCCTGGAATAATCCCATGTTTATGCGCCATGTTTTGGAACATATTAGATTACTGGACGGCTAATATTCTACGAAAACGGAAGCAACATCGGTTGTGCAATACAGATATTGGAGGAGCATGCGAATTGATAACTGGAGGAATGAGAAAAAAAATCTGATGAAGAGTTGAAATGGTGACGCAAGTGTTCTAGAAAATGGAACGCTTATCTGCAGAAAATTGGGTTGGAGTTGAGAAAAGGTGCTAAGGTCTTGCCGCAGTGGTAACACAGGTTCCCGTCATATCACCGAAGTTAAGTGATGCCGAGCTCGGCTAGCACTTGGATGGGTGACCGTCCGTGCCAGCCGGGCTGCACTCCGCCGTTGTGGGGCCGACGGAGGAGCGGCTCTGGTCACAAAAACTGACATGCCCCTCCGTATTCTCATACAGTACCGCGTGAGGGTGACACGGCGGTCGGTCGGTGCGGTTGGGCCTTTCGAAGCCTGTTCGGACAGAGTTTGAGTTCGAGATGAGTCGAGAAATGGTTGGAGACAAGAATTCGGTTGAACACCGGGAGGTACACCAATAAACGATAACGCCAGGAAAACCTGACAAAGGATGGCCACGACGTTGAGATACTGGATTTTCTTGAAATTTTGTACATGTTTAGTAGGGTATTCAAAAAATGGTCCAAATGGCTCTAGAACTTAGAACTACTTAAACCTAACTAACCTAAGGACATCGCACACACCCATGCCTGAGGCAGGATTCGAACCTGCGACCGTAGCGGTCGCGCACTTCCAGACTCAAGCGGCTAGAACTGCTCGGCCACCCAGGCCGGCAGGTATTCAAGCAGTAAGGTGCACTACTCTGGCAATTCCGAGAAAATCGTTTTACGCGTCTACTATGTAAGTGGTGTATCCATCCGTAGGTGTCGGTCACGGTAGTCAAATGATTAGCGTTCGAGCTTACTAACACGAACGTGTATTAGTCGACGGTTCGACTCCCGTTCAAACCTTCATTTTTGTAGTACAAGTATGAATTGTGTGAAATTTAAAAAATTTGCGCTTACATTATTCGTTCTTGCTACGTGAGCAGCATCTTACCACTAAGCGCCGGCCGAAGTGGCCGAGCGGTTCTAGGCGCTACAGTCTGACACCGCGCGACCGCTATGGTCGCAGGTTCGAATCCTGCCTCGGGCATGGGTGTGTGCGATGTCCTTAGGTTAGTTAGGTTTAAGTAGTTCTAAGTTCTAGGGAACTGATTGACCTCAGAAGTTAAGTCCCATAGTGCTCAGAGCCATTTGAACCATCTTACCGCTAAGCAAGTTAATTGTCAAACTGGACCTGCCTCTTTGGCTGCATTTCGAAGCGTCGAGGTGCAAAGTATTACTGGGTACCTTATCAGTTTGCACGTATAAGGCGTTTCGCAAATCACGACAGGTTTACATTTTCAGGAAAGTTCTTTGCGTTTCTTCATTTACTTGTAGCTAGCTGTAAATATGTTTGTCGTAATAATTAAATTTGATTAGAAATAGTAAGTAATCAAGTAACATGAAATACACTAAAACTTTATGCAAATGCAAGTGGTTTTGTTAGTTATATTATCTCTCAAATGTCACATAAATTAAATAATGTGACCAGTAATGAAAAAAATATAGATTAAAAATGAAGGTTCGAGCGGGAGTCGAATCGCCGCCTTACACACGTTCGTCTTTTACGAAGCTCGAATAGTATCCAGGTTTCTTTTTTAAAAAAATAAAATCTCATTTTGTTCGGTATTCGGGGCGGTCGTCCCGTGACACCCGTTCAAGTTGTTCGTTGATCCATTCTTTTTTTTTCGTTTTTATTACGGAGGCCACCCGACCCTCTGACGAACACGCTGAGATACCGCGCCGGCTGCCACTCAAGCATGGGACACCTACTTATCGTTATATCGCCTACATAATGGACTCGTAAAACTTCTCCTGCGATTTTCCTGGACGTGGTAAAGTAGTGCACATTGTGTCGTTTTAATGACCTACTAAAGGTGTACAAAGTTTGAAGTAAATCCGTGGTCCCAACGTCGGCACCTACGCCTGCAAGGTATTAAACAGACGTGGCGCCGCGACGGCTAACGGCTTTGACGGCCCAGAGCAGAGCAGAGCTGTGCGGTACGGCGGGCCCACCCGCCGCCACCCACGCCGCCTGCAGCGGGGCGAGGCCACGCCCACTTCCGGCGCCACCCGCCCGCATCATCAGCGGCCGCCTGACCCTCATCACGAAGTCCCTCCTCAGCCCACTCCCCCGCCATAAGAGGAAGGCGCAGTTGATTTCTGTCGACAGCCCGTGACCTGAGGGAAGGTCCTAAGCCATCCCGACCCGCTGCGTAAGAGGAGGACACGGTATCTCCCACACCATCGGCAGTCTGGAGGGTTGAAACGCCCCTGACGGGTTTGTCACTCAGGTAACGTGCAGTGACCTAGTCGAAGTTCCGACTGACTGTTCCCTCCTGTCCGAGCATTAATTCCTCCATACTGACAAACACTGTAGCCGCCTCCTCCATTTACACTGCCGGCCCACCTCTCACGAGAACTCCGCTTCACACAGGGTGTTCGGGAAGCTCTGATCGGACAGTGTATTCGTCAAGACCCTCCGTATGATACAAGATCTTCGCATCCACACTAACTGGCCAACCACTTAGTAAACTTCGTTCTTCAATTACGACGAGGATCAGGCTTAGTTTCATCATGACGACAGTTGTTATTTTAAGCTGAGCCGCATTGGATCTGGAAAGGAATGCTCGAGTGTGTGCAGTCCTGTGCATTTACGTTGAGTCCTTTCGGCGAGATGTCTGATTTTCAGTCTTACAGACTCACTGTTTACAAAGACGCACCGTAGGCTGTAAGAAAACTGTGGCCTCGTTGCTCTGTCGGCAGCAATGCTGCAGAGTGAAAAACCGAAACTGGCACGTGATGATGTAGCAAAGTTGTCGTAATAGAACAAAAGAGTTTAGTCACCAGTTACGTCGTAGCCTGCAAGTATCTCTATGTAAATATATAATGTTTTTTGCCTGTACACAGTTCTGAATAAATAATTTGCGTGTTTCTGTTACACGTGAGTCATGCAGGAATGTCGCCCATTGCCCTCACGCTGCCTTCATTGTACCTTACTTAGGTAGGGTTACACAGCCAAGGTATTATGGTGCCCTCCGATGTCGTCCTATAGAATTCAAACAAATTTAGCTACTGCCTCTCCGTGATGTGTATTTAACTGTCACTGTACATAAGAGACCAGTTTTGTGTGCAGAATTTTGAACACCGTATTCCACTTTATTCAGATATTTTCCTTCGCTTCTTTCCCTAAAGTCGCTAACCACTAACTCCGTGCGGAACACATTTCGCAGGCTGTGACCACGTACACCATTTAACGTATCAGCGAAATAACATCGTTGTACGACGTGCAGTTAAGGAGATATGACGTCATAAACATCGTAAAGTAGTTTTTCTTAAAACGGAGTGCAAATTATCCCGACTACGGTCGTCCACTGTTTGCGAATTTCAGCAAACTTCCAACATAACTCCAAAGCATTTCTAAAGTTTTTTCTCACTTCCAGAGTTAACGTCAAATACTTCACACGTAATCTCAGTTGTAAAATAATCAGACGTTTGAAGCAACAAACAATAAAAAACCGCTCACAAACTTACAAGAATGCTATGATATTCACAAAACCAAAGCACAAAAGAAAACCGTTTTAAGTGAACAACTAAGCGTGACAAACAACTCACTAGTTACATTAACGGAGGAAATAGTAGAGCGGCGTCCCAACAGTCGATTCTTGGCTGCTTCGTTCCCTGTAACTTGGAAACGAGAACTCCAGCCGCCCGAGCACACAGCACAGCACAGCACACCTTGTCGGCTGGCAGGTCCACAGCAGCCGCAGTCCCGCCTTGCCACTGTCTCAACGTGCATCAAGTTAAAGGGCCAGGGCCCGTAGTATACAAACCTCACCAAGCCTTCAAGAAAATGCCAAAGGACTAAGGATCAGCAGCAGTCAAATTCGCAAGCAAGCCAAGAGACAACCGAGTGAACCTAAAGAGTTGCACCGGAAAACCATTCACATATGTGTTAGGATAAATCAGCAGTTCTTGCCAGATCAGGAGTGAAGTCTTACACAGAATTTAGCTAACGTTAAACGAAGTATGAAAATTACAAAACCAAATGATGTGGACGTGAATATGTGGTGATTTTTTTGCAAGTGGGTTGGAAGTGCGCCCTCTTACCTAAGAGCAGATGAGAGGAAGCTCACTTTTAGGCAGGATAAACTACTAAGTGAGTCAAATTATTGTCGTTGTAAAATATGTGGTGTGAGCTGGTACGAAAAAACTGTATTATGTTCTGCCTCTTCTCCTTGTCCTTCTTTTCCACTTTATGGATTAGCCACTGAGCGTGTTCCTTTTGTACGTCTCTCCATACGTCTTCCCAAGTGCCTTCTTGCTGCCTGTTTGTCAGTTGAAGTGTGTTAGTGTCTATTCCTTGGTATGTGTTCGTACCAGGTGTTCAGGGAGTTTTTATTACTCTGCTTTCAGTTGGCTCTCCTTTCATTTCTTGTCGCCCTGTTTCCTTTGTGTATGTGGTTCGCTTTATATTTCCCCTAACGCTATTTCTGTAGGCACCCAGCGTTCATCCCATGAAGAAGTGCGGGAACAATCGCAGTTTTGTAAAATTTAACTCTCTTCTCTTGTCTGGTCTTAATTTTGAACACTGTACATTTTGAGCGGCGCCACATATGCTACCAAATGTAGCTAATTTTACATCTATTAGGTTGTAGTGTTTTCCCACAAGTTTAATAAACACAACAATGAGAATATATTCTTTCACCATTTACAACAGTCTGGCGGCGCTGGGCTAATTTCTCGATTCCACGACTGTACAGATCGTGTGGTTATTAGGTGAAGAATTCGTCGAGCCATATGCGGAGGACATTTTCATTTGGAAAGGAAGTTCCTCGAAGGTTGTTCGGCAGAGAGCGGGAAAGATGAAAATCTGAGGGCGCAAAAGATCAGGTGAATAAGGTGGTACAGAACCAACCCAACTCGTGTACAGTGTTTTCTGGTAGTCTAGTTCAGTGCTCGCCAAACATTTTTGCTTAAGAGCCAATATTGACACTGTAGGGCGGTACCTCGGGTGGGGGACAAGTGGCCACTCAAAGGAAAACTGAATTTTCACCAACCATTGATTACTGATAGAAACTCACCACTTACAAATTTTGAACCTATGTATTAAAAGGAATCGTACCAGATAATTTTAGGTGAAAATGACACGCATTTTTGTGAAGGCTTACGCAGTGGCCTATTTTCCGTGCACAAGCGGATGCTGTGGGCAGTGCCATCGCAACAGCACGTCATGTTTGTTTCTCTGATTGCGGGGCACGTTTTTTAGTCGTGTTTATGCTTAGTAGCTTAAGGAATAACACGCGGTTGCAGCAGACCGCTTATAACGATAGCACGCCGTGTCGGCACTACTGATCCACAGAAGAAACTATCAGACTGAAGTAAATTACGAGCAACTACATTTATAGGTGAAAGGACGTTTTTAAAACTTTTATGTGGTAAAACATTATTTCCCTCCATATAAGTGAGGTAACAAGAATAATACAAATGACTAAAGTTACATGAGACGACTCAAAAACAAGAACGTTTTCATTAAAAAATGACGGAACAAGCTTCATCTGTCAGATTAGATTCTGAACGATGGCGCTGTATGTTAGAACTTGTTTGACCACTTCTCGACAGACAGCAGCACTGTTGAAGCCAAAAAATATACTATGACCACTTTTCCCAGGCTGGCCACTTTACCATACGTTTTCCTACCGATCTTGCTATTCATTGGTGATCTCCATAAATAAATGTATTGTGTTAATAACAGTAGACACGATCACACATGTTTACCAAGTGTTTTGAATGTCATTTTTCTTTTACTCGGTGCGTTGTGTTATAACAACCTTAATGTCATCTCATACAACTTGCTACAAACATGTACCACGTCTGAATGATATGACACGCATTCACGAATCCAGGCGGCTCGTGTTCGACATTCGTACCGCAGCAGCTGCGCACACGCGTGAACTGTCGCTGTCGGAGACAGGCGACAAAATGTCGCCCCTCTCGCTTCTTTTACCCTCAGTAGTGGCCGACATACGTAACACTCTGCCGCCGACGCAAGCAGCAGACTTTTTGAGCTCGCGGCGATTTAACCAACGACAATTGAACTAAGCACCTCTTACAATATCACTGTCTCTGCACACCTAAGTATTTTCGTTACTGACCAAGAAAAATACACTGTTAAGAAGCTCTTAACGTTAGTTCACGTTTTTGGATTCGGCTGTAAGTTGCTTGGCGCACC
The DNA here is from genome assembly GCF_021461395.2 of Schistocerca americana. Lineage (NCBI taxonomy): Eukaryota > Metazoa > Arthropoda > Insecta > Orthoptera > Acrididae > Schistocerca > Schistocerca americana. Next base: position 197,265,312 of record NC_060127.1, read on the forward strand.
ATGCTGTACTGTTACAAAGTACGGCTGAGAACCGCGGGCGGCCTCTGGCCTAGCAGAGTGCCGACTGTCGTTATGGTGCAGCGCCAGCACTTGCCGCAGTCTTCCTGGTCGCTGTTCTTGGACTGCGTCTGCAAGACGCCTCAGTTGTTAACGATAAATGTCGGCGGTGACATGGTTACACCTTGGGGGAAGCCGCCGCGTCGCTGCTCCATCGGATGCATAACATTCTCCGTTGTGGATGCGCGTAATTTTTTGTACGCGGAGTTGTTGCTTTGTTTGGACTCAGCCATCCCTATCTTTTCGTCATGTTAGCAGAAACAGACCATTCCCGGTCGCCGGTTACGATGCTAGATGGGAATGGTCGGTGTTGTTCACGAGCCAGTTGTCCAAGTAATGACGAGCGAGCAGAGGTGCACGTCCGGCCACCAGCTGACTCGTGTGGTTTTGGCTTAGAGCATGCGGTACCCATACACACGGTATTCGCACTTTCCCCGTCGCACGATGGCGGAATGGTCACAGTTCATCACATTTTCCAGTTCTCGGGTCCTATGACGTGGACCCTTGTGGATTAATGCTTTTAAACAATCTTCATCAAACTCCGAAGGTTATCCTGAATGTGGAAGGTCACCGATGTCAAAACTATGCCCCTTAAAACGGGAAAACCATTTCCTTGCCCTTCTCTGTCCAATGGCAACTATCCCCATACACAGCGCAAACGTTTCTGGCTGGTTCTTTCCACTGCTGTCACCCCTGTGCTAAACTCAAACAGAAGAATATGTCAGAAATGTTCCGATTTCTCCACTTGACACTCCACCTTCTAGCGTCCACAGCTCCACTCACCATCTTAAAATGACAAAATGACAATATGTAAACTCAAATAGCAGAAGTGAAGTACAAATAAAAAGTGACAGTCGATAAATAAACCCATAGCAACCGGAATAGTAAGGTGCAAAGCAAAAACGCTACCAACTTATGCTCCTACGCAATACTTCTTTATTACTGTCTATGCCAATTTGATAACCTCAATAAGTGACTGAAGGAATTTGATTACATTAGGAAATGAGACACTTAAAGTAGTAAAGGAGTTTTGCTATTTGGGAAGCAAAATAACTGATGATGGTCGAAGAAGAGAGGATATAAAATGTAGACTGGCAATGGCAAGGAAAGCTTTTCTGAAGAAGAGAAATTTGTGAACATCGTGTATAGATTTAAGTGCCAGGAACTCTTTTCTGAAAGTATTGGTGTGGAGTGTAGCCATGTGTGGAAGTGAAACATGGACGACAAATAGTTTGGACAAGAAGAGAATAGAAGCTTTCGAAATGTGGTGCTACAGAAGAATGCTGAAGATTAGATGGGTAGATCACATAACTAATGAGGAGGTATTGAATAGAATTGGGGAGAAGAGGAATTTGTAGCACAACTTGACAAGAAGAAAGGATCGGTTGGTAGGACATGTTCTGAGGCATCAAGGGATCACAAATTTAGCATTGGAGGGCAGCGTGGAGGGTAAAAATCGTAGAGGGAGACCAAGAGATGAATACACTAAGCAAGTTCAGAAGGATGTAGGTTGCAGTAAGTACTGGGAGATGAAGAAGCTTGCACAGGATAGAGTAGCATGGAGAGCTGCATCAAACCAGTCTCAGGACTGAAGACCACAACAACAACAACAATAAGTGACTGGCGACACTTATTTTACAATCACATAATCTATAATGATTTTGGATCGCTCCGGGTCTTTGCTCCAGAAAGACATCATTTGAGTGTTCGTTTTAGAGGTCTCAGCGTCGCGTATTTACGAAGGTAAATTCGGTACTGCAGGCCACTTTCTAAGTCGTGCTCTTTCTCTTGCAACGTTAGGACATCGTTTGTCTAAAGAAAAACATTTAAAATGGCGTCTTTTGATATTTTAACATATTTCTGTGTGTGTTACCTCTAATTTAGTATAGAATTAACATAGCTACTAAAAAGAATGGGTGGTATTAGACACCTTGTCGTACTTGTTTCTTTATTAAATTTTTTTCCGTTCTTCTTTCACCTGTATTTATTATAATTTTCAATTATTTGTATAGGCTTCGTATCGCCTATACTAATTTGACTTCTTTGCTTTCTTTCATAGTCCAAGTCTTATTATTGCAGATTAAATCCATTAAAGATGCTTTTGACATAAAAGGAAAAACTCGTCTGCAACGTAAATGAATATTTACACTTCAGCGAGAACGAGGGATTTTGAATTTACGAAACGACTATTTAAAATCGGCCATTAGCTCCTTATCTGAATGTACTCACAAGACCACCCAGCAATCGGACTTTTAATTTTTTTTTTTTTTAAGTACGTAAGTTCGGAACTCAACCATCAATCCCACAAAGCACTTCGATGCAGCTATCAGAAATTCTCGAGGAAACAGACTTTATTAAAATTTTCCGAGGAACATCAGTAACATTGTTTCTCTAAAATGAGGTGGATTTTCGAGACAGGCAGCGTGGCTCAGTCGGTATCAGGTACGAGGTAATTAACAGTTTGCTGATTCGAATCTCACTATACTCATTTTTTTTATTTTATTAATTTTTTCGTTCAGTTCATATACCTACATCATTTAAATTAGAATTCATCACGTACATCATAATTAACACATATTTAACCTTTATTTTTATAAAAAAACGCACGTCTCCTTGTTCCTAATTGCATATCACACACAGAATTCCAGAACTCATAGCGGGTGTAACTTCTTAACTTTCCATGTTTTATAAAGAGATTGTTAAAATTGCTGGCGTTTTTTTAATCATCAATCTTTATTAACAGTCGTTTATATCATGTCAATGAAGAATTTAATTTGCAACGGAAATTGGAGTTTTGGATGCGATAGATAATTAGAGACAATGGACGTGCATTTTTCATGAAAATAATTATTACATACTGTATTTGATGAATTTTGCATCAAATTTTGTAAGTATTCGAAATGAACCAAAAATAAAATAAAATGAAAAAATAGGACTACTAGTGAGCTTCGAACGAGCGATCCTTTGATTTCCTAATTACCATTCTCCAATGTTACCAATTTTTGTAAAGAGAAACGTTCTGTTTATTTTCGATTGCACAAAAGCAGTAACAACAGAATTCAATAAATAACGTGACAGCTAATTAGTCCTCAATTACAGCATTCGTAGAATGAGCAATGACATTCAGTCGTTGACAGTAGCTCGTAGAAATAAAATGTAACAACGTCCTCCATTGGAGAGGCATCTTCAACTGGTGACAGTTGAGCATTCACTTTTGTTCTTCTGCAGCCTGACGTTCCTCTTCGTCAATTCCCAGACACAGATTAGTCAGTAAGTCGTTTCTGTATGCACGTTGGTTTCCTGCAGAGTAGAGTATGCGGACAGAGCAGCAGCCTCGCCAAGCGTCTTGTCAGTTCCGGACTTGTAACAGCATCGCTAGGGAGTTCCAGACTTTCCTTTGTAACAGACACCACGTGCTTGCCGCCATATTCTAGTATTTGCTGTACTGCTGATTAACGTTTTGCGTGTGACTGGTGGTGGAGGCCAGGGTCGGAAACTTTAGTGTTTTTTCGAATTCAGATTCCGTATACATTCTGCATTCAAGGTGTTCATCACTTCCAATGTTGTTAACAATTTAGCTAGTATATTTGCCCATTAATCAGATCACTGCGGTATTTTTCGTCTGAGGGTAGTAACTTTCTTCTGGTGTGTAGAAAATGTTATTCGCTTCATTGTTTGCCGAAGTCTCTTTTGTCCTCCTTCAATTGATAATACGATCTCCACACGTCAACCGACGAGCAAAATTGTTAACAAGGCTGCACTTGCTGCAGAGCTCAGTGGCAGGAAGATGCCACGCTATGTGGCATGATAATCCACTTCATTTTGGAGAATTTAAATTCCTCAAGTTCCTCGGAAAGCACCCTCGATTTTCTCGAATTTTCGGGAGTTGCATGGAACGGCTTTATGTGATTCATATCTGAGTTCTGAACTTGAAGTACCAGAAACATCAAACATTACAAAAAACCGATTCTACACATCTACATCTGCATCGACACCTACATCTGCTTAGATACTCCGCAAGCCACTGTACGGTGCGTGGCGGAGGGTACCCTGTACCACTTCTAGTCATTTTCTTTCCTGTTCTACATCTACATACATATTCCGCAATCCACCACACGGTGCGTGGCGGAGGGTACCTCGTACGACAACTACCATCTTCTCTCACTGTTCCACTCCCAAACAGAACGAGGGAAAAATGACTGCCTATATGCCTCTGTACGAGCCCCAATCTGTCTTATCTAATCTTTGTGGTTTTTCCGCGAAATGTAAGTTGGCGGCAGTAAAATTGTACTGCAGTCAGCCTCAAATGCTGGTTCTCTAAATTTCCTCAGTAGCGATTCACGAAAAGAACACCTCCTTTCCTCTAGAGACTCCCACGCGAGTTCCTGAAGCATTTCCGTAACACTCGAGTGATGATCAAAGCTAACAGTAACAAATCTAGCTGCCCGCCTCTGAATTGCTTCTATGTCGTCCCTCAATCGGACCTGATAGCGATCCCAAACGCTCGAGCAGTGCTAAAGAATAGGTCGTATTAGTGTTTTATATGCGGTCTCCTTTACAGATGAACCACATCTTCCCAAAATTCTACCAATGAACCGAAAAGTTCCCCACAACTGCCATTACATGCTTGTCCCACTTCACATCGCTCTGCAATGTTACGCCCAAATATTTAATCGACGTGACTGTGTCAAGCGCTACACTACTAATGGAGTATTCAAACATTACGGGATTCTTTTTCCTATTCATCTGCATTAATTTACATTTATCTCCGCTCGCAAGTAGGGCGAGGGAAAAAAGGCCGTATGAGCCGATTTCTCCAGTCTTATCTTCTTGGTCGCTAACCGCAATATATGTCGTCGGTAGTAGAATCCTACGACAATTAACTTCAAATGCCGATTCTCTAAATTTTCTCAATAGTGTTTCTCGAAAACAAAGTCGCCTTCCGTCCAGGAATTCCCATTTGAGTTCCCGAATCGTCTCCGTAACACTTACGTGTTGTCAGAACCTAACGGCAACAAATCTAGCATTGCGTCGATGTCTTCCTTCAATCCGACCTGCTACTAATCCCAAACACTCGAGCAGTACTCAAGAAAAGGTCGCACCGGCATCATACACGCGCTCTCCTTTGCAGGTGAACAACTCTTCCCTGAAATTGTCCCAATGCGCCAAAGTCTACTACTCACCTTCCCTATCACTATTCTCAAATGCTCCTTCAACGCCATATCGCTCTGCAACGTGACGCCCACATATTTAAATGTCTTGACACTGTCGAGCAGGACTCTAGTAATACTGTATCCGAACATTACAAGGTCGTTCTCCCCACTCACCCGCATTAACTTACACTTTTCCATATTTAGGACTAGCTGCCATTCATCACACCAACTGGAAATTTTGCCTTAAGTCGTCTGGTATCTTCCTGCAGTCACTCAACTCGGACACCTTACCGAACACCACGGCATCATCAGCAGATTGCTGCCCACCGTGTCTGCCAAATCATTCAGACTCCTCGTCAGAGGTCTGCGACACCGCTGCGTTTAGTGCAGTCGAGCAGAGTACGTAAACGTCGCCGTATCGTCGTTGAAATACAGTAGAAGAAGAATGGGTAGCTCTGAGGGATGAAGTAGTGAAGGCAGCAGAGGATCAAGTAGGTAAAAACACGAGGGCTAATAGAAATCTTTGGGTAACAGAAGAAATATTGAATTTAATTGATGAAAGGAGAAAATATAAAAATGCAGTAAATGAAGCAGGCAAAAAGGAATACAAACGTCTCAAAAATGAGATCGACAGGAAGTGCAAAATGGCTAAGCAGGGATGGCTAGAGGACAAATGTAAGGATGTAGAGGCTTGTCTCACTAGGGGTAAGATAGATACTGCCTACAGGAAAATTAAAGAGACCTTTGGAGAGAAGAGAACCACTTGTATGAATATCAAGAGCTCAGATGGCAACGCAGTTCTAAGCAAAGAAGGGAAGGCAGAAAGGTGGAAGGAGTATATAGAAGGTTTATACAAAGGGCGATGTACTTGAGGACAATATTATGGAAATGGAAGAGGATGTAGATGAAGATGAAATGGGAGATAAGATACTGTGTGAAGAGTTTGACAGAGCACTGAAAGACCTGAGTCGAAACAAGCCCCCGGGTGTAGACAACATTCCATTAGAACTACTGATGGCCTTGGGAGAGCCAGTCATGACAAAACTCTACCATCTGGTGAGCAAGATGTATGAGACAGGCGAAATACCCACAGACTTCAAGAAGAATATAATAATTCGAATCCCAAAGAAAGCAGGTGTTGACAGATGTGAAAATTACCGAACTATCAGTTTAATAAGTCACAGCTGCAAAATACTAACGCGAATTCTTTACAGACGAATGGAAAAACTGGTAGAAGCGGACCTCGGGGAAGATCAGTTTGGATTCCGTAGAAATGTTGGAACACGTGAGGCAATACTAACCTTACGACTTATCTTAGAGGAAAGATTAAGAAAAGGCAAACCTACGTTTCTAGCATTTGTAGACTTAGAGAAAGCTTTTGACAATGTTAACTGGAATACTCTCTTTCAAATTCTGAAGGTGGCAGGGGTAAAATACAGGGAGCGAAAGGCTATTTACAATTTGTACAGAAACCAGATGGCAGTTATAAGAGTCGAGGGGCATAAAAGGGAAGCAGTGGTTGGGAAAGGAGTGAGACAGGGTTGTAGCCTCTCCCCGATGTTATTCAATCTGTATATTGAGCAAGCAGAAAAGGAAACAAAAGAAAAATTCGGAGTAGGTATTAAAATTCATGGAGAAGAAGTAAAAACTTTGAGGTTCGCCGATGACATTGTAATTCTGTCAGAGACAGCAAAGGACTTGGAAGAGCAGTTGAACGGAATGGACAGTGTCTTGAAAGGAGGATATAAGATGAACGTCAACAAAAGCAAAACGAGGATAATGGAATGTAGTCCAATTAAATCGGGTGATGCTGAGGGGATTAGATTAGGAAATGAGACACTTAAAGTAGTAAAGGAGTTTTGCTATTTAGGGAGTAAAATAACTGATGATGGTCGAAGTAGAGAGGATATAAAATGTAGACTGGCAATGGCAAGGAAATCGTTTCTGAAGAAGAGAAATTTGTTAACATCGAGTATAGATTTAAGTGTCAGGAAGTCGTTTCTGAAAGTATTTGTATGGAGTGTAGCCATGTATGGAAGTGAAACATGGACGATAACCAGTTTGGACAAGAAGAGAATAGAAGCTTTCGAAATGTGGTGCTACAGAAGAATGCTGAAGATAAGGCGGGTAGATGGCGTAACTAATGAGGAGGTATTGAATAGGATTGGGGAGAAGAGAAGTTTGTGGCACAACTTGACTAGAAGAAGGGATCTGTTGGTAGGACATGTTTTGAGGCATCAAGGGATCACAAATTTAGCATTGGAGGGCAGCGTGGAGGGTAAAAATCGTAGAGGGAGACCAAGAGATGAATACACTAAACAGATTCAGAAGGATGTAGGCTGCAGTAGGTATTGTGAGATGAAGAAGCTTGCACAGGATAGAGTAGCATGGAGAGCTGCATCAAACCAGTCTCATGACTGAAGACCACAACAACAACATATCGTCGTCGCTTGTCGGCACGCGAGTTGCGGCTGCAGTGACGCACGCCGGCCCAGGTTTGGCCACCGCGAGGCAGCTCGCGAAATCGGATGATTAAAAAGAGGAGGCGAAAGCTTTGGCCCCTGGGGCGGCCGGAATCTTGCGAAACATAAGTGCGCGCCCGCCGCCGCAACCGGTATTTTGCGAACCTCTCTAACCTCCCGAATATGAACCGCCGGCCTGTAATTGCGAAAACTCGCCAACTGTGAAACAAAAGGAGCAACAAGAGAGTGAGCGTAACGCGGCGGGCTTTCTTGTCGCTGTGTGTGGCAGCCGCGGAAGGCACGCAGTGCGTAATGCAGCCCTGTGCGGTTCCGTTGTTTGTGATCGGAGCTGAGATACCCGGGGAAGGCCGTAGGCACGGACCCGTTCCAGTGCGAAATCCTGCCCACAGCTGCGCTGCCACGTTCGTTCCGAACCCAACATTTCTCAAAATACTGTGCCTGCAAGTTGAGTTTCCTCAACTTCAATTATGTCTTATCATAAAGCTAAGAAAAATTCCGTCTTTTGTAATTGAAATTTGTTCTCGAGACTACACATTTCATGAAAGAAGGTGGTTCATTAATAATAAGTGTATTTTCTGAATAAAGATTGTGTGGTATATTAGCCCATAAACTTAAACGCTGTCCACTTCATTTCATTGTTTGGCTAGAACATTATGATTCAAGAGTTCTATGAGAAGTACTCAAGTATACACAGTAAGCCTCAAGGAAATTTAACTGTAATCATTGATGGAAATTTAACTGTAATCAAATAACATCTCGGTTGAATGACGCTGTTTTGCAGTTACCTAACTGTATTTATCTTTTCACAGTTCTCATTCGCTATACCTGGCTGTATCATGTTTTCACGCTTCACATTCGCTACATTTGGCTGTAGTTACAGCTTGTAAGTTGAAGATTTACTGATTTTTTTTTTCCAAAATGGTTCAAATGGCTCTGAGAACTATGGGAATAAACTTCTGAGGTCATCAGTCCCCTAGAACTTAGAACTACTTAAACCAAACTAACCTAAGGACATCACACACATCCATGCCCGAGGCAGGATTCGAACCTGCGACCGCAGCGGTCGCGCGGTTCCAGACTGAAGCGCCTAGAACCGTTCGGCCAAGCGAAGCTGCCTTGCATTTATCTCTTCTGTAGTCAAGTTCATTTTAGATACAGAATGCAAATTGCTAAGATGCCTATGAAACACATGTACAAAATCTACGGTGCATATTAATACGATCTGTCTCTAGGAGCTATGTAATGACATAGAAAATTTGCAGAAAATTCAGTTACAGATATTACCAACGTACTAATCGTCGATAATATCGTAGAATATAAAAATTTTCGTAGCTTGGTGACTGAAGTCAACGTTTTGGCTAACAGCATGTTCCTGAACTGGGCGAAGATTTATACGGATGGACTGCCGACGGCGACAAACCAGCATACGCAGGATGCAGCCACGCAGGAGATAATCAGGTCTTGTGTTCCCTGCGTAAGCGGGCAACAGCGTACCGCGCCGAAGCCATCGGAATTACGGAGGCCCCAAAGTACGCGATATCTTGCGTACTAAGCAGTACTGTGATGTTAACAGATTCCCTAAGAGCTGCGAAGAGTCTCAAAATACTCTGCTGCAACGATAGACATTATTAAAGAAATGGCCACAAATAAGGAATGAGGATTACTAACATATTTGTGTGATTCCACGGCACATCGTCACCTTTGATGATGAGACAGACAGCTTAGCGAAGCGAGCAGTGAGCTTAGGCGTAATCGTAGATGATGGACTCCCTTACCGCGAGAGTATTAGCTTAATCAACGATAAAGCGAGAAACGGCTGGCAGAGGCACATCTCAAAAGGAACGCATTATGGCCGGCTGTGAACTAGAATAGCATCATCTCTGTGGTTTTCTAATTCGAACAAAAGCAGACGTTTCATAACAACGATTAAGCGCACGCGCTTGTGTCACGGCAAATTTCTTATCCTCCTGTTCCAAATAGGATTGAAGGGAGTGCGATTTGTGAAATGAAGAAGGAGACGTGAATCATCTAGTGTTTTCCTGTGCCTGTTATGAGATACAACCACAAAACCGAGAAAGCGAACCAAAGACTGCGATTTACTAGCACAACACTGAGGAGATGCGACGGTCTACTACGGAGAGTGCCTGCCCATCCTCTTGCGGACTGGTGGTGCGCGGTGTGGGGTCGGCATCAGACCGGACTGGCGGCGGACGTCGAAAACGTTCAAACAAGACCAACTCGTTCTGTATTATCCTGAAAGAAACCGCGCATATGGTACGCCAGTTTAGGTGGCAGTCATTAAAACAGAGGCGTTATTCGTTGCAGTAGGATCGCCTCAAGAAATTCCGGTCAGCAGTTGTCTCCTCCGGATGGCGCCCACCTACACAGGCAGAAACGATAATCCTAACGAGATAAGAGAAATCAGAACTCGCACGGTAAGTTTTTTATGTTCGTTTTCCCCGCGCGGTTTTCGAGAGTGAAGCGGTAGAGAAATAGCCTGGAGGTGGGTCGATGAACCCGCTGCCGGGCACTTAATTGTGAATTGCGGAGTAATCGTGTAAACGAGGATATACCAGAATAACCATTCAAAATGATACTGCGTACGTTGTGATGGGTGACTATATGGCGATGGCGAAAGGCCAACAAAAAAAATAAAACTTGGCCAGGAGCGCATTGCGGGTTCCCTACGAACTTAATTAAGAATGTATATAGGCAGTTCATCCAACCCGAGAATTGAAAAACTAGACGATTTTTGCCTGTTATCGACATTGATACTGGCAAGATATCCGTGTCAGGTATTCCAAGACTTTCGAGAATGTTTTAACTCCCCACGCTCAACATACACTGAAAAGTGCGAGTGAAGTGTTGTAATAAATGTGGGCGAGAGAACTCCGAAACCCGGTCATCTGGAGTATGGAGCTCGAGGAACCACATACTCGGGACGAGACACACGAACTAGCAACTTTGCAAAGCGCCACTGAAGATGCTTAATAACTAACCGAAATAGAACGCCTCACAAATACGGAACATACTTCCACGAATGTTACTTTTATCTTTGAAATCGGATAACAAATGACAAAATAATCAATTTTTGTATGATATGATTTGAAATTAACTACTTTCTGATTTTTTTTCCTTTACTTGTGCTACGAAAGCTAGCTTCCTACCGAATTTCACGATTCAAGATCAACGAGAAGTACCCTACACGTTTTAATGAATGAGAATGTGAATATGAAAATATGCGATATTGACTGTATTGAGTTACAAACTAAACTGTTTTACACCGCCGAGGGACGATAGATTTAGTATGTGGTAAAAATTTCAACTTAACACGTGTGCCAGATTCTAAGAAAAAGTCTGAGCAGACGGACTGGCAGAGAGACAGACGGTCTGATAACAAGTGACAGATATCTTTTTTGGTGTTATACGAGGGTTGGAGCTTCTAATAGTGGCAACTATTTATTTAAGGTTCGTACAAAATAGACACGTGTTTCGAAGTTTTACTGACCTTCAATGTAGTCACCAGCATTGTGTATAACCCGTTGCCAGCGATGTGGAAGTCGTAGGATACTCTTACAAGGGAACCTCCGCATCGCACCCCCCTCAGATTTAGTTATAAGTTGGCACAGTGGATAGGCCTTGAAAAACTGATCACAGATCAATTGAGAAAACAGGAAGAAGTTGTGTAGAACTGTGAAAAAATAAGCAAAATATACAAACTGAGTAGTTCAAGGGAAGATAAGTAACAATAAGGACAATAGGAACGCAGGAGCGCCGTGGTCTCGTGGTAACGTGAGCAGCTGCGGAACGAAAGGTCGTAGGTTCAAATCTCCCATCGAGTGTAAATTTTAATTTTGTATTTTCAGTTTATGTGACAAACTCTTATGTTTTGATCGCTTTTTTGGGAGTGATTATCACATCCACAAGAAAACCTAAATCGGGCAAGGTAGAAGAATCTTTTTACCCATTCGCCAAGTGTACAAGTTAGGTGGGTCGACAACATATTCCTGTCATGTGACGCACATGCCGTCACCAGTGTCGTATAGAATATATCAGATGTGTTTTCCTGTGGAGGAATCGGTTGACCTATGACCTTACGATCGAATGTTTTCTGTTCCCATTGGAGAGGCACGTCCTTTCGTCTACTAATCGCACGGTTTTGCAGTGCGGTCGCAAAACACAGACACTAAACTTATTACAGTGAACAGAGATGTCAATGAACGAACGGACTGATAATAACTATGCAAAAATAAAGAAAGTAAAAATTTCAGTGGAGAGGAGACTTGAACCAAGGATCTTTCGTACAGCAGCTGCTCACGCTACCACAGGACCACGGCGCTTCTAAGCACACTTCTTCCATGATGTTGCTTATGTGGCCCATGGACTACTCAGTTTGTATATTTTGCTTATTTTTTCACAGTTCCACACAACTTCTTCCTGTTTTCTCAATTGATCTGTGTTCAGTTTATCAAGGCCTATCCACTGTGCCAACTTATAACTAAATCTGAGGGGGGTGCGATGGGGAGGTTCCCTTGTTAGCAGTGCCAGTTGTGTTGACCGTTGGAGCGGCGCGGTCTGTTGCCCGACGAATTTGTACGCAGTTCTCAAACGAATCCCGTGAAGTGTTTCCTTCAGTTTAGAAATCGAGTTGAACTCACGGGGGCTGAAGTCAGGGGAGTGCAGTAGGTGGTGTACCACTTAGCAGTCCCATCAGTCTAACAAATCAGTAACAGCTTGCACTGTACGTGCTTGAGCATTGTCCTGCAAAATGATGGTAAGGTCCCGCAGAAAGTGTCATCACTTCTGTCTCTATGCTGTTCATTTTTGGAACAGAATCTACGTCCAGCTTACAGCTTACCTGACCATCATTTTGCAGGACAATGCTCAAGCACGTACAGTGCAAGCTGTTACTGATTTGTTTGACTGGTGGGGCTGCTAAGTGCTATACCACCTACTGACCTACTGCTCTTCCCTGACTTAAGCTCTCGTGAATTCAACTCGGTTTCTAAACTGAAGGAAACGCTTCACGGCATTCACTTGAGAACTGCTACAAATTCGTCGCGCAACAGACCGCGTCGCTCCAACTGTCAACACAACTGGCACTGCTAAGAGTATCCTACCTGGCAACGGGCTATACACAATGCTGGTGACTACATTGAAGGTCAGTAAAACTTCGAAACACGTGTCTATTTTGTACGAACCTTAAATAAATAGTTGCCACTATTAAATTTTCAACTCTCGTAGGTATATTTACAGATTAATCATTTTCGGATTTTTTTCCTGTAGTTGTACTGTGAAACCTCGCTTCTCGACCAATTTTATGATTCTAGGCCTAAGGGATGTACGCTATAGATCTTGTTGAGTGAGTTTTGCGAGTATCAAAATATGTGTAAGAAGAGGCCGTCTCTTTTGACTGCTCTGACTTTGAAGCTTCAGTTTTGTACACAGCCAAGGGACCGAAACCCTAGAGTATGACAAAAATTTCAACTTGGTACGCGTATCGATACCTGAGAAAAAGGGTTTTGTTTGTCAGTGGGACAGACCAACGAGCAGAGGGGCGACACCAGAGTGATCATAAAAGAGTTCACTTTTTACCGAGTGAGGTACAGAAACCCAAAGAAGGAAAAGGAATCTGCCGAGCGCTTGCGGTAAACCCTACGCCGCACCGTAATCGCGCTGTTTGAGCGCACATTCCTCCTGTGCAGATCGGGGCAGTGAAACGCATCCGAGAAGTGGGCAGAAAGGGCAGGCTTTTGTCGGGTGGACGGCTGTGCGACAGAGGTGCGAACGCGGGGGGCACACACGCCGACTGCGGCCCGCCGCCAAGTTGCGCCACGCACACGCACACGCACACGCACCGCCTGGCGACGCAGACTTCAAAGCGGCCGCCGGCGGCGCCTCGCGGCCCTGTTTGCGCCGCCTATTCATAGCCCGCCCGCCGCTGCACGCACTGCCCGCCTGCCAACAACAGGTCTGCGGCGCCCGCGATCCGCACACCGAGGATACCGACGAGGGTGCCCCAGCAAAGTGTCACTGCACTAGTCTCGTTGTCTACACACATGATGAACGACAAGTCCCCGAACCCCGAGTATCGAAAACTAATTTCATTCATTCGTTGTAGCACGGGTACTAACTTAGGTATTGAGTGTACAGTATATCGGTACGTTTCGCATCAAACTGTGGTGTATGTCCATAGCCTCCGTGTTCTTCTTGACATACCGGGTGATCAAAAAGTCAGTATAAATTTGAAAAATGAATAAATCACGGGATAATGTAGATAGAGAGGTACAAATTGACACACATGCTTCGAACGACATGGGGTTTTATTAGAACCAAAAAAATACAAACGTTCAAAAAATGTCCGACAGATGGGGCTTCATCTGATGAGAATAGCAATAATTAGCATAACAAAGTAAGACAATGCGAAGATGATGTTCTTTACAGGAAATGCTCAATATGTCCACCATCATTCCTCAACAACAGCTGTAGTCGAGGAATAATGTCGTGAACAGCACTGTAAAGAATGTCCGGAGTTATGGTGAGGCATTGGCGTCGGATGTTGCCTTTCAGCATCCCTAGAGATGTCGTTCGATCACGATACACTTGCGACTTCAGGTAACCCCAAAGCCAATAATCGCACAGACTGAGGTCTGGGGACCTGGGAGGCGAAGCATGGCGAAAGTGGCTGCTGAGCAAACGATCTCACCAAACGAAGTGTGCAAGGCATCTTTCACGCGTCTAGCAATATGTTTTTTTTTTTGTTCTAATAAAACCCCATGTCAATCCAAAAACGTGTGTCAACTTTAACCTTTCTATGTACATTATTCTGTCGTTTATTAAGTTTTCAAATTTATACTGACATTTTGATCACCCGGTATTTTCGAGTATGTCCGGTGTTGTTGTTGTTGTTGTTGTTGTTGTGGTCTTCAGTCCTCAGACTGGTTTGATGCAGCTCTCCATGCTACTCTGTCCTTCATCTCCCAGTACTTACTGCAACCTACCTCCTTCTGAATCTGCTTAGTGTATTCATCTCTTCGTCTCGCTCTACGATTTTTACCCTGCACGCTCCCCTCCAATGCTACATTTGTGATCGCTTGATGCCTCAGAACGTGTCCTACCAACCGGTCCCTTCTTCTTGTCAAGTTGTGCCACAAACTCCTCCCCAATTCTGTTCAATACCTCCTCATTAGTAGCACAGCACCGTGCAGGTAAATGGGACCTGAATGACTCCCCATAACGAGTTGTCAGGTGTAGTGAGGTCCGGACTTGGTTGGCGGTATCTGGCGTTGCTGACGAACCACGACCTGTCCACCGATCTGGAAAGTGCTCCTTTAGGAACTCGCGTGGTGACCGGGCGCTCCGTGTTGCTGTAATCGTATGTGTTCTGTGAGGCCCCTTTCCTCCAACTGAGGTATTAACCGTGTTTGTAACAGGTGTAAATAATTTGCAATATTCACAGCCCCTTCAAAAAAAAGTACGGTCGAAGAAGGTGTTGTGATGTCGTCGCTGTCCGTATCGTTACGTGAGGCCGATTCTTTCCGACTGTGTAATGAGGATTCTCTTTGGCTCAAACGACAGTATTTCTGGGACGTGAGCTGCGATAGATGGCACGTCCATTTGAAAACGTAGCCTTGGCAGGGTTCACTTCATTTGGAAACTCAGTTAAGAAAGTATTGCCTGCTGAAACGCACACACTTCTGTCTGTGTCCAGTAAGTCGCTTACGAACGTGGATCGAAAAGGTCTGACCTTGAGGTATTGTTTCACGTGGTCCCGAATTGTTGTTCTCGTTACGTCGAGTTCCGAAGTACGTTTACATTTGGACTTGATAGGAGGCTATTCAGTCGCAGCAGACACTTCCTTCCAGTCCGCCACCTGTGTTGAACAGTGCCAAATCCACAAGTGTCTTATTTCACGGTGCAGCCTTTCTGGAGTCGAGGAGGAGTGTTTAACGTCCCGTCGACAACGAGGTCACAGAGACGAGGCAAGAGCTCGGATTAGGGAACGACGGAGAAGGAAGTCGGCCGTGCCCTTTCACGTCATCTAGCTGACGCGTTTTTGGGAAATCACGGAAAGTCTAAATCAGGATGGCCGGACTGGGAAGTGAACCATCGTCCTCCTATGTGCGCGTCCAGTGCGCTAACCACTGCGCCACCTCGGTCGGTTTTCCTGGAATGCTTCCATAATGTGTCTCATTATCTGCCCTGTGCGTTGTTCGTGCACTCGTAAACTTTCTACTAATCGCTCGTCAATAGTACAACTATGACCAGTCACATATGCCGTGGCTTCAAATTAAAACCCGACTCCGACAACATGTAAACACGAATTTAGCAACTGATTCCAGCATATCGATCAGCGTGACTAATAACAGTTGATACTAAGCGGGGTTACAGGGCCACGGGGACTGGTCGTCGATCCTGTACGTAAGCGCCGGCAACGTTGGCGGCTCTTTGCTGACGAGGCTGTGGTGTCGACGGTGAATGGCTGTAGGGGATATAGGACAATTGCCCCACAGCTTGTGTGTGGTATGGTGAATGGCAGCCTGCACTAACTCTAGATGAACACACCTTAACGCGGATATCTAGCAGAGGAAGCCCTGGAACATTGGTCTCCTGTGTGCTACTTGACACAGTGGCGCAACGTTGCGGAGCGCTGACAAGGGAACCTCCCCATCGCACCCCCCTCAGATTTAGTTATAAATTGACACAGTAGATAGGCCTTGAAAAACTGAACACAGATCAATCGAGAAAACAGGAAGAAGTTGTGTGGAACTATGAGAAAATAAGCAAAATATACAAACTGAGTAGTCCATGTTCAACATATGCAACATAAAGGACATTCATAGCTGATGGGCGCCGTGGTCTCGTGGTTAGAGTGAGCAACTGCGGGACGAAAGGTCGTTGGTTCGAGTCCTCCCTTGAGTGAAAATTTTACTTTCTTTATTTTGGCAAAGTTACGATCTGTCCGTTCATTCATTGACATCTCTGTTCACTTTAATAAGTTTAGTGTCTGTTTTGCGACCGCACCGCAAAGCCGTGCGATTAGTAGACGATAGGACGTGCCTCTCCAATAGGAACCGAAAACATTTGATCGCAAGGTCATAGGTCAACCGATTCCTCCACAGGAAAAATCGTCTGATATATTCTTTACGACACTGGTGACGGCATGTGCGTCACATGACAGGAATATGTTGTCGACCCACCTAACTTGCACACTTGGCGAATGGTTAAAAAGATTCTTCTACCTTGCCGAATTTAGGTTTTCTTGTGGATGTGATAATCACCCCAAAAAAAGTGATGAAAACATAAGAGTTTGTCACTTAAACTGCATCAAATGAATGCAACAGTTTCAGAGTCGCACAGTTTTCCCTGTGCTCTGTCAAAAGATACGTTTTTTACGTTTTCAAATGTTTCCGTGCGTAGACCGTCAAATTCTGTATATGTCCAAGCAAATCTGAACATGTCCTGGAATTTTGGAGAGCGAAGTTGATTACGTGTGAGTGCCTGAACTTTGATAATTATCTGAAAATAAAAAATTAAAATTTTCACCCGAGAGAGGATTGGAACCTAGGGCCCACGGGCCCACGGCGCTCGTAAGCTAACAAATTCCTTGATGTTGCCTACCTTGCGCATGGACTACTCAGTTTGTATATTTTGCTTATTTTTTTCATAGTTCCACGCAAGTTCTTCCTGTTTTCTCGATTGATCTGTGTTCAGTTTTTCAAGGCCTATCCCTGTGCCAACTTATAACTAAATCTGAGGGGGTTGCGATGGGGAGTTTCCCTTGTGAGAAGTGGAACGACGACGTGACGTCAGTAGTAGGTATGGCCAGTGGTCGACTTTGGCTCATTGGGAGAGTTCTAGGGAAATTTTGCTCGCCTGTACGAGTGGCAGGGCGCAGAACACCTCTGGGAACGATTCTCGAGTACTTCCCGTGTGCTCGAGATCTCGGCCAGGTCCGGTCGAAGGAAAACATCGAAGCAATTCAGGGCCGTGCTACTAGATTTGTTACAGGCCGGGTAATGCGGAGATCCTTCGTATTCCCAAATGGGAATCCCTCTATAGAAGTCTACATTCTTTTCGCGAAACGCTATTCGGAAAGTTTAGAGATTCTGTTGCCGACAACGTACATCTCGCGTACGGACCTCGAAGACGAGGTAAGAGAAATTAAGCCTTGTACTGGAGCATACAGACTATCGTTTTTTCCCTCGCTCTATTTGCGAGTGGAACGGGAGAGCGAACAACAGGTGGTGGTAGAAGATACCCTCCGCTGTGCACCTTACGGTGGCTTGCAGAGCATGCGGTTAGACAAAAATATGTAAACACGGCGAGAAGTGCGTGCCTGAACACAAACGCAGTGTCCTGAGCACGTTGCAAGCGCCGGAACAGTCTTCTGTGTACTTGAGACAGCACTGATACCCGAGATAACAGAATTCGAACGAGGACAAATTATTGGTGCTCGGATGGTATTTCCATAGCCGAGGTAGCCAAGGTGTTTGGCGTTTCGAGAGGCACAGTATCGAAAAATTTTACCGCACACCGGACAAGCGGAAGAACCCCATCAGCTAAGTCACAAAGCGGACGAAAGTGTGTGTCCAGTGTGATGCAAATTCCTGTAACAGGGGGACGTGGTGCTGGAGCATTTTAAGAAAATCACTCGGTCGGATAAGGCTTGTTTCACACTGGCCGACCTTACGATCCGAGAGTGAAACATGGAGGGTATTATGTGGGTCCCACGGTTACTCTCCATTTTCCGATTGCTGCCAAGAATTGTGCGACCACCGCGGCTGAGGAGGCCCGCCACCTGGTACTGGTACGGTGGTGGCGCTGTGCCCCGCCCACGCAGGCTGGTTCTGTGAGCTCGGCGACGTG
The DNA here is from genome assembly GCF_021461395.2 of Schistocerca americana. Lineage (NCBI taxonomy): Eukaryota > Metazoa > Arthropoda > Insecta > Orthoptera > Acrididae > Schistocerca > Schistocerca americana. The sequence continues at coordinate 197,283,874 of NC_060127.1, forward strand.
TCTGCTCACCGGACCTCGGCACACCTGAGCCGTCGCGGCTTGCGTCAGAGGCAACGCTGTGTGATCGCTGCCCACCTCCATCAGCGTTACGTCAACTTACCGCTATTCTTCAGAAATAATGGTACAAGATTCCGATATAAAACTACACACCAACTGTATTTAATCATTCCGTTTGGACAGAAAGCTGTTTTGAATGCCAACTCTTTTCCTACACCACATTAGGCGTGGTAACGTGTCGTGATTTTGGTGCTTCCATATTTCTGTCCATCCACTGCGTGTGAATGTAAATGTAGATAAGGAAATTGTATGTACTTACGCCATTTCACACAAAGAAGAGTTTTAGTGTTTAAAAAGCTTCTACAGCGCTTAATTTACTTGCTTATGACATCATGGCGGCTACTGCCGCCAACTCTTTAATTAAGATTAAAGGAACATAGGAATGAGAGGTGTCTGTTATACATTATCGACCTGCAAAAGCCGTAGACTTAAAAGATTAAAAAATTCTTTTTAGATGTTGATTAACCAAAACTTAGAAATAAGCTGGACGTCAACTGTCAACACAGCCCCAAAAATATTTCAAAATATTCCCTTCATTTTGTAGCGGCACCTCTCAGCTAGCTCTTGCATTTTTGGTAAAAGGTCAGAGACAGGGAGAGAAGCCGGCCGAAGTGGCCGTGCGGTTAAAGGCGCTGCAGTCTGGAACCGCAAGACCGCTACGGTCGCAGGTTCGAATCCTGCCTGGGGCATGGATGTTTGTGATGTCCTTAGGTTAGTTAGGTTTAAGTAGTTCTAAGTTCTAGGGGACTGATGACCTCAGCAGTTGAGTCCCATAGTGCTCAGAGCCATTTGAACAGGGACAGAGAAAAGGTGCCGAGCTTGCAGTTGACACCGGGTAAGGCATGTTTTTTTTTACTTATTGACACTAAACGTTGTTTTACAAGAGATGAGTATTAGTGATAGTATATTTAAAAAAGTTTATCCTTATAATTTTTCATCTTTCGTAACCTGATAATTTATAACAAACGCCTCATATTCGTACTTTCATCCAATCTTGCTTATAGAGCTGATGACGGCAATAATCTAAACGACCTTATACGCTGTCCAGTCACATTAATGTCACCACGTGTCATAAATCTGAATATTCACCTCTTGCAGCGCCGACCGGAAAGTAATTGGCACGTTTCAGAAATAGCTGCCATTTTGTTTTTTTCAGAGCATTGTTCAAAGGCTCGACGTGATTATGTGAGGGGCAGTCAGGTGAAATCCGAACACCCGCCACACCGGGACCACGGAATGTTCCGTTCAAAAGTAATCACCACACGCGTCAAGACATTTGTACCACTGGGAGAACGCGGTCGGCCGCTCGCGGATCCACAACGGCACCCACCCTTCTGCCACTTCTCCGTCCGACTGATACGGACGTCCGCACACGCCTCTCTCCAGGTCACCAAAGATGTGAAAACCACACGGCGAAGGCTGTGGGCTGTGCGGAGTACGTTGAGTGTTTCGCAACCAACTCCTTGGTCCAGTTGGCCGTATGGAGGAGGGCGCCATCGTGCTACTGGAGATTCCATCCGACAGCATTCTGACAGCCTGTGGGTGAAGGCAAAGCCACATCTCCACAGCCAAAGAAGTGACAACTTGGGGTAAGGCCACGGCGACCTTCTTGTTGGGGCGCAGGAGCCCTCAGCTGGTCGAGTTCCCCGGGCACGGAATCAGAATCAGTCGGCAGCGCTGTGAAGACACTGTGCACAGACTGCCCCGCGCCACGAGTCATAACAGCCAGGAACGATGTCGGACGGAATCATCTCGATGCACGATAACGGCCGCCCTCACACCACCAGGACTACGCTTCAGCCATTTGGTCGGGTAGCGCTGCAACATCCTCTGTACAGCCCGGGTCTTTCGCCGTGTGGTTTTCACATCCTCGGCGACCTGGAGAGAGACGCGCGCGGACGTCGGATTCAGTGGGACGGGGGAGTGCGAGGGCAGTCGCAGTCGTGGATGCGCCAGCGGCCGAGCGCGTCCTACGAGACAGGAACCGATCGTCTCGTCCCCCAGTGTGATAAACGTCTTAACGCGCGTGGTGAGTGGAACGTCCGCTGGTCCCGTTGTGGTGGGTGTTCGACTTTCATCTGACTGCCCCTTATAATTTAAGTCTTTTCCATTTTCGTGGATTGCGATGCATCGCGAAAACTAGGATGTGCAACAATGCGCACATCTTGACAAGGGCTGCAGCCGCCATTTTTAACTTCGTATAGACATAAGACATTATAAAAGGAAACAAAAGAAAAATTCGGAGTAGGTATAAAATCCATGGAGAAGAAATAAAAACTTTAAGGTTCCCCGATGACATTCTAGTTCTGTCAGAGACAGCAAAGGACATGGAAGAGCAGTGTCTTGAAAGCAGGATATAAGATGAACATCAACAGTAGCAAAACGAGGATAATGGAATGTAGTCGACTTAAGTCGGGTGATGGTGAGGGAATTAGATTAGGAAATAAGACCCTTAAAGTAGTAAAGGAGTTTGCTATTTGGGGAGCAAAATAACTGATGATGGTCGAAGTAGAGACGACATAAAATGAAGACTGGCAATGGCAAGGAAAGCGTTTCCGAAGAAGCGAAATTTGTTAATATCGAGTATATATTTTAGTGTCAGCAAGTCGTTTCTGAAAATATTTGTATGGAGTGTAGCCATGTATGGAAGTGAAACGTGGACGTTAAATAGTTTGGACAAGAAGAGAATAGAAGCTTTGGAAATGTGGTGCTACACAGAAGAATGCTGAATATTACACGGGTAGATCACATAACTAATGAGTAGGTATCGAGTAGAAATGGAGAGAAGAGAAATCTGTGGCACAACTTGACTAGAAGAAGGGATCGGTTGGTTCTAATGGCTCTGAGCACTATGGGACTTAACTTCTGCGGTCATCAGTCCCCTAGAACTTAGAACTAATTAAACCTAACTAACCTAAGGACATCACACACATCCATGCCCGAGGCAGGATTCGATCCTGCGACGGTAGCAGTCGCGCGGTTCCGGACTGAGCGCCTAGAACCGCCGGTTGGTAGGACATGTTCTGAGGCATCAAGGGATCACCAATTTATTATTGGAGGGCAGCATGGAGGGTAAAAATTGTAGAGGGAGACCAAGAGATGAATACACTAAGCAGAATCAGAAGGATGTATGCTGCAGTAGGTACTGGCAGATGAAGAAGCTTGCACAGTATAGAGCAGCATGGAGAGCTGCATCAAACCAGTCTCAGGACTGAAGACCACAACAACAACAATAACAACAACAACAAGACATTATATTTCATACACGAATGTATGTATGATAAAGTGTTAACACCCATTTTCGTAAAAACTATCCTCTATGAAAAATAAAATTCTTCTCTTTACCCATCTTTTCGGACCTCCCCACGGTATCGTGCCATGTTTTCTTTATTCACGCGTCCAGATAAATGAAGACGTGCCTCGTTACAGTAGAATCCGTTGGCGCCACGGGGCAGGTTTTCGATCAAAGTCTCACAAGGCGTTTTTCGCGAAACACAGTCCCGTGGGTGAAGCGTGTGCACGAGTTCCAGTTTGCACGGATGAAATTTCCAGTTCTAATGAAGACTTCCCCTCACAGTGCGCTCAGAAAATGCAAAAAGCAGATGCACGTTTCCGTGCAGATCGTTCGGGGGTATTCAGTATGACCGGCCTCGAAGGTCCTGCATTCTTTTTGTACACAGCACCTGTGTCTAAAACGTCTCCACCCACGAAACATTCGATTTTCGTTCAGGAACAACAGCTTCAGGCTCGATGTCGAACTGCTCACTGAATGCCTTTTCGGAGCGCTCAGCCCCACCGAACAGCGAGTATCGGCCGCTGTGTGGCGCGCGTTTTAATGTTTCTTGTGAGTGCGACGTTATCTGAAATAAGTAAGAGGAATGTGTTTCGCTCCTGGGAGGGATTGATACTGAAAGGATAAAGTGCGCGTTCCGCGAGAAGATGGCTGCGCAGTCGCTCGCTTGTTTTGAAGGACGCCGTTGCTAGGCTACGGGCGCAGTGATTGCCGCTCGCTGCGGGCAGGCGACGCCCGCCGGTCGGCAGACTTCAAAGCGGCGCCGCGCCCGCCACGCCCTGCACAGCTCGCCCGGCTTCGCTCCAGCGGGGCGCGGAACGGCTCTGTGAAGTGCTCGGCGTGCAGGACGCACTGGCCTGGGCCGCCGCCGCTGCCGCAGTTGTCGTCCCGCATCTGACCGCTTCCTTCCTGCTGCTCCACCGCGCCGTGCCCTCACTGGCGTTCGCTGTTCCGTTAAAAGAGGACGCGTTCTCACATCCGATACGGTGACGCCTGTTAGCACTCTAGTTGCACCAACACGGTTGCGCGATACATCATACAACTTTAAACTTGTCGGGATTATGTCTATTTGCGTGGACATTTTACGCAATAGCCGTTATACGGGACGTCCCATTTTGGCCATCCCAAATAATTTCTTTTTCTGAAGAAAAATACAAAATTGGACAGGTTTGGGCAGGTGCGGGTAGGACTACTGCACTGAGTGTTCCGTACCAACTTAATTGTGCACACAGACCAGGGTTTCCCAAACTGGGGGATAAAATGAAATTTCCTGAAAGGTGGTTCGATTCTGTTTCATTAAAGAATACATTATAATTTCTGCCAGTTCAGAAGCAAGGAATGCAGCAACCGAGTGATTTCGAGCGTTAACTGTACCGCACACTTTTCAACTCGGTTGATTTCAAATGGGGCTGCAGTGTGCGGGTCAAGAAAGTGCGTCAGTGGAGAGGAGTAATGCAGGGGAAGCGTGTTTAGTAACAAGTGCTCACCACCACTGCGGATAGTTAGCTGTGGCAGCACTGGCGGTGCACCGCCAATTCCTTCGTCGTTTATTCTGATACACACACACACACACACAAATAAATTAAATATGTTTCATGTTTCATCGTCATTTTAAAAATAAAAGTGTTCCAAGGAAAGTCTCTCATTCTACAGATTAATTAGGTGCTGAAGTCGTTGATAATGTGGTGGAGGGGAGCAACAGACGACAGGGAGGGGGGAGGGCGGGGTAATAGGTAATGTCTGATTGCGCTGCGGGGTAATGGTCCAAGATATGATATAGACAGTTGATCCATCCTGGGAATCGAAGATCTCGACAAATTTGCCTGTTACCGACACTGGTACTCAGTCTCGGTTCAAAGATTACAGAGACGGTTTTAATTTCAAGCCGCGCGGGATCAGCCGAGCGGTCTTAGGCGCTGCAGTCATGGACTGTGCGGCTGGTCCCGGCGGAGGTTCGAGTCCTCCCTCGGGCTTGGGTGTGTGTGTTTGTCCTTAGGATAATTTAGATTGTGTGTAAGCTTAGGGACTGATGACCTTAGCGGTTAAGTCCCATACGATTTCACACACCGTTGAACATTTGAACAGATATATGTGCCAAGTTGAAATATATGTCGCATACTGAAGTTCATGATCCCTTGGCGTTGTACAAAATTTAAGCTTGTAACTCGTAGCAATCGAAAGTTGCGACCATTTATATCACATATTTTAATACTCGCAAACTCATTCTTCGTAATCTGTAAGGTACTTCCCGGTGGTCTATAATCACGAAATTTGACACGAACCAAATTTCACACTGGAGTTAAAGGGAAAATAATTGAAAATTCTTAATTTGTAATTACATCACGCGACAGAAATATTTCTTTTTTATCATTCTGGATGGCCTTACAATTCCCGGGGCCGATAGGTTGGCAACGTCGATATTGGTAACATGCTAAAACCGACGAGATTGTCGATTCCCTGGGTGGATAAACTATCCGTATAGGTAATTAATTTTGTACGGAACCCTGGATGCGGATTTTTTTAAATCATAGCACTCGCTGCTGGAGAAAAGCGAGAGCGAGCAAAATGCAGCCTGGCCACCCAGCCCTGTTTACGAAGCTCGTTCAGAAATTACTCAAAAATGGTTCAAATGGCTCTGAGCACTATGGGACTTAATATCGGAGGTGATCAGTCCCCTAGAACTTAGAACTACTTAAACCTAAGGACATCACACACATCCATGGCCGAGGCAGGATTCGAACCTGCGACCGTAGCAGTCGCGCGGTTCCGGACTGAAGCGCCTAGAACCGCTCGGCCACCGTGGCCGGCTCAGAAATTACTGCTACACTTTTTTCTGAAAGCAGGTGGTTTCTATCAAGGATTCTAATAAACCACACTGCTGCCCAGTCTTTTGCCTACGGAGCGCTACTTTTCAACATAATCTCCGTTCTCTGCGCTACCTTTCTGGGAGGGCTTGAGTGTCGGCGTGGCGTCACTCCGCTGGTCAGCGTGTGGCTGCGTGAGTGACCTCCGTGTCGCCCACTGCTTCCCGCGGAGTCCACCCTTCTTTGAGCCAAACAGATGCAAGTCTGAACGTGTGCGCCCCAGCCTGTAGGGTGGAGGGGGGAGAACAGTGCGGTGACGATCTGCTCTCTGCGACCCCCTGCCGGGTGCGCACACTCGTGGGCTGTCGTCGAGGAGGAGGAATCCGTGGCCGCAGTCGCTTCTCCAGTCTCCTGGGGGCAGCGCCCTACACTGCAGAGTGAGTCGTCGCACACTGGGGGAGGCCGTCAAACGGGACAACCGCTCCAGAGTCCCAGACCACTGTCGCCGGCTGAGGGGCGCGCTTCGAGGAGTCTCTTCGGAGGAATGGCGGTGCTGCGCAACTCCACCGATTGCCGTTACGTTTCCTGTTCGAAGTGATGAACCCACGTTTCATCGCCTGTGACGATGTTCGACAAAAACTTGTCACGATCAGCTGCCTAACGCGCAAGCGATTCCTCGCAGACGATCCTCGGCTGCCCTTTACGGTTTTCTGTCAGGTGGCGAGGATCCCAGCGGCGTGTCAGCACCACCAACAGAGGCGTCCAGTGGAGCAGCCGAGTGTTCCATTGTGATGCGTCGGTCACCTCGAATGCGAGTAAATGTGACTCCGTCCTGGGTTCAGGAGCTTTCGGCAGCGGCTGGTCCGTAAAATGTAATAACACTGCACCGACAGCTGCTGTTTTGGTATTGTTTTATACGCATCCAATTGCGACCCTCCAGTCTTCAGGTCTGCCGTATGAATGGCACCAACTGCCACTCGTGAATGTATAAGACGAGGCAGAAATATTTGTAAACTCTAAAAAAAAAAAAACCCAGCATATACGTAACAGCAAATGCAATTACCGAGAGAGGCGGCGCGGGGGGGGGGGGGGGGGGGGGTGATCAGCACAAAGCGTAATTCCCCGCCCTGGGTAGACAAGTAAGGCACGCACGTACCCCCTGGTAAAGGCCAGGCCCAGGGAGGGGTGATTGCCTGAGCTGATACCTTCTGACCATGCCGATTGGTCCCTCCGTCTGTTTCTCGGGAGGTGTGACCTGAGGTGTAAACATTCACCTAAGGCGGGAGCGACAGCTGAGACGGTCCCCACAAGGGAGGAGCGCGCCATCGGAGACGCTGGCAATCATGGGGGATTCGTCCGCAATGGATTTCTCTTCTTCTTCTCTCTCGACTTCTGCCCAAAAACGGAAACTTGACCAACCACCAGGGACAAAAGTACTACCACCTGCCCCAAAGTTCCTCGTAGTTTCTAGATCTGAGGACGGAAAGGATTTTTAATCTGTTAACCCTTTCGTTATTCAGAAGGGGGTAGATGCCATAGGCGGATTTTAGCAGGGTCATTTGTCAGCGCATTTTATCGCTGTGGCATGCCGATTGGCCTACACTTACTGAAAACAAGCTCCGGGCCTCGAACCCACTCCCCACGGCTTGGACGACCTCTTTACGCCCTTTTCGGCGGGAGGAAGTCGTTATGGTCCCGTTACGGATTGGACACTGCTGACGGATGCGCCGGCGCCGTTCTGCCCGTGTGGGCAATTGCTGAGGGTACGCCACATTTTAACGCCATGTACGAATTTTAATACACTGCGCATTGATCTCGGCCTGCCATTTACTCTGGATGAAATTTTAGCGGGTGACCCAGGAGCAGCTGCTCGCGTTATTCGTTTTACCTACTTGACAAACCTGTCTAAGGACATTTGATTATGCTGTTTTCTTTCAATCCCTTGCCTGTTAATGTGCCTTTTATATTGTTGTCCTTTTTAGTTGCTGTTTTAACCTTGTGCCTCGCAGTACATTCATAACTTAGTCTGGGCGCTAATGACCACTGTAGTCGTGCGCCCTAAAACCACAAAAAAAAACCGCTGGATTTGGGAGGACGACGGTTCAAACACGCGTCCGGCCATCCTGACTTAGGTTTTTGGTGATTTTCCTAAATCACCTCAGGGAAACGCCGGCATCGTTCCTTTGAAAGGGGACGTCCGAGTTGCTTCGCCATCCTTCCATGATCCGATCGGACCGGTGACGTCGCTGTTTGGTCCCTTCCCCCAAATGAACCGACCAACAAATCCGACTATTTTTTAAAACCCCTGAGGTCGGGAGTTGTGTTACACAGTTACAGCAATTATTGCTAAAGCATATTGTCGTGGATAACAAGAAGGTTTAAGAAACCAACTTTAAATAACAGATACACGGCGTCAGCTAGTGACGCGCTAACGATTACTCAGCTGTTAATGTACTTGTAAGAAATGAAACTCAGCCGCTACCCTTCCAGTAGCAAAACAATTCCCGAACGTTTATTGCCTTAAGGTGGGCCAGTGATTGCAAATTAGAGTAATTAAGTAAGTGTCTGTTTGAATAAGCTCAGCACCCATTAAGGGGGGGTAGGACGTCAAACGGGCCGTCTTGGAGCAGCAGAGGCGCCACAGGACATTTTAATTTCCATTGTCTGTACTTTTACAAATAAATTCATAAAACTTTTGTCAGCATGACCAGGAAGGATTCAGGATTCACAATCAGTGGAAGTTCCAAAAAATAACAAAAAAATTTTTTACATGTGAAAGTTCATCATTTTTTCACTTCTGTTGGCTACGTTTATTGCTATAGGTACACGTTTCTTCATAAGTAAGAGGGATTCTTCGATGAATTTTGCACAGCATACAAACCATACTTGCAGGTGTATGAAACTCTAGAAATTATTTAATTTATAAAATAATGAATGTGCTGTTACATTTTAAACTTCATGTTTAGAAAAAACTCAAATTTTATACTTAATTATCTCAATTTTTACCACATTTTTTAATAGAGTTGGAAAATTCTAGAGTTTCATACACCTGTAAGTATGGTTTGTATGCTGTGCAAAATTCATCGAAGAATCTCGCTTACTTGTGAAGAAAAGTGTACCTATAGCAACAAATGGAAATGCAGTGTAAGTGAAAAAAAAGGTGAAATTCAAATGTAAAAAAATAAATTATTTTCTTATATTTTTCAACTTCCACCACTATAAGTGTAAATCTCGAATCCTTTCTGGTCATTCTGACAAAGTTTTGTGATTTTTTTTTTAAGTATAGACAGTGGAAATTAAAAATTCCTGTGCCGGCCGGAGTGGCCGAGCGGTTCTGGGCGCTACAGTCTGGCACCGTGCGACCGCTACGGTCGCAGGTTCGAATCCTGCCTCGGGCATGGATGTGTGTGATGTCCTTAGGTTAGTTAGGTTTAAGTAGTTCTAAGTTCTAGGGGACTTATGACCTCAGCAGTTGAGTCCCATAGTGCTCAGAGCCATTTGAACCAAAAATTCCTGTGGTGTCTCTCCTGCTCCAAGTCGTCCCGTTTGATGTCCTACCCCCCTTAAGGTAGTTTAACAAAACAAATCACAGAAACATCTTTAAAACAACACTAACAGCACAAACTCCTGTCTTTCAAGTACACTCAGCACATCGGCTGATAAAGATAACATTCAAGATTTACATAAAAGTAAGAGGTCAGAGCGAAACCTGCTAAGACAATGAAAAAAGTTTTGTACACTTGCAGATGCTCACCCATATCATGGCGAAGTACAATTCACCTTTACCCAACCTCATAGAATAAATTTCCTCCGGCCAAAACAACTTGCAGTGTGCCACCGACAAAAGGCGCTTAGCATCGACCCTACGTGTACAGCTTTTGCGAGCCACGCAACGCAGGCGAGCGGTGCGGCTACGACGGCCGACTCCAGAACCGACCCGCGGCAGCGCGTAGCTTCCTTCGTAGCCAGCGCAGGCCCGCACAACACTTGGCGACACGGCTCGAACTCCACCGCTGTCTGCCGTAGCTACTGAGCTACAGCCGACCCCGGCACCACACCCACACCGTCTGGTGCCCGCCGGCGTGTAACCGTGACTCCCAGCTGCCGCCGCCACAACTCAGTCCCCGCACGGCTGCTTTTTCCTCCTCCGCGCTCCGTGTCCGCCACCTCGCGGCCAGCGATACGTAGCGGTAGGAAGGACTCTTGATATTTTTAAAAATTTCTGCTATATGATATAACGATATTTAAAAATGTGAGTACAGATCTTCGATATATCGAAAAAAATCGATTAATCGAAAGATAAAATCTCGACGAACAGTCCTATAAAAACTTCGGCTCCAGATCGTAAACATAGCGCTGTTTATTTTAGTATTGGATATGCTGCACGTCAACACGTTAGCAGCCAGATTATCCCGACGAGAGCGAGAATTCGAAGGAAAACGGTGCACGTTCACGCTTGGCGATAACCACTTTCCAACAGTGGTAGCTGCAGGTAAAAGGTGTCCGATGCGTCCGTCATTCGGTTTCCTCACATACCGGATCCCTCCGGAACACTTCGTGTCCACTTCCCTGTTTCCTCATTTCCGCAAACGCTAGCGAGCTAGCAGTTGTAGTGTCAAAATTGCGTGCTCAAGCTGGACGCTGCAGTTGGTGTCGGTAGCGCCGGCGTTTCCCCTCGCACGTCTCTGCCCACCGCAAAGACCACTCTCGTCGTCTGGACTTTTGTTCTTTTAAAGCATCTGGTGCGGGAAATCTTGTTATGCCATCCACACCGTCACCACCAGAACAATCGCACTTGTTCTTTCAGCCTCTTACATTTGCTTTACCCAGACAAAGACTGGACGTGCTGAAAGCTGAGAAAGTAGTAACACTCCTTCACACGCTGAAAGTAAAATTATATTCTAGTACAATTTCAAAAGAACAATTTCAAACATTTACTGAAACTTGGGGAGGAAATATAATATAAAATAAAAATATCGATACTGTCGTTTCGATATCTATATACCCATACATTGGGTGATGGCCGATGTATATAATATTCTTGGAATAATGTCGATGCATCGATATTTTACCAGTGGCCCTATATAGAGAACCGAAAGCAACACTCTCTGGAATCGACTACGGACCATCTCACATGGGAGGCCACGACGTTTGGAACGCGGATTTACTGCAAACTTCGTACACTCGTAGTACTCCATTAGGACAACAAAATGTGTAAGCAGTAGCGAATACTTCTCAAGCGTTATTGAGAAAATCGCAAAATAATTTCGGTCGTGGCCATTTTTATCATGAACCGGCGGCAGCCGACTGGTTAGCGTTGAAGCCCCGTAATCATTGGGTCGCTGGATCGAGTCCCGTTCGTCAGTCTCTTTTTATTTTCAACACACTCATATTTTTACTATTTATTTTACAATTGATATAATGGGAAAAATACGTGTAATCGGATGAACTTTTATTAAATTTACAAAGTTATTTGGCATTCTACAAATTTTTATTATCACAAATAATATAATTTACTATCGACTAGTAAACGACCAAACGCATAAAGTGATACTGAAAATGTATGCTTGTCCGTGTCTTCAAAATTCTTCGTATTTAATCGAAAGAGAACGAAAAATTGCTTCTCGTGAAGACGCTGTTAAAATTCAGTCGATACTGCATGGCCAATTAGCAACGCCGATATTTAAGGAAATGCTTCGTTATGCATGGTTTGCTTCCAAATTATCGTCTGAAAGAGAGGTTTTCAAAAATGTTAACGAGGTTTATTTGCCCACGGAAAACCTCAAAAGACCTTGCGTATGCGAAAATATAGCATTTATTCAATGCAGCTGGTGCCGTTTAACTTTGTTTTCCATGTTTTTACAAAAAATACCATCCTGCAACTTGTACTCGTAAGGTAGAAAGCGACGATTAATTGCACATCTTTCGAAAGCCGTCTGTGCCGCTCATAAACTTGGAGGTAACGAGTCGCTACGGGCTCCTTCCAGGTATGAGGGATTTCTCAAATCACGGACAAGCATACATTTTCAGCATCGCTGTATGTGTTTGGTCGTTTACTAGTCGATAGTTATGAATATTATATTATTTGTGACAGTAAAAATTTGTAGACTGAAAATAACAACGTAAATTTAATAAAAGTTCATCCGATTACACGTATTTTTCCCATGATCTCAATTGCAATATAAGTAGTAAAGAAAATGACTGTGTTGAAAATAAAAAATAAAAAGAACTGACGAACGGGACTCGATCCAGCGGCCCAGCGATACGTTGTTTTTTTATTTTTTATTTTTAAATATCATTTTGTTCGTTTTATCTGCTCGGGGCGGACGTGGAAAGACACCCGTTTCAGTTCGTTGTTGATCCAGTAACTCAGTTTTTTTTATTACAGAGGGCAGCTAACTCTCTGTCCGAACACGCTGAGTTACCGTGCCGGCATCATTCCGTTCCCGCCGCTTCCGGTAAAAATGGCCACGAACAGGTGTATATTTGACGACCGAAATTATCTTGTGATTTTCTCAGTAACGCTTGAGAAGTACGCGCTACTGCTTACACATTTTGTTGTCCTAATGTGTATGAAGTTTGCAGTAAATCCGAGTTCCAAACGTCGTGGCCTCCCATTGTCAGTAGTGTTCACACCTGCCCGCGCCTGCCTTCTTTGGAACTGGAACTACTATAGGTATGTGAGAGAAATGTACAAAGACGGTTTCGCTACGGAAAAAGGCCACTGGCTGCGAATGGTTGACTGCCGCAGGAGGCTGTGTGGTGGCAAGTAGCAGCCCGTGCGGCAGTGCGTGTTGGCCGGCACACATACTGCAGACCGTGCAGGAGGCGGGGGCGGAGGCGGAAATTAATGGCCGCTGCGGGGCACAGCGGTCGCCTTGTGTGCCTGCGGCGGCGTGGGAGGCGCAGATAACCCCGCCGGCTGTCTCCAGGGCGCGGAAGTGCGTACACGCAGCGCTCTGGACCACTGCTGACCGGTTTCCTGACTCACGAAAAATATTCACACGTTACCGAACACGTCACTGCCAAGAAGCATGGGGCAATAGCGAAGAACTTAACGAACGATTCAGCGACAGCTACAACTAAATCTATACTGTGTCAAGTGCGTGGCAGAGACGACTTCTTATTGTTCCGTATGCTGAGGTTCCTTACCGTGGGGCGTCGGAAGCGTGGCTGCGTGTCTTCGGCAGGCTTCTGTTATCAGTGTGTCATATACTGTTACTGTCTCGCTACCTTCCCCCCCCCCCCCCCCCCCCCCTATTATAGTCTGTCGATGACAATATATTAATGAAGATGATACGTTCTTCGCAAATATCTCGCGTTCGTTTTTTCAGAATCTTAAATCTCCGAAAAAATTCAAATGGTTCAAATGGCTCTGAGCACTATGGGACTTAACATCTGAGGTCATCAGTGCCCTAGAACTTAGAACTACTTAAACGCAACTAACCTAAGGACATCACACACATCCGTGCCCGAGGCAGGATTCGAACCTGCGACTGTAGCAGTCTCGCGGTTCTAGACTGAAGCGGCCGGCTCCGAAAAAATTGCTTCGAACTTTTGACACAACGTTCTATTCAAATAAGCGTGTGTTTTTATAGGTCACTCTTTTCATATATACACTATGTGATCAAAAGCATCCGGACACCTGCCTGAAAATTACTTACAAGTTCGTGGCGCCCTCCATCGGTAATGCTGGAACTCAGTATGGTGTTGGTCGACCCTTAGCCTTTATGACAGCTTCCACTCTCGCAGGCATACGTTCAATAAGGTGCTGGAAGGTTTCTTGGGAAATGGCAGCCCATTCTTCACGGAGTGCTGTACTGAGGAGAGGTATCGATGTCAGTCAGTGAGGCCTGGCAGGAAGTCAGCGTTTCAAAACAAACCAAAGGTGTTCTACAAGATTCAGGACGGGACGCTGAGTAGGGCAGTCCATTACAGGGATGTTATTTTTGTGTAACCACTCCGCCTCAGGCCGTGCATTATGAACAGGTGCTCAATCAGTTGAAAATTGCAATCGGCATCCCCGAATTGCTGTTCAACAGTGGGAAGCAAGAACCCGAATTTTACTGTTGGCACTACACACGCTGGAAGATGACGTTCACTGGGCATTCCCCATACCCACACCCTGCCATCGGATCGCCACATTGTGTACCGAGATTCGTCACTCCACACAGCGTTCCCCCATTGTTCTATCGTCCAATATTTAGCGCCCTTACACCAAGCGAGGCGTCGTTTGGCATTTACAAACGAGATGTGTGGCTTATGAGTCGCCGCTCGACCATGAAATCTAGGTGTCCTCACCTCCCGCTGTAATGAAACAGGTTGTATTGGGTCATGTGGAGTACCCAATACAGCAGGTTTAGTAGTATGCGATACACGCTAGAACAGATGTGGGTAGTGAACAAGGACAATTAGTGAATGAGGTCACTTAGTGCAAGAGTGTGAAATAGTTGTAACAAAAATGTTAAACTGTGTCACAGACCAATTAATGGATGTTCTTAATCAGGTAAAGTAATGTTTTGAAGAAAAAGAAGAGAAAGAACAAGTTCTGGAATCAGTGTTAATAGTGTATAAATGTTAGTAACCTTTTTCATTCAGTTTTGTAATTATATTTCAATTTGTAAAATTCTTTGTTTACCATAACGCAGATTAACTGTGTGAACCATTAATTTTGGAAAAACTTAACATTTCTGTATCTTTGCAAGTCAGGACAACATATTCTTACGGAAATCACCAACTAAAAATCTGCAATTAAACTCGTAATTAATGTTTCTGGAACATTCTATAGATAAATTCAGTGCAATGTCCAGATATTACCAAAACTAGAGAAGGTTCGTTTAAACTGGAGACATAACGTGTTTCAGAAAGACAATTTGTATCATAAATAATGTAAGAAGAACAATTCATTAATCTTTTGTAACACGATTCAAAGGTTTCGGGCTGTACGTAATTTTTCCGCATTTTAGCATTCAAATGTAGTGAAAAAGTTATTTTGAACGTTTGAATTTGAATTTTGATGATGTAGAAATATTACCAGCTCAAAGTTGTTTCATAAAATCGCATAATAAATTAAATTACGCAAAGATATTCGAGAATGTTCTGGACTAAATAATAAGAACTTAATTGTTAACTATATGTATGTTTCAAAATTGCACTGGTAAAAGATCGCTAATTTCGAAAATGTGCATTATCATTGCACTCGTTTTAATTTCTTCTAAAATTCCGTAATGTCAGTTTTTGCTAGGTTAAGTTACTGCAAGTAGAACATCAAACATGAAATAACATAATAATGTCAAAGAACGTAATTGTTAAAAGATGTATAAATACACATTGTCAGAGAGCTAGAATAGAGCGGATGGAGTACTAGCTGTGTCACGGTGCCTATAAAGTTGTGACAAATAAACAAGTGTCGCTAACAGATTAACTGGTGTACGTCTAGAGTGACGCAAGACTGTCTGCAGCGAAGTTATCACCTCCAGAAATGTACAACATGCTGTGCTTCTGGATCTGGTTACGTTTTACCGCCTGTCATAGTGCTCGCAGTGTATCGTGATCTAGTTGGAGTTGCTGGATAGATGTCTGCCTATTGCACATTACGACCCTCTTCAACTGTCGGTGGTCTCTGTCAGTCAACAGACGAGGTCGGCCTGTACACTTTTGTGCAATACGTGTCCATTCACACTTCCACTTCACTGTCACATCAGACACAGTGTACCTAGGGATGTTTAGGAGTTTGCAAATCTCGCATCAGACGTATGACACAAGTGACACCCAATCACCAGACCACGTTCGAAGGCCGTGAGTTCCACGGAGCGCCCCATTCTGCTCTCTGACGATGTCTAACGACTACTGAGGTCGCTGGTATGGAGTAGGTGGCAGTGCCATGCACCTAACATAAAAACGTATTTTTTGGGTGTGTCCGGATAATTTTGATCACATAGTGTATATATAATATCTAAATATATGTGTAATTCATAAACAGGAAACGTTTTTTTTTACTGTAGAATCGGAATTTGTAAAAAAAGTAAACAAGGCTCATGATGAGCGGGAGGAGGGGAAGAACAGATGGACAGAGGCGTGGGAGGGAGTGGACAAAGAAAGCTGAAAGCAGGAGATGGACAGATAAAGGGGAAAGAGATAGTAGACAGAGAGAAAGGGAGAGGGGAAGGAGCAGATGGAGATGGAGGGGCGGGCGAAGATGGACATAATGAGGGGAGAGGAGGTGATGGACAGAGTGGGCGGGGGGGGGGGGGGGGAACAGAGGGCAGACGAGATGACGAACGCAGGGGCAGGGAGGAGGAGGTGAACAGAGACGGGACACTGCGACGTGTGTCCTCACTAGAAACGCGTGTTTCCTCTTTTCTCCGTTTTCCGTTTAACCCTACGGAGCCACAGTCGCGCGTGGCTGGGAACAGGTAGAGCAGCTAGTTTTAATAACAATATCCTGGGAATTCGGAAACCAGGAATATGACTGATCTGTTTAGAGAGGAAGTAGGAAGGAATTGAAGCCAACTGCATGGACTTTGCGGATGACATTGTGATATTATCATCCATATCAACCTCAAAAACATCCCTAGCAGAACGAGGTTTAGGTACTGAAGAGTAAAGACCAAATTCGTGGTGAATGACGAAGATGGACCGAAATTCCTCGAAACAGACATAGGTCAGATTACGGGGGTAAAAAAGTCCGAGTAAACTCTGTAAAACCGTGAAGGAAAATGGACCACAAACGGCTGCGATACGTCATCGGATCTCAAAACTGGAGAGAGCATGTCGGCCGGCTAAAAACTTTCTCCAGCCGTAAGTGCGTCTCCTGGAATGCCAAACTGAGATGCTTTAACACTGCGGTCAAAACAGAATGCCAGTGATTGTGTCTCGAGTAATTATAAGCTAGAGAAGTTGGGAGTCCTGGAAGGAAGAATCCCACGAAAAATCGTGGGTGCACTTGAGACTGAAGCAGGCCGAAGAGTTCGGAGCAACAAGACGTCTGCCAAAGTGTCAAGAGGACCTCGGCCACATGACGAAACGAGACGTATCTCTTTTAGCATCTGTACAGAATGCACAAAAATATAATATTCTTCTTCTTCTTCTTCTTGTTCCTGAAGCGTTTCTGCTTATACTAGTCATTACTAGAGTCTCTTCCAAGATTCTCTTTTCTCCCACAGTGATTTAGTCTCTCCTGTGATTGCAGTCCTCTTCGTTTCTCATCGTCCTTCACGTAGGCCCTCCATCTCGTTCGTGGTCTATCAACTGGTACCTCCAGATTCAGTCCAATCTACGGTTCTTCTCGGAAGCCTTTCTGCTCTTATTCGTTTGATGTTCCCTAAAAATATACTACCCAGAGAAATATTTGACTAGTTCTCGAGCATTGATATAGTGTTTGAAAGGCACACGAGTTGGGTTTCGAGAGTGATGTTTTGTCTCCGTCAGGTCACACGGAAGACCCGACAGGAGACATTGCCCACATCTAGAAATGTTCACTCAACAACCATGATTCTAAAAGTGAGAAACTCAGAATCTGGAACTGTGTATATGGAGAAAAATATATCGTGCCCATGAAGTGATGGCGTGTCAAAACAGAAAGGAGAAACCAGAGTCATTTAATGTAGAATGCGAGCAAAGTGTGTTAACATCTAGTGTGTTAACAGCTAGGCAGACAAAAAAGTGCGAAATAACCGCCATTTTGCACAACAGACGAAGAATGAAGCCTTTCCCTATTAAAACCTACATAACACTTTCATCAGTATCACACCTATCGCATATAGACGGTCACATTATGATGCCGCTTACCATCACCCTCAGGTGTTATGTCCTGTCTCTCGATGTTAAATTTCTCCCCCCACCCTCCACCTTTCGCTCCCTTGACCCACTGGTCTCTCTCTCTCTCTCTCTCTCTCTCTCTTTGTAGCTAACTATTTATCTCCCTCAATGTTTGTCGCCCCAGAGTCGTTTTTTTGCTCAGTCCTTGGCTGGCGCCAGACTTTCCGCCCCATTTGTCGAAGACCTTCCTCCTTAGCAGCAACAGACACACACACACATACACACACACACACACACACACACACACACACGCACGCACAGGGGAGACAGCAGCCACTGCCTCATACACACGAAATATAGTTTCCCTGTTCCGTCCACGTTTCACCAGATCTGTGAAACGTTTGAATTAAATGGCAAACTGCATTCATTGTGTATATATAATTACGCATATTGTACAGGGTTCGGCAATAAAATTGTTAAAACATTGACGAAACGTCTGTTCCTAAAGACTGGAAAGTAGCACAGGTCACACGAATATTCAAGAAAGGAAATAGGAATAACCCATTGAATTACAGACCAATATCAATGACCTCATTTTGCAGTATGATTTTGAGGCATATACTGTACTCCAACATCATGAGTCACCTACAAGAAAATGACTTATTGATACACAACCAACACGGATTCTTATTCCCATGAAGTAATGAGTGCTGTCGACAAGGGATCTCAAATGATTCCATATGCCTAGATTTCCAGATGGATTTTGATACCGTTCTTCACAAGCGACTGTTAATCAAATTGCATGCATATGGAGTGTCGTCTCAGTTGTGTGACTGGATTCGTGATTTCCTCTCAGAGCAGTCACAGTTCGTAGTGCTAGACGGTAAATCATCGAGTAGAACAGAAGTGATATCTGGCGTTCCGCAAAGCAGTGTCATAGGCCCTCTGCTGTTACTGATTTATATAAATGATCTAGGTGATAATCTGAGCAGCCCCCTTAGATTGTGTACAGGTGACGCTGTAATTTACAGTCTAGAAAAATCATCAGACGAGCAATTCCAATTACAAAATGATCTAGAGAGAATTTCTGTATGGAGTGAAGAGTGGCAATTAGCATTAAACAAAGAAAAGTGCGAGGTCATCCACATGGGTACTAAAAGAAATCCGGCAAAT
The DNA here is from genome assembly GCF_021461395.2 of Schistocerca americana. Lineage (NCBI taxonomy): Eukaryota > Metazoa > Arthropoda > Insecta > Orthoptera > Acrididae > Schistocerca > Schistocerca americana. The sequence continues at coordinate 197,302,960 of NC_060127.1, forward strand.
TTTGAGTATACGATAAATCGCACAAATCTAAGGGCTTTCAATTCGACTAAATACCTATTACGAGCAACTTAAATTGGAAAGACCACATAGATAATATTGTGGGGAAGGCGAAACAAAGACTGCGCTTTGTTGGCAGAACACTTAGAAGATGCGACAAACCCACTAGAGACAGCCTACATTACACTTGTCCGCCCTCTGCTGGAATACTGCTGCGCGGTATGGGATCCTTACCAGGTAGGATTGACGGAGGACTCGGAAAAAGTGCAAAGAAGAGCAGCCCGAGTTTCGTGTTATCGCGCAATAGGGGTGAGAGTGTCACTGATACGATACGCGAGTTGGGGTGGCAGTCATTGAAACAAAGGTGGTTTTCTTTGCGGCGAGATCTATTTACGAAATTTCAATCACCAACTTCCTCTTCCGAATGCGTAAATAATTTGTTAACACCCAGCTACGTAGGGAGAAATGATCATCATAATAAAATAAGAGAAATCAGAGTTCGAACGGAAAGATTTAGGTGTTCCTTTTTCCCACGCGCCATTCGAGTGTGGAATGGCAGAGAAGTAGTATGAAAATGGTTCGATGAATCCTCTGCCAGGCACTTAATTGTAAATTGCAGAGTGACCATGTAGATGTAGATGTACTGAACAGTGGTTTGCTGAGTGTCTGTGTAAATGTAGATTATATCTCTAACATGTATATCCTTAGAAAAAGTGTCCGTTTTCCCGAGAGTTTCTTTATGATTACCTCAACATCCTTCCGGTTGTCTGAAAAGCTGAAGGTACTTAGCCATCGAATGTGGTCGGTATTCTCCTAGGGGTGGAACACTTCAGCTAATATAGCAGAGCAATTGTGCAGAGTCCAATTCGTGCCGACTCTCTTCCGTCTCGTGCAAACCACCACACCACATGTTAAATTGTATGAAAGAGAAAGGATAAGAGCTTAAAGAGGAAGGGGAACTTGGTGGTGATGAAGTATAAATGGGTAGAGAAAAGAAAGTGAGAAGATGAGAAAGAGGGCGACAAGGAGGAGCAGTACTAGGAGTAGAGGAAGGTGATGACGGACTGTGATGAGCAGAAGATTATGTGAAGTTTATGGAGGAGAACGAGGAAAAGGAGAACTAGGGTTACTCATAACGAGTGGAGGAGAGAAAAGGTGAAGACTCGATGCTGGTGAACAACAAGTAGAAGACAAATAAAATTGAGAAAATGGGAAATATGGTGAGAAGCATGAATAGATAATTCACGGAAGGGGAAGTAAAGAGGATAAGAAGATATTGGTGGAGTATATGGACAAGCCGTGACTTATTAAATTGATAGTTCGGTAATTTTCATAACGCCTGCTTTCTTTGGGATTGTAATTATTATATTCTTCTTGAAGTCTGAGGGTATTTCGCCTGTGTCATACATTTTGCTCACCAGATGGTAGAGTTTTGTCAGGACTGGTTCTCCCAAGGTTGTCAGTAGTTCTAATGGAATGTTGTCTACTCCCGGGGCCATGTTTCGACTTAGGTCTTTCAGTGCTCTGTCAAACTCTCACGCAGTATCATATCTCCCATTTCATCTTCATCTACATCCTCTTCCCTTTCTATAACATTGCCCTCAAGTACGTCGCCTTTGTATAGTCCCTCTATATACTCCTTCCACCTTTCTGCTTTCCCTTCTTTGCTTAGAAGTGGGTTTCCATCTGAGCTTCTCTCCAAAGGTCTCTTTAATTTTCCTGTAGACAGTATCTATCTTACCACTAGTGAGACAAGCCTCCACATCCTTACATTTGTCCTCTAACCATGCCTGCTTAGCCATTTTGCACTTCCTGTCGATCTCATTTTTGAGACGTTTGTATTCCTTTTTGCCTGCTTCATTTACTGCATTTTTATTTTTTCTCCTTTCATCAGTTAAATTCAGTACTTCTTCTGTTACCCAAGGATTTCTACTAGCCCTCGTCTTTTTACCTACTTGATCCTCTGCTGCCTTCACTATTTCATCCCTCAGAGCTACCCATTCTTCTTCTACTGTATTTCTTTCCCCCATGGACGATAAATACTTTGGACAAGGAGAGAATAGAAACTTTCGAAATGTGGTGCTGCAGAAAAATGCTGAAGATTAAATGGCTCAAATGGCTCTGAGCACTATGGGACTCAACTGCTGTGGTCATCAGTCCCCTAGAACTTAGAACTACTTAAACCTAACTAACCTAAGGACATCACACACATCCATGCCCGAGGTAGGATTCGAACCTGCGACCGTAGCAGTCTCACGGTTCCGGACTGCGCGCCTAGAACCGCGAGACCACCGCGGCCGGCTGAAGATTAAATGGGTAGATCACACAACTAATGAGGAAGTATTGAATAGGATTGGGGAGAAGAGGAGTTTGTGGCACAACTTGACTAGTCGAAGGGATCGGTTGGTAGGAAATGTTCTGATGCATCAAGGGATCACCAATGTAGTATTGGAGGGCAGCGTCGAGGGTAAAAATCGTAAAGGGAGACCAAGGGATGAATACACTAAGCAGATTCAGAAGGATGTAGGCTGCAGTACGTACCGGGAGATGAAGAAACTTGCACAGGATAGAGTAGCATGGAGAGCTGCATCAAACCAGTTTCAGGACTAAAGACCACGACAACAACAATGGACAAGGTAAGGAGGAGGACAAGGAACAGGAGGAAATTAAAAAAAAGTATTGTAATAAGTGCAGAAGAAGAAGAATTGATGATGATGGTGCTGAAATTAGACTCAAGAAAGAAATGGTGCTGAAATTAGACTCAAGAAAGAAATACTTCGGACGATTAAGAAACATTAGGAATGAAGTTTCTCAGATCTATAAAAGATGGAGGAGTGAAGGGAAGATCTTGGAACGTCGGGCGTGAGGCTCCCCAAAGCAAGCCTAAAATGATGAACCTTTGGGTAAAATCTCGGCGCATATTCCCTAGCGCCCTCAAACTGGTGTAGCACTGGCGCTCGCCTCGGTGGGAAGGCGACCGTCTGGTTAGTAATGCGACCGCGTCGCTGCCGTGGAGGTTAACTTGGGACGGGAGGGAGAGGGGCAGAGTGAAGAAAACAGTGCAGGAGAGAGGCCGGGGACGTCGTGGGGGGCCTGCCAGGGACCGGGGGCGCGCGTGCCGGAACGTAGAGTAACCCCCCCCCCCCCCAGTTAAACCCCACTGTGGAGGCGGGAGGTCAGAACATGCTGGTACATCGCTCAAGGGCGACGCGGACTCGCCGTGAACGCAGCTGCACGCGCGCCCGAGGCTCCGCGCGCTCGGGCTGCTTGTTTATCGTGTGCTCGGAGCGGTTCAGCAGTACGCGCGCACAGTGGCACCACGCGCACCACGGCGATGAAGTGGCGCGCTCGCCCCGGCGACGCTGTGAGGGAGTCGTGCTCGTCAGCCGTCGCCGAGTCCCAGCGACGCCGCCCATCGCCGCCAACCAGCCGCCGTTGTGGAAGAAGCGAGCAGTGATCATATACACAGTGTATATGGTGTCTGTTTGATCTCTTCAGGTTCAGTCGCCGTGAATAATGAGGATAATACGCAAGGCGCGCTACATTTGTACTGTGTGATGAGTTCCGGACACACTTAATTACCTTCAGTTAATCGATTCCAGGGGTCGAGAACCTCGACGGTTTTGCACTGTTATCGACATTTATACTGGAAAGATATCGGTCCCCAGAATTCCAAGACTTTCTAGAATGTTTTCATTTCAAAGTTTCAAGTCGGATATTTCTTTCGTTTAATATACTTATAGATTAACAATTTTTTGGATATTTTCGTATACTTGTACCGAGAACCCTTGCTTCTTGGCAAATTCCACGACTGAAGGTCAATGAGAAGTACCCTGTAGATTTTGATCGGTCAGTTTACAAGTACCAAGTTTCACTTCCATACATGGCTACACTCCATACAAATACTTTCAGAAACGACGTCCTGTCACTTAAATCTATACTCGATGTTAACAAATTTCTCTTCTTCAGAAACGCTTTCCTTCTCATTTCCAGTCTACATTTTATATCCTCTGTACTTCGACCATCATCAGTTATTTTGCTCCATAAATAGAAAAACTCATTTACTACTTTAAGCGTCTCATTTCCTAATATAATTCCCTCAGTCACCTGATTTATTTACACTTCATTCCATTACCCTCGTCTTGCTTTTGTTGATGTTGATCTTATAGCCTACTTTCAAAACACTCCATTCCGTTCAACTGCTCTTCCAGGTCCTTTGCTGTCTCTGACTGAATTACAATGTCATCCGCAAACCACGAACTTTTTATTTCTTCTCCATCGATTTTAATTCCTGCTCCGAAATTTTCTTTTGTTTCCTTTACTGCTTGCTCAATATACAGATTGAATAACATCGGGGATAGGCTACAACCCTGTCTCACTCCCTTCCCGACCACTGTTTCCCTTTCATGCCCCTCGACTCTTATAACTGCCATCTGGTTTCTGTACAAATTATAAATTGCCTTCCGCTCCATGTATTTGACCCCTGTCACCTACAGAATTTTAAAATGAGTCTTCTAGTCAGCATTGTCAGAAGCTTTCTCTGAGTCTACAAATGCTAGAAACGTAGCTTTGCCCTTCCTTAATCTGTCTTCTAAGATACGTAGTAGGGTCAGTATTGCCTCGCGTGTTCCAACATTTCGACGGAATCCAAACTGATCTTCCCCGAGGGCGGCTTCTACCAGTTTTTCGATTCGTCTGTACAGTATTCGTGTCAGTATTTTGCAGCTGTGACTTATTGAACTGATAGTTATTAAACTGATAGTTCAGCATACTAGAAAAGAGAGACTGGCAGTGATGGCGAGAAAGTCCGTGCAGTTTCGCCCAGTGCGACAGAAGAGGACTGTTAAACTCTGAGCAGCACATTGCATTCCATTTTCCAAACTTGGAAAAATAACAGCTCTAAGTATTGGTCCTTTAAAGTGTTGCAAACTGCAGTGCATACACTCACAGCAACTTCTGAAATTGTGGGCTGTGTTATTCTGTGATTAAGAGGCAGACTCGTAAAAGATTTCCCAGTCGCCAGGAAACGTAATGTTACAACCAGCCTGCAACATAACAGGGCGTGTACTGGTATTTTATCAGTGAGCTAGGTTGGTATGGTCACAAAACATATAATCATATCATTTAATTCTTACTTCCGAGAAGGTGAGATAGTCTCCCTCATGACTGTGTCACACTTGCCGATTCCATCTTCTGTCACAGACAGCAGCTTCTCGAAACAAGCCATGTCCGTCCTCACGAAGATCCGAAACTGTTTCGGATCTTCGGGCCTCAGTTCTTAAGCAGTGCCTTCGTCCGTTCCTTCCAGCCAGGGTCGAACTCAACAACGTCTGGCTTTTCGTTTTCGTCGTCGTTCTGACATAATACGAAGATTTGCCCTCATTGCCAGAGCAATAGCAAAACCAAGTGGGTCCTCCATGTGCAAAATGTAAATTTTGGTAAATATGTACCTGTGTAACCAAATGTCATAATACAAAGATAACTGTCGAGTCTGTAATTCAGAACAGTAGTAACCTACATAAAAGAATAACAATTACTTCATAAATAATGATAAAAACAATTTCTTATTAAATTGGAACCCTGAGCTCACATAAATAATTTGAACGAATGACTTTCCTTGATGTCACTCGGTCACCCTTGTGTTTCGCGCGGTAGAACGAACGACTTTACGAGAGAGCAGACGCTTCTGTCCTCGTTTCGCGCATTATTGCCGTCTACCGCGCATGTACGCCAGGTACATCTCGTGCGGATGGCGCAATATGTCTACGTGAACCAGTCTGTAGTTACAGATATGCACACTTGGAGCGGTGGTGCGTAGGTGTACGGTTTAGGCGCATCGCTAATAGGGGCTTAACAGTCGGACAAACTGACATACAGATAGACAGACGGACAACAAAGCGATCCTATAAGGGATTTGTTTTTACCTATAGCTGTACGGAACGGTAAAAATGTTGCTTTGAAGTATTAGGTTATTATAGAAAATTGGAAACGTGATCATTGCTATTTTAATAACGTCTGTGACAGAAACGAGCAGCATACGTATGGCGTAAGAGTCGTTGAAGCACTGCTGGGGCGATAATTTACAGGGCGACAATTGTTGAACTGTACGAAAAAAAAAACGTAACTTAGTTCCAAACCACGGCGTGCACACACTTTATTCAGCATGTCAACGTCACCACAGATATTCGAATTTAGGTAATGATATGTTCGATACTCCTGCCATCATTGGCGATGGTGTGGAGCAGACGAATAGCGAAATTCTCGATGCTGTCGATGACCTTCTGAATGTTTCTTTTCAGCTCAACAATTCTTTTCGGCCTATTGCTGTACACCTTGTTTTAATATAGCCCCACAAAAAGGAGTCGCATGTGTTCACATCTGGAGAATATGGTGGCCAATCGAGGCCCATGCCAGTTGCCTGTAGGTACCCCAGAGCCAGAATACGGTCCCCAAAGTGCTGCTTCAGGAGATGAAATACTCTCCTGCTTCGAGGGGGTCGAGCTCTGTCTTGTATGAACCACATCTTGTTGAAATCTGGGTCACTTTGCATAAGGGGGATGAAATCATCTTCCAAAACCTCCACGTACCGTGCCATCGAGGAATATCGCACGTGGCTGGACACGCACACCACACAGTCGCCCGATCAGACTGAAGAGGCTTCTCGATCGCGAAATGCGGATTCTGAGTTCCCCAAATGCGCCAATTTCTCTAATTGACGAACCCATCCAAATGAAAGTGGGCATCGTTGCTAAACGAATCCATATTAATTCCCATCATGCCCCGCGGCCAAACGTGCGGTTTGAGCCGTTCAGAAGTTATGACGATTTTATTTCGTACAGTTCAATAATTGTGTCCGTGTACGCACATGGTGCCGTGCGTCAGTGCCTTATTGGACGGTACGGCTGCAAGACCTGCCCCCACCTGGTCGGGATGATAGTTTCTTGCTGTCGTCGTAGGTCATCGGAATGGCGCCATCGCTAATCTGGAAATATTTTACAAAATGCTGTGGCAGTGCGATAAAATGCTCCATCTGCTCTCAAAGATTAAAAACGGCAGGAGGCACAACACTTGCGACTTAACAACTGGATCATAGTTTTTTTCTATAATAATAGAAAGTAGCGTATCTGGTGCCATTGTGTACGTAAGTGATAGTGGCCCTCGCAGACGGACTATTGAACACGAAAAATACGGTTCTCCAATCTCATTTTTCACTCTGTAGCACTGACTGTTCGCGATGCCCAAATAAAGCTGTCTTTCTCGATTATAACATGAGTTAGAACAACGTTTCAAAAAATCTGAAGCTATAGGAGAAAAATGGTGATTTCTTGCAGTATTCAACCCCTCATTACTTTTCCAGAAAAGTAGTGAACAGTGGACAGACTTAAGTTTTATTTACGAATTTTGACATTTTGATTTTCTACGTCTTGAAACGTATACTGCGAAAGTTTGAGGAAGTCATAATTTTCATTGTTCGATGTCTCCGTTTATTGCTGGAAATAATAGCAATAGAAAACCGAAAATGCATTATTTCAGAAACAGATTATTTTGAACGGATTCAACAGTCAGGTCAAACCGGTATAACAGGAAACCAGTTTTTTTTAATTATTTCCCATAACAATGTTTATGAAAATCGGTTGTTTCAGCGATAACTATCATCCATAATTTAACCGAGGTGACTGTGTTAAGCAGAACACAACTAATGCCGAGCAGGCTGCTGTGGCCGAGCAGTTCTAGGCGCTTCAGTCCGGAACCGCGCGACTGCTACGGTCGCAGGTTCGAATCCTGTCTAGGGCAGGGATGTGTGTGATGTCCTTAGGTTAGTTAGGTTTAAGTAGTTCTAAGTTCTAGGGGACTGATGACCTCAGATGTTAACTCCCTTAGTGCTCAGAGCCATTTTGAACTAATGCTGTTTTCGAACATTGCAGCATTGTGGGATTCTTTTTCCTACACATCTGCATTAATTTACATTTTTCCATATTTATAGCAAGCTGCCATCTATTCAAGTTATTCTGTGTCTTCATACAAGCACCTGAAAACGCCACTTTCATTTGTATCAGACCGAGCGTTAGAACCTCTTTGCTCCGTTCCCTCCTCCGGAATTCCCATACTCGCTATACGAAGCACATGTGTGTTTACAGGGACGTATCGTATGAGCGTGGCACTGGGAACGCGAGTGTTTGTAGCATCTGCTAAGCTGTCAGGGCGTTTCCTGCGCCCTCAGCTGCGGCGAACACATTTCTTCGCCTTATTGGAGTAACAGCTTCACTTCTCGAGCAGCAAAGCTCAGGTCCGAGGAGGAGACGAATTATTTACACTCCTTCATTTTTTGCCAGAGCCTACTGGTACGAGGCCGCAAGCGTCACACGCCGGACGGCGCGCGGGAAGGAAGGACTGTCTGTGTGTGTGTGAGTGTGTGTGTGTGTGTGTGAGTGTGTGTGGGTGTGGGTGGGTGGGTGGGTCACAAGTGTGCACGACATACAGGAGGGGACACAAGTTGTCTTTTTTTTTTTTTTACATAAGGCGTGTCTTGGTACTTGTTCTTCTGGTTATATTCAGATTGACATATGTATTACTTATTCGTAAAGAATAAAATATATGTTTTGAGTTAAAAAACGCATTGAGACACTCAGCAGTCTGTATTTGGCAATGCGTCCCTTTCCATCTATTACAGCCCCCAGTCTCTGTGGCATGGTGTAAACAACCTTTTCCTTTATATCCGAACCGATATTCATCCATTCTTCTTCTATCAGCGCACGCAGATGTGTCAGACTGCTCACATGTCGTTTGTGCAGTCTCGTTTTCAGTTCATTCCGTACGTTTTCGATGGGACTGCGGTGGGACAATGAGGCGATGAGGCGTGTTGTATAGGATCCACAGTTTGACAGTTTCCGCCGTAGGATCTTTGTCTTTTTGGAAATAAAAGCCACCTCCAACATCCAACTTCGCAGCACTTTTGCCACATTTTGTTCGAGTATATCGAGATAGAGAAATCTGTCCACGGTGCCTTCAATAAAGACAAGCTCGCCAACACCTCTGCAAGACGTGCATCCCACACCATCACACTGCCGCCGCCATGTTTGATGGTGACTTGCATGTTTTTGGGCTCCCACTTTGTGTTTTCTTGACGCCACACTAAACTGCGGCCATCCACGTGGCTCAAAGTAAATTTGGGTTCATCATTCCACAGAATCTTGTCCCGAAAGGTCACATCCCTGCCTACAAATTCTTCTACAAAAACCATCCGCTTTTCTGCGTTACACTCAGTTACGAGCGGTTTGCACCTTGGCACTCAGGCCTTGTACCCAGCACTGTTCAGGCACGTGCACACAGTTCAAACTGTGATATGCGTACCAACGCTCTTCTGCCACTTCTGTCGCTGTGGCAGGGGCCGTTGTCTGCGGGTCGTTTCTCGCCATTCGAAATATCTTCCTTTTGTCCCTGCTCTTCAGTTTCTGAGGACGCCGCTGTCGTGGACGATTAACGAGAGTATTTTCTTCTTTCCATTTCTGTACGATACTAAGTACAGTTTTTCAGCTTTGGCTGACGACCTTGCCTATTTCTCCATACGATTTTTCCTCACTATGCAGCCGCACAATAAGCCTTCGCTCTTTCACATTCGTTTCCTTACCTTTACGGGGCAGGGCCCTACGTTGGTCTTTTTTGACGAGACCTGTGCTCTCCTGTAGTACGAGACAGCTGCCTAGGGTACACTGACTGCTCGCTGCCGCCGACTTGTGCCTTCAGACTGCGGTTCCCTTGTCAAGCGGGGCGGTGTCTGATCACTTTTGTTCCGCGTGAAACACACGCCTGTGACGGTAACACGGAACTAATCTTTCCAGGTAGAGGGTACGGTGACTTTCGCACAGTCGACGTCTTTCCAAATATTCCCTACATTACGGCACGGAAGCAGATACACAGTCCGTGTATGCGTGAGATACGCATGTGATCCGTGTCGGAATGCTTTTGTCCACCTCCGTATATCCTTCGGCGGTCTGCTCCCTCTCCGTGAGTTCGACAGACGACAGATATATCCGTCCCCAGCATTCTGTGGCTCGTAGCTAATGGCACTCTCCAGCACTGACTGTTAGCGATGCCCAAATAATGGTATCATTCTCGATTACAACATACATTTGAACAATGTCTTAACAAATTAGAACCGGTAAGAGAATACTGGTGATTTTTTGTGGTTTTCAACCTCCTATAACCTTTCCAGAAAATCAGCGATCGGTGGACAGAGGTAAGTTTTATTTACCTGATTTTGTGTATCCGGAAACGTATAATGTGAAACTTTGAGGAAGGACATTTTAGACCGTACGCGTTCAAATAAACAGAACATGTACTGATATGAGTAAATCTCTCAGATTACTGTATTTTTGAAGCGAAATGATAATGATTGTGAGAAACAGTAGCATCTGCAATCTGAATAATGTTAAAGGAAAAGGATTTACCGCAAACTGTTTGTTTCGGACTGCACCGTGGGACACGGGAAGCTCGGATTCTACCCTCCCCACGTACCCTCCCCTCCCCCCCCCCCCCCCTCCATTTGCCTTCGCTGCCGTTCGCAGCAATGATTAATCTGTTTTTGAGATTGACGATATTTTGATCGGTTCTTGTCCATCGTTATTCGAAAGTTTCGTGGCACTTCGCAGCTGCTGCCAACTTACGCGTTGTACCAATGTGTAGCGATGCCGCAGTCATTACGCAGTGAACTGTTTATTCTTGGTGTTGTCGCTTTGTTGGGTGTTACCCTAAAACAGATCGAGATACAAAGGAAGCTTGCTTCTTCTGGAACCGGAGCGTGCGTATTGCAGCAAGCCGATTCTTGACTGCTATATTTGTGATGTTGCAGTTTAATTGATTGTGTGACTTATATGCGATTGTGTTTTAAGTTATCCGTGAGGTTATTTTGTAGCCGGCAAGTTCCTTCTACCTCGGAGGACTGCAGTGCAGTTACCTCGCTGCTCAATGTGAACGTGAACACCTCTGTAAAAGTGTTTCCGCGAAAATTCATTACTTATGTGCGTCACATAGTAGCCGATCAGGACGACACAAAAACAAAATGTGCGTTGCCACCACTGAGCAACTATTTCTTCAATACAGAGGAAAAATCTGTTTGCAGCATTTGGTTGTACTGAAAGATATGTGAAAGGAAGTATTATTTTGTTCCACACATAAAGTTATTTTCGAACGTAAAAAAGTATGAGAACACATTTGTCGAGAGTAAGTCAGTGAATTCACAGGCTGAAGCTAAGGAAAGGTATAGTTACCAAACAGATGCGAATGGTCTTCTGTTTAATATTTCTTTATTTTTTTATTTGTGAGGCATCAGTCTTCTGACAGGTTCGACGCGACCCGCCACGAATTCGTGTCCTGTGCCAAGCACTTCATCTCAGAGTAGCACCTGCAACCCACGTCCTCAACTGTTTGCTACACGTATCCCAATCTCTGCCTTACCCTCTACAACTGCCTCTAGTATCCTGCTGCCTTGACACCCTGTAACTTCCTCTTGTCAGTTTTTGCTACATACAGTGTTCCTTTTCACCCCTCTAGTATCCTGATGTGTTGACACCCTGTCCCTTCCTCTTGTCAGTGTTTGCTACATGCAGTATTTGTTTACATGCTGACTATGCGGAGAACCTCATCACTCCTTACCTTCTACCAAATTCTCAACATTCTTTTCTACCACCACATCTAACGCTTCGATTCTTTTCTGTTCCGGTTTTCCCACAGTTCACGTTTTACTACCATACAATTCTGTGCTTCAAACTTACGTTCTCAGATAGCTGGCGAGCCACTCTCCCGATGCCTCCCCACTCCCTGCCTGCCTACTTTCAGTAGGCGGGAACCTCTTAATTCTGATTGGCTGATCAGTGTGACTCACCAATCAGAATGATCCTTCTAGATCATTCACGCGGCAAAACTTGCCTTAGCCAATCACTAACCAGAAAGTCATTGACGTCATTCGAAATGGAAATACTAATATATTATTTAATAAAAATGACCGAAATGAAAAATAATTTTGAAATTAATTTAGAAACTTATTACACTTTAGACAGCTATTCCTGCTGCTCTCTTACAAAAGCAATCACACCTTGACATACGTCATCAGCAATACAGCTTTCCCACGATCGGATTCCGTAATGTTTTACAGAAAGTAATATCAAATTTTACCTAATTCCCATATACGCACTCTCATTCATTCCCGTTTATTCCCACTGCAACATAATAAACAAATATTAATTTTTCATGAATTTCATACTACGAAATGCGAAATAATTAAAATTTTTGAAAATGAAAATCCCAATTAAATGACACTACACATTGATAACTTTGGTTATGATTTCAATTGATAACAAAAGACAAACGGTTATTGTTCCTAAGTGAATTTGACACCCTAAGTGTCGGCTTTATGGTTTTTAGGTAATTTTCTCAGTCTCCGAAACTATAATACACTCCTGGAAATGGAAAAAAGAACACATTGACACCGGTGTGTCAGACCCACCATACTTGCTCCGGACACTGCGAGAGGGCTGTACAAGCAATGATCACACGCACGGCACAGCCGACACACCAGGAACCGCGGTGTTCGCCGTCGAATGGCGCTAGCTGCGCAGCATTTGTGCACCGCCGCCGTCAGTGTCTGCCAGTTTGCCGTGGAATACGGATCTCCATCGCAGTCTTTAACACTGGTAGCATGCCGCGACAGCGTGGACGTGAACCGTATGTGCAGTTGACGGACTTTGAGCGAGGGCGTATAGTGGGCATGCGGGAGGCCGGGTGGACGTACCGCCGCATTGCTCAACACGTGGGGCCTGAGGTCTCCACAGTACATCGATGTCGTCGCCAGTGGTCGGCGGAAGGTGCACGTGCCCGTCGACCTGGGACCGGACCGCAGCGACGCACGGATGCACGCCAAGACCGTAGGATCCTACGCAGTGCCGTAGGGGACCGCACCACCACTTCCCAGCAAATTAGGGACACTGTTGCTCCTGGGGTATCGGCGAGGACCATTCGCAACCGTCTCCATGAAGCTGGGCTACGGTCCCGCACACCGTTAGGCCGTCTTCCGCTCACGCCCCAACATCGTGCAGCCCGCCTCCAGTGGTGTCGCGACAGGCGTGAATGGAGGGACGAATGGAGACGTGTCGTCTTCAGCGATGAGAGTCGCTTCTGCCTTGGTGCCAATGATGGTCGTATGCGTGTTTGGCGCCGTGCAGGTGAGCGCCACAATCAGGACTGCATACGACCGAGGCACACAGGGCCAACACCCGGCATCATGGTGTGGGGAGCGATCTCCGACACTGGCCGTACGCCACTGGTGATCGTCGAGGGGACACTGAATAGTGCACGGTACATCCAAATCGTCATCGAACCCATCGTTCTACCATTCCTAGACCGGCAAGGGAACGTGCTGTTCCAACAGGACAATGCACGTCCGCATGTATCCCGTGCCACCCAACGTGCTCTAGAAGGTGCAAGTCAACTACCCTGGCCAGCAAGATCTCCGGATCTGTCCCCCATTGAGCATGTTTGGGACTGGATGAAGCGTCGTCTCACGCGGTCTGCACGTCCAGCACGAACGCTGGTCCAACTGAGGCGCCAGGTGGAAATGGCATGGCAAGCCGTTCCACAGGACTACATCCAGCATCTCTACGATCGTCTCCATGGGAGAATAGCAGCCTGCATTGCTGCGAAAGGTGGATATACACTGTACTAGTGCCGACATTGTGCATGCTCTGTTGCCTGTGTCTATGTGCCTGTGGTTCTGTCATTGTGATCATGTGATGTATCTGACCCCAGGAATGTGTCAATAAAGTTTCCCCTTCCTGGGACAATGAATTCACGGTGTTCTTATTTCAATTTCCAGGAGTGTAGTTAGAAAGCTGTAAGTTTTATGAGATCTACTGAATAAGAAAAAGTAATATACCAAGTTTGAAAACAATTGGTTAATATTTACTATGATTTTTTAGATTGGTAGGGGGTATGAATGTACGTTCGTACTAGGCGACACGGTAGCCCGTTCGCACGGCCAAATAGCGTCAGCTGCGCGGTGATTGGTAGCTGAGGCGTCTTCCTGCAGCTCCGTCACAGCCACCGGCTCCACATCTACGTATCTTATTGCCATAGATGTTATCACGTAATAACTTGCGACGTCACAGACTGGTAGGATAAGGAACGGTGAAGCTGTCCGTAGAATCCACGTGTAAAGGAATACTGTGTATGGGAAATACTGACACGAAGAAGGGGCAGGATGGTAGGAAATGTGTGAAGACGTGAGGGAATGAGTTCCGTGGCGCTAGAGGGAGCTGCAGAGGGCAAAATCTGTAGACGAAGATGGACACTGGGATACAGCTGCAAAATAACTGAGGACGCAGGTTGCAAGTGCTACTCTGAGAGGAGTGCGTGGCGAGCCGCGCCGAACCGGTCACAAGACTGATGACTCCAAAACTGTGGGAACGGGCAACTGCTCCACGGTGGCACGGCGACTGCGTACGGCTGGCCTTCTTTGCGCGACAACCTGTGCGTCGCTTCGTCAACATCCGCGATGGTGCCAACAGCGTAGGGACTGCAGCGGCGAGGTGTGGGGTGCCGGGCTTTTCTCAGACGACGAGTACCTTCATATGGCGAGGTCTGGGAACACGGAATGCACCCACGAAATAACAAAGACGTTCGTTTCGGCAGTCCTGGTGTGTTGTGGGAGGCATAATGATGAGTGGGCGTACTGATGGGCATATTTCGGAACACGTTGCACATATCGGTCAGCATTATTGCGACATTCTCCGAGTCCCTGTTTTTACAGTGAAGCGCCGAAGAAGCTGTTGCAGGCAGGCGTATTCAAGTACAGAGATATGTAAACAGGCAGAATACGGCGCTGCAGTCTGCAACGCGTCTATAGGACAAGATTTAAGTGAGTTTGCGCGTGCTGTTTTAGTCGGCACATGACCGATGGGACACAGCGTCTCCTAGAGTGATGAAGTGGGGATTTTGCCATACGACCATTTCACGAGTGTCCCGTGAATATCAGGAATGTGGTAAATGATCTAATCTCCGACATCGCTGCGACGGGAAAATGATCCTACAAGAAAGGGAGCAACGACGACTGAAGAGAATCGTTCAACGTGACACAAGTGCAATCCTTCCTCAAATTGCTGCACATTTCAGTGCCGGGCCATCAACAAGTGTTACTGTGCGAACCATTCAACGAAACATCATCGATATGGGCTTTCAGAGCGGAAGGCCCACTCGTGTACCCTCGATGACTGGACGACACAAAGCTTTACGCCTCGCCTGGGCCCGTCAACACCGACACTGGACCCTCGGTGACTGGAAACACGTTGCCTGGTCGGACGAGGCTCGTTTGTACCGAGCGGATAGACGGTGGAGACAACCTCGTGAATTCATGGATCCCGAACGTCAGTAGGGGACTGTTCGAGATGGTGGAGGCTGAAATGGTGCGAGGCGTGTGCAGTTCGAGTCATATGGGACCCCTGATGCGTCTAGATACAACTCTGACAGTTGACACCGGACATCCTGTTTCATCATCTGGACATTAGTCGAGTCCATGCCACGTCGTGTTGCGGCAGCTATGCGTGCTCGCGGGGGCCCTACACGATATTACGCTGGTGTACCAGTTTCTTTGGCTCTTCAGTGTAGCTGTCTTCCGTTCCGCCGATTGGGCGTACCGTGTAGTCGTTTTTAACTCCTTATTTGTCTTCGTGTTCTACGGTTCTGATAAGGGTGCGAGTGACCCTAGTTGTTTTTCCGCCCTAAAACAAAACAAAACAAACACTGCACTCCTTAGCCAGGTGCGTCTTTTCAGGGATGCATTCACTTGTGACTTCACTTTTATCGATGACGAGGCCCGACTGCACCGCACAGCACAGACGGAAGAGCTCTCGGAACGAATGGACTGGCCTGCCCCTCCCCCTGGCGACTTAAATCGCAGACCACGTGTCGGATGCGTCAGGGAGGCGCGTTGCCTCACGCCCACCGCACTGGTGGAGCAGTGGGGCGCTCTTCCGCTGGAACTCGGCGTGGGAGGGAGCAGGTCACGAAGCGTGCATTTCCTTCCACCCGTTGTGGTCACACACCCTACTAACAACCGTGTCTGGCCTTTTTCAGTGCCGGCAGCGGTGGTCTAGCGGTTCTAGGCGCTGAGTCCGGAACCGCGCGACTGCTACGGTCGCAGATTCGAATCCTGCCTCGGGCATGGATGTGTGTGTTGTCCTTAGGTTAGTTAGGTTTAAGTAGTTCTAAGTTCTAGGGGGCTGATGACCACAGATGTTGAGTCCCACAGTGCTCAGAGCCATTTTGAACCTTTTGCAGTATGCAGGAGACCTTCGTAAATTGCGGCGCGACTTCTGTCTAATTATAGTCTTTTAGTCAGTCATTTCAGTTCGTCTCACTGCGTATTTGTTTCACTTACCTACTGAATTTTCATCTTGGTCTGTTAGTTGGGAGTACCATCATGCGGAGGTTACTTTCGCCCTTAATCTGTGCACACCAGTGCATACTGTGAACAGTGACCGGTCCGTCACCGTTCCTTGGCGTACTTCAGCAGCTGTCTTTACGCGTGTCCAGCTTGTTCAGTTAAGAAAGACGTTTGCGTTCTTTTCTGCGAGCAATTCCTGAATTCATCTTTAAATCTGGTCCGATACTCGCTACTCTCGTGTTTTATGCACTAACGGACAGTGCCGAATTGTACCAAATACCTTCGGGAAACATGAACGTGTTCCCTGTTGACTACGGCAGTCTGCATCTCACACTAAAAACAAAGCGAGCTGACTTTCCAAAATATCTTCGCGGAATCCACGTTGACGTTTATAGAGGATATTTTTGGTCTCCGAAAACAACTCAAAACGTGAGAGGGAAGCGCATTCCACAGTTGTGCAACAGACTGGTGTCAGAAATATAGGCCTGTAATCATGGGCATCTCTCCTACGAGCCTTTCCGTTTCAAAAAATGTTCAAATGTGTGTGAATTTCCTAAGGGACCAAACTGCTGAGGTCATCGGATCTTAGACTTACACACTATTTAAACCAGGTTCTGAAGCGCTTTGATTCCACGTTACAACTCATTGCCTCCAATCACAGTAAACACACACAGGAACAGAACGCACCAGCACGCCACACGCAACTCTTTCCCACAGGAGATGTTCAGTACGCCCCCCGTTGGCACTGATTCGTGCATCAACCCGCCGTCGTGGTGAATCTCGGGTGCGCTGAGGTATCCCTGGTGCGTTGCGAACGGTTTCGCAACCTTCCATAATACGGGCACGGAGCCTCTCAACATCTCGCACGGGTCCCTCACACGAGAGCCTTTCAGATGCCCACACAAATAAGAGTCCAGTGGGTTTAGGTCCGGTGGAGGCCAGGCAGTCGGTCCATCTCCACCTGTCCGTCTGTTTGCCGAATCTGTTATTTACAAGCCGACGGACATTAACACTAAAATCAGGAGGTGCTCCATCGTGCATGAAATACGTGTTTTGTCGCACAACTGAAGGCACATAGCAACAGATCAGGTACAATGTTCTCTGCGAAATTATGGTACTCTTGTTTGTTGAGCCTGGTAAGGCTCCACCAGTCAGCAACAATGGCGGCCCAAACATTGACAGGAAATGTGAGACATTCACAGAAGAGTAGTCGTGCCGGTGACTGCGCTTGCACACGCTGCAAGTGGTATCGGTACAACTGGCGCTCGTGTAGCAGTCGCGAGACAGCCGTTTGGTGCGAGGTGAGTGCTGCAGCTGCAGCTGCGCGTCTTGTGGTGACGCCGTCAGCTGCGCCAACAGCTGCCGCCTCCCCGTCCTTCTAGGCCTCCAGCGGTCGTCATTGTCGGGCTTGAAATGTCTCGTGTTTGCCGAGACGACAATGGGAGGCTTCACACGTCTTGCTGTCGGCAAACTTTCGCCCTAGAAACGTCTGCCGGTACAAAAGTTGATCGCCAGCGCCACTGACGTCACGTAATCCACACATCAGATGCGCGCCTGCCACCTCTGCACTTCCGTTCTCTCTAACACTGCACGAGACGCATCTGTGATTAACTCTACGCAGGAACCCGTCTGATTGACAAGCAACACACTCGCCGTGCACAACTTAACCACACGTCACCAACAGGGCACGTTCGCGATGATACTAACTAGCTGTGTTTACCGTGATTAATGAGTTGAAGAAAATGAGTAGTAACGTGGAAACAAAGTGTTTCCACATCCATGTTCATGTAACGTTATTTCTCCGTCTACGTGTGAGGAAAATTCTCCTGATATTTGTGTCATCTATTTTTGTTACACGCAGTATATCAAACGTGAGAGAAGAGCTATTTAGAAGGCTGACCGTAGTCAAACTATTTTTGTGGAGTCGGCTACATATCGCATACCCAAAGGACTAGCTGCTGTTGTTTATTCCAGTGAAAGTCAGTTTCATTACGTTTTATTCTGATATTCATCCCGTAATGCAGAAGTGTTACGAGTGGAACAGGGAATTATGCTTTATAGATCTAGAAAAGGCATATGACCGGGTCCCTAGGAGGAAGTTATGGTCTGTCCTACGAGATTATGGAATAGGAGGCAAACCTTTGCAAGCAATTAAATGTCTTTACATAGATAGTCAGGCAGCAGTTGGAGTTGACGGTAAATTGTGTTCATGGTTCAGAGTAGTTTCAGGGGTAAGACAAGGCTGCAACCTTTCTCCACTGTTGTTCATATTATTTATGGATCATGTGTTGAAAACAATAGACTGGCTGGGTGAGATTAGAATATGTGAACACAAAATAAGCAGTCTCGCACATGCGGATGACTTAGTTGTGATGGCAGATTCGATTGAAAGTTTGCAGAGTAATATTTCACAGCTACAAAATTGTTGAGGCTTTCGTGGCCACTTGTTGACAAACTAGATCAGAAATGTAAGGACTATGGTATGAAGATACTGTAGCATCTCCAAAACGAAAGTAATGTCAGTGGGAAAGAGATATAAACGGACTGAGTGCCAAATAGAAGGAACAAAGTTAGAACAGGTGGACGGTTTCAAGTACTTAGGATGCATATTGTCACAGGATGGCAACATAGTGAAAGAACTGGAAGCGAGGTGTAGGAAAGCTTATGCAGTGAGCGCTCAGCTACGATCTACTCTCTTCTGCAAGAAGGAAGTCAGTACCAAGACTAAGTTATCTGTGCACCGTTCAATCTTTCGAGCAACTTTGTTGTATGGGAGCGAAAGCTGGATGGATTCAGGTTACCTTATCAATAAGGTTGAGGTTACGGATATGAAAGTAGCTAGGATGATTGCAGGTACTAGTAGATGGGAACAATGGCAGGAGGGTGTCCACAATGAGGAAATCAAAGAAAAACTGGGAATGAAGTCTATAGATGTAGCAGTCAGGGCGAACAGGCTTAGATGGTGGGGTCATGTTACACGCATGGGAGAAGCAAGGTTACCCAAGAGACTCATGGGTTCAGCTGTAGAGGGTAGGAGGAGTCGGGGTAGACCAAGGAGAAGGTACCTGGATTCAGTTAAGAATGATTTTAAAGTAATAGGCTTAACAACAGAAGAGGCATCAATGTTAGCACTGAATAGGGGTTCGTGGAGGAATTTTATAAGGGGGACTATGCTCCAGACTGAACGCTGAAAGGCATAATCAGTCTTAAATGATGATGATGATGACTATGATTCATCCCGCATATGTACTGTCGATTTCGAGGCAATGTCGTGTCATCTTTGTGTACCGGTGGGGCTCGTTTCAAGGATCAAATGCCATAAGTGCTCCGAATCAAGTCAGGCGCCCATAATGCTTATCTCATACAGTTGGATAATTCGTGTCAAACTCTGTCTACTCTCTGCGACAAAACGAGTAACAGGTACCTGAAGATGAGGCAATACTGAAGTCGATACTGCCTGTGTGAGATGAACATCAAAATAATAGCACTCTACAAAAAAAGAGCTGCTATGTTTTTTTTTTATTGGAATAAAAAAAATGAATAGTGAAACTATTTTTGGACGCACGTCTTCCGCGCATCGTTGAAGCTCGAGCGACATATTAGGTGCTAGTCAACAGCTGCCATTTCCGAGCCACGTAGATAACATTCGTTACGTTCTCCGGTTCCGGCCTGTGGAAGCCGGTTCCGGCCTGTGGAAGGCAGTTATAAAACACGCCGGTGTTTTTACAGCAAGTCCAGCCGCGGTCGTCGTGGCGACAGTGAGTAACTGACGCCGCGTCTCGGCCCAGACGAGAGCTTATCTTTATGGGCGGCGCCACACTCACGCCACATTCCGCTCCGCCTGAAGACGCGCTGTTTCTCCGTTTTCGTGTTCCTCCCCTACAGTCGGCAGCAGCGGACTTTTAACGGGCACAGCCTCCGCGCACAGAATCCCAGGCCAGGGCACGAGCTGCTGTTGACTTAACCGCGTAACTGGCTGTTTCTCGTGCGCGCTCTTCCGCCTCAGTGCATAATTTCCCGTGGCGTGACTGGCACAGTCGCGACGAACGCATTCCTCAGTCATAAAAACATTTCTGTGTTGATTTTAGTTTACGGACCGAAACTAAAGTGAATTAGGACAGAAGAAGTAAATCCCCTCTCTTTAAATAGTCCAACTTCCGTGTATGAAACGTCTTCGAACGTTCGATGGCTTTACAAATGAGTATAGGTGTTAAATATATGACATTAAGCGTATGAGCGAGAAACCTAGTGGAAAAGATCTGAACTTAAGGAATCTATTTTAAAAAAATCGGAACTTTGTCCACAAAATTTTTCTCCGCTTACCTTTTACGTATTGTGCATTCTCCTCCTTCGAAATACTTCCCTCCACAGTTGACACTCGGCTCCTAACTGTCCACTTCTGGAAGCAGTCTCGGTACGCCTCGTGCTGGACTCCGTGAAGCGCCGTCTCCAAATTTTCTTTTCCTCGTGTATCTCTGCAACGGTGTTTTCAGCTTTGGATATATATATATATATATATATATATATATATATATATATATATATATATATATATATAAAAGAAGAACGCAAAATCATGAGGAAAATTTTAGGAGGAAGACCCACACCAGATGGCTACAGACTACAGAAGAACTCAACAGTAGAAGCATATTCGAACATCGAGAACGATATGAGAAAAAGGCGCCTTAAATTCTACGGACATTTAGATAGACTCCCTGAAACAAGACTCACCAAGAAAATTCTAGAACACATCAAGACACTTAAAGTCTCGACACCCTGGATGGAACGAGTCCGAAAAGACCTACAAGCAATTGGCATCACAAACACCACAGACAGAAGCACCTTCCGAAAACACATAGACAATTGGGAAGTAAAGTCAGAAGCGCTAAAACAGCGGACCAAACAAGAATGGTCTGAGGAGAGAAAAGAGGCCCTCTCCAAGAGAATGAAGGAGTACTGGAAGGACAGGAAGAACAAGCCTTGAAAGTCATAAGCTTAACGATTTCCTTTTAGGGAAAATTCGCCAACAATAACAATAAATAAATATATATATATATATATAAAAGAAACGCTGGGACAAGGTATACAGAGTACGGAGGATGACACGGCACAGTGGTTCCGTTTCTTGTGCACAGTAGTCACGCATCGACAGGGATGAATTTATGGTTGTGGTTGCGTTAGTGTGATGCCAGAGACACGAATTTTCTCGCCACATTTTAGGCCGTTTCCTCCTCACATGATCCAACTGAAACGTTAGAATCTTCTGCAATCCCCCGGACGGTCTGTCTTCGCCTGGCACGCACAGTTTCGTTGGCGCTCCTGACTCGAGCTTGGTCGGCACACGTCGAAGGGCGTCCTGAACGAGGCTCGTCTTTAATCTCCGCCAACCGAGCACGGCTCGAGCGCCCGCCACCGTCGCCTTCCCACATCACTCGGTGTGTCTCTGTAAAGGTCTTCTCGAGTTTCACGCAAAAGTTAATGCGGAGGCGTCGCCCGACTACGTTTGTCATTTCGAAATTCGCAAACTGTGCGACATAATGTTCTACTCAATTCAGTACTGAACAACAACTAACAGACATACAACAATGAAACTTCCGGCAGTTTACGGAATTTTTTGAACTGACCTCGTATACTTGAAGTTTTGTTGGAATTCAGTGTTCCAATTATGAAAGACTGGAGAATTACAGTGTGCATAATTTCCGTCCCACTCCAACCAAAAGCAAGTGTTTTTTTCTTTTTTTCCCGCATCTGAATATTTATGACGTCATATTTCCTGAACTATGTATCGTATAGTGAAATAAATTTTCGGCTACTGCCTGTGTTAAATGTAGATACTGTCTCAGCATTGTGTGTGTGTGTGTGTGTGCGTGTGTGTGTGTGTGTGTGTGTGTGTGTGTGTGTGTGTGTGTGTGTGGGTTGGGGGGAGGGGAGGTGGTATTAGAGCGAAAAAGTTTCTAAAAGGTTTGAAATTTTGTGTAAAGTTTGTTGCATGTCACTGATTCTTCCATTTTCTTCCAAATTCCGAGCCGTGCTGGAGTGGTCCGTTCAGCTGCGCGAAGCCGCTCTGCCAGGGTGGCGTAGTGCTTAGCGCGGCAGCAGCAGCCCCTCGATCGAAACTCAGCGTCGGTACAAATTTTCATCCGTCGTCTCAGTGTGTACATATGCACTGTAGATGTTTAAGACCTGAAAAGGTCTCTGGAACCGTATAGTTACACGGACTGACTTAATTCATAAGTTTTACGCGGCCGGTAGCAGGTAACTGCGGCGGTCTCTCGTTGTTGCACACTTTTTCTACGGCGGTTAATACCCAGACGCGACCGCCGGCAGCTAATTAAGAGGGGCCCACCAGTTGCGGACGAGCGTAATGCAGGCAAATGTATGCGCACACATTAGGCCGGCGCTTGGCACGCCCGCGGGCGCCGCCGATGAAGCCGTCACGCGCCACTCCACAACTTCCTGGCGATCGCGTACTCTGACACCCAGCAGACTCCCTTGCGAAACCGCCGCTACCTCATCATAGCGCTGCTTAAATCTGCAGGAGAAGCTGCATTGCCAAACACTGCATCCAACTAATGTTTATTTTTCTTTCTAAATTAATGCAGTAAATGAAGCAGGCAAGAAGGAATACAAACGTCTCAGAAATGAGATCGACAGGAAGTGCAAAATGGCTAAGCAGGGATGGCTGGAGGGCAAATGTAAGGATGGAGAGGCGTATATCACTAGGGGTAAGAAAGATACTGCCTACAGGAAAATTAAAGCACCTTCGGAGAAAAGAGAACCACTGGTATGAATATCAAGAGCCCAGATGCAAACCCAGTTCTAAGCAAAGAAGGGAAAGCGGAAAGGTGGAAGGAGTATATAGAGGCTCTATGCAAGGTCGATTTTCTTGAGGACAATATTATGGAAATGGAAGAGGATGTAGATGAACATGAAATCGGAGATACGATACTGCGTGAAGAGTTTGACAGAGCACTGAAAGACCTAAGTCGAAACAAGGCCCCGGGAGTAGACAACATTCCATTAGAACTACTGACAGCCATGGGAGAGCCAGCCCTGACAAAACTCTACCATCTGGTCAGCAAGATGTAAGAGACAGGCGAAATACCCTCAGACTTCGAGAAGAATATAATAATTCCAATCCCAAAGAAAGCAAGTGTTGACAGGCGCGAAAATTACCGAACTATCAGTTTAATACGCCACGGCTGCGAAATAATAACACGAATCCTTTACAGACGAATGGAAAAACTGGTAGTAGCCAACCTCGGGGAAGATCAGTTTGGATTCCGTAGAAATATTGGAACCGTGAGGCAATACTGACCCTACGACTTATCTTAGAAAGTAGATTAAGGAAAGGCAAGCCTACGTTTCTATCATTTGTAGACTTGTAGAAAGCTTTTCACAATGTTGACTGGAATACTCTCTTTCAAATTCTGAAGTTGGCAGGGGTAAAATACAGGGAGCGAAAGGCTGTTTTCAATTTGTACAGAAACCAGATGACAGTTATAAGAGTCGAGGGGCACGAAAGGGAAGCAGTGGTTGGGAAGGGAGGGAGACAGGGTTGTAGCCTCTCCCCGATATTATGCAATCCGTATATTGAGCAAGTAGTAAAGGAAACAAAAGGAATATTCGGAGTAAGAATTAAAATCCACGGAGAAGAAATAAAAACTTTGAGGTTCGCCGATGACATTGTAATTCTGTCAGAGACAGCAAAGGACTTGGAAGAGCAGCTGATCGGAATGGACAGTGTCTTGAAAGGAGGATATAAGATGAACATCAACAAAATCAAAGCGAGGAAAATGGAATGTAGTCGAATTAAATCGGATAATGCTCAGGGAATTAGATTAGGAAATGAGACGCTTAAAGCAGTAAATGATTTTAAATTTGTTAACATCGAGTATAGACTTAAATGTCAGGAAGTCGTTTCTGAAAGAATTTGTATGGAGTGTGGTTCGAATGGCTCTGAGCGCTATGGGACTTATCATCTGTGGTCATCAGCCCCCTAGAACTTAGAACTACTTAAACCTAAGTAACCTGAGGACATCAGACACATCCATGCCCGAGGCAGCATTCGAACCTGCGACCGTAGCGGTCGCGCGGTTCCAGACTGTAGCGCCTAGAATGTATGGAAGTGAAACGTGGACGACAAATAGTTTGGACAAGAAGAGAATATAAGCTTTCGAAATTTGTTGCTACAGAAGAATGCTGAAGATTAGATGGGTAGATCACATAACTAATGAGGAGGTATTGACTAGAATTGGAGGGAAGAGAAATTTGTGGCACAACTTGACTAGAAGAAGGGATCGGTTGGTAGGACATATTCAGAGGCCTCAAGGGATCACCAATTTAGTATTGGAGGCTAGCAGGGAGGGTAAAAATCGTAGGGGTAGACCAAGAGATGAATACACTAAGCAGATTCGGGAGGATGTAGGTTGCAGTAGGTACTGGGAGATGAAGAAGCTTGCACAGGATAGAGTAGCATGGAGAGCTGCATCAGACCAGTCTCTGGACTGAAGACCACGACAACAACAACAACAACAATTCGTTTACAGCAGGTCACGTTCTGGTGTAGCATGTCAATCGCTGGCCGCGCCTGTCACTTAATGGTGGTCGGTATCGTGAGCCTGGAGACAGGCACGCCGCACACTGTGATGTCTTAGAATACATTTACTCACCACCGATTTCGATCACGGACCATCTTCACAGTGCTAGCACATAAATGGAAACAAAGAGAAAACTACGAACGTCAACACAAGTTACATTTTCATCAGAACTATTAGTCGCACAGTTACGTGTACTGACGAAAAATATCTGTTGTGATAGTTTCACTTGGCGTGCGTACTATTTAACCAGGAAAACATACGCCATTGGTGACTTGCAAACGTAACAAAACTGATGCTTAACGCTGTAGTACGCGCTTAACCGTGCAGCAAACAACGCTGAAAACATTTGAGAGGTGTAAGCGCACAGCGCCATTGCTCAGGCACGACAAGGCGCAGGAGGCTGACACACAAGAGTTGACCAAAGAAGCCACAAGCCAAACTAGAACTTAGCAAGTACTGTCGGGGATTGATAGACATGATCTCAAGTTAAAATAAAATAAAAGAAGCTATATATAGAATTTTATAAAATCAAACCGTCCGTTTTGTGGAAACCATTTCATATGAAAATGTAGATAGGCATGTACAATAGTTTGCAGTACAACTGTCACGTGATGTCGCCAAACACGAATGCTACCATCATGATGCTGTAAACAGAACCTGGTTCACCCGAAAGGATGACGTTTTGCCATTCGTGCACCCAGGTTCGTCGTCGAGTACAGCATCGCAGGCGCTCCTGTCTGTGATGCAGCGTCAAGGATAGCCGCAGCCACGATCTCCGAGCTGATAGTCCATGCTGCTGCAAACGTCGTCGAATTCTTCGTGCAGATGGTTGTTGTCTTGCAAACGTCCCCAGCTGTTGACTCAGGGATCGAGACGTGGCTGCACGATCCGTTACAGCCATGCGGATAAGATGCCTGTTATCTCGACTGCTAGTGATACGAGGCCGTTGGGATCCAGCACGGCGTTCCGTATTACCCTCCTGAACCCAACGATTCCATATTCTGCTAACAGTCACTGGATCTCGACCAACGCGAGCTGCAATGTCGCGATACGATGAACCGCAATCCCGATAGGCTACGATCCGACCTTTATCAAAGTCGGAAACGTGATGGTACGCATTTCTCCTCCTTACACGAGGCATCACCACAACGTTTCACTAGGCAACACCGGTCAACTGCTGTCTGTGTATAAGAAATCGGTTGGAAACTTTCCTCATATCAGCACGTTGTAGGTGTCGCTACCGGCGCCAACCTTGTGTGAATGGTCTGAAAAGCTAATCATTTGCATATCACAGCATGTTCTTCCTTTCGGTTGAATTTCGCGTCTGTAGGACGTAATCTTCGTGGTGTAGTAATTTTAATGGCCAGTAGTGTATATGTTAGCTAATAATTTTACCATGTGTGTGGACGCGTTATAGTATTAGATCCTTAATGACAATGCAAAATAGATATTAAAAGTTTCTAAAAACATACCTACGTCATGAAAATGTGAACGCCAGCGTCTGCTGTCCGGTTTACGGGTGGCGGCGGCTGTTCTCCAGTATGAAGATAGTCGCCGACTTCCCTAAACGCATGTAAACTGTGGTCTGGACCGACGGTACTGTTCTGCAAGGCGAGTGATTTCGATAGGATGACCAATGTTTGCTAATACCCATTAGCGAAAAAACCTTGCCAAAGCGTTGGCAGGAAGCATTACCTTGCAACGAGTACACTGCTCTGGAAAAGTTTAGTGTGAGGTAGATAAACCAACACAACGTGTTAACTACTCTGTGGAACTCAATGAATGAAAGTTGGCAGAGTTCCCGCAGTCGCGCCCAGAAATCTAGACGTCACGTGGCGTGAGTTCGGCCTGAATGTAGCGTTGGCAAGGCGCCTCAGACCGCACGGCTACCCCGCGCGGCTTGCACTTTTTCGACGATCAACGGCCATCTGTCCAATGAAGCATAGAGCGTGATTCTTGTTAAAACGCCTCCTGTCAGCACACCGTGGACGTCCGGTTGCAAATTACAGCCTATGAACAGCAGCAAACACGGGAGCGTGAAGCAGGCGCGTGCACCGGAGTACCGCGCGCAGCAGCCACTAACGAGACATTGACGGTAGCAGCGTGGCGGTCCGTCGTTCTGCAGCACTGCAGCCGCCGCTAAAGCCCGCCATGCACCACAGTTACCTCGGCGCCGCTTATGGATAGCGCCATTTTGCCATGCACGGTATACTTCAACCACGACGGCACGGCAAAAGCTTACAAACTTGGCCTCTCTGGTCATGCTTCCGTCCTTGGCCCGATAGCCAGGACTGTACCCTTTTCGATGTTTCTGCATTACGACAACGACTGCACGGGAATGCAGCCGCGTGGCTGCCAATATTTCGACCGGGGGAGGGCATCCTATAATTTTAAAGGCAAAACTGCAGCAAGTAAGCGCTATGCAAGTGAATTTAAAACTTCAGTTCACAGAGCAATTCCGAAAAGCACAAATGCACACACACACACTGTGTAACGCTAGTACTATCACACAACCAAAATGACCGACGTCAGAAGTTACCGACAGTGAAAATTCGTAATCAATGGGTGAGTTGGCATTTATTCTGTGTCTCTGTTTTTTCACAGAGGAGAGGGCATAATTCCACTCACGACTTAAACAAAACCCTCCATCTCTATTTGTAAGAGTATTTGCTAATTTAATTTCTACTGCTTCCGTAGTAACACTACCCCAATAGCTGAAAGTCCATGCCAGAATCTCCATGTTTTCATATTCCAAAGGATGACTGGCGCCCAGACGATGTTCTCCAATGGCGGATATTCTATGTGACGCCAGATCGGTGACTTGCGAGTCAGTGATGATGAAAGACACGCAACACCCAGTCCCCTGCGGATAATCGAAGCCGGGCCCCCTGCGTGGTAGGCGGTAACGCTGCCGCCACGCTACGGAGGCGGACTCGGTTGCTGTGAGCGTGTGTGCCGCTTGCGCTCAGTACACCGGTCCTCTACCGTCCTGGTAGTCCACTAATACACGACACGACTCAACTGCAAGGAACACTTGTAGACACCCGCATTACGCAAAGAAAAATCATCCATCCTTTGCGGAACCTGAGAGGATCCTAATCTTAGATCGTGGCGAACAAAAACATATCGCATTATATCTAAGCTAAACACTAACAGTCCTGTAGGAAACTCAGGTCTCACAACAACTGCACAGTTTTCCGCTCCCTTTCTTCGCTGAGGCGACAGAAGACATAGGATAGCTGCTTTTGAGTGCCGTAGTGCATCAGGTCGCAGCTCGACGTACCACGAACTCAACGATCCGCTGGAAGTCCCCTGCAGCAACAGAAATATCGCGTCGTGCTGCCTCTGTACCCGTTGACAACTGCTAATGAGTTACCGGTGCAGGATTTCATGCACGGACTCACCTCTCCGTTATGACCCATCAAACTTCGATGGTATTCATATCGGGAGCCCTGAGTGACCAAATTACTTCCTCGAACTGTCCAGAGAGTTCTTCAGACCAGACGCGAACAGTTCTGGCCTGGTGATATGGCGCATCGCTGTTTGGGAACAAGAAGTCCGTTAGTGGCTACAGATGCCCTCCCAGTAGCCGAACATAGCAATTTCCAGTCAATGATCGGTTCAGTTCGACCAGAAGAGCCAGTCCATTGCATGTAGGCACAGCCCACACCATTATGCATGCCACAATAAGTTTGCACAGCGCCTTGTTGGCAGGGCAACGGCCTTGCCGCAGTGGATACACCGGTTCCCGTGCGATCACCGGTTAAGCGCTGTCGGGCGTGGTCGGCACTTGGATGGGTGACCATCCAGGCCGCCATGCGCTGTTGCCATTTTTCGGGATGCACTCAGCTTCGTGATGCCAATTGAGGAGCTACTCGACCGAGTACTGGTGGCTTCGGTCAAGAATACCATCATTACGACAGGGAGAGCGGTGTGCTGACCCCACGCCCCTCCTATCCGCATCGTCCTCTGAGGATGACACGGCGGTCAGATGGTCCCGATGCCCCACTTGCGGCCTGTAGACGGAGTGGTTCTTGTTGGCAGCTACATGCCTTCGTGGGGTCTGCGCGACACTCGTACACTACTATCTGCTATAACCAACCAACATCCGGACTCATGTGACCAGGCCACGATTTTCGAGTCGCCTAGGGTCCGAGCCATATGGTCACGAACCCAGGACAGACGCTGAAAGCCGGTGTCCTGATGTTAGCAGGGGCATTCGCGTCGGTCGTCTGCTGTTGCAGCTCATTAACTCCAGATTTTGCTAAACTGTGCTAACGGATACGTCCGTCGTACGTCCCATATTGATGTCTGCGGTTATTTCACGCTGCGTCCATTAGCACTGACAACTCTACGGCAAAGCCATTGCTCTCGGTCTTTAATTGAAGGGCATCGGCTACTGCGTTGCCTTTGTTGAGAGGTAATTGCTGAAATCTGGCGTTCTCGGTACACTGTCGACACCTGGAATTTCCCATGCGTCCAGCACCGAGTACCGTTGCGCGTTCAGAGTCTGTCAATTCTAGTCGTGCGCTGAAAACCTTTTCGCATGAATCACCTGCTAAAAATGACAGTTCCGCCAAGGCACTGCCCTTGTATACGCTGCGTGCGCGACACTGTCGCTATTCCATGACTTTCGTCGACTCATTGTATAAAGTCCGCTGCTAGCGGTGCATGCTGAGTGCTCGTTGCAGGTTGACACTGAATAAAGGCGGTGGTCACATTATGGTGACTGGACCGTGTGGAAGAATACTTCTTCCAGCAGTCGGACTCGAAATGACTACTTGGGCGTCGAGAGCGTGTATGTGTGTGTGTGTGTGTGTGTGCGCGCGCGCGCGCGCGCGCGCGCTCGTGGTTGACCTCGGCTGTTCGCCACAGCGGTCTGTTGTGTCGACAGCTGACCTCGCGGGCGCCGTCGGCGACGCCCCGGATCGCTCATTGTGCTCCGGAGGCGCCGGTCGTTTCGCTGTCGGCGCGGTCGATGGGTCGATGGGTCGATTTCCCGCCGCTCGATTACAATCTGCGCCGGCGAGCCCCGCCCTGCTTGGGCGGGACGGGCCATTAGTACCAGCCTCGCCCGCTACTGTCGCAGTGGCGCAGCCTCGCTCTGCCTTCCACAGTGACGCGACAGGGGCCGTGTGTGCAATGTCAGAGGCTGCGGAGGTTAGTCAGTGACGGACGTGCTGGCTGCGTTAAACGCAACTTTGTTCTGCGGCGTAGCTACCTGTCGCTGATGCTGCAGACAGGTTGTTTCGTCCAGAATGATTTCACGGCGACTGTATAGTTGTGAATCTTGATATTTTCCTGCCTCACTAAACGCCCAATGTTTTATGTACATCGGTGTTTCTCGACCTTTCTGTGGTCATTAACCCTGAGTGCAGTCAGATACTAGCTAGTACCCGTCACCACTAACGTCATCATCAGTGCCTAAGTAAATTGTAGAATGAAAAAATTCTGTTTGAACACTTCCATTTTTAGAATGGCGACAGATAGTGATTTATTATATCACGGATTAGTGATTCTGCTTATTTCCAACAATCTTTTTTTTTATTGAATAATGAAACACTTAACAGTGCGCCGCAAATGCTACCTACAACACCTCTTCAAGAAAGAAAGCTAATTGTCTACATGTGGATAGACACACTCTACACCACCATTCAAAAGCAACCGAATTAAAATGCATACGTTACACTTACTGTTTGTAAATTACTTCATTGCTGGAGTCATTACTTCTGAACTGGAAGACCTTAGGCTGCCAAAGCTTTATGTCTGACAACTAATAGTAATAATCATAACACTGGGAAGGCCCTGCAGGACTTTAGTCACCATTACGTAGTTACCGTTGTGTCGTGTCGTCAATTAGATGGATTATCTGTCGCCAAATGAATAATAAAGCAAATGAATAATAAAGCAATTGTAGCGACAACCTACAACTTAGAGACGACATTTTGATGAGATATTAAAGCATATATGACGTATACGTCTCAGTTGCTTTTATAGATGGACGCCACATTGTAAAATAATTTGTATCTAAAAAGTGGACTATATGAGTAGAAGATCTCGATACATTCGTTTCAAAAGCTTAAACCGCAACCAGATTGTGTAACAGATTAACCATCGTGTTTAAAAAAAAGATAACGAGTGGCAGCTTGATAATCGGTATAACAGTCTTATGAAATAGTGATAATACTATTGATCTTAAAAAATAATTTTTGTTTCATAACCGTAACACACTCTAATTCTTTTGTTTTTACCTCCAAGAAAATTTCATTCCGCCCCTCAGGGGGTAATTACCCCCAGGTTGGCAACCACTGACCCGCACCTGTACACTGCATGGCGGAGGATACCACGCACCCACAGCTGGTCACGTCCTTTCCCGTTCCGCTCACAGACGACTGCCTGTATGCCTCAGTACGAAATCTAATTTTTGCAGTCGCTACGCGAAGGGTATTATCGTGGGTGTACAATATTTCTGCAGTCGGTCTCAGATATCATCTAATTTGGAAATTTGTGGTAAGTTCGATGGGACCAAACTGCTGAGGTCATCGGTCCCTAAGCTTACACGCTACTTGAACTAACTTACGCTAAGTACAACACGCACGCCAATACCCGAGGGAGAAATCGAACGCCGGCCGCTGTGACCGAGCGGTTCTAGGCGCTTCAGTCCGGAACCGCACTGCTGAAACGGTCGCAGGTTCGAATCCTGCCTCGGGCAAGGCTGTGTGAGTTGTCCTTACGTTAGTTAGGTTCAAGTAGTTGTAAGTTCTAGGGGACTGATGACCTCAGATGATAAGTCCCATAGTGCTTAGAGCCATTTGAACCATTTCAGGACTCGAACCTCCGACGGGGGCAGCCGCACGAACCGTGACAAGGCGCCTCAGACCACACGGGTACCCCGCGCGGCTGTATGTTATCCAAACTTCCTCAACAGTGTTTCTCTAAAAGAACGTCTTCTTCCCCGCGGCGATTCCAGTTTGAGTTCTCAAAGCGTCTCCATAATACTTGCGAGTTGATCGAACCTCTGCCGGCAGCAAATCTAGCAAAATCTCAATGGCTCTGATGGTTTTCTGTAATCTTATTTCGCAGGGACCGCAGACATCCGAGCAGTGCTCGAGAATGGGTGGGACTAGTGTTGTGTGTGCGGTCTCCTTTACAAATGAACCACAGTTTCATAGGTTTAACCCGATAAGCCGAGGTTGACCATATGCCTTCCCTATGAGTGACCATACATGCTACACTCCTGGAAATTGAAATAAGAACACCGTGAATTCATTGTCCCAGGAAGGGGAAACTTTATTGACACATTCCTGGGGTCAGATACATCACATGATCACACTGACAGAACCACAGGCACATAGACACAGGCAACAGAGCATGCACAATGTCGGCACTAGTACAGTGTATATCCACCTTTCGCAGCAATGCAGGCTGCTATTCTCCCATGGAGACGATCGTAGAGATGCTGGATGTAGTCCTGTGGAACGGCTTGCCATGCCATTTCCACCTGGCGCCTCAGTTGGACCAGCGTTCGTGCTGGACGTGCAGACCGCGTGAGACGACGCTTCATCCAGTCCCAAACATGCTCAATGGGGGACAGATCCGGAGATCTTGCTGGCCAGGGTAGTTGACTTACACCTTCTAGAGCACGTTGGGTGGCACGGGATACATGCGGACGTGCATTGTCCTGTTGGAACAGCAAGTTCCCTTGCCGGTCTAGGAATGGTAGAACGATGGGTTCGATGACGGTTTGGATGTACCGTGCACTATTCAGTGTCCCCTCGACGATCACTAGTGGTGTACGGCCAGTGTAGGAGATCGCTCCCCACACCATGATGCCGGGTGTTGGCCCTGTGTGCCTCGGTCGTATGCAGTCCTGATTGTGGCGCTCACCTGCACGGCGCCAAACACGCATACGACCATCATTGGCACCAAGGCAGAAGCGACGATCATCGCTGAAGACGACACGTCTCCATTCGTCCCTCCATTCACGCCTGTCGCGACACCACTGGAGGCGGGCTGCACGATGTTGGGGCGTGAGCGGAAGACGGCCTAACGGTGTGCGGGACCGTAGCCCAGCTTCATGGAGACGGTTGCGAATGGTCCTCGCCGATACCCCAGGAGCAACAATGTCCCTAATTTGCTGGGAAGTGGCGGTGCGGTCCCCTACGGCACTGCGTAGGATCCTATGGTCTTGGCGTGCATCCGTGCATCGCTGCGGTCCGGTTCCAGGTCGACGGGCACGTGCACCTTCCGCCGACCACTGGCGACAACATCGATGTACTGTGGAGACCTCACGCCCCACGTATTGAGCAATTCGGCGGTACGTCCACCCGGCCTCCCGCATGCCCACTATACGCCCTCGCTCAAAGTCCGTCAACTGCACATACGGTTCACGTCCACGCTGTCGCGGCATGCTACCAGTGTTAAAGACTGCGATGGAGCTCCGTATGCCACGGCAAACTGGCTGACACTGACGGCGGCGGTGCACAAATGCTGCGCAGCTAGCGCCATTCGACGGCCAACACCGCGGTTCCTGGTGTGTCCGCTGTGCCGTGCGTGTGATCATTGCTTGTACAGCCCTCTCGCAGTGTCCGGAGCAAGTATGGTGGGTCTGAAACACCGGTGTCAATGTGTTCTTTTTTCCATTTCCAGGAGTGTATTTCCACTTCATCCCACTCAGCAACGTTACACTTACATGCGAGTAGGCTTCAAGTAGTAAGTTACACATTATTCTGACATACTAAGTAACTTTTATTGAAGACACTCTGACGCTTAAAGTGATATATATATATATATATATATATATATATATATATATATATATATATATATGCATTGAACTATATGAAAGAAAATCGTCATAACTTATGAACAGTTTGGGTTGGGACGTTCAAACCGCACGGTTAGCCGCCCACTTTCATTTGGATGGGTTTTTTCAGTAAGCAAAATTGGCGCATTTGGGGGACTGAGAATCCACATTTCGCTAACGAAAAGTTCTTCAACCTCAATGGGTGACTGTGTGGTCGGCAGTGCCCAGCCACGGAATAATCGATGCGATATTCCTTGATGGTACGGTGACTACCGAACGGTACGTGCAAGTTTTGGAACACGATTTCCGTCCCATTATCCGAAGTGACCCTGACTTCGACAAGATGTGAACACATGCGACTCCTTTTTGTGGGGCAATAGTAAAGACAACCCCAGAATCATTGCTGAGCTGAAAACAACCATTCAGTAGGTCATCGGCAGCACCGATGTTCCGACACTTCAGCGGGTCACGCAGAATTTCGCTATTCGTCTGTTCCACATCATCGCCACTGATGGCAGCCATAATATCGAACGTGCCGTAAACTGCATCCGAATATATGTGCTGATGTTAACATGGTGAATAATGTGGGTGCACGCCAGATTTGTAACTATTTTACGTTTTTTTTTGTGCAGTTCAATAATTGCCGCAAAAAACACAGTTTTCCAACATAATCACCAAATCTCTGTAAAGAACGGTCGGAACGTTCCATCATTCCGTCCCTCGAGAGCAAAAGTCCACTCCTCATTCAAAGAAATGCAGTCGAGGCCGAAAGCACACATGTAAAGACGGCCGGGGGGAAGCAATACAGTGTCAGAATAACGCAGAATAATAAGCAATGTGAACACTGAAATGTGACGAACAAGGTGTGATATCACAAAGCTATGTAATTTATGTAACTTGTGCACAACTTGTGCGCATTTATTCTAATAATAATAGAATAACGTAGAAGTGAGTGCACCGTGTTCAGAGATTTGGAAGTCAGTACGCCCACGCAGTAGTATGCCTCCCCTCACCTAGACTACGGAAAGCATCCTGATCGGTAACGCTGATCGGTGCATTGCATGTTCCCGCCGTACGAGGGTGCGTAACGCGAAATGCACCCACAAATATCGTCGAACACGATCGTCTTTGGGGTCCAGGTGTTGTGGTGTGCGGAAGCGTAATGTAACGTGGGCTTACTGACCTCCAGATCTGTAGAAACTGTTCTCTCACCGTTCGGTGGTAATGTGACACGGTACCCCTTCCTCGCGAGCGACTTTCCAGGAGTACCCTCGGCCGTGACTTCAGTTTTATGGACGAGAATGCGCGACCGCGTCGAGGTGGAGTAGCTCTTGGAACGAGAAAATATCCCGCGGATGTACTGGCTCTCCCGTTCCCCCGACTTAAAGGATGCGCCGGGCTGGGGTGTTGCAGCGACTGCCGGCCGGCAGCTGTTGTGGAAGGCCCTGTCCCACCAACTCCTTACCGGCGTGGCTTCTCGTTGCGGAGAATGCATCGCCGTCCGTGCTGATCACACGCCTTAATAAGAACCAAGTCCTGCCTCTAATAACGTTCGTCTCATTGCGTATTTGGTTCAGTTACCTTCTTTACTATAGTAGACTATGCTACAGTATACTACACTGTACTGTATTGTACTGTACCAGGTCTTCCTGTGTGCGGTCCAAGTTGCGTCGAGGTATGTTACCAGGCAGTGACACACCGTGTCAAAGCTACTTTCGTCCTTACAGTCTGCAATCAGTCCATTGTCTGAACCAGATGTATTGTATGCATCCTGTGTAAACTTAAAGTATGGTATGTTACATACTGGAACATGTTAAATTACGATTAAAAAGAAACAGCTTTTGATGATGCTATAATCGGTAACTTTTGCTTTCTATATTTCTTACGTACTTACCACTTTCGTGGTCTTTCGTCAGTTTCTCCTACGGCATGTCATCCTCAATATAAGTGTCTATTACAATGAAGAGCCAAAGAAAGTGGTCCACCTCCCTAATATCGTGTAGGGCCCGTGCGAGCTCGCACAAGTGCCGCAACGAGACGTAGATGGACTCGACTAATGTCTGAAGTAGTGCTGGAGGGAACTGACACCACGAATCCTGCAGGATTGTCCAAAAATCAGTAAGAATACGAGGTGGTGGAGGCAAGCCATCCCAGATATGCTAAATAATGTTCATGTCTGGAGAGTTCGGTGGCCAGCGGAAGTGTTTAAACTCAGAAGAGTGTCCCTGGAGCCCCTCTATAGCAATTCTGGACGTGCTGGGTGTCGCATTGTCCTTCTGGAATTGCCCGAGTCCGCTGGAATCCACAATGGACATAAATGAATGCATCTGATCAGACAGGATGTTACGTACGTGTCATTTGTCAGATTCGTATCTAGACGTATCAGGCGTCCGATATCACTCCAACTCCACTCGATCCACACCATTACAGAGCCTCCACCAGTTTGAACAGTCCCCTGATCGATACAATTTGAAACGAGACTCGTTCGACCAGGCAACCTGTTTACAGTCATCAGTATTCCAGTGTCGGTGTTGACGGGTCCAGGCGAGGCGCAAAGCTTTGTTTCTTCAGTCATCAAGGGTACACAAGTGGACCTTCGGCACCGAAATCCCGTATCGATGCTGTTTCGTTGAATGGTTCGCGCGCTGACACTTGTTGATGGCCCAGCATTGAAATCTGCAGGGGTTGCACTTCTGCCAAGTTGAACGATTCTCTTCAGTCGTCGTTGCACCCGTTCTTGCAGGATTCTTTTCGCAGCCGCGGCGATGTCGGAGATTTGATGTTTTATCGGATTCCTGATATTCATTGTACACTCGTGAAACGGCCGTACGGGAAAATCGCCACTTCGTCGCTACCTCGGAGACGCTGTGTCCCATCGCTCGTGCGCCAACTACAACATCACATTCAAACTCACTTACATCTTGATAACCTGCCATTGTAGCAGCAGTAACCGATCTAACAACTGTGCCACACACTTGTTGTCTTACAGACGTCGGCGACCGCAGCGCCGTACTCTGCCTGTTTCCATTTTTCCATTTCTCTGTTTTTGAATACGCATACGTATGCTACTTTCTTTGGCGCCTCAGTGTGTTAATGAAATTGCTTTGTGATCCTACGTAACGCCTAGCATCCGAAACTGTGAACTTACGCTTGTGATGAGAAGATTCAGCAAATCTTAAGAGTGCGCGTACTACATGTTAACTAGCGTGTTCGCCACAATTTACTATGTGACATCTTTTTAAACACCTAAATAACTGACGCCCATCTTGGAGATGATATTCTATTTAACAAACACATGGGAGACCATCGAAGTGGTAACATGTAAGAAACACAACAAGTGTAAGGTAGTGTATAGAAGGTTAGCAAAAACAACACACAGTTTCTCCGCATTCGTGAGCACGTCCACAGATCTCTAGCACGCACTGAAAGAAAGTATCTAGCAAGCGTCCCAGACTGGTGTATAACACTCAAGAATCGTTCGAAGAACTGGTCTTTTAGTGTACAGTTTCCCTTTTAAAAGAACACATGCCTTACCTTGCTCGATGCTCGTCCAATCGGAGCTTAAACGATCTGGAATGACCTTGTCGTCGACAGCACCTGCCTCCATTCAGGCTCGGCTAGATACCTACAAGCAAACAAAAAAACAATAGAACTCGAATTAATGATGCAATACCGATCTAAAATGATTCAATACTGCGTCGCAAAGTACAACTCAGCATATACGGCGTCAGAAAGGCAACAGTCGATTCCTTCAGAAGATAACGATCCATATCTAAGTGAATGTGCTGTTGGTTGGTCCGCCTCTGTTATCTGCTTGGTCAGGGCGCGATAACTGTACAAGGATCAACTGCCCGTGATAACGATTTGCTAATCGTCCCAGATAATACGCTGGCTATCTTCGTGACGCGTACATGACATAATGCCGGCAGATAGCGAGGCGGTATAAAATCCATCGGGACGTATTCCTCGTGCAGTTTGCAAGATGCATAGCGTTTTGGCTGGAGGCCAGGATCGAACTCCTGGTCTTCTGGCCTAGGACGACGTTTCCAGCGGATGCTCGATGGCAGAACAGACGCTTCCCAAAACTCGGTAAGATTCGTCTTGTTTAATTTTCTAGCAGAAGGGTATGTTACAATAAACAAAACTACATTGTGGTGGGATAGCCAATACACACATGGCTGTAATACGGCGTTTCTGTAAAGAAAGGTTTGATTGTTTTAAAGTAATCGTGGCAGCCCGCCAGGAGCGCTGGCCTGGGGTGCCACTTGTTCTCACAGCAGGAGCAGGTCCCTCTGGTTGTCAGCCGCAGCACAGCGGCACATAGACGGTACTCTTGCCCTTCACCGAAGGCTAACCTGGGCTCACATTTCTGCAAGCTCTGAGCACTATGGCATCTATGGTCATCAATCCCCTAGAACTTAGAACTGCTTAAACCTAACTAACCTAAGGACATCACACAACACCCAGTCATCACGAGGCAGAGAAAATCCCTGACCCCGCCGGGAATCGAAACCGGGAACCCGGGCGCGGGAAGCGAGAACGCTACCGCACGACCACGAGCTGCGGACAATGGCCGGCGCGAATTCCCACTGCTTGTCAATCTCTGCTTAAGCCAGCACGGTCGCCGGATCTCTCACCAACTGAGACCGTATCTAGCGTTGTGGGCGGGGTCCTCCAATAAGCTACGGATTTTGACTGTGTAACGCGCCAGTTAGATAGAATCTGCCACGGTATCCTTCAAGAATTGAACAAATCAATCACTAAATGCCAAGTCGAATAACCGTTTGCTCAATTTGTGCAACTCTTTCTCTCGAATAAATTATCAATTTTTCTGAAATTGTCATCTTACCTGTATATCACGCCTCTTTCCTCCCCATTCGGATAAATCCTTCGCGGTGCCTTAGAGTGTATTTGTGTGGAGTGTTTGTGTGTGGAATAATTTACAAGAAGTTGATTGTAGGTGAAGAAATCGTGGAATGGTACATCAATCCAGTAAAAACAGAGATAAGCGAAAAATAATTAGTTTGAAAACATAATAAAATGAAATAAAATTGGATAAAATGGAAAAAAGGAAGACAGTGCGTCCAAAATATTTCTCTTTTAACACAGTGAAATGGTTTCCTTTTTTTTTTTCAGAATCGATAAATACACATATTCTGCCGGTTTTTCGGTCAGCTGGGTTGTGTTTCGGCGGAGTCGGTCGGACAGAAAACACACGAAGCGCGGCCCACTTGTCACGGGTTGACACGCAGCACCCAGAATAGCGGTCGCAAATGGCGCGGACGCCATCTGGCAGTTAGTCATTCAACTGTTTACCCGCCATCTCACATTTCCCGGCCGGAAGTGGGGGCGAGCCTCAATCGCGTCCCTGTCCCGTCTGTTTGCGCCGCAACGCGAAACGTGGAAACGTGCCAGAGAGCGAGGACCAGCAAAATAAAGAGAAAGAACACACAGACAGCCGAGCACCGGTCGCCGCTGAAAACTAGGCCGCCGGCGTGCCCTTGCACAGCTTTCAAAACAGTCGCGTTTACATTAGTCCGTCGTTCTGGTAGACTGCCGTGCCCCCCCCACACCGCGCTGAGCAGATGTATTACTCTGCCGCCAACTGTCGTCGTCTTCCCCTAACCACCCACATGAAGAACGGCTAATAGTCAGCCCGCCAATATGTTCCTTCCAGACTGCACGCGGGACGTACGACACCGTGCTGAAAAATAATGCAACTGAATTTTTTATATGAAAAGTCTACAAGATTTTTAAATAAAACAAATTTTGTTAACTTTAGATTGACCGATTTAAATATAATGCAGCTACTCACAGAGGTCCAGTGTAGAACTGCCGATGTTTTTAAAATATTGGAAATCTGATATACAGGGTGTTACAAAAAGGTACGGCCAAACTTTCAGAAAACATTCCTCACACACAAAGAAAGAAAATATGTTATGTGGACATGTGTCCGCAAACGCTTCAAAAAAAAAAAAAAAAATGGCTCTGAGCACTATGGGACTTAACAGCTGTGGTCATCAGTCCCCTAGAACTTAGAACTACTTAAACCTAACTAACGTAAGGACATGACACACATCCATGCCCGAGGCAGGATTCGAACCTGCGACCGTAGCAGTCGCACGGTTCCGGACTGCGCGCCTAGAACCGCGAGACCACCGCAGCCGGCCGCAAACGCTTTCTTTCCATGTTAGAGCTCATTTTATTACTTCTCTTCAAATCACATTAATCATGGAATGGAAACACACAGCAACAGAACGTACCAGCGTGACTTCAAACGCGTTGTTACAGGAAATGTTCAAAATGTCCTCCGTTATAGAGGGTACATGCATCCACCCTCCTGATGCGCTGATCCAGCCCTGGAGAATGGCGTATTGTATCAAAGCCGTCCACAGTACGAGCACGAAGAGTCTCTACATTTGGTACCGGAGTAGCGTAGACAAGAGCTTTCAAATGCCCCCATAAATGAAAGTCAAGAGGGTTGAGGTCAGGAGAGCGTGAAGGCCATGGAATTGGTCCGCCTCTACCAATCCATCGGTCACCGAATCTGTTGTTGAGAAGCGTACGAACACTTCGACTGAAATGTGCAGGAGCTCCATCGTGCATGAACCACACGTTGTGTCGTACTTGTAAAGGCACATGTTCTAGCAGCACAGGTAGAGTATCCCGTATGAAATCATGGCGGTGAATCGAGGAAGTACAGTACATACTGACGAAACTAGAATGAGCTCTAACATGGAAATTAAGCGTTTCCGAACACATGTCCACATAACATCTTTTCTTTATTTGTGTGTGAGGAATGTTTCCTGAAAGTTTGGCCGTACCTTCTTGTAACACCCTGTATCGATATTTTAAAAATTGTCATAGTCGGTGTTTGATAAATAGAAATTATTTATCGATGTATCGACGAAACATATATCGACGGCAACGCCTATAAAAATACCGGCTGCAAGTTGTAAATTTGCTGCCAGTCAGAGAGTTATATTTAAGTCTAATAGACATTACGTCCATCAACAAGCTAGGAGCCTGATTATTCTCCTTAGAGCAAGAATTGAAAGGAAAACGATGCACGTTTTGCGCTTGGCGATAACCACTTTGGTACCTGCAAGTAAGTGGCACAATAGAAAATGTCCGACGGATCCGTCTTTCGGTTTCGTCACATATCAGATTTGACTAGAACAGTTCATGCCGACTTCCTTACTTTTTCTTTTCAGCGACCGCGCAATTTTAGCGTCAAAATTGCGTGCTGAAGCTAAACGTTGCAGTTCCTGTTATTAGCGCCGAGCGCCGACTACGTCAGCGTTTCAGTTCATACGTTTGCCCCCATTGCAGAGAGAAGTCTTGTCATTTAGATTTTTGAAACAGCCGTCTTTGAAGAATGCCGATGAGAATAAATAGCACACTACTTGCCTTTTTTAACAACGCAACTGGTGTGCCGTATCTCGACGTCGGAAATCTTGTTATTCCACTCACACCGCCACTTCTGTCCGTCCCCCTCATTCGGATTTCTTCTTTGCGCCACCTGTACTTGATTCACACAGTCAAAGAGAAAGGGAGGACATGATAAAAGCTCAAAAACTCGTAATACTCCTTCAAACAGTGAAACTAAAATTACGTTATACTACAATTTCAAAAGAACAATTTCAAATATTTATCGAAAATTGCGAAAAAAATATAAAATACAAATATCGGCACCGTATTGCCATTTTGATATCGATATATCGGTGAAAAAATATCGCCTATAAGTCTCGATATTTTATCAACAGCCCTTATTCAGAGTGGGCTGTAATTATCATATGACAGCGAAACTTGGTAGGTACGCTATTGCGTTAATGCGGAATCGATTTATGCTGCAAAAAGAATTGTTCCAGCGTTGGCCACCAGATGCATTTCTGGCGCTGTACAGCATCCTGCCGACATCTCTGTTGTCCGTATAGAACAAACTGTGTAAGTGACAGGTAATAATAAAGTCAGCATTATAAATTTCTCACGTGTATGAGCTTTTCTGCCCACGCCCCATTTCTAATCCATCGCGTATGGAAACATTTATGTTCGTCTTTCTTGCATTCGTAGCGCCATATTTGCACTTAGTGACCAAAATCGACACTAATTTTTCCCAGTGTAAGTCGTTTCCACGTTACCACATTAGAATATAGCCCACACTGAACCTGATCAGATGGTCCTGTAATATCTGCACATCGTAGGTGCGTTCGGCGTGCATCTGTGCCTTTACATGTCCCCATAGCCAGAAATTTAACGGATTCAGGTTATGTTAACGAAGAAACCATGCTCCTGAACCTCCTCGACCAACCCGTACGGTCCGTAAAATATGGGATTGTGCCCTGTTGGGCATGAAGCACAGCACTTTCTGCAAAGATAACGCTCTCCAATAACACTGATAACTCATCGCACAGAAATCGGTGATGCACAGCACCTGTTCACCTTAAGTATTTTGCTACAGTGTATGACCCTATGAGTCTGTCGCAGGCAGTTCTTCCCAGTACATTGATAATGAAGCAGTTCACACGCCTTACCTTCATGAAGTGATTCTGATGCCTCACCTTCATGACAGGGTTTGCATCTGCCCACACCTACTTGTTGCGTTAGATTACTATATCATGTATGTCACACCATCACCAATTACTCGTCACAACTAAAAGTACACCATATCTCAACAGATATTGCTTTCCAGCCATATGATTATACTTAATGCCCTTCTGGTTTTGACTAATACTACCTCCTTCAGGAATAAGTGGCATTTTTAGAGGTGGTATTCCTTGCCAATCATTTCCATAACCAGTTATTTGTGCTGTGAATTTCAATAAAGAGTGATTAAAAAACCAGTCCGTCAATGAAAAGTACCCGATTTGTAAATTGGGTGTACTGTTTCAGACATACCGTATCTCACACAATGCAAATCAAATTCTTCACACTAACAAATCACTGCTAGGGATGAAGAAATGGTAACTCAAAAAAAAGTGTTACGCACTAAATAAATATCATTAATGATGTTTGTAGGCCAACTACTAGATTCATCATCTGACAACTGTTCAGCAGTAAGAAATGTGGCTTTTTCTATTCGTCCCTATAGTGGTAAAATACAAATTGTTCACTACAACACTGAGCATTAGGTACAAAGAAAAGCGGGTGCAACGAAATGTTATTGGTTAAACATTGGTAATGGCACGCTATACACTCTTCTCACCAGAAACGAGTAATTTGTCGATTTCCACAAACCTCCATTACGATTCCTGTCCTCCGGGTTAGAATTTTAAGTGACTACTGTTTGCGTCTTTCATGTATAGGAAACAGTTGCGTCATTCGGCGACCTAGGGCCATTTCTACGTGTAGGCGAGAGTAGGTGCCCGCCTAGGGCGGTTTTAGGGGGCCGGCAGTGGCTGGAAAAAATTGAACAAATGAGGAGAAAAATGATAACGGCCAGTCACCCAAGGTTACTGATTAAAAATATAGTAGGACATTTGCCTTCTGTTGCGCCAATGGATTTTTGTGGTCGTGGACCGGTGATAGTAAAAGAGAGGGGGCGTCTGTTTACTTTTCTCAGTTCTCGCCTAGGGTGGGCAAAATACCTGGCAGCGGTCCCGAAGCCACCTCCACTGCAGTATTTACACTCAGTGGAATTGCTCTTTCTTACCCTGAAAAAATTACATAAGTCGTATTGGCCGCAAGCGTAAAATCTGTCAAAATTTAGTTTACAAAAATTGGGGGGAAAATCTATTGTGATGTCGCCACAGATTCTGGCTGCAACTTGATTACTTTATTGATTCAGATTATATAACGAACGGACAAAGGAAACGCAGAAGTGTATTTCCACCGGCAAATATTCCGCCACTGAGTTGTAATTTTGAACGTTAAAATCTGTCTATAGCTGCACCACACACTCTACTCCAGCCACAGTAAACAAAAGGCAGATTAAAATATGGCGCCCTGAGCTCCCAGCCAATCAGCGGCGATGTCAACATTGCCCCCCCCCCCCTATCCGCTTCCTCTCTCTCTCTTTTCTCTCTTTCTCTCTCTCTCTGTGTCACATAACACATTCTCTGTAGGCTCTCTCCTCATTCGTTGTCCAGTACTGCCCTCTGTCTGCCGCCACTTGAACCAACTATATTTGGCGCGGTGAAAGTGGGTACGCGCTGCCGTGTCGAATATTTCTTTTCCGCGGCCTTTGCATAACCGTAAACTTCAAAGAGCGGCGTCGCGGCTGTACATACACGCACGCACGCACGCACGCACGCACGCACGCGGGTCGCAGCAGACGCCGGGCGCCCCGTCGTGAATGAGTAACGACCAATTGTTTCCACACGGCAGCGAGGCGCGACAACATCGGGGGCGCCCGCCGTGGTTGTTTGGAGGCGAGACATTTTCCCACGCTCCACTAAAGGGAAGCTGTAGCAATGCAAGTCCGCACGTATGGTTTTTTTTTTTTTTGTTCTTTTTACTCCGATGATGGTACCTCAAAAACATCTTGGCACGATTCTACGGCTTCTTGAGGTAATGAACTTATCGTTGTGGACTCAGTTTCGCTTGACATAATTGATCATAACGAAACCGTTAGGCGCTATGAGTAACACTCATTTCACAAGACTTTCTAACGTCACACGCAGTATCGACAACCATAGGAACAGCAATCGAACTTCGTTAGCGTTCGATACGAGCCTCTCGCAAGACTTCGTGCACG
The DNA here is from genome assembly GCF_021461395.2 of Schistocerca americana. Taxonomy (NCBI): domain Eukaryota; kingdom Metazoa; phylum Arthropoda; class Insecta; order Orthoptera; family Acrididae; genus Schistocerca; species Schistocerca americana. The sequence goes on from NC_060127.1 coordinate 197,347,491, forward strand.
GATATCGGAGACTTTACGAGACACGCCATCCTTGGTACGATTTTTTATAATTATTGTTTGCTATCGCATAATGATTCATCGGCAGTTTATGTTTTCATCTAAGTGCTCTCTCTCAGGAATGAGTTATTATCGTCAATAATTTAGCAACTGAGCATAAAACACGCTCGTATGATAATTTGGGGCAGGCTATTTCAAGGTAACGGAGCACTGAAATTTTATCATAAGCATGGCACCGTTATCATTAAATGTCAGTTAATAATACAGTAAAGATATAAGGCTTCAAGATATATCATCATAACCGAGACAGGAGATCAGATGACGAAGTAATGGATATTGTTGTGATTTCTGGAGTCGAAACATTAAGTCCGCATCACGCTATTGTTAACATGTTCTGTGACTTTCTTATGCATGCAACGCAAGTATGTTCTGCTATATTCGATGTTATTTACATTTCATTCCGAGTAGAGGAGAAATGATGAAATAAATATTTGGCGATTTCCGAGTGTGTGCTTAAGACAGGAGCCTAAACAGGACAGTTAAAATTGCTACGAGTGAAACGAGAGGCATTAGCATGCATTTTCTTCCTTAGCACGAATATTTCGCTGTCTATTTCCGAATATGCAGCGATTTCCGAATTTATAACAGGTAGAAACGTAAGAGGACAGTTTTAATTGCTGTGGGCGAAACGAGGAGCAATAACGTCCATATTCTTCCTTCTCATGCAGCCGGTAGCAGTTCCTGCTGTTGTCGATGCGAGTGTTAGCCTATAAAGAAACCGTTAGGCAAAGAGTCGAGTGTATTCACAGAGTAAGATCAGTTTTTCATCCCCGTGGCTCCAAAGCGAATGCTAATTAGCAGCAGTTCCCTTTTACCTGTGAACAAGCTTTCGTACCAGAGCAGTGTGTGCTAAACGCAGTTCTGTGGGAAGTGAATTACCCTCCACAAAAAACTATTAATAACATGGCGTTGTATCTGACATTTTTATCTTATTTTTTCAAAATTTTTTATAACTTTTGTATTATTAGTTATGATTTAAAATTAATCACTGAGTATAAGTTTTTCTCATTTTTTGAAATCTTGTTGATTTCATTGCCCTTCAAAATAAGCACGATGTCCCATCAAAGTACCAGGATTCTCAAAGTGTTCCGTCAGAGGAAACGTTTCGGAATAACTGCACTAGCGCGAACGGAAGAGAACAGTATGGAGTATAACGAACGTTGCCTATGAACGCTTCGTTATTGTTTTTTGCGCCAGTAATCGGTACACGGAATACAACAGTGTGTAGTTACAACCACGCCGTAAAACGTTGATATTCACAGAGGATTATTTTTCAGGGCGAGGCCACTCTTCTTTAACGAAGGAAGCAAAACGGCGTAGAAAAGGAGGACTCCAGGTGTCGTAAGTTCGTACGTAAACGTGAAATACGTGCAGGTAGTGTACTTAATACGGAATCACAGCTTCAACTATCCTTAGAATTAATCCAAAACTTTGCACTTACTTCGCTCGACGCTTTTCGGAAAATTTGGTGGTAAGGCCCTATGGGGCCAAACTGCTAAGGTCATCGGTCCCTAGGCTTACACAGTATTTTATCTAACTGGAACTAGCTTACGCTAAGGTCAACACACACACACCCATGCCCGAGGGAGGATTCGAACCTCCGACAGTGGTAGCCGACGCTTTTCGATGGGTTCTCATTACAACCCAGTACGAAATCTGAAAGCAGAACGTGAAGACATGCTGGCACTTTCTCTGTGTTTTGAGAAGCTGGAGATAATTACGTTAATGATTGATGCGCATTTCGATATCCGCCACATCTCGGATGGTTTGTAATGTCTGCAATGATGTATCCAAAGCTCTTCAAGGACTTCATTAAAGTCGCTATAGGGAAGATAATGTCAATAAAACGAAGTTAACAAAATGTGAAATAATTATATGACTGTGACATGGGTTACTTGATAGAATCTACAGTATAGTTTTTTAGTGGATTAACCACTTTTATATATCATCAAAAATCTCCTAACAGAACAGCGATGCCGGCCGATGTGACCGAGCAGTTGTAGGCGCTTCAGTCTGGAACCGCGCGACGTCCTGCCTCGGGCATGGATGTCTGTCATGTCCTTAGGTTAGTTAGGTTTAAGTAGTTCTAAGTTCTAGGGGACTGATGACCTCAGATGTTAAGTCCCATAGTGCTCAGAGCCATTTGAACCAGAACAGCGATGCATAATCCATGTAATAACAACTGCTATGGGAGTAAGCAATGAGAATCATGATGTCTTTTGTATATTTTTATTTCAATCAGCATAATAGACACATATTTGCACTTGCTTACTTTCGAAGAAATTTATTGCGCTACTCATTTTTAGCAATATGAAATGGAAGGTTCACACTTACTCACTCCGTTCCATCCTGATGAAAGCAACAGATCACTTCATCGCTCGTGCAGCTCATGTCAACAACGGAAGTGGACAGGATAGCCGGCGAAAACTCTCTGTACTGATAGCGCCGAAGCGAAGGGGACGCAACTTCCCGTTAAAAGACCGACAACGAGCGGAACACGAATGAACGCAAGCGAATGAGGACGTAACACGACCGAATGCAGTCGTTCACATCAGAAAGAATGACGGCTCGTTTGCTTCTGTCCACTCTGGTTTAAACCAGGCTTTCTATTGCTTTGTAAAATGAAAACGGAGAGTACGTAGCACAATAAATTGTATCGGTAACAAAAGTAAGAATCCAAATTTGTCATTCCTTGGGTGTTCTAAGAATTTCGAGACGTATGAAGCAGCACATGATAGAAGTGTTTAGTCACGATTTTTGTGTAACCTACCTACATTTACAAAAGAATAACTTTTTTATTTTTTTTAAGAACAAGGGATACTAGGCGAAGAGCTTAAGACGCGAGGGACTGCTGAAAGGCGTAGTATTTTTACATAATAACGTAACGTTCTGTCCACTATACTTAACAATAAACCACCTTATAAATGTGCAAAACAGGAAACTGGTACGGAATGTAGTAATTTAGAAGTTTCTGGTAAGTTTCTGTGTGACCAAACTGCTGAGGCCATCGGTCCTTAGGCTCACACGCTACTTATTCTAACTTAAACTAACTTACGGTAAGAACGACACACACACGCATGCCCGAGGGAGGACTCGAACTTCCGACAGGGGGAGCCAGGCGAACCGTGGCAAGACGCCTCGACCACTCGGCATGGAATGCGGTACCTACATTGTTTAGCGTACAGTATAAGCACCATAAATGTATCTCAAGAGACAACTATCATACACACATGATTATAAAACGTCGAAAACAATAAAATTGTTTCCCGACTCCGAGTAATTCCGTAACTGTTGCTACATCGGAGTCACACAAGTCTGAATTTTTCAACACTGGCCTCTTTCGACGAACGAGTATTTGCATTAAATAAATATTCGTGAATTGGAAACGTCGAGTGAATTGGAACGATGAGCGAATCTTTAGGCTTTGCGCAAAATAATTGCGCGTCAGAGAAAGTCCCAATTATAACAACAGTCAATAACTGAAATATCTGCCTCTTATGGATGAAATACTGTGTTTTATATTCTCTTGATTTCAGTGAATTAAGTTGTAATTATATGCAGTTACGAGAGTATTTCTTCATGAAATCATTGTAGCTAACGTCATTTTATTCATGAATTTTGGACTCTGCTTACATTTATTTTACGAGTGTTCAGGTCTCTTGATATTTTACTAATGCCGGGAACGCAAAAATGCAATAACTATTTCGTAAATTAAGTTGAAAAGAGCTAAAAACATTAATCTGTTGGTACATCTAACGTTAAGTGAGCAACGTCTTTCTCGCCGCTAGGAGCGCTAGTGTGACGTCAATTGTCAGCAGCGAGTGTCTTTTGGTTGTGTGTGTTTGACTGTGACAGTGCCGCGATTTCTGAGAAAAATTATCGGATCGGCGTCCGGGTGCAAAGAAAAAAAAAAGTGTGACGAAACGAGAAAACTAATTTACGCCGACAGCAGACGAGCGGACGTGTGCAGCAACGTAACACAAGGAAAATTAAGGCTATGATTTATTACCCAATTATGGCGGCGACCGCCAACGGAGCAGGTGGGCCCCAACGTTTCCGCTAATTTCATTAGTTTTTAAGAGTCTAGAAAGTTACGACGCGACTCCGGTGATGGGGAATAAAGTATGCCGGGGGCGGAGCCACGGAGAGGCCGCGTGTTGAAACACGGCGTGATGGACGGGGCCGCAGTTGCCTGCACAACAATGCGGCGGCCCCATTCAACTGTCACCGGCTCTGCGCCCGCCAGTACCATACGGCCGGGCCTCGACGGTTAACCGCCGAGGGACAGCGTACTGGTACTGCACTCGGGTGGCGACCACCTGAGCTGCAACTCAACAGCTGTACCTGATTTACAGAGCAAATAATTTACGCTACCCGAAATGTTTCGCAGTAGCCACGGCGACACGTCGCTACTACGGCTTGGGTTCGATCTGTGACGTCCGTTGGGATTCGTGACGTCATATACAAAGGAAATTTTATATGATTTTACAACACAAACAGAACCTGATCATTACCTTTGTTGACTTCAAAAAGGCGTACGACTCTATCGACCGGAAAACTCTCTTCAAAATTCTAGCAGAATACAAAGTAGACAACAGAACACAGGCTATCATAGAGCAAACTTTAACCAACACAACCTCCAAAGTAAAGTTCTTTGGGGAACTATCAGAGCCCTTTGAAATTCGCACAGGTGTCCGACAAGGCGATGGCCTCTCACCTCTCCTTTTCAATCTGGTGTTAGATAAGGTCATAAAAGAATGGGAAACATCACAACAGGGGATAACCTTAGGTAACCTACAGATTAAATGCCTGGCTTTTGCAGACGATTTGGCGATTGTCACGAAAAGTATAAAGGAAACAAAAGACGCTATTGAAAAACTGCACGAAATCGCTAACAAAACTGGACTACAGATCTCGTACGAAAAGACACAGTTTATGAGCACAAAGAAACTCTCATCTCTGAACATAAAGTATGGCACGATTTACAAAACGGCAAACTTCAAATACCTCGGTGAAACACTACAAATGAGTGGATATAACAGAGACTCAAACGAAGAAAGAAAGACTAAGCTGGACAAGGCATACAAAGTAGTGTGGAATCATTACAACAAGAAGTCTAACTCACAAAAAGCCAAATTACGCCATTACGACACGGTGGTGCTCCCCGAGGCTCTATATGCAGCAGAGACTACACTAATCCTAGGGCATACACGTATCAGACAATTAGAAAAAGTAGAACGGAAAATACTTAGGAAAATATTTGGCGCAACTAACAACAATGGAATATGGATCAAGAAACCTACAGAGGAACTGTACAAACATACGGAGACAATCACAGAAAAGATTAGAAAACGCAGACTACAATTCTATGGACACCTATACAGAATGCCATCACACAAGCTGACCAAACAGATCCTTTGACTGGGTAACCACTAGAAACAACAAATGGGTGGCAGAGGTAGAAAACGACCTGAACCAACTCAACATAACAGCACACACAATAAACGACAGAATAAAATTCAGAAACATCATTAAGAAGAGTAAACTACATGAGATACAATGTGACAAACGAACAGGCATAAAATGGACCGAAGAACGCAAGCAAGATCACAGCCAGAAGATGAAAGAAATATGGGCAACCAAAAAGGCAATCAGGATGAAGCCGAAGACACAAAGCCGACAAAAAGCATGGACAGAGGACCGGAAACAGAAACACAGCGAGCGAATGAGGGAAGTTTGGGCAGCAAGGAAGGCAGCAAAAGGAACTGGCCATGTAGTTTAGTCCAAATGCGCTCTTTAAGGGCAAACACCAATTATATATATATATATATATATATATATATATATATATATATATATATATATATATATATATATATATATCAGCATGCTTCTTTCTCTCAGGGATGTTGTCTTTTCTTATCACTTTTACTTACGTGCACAAGTAAATACGAAATGGGTTCTTGAAGGGCCTCAGTTATTCATGTACCAACTTTAGATTTTGAACGTGATGACTAAAATATAGTTGCCGTTAACTGAATTGAATGTAATTTTGTTAACTTCTATTTACTGATTGCAAAGCAAGGCTTGAGAGAATTTCGATTGTTGCCGTGGAGCGGCCAAGATAAAACTTACTGAACTCATGGAGTCTGTATAGTTTAAAAACATGAACTTTAACGCAAATTAATTATGTGTTGTAATTTAAAAAGGTTCTTATAACGAAATCTCTCGCATTTACAGTTACTATTAACACTGAAAAATAAATTAATACTTCGGCGCGTAATGGCCGACCAGAGGCTGCATCGGAAGATGAGCTTCTCGCAGCGCAAATTACTGAAAAAATGCTTATTAAAAATAATTAGCCACTGCGAGCATTTGAGGTGACAACTATTACAAAGAAATTCATTTTGTAATAATAATAACGCGTTTATTTTAGCAATAAATACGAATAACTTACATAAAATATGTGTAGCCGCTCAATGGCTGCTTTCCGTGTAGCGAAACAAAACAATGCGTCCACACAAAATACGCCCTTCCTCCTCGGCCGTACAATCGCGTCTCTTTCGATCCTTTTCTATTTTCATAGACATTAAATAAAGATGGTATCGTTGCATATCAGTTGTTTCAAGAATATTAACTGTATCTTTTACACTAATTATATTCATAAAATACGTAAACTACGATTTACAACCGCTAAAAATGCCAATATTTATGTGACGTAGCGTCACAGATCCCGGTGTGGTTCTAGAATTTTTTTTCATCTACATCTACATTTATACTCCGCAAGTCACCCAACGGTGTGTGGCGGAGGGCACTTTACGTGCCACTGTCATTACCTACCTTTCCTGTTCCAGTCGCGTATGGTTCGCGGGAAGAACGACAGTCTGAAAGCCTCCGTGCGCGCTCTAATCTCTCTAATTTTACATTCGTGATCTCCTCGGGAGGTATAAGTAGGGGGAAGGAATATATTCGATACCTCATCCAGAAACGCACGCTCTCGAAACTTGGCGAGCAAGCTACACCGCGATGCAGAGCGCCTCTCTTGCAGAGTCTGCCACTTGAGTTTGTTAAACATCTCCGTAACGCTATCACGCTTACCAAATAACCCTGTGACGAAACGCGCCGCTCTTCTTTGGATCTTCTCTATCTCCTCCGTCAACCCGATCTGGTACGGATCTCACACTGATGAGCAATACTCAAGTATAGGTCGAACGAGTGTTTTGTAAGCCACCTCCTTTGTTGATGGACTACATTTTCTAAGGACTCTCCCAATGAATCTCAAGCTTGCACCCGCCTTACCAACGATTAATTTTATATGATCATTCCACTTCAAATCGTTCCGCGCGCATAGTCCCAGATATTTTACAGAAGTAACTGCTACCAGTGTTTGTTCCGCTATCATATAATCATACAATAAAGGATCCTTCTTTCTATGTATTCGCAATACATTACATTTGTCTATGTTAAGGGTCAGTTGCCACTCCCTGCACCAAGTGCCTATCCGCTGCAGATCTTCCTGCATTTCGCTACAATTTTCTAATGCTGCAACTTCTCTGTATACTACAGCATCATCCGCGAAAATCCGCATGGAACTTCCGACACTATCTACTAGGTCATTTATATATATTGTGAAAAGCAATGGTCCCATAACACTCCCCTGTGGCACGCCAGATGTTACTTTAACGTCTGTAGACGTCTCTCCATTGAGAACAACATGCTGTGTTCTGTTTGCTAAAAACTCTTCAATCCAGCCACACAGCTGGTCTGATATTCCGTAGGCTCTTACTTTGTTTATCAGGCGACAGTGCGGAACTGTATCGAACGCCTTCCGGAAGTCATGAAAAATGGCATCTGCCTGGGAGCCTGTATCTAATATTTTCTGGGTCTCATGAACAAATAAAGCGAGTTGTGTCTCACACGATCGCTGTTTCCGGAATCCATGTTGATTCCTACATAGTAGATTCTGGGTTTCCAAAAACGACATGATACTCGAGCAAAAATCGTGTTATAAAATTGTACAACAGATCGCCGTCAGAGATATAGGTCTATAGGTTTGCGCATCTGCCCGACGACCCTTCTTGAAGACTGGGACTACCTGTGCTCTTTTCCAATCATTTGGAACCTTCCGTTCCTCTAGAGACTTGCGGTACACGGCTGTTAGAAGGGGGGCAAGTTCTTTCGCGTAGTCTGTGTAGAATCGAATTGGTATCCCGTCAGGTCCAGTGGACTTTCCTCTGTTGAGTGACTCCAGTTGCTTTTCTATTCCTTGGACACTTATTTCGATGTCAGCCATTTTTCGTTTGTCCGAGGATTTAGAGAAGGAACTGCAGTGCGGTCTTCCTCTGTGAAACAGCTTTGGAAAAAGGTGTTTAGTATTTCAGCTTTACGCGTGTCATCCTCTGTTTCAATGCCATCATCATCCCGGAGTGTCTGGATATGCTGTTTCGAGCCACTTACTGATTTAACGTAAGACCGGAACTTTCTAGGATTTTCTGTCAAGTCGGTACATAGAATTTTACTTTCGAATTCACTGAACGCTTCACTCACAGCCCTCCTTACGGTAACTTTGACATCGTTTAGCTTCTGTTTGTCTGAGAGGTTTTGGCTGCGTTTAAACGTGGAGTGAAGCTCTCTTTGCTTTCTCAGTAGTTTCCTAACTTTGTTGTTGTACCACGGTGGGTTTTTCCCGTCCCTCACAGTTTTACTCGGCACGTACCTGTCTAAAACGCATTTTACGATTGCCTTGAACTTTTTCCATAAACAATCAACATTGTCAGTATCGGAACAGAAATTTTCGTTTTGATCTGTTAGGTAGTCTGAAATCTGCCTTCTATTACTCTTGCTAAACAGATAAACCTTCCTCCCTTTTTTTATATTCCTATTAACTTCCATATTCAGGGATGCTGCAACGGCCTTATGATCACTGATTCCCTGTTCTGCACATACAGAGTCGAAAAGTTCGGGTCTGTTTGTTATCAGTAGGTCCAAGATGTTATCTCCACGAGTCGGTTCTCTGTTTAATTGCTCGAGGTAATTTTCGGATAGTGCACTCAGTATAATGTCACTCGATGCTCTGTCCCTACTACCCGTCCTAAACATCTGAGTGTCCCAGTCTATATCTGGTAAATTGAAATCTCCACCTAAGACTATAAAATGCTGAGAAAATTTATGTGAAATGTATTCCAAATTTTCTCTCAGTTGTTCTGCCACTAATGCTGCTGAGTCGGGAGGTCGGTACAAGGAGCCAATTATTAACCTAGCTCGGTTGTAGAGTGTAACCTCCACCCATAATAATTCACAGGAACTATCCACTTCTACTTCACTACAGGATAAACTACTACTAACAGCGACGAACACTCCACCACCGGTTGCATGCAATCTATACTTTCTAAACACCGTCTGTACCTTTGTAAAAATTTCGGCAGAATTTATCTCTGGCTTCAGCCAGCTTTCTGTACCTATAACGATTTCAGCTTCGGTGCTTTCTATCAGCGCTTGAAGTTCCGGTACTTTACCAACGCAGCTTGGTCCCCGCATATCCTGACTTTGCCCCGCACCCGTTGAGGCTGTTGCCCTTTCTGTACTTGCCCAAGGCCATCTAACCTAAAAAACCGCTCAGCCCACGCCACACAATCCCTGCTACCCGTGTATCCGCTTCTTGCGTGTAGTGGACTCCTGACCTATCCAGCGGAACCCGAAACCCCACCACCGTATGGCGCAAGTCGAGGAATCTGCAGCTCACACGGTCGCAGAACCGTCTCAGCCTCTGATTCAGACCCTCCACTCGGCTCTGTACCAAAGGTCCGCAGTCAGTCCTGTCGACGATGCTGCAGATGGTGAGCTCTGCTTTCATCCCGCTAGCGAGACTGACAGTCTTCACCAAATCAGATAGCCGCTGGAAGCCAGAGAGGATTTCCTCCGATCCATAGCGACGCACGTCATTGGTGCCGACATGAGCGACCACCTGCAGATGGGTGCACCCTGTACCCTTCATGGCATCCGGAAGGACCCTTTCCACATCTGGAATGACTCCCCCCGGTATGCACACGGAGTGCACATTGGTTTTCTTCCCCTCTCTTGCTGCCATATCCCTGAGGGGCCCCATTACGCGCCTGACGTTGGAACTCCCAACTACCAGTAAGCCCACCCTCTGCGACTGCCCGGATCTTGCGGACTGAGGGGCAACCTCTGGAACAGGACAAGCAGCCATCTCAGGCCGAAGATCAGTATCAGCCTGAGACAGAGCCTGAAACTGGTTCGTCAGACAAACTGGAGAGGCCTTCCGTTCAGCCCTCCGGAATGTCTTTCGCCCCCTGCCACACCTTGAGACGACCTCCCACTCAAACACAGGTGAGGGATCAGCCTCAATGCGGGCAGTATCCCGGGCAACCACAATCGTAGTCCGATCGGGGGATGCGTGGGACGAGCTGGCCGTCCCCGACAAACCCCCATCCGGACCCCCACAATGATGCCCATTGGCAACAGCCTCAAGCTGTGTGACCGAAGCCAACACTGCCTGAAGCTGGGAGCGAAGGGATGCCAACTCAGCCCGCATCCGAACACAGCAGTTGCAGTCCCTGAGTTACTGCGATTTTTCCCTGTGTCCTACGTGGGTTGGAACTGTAATAGTGGCAACTACTTATTTACAGTTCGTACAAAATAGATACGTGTTTCAAAGTTTCACTGACCTTCAAAGTAGTCACCAGCATTGTGTATAACCCGTTTTCAGCGATGTGGAAGCCGTAGGATACTCTTAGCAGTGCCAGTTGTGTTGACCGTTGGAGCGGCGCGGTCTGTTGCGCGACGAATTTGTAGCAGTTCTCAAGCGAATGCCGTGAAGCGTTTCCTTCAGTTTAGAAACCGAGTTGAATTCACGAGAGCTTAAGTCAAGGGAGAGCAGTAGGTCAGTAGGTGGTATAGTACTTAGCAGCCCCACCAGTCAAACAAAACAGTAACAGCTTGCACTGTACGTGCTTGAGCATTGTCCTGCAAAATGATGGTAAGGCTCTACAGAAAGTGTCATCACTCTATGCTGTTCATTTTTGGAACAAAACCTACGACCAGCTTAGAGACAGAAGTACCCGTTAGGAGAGTGAGGCGAAATTGGGCGTTAATGGGATATGACAGCAGCGAATGACGCGAGTGGCTTTTGCTATCAGCACGACATGGCCTGCAGCGCCTCGGTTCGACCCTAGACGACTGGAAAACGAAGACCTGGCCAGATGAGTCCCTGTTTCAGTTGCTGAGAGCTAATGGCGGGGTTCGAGTGTGACGCACCGCCACGAAGCTCTTGACCCAGATTGTCAACATAGCTCTGTGATGGGTCCATAACGGTGTGGGCTGGATTCTCGGCTACTTTGCTCTACTTGGAGACCACTCGCAGCCATTCATAGACTTCCTGGTTCCAAACAGCAATGCAGTTTTTGTGGATGACAATGTGCCGTGTCACTTATTCGCAACTGGCTTGAAGAACTCTCTGCACAGTTCGAGCGAATGATTTGGCCACCTCAGCCTCGCAAACTGAACCCCACCGAAGATGCACGGGATTAATCGAGAGGTCAGTCCGTGCACAAAGTAGTGCACTGGCCACACTTTCGCTGTTATGGACGGAAATAGAGGCAGCAGGAGTCACTATTTCCGCAGGGGATTTGCAACCACTTGTTGAGTCGATGCCACGTTGCGTTCCTGCACTGTGGCCGACAAAAGGAAGTCCGATACGATATCAGGAGGCACCCCACGACTTTTGTGACCCCACTGTCTGCGATGTCTTTCGGCAGTTCATCATGTCTTCTGCTGTTTAGTATCTAATAACCGTTAAAAAACGATATTCCTCAATAAATGCGTAAGGGTTCAAGAAAATCGTGACTAGACAGTCCTATCGTGACTAGACAGTGACTAGACAGTCTCACACCACTTGAACTCCTTAGGAAACCTATAGAATGACAACTTTCAAAATGTGACCTCCTGTTTTTGTTATTGCTACAATTAATTGCGCTACATACTGTTCGTTTTGTACAAACTGTGTTACAAATCGATATAAATGGTACTGTAGGCATCCATCAGATATCGCATTCAACAGTGCAGTTTACTGTTCAGTTGGTGCACTTCTATCTCGTGCATAACAAAAACGAAGAGCAGTGTGACGACAGTATGTAGTGTGGTACTGTTAAATGGTTAACGTATGCGTCCACTGACCGCAGTGACGCAGTAGTTGGTCTCATTCCCAGGTAGCTGCAGAGGGTTGGGCACGTCTGCCTCCACCATCTGACTCAACCAGTCACGTAACGCGTTTTTGTATATGACTGGCAATGCCGCAACTCTATACTCGACTGTAAATATCGTTTGCATTTCACAGTCGGTTGCTGGCTACACTGGTGGCAGCTGTCGGGCACCTCCTTTCGCCGACTTTACCGTAGGTTACTGGCTAACAGCCCAGCTGATTACTACGATCTCAGTTCTCGTCCTGTTAATGACAATTATTGTTGTTGTTTCTACTGTTGTGAAGTCTGTTCAGAAGCAGCTGAAGACACAATATGTTGTCACTGAATAGCACTGTTTCGTTTACGAAAATCATGTTGTTTACACACTAGTGCTGATCCCTCAGTCGAAGACAGTCCATGTTTTGCGAAACAGTGTTTCATAATATAAGTTGAAGAGCATCAGAGATAATGTTCACATGTCGTGCGCTCCAGTCTTCATTTGGTTGATTTGCTTGCAGTACAGTCTTTCATTCGTGTTCATGTGTTTAGTTTAGAATGTGTGACGTGTTGGCGGTACTTCTGTTGTTTACATGTGCCTCCACAAGATATTTCTGTGTGCAAACGTGCTCATCTAAGAACTTTTAACAGCAGTAGTCAGAGAAATCACGGTGCAAGTGTCTCTTTTAAAACAAAATTAGAGAGGATCACAGTGAATGTATGCTTTTTCCATAAAGTTGTCAAATATTAGGAAACACACATAACAAAAATAATTTACCAAGTATTTTTACATATCATTAACATCATGTTAAGAAAACATGTTAAGATATGTCAACAAAAGAATGTGAATGCCTCGATTTTTATCTGAGAGACTCCGTGTGTGTAAGGGAGCGGGGGCGGTGATCACCAATCATCATTCATTCAGTATTTGCTTCTGATGAAGCCATCTATTTGTATTATAACTAATTTCTCTATTTCTCATTTCTGTTGCAGGTCGCAGCCCAATTCCACACCCTCCATCAGCAACCAGGGAAGTGATAGAACTGTTCGAATGAAGAACATTAGGAGCTTCTTGAACTGTTGCTGCCGGTCTTACGTTAGTGACTGAGTGGCATCTACAGTAGATTGTGATTACCCGGCAACTGGACTGGACTCGACGTGAAAGACTGTGTTTCTTTTTATACGAGCATTATATTTTTATACGAACAGTTTGGTGTAGTTTCGCAAATTACATTCAGTTTTATGCAGACTTTTTTAATAATATAGGAGTTAGTTATCACCGCTGTAACATATTTCATTGGAAAATTGCTTTAATAGGGAGGTTGGCGCAGTGTAGAACATATCGAAAGGTTTCAAGCTTTAATACAGTAGGCAGTAGGTAAGCGTCTTTGTGATAAAATCGTCAGGTTATTCGGCCTAGCGAGCGCAGGGCAATTAGGCAAAGAAGTTAGTGGGCGTGCCGAGCAGAAACCACTCGGCTGCGTAGTGTGACAGGAAGGAGGAGTCCCTGGCGGCTGACAAGGTGGCGGCAAAGCGAGGCGCCAGCATGTACAACCTGAACGTGAACGTCAACCTGACGCCCGGCGGCGTCGGGGGCGGGCCCGGCGGCCTGCTGGGGGTGGAGGGCGCGTGCACCACCCCCAAGACGCCCGAGATCCTCAACTCGCTGATCGCCATGTCCAACCCGTTCGACGGCTACCCCACGGCGGCCGGCGGCGGCGCCGGCGTGCGCGGCGCCGGCGTCGCCGGGGGCGGCGTCGCGGGGGGCGGCGTCGGGGGCGGGCCGCGCATCGCCTCCGTGCCCCCGGGTCACAGCAGCCTCGGTGACGGCGGCTGCGCCAGCGGCGGCGGATCTGCGTCGCGGTCGCCTCTGTCCAGCCCCACAGGTAAGTGCCGTACACCGACCGGCCGGGACATTACGACCACCCACCCAGTAGCCCGGACGTCGGCCGACGGCAGCGACGCGTCGTGGCGCGGAAGCAGTGAGGTCTGGGTAGGCAGCTGGCGCCACACCTGCACTCACACGTCACCTAATTCCGGGCAGGGGCGATGAGCTCTGACGCCACGTTGAACCATCTCCAGGATCGATCGGATTGAGATGTGTCGAGTTGGGGGGGCTAGCACATCAAATGGAACTCGCCACTGCGTTCCCCGAACCACTCCATCACACTCCTGGCCGTGTGGCGTGGCTCGTTATCCTGCTGAAAAATGCCACTGCCGTCGGAAAACGTGACCGTCACGAAGGGGGGTAAGTAGTGTGCAGCCAGTGTACGATACCCCTTGGCCATCGTAGTGCCGTGCACGAGCTCCTCTGCACCCACGGGTGCCCACACGAATGTTCCCCAGAGCATCGTGGAGCCGCCGCCAGCTCGTCTCCTTCCTGCAGCGCAGGTGTCAAGGAGCAGTTTCCCTGGAAGACGACGGATTCGCACACTCCGATCGTCACGATGGAGAAGGTATCGGGATTCATCAAAACGTGGAACGCTCTGCCACTGCCCCAATGTCCAGTGGCGACGGTCGCGTGCCCATTTTAGTCGTAGCTGCCGATGTCGTGGTGTTAACATTGGCACGTGCAAGGGTTGTCGGCTGTGGAGCCCCATCGTTACGACTGTTCGGCGCACAGCGCGCTCGGACACACTTGTACTCCGGCCAGCGTTAAAGTGATGCTAGTTCCGCCACAGTCAGGCGCCTGTCCTGTCTTACAAGTCTGCCCAGCCCACGACGTCCGACATCTGTGATGAGGGGCGACCGCCCAACCCCACGACGTCTGGACGCGGTCTCACCTCTGTTTTGCCGCTTGTTAAAGACACTCACCACAGCACTCCTCGATCCGACAAGTCGCGCAGTTTTCGCAGTGGTCGTGGCGAGCCCCGGGCCACCACAATCTGCCCTCGGCCGAACCCAGACAGATCTCACATCTTGCCCACTCTACACGCTCGCTGCGTGTGTCTGACTAGCAGTCGTTCCTCGGCAGGTGATACTGCTACCTACTGGACGGGTTTGTATAGATAGTAGGTCGGTGGTCGTAATGTTCTGGCTGATTATTGTACCTTACTACTCTGATAACAACACCGTCGCATAACCAGGATAAACATCGCCCTTCTATGGATTATGGGTGGCACGATCCATTACTGATTAACGTGTCTGCAGTTGTCAGTTTCCGAAAACTTCCGCATATCATTCGGTAGCGTTGTTCATTAAATAGGGTCCCGGTAGCTGTAGTTAGCCTCATCAGTCGCAGGGTATCAAATACGGTACTTTTAGTTTTTATTCTCTGACACATATGCAGTTGAACTTTGCGTGGCCTGTGGTATCATGTAAACAGACTTCGCCACTTGCGGCAGCTGACTTATTCGTTCTTCTGCCGAGCAATATGAGGGGTCAACACTAACTGTTCAAATGTGTATGAAATCTAATGGGACTTAACTGCTAAGGTCATCAGTCCCTAAGCTTACACACGACTTAACCTAAATTATCGTAAGGACAAACACACACACCCATGACCGAGGGAGGACTCGAACCTCCGCCGGGACCAGCCGCACAGTCTATGACTGCTCGGCTAATCCCGCGCGGCAACACTAATTGGAAGGTTCGGATTCCCCGACTCCACAGCACGTCTCAGCGAAATAAAGGTAAAGACATTTGTTTTTATAATTACATGTGTTTTCACGTGCCTTGATATTATATTAAAACTGTGCAGATATCCCTCAGTTAATAGCGAACTGTAAATTAATGCTATAACGGATTTATCGACTTTAAACTGGAAGGTACCATATGTGATACCTCGCGACTCGATGCCAACTTTGTTTACGTAGCTGAATTGTGGTTTTATTTTTTTTTCCTCGTCGTCACCGGGCTTGATTGATAAATAGATCATTGAGTTTGTTGACAGAAATAATCCAGATGAGTCTAACACAGAGTTTGATGAACCTGATGACGAAGATGACACTTTGCTGCAAACTGATCAAAAGTGAAGAAGGGCATAAGAAGAGGAAATTGTGCATCTTGCTCAAAATCCAGAAAGAGTTCTGGAAGCATGCAAATGAGAAACAATAATGTTTGCCATTTTCAGTTTCCCAGTAACTTCCAATCTAACATCACTGCCAGCAACTGAGCAGTCACAGACGAACTCAAGAAGCCATTTGAATATACTTCCAAATACTGTCTCGGTTCATTTTTTGAGGATTTGTCTCATTTCACAAATATTAGGAGTTTCATAAGAACAGGAAAATAGCTTCATTCTACTATATGGAAAGTGCACAACTTTTGGGGAGTCAGTATTGTTGCAACACTTTTGGGCGTACCACAAAGAAGAATGTGCTGGGAAAGGACAACTAGGTACATACTAACTGCAGACAATGTTTCAGGGGACTGTGTTTAAATTCTGAGGAATTAACTGCCATCGGTTGAGGACCTACAACTGCTGAATGTTTAGATACCAATTTCGTAGAAGAGGCGAGGCTAATAGAATGTTGCGCGGACATTGAACCAGACAAACGCGCAGCGCCTCCCGGCATGCCTTGCTCGTCAAACGACGCTAGCCGGCTGGTCCAGAGCAGCTGTTCGAGGGCTGGCGTCTCGTACGTTGATTTAACGGGACGCGCAAGATTCGAGTTTTCTAAAACGGTTGAGAAGTGCCACGTACAGAGCAGCATAGGTTACATCTGAGCACACACTGCAATCGTGCGAAAGATACGCAAAATCGGTGGGTGACCGTTTGCGTGCTTGCTTCCCTTGTAAGAACGAATATTTTAGTGTCGGAGAATATGGCACCTGTTCGATGGCGAGGTGGTGTAATCGTTAACAGTAAGTCACCAGTATTCTTCCGAGTGCTCCAATGGGGCAACAGAACCCGGTCGACGTCGTCTGTAGAGAAGCGACTGGAGGCCCTGAGGAAGGCTGCTGAGTTGCTCGTTTGTTTGTGTGTGCGCAGGCACCCCGCCGTCGGTGCAGCACATGTGCTCGCAGCTGATCAAGGACAGCCTCAAGATGACCATCCAGAAGAAGCGGGAGGCGACCGGCTCGGCGCTGCTGGACGACGGGGCGTACGGTCCGGAGCGGGGGCCGAAGGCGGCCAAGCGCGAGGGCGACGACGAGGTACGTACTCCAGTGTCCACGCCTCTCCAGCACGGCCGTCGGCGCAAGTCTTCCCAACAGGGGGCATAATTATAAAACCGCCCATTTTGGTATAACTGACAAGGAGAATACGGCAAGTGCCATAACACAGTTTCCCTGAGACTTCGCTGGAGGAGGAGTCACAATAAGCCAACACTTGCCTTGCCTCGGCTTATCCGTGGGTACTCCACCGTTCCTGAGAAAACGACGCTCAAAGTCTTCCACGTACTTTAGGCGCCTTTCAGCGATTAAGTAGTTCTACCGACGTGGTCGCACAGTCGTTAACTTCGTGGCCTCACACTTTTGAACAACTTTTTATTTTTGTTTCTCATTTTTATCTTCCCGTGTCCGTAAACGAATGTTTTCCGACGTATACTGAAATAACGTTCTCCGTACTCGTCAGCAGATTGTATGTCTGGTGAATGGATTAAAAAAAATGAGAAAATTATTTCTTTGAATTACTTGGAACTCCTTTAGTGTATCTTCATTCGTGATCAACAACAAGCACCAGTTTTTTGTTAAAGTGATCCTTTACGCCTGGCTTGCCATGAAATTACTGCCAACACGTGAAATATCCAGCAGTGTTGACGGCGCGTTTTTCCCGGGTGAGATTCCTACGAAGAAATGTCACCGTGGCAAACGCACCTTCGCGCGAGCCTCGTCGTGTTCGGAGTTCCTTTGTTCCGAATGCCTCTGCGATCGATATTCTCCAAAGGAATGCACCAAATCTTCCTGAACAATAAACAACAATAATTAATGGCAGAACTAAGTATAAGAACATGATGATTTAAAAAGATTGTAACCCATGAAAATACCATAGACAAGTACATTATACGAGGTATGTCCACAAAGTAACTTCCGTTTGGTTATATAAAACAAACGTGTACAGATACAGCAAAAATATTTATTGTACAAAAATCTACAACTGTTAAACTACTCTTCTACATAGCTTCCGAAATTTTGTAGGCACAAGTTTTTGTATGCCTTCTTCATAGGTTGCAGCCTGTGTATTCAACCATGTGGTAGCACGTTCTTTTAGCTCATCATCAGTGAAGTCTTGACCACCGAGGACAGGTTTTAGGTGTAAGAAGAGATGAAAGTCGCTAGGAGCGAGGTCCGGGCTGCACGGAGGATGATCAATGTGAAATTCCCGTAACAGTTCTTTGGTCACATTCGCCGTGTAAGGTCGGGAATTATCGTGGGAAAAAACAACACCTTTTGGCAGTAATCCTCGGCGCTTGTTCTGTATTGCGCGGCGCAATTTCTTAATGGTTTTGCAGTAACCATGTGCATTGATTGTTTGGCCTCGTGGTAAGAAATCAATCACCAAATGCCTTTTCTGTCCCAAAAAGCGGTGCACATGACTTTTCGAGGCGTCATAATTTACTTAGGCTTAACCTTCGTTTGGGATGAAGTGTGCCTCCATTCCACTGACTGCCGTTTTGTTTCAGGGGTGTCGTACGATACCCATGTTTCATCCCCCGTGAACATCCGAGAAAGAAAACCATCGCCTTCTGCATTGTAGCGTGTCAAAAACTGAAGTGCACTGCCCCATCCGTTGTTTTTTGTGTTGTTCACTAAGAATTTTGGGTATCCAATGTGAGCAAAGTTTTCCAAATTTTGGCTTTTCAGTAACAATTTCATGAATTAGTGATCGTGAGATTTGCGGCACTTCCACAGGAAGGGGCTTAATCTTCTCTTCAATTGTGTGAACCAGTTCATCAGTAACCACAGACGGGCATCCACTTCGTTCTTCATCGTGCACTTGATTATGTTCTTCACTGAACAGTCTGACCCATCTTCTACCCATTGAATTTTGTCCGTAAACCTCGCAGATTTGCGGATGAACTTCCTTTGGTTTAACTTCCTTTGGATTTAGAAAACGAATCACAGATCTGATTTCACACGCGGCGGCATTTTCAATTACGGCTGACATTATAAAGAAGCACAACAAAGCACACCTCGGCAGCGGCGATCTGAAAATGGCGTACATGTCTTCTCCTCGAGTCAGAGCAACCGCCGCGCATGCTTGCATCTGCGGTCGTAGCGCTGCCGCGGATAGAAATAGAAACGGAACTTAGTTTGTGGACGACCGCCGTAATTATTGTGAAACGCAGTCCGCCTGCTCAGTTGATTGGTAACGTGCTTGTCTCCCATGCAGCGGGCCAGGTATCGATGCCCGGCCGGGTTGGAGATCTCTCCGCTCGTTGACTGAGTGTTAAAGAGTCCTGATCCTCATTTCATCGCCATCACTGGCACCCAAGTCTGCCACTACGGCGGCGACTGAAGTGAGACTCGCACTCGGCGGCCGAACGTCCCCGGGTGGGGCCTCCCGATCATTTCATTGTGAAAAGCAATTGTAATTTTACAGTTAGTAAAACGCCATTGTATCCCCTAACTTGGTAAGAAACATTCGTATAGTAAGCTTCTACGGACATCGGTAGAAAACTAGATATAAGAAGTAAAATAAATAAAAGCAGTACACGGGTTTAGAACACGAAGCACAAAACTGTGAAACTGCGACGCTACACACTTTGGCTGACATTGTCGCGCGCTAGAACGCAGTCGGTTTCTTTCTTGAGGAACTGTCGAGTATTTACGGATGAGCCGAGACACGTGTTAGCTTCTTTACTCTCCTCTTCCACTGAGCCAAGCTTGCGGAAAATCTGGTTGTGTTCTCCTCGTGAGTCCGCGTGCTTGAAAGTGTGCCATGCGCCAGTAGCTAAGTTTCAGAAAAAGAGGTAGACAAAACGCATATTACTGCAAACGACTGTTAGTTATCCATCTAGTATTTTAAGGTATATCACTATTATATGTAGACGGTATGCAAAGCACATCATTTTAACTGTGTGTGAAGGCATCACGTATTGGTGACAAATGAAAATTTGTGCCAGACTGGCGCTCCAACGCAGATTTCCAGCTTCTCGCAAGCGCTCGCCTTAAACACGTAGGCTATCTGAACACACTTCCAAGACCAATCCAAACATTCATATGTCGCACTGTCGAGGGCCAAAATGACAATCCTAATACTAACGCGGAATACGCTTGTTCCTTGAAAGCCTGAGTGGGAAAGCAAGTAAAGTTGCAAGTGATAGGGTTGTAGACAGTACGACGTACGGAAGTCTTGCGCGTTGGTCTTGAAAGCGTACTCGGACAGCTGAGACGGTTACGGCGATGACTCGCGACGAGGGGTAAGTTCGGGTTGGAGTCCTGCTCCAGCACAAGTTTCATGGTAATATCTGCACACCTAAGGCAGCTAATGTCAGAAAGACTGTGCAATTTCATAGAGTTATGAACTTATGATTAGTCTACTGTTTACGGAAAGCCAAAGCTTTTGTTGTAATTGTTTATTTTGGTTCGGCAAACCAAGTACGGCATCTTAAATGTTTTTGGTAAACGCATTTATAGATCCGTCTATAGTTTTGAATCTGATTGCATATATGAATGGAAACTAACTGCAGGGAAAGTTGTCTTCGACAAGCAGATAATACTGACACTCCCAAGTCTTTATATTTGAACGGTGTACTCCTCGCCAGAAGAACTGTACTGGGACTCCTGCAATAAGAATAGGTTCTCTGTTGTCTTAGCACGAGGTTGAAAGGTGATGGAGTGCGTCGATCCTTTAGTGAGATAAATTTGTGGGCAAATGATTCATTGAAGTAAGAAAGACCTACTTTCATTCCTCTTCCGTCATCAGTTGTTATTTTCACTGTTGTATTACGACACCAACTGTTACTGTAAACTACGATTACGTACTGCGCGACGTATTTTCACTTGATGTCAAAAATAAACTTGCTCGAGTTTTGTTACATTCCGCCCTCAGTATTCTGTCGCAAAACTGTTAACCATGCCAGTGTTTGTTCTCACAAGAGAACTCTTCGCGCTAGACGTTAAGCACCCCTCTCCCCTCTAACTCCCTGCCCGCTTGGCATCGCCTTCCAGGAGTACGGTACGTCTTCTCGGCTGTCGCCACTGCTTTGTCCCTGCGTCGTTTTTGACGATTTTCATTTCTGGCAGGATATGACTTCGCACGATTTAACGATGAATGCAATAATCTTTCAATAACTTCGTTTTCTGAGTGGTGCTTTCTTCTAACGAAACTGCTGTGTACTCTGGGGTTCGGTTTCAGGACTAAGGTGACATCCGAGGTTTCCGCAGATATGGCCACCTTACAACATACTCTGATGAGCCACCGCCTGTTTAAAAGCGTGTCGGTCCACTTCCGGAGCGCAATTCAGCAGTGATTCTGCGTGTCACGGATTCGACAAGTACTTGAATGGCTTGCAGAGGTTTTCAGCACCAGATGCTTTTGTGTTAGCAGAAGAGCCAACACCGTGTTACGAGTGCAGGCCGAAATGCACGCGTTTTAGCTCACGCAGGCTGGCGTGAGGAGGGAAGAACTATACTGACGTGAGGTCTGGAACATGACAAGAAATGAGAATTCAGAAAGCGGACGTAATTAGTTTCATACTTAACTTTAATCCATTAATGATGAACGTCGCTCTTGACGGTACATGATGCACAATATTATCTGCTCAGAATACATTCTCGAAGTAATTATACACTCCTGGAAATTCAAATAAGAACACCGTGAATTCATTGTCCCAGGAAGGGGAAACTTTATTGACACATTCCTGGGGTCAGATACATCACATGATCACACTGACAGAACCACAGGCACATAGACACAGGCAACAGAGCATGCACAATGTCGGCACTAGTACAGTGTATATCCACCTTTCGCAGCAATGCAGGCTGCTATTCTCCCATGGAGACGATCGTAGAGATGCTGGATGTAGTCCTGTGGAACGGCTTGCCATGCCATTTCTACCTGGCGCCTCAGTTGGACCAGCGTTCGTGCTGGACGTGCAGACCGCGTGAGACGACGCTTCATCCAGTCCCAAACATGCTCAATGGGGGACAGATCCGGAGATCTTGCTGGCCAGGGTAGTTGACTTACACCTTCTAGAGCACGTTGGGTGGCACGGGATACATGCGGACGTGCATTGTCCTGTTGGAACAGCAAGTTCCCTTGCCGGTCTAGGAATGGTAGAACGATGGGTTCGATGACGGTTTGGATGTATCGTGCACTATTCAGTGTCCCCTCGACGATCACCAGTGGTGTACGGCCAGTGTAGGAGATCGCTCCCCACACCATGATGCCGGGTGTTGGCCCTGTGTGCCTCGGTCGTATGCAGTCCTGATTGTGGCACTCACCTGCACGGCGCCAAACACGCATACGACCATCATTGGCACCAAGGCAGAAGCGACTCTCATCGCTGAAGACGACACGTCTCCATTCGTCCCTCCATTCACGCCTGTCGCGACACCACTGGAGGCGGGCTGCACGATGTTGGGGCGTGAGCGGAAGACGGCCTAACGGTGTGCGGGACCGTAGCCCAGCTTCATGGAGACGGTTGCGAATGGTCCTCGCCGATACCCCAGGAGCAACAGTGTCCCTAATTTGCTGGGAAGTGGCGGTGCGGTCCCCTACGGCACTGCGTAGGATCCTACGGTCTTGGCGTGCATCCGTGCGTCGCTGCGGTCCGGTCCCAGGTCGACGGGCACGTGCACCTTCCGCCGACCACTGGCGACAACATCGATGTACTGTGGAGACCTCACGCCCCACGTGTTGAGCAATTCGGCGGTACGTCCACCCGGCCTCCCGCATGCCCACTATACGCCCTCGCTCAAAGTCCGTCAACTGCACATACGGTTCACGTCCACGCTGTCGCGGCATGCTACCAGTGTTAAAGACTGCGATGGAGCTCCGTATGCCACGGCAAACTGGCTGACACTGACGGCGGCGGTGCACAAATGCTGCGCAGCTAGCGCCATTCGACGGCCAACACCGCGGTTCCTGGTGTGTCCGCTGTGCCGTGGGTGTGATCATTGCTTGTACAGCCCTCTCGCAGTGTCCGGAGCAAGTATGGTGGGTCTGACACACCGGTGTCAATGTGTTCTTTTTTCCATTTCCAGGAGTGTAGTAACTGAATATGGCGCCTTGCTAAGTCGTAGCAAATGGCGTAGCTGAAGGCTATGTTAAACTATCGTCTCTCCAAATGAGAGCCTATGTAGACAGTGAACCATCGCTAGCAAAGTCGGCTGTACAACTGGGGCGAGTGATAGATAGTCTCTCTAGACTAGACCTGCCGTGTGGCGGCGCTCGGTCTGCAATCACTGATAGTGGCGACACGCGGGTCCGACGTATACTAACGGACCGCGGCCGATTTAAAGGCTACCACCTAGCAAGTGTGGTGTCTGGCGGTGACACCAGAGATGCCAAAGAACTTGGTTTACATTGAAAATATATGTTATTTGAGAATTAATTTTGATACGTACCACGCATACGATAACTTCACCAAAAAATCGGTGCTGATAGTTGATGAAGAATTACCCTACGAAACGTTACTGCATGCTCGCAGTTGGGCAATATTCCCGATGGCTTTCCAGAAGCACATTGCAATTTTGGAGGCTGCAGGATAAAATTCTGCCCAGCACAAGCACTGCGTGGTTGGCACTATGCCGTCCCTCGTGACGAATTCGCAGCAATCGTACTGGGAAATCTTTTCACAAAAGAATTATTAAAATTTTAATTTTAGTTCTTCACTAATGAAACTAGTTTGAAATACTTGTGTGACTATCTGTTTCTTATATCTTATTGATTTACTGCCCTTGTTGACAGTCCTATTCCTGCCAGTGTCAATATGGAAAATTAAATAAAAATAAAAAAAGTGCAGAAGGCGTTTCGGAATCGAACACACGCCCTCCGCTCGCCTGCCAAACGCCTCAGTCTCTGCGCCAGCGGCCATTTCTTTGACTACCGTTTACCTTTTTGGTACATAAGCGACAGCCGTAACAGTTGCTTTCAAAAATGCTCAGCTTTCAGTTGTCTATCGGTCCCCTCAATTTTGAGTCGATTGCGAGTCATGAAATTTAGGTGTGGTCTTCTCAAAAACGGGGGATTTTCAACTAAAATATTTTAGTTTTTCCGTTTAGGGGCTAAACAGGCCACCTGCCAAATGTGGCCCGAATCGGTTGGCCGTGTCTGAGGCGTTCTCGAGACAGGCGCAACGTATTTACGGTCGGCCGCAATTAAGGGCGCACGCAACATGCTCCACGTTACGCTTCCGCCGATTCCCGTTAGTGTGAGCCTGCTGTGCACCCCCACTGAAGGGATCAGTTGGTCATCCCCACCTTAATGACGTACACTGATGACCCAAAAGCCAAGCGAATGCAGTGGGCCGGCCATGTGGCCCGAATGGAAGATCACAGATGGTCTCGGAAGCTCCTGGATTTCACACCTACAGGAAAGAGACCCCCAGGGAGACCCAAGAAGCGTCGGAAGGATGGCCTCCATGAAGATTTAAACCAAGTGTCAATAGATGTGGACAGATGGCGGATAGCAGCAACGGAGAGAATACAGTGGAGGAGGAAGCATGTAGCAGCGTGCGGTCCGCTGGGCCTGATCACATAGAAGAAGAAGAAGACGAAGAAGAAGAAGAAGATGATGATGATAATGATGATGACCCAAAAGTTAAGACCGCCTACCTAAAAGCGCGTTGGTCGATTTGTGGAACGCAGTTCAGCAGTGACTCTGCGTGCCGTGGATTGGACAAGTGATCGATGGGATTCCAGAGCGTTGCGGCCCCAGACGCCTGCGCACAGCTAATTTACGGACGGTTTGTTAGTGACCGCGGAGCTGGCCCCAGACAGCGTCCCAGTTGGGTTTCATCGGAGTCAGATAAGCCGACTGTGATTGCAAAGACATGAACGTGAGTTCACTATCGCGCCCCTCAAACCGTCGCAGCACGATTCTGGTCTCGTGACACGGACACTTATCTTGCTGGAAGATGCCATCGCCGTTCGGGAAGACATCGAGGATAAGGCGTTGCACAGCCGCCGTGGTGCCTTCGACTGCTCCTCCAGGGCCCCCTGGAAGCCCGGCTGAATGCTGGTGCCGGCGGCCTGCGTCCGTGTTCACAGCAGCCGCTCGTCCGCATGACGGCGTGTCTGGACGCAGACGCAGCCGTCGACGTTGTTTGACAATAAACGGGTTTCATCCGACCAGGCGACCTGCGGTCCAACTCCATGATTCCGCGCCCACTGTAATCGCAACTGACGACGTGGACGCGTCGTCTTGAGAACACGCAGGGCTCCAGCCAGACAGGACGCCCTGCCGCTCTGCCGCCTCGCCAGCGTCGCGCCCTGCCTGCCTTGCTTCAGAGAGCGGCCGAGCCGCTCGTCCCTGCCTTCTGTGCTGACGCTCCAGCCTTCTCCAGCCACTCTCCACAGGCCCTGACGACAGCAGCGCCCCAGCAGCCCAGCACTTTGCGAGACGCTCGCTCCTAGGCGCTGCGCCACATCAACATGACTGTTGTCAAAGTTTCTCAAGTCGACGGATTTCCTCATTCGCACCAAGAATAATTTCCCATTCGTCTCTGCTCTGCTCGTAACACTTCTCTCAACGCGTCACGTGCCCTCGGCGCCAGCACTCGGCACACAAGCTCGCGGTGGGCGATGGCCATAATGTTTTGGCCCATCAGTGTGAAGCTACCAGGTTTTCACAAAAACTTCATTACAGTTCCCACACTGAAGGCGGAACTCACAATATCTGAACAAATAATGTTGGATATCGAGAAAAATAACGAGCAAATGGCGAATTCGACAAACAGGAAATATACGCTATAAAAGACTTATTCAACTTTGATGATATCTGCAGCTGTTTCTCTGCATACAAAACTTTCCATTTGATCACGTTAACGGATTTATTCCACTACCTTCGTACTCTCTACTTTTTTTTAACGTCGACTGCCGTAGCTAAAGTTGAACAAAATATGTTTTGAAACCTCTATTTTTTGCGGTTAGTCAAGTAAACTGTACCCCAGCACCACACGAGTAGACGAACGTGGGAACGTGGTAAATCTTCCAAAATCTGCCTCTAACTTGCCGGTAGACCTGGCCTTCAAAAGCTGAACCCTTGAAATCGTCGTAGTCAGTCACATTTGTGTGCAGCCGTGCCGGTGGCCCGTACAGTTCATCGGGCAGCGTGTCGCGCTGGCTTGCACCAAACTGAGTTAGAGGTAATCTTTCAGTTCCTGGAGTGAACACGATGTTTCTGTAATCTGGAGCTCAGCACTGCAGCAAGCAGTGATTGCTAGAACTTCAAGAAAAAACCGTAATAAATAAACATCCGGTATCCAGTTTTCCAGGAGGTGTAAGTTGACAACCAGACGACAGTCAAACTCGTCCCGTAGTTTTACGTGTCTGGAGTTACCGCATGGACTGCTCTGCTACGCGGCTTCACAGTTGAAGCCAACTTGCTCAGAGGTGAACACATACAAGGTGGCTTACACAAATATTAAAAAAAAATACACTAATGGCCATTAAAATTGCTACACTACGAAGATGACGTGCTACAGACGCGAAATTTAACCGACAGGAAGAAGATGCTGTGATACGCAAATGATTAGCGTTTCAGAGCATTCACACAGGGTTGGCGCCGGTGGCGACACCTGCAACGTGCTGACATGAGGAAAGTTTCCAACCGATTTCTCATACACAAACAGCAGTTTTTCGGCGGTGCCTAGTGAAATATTGTTGTGGTGCCTCGTGTAAAGAGGAGAAATGCGGACCATCACGTTTCCGAGCTTGATAAAGGTCGGATTGTAGCCTATCGCGATTGCGGTTTATCGTATCGCGACATTGCTGCTCGCGTTGATCGAGATCCAATGACTGTCAGCAGAATATGCAATCGGTCGGTTCAGGAGGGTAATACGGAACGCCGTCCTGGATCCCAACGGCCTCGTATCACCAGCAGTCGAGATGACAGGCATCTTATCCGCATTGCTGTAACGGATCGTGCAGCCACGTCTCGATCCCTGAGTCAACAGATGGGGACGGTTGCAAGACAACAACCATCTGCACGAACAGTTTGACGACGTTTGCAGCAGCATGGACTATCAGCTCGGAGACCGTGGCTGCGGTTACCCTTGACGATGCATCACAGACAGGAGCGCCTGCAATGGTCTACTCAACGACGAACCTGGGTGCACGAATAGCAAAACGTCATCCTTTCGGATGAACCAGGTTCTGTTTACAGCATCATGATGGTCGCATTCGTGTTTGGCGACATCACGTGACTGTTGTACTGCAAAATATTGTACATGCGGTGGTTGTTCTCGGTACTGATTTTTCAGGATCTACGCACCCAAATTGTGGGAAAATGTAATCACATGTCAGCTCTAGTATAATATATTTGTCCACTGAATACCCGTTTATCATCTGCATTTCTTCTTAGTGTAGCAATTTTAATGGCTGAAATCACTCAACAGAGGAAAGCCCACTGGACCTGACGGTATACCAGTTCGAGTCTACACAGAGTACGCGAAAGAACTTGCCTCCCTTCTAACAGCCGTGTACCGCAAGTCTCTAGAGGAACGGAAGGTTCCAAATGATTGGAAAAGAGCGCAGATAGTTCCAGTTTTCAAGAAGGGTCGTCGAGCAGATGCGCAAAACTATAGGCATATATCTCTGACATCGATCTGTTGCAGAATCTTAGAACACGTTTTTTGCTCGCGTATTATGTCATTTCTGGAAACCCAGAATCTACTCTGTAGGAATCAACATGGACTCCGGAAACAGCGATCGTGTGAGACCCATCTCGCTTTATTTGTTCATGAGATCCAGAAAATATTAGATACAGGCTCCCAGGTAGATGCCATTTTCCTTGACTTCCGGAAGGCGTTCGATACAGTTCCGCACTGTCGCCTGATAAACAAAGTAAGAGCCTACGGAATATCAGACCAGCTGTGTGGCTGGATTGAAGAGTTATGATGCTGTAGTATACAGAGAAGCTGCAGCATTAGAAAATTGTAGCGCAATGCAGGAAGATGTGCAGCGGATAGGCACTTGGTGCAGGGAGTGGCAACTGACTTAACATAGACAAATGTAATGTATTGCGAATACATAGAAAGAAGGATCCTTTATGGTATGATTATATGATAGTGGAACCAACACTGGTTGCAGTTACTTCTGTAAAATATCTGGGAGTATGCGTACGGAACGATTTGAAGTGGAATGATCATATAAAATTAACTGTTGGTAAGGCGGGTGCCAGGTTGAGATTCATTGGGAGAGTCCTTAGAAAATGTAGTCCATCAACAAAGGAGGTGGCTTACAAAACACTCGTTCGACCTATACTTGAGTATTGCTCATCAGTGTGGGATCCGTACCAGGTCGGGTTGACAGAGGAGATAGAGAAGATCCAAAGAAGAGCGGCGCGTTTCGTCACAGGGTTATTTGGTAACCGTGATAGCGTTACAGAGATGTTTAACAAACTCAAGTGGCAGACTCTGCAAGAGAGGCGCTCTGCATCGCGGTGTAGCTTGCTCGCCAGGTTTCGAGAGGGTGCGTTTCTGGATGAGGTATCGAATATATTGCTTCCCCCTACTTACACCTCCCGAGTAGATCACGAATGTAAAATTAGAGAGATTCGAGCGCGCACGGAGGGTTTCCGGCAGTCGTTCTTCCCTCGAACCATACGCGACTGGAACGGAAAAGGGAGGTAATGACAGTGGCACGTAAAGTGCCCTCCGCCACACACCGTTGGGTGCCACCGTTGCATGCCTTGCGCAGTATAAATGTAGATGTAGGTGTAGAAGGCAGCCTTGGTAAAATTTGAGCGCAATTAGACGACGGCGTAATCGAAAAGTTTATGTCTCAAATACATTTATATATTTTGGATTTCTTTTGTACTGACTTTATTAGTGACTTATAAAAAGCACATTCGCAAATATCTCACAAACGGCTTGTTTCCAGATCGTTGTTGGGTAATTTTTCCCTTCTGCTGTTAGATACAGTCACCTCTGCCAGTTTTCGCTTCAAATTATGGTTACACGCTATACACAGAGTTTGCTCTTTGATGGCTGCGGCACTCCTCTCAGCTTCTTGCCCAAGACAGCCGCTTGTGTCATTTCGGCCCTAAACCGGTGGCGGCTGCACCAGGCAGACAACCACACGACCAGCAACGTACAACTGCTGCCAAGCCAAACTTTTAGTTGCTACCACACGTTTCTATTCTCATTTATGTTGCACATAAGATGCTGTGAAATAGGATCAATGCCTTGGAAATGCGCAGTAACTTTTAAATGTTTCAGCTTCACACAGAATTCAGTTATAGCGAGAAAACAGTTTTAAACTTGTTTCCGGTAGTCTCATATGAATTTTCAAACTTTGCAGCTGACGCCCGAAGACGAAGAAAGGCGAAGAAGGCGAAGAGAACGAAACAAAATCGCTGCGACGAAGTGTAGGCTGAAGAAGAGGGAGAGGACCGTGAATCTAGTACAGGTAAGCTCGGATACATACTGATTGACGCCGAAACACGTGCGCAAACATGGCACCAGAAATGAGGTCGAAACAACATATGTACAAGAATAATACTGCTGAAAATTTTTTGTCTGTAGGCAGGAGAAATTCTATTACTAGAGTTGCTGTAGACACCACATGTTAACATTTAATCGGACATAGTTAGAGTAAAACTAACAATGATGTTTATGTAAGGTGTAATAATAACAACAGATATAGGATTGTTCATCGTAAATCATCACTTGACAATATCTGCATATGTTCTTCCAACTCATTCCCTTCATATGTAAATGACAAATACACAGTTCTGTGCAACCATTGATTCCATTTTGCTGATAATTTCAACTCCAATCTTCCACCAAGTACAAGAAAAATCTATAAACATAACAGTCTGTCATGAAAAATAGCTTCTTGATTCTCTTACATTAGTAATGTCTGCAGTTAAAAATTACACATTATCATAATAGTATGTTTTACAGTAAAAAGTAAAATATTTAACTCAGTCAGATTTTTAACATGCAGAATTATTTGCAAAATTTTGTGAAATATTAATTTTCAACAATTACTTTCCAAATATACTAATTGGTGCTTAGGTGCTTCATTGTTTAAATCACTAGCATTTACAGAGGCTTGATTCTAAAGTTGATTCATTTGGTACCTGCAACTATCTTATGAACCATGTTAAACATTATTATCTACTAAGCCATCTATAGTTTTAGTAATTCGTCATAGCGTTAGACAGTGTTTATTTTAAGGACTTCCTATCCCCTAATTTTGTATAAAAATAACTCCACTACAAAATCACAGTAGTGTTTGTAAATTTCACATCTTTTATTACAAATCCATAATATGTTATTAAAATATGATCATTGCAGTGATACATTATGATCATCATCAGGAAGCAAATAATTCACAGCTCTTCCACACAACATTAAGTAATGGATAATAGGTAGTCATATAATAGTGATACAACACCTAATACACAGTACTGAGCAGTACAATAAACAAACCACGTATTGAATACTCTTATACTAAAACCAAGGCTGCTACATTAAAGTCGTGTTTTTGCCCTCCTGTGTTTTCTTCGCTGTGCTCAGTTTAATTTCGTATTTGGCCATCAATTACTAGTTTTGGAGTCATTGAAAATGAGTGATGAAGATTATTAAGCAATTTTTAAACCAAGATGTCACCTCTGCTATTGTATACAAAAGCAAGTGATACAATAAATTCTGTGCTGTTTACAAGTGGCAATATGATGTGGTGATAGTGCCGATCGAGGTCCTTCAGTATGTATCGATTCAGTTTCTACCGTCAGTCACCATTCAGTTACTACCATCATTCACTGTGCTGAGAGTCTTCATGGAATTCACTGTTGGTCCAATAAGCCAACCATTATTTGGGCTGACTTTGTATGTTACACCATTGCGTATTTGTTGTTTACATTGTATCCTTTTTATGTTTGATGCTGTCCTCCTACCTTGCATCTCTGAATTCTGCACATTGTCTAATATCTGCTCCCACTATTTTCCCCATCCATTGCTTGTTGTGGTGCCAAGTCAACTATTACAGGGTACAGGATGCCACCGAGCTGTCCCTCCTTTTCGTAAGAGGCTCTTCCTTAGACTATCCTTTTCACTGTTTGTTCAGTTTGTACATTATCAGTACGTTTAATTTTAAACATTCTTCATTGTACCACAATTCAAATGCTTTTCATTTCAAAGACTCAAAGGAAGTCATTTTCATGCGAAGATTGTTCTCTTACTTTCCTCATTCGGGAATAAACACGTTATTTCACTACACAAACATGTACGTCGCCACGCGTCATGCCGTTAAGCCACATGGAATTGTAATAATTGTTGTTATTTCATTAATTAACAAATAGCTAATGTCAGCCCTTGGTCATTGTCAAATACTTTCACAGTAAAAACTGTTATGCTTACAGCGCATTGCGGTCCACACAACAGCAGGGGAAAGAGGAACATGATATGTTCTCTTATTAAAAAGAATTATGTGTCTCAGCTGTATCATTTCTACTTTTATTTTCTTTGGTACGTGAGCACCTTGCTCACTGTAGCTGACGTAACAGCAAAAACTAACGTTAAATGTTGTATGCACAGTCCAAATTGCACTCTACAATCAGTTGTGCCAAACTGACTCCAATGACTGGCAGGCAGGCCTATGTCATATCCTGCGCCGACCACTGCTGCAGGGGACCGCCCCGCCCCACCAGCTGTCGCCATTCTGACCATCGGCGGCCATTCAGATTGATTCTCCTTCAGGGCTCGTCGGCGTGACTGATGCTCGACTGCAGTAACTGTTCTGCTCCACAGCAGTACTTCACACAGACACACAGTATCAACATGACTATTAACTAACATCAGTATGATTATAACTTAAAATTTTATAAAAAAAAATATTGTTTAGGTTGTCTTAGCACATGCTAGCTCCTAATAGACTATATTTGCTTAGTTCGGTTTTTAGAAAGTGCTTCTGATGTGAATATGACTGGAAAACAGCCTGTGAAGACTGTTAGGAATTTAAATTTTATGTTTCTGATAACCGATGCAATCAAAGTATTCATGTAACTTCGGACTATGCACTAAATTAGTTTTTTGTCGTCTGCTGCCACATAGTGTCATAGCTTATGCGAAGGTCTTTCGTACACATTGTCCATCGCTTATTCACTAACATAAATCCCCTTGGTGACGGAAATGGAACCCTCCAAAATGCATAGTGGAAATAATAACAAATGTAACACCTTACGGTTACTGTCAAGTCCAACCTAAAGTGTTCACATTAAGGTTGTAGTTGGGGTACCAGTAAAAGTAAAAACTGATAAACCAGTGCCTTAGACATCATCAGTGGACGTGGACCAATGACGTAATAATAAACCTCAAAGTGGAACATAAACATCATTATAGACTGGTAACCAGTGAGATCATAAAATTGAAAATTGTGCAGTTTCTTAATAATAAATACTAATACTAACGGGAAAACCGTGGTAGAATGGGGAGCGGGGATTTAGAGTGGACAGATTAATATAACAAACATAAAATCACGAAAACAAGCAAATATGCAAAACGAAACAACCAGAGAAACACTGTTCAAAACTATGACCACCACACGAAACCATGGTCAGACCTCAATGAACGCCATGCACATGACACAATATGCTCCGATTGCACGCAACTCTTGCAAAAATTCAATAGTAGACTCCTAATCGTCCATCTCCCGACCATGAAATACATTCCCTGACAAAAAAGGCCAACCGTCCATTAGGGGGCTGGGGTTGGAGGAGGTGGAGACGAAACTTGGTGGGTTGAGAGGTTATGTGATGTTATTTCAGTGATTAGAAAATCAAGCTAAATTTGCAAAGAACTTGGCGGTATCAGGCCTGCTATTTCTATGACGTTTCATTGCCTGTGACGTGGATGAATGCACTGATTCGGTTGATAACGGCTTCATAAAACCGTTGTACCCTCTGCTGAATCACAGTGGCCCACAACTGTTGTAACTGGTCCTCGATAGTCTCGACAGCGGCACGTCCACGCTGGTCGCATACAAATCTGGAGAAGTTGCTGGTTGGTGGAAGGGACCAAACGCCAAGGACATCAATCCCATTGGATTAGGGAAGGATGGGAAGGGAAGACAGCCATGCCCTCTCAAAGGAACCATCCCAGAATTTGCCTGAAGCGATTTAGGGAAATCATGGATGACCAGACGTGGCTTTGAACAGTCGTCCTCCCGAATGCGACTCCAGTGTGCTAAACACTGCGCCGCCTCGCTCCGTGAGACGTTGCTGCTGGCCAAGCAGTTCGTAGAGAAGTGTAGATGACCAATGTCCTGCTGAAGGATGGCACATGATTCTGTCACATTTGAGGTAACACACGAGACCGCAAGATGCCCATGACGTGTCCTTGTAAGGCCCATGACGTGAGGTCCAATCCGAGGACTGCCCACGTCGTGACAGAGAAATAACACCACCGTGCCTCTGAAAAACGGTGGAAGAGTGCAACTTCTCCCCCAGGTCACCGCCATCGATGGTGCCGAACCGCAACTTGTCGCTAGACACGAAGGAACGCCATTGGTCAACAGTACGCGCCTGTCAGTCACGGCAGGTGTTTGCACCGTAGTGTTAACAGAAACTTGCGCGTGGGACACTAATTCCCAAGCCTGTCGGCTGCCAGTCTCTCACCAGTGATGCGGTTCGGCACGGAATGTTTTCCCGTGCGGGCAGTTCATTACTTGTCCTTCGATGATAGGTACAGACAAGAAGGGACAACAGTGGGCTTAGTGCAGTCAGATGCGGTAGAGTGAGAGCTTGCCGACGAGTATGTCTGTCCTTACGTTTCCGTACACACACCCGAGTGCGCCACAAACCTGGCTGTTGTACAATTCGACCATCTCTCGAAATGGGGACCCACGGTGAGGCCCCTTTCAGACAGTCGCTCGTGCTGATAACGTTGTCTCACACGAGTGCACACCAACTCTCTGCGCTCACAGCTTTCACAGTGAGCACTCAACATCTGCTGCTGTCCGCGTCCATTTTATACGCTTCCACATGCCTCACCACGAAATAGGAAAAATACTAACACACTTCGGCGGCCGCTCTTCCTTCCACAGAGCATTGCAAAATGGTTCAAATGGCTCTGAGCACTATGGGACTTAACTGGTAAGGTCATCAGTCCCCTAGAACGTAGAACTACTTAAACCTAACAAACCTAAGGACATCACTCACATCCATGCCCGAGGCAGGATTCGAACCTGCGACCGTAGCAGTGGCGCGGTTCCAAGAGCATTGCAACTCTAATCGTTTACATACATGCCGCTGGTGTATACGTACACAAAGTGTTTTTTGAATGCTTCCCTTTTTTAGCCAGGCTAGGTATAGTGGAAGAATCAATTTAGCAAAAATTACAACGTGAAAGCTGCAAAAAATAAAATAAATGACCACGACAAGGAAATAAAACTTGGGATTTATTGGTTAACATCATTGTAACCCACAAGCAGAGGCTCAATCCCTCAAACCGGTAGTATGGCAGGTAAGAATTTAATATTCGAAAGGAAAATATATTTATAAATAAGTCCAATATCACGTAAATTGTTCCTAATCACTATTATCGCTCGTTATTAGAAGCACCAAAGATAATGTTTAACGTCCGAATGATTAGGATGGTAAATCTCGTTAATGGATTATGTCACCCGCTACAATAGTATAACGATATGGCTGAAAGCCGACTGTAGGTATACAAGTCCCAATTTCGACCAAAAAACACACGTACACGTACTTTTTCGTAGCGTAAGTGTAAACTCTTAACTGGACTTGCTGCTACATTGTTCTAGCTTTTATCACTCCTTAACTGGACTGAACACAATCGGCAGGTATCGTCATGCTCTTTTAGCTGTATAGCCCAGTGAGTGCATCACACGGTTTTTGTCTGCAGGAGTCCGAAATTCTGGAGACGCAGAACCACGACCTGAAGAGCCAGATTCAGGACCTGGAGGCGCAGCGGCGCCGGCTGATCGACATGCTGTCCATGCACACGCCCACCTGCCTCAAGAACTCGGGGGGTGCTCCGCCGACGGCTGGTTCAACAGGTGAGCAATTGAAAATGAGACTCCCTGCTGGGACATCTGACTAGTTCCTCTCCTGTGGCAACCTCTCTATCTCAGAGCAACACTTGCCCCAGCATCCTTGCTCATCTGTTGGTCATACACAAATCTCTGTCTTACCCAATATTTTTGCCCACTACTACCCTCTCCAGTACTACCAAATGTCCCATCATCAGGGCCAGTGGAAGGGTCAGGCAAAACATGTAGCCGCTTGTCTTGCCAAAGGCCAAATGATATCAGGGACGATCAAAAATGTTCCGTTCGAAGGGCGTACAATCCAGAATGGGTATGCCAATCAGACAACATCGCCACAAACATTGAAGGAATGATCGCACCGATGCGCCAGGTTGCACATACCCATTTGGTGAAACACCTTGTCCTGTTGCACGAGGAAGTGCTGCGTGTCCTCTCCCATCAGAAATCGTCGACCCCTCGAGGCCGTTTTCGAGGGACTAAAAGCGCGATAATCGCACGGGGAGATACTGTGGCTACAGGGCCGTGCCTGCCACTTGTCTGCAATGAACGACCGATCGACTTCCGTCTCGTGTCGAACTGCGAACTTGGGGCACCATTCCACAATGGTGGTCTTGAACAGATATGCTGCCCCATGCACAGTCTTTAGTCTACTGGTGTTTGTCCCGCAGCCAAGGAAAAAAACTCACATTGGTCTTGTTTGGACGCATTTGGTAATAATATCGCCATAGATCACGTTTCCGCATATACTGCACAAACGTCAGAAAGACACAAATGCCACAATAATCCCTTGCTTACGTGTCAGCGCTTATATACCTGCATCGCAGTCGCGCTACGTTGCTTACTCGTATATCCCGCCGCAATGGAAACTTTTTGATTGTTCCTTATATGACGTGTGTGTGAAAATTTCCTCCCAAACCAGCCCGGCTCATCGTAAGTCAGGGATTTCCCCACACCCCTCTCCTTGCCGACTGTAGGGAGGACCTCCTCATTTCTTGTCAGTCCACTTAATTTTTCTCCCTTCTCCTGTAACATATGATCTCAGATTCTTCGATTCTCATCTTTCACGATTTTTCCACAGTTCGTGATTGACTTTCGCACACTGCTAAACTCTAGACATACATTCTCACAAATGCCTTCATTACATGAAGGTCTGTTTGTCACTTGTAAACTTCATTTAGTGACACATATCCTTACTACCTTGACAGTGCGCTATAAGTAAACCTACCCCTATTCCTGATTCTTAAAAAATTTAACTACAATGTTTAAAACAGCTTGTTAATTATTTGTTGTTGCACTTGTAAAACTTTTACGGTTGAAGACACAAAACGCTGATTATGATGGTTTTATTAGTTTCAGGTTATTTACCCGTACTCTAATGAAAGACTCAAAACCTAACTGGGATGTTTCTAGTCAAGGAAATTTGCTCTCCAATTTAAGAAAAGCTAGTTTTTCATGCATTTCAGCGGGAACATTCAGTGATATATGTGAATAATCTCTGGAAATGTGTTGCGAATGGAGTTAGTAGTAAATAATTAATAAGTTAAAACGTCATGGCAAATGATGTAGTTTTACTACACGAATAGTGAAACTGTCGTAAGTGATAAACTTTTTTACCTACTTTATTTTTTTGGGGATGTCAGGGAAATAAAGTTATGAAACCGTTCTAAAATAGTGTGTAAAGTTCGGTTTAAATCGCTAAGTGCTCTCGCTCTCAAATACTCAATGAATATTGTACGTGTAATTTGCGTAACGTGAGTTACACAGCATCGAGACAATAAAGGTGTGCAAACAAATTAACAGGAGTGATTTTTCCACCTGTTTTATTCCAATAGCGTTACAATTGAGCTTTGTCTGCTTCAAAGTACTTGCCTTAGGAAACCACACAGCGCTGGAGACTGTTCTTCAACTCCTCATAGCACTGCTGGAACGCGGATACTGGAATTACCTTCATCCTGTCGGTTGCACCCATTTGGATGTTATCGAGTGCCCCAATGCGACTTCCCTCGAGGTGCGTTTTCAGTTGCGGAAAGAGAAAAGAGTCGCAAGAACTCAAGTCGGGCGAATGAGTTGGCTCAGGACACACAGGAATGTCCTTAATGGCCAAAAAGTGGATTACTGAAAATGTTGACTGACAGGGGACACAGTCGTGATGCGACACCATGTGGTTTCTGATGAACAGTAGTGTGGTCCAGATTCAACTCTGCCCCAGCCGTCATGACTATCACCACCGAAACCCCGGGGCCCTCGGCAGAATGCTGTCTCTGTAGGCCTGCCAGTGTTTTGCGAACGGTTCTACTGTAGTGTGCCCGAGTACGAAACAAAATACGATCGCACAACGTTGCTCGATATGTAAGTCACTTACTGTCCGAATGAACGAGCAAAACATTCTCCACTGAAGAAAGCTCTACGGACAACGAATGTGACGCTAGTGCAGACGGTTACACACTCGTGACGTATCACGTGTTCTCCTGCCTCTCCCCCGTGTCTAGCTAGCATTGCCACATTGAACAGAGTGCTATCATTCTCATTACTTTATTTACATGTCGTGTAGACACAGGTGCTATCTTGAGGCCGTTTCTCAAAGCTGTACCTTTATTATTGGAAAATTCAAGTTAGTAGACCATACATTCTGAAATGTACACTCCTGGAAA
Source organism: Schistocerca americana (assembly GCF_021461395.2). NCBI lineage: Eukaryota > Metazoa > Arthropoda > Insecta > Orthoptera > Acrididae > Schistocerca > Schistocerca americana. Next base: position 197,385,466 of record NC_060127.1, read on the forward strand.
TTGAAATAAGAACACCGTGAATTCATTGTCCCAGGAAGGGGAAACTTTATTGCCACATTCCTGGGGTCAGATACATCACATGATCACACTGACAGAACCACAGGCACATAGACACAGGCAACAGAGCATGCACAATGTCGGCACTAGTACAGTGTATATCCACCTTTCGCAGCAATGCAGGCTGCTATTCTCCCATGGAGACGATCGCAGAGATGCTGGATGTAGTCCTGTGCAACGGCTTGCCATGCCATTTCCACCTGGCGCCTCAGTTGGACCAGCGTTCGTGCTGGGCGTGAAGACCGCGTGAGACGACGCTTCATCCAGTCCCAAACATGCTCAATGGGGGACAGATCCGGAGATCTTGCTGGCCAGGGTAGTTGACTTACACCTTCTAGAGCACGTTGGGTGGCACGGGATACATGCGGACGTGCATTGTCCTGTTGGAACAGCAAGTTCCCTTGCCGGTTTAGGAATGGTAGAACGATGGGTTCGATGACGGTTTGGATGTATCGTGCACTATTCAGTGTCCCCTCGACGATCACCAGTGGTGTACGGCCAGTGTAGGAGATCGCTCCCCACACCATGATGCCGGGTGTTGGCCCTGTGTGCCTCGGTCGTATGCAGTCCTGATTGTGGCGCTCACCTGCACGGCGCCAAACACGCATACGACCATCATTGGCACCAAGGCAGAAGCGACTCTCATCGCTGAAGACGACACGTCTCCATTCGTCCCTCCATTCACGCCTGTCGCGACACCACTGGAGGCGGGCTGCACGATGTTGGGGCGTGAGCGGAAGACGGCCTAACGGTGTGCGGGACCGTAGCCCAGCTTCATGGAGACGGTTGCGAATGGTCCTCGCCGATACCCCAGGAGCAACAGTGTCCCTAATTTGCTGGGAAGTGGCGGTGCGGTCCCCTACGGCACTGCGTAGGATCCTACGGTCTTGGCGTGCATCCGTGCGTCGCTGCGGTCCGGTCCCAGATCGACGGGCACGTGCACCTTCCGCCGACCACTGGCTACAACATCGATGTACTGTGGAGACCTCACGCCCCACGTGTTGAGCAATTCAGCGGTACGTCCGCCCGGCCTCCCGCATGCCCACTATATGCCCTCGCTCAAAGTCCGTCAACTGCACATACGGTTCACGTCCACGCTGTCGCGGCATGCTACCAGTGTTAAAGACTGCGATGGAGCTCCGTATGCCACGGCAAACTGGCTGACACTGACGGCGGCGGTGCACAAATGCTGCGCAGCTAGCACCATTCGACGGCCAACACCGCGATTCCTGGTGTGTCCGCTGTGCCGTGCGTGTGATCATTGCTTGTACAGCCCTCTCGCAGTGTCCGGAGCAAGTATGGTGGGTCTGACACACCGGTGTCAATGTGTTCTTTTTTCCATTTCCAGGAGTGTATATATGTGATGTCTGTTCTTTCGGACAAGCCCAAACAACAGACACCATTTTTGATTCAGTAGCCATTACAGATTAAGACACAAAGGAATGACAGACATCAGCTGTGAGTGGGGATTTATTGAAGCCAATGGGGAAATTCAAAAATTTGTGCCAGATCAGGATTCGAGTCTGGATCTCCTACTTACTAGGCAGGTGTTCTGATCGCTAAGCCATCTACACATAGTGTTCATTGCAACTGCACGTACTAGCTTTAGCACACCTCTCATCAGACCCAAACTCTCAGCTGATCGACACACTACCCAATCGGTGCCCACTCGCAGCCAATGTCTGTAATTCCTTTGTGTCTTAATTCGTAATGGTTGCTGGATCAAAAATGGTCTCATTTTTGGACATATCTGAAAAAACAGGCAGCACTAGTAGAGGGTGCAACAGGAGGCATGCTAGGGTAGTCTGTGCAGTTGCAACGTCCACTGTCTGCATGTCGGTCAGAGCTAGAGACCGAGGCTCGAATCCTGGTCTGGCACAAATTTTCAACTTTTCCCCTTGATTTCGATCAGTGCCCACTCACATACAATGTCTGTAATTCCTTTGTGTCTTAATACTGAAATGTCTTGTCACTGAAGGACTATCTTGCACTGTACAGGTACACAGTCCGGGGACAACTTCGGCACAAATGGCGACTCTCTGCCGCAGACCTACGAAGCATTCATTGCGAGTAGCACCTACCACCAGCATCACCACCACCACCACCACAACCACCATGCCCAGCAGCACCACCAGCACCAACCGGAGCAGCAGTACCCATCATCGTGCAACTATAGCAGCGGCTATCCCTCACCGGGGGCCGGTATTGATGGTGGCTGCATGGCTTAACAGGACCCTGAGCTCTGTACGAGAATCGAGGACCGTAGTAACCTTAATCTGTTGTAGAACTTGGATTTAAGATGTACACTATAAAAAATTGCTTCAGTGCTGGTGTCTACAAAGTACATAATACCTATTTGTAAAATATCTGGCTTTAGATCCATATGACAAATTGTTCAGTGCATTCAGCAAACAATGTAAACAACAGTTTGGGATACATCCTGAACTATAAAGTCATGTGTACCTCTCATGCTTCCAAAATAGTCATCTTCCACTGTTTTCATTTATTCTACCTTCATGTATGATTCTATAATACGCAAAGTAGAATAAAATTTGAACTATATCCATAATTTCTCAAAGTATGTTAATGCTGCCTTAATTGTCTGAAGAACCCAGGTATTCTAAATTCCTGCAAGAAAGAGTCAATAGATCAAAGTGCCTTACCAGATTATAATTTTACCATTTTTGCAGAGCAAGCACGTAATTGCTATCAGTGTCTAAAAATTTGCGAGAAAAACTCAGAAATTTTTGCTTTTAAGATTTCAGGAAAAAGAAATCACCAAGGCTCCATAAAGAATCGTCCACGTACACAGAACAACAGAAATGTCAGTTTTCAAACTGCACTGTGGCAGAAGTGAGTAAGTACTAATATGGCTTATTAGAGAACAATGTGTTATCAAGGACATTAAAAACTAAACTTGTCCATGATTTTCAAAATATTAACTCACAACATTTTTGTATCTTTTATATAACATTTGACACTTGTGATAATCTAATTGCTGTAACTGGAATGTGTGTGTGTGTGTGTGTGTGTGTGTGTGTGTGTGTGTGTGTGTGTGTATGTAAAGTACTATGATATTTTGTGAGTCAATTGTAAGAATATCACCAAAGCTGACCATATGAGAATCTGAGGTTTAGAAATGTCTAGCTATTTCATCAACAAAAGCTTCTCTTTATGAAGATCAATGCCCTCATCGCAAATAGGACAATTAACATCATTATTCGAAAAAAGTAAAATAAAATACACTCAGTCATTGATTGGTGTCTTCCCGTTGTAGATGCTTTAGAAACAAAGGATGTGAACTGAGAGATCATTGTTTGCCACTGTTGAAATTCCAGTTACGGTTTCATATTTTATACTCATTCTTCGTGAAAAAAAGGAGTGTTATTTATATATTTTGTACTCTTTAATTTCTTATTGTTATTGCTGCTGCTTGTTAGCATCAGTGATACTCTTGATGTATGTTGAAACTGGTGCTTAACTTAGGTGCTACAAATTTCCTTAAAGGGGATTAAGACTTCTTTTATGTGTTCACTTTTCAGGCCTTTGCACTACTTTCAATGTTTATTTTTCTGTAAACACATTTCTGAAAGTCACTAAATTACTAAAATTACATTCTTCTTGCACAACATTTTGTGTGTTCGTCACATGATTAATAGCCTTTGATAATTTATATTCTGTTAGAGCATTAAGAATAAAAATTTTATTCATATATTTGTATTTTTATTGTATTTTTTTTCAAAACCATTGCTGCAAGCAATTTTAGCATGTTTTATGTCCTTATGGTATCAGAACAAATGTGTAAAATAAATAAACTATATTGTAAGTGTGCATAGCCTATGTTCCTTTATTTACGAGATTAAGGTTAATGTTTGTAAAAATGCTTATTGTTTTTATTGTGTTTTATAAGACGTTGTGTGTTGTGCTTGTATACAATAACTGTTTATATTTTAGTATAAAAGTTCATGTTAGAAAATAGGATGCAGACTTTAAGCTTCTATTTTTATAATTTTTTTTGCACAAGTTTTAATGAACCATAAGTAATTTTTATAAGAGTGATTTATTCTTCATTTAAACTAGTGTAATAATGAGTCATATAGTTCTTAAATTAATAACCACAAGTATTTGTATTAATAGTACAATTTTGTGTCTCTTAGTGCACTTGTAGCAACTGCTTCATTAATTAGGTTGCACAAAATATTGAATTTCGACAGGTTATCTGTTACAAGGCAGTTTTTTATATGTTTCAAAATTGTGTTTCATTGAAGCTTTTGCTCCAGTCATATATTAAAATATGGACTGCCTGCAAAATATGTGGAGCCTTATGTGTGTGGGGATTGGGGATGCAGCTAAATCTAAAGAATCTGAAAAAATAACATAGCCACGTCTCATACTGAATGTGTGCAACAAGAAATATGACTAGGCTTGTACCTATTTATAGAAACAATAACAGTTATTGCATTTCATACTGTTTCAAGCACTCCAGGTGTGTTATAGTCTCTACACATTGATTTTGTAGTATATATTAAGTATATTTCATTCTTGGTATCACATATTTAAATATATAGAACGGGATTTTCCATTAGGATACTTCCATCACTTAGGAGGTGCTTTTTGGATCAACAATTAATTTAATATCGTTAGTTTAGTAGCTATAAAAGGGTAGTAAACTGCTTTTCATTCTTCTGCAGAATTAATTTCTGAAAGAAACATGCTATGGTACCACCCTTAAAAACTCTTCCAAGCTGAACTCATATGTAAATAGGAAAGGGAGTTAAGGAATCATTTTTTGAGGACACTAGGTTTCTGATGGTAAAGTATATGCAGTTGTAGAACACAGATTGAGTTGTATGATATGAGGCTATCCATGAACAGAACAATACATATTTCACTGACTATTCGAAACCCGTGAATGTAAAATTTTTCGCAATTTATGTGAATCTACAGTGGAGACAACATTTTAATAAAGGTAAAACAACTATTGTAATTATACAGAATATAACAGCAAATAGAACAGTAAATTTCTCTCCTTTTTGAACTTGTTGCTACATTTGGTACAGAGAAATAGTAACATTTTTCTGCTGCACCTCAGTTTCTTCACACCTGACAATAGCTGTAGTGTACACAAAGTACTATTTTTCAAAGTGAAAAGTATCACCAAAAATTTAATCAGAGAGCTTTTTTTGCAACGGAATGTTTATTGTTTAGGAATGACACACATATATATTTTGTAAATACCTAAACTAAGATATGTCATTTGTATTTTGGAGGATGAGAGCCTCAGTCTTACCAAAGGAATATCTTCAAATTAACATTATTATTCCACATGTGCTAAATCATTATGTGCCATTTAGTTTTGATGGGGTCTTTTCTTCCATAAATGCTGATATTTCACTTTTGGTATCTGTTTTACCTCTAGTGTGATCAAGAATTTTCCAAAATGGAAGTGCCTTAATTGTAAACAAATATTTTTGCAATGGGTAGTAGTAAATTAAAACAGGTCTGACCTGATTACCTCTTGTTAGGCTGTGTTATATGAGAATAATTTTTAGTGTTCAAAACACTCATTGCCATTCATTCTGTAACAACATTCTTGTCGTGTTTGCTTGAACAAATTTGACAAAGAAAGTTACAAGAAGCCATTAGTAGCAGTAACTTTAGCTCATCTTTTCTGATATCTGTTCTGATGCAAATTAATTTTTACTTTGGAATGTACACACATTCATGAGCTTCGTTCCTAATAATGTAGTGAAGTGAAAGATTGAGATAAAAGTACTGCTACTGTTTGTTATTGTTGGTATGAGAACAACAATAATTTTCTACATCAGCCTAGACTACTTTCTTGGTAACTGGCTGTAATTTCAATTTACATTCATTTTATGAGGTTCAATAATGGCAAACTGTTAAGTGATGTACTAATCAGTACTAATAAGAGTTTTTTTTTTTTACTTGGAACATTACTTTAAATTATTTTCACTTACGTTATTATTGTCACTTCCAGAGAGGTCACTCATTAAGGTGTTTACTTTTGCATATACAACAAAACAGTTCTGAAGACAATCATCTTAATGACTCTGTAACAATAAATTGACATAAAAATGTACAGCTTCAATATTATTTCACAGAGTGAAATAAATTTCTTCAACCATTCCAAATGAGAACTATGTCTGGTACGTCAAACAGCTGGTAATTCCATTTATAGATATTTTGAGTTTCTTTGTGTGGTATGTCACTGTGAGTGTTTCTTTATATTCTGTGAACTTGTTGCCAAGGATGTGGTTGTTTACTAAATAACACTCTGCTTTACGAATATATGTAATGTGAAATGGTGCACATTATAAAGATATATACTCTGACAATAGAATCAAGTTAATCTGAAGTCAGTACAGTTCATATCATGAGTAAATAATTAATTCCAATGCTGACAACACAGCATAAAAAATGTAACACCTTGAGGTGTATATTTTATAAACATAGATAAAAGTAGATTGCTCAGGTGAAGCAGACTGCAGCCTTCCCCTTACATGTCAAATAATTATTGTTTATTGCTTGTCTTAATTTTTTTCATCTGCTTATGAATTCATTGGAATAGTATAACACAAACTTTGTTTTAAACTGCTTCATCAGCTTATGTATGCATTGTAATACAATAAATTGTTGAAACGCAAGACTTCAGAAGAGCAAGTATCAAAAGTTTTATTAAAGAAATGTTTATAACACTATACACAAATAAAAATCACAAAAATCTGTTTTATATAATATCTATCAAGTTGCTTATTAGCAGTTAATTCTAAAATGTATAATTTCAAGCTTTTACTAAATTACCTTTTTATATGTAATAGAATGGTAACAGTGTTTTGTACAAATACATAAAATTGATAATTTGTTGCTTGCTGCTTGGTTCGTCAGAGTGCAGAATCATTCCTTTTATCTCAGTGTTGTATTAAGTACTTCAGTACCTGGAAGCTGTGGGCTTTAAAAGTTATTTGGAAAATAATGGACCACATGTATTTTTTCTATAATTAAAACGCTGTATGTAATAAAACTATTTCTTACCTCTATATTTTGTCTGATGTTATAATTCATGTTTGTGAAATAGATCCCACTTTTATTCACAGAGACAACCTGAGCTGAATGTTACACATTTTACATGTATGAGGACACTATGAAAAATCTGAGCTTTAAAGTGAAAAATTGTATGTGGATACTATGACCTCTTTACTTGACACAAAATGTATTCCAGCACTATTTTTCCCTTCTGGTGACAGATGGAAGATGGAATGTCACAACAGGAAGGGGATCTGCCCACAAAATTGAATAAAACAAAATTACCAAAACTTGAGTACAGTGGAGCCCATAACTAAAACAGGGTTAACATGAACGAGAAGAAGAGATATAACACATGGAAGTCAGAAGGTTGCAGGCTTCAGCTGTTTCATAAATGTCCCAACAATTACTTCGTTTAATTCTGTGTTTACACACTGCCAAAGTATTTATGTTGGCAGACGGATAGTCCTGATGAAAGGTTTGTTTTTCTTTTCTTTTTCCATCTAGATTTCGTCTTGAATATGTAGTTATTTTCAAGAAGTATCTGAAACTTTCACAGTTAAGGCTTGACCTTTTGTCAGGTAATGAATAAGATGACTCCTTCACTAGGAAATCAGTAGGATTTGAGCAAAGTTTTTTCCAGCTCGATCCAGTTTTTGCTGAAGACCAGTCCACATGATGTCATATTCACTTATGTTGTATGATGTAAAAAGGGGACAGTATTGTTTATATCACTTCTGATCAAAAATGGAGCCATAGCCAGCCGCAGTGGCCGACCAGTTCTAGGCACTTCAGTCTGGAACCGCGCGACTGCTACGGTTGCAGGTTTGAATCCTGCCTTGGGCATGGATGTGTGTGGTGTCCTTAGGTTAGTTGGGTTTAACTAGTTCTTAGTTCTAGGGGACTGATGACCTTAGATGTTAAGTCCCATAGTGCTCAGACCCATTTGAATGGAGTCACATATGAGCAAGGTATTCTAAAAATAACCAATGCCAGTTACAAGTGGAAGTCCACCAGAGGATCAACACTTGGTGAAGGGATTGGTATATATAAACAAACACAGTAATGCACATAAATAGCCAGAAAGTCCTGTTATTATTTGGTTTTGCTGTTACTAATCAATGGAAACAGTCACAAGCACTAAATATTTGTAACTGTGTGTATGGAATGATTTTTAAAGTCAAATACCAAAATAAATACAATTGTAGGAAATGTAGATGTCACACAGAGATTTGTTGTAAGAATCTACAGGAACTATAATTTACTGGTGAAGGGGATTGCTCACAAAATCTACATTTGAAAGGGATATTTGAGTGTTGCATTTCAGCTGGGACTCTTAACCCGGAGTGAATGAGGTGCGAAATTGTTACATCAGCTATGAGGTGGGTATGAGATACCTGAAACTCTGATGACAAATTTTTGATACTGTAGTAGTGTGTTAAGTATTTTTTTACTTGGGATATTAATAATGATGTCTATTAAACAAGATGAGTAAGTAGAATACTATATTTAAGATATAAAACCTTTTTTTTGGGGGGGGGGGGGGGGGATTGAAACAATGAAGTGCGTATATTTTCTCAGAAAAACTACACGTTTCAGAGGTTTAACAGTTTTTCATACAAAATTCGAAAAAAATTGCAGTTTCTTTCATTAATTAACATAATGATATTATCTTATAATACCTTTTATGCCCGGAGAACTGGTAATAATATTCTCTGAATGAATACGAACTTTTTGCCTAGGACAATCCTTCATCCATTTTGTACCACCTCTGGACGTATAAAAAATCCCATGTACTTCAGGTGAGTAACTAGGAGCCACTATCACAGATTTTGGCTCTTCCGAATCATACAAAATACCCTCTTGCTCCGAATCACTTTCTTCACTTCCTTGAGAAACTCTGTCAATCTCTTCCTTGCTCTCGGAGTCACAGGAAATAGCGTTTGAACAATTTTCTAAAACTGCTTCTAGAAGTTCTTGTAGTCGACGTTCCTTTTCTTCATAAGACATCCTGATAAATATAAAATCTAAAAATAAACCAAAGAATACTATAAATTACTTTGTATTTCATAAAATCGATGAAAGCTCAAAAATGTAACACCGACTACGAGGTCAGGTATGATGTACCCTAGCCACGTTTGCACATGTGTATCTCCCTCTGACGCTGGTGCAACGATAAACTCAACACTGTATCTTGCCCCACTCTCCCTTACCTCTAGCTACTGGGACAGCAAGATTTGTGTGGCAACCATGATGTTCAACAATCAGCACTTCAAAACACCTCTGGTATGGCATACCCGACGTCATGCCGGGTTAACAGATACGATTCATAATTAGAAATAGAGTTCATTCAAAGAATAGAATCGTATTTGGTGACAGGGTTCTTTAGTAAACGTGACACCATCACAGAAATGCTCATCCAACATCAAGTGTAGACACTACGAGAGAGATATTCACCATCACAGTATAGCGTATTAAAATTCCATGGGTCTACTTTCCTAGTATATTGCTCACTTACATGTATACTTCTTGAGAAGACCGTGAAGGTAATGTCAGAGAGATTCGAGCTCATGCAGAGGGTCAGTAGTTGTGGATCTTTCCACACATCATTTACAACTGGGACAGCAAGAAAGCTTTCACATCAGCGGCATTGTTGACTAGTTTGGCGCCCGTGCGGAATTTTTACTCGTTTGTTCCGCCCTCTTGATACCCTTGAGACCATAAAAAACATCAACCAACATTTTTAGGAGAAGAAACTTTTGGACACAAGTGGATGCACAAGCAAAATATAATGGTAAGTATTTCGTAAACAGTCTTTATAAAAGGAGACAAATAAGTGAAATGCATTTTAATCAATAACACAAAATAAACTTCTTCTTAGTCATAAGTACTTCATTTTGCAGTAAATTTGCCAACTGATGACATAAGGAAACTTGTGCTGCTCTGGTACTCCAACCCGGATTTCCTGCTTGTTGTGAGTGGTCACCTGAACCATTAGGCTATCCGTGCACGCCTCCTGATCTGGCCTAAATTTTATATGTAAACTGTGTTGTTGTTGAGGTCTCCAATCCAGAGAGTTGTTTCATGCAGCACTCATGCTACTCTATCCTGTGCAAGCTTCTTCATTTCCAAGTAACTACTGCACCCTCCTGAATCTGCTTGGTGTATTCATCTCTTCGATTTTTACCCTCCACTCTGCACTCCAATACTAAAATGGTGATCCCTTGATGCCTCAGAATATTTCCTACCAACCGATACCTTCTACTAGACAAGTTGTCCCACAAATTCCTCTTCTCCCCAATACTATTCAGTACCTCCTTATTAGTCACATGATCTACACATCTAATCTTCAAGATTCTTTTGTAGAAACCCATTTCAAAAGCTTCTATTCTCTTCTTGTCTAACTTATTTATTGTCCACGTTTTATATCTATACATGGCTACACTCCATACAAATACTTTTAGAAAAGTCTTTCTGACACATGAATCCATATGTTAACAAAGTTCTCTTCTTCATAAGCCTTTTTCTTGCCATTGCCAGTGTACATTTTATATCCTCCCCAAATAGCAAAACTCATCTACTCTTTTAAGTGTCTCATTTCTGAATCTAATTCCCTCAGCATCACCTGATTTAGTTAGACTCTTATAACTGCCATCTGGTTTCAGTACAAATTGTAAATATCCTTTTGATCCCCGTGTTTGACCCATGCCACCTTCAGAATTTGAAAGAGAATATTCTAGTCAACATTGTCAAAAGATTTCTCTAAGTCTACAAATGCTAGAAACATAGGTTTGCATTTTCTTAGTCTGTCTTCTAAGGTAAGTCGTAGGCTCCGTATTACCTCACGTGTTCCAAAATTTCTACGAAATCCAAACTGATCTTCCCCAAAGTCACCTTCTAACAGTTTTTCCATTCGTCTTTGAAGAATTCGTGTTAGTATGTTGCAGCTGTGACTTATTAAAATGATAGTTTGGTAATTTTCACACATGTCAACATCTACTTTCTTTGGCATTGGAATTGTTACATTCTTCACAATAAAGGATGGCAGCCAAAAACAGTTGCAGGATATAATTTTTCTTATTAAAATTCTTGACCAAGGTTTCGGTACATATAAATATACCTTCATCAGAAGTACATTTCTAAAATTACATCATGCACTGCAGAATAATGAAACAATTATGTCAAAAGGCGTCGTCAGTAATTAAAATATCATCTCCATTTGTACAACATGTGTAATGGGTACAGGATCAAAGCGAACAGTTTAACAATGTTACTTCGCCTATGAACTTGAAATGTACTTCTGATGAAGGTATATTTATATGTACCGAAACCTTGGTCAAGAATTTTAATAAGAAAAATTATATCCTGCAACTGTTTTTGGCTGCCATCCTTTATTGTGAAGAATTTTAACAGTTGCTGCTGCAGCCATGTTTAAAATCTTAAAATCTTGTTACATTCTTCTTAAAGTCTGAGTGAGAGTATTTCATTAGTCTCATACAACTTGCTCACCAGATGGTGGAGTTTTATCAGGGCTGGCTCTTCCAAGGCTATCAGTAGTTCTAATGGAATGTTATATACTCCTGGGGCCTTGTTTCGACTAAGGTCGTTCAGTGCTCTGTCAAATTCTTCACGCAGTATCTTATCTCCCATTTCATCTTCATACTCTTCCATTTCCATAATACACTCCTGGAAATTGAAATAAGAACACCGTGAATTCATTGTCCCAGGAAGGGGAAACTTTATTGACACATTCCTGGGGTCAGATACATCACATGATCACACTGACAGAACCACAGGCACATAGACACAGGCAACAGAGCATGCACAATGTCGGCACTAGTACAGTGTATATCCACCTTTCGCAGCAATGCAGGCTGCTATTCTCCCATGGAGATGATCGTAGAGATGCTGGATGTAGTCCTGTGGAACGGCTTGCCATGCCATTTCCACCTGGCGCCTCAGTTGGACCAGCGTTCGTGCTGGACGTGCAGACCGCGTGAGACGACGCTTCATCCAGTCCCAAACATGCTCAATGGGGGACAGATCCGGAGATCTTGCTGGCCAGGGTAGTTGACTTACACCTTCTAGAGCACGTTGGGTGGCACGGGATACATGCGGACGTGCATTGTCCTATTGGAACAGCAAGTTCCCTTGCCGGTCTAGGAATGGTAGAACGATGGGTTCGATGACGGTTTGGATGTACCGTGCACTATTCAGTGTCCCCTCGACGATCACCAGTGGTGTACGGCCAGTGTAGGAGATCGCTCCCCACACCATGATGCCGGGTGTTGTCCCTGTGTGCCTCGGTCGTATGCAGTCCTGATTGTGGCGCTCACCTGCACGGCGCCAAACACGCATACGACCATCATTGGCACCAAGGCAGAAGCGACTCTCATCGCTGAAGACGACACGTCTCCATTCGTCCCTCCATTCACGCCTGTCGCGACACCACTGGAGGCGGGCTGCACGATGTTGGGGCGTGAGCGGAAGACGGCCTAACGGTGTGCGGGACCGTAGCCCAGCTTCATGGAGACGGTTGCGAATGGTCCTCGCCGATACCCCAGGAGCAACAGTGTCCCTAATTTGCTGGGAAGTGGCGGTGCGGTCCCCTACGGCACTGCGTAGGATCCTACGGTCTTGGCGTGCATCCGTGCGTCGCTGCGGTCCGGTCCCAGGTCGACGGGCACGTGCACCTTCCGCCGACCACTGGCGACAACATCGATGTACTGTGGAGACCTCACGCCCCACGTGTTGAGCAATTCGGCGGTACGTCCACCCGGCCTCCCGCATGCCCACTATACGCCCTCGCTCAAAGTCCGTCAACTGCACATACGGTTCACGTCCACGCTGTCGCGGCATGCTACCAGTGTTAAAGACTGCGATGGAGCTCCGTATGCCACGGCAAACTGGCTGACACTGACGGCGCCGGTGCACAAATGCTGCGCAGCTAGCGCCATTCGACGGCCAACACCGCGGTTCCTGGTGTGTCCGCTGTGCCGTGCGTGTGATCATTGCTTGTACAGCCCTCTCGCAGTGTCCGGAGCAAGTATGGTGGGTCTGACACACCGGTGTCAATGTGTTCTTTTTTCCATTTCCAGGAGTGTATTACCCTCAAGTACATCGCCCTTTGATAGACCCTCTATATACTCCTTCCACCTTTCTGCTTTCCCTTCTTTGCTTAGAACTGGTTTTCGATCTGAGCTCTTGATATTCATACAAGTGATTTTCTTTCCTCCAAAGGTCTCTTTAATTTTCCTGTAGGCAATATCTATCTTACCCCTAGTGAAATACACCCCTACATCCTTACATTTGTCCTCTAGCCATCCCTGCTTGGCTATTTTGCACCTCCTGTTGATCTCCACCCTATACATCCCTATACTGGAGAGCCTGAGGGTTAATGATAAATGGGAAATCAGAGTTCGAGTCTGCCATGTGTCACCAGTAGGTGGTACAACTGTACCAAACACAGCTGAGACCGAGTTTTGTCTGGCTCGATTCCATAGGGAAACAGTTGTGCCTAGCGACTGTATTCGTTTCAGTTAGTAAAGGGAACAGCAATCAGTCGCAAATGACCTTTATTGCATATCTATATTATGGCCACTGTTTGACCATCTTCAGTGCTAGAAACATCTAAAGAACCAGTCACAATAAGGTAACATGCCTGCCTTATTAAATTTTCAGCTTCATAAGCTTTTAATGTAAGTCGGTCATAGAATACATACCGGAAAATGAAGTTAAAACATTAAAACAACTTGTATACACTCACAATCCCAACTGGACTATTCATGTAGAAGGCTGAGTTCCACTGAGGGCACTGTTTACAATTATAACACAGCTAGTTTCGATGTATGTGATACCAATCTTCAGTGCCGTCGTTACATGATGCAGTCGCGACATGTATTAACTTTATTTTACAATTCGTATGTTTTGTCGTTCTATTTATTATCTATACTTTTTAAAAACGTGTATACATAATTCAAAGTTATTGTAACTATAGTGACTAATATCTTGCAGTGGTACAAGGCGGTGACTGTGTGGACTAGCGAGGGGGGGGGGTCAATTAGTTCTGCACATTTTACAAGTGAACCTAGTTTAAAAAATGCAAAACATTTTTTTCTGATACCTAAGTGATTAGTATGTAGCATGGTTTTAATAATAAAAATTTTGTTAACTTGGATATCTGAACGAGATGTTATGGTTGACATACATCTAAGGCTTATGCAACTGCAGATTTAATAAGGCATGCACATTACCTTATTTCAACTGGCTCCTTGCATGTTTTATAGCAATGAAGATGGCCACGCAGTGACCTAAATCTAGATACGCGGTAAACTTCACTTGCAACTGATTGCCGTACCCTTCGCTTCTCGAGGCCAAGTTATTCGCATTCAGCGAATACATTTCGAATTAATTTCGGATGGCCGTCTATTGCCATTAATGTTTTTTTCAACCAGATATGCAACTAAATATTTATTATGCTCCTTACACTCTCCATCTAACTTTTTCCGCTACAAATTTTGAAACTTCGTCATAGAAATCGATACCTGTAGCTCCAGGTTGACAAGATTAACAAACCAGGCAGACATACTTGACTCATAGTGGATCCAACATAATTCTTCATTATTTTGAGTTTTCAGAAACTTAGCTCACCTGAAGCTACTGAAACAGACTAACTTGTCAAAAATCTTGCCACCAAAATGACGTTGGGAACAGATTCGGAAAATTCATATTCGGTGACGAACTTTAAGAATCTTAAAGATGCCCAGACTCGATACTCTCCTTTTGGATCATAGTGAAAAAGAACTAAAAAATGTTGTAATTTAATCTCAAAGATAAAAGAAGAAAATTTGTTCGACTGTGCTACCAGAGGAATACTCTAAAAAAACTTTTTTATCATTGAGAGACAAAGGACTAATTTCGAGATTCTTTTATTACTTCTAGTGTTAACGACCTTTTTGTTCTGATGTGCTGGCGTAAAGACGTACTGTATAGTTTCATGTCTATGTGTGTGTTAAATGAAGGTTTTAAATGATAAAAAATGTGTTTTATAATTTCTGTCAAGATCAAGCCTAAATCCCATACAAATGGAGTACAAATTATTCTGTTAATTCGAGAAGGCGAATTTTAGATGGAGGCGACGATCTTTACGACGGCGCTGCTTAACAATAGAGGTACGTGATTATGCTCACTACTTTCCTTTGGTGGCCGCTAACATTAATTTCGACGTGTTTTTGCCGAGACATTCAGAACCTGCAATCTTCCTTTTCGTATAAAAATAGGAGTCCAATTAAAAAAGAAATATTCTTAAATTTAAATAATTGCAATTCTTTTACCCAGGCCACGGGGAATGATACAAAGTATGTGCCTCTACCCTGATTGTATGTTCGAAATCTCCGAGTGTGTTACGACGTAATTATTTTACACAAAAAAATTAAGATAGATCTTTCTCATCAGATCGCAACCACTCGTACGCGAATGTACGTACCCTCTGAATGTGCCTAGTCAGTCGTGCGCATTGTTCTAAAGCTTTTCTGTTAATATTCTGTGGATTGCATCTCCGCAATTAATTTTTGTTTATGCCGCAAATCGCACTTCACGCGAAGTATTTATTACGCAAGTTTCAGGCTCCATTTAATGTCAAAAAATTCCGAAGTACGGCTGACCAAGCAAACCGCTACAATAATTTCATATCTCTAAACAACTACAATAACAAAAACAAGAACAAAAAAAAAGAAGAGGGAGAGGGTACGTTACAGTGGCGACCGAGTGCCATGACGATTATTTCAGTAAAAATCAGTATAAATTTTAGTTTAAATATTTAAGCCATTTTTGCCATTCATTATTGCTATTACAACTCATTGTTTCTGTTGCAAGTTACGCGAGCTGCGTACCAGAAAAGAAAAAACCCATAGAGAAATTACCAATTTTTGAGAGAAAAGTGTTGGACCATTTAATGTTAATTCTCCTGACTACAAAACCGTCAAAAAAAAAAAAAAAACACTTAAGGTAAGAGCAGCAGCATTACTACGCTTTAGTTGAAAGTAAATGTGGGATTGCTTTTTTTTCCATTTTTTCGACACCCACTGCGTAGAACGCATCAGTTCCTTTTTTCCAAATTCTTGTCCATTTTTTACGCAAAAAATTGCAATAGTTCATTTGCTATTATATGTAAATGCATCACAAGATGGCGGAAAAAAAATTATTAATTGCGCGCGAAAAAGAAGAGTCATTTATGAGTCTTCTGTTTTGCCAGAGACATATTTTACTACGTGAATTTCCACGGACGAGCGCAAAGCCATCTGTGATTTATTTACGTGTAGTACGAGCTGTAGTGATAGTGAAGTTCAGCTGCACGCTGTTCTGAGTTGTGAATTGGCATGGTGAAACTCAGATCTCAACCAAAACCATGGATAGTTCGTCAGATGAGGAAACCATAGTCCAACCTTTACATAACCTTGAGGCAGAAAGTACTGCGAACACTGAAGACACAATCGCAGCGACCGGCAGTGCTCAGTCGCAAGCGACGAGCGGCAACATGTCGACTACAGAAACAGAAACAGACACGAATACTGACAATAAACAAGACCCAGTAGAACCAGACCTCATGCGCATGTTTAGAGAGATGCAGACGAATTTAGTGTCACAGTTTGCAGCTCACGCCACAGCTCAGATAGGTACTGTTAACACACGTGTAGAAAATGTTGCAGCACAAATGCACGCTCGCGCAGAAAATGTTACAGCACAAATGCACGCTCACGCAGAAAATGTCACCACGCAGATAGATAATGTTGCAGCACAAATAGGTACTGTAAATAGGCGTGTAGAAAATATTACGACACAAATGGACAAAATAGAAAATGACGTGAAGAACCTGACCGACGTGCAAAACAACCTGACGACTCAACTCACCCAGTTAAGAAGAGAGGTAGCGGATCAAGTGATAGAGGTAGTACCGGAAGATTTAAATTACATGAGCCAAGACCTCTACAACTTGAAGTCCACAGTTAAGGATATGTCAGAACAGATCCGTACCTTAAATTTTGAAGCTATGAGTTTACAGCAAACCGAGCTTAGTGTCAAAATGCAGGAGGCTGTAGACCAAGCTGATGACATGACGAAACAACAAAAACAGCAGTTTGATGAATTTTTAGAGGAAAAAGACAAACATATCAACCATACTTTAAGAGACAGAACTAAAAAAAGCAATAACTCATACTGTAGAACAGGTGTACACTACCCAGAACATGTCCGTAACTAAACTACAAACTGACCTAGCTCAGTTACAAAATACTCTGACACAGGACTTACCTGACTGGAAAAAACATGTAGACGAGCAACTAAAGAGTAAACACCCTACACAGAACGAGAGAGAACAACAGCCAGAAGAGGAATTTGATGACAGACGCACAGGTAAGAGTGACGATGCGGCAAACAGTTATCTTTATCCCGATGTACCCGTGTTTTCGCCTAACCGAGGTCGTAACGGTAACCGACATTACCGCTACGAACGAGAGAGACACCAGGCAACCGAACCAACATTGTCGGCTGTTCTGTTAGAGGAAATCCTTGTAAAACACAGGCAGTTCCAAGTGTTTAACCCAGAAAAAAAATCCGCCCGACCGGTAATTTTTATAAAGTTATTTAAGAATGTGTTGCCTAAGACCTGGTCTGAAAAGCAAAAAATACAGTATGTAACTGGATATATACAAGGCGAAGGTGCCCTATGGGCAATGGAAATGGCGGAAAACTGTCAGACTTTAGAACAATTTGAAGGTGCATTTTTATCTAAGTATTGGTCACAAGGTGTACAAAAGAGATTAAGGAAAGCTTTGTTCAACCCGGAGCAATACAATCCAAAATTTGGATCACTCCGGAAGTATTTTGAAAAATACCTAAATAAAACGCGGTTATGGGACGAGCCCGTCACACACAGAGACGTACTGCGCACCCTGAAGGCAAAATTACCGTTCAGTATCCGAGAAAAATTAGTACAAGTACCAGAGATGTATGAAACAGGCGAAATACCCTCAGACTTCAAGAAGAATATAATAATTCCAATCCCAAAGAAAGCAGGTGTTGACAGATGTGAAAATTACCGAGCTATCAGTTTAATAAGTCACAGTTGCAAAATAGTAACACGAATTCTTTACAGACGAATGGAAAAACTAGTAGAAGCCAACCTCGGGGAAGATCAGTTTGGATTCCGTAGAAACACTGGAACACGTGAGGCAATACTGACCTTACGACTTATCTTAGAAGAAAGATTAAGGAAAGGCAAACCTACGTTTCTAGCATTTGTAGACTTAGAGAAAGCTTTTGACAATGTTGACTGGAATACTCTCTTTCAAATTCTAAAGGTGGCAGGGGTAAAATACAGGGAGCGAAAGGCTATCTACAATTTGTACAGAAACCAGATGGCAGTTCTAAGAGTCGAGGGGTATGAAAGGGAAGCAGTGGTTGGGAAGGGAGTAAGACAGGGTTGTAGCCTCTCCCCGATGTTGTTCAATCTCTATATTGAGCAAGCAGTAAAGGAAACAAAAGAAAAATTCGGAGTAGGTATTAAAATCCATGGAGAAGAAATAAAAACTTTGAGGTTCGCTGATGACATCGTAATTCTGTCAGAGACAGCAAAGGACTTGGAAGAGCAGTTGAATGGAATGGACAGTGTCTTGAAAGGAGGATATAAGATGAACATCAACAAAAGCAAAACGAAGATAATGGAATGTAGTCGAATTAAGTCGGGTGATGCTGAGGGAATTAGATTAGGAAATGAGACACTTAAAGTAGTAAAGGAGTTTTGCTATTTGGGGAGCAAAATAACTGATGATGGTCGAAGTAGAGAGGATATAAAATGTAGACTGGCAATGGCAAGGAAAGCTTTTCTGAAGAAGAAAAATTTGTTAACATCGAGTATAGATTTAAGTGTCAGGAAGTCATTTCTGAAAGCATTTGTATGGAGTGTAGCCATGTATGGAAGTGAAACATGGACGATAAATAGTTTGGACAAGATGAGAATAGAAGCATTCGAAATGTGGTGCTACAGAAGAATGCTGAAGATTAGATGGGTAGATCACATAACTAATGAGGAAGTATTGAATAGGATTGGGGAGAAGAGAAGTTTGTGGCAGAACTTGACCAGAGACGGGATCGGTTGGTAGGACATGTTCTGAGGCATCAAGGGATCACAGATTTAGTATTGGAGGGCAGCGTGGAGGGTAAAAATCGTAGAGGGAGACCAAGAGATGAATACACTAAACAGATTCAGAAGGATGTAGGTTGCAGAAGGTACTGGGAGATGATTTTGCTTGCACAGGATAGAGTAGCAAGGAGGGTTGCATCAAACCAGTCTCAGGACTGAAGACCACAACAACAACAACCAGAGAGCAATCTCGAATATTTCATATCTGTATCAGATTCTATCGATTTCATTAATGAGGATGCCAGGCAAAATCAAGCCCACCAAAACAATTTTCGTGGCAGCGGTAGCAACCAGCCTGCGCAGCGCCAACAAATGTAGCGTGAGCGGCTGAGTCGCGACCGGCTTTTGTCGTTCGCGCCCCGACAGCACAGACGCCAGGCCCGAGTTCGGGAGGAAATTACGGCAACAGCTACAACCAGACCTACCATCCACAGTACAATAGAAAAAGAAAAAACGGTGATAGGAATTTTTCTGGTTATTCCGATGACCGAAAACGTAACTGGAACAGAAATGGCAATAGCAACCAGTGGGCAAACAGTTACAATCATTTCCAACTTGAGTTTAGCCGCAACCACACGGGGGATTATCAAAGTAGGCAGTGGCAATATCCAGTTAACAGCCAAGCCTATCAAGCTCAAACACTAAGGGGCCAATATGCCGCTAAACTGAGGGCAAAACCACGACAGAAATACTCAGCTAAGGAACAACACGTCAGGGGTAAATATAATTGAAGTCGCAAACGAAACACAAACAGATGTGAACCGCGGAGCGTTAAACTGAGCATGGCCTCATTATGCTCCCCAATGTTGGCCATAGATAGTCGTGGGGGCGATCCATACTGTCATGATAGTAAATTGCTCAGGTACCAAGATGAAACGGACATGCGTGATTTATTGACGAAGGAGGAAGAACCACAGTCATGTGAAGGTGATGGTATAGTACAAGCTAGTTTACAGGAAAAGTACCTACGCATATCCTTGTGGATACTGGTGCGAAAATTAGTGTGATGTCCAAGGCACTATTTAAAGATATTAACATTCACACAACTTTACCGACCTATCCATTACAAAATTGTACGATATTAGGAGCCATAGGCGGTAAATCCAAGCTAATTAAAATGCAAACCATGGTCGAAGTGCAGATTGAAGACGTGGTTTTTCAGTCAATTTTTCTAGTAGTAGAAGGGTTGACAGAACGGTGCATTTTCGGCATGGATTTCTTAAGGGAAAAGTGTGCTAAAATTGACTTGGAATCTGGAAAGTGTCATTTGTATATTAACGGGAAGAATTGTTGTGTGGATTTAATAAAAGTCAAGATTAGGAACGACAAATCTTGTCGAACTATACACATCCAAGTCCTAAAGGTCAATACTTCACGATGTAGCGACTCAAGTGAACTGTGGTGTCAGCAGGTAGAGCAACATGAGATTGAACAGAAAATATCTGAATGCTCAGAAATCTCACAACAACACAAGGGTGATCTTAGAAGTGTATTGTTACGCTATGCTCGTGTGTTTCATAAAAGGCCCGGAGTCATTAGGATGTATCAGTATAGCATGGATGTCCAGCCCCACGACACATTCTGTAAGAACGCCTGTTCTATACCTTGGTCACAAAAAGAGGCAGTGGCTCAAGAAATAAAGAGAATGCTCTCGTGGAATATCATAGAGACTTCATCATCGCCTTATTGCAGTCCGCTACTAGCGGTCAAGAAAGCCGACAATTCGGTGAGACTCGTTCTCGACGCCAGGGAGATTAATAAGATTATAGTTCCAGTAACCATCCGACCTGAAAACCTGGAAGAACAGCTGCAGCGTTTTCATGGGGTGCAGTATTTAACTAGTGAAGACCTTCGTAGTTCGTACTGGCAAATCGCACTATCACCTGATAGTAGGAAGTATACAGCATTCATATTTGCAGGTAGGTCCTACCAGTATTGTGTTCTACCGTTCGGATTGAACGTGAGTGCCGGCGTTTTCATAATTGCGCTCCACACTGTTTTAGGACCTGACCTCCTTGACAAACTCACAGTTTACATAGATGACATATTAATAGCAACACCTACGTGGGTTGAACATATAGAGCTTTTGAAAAGAATGCTACAGAGGTTTACAGCGTTTGGTGTCACAGCTAACCTTGTTGTTGTTGTGGTCTTCAGTCCTGAGACTGGTTTGATGCAGCTCTCCACGCTACTCTATCCTGTGCAAGCTTCTTCATCTCCCAGTACGTACTGCAACCTACATCCTTCTGAATCTGCTTAGTGTATGCATCTCTTGGTCTCCCTCTACGATTTTTACCCTCCACACTGCCCTCCAATGCTAAATTGGTGATCCCTTGATACCTCAGCACATGTCCTACCAACCGATCCCTTCTTCTAGTCAAGTTGGTCCACAAACTCCTCTTCTCCCCAATCCTATTCAATACCTCCTCATTAGTTATGTGATCTACCCATCTAATCTTCAGCATTCTTCTGTAGTACCACATTTCGAAAGCTTCTATTCTCTTCTTGTCCAAAGTAGTTATCGTCCATGATTCACTTTCATACATGGCTACACTTCATACATATACTTTCAGAAACGAATTATTGTATTCTTCTTGAAGTCTGAGGGTATTTCTTCTGTCTCATACATCTTGCTCACCAGATGGTAGAGTTTTCTCAGGACTGGCTCTCCCAAGGCTGTCAATAGTTCTAATGGAATGTTGTCTACTCCCGGGGCCTTGTTTCGACTTAGGTCTTTCAGTGCTCTGTCAAACTCTTCACGCAGTATCATATCTCCCATTTCATCTTCATCTACATTCTCTTCCATTTCTATAATATTGTCCTTAAGAACATCGCCCTTGTGTAGACCCTCTACATACTCCTTCCACCTTTCTGCTTTCCCTTCTTTGCTTAGAACTGGGTTTCCATCTGAGCTCTTGATATTCATGCAAGTGGTTCTCTTTTCTCCAAAGGTCTCTTTAATTTTCCTGTAGGCAGTATCTACTTACCCCTAGTGATATGTGCCTCCACATCCTTACATTTGTCCTCTAGCCATCCCTGCTTAGCCATTTTGCACTTCCTGTCGATCTCATTTTTGAGACGTTTGTATTCCTTTTTGCCTGCTTCATTTACTGCATTTTTATATTTTTACCTTTCATCAGTTAAATTCAATATCTCTTCTGTTACCTAAAGATTTCTATTAGCCCTCGTCTTTTTACCTGCTTGACCCTCTGCTGCCTTCACTATATCGTCTCTCAAAGCTACCCATTCTTCTTCTACTGTATTTCTTTCCCCCATTCCTGTCAATTGTTCCCTTATGCTCTCCCTGAAACTCTGTACAACATCTGGTTTAGACAGTTTATCCAGGTCCCATCTCCTTAAATTCCCACCTTTTTGCAGTTTCTTCAGTTTTAATCTACAGTTCATAACCAATGGACTGTGGTCAGAGTCCACATCTGCCCCTGGAAATGTCTTACAATTTAAAACCTGGTTCCTAAATCTCTGTCTTACCATTATACAATCTATCTGAAACCTGTCAGTATCTCCAGGCTTCTTCCATGTATACAACCTTCTTTTATGATTCTTGAACCAAGTGTTAGCTATGATTAAGTTGTGCTCTGTACAAAATTCCACCAGGCGGCTTTCATTTCTTACCCCCAATCCATGTTCACCTACTACGTTTCCTTCTATCCCTTTTCCTACTACTGAATTCCAGTCACCCATGATTATTAAATTTTCGTCTCCCTTCACCATCCGAATAATTTCTTTTATTTCATCATACGTTTCTTCAATTTCTTCGTCATCTGTAGAGCTAATTGGCGTATAGACTTGCACTACTGTCGTAAGGCGTGGGCTTCAGGTCTATCTTGGCCACAACAATGCCTTCGCTGTGCTGTTTGTAGTAGCTTACCCGCATTCTTATTGTTTTATTCATTATTAAACCTACTCCTGCATTACCCCTATTTGATTTTGTATTTATAACCCTGTATTCACCTGATCAAAAGTCTTGCTCCTCCTGCCACCGAACTTCACTAATTCCCACTATATCCGACTTTAACCTATCCATTTCCCTTTTTAAATTTTCTAACCTACCTGCCCGATTAAGGGATCTGACATTCCACGCTCCGATCTGTAGAACGCCAGTTTTCTCTCTCCTGATAACGACGTCCTCCTGAGTAGTCCCCGCCCGGAGATCCGAATGGGGGACTATTTTACATGCAGAATGTTTTACCTAAGAGGACGCCATCATCTTTTATCCATACAGTAAAGCTGCATGCCCTCGGGAAAAATTACGGCCGTAGTTTCCCCTTGCTTTCAGCCGTTCGCAGTACCAGCACAGCAAGGCCGTTTTGGGTAGTGTTACAAGGCCAGATCAATCATCCAGACTGTTGCCCCTGCAACTACTGAAAAGGCTGCTGCCCCTCTTCAGGAACCACACGTTTGTCTGGCCTCTCAACAGATACCCCTCCGTTGTGGTTGCACCTATGGTACGGTTATCTGTATCGCTGAGGCACGCAAGCCTCCCCACCAACGGCAAGGTCTATGATTCATGAAGAAATCCAAATCTGTGAGAAAAAACATGAAATTTCTCGGTCACATAATTTCACCTGCAGGGATAAGACCCGACCCAGAAAAACTGTTAGCCATAAAAAACTTTCCCGCTCCATGCACAAAACGACAACTAAAGGCATTTGTGGGTTTGTGCTCTTTCTTTCGCCGGTTCGTACCGAACCAGTTGCTCAATAGCCACGCATTACGGGGCCTATTAAAGAAGGACAAACAGTGGATCTGGACGCCTCAATGGCAGACCGATTTTGATAAAATAAAACACGCTTTGGTTAATTCTAATATCCTAGAACATCCTGACATGAGCAAAGATTTTTGTATAGCGGCGGATGCTTTATTTTCGGGACTAGGAGCCTGTCTATTTCAGCTGGACGAAGGCGCTAGCTCCGACAATGTTAACATAATTAGTTTTGCTAGCCGTACTCTATCAGAATGCTAGCGCAGGTATTCTACAACAGAATTAGAAGCCCTTTCTATTGTGTGGGCCTTTAAGAAGTTCAACTATTATCCGTTTGGCAAGTATGTACGAGTCTACAGTGACCATCAGGTATTAAGCTTTTTGCTCACTTGTAGGTTGCTACACAATCGCCTTGCGCGGTGGACGTTATTTTTGCAGTCTTATGATTTTGAAATTATATGTGTGAATGGCAAAGATAACGTAATCGCCGACACACTGTCGAGATTACCACAAGGATTACCTAAGTTCGAAGAATTGGTAGAAGAGAACACAGAATTTAAAGTTATGCTCATCAAGGCCACCAAATTTAGGAAATATTTTTTGGATATGTGCAATAATACGGCCAAATTACAGGAAGAAGATGACCGCTGGAGGACAGTCAGCTCCCAGTTAAACAATAACCCCCTTTTACCTATAAAACAGCATTACAGGTTACATAAGGGTGTATTATTCTACAGGAGAAACATGGACAGCGATACATGGTGCGTTTGTGTACCCGAAGCGTATGAGAAAAGCTTAATTTGGCATACCCACTACGCCTGGGAGCACTACGGCGCCCGCAAGTGCTGTAAGAAATTAAATATGTACTGCTACTTTCCCAATATGCTTCGACGCACACAACAAATATAAAAAACTTGTATTATTTGTCAGAAGGTTAAGCCTGTCAATCTGAACTGCGAGACAGAGTTGCATCCTACTTTACCAAAAAAAACCGCTAGAGCTAGTATGCATAGATGTTATGGGTCCTTTACCCTCTGTCAGGGGAGGTGTAAAATGTGTCATTGGAGTATATGATGTATTTTCATAAGTATATGAAATTGTATGCCACGAAAACAACTGCAGCTAAGCCTATTATCAGACGTTTGCTAAACGACTACTTCCCGTCTGTTGGGAAACCACAGGCGATCTTATCAGATAATGCAACCAATTTTACGTGCCGTGCTTGGAAACAATTTCTGAAAGAACAACAGATTAAACAAATGTTGATATTCAGGTATAGCCCGCAATCCTACCCAATTGAAAGAATATTCCGTGAATTGAATAGGTTTATGAGGACATATGTAGCAGACAAGCAATCTAAGGAGACTGAATATTTAAATGTTTTTGAACAGGTGGTAAACTCTCCCAATATACGATACTGCAGTTACACCGTCTGATCTGATATGCAACAAGAAATGGAATAATGAATGAGTAAACCCTATCCCGTCTGTTCCTAGACAACCTGTAGACCTAAATGAAAAAATAAGGCAAGTATTAATCTCTATCACACAACAAACCCAACGCCGAAAGAAGCATTATGATAAACAGCTACATGGTGTTACCAGATCTACAATCAGAGAAAAGGTGTTACTCAAAACTCATGTGAAATCCTCCTTGTTAGTTAAGAAAAACGCTAAGTGGCAAATAAAATATACTGGTCCGTACGTAATTGTACATATTCCGCACGACGGATGTTATTTACTTGCATACTCTCACAATGGCAAAATCAAAGGACTATATGCACACAGAGACTTACGAAAATTCTACTTTATAAGTATCACACGCCATACGTATTAACGCACACGTATAAAATAAGTTACTGTGAAAAAGAAAACGAACACGATTAGGATGAAGTACATCTTATGCAGCTAAGTGAATAAGAACTTTTCACTATTATTGTTTACATTTGTCAGTGAACGTGGACGCAAGACACAGTTAAGCTAGGACATAACGCGTCAGTTGGTGACTAGCGATTCTTAAAACGAAGTGTACTTGTAAGTTTTGACGGAATGTTTTTGTTTGGTCACAGTGGTATTTTAGTTTTAAGTTTATATACGGAGCTATCTGGAGCGAACAATTAGCACAGAACTCGGAGCAATATAGATGTAAGTTTTTTTTTTGGTGCCATTTGTGTATCAAAGCAATAAGGTACAGAGTAAGTTACAGAAAAATATTGGACTCCCTAAGGTACAATGGATAAATGTGTGACGCAAGTACACTATAGGTTGCTGAGAAAGTATTGTGTGTTTTTATATAGACGTATACACACCACGAGGTTTTATCTATAAGCATGGAAAATGATGTTAATTTTTTTTGGGTGCTGCAATTATAAAAATGGTTTCTAGCTGTTAATGAAAGTTTAGCGTACTATATATCATACGCACAGTAACCTAATCTAAGGAAAGTGCGCCTAAAGATAGGATTCATGAATAACAACTTGTGTGATCTTACAGTCATACAGATAATTTTTTTTTTCAACTTTATGTACATGTTTGAATGCAAGTACGATGTTGAGATACGATTAGTGAATGTTAACTGAGGCAAACATAACACCGTCTCTTATAACAAAATAAAGGAGTATGAACAAGGTAAGTTACAGCAAACCAACTAGCCAAAAAAAAAATGAGGTAACGCCGAAACAAACAATTATTTACAGGTGGCGCTCGGCGAGATACTGCGAGACTTCAATCGGCAGAGAAAAGTCACTAAGTTCCATTAATAGCACTATGACTGACGATTGACGTAATAAAACATTACCAAGATCACTGAGAAATACACTACGGGACACTAAGTAATGCCAGAGGATTTTAATAATCTATTTTTTCCAGTATGGAAACACTAAGGATGTATGGTGACTTTAGAGGGATGCAGTACACTTTTTTTTTCTTTTGCTAGGTTTATAATATTTTGTCCAACCTGAGCAGAAGATATTTGATGGAAAGAAAAAGTAACACAAACATGAACACAAAGAAACACCATATACACAAGCACAGACTTTAGAGGCAGTAGCGCACAGCAGCCGAGCTTCATTATTAATCTGTTGTTTGTACTACCTAGCAATTTAAGTATACTGATTTATGTATGTATTTTCTTATTTTTTTAATTATTTGTTTGTTTATGATGTGTGTACCATGCGTTGTTACAAACTTGGGTGACGAAAGGATGAAAAAAAAAAATCACCCCCCACACACACATAGTAACTCGCGGGTAGAAAATGAACCGATTTTGCCTTATTTGGGGACAACTTCTAAAAAACACTTATAGTGCGTTCATGTCCTAGTGTTGTCACTTCGGTACATAAGTGCATCAGTAGTACGACATAAACTTAGAAAGTGCTGTTGTTCTCAAGCGTGTTCTCGTACGCTCTATGAGATGTCAGGCAGTGTCGCGACCGCGAAATGTAGCATTAGAGGCACGTACTCTCTGAGAACACAATCACCTACCAATTTATGTAATAAAATGTTGTGAGCAAAAAGTACGCCGACATAGTTCCGTATAGAAGCACAGGAAAAACTAACGAACGTGGGCATTTATCATAAAAGACAAGCTAGTGGTATCATGAGCTACAGTTTTGTTTCTGAACGAACTGGATAATGAACAGGACAGTGTATATTTACCCAGTGACAATGAGTTATTCAGTGTCAGTGACCTGTGTGTGAGCTATACGCAAATAGGCAAGTGAAAATACGTTTCGTTTCACAAACCTTTTTCTTCGAGGTAAAAGAGATATAGTGAATCGAGGAAGCCTGCTACGGTACGAGTGTTTGGGCACTATATAGGCCAGTGTGCCGTTGCAAGCCAAATAGTGAAGTGCAGTACTTACATTTTGTGCAGTAAACTTAGAAGGCACCCAGTGGTCCCTTCCCACAGCCAAGGTGTTCAGCAAGTTGAAACAAGTGCGGTTGGTTTTTCGCAAACTCTGCCAACACTGCACGAGACACTGAAAAGTATGGGCCGGGAGGCGCGGCATCGCTTCACGGCGGTGGGCCCACGCAACTGCTGAGCTCCAAACCGCGCGCAGCGCGCCATCAAACTGATTGTTGCGTCTGCAGTTATGCGCATCTGACGCATTACTGGCTAACGGCGTAACATAGGAGGACAATTTAAATGCAAAGCAATATCTACGTTTAAATGGGCACCCAACAAAGTGCCAAAACATGTAGAAAAACAGTTCCCTGACACACTAAATAAACTCTGACTACCAAAGCTCACGATTCACGTCCCACGTTACCTTTGACTATTAAGTACTAATCAATGTGAATTTTTATTTGTTACGTGTTTATATTACCCATGACGAGACAATAGTAAAATGCGAAAAGGGTGTCACTAAGCAGATCCTGGCGTAGAAGAGGGAAGCGGTGGAAAGCACAAAAAACTCTAAGCAAGAACTAACGCCTCTTGCTGCCCCAGACACCTCTGCTAGCCCCACACCCTATATCCGTACAGTCCAATAAATATGTGACTTTCGTGTAATTTTTTTTTTTTTTTTACTCAAGAGACAAAGACCTATGAAAAATGAATTTTATTGTCAACATGCGAACGAGAAAGCTGTTTATACGGCGATGTATTATGTATAAAACAATGTAGTACCCTTGTATAATACAATGTACAAAGAGACAATAAAAATAATTTTGTGTATACTGTACGACATAAAAAAGAAAGAAAAGAAGAGAAAGAAGGTAAAAGGAGTATGTAACAATTCTGTGTATAATTATCCAGATGTGATGATTTTATGTCAAATGTAAAGACAATGTAAAAGATTTTGTGTGTATAGTATGTAAGTTTGTGTGTTTTACGTGTGTTCCGTATATCCTAATGTATATGTTTTGTCCTCATTGCCTTATGTCAGAACTGGCATCAAAACCATGTTTGTAGAATGAAGAGATGGGAAGAAAGACACTGACAGTGCAGTCCCATTATGTGTGTATAACAGTCAAGTTTTAAGTGTTTGGGCTCATTGCCCGGAAAACTGACATTTCTTCGGACAATTCGCCCAAGGGGGCGATGGAAAGGAACTAAAAAAATGTTGTAATTTAATCGAAAAGATACAAGAAGAAAATTTGTTCGACTGTCATACCAGAGGAATACTCTAAAAAAACCTTTTTATCATTGAGAGACAAAGGACTAATTTCGAGATTCTTTTATTACTTCTAG
The DNA here is from genome assembly GCF_021461395.2 of Schistocerca americana. NCBI lineage: Eukaryota > Metazoa > Arthropoda > Insecta > Orthoptera > Acrididae > Schistocerca > Schistocerca americana. Next base: position 197,414,685 of record NC_060127.1, read on the forward strand.
TATTAACGACCTTTTTGTTCTGATGTGCTGGCGTAAAGACGTACTGTATAGTGTCATGTCTATGTGTGTGTTAAATGAAGGTGTTAAATGATGAAAAATGTGTTTTATAATTTCTGTCAAGATCAAGCCTAAATCCCATACCAGTGGAGTACAAATTATTCTGTTAATTCGAGAAGGCGAATTTTAGATGGAGGCGACGATCTTTACGACGGCGCTGCTCAACAATAGAGGTACGTGATTGTGGTCACTACTTTCCTTTGGTGGCCGCTAACATTAATTTCGATGTGTTTTTGCCGAGACATTCAGAACCTGCAATCTTCCTTTTCGTATAAAATTATGAGTCCGATTGAAAAAGAAATATTCTTAAATTTAAATAATTGCAATTCATTTACCCAGGCCACGGGGAATGATACAAAGTATGTGCCTCTACCCTGATTGTATGTTCGAAATCTCCGAGTGTGTTACGACGTAATTATTTTACACAAAAAAATTAAGATACATCTTTCTCATCAGATCGCAACCACTCGTACGCGAATGTACGTACCCTCTGAATGTGCCTAGTCAGTCGTGCGCATTGTTCTAAAGCTTTTCTGGTAATATTCTGTGGATTGCATCTCCGCAATTAATTTTTGTTTATGCCGCAAATCGCACTTCACGCGAAGTATTTATTACGCAATTTTCTGGGCCCATTTAATGTCAAAAAATTCCGAAGTACGGCTGACCAAGCAAACCGCTACAATAATTTCATATCTCTGAACAACTACAACAACAAAAAACAAGAACAAAAAAAAAACAAGAGAGAGAGGATACGTTACATTAGGCATACGATTTCTGCAAGAATATCATCTTCAGAAATGTTGAAATAATTCTCACCTAAACTTTTTACAATGTGGGAAGTTCCATTTCTGACATTTTAATTATATTTTTGGGCTCTAAAATTGTAAAAAGATCTGATATTCGTTCCACGGTTTAGCAGCGTGTAACGATTTCTTGTAGAAACCTGTCGGTGCACTGTAACACTCAACTTCTCGGTTTCTTTTGCAGAGTCAGAGTCTCGGCTGCAGCCTTCTCTCGAGGTATCATCGCCTTCTACTATTTTTTTACGCGGGTATGCCCGTCTCATAAAATGTGTCCCTCACAAATCTACGTGCTTCGTCAATAAGATAATTTGTCTCGTCTTTGAAAAAGAGTTTTAAACTTCTCATCTTGGCAGTACGCATTCCGCAGCTGAGTCCGAGGACGTGTAAGTGCTTTTGAGTACGGTCGACTTCTTCTGAGACAGCACTACACTAACGCGAGAGACAAGAACGGGGAAGTGCAGGATGCAGCCGACTGAGCTCTAGCGGACCCTTCTGGTTTCTATATTTTACGGAGAATGGAACAGTTCCTCGTGTCTAAGATCACACAAACAGCTCGCAATTCATTATCATCGGCATTGTAAAGAAATTTCGGAAGAATTTTCATGTGTTCTGCTTCAAGGAAAAAGAAACGTTTGGTCACCATCCTTAATGAATAAGAGACGAAGACACGATGTACAAAAATATTCATGAATAGTTCCATTTTCTTACGTAAAAATGAATAAAATATGTTCTATTGGATCTTTTGTATGTTTGCAGGAGAAAACTCTCATTCGCGTCGGGTCACGCACGCTAACAGTCATACTCGAGTCGGTTGAGACACAGTGTTGGCAATTTAACGTGTAACAATAATACCAAATATGTAGACAATAAAAAAAACTACATAACAGTAAAAGGTTAAAAAATGTGCAACGTTACTAGAAAGAGCGCCGCGCTATGGCAGCGTGGCGTGCGTTCCCTGGTGTCCCGCGGCGTGGCGGCCGCTGTGTGGATTCCTCAGGGGCCGAGGTAGGCCCACCCTGTGCACAGGCAGCACGACACAGGGCAACTCGTGCAGGTTTCTGTGATTTCACGTAACAGGTTACCTTTTTGTAGGCCATACTCAGATTTTTTCACAACAAGTTGCATTACATCAGGCCAACGATTAGGCTCGCAGGAGTCATTCTTGGGAAACTATAGTCGATGAGACCCGCCTAGTTCTCCCTAGAAAACGTTGCCTCCACCAGGTAAAGTTATCAGACAAAATATCCTGGGGGTTGGGTGGAGGGGGGCGGAGGTTCTGGCTCTTAATTTGAAGCGTCCCCTTAAAACAATTACACATGACTGTCCTTAAACTGACACACAATATTTTTAGCGCAACGCAATCTGACTTTCAATAATCCCTACAAAAGAATGGCCCTGACTAACATTAACCTATACCTTTCACAAATCACTTACCTCACAAAAATCTTCGTTACTCGAACTACTGCAATATAGCGAGCGCCACTACTGCCAGCTAAATAAAAGATTCTAACTACGGAAGGCACTAACTACTGATAGGCATAGTTAGCAAATGAAAGATTTTGATAGAGAACAAACAATGTATTTACCTCAATAGTGTACAAAAGTAATAATGTATATAGCAGTTCATGGTATCCAGTGTTACAAATTTCAAAACTCCGCCATCTCTCTCCCCACATCCACCACTGCTGGCGGCTCACCTCCAACTGCACAACGCTACGCGCTGTTAACAGCCAACTGCCCAACACTACAATGGCAGACAACAATGCAAACTAGCCACAGACGGCACACAGCACAGCCAGTGATTTTCATACAGAGCGCTACGTGGCATTACCAATAAGAAGACATAAACAGCCTACTTACATAGCCCCCATGCTCCCCACAAAAAAATTTACAAATTGTTTTGGGCAGTAGCCAATAACGATTTGATAAAATTTTTTATACTTACAATAACAAAAATATCAAATGCACCCACTTATTGATACAATGTTGGTCAAAAGCTAAAATTTTCTCACAGTCCATAAAGACAGTCCTGATCGTTCATCACAGTAAAATAGCAGTGTTTTTCTCAAAGTCTGAGCAGTAGAAGAAAATGCACACGGAAGTAGTGGATTTCCATGCAGTCTTGAAGAAGTAGTGTTGTCCTTCCAACGAAAAGACAGTGCTGACTCTTGACATGCAGACAGGTAATGGGCCACAACAGAGCAAACCCACAGCAGAGTCATTTGAAGTTTTGAAGACTATTGGTAGGTAGGTCATCACAGAGCAGACCCACTGTAGTCCTGGTAGAGATTGTGGTATTGGTGGGCCACCAGAGGTGCAGGCCCACTGCAGTCGTTGTAGAAATAATGGTACTGGTCAGTCAGCAAAGGTGTAGACCCACTGTAGTCCTTGTAGAAATAATGGTATTAGTGGGTCATCAAAGATGCAGACCCACTGTAGTCCTTGTAGAGATGGCCAGCAGCCATCTGTTGTGACTGTGCAGGTGCACAATCACCATTGAAGAGTCTTGCAGATAATATAGCAAGTCCATAAACCACCACTTGTGCACTCACAAAGTTTTTGGAATTGTCCTTAGAACCAGCAATGCTGTTATCCAGTCCCTTGCTGAATTAGTAACACACGTGCAAACACTTATTAGCTAAACACATAACGACAGGAAGAACACAAATATACAAGGGTACACAAGAACATAGCGAAATAATACAAAAGGAAAGACAGGGTTCGTTTTCAGTGTGACATTTGGTAGTGCAGTCCAACACAAAACTTCGTTCTGTAGATCTTTCCTCTTATTTCAACATTTGTTTCCACCAAAAAAATCCTATCCAAGCATGCTTTCTATATTCTGTTCACATCCTCTTTCAAAATTCTTTTTTGGCCAAACCATTTTCTTATAGCTTTTCAATGCATTTATTCCAGTTCATCACAACTCGTTCTCACATATAGCCTACCCCATCTTAAGCTAACTTAAATCTACTGAGCTCAGATGCTAAACTAAGGGACAAGGCAATGTAGCAGCACAAAACAATTAACACAAATAGCAATGACAAAAAAATGCAGAGTGCAAAGCAAGCAGCATTATAGAAATTAGCAAAGCAAGTGCAATATTACAACTAATATAAGGCAATATGCAGCAAACAAGAAAAATAAATCAGTAGTAAAACTGGCTTAACAGAGTAATACAAAGTGCAATTCAGTAGCACTATGCCTGGCAAACAGCAGCAGCAAATGCAATAACTTATATCTAAACATGACTTGCCCGCGAAAGGCAAAGGTCCCGAGTTCGAGTCTCGGTCGGGCACACAGTTTTAATCTGCCAGGAAGTTTCAAATCAGCGCACACTCCGCTGCAGAGTGAAAATCTCATTCTGTAAACATGACATAGCTCAAGCAGAAAAAATATTACAGTAAAATGGCCATGTTTAATACCTATGTCAGATCTTAACACTAGTGTGTTGCATCACTGTAAGTTGCTCTAGCAGACAAGTTACCAAGTCACTGACAAAAATTATGTATGCAATTCCTGTGAAGTGTAAATGTCTTTTTGCGCTCCCTCATTGTTTTGGAGTACATCCATCATGAAGTTATTTTTTACTGGATCTGTAGGCATAAAATATTTATATTAGTACATCTATAAAATTTTATTTTAACCAATGCTGCAGTGCAGCTAGTAACTAGATATTAAACAAAATGAGCAATCTCTCAACTAGAAAGACAATAGATGTAAAATGTAGCTCATCATTTCATTAGGCATTTTAGTAAATATCATAAATTAAGAGCGCCACTGTGATATCATACGCTTTCAAGTTTGGGCGTGTCGTATTTGCGATGCTTTCGACAAAGAAATGTCAATAGCGAGGATAATGGACTCTTTTTTTTTTTTTTTTTTTTTTTGCACTTAATGGCTTTCTTTTGTCAGGCGACTACCTCTCAGCTGGGCGCCCAAAAAGCATTACGTCAAGGTCACTTACCTTTCTTACTGAAATATTTACGACAGCAGTTTCCGCTACAGTGGCAGTCTCATATAAAAATATTTCACAGGTCAAGAATTTGCGTTACAAATCTGTAGAAACAAAATCCGATTGATATAACAGTGTCCAAAAAATTTTCGTCGGCATTGTAATACATTTACGCATTTACATACATTTCATAACTCTTAAAGTACGATTCTTGGTTTCCAACAACCTTTTTCACAAACCAGAGTCCCTAACCACTTCTCATTATTCCTTACCTTATTCGTCGACACTTCTTCCATATTTCATCATAACAGATACGTAGTATAATCAAATAACTCATATAGCATCAGCTTATTGATCATAAACATACCGCAACAGCGTAATACACATCGTCATCATAACATCATAAAACCTCAGCCAAATCGCAAAAAAGGCGTAGCTTTCTGCAATAATGTCAAAAAATTAAAAAAATTCTCTGCTCATTTCAATAGGGTCATCTACCTCCAACGTAGTTGAAAAATCATGACCCCATACCAAATACATCATTCAAAGCTCTCATAGTATCACAACGGTTCTGAAAAAATATGAACAGTTCACAAAGTACAGACAAAATACAATTTCGTAAGTGTGAAGTTATCCAACAGTGTAATTACGTAAACATCTGTCACTGATGTAGTAAAATAAATGTTTGTCTCTCTCAGTTAAATGATCAGGTAGCTGTGTATTTTGTGTTGGAGAAATATGGTACCGATGTGTAAAGTTGTATAAGCAAATGCCATATTAGCTAGGGCTCCTTGTGCTTGCCACACACATGGTACACAAAGTAAGCGTGTACCCCCCTGAGGATTAATGTAATTATACCCTCAGGTGTTACAGATTACAGCAATGGAATGAAATGTATTACAGAAAACCCTTGTATCATTGTACTTCAAATCTCTTAAAAAATAGATGATTTAAGTACAAAATTAATCACTCAAATACGTGTCCTGTAGCGCTAAATGTGCGTCTTGCTGTAAGATAATCTCTGTGGAAGTGTCGTAGTTATTTTCCTCCGAAAGCTAAGTTCTGCAGAAGCCAATGTACTTACCTCATGATAAACAAAAGTTAAATGCTTTGCGTATAGATATCGTAGCTATTACGCTTATTGTCATGATAAAGAAAGTACTGTGCTGTAACGTATTGTTGTGCTACGGAAAAGGCTGTCTCATTGTAGCTATACCACAAAAGTTACTACTAAAACATGTTTTACTTTCCAGAAGAATTCAGAAAAACTGTGCGGAAATAAAACAGAAACACTGCAAAAGCAACACTGTATATTGTCACTCATTAGTAGCGTCGTGATAAAATCGTGTAGCTGTCACATAAACTAACCACTATGTCATCTGGTATCTCACTGAAAGTACTTTAAATCCAGAATGTATTTTCAAGTAAACCAAAATGTTGCATTAAAATCTCATTAGCAGTACCAGTATATGTTCTAAGTATGTAAGCTTGATAGGCGTTACGTAATCATGCAACTAACAAGCAAGAATGTACAAATACAGCACTGTGTCGTCTGTTCACTATAACAATGCATTCGTAATTTCTGTTTAAAAATGTTCCCTAGGTTCTAGACTGGATATTTAACTTCAAACATTGTTGCATGTTAACAGTTTCTTAAGTCTGACAAAGCATACTAGAAATGTGAAGTGAAAAGTGTTATGCCAAAGACAAAGTTAAAAAGCAGATTATCTCTCAATAAACGGTTTTACATTTGAAATGTGGTGCAATCTTTTACTCTTCATAGTACTCAGAGTTTCAACTTGAACGTAATTATCATGCGGTATACGTCGGTAAAGAATGCTGGAATTTTTCTCAAGGTTAGCGTCTTATGTTATTTTTCTCTGAGCCAGCCGGCGCACGCGGTTGCCTGCGGTGCGATTCATTGTCTGTTTCTTTGTTGGCGCGTGTCGTTATTGGGATTAGGAGACCTAACTTCTACAAATTCACCTTGCCGAGAGGGCCCAGCTCTGTTTAAATCCCGCCAGCTGTGATGCAATTCAGGTCTGTCGTCTGTCGTCATGTCGGTAGATTCCGTAGTTTCTTCCTTGTCCGTCACGTGGTGGAGAATTTCTGCTTGAATCGTAATTGTGCGCCGAACTGTTGCGTCTGAAGTTATTCTGTCTCCCTTGATAATACTTGTTTTTGTTCCCATATTGTCTGTTTCTGTGGTAACCTCTGTCATATTCATTACTACAGAAATGCGATCTTTCTCTGTACCTATTATTACTCTGCCAGTGGTTGTCATATGGGTGATGTCTGTTTTGGTCACGATTTGCGTTGTAAGAATAGACTTGTCGTGTCCAGTTATTGTTTCTGTGGTCACGGAATTGTGACGGATGTGACTCTGAGCACTATGGGACTTCAGCTGTGGTCATCAGTCCCCTAGAACTTAGAACTACTTAAACCTAACTAACCTAAGGACACCACACACATCCATACCCGAAGCAGGCTTCGAACCTGCGACCGTAGCGGTCACGCGGTTCCAGACTGAAGCGCCTAGAACCGCTCGGCCACCCCAGCCGGCTGTGACGGATGTGACCTGTAGTGATTGTTTTCCTGTCTTCGCATCCCGCGACTGTCTGTGTCAATTTCTAATTCTTGTAAGAGTCCCTGAAAAGCTTCAATGTCGTCTTTGCAACGTCCTGCCAAAATAATATTTCTTAAATGTTCAGGCAATTTCATTAAGCAAATGCGGATGAGTTCTGAAGGGCTGTATGGGTTTGAAAGATATTGATTCTTATGCAACATGTCTTCAAAATATTTGACAAGACTGGAGAATTCAGATTGTTCGAAATGTTTCATCATTATGATGCTATGTTTTACTCGGTCTTGTGTAGCTTGAGACCAATATGCTGAGAGGAAGGCATGGTAAAATTCTCCTTCACTGTGGCAATCGTGAATGACCGATCGCATTCTTACAGCTCGTTCATTCTCTAAGTAGCCACACATAAATTCTAATCTGTGCTCTAATGACCAGTTGGGAGGAAAACAATGAGAGAATTGATGGAGCCATGCTTGTGGATGAATGTCGTTGCCAGAATTCTTAAATGTTTTGAATTTACGTGTAGTAATGAACAGCTTATAGTCAAAATCATCATGTCGGCGAGTCACATGTCGGTCATTGTTGCGTCGTTTCGGCGGTTCCATCTCAAAATTCAGTGTGCCTTGCCAATTTATTTCATAATTTCCGAAGTGTCCTGTGTTATTATTTTGTGGTTGTTCCGTATTTCTAAGTCCCTCTTCCCGTGTTGGAGTGCGAGTGTCCTCTGAAATACGTAATTTTTGTATTACTTGTGTCAGCTGATCTTGTACTTCCCGGATTTCTCTTTGGTGTTGCGTATTAATTTGATTCTGATTTTGTTTGAATTTCCTAATTTGTTCGCTATCTTCTGAGTCATTAAAGACTACCGGTTTTGTGTCATTCAGATTATCATCTACCTTTGTAGATAAATTATTTAGCTGATCCGAAAGTTCAACTACTTTCTGTGATAATGAACTAATTTCCTCCATGTGTCTTTCTACTGTGTCCTTTAAGTTTTCCTGAGTTTTTGCAAGTTGCGTAACCGAATCGGTAGATGCAACTGAGTCAATTTTATCTTGCAAGGTCTCATGATTTTCATGAACAATAATTTGCAGTTCTTTTATGGCTGCTTCGTGATTCTGTAATGCATTTTCATGCCGCGAAAAAGTAGGTTGGAAATGCTCACAAATTTGTGTTTTTACGTCGTTACAGACTTTTTGACATTTCGATTCGATTTTATGTAACTCAGTAGTTAAATCTTCATGTGTTTGTTCAAGCGTGGTGTGAAGATTTTGTTCCATTGCGTCTAACTGTTGCTGTGTTTGTCTCTGGTGTTGTTCCATTGTGTCTAACTTTTGAAGCTTTTGTTGTGTTTGTCCCTGATTTTGTTCCATCGTGTCTAACTTTTGAAGCTTTTGTCCCATTTGTTGCATTAATTGTAATAACAATGCACTGGCGTCTGAAACATGTTCCTCAGTGCTTTTCGGCAGTGAATTTGCACCGGCAATATTCACATTTTTGACAAGCGGAAAATGTGTCTTGACTCATTTGAGAAAACGGTGAGAACCCAAAACCTGAGTCTACAGTATTTGCAATATTGTGTTCTGTCATTCCCGATTCCTGAGGAGAGCTGTTGCCGACCGATCGATCGATAATGCTTCCCTGTTCACTACCTGTTTCACTGTCTACACCATTATTTGACGCCCGCTCCATTTCCCTATGCACAGTTACCAAATTACTACTTTGAATGTCTGTTAATTCATTACACAGCGGTGCTGGTAAGCTACGCTCGTCGTCACTATTATTTCTCTGTTTACTTTGGAGCCTAGTGTTACGTTTTTCACACGCCATTATTGTCACAATATTTCACACGATAACACAGAAAATAAGAGAACACATTAACATAGCGCTGAAAATAATATCTAGTTAATTGCAAGCTGCGAAATACTTGGTGCAAATTTACATGCGTGCCACACCTGTTTTACTGTACAACAATGAAAGACTGCAACTACAAAGGAGAGTCTCTCTACAATTACGCGCTAGCAATAAACAAAATCTACACTAATTACACAAACTACAAGAAAAATCAGAAGATTCCAGTGAGGTATCCTCGGCTAAGGGTCGACATATGAAACGTCCCCTTAAAACAATTACACATGACTGTCCTTAAACTGACACACAATATTTTTAGCGCAACGCAATCTGACTTTCAATAATCCCTACAAAAGAATGGCCCTGACTTACATTAACCTATACCTTTCACAAATCACTTACCTCACAAAAATCTTCGTTACTCGAACTACTGCAATATAGCGAGCGCCACTACTGACAGCTAAATAAAAGATTCTAACTACGGAAGGCACTAACTACTGATAGGCATAGTTAGCAAATGAAAGATATTGATAGAGAACAAACAATGTATTTACCTCAATAGTGTTCAAAAGTCATAATGTATATAGCAGTTCATGGTATCCAGTGTTACAAATTTCAAAACTCCGCCATCTCTCTCCCCACATCCACCACTGCTGGCGGCTCACCTCCAACTGCACAACGCTACGCGCTGTTCACATCCAGCTGCCGCTGCCCAACTCTACAATGGCAGACAACAATGCAAACTAGCCACAGACTGCACACAGTACAGGCAGTGATTTTCATACAGAGTGCTACGTGGCGTTACCAATAAGAAAACATAAACAGCCTACTTACAAATTGAAAAAAAAAAAAACGAAAGAACGCCAGTAGTGTCCGTTCATTCTCGTCTGAACAATCCGGTGCCAAACTTTCCAGTTTTTCCCGGAAACATATAAGAATCAAAAGTAAATTAAATAAATGATAAGGAGACAGGGCGGTGGTTGATAATAGTGATGAACTCGACAAAACACACACTCAAACACACACACACACACACACACACACACACACACAGAGACTTGACACCTGAGAAATTCCTGTCGAAATACGTGTTCACATAGGCACCATTGTTGGCGTGATGACGTATAGCTGCAGTGCGGGTCCAACACAGAGAGAGATGTTCCGATGCCTCCCAGAATAGCACAGGGTTCATTGTTCCTAGCGATCCTAACGGGACAGCCCATTCGTCACTGAATTTACCCATCAAACTGCTGGTGGTGGTGGTGGTGGTGTGGGAGCACCGTCCGTCATGGATTTCTGCAGACGAGACATGTAGCAGGTAAATTATTTTGTACAGATCGCTAGATTGCACAAAAGTTGTCTACATATCATCAAATACATACAAGACTCACAAGCATACTGCGAGCCAGGACAACATTTACTGTTGTAACTACAATTAAATATTACCATTGCTGCTGCAGTCTGACACCTATCGATGTACAGGTAATGTCTGGTCTTGATGGATGTGGTTCTAGAACGAATCTCTGTATCTATAGCACACATAATTTCCCACATAAAAATCTCTCTCATATCTTCGCAGTTATCGATTTGCTGAATCTATACGTCCCTCACAATAGGACATACACTCATCTACTCTGATCGTGCCACAACATAAGTTGCAGTATCTTCACACTGCAACATATACGCATTTCAGACAAACAATGCAGTTGTCTTTTATATCTGTACAGCACCTAAAAAAATTATAGTATGCCTACACTCACAACACCTATATGTCTCGATTCTCCTCAGTCCTAGGAAATTATCTGACAAAGTCTTTGAATCAGCGCTTCTGGAAGGTGCTGCATCCTCCCAAGATTCTCTCAAACAAGTGTTACGAAGGACAGGAGTCCGACACTATGTCTGATAATGAATACTGCACCCGTGGACATAATACTTGAAAAGATATCACTGACATGGGCTGGTGTACTGTAACCAACGTCACTATCGATAGAACAACAAGGAAAATGCGAGGGTACGCTTAGGGTGCCGATGAGGGGACATATTATTACAGCCATATTGCCTGTCCTGTTTTCACACTGTAGCAGGTCCAGTTGAACACGTGCATTGCTATATTCTGAAGGCGTTCATGAAATGAATCTATCACTACTTACATTCGGATATACTCCTCAGTTTCCTTCGATTATGACTAGACAGACATAATATTTTTGTTTTTACATGAATTTTAGATTGATTACTTGTCACAAATGTATGTTGGAACATAAGCCATGGTACCTTCACGTTCAAGCAACAGCATGTGCACCAACTATTAAACCTTGCAAAGTGGCCTACAGATAGTCAAATATGGAAAGACTCTTACTCAATTACACTGCTCTGCCATTGAGGACAGGAGCTTGAATATTAGACCGTGAAACTGATCTCCAACCCAGCATGTGTCAATGTAGTAAACAAACAATTTGTATCCTGCGACTTACAAAAATCGCCCCTTTTACATCATTCGTATAGGTATCGACCACCAGACACTCGCATATGTATCGCGAAGACAGACAGCACTGTATATTGTCCTTGCAGCACTGGAATTGGGAAACATGCTGTCATATCACAGGTCTGTGTTGAAAGTACTGTAAAATTGCTAAAATTGTTCACACAATCAATTGTAATGCTTATTATTTCAGTACATCGGGGTGTCTTTTCCATCCCATCTGTCCTCTGGTAAGCTGTTGGTTACCACCTAATGATTGACTGACATCGCTTATTTGAGTTGGAGAAAGAGTTTTCATGGTTGGACAACACTTTCTGCAGATGGGCAGCACTGAAACAGTGATCGCATACATGACTGCAATATGAGGAATCAGTCGAAATGGAACATGGAGACATCAGCTATTCTGTCACTGACAGATGAGTTTAAATGTAGAGGTTGTCTATCACTTTCAGACAGCAGTTTGGAAACTCTCCACAACGCTGCCAAACTCTTACAGTTTCCTTATGTTGTAACTGTCTTTTATTTAAAATCATCCAGTGTGTGTGGCGTGTTATGGTAGGCGCAGTAACAACACGATTTACACCGTGTGAGGTCTAGTTTTCTGTGAGACGCAATGGATCAGAACATGTTAATGTCAGTTTAGAACCTGACACAGACCTCGAAGTAGTGGCGGAAAACCAAAATGTATGGCAGCGTACAAAGCGTGTTATAGTAGAAAAAAAAACAATGTTTCAAACAACGACACAGGGTCACAGGGAACATCTCTTGTGACTTACAGTATAGTCTCGAACAGTATAGGAGATGAAACTTTAAACTGGTCTGTGCAGTGGATCAATACCTGTATACCCAATAGGATCGTAGCATGTGCTCAAAGCTGGCATGCATGAGGTATTTGTTTTCGATATATGGGAGGAGAGAGATGCAGGTAAAATCTTATCGAGTTCTCTATCAGAGGGGAGGATGAGAGGGGAGAGGGGATTACCACAGGAAGAGAGATTAATTAATTGATCAACTTAATTGAGTAATCAATCAAACTGATAAGAATGAGAGGGGTCCTATTCCAATAATTCAGACATGAAAGTGTACCTGTAGCAGCGAGGGGATGGGGGTTTGGGGAGGGGGAGGGGGCAAGGGGAACAATAGGTTAAGTGCCTGTCAATCGAAGGAGAACAATAGGTTTGCCATGAGTGTACCTGCCCCTGATTTAGGCAACCTGCAATAACAAAATGCACTGGTGCCCCAATCAAACAGAAGTATCCTTTTAGCAGAACAATAGATTAAGTACCTATCAATCAAAAGAGAACCATACGTTAAGTATCTGTCAATCAAACGAGAAAACAGGGTTTCCCCTGAGTGCATACCTGCCCCTGATGTAGGCAACAAGCAGTGACAAAATGCACTGAAACGAAGGTAGTCCCTCTACTTTGGTCTCGATTGCTGCACACACCAGTACCTCTAATACCCAGTAGCACATCCTCTTGCAATGATACATGCCTGTATTCGTCGTGGCATAGTACCCAGACGTCCATCAAGGCACTGCGGTCCAGATTGTCCCACTCCTCAATGGCACTTCGGCGTAGATCCCTCAGAGTGGTTGGCGGTTCACGTCGTCCATAAACAGCCCTTATCAATTTATCCCAGACATGTTTGATAGGGTTCATGTCTGGAGAACATGCTGGCCACTCTAGTCGAGCGATGTCATTCACGTGAAGTGCACGATGGGGGCGCGAATTGTCGTCCACGAAGACGAATGCTCAATATGTTGCCGATATGGTTGCACTACCATTCGGAAGATGACACTGACATATCGTACAGCCGTTACGGCGCCTTCCATGACCACCAGCGGCGTACGTTGGCCCCACATAATGCCACACCAAAACAGCAGGGAACCTCCACCTTGCTGCACTCGATGGACGGTGTGTCTAAGGCATTCAGCTGACCGGGTTGCCTACAAACACGTCTCCGACGATTGTCTGGTTGAAGGTATATGCGACACTCACCAGTGACGAAAACTTGATGCCAATCCTGAGCGGTCCATTCGGCATGTTGTTGGGCCCGTCTGTCCCACGCTGCATGGTGTCGGGGCTGCAAAGATGGACCTCGCTATGGGCGTTGGGAGTGAAGTTGCGCATCGTGCAGCCTATTGCGCACAGTTTGAGTCGTAACGCGACGTCCTGTGGCTGCATGAAAAGCATTATTCAGCATGGTGGCGTGGCTGTCAGAGTTCCTCCGAGCCATAATCCGTAGCTAGCGGTCAACCCACTGCAGTAGTAGTCTTTGGGCGGCCTGAGCGAGGCATGTCATAGACAGTTCCTGTCTCTCTGTATCTCCTCCATGTCCGATCAACATCGCTTTGGTTCACTTCGAGACACCTGGACACTTCCTTGTTGAGAGCCGTTCTTGGCACAAAGTAACGATGTAGACGCGATCGAACTGTGGTATTGACCGTCTAGCCACGGTTGGACTACAGACAACACGAGCCGTGTACCTCCTTCCTGGTGGAATGACTGGAACTGATCGGCTGTCGGACCCCCTCCGTCTAATAGGCACTACTCGTGCATGGTTGTTAACATCTTTGGGCGGGTTTCAAATGGTTCAAATGGCTCTGAGCACTATGGGACTCAACATCTGAGGTCATCAGTCCCCTAGAACTTAGAACTACTTAAACCTAACTAACCTAAGGACATCACACACACCCATACCCGAGGCAGGATTCGAAACTGTGACCGTAGAGGTCGTGCGGTTCCCGACTGAAGCGCCTACAACAGCTCGGCCACACCGGCCGGCTAGCAAAGCTCACTCGATAAGCAATAAGAGCGTATAGGTATGGGAAAAATATCAGAGCAACAGGAAAAATCAACAACGTACACGTGTCAACTCCCTGTTGCACATCCCTCCTCGGTAGAGTACAAGTCAAGTGAACGTGGTAGAACTGCGCCAGACTTGGAGTTTCCATCAAGTGCGTCGCTATATGAGTCTGCAGACACGCCCTCTGATGTGCTGCAGCATTATACGGATTTCCTTCCGGGCTACGATTTTTCGATCTGCACCACCCATTGAGTGTTACTGTACTTTTCATGATCTTCCTACCCAAAATACATGCATGTAGATCATCGGGAATAGGGAAATTCTTAGGATTTTTCAGTAGGGTGGTGTATAGCACACGCAAACATCTCGTGTAAAATACAGTAAAACAATACATGGGTATGCCAGCAATATGACAGGATACATACGGAAAACTATGGAAAAAAAATATGAAAAAAGACATGAAATCGGTAAAAATCGAGGAAAACCTGGTATGAAACTTCCTGGCAGATTAAAACTGTGTGCCCGACCGAGACTCGAACTCGGGACCTTTGCCTTTCGCGGGCAAGTGCTCTACCATCTGAGCTACCGAAGCACGACTCACGCCCGGTACTCACAGCTTTACTTCTGCCAGTATCTCGTCTCCTACCTTCCAATATTTACAGAAGCTCTTCTGCGAACCTTGCAGAACTAGCACTCCTGAAAGAAAGGATATAGCGGAGACATGGCTTAGCCACAGCCTGGGGGATGTTTCCAGAATGAGAATTTCACTGTGCAGCGGAGTGTGCGCTGATATGAAACTTCCTGGCAGATTAAAACTGTGTGCCCGACCGAGACTCGAACTCGGGACCTTTGCCTTTCGCGGGCAAGTGCTCTACCATCTGAGCTACCGAAGCACGATTCACGGCCGGTACTCACAGCTTTACTTCTGCCAGTATCTCGTTTCCTACCTTCCAAACTTTACAGAAGCTCTTCTGCGAACCTTGCAGAACTAGCACTCCTGAAAGAAAGGATATAGCGGAGACATGGCTTAGCCACAGCCTGGGGGATGTTTCCAGAATGAGAATTTCACTCTGCAGTGGAGTGTGCGCTGGTATGAAACTTCCTGGCAGATTAAAACTGTGTGCCCGACCGAGACTCGAACTCGGGACCTTTGCCTTTCGCGGGCAAGTGCTCTACCATCTTTTTTTTTTTTTTTTTTTTTTTTTTTTTTTATTTAGAAATTGCACAAAGATTTGTGTGTAAAGGCATTCTTCAGATTTCGTATAAGGAATTTTAACTAGCAGTTTGCAACTTCATTAATTACAATGGAAAATAAAACGTTGTGTTCAGCTGCTTTCACCGAGATCGGAACTGCCCTCTCATACAGCACTAGCGTCGCAACACATAAGGGAACCACTTTTATTTTTTTTATTTTTTTATTTTTATTTTTTTTACGTGAGGGTTTTTTTTATTTATTTATATGAAGGAAGGTAGGAGAAACAGAAACCTTTATTATTCACAAAATAAACATAGTACGTCCTGTCACATGATAACTGTTCTGGAAGGATCCTTGCTGCCGTCCTACCATGCAGCATGAAATAACAACAAAATCGAAGTGGGGCCACCTCCGGCACCCTAAAGAAAAGTATTTTGGATATGAAAACAAAATTTGAAATACATCCATTTGATAACTGTTCAAGCGCGAGTTTTTCGCAAGTCGCATACTCGCATAGTGTTCTTAGTCGATCACTTTAACTTGGTCGGTTTCACAAGACAGCACCGCCGCTCATCTTTGCGCACCCGGCACACCCCAGGTATATGGCGGGTCCGCAAAAACCGTTACTAGGAAATTGGCATACCAATCCTTGTACTTTTGTAGCCGTAATAGTTTTGTATGTCCATCTTGCAAGTATTGCCAGTAATCCAGGACGTTCAGTAAGTTCGTACGTGTGTCTCTATAGATGTAATGGACCGTCATACCTGTGATCCACGCCACCGCGTTCGTCTTATGACGCGGAAAATACGTTTCCTCTGGAAAAAATACTATGTCAGAAGAGACTGCTGTATAGATAGTGCGCCGCATGAACGCTATTATCTTTCTTGCGAGAGTCCAGACAGCCAATGCCTCGCCGCAGACCAGCCGATGGTCGTCCGTATCCAGCACGCCGCACTGCTGACACAAGGGCGAATCCGCCAAATGTATTGCCTACTTTTTATCATTTGTAGGGTATTTTCGGTTGACGACAAGGTACCATGTTGATCTGACTGATGTAGGTAGGTGGGGGTGGTGGACCGTGCGCCACACCACGTGCCAATTAACAGCTGGATGTTTGCGTTCCACCCTATTCCGGGCGATCTGTCGAAGGAGCAGATGGTACACGTCCTTCGATGTCGACTGTCGGGTCGTCGGTAAACGCTCTCGAACGTAACTGTGTTCCACGATGAACGTGCGCACATACGTTAAAGGGGGCGATATATGGCCGACACTGACTGGAGGAAGATGCGATGTGGGTACGAGTTCTTCGATGATCGTCCCCGTAAGCGAGTGATTCCTGTTGCGCCACCGTTTGAGCATAGTATTAATAAACATGGCACGCGCCTTCTCGTGCACGTTCACTAAACCAACGCCCCCCTCTCGCGCTGGGAGGGTAAGCGTGTTGTACTGTACCTTAAAGAGTTGTCCCAGGCACACATAGTACCCAAAAGCCGCCTGAATCCTCATAGCCATCGTACGCGTCAAGGGGAGAAGGTGTGTCAGGTGGCACATCATGGGCGCGAGATAAAGGTTGACGAGTAACACTCGCTGCAGCATATCCATCGACCGTAGGGCGTTTAGTCGTACTGCCGTGCGGACTCTGAGTAACAATCTTCGGTAGTTGTCCGCAGCCGTTCCCGCTGTCTCTTTATGAAAGGTGATACCCAAACAGCGAAGGGTTTCCACCGCAGGTAAGGGTCCTTCCGTTCCTGGTTCTAGTCCACGCCCCACAGGCATGAATTGTGATTTTCGGTAGTTGACCACACTTCCAGCTGCCATCCCATACGTCTGTAGCCAATCCAGTGCTGTTTGAGTCTCCCTCTCATTCCGTACGAGGAACACAATATCATCCGCATATGCTCTGCATTTGAATGATAAATGCCGTAGGGAGATCCCGGTAAGACGGCGGCGAAGGCCTGCGAGGCACGGTTCTAAGGCAATCGCATAAAGGAGGATCGACGAGGGGCAACCCTGTCTCACTGATCTTAAGATCTTAAAATACTCAGTTCTCCCTCCGTTGACCACCATCGCTGATCTGGCGCCGTGCAACAGCCGCATCACAGCATTGGTCAATAATGGCGAGACACCCATCCTGTTCATCACCGCCGCGAGGTACACATGATCCACGCGATCAAAAGCATGATCGAAATCTACAGCAACCATCGCCCCCCGGAGGCGGCATGCAGCCGCGAGGGCGACGACGTCACGATAGTCTCCCAAGGCTGTGTGGATATTACTGATGCCGCCAAGACAAGTCTGATCGGCATGTATTCGATGCTCCAGCGACTTTTTGATACGACTTCCCAGGATGCGCATGAAGATCTTGTAGTCACTATTAAGGAGGGTCAAGGGGCGATAATCACAAGGCCGTTTGCCACCACGGGGCTTCGGTATCGGTATCATGAGCCCTTCCGTGAACTGAATGTGAACCGGTACTTCTTGCCGCAGAAGCTCATTAAACATACATAGCCACATCGGTGTCATAATGGTCACGAAGGCACGGTAAAATTCCAACGGGAATCCATCTGGACCTGGGGACTTGTTGCAAGCACCTCGTGTAATCGCTTCTTCCAGCTCTTCACACGTAATTTCGGATAACCCGTCTGCTTCCCCGTTCACAGTCGTCGCGTCAGGGATCTCTTCCAGGACGTTCCCCAGCTCCCTCTGACCCTCCCCGTTGCTCGCATAGAATCTGCTAAAATGATCCGTGAACGCCCGTGCTATGCCCCTTTGTGTTGTATAACGACGTCCATCGCCGAGATCGATCTCATGTATTAAATTCCTGCGTCTTCTTCGTCTTTCCTTTATCACGTAATGCATCGAGGGAACCTCGTTGGGCAGGAAATCCTGCGACCTCGCGCGTATCATGGTACCTGCCATCCTCTGCGTCGCAAGTTGTACCAGCTTCGCCTTAACTCGGTGGACGGCCGTCTGGCGTTCTGGTGTAGGTGGTTGAGCTAACAGTTCCCGGAGAGCCGTAAAGTAAAACTCAGTGGTCGTGCGCTGCCATTGAGAAACTTCCTTCCCGTAACCTATTAACGTCCTCCGTAAAGCTGGCTTCGCGCACTCGATCCACCACTGCAGGACAGAACCGAAAGAATTTCGTCGACGGAGGCAGCCATGCCGCGTGGCCTCCACCATGCGTCGGCATTCTGCATCTCGCAGGTGGGAGACGTTCATCTTCCAATTACCCCTCCGTCTCCACACCTGCTGTCTGTTAAGGTTAACTGTACAAATATATGCCTCATGGTCTGTAAATGCCGTCGGCCATATTTCTGTGTCCACCGTCGACGTTGCTAACGCCCTTGAAACGTAGATCCGGTCCAAACGGCCCGTGGAGTGGCTAGTAAAAAATGTATATCCTGGTTGGTTGCGATACTTCAGGTCCCATGTATCCACTAATTCCATCCCGTTGACCAGCTCCCTAAGTTCTTGGCTAGTAGTATAGTTAGGTTGTTGGTCCTTTCTGTCAAGCACACAATTAAAATCTCCGCCGAGTATGCAACCATCGTATCGTCCCTGGAACAACGGTGCAACCTCATGGGCGTAAAAATCTGCTCTGTCCCTTCTCTTATCCGAACCTGACGGTGCGTATATGTTGATCAAACGTATTCCTCCTATGGTCACGGCCGTACCACGGGCAGAAGGCAAATACTCTACTTCGTCTGCACGTATCCCTTCCTTTAATAGTATAGCTGTACCAACGCCTCTCTCGTCACACGGGGAACAGTAAATGTCGTAACCGTAAAAGTCCGAGGGGGGAAGTACCCGAACTTCTTGTAATAGTGCGATGTCTAAATCCGCAGCCTTTATCATGTCACTGAGCATCTTGATTTTCACCGGCGTCCCAATGCGATTGATGTTAACAGACCCTATCCCATTAGCTTGGTGCATGGCGGTCAACGTAGATAGGGTACCGTACGGTCGCTAATTTTGCCGTACATAGGCTGCTGTCGGACTAACGTCCCCCGCCGTCCCCTTATATAGTCTGCCATTATTCCGTGCACCCTGCCGGTCTTACACCGGGAGAGTGCGTGGGAGCAGTTCCTCCGGCATCATCTGTTCCCCAAGGGGGTGGCTCTTCTGACCAGTCCCCTAGTGTCCCATCGTTGTCGTGCGATGCAGGCGCCGTAGCCTCCTCAGTATCCTGTTGCCGTCTATCGAGCTCCTGCGCTGTGTCTGGAGCATCGTCAGCAGTAGGTCGTGCCGCCGTCCCGCTGGCCACCGTTGCATCCACGCGAGGTAGTTCTTCTGTATCCATGGTCGTCTGTTCTGTACCCGTAAACTTCTCAGAATTATCTACTAGATCAGAGTGATCGTTCTCCACCGTGAGGCGGCGCTTCTTCCGGCGTTTTGGTGAGCGCTGTTTACGTTGCCGGGCCTCGGAATCAGAGGTCAGCATGGCCTCCAGTTGTTCGTGGGGGACGTCAGAATCGTGCGCCGTCGTATTTTCGACGTCTCCAAGTGCCTTATCTGAAGGCGCCTCAAGCGGAACCGAAGAGAGGGCGTCCTGTGACTGCTGCAGGCGGTCCAGCGCAACGTCGTCTTTCTGTGGCTCGCCACGATCCGCCGCTGTGTGTGTGTTCTGGTACGCGTCTGTCGCGCGGCCCACGTCATCGCGTAATGCGGCGACGTAAGTCATGGGGAGCACAGTCGGATGCGGCGTGAGGGGTGGATCATCCCGTGGCAGCTGTAATAACCTTCGTTGAGCACACTCAGAACGTATGTGTCCCTCCTTCCCACATCCAGAGCACGTCCTTGGTTGTCCGTCGTAAATGACAATCGCCCTACAACCGGCGATGTACAAGTATGACGGGACGTGTTTTCGGAGTTCAATCCGTATTTGTCTGACGCCATTGAGGACAGGATACGTCTTGAAGCTCGTCCATTTTTCAGCCACGTGGGATAGGACCGTTCCGTAAGGACGCAGGGCGTCTGTCACCAATTCTTCTGGCACTTCGAATGGAAGCTCAAAGACGCGGATCGTTCTGAGTCCCATGCCGGCGTGTTCAACTGTTACCGCTCCAACATTCCCGTCCGAATGACAGAAACGAAGTCCTTGTCTGTGTCGATGTAGTAGTTCGTCACATGCCGCTTCATTTATAAGCTTGACATAGACCACGCTGCTGACTATAGATAAGTGGATTCCAACTAGAACGTCAGGTTCGATTTTCACCTCGTCCCGTAAATAACGTTCGATCTCGTAAGCCTTCGGTCGAGCATATTCGTTAACAAAACTAAATTTCAGTGTCGATTTGCGGAAGGACAAGGCCATGATTTGTTCTATGTATTACCGCGACACACCGCTACACACGTAACGTAAACACCTCTCGCGCAGACGTGCGGCAGGGACGTAAACACCGTCCGAACCGCTGCGCCGCCGAAGGCTGACTGAGCTAAATGAGCTACCGAAGCACGACTCACGCCCGGTACTCAGAGCTTTACTTCTGCCAGTATCTCGTCTTCTACCTTCCAAACTTTACAGAAGCTCTTCTGCGAACCTTGCAGAACTAGCACTCCTGAAAGAAAGGATATAGCGGAGACATGGCTTAGCCACAGCCTGGGGGGTGTTTCCAGTTTCATATCAGCGCACACTCCGCTGCAGAGTGAAATTCTCATTCTGAAGACCTGGTATAATTACGACAAATTCATGGGAAATACGTAATATTGAGGGAAATACGACGAAATATGTAAAATCGCGAAAAACTTGCAAAATTACGTAAATTATCTGAAAATACTTGAAATTAGAGAAAAAGTACCATGAAACGCGGGGAGTTGAGGTGGGTTGGAGGTACCTGGACAGTCAAGACCGAGAAAAGCATCAAAATTATGCTCTGTCGGCATTCAGTTTTAACCGTCCTCCTGTAAACTATGTGGATTTTCGTAACACATGCTTCAACGAATGTGATACAAATACTACACAGAGGCGCTATATTAAAGAGGCGAAACATACGTATCCCGACCGCGAATTGTGTTCTCACGCAAGCAGTCGAAAAAACATATTACCGAACTGAGTCTCACGAGCTATGTTATTTCTTAAGTATTAAGTAGAAAAATCAATGCGTTTATCAGATTTAAGCCATTCCCTAGGGCGTTCTGGAGGAAGCTGACTGATGCCACATATATCAGCTTTAATAGCGTGAGGAGGGTGTACTCTAGAGACAAGAGTTTACGACTAAATTGCTATATTATTGTACACGTGAGAAAATCTGTCTACCATCAGATCAGGACTTTGGCGTGCAAGAGAAATGCTACCAGGGTCTTGGTGACGCTACTGTAAACAGCAATGAGACTGTTACATCTCCTTTAGCTACTGATCACGGTGCTTACTCCCTCGTAAGAAGTTGCAGCTTCTTCGTCTGCATTTTCGAACAGCAGGGCATGGGTATGCACTATCGAAAATATACATGTCGTTTCTTTCCAGCTCTATTTCCTAGTTAGGCATAGCCACATCCGTCAAAACCGCTACTAGTACTACTACTACTACTATTAGTGTTGTTATTGTTGTGGTCTTCAATCCAGAGACTGGTTTGATGCAGCTCTCCATGCTACTCTATCCTGTGCAAGCTTCTTCATCTCCCAGTACGTACTGCAACCTACATCCTTCTGAATCTCTTTAGTATATTCATCTCTTGGTCTCCCTCTCCGATTTTTACCCTACACGCTGCCCTCCAATACTAAATTGGTGACTCCAAACTGATCTTCCCCGAGATCGGCTTCTACCAGTTTTTCCATTCGTCTGTAAAGAATTCGTGTTAGTATTTTGCAGTAGAGGCTTATTAAACTGATAGTTCGATAATTTTTACATCTGTCAACACCTGCTTTCTTTGGGATTGGAATTATTATATTCTTCTTGACGTCTGAGCGTATTTCGCCTGTCTCATACAACTTGCTCACCAGATGGTAGAGTTTTCTCGGGACTGGCTCTCCCAAGGCTGTCAGTAGTTCTAATGGAATCTTGTCTACTCCCAGGGCCTTGTTTCAACTTAGGTCTTTCAGTGCTCTGTCAAACTCTTCACGCAGTATCATATCTCCCATTTCATCTTCATCTACATTCTCTTCCATTTGTATAATATTGTCCTTAAGAACATCGCCCTTGTATAGATCATCTATATACTCCTTCCACCTTCCTGCTTTCCCTTCTTTGCTTAGAATTGGGTTTCCATCTGAGCTCTTGATATTCATGCAAGTGGTTCTCTTTTCTCCAAAGTTCTCTTTAATTTTCCTATAGGCAGTATATATCTTACCCCTTGTGATATGTGCCTCTACGTCCTTACATTTGTCCTCTAGACATGACTGCTTAGCCATTTTGCACTTCCTGTCGATCTCATTTTTGAGACGTTTGTATTTCTTTTTGCCTGCTTCATTTCCTGCATTTTTATATTTTCATCAATTAAATTCAATATCTCTTCTGTTACCCAAGGATTTCTATTAGCCTCATCTTTTTACCTACTTCATCCTCTGCTACCTTCACTACTTCATAGCTCAAAGCTACCCATTCTTCCTCTACTGTATTTCTTTCCCCCATTCTTGTCAATTGTTCCCTAATACTCTCCCTGAAGCTCTCTACAACCTCTGGTTCTTTCAGTTTATGCAGGTCCCATCTCCTCAAATTCCCACCTTTTTGCAGTTTCTTCAGTTTTAATCTACAGTTCATAACCAATAGATTGTGGTCAGACTCCACATCTGCCCCTGGAGAAGTCTTACAATTTAAAACCTAGTTCCTGAATCTCTGTCTTACCATTATATAATCTATCTGAAACCTGTCAGTATCTCCAGGCTTCTTCCATGTATACAACATTCTTTTATGATTCTTGAACCAAGTGTTAGCTGTGATTATGCTCTGTGCGAAAATCTATCAGGCGGCTTCCTCTTTCATTTCTCCCCCCCCCCCCCCCCCCCCCAAATCCATATTCACCTACTACGTTTCCTTCTCTTCCTTTTCCTACTAATGATTTCCAGTCACCCATGACTATTGAATTTTCGTCTCCCTTCACTATCTGAATAATTTCTTGTATCTCATCATACATTTCATCAATCTCTTCGTCATCTGCGGAGCTAGTTGGCATATAAACTTGTACTACTGTGGTACGCATGGGCTTCGTATCTATCTTGGCCACAATAATGCGTTCACTATGCTGTTTGTAGTAGCTTACCCGCATTCCTATTTTCCAATTCATTATTAAACCTACTCCTGCATTACCCCTATTTGATTTTGTATTTATAGCCCCGTATTCACCTGACCAAAAGTCTTGTTCCTCCTGGCACCGGACTTCACTAAGTCCCACTGTATCTAACTTTAACCTATCCATTTCCCTTTTTAAATTTTCTAACCTACCTGCCCGATTAAGGGATCTGACATTCCACGCTCCGATCCGTAGAACGCCAGTTTTCTTTCTCCTGATTACAATGTCCTCCTGAGTAGTCCCCGCCCGGAGATCCGAAGGGGGTCTATTTTACCTCCGGAATATTTTACCCAAGAGGACGCCGTCATCATTTAACCACACAGTAAAGCTGCGTGCCCTCGGAAAAAATTACGGCTGTAGTTTCCCCTTGCTTTCAGCCGTTCGCAGTACCAGCACAGCAAGGCCGTTTTAGTTAGTGTTAAAAGACCAGATCAGTCAATCATCCAGACTGTTGCCCCTGCTACTACTGAAAAGGCTGCTGCCGCTCTTCAGGAACCACACGTTTGTCTGGCCTCTCAACAGATACCCCTCCGTTGTGGTTGCACCTACGGTACGGCTATCTTTATCGCTGAGGCACGTCAGCCTCCCCACCACCACTACTACTGCTACTATTACTACTACTACTACTAATAATAATAAGCACGACTGATGCGGGAAGTGTGATTGAGGGTACGTATGTTTTCGTCTTAAAAAGATGTAGAAAATGCAACAATTTCCTAAGAGACGGAACAGTGTCTCCCGACTTTGTCTGGTTGGTTTATAAGCAGCTTGAGCGGCGGGTGTACACCGTCGATGCATTCGTAGTGAGTGAGGAACAGCTGGCTCGCCAGAATAGTTTTATCCTCTTAAAGTTTGTCACCGTCTTGATTGGCATAAAAAACTTCCAGGATGGTTCTATGTCTGATGTTTGACAAATATGTCCAGCATTAGAGTATTAAGAGCGTTGCCATAGGAGTGTGTGTTTATACTCTACGATTTTTTCACTCATGCTGGTACCTTCTTGGTTCTGACTCCACACGCTGCATTAATAATCCAGAATTGATAGCACAGTTGAATAAAGTAAAATGTTTCATATTCCATCCATCTGCAGCTCCATTGCGTATAATCCACACGTTTCTTCTTAACCGTCTGTTACATCACTGCAACACTCTCATGTCTACTCTAACCTCCTAGAGAAGCACACATCTGTAGAGATCTTGTGCATCCGGCTGAGTGCCATAGGTAAGATTGGTGTGGAACAGCCTTCACTGAAGAGCGGTTATGGACA
Organism: Schistocerca americana; assembly: GCF_021461395.2. NCBI lineage: Eukaryota > Metazoa > Arthropoda > Insecta > Orthoptera > Acrididae > Schistocerca > Schistocerca americana. Next base: position 197,439,906 of record NC_060127.1, read on the forward strand.
GGAGGTGTGGAATGCAGTGGGTATGGTACCCCCTACTTCCGGTCAGCTGCAAATTAAATTGGCCACCGCGTTGCAGGGACGATTGCTCAAGAACAATGTGGGAAGATCTGTCAATCTCCGAATTTACCCTATGAATGCGAGAATACTCTGTGACTCCCATCCACACAGGGAAAGATGGCCAGTCGTAATCGTAAATTCTGCATTATGATCGATGTGCTGGAAATATGTAGATATCCTAAATGCATCGCTATAGGACGCTGTCTGGTATACTTTGGTGTATATGAACGAATGTATGTACTGCACAATCATCTGTCGCCATTCGGAATCTAGTTTATCGTACTTGCAAAGTACTGGAGGGGTGGCTTAGCGACGACACAGAAATTGGGAAGCGTTTTGCTGTGTCATTGGCCGGCGTGGAATTACGGGACAACTGATAAGATTGCTAAACTTGATCACGCTATCATCTGGGATAGTACACCATCTCACTTCGATGATGCCTTTCCCATCCCATCCGTCCACCGGTTTGCTGTTGATTACCACATAACGATTGACTGACACCTCTTGAATGAGATGAAGAGCCCTGGCGGAACACTCGAAATCTGCTACATTCCACTGTCGACCAGAGGATTAAATGCAGATGTCGTCACCTTCAGACAGTTGTTTGGATGCGTTCCTCTATGCTGCAGACTCGTCGTAATTCCATATGCTGCGATGCCCTCCACATTCTTAACCAGTAAAATAACAGTTCCTCTTTTTATTTTTGCTATCGTGCATTTTGTGAACAGCATCTTCCGGTGATGATAGACTCTGGAACAGTGATCACGTGTCTGAGTGCAACTGCAAAATGAGGAAACAGTGCTCTTCGAAACAGAACACCCAGACATTTGCTATCCTGCCACTGTGGAAGATGAGATTAATTGTGTAGGTCATCACCTTCGGACAGCTGTTTGGAAATGCTCCACAGTGTTGCAGATTCTCCCACAATATTGTCAATGAGAAACATCGCCTCTGTTTTATTTCACCTTCATGTGTGTTGTGGGAGGAGCATAGTTTACACAATGTGATATCGAGCTTTCTGTGAGAGTCGATGGATCGAAACATGCTGATGTCAGTTTAGCAGCAGACACAGACCTCAAAGTCATGGTAGAAAAACAAAGTGTATGGCGGTGCACAGAGCTGTAGTCATAATTGCTTGGATGTGTTACAGTTGAAAAACAAGCTCCTAAACTGCTTATGAGAGAAGGACACAGGAACCTTCTCTTGTGATTGATAGTCTAGTCTTCCTCCAGAACAGGTGACAAGACTTCACACAGGTGACTTCGACCACAGTGGAGTGGTACGTGTACGTGTAGTGCGCTCGGTGTCACCACGCTGGTGGTACTTGTTTTTCGACGTATCAGAAGAGAGACACTTTAAAATCTTATAGGAAGATCTGTGACAAGAAGCGGCGTCAGTGGTTAAACTTTGGATGCAGATACTTCGTAGTTTTTTACCTACTTGGATGTTACAAAATTATGATGAGGATTGCTCTCGAATGTACTAAATGACTGTATAGATGCTGATATATATTTCATACATCTAAAATGAATGTAATGCCCTCGTGCATGAAAATTCGTAATTTTATCACACGGAATGCTCTCAAACGACACCAAATTGTCTCATAAAACTAATAGAAATTGACTGTATCTATTCTCGACGATTCATGACTGGTTTTATCATTGTCGTCATGATTGCATGTTTTAAAATAGGTGTTACCACAAGTCCCGTGTTACGTCATACATCATAACCTCTAACTATAAAGTAGACACCACTTGGATTATAGCTCGTTGTGGAACCTAGAAATGATATTGTTTTTCCTGAAATGTGAGTAGATTGCATGAAACGTGCTATTCTGTGATGATCAAATTCCTTATGAAAACAGAACCGATCAAGCTGCTGTTATTGCGAATGATTGCCTGCTATATGAGAGAACCTACATGCGGGTTGTTAGAAGGGAGTTACGGAGCAAATACGTCACACATACGGCATTTGTTCTCAACGTGTCGGAGGAATCTTATACGATTCTCTACTAGGTGATATTAGGAGGTTCTATTGCAAGACGTGTTCTTATGGTTTGTTTTGTAAACGCGAGTTTAATATAGCATTGCATTGGTGAAACAGGAACTGCCATAGTGTAGAAAATAACAACATCCTCTTGAATTATAGCTTGTTGTCGAACGTAAAATGATTGTGTTTCTTCCGACAAGTGAGCAAGTGGCAGGAAGCGCTGTATTCTGTAACGTTATTTCTCGTGTGTGAAATATCCATAATGCAGACGTACATGACAGTTTATTTACAGACACTGATTTGAACGCAAGGAATGCTCTCATGTAATTTTGTCCATCAAGCAAAAAGAAATCGCTAAACCTAGTTGGTTTCTTCTTTGGAGTCAAATTCTCGTTTTTTCTGTACTCTGATGACACCATCGAAATAACGAGGACATTCTGCAGTTATCAGCGGTTTTGGCAGCAAGGTAATGGAAGTTTTTTCGAGTTTACGCAGGGTCAACATTTATAGGAGATGTAAGTTAATAAATCTGTCAGATGTGTAGCCCGACCTGTGCAGTTTGGTCATCTGTAATCGGCGACGGTGCTGAAGTTTTTTTTTTTTCTTTTTCTTTTTTTTTTAACTTCGTTGCATGTCGTAAAACAACACACCGATTTTGCTCATAAAAGTAAAAGAAAATGGATTGCTCCTTTCAGGACATTTATTATCATCGCAATTGTGTATTCTTTTTAATAGATGCCCTCTCGTAAGAGATGCACTGACGTTAAATAAAAGTGTTGCCCATTGCAGGATGGCTGGTAGCGTGGAAGCCGGTGTGGCGGCCCATGCGAGTCGCGACCGCTTTGTTCAGGGGGCGTCTGTGTCGGTGTCGTTAGCGCGGAGCGGCCAGCCACGTGCTTCGCCGGGGAAGCACTGGACTGAAGACTCTGACCCCGTGTACGGAGGGAGGCTGTGGCGTGCGTAGGTGGCTCGCGGAAATGGCAGAAGTTGGCCGTATCAGAAAGCCTGCGTCCCCAGCCACAGTGGCGAGAGGGAGGGAGGGGGGGAGGTAAGAGTGGCTCTGAGTTCGTGGTCGCACATTTATGACAACATAGGTGCAACTGTCGCCCCTCTCTTCTGGGGAAATCTTTTGGGGTGACGATTTTTGCCCATCACCAACACATTTATTGTAATATGACTCATTGATTACGAGTGCTGTTTTTTTTTTCACGCAAATTTCTGTGTGTAATTACAACAATGAAGCTTTTTCCATCAGTTGTGGTAGTCTTTGTCGGCTTACCTGAATTTCGATTATCTGGGCTGCAGGGTGTTTGTCAAGCAATGCAGCGGGAGGCATCTGAAGCGAACTCTGGCGTCAAACAGACGCAGACACAGTCCTCAGCTGTATGCTTACTGTAGTTATTAAACTCCTCTCTGTTCAACGCCAGCCTCTCGTCAGTTGAACATATTTCCAGCCAAAAATGAAGATAGTACCTTCCGCTGCACACTTCTTTCTCCGCCAGCTTGTAGGTGGAGGGTAGAGTTTAAGTACATCTGCCACTAGTTGCGAGTACCGTGAAATCTTTTCCCAGCAGAATAACACCAGTTGTTTGGCATCGTCCATTTTTGAGCTGTGTTGTGATTTTAGACACTCCTTGTCTAGCGCTAAGCATGCAGGTGTGTAATTAGAACCGGTCTTTATGATTGATTATGCAGTTAGGACCAATTAGGAGCAATTCAGATGTGGGCTGCTGGATTTGTTACAGGTAGGTTCGAACAATGTGCAAGTGTTATTGAGATGTTTCAGGAATTCAAACGGCAATCCCTGGAGGAAAGGCAACGTTCTTTTAGAGAAACACTACTGAGAAAATTTAGAGAACTGGCATTTGAAGCTGAGTGCCAAACGATTCTACTGCCACCAACATACATTGCGCGAAAGGACCACGAAGACAAGATACGAGAAATTAGGGCTCATGCAGAGGCATATAGACAGTCGTTTTTCCCTAGCTCTGTTTGCGAGAGGAACAGGAAGGGGAGTGACAAGTAGTGCCGAGCACCATACGGTGGATTGTGCAGCATCTATGTAGATACGGATGTAGAATCTTTACTTCAGTTTCACAACCAGAATAAATAAAGTACACCAACGTAACCTTCCTCTCCTGCATTTGCACAGTTTCCATGTGTTGGAAAGGGGGGGGGGGGGGGGGGTGTGGGGCTTTCCACTCACTAGGACTGGGTTCGAGTCCCGAAAAGGGCACCGTCGTTTTTGATTTTCCGCCAATTCCAGGGTGAGGGGTGGTGTGGGACGTCAGCACAGCCCTGGGACACAGAAATTCTCTCCAAAATTCTAAATTCCCGCTAAAATTCGAAATTCCCGCTAATAGGGTTGGTGGGGAAATGGGAGGGGCGGGAAGAGTGAGGAAGCGGAGACGTACGTGCTGGCTGGGAAAAACACGTCACGTCATCCGGGGATGGAGGTGGGGGAATTAATTGATCAATTTAATTAATTTGCATATCAATTTGATATAAAAAATTGCGCTCTTAACGCCCTAATCCCACTTCTCTTGCTGTTTGGAAACTAGAAAGAAGAGTGTCGGTGAATCCATTTACAACTTCAAACAATCTACGTTGAACAAGTAAATTATAAATAATTTGTCATTTGGCAAAATTGGTGTGAAACTTCTGCTTGCGATCGGATTTGAAGTAAGGTCCCTGGTTCGAAAATAACTACCTAAGACAAGATCACGTACTGGTGCAAGGCAGTCCCTTCGTTGATACTGCAGTTCAACAAGTTCGTACGCAGAGCTTATTAATTGTAGCGTGAAATGAATGTAGGTAGGTAGAGTCAATAAGAGAGATGCAACTAGACGACATGGCATGGTGATTTATAGTTTCAAATCAAAATGTTTATTTTAAAAAACTGCAAGAGATTTTGTGGAGGAAAACTGTTGAGATAGAAACTCAAGCTCGCAGACGGTTCTCACAGTTCTTCACTTATATCTCACTAAATGAAGGACAGCGTTTATTTCCACCGCCTGTTTCTACTTTTACACACGACGTCTGACTAAAAGATTCACTGCCTCTCCAAGATGTTGACAATACGGGCTCTCTTGTGGTTATTACGGCGCGCTCTGTGTGGCGTGAAAGCATGTAGTGGATCGGTTGCGAAGGGTGTGATGAAGTAGTTGTAGCCTCCTCCTGGGGCCAGATGGCCCACCACTTAAGTAACTGCCACTGGGGTGGAACCGACGTCGGAGCTGGGCCCACACGTGGACGTGGAACGCCCAAGTGGCATCCAGTTCAAAGACTTCCACCAGGTCATTGAGCGACACGACTTTTTTTTAACTCAACATGGCGCACGCAACTCAGAGATATGTGTCATATGTGGACGAGCATTTTTCTGTTCAACAGTTGGCCAGGTGCGAGTGGATCCGCGCACTGAGGGTTCCGTAAAAACTTAATTCACTCACACAGGCAGTTCATCCGTTACGGGAATCGAGAATCTATGATTTTTGCTGGTTATCAACAGTCATACTGGCGAGATATCGGTCCCAGGGGTTCCAATAATTACGAGTGTGTTTTAATTTCACGTCTTAAGTCGGATAACAAGAGACAAAAGAATTTTTTTTTCATGTGATAGAATTACAAATTAACAATTTTGATATTCTTTTCCTTTACTTTCACTACGAATCCTTTCTTCTTGCCAAATTTACTCATTCAAGTCAGGAGGAAGGCCCTATATATTTTGATCTGCTGGTTGGTTGGTTTGGGGAGTAAAGGGACAAACTACGCAGTCATCAGTCCCTTTTGATAAGTGACTTTGCCAGTATCAATATGTTGTTTGTTGTTGTTGTGGTCTTCAGTCCTGAGACTGGTTTGATGCAGCTCTCCATGCTACTCTATCCTGTGCAAGCTTCTTCATCTCCCAGTACCTACTGCAACCTACATCCTTCTGTATCTGTTTGGTGTATTCATCTCTTGGTCTCCCTCTACGATTTTTACCCTCCACGCTGCCCTCCAATACTAAATCTGTGATCGCTTGATGCCTCAGAACATGTCCTACCAACCGGTCACTTCTTCTCGTCAAGTTGTGCCACAAACTCCCCTTCTCCCCAATTCTATTCAATACCTCCTCATTAGTTATGTGATCTATCCATCTAATTAATCTTCAGCATTCTTCTGTAGCACCACATTTCGAAAGCTTCTATTCTCTTCCTGTCCTAATTATTCATCGTCCATGTTTCACTCCATACAAATACTTTCAGAAACGACTTCCTGACACTTAAATCAATACTCGATGTTAACAAATTTCTCTTCTTCAGAAACGCTTTCCTTGCCATTGCCAGTCTACATTTTATATCTTCTCTACTTCGACCATCATCAATTATTTTGCTCGCCAAATAGCAAAACTCCTTTACTACTTTAAGTGTCTCATTTCCTAATCTAATACCCTCAGCATCACCCGACTTAATTCGACTATATTCCATTATCCTCGTTTTGGTTTTGTTGATGTTCATCTTATACCCTCCTTTCAAGACACTATCCATTCCGTTCAACTGCTCTTCCAAGTCCTTTGCTGCCTCTGACAGAATTACAATGTCATCGGCGAACCTCAAAGTTTTTATTTCTTCTCCATGGATTTTAATAGCTACTCCGAATTTTTCTTTTGTTTCCTTTACTGCTTGCTCAATATACAGATTGAATAATATTGGGAAAAGGCTACAGCTCTGTCTCACTCTCTTCCCAACCACTGCTTCCCTTTCATGTCCCTCGACTCTTCTAACTGCCATCTGGTTTCTGTACAAATTGTAAATAGCCTTTCGCTTCCTGTATTTTACCCCTGCCACTTTCAGAGTTTGAAAGTGAGTATTCGACTCAACGTTGTCAAAAGTTTTCTCTAAGTCTACAAATGCTAGAAACGTAGGTTTGCCTTTCCTTAATCTTTCTTCTAAGATAAGTCGTAAGGTCAGTATTGCCTCACGTGTTCCAATATTTCTACGGAATCCAAACTGATCTTCCCCGAGATCGGCTTCTACCAGTTTTTCCATTCGTCTGTAAAGAATTCGTGTTAGTATTTTGCAGCTGTGACTTATTAAACTGATAGTTCGGTAATTTTCACATCTGTCAACACCTGCTTTCTTTGGGATTGGAATTATTATATTCTTCTTGAAGTCTGAGGGTATTTCGCCTGTAGTATCAATATATGTGACATAAATGGCCGTATGTTTTGATTGCATTGACTTAAGGCTAACGTTTATTATATCGCCAAGGGACCATAGATCTCAGTATGTAACATATATTTCAACTCGATACATCTGCCCATTCCTGATAAAGTGGGGTTTTAATAGACAGACGAACATACAGACATTAAATGTACTCGCAACTGCCGTCAGCTGTAGAATGGAATGACGACACTGAAAATTTGTGCTGGGTCGTGGCTCGAACCCGGCATTTCCGCCCACATCTCGTGGTCGTGCGGTAGCGTTCTCGCTTCCCACGCCCGGGTTCCCGGGTTCGATTCCCGGCGGGGTCAGGGATTTTCTCTGCCTCGTGATGGGTGGGTGTTGTGTGCTGTCCTTAGGTTAGTTAGGTTTAAGTAGTTCTAAGTTCTAGGGGACTGATGACCATAGATGTTAAGTCCCATAGTGCTCAGAGCCATTTGAACCGGCATTTCCGTTTATGGCCTTAACCGCTTTGGCTATCCGAGCACGACTCAAGGCCACACCCAAGCACGCGTCTACGACCTGGTCTCGTACGTCCATTACGTGTATTGCCGTACACGTCAGACGTCGTGCTTGAACGTCGCTTGCCCGCTACCGGCACACAAGTACGACATTGCAGTGCCTGCGTTACGCATGCGTGTCCGAAGAAACTTTTCAACATAATCTGTTTCTGTGCCTGTACGGGGCAAGCGACTTTCAAGCACAACGTCTGACGTGTACGGCAATACACGTAATGGATTTAGGAGGCCACGTCGTAGACGCACGGTTGACGGCAAATGGAAGATTGGGTGCGTCCGTGAGTCGTGCACGGGTGACCGAATGGTGAGCCTGCTTTCCGCAGGGCTGCGGCGAGGGCGTCCTGTTCACGTCCCGTCCGCGCGCTCGTCAGTCTCCGTACTTGTTTACTACTTCGTCGGCGCTAGTTTAGAGTCCGTCACTACCCACGTAATGTGGCACATCCGTACAGAGAAACCTCCATCGAGATCAGTTTTGAACTCGATTGTGCACAGCCGCGAGCTTTTGGAGTGGAATGTTTTCTACGTGACGATGTTAAAACTCATCCGAAGGACATAATTGGTATTCATCTCTCCATCACGAGCAGTGTTGTCTACGTCAGGTTGATAAGTAACGAGGTATGCAACAGAAATGTGCGCGCAGATGCGAACGATCTTAAATTCAAACATTGTGACGGCCATATTGGGGCAGTCTATCGATCGTGCGGGGCTTGGCCTCCGTACGATACGGAGTACCACCGGGCGTGGTCACCGCGGCTCCCCAGCCTTACGGCAGAGTGGTCATCCACGTGGCCGAAAAATGGACCACCTTTACAGCGTACCCGGCTCTTCACCGGGTCAGACAGATCAAAATTGAACTGACCAAACATGTACCATCCTACCTTGCCATCGGCGGATGTAGGGCGAGTATTATGTGTGACGGACAGCCACTGAGTTGCTCCGGTTGTGGCCAAGAAGGGCTCCTCAGGTCGGATTGTCTCCGACGACGGCTTACTCAAATACCGACGGGTGAATGTATGACGCCTTCTACGGTGACGACCCTTCCTCTCAATCATGCCGGGGTTGCACGGGCGGCCACCCATTCCGATGCCCACTACATTCGTCCGATAGCGAGGCCGCGATGGATTCTGCGGTACCGGATCCAGCCACTACAACGGCGCCCCCTCCTGAGGACAATCGCCGACCGACAGATGACAGGATGGACACTGATCCACGGGTTGTGCCGACAGCGGCTTTTCTTCCAGACAGCGGAGCAGCTAAAGAGGTCCACCCACATTCGGGTACTGAAACACACGTCCGTAGACATTCTCCGCGGAAACACAAGAGACGGCGGCGTGCTCCATCGGACGAGTGCTTACAGCGATAGTCTGACGTGGACTGCGGACACTCCGACGACTGTACGGAGGTCGCAGTAACATCCCATCCGACAGATCGCCATGATGACGGCTTCAGTCCCTCCGCAGGGTCACAAGGAGACAGCCGCTGCCGATTACCAGCCAGTAGCGCCGAAGGAGTCTGCGCCGAATGCCGCAGCAGCCACCGACAGCCGATCGTATTTCGTGGTGCCTGAGCGGGCGACGGTGAGGAAAACTCGTCCACCGTGTCGGACGCCACGCAGGGGAATTCACCCCACCAGTGTTGATCCTTTTCCACCATCAGTGGCAGCGATGAGACAGCCAGACGTCACGTGCGCACACACCCCTTACCAGGGTGTTGATGGCCAAACGGGTGCTACGGATAGACCTCAAACTTATCGTGTTGCGGCTGTAAAGGTGAACACTATACGGACGCGCGGTAAGTTATCCTCGCTTCAGTATATCTTGAATTCTGCTGCCATCGATATAGCCCTTCTCCAGGAGGTGTAAGTCTACGGCTTCTCAGGCATGCGTCTCACCAGCTTCCCCCACAGGGAACTGTACTTCTTCGGAAAGGGATAGTGGCGGACGGAATCCTCTTTCTGCCTGGGGCAAGAGGAAAGGCACTCAGAGCAGTGGGTGGCCGCGTTATCAATATCTGCGCACCTTCTGCGACGAACAAACGTCACGAACGTCCACTGTTCCTTGCGGAAGACGTTGCCCCGTCCGTCCGAGGCCGCCACGACCATTTGGTGTTCGGAGGTACCCAGAGACCAACTCCCACGACGTAATTCGTGCCCCGAATTCGAGACGTTAGTCCGAGACCTGCAGATGATGGACACTTGGGAACGTCTTCACGGTCACTGACGGGGATTCACACACTTCACGGGTCACTCTTCCAGCCGCATCGACCGGATTTATGTCTCACGCTCTCTCGCCACTGGGACGCAGTATGCGGAACTGTGGCCTGCAGCTTTCTCGGGCCACTCAGTTTACATCTGTGCCGTCACCCTATGGCGATTACACGCGTGGAGAAGCCGCAGCCCGCGGAAACTAAACATCGCCCACCTGTCGCACCCAGATTGCCGTTGAGGATACGTGGCATTCGTGTGAAAATCACCTCCGTGCATATCCCACTACGATCCGGTGGTGGTTGCATTGCGCCAAACCGGCTCTGAGGCGAACGTCGATAGCCTACGGTTGCAAGTACGCTGCTTGGCGTAGACATAAACTCGATTTTTGCTTCAGGGTACTGCGAGACTGCGATGTTATGGCACCGTCTCCGGAACGACAAACGGCGGTCCACCGTGTTAAGGCTCAGATCACCGCTACTATGTCACGCCACTTAAAAGGGGTGGTCATCCGCTCGAGGACGCAGGATAGGATAGCGAGCGAACGCCCACGTTCCACGTAGTTCGTGAACGTAAACGACGCCAAAGAGTGCTGATACGCTTCATCGATACGGAGGACGGTAGTCGCCTCACCACGCAACATGACATAAGCACAGCGGTAGAACGAAATATAGCGTGGCCGCTGGTCGTGGTATCAAAGTCGCAAAGTTAGTGACGATGAACATCGGGGCCGGACTACCTGAGTACAGCGTCACCCCCTTCCAGCTCAGAGATACTTTGAAATGCCTCGGCATTGATTTCACAGACGACATACGACGAACCGCTGCTCCCGACTGTCGACGGCTTTTACGAAGTGTTCGGACTGCCAACAACCGCCTACGAACCCTGGACATTGTCGAACGGACCTAGTATGTCGAGACACATTTAGCGTGACGCATCCCGCACATCGCTCAGATATTACCTATACTGGTGGATGGTAGCTCGCCGTATAATGGCGTCTTTTGTGTCCGTGAGTTCAGGAACGCTTTCCAAGATCAGACTCTCACCCTTCCTCCGGATCGGGGAGGGCTTGGCCTTTATCACGTTCATGGCAGAGCGGTCGCCCTATTTGTGAGCGCGTTAGTCAGACTGTGGCACCGCCGTCCGGGCAGCCTGAGGAGTTTGTTATCGGAAGCACTGGCGCCGCCCTGCCCCTCGCCAGCCGCGCCGGTTCACCCCCCCCCCCCCCCCCGCGACACTCTTGTACGCTGCTGTCTTTCACCTCCAACTCAGCTACGTTCGACTCGCCTCACCAGCGACGGCACGGGCGGTTTACCGTGCCCTGCAGCGTGGACGACCCGACGACGTCGTGGAGAGGAGGCAGTCGAACGTCGAGTGGCGAGTGGTGTGTGTGTGTGTGGGGGGGGGGGGGGGGGGGACGGTTCACCACGTGACACTGGACGCTGCCGGTTTATTTAATCGTGTCCAAGCCATAGACAACCCACATATTACATATACACACAAATACAAAGACAATACACATATGTATAAATAAAACAAACCCAAAATGGGGAATCACATTACAATATAAAGACAAACATAGTATATATATCATACCACGTCCCGCCAAAATTCAGCGCATTTAACTGCCACTGCCGTAGCGTTTGCCAGATCTTCTTTCCTGCACACTTCCCCCATGTGGCTGCATTCCAGGAGGCTCTGAGCACTATGGCACTTAACATCTATGGTCATCAGTCCCCTAGAACTTAGATCTACTTAAACCTAACTAACCTAAGGACATCACACACATCCATGCCCGAGGCAGGATTCGAACCTGCGACCGTAGCGGTCTTCCGGTTCCAGACTGCAGCGCCTTTAACCGCACGGCCACTTCGGCCGGCTTGCTGCATTCCAGGAGGCTCTGAGCACTATGGGACTTAACATCTGTGGTCATCAGTCCCCTAGAACTTAGATCTACTTAAACCTAACTAACCTAAGGACATCACACACATCCATGCCCGAGGCAGGATTCGAACCTGCGACCGTAGCAGTCGCGCGGTTCCGGACTGAGCGCCTAGAACCGCTAGACCACCGCGACCGGCTTTCCAGGAGGTGGTCCATTGTTTGGATCTGTCCGCACTGGCACGTGTCCGTCCCGTCTCGGTATCCCCATTTACACATGTTTACGTTGCATCTGCCCACCCCAGTTCGTAGGCGGTTGAGCGTTCTCCATAATGGCCATTTTAGTTCATTTCCAGAGGTCAGTTGTTCGTTGGGTGAGATTACAGGTGCCTGGTCTCCCGTAGGCAGTGTTGTTTTCCATTTTGACAATCTGGCCTTTTGTTTTGAGGTTTCGAGCGGTTGAACTGAGGTGAGGAAACTCCGTCTTGATTTTAGACGTGTGTGTGTGGAGGGTTTTGTCCGAAGAGAGGATGGCGCTGGTCGCGCAGCTGCTTGAGGCGCTCTGCTTCGCTTGCTATAGCTCGTCTGATGTTGGGTGGAGCTACGCCACTAAGCAAATAAAGTTGGCTCACCGGGGTGGGTCTTAGGCATCCCGTGATTACGCGACAGGCATCGTTCAGCAGAGGATCCACTCGTTTCGCATGCGCTGGTCTTTCCCAAACTGGTGCAGCGTATTCATCAACCGAGTAGCAGAGTGCAAGTGCCGACGTACGTAATGTATGTGGGTCGGCACCCCATTTTGTGGAGGTGAGCTTACTCAGGAGGTCGTTTCTTGTTCATAGTTTGCCTCTGACCTTGTCTACATGATGTCTGTAAGTAAGTGTGCGATCAAGGGTGACGCCTAAATAACAAGGAGTGCTGCTGAACGCGATCCGTTGGTTGTTCCACGTGATGTTTAGGGTATGTTTGGCGTCTCGGTTTCGAAGATGGAATAGGCAGTTGGCTTCGCGGTATGGCGTTAGACCGTGGAGGGCATTCGTAAGGCTAATTTCTACGTCGTTAAAGTTCCGACCCTGCACGGCTATTGCAAGATCGTCCGCGTAAGCAAAGATCCTAGTCCCTGGTGCAACTGGTTGATCATTCACATATATGTTGAAAAGAGTGGGTGCGAGGACACTGCCTTGGGGTAGTCCGTTTTTCTGGATACGCCATCGGCTTCGCTTCCCTCCTAGGTTTACGATGAACCGTTTGTTGCTGAGAAGATATGATATAATTTGTATCAGCCCGAAATCATTAGCCATAGCGTATATTTTAGTGAGCAGCAGTTTGTGATTTACAGTGTCGAATGCGGATGAGAGGTCGACAAGTACGGCTCCAGTAATTAGACGGTTCTCGTACCCATGCTCTATAAACTAGGTAAGATTCAAGACCTGGCCAGTGCAAGTTTTCCCAGGGCGAAACCCCGCCTGTTCCGGAATTATCTGATGATCAATATTAGGCACAAATCGATTCAGCAGCATTCGCTCGAGCACCTTGTACAAGCAGCAAAGTAATGTTACCGGTCTGAAATTTTTTGGCTCGTCCAATGGTTTACCGTGTTTTGGAATGGCTATGACCTTGCCCTTTCTCCAGATTTTCGGGATGTAGTTTAGCCGGATACAGGTATTGAAACGTAGGAGCAGCCAGTTTTTCGTGTACTCGCCAAATTTAAGGATCTGTTCATTCCTAAGGTCGTGTAGCCCTGCTGCTTTGCCAGGTTTCTGAGATTTAAGTGCGGACTCTAGCTCTTCGATGGTAAATGGACGGCTGTAGTAGTTCGTGTCACTTTCGCCACTTCTTATTGGGATGGTTTTTGCTGGAGTCTTCGTTTTCCCATTAAGAACGAGTTGGTGCGCTATTTGGTTGGCTGTTACTCTTGGTGCTTCCGTTTGCTGCTTAGGGTCATTATTTAGCTTCTTAATTGTCTTCCAGACAATCCGGCTAGAATGTTTCATGTCTGCACTTTAAATTAGATGTTGCCATTCTTCTCGGCGTTTCTCGATTAGCTGGTCGGTAAGTGCATTTGCAAGTTCAAGAGTTTCTTCAGAGAATGGGTTCTCCTCATACCGTCAGGTGACCAGATCAAGGCTGCATGCGATCCATACGGTGGACTCACTCACGCGCACGAGCTGTGGCGTTCAAGACGACGATGAACACCGTCTTAGCTGTGGCGAGTCTACGGCAGTGTGGCACTTACTGAAGCAAATGGCAGCGTACTTACTTTGAGTGACGCCGAATCATATAGAACCCGAGGCTATATTGTCCCCGGATGACATGTATTACCCACGCACGAAAAGTAATGCGGTGACGTGGCTTCGTGGACATGCAGTGCATTATTTGTTTCAAGACGGCCCTAAGGATACTTTAGACTTTTGGAACCATTTGCAGGAACGACATCGCAAGATCCTGTGTAACCCAAAGTATCGGCAATATTTTTCCAATTATTTGTGGAGTGCGTACCACGACCCTGCACGCAGCTGGATCATTACGGGTAAGAGAAGCTAAATTTACAACACGATGATAGAGTACAACACGGTACCACGTGGGATCTACCTTGGTCATTGCAGAAGTCGTACCCGGATGATACAGCAGATGGAGAGTTTCGCCATGAACCCTCGCACTCTGTACCAGTATTTTCCCCATTTCCTCTTTTAATCCCCAGTACGAAAGGTTCTTCGCAGGTTTTGTTTCCCATCCGTTGCATGATGTAGTACCTCTTAATGGTGGTTCGGATTCCACCCTTAGGTTTTATTTAATGGCTTCCATAGCCTCACAGATTGCTCTCTTTCTTTTTGCGCTTTGCTGCAACTCTAAGTATGTCTTCAGTTATGTGCGTCCCCAACAACGACTGTACTTATTAGTTTCAGTTACTTACTGCAAAAAATTAATTAAGTAACAAAATAAATAAGTTCAAAAATAAATAAAAAATGGTGAGGTGACGGCTCGCGATACGCGGGAAAGCTGGCTCGAGTCCCTGTCAGCACAATTTTTTTCTAGTATCGTCATTCCATTCTACAGCTGACGGTTGGGTTTTTCGCAGTTGCAAATTCATTTAATGTATTTCATAACGGCTGCAGTCGCCGCAGTAACTGTTCCTGCATGTCAAAAGCAACTTTGCATCGTAATCAGAATAACACAGGCTCTGTAATATCCCGATAGACAGTCAGTCTGATAACAAATGACAAACCGTTTTTTCGTATGATATAATTAAAATTCACTATTTTCTAATTTTTTCCTTTGTTTGTAGTGTGATGCCTTGGTTCAAAAAATGGTTCAAATGGCTCTGAGCACTATGCGACTTAACTTCTGAGGTCATCAGTAGAACTTAGAACTAATTAAACCTAACTAACCTGAGGACATTACACACATCCATGCCCGAGGCAGGATTCGAACCTGCGACCGGAGCGGTCGCTCGGCTCCAGCCTGTAGCGCCTAGAACCGCACGGCCACTCCGGCCGGCTGTGATGCCTTGTTTCCTGCCAAATGTCGTGACTCTAGGTCAACGGGAAGCACCCTATTGGTCTCAATGAGTGAGCTTGAAAAGTATCAAAATGTGTGACAAAAACGATCGTTTGCATTGGCTTAGAAGTTTCAGTGTTTTAAATCGCCAATGGACAGTAGACGTTAATACGTGACGTAAATTTCAACTTAATACGTTTTCCAGCGCCCGAGATAAAAGATTTTGAACAGTGAGAGGGATAGACAGAGAGAGAGAGACGGACTACAAAGTGATCCTGTAAGGGTTCCGTCTCTACAGACTGAGATACGGCGCCAAGGTACTGTCGCGTGAGAGGTAACGCATGGGAGCTCAGAAGGTCAGAGACCGACCGTTGTGCTGTCAGAGGTCCACCGATCACCACCACAAGTAGATCTCGAAACATCTGGAAATGTTGGAAATGTTTTACTGCGGCAGCCATATCCAAATCTTCATTTTGTAGGTCTCTGCTTCATACGAAAATCACGTACAGAATGGGAAATCATAAATTTCAGCGCATGGCATTACCCTCAGGCTCGCAATGAAATATTCAATTAAAAGTTACTCAAAGCCGCGACATTAAATAGCAGTTTATAAGAGAAATGACTGTACATATATTGTCGGTCGCGACTTGGAGGCAAGCCACATTGGTGATCACAGGAACTCTGTAACACTGACTGAAGCCTTACCTCGTCCGGTCCACCAGGTGGTCACGTGTGTCACAACCGGGCCATTGACTGGGCTGGCAGGCGCCACTGTCAGCCGGCGGTAACCTACCAGAGGCACGCACTGTTGCCTACAGCGAGGGTAGTGGGCGGAAGAATTCTCAAGGAGGCTTCCTGCTTACGACTGAAAAGCAATAAAGCAAATAACACACAGAGTGTTCGGCCATTCGCCACCGAAAAGTCAATCTCCGGCTCTTCTATTTCGCCTGTGAAACACATTGCAGTACAACGCAAAATCAGGCATACGATAAGAGACGACCTGGTAGTTCTTTTTAAATAATGAACTCGACTAATTACAGTGAAATAGATAATACTAAGCCAGAAAATTACAGTCGAATCGACTTACATGTTATCAGTGCAAGCTCCCATTGCAGAAAGACAAAATTCTAGGCAGGAGACGGGTAAAATCTTTCCTCAGCGAGATTACATCAACGTGCTCCGCTAAACTGGAGGTTTCACCGATAATAAACTTTCATTTTTACAAAAGTGTTCGTTGGCTTGTCAATCAACATATATTTCTACATCTACATCTACATACATACTCTACAATCCACCATACGGTGCGTGGCGCAGGGTACCTCGTACCACAACTAGCATCTTCTCTCCATGTTCCACTCCCAAACAGAACGGGGGGAAAATGACTGCCTATATGCCTCTGTACGAGCCCTAATCTCTCTTATATTATCTTCGTGGCAGTAAAATTGTACTGAAGTCAGCCTCAAATGGTGGTTCTCTAAATTTCCTCAGTAGCGATTCACGAAAAGAACGCCTCTTTTCCTCTAGAGACTCCCACCCGAGTTCCTGAAGCATTTCCGTAACACTCGCGTGATGATCAAACCTACCAGTAACAAATCTAGCAGCCCGCCTCTGAATTGCTTCTATGTCCTCCCTCAATCCGACCTGATAGGGATCCCAAACGCTCGAGCAGTACTCAAGAATAAGTCGTATTAGTGTTTCATAAGCGGTCTCCTTTACAGATGAACCACATCTTCCCAAAATTCTACCAACGAACCGAAGATGACTATCCGCCTTCCCCACAACTGCTATTACATGCTTGTCCCACTTCATATCGCTCTGCAATGTTACGCCCAGATATTTAATCGACGTGACTGTGTCAAGCGCTACACTATTAATGGAGTATTCAAACATTACGCAAAACCGGAGTCTCGCACATACTCACAGGCGCTTGTAGAATGACTACGGATACATGGTAATGAACAAAAGCACGGTAAGTCGTTGTGCGCGGTATCTGTCGCCATCGCAGCGAGGTGGCGCACACGTGTCCCGGCCTGCCGGCAACAGCTGTGACTACTGCAGTGTTGGAACGTGCGGACACTCTTATTCGAGGTGATCGACGGATCGCAATCGAACGTCTCGCTGCACAACTGGACGTGTCTGCACTCGTCCACCAGTTGGCGTAGTCAAACGTAGTTCACTACTGCTATTTGGCTTTACATATTGTCATTTTGTCATGTGGAGATAGTGAGTGGACAAATGGACGCTAAAAAAAGGAGTGGCAAGCTTCTGTTCGAGTTGAACAGCGCAGGCAGCCACACACGTTCACGGCATGTGTTGGAATAATGCCACTGGACAGAGCACGGCATGAAAACGGTTTTCTCATTTGACGTTATTGACTTTCCACATTCATGAAGACCTTCGTTTAAACACGTTAATCCACAATGAGCCACGTCAGTGTACTAGAGGACTGTGACCACTCCACCATAGTGCGACATTTGCGTACAATGGGGAACGTTCAAAAATCGAGTGTCTGGGTACCTATCCTCTAAGCCAAAATCAGCAGGTGGCCATTTGTGCATCTCTGCTTGCTCATCATCAATTGTCTCCTGAACAACAACGACCACTGCTCTCCTGTATCGTTACTGGTGACAAGGAATGCCGTCTCTATGCTACCGCAAGGAAAAGAAGGAACGGCTGAGCCCAAACAAAGCAGCAATTCCCCATAAAAAGACCTGCTTGCCTCAACAAGAGAGGCCTCTGTTGGACTGGCAACAGTGTGGTGTGGTGTACTAAAAATGCTTTGCAGAGGTGTAACCAGCACTGTTGACATTTATTGTCAACAACTGAGGCGTCTTGCAGACGCAATCCAAGAACGACGACCAGGAAGACTGCGTGAAGCGATGCTTCTACACGACAATGTCCGCCCGCATACTGCTAGACTGACAGAAAGCGTTGTACAGGGTTTGGAATTCATTCCGCACCCACCTTATTCACCTCGTCTTGCGCCCTAAGATTTTCACCTTTTTTGCTCTCTATCGAACAACCTCCAAGGAACTTCTACATCTACATCTACATCCATACTCCGCAAGCCACCTGATGGTGTGTGGCGGAGGGTACCCTGAGTACCTCTATCGGTTCTTCCTTCTATTCCAGTCTCGTATTGCTCGTGGAAAGAAGGATTGTCGGTATGCCTCTGTGTGGCCTCTAATCTCTCTTATTTTATCCTCATAGTCTCTTCGCGAGACATATGTAGGAGGGAGCAATATACTGCTTGACTCCTCGGTGAAGGTATGTTCTCGAAACTTCAACAAAAGCCCGTACCGAGCTACTGAGCGTCTCTCCTGCAGAATCTTCCTCTGGAGTTTATCTATCATCTCCGTAACGCTTTCGCGATTACTAAATGATCCTGTAACGAAGCGCGCTGCTCTCCGTTGGACCTTCTCTATCTCTTCTATCAACCCTATCTGGTGCGGATCCCACGATGCTGAGCAGTATTCAAGCAGTGGTCGAACAAGCGTTCTGTAACCTACTTCCTTTGTTTTCGGATTGCATTTCCTTAGGATTCTTCCAATGAATCTCAGTCTGGCATCTGCTTTACCGACGATCAACTTTATATGATCATTCCATTTTAAATCACTCCTAATGCGTACTCCCAGATAATTTATGGAATTAACTGCTGTAGCTAAATGATAAGGGATCTTTCTTTCTATGTATTCGCAGCACATTACACTTGTCTACATTGAGATTCAATTGCCATTCCCTGCACCATGCGTCAATTCGCTGCAGATCCTCCTGCATTTCAGTACAATTTTCCATTGTTACAACCTCTCGATACACCACTGCATCATCCGCAAAAAGCCTTAGTGAACTCCGATGTCATCCACGAGGTCATTTGTGTATATTGTGAATAGCAACGGTCCTACGACACTCCCCTGCGGCACATTTTCCGGATGAAAATGTGCTGCCAACGTAGGTCGACAAGTTCTTCGCCTCAAAACCACATGATTTCTACAGTCATGAAATCGAAAAGGTATCCCAGCATAGTGAAGGAGAATATTTTACTGATGACTGCTGTGTGTATCTGTTACGTTTATTAAACTTATGGAAAAACGTTACAAATTTAAGCACCACTGCAATACTTCTTGCCTTCATCAACTAGTAGAACATGTAAAGAATTCTTACTGCAGTTCGTATCTAAAGTAAAATCAGTCCCTGAACACTGTGCATCGTATTTATGTGCATGTCCTTCCACCACTAAAACCGAGTATTGGCGCTAACGCAGTTGGCAGAGTCGCAGTCCTTCATTCCGTACAAAGGGTGATTATTTGACGTACGTATCAGCTACCATAACAAACTGTGTCCACGGGCTAATCGCAGGGCTACAGGCCACATACCTTTACATATTTTCATTCATTTGGTACAATTCTTGAGGTTCATATAGATCAGTTTCCCTCCGCTAAGCCGCTTGTAAATCACTTCGGCCTGAGGCGCCTTGGCACGGTTCGTGCGGCTGCCCCCGTCGGAGGTTCGAGTCCTCTCTCGGGCATGGCTGTGTGTTGTCCTCAGCGTAAGTTAGTTTAAGTTAGATTAAATAGTGCGTAAGCCTAGGGACTCATGATCAGCAGGAACCTACAAAAAAAATCGTTGTGCAAAGTAAGCGTTCACTACCTACGTAATGTTACACAACCAAATGTTTCTCAATGTAAGCATGCACTGCCTAGGTGATATTACACGGGTAAAATCAAATTTCAGACTGAAGTGACAAACGAAAATTTGTACCAAGGCTAGGATTCAAACCCAGTTCTGCTGCTCACCTATGCCTGTGTTTCAGAGAGGATCCCCTGTTTCGTCCGACGCGGAGGTGCTATTCCAGTACAACTGGACAGCCTCTGCAATGATGTTCGAGTTTAGGGAGATGGGGGGGGGGGGGGTTCCAAGTGGGTTGGGGCGTGACTGAGGAGGCAGCAGCTGTGTCGGGGGCTACGGCGGCTAGCGCGTCTACTTGGCGAGCTGGAGGCCCGAGGCCCAGGTTCCAATCCCCACTCTGGTACAAATTTTAATTCTTTGCTTCAGTCTATATATATACCTCCCGCCTTACTTTCATAGTACTTGCAGTGGATCCTGATGCAGTTTGGAGTTCCTGTGTGTTCGTCTCGACCTGAAAAAGTCTATGGTACCATATAGTTTCATTTGATGAAGCGTTCACTGCCTAGGTAGTATTACACAACTCTTTACAGCCAAATCTCGTGACTAGTTATTTCGAGCGGCTAAATATTTTGTATGAGACGGTATCTCTGTCAGTTCAGGACATAATCGGAGTTACTTTCATGTGTAATATGTGATCAAAACCTAGGAGGAACCTTACAAATCGTTCGTTCAAAATCCATAAAGATCACTATGTATCGCGTTACAAATGCCGCTGTGAATAAACAAGTAGCGCCGTGAGTAATTTCTAGAACAAGTCCTGTCTTCGTCCGAGACAGTGGGCGGACGTAACAGAAACGTCGCTTGCAGGAGTTTGACGTCCGCTGAAGCAACAACGGCGAGTCATCTGGCATGCACGGGCGAGGGGAAAAATAGACGCTGGCCATCGGAGATGTCTCGGAATACTTTTGCTGCTCTAATATGTCTTCCGCCCACAGCCCCGACCGCAACACACGCTACCGAAATGTTTTGAATAATGACGACTCGAACGGTCTCAATAAATAAAGCGGACGGAAACCGACGCGGGACAGTCTGGAAACCTCTAGAACTGGCACGTGCTGCCCAATCCAAACGAATCACAGTTGTTTCAAAACCATCTCCTTTACTTACTTGCGGCAGATGTTTGCTTGCATATTCCGTGTATTACATTAGCGACATCTTCCTATGTTGTGGAAAGAGACATTAGGTTTACAAATAAGGTACATTTACCTGTGACGCATCGTTACTTGTGTCACTGGACAACTGGATATTTTATTGCAATCGCAATCCACAACAGAATTTGATATAGTCAGCCCAACTAAGTGTGGCTACACTATATGATCAAAAGTATCCGGAGACCTGACTGAAAATGATTTAAAAGTTCGTGGCGCCCTCCATCGGTAATGCCGGAATTCAATATGATCTTACCAGGTAGCCTTGCTGACAGCTTCCACTCTCGCAGGAACATGTTCAATCAGGTGCTGGAAGGTTTCTTGGGGAATGGCAGCCCATTCTACATGGATTGCTGCACTGAGGAGAGGTATCGATGTCGGTCGGTGAGGCCTGGCACGAAGTCGGCGTTCCAAAACATCCCAAAGGTGTTCTGTAGGATTCAGGTGTGGACTGTATGCAGGCCAGTCCATTGTTGTTGTTGTTGTGGTCTTCAGTCATGAGACTGGTTTGATGCAGCTCTCCATGCTACTCTACCCTGTGCAAGCTTCTTCATCTCCCAGTACCTACTGCAACCTACATCCTTCTGAATCTGTTTAGTGTATTCATCTCTTGGTCTCCCTCTACGATTTTTACCCTCCACGCTGCCCTACAATACTAAATTGGTGATCCCTTGATGTCTCAGAACATGTCCTACCAACCGATCTCTCCTTCTTGTCAAGTTGTGCCACAAACTCCTCTTTTCCCCAATCCTATTCAATACCTCCTCATTAGTTATGTGATCTACCCATCTAATCTTCAGCATTCTTCTGTTGCACCACATTTCGAAAGCTTCTATTCTATAACTATTTATCGTCCATGTTTCACTTCCATACATGGCTACCCTCCATACAAATACTTTCAGAAACGACTTCCTGGCACTTAAATCTATACTCGATGTTAACAAATTTCTCTTCATCAGAAACGCTTTCCTTGCCAATGCCAGTCTACATATTATATCCTCCTTACTTCGACCATCATCAGTTATTTTGTTCCCCAAATAGTAAAACTCCTTTACTACTTACTCCTTTACTACTTTACTACTACATCCATTACAGGGATGTTATTGTCGTGTAACCACTCCGCCACAAGCGGTGCATTATGAACAGGTGCTCGATCCTGTTGAAAGATGCAGTCGTCATATCCGAATTGCTCTTCAACAGTGGGAAGCAAGAAGGTGATTAAAACATCAATGTAGAGGTGTGCTGTGATAGTGTCACGCAAAACAACGACGGGTGCAAGCCGTCTCCACGAGAAACACGACCACACAACACCACGACCTCCGAATTTTACTGTTGGCAGTACACTCGCCGGCAGATGACGTTCACCGGACATTCGCCATACCCACACCCTGCCATCGGATCGCCACATCGTGTATCGTGATTCGCCACTCCACACAACTTTTCTCCACTGTTCAGTCGTCCAATGTTGGCGCTCCTTACACCGAGTGAAGCGTCGTTTGGCATTTACCGGCGGCATGTGTGGCTTATAAGCAGCCCATCGACCATGAAATGCAAGTTTTCTCACCTCCCGCCTTACTGTCATACTACTTGCAGTGGATCCTGATGCATTTTCGAACTCCTGTGCGTTCGTCTGAACAGATGTCTGCCTATTACACATTACGACCCTCTTCAACTGTCGGCGGTCTCTGTCAGTCAACAGATGAAATCTGTGTGTACGCTTTTGTCCTGCCCGTGTTCCTTCGCGTTTCCACTTCACTATCAAATCGGAAACAGTGAACCTAGGGACGTTAGGAGCGTGGAAATCTCGCGTACAGACGTATGACACAAGTCACACGCAATCACCTGACCATGTTCGAAGTCCGTGAGTTCCGCGGAGCGCCCCATTCTGCTGTCTCGCGATGTCTAATGACTTCTGAACTCGCTGATATGGAGTACCTGGCAGGAGGTGGCAGCACCAAGCACCTAATATGAAAAACGTATGTTTTTTGGGGTGTCGGGATACTTTTGATCACTTAGTGCGTAAGTAGGCTGTTACGGTTTCTATGTTGGTAACGCCACGTAGCGCTCTGTATGAAAATCGCTGACTGCGCTGTGTGCAGTCTGTGGCTGGTTGGACTCATTGTTGGTACATTCGCTAGTGTAGTGCTGGGCAGTTGGATGGGAACAGCGCGTAGCGTTGGGCAGTTAGAGGTGAGCCGTCAGCAGTGGTGGATGTGGGGAGAGAGATGGCAGAGTTTTGAGCGGACGATCTGGACGTGTGTCCATCAGAAAAAGGAAAGTTGTTTAATTGATTGTCACAAAATTAAATATATATTATGACTTTTGAACGGTTTTAAGGTAAAAAAATTGTTTGTTCTCTGTCAAAATCTTTCATTTGGTTCAAATGGCTGGGCTGGGAGGCTATGGGACTTAAATTCTGAGGTCATCAGTCCCCTAGAACTTACAAGTACGTAAATCTAAGCAAGCTAAGGACATCACACACATCCATCCCCGAGGCAGGATTCGAACCTGCGACCGTAGCGTTCGCGCGGTTCCAGACTGTAGCGCCTAGAACCGCTCGGCCACTTGGGCCTGCTCATCTTTCATTTGCTAACTATGCCTATCAGTAGTTAGTGCCTTCAGTAGTTAGAATCTTTTATTTACCTGGCAGTAGTGGCGCTCGCTGTAGAGCAGTAGTTCGAGTAACGATGATTTTTATGAGGTAAGTCATTAATGAAAGGTATAGGTTATTATTAGTCACCGCAATTCTTTTGTAGGGATTATTGAAAGTCAGATTGCGTTGCCCTAAAATATTGTGTGTCCGTTTAGTGTTGATCAGAATAAGTAAAGCGAAAGCTGTCTGAGTACGTTCAGTTTTGCTGAGGTGTTTGAAAATCAAATACGTAGAAGTGTATCAGCACAGTCATTCATAATTTCTCTAAGGGGACGTTTCAAGTGTATTCGTGTGTAGAACAGTAGTAGCTGTCAAACAGAAGTTATTTCAGTGAAATTTATACCTTCCATTGTCAAGCGAGGCCTTCATTCAGAAGGCAAGACGTCAAATACGACGGGCGTTCACTAAGTAATGCATCACAATTTGTCTCTGAAAGTAGGATGGTTTCACTGAGGAATCCAATACAGCACAGTATTGGCCACTCTTCTGGCTACAACAGCGCGTTTTTAAACACGACCTCCCTGGCGCCACCGCAGTGGGACGGCCTGTGTGGCCGTCTCGTCCCACTCTGCTGGTCGGCGTCGGAGGCAGCACCTTGCCGCGTCACCAGCCGCCTACTGCTGCCCGCCGAGTGCCAAAGAGACGGAGGTCCAGGCGGCAGCGTGCGTGAGGGAGAGCGGCCCAGCGAAGCTTTGTGAGCTCGCGTCAGGGCTTGCGTTGTCGTGCAGAAACAAAGTTCGTTTGCATTTTTGCGACGAGTAAGACGCTGAAGTCGTTTCTTCATTGCACTTGATAGCTGATCGTTGCACCGCGAGGGCTGACACCAAACAGAATTGGCGCTTCAGAGTCCCAGAAGGCCGTCGCCATCGCTTTAACGGCTGAGTATGCGGCTTTGAAGTTCTTCGGAGGCGGAGACGTGGTGTGGGGCCACTCTATGGAAGCAGTTTTGTTTTCGGTTCAAAGAAGTAAACTCGTGCTTCATCACCTGTTTCGACGTCCGCGATCAGCGTCGCAGCGCGTCTTTATGGTCTGCTGTTAGACGACACGGGACGCAGCGTGCACACGTCTCTGGGTGCCTCGACTGGCGGGCTGGACGAGAGTGCCGACAGTAGCGACAGGTTGAGAGGCGAGCTGTCCCACTGTGTGATCTGTCGTTCAGCTCCAGTGAGAGTGTCCGCACGTTCCAGCACTGCAGCACTCGGCGGGGCGGGCGTGCGCGGCCCGGTTGCGGTGGCGGCAGGCGCCTCGGCCGGCCACTCGCCTCGCTTCTCTTCCGTGACACGTCTACGTAGACATTTGCGAACGCCTACGAGTATCTGCGCTGGTCTGGTTTTCCTCCGAAAGAAACTCGAGGGCAGGTCTAGGCGTGTAACGCACCTCCGTTACAGACGCCATTTTGAAGCTGCGTATAGCGCCGTCATCTATCGGAACTTCGTGAAACTACAGGGGCTGCAGCTGGAATATTCCTCGATGTCTCCCAACAAACTCCGCATTTTTTCGACCAAAACAGGCCGAGAAAAACATGTGTTGCATTAGTTTTTGAATGCCCCTTGTATCTGTATGCAATGTTCCTGGTTTTTCTGATATCGCAAGAGATGAGAACACGCAATGGATCTAGGAAGATCGTCGAATGTGATTGTTTTGGTTGTCTAGGTGTTATGTAGCACGGGCGTAAAATCCTCCAGATCTTTGAAAACGTTACACCCACTGGTCAACGCTATTGTGTTACTGTACTCCTTGCACACGTGCGTCTCTTTAGGGGTGAGTGCGGCCCTGGCCACGTGCAATGTGCGACAGCATCGAACTGTGCAGATAGAAGAATTACTGGAATGAGAAGACATTCGGCTAATGGGCCGGCCTCTCCGTTCCCCCGACTTAAATCCAATGGAGTGGGTGTAGGGTGGATCCCCCGACTTAAATCCAATGGAGTGGGTGTAGGGTGCGTCGGGCAGACGTACTGCGGGACGGCCGCGAGCTCCAGCGAACGTCCAGCAGCAGCAGGCAGCCGCACTGCCGGAGGCGGGCGTGGTCAGCGTGGGGGCGCGCATTGCCGTCCGTGGCAGTAGAGGACGACGTCTCGCCTCTCGTAATGTCTAGCGGACCGTTGCAAATCCTGAAGACTTTAGCGTAAGCACTGCCTTCGAATAAAAACAGTATTTCCTACATGTCTCATTCTGTACTTTACTAGTTACCTTCTGTACAGTTCTTCCTGTGTATGGTCCGAGGTTACTTGCAAGGGCCACATCGTTAGAAATTTATTTTCGTCCTTAACTTTTAGCACAACAATGTGTATTGCACCAGTTTGCATTTAGAATTTCTAACTTCTTGAAAAGCCGTCTACACGATGGCTGTTTGTGACCACCACGTATTATTTTCATTATTCGCTTTTATACAATCGATATTCTCTTTGTAAGGGACGACATACGACATAAACTACTTGTTATTCCAGCGGCACGAGCTGCTGGACCTAACCGTTTATTATACTCTTTCATTGAATGTGTGAAACCTTATGGGACTTAACTGCTAAGGTCATCAGTCCCTAAGCTTACAAACACACACACCCATGCCCGAGGGAGGACTCGAACCTCCGC
This sequence comes from Schistocerca americana, assembly GCF_021461395.2. Taxonomy (NCBI): domain Eukaryota; kingdom Metazoa; phylum Arthropoda; class Insecta; order Orthoptera; family Acrididae; genus Schistocerca; species Schistocerca americana. Next base: position 197,466,331 of record NC_060127.1, read on the forward strand.
TGGAACCAGCCGCACAGTCCATGACTGCAGCGCCCCAGACCGCTCGGCTAATCCCGCGCGGCATACTCTTTCATTAAGGCTGTACTAGGACATTCGTCACACAAAACAACATTGTATTACGTTACTTAATAGAAATATAAAACTATATGACATCACAACAAACCTTCGTGAATTTATTAATATTCTTACACCCTTTCCATTTAAGTGGTACAAATTTTTGGAAGATTGTATCGAACATGGAATTATAATGTACTAGGAAGTCATGTTTGGTGTACAAAAATATTAGCTGGCTCGTAAAGGCTATAAACATGATGTTGTCTACCAGCTCATCTAGTTTGTCTACGAACCTGTCAACTTGTTCCCCGCTGAAACATCCTACTCGCTGCAAATTCCTGGATTCAGCTGCACTCAGCATTAAGTATTCATTTTTTTTCACAAACTCATAGTACAAGTCTTTACCGATTTTTCACTTTTGTCTTACTGAACCGATGCATTCTTTTCAGTTTCTCTGCACGCTTTTACACTACATTCGAGAACTGATCTTTAGGCCTAGGCATCAACTGGCTGTGTGCGAAGCCTGGTCTACAGTCCGTCCTCAGTCTTGCGTCACCATGCCAGCTTTCTCGAACAGTTGTGTGTGGATGGAAGTTTACACGAACTGAATCAAGTTTGACAAAGTCGCGAAAGTCTGATGGGTTGGAGCTTCGTGTGCGTGCAAGGCTGCCGACAAATCTGTGCGTGCAGACGCACGTCAGTCTTATCCCTCTAACTCAGCTCTCCGCTGCGGTTCCCAGCTGTTAGTTTAGTGTGTGTAGTGGCGAAACACAATGGGAGAATTATGACACCGAACACACGAGTTTTTCACGGAGATCATACACCTGCATCAAAGTTTTCCTTGTCTCTGGCAAGTCAAAAGCTAAGGATTACTCGAGTCATACACCGCTTTAGTTAGTAAGTACAAAGAAGTGGATCGGAAAGCAACAAGAGACTAGGTCACCAAAAAAGATCAACTCATTTGGAACAGTTTACCGCAAAGAGAGACTGAAAATGAAGGCGCCCACGGGACCTGTAGGAGGAACGGGAAAAACCTTTTTCATGGTACTTACATTTACCTTCCTTCTTGAGTGTCGTAGGAGATCACGGGCAAACCTAGAAAGCCATTCGTTCTAACGAAGAGTTTAGTGCCCGCGAGAAATATATAGCGTACAAATTATGCTTACGCGAAAGCTCCTTAATGAACTATTTTTTTAAAGCTGAACCGTAAGTGTTAACAGAAGACTGTACACTTGTCGACAATGCTGGTTCTTCCGGAGCACAGTGTGTAATGCAACGGTGTTTTCCTTATTAGCAAGAAAATCTTCCCGGCAGCACACCGGCTTATCCACAACCTTGTCATCCACTTCAGTCTATGACTAGTTCAAGCAGCAATCATACGGAGAATTCGTCAAGGCTACCAGGAATTTCTAAATACTTTGAAAATTTCCAGATTGACACCTAAAATGATGCAGACCCTCGTCTGCCTACAGATTTTCTCTGCTCGCAGCGCCCCTCTGTGTACACACGCAAGTAGCCGCGCCAACCTTCTGCCTCGTGTTGCACTCCTCGAAGAAGATTCACACGGCAGAAAATCCCGAGACCGTCGCGAACAACGTGTAGATCTTGTTTCCTTCTTCAGTTTAAGAGCACATACTCCAACTGTCCGCGCTAACAGTTCGTCCCGTATCACGATTTTCGACCGGCTGAGCGAAATACTGGGCAAAAAACTGAGCGAAAGTTTGAAAAGTGTAGCTGCGCGATTTGTGTCAATCTTGCCGTGAATCTTGCTCGATCGAGCAAGACAGACGACAAATCATTATGTTGATATGATGTAATACTGTTTCCTGTCCATCACTCAATGTTCGTGCAAAAAAATTATTGTTTCCTAAAACTATTTCGCCCTCACTTTGGCGTCAAGTTTTAAGCCTATCACCTAATGTGCTGCTTGGAACCCAGCGTATCTCACGCACTTCCCTGAGTGTCATTTCAAAAATTCTGACATCTTCTGCGGTTACCTTCATGTTCTTTTCATCCATTATGTTCTATCTACTCCATTTTCACCTCTTGCAGAAAAAAAGTGTAAAATATTCAAGTTCTTGTGCAATCAGTTTTGTTCGGCACAAGCCGAAGTTATTATGTCCGGCAGAATCCGAACGTACCGGTGTGCCAACGTAACATTCCCACTGTTATTATTAGCGCTAAACACTCTCCGAAATGGGACAGCATAAGGTAAGAATACGCATCGGTTATCCACGGGGCAGGCCGGGTTGGATACAGGAATCCTTGAGCAATAAGCAACTGAGCCTTTTTATTAAACACTCATGTTGACATACATAAAACATACAATGTTAAAATTACCTTTGCCTACGTTGGTTCTTGAATCACCGTCCCACTGAACGTTTGAGACAACCCTCCAAAGCGGGCCGGGCTGGCTGAGCGGTTCTAGGCGTTACAGTCCGGAACCGCGCGACCGCTACGGTCGCAGGTTCGAATCCTGCCTCGGGCATGGATGTGTGGGATGTTCTAAGTTCTAGGGGACTCATGACCACAGAAGTTAAGTCCCGTACTGCTCAGAGCCATTTCAACCAACCCTCCAACAGGTCCACGGGTATACGGCCTTTAAGCAATTAATAAGCCAGTAGCTGTGCAGAACCTTTAGAATAAGTACTGCAAAGGCCCATCGAGCTTTAACCCGTAACAGTTATACAATAAGAAAGCTCGAGCAACGTTAAATAAGGTTCACCACTTTAAACAGCACCTCAAGTAGACTGCAGTACTTGTAATAAAAACACTAAGTTTTAAAAGAACAAGCCGCTCAGTCCAAACAGAGCAATAATATACCGCACACAGTCAATCTTTACTCCCTTCTATTGGAACAAGTTTTACTAGTTAACGGATTAGGTATTGACCCGAAGCTCTGCCATTAAACAGTATTAACTTTTAAAAAAACCTACGGGACAATAACAATATTTGAAATGCATTCGTTTGGTGACTCGACCTCCATTACGGAGCTCCACCCCAGCTGCGCAAAGAAGTAGTGGACGGTACGGCACGTGTGCTGCGTCACGCGTGGCCCAACCACGTGTCGGCCGCCAGCGTCACGCGCCCCGTGCCGACTTTGTTGAACGCCTCACAAATGTCACAGGGCTTCCACAACACATCGCACTCTGACGAGATCAGTGACACAACTCAAAAATGCTGTACTTGAGAAAAATCGACTTACGGAATTCTATAAAACTTACACTCAAATGGTATGAACTTCCTTTAAATTTCAAGTAGGTGTTTTTGGCAAGACATTCCCTCATATTATTAGGTTGGTGCATAAGTTGGTACAGTTTTTGTTTTGCATGTCAGTATTCTAGTTGGTATGGGTTTACGTAGCGATTCTGATTTTTTATTTGTAATTAGCTGTAGCTGTTTGAGATTACATATTGTCATTTTGTCATTTCGAGACAAGTCTCTGCCCGTTGGAGGTCACTGCTGATCCCACGTTAGATGAGGTCACACAACGATTTCTCACCATGAAAGTCAACAAGTTCATTATCCTCATCCATAATACGCAGCTCCAAATAGTCCAATGTCTGAAGCGTTCCTGGAAAGTATATAGCGTTGGTAGGGCTCTCAACGTTCTTAGAACCATTTCCAACTGATGTTGTATGAAGCAACCTAGTGTTGAGGTAGGAGTTGGTTGCAATGTTACATTCAACACGGATTGTGCTGACAGGAAGTATATCCATTCCCCGATCTGATTGGTAAAATTTGTTAGGATCGTATTTCAAAAACTGTCCTTTTATGAAACGCAGTAGTTGTCCTTCTGAACTTTCTGTTAAAGTCAGACATTGCATTCTACGTCTTTATTTCAGATTTAAGTGTATTGAAGTTTGCACGTAGCACTATCCCTTTTGAGAATGTTTTAAAACATCATTAAAATCGCCAGTGTCGTTTGCAAAATGTTCTTTTTCCACAATTTCTTTTCTGCTGCTATTTTCCAGATGAAACTTATTCTTAGCCTCTGTGATATTTAGAATGCTGTTGTATGTCTCCAGTCCAATCAGCACAATACTCCATTCTCCATTGGTTAAATCAGTCGATGGGAAGTAATTCGAGTTTAAAGTCGCACTATATACGACTTTGCCACTTAACCTCAATTGAATAATGGATGCTTAATGCACCTCTTTGTATACATGTTTCTTTGTAAACGTTAGGAGGAACATGATGCACAGATGTCCACACAGGTAATTATTAAAGTCTTCGTAGAAATTAAAACTGTAGAACACACGTCTTCTGCCAGCGAATTATCGCTGTAATTCTTCTCGAGGTTGCAGGTCTCCAAATGAATCGAAATAGTTGATATTATTTGTATTTTCCTTAACATACCGCTACCCAGTGGGTGCCGAGTTCCCCAGCAACATCTAAATTCACACTTTCACTTTCTCTAAATTTCCACACAGCCTTTGGTAGTGTATGTGGTGTCACCGCCAGACACCACACTTGCTAGGTGGTAGCCTTTAAATCGGCCGCGGTCCGTTAGTATACGTCGGACCCGCTTGTCGCCACTGTCAGTGATTGCAGACCGAGCGCCGCCACACGGCAGGTATAGAGACACTTCCTAGCACTCGCCCCAGTTGTACAGCCGACTTTGCTAGCGATGGTTCACTGACAAATTACGGTCTCATTTGCCGAGACGATAGTTAGCATAGCCTTCAGCTATGTCATTTGCTACGACCTAGCAAGGCACCATTATCAATTGCTATTTATCTTGTGATGCATGTACCGTCAGACCGATGTTCACCAATTATGGATTAAAGTTAAGTATTCCAACAGCTACATACTTTATTTGCTAGACTCAAATCCTTTAACTGTTCCAGACCTCACGCCAGCCTGCGTGAGCTTAAACGCGTGCCTTTCGGCTTCACCTCCTAGTGGCTTGGCTGTCTTGCCAAGTCACAACAAATGACGACGAGGATTTTGCGTTCGTATTGCTAGACTGGTTTACTTGTGTAATGGCTTCGCCATAATCTCCAGATGTACTGTCCGAATTTTATCGCTTGCAGAATCAGCAGACGCAGGCCTTATTGGTCGTCCAGGGTCAACGTGCAATGCAAAACGATGCGGCAGCCACTGCTTCACCACTCATGCAGCCACAACACGCAGTTGCACCACCTTTTCGTCCTTTTTGATGCTGCACTGGAAAGCTGGACGGAGTGGTCACGCCAATTTGGATTCCATCTCGCCGCCTACAGAATTCAAGGTAATGAGCGGCAGCCTTTTCTCCTTTCCGCCGTCGGCGTCCAGACGTACCGTGTGATAGTCAAATTATTTCCCCGACGCGACGTAGCAACTCTGACCTACCACGAAATTTTGTCTGCATTAGATGCATATTTCAAAGAATCAGTCAATGTAGTTGCAAAAAGGTATACCTTCTTTCGTACAAAATGTACAGCCGGTCAGACTAATCGGGAGTGGGTTGCAACCTTGCAAGGCCTTACTAGGGATTGTGCTTTTGAGTGTGAATGTGGACTCCCTTATTCAGATACAATGGTACGTGATGCAATTGCACAGAACGTTTCTGATGTTCGTATACGGGAACAGATTTTGAAAGTAGTCAATCCCTCCCTTCAACAAGTGATAGACATATTGGATCGGCAGGACACACTTGACTTTGCTCAGGAATCATTTGCAACTTCGCCACCCGTGTGTCAGGTCAACCGGCCCGCCGGGCGAGCTACACGGAACAGTAAACAGCCCTCGCGCCCGTCTGCGCAGCTGCCGCCAAGCTCTCCGCCATGTGTGCCGCGCAAGCAAGCAAATGCAGTGAAATCATGCCAGCGGTGTGCTACTAGACATTCGCGTGAGAATTGCCCGTCATGCCAGGCTATTTGCTTTTTCTGTAATAAGCGAGGACATGTTCAAAGTGTTTGCCAGAAAAAGATCCGATCGGACACTCACAACCATTCCAGGCCCTTTGCTTTGCGCCGGAATGGGAATCAAACCCAGAATACTCAGGCTCGCAAACCTTTGCCACTGGAAATTCATGTAGTTCATTCCACTCTGCCCAGTGCCACTCTCTCTAACAGTGCCTGTGTTCGTCCCACAAATAGTGTGCGTCGACATCGCCGGAAATCGCGTCAAGTTGCAAGTGATTCTGTACCAGTGTCAGTTCACGTTGCACGAGACAGTCGCTCTTGTCGTCAGCAGGACAATAAACTTTTTGTAGACTTGCACATTAATGGCAACGTGATACCATTCCAGCTCGATACTGGAGCTGCAGTTTCACTGATCAATCACGACACGTACAAACAGCTGGGCACACCTCCGTTGCGTGCCACAAATGTTAAGCTAACTACATATTCAGGTCATGGGCTCCCTGTGTTAGGACAGTGCAGCCTTCTTGCATCATACAAGGGACAAACGAAACTTGTGTCATTGTATGTCCTGCGTTCTTCTTCTGCAGTGAACTTGTTTGGTTTAGATTTATTTCAGTTGTTTAACTTGTCTATAGTCAATCAGGTTCTATCAGTGAACCAGACTGTGCCTTCAGACAGTGTTTCTCGTCTATGTGAAGAATTTGCAGACATTTTTGCACTGGGCCTTGGTTGCACTGAGAACTATAAAGCACATTTGGAACTGAAAGTAAATGTGCAACCGAAATTTTTCAGAGCGCGCAATGTTCCCCACGCATTGCGTGATGAGGTCGCAAGAACATTACACGATTTGGAATCACAAGGTGTGATTGAAAGTGTGCAGGCTTCTCTCTGGGCATCACCCTTAGTAATTTTGCAAAAATCTTCCAGAAAATTGAGCCTTTGTGTGGACTTCAAAGCTACAGTGAATCCACAACTAGTGATTGCAACTTTTCCTTTACCCCGCCCGGAAGATCTTTTTGACAAACTGTGCCCGGGTACATATTTTTCGAAGTTGGACCTAGCAGATGCATACTTGCAAATACCGGTGGACGAAGAATCCCAGCGTGTTTTGGTGGTTAACACGCATCTTGGTTTGTATCGATTCAAATGACTGCCATTCGGGTGTGCATCCGCCCCTGCATTGTTTCAACAATACCTGCAAACGGTTTGTGCGTCGGTCCCTACTGCAGCAAACTATCTGGACGATATTGTGATCTCCGGAAAGACAGAAGAAGAACATTTAGCCAATCTCAGAACATCATTTCAGGTCTTGCGACAATATGGTCTTCGCTTGCGGAAGGACAAATGTGTGTTTTTTGCTCGGGACTTACCCTATCTGGGCCATGTACTCAATGCTCAAGGCCTACATCCCAGTCCAGAGCACCTCCGTGCCATACACGACTTGCCTTCGCCGCAGAATTTGAAGCAGCTACAGAGTGTGCTGGGAAAAATCAATTACTATCATAACTATGTGCGCCACGCCTCTTCCATTTCAGCTCCGCTTCATCGCTTACGCCGTAAAGGTGTTCCGTTCGTCTGGACGACGGACTGAGAACGCGCCTTTCGCCAGTTGAAATCGGCGTTGCTTTCAAATACTTGTCTTACGCCGTTCGATCCCCAGAAACCCCTTTTGTTGATGGTCGATGCATCGGATTTCGGGATCGGTGCTGTGCTTGCGCACAAAGATGGATCGTATGATCGCCCTATTGCCTTTGCGTCAAAATTGCTCTCGTCTGCGCAAAGACATTATTCACAGATCGAGAAAGAAGCTTTGGCTCTCGTGTTGGGTGTTACTAAGTTTCATGATTTCTTGTATGGTCGTCACTTTACCATCATCACCGATCACAAACCATTGACATCGCTTTTTCATCCGACCAAGCCTGTACCTCCACGTACGGCGCAGAAATTCATTCGCTGGTCTATTTTCCTCTCGCAGTACCGCTACGATATCTTGTATCGGTCCACTGCTAAGCACGGAAACGCCGATGCGTTGTCCCGTTTGCCTGTTGCTGAGGATAGAGCATTCGATTCTTCCGAACTTGCTTGCATGTTCATGGATGCGGAAACCAATGACGTGGTCGAATCGTTTCCGATTGATTTTCGTCGTGTAGCTACAGCTATAGGGGCTGACTCTGTCCTTGCTACCGTGTTGCGTTTTGTTGCTACGCAATGGCCCTTGTCAAAGTCAAAGATCGAGGATCAGCTGGTTCGCCGATTTTTTGCTCACAAGGAGAGACTTTTTGTACGACGTGGTGTTTTGCCGTTGCGTTCTGATAATGATCTGTCCAGGGTCGTGGTCCCACGTTCGTTACAGTCCTCTGTCTTACGGCTTCTCCACCAAGGACATTGGGGTATAGTGTGAACGAAACAACTTGCTCGTCAGCACTGTACTTGGTTCGGAATCGATGCTGCGATTACGAATATGTGCTCTTCTTGCATGGTGTGTGCCGAACAACAATCAGCACCACCGCGGAAATTCTTTGCATGGCCGAAAGCCACTTCCCCTTGGCAACGCTTACACATCGATTTTGCTGGTCCATTCTGGAATGCTCGATGGTTGGTTCTGGTCGATTCATTCAGTAATTTTCCTTTTGTTGTCCGGATGTCTTCCACGACGTCATCTGCCACCATCCAAACGTTATCCGCTATCTTTTGTATTGAAGGTCTTCCACAGACTATTGTTTCCGACAATGGCCCACAATTCCTGTTCGCAGAATTTCAGTCATTCTGCAAGCCCAATGGTATTAAACATCTGACATCCGCGCCGTTTTCACCTCAGTCAAACGGTGCTGCTGAACGATTGGTCCGGACTTTCAAGTCACAGATGTTGAAGTTGAAAGAGTCGCATTCTCGGGAGGACGCGTTATTGCTCTTTTTGTCTTCGTATCGCTCTCAGCCCCGAGATGGTCGCTCGCCGGCTGAGTTGTTGCACGGTCGCCCTCATCGCACCTTGATGTCTTTGCTACATCCGCCGCATCAGGTTCCTGTGCAGCGGCAGCCACCTGCTTTTGCTCCAGGCGACGTTGTGTACTATCGCAACTATCGAGGTTCACGGCGTTGGCTCGAAGGGCGCATTCTTCGCTGCCTCGGCCGCGCTATGTATCTGGTTTTGGGGGCCTCTGGTGAGGTGCGTCGGCATCTCAATCAGCTGCGCCTCTGTCGTCGCACGGGTTCTGCCGTTCCCCGTCTGCTTTCAGCGACGGTGCCGTCCGGTCAGCGCCCTGGGGACCCATCTACTGGCTCGCCTCATCCCCAGGTGTTCCCGACGCTGCCTTCCATTTTGCCCCATGGCGACGCGCCGCCGCCTGTTCTCCCGCCGGCGGCGCCCGCAGTGGACGCGTCGCTGCAACCGCCGGGCGCCTCCCTGGGTCACGCGCCGCCGATCGCTTCCCGTGACCAGCTGTCCTCCGACATGGAACTCTTGCCCGCTCCGGACCACATGGCGTCTTCGCCCGTCGGGTGCCCCGACTCGATGGAGGTCGACCCTTCGGCCCCTCCTGTTTCTCTACGGGCGCATACACCGCATGTTGGCGTGCACCCTGGACTAGGTTTTCAGGCGTTTCCTAGCTCCCCTCGGACCGAATGGCAGGGTGCGGGTGGCACACCCTCGCCTGTTGTTAGGCTCCCCACCTCGTCGCATACGTCAACATGGGGTCCTCGCCACGGCGGGCGGAAGGCTTATAACACAACCGTACGCCGATTTGCGGGGGAGGAATGTGGTGTCACCGCCAGACACCACACTTGTTAGGTGGTAGCCTTTAAATCGGCCGCGGTCCGTTAGTATACGTCGGACCCGCGTGTCGCCACTATAAGTGATTGCAGACCGAGCGCCGCCACACGGCAGGTCTAGGGACACTTCCTAGCACTCGCCCCAGTTGTACAGCCGACATTGCTAGCGATGGTTCACTGACAAAATACGCTCTCATTTGCCGAGACGATAGTTAGCATAGCCTTCAGCTACGTCATTTGCTACGACCTAGCAAGGCGCCATTATCAATTGCTGTTTTTCTTGTGATGCATGTACCGTCAGACCGATGTTCACCAATTATGGATTAAAGTTAAGTATCCAACAGCTACGTACTTCATTTGCTAGACTCAAATCCTGTAACTGTTCCAGACCTCACGCCAGCCTGCGTGAGCTTAAACGCGTGCCTTTTGGCTTCATCTCCTAGTGGCTTGGCTGTCTTGCCAAGTCACAACAGTGTATTCCTCATAAACACACCTCGGAACGTTGGAATGCTGAATTTTCCCCTGACAAACTTGAGCAGATCTGTATTTGTAGGTGGTCTATCTGGTAGGATGGTTAGTGGACTTTTTTTATTTACGAAGAGACCCACTCCTTTCTTGTATGGTTTCAGGTACAGTCCTGTGGTTATATCTTCTTGCTCCTTCTAGCTGCTCCTCAGAGTTGTGGGTGTTGTTGACTGTTTTTGCAGTAGCCGCACCACCACCACCAGCCATCGCTGAGAGACCTACAAGGGCAGGAACGACGAGTGCGCTAACTACACCTGATGCGTTGGGTATCGGTGGCACGCGGTTTGCTTTGATTAGTCCCTTATGCTTTGGGGCACTTTTAGCAGCATACATCGCTGTCAGGATACGTGAGAGATATGATACTGCGAGGAGAATTTGACAGACCATTGAAAGACCTAAGTCGAAACAAGGCCGGGGAGTAGATGACATTCCATCAGAAGTATTCGGGAGAGCCAGCCATGATAAAAATCTTCCACCTTATGCACAAGACCCATGAACAGGCAAAATAACCTCAGACTTCAAGATGTATTTTTATTCCAATTCAAAAGAAAGCAGGCGTTGGTAGTTATGAATAGAATCGAATTCCGGTTTAATAACTCATGGTTGCAAAATACAAACACGAATTCTTTACAGAAGAATAGAAAAAAAGGTAAAAGCCGATATCGGGAAGATCACTTTGGATTCTCGGTAAATTTAGCAACGTGCGAGGCAATACTGATAATAATGGCTCTGAGCACTATGGGACTCAACATCTGTGGTCATCAGTCCCCTAGAACTTAGAACTAATTAAACCTAACTAACCTAAGGACATCACACACATCCATGCCCGAGGCAGGATTCGAACCTGCGACCGTAGCAGCAGCGCGGCTCCGGACTGGAGCACCTAGAACCGCACGACCACCGAGGCCGGCAGGCAATACTGACCCTACGACTTATTTTAGAAGATAGGTTAAGGAAAGGCTAACCTACATTAAGAGCATTTGTAGACTAGAGGAAACTTTTGACAATGTTGATTGGAATACGAAATTCTGCGGATAGCAGGGGTAATATATAGTGAGTGAAAGGCTATTACCAAACCCGACAGCAGTTACAAGAGTCGAGGGGCACGAAAGGGTACAGTGGTCGAAAAGGTTATTCAGTCTATACATTGAGCATGCATCAAAGGAAACAAAACAAAAATTTGGAGTGGGAAGCCCAGGAAGAAAAAATGAAAACTTTGAGTTTTGTCGATGACACTGTAATTCTGTCAGAGACAGCAAAGGACTTGGAAGAGCAGCTACACAGAATAGGCGTTGTCTTGAAAGTTGGGTAGAAAATAGACGTCAAAAAAAGTAAAACAAGGATAATGGAATGTAGTGGACTTAAATCAGGTGATGCTGAAGGAATTAGATTAGGAAACGGGACACTTAAAATAGTAGGTGAATTTTGCTATTTGGACAGTAAAATAGCTAATGATGCCCGAATTAGAGAGGCTATAAACTGTAGACTGGTAATGACAAGAAAAGAGTTTCTGGAGAAGAAAAATTTGTTAACATCAAATGTACATTTAGGTGTGAGGAAGTCTTTTCTGAAAGTATTTGTCTGGAGTATAACTATGTGTGGAAGCGAAACATGGACTATGAATAGTGTTGACAAAAAGTGAATAGCAGCTTTTGAAATGTGTTGCTATAGAAGAAGACTGAAGATTAGGTGGGTAGATCACATAACTAAAGAGGAGGTAAGTATTGGAACAAGGCCTCTTCTATTCCATTGACGGTACCATTCCAAAGTACCGTTATCCATGATGGCGGCCATGGCGTCAGAGAAACATCCCCCCGTCTACATACACGCGCTAGGCATGAAATGTTTTCATAACACCGCCACCATTCCAAAGCACAGTTATTCAACAACAACAAGGTCGCACCCAGTGTATCCACCACGTGGTGCGTGACAAGTCCCTATTGCCCTGGCCTGGTGCGAGAGAGAGAGAGAGAGAGTTAGCGTCATCTCTCTGTCACACCCCCGCGCCTACATACATGCGCTAGGCAGCACCTGTATAAATCAGTGCACGGTCCACCTCACTCTCACACTGCTCGTATACTTCGTTCGTCCAGTACTTGTCACGTCTTCGTAATTAAACGTGCAAAAATGAAGCGTTCACGATTCGCCAGTGGCAACAGCAGCAGCAAACGTGCTTATGTGGACGAAGTTCCTTCGTGGTTCTCGTCTGCTGTCCCGTTCGTCGTCAGCTGGCCAGTCACCGCCACAAAGTGTAACTGCACTCACTAAGGATACGATATTTTATACGTGATTACTTATTGCCTAAGCCACTTCCTCTTACGTCATCACGTACAATACATTACAGTTATTTTACAGAAATACATTTCTTAAACAAAATTTTCAAAACAAAATTATAAAAACAATCATGATGGTCTTTTCCTGTGGATAAAATAAACGTTTATTAATTTACTCATCCCATCACCACATGGTCTCTAACTACTAATTTCTCTACTTCTACTTTCTACAGTTGACGTCAACATGCTACTACTATATGCCGTGACCTTTTATAGTAAACTCCTTTCCCTGGCGTCGCTCAGTTGCTGCTATTATCTGCGAAAAATTAAAAACATTTGTTGCACATTATTGTAGGTTACTGTAACTTCGAATTTCTCCGATACCCCTTTGATGTTGTGCTTGTTTGACTGGTTATGGCATTGGTCTTCCGCTCCTAGCCTGCTTCTGTCTGTAACGGTAGACGCAATTCAACGTCATGCATATCTGTTGAACAAAACAAGAGTTAGTTTTGCACGTTGCAGCAAGTAAAAATCAGTGATAGTGGTCAAGGTTCATGGCTGGACTTGAGAGCATCTATCTTTTGTGGTGACCTTCATTATCTTCCTTTAAACTGACTGGCGTGTTGTTTTAGCGTCTCTGCTTAACCCAGATAGTTAAGCCCAGACTCGGCTAGCGTCGCTAATACGTCTCTACAACAGTCCTACGGCCCAAATCATCAATAAGCTCTGTCGGTCACGCTATTGCGTGCGACCAGCCACCTGATTTACGTCTTTCTATGACGGCTCAAAACTCGCCTTTTCACACAACATCCTCATCGCTCCCATTACGAATTATCCATGTTTGGTGCATCCCTATCACCTAATTTAGATTGACTGGCCACCGGATGATCGTTTCAATCACCGTACTCACACCAGCAACACAATTGAGATAACAGGCGCGTCTCGAACACTACTGCGTCGGACAGACCACCTCATAATTATCACCCGAAACACCCACAATCGCCATACGCCGATAACGCAACGGGTGGGTCCTGAACACTACCGCGTCGGACATCACACCCTGCTCTCGTCTCAAGAAACGCAACACATTCGGTGGGACGCAGTGTCCACCTACCACATAACAACACGCTCAACACACCCCAAATCCGCAAGACCGCTACGGTCGCAGGTTCGAATCCTGCCTTGGGCATGGATGTTTGTGATGTCCTTAGGTTAGTTAGGTTTAACTAGTTCTAAGTTCTAGGGGACTAATGACCTCAGCAGTTGAGTCCCATAGTGCTCAGAGCCATTTGAACCACACCCCAAATACATCCACCACAGATCCAGATTTTGTCCTGAAAGTTCTCCTGTCCAATAGCCTTGCCATAAAATTTTGTATAGGAAGTTATCTACATAAGATAACCGCTACTATAATTAATCTAATACTTCTAAATATTGTTTGTGTCATAGCTGAAGCAAATTTTCTATACTAAGCGATCCAGTGGTCCCCACACAACAAAATTTAACATCAAACACATAGTATACACACAATCCATACCAAAATAAGACAAACACATGAAAAATAGCAAAATAAATACACACAACATAAAACAAATAATCACAAAACACAAATAAAACACTGCCTATACTAATACAAATAAACATCGCCAACAAATCACAAAAATCTAATCTAATTATACACTACTTTGTTCCCGGCCGCGTTCTTCCGCTGCCGAGTGTGCCGCCCTAGTCATTCTTGTCTGTTTTGCGCAGTTTGCGTACGGCCAGGGGTCGCCGGACGTATTTCGATTATTTGTGCAGGTTCTAGTTGCGGTCTTCGCTCGCTCTCCAGTTCTGCACTGGTTGATCCCTTCCATTTTGATTGGCTGGGTTCCAGTTATTATTACCCTGGTTCCACCTACGTTCCTGTGGCGGAAAATTTTGTCGTCTATTATCGCGCCACTGTGGGTTGTTTCCCCTATTGTTACCGTTACCGGCATAGTTATTCGTCATCTGGTTTCTGTTTCTCTCTATATTCGCGTCTTGGCCTTCCTCATGCGGTCCCCTTTGCTTCTTCTTCTCACGCACCTGCTGCTCGTTATAGGCAAACTCCAGTTCCCTAAGAATGCCCTTAAATGCTTCTACGTCATTTCCGCATCTGCCAGCTAGCGTCTGCTGATATGTAAGTGGCAACTTCGTGTAGCATACGCGTATAATCTCCCCAGGGCTGCACGGTTCGTCCAGATACTGATTATTTTTCAGCATGTTCTCAAAAAATTTCACAACACTTCGGAAACCTGAGCTCTCGAAGTCGCGTGTCATAAGGATTTCCTGTTTAATTCTGTTTTGGGCCTCCTTTGACCAATATCTGTTCATAAATGCGTCGCGGAACTCTTGGTATGTTCTGCAACCTTTAGCAACACTACGCATCCTTTCCGCTGATGCACCTTTCAAGTCCGCACACACAAAGTCAAGTTTGTACATTAACGGACACTGTAGTGGTAACGTTAGATCAAACCGTCCAATGAACGTTTTTGGATGTAACGTATTATTATCATCCTTATAGTGCTGGAACTTGCGTACCGACAGAAAGTGTTTATAATCAAACTGCCTAGTTTCATCTTTCTGCGGTGGCGTTTCGATGTTTTCATAAACCACCTCCGTGTGCGCCTCCTGGATATCCTGTGGCTCTTGCAAGTGCGAAGTGGATCGCCTAAACGGGTAGCAATTGCTTGCGCCAGTTGTTCTGCTACTGAACTCCGCCTCCGGCAAATCACTTATTACACGCGGTACCCCCGTACGTACGACTCGCGGTTCATAGCTGCGCTGACGTTCTAACGGTCTGGTTTCCAGCATGCGTGCTTCATTATCACGTCGGTTCACAACTCCTGTGACAGATACTGTGTCCCGTTGCCGTACTTCCGAGGTTACCTCTTCCGTGGATACTGTCTGAATATCGGCGCCAGTTTGTCCTGTATTTGTAGAAGTTCTGTCGACTGACAGTGCCTCTAGCCTGCTCTCGATTTGTCGTTTAAATTCGGCAAATTCAGCCATTAGTGGTAGCTCTCCGGCTTCCTGCTTCCTGCTCGACACGGTTTCTTCAATCTTTTTCAATCGTGTCTGCAGCTTATTTATAAGAGTTTTGCCGACCTTGGTCGTGTTCTCTTTGACCTCCTTCGTTTCTCTCGCTATTCTCCTGGCTCTCCGCGCAATTAGTTTCGCCTCATTGGCGGTTCTTTTCGCTTCGGCTATCTCTCGCTCTAACTTCTCGCGCAACGCTTTTACTTCTTCCTTCACGCCGCATGTTTCACGCTTTATGATGGCAAGCTGCGCCCGGGTTTCCTTTCTACACTCCTGTATGCTGCTCTGTGTTTCTTCGCTGATTCTTTCCAGACTAGCTTGCCTCTCCTTTCTACACGATTCAATTCTTTCCTGCATCACTTTCGTACTAGCGTCTATCTTCTGCATCATACGCTCCAAGAATCCAGCGATACCTGAACCGTCTACCGCCAAGTCTCCCCTTTCCGCATGATAACTACTGTCATGACTTGCAGGTGATCCCCTGCTCATTCTTCCGTCTCCTGTCGAGTAAGGTCCAAACCCTGCTCGGTACGACAGTGTCGGACTATTCCGTACCGATCCTCCTGTACGTAACCTATTCACGCTTCTCGTGGGCGACGTTTGCCCCCGCGGTGACACACTGCCGAACTCACGCGTGAGTATCACCAGTTCAATGGGCCTGATTGCACCTCTTGGACTCGCCAATGGCCCACCAATCCCTGCATCATGCTCCATGTTGTCCGGTGACGCCATGCGCTCTGTTCGTTCCCGAAAATAGCTGTTTTCTCTTTCGAATTCCGCTGCCGCTAATTCGTGTAAGCTGTCGCTGCTTCCTCTCATGACTGCCATTCTGTCAACCCCTGTTGCGCCCTGAACTGTCTCTATTAAGCGCGCCTTAGCCCTCGTAATCATCTATGTTTCCTTACCCACTAACGTTATACACTAACAAAACTTTACACACAAAATACACATTATAATCATTAACTCCCAATATCTCTACAATATTCACAAACAGGTTACCCAACAAATCCCACAAATCTTCCCAATCTCTGCGGATCCTATTCCTAACCAATTACTCTTATTATTTCCCTAATCCAAAATATTTATTCAATCTGTAACAAAACAGAGAACACGAAACAACACAGTTGTAATGTCCCCTTAGAAAAAGTAATGAATTACTGTGCCGATAAACCTCTTACATTATTTGCTTTTCAAACAACTGAGCAAAACTGAACGTACTTAGACATTCACTAAAGTGAGACACAATATTTTTAGCGCAACGCAATCTGACTTTCAGTAATCCCTACAAAAGAATGGCCCTGACTAACATTAACCTACCTTTCACAAATCACTTACCTCACAAAAATTTTCGTTACTCGAGCTACTGCAATACAACAAGCGCCACTACTGCCAGCTAAATAAAAGATTCAAACTACTGAAGGCACTAACTACTGATAGGCATAGTTAGCAAATGAAAGATTTTGATAGAGAACAAACAATGTATTTACCTTAGTAGTGTTCAAAAGTCATAATATGTACAGCAGTTCATGACATCCAGTCTTACAAATTTACTAACTCTGATGGACACACGTCCAGATCATCCGCTCTCAAAACTCCGCCATTTCTCTTCCCACATCCACCACTGCTGGCGGCTCACCTCCAACTGCGCAACGCTACGCGCTGTTAACATCCAGCTGCCCAACACTACAATAGCAAACAACAATGCAAACCAGCCACAGACTGCACACAGCACAGCCAGTGATTTTCATACAGAGCGCTACGTGGCGTTACCAATAAAACAACCTAAACAGCCTACTTACACAGTAATCCCAACAACAACAAATTAACGACGCGCCAGCAATACATATATTTGTGCGCGGTAAATTCTTTATACTTGTGTTTGTGTATTTATGCTGTGTATTTGTTTCATTGTTTCTATGTATTGCTGGCGCGTCGTTAATTTGTTGTTGTTGGGATTACTGTGTAAGTAGGCTGTTTAGGTTGTTTTATTGGTAACGCCACGTAGCGCTCTGTATGAAAATCACTGGCTGTGCTGTGTGCAGTCTGTGGCTGGTTTGCATTGTTGTTTGCTATTGTAGTGTTGGGCAGTTGGATGTTAACAGCGCGTAGCATTGCGCAGTTGGAGGTGAGCCGCCAGCAGTGGTGGATGTGGGAAGAGAAATGGCGGAGTTTTGAGAGCGGATGATCTGGACGTGTGTCCATCAGAGTTAGTAAATTTGTAAGACTGGATGTCATGAACTGCTGTACATATTATGACTTTTGAACACTACTAAGGTAAATACATTGTTTGTTCTCTATCAAAATCTTTCATTTGCTAACTATGCCTATCAGTAGTTAGTGCCTTCAGTAGTTTGAATCTTTTATTTAGCTGGCAGTAGTGGCGCTTGTTGTATTGCAGTAGCTCGAGTAACGAAAATTTTTGTGAGGTAAGTGATTTGTGAAAGGTAGGTTAATGTTAGTCAGGGCCATTCTTTTGTAGGGATTACTGAAAGTCAGATTGCGTTGCGCTAAAAATATTGTGTCTCACTTTAGTGAATGTCTAAGTACGTTCAGTTTTGCTCAGTTGTTTGAAAAGCAAATAATGTAAGAGGTTTATCGGCACAGTAATTCATTACTTTTTCTAAGGGGACATTACAACTGTGTTGTTTCGTGTTCTCTGTTTTGTTACAGATTGAATAAATATTTTGGATTAGGGAAATAATAAGAGTAATTGGTTAGGAATAGGATCCGCAGAGATTGGGAAGATTTGTGGGATTTGTTGGGTAACCTGTTTGTGAATATTGTAGAGATATTGGGAGTTAATGATTATAATGTGTATTTTGTGTGTAAAGTTTTGTTAGTGTATAACGTTAGTGGGTAAGGAAACATAGATGATTACGAGGGCTAAGGCGCGCTTAATAGAGACAGTTCAGGGCGCAACAGGGGTTGACAGAATGGCAGTCATGAGAGGAAGCAGCGACAGCTTACACGAATTAGCGGCAGCGGAATTCGAAAGAGAAAACAGCTATTTTCGGGAACGAACAGAGCGCATGGCGTCACCGGACAACATGGAGCATGATGCAGGGATTGGTGGGCCATTGGCGAGTCCAAGAGGTGCAATCAGGCCCATTGAACTGGTGATACTCACGCGTGAGTTCGGCAGTGTGTCACCGCGGGGGCAAACGTCGCCCACGAGAAGCGTGAATAGGTTACGTACAGGAGGATCGGTACGGAATAGTCCGACACTGTCGTACCGAGCAGGGTTTGGACCTTACTCGACAGGAGACGGAAGAATGAGCAGGGGATCACCTGCAAGTCATGACAGTAGTTATCATGCGGAAAGGGGAGACTTGGCGGTAGACGGTTCAGGTATCGCTGGATTCTTGGAGCGTATGATGCAGAAGATAGACGCTAGTACGAAAGTGATGCAGGAAAGAATTGAATCGTGTAGAAAGGAGAGGCAAGCTAGTCTGGAAAGAATCAGCGAAGAAACACAGAGCAGCATACAGGAGTGTAGAAAGGAAACCCGGGCGCAGCTTGCCATCATAAAGCGTGAAACATGCGGCGTGAAGGAAGAAGTAAAAGCGTTGCGCGAGAAGTTAGAGCGAGAGATAGCCGAAGCGAAAAGAACCGCCAATGAGGCGAAACTAATTGTGCGGAGAGCCAGGAGAATAGCGAGAGAAACGAAGGAGGTCAAAGAGAACACGACCAAGGTCGGCAAAACTCTTATAAATAAGCTGCAGACACGATTGAAAAAGATTGAAGAAACCATGTCGAGCAGGAAGCAGGAAGCCGGAGAGCTACCACTAATGACTGAATTTGCCGAATTTAAACGACAAATCGAGAGCAGGCTAGAGGCACTGTCAGTCGACAGAACTTCTACAAATACAGGACAAACTGGCGCCGATATTCAGACAGTATCCACGGAAGAGGTAACCTCGGAAGTACGGCAACGGGACACAGTATCTGTCACAGGAGTTGTGAACCGACGTGATAATGAAGCACGCATGCTGGAAACCAGACCGTTAGAACGTCAGCGCAGCTATGAACCGCGAGTCATACGTACGGGGGTACCGCGTGTAATAAGTGATTTGCCGGAGGCGGAGTTCAGTAGCAGAACTGGCGCAAGCAATTGCTACCCGTTTAGGCGATCCACTTCGCACTTGCAAGAGCCACAGGATATCCAGGAGGCGCACACGGAGGTGGTTTATGAAAACATCGAAACGCCACCGCAGAAAGATGAAACTAGGCAGTTTGATTATAAACACTTTCTGTCGGTACGCAAGTTCCAGCACTATAAGGATGATAATAATACGTTACATCCAAAAACGTTCATTGGACAGTTTGATCTAACGTTACCACTACAGTGTCCGTTAATGTACAAACTTGACTTTGTGTGTGCGGACTTGAAAGGTGCATCAGCGGAAAGGATGCGTAGTGTTGCTAAAGGTTGCAGAACATACCAAGAGTTCCGCGACGCATTTATGAACAGATATTGGTCAAAGGAGGCCCAAAACAGAATTAAACAGGAAATCCTTATGACACGCGACTTCGAGAGCTCAGGTTTCCGAAGTGTTGTGAAATTTTTTGAGAACATGCTGAAAAATAATCAGTATCTGGACGAACCGTGCAGCCCTGGGGAGATTATACGCGTATGCTACACGAAGTTGCCACTTACATATCAGCAGACGCTAGCTGGCAGATGCGGAAATGACGTAGAAGCATTTAAGGGCATTCTTAGGGAACTGGAGTTTGCCTATAACGAGCAGCAGGTGCGTGAGAAGAAGAAGCAAAGGGGACCGCATGAGGAAGGCCAAGACGCGAATATAGAGAGAAACAGAAACCAGATGACGAATAACTATGCCGGTAACGGTAACAATAGGGGAAACAACCCACAGTGGCGCGATAATAGACGACAAAATTTTCCGCCACAGGAACGTAGGTGGAACCAGGGTAATAATAACTGGAACCCAGCCAATCAAAATGGAAGGGATCAACCAGTGCAGAACTGGAGAGCGAGCGAAGACCGCAACTAGAACCTGCACAAATAATCGAAATACGTCCGGCGACCCCTGGCCGTACGCAAACTGCGCAAAACAGACAAGAATGACTAGGGCGGCACACTCGGCAGCGGAAGAACGCGGCCGGGAACAAAGTAGTGTATAATTAGATTAGATTTTTGTGATTTGTTGGCGATGTTTATTTGTATTAGTATAGGCAGTGTTTTATTTGTGTTTTGTGATTATTTGTTTTATGTTGTGTGTATTTATTTTGCTATTTTTCATGTGTTTGTCTTATTTTGGTATGGATTGTGTGTATACTATGTGTTTGATGTTAAATTTTGTTGTGTGGGGACCACTGGATCGCTTAGTATAGAAAATTTGCTTCAGCTATGACACAAACAATATTTAGAAGTATTAGATTAATTATAGTAGCGGTTATCTTATGTAGATAACTTCCTATACAAAATTTTATGGCAAGGCTATTGGACAGGAGAACTTTCAGGACAAAATCTGGATCTGTGGTAGATGTATTTGGGGTGTGTTGAGCGTGTTGTGATGTGGTAGGTGGACATTGCGTCCCACCGAATGTGTTGCGTTTCTTGAGACGAGTGCAGGGTGTGATGTCCGACGCGGTAGTGTTCAGGACCCACCCGTTGCGTTATTGGCGTATGGCGATTGTGGGTGTATCGGGTGATAATTATGACTTGGTCTGTCCGACGCAGTAGTGTTCGAGACGCGCCTGTTATCTCAATTGTGTTGCTGGTGTGAGTACGGTGATTGAAACGATCATCCGGTGGCCAGTCAATCTAAATTAGGTGATAGGGATGCACCAAACATGGATAATTCGTAATGGGAGCGATGAGGATGTTGTGTGAGAAGGCGAGTTTTGAGCGGTCATAGAAAGACGTAAATCAGGTGGCTGGTCGCACGCAATAGCGTGACCGACAGAGCTTATTGATGATTTGGGCCGTAGGAGTGTTGTAGAGACGTATTAGCGACGCTAGCCGAGTCTGGGCTTAACTATCTGGGTTAAGCAGAGACGCGAAAACAACACGCCAGTCAGTTTAAAGGAAGATAATGAAGGTCACCACAAAAGATAGATGCTCTCAAGTCCAGCCATGAACCTTGACCACTATCACTGATTTTTACTTGCTGCAACGTGCAAAACTAACTCTTGTTTTGTTCAACAGATAAACATGACGTTGAATTGAGTCTACCGTTACAGACAGAAGCAGGCTAGGAGCGGAAGACCAATGCCATAACCAGTCAAATAAGCACAACATCAAAGGGCTATCGGAGAAATTCGGAGTTACAGTTACCTACAATAATGTGCAACAAATGTTTTTAATTGTTCGCAGATAATAGCAGCAACTGAGCGACGCCAGGGAAAGGAGTTTACTATAAAAGGGCACGGCATATAGTAGTAGCATGTTGACGTCAACTGTAGAAAGTGGAATTAGAGAAATTAGTAGTTAGAGACCACATGGTGATGGGATGACTAAATTAATAAACGTTTATTTTATCCACAGGAAAAGACCATCATGATTGTTTTTATAATTTTGTTTTGAAAATTTTGTTTAAGAAATGTATTTCTGTAAAATAATTGTAATGTATTGTACGTGATGACGTAAGAGGAAGTGGCTTAGGCAATAAGTAATCACGTATAAAATATCGTATCCTTAGTGAGTGCAGTTACACTTTGTGGCGGTGACTGGCCAGCTGACGACGAGCGGGACAGCAGACGAGAACCACGAGGAAACTTCGTCCACATAACCACGTTTGCTGCTGCTGTTGCCACTGGCGGATCGTGAACGCTTCATTTTTGCACGTTTAATTACGAAGACGTGACAAGTACTGGACGAACGAAGTATACGAGCAGTGTGAGAGTGAGGTGGACCGTGCACTGATTTATATAGGTCCTGCCTAGCGCGTGTATGTAGGCGCGGGGGTGTGACAGAGAGATGACGCTATCACTCTCTCTCTCGCACCGCGCCACGGCAATAGGGACTTGACACGCACCACGTGGTGGATACACTGGGTGCGACCTTGTTGTTGTTGAATAACTGTGCTTTGGAATGGTGGCGGTGTTATGAAAACATTTCATGCCTAGCGCGTGTATGTAGACGGGGGGATGTTTCTCTGACGCCATGGCCGCCATCGTGGATAACGGTACTTTGGAATGGTACCGTCAATGGAATAGAAGAGGCCTTGTTCCAATACTGAGGTACTGCCCATTATTGGGGAGAAAAGAAATTCGTGCTGCAACCTGAATAGAAGAAGGGATCGGTTGCTAGGACACTTCTCAGACATCAAGAAATCACCAATTTGGTGTTGAATGGAAGTGGGGGAATGGGAATGGGGGGCGGGGGCTGAAAATTATTTAGGGAGACCAAGGGATCTTTGCAGTAAGTAGAGTCAGTAGGATGAAGATTGCAGTAGTTATTTGGAGATGAAGAGGCATGCACAGAACAGAGTAGCATAGAGAGCTGCATCAAATCAATCTTCGGCCCGTAGACCACAACAACAACTAACACTTGCGAATTTGTAGAGGAGTCCTTCTTTCCATATTGCAGCAAGGGCAACTATAAACTCAATAGCAGCGTACGTTTGTACAGTCTGTCCAGTAACGTAGGTGAAGTCTCAGCTTATTCTTCGGGATAGTTTTCTTTATTAACTTCTGAACAGTTTTCCTTATTAACCTTCGGGATAGTTTTCTTTATACTGACTCGTCAAGTAGTCAAGTAGTGTACGTGTTCGGCTGATTACGACACTGAGCAGTTATGAAATAATTTGCTACGCACAATTTATCGAAATGGGAATCCAACCAGGTGACTGCATGCTTTGACGCCCGATGATGCTGTGTTGCGTCTGAGGTCTGAAGCGCAGTAATAACTGCTTAGACCGTCAATGTGGAGAGTCCCCTTGTCCTCACCGGTTTTTGCCTCTCTACAACCTAAATATTCAGCGCTCTCCCTAGAGGCGAGGCCGGCCGTTGCGGTAGAGTGGTTGTAGGTGCTTCAGTCTGGAACCGCGCGACCGCTACGGTCGTAGGTTCGAATCCTGCCTCGGGCATGGATGTGTGTGATGCCCTTATGTTAGTTAGGTTTAAGTAGTTCTAAGACCTAAGTTCTAGGGGACTCATGACCTCAGATGTTAAGTCCCATAGTACTCAGAGCCATTTGAACCATTTGAACCTTGAGGCGTATGCTGCCTGCTTATCTCATGTGCTGCACGGGTTGCTGGCCACGCAGGCGCTTACTGCTACTGAGCTGCTTGACTACAACACTTTCCAGTCCAACAGTCGTTATGGTCTATCGAGTCCAGATTCTCCCCCCCCCCCCCCCCCCCTTATTTCTTGATGTCGCTGTGTTGTTTAGCGTACAGACTGCTTGTTCAGAGAAGGTATCTGTCGTCTCTAAAAGCGGAAACCAGCATATTTAAAAGCAGGCAGTTTCCGACCTTTTCGACAGAAAAGGACAACATCCATCCAAAAATTTTCATAAATAACTTCAAGAGTATTTTTCCACATAGTTGGTGGGAACAAGATAAGCTTACGTTCATCGTATCCAAAATCACAGGTGAAACAGCACTGTCGACTGCAGAAGCAAGCGAGAACTGTAGTACTTGAGCAGAATTTGAGCAGCTTTTCCTGTCAAAATACTGGTCCAACAGCAAAAAGGAACAGTTGCGTTAGGAAGTGTACCAATCCGAATATTATAAGAGTAGGCGTAGCTCACTGTGACAGTATTTCGAAAAATACAGTAACAAAACGAGATACAAGAGCGAGCCCATCTCACATCGGGAAGTAATACGCATTCTAAAGGGAAGGTTGCCAATTCATATTCGCGAAAAACTGATAAATGTTCCTGATAGTAATGTGGAACAATTTTTGTCCGTAGTTGATTCTACTGATATGATTTAGGAAGATGCCAAAGTTCGGAGTAATAATCAGTGGTCTGCTACGCAGCGTAATGATGCGGGTATTAATAATCGCGGTGGTGGTTATAATGACGACAACAGAGATAGGAATGCTAAGCCTACACTACCAGAAACAAAGCAAACGACGTCTTCTGGCTATCATAAAACTAACAATGAAAGAGATCAATATAAACGTGATGCTCATTATACTAAGAAAACCTATGGGGATAATGGTAATCGCGTAAATTATATCAATGCGGGAAAGCCTAGTCGGCACCGCAGACGTGATATATATCCGGAAGAAGGTCCTGATGGTATACAACCGTGGACAGATCATCCGCAAGGAGCCGCACCAGCATCACAACCGCAAGGACCGATACCAATGAATAACAGACCACCGGAATTGCGGGGGGAACCAATACCGAACTCTGAACACAACATTCGTATAGTTGAAGTTCATGAACCACCGATGAAGATATCTACCGAAAGGTATACCTGAAAAAAGAGACAGCATTGGTCGTATATTTTTTACTATTGCAAAATCGATTTTCTGTCACTGAGTGACCATCTTCAGTGCTATATTGTATAACTTAAATTGGGATGCACTGTTGTCACTAAGCTGACAACAGTGCATCCCAATTTAAGTTATACAATATAGCACTGAAGATGGTCACTCAGTGACAGAAAATCGATTTTGCAATAGTAAAAAATATACGACCAATGCTGTCTCTTTTTTCAAGTATACCTGTTACCTGGTCGTAGTGCACAAGACAACATGGAGTCGCTAATCAATCTACCGAAAGGTTAAACTAAAACCGGTCTCCAAAAGCCTTCCTAGGATGATCGGGGATGAAAAGGAGGGCAGGCATCATTTTTCAATAAATGTATTGAGATATAATAATGATTTGGACTTAAGGGAAGAGCTGAGTGAGGAAGTGCCGAATATTTCCAATAAATGTGGGCGAATTTCACAAGCTGTGGTGCAGGCAGTAATAAATGGTATCGATATCGAAATCTTGATCGACACAGGCGCAGGCATTAGCGTAATGACGAAAGATTGTTATAAACAGATCAGCCGAGAATGGAGAGTGTTAGCGTTTCCTGTTACTGGATGCACTGTATCCGGTGCATTTGGTGCGAAGAGAGTCTCAAAGACACGAGTCGACATTACAATGTGGGGGTCTTCTATAGAAAGTACCTTCCTGATCGTTTCGAAAATGGCCGTGCCTTGTGTTTGGGGTCTTGATTTTTTGTGTGGATCTGGAGCAGTTGTTGTTGTTGTTGTTGTTGTTGTGGTCTTCAGTCCTGAGACTGGTCTGATGCAGCTCTCCACGCTACTCTATCCTGTGCAAGCTGCTTCATCTCCCAGTACGTACCGCAACCTACATCCTTCTGAATCTCCTTAGTGCATTCATCTGTTGGTCTCCCTCTACGATTTTTACCCTCCACGCTGCCCTCCAATACTAAATTGGTGATCCATTGATGCCTCAGAACATGTCCTACCAACCAATCCCATCTTCTAGTCAAGTTGTGCATCAAACTCCTCTTCTTCCAAATTCTATTCAATACCTCTTCATTAGTTATGTGATCTACCCATCTAATCTTCAGCATTCTTCTGTAGCACCACATTTCGAAAGCTTCTATTCTCTTCTTATCCGAAATACGTATCGTCCACGTTTCACTTCCATACATGACCACATTCGATACAAATACTTTCAGAAACGACTTCCTGACACTTAAATCTATACTAGATGTTAACAAATTTCTCTTCTGCAGACACGCTTTCCTTGCCATTGCCAGTCTACATTTTATATCCTCTCTACTTCGACCATCATCAGTTACTTTGCTCCCAAAATAGCAAAACTCCTTTACTACTTTAAGTGTCTCATTCCCTAATCCCATTCCCTCAGCATCACCCGAGTTAACTCGACTACATTCCATTATCCTCGTTTTGCTTTTGTTGATGTTCATCTTATATCCTCCTTTCAAGACAGTGACCATTCCGTTCAAGTGCTGTTCTAAGTCCTTTGCTGTCTCTGACAGAATTACAATGTCATCGACGAACCTTAAAGTTTCTATTTCTTCTCCATGGATTTTAATAACTACTCAGAATTTTTCCTTTGATTCCTTTATTGCTTGCTCAATATACAGATTGAATAACATCGGGGAGAGGCTACAACCCTGTCTCACTCCCTTCCCAACCACTGCTTCCCTTTCATGTGCCTCGACTCTTATAACTGCCATCTGGTTTCGGCACATATTGTAAACAGCCTTTCGCTCCCTGTATTTTACCCGTGCCTCCTTCAGAATTTGAAATTATTCGAGTCAACATTGTCAAAAGCTTTCTCTAAGTCTATAAATGCTAGAAACGTAGCTGTGCCTTTCCTTAATCTTTCTTCTAAGATAAGTCGTAAGTTCAGTATTGCCTCACGTGTTCCAACATTTCTACGGAATCTTAACTGATCTTCCAAGAGGTCGGCTTCTACCAGTTTTTCCATTCGTCTATAAAGAATTCGTGTTAGTATTTTGCAGTAGTGGCTTATTAAACTGATAGTTCGATAATTTTCACATCTGTCAACACCTGCTTTCTTTGGGATTGGAATTATTATATTCTTCTTGAAGTCTGAGGGTATTTCCCCTGTCTCATACATCTTGCTCACCATATGGTAGAGTTTAAACATGACTGGCTCTCCCAAGGCCGTCAGTACTTCTAATGGAATGTTGTCTACTGCCGGGCCTTGTTTCGACTTAGGTGTTTCAGTGCTCTGTCAAACTCTTCACGCAGTATCATATCTCCCATTTCATCTCCATCAACATTCTCTTCCATTTCCATAATATTGCCCTCAAGTCTCTTTAATTTCCCTGTAGGCAGTATCTACCTTACCCCTAGTGAGATAAGCCTCTACATCCTTACATTTGTCCTCTAGCCATGCCTGCTCAGCCATTTTGCGCTTCCTATCGATCTCACTTTTGAGAGGTTTGCATTCCTTTTTGCCTGCTTCATTCACTGCATTTTTATTTTTTCTCCTTTCATCAATTAAATTCAATATTTCTTCTGTTACTCAAGGATTTCTACTAGCCCTTTTCTTTTTACCTACTTGATCCTCTGCTGCCTTCACTACTTCATCCCTCAAAGCTACCCATTCTTCCTCTACTGTATTTCTTTCCCCCATTCTTGTCAATTGTTCCCTTATGCTCTCCCTGAAACTCTGTACAACCTCTGGTTTAGTCAGTTTATCCAGGTCCCATTTCCTTAAATTCCCACCTTTTTGCAGTTTCTTCAGTTTTAATCTACAGTTCATAAGCAATAGATTGTGGTCAGAGTCCACACCAGCCCCTGGAAATGTTTTACAATTTAAAACCTGGTTCCTAAATCTCTGTCTTACCATTATATAATCTATCTGATACCTTCTAGCATCTCCAGGCTTCTTCCATATATACAGCCATCTTTTATGATTCTTGTTAGCTATGATTAAGTTATGCTCTGTGCAAAATTCTACCAGGCGGCTTCCTCTTTCATTTCTTAGCGCCAATCCATAATCACCTACCACCTTCTCTTCTCTTCCTTTTCCTACTATCTCATTCCAGGCACCCATGACTATTAAATTTTCGTCTCCACTATCTGAATAATTTCTTTTATCTCATCATATATTTCTTCAATTTCATCATCATCTGCAGAGCTAGTTGGCATATAAACTTGTACTACTGTAGTAGGCATTGGCTTCGTGTCTATCGTGGCCACAATAATGCGTTCACTATGCTGTTTGTAGTAGCTTACCCGCACTCCAGTTTTTTTATTCACTATTAAACCTACTCCTGCATTACCCCTATTTGATTTTGTATTTATAATCCTGTATTCTCGTGACCAAAAGTGTTGTTCGTCATGCCACCGAACTTCGCTAATTCCCACTATATCTAACTTTAATCTATCCATTTCCCTTTTTAAATTTTCTAACCTACCTGCCCGATTAAGGGATGACATTCACGCTCCGATCCGTATAACGCCAGTTTTCTTTCTCCTGATAACGACGTTCTTTTGAGTAATCCCCGCCCGGAGATCCGAATGGGGGACTATTTTACATCCAGAATATTTTACCCAAGAGGACGGCATCATCATTTAACCATACAGTAAAGCTGCATGCCCTCGGGAAAAATTACGGCTGTAGTTTCCCCTTGCTTTCTGCCATTCGCAGTACCAGCACAGCAAGGCCGTTTTGGTTAGTGTTACAAGGCCAGGTCAGTCAATCATCCAGACTGTGGCCCCTGGAACTACTGAAAAGGCTGCCCCTCTTCAGGAACCACACGTTTGTCTGGTCTCTCAACAGATACCCCTCCGTTGTGGTTGCACCTACGGTACGGCTATCTGTATCGCTGAGGCACGCAAGCCTCCCCGCCAACGGCAAGGCCCATGGTAAAAGAAGGAATGTTTACGTTGGACTCAGGAAGCGAGGTGGTAACAATTCCTATGATGAAGGGCCAAGTAGTCCCGGAGTGGTGTTGTATAAATCTAATGGTTAGTTATATTGGTGTTAAGTGCGATATAGCAATGGAGTTTACTTTATCGAATCTTCTGAAGAAGAGATAGATCAAGACACAATACGAGTCCAAAGCCTCTCAATGCGAATATCTGATGTCAGATCAGAGGGAAGACTTACTCTGCTTGTTAACTAATTATGCACCAATATTTGGTAAACGTCCAGGAATCATCACGGAGTTCGAGTTTGGTATTCAAACACATCCTCAGGAAGCTTTTTGTCGCACTTCCTACTCTGTTCCGTGGCCTACAGGAGGGGCAGTGAAAAAAGAAATCACTAACATGTTATAGTGGGAAATAATAGAGCCCTCTAATTCTTCATATTCGAGCCCTATCTTGGCTGTCTTAAAGTCGAATGGTGATGTAAGACCGGTCTTGAGGCCACGGTACAAACGAGACCCAAGAATTCAGAAGAGCTTATTCAGAAGTTTAATGGTGCCCACTTTTTGACATCCCTGGATATGAGGAGTTCGTATTGGCAAACGAGGATCTCACCTGAATCACGGAAGTACACTGCTTTTATCTTTCTTGGGAGAAGCAATCGATTCACGGTTATGTCATTCGGCTTAAACATCAGCGGAGGAGTGTTTATTTCCGCATTAGATACCGTACTAGGACGAGATCTACTTGACAGAGTTACCGTGTGTGTAGACGACCTTTAGATCGCGACTACGACGTGGGAGGACCATCTCGATTTGTTAGAGAAAGTATTCATGAAGTTCTCAGAGTATGGAGTGATGGCGAATCTGACGAAGTCAAAATTCGCCAAGAATCAACTAAAGTTTCTCCGACTCATAATTATTCGGGCGGAATTATGCCCGACTCCAAGAAGATGAATGCCATCAAAGAGTGTCCGTATCCTCGGAGTAAAAAAGAATTAAAGTCTTTTTTGGGCCTAGCTTCATTCTTCTGTCGATTTCTGCCTGACCAAATAATTAGCCAAGATTGCTTATTACAACTATTGCGAAAGATCGTTATTTGGAAATGGGCCTCATGAATGCAGCCAAGCATTTGATAAAATCCGGTATGCTTTGACTAATGCACAACTCCTGCACCATCTGAAACTTGAATAAGACTTTTGTATTGCAACAAATGCCTCAGAAACAGGCTTAAGCGCCACATTGTTTCAAATAAATAATCCGCATGACCTGAACACCATTAACACCATTAAAATTATAGGCTTTGCAAGCAGAACACTGTCTAAATGGGAGAGAGCATACTGTACCACGGAATTAGAGGTTTTAGCTGTAATCTGGGCACTCAACAAGTTCAGATATTTTGTTTATGGCAAGAGGATTACGATATACTGTGATGATAAGGCTTTATCCTATATCTTGACGAGTTGAATGTTTCATTCAAGGTTAACCCGATGGGCCCTGTTGTTACAAGAATACAACCTTTCGGTGCAATACATAAGGCGAAAAGACAACGTAATTTATTATGCTTTATCTCGATTATCAAAAGGGAGAAGTAATGAAGAAGATGATGAGCTATCTTTAAATTTTAAAATAATGGATATATCACTAAATTACTGTGAAGGACAAGTTTCAGAACTGTGTCGAAAGCTCCCACAGTTGCAAGAAGAAGACCTACGTTGGAAGAATATTAAGGATAAATTTAAACTTAAAAAACCTACTAATGCTAAATATCAATATACTTCACGGACTGAGGTATTATTTAGGAAACAAAACAACGATGATAGCTGGAAAGTTTGTGTCGCAAAAGATTACATAGAACCATTACTTTGGTATACTCATCTGACGTGGGGACACTTTGGGCCTCCTAAATGCAAAGCTAAGTTGGGTCAATATTGCTATTATCCGAATCTAGAACGGTTAGCGAATAATATTCGGAAGAAATGCAAAATATGTCAAAAGACCAAACCCATAAACTATTGTAGAAGGATCTAGCTACATCCCAAATACCTCACCAACCTTTAATGCTAATAGCTTGCGATGTGTGTGGCCCATGTCCCACTGCACGAGGGACATTTAAGTATATACTGGCGTGTTACGAACGACCGTTGGTCGGTCGTTCGGTCGGTCGCCCTATCAGCCGGCGTCTGTTCACCGTTTCTGGCTGTTGGGGCAGAGCAGCGAGGAAGTCTCCGTGGTGCGTAACCAGGCCGGTGCTGCAGGCAGTGTGCATGCACGGTTCGAGTTGTGGGGCACTTCTTGCGAGGGTTACCAAGTCCGTCACCACCGATCTCGGACTCTAAACGTTGAGTGCTCGCTTAACCTACTATCAAGCCTCAACTGCCATCACATCTCTTTGTTTGATCCTGGTTGTCGCTTTCTGGGAGATTCCCCTGAGCAACAACATGTGTGCATTGAAGACGGCTAGAATTGCAGCTTTTTGCTTGGGCGGGATTTAACTTAATTTAATTGACTCCTTCATCAATGAAGTGGACCAGTGGTATCTACTGCCTTCTGGCCGTTGCCTGCCCTGGGCGTTGACGTAGTTTTTGGCAGTGTATTTTCCTCGTCATCTTGTTGCTGTCCAGCACAGCGTGTAGTTCGACAGCTGAGGTGTGTTGGTTGTTTTGCGCGTCTATTCTGACTTGGCTGGATTGGGCACCAGTATCCAGAACGTTGTGTTATTGGCACGTTGTATTCGTTTTGCTCGTCGGGTGGAGCAGAACTGATTTTGTTGGTTGGTTTGCCGGCTGGCCTTCGGTTAGGTTGCCTTCTGATTAAGAGGTTGTCGGTCTGGCTGCTTGTCTCACCTAAACATGCTCCCAGGCTGACCCTTCGAACCTTCTGAGCGCCGCTCCTTGTGTTTTACATAGCGATTTCCTTTTAAGTACGCTGTGTAGCCTTCATCCAAGTTTTAGCTTATTAAAATTGTAAGCTTCTTTTCTCTTTAGGCCTTAAGCTGTGAAATTGTTTTCTCCATGGTGTGTGGCCTTTAGCCGAGTTTTAAAGTCTCTTAAGCTGAAAATTCAAAATTTTGTCTTGCCCTTAAGTCATAAGATTGTTTATTCTTTATTATGTGGCCTTCAGCCGAGTTTTAATCTCTCTTAAACTAAAAATTTAAAATATTGGTCTTGCCTTAAGTCATAACATTATTATTCTTTAGTATGAGGCCTTCAGTTGAGTCTGCATGAAATGTGAAACGTCCCCTTTGAACAATTGTACAAGACTGTGCCTAAACTGACATACAATATTTTTAGCGCAACGCAATCTGACTTTCAAAATTCCTACAAAAGAATGGCCCTGACTAACATTAAACTATACCTTTCAGAAATCACTTACCTCACAAAAATATTCATTACTCGAACTACTGCAATACACCGAGCGCCACTACTGCCAGCTAAATAAAAGATTCAAACTACGGAAGGCACTAACTACTGATAGGCATAGTTAGCAAATGAAAGATTTTAATAGAGAACAAACAACGTATTTACCTTAATAGTCGTAATATATATAGCAGTTCATGACGAATTACAAAACTCCGCCATCTCTCCCCCCACATCCACCACTGCTGGCGGCTCACCTCCAACTGCGCAACGCTACGCGCTGTTCACAGCCAGCTGCCTAACACTACAATGGCGAGTATTACAACAATGCAAAGCAGCCACAGACTGCACACAGCACAGCCAGTGATTTTCATACAGAGGTGGCGTTATCAATAAAAAAACCTAAACAGCCTACTTACATAGCCCCCATGCTCCCCACAAAAAATTTTACAAATTGGTTTGGGCAGTGGCCAATACAGATTTGAAAAAAATTTTCATAATTACAATAACAAAGATATCAAATGCACACACTTATTGATACAATGTTGGTCAAAAGCTAAAATTTTCTCACAGTAAAATTGCAGTGTTTTTCTCAAAGTCTGAGCAGTAAAAGAAAATGCACACAGAAGTAGTGGATTTCCATGCAGTCTTGATGAAGTAGTGTTGTCCTTCCAACGGAAAGACAGTGCTGACTCTCGACATGCAGACAGGTAATGCGCCACAACAGAGCAAACCCACAGCAGAGTCAGTCGAAGTTTTGAAGAATATTGGTGGGTAGGTCATCACAGAGCAGACCCACTGTAGTCCTGGTAGAGATTACGGTATTGGTGGATCATCAAAGGTGCAGACCCACTGCAGTCCTTGTAGAAATAATGGTATTGATGGATCATCAAAGATGTAGACCCACTGTAGTCCTTGAAGAGATGGCCAGCAGCCATCTGTTGTGACTGTGCAGGTGCACAATCACCACTGAAGAGTCTTGCAGATAATATAGCATGTCCATAAACCACCACTTGTGGACTCACAAAGTTTTTGGAATTGTCCTTAGAACCAGCAATGCTGTTATCCAGTCCCTTGCTGAATTATTAACACACATGCAAACACTATCAGTCCCTACTTCTCACATATTGTCCATATACTATGACCAACAGAAACGTGTGCAGTCAATGGAACTTACATGTTAATAATATGATGAACTGGTGTCAAGTACAATTTTATAACATAAGAATACAATAACAAAGGTACAAAATACATCATTAAAGAACATAACAATGCAGATAAGATTTGAAGTACAGGCTTTACAACAGAATAGAAATAAACATATACATCAATGTTACAGGAATTATGACATGAGTACATAGATAAAAGACCAGAATAACTTTCGGAATATCAACTTCACACATGAGCATTAAAACAAAACAGAATAAATAATGTCTAAACATCTTTACAAAGAAAATAACATATTATAAATGCAAATTATATTTGAGGATGACAGTATTCCTCATCATAGTGAATGTAGCTTAGTACCAGAACAGAAAAAAATTTCTATGAAACAGTACACAGAGACAGGAAGAAAAGAAATACACAAGGGTACACAAACACATAGCATAATAATACAAAAGGAAAGGACAGGGTTTGTTTTACTGCAGTATTTTGCAAACAAAACTTTCTTTACTTCTTGGAGATCTCCCTTCATTCATCATTATTCCCAAAAAGTCCTATCTATACCTGCTTTCTGTATTCTATTCATATTTCTTTCAAAATAATTATTTCTCAGTGCACAATACTCATTTTTACCAAATTTGTTTCTTATATCTTCTCAATGCGTTTCTTCCAATTCATCGCAACTCATTCTCTTATATAGTCTACCCCCTCTTAAGCTAACTTAAATCTACTGAGCTCAGATGCTAAACTAAGGGACGAGGCAATGCAGCAGCACAAAACAAGTAACACAAACATCAATGACAAAAAATTCAAATTGGCAAAGCAATTGCAATATTACAACTAATACAAGGCAACGAGCAGCAAACAAGAAAAATAAATCAGTAGTAAAACTGGCTTAGCAGAGTAACACAAATTAAAATTCAGTAGCACTATGCCTGGCAAACAGCAGCAGCAAATGAAATAATTTAAACCTAGACCTCAAGCAGAAAAAAATATTACACTAAAAATGGCCATGTCTAATACCTATGTCACATCTTAACACTAGAGTGATGCATCACGAGAACTTACACTAGCAGATAAGTTACCAAATCGTAAAGAAATTATTTATGCAATTCCTGTGAAGGGATATATCTATTTATGTACCCTCGTTTTCTTGGAAGTAGATCATAAATTTCTTATTGACTGGATCTGTAGGCATAAAATAACTATATTAGTACATATATTAAATTTTATTTTAACCAATGCTGCAGTGCAACTAGAAACTAGATATTAAAGAAAATGAGCAAATATGTACAAAGGACGGCATGAAACATCATTCATTAACCATATGGCATTTCATAAGGCAGTAAAAATTCTCTCAATTCTCGAGAAAAACGCTTGTCATAATCAGGTGTGCAGATATAAGTATCTTTCCAAGTAATGAGCGTGTCGTATTTGCGGTGCTTTCTACAAAGGAATGTCAATAGCGAGGATAATGGCCTCCCTTTTTTTTCCTGTGCTCTGAAAAGGCATGCGCTAATGGCTTTTTCTCCAGGCATCTGACACAGCTGTGTGCCCACGACGCATTACGTGCAGGTGGTCACTTAATTTTATTACGGAAATATTTACGACAGCAGTTTCCGCTACAGTGGCAGTCTCATATAAAAAATTTCAGAGGTCGAGAATTTGCGTTGCAAATGTGTAGATACAAAATCTTATGAATATAACAGTGTCCAAAAAATGTTTGCCGGCGTTGTGATACATTCACGCATTTACACACATTTCATAACTCTTAAAGTACGATTCTTGGTTTCCATCATCCTTTTCCACAAATCAGAGTCCCTAACCACTATTCATTACTCCTTACCTTATTACACATATACATATTCGTCATCGTAAAAATAACATCAAAACACCTCAGTCAAATCTCAAAAACGTCGTAGCTTTATGCAATAATTTCAAAACCTAAAGAAAATTCTCTGCTCATTTCAATAGTATCATCTACCTCAAACGCACGTTAAAATCATGATCCCATACCAAATACATCATTCAAAGCTCTCATAGTATCACAATGATTCCGAAAAAATATGAACAGTTTACAAAGTACAGACAAAATACAGTTTCATAAGTGTGAAGTCACCCAACTGTGTAATTGCGTAAACATGTGTCACTGATGTAGTAAAAAAAATGTTTATCTCTCAGTTAAATGATCAGATAGCTGTGTAATTTATGTGTTATAGAAATATGGTACCGATGTGTAAAGTTGTATAAGCAAATACCATATTAGCTAGGGCTCCTTGTGCTTGCCAAACACATGGTACACCAAGTAAGCGTGTACCCCCCTGAGGATAAATGTAATTATATCCTCAAGTGTTACAAATTACAGCAATGGAATGAAATATATCACGGAAAACTTTCTTTGTAATTCAAAAATCATGAAAAATAAATGGTTTAAGTACAAAATTGATCTCTCAAATGCGTGTCCTGTAGTGCTAAATGTGCGTCTTGCTGTAAGATAATTCTGTGGAAGTGTCGTAGTTATCGTCCTCTGTAAGCAAAGTTCTGCTGAAGTCAATGTACTTACCTCATCATAAACGAAAGTGAAATGCTTTGCGAATAGATATCGTAGTTATTAAGTTTATTGGCGTGATGAAGAAATTACTGTACAGTAACGTATTGTTATGCCACGAAAAAGGCTGTCTCATTGTTGCTGTACCACAAAAGTTACTACTAAAACATGTTTTACTTTCCAGAAGAATACAGAAAAACTGTGCAGATATAAAACAGATACACCGCAAAAGCAACGAGGTAAATTGTGTCACACATTAGTAGTGTCGTGATATAGTTGTGTAGCTGTCACATAAACTAACCACTGTGTCATCTGGTATCTCGCAGAAAGTACTTTAAATCCAGAATGTATTTTCAAGTAAACCAAAATGTTGCATTAAAATCTCATTAGCAGTACCAGTATATGTTTTAAGTATGTGAGCCTTATGGTCGTTACGTAATCGTGCCACTAACAAGCAAGAATGTACACACACAATAACGCTGTGTCGTCAGTTCACTATAACAATGCATTCGTAATTTCTGTTTAAATAAGTTCTCTTGGTTCTTGACTGGATATTTAACTTCAAACATTGTTGCATATTAACAGATTCTAAGTCTGACAAAGCATACTAGTAATGTAAAGTGAAAAGTTATATCGCAAAGACAAAGTTAAAAAGCAGATTATCTTTCAATAAACGGTTTTACATGTGAAATGTGGTGTAAACCTTTACTCTTCCTAGTACGCAGAGTTTCAACTTCAACGCAATTATCATGTGGTATACGTCGGATTCTGTAAGGTCCATCGTAAACTAGAAAGAATTTGTGACTCAAGTGTTTCTTCTTATGTGACAATGAATGAGCTTTAATGAGAACTTTCTGACCAATATACAATTTCTTTCCATTTGCTTTACCGTGTAGTTTTCTCCTTTTGTCTGCTGCAGATTTTATATTTTTAAGAGCCAAATCAATTATGTCTTTGTGTCGAAGTTTACGTGTATTCGGGAAAGGTACAAGCTCTCTGATTCTGTTCGGTGGTTCTTCATTCTTCAGTACAAGAATAGGTGGTAAAGCAGTGGAATCATGAGGCATTTCATTCAGCACATTTTGAAATAAGTGCAAATATCTGTCCCAATGCTGATGCTTTCTGTGACAACAAAGTCTGCAAAGCTTATTGATTTCTTTCATAATCCTTTCAGACGGGTTGCAATGTGGTGAGTACAATGAAATAAAAACAGGTTTGATTTTATGATTCCGAAGCATGCGTGACCAAACAGCAGATCTGAATTGAGGTCCGTTATCTGAAATGACTTTGCTAACGTGTCCAACTTCACGTAAGAAATTTTTAACAAAGGCGTTGGATACAGACCGTCCAGTGGCTTTACGTAACGGTGTGAAAGAAACAAATTTTGAAGTAAGTTCAACAGCGACTAGAACGTACGAAAATCCATTAGATGTTCTGACAAGCGGTCCCAAGAGATCAACAGCAGCAAATTCTTTTAATTTAGAAGGAATGATAGGAAACAACGGAGCACGATGTGAGATAGCAGATGGTTTAGCCCTTTGACAAAGTTTACAAATAGACAGGACTCTTCGAATTCTCTTTTCCATATTGTTAAAATAACAAGTCGTTCGAAGAATATGATAACATTTTCGTGGACCAAAATGTGCGTAGCTGAAATGAATGTACCAAATGAGCTTATTAACAAAATCGTCAGGAATGCAAAGGACCCATAGCTTGTTATCAACAGTGCAGCGTTTGAACAGTATGTTGTTTCTAACCAGATAATAATGCCGAATCTGTGTGTGTGTCTTTTCAAGCCATTTGCTTTTGATGTCTTTCCAAATCGGATCTTTATCTTGTTCATGAGCAATGTCCTTTAAAGATGTGGTGATGAAGTTTTCAAAGGCGACTTTCTGAATGTAAAGATACTGAAATTTTTCTCGAGGTTGCCTTCTGTGTTACTTTTCTCAAGCCCAGCCGGTGCGCGTGACAGTGCGTCCGCAACAATGTTCTCCTTCCCGGGAATGTAGACTATTGTGAAGTGGAATTCTTGCAGAAAAAATGCCCAACGTTTTAACCTGTCATGATTTAATTTTGAAGACATAAGAAATTGTAATGCACGATGATCACTGTATACTTTTACGTGCTTACCAGAAAGAAAGAAACGGAATTTGTTAAATGCCCAAACGATTGCTAAAGCTTCTAATTCAGTAACGGAATAATTTTTTTCGGATTTTGTTAGCACTCGGCTAGCAAAAGCAATGGTTTTCTGAACAGTAGTGTCATTTTCTGTGGCTTCTTGAAATAAGTGGGCACCAAGACCGACTTAGAAGAATCCGTGCTAAGGCAGAAATCTTGTGACAGATCTGGATGAGCTAGTATTGGCGCGTTAAGTAGCGATTCTTTCAAAGAATTGAATTCCAACTGTGCTTGTTCGTCCCAGTTCCAAATAGTATTTTTTCCAGTGAGAGAACAAAGTTTTGGTGTAACAAGAATTTGCATATTCAGAAAACGATGGTAAAAATTTACGAGATCTAGAAAACTGCGGACTTGTCTTTTTGTGGATGGAACTGGAATGGCTCTGATTGCTTCTAACTTTTCAGGATCTGGCTGAATACCTTCAGAAGAAATAATACGTCCCAAAAACCTCACCTTTGACCTACCGAATTCAGACTTTTCCAAGTTAACTGTAATTCCAGAGTCTGCAAAAATACGTAACAAACTGTTGAGGATGCGATTATGTTGTTCCCATGAAGCTTCTGCTATTAGAATATCGTCCACATATAAGGTGATGTGACGTTTTAAGAACGCAGGTAATATGGAATTCAGCCCGCGAATGAATGCTGCCGAAGAAATGTTCAAACCAAAAGGAAGTTTCCGAAACTGATAACAAACGCCGAAACAAAGGAAAGCTGTGTATTTTCTACATTC
Source organism: Schistocerca americana (assembly GCF_021461395.2). NCBI lineage: Eukaryota > Metazoa > Arthropoda > Insecta > Orthoptera > Acrididae > Schistocerca > Schistocerca americana. Next base: position 197,505,154 of record NC_060127.1, read on the forward strand.
TGGATGAAGTTCGATCTGATAAAAGCTGGATCTGAGATCAATAGAAGACAACACTTTTACACCATTAAAATTTTGAAGACGTTCTTCCAACGTTTGCGGCCTGTCTGTTTCAGGAATGATGATAGTATTGATTTGTCTCGAATTTAAGACAAGCCTGATCGATCCATTTATCTTTTCAACAACATGTAATGGATTGTTGTATGAGCTTACTGCAGGCTCAATAATGCCCTCATTAAGCATAGATTGTATTTATGTTCTAACACGGTCCCTATAATGCGCCGGAATTATGTATGGTCTAACACAAAACTTAGTATGCTCACGAACACGAAATTGGTATTGAAATCCCTTGATTGTTCCTGTTTTGTGAGTAAAAACTGTGGAATGTGCTTGTAAAATCTCAAAAAGGTCCTGTCTATCAGTGTCATTACAATTCTCAATTGTTTGAATTTTATTCTGAATTAACTCATTAATTTCAAATATGCCGTCGATATCATCCCTGTCAGTACTTGCAGAGTGATTGTTAGTGTCTAGTTCCGTAGAAAATTCGGAACTGTTGTCTAACAGAAGGTAAAGCCGATTAATTTCCTCGTCATGGTTTGAGAGCCAATCTTCAAATTTCATAGCTATTGACTTACCTTCCTTCTCTAAACTTATTTCCGCATCGTGAAAGTTTAAGATTGCTTTGTATTCATTCAAAAAGTCTACTCCCAATATAATTTCCGTCGACAATAATGGAACAATAAGAAAGTTCATAGAGTAGCTGTGGCTTTGCCAAAGGAATTCTAAATTGGTTTGTTGGCGTACATCTACACTTTTTCCAAAGATTGCACCTTGTAATTTAATCTTACGTAACGGAAGTGTGGGGCAATCGTTCGATTTGTTGCACTTGCTAAAAGCTGTTTCACTAATTGCTGAAATGGGACTGCCAGAGTCAAGTACTGCCGTAAATTTCATTTACTGTAATGTGAATCACAGGATATGCAATATTGTTATGTTTTACGTCGTGTTCCTGGAGTAAGATGTCCCTAATGTCTTCCATTTTTACGTAATTACTAGCTACGGCAGCTGCGTCGTCAGTTTCATAAGTATGTTTTGTGGCTGCCAGCGGTGTGAGTCATTGCCTATTGTCTCTTTGTTGGCGCGCGTCGTTATTGGAATTTGGAGACCTAACTTCTACAAATTCACCGTGACGAGAGGGCCCTGCCCTGTTTAAATCCCGCCAGTTCTGATGCAATTCAGGTCTGTCGTTACGATCATATCGTCTGTCGTCATGTCGGTAGATTCCATAGTTTCTTTCTTGTCGGTCACGTGGTGGAGAATTTCGCGTAACTGCGCGCTGGACCGTTGCGTCTAAAGTTATTCTGTCTCCCTTGATAATAATTATTTTGGTTCCCATATTGTCTGTTTCTCTGATTGTCTCCGTGATAGTCATTACCGCGGAGAGGTGATCTTTCCCTGCAATTATTACTACTCTGCCAACGGTTGTCGTACGGGTGGTGTCTATTTTGGTCACGATTTGCGTTGTAAGAATAGACCTGTCGTGTCCAGTTATTGTTTCTGTCGTCACGGAATTGTGACGGATGTGACCTGTAGTGATTGTTTTCCTGTTTTCGCATCCCGCGACTGTCTGTGTCAATTTCTAATTCTTGTAAGAGTCCCTGAAAAGCTTCAATGTCGTCTTTGCAACGTCCTGCCAAAATAATATGTCGTAAATGTTCAGGTAATTTGATTAAGCAAATGCGGATGAGTTCTGAAGGGCTGTATGGGTTTGAAAGATATTGATTCTTATGCAACATGTCTTCAAAATATTTGACAAGACTGGAAAATTCAGATTGTTCAAAGTGTTTCATCATCATGATGCTATGTTTTACTCGGTCTTGTGTAGCTTGAGACCAATATGCCGAGAGGAAGGCATGGTAAAACTCTCCTTCACTGTGGCAATCGTGAATGACTGGTCACATTCTTACAGCTGGTTCATTCTCTAAGTAGCCACACATAAATTCTAATCTGTGCTCTAATGACCAGTTGGGAGGAAAACAATGAGGATGAATGTCGTTGCCTGAATTCTTAAATGAATTTACGTGTAGTAATGAACAGCTTATAGTCAAAGTCATCATGTCGGCGAGTCGCATATCGGTCATTGTTACGTCGTTTCGGCGGTTCCATTTCAAAATTCGGTGCACCTTGCCAATTTCTTTCATAATTTCCGAAATGCGCTGTGTTATTATTTTGTGGCTGTTCCGTATTTGTATGTCCCTCTTCCCGTATTGGGGCGCGAGTGTCCTCTGAAATATGTAATTCTTGTATTACCTGTGTCAGCTGATCTTGTACTTCCCGGATTTCTCTTTGGTGCTGCGTATTAATTTGATTCTGATTTTGTTTGAATTTCCTAATTTGTTTGCACTCTTCTGTGCCATTCAGATTATCATCTACCTTCGTAGATAAATTAGTGACCTGATCCGAAAGTTCGGCTACTTTCTCCGATAGTGAACACATTTCCTCAGTGTGTTTTTCTGAACCAAGTTTCAGAGTGTCCATTTGTGTTGAAATCGAATCTACTGTGTCCTTTAAGTTTTCTTGAGTTTTTGCAAGTTGCGTAACCGAATCCGTAGATGCAACTGAGTCAATTTTAGCTTGCAAGGTGTCGTGATTTTCATGAACAATAGTTTGCAGTTCTTTTATGGCTGCTTCGTGATTCTGTAATGCATTTTCATGACGCGAAAAAAAAGGGTGGAAATGCTCACAAATTTGTGTTTTTACGTCATTACAGACTTTTTGATATTTCGATTCGATGTTATGTAGCTCAGTAGTTAAATCTTCACGTGTGTGTTCAAGCGTAGTGTCTAACTTTTGAAGATTTTGTTCCATTGTGTCTAACTTTTTAAGATTTTGTTCCATTGTGTCTAACTGTAGCTGTGTTTGTCTCTCATTTTGTTTCATTTGTTGCATTAATTGCAATAATAATGTATTAGTGTCTGGAATCTGTTCCTCTATGCTTTTCGGCAGTGCATTTTCAGCGGCAACATTCACATTTTGACAAACAGAAAATGTGTCTTGACTTATTTGAGAAAACGGTGAGGACCCAAAACCTGAATCTACAGTATTTGCGAGATTGTTTCCTGTCATTTCGGATTCCTGAGGCGAGTTGTTGCCGACCGATCGATCGATAATGCTTCCCTGTTCACTAATTGTTTCACTGTGTACACCATTATTTGCAACCCGCTCCATTTCCCTATGCGCAATTACCAAATTACTACTTTGAACATTAGTTAATTCATTACTCTGCGGCGCTAACACACTGCTTTCGTCTTCACTGTCATTTCTCAGTTTACTTTGGAGCCTAGTATTACGTTTTTCACACGCCATAATTTTCACAATATTTCACACGATAACACAGAAAAGCACAATTTGAAGAGCAAAATAAAATAACATAGCAATGGAAATAATGTCTACTTAATTGCAAGCGCAGCTGCGAAATACTTGGTGCAAATCTACATGCATGCCACAACTGTTTTACTGTACAACAATGAAAAACTACAACAACAATGGAAACTCACTCTATAATTACGCGCTAGCAATAAACAAAAGCTACACTAATTACACAAACTACAAGAAAAAAATCAGAAGATTCCAGTGAGGTATCCTCGGCTAAGGGTCGACATATGAAACGTCCCCTTTGAACAATTATACAAGACTGTGCTTAAACTGACATACAATATTTTTAGCGCAACGCAATCTGACTTTCAAAATCCCTACAAAAGAATGGCCCTGACTAACATTAAACTATACCTTTCAGAAATCACTTACCTCACAAAAATCTTCATTACTCGAACTACTGCAATACAGCGAGCGCCACTACTGCCAGCTAAATAAAAGATTCAAACTACGGAAGGCAGTAACTACTGATAGGCATAGTTAGCAAATGAAAGATTTTAATAGAGAACAAACAATGTATTTACCTTAATAGTCATAATATATATAGCAGTTCATGACAAATTACAAAATTCCACAATCTCTCTCCCCACATCCACCACTGCTGGCGGCTCACCTCCAACTGCGCAACGCTACGCGCTGTTAACAGCCAGCTGCCCAACACTACAATGGCGAGTATTACAACAATGCAAAGCAGCCACAGACTGCACACAGCACAGCCAGTGATTTTCATACAGAGGTGGCGTTACCAATAAAAAAACCTAAACAGCCTACTTACAAATGTTTTAAGCTAAGGCTTTCAGCCTGTTAAATTGAAAGCCCTTTTTCCTAAGCTTCAAGCCGTTAAACTGTTTAGTTGATATCCGGCCTTCAGCTGGGTTTCAGCCTATTTAGAATTAACATTGAAAAATCTTTGTTTTGGCCTTAACCCGTAACACTGTTCTTGCTTAATGTGTGGCCTTCAGCCTATTTTTATTGAAATAAAAAAAAATTTTTTTGAAAGAAGTTAAACTTCCAAAAGAACTCCTGTACCTCAATTCCTTGCTTAGGCGTTGGGCCCTGGAGTTTCGTATGTGGATTTCAGCCGATTTAAATCAAATCAAAGGAGGTCTTTCGTTAAAACCTTGCGAGTTTTAATTCTTGCTTATGTTATTGTGTGTTTTAACTAATAAAATTTATATGTTGAATGTAACTGACAGCAACTTATTTTGGCCCCTTTCCACAAATATAACCTCACCCACTCTGTCCTGATAGTTCAGAGATTTCACTACCACATGATTCTATTGCATGGAAGAAACGAATCTCAAGATTTGTTAGGGAATTGGTCCAGAATTCAAGAAGATGATCTTACTCAAGGGAACATTCTGCAAAAAGTTTATGAGAACCTCCAACATCAGGCTAAACTACGGAAAGCAAAGTTTGACAAAAGTGTAAAGAAAGTAACCACATATACAGTTGGTGAGAAAATACTATTAAGAAATCATCCGAACCATTCAGCAAGAAAAAACTCAAAACGTGGTCATACAAAATAATGCAGATGTCACATAAAGGGAGTTACATATTAGCTGAGTGTGACTCATATACCGTAAACGGACTGTTTCACCATACAGAAATTAAGAAGTACTTTCAGTAAGAAGAGACGGACAGTAATATGGAAATAAACAGCAAGAAAGAAGAATAAAGAAGGAATTTGATACTGGGGCAGCATCAGTGGAATAGAGCCACACGAGTAGGCCAAAAGCAAACCATGGATGCTATTGTATATTAGTAGTATACAGTTAAGAAGAATATTTTTTTGAACTGTTATTAAATAGTATATGTACATAGTAGAAAGCATTTGTATATATATGCTGAAAGGAGACAGAATGAAGAAAGTCATGAGAAGCAAAAAAAAAAAGAAAGGTATCCGAATTTGGAAAGTAATTGGATCACAGATTTTCCGTTAAGAAGGGAGGAAATGCTGACGGACTTCAAGAGTGTTATTCAGGGGAATGAAGAATTGATTTAAAATCTGTAAATATTTTTCTTACATTTTTATATATTGTGAAGAATGTGTTATTAATAATAGTATTAAGATGAAAAATAATTTCATATGAGTGTGTAGTGGTTATAAAGAGAAAAAGGACACGAATGATAAGAAGGAATATGTATATGGAAAAAGGAAAGGAGATCAGCATCGACGAGAAGATGACCTGCAAAAGATCACATCGGAGAATTCATTGTCAACTACAGTGAATCTGGACACGAAATAGATTAACATACTTTTATGGCTGTTGTTGTAAAATAATCATCAGTGCGGTGCGAAATGGGAGGACGAGCATCGAGTAGACACGAGAATGATGGAAATACTGGAATGGTTCACCAAAGTAATTTAGAACAGTGGAAGGTACAGTGCTGAAATGCATTAATAACGAGGATATCTTTCATTGAATTAATTTCGGATATTATTCGTCGTATAATTGTAAAGGAAAATTAGAGCAGATTACTTTAGTACATGCAACGAGTTGTTGATAAACATGAAATGTCAAAGATACAATGCTGACACCAAAGAGAGTCAGGAGAGGCACTACTGGGAAGCAGAGATGACCCTGTCAGCTGAACTATTAAATAACTCGGCTATATGAGCGGCCTGTTTAAAATCTGGACAAGCAGCAGTACTAGGATCGTCGAATGACAAAGAAGATGACCGAGCTGTCTTTAGCAGCCTGGACAGCTCGGTTGCAGCCGCTGCCTGGTCATTTTTCCATCGGAACTGGCTGCAATCGCTGCTTTGTGCACTCAGTTAAAGAAGGGCTTCTCAACTAATACTGTTGTGAAGTTAGTGCTGTGAAGTGAAAGTGTGATATTTTGTTATGAAAAAGTACCTAAAAATTTGGACAGATCTCATGACATTTGTGGTTTATTTAATGGGCAAATCCTGTTAGGCCCCAAATTTTATCAACACTGTATAGATCGATGTACAGTGTCCATAGCTTGTGGTACGAGTCTGAAAATGACTGGTTCGAAAACAACAGGACACAACTCCACGTTGCCATCGCTCCGAGAAACCTCCAATATCTGTGAGCTGTGATATTAAGGTTTGTGGGGGGCGGTGTGGCATTACATGGGTAGTCGTCCGAGTAGCCCAAGAAATCTCTAAGCAATAATCTTGTCGGGATGTCCATGAAAGTCAGACATACTTTGTGTCACGTGAGAGTAGGAGAGTCAAAGCAGGCAGTAACGCGTGACGTCATCTCGAGTCGAAATTTTTTTGTAAGGCAGTCTTTGCTGAGCGATTGACACTATATAAGAATCAATAGGTAATGAATGAGTTTCTTTTGACATGGTAGATCACAATACTGCGTTATGCGTGATAGTTTTTCCTTTGAAAAAGATAATACCTTCTGATTTGCTCAGGTGCGCGGACAAGCTGTAATCGAGGGCGGGTTCTCTTTAATTTTAAAGAATCGACCTAAAACTGATAATCCATAATCCGGAGTTGGTTTGGAAAACACTCTATAGAGGGCCACGGCCAAACTTTGTTATAAACATATCGCGCGCGGACTTTGAAATAACTGCGCGAAGTTTGAGATACGCGGTGGGCTATAGCGCGTCATAGTCATGTGAAGGATTAAGTGACACTGACCGTGGTTTATTGACCTGGTAATAACTATTAAAGAATTATTGGAGGTAATAGTAATCGTTCTTGGTACTTACAGTAAATGGGGTTTGATTTACTGTTTGAATACGACGTATATTTACTGTTTGAATACGACATATATTTACTGTTTGAATACGACATATATTAATCACGGAATAGTCGATTGATTGATACGTTGGTTAGCAACCAATAAATGGATTGTAATGGAATTACTGGAACGATCATTTCCAATCATTCGTGACCACTACACATACACACCAGAAAACTAACTACGCTCGTTGTGAATGACATTCGGAAGGGATGAGTTTAGTTTGAGCTCCTTGGGATCAATAAACTTCATCCGGATTGGAACTTTATAAACTGTATCGTGTTCCTTCAATTTAGTAGATCGATAAAAATTATAGTCTACACTACATTATTCACCACTTGAAAAAGAGAGCACTTACCTTTTTAGAGTAATGTTTCAGCTTTAGTCATCAATCTTCCCAAAACGGAGATAAGGATGACATTGACACATAGCACTACGTCATGCTGATCAACCACGTATGTGCCGGCCGGTGTGGCTGAGCGGTTGTAGGCGCGTCAGTCTGGTACCGCGCGGCCGCTACGGTCGCAGGTTCGAATCCTGCCTCGGGCATTGATGTGTGTGATGTCCTTAGGTTAGTTAGGTTTAAGTAGTTCTAAGTTCTAGGGGACTGATGACCTCAGATGTTAAGTCCCATAGTGCTCAGAGCCATTTGAACTAACCACGTATGTGACCCCTTCTCCCTCCCTTTTGTCGAAAACCTTGAGGTATAGCCGCGGTACGACAAAAGAAGAAGGAAGAGGGTTTGGACAGCCGAGGAGAAAAGAAGAAAACGACGACGATGGAGCAAGAGAGAGAAAGAAGGAGAGGGGAGGTCACAACCCGACATCTCTGCACCGATGAAGGAACCGGCTTAAGTCTCGCAAGATGGACAAACTCAAGAAACCGTTCCAAGTTCAACAATGAAAAGGAGCTACCAGAATGCAAAACAGCACAAATGGGTTCACGACCTACTCGAGAACAAGTATAAGGCGGTGGGGGTGATGATGGAGCAGCGACACGGGCACACCAGTGTTTAAAGCCTCGACCCCAGGGTCTCTGCCCAGCCGGGCGTCATTTATTGATTCTGAGTCTCCGCGGCTGAGCACAAGTACGAACTAAATGGCCTGTTCGACCGCACCTAAATCAACGCGGGGATTCCCTTGTAGCAGACTCAGCTGAAGCTGGTAATCCGGAGTTGCCCTCGGTGACGCCCGCGGGCTGAGCCTCAACCTCAGGGTGTCCGTCGTCCGCGAACGGCAACCCGAATATCGCTACAACGGCGGCACGAAGCTCTTCCAAAGTAGAGCGACGACCACGAAAAGCAAAGTGTGACTTATCCGCCGCTCGCATTCCCCTCAGGACAACTGAAACAAACTGCCGCTCTGGAAAATCAACTAACAAGGCCAAGCAGGCCGTCTTAACCCTTTCCACGTACTGATGTAACTCCTCTTTATCTTGCTGCATCTGTCAAATATAGCGACATTCGAATTGTTTGCGAACTCCCGTGGTCAATCTTTCGCTAATCACAGGTTCCCTCTGTAGTGACTTGGCAAGACAGCCAAGCCACTCGGAGGTAGCCGAAAGGCACGCGTTAAGCTCACGCAGGCTGGCGTGAGGTCTGGAACAGGACAATGTCTTGAGAATTGCAAATAAAGTACGAAGATCTTGGAATACTTAACTTTAATCCATAATTGGTGTACATCGCTCTTGACGGTACATTAATAACAATCTCAATATAAACTGGTAATGGCGCCTTGCTAGGTCGTAGCAAATGACGTAGCTGAAGCTATGCTAACTATCGTCTCGGCAAATGAGAGCGTATTTGTCAGTGAACCTTTCCTAGCAAAGTCGGCTGTACAACTGGGGCGAGTGCTAGGACGTCTCTCTAGACCTGCCGTGTGGTGGCGCTCGGTCTGCAATTACTGACAGTGGCGACACGCGGGTCCGGCGTATACTAATGGACCGCGGCCGATTTAAAGGCTACCACCTAGCAAGTGTGGCCCTCAACTGCTGCAAGGACAGCCCTTCTGCCATTGCCCTGGATACCAGGATCCTCAATTCGCCTCTAGTTAAATGATACAATAGAGACAAAACTACTTGATGGGAAACACCAAACGCATCAGCGTGTTGCTCAAAGCGAACCAGCAACCATAACAACCTTTCAATTTGCTCGAGTCGGTCTATAACTAATTCTGTGATGTCTCGAAACAGGTGCAACAGGGGATTAGGTAGCTTAGCAGACGCCTGGTCCAACCCCTCGGACGACATTAGGGCATTATTCCCGGGCTCGCTAACGCACCGCCCGGAAGGCAACAAATACTGCTCCCCGGTTCTCTTCTCATCAAGCTCTAAACATGTGACCCGAAACTGCAGTTCGTTAACCAAGGACCCGAATTCGGCGGTCCATTCCTTATCACGATCCTCTAATTTTAATGCCCCTTAGTCAGATATCCGGTTGGCTAAATGTACCGGCTGCGCCCGCACCCTGTCTAACTGACAGTCACTAGGTTGAGTGCCTTCTAAAAAGCCAATATTGTCCTCGGGACTCCTAACAGCTTCAAACAAAAACTCATTGGCTGCCTTTGTCTCACCCACAACATCGGGCGCGACGTCAACCGGCTGAAGAACGGTAGCACGCAAACGGGCTGCTAAGTCCGGAACACTGCCCTCATTAGGTTAGCGTCTTATCGCCAGCTCATACATGAGGTGGCCCTTCCTCAATAGGCCGATCCTGGGGCACTGCCTGACCGCCATTACAGAGTTGATCCCCTAAAACAGAACCAAACAACAAAGACAGAACCGTACAACACTAACAATTCTTAACCAATCAAACCAACATTAACTGAAATGGCGATATTACAATCGTAACCACGCTCTGCTACCAGTGAAACCTGGTAATTAAGTTAGGCAGGATGGGGTTACGATTGTGGACGGGGCCCGAATCAATTACTATTGCAATTTCACTCATTTATTTTAGTAAATAATTTTTGAAAACAAGCCCATGAGGTCAAATCTGACCTTTAAGAGACGTAACCACAATCACGGCTTAAGGACTTTAACGCCAAAAATGGCAATTATAAAAAAAATTTAACAAATATAATGTCAAACGCCGAATGGCATAGCAAAAGTTAAGTTAATAAAACAAACATCAGATAACCAAACAGGCGAGACAAGTGATGGTAATTTAATAATACAGTAATAAAATACACTCCTGGAAATTGAAATAAGAACACCGTGAATTCATTGTCCCAGGAAGGGGAAACTTTATTGACACATTCCTGGGGTCAGATACATCACATGATCACACTGACAGAACCACAGGCACATAGACACAGGCAACAGAGCATGCACAATGTCGGCACTAGTACAGTGTATATCCACCTTTCGCAGTAATGCAGGCTGCTATTCTCCCATGGAGACGATCGTAGAGATGCTGGATGTAGTCCTGTGGAACGGCTTGCCATGCCATTTCCCCCTGGCGCCTCAGTTGGACCAGCGTTCGTGCTGGACGTGCAGACCGCGTGAGACGACGCTTCATCCAGTCCCAAACATGCTCAATGGGGGACAGATCCGGAGATCTTGCTGGCCAGGGTAGTTGACTTACACCTTCTAGAGCACGTTGGGTGGCACGGGATACATGCGGACGTGCATTGTCCTGTTGGAACAGCAAGTTCCCTTGCCGGTCTAGGAATGGTAGAACGATGGGTTCGATGACGGTTTGGATGTACCGTGCACTATTCAGTGTCCCCTCGACGATCACTAGTGGTGTACGGCCAGTGTAGGAGATCGCTCCCCACACCATGATGCCGGGTGTTGGCCCTGTGTGCCTCGGTCGTATGCAGTCCTGATTGTGGCGCTCACCTGCACGGCGCCAAACACGCATACGACCATCATTGGCACCAAAGCAGAAGCGACTCTCATCGCTGAAGACGACACGTCTCCATTCGTCCCTCCATTCACGCCTGTCGCGACACCACTGGAGGCGGGCTGCACGATGTTGGGGCGTGAGCGGAAGACGGCCTAACGGTGTGCGGGACCGTAGCCCAGCTTCATGGAGACGGTTGCGAATGGTCCTCGCCGATACCCCAGGAGCAACAGTGTCCCTAATTTGCTGGGAAGTGGCGGTGCGGTCCCATACGGCACTGCGTAGGATCCTACGGTCTTGGCGTGCATCCGTGCGTCGCTGCGGTCCGGTCCCAGGTCGACGGGCACGTGCACCTTCCGCCGACCACTGGCGACAACATCGATGTACTGTGGAGACCTCACGCCCCACGTGTTGAGCAATTCGGCGGTACGTCCACCCGGCCTCCCGCATGCCCACTATACGCCCTCGCTCAAAGTCCGTCAACTGCACATACGGTTCACGTCCACGCTGTCGCGGCATGCTACCAGTGTTAAAGACTGCGATGGAGCTCCGTATGCCACGGCAAACTGGCTGACACTGACTGCGGCGGTGCACAAATGCTGCGCAGCTAGCGCCATTCGACGGCCAACACCGCGGTTCCTGGTGTGTCCGCTGTGCCGTGCGTGTGATCATTGCTTGTACAGCCCTCTCGCAGTGTCCGGAGCAAGTATGGTGGGTCTGACACACCGGTGTCAATGTGTTCTTTTTTCCATTTCCAGGAGTGTAAAACGCAAGGGCAAGTGACAGACGGTGCTCCAGGAATCGGCCTCTGAGTAGGTCACACCAAAAACCCTTTCGCGAGCGAAGAGAAAGGCAGCCAAGGATTGCATTCGGATCACAAGATGGTAACTCGGACTAGCGGCAGTGTAGCGAGCGACTAACGATAATCTTAGTGAGGCTACTTGACATCCCACAAAACAAACGCAAGATGTAAAATTACGCCATAGCCGGAACCGGCGGTCTGGGCTCTGCCCGCAGAATACTGTGCTTAGAGCACCTGGAACATGAAGGAATGACTACCACTAAGGTAGAAGAACGACACCCAACCTACAATCAAGAAGCTGTCAAACTTACACTCCTTACTGGACAGCGGCGGCGAGGCGAGAAAACGTGCACTGCCGTTACATACGCTAACCCCCTGGGCAGATAACTGGGGCGTTGGCGGCCACCAAGCAGGAAAATACCGCTGGTTGAACTTAACAGTATAAGAAGCTGAAAATAGTAAACAGTAATTAGAAGCTCAGGAAGGCTAATCAGATCCGCCTTTCCCAGCTACTCCACTCGCTGCTTTTTGCTCGGCGACACTACGAGCAGCAACACGAACTCGAGTCACTGGAGAATCGCGGGACTTCACAATGGTGGAGGTTTCTCTGCGCGAATTGGAATGCACTCAGCTTCAACATGCATGTTCGGGCTTCGACGAGGTGGTGCACCCTCGTGACCACTGCCCTTAGATCCGGCAGTCCACGGAAGCCGCCAGCAGTCCCGGCGTGTCGTCGCTCTGCGTGGACCTCGCTGCTCCTCCGTCCCTAACCGAACTCCACACTCACACCACACGGAAGAGGAACGAGATCGCCCCAAAGATAGGGCAGCAGAACTACATATCGATAGGCGCCGCTGCTGCCACTAGCGGACAGGCAATGCTTATGTAACCGAGTGGCGCCAGTGAACACTCCAAGAAGACAAACAATGCAACCGTGCCAACTAAGCGATACGGTCTGGCAGAAACCTACACACGGCACCAACGTGAGCCGCAACACGGCTCATGTCTGAACTGCTTATTCTCTATATTTCGTTCTGTACAAGGCAACAATGTTCACAAACATCTTCAGAAAATACTTGGGTTTGCACTGGTGGCCAATAGTTTATCTTATTCAAAAATTATGTTCTTGTTGTTGCCAGTCTACATTACATAAACTTTCTGCTTCAGTCATCGGTTAGTTGCCTTTTTTTTGTCCAAATGGCAGAACTGATCAACTACTTTTAGTGCCTCATTTCCTTATCTAATTCCCTCAGCATCGCCTGCCTTAATCTGACTAGATTCCGCTGACCTTGTTTTACTTTTGTTGATACTCATAATCACACTATCCATTCTGTTCCGCTCTTCTTCAAAGTCGTTTGCCGTCTCTGGCATAATTATAGTGTCACCCACTAACAGCACAGTTCTAATTTCTTCTTCTTAAACTTCACTTCTTTTTCAAGTTTCCCCTCGGTTTCCTTTACCGATTTCTCAATTTACAGATTAAATAACATTAGATAGAGACTACAGCCCTGTCACACGTCTTTCCTTCACACCCTTCGAATCATATATCGGCAGTCCGGTTTCCACACCAGTCGCAGATAACTTTTCGCTGCCGGTATATTACTGCTGCTACCTACAGAATTTACGGAAGTATTTTCCAGTGAACATTGTCAAAATCTTTCTCCTAATGTACAAATGGTATTAACGTACGTTTCCCTTTCTTCAGTCTGCCTTGTAAGATAAGCTGTAAGGTCAGCAAAGTTTCACGTAATACTATGTTTCTCCGCAACTGAAACTGCTCTTCCATGCTGTTAGCTTCTACCAGTTTTTCCAGTTCTCTGTAATTCATCCGTCTCAGTATTTTTGGCATCCATAACATGTTAAACTGATGGACCAGTAATATTGACACCTTTTTCAGTCTCTCAAAAAAAAAAAAAAAAAAAAAAAAAAAAAAAAAAAAAAAACATGTGCACGTGCAGAAATTCTTCTACAGAGTAGAAGTTGTGAAGCACATATAATTTCAGTTTGTGTTCGAAGTTAACTTCATTGTCTATTAAATGCTTTACGTAACTTGGTACGTGGTGAGATTTTTGTGGGTGGATACCTCATCTTTTCCGTGCCACACGAAAGCTGTCCTCCCACGGGGACGAGGCGCGGGGCCAACTAGAGGTACGGGCCCTGCAACGAATTTGTGACGTCACACTAGTCGGCTTGTCCGCCACACTTCACGAAGGCTCAGCTCCGTGCGAGGCCCACGGAAAACCAATATGTAATTGAAAGGGTACCCACTAAAGGTGATGTTTTGTCGTGTGATGTCGAGAACTTGCATGCGTTTAAACATGCAGTAAAGAACTATTAAGCTAGCCTGAGACAGTTACCCGCTCCCCGCCCGAGGCGGCTGCTGGCCCTCGTGAGACCTACAGTGTCACGTGCTGTGACGTCAGCGCTACGGCCTCTGTGTCTCGTGGGCCTCGACGAGGCGCTGCTGACGTCACACCGTGGAACCGCCCGCGTGGAATAAAGAAACTGGCGTACTAGGTTTTTGCCTAGTGGAGAGGAACTTGGCCAGCAGGGTGCGACAACTAGAACACAGGAACCACCGTATTATATAGTGTTGAACATTGTATTTGGTGGGTTTTCTTTCTCGCTAGAGTACGTGGTAGGAATAGTAGCTCTTGAGGATTGAGCAAATTGGGGATCTTTCGCAAACGAATCGTTTCAGCTACGATCTGTCACAATAAAATAACAGGAAACTAAGTATCACTAGGCAACAGCTTCCTACAGTTGATGTTTTTAGTGTTATAACTTGTTTTTTTTTACGAAAATGTACCTTTTCAGAGCTACGGCACAATGATGATGTATCAAAACCGCGCCTTTTTGGTGCAATCTGCATATTAAATATCAGTAGCAGTACATGATTTATAAGTAGATCGTCCATGTAGGTTTGATCCCGAGCACAACGGCCAGATACTAGAATTTTTGTTCTATTTAAATGTGCAGGGTAACATCCGAGATCCAGCCTCATGCCAGTGATGGATGTCCCATGACGTTAACTTAGCTCCACGTAGTGAAGCACAGTCGAGGAAAGATGTCCACATTATTTGGGCGCTAGGTGTCTGCCTTGTGTTGTGATACGTACCATTTACGGTTGCAGTCATGGTGACCAGCTTTCGTGATCGTAGTTTTGATACTGCTGGTGTTAGAGGCAAACGCCCTTCGGCACTGCTGCTCTTTGATGGGTGGTCGTCTATTTTGTTGTATAAAATTCCGAGATGTCCTTTTATTTACAGGAAGTGGATGTTTGTGTCATTTTTCCCGATTCTGTGATGGTCTCCAGTATCTCCTAAATCAATCTGTTAGCATGCTTGTCGAATTTTCGGTTCCGTAATCTCTCCATAAAGCTTTCGGAGTCAGTGAGTATTAATAGGATCTTAAATGTCTGCATTAGATAATAATGGCTTCTCGTATGGCCAGTAGCTCCGCTGTGTAGATGGAGGTTTTAAGAGGAAGTGTACTAATTTGATAGGTGCCGTTAGAGGGGCTGTAGAAAGCGTATCACATTCTCTCACATGTTTTGGAGCCATCTGTGTACAGTGTCCAACGTCGTTCAGTAAAATGCTACATTTCATTACTTACGTGTTTTGTAATGGGACGCGAAACTAAAGAGTCACCCATCCACAAGGATCAGCTCAGTTTGCAGGTAAAAATAAGTTCAATTTAGTGTTTTGTTTATGTATTTGTAATATTTTGTTATGTTTGCAAAATATTTAAAGTTTTGTATTTTTGTTTTGTATGTTTCATGTTTGGAGAGAGCAGCACAACTCGCGGAAACAGCATCAGCATCTTCACTGCCGGAACCATAAAGAAAATTGCTGGCGACTAGACGTCGCGGGTCAACGGCCAACGAGCAGCAGATCCTGTGTCCGGGCTGTTGCGTCGAGCCTCCAACAGTCAAATAAGTAAAAAATTGTAATTTTCCATTGTAATGACGTCACAGAATGTTTAGTTCATGTTGTATTTCGTTCAGTTCTGTTTTGGTTCAAATGGCTCTGAGCACTATGGGACTTAACATCTGTGGTCATCAGTCCCCTAGAACTTAGAACAACTTAAACCTAACTAACCTAAGGACATCACACACATCCATGCCCGAGGCAGGATTCGAGCTTGCGACCGTAAAGTCGCGTGGTTCCAGGCTGAAGCGCCACTCCGGCCGGCTCAGTTCTGTTTTGTCGAGTCTGATGTTTACATCTGTATGGAGCATATACGAAGACAATAAAACAGTGTATGCTCTAAAACTTAAATACGTGTTCGACAATTATCTATTATATTGAGGAAGAATTATTACTGAATTTTTCCGGGATATTAATTTTCAGAATAGTTTGATTTCGATTTTTGAATCTTAAAGGTTTTACAGTCTGATTTTAATATGGGAAAAATAAGATAACTTGCAAGAATATAACTTCCAAGAAGAAACAAACGACATCTAAATTTCAAAAGTTTGCGCAAACCAGTTGGGCTGAGTGACGTAATTTTGCACAAACGATTCAACTGAAGGTGTTTTAATTACAGTTTCGTTCAAGAATCTTTTATAGAGAACTTCAAAAGAATTTAAATAATTTTTTTGAAGTGTTTTGTAAACGACGTAGGTGACGAAGTCTGCACATGGTCATATGTCAAACAAAATCATTGAGTTATACGCTTCGTAACACTACACAGTGGTGTTTTAATTACAGTTTCGTTCAAGAATCTTTTATAGACAACTTTAAAAGAATTTGAATAACTTTTTTGAAGTGTTTTGTAAACGACGTAGGTGACAAAGTCTGCACATGGTTATATTTCAAACAAAAATCATTGAGCCATATGCGTCGTTACACTACAGTTTCCCGTTACTTAAATAGTGTGGAAAATACGAGAGTTGGGTTGTATCAAAAAAGATGTCAAACTGACACCGAAAGCAAGGTAATTTCATGCCCTGTGAGATGATAGGTAAGAGATGTCGCCCTTTCTCGTAGCCTCTTAATCTCTAATCACAGAGCCCATTACTCTCCGTTCACCAAATAATAAACTGAAGAATAAAGTAAGATACGTGTGGTTAGCTAATCACTGACGAAATAAAGAAACGAACCATTTACACTAATGGATACTGCGGTGATTAATTTGCAACTGCAGGGACGAAATGAAGGGAAAAGGGTCCTATGAACATGCGTACGGAAACGCTCCGTTGCCACAGTGATGGCGCTGACAAGTGACGTGCTGTGTGCTCCTCGTGCGTTGCAGGCTGTGTGGTCGACGCGGCGTACTGTAGGCAGCAGAATGGTCCGGTGTTCGTGTCAGGAACAAGCCAACACGGTGTTTGTGTAACGGTCGAGGGGCAGCACGGCTGTACCAGAACAAGTACCCTCACACACACCAACACATTACACAACACTTCGAGCCCTTTTTGGCGTTTGTGTGATCGTGGGTCCTTTCAGACAGGCGAACGTGCAGGTAGGCGGTGGACTCCAGATTTGGAGGACCGGGTTCTACAGGATACTGAGAGGAACCCCAGTACAAGCTCCAGCCGCCGACACGGTGTAAGCCAGAGTACGATCACGTGTGCCCTGCACGACAGCCGCTGCCGCCCCTCTCACCTGCAGTGCCACGGAGTAGTGATGGGGAGCTCGTGAATGGGTCGTTCAAATGAACGCTTCACTCCAGTGAAGTCTGAACTAACCACTCAATTTCAATGAACTGGTACTTCAAACTCTTCACAGATAGCACACTCCACATATTTTTCTAGTTCACTCACTCTATTCTCCTCTTCCACTACATCGGCGATACGTCACTCGTTCTCCCTTCACTTCAGTCCTCCCTCTACTGCCAGTCGACGAATCGCGCGGTGTTTGTGGGTAAAGGTAGGTTTAGGAGGGGCTGGGGGGTGAGGGGCGAGGGGAAGGCAGCGTCAGCTGCTTCCTGCAGTGCTGACATCATTGTTGTTGTTGTTGTGGTCTTCAGTCCAGAGACTGGTTTGATGCAGCTCTCCATGCTACTCTACCCTGTGCAAGCTTCTTCATCTCCCAGTACCTACTGCAACCTACATCCTTCTGAATCTGCTTAGTGTATTCATCTCTTGGTCTCCCTCTACGATTTTTACCCTCCACGCTGCCCTCCAATACTAAATTGGCGATCCCTTGACGCCTCAGAACATGTCCTACCAACCGATCCCTTCTTCTAGTCAAGTTGTCCCACAAACTTCTCTTCTCCCCAATCCTATTCAATACTTCCTCATTAGTTATGTGATCTACCCATCTAATCTTCAGCATTCTTCTGTAGCACCACATTTCGAAAGCTTCTATTATCTTCTTGTCCAAACTATTTATCGTCCATGTTTCACTTCCATACATGGCTGCACTCCATACAAATACTTTCAGAAATGACTGCCTGACACTTAAATCTATACTCGATGTTAACAAATTTCTCTTCTTCAGAAACGCTTTCCTTGCCATTGCCAGTCTACATTTTATATCCTCTCTACTTCGCCCATCATCAGTTATTTTGCTCCCCAAATAGCAAAACTCCTTTACTACTTTAACTGTCTCATTTCCTAATCTAATTCCCTCAGCATCCCTGACATCATTACCCGTGACTATTTATGCAGTTATACTTCGCGTCTACGGATTCTACCGTAGACAGCGCTTGCAGACAAATCAATATTAAAGAGACAAACGAAGAGGCTGGCTGTGTGAGCACGCACAGCCAACATGAAAATAAAAGGTTTGTTAATAACACTCAAAAAGGGATTTTACCTGAAATCGTACCAATGACTACAGGTGACAGTTTACGTTTTGAATGTGGAGGATTATTATTCTCAACAAAAATAAAATCTACAGGAAAACGTCTGAATAATTACTTAACGTAGGTATATAGACTTTGTGACAGCGGTAAACATACTCATTCTTTTTTGGATTAAATTTTAAAAGGAACATAAAATTGGACTGCATTTCGTTGGTAGCCCAGGTTTTCAGTCCATGAATACAACAAATAACGTTTCATTTTGCAGACAAAGACTTTTTTGGGCGCTTCACGAGAAAATGTCAAGCAAGATTAAATGTAATACCTTCTTTATATGTGACAGGCTTCTGTGTTTAACTTATCTTTGTCCCTTTCGACCATGCTCTATTTAAGTTAACCGAGACGCTGTAAGAGCGTAAAACGTTGCGTGCACGTTACTGTATAGTTCGGCCATCGTTGGTAAAATTATGAAGTATTACGAAACTTTATTGTACGAACGAGGCGAAGCGAGAGTAGCCGCGGCTGAGCGGCGAACTGGGCAACTTCGGCAGGCTTCCGTACTTCATGAATGAACTACTTCATCTGAACGCTTCACCGCAAAGAATGAAATGAATGAAGTAGTTCACGGGAATGAACGAGTTCGACCAATCTCTACCACGGAGGCGACTTTGAACATCTGTTGTGGCGTGGATGCGATGTGGAGCTGTACTGTGTTCCGGGACGATTTGATGCCGTCGTACGCACCCCGTCCATTTCCGGACACATGTTCGTAGGACCCTTATTTCCCCATTTCCAGTCGAGAATCCGTCCCTGCAGGTTGTCAGTTTTTTTAATGTTCACCCTTTATACAGGGTGGTTATAATTTGAACTATCTCTACTTGAGAGGGCCCCCATGACAAACGAGTCATCGTGGGGCAATGAAACTTTCGCTCTACTGCTGGACCGTGGAATGTTCAGCAGTCGTCACATGTCCATCATTCTCAGTGAGGCAACAGTAGTAACTTCCTGAAGAATTTGTAGCGCAACTAGTCGTCAGCCTATCCCAAGAGCAATTCCAAAATCGCCAGTCAATTAGAGCTTCCGAATAATGTTCGTCAACCCCGATGAGGAAAGAGGATTTGTCTGTATTTCTTTAGTGCGTCCATAATCGCGAAGAACGGCAGCTCTGTTACAGTTGTCCTGATGAAACAGCTTCACGGGCGAGGCCCTGCTCACCTGGTCCAGAACCGAGCTGCCTGTCCGCAGCTGTAATGCCGGCGAGCCGAGCCACTAACATTGCTAACAGCGCAAATCCTGTAGCGCACGGTTTGAACATCATTCCTATGAAGTTGGCTACCCGTACGGTAAATACCCTACTGGACATTAAAAATGCTACGCCACGAAGATGACGTGCTACAGACGCGAAATTTAACCGACAGGAATGATATGTCTGCGTAAGCAGAAGAAACTAATGATCAAAGTCCGAAAACAATTTATTGGACAGTTCAATTAACCAAAACAAATTCTCCATGTATAATACCAACACAAAACAGTGATCCGTCTTCGAATCACAACTACATACAAGAATAATATAGAAAACAACAGAAATAATTTCCTACTAGTCTCCACCAGAGACTTCTCCGATATACCGAGCCTAACCCAGAGATCAGCGAGAAGATCAAAGCCGGGCTGCCGGGACAGCAACTATCCACGTCTACTGGCGGTCGATGAACTGCCGATGAGCGGCCGAGCGCCGGCCTTCATAGCGCTTCAGCGGATGAGTACCTCGGAACTATTTTCCATCACGTGGTTTGACGTGTGAAAATAGTTCTGGGATCTGCAGCGACCTCTTCCTTATGTTTATGTGGGCCGGTAGTGGCCCCTGGTGGCCGCTGGGGTCTTTGCTCTGGTGGTGTTGTTGTTATGGCCGTTCATCAATATTGCCTGTCGGTTGTGTAGTGCTTCGGTGTGCCTGTGAAGCGGGCAACCCGTGACTGCAGGCTGTCAGTTTGGTTGCTGATACTCTAGGCGCAGTGATGTCTGGTGGAGAAGGCCACAGCAAGAAAGAAAATGCTGTGATATGCAAATGATTTGCTTTTCAGAGCATTCACACAAGGTTGCCGCCGTTGGCGACACCTACAACGTGCTGACATGAGGAAAGTTTCCAACCGATTTCTCATACGCAAACAGCAGTTGACCGTCGTTGCCTGGTGAAACGTTGTTGTGATGCCTCGTGTAGGCTAAGGAGGAGAAATGCGTACCATCACGTTTCCGACTTTGATAAAGGTCACATTTTAGCCTATCGCAATTGTGGTTCATCGTATCGCGACATTGCTGCTCGCGTTGGTCGAGATCCAATGACTGTTAGCAGAATATGGAATCGATGGGTTCAGGAGGGTAATACGGAACGCCGCGCTGGATCCCAACGGCCTCGTATCACTAGGATTCGAGATCACAGGCATCTTATCCGCATGGCTGTAACGGATCGTGCAGCCACGTCTCGATCCCTGAGTCAACAGATGGGGACGTTTGCAAGACAACAACCATCTGCACGAACAGTTCGACGACGTTTGCAGCAGCATGGTCTATCAGCTCTGAGACCATGGCTGCGATTACCTTTGACGCTGCATCACAGACAGGAACGCCTGCGATGGTGTACTCAACGACGAACCTGGGTGCACGGATGGCAAAACGTCAAATGATTCAAATGGCTATAAGCACTATGGGACTTAACATCTGAGGTCATCAGTCCCCTAGACTTAGAACTACGTAAACCTAACTAACCTAAGGACAACACACAGATCCATGCCTGAGGCAGGATTCTAACCTGCGACCGTAGCACCAGCGCGGTTCCGGACTGAAGCGCTTAGAACCGCTCGGCTACAGCGGCCAGCGTCCGGCAAATCGTCATTTTTTCGTATGAATCCAGGTTCTGTTTACAGCAACATGATGGTCGCATCCGTGTTTGGCGACATCGCGGTGAATGAACATTGGAAGCGTGTATTCGTCATCGCCATACTGGCGTATCACCCGGCGTGACGGTATGGGGGTGCCATTGGTTACACGTCCCGGTCACCTCTTGTTCGCATTGACGGCACTCTCAACAGTGGGCGTTACATTT
The DNA here is from genome assembly GCF_021461395.2 of Schistocerca americana. Classification (NCBI taxonomy): domain Eukaryota; kingdom Metazoa; phylum Arthropoda; class Insecta; order Orthoptera; family Acrididae; genus Schistocerca; species Schistocerca americana. The sequence continues at coordinate 197,526,810 of NC_060127.1, forward strand.
CAGACGTGTTGCGACCCGTGGCTCTACTCTTCATTCGATCCCTGATAAACTCTACATTTCAGCAGGATAATGCACGACCTCATGTTGCAGGTCCTGTACGGGCCTTTCTGGATACAGAAAATGTTCGACTGCTCCGCTGGCCAGCACTCTCTCCAGATCTCTCACCAATTGAAAACGTATGGTCAATGGTGGCCGAGCAACTGGCTCGTCACAATACGCCAGTCACTACTCTTGATGAACTGTGGTATCGTGTTGAAGCTGCATGGGCAGCTGTACCTGTACACGCCATCCAAGCTCTGTTTGACTCAACGCCCAGGAGTATCAAGGCCGTTATTAGGGCCAGAGGTGGTTGTTCTGGGTACTGATTTTTCAGGATCTATGCACCGAAATTGCGTGAAAATGTAATCACATGTGAGTTCTAGTATAATATATTTGTCCAATGAATACCCGTTTATCATCTGCATTTCTTCTTTGTGTAGCAATTTTAATGGCCGGTAGTGTAGTTTTCTGTGTACACTGGCTCAAGTAGCGAAGGTGTCGTTACGCTGCTTGACATCTGCTAAGGAACAGTGATGTTAAACTTCCTGGCAGATTAAAACTGTGTGCCCGACCGAGACTCGAACTCGGGACCTTTGCCTTTCGCGGGCAAGTGCTCTACCAACCGCCCGGGAAAGGCAAAGGTCCCCAGTTCGAGTCTCGGTCGGGCACACAGTTTTAATCTGCCAGGGAGTTTCATATCAGCGCACACTCCGGTGCAGAGTGAAAATCTCATTCTGGAAACAGTGATGTTGTTGGACAGTAATAATGACAGGTAATGAAACACAGTAGACACGTAACAGAGGTGGAGTGGAGCAGAGTGGAGCAAGACAGTACAGGTTTCAGCACGTGGGAAAGCAAGATAAAAGACATAAATAACGTTCATGTTTGAGACCGGTCAGACTCCCAACATAAAGGTCGATATCGGACTCTCAGTAGGGAACACGCCCTCCTCAGGCAATAACGCACATTTGACACCTGTAATGGACATTGGCTATCAAACTGTTGGGAGTCCTCGGGTGATATTTGCCCACCCCTCTCTCAACCCGTTTTTCAGTTCTTGCACGGTTGGGGGAGGGGGTCTACGTTGAGAAACACTTCTTTCGAGAGCATCGCGAGGATGTTCTGTAGCGTTTAAGTTCGGTGAGTGCACAGGCCATTCCATACGGTGAGTATCTTTAGTTTCCAACGTGTGCGACACTTCAGCGTTCTGTGTGGGCTGCCATTGCCATCCATAAACAGAAAGTCGGGACGTAGGGCACGCCTAGGTGGACGAGATCCAGAATAATTTCCCTCCAATACAGCCGTGCTGTGACGGTACCTCGCGCAAAGATACGCAGCGGTATTCTGTCACTGTGCACGGTGCCTGCCCGCGTCACAACGCCGACGTCACACAGATGCCGTTCACCAGCAGCCTGTGGTGTGTAACGTTTTCCCTTCTCTGTCAACACTAACTGGGGGTCAGGATCACTTGCCACAGTGAAGCGGGATCCGTCGGAGAACATCACTCCGTACTACTATTGCTGGTCCCAACGAACAAGCTGCCTACACCAACGAACTGTTTCTTGACGATGGGTAGTTGATATGGGATACACTTAACAGGCTTCCGTGCATAGAAAACAGTTTCATTTATTCACCACGAATTGGTTCTGGGCAGAGACACGTGTACAGGTAGCGGTTTCAAGGGCTGCTGCGATCTGTCTGGGAAAGACACGAGTGTTCCCTTTCGCGACTAAAAGCATTTCGAAGTACAACGGCCTTTTTTAGTGGCACTTGGACTGTGCTTCGAGCCGTCCAACCGGTGGTCCACGGTCGTGAGCACTCAAACCGTGTCTCGCAGACGTGCCGTACCACGCGGAATGTCGCACTAATCGGTGCCTTCGGTGACAACCTTCGTCAAACACGGCACTGCGTGGACGTGGACTGTCGAGCGCGTACAGCGCGATCGGGCACAGACTCCGCTGCAGTTAACACGCCCCGCCCCGCCCTCTGCATCTCATTTTGCTATCATTGGTCGCGTCTTCCGTAGCAGTGCTCGCCGTTTCGTAGCAACTGACAGAATTTGTTCCTTAGCAACTTTCAGCTGTTCCTTGACAATTGTCAGGCAGTGTATAATCACCCTGTAAACGCCTTCGCGATTTTCCTGACCCCCGTCGCTTCGAGGCACACGATAGAATGGCTCCCCAATCCAGGCCGGACCGCCGTCCAGTCACCACCTCGTCGTTGCTCAGTCGGTCGTTTGAGCTCGGCGACCTCGCTGCCTACGAATCGTTACATCGACCCCCCCCCCCCCCCAAAAAAAAAAGAAGATGCAAAAGAAATAATAAATGAGTACCATGCAAGTTCTGTGTTCAGATAAGATCACATATCATTACAGAGGTAAGCACGCGAAATGTTTTTCTTGCTGTTCAGTTGTTGTTTTTGTGGTCTTCAGCCCGAAGACTGGTTTGATGCGGCTCTCCATGCCAGCCTATGCTGCGCAAGCTCTGTACCTCTGAAAAACCACTGCAGCCCAGCAGCCCACACGCATTTCAACGTTATTCTTGTATTCGTGTTGTATTCAAGCATCGGTCTCCCTCTTATTATTTTTACCCCCCCCCCCCCCCCCCCTACCTGCAACCCTCCCCGACACACACACACGCACACCACACACACTTCCCTTTATTACAAACTGACGATTCCTCAATGCCTCAGTCGACCCCTTCTTTTAGTCGACTTATGCCATAATTTTTCCCCATTTCCATTCAGTAAGTCAGCATTAGTTACTTGATCTACACATTTAATTTTTTCTTTTCGTAGCGTCATATTCCAACAGCTTCTATTTCCATTTGTGTAAACTGCTTATCGTACACATTTCACTTCTAGTCAAGGCTACACTCCACACAAATACACTCTAAAAAATAATAAAAAAGAACGCAACACTAAGGAATTATCCGAATGGGGCGGAAATCGGTAGATGTGATGGACATATACAGACAAAAAAAATTGATGAATTGTTGTTGTTGTGGTCTTCAGTCCTGAGACTGGTTTGATGCAGCTCTCCATTCTACTCTATCCTGTGCAAGCTTCTTCATCTCCCAGTACCTACTGCAACCTACATCCTTCTGAATCTGCTTAGTGTATTCATCTCTTGATCTCCCTCTACGACTTTTACCCTCCACGCTGCCCTCCAATGCTAAATTTGTGATCCCTTGATGCCTCAAAACATGTCCTACCAACCGATCCCTTCTTCTAGTCAAGTTGTGCCACAAACTTCTCTTCTCCCCAATCCTATTCAATACCTCCTCATTAGTTACGTGATCTACCCACCTAATCTTCAGCATTCTTCTGTAGCACCACATTTCGAAAGCTTCTATTCTCTTCTTGTCCAAACTGGTTATCGTCCATACATGGCTACACTTCATACAAATACTTTCAGAAACGACTTCCTGACGCTTAAATCTATACTCGATGTTAACAAATTTCTCTTCTTCAGAAACGATTTCCTTGCCATTGCCAGTCTACATTTTATATCCTCTCTACTTCGACCATCATCAGTTATTTTACTCCCTAAATAGCAAAACTCCTTTACTACTTTAACTGTCTCATTTCCTAATCTAATCCCCTCAGCATCACCCGATTTAATCTGACTACATTCCATTATCCTCGTTTTGCTTTTGTTGATGTTCATCTTATATCTTCCTTTCAAGACACCGTCCATTCCGTTCAACTGCTCTTCCAAGTCCTTTGCTGTCTCTGACAGAATTACAATGTCATCGGCGAACTTCAAAGTTTTTACTTCTTCTCCATGAATTTTAATACCTACTCCGAATTTTTCTTTTGTTTCCTTTACTGCTCGCTCAATATACAGATTGAATAACATCGGGGAGAGGCTACAACCCTGTCTCACTCCTTTCCCAACCACTGCTTCCCTTTCATGCCCCTCGACTCTTATAACTGCCATCTGGTTTCTGTACAAATTGTAAATAGCCTTTCGCTCCCTGTATTTTACCCCTGCCACATTCAGAATTTGAAAGAGAGTATTCCAGTTAACGTTGTCAAAAGCTTTCTCTAAGTCTACAAATGCTAGAAACGTAGGTTTGCCTTTTCTTAATCTTTCTTCTAAGATAAGTCGTAAGGTTAGTATTGCCTCACGTGTTCCAACATTTCTACGGAATCCAAACTGATCTTCCCCGAGGTCCGCTTCTACCACTTTTTCCATTCGTCTGTAAAGAATTCGCGTTAGTATTTTGCAGCTGTGACTTATTAATCTGATAGTTCGGTAATTTTCACATCTGTCAACACCTGCTTTCTTTGGGATTGGAATTATTATATTCTTCTTGAAGTCTGTGGGTATTTCGCCTGTCTCATACATCTTCCTCACCAGATGGTAGAGTTTTGTCTGGACTGGCTCTCCCAAGGCCGTCAGTAGTTCTAATGGAATGTTGTCTACTCCCGGGGCCTTTTCGACTCAGGTCTTTCAGTGCTCTGTCAAACTCTTCACGCAGTATCTTATCTCCCATTTCATCTTCATCTACATCCTCTTCCATTTCCATAATATTGTCCTCAAGTACATCGCCCTTGTATAAACCCTCTATATACTCCTTCCACCTTTCTGCCTTCCCTTCTTTGCTTAGAACTGGGTTGCCATCTGAGCTCTTGATATTCATACAAGTGGTTCTCTTCTCTCCAAAGGTCTCTTTAATTTTCCCGTAGGCAGTATCTATCTTACCCCTAGTGAGACAAGCCTCTACATCCTTACATTTGTCCTCTAGCCATCCCTGCTTATCCATTTTGCACTTCCTGTCGATCTCATTTTTGAGACGTTTGTATTCCTTTTTGCCTGCTTCATTTACTGCATTTTTATATTTTCTCCTTTCATCAATTAAATTCAATATTTCTTCTGTTACCCAAGGATTTCTATTAGCCCTCGTCTTTTTACCTACTTGATCCTCTGCTGCCTTCACTACTTCATCCCTCAGAGCTACCCATTCTTCTTCTACTGTATTTCTTTCCCCCATTCCTGTCAATTGTTCCCTTATGCTCTCCCTGAAACTCTCTACAACCTCTGGTTCTTTCAGTTTATCCAGGTCCCATCTCCTTAAATTCCCACCTTTTTGCAGTTTCTTCAGTTTCAATCTGCAGTTCATAACCAATAGGTTGTGGTCAGAATCCACATCTGCCCCTGGAAATGTCTTGCAATTTAAAACCTGGTTCCTAAATCTCTGTCTTACCATTATATAATCTATCTGATACGTTTTAGTATCTCCAGGATTCTTCCAGGTATACAACCTTCTTTTATGATTCTTGAACCAAGTGTTAGCTATGATTAAGTTATGCTCTGTGCAAAATTCTACAAGGCGGCTTCCTCTTTCATTTCTTCCCCCCAATCCATATTCACCTACTATGTTTCCTTCTCTCCCTTTTCCTACTGACGAATTCCAGTTACCCATGACTCTTAAATTTTCGTCTCCCTTCACTACCTGAATAATTTCTTTTATCTCGTCATACATTTCATCAATTTCTTCATCATCTGCAGAGCTAGTTGGCATATAAACTTGTACTACTGTAGTAGGCATGGGCTTTGTGTCTATCTTGGCCACAATAATGCGTTCACTATGCTGTTTGTAGTAGCTAACCCGCACTCCTATTTTTTATTCATTATTAAACCTGCTCCTGCATTACCCCTATTTGATTTTGTATTTATAACCCTGTAATCACCTGACCAAAAGTCTTGTTCCTCCTGCCACCGAACTTCACTAATTCCCACTATATCTAACTTTAACCTATCCATTTCCCTTTTTAAATTTTCTAACCTACCTGCCCGATTAAGGGATCTGACATTCCACGCTCTAATCCGTAGAACGCCAATTTTCTTTCTCCTGATAACAACGTCCTCTTGAGTAGTCCCCGCCTGGAGATCCGAATGGGGGACTATTTTACCCAAGAGGACGCCATCATCATTTAATCATACAGTAAAGCTGCATGTCCTCGGGAAAATTTACGGCTGTAGTTTCCCCTTGCTTTCAGCCGTTCGCAGTACCAGCACAGCAAGGCCGTTTTGGTTAATGTTACAAGGTCAGATCAGTCAATCCAGTCAATCATCCCCTGCAACTACTGAAAAGGCTGCTGCCCCTCTTCAGGAACCACATGTTTGTTTGGCCTCTCAACAGATACCCCTCCGTTGTGGTTGCACCTACGGTACGGCCATCTGTATCGCTGAGGCACGCAAGCCTCCCCACCAACGGCAAGGTCCATGGTTCGTGGGGGGAGGAACAATTATTCGAGGAAAAGATCTCCAAAAAAATGGCTCTGAGCACTGTGGGACTTAACATCTCAGGTCATCAGTCCCCTAGAACTTAGAACTACTTAAGCCTAACTAACCTAAGGACATCACACACATCCATGCCCGAGGCAGGATTGGAACCTGCGACCGTAGCAGTCGCGTGGTTCCAGACTGAAGCGCCTAGAACCGCTCGGCCACACCGGCCGGCAAAGATCTTCAAAAATTGAGCAAATCAGTAATGCGTCGGTCCTCCTTTGGCCCACATTCGAGCAGTTAGTTGGCTCGCTCTTCATTGACAGAGTTGTTGACAGACGTAGTTGGTTCAAATGGCTCTGAGCACTATGGGACTCAACTGCTGAGGTCATTAGTCCCCTAACTAACCTAAGGACATCACAAACATCCATGCCCGAGGCAGGATTCGAACCTGCGACCGTAGCGGTCTTGCGGTTCCAGACTGCAGCGCCTTTAACCGCACGGCCACTTCGGCCGGCACAGACGTAGTGCCAGATTCTGTCCAACTCGGGTGTTGGATCGTCAAAAGACCGAGCTGGCTGGAGGGCCCTGTCCATAATGCTCCAGACGTTCTCAATTGGACGGAAATCCAGCGACTTTGGCGGCCAAGGTAGGGTTTGACAAGTGCGAACACAGGTAGTAGAAACTCTCGACGTCTATGGGCGGGCATTATCTTCCTGAGATACGAGCCCAGGATGGCTTGCTACGAAGGGCAACAAAGTGAGGCTGGAATGAGGACTCGTCGCCGAAGACAGTTCTACTCCAGTGAGTGTGATTCCAGGCCCAGTGTGCCCAGACTTTGTAATACTATTGGGATTTCCGTTGTATGAAAGCTGTGAGTACCCTTGGAAAGGCATTCACCTATCTGTATATTAAATGATCAACTTATGAAATCAGACCTATGCTTTGAAAAACATTAGTTTTATATAATTTACGTAACTGTAAAGATGCGCATCTAGCGCGGACGCTAATACATCGATTTCGCAGTGAAAGAAAGATTTTAACAGAAGCTGAACGGAACGTTCCGCTACGATCTAAATAAAAGATGACAGTAAAAACGTTTGTAGAACTTCAGATTTTATCGTACTTCTGCTTGTAATGTGAAAGCATAAAGAAGGTCTTGCCAGCGTGCAGACAACAGTTATTAAGTAATAAAATTCAAGTAATTTATGTTCGATACTGTGAATCGGCAAGTAATTGTTATGACGGTGTTGAACGGTGCAAGAATTGCCTCGAAGGAAGGAGAAAAGTAATGACTGTAATCTGTGACAAAAACGTGAACCAAGAAACTAGTACAGGACAGGCTGAAATCTGATCGCAACATACAGTTAGAAAATTACTTATGTAAGTTATACTGTTTATAAAGAAGCTCTAATTGCTTGTGAGAATTATTAGAATATATTTAGTGTTTACCAGATTTCTTATTCTATTCTTTTCCTATATTTTTTTTACCTCCAGGTCATTTTATTTTTGTAATTATCAAACAGCCTTTACTACAGCAGAGAATACTGCGACATCCTGGTCGTGTACAGAAGGCCGCCCCTTGTCTTCTATACAACTCATAGCTGCCCCATTTATTAATGATTTGCAAATGCAATTTTTTTATTGTTCATTGTTAAAGGTCGCTTAGGTGATTATAAATTTCATACTGATTACGTAAAGAAATCCGGGTTGTTCTTTTCCAAATAATAGAAGCCTTGAAACTTCCTGGCAGATTAAAACTGTGTGCCCGACCGAGACTCGAACTCGGGACCTTTGCCTTTCGCGGGCAAGTGCTCTACCATCTGAGCTACCGAAGCACGACTGTGAGTACCGGGCGTGAGTCGTGCTTCGGTAGCTCAGATGGTAGAGCACTTGCCCGCGAAAGGCAAAGTTCCCGAGTTCGCGTCTCGGTCGGGCACACTGTTTTAATCTGCCTGGAAGTTTCATATCAGCGTACACTCCGCTGCAGAGTGAAAATCTCATTCTGGAAACGTCCCCTAAGCTGTGGCTAAGGCATGTCTCCGCTATATCCTTTCTTTCAGGAGTGCTAGTTCTGCAAGGTTCGCAGGAGAGCTTCTGTAAAGTTTGGAAGGTAGGAGACGAGGTACTGGCAGAAGTAAAGCTGTGAGTACCGGGCGTGAGTCGTGCTTCGGTAGCTCAGATGGTAGAGCACTTGCCCGCGAAAGGCAAAGTTCCCGAGTTCGAGTCTCGGTCGGGCACACAGTTTTAATCTGCCAGGAAGTTTCATATCAGCGTACACTCCGCTGCAGAGTGAAAATCTCATTCTGGATTAGAAGTCTTTGCGCAATCAAAAACTAGCCTCCTTCTGACAACTGTCAGGAGCCGACCAGAAGACGGACGTCTTCGACCGCTTTCGTGTTTCCTGTGTCAAAGCTGAGCCAGACGGGGAACACGGCATTCTAGTAATATATAATTATCAGATTAAAATTGAAAAAAAAATTCAAATATATTTAACCTATTTTTTTATCATACTAGAACTTGTCGGTGCAGAGGTCAGTGGCAGCTGGCGCGAGGGGACCGGGGGCTCATCCCCGTTTCTGCGAGCCTCCTATTAACGGTCCCCGTGGTCAGTGAAAGCCCGGTCGCACGTCGGACCGTTGACTGCGGGGCCGTGGGCGGCTCAGCTCTCGAGTTCTGCCCCCTGTCTAGGTCGACCGCTCCCTTGACGCCGTCATGGGCCGGAGTTCACACATTCCCGGCAACATCGTACAATAGTGGCATCGCTCCTATGCAAATGTCGATCTACTGGCCGATTATTGCAAACTGATTATTTGAAGCCGACTACATCCTCTCTCAAATGCTGCCATCTGCCTATGCTGTTCACGCGTCTTTGTGCGAGGCATACTTACTGTGTAATTGAAAACGCGGAATGAAATTCGCGAGGACTTTCTACTCTGGTATCGACATGTCCTCTGTTTACTATCCTGCCAGATACACGGTCAAATTGGACTGCTGCGTCACGCATTGCTGCGTCACGCTTTCGTCCACTGGCTGTCCAAGTTCACTGTTTTGCATTTTCCGTCGATGCCTGTATGAATATCAATTTGTGACCAGTTTGCATAACTCCTTCCTGATGCGTTGTTTTTTCCTTAGAATGTATCTTCATAAAAGTCTTCTTAACCCTTAAATTTATACTGGATGTTAACAAATATCTCTTTTTCATAAATTATATTCGTGCTATAGCCAGTCCACATTTTACATTCTCTCTACTTCGGCCAAATAGCAAAACTGATCTATTAATTTTAGTGCCTAATTCCTAATGTAATTCCTTCAGCTTTACCCGATTTAATACTGCTACTGTCCATTACTCCTATTTTACTTTTGTTCATATACATCTTATAACAACTTTCCAAGACACAATTCATTCCAATCAACTGTTCTCCCAAGTCATTTGCTACCTCTGAAAAGATTACAGTGCCATCGGCAAAAGTTTTTATTTGTTATTATATTATTCGTAACATTCTTTTATTCGTAGCTGATATTTTTCAGCGACTGTAGAGTAGATTTCAGAATATACTTCAGTCGTCATTTCCCCTGACGTTTTTATTTCTCTTTACGGTTGTTTCGTTTGAGGTATAAAGGGACCGAACTACAGGATCATCAGTCCGTTTTTCCTGACGCAAACAAGGCTCAACGTAAAACAATAACCAAATTTACAGAAATCACGGAAAACCTAAATCTGGATGACAGGAGGCGTGCTTGAACCGTTGTCCTCCCGAATCCGAATGTAGGGTTTCGCAGATGTCAGTATCTTCTTACAGAAGTCTAATGCCATTATACATCCAGAATTGTACATGTAATAAGTGATAAGCGTAAACACGGAGTGAGGCAGTAAATGAATCATATCTACGTACCTGTCAAGCTGTTGTCAAGTAACATATTTGTGTTTCTTGCTACTGACACAACACATTGGCGTGTACATGGATGTGATTCATTTGCTCCAAATCGTAATAAAAACACCTCCACAACTAACTATTGAATTTTATTCTGAAATTATCATTTCTTCTCCCTCAATTTCAACTTCTTTTCCAAATTTATCATTGCTTTCACTTACTGCTTGTCGCTGTTGCTGTTCAGTATTCCAGTGAAATATTGGAGGGCTCCAGAGACTTTTTAATCTCAACGATCATGACATTCCTGTAGGAAAACAAGTTTTTCTCACAGGGTCAGCACTAATGCAGTAAAAAGCCACTAGTGTGAAAGATAGTTGCATTATTCACACGCAATGACTTACAGACGGTACGTGCAGGTGTTACTAGATGTCCGAAAGGCGTTCGACACTGTTTCACATTGTCGACCAATGATCGTGGCAAGACCACACGGAGTACCCTGCCAACATGTCACTGGATCCAGGAGTATTTTTCACTAATGAGACCCAGTACGCTATAGTGGACATAGAATGTCCAGCGTCTTCAAGAGGACAGCTGTGTTTTTTCTGGGGCCGTGATGTGCGATAGGACTGTTGATATTTTAAAAAATATCGGGAATCCGAAATATCGATATATTTGAAAACAGTGTCATTTTCGGACTCGATATATCGACGTAAGTATCGACATACAGACAGAAATATATGGACCTACCTGCGTATAAAAATATTGGATGCACATTGTATATATGCTGCCAGTTTTACATCTGTATATTTAAGTATTGATTTATTATCAGATATTCTGCACATAAACAAGCTAGCTGCCTGCCTATCCCCCTTAGAACAAGAACTGGAAGGAAAACTATGTACGTTCACGCTTGGCCATAACCACTTTGAGTGAAGGCTTTCACGACCGGGTGACGTAGCTGCTGGTAAACCTTTCGGGATGTGAGATAGTGGTCCAAGAAACTCTTGTGTTCCTGACGTTTCGTCCAGGACTGCGCTGATCATCTTCAGAGACGCACCTCCGCTGAGTCTAAGCTAGAGGAGATGCAGCATGACACCGATAGGTGGGCTCGTACTAGCTATTTATATCTAAATTTGACTCGATGTTGTAGTCGTCGAAATAACATCACATACCAACTCAACCCTCGAATGGCATCGCGTGTGCCCCAAAGAAGCTTAACTGGACCTCTAAACGATATATCGGACAGGATCAGCAGTAACAGTGATTATAGGCGAACGTTGCCGTTGTGCAGAGAATAATAAGAACTGTGGCTGCTCCGGGTGCCCCACCTGGGGACGCCGAGTCGCCTGACACGAGGCTTTTTAGCTGAAGCCGCCTCGGCCATCTGGGTGGCGATGAGGGTGAACTGATGATGAAGACAACACAACACCCAATCCCCGAGCGGAGGAAATTTGTAGAGCTCTTTATCTTATCTCGAAGAAATTATCAGACTTTTCCGAAACTGTAGTCATTTGTTTGTCTGTACACGTACGCAACTACCGATTTCCGTCCGATTCGGATACTCCGTTCGTGGTGCGTCATTTATTTTTGTCTTAGAGAGTATTTGTACGACGTGACCTGTTCCGGATTCTCCCCACTAACCTTCTAATCGAATACTATCGGGCTATATCTCTTTGTTGTATGCATTATCTCACGTTTAACGAGATCTGCCACTCATTACAATAGGTGGACAGTTGTGGCCTTAAGATCATGCAACTACGACACTTTCCTCTAGACTTTCGCTTTCCAAGCAGACAAGGTCAGAGGTCAGCGCGGCGGCGTGCTATGCGAGGTGCCCAGGTTCGATTCCCAGCCGGGCTGGCTGGTGAGAGAGCTCTTGGCGAAGGACATGAAGAAGCTTGTGCCTCGGCTCATCACTGGCACTGAGCGGGATGAAGATAATGCGGAAAACTAGCCACCAGGTGTATCAACAACATCCTGCAATTTTTTCAATTAGTTTTCTAAAAAAATTTAATAATGTAGTACTTACTCTTTGAAGACGCCTCTTGCCTACTCTAGTCGCTCACACATCGGCCGCTGGTGTGCAGTCTGCGTGCACAGAGTGAGCCTGCCTTCTGGGTGCTCCAGCTCTGTGTCCAGCAAGTGCAGCATCCCAACACGAACAAGTGCGCGTTCTTTAAGTGACCTCGCAATCGACAGCACGGTAAGAGCACAAGTTCCTAGTTTTTACAAGACGGTACTCTACTGCTACGTGTCCTGATCTCACAAACTGTGCTATTCCAGGCGTCGGTGATATCATAAGGACAGATTATTCTTACGTCCATTAAAAGTGGATTATTTTGCCCGAACCGGAAATCGCACGCGCCAGAGCAGTTGAGTGGGCGCACGGCTTCACTTGTTCCCCATCCAGACCTCCTGCCGACTGGCTGCTCCGTCGGCCTTGACGCAGCCGCAGCCACTGCTGGTCTACAGAACTTGTTTCCATTCGTCCTTAGAGTCATCTACATTTCTGCAAGCCGTGACATCATACGAACGCTCCTACTGGTTCCCAGCAAGGCTAGCTCCCACATTAATGTCACCACCTGTCAGAAGCCAGCACAGACCGCAGGAGCGGCCTCAGTGAAGTTCTGGAAGCTACCGACAGGGGTATGGGGCCACGCTCACTGCACTACTGTGGCAAGCTGCACTACGTTTCTCGGTTGCGAATCCACGGCGCGAACAACCGGACCGAGGTGGTCCCACAAATTCTCGATTGGGGTAAAATCCAGGGAGTTTGGTGGGCAGGGAGAACGGTAAACTCATGCTGGTGCTCTTCGAACCAGTCACGTACATTGCGAGCAGTGTGACACGTTGAGCTGTCCCAGTGGTAGATGCTATACAGGGGGAAAAACTAAATTAATGTAGGGTGGACGTGGTTCATAAGGATAGATGCATTCTCGTGTCTTCCAGAATGAGATCACTCAGGAAACGCTACGGAAACTGTAAAACTGTCCAGAGGACATAACACACCACCTTTTGGCCTGGATCCTTGAATCGACTGTTGAAAGATGCTTACTTTCGGAACCTTCACGCCATCGGCAATCTCTCCGATGGATCATAAGAAGTGATTCATCTGAAAACGCCACACGTCGCTCTTCAGTGGACGTCTAGTTGCGTTCGTCACCAGTGAACAGCAGGCAGAATGAGTGCACACACAGCAACCCTCTCTGGACAGTCATTGAGGAGACCGTTTTGGTGGCCCCTCGGTTCATATGGGCGGGCAGCTGCTCTACAGTGGCACGTACGTTCGCCTGTACACATCTCTACATTCATTGTTCATCCCTGTCATCTCTGGCCCGTGGTGCCATTTTGTCATGCACGATGTACCGGGTGATCAAAAAGTCAGTATAAATTTGAAAACTGAATAAATCACGGAATCACGTAGATAGAGAGGTACAAATTGACACACATACTTGGAATGACATGGGGTTTTATTAGAACCAAAAAAATACAAAAGTTCAAAAAATTTCCGACAGATTCATGTGATAAGAACAGCAATAATTAGCATAACAAAGTATGACAAAGCAAAGATGATGTTCTTTACAGGAAATGCTCAACATGTCCACCATCATTCCTCAACAATAGCTGTAGTCGAGGAATAATGCTGTGAACAGCACTGTAAAGCATGTCCGCAGCTATGGTGAGGCATTGGCGTCGCATGTTGTCTTTCAGCATCCGTAGAGATGTCGGTCGATCACGATACACTTGCGACTTCACGTAACCCCAAAGCCAATAATCGCACGGACTGAGGTCTGGGGACCTGGGAGGCCAAGCATGACGAAAGTGGCGGCTGAGCACACGATCATCACCAAACGACGCGCGCAAGAGATCTTTCACGCGTCTAGCAATATGGGGTGGTTCTAGTAAAACCCCATGTCATTCCAAGCGTGTGTGTCAATTTGTACCTCTCTATCTACATTATTCCGTGGTTTATTAAGTTTTCAAATTTATACTGACTTTTTGATCACGCTGTACTTTAACCACGCAGCACCACGCGAACACTTTACAAACTTGGCCGTTTTGGCAGTGCTTCCACGTTTGGTCAGAAAGCCAGTGTGGGGCGGCGGATGAGTTTGTAACAATAATTTAATTAATTGCTGGATATATGCTTGCGTGTTGAATCAGTTTCTGGCTTTTAGAATGTTGTTAATGCTGTCTTTCGCCGTTCTCAACACTGGCTCTCTATTTACTTCTTGGCACCCAGAAAGTGATTTAATAAAACATGGAGCCAGTATTTAGAGATCCTAGTGCCCACTTCAATTGAGATACCATTATAGCTGCAGCTTATAGCTCTGAGGAATTAGGAGATTGTCCGGGATTTCTAATCAAAAACGGTTTTCCAAAATAGTTGAGTATATTCTGAAATTCACTGATAAAAAACACAAGTATCCCTACAACCTAACTAACAGAGCAGTTCAGAGTCTAATGCGCTGATGCAATTATAAATGTCCGAATTAAATGTTAAAAAGAATGCTCGCCATAATTTGATGAAAATACTTCATCAAACGCCACGCTAAATATTTGGTAGAATGTCTGTCCCGCGACGGCACTTGAAAATACGACAATACGCAAACTGAAGCTAGATAATGAAAATCATTCCAGAATTAACACTTCACATAAAATGTTTTCATGGTTCCGCGTATCTCTAGTAACTTAATACGGCACCCGAGGCTGTTTGTAGCAGATACACTGATGCGACGCGACTACCGACACAGATGGCGTGTCATTCAGCGTCTGGAGAGAACTGGGGCCTTGCTTCCTCGCGTAGCGTCCTTATATATAAAGCCGCGGTGCGGACGGCGAAGGGAACGCCTGATCTTTTCGGCTCTCTCGACTAGCCGCTGGGCTAGTAACGCACCACTTCAAGTTACATAATAATTTATAGCTTCTTTGGCTGATGGCCGAAGAAGCTCTTAATTTAAACGTGCATTCAGCACGCAGGTAAGTATTGATAATAAAATTTTGACGTGGCTAAGTTAAATATTTTGGGCGAGAGAATTAATTAAATTACACTGCACGCAGTAGATGAGCTCTGAACTGGTCCTTTTGAGATCCACTATCGCTATAATTTTATAGGTATTCAAAAGAAACTTTACACATCTTCATAATCATAGCGGACCTCCAACCTATTTAAATCTAAACATCCTAGCCTTATTTATTAGACTACTTAATCTATCTTGCTTCCTTCAGTTTTGAGACGAAAACCAGAAAATCATGAATTTCCACTAAAGTCTTAATTTGTGAAATCCAAAGTACTGTTTTTATTAAATCATTATGAAAGATGAATCTAAATATAAATTTTGAAGTCTCTAGCTCTTTTCTGTTGCGCCAATGATTTTTTCAGAAAAACGTCCAAATTTCGAAAGTGACTTAAGTTATCGAACTGATATTCAACACACATTAATTTAGTATTATTCCTGATATGCTAGAAAAGTTTTAGTTCATTTGCTTGAATTTTAAAGTATTGCGCAACATTTATGACGTCAGAGCTAGTTACCGCAGACTGGCTGGCACACAATGGAAACTGATGTGAATTTACTACAGCGTGAGTAGGCTGCTTCCCTACACCAGTCACCATGCCCGTTTGGACGTCAGTTAAATCGCTCCGTTTCTGCACTACGACGACGACCGCACTGCTTGCCGCGTCACTCCGACACGCTTTATATATCCTCCAGTGCTACTGCTGCCAACTGCAGTCTGTAAGCGGTTACTGCACGTAGCAGTCGAACAGAGGCGGTGGTCACACTGATATCACTGTGCCACGTATTCCACGGCAATGTGTGGCCAGAGTGGTTTAGCCGACACAGTTCCTGCAATGTACCTGCAATACGCGACAATATTGCCGTACGGTCCAGCAATATTACTGACGGAGAGGGGTCGTGCAAGTTGTGGCCGAGGTACGGCCGGTGTTGTCCACCAAAAGTGGAGAATATTTCGTGTGACCGGGCTGTATCTATCTATCTCTGCCTTGTCCATAGGCATTGCTACAGTTTAACTCTGTCACCAGTGTAAACACGAGTGATATAGATATTAGTGTCGCTCGTGTTAAAGAGGAACAGCTGAAATCGCTAAAACTGAGCAAAGCTCGAGGACCCGATCGAATCCCTATCAGATTGTGTAGCGCTGACGAGTTAGTTCTTCTGCTAACTATAAACTACCGCAGATCCCTCGAACAAAAGACCGTGCCCAGTAGTTGGAAGAAAATACGCGTCACAGCCGTGTACAACAAGAATATCCGAAGTGATCCACAATCCGAGCCAATCAGCGTGGATTCTGAACACATCCAATATGTGCAGCCTAACTCCCATTTTTCTCTTATGTCTTCCTGGAAGGCACCGATCGAGACAGTCAGGCAGAAACAGCATTTATCGGTTTAGAAAAAGCATTGTATTCAGCACCACACCCACGCTTATTGTAAAAAAAGTACGATCGTATGTCGTATCGAGCGAAATTTGTACCTGGATTGAGGATTTTATGCTCGGGAAGTCGCAGCAGTTAGTCTTGCATGGGGAGTCATCCGCAGACGTACAAGGAACTTCCCTGTGTGCTCCAAGGAACTGTGTTGGAAGTCTTGTTGTTCTTGTTCTGTACTGATGACCTTGCAGACAATATTAATAGTAATGCCAGACTTTTCGCACTTGATGCAATTACCTATACTGAAGTACTGTCTGAAAAAAGTTTCACGCATTAAGTCAGACGGTGATAACATTTCAAAGTGGTGCAAAGAGTAGCAACTTGGTTTAAAAGTTAAGAAATATAAAATTGTGCACTCCACAAACCGAAGATTGTAGTATACCTTAAGTCTCCAGTACCGACGAGTCACACTGAATCGATCAACTCATACACATACGTGGCTGTAATACTTCTTAAGGGTGTGGGATGCAAAGATCGCAGGTGGGTGAAGCAGGTGCCAGATTTTGGCTCACTGTGAGAATACTATGAGGGAAATGCAATCAGTCTACAGAGCGGGCAGCTGACGAACCACTCGTGCCAGACTGTTACTTAAGCGTGTGGAAGCTGGAAGCTGTGAACGTACACAGAGAAGGGGCAGCACGCGTGCTCACAGGTTTGTTTGACTAATGGGAGAGTGTCACAGAGATACTGAACTGGCACACACTTTAAGATAGACGCGAACTATCCCGAGGTTCCAGGAACCGGCTTTAAATGATATATTACAAATAAACTGACAATGTTGTGGGTGCTGATGTGTGGGCTTTCTGCATCGCAGGACGCTGGAATGTCGTAATTATGTTCATTAATCGGTGTGCTCACGGAATATGCTGAAAGAAAATAATATTTCCACTTCCTGACACCACGTGAAAATATGGCGCAGTATGCTGACAGAATGTGGTAGGGGTGCAGGAGAAGGGGAGGAACGATCATACACATGAAGACACAGGTTCTGACACGTTGTTTAGGATGTGGCCACAAGTGACAACACGTATTCGACGCGTTCTCCAGACTCAGCTGCACGCTGCATACATGGCAGACACGGTCGGCAGCTGCTTGCAGCTCATCCGGCGTAACCACAGCGACAAGTCGTCGTACGCTATCCTTCTGATTAGCGAGAGTCCGGGTACATTCCTGCTAGACGCGATCTGCCTGATATGCCCGCAATACAAGTCACGTGGGTCTAGTTCGGAAGACACGGAGGCTACACACCTTGAAATTGCCTAGGGGTGGCGCAGTCATTAGCGAAGGTTTCTCGAAGCAAGTCTTTGACGTGGCAAGCAACATGTGGTGTCGCCCCATCTCGCATGAGAACAGTGGTGCGGACCCAGCTGCGTCCTTGCAGAGCTGGACTCACGTGTCGCGCGAGGAGGTCCTCGTAACGTGCAGGTCTCCTAACAGTCCCGCAAGGCGTCAGCTCCTCGAAGAAAGACGGACTCAGTCAACACCACACAGCCACCTGAGCGGAGTGCAGTGCATGCTCTCACACAACATGTGACGGAGTGGAACCCCATAAGCGACAGTTCCACTCATTCGCAGCACCGCGCAGAGTGACATGTGCCACGTCTGTCCAAACAACATTAACCAGCCGTATCTCATCCACTTCCGTCTGTGCCAAGGGAAGACCGGCAAAGTCACGGGGTTGTAGTCTTATCTTGGGGCTTCATTCGCTGCAACATTCTGAATCGTGGAGAGTAAAATGCACAGCAATATCTTTTGAACTGTTGACCAGGGGAGAGACAATTCTTATGACAGCTCGGGCCCTGGCTGGTGCTGCCAACACCACCTAGACTACAGGCCTGCGCGCACGCCTGTGACGTCACATACTGATGGCCGGGTCTGCATCGGAACGCTCCTGTTGAGCACTCTGCAGCTATACCAACTTAACGAGTTTCAGAGCTGAGACCGCACAGGGATTCTCGTGCTTTCCTCTTCTACATGGCCTTCTAATGAAAGTATGGAAATTTATATCATTGCGTGAAGTAACTGAACAAAACTGCCTATGTTATTTCAAGATGTAAAATTATTTTGACGATTTGCCTTACATACGAGTTTCTAGGCTTGAATACAAACTGTAATTTTACATTCTTTTACCTCTGGAGCTACGTTTTCTTGCAGTAAAAAATCGGCAATATGCAATAACAAGCAGACGTTTTCGGTTTTAAATGAAGCAGCTGGAGCTCCTACAGAATTTAAGAATTTGTTTCCCCGGTTGTTTTCGTATATTTTCCTCTCCACTTAAAAATTTGCTAACCTTACACGAAACTCAAATCATTCGGCGAAATGGAGCACCTCCTGACATAATGTTTAATAAAACAAAAAACCTGAAAAAATATTTTGTTTCCCTGTTTCTCCAGAACTTTAGAACCTTAAACATTAAAAGACTGTTTATTCTATATCCTTGACTGAAATTCATCTCACAGAGTGCTGTTAATTTAATCACAATGCACTTACATCGAAATTCTGTTTTCTATACTGCTTAATCTGTCGAACACTGAATTCATTAAAGCCATTTTCTAAGGTAGTTTACTCAAATTGAAATTATTTCCGAATAGCTGTACGTGTAAAACTGAACAAAATCATTCTGCAGCTCTTGCAAATAAAAGTACTGGAACCTCAATAATCTGGTAGGAATGATAAGGAATACTAAACAGTTTCGAGCCACACTGATTAATATAACTATTCTGTTTGACAATAGTTGCAAATATGAGAGACATTTCACAGCCAGCTTCGTATTAACCTCGCAGCAATGGTCCAGAATTAAGAAACAAATTATACTGGTACATGATACATAACTGCTTTTAAAAACAATTGGCAAATGTGGTGCAATGGAAACAAATAAGACGCTATAAATTTTTTGTCATTTACTTACCCTTAAATGATCTGTAGACACAAATTCCTGTCTGGGAATAGCTGCAATCCAGCGATTTCTCAACTTTACACATTTGGGAGATCGAAACATGTGCACTTTCATGCCTTTTTGGGATTTATAATTTCCCTGGCAAAAGGGAACGCAACACTTGTATCCCATACTTCGAAGAACTGAAGGCGAATACTGTATGAAATATATATCACTTTCTCGTGGCACACACTTTCAACACACCATACACGCCGACAGGACTGCCGAGTAACGATAAGATGGCCAACAGTTTGTGACGTCACGTGCCAATATGGCCGCTTTGCGTAGGCCTTGTATCTAAAAGGGTTTGGTGCTGCACGGTCGGTTATAGCTGCACCAACTTCATCAGCCACTGCCAGGGGAATGGACCTCTTTCTCACTCAGCTGGACCACCTAATTCACCTGTTTCTTTAAATTTCCTGATAATATTGTTTAGCTCATTCATTGACATGGGGCCTCTTCGCAGCTGTTGGGTCGGCGATATTCCCGCAATGCAGTGCTGCTACTATTGCCGTTCTGATAATACAACTTTATCAGCAGTGCACGGTCTTTCTTCTCAATAGCCACTACGTTTCGTACAGAAAACTTGAACCTCCATAACCATTTACACCAGCAGTGACGTCACAAAAGAAGTTAGTGCGCGTCATTGAGAAACAAACAGCGTACTGACGTCAAAGAAAATGGTTCAAATGGCTCTGAGCACTATGGGACTTAACTTCTAAGGTCATCAGTCCTCTAGAACTTAGAACTACTTAAACCTAGCTAACCTAAGGACATCACACACATCCATGCCCGAGGCAGGATTAGAACCTGCGACCGCAGCGGTCGCGCGGTTCCAGACTGTAGCGCCTAGAACCGCTCGGCCACCGCGGCCGGCACTGACGTCAAAACAGGAAAGAAATTCACACTGTGACTTCTCACAGCACGGTATTTTCACCTGGTGGCAGACAGTCGTCTACAATTTTTGCAGGGTATTCCACGATGCACCGATCAAGTACGTACCTACGATGTTTCAGCACTGTAAACGTGTACAGCCCGCACTGCAGAGCTCGGGACGCCGACAGTTTAGTTGTTGGGTTGTTGCATGAGCTCGTAGAGCTTTTCCATAAATTTAGCACGACAGGTACCATAGCAGAGACTGTAGTGATCAATAATACAGGGTGATTCAAAAAGAATACCACAACTTTAGGAATTTAAAACTCTGCAACGACAAAAGGCAGAGCTAAGCACTATCTGTCGGCGAATTACGGGAGCTATAAAGTTTCATTTAGTTGTACATTTGTTCGCTTGAGGCGCTGTTAAATAGGCGTCAGTGTCAGTTGATGCTAAGATGGCGACCGCTCAACAGAAAGCTTTTTGTGTTATTGAGTACGGCAGAAGTGAATCGACGACAGTTGTTCAGCGTGCATTTCGAACGAAGTATGGTGTTAAACCTCCTGATAGGTGGTGTATTAAACGTTGGTATAAACAGTTTACAGAGAATGGGTGTTTGTGCAAAGGGAAAAGTTCTGGACGGCCGAGAACGAGTGATGAAAATGTAGCACGCATCCAGCAAGCATTTGTTCGCAGCCCAGGAAAATCGACTCGCAGAGCTAGCAGAGAGCTGCAAATTCCACAATCAACTGTATGGAGAGTCCTACGAAAAAGGTTAGTTATGAAACCTTATCGTCTGAATTGAACGTCAACTACCCGAGGCGATGGATCGGCCGCCGGGCAGCCCGTGACAGAGCACTTCATCACTGGCCTCCAAGAAGCCCTGATCTTACCCCCTGCGATTTTTTGTTATGGGGGTATGTTAGGGATATGGTGTTTCGGCCACCTCTCCCAGCCACCATTGATGATTTGAAACGAGAAATAACAGCAGCTATCCAAACTGTTACGCCTGATCTGCTACAGAGAATGTGGAACGAGTTGGAGTATCGGGTTGATATTGCTCGTGTGTCTGGAGGGGGCCCTATTGAACATCTCTGAACTTGTTTTTGAGTGAAAAAAAACCTTTTTAAATACTCTTTGTAATGATGTATAGCAGAAGGCTATATTATGTTTCTTTCATTAAATACACATTTTTAAAGTTGTGGTATTCTTTTTGAATGACCCTGTATATTCTTCTTCACTATTTACAATAGTCTGGCATCGTTGGGGTAACTTTTCTATTCCGCAACTGTAGAAACGACGCGGTTTTCAGGCGGAGAACTCGTCGAGCCCCGTTCGGGGAGAATTTTCATCCGGAAAGGAAGTTCCTCGACAGAGAGCGGAGAAGTTGAAAATCCGAGGGCGCGGAATGCCTCCCCAACACAACTGCCGCGTGGTGTTCACTGCCTGTCTAGCGGCACGCAGTCCTCCTGGTCGTGGCACTTGTACTGTCTGCGCAAGACGCCTCAGTTGTTGACAACAAATGTCAGCAGTGACCTCGGGGAAGCAGTTCGTAGTACACCACACTGTTGCCGGTCCACCAGATGGACAACATTATCCGTTGTGGATGCGCGCAGGCCTCTGTGCGGAGACTGGCTGCTCCGTTTAGGGCTCGACCACTCCTTCCCTTCCCTTACGCTAGCGTAAAGACACCACTTCTCGTCGCCAGGGTAGGAGCGGTCGGTGTTGTTCACGAGCCAACTGATGACGGGAAAGCAGGGATACACACACGGCCACACGGCGAATTTTTGTGATTTTTGTTTAGAGCGTGTGGTTCCGACACACCCGATTTCTGAATCTTTCCCATTGCATTCAAATGTCGCACGATGACCCGACGATCGGACTCGATCGCATTTGCCAGTTGTCGAGTACACTGGCGTCAGTCACTGCGGACTGATGATTCTAAACGATTTTCCGTCAACCGCTGGAGGCCCTTCTGAACGTGGAGGGTTGCTAGTGTCGAAACGACCTTCCTCAAACCGAGAGCAGGCTTTCCCTGTCGTGGCATCACTCCCACACACAGTGCAAACGCTTCCGGCTGCTGTCACTCAAACTCACTGAACTCAAACAGAATATCGTGGCGGAAGTGTTCCGATTTTTCCACTTCGCACTCCATTTTCTAGTGTTCACAGCTCCATTCACTACGACCTATAAAGGCACATTTGCATGCCGTGCGTGAGTTTCCTCGGAAACGCGAAATCTTAATTAAATAATTAATCTCTGACAAATAAACAAAGCCTATGGCACAGAACTACAGCGCTATGCTGCTGATAAAGCAAAATACAATTATGACACTCTTATGTTTCATTAAGAAGGAGGAGATCAAGAAGAATAGCTGAGGCTGGAAGCACGTATATTTTATTAACTGGCACACCGCCATATTTGATGTTATATAAGAACACTGCGAGTTGCAATCTCACTTGGCACTCGACTCTGTAAAGATTCAATATTTATGAAAGTAAGTTGAATTACTTAACTATAGGCTTATTCGTTGAATATATCTGATTTAACTAACTGTGTAAACTTTTTATGTTTAGTAGACAGTCACCTCTGTACGGCGTGTTGACATTGCTGGCAAATTATTCTAATATTGAGATTTAGATTTTGAGTCCGCACCTACCGCAGCAGTCTTTGGAAACGATTTAAATACGAAGTCCGTTTATTTGAGTCTTATTTCACGGTCAACTACGAATAACATTGCATTTACGAAAAAGCCATAGTCAAGCGTCTGATACCAGATAATTAAACGTCCACGTTCCAGATAAGCAAATATTCATTACAACCAATCACTATAATACATAATTAATAATTACTATTTTATTTTATTTTATTTATTTTTATTTATTTTATATTGGCGATTGCGTGTCGGACTTGTTATTTTGTCATTTGTTACATTGTTCTCTTTGTTTCATGTGAAAAATCAACTTTCTGGACCTGGACTTCAATATATGAGAAATAACAAAAATCTGAAGATTTTTTTAAAATTCTCAAATTTTGCGGAAGACGCAACGAAACTTCCAGCAAAATAAGGTAAGACGCAGCATCTTTACATTGGCACGATTGACCAGATGCATAATTCAGTGTATTAGCTCTTCAGTACATTCTGTAGTATTTCTTTCGCGCGTAGCAGTTTTCAGTGATAAATTTCATTCTCAGTGCTTTTCCTTAAACAATAAATTCGGCAACAATACCTATACACGAGTGTACAATATGGCCGACTTCTGTACGATACGTTGTAACATGGCCAGCAGCCATTAACAATAATCCCATATTCAGTTTACATTTTTAAGTTAACAAACAGCCATTGTTGCTACGAGCGATTCATGTTCAACTGCATTTTATTTTAAAACCAGTGTCAAACTTTATTTTCTCGAAGCATATCTTACGAGTGGCATGGTCATAACTAGAAAACAATACGCAAAAATGGAACAGCAAAGACATACTATTCAGATGCAACCCGACTCGGACGAGAGACAAATGTTTGAAAATGACTTTATGACAGCAACCGGTAGTGACGATTCATCAAATATTGACGCAAGTGTTAACGGAAATTTTGACAATAGGCCGTCCACCACAAAAATTTCAAAGTCTCAGTCAGAGCCCATGTTAATACATGACGTTACGTCTAATGACGCGGCGGGGGCAGATACCTTGCTAACAGCAAACATTGCCAACATGTTACAAATGCTAATGAAACAAAACGCAGAAAATATGCCAACCTTAAAGACACAAAATAAACAGTTAAAGACATAAAATGAACAGTTAAAGATTCAAAATGACGAAATTAAATCTGATCTCATAGCAATCAAGACAGGTAATGACACTTTATGTAAACGTGTGGAACTTATAGACGCCACACTGACCAGACAGATGACTGAACTCAGTACGAAATTTTCCAAGCTTAATACGATACAAGAAAAGACTACAAATGACGTAGCACTTTTACAGACACAAGTAAAAAACCTTAATGTCACGTGTGAAGCTCTTACTGGACAAATTCAAACATATCCTTCAGTACATGACAACCTTGAAAAACGAATTACTGACGTGCAGAATAAATTTGACGATGTTGAACAACACCTGACTGACAGATTACAATCTGATGCCACAGCTCATTTTCAAAATATTAGTAAGGAATTTCATGATTGGGTAGAGAACAAAGACAAACATTTTGATAGATGCATACGTGAAAACTTACCAACAATTGTGCACAACTCCGTAGCGGAATATATCACTAATAACAAACATCTGATTAGTGACGCAGTACAGTGTGTCACTGCACCCATGAGACAATTCACCGATCAACCAGAGTCTGAATGTAACGAAAATATCAGTCAAAATGTACAGTTCAGAAACCAATATACATTCGAGTATGATACACACATTCCGCACACGACAAATACACAAGAACAAAACACACCACGACAACAACACACACCACGACGTGCAAACACAAACACAAGCTATTATCATGGTAAACCACAGCCACATTATCGTAATTACTCGCCATCTGAACATTACAGTCATTACAGTGGAACAAATCCATATCATATTGCAAAGGAAGAAGAAAGCTTAATAAAACACAGGCAATTTCAGACTTTTATCCCAGAAAAACGAACCATTCATCTGGTGATTTTTCTTAAATCTTTTAGTAACGCATTTCCACGCACTTGGAGTGACCGGAAAAAGATTTCATATATTGTCGGTTACATCCAAGGCGATGCAGCTGTCTGGGCATACAGTCAAGCTGACGTATGTACCACGTACAGTGAGTTTGAGCGTGCCTTTCTGAACAAATTCTGGTCGCAATCCGTCCAGGAGCGACTCAGAAGACAAATTTTAGAACCTGAAACTTTTAACAGTAAAAATGGTAACTTACGCAGATATTTTGAAAAATACTTGAACATGGGACATTTTTTGGACGAACCAGTCGCAACACATGATATACTCCGTGCGTTGAAGGCCAAATTTCCTTTCAACATTACAGAAAAACTCTTACATATTCCGGATGACGATCCAGATTATTTTTTAACAGCTTTAGATTCGGTTGACATGTTACTAGAAGATCAGCGCTTCGCGCGGCAAAACAGCAGCCACAATGTTTACACTAGTGGTATGCAAAACATGCAGGCTTGCCAACTCAATTCTGGCGCGCCACAGTTGGATACGGGGTACAGCAAAAACAGCAAACTCACATGCCGTCTCAATACGAAAATCAAAATCAACACGCGTATTCTAATACAAACAACAGTTTACAACAGTAATAACAGTTCATGCGGCAATCCATACAAAAGGCACCGCGGTAACAACAACAACAACAACAACAACAACAACAACGGTAACAACGGATACAAATGTAACAACAAAAACACAAACAGAAATAGAAATAATAATAACTACGAGTCAAGACAGCATCAAGGCTGGACTCGTAGCGATCAATACTTTCATTTAAACACTGCTATACCACAGCAGCCAACAGGACAAAACTGGAGCATATCTTACGACCGACAGGTAAGTGATAATGCGCAACAGCAACAACAACTGCAAAAGTTTGGAGATCACAACAGGCAATATCCGAATGTGAATATAATAGAAGTGACACCTGATACACAACCTCAATCTGTGTCAGTACCTAATACAAATGCTAATCCAACAAACTAGAAACAGTCACTTCTATGCCCCGGGTCGTGGCTGAAGAATTCTTGGGGGGCGACTTCAATGTTCATCAGTTATTTGACACCACCACTGAACAACAAAATATTGATATGCCTAATAATTCTAAGCAAAAACTACCTGTTTTATTTATAAGATACAACCACAATGACAATATATCAGATGAACTTTTGCAAGACAGTACACAATGTCGTTCAAACACAAATGAAATTGTTTTAGCATCTACTACTGGTGTAGTAGGTGGGATTCCAACTACTATTATCTTAGATACAGGTGCAGCTGTGAGCGTTTTGTCTTTTAATTTCTATAAAAAGATGTGTGAATTGGAGCCTGTGCCTGAGTTACCGCCCAAAACTGTAAAATAACTACTGCTCTAGGTAATAAGTCATGTAGGGTTAAGAAGCAAGTTTTTGTAAACATTAAAATAGGTAATGGAACCGTACAATGGCCATTCCTGGTTGTACAAAACCTTGTGACAAATTGCATATTAGGATTAGATATTATGAGCGAGAAGGACTGCATTATAGACTTCTCCAAAGGTAAATGTATTTTAAATGATAAAGGCAGTGTAATTATTATTGATTGGGACAGGAGAACTCTAAAGCATGACAAACACTGTACAGGGTACAAGGTTCAGTTAGTACTTGACAATGACATTCAAGACACGCACACACACTCATCTGACACAGAGCTAATGGACTTGAAAACATTGCTTGATCATAAGATAAATGAAGCTACAGCTCTCAGTGTACATGAACGTATGAAACTACAGGAAGTGTTATCCAAATATTTACAAGTTTTTACCCAACGATTAGGTGTTATCAACACGTATGTGTACAAGATTGAAGTTAAGCCTCACAAGATCTTCTACCACAAGACATATAACGTACCGTTATCTCAACGACCTGCTGTGTGGCAAGAACTAAAACAAATGTTAGACTGGAAGGTCATTGAACCATCCACCTCACCTTACTGTAGTCCTCTACTTGTTGTCAAAAAATCAAATGGTAGCATTAGGCTAGTGTTAGACGCACGAGAAATTAATGAAATAATTTTACCGGTTCACACAAAACCCGAAAATTTAGAAGAGCAATTACAGAAATTTCTAGATGCAAAATATTTTTCCACAATAGATCTCGCTAATTCATTTTGGCAAGTAGGTATCACTCCTGATTCTCGGAAATATACTGCATTTATATTCGGGGGGCGAACCTATAGGTTTTGTGTTCTACCCTTCGGATTGAATGTCAGTTCTGGGGTATTCATTACAGCCCTGGATACCGTGCTTGGCGATGATTTAGTCGAGACAGTCACACACTATGTAGATGATATACTGATAGCTACACAGTCTTGGAATGAACACGTTGACACACTTCAAAGAATTTTAGAAAAATTTGCACAAGCTGGAGTCACAGCCAATCTTAGAAAATCAAAATTTGGTTGCAGTGAGATAAAATATTTAGGAGATATCATTAATTCACAGGGCATACGTCCCTGATCCCAGTAAATTAGATGCTATCAGAAACTTTCCTAGCCCTCGAACAAAAAAGCAGTTAAAATCATTCCTTGGGCTATGTTCATTTTTCAGACATTTTTTACCACAACCACTTTTGAACGGTAAACATCTCTTAAATCTACTCAGAAAGAATCAAGTTTGGATCTGGTCGGAACAGTGCCAGAATGACTTTAATACAATTAAACATGCTTTAGTGAATGCAAACATATTGAGCCATCCAGATTTCAATTTAGATTTTTGTATGACTTGTGACACTTCACGTACTGGCTTGGGCTGTTGCTTATTTCAAATTGTAAAGAATAAAGAAAAGGAACAGATAAGAATTATTGGGTTTGCAAGTGGTGCTCTAAGTGAATGTGAGCGTACATATTCCACTACTGAGTTAGAAACACTTTCCATAGTATGGGCATTCAAGAAATTCAATTATTATTTAACTGGCAAACATACAGTAATTTATATCGATCACCAGGCCCTGACATTTTTGTTAACTTGTAAACTTGTACATCCTAGACTATCACGATGGGCAGTTACTCTTCAGAACTACTCTTTTGAAATTGAGTACATAAAAGGTAAGGACAACACCATTGCCGACGCTTTGTCTAGACTTCCACAAGGTATGAATGAAACCAACAGTGACTTAGAAAATATAAATGACTACAGGATTCTCTTAATGCAAGACAAGCAGTATCACCAATATTATATTGATATGTGCAGAAACATGGCTAAATTACAAAAATCTGATCCTCACTGGTATAAGATAATAACATTACTGGTAGAAAAACACAATCATCCTTTGACTAAGTATTACAAGTTACACAATGATGTATTATTTTATCGCCGACATCAAAATGCTACTAACTGGTGTGTATGCATTCCCAAGGAGTCTGAACGTAATTTGATTTGGCACACACACTTAGTTTAGGGTCATTATGGGACGAAAAAGTGTTGGCAAAGCTCAGCACAAACTGTTATTTTAGCAATATGAGAAAAAAATTTACAGGGAACTGAAAACATGTGTCATATGTCAAAAATCAAAACCTCAGAATTTATCCACAAAAACAGATTTACATTCTATTATACCGAGTAAACCCCTGGAAATTCTGTGTACTGACATCAGTGGACCGCATCCAGCAAGCTCTGGAGGCGTCAAATATATCTTAGCTTTTTACGATATCTTTTCTAAACATGTAAAACTTTATGCTTTAAAATCCGCCACTGCAAATGGTATAATACGAAGATTCTCAAGTGATTACCTGACGCACGTGGGAAAACCTAAAGCAATTCTGTCAGATAATGCAGCATACTACTCTGGATACAAATGGAGAAATTTCTTGAGGGACAATAACATTAAAAGTATATTTATTTCAAGGTTTAATCCACAATGTAACGCGACTGAGAGACTTTTCCGAGAACTAAACCGATTCATGAGGACTTATATTTCATCAAAACATACTAATTGGGTTTCCTACCTAAGTCTTTTCGAAGACGTACACAATAACTTAAATATTTACAATACAAATTACACACCTAACGAGATCATGTTCAATTGCAAACAGAACGATCAATGGATAGAACCATTACCTAAGTTGTCAGACAAGGAAATCACACCTGAACAGAAAATAAAAGAAGTATTGACTACCCTGACACATCACGCACAGATACGAAACAAACATCACGCAAACATAATAAAAAGAAAACAAAAATTCAAGGTAGGAATGCTTGTACTACTTCGTACTCATCATAAATCTGTAGCACTCAAACGACGCAATGCTAAGTGGCGTCTGCTATATGAAGGACCTTATATTATTGTTAACATACCGCATGCTGGTGCGTATCTGTTACAACTAACAAAATTATTGGGCTGTACGCACACCGAGATCTTAGAGCATTTCATGCTAAATAATGTCAAAGTCATATCCATGAAAACATTGCTAAGCAACTCGCAAAACTCTATTTGCTACAACATAGATAATAAGTAGTATAGAAATTTTCATTTCAGCTGTACCAGTGACGCAGTTGAAGACAGAAGAACTTTTCTTTCAACGCCGCGGCACTACCAAGAAGACTGAATATTAAGGTAAAATTTATCATTACGTAGCAGTGAATGATGTATTAATTTTTCACGGAACATTTGTGACTGTAGGTAGCACTGATGATTAGACGCACATCTCTCAGCAAGAAAAGCATCTACCAGTAGCCAAGGCCACACAGACACTATACACACACGCACAAAACGCGAGGAATCTAACAGTTTTCCGTCTCTTATTATTTTGAATATTTATTGAGTACTGAAAACGCTTGGTCTTGCCTACTGATGTAATGAATGTTGTGTCTAACCTATCTTAATTTCAGATGACATCACAAAAAACATCGATAAAATCCCAGCAAAACCGTTAAAGAGGAAGTAAATATCTGCAATTCATGTAATCAAATGTGACGTAATGTAATAATTTATAGCTATGTAATGATGATGTAAACATGTTTATGTGTAACTGTATTATGTTTATGCTAAGAAGATATGTGACATGTATATGTATGATTACTTATGTTTTTTTTAAATGATGTATAATGTAACTGTTACTATGTCAAAATTTGAACGAGAACGAGTGCCGAAATGTGAAAAACTTTTAAAAAAAATTGCATAGGGAACCACTGTTCACGGACTTTAACGTACATTACTAAGACTGCAACTACGCAGAAACTTATGTGAAAGAAACTGTTAATGACATTCATCATGCATCATACCTTTGTAAACGCGTTGAACGATTTCTTTGATAAGTAACTACGAACATTTAGGTGAGCTATATTTTAAAAGAAAAACTGAAAATGTGAAGTGCATAATTGGTGCATCGTCTAGTGACGTTACTACAGTACCTAACTTCAGGATGTTAACTGGATTAAACGGTCACAACGTGCCTGTCCACAACACGACGAGTGGAAGAATTTTGGTTGGAACTTCAGGGAATGGAATGTTCTCGATATGTGACGGACACACTTACCTGGTCTGTCCAAGGATCGACGCCAGCTATGTGCCGTCCGAGGTTCTGCAACCAAGCTTCCACGGAATATCGAAAACAAACTGCATATGGACCAATTACTCGACGGATCACGTCCGATCTGTAATAAACAATGCTTTTTGTCACAACTGACTGCATTACAACGACTATAATGGAAGTAGGAAATGGACATGCTTATGTATCAATTACGTTGTTATACAGCGATGTTACTGTGATAAAAAAACTTTACCAGGACGACAGTAACCTGTGAAACATTACTGTGCAGCAGATGAATATAAACTGTAATAACGACACGATGTGTATAGGTCAACGCACCTGAAACATAAAGATATTTTTCTTTGAAGCATTTCAATGCAATACTATGTAACTAAGAACATTCAACAATCTAAAGTTCTATTGTATTATAACAAATATTGTACTTTTAAAATTAAGTTACCTGTCATAGAATGTACTCTTCATATGTAATCTTGGTGGAATATTTTCTTTGTTCAACGACTTAAGAAACGCGCGCGCACACGAACAATATGAATTGTAATACTGTGCCGCGTGATGTAAATTTACGATATAACGGCAGTGCCGGAGTCACATAGACGCTTCTGCGCATGCGCGCACTCTATTTTGCCAACATAAGAACTTTTACGGCGCACGCGCGTCATTCAAATTTTGTATATAATATACTGTATAATGTGTCATGTAAACAGTTGTAGATAACTTAGATTTTCTTGCGCCTTTAGGTGAATCGCTCGCCTGCAGGCGTGCCCTTTCGCCTCGCAATTCAGGGGGCAATATAAAGGCACATTTGCATGCCGTGCGTGAGTTTCCTCGGAAACGCGAAATCTTAATTAAATAATTAATCTCTGACAAATAAATAAAGCCTATGGCACAGAACTACAGCGCTATGCCGCTGATAAAACAAAATACAATTATGACACTCTTATGTTTCATTAAGAAGGAGGAGGTCGAGAAGAATAGCTGAGGCTGGAAGCACTCATATTTTATTAACTGGCACACCGCCATATTTGATGTTATATAAGAACACTGCGAGCTGCAATCTCACTTGCCACTCGACTCTGTAAAGATTCAATATTTATGAAAGTAAGTTGAATTATTTAACTATAGGCTTATTCGTTGAATATATCTGATTTAACTAACTGTGTAAACTTTTTATGTTTAGTAGACAGTCACCTCTGTACGGCGTGTTGACATGGCTGGCAAATTATTCTAATATTGAGATTTAGATTCAGAGTCCGCACCTACCGCAGCAGTCTTTGGAAACGATTTAAATACGAAGTCCGTTTATTTGAGTCTTATTTCACGGTCAACTACGAATAACATTGCATTTACGAAAAAGCCATAGTCAAGCGTCTGATACCAGATAATTAAACGTCCACGTTCCAGATAAGCAAATATTCATTACAACCAATCACTATAATACATAATTAATAATTAATATTTTATTTTATTTAATTAATTTATTTATTTTATAGACCAAACGACAAAGTGTACTACAAATAAAAAATGAAAATCGGTAAATTAATCCAGGGCAACCAGAACACCAACACACAAAACTACACGATCGGAACAGTAGGAAGCCATTATAACTAGTACAGTAGTAGTAGAAGATCTGCATTAGTGAGATATAATTTTATTCTGTAACGGTTCTTAAGAACTCGGAGCTTTTTGAAGCTTCGTCACGAATGTTGTGGGGTTTTCAAAGGCAGCAATACCCAAACTCGATCTTCGTAGGGAAGATCGAGGTAATAAAGTCACCTTAAGGGAAATTGATTTTTTACCTCATTAGATGTCTCATTTTTTCTTTCAGAATAATACCATAGCTTTATCAACTAATAATTTTTATTATAATTTTTTCAGCCATATTTTCTTAAAGTTTTATAGTTGAATAAATTTCCGAAATATACACAGTGCAGCCTTTACATTGGGTACCGGGGTAATTCTGTGTCACTGGGATAATGACCACCATGCATCTGAAAGTCAAGAAAAAACGTAATTACTAAAAGAGTATTAGTAAACAGGTGTTGTAACACTTGTAATTTATATTTATCATTTTTCGTAAGACATCAAGAAGGCTTGACAATACTTATCGACGTTAAACTTCAATAAAAATACATTTTGTAACTTAGTCTCTATTAAGACATTTGGCACAAATCGCAAATATAATTTTCTGCAATATCAAAACCACTATATTCTGCGTGAGATCATTCGTCACTATATACTGTATGCATGTATATCGCAGTTCACTTTGCCCAGACTCTCCACAAACAAGACAGATTTCAACGTTATCAACAAAAATATTGAAGTTGTCCTCATTCTCATTATCATCATACTAATATCAATTGCGATCATCGTTATTAGATGACGAAGACTGAAAACTGATTAGATGTTTGCATGGCTTTTTTTCTCTTTAGGCTGCCCTGTTTGTTTTTTCTTTTTGTTATTTCCTTCTTTCAGTTTCTTCTCATTCATTTTTTCCCCTGTCCGTCCAATT
The DNA here is from genome assembly GCF_021461395.2 of Schistocerca americana. Lineage (NCBI taxonomy): Eukaryota > Metazoa > Arthropoda > Insecta > Orthoptera > Acrididae > Schistocerca > Schistocerca americana. Next base: position 197,559,971 of record NC_060127.1, read on the forward strand.
TTTACTACAGCTTTCTCTTTTTTCCTTGCCTCGGCATAATCGAGGACTGTTTTCACTGGAGTTCCGTCGAATGTCTTTTACGATGAGAATTCCTTTCCATTTGGCGTTTTGTAGTGTTGCCGAATGCTTTTACAAAACTTTCTGCAGGTGGTTCTGTCAATTTTCTTGGAACATCTTTTGTTGTTCTTGTTGTTAAGTGTAAAACGTAAACATGGCAGTTGCGCGCTCGATCATTGTTGTTGGCAACGCTGTAAACAAAATGGATACCCCGCGCCCTAACAGTGGCGTGCCCGGTGTGTGTCTTGGAAATTACCAATTTCTCAGAATGTACATTCGGAGCGAGACAACTGGAAACAGTGGGGCAGGCCATTTCACAGTCACGCTGCTATTGGCTAATGTTTGTGATATCATCTGGAATACTGTTCTACCGAGAGAGTTTAACATCAACCCCACGAATTGCGTGTTGTTTAGTGCTGAAGCACATTATTAAGCATCGTTTAAGCCTAATGTTACAAGAAATAAACACTTGCATGTTGTAATAGCCACCTTCAAAGATGTAATATTAAGAGCTGCGTTCATAGCTACTCACTGTAGCTCAGGAAGATGACGACACGGCAAATCTGTTTTTTGTTTTAGCTTTTGTGTTGATATGCCTTATCCTAATGAAAGTTCTTGTCCTTTCGTGGTTCATTTCGCGAAATTTTCAGGTTATTGTAGCAATTAACTTTTGCACTACTCCGTCACACGTCGCCCATGAGAACTGCAAAATATCACTCCTTTATTTAATTGAAATAATCAGTTGAAGGGGAAGTGAGCCGCCCTCTGGAAATGACGGAGATCTGGTCGTTACCGGCGACATTATTTGAATCCGGCAGAAGTTTCGGTGAGACCGAACCCAAGGAACTGTCAAAGCGCTTGCATCTAAATGCTACGTCGGCTGCAAGACATCTCAGTGCATCTCGGGATTGACGGTCATCGCTGGTGGCTGGTTCATCATTAGGAAGCTGTAACACATCTAGTTCTGGTCCTCTGTCGCCAGCTTCCACGCTTCCAGTCACGTTGATACACAACTCGCTTGCGGTCCTCTTCACTTTCTTCAGCTGGACACGCCACCAGACCAGTGCTCGCCATTGTGGACGTATTTGCTGACAAGGGGATCTGTTCTGTATTTCCAGTCAATATTAGAATCCGTATTCTATTTTTCACTTCGAACACTGGACTCGCATTCGGGAGGACGACGGTTCGATTCCGCGTCCGGCCATCCTGATTTAGGTTTTCCGTGATTTCCCTAAATCGCTCCAGGCAAATGCCGGGATGGTTCCTCTGAAAGGGCACGGCCGACTTCCTTCCCTGTCCTTCCATAATCCGATGAGACCGATGACCTCGCTGTTTGGTCTCTTCCCCCAAAACCAACCAACCAACCTTTTCACTTCGAAAAGTTGTAGACCACGAATTTTGCAGACAAAGATCTCTCAACAGTCTTGATTTAGCCTGGAAGTCAAGATATACGAAGCTCCCATACACTTTATGCCACTGTACAGTCCAAAGAATAAGTTTAATGAATTTATGAAACCTTTCTGGATTTGGAACAGGCATTGTGTGGTGTCACCGCCAGACACCACACTTACTAGGTGGTAGCTTTAAATCGGCCGCGGTCCATTAGTACATGTCGGACCCGCGTGTCGCCACTGTCAGTGATCGCAGACCGAGCGCCACCACAAGGCAGGTCTCGAGATACGGACTAGCACTCGGGCCAGTTGTACGGACGACGTAGCTAGCGATGCACACTGACGAAGCCTCGCTCATTTGCAGAGCAGATAGTTAGAATAGCCTTCAGCTAAGTCAATGGCTACAACCTAGCAAGGCGCCATTAGTAACATTGCATGTATCTAAAGAGTCTCACTTGTATCGCCACAATCTCCAGATGTACCAAAAGGATGGATTAAAGTTAAGTACTCCAGAAGCTACGTACTTTTCTTTATAGCATTCATTACGTACCCTGTTTCAGACCTCACGCCATCCTGCTTTACCTTAGTGCGTGCCTTTCGGCTTCCTCTCATTGTGTCTAGGCTGTCTTGTCTAGACACAACATTTTTGGCGACGAGGATGGGATCACTTTGCCTTCAAGGTCCAAGTCCACAATTCATGTCTGCAGAATTTCAGTCATTCTGCCAGGCCAATGGTATTCAACATCTGACATCCGCGCCGTTTTCGCCTCAGTCAAACGGTGCCGCTGAACGATTGGTCCGAACTTTCAAGTCACAGATGTTGAAGTTGAAAGAGTCGCATTCTCGGGAGGACGTGTTGTTGCTCTTTTTGTCATCGTATCGCTCTCAGCCCCGAGATGGTCGCTCGCCGGCTGAGTTGCTCCACGGTCGTCCTCATCGAACCTTGATGTCTTTGCTGCACCCGCCGCATCAGGTTCCTGTGCAGCGGCAGACTTCTGCTTTTGCTCCAGGCGACGTTGTATTCTATCGCAACTATCGGGGTTCACGGCGTTGGCTCGCAGGGCGCATTCTTCGCTGCCTCGGCCGCGCGATGTATTTGGTTTTGGGGGCCTCTGGTGAGGTGCGTCGGCATCTCAATCAGCTGCGCCTCTGTCGTCGCACGGGTTCTGCCACTCCCCGTCTGCTTTCAGCGACGGTGCCGTCCGGTCAGCGCCCTGGGGACCCATCTACTGGCTCGCCTCATCCCCAGGTGTTACCGACGATGCCTTCCATTTTGCCCCATGGCGACGCGCCGCCGCCGCCTCCGCCGCCGCCGCCTGTCCTCCAGCCGGCGCCGCCCGCAGTGGACGCTTCGCTGCAGCCGCCAAGCGCCTCCCTGGGTCACGCGCCGCCGATCGCTTCCCGTGACCAGCCGTCCTCCGCCATGGAACTCTTGCCCACTCCGGACCACATGGCGTCTTCACGCGTCAGGTACCCCGACGCAATGGAGGTCGACCCTTCGGCCCCTCCTGTCTCTTTACGGGCGCATACACCGCATGTTGACGTGCACCCTGGACTAGGTTTTCAGGCGTTTCCTAGATCCCCTCGGACCGAATGGCCGGGTGCGGGTGGCACAGCCTCGCCTGTTGTTAGGCTACCCACCTCATCGCATACATCAACATGGGGTCCTCCCCACGGCGGGCGGAAGTCTTATAACACGACCGTTCGGCGATTTGCGGGGGAGGAATGTGGTGTCACCGCCAGACACCACACTTGCTAGGTGGTAGCTTTAAATCGGCCGCGGTCCATTAGTACATGTCGGACCCGCGTGTCGCCACTGTGTGATCGCAGACCGAGCGCCACCACAAGGCAGGTCTCGAGATACGGACTAGCACTCGCCCCAGTTGTACGGACGACGTAGCTAGCGATACACACTGACGAAGCCTCGCTCATTTGCAGAGCAGATAGTTAGAATAGCCTTCAGCTAAGTCAATGGCTACGACCTAGCAAGGCGCCGTTAGTAACATTGCATGTATGTAAAGAGTCTCACTTGTATCGCCACAATCTCCAGATGTACCAAAAGGATGGATTAAAGTTAAGTATTCCAGAAGCTACGTACTTTTCTTTATAGCATTCATTACGTATCCTGTTTCAGACCTCACGCCATCCTGCTTTAGCTTAGCGCGTGCCTTTCGGCTTCCTCTCATTGTGTCTAGGCTGTCTTGTCTAGACACAACACATTGTTTTAGTGTATTCTCCTGTCTTTAATCACTTCGAAGAGATGTCTTGTCATCCTTAGAAAGTGTTGCGTTTAAAATATCAAAGCCGTCATTGATCAGTTATGTTACATTTCCTTCCTGCTGTTTGTTTAGCTGGTATTTGATAACTCTGGGACAAAGGTGTGAAAACAGGTGTGCTGCCATTTGCACATTCTGCCCAGCTGGTTCCATTACTTCTACATGAGCCTCCATAATGTGATGTGTGATGCTTAAATCCCTGCTCTGTGTTGCTAACAGATTTTCAAAAAACTTGTTGCTCAAGACTCGTCTGAAACATCTTTTCTAAGCAATTTAAGCAATTGCGGACAAAACAGAAAAACTACACTCTTGTCGCTGGGTCCATAAGGTTTGGAAAGTATGTTTTTGTTGTGGAAGCTCCAAGCTCCGTCCATACGTTTGAGTTCTTGTCTTTCGTGTCACAAATTAGAGCTGTAGTTTGGTTCCCAGCTGCTTCCAACTGCTTTAATATGTTCCGGAGTAACTCAATAGCCACCATTCTATCGAAGTCAAAATATACACGCTGTTTTCGTGATGGCAACAAACCACGATCCGTGACCACCATAGCATAGGATTTCTATTTTCTCTAGAAGTTTGAATGTTTATGTCTTAGCAATATAAGATACAGCACTTCTTTCGGAATTGCTTGTGTTTGATCCATTTCTGAAGTGTTGACCGGCAAGGAAAAGCGCAGTTCTTTTTTCGGAAGTAAATGTAAGCTTTGGAAGAGAAAACTCTTCAGATCAGAGCATTAGCACTGTCTTTCCCGTCAGACTTCACCCTCTTTTTACCAAGCAAAGATCGAATGTGGTCTGGTGTCAAATACTGAAACAAAATGCTGTTCACGTTATCTCTGATTTGTTGTTTTATTGCAGATTTACTTCCATAGTATACTTCGAAAACTCGGCTTTCAGGACCCTGTTACTTCTTTTCAAAACGTAGTTTTCTTTCCTCAGCAGTTTTTAATCAATTTCCTCTTTAGCAGTGACGTCTAGGTCAAGAACTACCTCTGTGCTGGTCGACTCCCCAAATTTAATTTTTTCGGAGGTAAAGCTTCTAATTCTCTTTTCATACAGGCAATCGCTTGCTGGTGGTACCTACTACTGTTTCAAAATACCATTGTTATTATTATTATTACTGTTGTTGTTATTATTGTTAACCTTTCCACTCTCAGTTATTTGACACAGCCTCGTACAGTAAGTCACCGTTTTCCTTCAGTTGTTGGACAGCTGTCATTTTGTCGATCGTCATCCCTATATGGTGTGAAACAAGACCTACGCGAAACGTTCATTTGTTGCGACAATTTAGGAGTCGCTATTTTTTGCTCTCGATCATTCGTGCTGGAATATCAACGATCACAGAGGTGTAAGAACGAACGGGGATCGATTCTTTTTTGTTTTTGCTACTCATAGTAGTAAGCCACTTTGTCACCTAAACCTGTATAATGCTTTTTTGATCGTACGGAAACCCCAGGAAACTTTTTTGCAAATGTCCCGCGTTTCCTTAAATGAACCGGTAGAGACGCACGTCTCCACTGTTGCGATTCTTTCTTGAAGATACATCTCGCTGAGATATTTACTTCACACGTCTCGATCAAGTCTCAACGGCGTTCGTACTGACGACACAAAACGTACTCGCAACAGCTTCGAAACAACAGATGACAACTGAAGAGCGGCAATGAGCAATCGGAACCGAATTTTTCGTGCGCCATCCTGTATAGCATCGTAAGATATTTAAGCAATTAGAAAACGCGACTGACACCGGCAAGTACTTTGATGTTAAGAACGACACTACAGAAGGACATGACGGTGGAATGAATAACCTCACTCTGTAGATGTTTGCACATAGGCAAGCAAATACCCTGAAGAAGAACTTTGCACCCACATGCGTCAGTACGGAGCAGTTCCCTGTTGTACGGCGGACAGGAGGTTCCCCGCAGCACTACTGGCAGAGCGCACGCTGCCTTCTGCCGGCCGTCCTTGACATGTGTCTGTTGCCAGGCAACGGCGCGACGCCGCAGCGACGTAATGTCTATTGTTAGAGTGCCCCCTCCCCCTCCGCCGCGGCCGCTTCCCCCACCCACCACCTTACTCCTATCCCGCCACAAGTAACTGCCCAAGCAGACACGACTCGGCGCCCATTGTACCCGTTTAGAGCGCCACGCGCTACGTAACGCTTTATAAATAAAGGTGGCCGCAGTTCCGAGAAAAAATTAATAATAAAACCAGCGCTGCTCGTTTAGCGCCAGGCGCTGGGGGCGTCCGGCGCTCTGCAGGTAAACACACACACACACACACACACACACACACACACACACACACAGAGGAAGCTACTCTGTCAGTCGGCATTACTTCACCATTACCACTATAGTGTACCAGAGCCATTCCGCGCTTGTTCTGTTTCCCTACAGTTGCGCAGGGATAAAGTTCTTTCACATGCTCGCGATTGCAATTTTATTGCTTATTTCGTTTTGCAAAGTCTTCCTTACGGGGATAGACCAGGCTAGAAATTTTTTTAGTTTAATTTTTTGCTAGCTTAAAATGTTCCTTAGAGAGTCACTTTTGAAGATTCATTCATATAATGTGTGCAGTAAAAAGCAAAATACCTTAAAATCGCGATTCACTGCATGAGGGATCTGGCACATCCGAAGAGCTCCAATTCAACCGAAGTAATACTATAGTCGTTACCGATGAAACAGGGGTTTTGGATGGTATCGCAGAAGGCATTAGTGTCAACTAAAATACTATTTTCAACACAATTTCTGTTCGTAACACGACTCCTTTATGGTAAACAGTCTGAAAGCACGTGCATGTTTTGCGTCCGCTTAACTTGTTATCTCACTTGCATTATATACGAAGTAAACCGTGGGTGCCTGAAAATGACGATCAAACGTAGTCGTGCGGACAAAAAAGTTTCGAAAAGTAATCCGAGTCGTGCAAGAACGCTTCGATCGGTAAGCGAAAGCCAGTTAATCCGTACGATTTCGTCAAAATGAGAGTGTTCCGACATCGGCGAAAAACAAAGCCAACGGTACAGTGCTGACATTGCCGATTAAAGGTTTGTTCAAATTAAATATATTTAAAAACTCAAGTTGAAACTTTGAATGCTTTTTTCCCAAAACAACATTCTTGAAGTTGGTAGGAACTATAACTCATGAAATCTAAATGCAGTTACATTATACCTTTTCCTCAGTTGTGGATCGGCGTTTTTTATTCTGTAACACGTGGGATTTTTGCTATATATTTTAATCTCGATTTTTAGTGCACATTTTTGTAAAGACTTTTTTTATAGAAACATTGACTTGTCAGAGTGCCGCCATTTTGTTAAAAACATTTCTTTTAAATATCTACACGTACTGCGTTAGAAAATATCATCAGATTCAAAGTAGTTTTGTGAATTTGTTCTAGGATGAAAATTGTGGTGTTCAGAGCTCCCAACAACCGCTCTGCGAAGACCTTTCGTCGATTTCGTGTAGTGCCCCCTGGATGAAAGTTTTTTTACTTAAAAAATACATAAAACAAGTTGTACAATAAAGGTCTAAAGTTAGTTTTGTTATTTTACTGAAAAAAATCATGAATACGTGCAACAGCGACCGAGAACTCTCTCTTCTGCAAGCGCTAGGAGCGTGCGAGCACGCGGCATTCCCTCGATCCGGTTCGCATTCGCTTGCGTTCGCTCTAGTTCTGCATGTTGTCGTTCGGCGAACAATCAAACATATTTCTTATCCCCTCTGCTTACAATTAATCTAGTGGTATCGTTCTTGTATTCCATGAAAATTATACCATCCGTTAGTTGGTGTAAATTTACAACATCGGAATTTACAAACATTGAACACAAGAATTCGACTGTGAGAATGTCTTACAAACTGACTGCGAGAAAAAAACTAGAAACTGCATATCTGGATTTCTGTCTATTTAAACATTCGTCGTGGCAAGCATACTGTCTGAATTTAACACTGTGAATCAGTAAATTTTCAAACTGATAAATTGGGCCTTTTTTATTTAATTCTGGCTTACCTGTTGTACAATGGAAACACCGTGACACTGCTATTTTCCTGAAAGCGTGTCACATTCACTGAGCAACAACTAACGACTGAGATGCCCTGACGCAGTGCAAAACTGAATAAGTAAAAATGATAACTCATATTTTGACATGGACTTTGGATGCAGACAATGGTTGGGATAAATTATAACATCAAATGCAACTAGATTTCAGACTAGAAAAGTTCTAGACTGAAAAATTATGTTTCTTTGCTTCACAAACAGTTCTTAAGAGAACAAACAGAAGTAGTCTTTAACATCAATTGAGATCTTTTCAGACGTGGAACTCCTAAAAAATGACATTAAATATTCAACAGTTATTCCCACCCACAAATTCAAATTGAGAATTGTGCGTTGCTGTTTATCTTTCCCTATACTCAAGTCTCTGGATGTCTGAACCAAGAACGCGTATCTACAGGCTGCCCCAATAAAGTACAAAATCTGAAGTCCATTAGCCGGCCGCGGTGGCCGAGCGGTTCTAGACGCTCAGTCCGGAGCCGCGCGACTGCTACGGTCGCAGGTTCGATTCCTGCCTCGGGCATGGATGTGTGTGATGTCCTTAGGTTAGTTAGGTTTAAGTAGTTCTAAGTTCTAGGGGACTCACGACCACAGATGTTAAGTCCCATAGTGCTCAGAGCCATTTGAACCATTTTTTTGAAGTCGATTACCTTACATTAAAACCTGTTCTGTTACTCATCAAAATAATTGTAAAATATTCTTGCCTCTTTCCTCATCTCAAATATATAATAAGTAAACCAACATGTACCAATTCCTCAGACAAATACACTATGTGATCAAAAGTATCCTGACACCTGGCTCAAAATGACTTACAAGTTCGTGGCGCCCTCCATCGGTAATGTCGGAACTCAATTTGGTGTTGGTCCACCCTTAGCCTTGATGACAGAGTCCACTCTCGCAGGCGTACGTCCAATCAGGTGCTGGAAGGTTTCTTGGGGAATTGCGGCCCATTCTTCACGGAGTGCTACACTGAGAAGAGTTATCGATGTCGGTCGATGAGGCCTGGCACGAAGTCGGCGTTCCAAAACATCCCAAAGGTGTTCTGTAGGATTCAGATCAGGACTCTGTGCTAGGCCAGTCAATTACAAGGATGTTATTGTCGTGTAACAGGCCGTGCATTATGAACAGGTGCTCGATCGTATTAAAAGATGCAATCGCCATCCCTGGATTCAACAGTGGGAAGCAAGAAGGTGCTTAAAACATCAATGTAGGCCTGTGCTGTGATAGTGCCACGCCAAACAACAGGGGGCGCAAGCCCCGTCCATGAAAACCACGACCACACCGTAAGGCCACCGCTTCCGAATCTTACTGTTGGCACTACACACGATGGCAGATGACGTTACCGGGCATTGGCCGTACCCAAATGCTGCCATCGGATCGCCACGTTGTGTAACGTGATTCATCACTCCACACGTTTTTCCACTCTTCAGTCGTCCAATGTTGACGCTCCTTACACCAAGCGAGGCGTCGTTTGGCACTTACCGGCGTGATGTGTGGCTTATGAGCAGCCGCTCGACCATGAAATCCAAGTTTTCTCACGTCCCGCCTAACTGTCATAGTACTTGCAGTGAGTCCTGATGCAGTCTGGAATTTTTGTGTGATTGTCTGGATAGATGTGCTATGCAACATATTATCACCAACCATTTCTGATTCCCACTAATGACTCTACAGCTGACTACAAAAGAAAACAAGGTAAGAGAGGCGTTTTGGTAAAGTAGGAAGCTTAAATGTAGTGAAAATTGAAATACTTAGAATTTATATTTCTTTCTTACACTGCTATTGTTGTTACTGTGATGTATCCCACTTCCGAACTTCGGAAGAATGCAAGCATCTCATTTCATCTATTCTTAATGGGATTACATTACGTTCATGGTACCTGTTTTTACATAGTTGACGTTATATATACGACGTATTTGCGACGATAAACTCAAATGGTCTGCCTTGGCTCACGCTGTCTGCTCTCCAACGAACTGCATAGATCATTCCACGCGAAGTCGCTAATTTGGGAACTTTTTCTACTCGACTATTGCCAATTTAGATGAAATTTTGAGTGAACTTTGGCACATGTTCCCTATGAACATTGGTAAACTTTAACGGTCGCCGAAGCAACGATGGTCGAAATACAGTCCCTTGTTTGACTGCATACGCGACTTTGCGCAGAGCGAGCGTGAATTTCCGAGTTTCTAGGGCTTGTGACCTGTTACAGGGTGTTTCAAAAATGACCGGTATATTTGAAACGGCAATAAAAACTAAACGAGCAGCGATAGAAATACACCGTTTGTTGCAATATGCTTGGAACAACAGTACATTTTCAGGCGGACAAACTTTCGAAATTACAGTAGTTACAATTTTCAACAACAGATGGCGCTGCAAGTGATGTGAAAGATATGGAAGACAGCGCGGTCTGTGGGTGCGCCATTCTGTACGTCGTCTTTCTGCTGTAAGCGTGTGCTGTTCACAACGTGCAAGTGTGCTGTAGACAACATGGTTTATTCATTAGAACAGAGGATTTTTCTGGTGTTGGAATTCCACCGCCTAGAACACAGTGTTGTTGCAACAAGACGAAGTTTTCAACGGAGGTTTAATGTAACCAAAGGACCGAAAAGCGATACAATAAAGGATCTGTTTGAAAAATTTCAACGGGCTGGGAACGTGACGGATGAACGTGCTGGAAAGGTAGGGCGACCGCGTACGGCAACCACAGAGGGCAACGCACAGGTAGTGCAGCAGGTGATCCGACAGCGGCCTCGGGCTCCCGTTCGCCGTGTTGCAGCTGCGGTCCAAATGACGCCAACGTCCACGTATTGCCTCATGCGCCAGAGTTTACACCTCTATCCATACAAAATTCAAACGCGGCAACCCCTCAGCGCCGCTACCATTGCTGCACGAGAGACATTCGCTAACGATATAGTGCACAGGATTGATGATGGCGATATGCATGTGGGCAGCATTTGGTTTACTGACGAAGCTTATTTTTACCTGGACGGCTTCGTCAATAAACAGAACTGGCGCATATGGGGAACCGAAAAGCCCCATGTTGCAGTCCCATCGTCCCTGCATCCTCAAAAAGTACTGGTCTGGGCCGCCATTTCTTCCAAAGGAATCATTGGCCCATTTTTCAGATCCGAAACGATTACTGCATCTCGATATCTGGACATTCTTCGTGAATTTGTGGCGGTACAAACTGCCTTAGACGACACTGCGAACACCTCGTGGTTTATGCAAGATGGTGCCCGGCCACATCGCACGGCCGACGTCTTTAATTTCCTGAATGAATATTTCGATGATCGTGTGATTGCTTTGGGCTATCCGAAACATACAGGAGGCGGCGTGGATTGGCCTCCCTATTCGCCAGACATGAACCCCTGTGACTTCTTTCTGTGGGGACGCTTGAAAGACCAGGTGTACCGCCAGAATCCAGAAACAATTGAACAGCTGAAGCAGTACATCTCATCTGCATGTGAAGCCATTCCGCCAGACACGTTGTCAAAGGTTTCGGGTAATTTCATTCAGAGACTACGCCATATTATTGCTACGCATGGTGGATATGTGGAAAATATCGTACTATAGAGTTTCCCAGACCGCAGCGCCATCTGTTGTTGACAATTGTAACTACTGTAATTTCGAAAGTTTGTCTGCCTGAAAATGTACTGTTGTCCCAAGCATATTGCAACAAACGGTGTATTTCTATCGCTGCTTGTTTAATTTTTATTGCCGTTTCAAATATACCGGTCATTTTTGAAACACCCTGTATATTACTTCGGGTAATATTTTGTTGACAGAAATAAGCGATGCTCAGTCAGAACAGTTCAGGTAAACTCGGCCTAAAAATTTAGAGTTTGGCTTCTTAAATCTCGCGGACTAAAGGTATGATGTCGTGAAACATCGTATGTAGTAACCTAACAACACAAGGTTTTAAAATATAATGTTTCATTTATGTGACACTTTCTAATACTGAATAAATTAAGTTGAAAGTGGAAGATTTTGCAAAAAAGTAAAAAAAGTGGCATTTTCACCTGATTTTGCAAGAAAAAAATAAGTTCTATAAAACTCTCCCCAGTAAGAAGACGATGGTTTGAACCACAAAACAAAGATTTCCAACGCTCGTTGACAGTGTTTGATAATTTGAACCAAAGTTGGGCTCGAAAAAAATGTGAGCTTCAGGTTCTTCTATCTCGTAGAGTAAATGAATGGTTAGCATTAAACGATAGCCCAACGATGTGGAAGCATTTCATTCAGCTACTGTTTTCCAATAATCTACAAATTCATTGAGATGGTGGTGACTTTTGTGAGGAGATGAAAATTAGGTGTGATTTATAGTGTTAACCGAAATTTCAGGTATTTCTTTTTATAATCATGTGAATGACCTCACGCTTTTCCTTATTGAGCAACACTGCTACTTTTGGCATTTTTCGTGTCAAGTCATTTTGCAATTGGGTTTGGTCATCAGATGCTTTTACCAGACGGTAAATACAGGGCTATTACAAATGATTGAAGCGATTTCATAAATTCACTGTAGCTCCATTCATTGACATATGGTCACGACACACTACAGATACGTAGAAAAACTCATAAATTTTTGTTCGGCTGAAGCCGCACTTCAGGTTCCTGCTGCCAGAGCGCTCGAGAGTGCAGTGAGACAAAATGGCGACAGGAGCCGAGAAAGCGTATGTCGTGCCTGAAATGCACTCACATCAGTCAGTCATAACAGTGCAACGACACTTCAGCACGAAGTTCAACAAAGATCCATCAACTGTTAACTCCATTCGGCGATGGTATGCGCAGTTTAAAGCTTCTGGATGCCTCTGTAAGGGGAAATCAACGGGTCGGCCTGCAGTGAGCGAAGAAACGGTTGAACGCGTGTGGGCAAGTTTCACGCATAGTGATGTGAAAGATTCAGTGTTTAAATCTCCTTTACCAAGAAACGTGCCAGAACTGCGAGCTCGCATCAACAATGCTTTCGAACTCATTGATGGGGACATGCTGCGCCGAGTGTGGGAGGAACTTGATTATCGGCTTGATGTCTGCCGAATCACTAAAGGGGCACATATCGAACATTTGTGAATGCCTAAAAAAACTTTTTGAGTTTTTGTATGTGTGTGCAAAGCATTGTGAAAATATCTCAAATAATAAAGTTATTGTAGAGCTGTGAAATCGCTTCAATCATTTGTAATAATCCTGTAACAGCATCATCTGTACACGATCTAAGAGGGCTGCTCATATTGTCTCCTAAATCGTTTATGTAGATTAGTAGCAGCAGAGGGTCTATAAAACTTCCTTGGGGAACTCCGGATATCACTTTTGTTTTACTCGATGATTTTCCGTCGGTTACTATGTACGAGGTCTGTTGAAAAAATTCTGGAACCATGTGCACAAAATTTTCCTACGCTTACCTTTTACTTATTGTGCACGGTCTCGTTCGAAATACTCTACTCCACAGCTGATACACCGCTCCCAACGCCGTTTCTACTTGCGGAAGCATCGTCGGTACGCCTCTTGCTGGATCGCGCGGAGCGCTGTCTGAGAATTCTCTTTCATACCGTCTATCGTTGCAAATATTCGTCCTTTCAACAGGGTTTTCAACTCTGGAAATAAAAAAAAATATATGTCCTCAGGATCCAGGCCTGGAGACTACAGAGGAAGAGGAAGTACAGTCATTTCTTTTTATTTTATTTTTTTTAATTTTTTTTGGTGCTATAGCCACGCACCAACAGGGATGAATGTGTGGGTGCGTTATCGTGAAGCAAGAGCCACGAATTGTCTCGCCACATTTCAGGTCGTTTCCTTCTCACATTTCCTCGCAACACGTCCCGATAGCACCATAGATTAACAGTGTGCCCATGTAGCACGAGTTCATGGTGAACTATTCCTTCAAATCCAAAGAAAACTATCAGCATGGCTTCGACCTGACAAGCACTTTTTGGTGTGAGAGAACCTTTCCCGACCCAATGTGAAGACTGAATTTTGGTCTTAACATCATATCCGCAGACGCACGTGTCACGCCAGTTACGATTCTCTTAAGGAGCATCTCGTTCTCATTTGCTCGATTCAAAAGCTTTTCACAGATTGCGAGGCGAAGGTGTTTCTGGTCTTGACTCGTGAACCGCGATACGAACTTGTCGCTAACACGATACAGCCGGCCGCGGTGGTGTAGCGGTTCTAGGCGCTCAGTCCGGAACCGCGCGACTTCTACGGTCGCAGGTTCGAATCCTGCCTCGGGCATGGATGTGTGTGATGTCCTTAGGTTAGTTAGGTTTGAGTAGTTCTAAGTTCTAGGGGCCTGATGACCACAGATGTTAAGTCCCATAGTGCTCAGAGCCATTTGAACCATTTTTGCTAACACGACACATCCCTAGATGCTAGTATTGGGACACGGCCGACACCATTCCAAAATACCGTCACCAACCCCCACCCCCCTCCCCCCACCTACGTATACGCGCTAGACATGAAATGTTTTCATAACATGTTTTTCCAAAACATCGTTAGTCGACAAGGTCGCACGCAATGTATCCGGCATGTGTTGCCTCTCTAGTCGTTATTACCGTAGCGGGTTGCGACATAGAGAGAGATGGCGGTGGTGGAAATGGCTGTATCCAATACGATCCCTTAATTGAGTCACATGTTCGACTTCTACCAATAGGATTCAACTATCCTATGACCTCATTGTAGGACATATATAGGTTAAGTTCCGGGACCTCAGTCTTGGTCACTCAGTCAGCGAGAGACTAAGAAGAACAATCATGAAGCACCAGCCGACCTCCAGTGCAGTCACTCAGAACAAGATCAAACGGAAAAGTAAGTATCATATTTCACATTATTCTATCTCGTTCATTATCCTTATTATTCAATGTTTTCACTTATTCGCTAATATCTAATCATTCATCTTCTTTTTTCAACAGAGTCAAACGCAACCATGCTTAGCTCCGCAGTCGCGTCCGAACATGCATCATCATTAGCTTCGTTAACCATCTCATCCGGACCTACACCAGCGACAGCCGACTCATTTGATCCAGTAGCGACCGCGTGGGATCCTGTAGCTCACATGTTGGAGCAGGACAAGGAGTTGCTGCTCTCCGTCCCACTCAGCAACTTGTGTGATGAAGACGCTCGATCTGCTCACCACACAACGAATTCAACCACTGGTGGTGTTAAAGATCAACTAAATGGTGGTCAGTACTGGATGCCTACATATAACTCATCACAATCGAACACTCCCGTGATAGTGCAACCACCGAGTTTAGATACTGTAAATAAAAAGAATACGTCTAGTGCGGCTACGCTATTCACCACGACATATAATTTAACCTCCAGTGGTTCTAAACGTGTGAACATTGCTATAGACGTCCATCATGTCTGGGGGATCCAAGCTATAATGGAGATTGAAAATATTTCCAAAAGTGTTAAAGTCCCGATTTCCGAGTTCGACTGGGCCGGGATCTGTAATGCAGAGCGCTACATCAATCAACAAATGAGCACCGAATATGACCCAACTCACCCCCCACCAGAAATTCGTCTTGCCGATGTCATACTTTCCATTACTACTGTATATGATGACTGCGCCTTATGCATTAAATCAGGTGTCGACAGCGTCTATCTAAGGCATCCATCAGTTATCAAATTATTCAACCTAGACTCCTCTATACGGTTTGCTCTCGAGAGACTGAATCGTTGGGTTCCTAGCATAGAGGCAGCATATAATGATGTTAAAAACTCTCTACGTGTTAATAATATACATATCGACGATTTTGAGCAGCATCTTCGTTCGCATATGGCCATTAAAACTACAGACATCCAATTGAAATGCGTGTGTCAAAAACCAGAGTACTCAGAGTCACCTATCGGATTGCGTGAGATACGTGCAGAATTTATTGCCAACCAAAGAGAATTATTTGGTATATATTGTACAGGTTCTAAGAAGAAACGTGCAGATTATGATAACACCTCAGAAATAGTACATCCAATGTATGATTTTTAAATAAATAATTTATATTTAATCTTATCTCCTGTTTCTCTTTTATTTCAGACCACCACTCCTATTATAATCAAATTGATCCAATAATTTTTTTAATTCTACTCAAATTATGACCATCTTACTCTTCATACATGTGTTCCTCGTGTAGGCAGTATAGCTCAATCGGTTAATTGATCGAACTATACTGGCTACACACAAATATTATTATTATCCTCTCAGTTATATTTTCTATATATGTCAAGTACTTGTTTGTACATGGCTCATTTACTATCATGGCTGGCTGGGTGAAGCACCCTCACCACAAGGACTTTGTTGTCGGTGACTGGTCATGTGAAGATTCAAGTGAAGAGCAGAAGAAGAACAAGAAAAACGGAATTCTCCTTCCCGATAATATAAGAGCAATTATTGTAGGCCCATCCAACTGCGGCAAGACTAATGTCCTCATGACTCTGCTAACTCATGTGCAAGGCGACCGATTTGAACATGTCTGTCTATTCTCAAAAATACTCTTTCAACCCAAGTATCAGGTATTGCATGAGATATTTCGAGGTGTAGATGGCGTTACATACACAACATTCAGTGAAAGCTCTGATATCCCCCCACCTGAAGAAACAAAACCAAACACAGTATTCATATTTGACGATGTTGCAGTAGAAAACCAAGACCAAATTCGCAAATATTTCTCTTTCGGTCGCCATATGGGTGCTGACGTATTTTATCTAAGTCAAACATATTCCAGAATCCCCAAACAACTTGTTAGGGATAACGCAAATCTCTTTATAGCCTTCAAGCAAGACAATCTTAATTTAAGACACATTTACCAAGCACATGTGGGGACGGATATGTCGTTCAATGATTTCTTAAAGATATGTGCAGACTGTTGGAACCATTCACAGTATGGGTTTCTCGTTATTGATAAAACAAGAAAACTGTATGAGGGTAGATACAGACGATACTTTCAAGAATTTTTGCATATATAACAAGGTAATAGACGTTAACACATCAGTCTACGTCATACCATGGACAAATTCGCGCGTATGTCCACCTCTCAACCTGAGATGATTGGTGTACACAGACAGAACATTCGCTTGTACATGGATGCGAAAATTCAAGCTATGGCTCTTAAAGTTGCAAGTATGCGCAGGGAACTAGAGACCTATTACCAAACCCTTCTGAGAATGGTGAATCAGTTAAATGACCTAGTTAATCAAGTCAGTAAGAAAGTAACCGACTTAACTGAAAAGGTCGATCATATTCAGAGAAAAATAGATGTAGACCTCATTGTTGTCGATAAGGGTGATCGTGATCATACTAAGAAGCTGAAGAAAATGAATGCATATATAAAGCCTCATGTCGCAGAGACGTCTGATTAGTATACGTTGAGATGTCGACGACCAAACAGAAAGTCATTCAAGCCCGTAAAGCAGTCCGAGAGAAATTACGGTTGCTTAGGTTAGGGTATATTGATCGTCAGCAAACACTAAGAGAGACATTTAAGCCCGTTACTGAGTCTCTCCGCCAGCTCTCACCAAAAACAAAAACGACCCAAAACGACAGTCAAGCCATTGATGAATTCATTATTAGTCACGCACCAGGCCAGATAGATAGAACATTCGGCGTTAGCCCAGGAAGACCATACATGTTGGGCACGCATCCCATAACTGTAACAGAAGACAAAATACAAATAGCTGATAGACAGTTTGACCGAACACCAGGCTTAATGAATCTTATTTTCCTAAGACCAACTAAAAAACCTATAAATTATTCAGTTAGTGATAAGGACACGTACCGTCAAATACTACACATGACTGGTGTACACAAGATCACCAAAAGCCTAACCAACAGGAAGTATAAAACCATTATAAAACCAATACTTGAAGACCAAAACAACAACAACGGTGCCAGCAGCGGAGATGGTATTGACATTGGTCTTAAGACAGTGAACAATCGAGTCCCTCAGTATATATATTATGACGACCCCAACGAACTAATAGATCGACTACGTCTGCTCATGGCATCAGCTGCTGCAGGTAATACAGCTCATTCGAATGAAGTTATCTCCATAATCTCTGAGCTTCGAGAGAGAGGTATCATCGAATAAGCATGGAGACCGTAGTTCGAGAACTACACAAACCAGCACGCAAAACATACCCGCGCAGGCATGTCATGATTAAAGGGATAGATGACTTGTGGCAAGCTGATCTTGTAGATATGCGACAATATTCACATGAGAATAATGGCTTCAAATACATTTTAATTGTTATTGATACATACTCCAAATTTGCATGGGCAGTACCAGTCAAGACAAAAACCGGACCAAATGTCGCTGATGCTTTTGAACGCTTGCTACAGATAGGAACCAATCGATGCCCTGACAATCTCCAAACCGATCATGGTGGTGAGTTCTACAATAGGTACTTCAAGACAGTGATGCAGCGGTATGGAATACATCACTACTCGACATTCACTCACCTGAAGGCAAGTATCGTAGAACGCTTGAACAGAACAATAAAAGGTAGAATGTGGATGCGGTTTAACCTTCGTGGCTCATACAAATGGACAGATATCCTCCCGGAAATAATTGCTCAATATAATAGAACCAAACATAGCACAATAAAAATGCGGCCAATTGATGTTCGTGATAACACACTCATGGATACGGTATACTTTCACATTAAGATACTGGATCCACGCAAACAGAAATTTAATGTAGGTGATTTGGTGCGTATCTCAAAACACAAGACCGCGTTTGAGAAATCATATCTACCGAACTGGTCAACTGAGATATTTACAGTTTCAAATGTGCAGCGAACGAATCCTAGAACTTATTTATTGAAAGGCAGTAAAGGTGAAGAAATTGCAGGCTCCTTCTACACTGAGGAGATGCAGAAGAGCTCACAACCAGATCTTTTTCTCGTGGAGAGAGTCATAAGACGACTTGGAAATAAAGCCCTAGTCAAATGGCTTGGTTTTCCTGCTACACAAAACAGTTGGATTGATGCCAGGGATTTGCTATATAATGAACATTCATCGTCCACAACCACCACAGTAGCCTGACATGCGCGATCGAGGGCACATTAGAGGAGGCGGTGGTGTTCTGGACAAACTACCTTTGGAATTACACATCCCGGGGTATAACTACTGCGGACCTGGGACAAAGCTTCAGAAACGCTTGGCGCGAGGTGATAAGGGAGTGAATCTGCTTGACGAAGCGTGCATGGAACACGACATTGCATACGAAGCAAATAAAGATCTACCAAGTCGTCACATTGCAGATAGGATTTTAGCTGATAAAGCTAAGGCGATACGGAAAAGAAAAGATATTGGTATAGGTCAACGCATCGCAGCATACGCAGTTGATAAAACCATGCGCGGAAAAATCAAGTTAGGATTAGGAGTGATGAATTTCAAGCGCGTTATGAACGCTGCACGTCGCGCACTAAACATGAAGAACAAGAAGGGTTCTTTGAAGAAATGTATCCTGACAGCGATGTATGCAGCTAAAAACGCAATGAAGGACAAAGAATCACCAACGAGAAGATCCGTTAAAGCACCTCGCATTCTACCGATACCCAAGACATCCGGCGGTTTTATTCCTTTTCTCATCCCAGCCCTCTCCGCGCTCTCAGCGGTAGGTTCGCTCGCCGGTGGGGCTGCAGCTATCGCTCGAACAGTCAAGAATGCGCAAAACTCGCAAACCCAGTTAGAAGAGGCGAGAAGACATAACCGCATGATGGAAGCAGCAGTCATTGGAAAAGGTCTATACTTGGAACCGTACAAGAAGGGTCTTGGTCTATTCATAAATAAAAAAAAAAAAAAAGCCCAATAGCGGTCCTACCAGATCGACCACTCACAAATACAGACCTTCTTAAGTTTGTTAGACATAAATTCAAGATACCAAGATTCCGTGGTGTGTTTATGAGGGATACATTACCTAAGACTATGTGGAAAACTGGTGAATGTGGTATTGTGAATTTAGATGTTGTCGGAGGTCCTGGCACCCACTGGGTGGCGTACGTTATGAAAGACGCTGGGGTAGTCTACTATTCCGACTCCTTTGGTGACCTGCAACCACCCGAAGAATTACAGCAATACTTCACTCACAGAAGACATGTGCTATACAATTATCAACGGTATCAGGACTTTAATACATACCTCTGCGGACATCTTTGCATCATCTTTCTCTTGACGTTCACAAAGAAGAAGAATAAGAACAAGAACTAACGTATATAAGCAGGATGTTTAAACCTTCATTCATCAGTTGACGTTCAGATGCAATGTCGTACACTTTGACGTTGAAAGGACGGTCATCTGTATTGCGTGCAAATTACTTCCCACCAATTGATTTGAGTGCAGGTCAATGGAGTGTTGCATTGATTGGACTGGAGACGTACAACAGCATCCCGAATATCACCAACACTAACAATAAATTGCATCTCGATATTAATGGTGAAAAAGATATTCTTGAAATAGAATCTGGTGCATACGATATTGACGATTTAAACGAACTCTTAAAACAGTCTGGAAAAGGTATTGAACTACGTGCAAACATCAATACACTTAAATCTGAAGTAAGGACTCTAAATGCAACGATTGACTTTAGCCAGAAACATTCAATAAGACCCCTGCTTGGATTCACAAAAGGGCAGATTTTGAAGAAAGATCCAACTAAATTTTACAAGTCCAATCAGTCTGTGGATATACTCCCAGTCAACACAATACGTGTCGAGTGTAACATTGCTACGAATTCCTATCTCAACGATACTCTCATTCACACTATTTACGGATTCTTCCCCTCAGTTGCAGGGGGGTATAAGATTGTTGAGACACCTGCCAATGCAATATACCTTCCAGTGACTGCTCAGACATTGGGCTATTTGGAGCTGCGTATTGTGGATCAGAATAATAAACTTGTCGACTTTCGCGGTGAGGAAATCATTATACGATTACATCTAAAACAAGATGGGCTTGCGGTATAAAACAAGTGCACGCAATACACAGCGCGCCACTTCGCTACTGAATAGCAAACTGATAACACCTGTGAACTACGAATTTCTTAAATCAGTTGGTCTCAAACCCTGCAATGACGTCATCACTCAATACAACCAATCCAGTAGAGCATGATGACAGAATTATACGTCAAGAATACTTCTCTCATAAATCTTACGGTTCAACCACGTTTAACAAGAATGATGAAATCAGGATTGTCATACAACACCAGGACACACTCACTCTTCCGTGCAAGAGTTTCATATATCTCGAAGGGTCATTCAAGAAAACTGATGGCACCGATACAGTGGGGTCCAAGCTGACACGCAACGCATTGGCATTCCTCTTCCAAGAGATTCGCTATGAACTGAATGGTTCTGAGATTGATCGTACACGCAATGTTGGTCTAACATCGACCCTTAAAACATACGTCTCGGCATCACCAGCAGATCTGCACAGTTTAGAAAATGCTGGATGGTTCATAGACGATGCGGAGGGTAGAACACCCCAGGAGTACAAGCGATTTACTGCATGCATACCTCTAAAAATACTTATGGGATATTTTGAGGATATGAGACAGATTTATTATGAACGCTAAACAGGAACTTATTCTCGTGCGGAGTGCTACAGACAATAACTCGTACATTCAAGGAGCTCAAGAAGAGAATAGGATCACAATCAACAAATTAATATGGAAAATGCCTCACGTCAGTGTATCCGACGAAGCTTTTGAAAGTGTTGAATTCAGGTACATTTCTGTCACTGACCTTCCGCTCATGGGAGATCTTTGAGTATCCAGTGTTACCGACCGCGAGCAGACAAACATGGGCTATTAAGACCTCCAGTCATATCGAGACACCCAGATTCATTATACTTGCGTTTCAGACTGATAGAAGAGCAAATACATCAAACGATTCCACCGTGTTCGATAACTGCAAGTTAACTAACGCCAAAGTCTACCTCAATTCAGAATTCTACCCATATGACAATCTACATCTGCAATGGAATGAAAATGTATACAGCCTCGCGTATGACATGTATGCAAGGTTTCGTCCTTCTTACTATGAAATTGCTGAAGGAGAGGGAGGGGGGTGTCTACTGAGTCCTCGTAAGTTCAAAGAGCTTTCACCGATTATTGTAATAGACTGCTCTAAACAGAATGAGATAATTAAGTCTGGACCTATAGACGTTCGAATTGAATTTGAATCATCGACAAATTTCCCAGAACACACCGCTGCATATGCATTAGTCCTACACGACAGAATAATCAATTACTCACCGCTCACAGGTGTTGTGCAACGAGCTGTATAAATGAAAATATGCTGTCCTATGCATTGATCATTTGACGATGGCAACTCAGCCTGTGAAGATCATTGCAGATGTTCAAGGATTCCATAATGGAGAGCGAAGACAGTTCGTATTTAAACAAGTTGCTTTTGTGGCCTACACACAAGACGCAGGAATAATTGAAACCTTCTCCGCAAATATTCGATCACCAAGACCGTTCACGCAAGTGAAATCTTGTAAAACACGGACCAGTGCATTGTGGTTAACTAATTTTTATCATGGAATTCACTGGGATGATCCCGGCATACCCTATAAAGATGTGGTGATCGCACTTAAATTATTCGATCACAAGGACACCATCGTTTACGTGAAGGGAAAGGACAAAACCTCCTGGATGCGTCAAATATTTAAATTTGCATCTATTCAAGACCTTGAATGGTACGGTTGTCCATCCATCCATCGACTGAAGAACGATTACCAAAAAAGTGCATTTGTATCTGCATATGAGAATGTAAAATTACTTTTCACTTTTATTAGAAATAAATAATAATTTATAAGATTGAGTGTTTTTTTCTTTCTATGACATCCAACGTCCCTAGTATTGTAAGTTTATTCTTTTTATATTGTATATGAAGGGAACTGTCCGAGAGAGACACATACCCTGGCCTTTGACGTGGAATGAGCCTACTGTCATAGTTAGGCGCGGATGCCGATCTCGCGGTCTCCGTCGAAATCGACAGACACGCGCAGCCGCTGACGCTTGGCAGGGGGTTGCACCAGTTGCCGACCTCGCGGCCGCTGTGGAAAGCGATGCGTCAGATTACGCTCTCTAAAGTATCTGTTGACGTAGGACTGTAAGAGATAGCGATGCATTGGGCTGTGTGTGTTCGTGACAACTAACAGAAGTCCTGCACTTGTGATTAAAAGCAGGAAACCTTATAACTTTATGCATTGCGATGTGGCTGTATGTACGTATTCTGCATACACACATAAATAAATTTATAATATTTTTAATAAAAAGAATAATCATTATTAGGGTATCAAATAATAACAACATTTTTTTAGAAGGAAATAACTCAGTTTATTATTGAAATCAGAATTTAACATTTTTCACATTATATATAAATATGAGTTTACAGATATAAGATTGGTTTTTAGCCAAAAATCTGAAATTCCACATCTTTTTAGACAATTTTTTAACAATTTTAGATAATTAAGAAATATATATAAGCATTCTCTTCAGATAAATTATATATAATTTTAAAGCTAATGCAGAGGTACTACCCTATCTTACAAAGTATCTAATATCGCTAATGAAGTTCCACCAGAAAAACAAAGCACTTTTAATTAATACCAAACCTATTTGTTTCAAGTCAATGACTCTAAACATTTTCGAAAAGAACAACAACAAATTGAATATATATTTTTTTCCAAGTAAGTCGATTTAAAGATTTTCAACTACAAGAACAAGGTGAACATATATATTTTTCTTTAAAGTGGACGTCTAGAAACATTTTCCGCTAGAACAAGCAATTGAACATATAGAAAGAATTTAATTAGTGGAACTCATACACTTAAAAACTAGTTCTGACTGGATGGCTAGCGGTAGGTGAAACTTACAAACTAAAATCTAAGCTCTATAATGACTAGAAGTGATGGATATATTAAGTGAGAAAATTTTATTATTTTTTTTTTGTTCATACAGAAGTTAATTGGCTAAATTTATAGCCTTTTCATATATATATTAATAATGGTCAGCAATATGTAGATATAAAGAATACTTTATTTATTATGATTTTCTTTGAAAAAATAATGATTATATTTACATACACACACACACTTAACACAAGTTCGCGCTCATTCGCACACTCAGACATGCATGGAAGCACGCAAACTGATACACGCAACAAAACACGCTCATCAACTATTTACACTATGATAAAAGAGCCATACTATTTCCACGCATAGCTCACATTCATAACATTCACACGCTCATTCCCTCTCTATCACTCAACCAGAGTCCCCCACCCCTACTTTCGTTTCAAGTAAATAGTGTGAGTATGGGAGGGTTCCCACCCCATCCTCACAAATGACTCTTTTATCGTCATGAGGAGACAGTCCGACTTTAGACTGCAGCACAGTGTACACCTCGTGAGCTCGTGATCGAATACTAGTTTGTTGAACCATGTGTGGATGAGCGCCTTCAACGCTACGACCGTACAGGCACTGCAAATAGTCCTCGACCGTAAGCGCACGAGACGCGATCCGTCTAACACCCTTTGCCCGCCTCAGAGTGCTCCCGTCTACTGTGCGATATGCATACATTTTCGATCTCAGTCCCACAAACTCTACAATTGGTAAACCATTCGACTCGTCTTTCATGAGACCGATAACCTTCTTGTTCTGTGGAACAATACCATAAGGATTATTGATCTCATAAGAAGAGGTGTCGAATTCTTTACCATTGCACCTAATTACTTCATATGGATCGCAGTTCTTGATCCAGTAGATAAAGCTGTCTGTATCCATATAAAGTAATTTTGGATCTACGAAATGAGGTTTCGCAAACTCATAGTGGAATCGGTACATGTAGAATTTGGAGATATCGAGTATACACATCCCCAAATAGATGGGTTTCATAAACTCTACTGCAGTCTTCGACATCTCCACAGCAACAAAGTTTTCGTTGAAGATGGTGGCACGCTTAAAATTTGGCCTGGCTATACATTTTCTCACGCCGTAACGCCCTTCCCATGCGGTTCTAATAACAATATCGCGTTCATTTCTTACATTTTGCATAGTTTTCCCGAAAATGGAATTATTCATTAATTTATAAAAGTCTTTTTCAAAATCATTACTCGCGACCACCCTCTTTTCGGTATTTAGTTCAATATACTCCTTCAAGCAGGGGGATTGCTTGAAGGAGATTGCCCGGGTGATTTTAATGAGCTCCATTCCTAATCTGAGACACTGCTGGAGGTTACGATAATGAATAATATACCTCTGCTTATCCCCAACAGTGGCCATCAGTTTAGGGATGGTGCTTCCTCGTGGAATTTGTTGCTCTGGACATAACGGCAAGTCGCTTGTCTCTCCATGCAAATTATTAGGGTACGCGATGTCTGCCTCAAGCACATACCCTACATCAGAATCGGCCGCAAGACCCATTATCTGTCCACCTAATCCCTTCAATTCGTCTTCAGGCACCCATTGGAACCCGGCAACCGGCAGCGGTTGCTTCATAGCATGCCCATATAAATTGTTAACATCTAAGTACAAAATGTAACTAGAATCAAGGGATGCGTTGTACTCGACACCCATCCGCGGATTATTTGCCTTGGCGTGTCTGTGAACACATTGACAAAGTCCGCCGCGGATCCCTCGCTCAAAAAATAGAAGCATTGAAGCATCAGTCAAAAGTTCAATGTTGCAATCCGTTTTTTTGAGCATAGCGTCCCAGGACAACCCAGATGCCGTGTAATAAAAGGCAGGGTCCAGAGAGTACGTGGTCATACATACACTCCGGAACTTTTCGAAAACATCTGCAAGCAAACGAACGTCCGTGTCCATGTATAACCTTGCATATTCTCCCAAATTGGGGATGTTGAATTCCTGCCATACATTAACGGCATGCTCATAATCTGTGTTAGTTATGGTATCGCCAGTGAGAGTACTGGTAAAAGAAGTTATGTCGGGAAGCCTGGTTTCATTGAGTTTTGCCATACTATCAAGATACTCGTACGGGAAAACTCCTTTCCTCGTCGCAAGTTGAAACTTTTCCTCATCGGTAAATGCAGATCGAGTGATATGCATATCATTCCGAGGTAAAGTCTCAACAAGTTTCTGGAGCGAAGTTTGCATAAATCGTAGAGAGTCAAGGAAGCGGAGCGTAATTTTCGCCGTCATTCGTTTTGAAAAAGAAATGTACTTTTCAACACTTTCAGGCAGGATATTGACCTGATCCTTCTTCATACCGAACTTAGCCAAGTCAACGAGAAAATGAGCGTCATACCCGCTCAGATTACGAAAAAAGATGGGTATGTGTGTAGGTAACTGATACTTCAAGTTGCATGCTTTGTGGGCTGCACCGCGGAACTTACCCGTAAGATGACAATGGTCTCTACGAGGAGTCTCCGCTTTTCTATCTAAGGCCAGCCCGCAAATATGACAATTAACAGCCTTTTCATACAAGTCATCATTTTCCTTTGATTTGGTCATGGGAATATTGATGCTGTAGAGCTTGTGAACTTGCCATGAAAGTTTTTCAAGCTCAGTGAGAAGCCAAACCGCCGGATCGTCCCCTACATAAGACTGATAGCTATTAAGTTTACAATCATTTGCGCATACAACTTGGAACGCAGCCGCATAAGGTACGTGTTTTTGTGTGAAGGTTGTGTGTGAGGCTAAGGGATTCCCTTCACAACGAGTAATAGGAGCCAGCAAGCATTCAAAATCGGCGTACACAACAAAAGGACAACGCTGCTGGTGGTGAGCATTTTTAAATTTAATGAATTTATTTTCCTCAGTGGGCATAACAACACGTACCGGGTCCTTGCATGCACAATCTAATAGATGTGTCGCTAATAACTCTTGAGATGAAAAATAATTCAAACACCTTATACAAATATGTCGTTTATGATCATTTTTACTTAACTGGGAGGAAATGAGTCGGGACATGTCTTTGATCCAGACGTAGTGATAATTATCACGTTCGGAGAAGAGCAGCATGTTGACATGCAACTCTCGTTCACCTGCAAATTTTGAGAAATGGAGGGGGCCTACTACTGTATGCTTGTTCTGCTCATCTGACTTGCTTTTCTTCTCCAGGCCATAAACGTGGACCGATATTGCGGTATTCTGAGCCTCAAACTTAGGTATGTCCTGGATTCTTAAAGGGAACTCTATTCCGTCAAAGTTATACAGTCTCTTAATATCTTTGACTTTGTAACTGCTGGGACGCTCGGGATGATGTTTGTAATTGTAATTTCTCTCGCAAGCCAGGACTGACCATGCAAAACACGCATTATCATAGTTATTTTGAACATTAATGCACGCCTGCTTTTTCTCAATATCTATAGGGAGTATAATATAACTAGACCCTCCATTCATTGGATCATAGACATGTATATGGATGTCGAGGTGTGGTATACTGCTGAGCGCTTTAGCGGATCCACGTACTTCCATCTCGGAAAATCGGGCCATAATAGCGCTCAAGGTGGATTCTCTATACCACTCAGCAATGTGCTCCGAGAAATAACGCCATTGTCACCCCATATATAATGCAGAGTAGCCGTCTCCGCGCCACCTTGATGATTAGGGGGGTGACTCAGTTCACAGCATAACACAGCACTGCATTTAAAGGCGTTAAATTCCGGATCTTCTAAGAGTTTGAGGAGCTCGGTCTCCAAGACGGGGAGGCACGCCTCCAAAAACCTTACAGGATCGCGATACCTCCCGCATGGATTCTCAATTCTGGTGAAAGAGATTCGCCCCTCAAACGCTCTAGCAACTGCTGAGTATTCTAAGGGAGTCATTACGCCGTTATTCTGATCGACTTCGTTATCGATAGGACGGGTGAGAGAACTACCTCTAGCCATAAGGAAATTACTATTATTACTGTTGCTACAACTAGGAGTCCACCCGATAGATGAATGGGTTGGTGATGGGTGATCGTAATCATCATCATCATTTGCGGGGAGAGGTATACGTCTCGGAACGCGCACCTTGCGTGAGCGGCGGCGGTGAGCTGCTGCTTCTAGAGGAGGAGGGGGTGACAGCCGGTTTGAAGGGCCAGGCTGTGGCGATGGCGGACGGGCTGCGCAGCCAAACGGTTGCGACAGCGCTGGGGGAGGAGCTGGTGCGTGTTCTGCATCCGCCTCCCGCGAAGCCCTTATAGGGGCTACGCAAGGCGCGGCGTGTCTTTGCGGTTCGGTGCGCCCGAGTCCCGCCCCCGCAACCACCGCTCTAGGAACACGGCCTACGCCGTGTGATATACCTGTAAGATAAATAAGGAAAAAAATTAATTTAGTGATTTATATTTAAAAGAGCGATACATAATAACAATAAGAGTAGATAATGGTGGTTATGTGAAGGGATGTTAATGTTCAAAATTATTCACCTTCTCCGCTCTGACTCCATGGTTTGAGCAACTCATTGCCAAAATCAAGTAGATCCTCAAACCACTCAGGTAGGTTGATCTCCTCCTCAAACGGGTCAGGCAGGTTGGTCTCCTCCTCCTCTAAAGACTGAGTGTCCTGTGTGGCGGGCGCCGTTTGAACGCTACCGCCGCCTCCTTGAACGTTTTGGGTGGTTGAACCGAATGCAGAATTAGGCGCATCTACAAAGAAGAGACCGGCTTACGAGGACTAAATGTATACAATCAGGAAACGGGTACATATTAGATGAAATTATTTAAGTTTAAGAAGTGTGATTGTATTATAAATGTACTTACATTCGAGCTGCGCTTGAGCTCTTTCCATCTCGATCTGGTTGTCTAGATTAACCAAGATTTGCTGGAAGAAATCTAGAAAGATGGAGAAGACTGAATATAATATCGCATATGGAAAGGGAAGTGTGCTTTCAGTTAAGTGATAGAGAAATAAGCGGACCAGCAAATTTAAAAAAAGGAACGAAATGAAATATTTACAAAGACCACTGCACAACGAATATAACAGATACACAACACGTGGAAGCTCTATCTTTATAGCGGATACGGTAAATTAATTATAACACATACAACATGTGGAAAGTCATTCTTTACATTGAGATGTCCAAAACGGTTATAAGACTTAACACATACACAAACATAGAATCCGTTAAAAGACTTAGTAAACTTTACAGAGAGAGATCGAAAACAGGTATAACATGTAACATACAACACATGGATGAACAATATTTATAGAGAGCAGTACAAAACAAATGTAACAGTTAAAATAAAAGATTCAGACACCTAAGTTAGAGGTAAAAAAGCCGTGCATAAGCAATTTTTATAGAGAGAGAGAGATTCAAAAGGGTAAAAAACGTAAGCAGGAACACACACAGACCAAGTGGAGGAGCGATCTTTATAGAGAGCATTATAAAGATATGTAGCACTCATACACAGAGTTAAAGGGTGTAGATATCAGAATTCTGAAAATGTACTTACCAGGGAATGGAACTTCGTCCACATGAGCACGTTTGCTGCTGCTGCTGCTGTCACTGGCGGTTCGTGATCGTTTCATTTTTACACGTTTAATTACGAAGACGTGACAAGTATTGGATGAATGAAGTATACGAGCAGTGTGAGAGTGAGGTAGGTCGGGCATTGATTTATATAGGTCCTGCCTAGCGCGTGTATGTATGCGCGGGGTTGCGACATAGAGAGAGATGGCGCTAACTCTCTCTCTATGTCACAACCCCGCGCCGGTAATAACGACTAGAGAGTCAACACTTGCCGGATACACTGCGTGCGACCTTGTTGCTGTCTACTAACGATGCTTTGGAATGGACTCTCTCTATGTCACAAACCGCTACGGTAATAACGACTAGAGAGGCAACACATGCCGGATACATTGCGTGCGACCTTGTCGACTAACGATGTTTTGGAAAAACATGTTATGAAAACATTTCATGTCTAGCGCGTATACGTAGGTGGGGGGAGGGGGGTGGGGGTTGGTGACGGTATTTTGGAATGGTGCCGGCCGTGTCCCAATACTGATGCTGTGTCAGAAATTCACGATATGATCCAACTGGAATGTTACATTCCTCTGCAATCTATCGGACAGTCTCGGGGATACAAAATTTTGTTGACCTTCCTGAGACGAGCGTCGTCGGTAGACGGCGAAGGGCGCCCTGAACGAGTGTCATCTTTTAACTTCCGTCCGAGCATTTTTACACCGCGTGAACCATTCGTAACACCGAGTATGGCTCGAGGACTCACTCCTGCGTTACGTGGTCTGTCTCTCCAAAGCTTTCCTGACTTTCACGGCACAGTTGCTCCTCTGACTCGGCCACCTCGAAATTCGCAAACCGTGCGACACGACGTTCTGCATTCAGCACTGAATAATTACTAACAGACATGCAACAATGAAACTTCCGACAACTACATATTAAACACAGGCGTGTGCAGGGATGCCGACCGCATTTCGATCCAACACACTACCGGCGCGAAATTACGAATGTCCCGGAATTTTGTGAACGGACCTCGTACTGTGACCTGTCTGACAGAAAATCACGTATCCAGTCGCAAGACTGAAACGATACTCGACAGGCGCGCAGTTTGATTAGAGGTCTCTTGTCCTTATCACACAAACTGGCTAAAGAAGACTGTGGAGAGCTGCGTTCGGCCCGGAGACTGCAGCGGCGCCTGGATCCCCCCTCCGAGTTGTGCTGCTCTCCCGCGAAGTACGAGGCTCGGGCCCGCCCCCGCACAGTGGCGATGGCGACGAGGCTTCGCGGCCCGTGCGCTCAAGTCTGTTGTCGGCCTGTAGCCCAGCCACATGCTGACTTGCCCGTTACAAAATTGCGCAAGTTTTTTTCTCAGCCCTTCGATATGTTTTCTCTGGTGCTGAATCCGAATTCCATATTTTTTGCCTTTTCGGCTTCATTGTTCCCACTTTTTTATTTGTCGCTTATATCTTGAAACCTTCCCGTCTCCTCTATATCTCTTTTGTGTTACGCTAACTTTCCCTTCTACAATAACCTATGAAACATTCCCTTAGGATTTCTATCTCTTGCTTAATAATAACAAATGAAATCTTCCCTTTGAAATTTATTCTCTTTCTCAATCTTCGCATACAGATTTAATTGCTGCTTATTAAAAGTGATTTTCTGATTATTTAGACGAAACATAGAATGTGTCGTTGTCGTGGCCCTCAGTCGTTATCTGCAATAACCCAAAACTGTTCCTTACCTTTTTTTACTGTTACTGGATCGCCATCTGACTGCTTCATCGAACTGCGACGTGAATATACCTACTCTGTTTTACTATACTCTGTTAGCTGCTGGTGGGCTGTCATAATAAGTGGCTGTATTTATTACCAAAGCTGACGTTATTTTTTAATAGCAATGCTGACGTTATTTTTTAATTAATTTGACTGAAGTTACCTAATTCATAGTTACACATTTTTTTAACAACAATAAAATTTTTGCAAAGTTTTACGTTGATGGTTTTTGGGATGGATTATAATCAGTAATGCAACATTGCTGGCAAAAATTAATTATATTCTGAAAACGCTTCAAATATTTACTGTTGGTAATGAAATGATTTTACAAACGTTCAAATGGGACTTACTTTTTACAATAATCTTACAACTAGCATTGCGCAAACATACCTTCAGTAGTCTTGAGTTTCGCAAAGAAAATAATTCAATAATATTAGTTCCTCTTATGATAATAGTTATCTGATGTCTCTGTACATCCGTTTCTAATCTCTTGTAAACCATAGCTGGTGGCTGGCAGGCACACCGCTCCTCTCAACCCCTCGCTTCAGGCCTGCCACCGACTCGCTTCACATTTCTCTTACTGCTGACTTCCTACGAACGCTAAAGTGCGGTCTCTCCTGCCAACAATGCTTTCTGGTGCAGACAATCCCTGCTACCATTACAAAATGTATCAATGCGCTGTCTCTCCCGCTCTTTTCTTAAAATGTATCCATACGCGGTCTCTCCCGCCCTTTTCAAAATTATATCAATTTGCAGTCTCTCTCGGCAACAATACTTTGGTGCAGACATTCCCTGCTACCACAATTATTTCCAACGTGACAAATATTAATTATTCATACTTAATCCTATCAATAAAATATAAACATCTTTCATAAATTGTGATTTGACAATAGACAACAGAAATATACAATCTCTAAAACTATACGTCCTTCAAATATGGCCACTCTTTTCAGAAATTAAAGTACACAAAATTTCCTACAAAACGCATTAGTCAGATTTGTCTTCATGGCGAGCAGCGTAGGCTCTAGAACGGACAGAAAAGCAACGATTTTTTGGTCCTTCTCCGAAAACGTCAAAATGCATACACACAACCCATACAGCTTGGAAAACATACATGTTACCAACAAAAACACCTACACAACGTAAAAGCGCATTAAATTTCGTACAAGATAAGTTTGTTACATTCAATTTTCTCACAAGGGAGGCGTGAGCAAAGCGAAAATTAGGAAAGATACCTCCTGCTCCCTAAAGCCAGACGACACCTCCCACCCCCCCTCCCCCACCCATCCTCTCTCTCTCTCTCTCTCTCTCTCTCTCTCTCTCTCTTCGACGCTATACTTCGGGTGTATTACGCTTCAAAAAGGCTATTTTCAATGAATTGCTGGGAAAGCATATTTAATGAAAAGATATGCAAATTATGTTCACAGCATATTAGGTACATGACACTGAACAGAGAGATGAATATGAAATCTGTAAATCTGTATGTAGTAATACTCTCTTTCAAATTCTGAAGGTGGCAGGGGTAAAATACAGGGAGCGAAAGGCTATTTACAATTTGTACAGAAAGCAGATGGCAGTTATAAGAATCGAGGGACGTGAAAAGGAAGCAGTGGTTGGGAAGTGAGTGAGACAGGGTTGTAGCCTCCCCCTGATGCTATTCAATCTGTATATTGAGCAAGGAGTAAAGCAAACAAAAGAAAAGTTCGGAGTAGGTATTAAAATCCATGGAGAAGAAATAAAAACTTTGAGGTTCGCCGATGACATTGTAATTCTGTCAGAGACAGCAAAGGACTTGGAAGAGCAGTTGAATGGAATGGACAGTGTCTTGAAAGGAGGATATAAGATGAACATCAAAAAAGCAAAACGACGATAATGGAATGTAGTCGAATTAAGTCGGGTGATGCTGAGGGAATTAGATTAGGAAATGAGACACTTAAATTAGTAAATGAGTTTTGCTATTTGGGGAGCAAAATAACTGATGATGGTCGAAGTATAGAGGATATAAAATGTAGACTGGCAATGGCAAGGAAAGCATTTCTGAATAAGAGAAATTTGTTAACATCGAGTATTGATCTAAGTGTCAGGAAGTCGTTTCTGAAAGTATCTCTATGGAAGTGAAACATGGACGATAAATAGCTTAGACAAGAAGAGAATAGAAGCTTTCGAAATGTGGTGCTACAGAAGAATGCTGAAGATTAGATGGGTAGATCACATAACTAATGAGGAGGTATTGAGTAGAATTGGGGAGAAGAGGAGTTTGTGGCACAACTTGACTAGAAGAAGGAATCGGTTGGTAGGACATGTTCCGAGACATCGAGCGATCACCAATTTATTTATTTATTTATTTATTTATTTAACATGGCAAGATTAGGGCCATCAGGCCCTCTCTTACATCTAACCAGGCACTCTACTTATTTTACATTCATACGTTTTAGTAGGCATGTTAAACTACAGCTAGTACAAAAAGTGAAATAAACAATTAGAGAGGTACACCTGGAAATATACATACATATAGAGTTTATATTCGTAGATCATAAGTACTGTTATAATTAGACATTATTGAAGAGGCAAATTTTAGATAGGAGTGCTGGCAGCAGGGAGTATGAGGGAGACTCATGGTGAAGGGAGGAGAAGAATAGACATGATGAAACATAATTAAGGAAGTATAAAGGAAAAGAAGATTGCCTGGCTAATAGAGATATATGAAGGGGAAGGCATCTCAGGAGCAAGATAGGAGACGCTAGCTTTGCTATTTGACAGATGAGAGGATTGGCCTGGTACATTAATTTTGTGGAGAACTTTATGAGGATGATAGTAGGAAATGCTTCAACTTCTTCTTAAAAGCAGCAGGAGATTGAATTTTGCGCAAGGTAAGGGGCAGTTTGTTCCAGAGGCGGACAGCGGCAACTGAGAAGGAGTTTGCAAAAGTTTTTGTTTTGTGAGTGGGCACAGTTAGGATACCAAATAAGAGTGACCTCGTGTTTCGATTATGATGGCATGACAGGTTTTAAATCTCTGAAGCAAGGTACTGGGGTGCTTCCGCTACGAGGAGTCTGTGAAGTAGACATAGAGTGTGGTAGTCACGCAATTTGTGCGGCCGCAGCCACTTTAGCTCGGAGTATGAAGCACTAACATGATCATATCGGCGAATGTTGCAGGTGTAACGCACACAGGCATTCATGTTTAGCTCTAGCCGTCTTTTGTTTTCACTACTCGTGCCTTGTTGAATCACATCACAATAGTGGAGGTTCGGTAGAACGAGTGCTTGCACGAGCTGGCGTTTCAAGTTCTGTGGAAATATGTTCCTAAACTTTTTGAGAGCATAGAGACAAGCAGACGTCTTTCGGCACACTGCGACTGTATTCTCCGCCCAGTTGAGATGCTCATCCAAAGTTACACCCAAGTTCTTCACTGTTTTCTGATATGGTATTGGAGTACCATCGAGCAGAATAGGAGGTAGCCGTTCGCGGAAATCTGAACTTATTAATTTCTGATGGGCTATTAAGATTACTTGCGTCTTTTTTGCATTTAGTTTAAGCCCCAGGCTTTTCGCCCATGTCATACCGAAGACAGATCATCATTCATCTGAGCGATTGCAGTGTTTACGTCTTCAGGTCTGACGCTTAGGTAGAGCTGGAGGTCGTCGGCATAGAAATGATTTTTACAGGAGGGCAGAACCGACGAAATATCGTTGACATATAAAGAAAACAAAAGTGGTCCTAAGACTGATCCTTGTGGCACTCCCGAGGAAACATGTTTCCAGGAAGATTTTTCATTTACGCAGACAACACATTGCTGTCTGTCTTTTAAGTAGCTTTCAAACCATCTCATTGCACTATCAGAGAAATTAAGCTGTTGCATTTTTCTGAGCAATATGTCAAAGTTAACAGTGTCAAAAGCTTTGCTGAAGTCCAGTAGCGTCAATATTGTTGCCTTTCGATTGTCGATGGCACATTTCAGGTCATCTGTTACTTTAATTAGAGCAGTGTTTGTGCTGTGATGTTTACGGAAACCGGATTGAAATTTGTCGTATAGGCTGAATTCATGCAAGTGTTCAGTGATTTGGTCATGAACAATATATTCGAGTGCTTTGGAAACAGCAGGCAGTATGCTAATTGGTCGGTAATCACTAGGCAGTTGCGGGTTTTCGATCTTAGGGATGGGTCGAATTATGCTTCTTTTCCATGCAGTGGGGTATATTCCGTTCACGAGGGAAAAATTAAATATGTCAGTTAAGACAGGTACTAAGATATCGGCAACATTCTTAATCATGGTTATACCGGTACTGTCGTTGCCTATTGCATCAGAAGAGATTCTCATTATTGCTTTTCTTGCCGTATTTGTTGTTACATGTTTTAGATGGAAGCTATCGTTGTTAGTTATCCTGTTTGGGGATTCTTGTGGACGGTAATTATCAGCTGTGCTGGTATTCAGAGGTGCAGAGAAGAATTCATTTAATTCGTTAGCTGACACATGAAAAGTAGTTTCCGATTTTGCCTTTCCGACCCCCAAGCTACGGAGATTCTTCCATAGAGTCGTGGGCGTTAGAATTGGAGGGCAGCCTGGAGCGTAAAAATCGTAGAGGGAGACCAAGAGATGAATACACTAAGCAGATTCAGAAGGATGTAGGCTGCAATAGGTACTGGGAGATGAAGAAGCTTGCACAGGATAGAGTAGCATGGAGAGCTGCATCAAACCAGTCTCAGGACTGAAGACCACAACAACAACATGTAGTAATATACACGTGTCATGAAACGACTGAATATCGAGCCCATTATTGGATCATCACTTCGAGTAGGTTCCCTATGTGGAATATAAAGAAGGCATTTAGTAACACAACATGATACAAAAGAAAGATGATTTATGTAGTGAAGTATGGATATGGGTAGAAACACACGTACTGATGTCGTGTACGCAGTTGTTTTACTCGTCTCAGTTTGGATGTCTGTAGCCCATGCAATGTCTGTTCGGCACTAGAGGGCTCAGGTGGAAAGTCTTCGGCCATGGAAGATCCAGGAAAATCGTCCGAGGCTGTGAAAGGTCCAGGCTGAACAGTGGGATGTTTCTGTTCTACAAATGAAAAATTGTAACTGAATCATTAACGTTACGAAAAAAAAATCGATTAGTAGAGATGTACAATGGTGCAAAATATTACGTGAATTAATACTGTGCGTCACCTCGGCTGCTTTAGACAGCGCGACTGTAAAGGGGTCGTCCAGGTCCTCGTCGTCTTCCCTATCGAAACTGGCGTCCATGTCGGAGCTCCATCCGTCACATTGCTTGCACAGTTTCGTGCAGGTCGTCTCGCCATACTCACACGGACCTTGGTAATTTGTCTCGCATTTGCAAGATGCATACTTGTAATATTTCGCAGTATTGCCCATCTTAACTGAGAAGCCACCAACACCCAAGCGGAGGCGACTAAACGAACTGCTCACGTGACATCAGTACAGTTATTTCACAAGCGAAAACCAGGGGCAAACTTCGCGGTCTTTAGGACCCAGAAAGATTAAAGGAGGCTATTGCCAGACTACACGATGACGACACAAAAGAATCGAAGTATCGCTAGATATGTGTAAGGAGTGTGGAGAATTATACCTGTGAATTACAAAAAATGTGACTGGTTATGTTGCGAACTTGTAAGTTTTGCTTATACGAAGATTGCACAGTTTTTGATATGTTTCGTGTCGACTGTGGCTCAGAAAATGGAAAGAAAACCGAATGAAATAAGTAATTTTGGGAATAACATTGTGCATTGATCTGCACGAGACTGTGTGAACACCTAACGAAATCCCTAACGAAAAAAAGAGCAGCGTGTGTACCGGAGTCGCACGGACTGGCCGCGTGGTTTGAGGCGCCATGTCACGGACTGCGCGGCCCCTCCCGCCGGAGGTTCGAGTCCTCCCTCGGGCATGGCTGTGTATGTAGTTCTTAGCATTAGGGACTTTAAGTAGTGTGTAAGTCTAGGGACCGATGACCTCAGCAGTTTGGTCCCTTAGGAATTCACACACATTTGAACATACGAGTATGTACCGGATTTTATTGCAGCATGTATCCCGATCTATAGGGGATAGACGCCGCACCTTATAAATTCACGACCTTAATAGCCAAGACAGCCGTACTAGAATCAAAAAAAGCCCAACTTACTGCTAATACAACTACTGAAACATTTGGTTATATTTGACTGTGCACCATATACTGAGACCTAATCCTGACGCTGAGATGTTTATGAAGGGACGTTTGTACACTTACCTCGATTGTTCCCCACGAGCTTATGTACAACTTGCTCGATCGAAACGTTCACACTTGTATTATGGCGTGGCGTGCACTGAGAAACTGCAGTGCCGATACGCGCACACTCGGTCTGTGTTTGCGGTGCGTAGCCTGTACCATAGTGCATCCGGCACCTCCCCCGGATTTACCCTACAGAAACTCATCGTGTTCCTGACTGCCCATGACAATCGCTTTTTTGGCTAGCTTATCAGCCACTTTAATTCCCGCGAAGGGCGCTATGTGTTTTTACTAATTTAAATAACCTTTACATATGCATATTCAATTATCTTATAAATGCAGGGTATATATGTCTACGGGACGTTAAACAGCAGTCTTCTCCTCCTCGTCTCCCCCGTCCAGGGGACTGTATGATCCTCGCAGCACCCTGACGCTTGTGTCCACTGCCGGTGTCAGGGTCTTCCAACTACTACCGAGCTCTGTGATTGCATGCTCTTGTAGAACACTTTTACATGAGAAATACTGAGTTCGGGTCTGCCTTGTGAGAGTGTGTGATTATGGAGGACAGTTTGGGAATTTGAACTATGAAGAGTATAATACCAGCGAGCTGCCCAACTGTGTGTCTGAGGCTGCACGAGTTGTCTGGTGCAGTGGTAATCTACTACATAATTACACTGAAGAGCCAAAGAAACTTGTACACCTGCCTAATATCGTAAAGGGCCCACGCGAGCGCGCACAAGTGCCGCAACACGACGTGGCATGGACTCGACTAATGACTGAAGTAGTGCTGGAGGGAATGGACACCATGAATACTGCAGCCCTGTCCATAAATCCGTAAGAATACTAGCGGTTGGAGATATCTTCTCAACAGCACGTTGCAAGGCATCCCAGCTATGCTCAATAATGTTCATGTCTGGGGAGTTTGGTGGCCAGCGGAAGAGTTTCAACTCAGAAGAGTGTTCCTGTAGCCACTCTGTAGCATTTATGGACGTGTGGGGTGTCGCACTGTCGTGCTGGAATTGCCCAAGTCCGCCGGGATGCACAATGGACATGAATGGATGCAGGTGATCGGACCGGATGCTTACGTACGTGCCACCTGTCATACTCGTCTCTAGACGTATCACGGGTCCCATATCATCCCAACTCCACACACCCCACACCATTACCAGCTCGAACAGCCCCTGCTGACACGCAGGGTCCACGGATTCGTGAGGTTGTCTCCATACCCGTACACGTCCATCCGCTCGATACAATTTGAAACGAGGCTCGTCTGACCAGGCAACATGTTTCCAGTCATCAGCAGTCCAGTGTCGGTGTTGGTCGGCCCAGGCGAGGCGTAAGGCTTTGTGTCGGGCAGTCACGAGGTGTACACGAGTTGGTTGTCGGCTCCGAAAGTCTATGTCGATGATGTTTCGTTGAATGGTTCACACGTTAACATTTTCTGATGGCGCAGCATTGAAATCTGCAGCAATTTGTGGAATGGTCGCACTTCTGTCACGTCGAACGATTCTTTCAGTCGTCGTTGGTCCTGTTCTTGCAGGATCTTTTTCCGGCCGCAGCAATGTCGGAGATTTGATGTTTTACCGTATTCAACTGCTTTTAAAAAGGGAACATGCCTCGGATCACGGAACGGATTTAAAGGAAACCGACCAAGCAATGGAAAAGGATTACGAGATGGTTTACGACTGGGCACCTTAAACGTAAGGACTCTAACTGGGAAGTTAGAAGAAATTGTAGAAATGATGGAAAGGAGGAAATTGGACATCTTGGGGCTTGCTGAGACTAGGTGGAGAGGAGTTGGTGAAAAACCACTAAGTAAAGGATGTAAACTGTACTGGATAGGGAATGAGAGGGGAAGAAATGGAGTGGCAATAGTGGTCAGAGAGGGTCTGCAGGAGGAGGTGGAAGGTATCAATGATCGAATGATAAAAGCCAGAGTACGAGTGAAAGGAAAAAGCATTGAAATCATCCAAGCA
Source organism: Schistocerca americana (assembly GCF_021461395.2). Taxonomy (NCBI): domain Eukaryota; kingdom Metazoa; phylum Arthropoda; class Insecta; order Orthoptera; family Acrididae; genus Schistocerca; species Schistocerca americana. The sequence continues at coordinate 197,599,108 of NC_060127.1, forward strand.
TATGCCCCGCAGGTGGGGTGTACAAAAAAGGAGAAGGAGGAATTTGAAGATGACATGCAAAGGCAGCTAAATGGAGGTAATCAGATTATAATAGGGGACCTCAATGCACATGTTGGCACAGACAGGAAAGGATTCGAGGAGGTAATGGGACCAGAGGGCTGGGGGAACCGAAACAGAGAAGGAAAATTGTTGCTGGAATTCTGCAAGAGGAATGAGCTGGCGATCGCAAATTCCTGGTACAAGAAGAGAAGTAGTCACAAAATAACTTGGTACAGTGGAGACTGGTCCCAAACTTCAGTAGTAGACTATGTACTAGTGGATAGGCAGATGATGAGCAGCCTCACAGATGTTAAGGTCATTCCATCTGAGGCCTTAGACAGTGACCATCGGCTGTTGGTAGCCACCCTGAGAGAGAAAAAAGGTAGGAGGACAACAGATATACAGGAGAAAAGGTTGAAGACATGGATGCTGAAAGAGGATGAACGGAGGACCCAGTACCAGACACTGATCAGGAAGAAGCTGCCAAAGGAAGATCAGAGAACAGTGGAAGAAGAATGGGGAGATTTTAAGAGGGCCCTAGTTGAGGCAGCTGAGACTGTGTGCGGAAGAACTAGCACAAAGAGGAGAAGTAAGGAAACCCCACGGTGGAATAACATATGTAAAGAGGCAGTACTTCGAAAGAACAAAGCCTTCAGAGAATGGTTCCAGACCCGAACAGAGGAAGCTAGGGTAAAATATAAGGAAAGCAAGAAGGCGGCACAGACCACAGTAAGGGCGGAGAAGAAGAAGTGGATGGAAAAATGGACAAGAATGTTAGAAGAGGACAGTGAAGGGAACAAAAAAGTACTTTACACCATGGTAAGAAATAAGAGGAACGACAGAAGCGAGTGCCTGAAGATCATGGGTAATAATGGAAGAGTTGTGGAGGAAATGCATGAGCTCAAAAAGATTTGGAAGGAGTACTTTGAAGATCTGTTGAATGCCGCCAAGCGGGTAACTAACAGCGATGGAGAGCCTAAGGCAGCAGACGATGATAATAGTGGGGAAATTTATGATCTAACTGGTAATGAAGTGGAAGAAGCCATAAAGAGGATGAAAGGGGGCAAGGCACCAGGTTGGGACGAAGTAACAGTGGATATGATATGAGCAGCAGGAGAAGTAGGAACCCAGTGGCTATACAGAGTGCTGAGGGTGGTGTGGAAGGAGAACAGAATTCCTGAGGATTGGAAGAAAGGAATTATAGTCCCGATCTTCAAGAAAGGGGATAAAAGGAGATGTGAGAACTACAGAGGAATCACCCTGCTATGCCACTGTGGAAAAATCTATGAAAAGATCCTGGAGAAGAGAATAAGAAGCAGTATTGAAAGTAGACTGCAAGAGGAGCAGTATGGTTTCAGACCGGGAAGATCAACAACGGACCTCATATTTGCGGTAAGGCAACTGCAGGAAAGGCACTATGAGTACGGGAAGGCCTTAATCATGGCCTTTTTAGATATTGAGAAGGCGTATGACAGCATCTGTAGGGACAAGCTCTGGGATGTGCTGAACGCAAAAGGGATAGGTGAAGAGATAACACGAAAAGTCAGAAAAATGTATGAGGGAAGTGAGAGTTGTGTGAAAGTGGGGAGGGAACGTACTGCATGGTTCAAGCTGGAAAATGGGCTGCGACAGGGAAGTGCACTTTCGCCTTTATAGTTTATTATTGTTATGGATGAAATCCTACAGCAAGTATCAGATGCAATTGGAGATTATAAAATGAAACCAGTGCTTTTTGCCGATGACCTGATGTTATGGGGAAATTGCGAGAAGGAGGTGCAAGAGCAGTTAGATGCATGGGAGGCAACGGCAGCACAATATGGAATGCATTTCTCTGCAAAGAAAAGTGAAATAATTGTCACAACAAGGAAGACGAATAGGCCAGATGTGGATATAACTCGTGGAGGGGAAAAACTACAAGTGGTAGAGAACTTCAAGTACCTGGGAAGTGTGATTGAAAGTAAGGGGGGAAACGCAATGGAAAAAAATGAAAGGTGCAGAAAAGCAGGGCAGTTCTACAAATGCATTAGGGGGCTTATTTGGAGCAAGGAGGTGCCACAGAAATCCAAGGGAATTATATACCGAACCTACTTTGTCCCCACATTGGCATACGGAAGTGAGACATGGGTACTGCACAAAAGCGACAAAAGTAGAATACAGGCTAGTGAAATGAAGTTCCAGAGGAGCAGGTTGGGTGTAACAAGACGAGACAGATTGCGAAATGTGTACGTGAGGGAAAGACTAAAGGAGGAACCAGTACAGGACAGGATAGAAAAATCAAGACTGCAGTCGTATGGACACATGAGGAGAATGGATGAGGGAAGAATTCCAAAGAGGATGTTCGATCTGCAACTGGAGGGGAAGAGGCCCAGAGGAAGACCAAGAGATAGATGGGTGAAGGGAGTGAAGGAATGTGTGACGAGAAGAGGAGAGAACTGGACGAAGGTGGAAGAGGGGGAATGGTGGAAAGACAGAACACGATGGAGAGGCTTGTGTTCCCGACAGACCCAGCCAGTGGCTGGAAACTGTACAAGATGATGATGATGACCGTATTCCTGATATTCATGGTACACGCTTGAAATGGTCGTACGGGAAAAACCCCACTTCATCGCTACCTCGGAGATGCTGTGTCCCATCGCTCGTGCGCCTATAACACCACGTTCAAACTCACTTAAATCTCGATAACCTGCCATTCTAGCAGCAGTAACCTATCTATCAACTTCGCCAGACACTTGTTGTCTTATGTAGGCGTTGCCAATTGCAGTGCCTTGTTATGCCTGTTTACATTTACTCAAGCTTATATCAGTTTTGTTGTCTAATGTTGTTACCCAACAACTCGGAAGGTTTTTGACGATCTACTTCAAATTATAACACGATATTCTAATAAACCTTCAGACAGACATAGGCTACTTTTTTTTAAAATATATATGGCATATAAATAAATATCTACGTACTACTCGTATATAATGGTGAAACCTTGTTGCCAAAAATATCGAAAAGTTCTTTACGAATTCACTTCAAATTTTTACCCAATACTCTAATGTACGTTCTAACGGATATAAGCTTCACAGTTTTTAAATATATGTGATACATAAAGATACTATATATCATACATAAAAAGTAAACTAGGGCGGAATCAGGGGGGCATGGGGGCACGTGCCACCCAGACAGCCTGAGGAGAAAATAAAGGGAGGAAAGGAGAGGGAGAGAGAGAGAGAGAGAGAGAGAGAGAGAGGGAGGGAGGAAGGCAGAGGGTGAGAGTGAGAATGTCTTTATTTTAAAATTAGTCTCACAAAGCCTGTAAGGACGTGTTTACCCTTCTAATACCTGTGTCTCACACACACTATGGCACCCCAAGAAAAAAATTCTGTATTCGCTCCCGGGAGTAAATGTTGTCAGCAAGAATTTCGAGTAGTTCCATACCGATTTACTGTGAATTTTAATACGTGTAGAGGAAGTGTCGTTAGTAAAAATCTCGAAAAGTTTTTGCCAATTATCTACAAATTTTTACGCGATTCTCTGATAAACGTTTGGACAGATGTAGACTAGATATTTTTAAAAATCTATTGTGCGTCAATATGTACACAATACACAAAGGGTAAAAGTTGTTAGCAAAAATCTCGAAAAGTACCTGACCGATTTACTTCAAATTTTTATATGATACTCTAATGAACATTCGGTGAAGACATATGCTCCAAATGTTTTCAAACAAAAGCGACTGAGAGAAAGAAAATGCGGTGCTGTGAATATGGGCAGTTTTCCTTTCCTTTGCACAGTCAGTATTATCTACGATTAACTTCGTGCCCGCTGCTTCTCCTGCAGAGATTTTGTTTTGTTTTTATGTTCACAAACAACAACACCTTGTAAGCTTTTCACGCTAGTTAAGATCAAGTAGTCACGGTCTTTTCCGAATGTACTTCTGACCGAAACGCGATGCTGGCAGTTAGAGTCCAATATTTTTGTTAATCATACCTTTTGTGTTCTTGTGGTGATATTTCCATAGTAAGTTTCATCCACTAACAAATATTTCTTTATATCTAAGGGAGAAGTGAAATACCAATTTTCATAAGTATAGCTTGAAATTTTTTTAAGGTAACGGAATATTTTGAGAAAAATTTTCATCCCCTACTACACACCATTAGGGTTTAATTTCCAGACTAACGTTTTTTTTTTAATTTCTAACGGAGAATGCAGATACTAGTTGTTATAAATGTAACCCATAAAAATCCTTTACTACGTCTTCAGTAATTACTTATTTTCAAAACACTTTTGGCCACTATTTTACCCCCTTAGTGTTTGAATTTCCAAAAATGCTGAAACACGTATTTTTTATTTTCTGACTGAGAAACCAAACACCAATTCTCGTAGTTCTAGTCCCTTCACAGCGACATACTTACAAAAGGCTTTTCATCCTCTATTTCATCCCCTTAGGAGTGGAATTTCGGACAGTCCCTTCTTGTGCGATGCCTGCAGTATAAGATCCACACCCTCGCCAAATTTCAGGTTTCTATCGTTAGCTGTTGGGCCTGAGTCAACGGATCAGTCTGATCGTATTTCATCCCCTTAGCGGTTTAATTTCCAAAAACAGTGAAACACTTTTTTCATCTATAACCGAGAAGCCAAACAACAGTTTTCAAATATCTAGCTTCAAAAATGCTTTCTCAATTAAATATTTTCATAAAACGTTCCACCCCCTATTTCACTCCCTTAGGGGAGTTGAATTTCCAAAAACAGTGACACGTGTATGTTTTATTTTTAACAGAGACCAAATACAAATTTTCGTAGATTTAGCCTCAAATATGCTTTCATAATGTAACTATTTCCACTAAAGCTTTCATCCTTTGTTTCACCACATAGGAGTCAAATTGAACCCATAGGGATAGAATTTCTAAAAACAGTGAAACACACATTCTCTAATTTCTAACTGAGAAGCCAAATCTAAATTTTCATAAATTTAGCTTTAAAAATGCTTTCGTAGTAAATTATTTTCATAAAAAATCTCATCCTCTATTTCATCCCCTTAGGGGTACAGTTTCCAAAAACACTGAAACAGTATTTTTTTTTATTTGCAACTGAGAAGTTAAATACCAGGGGGAGAACTCCATATGTGACAGTTCTGTGCATTCAAAGCACTGTGCAGAGTAAAATGTGCGTTGTCCATCCAAAGAATACTCCCCAGCCACACACCATCAAACCATCAATTTCCACTCATGCCAAAAAGAAGGGGGAAGTGTTGTGGACTGACAAGACAGCCAATCCACAGTGACGGGTAACCGAAAGGCATGCGCTTAAACTCATGCAGGCTGGGGTGAGGTCTGAAACAGGATACGTAATGAATGCTATAAAGAAAAGTACATAGCTTCTGGAATATTTAACTTTAATCCACAACTGGTGAACATTGGTCTTGTTACTGTACATGCTTCATTAGATACGTAGCAAAGGATAATTGACGCCTTGCTAGGTCGTAGCAATTGACTTAGCTGAAGGCTATGCTAACTACGTCTCGGCAAATGAGAGCGTATTTCTCAGTGAACCATGGCTAGCAACGTCGGCTGTACAACTGGGGCGAGTGCTAGTAAGTCTCTCTAGACCTGCCTTGTGGTGGCGCTCGGTCTGCAATTACTGACAGTGGCGACACGCGGGTCCGGCGTATACTAATGGACCGCGGCCGATTTAAAGGCTACCACCTAGCAAGTGTGGTGTCTGGCGGTGACACCACATTCCTCCCTCGCAAATCGGCGAACGGTCGTGTTATAAGGCTTCCGCCCACCGTGGGGAGGACCCCATGTTGACGTATGCGACGAGGTGGGGAGCCTAACAACAGGCGAGGCTGTGCCACCCGCACCCGGCCATTCGGTCCGAGGGGAGCTAGGAAACGCCTGAAAACCTAGTCCAGGGTGCACGTCAACATGCGGTGTATGCGCCCGTAAAGAGAGAGGAGGGGCCGAAGGGTCGACCTCCATGGCGTCTGGGTACCCGACGGGCGAAGACGTCATCTGGTCCGGAGCGGGCAAGCGTTCCATGTCGGAGGACAGCTGGTCACGGGAAGCGATCGGCGGCGCGTGACCCAGGAAGGCGCTGGGCGGCTGCAGCGAAGCGTCCACTGCGGGCGTCGCCGGCGGGAGGCGGCGGCGGCGGCGGCGGCGGTGGCGCGTCGCCATGGGGCAAAATGGAAGGCAGCGTCGGTAACACCTGGGGATGAAAAAAATGGTTCAAATGGCTCTGAGCACTATGGGACTTAACATCTATGGTCATCAGTCCCCTAGAACTTAGAACTACTGAAACGTAACTAACCTAAGGACATCACACAACCAGCCATCACGAGGCAGAGAAAATCCCTGACCCCGCCGGGAATCGAACCCGGGAACCCGGGCGTGGGAAGCGAGAACGCTACCGCACGACCACGAGATGCGGGCCCTGGGGATGAGGCGAGCCAGTAGATAGGTCCCCAGGGCGCTGACCGGACGGCACCGTCGCTGAAAGCAGACGGGGAGCGGCAGAACCCGTTCGACGACAGAGGCGCAGCTGATTGAGATGCCGACGCACCTCACCAGAGGCCCCCAAAACCAGATACATAGCGCGGCACCACCGAGCGAGGTGGCGCAGTGGTTAGACACTGGACTCGCATCGGGAGGACGACGGTTCAATCCCGCGTCCGGCCATCCTGATTTAGGTTTTCCGTGATTTCCCTAAATCGCTCCAGGCAAATGCCGGGATGGTTCCTTTCAAAGGGCACGGCCGACTTCCTTCCCCGTCCTTCCCTAATCCGATGAGACCGATGACCTCGCTGTCTGGTCTCCTTCCCCAAACCAACCAACCAACCAACATAGCGCGGCCGAGGCAGCGAAGAATGCGCCCTACGAGCCAACCCTGTGAACCGCGATAGTTGCGATAGGATACAACGTCGCCTGGAGCAAAAGCAGGTGGCTGCCGCTGCACAGGAACCTGATGCGGCGGATGCAGCAAAGACATCAAGGTTCGATGAGGACGACCATGGAGCAACTCAGCCAGCGAGCGGCCATCTCGGGGCTGAGAGCGATACGAAGACAAAAAGAGCAATAACGCGTCCTCCCGATAATGCGACTCTTTCAACTTCAACATCTGGGACTTGAAAGTCCGGACCAATCGTTCAGCGGCACCGTTGGACTGAGGCGAAAACGGCGCAGATGTCAGATGTTGAATACCATTGGCCTTGCAGAATGACTGAAATTCTGCAGACATGAATTGTGGGCCATTGGCGGAAACAATAGTCTGCACACGTTGAATCACACCTTGTGATTCTAAATCGTGTAAGGTTCTTGCGACCTCATCACGCAATGCGTGGGGAACATTGCGCGCTCGGAAAAATTTCGGTTGCGCTGTGACTTTCAGTTCCAAATGTGCTTCATAGTTCTTAGCGCAACCTAGGCCCAGTGCAAAAATGTCTGCAAATTCATCACATAGACTAGAAACATTGGCTGAAGGCACAGTCTGGTTCACTAATAGGACCTGATTGACTATAGACAAGTTAAACAACTGAAATAAATCTAAACCAAACAAGTTCACTGCAGAACAAGAACGAAGGACGTAAAGTGACACAAGTTTTGTTTGTCCTTTGTATGTTGCAAGAAGGCTGCACTGTCCTAACACAGGAATATGCTGTCCGGAATAACTACGTAACTTAACATTTGCGGCACGCAACGGGGGGTTGCCCAGTTGTTTGTACGTGTCTTTATTGATTAGTGAAACTGCAGCTCCGGTATCGAGCTGGAATGGGATCACGTTGCCATTAATGTCCAAGTCTACAAAAAGTTTATTGTCCTACTGACGACAAGAGCGACTGTCTCGTGCAATTTGAACAGACACTGGTACAGAATCACTCGCGACTTGACGTGATTTCCGTCGATGCCGACGCACACTTTTTGTGGGACGAACACAGTCACTGTTAGAGAGAGTGGCACTGGGCGGAGTGGAATGAATTACATGAATTTCCATGGGCGAAGGTTCACGAGCCTGTGTATTCTTGTTTCGATTCCGGCGCGAAGCAAAGGGCCTGGAATGGTTTTTAGTGTCCGATCTGAGCTATTTCTGGCAAACACTCTGAACATGTCCTTTTTTATTACAGAAAAAGCAAATAGCTTGGCGTGACGGGCAATTCTCACACGAATGTCTAGTAGCACACCACGGGCATGACTTTATTACTGCATTTACATGCTGGCGCGGGACACGTGGCTGCGTGGACGTGCGCGAGGGCTGTTTACAGTTCCGTGCAGCGCGCCCGGCGGGCCGGTTGATGTGACACACAGCTGGCGAAGTTTCTAATGATTCCTGAGCAAAGTCAAGTGTGTCTTGCCTATCCAATATGTCTATCACTTGTTGAAGCGAGGGATTGACTAGTTTCAAAATTTGCTCCCGTATACGAACATCAGAAACGTTCTGTGCAATTGCATCACGCACCATAGTATCTGAATAAGGGAGTCCACATTCACACTCAAAAGCACAATCCCTTGCAAGGCCTTGCAATGTTGCAGCCCACTCCCTATTGGTCTGACCGGCCGTACGTTTTGTACGAAAGAACGTATACCGTTTTGCAACTACATTGACTGATTCCTTGAAATAGGCATCTAAAGCAGACAAAATTTCTTCGTAGGACAGAGTTGCTACGTCGCATCGGGGAAATAATTTCACTATCACACGGTACGTTTGCACCCCTACACACGCCAATAAATGAGGCTGCCGCTCGTTACCTTGAAGTCTGTAGGCGGCGAGATGAAATCCAAATTGGCGCGACCACTCCGTCCAGCTTTCCATTTCCGCGTCGAAGTGTCGAAACGGTGGTGCAACTGCATGTTGTGGGTGCGGTAGCGGTGGAGTGGCGGCTGCCGCATCGTTTTGCATTGCACGTTGACCCTGGACAAGCTGTCCAAGAGCATCCAATAAGGCCTGCGTCTGCTGATTCTGCAAGCGATAAAATTCGGACAGTACATCTGGAGATTGTGTCGAAGCCATGACACAAGTAATCTAAGCAAGGATAAAGAACAAGACCCTGTTTTGACTCGTCGCCAAAAATGTTGTGGACTGACAAGACAGCCAATCCACAGTGACGGGTAACCGAAAGGCATGCGCTTAAAGTCACGCAGGCTGGCGTGAGGTCTGAAACAGCATACGTAATGAATGCTATAAAGAAAAGTACGTAGCTGCTGGATTAACTTTAATCCACAACTGGTGAACATTGGTCTTGTTACTGTACATGCTTCATTAGATACATAGCAAAGGATAATTGGCGCCTTGCTAGGTCGTAGCAATTGACTTAGCTGAAGGCTATGCTAACTATCGTCTCAGCAAATGAGAGTGTATTTCTCAGTGAACCTTTCCTTGCAAAGTCGGCTGTACAGCTGGGGCGAGTGCTAGTAAGTCTCTCTAGACCTGCCGTGTGGTGGCGCTTGGTCTGCAATTACTGACAGTGGCGACACGCGGGTCCGGCGTATACTAATGGACTGCGGCGGATTTAAATGCTACCACCTAGCAAGTGTGGTGTCTGGCGGTGACACCACAGAAAGTCACAGCACTGTAGCTTATCTTGGGGCTTCATTTGTTGCACGTATTGAATGCTGTAGGACTTTCAGTGCACCATAAAATCTTTTGAAGTGTTGACTAGAAGACAAGTCCCATGCACAACTCGAGCACTGGTTGCAGAATTTGAGAATGGTCAACAGTACCGTAAGCGATCAACAACTGCCATGGGAATCGGCCGCCTATTTCTGTGAGCCGTCCGCCCCCAACGAAGTGGTGCTGGTCATGCCGTTCTGATAAAACAGTTTTACCAGAAGTGCACTGTCTTTCTTCTCAACAGCCGTTGTGTGTTGTATAGTAAACGTCAACCTTCTTAACCCTTTACACCAAAAGTCACTTCAGAAAAGAAATCAACATGCATCTCCAAGAAACAAAGGGCATACTGACTTCAAAACAGGAAATATTTGACTTTCTATCTGACTAAATCGCCTTATTTTGATGGAACTGTTATTTTCTGCATATTCCACAAGCGCACCGATTAATGACCATTTCTACGATCTACGAAAAAGAAGCTGAAAAAATGAATTAAAACCTCTGCCGCAGAAGTGCCCTGATATCCTTGGTTACTAGGCGGGCTAACATTGCTGCACGTGTAACACCATCGACCTTTTGAGAGTCGAGAGACTTTGCACTATTGAAGCAAAGAATGAGATTTGTACAGTATGTAGTGTATAAGAGTGTCTGCAGAAGACAATATTCTTTGACTATGTGAAGTTTAGTGTTTATGCGTAATTAACAAACGTTTGTAATGTTATGTGAGTAACAATAACTATCATTTATTTAACTATGCATAATTGTTTGTAAAGTGAAGTCAACACCAGCTCAGGGCTGAAGGTAAATATAGGAGAAAACCAGTAGGGATCTACCGACGTTCTGGAAGGGCGGAAAAGGTGGAGATTTTTTGCTGCTAACGGAAGCAGGTAGGAGAGGGGAGAAGTGGAGGGAGTCAGACACTGTGGAGGCAGGTGGCGAAAGCTGGTGCGCGCTGCACTCCGCAGTATCGTTTAAACAAAGGCAAAAGTTTGACTGAGTGAAGGGGAAGTGCTGACGTACGTGTTTGCAACGCTTTAGAAGAGACATAAAATTACGTCTGCAACGAGTGTCGGTTCCTGGATGGGAAAGGTCTAAGACATCCATTACTTAGACCGACGCAGATCCCCACGAAAGCCAAACTCATAATTGCGCCGGTATAAATCGCATAATTCAACGCCACGAAGACAAGTAATAATTAATCTCCGTCGCTGCAAAACGGTACGTGCCTTGAAAGCACCTAAATCTCCATCAACTGTGCTCACGACGACAATACAGAACTTAACCGTCCATAGTTCCGTACACGAGCTTTGTTAACCAGTTTTTGTGTGCTTTATTCGATAATCATTTAATTGTTTTTCAAACGCAAAACGACTCATTTAACCTAAAGTGTTCCAAATAGGGATCCTCTCGTATACTCAAGAGAAAGAAACCGAAAATCCATTGGCTTGAAACATAATTGGCCAACTGAGGGTTTTCTTTCAAAGTAAATTTAAATCATCACTCAAGTGCAGAAATTAAAGTAAATGTGGAGAATTGCAGATTGCATTGAAACTACGTAAAGTAAATAAAAATTCTACCTAGTGTGTGAACTTGGTTATTGGGACCTTCTGTCCAAGAAACTACGTAAAGTAACTATTTCAATAAAACTAAGAAAAACCAAGTATTAAACGTTTTGCAATCATTTCTATTCTTACAAAAGTATCGTAAAATATTTCTTGTGTATAATGAATGTTTTCAGAGGCAGTGTTGCTGATCTTACCTTCAGAAACGTAAGTAGGTATTATTGTCGTTAAGGCGTTGTTTTCATGGACCAAAACTTTCTAAGTGTGTGCGCGTGTGATCTTTTCTGAAAGCAGTCATTACTCTGCTATCAACGTGCATTACCCTGCTCCTTCAGTGATGGAGATTATTAAAAGAGAAAAAGTTTTAATAAAAACTAAACTATAGTAAAGACCAAATTTGGCGAATTGGTTGAATAACGTCAGTCGATTCGTCATTTTGGCTGGCGACAGTGTTTCTCAGTATTATTTTCACACGCAAGAAGTAGTTTGACCGAATAGAAAAGCTGCAACCAAGACTATACGATAACTTCATATTTGACCGAGCTTTATCTACTACGAGGCATCTGAGATCACTAGCGGTTGTTAAGGAGGTAGTTGTGTTTAAGTGCTTCAATTACCAAAGCTAGAATAACATCTGAAATACTAAACGTAATTGCAGGAGTAGAAACTGTGGGTGTTGTAAGCGGCCTTTAGAAGGTGACAGAACAGCACATACATAGCCACATCAACCGTTATACACGGACTACCTAAGCCACGGTCACCACACGCAATCTCTCCTGGGAGTCCACTAGCTTGTAACAGATGCACTGCTGCTGGTTTACTGTAACCCTCGCATCCTCACTTTGATGTCATACAGAAATTTCTTCGCCATTGCCTACTACAGGTTGCCTGCTGACGTCTCTCCAAGACACTGATGCTGCCCTCAGGAATTGCCTCGCCATTCTACAGGTGCTGCGCTATTGCATATGCCTCGAGGACATTGTCGGAGTCATTCCGCTGGTGTATACCTGTTATACTGGCGCAGGCACTGGGCTACGGTCACCGCATGGAATCTCTCCTGGGTGTAGTGTAGTCTGTAATAGACGCAAGAGCCGGAAGCGCCTGCTGCTTCTTTTACTGCCTCATTCAGGTGCTGATTGATACAGCTGCGGTACGACATTTGTTGTGTCTACGTGTCCATGACAGTTGCTGGGAAAACAGAAGGAAACGTGAAAAATTGGAAGATGGTTGAAAATTGAAAATTAAAGCGCAACTGACACCAGAGGAAAACAAGAAGACACACAGGAGTATTTGGCTGGCCCATCACTTGCGAAAAACACTGTATAAATACTTATAGGTAGAAGCTCTTTGGGGTGAAGAAGGTGTCAGATAATAATTTGATAAAGTAAAACTATTTTACAACTCCACATGATGGCTCTAGAAGTTATTCATCCACCGAATGGGCAAAGTCAGGTTGTATTTGAGAGGTAGTTATGGACCAGTCTGGCTCTCAAGTATTCCATAACCCCTCTACGTTTACATGGCTGTTTAAATCATAATTCTGGTGTTCAAAGCTGTTTCATATATTTCAAACAATTACTGCAAAATATAGTCTGCTAATACAATCCCCATGCTTTTTGATAGCTCAATAATTCACAGCTACAAGAAAATTGTGTCGCAAGACGAACACCAATGTAAGAAACTGCAGTCTGAGCAAATGGCAAAAGCTGTTGCGTTAGTGAGGAAGCGAAAATGGGATATCTGAAAACTGCCACAATGTCTGAAGTCCCTTGGACGACAATGTTTCGGCGGGCTACGTCTAAAACTTCTGATGAGGAGGATGCAGCTACAACGAAATTTGCATCTAGGATTTTGTTACCAGCGAATCTCCGACAGGCGCCACCTGTCTACTGCCTAGGCGTGGAGTCTCTTTTCTGCGAGCGAACGGGAAGAGATATTAGCCAGATGCCTTATCAGCTGGCTAGTAGGAATAGTATCAACAATCCTTTTGGTAGCACTGGCATCGCAGTAAAGGTTTGGCTGAGATGATGTTTTAGACACAAAAATATTTTATCATTTCGGAATCCATTTGGTACATCACAGGCCCGAGCTTCTAGAGTCAACTGAAAAGCGGTGTGAAATTTCTCCAACGTACACAGAATCAGTTTCTCTGTCGTTCTAAGCAAATTCTCTGCCTCAGAAGTCTCATGGAGAAAAGCCAGATAGGAGCTCCCACCATGACACAAAGACTCTGACTCATTACCGTCATTCTACATCTACATCTACATCCATACTCCGCAAGCCACCTGACGGTGTGTGGCGGAGGGTACCTTGAGTACCTCTATCGGTTCTCCCTTCTATTCCAGTCTCGTACTGTTCGTGGAAACAAGGATTGTCGGTATGCCTCTGTGTGGGCTCTATTCTCTCTGATTTTATCCTCACGGTCTCTTCGCGAGATATACGTAGGAGGGAGCAATATACTGCTTGACTCCTCGGTGAAGGTATGTTCTCGAAACTTCAACAAAAGCCTGTACCGAGCTACTGAGCGTCTCTCCTGCAGAGTCTTCCACTGGAGTTTATCTATCATCTCCGTAACGCTTTCGCGAGTACTATATGATCCTCTAACGAAGCGCGCTGCTCCCCGTTGGATCTTCTCTATCTCTTCTATCAACCATATCTGGTACGGATCCCACACTGCTGAGCAGTATTCAAGCAGTGGTCGAACAAGCGTACTGTAACCTACTTCCTTTGTTTTCGGATTGCATTTCCTTAGAATTCTTCCAATGAATCTCAGTTTGGCATCTGCTTTACCGACGATCAACTTTATATGATCATTCCATTTTAAATCACTCGTAATGCGTACTCCCAGATAATTTATGCAATTAACTGCTGACCAGCTATATTGTAGCTAAATGATAAGGGATCTTTCTTTCTATGTATTCGCAGCACATTACACTTGTCTACATTGAGATTCAATTGCCATTCCCTGCACCATGCGTCAATTCGTTGCAGATCCTCCTGCATTTCAGTACAATTTTCCATTGTTACAACCTCTCCACATACCACAGCATCATCCGCAAAAAGCCCCAGTGAACTTCCGACGTGATCCACAAGTTCATTTATGTATAATGTGAATAGCAACGGTCCTACGACACTCCCCTGCGGCACACCTGAAATCACTCTTACTTCGGAAGACTTCTCTCCATTGAGAATGACATGCTGCGTTCTGTTATCTAGGAACTCTTCAATCCAATCACACAATTGGTCTGATAGTCCATATGCTCTTACTTTGTTCATTAAACGACTGTGGGGAACTGTATAGAACGCCTTGCGGAAGTCAAGAAACACGGAATCTACCTGGGAACACGTGTCTATGGCCCTCTGAGCCTCGTGTACGAATAGCGCGAGCTGGGTTTCACACGATCGTCTTTTTCGAAACCCATGCTGATTCCTACAGTGTAGATTTCTAGTCTCCAGAAAAGTCATTATACTCGAACATAATATGTGTTCCAAAATTCTACAACTGATAGACGTTAGAGATATAGGTCTATAGTTCTGCACATCTGTTCTGTTGTGACTTAGCAAGACAGCCAAGTCACAACGAGAGGAAGCCGAAAGGCACGCGCTTAAACTCACGCAGGCTGGCGTGAGGTCTGAAACAGGATACGTAATGACTGCTATAAAGAAAAGTACGTAGCTTCTGGAATACTTAACTTTAATCCACATTTGTAGAACATCGCTCTTGATGATACATGCTTCACAATATTAATTATCAATTGAATACGGCGCCTTGCTAGGTCGTAGCAAATGTAGCTGAAGGCTATGCTAACTATAGTCTCGGCAAATGAGAGCGTAGTTGTCAGTGAACCATTGCTATGAACGTCGGCTGTACAACTGGGGCGAGTGCCAGTACGTCTCTCTAGACCTGCCGTGTGGTGGCGCTCGGTCTGCTATGACTGACAGTGGCGACACGCGGGTCCGACGTATACTAATGGACCGCGGCCGATTTAAAGGCTACCACCTAGCAAGTGTGGTGTCTGGCGGTGACACCACATGTTCGACGTCCCTTCTTTAAAACGGGGATGACCTGTGCCCTTTTCCAATCCTTTGGAACGCTACGCTCTTCTAGAAACCTACGGTACGCCGCTGTAAGAAGGGGGCAAGTTCCTTCGCGTACTCTGTGTAAAATCGAACTGGTATCCCATCAGGTCCAGCGGCCTTTCCTCTTTTGAGCGATTTTGACTGTTTCTCTATCCCTCTGTCGTCGATTTCGATATCTACCATTTTGTCATCTGTGCGACAATCTAGAGAAGGAACTAAGTGCAGTCTTCCTCTGTGAAACAGCTTTGGAAAAAGACATTTAGTATTTCGCCCTTTAGTCTGTCATCCTCTGTTTCAGTACCATTTTGGTCACAGAGTGTCTGGACATCTTGTTTTGATCCACCTACCGCTTGACATAAGACCAAAATTTCTTAGGATTTTCTGCCAAGTCAGTACGTAGAACTTTACTTTCGAATTCATTGAACGCCTCTCGCATAGCCCTCCTCACACTACATTTCGCTTCGCGTAATTTTTGTTTGTCTGCAAGGCTTTGGCTATGTTTATGTTTGCTGTGAAGTATCATTTGCTTCCGCAGCAGTTTTCTAACTCGGTTGTTGTACCACGGTGGCTCTTTTCCATCTCTTACGATCTTGCTTGGCACATACTCATCTAACACATATTGTACGATGGTTTTGAATGCTGATGGTTCCTTCTTTCCTCCTATGATGTAGCTTCCCGAAGAACAACATGAACCAGCTGTTAATGAGAGGAACACCACGTGGGTCTGTTTCACAGTGTCATCTCTCTTGTTAAATATAGAGCAACCTGTTGAAGCAGTGGTTTAAACATTTCGTTTTCAAAATCTATCCGAGTATGGATTCTCATGTGCTTCTCATTTTACAAGGTCGTTACAGTCACACCTAAAACACTCAGGTAACTGAAATGGCTTTCTTCATCATATTCATTTGGTTAGCCTACCTTCTCACTGCCCCTGTAAGATCCAGCCACTGGGAAAATGTTTATGGGGCCGCTAAGGACCTACTGCAGTGAAGTGACCTGGCAGTGGCTTCAAGCACTCTACGGAATACTAGAACCAGCTAATGTTGCACAACTCTCTGGTCGAGCCTATATGAAAGTTCAGACCGGTGAAATTGCAGTCAATGTGTTCAGGGTCACGGTCGTTTTCCTGCACAACAGAAATGTTTTCAGTGATCGTGACTTCACTGCTGTAAGCGGAGGAAGTCTTGGGAACGGATATGCCCAACGTCATGTTGAGCAATAAAATCAGTAGCAGCTAGATAAGTGTAGAGCTAAAGCATGTTAGTAAAATTTATTAATTGTCTATTACAAAAAGTTTGTTTTGCCATTCTACAATGTCCAAAACACGCTGCACTTCACAAATAAACACAAACCGTTTTCGTTCTGCCAGGGTTGTCTGCCTTTCCAATTGCTGGGAGTCCCTACAACATATCGCCTATAACACAAAACAAGAAGACGTCGAATCGCATCATCTCTACCAGAAACGATCAGTGCAAAGAAAACCTCAAAGGAGCCTGAATGGAGGAAAGAGCCCCAAACTACGGACTCCCGGGATTCAGATATAGTGAAGCAGCAAGATTCCACTGATGTGGTGGTCAGAATGCATTCTGAATCATTTAGTGGAGATTCAGAATGCAATATTTGTGATTTTTGTGTCTGAGAAAGCATTTCATTGAATATTGCTTCTCTTTCTTATTTCTGTCCGTATTCCATAACCCCCAGCATTTATCTTTTTCAGTTTTCTGGAAATAACACGCCATCCAGCGGCTCTGGTAACTTCTCTCTATCTGTAAGTGCAAAGTTTTCAGAGCTTTGTACACAGTACTCTTCAGCATTGCATTCCCATTTACTTTTGCACATAGATTCCGTCTCCATGCCCGATCACCATGCCAGGTACATAATAACCTATGTTCACTATGGCCCATAACTACACTCCAGGCACTGTAGTAGTTGTCACAGTCATCAGGCATGAATACCTGCAAAAATAAAAATCAAACATATATGCCAATGCTATAGTTATTTCCAGCAAGCAGTGGATCAAACATTTTCTAATGAAACTGTCTTCTTACCTTTGTTTTGATGCTTCCAGCATATTTTTTAATCTGCTCAAAGAAAACTTGCTTGGACCTTGTGTCAGTATGTGTACTGAGGCAATAAGCAATTGGGCATCCAGCACCAAATTCATCCATGGTCAGCAGTGTGGTCAGATGAAATATATATCTGTTAGTGCCATGTGTGCTGTCTATCAAAACGTTTCCTGCACAGAACTTTTTTTCCAATTTTCCGCTGGTACTCAGTCATAAGGACTATCATAAAGTCACTTTCTGATAATTTGTTTCACATTATCCCCAGTGCTTTGGGCTTTGTAATAAATCACCGGGGAATCTTTCGCTAGGCGCTCTTGTTGTCTCACTCACAGCTCTACAATGGTTGCACCATCTGGATGTGCAGCACTATAGTCCAGCTTGTATTCTTTCCTAATATTTCTAATATCTTGTTTGCTTAAAAGATGAACTGTTCTGAAGAGTCCAACTTGAATGTTCCCTCTCACTTTCTTCAAAATTGTAGTATCAGGAACACCTTGTGCAATTAATTCAGCAACCATAGCCCTGTCAGCTGTGGTCAGATGTAGGCTACCCACAGAGAGACTGTGTCCTGTGTGTGTCATGTACAACTTGACATTAACCACGTTAGACGACAAATTTTTGACTACCAAACAGGTAGGGCAGGTGCCACCAATTTTGATTGAAGGTTCGTTTAACCTTCTGCCTGAAGCTGTTTTGTCAGCATATACAGAGCGGTGACAAACAAAGTAATCACATTTCTTTTTTCCACTTGGTCTTATGAAGGAAACCTTTTCTTCAGTTTCCATCTGTTCCTTCCACAGAAAGAACTCTGAAAATAAAATTACAATGCATAAGAAATACAAACTTAAGTACAACATTTATGTGTTATTCTGAGGAAATAATTTAGTTGAAATACACAAGATAACACTGAGTAAGGTCAAAACATATTAGCAGCTCTCTAATAATTATTATAAGCAAGGTGCCTGAGAAATAATGGTAATGGAGACAGTCTCTCCTACTCATGTGTCACAGAATCTGAAAATGGTTGTGGTATGTACATACAATCAATGTCAGAATGCTTTATGCCAATATTCCAACCTAATCTAAGCCTAGGGCTACATTACAGATCAGCCTGTCACCACCACCAACCCCCCCCCCCCCCCAAGGGGCTCACCGCTCTATGGTGAACACATGCTTGGCGACCACTGGGCCTCAGCCCTCGCAGCACCGCTTCTCTTTCCGTACTGCTTGTCTCCTCTTCTCCTGTCCTTTTCCCCTCTCTAGGGGAGATGTCTCGTGCCTTCATGGGCTCTTGAAGCTCATTTGCGTTGGTTTACTTGTAGGACTCTTTTCTCTTGTACTGTTCTCTCCCTATACTGTTCCTTCCCTTTATCGCTCTTTCCCTATACTGTTCCTTCCCTGTATCGCTCTTTCCCTACACTGCTCTTTTCCTGTATAGCTCTTTCCCTGCACTGCTCTTTTCGTGTATCGCCCTTTCCCTGCACTCCTCTTTCCCTGCACTGCTCTTTTCCTGTATCGCTCTTTCCCTGCACTCCTCTTTGCCTGCACTGCTCTTTTCGTGTATCGCTCTTTCCCTGCACTCCTCTTTCCTTGCACTGCTCTTTTCGTGTATCTCTCTTTCCCTACACTCCTCTTTCCCTGTACTGCTCTATTTTCTGTATCGTTCTTTCCCTGCACTCCTCTTTCCCTGTACTGCTCTTTTCCTGTATCGCTCTTTCCCTGCACACCTCTTTCCCTGCACTGCTCTTTTCCTGTATCGCTCTTTCCCTGCACTCCTGTTTCCCTGCACTGCTCTTTTCCTGTATCGCTCTCTCCCTGCACTCCTCTTTCCCTGTACTGCTCTTTTCCTGTATCGTTCTTTCCCTGCACTCCACTTTCCCTGTACTGCTCTTTTCCTGTATTGCTCTTTCCCTGCACTCCTCTTTCCTTGCACTGCTCTTTTCGTGTATCTCTCTTTCCCTACACTCCTCTTTCCCTGCACTGCTGTTTTTTCTGTATCGCTCTTTCCCTGCACTCCTCTTTCCCTGCACTGCTCTGTTCCTGTATCGCTCTTTCCCTGCACTCCTGTTTCCCTGCACTGCTCTTTTCCTGTATCGCTCTTTCCCTGCACTCCTCTTTCCTTGCACTGCTCTTTTCGTGTATCTCTCTTTCCCTACACTCCTCTTTCCCTGCACTGCTCTTTTTTCTGTATCGTTCTTTCCCTGCACTCCTCTTTCCCTGTACTGCTCTTTTCCTGTATCGCTCTTTCCCTGCACTCCTCTTTCCCTGTACTGCTCTTTTCCTGTATCGCTCTTTCCCTGCACTCCTCTTTCCTTGCACTGCTCTTTTCGTGTATCTCTCTTTCCCTACACTCCTCTTTCCCTGCACTGCTCTTTTTTCTCTATCGTTCTTTCCCTGCACTCCTCTTTCCCTGTACTGCTCTTTTCCTGTATCGCTCTTTAACTGCACTCCTCTTTCCCTGCACTGCTCTTTTCCTGTATCGTTCTTTCCCTGCACTCCTCTTTCCCTGCACTGCTCTTTTCCTGTATCGCTCTTTCCCTGCACTCCTCTTTCCCTGTACTGCTCTTTTTTCTGTATCGCTCTTTCCCTGCACTCCTCTTTCCTTGCACTGCTCTTTTCGTGTATCTCTCTTTCCCTACACTCCTCTTTCCCTGCACTGCTCTTTTTTCTGTATCGTTCTTTCCCTGCACTCCTCTTTCCCTGCACTGCTCTTTTCCTGTATCGCTGTTTCCCTGCACTCCTGTTTCCCTGCACTGCTCTTTTCCTGTATCGTTCTTTCCCTGCACTCCTCTTTCCCTGCACTGCTCTTTTCCTGTATCGCTCTTTCCCTGCACTCCTCTTTCCCTGTACTGCTATTTTCCTGTATCGCTCTTTCCCTGCACTCCTCTTTCCTTGCACTGCTCTTTTCGTGTATCTCTCTTTCCCTACACTCCTCTTTCCCTGCACTGCTCTTTTTTCTGTATCGTTCTTTCCCTGCACTCCTCTTTCCCTGTACTGCTCTTTTCCTGTATCGCTCTTTCCCTGCACTCCTCTTTCCTTGCACTGCTCTTTTCGTGTATCTCTCTTTCCCTACACTCCTCTTTCCCTGCACTGCTCTTTTTTCTGTATCGCTCTTTCCCTGCACTCCTCTTTGCCTGCACTGCTCTTTTCGTGTATCGCTCTTTCCCTGCACTCCTCTTTCCTTGCACTGCTCTTTTCGTGTATCTCTCTTTCCCTACACTCCTCTTTCCCTGCACTGCTCTTTTTTCTGTATCGTTCTTTCCCTGCACTCCTCTTTCCCTGTACTGCTCTTTTCCTGTATCGCTCTTTCCCTGCACTCCTCTTTCCCTGTACTGCTCTTTTCCTGTATCGCTCTTTCCCTGCACTCCTCTTTCCTTGCACTACTCTTTTCGTGTATCTCTCTTTCCCTACACTCCTCTTTCCCTGCACTGCTCTTTTTTCTGTATCGTTCTTTCCCTGCACTCCTCTTTCCCTGTACTGCTCTTTTCCTGTATCGCTCTTTCCCTGCACTCCTCTTTCCCTGTACTGCTCTTTTCCTGTATCGCTCTTTCCCTGCACTCCTCTTTCCTTGCACTGCTCTTTTCATGTATCTCTCTTTCCCTACACTCCTCTTTCCCTGCACTGCTCTTTTTTCTGTATCGTTCTTTCCCTGCACTCCTCTTTCCCTGTACTGCTCTTTTCCTGTATCGCACTTTCCCTGCACTCCTCTTTCCCTGTACTGCTCTTTTCCTGTATCGCTCTTTCCCTGCACTCCTCTTTCCTTGCACTGCTCTTTTCGTGTATCTCTCTTTCCCTACACTCCTCTTTCCCTGCACTGCTCTTTTTTCTGTATCGTTCTTTCCCTGCACTCCTCTTTCCCTGTACTGCTCTTTTCCTGTATCGCTCTTTCCCTGCACTCCTCTTTCCCTGTACTGCTCTTTTCCTGTATCGCTCTTTCCCTGCACTCCTCTTTCCTTGCACTGCTCTTTTCATGTATCTCTCTTTCCCTGCACTCCTCTTTCCCTGCACTGCTCTTTTTTCTGTATCGTTCTTTCCCTGCACTCCTCTTTCCCTGTACTGCTCTTTTTCTGTATCGCTCTTTCCCTGCACTCCTCTTTCCTTGCACTGCTCTTGTCATGTATCTCTCTTTCCCTACACTCCTCTTTCCTTGCACTGCTCTTTTCATGTATCTCTCTTTCCCTACACTCCTCTTTCCCTGCACTGCTCTTTTTTCTGTATCGTTCTTTCCCTGCACTCCTCTTTCCCTGTACTGCTCTTTTCCTGTATCGCTCTTTCCCTGCACTCCTCTTTCCCTGCACTGCTCTTTTCCTGTATCGCTGTTTCCCTGCACTCCTCTTTCCCTGCACTGCTCTTTTCCTGTATCGCTCTCTCCCTGCACTCCTCTTTTCCTGTACTGCCATTTCCCTGCCTGCTCTTTCCTCGTTTTGCTCTTTCCCTGTTTCCTCTTCCTCTGTTCAGTTTTCCTTGTTCCGCTCTTTCCTTGTTCCTTTCTTTCCTTGTTCAGCTCTTTCCTGGTTCTGATCTCTTTTTCCTCCATTGTGGCGTTTGAGGCCATTCTTTCTTTCCTCCTTTCCTTCTGCTCTCTTCTTCTCCTCCCTGCCTGACGGCCATCCACGCGTTGCCGCGTAGCAGGAGACTGGGTAACAGGTAATTCCCAGCCCCGGATTGGCATGTAGGGCCTGCACATACCCCCTGGTACAGGCCAGGCCCAGGGAGGGGTGATTGCCTGAGCTGTTACCTTCCTTCTCTGCGATTAGTCCCTCTGTCTGTCGTTCGGGAGGTGTGACCTAAGGTGAGGACAATCACCTAAGGCGGAGGGCTCCCCTTTGGAGGGCCCCTGCTGGAATGAGCGCGCCATCAGAGACACTGGCAATCATGGGGGACTTCTTCCCAATGACTGACTTTCCTTCTCTTTCTCCGAGTGTTTCCCACAAACGAAAGTGTAATGAGGCTCCTGCCTCAATGTTTCTTCCTGTTGCGCCTCGATTTCAAGTAGTCTCACGTTTAGAAGGAAACCAGACTTTTGCTATTGTTAAGCCCTTTCTTATACAGAGAGGCGTGGATGGCATCGCCGGCCCTGTGAAGTAATACTCTCGTCTCCTCAGTGGTACTCTGCTTTTGGAAATTGATCGTGCTCTCCAGACCCAGAAACTTCTCAAGGCCCAAATCCTCCAAGAATATCCTATAAAAGTGAAGGCTCACAGGACACTTAACATGTCCCACAGTGTTATCTACATCCTGCTGTTGGATGGTTTGACGGAGGGCAAAATAATTAATTATCTATCGGATTAGGACGTTACTGCTGTTCATAGAGTTATGAAAACGGAAGCTGCCGATTTGGTGCCCACCCGCACATTGTTCCTGACTTTCGATCGGTTAACACTTCCTACCAAGATAAAGGCAGGCTGTGAAGTCATCTCTGTGCGCCCTTTTATTCCCAATCCATTGCGGTGTTATAAATGTCACCAGTTCAATCATACCAGCACTCCATGTAAAAACGCAGCCAAATGTGTCACTTGTAGCAGCGATGCACACGAAGGCGCCTGTCCACCCCCTTCCCCCCACTGCATTAATTGTCATGGAGACCATGCAGCTTCTTCTCGTTCTTGTCCCGTCTATCAAGGCGAGTGGGCTGTTCAGGAGATAAGGGTGAAGGAGAAGGTACCTTTTCCTGTTGCCCGGAAACTGTTGGCGAGCCGAAACCGACTGTCCGTTCGTCTGGAAGCTACAGTACCATGTTAGCCTCTCCCCGACCCACAAAAAACATGGCTACGCAAACTTGTGACCTACAGTTCAGTTCGATGGTGGCAAAGTCGCCTCACCTTCAAGCTGACACTCTATCTCCTGCTTCCCAGGCTGTAGATTCTGCTACCTGTTCTTCGCCCACACTGGCGAAGACAGTTGCAATGCAGCCAGCGAACCGTCAATTCAAAAAGGAATATCCCGGAAAGATTTCTTGTGTACCCCAAGTTCGCAGCCGTCTGGCTCTTCTGCCAATCGCCAAAAGCCAAAACAATCATCCAAAGGCAAACAGTCTTGCCCCTCTCTGACTCATTGGCCCTCTTCGACTCGTCGGTCACTTTCAACTGACTGACAACGGGGAAGCTCCATTGATCCCACTGAGTTGATGGACGAAGATCCTCCACCTGTGGATTCCAGTGGCCGTCCTCCCTCGATGGCTTACCCTAAGCGGCCGTCGAGGTGAGGGTTTCTTCTCCATTCTCCGGTGTTCCTAAATTTTATGGCCCTTTTACAAATGGAATATCCGTGGTCTTTGGTCTAACAGGGTGGACCTCCAGCTGCTCCTGTGATCGCAGTCTCCGCTTGTAGTCTGTCTCCGAGAAACCAAGCTACATCCTCAAGACCATTTTGCTCTTTCCCATTTTACTTTGCTACGTATGGTCCTTCACCTTATGGCAGGGATTCCTGCTCATAATGGGGTCATGCTGCTTCTACGAGATGATATTTGTCATCGTCCTATCGATTTGCACACCCACCAGCAAGCAGTTGCTGCCCGTGTTTTCCTTCGCGAATTTACCTTTTCCCTCTGCACCATCTATATCCCTTCGTCTTCCACTGTCACTAGAGCGGACCTGATGCAGCTTATCGCTCATCTTCCTACACGCTTTCTGTTCCTCAGTGACACCAATGCCCATCACCCTCTTTGGGGCTCGCCTGTCACCTGCCCAGGAGGTTCTCTTTTGACGGATCTTAATCATCTTCATCTCGTGTGCCTTAACACTGGCGAAGCCACGTTTCTCTCTGATTCCACGCACACTTATTCCTACTTAGACCTCTCGATCTGCTCTTCCCAGCTCGCTCGACGTCTCGAGTGGTGTGCTCTTTCCGATACTTACTCGGGTGACCACTTCCCTAGTGTGACTCGCCTGTACAATCATACCCCGCCACAGCGGCCCGCTCAGTGTAAATTCCCTCTTGTTGACTGGAGGCTATATTCCTCCTTGGCAGTCTTTGACGACCGGCCGTTCCCCAGCTGCGATGATCAGCTCTAGCACGTGATGGACGTTAGTCTCCCAGCTGCCGAATCCTCTATCCCTCGTACTACTACTTCTCCCCATTGGGTCCCGGTCCCTCGGTGGACTGTGAAGTGCAGCAATGCAATTTGTGCCCGACGACGTGCGCTTCGTGTCTTTCACCGTTATCCTTCGTTAACGAACTGCATCCGCTACAAGCAACTACGTGCGCAGTGCCGTCACACTATTAAGGAAAGCAAGAAAGCCTGCTGCGTTTCCTTCAGCAGCTCATTCAACAGATTTACTCCGTCCTCTCTCGTCTGGGGTGGCCTGCGCTGGCTTTCCGGGACTACCACCCACTCCCCGATTTCTGGTCTGACTGTGGCAGGAAACGTCATAGTCGACCCCTGTCGATGTTTCCAATACTTTGGGTCGGTACTTTGCGGAAGTTTCAAGCTCCACCCACTACCATCCTACCTTCCTTCCTCGGAAACAGGCGGAGGAGGCTCGTGCAATCTCTTTTCTCTCTTTGAATCGAGAATGCTACAATACTCCTTTTACTATGAGGGAGCTCGAGCGTGCTCTCTCCTCATCCAGGTCTTCTGCTCCTGGGCCCGATACTATCCACGTCCTCATGCTGCAGAATCTTCCTCCTGTGGGAAAACGCTTTCTCCTCGATACCTAGAACCATATTTGGACTGACGGTGTATTTCCCACGCTTTGGCGTCAAGCTGCTAGCTACTGTTCCTCTACCTACGCCTGGTGAAGATAAATCTCTTCCTTCCAGCTATCGTACAATTTCCCTTACCAGCAGCGTTTGTAAAGTGATGGAACGCATGGTCAATGGTCGATTGGTGTGGTGGCTGGAGTCACGCCATTTTCTCACTAATGCTCAGTGTGGGTTCTGAAAGTGCCGCTCTGCAGTTGATCACCCTGTCGACGTTCATCATGAATAATTTTCTGCAGAAGCGACAAACAGTGGCCGTTTTCTTTGATTTGGAGAAAGCCTATGATACCTGTTGGCGGACAGGCATTCTACGTACTACGCACACATGGGGCCTTCGTGGTCATCTTCCCACTTTCATCCGGGAATTTTTAACGGACCGAGTTTTCCGAGTATGTGTGGGTTCCTCCTTATGCCACGCCTTTTCACAGGAGAATGGGGTACCTCAGGGCTCCGTACTGAGTGTTGTCCTCTTCGCCATAGCCACCAACCCCATTATGGACTGCCTCCCAGCTGGCATTTCCGGCTCTCTTTTCGTGGACGACTTTGCTATTTATTGCAGCTCCCAGCGGACGTGTCTCCTGCAACGCTGTCTTCAGCGTTGTCTGGACCATCTATATTCGTGGAGTGTCACAAACGGTTTCCGCTTTTCTGCTACCAAATCCGTTTGCATCAACTTCTGGCGGTACAAGGCATTTCTTCCACCGTCCTTGCGACTGGGCCAAAATGTTCCAAGTGGGATTATGGATGCATTGTCTACTCATCTGCACGGCCTTCTAAATACAATACACCATTTGGGGATCCGTCTCACCACTGGTGCCTTTCGTACTAGCCCTGTTGAGAGTCTCTATGCAGAAGCCGGTGAACTACCACTGTCATCATGGCGCGACATCCTACTCAGTAGGTATGCTTGTTGGCTTTCTTCCACGCCAGGGCACCCAAACTTTGACCCTTTTTTTTATGACATTCTTGACCGCCAGTACGAGATGTACGTTTCTTCTCTGCGGCCTCCCGGCATCTGCTTTCGTCACCTGCTTCAGCAGCTGCAGTTCACACTTCCTATCACTTTGCGAACGGGGGAGAGCCCTTCACCACCTTGGCTTCAGACACAGGTTTATGCTCGTTTTGACCTCAGCTCGTTCCTGAAGGATTCGACTCCCAAGCTGACCTATCGCTGCAAATTTCTTGAACTTCACTCCCAACTTGCCGATAGCATATTTTCGTACACTAATGGTTCGAAGTCCAGCCATTGTGTTGGCTGTGCTTTTGTCGTTGGGGCTGACAAGTTTCAATACTGGCTTCTCGACCACTGCACAATTTTTACAGCAGAGCTTTTTGCCCTCTATCAGGGTGTTCACTATGTCCATGGACACCAGCTAGCTCGCTGTATAATCTGCTCTGACTCCCTCAGTGCCCCTCAGAGTCACAATGATCCCGATGCAGTCCACCCCGTCATTCGACGGATCCAGGATTGCCTCCATTTGTTCCCGGATGGGGGAGCCCAAGTGATGTTCATGTGGGTTCCTGGCCATGTTGGTTTGCCTGGGAATGACGCTGCTGATGCTGCAGCCAAGGCCGCAGTCCATCTCGGTCGGCCCACCTCTTACTCTGTTCCCTCACAAGATATTTGTACTTTTCTCTATCAGCGTATCACGTCACTTTGGCGTGACCATTGGTGCTCCCTTCATAGGGAAGTGAAACCTCTCCCAACAGCCTGGTCGACATCCTCCCTGTCTCACCATGAAGAAGTAATGTTAGCTCGGTTGTGAATAGGGCACTGCCACTTTAGTCACCGCCACTTGTTGAGTGGCGACCCTGCACCCAGCTGTCCTTTCTGTGGCCAGCCATTAACAGTCAGACATTTTCTGATCCTCTGCCCCTACTTTAGCCACTTACGTCTCAGGGTCAGGCTGCTGCCCACTTTGCCGGACATTTTAGCAGATGACATGCGAGCCGTGGCTCACATTTCAATTTTTTTTAAAGCAGTAATATGGCAAAAGAGATTTGATTTCTACCTGGTAACTCCAATTTCTTGTCGACGTCTTTTAATTACTCTTCCGTGACATCTTGATGTCTTAGATTTGTTTTTTTTCTTCCCTTTTGTATTGGACCCCGTACGGTTTTTTCCCCTCACTGTCCCAGCATTCCCTGGTTTTTTACTGGGCGCTTTTGACCTTACATGTTTTGCGCCCTAAAACCTCACACAAAAAAACTGCCACCAAGATTTAGAAACATGTAGCATGCTGGAACTTAAATCCGACAGTGTAGAGTTGTTTAAGGTACACACTGAAAATATATTGCCAATCATTGATTACCCTACAATACTTTCTTATATATATATTTACATTAATGATACTCAACATGAACACTAATAATTATTACATCATATCATTAACTCATTGGAAAGGCCAACATATACAAACAATGTACAACATCAGTTATCTGGCAAATACAAACGATACACTATACTATTCCTCACCTTCCACAGAATTAAATGTCATTTCTTTGCACTCCATTTTCCGTTGGTGAACACACTCCAGATGGTGTATCAGTTCTTGCCTCCGAGAGCATCTAAATGTATTGCACTCGGTACATGTCATCTAAATAGCAAAGAAAACAGGTTTTTGCTTAATATCTCAATAGCGTACTGCAATGGAAAAAGGACGTGTATGCAGAATTAATGCACTTATTCATCCATCATGTTTCATACTGCGAATTATGAAGGATAATCTTCAGGGATGTGGAACAACACAGCGAAGCCGCAATGAGAAAGTAGGGCCTGCATTACTTAAATATCAAAAATAAGTTATTTGTGCTTCATGAAACTACTTTAAATATTGAGAGGAAAGGCCACACCCCCAACTATTCGTAAACTATCTATCCAGAGGGCCTACATCACAATTGAGACTGTTACCCGTTAATCGTCATTCAAATAGTTTTACACCAGTTCTGGCATTACTTCCCACGACTGTTACCTAAACCTCCTGAACCCTTTCCTTTATTGCCTTACCCTGCACCTGTTCATGTGCTTTTTGTGTTACCTGAACGTTTCTGCTCAATCTGCAATGCACAGAGGCTACTAAAAATGTTCAGACTGGCGATATCACACTGGTGATATCTCCATAACATTTTCGCCAATATAGCACGCTTCACAATAAACCAGCCTCCTGGTTGCAATTGTGTTACATTAAGATTCACACAGCATTTATATGGTAACTGAGATGCAACCAACTTGTCTCCTATCTTTCGAGAAGCGAATTGTCTCTCTTCATATGTTTGTTTAGACACACACACACACACACACACACACCAAGATAGGTCCCGGGAAAAATCATACGAAGCATTCAAAGATCTACCTACAGGTAGCTGTGTCTCATTGGCTATTGCCACCAACCAATGAGATATTGATGCCGGTTTAAATAGCTATGTATAATGCCTCGTTCTAGGGGACGCCATGGAATTGGGTCTGCTGATTGGCTGAGGCTCATGACGTCATTAGGAAGACAGAACGTGTGTAGCAGTGCCGCCTGGTGACGAGAACTGTCATGAGCTCTATTGACATTATCTACGTCGCTCACCTGTTGTTTAAAAAGCCATTAAATGTAGATCTGCATACAGCTGTCATTTCGGAACGTCAAATAAGTCCAGATTATTCAACGGAGCTTAGCTTATGGGAATTAAATGTAAAAACCTGGTTCGAATGTGAATAATCGCGAATGCAGTGACAGACTAACCCGGTTGAAGCTGTAGCAAATGCGGAAAAGCGGACCAAATATATGTAAAAGTTACATACATATTCCTTGCATTTTCTGCAGTTTATGTACGATATTGTTCATAATATGTATCAAAATCCTCCTTGAATGCTTATTCATTAACTATGTTTTCTGATTTTACCTTGTTCTTTTAGATTTTATTGCAAGAAGTAAGATAAATATGGTACCTTCAAATATAACACAAACGTAAATATTAGGCAATGCCATATGTCCATCTGTCACCACAACAATTATTGTGTGTTCAAACTTTACGAGTTCCACAACTAACAAAATTATCACCCTTCAACTAACCTAGGCCTCAGACAACATCACAGAGAAGTCCATAGATTTCCAGGGGGTGGGGATGTCCCAATATTGTGTTCTAGGCAAAGTATATGTTATGTTCAATTTTGGTCAGTGTTGAGTAAACAAAGAACTATATGTCAATGTTATGCACGAACTGCATCTTCCTATACCTTATCTAGATTTCAGAATCCGGGTTATGTTCATATGGCATTGTGATAAATAAAGCTGAATGCGGAATTATTAATAGGTCTAGACAATACTCACATCTCCAAATCGTGAGACTGTTGTAGATATAGCTCACTGGTAATCACAGTTTATCAGTTACAGTGAAATGTGTAAGAAAACATTTGAAATAAATCACAAAGTTTCAGAGTGATACTATATGTTTTAATATATTAGACATTCACTCATAGTTCTTTTCTGTATTCTGTATTACAAACATAGGGCCTAGTCTGCGGTATGTGGTGATGAGTACCTTGTATGACATTTTTCTAAATTTTCTCAATAGTGTTCCATGAAAAGAACATGTTTGTCCAGGGTTTTCTCATTTGAGTTCATGAAGCATCTCCATAATACTTGCATGTTGTCTTAACCAACCAGTAAGAAATCTAGAAGCCCACTTCTGAACTGCTTGGTCTCTTCTTTAAACTGACCGGGTGGAGATCCCAAAAATTCAAGTGGTACTCCAGAATGAATTCCATCAGTGTTCACTACAGGCAGGTTTCTCTCAACTTGCGGTCTGAGCGACACTACCCTCATTTCCAATCTTCCCTAATGTATTCATCTTCCAAGAGGAAGGAACTACAGCTACAGAAAGCTAGAAATAGTTTTTTTTACTCAACTGTTGTTTCCTCTAATAGTTTATAAAACCATTTTATAATTTTTAGAGAGCACCATCAGCTGTTCATATAACTGTAAAGTTAAATATCTATTTAATATGAACATTACTGTTCTCCAGTACATGCTTCCTTGAGTCCAAACATTATGATTAATTATAGAAGAGGAGGCTAATGAGATACTCTTGTACTTTATGTTTATTTTGGATAATTTACTTTAAATCATCTCGATCACAATTTGAATTTATTTGTGGTGACTGGTTTCGACCACTTATGTGGTCATCTTCAGACCCATTGGCAGCGGCTGTCTGTGGAGCATATGGCAATAAATCACTGTTTCAAAAGTAATTCCATTTATTTAATATCTGGGGTTTCCAGTTTTCTGTCTCACGCCTGCCAGCAACCTGTTAGACTACAGGGTGTAGAATAAAGGAACAGTCATGGGGATCAGCACCATCCATCATGGATAAAATTCTGACTTTGCACCAGAATGTAAATTTCTACTCTGAATCCTAGGCAGAGACTCAGTCTATGCAAGTAATTAATTTCACAGATAATCCTAAATTCACACTTCTTATTAACAGTAAATAAAATTAGGTGGTTAATGTATTGACATCAGAGTGTAAAACTCAAGGACAATGAGAAGGCTTCTGCAAGATGTCAAACTATCACTTTTACATAATAATCTTACTCACAAGATAAAAAGTTCTCTCATAAGATTCCACATCAAATCTGAATAGAATCCCATGCTTGTGATTACTGCCTCCATCGCCATTATCAGGGGCCAAGGCTGACTGTCATAAAATTAATGAGGTTCACATTTGTGCCCAGCAGACACAATGCAGTTGGCTAAATTACATCATGGAGAAAGCATATGCTAAAGCAACACCATCTGCATCCATAGGTCATATTTTTGCAAGCTGTCCAGCATAGCTTGCAGTGCCATCACTTGTAATAGATGGTGGACTATGTGAAGCTTTTCTCTGTAATTTTTCTTTCCAAAGTGCATGCTTCCATCCATTGCTTAATTATACTAATTAATTTGAAATATATACTGCCTCATGTGCAACATGTGGTTTGTTCTTGAATTAGAAAACAGCAAATAAATAAACTGATAATTACATAGCCGGTGTGTGTATTGTTGTGATCATACAGTCTAATTTCAGCTGCTTCCGTAATTACAGAGACCCAACAGCTAGAAATATGGGCCAGATCCTCATCTGCTTAAAGGCTATCTTGTAGTTACTCATTAAACAGTTCTCGGAAACTGCTGATTTTCATTTTTTCATGCTTGAGGTGATGATGATCAACACAGCAACTAGAGTAGTTTGTATAGGCTGTCCTGCATAACTGATACCATACTGACAAGGAATGTTATAAATCCCTGGTACACTGAGCCTGAGAGTATGTTTGTCAGGTCACAACCTTTCTTTAATTTTCCTTGGTGGCAAAAAGAC
Source organism: Schistocerca americana (assembly GCF_021461395.2). Lineage (NCBI taxonomy): Eukaryota > Metazoa > Arthropoda > Insecta > Orthoptera > Acrididae > Schistocerca > Schistocerca americana. The sequence goes on from NC_060127.1 coordinate 197,630,486, forward strand.
TCCTCTGATTCCTTGCCTGTTTACACTCTAACTTACCCATTGCATCATAGAATGGGAGTCATGCTGGGTCTTCATCCTCATGGCTTGGCTGATGATTTCTTCAACATATCTGACCAAATTTCATATACAGAATGTTTGTTTGGATGGAGGGGGGTTGGATTGTGCAAGAGTAATGGGAAGGTGAGGAGGTATGGTCAAGAGTATAAGTAAGATAAAAAATGACTAAATGGTGGTGGCAAGGGGGGGGGGGTGTTGGTGTCATAATAAATACAAAACCAGAAGAGATTATGTCACAGCATTATGACAAGACTATAGACTACATGTCATAAGGCATGATCCCAATTTATACAGCAGTGTTCTGTCTGAATAAATTGCAAACTCACTTTCAACTGGGAATTTGTGTAGATAGCCAATACGTACAGGGTTATCACAAATGATTGAAGCGATTTCACAGCTCTACAATAACTTTATTATTTGAGATATTTTCACAATGCTTTGCACACACATACAAAAATTCAAAAAGTTTTTTTAGGCATTCACAAATGTTCGATATGTGCCCCTTTAGTGATTCGGCAGACATCAAGCCGATAATCAAGTTCCTCCCACACTCGGCGCAGCATGTCCCCATCAATGAGTTCGAAAGCATCATTGATGCGAGCTCGCAGTTCTGGTACGTTTCTTGGTAGAGGAGGTTTAAACACTGAATCTTTCACATAACCCCACAGAAAGAAATCGCATGGGCTTAAGTCGGCAGAGCGTGGAGGCCATGACATGAATTGCTGATCATGATCTCCACCACGACCGATTTATCGGTTTTCCAATCTCCTGTTTAAGAAATGCCGAACATCATGATGGAAGTGCGGTGGAGCACCATCCTGTTGAAAGATGAAGTCGGCGCTGTCGGTCTCCAGTTGTAGCATGAGCCAATTTTCCAGCATGTCCAGATACACGTGTCCTGTAACGTTTTCTTCGCAGAAGAAAAAGGGCCCGTAAACTTTAAACCGTGAGATTGCACAAAACACGTTAACTTTTGGTGAATTGTGAATTTGCTGCACGAATGCGTGAGGATTCTCTACCGCCCAGATTCGCACACTGTGTCTGTTCACTTCACCATTAAGAAAAAATGTTGCTTCATCACTGAAAACAAGTTTCGCACTGAATGCATTCTCTTCCATGAGCTGTTGCAACCGCGCCGAAAATTCAAAGCGTTTGACTTTGTCATCGGGTGTCAGGGCTTGTAGCAATTGTAAACGGTAAGGCTTCTGCTTTAGCCTCTTCCGTAAGATTTTCCAAACCGTCAGCTGTGGTACGTTTAGCTCCCTGCTTGCTTTATTCGTCGACTTCCGCGGGCTACGCGTGAAACTTGCCCGCACGCGTTCAACCGTTTCTTCGCTCACTGCAGGCCGACCCATTGATTTCCCCTTTCAGAGGCATCCAGAAGCTTTAAACTGCGCATACCATCGCCGAATGGAGTTAGCAGTTGGTGGATCTTTGTTGAACTTCGTCCTGAAGTGTCGTTGCACTGTTATGACCGACTGATGTGAGTGCATTTCAAGCACGACATACGCTTTCTCGGCTCCTCTCGCCATTTTGTCTCACTGCGCTCACGAGCGCTCTGGCGGCAGAAACCTGAAGGGCGGCTTCAGCCGAACAAAACTTTATGAGTTTTTCTACGTATCTGTAGTGTGTCGTGACCATATGTCAATGAATGGAGCTACAGTGAATTTATGAAATCGCTTCAATCATTTGTAATAGCCCTGTATATTAAATACCTAATACTGCAAACATTATAAACAATATCATGCTTTGCTGAATATGCAAACACACATAACAATTCAATAATAATCATGAGGATATAAAACATTGTTTATAGAGTGTAGAAGGAAAAATGCCTTCAGCTGATTCCAAAATCACAGGGCAGAATAGTATCACAAAGACCTTCATACTACACCTAATGACTGCCAATACCAATCATAAGATGATATCCCAATTTACCTATTAGTGTTGATATTGATAGCCATCAAAACATATAGAGGGTGTTTTCTGGAGTGTAGTTGCACAATCAGACAAAAATATTCCTCTCTTCTGCCCTTATTTTGTACAACTCCATGCCCCAACCCTCCTTCCAGCCACGCTTTAATCTGTGTTCTGCTTGCATCTTTCCTTGATCACGAATGCTCACTTTACCATGTGCAATCCACCCCCCCCCCTTAATGTCCTGTCTCAACATTGACCCTTTGCTTCAAGTGATGCAAATATATTACCGACCGCCACTCACCCTATGGTCAGGGCAGACCCACCACATCAGATACACTAGAAGGTACCTCAACAGCAGAGCCTATGGTGAAACAAATGATACCTGAGCTTTTCCAAGCAATGCACCAGTTTCTCCTCTCCATCACCACTACACCTGAATGCAGCAGCCTGAAGACAGCAAACCATAGTTAAAAGCACCTTCAGCTGATCATGTGCTGCAGACAGCTCCTCTTGTGTCCAACACACACCCTATCCATCCTACCATTTCTAACTTAATAATTAAACTATGACAACAAACAAAAAAAGCTAATTATGTGACTTACTACTGTTTGACAGAAGCTGATGGCTTCCCCCCGCTCGAATAACATTATATAGAATATATTGTGTGTTCTTACCTAAGTGCTACAATAATTTAATAACCTGTTTATGCACTTTAAAGAAGGTTATGGCAACTGTCTTTTCGGATTTGCTAGGGATAATCCTCATCGACTATCTGTAAAAGGGTAAAACTATTACAGATGCATATTATTCATAGTTATTTGGCCGTTTGAAAACTGAGCTGCAAGAAAAACGCCAACGATTGGACCGCGAAAAAGTCCTTTTCCATCATGACAATGCACCAGCACACACCTCAGCAGTTGTGGTCACAACCTACAACAAATTATGACTGATCACAAAATGCATGCATCCCACAAGAGCCACATCCCTTTTTATAGATCTGGCTAGAGGGAGGGAGAGGGATGTTGAAAAGGATCATTCATAATGTCAGTGCTTTATCTTTCCTTACACACTCTTTGTAAATTAGATTGGTATAGTACAATTTCCTATGCTGGAATCACAGCTCGCAATTTTACATTTTATGATGATCCACTGTATGAAATTCATTTGTTCTTTCTGTTTCTGACCATATGCCAGATTCCTAATCAAACTTGTTTGATATTTTTGTTTGTTAGGGCACAAAAACTATCCAGCGTTTCCTATGTAACAAGATGCAATAATTATACAAGCTGAAAGTCGAGGGGAGAGAAAGGAAATGGAAAGGAAGGGACGGAGTGATATCAGTCTTGTTCCATGTCCTCTATGCTCACTAATTCTAAATTTCCATCAGATGTCTACCATTGTTGTCAATCCACACTGAAGGTTGTGGATTAATTGCCCATTGAGGTGAATTAATTATATGCATGCATGGTGTCTTTTTCTTTCAGACATGTCCAAAAGAACAGGCACCAACACATATACATAAGACACGATAAGTTGCACAGAATTTCTTTTTATAATGTCCTGAATAAATCTAATTGCATGATTAAACTGAAATGCATGGCATTATTATAAGTCTAGATTTGTACAAAGCTTATAACCAGGTGCAGTCACACCCCATTAATTAATAAAGTGAGAAAATGTATCTTTCTTTTTAAAACCATGAGGTGAAATAACTTCTCAAGCATTCAAAATGCTACTTTTAATTAGTTTACCAGAAATATTTATAAATAAAAATGATGGTACAGCTTCATGAGGTCAATTGATTATTCATTACAGATGGAAGAAACACAGACTCCAACTGTTGGAGAAATGAGGAGCTGTTGGGTGGGGGGAATATAAAGAGCACCAAGAACAAACTGTACCATGTTCATTTTGCTGTCATCCAAGGTGGAAAACGGGTCACTAAGCAGCTTGCCTTTGCTCTATCATCTGTACAGAAAATTCTTGTTTGTGTGCCTTATACATGTTACTTCAAGGGTATTGAGGTTTGACCCTTACCACCACTTTTGTCTACAGAAGTTAACTATCAATTGTGGAGAGTTACAATGTTTTCCCCCTTATATGCAAAAGTGGCAGAAACCACAGTCTTCTAGAGGTGGGTCATTTCCCTTCAATTAGTGACACTAAATGCAGTTGCTGTTACTACAAATTATTTTGCCTCCCAAATGTTGCCACTGTGCAGCATGGAGTGCACTGAAGGAATATCTCTGCTACATCTGTTCTGGTCCCCTAATAACTGCATATAACACTGAATATGTTTTGCAAATTTGTGCAAAGAATGCAATCAGAGAAGGCATCAGTGCCATTAGGTGTTAACCCATAGCTGCACTTGACAGTGAAAGCATGAAGCTAGTTTGAAACTTTGTGAAATGACCTGCCAAAGAAAGTTAACTGACTTCTTTAAAGCAGAAGAATAATGATGTATTGTAGCTTGCAGGTAGTGCTGTAAATTATCATACAGTAGGTGATAGTATATGTTATAAACCGTATTGAGACTTGCATTATTGTTTCATTGATGTTTGAGCAAAGTTTGTCTAATTTCTGTACCCTATTTGATAAATTTATGAAATGTTTTACTTCTAATGTTCTTTAAATGTAAATACACTATAGTATACCATATATAACATTGCATTGTGTGTTCTTCCTAATATTCCATGCATAGTTTGTCATTTCACAGTTCACTCTCAATATTCCATCGGTATGATAACACGGAAGCATGTCCTCCAACAACTGCGTTATTTCGAGCTTCTAAAGTATGTACTTGTTGTAATGGTGCATTCATTAGAAACATTTATGAATTTTAATTTAAACAAGGAATTGGAATGGATTATTCATTAAAGACATTTATGAATTTAAAAAAGGAATGTTGTACAAGTAAAACTGAACAGTTTAAAAAAAACTTAGTGCCTGCAACAGAAGAAGTTTACTCATCTCTTAACTATATCACTGAAGGGTATTTATTTAGTGTATATAGCTCTATTTCAAGGAGACTAGTGTTCAACTTGGGTGTGGTGTTTAGGTCATTAGCAGCAAAGCATTACCTTCGATTGGTCTAGGATGGGAAACTTGTCCTACACTAGTTTATCCGAATTCTTTGTGGCTTAATTTTACCACTAAAGAGTAATTCAGTAACCATATTTAGAATGTGAATTAATACCAAACAAGGGATAGGGTTATGAACACAAGATGTTTCTGAACCTAAAATCCTACCACCAAATGAGCTTGTGTGTTTATAAGCAAAGGAACTAATTTATTCACATATAAGAATATTCAAATGGTATTAGTTTTTTGATACAGTTACTGGATTTGCAACTGCTGCAAGGAAAGGAACCTACTTTATACACTAATTGTTAGCAGGAACATGTGTAAATTATGACCATATATCGCTTACCCTTTCATTGATTTGAGATAAATCTGCTGCTATGGAGATATTGTCCTGTATCTGGTTCAGTCTTGCTTCAAGCTCCTCCTTCAGTTCTTTTATTTTATTTTTGCAGTCATTTAGTTGCAATTTATATTCATCATGGTACTGCAAGTAAAATATGTATACAGTTAAGCATTATCAGAAAGTACATCTTCTTATAGCCCAATTTACAGTATAGGCAACTGACATCAATTTCAGGTAAATCATTTTTATAAAAATGTTGTCTAGTTCCCTAACGTCATTTTTTGTAAGATAATAACTTAACTATGCCACAAAACACCCAAAGTATCATCATAAACTGAATACCTAAAAGCCCAAGAAAAAGATGATATACAGCTCAACAGGATATAGACGTATTATTGGCAAACTAAGCATCGCTCGGGAATTCTTTTCCACAAAAACATTCTGGAAATGTGCATTTCTTTTAACACACAGAAAAGACTCATTCAAGAACAACAAATGTTGCAAACAATATAATTTAACTGAAGAGCAAAGGGGAACAGAACTAGCAAACCAAGTGAAAGGAAATGCCCAGGGCGAATTTTGCAGCCTGCCAAGGGAATGTAGAGGCTTTATTTGTCGTACATTAACGGCTTCTAGAAGCCTGCTCAAGATTGGTTCTGAACATAATTAATGGCTGTTAAGTCTGGTCACTGCCAATTGCCGCCTGGCCCAGTTCAGCCTGCCCCATCTTCACACAACCTAATTTTCAGCAATTCAGAAAGGCTGCCATTCGCAAATGCCAAAAACCTTATTAACAGCACACTGTCTATGACAGCTGTTAAATTATTCATAAAAATGGATGCTGAAATAATACAACTCACACACTCCGTGCTGACATACTGCATGGTAGCTGATGAGAGAGACCATAAAGGCGTTTCCCATTTATACTCACTCCCATGAGCCACAATGCTGAGTTACAGCATGGACTGCACAACTAACAGAAATGCCAGATGACATAAATAAGCTATTTTAAAAAATCAGTTGTCTGGTCAAAAAGAAAACAAAGAACAAACTATTAACTGAACAGAAATTGGGGTACAGCTTGCAACTACACATACATTCATGAATCTTAAGCGGAGAAAGATGAATTACAAAGAAACAATACAAAATTATGTAAAATTTAAACAAAGTAAAAAAAACTCGGTTTTTTAAAAGCTTTCTAATATTAATTATTCTAAGAAAATTCCTAATTATTATAAGTAAATAATTTATTGAGTCTGTAAACGAAGACAAGCAGACATAAGCACAATACTTCTGAGTCTTTGCAAAATAAACTGACACTACAAGGAAAAGGTTTGAGTCTTGAACCGCGCAATTCGAGGTAGACGGCAAAATAACAAGTGCATTAAAATAGTAAGTGGGAGAGGGGATATCTCGGCTCAATGAAGCAAAGCTAAGTAGAAAGAGCCTAACGCCAAATAAGAGAACATCATTTAATCACAAAAAAATTAAAAACTGATGGTTTGTAACAGTAATATCACTGTATAACACAATGTTTGACTGCATCATCTACTACATTTCAGCCAGCTTTCTGATCTGTCGGAGAGGTATGGGCTTATTAAGTGGACACTTGGGATTAACCAAAACACTCCTTTACCAATTCACAACCAAACTGTTACCGTTCAAACAAACCTAGATTTCAGGTTGCCCTACAGACCAGTATTTCACCACACCTACAAAATCATAGGCATCACTAACTCTCAACCAAACTGTCACCTTCCAGCCAAACCCAGACTTCACCTGTGCTATCACCACAACCTACACCCCAAAAACTAATGTTGCTGTAAAAGAAGTTTTCTTTATTCTGTTCTCTTCACGTTTGCACGCTTCTGTCATGTAGATCATCATCGGTAAGTTACTGCAGAGGACATGCATCTGATACATGAAGGTTCAGGAGAACCAATATTTGTACTTTAAGTCCAAAATATAACTTAACAGGATTAAGAATGTCAATCAGATGAGTAAGTTTTGGAATGACAGTAGCAGGACCTACTTTCAGAACCAGCATAACCCAAGAATGACAGCACACTGATCGTTAGTTAAGAGGGAAGGAGCTTTTTTTATCTTTCACTGGCCTACTGAGAGAGAGTGACCGGATTCCGATTATTATTTGTTCTTCAGTGCAATGAGTTTTTCGTTATAACAGTTTAATCCTGTTTAAAGTAAATTAATTCAAGTTTGTTTATTCAAAAATGAGCCATGAGATGGCAACAGATAAAACATTTTCAATGGCAAATATCTGAGGTTACAGTAGACTATGGGTATTCGCAACAGTAGGAATTAAGAATCAAATTTTGCAACTGCAGCCCGGAAGATCTGCACCACCCAGTCCATAAGCGGCCGTCACTTCTCCAGGTTGAAGAGGACAAGCACATGGGATTCCTGAGGCACCTGACGGGGAAGGTTGGCAGTCTTTTGGGTCTTTCTTCAGTTGCAACTCCCTAAATGTATTTCTCTTACACCAGGGTCATTCCATGTCAAGAGAACCGGGGGTCCCCACTCAACCATCTCCAAATCTAATGAATTTTGGTGAGGAAGTTCTATATGGTCTTTAGTGGCTACATACCAAATTTCAGTTCAGCATCTTCAGTGGTCGAATTCTTCGGGCGATTTTAAAGAGAGCCTGCTCACCTCTGCATCATATATGAAGGTGCAAATGTGTCAAGTTTGCTAGGCTTTTTTAAAAGTTCAAGCAAACATTTGGTCATTTGCTTTAACATACATAGACAACTTTCCATGCTGAATCACACCATGACAAAAATTAGGGATTTAGTCTTACCTAAATGTAGATACAAGCCTCTAAAGTGGCTAAAAAATTCGTTGTTCTTTCTGAGAGCCATGGTTTCACCAACCACTGGTACTTTTCATATGAACGAATCACACGAAAACTTCAGAGGGTTATTCATATCTATGATGTCTATATATCGACGAGATTTAATCAACATTGGATGCCCAGATGAAAATATATGCATCTGCAAAGTTGGGCAATATTTTGTAATTACTAATTTTAGGGTATTTTTGGGGGACAATATTTCAACTGCGTTTTCTTCAATTCTCTTTTTCATGCTACAGCTGGAAAAAGAATGCTTGACACTTTGAAAGAAATATTGTTTAATTTCTGGATCTTTCAGTTTGACAAGTAAGAATACATTTCAAAAGTTATTATCTTAGCAGTTCAAGAAAAATGAAAAGTCAAATATTTTGCTCATGAAGTCCCATAATTAATTATTTTTATTCAAGTGTATAAGTTTCAAACATTATGGTATATTGATAATTTTTACTTATGGACCATCTGACAGCAACTGGATAAAACACAATTTTAGTGCCATACGCATTTTGCCTTTATTTTCTGCAAGGCATCATCAGTGGCCTGGAATATGTACATATGTTGGCTATTTAATTTACATTTTTGTCATTGTGCCTATAGGTTATAAACAGTTCTGGTGTTTGGTATTTCCCATTAAGTAGTAATGTTTTGAACTGTAAAAATTATCAATATACCGTAATATTACACGCAACTGAGGAAGACAGGACTACAAAAGTTGAAGATTTCAAACATTAGTTTAACCCACGACATAAAAACAAGTATAGTCAAAACACAGCAAATTTGCAGAACAAAAAGACAAAAGAGTCAGTTCTATTTTAGGTTAAGCACTTCTACAATTTGGTCAATGACAGATTGTGGATAACTGTATTGTCTCCCTGGTGATGATGTTGATTGGGCTTCCAAAGTCATGAAGATATGTTGCTCAGGAATATAGCAGGTGTCTGTAGCAGTCAATTAGTTGAAGGAACAGGCATGACCATGTGGGTGCATAACGCCATGAGGACATCTTGTTCTTCATGTGAAACTTCATGTGTTTCCAATCCACCAAAAATTGCCATACGTACAAGTAACATACTGGCCTGGTTGCAAACTTTGAATTGAGACTGCTGGAATTTCTTCATCTTCTTCAAAGGCATTAACTGTGGATATGGTAGCATTATTGGAAACTCTGCTTATTCTGGGCTGATTACAATTACTTGATTTTCTCTTGTTCCAGATACTGTATATCCCATGGTAAACCTTGTTTTTGATTTGGGTGGATTTTTTCAATTTCTTCTTTTGGTTCACAAAAAAGCTTTACACCTCGAATACTATCATCACACAATTTGAATAAATCATATGGAGTCGATATTTGGTTATCTAAGGCCCTCTGCAGACTAGCACAGCCTGCAAGTCCTTTTGCTGTTCCCCCAGTGCCGTCACAAGGCAATTTACCGTGGCTTGTTCCAAAAAATTCTGTTTGGCAGTGATGAGAAAATCCTTTTTGTGCAGGTATAAATTGATGAAATTTTTGAAATTCTTATACTTAGCAGCTGAATCATCAGTAAATTAATAAATGTTCTTAATCTATTCAGTCTGTCTTTAAATATGCTATCAACTTTATTTGAAAGGCACAGACAGGAATGGTATCATGACACAATAGTCGCTGACCATACAAATGCTAATACTCTGACATTCTTTGCCATTGAAATAGACAACAGATGGATGAAATGTGGCCTGACTATCCTTGTGCAGTATCCTGAACGACAAATGAATAATTCTCAACAAAATCTATCAATATAATTAATTCATTTTCTGCAAGATTTCTTTTTAGCTGCTTAAGATGTAAACTTTGGTGTCTGACACAAAGAGATGGCTTCTTAAACCAGTAATTTTCAAAAATCAATGCTTCCATGAAATCTTCAACAGTTCTCTGACAAGTCTCCAATGTGTCTTTGCCAGCCGGACCCACTGCTTGTATTCCGTTGTTTCTTCAGGGTCATGGTCTTTAAAAGAGTCTTCCAGAAAAGCATCTAGTCGCATTTTTCCTAGGCGTTCCTTACAATGGCTGAGGCCAACATTAATTTGAAATTTTGATGGATTGCACATACGCTTTCTGAATGTGATGCAGAATAACCAGCTGTACTACCTTTCAGCCTGAGCTCACAAAATTTTGAGAAGCTTAGTTTATTTCCATATTGCTTACAATAAGCAATGAACATTTCCTTAAGGTTACAAAGGAGCAGGCGTTTCTCATTGTGAATCTTTCCCCATTTATTCTTACTGCAACACAATCTATTTTGCCAGAACATAGACAAGAAAACTCATCATCTTCAAAGAAAGTGAGCTTTTTCCCATTTAGATTTACAGGTGTTGCCAAAATGCCATCTTTAGTTTCCTAAGCTTCTTCACCATCTCAGTTGAAACAGCAAATTCTTTTGCCATTCTTTCAGTACTGCAGTTATTTGGGCCAGGGTCAAAATTTGAACTTTACTGCTGCTGCTTGAAGTCTGAAGTTAATCTTAAGTTGAGCAATTAAGATGTCCATACCTTAACATTTATGGCACTCTTCCATTTGTATCTGAGCAATAACTACTTGGCTCACAGCAGCAGCTGTGGCAATTACCTTAGTAATGCCGCCTTGGGCATTCAGACATTTGCACTTAGTGTGTCCAATTGTATTGCTTTTGCTGATCTGTTGAAACTTCAGTAGTGCTTCTCCAAGTGATGATAATGAAGTGTTAGCAGTAACGCAAGCATCAACAACACCCATGTCTTCAGTGGATGGTGATTCTTGCTTATCCTGGCAGGATGATTCTTTTAGGGTATTTCATGTCTACATTTGGTACAAATTTTCTGACCAAGTTTAAAAATTTCATTGGTCAGTAACTTCAACCTATCAGACACTGCAGTGTTTACTGGTGTTCAAGCCTTCTTGGTTATATGATTTACTTTACCAAATGGGTTGCAGAAATTCTGCAGGAATTGAAATTTTGTTGTCAACAAGGCATTCTGGTATGAACAAATTTGGGCATCTACATTAACACCAAGCCCAGACCCACAGTGAAGAAGCTCCTTGTCAATTGGTGACATTTCCTTAAGTGATTGTAGTTCCCTCTTGCCATGATAGATTGGTGATGACTTCAGACAATATTCAGCGTTGTTTTTATATAAAATATACAAATTAGGCTATCAAAACATATTGTTTTAGTGCTTCCCTTCAGCTACAACAACTATTAATGATTATTCAGAAACTCAATACTCAACACTAAGACTGTACAGCACAAAAGACTGACACTGTGAAAATTGCCAATAATGAAAGCAGCAATTGAAGGTGGTGATCAACAATGTATATCAATGCTGTTAGGACAGAGCCTTAAACAACTATTGCTGCTTTAAAATACCAATGGAAACCGAGTGACAATGCATTGTAGGATTAAAACCTTCTAAAGCAACACAGCATCCCATTACGATCTTCTAGATTTTGTAATCCTCAGGGCACTTTCTGAGGTTTTATTATATTTATATTCTAGACTGTAAAATAATGTAAAAAACACTTATTAGCATAGTTACTTTCTCGAAACCATAGGAGAATCTTATACTTTAAAAGACACTACAATTACGCATCTTTTGATTTACAACTTCAAATTGTATTAATTTTTGTATTTATCAGTAATTCATTTTCTCACTGTTGATAGGTATTCTTACTCATCAATATGCAAAAAACAGGAATTAAACAATATAGCTTTGAAAGCTTGAAGGATGCTCTATCCAACTGTTGCAAGAAATAAAGGATTGAAGAAGACATTGCCCCCCAAAAATACCATAATATTTTCAAGCAAAAAATTTTGGCCAACTTTGCAGATGCATATCTTTTCATCTAGGCATCCAGTACTAATTAAATTTGGATGGTATATAGACATCGTAGGTGGGAATAGCCATCTGAAGTTTTGACATGATTGGCTGATACGAAAAGTAGCAGTGGTCGAGCAAACCATTGCTCTCAGAATAGCGCAATGAATTTTTTAGTCACTTTAGAGGCTTGTATCTACATTTAGATATGGCTAAAATCCTAATTTTTGCCATGGTGTGATTCAGCATAAAAAGTTGTCTATGTATATTAAAGCAAATGACCAAATGTTTGCTAGAACTTTTTAAAAAAGCCTAGAAAAGTTGGCACATTTGCACCTTCATACATGATGCAGAGGTGAGTAGCCTCTCTTTAAAATCCCCTAAGAATATGACCAAATGTTTGCTAGAACTTTTAAAAAAGCCTAGAAAAGTTGGCTCATTTGCACCTTTGTACATGATGCAGAGGTGAGTAGTTTCTCTTTAAAATCCCCTACGAATTCAACAACTGAAGATACTGGTCTGAAATTTGGTATATAACCATCAAAGACCTTGTAGAACCTTCACACAAAATTTCATTAGATTTGAAGATAGTCGAGTGGGGACACTTTTTAATATTGGTCCCTTTGATGTGGAATGACCTGCCAGTCAAAGATGTATATCTGAGAATCAGCGGTAGTAGCGTATGCACATACTGGCGTATGCACATACTGAATTTATTAACAGGTAAAAGTCGCTGTTGGTTGGTTGATTTGGGGAAGGGTGCCAAACAGCGACATTGTCAGTCCCATCGTATTTGTGATGGATGGAGAAGGAAGTCGGCCATGCCCTCTCAAAGGAACCATCCCGGCATTTACCTGGAAGTCATTGTTGCCCAGGGGACAAAGCAGAAGTGAGCCATCATTATTTCTAGACATTACACTACTTCGCATTTTAAATAAACAGAAGAATAAATATATTTGAAAAATATTTCCTCATAGAGATCAAAGCCTACAGAAAGCCTTTCTAGTCAATGCCACTTTGCCAGCCAGAATATCATGATATTTTCAATGATGTTCTGCTATCGTTACCTGAAATTAATGATATCATTATATACCTACCTCTCGAACCTTTTGATAAGCATTGAGGATCTCCACTTGATCTGGCGACCCTGTGTTTCGATCATAATTCAGAGAGTTTAATCCATCAATAACTCCTTTTAACAGAACCTCATCGTCCTTCAACTGCTATCGTCTCCTGAACAACACACAAAACAGAAAAAAGATTAACAATTAATGCACTTTCATCGTGACTACACAATAATCGCAAGAATTTGTTGAATTACAAACTGTAAATTTCGTTTACCTGACACAATATTTTTTCTGCGGGGTCATTTAATGTTTCTATTATCTCGCGTATATTGGTTTTCTTTTCCATTCCATAATTCGTTACAATAACACAGCTTCACCCTTTCGAATACAACTTTTACAACCGCACAATTCAGTGCATCGAATGGAAAGCTTTTGCATTTCAAAGATGCTCCTGCGCAAAATGGAGCCACAAATTAGTGCATCTGCATGTTTTCAAAGCTTGAGTAAACTGAGCTTTAACACTTGCGTCTACGGGAACGAGGCATTATACATAGCTATTGCAACTGGCACCGAAGTCTCATTGGTTGGCGGTAAGAGCCAATGAGATGTAACACTAGACTCTAGCGACAGCGAAACACGAGAAGTGACGTAGTGTACAGAAGTTACCACATCCAACTGAAGACGTTGCGAGTGTTATCTTTGAAGACGAAATTTTTGGCGGGCAGAAAGATCTGCGTTTGTTATTGTTTTCGTCAGGGTGGTAGATGCTGCATGGAACTGTTGTAGTAACTCAGCAATAGGCTTTGTGCTATTGTGAGTTCCAAGAGACGGAAAGTGGAACACTAAATTGTTGGAGAGATAACAGGAAATGTATAGGATTTATTTAATACTGTGACATATGTACTCTGGCCTCCCATGTGGTGTTGTAGTCATGAACGTTGCAAACGGCGGATTTAGTTTCATAGCTGTGTTGTGTGCAACTAGTACTGTTGTAGTGGCTTCTTCAAAAGGTAACTCTCGTTTAAACATGTTGAGATGTTAAGTAATGGAGTAGTTGAACTTTATGTTTAGTCAATGAAGTATATAGCAATGAAACTCGCTAAAAACAAGAACAGAAATGCAGCAAAACTGGAGATGCTGTGGGAAATTTGCATTTGCAAAACAAGATGCTGAAATAGCAGGTAAGGATTCATATGAATATCTAGCCTGACATTCAGAGAATTCGTAAAATAATCAGTGTCTAGTAAATTGACTCTTTATTATTAATTGTAAGTACCATTCGGGAGTCACTGGTTTAGGATGTACGTATTAGAATTTCAGTGTTAGAATGGACAATTTTTAGATCTTAGCTGTGCTACCTAGCAAGAATATGCTGTAGGACAGATTGAATAAAAGAATGCTGTCAGTCCTGTTTGTGTGCCACTAGAGTGAGAAAGATCTAAGTGCAAAGCAGGCAGTACTGGCCTTTTTCATTGCCCCTCACTATTTCCTACTTGAGGCTAATGTGAGGTTATTCATACAAGGTCAAGTGCTGATGCTACACCCATCTGCTTTGATCCTTGATTTCATGGTGAGCCTTGATGTTTTTGAGTCTTTGTGTTTGTAGATTGTGTGTTGTAGTATTTGGTGGCGCTCTTTTGTGCTGGATGTTTGTTAGTGAGTTGTCTGACATGAATTGAATGTTTCAGGTTGCCATTGAAAGAATTTGTGCTGGCTTTCTGGTGAGTTACTTTGAATTTGCATAGTTTGGCTGATGGATTCATTTTTATGTTTGGAAATATTAGTGCAGTGTGTTTCTTGTGGTCGGAGATTTAATATTTTTCTCTTTTCTTCAGTTGTGAAGAAGATACAGATATTTATGAGTAGCTCATTGCTTGTGGCAATGGGGAAGTTGTTTGTGAATTTTGAAATTGGTGGTGATGAAAGTTTTCGTGAATTTTCGGGACTTACTCGTTAGTGTTTGCCAATTGTTGGATGTTGTTGGTTGGTATCATGGGTATTGATGTACCATTATTGCTTATGATACATTTCTGATATTAGTCATGTGAGCATAGTTTGTTTTTTTGTACTGAGAAATTTGGTTTAGATAGAGTTAGTGAAATTGTGGTATCTAGGGCTTTGCTTGAGCTATGTGGGTGAAGTGAAATTTGCAACACCATATTTTAGAGTGGTTGGTTCCCCGTATTGAGGGCTTTGTTGGAGCTATGTAGGTCAAGTGAAAATTGTGTTGAGTTTTTGAGTTCTGTATGGGTTACTGGTATTCAGGTCTCCATTTGAGATATGTAGGTCACGCGAAATTTACAACACCAATAGTTTTCAGGTTTGTAATTTCTTGTGTTAAAATTTTAAGGATTTTGTGTGCTTGATATTTGGGTGAATATTTGTTTTGCGTTGATGTCATTATTGCCAGTGAGTGGTATAAATCACTATTCTTTTGAAATTGTGATTGTTTATTTATGTCATACCACATTAGTAAATGTATATATTGTGAAGGTGCTGTGAGAGTGCATAATGCCTTGAAGATGCACCTACAAAATTACTGTTGTTGAACACTAGTGTCTGTATCTCCAGCTTCCCACTTACAATGTGATGTAATGTGTGATCAGAGTAGCTGGACATGTGCTTCAGCATTTGACTAATATTTGTTCAAATGCAGGAGGTTCAACGCATAGGTACTTCATTTGAGGTTAATTTGTATCTCATTGGCGGTGGGGTGCTGTACACTACATACATAATTCATGTTACTAATCAGTATGTACTTAATTGTTTTCTAATTTGACATGTAGTGATGATATTCTACTTATGTTTGTTCTTTTTATTGCTGCCAGGTTCTATCAAAAAGTATGCAGGAGGTTTAACGTATAGGTACTTCATTTGAGGTTAATTTGTATCTCATTGGCGGTGGGGTGGTGTACACTACATACATAATTCATGTTACTAATCAGTATGTACTTAATTGTTTTCTAATTTGACATGTAGTGATGATATTCTACTTATGTTTGTTCTTTTTATTGCTGCCAGGTTCTATCAAAAATTATTCAATAATTCATTCAGTATACCTTTGATTTATTTTCAGAAATACATCGCAAATCCAGTACCACACCAGAACTACAGGATTGTACAACCAAACGTTCTCTGCCACCACCTTATAATTTCTGGGATTGTTACTAAGAATAGGCCATGGCAAATACCCAAGTTTGTTATTTTATATTTTACCATCTGTGCCAAATTAACGTGTCTGGTAATATATTAATGTTATATCACTATCTATAGTAATATCACAGATACACTTAAACGAAATGAAATGGTTTACTTTCCACTGTGAAAACCCACTGTCATAAAATGTTTATTGAAGTGGATGACACTTGTATCTCTTGTATTGAAGTTACTCTTGCAATGAATGTGATTATTTTAGTATGACATTTTGAAAACAACTGCAGCAAAATAAATTTGTTTATTGCAAAAGGAGTTATGTCTCTTACATATGTTATATTGTCTCATTTTATATGTGTGTTGCTCACAATCCCTGCTCCCATCCCCACCCAGAGAAAGTAATTACAGAATCATTGCATAATGTTACATTGTGTGTGTGTGTGTGTGTCTGGAAAGGGACAGGGGAGGGGGCAGTGCACGCACTTTTGAGAAGAGTTTATTGGTCCATCCACTATTGATTATAGGTGCAGGAATAATATTTTTTGGCTGAGATCGTTACATTTCTTTAAAAGGAAAGCTGTGAAAAGTATGAAATTAAAATATTTTGTGATTGGCTCTGCATGGAATGTTGAAGGTTTTGTTATGATATACTCAGTTACTCAAAATTTATTCACTTACTGTGAACTGTAGGACATCAGTAGTATTAGGTATATATGTAATAACTATTAGTGACACATGAAAATTTCTGCCAGACTGCAACTCGAATCAGGTTTCCAGTCAGATGTTACTGAACCAGTCTTTCAACTGCATAACTTCCAGCAATGTGAATGGGAAGAAGAAATACAGGATATTCATCTGTTCTCGAAACCTCATCAGAGATTCACTATGTATATGTTTAGAATAAGGTTTAATGAGCCAATTGTAACACATTCAGCCAATGATACACAGCTTTTTATGTTTCATGTGTTCAGTTCTTTTTCTTTGATTCTTTCCACACATCACCTCTCCTCTGCTTATAACTTTGGATTGATCAGTCTGTGATAGTACATAATGAGCTACGAAAATGAACACTAATTTACAAGTTTCTTCTAGATATGTTCAGTTTGGTTTCACCTTTTGATATGACATGATCTTGAAGAAATACAAGCAGAAGTGGCAATAGTTATGACCAGTGCTTGACTTGTAAAAAAAAAAAAATAGTAGTACCAGTACTATGACCTACCATGGACTTTTTTAAATTAATGCCTTAAAACATCGTTTAAATGGTTTTTTATCAGTGGTTTCGGTACGGTATACCATCAAACACTGTTTATAACAACAAAAGCAGTTGTCTGGTTTATTATAGTGACACCAATAACTGTACCTGGTTTGCTTTGTCATCTCACAGCAATAAAAAAGTAATATTAATGTTTGACAATATTATAAAAAAGATAGATGCTACTCTCCATATAGTGGAGATGCTGATTCAAAGTTAGGCACAACGAAAATACTGTCAAACAAAACTTTCAGCCAAACAGGCATTCATCACAACTACCCTTTTCATAACGTATCATTATTACATAATGGATTTTCCATTGTGTGATGCTTAGTGTTTAATGTCCCATTGACCACAGTAGTAAGGACAGACTATCTGGTTTCTACCAACAGACAGTACATGCAACAGATATCTTGTCAAGAGTAGAGCTTATCTCTTACTACGTGGTCTCCATCAAGATGGACACAATCTTCCTCAAGGCTTTTCACATCAGATCAGTGGCTGAGTAGGAGCCAAATGAACATTGCCTCAAATCGAGTTAGAGGTAAGTAAAGAAAATAAACAGAGAGGAAATTTGTTCAGGGCATAAACGTGAAACTGATGCTAAATTGATAGATTCCATGATCAAAACTTAGCTTACACTACACAATGTGTTTTCGCAGTAGAAGTTGTCTTCTTGATTGAAATTCATGACAGTTTCTGTTCATCAGCATGTTTAAAAATTATTCCCAAACTGAAAATATATATAAAAGAATTTAGTGGTAACTGAAGTATAGTAAGTTTGATTTCATGGCTATTATTTATTTCCGTGTATCTGCTTTCGTTTCCTGATTTTCTTCAGCTGGCATGCGTGGCACAGCTGTTTCTGCCAGAATGATGGAGTTTCATTTCCTTACAATGCAAACGCAGGTGGAAAAAATACTGATTAAGTGAAACATGGTAAAAAAATATGGAAATTCCGCGTAATTGCAAAAGAATGAAATACTGCGTACCTGATCTCAATTTTAATGCACCACTCTCTAGTGAGCAACAGTTTGTCATTGAAGAGATTGTTCCAATTTCTGTCAGCTGAAGTCTTGCTACAAGAACTGTTCTCCACACAACAATGACCTGTGCCTGTGCACACTTTTGCTTTTATGCAAAAAGCAAAGTCAGTTACGTTGCATTTCCTTCTTCAGTGACAGTACGTCTATAGGTAATAAGTTTCCAGTAACATTACAGTGAGAGAGGTACAGAAGATGAAATGGGTTGTGGCTAACACTGAATTCGTTATTTACCAGGTGCATAGTACAATGATGTAAATTCTTTATCAGAGGCCATCTGCTGATTTGGACATAAACCTACAAGAATGAAGTCACTTCTTTTGTCTTGGATGAGTACAGTTTAAAATAACATAACGTATCATACAGCTGTGCTACTTACCTGGTTTATGCTTCAGGAGCAAAGGTTGTGAAAATTTCAGGCCTTCTGGTGCAATAAATCCATCATATTAAGATGATCTGGTCAATAATTTACTTACTTCTGCAAATATTTTTGGGAAAAATAACTTCTTAATATGTACTCTGCTTCTGTCTATTTAACAAGATAATATTAATGACAAAATTTCTGTGATTGAAATGGAAATGTCTAGTTGGGGACACTGACTTGATCGTGTAACTTAAACCATAGCTATTGTAAATGTAAATGATTTGGTTGAGAGATGGTTATAACAGTTCACTTCATGGTGTATAGCTGGTGAGTGCCATGTCTAGTGAGGTGATTTGTGGAGGGGGGGGGGTGCTCATGTGGAAGCTTACACTGTCATCTCATATCTGTAACTGAGTAGGCTGATGACCAAACAAAAAGATAGCACCACCATAGTTTATTTGTTGCAGTAAACATGATGCTGCCATGGGGTTTCAATGTCTGCCTGATGTGTCTCCTGCTATGCTGTGCTGTGACAGGAGACCTCAGCAACACCCCCAATCCTCCCACCATCCCCAAGAATCAGCTAAAAGGAGCACCCCCTTATCACCCAATATCACTCGGGACTGGAACAAGTGAACCATACTGTTCACCAGGTATTTATCTCTCTTCCTGCCCAGAAAGAGGGACATGCTACCCAAGATCATTTGCAGCCCTCCTAAAAATGTGTTTCATTGCCCACCCAACCTACACATCATCCTAGTGTATCTCTGTGCCCCTCCCACTCTCATCTGCTTATCACAGAGATCATGTACATGTGGCAGACCAAAGTACAAGATCTGCCACCCACCCAGCACCTACTAATCTAGTCATGTCACTGGCTTATCCCACCCCATCAGAGGCTGGGCCACGTGTGAAAGCAGCCATCGTATACCAGCTCTGGTGCAATTACTGCACAGCTGTCTATTGTATGACTACCAACCAGCTGTCCACCACGATGAAAGGGCACTCCCAAAGTGTGGCCAAAAGCAAAGTAGATTGTACTTGAGGCACAAAACACAGCTGAACACAAAATGATTGATTTTAATGTCTGGTTCACAACCCAGATTACGTAGATCATCCCCTCCACGACTAGCTTTTCTGAACAACACAGACCGCAGTTATCCTTACAACATATTCTCTGTTTCTGAAATCATCAACCCAACAATTTCTGTTCCCTCCGTCCTGTCACCCCTCCCAAGTTAAGTTGCTTTCAGCATTTGCCCCTTCCCACTGGCCGCTACAATTGTCCCAGCCCATATACCTGCCACCCCTCCCTCCCACATTCCTAGCCGGCAAACTGGCCATCTCTGTCCGAGCTGCTAGTTACCCATTAGCAGCTCATCTCCCTCCCTCCCACCTCGTTTCCCTCTACCCAACCCCGCTTGACACTACCCCACTACAATCAGCCCACGTGCCACAAAATCAAAATAACACTGACACTGTTAGCCTACCTGGCAGCATGGAGAGAGAGAGTGTTTTGTTAGTCTAGCTCGTCAATGGATAAATCTTAAAGCTAGCAAGCTCTCTTTCTTTTGTTTGTGCCCATCGACCACTCAATACTTCTATTTTTCAGTGAATGGTCTCCTGTAATCCTAACGTGTTTATCTTGGTTGAAACATGCATCTGAACTTCTTTGAGCAGAATTTCACTAGAAATATTTTTTGTCATAATAGTTGTCTTCGAAAAATAAACTGTTTTTCATAAAAACAGAAAAATAAAGTTCAAAAAACCGAATTAAGGGGCAGTGGAGGCAGACGCTCACCCATTAAGGGAGGGAACTTTTTTGTTTCTCACTACTACATCCAGTATGATTATTTTCCTAAAGTTTCAAAAGCTTATTTCCCCTATTTTTCTGAATTTGACTGGGATATACGAAATGTGGAAAGCTACGGGTTGTCCATTGATTATTCTTAACTGCTTTAAAAAAACAATGTTATATCAAAGAAATAACACAGATAAATAACTATCAATTATATTCCAGAATGAGATTTTCACTCTGCAGCGGAGTGTGCACTGATATGAAACTT
The DNA here is from genome assembly GCF_021461395.2 of Schistocerca americana. Classification (NCBI taxonomy): domain Eukaryota; kingdom Metazoa; phylum Arthropoda; class Insecta; order Orthoptera; family Acrididae; genus Schistocerca; species Schistocerca americana. Next base: position 197,651,535 of record NC_060127.1, read on the forward strand.
CCTGACAGATTAAAACTGTGTGCCGGACCGAGACTCGAACTCGGGACCTTTGCCTTTCACAGGCAAGTGTTCTATCATCTGAGCTACCCAAGCACGACTCACGACCTGCCCTCATAGCTTCAATTCTGTCAGTACCTCGTCTCCTACCTTCCAAACTTCACAGAAGCTCTTCTGCAAACCTTGCACTACTTGCACTTCCGGATGAACGGATATTGTGGAGACATGGCTTAGCCATAGCCTGGGGGATGTTTCCAGAATGAAATTTTCAGTCTGCAGCGGAGTGTTCGCTGATAAGAAACTTCCTGGCTCCCCCTGCAGGTTCGGGGGTAAGAATAGGCCCGCGGTATTCCTGCCTGTTGTGAGAGGCGACTAAAACGAGTCTCAAACATTTCGATCTTAATGCGATGGTCCCCTAAAGGGTTTGACCTCTACTTTTCAAACTTTTCTGTTAGTGTGTACCATGTGGGGAAGGGTGCCTCACGTGGTGCATCATAAATCCATCTTGCCCTAAGATCTGGCACACTCGATATTGTCATGGAGTTGAACCTACACAACGGCTGCATTGTGTTCTGGGTAGCATACATTCCCTCCATAGTGCACTTACATCTGCGCCCTCACTATATAAATGGATATTCGACATCCGAAATCCACCACGGTAGCCAGTCCATTGTGGTAGGGTCGTCATATACCCTCTTGGTGGTAGCCCCATGACTACACAGGGATCGCACTGCTGATACATGAGCTGCTACCTCCCCACGTATGCCGAGGGGTAGATGCCCGTCTACCTGGGGCATTATGACTCGTGGCAAAGGCCATCCCACCAGGTGGTCTTTGCTGGGGCTGGGTGGAGCCCTTGGGGAGAGCCCCTGGTCAGAGTGGGTGGCATCAGGGCAGATGACCTGCTGGTGGGTCTCCACAAGCAGTCTCTAAGCGATCGAGGTCTAACCTCAATGGCAAGAAATATGATCAGGGATCATTTCCCTCCCTGGCTACTCCATGGGAGGAATGCATGGCTAAAGAAGGCAGCGAAGTTTATTCGCCCCGGTAGCTCGTCTGTACGTGAGTTGATGGCGAATCATTTATGTTGACGAAGCCTCAGCTTTTTGTGGAGCATTTAGAGAACAAGTTTAGGGAGGTGGAGGGCTAGTCCAAAATGCGCTGTGGGTCAGTTTCGATCAAAACAGCATCCGCTGCCCAGTCATGGAGGTTACTCGCTTGTGACAAGTTGGGGGGTGATTCAGTTACCAGCACACCCCAAAAGAGTTTAAACATGGTCCAGAGTATCATATTCCACAAGGGTCTTCTTTTGCAGCCAGACGATGAACTGCGCACCAACCTAGAACGACAAGGTATTCACTTCGTCCGGCACATCCATCAGGGTACAAAGGATAATCAGCTACCAGTGCCTTCATATTGGCCTTCGAGGGTGACACCTTACCCAAAAAGGTCAAGTTGATGGTTTACCGCTGTGATGTGAAGCCATATATCCCACCCCCGATGCGGTGTTTTAAATGCTGGAAGTTTTGGCATATGTCATCCCGATGTACTTCCAGCCATCTGTGTTAACTGTGGAGACTCTGGACTGTAGGATTTTACAGAAAGAACGAGAGATAATGGAATATAAGACCCTGGACTGCCTGACCTCCACTGAGGCTAAGCGGAAATATGGGAGACTCCATCCTGTGCCAATACATCCACCTACGTCACTGCTGCGACAACAGTTCTATCGTCTCCTGTTTCATCGTGAACAGTTGGCTCTCTGATCCGTCAGACTCCACCTGCCCCCCTGATGGTGGGAGGCACTTCACTCCCTGTTGCTCCTGCTCCATCTGCTTCAGGAGCAAGAACCCTCCAACCATCGGGGTCATCAGTTCCCACTTCCCTGCCAGAGAAGCGTAAATCTTCTTCGGCTCATCTCGGCAGGAAGGGGTCCCTTGGGAAAGCGGACACCCGCCAGTGGCTGAAGCAACCACTGGTCGTTGGTCGTAGGGCATCACAGTCCTCGTCCATCCCTGAGACTGACCTAGTGAAGCCCTCCCAGCCAGGACCACCGAAGGCACAGCGAGAAAAACAGAAAAAGAAGAAGGCACCCAAGAATCCAGAGCTTGCAATGGCATGCATCCCACTGCTCCCTACAAGCTCAGCATCTGAGGATGAGGTAGAGATTCTGGTGTCTGCTGAGGACCTAGATCTCGTCGGACTCTTGGACGCAATGAATGTCACTTGCTTGGTTACTCAATCGGTGGCGGCAGGTGACCCAGCGGCCTAATCTGCCTCCTCAGTCTCTTCACGCCTTTCTTGGCCATGGACATCCTCCAGTGGAACTGCAGCGGTTTCTTCCACCATCTTGCTGAGCTCTGACAACTTCTCAGCCTTCTCCCTTTCCTCTGAATTGCTCTTCAGGAAACTTGGTTTCCGGCAATGGGAACACCGCACTCCGTGGCTAGCGGGGTTATTATAAGATCCGGACAGCTTATGAGAGGGATCTTGTGGCGTCTGCGTCTACATCCTTCACTCTCTTCACAGCGAGTCTGTCCCTCTACAAACACCTTTAGAGGCTGTCGCTGCTCGGGTGTGGATGCCTCAGACTGTTAGTGTCCGCAGTCTCTATCTTCCACCAGATGGTGATGTCCCGCATCATGTCCTGGCTGCGCTGATAGCCCAATTGCCGCCACCTTTTCTGTTACGGGGCGACTTCAACGCCCATAATCCTCTGTGGGGTGGATCAGTGGCAACAGGCCGAGGCAGCGTCGTTGAGGAAGTGTTGGCACAGCTTGGCCTCTCTCTTTTAAATAATGGTGCCTTCACACATTTCAGTGTGGCGCATGGCACGTACTCTGCCATCGACCTTTCGATATGCAGCCCTAGCCTATTACCATCTGTCCAATGGAGTGTGCACGATGACTTGTGCGGTAATAACCACTTTCCGATCTTTCTGTCACTGCCACAGCGTCACTCTTCTGGGCGCCCCTGTAGATGTGCTATGAATAAGGCTGACTGGGACTTGTTCACCTCCATTGCCACTACTTTCCAACGACGCCATTTATGCGGTGGTTCACTCAGTCAGCACTGGCATCGTTACTGCCGCAGAATCTGCCATTCCCTGTTCTTCTGGGTCCCCTCAGCGGCGAACTGCGCCTTGGTGGTCGCCAGAGATCGCTGAGGCGATTAAAGATCGCAGGCGGGCCCTCCAGCGTCACAAGCGGCATCCATCCTTCGAAAACTTTGTCGCCTTTAAGCGGCTCAGTGCGCGAGAGCGCCGCCTCATTCGCCGATGCAAGCAGGAGTGCTGGGAAAGGTGTATCTCCTCCATTGGCCTCCAGTAGTGCCCCCAGAATTTTAGGAAAGTCTGCAGACACTTGTGTTCCAGCTGTTTCGAACACGCGTTATTTTAAAGCAGGGCGTAAGGATGAGCACGGGATACTGCACCAATTTACTGTTTGTGCAGGCGAAACTGGAAGGAAGATAATTCGTCGGCGCTGGTAAGTGCTCAGCGCGACCTGCCAAGAATAATCAAATACGGCCCGGAAGCTACGTGGCCGGCTGCAAAGAGTAATGCATCCTTGTATTGTCGAAAAACAAATGGAGACACTCAAAATAGTGACTGTTTATTAGACGTTGAACTGCTGTTGAGAGTACGTGGACTGGACGTGGATAGTCAGCCACGATAAAAGCTTACGTATTAATTGTGTTCAAATACGTGTAATTAACTGATTCTGGGTGCCCGGTAATGTGTGGGCTTACGTCATAAAGTTTAGTTGTTTTTTGGTACTAAGTGGAAATAAATATGTTCTGGTGCATTGAATGATATTCCAAGAGTATCGTATTTTTTAAATAAGAAGAGAGAGAGAGAGAGCGAGAGAGCGAAAATTTCCCCTTCCTAGCAGTGAAATCTTGGAAGAAGCGTCCGGTGCTAGCGGAAGACATCGGCGCTGCAAGAAATCAGAACCAGCATTCTTCAACAAGTAAGGCCACGAAAACGCTTAAGCTGTATAGAGAGAGCTTAACATTACACCGCACTCCGTACCTCTCCATCGCAGGTTTGGGCCAAGATCAGGCGAATTTATGGCTATCGGACCCCCGTCAGCGCACCTGCGCTTGCGCTGAATGGAGCGGTCTGTACTGACTCCGCCACACTTGCAAACCACTTAGCAGAGAATTTTGCTCAGAGTTCCGCCTCTGCAAATTACCCACTGGCCCTCCACTCGCTGAAAGAGCGGTTGGAACGTCGGAGCCTTTCATTTCAGACACGCCACCCTGAATCTTACAATGCTCTGTTCAGTGAGTGGGAATTCCAAAGTGTCCTAGCCGCTTGCCCTGATACGGCTCCCGGGCCAGATAGCATCCACTGTCAGATGCTCAAGCACCTTGCGGTGGGCTGCCAACGACGGCTCCTAGACCTTTTCAAATGTATCTGGATTGACGGTGAGTTCCCGTCGCCATGGCGGGAAAGCATCGTAATCAGCGTTTCGAAATCTGGCAAGAACCCAGTGGAGGTGGACAGCTACAGCTCCATTAGCCTCACCAACGTTCTTTGCAAGTTGCTCAAATGCATGGTGAGCTGGCGGTTGAGTTGGCTACTCGAGTCTCGGGGCCTTCTGGCTCCATCTCAGGGTGGGTTCCGTAAGGGCCGCTTTGCCGCCGATAATCTGGTGAGCCTGGAGTCTGCCATCCATACGGCCTTTGCCCGCCGTCAGCACCTGGTCGCCATTTTTTTTGACATGCGGAAGGCATATGATACGATGGCGACATCACACCCTCTCTACACTTGATAGTTGGGGTCTTCGGGGTCCGCTGCCGATTTTCATACAAAACTGTCTGATGCTTCGTACCTTCCACGTGGAAGTTACGATATCCCATGGTTGCTTCCGAGTCCAGGAGAATGGGGTACCGCAGGGATCTGTCTTAAGTGTCTGCCTCTTTTTAATTGCAATTAATGGGCTAACTGCGGCGGTGGGAACGTCTGTCTCAGCTTCCTTGTATGCCTATACTATAGCTCCACTGGCATAGCAGCTGCTGAACGGCAGCTGCAGGGCGCTATCTGCAAGGCGCAGTCTTGGGCTGTAGCGCATGGCTTCCAGTTTTTGGCTTGCGACGCACTGTTCACCCTGAGCCATGGCTTTATTTTGACGGCGAATCTCTTGCTGCGGTGGAGATGCATCGGTTTTTGGGATTGGTTTTCGAAACCCGGTTGACTTGGCTGCCTTATATTCGGTAGCTTAAACAGTCGTGCTGGCGGCATCTCAACGCTCTTTGTTGCTTAAGATACGTCAGTGGGGTGCCGATAGGTCTACCCTTCTATGGCTGTACCAGGCGTTAATTCAGTCCCATCTAGATTATGGGAGTCTGGCGTATGGCTCAGCATCCCCTTCCGCATTGTGGTTGCTGGACGCCATCCTTAACTGCAAGATCCGACTTGCCACTGGAGCTTGGACAAGGCCGGTCAACAGCATACTTGTGGAGGCAGGTGTCCCTTCATTGCAGTTCCGGCGAAAACGATTACTGGCTGATTATGCTACACACGTTTGTAGCTTGCCTGGGCATCCCAATTATCGGCTCCTGTTCCCTCAGTCGGTCGTCCATCTTCTGGAACAGCAGCCCTGGTCAGGGTGTACGATAGCGGTTCACGTCAGAGCTCTTCTCTCTGGGCTCGAGGTTTTCAGTCTTCGACCTATTTTCCAGGCCCCTCTGCACATACCCCCATGGTGTGTGGCCTGCCCATGCCTTTGGCTCGATTTGGCACAGGGCCCGAAGGACTCAGTCCCTCCTGAGGCTCTCCTGCGCCGCTTCCTTTCAATCCTTGCCGCGTTTCAAGGCTCTGACGTTGTCTATACTGATTGTTCAATGGTTGCTCGTCGTGTTGGTTATGCTCTTACTCTAGGGGATCATTATGAACAACACTCATTGCCGGCTCGCTGCAGTGTTTTCACTGCCAAGCTGGGCGCCATCTCTTGCACTCTAGAGTATATCCACTCCTGCTCAGGTGAGTCCTTTGTTATCTGTAGTGACTCCCTGAGCAGTTTACGAGCTATCGACCAGTGTTTCCCTTGCTCTCGTCTGGTGATGGCTATCCAGGAGTCCCTCCATACTCTTGCCCGCTGCGGCCGCTCTGTGGTCTTTGTGTGGACCCTGGGTCATGTTGGCGTCCTGGGCTATGAACGTGTTGACACGCTCGCCAAACCGGTTGTCGGTGCACCAGCCTTGGAGATTGGCCTTCCGGAGAGTGACCTCAGGTCAGTTTTGCGGCAGAAGGTACTTTGCACCTGGGGTGAAGAATGGCGCACCCTTACTTCACCCAACGAACTTCGGACACCAAGGAGGCTACCTTGTGGGTCTCTCGCAAGGAGTCTGTTGTTCTCTGTCGGCTGCGCATTGGCCACACCCAGATGACGCACAGCTACTTATTGCGCCGTTAGGACCCACCTTTATGTCGCTATGGGTCAGCTTTGACGGTCGTCCACATTTTGTTGGCCTGTCCCCTTTTAACTGCGCTCAGGCAGACGTTTGCGCTGCCTGATACGCTCCCCGCACTTTTAACAGATGATGCTGCCATGGCAGGCTTAGTCTTGCATTTTATTCGGGCAGGTGGCTTTTATCACTTGAGATAAGTGTTTCTTTTTTTTTGTGTTGAGTGTGGCCTTTGGCCTACGATTTTAGACTGGGTTTTTAGTGCATTTCTTGGTGGTTGGCTTTTCCGTTTTTGTCTTTATGGTCAGCCAACGACTGTCACACTCTGTGTGATTTTAATTCCTTTTGTGTGGTCTCTGTATGGGTATTTCTTGTCCTACATCTACATCTACATTGATACTCCGCAAGCCACCCAACGGTGTGTGGCGGAGGGCACTTTACATGCCACTGTCATTACCTCCCTTTCCTGTTCCAGTCGCGTATGGTTCGCGGGAAGAAGGACTGTCTGAAAGCCTCCGTGCGCGCTCTAATCTCTCTAATTTTACATTCGTGATCTCCTCGGGAGGTATAAGTAGGGGGAAGCAATATATTCGATACCTCATCCAGAAACGCACCCTCTCGAAACCTGGCGAGCAAGCTACACCGCGATGCAGAGCGCCTCTCTTGCAGAGTCTGCCACTTGAGTTTATTAAACATCTCCGTAACGCTATCACGGTTACCAAATAACCCTCTGACGAAATGCGCCGCTCTTCTGTGTCGTCTCTTGTGAACTCTGTTGTTTGTTTTTATTCTTTGTGGGTGTTTCACATTCGTGGAAAAAGGGACCAATCTGGTTCCTTCAATGCCACTAAACAACCAACCAAACTTCCTGGCAGATTAAAACTGTGTGCCAGACCGAGACTCGAACTCGGGACCTTTGCCTTCCACGGGCAAGAGCTCTACCATCTGAGCTACCCAAGCATGACTCAGGGGTATGGCATGTAATTAACAACAAGGCTTAACACTGTATCTTATTTTTATTAATATTAGCAGACGCAAACCGCTCCATTGCCATCCAAGCCCCCCCAAAGTTCAAGGGAAGGACATTATCATCCCTCCCCCCTCCTCTCAGTCTCCTCCATCAGGGGGAGGAGCAAGCTGTTTGAGCGCTATGCTAACTGCCTTTACAGCCATAGGTTTTATCAATTTTTATTTTTATTGCATTTAGATACCTTTTCTTGCAAAAAGCAGGTATTTTCTTTTGTTCAATCTTACCATTTTAAATTATTTCTTTAGACTGCTGTTACAAGTATTACACATAAATAACACTTATAGATAAAGAAAAGACAAGAACATTGAATTTATATGTGGTACATGTATAGCTAAAAAACATTATAAGAAAATGGCAAGTAAATAACGTTGTGCCTTGCGGTTTCTTCTCAGGTTTCAGCCTTAGCTGGGACTAATCTTTTCCTTTCCAGCACAACAGCCAAAATGGTCTGCCATGGTGTCTCACACACGACTCAGTCTTCAGTGTCTTTTATCTTCTTGTGAAGTTGCAAATATTATGATTCAGTTCTTCCTGCTGTTCTCGCTTTATAGTGGATTACTTCATCAGTTATCACTCTTTGATCAATCTTCACTGTTCGAGTTGATCTGACTATCCTCTCAGGTAGCCTCCATCAGTCGTGTTGTGCAGTTGGCCAACATCAAATGGTTCAAATGGCTCTGAGCACTATGGGACTTAACATCTTAGGTCATCAGTCCCCTAGAACTTAGAACTACTTAAACCTAACTAACCCTAAGGACATCACACAACACGCAGCCATCACGAGGCAGAGAAAATCCCTGACCCCGCCGGGAATCGAACCCGGGAACCCGGGCGTGGGAAGCGAGAACGCTACCGCACGACCACGAGATGCGGGCGGCCAACATCACCTTTTTGCCTTTCATACCAGGGTGATCGTTGTGGATGTCCTCCTGGGGTGTCAGTGTCTCTCGTGTTTTTGAGCATGATGTTTAATTTGGGAGGCTGTTGTGAGATCCATTTGTGCAATGACCTGCATCAGTCACGACTCTGCTTATGCTCGCAGGTGGTGGGCTGCTCAGTAGGTGGCATGCTTCCTTCAGTAGGGATCAGGCTGCTTCCAACTGAGCAGACTGCATGCTCCTCGCAACGAAATTATATACGATTCCCAATTAACTACGTCAACAAATGTGACGATTCTCGTTGAAAATAGGTCGAATCCATGTTCCCCTATAGTAACTACATTAACGAACTAGAAATATGTAATTTAAAGAGGTGTCTTATTTTAACTATGATATGACAGTGCTTTATGAAATCAACACAAGACTGTACCCACACGAAAACACGGGTAGTAACATCGTTCGTCGTTAACAGAAGTTACCCCATCCACTTCAACTATTGTGTATTGTCTCAACACTGTCAGACTATGCCCAAATACTGATACTGCATGCTTGAGGAATGTGCATAAAATACAGCAGGAGACATCATTAAGTGCTTCAAGAATGGCTACAAATTTTTGGCTTATTTAAGATACATGGGCAGGAAGAGTATGTTATGGCAGTGCTCAAAAAATGACTGTATTCCAATCATGGGATGGTAAGTAATGTTGTAAAATAAATAGCTTACGATGTGTGCATTTAAGATTGTTTTATTTTTCCTATCAACAACTGAAGAACAGTTCTTGGTACATTTCTTGAGTTTCATCCTTTGTGGCCATTATTCTGATACAGTTTTAAACTGAGTCGTGCTTCGGTAGCTCAGATGGTAGAGCACTTGCCCGCGAAAGGCAAAGGTCCCGAGTTCGAGTCTCGGTCGGGCACACAGTTTTAATCTGCCAGGAAGTTTCATATCAGCGCACACTCCGCTGCAGAGTGAAAATCTCATTCTGGAAACAGTTTTAAACTCTTATTTTGGCGTGTATATAAGAATTTTTCTTTGTATTAACGCCCCATTCTCTGAAGAATTTGCTTCTATTCTACATTAAAGTCATAAGCAAGCTAATCAACAATGGTTAACGTAGTGTCTATTCTTGTTAGCTAATAACAGTACTCACTGTAATTTGTACAGTATTGATAGTATATCTATATACTGTACTGTGATCTTTACAATTACATTTTTACAGATTTACTATTCAGTTAGGTCAAAGGAAATGCACTGACAGTAAAGACGAGCAAAATATGGAATTGTAATTGTATTAAACATTATAGTATTTATTGAGATTTTATTACACTGGCATTCATTGTCTAATTTTGCGGGTTCAACTTGGTTTGCAGGGACCAAGGGCATAAGGTATATTGCATTAGTAACACCACTGACAAAGTCTGCCAAATGATATGAATTTTGCCTTGAGGGAGTATCCTGTACAGCTTGCTTCCTATGTTGAACTACATATCTAATACTCTTTATTCCTGGGAAATCAGTTTCTAAATAGCCAATTTTTTAATCAATGATTTTGTAACACAAATAAAAAAAAATATCGCAAACATACAAACCTGCTAGGAGTGATAATATTACATAGAAATCAAAATATTTGGAGCCCATAATGATTAAAAATATTTTGTATTTAATGTGTTTGTGTAAACATGCAGAAGTCTGTGAGTTACGTAATACACCAAGGAACATGTGCAAGACAATTGCACCCTAGTTTCCTTTGGTCAGAACACAATAAAAAATGAAACCAATATTTTTCCTGGCCAATGGCCTCGCCGCAGTGGTAACGCCAGTTCCTCTACGATCACCGATGTCAAGAGCTGTTGGGCTCGGCTAGCACTTGGATGGGTCACCATCTGCGTCTGCCGAGTGCTGCTGGCAAGCGAAGTGCATTCAGCCCTTGTGAGACCTATTGAGAAGCTGCTTGACTGAGAAGTAGCGGTATGGGCCTTTAAGGGATATTCAGATAGTGTTTTTTTCCTACTTTCTTGAACACGGTTGAATCATGTTTTAAATGGTTCTACATCCACTGACTATTATATCAAACATTTGTTGATAGTAAATATTGTAACTGAGAATAGATTACTGAAAATAATAAAGATACAGATGCATGTTTTATACCCATTAGAAGCAACCCTGACAATTTGTGCTGATGCACAAATCCATGAGGATATCACACAGTTATAAGCATTGGCTGTAATTGTAACTAATTTACTCAGAAAATCTGGATACATTTTGTTGTGAGGCAGAACTTACGTCCATTTGAACCTGCTTAGTGTAGTTGAGCCTTGGTGCGCCTCTGCAATTTTTATTCCACCCACTTCCCTTCAGCATCAAACTGACCTGACCATTTCTTCATGCCTCAAGATGCATCCTATCAGTCAGTCCCCTCTTGTAGTTAAGTTGTGCTGTTAACTTCTCTTCTTACCAGCTCGATTCGGTACCACCTCTTTAGTTGCCTGGTATACCCATATAATCTTAAGCATTCTTCTTTAACAGTACATTTCAAAAGCTATTGTCTTACACAAATGAATTTTCAGGTTGTGTAAACACCTATTTTATCTATCTAAATGAACAATGACATAACAAGACTGAATGTGCAGTTTGTTGTGATGCCTGATCTATAGTGTAGCCTGAGGTCTAGGTTAGGCTGGAATGTGACAGTTTGGTTGCAAGATGCAAAGCTGAATGTGGAAGCAGAGTGTGAAGGGTAAAGTAACTTGTTCAATACCTGTGCAAATAGTATCGTATGTGTAGGTGCAGTGGATGTGGTGGGGGTTTCGTTGTGTGCGAGCACTGCCTGGTAGGGGAGGCGTAGTTCAGCAGATGAAGCCTGCTCGATAGTAGAACTTCTAAGCTACAGCTAGCGAATCTGCAAAAGGTCATAAAAGCTCGTTCCAGTACAACTAATAAGTCAGTAGTCTCTGACTGGAGAGCCTAAGAAGAAAAACAGCATGTGAACAACTAAGACATCTGCTGATAGTGGGTAAAGTGCACAACTTGGCAGATGATTACAGACTAAAGCAGGACTCCTTTGGAGCAAGAAGGAAGGCACATGTGGGGCTGAGAACAAGACTGTGATGCTGTGTGGGTGCCAAGTTGTTTTGAGCTCTATGTAACGGATTGATCTGTAGCATAGGATGATGTCTACGTTCGTACCATATTTAGCGCTTTTTTCTTTTATAAAAATGAACTGAGAGGTAAATTCAGAAAGCATACACAGGATAATAGACAAGTTCCTAGTGAGTGCATAACACATATTGTACATAAACCATAAAAAATGCAATGTGGGCGTGGCATACCATATTTCAACCATATGCAGTAAGTAGTTTTAGTTTATTTCGTGATACATAGTTGAGAACATCAAGCTGGAATTATTACATTACTTCAGTGCATCACTGTTTGTTTACATTTTATGCAAGATTTAAGTGTTATATGTATTTGGTCCAGCTTTTCACACTTACTGTAGCTGCTACAAATCCATAGACAAATCCATGAAAGGGGAAACAATTGCATTTCATAGGAGAGTATTATAAAGCTTCAAGTATAGTTATATTAGCAAGAAGTTGTAAGAAACAAATACACACAACTTGGATGAAAACAAAGAAGTCATTGTATGAGAGGCTGCCAGAACAAGAAAGAAACTGATTTTTTATGGCTCATTCTGAGTAAATCACTTTGCTGGGAGCATCTGGATTCAGTTGATCAAAGAGCTACCTGTTGTTTATGTACACAATCTCCTTATAACAGAAGAATATAAAAAGTGAGAAAAGTTATGTGCTACTACCACCTTTACCCATTTGTGGTGATGACTCATGATTATTGTTGTATTTAAATGTCAGGTCATTAAAAAATAAAATTGATAATCATAGTATTCTTTGGTTGTAAACAAGAAGACTAAACTGTGTGTTAACAAATGTTGGCTCAGTGAAGATAAGCTACAACTTTATGTATCACCTGGATTTTAGTTACAGTATTTTGCAGACCATCACATAATCGGGGGATAGGCCCTCTGGTATATGTCAGTCCTGGCATACTGTGACATCTGCTCTAATTCCAACCCAATTATACCCAATAATCTTTTTCGATTTCTGGGCACTATTTGGTTCTGATTTTCAGTAATATTCGTATGTGATGTAGGCACAAATCTGCAGTTTGTTATTTAGGTAAGATTTTATTCCGCTTCATTTTTACATTTGCAGTCTCAGTATCTGATTGCAAAGATACAGTTAATTGTTTAAAACCACATTAATTAAAAGTTATGCCTGGTTAAATAATTTCTACAGTAAATAGCAGTGAAAATATTTTGAGCTAATAGATTTGATAAAGATTGTACCACTCATTGTACAGACTGAAATTACAACTTTTCTTCAACATAGTTCAAATTTTGTGCTAATAATTAGCTTACAAGGCAATTATCATTAAAGTTCAGAGGCAGAAAAGATTTACATTGCAGATTTTTTACTCTGAGCTGGTTAGATTCCTTCTTTGACTACTACACTTTTGTTAGTCCAATTTTTATGCACAAGGTGGCTTACAACATTAACTGATTGAGCCATTAACTATGAGTTTCGCAAAATCTACTATAATTTTCAGTATTGTGCTTGTACCCATAAATGGGCCATAATTTTCAATATTGTTCTTGTACCCATAAACAGGTTATTACCAATGTAGTCCTAAATCACTACACTTTTTTACAAATCAAGTTGTTATTAATAATTTAGTCTATTCTGAGTAACAATATTCAACCTAGCATTTTTCAAATGATTGTATAGTTTCTGAAATAATAATAATAGTAATTTGTTCATATTCCAGTCTTTAAATAGTCAGATGTTACATAAAATTGTCAGTCCCAGTGAAGCTAGAAACACTTATGTCAAGTCTGCTCCCAGAGTTCGTTCATACAATAGTTACGTTCAATCTTTCCTGAAAATAAGTGTTCAGCATCTGCAATAACTTAAGTGTCGGTGACTAGGAACTTGAAAGTGCTTTTTTAAAAAAAATCAGGCTGAATAATATTTTGTCTGAATTGTAGTGTGGTTGGTAGGATGTTCAGAAGATAATTGTCATTGGAACAAGTTGTTGTTGAGAACGGTGACTTTCATAAAGGTTGTGCGGACTGAAATATTGTTGTGCATTTTTCTCTGGGACATTACAGCCGGACAGTGCTGCATGTGAACTGTAATGTTAAGTGTAAATATGAACTGCATTGTGTGCCATGTGTAATTACTCTGTCATATTGAATTTTTCGAGCTACTATTGACTCTTGGACAGTGTTTCTAAATAGCTGTGCTTCAATAACTTTATAATTTATCCCATCAATTCTGCCATTGGGCTCTTCCTTTTCCTGTGAAGTTAAGAAATTGGCCACGATCCAAGCAGTAGGATCTTGAAGATAGTGTGTGAGAAAGTAAAGCCAAAATTGTGGTGGTGTGTACATTTTTGAGCAAATGCCATCCTGTACTTCTTATGCTTTTCATCTTTACGACTTCAGACCGATCTGCTGCCGAAGAGGTGTTATACAAGAGACTACATAAATCAGTATAATAGACTTACGGTACTTACGCAATGCAGTGTCCTTAGTGTCAGTGATACAAGCATAGAAAACGCACTGGAAGCGGCTGCACTGTTACAGCCCACGCTAAAAATCAGAACTACATCTATGCCAGACACAAATATTGAACCATTTGGGCAGTCCTTGGAGAAAATTGACTTACCTTTTGCAAAATTGTCTAAGAGCAGAATACAACTGAGTTTTCTTAAAATTCTAAGATTGAGTGACTTGTATTAATGATAATTCATAATAACTTTCCAGTCATCATCAGTGTTCATTAATGATGCATTAACAATACTCCAGAGAACAGCAAGGCTTTGACTAACTGTCATTGTGTCCTGAAAAGAAAAATAACCTCCCACAGTGGTATTCTGTTGCCTATCCAACTTACACAATATCCTTGACTGCCCCTATTCCACTCCTGCGCCGAACCACTTGACCCATGGGTCCTATCCTGCAATAGATGCAACACCTGTCCCATTCTACAACCCGCTCCAGTCCTGTTGCAGACATATCTCACCCAATCAAAGGCAGGAACTAATGTGAAAGCAGCCACATGATCTACCAAGTTATTTCAACCACTTTGTGGCATTTTACGTGGTTATGACCACTAACAAGTTGTTTGTCCGCACGAATGGCTACCGCCAAACTGGCCAAGAGACAGCTGGATCACCCAGTTACTGAGCGCGCCACCCAGCGTGATATGCTTGAATTCAATGACTGCTTCATTGATTGGATTCATTCCGTCCACACCAACCCCCTGACCTTAACCTCCCCAATTTCCTGTCCTTCGCCTGCCTCTATCCCCTTCCCTGCTCCCACTCCAGCACTACACACCCTTCTATCCCATCGGTGCACTGGCACAATCCTCTTCTCTTCTCTACTTTTCTCCACTCTCCCACAACCCCAGTGTAGCCTCCCAACATTGCAGCTCGCGGTTCCCTATCCTGTCTCATTATGCTCCCCCATGCTCCTATTGGCAGCACTAGCATCTTCTCCCAACCCTACGCTGCTACCCTTCCCACTCCCCGCACCATGCCTCTCTTCTCTATGTATCTCAATACTCCTCACTACCATCACACGCACACACTTTCTCTCTCTCTCTCTCTCTCTCTCTCTCCCTCTCTCTCTCTCTCTCTTGCCAGCTCACTCAGTTTCCTTTTTCCATTTTCTATATACGCCCATGATCCTGAAATATTGTTCTTCACTTTTCACAAATGAGATTTCGAAATGTTTACACAAACAATTTTTGTCAGTCCTACATCAGTACATAAAATACACATAATTTGTTTTTCATTGCAAACATCAATCGCTCATAGTGATATCTGAAACTGAAATCATGATTTAATGTATAGTTTACTGCAAGAGGTGTGAAACTGTTGCTGTTATGTTAACAGATTATGTAGGATTCAATTTTTGGATTCTGCTATCTTTCAATTCGTAAATCGCATTTCTGTTATTTTGGACTATGTCATACAGAATTCAGAAGTTGACAATCCTTGTTACATATTCGCTACCTCTGTGTTGTAACTTTACTTAAATCAAATTTCAGTTACTGCTCTTAAAATGTTTTTGCAGGCTGTTGTACCACTTGTGTCTATTCATAAATTTTTGTTTGTGTGAAGTAATGGTATTCTGACCATTTATCTTATAACACATATTTGATTGATCTTGATGGTATACAAAAAATAAAAAGTAATTGTAGAAGTAAATATTTTTTTGCATAATATCCTGTCCTGATGTGAGGTTCTTCCTACATAAGATTATACCTATTTAACACAAGAGTCCTTTTTCTTAACTCTCTGTCTGAGTTACATATCATGAAATATTCTTGCTGGATAGTATGTTCATGGATGTAGATCTGGCACAAGTGGTATTGTTCTCTTTTATGACAACTGTTCTGTTACTGTGTGTACTAACCCAAAGAAATACTATGATTAGAACATGCTAGCATTTTGCCAAAAGGAGGGAATTATGTTTGAACCAAGAACTATAATTTTTATCCCTGAATTAATTAAAAATTTGGAGATTAACACACACTGAATTCAGTATTATTCATCTGCCAAAGACAATTTTAATCCAGAGAGTTATGTAGATGCAGTGAAGGTTTCTTGTACTTGGAATGTGTTTATTGTTTGTGAATTCATCACAACAAACTCATACCTTTAGTGTGTAGAATACTCCATAATTTCATTGTAAGATGTGCATATTAATACTGTGGATAGGTATTTAGTCCCCACTTTTAATTTAATTTTCCTGATGAACTTTTAATTGATTTAATAGTAACTCCCATCATTTGTTCACTTCATGAGATAAAAACAAACACTTCAAGTCTCAAACAGCATATTACTTACAAAGTGCTTTTTCTTTTTTATGTGCGCTGCTCTCATACTTAGTTGTGTGGCAGGCTACATTTTATATTTTGTGCACCTTTTGCAAGCTTTTCTTCATCAATAGGGACTCCACAGTTCTCCATTTGGTGCAAAGCTAAACACACTGTCTTATTCGCTAACCTGCCAAAAATCCTAAGACATTTCCTATATCAAATGATCCACGGGCATATATTTCGGTTGTTGAAAGTGGGTAGTCGGATGACCTCGAAAAGCAGTTGAAACTTGGTAGTTGAAAGTATAATGAACCCGTTTTACCTATATGAATGACGTCAATTGCAACATCAGCTGCCGACAATCGCGTCACCGTGCGAGGTCCAGTTTTCTGTGAGATGATGTGGTTCAGAACGTGTTAATGTCAGTTTAGAGCCTGACACAGACCTCGAAGTTGTGGGGGAAAAAATAAAATGTTTGGCGGTGTACAAAGCGTGTTAGAGCAGAAAAAAGCAAAGTTTCAAACAACAAGACAGGGTCACAGGGCGCGTCTCTTGCGACTTACAGTACAATTCTCAGGATACGACCCTCCTCCTACAGAACAGGTGATGAAACTTTAAACTGAGGTGTGCGGTTGATCACAAGCTGTAGATTTAACAGGATCGTCACATGGGCTCGATGTCTGCACGCATAGGGTATTTGTTTTCGATATATGGTAGGAGAGAGATGCGGTAAAAATCTTATCGAGTTCTATATCGGATGAAGTTAGTCGAGCTTTTATAGTTCTTAATTTTTTTTTACTCTGTTGGATGGTACAGAATAACGAAGATAGATGTGAATGGACACGGATCTGTAGTACTTGTATGTAGTTGGGGAGGAACCACAGCGTGGTAGCAAAAAATCCCTGTCCTTATGGCTGTTCCCGTCTCCATCGAATGGTCAAAACACAGTCCTGTCGCAGTAACGCAGCTTAGCCTATTTCTACATGGGTTGCAGAAGGTGGTAGATATCTTTTCCTCCGTTTCCAGTGCTTCCTTGCGATTTTGTGCAATATTCCTCTTTCTGTCACACTCTCACTTCTACACTCCTGGAAATGGAAAAAAGAACACATTGACACCGGTGTGTCAGACCCACCATACCATACTGCGAGAGGGCTGTACAAGCAATGATCACACGCACGGCACAGCGGACACACCAGGAACCGCGGTGTTGGCCGTCGAATGGCGCTAGCTGCGCAGCATTTGTGCACCGCCGCCGTCAGTGTCAGCCAGTTTGCCGTGGCATACGGAGCTCCATCGCAGTCTTTAACACTGGTAGCATGCCGCGACAGCGTGGACATGAACCGTATGTGCAGTTGACGGACTTTGAGCGAGGGCGTATAGTGGGCATGCGGGAGGCCGGGTGGACGTACCACCGAATTGCTCAACACGTGGGGCGTGAGGTCTCCACAGTACATCGATGTTGTCGCCAGTGGTCGGCGGGAGGTGCACGTGCCCGTCGACCTGGGACCGGACCGCAGCGACGCACGGATGCACGCCAAGACCGTAGGATCCTACGCAGTGCCGTAGGGGACCGCACCGCCACTTCCCAGCAAATTAGGGACACTGTTGCTCCTGGGGTATCGGCGAGGACCATTCGCAACCGTCTCCATGAAGCTGGGCTACGGTCCCGCACACCGTTAGGCCGTCTTCCGCTCACGCCCCAACATCGTGCAGCCCGCCTCCAGTGGTGTCGCGACAGGCGTGAATGGAGGGACGAATGGAGACGTGTCGTCCTCAGCGATGAGAGTCGCTTCTGCCTTGGTGCCAATGATGGTCGTATGCGTGTTTGGCGCCGTGCAGGTGAGCGCCACAATCAGGACTGCATACGACCGAGGCACACAGGGCCAACACCCGGCATCATGGTGTGGGGAGCGATCTCCTACACTGGCCGTACACCACTGGTGATCGTCGAGAGGACACTGAATAGTGCACGGTACATCCAAACCGTCATCGAACCCATCGTTCTACCATTCCTAGACCGGCAAGGGAACTTGCTGTTCCAACAGGACAATGCACGTCCGCATGTATCCCGTGCCACCCAACATGCTCTAGAAGGTGTAAGTCAACTACCCTGGCCAGCAAGATCTCCGGATCTGTCCCCCATTGAGCATGTTAGGGACTGGATGAAGCGTCGTCTCACGCGGTCTGCACGTCCAGCACGAACGCTGGTCCAACTGAGGCGCCAGGTGGAAATGGCATGGCAAGCCGTTCCACAGGACTACATCCAGCATCTCTACGATCGTCTCCATGGGAGAATAGCAGCCTGCATTGCTGCGAAAGGTGGATATACACTGTACTAGTGCCGACATTGTGCATACTCTGTTGCCTGTGGTTCTGTCAGTGTGATCATGTGATGTATCTGACCCCAGGAATGTGTCAATAAAGTTTCCCCTTCCTGGGACAATGAATTCACGGTGTTCTTATTTCAATTTCCAGGAGTGTATGTTCCGAGTTAAACTGGAACAATCACATGCATAAATATGGAGAAATGGTAGCAGTTGCAAGATGCGTGGGGGCTACCTAAAACAAGGTTCGAAGTTTACTGTAGCAGATAGGTTAGAAAAAGGTGAGTCGTTTCGAGATATGAGAGTGCTAGAAATATGATTTACTACTGGCTGAAATCAATAAAGGTCTTCTGCATAGGATCCTACACAGGTATACGTTTGAATGGGAGGACTTGATTCCAAATCCGAGTATACTCGAGCGATCACCGTCTATATTCAGTGTTATGGTATCTGTCTGGAGAAAAAAGCCACCCCATTCAGAGGTAATGCCGTAACTCGATTTGTAAAGTGGGTATAGCTTTTAACATGGGTTCTTGTATGCACCTGTAGAACCAGGACCGCTTGTGATGGTTGTGTTTAACATCTCGCTGTTTGTAATCTCGAGTGGCACCACTCGCAAGAAAACGTATTAGACATGTCAACCCATGGTTGATTTTCGGTCAGTATTATTATTTCGTATCGCAGGCCATCAGTTATTGACGATGTATTACGCTTAGTAGTAGGGGATGTGTGACAGGTTCGCCTTGAGTCTGAGGCTTATAAAGTACGTGTTTGCGCTCTGACATGTGCAAAGGAAATGACTATGTCCAGTCGTAAGGAAGGTATGGATCTGATGTGCAATAATGTGATGACGAATGGAGGAGTATGTCTAGTCATAAGAATGGTAAATATATTTCTATTTCCAGAGTTACAGCTGTCAGCAGTTTGAAGACACATTTGCCAGTTCTCTTGATATGAGAAAGACGTTATTCGATTTTGTAAATTATAGGGGGTGATTTGGAATCTGCTACGTCACCGAGATCTGTATTCTCGAGTGGAAATTTCGGTTTCCACGAAAATGTCTTCGCAGACGTGACAATTGTCTCACTCGAACGTAAAAAACGATACCCATTTTGCTCATAAAACTGGACTTTGTCTATTTTCGTGGAAAGATGACATTTATTATGGTCAGGAATGTTTTGCTTTATTTTAGGAGTCTAGCTGATGTTAAATTAATGATGGAGCGGACGAGATGAGAAGGCAGTCTTTTTTGGACGTGGATTTCCCTGAGTAGTGTGATGAATTCTTTTCTCGCATCAGCTGTGATAGCGCGTATTGGTTTCGGTTAGAATGAGTTTTTAGTAGGCACGTGTAGTGAACTCGGACGTCAAACAGCGAAAGATGGTATATGCCTGCAGGTAAGACACTGTTTTCAACTCCTATCTGTTCAACAGCAGCATCCCCCACCCCCACCCCTAACTCGTATGTGTAGGGTAGAGTTTGAGAGTTTCGGTCGCTGGTTTCGACTGGTATAATTTTTTTCCCAACAGGATAACACCAGTTGTCAGTTTTGCGGTTTTAAGCCGCTCTTCTGCAGTGCTATGCATATAGTTGTGTAATTGGACAGATCTTTGTGATTAGGATCGATATTTTGCGCAAGTTTCGATTGGTATAATTTTTTTCCCAGCACGATAACAGGAGTTGTCAGTTTTTGCGATTTTAAATCGTCCTTGGGCAGCGTTATGCCTATAGTTGTCCGATCTTTGTGATTAATTGCGATATTTACGTGAGTTTGGAGTGGTATTGGGAATTCTTTTTTAAACCAGGTTAAAACTAGTTGTATGGTATAATTATTTTTGTGATTTTAAGCCGTCCTTGTGCAGCCGCTATGCACAGTTACGTAATTATGAACGATTTTTGGGATTAATTATGTAATTAGGATGGATATTTGCGTGAGTCTCCCGCATCTGGAGAGTTTCTATGCGTTGGCGGGGAAAGGGGGGGGGGGGAGGGTGCACTTAGGCTTTCCATCCGGTCGAATCAGGGTTCGAGTGCTTGATAGGCTGGGTTTTTTACTCGCAGTGAGTGTTTGTGCATGCATTACTTCAGTGATGTGCACGGTGTGTACTGCATTGTTTCGGTAATTCTGGAGTCGGGTTATTTGTGGGAGGAGGCCAGACAGCGAGGTCACCGGTCTCAAAGAAATAGGGAAGGAAGTCGGCCGTGCCCTTTCAAAGGAACCATCCCGGCATTTGCCTGGAGAGATTCAGGGAAACCACAGAAAACATAAATCAGGATGGCCGGACGCGGGATTGCACCAATGTACTCCCAAAAGCGAGTCCAGTGTGCTAGCCACTGCATTACGTTGTAATTTACGAGTTGTTTGCATCTGTGCACATCAGCGTAATGCATTATTTAGGAGTACTTTGTGACTCTAAGTAGGTTAGGGTGAGTTTTTTGCGCCGGCCGCTGTGATCGAGCGGTTCTAGGTGCTTCAGTCCGGAACCGCGCTGCTGCTGCGGTCGCAGATTCGAATCCTCCCTCGGGCATGGATGTGTGTGATGTCCTTAGGTTAGTTAGGTTTAAGTAGTTCTAAGTTCTAGGGGACTGATGGCCTCTGATGTTAAGTCCCATAGTGCTTAGAGCCATGTGAGCCATTTCTGAGTGTTTTGCATCAGCGTAATAAATAAATTAGGTGAAATCCGTACGTAAATAAATTGTTCAAAAAAATTAATAAAGTACACTCCCTCCTCTCTCCAGCAACCCAGAACAGGCTGACTCGTTTTTCACACAAATTTTCTCTCCCCTCCAGACTGCCGGCAGGGTGAGTGTCTTGTATCA
Source organism: Schistocerca americana (assembly GCF_021461395.2). Classification (NCBI taxonomy): domain Eukaryota; kingdom Metazoa; phylum Arthropoda; class Insecta; order Orthoptera; family Acrididae; genus Schistocerca; species Schistocerca americana. The sequence goes on from NC_060127.1 coordinate 197,672,903, forward strand.
GCGTAATAAACTAAGTGAAATCTGTAATTCGATGTATGTAAGAAATGTGGTTGGGTGACCTTGAAAAGTAGTTGAAACTAGATAGTTGAAAGTGTAGCGAACACCTCTTCCTACCTATGTGAATGAGCAGCCTCTAGTGGGGGCGACACCATACTAACCTGCCTCAGCAAAATTCATGCACATTCTCCGAGAGGATGGCAAACGCATTTGATGGCGGTAGTGGGTGTAATTGTTTAAATAAAGACTTTTGTCCAGAGCTGAGTGAGTGCACGTAATACAGTTATTAAAACACTCAGAAAAACATATCTAAGCCTCTTGTGGCGGTAACACAACACTAATGCTGTAGGTAGATAATAAATTTAAACACCTTTTTAAAAAAATATACAAATTTAAAGAAATTTATTAAAATTTAAAGAAATTTATACAAATTTAAACAAATTTATAGAAATTATATTCGAATTGAATGGAAACACGATACTAACTCCCATCAGCTGTTAGAGCAGATTTGATGGTTGTAGTGGGTATAATTGTTTAAATAAGGACTTACGTCCAGTGCATGCAATACAGCTATCGATATCTTAGCCTATCGTGGTGGTAACATAAAACTAATGCTGTACGTATATAATAATAATAAATAAATTTAAATAAATTTAAACAAATTTATGGAAATTAAATTCGAATTGAATGTAAGCTTTTAGAGCAAAATTGGGAAACATTTTCGAAGAGGATGACGAACACACTTGATGATGGTTCTGATTCTAATTGTTTAATAAACACTTATGTACAGTTCGTAGGAAGAGGTGGGTTAGGTTAGTGGAGGTAGCGCAACTGCCCTTTTTTGGCAGCATTTTCTTACGTTAGTAGAGGTAGTCCAATTGACATTTCTTCCCGCCAAAATTCAAACTTCCCGCGAGTTCCTAGGAACCGCCATTTTTGGATAACGGTACATGCCATCACGTGACGTCACGTACTTGGGGTGACCTGCTGTGGGGTGACCTACTTTGGGGCGATGTCCTTGTTGTCATACTACTGGCACCACATGGACTTCCGCACTGCCCGTTGTCCTACTTGGTCCGAGGACTGCATTCAAACCAGACACTGAGGCTTCACCAGCAGAGCTTGTATACGGAGAGTCACTGCTTCTACCAGGTGAATCCGTCGACGCCACTGATATGGCGCGCGTCGCTATCCTGTGATCTTGTTCAGGGCGCGCACTGTAATCGATTATAGTTCGCAGTCCTGGTGCGGGTGGCGCTCCGGTGGCGATCTGCTATGACGTCGCTGGCGTGTGTTTGCGGTGGCCGGCGGCAAGCGAGAGGGTAGTCGGTTTTCCGGGTACCGCACGGAACGTGGAGTTCGCTCTGCCTGACCTGCTAGTGACTAGCGCTAAGGTGGTTGTGCCTCGCGATATGAGCAGAGTAGCCTGGGGCGGAGGCGACTCGCCGCTGCGCTGGCCATGCGGTGGTGATTAATTTGAGTCGGCGTACTTGTTCTACCTGCCTGTCTGATGAGGAGGTCCGGTGGGGGTCCTGTGATACTCTGGCCCGGAGACAACTAGCTGCTGAATTTTGGAGTCGTCTGCCAGGTTAGGGTGTGGACTCGGTTGGCTCGTCGGATTTTCCCCTGGAAGCTCCAGCAGCGGTTTCTGAACTTTTCTGATGTGGGACGGTGTTGTTGGAACTTTTTGCTGTGTGTGGCTCGTTCCGATATTTGTTGGTAGTAATTTATTTGCTCAACTGGAGTCCTGCCTGGAGTTGCGTTCATGTATGGTACATTTGGCAGTCGATGTGTTAGGTAAAGTCTGCCTAATAAGGGCGGTTTTGTGCAGTATATACATAGTAAATTACTGCTGCTTGGTATATGTGGTCTTCTGGGACCTGGACAACACGATCTCGTAAATCTGGTTGTGTAACAGCATTTAGTGGTATGTTCTGCATTTTTCTCACTGTGTTATTATTAACTTGGCGGAATAGTCGCGTTTGGTGTCGTTAAGGCACTTCTAAGCCTGTGGTTTGACTATTCAGGTGCACTTGGCTTTTATTGTTTCGTTTTAGGAAGCGAGAATTGTTTATTGAGATTCGTGTGTGTCGGCTTCCGGCACTTATTAAGAGCGCCCGAGTTGACGGCGCCGTGGTTACCATGTGCTGTCGGGATGTTATACTGTGTTTTTGAATTTCATCTTGTGTCGATGTTATCTGTCGTGTGTTACAGAACATAACCAAGGTGCGTAAGTGATGGGCAGTTGTGGGAGGCATGTCGGGGAGCTCTCAGCGGTTTATTTCGGGGACCGTTTCTAGTGGAAAGGCTCCCAAGTGTTGAGAGCTCGCTCGTCTGTGATTGCGATGGGAGTTGCCCTCGCCCTTTGGTTGTATCAAATTATTATTTTGTTATTATATTTATTGGTTGTGTGTTGCGCTTCTTTCATTTCATGGTGCCAAGCGCCATTATTTATCTCAAAGTTTTTTATATAAATCATTTTAAATTGTAATGCCAAGTAAACTTATTATTAGGTATGTCTTTTGGATAAACTCTAAAAGCACTATTGTAAAAGGTTCTTGATTTTATGGTGGCAGGCCGCCATTATTGTTCTTAAACCTCACTCTTTAACCATTTGTTAAGTTTTGTAAGTTATATGAATTTGTTGTTATTTAAAAGTGTTTAATATTGGCAATTTAATAAATTGTGTACAGAGTCTGCTGTTTGGATATTATTGGGTGGAACTCATTGGATAGTCGTCCTATAAGAATACATATTTCAGCCACAAAGGTATGCAACTTTAGCGATCAACCGCAATTCCTACGTACTTTAGGTGAGACTGTGCACCGCATGAAATCAGTGAAAGCCACTAGGCACGGACAGCTCACGACGTTCGTCCTGTGGCGATAACTACACACAGACACCGCAGCCGGTGCGTGCGATAATCACCCGCGTTCAAGTTCGCGCGCGAGTGCGAAATGAAGACAGATGAATGCCCTCGTTACGCCGCACTTTTTCGCCGCTAGGGGCGCGCTGATTCGCCTGCAGCGACGCGCCACATTTGGCAGGCCGCTGTGGCCGAGCGGTTCTAGGCGCTTCAGTCTGGAACCGCCCGACCGCTACGGTCATGGGTGTGTGTGATGTCCTTAGGTTAGTTAGGTTTAAGTAGCTCTAAGTTCTAGGGGACTGGTGACCTCAGATGTTAAGTCCCATAGTGCTCAGAGCCATTTGAACCATTTGAACGCGCCACATTTGTTCTTAGAATAGCAGAGCAACTACCGATTTTTACTCTTTGTTTTTTTGTAGAGATTCTGTGGCTCTTGTTGTTGATATAGTAACGCTTGTACACAACTGCAAATGTGGAGAGTTAATAAATCCGGTTGGAGTTCCATCTCGTCTTTGATTGTACGGAAGTTCTAGTGCCGGATTATCTCACGCAGTTGCACCTGCTGTTAGCATCCTGTACCTCAGTTGAACTATGCGAAGGCGGAAAAAAGCCACACACGTAAAATTTGTATGGTATATGTATGGGATACAATCTTTTTTATTTTCGCCTTCGATACAAATAGTATCGACAGAAAATTATCATAGTAGCACTAGCGACGACGAAAAAAGCTACAACAGTTAAATTTGTATTCCGTACTTGTATACCACGTATTTACCGCCTTTGCAGTTCAACTGAGCTACAGGATGCCAATGATACGTATGTCGCTTTTTTCGTCTTCCCTAGCACTAGTATCATATTCTTCAGTTGAATTATGTAGGTGGTTTTTCGTATGTCGGTCTTTTCGCCTTCGATAGTACTAGTGTCGATTGAAAAATATCCTCGCAATAATAACGCTAGCGAAAGCGGAAAAAAGCGACAACTGTGAAATTTGTATTCCGTACTGCACGTGACAAGCCCTGCTTCAAGTCTTCCATTTTCATAGGAATAGATAAATCCACTGCTACAAAAGAAAAATCAAAAAGTAAAAACTGTCCCAAATAGAAAACAATTCTTTCAAAATATCTCAAACTCACTAAAAATGGAAATACGTACCGAATGAATTGAAACAAACAAATAATTTAAATTAATAGAGGTGATAGAAATCGTACACAATGTCTAGCCCTGTCTTATTTATACACATTCATTTATTTCCATTTTACAATGATGACGCATCGCCACAGAAGATAACCGATTTATTATGTATGGCTTGAAAATAAAGACTTTAATATCCATGAGTAACCAATGATGTCATTGGTCAAAGCTGATGTGTTGTATCCCATTCTTCAGCTGGCCCCTTTCCAAAGCAGGGGTTCTTAAGATTATATCTGTTACGTGTATTAACTTCCTAAAGGTTGGGGTAATACATTGGTTAATGCTTTAAAAATATGCAGATGGATGTACAATTTGTGCTATTAAGTTGATGTACGTATAGTTTCAAGCTGAAAGGGGATACAAACTGCTGGTGTGATGGTATATTCGCAAATGAGGTCAATCCCTTGTACATTTGGGAGATGTCATGAAAACTTAATTAAATATTTATGATAGATATTAAGATGTGTGTGTGTGTGTGTGTGTGTGTGTGTGTGTGTGTGTGTGTGTGTGTGTGTTTGCGTGCACGCGCGCACACACACTGCAAACTTAATACGTAAAAAGTTGCTTAAAACAGAGAAGAGACTATTGTAAATATTGTCATTTAAGATGGTTTCAGGTTGATTTGTTTCGTATTTGTATATTTGGAGTTTCTAAGGACGTCGAGAGTTTTATCTTTATGTCGGATGTGTAGGTGCTGATACTTGCGTTGTTAACATGATGTTTTGTTTCACACACGTGGGTCGCTATTGCCACCTCCGAATTTTACTGTTGGCACTACATACGCTGGCAGATGACGTTCATCGGGCATTCGCCATACCCCCCCCCCCCCCCCCCCCCCCCCCCCCCGCCTTCTGATCGCCACATTGTGTACCGTGATTCGTCACTCCACACAATGTTTTTCCACTGTTCAGTCGTCCAAGGTTTACGCTCCTCACACGAAGCGAGGCGTCGTTTGGCATTTACGGCGTGATGCGTGGCTTATGAGCAGCCGCCCTACAATGCAGTCCAAGTTTTCTCACCTCCCTCCTAACTGTCATACTACTTGCAGTGGATCCTGATGCAGTGTGACGTTCCTGTGTGATGGTCTGGATAGATGTCTGCCCATTACACATTACGACCCTGTTCAATTGTCAGCTGTCTCTGTCAGTCAACAGACGAGGTCGGCCTGCACGCTTTTGTTCTGTACGTGTCCCTTCACGTTTCCACTTCACTATCACATCGTAACCAGTGGATGTAGGGATGTTAAGGCGTGTGAAAATCTCGCGTACAGACGCAAGACACCCAATGACTGGAAGTCCGTGAGTTCCGCGGAGTGCCCCATTCTGCTCTCTCACGATGTCTAATGACAACTGAGGTCGCTAATATGGAGTACCTGGCAGAAGGTGGCAGCACAATGCACCTAATAAGAAAAATATATGATTTTGTGGGTGTATTTTATTTTTACCATTAGATATACATTTAGTTTTCTGTCAAAAGAAACCCAAAGCCATGTTCTGAAGCAGTGTTTTGTTTCTCCACTAGACAGTGCCATAAGCTCCTCCAAAAATCGTAACACAACACAGACATGCATGTCATACTGAAAAATGTGACTCCTCCTTGTGATAGAGGTTTAAACCTTTGAAACGCGCCGTAAAGATAAATAAACAGTGTCTGATAACAGTAAACTTGTTGTTCCATTCAAAATCAATAACAGTCACGGTAAACCCTAGCCTAAAATGTTCTCATTTAAAATTTCTAGCGTCTATATTCCAAGGATCAGTATGGGTTAACTTTTTTATGTCATTTGCCTTTCGCGAATGTTTAGCCAAAACTCGGTTTCGACTCTGGCTTACAGCATGTAGGTTTCATTGCTTGCAAACTAAACGTAAATAATGAATTTCAAGTGCAAAACCTGAAATAAGGCATGATCTACACGTATTCTACGGTCTACGAATAATCCCACCACGCCATCTGAGCTCTAACCAAACGACCAGTGAAAAGTAACGTCGGGAACGCCAATCGATAAGCAGTATGTTTGACCCGCATGCTGGTCTAAATTTGTAAACTGAGTTAACGCGTGCTATGTATACTCGCTCTGTTTTTGCCTGTTTGAAGCTCGCATCAAATTCAGTTTCAGCTTCACTCATAGGTTGCTGCCTAACCACACACTCTGAAATCGCGACATTTTTGGAAATAGAAAGTGAAATTTCTGTGGTCAGCAAGGAATATAAACGTCATTGCTACTCGTTTCACTCGCAGAACTTTGAGCTATACTTTCGCTTAAATAGGCCATATTTTATGGTAATAATTGGCCGGAATAGTTTTGTCGTCAACATAGCTGCAATGTGGCTGCGACAGACGGTTATTCTGTGGGGTGACTGAACAATATTGCTGATGTTGCAAGTAGCTGCCGACGCAATGGCGAGTGTCTGCTGGTGGAGAACATTTCATATTGAAGGGCAATATGAGTATGTCCTTGTCTGTTAACGGTTCTCTCTTGCTTTCACCTTTGATTCCTACTTCTGTCACCAACAGCGCTACTGTCAGCTGTTTGAGCAGAAACAATATACATCTACATCAGGGGCACCTGCGCGATTTCATGTCAGTAGAGGCAAAACATTTTCCCCATACACATATGTGATTACAAATATTAAGGACATTTTTATCTTCTCTTCTTTCCTAAAATTGGTTTCTCCAGTAGACTTGGTCAACGTTGTAAACATAAACAAACTAACAGTATAATTACTACTCAACCGCGATATTATTGCACTTGGCCATTATCAGAAACACGTAATGACGTTACAGTGAACAAATAACGTGGTAACTATGGAATACACATTGAACTATCAGTTCTTGCAGGTCAGATGTGCCTATGCTGTCATCCCCAATTACGTGCTCCAAACATCCCCTCCTAGGTACAATAATATTGTGGCCAACTAATATATGAAACCTATTTTCATATTCCCAGACTTTATGTTTTCCCATTGTTTACGTTATTGTTATGTTTGTGCCGATGTAAGTACTGTTTTCTCAATTAACTGTTTGGCTGAATTACAGTTTTCAGGTCAACAACATTTCCCACATTTTGCGCTTTAAACCTCCGCTACATGCTTTAACATCGATTTTCAAATCGATTTACGTGGAAGCTACATCGCATTCCCGCTCACGAGCTACCTCTAAAATAATGGAGGGCATGAAACTACACAAGTAGTTTCCTCGGTCTGCTCAGTCACCACACCTGTCTCCAGTCGAACGCGTTGGGATATCATTGGATGACAACTTCAGCATCGTCCACAAACAGCATTAACCGCTCCTGTATTGACTGACCGGGTGCAACAGGCACTGAAATCCATCCCACAAGCTGATATCCGGCACCTGTACAGCGCACGTTTGCGTGCTTACAATCAGCATTCTACACAAGTAGTTTCACAGACTAAATCGCTTTGGAAGAAATGTAAGTTGCAATTTTAGGGGCCCTTCAAAATGTTTTCACAATTTTTCGTCGCCTGACTACTGTAAACTGCAATCATCAGAAACAGCAGTGGAATTTGTTGCTGGTAAACCTTTCGGGGTGTAAGGTCGTGGTCCACGAAAGTCTTCTCTTCCTAGCGTTTTGTCCAGAACTGCGCTGGAGATTTTCAGAGGCGTCACTCCTTTGCTCTTGCCGACTCACAGGCGGAGAGGAATATTAGGAACAGAAGAGGTTCGTGGACCACGACCTTATATGCCGAAAGGTTTACCAGCAGCAGGGTCATACGGTTGTGAAAGCCTTCATTCTATCAGCATTTGAATTTGTTAAAGGCAAGTCATGCTATGCACTAAACAATACACAACAAACAACCATTTCCAACTTAATGCGACGAGTTTGTGTTACGGAAGGTTTCCATTGACGAGCTCTTCTGCTGTGTGCAATTCACACTCTTGGACGGAAGGGGAAAAATTGCAACTCCAAAAAATAATAGAGTAATGAAATTTCGGGATTACCTTTTTAATGCCAGCGCGAGATAAGCCGTTGCAAACCTGAAATGCTGGTGCATTAAAAACCGCTGTAACCACCAGAATGCTGATTGTAAGCACGCAAACGTGCGTTGTACAGGTGCCGGATATCAGCTTGTGGGATGGATTTCAGGGCCTGTTGCACTCGGTGAGTCAATACAGGAGCGGTTAATGCTGTTTGTGGACGATGCTGAAGTTGTCATCCAATGATATCCCAACGCGTTCGACTGGAGACAGGTGTGGTGACTGAGCAGACCGAGGAAACACGCCGACACTCTGCAGAGCACGTTGGCTTACAACAGCGGTGTATGGGCGGGCGTTACGCTGTTGGAAAACACCTCCTAGACTGCTGTTCACGGGTGGCAACACAGTGGGTCGAACAAGTAGATTTATGTACAAATTTCGAGTCAGGCTGCGTGAGATCACAAGAGCGCTCCTGCTGTCTCACGAAATAACTTGCTAGATCTTAACACCAGGCGTGGATCCAGCGTGTCTAGGACGCAGACAGGTAGGTCTCCTCCTAACGAACACACGGCCGTCACTGGCTCCAAGTCAGAACCAGCTTTCATCGGAAAACATAACAGACTTCCACCATGCCGGCCAATGAGTCTCGCTTGACGCCAAATGGTGGTAGTTCGGGGTCAGTGAAACGCGCCACGCGGCGACTGGCTTGAAGTGAGCGGTTTGTAACAGTTCGCTGTCTCACTACGGTGCCAATTACCGCTCAGATTGCAGCTGCAGATGCAGTACGGTACACCACAGCCGTACACCAAACACGGCAGTTAAAAAAAGTGCTGTTCTTAATGTTTTTCTTATATTTACGGAGATAATCGGCTCTGACGTTTTCCTAGAGTTGTATAAAATGCAGTTGTTATCACATTTACAGTGGTCGTGTAGCGCAGTCGGTAGTGTTTTGGCCTGAGAAGACGAAGTCGTTGTTCGTGCAAATGTTCAAATGTGTGTGAAATCTTATGGGACTTAACTGCGAAGGTCATCAGTCCCTAAGCTTACACACTACTTAACCTAAATTATCCTAAGGACAAACACACACACACACCCATGCCCGAGGGGGGGACTCGAACCTCCGCCGGGACCAGCCGTACGGTCCATGACTGCAGTGCCCTAGACCTCTCGGCTAATCCTGCGCGGCGTTGTTCGTGCGTCGGTTCAAATCTACCCGTTATCATTTTCTTTTCTCGTACAATTTGAGATACCTACATCTCGTAATTATGAAACTCATCATTTTTAATGAATAATCTACGTCTTCGTGTTCCTAATTACATATTGGACACGAAATTTCTGTTTCCATTTCAAATACAAATTCTTAATTATCGATGTTTTACGAAAGACTGTTTATAAAAGTTGTTTAAATTAAGAAAACACAACAATTTGAGTTTTTAAATAAAAAATGAAATCCCAAATCCTCTTTATTTGGACTGTGTCCATCGTTTTATACCACAGAGGTAAATAAGTATCGTAGAAACATGAAAAACCATAATTTTTACAGCATCGAGCACGTTGTACAAATGCTGCATTTTTGCATTTGCTACACTACACCACTACAATAGGAACCCAACAGAGCTGATCTGGCGCCAAGCTGTGGGATTTGGCCCGAGAAGTAACGAGACTGTTAAGCCGTCAGTCGTACTGGAACTACACGCACGCAGCTCTTCCACACGTCCCTGCCGAACGCTGACGGGATATAGAACGGCCCGTCATAAAAGGCGAATAGACAGTGCTACACCTGGTTGGCTTCGTGTATTCTGTTGTTGGTAGGCTCATTATCAACGTAGCAGGTGGCCCTTCCTGAACTGAAATGTATCTCTCGGATCCGGATAAGGAAGGAGCTAAGAGATTAAGAGACGACAGACTGTAAGTAATACCTTCAGTGGCTTCAATTTTTAACTGTACGGTGAAATCCTTCAATACTCTCTTACGTTACACACAGCTTATGCAGAAAAATTACCCTGTGGCTAAGTCAGGAATTTTCATCATTTTTGTTTTCAATTATAACAGTGCATTAACTAAAAACTATAACCTGTTGTGGTTTTCGTCTAGTCGTCTAAGGAGCGTATTGTGGGAGATTTGCAGCGTATTATTTCATTCTGCTGAAAAATTAAGTGACGTTCGAAGCTGTATTGCTTCTCCGTTCGTCTCTTCTTACGTGTGAACTACAGCAGGCTAGCTGTACCAGCTGACCGGCCAATGTTTTCCAAGATAAATGTGCCGGTAAAGCTGTTGTATTATCGCTAAGTCGACATGCGTGTAAAATGAGGTTCCAGCAAACGCGGAATAGTACATAGTGCATTTTTACATCAGGTTTATTTTACCATCGTACAGTCACTCAATGACGACAGCTTCTCGCACCCCACTAAATCATCAGCAAATAGCCCCAGATCGCTGCGACCCTGTCCCTCAGATCATTTATCTATGTAGGGAATAAGGGCGGCCCTAGCAGACTCCTACCGACACCCTTGTCTGTGACGAACACTCCCCGTTGAGGGCAACGGTCTAGGTTCAGTAATTTAGGACGTCTTCAAGCCACTGACGTCTAAGGGAACCATTTCCATAAGCTCGTTTCTTCATTCAAAACCTGCAGTGGGCCATCTTGGCAAATACGTCTGAGAGATCTAGGCGTAAGTTTAGAGACAGCGATTACTGGCTACGATGTCATCATAGTGACTTTGGTTACTAAAGTTAAGAATTGAAACAAGAAGGCTAGGAGAGTATTTCTGCTAAAAAGAGCAGATAGACAGTTGTTAGAATCTCGCTTAGACAATGAATTGACATCATTTAGTTCCAGTACGATGGACGTAAAGGAATTATGGGTAATGGACGTAAAGGAATTATGGGTAAAGTTTAATCAGATTGTAAAGCACTCTCTGGAGAAATATGTGCCAAACAAGTGGATTAAGGAGGGAAAAGACTCACCGTAGTTTAACAACGAAATTCGAAAAATTCTGAGGAAGCAAAGGCTGTTGTACTCTCGGTTCAAAAGAGAAAGTGCAAATTATGACAGGCAAAGGTTAACATAAATTCGTGCGTCTGAAACAAGGTCGATGCGTGAAGCTTACAAGGACTATCACTTAGCAAAATTAGTTGCCGAGAACCCGAGAAAATTCTGGTGCTATGTAAAGTCACTAAGTGGGTCTAAGGCATCTATCCAGTCACTCGCTGACCAGTCAGGTATCGCAGCAGACGACAGCAAAAGTAAAGCTGATGTTTTAAATTGAGCATTTAAGAAATCGTCCACGCATCAGACTCGTACAGGGACACCGCCGTTTGACCATCGGACAGACTCTGGTGTCGACGACACAGTAATAAGAAGCGTCCCTGGCGTAGAGAAACGACTGAAAGAGTTGAAAGGGAATAAGTCGCCAAATTCCATATTCCTAGATTTCCGTAAAGCATTTGACACTATTCCGCATTGGCGACCGTTAACGAAGATACAAGCACACGGGGTTGGTTCCCAGATATGGAAGTCGCTCGGAGACCTCTTAAGTAACACAACCCAGTTCGTTGTCCTCGACGCCGAGTGATCATCAGAGACAAGGGTATTGCTGTAACTGCGACCGGAACGGTCGCGGGGTTGAAGTGACGGAAAGTGTGGCGGGACCCACAGAGCGGCCCGCGAACAACAACACAATGGGAGAGGATGGACACGATCAATGGAGGACAGAACGAACAACAACAAGATCGAAACAACGGAGTCACAAGGAAACCTAACAACCACGTCCACTCGTACACAGAACAAGTAAGCAAGTAAGCTGTCTAACGCGAGGCGATGTGTCCAGAGACATACGCAAGATTAGACGGGCTGGCTGAGCTTTTTTTTTCTCTTTATTGTGATTTCATTCCCCTGCCCCATATGGTCAGGGGAGGGCTGTCAGCGGCACCATCCGCCACTCTTCAGCTGAATCACATGACAACTAAAACAAGAATAAAATGCTACATATATAAGGCGATAAAAAAGGGGAACATAACACAGAGTAAGGGGAGATAATGGAGGTAAAAATACACTGACAGGGAGACGTTCATGGGGGGAAAATTAAAAAAGTCACCGTAAAGTTAAAAAGCACAGTTGGCGATTCTTAAAACACAAAGAAGACACTGAATGCACATGCACAAAATGGTTCAAATGGCTCTGAGCACTATGGGACTTAACATCGGAGGTCATCAGTCGCCTAGTACTTAGCACTAATTAAACCTAACTAACCTAAGGACATCACACACATCCGTGCCCGAGGCAGGATTCGAACCTACGACCGAAGCAGTCCCTCGGCTCCAGACTGCAGCGCCTAGAACCGCACGGCCGCTTCGGCCGGCGCCCATACACAGGTTAAAAGTCGGCCACAGTATTAAAAAGACTTCAGAACAACACACTTAAAACCCACTTGGAGCACACACGGTTAAGTATAAAACTGCCAGGTGGACCTGCCGAGGGAGAGGTCAGAGAGGATGGAAAAGGAGGGGAGAGCAAGGGACAGCAGGGGAGGCAGTGGGATGAAGAGAGTAGGGGCGTCAGCAGGTACACGAAGAGGCAGGAGACTGGTGGGGCAGGAGATGAAGAGGGAAGACAAGGAAGGAGGGAAAGCAGAGACACTGAAAAGGAGCACAAGAAAGGAGGGAGAGTAGGAGGGGAAGCCGCTCAGGAGAAGAGAGGGGGAGGAGAGGGAGCCCTGAAGAGGTGGCAGGAAGATGGGATTAGAGTTGGTAGGAAGGGTAGATGTCAGGGCGAAGCTCATCATCTGGGAGGGGTAGATGGTGGAAGTTGAGTTGGGAAAGGAGGCAGAGGGTGTGGAGATGGAGAGAGGGTGGGACACAGCGGTAAAGGCGCGGCAACGGGTGGTGGTTGAAGAGGAAGGGAGACACCAGGGGGTGAGGGGGATCAAGGTGGCGGACAATATATAGTGTGCGGATGTGTTCAAGGAAATGGGGAAGGTGGGGGAAGGGGATGAGGTCGTAGAGGATGGGCGTGGGGGACGGAAGGCAGATGCAAAAGGCGAGCCCGAGCGCATGGCGTTCGAGGATTTGGAAGGCTTTATAGAACTGGGGAGGAGCGGAAATCCAAGCTACGCTGGCATAACAGAGGATGGGGGTGGCTGAGCGAGAGGTAGGCGCTTAAGTACTCTATCGGGGGCGCCGCTATTGGCCGCTGGAACCACGTGTTCCACTGTGGCGCCCTCGCACTAAATGTGGGCCAGGAGGTGAGCGCCACCACAGCTTACAGCACGATGGTGCTGAGACCTCTAGGGGTCATCGATGTCCACGACGTCTGGTGGGGATTCAAATTCCGCGGCATGTGGTACCAGAGGTATCGTAAGGAGTGCCCCACGGAAACTGCTACAGGCATGCGTATTCAAATACAGGGATACGCGAACAGGCAGAATATGGCGTTGCGGTCGGCAATGCCTACATACGACAAGTGACTGGCATAGTTGTGAGATCGATTACTGCTGCTACTGTGGCAGGTTATCAAGATTTGAGTGAGTTTGAACGTGATGTTATAGTCAATGCACGAGCGATGTAGAGAAGAAGTGGGGATTTTCCCGTACGACCTTTTCACGAGTATACCATGAATATCGGGAATTGGGTAAAACATCAAATCTCTTCCATTGCTGCTGCCAGAAAAAGATCGTGCAAGAACGGGACCAACGACGACTGAAGAGAACCGTTCAACGAGACAGAAGTGCAACCCTTCCGCAAATAGCTGCAGAATTCAGTGCTGGGCCATCAGTAAGTGTCAGTGTGTGAACTGTTCGACGAAACATAATCGATATGGGCTTTCGGAGCTGAAGGCCCACTCCTGTACCCTTCATCACTGCATGGTACGAAGCTTCACGCCTGGGCCCGTCAACACCGATATTGAACTGTTGATGATTGGAAACATGTTGCCTCCCCAGACGAGTCTCATTTCAAGTTGTATCGAGCGGATGGACGTGCACGGACATGGAGACAACCTCATGAATCTGTGGACCCTGCATGTCAGCAGGGGACTGTTCAGGCTGATGGAGGCTCTGTAATGGTGTAGGGCGTCTACAGTTGGAGTGATATGGGACCCCTGACACGTCTAGATATGACTCTGATGGGTGACACATACGTAAGCGCCCTGTCTGATCACCTGCATCCACTCATGACCATTGTACATTCCGACGGACTTGGGAAATTCCAGCGGGACACGGCTACGCCCCACACGTCCAAAATTGCCACAGAATGGCTCCAGGCACACTCTTCTGAGATTAAACACTTCCGCTGGCCACCAAACTCCCCAGACATGAAAATTAATGAGCATAACTGTGAGGCGTTGCAAATTGCTGTTCAGAAGAGATCTCCACCCGCTCGTACTCTTAAGGATTCACGGACAGCCCTGCAGGATTCATGGTGTCAGATCCCTCCAGCACTACTTCAGTCGAGCCCATGCCACGTCGTGTTGGGGCACTTATGAGAGCCGCGGGGGTGCTACACGGTATTTGACCGGTGTACCAGTTTCTTTGGCTCTTCAATGTATGTGATCGGGTGGACAGGGTAAGCGAGGCAAGGGTATAGTGAGGACTGCCCCAGGGAAGTATATATCTACATTCTCCCCGAGCCACTATATGGTGCGTAGCGGAGGGTGCCCTGTCCCAGATGAACAACACTTTCCTAAAATTCTCCCAACAAACCAAAGTCGACCATTCGTCTTCTCTATCCTTAGATGCTCATTCCATTTAATATTACTTAGCAGCATTGCGCCTAGATATTTAATGGACCTGACTGTGTCAAACAGCACACTACTAACGCTGTATTCGAAAATTGTAGATTTGTTTTGCCTAATCATCTGCATTACGTTGCATTTTTCCATACTTACAGCTACCTGCCATTCATCACACCAACTAGAAATTTTGTTTAAGTGGTCTTGTATCTGCCTACAGTCACAGGACGGTGGCATCTTCCCGTACACCATATCATCATCAGCGCACTGCTGCTTACCCTGTGCGACATACTTGTTCTCAACTTTTTCAGTTATCTTTATAAATATAATTCTACTGTACGTGTGTATGTCACTGAGTTCCACCTAAACGACTGTACCGATTTGAGTGAATTTTTTGGAATGCGTTTGGCTGGTGCCCTGGATGGTTTAGATTCACAGATCAGCCCAGCAGATAGCGCTGCAGTCGGTATCTAGGTTATATATCTATACTGCAACTAAACAGTTGGATCGACTTGAATAAATTTTTGTGTATAAATTCAAATGGGGACCTGGAAAATTTACATTCTTGAATCAGCACGGTAGATGGCGTTGCATATTGAGCGCATTACATTCACATATAAGTCACCTGCATAGGATTTCGTTTATTTTTCGACATTTTAATTTGAGTGTATTATACTAAGTGTGTTTCATTATTTCGACATTTAAATTTTTTGTACGGTGTCTTTTGATATTTCAGGTGTTGCGTTTCAGTGAATATTAAGTGTATTATATTCACATATAAGTTACGTACGTAAAACAGTGCCACGTCTTCGTGGACTCGGAATTCACAATTAGTCCAGAACCGTCGGTTAAATAGATCGGCAGAAGATCGATTGACGGACAATGAAAATTTAAGAAACCAGGCTGCAATCAGACGTGCTAATGGAAGTCAAGAGCAACGCAACGAACGCCTTCGAGCTAATGCATTGAGACAAAGGCTGGCCCGTCAACGAGTCACCGACACATTCAGAACAAGTGAACAGCAGCGTCTGCAAGTGTATCGCGCATTGACACGTGCATCACTCCTTCGCCTTGCGTTTGAATATGAGACGGACATCGACTATTCGTCACATTCACAAATTGTAATCGGTGCTATGAACAAACAATGCCAACACTGTCATGCACTCAAATACAAAGGTGAATCTGCCGGTTTCTGCTGCGCGTCTGGAAAAGTTGTATTGCCACCATTGAATTCGCCGCCAGAACCATTGAAAACAGTATTGGCTGGAGCTACTTCTCAATCTAAATTGCTTTTGCGTAAAATTCGCAAATTCAATTCGTGCGTTCAAATGACATCATTTGGAGAAACAAAAATCGTTCAGAATGAGGATGGTAGCAATTTTCAATCAATGTTTAAGATTGAGGGACAAGTTTGTCATCAAGTTCGTTCTTTAATGCCGATGCCTCATACCGATTCAAATATTCTGAAATTCTACTTCTTGGGTGATGAGGA
The DNA here is from genome assembly GCF_021461395.2 of Schistocerca americana. NCBI lineage: Eukaryota > Metazoa > Arthropoda > Insecta > Orthoptera > Acrididae > Schistocerca > Schistocerca americana. The sequence goes on from NC_060127.1 coordinate 197,689,115, forward strand.
GCAGCAAATAAACGCACGGTGCCAGTACAACCATATCGAGCGGATGGAGGAGCGAGAAACTGTGGGTATTTTAGAACCGTTCTTACAGAATCACAACCAGTTGGTCCAGTTGTTCAACACCGTTTCAAACAGGCTGCAAAAAGACAACTACACGATCGTCATCAAAGCAGACAAAGTACCAGCTGGGCAGCACGCGGGCCGATATAATGCACCGACGTTTAATGATGTTGCAGTTGTTATGGTTGGCGACGCATTTCAACGTCGAGATATACGAATCAAACGCAGAGATAACACAGTGCATACGATTGAAGACAGTCATCGCTCTTACGACGCTTTGCAATATCCATTGATATTTTGGCAAGGAGAATATGGATATCATTTAAATATCAAACAAAGAAATCCAGCGACAGGTACAATCTACACATGTCATTACCAAATATTTTATTTTTATGCACGATTAATTTCGTTTTGTCTTAATTATATTTTTAAAAAAATGGCTCTGAGTACTATCGGACTTAACTTCTGAGGTCATCAGTCCCCTAGAACTTAGAACTACTTAAACCTAACTAACCTAATGACACCACACACAACCATGCCCGAGGCAGGATTCGAACCTGCGATCGTAGCGGTCGCGCGGTTCCTGACTGTAGCGCCTAGAACCGCTCGGCCACCCCGGCCGGCTTATATTTTTACTTTGCAGGTGCAGAAACCAGCAAGAAAGTGAGTGCGATGAACTTGTACGCAAATCGCTTGATGATTCGTGCCAATGATGCCGCCAGCATCGTAATCGCTCAGTTTCAACTATCGAATACATGTTGTTGTTGTGGTCTTCAGTCCTGAGACTGATTTGATGCAGCTCTCCATGCTACTCTATCCTGTGCAAGCTTCTTCATCTCCCAGTACCTACTGCAGCCTAATCCTTCTGAATCTGCTTAGTGTATTCATCTGTTGGTCTCCCTCTACGATTTTTACCGTCCACGCCGCCCGCCAGTACTAAATTGGTGATCCCCTGATGCCTCAGAAAATGTCCTACCAACCGATCCCTTCGTCTAGTCAACTTGTGCCACAAACTCCTCTTCTCCCCAATTTTACGGAACACCTCCTCATTAGTTATGTGATCTTCCCATCTAATCTTCAGCATTCTTCTGTAGCACCACATTTCGAAAGTTTCTATTCTCTTCTTGTCTAAACCATTTATCGTCCATGTTTCACTTCCATACATGGCTACACTCCATACAAATACTTTCAAAAACGACTTCCTGACACTTAAATCTATACTCGATGTTAACAAATTTCTCTTCTTCAGAAACGCTTTCCTTGCCATTGCAAGTCTACATTTTATATCCTCTCTACTTCGACCATCATCAGTTATTTTGCTCCCCAAATAGCAAAACTCCTCATTTCCTAATCTAATTCCCTCAGCATCACCAGACTTAATTCGACAACATTCCATTATCCTCGTTTTGCTTTTGTTGGTGTTCATCCTATACCTTCCTTTCAAGACACTGTCCATTCCGTTCAACTGCTCTTCCAAGTCCTTTGCTGTCTCTGACAGAATTACAATGTCATCGGCGAACCTCAAAGTTTTTATTTCTTCTCCATGGATTTTAATACCTACTCCGAACTTTTCTTTTGTTTCCTTTACAACTTGCTCAATATACATATTGAATAGCATCGGGGAGAGGCTACAACCCTGTCTCACTCCCTTCCCAACCACTGCTTCCCTTTCATGTTCCTCGACTCTTATAACTGCCATCTGGTTTCCGTACAAATTGTAAATAGCCTTTCGCTCCCTTTATTTTACCCCTGCCACCTTCAGAATTTGAAAGAGAGTATTCCAGTCAACATTGTCAAGAGCTTTCTCTAAGTCTACAAATGCTAGAAACGTAGGTTTGCCTTTCCTTAATCTTTCTTCTAAGATAAGTCGTAGGGTGAGGTCGGCTTCTACCAGTTAACTGACAGTTCAGTAATTTTTCTTTGGGATTGGAATTATTATATTCTTCTTGAAGTCTGAGGGTAATTCGCCTGTCTCATGCATCTTGCTCACCAGATGGTAGAGTTTTGTTAGGCCTGGCTCTCCCAAGGCTGTCAGTAGTTCTAATGGAATGTTGTCTACTCCCGGGCCCTTGTTTCGACTTAGGTCTTTCAGTGCTCTGTCAAACTCTTCACGCAGTATCATATCTCCCATTTCATCTTCATCTACATCCTCTTCCATTTCCATAATATTGTCCTCAAGTACATCGCACTTGTATAGGCCCTCTATATACTCCCACCTTTCTGCTTTCCCTTCTTTGCTTAGAACTGGGTTTCCATCTGAGCTCTTGATATTCTTGCAAGTGGTTCTCTTCTCTCCAAAGGTCTCTTTAATTTTCCTGTAGGCAGTATCTTGCTTACCCCTCGTAAGATAAGCCTCTACATTCATACATTTGTCCTCTAGCCATCCCTGCTTAGCCATTTCGCACTTCCTGTCGATCTCATTTTTGAGACGTTTGTATTCCTTTTTGCCTGCTTCATTTACTGCATTTTTGTATTTTCTCCTTCCATCAATTAAATTCAGTATCTCTTCTGTTACCCAAGGATTTCTACTAACCCTCGTCTTTTTGCCTACTTGATTCTCTGCTGCCTTCACTATTTCATCCCTCAAAGCTACCTATTCTTCTTCTACTGTATTTCCTTCCTCCATTCCTGTGAATTATTCCCTTATGCTCTCCCTGAAACTCTGTAGAACCTCTGGTTTAGTCAGTTTATCCAGGTCCCATCTCCTTAAATTCCCACCTTTTTGCAGTTTCTTCATTTTTAATCTACAGTTCATAACCAACAGACTGTGGTCGGAGTCCACATCTGCCCCTGGAAATGTCTTACAACTTAAAATCTGGTTCCTAGATCTCTGTCTTACCATTATATAATCTATCTGAAACCTTCTAGTATCTCCAGGGTTCTTCCATGTATACAACCTTCTTTCATGATTCTTGAACCAAGTGTTAGCTATGATTAAGTTATGCTCTGTGCAGAATTCTACCAGGCGGCTTCCTCTTTCATTTCTTAGCCCCAATCCATATTCACCTACTACGTTTCCTTCTCTTCCTTTTCCTACTGTCGAATTCCAGTCACCCATGACTATTACATTTTCATCTCCCTTCACTACCAGAATAATTTATTTTATCTAATCATACATTTCATCAATTTCTTCACCCTCTGCAGAGCTAGTTGGCATATCAACTTGTACTACTGTAGTAGGCGTGGGCTACGTGTCTATCTCGGCCACAATAATGCGTTCACTATGCTGTTGTAGTAGCTTACCCGCACTCCTATTTTCCTATTCATTATTAAAGCTACTCCTGCATTACCGCTATTTGATTTTGTATTTATAACCCTGTATTCACCTGACCAAAAGTCTTGTTCCTCCTGCCACCGAACTTCACTAATTCCCACTACATCCAACTTTAACCTTTTAAATTTTCTAACCTGCCTGCCCGATTAAGGGATCTGACATTCCACGCTCCGATCCGTAGAATGCCAGTTTTCTTTCTCCTGATAACGACGTCCTCCTGAGTAGTCCCCACCCGGAGATCCGAATGGGAGACTATTTTACCTGCGGAATATTTTACCCAAGAGGACGCCATCATCATTTAACCATACAGTAAAGCTGCATGCCGTCGGGAAAAATTACAGCTGTAGTTTCCCCTTGCTTTCAGCCGTTCACAGTACCACAACAGCAAGGCCGTTTTGGTCAGTGTTACAAGGGCAGATCAGTCAATCATCCAGACTGTTGCCCCTGCAACTACTGAAAAGGCTGCTGCCACTCTTCAGGAACCACACGTTTGTCTGGCCTCTCAACAGATACCCCTCCGTTGTGGTTGTACCTACGGTACAGTGTGCTGATATGAAACTTCCTGGCAGATTAAAACTGTGTGCCCGACCGAGACTCGAACTTGGGACCTTTGCCTTTCGCGGGCAAGTGCTCTACCATCTGAGCTACCGAAGCACGACTCACGCCCGGTACTCACAGCTTTACTTCTGCCAGTATCTCGTCTCCTACCTTCCAAACTTTACAGAAGCTCTTCTGCGAACCTTGCGGTACTAGCACTCCTGAAAGAAAGGATATGGCGGAGACATGGCTTAGCCACAGCCTGGGGGATGTTTCCAGAATGAGATTTTTACTCTGCAACGGAGTGTGCGCTGATATGGCAGAAGTACAGCTGTGAGTACCGGGCATGAGTTGTGCTTCGGTAGCTCAGATGGTAGAGCACTTGCCCGCGAAAGGCAAAGGTCCCGAGTTCGAGTCTCGGTCGGGCACACAGTTTTAATCTGCCAGGAAGTTTCATATCAGCGCACACTCCGCTGCAGAGTGAAAATCTCATTCTAAAAACTTTGAGGTTCGCCGATGACATTGTAATTGTGTCAAAGACAGCAAAGGACCTGCGAGAGCAGCTGAATGGAATGGACAGTGTCTTGAAAGGAGGAACATGAACAAAAGCAAAACGAGGATAATGGAATGTAGTCGAATTAAATCGCGGGATGCTGCGGGAATTATATTAGGAAATGAGACGCTTAGTACTAGATGAGTCTTGCTATTTGGGGAGCAAAATAACTGATGATGGTCGAAGTAGATATGATATAAAATGTATACTGGCAACGGCAAGGAAAGCGTTTCAGAAGAAGAGAAATTTGTTAACATCGAGCACAGATTTAAGTGTCAGGAAGTATTTAGTATTGGAGGGCAGCGTGGAGGGTAAAATGGTAGAGGGAGACGAAGAGATGAATACACTAAACAGATTCAGAAGGATGTAGGTCGCAGTAGGTACTGGGAGATGAAGAAGCTTGCACAGGATAGAGTAGAATGGAGCGCTGCATCAAACCAGTCTCTGGGCTGAAGAACACAACAACATTGTACAGTATTAGTCACTGTTATCTGGCCTGTAATTATGGTAATGAGGGTTTTGATGTTCGGCCATTTCAAACACAGTGAAACTAATGTTATTGAAGCAGATAAGCTCATGAGAGGCTATTGGATGGGAATCAGATAGTTCACTGGAAGTTTGAATTGTCACCAACAAGCGGAAGCAGTCTATGGTAACTCCATTTGAAGTCCTTGCAGCTGAAATGAAATTAATTTTATATAAGACATTTAACATGCCTTTCGCTAAACTTTGTATTTCGGCAGCTGTGATAAATCTGTTTTATTCCTGATGAACATAACATAATTTATTATTGCTGTAAGTTGGCTACTGCGGAATTAGGGTAATCGTGCATTTCAACGAAAATGTCTGCATGAATATTTCTTGTAAAATAGGGTTGCTTGCACAACTTTAACCGAATGAAAGAGCCTTCTATTTAATTAAGAGCCCTCAGCTCGTAAGTCCTTACGTTTTCTTTTAATCTGCTCGTGTGTTTGTTGAATGATTTTGTTATTATGGATACACGGTGACTAATAATTTTATAAGTCTGTTATTCTGAAATGCAATATGTCGCCTTCTGCGGAGTCTTGCCAAATAATAATAGTCATAAACTACACTGCCGTCTGTTCCTGATTGCTTTCTGCGAATTCTGTTTCAGAATTTTTTCATTAATTTAAAAAAAAGGTTATCTGATGATCTTTTGACTAAACCAAATATTAGAACTGTGTGCCAAAACGCCTTCTGCATCTCCTGTTGCCATTTTGTAAGTTCTTTCAGTGATTTTAGAAACGGTTATCTGTTGATCTTTGGATTAAAAAATTGTAACAATGTGGTAAACAATTATTAAAAAAAATGTGTGTGATATTTCTGGCAGTTTCCACTAAACTTCTGACATGAACGATACAAACAATTACATGTATTTCCGAAAAAAAAAGAATGTGATCGTGGATGGTGGAGCTGAGTATGCTTTGGCACAGTTTGCACTGTTGCCAGCCTACTGGTGACGTTATCAATGAGATCATATTCAATTTGGTAGAATCCCCACCTCCCCCTACATCAAACCCCTCTGACATCATGGGCGAATCGCTCTGTATATAAAATAGTGAATAACTCAGATTCTGACGCGGAATTAAAAATTCCAGGATGGTAGACCTAGCCCAACAGCCGTAAGTATGAAATTAAAGATGGGGGATCTTGGGGCAGCTTCTATGATGTCTGAATCCGAGTTAGTGCACCAAGATGGCAGCGACAGTCTAATTGTTCTAAGTATAAAATAAAATAATCACCTGGTTTTCTCAGCCTAGTGGCATCAGAAACCAAAATGACAGACGTGGTGGATACTGGGCTCTCTGGCATGGCTGATAGCTCACTTGTGCTAAGTATGGAATCCAGGAGGTGCACTTGATGAAACTGGGACAACCTGGGTGGTTGTAATAGTTCCTGGATTTTTCGATTTTGCTCAGCATGATGATGTCATATACAAGACAGTGGAACTGGTGTATCCTGGCACAACTTACAAGTTTTCCCGGTCACTTATGCTAAGTATAATATCCAAGGCGGTATTCATGAGGATGCTGGGCACTCTACATGGTTGCCACGTCACTTGTGTCAAGCTCAGAATCTGTTTCTATGTTTATAATGGCCAGAAATTTGAAAAAAAGTCCAACTGTGCAACAATATGCCATCTGTTTTACAAGGTCCCAGTTATACAGGGTGAAAAGTATTTAAACCGACAAACTCTGGGAGGTTGTAGGTGACATCAAAACAAATATTTTTCCCTATGAGGATTATTTAAACAGGTGGAGGCCGTATTACGATCTTCAGTTGTTAGAGGCCGTATTACGCTCTTCAGTTGTAGGCAACTGCTGTCCACCAGTGTGGTAGTGCATTGTCTCTGTTTACTAATGGAGCGATACATGTGGAGCGAGTACACTGATATGGTTGGTGCGTACTACGAAGCGCACCACAACGGAGGAGCTTCACAGCGGGTTTATCAACAACAATATCCTAATCGCCGTATCTCGCAATACGATCTTTGCAGCTGTGTAACAACGTCTGCGTGAGACCGGATCATTTAGCAGATTACCTGGACAGGGACGCCGTCGCACGGTAAGAACGCTGCAAGTTGAAGAAGCTGTCTTGCAGCATGTGGAGCGGGATCCTTCAATCAGCACTCGTGCAATTGCGCGTAACATGGGGATGAATCAGACGAATGTAAGAACAGTCCTTCGAGAGCAATTTTTACGTCCATTTCACTTACAGTGTGTCCACAACCTGGAACCAGTTGATTATCCACCCAGAGCACAGTTTTCGCGGTGGTACCTGGAAAAGTGTGAAATGTATCCTACATTTCCATCCTCTGTGTTATTTACCGATGAAGCAACGTTCGGGCGTGATGGAGTCTTCAGCATGCACAATTCGCATGTTTGGAGTGAGGATAACCCACACGCCACAGTTACTAGCGCTCATCAAGTGCGGTTCTTCATTAATGTACGGGTCGGTGTTGTTGAGCACTGTTTAACTGGGCCGTATCTGCTACCTAGACCATTAAAAGGCAGGCACTATTACAATTTTCTCGCCAGAGCATTGCCAGAATTGCTGGAAGACGTCCCGCTCTCTACAAGACAACGCATGTGGTTCCAACATGACGGGGCGCCGGCACATTTCAGTCGTCGTGTGCGTCGATTCCCGGACCGACTGTTCCCAGAAATGTGGATTGGCAGAGGTGGTCCTGTACCATGGCCTGCTCGATCCCCAGATATGTCCCCTCTGGACTTTTTTGTGTGGGAAGAGATGCACAGCCTTGTTTATGCAACTCCTGTTGCATCAGACGAGGATCTGGTTGCCCGGATAGTAGCAGCAGCAGGAACAATTCAGGATACTCCTGGGGTTTTGCCCGTGTCAGACAGAACATGATCCGATGGTGTAACCTTTGTTTACGTGTCAATGGAGGTATTTTTGAAAATCTACTGTAATTGAAATTGGGTTGTGTTAATGTGTTGCCTCTTGGTCATAAAAAAAATGGAGAAGTATTTGTTGGTTTAGTTAATTCGCCACCAGAGAAATCTTCCTCTACCGGTTTAAATAATCCTCATAGGAAAAAATGACATTAGGGAAAAATATTTGTTTTGATATCCCTACAACCTCCCAGAGTTTGTCGGTTTAAATACTACTCACCCTGTGTTGTCTTAAGAGTCCATTTGCCATAAGCTTAAAACAGCGTAACCGACTGATACAACCTGCATTTTTCAACAGTTACCCCTCCCTCTGACATTAACCACCGAAGTTAGATATTCAGGAGCTGTCTTACCTAAGTTAAAACTGTGTACTATTTAAACATTTACGGTAGGATGTGATAGGGGGAACTGCGTCTTTCTTTAGACTAAAACGTGGAAACCTCCGTTGGTGCCCGTGCGCCACCCCGTGCAGGCCGCTGTGCCACAGGTGGCCACCTGCGGCCACTCGACTGCTGGTGCGGGGCCAGGATTCGCTGGCTCGTGCTATGAACACGCCGACTGTGCAGGAGAGGTGCAGCTGTAACCTCACACACCACTGCAGTCACTCGTCGTACCACATCACAGCAACATCCCCTGGTTGGCACACCCTCAGCTGCTGCATGACATCACGGCTTTTGCTGCAACCCCCTTCTGCCAGAAGTGTGGGGTGAGTATCAAACCTATAAATGCCTAATGGAACAACGCTGCTTTAACGAGAGCACACGATTCAGCACTCAAGTGTTTGCCCACGAGACTGCATTCGCTGTCTTCTTCAAGCCTGCGGCACAGATCCACTTTCCCCTACACTGTTCATTCATACAGATATATATACAGGGTGTTACAAAAAGGTACGGCCAAACTTTCAGGAAACATTCCTCACACACAAAGAAAGAAAATATGTTATGTGGACATGTGTCCTGAAACGCTTACTTTCCATGTTAGAGCTCATTTTATTACTTCTCTTCAAATCACATTAATCGTGGACTGGAAACACACAGCAACAGAACGTACCAGCGTGACTTCAAACACTTTGTTACAGGAAATGTTCAAAATGTCCTCCGTTAGCGAGGATACATGCATCCACCCTCCGTAGCATGGAATCCCTGATGCGCTGATGCAGCCCTGGAGAATGGCGTATTGTATCACAGCCGTCCACAATACGAGTACGAAGAGTCTCTACATTTGGTACCGGGGTAGCGTAGACAAGAGCTTTCAAATGTCCCCATAAATGAAAGCCAAGAGGGTTGAGGTCAGGAGAGCGTGGAGGCCATGGAATTGGTCCGCCTCTACCGATCCATCGGTCACCGAATCTGTTGTTGAGAAGCGTACGAACACTTCGACTGAAATGTGCAGGAGCTCCATCGTGCATGAACCACATGTTGTGTCGTACTTGTAAAGGCACAGGTTCTAGCAGCACAGGTAGAGTATCCAGTATGAAATCATGATAACGTGCTCCATTGAGCGTAGGTGGAAGAACATGGGGCCCAATCAAGGCATCACCAACAATGCCTGCCCAAACGTTCGCAGAAAATCTGTGTTGATGTCGTGATTGCACAATTGCGTGCGGATTCTGTTCAGCCCACACATGTTGATTGTGAAAATTTACAATTTGATCACGTTGGAATGAAGCCTCATCCGTAAAGAGAACATTTGCACTAAAATGAGGAATGACACATTGTTGGATGAACCATTCGCAGAAGTGTACCCGTGGAGGCCAATCAGCTGCTGATAGTGCCTGCACACGCTGTACATTGTACGGAAAAAGCTGGTTCTCCCATAGCACTCTCCATACAGCGACGTGGTCAACGTTACCTTGTACAGCAGCAACTTCTCTGACGCTGACATTAGGGTTATCGTCAACTGCACGAAGAACTGCCTCGTCCATTGCAGGTGTCCTCGTCGTCCTAGGTCTTCTCCAGTCGCGAGTCATAGGCTAGAATGTTCCGTGCTCCCTAAGACGCCGATCAATTGCTTCGAACGTCTTCCTGTCGGGACACCTTCGTTCTGGAAATCTGTCTCGATACAAAAGTACCGCGCCACGGCTATTGCCCCGTGCTAATCCATACATCAAATGGGCATCTGCCAACTCCGCATTTGTAAACATTGCACTGACTGCAAAACCACGTTCGTGATGAACACTAACCTTTTGATGCTACGTATTGAAGTGCTTGATGCTAGTACTGTAGAGCAATGAGTCGAAAGTCAACACAAGCACCGAAGTCAACATTACCTTCCTTCAATTGGGCCAACTGGCGGTTAATCGAGGAAGTACAGTACATACTGACGAAACTAAAATGAGCTCTAACATGGAAATTAAGCGTTTCTGGACACATGTCCACGTAACATCTTTTCTTTATTTGTGTGTGAGGAATGTTTCCTGAAAGTTTGGCCGTACCTTTTTGTAACACCCTGTATACACACACTAGCTTTTAACACATGGCTTCCCCAGCATACACATTCAGCACACATATCACCTCCTACTTGCTCTGTGTCCACTCCCTTCCTCACCTCATCCTGAGTTCACATTATCCTCCCTCCTATGTCTGTCAACCATCTTCTTCCCACTATCGTCATTTATTCCTGCCTCTGTCCATGTCCTCTCTCTGTCCATTCCTCCTCTATCTCTCTCTGGCCATCTCCTCCCCCTCACTTTGACCACCTCCTTCTCCTCCTGCATCTGCCCATCTCATCCATCCCTTCTTTCTGTCCGTCTCATCCTCCTCCCCCCTCTCTCTATCCATCTCTCCTTCCCTCTCTTCTCTGTCCATGTCTGCCTCCTCCCATCTCTCTATCTCCTCCTCCCTCCCTCTCCTCCTGACTCACTTTCCCTAAACCTCCTCCTTCCCACCTCACACTATTTATCTCCTCCTGCGCCATTCTTCTTATCCATCCACTTCTACCACTCTCTCTGTTCTTCCTTCCTTCTTCCCCTCTCTGTCCCTCCCTCATTCTCCCTCTCCCTACTGATCTCCTCCACCTCTCTCTGTCACCCTCCCACCACCTCTCTATCCATCCCATCCTGACCCCTCTGTCTATACCATTCAGCACAGTCTCTTCCCATGCTCTGCAACCTGTATGGCTTAGAAATTATGCCCCTAACGTTTAGGCTGCTCTGTAAAGCAGGCCAATACTGTTCCCACACAATCTGTCTGATGTGCAGGACAGCCTAGCTGTCATGAGCTGAAAATTAAGTTTTTGGACATGTTTCAACACCAATTTGAGCTAGGAGGTAATACTTCTTTGTAATACTTGTGTGTTCTGCTGTTTCTGTTCCATATTTGGTTGAAATCGATCCAGAAGTTTGGGAGACCACATACATATGTTCAATATACAGGGTGGTCCATTGATCGTGACCAGGCCAAATGTCTCACGAAATAAAAGTCAAACGAAAAAACTACAAAGAACGAAACTTGTCTATCTTGAAGGGGGAAACCAGATGGCGCTATGGTTGTCCCGTTAGATGGCGCTGCCATAGGTCAAACGGATATCAACTGCGTTTTTTTTAAAAAGGAACCCCCATTTTTTATTACATATTCGTGTAGTATGTAAAGAAATATGAATGTTTTAGTTGGACCACTTTTTTTGTTTTGTGGTGGATGGCGCTGTAATAGTCACAAACATATGACTCACAATTTTAGACAAACAGTTGGTAACAGGTAGGTATTTTAAATTAAAATACAGAACATAGGTACGTTTGAACATTTCATTTCGGTTGTTCCAATGTGATACATGTACCTTTGTGAACTTATCATCTCTGAGAACGCATGCTGTTACAGCTTGATTACCTGTAAATACCACATTAATGCAATAAATCCTCAAAATGATGTCCATCAACCTCAATGCATTTGGCAATACGTGTAACGACATTCCTCTCAACAGCGAGGAGTTCGCCTTCTGTAACGTTCGCACATGCATTGACAATGCGCTGACGCATGTTGTCAGGTGTTGTCAGTGGATCACGATAGCAAATATCCTTCAACTTTCCCCACAGAAAGAAATACGGGGACGTCAGATCCGGTGAACTTGTGGGACATGGTACGGTGCTTCGACGACCAATCCACCTGTCATGAAATATGCCATTCAATACTGCTTCAACCGCAAGCAAGATATGGTGCTAGACATCCATCATGTTGGAAGTACATCGCTATTCTGTCATGCAGTGAAAGATCTTGTAGTAACATCGGTAGAACATTACGTAGGAAATCAGCATACATTGCACCATTTAGATTGCCATCGATAAAATGGGGGCCAATTATCCTTCCTCTCATAATGACGCACCATACATTAACCCGCCAAGGTCGCTGATGTTCCACTTGTCGCAGCCATCGTTGATTTTCCGTTGCCCAATAGTGCATATTATACTGGTTTACGTTACTGCTGTTGTTGAATGACGCTTCATTGATAAATAGAACGCGTGCAAAAAATCTGTCATCGTCCTGCAATTTCTCTTGTGCCCAGTGGCAGAACTGCACACGATGTCAAAGTCGTCGCCATGCAATTCCTGATGCATAGAAATATGGTACAGATGGAATCGATGTTGATGTAGCATTCTCAACACCGACGTTTTTGAGATTCCCGATTCTCGCGCAATTTGTCTGCTACTGATGTGCAGATTAGCCGCGACAGCAGCTAAAACACCTGCTTGGGCGTCATCATTTGTTACAGGTCGTGATAGACGTTTCACATGTGGCTGAACACTTCCTGTTTCCTTAAATAATGTAACCATCCCATCCGGCGAACGGTCCGGACACTTGGATGATGTAGTCCAGGATACCGAGCAGCATACATAGCACACGTCCGTTCAGCATTATGATCACAATACCCATACATCAATACGATATCGGCCTTTTCCGCAATTTGTAAACGGTCCATTTTAACACGGGTAATGTATCACGAAGAAAATACCGTCCGCACGGGCGGAATGTTACGTAATACCACGCACTTATACGTTTGTGACTATTACAGCGCCATCTATCACAAAGCGAAAAAAGTGGTCCAACTAAAACATCCATATTTCTTTAAGTATTACACGAATACGTAATAAAAAATGGGGTTTCCTATTTTAAAAACGCAGTTGATATCCGTTTGACCTATGGCAGCACGCCGGCCGTTGTGGCCGTGCGGTTCTAGGCGCTGCAGTCCGGAGCCGCGGGACTGCTGCGGTCGCAGGTTCGAATCCTGCCTCGGGCATGGATGTGTGTGATGCCCTTAGGTTAGTTAGGTTTAAGTAGTTCTAAGTTCTAGGGGACTGATGACCTAAGATGTTAAGTCCCATAGTGCTCCGAGTCATTTGAACCACTTTTGAACCTATGGCAGCACCATCTAGTGGGCCAGCCGTAGCGCCATCTGGTTTCCCCCATCAAGCCAGACGAGTTTCGTTCTTTGTAGTTTTTTTCGTTTGATGCTTATTTCGTGAGATATTTGGCCCGGTCACTATCAGTGGACCACCCTGTATATACTAGCCTTTTCCCACAGTTTACCTGCACATGTGTATGACACATGTAACGCACACATCTCTTGGTCCTTCTCCTCCTGTGCCCTCTGCCCAAAAACTCCTCACCTCCCTAACAGCCCATCTCCCCCCGACATATCTCATCCCATCTCCTTCCGTCCTCTGTTTCCATCCATCTTTTCCACCCCCTCTCTGTGCATCTCGCCCTCCCCCTCCTCCCCTGTACACCACCTCCTTCCTTCTCCCTCCCTATCCACCCCCTCCTGCCCGCTCTTCCTATCCATCCCCTCATAGCCCCACCCTCTCTCTACCTCCTCATCTATCCATCTCAACCTTCCACCAGGTGTGCCTTTCTGTGTGTGTAGCACCTGCAAAATAGGTCTATAATGCATGCTAGTACTACTCCCACAACATTCCCCTCAAGCAACACACCATACATGCCACGGACTTGGAAACACTTTTGTCCCCATGAAAAGTAAGCAGCTATGCCAAGCAGATTGACAAATCAAGCTGATACCACACCAGCATAACACACCTGTTGTGCTGGGCAGTGCACACATTGGAGTCTGGAAAACGATTTATTGCTCTTGATGTGAAGTGTGCCCTGCAAAGCAGATCAGTAAGGCTTGTCGATAAGCCATGTTGACACTATTCCCAAAAAACACATCCATTGTGTAGGGGTTTCTATGGATCAAGGGCTTAAAAACACACATGTTCACATCTCCCTAAATATTAGAGGCAGAGCATTATAAGCCCCTTATGCTGTTCCTCTCATGGCAAGAATTTTTTGTGTCGAATTTGATCCACTTTGGTCCATGGGTCTGAGAGGAGTTCCCAGACATACAAGTACATACATGTTCTCTGCTTTGTATATGTTAAGATTAGCTCTTCCCTGTAGCTAAGGCACACACAAATATGTCAGATGCAATGGACACACCTCTTCCCCCATCCTCTCTTTGTCCATCTCCTCCTCCCTACATTCTGCCTATCACTTCCTCGCCTGATTGTCTTTCCATTGCTGTGTCCGGCCTCTCTGCACATCTCCTCTTCCCCCTTCCAGCATTCTTCTGCCTCTTCTTGACACTCATCTCCTTCCTCTCTCTACCAGTTTCCTTACCCCATTAACTCTACCCATCTCCTTCTGCTCCCTCTCAGCACATCTCCTCATCTCCCTCTTTCTGTCGATATCCTCATAACCCCTTCTCTCTCTGTACATTTTGTTCTACCACTCACACCTTGTCCATCTTTTCCTCTCCCTGTTTGTTCATCTTCTTAACCTTCCTCTTTCATCCTCTCCTCTCCCTCTCTCTGTCTGTCTCACCCTGCACCTATCTCTCTCTGCCCATCTCTTTACCCCTCCGGCCCTCTCTCTCTGACAGAAAAACTGTTTTTTGTCTATGATGTATAGACTGCCATGGAGAGTAGGCCAATGAAGCAGCTGATACAACTATTACACAATACACTTGTTGTGCAGGGCAATCTATATGTTGGGGGTCTGAAAATCCGTTTTTTGCCCTATTGTCTAGGCTGCCCTACAAAGCAGCTCAGTAGGTAGGTCAATACTACTCCCACACAACATACCTGCAATGCAGGGCAGCCTATATGTCAGGGCTGCAAAGTGCACATTTTGGCCCATATCTTCATGCCTATTGGAGCTAGGGGATTATAATCACCATAGGCATGACACTCATGAGACCTCCAGTTTCTTAAATTGATCCACTGGTTTCGGAGGAGATTTCTGATGTACACACATTCTGCTTTATATATATAGCACACACACAATCAACAAACCTTTGTCACATTCAGTACAATTTCACAAACAAAACAATAATTGAATCTATATGCTTTGGAGACAAAATAATACTGAAGAGTCCTGTCCCACAAGGAAGCAGGGGAGGGGATGATGTTATGGGCAGCCAGTATCTTTCTACAACACAAATGCACACATGGATTAATGCAGTTCTTTATTTACATGACCTGGAATGTGTTCTTAACTTGACTAAGAGTCCACGTTTGTGGTACAAGCTCATCAGTAATAGTCCCACTATGATCACTAATCTGGTCACCGTGTACTGCTGTAGACTGTGGTGAACTAAACCTGCCCTGCAAGTAAACTGACAGATGCCGAACTGGACGAGTGAGTGAGTGAGGCCCTCCAATTAGCGACAGCACCCTAAATATACGCTGCAGAGAGGGCGTCGGCGGCGTGTTGCTTGCGGTCGTGTCTCTGGCCTCTCTCGTGATAGGCACACTTCAGCCAGTGCCTACTAATTGATTTTCGTGCATCTTTGCTCACTGGTGTGCTGGCGACAGCTTATGCCACCACAAATACATTGACTGAAAAGTGATAGAACTCAATGAATGAATAGAGAAACTTGAAACGATAATCGCAAATTAACATCCTCCCTATTAGAGAACCACCTATTTACACGTTTCTACAAGTTTACTGGCGGAATTAAAGCTGTGAGGATGGGGTGTGACTCGTGTTGGGTAGCTCAGTTGGTAGAGCACTTGCCTGCGAAAGGCAAAGGTCCCGAGTTCGAGTCTCTGTCCGGCACACAGTTTTAATCTCCCAGGAAGTTTCATATCAGCGCACACTCCGCTGTAGAGTGAAAATTTCATTCTAGAAACATCCCCCAGGCTGTGGCTAAGCCATGTCTCCGCAATATCATTTCTTCCAGGAATGCTAGTTCTGCGAGGTTCGCAGGAGAGCTTCTGTGAAGTTTGGAAGGTAGGAGATGAGGCACTGGCGGAATTAAAGCTCTGAGGACAGGGCGTGAGTCGTGTTTGGGTAGCTCAATTGGTAGAGCACTTGCCCACGAAAGGCAAAGGTCCTGAGTTCGAGTCTCGGTCTGGCACACAATTTTAATCTGCCAGGAAGTTTCAGTTTCTAAAGATGGCGCCATTGTAGTTGTAGTAACTGTAGTAGCACCAGGTTCATCCAAAGATTGAAGCAGTAATTTCCACAATCATACAGAGGGCAGAAAATAAATGCCGCAACTGGAGATCATCATGCAATTTCTCATCCAGGATCAATACAAAAGTTTATCCAGCAAAATCAGATTGGCTGCGGTTTGAAAATAACTGTATGAAAACGAGGAGTTGGCAACACTGTCACATTGTGCAATGTATCGGAATGTACAGAGAAACGTATATCACACTGCATTACTGTACCAGCCATCCTAGGTCACTGAGTAACCTGCTGGGGCACAAAACCCACATCCAGCATGGAGCTCTGGTTTCAATTCTCATCAGATTCCTTTTTTACTTTTTAGAGGTCCGTTTCCCGGTTCTCACGATTTACAAGCACGACATCATTCGTCATGTGACAACAGCATATCACGTGACAGTGGCATCCATTAAACTGCATGCACATGTCTACTAATTGTGCAGTGCACAACCATAACTGATGCTGTCATGTTCACGTGGTGTTGCTTCCCAATGGAGTACACAAAGGATGAATATACTGATATGCTTTTGGCGCTGAGTGCCTCCAATAACAAAGCTGCTACTGCTGTGGCCCGTGTGAATGCTGCACAGTACCCTCAAAGGCCTCATCCTGATAAGAATGTTTTTCATTGCCTTGAGCATTGCCTTCACAAACCGGTAATCTTCATCCGCAGGTAACAGACAGAGGTTGTCTATGAACTGGACACACTCCACAAACAGAGGAAGGGTATCTTGAAACCGTTCAACCATCACCTAGTTGGAGTACCTGTGACACTGCAAAGCAGTTCTGGATATCTCAAAGACTTGTTGTTGCCGTGTTGCATGATGTTGAACTGCATCCATATCATTACAAGTTAACTTAACACCATTGGCCAGAAGACCGCATTCAACCAGTGCTTTTGTGCCAAGTGAAAACTAAGGAACATTTTATAAATAGTGTGGTATGGACTGACAAACCTGGATTCACTTTTGAACATACACTCCTGGAAATGGAAAAAAGAACACATTGACACCGGTGTTCAGACCCACCATACTTGCTCCGGACACCGCGACAGGGCTGTACAAGCAATGATCACACGCACGGCACAGCGGACACACCAGGAACCGCGGTGTTGGCCGTCGAATGGCGCTAGCTGCGCAGCATTTGTGCACCGCCGCCGTCAGTGTCAGCCAGTTTGCCGTGGCATACGGAGCTCCATCGCAGTCTTTAACACTGGTAGCATGCCGCGACAGCGTGGACGTGAACCGTATGTGCAGCTGACGGACTTTGAGCGAGGGCGTATAGTGGGCATGCGGGAGGCCGGGTGGACGTACCGCCGAATTGCTCAACACGTGGGGCGTGAGGTCTCCACAGTACATCGATGTTGTCGCCAGTGGTCGGCGGAAGGTGCACGTGCCCGTCGACCTGGGACCGGACCGCAGCGACGCACGGATGCACGCCAAGACCGTAGGATCCTACGCAGTGCCGTAGGGGACCGCACCGCCACTTCCCAGCAAATTAGGGACACTGTTGCTCCTGGGGTATCGGCGAGGACCATTCGCAACCGTCTCCATGAAGCTGGGCTACGGTCCCGCACACCGTTAGGCCGTCTTCCGCTCACGCCCCAACATCGTGCAGCCCGCCTCCAGTGGTGTCGCGACAGGCGTGAATGGAGGGACGAATGGAGACGTGTCGTCTTCAGCGATGAGAGTCGCTTCTGCCTTGGTGCCAATGATGGTCGTATGCGTGTTTGGCGCCGTGCAGGTGAGCGCCACAATCAGGACTGCATACGACCGAGGCACACAGGGCCAACACCCGGCATCATGGTGTGGGGAGCGATCTCCTACACTGGCCGTACACCACTGGTGATCGTCGAGGGGACACTGAATAGTGCACGGTACATCCAAACCGTCATCGAACCCATCGTTCTACCATTCCTAGACCGGCAAGGGAACTTGCTGTTCCAACAGGACAATGCACGTCCGCATGTATCCCGTGCCACCCAACGTGCTCTAGAAGGTGTAAGTCAACTACCCTGGCCAGCAAGATCTTCGGATCTGTCCCCCATTGAGCATGTTTAGGACTGGATGAAGCGTCGTCTCACGCGGTCTGCACGTCCAGCACGAACGCTGGTCCAACTGAGGCGCCAGGTGGAAATGGCATGGCAAGCCGTTCCACAGGACTACATCCAGCATCTCTACGATCGTCTCCATGGGAGAATAGCAGCCTGCATTGCTGCGAAAGGTGGATATACACTGTACTAGTGCCGACATTGTGCATGCTCTGTTGCCTGTGTCTATGTGCCTGTGGTTCTGTCAGTGTGATCATGTGATGTATCTGACCCCAGGAATGTGTCAATAAAGTTTCCCCTTCCTGGGACAATGAATTCACGGTGTTCTTATTTCAATTTCCAGGAGTGTATTTTCAATCTCCACTACTGCCGTTATACTATACAGGTACTTGAGACACTCGAACAATCCTTTCATCCTTCTCTGATGAACTATGATCACAACCATAGGAGGAAGCATAAGCGACCAAAGGCAGAACTAGTTAGGGCATAAACACAAATGGCGAGTTAACATACACTCACAAGCGACATCAGCAAGCCCCTGCAAGTCAGCGAATTGACTGGAAATGACAGCTGCTATTAAAGCCGACCAACAGGCTACAGCAGGGAAGCTCGCACACTAATGCACAAACAAACCGCCAACGCCACCCTATACTTTAAATCGGATATATGACCTAATGGACACTAAACAACGATGAACCCAACTGTTTCAGCCATGTTAATGCTGACCGAGAAGCCAGCACTGGTAACCACCTGCAGCTGCTGAGTAACACAACTCCACAATGTCACAGGTATCCGCCTGCATGATACCCACTACCAACGAAGCCTACCCTTGCATGACATGTTGCAGGCAGCAAGGGAACTGCTACTGCTGTTACAACCTGACCCAATTATCAAGGTGGTTTTTTCCCTTCGGTTTTGCCTTGGCACGTTTTTCCCCTCTGCCCTTCAAACTACTACCCTTCATTCAACTTTCGACCCAATTTATCTCCAGATGTGCATGTATTAATGGTTCATCATAACTAGATGTACATAGACCTCACTTAGTGCCCACCTGTGAATGTGGCTCTGAGGCATGCTTTGGCATAAATCTGTGGCAGGAGTGCTTTTGGACCCTTGCCTATTTCAAGACAAGTTGAACGCATCCATGTATCATATGTTTCTTTGCAATGAGTAGCTTGATGGGTTAGGTGTTCGGCGACAGCTACAGTTTCAGCATGACGCTGCACTACCATACTTTGGAATAAATGTGCATATCTATTTAAATAAAGTGTTTCGAGGGAATTGAATTGGTCGTGGAGTTCCAATATCTTGGCCTCCATGTTTCCTGGACCTTAATCCGCTAGATTTTTATTTGTGGCGATACTCAAAGATACAAGTTTATGGTACACCGCCCATCGATGAACCAACCTAAAAGCTCGCGTGCAAGCTGCACCAGCAGTGGAAGATGCAGGTGTACTGCATAGCTTCCAGTAAAAGCATGATCCAGCACATGGCGAAGTGTTACTAAATCCATGTTGACGACTTTAACCAGTGTCTCTTTAGTGAATGTTGCTCATATGTGTAAATACCAGCTCCATGGATATAAGTCTAGGTGTTGAAGATACAGGATGAAATTATCGTGCATATCATAATGTGCAATCCAGTGTAGCCCACCAACTGTGTTTTTTGAAGCTCACTGGATACAGATTATGTTTGTGCAGCCACTATAATTTTCTATTGGCTTTATTTGTGTCATGGACGAAAAACGGTGGTCGTTTATGTCTGTAAGAAGTTCATGTTGTGTCTTGTTGTTTACATTGACACAAAATCAGCTCGAATAATGGCATGTCAGCATATCGTTACTCATGGCGTCGGCTCGTCTCACTGTGCTAATGGGACAACTCCAGCACAGCACAGGTTCAATGTTACCTATTCTTGTCCATGCTGCACCCAGTTACAACATCATCAAAGCCTCGACTTTCAAATAACATTTCTATTAAACCCATTGATGGGACTACATTTTGCTACATACAGTTTTGTCTTGAATTGGGATTAGGAATCACATACCTACTGCTGTGGTATTTTTTCTTCATCCTGTATACCTCCAAAAAATCAAACAGTAGGTTACCAACTAACAACAACATGAACAAACGATTTTTGTTGCGAAGCTACTCACAATGTAATGTAAGTAATAATTGCAGTTACCTTGATCTATCACGCAGTAAATGTTGCCATCATGAAGCATCAGTCTGCACCAAAACAGTCGATGTCATTTTGGTATTGTCAATGTGCTTGTGTTTGTGTGTGTGTGTGTGTGTGTGTGTGTGTGTGTGTGTGTGTGTGTGTCCCTACGTTTGAAAGTAGATCTTCACGTTCCTGCTTACTGAATGACATGTTTGCAAACTTCTGATTGCTTTTTCATGTTGTGGAAAGAAGATCAACAATGAACAGATTGGGAAAAACCAGAAAATTGGAAGTACACTCTGACACATTAAAGATTAAGATCAAACAGTCCAGCTTGCTGGGCAGAAAAAGAGGTTATGTTAGGTATGAATAAATAGGAATAACTGTAGATATACTGAAGTCTTGGAATGGACAGAGACTGCAAACTCAAAGGCAAATACCTGTGAATTGTGTCACACACACATGGCGAAAGTGACACAGGCTGTTAGGCATCACTAGGATCAGTAGTAACTCTGTTCAGGCAACCAGGAGTGAGATCTGTTGTGCCATGCAGCAGCCATCACATCAGTGGGGGATGTGTCCGCAACACACCACAGCTCTGGTGGGTGCTGCAACTGCATGCACGTGTACTGCTGAATCTTGTTAGCTCTGCTGGTATGTGCACAGCTTGCAGACACAAGAAACCCTCCAACACTTTTCTTTAAATTAAGATGTCATTTTTCCTGTCACAACCTACCATTTTAAAAAGCATTAAGTTTTAAATTTAGGGCCTGTCATCTCTTGGATTTCAAATTTAGTGTAGCAGTGAACTGTGACAACAAAGGTACAGTGGAAATTATTTCAACGTTCAGAGTGCACCAGGAGCTACCTTGTTTTAAAAAAAGGGCAAGTGGACTCTACAATGTCATTCAGTTCTAGAGCACGATTGGGCTAATTGGAATTTCCACTATATTTAATTTCCCAATGTTATCAACTTAGGACCATATTTTTGTCCTAGAGACCTGTCAACCATGCACACTAAAGCTTGTATTTTAAGTATGTCTTCTGGGATTTAATACTTAGCTCACATGACATCATTATCCACAAGTTTCACCTTCTTGTATTTGAAGAAATAGTGCTGTGGAAAACCCCGAAACTCTGATCACCACGTAGCCTGTCACAAAATTCTTGGGGACATCTTGGAGTCTATATGTAAACACAAGTGATCTGACAACCAATCCCAGAATCCATCAGGTTGGTCATCTTGGATTCTGACATCATAGAGTTAAGAAAAACCAGTGGTAATGTCAGATCACATACTTCTAAGAAATGCACTAAGTCCGCCATCTCGGATTTTTGAATTTCCAACCAACTTTTAAATGTTTCATCATTTTATGCACCCAGAAAGTAGTATGTCATCAGAAGGGTACGGAGAAGGTAAGTATGACAATAATAATTGATGATGTCACCAATGAGGTCGTCTGGAATTTGACAACAATGAAGACTGTCCCCGGATATACACCCCACTGCTACTTTCTTGCTGTTTAACATTCAGTTCTATAAATACCTAGAGTGCAAATGATTTTATATTGCTGTTTAAGCATTGTGATGCCACATGTTATCAGTATTCTGGAGAGTCATTACTAACGTTACATGTGTGTTTAAAGAAACATGGCAGAAAAAATTTCTCACCTATTATTTTGCGTTCTTTCCTATACACACCATTATGAAATAGTTTCAGATACAAAATGAGTGGAACAGCATTACATTCTATCCAGGACCACAGTGATTTCACAGATCGGAAAACTGCTTTAAACTGTATTTTGTTCCACAGCCCATCTGAGCTATCTAAAAATGACTTTGATAAGAAGATGATGATAATGTGAGACACGTATTATTATAACCAGGTGCTAGAACAGGGTGTATACGCCGACAAGGAAAAAAAATTTCCGGATTTTTCCCGGATTTCCCAGTTGCAAATACACTTTCTCCAGGGTGAAAACACACCTTTTCCGTGTTAAGTGACAGTATATTTTCTCTCGGAACTGTAAAACGTATGAATCCTTTGAATTGTTAAGCTTTTATACACAGGCGTAGAATTTCCGAGTACTTTGGAAGATGAAACTCAAGGAAAAAAACATGTTTTCGAAAGATCTTCGATATGCAGCAACATGTACACTGCATATTTCCGTATTACGAAAGTATAAATTCGAATTCAACCAAACACCGCATTTTACTTTCCGAACCATTGGAATCGAGATTGCGATGTGCTTTTGTAAGCCAGTCATAGCTCATGTCACGTGATCTCGCCAGCCGATGACAGCTGATATTCAGAGCATAGGACACGTGATGTAGTCAGCCAATAGCAACGTCACTGTTAAACACAAACAGGAAAAGTTAATGGTTTAAATTTATATACATAGTGTTGCTGCAAGAAAAGTAAAGTTTTCACATCTAATATTGATATTATTTGCAAGTGTTATACTTTAAGATATATCACAAAAATGAGTCAGTAAAATTTTTAATAACGACATAAATGTCTGGTCTTCTGTGCTCGAAAATCTTCTAAATGGCTCGTCATCAAAGAGTTCATTTCTAAATGAGAGCCAAACGCTCTGTGTGTTAAGAAATTCATCGTACGTTCTCGCACATAGTTCAACTTGCGTAAAAGGAAATTTACATTGAAATTAACACATTTCAGACCACCATGTGCAATATTTTCCCACTACCTGTTAGAAATGTGTTCGTTTCAGCAGTTGTCAGGGAGCGCCAGATAACAGGCGTCACCCCACTTGCGCAGCTACGATGACGCAGGAAGGCCGTATGTTTGCACGCGTAAAACGTTAAAAGATCTTACATGTTGTCATAAAAGAAAAGAGACATCAGAGGATGCTCCCAGAGAATGTTGTGAACCATACTACAACGTTCACACTGAAAGTGCATACTTTAAGTGCACATTCGTATGTCCAGATTCCCAATGAAGTAGGCCTCGAGCAGATATTAAGCTTTTCAGTGTGGTTTTTGGGAAGTAAATTTTCTTGGAGTACCAGTACTGTATTATCTCATGTTTGGTTCTTCATTATGGCAAAACGCCATACGTGCTAGAAGATGAAAACGTGCACTTGAAATGAGCGAACAGTTGAAACTAGCCAATAGTACGGAATTAAACACTTTATTTCAAATACGCTGACTGCCTCAGCGGAAACGATTAATAAAAACAAAGTTTGTTTAGCAAACCGACAAAAATAACTTCATTGTTCTGTAAGATGATTAAAACTTGACTGTCAGAAAGGTGGAAATAAGATAAAATCTGAAACTAATAACATATTTCAGCCTTCCGTAATTATGTGAATGTATTTGATTCACTTGATAGGTCTCGGCCACGGAAATCCGTTTTGTTTTCATTGGACACGAGAGCAGTGAACGAAGAGGAAACAGCAAAATCACTAAACGTAAGCACGGGTCACGTGGAGACTACCCACCCACCCCCACTACAACTCAGGCTGCTCTGTCTACGATAGTTCCGAACCGGGGCAATTCTAGATAGCGGCGCCCCCCCCCCCCCCTCCTCCCTCGAACGTTAGAGGTAGGACGGCAAAAATTAAAAAAAAATCGAATTTTCAAAAATATGTTCATTTTGTAGTGCACATGTTTCTGAAGAGACTGATAATAAAACAAATATGTTCGCGGCAATGTAAAACATGTTTCTGGTCTTCAGTGTGCCGAAGTGCACTGCCACGTCTCCTCACATAGTTTTCTTCTATCCCACGTCACTTTATTTCGCTCTGTGGAATTGAGACGTGCAACATTTTGTAATAGGTGCCATCAAACTACACTCAGGACAGTGGAAAGTAAAATGTCCTGCGGTGCATTTCCTGCTCCCAGTCGGCCGGTCTGACATCCTGCCCCTCTTTCTTTTTAAAAAGAAAAAGAAAAAAACCTCGCAATTGACACTGGATGAGATGATTTGTGATCGGGAGAAGAAGAACTCTTCAGAAAATTTGCACTGTTTATTGCCAATTAGCTAATAACTTGCTGGTTTGTGTGACATAAAATTAAATATAGGATACATAAAACCAGTAAAGACAAGAGACAAGGAAGGCAGTACACATTTCTTCAATCGTTAGCTCCAAGCATTTTTTTTCTCTCTGATCTTGCTATAGCTTTACATAGCATGTTTTCCTTTCTGCGAAAGAATCTATTACCTTATCAAAATTCGTCAAACGTCCTGCTACTCGTCTGTTTTGTCATGTCTGCTATATAAAACAAAATAGGCCTTTCTAATATTGCAGCAATTGTAGCACACACCAAATAAACGAGACTGTTTTGGCAGAAATGGTCATTTTTAGAACACAACAGATTATAATTCACGAAGTACCAATATCAAATGACTATTTAGCCTAGTACACGCGAAAAGCTTTATGTTAGGAAACAGTTTTACATTTCATTCAAACGCTCCAGTTTCTCATGCATGAGATCGAAAAGTAGTACGAAATTTTTATATAAACTTTGAATCGTCATATTCTTCCATAATTTGTGCGATGTCGCTGTTTCTTTTTCCTCCTAACAACTTTGTTCTAACAGACAATCTTGTCATCAATAACTTTGGAACTACACTACTGGGCATTAAAATTGCTACACCACGAAGATGACGTGCTACAGACTCGAAATTTAAGCGACAGGAAGAAGATGCTGTGACACGCAAATGATTAGCTTTTCAGAGCATTCAGACAAGATTGGCGCCGGTGGCGACACCTACAACGTGCTGCCATGAGGAAAGTTTCCAACCGATTTCTCATACATAAACAGCAGTTGAGCGGCGTTGCCTGGTGAAACGTTGCTGTGATGCCTCGTGTTAGGAGGAGAAATGCGTACCATCACGTTTCCGACTTTGATAAAGGTAGGATCGTAGCCTATCGGGATTGCGGTTCATCGTATCACGACATTGCTGCTCGCGTTGGTCGAGATCCAATGACTGTTGCCAGAATATGGAATCGATGGGTTCAGGAGGGTAATACGGAACGCCGTGCTGCATCCCAACGGCCTCGTATCACTAGCAGTCAAGATGACAGGAATCTTATGCGCATGGCTGTAACGGATCGTGCAGCTACGTCTCGATCCCTGAGTCAACAGATGGGGACGTTTGCAAGACAACAACCATCTGCACGAACAGTTCGACGACGTTTGCAGCAGCATGGACTATCAGCTCGGACACCATGGCTGCGGTTACCCTTGACGCTGCATCACAGACAGGAGCGCCTGCGATGGTGTTCTCAACCTGGGTGCACGAATGGCAAAACGTCATTTTTTCGGATGAATCCAGGTTCTGTTTACAGCATCATGATGGTCGCATCCGTGTTTGGCGAAATCGCGGTGAACTTACATTGGAAGAGTGTATTTGTCATCACCATACTGGCGTATCACCCGACATGATGGTATGGGGTGCCACTGGTTACACGTCTCGGTCACCTTTTGTTCGCATTGACGGCACTTTGAACAGTGGACGTTACATTTCAGATGTGTTACGACCCGTGGCTCTACCTCTCATTCGATCCCTTGATGAACTGTGGTATCGTGTTGAAGCTGCATGGGCAGCTGTACCTGTACACGCCATCCAAGCTCTGTTTGACTCAATGCCCAGGCGTATCAAGGCCGTTATTACGGCCAGAGGTGGTTGTTCTGGGTACTGATTTCTCAGGATCTATGCACCCAAATTGCGCGACACTGTAAGCACATGTGAGTTCTAGTATAATATATTTGTCCGATGAATATCCGTTTATCATCTGCATTTCTTCTTGGTATAACAATTTTAATGGCCAGAAACATATTTCTACCATTTTCAAAACTTATTAGCCGGTTAAATTCAGTAACTCTGCCAGAATCACCAGTTTAGTTACACCGCGATTATTCTCCGGTTGCGTTGTTACATGTTTGTACAACGCGTTTTTCGCGCTGCTTCCAGAATAGAAGTTAAGCGGCTGCTAGCCGGAGACTGTTAACAGGTCTTTACTAGTGTAGCGATCTGGCCAAAAATTTTCTGACAAAATTCCATTTTCTTGGATACACCGAGAAGATAACACGTAATCTTTCTTACCTGTTGGTCGTTTATTTCCACGCTGGTAGTCTGAACCTATGGATTTCGCTAATAATTATAACAACGCTGTTCATTCGCAAGCCGAATCAACCAAATAATCTCACAGCGACTGGCACCATCCGTACGGCTTTACTCTGCTCAGTTCGTATAGCCGCGTCCCCTTTTGTCTGCAGGAAAGTTTATTTCTGGATGCGACGAGGATTCCCCTGACAGACACATGACGTACACTATGCACGCATTCAAAAATCAGTTTACGATTCTTTCAAAAATCAACTTAGGATGTGTTCAAAATTGTTCTAAAACCAGCAGGGATACGTGTACAAATCATGTGGATAATCGATAGGCCAACGTGTGCTGGATGTGGATGCTTGTGAAACAAGGATTTTTCCCCTCCAGAATATAAATGTGGCGCCCCCCGACGAAATTGCCACCCGGGTCAGATACCTCGGTCCCCCCCCCCCCCCCCCCTCTCTCTCCAAGATCCTGGGCCTGCTGCGCATGCGTGAATCTGGCAGCTTGGGCGCTCCGCTCCAGCAGAGTTTTTCGCGGTATCATCCAGCTGCTTGCTGCGAGCGACTGCTTACACAGCCAACAGCCACCTTTCTGTAGCCAGAAGCGGGAGAACTGCGCATGCGCACAAGCCCGCTAGTAACTGCTAAAAGGAATCTAATGTAAACAGTTGTGACGTCGCGCTTATCGGAGGCAGTTTGTTGTTTTGAAGCATTGCATAGTCTTTCTAAAGCCTTTGACACATTTTGCTGTTGGCAGACGCTTGAATGAGCCTTGCGTTTTGTTATAGTATATGGCACATTTCCTTTACGATTTATGTTTTATTTTCGTTTTTTTCTCTCGTTCATGTATTATTGCTGCAGTATTATTCTGCAGTAGCGGGATACAGTAATATCCTTTGTCAGAGTATCGGTCCTTACCAGTCAAAATTACAGCAATTTAATTGAAAACTAAAACAATGAAAAATTCCAGGAAATCTGAAAGATTTCCTGGTTTTCCCGGTTTTCTCCAGGATCTCCCGGTTCGTATACTCCTTGTAGAAGAAGATCAACCACTACTAGTCGCAAGCGACCGCTTGCAGCACAACCAAGCTTTCCCACCATAAGCACTTGCATACGGCGTCAGCAGGTCACAATGACAAACATGACTTGCACATAATGACAAGTATGTAGCTTCTCCCACCTAGTCATTAGCATTTGCACTGGATGATATGTATGTACAATGTCGTGAATATGGGGTCTGTGACAATAAGGGAGGAAAATATATGTAAGAAATTATCAGTGTTGTTTGATGTTGAATTCAATGAAGAGCCATCGTGCAATTTTTCTTGTTTACGCCACTTCAGGCTACATGTTATAAGTATTGCTGTATTGTCTTCATAGGAAAATCACATACATATTTTTCATTTTTTTGTTATGTGCTTTGTTATTACCACCCATACGAAGATCGTAAGACATTTTGGTCTTATGCCAAAGCGGTAGGTGGATCAAAACAAAATGTCCAGGCACTCTGTGACCAAAATGGTACTGAAACAGAGGATGACAGACTAAAGGCCGAAATACTAAATCTCTTTATCCAAAGCTGTTTCACAGAGGAAAACTGCACTGTAGTTGCTTCTCTAGATTGTCGCACAGATGACAAAATGGTAGATATCGAAATAGATGACACAGGGATAGAAATACAATTAAAATCGCTCAAAAGAGGAAAGGCCGCTCGACCTGATGGGAGACCAGTTCAATTTTACACAGAGTACGCGAAGGAACTTGCCCCCCTTCTTACAGCGGTGTACCGTAGGGCTCGGGAAGAGCGTAGCGTTCCAAAGGATTGGAAAAGGGCACAGGTCATCCCCGTTTTCAAAAAGGGACGTCAAACAGATGTGCAGAAGTATAGACCTATATCTCTAACGTCGATCAGTTGTAGAATTTTGGAACACGTATTATGTTCGAGTATAAGGACTTTCCTGGAGATTAGAAATCTACTCTGTAGGAATCAGCATGGGTTTCAAAAAAGACGATCGTGTGAAACCCAGCTCGCGCTATTCGGCCACGAGACTCGGAGGGCCATAGACACGGGCTCCCAGGTAGATGCCGTGTTTCTTGACTTCCGCATAGCGTTCGATATAGTTCCCCACAGTAGTTTAATGAACAGAGTAAGAGCATATGGACTATCAGAGCAATTGTGTGATTGGATTGAAGAGTTCCTAGATAACAGAACGCAGCATGTCATTCTCAATGGAGAGAAGTCTTCCGAAGTTGCCGGTCGGTGTGGCCAAGCGGTTAAAGGCGCTTCAGCCTGGAACCGCGCGACCGCTACGGTCGCAGGTTCGAATCTTGCCTCGGGCATGGATGTGTGTGATGTCCTTAGGTTAGTTAGGTTTAAGTAGTTCTAAGTTCTAGGGGACTGATTACCTGAGAAGTTAAGTCCCATAGTGCTCAGAGCCATCTGAACCATTTTATTTTCTTCCGAAGTAAGAGTGCTTCCAGATGTGCCGCAGGTGAGTGTCGTAGGACCGTTGCTATTCGCAATATACATAAATGACCTTGTTGATAACATCGGAAGTTCACTGAGGCTTTTTGCGGATGGTGCTGTAGTATATCGAGAGGTTGTAACAATGGAAAATTGTACTGAAATGCAGCAGGATCTGCAACGGATTAACGCATGGTGCAGGGAATGGCAATTGAATCTCAATGTAGACAAGCTGCGAATACACAGAAAGAAAGATCATTTATCATTTAGCTACAATATAGCAGGTCAGCAATTGGAAGCAGTTAATTCCATAAATTATCTGGGAGTACGCATTAGGAGTGATTTAAAATGGAATGATGCCAGACTGAGATTCATTGGAAGAATCCTAAGAAAATGCAATCCGAAAACAAAGGAAATACGTTACAGTACACTTGTTCGCCCACTGCTTGAATACTGCTCACCAGTGTGGGATCCGTACCAGACAGGGTTGATAGAGGAGATAGAGAAGATCCAACGGAGAGCAGCGCGCTTCGTTACAGAATCATTTAGTAATCGCGAAAGCGTTACGGAGATGATAGATAAACTCCAGTGGAAGACTCTGCAGGAGAGACGCTCAGTAGCTCGGTACAGGCTTTTGTTGAAGTTTCGAGAACATTCCTTCACCGAGGAGTCAAGCAGTATATTGCTCCCTCCTACGTATATCTCGCGAAGAGACCGTGAGGATAAAATCAGAGAGATTAGAGCCCACACAGAAGCATACCGACAATCCTTCTTTCCACGAACAATACGAGACTGGAGAACCGATAGAGGTACTCAAGGTACCCTCCGCCACACACCGTCAGGTGTCTTGCGGAGTATGGATGTAGATGTAGATGTAATTGTGAAATGGGCCTCAGAGATATGTTCCTTCTCAATGATGCTTTATTCAACATATTGCAAGCCAGAGCTTAGGATATTGGCTCATATGTAACAAAAATTAGCAAAATTTAAATACTTTTAACTGGTAAAGAAAAAAGTAGCAACAATGTCAACTGTTCAATAATATCGAACAGCCTTGGATAATGAAAGATGATAAAAATGTTGAGCATGTTTAAACCTTGCTGTAATTGTATAGTGTAACAGTCATGAATACAATTTCGTTCCAGTTACTATACTCCAGAAACTAATCAACAGTACCAAAATGAAAAGACAATATTCTACACATAAATTACACGAAGGCCTACAGTTTCTCCCATGTTTCTCTTTAAAATGTTGTAGGGCTACTCTACCTAACACATTGAAAATATCTAACACACGTAACCACAAAACATCCACAACGAATGCACTATTATTCCACTTCTGTACTTTGAAACAGAAACACATACTGGAGTTAATATTCTAGTTTTATACACTCACAGCAAAGACGATCTTGTTAGTCTTTCAACCAGCTGCTTTAACTTTAAGATGCGGTACAGTGACGCATACTACAGTATACAACCCTTCTTCAGGTGAGCAGTTATTTTTGTTTGCAATTAAGATGTGCCTATGCATTTTGCATTGACAATGCATTCATTTTAAACGCCTGATTTGAAACCAACAACTTGCAGAAAAACAAGAGTTTGAAAATATGCGTTACACTGGTGTTAATAACCACCAAATATGTAACAAAAAATGATCAATGTACGTTATAG
This sequence comes from Schistocerca americana, assembly GCF_021461395.2. NCBI lineage: Eukaryota > Metazoa > Arthropoda > Insecta > Orthoptera > Acrididae > Schistocerca > Schistocerca americana. Next base: position 197,719,842 of record NC_060127.1, read on the forward strand.
CAGATATATTTCTCAGAAAATGTATAAAAATACGTCGTTTTGTACGAAAATTCTCAATAGGCGACGTCGTACTAAGCGATTTTGTCAATATAGCGTTGACATGCGGTTTCGGCGGGGTCCTTAGATTCTCCTTTTATAGCCCATACGTCGTTAAAAACGATGTCGCTGTAATAGATATCGACTGTAGTTCAGAAACTCAAGATCAGCTTACAAACTTGATTCTGCTGTCAACTGAGAGGATCTCCTAAGGCAGCTGAGGTCTAAGTTCTGGTAATCAACGAATTCACCAAAAAGATGATTCAATACCAATTAAAAATACCAATTGCTTACCTTACAGAATTGCCTGTACTCGCCACTGGCTGGTTGCCGGTCTTTTAGCGAACCATCCTCGCCGTTTCAGCGCCACAAGCACTGGAGCCATTCGGTAGCTGTTTTGCGTCCGAACCACTTTTGTTACTGCGTGAGGGATGGAGTGGTCGTGAGTGAAAGTAATGCTGATTATACACTGAAGAGCCAAAGAAACTGGACTTGTACACCTGCCTAATATCGTGTACGGCCCCACGAGCAAGCAGAAGTGCCGCAACACGACGTGTTCTGAAGTAGTGCTGGAGGGAATTGACACCGTGAATCCTGCAGCTCTGTCCATAAATTCCTGAGAGTGCGACAGGCTGGAGATCTCTTCTGAACAGCAAGATGCAACTCAGAAGAGTGTTCCTGGAGCCACTCTGTAGCAATTCTGGACGTGTGGGGTGTCGTATTGTCGTGCTGGAATTGCCCAAGTCCGTAGGAATGCACAGTGGACATGAATCGATGTAAGTAAATAGACAAGATGCTTACGTACATGGCACCTATCAGAGTCGTATTTAGGCATAGCAGGGGTCCCATATCGCTCCAACTGCACACACTCCACACCATTACAGAACCTCCACCAGCTTCAACAGTCCCCTGCTGACATGCAGGGTCGATGGATTCATGACGTTGTTCCCTACCCGTACACGTCCATCCGCTCGATACGATTTGAAACGACACTTGTCCGATCAGGAAACATGTTTCCAGCCATCAACAGTCTAATGTCGGTGTTGAAGGGCCCAGGCTAGGCGTAAAACTTTGTCGCGCAGTCATCAAGGGTACACGATTGAGCCTTCAGCTCCGAGAGCCCATATCGATGATGTTTTGTTGAATGGTTCGCACGCTGACACTTGTTGATGGCCCAGCATTGAAATCTGCAGCAATCTGCGGAGGGGTTGCGCTTCTGTCACGTTGAACAATTTTCTTCAGTCGCCGCCGGTCCCGTTCTTGCAGGATCTTTTTCCGGTCACAGCGATGTCGGAGATCTGATGTTTTACCATTTCAGACACTGGTGAAATGGTCGTACGGGAAAATCCCCGCTTCATCGCTGCCTCGGAGATGCCGTGTCCCATCGCTCGTGCGCCGACTATAACACCACGTTCAAGGTCACTTAAATGCTGATAACATGGCACTGTAGCAGCAGCAACCGATCCAACAACTGCGCCAGACACTTGTCTTATATAGGCGTTGCCTACCGCTGCGCCATATTCCTCCTGTTTACACACCTCTGTATTTAAATACGCATGGCTATACCATTTTCTCTGGCGCTTCAGTGTATAAGAATGCACACGGTTGGCAAGAAGTACCCGTACCCCTATTACGGATTACTATTTCATTTGATTTATTTCAGCCCAAGTATTTACGCATTAAGTGTCCAATATATCAGTATGATGTCAGGTGTTGTAGAGCGACACGCATCCTCAACAGCATTGCGCAGCGCAGTTCTTCCCGAGTAGCGTGACGAGGTGCAGAGAAACGCGACTTGGTGACTGCCCATTTACCGAGCTGTAAGGTGTGGCGAGGTCAGGACTTGACTGGTGGCCAGTGTTGCTGATGAACCATGACCTACCCACCGTGCTGAGGATAAAATCAGAGAGATTAGAACCCACACAGAGGCATACCGACAATATTTCTTTCCACGAACAATACGAGACTGGAATAGAAGGGAGAATCGATACAGGTACTCAAAGTACCCTCCACCACACACCGTCAGGTGGCTATCGAAGTATGGATGTAGATGTAGATAAGACTACATGTAATGTAGAGGTGGCAGCATTACATTCCTTCATGGAGGTCAGTGTCTCAACAAATTGGAAATCTGCTTGAAAGGTCACTATGCCCTATGACAGACCCGCTGATTTCCAAAAATGGCTACTTCAAAAGGTGAGAAGAATCTGAAACGATAACACAAATTATTGCAACCATGCAACAGGTCAACCACTGTTACCATTCGGGTGACTGGGAAGTGACCCACTCTCAATCAGGCGCGGACAGATTTCTCTTGTTATCTGAAGAATTGTCGACACTTGGGTTTAAAAAAAATTAAATATTGTTTTGACTAAATGAGAGGCTATTGATTATGGCAATCAATCACCAACATCAACTACTTAACTATATCTTAGGAGAACCATTTGTAATGGGAATGACCATGTTCAAGGCTGAGAATGGTGTAAAGTATAATAAAAACGCTAACTCTAAGAATTCACAAGCATTTTAATCCATTTTTACTCTTCAACGTCTTATAGCACAATGTAGATGACGTCATTGTGCTCTCACAAAGTGTGTTTTCAGGCAGTTCTCAGTTGCCCTGTGTAAGAAAATACAAAAATAAATGTTTTTCTAGCCTGTACATTGTTGCCAATATTTACAGAAGCATACCACAAGGGTATTGATGTTCTATCACATGAAGAACTAAGTGTTTTCTCAGGGTGCTACTAGATGAGAATTTCTTTTGACATATGCAGCAGTTGTATGGTTCAGTACGAGTGTGCAGGGTCCAGTATTCCCCCAGGTTGCTGATACCCTGTATTTATCATGACGCACAATACGGCTGCAAGGGCGTTCACCAGTGCGAAACCACAAATGCTGCTTCAAATGCTTGTTTTCCACGAGTGTCTTCTCGCAAACACCACAAATCTAAGCACGTCCGAAAGCGTGCACCAGCGAATGCTGCTTCAGATAACTAAGTTGTGTGAATGTCTTGTTGCAGACAGCACAGCTGTACGGGCGTTCGCCTGTGTGCAACTGCGCATGCCGCTTCAGGGACATTTTATGTTTGAATGTCTTGTTGCAAAGACCACAGATGTGGGGACCTACGTCAGTGTGCAACCGCGAATGTTGCTTCAATTGATTATGTTGGATGAATCTCTTGCTGCAAACGGCACAGCTGTATGGGCGTTCACCAGTGTGCAAGAGCGCATGCCGCTTCAGTGTGCCACGTTCCGAGAATGTCTTGCCGCAGACGCCACAGCTGTACGGGCGTTCACCAGTGTGCACAAGGAAATGCCTCTTCAAATCACTCCTCCTTGCGAATTTCTTGGGACACACACAGCACGAATGATAGGTACATCTGATCATGCATGTGTGATCCTTCAGGTCCCTCAAATTTGCAAACATCTTTTTACAAATGTCACAACAATGCACCAGACAACTTGTACCACTTTTATTCCCGCAGGAGACTTTCTCTTTGGTGGTGTATTGTATCTTGTAGCCTGTTCCTGCAGCCTGTGAAACGTTGGTAACCAAATTCCAGCTGCCATCAAGACTCTTGGCGTCCTCGATGCCAACAGGGCTGGTGCTGCATAAAAATGGAGAAAACTGTGTCAGAAAGTATTGTCAAAACAGTGCAAATCTAGAAATAAAAAATTATATTACCATATGGGAGGTCATCTTATGTCTCAAACGTTCCCCACAAATGCACATTGTATAGCATAGTCTGCAAACTAGATCACACATTAGGAATACACAGTATTAAATTAACAGAATATTGTATGGCGTTCTGAAGACGCAACAGAGAGATTTGAGTCCATATGTACCCGATATTTAGGGAAAAAGAGGCTTAAAATTTGTCACACGGTACTTCACAGAAGCCAGGTATAAAAAAATTCATTGACAGTGGGATTACTGAAAAGTGAAAACACAGGATGCCACAAACCATAACCATTCCTTCAGCAGACACAAGAAATTGGCTGATTGGAGCCATAGAACTCCAATGTATAGCATGTGAACTTGTACATCAAAGTCTATATTCCACAACTCACCTATGGTGTGTCGCAAATACGTAACTTCATATATTCCTTTTGTTGTAGATCATTGATATATTGGGGCATGTTAAGACTTTTTTCTTAATTATCCTAACAACTAGAATTCACCAGTGTCAAGAAAGACTATGAAACATTGTTTAAACTACTACAAACGATGCCAGCTTGGTTGTGGAGCAGTAGATAAAATGTCTCACAAAGTGACGGGCCGTGGAACACACGTTCCACTATGAGAAGCCTACTTACACCGCGACAGAACTGGAATAAACTACTTAAACGACAGTGGGTGGTTACAGGAAGGTCAACCTGGGAAATGGTTTGGTGCTGAGATTTTGAGTTGTCATGGGTCGTTTATTAGCGACACCTTCCCACAGACTAGAGACTATAGATAGTGTGGTGTAAATCCAGGTTCCAGGGGTGCATAAAGCACCACTGTGTGGTTTCAGCAATGAGTCTTACTTCCGTCTGCGGCGGCCAGGTCGACTCCAATCTGTTTGTAGATGATTGGTGAGCAGCCATAGAGAGCGGTGGATTTCAAGATGCATACCTCTCCAATTCGTGGAATCGTGATTTCGGAAACTATGGGATATGCGGGATACAACAAAAGAAGTGGTTTGATAAGTGTTAGGCAAAGGCTTAATACTACCCAATATGTGCCAAGAATAGTCCAGCCATTATGCCCAGAGAACCAGCAGCAGGCACACCTCCTGCTGGCGATGATGGACACGACTTCAGGATGAGTTAGTCATTTAACACCCCTCACGTCATTTAACAGTTTCGCATTCTTGATACGTATCAGACTGGAGCTTTATTGTGTTACACCTTCTATTTTCGACAGTGTATTTGAAAAAATCTGTAAATAGTGTACAGTTCACAGAAAAAGTCCAACTGGACATGAATTGAATGATGTTAATTGATGTGAAATGTTTGATTATGACTGTAAAATAATCAGTTTCGTCTTCGCAATTACATTCAGGTAGAGAGTATGTAAATGGAAAGTTTAGTTTGCTTGAGTTGAAAACTCACACAATTTCGATTCTAATAATGAATTAAGGGTGCGAGTTGCCTTAAAACGTGGAGGTAAAGAAACAGATCAGAATATAACTGGAGAGAAAGATACCACAGGATGTCCTAACTAAACAGAAACACAAACATCAGATGAAGCGAAATGTGGCACAGAAAATACAAGTGCTGCTTACCAATTTATACCCGAGGGAAAATTTGAGAACATATATTGGTAAATTAACCATTGAATTTTGCTATGTTTTGCGTTACGTCTGGATTCACATGCTTTTATTATTATTTTTTATTTATTTATGCTAACTTTAGTGTGTTGAGATGGGAATTTATTGAACTATGTTATGTTTATATTGCGGTGCATATTACATGTTTCTTGCTGAAATATTATTGCACCATTAACAAAGCCATTTTTAGGACAGACACTTTGAGAGTTACGAACTAGGTGAGCACATGGTAATTGGCTGTGTATTCCTTCTTTACACCTTTTTTCCCTTCTGGACAACATCATTGCCCTACATTCAATATCTATCTGTCTCAGTTACCTTTTGCGTACAGTGCAATCCAGAAATAAACAAGTCAGTTGTCCGTAGCAGTAGCGAAAACACAAAAACGTCATGAAATTCCAGTCGTATATACGCAAGAGATTGCGTCCATAATTACGGAACCGAAACAAAATAAAACAGGAAAAGAACAATTAACACAGGTGAGCGAAGCAGGTGATGTGCGGTCACAGCAGACAAGGGAGTGAGAAACGGTAAACGCGCGATTCCAACGGAGCGGCAGCCGACCCTCCGAACGTACGCGAGTGACGCTAGAACAGAGCAAGTTGCGGCGACACATGTACCAATTGTGCAGTTTCCAAGTCACAGTACAACAGGTTATAGGCCCCAAGACAATATGAATATAATAGAAAGGCAAAACACTGAAGCATTAACAGGAAATGTAAACGAATCTTTCAGTCCGACACACGAGGAACGGTACGGTGTAGATAACTGCACACCACTAAGTAGATACGATGCTAGATGGGAAATAAATACGTCATATCAAGACGCAAATGTGGTAGAACGAGTACAAGAGAACATGACACATTTGAAGGGAACGAGTAATGTTGTGTAAACACAAATGCGATATGGTGAAAGAGGAAAATTTGACAATTATCACTTTTTGACAGTCAGAAAATTTCAACATTACAAAGAAAGCGGGAACGGCTTACATCCACGAACATTTATAAATCAATTTCAGATCGGTTTACCAGAGCCTTGGCCACTTAGCCATAAACTTGACTTCATTTGTGGGCATATGGACAGCGCAATTGCGGAATCCACGCAAAGCGTAACTGTAAACTGTCAGTCGTATGAGCAATTTAAATCCGCATTCTTGGAGCGATACTGGTCCACAGAAACACAAAATACAATAAAGTATGAGTTATTATAGAAAGAGTTGTTCGAAAATTCAGGGCAAAGGAAACCTGTTACATTTTTCGAGGAAATGATAAAAAAGAGTCAGTGTTTAGATTATCAATACAGTGATGGGGAACTAGGCCGAGCGGTTCTAGGCGCTACAGGTTAAGTAGTTCTAAATTCTAGGGGACTGATGACCTCAGATGTTGAGTCCCAAAGTGCTCAGAGCCATTTGAACCATTTTTGATACGGATGTGCAGAGTGAAGTTACCGTTACGTTATCGGCAGTTATTGGTTGGTAGGGCAGGAGATAATATACAACCATTTAAAGAAATTTTAAGAGAACTTGAATTCATATTCAATGAAGATGACGCAAGGAAACAACGTACAATCAGAGAAAACAATAATGCGGGGCATAACAGCAACCGATCAGGTTTTAATAATAATAATTCCAATGGCAATAATAGCGTATGAAAAGGTAATTGTTTTGGAAGGAGTGGTAATCGCCCATGGGATAACAATAATAATTATGGTTTTGGAAACGCACAGAGGGCAAATGACAATTATGGTTTAGGTGGGCCGCGGAATTACAATGGTGGATTTGGTCCTAGAAACTACGGTAGTAACTATGATACGAGATACAATCTCCGTGCGAACGAAGGCGGAAGGTTTAGAGGTTTTCAGCAGCAAAACACAGGTTATTCGGGTGGTAATGAAATGGACAGAACGCAGAAAGGTTGGGAAAATCAAGCTTCAGCGGGACAAAACATGCGATATGAACTGGTAGAAGAAGTCGAGGTGAGGCCACCAAACCCAGGTAAAAGAATTGACAATATGAACGGTACGGAGACCAATAGTAAAACCCAGGTTAGAAGTGAAGTCCCTCCAGTACCTAAGTAAAACATCGACATTTTGTAAAATTAACACCAAGCAATAGGAAAGTTACAGTGTTGAAAACAAATTCTTTTCTGACAAACTGCCTATTGGCTTCTCTCTCGGGTTCTTCGGCCGACGTTCATCTGATGATTTTACTGACGTTTCGCCAGCACGAGTGGCTGCCACTGTCAAAGCTTCACCCTCCATTGCCGATGGTGAACTGTAGCCGAGCTCGCGGCCGCAGACTATATGTACCTGGCGCGCCAACGTCCGAGGGCTTCTCCGCGGTCATTTCCGGCGCGGTTCTCCTCTTGCTACCTGCGACGGTCGTTCGCTGCAGTACGGGAAGCCAGGATCCTTTTACCTTAAGGCTTTCCTCTTTTTTGTTGAAATTCTTCGCGTGTTTTTGTATTTCTACAGCTTCTCTGAACAAGCGCGTGTGATAGTGCTTCTCTACAGCCAGAACTTCCGTGTCGGCGAATTTTATTACGTGGCCGGTCTCACTTAGTGATTTCTCCAGCTGCCCCAACGTGCATTGTCGTTTATGTTCTTTGAACCCGGTGTTGATTGATCGTCCAGTCATTCCGACATAAACTTTTCCGCATGTGCATGGTATACGGTATATTCCCGACATTGCAAGTGGGTCCCTTTTCTCCTTTGCCGATTTAAGACACTCTTTGATTTTCCTTGTCAGTTTGAAAATCGTCTTTACGCCGTGTTTGCGCAATATACGGCCGATTCTGTCCGTCACTCTGGGAATGTATGGCAGAAAGGCCGTACCCGACATTTCTTTTTCTGCTTCCTTACTTCGTCGAGTGTTTGGCTCTGTTACACTTCTAATATAATTTGCGGAGTACCCATTGCTCCTCAGAACACTTTCCAGGTGTTGCATTTTGTGTCTGAGGTGTTGCGGCTCACATATTCGTCCTGCTCTCGTTACGAGCGTACTAATCATGCCTCTTTTCTGGCTCGGGTGGTGGTTTGACAGTTTGTGCAGATATCGGTCCGTGTGTGTCGGTTTTCGATACACGCTGTCTCCCAGGTTTTCGCCATCCTTTGTGACCAGCACATCAAGAAATGGCAGTTTTTTGTCCTTTTGGTACTTCGATGATAAATTTTATGTTGGCATGGAGGCTGTTCAGGTGTCTTAGGAAGTCACCGAGCTGTTCTTCACAATGGCTCCACACCACGAAAGTATCATCGACGTACCTGTACCACACCTTAGGTTTGCAAGTCGCCGAGTCCAGTGTCTGTGCTTCGAAATGTTGCACGAAGAAGTTGGTCACCACTGGACTAAGAGGATTACCCATGGCGACACCTTCCAGCTGTTCGTAGAAATTGCCATTCCACATGAAATAGCTCGTGGTGAGACAGGCATGGAAGAGCTTTGCGATGTCTTGCAGGAAAATGGAATCGATGTGCTCCAGAGCGTCACTGAGTGGCACATTCGTAAACAAAGAAACATCAAAGCTGACGAGGATGTCGGTTGGTGCAAGTTTCAGTTTTTTCAGCTTCTCAGTGAAATGTCCAGAGTCCTTTAGGCACGTGTCGGTGGAGCAGCGAGGCCAAGTGTTTTGCTAGTTTATACGTCGGTGAGCCAGGAGCGCTAACAATCAGTCTTAGTGGAACGTTGTTCTTATGGATCTTAGGTAATCCATACAGCTGAGGTAACACAGAAGCCCTACCACCTGCAGTTCAAAGTAAGGCACTACGAGGCACAGACAACATCGTTGCTGACAGTCTGAGCAGAATGTTCGGAGACGAGGAAGATCGGCTCTCAGTTGAGGAAGTATGTGGATCAGATGAATCCGATGGCTTAGAACATGTAATGTGTCCGATCTTAAGTGGGTGTCCGCTTCTCTTCAAACACATTGGTAGGCAATAGGATAATGAGATCGAGTTGTCAGAGTTGAAGGAGAGAATTAGAAAAGGTGAATCGATAAAAGGTCGGCTCCCACTAGGGCTGCCGCGCGGCAAAACCGCGCGATAAGGCGTTGGTTGCCATGGGAACGCCGTTCGCGGCACAGTCGCGGTTTGCACACGTCGAACCGCCGCCGCCGCCGCCGTTGCGGCGTCCCGCGCCGCAGGTCCGCGCCGCCAATCACAGAACGCGTTGAGCGTGACGTCAGGGCCATGCGAACCTTCGCCGAAGCGCTGGAGCGGGCGTGGCGGCAGCTGTGAAATACTTATCATCGTATCACAAGGAAAGTATTCGATGAAGAAACTTGATTCTTTCGCATCTTACAGTCTGATATCTTCGCCCGATAAAGGACTGAATTTCTTTTTGTTTCTCGTTATGATTACTTGCTGTGTCGCTTCCAAGTAAACCACTACACGAAATTTTGCTCAATGTGCAGAGGTAAAAAAGCACTGTGCAGACTTTGCGTATAGTTCATTTTAGGTAATACATTATTGCGTATAAAATTTAGCCAACATATCGAAATTGTTTTTAAAGTTGAGAGCAGGACGACAGCTGTCACCGTTCTCGAGACACTGAATGACATGTCGGCGGACGGGCCGCGCGGTGGTTCAGCGCGCGTCGACTTGTTCGTCGTAAATCATGCAGTTGTAGCAGCATCAAATTTCGTAACCGGTTCGAGATATCGAAACGTGATATTTTGCAAATGGTTATTCGCAAAGAGTCGCGTAATTTGTCGTATGGTAAAAACGCGAAACTCTTTTATCTATTGAGGTATGGAACTAACTATAGTTTCTTACAACTGATCGATGTACTTTTTAAAGGCTATTTAACAGCATGTGGAATGAGAAGCACAGTTACATGGAGCACGTTAATATTTACAATGTTGTATACAGACCTACACAGCTTAAAAAGAAACCAATTTGCTGGTATGTCATAAGATATAATTGCTACATATCAACAAATCTTTATTATTTCGTTTTGCCTCAAGAAACTTTGTTTGTCTATAACATTTAGAAAATTTAGAAGTACATGTAATAACCCCAGGTTGCCAAGTTTCTTTACAGAAGCACTAAAACAGTCTTCACGGGCCGGATATATATCCTCTGCTTAGTCAGTTTCTATTACCAAAAGACTGTACATCCCTGATCGCCTCCTCGCGAAACATCTTGGCATAAAGTACCAAATACAACATTGTGTGCACTGTCTTTAGTAGCTGCAGACTCTGGAACTTATTTCCTAGTATAAGACTGTTTGCAGTAAGAGGAAAATATACACAAATACTTCACAATTGCACAAGTGATACGTACTAGTTGCTATATTATAAAAAAAATTCTCTGGAAATAAATTCACAACTAACATATTTAATTAAAGGTGCTGCTGCAGCTTTGTGTTAACAATAATACAATTCGTTGAATTGTTTTCTGTGGTTTTCAGCTTCAAGACTGTGTTGATACAGCATTGCACTGTAGTCTATTCTACATAAGCCTCTTCAGCTCTGCCTAACTACTACATCCTACATCCATTCGAACTGCTTACCGTTGTCTCTACAATTTTGCTTCCATTAGCAAACTAATGATTCCTTGATGGCTCAGAATATGTCCTGTCAACCAACTGCATCTTTTAGACAAGTTGTGCTATAATTTCATTTTTCTCCTCAGTTTGATTCAGTACCTCTTCATTTGTTATACAATCTACATATCTAATACTCAGCATTCTTCTTTAGCACCACGTTTCGAAAGCACTCATTGTCTTCTTGACAGAAATATTTCCCAACAAATTTATAATCGTGGTAAAAAAAACTCTTCTTTTTCAGATATACGTTTCTTGCTATTATCAGTCTACATTTTTTATCTTCCATATTTTTGTCTTCTCAACTACTGCTTCCCTTTCTAGTCCTTGAAGTTACAACTATAGTATGACTTCTGTACACGCTGTAAAGAATTCTATGTCTCTGTGTTTTATCACTGATACCCACTGAGCTTCTAAGAGTGTATTTCAGTCAAGATTATCAAGATCTCTTAATCTACAAGTGCCATTAACGTAGGTTTGCCTTTCTTCTGTCTGTCTACTAAGATAGCTTTTAGGATCAGTATTGCATCACGTGTTCATAAATTTCACAGGATTCTAAAATTGTGCTCAGTTTAGTTTGTATAGTTTCCTCCTCCCCATACTCATATTTCCTCCACCTTCCAGCCTTCCCTTCTCTGCTTAGTTCTGGCTTGCCATCTGAGCTGTTAATATTCGTACAGTTGCTTTTGTTTGCTCCAAACATTTTTTTAAATTTGATTGTCCTATATGCACCATCTATCTTTTCTAAGTGCAATTGTAAAGCCTTTGTTGATTTACGATTTTGCACTGCTTTTTTATATTTGCTTCTGTTGTCAATTCAAGTCAATATATCATATGTTATGCAAGGCTTTCTACTGCATCTTTTTCGTGTTTTTATTTTGTGCTGCTCTCAATACTTGTTCTCTCAAAAGTACCCATTCGTCTTGTAGTGTATTCCTTCCTCGCTTTCAATCAATCGTTGGCTAATGTTCCCTTTAAGAGTATCCACAAGCTATGGTCTTAACTTATTCAGATTTCATCTCTTAATTCGCTACATTTAGCTGTCTCTTTCGTTGCTGTCTGCAGTAAATTATCTTCAGTCCGCATCTCCACCTGGAAGTGTCTTAGAATTTAAAATCGTGTTTCGAAAAGTCTATTGTGTTGACGTACTTCTTTCATGATTCTTGAACAAAGATTTAGCGATGATTAAATTACGCTCTGCGCGAAATTTATCAGGCGGCTCACCCTTTCATTTCTTCCTCCTAGTCCATCTTCTATTTCATCTTCCTGTCCCTGCTATCGAAATCCGTCTTTCATTGTATTTCAAATTTTTATCTACTTTAACAACAACCTGAATAATTTTCTTTATTTTGTCGTACATCTTTCCAAACTGTTCACCGTCTGTGGTGTCGGTTTACACGAAAACTTGTCTACGGTGGGTAGGTGTCGGTCTCATGTCTATATTTGCTATGGTAATGTTAAAGGCAGTTTAGGATGGAATTGGCTATTGTGAAAATATTCCATTGATTGTTTCGCTGACAAATACTCGCAGAGTGGTTGAAATATCTGATCTTAATAGAGGAAATACTGAAGATCAACTTACAGACATATTCAGTTACAAATAACTGCCTACCATATCAAGTGTAATGTACTATCATTGTAAACTGAATATGGGTACTGGAACTGCAATGTTAAAAACTGTTATGAGAGTCATGAGAAGTTATTTTTAACTGATCACTTCTCTAAATGTTGTCGAGTACATTAGGGAACAGTCATGGACAGTGATTCATTGAATGTGAGTGTGACGTCAGGTATGGCCCTCGGAGCTATGAGAATTTTCGGCGAAGCGCTCTAGTAGACACGCCCGCTGCTATGAAATACTTATCATCCGATTGTAAGAAAATATCCCGTGAAAAAAAAATTATACTGTTTTCCATCTTAGAGCCTGATATTCTCGCTCGATAAAGGCCAGCATTTCTTTTCGCTGTTCGTCGTTGTTACTGTGCGGCACGAAATCAAGTAAAAACTGCACGAAATTATAAAGAAATTCCAGAGATAAAAGCGCCTTGGGTACATATTGCATTTGGTTCGTTTTAGGTTTCACGTTAATGCATATGAAATGCAGGCAACGTATCGAAATTACATTAAAGCTGAGAGAAGCGCAATACGTCTTTTCGTTCCGATAATTACCAAAATATTAGGAAAATGTGAGGTGAAATAAAGATAATATACCTTGTGGCCACTAATATAGACACACTCAGCTGCACAGCCCGTTTTTTTTTATGGTTTGTGCCCTCTGGGCATTGCCGGAAGAACGGAATCCGTGGGCCCCAAAGGATTCGTTCGGCAGTGTTCCGGTAGGCGCGAGGCGGGCGACACCAAGTGTGAGTGTGCCTACTCATAGATGACTCATTATCTTATTTTTGTAGATTTCAGCTCAAGTCAAAATTAACGTGTTGCTCTCTTCGCTCATCGCTCGTTCAGCGGTGTACGAAACTTTTCTCGCTAATTTCGGAACATTATGAGCAGTTAAGTTGCGTTTAGCGCATGCAAGCCATTGTTCTGCTCTACCTCTGTTCAAATAAGTGGACTCGCGATGTATCTTCTCAGTTCAGTCTGATCTCACGAGTATAGTACAACTGAACAGATTTCTGAAACTTCGCTAATTTAGATTTCAGTTCGTAATCTAGTTTCCACGTGTCTTTGTCGGCTCAGTACGTGTTAACTACGGATCTCAGAGCCTTAAGTTCGCAGATCGTATTTCAGAGTAATATATCCTGTCCAATTTCCTTAGCTATTCTGAATTTTAGCACTCATTTTATATAAAATTTCTATTTGTGACGACCACGTGTTTGCGGATTGTGAGAGTCGTTAAATGTGGTTACACTTCGTATTAACATACCAGCATTTCACATTCGCTCGTGCTTACATTCAGTTGTGACATTACATTGTTAATCATTTAAATGTGTTACCCAGACAAATGTATTCCCAAAATTCATTACTCTACATTAATTATTTTTGATGTTGCGATTTTTCCGTCATTGTACATAAACCGCAACATACTGTTGAGTGTATGGCAGTGCATAAATTTACCAATATCACCGATTTTCTTTCTTGCTCCATCTGCATGCTGAGGCAGGGGAGAAATGCCTGTCTACATGCCTCTGTATGCACCCTCATCACTTTTCTCATGATCCCTACGCCAGATAAACGATTGTGGCAGCGTAATGGTCACATATTCATCTTCAGAAAGTTCTCTAAATTTACACAACATGGGTTCGTGAGATCTCCGTCTTCCATCCAACGATTCATATTTAAGTTCCCAGTGCATTTCTGTTACACTTCTGTAACGGTATATACCGACCTCTCACGGCCTTAGCTGCACATTCCTGAGTTCGTTTTATGTCTGTTGTCACGCCTCCTTGATACAGACTCCAAACACAGAAACAGTTGTTAGAACTGGTCACATTAACATCACGTATTGGATTTCCTTTACAGATGCACCACATTTTCCCAGAACCCTTTCAACAAGTGTAAGTCTTCCGTTCACATTCCCTAATATCGATGTTAAATGATCGTACCATTTCACATCGCTTGACATTACTCTTAAACATATACACAATGTGTCGTTTCCAAGATGTTCACCACTAATCCTTTTAATCAGATACCATAGGAGAATTTTTCTCATTGTTACAGATATTATCTTACAGTTAACCACTGCAATTGCTCATGGTTTTCCATTGAAGCTACTTACCTCCACACAACTGCTTCATCAGCAAACAATCTCATACTCACACAAATATTGGGTGTAGTAAATTTTTAGCAAATATGCAACATAACGATCATTTAAGCTTAGTCCTGGGCAAGGCAGGTGGCAGACTTTGGTCCATTGGTAGCATACTAAGGAAGTCCCCTCACCTAGAATACTGCTCAAATGTGTGGGACCCATACAAAATATGATTAATAGAAGACAGTAAACGTGTCCGAAGAAGAGCAGCACGAATGATCGATCACAGGTTTGTTTGACCCAAGGAAGAGTGTGAAGAGGTGCCGAAGAAATGGAATTGACAGGCAATAGAAGATAGATACAGACTGTCCCAAGATTAGTTGAGATGTAATTTTGATCCATAGTGAGGAGATCCTTCAGCGTCTAAAACACTTAGAAAACAAGAACACAATATAAATTAACAGAGATGAACTGATACACTAACGTACCTTCACACGTCGCAAGTGAAAAGGACCTTGTGGATGTAGAAGAAGTAAAAAGTCTTACTTTTTAATTTAAAAGGTAATAACATTTGTCATAAAACATTTAAATGTTTAATACACCGAGGTGCACATGATATTTCTTGAGATATTGTAGCCACCCACCAGCATACATAAAATCGTTTTCGGATACTTATTTACAATGATCATATTATAACACTGAATTCATACACAAGTCATACAGTACATAACATTAGTGTTATTTGATACTCTCAATAACATACACAGAAAAGTCGGTTCTGCTAATAATTTCATCAATCGAACAGAAAGATTTGGCCACCAATCTGCTTTTTTCATTAGTAGTTAAACTCTTTATGGCTGCTGGAACGTTATTGAAAATGTTTGTTATAATAAAGAGCAGCTTTCTGGACCAAAATTTATTATTATGAACATTATCCTTGTTTCTAGTACAAATGTCCACAGATCGAAGTCTAGTCATTAGTGTCGCTGCCATTAGATCATGGGGTCCTTGCTTCGACACCCAAGGGGCAAATGATTTTCCTCACTTGGGAACTGGATGTTTGTGTTACTCTAATCACTTCAACTCACCTTCCCCAACTTGCAAGTCGCCAAATTGGTGTCAGACAGGAGGATTTGCACCAAATAGCCAAGGAACCCCAGATGGGACCTTTCTGCCAACAGTGTCATACAATCACATTTCACTTTAATTATTGATTGCACAAATAGAGCTGTTCGTTCAGTAGGGAATATATTTTTAATGAAAAATTTCACTCTAGTATAAGTTTACTGTGAACAGTAGTACTATACCAGTAGTGCGACTAATCTGTTTCTGGCGCATTTTGTTACTGCGGGTTGCCTACATCAGGGGCAGGTATGCACTCAGGTACTTAACCTATTGTTCTCCTTTGATTGACAGGTCCTGAGCCTATTGTTCTGTTAAGCGCTTTTCCATGTCACCCCCGTTTCCTTTTGATTGACAGGCACTTAACCCGTTGTCCCCCCATCCCCTCCCCTAACCCCTTTCCCCCTCACTGCTATAGGTATACTTTTGGGTCTGAGTTATTGGAGTAGACCCCTCTCACTGTTAACAATTTGCTTGACTACTTAATTAAACTGATCAATTAATTAACCTGTCTGGTGAGAAAGTGCCACCCCCCTGCCACCCCCCCCCCCCCAGTGGGAAGTTCAAATTCCATCACGACAATGCAACCTCTACTAACCACCACATTAACCCATGAACCTGCACCTTTGATGGCTGTGTTTAAGGAAAATGTGCACTCTGAGAAGCAGATTGGTCAGAATGTGGACCATCCCCTGCAGTGCATGATGGAGAACATAGATTTGTGGCATTTATTCCTAATACTGGTGTCATATAATTTCAGACTGGAAGAATTTTAAAAGTTTTTCCATCTACCTTCCAAGATTAGTACACTACTCGGTTCTCTCGAAGATGATCTGGGACTTAGGAAGATTGCAATATACAAAATTTGGTGTGAATGTGGGAGTGCTTACATTGGCCTTTCAATTCGCACAGTTCAGGATAGGTGCATGGAACATCGCCATCACATTCTGAAAAGTCGGCAGTAGCAGAACATTATTTAAAAGAGTAACATGGAATGAAATTAACCTAGTTCTGGTATTTGCCAGTACTTTCAAATTTTAGAACTGTGATTATAAAGAGGCAATCGAAATTAGGTTGGCACATAATCTGTTCAATAAAGACAAGAGTTTTCTTCTTAGTGGGACTTGGAACCCTGTACTATCTCACATCAAAACCTATGCTATCTGGTGCAGTCGACCTGAGTATTTGAGGATAGTTCTTGATGGCGATACATAGTTGGCTCCAGTGTTATACTAGGGGTAGTGTCATCAGCCCAGTCTTGGGGGAACAACTGTGGTGGGAAGCACATGCACCACATACAGTACAAAGGCCTATCTAGGACAATGAATTGCTCAGTTTTCAGAGAGAATCAGCAGCATCATTCTCCTAGAGATGGTGCATATATGAATCGTCTAATTATTCAGTCATGTTGATTTTACGATCCTACAGCTAACCAATGGAGACTGGAGAGAATTATTTTGCCTAGAAATCCTACAAAGTCACAAAATAATACTTGATTTACACCACAGTTGACACCTGTGAATTATCATCAGTGAACGAAAATCAGCAAACAAGAAGTCTCCTTGGTGTAAACAGTAGTGGGCACAAACGAACTTCATTTGATTGTGTGCAGACCACATTCTCTGGTGTCTTCTCGTGTTCGCCTGGTTGTGGTGGTGTGTAATCAACTGGCTTAAGATAAGCAGTGCTGACCCAGCATTAACTGAAAACCAAGGCAAAACTAATGTAAAGGTTTAATTCCATTCCTTACAAGGGGTTTATAAAATAGACATTATACAATATTTTCGGATCACCCGTTCTCATTTATCATGATTCTCAGATAAATTCGCATGTTTGCGCTAGTCGTAGGGTAATGGGGCTCCTAACCCAATTTTCATATCAAATTGCTATGCAAATTAATTAAGTTGATCAATCAATTACTTCCCACTGCCGGATGGCGTCACGTGTTTTCCCCAACCGGCACATGGGTTCCCACCCCCTGCCCCTCCCCCATCTATCCTACTTGCGGGACTTTTGGCGGGATATTCAAAAATGGCGGGAATTTCTTTGTCCCAGGACTTTGCCAATGTCCCACCTCCGTCCCGTTCACAAAAATTGGCGCGAAATTGAAATTTGGATTACCAGAATTGGTCAGGAGGTTCAGTCTATGCTGAGCTGTCGTGGAAGCATTGCAATATGTCCCATCAACAAGATTATTGTGAATGATAGGGCGACTTTCAATAGCTCTATTACATATACACATTCGAGAAAGCACTGCAGCCACAGTTCACTAAACAGTGGTTGGGAGACTATGATAATGGAACAAGCAGAATGATTTGATTCAGCCGATTGTGGCAATGCAGAGGGATGGAGCCAAGATGCACGTTGCAAACCGATACATGCCCACGTTTGTACGCATTCGCAAGCTGCCGAGGTATTCCACATGAAGCATTAACTCTTCCAAAACGGAAGAGGCGAGCAGTTGACGCTAATTCGCTTGAGTGGAAGCATATTCGTATACATAATATGTACCACTGAAGAGCTTCAACTGCTCATCCCCATCCACTTCCCCCTCCACGAACCCACCTTCTCATCCCATCATCACTCACTTGCCATCCTCGCTGCTGAGCAGAATGTGTTCTACAAAGAGCTGCTGGTGCCTGACCAGAAGAAATTTAACAGCATGTTGCCTGTAAGCATACAGCCAAGGACTGCACCCACAAACTCCAATATGCAGAATGGAAAGAAAACTGGATGAGTGCCTAAAGAAGAGGACGAAAACTGTCCAGTAAATGATGGCTAGGCAGGAGAATGCTATCAAGATGCATTCTGCACGTTAAGCAGACAAATGCTGCTGTTATAACTTCTTGCCATTTTTTAAATTCACAGTCAGTTTTCCACCTCCAATCCAGAGGACCAAGCAACTGGTACAGTTCACAATTATGCCACCAGAGGCGCTTTAAATTGGCAGTAGTCAGTAGGAACGCAGCATCCGATGACAGGAACAACTACTCTGCAGCCTCAGCAGCTGTCAGTCAGGATAAGTAATACAAGTTAAGTGTTTAAAAGCAATAAGCTTGATCACAGTGTTGTCATTTCAGTAGATGTTTAGTGTATTCTTTTCACATACTGATATTTAATAAGCAACATTTTCAGATCATAAGCTGGCTATATGCAGGCCTATATAAAGTGCTTAAAATCATTATTGCCATATTTGGCCATCAGATTGTGTACAAAGTACCAGCTAGAAGAAAACAAAAGGTACTGTGCACATTTTCTGTAACAAACTAAATTTATATTTAACCAAAAAAACAGGAAAGTGTTTTTGTCATGTCGCATTGAATTACTATCAGTTCAAAAATCCTTCACGTTGAAAATTATCAGGAAACATCAGTGTAAAAACTCATTTTCAGTCAGTGGCCAATTCTGTATACAGATAATGTTATATAAAGTTGTTTATTAGTTACAAAATTACAAATAACGCCCCCGCAATAGCTATACATCTGCAATGCTTAGCAGGATCTTTTCACTCAGCATTTCAGTGTTATTTTACAGAAAAGTGTCTCAAGTTTAAAATAGGTTTATTCTGTACTGATGAAAGTCTCTTTTGCTGTGCTAATGAAAGTAATATATGTGTAGAATCCATATTGTCAATAAGCAGTGTATGTCGCTTTTCAAAGTGATTATGAATTATATTGTGTGCTCTCCTCCCCCTTGTTTGCTTGTCAAGTTACCATATTGGTTCCAATTATTCGAAATTAAACAGTGTGTGGTAAGAGCTTACCTCAGCAGTGCTTATAGTGATTAGTAAAATCACCACTGAGGTCTTGCTGCATGCAATTATCTGTCGATTATAATTACGAGTCCGATCGCCAATCACGGTCATTTATAGGCGAAAACTGATCCATATAAGGACAGAACTGGGTAGGGCATCGCGACTCTTACCAATGCTATACCCTTCCACTGACAGTTCAGGCATTGGGCTACCTGCAGCTGTGTATTAGGGACCAGAATAAAAGGCTTGTTGACTTTCATGGTGAGGAAATCATTGTATGACTACATCTAAGACAGGAAGGGCATAACTTATAAAAGCAGAGCACACAGAACAGCAGTTTGTAGCAGAATCGCATGGTGATAACATGTGCGAACTACGAATTTCTCAAATCAGTAGGCTTGAAACCTTGCAGGGGCGTTGTCACTCAATATATCTCATCATGCTTGAAATTAATACCTTGTACATCTTGCACAGCCTTTATATACATTTGTAAGGGTATGGATTTGTGAAATAACATCAAAGACATATGGTAACGAATAACAAATTTTGTATTCATATGTACTCACAGTAGTAATACTGTTTTACAGTCACAAATCTTATTGTTTTTACAATACACAAAGTAATACTGCTTTTAAATTCATAGTTCTTAGATTTACAAATAATAGTATTGGTTGAAAAAATTTACTTTGCATTGCAGTACCGACTGAATATTCCTACATTACTAACAATATGGGGCGAAAATTTCTGCATAACATCGCAGTACTGATTACAGCCACTGCACAGGTACAGTTTCTCTTACACTAATATTATTACTACAACTTGTGAAATTCCATCCAAACAGAAAACGTAGTTCATATATTGAACTGGGTGGCTCTAAACTTAACATGTTCCAGCTGCTGTAAAACATTTCACACCTCAAGCAGATGAAATAATTTAATAATGCAATGAAGCAGATAGTCCTAAAATGCTCATCAGGAACAGCTACACTAAAATGAAGTGTGCAGAACTCACACTTAAAACTAAAATGTCCTGCACAGCTAGCGGTAGGTGAAACGTAAAAACTATTCTATTTACACTTGCATTCACACAATCTCACGCACACAGTATAAAAGAAGAGAAATACTGTAAAACTATTATTTCTTCTCCATTTACAATTATTTGACCTTTTTGATCGTTCTCTCCACTTATTTTTAAACTTTTTATTTTTTTTACAGAATGATTTTTCCACCCCACAGGAACTGATTGATGAGAGGATATGGAACAAAAAAGGCAGAACAAACTTATGTTCAAAACTGCGTGGTTTCCATGCTAGAGACCGTTTATTCAATCATACTCTGTTACAGAGACTGCAGTCTAATACCTGGTGTACCATACAGCCACAGTTACAGAATGTGCTGAAAATGATTTCCAGACATGTACGCGCCCTAGCATGTTCCGTCTCGCACATTCACATTGCTCAGACTGCATCTGATAAATGTGAAAGATAGCATGAATATGCTACTCCAGTGTCTCCACATCCGGAATGGCCTCTGCATACACAGTGCTTTTGAGATGGCCCCCTAACCAGAAATCACACAGGTTGAGATCTGGTGAACGAGCAGGCCATGCAACTGGACCCCCCTCATCCAATCCATAGACTAGGAAAGACACAATTGAGATGTGTCTGAACATTAACGCCAAAGTTGGCTGGAGCACCACATGTAGCAGCCACAAACATTTCACTTCATATGTAGCAGATACATAACCCTTCCATTCACCAATGACACTTCCACCTGCAAGAAACGCCGATAGTTCCACCCTGTTAGGTGACGTGGAAGGAAGAAGGGTCCGAAAATATGGTCACCAATTATCCCAGCCCACACATTCCAGCTGCACCGATCCTGTTCTCTGTCACCATACCATGGAAGGGGGGGGGGGGGGGGGGGGGGGGGTTCTGCATACTATCCTGCAAATGACTTATGAAAGTTGAAGATACTATTCATGTAAAGGTGGCCTCATCTGTGAAAACCAAAGATGACACAAATGCCAGAATTGTGGTTTCCTGGTGAAGAAACCAGTAACAAAACTGCTCCCGATGTGGAAAGTCTGTCACTAGTACACTCTGCACATGCTTTAAGTGATAAGGGTAGTGACAACTGTCATGGAGAATGTTCCACACGGTCATCTGGCTTGCCTTGTACTTGAGAGTCAACTGCCCGGTATTGACACTGCACTTGCCTTCCACAGTGTTAATCACATTTTCCTCCTCAACATTTCAAGTACGTCCTTTGTGATTTCCTGCTTCCTGAAACGACCCAGTCTCTGACAAATGGCGAAACACCATTGCAAACATTGAATGCTGTGGTGGTTGGGATCTCTCTCCTGATACAAACTTGCTGCCCACCACCCATTGCCATTTGCCTCTCCGTAAGTAAACACCATGTTGACAAGCTTTCAATTCCAATGCAGAACCACTGTGTGCAACGCCATATTGCATCCGCTACAAGGTGAGTCAGCAAGAGAAGAGAATCCGACACAACATTACCGATTACTATGGCAAGAGAGTGCACAAGCCCATGACATATGAGGAGCAGTACCACCCTCTAGGAGGAAACCATGCATACTGTAACTGCAGCTGCATGGTACAGCACATATTAGACCAGTCTCTGTAATAAAGTACAACTGAATACATGGTCTATGGCATGGAAACCATGCATTTCCAGACGTAGGTTCATTAGACCTGTCTTGTACCCTCTCATTGATCATTGCCTAGTTTGTACATGGTGAAAAAAAATCACCCTGTATAAACATTGCACTTTTTTTTACTTTTTTATTGTTTTATAATTTTTTCCAGACATGGTGCTCATATATTCATGCGTACTTAGTACGCTACTTATTAAGGAAAAATAAGCAGAATTTATTTACACAGACACCCACACTCAAACATGTGTACATGCGCATACAAAAACACATAAGCAATGCCACATGCAGGCACACCATACATCACACACATACAATACTTACACTATAATAAAAGAGTCCTACTATTTGGCACAAGCTCTCACTCAACCAGAAAGTCAGTCTCTCTCTCTCTCTCTCTCTCTCTGACACACACACACACACACACTCTCTCTCTCTCTCTCTCTCTCTCTCTCTCTCTCTCTCATTCACACCATGTAACTCCCCCACTCCCTCTTGCACTTCAAATAAACAGTGTGGGTATGGGAGGGTTTCGATACCGTCGTCACAAACGGCTCTCATTGTCATGAGGTAACAATCTGACTTAAGATTGCCTCTCATTGATCATTGCCTAGTTTGTACATGGTGAAAAAAAATCACCCTGTATAAACATTGCACTTTTTTTTACTTTTTTATTGTTTTATAATTTTTTCCAGACATGGTGCTCATATATTCATGCGTACTTAGTACGCTACTTATTAAGGAAAAATAAGCAGAATTTATTTACACAGACACCCACACTCAAACATGTGTACATGCGCATACAAAAACACATAAGCAATGCCACATGCAGGCACACCATACATCACACACATACAATACTTACACTATGATAAAAGAGTCCTACTATTTGGCACAAGCTCTCACTCAACCAGAAAGTCAGTCTCTCTCTCTCTCTCTCTCTGACACACACACACACACACACACACTCTCTCTCTCTCTCTCTCTCTCTCTCTCTCTCTCTCTCTCTCTCTCTCTCTCTCTCTCTCTCATTCACACCATGTAACTCCCCCACTCCCTCTTGCACTTCAAATAAACAGTGTGGGTATGGGAGGGTTTCGATACCGTCGTCACAAACGGCTCTTATTGTCATGAGGTAACAATCTGACTTAAGATTGCAGCACAGTGTATACCTCGTGACCTCGCTATTGAATACTAGTTTGCTGTACCATATGCAGAGGTTGCGGTGGAGCACTACAAACACCACCATACAAGCACTGCAAGGACACAGGATGCTGCATGTTGCACACCATTAGCTGCCCTCTGGATGGCCCTATCTATTGTACAATATACATAGATTTTGGGTATTAGACCCACAAACTCCACAATCAGCACTACATTCACCTCCTCCTTCATTAAGCCAGTAACCTTCTTTTCTGAGGAACAATACCATATGGATTATCAGCTGCACTTCCCGACGTGTCGAATTCATTACCATAACACCTCATTACTTCATATGGATTGTAGTTCCTCACTGAATAGCTGAAGCTATCTGTATCCATATAAAATAACTTCGGTTTTGTGGAATGAGTTTTAACAAATTCATAGTGGAACTGGTACATGTGAAGTTTGTAGATTGCTGGTACACACATACCCAAATAGTTAGGTACTGTAAACTCTACTGAGGCCTTCAACATCTCCACAGCAACAAAGTTATCATCGAAAATAGTGACCCGCTTAAAATTTGGTCGGGCAATGCATTCTCTTATGTCCCAATGCCCATCCCATTCAGTCCTAATTAAAATATCGCATTCATTTCTTACTTTCTGTGTGGTTTTACCAAAAACTGAATTATTCATTAGTTTATAGAGGTCTGTTTCGATGTAGCTAGTCATGCCCATCCTCTTTCAGTACTTAACTCAATATACTCCTTCAACCTGGGGGCTGGTACATACCTCTGCTTGTGTCCAACAGTGGTCATCAGTTTAGGGATAGTACTTCCCTGCAGAACGTTTTGCTCTGGACATAACGGGAAGTCACTTGTCATTTCATGCATGCTTACAGGGGATGAGGTCTGTCTCCACCACATACTCTACATCAGACTCATCCACCAGACCCATTATGTTTCCACTTAATCCCTTTAATTTATTTTCAGACACCCATTGAATCCCACCAATCAGCAGTGGTTGCATCATGGCATACCCTTGTAAGTTATTCACATCCACATATTGAATATAGCTCTAATCAAGGTATGCTTTGAAACCTACACACATAAGTGGATTATCTGGAGTTAAAAGTTCGACGCTGCCCCTCGTGTTATTAAGCATCACGTCCGAGGAAACCTAGGTGCCGTGTAATAAAAGACAGGGTCTAGGCAGTACGTGATCATGCACACACTCTGGAACTGTTGAAAAACGTCTGTAAGCAAGTACACGGTGTCTATGTATAGTCATGTGCATTCATCCAGACTGGGAGAGATAAATTCCAACCCCACATTTACAGTATGCCATAACGTGCACTAGTTATGGCATCACCTGTGAGATTACTGGTAAATACAGATAGGTCATGTAGCTTGGCATTGTACAGTTATGCACTGCTAGCCAGATGCTCATAAGGGAAAAGTCCTTAGCTAGTCACAAGATGAAACTTTTCCTCGTCAGGGAATGCAGATCGTGTGATACGCACATTATCCCGAGGTACAGTTTCAATGAGTTTCTGGAGTGGCGCCTACATACAACGTAGTATTCAAAGAAGTGGAGCATAATTTTCGGCATCATGCACTTGGAGAATGAAATACATTTCTCAACGCTATCAGTGGGACTCTGGCCTGATTTTTCTCCCAGCTAAAATTAGCCAACAGCTTGACAAGAAAGTGAGCATCATACCCGCTTAAATTATGGAAGAAAACGGGTATGTGCCTTATACTCCTTCAACCAGGGGGCTGCTTGATTAAGATAATGAATCATGTACCTCTGCTTGTGGTCATCAGCTTAGGCATTCATGGATACTTACAGGGTATGAGGTCTGCCTCCACCACATACTCTACATAAGAGGAATCCGCCAGCTGGTACTCCAAATTACATGCGTTGTGAGCTGCACTGTGGAACTTCCCCGTAAGATGACAGTGGTCCCTACAAGGGGTTTCAGCTGTTCTATCTAACAGCAGCCCAATGAATATAACAGTTTACAGCATCATTGTATAATTTTTTGTCCTCCGATTCGGTCATGGAGATGTTGGTGCTTCAAAGCCTATAAACATTCCATGAGAGTTTTTCAAGCTCAGTGAGCAACCAAACCACAGGATTATTCCCAACATAAGATTCATAGCAGTTAAAACTTGAATCATATGGGCATGCAAGTTGGAACACTGCTGCATTCAGTACCTGTTATTTCTTGATGATGGTATGTGAGGCTAAGGGATTCCCTTCACAGCGGGTGATAGGGGCAAGGAGGCATTCGAAGTCAGCATATAAAACACAGACAGACATTGTTCCTGGTGATGAGCATTCTTGAATTTAACTAACTTATTTTCTTCTGTAGACATAACACATGCCAGTTGCTTGGATTCACAGTCCTCCAGATGACTTTTTAAATATTTTTCTTCTGAAAACGTATTTAGATACCTGAAGCAAATGTGCTGTTTACATTTATGTTTATTGAGTTGGGAATTAAGGAGGCAGGACATATCTCTGATCCATACATAATGCTGATTATCACCTTCAGAGAAGACAAGCATGTTTACATGACGATCACGTTCACCTGCGTATTTTGAAAAATGGAGTGGTGGCCATCTTTTGCGTCAGGAGGATCCCCCCCTGTGTCGGTGTGGGTCCCGGCTGACGGTCGCCCACATTTTATTGGAGTGTCCCCGACTGCGCACCCTTCGGCAGTCTTTTAATTTCCCGGGCACCTTGCCTTTGATTTTAAGCGACAATGCCTCCATGGCTGACAATGTTTTACATTTTATCCGTGGTAGTCCTTTTTATGGATCCATTTAGGGGGTCCTGCACTTTTCCGTTTCTGTGTCTTTTGTCCTCGCGTCTCTCCATATTTGTTGCTGTTTTGGTGTCTCATCGGATGGTTGACTCTTTCCCTTTTTTGTTGTCGTGGTCAGTCAACCAGTCTCCGGCCATCTTCTTTTCTTCTATTTCTTTCTGTCTGGTGTTCGTCTGTACTCTTCTTTTCTGTAGTGTTCGTTGCCTAATTTGTGTTCTTTAGCACCTGGGGGGGGGGGGGGCAGTCTCCTTCCCCTTGGGGTTTTATCTGCTCTGCGACTTTGTCTCGCTTGTTTTTGGAATGGGGGACTGATGACCTTAGCTGTTTAGTCCCCCTTAAACATCCCAACAACCACCACCACCAACCACAATATGCTTTACCTTCTGATCTGGCTGCTTTTCAGCTTCTTCAGGCCATAATCGTGAACCACTATTCCTGGATCTTGCGCCTCTAATTTTGGTATGTCCTGAATCTTTACAAGTCAACTCAACACTATCAAAATTATAGTCTCTGGGGATTTTATTCTTTGGTACACTGTATGTTGTGTGCTCAGGATGGCATCTGTAACAGTAATTTCTCTCACAAACCAGGATCGCCAACAGAACCCTTCTCATCAGCTATATCCTTAGACAGCTTGATATAACCCTCCATTTAATGGATCACAGACATGAATATGGATGTTGAGGTGTGATATTTAGCTGAATGCTTTAGCTGATCCTCTTACTTCCATCTCGGAAAACCGGGACAGTATGGCACCCAACGTGGATTAACGATACCACTCGCAATTGATGAGCTCCGAGATTATCACCACAGCAGCACCCTGATGTTAGGGACGGTGAGTCAACTCACAGCAGAGTACTGCATTACATCATCTATGGCTTTGAGGCACACTTCTATAAACCTCACTATGTGGCGATACCTCCAGCCAGATTCTCAATTCTAGTGAACAAGATACACTCCTCAAAGGCCCTGGCAACCGCTAGGTATCCTAGAGGGGTCCCGATGCTGCTAATGTAAGGTCCTTCATTATAAGGACAGGAGAGACCACTAACACTGGCCACAGGTTCATTATCACTATCATCTGCGTATAGGTGTACCAACAACCGTCAATCTGGTGGATTATGGCTTTGGGGAAGAAGCACCTGCTGGTGTGGGGGGTATGCACCGAGGTGCACATATCTTTCATTGCCGGCAAGGACGAACAGTCACAGCCAGAGCAGGAGGAGGTGACAGCAGTGAGGTCCTATGGGAGCACCCAGGCTGTAGGGAGAGCGCTCACTGATGCTGCTGCATTATAAATAAGAGTATCCCTGTAGTACAAAACGCAAATTATGTCCTCAACAGTGCATAATTCGCTAATTTCCCATCCTGTCAATTCTTTCGATTTCTATCACCTATCCTATAAACAATCTCCATTAATATTACGCCTCTGAATTGACAACTGAATTTTATCACGAAAATTCAATTTTACTTTGAAAATTCGGAATTACTGGCAAAATTCGTATTTCCCACCAATAGGGTAGGTGGAGGATGGGGTTAGGAGTGGGGAGAGGAGGACCGGGGACCGACATCCCAGCTGGGGAAAACACATGACATCATCCAGGGGGGTAATTAATTGATCAATTTAATTAATTTTCATATCAATTTGATATCAAAGGTGGTTACGAACCCCCTTTACCCTACTACATACACTCGCTATAAACTTATGATTCACACAAGAACAGATGTTTTCTGAATGGGCTGTACAAGTGATGGCTGAAGCACTGGGAAGTGTGGCTATGTGTCAGTCTCGAGCACCAGGTTCCTTTGTGTGAGGTTAGGACTAGAAGTTGTGATTTCTTCCCTGGTGCTACAGAAAACGTACTCCTTGTTAACATAAACGACTAATTACCATGTGGTACACACATTGATGGGAAAAAAATCTCAGCACCAAAATGGTGTTTTGCGACATAAACGAAAGCTGGTAGGTGTGTTTCTACATCTGAAATGCTATGTCTATTCAAATTTCGCGCCGGTCGTCTAGGAGAGGCGCTAGTAGCGCCATTAATGAGGATGCAACTCTGATTAATATTAAATACACACTGTAGCGGTCATAAGCGTTAGTTACCTACGAGAGTGGACGTGGTGAGTTGATGCTAGTCAAGAATGCGTTTAAGGCGACGAAGATGCCATTATCGACACCTCATTTACTTTGAATGAGGTCGTGTAATAGGGCTGTGAGAAGCTGGATGTTCCTTCTGCGATATTGCAGAAAGACTTGGCAGGAATGTAGCCACTGCACACTTTTGCTGGCAGTCTTGGTCACGTGATCATACGGTCGCAAGACGACCAGGCTGTGGACGGCCACGTGGCACCACAGAGAGGAAAGACCATCGTGTTGGGCATGCGCCTCTGACGCATCGTACTGCGAGTAGCGGTTGGCACTGTTACAGATCCGTTACTTTAAGTACAGCTCAGAGTCAGATGTCCTGTACCGTGCAGTCCGCTGATCCCAAACCACCACCACCTGCGACTTCAGTGGTGTCGAGCGAGAACTTACAGGAGGGCCGGATGGGAGTCTGTAGTGTTTCCTGATGAAAGCCGGTACTGCCTCGGTGCCAACAATGATTTCGATCTGTTGTGTTGTCATTCATGAACAGCATCCTAACAGGATAACGCTGGTCAACATACTACTTTTGTAACCCAACATGCTCCACAGAGTGTAGAAACGTTGCCTTCGCCTGCTCGATCACCAGATCTGTCTCCATTCGAGCACATATGGGATATTATCAGACGACAACTGGAGCATCATGCACCAACAGCATTATCGTCCCTGTACTGATCGAGCAAGCGCAACACGTAGTGATCTCCATCCCACAAACTGACATCTGGCATCTGTACAACACAATGCAGGCACGTTTGCATGCTTGTATTCAACATCCTGGCCGTTACACCGATTATTAATATACCACCATTTCACGTTAGCAGAGGCCTATATCGCGCCGTACATTTAACTTATGATCTTGCAGTGTTAATCGCTTAAATATGTTTTCTAGGTGATGTTCCTTAAATATCATTACTCCACATTAATTATTTTTTGGTGTTGCGATTTTTTCCGTCAGTATGGTTACGTCATCTTCCTCCAAAATGTAACAACCATCACACAGGCACGCTGCTGTTGGCAGGAAGAGAAGCAATCAAGTTCGTTGCATATCGTACTGCTGGGCTGCGACGTCACTGGAATCCAACCAGGGCAGCGCCGATAGGAATGTGCAGCGACTTTGCGGTACAACTTTGCTGTTCGCAGTTTCAAAAAGGAGCATAACGTAATACAACTGAGCAGACCTCAGGCTAAGTCCGTACCATAACTAGGAATCTTGCATATTATGTTTCAATACGCATCTTTACAACAACAATCACTGGCTTTCAGAATGCCCTAATATGCAAAATCTGGATAAATGCGATTTTGTTGAACCCGTGAATCTTCTCAGTGAATATAACGGATGCTGAAATATTATTTAGAACATTCTTCTAAGTTTACAGGCGTGTAAAATTACTATCGAATTACAAGAGTGCCTCTATTTTCAAACACGTTGACGAATAAAATAAGACAGGAGATAAGTGAATCAAATGTTGTCTCACTTGTTGTAATTTATCACGAGTCTCCTCAGTGCTTTCCAGTGACCAGCTGTTCGTCAAGTCGTTGGAAGGTTTTGAAAATACACAAACACGCTCAGAGTTACGATGAGGTTCAAATGGTTCAAATGGCTCTGAGCACTATGGGACTCAACTGCTGAGGTCATTAGTCCCCTAGAACTTAGAACTAGTTAAACCTAACTAACCTAAGGACATCACAAACATCCATGCCCGAGGCAGGATTCGAACCTGCGACCGTAGCGGTCTTGCGGTTCCAGACTGCAGCGCCTTTAACCGCACGGCCACTTCGGCCGGCTAGTTACGATGAGGCTGCACTTATAGCTGCTCATTTCAACATATTGCAATCAAGAGCGATAAACATGTGTTCTACCGCAATGTTCGTTCACGGTACCACTTTTTGAATTCAGGTGCTATCTAAAGTCGTATCAAAGATTAATAAAATGTACAACATTTTCCCTCAGGCTGAATGGTATTTCTGCTGTTTTCCATGTCAACCAAAATATTCTGGGTTCTAGATGAGAAAGCAAAGAAACGACTACCCAAAGTTCTTGCATGTTTAGGTCCTGCATATAATTTTGTCAAAACCTTATACCACAGTCAAATTGCTCCACTTTTCAAGAAAATAACAGATCCAAATAAGCGGAACGAAGAAGCCTGTACTTCTACACGTCGATTTGAAATCATGATGGAAGTCAGTTTCATTCTACATGTTTTTAGGCCCGAGTGGCGGACCCGCGTCATGTTCACACAGTCGGGCGGATGCGCGCGGTTCCGTGCAGTCGAGTGAACGCCGTCTTCCCTGCACTGTGCCGGATCTCATCTGTGGTGTAGCATACCGTTCTGTTTGATCGGATGTATAGAGATGAGCTCGCTGCAAGTAAAAGTCATTTCAGCCTATATGATATGCAAAAAGAGAAATTCCACGTGCGAGAGACGGTTTTGGGTGCATCCTATGGTGGAACAAAGATGTACGAAAGGAGCGTTCGTACACTGTATTCCGAATTGCGCAAAGTCGAAGACAAATTTAATACATATTTTCGTAAGTCTATTCGTTACTTTGACGAGCTTGTCGGTAAAATACAAGACAACCTGACACTTGAAAGTCTCAAAAGGATACCTATTGCTACGACAGAACGAGTAGCAGTAACCTTAAGGTAAGAATATGAATATGTATACGGATGAAGATTAATTTTAATAATATATTTAATCATTCAAAGCTTTGCTACAACTATGTATTACATTCGTTTGGCAATAGACAATTTTACATTTGTATTGTATTACTACTGAATTCCTATATTTTTAAATAAATCTTTAATTCAATAACAATACTAATTATACAATGTTAACCCACCTCCTAAGATGATTAGTGGGTCATAAAATGATACATAGATTGGATTACAATGCAGCTTTTACAATTATGTTAGTGAGCTATAGTTTTACTACTACAATGTGTTCGTTTTAGTTTTCTACGACAACAGGCAATTTGATATAACTACTTGTTACTTAGCTAATCTACTATGACTATTACCTGCAGCGTCACAGGTGTGCCAGTTGTGTATAAACCTACTTAGGATACCAGGCTCCACGAGCTAAACCCAAGGAGCATGCCCCTGGCACTGGACTGGCCAAGGTAAGTAATAGCTGCAGTTTCCTAAATTAATGTCCTAATCTAAGTCCTACAAAACTAACTTAACCTACGTCGTATCTGGTGCTTTGTTGTAATCCGTGGTGTTGACCCCCCCAGTCCTGTGCGTTGCAGATTCCAACTATGATGGAAGTCGGACAGCCCACACACAGGCGGTATGGGAATGGGATCTGGTCTCAATCGGTTTGATCTACAAGTTGATACCTAATCTAGGTCCCTCAGGTATTCTGCTAACTCTGATACCCCATCTGCCAATGCATTCAAAGTGTGAAAAGTGTCTTCTTGTCTGAGTGGTTGGTATGTGTCGTTATTTGGAAGTCTGTCTCGGAGTGTTGTTGCGACATCATTGAAGAGAGGGCATTCGTAAACCACATGGTCGGGGGTACCCTCTGCCGCGCCACAGTCACACACGGGGATTGCCCTCTTCCCAAACAGACATAAATATGTCGGAAAGGGTCCATGGCCAGTGAGAAAGTGAATGAGTTCTCCTGTAGGTTCGAAGTATTTCATGCCCCCACGCTCTTTTACAAACTGGAACGTCCTCCTTCCAGTTTCTTCTTCCTCCCAAGCCCTCTGCCAAAGTTCCTCCCCTCTGTTTCTTATTTCCCTCTTATCCTCCACCCTCACACCCATGATCTCTATTACTTTCTCCATATTCCCCTTTTTGGCCCAGTACCACGCCGCTTGTTCTCGTATCTTGATGTCTAACTGGCAGAGCCCCATTATGACTAACTGAGCTTCCCCCGGAGAAGTTCTGTAGGCCCCACAGATCTCAGAATCGTGCTTCTCTAGACCCTTCTCACTGTCATGGCGGGCACGACCCTCGTGAGCCTGTGTGCCCAGACTCCTGAGCCGTAACCCACTACTGAAGTTAGAATACTGTTATGATAGAGTTTTATGAGATGAGGAAGTAGATGAAATCTTTTATGTCCTATGGAGATGAGATTGTTTAGTAATTGGAGAGCTCTCTGGGTTACGGTGTTTCCCGAAGTTCCATCACTCGTCAATGATGACTCCCAAGTATCGTGTCTCCCGTCGCCAAAGAACTGGCGAGCCATCGATTCTAACAGTAGGATTCCTGATTAACTGTCCTTTTAATAGCAGGTATGTAGATTTACTAGGAGATATTGTCACTTTGGTATTTTGGCACCATTGGTGCGGTTTCTCTATGGCCCTTTCAATCTTTGGTTCTATATCTTCTCGGCTGCGACCGCCGACCAACAGGAGGAGGTCATCCGCGTAGGCTATCACCTCTAGCACTTCTTCACTTTGCTGTAAGTTGTCTAATAACGGTTCCATATGGATGTCCCAGAAAAGGGGTCCTAAAACGGAGCCTTGGGGACATCCTCTGGTGATTGCTTTCCGAACTCTCCCACTAGGGGATGATAGCCATACCTCCCAATCCTTGCAATAGCTCCTCAGACACCCATATACCGGCTCTGGACACATTTTCTCCCGTAAACAGGACACTTTCTCCCGCAAACAGGAGAAGAGCGAATGCCACCACATGTTGTCGAAGATGACACTGATATCCACCATGATGCCAACTACGTACTTATGCAGGGTTGAGCCACAGACCTCAGCCGCCAGAGCGATAGCATCAGATGCCGACCGCCCCAGTCTGAAGCCGAACTGCCTGCCCCTCATCCTGCACAGCACCTGGTGAGCTGTCAATCTGCCAGCCAGCAGTTTTTCTAGTAGCTTCCGAAACAGGTCCAATAGGCAAATCGGCCTGTATGATTTAACCTTGGCCAGGTCTTTTTTGGCCCCTTTTTTTATTATCACCACATTTGCAGTTTTCCACCTCTTAGGAAACTTGCTTTGTTTCAGGCACTCATTGAAGAGATGAGTTAGTGGTGCAATTAACTGGGGGGGGGGGGGGGAGAGCAGGAATTGCACCACCTCAGCCACAATGCCGTCTGGTCCCAGAGCTTTCCCTCTTTTAAAGGATCTTATATGTGCAGCCACCTCCTCTTCCGAAAAGGGGTGGACTGCCGTATCGTTGTTATATTTGTCTGAGTCCGTGTTTCGCAGTTGCTGTTGTCCTTCGGTTTCTCCATCCGCATTGTCGTCAAGCAGCAGGGACCAGAGGAGGACCTCTGCAGACTCCTGCCAAGACTCCGTCATCCTGTCCCCCTGCCTGACTGTCGATAACTCCATGGGAGCGGATTTTCTCTCTCACTAATTTATAGGGGAGATCCCATTGGTCGAAGGCCAACTGGTTTAACACGTAACTCTCCTAGCTACGCATCCTTGCTTCCCGCAGTTCCTTTTGAAATTTCTGCTTGGCCTCCTTATATTGCAACTGCCATCTTTGCCTTTCCAGCCAGACGACACTGCACTGGTAGTGCCTCCTCAGCCTCCTGACAGATTGACATAGTTCCTCTAATTCGGCCGACCATGGTGACGGTGAGGCCGCCATGGCCTCCCTCCTGGTCGGTACAGCGGCCCGCACCGCTCTGTGTACTGCACCCACCATTTCCTCAGCTCTTTCGTTCACGTCTATGTCCTGACATATGTCAGCTTCCGGTAAGGCAGGAATGTCGCACTCCCTTGCTGAGTGTTTCCAGTCTGCTTTATTGTAATTAAATTGTACTTCCCACCCCATGGCCCAACGGCGCTCCCTTTCACCTAGAGTGAAAGTTATTAAATTGTGGTCGCTTGTGGTGGCATTGCTCACGACCTTCCAGTGCTGTATAAGATTTGCTGCATTCGGTGATGTTAACGTTACGTCAATGTTCGTGCCCTGTCCTCCTCCTGCTGCGTAGGTACGAGGGTTGCCAGGCTTGTTGGCCACCACGAGCTGCGAAGCCATAATAAATTCTTCCACTTTTTCCCCATTTGTACCTCTAGTGCTGCTGTACCACAGGGGGGATTTTGCGTTAATGTCAGCAGTTATGACTATATTCCGTCCCTGCAACGCCATGGTAACTCTTGCCAGATGTTCTAGATGTTGTTCGATGTCATCTCGGTAATGGAAATATGTGCTTATGAGAATGATTACTCCAACTGGAGATTGAAGCTCCACAACGTTGCAGTGACTAGACGTGAACTGCGAGAGTGTAGTGACCCTCAGAAGTTAGTTGGTGATACCTATCTCCTCTGCTGACAATTTGTCATGTTGCGGCAGCAAAACCTATTTTTCCCAGTTTGGGAGTATGGCTCCTGTAGGCAGAGCACATCCAGTCTCCTCTCCTCCACCTCTTTACGGAGCTCCTGCATCACAAGTCGGCTATTGTGAGTGTTCAGCTGTCCAACAGTTATTTCAGTTTAGCTGTCCAATAGTTATTTCAGTCATCAAGGAAAGTACGTGTGCATGTGATCGTCTGGCTAAGTCTTACTCCAGTCGAAAGCAATTTGCCAGTACAGCCTGTTCATAGATGTCCTCGAGGTCAAACTTCTCACCTCATCTCTCAAAAACTTTCTTTAGCAGGTCCCGCAGGGCTCCGAAATCAGTGGGGAGATTCACTGACTTTAGCTGAATTCTGTCCACAGCCTCCATTACTGAGAAGGTGACCCCTCCTACCCTCTTCATGTCCTACACGGACCACATGTCGTAAGGCTGTGGCCAGGGTAATCGGCTCTTCCAGCCTAGCCAGTTGCATCATGTACTCGATATTGGGGTACACCCTTACCGGGTCAACAGGTGGCAATCTGACTACTGGAGTGCTCTGTGTGGTGGAATTTGGACTTGTACTGGTAACTGTGTTTTCTTGAATCGGTAGGGTTACTTTGCTTTGATTATCTATTGAGATTGTCACAGCCACAGGATGCCCTTGCCGCTTCTGATGTGCTATCGGCTTCGTTCCCCGGCTTTGAAGAGTGGGGTCAATGCCCATTGAGGGAAGATCTGTTTGCGTGCTTTTGTCTATCGTACAGCGCTCTGTTTGGATGGCCTTATCCAATGTTTCTGTCTTAGTGGCGCCCGAGAGCGACATCAAGAATTTCTTAAATCTATTTGCCCTCCTAGCATCCCGCCTCCTCTTGCTCGGGGATTTGCGCTTTGGCATCCTGTTCCGTAGGCTGCAATCAGCCATAGTCGATTCTGGAAATTAACCACTGTCCCAGCATCCAGTATGTTGGGCAATTACATCCTGTGGCTCCGCATGACTTTTTGCCACGGCTTTTGCAAGGGATCCAGACTGCTGCTGCCTTGCAATCTTTGCGATTGTGACCGTTTGTGCCACACTTCATGCAAGCCGATCCCCTGGTGCAAAGCCTTAGAATGTGGTCCAGGGCACCACAGCTGTGGCAGCGAGGTACCATGATATAGTCCCTAATATTGACCGAGTGGAAGCCAACGTACAATCTGCCCATTGCCTGTCCATTGCTGTGACCTCGGCAACGTGATGAACATCACGCCCCCGAGGCCCCGTCTTTAACCTTAGTTTGAAGTAGTTTTTGAATTCCTCCTCATTTATGTCCTCATAATTTTGTTCTCGAATTGTGTCAGTAAGCTCCTCATTGGTCATTACAGTGGGTACATCACAGAGGATAACTTGGTGGTTCGCATTTTACTACTGAGTTTAACTTTTAGTTATTCAAAAGCTTTTCTTTATCCCCCTCTGACGCAACTTCCACAATTACTGAATTCTTGCTCGGTTTCTCTTTATTTTAATCTTGTCTTTTGCTGGGTTGATAGTTGTGGTAAGCAACTCTTGAATTTTCTTGACACTGGTGTCTTGCCCAGGCAGAGTCCTGAGAAACACCACAGTGTCTGATCTCTCAGTTACTTTGTCTATTGTCTCCTTGGTGGTATTTGGCTTGGTAGGCGCTTGCGCAGCCACCGCCGCCCAAGTCTTAGCAAGTTGCTTTCGTAGTCTACTATTCTCCTTCTCTAACTCTTCCACCCGGCCTTCAAGATTTGCATGAGCAATGGTCCATGCTATTAGTCCGTTTTTAATTACGGACAGAGCCACTTGACTTATTTTGCCATTTTTTACATTTTGCTTCAAGAGCAGTGATATTCTGGCATGCCTCTGTGTCACTGTCTCACCCTCTGCCTGTCCCAGCTTGTCCTGGGGAGAGGGATCAGGTGCAGAAGAAGCGCGTTTTGATGCACACGAATCACTCGTTTCTATTGTAGCCATCTTTGAATTAACAAGTGATAAAAGGTGGGAGCCTGTCTCTTACCCCGGACCGGCTCCTCTGGCACTGGGGGGGGGGGGGGGGCAAAGAAGGCAGTTCACCCACCGACCTCGCCCAAAGGCCAAGGGCACTCTTGAACTGCAGGGTTAGCGCGCCGTTGCCAGCGCACTGGTCCCCATCGGTGGCTCCGTCATCATCGATTTCACCCGACGTTGCTCGGCAACTGCACCCCGCACTCTGGAGAGGCGGATGCAACTCTCGCCCTTCGCCGCCTACTTGCCCGAGCTTCCACCTCTCGGCCAAGGACCCACTCCCACTCAGGTGGTAGGTCGGTCACCCAGTCGTTCAGTGGTCTGGACCCATCTAACCTGGCCCAGGCGATGTCACCACCTCCTGGGTTTGGCAGAACACGCCCCGGTTACCCACGGGTGCGGCAAAGCACCCTTGCCGACTCGCGCCGCGATCCAACGCCGACAAACGAGGTGGTCGGCATGCAGAGCACCTGCGAACAGAGAGGGACTGGTGTTCGGTCCCTCGACACAGCTCCCCCTGTGCCACGCACCTTTCGTTTTCGCATCAGGTTGGGTCGCAGCTCTCCCTTTTGTCGCAAGGCAGAATGCCGAGCTTAACGTCTGGCACCACGGGAAGGCGGAAAGAGCCACTTGGGAAGGAGAGGCTATGAGAGACGCATCACTTCCCCTTGCGAGGACTGCCGCGGCACGCCCGACTAGAAGCGATACGCCCCAGTGCGAGCGTCCGTGCCTTACGGCGCGCCGGCATCGCACAGGGCAGCACCGAACGCGCCGTCAAGCGACCGACCTCACGCCACCTCCTATAATTTTTATAACATCTCCCAAGATGATGACGACGTTGATTGGGCTGGAGAGGGATGGGGAGTCGCAACTTGTGTCTGTACGGACGGATCCTTGCGGTACGGCATTGATTGGTTAGGATCCTGTTGGGACATTGAAGGTGGGGCGTAGGTAAAAGAGGTCGGTGGATAGTGGAAAGAGCTGATGGGAGCTGGGGGGGGGGGGGGGGTATGTTTAAACTAGCCTGATTTGTTTGCTTAATCGACATAAACAGTTGAAGTACCTGAGTACGAAATAATAGCTTCTGATGAACATTTAATGTCTTCACAGAGGGCAACAGCGAAACAAAGAATGCTCGGTCGTCGTCTTCCTCCTTTTCCTTACCATCTTTTAATAATGTAAGCAAATTATCTTCAAATGTTGTGTTCTTGATAGGCCTCTTCCTCTTGAAGGATTGTTTTTCGGTGTTGACATTCAGTCTGACGTCATTGGTTTGTTCTTCAGACGGTTCGTCTCGACTGTTTTCTGTGAGTGCATTGTTCTTATACTGATTATCTTGCACGACCGATACTGAGTCAAAGTTACTCTCTGTTGGTGCATCTCGGAGACGGTCAAGAAAGTGTAACTGCTGATGGTACATGTATTTTGGTCTCTTAGATGCTGCTGATCCGGACCTCGTTTGATTTATTCTAGTGAGGCTTTTAAAATAGGCATCCCGTGCAGTTTTCCATCTCGTCTGGATCTTGTCAACTGAAATAACAAGGCCGATAAGTCTTTTATTACTGAGGATGCGTACATATATTATTTTAAGAAGGAATAAATCTAAGGTTTTATGTCAGCGTAGCTGACTTAATACCTACAATTAAGTCTCTGTGAATGTACATAAGTATCAAATATATGCTTTACAAGTTACAGGTATCTTCGAAGCGTAAACACATTTACAGATCTGCATTACTCTTATTTAGTAGGTGCATAAAGAGCTGGACAGATTACCAGGCAGGTGAGCGCCACTATTTGGACTACATTAAGAGGAGAATGCATGCCTGGGCCCTCAACAGACAAAGGGAACGAAATTAGCCACGGTTTCCAAAACGTCGCCAATTTTCCTCGTTGCTTCGGAGCCCTGGATGGCATCTAGTAAATCCTATCAAAAGTGTATCACTTTTCTTCAGTTACAAGAATTATTTCTCCAATATTGTTATGGCCATCTGTGACACGAACTATTGTTTCACGTTCATTGATGTCGGAGGATACGGAAGGAACTGTGACTCAAATATATTTAAAAACAGCATCTTTTGGGGAAAATGGAAAAAGGGAAATTAGCGTTACCCCCACCAAAGCCACTGCCAGGTACACACCACTCTCCAGTGCCATACGTTCTTGTGGAAGACGAAGGCTTCGCATTAACACGTGTGTTAAGGCCGTATGCGCGAAAAACCATGACTCACAAAATGTGGGTTTTCAATTACCGACTTAACCCGAGCCCGAAGATTTATTGAATGTACCTTCGGAATATTAAGTCACAAGTGGAGGGTTTTTCACCGCCCCCTGAATGTCAATCTTGATCTAACCGTATCTATTGTCAAAACGCGCTGCATTTTGCATAATTTGGTTCGAGTAAGAGACGGATACAACTTTGAAAACACCCTCTATGTTACCGGCTTCGAAGATGTGGCAGAAGCTACACCTGTCAGTAAATCGGGTAATACTGTACAAGATAAATTTTCGGAATATTTTGTCGGTAGAGGAGCTGTGCCCTGGCAGGAATCAAAAATTCACTGAACACAGGCCACTTATCTCAATGACAGACACTTGCGGTTGTGTACAATTTTTCAACATAATCAATGTTTGTACTGTGCATAAACTGAACTTGTGAATGTCTATAATTCTATAATTGTAAATCACTGCATTTTGTATAGAACTACAATAAAAACACAAGGAAAATATGCGTCTATTTACCACACTTTTTCTGATCTGCTTCGTTCGAACCTTCAAAGCCGAGTATTATATTTGCAAAGACGTCTAGCCACGCCTTGAATCGCATTTCACGGTTCTTGTAGTCCCCATGCGATAGATACCGGTACCATATGTCAGGCCTTCCTTCAACTTCGGCAATTAACATGTCTGTATCGATTTCACAAGACATTCTGGAAACTTCCTAAATCACACCCATATTTCCTCTACTGCGCGCGCGGTATCCGCAGGAACGTGCACGCACCAACTTGTTTCTGTGTATTCAACTGACGCGGACGGTCCGCGGCGCGCAAGGGCTGCGCGGACGGCTCCGCCGCTTGCGGACCGTCCGCGTAACTGTGTAGTGCCCAATTCGAATACATCACTACCAACCGCGCGGAACGCGGACCATCCTAACACATTGAGTACGCGAAGGAACTTGCCCCCCTTCTTGCAGCGGTTTACCGTAGGTCTCTATAAGAGCGTAGCGTTCCAAAGGATTGGAAAAGGGCACAGGTCATCCCCGTTTTCAAAAAGGGACGTCGAACAGATGTGCAGAACTATAGGTTAGACATTAACGTCGATCAGTTGTAGAATTTTGGAACACGTATTATGTTCGAGTATAGTGACTTTCCTGAAGACTAGAAACCTACTCTGTAGGAATCAGTGTGGGTTTCGAAAAAGACGGTCGTGTGAAACCCAGCTCGCGCTATTCGTCTACGAGACTCAGAGGGCCATAGAAACGGGCTCCCAGGTAGATGTCGTGTTTCTTGACTTCCGCAAGGCGTTCGATACAGTTCCCCACAGTCGTTTAATGAACAAAGTAAGTGCATATGGACTATCAGACCAATTGTGTGATTGGATTGAAGAGTTCCTAGATAACAGAACGCAGCATGTCATTTTCAATGGAGAGAAGTCTTCCGAAGTAAGAGTGATTTCAGGTGTGCCGCAGGGGAGTGTCATAGGACCGTTGCTATTCACAATATACATAAATGAACTTGTGGACGACATCGGAAGTTCACTGAGGCTTTTTGCAGATGATGCTGTGGTATATCGAGAGGTTGTAACAATGGAAAATTGTACTGAAATGCAGGAGGATCTGCAGCGAATTGACACATGGTGCAGGGAATGGCAATTGAATCTCAATGTAGACAAGTGTAACGTGCTGCGAATACATAGAAAGAAAGATCCCTTATCATTTAGCTACAATATAGCAGGTCAGCAACTAGAAGCAGTTAATGCCATAAATTATCTGGTAGTACGCATTAGGAGTGATTTAAAATGGAATGATCATATAAAGTTGATCGTCGGTAAAGCAGATGCCAGACTGAAATTCATTGGGAGAATCCTAAGGAAATGCAATCCGAAAACAAAGGAAGTAGGTTACAGTACGCTTGTTCGCCCACTGCTTGAATACTGCTCAGCAGTGTGGATCCATACCAGATAGGGTTGATAGAAGAGATAGAGAAGATCCAACGGAGAGCAGCGCGCATTGTTACAGGATCATTTAGTACTCGCGAAACCGTTACGGAGATGATAGATAAACTCCAGTGGAAGACTCTGCAGGAGAGACGCTCAGTAGCTCGGTACGGGCTTTTGTCAAAGTTTCGAGAACATACCTTCACCGAGGAGTCAAGCAGTATATTGCTCCCTCCTACGTATATCTCGCGAAGAGACCGTGAGGATATAATCAGAGAGATTAGAGCCCACACAGAAGCATACCGACAATCCTTCTTTCCACGAACAATACGAGACTGGAATAGAAGGGAGAACCGATAGAGGTACTCAAGGTACCCTCCGCCACACACCGTCAGGTGTCTTGCGGAGTATGGATGTAGATGTAGATGTAATTGTGCAATGGGCCTCAGAGATATGTTCCTTCTCAATGATGCTTTATTCAACATATTGCAAGCCAGAGCTTAGGACATTGGCTCATATGTAACAAAAATTAGCAAAATTTAAATACTTTTAACTGGTAAAGAAAAAAGTAGCAACAATGTCAACTGTTCAATAATATCGAACAGCCTTGGATAATGAAAGATGATAAAAATGTTGAGCATGTTTAAACCTTGCTGTAATTGTATAGTGTAACAGTCATGAATACAATTTCGTTCCAGTTACTATACTCCAGAAACTAATCAACAGTACCAAAATGAAAAGACAATATTCTACACATAAATTACACGAAGGCCTACAGTTTCTCCCATGTTTCTCTTTAAAATGTTGTAGGGCTACTCTACCTAACACATTGAAAATATCTAACACACGTAACCACTAAACATCCACAACGAATGCACTATTATTCCACTTCTGTACTTTGAAAAAGAAACACATACTGGAGTTAATATTCTAGTTTTATACACTCACAGCAAAGACGATCTTGTTTAGTCTTTCAACCAGCTGACTTAACTTTAAGATGCGGTACAGTGACGCATACTACAGTATACAACCCTTCTTCAGGTGAGCAGTTATTTTTGTTTGCAATTAAGATGTGCCTATGCATTTTGCATTGACAATGCATTCGTTTTAAACGCCTGATTTGAAACCAACAACTTGCAGAAAAACAAGAGTTTGAAAATATCCGTTACACTGGTGTTAGTAACCACCAAATATGTAACAAAAAATGATCAATGTACGTTATAGCAGATATATTTCTCAGAAAATGTATAAAAATACGTCGTTTTGTACGAAAATTCTCAATAGGCGACGTCGTACTAAGCGATTTTGTCAATATAGCGTTGACATGCCGTTTCGGCGGGATCCTTAGATTCTCCTTTTATAGCCCATACGTCGTTAAAAACGATGTCGCTGTAATAGATATCGACTGTAGTTCAGAAACTCAAGATCAGCTTACAAACTTGATTCTGCTGTCAACTGAGAGGATCTCCTAAGGCAGCTGAGGTCTAAGTTCTGGTAATCAACGAATTCACCAAAAAGATGATTCAATACCAATTAAAAATACCATTTGCTTACCTTACAGAATTGCCGGTACTCGCCACTGGCTGGTTGCCGGTCTTTTAGCGAACCATCCTCGCCGTTTCAGCGCCACAAGCACTGGAGCCATTCGGTAGCTGTTTTGCGTCCGAACCACTTTTGTTACTGCGTGAGCGATGGAGTGGTCGTGAGTGAAAGTAATGCTGATTATACACTGAAGAGCCAAAGAAACTGGACTTGTACACCCGCCTAATATCGTGTACGGCCTCACGAGCAAGCAGAAGTGCCGCAACACGACGTGTTCTGAAGTAGTGCTGGAGGGAATTGACACCGTGAATCCTGCAGCTCTGTCCATAAATTCCTGAGAGTGCGACAGGCTGGAGATCTCTTCTGAACAGCAAGATGCAACTCAGAAGAGTATTCCTGGAGCCACTCTGTAGCAATTCTGGACGTGTGGGGTGTCGTATTGTCGTGCTGGAATTGCCCAAGTCCGTAGGAATGCACAATGGACATGAATC
The DNA here is from genome assembly GCF_021461395.2 of Schistocerca americana. NCBI lineage: Eukaryota > Metazoa > Arthropoda > Insecta > Orthoptera > Acrididae > Schistocerca > Schistocerca americana. The sequence continues at coordinate 197,762,559 of NC_060127.1, forward strand.
GATGTAAGTAAATAGACAAGATGCTTACGTACATGGCACCTATCAGAGTCGTATTTAGGCATAGCAGGGGTCCCATATCGCTCCAACTGGACACACTCCACACCATTACAGAACCTCCACCAGCTTCAACAGTCCCCTGCTGACATGCAGGGTCGATGGATTCATGAGGTTGTTCCTTACCCGTACACGTCCATCCGCTCGATACGATTTGAAACGACACTTGTCCGATCAGGAAACATGTTTCCAGCCATCAACAGTCTATGTCGGTGTTGAAGGGCCCAGGCTAGGCGTAAAACTTTGTCGTGTAGTCATCAAAGGTACACGATTGAGCCTTCAGCTCCGAGAGCCCATATCGATGATGTTTTGTTGAATGGTTCGCACGCTGACACTTGTTGATGGCCCAGCATTGAAATCTGCAGCAATCTGCGGAAGGGTTGCGCTTCTGCCACGTTGAACAATTTTCTTCAGTCGCCGTCGGTCCCGTTCTTGCAGGATCTTTTTCCGGTCACAGCGATGTCGGAGATTTGATGTTTTACCATTTCAGACACTGGTGAAATGGTCGTACGGGAAAATCCCCGCTTCATCGCTGCCTCGGAGATGCCGTGTCCCATCGCTCGTGCGCCGACTATAACACCACGTTCAAGGTCACTTAAATGCTGATAACATGGCACCGTAGCAGCAGCAACCGATCCAGCAACTGCGCCAGACACTTGTCTTATATAGGCGTTGCGTACCGCTGCGCCATATTCCTCCTGTTTACACACCTCTGTATTTAAATACGCATGGCTATAACATTTTCTCTGGCGCTTCAGTGTATAAGAATGCACACGGTTGGCAAGAAGTACCCGTACCCCTATTACGGATTACTATTTCATTTGATTTATTTCAGCCCAAGTATTTACGCATTAAGTGTCCAATATATCAGTATGATGTCAGGTGTTGTAGAGCGACATGCATCCTCAACAGCATTGCGCAGCGCAGTTCTTCCCGAGTAGCGTGACGAGGTGCACAGAAACGCGCTTTGGTGACTGCCCATTTACCGAGCTGTAAGGTGTGGCGAGGCCAGGAATTGACTGGTGGCCAGTGTTGCTGATGAACCATGATCTACCCACCGTCCTGAAAAATGTTCATTTATGTCTCGCGCACTGCAAGTGTGGAGTCAGGAGGCGCTCCGTCTGGTTGCAGTGATATACGTTCTGAGAGGCCCCTTTCCTTAAGTTGAGGTATAAACTATGTTGTAGCACGTGTAAATCAATTTACGCCATTAACAGTCTCTTCAAACAAATACAGTCCAAGCAGATGTTGTGATGTCATCGCCGGCCTTATCATTATGTGAGGGGCCGCACGCGGTAGCCGCGTGGTCTCAGCCGCCTTGCCACGATTCGCGACGCTCCCCCTCTCGGAAGTTCGAGTCCTCACTCAGGCACGGGTGTGTGTGTGTGTGTGTGTGTGTGTGTGTGTGTGTGTGTGTGTGTGTTTCCTTGGCGTAAGTTAGTTTAAGTTAGATTAAGCAGTGTGTAAGCATAGGGACCGATGACCTCAGCAGGTTCCCTTTGGCCTAAACGACAATGTTTCTAGCTGCGATAAATGGCACACTCATTGAAAACTTAACCTTGGCACGGTTCACTGCATTTAGAAACTGAGTTAACAAAGTACAGCATGTTAAAGCGCGCTCATTCCAGTCTGTATCCGAAACTCGTCTACGAACGTCTGTCGGAAAGATCGGACCTTAACCCTTAACTGTTATGGATGGTCTCTCAGACCACAACAGTTTTTTGTCTTGTGACATTTCACTCACCCCTGTGAGGTGACTTACGACTCTTCTGTGACCCTTCCTACAGGATGGCAAGCTACACTATGCGATCAAAAGTATCTGGACACCCCCAAAAACATACTTCTTCATATTAGGTGCATTGTGCTGCCCCCTACTGCGAGGTACTCCATATCAGCGACCTCAGTAGTCATTAGACATTGTGAGTGAGCAGAATGGGGCGCCCCGTGGATCTCTCGGACTTCAAATGTGGCCAGGTGATTGTGTGTCACTTGTGTCATATGTCTGTATGCGAGATTTCCACACTCCTAAACATCCCTAGGTCCACTGTTTCCGATGTGATAATGAAATGGAAACATGAAAGGCTGCGTATAGCACAAAAGCATACAGGCCTACCTCGTCTATTGAGAGACCACCGACAGTTGAAAAGGGTCGTAATGTGTAATAGGCAGACATCTATCCACACCATCACACAGGATTTCCAAACTGCATCAGCATCCACTGCATGTACTACGACAGTCAGGCGAGAGGTGACAAAATTTGGATTTCATGGTCGAGTGGCTGCTCATAAGCCACACATCAGGCTGGCAAATGCCTCACTTGGTGTAAGGAGTGTAAACATTGGATGATTAAACAGTGGAAAAACGTTGTGTGGAGTGATGAATCACGGTACACAATATGGCGATCCGACGGCAGGGTGTGGGTATGGCGAATGCCCGGGGAACGTCATCTGCCAGCGTGTGTAGTGCCAAAAGTAAAATTCGGAGGCGGTGGTGCTATGGTGTGGTCGTGTTTTTCATGGAGGGGCTTACACCCCTTGTTGTTTTGCGTGGCACTATCACACCACAGGCCTACATTGATGTTTTAAGCACCTCATTGCTCCCCACTGTTGAAGAACAAGCCGAGGTTGATTGCATCTTTCAACACGATCGAGCACCTGTTCATAGTGGACGGCCTTTGTCGGAGTGATTAAACGACAATAAGATCCCTGTAATGGACTGGCCTACAGAGAGTCCTGACCGGAATCCTACAGACAACGTTTGGAATGTTTTGGAACGCCGACATCATGCCAGGCCTCACCAACCGCATCGATACCTCTCTTCAGTGCAGCACTCCGTGTAGAATGGGCTGCCATTCCCCAAGAAACCTTCCAGCACCTCAGAGTGGAAGCTGTCATCAAGGCAAAGGGTGGGCCAACACCCTATTGAATTCCTGTATTACCGATGGAGGGCGCCGCCACGAACTTTTAAGTCATTTTCAGCCAGGTGTCCGGATACTTTTGATCACATAGTGTATACGTGTCAGAAATCTGGCATTGTTGTTGCAATTTGTTTCCTTTTTTAGGAAGGGGGGGGGGCGGCGGCTTGCGACGCCTCTCAGACACACCACAGCATTTGCGTATCGTGTTAAACGTTACTGTTTCTTCGTGGTGAGAAAAAAGCTAGACCTTCTATGCAACCTTACCTATGCGAGATTGATGTGGGTGCTCAAGAATGCCTCGGTGAATTCTCAGATGAAAGACAGTGATAATGACACTGACTTTGAGTATGTAGTGATCACCCACGCTAATTCGGAGCAGGAAACTGAAAGTGATGAAGATGTGACAGACGACGGTAAAGCGTCCTTTTTTGGTAAGAACAGAAAGATGTTTTCGATGGAGAAAACGGAAGTCACTGACTAACGTAAGAACAGGGCAAGTCAACACTGTCTTGCAGCTTCCTGGATGCAACAGATTCCGAATAATCTCAGAGAAAAATTGCTGTTTTGGAGATATGAGCCTCAAATACAGAATTTTTTTTTTAAAACGAAAAACATCAGTTTCTTGTTTGAAGTGGAAAACAATACATCTGTCTCAACAGTGTGGTGTTCCTATTCAGTTGGAGATTGTAGGAGGGACTGTGTAACACGCACGCAGGCTGAAAGTAATTAAAATAATATTCAGGCCCTCAGAAGAATACATAAGGCAACTACTTTCTTCTTGATTTTTAAAATAGAAAATTGGCGAAACTTCTCCCTTGATAGAATTATGGGTGGAATAATCCCTCTAAGGCTGAAGCGGCGAATAGTAAACTCAAATACAATTTGTCGTAACTGAAATGCACTTTTCCATACAGTTACGTTGCGAATCTGTAATATTATCTCCCTGACGATAATCTGTGAGTGAGTACACAAATATGTGCTGTTATTTCAGTAATACACAAACAAAAATAGACTGCAAATTTTGCTATGTTTTAGTTTTCAAATTGTTTTAAATTCTGCATTGTGTACAAGGTGTAAATTTGCATGAAGTTTGTTTCCAGGAAGTATAGTGAACAGCAGGAAATCATGAAAAAATATACACCAAAACAGAGGTTTTATATATAAAAAATAAAAAGGGGATCTGAGAGACTCCTCCATAGTAATTGTGTCCCTGTCAACATCCACAGTAGCTAAGGTTCAAGGTCTTTTTTCATGTGACCTCGCATTTTAGTTCTCGGCATACCGAGTTCCGAAGCACATTTACGTGTCGACATCAAAGGAGATAGGCCCGTCGAAGCGGAGACTCCGGCCCATGTTCCTTCTTGTGTCTTCTTCCTGTCACTCTGCAGCATGTCTCCAACACTGCCAAAAGCAAGAGCATGTTTTTCTCAATCCAGAATGGTGTAGCCTTTCGCGGTGCAGCCTTATTAAACCTTTCCTGGGATAACCCATAAACTGCCTCACTGTGTGTTCTTCATACACCCACACACTTGTCATTAAGCGCTTCTCCATTGTGTGACTGTGACTGACTGCTCACATCTGGCATGGGTACAAATTAAAATTTGCCTGTGTAAACATGTATACATGAATTCCAACAACTTGTAAGAAGTAACACAGCTAACTAACCTGCACATCATCATCTGACACTGAACAGGGGTTACAGGGGTATGGCGACTTCTCGCCCATCCTATAGATACTACAGGTACTTTGGAATCCAAGAAATCTGCAGCAAAAATGCCAAAGGAAAAGAAATATGACTGACAGAAAAGTGCCGAAGCACTCAAAGGTCCAAATGGGGACATGACGTGCTTCCATCACGTGTCAACAGAGTGAATAAGCACAAACTTTGCACTTTCTATTGAAAAAGACCACCACATAATTTTACATTGGAAGTAAACTACTTCGAATATGTATCTATAATGTTGCTTAAAATTAAAAATAGACAAAAGACTTGATCATACTCACTGCTCACGTTAAATGGTAACTACCATTACATGGCTGATGTGCCCCTTTTAGGTTAAAATTTTTTTATGTAATAACAGAATAAATAAACGTTTCCCATGATAATGCTATCTACTCTTGAACAAATGATATAGAAGGTTTATCTAGTAGCCTGGATAAAAATTGCGTGTGTTTAACACTTCATTACTCACATTTTATTGACGTTATCTTCCTTATACACACCACACGTTAATAAAATTCCTGAACTGCTTTCCGTATGTGACTGCGGACACCAGGAAATGAGTTGCAGCTGTTACTGCACCGTGATACAATTACCAGTACTAATAACCAGAGTGTAAATGCTGTGCTTTCTTCAGGTTATCGGCTGTCGGTAATTAGTGTTCTGTTTATAAACTTCCTCCTCAGTTATATTGGAAACCAGCAAAATGCGTCGACAGATATAAGGGGTAATTTCGAAATAATACTAAAGAAAGTTGGAACTGCAGTTCAGTGTTAACTGCACTTTCTTCACGCATCTCACACTTACGTACAAATTCGGACATCTAATTCCTCTTTTCCTACCCAGTTTTCATTTCTTCGTCAAACACAGTGCAGTCCTATGCAAAATAATCCTCTCTGAACATATCAAAGTTTTGCACTGTGCCTCTAAATTGTGCTGTACTTACAAGGGGACCCTACGTTCTTCCCCCCACCGATATGATTCATATTCACAAGGAGTGTGGAGCAAGACTAGGACTTGAATATAGGTAAACAGGAACACGCAACTTTCTATAGTTTTCTAGAAAATCGTCTTTGAAAACTTTAGACCTATTTATATACTTTTTATTGTCACTAGTATTCAAGGAGTCCACAGCCTAGCAAGTAAGCTCTGACGGTACGTCTGATTTTTTCTCTCTTTTTTTTATTCCCAATTAATTATAAAAAATTTATTATTTTCATACTCTTTATCCTGAACAAACGAGAAATTTTTTGGTAAGAAACTGGTAATAAAAAGACGAGACGCAAGAATTATCAATCAAATCAGTACATTCAGTTTATTAATATATCCACATTTGTGACAAGTACAATGCGTATCCTACGGAGCACTGCCGAATCTCGATGACACTGACTGTACAAACATGGAAGACAATAATTACTGTGACATTCAGCACGTGTAATGGACGCCTAATCTTTGCAAATGCATTGCTCTTTCAGTGTAAATAAACGTGGTTTACACTCAAACCATTCTCGCTAGTCACACATTTTCGTGGCGTACCACACATACCTGTTATTAGAATTACGTGGCAATGAAAAAAAAAAAAAAAAAAACAAACAAACAACAGCGGGATTCGATCTAGAGACCTTATGCTTACAAAACTAAGAGCTTACTAGCTCGGGTGCGGATCCCTTGAATTATAGTGACCAGACAAAGTATACAAGCACACCTAAAACTTCCAAACTCGGTTTTCTCGAAAAGCTTGAGAGTTGTCTCTTCCTGTTTACATATGTTTAAGTCCTACTCGTGCCCTACACATCCTGTCAATACAGATCAAACCGCTGAAGAGACGATCGTACTGTCTCCTTGTTGTGAAACTCACGAGGCAATTATTAGCACTAAAAAACAATAAAGTAGCATGTGTAGGGTTGTCAATCTTATAATTATCTCATGTTCGCTTTTGTTTCCTCTAGCGCAAGCACTTGTTCAAAGCTGCAATATAGTCAATAATAGAAAGTGGCGAATTGTTTGCGAATGCTCGTTTGTTTGTCTTCTCTTTCATACGTTCTGGTATAAATGAGATTTTATAACAATCACACTCAACTAGGACGTTGGTGGAGAAAACCAAACAGTGCTCCTAATGAGGTCCAATCGAAGGACAAATGGTATAACACCAAAGGTGATATCGATATTAAGATAGAACAATAAAACCGACACGTTGCATGGCCTGTTACAAGAAAATGAAGATCCTAGGGAGGTATACAACCATAACGTCAAAATGTATTATGTTAATTCTAACTAACCAGAAAACCCCTAATTTCTTAAAGAATCGAGCTCCATGTATAAGACAGCGTCACACTTCTAATTACTGTGTGTTAAATATTTGACATTATGCATGCGAGCAATAAATATAAAAAGTTTAAATTTATGTTTCAAGTTTTCTGGAAGTCGTCAAGTGTTCCCATTGTCAAATACTAGATGAAAATACTCTGAATATCTGCACGCACAGAGTTAAGTTGCTTCAAGATGTATGCAGAGCTTTTATAATTAATGTTACGGTTTCAAAACGCTGTAACAAAAGAACTGCTGCTCAGAATGACATCAAATCTGAATGGAATATTATCAAAGAACGGAGCAACATTATCAAAAATCCTCCACTAGATGTCGCTGTAAGTGTCACAGTGTAAATGGGTTCGATTACAAATGACAGATGAATCTCAATACTATGGCTATGGTGAGAGTTGCATGTCAAACCAACCATACTGTGCAATGCCTATAACCGTACAAGTTTGTAATTCAACAGTTGTGGCACTGTTAGGTATGCCCACCCACCATGGCAAGATTGAAAAACATTGGATGAAAAAATCAGTTTTTAATTGCCCTGAGGCCAAAAACCACATACAAAGCAACGATACATCGATATTTAACTGTCTTGAGGTCAAAAACTGCATAAAAGCAACAATGAAATTGGTTTTTAGCTGTTGCGGTGAGACTGTCGCAATACATGATCCCTCAAACATCAGTTTTAGATGCGATCCTATTTCTCCTGTTAATTAATGATCTTCCTCTTCACCTACGAACTTGCAATACCTTCCTTTTTGCCGACGACACCAATATTCTGATATCTGACTCAGATGATCGCACTGAAGCTGCAGTCAACCAATGTACAGCTCTACTGGATTCATGGCTTACAGTTAGTAGGCTAATTCTTAGTGAAAAAAGACTGTAGGCCTAACATTTCATACAGTCCAGAATAGAAATCCCACTGTCCCAACTATACAAATAGGTGGAAATAGTATTGAACTGGTAAATGTAATTAAATCCCTTGTAATATCTATCTCTGACACTCTAAAGCTGGAAGAGGCACACTGACAGCATAGCTACCAAGCTAAGTAAAGTATGTTTTATGCTTCTGTCAGTCAGGGAAGACACGAATATAAATATCCTAATGTCAGTATACCATGCTCTTTTGCACTCAATCCTCACATATGACCTCATATTCTGGGGCCACAGTTCTGAGTCCAATAAAATATTTAAGCTCCAAAAGAAAACTGTAAGGATAATGTTATTTAAAAAGTTGAGACTCTTGTAAACAACTATTCCGAAAACTAGGTAGTCTTCTGCTTCCATGCCAGTACATATTGGAGACATTAAGTTTTACAAAGTGACCTGAAGCAGGATCTGGACTATCACCAGCACAACACTAGAGAGAGAAATACTTGCCGACACAGTTTCCCAATTCCACCACATTATAGGCTAATGGCGTAAAATGTGTGGGGATTAAACTTTATAATAATCTACCACTAAACATAAAAAACATCAACCATCCAGCACATTTTAAAATAAGGCTTAAATGGCCATTATTAAAATACTCTTTTCTTTAACTTACATGAATATTCTGAATGTGACTTTTCTGTGTAATACAGGGTGTTTATAAATGAATATCAGGGCTTATCCCTTGATGCCTCAGAACATGTCCTACCAACCGATCCCTTCTTCTGGTCAAGTTGTGCCACAAACTTCTCTTCTCCCCAATCCTATTCAATACTTCCTCATTAGTTATGTGATCTACCCACCTAATCTTCAGCATTCTTCTGTAGCACCACATTTCGAAAGCTTCTATTCTCTTCTTGTCCAAACTATTTATCGTCCATGTTTCACTTCCATACATGGCTACACTCCATACGAATACTTTCAGAAATGACTTCCTGACACTTAAATCAATAGTGGATGTTAACAAATTTCTCTTCTTCAGAAACGCTTTCCTTGCCATTGCCAGCCTACATTTTAATCCTCTCTACTTCGACCATCATCAGTTATTTTGCTCCCCAAATAGCAAAACTCCTTTACTACTTTAAGTGCCTCATTTCCTAATCTAATTCCCTCAGCATCACCCGAGTTAACTCGACTACATTCCATTATATTCGTTTTGCTTTTGTTGATGTACATCTTATATCCTCCTTTCAAGACACTGTCCATTCCATTCAACTGCTCTTCCAAGTCTTCTTCTGTTACCCAAGGATTTCTACTAGCCCTCGTCTTTTTACCTACTTGATCCTCTGCTGCCTTCACTATTTCATCCCTCAAAGCTACCCATTCTTCTTCTACTGTATTTATTTCCCCCATTCCTGTCAATTGCTCCCTTATGCTCTCCCTGAATCTCTGTACAACCTCTGGTTCTTTTAGTTTATCCAGGTCCCATCTCCTTAAATTCCCACCTTTTTGCAGTTTCTTCAGTTTTAATCTACAGGTCATAACCAATAGATTGTGGTCAGAGTCCACATCTGCCCCTGGAAATGTACTTACCAAGACTTACCTTATGGGGAAAAAAGGACGGGTATACACTCGCACACACACACATATCCATCCACACATATACAGACACAAGCAGACATATTTTATGTCTGCTTGTGTCTGTATATGTGTGGATGGATATGTGTCTGCTTGTGTCTGTATATGTGTGGATGGATATGTGTGTGTGCGCGCGAGTGTATACCCGTCCTTTTTTCCCCCTACGGTAAGTCTTTCCGCTCCCGGGATTGGAATGACTCCTTACCCTCTCCCTTAAAACCCACATCCTTTCGTCTTTCCCTCTCCTTCCCTCTTTCCTGATGAGGCAACAGTTTGTTGCGAAAGCTTGAATTTTGTGTGTATGTTTGTGTTTGTTTGTGTGTCTGTCGACCTGCCAGCACTTTCATTTGGTAAGTCACATCATCTTTGTTTTTAGATATATATTTCCTACGTGGAATGCTTCCCTCTAATATATATAAAAAAACAAAGATGAGGTGACTTACCAAACAAAAGCGCTGGCAGGTCGATAGACACACAAACAAACACAAACATACACACAAAATTCAAGCTTTCGCAACAAACTGTTGCCTCATCAGGAAAGAGGGAAGGAGAGGGGAAGACGAAAGGAAGTGGGTTTTAAGGGAGAGGGTAAGGAGTCATTCCAATCCCGGGAGCGGAAAGACTTACCTTAGGGGGAAAAAAGGACAGGTATAAATTCGCACACACGCACATATCCATCCACACATACAGACACAAGCAGACATATTTAAAGACAAAGAGTTTGGGCAGAGATGTCAGTCGAGGCAGAAGTGTAGAGGCAAAGAAGTTGTTGAAAGACAGGTGAGGTATGAGTGGCGGCAACTTGAAATTAGCGGAGATTGAGGCCTGGCGGATGACGAGAAGAGAGGATATACTGAAGGGCAAATTCCCATCTCCGGAGTTCGGATAGGTTGGTGTTGGTGGGAAGTATCCAGATAACCCGGACGGTGTAACACTGTGCCAAGATGTGCTGGCTGTGCACCAAGGCATGTTTAGCCACAGGGTGATCCTCATTACCAACAAACACTGTCTGCCTGTGTCCATTCATGAGAATGGACAGTTTGTTGCTGGTCATTCCCACATAGAATGCATCACAGTGTAGGCAGGTCAGTTGGTAAATCACGTGGGTGCTTTCACACGTGGCTCTGCCTCTGATCGTGTACACCTTCCGGGTTACAGGACTGGAGTAGGTGGTGGTGGGAGGGTGCATGGGACAGGTTTTGCATCGGGGGCGGTTACAAGGATAGGAGCCAGAGGGTAGGGAACAAGCAACAGTACCTCCATTATGACAGCTGCCACCCATTCCACATCAAACGGTCCCTTCCCTACAGCCTAGGTCTTCGTGGCAAACGAATCTGCTCCAGTCCGGAATCCCTGAATCATTACACCAACAACCTGAAAACAGCTTTCGCATCCCGCAACTACCCTCCCGACCTGGTACAGAAGCAAATAACCAGAGCCACTTCCTTGTCCCCTCAAACCCAGAATCCCCCACAGAAGAACCACAAAAGTGCCCCACTTGTGACAGGATACTTTCCGGGACTGGACCAGACTCTGAATGTGGCTCTCCAGCAGGGATACGACTTCCTCAAATCCTGCCCTGAAATGAGATCCATCCTTCATGAAATCCTCCCCACTCCACCAAGAGTGTCTTTCCGCCGTCCACCTAACCTTCGTAACCTGTTAGTTCATCCCTATGAAATCCCCAAACCACCTTCCCTACCCTCTGGCTCCTATCCTTGTAACCGCCCCCGATGCAAAACCTGTCCCATGCACCCTCCCACCACCACCTACTCCAGTCCTGTAACCCGGAAGGTGTACACGATCAGAGGCAGAGCCACGTGTGAAAGCACCCACGTGATTTACCAACTGACCTGCCTACACTGTGATGCATTCTATGTGGGAATGACCAGCAACAAACTGTCCATTCGCATGAATGGACACAGGCAGACAGTGTTTGTTGGTAATGAGGATCACCCTGTGGCTAAACATGCCTTGGTGTACAGCCAGCACATCTTGGCACAGTGTTACACCGTCCGGGTTATCTGGATACTTCCCACCAACACCAACCTATCCGAACTCCGGAGATGGGAATTTGCCCTTCAGTATATCCTCTCTTCTCGTCATCCGCCAGGCCTCAATCTCCGCTAATTTCAAGTTGCCGTCATTCATACCTCACCTGTCTTTCAACAACTTCTTTGTCTCTACACTTCCGCCTCGACTGACATCTCTGCCCAAACCCTTTGTCTTTAAATATGTCTGCTTGTGTCTGTATGTGTGGATGGATATGTGCGTGTGTGCGAATGTATACCTGTCCTTTTTTCCCCCTAAGGTAAGTCTTTCCGCTCCCGGGATTGGAATGACTCCTTACCCTCTCCCTTAAAACCCACTTCCTTTCGTCTTCCCCTCTCCTTCCCTCTTTCCTGATGAGGCAACAGTTTGTTGCGAAAGCTTGAATTTTGTGTGTATGTTTGTGTTTGTTTGTGTGTCTATCGACCTGCCAGCGCTTTTGTTCGGTAAGTCACCTCATCTTTGTTTTTATATATAATTTTTCCCACGTGGAATGTTTCCTTCCATTTTCTATATATATATATATATATATATATATATATATATATATATATATATATATAAAAAAGCATTAAAACCCCAATATTCATTCATAAACACCCTGTATATTTGCACAATTGTCTTTTTGTACTATAATTTATCTTCAAAATGTAAATTTCAATAAGGCCTAACCGACTGTTAAAAATTGATCTACTTGTATGTAGATATTATTTTTATCTAGAAAATCTTATTATCTAATGCTTACCTGTATTTAATTTGATTTTAAATGTATCCTCAAATTTTAATTAGGCCTTGTTGATCTTAGTTTTTAACAGTATTCTATTACTATATCTTGTAATCTATAACTAACATACAATTGTGGAAGTCTAGGTGTTGTGTATTTTTTAAAATTTTTAGCTACTATGATCACTTGTCCCATACCATGTAGTACTCTCTGAACACAAAATGATTCAGTGGATCAATGAAGAATGAATGAAAAATGCTTTTCACCATTTTCTGACAAGTTAAAATCCAGAAACAGCATGTTTCACAACTGATGGGAGTGTCTCATGGCTCACATTAAGAATGTTTTGCGCACTGTGTACCTTCAATTCAACTACATTTGTAATCCGATCATTAAACACAACAACTTTCAGATAACTCCACATCTGAAAGTCAAACGGATTCAAAGCATCGTTCATATAACTCCACAGCCAAAAGTTACTTGGATTAAGGTCAGGTGATCTGGACAGCCAGGCAATAAGAAAATGACGAGTGATAATTAATTCTAGCACTTCCAAAATGCAGCAGGTGCCTCACTGGCTGTGCAATGTATGTAGGAGTGCCACCTTGCATAAAAATGATCCTACCCACATATCCCCACTATTGAAGGGTCAGAGTGAGGTTGGCGAGCAAAAGATTCTCATAGCGTTTACCAGTGACAGTACAGGTGGCGGGACATGCAAAAGCCATCTCCTTGAAAAAATATGGCCCTACGATAAACAAGGCCGTCAACCTGCTTCGCACAGTTGCATTAGGAGAATGAAGCTGTACAGGATTTTCTGTTGTCCATATTCTGCAAATCTGTGTATGGATGTGTCCTTGGAGATGGAAATGGGCTTCGTTTGTCCACAGAACATTCCATAGCCATTTACTGTCGACTTTCATGCGAGTAAACATTTCTCTTACTGACAGGTCAGCATGAACAAACTCCTGGATACAGGTAATTTCAAATGGATAGCAATGATTTTGTCACCAGTCTACTGACTGGTTTGATGCAGCTGGCCATGACTTCCTCTCCTTGCAAATCTCTTCATATTAGAGCATTACTCACACCAAATTTTGCTCAATTATTTTTTGGGTGTATTCCAATCTCTGTCTTCTCCTGCAGTTTATACACCTTACAGCTCCCTCTAGTTCCATGCGAATTTTCTTGATGTGGTAACACATGCCCTACGAACATGTTCCTTCTTCTTGTCAATTTTTTCCATGTATTCCTATCCTTGCCAAGTCTGCATAGAATCTCATTTCTTATCTCATCAGCCTCCCACCCTCCCCCTCCTTCCCACCCAATTGTCAGCATCCTTATACAGCACCATATCTCAAATACTTTTATCCTCTTTTCAAGTTTTCCCCAATCCATGATTCACTTCCATCCAAAGCTGCACTACATCAGTATATTCTCAAGAATTTCTTCCTCAAATTAATTCCACTGTTTGATACTAACGGATTTCTTTTGGCCAGGTATGCCCTCTTCATATTAAAAAGTTCTCAAATGGTTTCAGGAAGGGCAAGTCTACAATAACAGCCACAGCCACATTTATTCAAGCAGTATTGAATAAACTTGATGATGGAAACAAAGTTATTGGCACCTTTCTAGACCTATCTAAGGCTTTTGATACAGTAAATCACTCCATTCTTCTACATAAGTTAGAAACTTATGGGGTCAGAGGAGTGGCATTAGATTTGTTAAGATCGTACCTTGCTGACAGGAAACAATGTGTTAAGTTGTATCATACAACCGGGGGACTTATACAAACAGTAAAATCATCTTATAAAATTCTTAACTCTGGAGTCCCTCACGGAAATACTATTGGGCCTTTTCTGTTCATTGTGTACATCAATGATATAACAATTCCAAAAAATGCAGACCTTGTGAATTATGCCGACGACACCTCCTTCATAAGCTGGGGCCCTACAAAACAGCTAGCAGTGCAAAATAATATGAACAACACTAGCCTCATCACAGAATATATGACTAAAAATAAATTGGCATTAAATAAGCAAAAGACAATTCTAATGGAGTTTATGCTAAACTACAAATCAAGACAAGTGGATACTGAGCCAGAGTTATCAATTGAAACAACTGATAAATTCCTGGGTATTATAGTTGATGAACATCTTACATGGAAGGAGCACATCAGCTACATGTGGAAAAAAATCTCGTGTAATAACTACCTGCTAAAACGCCTTTCTAGAATAATAGTGTCACCAGTCTTAAGACAAATCTATTTTGGTATTATACACTCCCACCTACAATACGGTATTGAGATTTGGGGCGGGGCACCAACGGTATACATGGATAGGGGTTTTACAGCCCAGAAAAAAACCAATTAGGATAATAGCAAATATTAGTAAAAGTCAATCCTGTAGAGAATACTTCATTAAGTATACTAACAGTGTATTCATTATATGTTTTAAGGACTATACTGTTTGTAAAAGAAAATATGGAGCACAGTATAATAAATAGTGATATCCATAGTTATAATACAAGAAAGAAAGAGGATTACCACATAAAATTCAGAAATAAAAAAGCAACCGATCGTAATCCATTTTCTGCTTGAAGATTTTCTTTTACAACAGACTGCCAAATACCATAAAATGTTAAAAGGAAACATATTTAAAATAAAATTAAAGCAGCTGTTAATTGCTAAATGTTTGTACTCCATCAAGGATTTTTAATATTGTATGTGCTTTATTTCTACTACTAAACTATTATTATTGTTCATGTATGTACTGACTGACTATGTCCACACCTGTAAAAGTTATTATAGACAAATAAACCATTATTATTATTATTATTATTATTATTATTCATATGTGCTAATCTGCCCATTATACCCTTCTTGTTTCATCTATCACGACTTGCCCCCAATGTTGACATAAAGGTTATCGCTAATCTCATTTATGCTGCTCCTTATTACTTCCATCTTTCTTCACTCTCAAGCCATATTCTGTACTCATCTGACTGTTTATTCCATTCAACATGTCCTGTAATTCTTCTTCACGTTCACTGAGGATAGCGACGTTACCAACGCATCTCATCACTGATATTCATTCACCCTCAATTTTAATACCACTCCTGAATCTTTCCTTTATTTCTGCCACTGATTCTTTGAGATATATATATATACATACTGAACAGCAGAGGGTGAGAGACTGGCACACTGTTTTACGCCCTTTTTATTCTGAGCACTTCATTTTTGGTCTTCCATTCTTATTATTCCCTCTTTGTTTTTATACATGTATGTATGTTAACCATCTTTCCCTAAGGCTTGCTCCTTTTTTTCTGAGGATTTTGAACACATTGCACCATTACAATCTTGAATGCTTTTTTTGTTAACAAATCCTATGAACATATCTACATTTTCCATAATTCTTGCTTCCACTATCAAGACTAATGTCAGAATTGCCTCTCTGGTGCCTTTACCTTTGCTAAAGCCAAACTCATTCTCATCTAACAGATCATCATTTTCCTTCTCCGTTCTGTATGTTATTCTTGCCAACAACCTGGACTGTTAAGCTGTCTGTACACTAGTTTTTGCAGTTATCTGCCTTCGATGTCTTCAGAATTGCACGAATGATATTACTGTATTATCCACTTCTCTGTCACATAACATTACATAGATTCCCAGACATTCTTAATCACTCTCAAACTCAATATTTGTTGTTTACTTACACTTCCTATAGACTTCTCACACACACACACATTAACACCGTATATAAACTATATACTGTTATTTATTATGAGATATTTTTGTCTTGAAATTGAATTTGTAAACTACTATTGATATATACATTGCTGTTCACAGTTTTATTAAAACTGGTTCACTGAATTGGACAGAACAAGATTCACAGTCTTTAATTTTATTTAGAGCCTCAATACACCCTTATATGCCGCATTATGCCAGCTGCAGGATGCACATCATGACAACAGCCCACACAGGTGCCTTGACAGACAACATCTATTCAGGCATTCAATATTGCCTTGAAAGATTGAATACATACTGCAACTCCACAAGCTACAACAGCATCCAAAGTTGGCATATTAATCACCATGTTCTCACAAGAAGAATAGGCACCAACAGTATTGGGGAAGTCCTTATGACATTCGAAAAGGCTAGTGTGATGGCAAACTAAGCAAACAATGCATACGGGAATACAAGGAAAATCCACATAACCAAAAATTGTCTGTGGAAAGGAAACTTGGCACATCATAACAGAATAATGAAGAGAAACACCAAATCATACCAACATAAAGACAATCAACAGTATTCCCAAGATGTGAGCTATTTGTAATGACATTTTAAACGAGTTGCCTACAATTCCTGTAGCACAGGATGGGCAAGAACTGCAGTCATAGTGAATTTCTATACAGAAAAATTTGAAGAAAGAGCCCATTAGATGGCCAACAAGAAACAACGTTGTTGGTTTCAATACATTGATATATTCGTTATATGGCCTTGTGGTGAAAAAGAATACTCATATTTCTATATTTCCTAATATTGTATATATTAATTCTAATACAAAGTTCACTATACAAAAAGAGAAAGAAGGTAAAATTTCACTTTTGGATGTATGGGTACTTAGACAACCATAAGGAACTTTAGGGCACAATGTCTACAGAAAGCCCACTCACATGGATAGAGGTACCTTCACAAAATTTCCAGTCACCATCCTCAGCAGAAAAGAGAAGTTATTTAAACATTCATGGACAAAGCTATTTAAAAGCACTCGGAACCACAGTACTCAGAGGAAAAGCTTGATAATATACACACTACTTTCAACAGAAATGGCTGCTCTGACAGAGAGATAAATAGGACACTACCACTAAAAGATCTGGAGCTTCTGACAGAAAAAAAAAAAAAAAAAACTAAAGGAAAATTTCCCTCACATTCACAGAAATGATCACAGATTTTATCAGCAGAGCACTAGGAAAACACAGTATTCACACAGTGTTTAAACCAATAAGAAAGTTGCACAAGTCTTTGAATACTGTAGAGAGCCCATGCTTGCCACAGCTAGAGTACATAAAATCCCTTACACATGCAGTCGCACTGGAAAAACGAGGGGGAGTTGGAAAGTAAGTTTCTCCTGCCGACTGTGGGCAGAGATGTGTGATATGGGCAAAAGATGACACAGCAGGTGAACACGCATGTGCAAGACACTGATACACCATTGGGAAGAGATCACCTGCGATCAAGCAGTGCCTGCACAAAGCGGAGGCAAGCCGTTCAGTCTTTTCCTGGAGCTATGGAGAGAAGGTGCATTTTGGAGTCATGGTCAAAGGCAGAAGTGAGAGCTGTTATCTCCTGTGAATGGGCTTGTGGAGTATCAGGCACAGAAATTCATAACTGCCTTGTTGAGGTGTGTGGGTCAGGTGTGATGTAGAGGCAAATGGTGTGGCGACGGTGTCAGCAATGGACGACGTCAGCACGTGCAAGACATACCGAGACCTGGATGGACATGCATGGCCACTACAAATGCACATGTCAGGAAGGTGGATGACACGATTAAAGCGAACCGGCGTACCACCATCGATGGAGTAGCAGCAGAACTTCAATTCGGACATGAGCGAGCTCACAAGATCATCCATGACATTCTTCAATACAGGAAGGTGTCAGCATGATGGGTGTCCCACCAACTGACCCCGATACACATGGAACAATGCATGGCATTCAGCCTGGAACAGCTTGTGCATTACCATGAATCTGGCAATGACCTTCTGTTTCGGATTGTGATGGGCGATGAAATGTGGGTCCACCATTACACATCCAAATTGAAGGCCGCATCCGTGGAGTGGAAACATTCATCATCGCCTGTCTGAAAGAAGTTCAAAAGCACTCTGTCTGCAGGTAAAGTGCTACTCACTGTTTTCTGGGATGCCAAAGGAGTTTTGCTGCTGGACTTTCTGGAGAATGCAACCATCAATGCTGCGCAGTACTGAGCCACTCTCTCGAAACTGAAAGAGGTGATTTAGAAAACGCAGCCAGGCCTTCTCAGATCTGGTGTTCTACTGTTGGATGACAATGCGAGACCACACATGGCGACGGCGTCGGCAACACAAAACCATACTGCAACTCTTGGTTGGGAGTGCTTACACCATAGGCCATACAGTCTGGATCTCGCACCAAGTGACTTCCATCTGTTTCTTGCTTTGAAGAAGACTCTCAGCAGAAGGTGCTTTGACAGCAATGCTGACGTCAAACAAGCCGTTCCGTGCTTCTCTCATATGCAATGCCCTGATTTTTTCCTGGAAGGATTTTTGAAGCTTATAAAGCAGTATGACAAATGTCTCAAAGTACTTGGAAATTTCCCCCACGTACAAAGATAACCAGCTCAAGGAACACAAGAGCAATTGTCATCCGGCAAATAGAGATAAATCTGCAGTGGTGTGTTATGAACTGGAACCAGATACCCACCAAATTAGTTTCTCCACACCATGGTTTTATCCAGATCCAATCGTTACTATGTTAGGATTTGCAAAGGGGGAACAGAAAATAAAAAGCACAAACACAATATTAATGCGAAAGAAGAAGAATGTAAATTAGACAAGTTGTGGGCGTCAGTGTAAAATATAGCAAACTTACAAGCTTTCCCCACTACAAGCTTCATAACACAAGTCAGCATGGCTCTCCGATCTTAACCAGCAGTCTGATGACATCACAACCCAGCTGCTGCATAGATGTATAACAACAGTTTGGCTTGCTGAGCACTTACAGGTCTGAAATTGCTATCTGGGTCTTTACAGCCTAATATGATGTCTCCAGCATTAGGAAACAAAGCACTGGCCACAGAAATATGCCTTGGACCATGGTCCAATATCTGTAAAACAAAACTACCAAGGATGCAAATAAAGTCCACGAGAGCCTGCACTGCACGATAAAATAAAAACTAACCACAGACAGCAGACACACGACATGATGGTGAAACAGGCAAAAGCCTAACAAGCAAGAGGAAGATAGATGGTGTATGCATTTTAATGATTTTTTCATTATATCGCATGGTGTGTAATTATCTTATGTAATCTGGTATTTTTTACAAGTAGCATGTGTCTTAATTAGCTATCATTATCAAGGGATCTGAGTACCATAATTTAGTGGAATATTTAGAAGTCAATAAACAATCATTTGTTGTCTTGCCCCAGAGAAGAGAATGATTTTAACAGAAGATTATGATGTGACAGACTCTCAGTCTGCTTATAAAATGTACTAAGGTGTAGTACATTCGTACACTATTGGTTTCCCCTTAACACAATTCATCCAGCATTTCCCTATGTAATGCACCATACATCATGCTACATGAACTTACACGACTTATCATTATTGATAAAGACTTCAATTTGCAGGCAGTAACTGACTACTCTCCATGATACATCAACTGAGCACCTGCCACTCATTGGGGCCGAAGCACAAATATTTCACGATGTCCCACAGCAAATTCTTCAACCAAAATTGGCCAAGAAAAATAATGTGTTTCATTACTTATTGAATACCCCTCATATTTCCATGGTTTCTTTAATAACAGTCTCAAAAAGAAGTCACTTTGGTCAAAATTACTATTTATCACACTAATACACAGTGGAGGTACAATGCTCAGTGATAACACACTTGACTGGTTGGAAAAGCCAGGTGCAGCATCAGCATTTGGTACAGTGGTCTTCCAAAGTGCATGTGGTCTGGCCTGAGCAAGCCATACCACACTGGCAAAGTATTTTTCCAGATTCCAGTCTGCCTGCTTAGCTGAGTGGTAACATATCTGTCTACCATGCAGTGGAACTGGGTTCAAATCCCAGCCAGGTTGGAGATTTTCTCCGCTCTCGGACTGGGTGTTGTGTTGTCCTCATCATCATCTCATCATCAACACGTAAGTCGTCCAACGTGGCGTCATCTGAAATAAGACTTGCACCCTGCAGCTGAATTCCCGGGGGATGGGGCCTCCCAGCCATCAATGCTACATGATCATTTCTAAATTCCAGCCTCCTGCAATTACAAGTCATCCTTCACTGATCCCAGTAGTTCTGTAATCTTAAATGGTTGCCAGAAAACTACGTTAACCTGAAATTTCCATAGCATTCTGGCTATTTTGAAAGAAATATTGCTGATAAAGGGAAGAAAAGCTACAGAGTTTGCTAGTGTGCTCTCCTCTTTATCCATTTCCTGGTTTTTGGCTTTAATTGACATTTAGTGTGCTTCATGAATAACACAGTCACTGGCAAATGCTTACAACTATGCTGAGGGATACTATATGGACTATCAAATGCAAGTTCACCATATGGAATATGTGGAAGAATAATTTAAATATTATTGACTTTTGAGCACATATCGTGGAGATTAAGAATCACATGTGGGAGTGGCTTTCAGCTTAGGCGAGCTCATATACATTTGTTGCTTTTGTGTGAGTATCGATGGTAGAAAAAGAATACTGTAAACAATAATATGTCACGAATGATGTTATGGATGTTATGGAAACTACATTTGTTTGCAATGCGAGAATAGCAAAGCACCTCGTGAACAGGAACTGGATGCCATGCAAGTATCACGAACTGTGCTTATCAGAACAAAATATCTGTTTAAAAGCTATATCCATCAAGAAAGATGATTGGTGGACATGAATTATTGTTAGCAACAATTAAAGTTAACTTACAAATAAATTAACTTTGTCTGTTGTTTAATTTTCACCTATAAACCATTAAACCATCTTTGAGTAAGCCACAATGATTGATGGAGAAAAACTCCCATCCACCTTATATACTGGCATGGTGAGCCAAGTTCACGAGCCCTCAGGGAATTGAATGATTGTGGAAGAAATACCACACAGGTGGCAGAGATACATGCTACCATGACCCCTTGTGTTTCAGAATTCTGGTTGACATGGTGACGACACTGTTATCTACAAGAATTAACTATTCCGCTGGCAAATTTCAAATTTTGTCAAGGTTAAGACCATCTTAATGATTAATTAAATACATCCTCAAATGTATTCCAATAGCTTCCCTGAAAACTGAATCCCAGAACGGATGAAACAGACATTTAAATCCGACTGTTCTTGCAGTCGGCTCAATGGCTTGCCTGTCTACAGTGCTCAGCTCCAACATATTTGTCAGGCCGTAGTAAGCGAGTATATTGTCGATGTTCTGCATATTGTACATAAAATATGTCTTATAGACAACAAACCATACTGACAGAACATCTTATACACACTTACCTGCCGTAGATTCAATTCAACCTTCAAGAGTCAATGAGTGTGGCTATCTTTGGAGCTGATAGAGAAATAGCCATGACTATGTTTAGAGAGGATGCAAAATGTTTTAGAAGAAAGTAGGAGGGCCATGGACTTGAACCTTTCCTTTTCAGCCTCTTGAGGCGGGAGACACACATCCAGTTTTAGTTTCAAGTCTCACGGCACTTGCACGATGGATAGCTGTTATCGCCAAAAACTTTTTCGAGATGTTCAAATTTTTCCTGTAGACAGTCCTTATCAGCAATCATATGTGCCCCTTGAATAAGTTTGTTGGGAATGCAATTGGCCTGCATTTGATGATGACAGCTGTCTGCTAGCAGGTGAATATCCACGCCCCAGCATGTTGTCAGTTTTAGATGCACAAAGACATACACCCCAGGATGTTGTCAGTTTTATGCTGAACGAAGACGTACATGCTTTACCGGCCCCAAAGTGAATCTGAAGTTCTCGTGACTGGAATTTAGATGGCTCCAGAATTGATGAAGTTTCTCTTCACCATAGGGCCACTCTAAACAAGTGTCATTCACATACCTCCAACAGATAACAAGCTTAAAACTTGCAGAGTCCAAAGCTTTCTCCTCAAAATCTTCATGGAGATTAAGAACTTTACCAGAGGTTTACATGAGTGGTTTCAAAATGTGCACATTCAGGAAGTTTAGAGCTATTAATTAAATACAGGAATGCATGCTGTTGGTGAAACAGAGCAAGAGACTGAGTGTTTCACAGATCAAGCGTGTGAACACTATAGACACTAGTCAACAACATTCGATATTCTGTGAATAAGTGTGATATCATTATGTTCTGCTGCTCCGATTACAACATGGAGCTGCAAAATGACTCATGCACAAAATAAAAATGAAGAGGTACTAAAATAAACTGTACTCTACCTTTCTGATTCACTGCCATTACTTGTCAGCTGTACTTGTACTTCATGTTTGAGCTCCTGAAAGAAGAATTAAAAACATCTATTACAATAATAATAATAATAATAATAATAATAACAGGTTCACTGCTACTGTATGGTGCTGCAGCATGGACCATTTGTAAAGCTAATGCGAACACTGTTCCAACAGCTGAAATGAGATATCTATGGAATGTCAAAGAATTCTATCTCTTAGATGCGTCCCAGTTAACAACATATGGAAATAAGTAAATGTGAAAGGAGTGCCAGATGTCTCATCTCATTACTCAAAATGGCTTCAACACGTACATTGGTGGTGCTCAAGATGAAAATACATAGTTATTCTAAATGATGGAACCACTTTCAAAAATTCATATGTATTCAAGTAAAAATCCAAAATGAACACACTTTACACCAATTAAAAGAGGAAGTTTCAAAGTTTTTGGTGAGCAGTGGCAGGCAGGCGATGATTGTTTCAGAAGCGGCCGGTAGCTTTCGTGCAGCAGTAGGCCACCATTCGATTTCACTGTCAGTTGTGAGTGAGACGGTGACTGTGGAGCACAAGGTTTTCTGCATTCTCGAGTTCGGATAAAGAGAGTCAAAAAGTGCAGTGCAGCGAGCATTTTGTACCAAATTCGGCATTCGACCACCAACTCGCAAAAGCATTAGCCATACGTTTGAGCAATTTAAACAGCCTGGGAGTGTGTGCAAAGGAAAAAGCACAGGCCGATCACGTGTGTCAGAGGACGATGTCTGACTGATTCAAGAGTTTTGTGCGCAGTTCCAATAAGTCTACCAATGGAGCCAGTTCAGAACTTTGTATACTCCAACCAACTATATGGGAAGCTCTGAGATGGCGTTTGCTGTACAAGCTGTACCAATTCCAACTTGTGCAGGCTCTCAACCCTAGTGACAAAGAAGTGTCTCGCATTTTGTGGTCATGTGCTGGCAAAGATGGAGGATGAAGCATTTCTAAGGCATATAACTTTTAGCAATGAAACAACATTTCACCTTAGTGAAGAAGTCAACCCCCCCGCACAGACACAATGTTCGCATATGGGGTTTGGAAAATCCACATTCACCACTGCAATATAAAAGAGACTCACCGAAGATCAACGTGTTCTGTGCCATATCCCGTACAAAGGTTTACGGACCATTTTTCTTTACAGAAAGAACTGTAATTGTAATCACATACCTGGACACGTTGGAAAAATGACTGTTACCTCAAGTTATGGAAGATTTCCAGGACTTCATTTTCGAACAGGATGGAGCTCCGCCCCATTGGTACCGTGATGTGTGAGCTTTTCGAATGACTCCCTTCCTCAATGCCGCATCTGTCGCAGTGGACTTGAAGACCTGGCTCTGCACTTCTGCCCACCAAGATCTCCTGATCTCACACCCTGTGACTATTTCTTATGGGGTGTGAAAGAATCTGTTTACATCCCACCTCTACCAATCACTCTGAACAATCTATGGAACCGGATCACTGCTGCCGTGCACTCAGTAACAGCAGATATGCTTTCCCACATGTGGGATGAGTTTGGCTACCACACTGATGTTTGCCATTCAGCCAACGGTGGCAACACTGAACATTTATAACATTTATCTTATTTCTAATTATTAAAAGCTAATTAATTACAAATTACTACAAAATATTAAATAGATATCAAACATTATGGAAAAAAACACTGAAACTTCCTCTTTTCATTGGTATAAGGCTTTTTAATTTTGGACTTGAATAAATACGAAGTTTTCAAATGGGTTCAACATTTAGAATAACTTGTATACAATTCCTGAGCGAAAAGCCATGCAGGCTGTCTGTGAAAGCATTGGAATGACTCATGAAACTGGACATAATTCAGGTAATTAATTATAATGGAATTAAAGTTCAAGGTGAAAAACACCTTTCGTCAGTAGTCATCCGATGGGTTTTATGCAACCTGCCACAGTTTCCTCTCCTGTGCTAACCTCCACATCTCAGAATAGCACCTCCACACAACCTCCTCAGTTATTTGTCATATGTATTTTAATCTCTATCTTCCTCTAAAACTCTCGCTCTCTACGGATCCTTCTAGTACCTTGGAAATTATTCCTTACTGCATTTGTTGTGTGCTAAATACCGTATCAACTGCACCTCAGTTTGGTCTAAAAGGACACTGTGTTTCTGGCAAGGTATTTACCAACAGGCACCAGATAGTGAGACAAAATTCTGGCCATTTGCAGGACAGTGTCTTCAACAACCATTACCTCAGCACTCATACCAATTTCTTTCCCTATCAGACTACCATTATACCAATTCTTACTAACAGGTCTGAGACCTTGATCACCTACAGGTGACATCTAAAATTGCTCAAAAAATATTGTAAGTGTTACCTCGTGAAAATACTGAAAGGGAAATGGCAAGACCAGTGTGCCAATATCAGTAACTTGCTGGAAACAAATACTACCAGCATGGAGCCCATCATTATCAAACACCTACTTCGATGGGTTGTTCGTATTACCGACATGCCCGTTAGATACCTACCAAAACAAATAATGTACTCGAAATTCAAAAATAGACAACAAAAGCAAGGAGAGCAACTGAAACTGTACAAGAACGATGAGAAATACTCTTTAAAAAGGGCCAAACAGACACCAGTATTTGGGAAACCACTGCCAATGATTGTCCAACACCATGTCCAACTGTTTGTGGTTGTTCACAGCACTTTGAACAATTACGGCAAAGACTGAGATCGAATACATGGAACCTTGGAATATGGCAAGAAAATCTCGTGACAAACAACCCCGTACAATCCGTGGTTAGAATGGACAGAATGTGCCCTCAATATAATAGAAAATGAGGTTCCACAGGATCTATACATGGACAAGAAAAAAAAAATTCTCAGATTTTTGCCAGATTTTCAGGTTAAAAATACACTTTTTCCCAGGTGAGAAACACACTACCCCCTGGGTAAAAGTACATCTTTTCCTGATCCCGTGTTACGTGACAACATACTTCACCCCAGAGCTGTCAAACTTATCAATGCTTTGAACGATAAAGGATTTATACAATGGCATAAAACTATTCAGCACTTCAGGGAATGAAATCTAGTAAAAAAACAACACATTTTCAAAAGAGCTTTGATGCGTGGCAATATGTACATTGCTTATTTTCGTATTATGAAAGTATTAATACAAATTCTGTCAAATAAAGCCAGGTAGTTTCCAATGCTCTGACACTGAGATTGTGATGTGCTTCTGTTAGCCAATCAAAGCTCACATCACATGATCTTGCCAGCTAATGACAGCAGATATTCAGAGCATCTAGTCAGCCAATAGCAACATGACTTAAATAGCATGAACATACAAATAGGAAAAGTTTATCATTTAGATTAATACACATACAGTGTAGTTACAAGAAAAGCTAAGCTGTCATGTACAATATTGGTGTTTTTAGCATGTGTTACCATTTAAGACATATCAAACACAAATGTGCCAGCAAAATTTAAAATAAATGTTTGGACCCAATTTTTTTTTCTGAGTGGCTGGTCCTCAAAGTGCTGAGTTCTGAATGAGAGTCAAACACTACTTGATTTAAGAAATTCATCACACGTTCCCACAAATAACTTAATCCATCTTGCATAAAAGGAAATTTAATTTGAAAGCAACACTTCTCAAACCACCATTCACATTTTCCCATGCCCTTGTTAGAAACATAAACATCTGTGACACCAAAAGCAATTAGTTGTCATGAAGTATTGCGTAGTCTTTGTCCTAAAGCCTTTGACACATTATGCTGATGGTAGACACTTGTGTTTACTGCATTTTGTTGTGGTAAATGGCACATTTTGTTTACAAGTTCTTTTTTCTAGGCGTTCTCTCTCTCTCTCTCTCTCTTTCACATTTTATTCCTGCAGTATTATTTTGCAGTAGTGGGCTAACAAAATTCTTTGTTAGAATACCAGTTCTTACCAGTCAAAATTACAAAAATTTAACTGGAAACTAAAACAATAAAAAAATACCTAGAATCTTAAGAAATTCCTAAGTTTTTCCAAGATGAAAAAATTCCTGCATTTCCTGGTTGTCCCAGGGTGTATACATCCTGTTCCAGCATTGGTCTCCTCAGCCACTCACGAACTCAAAAAGGACAATGATTCTCAGGGAAGATAAAAAGAAATACTCATTAATGAGTCAATGTCTATTCTGATAATTCCTTGCTGTCTCAACAAATGTATTGCAAATCTGTCACTTCTTCTGGCAAGTGGTCTTCATTCATTCCTTTTCTCAACATTCCTGCAAAGAATTTCATCATTTCCTTTCAGTCCATTTAATTTTCAGCATCTTAAACACTTTGAGTCTCTGCTTTTCTGGTTTTCCAAGGACCACGTTTCACTTCACAGGGTGTCTACATGGACAAGGAAAAATAATTCCCGGATTTTTCCCCGGATTTCCCGGTTGAAAATACACTTTCTCCCAGGTGAAAATACACTTTTTCCGTGTTAAGTGACAGTATACTTTTCCTCGGCACTTATCAATCCTTTTATGGTTTATGGTTTTATACACCGGCGTAGAATTTCCCGGAACTTCAGAAGATGAAACTCAGGGGAAAAAACACGTTTTGGAAAGATCTTTGATGTGCAGCAATATATACACTGCATATTTCCGTGTTACTAAGGTATAAATTCGAATTCCACCAAACACCGCATGTTACTTTCCGAAGCATTAAAATCAAGATTGCGATGCGCTTTTGTAAGCCAGTCACAGCTCATGTCACATGATCTCGCCAGCTGATGACAGCATTTGACATGTGATGTGGTCAGCCAATAGCAAGATCACTCTTAAGTAACGCGAACACACAGATAAGAAAAATTAGTAGCTTAAATTAATGTACAATTGTTGCTACAAGAAAAGAAAAGCTATCACATATAATATTGGTCTCTAAGATTAATAAGCTGCAAGAGAAGCTAAGCTTCCACATATATTGCTGATCTTTTTTGCACATCATACATCACATAAACGTGCCAGTAAAATTTTTTAATAACGATGTAAATGTCTGATCTTCTGGGCTCGAAATTCTTCATATGGTCGTCCCCAAACATTGATTTTTAAATGAGAGTCAAACGCTCTGTGATTTAAGAAATTCGTCATACACCCTCTCACATAGTTTATCTTACATAAAAGGAAATTTACTTTGAAAGTAACGCTTTTCAAAGCAATATTCACAATATTGTTCCGTCATACACCCTCTCACATAGTTTATCTTACATAAAAGGAAATTTACTTTGAAAGTAACGCTTTTCAAAGCAATATTCACAATATTGTTCCGTGACCTATCAGAAAGGTACGTTTCAGCAGTTGCCAGAGAGCGCCAGATAACATGCGTCACTGTACTTGTGCAGCTACGATGACGCAGGAAGCCCGCATGTTCGTACATGTGAAACATTAAAAGATCTTGCATTAAAACGAATCTAATGTAAAAAACTGTCACTTCACGCTCATTGGAGGCAATTTGTTGTTAAGAAGCACTGCACAGTCTTCCTAAAGCCTTTGACACACTTTGCTGCTGGCAGACGCTTGTATGAGCACTGTGTTTTGTTGTTGTATATGTCGCATTTTCTTTGCAGCTTAAGTTTTATTTTAGTTTTTTTCTCTCGTTCATGTTTTGTTGCTGCAGTACTATTCTGCAGAAGCAGGATACAGTAAATTTTTTTGTTAGAGTATTGGTTCTTACCAGTCAAAATCACAAAAATTTAACTGAAAACTAAAACAATGAAAAATTCCCGTAACACAAAAAGATTCCCAGGTTTTTCCCGGATTTCTCCCGGATGAAAAAATTCCCGGGTTTTTCCCGGATCTCCCAGTTGTCCCGGGTCGTAGACACCCTGACTTCAATACAATGCTGCACAAATATAATCTTAGAAATTTATTACTAAAATCAAAGCCAATATTTCTCGATAGCAGACCTCTTTAGGTGATTAATGCCATCTTTTTCTGTGCTAGATTGCTTTTTTATATCTTTATTGTTTCATTCATTGTATGTGTTATTTTGCTTCCAAAATAACAAAATTCATTCACTTCATCTACCACATCAATAACAAGTTTGGTGTTGAGTCCACTGCTAATCTCATTTCTGCTGCTCCTCAAAGTTCTTTCTTTAATTTCAATCCATATTTCACACTCAGTATATTGTAAATCCCATTTAGTCTTCCTCCTTCCACAGAGAAGACCACTGTCCTCATTAATAACCTATCACTCTGATTTTCATCCCACTTCTGAATCTTCTGTTTCTGTAAATGCTGCTCTGATATATCGTCAATGCCCTTTTTAATCCACACACTTTTCTCTTAATTTTACATTCTTCTAGTTCCTTCTCAGTTGTTGTATAAATTTTATATTACCGATCTTAATCTAGTTAGTTAGGCTAAAATCGAACAGTGGAATCTTCAGGTAGGAATATCAACAATGTAACTGAATCCTTGAATGAAGAAAAACATTTTGAGGCTGCAGCAATACAGTTGAATATGCAAAAGAGTAAATTAATAATAATGTCAGTGTACAGATCACCATGTGGTGATCCTGAAATTTTTAGAAATAAGTTAGAGGCATTGCTCAAAATATTACATCATAAAAAAATCAACAATAATTATAAGTGGAGATTTTAATGTCAACTTATTGACTGAAGGTGCATCCAAAGATCAGTTCCTGAATGTTTTACATAGCTTCAATTTGTATCCACATATAACTAACCCTACAAGAATAACAAACTCTTCAAAAAGTCTCATAGATAATATCTTCACAAATATAGATGCCATAGATATTGATGTAATAAATGTTGACCTAGGAATATCTGATCACAATGCACTTATCCTTAAATTTCCCATAGCCCCTGTGACCAAAAATAGTTCATACCAAATGTACAAAAGAACCTTCTCCACAAATAGTTGCAGTCACTTCATAAATACACTGACTAACCAATCATGGGCAGAAGTACTGTTACAAACTAGCACAAACACTGCATATAATGTTTTTTCTTCCCTGTTTATGTTGAATTTTGAAATGTGTTTTCCTAAGAAACTTGTCAAAACAAACACATATGGGCATACACATGCTAACTCCTGGATCACAACAGGTATTAGAAATTCCTCCAGGACCATGAAAATGCTTAACTATAGACTGAAAAGTTGGACTGACCCCAAGTTTAAAGAATATGTAACAAATTACAAAAAATATATAGAAAAGTAATTACAAAAGCAAAATTACTAAGTAATGATAAATTAATAAGAAAATCAGGCAATAAATCAAAAACTATTTGCGAAATTGTGAAAAGGGAAACAGGTAAGGGCCTCGAGGATCAGGAAATAGTACTCAAAAATAGTGAAAATATTGAATTAAAAGATGAAACTCTGGCAAATTACATTAATAATCACTTTTTAAGTGTACCAGTGTCATTAAGTAAAAACTTTACTAAACATTAGAAATTAACAGCCCCAAAAGTAGACAGTAGTATGTTGTTAACTCCCACAAATGATAATGAAATATTAAAGGTGATAAAGAGTCTAAAATCAAAAGTGTCTGCAGGTGTGGATGAAGTGCCTGTGTCAATAATAAAAAAAGTTGCTCAACAAATTATAAAGCCCCTGGTACATATTGCCAATTTGTCTTTCAGCGAAGGTGTGTTTCCTGAGGGGTTGAAAATCTCTAAGATTAGACCTCTGTTCAAAAAAGGAGATCCATACAAGGTAGAAAATTATAGACCAATATCCCTTCTCCAATCATTTTCAAAAGTTCTAGAGAAATTAATGAAAACCAGACTCATAAATTACTTAGATGCTCACAAACTTCTAAACTGCAATCAACATGGCTTTTGCTCAGGCCACAGCACAGAATCAGCTATCCATGCCTATACCAAAGAGATTGTCAGGAGTCTCGACACTAAAAAATGTGTAGTGGGAATTAACTTAGATTTATCTAAAGCTTTTGATACAGTAAATCACAAAATTCTGTTAAACAAGATGGAGGCAATAGGTGTAAGGGGAGTTGTGAAGCAGTGGTTTGAATCTTACCTTCAAGATAGAACTCAGGTGATAGAAATCATCGCAGAGCATAAAAATCAGAAAATCAAGTGGGTCTCAGATGCAAAGAAATCGGAAATAGGTGTCCCACAGGGCAGTGTTCTCGGTCCCTTATTATTCTTGCTTTATATAAATGACATAAAAAATCCTAATATTTCTACCAAAATAATGTTGTTCGCAGATGACACTAGCATAATTATAAGTGATGATAAAAAATCATTAACCACCACAACTGATATAGCCTTGAAATATATTCAACATTGGTTTAATGCTAACGAGTTAACACTTAATCTAAGTAAAACAAATTATATACAGTATTGCAAAGCAACTAAAGATATGGACCTCCAGTTAAAACTAATGGATAAGAAGATAGAGAGTGTACAATCCACAAAGTTTTTGGGCATGCACATCGATCAAAACTTAAGCTGGAAAGACCATCTCAAGTACTTATCCCACAGGCTCAATTCGGCATGTTTTGCATTGAGGATATTATCTAGAGTATGCAGTACAGACTGTACTAGACTAGTGTATTTTGCTTACTTTCAGTCCATCGTGTCTTATGGCATAGTGTTCTGGGGTAAAACTAAATCAAGCTTAACAGATATCTTCAAATTTCAGAAAAGAACTGTACGAATCATAACACATAATTCTCCAAGAACTCATTGTAGGCCCCTTTTCAAAGAAATGCAAATACTCACAATACCATCACTGTATATTTTTAAAAGCATTCTGTGTACAAGAGCACATATGAAAAATCTACGTACAAATGAGGACTGCCATAATTATAATACTAGAACTCGTAAGAATTTGTATGTAGAAAGGGTAAGGACAACACAAACCCAAAAGCATGTAAGTAATTTTGGAATAAAACCCTACAATGCTCTGCCAGTGTACATGAAGGCAATAATAGATGAAGTAAAATTTAAGACTGAACTTAAAAATTACCTTTTAAGCAAAACTTTCTATGACGTAGATGAGTACTTTGATTGTGTGTAAATTTATTGCCAAAAATTTTAATTTGTATGTCTAAACTTGTACTTTTAAAAAATGCCTTGAAAGTGATATTCTATTATTATGTCTGTAGTACTTGTACTAGTATGATAACTTTGTTGTGACAATTCCTACATCATGTAAATGATATACAGGAAGATAATAAAATGAAATGAAATGAAGGAAAAGACAGATTGCTATTTACCGTAAAGAACACACGTCAAGTTGCAGACAGGCACAATTAAGACACACTTACATAAAGCTTTCGGCCACAACCATCATTAGTAAAAGAGAGACAGAGACGATCCACACACACACACACACACACACACACACACACACACATGCTGGAGTTGGTGGTCATGTGTGTGTGAGGCATGCTTGCTTGCATGTACAACTGGATTCTCTCTCTCTCTTTCACAGATGAAAGCTTTGGCCAAAAGCTTTATATAAGTGTCTTTTTGATTGCATCTGTCTGCAACCTAACGTGTCTTCTTTGCTGTAAGTAGCAATCTGTCTTTTCCTACATTGTAGTTACGTAGGCAGTTAGTTTCATGTTACATGGGTCATTTGCACAACACATTGTAATGATTATAATAGAGGGAAACATTCCATGTAGGAAAAATATATCTAAAAACAAAGATGATGTGACTTACCAAATGAAAGTGCTGGCAGGTCGACAGACACACAAACAAACACAAACATACACACAAAATTCAAGCTTTCGCAACAAACTGTTGCCTCATCAGGAAAGAGGGAACGAGAGGGAAGGACGAAAGGATTTGGGTTTTAAGGGAGAGGGTAAGGAGTCATTCCAATCCCGGGAGCGGAAAGACTTACCTTAGGGGGAAAAAAGGACGGGTATACACTCGCGCACACACACACACAGATATCCATCCACACATATACAGACACAAGCAGACATATTTAACTTAAATATTTAACTTAAATATGTCTGCTTGTGTCTGTATATGTGTGGATGGATATGTGTGTGTGTGCGAGTGTATACCCGTCCTTTTTTCCCCCTAAGGTAAGTCTTTCCGCTCCCGGGATTGGAATGACTCCTTACCCTCTCCCTTAAAACCCACATCCTTTCGTCTTTCCCTCTCCTTCCCTCTTTCCTGATGAGGCAACAGTTTGTTGCGAAAGCTTGAATTTTGTGTGTATGTTTGTGTTTGTTTGTGTGTCTGTCGACCTGCCAGCACTTTCATTTGGTAAGTCACATCATCTTTGTTTTTAGATATACATTGTAATGACGTGGACTGAGTCACCTTACATTCTCATCACACATTAATTTGAAAATATGGTTACATGCAGACCATTTAAAGTACTATTTTTTACTTTTTTATTTTTTTTTAATTCACAGATGTGAGTTAAACAATGGAAACTACAGGTTGGAATACCAACAATATTAGGAAATTCTTACTCACCATAAAGATGACACAAAGAGTTGCACAAAGGCACAACAAAAAGACTGTTTCACATTTAGCTTTCTGCCGATGCCTTCTTCAGAAAAGAAATCATACATACATTCACACAATATCTCAACTCAACTCAACATGTTATCTTAACAGTGAGTAGCAATCTACCCTTTTCCTAGTATTGCAGATGTGAATTAGTACTTTCCATCCATCACCTTTTACAGCTTGCAGTAATTAAACTACTTCTATGGCATGGAAGGAGTTGTCAACAAGAAACTTTTTCAATTTGTTTTCAAATTCTACTTTGCTGTCTGCCAGACATTATGTATCACTGGGTAAGTCATCAAAAATTTTGGTTGCAAAATTGTGCACCTTTCTTTGTGCTTAGACTACATTAATGTAGAGTAATTGCTGCCATTTTTTTCTTCTGGTATCATAATTAGGTATATCATTGTTCCTTTTGAACTGCAGCAGATTATTTACAGCAAACGTCAAGAGGGAATAAATACGCTGTGAAGCAGTAGTAAAAATGCATAGCTCCTTAAACATATGTTCACAAGATGATCACGGGTGAGTACAACATATTATTCTTACAGCACTTTTTTTGCAATGACGACTTTCTTTGCGAAAGATATGTTACCCCAGAACATTATTCTATACAACATTATTGAAGGAAAATATGCGAAATATGTCAAGTTACTAATCTGTCTTCCCCCCCCCTCCCCCCCCCCCCCCCCCCCCCAATATTTGCAATGATTCTAAGTGCAAATGTTGTTCAGCTAATTTGTTTTAGAAGTTCCAAAACATGGTTTTCACCTCATCAATATGACACCTAAAATTTTTGAAGTCTCAACGCTATTTATTATTTCCTCACCAGAGACTTTACTGAGAATCTCAAACATCTAGCATCACTTTACATTTCTGAATGTT
This sequence comes from Schistocerca americana, assembly GCF_021461395.2. Lineage (NCBI taxonomy): Eukaryota > Metazoa > Arthropoda > Insecta > Orthoptera > Acrididae > Schistocerca > Schistocerca americana. The sequence goes on from NC_060127.1 coordinate 197,796,421, forward strand.
TCTTCTAGGTTGAAAAATACTATGAATGTATCTCTAGTTTTCTTGGGCCTTTCATCAATTATCAAGCAAACACACCGACAATCGTTCCAATTAATTGCTGGTCAATTTTGGAAGGCAGAAGAGTCTGTTGAGACTAACTCCACAACTACTCTTGCCAGTGTAATTTATTGTAATAATCACAATTATGATACAGTATAATTCTCTTTCATTTCATTTATTAAACATGTAATTTCTAACCAATATTCTTCCTTGTTTCACAAGAATGTTTGTCTCTCGTTTTCAGCTGACTACAATCTGGGAACGCTTTCAAATGTTATTCTAGTATATAAAGGCAGATCGAAATGTTCATTCACAAAGCATTTCACTAATCACACAGTCACAAATAACCAAATAATATATTGTTTTTTGTGCTGTGTTCAGGGTCATATAATACATTTTGCAAGACAACGTTTTCGCCTTTTACTGTTAACTTTGAGTAAAACCCACCACTAATATTTATGTATGACACAGAATGCTTGAATTTTTTACATGTTCTTAGGCATAAAATCTTTCACATGAAAATGACCATTTGATCGATACATAATTTTTCAATGATTAAGAGGCAAAACAATAGACTTTGAAAATATCAGGACAAAAAATGGAATTTTATACACAAGTCTTGGGAACCATTAGTATTCAAGAATATTATACTGCCAGTTACAGTAGATGGTTCAGCTGGTGAGTGAAATGAAAACCTTAAATTTGTAATAACAAATAGAAATTTCGCGCCGTTATCCCGTAAGTTCGTAAGCGTGCTACAAACTGTGCAGAATGGCCTGTAGGAGGCAGCATAGTGTAGATGCACACACACCGTTGCACTATCAGTATAAAGATGGCCGCCCCACTTGCGACTTGCACCAGGGAAGAACAGCGTTTGTTATTCGGTTTTTGCGTAGTGAAGGCGTGACGAACGGAGGTTCACTAGAGTGATGTATGTCACAGCAGCAAGTCTACAAATGGAGTAGGAAGTTCGCAAATGGTGTGACTTCAGTGGAAGATGCTCCTCATTCAGGTCACGCACAACGAGTTGTGACCCCACAGAACATTGCAGCAGTTGAAGGCACAGTGAAGGAAAACCGCCGAGTGACACTGAATGACGCAATGGGAGGAAAGAAGTTCCGTTCTGATGAAACGGTACGCCACGCGGTGCATGAGTGGTTGCACAGACTACCAAATGAATTTTTTTCTAAAGGAATTTATACACTTTGTAAGTGCTGGAGGACTTGCATTTGAGGGAGATTATGTTGAAAAGTGATAAATCTTTGTACCACTTCTGCACAATAAATAATATTTAAAAAAATATTTAAGGTTTACATTTGACTCACCCTCGTACAATATGAGCACTTCCTCTGCTAATTAATTTTGCCTGTACACAATTAGCCACTGTTGGTTTGCTAATTTGCAAGCAGGGGTGCACTAGGATATATACTCCCCATTTTTCCCCATGTAGTGGACAATCTACAAATGATGTATGAGGAACTCACTGTGCCTCACACAAGAGAATAATAGGTATTAATGTTAAAGTGAAAGAAAATGGATACCATAATGGAGAAATTTTATGAGGTGATACTAGCCTTATTAGAATCTCAAACAAAATGAAACCAGATTGGCACGGTTCATTTTCCATTAAATGTGTGCGATACCTTTTGTGTATTCAGGAAATAATTTATAAACTGATCATTAATACAGTCTATATTAGCAGTCGACAATGTGTGGCCCACTGGCTACATCCAGCCCAAATTAGGTATGTGTGTGGCCCACAGTCCTGAGCTGTATTTTACAATAAAAAGCATCTAGTAGTTTCCTCTCCTGTAACCAACAAAAATACTTACACAGGCAGTCATATTTTAAGATTGATTGATTGCAGTTGACACTGGTTGGGGCAGGTGCACCAGGGGCAGAGACATGAATAGTGTGGTCACTGCAGGGTTAGAGAATGTGAGAGGGGGCACGTTTTATTATCTTCCAGTAATGACAACTCACGAGCATTCGCAATTCGTACTGATCGGCTGCTAAAGTATAAATTTGTGAAAGTAGCATGGATTCATAAATGTGCATTACAGAGACAGTCATATCCAAATGCAGTACCTATTTGTAGCAAGGACTATAAAATTGAATGAAGACAGTTTTAATACAATGCAATGAGTAGTAGAAAAATTCCAATTGAAACATTTAGTAAACATTTGTGAGTCTCATGCTGCATAACATATTTAATTTTAAGTAAAATCAGCACTATGTCAGCCCACTACATCAGGCCATCTCAATGACTTTGAGGTGGCAGCAATATGAAACAGAGAACAGTCGACACGAAGTGTTCCAAATGGTGCAGACTTACTGATCAGTACTGGGAGTCAGTGGCCAACTTATCATGCCCGTACCATAACTAGTCTGTCATTGTGTGCACTGAGCTATATACTTTTCTTTATAAAACAATAACACAAACTAAGGAATGATGTTGCATATTTCTAAGTTAGTGTAGCAATTTTCTGTTTTCGAGATTTTGACACTGACGTGTTGTTTTGAGTAGATAATAGACATTTTTGGTTGCTTGTTAGAGGATTTGGATTCAATTTGTAATTGGAAAGTTAAGAATGTCTGACAAAAATACATATTAATAGGGCAATTCTTCTTCTTCTTCTTCTTCTTCTGCTCATTTTGGTCATCTGAATGACCATGTCAATTTGAGTCACCTTCATTTCTTCGGGTCTTTATCCCTGTCCTGTATCCTTTCATTCTCATACTTTGTAACGTACTTCACTTTTCTGTTCGTGATGACCTTGCCTTGTGTCTAACTTCCCTAGAAAACTGTGACAGCTTGAAGTTTTGATTTGCAAGTCATGCTGTTGTAAATCTCTCGCTCCTGTATTCCTATTTCTTCCAGATCCCTTTGTAGCTCTTGGATACAGTGTACTGTGGTTCTCCCATTCACAAGAAACTTTGTTATCTGATGTACCAATGCCGCTGCAACATTCTAAGAACACATCTGAAAAAATGTTTTTCCTTTTCCAATGGTGTTATTATTTTCCCTATTTGGGTATATAGTTCTTGGTTCATTCAACTTCTATAGTGACTGTCTGCTGTTCTTCAAGGTCCCAGGATCTTTTGTTCCACTTCATTGTTTTAATATAAAGTTTGACTTCTTTATAAAACCTGAAATTTATTATGAATTTATCCCCATATTATGTGGGCAAATATTATAGACATTAAAAACAAGTATAAAAGATATTACCTGAACTTTTCAAAGGTCATGGAAGAGAGAAAAATGTGCATTTATGTCAGTAAAAAGACGTGTTCATAACACGATTTGACTGTACAGATTGTTAGACAGAAACAATAAAATAATTTATTGCACGGAAACTCTACAGAAATTAGGGCCATAATCCGTGATACTTTATCCTGACTTTTCATTTGGAGCTGTGTCAGACATTTTCAGAGGAACTGTCGGTTCTGCTGAGTTTTGCCAACTGGTCAGTCAGATGCCTCTTTTCCTAGGTATTTACGTCACTCTCTAGAATAACTCAGTAAAATCATGTTATGAAATTGTTTGTACATAATGAAATCAATTGTGATTGATATTGTTACAAAGACATGGAGAACCAGGCTTGAGAAAATACAAACATATCAGTCGTACAGGTGGCAAGGTACTTGGTTGTAATTTGATAATTGTTGACATATTCATTGTTTTGGATTCATTTGCTGAAGACTGTCTGGACTTTACAATTTTTTTCCTTCCACACTAAAGTGTAATTTGCGAGAAGGCCTATCTTGCCCCATTACCAAAGCAAGTACTTCCTTTTTATGTTTAACATTTTCTGCCTTCATCAGTGAGACGTGGCATTCAAAAAATAGGTTTCGTATCACTGTGTTTACACACTAAAAAAAATTATGTAAACTTATTGTTTTTTATTATATTTCAAGTGGATGCTGACATTAAAATACATACTGTTTGAGAACCCTAACAGAAAATTAGTTCAAATCTACCCTGAGTCTCCACTGTGCATATAAATGGGAGGATTTATTTCCCCTTGTGACCCAGAAACGTATCTCAGTTTGAGTAGAAAGATAACTTGTTGTTGTGGCCAGCTCTCTACTTCCTGTGTATTGCTTGCTCTCATACTGCATTAGTGAAATGTCATGTGACTGTTTGAGTAGTGCGTGATACCGTATCCAACTCCGTAGCATACAGAGAAATTTCGGAACCTTTCAACTGAAGATATCATCTGAGTAAATGTAGTTGTGTAGGAACAAGGATAAGTGTAGCCAATAGCAAGGCTGCAATACGGAGTAGATTTAAAACTTACCCAAGGCATTTGAGTCAACATGTGCCAACATAAACGCCAATGGAGACAGTTAAAGCATGAGAGAGACAACACAAAGTTGTATTTGTAATCAATGTAAAGATGCACATGCACAGAAGTTCCTGCCAAGATATCCTATTGTTGTTTATTAAAGGACATCTTCTATACACCACAAGCCGCAGTAGAAATGTCTATTTGACAGTTTTTGGGTTTATAGCCATCATCAGTGGCTTCTGATACAGAAGAACAAATAACTGTACGTAAATCGATGTCTGCAAAATGACAACGGTATATAAGGTTGCGCCAATATAAGTTTCTATACACTATCCACTTTTAGCAGTGGTATACATGCTACAGGACCTGAAATGTGCCCTATTACATTGTCTACAGGTTGCTCTGCATATTACTATTGTCAAATCTTAGGTAGTGACAATTCTTGATAATATTTGGCATAACTGTCATATAGTGTAAACATGGAACTGTTATTTCTAAGCTCATATATATTTATCTGTGACATGCATTCATATATGTATATTATAATTTTTCAACACTTAGTATATGAAGGTTGAACATACAAAAGGTATAAAATTGCAAAATATATCAATTGTCAAAAAATTATAATTTACACATGAATGGTCTTTTGCCAGAATGAACTAAGTGACATTTAGTTAGTTTTGAGAAATGAAGGGCTGAACTTATGAGTTTACAGCAACTTATTTATTCAAAAATATTTATGAATATACATGTGGTCTGGTGCATAATGGGTGTGAAAAACTTTTACAAGTGTTTTGAGCCTTGCAGCACATTATTTAATTACAGTTTGAAACTTAAAACTACAGAGAAAAATGTAAGGTTATTTTGTTGTCACATCACATTACTGCGCTTCAGTACAAAATATAAAGTAAAGTTTTCTTGTTTTTGTATTATATTCATATATAGGTCTATTTGGCAAATGAAACACACAGATATAATTTCAGCATTTATGTAATACAGCATTATCAAACAATTTTTGGAATTAGGAGAGAACATTGGAATATACTTAAGGCGATGATTATGCTTCCCCATTACTCATCTTCTTCCTTACTGTCACTGCTCATTTCTGATACTTCTTCAGCCATTTTGAGACCCTTATAGAATTCATGGTATATTGGGGGTACGTACTTTAGAAGGCTCTGAATATCTTTCAGCTTCTCAGGGCATAGAGTGTGCCCTAATTGATACAGTGTAGGTAGTGTAATTTGACAGAGAGAACAGTGGCGAGCTTTTAAGCGTTTATTTAAATTTATGGAAGAGTATTCTTTCATGTCATTGTGGCTGTATTTGTACTCCATTATCCGTGGCTTCCCTTTTGAAAATCTCATTTCCTTAATCCTAAGCCACTCAACTTTTCTCCAGAAAGATTTACTTTTCTGTTAGTCATTGCTTTTTCGAGTAGCATAGTACTTTTGAAGTCACTACAATCCATTTTTACAACTTCAGATTTACCTTTCTTCACTCTGGCATTCTCAATAATAAAATAAAGCCATTCTGGGGCAAATATTTCTGGATAATGCCGTAGTTTCCTCCCTATATCCCCAATATCACTGCCATTAGGAAGATACGAGTGACCAGGTTCAGCAAATTTGTGCGCAATTTCCTTAATGTTAGTTTTGTCACTCTGAACCAAATACATCCAGATTGTCATAATTTTAAAATTCCTGTTTTGCCCCCCACACAAATCCGACCATACTACTATCCTTGGACCAGTATCATGAGATTCGACTTACTTCAGTACACAAGAGCCTATCTCGAGCTCCCCTTGAAGCAGTACTTTCATTCCAGCAATGCATTACTGCCTTCCCAAGATTCCAAGATTAAAGCAGGAGAGTTGACATTTATAGTATGCAACACCTGTTGTCAATTTTGGCAGCAGTAATGCTTTCAGCAAATCAAGTGAAAAAACTGTAAGATTATCTTCTGTCTTGGAGTTCTCCATATCCCTTTTCAGACAACCTCTTGCAGCTTCAGCCTTCCTGTGGTGCAATTCCTGCTCCTTTCTTAATCTTCATAGCTTCTCAGTGTCTGCCTCACCAGTGTCTCCCCTGCTGTAATCAGCGTGTTTAGCCTGTCACATGTTTGACCTGTATCGTTTTGAGGAGGCTTCAAACTGAGATTGAAGTCTCGTCTAAATACATTTTCGTACAGTGAGTGGCTGGGAGGTTTAACATTGGGATCTTCTTCTTTCAGCTTATCAATGAATAATCTGTACATCAAACTAAGATTAAGTCTACTGTCCAAGTACTTTTTTGACGAATCTCTTCTACAGTAGTGACTCGATGTACTGGGAAAACTGTTAATGTGATCATGGATGTGAATAATAACTGAGTTAGCACTTTTATTATGAGGTACGTGTTTTCCACACAGGTCACATAAAGAGCTTGCCTTTGTTTGGCTATGGCTCGATGCACGCTGCTGCCAGAAATCTGTAGTGTCTTTAGATAAGTTTCTTTGCACGCCTTCACATCATTTCCATCCGCACTAGGAATATTGACTGGAACATTTTTAACTGAACCATATATTATTGATGTCTGCACATCAAAAGATCCACTTCCATAAAATGTGTCAAAAAACTTTCTTTTCTCCTCACAATTTATTTTTTGCCAGTATTTTTGTCTACATGAACAATTAAAATAAACAAATGTCTTTCCTGGGACAGTCTCCCCTCTATTTCACTTCTTCTTCCTTAGGGTTTTCTTCCAGTGTTCCCTGTTTCCTTTTTTTCTTTTATTGCCAGAAATTTCATGTTCATCTGAAAAACAAATTACTTAGATCTACAAATTAGTTTTCAAAACTGATTTATTAAAAATCCCAATCATGAGACCAAGTTATGATATTCCATTTCATTACTTTGGTAGCTGATGAATATGCGAAATGCAATTCTTTCAAGAACTCTTCTGCCAGAGTAAACCACCTCCACAATAAATCGCATTTTCCGCCCTAAATAAAGAGGTATTTCTTTCCACGCCATCAATTTTTCTCTCCCCTCAATATTTATGGCAGCACTGGCCAAAATATCGACATACACTCACTATCAATTGTGCAGTGACCTTAGATTTACTACTTGTGGTCATGGTTCATTCTGGCATGTAAGGTAAACAGCATAAACTCCAATTAACGAGTTCATTCTATAAACTAAAGTATCACTAGTTATTAAAATCCACTTACCATTTGATGAATGAGAGGCACCATCACTAGGTTCATATACATCAGAACAACTAGAACTAAAAGACTCGTCTTCACAATTATTATTGTTTTCTGCCATTGCGTGGGAATGTGTGCCTAAGCTATATACCGTGGTAGCCATCTTGGGATGCCGCATGGTTCACTTTGGAAAAAGAGAATGAATAGTACCAACCTTTGCCAAAATCCCTTGCTACAGCAACGAAACGAGGCGAGTTGTCAGATAGTTTGTTTTGTCATAAGACAAAATGAAACCCTATCATTTTTATATGGTGAAGGACTCAATTTTTTTTAAATGTCGCTTAGTTCATTCTGGCATAAGACCACTCATATATCCATGAATGTCATAGTTATTTATATGTAATGGACATACAGAAACATAAAGCTTGAAAGTGAACTATAAGGAATAGGAAAAGCGAAGTTGCACTAAGAGAATCGGATACCGAATGCACAAAGACATTATTATTATGCAGCAACAACTGAATGGCGTCTAACCAAAGTCAAAATAAATAAAGAAATATGATAACAGAAGATAGGTAATGTAGACTCTGACTTATCAGTTCCACATTTACAACAGTAACATATATGACAATCTGTGTACTATGTGAGAGGACAAATTTCAGATCCTATCATATTAACTGACACATATGTCACTGCTCTGGAGGTACATGATGTAAGTAGGGTTATAATACTGTGACATATATATATAGTTCTCATTTTGCAGAATCAATGTACATACAGCTGTTTGTTTTGCTGGGTCAGATGCTACTGATGATGTGTTATAAATTTGATAACCAGTACTGGCAAATAAACATTTCCAGTGCAAACTCATGGTGTAAAGAAGTTGGTGCTTGTGCTATTTGTGCATAGGGTGTGTTTATGTTGTGATGTCTGTTGGTAGTAGCCCCCGCACAGCTGTCATTTCCTACTTCAGGAGCCTTGGCACCCTGGTACTTGGGTTGTTTGCATGTTGGACGTTTTTAGGTTGTAACGTCCATTAGTATTACCAAGTGTGTGTGTGTGTGTGTGTGTGTGTGTGTGTGTGAGAGAGAGAGAGAGAGAGAGAGAGAGAGAGAGAGAGAGAGTTTGTGTGTGCGTGTAGGAGGGAGGGGACGGGGGGGGGCTATTACCTAGTAGTTACATCACTATTTTGGTTCTCATGCATTTGCACATAGGATGCAGATTTCCCCCTCCTGCTCTATGGTTATGCTCTTCTATCTCCTTTAATGCTTCTACAGTTCAGCTGATACGACCTGTGCCAGGTATGTAGATCACTGGTGTTTATTTGTCAAAATCTCACTAGTAAAACCTACTGAATTTGGTTTTCACCTTCTTTTATGGGCTTTTTAAGTTATGTGATACGTAAGCTTATGTGAGTGGCATGTGTATTCATGAAGTTAATCAAGTTGCAGGCAAAACAGGTAAAAGAATCATTATTGTGAGTGGATTGTACATGTATGATATTGTATCTATCTGTGCCCAGTTAGTCCTATTCATATTCACAAGCCATTCTAACGCTCCTGAAGTCACTGTATCATTAGATATATTTGTTTATTGATTGGTACAGCTGGCCAGCTGAGTAAATTGATAAATTTTCTTAGTCTTGTTTTACTTTATTCATTTTGATTAATTTGGTACCTGTGGTGTTAACTGGCCATGTTTGCTTGTTATGCCTGCTTTTGGTGCAAGCTTTTAGGCATTCCCATTTGTAGTAATCTAAACTCGCTCACTGTTAGGATTGTAGCTTTACAGTTGAACTTGCTGACTGGTGCTCTCGTTGGTGAGCACTAATGTAATTCTTTAATCAAATTATTATAAATATTTAGCTTTCACACTATCTAAGCCTGTTCTCAGTGTTTCACAAATTTTATTATTCATTACACCTCTCCATTTTAAAACTAAAATTTATCATTCAGACAGGCCTCCACTGACGTAAAGGTTTTGTATTTAGATTCTGTCACGGTTAATTTAGCTCATTTATCTGCTGGTGATTAAATTGTAAATTATGGAAATGCTGAGGAACTACGGGTAATTAACATTGTTGGAAGCTTTTAATCAATCTTGTCTTGCACAATGTGTCCACCATCTTATACTTCACAGTTCGACTCAAAACTGCTAATCAGAAAAATTGTAATCACTTTTGTCATTTGGTACAAACAATTATAAAATGTTTGACACCTCACCTCACTCGTTTAAGTAATGCTTATAGAGGTTAATAAGTTTGTCAAATTCTACCATCATTTTCTGGATTGCCACTCAGGTGGCTACTCAAGGGTTCAGAGTATGCTAAATTGTGTTCCTCTCAATAACAGACTTCAAGTAATTATTATTAGCACTACAGACCTATACATTAAGGTCTTACTTGTTACCTGGACTGCATCTGTATTTCTTACCACTTACTCCGTCATACTGTAATAAAGCGAGTTTGTTTAAAATTATTTATATTCTCTGTCTCTAGTAACTTATGCCTCCCCAAACCCTCTCTGGCCTTTCCAGTGAATTTTGTGAGTGTATAAGTGCTAACAGGAGATTCAGATTAGCACACGGTAGATGGTTTCTACAATCAGCTATATATAGCCTCACGGAAGAAATACAAAAAAATAATTAACATAGAGTAATGAGAATACATTCACCTAGGTAACATGTTTAAGTGATTAACATTGCATCAAAAGTTAATACAAGCATGAGATAAGCCACTGAAAATGTGCTAGAGTGGTACATTGATAACCAACCAGAATTTTGAATGCAAGCATGCAAATGTTCACGCACGGTGTTGTACAGGTGCCGGATGTCAGTTTGTGGGACAGAGTTCCACGCCTGTTGCACTTTTGTGAATACAGAGATAGTTAATGCTGTTAGTAGAGGATGACAGAATTTTCATCCGACGGTGTCCCGTACGTGCTCAATTCAAGACAGATCAGAGGCTCGAGCAGGCCGAGGCTACACGTGGACACACTGTAGAGCGTGTCGGGTTACGACAGCGGTATGTGGCCACGCATTATCCTCTCGGAAAACACCCTCTGGAATGCTGTTCGGGAAGCGTGGCATAATAGGTAGAATCACCATTAACCACGAGAGTGCTCCTGTTGTCACACAAAGTCACACCCCAGACCGTAACTCCAGCTGTAGAACCAGTGCGTCTAGCATACAGAAAAGTCGATAGCACATTGTCGAGTGCCCTCCTCCTAGCCGACACATGGCCCTCACTGGCACTGAGGCAGAACCAGCTTTCATCAGAAAAGACACCCTGCCCTCCAATGACACCACTGATGTTACAGACGGCAGTGGTTTGATGTCACTGGAATGCACACTGTGGTGTCACCGCCAGACACCACACTTGCTAGGTGGTAGCTTAAATCGGCCGCAGTCCATTTAGTATATGTCGGACCCGCGTGTCGCCACTGTGTGATCGCAGACCTAGCGCCACCACAAGGCAGGTCTCGAGATACGGACGAGCACTCGCCCAGTTGTACGGACGACATTGCTAGCGACTATACGGACGAAGCCTTTCCTCTCATTTGCCGAGAGACAGTTAGAATAGCCTTCTGCTAAGTCCATGGCTACGACCTAGCAAGGCGCCAATTGTAACAGTGCATGTATCTTACGAGTCTCATTTGTATAGTCAAGAGAGATGTATCACAAGGAGTGATTAAAAGTTAAGTATATTCCAAAGCTACGTATTTTCTTTATAGCAGTCATAACGTATCCTGTTCCAGACTTGACGCCAGTCGGCGTGTGTGTACGCGTGCCTTTCGGCTCCCTTCGCAGTGTGGCGTAGCAAGCTTGTTACGCCACAACACACACTACACGGCACCTGGCTCGAGGCTCTCCTCAAAGTAGCCACTCTGAAACAGTTCAGTGCGTCGTCGTGGTGCCGCCTACTGCTGCGGGTGCAGCGCGCTGCACGCAGAGCACAGTGGTCTTCCCTCTGGTCAGTGGAGGCCGGTCTCCTCGTGACCACCGCTGCCGGCAATCGATTACAGCTAAATTCCTGCAGAGTCCTTCTGCAATATCGCAGAAGGGACGTCCGGCTTCTCGTAGTCCTACTGCGTGACCCCGTTCCCATTCAATGAGGTGCTGATAATGGCATCTTTGTTACCGTGAAGGCATTTTTGACTAAAGTCAACTCACCGTGTCCAATCTCAAAGATAACTAATGCTTACAACCACTACAGAGCATATTTAAAGCAAGCCCGACTTGCATCCTCACAGTGACATCACTGGTGCCGCTCGTACGTAACTGGCACGAAATTTGAATAGAACATTATCTTTCCTATGTAGAAACAGGCCTACCAACTTTTGTTCGTATCACACGACTCCTCAGTGCTGTGATATTTTTCCCGTCCGGGTATTTTCGGAGGGGTGTGGAAAATACCACGAACAAATCAAATAGTTGACATACTGATATCAAAGAGATGGGCATCTGATATGGAAAATGTGTTCCCTTTCCAATGTGATTTTGATTCTGATCATTACCTAGCAGGAGCAAAAACAAAGCAGAAACTTGCCATGGCTGCCAAAGGAAATAGCACCAGGATAAAAAAATGAAATACAAAACAACTGAAAGTTATGTTAACTGTTCAAAAGTATTGAAAGAGTTCAAATTCCTAGGGATTCAAACATATAGTAAGCTGTTGTGGAACCTTTAAAACAGTATCCGAAATAATTTGTAGTTTAACGTGAAAAGTAGTCTACGACACTACGGTATTACTTTTTCGGGGTAAATCTTTTGATTCTAAAAGGATATTCTCGGCTCAAAAAGGGATGGTTCGAACAATACGTGATGCGAGTTCATACGTGATGCGAGTTCGAGAACCTCTTGTCGACTACTGTTCAGTAGTCTGGGAATTCTGACACTGGCTTCTCAATACACATTTTCTTTAATGTTGTTTGTTGTTAACAATATCAGCTTATTCCCAAGAGTTAGCAGTTTTCCTTCAGTCAATACTAAGCAGAAATCCTATCTGCATTCGGAACATACGTCCTGGAATCTTGTGCAGAAAGGTATCAGTGTTCTGCTCCATCCATTTTCAATAAACTGGCACAAGAATTCGAAAATCTAAGCATTGATACACAAACTTTCAAGTCTAAACTGAAGAGTTTCCTCATAGCTCACTACTATTCTGAAAAGGAATTCCTGGAAAAATTAAACTAATTCCTGTGCTTCGTTCTTGATTATGTTTATTTAAATTTATGGCATGTCATCTGCAGAGGATTCGTGTATTTTTCATTTTATTTATTATTATTCTTGTTTTATAATTTCAAGTACTGACTCGTTCCATAACCATGGAGACTTGATGCTCAATTTGGTCCTGTGGAAATATATATATATATATATATATATATATATATATATATATAAAATAAAAAAAACAGAGCACACTGCAACAAGAGTTACAAGCAAATAATGGTGGAGACCACAAGGACAAAGAACAGAACTATATTAAAAATGCTATGTTGACAACAGCACATCAGATACTGGGTGAAACAAGGAAACTTAAAAATGAAGAGTGGTATGGTCAAAAATATAAGCAGATAGTGGAATGGAAAAAGGAAGCAAGGTTGAAATGCTTACAATGAAATACGAGATCAAACCAGGCATTATATAATGAAATGAGAACAGAAGCAGCAAGGGCATGTAGGAGGAAAAAAAGCAAAGCCGTAAAGAGAAAGATAAAGGAGACAGAAGAGCACTACCGAAAGGATGCAAGCAGAAAATTTTGCAAGGAAATTAAAGAAGGAACTAAAGAATATAGACTGAAAAGAACAGCATGTAAGGACAAAGAGGGAAATTTGCTGACAGATAAACAAATTGTCCAAGATGTCATGCATAGATGGAGAGAGTACTTCAAGGGAATTTTGGGGAATGATCCTGCTTGAAGCGAACAGCTACCATATTACACTGTAGATCCAAAGATAGAGGAACCCACATTAGAGGCCGTACAGAAGGTAGTGCACTGTCTCAGAAATTACAGAACACTATGAACTCATGGAATAACTGCAGATCTGTTGAAAAATGGGGGACTTCGTCTCCATAAGTGAATCGACAAACTCATCAAGTTAATACGGAATCAGAAAGGATCATGGAAGAGCAGACCTTAGGTGAAATTCAATCAATACATAAAAAAAGACGTAAGATTTGCTGTTCGAATTGCCAAGGAATTATGCATATAACCTAAAAAATTGTCTCTAATATTATCTACAACCGGCTAGCTCCGCACGCAGTAGAGATTCTAAGAAAATATCAGTCTAGATTTCAGTCTAATAGGTCAACAACAGGTCAGATATTTGTGCCGAAGCACATACATCAAAGGCACACAAGTATATTGAGCTTCATAATCTCTATGTAGACTTCAGGGAGGTGTCTATGGTCTTGATAGTGCGAAGTGCTATACAATTTGTCACTTCTTGGTATATCCTTTAAGTATGTTTCAGTCACTCCAGCAACACTGGCTGGTTCTAAAGCTGTCGGCACACAGACTGTGCTTCTGAATGACAACATTAAGAGTGCCAAGCTCACCGTCCTACTGAATGCTCAGAAACTATGCAACTTGTCCGTACAGTATGTGTATCTCAATGTGGTATACACATCACAGCGCGCTCCAGTGGAAATTGTTGGCTGTGTCTAACTTGCGATCACACAGTTTATTTACAAAATGGATGAGTACAAAATTCCTATGTTAGCTTTAATGCACATTTCCTCCCTTGTCCATATGCCAATAAACGTTAATAACCATGAAAATGTTATAAGGCAGAAAGGAATGAACAGTGAAACCTCACGTAGCAAGCATAATTTGTTCCAGAATATTCCTCATAATGTAAAACACTCATTAAGTGAAACAATTTATCCCATATAAATTAATGTAAAATATGATAGTGCATTGCATGTAGAAAAAATACTGACAGTTTTATCTTATTCATGCCATTTATTCAATACATACAGTATTATGTACTTTATCATACATGAAACATAACTAATTCTTTTTTACTAGGAAGATATCTATAGGCATTTGTTTCCGCCGAAAATGCGACACAGCATTATCGTCAAATAAATTTGTAGCGTGCATAGCCATTGCTTTATTGGGGTGATGATTTACAATGTACCATGCAACTGATTATCATGGTTTCAGCATTTCTCTTATTGCGCCAGGAGATTACTTCTTTCCTGTTACCGCCTCCTACTCCTACTCCTCCTCCTCCTCCGAACTCCTCTCCGCAACTTCCTGGTGTGAAACACACTGCATGTCCATAAAGCCATCAGTGATCATTTCTTGGCTGTGACCTTCCATAAGCTCATCATATCAGTGTTATCCACTTCTAGTCCCCTGCTCTTGGCCAAAGAGACAATCTCGTTGACTAAAAACAAAACAGGTACTGACTCACAAATACCTCAGGTCATATTTGACAACACACATTGGCCAAAGCTTATCCAAGCATATGTGAGAGTTCTCTTGGTTACCTCTTCCCAACCCTTTTTGATGATGTTGATGCAGGCAAGGATGTTGAAGTGATATTTCCAAAACTCAGTGACAGATTGAGATTGGTAGCTTCAGCCAACTCAAAGCAGTGCTCAAAGAGTGCTTTAGTGTAGCGCTTCTTTAATTTAGAAATAGTCTGCTGGTCCATAGGCTGGAGTAATGAAGTGGCGTTGGGAGGCAGAAATTGGATCTTGATGAATTGAAATTCTGCAAGGAGATGGTAATTTAGGACTGAAGAATGGCCAGGAGAATTGTCCATAACAAGCGTGTGTAAAGGGACACCCTGCTCTGGCATTACTTTTCCTCAGCAGAAATATTTTCCAATTTTGAAGAGGTTAATATTATCTCAAATATTTTTATAAAAAAAGATTCATATGATTTTGTACACGATGTGTTATACTTCAAGCTAAAATCTGTAAAAAGAAATTTACTTTATTTTCTTTGTTACAATCGATATGTACTAGCTCTGAACGTAGAGTTGAAATAATTTTTTTTACAGACGATCGAAATTACGAAATATTTGACACACTTAAAATTTCTATTATTAATGATGCAATCTGATACTATTTATTATGTTTATTTCTGGATTCATTTATAAAATAATAATATATTAACAGAAATTAATTTGTCAAGAAAATTTGTAAACCCTTTGGAATATTGTTATTACTGCAGAGTGAAGTAGTAGTGGGCACGCCTCTGATGTGCTCGGACTTCTTTTTATATTTGGGAAGAACAATGTAATTTCAGCTTTGTTAATGTGAAAATTCAAAAGACAGTGTGATATAGAAAAATGTGAGGGAATAAAATATTCGTGAAAGCAAAAATACAGTGTAGGCATTCTTCAACTGTAACCATGAGATCGTAAAATATGAAAATTTCAAGCTTCAAGAATCAGCCCCTAGACGTGAAGAACTGGAGTCAACTACAAGATGAAAGAAGACAAGCAAAGAGTTTATTGTAAATCTTACTCCTCTCATATTTTTGAAAAAAAGAGACTTTACCATCGAAAATAGGAGTGACAACAAAAATTTTGGGAGGGGGAGATTACAAGTGGCAGATTCATGTAAAACAAACATTATCACCATATGACCAAATACTTCATTGATTCAATCACAAAAAAGATTGTGTGCCATCCAAGCCTTGTTGTTGGACCTTCAAATCATATTTAACCCGCTCTTCTGGACTTTACACTTCTTGAAGGCTCACAGGTTTAATTTTCAAGTCGCTGCATTGGCACAGAACAGCACTGAGGGACAGTTTTTCCTTGGCTTGTGACCGGGCAATGCATTCTCTTCTGCTGTTATAAAGGTAAGCTTCAGCATCTTTTTCCAGAATAGACCCATCCTGTAACAACCAAAAACCTGTTCTACATCTACATGAATACCCCGCAAATTACATTTAAGTGCCTGGCAGAGGGTTCATCAACCCACCTTCACTATTCTCTGTTATTCCAATCTCGTACGGCGCACGGAAATAACGAACGCCTGTATGTTTCCGTACGAGCTCTGATATCTCTTATTTTATGATGGTGATCATTTCTCCCTATGTAGGTCAGTGTCAACAAAATATTTTTGCATTCGGAGGAGAAAGCTGGTGATTGGAATTTTGTGAGAAGATTCCGTCACAACAACAAAAAAAGCCTCCGTTTTAATGATGTCATGGCAGATAACCCTCTGAATCTACGAGCACCTTGAAGTAGCTGATAGAGTTCTCTCCTGTCTTTGTGTCAGAGCTGCCTGCTTTAACATGCCTCACTACACTGTCGATGCCGGTTGTTCTCTTAAACTTGTGAACCAGGCACGGCTTCCCTTAAACACGTCTTTGGCCACTGACAATCCTGGGGTCTTCTTAATGAAGTCAGCAAAACTCCTTCTCACTTCCTCACAAATTATGTTCTATTTAATAGTGTCACCTCGCAATTGATTTTCACTTATCCATTTAAGGAGCATCCTTTAGACATCATACAGAATACAAAACCATAGTTTATATATTCTTGTCACTCCGTTTGAAGCATCTATCTCCTTACTCTTGTCCTTGTTCTTGAGGATAATGCAAACCATTGATGTAGACGGACTGTATGTGCATACTAAATCAACAATGCTCACATCACATTCGCGTTTTTCAATTATTTTACGTTTCATTTCCAAGGCCATTTTCTTTCTCTTATGGTTGTCTTCTTGTGGCTTTATCCTTGGTGACACTTCTACAAAGGTTATTAAAATTTGCACACACAAAAAAACACTGTGTTAACCAAAGTTTAGAAACATATGTGACTACAAACTGCACTGAGGCGGTAGCAGAAAGAGTGCTGTACCCAGACTGCCCTACATACTAAAGACACTGTTTATATGCCACTGCCGACAATGAGAGTGTTCGTACTGTTATACGTCTCCCACGGGACACGCAAACACCTGCTGACATCACACTAAATTGTCATCACTCATTTGTCTACATCTACAAAGATACTCTGTAAAACCCACTTAAGTGCAAGACAGAGGGTTAATCAAACCACCTTCACAATAATTCTTTATTATTCCAATCTCGAAGAGTGTGCGAATTAAATGAACACCTATATCTTTCCTCACGAGCTCTGATTTCCCTTATTTTATTATTATGATGATTGTTTTTCTCTATGTAGCGTTCAGTGGAGAAAGTTGGTGACTGGAATTTCGTGAGAAGATTGCTCCACAGTGAAAAATGCCTTTGTTTTAATGATATCCACACCAAATCCCATATCAAGTCCGTGACACTATCTCCCCTATTTTGGGATAATACAGAACATGCTGCTCTTCTTTGAACTTTATCGACGTACTCCATTAATCCTATCTGATAAGGATCCCACACCGCGCAGCACTACTCCAAAAAGAGGACGGACAAGCGTAGTGTTGGCAGTCTCTTTAGTAGCTCTGTTACATTATCTAAGTGTTCTGCCAACAAAACACAGTGTTTGGTTTGCCTTTCTCCACAACATTTTCTATATGATCTTTCCAGTTTAAGTTGTTCATAATTGTAATTCCTGCATTTTCGTTGAATGTATAGCCTTTAGATTAGATTGATAAATTGTGTAACTGAAGTTTAACACATTCCTTTTAGTACTCATGTGGATGACCTCACATTTTGCATTATTTAGGATCAATTTTCTCACCTTCAGGTATCTTTTCTAAATCCTTTTGCAATTTGTTTCGATCTTCTGATGAGTGTACCAGGTGATAAACAGCAGCATCATCTGCAAACAACCTAAGACAGCTGCTCAGATTGTCTCCTAAATCATTTACATAGATAAGGAACAGCGGGGGTCCTATAACACTACCTAGTGAACTGCAAGAAATCACTTCTGTTTTACTGTATGACTTTCCGTAGTTACTATGAGCTGTGAACCCTCTGACAGGAAATCACGAATCCAGTCACATAACTGAGACGATATTCCATAAGCACACAATTTCACTACAAGCCGCTTGTGTGGTACAGTGTCAAAGGCCTTCTGGAAATCTATAAATACAGAATCAATTTGAAATCCCTTGTCAATAGCACTCAACACTTCGCATGAGTAAAGAGCTAGTTGTGTTTCAAAGAACGATGTTTTATAAATCCGTGTTGACGGTATGTAAACAGACTGCTCTCATCGAGGTAATTCATAATGTTCGAACATAAGATATGTTCCAAAATACTGTTCCACACTGACATTAATGATATGGGCATGTAATTTAGTTGATTACTCCTACTGCCTTTTTTGAATATTGGTGTGACCTGTGCAACTTTCC
Source organism: Schistocerca americana (assembly GCF_021461395.2). Classification (NCBI taxonomy): domain Eukaryota; kingdom Metazoa; phylum Arthropoda; class Insecta; order Orthoptera; family Acrididae; genus Schistocerca; species Schistocerca americana. Next base: position 197,815,215 of record NC_060127.1, read on the forward strand.
AATGCAACTCATAATGCAAAGCATCACTCATTACAAGAGTAATTTTGTTTACATTTCGTTTTGCTTATTATGCGAATCACGTGTTATGGGAGGTACTCTTTAAGCGAGGTTCTATGTACCGTATTGAGTAAATATGGACATTGGCTTATAAAAGTTCCATTTCAAATACTGTGATACAAATTTGCAATAGCTCTCTACATTAGACACAAATTATTTCATCATTCTCACTTTTTAGTAAGATCCTAAGGTCATTCTTACTTGATCACTGTTCGTATTCAGTAGCAGAACCTTTACAAGATGTGAAATACAAAACTTAAAACAGGAATTGTAAAATGTCTTACAGCAAGTAGTGCAAGCTGTCTTGTAGAGAAAGCCAATCAAACAAATTCACTCCTCAGAAACAGCACACTTATCTTCAGATAAACATTGTATATTTCAGAATATAGTTTTATTAAACTAATAAAGAATCAGATGTCATTAGTAAATGTGAACATTGGCAAAAAATGTTTGGATCTACTGAGATGCAAGCCAGAGAGATATGAACTGATACATGACAATTCTGCAGCTGTACTCTACACCGATCGTGAACAACTTGTGAACATACTCCTATAAGCTTTAACTGTATATATGTTATTAACTAACATTTAATTATAAAAATGCATTTTTGATAGATTCTCAATGTGCTGTTGCCTTGAAAATGCATATTTTCATGGTATACTACTTACAATAATTCTTTAACCACCAACATGACATTTGTAATTTTATTATAACAAACAATACAATTAAAAATAGGTTTTTGAGATCTCTTCAGTTTGTTGATGCTTAGAAACGGCATATGCTCCTCAACTGAAAGCCAAAATGGCGATTCTGTACAGAAGAGAGATGCCGTGCATGTGATGCAGGTGGTTTCTCTAATTCCTTTGGTTTGTGTTCAACTTCACATTCAGAGTATCTGACATGCTAGATACTGCTATGCACATTTGGAAAGACTCCCTAACATGTTACACCCCCCCCCCCCCCCCATGCTATGATGTCAGAAACTCTGCATGCTCAACATTCGAATGCACAGTTCGAGTGCTGACAGCTTAAGGGGACTTATACATGAATAACTGTCAAAAAAATCGATTTGTTTATTTTTGGCTTGAAAAATTGTCTTTAGTTTTCTGAACGAGAAAAAGTTTACTTCTAGGAAAATGGACCACAGAAAGTACCAAAATTAGAGGAATTTAAAATTATCCATGTTGACGTTATTAAATAGGCAAATGACGTTGCACTGCCAGACCAGTTGTGACCTTCACAGGTGAAACATGGACATTAACATGTACTGACAAGCAGCAGCTCAAGATATTTGAACGTGGGATTCTGCGCAAGATGTACGGGGCAGTTCAGGATAACCAGGTTGGACATATCTCTCACAGAAAGTAGAAACATCCACCTCAGCAGCATTAGCTTAATTTGTGAATGTATGACAACCTTGTATTTTTTGGGTTATCAATCTGGGAAAAGACCTCATCTTATAATAGGATATGTATTTATTAACAAATATAAATGTTAATTAACAAAAAACTGTATAATATTTTAATAAAAATATATTTTAATTACTAATTGCATAAATGACACTAATCACAAGGAATTCAAATTTGGTGCAAAAATGCAAACCATGAAATGGAACATAAAACAATTTTCGATTTATGGAGACTGGACATTAATATGATGATTCTTTGTTTCTTCACTTAACAATAACATATTTCACTGATATCTATCAAATTATAATTTATTTTCTTATTAGCAGTAATTCAAAATAATTAGACATTATTTTATTAAAAACATATTTAATATATGATAATTAACATTTCTATTTGGTAATATGTACAGAATTTAAATAAATGTAAAAATGTTTTGCTTCTAGCGAGATCCAGTGCCAGTCTTCTACCAGTGTAGGGTAGAGCTATTGCTGATTATGTTGATAGTGGAAATCTTCCAATCCTTAAAGTTGGATTTATTGAGTTATTTGAATATTACAACATACTGCTTTACAAAATCGATATCTGGACAATGCCCTTCAAATCCTACAAGTATGAAGAAAATCTTAGATGACCAGTCTGTAAGGCCCTCTAGTAAGTACAGAGACTGACATAGCCAATAAGAAAGGAGCAATAAACATCAGCACAGAGACACCCTACACCACGAAGGAGCACTCCAGAAGAAGTAAAAATTGCTTATACTACAATAAGCACTTGTTTCCACACAGAGGTTTATAGGACCTTTTTTTCTACTTTTGAAAAGTATTATCTATCACAAGACTATCTCTTATGAGGAGTATACTGCATTTAGTGCTGCATCTTTTTGTTACTAGACAGTCCCTTCCCACTAGACTACCTTAACCTGAAGGTTTCCATGCAAAACTAAAATTCTACAGGCAGCCAATTAATATAAAGCTTGACCTTCCCTGGCTGTCAGCAGCACACCAGCAGCAGACAGGCGGCGGGGGAACAGACTCACCTTGATGTCCTCTTCCTCCACTGGCTCCTTGTCTACCTCATTCTCAATTTTCTCAACAATGAATGTGCTAGGCCCGACAATATCTTCTGAAGTTGAACATTCCTGAAACAGTTTTAAAAATTTCTTCATAAAGGCAAGAGAAGTATAACAAAAATGATGCAAAGTATTTTATTTAAATCATGGATGCTAAGGGAACTGGATCAGGAAAACAAGCTAGAGACAGAAGAAGATGAGTTTTGCTATTTTTGCAGCAGAATAACCGACGATGGCTGAAATAGAGCAGAAACAAAATATATACTGGCTATAACAAGAAAAGCATTTCTGAAAAAGAGGAATATGTTGACATTTAATATAAGTCTATGTGTTAAGAAGTCTTTTCTGAAGGTAATTCTCTCTAGTGTTTAATGCTACAGATTGGTATACAATTTGATCCTGTAACTTTAGCGATGAGACCCATACACAGATCATGGGAATGACAATATTCTTAGTTACTGTGAACTTTCTGTTTTTCATAATTTCGATGCTTTATTAGATGGTCAATGCAATTAGACTTACAAACATACTATTTGATATCATAGTATTATTATTGTATATAAATTTATGAATTATGGGTGATTCTAGGATACTTCACATTTTGTAAACAACTCGGAAATATTTAGACTATTTCTACTGAACATCTAACGGTAGCAATTATAATAAAATTTTCCGCAAGACACTTAAGTCTCATCTTTATCTACAATACTGATGGAAGCCGAAGAAATGAATTAAAATTTGTGCCACGGCCAGTACTCGAATCCGGGTCTTCTTGCTTACTGGATAGAAATGTTGACCATAGTGCTGCAGTGGTGTAATGGTCAGCATTTCTGCCTGGTAAGCAAGAACACAAGGGTTCGAGTCCCAGCCATGGTACAAATTTTAATTCATTTCTTCAGCTTCCATCATTAACTGTAGCAAATTGTTCACTTTTTTTCAAAATCTTAGAGAATATGCTAGTAACAAGATCCATTGAGGAATTAAAATGTAAATTAACTTTTATTTGTACAAATTATTTATAATATGCAAGTCCCTAAATTTCAATCTGAAAATGTTTTACTATCAAAATTAAACTTACACAAGATTTTTAACTATATTTTCTTATAACAAATCCTATGTTAAAACTATAAAAGGTTTATAGTTTTAAATGAAATTCCACGTACACATCTAACAATACTTTGTAATATCAGAACAGTAAGTTCCTTATACTGTGGCGCCACTGCCCACAAACGAAGTATAGCATTATACAGAGTATAGTGCGGTTGTTGTTGTACTTTAGGTGTCGTTACTTGTTGCCATAAATGTGTAATGCATTATGTTTCTTTAAGTATTATAATAAATGTAGAGCAATTTTTAAAAACCCATGCAGTTACCACATACCCAGACAATTTACCAATACTGAATAAATTTTCATAGTTACTATCATTTATGCATTTGCCATTCAAACTTCTCTCTCTAGGTGTGGTACATTGGAGTTGTTCCAATAGAATCACCTTCAGCTTTTCAAAGTTTATTGTTTGCAACAATTATGAAATTTGTTATTTCATGAAGTGTCGAATGGTAGATACCACAAGTGTAGCCTTGTATAGTAATGATACAAGGATGATAAGTGGTCGACGTAAGAAGAGAATAGATGCTTTTCAAATGTGGCGCTGGAGAAGAATGCCGAAGATTAGGTGGGTAGATCAAATAACTAAGGATGAGGCACTAAATCAAATTGGAGAAAAATAAATTTATGGTACGACGTAGCTGAAAGAGGACTGTCCACTTCCTTTGAGTTGTATCCATTTAAACAAGTGCCTTTAAGGAGGTGATTTTCGCTATGAATATGGTACAGCAGAAGTAATACACAGAACATTTATATCATGGATTCTAATGCTTTAGATGACCTGAAGCAATGTGAAGTTGGATTGCAAAATTCACACCTCTCCCCCATAGGTTGACTTACTTGGCATGTACAGCCGATCTTCTTCTGTTGATTTCCGGCTACGAAAACTTCTTCTCCAAAGAACACTGCTGGTTAACAGGAATTTACAAGACTCACTCTCTACTTTTGAAATAATTTAGTGCTCAAAGAATACTTTTAGTTCAGTCTTGGTATATTTCAACTTCCATAAATAATATATTCACCAATTCTCACATCAATATTCGAATGTTTACAAGCCAACCGATTCATCTCGCATTAGACTCGATAAAATACATCTTAAATAAAGTTGGTTTAACAACCACATAATTTATGAACCTGTCTTGCCCCTAGCGAGTCCAATACTTGAAGTACTTAAAAATCTATAATCAATTGTTCAGTTTTCTTTAACAACAATCACAGTCACTAAAACAGCAAAGAATACTACACAATTACTTCTTGTTCTTTCATCACAGCTTCTGTGGCACTAGCGGCAAACACTTGTTGGCGTCGTTCAACCGCCACGCTTACAGTCTTCTCATAACGAACTTCCAACCTGCACACAGAAACAGGTGGCACAGTAGATACGTTTCCACTCTCCCACTTATATTTAAAATACCGTGTGTTTGAGATGGTAGAAGAACAAGTGGTTCTAGAATTTACACGGAAATTCTCGAAGCACTACATATCCCTCACCTCAGCTCAAACATGCGATATTTTATACGTAATCACCATGTATATTAATATCCCACGTAATACTAATTCACATTGTAACTAGGATACATTATATTTCTTTTAATAATCGTGAACAGCCTTTTATTTAATACTTAGCTCTTCTTTTATCATTCTACTTCGATAATAACAACTTGAGCATTTCACCTAATGTTGGGAGTCAGTTCTTTTATATCTAGGAATCGTGTGAACAACATTTCTGATTTCGAACCGTAAACTCCAGGTGTCATAGACAACTGATTAATTCATCCTTCATTCTAATTCTTTGTACTATTTTTTCTTTAGCATGTACTAGTTTCATTATTCACAGTAGTTTCACAGGAACTCTGGGCAAATGAAAGTGTTCTTTCTGTCAGTCACAACACATAATAATGCTACTGGTACATAGAATTCAATCTTACTAGAATCATTCCTATAAAATGTGTGACTTCTGTCACAATACTGTCCTTTACCCCTAGGATCAGTAGCTATACCTTACATGTGGGTTGACCCTATGAGTGCACTTCCTCCTCCCTTTCTGGTAGGTACGCCCCATCGTAATACATCCCTATTCATCAGGCCACAGGTCGTCCTATCTCTATGTTCATACGTCTGCCTTATATCCTCAGCAAATGCCGGGTATGCCTCCCTTATCCCTTGTGAGTAGGCCTCATGGTTCATTGCCCTAGTATACATACATTTCGTGTATACTATTATTAAATATTTCCTGGTAAAAATAAAAATCTATTTTACACTTCATTCTCCCTTCTTAATACTTCACTTATACCTTGGAGTCCTCCTCTACTTTTCAACTTCTTTACTCTTAACAGATACTATGTCTACCTATACTTCGACTTGACATTCCTCAATAATTATCACAATCGATTCCTCTCTGGTTTATGCTCTCTTTCCTTGCTCACACCTTCTTCTTAAATACTCAACGTGGAATCCTCCTAGTTTTTTATATGTATATTTATATGCGATATTGAATTGTCATAGTTATTTGTTTGTGTGCATATTTCCCCAATGCACACATACCTTTCCCTCCAACACTTGACGGTTCTCACCTTTTGACAGGTTTCTAGTCAGTAGTTTCATTGTTTGCATACCTGTGTATCTTTATGTGTATGCTGATGTATGTTTGTGCAGCCTGATTCTTCGGCCTTCTTATGTGAAGAGAAGTTGTAGGTTATTGGAAACCACAGAAACCAGGAAGGACTTCTGCGATAGAAGTAGATGAATATGGAATGAGGGAGAAATAGATAGATCCTCAAACGAGAAGTAACAAAGGAAAAAAATAGATGCGGTTGCTAAGATCGAAGAAGAGAAAGAAGACAGCCCCAAAGACAGGAAACCATTCCCACCCCCCTTCTCCAGGATACCTACCTTTCCAGTACTTGAGTGAGAAGCCACAGGAGGTATGTTGTTAAATTGTCTCCTACAGAATGGGCAGTCTCACCTTCACCCTTGAGGTCCATGAAAGAAATCTTAGCAACCCCTATGGAAATGGCAAATGGTGAAGAATCAGGCACACTTGTTAGCGAGGGTTGTCTGAAAGGTGTGATGTGTGTTTAGTGTTAGCCATGACTTATCTGTAAGTGTAAATCGTGCTTTTACCTACACTACCCACCCCTTTCAAAATTGATATAAACCCTCCCGTCTATATCATATCTCATGAAAGTTATAAAATATTCTATACAAAATAGAAAATTATACACTACGATAAAACAGTTGTTCTGTTCGGCATATTTTTTGTCTAGAGATCACTGTTTATCCGTGGTTCTCTTATGCCAGTCTTTACGTTATGGTCATATACAGTTTTCTAAATACTAAAATTATAGGATAGTTTAAGAATTCAGTAACAGACTACAGAATAGTTTAAGATTTGAAGGGAATTCGGTGCAGGGGAACTATTTTGGAAGAAATGCCGAAAACAATTCGGTATCCGACGGTCGTCACTTCGCCTGTTAACACAGAACGTTAACATCCCTGTGGGATATACAACTTTATATCCTTTACATAGTATTTTCCCTTCTCTGATCCAGTTGTAGGATGTCCTACCGTTTGTATTCGGAAAGGTCGTTTACATTTCTTCAGGGCAGAACTCTGAAGATGTTATTTTACCAGAACTAGATCAATGACCTTGTACTCAGGTTCAACCGCTTTCTCATTATGTTTACTCGCTCTTTGTTGTGCCTTTTCAACTAAATTTATGGAAACTATTTCCTGATTAAGATCGTAATCTAAAGTAGGTTGTTCAATTAAAACATTTAATCAGAGGTTCTCCTACAACAGGTTTCCCTATTACTTCTAATGGCGTTAATCCAGTTGGTAAATGCAGTAATTCATTTAAAATACGCTCAAAGTCTTTCATTTTCATTGTCCATTAAGAATGCCATTCATGGCAGTAGGTGCGGCATAATTTCCCAATTTCTTTCACAACTCTTTCACTCGGATTCAATGACGGTTTATAGTTGGATATTAATACTTGACGAATATCTTCCCAAACTAGAAATTCTTTAAATTCGTTACTGACAAATTGTGGTCCATTATCTGTGAGAAATTGTTTCGGTTTTCCTACCTCCAGAAAGTACTGTTGCAAACAGTCCGTGTACTTACTCTTTTGATAGGATATAACTTAACATACTTTGACCGGCATTCTATGATGAGTAAAATGTACAACACTGCTCCCTTTCCTTTCGGAACCGGTCCAAACCAATCAACTGCTGTAAGATCGTGAAACAATTTAGGAATAATCGGGTACATTCTGTATTCAACATGAGTGTTACTCTCTTTCACCTTCTGACAGATCTCACAGGTTCTGATTTAAGATGCCACTTTACACCCTAGCTTCTTAAAATAATAGAACTTATTCATGTGGGCTATACACTTTTTTATTCCGAAGTGTCCATATCCTGGATGAGCATACCATACAATTTCGTCTTCCATCAACTTCGAAATGCATATGCGCCAACGTTGTTATGTTATACTGTCTCTCCAAAACAAATTATGCCCTATAATTTTCCACTTTTCTGCTTGATTAGGAGGTAAGGAAATACTGATAAACATAGCAAACATTTCTGAAAAATAGGGATCATGATGGATGTTGTCTGCTCCTTTTCAAGCCATCTCTTGTACCCTGGTGTGCTAATATTCTGCTGTCAAAAAATTAATTGCAAAAATTACGCCTGGTCCTTCCATAAGTTTTAACTCTTCCATGCTTACAGGCAACCTGGACAAAGCATCTGGTACAATATTCTCAGACCTTTTACATACTGTATTCTAATCTCATATTCCTGTAGGAACAACATCCATCTAATTAATCCACTATGTAACAATCTACTACTCATTAGAAAAGATAGAGCCTGATGACCTGTATAGACACGGATTTCTGACCCCCATACTAGTGTTTGAAATTTCTGGATACTCCATACAATTGCTAACCGTTCCTTTTCAGTAGTCATGTAAATTAATTCATGTTTATTCAGACTACAGCTAGCAAAGGCTATGGTTCGAAGTTCTCCATGATCTAGATCCCACTCTCCTTCGAATAGTTCTCCAGCGATACCATACTCAGATGCATTGATCGAAATATTAAATAGCCCACCCATAATCGGATGATGTAGTAGAGGTGATTCTACTAGCGTTCTCTTGATGTTTTCAAATGCACCATTTGCCTCTTGATCTCATACCCACGGTATTCCCTTTCTTAACGAATGTAAAATTCTTGGGTCGTCCAGTTCTTGGCTTCGTATATATTGTCTATAGTATCCGGCCATAACTATAAATCCCTTCAATTGTCCTATGTTTCTAGGGGGAGGACATTCTTTAATAGCTTTTATGCATTCAAGATCCAGTCTGATCCCCTGCACCCCTGAAATATGCCCAAAAACATAAGCTCTTGCCACGCAAAGTGTGATTTAGACAATTTCACTGTAATACCTTTTTCTTTAAATTTTTTTAGGGTCTTACTCAAAGTTAGACAATGTTCTTCCCATGTAGCTGAGATTTTGAGGATATCATACACATATATTATTAAATCCTGTAACAAATCTCTCCCTAATGCCTCATCCAACGCATGTATAAATACTGATGCTGAGATATTAAGTCCAAATGGTAACACATTGAAATGATATGATTTACCATCAAACAAAAACACGGTACACTTCTTTGATTCGCGATGTAACCTAATTTTCCAATATCCTGCAGTCAGGTCCATCATGCTAAAAGAAACCTTGCTTTGGGTCTGTCTCTATATGCTTATTCAATGTACGCGTGTCTAGCACTAACCGTACACCTCCTGTGACCTTTTTTACCACTACTAAAGGGTTATTCATGATGCTAGAACTACATTCTATTATTTGTTGTCAATCATTTTGTCAATTTCCTCCTTAACTGATACGTTCACCAGTATTAGATATGGCTTACAGAAAAATGGAGTGTCATCTTTGATTTTAAACTTCCATATGTAATCGCTGATATTACCGGGACAATTGGAAAATAATGTTGTTGTTGTGGTCTTCGGTCCTGAGAATCTGCTTAGTGTATTCATCTCTTGGTCTCCCTCTACGATTTTTACCCTCCAAGCTGCCCTCCAATACTAAATTGGTGATCCCTTGATGCCTCAGAACATGTCCTACCAACCGATCCCATCTTCTAGTCAAGTTGTGCCACAAACTCCTCTTCTCCCCAATTCTATTCAATACCTCCTCATTAGTTAGGTGGTCTACCCATCTAATCTTCAGCATTCTTCTGTAGCACCACATTTCGAAAGCTTCTATTCTCTTCTTGTCCAAACTATTTATCGTCAATGTTTCACTTCCATACATGGCTACGCTCCATAGAAATACTTTCAGAAACGACTTCCTGACACTTAAATATATACTTGATGTTAACAAATTTCTCTTCTTCAGAAATGCTTTCCTTGCCATTGCCAGTCTACATTTTATATCCTCCCTACTTCGACCATCATCAGTTATTTTGCTCCCCAAATAGCAAGACTCCTTTCCTGCTTTAAGTGTCTCATTTCCTAATCTAATTCCCTCAGCATCACCCGGCTTTATTCGACTACATTCCATTATCCTCGTTTTGCTTTTTTTATGTTCATCTTATATACTCCTTTCAAGACACTATCCATTCCATTCAACTGCTCTTCCAAGTCCTTTGCTGTCTCTGATAAAATAACAATGTCATCGGCGAACCTCAAAGTTTTTATTTCTTCTCCATGAAATTTAATACCTACTCCAAATTTTCCTTTTGTTTCCTTCACTGCTTGCTCAATATACAGATTGAATAACATCGGGGATAAGCTACAACCCTGTCTCACTCCCTTCCCAACCACTGCTTCCCTTTCATGTCCCTTAACTCTTATAACTGCCATCTGGTTTCTGTGCAAATAGTAGATAGCCTTTCGCTCCCTGTATTTTACCCCTGCCATCTTCAGAATTTGAAAGAGAGTATTCCAGTCAACATTGTCAAAAGGTTTCTCTAAGTCTACAAATGCTAGAAACGTAGGTTTGCCTTTCCTTAATCTAGCTTCTAAGATAAGTCATAGGGTCAGTATTGCTTCACGTGTTCCAACATTTCTACGGAATCCAAACTGATCTCCCCCGAGCTCAGCTTCTACTAGTTTTTCCATTCGTCTGTTACGAATTCGCGTTAGTATTTTGCAGCTGTGACTTATTAAACTGATAGTTCGGTAATTTTCACTCCTGTCAACAACTGCTTTCTTTGGGATTGGAATTATTATATTCTTCTTGAAGTCTGAGGGTATTTCCCCTGTCTCATACATCTTGCTCACCAGATGGTAGAGTTTTGTCAGGACTGGCTCTCCCAAGGCTGCCAGTAGTTCTAATGGAATGTTGTCTACCCCTGGGGCCTTGTTTCGACTTAGATCTTTCAGTGCTCTGTTGAACTCTTCGCGCAGTATCACATCTCCGATTTCATCATCTACATCCTTTTCCATTTCCATAATATTGTCCTCAAGTACATCGCCCCTGTATAGACCCTCTATATACTCCTTCCACCTTCCTGCTTTCCCTTCTTTGCTTAGAACTGGGTTTCCATCTGAGCTCTTGATATTCATACAAGTGGCTCTCTTTTGTCCAAATGTCTCTTTAATTTTCATGTAGGCAGTAGCTATCTTACCCCTAGTGAGATAAGCCTCTACATCCTTACATTTGTACTCTAGCCATCCCTGCTTAGCCATTTTGCACTTCCTGTTGATCTCATTTTTGAGACGTTTGTATTCCTTTTTGCCTGCTTAATATACTGCATTTTTATATTTTCTTCTTTCATCAATTAAATTTAATATTTCTTCTGTTACCCAAGGATTTCTACTAGCCCTCATCTTTTTACCTACTTGATCCTCTGCTACCTTCACTACTTCATCCCTCAGAGCTACCCATTCTTCTTCGACTGTATTTCTTTCGCCCATTCCTGTCAATTGTTCCCTTATGCTCTCCCTGAAACTCTGTACAACCTCTAGTTTAGTCGGTTTATCCAGGTCCCATCTTCTTAAATTCCCACCTTTTTGCAGTTTATTCAGTTTTAATCTACAGTTCATAACCAATAGATTGTGGTCAGAGTCCACATCTGCCCCTGGAAATGTCTTACAATTTAAAACCTGGTTCCTAAATCTCTGTCTTACCAATATATAATCTATCTGAAATCTTGTATCTCCAGGCTTCTTCCATGTATACAACCTTCTTTTATGATTCTTGAACCAAGTGTTAGCTATGATTAAGTTGTGCTCTGTGCAAAATTCTACCAGGCGGCTTCCTCTTTCATTTCTCTCCCCCAATCCATATTCACCCACTATGTTTCCTTCTCTCCCTTTTCCTGCTCTCGAATTCCAGTCACCCATGCCTATTAAATTTTCGTCTCCCTTCACTACCTGAATAATTTCTTTTATCTCATCATACATTTCATCAATGTCTTCATCATCTGCAGAGCTAGTTGGCATATAAACTTGTACTACTGTAGTAGGCATGGGCTTCGTGTCTATTTTGGCCACAATAATGCATTCACTATGCTGTTTGTAGTAGCCTACCCGCACTCCTATTTTTTTATTCATTATTAAACCTACTCCTGCATTACCCCTACTTCATTTTGTATTTATAACCCTGTATTCGCCTGACCAAGAGTCTTGTTCCTCCTGCCACTGAACTTCACTAATTCCCACTATATCTAACTTTAACCTATCCATTTCCCTTTTTAAATTTTCTAACCTATCTGCTCGATTAAGGGATCTGACAATCCACGCTCCAATCTGTAGAATGCCTGTTTTCTTTCTCCTGATAACGACGTCCTCTTGAGTAGTCCCCGCCCGGAGATCCAAATGGGGGGCTATTTTACCCAAGAGGATACCATCATCATTTAACCATACAGTAAAGCTGCATGCCCTCGGGAAAAATTACGGCTGTGGTTTCTCCTTGCTTTCAGCCGTTCGCAATACCAGCACAGCAAGGCCGTTTTGGTTAGTGTTACAAGGCCAGATCAGTCAATCATCCAGACTGTTCCCCCTGCAACTACTGAAAAGGCTGCTGCCTCTCTTCAGGAACCAAATGTTTGTCTGGCCTCTCCGTTGTGGTTGGACCTACGGCACGGCTGTCTGTATCGCTGAGGCACGCAAGCCTCCCCACCAACGGCAAGGTCCGTGGTTCATATTCAATTATATAAATCTAGTTTTTGTGCATTGGTTAATATTGGAGACTCATTTACTTTGTTTTGTATGTCAGCTCAATGTGGTACGCACTCTACATTATCGATCTCTGGTAACAATTGTGCTGTAGCAGTTAATTGTAAACATTGAAAATCAGCTGTTTGTTTTGCAATGTAATTGTCAGTCACAAATGGTATCCAACACCTACTGTCATCTTGGCCAAAACAAAGATTTTCCTCGAAAGTCAATATGACATTAAATTCTAACAACCAATCTAGGCCAAATAATACATCCCTCTTAATATTTTCTAATATTAAAAGTGTTTGACGAAATCTGGTATTTGCAATGTGGCAGTTCACAAGGGTTTTGTGTTTCACTACCTTGCCTGTCGTTCCGGTTATGCCAACTATGTAAACTCCAGTTACTGGTAATAGAGGTAAGTAATGTTTTGTCTGTATCGTGTTAAAGAATGCTCTAGAAACGAGTGACACCTCACTCCCTGAATCTATAAAATATGTTAACTTCAGAAGTTTCCACGGTTACTGCTATTATTGGTTGTGGATTACTGGTAGTCAAGCTTGATTCTTTCAGTAGCAACCATTGTTTTGTAGGTATTTTGTGCATGAAATTAACATACTTATTATGAACCAGGCCTCCTAGTGTATCTCTACGACCTGGACTCCGGCCCTGGATCCAGATCGCACTGTGTTTTCCTCATTATTGGTAATTACTGGCTGGTTACCAAATCAGGTATTACGTTACCACTTTGTACTCTATTATTACTTGGCACAAATTCCTATGAAGTTATAGGCCCTAAATTCGAAGGTGGATGCTTTTTCTGATAATTATCATTACCATTATTCCTGTTACACTTGTGCACTCTAGCTAAGTTGGCCTCAAGTTTTTTAAAATTATTACTATTATTCCTTTTGTTGTTATGATTTTCACTTTGGTGTACTTTCTCGTTGCGGTCTTTATTTAAGGCATCCAGTGCATCCACAAAGGACAACAACTCTTCTACTGTCTTCCACCCACTACATAATATATCTTTCCTCATGTAAATGGGTAATCGTCTTATTAAAATTCGAACTAATCCTTCTTCCTCCATTGGCTTAGGTAAGTACTTCACCCGTGTTAAATGCCAGGCGAAATACCTCCTCGTTGTACCCCACGTATTACTGTAATACTTCGGGTCCCACACGTCTGATATTAATTTTTTCTGGGCACTTGATAGCCAGTACTTATCATTAAACTTCTTCTGAAAATCTCCCCAAGAGGAAAAGTTCTCAATGTTTACTGTACCCCACTCTGGGGCCTCCCCTAATAGATACCCCCACAGCAAACTCAATCTTTTTAAATCCTCCCAGTTCTTGGGCAAGGCTTAGTTGAACCTTTTCAAAAAATGAGTAGGACGTACTTCCGTGTCTGGCTTAAACTTATGGAATTTCCTAGATAATCCTGAACTGGCTCCCCACTGTAAATCCGTCATTAGCTCACTAGTCAATACCACATTATGACAAGCCACCCTATTATCTATTTTGTCCTGAATAAGTTTGAATTCTTTCCATAGTCCATCCATACCTCTCTTGGTATTACTAAGCTCAGAAGATAAAACAGGAGATATGTTCTCGGAGATTACTCTCGCGGCAACTTTTCGGTCTATCATCTCTTCTACCTGTTCCTCCAGACTGCTTATATTTATTATGTCCTAGTTTCTCTTTGAAGTTTCTGCCTGCAATTTGTGAATGGCCTATTGGTCTTGTCCCACTTTTCAACATTTTCTTTTAAAGTATGCAAACTCTGCTTTACAGCACCAAATGTAACATTACATACAGCTTGAAATGATCCTAATTTTTCACTCAGTTCAGTTTCTACACTATTACATTTATCTTCAATAACAAATTCTATCTTTTTTTGTCAAATTCTGGAATTGGTCATTCTGCCTCTGATTAAACTCAGTGAACAGTTGATTTACATAACTGCTTAAAGAACTAGTTAATTCACCTTTCAAATCTAGTTTCAGATTTTCTACTTTAGTAGTTAAAGTGTCAAATTCAGTCTTCAAATTTCCCATACGTTCACATAAATTACTTAAGTCTTTACTTTGTGAATCTATCTTAGCACTTAACAATTCTAAAGTTTAATTTTGAACATCCATTTTATTATTTAATGGAGTATTCACTGTGTCTATTGCTCTACTTAATTTAGCTCTCTGTGCATCAAGTTTTTCACTTAAAGTTGCACTTATTTCATTTCTCAAAGAAACACCCTGGTCATTTATTTTATCATTTAACTGTAAACTCTCAGCTTCTAGTTTGGCATCTAAAAATCGCAATTAGTTCCTTTCTTAAAGTCGCTGAATCTGCACTTTGGGCTTTGATTAAATTTACTACTTCAGACCAGTCTGGCACCTCCTTACTCACTTTCATTGCCATGGCTGTTTCTGAAGTCCCCCCCAAATTCTCTGTGTATTATCCATATTTCTCTTAATTTTTTATCTAGTGATCATTTAACAAATTAACTCTAACCATTATAACTACACTAATACAGTCTAGTGACCATTTCCTTCAACATTATACTGGAACAACTATTGTTTTTGCTCACCCAGCATAGAGTTTTTGGCTGCGTCGGTAAGCAGGTATGGAATTAGCACCGGTGAACAGTAACTGGTACCAGTAGCGTCGGTTGCTGGTTTCTGTGTCGGCGTCGGTGTGCAGATGCAGAATCACCACTGGTTAGCAGCAACTGGCGCCGGTGTTGACGGATGTTGTCTCTGCATCTGCGTCCCGGCGGTGTGTGCGAGAACTGTACACTCCCCACATCGGATCTTCTTAGTTGAATTATTCTTGTTGTACCTCTTCTTAGTCTAGTACGTCAAGGTCTTCTTTCCGTTCCTTTAATGTTATTACTTTTGCACGTCTTTCACTATGTTGCATTTACAAAATTTTTTATTTAATTTTTGGACTTCATGCAATTACGCGAAAAAGTTCTCTTGTCTTGTTATACCTGGTTGCTATGGCAACACATCAGATCTTCTGCTTCGATTTCCTCTCAAAATTCCTGTTTTTGAAGTCCTGTCATGGTCGCCATGTTCTAACGCTTTAGATGACCCGAGGCGATGTGAAGTTTGATTGCAAAATTCACACCTCTCTCATTGGTTGACTCACGTGGTATGTACAGCTGAACTACTTCTCTTGATTTCTGGCTACGTCGAGCTCCAAAAACTACTAATCCAAAGAATACTGCTGGTTAACAGGAATTTATAAGACTCACTCTCGACTTTTGAAATAATTTAGCACTCGAAGAATACTTTTAGTCCAGTCTTGGTATATTACAACTTCCATAAATAATATATTCACCATTTCTCACATCAATATTTGAATGTTTACAAGCCAACTGATTCGTCTCGCATTAGACTCGATAAAATACATCTGCAATAAAGTTGATTTAACAACCACATAATTTATGAAACCGTCTTGCCTCTAGCGAGTCCAATATGTGAAGTACTTAAAAATCTATAATCAGTTGTTCATTTTTCTTTAACAACAATCACAGTCACTAAAACAGCAAAGAATACTATATAATTACTTCTTGTTCTTTCATCACGGCTTCTGTGGCGCTAGCGGAAAACACTTGTTGGCGTCGTTCGACCGCCACACTTACAGTCTTCTCATAACGAACTTCCAACCTGCACACAGAAACAGGTGCCACAGTAGATATGTTTCCACTTTCTCACTTATGTTTAAAATATCATGTGTTCGAGACGGTAGAAGGGCAAGTACTTCTAGAATTTACACGGAAATTCACACCAGAGACAACATAAACACCACATGACATCACTCAGCGCAATACTGACAGTGAAAGAGAGCATTTGCGAAGGCTGTTCATGTTAACAAAGAGTTCAAACATAGTATTCTGATCACAGAGCTGGTGCAGATGGCAGAATCTGTTAATGGCCAGAGCAAACTGAAATTTTATGTTCCTGACAAAGATCATACTGTAAGTTCTGCACACTGTGGGAACTGTAAAATAGAAAAATCCTTGTACAAACTTTTCAAAATAAATATTATTCACTCATCAATATTTAAATAGTGATACGGATATTTTGTGTTAATTATAACACAAAATAAATCAGTTTTAATGATGCAATGTGAAATCAGCAATTTCTGTGAAATGTAATGAAACTTCCCATTTTCCCCTGAGTAAAAATGTCATAAATCTAAGATCAGCAGATTACTAATATTGGTAACTGACAGTTATTTATTGTTGAATTTGGATCGTGACCTCTTTTCTCAAAGTTGAGATTTGCATATCATCTTAAAATGACCAATCATTTTCTACATAAGGACCAATGCCCTAGACTAGACATCACATGAAAATATCCTACTTTCAACATTCCAGCAACAATTTTATTGAATGATGTCATGAGCGTTTTGCACAACCCATTGTACCAAAACAATGATGTGCGTTAGAGAGGTATTTAATCTGGTGCATCAGTGAAACTTTACGAGAGTGACGCACACAAGTAAAACACAAAAAATACCAAATATGACAAATACACAATTCCAGTTAGCAGATTTTCAGTTTACTACTTCCATCAGATCACAAGAATAATATAGTACATTTTTAATTAAACTTTAGCTATTTGGGTTAATGTACATGGAAAACTATCTACCGTGTGGGTACCCATCATTGCAGGAATGATTGTCGGACCAAGCAATGCAAAATTCCCATCGTTAGGAGCGGTAGTGTCACGATTTGCCATTAGACCCCGGTACTGCTATCGTGACACAGGGTTGAAACACGAACATCAGTGTGCATTACAGTTGCAGACAGTTAACATGGGATTGGACAAGGTCAGCAGGACTTTACCCGGAAGCCCATTTTAGCAAAACCGTAATAGTGCTGCCTCCCTTCGTGAGTATCCGTGCGTCAATGGAATTCAGTAGGTCCTTTTCCACACCACGGTTTGAAGAACACTATTCGGAAGCGAAAATTAACCCACTGCTGTCCAGGGCATCTCCAGATACACCTTTGCTGGTCATTGGGGCTCAATTCGAAGGAGGAATCATCACTGAAGACAATTCTACTCCAGCCAAAGAGATTCCAGGCTGAAGATGTGTCTGAGGATGCCCCGGACAGTTGTGGTATAGCAATCTGACTGTCGCCCACAATACGGCACGGCAACCTAGAGTGATGGTGCCATTTCTTTTAATAGAAGGATCCCCTTTGGTTGTCATTCATGGCACCCTTACAGCACAGGAGTACGCTGACAATATTCTGTGCTCTAATTTGTCGCCCTTCACGAGAAGCCATCCTGCACTTACATTTCTGTGAGATAATGCTCACCCCCATGTAGTGACAGTTTCTACTCCTAGCCTTTGTGCTTGAGAAACTCCACCTTAACCGGCAAGTTCGCTGGATCTCTCCTCAATTGAGAATATTTGGAGCATTATTGTCAGGTCCCTCCAACCAGTTTGGGATTTTGAAGGACTGATGCATTACTGACTTGCTCATTTTGTGAAGCTCTTTCTCTTGAATAAATCATCCATTTTTTCTGAAATTTTAATCAGTTGTTTGCATTTGTATATTGCATCTACCGATTTCCATCCCAATCAGATAATTCTTTCATTATACTTAGGGTAAAATGGTACAAGAGTTCAAAATCTCAGGAAAATAGGTGTAAACTATAGGAGAAGATGGGTAGTGTATAGGGTGATCAACTCTCCCAGATTTCCCAGGATCACCCATATCTGAACATCTTTTTTTATAATCTCTCAGCTTCTGTATTTGCATGCTCATTGGGCATTTTTAACCAGTTTTTAACTTTTTTTTTCTCTCTACAAATATTTTTCGAGCATTTAAATTTTATGTGCACTGTCAGAATTCGTTGAAACATTGGATAGTAGAGAGAACTGGTTCTATATCGACGTTATGTCTATCGATTATCTTAGAAATTGTCAACCGACGCCTGTCCATCAGATGTAACTTCATTTGAGTGGTAGTACTTATTGTGAATTGTGGTTTGAGATTTTGTGACGGGCAGTGAGGAGGCAGCTAAAGCGCCACCAAAAAAGGAAACAAAGTATATGTGTATGTATCTTATGAAGCAGGAACCTTTATATTCCTGGATTTGACCAGCACAGACAAATGCTTATACTGCAAACAGTTCCAATCTGTAAATGTGAGTTTAGCATCACACAGGGCAGCAAGAACAATAGTTTACAGTACACGAATACTTCAGGCAGCAAATTATTACTTTGTGTTCTAAAAAAAATATATCTTAATTTTCAGCAGGTAGTAATTAGTAATTGGCAGTTTTCTGAATTAACTTCTTGTATTTCCTTGTAGGTCACAAAAGCAAAGCAAATGATGTTACTACTTCATCCAAGATACTCTCTTCAGCTCTCCTCAACTGAGCAAATGCCTAAAAAGCAATGACGTGAAAATCATTGCTGGTGAACTTTCATTAGTCTGACACACAGTAGAACACAATCTAAGCCACGGGACCTCGGACTGTGCGATCAAACTTTCAAAAAACATGTTCAGTTAAGCTAATGTGTCAAAGAAAACATATTGGTGGAAAACTAATGCTGAAATGATCATAATGAACATATTGGCCCCAAGAAATGTTAATGATTTTTTGGAAGTTTTAAATGACCCCAAAAAGTATAGCATATTCTTTTCTTTAGCAACAAATACCATCAATCACTTAAACAAGAAATCGTTACCAGTTGTAATACGAGATTTTGACCCCTTTAGTGGAATTTAAAACAAATTGTTGGATTTCACAAAACAGGCAGATGAAACTGCAATGGATCTCCATACGCTGTTATATATATAATAACTAAATAATAACATTCAAATAAGCTGAATGTCAGTAACATATCATCATACAGTGCTGATGATTTCAATATAAATTATGGCAAGCATCAATGAGTCACGAAACTATTAAGTAATGAGAATGAAAAAGTCCTCCAGGCCAGTTGTTTTGACTATGTGCTTCATAATGCCATGAAACATGCATGCAATTGTTTACAATATGTAGAAGTTGAAGTTTTAGTATTGAAAATATATAAGAATTTTGTTTCTGTTCTGCCAAACGAAGGGATACGTTAAAATATTTTTTTAATCTGTTGATAATGCATGGGCTGAAATCTTGCAACATGTAAATACTAGATGGTTATCTCTCACACCTGCTGTAGAAAGGCTTTTAAAACATTGGGAGCCTATAAAAATCAAACAATAGAAACTCCAGGTAGGAATAACAACAATGTAGGATAAGATAGAGTGCAACTTATTGTACAAAGGACACGTCAAGTTGCAGACATGCATGATTAAAAGCCATTCTGGCCCAAGATGCTGGAGTTGACGGTTGTGTGTGTGTGGGGCGAGGGGGGGGGGGGAGGAGGGGTGCACACATGTCTATTCTTTCTTCACTGACAAAGGCTGTGGCCAAGAGCTGCATGGAGTGTCTTTTAATCGTGCCTGTCTGCAATTTGACACGTCTTCTTTACAGTAAGTAGCAATCAATCTTTTTCCTACATTGTTGCAGCCTATAAAAAGCTTTTTTAAAATCATAGACTGTCCTAAAGTTTTGAAAAAGTATTTTTGCAATGAAAATACAGAAGTTCAGGCTATTATTGCTTTCTTTGTGAACTTTGGAAATGTTTTCAATCAAAACACAAAGTATTTGGAGATTTCTGATCTTAGCATTATGGAATCTCAAGGAGCTGTACAGTTGCTAATTAGTAAAGTTAGACAGAGAAAGGAAGATATATTTTCTGGCAGTGGTACTCATAAGTTGTTAGCTACTGTTCTTGATTCAAATTTGAAATCTACTAGTGAGAACAGGTTCACTGAATTCTATGTTCTTTATATTCTTACTAAGTTAACAAATTTGATGATAGTTTAAAGTGTATAATCCCACCATGTCTACAAAGGGAATTAACATTCAATGGCACCATGAAGTTGTGGAATGTGTCAAGCTCGGTTGTGTAAATGAAAATGAATTATATGAAGAATTCTGTAGTTCTAATGATGCAATTAAATGTGCTGTCCGTTTAGAGAGAAGTGTTAGCAAGAAATTCATAAAAGTTTGAACAACTTTGAAATCAAATAATGTGAATTTTGAGGGTTGGGTTGGGTTGTTTTGGGAAGGAGACCAGACAGCGAGGTCATTGGTCTCATTGGATTAGGGAAGGACGGGGAAGGAAGTCGGCCGTGCCCTTTCAAAGGAACCATCTTGGCATTTACCTGGAGCGATTTAGTGAAATCACAGAAAACCTAAATCAGGATGGCCAGACGCGGAATTGAACCGTTATCCTCCTTAATGCGAGTCCAGTGGTGAATTTTGAAAATTTAGGTAAGCTGGTAGGTTATGTTATGAATATACCAGAAAGTAATGCTCACACGAAGAGTATTTTTCTTATGAATAATAAATGGGCAGATGTAAGGAACAGAAGTAGTACAAACCTAATAAAATCTGAAATGCAAGTTGCCATGAATTTTCCTTGTTGCAAGATATGTGTAAGTATTAGCAATGTGTAATTAAACAGTTATCTTTTACAAATATTGCTTTGGTTTTTGGTGAAATTTCACCATGCTCTTCACCTCCTTTATTTATTGTCAAGAATATAAATATCTCCCTTATTTTCTTTCAAAAGAGTTGATCACACTAGTAGTACACAGGGATTATAATTAAAGTTAGACTTTCAAAATGCTGTAGAAATAACACCACTGGTCGAATGATGTCAAATTGAAATGGAATATTATTGGAGAAGGGGCAAAACGTATGGCAGAAGAAAAAAAAAAAAGTGTTAAAGGTGATCAACAGATGGCACTGTATGTGTCAGAATACATAAATGAAAACACCTGTCATACGCACGACCCACTGAAGTTGGTATAAACACGCCAGATAACATGGCTTTTCCTCCTTTCGCACCTGCGATGTTTGCCATGACTGTCTCTCAATGCCGGATCGCGCTCTGCTTGTAAAGCTGTATTACAAGAATGATGACTGTGCACATGTTGCTCTGCAGAATTTCTGGACGCTGAAGGGTTTGAAAATAAAAGTGTTGGTCTGATGACTGCCTTGGGTCTGGAGAAAACGATTTGGAAATTTGAAAAGATGGGTACTTTTGGTGTGCAACATGGTAGAGGGAGGAAATGAATTGATTCATCATAAGTGAAAGTAGTGGCCACAGCAATGCAGGAGGTGACGAGTGATGGTGTGCAAATGTGTAGTGCATGGAGAACTGCTCGAACATTGGCCATATCCGAGAGCAAGGTACGCAAAATCCTACGAAACATCCTTCTTGCTACACATTCAAAATTATCCATGTGCACAAGTTGTTCCCTGTTGACCTGCCAGCAAGAGAGACTTTTGCTTTGCAATTTCTTGCTCGAATGGAAGTGGACAATGATTGACCATGGAAGATTCTGTGGACAGATGAAGCCCACTTCCATCTGACAGGATATGTCAATACACGGAACTGTCGAATATGGGCAATGTGAAATCCACACACAAATCAACCAGTACCACTTCATCCTGAAAAGGTCACTATGTGGCGCGCGTTTATGGCACCATTTATCATAGAGCCACATTTTTTCGAAGAGACAGGTGATTCTGGTTCCATTATCTGTACCGTCACTGGTAAGCGCTACGAGTGTCTTTTGCCCAACAACGTCATTTGAGCTCTCCAACAGTGTGGATGGGATCATTTTTATGCACCTCCGCACATTGCAAATTCAGTTAAGCAGCTGTTGAAACGCCATTTCTGAAATGCTAGAATTATCAGATGCCATTTCCCAACAGCCTGGCCATCCCGATCAACTGATCTTAATGTGTGTGGCTTCTGGCTGTGGGGCTATCTGAAAGACGTTGTGTTCACTGTTCCAATTGCAAACTTAGCTGTATTGAAGGCACGCATTGTGCAGCACATTCTGAACATGACCCTGGAAATACTTTGATCAGTTGTGGAACAAGCTGTTTCTTGGTTTCAACTTGTTGCATATTGAACATATTTTGCACCAGTCACATGGAAATTAATAATCCGATTTGATTTTGATTGATGCTTTTTATATGGTTTTTGGCCTCAGGACAATTAAAAACCAATGTGATTGATGCCTTTTATGTAGTTTTTGGTCTCAGGATAATTAGAAACCGATTTTTCCCATCTGACATGATATGACCTTACCGTGGTGGATAGAGTTACGCAGCTAACACTATCACACCTGTACACCCACGCACACTGAGTAGTACAGTTGGTTCAACATCAAACGTATACCATAGGCTTTGTGGTATGATTCATTTGTCATTTGTAGTCCACCACTATTAAATTATGATGCTTACCGTTTCATCTATTTCTACATTTTTAACTATTTATTTTTCTTCTGGCAAACATTTCCCCCTTCTCCGATAATACTCCGTTGCAATCTGACACCATTCTGACCAGTGGTGTTACTTGTATAGTGGTTTCAAAGTTTAACTTTAATTATAATCACCCTGTATGTAGCATGCACACAACCAAGAGAGAACCTTAAGAATGGAAGAACCAAAAAAGATCTTGGATTAAAAAGAATGTAAAGAGTGTAAGATAGGGAGGCAGTCATTCAGCCATACTGTTCAACCTACACATCAAACGAGCAATGGCAGAAATAAAGGATAGGCTCAGAAAAGATATTACAATAAACGGTGAAAGGATACTAATAGTACGATTCGAGCTCCGCCATAGCCGGTCCCAAGCCCGGTTGAGAAAGGAGGAGGGGGAGGAGTAACACCTCGTTAAAAAACCTTGGTTCACCTGGCCCGGGTGATACTACCTCGTGAGGGCCCCTTGCCAGGGACACGGTGGAGACCTCAACGGCAGTGAAGGCGGAGATGAAGATCATCGGTACGGCAGAACTGGCGGAAGAGGCAACCTTGCTTTTTGGGATACTATAAAAGCTATCGTCCAAGCTTACTTGGACAAAGGGCACGACGGTTCCACAGGTTAGTGGCGATAACCCTACAGCGTCTGTTCCACATGTTAGTGGCGGCTGATCTGTAAAACTCAGAAGTGGAACTCTGAGCTTAGCCAGACTGAAATCTCAATTTCAGTCACAAATCCAGTCCAATTAAATCAACATGGATACAGCACCTTCAAAGACAAATTACCCCAGTGGGTCAAATCCCACGGTTTAAAAACCGCAAGTGGTCTATTCGGATTCTGGGGAGACCACAGATGTGTGCATGGAGGTAAATCGGAGTACCTCAAAACCCCGTAATCACAAAATCAAACCAAAATCTAGAATTTGGCTAATGACATTTAATGTAAATTCTCTCTTAAAAATGGGAAAGCTAAAAAACATCCTGGACAAATCCAGAGAACGTAAAATCAAAATTATTGCATTTCAGGAGTCACGATATACAGATGAAAATCTTTTTGATTCGGAAGGATACAGGATATACAAAGGAAAACCTGGAAAACGAGCCATGGCAAATTGTCCACAATTTGGAACTGGATTTATAGTAGATACATCAATACTTGATTCAGTCGCAACTTTCAAATCTTACTCGGGTCGGCCCTCCACGATGACAATAAAATCAGCTAATAAGATATACACCCTAATCAACGGACATGCACCAACTAACATCACTAACAAAAACAAAATAGAAGAAGTAGAAGAATTCTGGAACCAATTAGACAATAGTCTCCAAAAAATCCCAAATAACCATGTCAAAATCCTTATGGGCGATTTCAATGCACAAATCGGTAAAGAAAAGAAATATCGATATTGGGTAGGTAAATGGTCAGGGCATACACAGACCAACCGGAATGGCATGCGACTCATTGAAATCTGCAAAAACCATGACCTATTTTTCAAATCAACATTTTTCAAGAAAAGAACCTCGAAAACGAAAACTTGGATCTCACCTAATCCATTACTAGGTGAATATCAGTTGGATCATGTAATGATCTCCCGCGTAAATACAGTAGAAATCATGAAACTTAAAGTCCTTAACGGACTAGACCTAGATTCCGACCATTACCCAACAAAATTCTCCCTAGATGTCATTCCAGAAAAAAGAAAATTCACTAAGAAATCTCCACACCGTAAATATGATGTACAAAAGATAAATGGCAATGAACAATTTACAAAAGAAACGCAAAATTTAAAACCACACAATTGGCAACAACTGCAAGCAGGACTTTTAAATGCAGCTGAAACTGTAGCACCGCAAACAAGAACACGTAAACACCCATGGTGGACAGATGAGTGTGACCAACTGATAAATCTCAGACAACAGGCGTGGCAAAATTGGTTGTGCAACAAAAATCAAAAGACCCTGGAAGATCTCAAAGATACCAGGAAAACAGTCACAAAAGCAATACGAACAGTCCGTAAACAACACGAAGACAAAAAATTGCAAGACATAGAAAATGATTTCAAGAAAAACAATTCCCAAAATTTCTACAGAGTATTCAAACAAAAATTTACAAAGTACTCTCCTCCATCACTCCAGTTCAAAAATGACCATGGGGAAATTGCTCATACCAACACCGAAAACTGTGAAACTCTTGCAAAACACTTTTCTAAATTACTGAATTGTGAAAAGCCTGCAGAAAAATTTGAGTTCCATCGTACACAACGAAACCCAGACTCAAAGCCACCAAGTTTACAAGAGATTAAAGACATAATTCAGACACTGAAAAATAACAAAGCATCAGAAGACCAAATCATCGCAGAATTATGGAAAAATGCAGGAGAAAATCTTATTGCAAAATTCAAAGAAATTATACATGAAATCTGGAAAACTGAAAAAATCCCCACAGATTGGAAGACTGTAATCATACATCCTCTGTACAAAAAAGGAAGTAAAACAGACCCCGACAACTATCGTGGAATCTCTTTATTGTCAATAACATAAAAAATTCTGTCTAAAGCCCTACTAAACCGCGCAGAACCTCAGCTGGATTCAAAACTAGGCGAATACCAAGGTGGGTTCAGAAAAGGTTGATCTTGCGTAGAACAAATCCTTAACTTGAAAGACTTAATGAAATATTTACATAGTACTTCAAACAAAAGTTATGTCATCACGTTTGTCGACTTTAAAAAAGCATATGACAGTATAGACCGAGAATCCCTTTTTGAAGTATTAGCAGAATTTGGACTAGATCAGAAAACAACAAACATCATAAAAGAAACACTCACGGAGACCAAATCCAAAGTAAAATTTACGGGAGAATTGAGCACAGAATTTGAAATAGACACAGGAGTACAACAAGGGGATGTACTGTCCCCAGTGCTCTTCAATTGTGCTCTTGAAAAAGTTGTTAGAGAATGGAAAAAAGCAGGTGCACCAGCACACAGACTGGGACCAAGACATAAGGGCATAGAATTACACTGTTTAGCATTTGCTGATGACATGGCACTGATCGCACAAGACATTACTGATGCACAGAAACAGCTAGAATTATTACAAGAACAGGCAGCTAAAATAGGATTACAAATTTCATTTGAAAAAACAAAATTTATGACTGATGTCAAAGATGCACCTTCTGATCTCAAAATTGGTAATAACTACATCTCTCGAGTAAAAGACTTTAAATATTTAGGTGAATGGATTGCAGAAAATTGTAATGAAAAGAAATCTGTTGGATCAAGAGTCCAGAAAATGGAGACAGCGTTTCAGTTAACAAAAAACATTTACAACAAAAAGAGTCTCTCGTGGAACTGCAAAATACGGCACTACACAACAGTAATTAGACCCGAAGCTCTCTACGCATCTGAGACACTAAACCTTCAACACAGAACACTAAATGAGGAATTAGAAGTGAAAGAACGTAAGATAATGAGGAAAATCCTAGGACCAAGAACTAAAGATGGGGTACATTATCCAAAACCCAATGCAGAAATATATAAAAATATCTCCAAAATAACAGACACAATGCGCATGAGAAGAATCCAATTAATGGGGCACTTAGAAAGAATGGACTCAAACAGGTTAATGCACAAAATCCATACATTTTTAAAGAACAAAACTACAAGACCGAACTGGTACAAACTGACGGAAAAAGACCTGAGAGAATTAGGGTCTCCAAACCTACATGATAGAAATGAAATCAGAAAAATCACAAACACACGGGGTTTTGAGGAAGAAGAGAGAAAAACTAACTGACATACATGGTCTACGCAACGAAAGCTAGCCCATTCGTTGTTTATGAAGGAATACTGGGTGAAAAGGAAGGCCAACAAATGTTGATTACGCGTGGCCCTAAGTGATCCATCCGTGAAGAAGAAGAAGAAGAAGAAGAAGAAGAAGAAGAAGAAGTACGATTCGTTGATGACATTGCTAACCTTGGCTGAAGTTAGGAAGAACTGCAGGACCTACTGAGCGGAACCAACAGCCTCATAAGCAAACACTACGGACTGAGAACAAAATGAAGAAAGACAGCAATAACGACAAGTAGCATAAATGACATTAGCAACAAACTTCACATTAAAATTAGTGACCATTAAACAAATGAAGTAAAGCACTTCTGCTACCTTGGAAGCAAAAATCACATCCTGAACAAAGTAAGGAGGACATAAAAAGCAGACTGGCACAAGGGAAGAGGGCGTTCCTGGCCACAAAAAATCTACCATTATCAAACATTGGCCTTAATTTGAGAAAGAAATTGCTGAGAAACTGCATCTGTAGCACATGAATGTGTGAAACTAAATCACATACTGTGGGAAAGGGAAAAATCAGAAAAGAAGTGAACTGATCAAGCAGTTCTACTCAGAAATTCATCGATCGAATACAAAGAGGTGGCTGAATAATGGACATCAATTTTATTATTTATAGTATTCATTCCCTGAAATGAACTGTTCATTTGAAAGATATGTATCATTCATCACAAATTTAGCTAAGCAATAAATATATTGGGAAGCCACAGCTAGTAACCCCAGTTGCTCAAACATGCCTCTGCGTGATGTTCTTGAATTTACAACACAAATAATTTGTATTGCACACTTTTGGACTTGCAAAACTTCAGTTTCACTTGATGAGTTACCCCAAAAAATGATCCCGTGTGGCATTATGGCATGAAAGTTAAGTGAAGCAATACTAGATTTTTTTTTTTTTTTTTTTTTGTATCAGCGAGACAGCAGCCACAGACTTTTCAGCAGTTAGGTGGTATGATTCTATCAACTGAATTTATTACCGACGTGTAATCCCACAAATGTAACACTGTCAACCTCTTCTATCTGCTCATTATCAGTTTCAGGCATTTACTACGTAGAAATCTCTTTCAAGTTCTGAACTAAGTATTGTGTGTCTTTTCAAAGTTTGGTGACAAAGAACTGGTTTAGAACCAGTAGTGTTAGATTCTACTGGCATGCCCATGACAATTACATTAACCAATCTTTCCAATAGTATACTCGAGTTACTATTTACTGCAAAGTTTTTATTATCAGTAAACAAAATAAATTTGGCATCTAGTGATAATACTTACGAAAGGTAGCTAATATACATATTATAAAGTAATGGCCTTGAATACTAAGTAAGAACATGGGACACCTCTTTTTGCATTCCCTATGTACACCTACAGAAGGAGTATACATCACTGGTTGGTGCATCTCCTTGCTACTCAAAGTCATTCCCCACTAAGCTACTTTTGCCGGAAGATGAATGTAACATTCTACAGCCAGCTACTCGATCTTCCTCTACTTTACACAGATGTCTGCAACACACCAGTGACGGACAGTCCACGGGGTGGACGTCCCAGCCGTGTCCACTCGTCAGGAGACAGGTCGTGAATATCTCGCACCGTAATTCCTAGGACGCAGTGACTGCGCACCGTAATTCCTAGGACGCAATGACTGTCACTACCTTACGGAAAGGAGATTTATAAGCGGGAAGGGACTTGCTCGATATCTTACGCAGACTCCACTGTGGATAGCAAATGGCTTCGTCCCTACTTGCAGGAGGTCATTCTTACTTACGAGACTGAAGAAAGTGACTTCACGAAATAATGTAGATCGAGAAGTAAAAATTGACATACATGCTCGAAATGACGTGGGATTTTACTGAAACCACACAAAGTGCACAAAATTACTAACAGATGGTGCTTCATATAAAACAAAAGCAATAATTAGCATAACAACTGATTTCTAGCAAAGAACATGCTCCTTTTAACAAATGCTTAACATATCAGCTGTCATTCATCAACAATGCCTGTAGCCAGGAGATAACACTGTGAACAGCACTGTACAACATATCAGTAAGTAAGGTGAGGTACTGTTGTCAGAGTTTGTCTTTTAGCGTCCCTAATGAGGTCAGACAACTGCAGTAGATTAGCTACTTCCGGTAACTCCACAACAGATAATCAAACGGAGTGAGGTCTGAGGACCTGGGAGGACAAGCGTGACGGAAGTGGCTGTTCA
Organism: Schistocerca americana; assembly: GCF_021461395.2. Taxonomy (NCBI): domain Eukaryota; kingdom Metazoa; phylum Arthropoda; class Insecta; order Orthoptera; family Acrididae; genus Schistocerca; species Schistocerca americana. The sequence continues at coordinate 197,844,440 of NC_060127.1, forward strand.
GGGCACGATCCTCGTCAATCGATGTCCACAAAGAGATCTTTCACAAGTGCGTCCCGCAGAAAAGTTTTATCTTCCACCCGAGTGTTTATCGGCCTCGTACCTGTCACACTGACTGTTTGAAAAAGGGCACCCACCATACTGTGATTTTCTCACCACACAATGGACTTCCACAGCAGTTTCTCAAATTCTACGGATGTGGACACTGACAGGCACACAGACTGTGAAATTGGCTCTGTCGGTCTGCAACACATTAGACAACTGATCGTCACCTACCCCAAATGCTCTCACGAAATCGATGGCTAACAGTTCACAGTTTGTATGGATAGCACTGGAAGGCAAGACTTAATACCCTTCAAATAGCAGTGAATGGAATTCCAAGTGTGACCTCACTACACAGAGATGAACCTGCTACAGTCTCCAGTTCTTCCTGAACTGTCTGAGCAGGAGCAGCACTCGTGTATTGTCACCCACTACGGGACCGATCACGTGAACAGACTGCTGCTTCAAACTTCGTGATCATTTTATTTGCAGCAATGCTTGTAACAGGAACTTTGCCCATTCAAATAACATTCTTATTACAATTACAAAGCTACTGCAGCAGGTTTTTCACTGACAATGGCTTTTCTGGTGAAGTCAACTCACTGCGACTGCTGGCATATCTGACTCCCTCTTTAACTACGACTCATTTTATACACGATTCTCACACAGCATCACTGACTTCTTGTTGTCCCATACCATCTGTTGGACAGTTTTTGCACTCTGTTTTTGATTTCAATAATACCCCATGTCATTTCAGGCACGTGTGTCAAGTTTCATCTCTATACCTACGTTATTCCACAGGTTACTGCATTTTCAAATGTTAACAGATTTTGGGTCACCCTGTTTCTATCAGTATTAACAAAAAGAGAGCTGAGAGCAGCCCCCACTCACATATGAATACTATTTAAATGTGAGGGAGACAGAGATATTAACCGAAGAAGAAAGGATAAATGCATGAAACTATAAAAGTATCCTAACCACCACCTGCATTACTAATGGGCTGGCGATAGCTGAAAGCACGTGGGTATGCTAAAATGCTATAAAAGGGGCGAGTCCACGAGATAACGATCGAGGTGACAGAGGGAGGTGATTATAGCAACTTCTTCCCACGCGGCTGAACGTATTACGACTCGGCAACAACCGACTTAGTGTTGCACACTGAGTGAAAATGGTGACACCTGTACAAAGTGACGTTACTAGTATCTTCTGCCCCAGGTAATGAACAGCAAAACTGTATTCAGACTAAAGGTGGCAACTTCAAAGATCAGAGTGTGTTTTCATTGTAGTTGTCTAGCTGCAACTGTTGGACCCAAGAGAAGCTGGGAAAAGTGAGACTGGGGTGGCTGTGTTCTGGTGTGTTACATCCTCACAGTGTCTACTCTACAATGAGCTGCTGACCTCACAAAATACACCCAGTACCGACAGCTCAGAGAAGCAGTGGCCGAGGACTATCGACTGCAACTTGAAAAATAGACATCTTCTGTCCACAGAGATTTCACATCCGTCCTTGCCTCCGAGCACTGAAACACAGTACCACTGCAGGTCCTCGAGGAATCAGAAAGGAGAAACTTGAATTGTCAACAACAATTAACTGTTGCAATCATCTTGAGCAAACAATTAAATCATCTCAAAAGATCACATATGAAATTCAATAACAGTATGCAGTTTGTCGGTAGGTCACAAATTTGTCTATTTTAGTCTTCTTTCCATTTTAATTTTTATATGGGGAGGGCAGATATAGGGCAAAACTGTGAAACAATTTGAAATTTTTTTAAATTGGGTAATTTATTGAATTTATTCTTTAAAAATAATGTTGCAAACGTTTCATAATCAAATTCTGGGACAAAATATGTTTTAAAAAACTATGTTTGGGTGTCTGCACCTGCCATCCCCTTTCTTACTATGCTGTGATCCACACCTTCTTTACACTAGAAATTTTTTGTGCATTAATTTTTTGTCCACACAATCAAAATGAACAGCAGATGACACAAGAAGGCTATGAGAAAGATTTTCCTTGCTTGTTCCTTTGTTTACAATGTGGCTTTTAGAAGATGAAAAGCCACTGGGAGATGTTGAGAGTGACAGAGTAGGAAATTCACACTTTACAAATATATTATGGAAAAGCTATCAGGGATAACTTACACAGTGTGAAAACAATGTAGCAAGCCATGTGGGCAATATTCTTTCACAAATTTTCCACAGATGATAATTCTTAACATTCCCTTTGTGACATATCATGGTGCAAATATCTTCAAGCAGAAGCCAGTGGAAAGCCATACAGCCACAAACATAATTTTCCACTTGTTATTTTAGATGTTATAAAACAAACTTTCAGGTACCTAGACAATCCTGAACTGCTGAAAAAATGTGTAGATGGGAAAACACAGAATACAAATGAGCTAAAATCACTGTATACGGATGCATTGTCCAAAAACAGTATTTGTGTCCTCAATTGTTGTGAAGATAGCTGCATGAGATTTCTGTCTAGTGTTCAATAGTGGAAATGTAGGTAGAATTAAATGCCTGCAGAGAATAGGCTTCCACCCACGTGCATTCACAGTGAAGATATTCAGAAGCATCGACAAAGTGCGACTGGAGAAAGCTCAGGCAGCAAAAGAAATAATGCAAAACTTGGCTAGGCAAAGGAGGCAGGGGAAGAGGTTACTCCAGAAAGATAAGGAAGAAAATAAAGAATATAGATATGGGCAGCATTACTCAGTAGAGGTATAGCAATATTGTCAAAAACTGCAATACTGTCAAAAATTGCAATAAAAGTTTTAAATGCAAACTGCCATAAACTGACTTTTTTGAGCTACAATGCACCTTTTCTCAGGAATTATAAAAGCTAACATCCTGCAAGTTGGCATGGTTCTAAAGAATTACTAGGCCTAACTGAATAATCCTGTGCGGCACTTTTCCGCTATCTTTTCTCTGAGAAAAGTTCTCCTTTAAAATTTGAGAAAAATAGAGTGGTCCTGGGTAACACAAAACTGAAAAATTAATTTCATACCAACTATGACGTTAAACAAAAAACTGTTCCACACATTTTATGAACCTCTTATGCAGATGTAAACTGTGAAATTCCAAATGTATGTTTTTGGATAGGGTCCGCAGTTAGCAAAACATAATTTTGTTTTTTAACCCAAACATGTTTCACTGCAGTTGCAGCATCTTCAGTGGATTTTTCTGATGTGGTAAAAAGATAAAAAATAGAAGCCCACTGAAGATGATGCAACTCCAGTGAAAGATGTTTGGGTTAAAAAACAAAATTGTGTTTTGCTAAAGGCGGGCCCTATCCAAAAACATACATATTGTTAAAGCAAACAGGGAAAAAAAGAGCTTCAACCCCAAGATGATTATTCACAATAAAGGATGGCAGCCAAAAACAGTTGCAGTTGGCTGCCATCCTTTATTGTGAAGAATTTTAACAGTTGCTGCTGCAGCCATGTTTAAAATCTTGGCAAGATGATTATTGTGAAATTCCAGTTTTATTGCCTGACTGGTTTACGAGAGATGGTACATAATAAAAACAATGGTAATTAAAAATTCAAATGCTTATAAAATGTATGGCAATGCACGTTTTCAAACAAAAACTGCACAGAATATCAAGCATTATGTTCTATATAACTGTCTCAAGTTTTACTATTTTAGCTGTAATATTTTTGGAGATAAATATGTTTAAGTACAAGAATGCATTTTGGACTACATCTGTCCTTAATCTGCATTTAAAGTTCAGGGAACCTCAAAACAAATTATGTAACATGACATTAAGTTCACAAGCAAGTTAGTCATTCAGAATCGGCCCAGAATCTACAATGGTATATATGGAATATTAATTATTTGGAGTTATTTCATATGGGCCTCACGCAAATGCACATTCCTGTGTATCAACTATTGAGTCAGTGTGTTACAATGGAATGTGACCCACCTGCCCAACATCTTCGCTCACTGCTTTCTCGTCTTCCTCGTCCTCCATTTTCTCAATATTGAATGTGCCAGACACAGCAAAGTCTGCTGAAGGTGGACATATCTGAAACAGTTGAAAGAAAATGTGCTATAAGGCAAGAGATAGGGTATGACAAACTGTTGAGCAAAATCACAGCAGCCCATTTCCTTTGATTTCCATATATCTAACAAGTGCAACACAGCAACATAACTTAAATAAATGCGACTCAGGCAGAGTGATAAATCAACAAGAAGGAATAGCATCTTTACAGGGATTGCACTAAAATGTATAATATCTCAAAAACAAACTCTACTTGTTGTAAATATTCATAGAAGAAAACAACTGTAACTGAACCTAGTGAACTAATATAGATTAGGAGGTTACTTAGTAGCAAACATCTACTTTAAGCAACAAAATAAAGGTGGTGGTGTGACATTTTATATAAGTAAACACATAACAGTTATAAAATGTGTTCATGAACATCGCATGATAGAAGTACAAATTGAAATGATGAGTAATGTGTTCCACAGTAATGCTCTTAAGTCAGTGAAGCATAAAGTGATCATCCTGAGCACTTTTGTCTGCAAACAGAGTACCTAATAAATTCAGCTTTGCCAAAATTGTCAAAAATTCTGCAGAAATGAACTCCAAAAATGCCAAACATTAGCTTTTCAATACACAATAGCATAGTTGAAATGGGATTTTGCATATCAGATGAAGAGATCTGATGACAAATAGAATGACTTCTATTCTTTGTCAAATAACAACAGTAAAATCAGGCATTGAATCATTCCTTAAACTATAAGCCTACAAACGACATCTATCAGAAATCTAAATAAAAGATTTTTCAAAAGAGCTAGAAAAACAAAGCTGGGATGAAATATATAAGGAAACCAATGTGAATATGAAATTCTCTAAATTCTCCATATTGTTTAAATTGAACTTTGAAAAGGCATTTCCAAAAGTATGCACGTCTGTACCAACGACTCACAAAAACAGATGGATAACAGCAGGTATTAAGAAGTCCTCCCAAACACTTAAACACCTCAGTTCCATGAAAAAGGTTCACAATGATCCAGAATTCTTAAATTTCTACCATAGATACAAAAAGATCTATAGGAAGCTGCTGACTGCTGCAAAAAAGTAATTTAATGACAAAATAATTTATAATGCAGAGAATAAAAGCAAAACCATCTGGGATGTTATAAAAAAGGAAACAGGAGAGGCAAACAAATGCAGAATAACATACTGCTAAGGGAGGGGGATAAGGTAATAAATTATGCACAATAACAGCAAAAATTCCCCAAAACAAATATAGCATCTGTAAATAATGTTGCACTAAATACACTCCTGGAAATTGAAATAAGAACACCGTGAATTCATTGTCCCAGGAAGGGGAAACTTTATTGACACATTCCTGGGGTCAGATACATCACATGATCACACTGACAGAACCACAGGCACATAGACACAGGCAACAGAGCATGCACAATGTCGGCACTAGTACAGTGTATATCCAACTTTCGCAGCAATGCAGGCTGCTATTCTCCCATGGAGACGATCGTAGAGATGCTGGATGTAGTCCTGTGGAACGGCTTGCCATGCCATTTCCACCTGGCGCCTCAGTTGGACCAGCGTTCGTGCTGGACGTACAGACCGCGTGAGACGACGCTTCATCCAGTCCCAAACATGCTCAATGGGGGACAGATCCGGAGATGTTGCTGGCCAGGGTAGTTGACTTACACCTTCTAGAGCATGTTGGGTGGCACGGGATACATGCGGACGTGCATTGTCCTGTTGGAACAGCAAGTTCCCTTGCCGGTCTAGGAATGGTAGAACGATGGGTTCGATGACGGTTTGGATGTACCGTGCACTATTCAGTGTCCCCTCGACGATCACCAGTGGTGTACGGCCAGTGTAGGAGATCGCTCCCCACACCATGATGCCGGGTGTTGGCCCTGTGTGCCTTGGTCGTATGCAGTCATGATTGTGGCGCTCACCTGCATGGCGCCAAACACGCATACGACCATCATTGGCACCAAGGCAGAAGCGACTCTCATCGCTGAAGACGACACGTCTCCATTCGTCCCTCCATTCACGCCTGTCGCGACACCACTGGAGGCGGGCTGCACGATGTTGGGGCGTGAGCGGAATACGGCCTAACGGTGTGCGGGACCGTAGCCCAGCTTCATGGAGACGGTTGCGAATGGTCCTCGCCGATACCCCAGGAGCAACAGTGTCTCTAATTTGCTGGGAAGTGGCGGTGCGGTCCCCTATGGCACTGCGTAGGATCCTACGGTCTTGCCGTGCATCCGTGCGTCGCTGCGGTCCGGTCCCAGGTCAACGGGCACGTGCACCTTCCACCGACCACTGGCTACAACATCGATGTACTGTGGAGACCTCACGCCCCACGTGTTGAGCAATTCGGCGGTACGTCCACCCGGCCTCCCGCATGGCCACTATACGCCCTCGCTCAAAGTCCGTTAACTGCACATACGGTTCACGTCCACGCTGTCGCGGCATGCTACCAGTGTTAAAGACTGCAATGGAGCTCTGTATGCCACGGCAAACTGGCTGACACTGACGGCGGCGGTGCACAAATGCTGCGCAGCTAGCGCCATTCGACGGCCAACACCGCGGTTCCTGGTGTGTCCGCTGTGCCGTGCGTGTGATCATTGCTTGTACAGCCCTCTCGCAGTGTCCGGAGCAAGTATGGTGGGTCTGACACACCGGTGTCAATGTGTTCTTTTTTCCATTTCCAGGAGTGTACAATGAGGTTACTTCCAACCACAGAGAATGAAGTCAATAAAAGTGATCAAAAACTAAAAAATAAAAAGTCAGTAGTCTTAGACAAAGTAACTGAAACAATGCATAGGGGTTATACAAGGCTCCTTAACAAATATAATAAATGAATCCTTCACATCAGGGACATTTACAGAGCAGCTAAAACAGGCAAGAGTTGTACCTTTGCTTAAGAAAGGTAATGCAGGAGACATAGAAAATTACTGGCCCATTTCTCTGCAGTCAGAATTCTCAAAAATAATAGAAGCAATTACAAAAGACAGATTAATGAATTACCTGAATAAATACAATCTTTTAAGCGAATCACAATTTGGTTTCCGAAGTGGCAAAAATACAGAGTCAGCCATAGTAGAATTCACAAAAGTTGTACTTGATGCTCTTGATAAAGATGAGTGTGTCAAGGCATATTTTTGGATCTTTCTAAGGCATCTGATACAGTCGACCACAAGATTCTATTAAACAAATTAAGGGCATTATGAATAAGAGGGTTAGCTAATGACTGGTTTCAATCATACCTATAAGATAGGGTACAAAGAGTAGAGATAACACATACTTCAAATAGATCTAAACATTCAGTAAAACACTTATCAGAATCAAAATACATTAATATAGGGGTTCGCAAAGTAGCATATTACGACCAATACTGTTCCTGATATACATCAATGACTTTCCCAGTAGTGTTACTCATGGTGAAAAAATTCTCTTCACTGATGACAGCATTATTATAGTCACTGAGCAAACACGAGAACCCCTTGCCGAGAAAGCAAATGAAACTCTCAAGGAAGTTTATGGTTGGTCAATAAGCAATAAAGTGACACTGAACATAAAGGAAACTAATGGCATGAATTTCAGTTTGAATTGGAAACATGACAATGTTAAATTAAATGTAGATGGCACCTCTATTCTAGGAGTGAATATTGATTCTCAGTTGAAGTGGTGTGAACACACAAAGGTACTTGCAAACAGAATGTCATCACATGTTATGCACTTAGAATCCTATCATCAGTGTGTAACATGCAGTGTCGTTTAGTCACATATTACTCATATGTACACTCAATTCTTAGCTATGGAATTCTTTTTTGGGGAACAAATGCACAAAATATGAACACAGTTTTCAAACTCCAGAAAAGAGCCATAAGAATAATAACCAAAAATACTAGTGGAGGTCATTGTAAAGATGTGTTCAGAACACTGGGGATTTTAACTGCTCCATATGAATACATTTACCAGTCAGTTGTACACATCAAAAATAACATTGCTAATTACTGCACAAACAACTCTGTCCGTGACCATGCAACAAGAGATAGACTCAACTTACATTTACCAAGAAAAAAAATAAACATAAAACTCAAAACAGCATTTTCCACAAAGGAATAAAACTGTACAATAAATTACCAAAAGAGATTAAAGAAATTGCCAAAATACACTTATTTTAAAAGGCAGCTAAAAAGTACCTGTTATGCAACACATTTTATACATTGAAGGATTACTTAATTAAAACAGAGTAGGGGTTTGATGAAGAATGTTATGCAAATAAATAATAATACCAATAATAATGATTATAAAACATCCAACATTCCACATAACAACTTCAATTTATGTTTTTTTTCATTCTTTCTTTCTAGAAATACTCACCCCCAAGCTATGCATAGCATAATACTAACAGCAAATGGGAAGTTGCGGTACAGAAAATGGCCCAGAGATCACCAGTGTGCATGTGTGTGTGTGTGTGTGTGTGTGGGGGGGGGGGGGGGGGGGGGGGGGGGGAGTGAAGTGTTATGAAACAATCTGTGCACAGTGTGTGCAGTGACTGATAGTGAGATATGAGTGAACAGTGTGGCATTACATTATTTAATAAGTTATTTGTAAAGAAAGTACTGTATATCGGGAGTAAATCTAATGATTGCCTCTAACTAGAATTTTGTAAATATATGTGTGCACGAATTAGCTTATTTTCAATTGATCTAAACTTGTAAATACTTTGACATGTCCTATAGCCTTGTAAAAAGACATCTACAGATGAATACCGTATTTACTCGAATCTAAGCCGCACTTTTTTCCGGTTTTTGTAATCAAAAAAACCGCCTGCGGCTTAGAATCGAGTGCAAAGCAAGCGGAAGTTCTTAAAAATGTCGGTGGGTGCCGCCACAACTTAGTTCTGCCGTCGAATATATGTAGCGCTACACAGGCATGCTTTGTAGGCACAAAGATAAATACTGGCGCCAAAACCTCTGCGTCAGTAAATAAATTAAAAAAAAAAAAAAAGTTGAAGACAAGCTTTTTTTTTCCCCGCGCCGAGTTTCGACCACTGCATTTTCATACATTATCCAACGAAGTAAATACTAATTCCGTATTGTTCATCTTCGAATGTAGCAGCATTTCAATGTACTAAGAAAACCCGACTGGCAAGAATGTTTAGGATGTTTGTCAATATGGCCAACTCTACGTTCTGAATTTTTTCCTATCTGTGAGAAGAGATGGTTGCTAATACGAACTTTTATAAATTGTGAATCACATGCAGTATTCTCGTCACCATAAGAATAATACGAATATAAACATTTTGCCATGTATTGTTTCGTGTTTGCTACTATCTCATTTAAATCCTGTCTGCGTAATAAACCACAAAACTTGAGTGAGACAACAGCAAACGCGGAAGAATGTACATATCATGTCATGTTTATATTCGTATTATTCTTATGCTAAACAGTGATACAGTCAGAAATGAAGTGAGGCAATTGGCTAGATTTTTAAATCTAAGATGACTCTAATTTCTGTGCAGAATGCAATGTACTAAAGAGGCGCCTGCAAAGATTTTCAAACGGAGAAAAATTTTCGCTAAACTCTCGTTCAGAACATCTTCTATCATACGCAGTCTATTATTTGGTTCTTGTTAATCATTATCAAAGAAAGCAGCAGTGTGAGTAACAACAAGTAACAGTCTCTTGCCATTGTTTCGCTAATGAGACGATTCCTCTCTCTCTCTCTTTTTCTTTTTTTTATTTGTAAGCGGCGGTAGCGCGCTCAAAAGCAAGCCATGCCGCGATCGGCGACAGGCCGTAAATACGCAGTATCGGAGTACGACAAACAATGCATGACACAGTACAGTAATGCACTTTCAGCGTAGAGTGACGTAAACACCTATAACAAAGAAAACTGCGCTTATCAGATCAAAGAAAAATAAGCAATCAATTCAAACCAGACGAAGCACGTGAAAAAGGAAGGGCACCCGTATAAATACGGACGGAGCGCCTGACGCAAAGCAATGGCTACCTGGTAAAGCTTAACTGCTAAGCTTGCGACTCGAACCAAACTACTGTAGCTGTATCGTCATTCATTCGACCTAAATTGTCTCATATTACAGTGGACCAACTTTGTTTCGATTTGGTGATGCTGCCTAAAACTTTTCTCTCCCCTTGAATTTCGAGTCTCAAATTTCAGGTGCGGCTTAGATTCGGGAAAATTTTTTTTCCTTGATTTCGAGTCTCATTTTTCAGGTGCGACTTAGATTCGAGTGCGGCTTAGACTCGAGTAAATACGGTAAAGCAGCAGCTGCTGCTACTGCTGCTACTGATTAGGCTCAGGCAGTGTATGCATGAGCTAAACAGCTCGATAAAGCTTACTGCTCTGCAGATTTTTAAGGGAAAAGAGAATAGTGCTATCATTTTGATGGCTTCACGCAAAGAAAATGTAAATAAATTACAGGCAGTCGAGCAGGCGCTGTTCCTGTTGCAATGCATGAAAAATTAACACCTAGAGCTGGTTCAACACTGTTCACAAGGACCTTAATGTAATATACATCATGGAAAATGGTGGCATGTTCGCACTAAACATAACATCTGCACCATATTACATCTGTCAGAGACAACGTATAACAGCATTACAGGGTAGACACATGGCACTGATTGTTTAGCTTGAAATGTGCAGCACTGGATGGCAATATAGTATTTAACTATGAGGAAGCACACTAAAATAACCAGTGAGAATATTTCTTTTTTCTGCTATTTCAGAAGGTCTCTTACAGTCAAAGTCATCGCTGGTCACAGAGCATATTTTAGAGAAGATTTTGACTTTTCCCGGTGCAGGAAGTTCAAATACTTGAATCGAGCTAACTGTCCTCCATTTTCAGCAGTAGTTTTCTCATACATTTTAATACAAATATCTTAAGAACTATTTTTGTATCTTGAAATGTAACTATTAGTATATTACATGAGCCACACTTTCAATAAAGGGCTGGATGCACTCATTGTGGTGCAACACATCACACCAGTAGAGCATGTGTAACCCCATGTCTGTCTAGATGATGAATAATGGCTGCAGTTGAGAACAGAAAACTCTTTTGAGCTTTTATTATGATTATTGCCATTATTACTAATTTTTTTTTCATTTAACATGATACACATGAATGTCATGAGCCTTAAAGATAGGGCGGCTTTTGCTGCATTTTCAGGAGGGACAGTATCTGTGGGGCTTGGTATTTGTTCCACGATTCAGCTTCCTGGCTCGAAGTAACGAGGTGCGCCATCAAATATTAAGCACCCATAACAATGCTGCTGATGTCACAGTGAACAGAAGACACAACAAGAACTATCAGTTCATCTGCTTCTTAATGTATGTCAGAATCGAATGTATAGATACAAATATAAGAACTCAAACTAACTGTACATGCAATGTTTCTCTACATTAAGTAATAGTATCTGGACACACAATATAACTGTTCTTAAAGGAAGTCGTAACATGTATTCGTCTATAGCAATTTGAATTTGCTTTAAGATTCAAGGTTTCAGCACAGGTACAACTGAAATGGAATGAAGTCTAGACAAATAGAATGTGCACAGTCTATGAGGAAGATTCATTCATGGTATAAGGTAGCAAGCTGGAACCACTGCATTTGCCATTATTGCACTCCTATTATTGAAACTTCTCATGTTAACACATGAGAAGCCGCAATCTGTTTTACTTGGTAAAAAACTTTCATATAAACACTTATTAATTTTTTGTTACAAAATGTTGCACTGGGAGCTGTAACCTCAGCCTAAGTTGTCATATTAGTGGATAAAATGTAGTGCATTATGCAAAGGCTTGTCACACAGTCAAAAAGCACCTTGTGGCCACATCTGTGTATGTACTGTTCACGGATGATTGTTGAGTTTTAAAAAACACAACATATCGTAATATGTACAACTGCTTATCTATTTATGTCAGTTTGACATGTCCCATTCATTGAAACCAAGAGAATTAGTCATCTGTGAGCACTACACATACGAACATGGTCTTTTGCACATAGTGCTTTTTAATTGTAAATGTTTTATTTCTGAGGAAGACTTGCATAATAAGCTACATTTTACCTACTAATATGATAACCTGGCATGAGGTTGCAGCTCACAATGAACACATTTTGTAATAAACATTTCTGAAGACTAGAAGATGGCAGCAAAGCCTGTTGAAACCAGTTGTTGAAAAATGGTATTTATGCAATCTTGCCTATAGAAAGCTTTTTTGCACTCTCATTAATTTTTTTTTTCCTCTATTCATTTTCTTTTTTGAATCTACTATTGTATGTAGTGTGTACATAATACAGGCTTGAATCTTTTACAACATTAATCACACAATGCTTCATGCAATTTCACTATTCAGAATACAATTATTCATATGCTGATTACAATGGCGCATTTAGTTTCCTAGAAACTACATTAATTGCAAGTTATTAATAATTGAAAATTTTGTTACAATATGAAATAGGGAGTTTCAACTAAGCTAATCAGTCAAATTTAACATACTGACATTTCACCGGAGACCTATGACACAAGATTTCACTTTAACATGTCTTAATTTTCCAAAAACTAATTAACTTAGAAGATTACCACTACTGGAGATGGGACACGTCCAAATTTTCTATTGAACACTTAGCCACTGTACTCGTTAAGATCCCAGTTGCTCTAAATTTTCTGGGTCAAATGACACCTATCATTAATAGTTTAAGCCAATAATTAAAAATTTGCATAAACTATAATAATTTTCTGTATAAAAACTCTACTCACACATTGGTAATTCCGAGTGTACACACACAAAGTAATCCTGTAACCTTTTGTATTTTAGTAACTAATTACATATTTTGTAAACCAAGTCTTTGAAACATATACTCATCCAAATTAGTAAATTTCAACCTAGCTGTTCCATAAACAACTATGTATTTCCTGAGATCATAAAACATTCATATGAAAGTGCTTAAATAGTTTACCCCAGCTTGAAAGTCGTAGGGAAGCTAGAAAACCTGAAAAGAGAAATGCAAACACTCAATCTAGTTATCGTAGGGGTCAGTAAGTGAAATGGAAAGAAAACAAGGATTATAGGTCAAATGAGTATAGTGCAATATCAACAGCAGCAGAAAATGGTATAACGGGAGTTTGGTTTGTAATGAATAGGAAGATAGGGCAGAGAGTGTATTATTGTGAACAGTTCGGTGATAGGGTTGTTCTTATCAGAATCGACAGCAAACCAACATCGACAAGGATAGTTCAGGTATACATGCAGATGTCACAAGCTGAAGATGATAGAGGAAGTGTATGAGGATATTGAAGGGAGATGAAAATCTTAACAATCATGGGAGACTGGAATGCAGTTGTAAGGGAAGGAGTGCAAGAAAAGTTAACAGGAAAATATGGGCTTGGGACAAGGAATGAGAGAGGAGAAAGACTAACTGAGTTTTGTAATAAATTTCAGCTCGTAATAGCGAATACTCTGTTCAAGAATCACAAGAGGAGAAGGTGTACTTGGAAAAGGCTGAGTGATACGGGAAGATTTCAGTTACATTACATCATGCTCAAATAGATATTCTGAAATCAGATACAGTATTGTAAGGTGTATCCAGGAACAGATATTGACTCAGATCACAATGTAGTAATGATGAAGAGTACACCGAAGTTTAAGAGATTCATCTGGAAGAATCAATACTCAAAGAAGTGGAATACAAAAGTACTAAATAATGATGAGGTATGCTTGAAGTCCTCTAAGGCTGTAGATACAACAATACAGAGTCACCCAGTAGGCAGTACAGTTGAAGAGGAATGGACATCTCTAAAAAGAGCCATCACAGAAGTTGGAAAGAAATACATAGGTACAAAGAAGTAACTGCGAAGAAGCTATGGAAAACAGAAGAAATTATTTCAGTTGAGCGATGAAACAAAAAAGTACAAAAACATTCAGGGAAATTCAGGAATATAGAAATACAAGTTGCTGAGGAATGAGACAAATAGGAAGTGCAGGGAAGCTAAGGTGAAATGGCCGCAAGAAAAATGTGAAGAAATCAAAAAAGAAATGATTGGCAGAAGGACTGATTCAGCATATAGGAAAGTCAAAACAACCTTCAGTGAAATTAAAAGCAAGGGTGGTAACATAAAGAGTGCAACCGGAATTCCACTGTTAAGTGCAGAGGTGAGAGCGGATAGGTGGAAAGATTACATTTCAGGCCTCTATGAGGGGGAAAATTTGTCTGATGTGATAGAAGAAGAAACAAGAGTCGATTTAGGAGAGATGGGGTATCCAGTATTACAATTAGAATTTAGGAGAGCTTTGGAGGACATAAGATCTAATAAGGCAGAAGAGATAGGTAACATTCCCTCACAATTTCTAAAATCATTGTAGGAAGTGGCAACAAAATGACTATTCATGTTGGTGTGTATAATGTACGAGTCTGGCAGCATACCACTTGACTTTCAGAAAAATATCATCCGCACAATTCTGAACACTGTAAGACAAGATGGGTGTGAGAATTGTCACACAATCAGCTTAACAGCTCATGTATCCAAGCTGCTTACACACGAGTAATATACAGAAGAATGGAAAAGAAAACTGAGGATATGTTAGATGACGATCAGTTTGGCTTTAGGAAAGGTAAAGGCATCAGAGAGAGAATTCTGACATCACAGTTGATAATGGAAGCAAGATTAAAGAAAGATCAAAACATGTCAACCCGGAAAAAGCGTTCAAAACAATAAAATTATGTAAGATGTTTGAAATTCTGAGAACAATAGGGGTAAGCTATTGGGAGAGATGGATAATATACAACATGTACAAGAGCCAAGAGGAAATAATAAGAGTGGACGACCAAGGACGAAGTGCTCAGATTAAAAAGCATGTAAGACAGGGATGTATTCTTTTGCCCCTACTGTTCAGTCTGTACATCAAAAAAACAGTGATGGAAATAAAAGAAAGAGTCAGGAGTGGGGTTAAAATTCAAGGTGAAAGGATACGATTTGCTGATCACATTGACATCTTGAGCAAAAGTGAAGAATAGTAACACGATCTGCTGAATGGAACAGTCTAATGAGTACAGAATATGAATTGAGAGTAAATCAAAGAAAGACGAAAGTAATGAGAAGTAGCAGAAATGAAAACAGCAAGAAACTTAACATCAAGATTGATGGTTACCAAGTAGGAGTAGTTAAATAATTCTACTACCTAGGCAGCAAAATAACAAGTGACAGACAGATCAGGTAGGGCATCAATAGCACACTAGCACTGACAAAAAGGGCATCCCAGGCCAAGAGGAAAGGAATATGTGGAAAAACAGTGATGAGAAGGAGGAACAGGATGATAGGACATCAGTTAAAACTTAAGGTAATGACTTCCACTGTACTAGAGAGAGCTACAGAAGGCAAAAACTATAGAGGAAGACATAGATTGGAAAACATCCAGCAAATAATTGGGGAAGTAGGCTGCAAGTGCTACTCTGGGATGAGGAGGTTGACCCAGGAGAGGAATTCATGGCGGGCCACATCAAACCAGTGACTCAGAAAAAAAAGAACATCTCCTGGAGAATCTGCATGCATCATATGACCGACATCTTTATAGTAACATATAATGCCTCTTTGAAATGTACTGATCATTGACGGATTATAAATAAGATCACTGCTGCGATCACATAACTTATTTTACAACAGGTTCGATTGGTTCATTACTAATTTTGACTCAGATTGTATCAGACAGTGTCACTGTCTGTTTTATTGGCATATTATGTATGTTCAATTTACAGAGCTTTGACAAGTTCTAATAAAAGCTTGTAGTGAAAGAAAGAAAAAATGTTTTATTTACATCTTTATCTGCGCAACAAGATCCCAGGACCAAAACTCACCACTGAACAAGATACGTATAATTTGAGTTTATAGTTTGCCACTATGCAGAAAACTTTAATGCACTATTAAGCTATATATCTGCTAAAAGGTACCCAGGTTTAGTACCTACTGAACGCAAGCATTCTCCACAATAAAGTAAGAAAGTATGAAGAGACTTGTATTTAAATTTACAACGGTATGGTGTACAGAATTACCAGTGAGCAAGGACACTCCCACACTGAGCTCCATGGGTGGCAAGTGAGAAGGCTATTTACAGAAAAGCATTTCCCGGAAAACATTCCACCACGACAAGGCAAAAGAAAAATTCAGAGGATGTGCGAAGTATGTTCAACCATACGAAAAAAGCAACCAGGAAAGGTTTGAAGAAAAGAATGAACGTAATAGTGCAGAACTACCAAACGCAAAGTATCGTATCACAGATCATCATCATCATCATCATCATCATCAGTGATCTGCCTGAAGGCAGGTTTTCACATTGTAGTTCTCCAGGCTGTCCGGTCTTCTGCCATCCTCTTCAGGTCTGCATAATTTCCTCTTCCCTTTATGTCGTCTATCACCTTGTATCTCCTTCTTCCTCTCAGTCTTCTCCCACAAACCAATCTTTCCAAAGCATCTACTAGCAAGCACTCCCTTCACAATGAATGTCCCAACCAGTTCTTTTTCCTTTCTCTTACAATCTTCAGCACACATCTTCTCTCACCAACCCTTTCCAATACTCTTTCATTACTCACTCTTTCCATCCAGCTTATTCTCTCCATTCTCCTCCACATCCACATCTCAAATGCTTCTAACCTTTTTTCATCCTCTCGTCTCAAAGTCCATGTTTCTGCCCCATATAGTGCCACACTCCAGACAAAACATTTGGCAAGCCTTTTCCTTAGTCCTTTATCTAAATTGCCACATAAGAGTCTCCCCTTTCTGTTGAATGCCTCCTTTGCTATGGCAATTCGAGTTTTCACCTCCTGGTGACATCTCAAGTCTTCAGTTATTGTGCTTCCGAGATATTTAAATTCACTTACTTGGCTAATGGTAGATTGTCCTATTTTAATATTGGACAGTCTGCGTCTTGTACTGATGACCATACTCTTTGTTTTTGCTGTGTTTATTTGCATCCCATATTCCACACAAGCTTCATTCAGATCTTTGAGCATGTTATTCACTGTCCGCTCACTTTCTCCCACTAATACCATGTCATCAGCAAATCGTATACATTCTATTCTCTTTCCACCAATACATATTCCTCTTTCGCCATCTAAACTTTTCGCAATAATCTCTTCCAGGTATACGTTAAACAACAGTGGGGAAAGGCAACAACCTTGTCTAACACCTCGCCCAATGCTGCTTCCTTCTGACATTTCATTTCCAATTCTTATCCTTACTTTCTGGTGTAAATATAGATTCTGTATCAGTCGTCTCTCTTTCCAGTCTACTCCTTTCCTCTTCAAGATATCCATCAGTTTGTTCCACTGAACTCTGTCAAAAGCCTTTTCTAAATCTATAAAAACAGCAAAGATTTCTCTACCCTTTTCCATATATCTTTCCCCTATAGTTCTTAGCAGGCCAATAGCATCTCTGGTTCCTTTTCCTCTTCTAAATCCGAACTGCTCCTCTGCAATCCCTCTATCCAGCTTGCCATATAACCTTCTATTCAACACTCTCAGCAAGACTTTAGCTGCATGAGAAATTAGACTGATGGTCCGGTGCTCTTCACATTTTTTAGTATTTATCTTTTTCTCTATTGGTATCATAACTGTTGCAGCGAAGTCCTCAGGCCATTCCCCTTTGTCATATATCTTGTTACAGAGGTAGACTATTTCTTTTCTTGCCTTGTTTCCCAGACTCTTCAACAGTTCTGCTGGCAAATCATCTATTCCACATGCCTTCCTATTCTTCATCTCCTTCAGTGCCTTTTCTACTTCTGCTTCCAAGATGGTAAATCCCTTTCCATCTTCAGCACATATTGCTCCTCTTCAACCTTAATTTCGCTTTGCATTTCATCCCCCTTATACAGACATTCAATATATTCCTGCCATCTGTTCAAAACCACCTGTGGTTCTTCTGCTAGAGTACCATCCGCTCTTTCTATTTCCATGTTATTCCTCTTCCTTTTACGTTCAAAAACTATCTCACTAGCCAGTCTATACATCATTTCATACTTTCCCCTCTCTCTCCATTATCTCTATTTCGTCACATTTCTGTTTCATCCATTTTTCTCTTGCTTCTTCAGTTTCTCTCCTTAATTCATTATTCAGTTTCCTGTACCTCTTTTCGCCTTCTTCAGTTTCTACACTTTTCCACTTTCTGCACTCTTCCATCTTTTTCAACATGTTTTCTGTTATCCATTCTTTCCTGGTGCTTTGGGATACTCTAATTCCTAGAACTTCTTTGGCAGAGTCCATGAGTCCTTCCCTCATTTTTATCCACTTGTCATCAACACTTTCATCAACACTACCTCTTTGCCATTTTTCCATAAATCTGTTCTCCAAATCTGATGCCTTTCCTACCTCTTTGAGTCTTTCTATGTTTACTCTTTCCTTTGCTTTACCTCTCCAGACTTTTTTCAACTTCACTTGTATTTCTCCCATCAGTAGGTTGTGGTCTGAATTTATATCCGCTCATGGATAAGCTCTAGCATTCTTCAAACAATTCCTGAACCTTTTTTGTATCACAGATGTATCATCAAAAAAATTTATCATAAAATAAAAAATATTGTGCAAAAATTTATAATTACAGTTTTACAATATTACTTTTGAATTATTGTAAGTAGAATAGTAGATTGTTAGGGCGACTATGGTTATTACACAGTTTCTGACTATAGCAAACTTTCATAGTTCTTGCGACCTCCAACATTCCTTAAAAATTTAAGGCACAAATGATACATTCAAAGAAGCTGGAAACATGTAAAGCAGAAGAATTAAATTCGGGCTTTAATAATAAGATAGTATCATAGGAATATGATAGCTAGTTTTCTTAATAAAAATACTTGAGAATTCATTAAAATGGATGGCATTCTAAACACACACACACACACACACACACACACACACACACACACACACACATGGTCTTCAATCAAACTGTTAATTACTGCATGATAAGCAAGAACAATAAATTAAAAACACTTTCACACGCTTTCTATGTGACAATACAAAATTGTTGGTACTTGCCAATTATATTAAAATACAACATTTTAATGCAATTAAACATGCAGTGACTCATAAATAATTGTTTTTGCTCCTCTGTTTTTTAAAACAACTGCTACACATCTGGTCTTCATTTTGACATAAACAAGTCAAGCAGTCCTCATCCTGAAAGTTGTGTGCAGGACTAGAGTGTTTTACTATGCATACTCCAGTTGACTTCTGTTATGCGTTGCCTTCTTCAGCCCTTAGAGCTGGAGATTTAATGTGATTCCATGAGATAGTGCAACTCGGCATTTTTCACATTGAAGAATCATTATGAGAAGTGAAAGAAGAGATACAGGACCAACTAGAGATTGACCCACTGACCGTTGGATTTCAAGTCTGGCACTTACTCACTGCCAAACGAAACCACAGCACTTACATCTGTCCAGACATAATACTGTTCACTACTACAAATGAAGTAGTAGTAGTAGTAGTAGTAGTAGTAGTAGTAGTAGTAGTTGTTGTTGTTTTTTTTTTTCAGTACAAAGACTGGTTTGATGCAGCTCTCCTAACTATTCTCACTCTACAACACCTCCTCCTCCTCCACCTCCACCACCACCACCACACACACTCACTTCCCCCCATTACCCAAATAACTATTCCTTGATGCCTCAGAATGTGTCCTAGCAACCAATCACTTTTTTTAGCCAAGTTGTGAAATACATTTATTTTTCCCCAATTCAATTAGGCACCACTCCATTATTTATTCGATTTAGCGATCTAATCTTCAGAATTCTTCTACAGCAACACATTTCAAAAGCTTCTACTTTCTTCTTGTCTGAACTGCCTGTCACCTATACTCACAAACTTTTGTGCAAGGCAACATTCCTGACCAAAACCATTAGAAAAGACTCCGAACACTTAAACTTACATTTAATGTTAACAAATGCCTCTATTTCAGAAACAGTTTTTTCCTACACCCAGACAGCGTTTTATCCCCTCTCCTCTTTACTTCTGCCACTGTCCGTAATTTTGCTGCCCACATCGCATAACCCATCTACTACTTTTATCTCATTTCTTAGCCTAAATCCCTCTCATCATCATCTAATTTAATTTGACTATATTCTATTATCTTTGTTTTACTTTAGTTGATGTTCATCAAATAACCTCTTCTCAACTGCTATTCCATGTTCTTTCCCATATTTGCCAGTATTACAACATCAACAGCAAATATCAAAGTTCTTGTAGTCTACAACACTGTCTCACTCTATTCTCTACCATTTCCTTCCTTTCATCAACTCTTCTAATTGCAGGCTCCTTTCTGTACAAGTTATAAATAACCTTTCACTCACTGTATTTTATCCCTGCTAGGTCAAAAGCTTTCACTAAATCTGCAAATGCTGTGAACATAGGTTTGCCTTTCCTTCACCCAATCTTCAAAGACAAAAACTAGGATAAAGTATTGCCTCATGTGTTCCTACATTTATCTGGAACTTAAACTAATCCGTTCTGAGGCTGGCTTCTACCAATTCTTCCATTCTTCTGTAAATAATACATTTTGCTATCATGATTTATTAAACTGACAATTTAGTAATATTCTCAACCATGACCTACTTTGGAATTTGAATTAATACATTATGCTATTAATAGACACCTACCCCCATGAACCATGGACCTTGCCGTTGGTGGGGAGGCTTGCGTGCCTCAGCGATACAGATGGCCGTACCGTAGGTGCAACCTGTTGAGAGGCCAGACAAACGTGTGGTTCCTGAAGAGGGGCAGCAGCCTTTTCAGTAGTTGCAGGGGCAACAGTCTGGATGATTGACTGATCTGGCCTTGCAACACTAACCAAAATGCCCTTGCTGTGCTGGTACTGCGAACGGCTGAAAGCAAGGGGTAACTACAGCCGTAATTTTTCCCGAGGGCATGCGGCTTTACTGCATGGTTAAATGATGATGGTGTCCACTTGGGTAAAATATTCCGGAGGTAAAATAATCCCCCATTCGGATCTCCAGGCGGGGACTACTCAAGAGGACGTCGTATTCAAGAGAAAGAAAACTGGCGTTCTACGGATTGGAGCGTGGAATGTCAGATCCCTTAATCGGGCAGGTAGGTTAGAAAATTTACAAAGGGAAATGGATAGGCTGAAGTTAGATATAGTGGGAATTAGTGAAGTTCGGTGGCAGGAGCAACAAGACTTTTGGTCAGGTGAATACAGGGTTATAAATACAAAAACAAATATGGGTAATGCAGGAGTAGGTTTAATAATGAATAAAAAAATAGGAGTGCGGGTAAGCTACTTCAAACAGCATAGTGAGTGCATTATTGTGGCCAAGATAGACACGAAGCCCATGCCTACTACAGTAGTACAAGTTTATATGCCAACTAGCTCTGCAGATGATGAAGAAATTGATGAAATGTATGATGAGATAAAAGAAATTATTCAGGTAGTGAAGGGAGACGAAAATTTAATAGGCATGGGTGACTGGAATTCGAGAGTAGGAAAAGGGAGAGAAGGAAACATAGTGGGTGAATATGGATTGGGGCTAAGAAATGAAAGAGGAAGCCGCCTGGTAGAATTTTGCACAGAGCATAACTTAATCATAGCTAACACTTGGTTCAAGAATTATAAAAGAAGGTTGTATACATGGAAGAATCCTGGAGATACTAGAAGGTATCAGATAGATTATATAATGGTAAGACAGAGATTTAGGAACCAGGTTTTAAATTTTAAGATGTTTCCAGGGGCAGATGTGGACTCTGACCACAATCTACTGGTTATGAACTGTAGATTAAAACTGAAGAAACTTCAAAAAGGTGGGAATTTAAGGAGATGGTACCTGGATAAACTGAAAGAACCAGAGGTTGTACAGAGTTTCAGGCAGAGCATAAGGGAACAATTGACAGGAATGGGGGAAAGAAATACAGTAGAAGAAGAATGGGTAGCTCTGAGGGATGAAGTAGTGAAGGCAGCAGAGGATCAAGTAGGTAAAAAGACGAGGGCTAGTAGAAATCCTTGGGTAACAGAAGAAATATTGAATTTAATTGATGAAAGGAGAAAATATAAAAACACAGTAAATGAAGCAGGCAAAAAGGAATACAAACGTCTCAAAAATGAGATCGACAGGAAGTGCAAAATGGCCAAGCAGGGATGGCTAGAGGACAAATGTAAGTATGTAGAGGCTTATTTCACTAGGGGTAAGATAGATACTGCCTACAGGAAAATTAAAGACACCTTTGGTGAAAAGAGAGCCATTTGTATGAATATAAAGAGCTCAGATGGAAACCCAGTTCTAAGCAAAGAAGGGAAAGCAGAAAGGTGGAAGGAGTATATAGAGGGTCTATACAACAGCGACGTACTTGAGGACAATATTATGGAAATTGAAGAGGATGTAGATGAAGATGAAATGGGAGATACGATACTGCGTGAAGAGTTTGACACAGTACTGGAAGACCTGAGTCGAAACAAGACCCTGGGAGTAGATAACATTCCATTAGAACTACTGACGGCCTTGGGGGAGCCAGTCCTGACAAAACTCTACCATCTGGTGAGTAAGATGTATGAGACACGCAAAATACCCTCAGACTTCAAGAAAAATATAATAATTCCAATCACAAAGAAAGCAGGTGTTGACAGATGTCAAAATTACATAACTATCAGTTTAATAAGTCACAGTTGCAAAATACTAATGCGAATTCTTTACAGACGAATGGAAACACTGGTAGAAGTCGACCTCGGCGAAGATCAGTTTGGATTCCACAGAAATGTTGGAACACGTGAAGCAATACTGACCCTACGACTTATCTTAGAAAATAGATTAAGGAAAGGCAAACCTACATTTCTAGCATTTGTAGATCTAGAGAAAGCTTTTGACAATGTTGATTGGAATATTCTCTTTCAAATTCTAAAGGTGGCAGGGGTAAAATACAGGGAACGAAAGGCTATTTACAATTTGTACAGAAACCAGATGGCAGTTATAAGAGTCAAGGGGCATGAAAGGGAAGCAGCGGTTGGGAAAGGAGTGAGACAGGGCTGTAGCCTGTCCCCCATGTTATTCAATCTGTATATTGAGCAAGCAGTAAAGGAAACAAAAGAAAAATTCGGAGTAGGTGTTAAAGTCCATGGAGAAGAAATAAAAACGTTGAGGTTCGCCGATGACATTTTAATTCTGTCAGAGACAGCAAAGGACTTGGAAGAGCAGTTGAACGGAATGGACAGTGTCTTGAAAGGAGGGTATGAGATGAACATCAACAAAAGCAAAACGAGGATAATGGAATGTAGTCGAATTAAGTCGGGTGATGCTGAGGGAATTAGATTAGGAAATGAGACACTTAAAGTAGTAAAGGAGTTTTGCTATTTGGGGAGCAAAATAACTGACGATGGTCAAAGTAGAGAGGATATAAAATGTAGACTGGCAATGGCAAGGAAAGCATTTCTGAAGAAAAAAAAAATTAACATCGAGTATAGATTTAAATGTCAGGAAGTCATTTCTGAAAGTATTTGTATGGAGTGTAGCCATGTATGGAAGTGAAATGTGGACGATAAATAGCTTAGACAAGAAGAGAATAGAAGCTTTCGAAATGTGGTGCTACAGAATAATGCTGAAGATTAGATGGGTAGATCACATAACTAATGAGGAGGTATTGAATAGAATTGGGGAGAAGAGGAGTTTATGGCACAACTTGACCAGAAGAAGGGACCGGTTGGTAGGACATGTTCTGAGGCATCAAGGGATCAGAAATTTAGTATTGGAGGGCAGCTTGGAGGGTAAAAATCGTAGAGGGAGACCAAGAGATGAATACACTAAGCAGATTCAGAAGGATGTAGGCTGCAGTAGGTACTGGGAGATGAAGAAGCTTGCACAGGATAGAGTAGCATGGAGAGCTGCATCAAACCAGTCTCAGGATTGAAGACGACAACAACATTAATAGACATTAAGTTATGGGCTGTCCACGGCTAAGGCTTACAGCTATTCTGTCACCAGTCACAATTTTTTTTTTTTACTTCCTCTCCCAGTTTGAGTTTCCTGTTCAAATTTATTTTTCCAAGCAATATTTTGTATTATACAATAGTTCCAACAGCCTGGGTGAATTTGTGTGTCTTAACTTGTATATCATCATTTACGCACGCAGCGGCTTATCCACGCGTATTAATTTTTTTAGGGACATTATTTTGCTCCTTTTTTCCTTCCTTTGCTACTTCTTTATCATCATCTGTGTTGCAGATTTCTATTAGACCTGTTGCTGCAGTAAAAGTGAAGTGAGTTAACAGTAATTCATTACTTCGACTGCACTTTTGTCATCTGCACTACATGAAGTGTTTCGCATTTTAATTCAGCAACTGCTGCTGCATTCCTTTGAACTTTGATGGTCACAGAAGCATTTTGTTCTTGACTTCCAAACCCCATTTTGTTGGAGTAGTCAGTAACAGTTTTCGGGCTTTCTTTCGCCTACTGGCAAGCCAATCCAATTTACTACATTGAACACAGAAACTGACCATGCAAGAGCAAATGCACTTTTGATTTCTTCAAGAGACCGCATCAGTAATCAGTTACAATGGGTCTTAAACGCATAAGTAACTCCCTGGTCAGGGGTTGTGGGAAGCTGGTTGAACCTGAAAACTTAACTTCTGGGCAACAAATTGCATTGTTTATGAAAAGGAGAACTTGGCGAGTTCCTTTGCTCATTTTGGCATTGAAAGAGCCCAGCATCTATATTTTTGAAACAACACTGTTTTACTGTCTTTCCAATCACCAGTGACTTCTCCATTTCAACTGACATGTTCCCACACAACAGTACAAGGAGTCTTTCCTCGGATATTTTTCTGCCAGTGAACTTTTCACATCCAATTGATAGGGATTCTGAAGGCAGTGTGCAATAAAATAATCCTTTCATCAGCACTGAACAAATCTTTCAGGTGATAATTTGCAATTAGGTTGTAAAGTATTGTAATCCATTCTGTTGCTACACTTTCCTGCACATACTTTGCTTCCTCACACATTTCATTTCACATGATGATGTGGCTAACTCTGAAACTGTCCAGCCATCCTGTGGATGCCTTAAACTTAGCTCTTTAGCTACTTTCAGAGCATCACTCCGCAATGTGGGTGCAGTCAATGGTAACGCACTTACAAACCGATACCAACTATCTCACAAAGTTCTTCATTCCCTGTCTTCTGTGCCTTTCTTTTCATTTCTCATTCCCTTTCATCGATTCATCCCGTATCTTACCCTTGTTTTTTAAAGCATTTGTGTTTTACCAAATTTGAAACACAACGTTATTTCGTGCACACAGAGTTTGCCTTCCTCACTCACCACGATTACCTCAATATTTTCACTGAGGTTTAGCGACACTGGCTGACATCGTGTCGTCACTGTTGCTACTACCGTAGTCAAATGCTTGACATTGTCAGGAAAAACCACTGTTTCATGGAAGAACACGTCTTTCACTGCACAAGTTGTAGCAGTCTCTTCGTAGATGTGCAACAATGCTCCAGTGAGTACCTGCCCCCATCAATAATATTGGAAAGAAATGCTGACACACAGAGCGCTCACGAATGAACAGTTTTCTTCAGTGTACTGACACCACGTGTAACTTGTTTGTAGTTGCACAGACCGGCACGGTTTGATGTCCAGACCTGCAGTGCCACGCTGCGCCATATCTCTTTCCATGGTTTTGCATTGCTTAACAGCATTTTCATAGCTGTACAGTTTGTGTTAAAAGCAGCGTCCTTGTAGAATTGTGAATAACTAATGTATACTGTAATACAGTAGTACTGTATAAACTCCTTTCCATATTCTACAATAAATTGATAGTTAAGTCTTAAAGTTTCCAATCCGCTTCCACATTAGACAGGTTTTGAATTACACAAAAAATTATAGCATATAAAAGTGTACTGAATGCATCAGGACTGAAATACTTGTACGGTTTGGTCAGATTTCTGAATTTTTCACTTTCAGCTTACATCAAGTTTTACTGTATTTCCATGTACATAATTGACAAAATAAGAAATTAAAACGTAAGTCTCAGGGAGTTACAGTTGATAATTTTAGTCTTACATGCCCACATATTCAACATTAAATGTGACATGTTTATTTACATACATAGTAACTCAACAATCATTGCAGTTTACTGCTTCCATTGCTAAGTAGATAATATATTGATTTTGTGAGTGTAACTTCACGTTGTGTCGGATGCTTGGGCAAACACAAAGACGGCTATCATTACACGGCAGTGGTTACTGCAGCCCTAACCCACAACATATCCATATAATCTTTGCCATTCTTCTGTAACACTAAATTTAAAATAAACTTATTCTCTTCTCGTCTGCACTGATCAACACTTACACTTTGCATTCATATTTAACAGATCTAGATGAAATCAAGTTAATGGTTGGACGTTTTTACTGGCAACTCAATTCCGCTGTGACTGTTTAAGAGTCATTGGAAGAAAGTCTACAGACAGCAGCACAGAAATACCCAGATGGTGCACTACTAGTTGGAGGCAACTTTAAACTACCTAGTATAAACTGGGACATTTGCAGATTCTTGCAGGAGGGTGCACATTTTCCGAATACTTTCTCGAGCAGCTAGTTCGGCAGCCCACACGCAGTGGAAGTACGTTTGAACTCGTAGCTAGAAAATGGCCAAATCTTATTGATGGCATCAGTATAGAGATGGGAATTAGTGATTGTGATGTCATCATAGCAATATGGTTACTAACGTTAATAAATCAGTGAAGCAGGCTAGGAGAGTGTTTCTGTTAGAAAGGGTAGAAGAGCAGTTGTTAGCATCTCACTTAGACAAGGAATTGACATCATTTGGTTTCAGTACGATGGGCGAAGTTTACACAGATTGTAAATGGTGCTCTGGAGAATTATGTGCCTAGTATGTGGATTAAGGACGGAAAAGACCCATCGTGGTTTAATGACGAAATTTGGAAAATACTGAGGGAGTACCTAGTACATGGATTAACAAACGAAAGGATCCACAGTGGTTTAAGAATGAAATTTGAAAAATACTGAGGAAGCAAATGCTGTTGCACTCTCAGTTCAAAGGAGATAGCGGAAATGATCACCCGCAAACCGTACAGCAACTACCACTGTCACACCTTAGCAAAAGATCTGATTGAGAACTAGAGAAAACCCGGTCCCACATAAAACTGCTACGCAGTTCTAAGGCCTTCACCAACTTACTCGACGACCAGTCTGGCGCGGCAATAGAAGACGGCGAAAGAAAAGCCGAGGTTTTAAATTTTGTGTTTAAGAAATCATTGTCACTGCAGAATCGAATGTACATACTGTCGTTTAACCGCCGGACAGACTCCCCTACGGATGACACAGTAAAAGGCATCCCTTGTGTAGACTAACAGCCAAAAGAGTTGAAAACAATTAAGTCATCAGGTCCAGATGGTCTCCTAATCAAATTTTACAAAGAGGCATTGGACCCTTACTCAGCTTGCATTTATAGTGAATCTCTTGCCCGGCACGAAGCCATAAATGTCTGGAGAAATGACTTCTGTATATAAGAAGAGTAACACAGTGGACCCACAAAATTAAAGACCAATACCCTTAACATCAGTTTGCTGCAGAGTTCTTGAACATGCTCCACTTAGAGTTTAATAAATTTCCTTGAGACTAAGAAGTTTCCATCCTTTAATCAGCATGGTTTCAGAAAGCATCACTTGTGTGAAACCCAGCTTGCCTTTTTCTCACATGGAATACTGCAAACTACTGATGAAGAGCAACAGGTAGAATCCATATTACTACACTTCAAGAAAGTATTTGACAGTGTTCCACTGCAAATTGTTAACGGAGGTACAAGCACACGGAATAGGTTACTTCTGAAGTAAAGAATCCAGTATGTTGCCCTCAATCAGCAAGTGTTCGTCAGAGACGAGGGTATCTTTGAGAGACCCACAGGTAGGTGTGATAGGACCACTATCATTTACTATATACATAAATGATCTGGCAAACAGGGTGGGCAGCAGTCTGCAGCTGTTTGCTGATGGCGCTGTGGTGTACGGTAAGGTGTCGTCGTTGAGTGACTGTAGGGGGATTGGAGATTGCTTACACAAAATTTGTAGTTGGTGTGATGAATGGCAGCTATCTCTAAATGTAAAAAAATTACCTTTATGAATATTAGTACGTAAAACAAACCTGTAATGTTCCAATACAACAATAGCAGTGTCCTCCTTGACAGAGTCACATCATTTAAATATCTGAGCGTAACGATATGAAATGAAAGGAAAATGTGAGGATTGTGGTAGAGTAGGCGAATGGTGGACTTATGTTTATTGGGAAAATTTTGGGAAAGTGTGGTTCACATGTAAAGGAGACCGCATATAGGATGCTAGTTCGACCTATTCTAGAGTACTGCTCAAGTGTGTGGGATCTGCACCTGGTCAGATTAAAACAAAACATTCGGCGGTGGGCTTCTAGATTTGTTTTGTGGACGGTAAGGACGTGCTGTCCCTGGCCAAATTATTAGAGGTTCTTCACATTTTTAATGTTATTTGTAATAATTACGTGTTGAGTTAATGCAATTAATCAGAAAAGTATTACAGAAGTTACACGTGAGAACGCCACTGAATAGGTCGTTTCCTGTATGCTGTACTCTGCACATTGATACAGTAAGTCAACAATGCAATGTCACATAGCAACAATGGGATACACTGTCTGCTGTGCTCTTCACAGTGGTTTGCAGAGTATAGATGTAGGTGCAGATGTACATACTTAATGTGTCTGTCCAACCTAACGTTTATTCAGGGCACTTATAACATTGTTGAATTTTGTATATATTGTTTCTATGTGACATTGCATTGTTGACTTACTGTAGGTATCAATGTGCAGAGTACAGCATACAGGAAAGGACCTGTTCAGTGGCGTTCTCGCATGTAACTTCTGTAATACGTTTTTTTCGTTTTGATTATTAATTTTATAATATCGACAACACAACTGATTGTTTAACAGCCAGATATTACTAATTGTGACCTTTAAAAATGGGCAACAGTGGGGACATTTCATCAAGTAAAAAAAGCTGAGGTCAAAGCCCTCGTTAATACGAAAATGTATTGCAATCGGGAAATTCCACAAAGGTTGGAAATGCCAGAAGCTAGCGTGACGTGCATAAAGAAGAAAATCGATTCAGGTAAAGAATTGAGCACCAGAAGGAAGAATAAATGTGGAAGAAAACCAATTTTCACCCCAAGGTCAGAAAGATTTCTCTCAAAAGAATTTGTCTTGAAAACAGATTTGCAACAACAAAACAGATGAAGTCTGAACTGGAAGAGACTAATGTGAATGCACCTGAATACACTGTTCACAGAAAGTTGAAGGATATTGATCACGAGGCTTGTCGAACTGCTAGAAAACCAAAGTTAACAGCCACAATGATATCAAAGCATCAGAAGTGGGCTAAGCAGTGGTGTGGTAAGGATGTGGACTTCTGGAGATCAGTAATTTAACTTTAAAATTATTATTTACAATATGATGTAACCTATGTACCCATATCCATAGTGTATTAATTATGTTTCTCGATTTTTAAGGGTATGCTTCTGAAATGAAAGCACGTTTGAAATTTTAACTAACAAACCTCAGTATGTGCGCTGTCTAACACGAGAAAAATTGCATTACTCAGATCGTAAAACATGCAACTAAGGTGATGATTTGGTCTGTCATTTTTGGCAAGGGTACAGGACATCTTTATGTGGTTAAAAGCTCAATGAGGCAAGACCAATACAAGGAAGTCCTGCAAAAACGGTTAATACCACAGCTCAGACAACAGTTCCCAAATGGGGAACCATTTATTTTTATGCACAACAGAACTTGCTGTTACACAGCCAGGTCAGTTAAATACTTCCTGAAGGAACAAAATATCCCTCTGTTAGACTAGCCAGGTAATAGTCTTGACATAGAAAATGTATAGGAACTAATGAAGAGGTAGGTGGCAAAATATGTCATCACAACAAAAAGACAGCTCTTAAAGAACATCACCCACGTGTGGTATCATAATCTACAAATGCAGGACACAGTACAGTCTTGCATCGACAGTGTGCTACATTGTATTAAGGCTCTCATAGCTGCAAAAGGTGGCTCAACAGATATTAAAACTAATGTTTTCACTTTCAGAATATTTTAATTTTTGTTGTAATGATTAAAATAAAATATTTTCAACAAATACTACATTTTATTTATTTGTTATATCACCTTAGTTATGAAGTAGACTACACATAATCATTTTATCACAATTCATGTATTAAAAAAAAAAATTGTTAGACATAAATGAAAATTTGCTCAAAAACTATAGTGTTTTTAATAAATTGGCCAGGAAGTGTAAAACGTTTTCCTTTGTGACTCTCCAAACAAGCTGATGATTGGCAGAGTTCATGGGCTGTTCCTCTGATACTGACTGAAGGTTCCAAAATATTGGAGAATCTCTCCATCAAACACCAGAGCCTTCACCAACCTACAACAGCCTTTTCGGATGCAAACATACCCAATAATCTCGTCACTCTGCAGCCCCAAAGCTGTTCACTGCCGGCAGCCTTTCGCTCGAGAAATGTCCAGCACTGCATCTTCTCACACCCACCACCTGCAGCACTGTGTCCCGCTGCTATGTAAGACAAATGTCGACTGTGTGTTCACCGTGATTCCACTGCAACACAGCATGTGGAAAATGCGGAGGAGAACAACCACCACAGCATAACACTGCAGCACCAGCAGCTCGGTCAGAAAAAAAAAAAAAAAAAAAACCACACTGCTAGATGCACCTAAACACGTTCGCTAACCAAACCAACTTCCGCACACTCTTCACAGATTGTCTGTAGTTTTATGGCTGTAGCTCAACAAAGGTGCATTTGCAGCCCATAGAAATCTGAAAAATTTATTCAATTTTACGTCCCCTACCCGCTCACAAACTTATTACAAGGTGTGTTTGATAAGTAATGCGACACTTTTTTTCTCGGCCAATTTTGGTTGAAAAAATTCCGGAATTTGCTGTGAGACATCATGGAGCATTTCCACTTCAGCCCCTACAGTTTCACGAAGTTCTGATAATTCTTAGTGCTATACGTAGCCTTCAAAATGGCACCTGTAACGGAGGTGCGTTCCAAAGCCGCCGTCACGTTCTTTACACAGAAACTGAGAGCATCACAGATACTCACAGGTGCTTTCAGAATGTCTACAAAGACCCTTCAGTGAACAGAAGCACAGTGAGTGGTCGGGTGAGGCACCTGCCACCATCGCAACGCAGTCACGCAAACCTGTGCGACGACTCGCTCGCTAGCTGGCTTCACACAGCTGTGGCAATCGCAATGCTGGAACGTGCAGAGACTCACGCTCAAGTGACTGACACATCACAAACACCTCACTCCTCAAACGGAGTCCTCGTTAGTAGTGCTGACCCAGTCATCCACAAGTTGGGATACTCAAAGGTACGTGCCCGCCGGGTTCCTCACCGCCTAAAGGAACACCGTAAAGAACAACGGAGGACTATCTGTGCACAACTGCTCGTACATTACGAGGCCGAAAACAATTTTTTTCGATCGTCGTGGTAGGCGACGAAACGTGGGTTCAGCACTTCGAGCCAGAAACAAAATGGCGATCCACAGAGTGGTGTCACACTACCTCTCCTCCGAAGAAAAAGTGCAAAGTTACACCCTCACCCAGTAGTCACGGCAACAGCCTTCTGGGATTCTGAAGGTGTTATTCTGTTTCAGCACATCTGTCGCCCCAAAAATGTTAGTGAACTACTTCTTCTCCGTGACGACACGAGGCCTCGTACAAGTCTGCGCACTGAGAGGAGCTCACGAGAATTCACTGGACTGTCCTTTCTCAGCCACCCTACAGTCCAGATCTCGCAACTTTGGACTTCTGTCTGTTTGGCCCAATGGTGGATGCACTCCATGGGAAGCAGTATGTGAATTGCAGGGAGGTTACCAATGCAGAGATGGTGTCGAAAAATAGGGTTCTGTAGTAAAAAGAGTGGAAAATAATATGGTGCTTCAGAATCCTGAATAAAACCGGCCTGCTTTCAGGACAAAAAAAAGGGTTGCATTACTTACTGAGCTCCCCTTGTAGACTGTTTCTTTTTTGTTGCCCTTCTGAACAAACATCGAGACAATATTAGGGAATGAGAATGTGAAATACGTGATGATGAGACAGAATACATGATATTGTGAGAAGGATTTGGCAGAGCACTGAAATATCTAACTCAAAACAGAGTACCTAGAGTAGGCGACTCCCACAGAATTACCGAGACCCTCGGAAGGGCCAGCCGTGGCAAACTATTCCACCCGGTATGCGAGAAAAACGACACAGGTGAATAACCCTCAGATTTCGAGACAAATATTACAACTCCTATTTTGAAGCAATAAATTTGTTAACATTAAATATAAATTTATGTGTTAGGAAGTCTTTTCTGAAAGTATTTATCTAAGAGTGTAGACTTATTTGGAAGGGAAATAAGAACTATAAATGCCATAGGCAAGATAAGAATAGAAATTTTCCAAATCGTTCACTACATAAGAAAGCTGAGGTTTAGATAGATATATCAGTTAACTAAACGGGTGTTGAGATGAACAGGGGAGGAACAAAATTCACTGCACATCTTGACCAAAATAAGAGACTGGTTAATAGGGCATACTGATGCATCGAGGAATAGTTATTTGGGTAACAGAGGGAAGTGTTCGAGCAGAAGGAGATCGAGGCTCGACAAATTAGTGAATGTAGACTAGAGTGGTTATGCAGATATGCGAGATTTATAGTAAAGCTGTTGTGGACCGATCCGTGGACTGGAGACCGCGCCGACAATGGGGACCTCCAAAATATTGGTACTGATTAATTTTAACTGGATTCGAAATCTGCTAAGGGAACAGAAAATTAAAAAAAATA
The DNA here is from genome assembly GCF_021461395.2 of Schistocerca americana. Lineage (NCBI taxonomy): Eukaryota > Metazoa > Arthropoda > Insecta > Orthoptera > Acrididae > Schistocerca > Schistocerca americana. Next base: position 197,877,375 of record NC_060127.1, read on the forward strand.
ATTTCCTACGAATACTGCCTGTGACTGTCTTCCCAGTGTTCTTCGAGCACGTCATTATGAAGCATCTGACTGAGTCACTGTTTATGTTAGTGTTATAAATAACTCTAATTTTGTAATCTGCATACACCCGTTCAGTGTGCTTCACAATATTTGGCCATTAGTTGCATGTAAATTAGCTACAAGTAAATTGTTAATGAAAAGCAATCTACATATGTGTCAGAATATTTAGATGTGTGAGTAAAGAAAGAGAACATTCTCTGGAGAATATCCTCAGGGCAAAAGAAGGAGAAAGATTATGATTCCAATTTTGCATCAATAAAAAATTTGGTGCAAATTATCTGATGAGGAAGTTCTTTCTCGCTACTTCCCTCCTTCTCGAGAAGGTTCTCAGTGTTTCATCTGCCGCATCCGGCAGAGAACACAGGTGTTTCAGTCAACTCATCCAAACAGGCAAACTATTCAATGTACATAGATAGAATTGGCTTCAATGTGTCCTTGAAGAGTTGCACTACATTTCAGTTTTAATTTTATGTGCAGCAGCAAATTATTAAGACCATATACGGACAATTTACAAAATGTATTTTCTGATGATATCTAATTTTTGACATTTGGGAAACCCTTTTGTTACTGAAGTTAGATGAATACGTTATGCGAACAAAATCTTGCAAATATATCACACTTTCACTTACTCCAATCTGGAAATCTGTCAAAAGCTTCTAACACAACATAATTTTGGTTAAATATGATAGATAATGGTTCCCTCACACTTCAAGTATGTAAGTGACAACACATCTGGCTTCGTCACAAGAAACAGACTGCTATGTATGTAATATACCAGTTATTAATTTTTTTCACATGCCTACTTATTTCTAAAAAAACAAAATGTAAGATTTATGCTGTGAGAAACATGATGAATACCTGAAAATGTCAGTGACACAGGTGTCTGGTGCATACATAAGTCTTCTCCTATGACAGTCTGAAAACCAAGGTCTGCTAAATAACACAAAAATGTTTTCACTTTCACTTAATTTGAAAGGTCACCCCCTCTTCTTTCACCTGCCCTCAAATCACCAACCTGTTATACTATACATTGAAGAAACACTGCAGCACGTGGACCAATGCCGGATGTTAGACTACAGGCGTGCGAATTGGACATTGTTCAAGGAAATGCTTGACAGTCACATCCCACCCACCCACGAGATTAACAAGACAGCTCAAATTGATGAGGCTGTCAAAACCCTCACTAGCGTCATCCAAGACGCAATAGCCGACACCACACCAATCCGCACACAACAGCACAGTGCTGCCCTTCCCCAGGAAATCCTGGGCCTTATCTCAATTAGGAACCACCTCAGGAGATATTGGCAGTGTACCAGGCACCAGCACTTGAAACAGCACATGAACAGGCTCCAGGGAATAATACGGGACAAAATCCAAACATTTAAAACACAACAGAGAAACCAGAAACTCTGAAGGGCTGGACACCACACGACCTGGCGTGTGGCAGTTGGCATGTCATTTCACCAGGGAGAAACTGTACACACCCACGCTCCAAGGGCCCGACGCACCGGCATATTCTGCAGAAGAAAAAGCGGAACTGATGGCCCTAATACTTGCAACGTCATTCACACCGAGCCCGGATCCCTCAGACCCAGCGTTCACACTTGCGACCGATCAGGCAGTTACACGCATCTCAGCCCAACCATCACGCAATGACCTCTGACAGGCTAGCACCGCTGAAGTCAAATGGGCCATCGTGCATACCACAACTAGGAAGGCGCCTGGTCACGATGGCATTCAAAACGGTTTCCTCCAGAAGTTCACAGATAAAGCAGTAGAATACCTTACACACATCACGAATTCCATACTTAAACACCCACACTTTGCCGCCTTTTGGAAGATGGCCATGGTCCTAATGTTCAAAAAGCCGGGGAAAGACCACTCCCTCCCACAAAATTATCGACCCATCAGTCTGCACTCCTCCACGTCGTTGAATACATAAAACATAGATACAACACAAACAAAGCAACTAGGGCAGTGTTGCTGTACATAAAAAAGGCTTTCGACTGCCTGTGGCACAATAGCGTCACACACAAACTCAGCGGTGCGTGGTTCCCTGACGGGCTCGTACATCTCATACACTTGTATCTCACGGACAGGAGTTTCAACACCGACGTGCAGGGCAATCAACACAACACGGTATTCAGACTGGAGAACCCCAAGGAAACATCCTAGGGCGCATACTGTTTAACCTCTACATTAATGACCTTCCAGCAACACACAGCACTACGGTGGCAATCTATGCGGATGACACTGCCATCCTCGCACGAGATTGGAAACTGTCTAACATTAACTCACGACTGCAGACTGCACTCAGAGCTGCAGAGCCTCGGTTGGTGAAATAGCGTGTTAGAGTAAACGTCAAGTGTGAAGCCATTCTGTTCACTAGAAGACCGAAACTACTGCGCAGACATCAAAACTGCAATCCAATAACACTACATGCGCACCCAGTACGTTTCCTTGAGGTCACATACCTCAGTGTCTAGCTGGACCGGGGAGGACCACATTCAAAATATTACCAATAAAGCAAATACGAAGGTCAAACAACTCTATCCTGTGCTTAACAGGTGTAGCACATTGAACAGGAGAGTGTCCAGGTCCATGTACACCATTCTTATTAGACCTCTGATGACGCACGCAGCTCCTGTCTGGGGATACGCTGCGCCCACATGCCTGCACCGTCTCCAGCTCATACAGAACAAAGTACTCAGAATCATAAGCGATGCTCCGTGTTACACACGCACTGTGGATCTTCACCGGGAATATCGGCTAGATACCCTCTTGCAGGTATTCCAAAAACTCTCCACACAACTGCACAGAAACACGAGACACTCACATAACCCATTTATTCTTTCTCCGGGGACCTACGACCGTAACCATAGATGGAAACATAATAGACCAAATACTCTATTAGGAACTAAACATCTATGGTCCATAGCACACTAACACAACAGTACTGGCAAGCTCCTGCAACACAGCTACTACTGGCAACCCCAGATGCTCGACTCGCCAAAAAACAGGATATTGCACGGAAGCCGAACTGTACACTACGTGCAAATCAGCCACACACACCCCCTACACTGTGAGCTGATCTATGGCCAATCGCCCACTAATGTATGATGACCTCCGACTGTTACAGGGACGAAGCCGCTGCAGCAGGGCCAGGAGAATTCACAGGAGCCCAGTTGCAGTGCCCGGACTAACCCATCTACAACGAGCACCCACAGAGACAAGCCCTTACTACCCGTCCTACTGTCGCAAAGGTTTTTTTTCCCTTGGCGCTCGCCTTGGCACTTTTTTCCTGGTGCCCTTACAAACCGCTACCCTTCAATCGCTTTCGTCTACTTTCTGTCTTCTTATGGACCCTGCCAATGAGTAATCCTACCCAGACACATGGACAACATCACAGCCCGCATCCTGTTACTCCTGATTCGAATACTAACATGTTATACAGAGGTGACAGTAGAACTTTTGGTTTGGTCAACGTGTTGGTGTGGGCATGGAGGGGACCCATCCTAGATTAAAAAAATCTTCTTTCGTGATGTTTGGGAAGGAAGTTCGCCAGAAAAATAATGCTTTTATTGTTAAACCTCTAAAAACTCCTAAATTTTCACTCTTCAGCATTTCTTCCAGCTAAGTATGCCTTTTATTTCCGTAAGAGCAAAGTAAACTCTGCCATTTTTACTCACGTGAACTATATTCTCAGACTTGTTTTATTCCTGAAAACCTAAGAATGTTCTCCAAAACTCCACGAATAAAGAACATTCTCTATTTAAATCATATGATCCACTTACTTTACAGGAAAAAAAAGAAATAGAAAATCAACAGACAAATGGGCTTGTTGCTCTTAAATCTCAATATGTCATCATCAGTCTTCATTCCGTGGGTACTTAAAGATTTCACTACTTGCTGAGATTTGTTCAATACCTTCTTAATTATCAGTTTTTCTGAATGGTACTGCACGTAAAAGGCCAAACTCTTGGGCCAAAATCTGCTTGTACATACAGAATTTACATGGTAGAAGTATTAATTACGTTTCACCTTCAACTATTCAGCTATCCAACAATGAATGAATAATGATGATATGCAAATAAAATTGGATGACACAACTGTCTTACTTGACCCAATATTAGGCAGGCACAGATGTCTTGGGAAGATCACATTCATTTTTTATATCAATCATTAAGAAAATCATCTTGTGCTATGAATACAGAGACATATTTTCTAAATTATGATCAAAGACCTATGGTGTGTCTTGCACTAGAGTATTCATATCCTATACATGCAACACAAGTTTGGCAATTTGCAGCAGCCAAATGTTCAGAGTATTCATTCTTTAGAAAAAAAAAAAAAAATTGATTTTGTGCAGAACGAGAATTAACGATTCACATAAAGGGGTGTTTAAGAGTAAGTATTAATTACTTACACTGCCATCAAATTACATTCTTAAAAGTGTACAACTGACTTTGAAATAGAACCAGTAAAATAGTTTAGACTAAAATATGTGTATGTATAACATAGGAAAGATTGTGTTTATCATCTGGTATGGCATCACACGAGACGTCCAGACAATAATCCCTATGACACGAGGAGAAAACAGCTCAACAAACTTTCACAGCACCTATATGGAAGTTGCTCTGCAACAGTAGCTTATTAAAAAGTGTAATAGGCACAACGAAAAGACTGTCACAAATACGCTTTCGCCAAGTAAGGCCTTCATCAAAAATAGAACGCCCCCCCCCCCCCCCACACACACACACACACACACACACACACACACAACTGCAGTCTCCAGCAACTCAAGCTACACTGCGAGCAGCGGCACCAGTGCACGATGGGAGTGGCGACTGGGTGGGGGTAAGGAGGAGGCTGGTGCGGGGAGGGGCAGGGATAGTAGGGTAAGGGTGGCGGACAGTGAAGTGCTGCTGGTGAGTGCCCAGGGATGAGTGGAGAGAGGGTAGGGCAGCTATGCACAGTCGAGGGGGCTAGACGGAGGGCAGCACAGAGGGGGTGAGAGTTAGAGGAAAAGGAAGAAAGTAAAAAGACTGGGTGTGATGGTGGAATGAGGGCTGCATTCTGCTGGAATGGAAACAGAGAAGGGGCTGGATGGGTGAGGACAATGATTAACGTAAGTTGAGGCCAAGGGGGTTACGGGAATGTAGGACATATTGCAGGGAGAGTTCTCACCTGCGCAATCCAGGAAAGCTGGTGTTAGTGGGCACAATCCATATGGCACAGGCAGTGAAGCAGTCACTGAAATGAAGTATGTCGTGTTGGGCAGTGTGCTCAGCAATAGGGTGATCCACTCATTTCTCAGCCACAGTTTGTCTGTGGCCATTCGTGCGGACAAGACAACTTGTCGGTTGTCATGCCTGCAAAGAATGCAGCACAGTGGTTGCAGCTCAGCTTGTAGACCATGTGACTGGTTTCACAGGTAGCCCTGTCTTTGACAGGATAGGTGATGTTTGTGACCGGACTGGATTAGGTGGTGGTGGGCGGATGTATGGGACAGGTCTCGCATAGAAGCCTATTACAAGGGTACGAGCCATGAGGTAAGGGTTGGGAGGCGGAGTTGTCTAGGGATGGACGAGTATATTGGGTAGGTTCGTTGGACAGCAGAATACCAATGTAGGAGAGGTGGGAAGGATAGTAGGCAACATATTTCTCATTTCAGGGCACGACGAGAGGTAATCCAAACTCCCGCAGAGAATTAATTTAGGTGATGCAGTCCTGGGTGGTACTGAGTTACAAAGGGAGATTTTTGGAGGTGGTGGGAAACTGGAAAGACTCCCATCACTTCCCAAAGTCTCGCCATCCGGCCAAAGAGGAGAATTGGTATTCCACTGTCCACTGAACCTACCCAATACACTCGTCCATCCCTACACAACCCCTCCTCCAAACCCTTACCTCATGGCTCATACCCCTGTAACAGACCTAGAGGCACGCCTCTCCTGCACATCCTTCTGCCACCACCTACTCAAGTCCGGTCACAAACAAAGCAGGGCTACCTGTGAAACCAGTCATGTGATTTACAAGCTAACCTGCAATTGCTTTGCTGTATTCTATGTGGTGATAACAACCAACAAGCTGTCTGTCCACACGAATGGCCACCGACAAACAGTGGTCGAGAAACAAGTGGACCACCCTGTCGCTGAGCACGCTGTGAAACATGACATCCTTCATTTCATAGACTGCTTCACAGTCTGTGCCATACAGATCCTTCCCACTAACACCAGCTTTTCTAAATTGTGTAAATGGGAACTCTCCCTGCAATATATCTTACATTCCTGTAACCCTCCTGGCCTCAATTTCCGTTACTCATTGTCCTCACCCATCCAGCCCCTTCTCTGTTCCCATTCCAGCACTACTCAGCCCTCATTCCTTTTTACTTTTCTCCTTTTCTGCTAACCCCCTCCCCACCTCTCCCCTGCCCACCAACTAAACTGCAGCAGTACACTGTCCACCACCCCCTCCCTGTCCGAGCCACCTCCTTACCCCCACCCCGTCGCCACTCCCATCATGCACTGGTGCTGCTGCTCACTGTGTGGCTTGAGTTACCAGAGACTGCAGTCATGGGTGTTGTGTGAGTTGCATTTTGCGTTTGCGTGTGTGTGTGTGTGTGTGTGTGTGTGTGTGTGTGTGTGTGTGTGTGGTCTATTTCTGATAGAGGCTTTACTGGCCAAAAGCTTATTTGTGACAGTCTTTCTGTTGTGCCTATCTCCGCTATATGGTGAGTAGCAACTTTCCTTTTCATAATATTGTTAAGTTCCATCCCGGATTTTGCACTGCTTCATTATTAAAAAGTGCTTTTGTATTAATAAGCTATGACTCTCAGCAGACTGGACCACCTTTCTTTGCAGCATACTATTCATACGCAATTGAGATAGATTGTGTTTTTAAAATTGTTTCCAACAAGTTAGGATACAACTTGTAACATATATTCCAAATCAAAACAAATCTTGCATTTTATGGAGAATAAATAAAAACGTTATCATCATATGCTACAAAATGCAATTATTCACAGTGGCATAAGAATAGTACAAAAGGAAAGACACACTCACCTCTTTATTAATGCAAAGTGGATCCTGCATACCATTGTGGTCACCAGGCACCTCCCACTCCTGCAGACACTGAAAAGGAGTACTGATTTACTCTTGTGTGAGCTTCAATGTACATATAGAGCTTGACCACCACATGCCATCACTACCATACAACTTTTTCTTCCTTGTACAATGTACAAGGAAATAAAGAGAGGCGGTGTGTGTGTGGGGGGGGGGGGGGGGGGGCATGGGGGGGCAGGAGGGGAGGGGGGGGGGCAAGTTGGTTGGTTGGTTGGTTTGTTTAAAAGAGAGGGGAAGAGACCAAACTGTTACGTCATCGGCCCCTTATTTCGAACAAAACAATGCCACAAGGGTGAGAATAAAACAAACGAGACTGACAACACTAAGCAGAGAGAAAGGAAAAACCACAAGAACGACGCGAGGACAACAAACACTTAAATGGACAAAAGGGGAGAAGAGAACCACAGAAACACAAGAAACGGGTAGAAGAGATTAACATGACAAAACAGATTACCAAAGCTGGCTGACCATGAGAATAAAAAGGAGACGCCAGCCATTCTGCAACACATTAAAACCTCCACCCTAAAAGCACTAGGGTGGAGGACACAGAGGGACAAAGGACATGCACTAAAACTTAGATCAAATGATAAAACCCACTCTCACGAATAAAACGTAAAACTAAATCAGCCGATGAGGCATTTTCAAATGAATTAGCGGCAACGAGTTCGGTAACCGAATATTTCGTCGCAAGGCAGTCAAAGGGGGACAGTGCACCAGAATATGGGCCACTGTCAACCGGGCACCACATCGACACTCAGGCGCAGGAGGTAGAGAGTCGTCCAAGCACGGCCAATGCGGAGCCGGCAGAGAACCACAGAGTCCCTGCGAGAGGCCCGCATGGAGGACTGCCACACATTCATAGTTTCCTTAATGGCACATAGTTAGTTGTGCATACTGAGACTATGCCATTCCGTCTCCCAAAGTTGAAAACCCTGATGGCGTAAAAACAAACGCAAGTCAGTTATTGGAATACCGATCTCCATAAGCGGTTTCCGTGAACTCTGTTTGGCCAGTCTGTTAGCAAGTTCATCACCTGGGATTCCGACGTGTCCTGGGGTCCACACAAACACCACTGAACGACCGGACCGTTCCAGGGCATAGACAGACTCCTGGATGGTTGCTACCAAAGGATGAGGAGGGTAGCACTGGTCGATAGCTTGTAGGCTGCTAAAGGAGTCGGTACACAGAAGAAATGACTCCCCAGGGCATGATAGGATGTGATCAAGAGCACAAGATATAGCCACCAGCTCTGCAACGAAAACACTGCAGCCATCGGGCAAGGAATGCTGTTCAATATGTCCTCCACAGACATATGCGAAGCAGACGTAACCCTCAGCCATCGAGCCATCGATGTAAACCACATCTTCGCCTCGGTACATGTCGAGAACCAAGAGGAAGTGACAGTGGAGAGCCGCAGGGTGAACTGAGTCCACTGGGCCATGTGAAAGGTCCAGGCGAGGCCGCAGCTTAGGTGTACACCATGGAGGTTTACACGAATGGAACTCGAATATAGGTGGTAAAGCCAAGAACTCTGGTTCAGATAGAAGGGATCGAATGCAAACTGCAATTTTAAGCCCTGATCTGGGCCGCCAACGCAAGAGATGAACCACCGTGGGTGGGAAAAGAAGACAGTAATTCAGATGCGCAGGAGAACTACGAACATGTGCGACATAACTAGTGAGCAGTTGTGCATCTGACCTGCAATGGAGGGACTCCGATCTCCGCCGGGACACTGGTCACCGGACTCATCCTACAAGCTCCTGTTGCTAGGCAAACGGCACTGAGTCAAGTAAACGCAATGCTGAGGGTACCGCTGAACCATAAACCAGACTCTCATAGTCAAGGCAGGATTGATTAAGGGCTTAGTAGAACTGCAGCAGCATAGAGCAATCTGCACCCCAGTTGGTATTTCTCAGGCAGCAGAGGGCATTGAGGTGCTGCCAGCACTTTCACTTAAGCTGATGAAGGTGAGGAAGCCAAGTCAATAGGGCATCAAAAACCAGTCCTGAAACGTGATATGCCCCCACTACAGTGAAGGAATCGTCAGTAATGTAAAGTTCAGGTTCCAGATGTACGGTACATTGCTGACAGAAGTGCACGACACACGACTTTGCAGGCTGAAAACTGGAAGCCGTGGGCTAGAGCCCATGACTGCACCTTGTGGATGGCCCCCTGTCGGTGCCCCTCAGCAACACCAGTACAGGTAGAGCAGTACAAAACGCAGACGTCGTCTGCACACAGAGAGAGAGAGACAGACAACCCTACAGCTGCTGCTAGATGATTAATGGCCACTAAAAATAGAGATACACCCAATACATAGCCCTACAGGACCCCAGTCTATGGGTGGCACCAACTTGGACACGGAAAGTACGGAGCGACAGGAAATTCTGGATAAAAATTGGAGCGGGCCTCGGACACCCCACTCGTATAATGTGGCAAGGATATGATGTCGCCAGGTGATGTCATGCGCTTTTCGTATGTCAAAAAAGACAGCAACAAGGTGTTGGTGTCTGGAAATGGCTGTTCGGATGGCAGACTCGAGGGTCACAAGATTATCAGTGGTAAAGTGACCCAAGCGGAAACTGCCCTGGCACGGAGCTAGTAGGCTACGTGACAAGGACCCAACCCAACCGCCAACACACCGTATGTTCCAGCAGCTTACAAACAACATTGGTGAGGCTGATGGGGTGATAGCTGTCCACATCAAGCAGGTTTTTGCGGGGTTTGAGCACTGGTATTTGTAGTCATTCAAGAATTTACACATAAATCCTGGAACTACTAGACTTTCTGCCACCTCGAACACGCAATATTTTAAAGATAAGTGTGAGAGAGAGCCTATTTACTGTGCAACACATGTCTGTGTGTGCAGGATGGACATTGGTCATGGGAGGACAGGAGCTGCATCAGACGAGCAGCGCAAACAAGTGTTTGCCGCTCGTGCCATAGAACCTGTGTGGAAAGTACAAGGAGTAATTACGTGTTATTCCTTGGTGGTCAAATGACTATAATTGTTATAGACAATTGAAATATGTTTTGCCTAGAGACTCTTACTTAATATTGGTGTTAGACTTGCTAGAACCAAGACCTGTCTTTGAATTCCTGGTGGTTATTAAACCCACCACATTGTAATTATATTTAATAGTATCTAATGGTTAACGACACAGTTGATTGCAAGAGTTTGTATGCTTATGTGAAACTTGTGGAAATAAAAATATACCTGAATTGAACTGAAAGTATGAGAGTACCGAGTTATTTCAAGAGAGAGAGAGAGAGAGAGAGAGAGAGAGAGAGAGAGAGAGAGAGTCTTTTTTAGTTCCTCTAACCACCATTATTTCTTCAGAGAACAAGTTGTGGAGATCGACACAGCTGTGTATCCAGAAAAGGGGATCCGCTAAACGTTTCAAGTAAGTTCACTGTAGTAAGAGAAGTGTGAAGTTCGCAATCCAGTTTTGTACCGCTTGTGTTGTTGCCGAAACTGTTACAATGTGGCAACCGACATGATCAGGACTCTAAGAAAGAGGAATTTTGAATCGAATTCAAGGTAAGAAGATATTGTGAGTTGCCATAGCAACCAATTGTAACAAGACAGAGAAACTGTTTCACAGAGTTGGATTCTGCATATACACTAAAGAGGGGTGAAAATTAATAAATACCATACAAGAGAAGACGTACGGAAAATCTCAACAATTTAGACTAAGAAGTGTTACAACAAGATCTATTCGACAACGAAGATCCAGTGTGGAGAGTAAGCAGCCCTCACACACATCGCGAAGGCGTGGACTTGCAACCAACGCCAACGGCGCCAGCTGCTGCTCACCAGTGCTGACCACAAATCCGTTCACCGGCACCGACGCTGAAACCAACCTTCGACACTGCCGGCGCCCGTGCTGTTCACCAGCGCTGATTCCACACAGGCTCACCGACGCAGCCTAAAACTCTATGCCAGGTGAGCGAAAGACAATAATTATTTGAGTGTGAAGTTAAGGACAATGTTCAATAATAGACTGTTAGTACAGTTATTATACTCAGAGGTGATTTTTTTTAATGATCACTAGATCTGATATTCCCCCAATATTTTGAGTATTATCCATATCCTTCTTAGTTTTCGAACCAGGCATGGCCATGACAGTGAGTAGGGAAATGCCACACTGGTCTGAAGTAGTGAGTTTAATCAAAGCTCAGTTGAATGCTAAATTAGATGACCAGAAGGCAGATTCAGCAACTCTAAGTGAAAAGCTGGAAGCACAGAGTGAGGTTTTAAATTCTAAACTCAAGGCCTTAAATGATACAATGGAGTGTTTGCAATTAGATTTAAAAAATGAATTAAGTAATTCCTTGATTATCCAGATGAATCAAATGTTTAATGACCTTAGCCAAAAGCAGAATGATCAATTTCAGAAGTTGATCCAGAAGTTAGTATTTGATACTGAAGACAAATGTAATAATGTAGAAGCTGAACTGGTGAAAAGTTAGGATCATTTCAAAGTGTATGCAATGTTACATTTGATGCTATAAAGCAGAGGTTGCATATCCTAAAAGAAAATGTGGAAAAACAGGATAAATTAATACCTTTAGTCCAATCGCAAATTGCATGTATTAGCACCCGAGTAGATAACGTGGAACGCAACTTTAAGGAGAAACTTGTCACTTCAGACTTAATAAAAATATAAGTAATCTGGAGGAACAGGTAGAGGAAATAATCGATTGAAAAGTTGCCACGAGGATAATCTCCAGAAACATTTCAACTGTTGCTTTTTCCATATTTAATGCTAATAGCAACTTGTGAATGACAGAGTAGAAAATAGAATAACTTTACTTAATGTTGTGTTTCTTAGTCAAGTGGTAATTGTTTTGTTGTGGGGAAGCTTCAACACAAAATTTAACGAGAAGTATTGGTCCGTAAGTAACCAAGTGAGGTTAATGTCAGATCCATCGGATCCAGGCAGAGTCGCATCTGTTCCCCAGGGACATTCACATCCTGTGTTAACGGGCGGAGTGACGACAGTCGGATCCAGAATTGTTTCATTGTTTCTTCTGTACTATTTTTCCTGAACCGAATTCCCTTCAAATCTTAAATTATTCTGTTGTCTATTAATAAATTCTTAAACAATCCTACAATTTTAAAGTATAGAAAACTGGATATGACAGAAAAATAATAGACTTAAGAGAATCACGGACAAACAGATAATACCTAGACATGACATGAAATGAAATGAAGAGAATATAGCATTAATGGAAAAATAACATCATGGTACTATTCAAACAGAGTGATATCGAGATAACATAAACTGAACAATATTTTACATATGTATAAAATATAGTGTAAAGTGATTAACTAAACACCTATTTGATTGTAGTGTACAATTGTCTATTTTTATAGAATATTTTATACCTTTTATGAGATGTGATGTAAAGGGGAGGATTTGTAGTAGTTTTCGAAGGGGTGGGTAGTGTAAGTAATAGCATGATTTACACCAACAGATAAATCATGACTAATACTAAACACACATCACACCTTCCAGACAACGCTCACAGACAAGTGTGACTGATTCTTCACCGTTTGCCATTCCATAGGTGTTGCTAAGATTTTTCTTCGGGGATCTAAAGGGTGAAGGTGAGAATGTCCATTCTATAGGAGATGATTTAACACCATACCACCTCCGGCTTCTCACTCAAGTACCGGCGAGGTAGGGATACTGGGGAAAGGGGGTGGGAAGGGTTTCCTGTCTTTGGGGCCATCTTCTTTCTCTTCTTCAATCTTAGCAACCACTTCTACTTTTTCTTTTCTTACTTCTCATTTGAGTACCTGTCTATCTTTCCCTCTTTACATATTAATATACTTCTATCGCTGAAGTCCTCCTTATTTTCCGTGGTTTCCAATAACCTTCAACTTGTTTCATATAAGAAGTCCGAAGAATCAGGTTACACAGACACACTTATGCATACACACAAAGACACAAACAATGAAAGGACAGATTGAAATGATGTAAGAACCATCACGTATTGTGGGGGAGGAGGTATGCGTACACCGTGAAATATGCACACATTGTTTTTTATTGTGACGGTTCTACGTCGCACGCACGTGCGCACACACACACACACACACACACACACACACACACACACACACACACACAGGAACAATGATCATTCCATATCACCTATGTGCACAAGTATAGAAGAACAATGCTAATTTTACATCGAGTATACCTAAGTAGGAAGCGTGAGTAATTAAGGAGAGCATAAGCCAGAGAGGAAGGGTTTGTGATAATTGTTAAGGAAGGTCAGTCTGACAAATATTCTGACGACTGGTAGGATAGTGGGACTCTTATAAAACAAGTAAACACATTTTGTATGAACAGTGTACAGAGGTAGAGTATATACCAAGAGTATAAAAGCTGAAAAGTAGAGGGGGACTCTAGGGTACTAAATGAAGTATTAAAAAGCGAGTGTGAAGAGGATATTTAATTATAGTGTACGTAAAGATGTATACTCGGGTCATGAACCTAGAGGCCAAATCATAAAGGATAAGGAAGGCGCACCCAGCATTTATTGGATATAAAGGGCAGATAGGCAGACCTAAGAAAGGCTGACCTATACTGTGCGGCAGCGGCACCAAGAAGCGGATGACCTGTACCATACGAGAATAGGAATTTAAAGGGGCATACCTACTGAAACGGAAGGAGGAAAACATTCATAGGGTCAACCATGTGTAAGGTATAGATGCTGATCCGAGGGGAAAAGGACAGTATCGTGACAGAAGTTACACATTTTGTACGAATTATTCTGGTAAGTTTGAATTCTATATGTCACTAGCATTATTATGTTTTATGAGTGTCAATAGGAACACTTTTATTTTGCCCAGCGTTCCTACAGAATACTATAAGTAATGAGGCCATTACGTACTAAAGAGGCAGTACAGAGAATTAGAATGAAGGATGAAATATTGAAGGGTCCATGACACCTGGAGTTTACGATTGTAGCTGAAGAGTCCTCATCATTCATAAGTAAGGGTACAATGAAAAGTGAAATCATAAATAGAGGCTTATGTTCTAAAAACAAAGTATAGTAAAGAATTAATGGAAAGACAAAAATCAGAAGCCTGCTCTATGAAGTACAACGATGTATGAAAAAAATTGTTTATATAAACTTATGTAGTAAATGATTATTTTTGAAATGTGGATTGTTACTAGGTACAGTATTAATGGTTTTGTACAAAATAAAGCATGTTCAGTCTGAGAATTTACACATAAATCCTGGAACTACTAGACTTTCTGCCACCTCAAACATGCAATATTTTAAAGATAAGTGTGAGAGAGAGCCTATTTACTGCGCAACACATGTCTGTGTGTGCAGGATGGACATTGGTCATGGGAGGACAGGAGCTGCATCAGACGAGCAGCGCAAACAAGTGTTTGCCGCTCATGCCATAGAACCTGTGTGGAAAGTACAAGGAGTAATTACGTGTTATTCTTTGGTGGTCGAATAATTGTAATTTTTATAGACAATTGAAACATGTTTTGTCTAGAGACTCTTACTTAATCTTGGTGTTAGACTTGCTAGAACCAAGACCAGTCTTTGAATTCCTGGTGGTTATTAAACCCACCACATTGTAATTATATTTAATAGTATCTAATGGTTAACGACACAGTTGATTGCAAGAGTTTGTATGCTTATGTGAAACTTGTGGAAATAAAAATATACCTGAATTGAATCATCTGGCAGTGGATCCAGGAGCTGTGTCGGGGCAACGTGCAAGGGGACTGAGGAACTCCCACTCTGTAAACAGGGCGTTATAGGGCTCACTGTGGCATGTAGTGAACGAGAGGACTTTCTCTTCCATCCACCGTTTGAGAGTGCAAATGGCTGCGGGGGTTATTCTTCGAAGCAGACGCGTGAGCATAGTGCTCAGCAAAATGCTCGGCAATCACGTCTGCGTTGGTATATAACACGCCTTTATTTTAACACCAGGAACAATTGTTTGGGTCCAGTACCCAAAAACTCGTTTGATCTTCGACCTGACTTGGGAAGGTGTACGGCACCAAATGGTCAAGATGTGTCTCTCCCAACACTCCTGTTTCCGTCGACTGATAAGCTGGCGCACGGAGCTGTTTAAAGGCTATGAGGTGCTCCAGGGAAGGGTGCCGCTTATGCCGCCATAGAGCTCACCGACGCTCCTTAAATTGCATCAGCAACTTCCGGTGATGACTGAGGGACTGTCTGTCACACGGGGCACTCTAAAGAATGAGGGATCACATTTTCCGCTGCAGAAACCATTGTTGTAGTTACCTGCTCAACCACCACATCGATGCTAACATGTGAGGGAGATTCAACGGTGACATCAGTCTGCCTTGTTTAAAGCCCATCTGGGCAGGCATCCGTGGGTCTGACGCCGGGGCAGTGACAGGAAGACCACAGAAAGCCAGGATTGTAAACCGAGAGATCAATGGCCCAATATGTGCCATGTGCCATACTGAAATGTGTGGGGGCACCTGTATTTAAGGGGCACAGGTCGAGTTGTGACAGTAAATTTTCAACATCTCTGCCTCGGCCAGTAAGCACGGTGCCACCCCACGAGGGGTTATGAGCGTTAAAATCTCTCAAAAGAAAGAAAGGTTTAGGGAGTTGATCAATCAATGCAGCCAATGCGCTCAGGGGTACTGCACCACCTGGAGGGAGACAAACGTTGCGGACAGTTATTTCCTGCATCATCCTAATCCTGACAGCCAATTTCAAGAGGGGTTTGAAGGGCACGGGTTCACTGCATACTGAGTTCAGGACATAGACACAAACTCTACCTAACACTCTATTATAGACACTATGGTTTTTTTAATAGCTCCTATAGCCATGGAGGGCAGAGGTCTGCATTTCTGGGAACAGGGTTTCCTGAAGGGCAATGCAGAAAGCAGGTGTAAAGCTTAAGAGTTGCCATAGCTCAGCCAGGTGGCGGAAAAAACCGCCGCAATTCCACTGAGGGATGACATTACTGTGAGGCTGGGAAGGCAGGAAGTGCCCAAGAGGCAGGTTACACCTCAGGGTCCTTTTTCTTGGCAGACTCTTTTGTTTGCTTGCTCACTTCTCTTCAGGGACTTGCTGGGAAGATTTCTCCAAAGCAGCTTCAGACACGGAGGAAGTCCATTAAGCTCTTCGTCCAACAGCTTTTGGCTCTTTGAGCCACTGGCGAGTATCCGCCGTGCATTAATGGAGACCTTGGGAGAGATGGCCCCAAGGGATCCCTTCTGCACAAGAGAAGCCAGAGGAGGCTGTTGCTTCTCCAGCAGGGGGGAGGGGACCGATGTCCCATGCATTTGATTTTGGGGGGGGGGGGGGGGGGACCTTGCTCCTGAAGTAGGTGTTTTGGGAGCAATGGAGTAATATTTGCCCCCTGCCACCAAGGGGGCAGACGTTTTCTGGTGACCTGGGGGCAGGGGGAGGGGGGGGGGGGGAGGCACTGTTCGTGGCACAGAGTGAGGAACCACTGGCACTTGGGACGGCGATGACGACGTAGCTGCAGCATATGTCGACGTCAACTGAATGGGGTGTAACCTTTCAACTTTACATTTAGCCTCTGTGTAAGTCGACTGGTCCAGGGTCTTGTACTCCATGATTTTCCACTCCATTTGGAGTACTGGGCAGTCTGGCTGGGAGGGTGAGTGGTGCTCTCCACAGTTGGTGCAAGTGGGAGCTGGCGCACGTGGAGTATCTGGGTGCAGTGGACGTCCGCAGTCTCGACATGTGGTGCTGGAAGTGCAGCGGAGAGACATGCCAGAACGTCCAGCAATTAAAGCACCGCATAGGGGAAGGGGTGTATGATTTAACGTCACAATGGTAAAGCGTAACCTTGACCTTTTCAGGCAATGAATCACCCTCAAAGGCTAAGATGAAGGCACCGGTAGCAACCCTGTTGTCTTTGGGTTCCCTGTAAACGCACCAGATGAAATGAACACTCCACCATTCTAAATTGGCGCGTGGTCAGACTGCAAGAGGAGATTGTGATGGAAAATGATCCCCTGGACCATGTTGATGATTTTATGGGGAGTGACGGAAACAGGAACGTCACCCAGCTTGTCCCAGGTGTGTTAACACTCAGGATTGGGCTGGGGATGCTGTCTGAATCAAGACTGCGCCGTTTTGCATCTTTGACAGTGCTGTCACTTCTCCAAACTTATCCTCAAGGTGTCCAATGAAAAACTGAGGTATAAAGGAGTCCCCGCAGGTTCTGGTACAGACTAAAAACCGAGGCGAATATAGCTCTCTCCGTTCTGTAGCCCTACATTCCTCCCGTGGTGTAGCAAGGGATGGAAACAATTTAGAGTCGTAGCTATCGGCACTGTATTCGCTCTTCCCCTTCTTAGAGACTGCTGGTGCCGTATGGTCACCAGAAAGAGATAACTTAGTCCACTTCATTGCGGGTCATCCGCCCTGATGCCACCCACTCTGATCATGGGCTCTCCCCACAGGTGCCACACAGCCACAGCACAGTCCAACTGGCGCGATGGCCGTTGCTGGGACTCCTGATGACCCAGGAAGACGGGCATCTACTTCTTGGCATATGTGGGGACTTTACAGCTGAGGCATCAGCAGTGCAATCCCTGTGCTGTCATTGGACTACCACCAAATTGGTATATGAAGGCCCCACCACAACGGACTGGCTACCGTGCTGGTTATTGGGCGCAGAGAAATCCAATATTGTCATGTTGGCAAAAGAGAACAGGAGACAACGGAAGAAGATGGCATACCCCGAAAAGTGTCCTCATCCAAATAGTTGAATCGCAGGTGGAGATGCAAAGCCATGACAAGAGATTCAGGAGATCGAATCTAAGGGCACTATAGATAACTCGTAAACCACGTAAAGCGTCCTTCGCCACGTGGCCCGCATTTCTGTAGAATTTTGAAAGTGGCAGGTCAAACCATAAAATGGGACCTAAACTTCTCTTCTTCAGTAGCGCTACAGCCCTTGGTGAGCTTTGGCTTCTTCAACAATCTCCCTCCACACTTCTCGGTTATTTGCTGCTCCTTTCCACCCCCGGACTCCCATATTGCTGATATCCATTATTACCTCATCGATCCGTCTTCTTCTAGGTCTCCCTTTTCGCCTAACTGAATGGATCATACCTTTCATCATTTTCTTTGGAATTCTATCCTCTGCCATTCTCTCCAAGTGTCCTAGCCATCGTATTCGCTGTGATTTCACAAATTTTACTATGTCCCTGCCTTGTATTAAGTCTTGTAATTCGGCATTGTAGCGCATTCTCCAGCCTTCTTCCTCCCATATTGGCCCATAGATTTTGCGTAGTATTTTCCGCTCAATGCTTCTTAGAGCATTTTTATCGTGTTCTGTCAACGTCCACACCTCTGAGCAGTATGTGATAACTGGGCGGACTAGGGAATTATATATTAGCAATTTAGTTTTTCTTGTAACAAGGCTACTTTTGAAAAGCTGCATATTTGCAGAGTAAGCTCTGTTTCCTGCTTGTATTCTTTCCCTTATAGCCTTTCCAATACTGTTATAATTTGTTATTAAGGCTCCCAAGTAGCTAAACTCATATGGCCAAAACGTGAGACTCCTTTCAGTCGCCTCTTACGACAGGCAGGAATACCTTGGGTTTATTCTAATCCCTGAACCCACAGAGGGAGTGGAGGAGAGGTGGGGCAGGGGGTTGCCAGGGAGAAGGGGGGGAGGGGGAGATCAGGGTTTTCCATTACATCAACAGCTTTTCTTTCCTCACAGTTGAGACGTACTAACCAATAAGCACTAGTTTAATCGCAGTTTTCAAAGACGGATTATTTATAAGGAATAGTATTCATATAATTAACAGGCTTTCAAATATTAACTATTTTGAAATTTGTGATTTATAAAGCTCAAACAAATAAATTACAATGCTTGGTTGAAAACACTGAATTCCTTGAGATCTTATGAGATTTCCAGGTAAACCGTAATTGCCTGAGAATTCCATATCTGTAAAAATGTCCAACCTATAATATGAAAAATTTCAGCTGAGCTATACAGCTCAACTTGAAATGACAAGAAAAAGCTATATCGAAAACAGCTGCATAGATCTACTTGAAATGCCGATAAGACAAAAATTCAAAGCATTTCTAAAAGGTAACACTAAAACACACAGCATAAAATCATGAAAACTAATGAAAGGCAATATCGAAAACATCAGTTGATCTACATAGCTCAATATAATACCAGTACAACAAACAAAAGGTAGTAACGAAAAGCAGTATGAAAGAACCCTGGAGCAGAGAACACCCCCACAGAATTATTGAGATGTCGAGAGGGCCAGTCTCGACAAAACTATTCCATCTGTTGTGCAAGATACATGAAGCAGATGAATAACCCTCAGATTTCAACATGAATAAGATAGTTCCTATTTCAATGCAAAAAAATTGTTAACATAGCATAGGAATTTAAGTACCAAGAAGTCTTTTCTGAAAGTACTGGCCTAGAGTGTAGTCTTATATGAAAATGTATGATAAACACTAAAGGCACAACAAAAATAGAAATTTTCCACATGGTGTGCTATGGAAGAGATCTGAGGATTAGATGAGTAGATCTAAACTAAAGGCCTACTGAACTGAATAGGGGATAAAAGAAGTTTACTGCACGACTCAACCAAAGTAAGAGAATAACTGTGACTGTCTTCCCAGTGTTCTTCAAGCAAGTCATTACACAATAGGTAACTGATTATGTATCCTTTATAAACTGTTCTAATTTTATAATCTTAACCTAGCTGCTCATCATGTTTTACTCTCAATACCTGGCCATCAGTTTTAGGTAAATTAGCTACAAGTAAACTGTTAACCTTGTCAATCTTGAATCTTCAGTGTGTCATCATCACTCTTAATTCTGTGGGTATGGCCAGATTCCTGAACTGGCTAATGTTGGCTCAGCATCTTCTTAATTAGTTTTTCAAAAGCACAGTGTAAAATTCTGGGGCCAAAAAGTTGCTTGCACATATACGCAAGAAAGTTTCAGTAAGTTTCACCTACATCTACATGATTAGTGTGCAATTGACTATTAAGTGCCTGACAGAGTGTTCAGCAACAGAGCATTTTTGTAACCCAGGGAGAAATTTGATGACAAAGATTTCACGAGAAGATTCAGCCGCAGCGAAAAATGCCTTTGTTTTAATGACTGCCACGCCAGTTCATGTATTATGTCCATAGCACACTGTCCCCTACTGCGCGACAATATGAAATGAGTTTGTACAATGATCAACGGCGAATAGTGTATTTTACTAGTGTATCTAATCTCACATACACTTCAAAAATGCGGTTATGTAGCAGCCAAGTATATAACAGAGTATTCATTCTTTTTTAAAAAGATGGTAGTTTTGATTCTATGCAGTCTCATTATTAATCATTCACGTCAAGGGGTGTTCAAGGGAAAGAAATAATTACTTACACTGCCATCAACATACACGCTTATAATTGTAAAACATATTTCAAGTACACGTAGTACAACAGTTTACACTAAGATGTACAAACACACGGACCAGTCACATTAATGTGACCATTACTTATGTTTAACATGTGCAATAACAGCTCACAGACAGTAAGTGGCAGCACCAACAGTGGAGGGTACACAAAGCGTGACAAGGAGAATGCAGAAAACAGTACAATCATTAAACTTCCTGGCAGATTAAATCTGTGTGCCGGATCAAGACTCGAACTCGGGACCTTTGCCTTTCACGGGCAAGTGCTCTACCAACTGAGCTATTCAAGCATGACTCACGCCCCATCCTCACAGCTTCACTTCTGCCAATACCTCGTCTCCTACCTTCCAAACTTTACAGAAGCTCTCCTGCGAACCTTTCAAAACTAGCACTCCTGAAAGAAAGGATATTGCGGAGACATGGCATACCCACAGCCTGGGAGATGTTTCCAGAATGAGATTTTCACTCTGCAGCAGAGTGTGCGCTGATATGACACTTCCTGGCAGAGTAAAACTGTGTGCCGGACCGAGTGAAAATCTCATTCTGGAAACATCCCCCAGGCTGTGGCTATGCCATGTCTCCGCAATATCCTTTCTTTCAGGAGTGCTGGTTCTGCGAGGTTCGCAGGAGAGCTTCTATAAAGTTTGGAAGGTAGGAGACGAGGTACTGGCAGAAGTGAAGCTGTGAGGACGGGGAGTGAGTCGTGCTTGGGTAACTCAGCTGGTAGAGCACTTGCCCACGAAAGGCAAAGGACCCGAGTTCGAGTGTCGGTCCGGTACACATTTTTAATCTGCCAGGAAGTTTCATATCAGTGCACACACTGCTGCAGAGTGAAAGTCTCATTCTGGAGTGCAATCATTGTCGGAATTTGGAAATGGAAAGATTTATTAGAGGTCCAAAAAGACAGCGGGAGTCTGGTTCACGAACATATTCTGACTGCTGGTCAGCAGCGATACAGGCTGGAATTTGTATGCCAATACAGCAACTGGAGTCCACCGAGTGGTTACAGACGGCTTTTTCAGACAAAATCACGTTTTACACGCCATCGAGCACGAAACGTTTGAAAGCAAATACCCTGCCAATCGTCGGAAGGGTCCAGACTGAGGGAGGATGCGTTATAGTCTGTGGAATATTTTCGTGGCATTTCCTGTGTGACCTCATCACTCTGGAAGGCACAGTGGATCAAAACAAATACGTATCTTTCCTTGGGGACATTTTCCACCCCCCCATGCAGTTTGTTTTTCCTTGGCCTGATGGCACCTACCAGTAGGACTATGCAGAGTGTCACACGGCTCTTAGTGTGTGTGTGTGTTTGGAAGAGCAGCTGGATGGGTTTACCATATTCCATTGACCACAAAGTTTTCAGGATTTAAACACAATCAGAATCTGTGGGACCACGTCGATCGTGCTGTTCGCGACAAACCTAGTACAGCTGGCCGCAGCAGTGGAGTTAGTATGGCTCCGTGTCCCCATTGATACTTTCCTGGGCTCCATTGACATTCTTCCTGAACATCTCGTTGCAAAAAATAGTTGGGTTGGGGTTGGGTTGGGTTGTTTGGGGAAGGAGACCAGACAGCGAGGTCATAGCATTTGCCTGGAGCGATTTAGGGAAATCACGGATGGCCAGACGGGGGATTGAACCGTCGTCCTCCCGAATGCGAGTCCAGTGTTTAACACCTGCGCCACTTCGCTCGGTGCAAAAAATAGTTATTCCAGCTTCTGACATATGGTCACATTAATGTGATTGGACAGTGTTTTTATCACACTAGGTAAGATTTTGTATCTGCAGTGCAATTATGGTGCAATGGGACATTTAGCTGCATGGTTACTGGTAACTTGTTGCCACAGGTCGTATCAAATTGGGTGATAATATCAGCAGCCGACAAGAACTGACAAATATAAGATTTATTTCAGCAAAATATATGATTCCATTATTTCCACTTTCAAATTGGAGAGCTTAAAATTGATAGTTATTGAGTTGGCTATTACGGATTATAAAGTTGGGCACTGATTTTCGTATTTATTTTTTGTATTATATGTTTTTCAGAATATGACACAAGTTTTTGAGGTGGTGTTTCACGTTACAATAAAGTTGCTTCCATTTGTAAGATGAGGAACTGAAATGACATATGGTTCACGGATCATTGCAAAATACAGGATCTGCAGATACGTTTTCAGCCAATGAAGCTTGTAGTAAGAAAATATACAAGTGATGACATACAACGGTTCTACAAAGTTGGTTTGTGGAAGGCAGGCTGACAATGGGGAACACATTAAAATAATTTATTCATAGGTTCAAAAATGTAGTAGCATTTTTATTGCTTAACTGCTACATTTATCAAAGCATACTGTTGTTGACTAGAATAGCTTTTGCTACAAAGTCTGTTTTGGATTGTGTTGTAGGGACTGACAAATACATGTTTGGCAAGAGAATCAGGAAGAGATAATCATGTTTTAAGCAAACTGATGTTGGGTGGTGTGTAAAATACTGCAAGAAGTGCTGCTTTGAAGTCATTTACAAAAGAACAGAAAACGCTCTTCTCAATGTGATAACAAGGCTTGACAGTGAACCATAAAATTATTGTCAAAGATTGAAATGCAAGTGCACACACTAATACTACAGAAGGAGCATGGTCAGCTATGCAATGATCTATGCAGGGAATGAACAAGTTCAAAAATCTGCTTAACTCTTGTTTTATTATACATTGATGATGAAGTGGAGAGAAGAAAGTGAATTATTATGAAATTTATGGTAGGTGATTCCAAAATTAATCATACGGAAAAGTTTTGATTTTGGTTGTACATTTTGCTTTTCAATTACTACTTCCATTATAGTTGCAACTCTTTAGGCTAAACAGAATTGGTAAAGAAGGAAAATTGGCAGTGCTGTGGTCAGACCATGCAGCTGAAGATCCCATTACACCATAATTTCAGTGTAGATTATGGTGTCCATTTCACTTTCATCGAAAAAGGGGACATTTAAAATAAATTAGAGAAAAACCTGGGACAATGAACAAAAAATGGGACACAAATATTGTATTGACTAAATTTAATACACATACAAGTTTACCTTTACAACCTGCACTCAGATGATCCCAAATCACTTTTTACAATTATTCTGCCACACTATCGCCATACTTTTCACTTTTACGTACTTTATCAAGAATTGCATTTTCGTTTGAAATTGTATCATGAAAGTCAGTACACGATACACCATTAAAGTGTGTTTTGACAATGAGCAAGGCCCTAGCTGTTTCAACTTTCATTCTGTTTTTTTCACCTGACCACAAAGAGTTCACTAACGAAAACACACATTCCACAGCAGCATTTGACCCAGGAAGTGCCAGACAAAACTCCACCAAATGAATCATGTTTTTCATGTTAATGTTTTTCCTTTTGAAATAAGCAAATATTTTACACCACGTTGCACTAACACTTGCTTTGTCTCCTTCTTCACTTTTTATGACATTCTGTGCACATGAAAATTCATCGAACAGTTCGTCTTCATAAACAGGAAAATTTGGTACAATACTTTTAACAAAAACACAACAGTCCTGAATATCCTTCCACTGTAGCTGCTCATTTTCAGTACTAACCCAGTCAAATGCTTTAAAAGATGCGAGAAATGGTGAACACCATTCTATAATGTACTCAATGAAGGAGTCATAGAAGATGTCAGCATAAATATGAAATTGTTCTGCAGTAATTTCACCCTCTTCTTCCAGCTTTCTTAGAGTCTCATGTACAACGAATGTGAGAAATCTTTCAGACTTTCTACATTGTAATTTGCCCAACAATTTGTTTATTTCTTGATAAACTTCCACTATTGTGATTTCTTGTTTCTTAATACATTTAATTGTTGTGGAGAAAGGTTTTATCTGGCTAACAAGAAAATGTAGAAGAACAATAGACACAGAGTTGTCAAAGAATTGTTTAAGGATAACAGGACACTAATCAAGGAAAATGAAATATGATTTCCAAGCAGGAAATATCTCTACAATTCTTTCCAATGCTGGTAGCAGAGATAGCCACCTTGTCTTCCTGTGCCCAAGTACAGTTTTGTATTCCAATTCAGTAAACTTACAGGATGACTTCAGAGATTCAACCCTTACTGTATGTATGTGGAAATGCTGGTAGATTTTGTTTACAATAATTGGCAGTCGGTGGGTAGGCAATCTGAGCCAGTTTGTAAAGAATTGTGCACAACATGTGCTGGACAGCCAACACCTACTATATTGTTCACTGTGTTCTGTTGCAGTTTATAGAACAAATTGTTTTTTCCTTTCCTCTGTTTACCACCAAAATTAGTGTTATTGTTGTCTGCAGAAACTGCAATCATCTTTCCCTCAAGATCATATTTCTTTAAGACCTCCAACACATAATTCTGAAGTAAATCTGAAGTTTCTCCAGCTATATTAACCAATTTGAGCACTTTCACAGTGATGCCATTTTCAGTGTGAAAATATCTGATAAGGAGAGGAACCAACTTCAAATCCAGATGATTCGATGTATCAATCATTACAGAAATGAATCAAACACTTTTCAGTTCATTTAAAACCTGCTGAGCTGCATACAGTGCAATAACATTTGAAATGATTGCATTACATTTTGTGTGTCCTCATGTGAATTTAGGATTGAAAAGTTTTTTAACAACTGCTGTAGTACAGTCCATTGACTTACAGCTATGGTTATGCATTGCACTGTGGTATGCAAACGTAGGTTCTTGTGATGCCAACTGCCTATGCAATTCTGTTACTGATTTTAAGTTTACGTGAGTTACTCACGCATTTATTTGCTCTTTTCATTTGATCACTCATGCGATGTTTCTTCATCTTAATGTGATTCACAATGTCAGACCTTCCACCATGACCAATAGCAAATTTTGATCTGCACAACGTACATTCTACAGTTTCTCCACTACCAGTGATAAAAGGAAACTCGCTTTTTATATCGCTGATAAAATTACACTTTTGTTTTGGCATAATGAAACAGTCATTGCACAGTGCAAAACACTAACAGTGTAGTGACGAAAGCCAGAGAGCAAGTATCAGTGGTGTAGAGTGTCTCTGGACCGAAAGGACAGATTCAGTGGATCGAGTTAGAAGAGAAACCTATAGTGCGTTTAAAATTACTTGCGATTTTTGACAGTTCGGTACATGTTTGGGATATGCTGAAAGTTATCACACACTTCCTAGCATAAATAATTGCACAGTTCATAGCAAGTCAAACAACCAGTATCGTAAAATACTCTAGCTAAGCGGAATCATAAAAAAAACGGGACATTTGAGCGTCCCCCAAAAAAATTTTCGGGACAGCGGGACATTTTGGTAAAAAACGGGCTGTCCCAGGAAAAACGGGACGAATGGACACCTTACTGTAGATATAAAATCTTTGCTAGCGTGATACAAACTCTGTCCAATCACATTAATGTGACCATATGTCAGAAGCTGGAATAACCACTTTTTGCAACGAGATGTTCAGGAAGAATGTCAGTGGAGCTCAGGTAAGTATCAATGGGGACACAGAGCCATACTAACTGCAGTGCCGCAGCCAGCTGTGCTAGGTTTGTCGCGAACAGCACGATCGACGTTGTCCCACAGATTCTCGATTGAGTTTAAATCCTGAAAATTTTGTGGTCAGTGGAATGTGGTTAACTCATCCAGCTGCTCTTCCAATGCCACACACACACACACACACACACACACACACACACACACATTGCACAGTCCTACTGGTAGGTGCCACCTCTAGCTAATTAAGTACAAAGTAGTGTCACAAACCAATTGAAGCAGTGCCTATTTTAGTACATGTGTGAACTAGAAAAAAAAAAAAAGTATGTTGTGACAGGTTGGTTTGTAGTGTAGCTCGAGGGCTAGGTAAGATTGGAATGTTACAGTTTGGTTGTGAGAAGGCAAAGCCAACAAATGTAAATGCAGGAAAACTAGCTGTGGTGATGGACTGATCTGTAGCATAGCCAAAGGTGTAGATTAGGTGCAAATGTGTGTATGTAGCTGTTCAATCTCTACAATACATTTATGCTGATCATTTAAAAACTCAGTGGGTTGTTTCAATAACATCCCAATTTGCAAGAAAGTGGTTATGCATCAACCTAGGAGTACAACTTAAATTTTATGGTACATTGTTTTTCATGAAAGCTTTCTACACAACTGAATTTCATTATGCCACCACATAATTTCGTACACTCGAAGTCATGTCAATGTTCATCAAGTCCTATTTTCCCAATGGATCTGTCATCTTGTCTAGCCAGTCAATGCCGCCAGTTTACTACTGCCATTATGTATTTAACATATTTTTCTTACATCATAATTTTCAGTGCACTGTACAGGGATTTCTAAATGATTTATGTTAGTAGATGCACTTCCTACAATTTAGTAGCCTACATATAATTCTTACAGTTGCTGACCACTTGGAATTGGCTCCGTACGTATTCCACAGAATGTTTTAGTGGTTCTTATGTTAAATTGTTGATATTCACAGTCGCATTCCCCCCCCCCCCCCTCCCCCCCAAATATGACGACATTTGTGAGGTTGTAGTTAGGATGGCACCTACAAGTACTGTTTAAATTTGTGACACTGAAATGCATTATTTGTGGCACAAAAATTGCCAACTGCACCACAAAATGGAAATACCAGTTACACTGTAACCACACTTCCGCTGATTGTGTTTATCGCCCTGCATGACATCAGACAAAAGATACAAACAGGCTCTATGACACGAGTATCAAATTGCTTAACAAACTTCCTTAGTACCCATGTGGATGTTGCTCTGCAGGTGTTTATTACTAATAGGTGTTTTTATAGTAATACATAATGCCTCTCAGAAAGGTAGACTATCTTTCTTTGCACCATACAATCTATAAATAACTGAAATGCACTGTGTTTCTGTAATTGTTTCCTGCAAGATATGACATGATTTATAGTACCTGTTGAAAATAAAAAAAAAAGTATTGCTTTTTATGGAAAATAAATAATAAACTGCCTTTCTATGTTACGTAATACAATTATTCACAGCAGCATAGGAAGAATACAAAAGTAAAGCTGCCCTCACCTCTTTAAAGATGCTTCGTGCATCCTGTGTACCACTGTGGTCATCAGGCACCCCCCACTCTTGCAGACACTGAAAAGGAGAGCACCAAGTTACTATTGTGTGAACTACAAATACCACACACTTGTTTAAGTAATGTCATGACCACCACAAAACTTCTTTCTTTTTTGTGTAATGAATAGCAAATAACATACAGAGAGCCAGTTCTATATAATTTGGTGCCCTTTGCAATTAATAGTTTTTTAAGGAGGGGCAGGGCTGCCAAATGGAAGTTTTAATGTTATAATCCTTACTGAAAACAAAGAAAACAAAAAGCATGCACATTTCCATACAGTGGGAAAACAACTATGTCACCTTGCACATAGATGACAAACGTATATACTGTGTAATGAACACAAACTAGTTAAGGATGAATACTGACAGTCAGTTGACATGGAAATAACACAAAAAAAAGAACGTCGTCAGCATTTTAGACTCATCAGACTCCATCTTGAATTCATAACAACAGCCAAAGTCATGTGGTGACACACTGTTCCTATGTCCACTTAGTTCTCACATATGGATTCTTTTTTGGGTTTAAAAGCACAAAACATGGGCACTATTTTCAAACTGAGGACGATAACAATTTTAACTAAAATTAATAGTGAGATTCATTGTCAAGAACTATTTAAAAAACTGAATATCCTTACTGAACCAAGTTAGCACTTCTTCCAATTTGTTGTGTGTATCAGTGAAAACATTATTAAGTATGCTACTTCACTAGGAGTTCCATACACACTCATGGAACAGGAGCCAGTTTGGAGTTACATTTTCAAAGGTAAAACAAACAAAACAGAATTTTCTATAAGGAATAAATTGCACAATAAACCGTCAAATGAAAGATCCATTTTCCAAACATTACAGTGCGAGATCAGGAGGTGTTAATACAAAATAAAACAAGGGATTAACAATGATCTTTTTCTGCCGTAGAATATGCCTGAGTCATCTCCTGTACCAACTATTGTTTTAATGGAGCTCTATGTTTGAGATTTCCAGGTGCATTAGAATTCTCCGATAGTGAGCTTCCATTCTGTTTGCAAGTGCACTTTTGCACGCTTTATGTTCTTCAACCATAGTCTCAACATATATTTTCCCCTTTGTTACTCATGAAATGAGCTGTTTCATTGACAAAGATGTACATCATCTCCTTTTGCTGTGTAGGGTACTTCTTGGAAAAGAAGCCTATGCCGAAATCCTTTTATAAAATCATAAAATGATAAAAATCATTAACAACAATAATAAATGATAAAACAATGACCTCACAGTATATCCTATACGTTATGCGCTTTGTAATTAAGAGCCACTCAATGTAAACAAACAAGATCAAAAGATGAAAACACAACTTGGATATTGACAGTAAAAACTTGAGCCTTGAACAAAAGGGGGTAAATTACCATCTTGCACAAAACGCCTTACCAGTGTAATGCCAAAATGTGTGTCTTGATGATTTTCTAATTAATATTTATCCATTGTAATTTAGCAACGAAGCACTATACATATAATAATCATTATCACCAATTTGTACATGAATATTATGCCCTGCCTTACCACTGTACTTATTATGGTCCATTTAATGACATATTTTAATGTTTGCCATTTTATAACTTTTAATTTGAGACACCTAAAATTTTGTTTCATACATCAGTTTCAATGTGGTAAAAGCTCAAGTTTGTAATTATTGGTATATTTTGTTCTCGTGCACATGTTATGTTACTGTTTGTAATTATTAGCGCACTTGGCTACCGTTCACATGTATTGTCAAAGTACCTCAATTTCTAACTGTTACTTTGTAATGCACAACTCGTCCCACAGCCACACGATTCTTTATTTGGATCAACGGTAAAAGAATAAATGGAATGTTTTGTCGGGGTTTCGTCTCTAGGATTCGCATGAATGTTATAATACTTTCTATCGTAGCACACACTTGTTATATTTTAATTACATGGAGTATTTTTGATTACGTGATAAGTTACTTTTACATTTTAAATCACTTCATACATTCGTTCTAATTCATTGGATTGTTCCCTACTTACATTTGAACTGCATGCTTCTGCAACGTTTTGTTGTTGACCATTAGTTAAATGTCTGGGGAGATCGCTTGCAATATGCAGCGAACTGTTATCAGTTTGTTGATGCTCTGATGGACAGCACATTTGTTTACTATTTCCGCTTTGGTTATGTGAAGTTGTGTCGTTTACCACATTAATTTCAGTTATTCGTCTAATAGGATCACTTTCCTTACACACTACACTGTTGGCAGGGGTTTCTCCACTACGTTTTTCGTAACGCTTCAGGGACTGTAATAAATACTCTTCCAATCTTGCATTTGAACTTAGAACTGTATCTAGCTTTCTATTTATTGCCGAGTTATCATGTGATATTTCATATGTTAACTTCAGAAGATTTTCTACAAGCTCCAGTAAGCAACTGTTTACACTGTTCTCCAAGCTTTTGGGTTCATGCGCTTCTTTTCCTCTGACAAGTTCGATACCTAACCTATTTTCGCAAGCTTCACAATGAAACTTAATTTGCTCTTTAGAACACGACACTGCACGGGCCGCTCTGTTACTAAGGCCTACACAATCACTGTGGAATGATTTTCTACACCATAATCCACACACTAAAGCTATTTCCTTGCTATTAACTGTTTTTTGGCACTTTACACACGATTTACTTCCGTCACTCGGCGCCATCATTGTTTTTACAAGATCGTGTACTACCTGTAGCGACGACCGAGAATTCGGCACGCGAACTGTGCTGTAGCACGCATGCATAGCTCTCCCGCGCCAGCCGGCCACCGCATTCTGGGCTGCGACGCCGACCTGTTCGGACGCACTGCGCTAACGCTGGTCTGATCGCCGCTACTACGTTATTCTCCGCCGACGCACTTGACTGCCGTGAAACGGCGTGCGCCCGCCGGTGTTGGTTATTGTATTTGCGACGACGCACACTGAACAAGACGGTGTGCGAACGCCGCGAAATACACGCGCTTAGTTTATTGCCCGTTTACGGGCAAAATTGTCGTTGAGTTTAGCTATTCATGATGCTTGTCGTAACTTCGTCGTGATGCGCGTGAGCAAATTTGTCGAGTCTTCCCAATATCGCGACACCACGCAGCAGAGCTCCCACTCTGCTTCCACCGAAGATAGGGATGATTCCGAGCCAGGGTCCGGATACCCCACGGTGACAGCCAAGGTGCAACTGGCAATCCCAGCGTGCTGTCTCGTGACTTTCCCCAATGCCAGACGTTGACTTACCCAAACAGATCAACCATTCACTACAGTCGACCGTGGTACCGCTAGGGACCGCCGAAAACAAAACATGACACACAAAAAACACACTAGAAAGACACACAAACCCGAAGGCGAACCAGGCATGTCTGCTGTCAGCAGCAAAAAACAAGCCACGGAGGACGTGGCTGCAGCAATGGCCACCCCTCTACCTGACGATGACGAGGAGGACATGGAAGTGGCAAATGTCCGCACTTCAAACAGATTCAGTGAACTCGCACATGACGCAGGCGACGATCCCCGCCCTGGGGCAACAGCGTCTTCAGAGAAAATCCGCGCACCACCCATCATTAGTTACCAGACAAAAGGCTATATGGATTTCGTCAAGGAAATCAAACCAGGGCTCGAAAGCAAGATACAAAGGAGACACTGTTAAATTCCAACTCGACAACCCAGACGACTACCGCTATGTCCGGCAACACCTCGCCCTTCGCGGTATGCAATATCACACGTATGACCTAGAGCCAAACAGACTACAAAAAGTAGTCATTAAATATCTCCCTGACTTTGCGGAGCCGCTCGAAATAAAAGATGCGTTGACCGAACTCAACTTTGATGTCGAAAACGTAATTCAAATGCGTGAATACCGACAAATAAATGGAAAATCACAGCTCGTGAGATTACCAAACTTCATAGCCACCATTGTAAAAGGTGAAAATGCTGGTGAAATCTACAAAGTAAAACGCCTTTACGACGGAATCCTACAGAAGGAAAGATGGCCCAACGCAGTGCTACCGCTGCCAGCGGTTCAACCACGGCAGCCGCAACTACCGAGCTGAACCACGTTGCGTAAAATGCGCAGGGCCCCATCTATCCTCTCTGTGCTTGAAACTCAAAGACAAAGATCCAACGTGCGTACACTACTGGGGAAACATCCAGCAAGCTACCGGAAATGCCCGAAATACATTAAAATGCCACAAGCCATGAAAAACAACTCGAAACGAGAAGCTGGAAAGCCAAAACAAAAACCAGCCCCAGCCATAAACACCACAAATTTCCCGACGTTGAGAAGCCGTGGGAGTGTACCCACGATTATTTAAAAGGGTACCCAAAGGGAGTGTACCGCAGCAAACACAGGTAACGGCTGCCGCGGAGCAGCCAGCCCGGCGGACAATACGTCTGCCGCACTACACGCACTTCCCCACAGCGGGAATGAACCCTGACGCAACTACAAGGCATCGCCAGCCTACTCACTTTCACTTCGTTTGATCTGGCCAATATGGCCACGACAATAAAAAACACTATGGCACAGCTTCAGGCAACAAACACCTGACAAGATCTCAAAGCTGATAGTACTAGCGTCTGTAGTTTTAAGTTTCTTCGACGGACCATAATACAGTAGACAATCTGTACATAATAAACTGGAATGCTGACGGCATTCTGAGACAAAAGCATACTCTAGAACATTTTCTGGATGATATGGGAGTTGTCATAGCTCTCTTAACAGAGACGCACCTCGACCCCGACCAAAATCTAGCGATTAGGAACTATTCCATGTATCGGAAAGACAGAGCGGACCGTCCAAAAGGCGGAACGCTAATACTAATTAAAAACAGCATTGCTCACAGAGTGGTGGAAGTCCCTCCACTCGAAAGAATGGAGGCGTCTGCCATAGAAATCAAGCTCGATCAGGGATTAGTCATTCTCGTAGCTGCTACCACCCTCCAGGAAGAAATATAACTGTCAGAGACCTGGATTCCCTGTTAGGACTAGGGCCGAAAGTCATTGTGGCTGGAGACCTGAACTCCAAAAGCAGGACATGGGGTTGCCTCGCAAACAACAACAGTGGTGGCACGCTGTACAACTATGTGCAAACCACAATGATGTGACTATAATGGCGCCTGACGAACCGACCCACTTTCCAAAAATCCAGACCACAGACCCGATGTACGAGACATATTTGTAACAAAAAACTTCAACGGGGTTTACGACCCAGTGGTTATAAAAGAAATAGAGTGACCACGGCCCTGTTGGTATCGAAATCACAGGAGCCAGACACAACCGAAACAACAAAGTCTATTACACATATAGCACCGACTGGGACAGCTACAGGGACCTAGTCAGGCAGCATACCACCGAACCACCTAGACTCACAAACCGTAGGGATACAGATCAAGCCGTGGACCACTTCACCCACATAATTAACGAGTGCAACATACAAACATCCACCAGAACACGCCATCTAAATAGAAGGCAGGACCTACCTGAAGAAATTCAGGAACTACTACGCACAAAGAAACGTTTCCGTAAAAGGTGGCAGGCTTACCGCGATCCCGAAGACAGGAGAATCGTGAACAGTCTAGCCCAGGAAATCAGGATACTCTTGGCTGAGTTCAGAAGCTCTCTCTGGGAACAAACTCTCCACGAAATCGGGAATAATCCACTAAAGTTCTGGCGCATAATCAAGTCGCGTAAGGAATCCGCCAAATCCACGGCCAAAACGGTCTAGTCTACGACCCCCACGACAAAGCGGAGGCCACGGCAAATTCCTTGGAACTACGGTTCATGGAAAACATCGTCACTGATGACGAGGCAGATGACCACGATGAAACGGTCATTCGCACAGTTCCGAGAATTTTACGAAGACGCTCGGACAAAATTTTTCAACCTGTGACAGAACAACAATCTGCTCGGCCATCAAAGGGCTCGGCAACAACAAATCCCCCGGTCCTGACGGCATCAAGCCACCCCAGCTCAAAAACCTACCCCCCCTCAGCCATCCTTATCCTACTAAACATATTCAACTCCTGTCTTAAATATACATACTCCCTATTCTCCTGGAAAACGGCGAAGGTCATAACCATACCCAAACACGGAAAAAATCCCGTATTCCCACAAAACCGTAGTCCCATTTCCCTCCTTTGTATCCTAGGAAAAATACGCGAATGCCTTATCCTCACCTCACTCCAGACATATAACCATCCCACAACAGTTTGGATTTCGCGCCGGACATGGCACAATAACTCAGGCCACCCGAGTGGTCGAGCAGATTTGCAAGGCACGAGTCGAAGGCCAAAGTACGGGGGCCGTATTTCTAGATATAGAAAAGGCCTTTGACCGCATATGGCACTACGGCTTGCTATACAAAATACACAACTATGGCTGCCCACACCACATTCTTAAAATACTGTCGTCCTTCCTAAGCGATAGGAAGTTGTACGTAAACCTGGAAAGACACAAGAGCAACCTCAAATCCATAGAGGCAGGCGCGCCCCAAGGTTCCGTACTTGGCCCAGTCCTTTACAGCATTTACACCAATGATATACCCCAAAGGGACAACACCCAATTAGCTCTCTTTGCGGACGACACGGCCGTATACGCCAGTCACTCTAACCTAAATTACATAGTATACTATCTCCAAAGGCACCTTGACGAAATTACGCAATGGTGCAATCTTTGGAAAATTAAAATCAATGCTTCGAATTCCAAAGCCATCACGTTTACAACCAAAAGACGGCCACCAAACCGGCAGATCACGATCGAAGACAACGACCTTCCCTGGTGTAACACAATCAAATACCTAGGGCTAAAGTTTGACACAAACTCCTCTGGAGCGAGCACATCACAAACGCGAGCAATAAAGGCTCAGGACGACTTTTCCAGCTTTACCCGCTCCTGAAAGGAAACGGGCTGACCACGCAAACAAAGCTAAAAATCTGGAAGATGGTGGTCCTTCCAGCTCTACTCTACGGCTGCGAGATCTGGGGTATGGCTGCTGACACCCACATGCGCAAATTGCGAGTCATTCAGAACAAAGCACTTTGTATCATCACAGACGCGCCATGGTTCGTCTCAAACACCACTATACACAGAGATACAAACATGCCCACTGTATCGTCTATAATACAGTTGAGAACACAAACATTTTACGAAACTGCCGAAATATCACCTTACCAACTGATATCATCACTGGGCTCAGACCCATTCCACATCAACTACAAACATCCTAAAAACACAATATCCCGACACTTTAGGGTATAAATCATGATCCCCTCACACAACACACTTACAACTATACATGCACGAACAAACCCCATCATGTTAACAAACCCAAAAGTCAGACAGAGGGCATTAGGCGAAGTCCACCGGCCCTTCAGAATACATGGACTGAAGTCCAGTCATGACAACGGCAGCGGCAACGGCACCTCTCCCGCCTGGCTGCACAGCTCCCCTGCAGCCAGACCTCGCCGTCTGAGCGTGAGGAAGCAGAAACTGCGAACGCACCGCATTCTGATCACAATACAATCGCATGGCATACCACTTGGTTTCATATTTCTCAACAATATAGATCACTAAGAAAACAAATTTCAGTATTATTTAAATAATTTATGGCGAGCTGAAGACCTAACGTTTATCTGCCACAAATTGGTGGCATACGGACAGACGCAATAGTTACACATATTTTTCGCTCTCAGGTTGCCGCGTACTTTAATCGTGACTTATTTTACTTTTAAAATCCAAAAACGCCTTCCGAACACATATGTTAATCTAAATATTTTATCACGTACGCAGGCTCATTGGAGAGGCGTGCAAAGCTGGAAACTTAGTCCTTCTGGACAGTTTTGACGTGAAAGAATTTATCTCAGAAGAATTACATTACAGTTATCTGTTGCATCTGGTCATGAGCAATGGCACTCTCAACTAAAATGGCAAAAGGTCTCTAAAACAGATGTAAGTCGGCAATGTCATCAAAACAATTAGAAAACTATCCTCGAAATTCCATCGAGGTCACAATGAATTCTTCAGAACTCGCGTTTTCTTCAACGCTAGTGAACTTAGGAACACGGAGGCTGTTTTTTGTGCGAATTTGTTCCTTGCATAATGCGATTTTCTTTTTAAAAGCATCAACATCTTATCAGAAGTATATTGTTTCTCACCTTGCAATGTCGTCACACAACACAACAGATGGGTGGAATCGGACGCTTCCATTGACCCGGTTTTTAAATAGAAAAATCTGTCCGGGCATGCCCTTAGACTCAACCAACGTATTTTGCAGCAATACATAAAATCTCTATACTATTAATTCAATTCCGCAGAAAACTGTTGCAATTCACAGTGTAATAATGCGTGCGAGCTCAGAAAATTTACTATGCGCACCTAGGGCGACCATCATTTGCACATGGTTTTAAGGGAGATAACCAACATCTGGCCATTTTTTAAATGGAGGTTTACGGGGATTTATTAGCAATAATTTTCAACCGCCCAACTGCATCGTATTGTCTTGGAATGATTGATATAAAATTGGGATACTTTGCTTACTTTTATTTTATTATGTCATACGGTATCATATTTTGGGGTAACTTCATTTTCACCGATGATAACTAATTCACTTCAGACTCAAATGAAACCATAGGTGGAAGGTGAACGATCACTGCGTTTACATGGGGCTCCCAAAACCGGATTTCTTAAACCAGTTTCCCCAATATCGTACCGCTTCTGGGTTGTCATCACCCCATTTACATGGGGCTCCCAAAACCGTATTTCGTAAA
Organism: Schistocerca americana; assembly: GCF_021461395.2. Taxonomy (NCBI): domain Eukaryota; kingdom Metazoa; phylum Arthropoda; class Insecta; order Orthoptera; family Acrididae; genus Schistocerca; species Schistocerca americana. The sequence continues at coordinate 197,913,885 of NC_060127.1, forward strand.
TAGATTTCCTAATACCGCTTCAAGGTTATCATGTAAACACCTCAAAATCTGTTTTGGAAATCCACTTCTGGTTGCTTGTTTTCCAATTCCGCAATCGATTTTCGCTCCCATGTAAACTCAACCGGTTTTGAAATGTGCTTGGGCTGTCAGGTTTAGTCTTATTTTTAAAAATGTTCGGCTAATGTGGACGGAGAGGCTTTTTGTACAGTAAAGAATAAATAGAAAAATTACACCGAAGCTGTTAACACCTCGTCTGATCGAAGAGAAACAGCGATGGTGCTGACTACATCAGACACTGTAACAGCCGTTTTCCAGGCGCCATATTTAACTGGGCTACCAAATCCGCTTCAGACCTTAACAAGTAAATACGACAGTCAAAAATGGTTTTCGAAATTCGTTTTTCGTGTTTCGGAAGATGTGTCGCATTTAAACGCAGTGAGTACTCTTACGACACACTGGGACATTTCGTGTTGACTGTCCTTTGTTTTCGATTGCTGCCAACTTATGTGTTCCATCAGTACTGCCTCTTCGTCGCATAGCGAAACTTGTTGAGCAAGTGGTTAAGAAATAACTAATGTAACGAGTACATCTGAACATTAAAATCTCTATAATGCGATTTCTGGAGTCCTTGTTACTTCTGTGTATAGTTTATACCACAGCTGCTGATCTGTTCGAGACGAACGCATCCGTGCGTTGCCCGTACCACAAATATACTGTTGAGCTACCTACTTTCATTGTATTAAGATGACAAATCCTATAATACTTAGGAGTAAAGAAGACCACTCGCCAGTCCTGCAAAGCGGCCCGTCTCACTGTCTGTGAGCGCACTTCTCAGCCCTGTGGCTCAGCAGCCTCGGACGAAACGGGCCCGTGACGTCACTGCAAGGGCCGCGCTGGGCCACCTGTCTGATTGGTGTGCGACGGGCCGGCGTTGCCCGTCAGCCCAAGGGCGGACGAAACGAGACCGAACGTCAGTTCGCGGGCAAGGCATTGTTTCATGTTTTATTACCACAACTAGGAGTGCATACTTTATTTTATCGTTATTTTATGTAATTCTATTTCACACATGAAATTTTACTCTGGGCCGGTTGTACAACGTCCGGTTAAATCCAAGGTTAGCTAACCACCGAATAAGTTAACCACGGTATAAAGGCCCGTCCACACGCAACGATCTGTCTGCGCAAATGTCTGCGCACATCACATCTGCGCAGACAGATCGTTGCGTGTGGACAGAAGATTTGCACCAACCTGAGGTGTGTGCAAACCTGGAAGTTGGAGTTGGAGGTTTGAGCGAAACCTCTCAAATCTGTGGGTTCAAACCGCATCTGCGCAGACGAGTTGGAGCGTGTGGAAAGGAGATCGCCGCAAATCTGGCGCGAAATAGCTGTTTGCTCAGTCTAGTGTTCGAATTTGTGCGCACAGGGCATTAAAATGGCTGATAACTCGTCAGTGTTCTCGAGAGCTTGTTAGTGAATTCATTGAAATATGTAGAAACCACCCATGTTTGTGGAAGATTAGAGTACAGAATATAGTGACCGAGACAAAAAGACAGCACCATACAATGCTCTAATTGAAAAATTGCGGGCAGTTGACGCCTCGGTAAACAGAGAAACAGTAATTAAAAAAAAATTTCGTTGCGAACTGTTTACCGAAAAGAGTTATCCAAAGTTCAGAAATCTAGAAGATCTGGTGTAGGAGTAGATCAAGTATACCAGCCAACGTTATAGTATTTTGATCTGCTTGGCTTTCTTAAGTTTCGCCTTGCAAATCTCGCAGTAAATTTATGTGAGAAAACTGCTTTCGCTTTAGCAGCCACTGTCTACACCATTTTGACCGCTTTCACTGTTTCCTGCGGTTGGTCTGAATGTTTTTTGCAACACAAGTTGCGAACACAGACCACAACAGAACTTCCTCCATTTCTATATTTCAGAATAACTGAATTAAATTTTTGACGTTTACGGGGAGCGTAGTCGCTTGCCACTGATTTCTTTTCTACACCGACAGATGGCGGGCGAGTACTAGATTGGGGTTTGTGTCGTGTGAACACACCACATTTGCAGCGATCTTTTGCATGTACAGACATTTGCGCAGACAAATCGTTGCGTGTGGACCGGGCTTAACTTTGGCAGCGCGTTGTACGATGCCATTTGATTCTCAGATTAGTTAATCCTGGAATAGCGATCTCGTTCAGTTAAGTTGGCAACAGCAGAAGAGCACTCTGGGTATTTTCGTGCGTTTTTGAAGTTTATTTACGTCTCGTCGTCTGCAAAAAGAGCTCGATTAAAATCAGTGAAAAGCGATCGAGAGGTCAAAACTATTCCCTGGAAGATGTATTAAAGCTTGTCGATATCGTTCACGATTTCAGAAGCATAATAGAGAACAAGTAAACGGGTGCAGTGTCATGTAGTGAAAAAGTCAGTCAAAACATTTAACTAACCTTGTAATGTATGTATAATGAAGTATCTCTTGAAATTGGTTAAATGATTAAGTTTTCGTCGTTTGACCAATAAGATATCTTTCCAAATTTCAGAACAAAGCATGGGAGAAAGTATGCGATCTCTATAATTCACAAACAACATCAAGCAGAACCAGTGATGAGCTGCGACAGATATATGACACGCTAAAGAAAGAGACCAGAAAATATTATACTGCATTAAGGCAGCATAGGCACCAGACTGGCGGTGGGCCTTTTGTCCAACATAAATTTGTAATTGTGTATACAAAAATACACAATGTAATTAAACTTCCTTCAGATGGCCACACTAGTCATTTTGATCGTGACGCAACGTTTCTAGGTAAGAATGTTCCGTCCAATATGGTAGATGATGAATTTTTCGTCGGCAGCTAATGTAGTAACTATTTTGAAAGGCAAGCAGCTTTTTAAAATAATGAACGTCATGTCATCTTTTCAGAGACTGCAACAACCAGCGACAACACAGGCGTCACGGAGTTTAATTTTGCCGATAATTCTGAGGTGTGCTATTTACGGGCTAGCTCTCTGTCGTAATTAAATTTCAGAATGATTAATTCACTACAGTGGCAATGGTTGTTTTACGGTAACTATAGTACATTTACTGAATTATTGAACACGGTTTGTTCCTCCACTTCTGCTGCTTCTTTTTTTCCATATACAAATAGGCTACCATATTTATGATGAGGCGGTAATTAAATATTTTATTGAGGAATACACATGGAGAATAGGTTGTCAACATTTATAGTGGACAGCCATAAACCTTTTTATATTGCTGGGGTATAATTAATGTACTTATGGGTCATGTCTTAACTAGAGGCTGTTGTCATTTAATGTCTCCTAAATATGTAAGTAACAGTTGCTTTTAAATATATAATTATGGCTTTACAATTATCTCTAGCATCTATGTGTAATACAGGGGGAGGGGGAAGTAACTGGAGAAGTAATATCTTCACTCTGTTCTTCCATGTTTTCTACAATAATCTCTACTTAAAAGTGTCACTTTTGTTTTCAGATTATAAATCTCTATTCACAAATGTCTGAAGTAAGCGTGCCATTGCTTGTGGAGACACATCCAACAGGTAAGAAACATGAAAACTACTTTAAAATAAGTAATTATACGGTAGCACTTCGTACAGTTATCTCAAAAGTGAATGTTGTAATATTCTAGCGCTCCATTTTTGTTCGTAATGAAACACAGTAGTTTCAAATGATGTATTCATTTACAGATATGTTGTGTCTCATGCGTAAGCTCAATGCAAACAATTTTCTTGTTGAATTAAATTAGTTAAACTGTGTGCAACTCATTGAGCTGTAGTCCATCAGATGATAAATTACATAAAATATAAGGAGTTGAGCACTGCAGATTAATCAACATCGACACTTCAAAATGTGAATTGCATACAAAGTAGCTCTAATCTAATGTTTTTTTGCGTTATTGTCAACTGCATGATTTGATTTCAGATAACACAACTTGCAAAAATCCAATACGAGTTTCAAGAAGCCCACTACATCCTACATTGGATCTAAATGCAAGTTCTTTACATGAATCTGACTAATTCTGCAAGCTTGCAGTTACTGCGAAATGAAACAACTGGTAAGCAAATTAATTACTCTGTTCATGAATTTTCTCAGTATTGTAATATAAAATTCAAATATTGCATTACCTGTTGACATCATCCTCTGGCACACAAAATGTAAATCTCATGTAGGGGGAACCGTAAACTTATGTTTACACTAGGTCAGCAGTGCTTATAATTATAGTTTCACAAAATAATATTTTGTTGGCAGTACAATACTTGATGTTGAGTGTAAATATTTTAACAGCCTGGAGGGTTCACACCGGTTAACTCAAAAAGTTAGGCAAATGTAATTTAAAATTTAGAACTACTTAAACCTAACTAACTTAAGGACATCACACACTTCCATGCCCGAGGCAGGATTCGAACCTGCGACCGTAGCAGCAGCGGGGTTCCGGACTGTAGCACCTAGAACCGCTCGACCACAGCGGCCGGCTATAGCGAAGTACTCTTCATAATTTCATTAGATGCATCTGCAGCCGTCATTCAGTTATAAATTAACTGCTTTTACTGCTTCGATGTACATAGTCATACAGTAATACGTTCCCTGACTTTTCACGACTTTCTTTACCTTTCTTCTAAGGCTGTTTTCCTCCCATATAAAGGCCTGTATATACTACACAGAAGCCCCAAAAAGCTGGCATAGGCATACAGTATTCAAATGCAGAGAGATATGTAAACAACCAGAATACGGCGCTGTGGTCGGTAACGCCCGTATAAGGCATGTGTCTGGAGCAGTTGTTAGATCGGTTACTGCTGCTACAATGGCGGTTTATCAAGATTTAAGTGAGTTTGAACGTGGTGTTATAGCCGGCGCCGCGCGACTGCTACGGTCGCAGGTCCGAATCCTGCCTCGGGCATGGATGTGTGTGATGTCCTTAGGTTAGTTAGGTTTAAGTAGTTCTAAGTTCTAGGGGACTGATGACCACAGAAGTTAAGTCCCATAGTGCTCAGAGCCATTTGAACCATAGCCGGCGCACGAGCGATGGGACACAGCATCTGTAAGGTCGCGATGAAGTGGGGATTTCCCTGTACGACCATTTCACGAGTGTACCGTAAATATCAGGAATCCGGTAAAAAATCAAAACTCCGACTTTGTTGCGACCGCAAAAAGACCCTGCAAGAACAGCACCAACGATGGCTAAAGAGAATCGTTCAACGTGACAAAAGTGCAACCCTTCAGCAAATTGCTACTGATTTCAATGCTGGGTCATCAACAAGGTTAGCGTGCGAACCATTCAACGAAACATCATCGACACGGGCTTTCGGAGCCGAAGGCCCACTCGTGCATCCTTGATGACTGCACGACACAAAGCTTTACACCTCACCTGGGCCCGTCAAAACCGATATTGGACTGTTGATGACTGGAAACATGTTGCCTGGTCGAACGGGTCTCGTTGTAAATTGTATCGAGCGGATGGATGTGTACGGGTATGGAGACAACCTCATGAATCCATGGACTCTGCATGTCAGCAGGAGACTGTTCAAGATGGTGAAGGCTCTGTAATGATGTGGGGCGTGTGTAGTTGGAGCGATATGGGACCACTGATAAATCTAGATACGACTCTGATAGCTGACACGTAGGTCTGATCACCTGCATCTATTCATGTCCATTTTGCATTCCGACAGATTTGGCCAATTCCAGCAGGACAATGCGATACCCAACACGTCCAGAATTGCTACAGACTGGCTCCAGGAACACTCTTCTGAGTTTAAACACTTCCGCTGGTCACCGAACTCTCCAGACTTGAACATTATCGAGCATATCCGGGATGCCTTGCAACGTCCTGTTCATAAGAGATCTCCACCCCCTCGCAGTTTTAAGAATTTATGGACAGCCCTGCAAGATTCATGGTGTCAGTTCCCTCCAGCGCTTCTTCAGACATTAGTCGAGCCGATTTTCAGGCACACGGTTCAAGCTGTTTCAATTTTTATATCCGGGATGGCGGCAGTTGTACGACAGTGCGACGTCTTCATACTTCTAAAACAGATGCTTTGTAACACAGCTGCTCCAATGCAGTTAGTAGCAATCTTATTGCGATGGACACAAATAAATGAGGCACGAATCATTGATAAATTGTAGGAAATCGTTTACGAAAGTCCTTATTTAATCTTTTGCAAACATACGTTGTCTTATTATGTGTCAAACAGAAGTGATGGTATAAGAGATTTTCATGTTTTTCTTATTACATAGAAAATGATGCGGAAATTGCAAGTTCTTCGATAAGAAAGGAAAGTATGTCAAGAAAACGGGAAATAAAACAAAAACTAATGGTTGGTGAATACAGAACCAAAGACCCTGAGCCAAATCATATGGTGATGGCAACAGTGTTAATTATAATTGTTGTGTGGAGTGCAATGAACTTTACTTGCATGCTGAAGGGTCATCTGGCATTTCGCATATTTAACGCCATTTGTGCGTGTCTGCTAAGCAAGTGGCATGGTTGACCAAACACGCCTTCCCAGATCTCCTCACGGCAAGATCACTGACATATTCCTGGCTGTATGTGCATGTGATTTGAGATCTTATGAAGTTATTGGAGGGGAAGGAATTTTGGATCTGGCTCAGAGATTAGTCGATACACACAGCGATTTATAGAAAATGTATCCCCAAAACCTCTTATGCCTCCCCCACAACTGTCTCACGCCACGTCACAGAAAAAAGTGAAAGGCCTTAGAAAGGAAATTATGCCTGAAGTAATTTATTACGTGAACGGAGGTGAATGTTCGACAACACAGATATGCGAATATGTAGTGCAAAGAGGATTCATTACCTGACACGTACAGATCCTTATTTTGTTAACTGAGACGTCAGGTCTCGTTTCATGTTTATGACCTGGTTCCCAGTCGAGCCTAAAACAGATAAAAACATTACAAACGAATTGCTGAGGCGATTTATCTGAAACATGTACCTTTTACGACTGTCGCTGCTCTTCTACACTGAAGTTTGCCTGTCACTTGCTGAACACAGTGCTACCAAATGCGTTTAATGTGCGGTATATGTCACTCAATATCCCGCAACTTGGTTTTGTTCCGACTGCAGTGAAGGAACTTATGACATTCGCAGAGCAAAGTGGCGTTGTTCGTAGTCTACAGAGAGAGCAGTGGAGCAGTCGTCCGAAACTCTCTGGGACGCACGATTGACCACGCTTTAATCGGTCAAAAGACAATACTGGGTATTGTGCAAAAAGCTCTCTGAGGAGAATGAGAAACAGAGAGAATGAAGGCTTCACATCACGTTGATGGACGAACTGAGTTCTGTTCTAGCGCTATGTATGCTGTTATTTTTATGTTAAACTCTATTCACAAGCACGTAAATTATTTGAGGAATTGTAAAAGGCCGGCCGGAGTGGCCGTGCGGTTCTAGGCGCTACAGTCTCGAGCCGAGCGACCGCTACGGTCGCAGGTTCGAATCCTGCCTCGGGCATGGATGTGTGTGATGTCCTTAGGTTTAATTAGTTCTAAGTTCTAGGCGACTGATGACCTCAGAAGGTAAGTCGCATAGTGCTCAGAGCCATTTGAACCATTTTTTTTTTAAATTGTAAAGCAGGGATTTTTTTTTTTACATCCCTTCTTGGAGACCTCATAATAATCACCTACACTGTACCTCATGTTGCGATGGAAGAGGAAGCTCCTAAAACACTTAAGTAAAGATCCTCAGGACGGAGAAATCTCTGAAATAAACATTGCGAATGCGCCAGAAAAATTATGTAGAGGAAAAGGCGCCTCGATATAGCTTCCTTCCTGTGGGCCCCATTTCGCCACCTGAAAATGATGTCTCAATCTCAGAGGCGTGAAGTCATGGGAGAGAAAAGAATACAATTTAGTAACTACTACCAAAATACACTCCTGGAAATTGAAATAAGAGCACCGTGAATTCATTGTCCCAGGAAGGGGAAACTTTATTGACACATTCCTGGGGTCAGATACATCACATGATCACACTGACAGAACCACAGGCACATAGACACAGGCAACAGAGCATGCACAATGTCGGCACTAGTACAGTGTATATCCACCTTTCGCAGCAATGCAGGCTGCTATTCTCCCATGGAGACGATCGTAGAGATGCTGGATGTAGTCCTGTGGAACGGCTTGCCATGCCATTTCCACCTGGCGCCTCAGTTGGACCAGCGTTCGTGCTGGACGTGCAGACCGCGTGAGACGACGCTTCATCCAGTCCCAAACATGCTCAATGGGGGACAGATCCGGAGATCTTGCTGGCCAGGGTAGTTGACTTACACCTTCTAGAGCACGTTGGGTGGCACGGGATACATGCGGACGTGCGTTGTCCTGTTGGAACAGCAAGTTCCCTTGCCGGTCTAGGAATGGTAGAACGATGGGTTCGATGACGGTTTGGATGTACCGTGCACTATTCAGTGTCCCCTCGACGATCACCAGTGGTGTACGGCCAGTGTAGGAGATCGCTCCCCACACCATGATGCCGGGTGTTGGCCCTGTGTGCCTCGGTCGTATGCAGTCCTGATTGTGGCGCTCACCTGCACGGCGCCAAACACGCATACGACCATCATTGGCACCAAGGCAGAAGCGACTCTCATCGCTGAAGACGACACGTCTCCATTCGTGCCTCCATTCACGCCTGTCGCGACACCACTGGAGGCGGGCTGCACGATGTTGGGGCGTGAGCGGAAGACGGCCTAGCGGTGTGCGGGACCATAGCCCAGCTTCATGGAGACGGTTGCGAATGGTCCTCGCCGATACCCCAGGAGCAACAGTGTCCCTAATTTGCTGGGAAGTGGCGGTGCGGTCCCCTACGGCACTGCGTAGGATCCTACGGTCTTGGCGTGCATCCGTGCGTCGCTGCGGTCCGGTCCCAGGTCGACGGGCACGTGCACCTTCCGCTGACCACTGGCGACAACATCGATGTACTGTGGAGACCTCACGCCCCACGTGTTGAGCAATTCGGCGGTACGTCCACCCGGCCTCCCGCAAGCCCACTATACGCCCTCGCTCAAAGTTCGTCAACCGCACATACGGTTCACGTCCACGCTGTCGCGGCATGCTACCAGTGTTAAAGACTGCGATGGAGCTCCGTATGCCACGGCAAACTGACTGACACTGACGGCGGCGGTGCACAAATGCTGCGCAGCTAGCGCCATTCGACGGCCAACACCGCGGTTCCTGGTGTGTCCGCTGTGCCGTGCGTGTGATCATTGCTTGTACAGCCCTCTCGCAGTGTCCGGAGCAAGTATGGTGGGTCTGACACACCGGTGTCGATGTGTTCTTTTTTGCATTTCCAGGAGTGTAATTTCGAGTGACCATTCACAAAAGGACGCTTTCTCGTGAAGCGCCGTGTACTAAATAAAACTAAATTCGGCCACATAAGAGACAGCCATCTCACGTATATTCTCGTTAAATAATAGCCAAATATACGTGAACTGTCTGTCAGACTGTCCAGACCGAATCTGAGAGCAACCTTAAATCCTGAAAAATAATTCAAATATTTTTGAGAACGGAATTTTTTTCCCTTCAGTAGTACTTTTACACTCTGTTGGTTTGCCAAACAGTATTTTAAAAGTCTGTTTTACACCAAGAACAAAAGTACAGAAGTTTGGTTTGTGGGCGAATAATGATGGCAATCTGACTCCCACAGATGAATTAGATATGTAGTCAAACCAGAATTCTAAATTGGTCGAAAATGTAGGTTATGACAGGAATGAAAACGGGCAAATGAACTTTTGGACCCGGACAATGTTCATGCTCTTCTTCTGCGTAGCAACTCCAGTATCAGAGAAAATGAATGAAGGAATATCTTGTAAATGTTTTCCACACCACGTTTTGTTTTATGTTTTCCCTAAATCGGTTATCGATTATGGTATCTGTTTGTCTTGTAGCTGTTCTCAAATTAGTGTCGATTTATTGCAGCCAAATAAACGAACCCCTTTTTGTGAATTATAATTGCACTGTAGGCATCATGTTGGCAGTTTTATCGCACTCCAAGTCATCACGTTTTGATGTTAGTGCAGTGACAATCGTGTAACGCGAGAACGCTTAATCTAAATAATCCGTTGACGTGAAATAATACTATGGACCCGGCGTAATGACATACTCAGTTTTTCTTTAGCGCGAAACAATATGGTGTGACATGACAATAATCCGCTTCTCAGTACAGTTAAGTATTCAGTACATATTTTACGCAGTTGCATCAACTCTCAGAAGTTTTGTTCTTATTTTTGTTTATTTGTTAGACGAAGCAGAAGAAACACTGCGGCTTTTGGGCAGGTTCAGGCGCTGCCAGTGTCAGCAAATTTCATTATTCTAGTCAGTCAGTTTTCAAATTCGGTTCTGGATGTGTCGAAACGCAGTTTACGTGTCTAATGGCCGAGAAAACTATGCGAATACAACTCATCATTTTGCTTAAAATGGAAACATTCAAAGCGTAAACAAATGTATCTAATGGCATGTATTATGCAGACACTACGTCTTGACGGTTTTAGGTGGGGGAGTCTTGAACTATGGTTGCGTAACATACCGGCGGGGGGCGGGCGTGAACTACCACTGCCAACCGCAGCGAACAATTGCGCTGTTCAAATGGCTCTGAGTATTACGGGACTTAACATCTGAGTTCATTAGTCCCCTAGACTTAGATCTACTTAAACCTAAGTAACCTAAGGACGTAATACACATCCACGCCCGAGGCAGGATTCGAACCTGCGACCGCAGCAGCAGCACGGTTCCGGACTGAAGCGCCTAGAACCGCTCGGCCACATAGGGGCGGCAATTGCGCTGTAGCCACTACCAAGTGCTTTCTGTTCCCCAACTTGCTTTGCATTTTGATTCATTGTTTCTTTCTCTACTTTTGAAATGAGTGAAGAGACTAATCTTGGTGCATGAAGGGATTCTAATAAGACTCATCACAAGAAAAGGAATCAGGGATCTCTATGACCGTTATGTCCGTTGTACTTTCGTGGAATCAGAGAACGCGGAAGTTGGATGGCAACCCACAGCACTCGTCTCCCCTCGATCACTCAAAGTTCTCGTCTCTTTACTGTCGCGGCCGACTGCCACGGTAATATTAGCATAATATTCGCATAATACTAGCTACTGCGTGTGTACATTTTAGCAGCAAATAGTATTTCAGAAAATTGCTTCCAATATACTGTCGAGCATTTATTTTGCATGCACAGTGAAAATGAATTTCTTTTAACAAGGAAAAATATTTTCAGCCCCATCAGTTTCGTGTTAAACAATTTTCACGGTACACTATGTGATCAAAAGTATGCGGACAAACCCAAAACCATACGTTTTTCATATTAGGTTCATTGTACTGCCACCTACTGCCAGGTGCTCCATGTCAGCGACCTCAGTAGTCATTAGACATCGTGAGAGAGCAGAGTGGATGGTCAGTTGACTGGGTGTCATACGTCTGTACGCGAGATTTCCACACTCCTAAACATTCCTAGGTCCACTGTTTCCGATGTGATAGTGAAGTGGAAACGTGAAGGGACACGTACAGCACAAAAGCTGTTGACTGACAGAGACCGCCGACAGTTGGAGAAGGTCGTAATATGTAATAGCCAGACATCTATCAAGACCATCACACAGGAGTTCCAAACTGCGTCAGGATCCACTGCAAGTATATGACAGACGGGAGGTGAGAAAACTTGGATTTTACGTCGACCGGCTGTTCATAAGCCACAAATCACGCCGGTAAATGCCAAACGACGCCTCGCTTGGTGTAAGGAGCGTTAACATTGGACTCTTGAACAGTGTAAAAACGTGTGGAGTGAGGAAGCACGGTACACAATGTGGCGATCCGATGGCAGGTTGTGGGTATGGCGAATGCCCGCCAGCATGTGTAGTGCCAACAGTAAAATTCGGAGGCGGTGGTGTTTTTCACGGAGAGGGCTTGCACCTCTTGTTGTTTTGCGTGGCACTATCACAGCACAGGCCTACATTGATGTTTTAAGCACCTTCTTGCTCCCCACTGTTGAAGAGCAATTCGGGGATGGCGACTGCATCTTTCAACACGATCGAGCACCTGTTCATACTGCACGGCCTGTGGCGGATTGGTTACACGACAATAACGTCTCTGTAATAGAGTGGCCTGCATAGAGTCCTGACGTGAATCGTATAGAACACGTTTGGGGTGTTTTTGAATGCCGACTTCGAGCCAGGCCTCATCGACCGACATCGATACCTCTCCTCAGTACAGCATTCCGTGAAGAATGGGCTGGCATTCCCCAAGAAACCTTCCAGCACCTGATTGAACTTCTGCGTGCGAGAGTGAAAGCTGTCATCAAGGCTTAAGGGTGGGCTAACACCATATTGTATTGCAGCATTACCTACGGAGGGCCCCACGAACTTGTAAGTCGTTTTCAGCCGGGTGTCTGGATACTTTTGATCACATAGTGTATATAGGTAAACCCTGCAGTGAGAGGTGGTAAGAGCACGCCTAGAGAGTTGCAGAGCCTGGTAGGCAGCGCAGGACGTACGTCGGAGAGTGCGGCAGCGAGAACGCGGCTACTTCCCCCCTCCCTCCCTCCCTCCCCCCCTTCCAGCTTACGTGTAGCTGCTAGAGATAACTGCAGAAGCCAGTATTATGTATGAAACAGTGTTCCTCAAATATTTAGGGTGAGATACAACAGCCTCGAACTTGATATGTGCCATAGGTACATTTCTACCCCAGGATTAAAAAAAAAAAAGTTGTCACTTATTGTAAATGCCGGCACATATACTAAATATAATGAATAGCAATCACATCATAGAAACAGAATTACATATGTCTACATCTACATCTACATACATACGCCGCAATACACCATACGGTGTGTGGTGGAGGGTACCTCGTACCACAACTAGCATCTTCTCTCCCTGTTCCACTTCCGAACAGAACGAGGGAAAAATGATTGCCTTTATGCCTCTCTCTGTACGAGCCCTAATCACTCTTATCTTATCTTTGTGGTCTTTCCGCGAAATGTAAGTTGGCGGCAGTAAAATTTTACTGCAGTCAGCCTCAAATGCTGGTTCTCTGAATTTCCTCAGTAACGATTCACGAAAAGAACGCCTCCTTTCCTCTAGAGACTCCCACCCGAGTTCGTGAAGCATTTCCGTAACACTCGCGTGATGATCAAACCTACCAGTAACAAATGTAGCAGCCCGCCTCTGAATGTTCTAAATATTAATTTGAAATCTAATATTTTCACTCTTGCACGTGAAATATCTGTTCTACGAAATTTTTAATTTTTTTAAACCGAATTTTGAAGTTTTGAAGCGCACTAAAAGACAATGTAGTACTGATTTTCTTTATTAAAGGCAACATTCAATCTGAAATAATACTGCCATCAGGAATACTGTTACTTCCTTTGTCAAATCCACTTGGTAAGTGTCTAGAGAGCAGTGAAGTGTACTAGAATCAGATTATCTGAATATCCAGCAAGTACTGCATTAATTTTCACCATTTTTAGAATAAAGTGAGCTGCTGCGAAATCACAAATCTATCTTTCATTAATTACATAATACTTGCTTCCTTACATACAAATTTTATCTATGCATCACATAATACAAACATGTACTTTCACCATAATTAACCATTATGTGGTCATAACCTCACTGGCAAAAACTTTACAGACCCAAGTCGTACATCCTGCCACTATACCATACTAAACCACAATCTGAACAACGTGCTTTGGAGAGATCATTAGTGCAGTGTATCACTGAAACCACATATTTTCTTAATACACGCGTATAAATATGCAAAACGTCAATTGTGGCCTGTTAGTTTTTAAGGCGGTGGTCTGGTCCCTTCTGACGCTGATCGCTGTTGAGAGAAGGAAAGTGGCATCACAAAGTTAAAGCGTCTTCCATTTTTGTGCCACGGTGTTTCTCCTCTCCTCTCGTGTGTTCGTACAACGTGTCTGGTGATTCCAGTAAAGAAGGACGGAGTGTACAGTACTCGCCACGTTTCGAGCCAGGTTCAGCTAAGTTACATCCATCTTATAATGCACACATAAAAAAAAGTTTTGCATCACCCCGGTTCCCAGAATTCCTGAGGTTAAACGTTGACTGTGGATACCGTATCACAGACACAGTCCTTTGACCGTTCAGAGATGTCACTAAACCCGCCTAAAGATGTAAACAACCATGCCTGAGCAGCGCCTATTAGATCAGCCGATCAGTTCCAGTCATTCCACCAAGAAGGAGGTACACGGCTCGTGTTGACTGTAGTTCAACCGTGCCTAGCTGGTCAGTAGAGCGGTTCGATCGCTTCCGCATTGTTAGTTTGCTCTGGGAAGGGCTCTCAACAAGGGAAGAGTCCACGCGTCACGGAGTGAACCAAAGTGATGTTGTTCGGACATGGAGGAGATACAGAGAGACAGGAACTGTCGATGACATGCCTCGCTCAGGCCGCCCAACGGCTACTACTGCAGTGGATGACCGCTACCTACGGATTATGGCTCGGAGGAACCCTGAAAGCAACGCCACCATGTTGAATAACGCTATTCGTGCAGCCACAGGACGTCGTGTTACGACTCAAACAGTACGCAATAGGCTGCATGATGCGCAACTTCACTCCCGATGTCCATGGCGAGGTCCATCTTTGCAACCACAACACCATACAGCGCGGTACAGATGGGCTGAATGGATCACTCAGGATTGGCATCACGTTCTCTTCACCGATGAGTGTCGCATATGCATTCAACCAGACAGTCGTCGGAAACGAGTTTGAAGGCAACCCGGTCAGGTTGAACGCCTTAGACACACTGTCCACCGAGAGCAGCAAGGTGGATGTTCCCTGCTGCTTTGAGGTGGCATAATGTGGAGCCGACGCACGCCACTGTTGTTCATGGAAGGCGCCATAACGGCTCTACGATACGTGAATGCCAGTCTCCGACCGATAGTGCAGCCATATCGGCAGAATATTGTCGAAGCATTCGTCTTCATGGACGACAATTCGCGCCTCCATCGTGCTCATCTTGTGAATGACTTCCTTCAGGTTAACGACATCGCTCGACTAGAATGAAAAGGGTTGTTTATGGACGACGTGACCCACCAACCACTCTGAGGGATGTACATCGAATCGCCTTTGAGGAGTGGGACCATGTGGACCAACAGTGCCTTGAGGAACTTGTGGATATTATGCCACGACGAACACAGGCATGCATCAGTGCAAGAGGACGTGCTACTGTGTATTAGAGGAACCGGTGTTTACAGCAATCTGCACCACCACCTCTGAAGGTCTCGCTGTATGGTGGTGCAACATGCAATGAGTCGGTTTCATGAGCAATAAAAAGGGCGGAAATGTTGTTTATGTTGATCTCTTCCAATTTTCTGTGTAGGTTCCGGAACTCTCGGAACCAAAGTGATACAAAACTTTTTGGTATGTAGTTTCTCCTATGTTTGTAGACACGGCGCCACCGCCCTGCACTTCAGTTTCGTCGTTTATGATTGCCGTAGTCGCGTGTAAAATGGAAGTACGAGTTGTGGAGGAGATAACGTTCTTTGCATGAAATCGCTGCACAAGACAAAAGATAGTAAAAAAACGAGTTTGGTCTCTTGACTGTATAAAGAAAAGATGTCAGCTCTGTTGTTCACCGACCATGCTGAAAGACATGGTTTTGGAAGACTATAAGTTATTTTAAGCATTGTACTATAGTTTATGACTGGGAAGCACTGCTGTGACGTTTTAAATAAATTAATATTGAATAAGGAGTTCACCTTTCCAGATTTCTGTAGACTTTTCTTCTATCACTATTTTTTTTAAAAAAGAATCGTCCAACTCTAACCACGGGATTTTAGCCTTGTAGACGTGGCCAGTTCCACAGCCAGATGTTTTGCCTGACTATTTTTTTTTAATTCATTTGTGTATGTACTCCTATAATTTAAATTGAATGGATTTTGCTCTGCTGCCCAGACATTGTTCACGAATTCATGTTCAAATCGCGTGTGACAGTCTCACGCACATCAAGAAGTCACTGCTTGTTTTTGTACTCAACGTCACTAAAATCCTACATACCTATGCGAAGCATTGATACCTAAAAAGTGAACAATTTTCTCTGTTCCTCACTTAATATTTCAGTTTGTTTACCCTCTGCCTACACACCTAACTTAAATTCGCATGTAAACAGTGTCGCCAAAGTTGGAACAAGCCGAGAATATTTAGTTTTGCCAACGGGATTCGCAAACGCACGCATGCGCAGTTGCCGGTAGCGCAGTTGCGTGCGACGCCAGTCGCGCAAGAGTGACGCTGTGTTCATAGTAAGAATAAACCTGATATAAACTTTACGCCATGTATTCTTCTGCGTTTGCTTGAAGTCACTGGATTTCGTTTCACGTGGAGCGGAAGCCAGTACACTCGAGTACAATCATTAGCGTGCGTACGTTTTATGCTGTGTTACACGCACGTAGACGGATCGATAACGCGGGACAACAGTTTTACAGAGGCGTTAAACTTTCATACCACTGGCCAGCCAGCGGTCCAACTAACCTGCAACGGTTTGAGCAGTTGCAGTTCAGACGTAAAAAGAGACGAGCAGAGAAACAATATTGCTTCGAACGTCCTCAGATTTTTAAAGAGAATGAAATAATATTCGCCAAAACTCCAGTTTACCTGACCAGATGGTAAGCATAAAATGCTGTCGTTCTCACCTCGTGCTTCACTACGGAACAGTAAGCAATCTAAACCATTTTCACAAAGAACTACACAACTAAAGCGTGATTAAGAAATAAGTCGATGGCTGTTAATACATTTGAATTTATGAACATCTGAATGTATGAACCATGGACCTTGCCGTTGGTGGGGAGGTTTGCGTGCCTCAGCGATACAGATGGCCGTACCGTAGGTGCAACCACAACGGAGGGGTATCTGTTGAGAGGCCAGGTGGTTCGTGAAGAGGGGCAGCAGTCTTTTCAGTAGTTGCAAGGGCAACAGTCTGGATGATTGACTGATCTGGCCTTGTAACACTAACGAAAACGGCCTTGCTGTGCTGGTACTGCGAACGGCTGAAAGCAAGGGGAAACTACGGCCGTAATTTTTCCCGCGGGCATGCAGTTTTACTGTATGGTTAAATGATGACGGCGTCCTCTTGGATAAAATATTCCGGAGGTAAAATAGTCCCCCATTCGGATCTCCGGGCGGGGACTACTCAGGAGGAAGTCGTTTAAAAAGGGAAATGCATAGGTTAAAGTTAGATATAGTGGGAATAGGGTAATTCGGTGGCAGGAGGAACAAGACTTCTGGTCAGGTGAATACAGGGTTATAAATACAAAATCAAATAGGGGTAATGCAGGAGTAGGCTTAATAATGAATAAAAGAATAGGAACGCTGGTAAGCTACTACGAACAGCATAGTGAATGCATTATTGTAGCCGGCCGCGGTGGTCTCGCGGTTCTAGGCGCGCAGTCGGAACCGTGCGACTGCTACGATCGCAGGTTCGAATCCTGCCTCGGGCATAAATGTGTGTGATGTCCTTAGGTTAGTTAGGTTTAAGTAGTTCTGAGTTCTAGGGGACTGATGACAACATCAGTTGAGTCCCATAGTGCTCAGAGCCATTTTTTTGCATTATTGTAGCCAAGATAGACACGAAGCTCACACCTACCACAGAAGTACTAGTTTATATGCCAACTAGCTCCGCAGACGACGGTGAGATTGAAGAAATGTATGATGAGATAAAAGAAATTATTAGATAGTAATGGGAGATGAAAATTTAACTATAATGGAGGACTGGAATTCGATAGTAGGAAAAGGAAGAGAAGAAAAAGCAGTAGGTGAATATGGAATGGGGGTAAGAAATGAAAGAGGAAGCCGCCTGGTAGAATTTTCCACAGAGCGTAATTTAATCATAGCTAACCCTTGGTAAAAGAATCATGAAATAAGGTTCTATACATGGAAGAAGGCTTGAGACAGTGGAAGGTTTTAGGTTGTATAATGGTAAGACAGAGATTTAGGAACCAGGTTTTAAATTGTAAAACAGTTTCGGGGCAGATGTGGGCTCTGGCCACAATCTATTGGTTATGAACTGTAGATTAAAATTGAAGAAACTGTAAAAAAGTGGGATTTTAAGGAGACGTGACCTGGATAAACTGAAAGAACCAGAGGTTGTAGAGAGTTTCAGAGAGAACATTAGGGATCGATTGACAAGAACGGGGGAAAGAATTACAGTAGAAGAAGAATGGGTGGCTTTGAGAGATGAAATAGTGAAGGCAGCACAGGATCAAGTAGGTAAAAAGACGAGGGTTAGTAGAAATCCTTGGATAATAGAAAAAAATACGGAATTTAGTTGATGTACGGAGAAAATATAAAAATGCAGAAAATAATGCAGGCAAAAAAGGAATACAAACGTCTAAAAATGATATCGACAGGAAGTGCAAAATGGCTAGGCAGGGATGGCTATGGGACAAATTTAAGAATGTAGAGGCGTATATCACTGGGGGTAAGATAGATACTGCCTACAGGAAAATTAAAGAGACATTTGGACAAAAGAGAACCACTTGTCTGAATATCAAGAGCTCAGTTGGACAAACCAGTTGTAAGCAAAGAAGGGAAAGCAGGAAGGTGCAAGGAGTATAAAGAGGGCCTATACAAGGGCGATGTACTTAAGGACAATATTGTGGAAATGGAAGAGGACTTAGATGAAGATGAAATGGGAGATATGATACTGCGTGAAGAGTTTCACTGAACACTGAAAGACCTAAGTCGAAACAAAGCCCCAGGAGTTGACAACATTCCATTAGAACTACTGACGGCCTTGGGAGAGCCAGTTCTGACAAAACTCTACCATCTGGTGAGCAAGGTGTATGAGACAGGCGAAATACCCTCAGACTTCAAGAAGAATATAATAATTCCAATCCCAAAGGAAGCAGGTGTTGACAGATGTGAAAATTACCGAACTATCAGTAAAATAAGTCACAGCTGCAAAATACTAACACGAATTATTTACAGACGAATGGGAAAACTGGTAGAAGCCGACCTCGGCGAAGATGAGTTTGGATTCCGTAGAAATGTTGGAACACGTGAGGCAATACTGACCTTACGACTTATCTTAGAAGAAAGATTAAAGAAAGGCGAACCTACGTTTCTAGCATTTGTAGACTTAGAGAAAGCTTTTGACAATGTTGATTGGAATTCTATCTTTCAAATTCTGCAAGTGGCAGGAGTGAAATACAGGGAGCGAAAGGCTATTTAAAATTTGTGCGAAAACAAGACGTCAGTTGTAAGAATTGAGGGGCATGAACAGGAAGCAGTGGTTGGTAAAGGAGTGAGGCATGGTTGTAGCGTATCTCCAATGTTATTCAGTTTGTATATTGAGCATGCAGTAAAGGAAACAAAAGAAAATTTTGGAGTAGGAATTAAAATCCATAGTGAAGAAATAAAAACTTTGAGGTTTGGCGATGACATTGTAATTCTGTCAGAGACAGCAAAGGACCTGGAAGAGAAGTTGAACAGCATGGACAGCGCCTTGAAAGGAGGATACAAGATGAACATCAACAAAAGGAAAACGCGGATAATGGAATGTAGTCGGATTAAATCGGGTGATGCTGAGGGAATTAGATTAGGAAATGAGACACTGAAAGTAGTAGATGAGTTTTGCTATTTGGGAAGCAAAATAACTGATGACGGTCGAAGTAGAGAGGATATAAAATGTAGACTGGCAATGGCAAGGAAAGCGTTTCTGGAGAAGAGAAATTTACTAACATCGAGTAGAGATTTAAGTGACAGGAAGTCTTTTTTGAAAGTATTTGTATGGAGTGTAGCCATGTATGGAAGTGAAACATGGACGCTAAATAGTTTAGCCAAGAAGAGAATAGAAGCCTTTGAAATGTGGTGCTACAGAAGAATGCTGAAGATTATGTGGGTAGATCACATAACTAATGAGGAGGTACTGACAGAATTCGGGAAAAGGGGAATTTGTGGCAAAGCTTGGCTAGAAGAAGGGATCGGTTGATGGGACAAGTTCTGAGGCATCTAGGGATCACCAATGTAGTATTGGAGGGCAGCGTGGAGGGTAAAAATCGTAGAGGGAGACCAAGAGACGAATACACTAAGGAGATTCAGAAGGATGTAGGTTGCAGTGGGTACTGGGAGATGAAGTTTGCACAGGATAGAGTAGCATGGAGAGCTGCTTCAAACCAAAGTCTGGACTGAATACAACATTTGAATATCTTAAAATTTCATGTTACGTAACGTCGTTGTAATGTATCTAATACATAAGTAGGACCTACTTCCAAGAGTGCAACAACATCAGCGTACGTTCGCTGCGGCTTCTGACCAGTCACTGTGTTTGTGTTTGTTTACATCTGGTTTGTTCTTATGGTGGACGGAGTGCAGTAGCGCTACTGTGAGGACGCGTCTACATCTACGTAGATCTTCCGCGAGCCACCGTACATTGCGTGGCGGAGGGTATCCTGTACCACTACTAGTCATTTCCATCCCTGTGTAGAACGAGGGTGAAACGTTTATCTACATGCCTCCGTATGAGCCCTAATTTCTCATATCTTATCTTCGTGAGCCTTACGCGCAATGTATGTTTGGCGATACTAGAATCGTTCGGCAGCCAACTTCAAATATCGGCTCTCTAAATTTGATCAATAGTGTTTCGCAGAAAGAACGTCTCCTCTCCAGAGATTTCCATTTGAGCATCCGAAGCATCTCCGAAACACTTACATCTTGTTCGAACCTACTCGTAATGCATTTAGCAGCCCACCTCTGAATTACTTTGATGCTTTCCTTCAGTCCGACGTGCACTGTGAGATTGTGAGCTGGAGGCGGAGCTCACCATCTGCAGCCTCGTCGACAGAACCGACTGTGGTCCTTTGGTGCAGAGCCGAGTGGAGGGTCTGAGTCAGAGGCTCAGGCTGTTCTGCGACCGTGTAGGCTGCGGATTGCCTGACTTGCGCCACCGGGTGGTGGGTTTCCGGGTTCCGCTTAATACAAGTCCATTACACACAGGAAGCGGGTACACGGGTAGCGGGGGCTGTGTGGAAGGGACTGGGCGGTTTTTTAGGTTACAGGTTCTCAGGAAACCACAGAAAGGGCGTTCGTCTAAAAGAGGGGCGGGTAAAGCACAGTAAGGTAGTTGTAGCAACAATCGGTATCGTAGTTTTCAGTTGTCGTAGCTGTGTTGGGAAAGAACCAGAGCTCCAAGCCCTAACAGAAAGCACTCAAGCTCATATAGTTATAGGTACGAAAAGCTGGCTAAAGCCGGAAAGAAGTTCAGCCGATTTTTTTTTCAAACGACCTAACTGTTCATAAAGGATTTAAATACAGTTGGTGGTGGAGTATTTATTGCTGTCAGAAGTAGTTTACCTTGTAGTGAAATTGAAGTAGCTAGTTCCTGCGAAATAGTATGGGTAGTGATTATACTTCACAATCGGACTAAACTATGAATTGGATCGTTTTACCGCCCCCCCCCCCCCCCCCCCCCCCCCCGCGACTCAGAGGATTATAGTTGCTGAACAGTTCAAAGAAAACTTGAGTCTCATTTCAAATAGGTACACCACTCATACAATTATAGTCGGTGGTGACTTCAATCTACCTTCGATATACTGAAAAAACTATATGTTTAAAGCCGACGGCAGGCATAATACGTCAGCCGAAATTGTACTGAATACCTTCTCAGAAAATTATTTTGAACAATTAGTTCATGAGTCCACTCGAAGCGTAAATGGTTGCGAAAGCATACTTGACCTCTTAGCAACAAATAATCCTGGACAACTAGGGAGTATCATAACGGATACAGGGATTAGTACTTCTAGGCTGAATACCGTAACACCCACAACCATCAAAAGGAAACGCAAAGTACATCTATTTAAAAAAGCTAATAAAAATGCTCTTAACGCCATTTTATGAGACAGCCCCCACTCCTTCCGATCTGATCATGTAAGCGTAGAAAAGATGTGGAATGATTTCAAAGGGATAGTATCGACGGCAATTGATATATACCGCATAAATTAATAAGTGATGTTAATGATCCCCCGTGGTACACAAATCGAATCACATCGTTGTTGCATAAGCAACGAAACAGCATACCAAATTTAAAAGAACGGAAAATCCTCAAGATTGGCAAAGTTTTGGAAAATCTCAAATATAGTGCGTGCTTCAATGCAAGATACTTTTAATAATTTCCACAACGAAACTCTGTCTCGGAATCCGGCAGAAAACCCAAAGAGATTCTGGTCAGACATAAAGTACACCAGAGGCAAGACGCAATCAATACCTTCACTGCGCGATAGCAACGGTGAAGTCACTGATGACAGTGCCAGAGTTTATAAACACGGTTTTCCGAAATTCCTTCATCAAAGAAGACGAAGTAAATATTCCTGAATTCCAATCAAGAACAACTGCCAAGATGAGGAACATAGAAGCAGATATCGTCGGTGTAGCAAAGCAGCTTAAATCACTTAATAAACGGAAGGTCTCCGGCCCAGATGGTATACCAGTCAGGTTCCTTTCAGCTCCACATTTAGCCATTATATACAAGATTAAGCCTCTTAAACAGAAAAACACTCCCGTTATGTAATAAGTATATTATGAGGAAAATACAGAAAAAGATAAACATTTAACTTGTCTTTCTGTAGATGTATATCAGATGAGAGCTGTGTCCCGGCCCACTGTATGCTGCGACAGTCGTGAGCGTTGCTTACCTTTCAGGCTGGACCTGGTGAGTTGATGTTAGTCAAGAAAGGCTTTAAGGCGACAACGACGCCATTTTCAACAGCTCACTGAGTTTGAACGGGGTCGTGTAATAGGGCAGAGGGATGTTCGACGTTCCCCCTGTGATAGTGCAGGCAGACATTGCAGGAATGTAGCCACTGTACGTGGTTGCTGCTGGCGTGGTCTAGGGATTGTACGGTCACAAGGAGACCTGTCTCCGGATGGCCACGTGGCACTACGGAGACGGAAGACCTTCGTGTTCGGCGTACGGCTCTGGTTCATCGTATAGCACCTGCATCAGTTGGCACCACAGTGACAGCTCAGAGCTAGATGCCCTGTACCGCGACCCCAAACAAACGCCATTTGTAACTTCTGTGGTATCAAGCGAGAGCTCACTGCAAGGTAGAACTGGGGTCTGTTGTGTTTTCTGATGAGATCTGGTTCTGCACGTGTGCGAG
This sequence comes from Schistocerca americana, assembly GCF_021461395.2. NCBI lineage: Eukaryota > Metazoa > Arthropoda > Insecta > Orthoptera > Acrididae > Schistocerca > Schistocerca americana. The sequence continues at coordinate 197,937,006 of NC_060127.1, forward strand.
TGATGGAGGTGTATTGGTTAGGAGGAGCCCAGTCGAGGGCCTGCAGCCAACCTGTCAGCAGTCTAGACACGTTGGCCAGTGGTCCGGGATGCGATTTCATATGACAGCAGCGGCACTCTCGTGGTTACTCCACGCCCCCTCACCGCGAATTTGTGCGTCAGTCTGGTGATACGGCCTGTTGTGCTGCCATTTTTTCAACGTTTATAAACTTTTATTTACAGAATAGCAATTTTCGTTTTGCAAAAACAGTTTACTTGTTCCGATGAGATAATCCGTTCTGTGCTTTTATTTTTCTGTTATTACCCTGGAATTTATTTCATTGGTCTTCTATATTTTTCAAGTGTCTGTCAGACTGATTGGTTATTAGTTTCTTACGCTGTTTATTATTTCTGTTCAGCGTTTTCTGAGTCTTGGTACACTACATTTGTACATGTGGCAGAAGGAATTTGGAAGAAAGCATTGATTGCAAGATCTAGTTAGTTACTCAGAATAATTGATAAATAAAAAATTATTTTAAGGAATTATTACTAGTTGGTATATATATATATATATATATATATATATATATATATATATATATATATATATATATATATATAGAGAGAGAGAGAGAGAGAGAGAGAGAGAGAGTTGTGGATGTTTCTATCCATTTTAAAATAATGTTGTATTGTTACTATTTTCTTATGAAATCTACTGTTGGAAAACAAAAATGGGAGGCATTTTACGTTGGGCCTTGAAAGCCAGACCGTAGTGGAGTATACACTAGACATGAAATGAACTTGACAGAAATATTAACGAATGTATCAACTGTCAGCCGTTATTTGGTGAGCAAAGTGGTATCCACAGGAGAACACTCATGAATAACTATCTTAACATAGAAAAAAACGAACCATAATAAAAACTAAGAAGGAAAAGAACATTATCATTATAGCGAATTATTAAAACCATTTTGTCACATTGAGCGAAGAGCAATACACTAGGAAGCAGTGGACGGAGCAATCGTAGAGCTGGTTTGATACAGGTGGTGAGCGAGAGTAAAGAAGACTGAAAGGAGGGAAGGAAACTATTCATGGTGGAAGGAAATGTTGCATTGATAGAACTATAATCATATCGAGGTACTCACTGTTGAGCACACCTCTCGATTGCACACGTGGAAGGTAGAAAAAAAAAAAAATATACTCGAAGCTATGGTTACACTGGCACCATATGGGAAACTTTTACGTCTTATAACACTTTTCACTGTCACTTTTTTTTTAACACTTTAACACTTTTCGGATGTGGGAGGGCATCGGCGACTGCGACATGGGGGGGGGGGGGGGAGGGGGGGTTGTGGCGGCGGCGGACGCGTCACGTGGCGGCAAGCAGGGCGTCCCAGAAGGCGGCGGTCAGCGGGATCTCCACGGGAGCCCACGGCAATAGTAAACTGCTGTGAAAACACACTTGACCTCTTAGCAACAAATAATGCTGAGTTAATAACGAGCATCAAAACGGATACAGGGCTTGTCGTGGCGGGATTGAATATTGTAACCCTCAAATCCTCCAAAAATAAACGAAACCAAACCTATTCAAAAAAGCAGATAAAAATTCACTTGACGCCTTCCTGAGAGACAATCTCCACTCCTTCCAAATTAATGATATAAGTGTAGACCAGATGTGGCTTGAATTCAGAGAAGTAGCATCGACTGCAATGGAGATATTTATACCAAATAAATTAACAAACGACGGAGCTGATCCTTCTTGGTACACAAAGCGGGTCAGAACACTGTTGCAGAACCAACTAAACAAACATGCCAAATTTAAACAGACTCATAATCCCAAAGATTGGCGATCTTTTACAGAAGCTCGAAATTTAGCGCGGACTTCAATGCGAGATGCTTCTAACAGTTTCCACAACGAAACTTTGTCTCTAAACCTGGCAGAAAATCCAAAGAGATCTGGTCGTATGTGAAGTATGTTAGCGGCAAGAAATAATCAATGCCTTCTCTGCGCGATAGCAAAGGAGATACTATCGAAGACAGTGCTGCCAAAGCAGAGTTACCAAAGACAGCCTTCCGAAATACCTTCACAAAAGAAGACGAAATAAATATTCCAGAATTCGAAAAAAGAACAGCTGCCAACATGAGTAACGTAGAAGTAAATATTCTCGGAGTAGCGAAGCAACATAAATCACTTAATAGACGCAAGGCTTCTGGTCCAGACTCTATACCAAAAATGGTTCAAATGGCTCTGAGCACTATGGGCCTTAACATCTGAGGTCATCAGTCCCCTAGAACCTAGAACTACTTAAACCTAACTAACCTAAGGACATCACACACATCCATGCCCGAGGCAGGATTCGAACCTGCGACCGGAGAGGTCGCGCGGTTCCAGACTGAAGCGCCTAGAACCGCTCGGCCATACCGTCCGGCGACTGTATATCAATTAGGTTCCTTTCAGAGTATGCTGATGCATTAGCTGCATACTTGACAATCATATAAAACCGTTCGCTCGACGAAAGATCCGTACTCAAAAACTGGAAAGTTACACAGGTCACACCAATATTCAAGATAGGTATTAGGAGTAATCCACGTAATTACATGCTCATATCATTAACGTCGATATGCAGCAGGATTCTGGAACATATATTGTGTTCGAACATTATGAATTATCTCGAAGAAAACTGTATATTGACACACAATCAACATGGGTTTAGAAAACATCGTTCTTGTGAAACACAACTAGCTCCTTATTCACATTAAGTGTTGAGTGCTATTGACAAGGGATTTCAGATCGATTCCGTATTTCTGGATTTCCAGAACAATTTTGACACTGACAAACTGCCTATTGGCTTCTGTCTCGGGTTCTTCGGCCGACGTTCATCTAATGGTTTTTCTGACGTTTCGCCAGCACGAATGGCTGGCATTGTCAAAGCTTCACCCTCCATTGCCGGTGGTGAACTGGAGCCGAGCTCGCGGGCGCAGACTATATGTACCTGGCGCGCCAACGTCCGAGGGCTTCTCCGCGGTCATTTCCGGTGCGGTTCTCCTCTTGCTACCTGCGACGGTCGTTCGCTGCAGTACGGGAAGCCAGGATCCGTTTACCTTAAGGCTTTTCTCTTTCTTGTTCAAACTGTTAGCGTGTTTTTGTATTTCTACAGCTTCTCTGAACAAGCGCGTGTGATAGTGCTTCTCTACAGCCAGAACTTCCGTGTCGGCGAATTTTATTACGTGGTCGGTCTCATTGAGTGCGTGCTCTGCCACGGCCGATTTCTCCACCTGCCCCAACCTGCGATGTCGCTTATGCTCTTTGATCCTGGTGTTGATGGATCGTCCAGTCATTCCGACATAAACTTTTCCGCATGTGCATGGTATACGGTATATTCCTGACATTGCAAGTGGGTCTCTTTTCTCCTTCGCCGATTTAAGACACTCTTTGATCTTCCTTGTCGGTTTGAAAATCGTCTTTACGCCATGTTTGCGTAATATACGGCCGATTCTGTCCGTCACTCTGGGAATGTATGGCAGAAAGGCCGTACCCGACATTTCTTTTTCTGGTTCCTTACTTCGCCGAGTGTTTGGCTCTGTTACACTTCTAATATAATTTTTGGAGTACCCATTGCTCCTCAGGACAGTTTCCAGGTGTTGCATTTCTCGTTTGAGGTGTTGCGGCTCACATATTCGTCCTGCTCTCGTTACGAGCGTACTAATCATGCCTCTTTTCTGGCTCGGGTGGTGGTTTGATAGTTTGTGCAGGTATCGGTCCGTGTGTGTCGGTTTTCGATACACGCTGTGTCCCAGGTTTTCGCCGTCCCTTGTGACCAGCACATCTAGAAATGGCAGTTTCTTGTCCTTTTCTACTTCCATGGCAAATGTTATGTTGGCATGGAGGCTGTTCAAGTGTCTTAGGAAGTCACCGATCTGTTCTTCACCATGGCTCCACACCACGAAAGTATCATCGACGTACCTGTACCACACCTTAGGTTTGCAAGTCGCCGAGTCCAGTGCCTGTGCTTCGAATTGTTCCATGAAGAAGTTGGCCACCACTGGACTGAGAGGACTACCCATGGCGACGCCTTCCAGCTGTTCGTAGAAATCTCCATTCCACGTGAAATAGCTCGTGGTGAGACATGCATGGAAGAGCTTTTTGATGTCTTGCGGGAACATGGAACCGATGTGCTCCAGAGCGTCACTGAGTGGCACTTTCGTAAATAACGAAACAACATCAAAGCTGACCAGTATGTCGTTTGGTGCAAGTTTCAGTTCCTTCAGCTTCTCAATGAAATGTCCTGAGTCCTTCCCACGTGTGGCTGGAGCAGAGAGGCCAAGTGTTTTGCCAGTTTATACGTTGGTGAGCCAGGAGCGCTAACGATCGGTCTCAGTGGCACGTTGTTCTTATGGATCTTGGGTAATCCATAGAGCCGAGGTGGTAGGGCTTCTGTGTTGCGCAGGTTTCTCTGTATGTCCGCCGGCAGAGAAGACGCCTTGATTAATCGATTCGTATTCCGTGTGATACGCTGTGTCGGATCTGCGCTTAGTTTTCGGTACGTCGTCGGATCTAATGGGTCTCGGATCTTTTGCTCATAATCTTCATTAAGACGGTCGCATTCCCCTTATCGGCAGGCAGTACCAATATACTCTTGTCAGCGGTGAGATTCTTAATGGCACGTACCTCTTCTTTCTTCAGGTTGCAAGCTGGTGGTTTTGCTCGGCGCAGTATCCTGGCTGTTTCCGTGCGTATTTCCTCTGCCCTTTCACAAGGAAGGGTCCGGATGGCTGCTTCGGTGTGGAAAAGTTTATGTCGGAATGACTGGACGATCCATCAACACCAGGATCAAAGAGCATAAGCGACACTGCAGGTTGGGGCAGGTGGAGGAATCGACCGTGGCAGAGCATGCACTCAATGAGACCGACCACGTAATAAAATTCGCCGACACGGAAGTTCTGGCTGTAGAGAAGCACTATCACACGCGCTTGTTCAGAGAAGCTGTAGAAATACAAAAACACGCTAACAGTTTGAACAAGAAAGAGAAAAGCCTTAAGGTAAACGGATCCTGGCTTCCCGTACTGCAGCGAACGACCGTCGCAGGTAGCAAGAGGAGAACCGCACCGGAAATGACCGCGGAGAAGCCCTCGGACGTTGGCGCGCCAGGTACATATAGTCTGCGCCCGCGAGCTCGGCTCCAGTTCACCACCGGCAATGGAGGGTGAAGCCTTGACAATGCCAGCAACTCGTGCTGGCGAAACGTCAGAAAAATCATTAGATGAACGTCGGCCGAGGAACCCGAGACAGAAGCCAATAGGCAGTTTGTCAACAAGTGGCCACGAAAGCCTTAACAATTTTGACACTGACATCTTGGGTTGTCGGGTGTTCTGCCGGATATCAGCGTCGTACTTGCACGATATTTCGGTCACGTAGCTCGAGACCTTCATCAGGTGCGACCTGAGACTGCTCCTCGAGTGGACCTGGTCCAGTATTTATGCCTATGGCCTTCCCCCTCCACCAACGGCTGCAGGCGCTTCCTCTGTGGTCAGCGCCCATTCCCTGTGAACTGCTGGAGCGTTGCTGCTCCGTTTTCCGTCCGCTGCGGTTCTAGGTGTTCCCTCTGCGGTCCGCGCCCACCAAACCCGCTCCTGGGGGTTTCATCTACGGTCTGGGGTACCAGGCGTTCCCCCTGCGGCCCGCGCCCGCTCACCACGACCTGTTGGAGCGTTGCTGCTCCGTTTTTCGTCTGCTGCGGCTCTGGATGTTCCCTCTGCGGTCCGCGCCCACCAGTCCCACTTCTGGGTGTTCCATCTTCGGTCTGGTGCTCCTGGCAGTCCGTCAGTGGCTCGTTTACCATCTCCATGTCTCTGGTTCTTCTGTTTGTGTAGTGTTGCAGCTGGCCCCGTTGCTCCTTTAACAATTCCAGAGCCGGTTCCCAGGCTCTGCTTAGCTGGTACCCTGTGTCACGATTCATTAGATCGTCAGCCATTTTAATCTCAATCGATTCTCTTATAACACTGTCCCAAAATCTGGGTGTTTGTGCTAGAATCTTGGTATCCTCATACTTCATGGCATGATCTGGTTCTAGACAGTGTTCAGCATTGGCTGACTTAGTCACCTGTCTTAATCTAATGTGCCTCTGATGTTCTTTGCACCTGATCTCCACAGTTCTTGTCGTCTGGCCAATGTAGGACATGCCACATTGACAAGGTATATTGTAAATCCCTGGTTTTCGTAACCCCAGGTCGTCTTTGACACTCCCCAGCAGTTCCCCGATCTTGTTGGATGGACAGAAAACACACTTGATATTGTGTTTACGCAGGATCCTACTGATTCTGGCAGAAATAGAGCCAGCATAGGGCAGATATGCCACCTTCCTTGCTTCATCTTGGTCTTCTTCAGGAACCTGTGGTATAGTGGCTGGTCAGAGTGCCCTCTCAATTTGTCTGTCCATGTATCCATTCTTGGAGAAAACTGTTTTGAGACGTTCTATCTCTATGGGTAGATTCTCTTGGTCTGATAGGGCCGGGAAAGCCTGAAGAGTTACAATTTTGACACTGTCCGACAAAAGCGGGTTATAGTGAAATTGCGTGCTTACGGAATGTCGTCTCAGTTATGTGACTGGGTCTGTGACTTCCTGTCAGAGAGGTAATTGACGGAAAGTCATCGAGTAAAACAGAAGTGATTTCTGGCGTTCCCCAAGGTAGTGTTATAGGCCCTTTGCTGTTCCGTATCTATATAAACGATATGGGAGACAATCTGAGCAGCCGTCTTAGGTTTTAATTGTGAACTTTCTCACTGAACTACTTCTCCCGAACATGAAAACTTGTCCCATTTTTTCCAGAAGCCTGTGTTTAGTTATCCTATCTTTGTATTCGAAACATCTTACATTTCTCATTTGCTTTGCAACACGTCCGGTTCCAGGGTTTGGAGCGGGGAGCAACCTTGCCACCGCCCAGGGCGGCAGGTTTTTTCGGGGAGGGGGGGGGGGGGGGGGGGGGCAACAAATTGTTAAATTTGAATTTGGTTCCAAAAGGGCGAATTAAGCAAGACAATGAAAGTTGTGTACAGATGAAGAAGTGTGAGAATGTGTTGGAAACACAAATCAGTCATAAAATCCAAAATCCAGTATCTTATTCGAAACTGACTACGGTATTGTGAAACAGATGACAAAGAAAGCGCTGGAATGGGTCGCCTTTGTTGCATCGTTTAAAACAACGAAAATCGCAATTGGAAGTGTTGGCAACTCTGTTTTTACCGTGCGCCTACACAATATTTGAAACAGAGTCTTCACAGGATGCAGTGGCCGATGTGCAACAAAACATTTTCATTCAAAGCGCTGGGCGGGAAGAGGAGGGCGACAGTGTTGCCATCTTTCGGCCGATCGATGACCACAAAATCTAGGCGCACGCGCTGGAATCTTTCTCGAACGATTTTGCAAAAACTATTCGGTAAAAAAGTTTCATTCTTGCATTGCTGATAGGGTTCATAAGTCAGGTCGACGATGATGTCCCATCATTCCGTTAATGGTCAAAGTTATTTACGTGGAAGCAAGACATTGCACGAAATAAAAAAAAAAAATTTGGAGTACAAAGTAGGGGTCGCTATCATTTTGCGTTTGGTGCATATTACAATAGTACATAATATATTGCTGCGTATGAAATTTAGCAGACATATTGAATTTTTCTTTAGAATTGGGCGCAGGTCTCCATCTGTCTAGGGTGACCAGATGCAATTGTTTAAAAAGGGGGACAAACGGCTTCAAAAAGGAGGACAAAGGAAGAAAAAAGAGGACACATCAAACGGGCCAACTGCAGATGAGGATAGCACCCGTCAGCTTTGGAAAAGTCACGTGACTGCCGGGAATTAGCGGTAAAACTAGTAGTTAATTGTTACTGGTGGTCAGGTGGTGATTCCCAGAGCAATATTTTTTATTTTAAATTAATAACATTGATTGTGGTGACAGTGTGGCATCAGTTGTTTTCATATTTACGCGTAGTTTTAAGATTTAACAAAGGTGGCTGCCTAAACACCACTCATGATTGGCCACTTTCAGGTGACTTGTCCAAAACTGACGGGTGGTACCCTCATCTGCAGTATTCCCCATCAAACATACGTTCAGTTTTAATAAATGAGTTTATTATTTATAAACATAACATACATACATTCCTTAACAGTTATTGATACTTCTCGAAGGAACCCATTTTTTGCAGGAGTTTACGCTTACTTAATTACACTCACAAATCACACGTGCATTACAGGAAGCCAAGTCAATACAAAGCGAAGATATGAAACGAAAATTTTAAATAATCGACATTTCCATTCGCTTATAGGTCGATCAACGATAACATCGACGATCCTGGTGCCACCTACTAACACTGCCTTCGTGCGTGTTTTTCACTAAGGCTGTGCCAATAGTTAAAGTATTTAAGAAAAGATTAGTAGAACAGGTCGAATTGTAAATTTAACTGTATTACGCTCAACTTAACGAAAAAGCCGGACACAGTAAATATCCGCCCGGACAAAGAGATAAAAAGGAGAACATGTCCTACATCTGTCACCAACCTCGAGAAAATTGATCTGATGTTGCACACTTATTTACCAGCCACAGTGAAATGTCCACAACATTCCTAATCTATATATATAAAACAAAGTCGGGTTTGTTACAACACTTATAACTCGAGATCTGCTGGACCAATTTTCATGGTTTTTGATTTGTTGGATTTGTCTCCGCCCCGAATAGCAGAATACATCTTAAAAATAATGAAAAATTGACGAATAAAAATTTTCATGGTTTTTGATTTGTTGGATTTGTCTCCGCCCCGAATAGAAGAATACATCTTAAAAATAATGAAAAATTGACGAATACTTGAAAAATGCGTTATTTTCCCTAAAAGTTCTTTAGTTTCGGAGCTGTCAAATTCTTTTGTCAAAATCTGTAATTAATGATTGACATTTATGCATGCGTTCATAAACTATTTAAAATGGATGAATAAACTATTATGTGTATTTTTTTTAAAAAAGATTGAAAAATATTACGCGTGCGTTCAGAAATGTGTAATGAATACTTAATCATTTCAATAAATGCTCATTTGTTTATTACATGTCAAACATTTGTTGTCCAGTCCTGTCAAATACTGTAACAACTATTTATGTGTGCGTTCAGAAATTTATTTTGTGTAAAATGTCTCGAAAGTTCAGGTAGGTACTGTGATATTTGTTTGTTTTAGACATTAATTTGTGTAAATTATTTATTAAATTAATTAAAGATTTATTCTACAGGTTAACAAAAGTGAAAATGTCTCTTCATAGGTTGTCTATGATTTTTCTTGATAAGCTATTGTCTACGTCTCGATTGTTTTATGTGGTTTTGTGCGAGTGCATATTCAGTATTACTATTAATAAAAATGCCGCGTCCTAGAAGATCTAATCTTTCCCAGCGGAGCCGTAATGCAATTAGGCAACGGAATATCGCGAGTCAATTATCTGACGAAGAACGAGAAATTGCCCGAGAAGAGCGCCGCGTTAGGATGGAGCAAAGAAGGGCCTTAATTCGTGCTTCTCAAACACAAGAGCAAAGAGAGGCAGCCCGTGAAACGGCTAGATTAGAAACGAGAAATCGTCGAGCTTATCGTACCGATGAACAGAGGAATAATCTTCGAAATGCAAGAAGAAATGGTTCAAGTATTGATTTGAATCGAGCAGCGTTTCGATACGATTGCACCATCGACTACAGCTTGCATCGTTTAGTTTGTATTGGTCCAATGGACGTTGTTTGCCAGCATTGTGGCGCATTGAAGTTTGCTGGTGAAACGCCTGGTTTGTGCTGCCTTAGTGGTAAAGTGACATTGCCATTAGTGGTCCCGCCACCAGAGCCATTGCGTTCCCTGCTTTATGGCGAAACACTAGAATCACGACATTTTCTAGCGAACACTCAAAAATACAATGTCTGTTTCCAATTGACTTCATTTGGGGCGGAAATTATCGAAGAACACGGATATAATCCGACATTTAAGGTAATTTACGTTAAAAACTTTATTTTCTATGATTGTAAAAAAAAATTGGAATGTAGTTTGTTAGATTTCAGTATTTGTCTCTAAAATAAAAATGGTATGTTATTATTTGAAAAAAAAGTGTTTGTAAATCTAACTATAACTATGGCTTTGAATTTACAGATTCAAGGCCAGATTTGCCATCGCATTGGATCATTGCAACCTATTGAAGGTGCACAGCACAAATTCTTGCAAATATACTTCATGGGCAATATGGAAGAACAACTTGACCGGCGTCAAGGGATCAACACAGCTACGAAAAGAGCAATTCTCCAAGATTTGCAGCAAATGCTTCATGAACATCATGCATTGGTCAGGCTGTTCAAGACTGCTTTAGAGCGCATGCCAAGTGATGACTATAAAGTTGTAATCAGAGCAGATAAAAGACCAGCTGGAGCACATGAACGCACATTTAATGCTCCAACAATCGATGAAGTGGCAATCCTGATTGTTGGTGAAAACTTGGAAACACGTGATATTGTGCTTACACGACGCAATACTGGGCAACTACAAAGAATATATGAAACACACCGTTCATATGACGCGTTACAATACCCGCTGATGTTTTGGCAAGGAGACGATGGATATCACTTTGATATCAAAATGATTAATCCATTGAATGGTAAGATCAATATCATTGTTTTCATTTTAACTTGATATACATTTTATTCTGTTGGCTTTTGGTACACAAAAAAAGTTGTCACTCCTCATTTAGTAGAGAGTAGCTGTAAGAGTCGTTAACCTATTAGGGGTTCTAAAATACAATTTTTACTGTATTTGTTTCAGGTGAGGAAACTACCAACAAGGTTAGTTCGATGAATTATTACGCATATCGTTTGATGATTCGTGAAAATTCTGACAATTATTTGTTGCGATTTCGTCGACTGCTTCAACAATACTGCGTTGACATGTACGTTAAAATGGAAACGGAGCGCCTGACTTTCATCCGGTTGAATCAAGCTAAATTGCGTTCGGAAGAGTATATTCATTTACGCGATGCAATAAGCACAGAAGGAGATTCAGAAAATGTTGGTCGATTGACTATTTTACCAACGACATACACAGGTAGCCCGCGTCATATGAATGAATATGCGCAAGATGCAATGACATATGTTCGTCATTATGGTCGGCCAGATCTATTCATTACATTTACATGTAATCCGAAATGGATGGAAATTATTCAATTGCTGCTTCCTGGACAAACATCAAGTGATCGACGCGACATCACCGCACGGGTTTTCAAGCAAAAAATTCGGTCACTAATAAATTACATTGTTAAGCAACACGTCTTTGGGATTACTCGATGCTGGATGTATTCAGTCGAATGGCAAAAACGAGGCCTACCGCATGCTCAAATTCTAATTTGGTTAGTAGACAGAATTCGGCCAGATCAAATAGATGACATCATATGTGCGGAGATTCCTGCTCCTGAAACCGATCCAGACCTACATGATGTTGTAATCACGAATATGATTCATGGACCATGTGGCACTATCAACCGCCAATCACCGTGCATGGTCGACGGCAAGTGTTCCAAACGGTATCCGCGAAAATTCAAGGCAGAGACCATTACAGGCAACGATGGTTATCCATTGTATCGGCGTCGATCGCCCGATGATAATGGTGGAACTATCACAACTAAAGTGAAAGGAAACGATTTCATAGTTGAAAACAGTTGGATTGTTCCATATTCGCCACTTCTTTCCAAAACATTCAAGGCACATTGTAATGTTGAGTATTGCAATTCGGTGAAATCTATTAAATACATTTGCAAATATGTCACGAAAGGGAGCGACATGGCGGTTTTTGGTATCCAAACATCCAATATCAACGATGAAATCACGCGCTATCAAGTTGGTAGATATGTGAACTGCAATATTCTCATTCCCTATTCACGAACGTTATCCCACTGTTGTACATTTGGGGGTGCATCTAGAGAACGGTCAGAGAGTATATTTCACAGCGTCGAATGCTGCTCAACGTGCCGAAACACCTCCAGCGACAACACTGACCAGTTTCTTTGCGATTTGTCAAAACGATCTGTTCGCACGAACGTTGCTTTACTCGGAAATGCCACGTTATTACACTTGGAACGCTACATCGGAGAAATTTCAACGTCGGAAGCAAGGCGATGCAGTTCCTGGTCATCCAGATATGCGTTCTGCTGATGCTCTTGGTCGTATTTACACAGTTCATCCGAAGAATGATGAATGTTTCTATTTGCGGTTGTTGCTGGTACATGTTCGAGGGCCAACATCATTTGAATCACTACGAACTGTTAATGGTATAGTGTGCCCCACATTTCGTGCAGCATGTCAAGAGCTGAATTTGCTTGAAAACGATACTCATTGGGACACGACAATCGCTGAAGCAATTATTTCTGCATCCCCAAGTCAGATACGCACATTATTTGCTATCATCATTTCGACATGCTTCCCATCGAACCCACGTGACCTGTGGAACAAATACAAAGATAACATGTCAGAAGACATTTTATATCGAATTCGTGTCAGCTCAAGAAATCCCGATCTTGAGGCGAATGAGGAGATGCATAACCAGGCTTTGCTCTTGATCGAAGATGTGTGTTACCTCACGAGCGGCAGTTTGTTAGTTAGGTTAGGAATGCCAGCGCCAGATCGCGGAATGAATGACGCATTTAATAGAGAATTGGAACGTGAACGTGAATATGATCCACATGAACTAATCCAATCACTTCAAACGAATGTACCACTGTTGAATTCTAAGCAGAAGGAAGTCTATTATACACTGATTAATGCAATTGATGATGGAAATGGTGGCTTATTTTTTTTGGATGCCCCCGGTGGAACTGGGAAGACATTCCTCATGTCATTGATTTTGGCCACTGTACGTGCGAGATCCGAAATAGCGGTAGCAATTGCTTCTTCCGGAATAGCGGCCACATTGTTAGACGGATGCCGTACAGCTCACTCAGCGTTAAAATTGCCATTAAACCTTCAAACTACTGAACAACCGACATGTAACATTTCGAAACACTCCGCAATGGCCAAAGTTTTAGTAGCATCAAAAATCATCATATGGGACGAATGCACAATGGCGCACAAACGCGCATTGGAAGCACTAGACCGAACATTAAAAGATCTGCGCAATGACTCGAGATGTTTTGGTGGTTCGATGATTTTATTATCTGGCGATTTCCGACAAACACTACCAGTAATTCCAAGATCTACTGCTGCCGACGAAATAAACGCTTGCCTCAAAGCATCAAATCTGTGGCGATATGTAAACAAACTTCAACTGTCTGTAAATATGAGAGTTGCATTGTTGAACGATCTAACTGCTGATGATTTCTCGAAGCAATTGCTGACTATCGGTAATGGCCGTGTTCCTGTTGACGAATCGAGCGGTTTGATTTCATTTCCTCCAAATTTTTGCAATGTCGTCTCATCAAAAGACGAGCTTATCAACAAAGTATTTCCGGATATCATTGCTAACCACAAAAATACTAAATGGTTAAGTGAGCGAGCAATTTTGGCGGCTAAAAATAAAGATGTAGATGACCTCAATTTTATAATTCAAAATCGAATCGTAGGTACTCTGTATTCATTCAAATCTATCGACTGTGTAACAAACGAAGAAGAAGCTACTAATTATCCAACTGAATTTTTGAACTCCTTGGATGTGCCTGGTTTACCACCGCACAATTTAAAACTGAAGGTAGGCTCGGTAGTCATCATGCTTAGAAATTTAAACCAACCAAAACTGTGCAATGGAACGCGTTGTGATAAGAAAACTGATGAGCAATGTGATTCACGCGTCGATACTTAAAGGAAAATTTAAAGATGAGGAAGTTCTTATTCCAAGGATTCCGATGATCCCAACAGATATGCCCATTGAGTTTAAACGAATTCAATTCCCGATTCGTCTTGCCTTCGACATGACGATCAACAAATCACAGGGCCAATCCTTGACTAATTGTGGCCTCAATCTAGAAAATGCGTGTTTTTCTCATGGTCAATTGTACGTGGCATGCTCACGTGTCGGCAAACCATCCGCATTATTTGTTCTTGCGCCTGACCAAAAACAAAGAATGTCGTTACCACAAGGTGCTTGAATGAAAATCCGATTAATGAATTAATCAGAGTGTATCCCAACCTGCACAACATAGTTTTCAATGATTTTTTTCTGACATGTGTTTGAAATATTTAATTATTATTATTTTTTAAATTTTTAATCTCATTCTGTATGTATTCATCATCATTCATCAAAATAAAATACTTTTATATTTCTATCTATATTAATATTATTTTGTATCATTGTATTACGTTCATCAAAGCCTAAATTAGTTCAGCTAAAAGGTAACACGACATTCATTGACTGTTAGGCGGTACGAAGTTCGCCAGGTCAGCTAGTGTTCCATAAACGATTGGAGGTATCGAAACGAGATTTTGGCAAATGATAGCACGCAAAGAGGAGAGTATTTTGTCACATGATTATTATGCAAAACTTCATTATCTACTGAGTTATTTCACTAGTTACAGACTTTTTCGATGAAAAAGTGTGATTTTAAAGGGCCATCGATACCTGGCGAAACAAGAAATGCTGTGAGGTTTGGAAAAACATAAGTGAAGTCACTACACATTTATTTTGTACCAAGAATGTGCTTTTTCGAAAGCCACTGACCTTAATTTTTCTCAGTTCCTCTCAATAAACCACAGTGATGTTACCCTGCGGAAACTCCTCTCTGTTTTCGCAAAAAAATAAATTTTAACATGGCAAGAAGACAAAAGTCTCATGACGGTTCTCTGAAAGTTACAAATTTTTGACAAGCCGGGCCAAAATCAGTCGTTGCATTTTCAGTGGAATAATTTTTAGATAGTAACCAGAGCAGAAGAGGCAGATCTTTTTGAACGGTCGCCTTGCAAGGGTGGGCGTGGAGGAACTCCACTTAATATTTACAAAAAATGTGAGCATGGCTTCACTTTAGAATGGCACCTCCACTGCCCAGCGGTACGGGCCTCACGGCGCGTGCCCTAGCGGCTACGGTATTCTGCGTGGTCTCTACCTGTGTCAACTTGAAAGGCCCTACAGATGCGAAAAACTTTCTAATAAAGAAATAAAAGTAAATTTCAACATATGATGGCCTAACAATTCCTTAAATACCTATAGGGGTATCAATGAGAAAAAACACTTTGTAATAAATAGAGGAAGAATAAGTAAACTACGTACCGACCGTTACATGCCACAGTATTTTGAATCCAGACATTGTGATTAATGGGCGTTTACATGTGGAAAGATGTGCGGCTTCCTCCCCACCGTTCCATCTCCTTTGGATCTGTCATTAATAATATGTACATTACTCTTCTTCTTCTCATGGTACTCTAAACACGTCTCCATTCGTCCCTCCATTCACGCCTGTCGCGACACCACTGGAGGCGGGCTGCACGATGTTGGGGCGTGAGCGGAAGACGGCCTAACGGTGTGCGGGACCGTAGCCCAGCTTCATGGAGACGGTTGCGAATGGCCCTCGCCGATACCCCAGGAGTAACAGTGTCCCTAATTTGCTGGGAAGTGGCGGTGCGGTCCCCTACGGCACTGCGTAGGATCCTACGGTCTTGGCGTGCATCCGTGCGTCGCTGCGGTCCGGTCCCAGGTCGACGGGCACGTGCACCTTCCGCCGACCACTGGCGACAACATCGATGTACTGTGGAGACCTCACGCCCCACTTGTTGAGCAATTCGGCGGTACGTCCACCCGGCCTCCCGCATGCCCACTATACGCCCTCGCTCAAAGTCCGTCAACTGGACGTACGGTTCACGACCACGCTGTCGCGGCATGCTACCAGTGTTAAAGACTGCGATGGAGGTCCGTATGCCACGGCAAACTGGCTGACACTGACCTCGGCGGTGCACAAATGCTGCGCAGCTAGCGCCATTCGACGGCCAACACCGCGGTTCCTGGTGTGTCCGCTGTGCCGTGCGTGTGATCATTGCTTGTACAGCCCTCTCGCAGTGTCCGGAGCAAGTATGGTGGGTCTGACACACCGGTGTCAATGTGTTCTTTTTTCCATTTCCAGGAGTGTATATCGGAAACTAGCCTGTCAAACAATCTGGAAATAAAACACCTAAATGCATTACACAAACTGTTTATCCAGTGTCCTCGTATTTCACACTGTTTGCATTCCAGCAACTTTATTTATCGTATAATTGTTACTTTTCGCTGCAATAAATGAAAGTCCCTCCAAAACTACTCGTATCGAGCCGTAAATCACGGTCGTGGCATGTCGGAAAGCGCGCCCTCTCGATATTCGACCATAGCTGTTTTTCGTTTATGGACACGCTATATAGGCGCTGGCGATTTATACATTCTTTTTTCAACAAATAAAGCGTTTACGTGGAAGTCACTCGCTGTCCTGTGACCTTCCACTCTGTGCGGCAAAAGCGACGATCCCGGCGGTACTCAGCTACGTTCTGCTCAGGGAATGAGTCAAAGTGAACGGATTTTAGTTATGTGCTCTAAGACTGGCATAACTTAAGTTTGGTTGCATAATTAATTCTTGAGCTACAACTCAAAATGTATTACACTGGAAATGTTTCACCTCCGTTTCACTGACTGGTATCCCACTCCCAGCCCAGCTTCGGTCTTCAGGTGTATTTACATAAGATGTATGAATAAGTGTGGTATGAAAAAATTAGACGTCGTAGATGAATGACATTGTGAAAAAGATTGACTGAAAATTGACTGAAAATGCAAGAAGCGGCAAAATCTTTGAGCCCAGTCCTGCTTCGTAAAGTTATATTACTCTCATAATTTCTTAGCGAGACCATTGTTTCGGCATCTTGCACCGCGCAACTGTGGGACAGTGTCTCTAAGAATACGAACACCGGGCCTATTGGCAACCTTCTGTCTCGCCGTGTAGGGGCACCCTATCCCCCGAGTAGCGATTCACAATTTCTCCACTCCCTGCAGCTCTGCGCCATAAGAAAAACAGTCTGACACTAGCGAGTTTTTCCCGAGAAGGCAGCTCGTGAGCAAGCCGCCGAGTTTCACTGTCAGGCGGACACAAAACACAAAAGTAACTCGACTCGGCGACGGCACTGCAATCGCGCGATCCTTTAACCTTCGACTGGACGCCGTTTTCCATTGTGTTGCGGCCATTGTGGTGATTTGAGTAGAGTTGTATTGACGCTGATAGATATACAGATCGAACGTTATATATTCGTTGGGGCACAGATACAATATTTGTTACTTTTAATTGTACTGTCTACATATTCCAGTCTAACCAGGAAACATGGTGAAGAGCTGTGCAGCGTTTTATTGTACAAATAAATTCCAGAAAGGGAATTCACAAGTACGTAGATATATTTAGACTTTTGTATGGTAAGACACTTGGCTGATAAATATCTATAACATGGTAATAATATAATGATCACGCATTTATTTGAAGGCTTCCTGTTTCAGAGTCACAGCTGTTACATCTCCATCTACGTGGTTACTCTGCAATTCACACTCAAGTGCCTGGCAGAGGGTTCATCGAACCATTATCACACTACTTCTCTACTGTTCCACTCTCGAATGGCGCTTGGGGGAAAAAATGGCCTAACGCTGTCACAAGCAAGGTTTCCCACAGACAGAAAACTATTTTCTATGCTGTGAACGTTTCGAAGAAAGCTCTTTCCTTGCGAGCTACGTAAATTGCAGAAGGTGGGGAGATAACGCTGTTCCATCTGTCTTTCGTTTTCCGAAGTATATACAGCAGAACGTAAATTGTTTTTGTAATCCATATTTTATTTTCACTACAGAACTTTTAAGGAGACTGAGATGCAAGCAACGAGTTAGCAGGGCTTTTTATCAGTATAAAATACAACTGGCTGTTTACAATCAACTGATTTCACAACTTTCCTCGACAGATCTTCGTTGTTGAGCTTTCTTTCGTCCACGTATTTTTTGGGACAGGTATAAATTTTTAGCCAACTACAGCTTATCGCCGTCTGCTAAAGAGATGTAACGTAGTAGTCAGGCAATAACTATTTATTTCCTAAAGCTCAAACACCAATCAATAGAAAAATCTAAGTGAATACGAAGAATACTAAAAAAAATCAAAGAGTAAAGCAGATTGTCCGTGCGCTCGTCGCCACAGAATAATGCTGCATTTCATTCTGCACTCACAGATGTTCTTTTGGCGACACCCACAAATTCAGCACCAGAAGATAAAGCTATTTAGGCATGTCATCATCGCCTCACTGTGTCAAAAAGATGCAAAATACTCGGTACAATATTATTCATAGCCTGCTAAGTGAAATAATGTACTTGAAAAGTAAAGGTAATAAGTTCAATAGCTGGTTAAGTTTTAGCTTCGTAGCTCTGCAAAAAAGTGTATTGTGTATGTTTTAAAATATGCTATAGTCTTGTGTCTGTAAATACTCAGCAGCGTGCCTTTTGAATCACTGGCGATGTGCGCAGAGGCGGCCGGGGTTGGCTATTTTCAAAAAATGGTTCAAATGGCTCTGAGCACTATGGGACTTAACATCTATGGTCATCAGTCCCCTAGAACTTAGAACTACTTAAACCTAACTAACCTAAGGACATCACACAACACCCAGTCATCACGAGGCAGAGAAGGTTGGCTATTTTCCAATAACTGCTTTGAACGTATACACAAGTTAGTAACTAATGTAACCAACTCAGAAACGCAAATGAACAGAATACGCAAAAACCACAGCACACTGTGCTGCCACTGCTACTGCTACACGGGATTCTCTGAACCGCAGTTGCAGCGGTCTTCCGGCAAATGCCACTTGCTTGCGCTATGCATTTTAGAGACAGACTTTAACCGGCAATTCTGTTTATCTTTTTTTGTCTTCAGGCTTCATTTACTCTTTGGTATCGTCTGTGGAAATGCTACGATTTTCGACAGTTCAGAGAAGCATTCTGTTAAGAAAATTTTTCGTGATAGTGCATATCACTCTGCTCACATAATTTCAGTTCCATAGTTGGTATTGCTGCCGTTAACACAACAGAAAATAGTTAATCCCGCTCTTGATTACTGATGTAGGGTATAGCCAGGACCTGTTAATTAACAAGAACTCAAGAAGTGACAAGAGTATAAGGAAAGATGGACTTAAACATGAGTTGATAGATACGATGAGTTTTGCAGAAATATATGGTCAACATGCCGCATTCATGCCGGCCAGATTGGCCGAGCTGTTTAGGCGCTACAGTCTGGAAGCGCGCGACCGCTACGGTCGCAGGTTCGAATGCTTCCTCGGACATGGATGTGTGTGATGTCCTTAGGTTAGTTAGGTTTAAGTAGTTCTAAGTCCTAGGGGACTGATGACATCAGAAGTTAAGTCATAGTGCTCAGAGCCATTTGAACCGTTTTAAAATGATAAGTGTATGGGAAAAGATGGCTTGCACCTTAATAGGTTACCAGTAGGCTCCAAGAACTTCATAAAATGCTTTGGACATGTGTAAAATAAAAAAAAGATAAGCGAAAGCATACTTCTGATGGGATACAGAAAAAACTGATTTAAAAGAGAAAGAATCCACCAAATCATAGTCAACAACGTATATGGTCCTCTGATGCACTGTAATATTAATTCCTTAACAGCCGGACTGCCATATCTTAAATATTATAAAATAGAGTGAGTTAATTTTTTTCTTACAGAATGTGTATATACCAGAATAATCTGCATAAAGTATATTGGTTATAGGATGGCATCGAAGGCTCTCGTTTGTCAGAATGCTGCAGCTGCTGTACAGGACGACCGAAAATCTGTTTTTAGTACAGCAGTGCAGTATGCTGTGATTTGCGCGGATTCTGTTCTTCTGCGTTTTTCCATTGGCTACTCATTCCATTTTCGGTATAGTATTAACAGAGTTAATGGAAAGTAACCACTACTCGGCGCGTCTGCGCATTTCGTGGCCACTGGTTCAAAAGGCGCGCTGTGGAAATGCCAGTATAAGCGTAAACTCACGCATTCGCGCAACTTGTACGTATCCATAGCTATGGTATAAATAACAGAAGTAGCAAGCTTCTGTGAAAGCACTTCATAGAGACATTCATGTCCAAACACACTTGTTAAGTTATTTATTTGAGTATTGAGACGCTTTAGACTTCGTCGCACTACTACTGTTA
The DNA here is from genome assembly GCF_021461395.2 of Schistocerca americana. Taxonomy (NCBI): domain Eukaryota; kingdom Metazoa; phylum Arthropoda; class Insecta; order Orthoptera; family Acrididae; genus Schistocerca; species Schistocerca americana. The sequence continues at coordinate 197,957,136 of NC_060127.1, forward strand.
GCTCGTTGATGTTGGTAGCAATCGTAAACAAAACACAGTCGACACGAAATGTTCCAATTTGTGCCAACACGATGAGTTATTCAATGTGGGGGACAGTCGCACTTCTTTCCGTAATAAAGCGCAAGTCAACTTTAGAAGAAAAAAAGAGACAATTGAAATAATTAATTATATGGGTAATATTATGCAAAACAATGGCGTGAAAGTAGTATTGATATAGCCGTAATCGATTACAGGAATAATTACGATTAATCGATTAATAGCGCATCCCTTACCAACCGCTGGAACTTCAGTTAAATTCGTTATCTCTTATCAGTTCACAGACTACAGAATTGAGAAAAGACGTGTGTAGATTCAAGCTCTGTGAATCTGATAAGTAATCCTGTTTTGGCGTAAAATTTGTGAAAGAGCTGAATTTCTGAGCATTTGCGATGGAAATGGTTAGTTTTATCGTAAAAACAACATAGCCCTATTTGGTCTGTGTGATCTAATATTACACAGTGTGCTACAAATGCTGGGCGAACTTTACTACTGTTTACATCGGGTAGATTATGGTTTACAATAAATTGCAGTAGGTTCATACAAGACTTACTTCTGTGTAGTTCATATGTCTACATGTACATACTTGCACCGCAAGCAATCGTGTGTCCCGAAGGGTACCTCGAACCACTATTAGTCATTTCCTTTCTCGTTCGACTCTCAAATAGAGAGAGGGAAAAATGATTGTCTTTATGCCTCTGTACGAGACGTAATTTGTCATATCTTTGTGGCCCGTACTCGAAATTTATGTTGGCAGAAGTATGATTACTCCGCAGTCAGCTACAAATGTCGGTTCTTCTAAACTTTGTCAGTAGTGTTCCTCGGAAAGAACGTCGTATACCCTTCAGTGATTGCCATTTGAATTCCGAAGCATCTCCGCTATACTTAGGTGTTATTCGAACATACTGGCAACAAATGTAGCAGCCTGACTTGAGTTGCTTCGATGCCTTCCTTTAATTCGACATGGTGCAGATTCCGAAAACTAAAGCAGTACTCAAGAATGAATCTTACTAGTGCCCCATATGCGCTATCCTTCACACATGGACCTCACTTTCCTAAAATTCTCCCAATAAAACTAAGTCACCCATTCACTTTCCCTATCACAGTCATCACGAGCTCGCACCTTTTCATATCACTTTGGTACGTTATTCCCAGATATTTACACTCCATGACCCTGCCAAACAGAACGCTACTTGCACTTAGTCATAACATACTGTTCTAGGTATTCAGTTATAAACTGGGACACAGCAAGTAAGACTTAATGATTTTCCATATTTATGTGTTGCCATCAACAGACTTTGTACCATACTTGCATTGATCATATTGAACAGCTAAAGGTCAATGTGGAATGCTCCTTTTTGCCATAGTTGTGTATTAACATGAACCACATGCAGATTTGAATTTACTCTGTTTGTGGCTTTCATTGTGTTTCTTTAGCCTGTGTTCGGATGGTGCCATGTGATTTTTCTAAGATTCTTGCAGTCCTGTAAATACACGAGCAAAGCAGTGTTAGCATCTTAAGTTTTGTCAACAAGAGTGTCTAGTTTTTCTGTCATTAATGATCTTCTTGTCTCTCTTCTGGATTCTAAAAACGCTAAGAGCATCTGATGAATTACCCCACAATACCACACCATGTTTTACGTGAACCCCTGTTTGAGCATAGAATGCACTTAACCAGGCAATAATTCCCCTAGCTTTTGCTTTTCGTGGGAAGTTTTGTGTGAAACGTGTTGCATTTCATAATTTAACATGATTATATATATAAAACGCCAGCATTGAACAGCAGTGGTATTGGTAAACTGCTTTTAGGGATCTCCTACAAGTATCTTACAAAAGTGGACCTTTATAAGCTAACTATAGCAAGGTACCTTGTATTGACATGATTCTTTAAAGGTCAAATATTTAAGGAAAATCCTGTTGGCCAAACCACAAATTCTTGTTAATTTTGTATTCAGCAATATTGAGAAAAGGAAAATTGCTGCTTACTATATTGCAGAGTCGCAGATAGGCACAACAAAGATGCAATCTCTCTCTCTCTCTCTCTCTCTCTCTCTCTCTCTCTCTCTCTCTCACACACACACACACACACACACACAGATGGCCACAGTTGCCAGAGACTGGGACGAAAATTTTATATTCATGCATGGATGTTGAGGTGATGCTCCTCCATCACCAAGGTGGGTTTCCATTTATTTTACTCAACAAGACGTACTTGTTTATGTTGCTAACTGATCTTATAAGGGAAAATCACCTCATAAAGAATATGTAAACTTCACTTAGCAGAGAATGTTAGTTGTGTTCTTACACTATCACATTTGTTGGCATTGCCAACTTAAAATCAGTTCAATTCTGAACCTAATGAAAACCTCAGGCTATACTACAGCACAGCCTGACACTAAGCTTTACTATAGCTCAATCTGCTTGTAAGCAGTTGGAATTGTCCAGAAAGCTGCTGCAAATGAGTATGTGGGGATAACTATCAAAGAGATACCAGAGGTACTTAAAGTACCTCCAAGAAATACAGCACTTACCTGTCACTACACAATGATTCGACTTGCTGCTGAGTCTGTGGCAGGTGTAGGCCTTTGTACACAGGAGGCAGGTATGGGGTCACAATCACGGTACTACACCTGTACCGGTAATTTGAAACTGAGTTACTTCGACAAATTTCACCTGTTAGGGAGGCTGCTGTCATGGAAAAACATGTTCAAATGGGGTGCAGTCTGTTATCCTTGATAGTTTGAATGTACTTCAAATAATGCTACACCTTAGGTAAACAGTAGCAGGTGTTTTGAAAGAGGGGGTGGGTGTCATTAAACATGTTGAGGAGGCTGTTCTAAAGGCATTGAGGGAACAGGTGCAGCCAGCTGCAGAAAGTTGTGTATGTTGCAGCAAATGACATCTACCTTCTGGGATATGAGTTCAGTCTTGGAGTAAATGGCAGAGAAGGTGGAGAAGATCAGGGTTGCTCATGGAGTTTCACTGAAGGTGAACCTGCATCATTGTCTTCATACCCCTCTGATTCCTAGTTGAGTAGAGGTTTTAAACCAGAGGCTACGAAGGGTCTGTTATAATTTAGGCAATGACTTTATGGGCTGTAGGCCCTGTAAATAATCATACATGTTTGTCAAATTCACACTTATCTGAATCCACATTTGACAATAAGCCTGTAGACATACCGACAAAGTGTGTTAGTTTAACCTCAAACACTGTTTGTATATGCTGTATTTTGAGACTAGTGGGAATGGCATTTCTATCATTGACTCTGGCACTCTGTTAAAAGATGCTGGTCGAGGGAATGGTTTAAAACGAGAAGACTCTGAACCTTTCTGCAGAAACTGTTAATAACTTGTTTAGAGTTTGTTTGCCCTCAAACTGTAAAAAAAAGATGCAATTATGCAAAAAATTATTTTCTCTTCTTAGTTCTGTTGTGACAGTTCATTAAAATACCACAATGTGGTAACATGTAGGCTACATCATCTATGGAAGAAAAGGAGAACTTGTGTGTATTAATTTTATTACACTCCCTGCTGCATTTTGTGTGCAGAATATTCATTTTCTTCTTAACATCTTCCTGCATAATATACTGCTGGGGACTGTGCTACACCTCTACCATTTTGGTAATTGCTATTGCTATTTTGTTTTTATCCTTCATTGTAGGTTCTGTATTTGTGGAAATGGTGCTATCAATTGTAATAAAACTTTTTCATCGAATGTTTGCGGTGAAACATCAACACAGTGCCTGCCATCTTCTCAAATTTTCCGTCAGTCGAGATTTCTGTGATACGTTCTGTGTTTGACAAACATTTCAAGCAGCACTGTACACAGTCAAATATTTGGCAAACATAGTAAAATTTGATGTATTGTGTGATCATGTATAGGGGCCTTTCAGCCATAGGGTTAAGAACAGTAGGGTCCACATAAACAGGAAAGCTGTGCTCTACACAACAGAGGCTGCTACCCGGGTAGATGCACAAAAGAATTCTTTCGGTTAGGCGACTCAGCTACTAGTCCATATAATGAGAGCTGAAGACCCAAACCTGTGGTCCCCACATATGAAATGATTAAAATCCTAATGTCAAAGCATTCAAAAGTCATGTAGTTTCAAGCAGTTAAGAAAGAAAGTGGAACTTGTATGATGCCAGATACAGGAAAAGTGGCCGAAACCCAGAATTGGCAGCAATGAGATGGGATAAGTAATACCGAAAGGATAGGCTTATGTGAAACAAAAATGAAGCATATGTTGCAGCAGACAAAAAACTAAGTACACTGTGATCTATGATAGAAATTGAAGGTCCATGCAAAGCTGTTTAGGCAAGACGCAGTATAAAGGGTGAGGATGAACTTGTAACTGTTTCTTTCTACTGGATGTCTGACTCACTGCCAGATGCAAAACAAAATTTTAGAGAAAACCTCAGCCAGCTGGCATATACATTACCCAATCATACTACCATCATTATAGGAGACTAATCATCTAACAACTGATTGAGATAATTCAGTTTTGTAAGGGTGGGCCAGTAAAGACTCCCAATAAATCTATGAAATGCCCTCTATGATAACCAACTACAACAGATAGTTCAGAATGGCAGTGGAGTTTTATATAGAACTATTGGCAACTATTAGATGTAACTACTTTGAAGATGTTCACATTGACAGCGGTATCAATCAGCAGGAGGCAGTAGTAGTGACAATCATGACAGAAGTGCAAAGTGGAACTGAAACACGAAGAAAGGTTTACATATTTAGTAAACTGGATAGGGATGCAGTAGTATTATATCCGATGGAAGAACATGAAACATTTACATCTGAGTAGGAGTGCTTAAAGGAACTGTGAATCAAATTTAGAGGAATAGTTCACTAAACACTGGATGGGTATGTATCTAGTAGAACAGTTCATGATGGGAAGGTCCCTGCACTTCTAGAGAAACAGTGATCATTCATCCATTCATTCATTCATTCATTCCCATTCAGTCATTCATTATGTTTTGTCAATCCCCCCATGAAGAGAGCCTTCAGGGATGTGGGACAAGTCAAATTATCCACTCACTGGCAGAGGCAGCAACTGGTGGATACTTTTGTAGAGTGTACTAACAACAAATTGTGAAAGGCAATGGTCTACTCAAACTGACAATCACAATAATTGCTTCTAGATTACATGGTTCACACACTGACAATTTTTCAAAAATTTACATGTATTTACAAAAAATATTTTACTTCTAAATGTTCACCAGTTTATATCTGTGTCACTTCCTGTTAAAATTTAGAGTATTGCAGATAGATTTCAGACACTTTAGATTCAGCATTTAATTAGATTGATGTAGTTGTCATTGGTGATGAAATAGCATTGGTATCTGGTCTTGTTTATTTCTGATGCTTTTTGTTCACAAACTAAGTCATGGGCATTCAATTTATTCATTATCATTACTTAATTTCAGTGTATAGTTAAATGTACTAAAAGGAACTTAATTCAGGTTCAGATAATTTTAGTTTATTTGTCAGTGAGTTAGAGGTAATAGAGACCACAGACTGAATAGCAGAAGCTGGCTACTAAAAAAAGAAATGTCCTGTAGTTAAGTCATCCAATCTGCAATGGCAATATTTTTCAAAATTAAAAATCATTACCAATTTTGCATCAATTGAAGACAAATCCTCAGGTGATATCCTTTTTTTGACAAGTCACAATGAAAAGCTAACTGCCTTGGAGCCCCTTCCCATCATCCAAATCAGGTTATAAACTTGCATTGTGCCAAAAGTGGTAGCTCATAGTTAAAGTGAAGGGGATAGCAGAATCATGACTGAGCAGCAGCAACAGCAGGCAAGGCAGTAGTGACTGCTCTGGGTTCCCCCTTTCCCACCTGTGACACCATCCTGGCATCCCCTTCATTTCAACTATCGACTATCACTTTCAGCACTGTGAGTTTGATTTGATGTGAATAATGGGGAGTGGCTCTAAGGCAGTTAGCTTTCTGCTATGAATTGTTAAAGAATCTCTCTCACCTGAAGATGCATCTTCGATTGACACGAAACTGGTCACGACTTTTACTAAAAGTATTGTACAGCCAGTGCAGATCATGTCATTCAAAATGTGGAGATTTGGCTGCAGTTGCCCACAATTTAAAATAACACACTTTGTGGAAATGGCTTCGTACTGTTTTATGAAATTGGTGCTGGTCACTGAACTTCAAATACTATAAATATGAAGAAAATGGAAGAGGTTATAGGAGTCTGTAAGTTAACCTTGTTGTATGTAAATAGTGGGTCTGCACCACACTTTTGAGAGAGCTATTGGCAGAACTGCAGCCCGCCACAGTCGTATTGTGGCCTTAGTGTCTGCATGCACTGAAGATGGTATGGACACAGAAACTGTTCATGAATTGCTGCTCAGACAAGAATATGCTTCATACTGTCCACAAATTGTTTTATTCTGGTATTAGGATATTCGTCCACTAAGTATAGCACAAGATCCTCAGTTTTGGGGGTCCAAATTGAATTCTTTGTCTATCGTTTGGGGTGCCAGGGAACCTGCGACCATAGAGCAATGGCAGTGTTCCATTCACTGAACCATAGCAGAAAGTCATATCCACCTTTATCACTTGAGTAAAATTAGGCTTCTATTCCATACAAGTGGTGAAAAATAGAAACAAAATGGATGTAATCATTCGCATTTGTACATACAAACAGCACAATAACAGTGAACACTGAAGCGACATAATCTGTTTAAATAAGAAGACAACGTGATACATACGCAGAGTCATGAATAATTTACTGTACGGTATCACACACTGACACAACTGAGACTACTGTACAACAGGACTTGGACCCCACAACAGGCTGATTGACTACTTAGGAGAGTTCTGAAACAGTATCAGTAGTACAGTTATACCAACAGACAAAAAATGTGACTCAATTGGTTCAATGGGTGGAGCACCAAGCAATGACTGTGTTCATATCCACAAATGCCTTTCAGCTCTTTTTGTGCACATCTGTTCAGATATCAGAAAGTATGCTTTTCAGCATCCACATTTATGGAAAATTGTTTCTGGACTCGATGAGTGCTACCACTTGTCAATATATTAGGCACTTTTCCTTATTGGGCTGTAAATATCAGTCATATCAATGTACGAACACAGTTTAATGATAACGGTAAAATGATAGTAATAAATGTTGCTACTGATGTGTTAAGAACTGTGTAGTTTCTCTTAATCTACCCCTTTCTGTCTTGTGGAATTGTATTGTGAGGTGATAACTGACACACAAATATACTAAGAGACATATGAAAATTGTTGAAGAATTAAAGCCAGGAACACGAATATGTTTATTAGTTTTAATGCTATCACTGTTTATGTTGTTTAAGTTTTATAAACAGCAATGTGAGTAAAGAAAGACTCTTTCATATGGTCAGTAGAAGGCTGACTTTGATAGCAAGTAGATTATGTATTGAGATAGCAGTAATTTATAATTTACTGCCAAATGAATTGAAATAACTGTCTGAGAGAACTTTCAAAAATGGCTAGAGTGAAATACCCTTGTAACATGGAACTGACATATAGTGACAAACTTCCTTAAATGTAAATAAATATCATACACAGATGTAGTTCAGATCTTTCCCTCTTCAGTCCAGATATCTTACACTCGTAAAACTAAGAACTTACTTGCCAGGCTGCGGACCACTTCAGTAATAGCAACTGTACAGGCTATAAGCATGCCTAAAATTTTGAAACTCGATTTTCTCAATATCAGTTCCTGTTTACACATGTTCAAGTCCTAGTCCTACACAACCTGTCAGTATGAATCAAATCGCCAAATCAAACTCCTGCAGCAATGCAACTACTCTCATAAATATTCAAAGATCTGACCTCTGCACTGGAATATGTTCACTGAAAGCAATCCATTACCCCAATCTCCAACAGGCTCCTAGCAGCTTCTGGTGATAATATGGTCAAAAATCAAAAGGGAAAGAGTCGCACAAAAACAACAGACTTCAGTTTCCAGAGAAATGAGCATAATTTATTGGCTTTAGTGGAAACCTCACCAAATCTGTCTTACACACTAAACGTCCAACAAGCTACTTCATTCCAAAAGTTAATATGAGGCCTCTTCCTATTGAGTGCCTGCAAATTTGCTAAACTACAACACACACTTAGAAAAGTGGAATGGTTCAACCCAAAATCCATGACCATGCAGAGGCATACACTTTCAGAATCTTTCAATTTTCCATACTACAAGAAATAACTTGGTTCATCTCAAAAGTATTACCCACCTATGACTCCTCCAAATACACCACAGGAATACCAGCCCCATCCCAGAGAGCGAGAGACTTGTATACCCCGAGAGGGCTTCCAGCTAATTCCTTGGCTTTCTTTGCAAGCTCCAAACTACTCCCCAAAATTATTTAACATTAGGCATGTCAGCCAGTCAGAATAAGGAGCAGAATATCGGCATTTTCATTGGCCATTTCCTGCTCCCACTTACTGTGCTTCTGTAAGCTGCCACTTCCTGTCAGGATACTTACAAGCTTTTCTGCAAAGGCCATTGTGGACTAGATGCTGAGTCAGCCTTCTGTGCTCACACCACTGTCAATTTGGGAGATTTAGGGAAAGCCGGCCCTTCAACTCCAGGCTGAAGACAGCCTCCTTTCCTCAGAAATGGACCCTGTCACAGTAGTCACAGGAAGTACACAGGTGCGGCCAGGGAGTTGTGTTACATTTTGTGCATAAAAAACAAAATACCTTTACATAAAGCCTTTATGAGTTTCACATTATAATTCCTGACCCTGTTAGATATTGGAAGAAAAATTGTTGCTCATTAAGCTTAAATATGGGCAAATTAGGTACCAGTACTGAATGTTGTATTAGTGGCATAACAGAGCTTCCAATTAAAGTTGCACCTTCGGCTCTGATAGTTCTCAACTGGAGCTTTTACTGAAAGTTCAGACTTTGAACTTGAAACACGAAAAATCAAATCCTCGAGTAGTGACTGCTGCTGTTCCAACTCTATACCCCAGGTGGTAGAGGATCATAGCCACCTCCAAAGCTTGCTCAGGCCATCGTAGAGCAATGACTGCTGCTGTTCACAAATCACCTCGGATGTGTCTGCTGCAAAGAGGACTAGTGGGATTTCTTGACAACTTTCTGTAACAAGAGGTAACTTTGGAAAAATCATCAGTAAGAAATGCAAACTGTGACACATTGAACCCCAAATCAAAAGAAATTGACAAGTTGATTTGTGAAGGTATGATCCTTCAAGATCTCCCGTTTAATCTCAGGTTTCAATGCCTAATACAGTTTGTTACAGGGCTAGTTTATTTTTACAGTCTGTTGTGTGATATAAATGCCTAATGAATCATTTCAGTTGTTTATAACGATTGTATCCAGATCACAGTGTTCACGAAAGTGATGAGTCAAATTCTTTTAGCCAAATGTAATCAGTCAGGAGTGAGTATAAAGAAATTCTCAAACACTAGCCTTAAACCCTTGACAACTGTTTCTGTTTGTATAATCATATTATGAGTAATAAGAGCATAAAATGTTATTGAGGGTTTGATGCTGATCCATCTAGGAAACCTTTATTGTGTAATTTGTGACTTGGTTGACCAATGACCACTCACAAATTGTGAATGCCCAGATGTAGAGATGATCATTATATATGATTGAAACTAGATACGAATAGATTAATACTACTGAGATTGTAAAAGTAAACTTTTGCCAAAATAAACTGTTGCGATATTTCTTGAGACAATGTGCTTTAGCAGTTTGTTATGCCAAACTGTCAGTCGGGCAGAAGTTCTCAGCAGATTCACATCTGCAGAGTGACAGGTTAAGTGTTTATCTTTTTCTTCGTTTTCCTCGAAGTATATTTATTAAATTTTGTACATTTGTTTCTGTTCAATCTTGGGTTTTTGTAAGGATGAATTCATTCAGTCTGTAACACAATAGTTGCTCACTGAAGAGCCAGCTGCATAGCTCATTAATGCATCTGGGCCTATTGGTGACACATAAGGAAGGTAGCAAATTACATATATGGGATTCTGTCTGCTTTTATAGTTTACTACCTCAGTTAGTCTTTCTAGTATGGTTAGGACGTGTGCATGCTGTGTGCAGATGCAGGAGGAACTGGCTACAGTTCACAAACAGCTGAACGCGCTCTTTGCTAAGGTTAGTCACCTTCAGGCTGTTGCCTCGGGGTGTGGTGGTGACGGAGAATCTGTCGTGTCGTATGGGACACCTCAGGTGTTGCTTGTTGTGCCCACGGGCTCTGCTTCCAAGGCACCTCATGGTGTACCCGACACAGTGGATCCAACCTCACACAGATCGAGTGGCGGATGGCAACGCATTTGCATCACTTGAGGTGGAGGGCCAATGTGTAGACTGGCTGCCTGGCTTCGCCCATTCACCCTGTGAGTGGACAAATGCCTGCTCCTTCGGCAGAGTCATAGTAGGCACTTAGGGGGAGGGGTTTACTAATTATCTAAAGCTCAGTGTTAGGTGTGATATGGAGCCCCTTAGGCAGATAGCATTTGGGGCTGGAAAGAAAGCCAATGTGCGCTCAGTATGTCTGCGAGAGGGCCTAGTCTGAGATGTGGAGGCGGTGTTGCCTGTGGCTATCCAGTGTGCACCCTGCAGTGTGTTGTCTTCAAGTTGTGGCTCGTGCTGGTGCATGGGGTCTGAGGCCATCCTCAGTTCGTACAGATGGCTGGCGGAGGTGGTGAAGAATGTTGGCCTCGCACGTGGGGTGCAATCAGAGCTCGAAATTTGTGGCATTGTTCCCAGAGATGATTGGGGTCCTTTAGCTTGGAGCCAAGTGCAGGGTCTCAGTCAAAGGCTTCGTCGACTCCGTGATGGTCTACACTGCAAATTTCTACATATGCATTATTGGGTGGGGATTTGTAGGCTCCTCCTGATTGGTCAGAAGTGCACTACACAAAGGAAGCAGCTACTCAGGTAGCAGAGTACTTGTAGATTGCACATGATGGTTTTTTAGGCTAGGCAGTAGCTTGAGGTGCTCTGATCAACTTTAACCAGTTGATACACAGCAAGGGAAGGCAGACAGCGTTCAGAGTAAAGACACTTCAACTTTCAAAGTTTTATCATTAAACTGCAGAATGATTTGTAATAAAGTTCCTGAATTTACTGCCCTGCAGGAAAGTTCTTGCACTAAAATTATTCTTGGGACTGAGAGCTGACTGAAACCCAAAGTGGGAAGCTTCGAGATACCTAGCGAGTCATGGAATGTATATTGGAAAGACGGATTAGAGGCCATAGGAGGTGGAGTTTTCATTGCACTTGACAAAAATATTGTCACGTAGAGGAAGGTGTAAGTAGATGAATGACAAATACTAACTTCACTTAATGAAGGTTTATTCGGCACTTGCACATACAAGAGAGCAGAGCGAACTACCTCTGGCCAGAACACATACGATATATACACAGCTACAGAACATTCCAGTACAATGATTCTTGCCATTTGTGGATACTTCTAGAATGTACTCGAACCGAATACAGAAATTAAAATTTTACAGTTCAGGTGAGTTTTGAACTCATGACACTCCATGCAACAATCCAGTATCATAACCACTATATGACACTGTTCTCTGAAGGAGGGAGCAATGTCTCAGAAGAAGCTGAGTAGCACTGTCAGATAATCAGTGCAAACAATAATCCATCTACAGGGTGTTTCAAAAATGACCGGTATATTTGAAACGGCAATAAAAATTAAACGAGCAGCAATAGAAATACACCGTTTGTTGCAATATGCTTGGGACAACAGTACATTTTCAGGCAGACAAACTTTCGAAATTACAGTAGTTACAATTTTCAACAACAGATGGCGCTGCGGTCTGGGAAACTCTATAGTACGATATTTTCCACATATCCACCATGCGTAGCAATAATATGGCGTAGTCTCTGAATGAAATTACCCGAAACCTTTGACAACGTGTCTGGCGGAATGGCTTCACATGCAGATGAGATGTACTGCTTCAGCTGTTCAATTGTTTCTGGATTCCTGCGGTACACCTAGTCTTTCAAGTGTCCCCACAGAAAGAAGTCACAGGGGTTCATGTCTGGCAAATAGGGAGGCCAATCCACGCCGCCTCCTGTATGTTTCGGATAGCCCAAAGCAATCACACGATCATCGAAATCTTCATTCAGGAAATTAAAGACGTCAGCCGTGCGATGTGGCCGGGCACCAACTTGCATAAACCACGAGGTGTTCGCAGTGTTGTCTAAGGCAGTTTGTACCGCCACAAATTCACGAAGAATGTCCAGATAGCATGATGCAGTAATTGTTTCGGATCTGAAAAATGGGCCAATGATTCCTTTGGAAGAAATGGCGGCCCAGACCAGTACTTTTTGAGGATGCAGGGACGATGGGACTGCAACATGGGGCTTTTCGGTTCCCCATATGCGCCAGTTCTGTTTATTGACGAAGCCGTCCAGGTAAAAATAAGCTTCGTCAGTAAACCAAATGCTGCCCACATGCATATCGCCGTCATCAATCCTGTGCACTATATCGTTAGCGAATGTCTCTCATGCAGCAATGGTAGCGGCGCTGAGGGGTTGCCGCGTTTGAATTTTGTATGGATAGAGGTGTAAACTCTGGCACATGAGACGATACGTGGACGTTGGCGTCATTTGGACCGCAGCTGCAACATGGCAAACGGAAACCCGAGGCCACTGTTGGATCACCTGCTGCACTAGCTGCGCGTTGCCCTCTGTGGTTGCCGTACGCGGTCGCCCTACCTTTCCAGCACGTTCATCAGTCACGTTCCCAGTCCGTTGAAATTTTTCAAACAGATCCTTTATTGTATTGCTTTTCGGTCCTTTGGTTACATTAAACCTCCGTTGAAAACTTCGTCTTGTTGCAACAACACTGTGTTCTAGGTGGTGGAATTCCAACATCCTCTGTTCTAAGGAATAAACCATGTTGCCTACAGCACACTTGCACATTGTGAACAGCACACGCTTACAGCAGAAAGACGACGTACAGAATGGCGCACCCACAGACTGCGTTGTCTTCTATATCTTTCACATCACTTGCAGCGCCATCTGTTGTTGAAAATTGTAACTACTGTAATTTCGAAAGTTTGTCTGCCTGAAAATGTACTGTTGTCCCAAGCATATTGCAACAAATGGTGTATTTATATCGCTGCTCGTTTAGTTTTTATTGCCGTTTCAAATATACCGGTCATTTTTGAAACACCCTGTATTTCCACTAGCAGACATTGGAAATCGTCTGAGGAGGTCAATCCCAACACACTGGAAAGGCATTTCAGCTGGTGGAATTGGTATGTGTCAGCCAGGTGGTTTCTCAGAAACTGCCTTTCTCCTCTGGCACTCTCGACAGTGCGACACATAGTGATGGACACTCCTAAATAAACCTGGCCAGAAAAATCTGTTGTGTATCCTATCATATGTCTTAATAATAATAATAATAATTTTCAGTTCGAACATTATAAACATTCTTGAGATTGAGAACATTATGTCTATGATCAGTGTGATTTTAGAAAGCATTGCTCCTGCAAAACTCAGCTTGTCCTTTTCTCACGTAATATACTGAGGACTACGGATGAAGAGCAATAGGTCGAGTCCATATTTCTAGATTTTCAGAAAGCATTTACCTTAATGCTCCATTGCAGGCTGTCAACGAAGGTATGAGCATACATAGTGAGGTCAGATATGTGAGTGGCTTGAAGACCTCTTAAGTAATAGAACCAAGTACATTGTCCTCGATGGCAAGTGTTCGTCAGAGACGAGGGTATCATTAGGAGGACCCAAGGAAAGTGTGATGGGACTGCTGTTTATCTCTATACACATAAATGATTTGATGGACAGGGTGAGTAGCAATCTGTGGTTGTTTGCTGGTGATGCTGTGTATATAATAAGGTGTTGAAGAGGAGTGACTGTAGGGCAGCTGTCTCCAAATGTGAAAAATGTTGATTAATGAGGACGAGTAGGGAGAACAAACGTGTAATGTTTGTAGTGTCATGCTTGACGCAGTCAAGTCATTTAAATATCTGGGCATAAAGTTGCAAAGTGATATGAAATGGAATGAGCATGTGAGAACTGTGGTAGGGAAGGCAAATGGTTTATTGGGAGAATGTTATGAAAGTGGTTCTTCTGTGAAGGAGACCACATATAGGATGCTGGTGCAACCTGTTCTTGAGTACTGCTCCAGTGTTTGGGATCTGTACGAGGTTAGATTGAAGGAGGACACTGAAGCAGTTCAGAGCCGGGCTGCTAGGTTTGTTACCAGTAGATTCAAACAACTCCTAAGTGATACAGAGATGCTTCAGGAGCTCAAATGGGAATTTCTGGAGGGAAGGCAATGTTCTCTTCGAGGAACACTACTGAGACAATTTAGAGAACTGGCATTTGAATCTGACTGCCAAATGATCCTACTGCTGACACACATTGTATGTAAGGACCAAGAAAATATGAGAAATGAGAAATTAGGGTTCATATGGAGGCGTACAGACTGTTGTTCCTCCTTCGCTCTATTTGTGAGTGGAAGAGGAGAGGGAATGACTAGTAGCAGCACATGGTGCCCTCTGCCATGCACCACACAGTTACTTTCAGAGTATCGATGTAGAGTAGAAATGGGCACCATTTCTTGTTATTTTCAGTTTGTGTATTTGCATTGTATCTTGTAATCATTAATCATATGATTAATTTCTGATAAAACATTTAAAAAAAAAAATTATAAACAGATAATTTGTGCAAGTCTTCCTTTTTCCAGAAACTTTAATTGTGTGATTGTTACCTCCTAATTTAGCTCCAATTAAACCACCTCTTTTGCATCTGTAGTGTGTGTGGTTTCAGGAAGATAATGTTGACTTATTTGAAGTTGATCATGGATAATAAGAGATTGGCATTACTGGTTTGAATATTTTCAACTTTTCCAGATAATTGTTGTTATCTACGATAAGTGTAAGTGGGGTTTAAAAATAGTATAATTATGACGTAAAATACTGTTGTATGTGGTCTCGTGTGACTCTTACAAAACGGGTGTGAAGAGCTACCTATAGTGATGGCATATGTTTCGGTACTAGAGTGGTGTGCAAGTAAAAAGGCAGCTGCACGATGCTGTCTTTGTAGGGAGAGATGGAGAATGCAGTTGTGTAATACAGGGTGACAGTTATTGAACTACATGAAATAAAATTGCCGTAACTTCTGAACGGTTTGTATTAGAACGTTCAAACTGGACTGTTGGCTGCATGACGGGAATTACTATGTGCCTTGTTGTTGCCAGCCACTTTCATTTGGATGGGTTCAGCAATAAACAAAATTGGCGCATTCTGGGGACTGAGAATTCGTTTTTCATGATAGAGAAGTCTTTCACCCTCAACGAGTGATTGTGTGATGTGCAATGCCCAGTCACGGGATAACCTGTGCGATAGTAATTGATGGCACCGTGACTACCAAACGGTATGTGAAGGTTTTGGAAAATGATTTCATCTCCATTATCCAAAGTAATCCTGATTTTGACAAGATGTGGTTCAGCCAAGACGGAGCTCCACTCCATCGAAGCAGGAGTGTGTTTGATGTCCTGGAGGAGCACTTAGGGGACCGCATTCCGGCGTTGGGCACCCAGAGCCCACTGGCACGGGCCTCGATTGGCTGCCATATTCTCCAGACCTGAACACACGTGACTCATTTTTGTGGGGCTATATTAAAGACAAGGTGTACAGCAATTACCCCAAAACCATTACTGAGCTGAAAACAGCCATTCAGGAGGTCATCGACAGCATCGACATTCCGACACATCAGTGGACCGTGCAAAATGTTGCTATTCGTCTGTGCCACATCATTGCCAATGATGGCAGGCGTATCAAACATGTCATAACCAAAATCTGAATATCTGTAGTGACATTTACATGTTGAATAAAGTGTGTGCAAACTGTAGTTTGCAACTGTTTTATTTTTATTTTTTCATATGGATCAATAATTGTCATCCTATACACTCTATGTAGAGAAAGAGGGATAATACTTTGCAGCATCACCAGTGTGGTCTGTGCCACACCTCACACTCTAGATGTTGCCTGCTGTGGCAACTGTGCCATGTTCCTGCTTCTGACTCCCCCTAGGAAAATATATATGCTCAGAAAGCTGGTCTTGTCTTGTCTTGTTTGCTTAATGCCACCCAAATGAAGCACCTTCACCTTACTAAACTAACACAAAAATCTGCACTAAATGTTTTGTTTGTCCCTTGAAGCATACACTAGAGGTGGACTTGGTAGAATTACATTGAGGTGACGAAAATCACGGAATAGCGATGTGCACATATACAGATGGTTGTAGTATCGTGTACACAAGGTACAAAAGGGCAGTGCATTGGCAGAGCTATCATGGCTACACGACTGAAATTAACAGACATCGAACGCAGAATGGTAGTTGCAGCTAGAGGTGTAGGACATTCTATTTTGGAAATTCTTAGGGATTTCAATATTCTGAGATCCGTCACAACAAGAGTGCCACGAATACCAAATTTCAGGTATTACCTCTTATCACAGACAATGTAGTGGCAAACGGCCTTCAATTAATGATCTAGAGCAGTGGCGTTTGTGTAGTGCTCACAGTGCTAACAGACAAGTAACACTGCTTGAAATAATCATAGATATCGATGTGGGACACGTGACGAATGTATGCATTAGGCCAGTGTTGTGAAATTTAGCAATAATTGGCTAAGGCAGCAGACGACTGATGCAAGTGACACTGTTTACTGCACGACATCATCTGCAGTACCTCTCTTGGGCTCGTGACCACATCAGTTGGACCCTAGACAACTGGAAAACTGAGAGATGGTCAGATGAGTCCCGATTTCAGTTAGTTTGAGCTGACGGTAGAGAGCGAGTGTGGCACAGACCCCACAAAGTCGTGGGCCCAGTTCGTCAACAAGGCACTGTGCAAGCTGGTGGTGGCTCCGTAAAGGTGCGGGCTGTGTTTACGTGGAAGGATTGAGTCCTCTGGTCCAACTGAACTGATCATTGACTGAAAATCGTTATGTTCGGCTACTTGGAGACCATTTTCAGCCATTCGTGGACTTAAAATTCCTGTGCTAGCAACACTTTCAGTATTATGGACTCCTATGGAGGCAGCATGACTCAATATTTCTGCAGGGCTCTTCCAGTGACTAGTTGAGTCCGTGCCATATCTTGTTGCAATATGCTGGGCAAAAGGAGGCCCAACATGACAGTAGGTATCCCATGACTTTTGTCACCTTAGTGTACGGTACTGGCTGGAGTGGCACGTGGTTCACTACGGCGTGCCACTGTGCATCGACTCATCACCTACCTTATTATTTGCACACTAATAGAACACTGCCCTAAGATGAAAAATTCTTCCAGGTATCAAAAGACAGAATGTGAAATGGATCAGCTGATCCTACCAGTACTGGGAGTCGGCTTCATCCCATTACATAATGCAACAGAACACTGACAACTGTATTAGTTTTCAGAATATGTGTTCTGGTGACAGACTGGTCAATTGTGTAACCTGAGATCTATCTTAGGATCAAATGTGACAATTCAGTTGATATTTGGTGAAGCTAGCTGATATGCAGATACAGTGACATACCGCTCTGGTGTAAGGTAGGTTGAAAGATGATGGTAGGGAGTTGGGAAAGCAGTATCAAATTCGTGATTAATTCCTCTCCAACACAATGTTCCTCCTCAGAGTGCCAACTCAGTAGGGGATGAAAGAGAACTTACACACAGTCTCAGAAAAGCGTGTCACAAGTTGATGCTTGTTGTTGTGTTCAGAGGACTGCAAGAGAGGGAACACTGGGACTGAGTTCAGATCAAGCACAAGTATTCCTCCAATCACAGTGTCTCAATACAGTGTGGTGGAACAGGAGGCAAAAATTCCAGTGGTACCCCTGTGTGAGTGCCCCAGTCCTAAGTTTTTGTACAGCTGTGCTGTATCTCTGTAATCTGAGTTTTCCTGCTGACTGCATGTGATTTAAGTCCAGGTCATCAACTGGCAGCTTGCCAAGATGACACTGACTAAATCAACTACTGCACATTTCTCATATTGCAGGAGTTGTATGTATGTTCCTTAGGTGTAGTGAATTGAATACACAGAAATGAATGGAAGAATGAGGATGAACTCCATGAAGGTGCAATGATGTGAAATGACATTATTTTAGCCTTGATGGTTTGAGAACACCCGGACTGTTTCTGTAAATATTGCTGAAGAAAAAACTGCAACCTGCCACAGTTGTTGAATGAATGATTTATTTTTCTGTAACTGCTTTAACGTCTGGGCCCATCGCTGTATGCCAGTGAGAATTTATTGCACAAATTCCACATTTTGTCCTTTGTTGGCTGTGCAGCAATATTGTTGTCCTTGATGTTCACTTTGATGTGCCTTAGAATCATTTTTTTTTGTTATATGCTTTTTGTTAATCACAGTTCCTAGTTACAGAGAAATAAATCATTCATTCAAGAAGTGTGGCAGGTTGCAGTGATGTAGACATGAGCTAATACCAATGAAAGTGGTAGAGAGATATTGGCAAACCTGCAATGTGATGCACTGATTTCATCCCCATCAAACAGTTTACTTAAGTTCAGTACATTTGATTCATTTTGTGTCTCTCCCTATGCCTGTGTGTATCTTGGTCCTTGTGACAAGCAGGAATCGTAGGTCTGAGTCGCAATCTGACACAGACATTCAGTTGCCGTGAAGTAATTATTTGTATTATGTGGACTGGTCTTTATTTGTGATTTGTTATTCTGCATTGCAATTGTAATAACACATTTCCTTTCATTCAGGTGGAGACTGATCCACTTGTATCTGTGAAGCAAGAGATCGAGTATGTATGCGTTAAGCAAGAATCTCCGGTAAGTACTAGAATTATATGTAGGCTTTCATTGGATAATTTGCACCTATTTTCAGGCGTATGCCAGTTTATTTCTTTCAGCATTTCCATGACACTCTCTCACTGGTTAAACAGATCTGTGACCATTTCCTCTACTTGTAACTGTCAATATCCTCTGATAGTCCTATTTGGTATGGGTCCCACACACGTGAACAATGTTCTAGGATGTGTCACACAAATGTTTTTGTGCAATATCCTTTTGTAGACTTACTGCATTCTTCTAGTATTCTAACGTTGGATCACAGTCTGGCACCTATTTTACTTAAGACTGGACCTATGTGATCATTCCATTTCATATCCCTACATTGTGACACCCAGGTATTTGTAAGCAATGACCCATTCCAACTGTGACTCATTCAGTGGTGGATACAGAGAAACCTCAAAGAGGGGGCACAGAAGATATTTTGAGCTACCTTTACTTTTACCATAATAAAAAAAATAATAAAGTCGCATGCAAAGTTTAAGAAAGTTTCATTTAAACTGATTCTACACATATAGAAGACAATGCCATCTTTTGATATAAAAAATTTAAAATTGTGATTCTCTTCCTTAAATGATGAATTCTATGCACCTAGTCTTCCTGGCAAATTGGTTAATTACATAGTCAATAGGACAATCAGTGTCAGAGTAAGTGTTTATTGTCGACCTCAGCCATGTCTTTGGATGCTGCAATGTTGAAAAACTTCTTTCTACTGTAGCAATAGATGCAGGTAGACAAGCAAATATTTTGTACAGTGTGTGCAAAGTAGGATAGTAAGATCTAGGACAAACAAACAGCACTTGCATAACAGAATCTATGTACTAGGCAGAAACATATGAAATAACGATGACGTGGATGTGTGTCCTACATAGGAAAGTAAAACTACTCGACAACTCGGTTCAGTTGAGTTGACTGACAAAAGGCTGACTGGTGGGGGTGGCGCATGTGGCAATGCGGGGACCCCGCAAGGGGGGAACGCGCACCCCCGCACCCCCATATCTATCCACGACTGGATTCATTTATGTTGTAGTTGTGGGATACTACATGTTTCCATTTTGTGATAAGCACAATTTTATATTTCTGAACATTTCAGCAAGTTGTGAACCTTTACACTACTTTGAAATTGTATCAAGATCTGACAGAATATTTGTGCAGCTTATTTCAGACACTGATTTGTTATAGGTAACTACATCATCTGCAGAAAGTTTGACATTACTACCAGATATGGACTACTTTGATACATGACTGTCAGGCTGTCATGTGTGAGAAACGTGTTGAGTTTCACGTGATCTAAGTTTTCAACATTACCGTGTTGGAAATGAGGTGGTCATTCTGTTGAAGATATCTCATTAAGTTTGAGCTTGGCATATATTCTAAGGTTCTACACCAAATGAATGACAATGATACTGGACTGTGGTTTTCTGATCATTTCTACTATCCTCCTTGTAGATGTGTTGTGATCTGTACTTTCTTCCAAACACTCACCACTGTTGATTTAAGGTATCTATGGTATATCTCAGCTGCAAATTCAGTATGGAATATGATAGGACCCCAGAGTGTTGTTAATCCTTTCAGACCTGAATTTTTTTTGGAGGAAGGAAAATTTTTCTTTCTGTGCTAATGCTCTTAGGTGATTTTTTAATGATTTTAGATGCAAGATTTCTTCAAAAATATGTATCCATTTTTGAAACATGCTTTGTACACTGACTTCATTTTATGGACTAAAATAACTACCTACAAAATATTTTCTATTGTAGTAAATAGTGAAATGATCATTCAATAATTTCCATGAAAAATAACAATAACAATATTCAATTATACAGTGGAATACAGCGAACCAACCACATCTGCGTATTCTTGTGGTTACATGCTACGGTGCACTCTTACATTGACTAGCTGAGATTTTTGTAGTGATGCCCAACAGTTAGCAGCACTTGCACTTGACGAAAAGGTTGAACATTCACAAATGTGTACCTCAGGTTTCCATCGAGAAAAAATACTTCTGTTGCAGCTAAACCACAGTAAAACTTAATGTACACAATTGTAGCCAGGGGATGTGAAAGGGTTAAATTGTAACAATTTCAACTGTTTCTCAGTACCATTGATCTCTGCACCGATGTGAGAATTACATTGGGACAATAATCCTGGATTTTTCTTTATAAAGAAACATTTGAAAATGGAGTCCAATATTTCTGCGTTTGTTTTAACCTCAATTTTAGTTCATGTTTGTATATGTGTGTGGACACTGTTTTACAAACGACAACTTTTACGTATGATCAGGATTTTTTTTTTCTGAGGTCTTTCAATACTAGTCTGTCCCAATACTCACTGAAGGCTTCACACATTGATATATTGACAGCTAAACTCATTTAATTCAACATCTCTCTATCTATAGCCTTACATTTTGTATTACACCTATTATGCAGAAGTCTGTTTCTGTAGAAGTTGCTTTACAGCAGCTGTATGGTATGGCGGGTCCATTGGATTATGCACTGTTCTACTCAGTGCATATCATCTACCCAGTCCATGCTCAACTATTATTTCAAACGTGAGCCACAGTTGTTCTGCATTCTCCAGTCAACATCTAATATTTCTAATACCCCGAGAGGTCATCAGGGACGCTTTAACTAGCTTGCTGAACACAAATTCTTTCTGGTACTTGTATTACTTGGTACAACTGCTTAGTGGTTAGTGATGCAAGTTTCTATGTGGCCATCATCAAAGGGGCCAGGTCTGTTTGTTGCTATTAGATCCAATCTATTCTCATAAGTGGTCTTCTGTACTATCTGCTCTAGGTCCAGATAGTTTGCAGAGAAGGCATTTAATAATGTTTCACAGGACAAATTATTGCATGTGCCTCTCACAAAACTGTAATTACTCCAATTTATTGCTGAGTAAATAGTCTTCTCTGGCAATAACAGCATGGTTAGGGGACAATTGTACTGTGAACTGGAGTATTATCAGAAGTTTTCAATTACATCTCAGGGTGAATTGATGGTTGATATTCAGTCTTGCCCAAATGATCTCACCTGTAGCTTCAGTGTCTATCATGGTGGATTTGAATTTCTTGCCTTCTGAGACAGATACACCACCTTCATTTCTCTCTAGCCTATCCTTACGATATGCACTTAAATTTTCCCCAAACATCTCATTGCTCTCAGTTTTGAGTTTTAACCAGCTTTCTGCACCTAATATTATGTGACCTGCAATATTTTTCAGAAGCACTTCAAACTGTGGAACTTTGTTGCCTCAACAATTAATCACTAGGATTTTAATACTCTTGTCTGTAGGTGACATGTCCTTTGGCCTTACAGCGATTCTTCTGGGTCTCATACTGATATTGTTATCATTACTTAGAGAGTTGTCTAATCTGAAAAACACTTGTGTTCACCCCACAGTCAGCTACGTGGCTAGCAGACTCCATATATGAGGCATGTCCACAAAGTAAGTTCCGTTTGGTTATATAAAACAAATGTGTACAGATACAGAAAAAGTATTTATTGTACAAAAATCTACAACTGTTAAACTACTTTTCTATATAGCTTCAGAAATTTTTTAGGCATAGTGTGGCACAGGTTTTATATGCCTTCTTCGTAGAAGGCTGCCGCCTGTCTATTCAACCGTGTGGTAAAGAGTACTTTCAGCTCGTCATCATTGTTGAAGTGTTGACCACTGAGGACAGATTTTAGGTGTAAGAAGAGACGAAAGTCACTAGGAGTGAGGTCCGGGCTGTCCGGAGGATATCCCAACTTGCCTCCAGTTCATCTGTAACCACAGAAGGGCGTCCACATCGTTCTTCAGTGTGCACTTGATCACGTCCTTCATTGAACAGTCTGACCCATCTTCTAACCATTGAATCACTCATAGCATTTTGTCCGTAAACCTTGCAGATTTGCTGATGAATTTCCTTTGGTTTAACTTTCTTTGCAGTTAGAAAACGAATAACAGATCTGATTTCACACGCGGCAGCATTTCCAATTACGGTTGACATTATAAAGAAGCACTACAAAGAACTCGTCGGCGACAGCGATCTTAAAATGGTGTACATGAGTCAGAGTAACAGAATCTTCAAAGCTTCTTTTGAAGCCTACCTTTCAGCTCAGAAACAAGGGCAACAATCAGTCCTGGGGCCATTGCTGCAAATTGTGAGATGTGCGGATTATGACGCTCATTAAAATTTTATGTGCAGGGCTGGTCTTATCAACCTTCTCTGACTGCCACACAAGATCAAAGTGTGACTTTGGAGCCCAGACAACAGGTATAATTTGTTATGATGTCTGCCATTGTCTGCAGTTGTTTGCATCCCATCCCCTCGATCACTGCCAGAATAGTCTGTTTAGCATGTTGAATGAGGCCCCATTGCTGCTATTTCTCTAAAGGATGTCATTATTTGCCATATGTTTGAACTCTGGAAGATTTATAGTCCCATGCCATTTTGCATTTCCTTCCTCTTTACTTCTGACACAGCAGGTTCCCACCAGGGGAAGTAAATATCTCTAGCTTGTGTTCAATTTCAGTGGAAGACAGCACTTCATACTCTTCCGTTAATCCTTGTCTCCCTCCGTACAAGGTGCCTAGCCCTACCATTGACACTTCACTCACACCCATTGGTATCTCGATTTTTAAATTTCATCATTAGTACTTGCACATGTGAGCTACCAATTTCGTCTTTATTCAAGAAGCATCTACTTTGTTTGGAACACTTGGCTTTGCAAATTACACATTTCAAAATTTGGCAAATGCACCAAATTTATTGATTTTTTTCTACTTTTCACTATAATGTTACATGAAAATGGAGTGAATGAGTAAAGCACAAGTGAAAATGAAGTAGAATAATTTTGGTGTTCAACCTGTTAATATCAGAGTCATACTGTAGTTTTCGAATAATACAACTGAACTATCACTGTTTTTTGAAAACATTTAGTTTTGTTCATCTCCATATAGCAGTAACATCTAATGTAGTTGGCACATGTAGCTGTAGAATTAGAAAGTGTTTTCTTTTGCATTTGTGTGACACTTTGTTTGTTGCCTAACAACAATGTAGTGGTCACAAAGTAAAAGTATTTTTGGCGAGCATGCTCAGACAGCTGCAGTTTGGCATTCAGTTAGAGCACAGATGCTTATTTTACCTTCACTTATTTAATCATCCTGAAATCATCTCGCAATGCTATAGTATTTGTCATCATAATGCAATGAAAACAGAGCTTGAATATAGACAGACATAGAATATGTAAGTATGTTGTTTGAGAATAGGGCAGGTTGTTGGCCAAGGCCTGTTGTTTGAAATAATTTAGGAAAGCCACAGACAATCTAAATCAGTATGACCAGATAGAGCAGAATCCATCCTTGCGCAGTCGGTGTCTTACAGCTGTACTGCCTCATTCATTTGATCTCTGTTGTACAATGCTATTTTTGTTGTGTTGGCAGAAGAGCCAACACCGTGTTACTAGAGGAGGCCGAAATGCACGCATTTTAGCTCACGCAGGCTGGCGTGAGGAGGGAAGGACTATACTGACGTGAGGTCTGGAACGTGACAAGGAATTAGAATGCAGAATGCGGACGTAATTACTTTGATACTTAACTTTAATTCCCCCCCTCCCTGCCCCTCCCCCCCCCCTCCCCGTCCCCCCACCTTTGCCCCCCAGTGGACTCGTGGTTCTTTTGAGAGTTCATGCATGGCACACACGGGTCCCTTGAGCTATTGCAGCCCATTCTTCTTCCCAGGCTGCATTTTCTTCACCGTGCACCTCTCTCCCCATCCTCACTCCTTCCCCACTGCCACCTCCTTCGCCTCTCTTGGTGTTGTGATTTAAGTTGACCTGGCTTTCCACCTGATACCCTGTATTCCTTGAGATTTTGTTCCTCTTGCCCATTCTCTTTCATCCTTCTGACATTTTGGTCCCCTTTAGGGTTTGATCTCCACTTCTAAATCTTCTATCTTTAGTAGGAGCCATTTTGGGAAGAACTCTCTTCCTAGTGTCTGTGGCACCAATTCCTCTCCCCCGCTTTCTTCCCTTCTTCCTACCCCAACATAGACCCTCTCCTCACTGCTAAGTCACCAGTCCATGTGATGGGGCTGTTATATACCCAACCGGCTGAGTGTCTTGACAACACAGGGATCACACAACTGATACCTGAGCTGCTGCCTCCCCATGTATGCCAAGGAGGGGCTGTTTGTCATCCTGGAACATAGGAATTTCCAGATAGCCCTCACCGTGGCTGGGTGGCACCCGTGGGGAGAGCCCCTGATCAGAATGGGTGGTTGTAGGACAGTTGCTTGGCGCACGAAGCATATTGAGCCGCAAACATCTGGCCATTCTCAGATGGCCATCCCTTTGTATGGTAAAGGATAATTTAACGCTGCTTCGTATGACCTGGCAGCCTCCCCTTCCCTAGCTACACTCCAGCAGGAGGGCCAGGCTCGCTACCTGGTCTGTACTAGGCTGGACGGGGACACAATCGCCGCCAGAAAACCGTCGTTTTTTGTGGAGAATATCAAGGACAAGTTTGGTGAAATGGAGTGTCTGTCAGATGCGGTCGGGCTCCCTGTTAATGAAAGCTTCTTCTGCCACCCAGTCTGCAGCTCTTTGTGCTTGGGATCATGTTGGCAATGCCCCAGTGTCTGTTACCCCTGGCACGTCTCTGAATTCATTCCTGGCAGTGACTTATCATAGGGACCTTATCCCGCAAACTGATGAGGAACTCCGCGCTAATCTGGAGTGACACAGTTTTCGTTTTGTTTGAGTGTGCAGAAGGGTCGTAAAGACAACTGCACCAATACTGGTGCCTATATTCTGGCTTTTGATGGAGGTACGCTCCCGGAAAAGTCGTCAAGGTTATGTGCTACAGATGTGATGCGAAGCTATACGTCCCACCACACGTAAGCTGGTTTCGATGCTTATGTTTTGGATATGTGTCTTCTTGTATATGTGTCTTCCTGCTGTGCAGCATAGTCTCTGTGTGGTGACTGTGGACACCCACTCCATGAGGAAAGCCCCATGTTCTTCCACCTGTGCCTGTTTCAATTATCATGTCAGCCACTCTCCTCACTCACGAGATTGCTCAGCTTACAAGAGAGGAAAGAAGGTCCAAGATTACAAGTCCCAGAACCACCTATCTTATGCTGATGCTCACCAGAAATATGACTGACTCCACCCAGTGTCACTTTCTTCTAATTTTGCCTCTGTTACATCCTTTCTCCCTCCTACATTTTCCTTACTCCAGCCCCATCCTCCTCTCCCCTATTCTACCCCTATCATTCCCATGCCCTGTCCTGCGGGTGCCACTCTCCTGGCTGCAGAAATGCCTCCTCTTCTTCAGCACTTGCTGGTGATCGGGCTCCACCTCTGGATCCTTCCACCCGCATCTCTCAGACCAGAAGCCTACTGACACAACTTGGCCAGGAGACCTACCGTGTGTGCACTGCGAGGTCACCTGCTCGTTTTCGGTTCTCGATCTTGCGGAAGCTGGCTCACCCTCTGTGCCCTGCCCTTCTCAACCTCTGAAAGAGAAGAAGAATAGGAAGAAGAAGAAACGTAAATCCCATGACAAGGCCCCCCCCCCCACTCCCCCTGCCCTCTTGTTGCCCTGGAGGTGCCATCTCCTCCTTCACAATATGAGTCTGACATCTTATTTATGGATGTTACCCAATCCTTGTGACGACTGTCCAGGTGATGTGATGCCCCTTCATTTGTTTATGCCTAACTTGGATTCTCACCACACACTAATCCTGTGGAATTTCAGTAGATATTATTGTCACCTACCAGAAATTCAACACCTTGTTCTCTCTTACTCTCCCTCTTACTCTCTGTTCCGTCTTGCTCTTCAAGAAACACGCATCTGTGATGATGGATCTCTAATGTTTTGTGGTTATCAGGCATTCTGTCAGATCTGTGCTGGTCTCGGGGATAGCATCTGGAGGGGTCTGCACTTTGGTTTGCCCCAATGTTATTACTGACTGGATTCCCCTGTGTACCAACCTGGAAGCAATAGTGGTTAGAGTGCAAACAGCTGCAGTAATCACTGTTTGCAATGTCTACCTCCTTCCACGTAGGCTGTTTCCTTATGTTGAACTGTCTACCTTTATTCATCACCTCCTACCCTGTATCTCCTCCTTGGGAACTTCAGTGCACACTACACCATATGGGGGAGTGCCTCTTTCATGGGCAGGAGTCTTCCAATTGACCAGCTTATTACAGACGTTGATTCGTGTCTCCACAGTGACAGTTCCCCTACCCACTTCAGTGCCATTCGTGGCACCTTCCTGCTGTCAGTCTCACAATCTCCTCCCACACTCCCGTGGCTTCCATACCTTGGTCATCCCATGATGATCCTTGTGACAGTGACCACTTCCGGTGATATTGTTCCCCTGCCACCCCACCTCCACCCCCCTCCCGCATTGGGCATTCTGCAGAGCCAGCTGTCCCTTATATACTTCTGCTGTGCACTTAGACAGGTGTGTCTCGGTTAGCATTGATACAGTCATTCAAGACAACTCTGCTACTATTCTTCATGCTGCTGGCACTGCTATTCCTGTATCCACAGGTCCCTCTCATTGTTGGCTGATGCTGTGATGGACAAAAGACATAGCAGTCACTATCCGGGACCACTGATGGGTAGTGCAGTGATTTAAATGATACCCTTCGCAGACCAACCTTATCACTTTTAAGTGTCTCCATGATACCTTGTTGTTGTTGTTGTTGTTGTTGTTGTTGTTGTTGTACTCTTCAGTCAAGAGACTGGTTTGATGCAGCTCTCCATGCTACTCTATCCTGTGCTACTCTATCCTCCCAGTACCTACTGCAACCTACATCCTTCTGAATATGTTTAGTGGATTCATCTCTTGGTCTTCCTCTACGATTTTTACCCTCCACACTGCCCTCCAATGCTAAATTTGTGATCCCTTGATGCCTCAGAACATGTCCTACCAACCGATCCCTTCTTCTAGTCAAGTTGTGCCACAAACTTCTCTTCTCCCCAATCCTATTCAATACCTCCTCATTAGTTATGTGATCTACCCATCTAATCTTCAGCATTCTTCTGTAGCACCACATTTCGAAAGCTTCTGTTCTCTTCTTGTCTAAACTATTGATCGTCCATGTTTCACTTCCATACATGGCTACACTCCATACAAATACTTTCAGAAACGACTTCCTGACACTTAAATCTATACTGGATGTTAACAAATTTCTCTTCTTCAGAAATACTTTCCTTGCCATCGTCAGGTATTTTGCTCCTCAAATAGCAAAACTCCTTTACAATGTCATCGGTGAACCTCAAAGTTTTTATTTCTTCTCCATGGATTTTAAAACCTAATCCGAATTTTTCTTTTGTTTCCTTTACTGCTTGCTGAATATACAGATTGAATAACCTCGGGGAGAGACTACAACCCTGTCTCACTCCCTTTGCAACCACTGCTTCCCTTTCATACCCCTCGATTCTAATAACTGCCATCTGGTTTCTGTACAAATTGTAAATAGCCTTTCACTCCCTGTATTTTACCCCTGACTCCTTCAGAATTTGAAAGAGAGTATTCCAGTCAACATTGTCAAAAGCTTTCTCTAAGTCTACAACTGTTAGGAACGTAGGTTTGCCTTTCCTTAATCTAGCTTCTAAGGTAAGTCGTAGGGTCAGTATTGCCTCACGTGTTCCAACATTTCTACGGAATCCAAACTGATCTTCCCCGAGGTCAGCTTCTACCAGTTTTACCATTTGTCTGTAGAGAAAACGTGTTAGTATTTTGTATCCCTGACTTATTAGACTGATTGTTTGGTAATTTTCACATCTGTCAGCACCTGCTTTCTTTGGGATTGGGATTATTATATTCTTCTTGAAGTCTGAGGGTATTTCGCCTGTCTCATACATCTTGCTCACCAGATGGTAGAGTTTTGTCAGGACTGGCTCTCCCAAGGCCGTCAGTAGTTCTAATGGAGTGTTGTCTACTCCCGGGGCCTTGTTTCGACTCGGGTTTTTCAGTGCTCTGTCAGACTCTTCATGCAGTATCGTATCTCCCATTTCATCTTCATCTACATCCTCTTCTATTTACATAATATTGTCCTCAAGTACGTCGCCCTTGTATAGACTCTCTATATACGCCTTCCACCTTTCTGCTTT
This sequence comes from Schistocerca americana, assembly GCF_021461395.2. Taxonomy (NCBI): domain Eukaryota; kingdom Metazoa; phylum Arthropoda; class Insecta; order Orthoptera; family Acrididae; genus Schistocerca; species Schistocerca americana. The sequence goes on from NC_060127.1 coordinate 197,986,141, forward strand.
CCCTTCTTTGCTTAAAACTGCGTTTCCATCTGAGCTCTTGATATTCATACAAATGGTTCTCTTTTCTCCAAAGGTCTCTTTAATTTTCCTGTATGTAGTTTCTATCTTACCCCTAGTGAGATAAGCCTCTTTACATTTGTCCTCTAGCCATCCCTGCTTAGCCATTTTCCACTTCCTGTTGATCTCATTTTTAAGACGTTTGTTCTTCTTTTTGCCTGCTTCATTTACTGCTTTTCTATATTTTCTCCTTTCATCAATTAAATTCAATATTGCTTCTGTTACCCAAGGATTTCTAGTAGCCCTCGTCTTTTTACCTACTTGATCCTCTGCTGCCTGCACTACTTCATCTCTCAAAGCTACACCTTCTTGTTGTACTGTATTTCTTTCCTCCATTGCTGTCAATGCAGGAACACATGTTTGTCTGGCCTCTCAACTGATACCCCTCCGTTGTGGTTGCACCTACGGTACAGCTATCTGTATCGTTGAGGCACCGAAGCCTCCCCACCAATGGCAAGGTCCATGGTTCTTGGGGGGCGGGGGGGGGGGGGGTACCTCATTAAGCAGAGTAAAATGGAGTGTTGGGAGTGCTACGTTTCCTCCATGTGATCGTATGCCTCTTCATCGCAGATTTGGTCCAAGCTCCGTAGCCTTCTGGGCCGCAGTGACAATCAATTTCCAGGGTGCTCTGCAGACTGGTCCATTGGTTCTTGCAGAATACCTCATGACAGCACCTGCATCCTCTTATTGTCCTGCTACCTTTCTTAGGCAGAAACAGAGTTGTACAGACCCCCCTCTGTTTCCACCTCCACCAAGCTGAACCCTATAATGAACCCTTCACTGAAGTTTTTGCAAGCTGTTACCTCTTCACAGCCTGCATTCATCCACAATCAGATGATCCAACACTTGGATGTTACCAGGAGGCAACATCTCTTCAGGGTCTACAACTGCATTTGGCTCACAAGTGTCTTCCCCTCACAATAGCGAGACAGTAAAGTTATTCCCATCCTTACGTCCAGAAAGAACCCAATGTCTATTGACAGCTGCCGCCAGATTAGCCCGATGAACGTACTTCATAAAGTGCTACAGAGGATGCTTAGCTTCCGATTATGGTGAGTGCTCGAATCTGAGGGTATTTCATTCCTGTATCATACTGGCTTTTGGGAAGGATGCTTTACAACTGACCATTTACTCAGATTGGAAACAGCAATCTGACAGGCTTTTACTAACCACAGACACCTTGTTGCAGCACAGCTTGGTGCCATCACATTTTAATTATCCTCCATGACTGGGGCTTTCATGGCCCTGTTCCAGTTTTTATCCACGGGTTTTTATTCCACCAGTCAACTCTTCCGGGTTAGAGTTGGGACTTCACCCAACACCCCTCATGTTCAGAAGAATGGTATCCTTTGTGTTGTCACACTCTTTCTCATAGCCATCAGTGGGCTTGTAATCTCTGTTGGGCCTCTGGTTACTCCGGCATTGTATGTTCATGAATTTTGGATCTGGTGCAGCAACCACTTGGTAGCATCTTGCTGGCTGCAGGGCACCACCTGCAGCTCGTGGTCTAATTGCTAGCATTTTTACCTGTGGATCACATGGTTCTTGGTTCGATTACTGGCCAGATTGGGGATTTTCTCCACCCGGCGACTGGGTGTTCTTTTTGTCCTCCTCATAATTCAGGAAGTGGCAAGTTGGAACAGGAAAGATTGCAAAATTGTATGGGTGCTGATGACCTCGATGTTGAGTGCCCCCACAAACCGACATCATTTTAATCGTAATGCAGGGCACCATCAGACAGGCCTCTGTGTGTCCTCTCCCATGGCTTCCAGTTTTCTCCCTCCAAAACGTAGGTTATGCATTTTCCCATTGACCCACAGTACACTCCAATCCAGACCTTTATGTAGGCAACTAGTGCCTAGATGTTGTAGCACAGTCCCATTTCTTGGCCTTATTTTTGATAAGCTGACGTGGCTGCCACATTTTCACCACCTGAAGGCTACATGCATGTGGAAACTTAATGATCTTCACCTCCTAGCTCACACATTGTGGGGTGCAGACCGTTCTACTTTTCTCCACCTTTACCATGCTCTGACTTTGTCAAGACTAGATTATGGTAGTCAGTTTTATGGCTCAGTGCCTCTTTCCACTCTGAAACTACTTGACCCTGTTCATCATTGTGGGGTGCGTATTTGGCTATCAGTGCCTTTCAAACTAGTCATGTTGATGTTCTCCTTGCAGAAGTGGGGTTTCTGTCTCTACAAATATGATGGATCCAACTCCTGGTTATTTATGCAATTGCTGTTCACCGATTCCTTGACCAAACTGTGTTTGCTGTCCTCTTTAAAAACAATGGCTTTGCCAGTTGGAATGCATCTCACTTCACTTCCTCACGTCAGGATCTCCATCTCCACTCACTGGAATGTGCCCCATGTACAGGGCTATTACAAATGATTGAAGCGATTTCATAAATTCACTGTAGCTCCATTCATTGACATATGGTCATGACACACTACAGATACGTAGAAAAACTCATAAAGTTTTGTTCGGCTGAAGCCACTCTTCAGGTTTCTGCCACCAGAGCGCTCGAGAGCGCAGTGAGACAAAATGGCGACAGGAGCCGAGAAAGCGTATGTCATGCTTGAAATGCACTCGCATCAGTCAGTCATAACAGTGCAACGACAGTTCAGGACGAAGTTCAACAAAGATCCACCCACTGCTAACTCCATTCGGTGATGGTAAGCGCAGTTTAAAGCTTTTGGATGCCTATGTAAGGGGAAATCAACGGGTCGGCCTTCAGTGAGCGAAGAAACGGTTGAACGCGTGCGGGCAAGTTTCACGCGTAGCCCGCGGAAGTCAATGAATAAAGCAAGCAGGGAGCTAAATGTACCACAGCCGACAATTTGGAAAATCTTACGGAAAAGGCTAAAGCAGAAGCCTTACCGTTTACAATTACTACAAGTCCTGACACCCGATGACAAAGTCAAACGCTTTGAATTTTCGGCGCGGTTACAACAGCTCATGGAAGAGGATGCGTTCAGTGCGAAACTTATTTTCAGTGACGAAGCAACATTTTTTCTTAATGGTGAAGTGAACAGACACAATGTGCGAATCTGGGCGGTAGAGAATCCTCACGCATTCGTGAAGCAAATTCGCAATTCACCAAAAGTTAACGTGTTTTGTGCAATCTCACGGTTTAAAGTTTACGGCCCCTTTTTCTTCTGCGAAGAAAACGTTACAGGACACGTGTATCTGGACATGCTGGAAAATTGGCTCATGCCACAACTGGAGACCGACAGCGCCGACTTCATCTTTCAACAGGATGGTGCTCCACCGCACTTCCATCATGATGTTCGGCATTTCTTAAACAGGAGATTGGAAAACCGATGGATCGGTCATGGTGGAGATCATGATCAGCAATTCATTTCATGGCCTCCACACTCTCCCGACTTAACCCCTTGCGATTTCTTTCTGTCGGGTTATGTGAAATATTCAGTATTTAAACCTCCTCTACCAAGAAACGTGCCAGAACTGCGAGCTCGCATCAACGATGCTTTCGAACTCATTGATGGGGACAGGCTGCACCGAGTGTGGGAGGAACTTGAATATCGGTTCGATGTCTGCCGAATCACTGAAGGGGCACATATCGAACATTTGTGAATGCCTAAAAAAACTTTTTGAGTTTTTGTATGTGTGTGCAAAGCATTGTGAAAATATCTCAAATAATAAAGTTATTGTAGAGCTGTGAAATCGCTTCAATCGTTTGTAATAACCCTGTATATTTCCTTCCACCCCCCTCCCCCTCTCCCCTTGGATGGTACCTAGACCACAGATAGGACCGATCTGTTCCAGGGTCCTAAGCTCTGTCGGCCCTATAGTCTTCCGGTGCCTTGTACGTTCCATCCTTGCAGAGTTCCAGCATGCTACCATCTTCTACGCTGATGGTCCTAAGACAATAGATAAGGTGGGATATGCTTTCATGTCTCACACTGGCTTGGAACACCATTTACTGCTGGGATCATGTATTGTGTTCACAGCAGAGCTGCTGGCCATTAACAGGGTTCTGCATTTTGTTACTCAGGTGTCCTTCCACAGCGTTTTAGTATGTACCGACTCAGTGAGCAGCTCGCAGACTGATGTTACTCTCATCATCTTTTGGTCCCTGCTGTCCATGACCTGCCATCCTGCCTGCTCAGTTATCTTTCTCTTGGTTCCAAGTCATGTGGGCATTCCAAGGAATGAACTGGCTGACCATTTGGCTAAGGAGGCAGATACGTACCCACAATTCCCCTTCATGATTCCTGGTGCAGATACATTGATCCACATCGAATCTCTTTCTGCCCAAAAGTGAAATGACATCTGGTGCACTACTGCTCTCAGCTATAAACTCCGCACAATCGAGGAGACTACAGCAGTTTGATGCTCTTCGTTCCACTCCTCTCGAAAGGAGTCCACTGTCCTGTGCTGTCTGTGTGTTGCTCATACCAGGCTCACCCATTATTTTCTCTTGCATAATGAGCCATCCCACAATGTGTCTGTGGAGCCAAACTGACAGTATCCCATATCTTGGTGGAATGTCCCCCTCTTCTGGCCCTTCGTACTAAGTTTAGCCTTCTGGATTCCTTGTTTTTCATATTAGCAGACGATTCATGGATGATTGAACTGGTCCTCAGTTTCATATGTGAAAGTGGTTTTTATTTTCAGGTATAAGGTTTTACTTTACCCCTGGAGCAAGGTCGGGGCCTCTCTTCATGTTTTGTTGGTCTGGGACTGATGACCACTCCCCTGTGCAAATACTACTCTTTTATCCCTCTGTTTTTACAGTTTTTAGATTTGGCCTCATTTTATAGTTTGGCCCCGCTGACTAGATCTGTGCGCTTTTAGTGGGCCCCCTCCAAGTAACTTTGGAATCGTGAGATTGCTGGCCTCACCATTTAGTGTCATAAATCTAATCAATCAATCCATCAGTCAGTTAATGGTTAATCCATCCCTCGAATCTCTCTGGAAACCGATCAGAGATTCGTACACATGCTAATGTGCCCCTCTGAATCTCTCCATGTCCTTCCTTTAGTTCATATGGAAAACACAATCCAACATCCCTCTATGAAGAGTGAAATGTTAAAGTACATCATGCATGATAAATGTCCAAACCCGGTGCCAAGGCAGCTGTGATGCACTGTGCACCATAGATGACAGATGAATGCAAGCTGTTGAAATGTGTACTGGCAAATAGATGTGCAACTATTGAGTAACAGATGAACCAAAGAACTAGCAAGAGCGTCTCCTCAATGACCATCCAACAAACAATGTCGCATAAGGGTCTCTGCAGCAAGTGCTCAGTTCATGAACCCGTGCCGACTGCCATTCATTGGTGATGAAGGCTGAAGGCTGGAATTTGCATGCTGGTACCACAGCCGGATGTCTACAGAATGTTGACAGGTGACCTTTTCAGATGAATCACATTTTGTAGTCCATTGGATTGTCGGTTGTTGGCACTTACGGTGCGAAAAGTCTGCTAATAAACACCGTGAAACAATCATCGGAGGGGTCCAGGGAGGAGAAGGGAGCATTGTGGCCCAGGGAATGTTTTTGTGACATTCTCTGTGTGATCTCGTCTTTCTGGAAACCACAGTGGATCGCCACACGTACACACCTACCCTCGGGAACTGTATCCGTACATACACGCAGTTAGGTTTTCCTTGTCACAATGACGCCTACCTGCAGGATATTGTATTGTGTCACACAGATTACAGTGTACATGTGTGGTTCGAAGATAGTACACCTGTGGTCTCTATAATCTTCCCAGACTTAAACCCAGTTGAGAATCTATGGAATTACCTCATTTGGGCTGTTTGTGCTGTGGATTCTCAGCCGATAAACTTATCACAGCTAGCCGTGGAATTGGAGTCGGTATGGCTTCACACCTCTACCGATGCCTTCCAGAATGTGATTGGTAGTCTTTCTGGTCTGTGCTTTTTACAGCTGATAACATCAGTGTGGCTGGACATTATAGAACCCTAAGAACATAAAATGCTGAAGGCATTCCTTTTGCCAGTATCTGTGTGTAATTCCATGTTAACTGATAATCATCTCTAAATACTTCATTACACAATCATAGGTCTGTGCTTAATGCAACAACCTTTTCCCTCTTTATGCTGCGGTGCATGCTTTTTATTTTCTTTGTGTTCATTTGGGAACCTAACACAAAAACTTACATTTGGTAGCCCCCATATGTACCCAAAAAAAATTATTAATCTCAATTGGCATCAAATTACATAGAGCAGGTGCTTCATACATTATTTGCTACATAATGTAGAAAGAATATAAAGTTGGGTCATAATCTTAACATCACTTAATGGACACTGTGACTTGCACAATAGTAACTCAGTACACTCCATTTCAGGATGTGCAGGAGTGGGAGGTGCCCGACGATTGGAATGATGCGCAGGATCCACTAAGCATCGATAAAGAGGTGAGTGCGTCTTTGTATTCGTCTTGTGTTGTGAATATTAGCACTGCATGGGATGGAATGATAATTTATCTATACTTCACAGAAAAGTGAATGGTATGTTTAGGGTTTTGAACTTACGTTGCAAATCTTGTCATAACTTGCTGGAAATTACAAAAATGCAGTCTATCTCAGTTCTCTACAGATAGTATGGTGCAAAGAAAAAGCTTACTTAATAGTAAGTTGCTCCCTCAAAGCATCTTCCTTTTATATTGTTTCAAAGCATGCTAAGCAGTTTGATCCCCGTGTCATATAGGGACTGATGTCTGAATCTTTTTTGTGGTGCCATGTCAGGTGATAAGCACAGTCTTTTGTGGTGTTACGGATATCACGACCACAGTCTCTGGCAGCTGAAGGCCAGACTGCAAGCAGCAAGGGTAACCGGGTCACAATAAGAAGGGTGGGAGGGGGAGGGGGGATAGCAGGGTAGAGGTGGGGGATGGTAAAGTGTTGCTAGTGGGAGTGTGCATAGATGAGGTTATGAGGTTGGAGAGGTTAGGGCAGCTAGGTGTAGTCAGGAGGTAGTGGAAAGGGAGAAGTAAAAAAACTGGGTGCATTGGTAGAATAGAGGGCTGTGTAGTGCTGAAATGGGAACAGAGAAGGGGCTAGATGGATAAGGACAATGAATAACGGAGGGTGAGGACAGGAGGGTTATGGGCACTTAGGATATATTGCAGGGAGAGTTCCCACCTGTGCAGTTCAGAAAAGCTGGTGTTGGTGGGAAGGATCCATATGGCTGTGAAACAGTCATTGGAATGAAGAATATCATGTTGGGTAGCGTGCTCAGCAACTGGGTTATCCAGTTGTTTCTCAGCCACTGTGTGTCAGTGGCCATTCACGTGGTCAGAAAGTTTGTCGGTTGTCGTGCCTGCGTAGAACACAACACAGTGGTTGCAGCTTAACTTGTAGATTATATGATTTCACACATAGCTCTGCCTTTGATGGGATAGGTGATGTTCATGACCTGACTGGAGTAGGTGATGGTGAATATATGGGACATGTCTTGTATGTCTATTACAGAGATATGACCCATGAGGCTAGGGCTGCCAGGAGGGGTTGTGTAGGGATGAATGAGGATATTGTGTAGGTTTGGTGGGCAGCAGAATACCATTGTAGGAGGGGTGGGAAGGATAGTGGGAAGGACATTCACCATTTCAGGGTACAATGAGAGGTAGTAGAAACCCTGGCAAAGAATGTTATTCCTAGGTGGTACTGAGTCACAAGGGGAATGCTCCTCTGTGGCTGGATGGTGGGACTTTGGTGGTGGTGGTGGTGGTGGTGGTGGTGGTGGGTGGGTGACTAGGTAGGTAAGGCACGGAAGATCTGTTTTTGTACAATGTTCAGAGGGTAATTATAGTCTGTAAAGGCCTCAAAGAGACCCTCGGTATATTTTGAGAGGAACTGCTCGTCACTACAGATGTGACAGCCATACAGCCATGTGTGGCTAGCTTGTGTGGAAGATAATTCCTAATATGGAATTGGTGGCAGGTGTCACAGTGCAAGTGTTGCTGGTGGTTGATAGGTTTGATATGAATAAAGGTAGTGATGTAGCCATCTTTGACATAGAGATCAACTTTGAGGAAGGTGGCTTGTTGTGTTGAGAGTAGGACCCGGTGGAGTGAATGGGGAGAAGGTGTTGAGGTTCTGGAGGAATGTGGATATGGGATCCTCATCCTTGATCTAGATCACGAAGAAGTCATTGGTGAATCTGAACCAGGTGAAGGGTTTGGAATTCTGGGTGTTTAGGAATGATTCCTCTAGATGGCCAATGAATAGGTTGGCATAGCATGGTACCATACAGTTTCCCATAGCTGTACCACAGATTTGTTTGTAGGTAATGCCTTCAAAGGGGAAGTAATTGTGGATGAGGATATAGTTGGTCAAGGCGACTAGGAAGGGGCTTGTCAGTTTGGAATCTGTTGGGCATTGGGAAGGGTTGTGTTCAGCAGTGGAAAGGCTATAGGCATTAGGGATGTTAGTGTAAAGATGCAGCAGTGACCAGCTGGGCAACATATGGTAAAGGAACAGGAACTGTGGAGAGTCAGTGAAGGATATGGTTGGTATCTTTTGCATAGGAGGGTAGGATGCGAGTAATAGGCTGGTGTTGGTCTAAGAGAACAGAGATTCTCTCAGTGGGGGCATAGTAACCGTCCACAATAGGGCATCCTGGGCGATTGGGTTTATGGACTTTAGGAAGCATGTCGAAGGAAAGAGTGCGGGGAGTGGCAGGGGTGAGGGGAGAGATTGACTCTGCGGAGAGTTTCTGGGGTGGGCCTAAGGATTTGAGGAGAGACTGGAAATCGTGCTGGATTTCTGGAGTGGGGTTACTGGCAGGGTTGGTAAGGGGATGAATCTGACAGCTGGTGGAGTCCTTCGTCCAGGTAATCCTTGCAGTTCGAGACAACATTGATGGAACTCTTGTCAGAAGGTAGGATTATAAAGTTGGGATCATTTTCTAGGTACTGGACTGCAGTTCTTTGTGCAGATGTAAGGTTAGTTTGCATGATGATGGATTTGGGTTATGATGGTGAAGCAAGGTTCGAGGTTAAGATATTCTGGAAAGTTTACAGGAGGTGATTTGGGTGCAGTGGGGGTGGATCATGGTTGTATGGAGGAGTGAATTGAGTAAGGCGGGGTTCAATGTTGGTATTTAGTTGAGTCTTATTGGTAGCATTGGTGTCGAAAAAGTTTTTCCACTGTAGGGGCTGGGAGAAGGAGAGTAGGTCTGTAACAAGTTGTGCATGATTGTATTTGGAATTAGGGCAAAAGGTGAGGCCTTTGGAAGGGACTGATACATCTGCAGAATTTGTCAGCTCTGAGGGGGCATGTGGGATGGTTGGAGGTTGTATAGGTGGTGGATAGTGGCAGTCCAAGGCAGGAGTAGGAAATGAACAGGGTGGAGGGTTTTTTGAGGTGGTGTTGTGCATGTTGCTCTAGTTCCTGTAGGGCAAGACTTTAGATGTGTGTTATGCAATCCAGTAGTTTGGGATTGTATAGCAGGAGAATTTTGTGGAGGGAGAGGAGGTACTGCAAGGATGTTTGGGCCTGATTGATATGGTTTTGCAGGACTGTGTTGGTGAGAGGTAAGGATTGGCAGAATCTGAACAGATGGAGGTCACTGTGGAAGGAAGGGTAGCAGCTAGAGATGGGTAATTTGATGGTAAGGTCATTTTGGGGGATTCCATGAGCTAAGCAACAACACAGGAACAGTGTCCGGGACTGTATTCTGTCTAGGGATAAGAAAGCTTATCTGTATTGACGCAGACGGAAGGAGCAAGGATCCATGGTGCTGGTAAAAACTCATAAAAATACATAATAATAAATTTGCAAAATACACCCAAACACATGGGAAAAATCACAAAAAGGATGAAATAAGGGGAAATAAGACGAAATTTGAGGTACTACGCTGATAGTAGAGGTGAAAACCAACTATTTCACAATGAGATCAAAGAAAAAAAAAAAATAAAAAGATTGTAATGTGGATTAGTGGTCTGTAGGTGCATAAGTGTGAAGAAGGGACATGGCAGATATGACCAGATTAGGTGAAGTTAGTAGGTGCGATCTGCAGTAGAGAGGAGAAGGAGGAGGAGGAGTGGGGTGGGGGTGGGGAGGGGTTGGGAGAATGAGATAAGAGTTTGTGTGGCACAGGAAAGATGCGGGAAATAATTACATGAGAATACACGACAGTGATGCAGGGAGAATGATCAATTTGAAGTTATAGGGTTAATGATATTGGTGGGGGCAATGTGGGACATGAGGTGCTGCACCAACAATCTGTGTGGTCTTGTAGCCATCTGTTGTGCACAACCGTGATGGTTGATACAGTGTGGCTTCTAAGTAGAGCATGCATTGCATTTTGTATCAGGTGAAAAAAGAAACAAAGGAAAGAAGAGAAAGTAGGATGAACACTGAGTGTAGTGATGCATTAGCAAATAGTATCAAAAGAAAACAGCACTGGATTACAGGATGTAAGAAAAGCAGTCGGGCTAAATTAAACAATGGAAAATTCAGGATGGAATGCAACAATGTCATGAAAAGGGTGGTTGCTACTTCACCATATAGTGGATATTGATTACTTTAAAATATGTGACATTTTTCTCACTGCATAAACTAGTTAACTTAATGTTTGATGTAAGAGATCAAACCAATGTTCAAAAGACACAGGTAGCTTATTAACAAAGAGCTAAGAAGGCAGTTGTGTCATGGTTATCCCTTCATCATTGACCCACCCAAATAGGTGTGTGCGTTAATGTGCCACTTCCGGGATGGGGAGGTGCGCTGGCCTCGGATCAAATCTGCCCAGCAGATTAACGACGCAGTTTAGTGTATATGCCCAGCCTGGATGCAGTTTCTAAGTGGTTTCCCAAATCTCACCAGGTTAATACCAGGCTGGTACACAAGACTGGCCTCATTTAGATGATTCACAAAAGTTTAGATAACTTTCAACGTCTTTTATGTGAATAACTTCATACGCAAACAGTTGGGGTACATACATTCTTTCCCAACAGGTAACAGAGTAGTGATTGGGAGGATATCTGGCACCTCTTAAGCTAACCATGCCAAATCCGTTAGTGACAATGTTGACCCTGTGCTGACATGGGACATGGGGAGAAGGAGAAGAAGAAAAAAGATTATTATTCATTTGAAACTTCCTGGCAGATTAAAACTGTGTGCCCGACCAAGACTCGAACTCGGGACCTTTGCCTTTCACGGGCAAGTGCTCTACCAACTGAGCTACCCAAGCATGACTCACGCCCCATCCTCACAGCTTTACTTCTGCCAGTATCTCATCTCCTACCTTCCAAACTTTACAGAAGCTCTCCTGCGAACCTTGCAGAACTAGCACTCCTGAAAGAAAGGATATTGCGGAGACATGGCTTAGCCACAGCCTAGGGAATGTTTCCAGAATGAGATTTTCACTCTGCAGCGGAGTGTGCACTGATATGAAACTTCCTGGCAGATTAAAACAGTGTGCCTGACCGAGACTCGAACTCGGGATGGTAGAGCACTTGCCCATGATAGGCAAAGGTCCCGAGTTCGAATCTCGGTCGGGCACACAGTTTTAATCTGCCAGCAAGTTTCATATCAGTGCACACTCCACTGCAGAGTGAAAATCTCATTCTGGAAAAATCCCCCAGGCTGTGGCTAAGCCATGTCTCCGCAGTATCCTTTTTTTCAGGAGTGCTAGTTCTGCAAGGTTTGCAGGAGAGCTTCTGTAAAGTTTGGAAGGTAGGAGACTAGATACTGGCAAAAGTGAAGCTGTGAGGACCGGGTGTGAGTCGTGCTTCAGTAGCTCAGATGGTAGAGCACTTGCCCACGAAAGGCAAAGGTCTCGAGTTAAAGTCTCGGTCGGGCACACAGTTTTAATCTGCCAGGAAGTTTCGTATCAGCACACACTCCACTGCAGAGTGAATATCTCATTCTGGATTAATATTCATTTGATGTTGGGTAGTTAAATAGTTGAAGGTACAATTTAACTGTGGATGAGCAAATGATTGGTCCAGAATTTTACCCTTGCATGCAGTGCCTTTGTAATAATGTACATCCTAAGTATAAAGCTGATAAATTGAAAGGTACTTGGCAAATTTCATAAATTTGTGGAATTTGTCAGCAAAATAAAATTGCCAAAAGTAAAAATGGTCACACTTTTTTGATGAAAAAGTGAAATAGACTTTCATTGTATCTCATGGTGTACTAACATTTTGCATAGAGGAGCATTTTCTTTGAAAATAGTGTTTTATTTGTAATGCATGGCTAGGGGAAAGGTAGATGGCACCTACAAAAAATTAAGGAAAACTTTCGGAAAAAAAACTGCTGTATGAAGACAAAGAAGTCAGATGGCAAGCCAGTACTAAGCAAAGAATGGAAAACTGGAAGGTGGAAACAATACATAGAGGGCTATACAAGGGAAATGAACACTAAAGGGAATATTATACAAAGGGAAGAGGAAGTAAACAAAGATGAGCTGGGAGACATGATGTAGATGTAGATATGATATCGCAAGAACAATTTGACATGGTATTGAAAGATGCAAGTAGAAAAAAGGCCCCTGGAGTAAACAACATTCGCTTAGAGTTTTTGAGATCCTTGTGAAACTATTCCACCTGGTGTGAGAGATATGAGTGAAATACTTTCAGATTTCTGGAAAAAGGCAGTAATTCCAATTCCAGAAAAGGCAGATGCTGACAAGAGTGAATATTATCACACTATCAGTTTATCAAGTCATGCTTGAAAAATACTGTCACAAATTATTTACAGAAGAATGGAAAAACTGTGAAAAACTGGTAGAAGCCAACATCGGAGAAGATCAGTTCATATTTTGGAGAAATATAGGAGCACTTGAGACCGTACCCACACTATGACTGATCTTAGAAGACAGAATGAAGAAATGCAAACCATTTTTTATAACATTTGTAGATTTGGAGAAAGATTTTTACATTGTCTTTGAAATTTTGAAGTAGCAGAGGTAAAATACAGGGAGTGGAAGGTTATTCACAACTTACACAGAAACCAGATTGCAGATAGAATAGTGGAAGGACATAAAAGAAAAACAGTGGTACAGAAGACAGTCAGACAGGATTGTAGCCCATACCAGATATTAATTAATCTGTACATTGAGCAAGCAGTGAAGGAAACTGGGGATAAATGTTTGAAGGGAATTTAAGGTCAGGAAGAAGAATCGAAAAGTTTGAGGTTTACTGATGGCGTTGTAATTCAGTCAGAGATCCAAAAGACTTAGAGGAACAGTTGAATAGAATGGATAGTACCTCAAAAAGAAGTTACAAGATTATAGTGACCAAGAGTGTCAGTGAAGGAGTCATCAGTGGGTGTACTCAGTGTGTGAGCTCTGAAAGAGGAAACTGTTTTATATCGCAAGTTACCTGAAACAGTGTGTGTGTAAATGAAGGAACATTACACAATAGAGAATTAACGAGTGAGGCAGTGCAGCTGTTAGAACACTGACCTTGTATTCGGGGGGATGGAGCTGCTCTGTCTGGCCATCCTGATGTGGGTTTTCCTGTATCACTAAGGCATATGCAGGACTGATTCCTTAATGTAGGCCATGGACGAATACCAGTTGTATCCCTGTATGGTACCTGTCCTATCCTGTTAAAGCCTGTTACAGGTATGCTGTGTATTATATCCTGTTGATTGGCAGCATTGTATTACCTGGGAAAATTGTATATCATTGTGAGATAACATTCTGATGAATAAACATAAGTAAATAAATTAGTAAATAAGTGAACAAGTGTGACTACACTTGCAAGTAATGATCCCCAGGCAGTACAACCATCACCATCATTTTATTTCTAACTCAGATCCTGAAAGTAATACACAAATAAATACCCATGGTGATGCAGTTCAGTATAAGTCTGATGGACACACACACACACACACACACACACACACACACACACACACACACACAAGCAAAGAAAGAAAATACAGTTTTACTGAGTTAGGATTCACTAGAACAATGTCATTGAAGTAACTAGTTCATATGTTGCAGTGAAGAACACTGGAATTGCTTCAATGAGTCTCGGGTGTGACGTCGGGTAATGTTTCGATAGCAACACATTATAAAATCAGCACCTGGAGATGAGGAGTAGCTGTCTCATTGAAATATTGTCACAACATGATCTGACCTGACATGGAAGCAGTTATTATGTCGGGGAAGTCTCAAACTGTTGGGTTGGCTGAAGAGCCAACACCGTGTTACTATTGGAGGCCGAAATGCACGCGTTTAGTTCATGCAGACTGGCTTGAGGAGGGAAGGACTATACTGACGTGAGGTCTGGAACATGACAAGGAATTAGAATTCAGAAAGCGGACATAGCCAGTTGATACTTAACTTTAATCCATTTATGATGATCGTTGCTCTTGACGGTACATGATTCACAATATTATCTGTTCATAATAGTAACTGAATATGGCGCCTTGCTAGGTCGTAGCAAATGACATAGCTGAAGGCTATGCTAATCTGTCGTCTCGGCAAATGAGAGCGTATATAGTCAGTGAACCATCGCTAGCCAAGTCGGCTGTACAACTGGAGTGAGTGCTAGGGAGTCTCTCTAGACTAGACCTGCCGTGTGGCGGCGCTCGGTCTGCAATCACTGATAGTGGCGACACGCAGGTCCGACGTATACTAACGGACCGCGGCCGATTTAAAGGCTACCACCTAGCAAGTGTGGTGTCTGGCGGTGACACCACACAAACAGCGCAACACAGGAATTATACTAAGTTCAGAATAAATGTCTGTCTCTTAAGGCAAATGCTTGACACTGGCACAAAGTCTGAAGTCCAGCCAGGATATACCACCCCAGGAGCACAGCGTAGAGCACGGCCAGTGGGGGCAAAGGCTCTGGTTGCGACTGCCAGAAGCTCGTCGGTAGTGCGGCTGTGTCAATCCTTTGCGATTGGTGCTGGGGTTGGAACTCTGGATGTTGTGAGGAGTAGACCCTGTTGTAGCTCCGTGGGTAGAACTGCATACCTGCTGCTGAGCATTCGCTTAAGTTACCTATGCGGTGTGCTGGACATGGGATTGGCAGGTGCAGTATAGTGTTGTGAAAGCAGTGTTGCCTATGACAACTTAAGTTCCATTGGCGCTGATGTGGGTACCACTCCTTGCCACAGAGTCTGTTAGAGGCTAACTCATAAATGGATCAATGTGTTTTGATTATCTGCTGTGTTGGTATGTGGTTGTGAGGCTGGTGGGGGCCTGTGGTGCTGCAACGACCAGTCATCTCTGTAGTGCTGGTAGATGTAGGTGCATGATATAGCAAAGATGGACATCGACAAAGCTAAATTGAGGGAAATGCAACATAGGGAAACTACTCCCTTTGTCACGAAATTTTCAGGACAAGTTTTTTTTAAAACAGAAAATTGCACTTACCAATTAACGATCCTAGGTTTATTGACATAGTCTCCTCGGCTCTCTATACAGTGTTTCTCGAAGTCTCGGAAGCGAGCAGGGAAATTTTCAACTGTGCTGCTTGCAAGTTCATTTGCCACAGCCTGCTGAATGTCTGTATGGAGCTTTCCTTTGAGTTGCCCGTTCACTCACCGAACGAGAAAAAATTGGAAGGTGAGAGATCGGATGAATACGGTGGGTGTGGGATGGCGACAACAGAATGTTTAGCCAGATATTCGGTGAGAGATAAAGCAGCGTAGGGCCTCGCATTGTCGTGCAGTAAGAATCAGTCCTGAGAATGCCACCAATTGGGGTAGTGACGTTGAATTGCTTGTCGCAAACGTTTCGAGACTTAGACATAAAAGGTTTGGTTCACTGTTTGACCTGGAGGAACGTACTCGTGGTGAACTAATCCTTTACTATCAAAGAATATGATAGACATTGTCTTTGTTCTCGAAAGTTGCCATTTGACTTTTTTTGAGGCTGGTGATACGGTACTCTTCCATTCGGCACTCTGACACTTCGTGTGAAGGTCATACTGGTCACCGACTTTCAGCCCCAGCTATAATCTTTGACAAAAATGTGGGCTCATGTCTGGCTCTGCCCAGTAGTTCAGCAGAAATGCTTCATCTTTCCTTTTCCTGTTTGTCTGTCAGTGAGTGAGGGACGAGTGTCGTATTTTCCTAAATCTGTGGATAAAATATTATGACACACACATCACAATTCAATTTAAATTCTTCTGATATCGCATGCACAGTTACGTGACAATCTTCTTGCAATAACTACCTTACACACTCCACGTTTGCATCGGTGCGTGCTGTAGATGGATCACCAGCTCTCGGATCGTCTTGTGCCGAATCTCTGCCTTTGCGAAACTTTTGTGCCACTCAAAAAACTCAACTTGTTGAAAGTGCTTTGCCTGCATATGCTTGCTTAATCATTGTCCACATTCGCTATGAGTTTTTCTGAGCTTAATGCAGAACTTAATGTTCAGTCTTTGCTCACAATCACATCCTTTGTGTCATGGTAACTAATGTGCCGAGAACCCAAACAGTGTGTTGCTAAGCATAACCCTGCCACCTAGTGAGATAACATGGAAACATGGCCAAGGTCGTTTCGAGGATGCACACCTATCAGGTAACATAAAAACATCATTTGTTCCTTTTTAGTAGTGCAAACGCAGATAAAGAAATCTGTCCAGGAACATTTCTGACAGAGGGAGTAAATCAGGACATGCTGAAGGAATTAGATAAGGAATCAGGACACTAAAAGTAGTCAGTGAGTTTCACTGTTTGGGCAGGAATGTAACTGTTTATGGTTGATGTAGAGGGGATATAAAATGCAGACTGTGAAGCAACTGGAAAATTTTTCTGAAAGAATAATTTGTTAAAACTGGTACAAATTTAAGTGCTAGGAAGTCTTTTTCAAAAGTATTTGTCTGAAGTGTATTCTTCTATGGAAGTGAAACAGGGATGATAAGCAGTTCAGATAAGGAGAGAAGCTTTGGAATTGTGGTGTTACAGATGAATGATGAAAATTAGAGTAGTACATCAAGTAACTGATCAGGAAATACTAAGAAATACTAAACTGGGGAAAAATAAATTTATGGCTCACCTTGGCTAAAAGAAGAGGTGGTTTGAGAGAACACATACTGAAGTATCAAGGAATTGTTAGTTGGGTAACAGAGGGGGGAGAGTGAGTGTGTGTGTGTGTGTGTGTGTGTGTGTGTGTGTGTGTGTGTGTGTGTGTGTGTGCGCGCGCCCGTGTGTGTGTGGAGAATTTGTAAAGAGAGATTAGCATGTAGAGTTGCATCAAAACAGTCTCTGGACTGTAAACCTAAGTTGTAATGAACTATATTATGCTTGGTGGTAAGAGTTGGGGCAGTGGGTAAGTGGTAGCCTCTGAAATTCAAGTCTGGGATTTCTTTCTGTCATTTATCATATTTTCTGCGTTTGGCAGTGATTCGTCATTGAAGAAAAGTCAAGTTGCACTTTTGTGTGAAATCCATGTTAAACTGGGTAAACCAATTCTGAAACCTAAAGAAGGTGCAGGGATAAGAGAGGCAACAGGACAATGCACACTAAAGCAAACTATTTTTCAAACCAACTTCCAGGATGACTACTTCTTCACTTCTTAATGTCAAAATGATCAGATGTTCAGCATTTATTTTAAAAAGCCATGAAGCAAAAATGGTGGTTATTTATTAGTCACTGCATGTTTAATGTGAGTAAAATATTTTCTTTTCATGTAACTGGCCAGAGCCACAGATTCGTATAGTTATGAGGAAAATGTGTATTTCATTGTTCATAATTTAATCTTCTTGCTTCTGATGCTACAGTTAACACTTTGACTGTGGTCATGTAAACCTTGTGGCTTTTTAGAATGCAAGCCGTTTCTATCAGTTTTCAATATTTCTTATTAAGGAAAGTAACCAACACTTTACTTTGATGCTGACCTTTTGTTAAAGCTAAAACTACTTCACTTGTATTACCTGTCTCCAGCTTCTGTAATGTTTAATTTTTTTTCCCTTGTATTTTTAAGGAATGTTTAGCAAAAATTTACTGAAGTAGAGGGTTGGGTGGTAACTGTTCTAGTTCTCATAATCTATTATTTTACTTTCACTGACTAAAAAGTTACATGCTAAAACCCTAATTATAAATTTTCACACTTTATTTTTACATAGTAAATTTTATGATACATTCTCAGACATGGTTCTTTGTGCATTGTGATTTGTACTTTTTGCACTGGTATGTTGTGTCTTCAGTTACAACATTTCATGTTACTTTTATCTGGCTAAGCATACTTTGCATATTCTCTGGATTCATGTTTTACATCATGGTGGTAACATTTTTTTTCAGGGAATGTTTTCCTGTAGATAGCCTGTCCAGTTGACACCCAGTTGAACTAGGTCTGCGAGTGTCATCAGACTTTTCCTGTTGGCAGTTTTGCCCACCATACCATTATGAGTTTAAACAGAGGCATCTTCTTATTTTTTACTGTATTTCGATGAATGCATACATTCACTAGGTGCATGAGGAATCAGTGAAATCTAAGACTCATAGGGCCCATCAATATACACGATTTCCTATATATGTGTCACATCAGTGGATGGGATTGGCAGTTAAGGTGTTAACAGTATTCCTGCTACTTTAAATTCAGTCACTATCTTCAGACGTTTCTGCACCTTTCTAGTTTCTTCCTGTTAGAAATTAACTTTGCTTGCATTCCACTAAATATGGAGCCAGTTTCATATGTAAATCACTATTATTTATTTGGACATTTTATTTGTGTGCACTCAAAAGTCAGGAGTAGAATTTAAACGATTGTGTTCTTTTCTGTATTTCTAACCCTTCTGAAGCCTACTATTATTTTCAGAGTGGCACATTATCAATTCAAATTATACTTATCTTATTCAGGGGATGAGTTTGTCCTGAGATCTTGGTGCATAAGTAAACAACTGAATAAAAGTATTTACTTACTTTCAAGCTTTTATTACAGTAAACCGTCAAATCACCAAAACGTGAACAATACATTATGAGCCAAACAAACACTGACCCCATCTAAAACAGTCTGACCCAACACAAATAAGGCACCAATGAAAGATGAGGCAAGAGATAATAAATTACATGGCCCTAACAGCGATCATCTTTATAATCATTCACCAGTCAGTCTACTTCTAGTTTTATTAGAATTTATTCTTACAATTAGATTTATTATGCTTAAGCAATATTTAACAGACTACATGTGGCATATTACTCAGAATTTTTCTAAAATATGTTGACATGAAGTTCTCTTACAAAATGTGCCTCTCTGGCACAAATGTAATGCTCTTTTTCATACAATTTAGAGACTGTTCCATACTTATATAAATTCATACTTCTGTCATGGTTTGTTAATTGCTCTCCTGTATACAGCTATTACCAGTATACATTAAATAAAATTATACAAGCTCTGTTTCATAACAACTGACCTGTTTTTAAACAACACGAAACAGTGCATTAAAACAGTGAAGTACCCATCACCCATTACTTATTATTATGGAATGTAAGTTAGTCAAATTTGAATAGCAACACACTTTGTATTGTGGGCAACCACAGCTGTAAGAATGCATTATTTTTAAACACAACTGCAGCAGCTGTTGAATAATCCTTCATTTGTACAACCAGTTTTGCAGCAATTAAGTTGCATTATCAGGTATATCTGAATAGAAAATAACAGATTGGAGGAAAACTTGAAAACCTTTTGACAAGAGGTCCAGTGAAATAAATATGTAACTTCAATGATGATTAGAGACAAAATACTCAAAATGGGCAATAACCCTCAAGAGAATTGATTAGGCAGTTAGCAGAATACTTAAATTCAAGTCGTTAACATTGAAACATAGAGATTGACACCCCCATCGCTCTGTCATGTTGCATTAAAATGTCCTGAAAGGAACTGTAGTTGAAATAAGGGTGGCAGAATGAAGGAGATGGCTGTGGTAAATGTGTCAGTTCTAAAAAGGAACACAGAGAAACATAAAATAAAATGTATCAACTGGATGAAGGACCAGATAAAACTAAAGACAATCTATTGTATCATCCTTACCCAGATGACAATAACCATATCTTCACGCAGGGCCTTGAAGTGCACGGTACTACAAAAGTTCTAAAATCATATAAACTGCAGTGAAATACCGGAACCTATGATGAAAATAAGATGGTGGAAGACAAAACGAGTCACAAGGGGAAACAAATGAGAGGGTAGGGTAACCGTATGTGCCCGACATATCATAGCCCATGCTGGCTCTTGCTGTGATATGTTGAGTGCATCAGACTCAGGACTTTTATCATTCTATTTGTTTCTCTAGCCACTCATTTTGTCTTCCTCCCATCTTATTTTCATTATGGGTTTCAGTATTTAATTACAATTTATCTGATTTTAGAACTGTTTTGTACTGTACATTTCAAAGGCCCACATGATATTGTCCTCTGGGTAAGCGTGATACAATAGATTTTCTTGCGTTTTGTCCAGTCATTGATCTGGTTGATACATTTTTATTTTATTGTTGTCAATGTTCCTCTGTAGAACTTGAGGCTTTTACCATGGCCGTATCTTTTTGGTATGTCATTCTTATTTTGACTACTGTTCCTTTCAAAGAGGTTTTAATACAACATGATGGTGATGGAGATGTTAAATAATCTCTAGGTTTTGCTGGTAATGATTTGAATGTGAGTATTCTGTGTACTGCCTATCGGATTCTCATGAGGACTGTCTATTTTGGGTATTGCATATCTGACCATCATTGAAGTTACACATTTGTTTCACTGGAACTCTTGTGAAAAAGTTTTAATTTTTCCTACAATCTGTTTTTCTTCCTATTCAGTTGTACCTGATGATGCAACACTAGTGTTTCAAAGGCAGTTGTACTAATAAAGGAGAAA
The DNA here is from genome assembly GCF_021461395.2 of Schistocerca americana. Lineage (NCBI taxonomy): Eukaryota > Metazoa > Arthropoda > Insecta > Orthoptera > Acrididae > Schistocerca > Schistocerca americana. Next base: position 198,006,980 of record NC_060127.1, read on the forward strand.
TGAACAGGTGCTGCAGTTTTGGCGAACAAGAATACAAATTTCAATAAATTCAAGATGAGACAACATATTTAAATTTTCAACCAAAAATGCTAATTGTGTACTCAGTTGATACTCTGAAATGAAAATTTGTAATATCAAAATATATAAATTTATTGCCTTCTTCATTAAAAGTATACCCATATAATATACTAATAAAAGTCATAGTTGGTTACATGTTGATACTAAAAAAAAAAAAAAAGAGATCTTAAGATATTTGTATTGAAATGTATGAAAAACTTCTGCTTAAAATGGAAGGCAGTCAGCTCGGTGCATATATTTTGACTTCTTGCACTTCCTGTCCAACCAAAGGAAGTTGTAATCTTCCAGTGAGAAGGAAAAAAAACCTTCAGTTCTGAAAAATCTTGTGACTGACACTGACATTGGCTGTGAGAGGCCTTCTGAAGCACCAATGGGGTGGGGGTGGGGGGGACCAGTGATCCACAGCATGTTTCCTCATAGCTGTATTCTTCATCGTCATCCACGCACACCAAATAAATCTGTCAGCACACCATGGCTGTCTCTTCCTCTGCTGTATCCATTTATCCTTTGTGTCTGAGCAATGTGGCGTGGTGTGAATAACCACCATATGCTGTGACCTGGCATTATGTTGACATCCATGTGAATTGGTGTCAAACCACTGACAGCAACATTAGGTGCTGGATTTTCTGGACTGACAGTAATTTATTTATTACTTCCAGTTTCATTGCATGGATCCATTAAAATGATAGACTTCTTGTATTTTTCTTTAAAAGCTACAGAGTAGTAGCTTTATAAACCAGTATAGGCCATGTACACTCTGCATGTGCCTAATCTGATGTGGTAGGAGTTTGTCGAGAATTACTTCAAATTTGGCAATGTTTAACTACCTACTATGTTTCTAACAGGGCAGCAGCAGAACCATGCTGTAACAAAGGTGAGTAGAACTCATTCCATTTGTCATCAGACCTTTTCACCTTGTATAAAGAATTACATTTCTTCTCTGCTAGTTTGTATTTAAGGATAATGTTTGAGCATTCTATTTTGCATTACAACTTTCGTTAATTCTGGTACAGCTGAATTGAGATGCTCTATCACCTGACAAAAGTGACCAGAAAAATGAAAATCTAAGTTAGTGAAGCATAAAGTGTCTGAGGCATATCACCCACCAAATAATGACATCATGTGGTTTATTGATACATTTACCAGTGTAGTTGGTCTGACTGGCCTTAATAATTTTACTAAATTTGATGATTTTGATACAGGTGTAAGTTCACAACCTTTTAAATATAGTAAGCTCTGACACTACATGAGCACAAACACTAAAATAGATTATGCTACAATCAGCAAAAATGTTAGAGATAATGTAAACTACAGTTGTGTGTCTGTTCATGTAGTGTCTGAGCTTACTATATTTAAAAGGTGAACTTGCATCCGTATTAAAATCATGAAATGTAGTAAAATTGTTAAGGCCAGTCAGACCAACTACCCTGGTAAATGTACCCATAAACCACATGATGTCATCATTTGGTGGGTGATATGCCTCGGACACTTCATGCTTCATTAACTTATTGTCATCACTGTGGAGCACAACACTCATTTTGAATCCTGCTTCTGTGGCATTGTGTTAAAGAAGGGAATTTTTTTTAAACTGCTACATGTTTTCTGGCATAAACTGTCACACCATTGCTTTCATGGCGTTGGCTGCAAGAACTGTTTGCTAATAAGTAGCCTTCTAATTGGTTATATATTATTTCCCTGGACTTTCATCTGAGTTAATACTAAAAATTGTGGTTACTGTTCCTTTATGAATATTTGCAATATGTAGAGTTTGTTTATGAGGTATGGTGCATTTAAATGCAACATCTTTAAAGGTGATATTCCTTTGTTGGATTACTGTTTTGCATGAGTTACATTTACTTAAGTTACCTTTATTATTACAGTAGCCTAATACATTAATAGGGCATTTATGATTGTGTTGCAATAATTATATATTTTACAGCCTGGATTTTCTCCAAGTACACAGGACTCTGACACATCTGAACTACATCCTTGAAGATTAGTTGACAGTACAGTATAAATTTGCTACGTAATGCCTGTATAGTGCCACCTTTATAACTCTAATCATTTCATTCAAAGACACTTGTTAGACATGGAAGTCCAGGGAAGTGGATTGATAATTTCTCTGTGATTTTGCTTGAAATTTTGTTGCTCTCCATGCCTCACCTTAAAGGTTATTTTCTTTCAACTGTTTCAGGAATGTCCATCTTCAGAAGACCATCTTACGTCCAGTACATTCAATATTGTCAAAACAGAGAATGAGGACAATGAGGGGCACACAGGGAGCAATGATGACGGGGAGGTGAGTCACGTTCCTCTGTAACACGACGATTCTATTATTCAGGCACTCCACGTGTCATGTATAATTGTGCCTCGGCAAAGGCTTCTAATGAGGAGAGGGTTCGACTTCTTGAAACAGTGATGTAGGTTAAGGGTCAAAGTATCACACCCTGCAGTCATTCAACCTGGTGGTCTCTTGTTTGCGAGAAATGGATGAAAAAATATTTTGGAATTTGCGTGATGTTCTATGGCTTTAAAAACAGTTATGTTAATCAAAATATTTTCATAGTGTAGTGATTATCGTGAGGATGTCACATGAAAAAGGTTGTGGGTTGAAATCTTGTCAGCTGCATTGAAATCTCTTATATTTAAATCTTATCGAAAATTCTGTAAGCATTATTTTTATTCAGTTAATTGGTTTAAATGCAGTTTTTTTGTTTCTATTCCATTGTCACATCATTTTAATCAGCATGTTAACTGTCAGTTGCTCTCATTTCTTCTTCCTATCATTCGTTTTCCACTTGAAATCTTTCTGCATGTAAATTTCATTATTTTTATTTATCTGTCATAGCATTTACACATTTAAAACTGCTGATTTATTGGTTAAAAATAAAAGACGAATCTATTGTATGGACTGTGCAGTGGTGTCAAAAATGTTTTTCTCATTAGTAGATGTCCATTATTTTTAATGAAAATTGTCACATAAACATTTAAAACATAAATTCTTACTGTACTGTGTACAAAGTAATGCAGATAAAGATTAAAACAAAAGAAGGGATCATAGCCTACATAAAAGAAGATTCAGCAAAATGAGGAATAAACATAATGGATGCAGTAACATGAACGGAAATAGAATATGATAAGAGAGAAAGAAATAAATTGAAATCAGTAAATAATTATTATTAAAATCACATTCACAGAGGTTCCAATTGGAAAAGGAATGATAGGAAGGAGAAATGACAGCAATTGGAAAATAATGGTCAGTCATTTCAATATAGATTAAAATCATAAAAAAAATTCAAAGCACATGACAAGAATCAAATTCAAAATCTCTTGTGTGCAAGGATCACACAATAACTTGTAGTGCCTCAAGAATTTCAGTGTAAATTCTAGAAACACTAAGCCTTCCACCATCTCAAACACCCGATATTTTAGGTACGAGTGTGGGAGAGTGAGAACGTCTCTACCGATCCACCTGTTTCTGTGTGCACGTCGGAAGTTTGTTATTAGAAAACTGTAAGAGGGGCGAGTCACTGACGGTGACAAGTGTTTGCCGCCATCGCCACAGAAGGCATGATGAAGACTCAAGGAATAATTATGGAATATTCTTTGATGTGTTAGTGAAAGTGATTATTGTAGAAAAGACAAGAAAACAATTGACTATATACTTTTAACTCACTTCATTTCTTGGACTTGAAGAAGTCAAGATGCATGTTCATTTTTTCACATGGTTTTCGAACCAACTATTATGTCTCAATGTACTTAAATATTTCTAAACCTCGAGATACGAGTGAGATGACGAAGACATTTATATCTCTAAGAAGAGAATTTTGCTGTGCATAGTAGTTCTAGTACATCATTAACCGACGAGTACGTTGACACTAAAGTTCATATATGTGATCAATAGATAACAGAAATAAGAATATATTATTTTCTGTCACGAAGAACATTAGATTGTGGCAATCAAAGTGACAGAAGAGAAGACGCCAAATTTTCGACTAAGAAGATTGGGTGTGGAGAGTAAGCAGTTTTCACGCACGTACATTGCGCCGACGCCGACGCAGTAACCAGCCGCCGATGCCGACTGAGCCAGATGCTGCTCACCAGTGCTGACTCCTTGTCCACTCGCCGACGATGACACTGAAACCGACATTTGACGCCGCCGGTGCCACTCCCGTCCCCTGGCGCTGATTACACATCCGCTCACCAACGCAGCTAGATTCTACGACAGGTGAGCAAAAACCAATAATTATTTGGTAAAGTTGAGGCGATGGTTGAATGATAAACTGTTACTGTAGATACTGTACTCAGTGGTGAATTTTCTTCTAGATGATTATTAGGTCTAAGATCAATAAAATTGTGGATCAAGAATAGCAACAAACTTCAGAACCAGCCACGGCCATTAAAGTGACTAGGGAAATGTCAGATTGGTCTGAAGTAGTGAATTTAATCAAAGCTCAAAATGCCCAAATTGCAACTTTAAATGAAAAATTAGATGCACTGATTGCAAATTCAGTCACTTTAAGACAAGAACGAAGTGCTAGAGTAGATGACCAAAGTGCTAAGTTGGATGATGAGAAGGCTGATTCAGCCACTCTAGGTGAAAGATTAGATGCTCAGAGTGAAATTCTGAGTAATTAAAGTGAAACCTTGAACACTCAAGCAGCAAATATAGTTTTATTAAAAACTGACTTTGACTCTAGTTCTTTGAATATACATGTTAATCAACTATTTACCGAATTTAACCAGACAGAGGATGAGCAATTTCAGAATTTAGCTAAAAAACTAGAATTGATATTGAAGATAAATATAATAATGTAGAATCTGAATTTAGTGAAAAATTAAAATTTTGTGAAAATGTATGTAATGTTAAATTTAATTTCGTAAGACAGGAAATGAATATTTTGAAAGAGATCAACCTAAGGAAGTAATGTCGGTTATTCAATCGAAAATCCCAGGTGTTACTACATGCATTGTTAGTTTGTGAGTAGTTAATATAGGATGAAGTTTTAAAGGAAAAATAGCCAACTTTGACATTATAAATGTAAGTAGTTTGGCGGAACCATTTGAACTAATTAAAGATCGAGAAGTTACTGAGAGTATAATCTCTGGAAACATTTCAGTGGTTGCTTTTTCCGAACTTAATGATGCTAGCAAGGTTATGGATGACTTGTGCGAAGAATTCAAACTTGTCTGTGACAAAGTAGAAAATAAAATAACTTTACTTAATGTTGTGTTTCCTAGTAAAGTGGTAATTGTTTTGCTGTGGGGAGACCTTCACACAAAATTTAATGTGAATTACTGGTCTGCATTTGCTCAAGTGAGGTTAATGTCAGATTCTTGGGATCTGGACAGAGTCACATTTGCCTTCCAGGGACGTTAACATTCTGTGTTAATGGGCGGAGTGATGACTGTCGGATTCCTAGTTGTTTTCGGTATTTCTTCTGTACTATTTTTCCTGTACCAAATTCCCTTCAAATCTTGAACTATTTTGTAATCTATTCTTGAATTCTTAAGCTATCCTATAGGTTTAGTATATATGAAACTGGAATATGACTAAAAGATATACTGATTAAAGAGGATCAGAGATAAACAGTGATCTCTAGAAATGAAATGAAACAAATAGAATATTATATTCATGGAAAGTATAATATGAGGGTACTAATTAAACAGAGTGATATTGAGATGACAAAAACTGATTAGAGTATTGTATGTGTGCAAAGGATAGTAATGTGGTTAACTAAACAGCTAATATGCTATAGTAAGGTGAAGGTGAGAATGTCCGTTCTGTAGGAGACATTCAACATAATACCTCCTCCGGCTTCTAACTCAAGTACTGGTGAAGTAGGGATCCTGGGGATGGGGGGGTGGGAAGGGTTTTCCTGTCATTGGGGCTATCTTCTTTCACTTCTTTGATCTTAGCAGCCTGTTCTACTTTTTCCTTTCTTACTTCTCATCTGAGTACTTGCCTTTCTTTTCCTTCCATGTTCATCTACGTACACACAAAGATACACTTAAACACAAACAGGAGAATTACGAATTAGAAACTAGAAATGATGTCAGAACTGCCAAGGGATGTAGGGGAATAAGGATATATGCACATCTGGGTAGATTCACACATTATATGGTTTGATATGTGACACTTCTTATGTATACATACATGTATATAAAGAAAGAAGGGTAACAATCAACTCATGCGTCTTGGAGCCCAGTTTATAGGGAAACAGATGTAACCAAAAAGTACAAGTCATTTTTAAATGAATTCATGTCTTTATTTGAGTCCATCTTTCCCAAAAAGAGTAGTTAGAAATAGTCATATAGGCAATGCCAAGAAGTCTTGGTTCACTACACGGATAATAACATCTTGTAGAACAAAGAGGATGTTATACAGTTCTCTCAGGACTTGTAATGGTCCAAAGAAATGACAGCACTACAAACTTTACTGTAACATTCTCAAGAAGGTTATAAATAAATATAAAAGTATGTGCATAAAATCAGAAATTGAAAGCTCAGAAAATAAAATTAAAACTATATGGAATGTAATTAAAGAGGGAAACTGGTAAGAAAACAGGGAACATGTCTCAGGTAGAGATTAAAACAGGGGACAGTATCACAAAGAAACCTGAGTTGGTTACAGAAATATTTGATAACCACTTTTGAGAGCAGCAGAGAAGACAGGCTGTAATGGTCCTATGGAAGAATCATTGTCCCTCCTACAGAAAGCTATTAGCAACAGATATCCCACAGTTATATATACCTCAAGTTACGGTAAGCAAAGTCATAAGAGTAATTAGACACTTAAAAAATAAAAATTCTGCTGGTGTGGACAATATTTCTAGTAAAATACTGAAACACTGTTATAAATTTGTTAGTCCCGTCTTATACAACATATACAATACACCCCTACAAGAAAGGATTGTCCCTGACAGACTAAAATTGGCTGTAGTTATTCCTCTCTTTAAAAAAGGTGATAAAAACAATGTAACAAACTATCGCTCAATATCACTATTAACTACCTTCTTGTAAATTCTTGAAAAACTCATGCACAGGAGGATTGTAGATCATCTCAACTTCCACACTATCTTAAGCAAAAATCAGTTTGGTTTTCATGATGGTCTTTGTACTGACCAGGCAATATTCTCTTTCAGCAACCAAGTTTTGGAAGCCATTAACAAAAAAAGTCTCCAGTGGGTATTTTTAGTGATCTTACGAAAGCTTTTGACTGTATAAACCACTAAATTCTTTTGAAAAAGGCAGAATACTATGGTTTAGGTGGTACTGTTGGCTTGTGGCTACAATCATATCTAAAGGATCAGAAGCAGACTGTAATGCTAAATGGCTCTTCTGGAGAACCTGCCTCTTCTGAGTGGGGCACGATAACGTGTGGTGTACCTCAAGGCTCCGTTTTGTGCCCACTGCTATTCCAATCTTCATTAATGATCTTCCTCATTGTTCTGAGACAGACAGCAAATTTACCCTGTTCACTGATGATACCACAATTCTAATTGACGGTTTGATAGATCACAATCTTGAACAAATTACAAATACTGTTCTTAATGACATCTTAAATTGGTTCTCCTCAAATGGTCTTTCACTCAATGTAAATAAAACTCATTATATGAGGTTCCATAAATCACAAAGTAATCTCGATGAAATTAACATAAAATGTAGAGATCAACCAATACAGAAAGTTGAAGATACAAAATTCCTGGGTGCTTTTTTAAATTTTTGTCCTCCTCGCCGTGTCCGGCTACAGCGACTCCGTCAGTCTTCTCTGTCCTTGTTGTGGTAGGCTCGGATGTGGCTTGCGAATCCGAATTTCGCTTTGAATATCCTGTTGCATGAAGCACAGTGAAGTTGACCAGCAGAGTTGTAAGTATACGTGTAGACAGGCTTGAGCTGAGATTTTCGGAGCTCTCTTTTAGCATCCAGGTTCATTAGACGCTTTTTCTCAAATTGTTCGATGCTCTTATGTACAGTTGATGGCCACTCCGATCGGCGCAATGCTAGCTCCTCCCAACGGTTGCTTGGAATGCCATAGGCTGCAAGGTGGCGTTTAATGGTGTCTTTATATCGCAGGTGTTGACCACCTTTCCTCCTCTTCCCGCACGAGAGCTGCGAGTAGAACACCGCTTTAGGTAGCCTACTGTCATCCATGCGTACTATGTGACCACTCCATCTCAGTTGATGTTTCATTATTAAAGCTTCAATACCAGCCAGTTTCACGTGGCGCAAAATCTCCGTGTTTGGGACATGGTCTTCCCATTTGATGCGCAGAATTGATCTCAGACATTGAAGATGAAATTTATCTAGCTTCTTAATGTCAGCTTTGTAACAGCACCAGGTTTCCGAGGCATAGGGTAAGGTGGATAATACTACTGCTTTGTAGACTGCAATTTTTGTTTGTAGTTTGAGATCATGTGATTTCCATACTCGGTCATTAAGCTTACCGAAGGCTGAGGCTGCGCTGGCTATATGCGCTGCGATTTCCATTGTCAGGCTGTTGTCACTTCTAATTTGGCTTCCCAGGTATTTGAAATTTGACACATTTTGCAAGGGTTTGTTATTTATCTCAATACTGGAGTCATCTGCATTAAGACCTCTAAGTGGCTGTTTGAGAACTTGCGTCTTAGTGATGCTAATGGCTAAGCCATATCTTCTGCAGGAGGCATTTAGCAGATTTATGTAAGTCTGAAGAGTTTTGCAAGAATTAGCCATCATGCATACATCATCCGAGTAGAGAATCTCTAAGATGGATAGTTAGGTTACGCGACTTTTTGTTCTGAGGTGAGAGATGTTGAAGACACTTTTGTCTGTCCTTGTGTCGAGACTAATTTGATTACTACAGGCTTTGGTCGGGTCTCTTATAACAACTGCGAAGTAAAGTGAGAAGAGTGTGGGAGCCAGAACACAGCCTTGTTTTACACCACACGTCACGGGAAACTGTTCTGAGAGCTTGTCCTCATGGCGTATTTTTGCCATCATGTTTTCATGAAACTGCCGAATCAAACTGACAATTTTGTCAGGGCACCCAGTTTTCTTTTGTATGATCCAGAGAGCTTCCCGTGGGACACGATCAAAAGCTTTTTCCAGGTCTACAAAGTACATGAACAAAGGCCGATGTTGCTCTAAGCTTTTCTCTTGCATTTGTTTGACAACAAATATGGCATCCACTGTGCCTCTGTTTGGACGAAAGCCACACTGGGTCTCTGGTAGCAGTTTTTCTGCAAAGTGTGTTAACCAGGTGTTAATTATGTGGGCAAGGACTTTTCCCGCTGCTGAGAGAAGAGAAATGCCCCTGTGGGAGCTGCAGTCTGATATGTCACCCTTGCCTTTATAGATCTTGGAAATACAAGCATCTCTCCAGCCTTGTGGAATCATTTCATACTCCCAAATCCTTAAGATCAGAGCAAACAATGGTTTGTTGATGTTTGGCCCCCCATATTTATATAGCTCTGATGGCAAATTATCTAATCGTGCTGTTTTGTCATTTTTCAGCTTAGCCAGTGCTGAAATGAATTCATCGTAGGAAGGGGCATCCGCAAGTTGTTCCTCAACTGGCAGTTCTTCAAGTGCTTCTATGTATGGAATATCAGTTGTCTGATGGTCGGGATTAAGAACGTCATTAAAATGTTCCACCCACCGAGACAGGATGTCACTCCGTTGCATCAGCCAACAACTTTTATCTTTGTTATAGACTGGTGCTATCTTCCCAACTCTTGGACCAAAGATAGTTTTCAGGGACTCAAAGAATCTGCCCGTTTGGTGTGTGTCGGCATATAACTGTATTTCATTTGCTTTATTTTCCCACCAACTGTCTTTGAAAGCACATACCTTCACTTTCAGATTGTAATGCACTGCTCTACGCTTGTTATCATCAGGGGTGCAAAGATAGGTTCTGAAATCATTAATTAGCTTTCTGATCTCTGGATCTGAGTCGTCAAACCAGTCCTGGTGCTTCTTCTGAGGCTTTCCCAAGACTTCTGAAGCACAGCCACGCAGTCTGCTAGCGTATGCACTCCACTGTTCATCTACAGGGGCAGATTCAGATATCAAAAGGCCATCGACACCAAATTTTTCATCCAGTTTTGCTCTCATAGTCTGATCATTGGCCAAGATTTTGCAGGACAATTTTGTTGGTATTTTGTGTGACGCTCGGCGTGGTGCCTTCAAAGTTATCTTTAATTTGGACCTCACGAGTCGATGGTCTGTCCATCCCTGAGCGCCTCTCATTGCACATGTGACCAGTACGTCACCAAGATCTTTTTGCCGTACTATCACATAATCCAGAAGGTGCCAGTGTTTAGATCGCGGATGCATCCATGTCGTTTTATATTTTTCACGCAGACGAAAATATGTATTTGTCACACAGAGTTCAAACTCGGCACATAGAGTTAGAAGATCCAAACCATTCGAGTTGCATTTTCCAATCCCATGGCGACCGAGGACTCCATTCCAAGCACTGAAATCATTCCCAACACGAGCATTAAAATCACCAAGTAACAGAAGTTTATCTGCAGAAGGAATATCCCTAAGGACATGTCGGAGGTCTTGGTAGAACTTGTTCTTCTCTTCATCCGGAGATGGCAATGTAGGTGCGTATACATTGATCAAGTGAAGATATTTCTTGGATGCCAGGTGAAGTCTGAGTGTTATTATTCTGTCACTGATACCTTTTGGGAGTTCTGTTAGTGAACATGCCAATTTATTGCGTATGGCAAAGCCTACCCCACTTTCTGCCCTTTCAGTGGATGATTTTCCACTCCAGTAGTAGGTATAACCTCTGAGTGGTTCACATAACTGTCCAGAGTCACTAAGATGTGTTTCACTTATGGTGGTAATGTCGATGTTATATCTAGCCAATTCCCTTGCGATAAGTCCTGTCTTTCTCTCTGGGCACTGATTATGGTCGTTATCCTGTAAAGTACGGACGTTCCAGACTCCAGTCATTAGATATTTAAGGTAACTGTTTATTTTATTATTTTTTTGACCGCATATGTTAGTTAACAAGTGACCGCAGTTTGCCACTTGTGCTGGGTTGAGACGGGCTGGATTAGGGAAAGCAGAGCGATCCTAAATAGGGCTGCTTTGTCGTCTGACGAGCTGCCGAACCAGTCCTCCCGTCTCTCACGAGTACCAGAATGACCATCACCATCTGACCGCCTAACGTGCAGGGCACCAACTAAGGTTCAGGTACACCAAACCCTTGCCTCACCATCAGTACTCCATCGCTGCAGGACTTTCAAAGCTCATAGTCCATTGAAACTTTGCCGGAGTCATCTGCGCGTGAAGGTATTTAAAGTGGACAAGCAGTTGCGCAGATGCAGATCCACTCTCTCGTCCTCTGCCTCTGGTTGGCAGTGGATCGTAGGGCCGATACGACTGGCAAGAGGCAGGGGATGCAGTGAATGGCCATATGCCACTGGAAGTATCCTGAAATACGCCCTTAAGGCACATCACAGGTGCCTTGCTTTGTCGGTACAGAAGCCGTGAGTGTTTACCTATCGATATTACCCGCCTCCTACACCGATGAAGAGACTGACAGAAGGGAAGAAGGAAAGGGAAGGGACTGGAAGTGAAAGGGAGGAAAGGACGGTAGGTCGTTGTGAGGCACACTTCGTCTGGCTCCTCTGCTGAGACCTGACCGGCTAGGTTGAACCTGCCAGTAGCTACGCTACCACCGATATAGCTCTCAGCATCACAGGAACACGCAAACTCTCCCACTCGCACAGACAGTGCTACGATAAGGTGGTGCCTCCAGGGAGAGTCCTGGGTGCTTATATAGACAGCAAATGTAATTGGTCAGTTCATATTCTTCATTTATGTAAAAAACTTGGCTTGGCAACATTTGCATTATTGGTAATTACTTCAGTGGCTGAAGTTGATGCCATTAAGGTTGCCTACTTTGGCTACGCCCACTCATTGATGTCATATGCTATCATATTCTGGGGGAACCAACCACTTGCAAAAAAAGTTTTCACCGTCAAAAAAAAAAAAAAGAAAAGCAATCAGAATAATGTATGGGGTCCATCAAAGACACTCTTGCAGGCACTTGTTTCGAAATATAGGTATCCTAACAACTGCCTCACAGTATATTTTTTCCTTGCTGACCTTTGTGTGAAAAATTATTCTATCTACCAAGACAACAGTAAATCCATGGCTATAACACCAGAAACAAAAACAATCTACATGTCGAAATGAAACGTCTCACTCTGGTACAAAGAGGAGTTTTCTACTCCAGCATTAAGCTGTTCAATGCTCTCCCACTACATATCAAATGTGTTCATACAGAACTGCCAAAATTTAAACAATCAAAGATTACCTGACAGAGATTTTTTTATACTGTGGATGGATATTTGAAAGAAAATGTGTACCGTCACTAAACTTATTGTGTCTAGAACTAGTTCAATTGATTTTATTGAGCATTTCAGCATTATCACACTTTTTTGTAACAACAGATTGGCTGTACCTGTATTTACTCTTGTAGGCCTAATATCTGATTTAACTTTGTGCTCTTATTTATAACCTTTATTTGAAACTCCTTTTTCTGTTAAATGGTTGTTATGTTATCTAGCTGACATTGTATCTATCACTGTATTTATAGTATGTCTTACTTAAACTATGTACAATTTGGCATTGAATTGCCCTTGTATTTATAGTAAGTTCAAATTGAAACCTGTAAAATTTGACACGTTCCATATCCTCGTGATTGACTCACTAACTGGATCTATGGAACATAAAATAAATAAATAAATAAATAGAGAGACAGGAGCAGGAGAAAGGGTATAATAATAATAAAACAGTGATAAGCTAAACTGCCCCCCCCCCCCTCGATGAACCATGGACCTTGCTGTTGGTGGGGAGGCTTGCGTGCCTCAACGATACAGATAGCCGTACCGTAGGTGCAACCACAATGGAGGGGTATCTGTTGAGAGGCCAGGCAAACATGTGGTTCCTGAAGAGGGGCAGCAGCCTTTTCAATAGTTGCAGGGGGAACAGTGTGGATGATTGACTGATCTGGCCTTGTAACACTAACCAAAATGGCCTTGTTGTTCTGGTACTGCGAACGGCTGAAAGCAAGGGGAAACTACAGCCGTAATTTTTCCCGAGGGCATGCAGCTTTACTGTATGATTCAATGATGATGGTGTCCTCTTGGGTAAAATATTCCGGAGGTAAAGTAGTCCCCCATTTGGATCTCCGTGCGGGGACTACTCAAGAGGACGTTGTTATCAGGAGAAAGAAAACTGGCATTCTACGGATCGGAGCATGGATTGTCAGATCCCTTAATCAGGCAGGTAGGTTAGAAAATTTAAAAATGAAAATGGATGGGTTAAAGTTAGATATAGTGGGAATTAGTGAAGTTCTGTGGAAGGAGGAAGAAGACTTTTGGTCAGGTGAATACAGGGTTATAAATACGAAATCAAACAGGGGTAATGCAGGAGTCTGTTTAATAATGAACAACGAAATGGGAGTGCGGGTAAGCTACTACAAACAGCATAGTGAACTCATTATTGTGGCCAAGATAGACACGAAGCCCACACCTAATACAGTAGTACAAGTTTGTATGCCAACTAGCTCTGAAGATGACGAGGAAATTGATGAAATGTATGATGAGATAAAAGAAATTATTCAGGTAGTGAAGGGTGATGAAAATTTAATAGTCATGTGTCGCTGGAATTCAAGAGTAGGAAAAGGGAGAGAAGGAAACTTAGTAGGGGAATATGGATTGGGGCTAAGAAATGAAAGAGGAAGCCGCCTGGTAGAATTTTGTGCAGAGCATAACTTAATCATAGCTAACACTTGGTTTAAGAATCATGAAAGAAGGTTGTATACATGGAATAACCCTGGAGATACTAAAAGGTACCAGATAGATTATATAATGGTAAGACAGAGATTTAGGAACCAGGTTTTAAATTGTAAGACATTTCCAGGGGCAGATGTGGACTCTGACCACAATCTATTGGTTATGAACTGGAGATTAAAACTGAAGAAACTGCAAAAAGGTGGGAATTTAAGGAGATGGGACCTGGATAAACTAAAAGAACCAGAGGTTGTAGAGTGTTTCAGGGAGAGCATAAGGGAACAATTGACAGGAATGGGGGATAGAAATACAGTAGAAGAAGAATGGGTAGCTTTGTGGGATGAAATAGTGAAGGCAGCAGAGGATAGCGGATCAAATAGGTAAAAAGACAAGGGCTGGTAGAAACCCTTGGGTAACAGAAGAAATATTGAATGTAATTGATGAAAGGAGAAAATATAAAAATGCAGTAAATGAAGCAGGCAAAAAGGAATACAAATCTCTCAAAAATGAGATCAACAGGAAGTGCAAAATGGCTAAGCAGGGATGGTTAGAGGACAAATGCAAGGATGTAGAGGCTTATCTCACTAGGGGTAAGATAGATACTGCGTACAGGAAAATTAAAGAGACCTTTGGAGAAAGGAGAACCACTAACATGAATATCAAGAACTTTGATGGAAACCCAGTTCTAAGCAAAGAAGGGAAAGCAGAAAGGTGGAAGGAGTATATAGAGGGTCTATACAAGGGCGATGTACTTGAGGACAATATTATGGAAATGGAAGAGGATGTAGATGAGGGTGAAATGGGAGATATGATATTGCGTGAAGAGTTTGACAGAGCCCAGGAGTAGACAACATTCCATTAGAACTACTGACAGCCTTGGGAGAGCCAGTCCTGAAAAATCTCTACCATCTGGTGAGCAAGATGTTTGAGGCAGGCGAAATACCCTCAGACTTCAAGTATATAATAATCCCAATCCCAAAGAAAGCAGGTGTTGACAGATGTGAAAATTAGCGAAATATCAGTTTAATAAGTCACAGCTGCAAAATACTAACGCAAATTCTTTACAGATTCATGGAAAAACTAGTAGAAGCCGACCTCGGGGAAGATCAGTTTGGATTCTGTAGAAATGTTGGAACACGTGAGGCAATAATGACCCTACGACGTGTCTTAGAAGCTAGATTAAGGAAAGGCAAACATACATTTCTAGCATTTGTAGACTTAGAGAAAGCTTTTGACAATGTTGATTGGAATAATCTCTTTCAAATTCTGAAGGAGGCAGGGGTAAAATACAGAGAGTGAAAGGCTATTTACAATTTGTACAGAAACCAGATGGCAGTTATAAGAGTCTAGGGGTATGAAAGGCAAGCAGTGATTGGGAAGGGAGTGAGACAGGCTTGTAGCCTATCCCCGATGTTATTCAATCTGTATATTGAAGAAGCAATAAAGGAAACAAAAGAAAAATTTGGAGTAGGTATTAAAATCCATGGAGAAGAAATAAAAACTCTGAGGTTCGCTGATGACATTGTAATTCTGTCAGAGACAGCAAAGGACGTGGAAGAGCAGTTGAACGGAATGGACAGTGTCTTGAAAGGAGGGTATAAGATGAACATCAACAAAAGCAAAACGAGGATAATGGAATGTAGTCGAATTAAGTCGGGTGATGCTGAGGGAATTAGATTAGGAAATGAGACACTTAAAGTAGTAAAGGAGTTTTGCTATTTGGGGAGCAAAATAACTGATGACAGTTGAAGTAGAGAGGATATAAAATGTAGACTGGCAATGGCAAGGAAAGCATTTCTGAAGTAAAAAAAATTGTTAACATCGAGTATAGATTTAAATGTCAGGAAGTCATTTCTGAAAGTATTTGTATGGAGTGTAGCCATGTATGGAAGTGAAATGTGGATGATAAATAGCTTAGACAAGAAAAGAATAGAAGCTTTCGAAATGTGGTGCTACAGAAGAATGCTGAAGATTTGATGGGTAGATCACATAACTAATGAGGAGGTATTGAATAGAATTGGGGAGAAGAGGAGTTTGTGGCACAACTTGACTTGAAGAAGGGATCGGTTGGTAGGACATGTTCTGAGACATCGAGGGATCACCAATTTAGTATTGGAGGGCAGTGTGGAGGGTAAAAATCGTAGAGGAAGACCAAGAGATGAATACACTAAGCAGATTCAGAAGGATGTAGGCTGCAGTAGGTACTGGGAGTTGAAGAAACTTGTACAGGATAGAGTAGCATGGAGAGCTGCATCAAACCAGTCTCAGGACTGAAGACCACAACAACAACAACAACAACAACAACAACAACAAGCTAAATTGGAGTTAATCGTGATAGTCATTTTTGAAAAACCAGGATTACAGGTACTCTGAGTTATAGAGAAGTGTGACTTGATGAATATGTGTAGGCATAGTATCTACTGAGTGTCAGTAAATACAGGTAGACATAGCATCTACTATGAGTTGAAATATATGTGTAGGCATACTATCTGCTTATATGGTAGAAGTGAGGAGTGAAAGAGGACTCTAGGGTATTAGATGAAGTATTAGAAAGTAGAATTGAGGTGTAAAGTAGATTTGTAATTTTACCAGGGACTATTTGATCATAGTGTACATAAAGAAGTATACTAGGGCAATGAACCATTAGGCCTTCTCGGGAAGGATATGGAGGGCGCACCCAGCTTTTATGGGATATAAAAGGCAGATAGGCAAACGTATGAAAGGCTGACCTATACTGTGCGGACAGGGGCACCAAGAAGGGGATTGACCTGTACCATAGGAGGATAGGAATAAGAAAGGGGTGTACCTACCAAAACGGAAGGAGAAAGGGTACGCCTAGGATCAACCCATGTAAGATACAGGTACTGTTCCTAAAGGGAAAAAGGGCAGTATCGTGACAGAAGTCACACATTTAAAGGAAATAGTCTGGTAAGTTTGAATTCTATGCATCAATAGCCTTATTACGTTCCAGGTTACAAATGTCCAAGAAGATAACATTTTTATTTTATCCAGAGTTTCTCCAAATTACAATATGTGATGAATAAGTACTTACAAGGTAGTAAAAAAAATAGGAACAAACAATAGATTACTCATGAGTGAGGTACACCTGGAATTTACGATTGGAGGGGGAATAGAAAACAAAAATTTGGTACTCACGAATCTTTGGAGATTGAAAAGAGCTAACTCCAACGTGTGTTGAAAAGTTCACATTTTATAATTGTAGTAAAATATGCATGGTTATTAGTAGAAAGAGATGTACTGTTAAATGATAAAGAATTATCTTGTGTGATATTATTGTACATAATGAATATGTATAAAATATCGTGTGTTCGAGCCGAGGGGAGGGATATGTAGTGCCTCAAGAATTTCGGTGTAAATTCTAGAAACACTCGGCCTTCCACCATCTCGAACACCCGATATTTTAGGTATGAGTGCGGGAGAGTGAGAACGTCTCTACTGATCTACCTGTTTCTGTGTGCAGGTCGGAAGTTTGTTATTAGAAGACTGTAAGAGGGACGAGTCACTGACGACAAGTGTTTGCTGTCAGTGCCACAGAAGATGTGATGAAAACTCAAGGAATAATTATTTAGTATTTCTTGATGCATTAGTGAAAGTGATTATTGTAGAAAAAGAGAAGAAAACAATTGACTATATACTTTTAACTTACTTCATGTCTTAGCTCTGCTTGAGGCAGAGTGCATGTGGTGTCCATAAATTATTGGATTGTTAAGACTTATGATATTGCACTTGTGTTTTATCGAGTCTGACATTTAAAGACACCATTTGGCTTGCCAGAGTTTACATACTTATGTGAAAAAGTGTAAATGTTGCTTTGTGTTGAGAGTTGAAAATATACCGTGAATGAATTGAAAGTGTTCCAGAAGCACACAAATTATTTCAGGAATAGAGAAGTAGCTTAATAAATTCCTGTAACCCGCTATGGTCTTTGGAGAAGAAGCTTTTAGAGATCGATGTAACTGATTACCCAGAGACGAGGATCCACTGCGTTTCGAAATTTTTTTCCATCGATTGCTTGGAAATGAGGGCCCACCACCGTGAATAGCTGTAGGGTGTGATAGCTTATACCTTAACCTACATCACTGTATAAATGGTTCCAAAATGTCAGTCCCACCATTGGGCACCTCTCCTTGAAAGAAAGAGACCCCAAATAATTATTCCAGAATGAATATTCCGGATTCCAGGCCCAACACCTTCCTGACCTCCTGAGAAAGAGTAGACTGGTCTCTGTTTTCAGAAGCAATTTTTTTGAGAGAATTTACTTATTTGTTCAATACGGTAGCAACCATTAAACTCAGTTAAAAATTCCAACAGCTCCTTTCTTCCTCAAGGAGGCAAAGTGATAAACAACAATGTTGTGGCGGTTGGAGCCTCGGCAAAATGTGAAACCTTTCTGAACAAAAAGTTCTGTCCACCAAGTTACTGCAGGCAGTACTTGGCCACTACTCCTCCCAGATGTTGACACTGGGCCTATTTTTCTGAGGGCGGAAGCTCATTACAGAGTGGACACACTGAAGTCAAAAAACTCTGGTGCACTTTTTGCCAGAGTCTTTTTGGACCAACAACTGCAGCCAGATGACTCCAATGTTAACACGGTCTGTTCTTCATAATTTCCATCTTTCATCGAATTACAGTTTGCCTAATCATTATATTGACCAGAAGAGTGTAATATCCCTGATATGTTGGATCACATTGTCCTACAAGTTATTAGTGTTTCTTCCTGTTCCATTCACATATGGAGCATGGGAAGAATTATAGAATGATTGTTTAAATAACTCTGTGCATACTGTAATTATTTTAATCCTTAGGGCTCAGATTTTAATTACCTAAAAAACAGTGAAATATACAAGCATTTATGACCTAAAACTTACTTAAATATGACCTTAAAAATAAAATATGACTTAATAGAAGTTTATTTAAAGCATTCTTGTTTGTTATTTAATTTTTTATTCACCATAAAGTAATACAAAATTCACTTCTCAAAATATTGTAAGTATAGTTCTTTCTTTTTGTAGGATTTGTGGCTAATTTGCACCTATTTTTTGCATGTCTGAATGTTTTATTTTCTAAATACAAAGTACAATGAAAAGATCAACTATCGAAACAGTAAAACAATGTTTTTATTTCTACATAGTATTTAAAGTATTTCACCTTATTTAATACCATATGTCAATCTTCAGTATCTGCAAAGTTGCACTGGATCACAAGGTGCATTTTCAGGTTTTCCATTGTCAAAGATCTACCGTTGTCACTGAGGATAATTTTGGACCTGGAAAAACTCCTCTCCACTTCACAAGATGTCACTGGAGTGTATTTGAAGGCAGCCAGGTCACTGGAGTTCAGCTTTGTTTCAGTATCTTCCAATGTTGCGGCATTACCTGAAAGACTGTCACTAATTTTGCACAGTGTAGAATATCCAAGATTCCGTTGGAGAACACTTTGCAATTTGGTTTTCACTTTGTCAGCCACATGACCACGAGCTCGACCCAACTCACTCTGCCCATGTCGCACAATACTCGGGGCCTCACATAGCTGAGTGCCAACAGCTTCCAGTCGTTTGATGGCTTTTGATATCACTGAAAAATTGGCGTTGATGTGTGCCAAGTTTTGAGACAATGTATCAGTAAAAACTTCTTTCACATTTTTTATAGCACATGATTCATTGTTATCAAGCTCACAGAAGATTGTCTTTATTTGGGTGTAGTTGGTGCAGTAATACTCAGCAGCATTAAGCCAAGAACCCCATCGTGTAAGAACAGGTTTCGGTGGGAGGGGTGTTGGAGGTGCTTGTGCCTTGAATTTCTGCACCCATAGCAGAGCCTTCACATAGATTTTCTTGCCACAGGAAATGAATTTGTCCATGTCAGGGTAAATTGATTGCACCTCTTTGGCAACTCTGTGCAACGCATGTCCAAGGCAAGTGGCGTACACCATACTGGGGTAGAGAATCTGAAGCCCTTTGGCTGCTTTAGCCATATATGAAGCACCATCTGTTACAAGGAGCAAAACGTTATCTCTTTTTCACACCATCCGGCCACAGTAGCTTCAGAGAGTTGTCAAACAAAATAGCAATCGTCGAATTGTTTCACACGTTAGTAGAAACATATCTCTAGGGACATCAGCTTTTAGAACCCCAACAATAACATTTGCAATATATCACCCACTAATATCCGTAGTTTCATCTATCGACAGCCAGACCTTTTGCTCAGCAATAGTAATTTGTATTTTGTTGAGCACGTCATTGTAGCATACGGATAAATAGTTCTTTCTCAGTGTAGATTCATCTGGAACTGGATGTGTTGTGTACTTCTCCAAGAACTGTCTGAAGCATGGATTCTTCAGCTTTTTTGTGTGTCCCGTAAGATACGAGAAAAACAGTATGTGCATTTTTGGCAAAAGTTGACGGAAATGTGGCCTATTATATTAAAAGTTAGCTGCAATATGACCTATTACTAAAATTTGTTGAAATATGACTTTATATGCTCAATCAAAATACATTTTTTACTCTAAAATGCCTAGATTTGTATATAAATTGTTCTAAAATTCATCCTATAGTTCAGAAAAAAATATGACTTGTCATTAAAATCCGGGCCCTACTAGTCTTATGCTCATGATCCTAATATGAGCAATAATAGGGGTTGTAGTACATTTCTCGAGTCCTCATTTAAAGGCAGTTCTTGAAACTTTGTTAATAGACTTTCTCAGGAGTTTAAATCCATCTCCAACAGTCTTCCAGTTCAGTTCCTTCAGTATCTCTCTTACACTATTCACTGGATTAAACAAACCTGTTACCATTTGTGCTGCCCTTCTCTGTATACATTCTATACACCCTGTTAATCCTATTTGGTACAGGTCCCACACACTTGAGCAACATTCTAGAACTGGTGGCACAAGTGAGTGAAACTAAATTTTTTGGGTAATATGAATTATTTGTCATGTGACCTCAAGAGCAACTTACAGAGTCCTCTTCAATGAACTGTGGATACTAACTACTGCTTCCAATATAATTATTTATTAATGAAATTTGTGATGGAATAAATCTCTAGTTGGTCGTCCGGGGTGGCCAAGCAGTTCTAGGTGCTGCAGTCTGGAACTGCGTGACCGCTATGGTTGTAGGTTCGAATCCTGCCTCGGGCATGGGTGTGTGATGTCCTTAGGTTAGTTAGGTTTAAGTAGTTCTAAGTTCTAGGGGACTGATGACCTCAGAAGTTAAGTCCCCTAGTGCTCAGAGCCATTTGAACCAAAACCTCTTTTTGAAACAAAGAGCTTGCCTCATGAATCAATACTGGAAATAAGAATAATTTTTATACATAATTAAAGTGATTTTATTGGGTCAAGAAAGGTGCCCATGATTCAGGACACACATTTTCAGTAAGTTTGCCAGTAACCATAAAAATAATGACTAATTAAGTTACGTTTAAGAGGAGCCTAAGCGATTTATGTATGACCAACTCTTCTACTACATTAATGAGTTTCATAGTAGAACTGATTGATGCCTATATTATTAATAATATTAAATGATGTGAATGTTACGTAAAATCTGAATTACTGAGGAGTGCACCATTTTCCATGCTCGCCAGAGTGCAGGATTCTCCAGAAAGGAAGGAAAATCATGGAGTACAAGACCCTGGACTGACTTACACTGAGGCTAAGAGAAAATTTGAACATCTGCATCCTGTGCGTATGATATCGTCTTACGCCGCCACTACAACAGTTTTGGCACCACCAGTTTGGCAACCCAAGTCAGCTCTCAGAGCTAGAAACTACATTTGCCCCCTTGATGGTGGGGGCATTTCCCTCCCTCTTCTTCCTGCACCATCTACTTTGGGAGCAACACCCTCCCTCCTCCACCTCCCCCCCTTCCCCAACCATTGGGGACAACCCTCCCCACTTCTAAGTCAGAGAAGCGTAAGTCTTCTTTGTCTTCTCTTGCTAGGAAGGGGACCCTTGGGTCACTCCCTTCCCATGTTTCTGCTAGTGGGAAACGTGACACCCACCAGTGGCTGAAGAGCCCAAAAGCAGCTGGTCATAGGGCTTCATGCTCATCCTCAGTCCTGGAGACTGAGCCAGTGAAGTCCTTCCATCCAGGGAAACCCAAGGAGCAGCGAGAGAAATCCAGAAAGAAAACGCTTAAGACCAAGGAAATTGCAGTGGCACCCACACCACTGCTACCTACAAGCTCTGTATCTGAGGATGGGGTGGAGATTTTGGCATCCACAGAGGACCTAGATGAAATGGATATAGACTGCTCAGGCAAAACATCGGTGGCAGCTGGGGACTCTGAGGCATAAACTGCCTCGTTGAATGTTCCACGCCTTCCCAGTCTCATGATGATGTCATCCTCCAGTGGAATTGCAGTGGTTTTATCCACCGCCTGTCTGAGTTACAGCAACTGTTAAGCTTTACACCTGCTATCTGCATTACCCTCCAGGAAACCTGGTTTCTGGCGATGCGGACCCCTGCCCTCTGTCGCTATAAGGGATATTAAAGGAATAGTAGCGACTATAATCGAGTGTCAGGTGGAGTTTGCATTTATGTTCTAAACTCAATCTGTAGTGAAAAGTGCCCCTTCAAAACCCACTTGAAGCTGTGGCTGTCAGAATGAGGACGACACAGGAAATAACTGTCTGCAATGTATATCTTCCTCCAGTTGGTGCAGCAACCCTGAATGTATTAGCTGCACTGGTTGATCAACTCCCTAAACTTTTCCTACTTTTTGGAGATTTTAATGCCCATAACCCCATGTGGGGTGTTACCATGCTTACTGGCTGAGGCAGAGATGTCGAAATATTTACTGTTGCATTTCGACCTCTGCCTCTTAAACACTCGGGTCACCACACATTTCAGTGTGGCTCGTGGTAGTTACTCAGCCATTGATTTATCAATCTGCAGCCCAGGACTTCTCCCATCTATCCACTGGAAAGCACATGACGACCTGTGTGGTAGTGACTACTTCCCCATCTTCCTGTCATTGCCCCAGCGGCCGGCCCATGGACACCTGCCCAGGTGCGCTTTATACAAGGCAGACTGGGAAACTTTCACCTCTGCTGTCACCATTGAATCTCCCCTACATGGTAACATCGATGTGATGGTTGAGCAGGTAACTACAACAATTGTTTCTGTGGCATAAAACACGATCCCTCGCTCTTTAGGGTGCCCGAGTTGTAAGGCAGTCCCTTGGTAGTTGGTGGAGGTCACTGAAACAATTACGGAGCATCGGAGAGCTCTACAGCGGCATAAGCAGCACCCTTCCCTGGAGCACCTCGTAGCACCTCATAGCTTTTAAATGACTCCGTGCCCATGTTCGCTACCTTATCAAATGATGGAAGCAGGAGTGTTAGGAGAGAGATGTCTCGACCATTGGGTGCCATATGTCACCTTCCCAAGTCTGGGAAAAGATCAAACGAGCACTTTGCCCGAGCCTGAGCACTTTGCCCGAGCCCGAGCCCGAGAACTTTGCCCGAGTCGAAGAACTTTGCCCAAGCCCGAGCACTTTGCGCTTAGCCCGAGCACTTTGCGCTTAGCCCGAGCACTTAGCGCTTAGCCCGAGCACTTTGCACTTAGCCCGAACACTTTGCACTTAGCCCGAGCACTTTGCGCTTAGCCCGAGCACTTTGCGCTTAGCCCGAGCCCTTTGCGCTTAGCCCGAGCCCTTTGCGCTTAGCCCGAGCCCTTTGCACTTAGCCCGAGCCCTTTGCGCTTAGCCCGAGCCCTTTGCGCTTAGCCTGGAAGGGAGCATCCTCTCGTTCACTACATGTCACAGTGAATCCTATAATGCCCCATTTACAGAGTGGGAATTCCTCAGTGCCCTTGCACATTGCGCCGACACAGCTTGTGGGCGTGATTGGATCCACAGCCAGATCTCGTCTGACTACAAGTGACATCTCCTCGTCATCTTCAACCGGATCTGGCATCTTTCCATCACAATGGTGGGAGAGCAACAGCATTCTGGTGCTCAAACTCGGTAGAAACCCGCTTGATGTGGATAGCTATTGACCCATCAACCTCACCAACGGTCTTTGTAAGCTATTGGAATGTGTGGTATATTGGAAGTTGGTTTAGGTCCTGAAGTCACGTGGCCTGCTGGCTCCGTGTCAGGGCAGCTTCCACCAGGATCGCTCTACCACTGATAATATTGTGTCCGTTGAGTCTGCCATCTGAACAGCCTTTCCCAGATGGCTACACCTGGTTGCTGTCTTTTTTTGACTTATGTAAAGCATACAACACGACCTAGCAACATAATATCCTTGCCACATTGTATGAGTGGGGTCTCTGGGGGCCTGCTTCCAATTTTTATCCAGAACTTCCTGTTGCTCTGTACTTTCCATGTCCAAGTTGGTGCCTCCCATAATTGTATCCATATCCAGGAGAATGGAGTCACGCAGGGCTCCGTATTAAATGTCTCTCTATTTTTAGTGGCCAGTAACAGTCTAGCAGCAGCTATCGGGCCCTCTGTCTCACCTTCTCTGTATGCAGACGACTTCTGCATTTCGTACTGCTGCTCCAGTACTGGTGTTGCTGTGCGGTGCCAACAGGGAACCATCCACAAGGCAGAGTCTTGGGCTCTGCCCACAGCTTCCAGTTTTCAGCCACAAAGTCGTGTGTCGTACACTTCTGTTGGCGTCGTACCGTTCATCTGGAACCAGCACTTTACCTTAATAATGATCCACTCACTGTAGTGGAGACATATCGATTCCTAGGACTGGTTTTCGATGCTCGATTGACTTGGCTCCCTCATCTTTGTCAGCTGGCAGCACCTCAATGCCTTCGACTGCCTGAGCAACACCAGTTGGGGTGTAGAACACTCTAAGCTGCTGCAGCTCTACAGAGGCCTTGTCTAATCCTGAACTGACTATGGGAGTGTGGTTTATAGTTCGACAGTGCCTTCAGCATTCCATTTACTCGACCCTGTGCACCACTGTGGGGTTAGACTAGTGACAGGAGCTTTAAGGATGAGTCTGGTGACCAGCGTCCTGGCAGGCTGGGGTCCCTCCATTGCAGATCAGACGTGAGCAACTGCTTGCCAGTTATGCTGCACACATTTGTAGTTCCCCTGAGCATCTGAATTACCATCTCCTTTTCCCGCCCGTGGCGGTCCATCTCCCACATCGGTGGCCCAGTTTGGGGCTAACAATTGTGGTTTGTGTGTGGTCTCTTCTCTCTGAACTGGAGTCCTTCCCTTTACCACCTCTACTTGCGGTCTGTTCATGTAGGCCTCCATGGTGTACACTTCAGCCACAGCTTCATCTGGATGTTTCACACTGCCCTAAGGACTTCGTTAACCCTGTGGCTCTCCGTTGTCACCTCCTCTCGATTCTTGACATGTTCTGGCACTATGAAGTCGTTTACACCAATGCCTCAATAGCTGAAGGTCACGTTGGCTTTGCCTACATGCACAGTGACCATATTGAACAGCATTCCTTACCCGATGGGTACAGTGTATTCACTGCAGAGCTGGTGGCCATCCCTAATGCACTTCAGTATTTCTGCTCATGCCCTAGGGAGTCATTTTTTTTAATCTGCTGAATCCTTGAGCAGTCTGAAAACTATCGACCAGTGCTACCCTTGTCATCCTTTGGTAGCATCCATCCAGGAGTCCACCTATGCCCTGGAATGGTCCAGTTGTTCAGTGGTGTTCGTCTGGACTCCTGGTCATGTCGGAATCCTAGGAAATGAACTTGCTGACAGGCTGGCCAAACAGGCTACGTGGAAACCGCTTCTGGAGATCGGCATCCCCGCAACTGATCTGCATTCGTTATTACACCGCAAGGTTTTTCAGCTTTGGGAGATGGAATGACAAAATCTCAATACGCACAACGAACTGCGAGCCATTAAGGGGACGGCAAATGGGTGGAAGTCCTCAATGAGGGCGTCCTGCAGGGACTCTGCAGTTCTCTGCAGGCTCCACATTGGCCATGCATGGGCGACCCACGGCTACCTCCTGCGCCGTGAACACCCACCTCAGTGTCGGTGCGGCGCCCAGTTGTCAGTGGCCCATATTCTTCTGCTATGTCCTTCTTTGGCTGCCCTGCATCTTCATCTTCGGTTGCCGGACTCGTTATCATTGATTTTAGCGGACAACACCTCATCGGCTGATTTGGTTTTACATTTCATCTGTGAGGGTAGGTTTTATCAATCGATCTGAGTTTTAGTACCTGTCCTTTGTCCCTCTGTGTCCTCCACCCTAGTGCTTTTGGTTGGAGGTTTTAATGTGTTGCAGGGTAGCTGGCTTTTCCTTTTTATTTTCGTGATCGGGCAGCCACTGTAATCTGCTTCCTTGTTTTACTCTCTTCTAACTGTTTCTTGCCTCTCTCTGTGTTCTGTTGTCCTCTTTTGTTCCTTTTAGTGTTCGTTGCCTTTCCTTCATTCTTGTGGTCTTTCCTTTCTTTCTGTTTTGTGTTATACATCTCTTCTATTTTATTCTTGCACTTGTAGCATTGTTTTACTAGGAACAAGGGACCGATGACCTCGTAGTTTGGTCCCTTTCCCCCCTCTTTTAAACCAACCAACCAAAATCTGAATTGTGCACATATCCAGTGCGGTGATGATGTTAACATAAATAAGTGCTCTTTAATTACTTTCTGTTTGATGTGTGGTTAGAATACCCAAGAATTATCATTTCTATCTCAGACTGTTGCACGTTGCATGTGTCTGTGATAAGGGTATTACCCTTTAAATGAAAATATGTTCAAAATTTTCTGACTTCTTCTGCATCCATGAGGACCATTTCATTTTTTTTGTAAATATCTATTATGTGATCATGTTTTATAGTCTGTTGTATATCCTTCAGAATCTGCTCACTATGTATATATGGAACAAAAGTACCTCTAGTATAACTTGCAATACAGTCTTACGGGTTAGCACTTCCATCGGGCAATCCATTTATTTTCAGCATTTAAAACATATGTTTGTGCTTACCTACTTATAAGAGTTATTATGGTGTAGGTCAGTATCTACCACATTAAGGTGCACATAATTATTGTAAAAATATAATTGTAAAAATATATTGTAAAAATATAATGATAGTACAAAATTAAAACAAAAAATTTTTTTAATGTGGGAAATGATCGAACTTGCTGCATTCTGTGTAAACAGAACTGATTGTACAACTGAAGGATTACTGTTTTCTGCAATATTAAAAAAGTGGTGTGTAAGTGTATGTGATTACTTTTGGATGTTTAGAGTCATAGAAATTTGACCTGTCCAATATTTTAATAGTATTGCTGTACAGAAATGATTAAAATACCCAATATAATACATTCCAGGAAAAATTATATCTTATGGAACTATTGCTCGACACAATATTATGAGAAGGAAAGTTGCTACTCACCATATAGCAGAAATTCTGAGTCGCAGATGGGCACAACAAAAGACTCTCACAATTAAAGCTTTCAGCCATTGTCCTTCATAAAAAATAGACATGCACATACGCGTAAGCCCACACGCGCACGTGCATAAGAGCGCACGCACCTAAACGCTCTTACTTTTCCATGTCATTGTCACAACTACTGTCTTCACCTCTCAAAGCAGAAAAAAAATGTGAATATGTTCAGATGCCAAAATTTTGGGGAACACTTTTTAAAGGTGCTGAAGAAGGTAATACGAAACAGCTGGTACACCACTTTTCGGTCAGTCTTTTAAGTAAATGGGAACATCTATGCATTTTTTATGCGCTGACAGGAGGATTGTTTTGCTGGTTTCCTTCTTTTCCCTGCTGCGACAGGACATGTAACTCCTATGAAAGGAAATATGGTGGTCAGTAAAATTTAGGTTACTTGTGTGAAACTCAAATAATGCAAAACTAATTTTACAGCTGAAACCAAATTTTATGTGCAAAGATTTTTTTCATGTGCTTCAGTACAACAACATAAGGTTCACAGATGATAAGAGACACTTCACAAATTATTTCTTCATGCTATGTCACTTTATAAACTAAATTTTTGCCTCACACTGGATTTTACATGTGTGTTTTACCTGTAGAAGTAGGCTAACACTGAACCTCTGTACCACAGAAACTGGTAGATATGAAGAACATTTTCAACTTTGTTTGAGATGGGTATCTTAGGAGTGCATTGGTACCTTAGGAGTACTTCGTAAAAATGACTGCCATTTGCTGTGTATGGCTGTTGTGGAATCCACAGCTGTGTTTTGGTAGCAAAAAAACAATTTTTGAGGCGTTTCTTGATAATTGATACAGATTTTTGGAAAGGGGATATAGCTGTCCTAGATAAATATGTGGAGGATATACTGTTAAAACCTGAGCAATTTACTGCTGTTATTTGTTATTTAGAATTCACCACATAATGGATTTCATGTGTAGAAGCAGGATAACTTTGAACCTCCATATCTTGGAAATAGGTGAAGACACCGAGACAATTTTCAAGGTTGTTAGAGATCGAGGTCTTAGGAATGAGATGTAAATATTTGTCATTTGCTGTGCATAGCTGCCTTGCAGTCCTAGGTTGGTTCTAGTCCACTGGTGACAGTGAAAATATAGTAAATGACCCCTTTCTGTGGAGTTTTCCAAGGAACCGCCCATGAACTAGTGGTGGTTCTGCAAGTCCCATGAAGCCCATCGTAGACCACATCAAATGCAGAAAGAACCAGCCAATTTGCTCTATTTCCCTAAGCAGGAGGAAGTGTGTAGTATTCATTTTTTGATCCTGTACTGTAGGCTAGTGAGACTAAGATAATTGTTCTGTCGTGTAGACTGAGGTCCATCCAAAACACTTGACCCTACATCTTTCTCAGTGGACACTGGAAAATCCTGTTTTTATGGGTGGCATTTTGGAACACATTAGGTACGTGTGATGTTGCATGTGTACTGATTCTACCAGCACTACCAGTTGCTTTGTGTGAATTGTGTGTTCCAACTTTTTGTAGTGTGAACACACCTCTATTTTCTAGGACGTGATATCCCATTCCCGAACATGTGAATCAATGTTAAATAAGCTATAAATGCTGATTCTTAGTTCGTGTGCTGTATAAATGTCCTTTATGATAATCGTGCCGTAGCATGTTCGTAACTGTAACCACTACCCTAAAGGCTTTTGTTAGAAAGAAGCAAATCAAGGAAAATGTACAAAGTATTCCTCCTTCATTTTTATGAAAGTTTCTTGTAGCCTCTTGCCTGCCTCGGTGTTTGAATGTGCTTACTGTAATCGTGTCTTGGTCTCACTTTGCAGTTTCTGCCCTCAACACTTTTTTCTCTGTTACACAATTGATGATTTATAACCCTACCACCACCATTGTAATTTAGTATGCTTTTTGTTGTGACTCGCCGATCTTTCAAAGTGCCGCCACGCAGTTCCGCACGTCCTCTACATGCAGCGCTGTCTGCCAGCCATGCAGCAGCAGCGCCACCTGAGTGGCCAGCCAGCCAGCGGCCACTAGACTCGGACTCAGTTATGATTAGA
Source organism: Schistocerca americana (assembly GCF_021461395.2). Classification (NCBI taxonomy): domain Eukaryota; kingdom Metazoa; phylum Arthropoda; class Insecta; order Orthoptera; family Acrididae; genus Schistocerca; species Schistocerca americana. Next base: position 198,036,291 of record NC_060127.1, read on the forward strand.
CTGTCAAAGTGTACACACGTCTTACTCTGTTTACTTGATCTGTGACTTTCATGTATTACATCTTCCTTGAAATATATTTGTGCAACTTGAAGTTATAACAATTGGCGATGAGGTAGTGATTTTTCTTTTCCATCGTTGACCCACATGTTTCCATGGCTACTTTAGAGCAACTATTTCATGGTCTCATAGAACAGCAAATGCTTCTCACAAATACGATTCGTGATTTCGTCGCGGCATCAAATGCGGGGCATCTCTCGTCGTTCTCTCTACCTCCTTTTCCTCTTTATGACGAGACGGCGGAAGACTGGTCTGATTACGAGAAACGTCTTCGACAGCACTTCTTGGCATTTCATGTCGCGGATGAACAAACATGTAAGTCTCTGTTCCTTTCATGGATTTCACCTCAAATGTATTGGTTGTTGTCGCAATTGGCTCCTTTGAAAGATCCTGCGTCTTTGTCCTTCGCTGAAATGTCTTCACCTCTGTCCGTCTATTTTCAAAAGCAAACGCATGTGGTAACCTCTCGTGTTGCTTTTTATCATTGTCAAAATCAACCGAATCAATCCTATCGCACTTGGGCTGCTGAACTTCACGGCCTCAGTAGAAAGTGTCAATTTGTTACTGAAGTTCACAAAGAATCCTACGCCGATTTCATGGTATGGGATTCTATTATCCGATCGGCGCACGACAAAGAAGTGAGGCAAAGTGCCCTTCAGGTGGCAAATCTGACTCTCGATGAAGTCCTATCCATCGTGCAGTCTTTTGAAATTTCTCGCGCCGCTGGAGCGCAAATAGAGGCTTGGGGTGACGTTGGGGAAATACGAAGCTGTCGATGAAGCGTGTGGTGTGTCCCCACCGGCCGACGTGGCCGTAGTACACTCCCAAGCGCAACCTCGACCTAATTGTAAACAAACCTCTAAGAAATTGCAGCAAAACCCACGGCAACTTCGTTCGTGTCCACGGTGTTTTACGAAACATTTATGAGAAGATTGTCCACAATGTTGGGCCGTGTGTCACAAATGCAAAAAGAAGGGTCATGTGTCATCCATTTGCAAATCTGACCGCATACATGATGTTCATGAACATGAAAATGACGCTGATTCTGATTCTGTGTTGTGTGTCAATTATACTTCTTCCCTTTCAGGGAAGTTATTCCTCACTGTCCAAATACTTGGTCGAGATGTTCGCATGCAGGTGGATACTGGATCTGCTGCCACTATTGTCAGTTCTCAGACGTATCTTCAGTTGCGTTCTCCAATCTTGTCACCTGTCACTAGGCAATTATGGACTTTCAATAAACAGAAGATTTCTCTCTTGGGACAATTTGATGCTGAGGTATCTTACAAATCTGTCGTTCGCACTGTTCCCATATTTGTAGTTGACCATAGTAACGCGTAGAATCATTTTGGTTTCGATGCCTTTCACGTTTTTGGGTTCTGCATAGATGACTCTGTCAATATTGTCTCTGATGCTATTCCTTATGCTCAATTGGATTCCTTGTCAACGACATTTTCGTCCCTTTTTTCTCCTGGGTTAGGCCGTGCAAACGACTTTGAAGCTCATATCACGCTCAAACACACTGCTCGGCCTAAGTTTTTTCGCGCTCAGCCCATTCCTGTGGCCCTTCGTGATCAGGTCAAATGGGAGCTGGATCATCTCACTGCTTCAGGGGTCTTGCTTCCTGTCACTTCCAGTGAGTGGTCCTCTCCTGTTGTCATTGCTAAGCCAAATGGTGATATTCATCTCTGTGGCGATTTCAAAGCCACTGTAAATGCTCAATGCCTTATCGACACTTACCCTTTGCCTCGACCTGAAGAATTGTCCACTAAACTTTGCTGGAGGCCAGTATTTTTCTAAACTTGACCTGTCAGAAGCTTATCATCAACTTACTCTCGACACTGCTTTCTGGCAGTTTCTGGTCCTTAACACGCCTTTCGGCCTCTATCAATACCAATGATTGCCATTTGGGGTTGCGAGCGATTCTTGGAACAATTATTGCTCACTGTCCCTGGGTGTATAAATTACTAGGACGACATTGTCACTGGCTCCACTACTGACGATGATCCACACTTTTTCCATGTCTTACAGATTGCCGGTCTTAAGTGTAATCTTCAGAAATCAAAATTTTTTCAGGCATCTATCACGCAGTTGGGGTTACAACTCTCTCGGGATGGTATTCGTCTACTTCAGCAAACTGTCACTGCGATCGATGCCCTTCCTCATCCTACATCTGTTAAGGAACTGCAGGCCTTCTTGGGGAAAATAGCATACTATCACAAGTTTTTACCATCTGCTGCTTCGGTGGCTCAGCCGTTGCATCGCCTGTTGCATAAACACGTGCCTTTTCACTGGTACGCGTCATGTGATGCAGCTTTCCAGAAATTGAAGACTATGCTGAAACAGGCCCCGTGCCTGGCTACTTATTGACCAACATCTTGTTCTTGCCACGGACGCCTCTCAATACGGGGTTGGTGCAGTCCTTGCACCCCGTTTTTCTGACGGTTCTGAACAACCCATTGCTTATGCCTCCAAAACGCTCATGGATGCCCAACAAAAGTATTCTAAAATTTATAAAGAATCTTTGGCCATTATTTATGCTCTTCATAAGTTTGGTGTTTTTCTCTTTGGATCCAAATTTCATCTTGTTACGGATCACAAACCACTTGTTTCCTTGTTTCATCCATCAACATCACTTCCCGACAAGGCTGCACACCGCCTCCAGTGTTGGGCTCTTTACTTGTCTCGTTTCAATTATAAGATTCATTTACGGTTGATGGCTCAACATGTGAATGCTGATGCACTGTCTTGCCTTCCCATGGGTCCTGATCTGGAATTCGATAGGGACGAACTTTTGTGTTTCCACCTGGATGTTGCCGAGCAGCGGGTTGTGGACGGGTTCCCCATCACCAGGGACCAGCTGGCGGCTGCTATGGGTTCTGACCCTACCCTCTCCTGGGTTTTATGCTGTATTCAGAAAGGTTGGCCAGATCGTCCGTCCGCTAAGACTTCTGATCCTTTGCGGAACTAATACGCTTTGCGTTACCGCCTCATGGCTAGGGATGGTGTTATCCTCCCTTCCACCGAAAATGCTTCGCCGCGTGTTGTGGTACCTATGTCTTTGTGTGCTTCGGTCTTGCACCTCCTTCACCAAGGGCACTGGGGTGTGTCTCGCACAAAATCTCTGGTGCGCCATCATGTGTACTGGCCCGGCATCGACTCTGAAATCGCACACATGGTCGGTGCCTGCGGCCCTTATGCGTCACAGGCTGCCACCCCGAAGTCATTTTTGTCACCGTGGCCTTCGCCTGAGAAGCCCTGGGAGCGTATTCATGCTGACTTCACGGGACCTTTTTTAGGTACTTATTGGCTTCTCATTATTGATGCCTACTCTCTTTCCTTTCATTGTCCATTGCACGTCGTCTACCACCGTGGCAACCACCAATGCTCTAGCTAGCATTTTCTCTTTGGAAGGCCTTCTCTCTACTCTTGTTACTGATAATGGTCCGCAATTTGCCTCTTCTGATTTTGCGGATTTTTGTGCCCGTCACAGCATCATGCATGTCACGGCCCCTCCGTTCCATCCACAGTCAAATGGTGAGGCTGAACTCCAGGTCCGTACATTTAAGGCTCAGATGAGGAAACTCCTGACTTTTTCTGCTGTTGATGATGTGCTGCTCCAATTTCTGGCTTCTTACCATTTCGCCCCCATGGGCGACCACAGCCCGGCTGAGCTCTTACATGGCTGACAGCCCTGCACACTACTTCATCTTCTGCGGCCTTCCACCTCATGGCCGTGGGTACCTTCCTTGGCCGGTTCACCGCCGATGACCTTGTATGGGTACGGGGATATGGCAGGTGGCCAAAATGGAGTCCTGGCCGCATCTTACAACACCATGGCTGACGCCTGTATGAAATCCAGACAAACACGGGTGTTGCAGCGCGTCATTCGGACCAGCTTTGGCCTCGTGTGCCGGCAACGCCTGTACCGGATGCCGCTACACCACCTTCGGCTGTACCTGATGCTCGGGATACTGGAATCTCTCACTACCCACAACGCAGTCCTCTCACCATCATATCGGTTCCAACACAAGAACTGACACCACCAGGAGACATGCCCACGCAGGAACCGGATGACCATCATCTGTCGGAGCAACTCTACTCGCCTCCTTCTCCTACGGACGCGAACACATCGCCCATGTCTCCTGTTGTAACAACCGGACTTGCCGCAACGGGCAGATTGATGCACGGGGCCCCAGCAGATTGGACCCCCACATCTCCTGTCATCTCGACCCGTTATCATCGGGGACACTTCCTTCCATACGGGAACCCTCCTCCTCGAGACTTTACGGCCAGTCTAACAACACCTATGGACGTTAGCAATCTACAGGCCACCTCCATCAAGACCTGTGCAAAAACTTCAAAGGGGGGGAAAGTGTTGTGACTCACCGATCTTTCAAAGTGCCGCGTCCTCTACATGCAACGCTGTCTGCCAGCCATGCAGCAGCAGTGCCACCTACGAGGCCAGCCAGCCAGTGGCCACTAGACTTGGACTCAGTTATGATTTAACTGTTAAAGTGTACACACATCTTACTCTGTTTACTTGATCTGTGGCTTTCATGTATTGTGTCTTCCTTGAAATATATTTGTTCAATTTGAAGTTATAACACTTTTACAACAGAAAACTCTGTTTCTATGTTGCCATGTATAATCCTCTTACTAAATTTAGTGTAGTTTCCAAATAAAGTACACTATGGGAAGATAGTCCTGTTAATAGGAAAAGCTAATCAATAGAGTTACCCTTTCTACAGGATGCGACCTGTGTTGTGTCTAATGGATAAGTAAATCAGACTATTCACTTCTTTTCCCAAGATCTTACCCAGCAGTTAGATAGAAATACAGTATGAATAATTTTATATTAAAGCTAGGACAACTCAGTTCCAAGTTCATTTAGTGGTTTGGTTTAAAACACATACTGGTTGCCAGCCTAACCAGGCAACGAAACAGTGAAGTATTGGAAAAGCTGAAGTATGAATTTTGTCTACTTTCTTGCTACTGTTTAATTTGGTTCTTCAAATGAATATTACTCTATTTAAACAGTGTTGGACTACACCCTTATACATAACATTTTTAAAAGAGAGAAAACCCAGTAGATAACTTTCAAGAAGCTAAAAAAAAAAAAAAAAAATATTTGCTAGGGGAGATGTTTAGAAAAGCACTTTCCATAATCAATATATTTAAATACTAAAATACTTAGATACTAAAGCACACACTTTCAATGCTGACCATTTCACTTCAAGAAAACCCCTTTCTTACTAGAATTTACTTGCAAAAGCTGTTACTCTTTAAACTAACTCTATAGCCTGTAGTCATTTAAAAGGTTCCAGTAATTTTGATTTACTCTGACTGAATGCTATGTAAGCAAATTTTTACTATAACACTTTGCAATAGTTAAGAAAACTTGTAAAACAAAAATAGTTTGACTTTATTCCCGTGTAATGTACTAAAGCATGGATGTGTTATTACTCTAACTAAAATTTTCATCACGCCTTTCAGTGAAACAACTAAGACAACTTTTCTTTAACTGTTGCTCAAGATGAAAATATTTATAAACTCTTTAACTTTATGATCTAAAATTACATTTAAATTCGCCCTATTCAGTTTACTCTCTTCCACTACTGAGACGTAATTTCATTACTAGAGGATTTAGTCCCTCACACATATATCTCATCATTTACACAATTCCTCCTCAAGGACTACCACCTTAATGATGGTGGGGAGGTTTGTGTGTATTAGTGATCCACTGAGCTATGCTGGTGGGAGCTGTGCTCCCAGTAGGGTCACTCATACCAGACAGGTCACTTGGTGAGATTTCAGACAAAGAGCAGTCCCTCCAGGGGGCTCCTATCTTGGGAGTATGGGAGTGGCAACCACATGGACTCTTAGATAAGTCTGACATTACTTCTACTTACTTGTGTCAGGCTTCTTCCGTTTCCTTTCCTATCGGCCTCCCTTGACCAACTCTTAGTCTTTCAACCCCAACGGTATTAGGTTTTGAGGCCTTAGGGTGTCTTTCATTTCTCTTTTCTATTCCCAGCAATCAAAGGTTAGCAAAGGACCCTGGGGTCTGCCCAGGCAGCCAATACCTGTTTGCAGAAACAAAACATGTCCACTGAAATTTGAGAAAGCAATCAGACCTCAAGGATTTCAATGCAGCTCTGCCAACAAACCCTACTCCCACATCCTAGAAGGCACGAGTCACAAGGCCCCTAGACAATGCATAACACACAGTGGATACAGGCTACAAAGCCAATGGGCGAAGATGAAAATTGGACATATTTCCAGCACTTTTAAATAACTGGAACATATTGGCTAAGGGAGATAACCCCGAAAGGAAATCCTGGTCCTCCTAGAAGGGGGTTGAGCAGATGGTTGCTAACCAACTCCCAGGAAACACAGACAACTCCCAGTACCCAAACGAACCTCGGAAACAGGATGGTCTCAAAGGTAAATGATAAGGCTACGAAAAAGGACAAACAGAAATGGATAAATGGACACATCAAAGTAGCAGCCTGGAATGTGAGAGGAATTTCCCAAAAGGAGGTAGAATTAGTAAATATATTAAGCAACAAGAATATTGATGCTGTAGCATTCACAGAAACTAAAAAGAAATTAAGAGGGAAAAATATGTAGGGGATTACATTATATTCTACAGTGGTGTTGAACAACATAAAAGAGCAAGCAAAGGTGTAGCACTAATCATGCATTAAAAATGGGAAAAGCTGTTCAAGATTGTACATACATAAGTAATTTTTCGAATTTTGTGCACCACCATGTATCCTTGCTACTTCCACCTGCGACACTACAGAAAAGTTTCCTTATCCCTATCCAGATCCCAGTCCCACATACTGTTCCTTTGTTGTTGCTTGGCTCTTGAAATCCCCCTTAATGGCCTTACCATCAAATTACCCATCACTGGTTGCCACCCCTCCTTCCACAATGGCCACGTGTTCAGATTCCGCCAGTCCTTAGCCCTCACCAACATAGTTGTGCAAAACCATATCAACCAAGCACAGTCCTCCTTGCGGTACCTTCTCTCCACCCACAAAATTCTCCTGCTATGTAATCCCAAATTCCTGGAATCCATGACTCTCACTGAAACACTTGCCCTGCAGGAAATTGAGCAACATGCACAATGCCACCTCAAAAATCTCTCCATCCTATTCACTTCCTACTCCCGCCTCGGGGTACCACTATCCACCACTTCTACAACAACCTCCAAACCTCCCCCACACCCCCTCATAGCTTACAAAACGTCTCTCACAGACCTACTACACTTACACCACCCTCCAAAACTCCCTCCCACCACCACACAGAACCCAGAACCTAAACAGACCTGCAACACAGTTATGAACCTTTCCTCCAGAAGCCTTAGTCCCACAGCAATGTCAGTCCTTTCCAAAGGCCTCACCTTTTGTCCCACTCCCAAATTCAACCATGCAGGACCAGTTAAAGACCTTCTCTCCTTCTCCCGGTCCCTCCAGTGGAAACACTTTTCGCAACCAACCCGACCAATCAGACTCAACCAGTGACCAACATTGAGCCTTGCCTAACTCAGTTCACTCCTCCATCCAACTGTGATCCACCCCCACTGCCTCCAAACCACCCCCTGTTAACTTTCCAGAATTTCTTAACCTCGAACCTTGCCTCAACATCATTACCCAAATCCCTCAACATGCAAAATAACCTTACATCCACAGAAAGAACCACAGTACACCATCTAAAAACAGATCCTGACCTTATAATCCCACCTGCTAACAAAGGCTCCACCACCGTTGTTTTGAACCACAAGGATTATGTGGCAGAAGGACTCCGTCAGCTGTCAGATACTTCCACCTACAAACCGTGCCACAGTGATCCCATTCCAGTAATCGAGCAGGATCTCCAGTCACTACTCAAATCCTTAGGCCCATCCCAGAACCTCTCCCCAGAGTCCATCTCTCTACTTACCCCTACCACTTCCCGCACTCCCACCTTCTGCATGCTCCCTGAAGTCCATAAAGCCAACTACCCAGGACACCCCATTGTGGCCGGTTACTGTTCCCCCACTGAGAGAATCTCTGCTCTCGTAGACCAACACCTTCAACCTATTACCCAGAACCTATCCTCCTATATAAATGATACCAACCATTTCCTCGACCAACTCTCCACAGTTCCTGTCCCTTTACCGCATGGTACCCTGCTCATCACTATTGATGCCATCTCCCTGTACACTAACATTCCTAATGCCCATGGCCTTAATGCTATTGAACACTACCATTCCAGATGCCCTATGCATTCCAAACCAACAACCTCCTTCCTAGTCTCCATGACCAACTATATCCTCACCCACAATTACTTCTCCTTTGAAGGCATTACCTACAAACATATCTGCGGCACAGCTATGGGCACCCGCATGGCACCATCCTATGCTAACCTATTCATGGGCCATCTAAAGGAATCCTTCCTAACAATCCAGAATCCTAAAGCCCTCACCTGGTTCAGATTCATTGATGACATCTTTGTTATCTGGATTGAAGCCGAGGACACCTTATTCACATTCCTCCAGAAACTCAACAACTTCTCCCCCATTTGTTTCACCTGGTTCTACTCAACCCAACAAGCCACCTTCCTAGATGTTGACCTTCACCTCAGAGATGGCTACATCAGCACCTCCATCCATATCAAACCTACTAACCACCAGCAATACATCCACTTCGACAGCTGCCACCCATTCCATACCAATAAGTCCCTTCCATACAGCCTAGTCACTGCATCTGCAGTGACGAGCGGTCCCTCTCAAAATATACCGAGGGTCTCACTGAAGCCATCACTGACCATAATTATCCTCCCATTCTTGTACAGAAACAAATCTCCCATGCCTTATCTTCCCATCCTTGTACAGAAACAAATCTCCCATGCCTTATCTTCCCAGTCTCCCACCACCTCCCAAAGTCCCACAGTCTGGCCACAAACAAGCATTCCCCTTATAACTCAGTACCATCCAGGACTGGAGCAACTGAATTACATTCTCCTCCAGGGTTTTGATTACCTCTCATCGTGCCCTGAAATGAGAAATATACTGCCCACTCTCCTTCCCACCCCTCCTACCGTGGTATTCCGCCATCCATCGAACCTACACAATATACTCAGTCCACCCTTACACAACCTCTGCTCCCAATCCCTTACCTCATGGCTCATACCCCTGTAATAGACCTAGATGCAAGATCTGTCCTATACATCCTCCTTCCATCACCTACTCCAGTCCAGTCACTAACACCACCTATCCCATTAAAGGCAGGGCTACCTGTGAAACTAGTCATGTGATTTACAAGCTAAGCTGCAACCTCTGTGCTGCATTCTATGTAGGCATGACAACCAACAAGCTGTCTGTCTGCATGAACGGCCACCGACAAACTGTGGCCAAAAAACAAGTGGACCACCCTGTTGCTGAACACGCTGCCAAACATGGTATCCCTCATCTCAATGACTGCTTCACAGCCTGTGCCATATGGATCCTTCCCACCAACACCAGCTTTACTGAATTGCGCAGGTTGGAACTTTCCCTGCAATACACCCTACATTCCCGTAACTCTCCTGGCCTCAACTTTTGTTAGTCACTGTCCTCACCCATCCAGCCTTCTCCCTGTTCCCATTCCAGCACTACACAGCCGTCATTTCACTGCCACACCCAGTATTTTAATTTCTTTTTATTTATTTTATTTCTCTTCTTTCTGCTACTTACCCTCTCCCCCCTCCGCACCTTCTCTCCTGCCCTCCGTCTAAACTACAACACTTCACTGTCCGCCACTCCCACCATACTATCCCTCTCCCTCCCTGCCACAGCCTCCTCCTTACCCCCACCCAGTTGCCACTCCCATCATGCACTGGTGCTGCTGTTCGCAGTGTGGTTTCAGCTCTCTGAGACTGCAGATGTGTGTGCAAGTTGCATTTACGTGAGTGTGTGTGTGTGTGTGTGTATGTGTCTACTGCTGACAAAGGCTGTAATGGCTGAAAGCTTTAATTGTGTGAATCTTTTTGTTGTGCCTATAGCGACTCAGCATCTCCGCTATATGGTGAGTAGCAACTTTCCTTCCTGGTATTGTTAAGTGAATGAATACTTAGTTAGGCTGAAACCGGTAAGGGATAACGCCACCTTTATAAGTGTGTATGCATCTGAAGAAGGGGAAAAGCTGAGTCTGAAAGCTTCTATGAAGAACCACAGAATACTATGAGTAAATACAGTGCTACTGATCAGATTATTATGATGGGTGATTTCAATGACAGAAGAGGAAATATCCCAGTAACAAACATTATAGGTACATTTGGAGAACCAATATGTAATGAAAAGGGAAAATTACTAACAGATTTTGCCACTTACAACAATTTAAAAGTCACAAATTCACTTAAGAAAAGGGATATACACAAGTAAACTTGGGCCATTAGAGGTCTTAGATCAATAATTGACTACATCTTAGTAAATGATAAGCTAGCGGGCCAAGTAAGGGATACAAGAGTTTATAGAGGACAAGATATAGGATCAGATCATTTCTTACAAATATCTAGAATAGATCTTTTTACAAAATGGAAGAAAATAATGAAACAAGTAACAAAGCATTTATAAGGTATGTTTGCTTGAAGAGGTCAGTATCGGACACGTGTACCAAAGGAGATTAAATGAAGAACTAGCAAACTTACAAACTAAAGACAATATAGAAGAAGAATGGCAAATTCTGAAGAATACTGTATGCAGAGTAGCAGGAGAAAAGAATACGGAAAAGAAAAGGCCTAAAAATTTGGAATGAGATATGATGAAAGCTGTCAAAGAAAAATAGGATACATGTATAAAATACTTAAGCAACCCCATTATTGAGAACAAACAATACTATAGGGAGAAAAGAAATAATGCTAAATGCGTAGTAAGGAAAGCGCACCAGGAACACTGGGATAGGTTTATCTCTAATACCGAACATGATATCCACGGAAGACAAAAATGGCAAATAAGGTTTTAAAACCTTAAACACAACACAAAGAGAGAAGATACAAATACATAGTATTGAAGAAGAACAGTGGATAAATCATTACAGTGAATTGTGGTATGATCATACAGCACAAGAAACTGAAACTGAACAACTATATGAGAAAGGATTAGATGAAATACAGCCTGACGAAGTAACATCTGCACTAACATCACTTAAGAACATAAAAACAACAGGAAAAAGAGGGCATTAATGCTGAATTATTAAAATATGGAGGAATGATGCTACACCAACGACTGCTACATCTCTTGAACGAATGCTGGAAGAAGAAGAAGAGTATTCCCAAAGACTGGAAAACAGCTAGAGTGATATCAGTCTTGAAAAAAGAAGATAAAAGTCTATGCAGTAATTACAGAGGAATAAGTTTACTGGACTGAGCATGCAAGATGGATGCAAAGATTTTAAATACAGGACTTTAAAATGTAGCAGAAGCAGTACTGAATGAGGAACAAATGGGTTTTAGGAAAGGATGCTCCACAATAGATGCAGTTTTTATTCTACAGCAAATAATAGAAAAATGGAGAGAGTACAATAAAGAAACACACATTGCTTTTATTGACTTTAAAAAAGCTTTAGACCACGTCAATAGACAGAAACTTTGGGAAATAATGACGAATCACAGATATCCAAAGCATAAGAAATCTATATCAAGACACTAATATCACTCTAGATCTCAATGGTAAAACAACTAATGAGGTACCAACTAACAAAGGAGTACGACAAGGCTGCTGCATCTCTCCAACTGTGCTCAACATCTACATCAATGAAGTAATACATATATGGAAATCAGAATTTCAGATAGGAACATTCTTTTAAATAATTTACTATATGCTGATGATGCGGTGATCCTAGCAGATAAGGAAGATGACCTTCAGAAAGGAATCTACTTGCTAAAACAAATAAGTGCAAAATTTAACATGGAAATTTCAAAAGAAAAAAACTAAGACAACGGCATTCATGGGGAAAGAACCAATCAGAACCAAAATAGTGATAGATCAGAAGATTTTAGAGCAAGTAAACCATTTCAGTTACCTCAGATGTGAAATGACATATGGCTACAGCAGAGATATTGAAATTAAGCTCAGTAAATCCTGTCTGGTATGTGGAACAATCAACAGGAACCTAAAAACAAAACCAGGAAACACACTCAAATTAAATTTTACAAAACTGTTGCAGTTCCCACACTGCTCTATGGAAGTGAGACATGGGTGATTACCAAGAAGCAAGAAAGCCATATTCAGGCACAAGAAATGAAATTTCATAAAGGTGTTAAATGTTGCACAAGAGAAGACAGGCTAAGAAATCAATATATTAGAGAAGAACTGCAAATCTTTGGTCTCAATGATAAAATTTCAGATTACAGAAGGAAATGAAATGAACATCTACAAAGAATGGAGAGTGAGAGACTTCCCTTAAAGGAAAGAAATTATAAGTGCCACGAGAGAAGAGACAGAGGAAGACCACGACAGAAATGGGTACCGTAACAGGCAATTCCTGCCTAATACCTGAAGAGAAGATGAAGATGATTTGCACAATTAAATGATCCCTCTTTATATTAACTTGGCACTTCATAGGTCTGTAAAACAGGACACTCGGATTAATCAAACACGAGGAGCGAACCCTATATAGTTGTATGACTAGGACGAAATAACAGGGTGAATCAGTTTCTTTAAAGTTCAGGAATGATTATTCACTAATAAAACACAGTTTAAATTAATGGTTCACACTGTAGAAAAGTAGAATAATAAAAAAAATCTTGTCTGGTGGCTGTAGGCTTAGATGTGGCGAACAGTTACAGCAGCTACACTACCCACAGTACGGCCTGCAAGTATCTTGCTGTACGGGCTCAATTTCTCTTCTTGGCATCATTCAGTTTTATGTGCAGTAGCCCAACAACTCGCAGCTATACCGTAAGCCACTTGCAGTCTTCATCCGAGGCATTTTTATCCAAATTCACAGGTAAAGCTTCTCCTGCTCACAAGGGTGTTGCCTCAGTCACTGCTGCTTACAGACTGTGTGACTGACTTCCCACACATGCTCTAGATAGCGCACCAGTTCTCCCTTGTCACTTTTTCCATCCCCAGAGCCACTTTCATTTCAAACAAAACCGCACCGTCTTTCACATAACACCTATGCATTACATTATTCCTAATTGTGACCATTTCTTACAATTGTCAAATTTACATCAGCATGAATAGTTTATACATGCAGATAATTTAAGATACAATATGTCATCAGAAATTTAACATAATAAAAACTAGACATACGTTACTCACATGCAAAGAACTTTCCTTTACATATACAGAAAATGTAGTTCCAATACACGAAAATTTTATAGCAAAATGTTATAAAAAATTTAGATGAACTGTAAACTAGTAGGGTTATAGATTCCTTGATGCCTCCGGAAGTGTCCTATCAACCAACCCCTTCTTTGTACCATAAATTTCTTCACCAGTTCGATTCGGTGCCTCATTGTTAATCAGTGTACACATCTAATCTTCAGCTTTCTTCTGCAGCCCGTCATTTTGAAAGCTTGTATTCTCTTCTGTTTGAATTGCTTATCATCTGTGTTTCACTTCCATACGAGGTCACCTTCAGAAAAGATGTTCTAATATTTAAATTTATCTGAATAAATTTTCACTCCACAGTGGAGTGTGTGCTGATTGATTCTGCTGACTGAGCTATCTGAGCAAGACTATGGAAAGTAAGTGATGAGGTACTGGCATAAATAAATGTGTGAGGGTGAGTTGTGCACACAAAGCTCAGTTGTTACAGCACTTGCCTGTGAAAGGACAAAGTCTACATCTACATCTACATTTACATCTACATTTATATCCCGCAAGCCACCCAACGGTGTGTGGCGGAGGGCACTTAAAGTGCCACTGTCATTACCTCCCTTTCCTGTTCCACTCGCGTATGGTTCGCGAGAAGAACAACTGCCGGAAAGCCTCCATGCACGCTCGAATCTCTCTTGTTTTACATTTGTGATCTCCTCAGGAGGTATAAGTTGGGGGAAGCAATATATTCGATACCGCATCCTGAAACACACTCTCTCAAAACCCGGACAGCAAGCTACACCACGATGCAGAGTGCCTCTCTTGCAGAGTCTGCCACTCGAGTTTGCTAAACATCTCCGCAATGCTATCACGCTTACCAAATAACCCTGTGACGAAACATGCCACTCTTCTTTGGATCTTCCCTGTCTCCTCTGTCAACCTGATCTGGTACGGATCCCACACTGATGAGCAACACTCAAGTATAGGTCGAATGAGTGTTTTGCAAGCCACTTCCTTTGTTAATGGACTACATTTTCTAAGGACTCTCCCAATGAATCTCAATCTGGTACCCGCCTTACCAACAATTAATTTTATATGATCTTTCCACTTCAAATCATTCCGCACGCATACTCTCAGATATTTTACTGTTACTAGTGTTTGTTCCACTATCATATAATCATACAATAAAGGATCCTTCTTTCTATGTATTCGCAATACATTACATTTGTCTATGTTAAGGGTCAGTTGCCACTCCCTGCTCCAAGTGCCCATCTGCTGCAGATCTTCCTGCATTTCGCTACAATTTTCTAATGCTGCAACTTCTCTGTATACTACAGCATAATCCGTGAAAAGCCGCATGGAACTTCCGACACTATCTACTAGGTCATATATATATATATATATATATTGTGAAAAGCAATGGTCCCATAACACTCCCCTGTGGCACACCAGAGGTTACTTTGTCTGTAGACGTCTCTCCATTGAGAACAACATGCTGTGTTCTGTTTGCTAAAAACTCTTCAATCCAGCCATACAGCTGGTCTGATATTCATAGGTTCTTACTTTGTTTATCAGGCGACAGTGCGGAACTGTATCGAACACCTTCCAGAAGTCAAGGAAAATAGAATCTACCTGGGAGCCTGTATCTAATATTTTCTGGGTCTCATGAACAAATCAAGCCAGTTGGGTCTCACACAATTGCTGTTTCCGCAGTCCATGTTGATTCCTACAGAGTAGATTCTGGGTTTCCAGAAATGACGTGATACACTAGCAAAAAACATGTTCTAAAATTCTGCAACAGATCGACGTCAGAGATATAGGTCTATAGTTTTGCGCATCTGCTCGACGACCCTTCTTGAAGACTGGGAATACCTGTGCTCTTTATCCAATCATTTGGAACCTTCCGTTCCTCTAGAGACTTGCGGTACACGGCTGTTAGAAGGGGGGCAAGTTCTTTCGCGTACTCTGTGTAGAATCGAATTGGTATGCCGTCAGGTCCAGTGGACTTTCCTCTGTTGAGTGACTCCAGTTGCTTTTCTATTCCTTGGACACTTATTTCGATGTCAGCCATTTTTTCGTTTGTGCGAGGATTTAGAGAAGGAACTGCAGTGCGGTCTTCCTCTGTGAAACAGCTTTGGAAAAAGGTGTTTAGTATTTCAGCTTTACGCATGTCATCCTCTGTTTCAATGCCATCATCATCCCGGAGTGTCTGGATATGCTGTTTCGAGCCACTTACTGATTTAACGTAAGACCAGAACTTCCTAGGATTTTCTGTCAAGTCGGTACATAGAATTTTACTTTCGAATTCACTGAACGCTTCACGCACAGCCCTCCTTACTCTAACTTTGACATCGTTTAGCTTCTGTTTGTCTGAGAGGTTTTGGCTGCATTTAAACTTGGAGTGAAGCTCTCTTTGCTTTCTCAGTAGTTTCCTAACTTTGTTGTTGTACCACGGTGGGTTTTTCCCGTCCCTCACAGTTTTACTCAGCACGTACCTGTCTAAAACGCATTTCACGATTGCCTTGAACTTTTCCATAAACACTCAACATTGTCAGTGTCGGAACAGAAATTTTCGTTTTGATCTGTTAGGTAGTCTGAAATCTGCCTTCTATTACTCTTGCTAAACAGATAAACCTTCCTCCCTTTTTTTATATTCCTATTAACTTCCATATTCAGGGATACTGCAACGGCCTTATGATCACTGATTCCCTGTTCTGCGCGTACAGAGTCGAAAAGTTTGGGTCTGTTTGTTATCAGTAGGTCCAAGATGTTATCTCCACGAGTCGGTTCTCTGTTTAACTGCTCGAGGTAATTTTCGGATAGTGCACTCAGTATAATGTCACTCAATGCTCTGTCCCTACCACCCGTCCTAAACATCTGAGTGTCGCAGTCTATATCTGGTAAATTGAAATCTCCTCCTAAGACTATAACATGCTTAGGAAATTTATGTCAAATGTATTCCAGATTTTCTCTCAGTTGTTCTGCCACTAATGCTGCTGAGTCGGGAGGTCGGTAAAAGGAGCCAATTACTAATCTAGCTCGGTTGTTGAGTGTAACCTCCACCCATAATAATTCACAGGAACTATCCACTTCTACCTCACTACAGGATAAACTACTACTAACAGCGACAAACACGCCACCGCCAGTTGCATGCGATCTATCCTTTCTAAACACCGTCTGTGCCTTTGTAAAAATTTCGGCAGAATTTATCTCTGGCTTCAGCCAGCTTTCCATATCTATTATGATTTCAGCTTTCTATCAGTGCTTGAAGTTCCAGTACTTTACCAACGCAGCTTCAACAGTTTACAATTACAATACCGATCGCTGCTTGGTCCCCGCTTATTCTGACTTTGCCCCGCACCCGTTGAGGCTGTTGCCCTTTCTGTACTTGCCCGAGGCCATCTAACCTAAAAAAAACGCCCAGTCCACGCCACACAACCCCTGCTACCCGTGTAGCCACCTGCTGCATGTAGTGGACTCCTGACCTATCCAGCGGAACCCGAAAGCCCACCACACTATGGCGCAAGTCAAGGAATCTGCAGCCCACACGGTCGCAGAATCGTCTCAGCCTCTGATACAGACCCTCCACTCGGCTCTGTACCAAAGCTCCATAGTCAGTCCTGTCTAGGCGCTTCAGTCCAGAACCACGTGACTGCTATGGTCGCAGGTTCGAATCCTGCCTCGGGCATGGATGTGGGTGATGTCCTTGGGTTAGTTAGGTTTAAGTAGCTCTAAGTTCTAGGCGACTGATGACCTCAGATGTTAAGTCCCATAGTACTCAGAACCATTTGAACCATCAGTCCTGTCGACGATGCTGCAAGTGGTGAGCTCTGCTTTCATCCCGCTAGTGAGACTGGCAGTCTTCACGAAATCAGATAGCCGCTGGAAGCCAGAGAGGATTTCCTCCGATCCATAGCAACACACATCGTTGGTGCCGACATGAGCGACCACCTGCAGATGGGTGCACCCTGTACCCTTCATGGCATCCGGAAGACCCTTTCCACATCTGGAATGACTCCTCCCGGTATGCACACAGAGTGTATATTGGTTTTCTTTCTCTCTCTTGCTGCCATATCCCTAAGGGGCCCCATTACGCGCCTGACGTTGGAGCTCCCAACTACCAGTAAGCCCACCCTCTGCGACCGCTTGGATCTTGCAGACTGAGGGGCAACCTCTGGAACAGGCTGGAACAGGACAAGCAGCCATGTCTGGGCAAAGATCAGTATCAGCTGGAGACAGAGCCTGAAACCGGTTCGTCAGACAAACTGGAGAAGCCTTACGTTCAGCCCTCTGGAATGTCTTTTGCCCCCATACTTGAGTCCTGGTCTGGGTCACAGTTCCAGTTTGCCATAAAGTGGACATTTATATTTTACGTCAACAAATTTCACTTTACCAGAAATGATTTTCTTGCTATTGCGAGATGGCTTGCTTCAAGAGTCATTATCAGTTAGATTCCAAAATAGCAAAACTAATCTACTTCCAGTGTCTTGTTTCTTGATCTAATTCCCTCAGCACCACCTGCTTTTATTCAGCTATACTGCATTACCTCCATTTTACTTCTTTTGTTTTATGAAGTATTTACAAAAAAAAAACCTGTTCCAGGATTATTCATCAGAAAACTTCATCGGATGTAGCACATTCAATATTGAGAAGACTGAGGATGAGGAAAATGAGGAGGCAGTGAGAGAGGACCACATGGAGGTAAGTCGTGTCGTGTTCCCTGTGGCCTGCACATCACTGGTGTCTTGCTGACAGTAGTAAAACAGAGGAAAGTCAAGATTTGTATCAAGTACTTGCCAGTAGAATGTTAGCTTTGCTTTTGAATCTTCAGGCTAAAGTAGTCTAGTGGAAAGGAACGTTCAGTAACAAAACAATGAACAGTTGTAAAGCAAGATGGCAGCGTATACGCAAACTGTGGTAAATTGCTCTGTAAATTTTGAGTTATTATCATCAGTAAAGTGTTGTTCATGTGATATTATAGTGGAAAAAGGTATCAGAGCAGGGTCACTAATGCATAAATGGTACCACTCAAGTTGTTTTGTGAAATTAAACTCTGATAAAATCTCGTGCGATTGTGGTCAACTGTGTAACAGTCTCCAAGTAGCAACGGAAATGTGCAGTGCCGGAATTGAACTAACATTAGCTTTATTGTGATATAAATGCAGCTAGAAAATACATAGAATTTGTGGAAAATCTAAAGCAAGTATTGAGGAATCCTCATGAAAACTGTGAATCAGAAAGTGATTACAGCAGGCCTAGATCTATAAAACTACAGAACAATTTCGCCATTCTAGATCGTGTAAAAGCAAACAAGGAAGACTTTAATGATAATGATTGCCATCTAACAGACGCTGCTGATATACGAAAATATAGAAATAGCATTGCCCCAAGAGGCAGTAATGGCAGAAATACATATATTAGGAAATCCAAGTTAATTGTTTACTCAGACAGTCATGGTCGCAATCTCGCAAAAATCTTGCAAAACGAACACAATCTTAGAGCTGCCAGCTATATAAAACCTGGGGCCCCTGTGAACGAAGTTATCAGGAACATACAGCCTGATAACACTACACAAGAAAATCAGGTTTTAGTTATAATTGGTGGTGCAAACGATGTTTATTGCAATGAACTAAAACGTGCCATCCAGGACGTCCGGAAAACCCTAGATACAGTAAAAAAGGAAAGTGTAATAGTGACTGGAATACCACACAGATATGACCTAATAGAAAAGTCATGTGTCAACCAGGAAATTATTAAGGCCAACAGGCAATTTCGCAAAATATGCAAAGCATACAGAAACACAAATTCCTAAATGTGAAATTCTTGGAAAGGAAACACTTCACCAGGCATGGTATGTATTTAAATGTTCATGGGAAAAAGTTCATAGGTTCTAGAATAAATGAGATGTCTGAGATAATGTACACAAAAACAACATCATGCCTATTATTGTATCAACTCAAACGGAGAAGCCATCTCATCACAGATGATACCAACAACAAAAAAGCAGCTGAACAAACACAACCAATAGCAGTTACACAAAATGCAGCAGTACAAACAATAATCAAAGCAGAAATGCCAACAACAGCATCACCATCAACAGCAGCATCACAGACAGCAGTAACACCAGAAATCCCAGCAATAGCAGGAGCAGCAGCAGACATGGAAAACCATCCATGGGGCAGAAAGTAGATGGAGAAGGGCACCTCCTTCCCATCTGAAGGATTTTTTAATTGCAGATATGATGAAGAATAAGCCACCAAGATGGTGTTGTTGTTGTGGTCTTCAGTCCTGAGATTGGTTTGATGCAGCTCTCCATGCTACTCTGTCCTGTGCAAGCTTCTTCATCTCCCAGTACCTACTGCAACCTACATCCTTCTGAATCTGCTTAGTGTATGCATCTCTTGGTCTCCCTCTACGATGTTTACCCTCCACCCTGCCATCCAGTACTAAATTGATGATCCCTTGATGCCTCAGAACATGTCCTACCAACCGATCCCTTCTTCTAGTCAAGTTGTGCCACAAACTTCTCTTCTCCCCAATCCTATTCAATACCTCCTCATTAGTTATGTGATCTACCCATCTAAACTTCAACATTCTTCTGTAGCACCACATTTCGAAAGCTTCTATTCTCTTCTTGTCTAAGCTATTTATCATCCACATTTCACTTCCATACATGGCTACGCTCCATACAAATACTTTCAGAAGCGACTTCCTGACACTTAAATCAATACTCGATGTTAACAAATTTCTCTTCTTCAGAAATGCTTTCCTTGCCATTGAAAGTCTACATTTTATATTCTCTCTACTTCGACCATCGTCAGTTATTTTGCTCCTCAAATAGAAAAACTCCTTTACTACTTTAA
Organism: Schistocerca americana; assembly: GCF_021461395.2. Lineage (NCBI taxonomy): Eukaryota > Metazoa > Arthropoda > Insecta > Orthoptera > Acrididae > Schistocerca > Schistocerca americana. Next base: position 198,056,505 of record NC_060127.1, read on the forward strand.
GTGTCTCATTTCCTAATCTAATTCCCTCAGCATCAACCAACTTAATTAGACTACATTCCATTATCCTCGTTTTGCTTTTGTTGATGTTCATCTTACATCCTCCTTTCAAGACACTGTCCATTCCGTTCAACTGCTCTTCCAAGTCCTTTGCTGTTTCTGACGGAATTACAATGTCATCGGCGAACCTCAAAGTTTTTATTTCTTCTCCATGGATTTTAATACCTACTCCGAATTTTTCTTTTGTTTCCTTTATTGCTTGCTCAATATACAGATTGAATAACATCGGGGATAGGCTACAACCCTGTCTCACTCCCTTCCCAACCACTGCTTCCCTTTCGTGCCTCTTGACTCTAATAACTGCCATCTGGTTTCTGTACAAATTGTAAATAGCCTTTCGCTCCCTGTATTTTACCCCTGCCACCTTCAGAATTTGAAAGAGAGTATTCCAGTCAACATTGTCAAAAGTTTTCTCTAAGTCTACAAATGCTAGAAATGTAGGTTAGCCTTTCCTTAATCTAGCTTCTACGATAAGTCGTAGGGTCAGTAGTGCCTCACGTGTTCCAACATTTCTACGGAATCCAAACTGATCTTCCCCGAGGTCAGCTACTACCAGTTTTACCATTCATCTGTAGAGAAAACGTGTTAGTATTTTGTATCCGTGACTTATTAGACTGATTGTTCGGTAATTTTCACACCTGTCGGCACCTGCTTTCTTTGGGATCGGAATTATTATATTCTTCTTGATGTCTGAGGGTATTTCGCCTGTCTCATATATCTTGCTCACCAGATGGTAGAGTTTTGTCAGGACTGGCTCTCCCAAGGCCGTCAGTAGTTCTAATGGAATGTTGTCTACTCCCGGGGCCTTGTTTCGACTAAGGGTCTTGCAGTGCTCTGTCAAACTCTTCACGCAGTATCGTATCTCCCATTTCATCTTCATCTATATCCTCTTCCATTTCCATAATATTGTCCTCAAGTACATTGCCCTTGTATAGGCCCTCTATATACTCCCTCCACCTTTCTGCTTTCCCTTCTTTGCTTAGAACTGGGTTTCCATCTGAGCCCTTGATATTCATACAAGTGGTTCTCTGTTCTCCAAAGGCCTCTTTAATTTTCCTGTAGGCAGTATCTATCTTACCCCTAGTGAGGTAACCCTCTACATCCTTACATTTGTCCTCTAGCCATCCCTGCTTAGCCATTTTGCACTTTCTGTCGACCTTGTTTTTGAGACGTTTGTATTCCTTTTTGCCTGCTTCATTTACTGAATTTTTATATTTTCTCCTTTCATCAATGAAATTCAATATTTTGTCTGTTACCCAAGGATTTCTACTAGCCCTCGTCTTTTTACCTACTATGTCCTCTGCTGCCTTCACTACTTCATCTCTCAAAGCAACCCATTCTCCTTCTACTGTATTTCTTTCCCCGATTCCTGTCAATTGTTCCCTTATGCTCTCCCTGAAACTCTGTACAACCTCTGGTTCTTTCAGTTTATCCAGGTCCCATCTCCTTAAATTCCCACCTTTTTGCAGTTTCTTCAGTTTTAATCTACAGTTCATAACCAATAGATTGTGGTCAGAGTCCACATCTGCCCCTGGAAATGTCTTACAATTTTAAACCTGGTTCCTAAATCTTTGTCTTACCATTATGTAATCTATCTGAAACCTGTCAGTATCTCCAGGCTTCTTCCATGTATACAACCTTCTTTTATGATTCTTGAACCAAGTGTTAGCTATGATAAAGTTGTGCTCTATGCAAAATTCTATCAGGCGACTTCCTCTTTCATTTCTTAGCCCCAATCCCTTATTCATCTACTACGTTTCCTTCTCTCCCTTTTCCTACTACCAAATTCCAGTCAGCCATGACTATTAAATTTTTGTCTCCCTTCACTATCTGAATAATTTCTTTTATCTCATCATACATTTCATCAATTTCATCATCATCTGCGGAGGTAGTTGGCATATAAACTTGTACTACTGTAGTAGGCGTGGGCTTCGTGTCTAACTTGGCCACAATAATGCGTTCACTATGCTGTTTGTAGTAGCTTACCCGCACTCCTATTTTTTTATTCATTATTAAACCGACTCCTGCATGACCCCTATTTGATTTTGTATTTATAATCCTGTATTCGCCTGACCAAAAGTCTCGTTCGTCCTGCCACCGAACTTCACAAATTCCTACTATATCTAACTTTAACCTATCCATTTCCCTTTTTAAATTTTCTAACCTACCTGCCCGCTTAAGGGATCTGACATTCCACGCTCCGATCCGTAGAACGCCAGTTTTCTTTCTCCTGATAACGACGTCCTCTTGAGTAGTCCGCGCCCTGAGATCCGAATGGGGGACTATTTTACCTCCGGAATATTTTACCCAAGAGGACGCCATCATAATTTAATCATACAGTAAAGCTGCATGCCGTTGGGAAAAATTATGGCCGTAGTTTCCCCTTGCTTTCATCCGTTCGCATTACCAGCACAGCAAGGCTGTTTTGGTTAATGTTACAAGGCCAGGTCAGTCAATCATCCAGACTGTTGCCCCTGCAACTGTTGAAAAGGCTGGTGCCCCTCTTCAGGAACCACACGTTTGTCTGGCCTCTCAACAGATACCCCTCCGTTGTGGTTGCACCTACGGTACGACTATCTGTATCGCTGAGGCACGCAAGCCTCCCCACCAACGGCAAGGTCCATGTTTCTTTGGGGGGGGGGGGGGGGGGCGCCAAGATAAGTAACTTTAAATGTCTAATAGTACTCCATCAAAATATTAAGTGTGTAAAAAACAAAGTGCAACAGCTGGAAGTTAAAAATCTTAGACAGCACTGTTATCTGTATTACAGAGCACTGGTGCAAAGAAAGTGAAATCTTATATATTAATTTACCCTCATATGTCCAAGCATGTTCTTATTGCAGAAACACAGTGAAAGGTGGTGGATCATGTAATTATGTTAAGAACGGCATTGAATATAAAGTCAGAAATGATATTATCATGCTAAGTGTAGACAAAGACTTTGAAGTGTCAGCAATAGAGATAGTTGCTGTAAATATACCAAAGAAACTAACTATATTATGTGTATATCATTCTCCCAGTGGTAATTTAGTGATATTCTTTTGAAGCCTAGAACTAGCATTGACTCTGAAACATAATATCCTTTTGTTTGGGGACTTTAACATAAATACAACTAAAACAGATGACACCAGTAACACATCCTACATAGTTTTGGTATATCATCACTAGTCAACTGTGCAACAAGAATGACCACACATTCATCATCTACCATTGACCATGTAACTACAGATGTAGGAAGAGAAAACCGAGATGTACTTGTCAAAAAATCTGGGACTGTCTGACCATCTATGTCAGATTATAAAAGTAAAAGCTTGTGTAAAAAAAAGAATCATAACTGCATTTATATAAGAGTCTACTCTCCATCAGCTTTGCAAGAGTTTTCCTTAAAGTTAGCACATGAAAGTTGGGAAGGAGTATACATAGAAAATAAAGTGAATAGCAAGTTCTCCAATTTTATGTCTGAGTTTAAATTATAATTTGAAGAAACATTCCCCAAAGCATTAATTCCCATTGGAACACCCACCAACAATAAATGGATTACTAAAGGAATTAGAAAAAGTGCTCAAACTTGTAAATACCTAAACTCCATTAAAAAGGACAACAGTGATCCAGTTTTTTTGCACTTTTGTGATACATAGCTGTTTTATGAATTTCTCTGTGGAAATCATTCCTATTCCTCGTTTTGCAGTTGTGAAAGGATCTACAGGAAGATACTCAACACTGCAAAAAAAATCAGCCAATGATAGGTTCATAAATTTAGCCAATAATAAAAGTAAAGCTACAGGGCTATAGTGAAACAAGAAACAGGAACTGTGAAGCAGAGAGGTACAAACACACAAATCAGGAACAAGAAAAACTCAGAAAATGACCTGAAAGAATTAGCAAATTATGTGAATACCTACTTTAGCAGCATAGCAATGAACTTACAAAATTTTTTTCGAAAAGGTGCTAATCAACCAATACAGAAGCATATAGCAAACTCAATGGTATTGCTTCCCACTACTGGGAGGAAGAATGCAATGTTGTGAGGCAATTAGTATCAAAGCACCACTAACAGAAATCAGAAATGAATCCTTGAAAACTGGTTGCTTCCCTGACTATCTGAAGCATGCCAAAATTTTACCAGTTCACAAGAAAGGTGACATAGAAAACGTTGAGAACTACAGACCAATAGCCCTATTGTCATGCTTTTCCAAAGTGATGGAAACAATTCAATTCAATTTATTAGCGTCCTTGTAGTACATCATCAAAATGACGTAGGACTTGTCAATAAACATTACAATTTAAAATACATGTACATGAAAATTTATAATTGAATTTACTTGTCACTTAGACATTACAATTTTAATAGAACTATAAGAATGTTAACATAAAAATATACAAGTAGGATAACAACATAAAAAAAACTAGTGATTCTCACATCAAAGATTATTTCCATTCTTACATTAACACTGTTTCATACTTTCATAGAAACAGCAAGTATTTAAATGTGAGCAATTACATATATTTATTATGTCAGGGAAATATTAACTGCGGTTTTATTGTCAATGATTCATAAACTCTTCAATACTTTAAAAACTATTGCTCAATAACATGTTTTTTAATTCTCTTTTAAATACGTGCAGTTTTGGTATTATTTTTATTTCTTTGGGGAGAGCACTGTAGAGGATTTTGGGTTGGTATAGTACACTTTTGTGATACATAGCTGTTTTATGAATTTCTCTGTGGAAATCATTCCTATTCCTCATTTTGCAGTTGTGAAATTCTCTGTTTAATGTAGAAAATTCCTTGTGCTCTTTTAAGAAACATGTGCTTTCATATACGTATAAGGATGGTAGTGTCATGATTTTTGATTCTTTGAAAGCATGCCTACAAGAGTCTATATATCATATACCTTTTATTATTCTGACTGCCTTCTTTTGTAGTCTAAATGAATGTTTTGTTAGACTGTTGTTCCCCCAAAACTGTACACCGTATCTTAATAAACTGTGCATGAATGAGAAATAAACACATAACGCTGTTTTAATATTACATGAGCTTTTAAAGCATTCTAAGTATATAACATGTTTGACTTAATTTTTTGTTCAATGATATTGCATGCTTTTTCCCACCTTGTGTGTTCATTAAACCGTACTCCCAAGAATTTAGTGTATGATGCTTGTTCAATCTTACACTTACCCAGTTCTACTGTAAGGTTAGTTTTTATTTTATTTGTAATATGTCTGAAGGTGATCCACATTTTTTGCAATGAGTCTGTTTTCATTAAACCATCTGTCTGCTTCATCTGTTGCTACTGTAACTTTTTCCTGTAAGTCAGCTTCACTATTTGCTTTAACAAACAAACTTGTATCGTCAGCAAACAGTACTGCCTCTGCTTCAGATAGTTGACTTGGTAGGCCATTGATAAATATTAAAAACAGTAATGGCCCTAATACAGATCCCTGGGGTACTCTGTACAAAACTCTCTCGAATCTCGATGAATATGTCCTATCTGCATGGATTATCTCCACCTTCTGATACCTGTCCGACAGATATGATTCAAACCATTTGTGGGCAACTCCACGTATCCCGTAGGCATATAACTTCCTAAGCAGTAACTTATGGATGATGACATCAAAGGCCTTTGATAAGTCTAAAAACAATCACCAATTTAATTCCTTTCTATTTATGGAATTTAGAACAAGTTGTAAAAAGTTGAAGATAGCTGTTTCAGTTGATTTATTTTTATGGAAACCGTTTTGCGCATTAACCAATATTCTATTCTTAATAAGAAATTTGTATAGTCTATGATACATTATCCTTTCTATTATTTTTGAGAAACCTGACAACATTGATAAAGGCCTAAAGTTACTAACATCATATTTATCACCGTTCTTGTAAAGTGGCTTTATAGTTGACATTTTAAGTTTTGATGGAAACACCCCTGTCTTAAAAGATTCATGTACAATTTCAGTGAGATGTGAGGCTATGTTTCTTGCACTTTGCTTAATGTCTTTCTCAGGAATCCCATGACATCCACATGACATTTTATTTTTTAACTTATTTATAGCATTTAGTACCTCTGATTCAGTTACTGGATAAAGGAACATTGTCATGTCTTTCATGGGGATTTTTACCTTGCTATTGGAATTGCATTTAGTTTTAATTAAATTTATGGCTATATTTGTGAAATGTTTGTTAAATATGTTGGCAATCTGAAGTGTGTCCTTAACAGTTTTACCCCCACTTTTAGTGACAAAGCTGTTATCTTTTCTTTTGTGTCTACGTATATTTTTATTTATTACCTCCCAAGTTGACTTCATTTTGTTGTTACCTTTCTCAATATATGAATCATTATCAAGCTTCTTAGCTGCAATTATTACTTTCTTGTACAGGCTTCTATAACATTTCACATGTGCTTTCAGTGCTACATTCTTCCTGGCTGATTTATTTAACTTTCTGAGAATGTCTGATGACTTTCTAACCCCTGTGTAACCCATGTTTTAGTTTTATGTTTAGTTTCGATTCTTTGAAGCAGTGTTTGTAGCTTTCAAGGAGTGAGTCAAACTTTGTGTTGACATCACCAGTTGTTATTTTCCAGAATGTAATTAAAAATTCTTATGCTGTCATCATTTATAAATCTCCTTTCTCTGTAACTGTTATTGATAACAGGGTTCTTGTAAGATGTATCATTTAAACTCAATTTGATACCCTTGTGATCCGAGAAACCGGTGTCAATTACTTCAGTGTTATATTAACACTTGTCCTTGTTTATAAATACTTGATCTATTATAGTTTCAGACATGTTTCCGCATCTGGTAACTTCATTTACAGTTGCCATCATATTATGACACAAAAACAGATTGCACAGTTGCTGTTGTTTACTACAATCATTCTTAAAGTTAACATTAAAATCACCAAGAACAATTACATTATGTTTAAGTTCATCCAGTAGTCCCTCAAGGTTTTCCATAAAAATGGCAAAGTTGCCCAATGGTGATCGGTACAAACACACAATAGTAATTTTTAATTTGGTTAGCTCACATATACTGTATTCAAAATCTTTTTCTATCCATTTTAGTTTACATTTAATTTCTTTCGATTCTACCCCTGTCCTAACATAAATACATGTCCCACACCGTTTATGGTTGATTCTACAAAATTTGCTAATCATTTCAAAATTTGGAATAATTATGCTAGATGCTTGCATTTCTTTTACCCAGTGCTCACTTATACATAGTATGTTAATGTCTTTTTGATAGTCAGTTAATAGAACTTCTATTTCAGCTAATTTACTTTCTACTCCCTGCACATTTTGGTAGTGGATTTGCTGCACTATTTACCTTTGTACTTTCTTGTGCCTGACACTGTGAAGATTCTGCCTTTTCTTCTTCTTCGAATTGCGAAGATCCCATAAAAAATAGTCATTCGCACAGCAGCTCTTCTTATCCTGAGGCTCTTTCTTTGAGATGTCTGCAGAGCAGCTGATGAGTTTCTGGATCTAGTAGAATGGTTCTTGGCTGTTGGTGTGGTTGGAGTCCTAGTTACAGGTGAGCATGAGGCATTAAGCGTGTCGAATATGCTGACAGCTTCATCCTTGGAGGTTTCAGGTGCACATGAGTTTACACTATGTTTGTAGGCTTTCTCATCTGAAGAAATTGTTTCCGCTTCAACTCTGCTGGATGTTCCTGACATTTCTGCTGGTACCTCATATTCTACCACTCCTTCAGATACTGGTACTGGTATGTTAAGTATCTCTCTCATCTTAGACGTTTCCTTGCAAATTTCCATTTGCTCAGTTACTGCTATGGTGAGGATACCAAGCAGTTTGTGTTGATCATTGAGATTATTTATTGTTTTCATAATTTGAGCACAGACATACAGTTGTCCTGCTCTATTTAGGAGATCTCCACTGTTTATGAAATGTTGCTTTCTGAAATCCAGCTGGACAGATGTTGAATTTGGGTAGCACTTTGTTATTTTGTGAAGCAGTCTGTTAGTTTTTTTGATTTCTTCGTTAACACGAGACTTCTTAAAAAAATTGTATGGAATGCTGGTTACCATCACATGTACATTTTTGAGCTTTTCGAGCGTCTCTCTTAGCTCTCGTCTTGCTGATAATACATCATTGCGGTGGACATCTACTCCGCCCCCTATGATTAGAACACAATCATTTTTCTTTATCCTGATACTCAGATTTTCACAGTTCTGATGATATCTTTCAGTGGAGCATCAGGTTTTATTATGCTAGTAACATTGGATCCTGGGTTATGTAGGGTTTCTGCCAGTGTTTTTCCGAGACTGTCGGCAAGTATATATCCAGTAAAAGCATTATTTGTTGTGCTCAAGTCTTCCGAAGTTTTGTAGTCTATTATACGATCTCCTTTCTTTTCACAGTCTCTACGTATTTTGATCTCTGCCCAAACTCTTTGCCTTTACAAATGTCTGCTTCTCTCTCTCTCTCTCTCTCTCTCTCTCTCTCTCTCTCTCTCTCTCTCTGTGTGTGTGTGTGTGTGTGTGTGTGTGTGTGTGTGTGTGTGTGTGTGTGTGTGTGCCTGCCTAAGGTAAGTCTTTCCGCTCCTGGGATTGGAATGACTCCTTACCCTCTCCCTTAAAACACACATCCTTTCGTCTTTCCCTCTCCTTCCCTCTTATCTGATGAAGCAACCGTTGGTTGCGAAAGCTTGAATTTTGTGTGTATGTTTGTGTTTGTTTGTGTGTCTATCAACATGCCAGCGCTTTCGTTTGTTAAGTTACATCATCTTTGTTTTTAGATATATTTTTCCCACGTGGAATGTTTCCCTCTATTATATTTATATTATTAACAGATTTTAACGTGTGTTAAGTGATGATACTCCATTCAATTCACATTCACGAAGCTTTGCTTTTAGGACTTTTATTGTTTTTTTATCACTTTGCATTAATGTATCTAACACATGCAGAATGTATCCATAATTGTGATTCTAAGCAAAGTCTGAAACCATTTTGCACATTTTAATTACAGATTCCCCCCCCCCCCCCTATGAACCATGGACCTTGCCGTTGGTGGGGAGGCTTGCGTGCCTCAGCGATACAGATAGCCGTACCGTAGGTGCAACCACAACGGAGGGGTATCGGTTGAGAGGCCAGACAAACGTGTGGTTCCTGAAGAGGGGCAGCAGCCTTTTCAGTAGTTGCAAGGGCAACAGTCTGGATGATTGACTGATCTGGCCTTGTAACAATAACCAAAATGGCCTTGCTGTGCTGGTACTGCGAACGGCTGAAAGCAAGGGGAAACTACAGCCGTAATTCTCCCGAGAGCATGCAGCTTTACTGTATGATTACATGATGATGGCGTCCTCTTGGGTAAAATATTCCGGAGGTAAAATAGTCCCCCATTCGGATCTCCGGGTGGGGACTACTCAAGAGGATGTCGTTATCAGGAGAAAGAAAACTGGCGTTCTACGGATCGGAGCGTGGAATGTCAGATCCCTTAATCGGGCAGGTAGGTTAGAAAATTTAAAAAGGGAAATGGATAGGTTGAAGTTAGATATAGTGGGAATTAGTGAAGTTCGGTGGCAGGAGGAACAAGACTTCTGGTCAGGTGACTACAGGGTTATAAACACAAAATCAAATAGGGGTAATGCAGGAGTAGGTTTAATAATGAATAGGAAAATAGGAATGCGGGTAAGCTACTACAAACAGCATAGTGAACGCATTATTGTGGTCAAGATAGATACGAAGCCCACACCTACTACAGTAGTACAAGTTTATATGCCAACTAGCTCTGCAGATGACGAAGAAATTGAAGAAATGTATGATGAAATAAAAGAAATTATTCAGATTGTGAAGGGAGACGAAAATTTAATAGTCATGGGTGACAGGAATTCGAGTGTAGGAAAAGGGAGAGAAGGAAACATAGTAGGTGAATATGGATTGGGGGACAGAAATGAAAGAGGAAGCCGGCTGGTAGAATTTTGCACAGAGCACAACATAATCATAACTAACACTTGGTTTAAGAATCATGAAAGAGGGTTGTATACATGGAAGAACCCTAGAGATACTAAAAGGTATCAGATAGATTATATAATGGTAAGACAGAGATTTAGGAACCAGGTTTTAAATTGTAAGACATTTCCAGGGGCAGATGTGGACTCTGACCACAATCTATTGGTTATGACCTGTAGATTAAAACTGAAGAAACTGCAAAAAGGAGGGAATTTAAGGAGATGGGACCTGGATAAACTAAAAGAACCAGAGGTTGTACAGAGATTCAGGGAGAGCATAAGGGAGCAATTGACAGGAATGGGATAAATAAATACAGTAGAAGAAGAATGGGTAGCTTTGAGGGATGAAGTAGTGAAGGCAGCAGAGGATCAAGTAGGTAAAAAGACGAGGGCTAGTAGAAATCCTTGGGTAACAGAAGAAATATTGTATTTAATTGATGAAAGGAGAAAATATAAAAATGCAGTAAGTGAAACAGGCAAAAAGGAATACAAACATCTCAAAAATGAGGTCGACAGGAAGTGCAAAATGGCTAAGCAGGGATGGCTAGAGGACAAATGTAAGGATGTAGAGGCCTATCTCACTAGGGGTAAGATAGATACCGCCTACAGGAAAATTAAAGAGACCTTTGGAGATAAGAGAACGACTTGTATGAATATCAAGAGCTCAGATGGAAACCCAGTTCTAAGCAAAGAAGGGAAAGCAGAAAGGTGGAAGGAGTATATAGAGGGTCTATACAAGGGCAATGTACTTGAGGACAATATTGTGGAAATGGAAGAGGATGTAGGTGAAGATGAAATGGGAGATATGATACTGCGTGAAGAGTTTGACAGAGCACTGAAAGACCTGAGTCGAAACAAGGCCCCCGGAGTAGACAATATTCCATTGGAACTACTGACGGCCGTGGGAGAGCCAGTCCTGACAAAACTCTACCATCTGGTGAGCAAGATGTATGAAACAGGCGAAATACCCTCAGACTTCAAGAAGAATATAATAATTCCAATCCCAAAGAAAGCAGGTGTTGACAGATGTGAAAATTACCGAACTATCAGCTTAATAAGTCACAGCTGCAAAATATTAACACGAATTCTTTACAGACGAATGGAAAAACTAGTAGAAGCCAACCTCGGGGAAGATCAGTTTGGATTCCATAGAAACACTGGAACACGTGAGGCAATACTGACCTTACGACTTATCTTAGAAGAAAGATTAAGGAAAGGCAAACCTACGTTTCTAGCATTTGTAGACTTAGAGAAAGCTTTTGACAATGTTGACTGGAATACTCTCTTTCAAATTCTAAAGGTGGCAGGGGTAAAATACAGGGAGCGAAAGGCTATTTACAATTTGTACAGAAACCAGATGGCAGTTATAAGAGTCGAGGGACATGAAAGGGAAGCAGTGGTTGGGAAGGGAGTAAGACAGGGTTGTAGCCTCTCCCCGATGTTGTTCAGTCTGTATACTGAGCAAGCAGTAAAGGAAACAAAAGAAAAATACGGAGTAGGTATTAAAATTCATGGAGAAGAAATAAAAACTTTGAGGTTCGCTGATGACATTGTAATTCTGTCAGAGACAGCAAAGGACTTGGAAGAGCAGTTGAATGGAATGGACAGTGTCTTGAAAGGAGGATATAAGATGAACATCAACAAAAGCAAAACAAGGATAATGGAATGTAGTCTAATTAAGTTGGTTGATGCTGAGGGAATTAGATTAGGAAATGAGGCACTTAAAGTAGTAAAGGAGTTTTGCTATTTGGGGAGCAAAATAACTGATGATGGTCGAAGTAGAGAGGATATAAAATGTAGGCTGGCAATGGCAAGGAAAGCGTTTCTGAAGAAGAGAAATTTGTTAACATCCAGTATTGATTTAAGTGTCAGGAAGTCATTTCTGAAAGTATTCGTATGGAGTGTAGCCATGTATGGAAGTGAAACATGGACGATAAATAGTTTGGACAAGAAGAGAATAGAAGCTTTCGAAATGTGGTGCTACAGAAGAATGCTGAAGATTAGATGGGTAGATCACATAACTAATGAGGAAGTATTGAATAGGATTGGGGAGAAGAAAAGTTTGTGGCACAACTTGACCAGAAGAAGGGATCGGTTGGCAGGACATGTTCTGAGGCATCAAGGGATCACCAATTTAGTATTGGAGGGCAGTGTGGAGGGTAAAAATCGTAGAGGGAGACCAAGAGATGAATACACTAAGCAGATTCAGAAGGATGTAGGTTGCAGTAGGTACTGGGAGATGAAAAAGGTTGCACAGGATAGAGTAGCATGGAGAGCTACATCAAACCAGTCTCAGGACTGAAGACCACAACAACAACAATTACAGATTACACATACGATTACTTTAGAATTACTGTTTTCTCGAGAGAAACTATCACACACTGCTGGTACTGACGCCATCTTATAATATAATGAAAAACAGCCTTTTGAGCTATCTAAGTAAATTCAACCTCCTCTCCAATGACCAGCATGGTTTCAGGTCTGGTAGACGTACAGAATCTGCAATAGTACATTTTACAAAAACAGTTTTAGAAGCATTAGATGAGAACAGCTATGTAACTGGCCTTTACCTAGACCTGTCTAAGGCATTTAATACAGTTGACCACCAGAAGCAGTCGCATAAATTAGAGACACTAGGAGTAAGGGCAGTGGTTCTCAAATGGTTTCGTTCATATCTAGAAACCAGAGTACAGTCAGTAGATATCACACGTCTCCAGTGGATCAAAGTACATTGAGAAACATATATCTGATCCACAATATATCAATATTGGGGGGTCCCTTAAGGAAGTGTACTAGGCCCTGTATTATTTCTGGTGTATATAAATGATCTCCCGCAACATATCAGCCATGGAGAGAAGATATTCTTTGTGGATGACAGCAACATAGTAATCACCAGGAAGACACCACGACAAATTTTGGAAAATTCTACTGAAGTGCTGAGGGATGTTCACAAATGGTCTCAGGAAATCAAAGTAACTCTCAATGTAAAGAAAACAAATACAATATGCTTTAGAATGAACAGAAAACGGAGTCCCTTAAATTTTAAACTAGATAACATCTCCATAGATGATGAACCTACAACAAAACTCTTAGGGTTGCACATTGACAGCCAAATGAAGTGCAATGAGCATGCTATGAAACTCTCGAAAAAGATATCCACAACATATTATGCACTTAAGAGTCCTTGTATCTGCATGCAGTAGTGAATGTTTGAGAACTGTATACTTTAGTTATGTTCTTTCAGTAATCAGTTATGGTATTATTTTCTGGGGAAACAGTGCTCAGAATTTGCAAACAGTATTTAAAATGCAAAAGAGAGCAGTAAGAATTATAACGAAAAGCAGTAAGCGGGCCCACTGCAGAGAACTTTTCAAAATGTTAGAAATTCTAACTGTTCCTTGTGAATTTATATTCCAAACCATAGTAGTGTACATCAAGAAAAATATAGAAAATTATAGCATAAACAGCAGTTTTCATAACTATAGTATGAGAACAAGTCACTGTCTTCACCTAGACAGGAAGAATAAACATAAGACTCAAAATATCTTCTTGTATGAAGGTGTAAAACTCTATAATATACTTCCGCAGAAAATAACAGCAGCAGATAACATGTACCGCTTTAGGAAACATCTTAAATGGTTTTTGCAGGAACACTGCTTTTACACTATAAGTGAATTCCTTAGTACAAAATGATTTGACAATATTTTGATAAAGAGCAAAAATGATTGTAAATAACTTATATGTCACAATGTTTAATTACATGTAACAACAAACTGTATAAATATATTAATGTACGCAACTGACAACATCCATACATTTTAAAATGTCCACGGATGGCTGAATAAATAAATGAACCTCCCAATGCAGTACACTTCTGACATAGAGGTATACAGCATGTTTAAAAAGATTGTATATTCTTACTGGTCAAAACTAGAAAAAAAGGTTCCTATAAACCCATGTCTGGAAACAAATGCTTTTTGATGCTTAAGCTATTTTGCTTGTCTCTGGAGTTGTCAGTACGTGGTGATGTAAACTCTTCCTGCTAGTGTTCATTGCTTGTTTGTCATCAGTTGTCAGTCTCTGTACTTACAAGAGGACCTCACAGACTGGCCTTTTTAAATTTTCTTCTTACTTGTAGGAATCGAAAGTCACTGTCCGAACATCAATTTCCTGAAGTAGTATGGTGCAATACTCAAATAACTTGATAAATTAACATTTAAAGATTATAAGATTTCAGAGTACTGTTAAGTAGAAAACATTTACACTGAAGTGCCAGAGAAACTGGTTTAGGCATGCATATTCAAATAAAGAGATATGTAAACAGGCAGAACATGGCACTGCAGTTGGCAATGCCGATATAAGACAGCAAGTGCCTGGCGCAGTTGTTAGGTCGTTACTGCTGCTAAAATGGCAGGTTATCAAGATTTAAGTGAATTTGAACGTGGTGTTATAATTGGCACATGAGCAATGGGACAGCGTCTCTAGTGATGAAGTGCAAATTTTCCCATATGACCATTTCACAAGTGTACTGTGAATATCAGGTATCCAGTAAAACATCAAATCTCTGTCATTGCTGCGGCTGGAAAAAGATCCTGCAAGAATGGGACCAACAAATAGAGAGACTCATTCAATGTGACAGACTATAAAGTTTCTCCTGGATCATTACATTTAACTTAACTTTCAATTGTGTGGAATTCATTTGATGAAAGAGTATAACAGTTTCCAACTTCACAAAATTTATTGACAACTGAACTGCATACTCATCACGTTAACAAAACACAGACTGACATACTTCACAGATCTCTTTGCTCTTTGACTGACTGACAAAACAACAACTCAATAACTCACTGACTCTCTCACAGAATCACTGCTTTGCTTTATATAGAATTTTAACAACAAATCTCAAAATAACCCATTATTAATTTTGTACAATTTTGATGTTACAATTAAAATGTGCAAAACATAAAGGAACTGATGTTAAAGCCAAATAAGGTACAAAATACAATATTAATTGACATAATTTTTATAGTATCATCACTAGTTTTAAATATGAAAATCGATCTGAACTTTAATTACAATAATGTCTTTTGTATTATTTTAATTACATAGTTAAAATCAGTTTGGATTTGGTTATTAACATTCACTGACAGTACAAATCTCGTGCTTTATCTGTAAAATTTACAAAGCATTATCCATAAAATTTACAAATGAGGCCTTAAATTCTGAAAATCGGAAAGTTGTGTGGTGTAAACAATTGGAGAGTTAATTAGAAATGTAATTACAGAGGATATTAATTACAGAGGAGGACATAAAAATAGATAACAAATGAAAATACATTGCTTGGTAATAACTTTAAGCCTTTTCTCAAGATAATGATGTTCCCTGTGTCAACCCACCAATCAGCTGCAATTAAGGTACTTAGAGGCACCAATTACTTATGCCAACATTTCCACAGCCTCTTAATATTTGCTGCCAGATATTTAACCCTTCAATTTCTTGATTAAACATCTAAATCAGCACATGTACATAATTTACTTAATGACAACAATTCCCTGACAATCATGATAATATACGTCCTTCCAGAATATTCTATATGCTTTCACAATAAATATCAAGTGTTTTAGCAAATTGGACAGAATTTTATATGTATAAAGTCCCTAGTAAGCACTGACTAGTCCGATAACTATCAGGATGCATATAAAAAGAAAAGGTGGTATCAGACATTTCATATGATTCTTGGGGGAGGCTGTATTGTTATAAGATGTGCAACCCTTCAGCAGATTGCTGCAGATTTCAATACTGGGCCATCAAGTGTCAGCATATGACCCATTCAATGAAACATCATCGATATGGGCTTTCAGGGCCAAAGGCCCACTTGTGTACCATTGATGACCGCACGACACAAAGCTTTATGCTTGCCTGGATCCGTCAACACTGACATTGGACTGTTGATGACTGGAAACATGTTGCCTGGTCAGACAAGTCTCATTTTGAATTGTATCGAGAGGATGGACGTGTACATGTATGGAGAGAACCTCATGAATCCATGGACCCTCTATGACAGCAGGGGACTGTTCAAGGTGGTGGAGGCTCTGTAATGGTGTGGGGCGTGTGCAGTTGGAGTGATATGGGACCCCTGACACATCTAGATATGACTCTAATAGGTGACACGTACATAAGCATCCTGTCTGATCACCTGCATCCATTCATGTCCATTGTGCATTCCAGCAGGACAATACGACACCCCACGCGTCCAGAATGGCCGCAGAGTGACTCCAGGCACACTCTTCTGAGTTTAAACACTTCTGCTTGCCACGAAACTTCCCAGGCATGAACATTATTGAGCATATGCGGGATACCTTGCAATGTGCTATTCGGAAGAGATCTCCACCCTGTTGTACTCTTACTGATTTATGGACAGCCCTGCAGGATTAATTGTGTTAATTCCCTCCAGCACTACTTCAGACATTAGTCGAGCCCACGGCACGTCGTGTTGCTGCACTTCTGCATGCTTGTGGGGGCTCTGCACGACATGAGGCAGGTGTATCAGTTTCTTTGGCTTTTCAGTGTATAATCGATTAACATAATTGGCGGTAGCTCACCATGTGACATAGAAGCAATCGTGGAGTTGTTGGATTGAATCATATTAGAAGTGAAATGTTTTCTTACTTTTGTTTAAATTCCATATTTATTACAAAATGAAATGTTAATTATCATGTATTGAATCATTTTTAATTAAAATGACATACCACTGTTTTTAATTATTGCTCATGTGAAAATAAATTGAAGTGTGATATACGTGTGAAATGCCTTATTGTTAAATGATAATTACTAAAATTAATACACTAAACTCTTGTTAGGCCATCCTCTCAGTAGTCCAGCCTACTAGCAACATCTCGTTGTTCAAGTGGAAATGACATAAAATAATGAATTCTTCCTTGTAACAATGTTGTTAATTACAACATTAAACGATGCTGTATATGTTTGAAATTGTGGGTTTCTTTATGGTTCAGTGTCATGGCATCTAAAAGGAAATGTGTTATGCTAGACCTCGAGCGGAAACTCAGAATATAAGATGAAGCGAGGTTCTTTATAGAAAGCCATTTCTACTGAGTACAGTGCTGGACAAGCAATTGTTTATGATCAGACTTTAACATATGAAAAATAATCAAAAGTATACAAGAAAGTTATGGTGATAGTGATTTAGAACAGGACATAACATGAGAGAACATGAAAATATATCTCACGTCTGGTGCTGAAGCTACAGACATCTTTCTGGAGTACATTATGCAACAATCAGAAAAATGTAGTACTAATGTAATACTTGTAAAGCCTTTGTAGGATAAAGCATACTGCTGTTGTGTATCATTACTGTGACAAATAAAAATCTGGGATATGTTTCATAGTGGGTGATATTACCGTATATGTACACACTTAAGAACTAAGTTCTCTATTAAAATGAATGTATCTTGGATTTAATAAAGTATAACTCATATGTGTTTACAGTGAATTCTCAATAATCCAGCACCCATATGTGCAAGGAATGGTCAGATTAGCAGGAGCCTAGATACTATCTACATCAACAATACTGTTTAATCTCAATAATAAATATCTTATTTGCCATTTGACATTTTGCACTTTAATACCATATTTCAGTTTATTGTGGCTACTGGCATTTTCATGCAATTAGCAGTTAAAAATAGACATATTTCTATTTAGCTAGTTAGTGAAAATTTGTGCTTAAGTATTTGTTAACTATCACTTCTACTGGTTAATAGATATGACATATAAGTAAAGTAAAAAAGTTGCAAATAATGAGATTCGAACCAGCAACTTTACAAGTACTAAAATTTCATGCTACGTGCTCAGCTACCAATGACTGTGTTAACACATCACATATGTTTTTTACTTAACAGGACTCAGGTATCTTCTAATCCTCAAATACAGTTTCCTTTTTATTTATTTATTTATTTATTTTTGAGTATTGCACTTTAGGAAATCATTGTATAGGGATAGAGCTTGTAAGTATTATGAGGGCAGACAGTCTAAGGTTCCCTTGCAATTTCTCAGATTGTAATACTGTTGTCCAGACAGTAGCAATTGTAACGGCCTCCTAAATCAGTTTAAATCAGGGTCCATTGGCATCAGAATAACATTAGTGATTCTGTGGAGTGTGAACACTATAAATAGTGAAATGGAGTCCTATTACTCCATGTGGTAAACGGCAGACATGCTGATCTGATATGGTTTACATAACTGTGTTAGTCAATGGCACATTGTATGAACATTGTCTGACACCATCACTGCATTCCATCTGAAAATGTGTTCAGCAGATTCTTCCAGCAACTTGCAGAAATGTGGTCATTTGCAACAAAGATAACAGATTGCAATAGACTTAGTTCACATGCCAATGAGCAGGAGCAAGTGTCATGATGAGGAGAAAATGATGCTAATACAAGCGTGTGAAGATTGAAGTGTCTGACAGCATAAGCATTGCCCTTGTATGGTAAATTCTGCATGAGCAGTCAGTGCAAGCTCTCAAGTCACTGGACTGCCATGCCAGGTTACATTACTGTCGGTGGAGTCTTAAGACGGAGGGCTAAAGATCCTCTGTTCACAGCTTGTTTTTTTATTTATGATTATGAGGGTCATACTGAGGTAATATGAGTAAATTTACCTGTGGGGCCATGTGCAAGTCATTGAGCTGCATGGAAACAAGGCATCAGTCTCACTTTAGTATCAATGTGTGGACAGAAGTTGTGGGTGACAGACTCATAGTGTCACACACTTTATCAGACAAATTAGCAGATGCTGTTCATCATCGTTTTCTGTGCACAAAATTACCTACACTACTCACAATAAAATACTTGTTTGGAATTCCACCCAAGTGCAAGAGAGAATGAACTGACAAACTGTAGAAAGTTTAATTAAATTTGAATAGATTTCTCTCTTCCACTGACACACAATAAAGGCATGAATATGAAGGTAATATAAAATTCGTCTGTCTATTATTTACTTGGGCCCATATTCACATAAGATTAATGCAAGTTCCACAAAAGTTCTAACTCAGTGACTGACATAAGCATTGTATTCATAAACGACATGTATAACGAAATGCAAATAATGTCTTTCAGAAAATTAAGTGGTTCTTTGCAAATGGACTCTCACTAAATTTTGAGAAAACACAGTTTATACAATTCTGTACAGTAAATGGCATACCGGTAACACCATTGATAAATATAGACTATGAACAGAAGTCTGTTGCTAAGGTAGAATACTCAAAATTTTTGGGTGTGAGCCTTGATGAGAAATTGAATTGGAAGAAACACATCAATGATCTTCTGAAACGGTTAGATTCAGCTACTTACACTATTAGGGTTATTGCAAATTTTGGTGATAAACATATCAGTAAATTAGCCTACTATGCCTATTTTCATTCACTGATCTCATATGGCATCATATTTTGGGGCAATTCCTCATTAAGAGAGAAAGTATTCATTGCACAATAGCGTGCAATCAGAATAATAGCTGGAGTCCACCCAAGATCACCTTGCAGACATTTATTTAAGGAACTCAGGATATTCACAGTACCTTCACAGTACATATATTCACTTATGAAATTTGTCATTAATAACCCATCCCAATTCAAAAATAACAGCAAAGTGCATAGGTACAACACTAGAAGAAAGGATGATAGTGACTATTCTGGATTAAATCTCACTTTGGCACAGAAAGAGGTGAATTATGCTGCCACAAAAATCTTTGGTCATTTGCCAAATAGTATTAAAAGTCTGACAGATAGCCAACCAAGATTTAAAAGCAAATTAAAAGAATTTCTGAATGACAACTCCTTCTACTCAATAGATGAATTCTTAGATTGAAGTAGCAACTGCAAAAAAAAAAAAAAAAAAAAAAAAAAAAAAAAAAAAAAAAAAAAAAAAATTAATTAATTAATTAATTAATTATTTTGTGTAAAGAAAACTTATATAAAAGTGACACGTTCCACATCATTACGAAATGTCATATTCGTGATCTATGCAACAAGGATTAATATATGTATGTATGTATGTATGTATGTACTGTATGTATGTACAGCACTAATTGTTAAGGTGAAGTAAGCACACAATATGAAAATTTATTAAATATTAGTAAGGAATGGAAGAATAGAACATACATGACAACTATAATGGTACGTACATGCATTTCAGACAACATAAAACAGTGCAGTTTTACATCCATTGGAGTGTAAACACTTGCTGAATAGAAAGGAAGTAATCAAAAGGCTACCATCATAGTTAATCAGACAGGTAACGTAGATAATGGAAATGTAGATGTGTATCAGTTCACATGGTGTTTATGAGCCACAATACAATATTTCTGAAATTATAATGTAATTGGATAGATAAAAAATCTACTCACCAAGCTGCGGTGGGAGAACACGCTTTCAAAATGTGTCAAAATTTGCAAGCACTGTGAGTTAGTGGCTTTTTCTTCTGACAGAAGGGTTGAAGGGGAAGGAAGACAAGTGAAGGAAAAGGACAGGTGAGGTTTAGAAAAAAGAGTAGTTTGGAAAAGTCACTCAAAACACCGGATCAGTGGAGATGTACCAAGTGGCAAGTCTGCCCTCAGTGAGGGTTCTGGGTGACTTTTCTGAACTCTACCCCTTTTCCTAAACCTCATCAGTTCTTTTCCTTCGCCCTCTTCTTTCCCCTTTGACCCTTCTGTAAGGAGGAGGAGCCACTAGCTCTGAAAGCTTGCAAATTTTAATGCCTTTTGTATGTTTGTTCTCCTGCCACCACTTGGTGAGTACATTTCTGAATCTATCAAATTACATTACATTTTTCAAAAATTGTCTGCTTCTATACATAAGTGAAAAATAATATAAATGTTTCTGTATATACAGGTGTAGCATAGATTTACCAGTTTGAGTGAAAGAATAAAATATGACCATAAGTGAAATAACAGCTCCTTTTTACCCAAAACTGAATAATGTGAGTAATATTGCTCATCAGTCATCAAGCATAGAACAGATGTTTTAAAGTGACATTATGTAAACTGAGAGAAAACCTATGCTTCACTAAATGTTTTGCAAAACTCAAAAACAACCCAACACCTAATTCCCTGTCTATAACTAACAGTCTGCAAACTTTAAGTTTAGTCCCACAGCAGTTTTGAACCTCATCACAGAATGTGTTTCTGAACAGTAATGTGCCACTAAATTTTGTAATCTTTGCTTAAAATTCTCTTACGGCAACAAAACTTTTAACATAGCATCAGAAACTTCAATACTCTATACCTTCTCTACTTCAAAGAGAATGTCAGACATCATTTTTCAGTTTCAGCAACACTTTATTCCCTTCTTATGTGTAGCTCTGTATTATTTAATACTTGTTACAATAAAAATTCAGGTGATACCAAGTAAGTCAACAACATCATAACATTATAAATGCATGGACAATCCTCTTCATAACCATTAATAGTTCCGTCATCACCATCATCATCATCATCATCATCACATTTCACATAGTACTTCAATACAGCCTAAACCACATCAAGATTTCATCATAGTACTCGCTCCGAACACAAAGCAATCCCAAACATTTCATCATTACATTATACATACACAAACCCTCATCATTGTATCACCGTACTCACCTTATCAATTCTACATTGCAAAAATACTGAGAACACAATGTATCTGTAGTCAACTTACGATCATCCTGTAAATGTTAAACACTTTGTCTCTTCTCCAACATGTTTTTATCCTTAATTCAGTTTGCTCATAAATTATCCACATATGAAATTGTTCTCACCTATTACAGTTCTCAAAATTACAAAAGTGGTCTGAAACATACGCTCCTCTCTCTCTCTAAATGGCATCCATTGCAAGAGTGTAATTTGAACAAATCACAAAAGTTGTTAATGTGCATGGAATTTCAGTTTAAAGTTTCCCCATTCAACCTATTTCTGTCATCAATACTTTCACTTCTCCATAGTAGCTCAATGCTGACTGCAAAATTACAAAATGACAGTAGCAAACTAACGTGTCAGACCTGTTTTATGTTAAATATTTCCAGACATGCACAAATCCCTACAAATATGTCACAATAGCTGCCCTAATGCATCCAGAACATGTGTGTGCACTTCCATTAAACCAAACAAGACTGAAACCCCAATTACTCCTCACATCATTGCTTGTTCTGAAACTATACTCAACTCAGATACAGTACAGTGCAGAATCCATTCCAAACAGCATCATACACTGTAGATGTACGCCTACCCTGAATTCATTAACAAGTGTAATAATTTCACAGAAACAAACAGTATTTTACCAGATAAATTTCATTAAGTTCAGACATTAAAGGAACACAATGCGTTATTAATCTCTTTGTATGCAAAACATTTTCACTTAATTATAGTAATGTGCAAGAGTCTGTTCAAAATAATACAAGTTTCCAAAAATAGACAAATGTTCACCTACATAAATTCTTCAAACCAGTTAGGACAAAGTATGAAGCATACTCATCATCATTACATGCAAAAATGTCCTTGAAGATAGTAAAATACATATTTTTTTTTACAAAGTACAGGCCCAATTCTTCTCTACTTAAGCATAAATGTAAATAGATTTTTCTTCCATGTTAATGTAACGTACTTTAAATGTAATCTTGTTGCAAATAAAAAAATCTAAGATTGAACCAACAACATACACATTTTATTTCAAAAACATAAGAAAATTTTTCAACTCTTTGATAAAATAGAAGATAAACTTTTCATTAATACACTGTGAGACTACACTTGAAAACCTATGACATATGTGCACCTACTATCTAGTGAAGAAAGGATAGCACAATACCAGAAGATAACTTGAAAGATTCACAGGTAAGTCAGAGAAGAAATGTGGCAAAGGGAAAACAAATGATTTTGGCAAAATTGCCACATTGGTGACTACACACACCATAAACAGCTTTTATGGTCTCCTGAGGCCACATTAACTATAGTGCACTCAAATCTTCACTATCTTTATCATTTGTTTCTATTTCTAACATGAACTCAATTGATACTACTTGCTTTGACATGATGTAGCACATGTTTTTTGAAAAATATAATGACACAGAAAATATTTTGACCTTTAGCAGTTCTTGACGTGTTTGCACTTTTTAACATAGCTGCACTTCTTAATGTAACTTTACTTTGTATGAATAATTTTTAGTTTGACATTCCACACACTTGTATCTTGACGTACACTTAACAATGTTGTCAGACTTCTCATACTTCTATACTAATATACATTTTGAAACTACATATGTTTGAAATTAATTTTGACTATCAACCAGATCTACAAATTTTTCAATGTCTTTGTTCATGAAATGTTTGACATACAAGTCAATTAACACTTCATGTTTCCATAGACACACTTTCCTAAGTCTGTGTCATGTTTTAAGGTGGCCCAATTTTCAGCCGTTCTGTGCATCCCCTTCCACTAGCCTCTGGCAGCCAATAATATTCATTCTCTTCCTGAGTGGCTAGCAGCGAACTACAGCTAAACGGTGAGAATCTGACTCCTACATGCTGCACTATTTCTGTACTTGGCAATAACTGAATTCTTCATTCAACTGTCAGTCTCTTTTTTCTTGTAGAAGTATAGGTGTGAATTTGTATCTATAAATGTTTAAGTGCTTCACAAGCAGGCGAGGGGAATTATTTACCACATTTATAACAGTTTCAAATGTGAATTTGAAATCAGGCCTCCTACTATTGACATCTGAAGACACAAGAACAAGCTCCAGAACCATGTGGTGTCAGCAAGAGAACTGTAAAGAGAATTGTAAACGAAAGTGTCAGAGCTGTAGGTTTCGGTCACCTGGAAAGCATTGAAATTGCAAGGAACCTGTAACATAAATGGATGCTTTTAACAATGATGTTTTAAAGTGCTCCATTTGAATGATGAATGCCAACATTACAAAACCATGTTACAGTTATGCAGGAGAAAATTAGCTTCAATGGTAAGCACTTTGTAAATGTAAAAATTTTGAAAGACGTTGGTTCCTGATACATTAAGAAGAGTGTTTTAGTTCAAAGAAGTGACATAGGTGGAACACAAACTACATCCCATATAAATATTCATGATACAAGAGGAGGAGGTAGTTCAACAGTATATTACCTTGATGAAACATGGGCCAATTAGAATCATTCCAGGAAGATCTGCTGTTAAATGGGTGATGGTACTGGTGGTTTTAAAGTTTTCATAAGAATGAGTTCTTAGATAGTTAATCTGCATGCTGACTCTTCTTTTGGTTTTGTTTCTGAGACTAAACTTGTATTTACGCGTAAGAAAAATGGCAGTGATTACCATTCGGCAATGAACGCTGTCAGTTTTGTGATGTGATTCACAATTATTGTCATACCTTGCTTTGAAGTCAGTCATTGCTAGTTATCATTCAACTGTCATAGAGAAAACATCAAGTACAAACACCAGAAAAGCGGATATTTTTCCCTGACTTAAAAATAAAAATATTAAGCACCGTGTAAACCAGACTCGTGCTGATTTCCTGCAGCTCATTAATTTATACTGCACAAGTCACATGACAGAATGTACAAACCTGACTTCCTTGCACGTGAATGGGGCCACACAGTTTTGCGTTTACCCATGTGTCACTGTCAGTGTAGCCCTATGGAATTAATTTGGGCAAAGCATAAGGCTATGTGGGAGGAGGAAAAAAAAAACATTCAAAATAACGTTCACTGAATCACTTGTGCATGAGGCAGTAGACTACTTACCTCCTGTGGGGTGGGCACAGTCCGTGTGGCATGCTGAAAAGCTTCAGAAAGAATAATTTTACTGGGAAGTGATGGTGGATATAAACCTTGAACCTATCTTCGTAAATTTGCATTCAGATTGTTCAGAAACAGACTCAAATAGAAGTGATGGTGGTATTACAATACAGATTTTGGAACAAAGTAATAATATTTCATAATTTTAAAGACTTGTGGTTTAAAAAATGTGTTTGCCAAGATATCAGTTACATACATAATAATGAGAACTTCCTGGCCTTTTTGATTAGGACTTTGTATCCTCTGAATTAAGCAGACTACAATGCTCAACATACTGCCCAAGGAGCAGTTAGGCTTCTCCCACCATGTTGTATGCTCTAATAACACACGAGAATGCAGCAAGATAAATTTGGCAAAAGTCCGATATTTCCACATGTAAACCCCTGTCTATTCAAGGAACAAACTGAATAAGGCTCTAAAATTACAGATACTGTTACTGATCGAGATATCGTTGTTTTCGATGTTATCGGTCATTATTCTGTGAAGTTATTTGCAGATGATGGTTAATTGTTTGCTTGTTCAATGGACTTTTAAATGCGGTCTCATACTGTAATGTCGAACGAGTTAGTTTACACTCACAATGCCCATTAACAGTGAGAAATATGACAACTTGCTGAACATTTTCACGATAGGTTTTTCATTAGTCGTTTCTACCACTAATTCTTTTTTATGCACAAAGATTATGCTTAACTACAGTCACACACACACACACACACACACACACACACACACACACACACACGTTTTTAAAAATTCTGTTGAATAGTAGTAGTTCTCAAGCAAATATAATTATTTTGGTCTGTGCTTGAAGTTAATCTTGATGTGTATTAAATTTATGCTTATCATAAGTTCAAATCACAATAAATGATAATTATTACAAGCACTTTCAATGATCTTGTTATTAGAAAATTGTCATTTTGAGGAAAATTGTACTTCACATCCTCACAAAGCTGTGTCAGCTGTTCTCGCCTCCCAACGTCACGCAGAGTAAATCTGTGGAGCAGTGGACGGAATGTCATCAAGACGTCAATTAATATTTTTTTCGTGATGACTGATCGAAATTGGTTGTATGTCACTGCCTTTTTGGAATAGTTAATAGTACTTTCATTGCACTGATTACTGGTACACCACCAATGAAATTTTTAATTTCATTATTGATCTCTGCAGTGGTTTGTTTATATGATTCGTCTGTTGCCAAAAATCTTTCAACAATGAAATTTTTACTTTCAGATTCTTCCAGTAAAAGTTAATTTATACCCTGTCAACTTACTTACTGTTGTGAGTTTTGGCTAAAATTTCATTACATGTATCTGAACTGTCCATTCAATTGTTTAATCATCTGTGTCAATTCAAAAATGGTTTCATATTGCCTAATGCCTCTTTAATTTCTGCAGTTTCAGCATTGGTATTCAAAAGTTCTGCTTTTAGTTCATTACTCAACTTTTTGATTTTGTTACTCATTTAATTATATGGAGCTATAATCCTAGTACTAAGTTCACTTTTTGATTGTTTGATTTTTTGTTTCTTTTAGCTATTTCACTACCAAAATCACTTCTATTTGCTGAATTTTTCGTCTGTGAATTTCATAAACTGTTTAAACATGCAATTATTCCACCCAAGAAATTTGGTAGTAAATACTACTCACATTCCCACCTAATGCTGGTTCTTCGAGACACTTCTAAATCGTCAATCTGCAGAATTTGTTCTTGATTAATTGAGTTATTGTGATCTTACATTTTGTAAAATTCAGAAAAATAAAATAAAAATAAACACAGTACTGGTACTTAACTTTTGTCTCCCAGTCTCACTTCTTGTCATTTATGAATCTGTTTCCTTGTCCAGTAATACAACTTTTTATGTCCATAATTGATTCCTTTATTATTGCTAAAATATCTCCTGATTATTATGAGGAGTGCAGATCTGAAACTGAAAAATACGTAGAGTGCCAGTTTCATTATTTTCTTCTGGATCACAGCTCTGAACACGGCCTGAAATGTGAAAATTGCCACATTTACTCAACTTTGAGGGGACAGCTGACCTTGAATTGCTATTCCAGAATCTGTTAGTTGCATAATAAAACTCATTGCTGTGATTCTTCAGCCCACCATCTCAAAACTTGTTCTTAGTCCATGTACATCTACATACATACTCCACAAGCCATGGTTTGGCAAATGGTGGAGGGTACCCTGCACTACTAGTAATCATTTCCTTTCCTGTTCCACTTGCAAAGAGAGCAAGGGAAAAAGACTTCTACATGGCTCTGTAAGAGTCCTAATTTTTCTTGTCTTTGTGGTCTTACAAGAAGTGTACTTTGGAGGCAATAGAATCATTCTGTAGCCAGCCTCAAATGTCAGTTCTCTAAATTTTCTCCAACTGTGTTTTACAAAAAGAACACAGTCTTCCCTTCACGGATTCCCCTTTGAGTTTACAAAGCATTTCCATAATGCTCTCATGTTGATTGAACCTATCGGTAGCTAGTCTAGCAGCCTGCCTCTGACCCCCCAGGGGGTCCACAACTCTTTTGTGGACACGTGTGTAGCGAGCACGGGACCCCGAGCTAATGTGGCCCTCCTTCCTTTCCGGGCTGCATACCTTCCCTTCCCTTTCCGCATCCCTCCCCGTCCGCCATCTTCGCCCCCCCCCCCCCCCCCCCCACCTCTGGCTCTTTCCTTCCCTTTCTCCCCCTCTGGGAGTATGGTTTGTGCCTACGTCCGGAGACGGACGCTCGAAACTTTTCCAACTTACTTGCTTTCTACACTTAAAAGTCCTCGTCCTTCCTCTGTCCTTCTCTTTTCCTTCCCTCTTCTCCTTGCCCTTTTCTCCGCTGCGGCGTTTGAGACCCCCTCTTCTTTCCTTTCCCTTTCTCTTTTTTCCTCCCTGTGCGTGTCTGAAGGCCGACCCACGCACTTCCATGCGTAGCCGGTGACGGGATAACGCGTAATTCCCCGCCCCGGGTAGACAGGTAGGACACGTACATACCCCCTGGTAACGGCCAGGCCCAGGGAGGGGTGATTACCCGAGCTGATACCTTCCGAAAGTGCCGATTGGTCCCTCCATCCGTTTGTCGGGAGGTGTGACCTGAGGTGTGAACAATCACCTAAGGCGGATGTGCCCTCGGTGAGGGCCCCCACAAGGGCGGAGCGCGCCATCGGAGACGCCGGTAATCATGGGGGATTCTTCCGCAATGGTTTCCTCACCTTCCACTATGTCTGCTCACAAACGTAAGTTCACTGAGTCTCAGCCACAGACGGTTCTTCCATCGTTGCCACAGTTCCTTGTTGTTTCTCGGTCTGACGAAGGTCACGACTTTTCCACGGTCAACCCTTTCATTATTCAGAAAGGTGTCAACGCAATTGCGGGTCCTGTAAAGTCTTGTTCCAGATTACGGAATGGCACCCTGTTGTTGGAAACACACAGTGCCCTCCAGGCTCAAAAATTGCTGCGTACTTCTCTGCTCCACACCTTTCCTGTACGGGTGGAACCGCACCGTACCTTAAATTCCTCGCGTGGAGTCGTTTATACACGCTCCCTCGATGGATTGTCTGACGAAGAAATTCAGCACTACCTGTCTGACCAGGGCGTCACAGCTGTTCATCGGGTTATGAAAAGGGTTGACTCGAACATCATTCCAACCCGCACTGTCTTCTTGACATTTGACAAAGTTCAACTCCCATCAAAAATCAAAGCAGGCTATGAGATAATTTCCGTTCGCCCTTACGTCCCAAACCCTACGCGTTGCTATTGATGTCAGCGGTTCAATCACACCAGCCAGTCCTGTTACAATCCGGCCAAATGTGTTACGTGTGGCAAGGATGCCCATGAGGGTGCTTGTCCACCTCCATCCCCTCGCTGCATCAACTGTATGGGTGACCACGCTGCTTCCTCTCGAGATTGCCCCGTTTTTAAGGACGAAAAACTCATCCAGGAAATAAGAGTGAAGGAAAAGGTGTCGACCTTTGCTGCTCGAAAGTTACTCGCCAGTCGACAGCCCACTGTGCCTCAGACAGGAAAATACAGCACTGTCCTTGCTTCTCCTTGGCCAACAAAGGAGGCGGCCACGCAGACTTGCGACGTCACCTTTAGTACCACGGTCGTCAGATCGGCCAGCGCAAAGATCGCCCGTTCAACCTCACCACTTTCGCCTGCCCACTCTATGGCTCACCCTTCGTCGGGTTCTGCTAAATCTCGACCCCAAAAGTCAGACGCCAAGTCTTCGAAAAAAGAGCATTCTCGTGAAGAGTTTTTACGTACTGCAACTTCACAACCATTGGTTCCTCCTCCATCTAAACATCATACTTCCAAGAAGGCTACGAAGAAACACAGTTCCTCTCCTTCTCCGCCAAGGCGTGTCCCATCTACAGCACCACCTGGCGGAAATCGCCCCCGGCCGTCTTCTGTGTCGCCGAGGCGCACTGCTGGTGGCCGGTCAACTGGCCGATCGTTGGTGGCAGGAGCTGCTCCTGACCAACCTATGGATCAGGATCTTATGCCTTCGACTGAATGCCATTCCATGCTGTCGGTCGCAAGCTCTGAGCAGTCGTTGAGTTGACAGCACCCTTGGTCACGTTCCTCTATTTTCTGTTCACCCTATGTCCATTATCCACTGGAATATCCGCGGCATTCGAGCCAATTGGGATGAATTGTCGATCCTCTTACGATCCTACTCGCCGGTCATCTTCTGTCTTCAGGAAACAAAGCTGCGTCCCCATGACCGCTTTGTTCTCCCTCATTTTCAGTCCGTCCGATATGACCTCCCCTCTGTTGAAGGCACTCCAGCCCATGGAGGACTCATGATTCTGCTCCACGATACTCTCCATTATCACCAAATCCCCTTAAACAGTTCCTTCCAAGCTGTCGCCGTCCGTCTTTCCCTTTCTGGATACACGTTCTCTCTTTGTACGGTATACATTCCATCGTCCACACCAATGGCACGAGCTGATCTCCTTCATCTTCTTGGTCAGCTTCCACCCCCCCATTTGCTGGTTGGGGACTTCAATGCCCACCACCCGCTTTGGGGATCTCCACATCCTTGACCACGTGGCTCACTATTGCTAGACGTCTTCCACCAAGTGGATCTAGTCTGCCTCAACACTGGGGTCCCCACATTTTGTCTGCCTCCACGACAAATTTATCTCATTTGGACCTTGCGGTCGGTACTGTTCCGCTAGCTCGGCGCTTCGAATGGTTCGCCCTTGATGATACACACTCGAGTGACCACTTTCCATGTGTTCTTAGACTGCAGCCTCAACTGCCATATATGCGCTCGCGACGCTGGAAATTTGCCCACGCCGATTGGACACTTTTTTCGTCTCTAGCGACATTCGATGACCGTTGCTTTCTCAGCGTCGACGATGAGGTCACACATATTACCGACGTTATTCTCACAGCTGCGGAACGTTCAATACCACGCACCTCCGTATTGCCCCGGCGGCCCCCAGTTCCTTGGTGGAACGAGGCATGCCGTGACGCAATACGTGAGCGGCGACGTGCTCTTTGCATTTTCCGTCACCATCCAACTTTGGCAAACTGTATCCGATATAAGCAGCTCCGTGCGCGATGCCGTCGCGTCATCCGCGATAGCAAGAAGGCAAGCTGGAAATTCTTTATTAGCTCATTTAACACCTTCACTCCCTCCTCGGAAGTTTGGAGTCGGCTTCGACGGTTCTCAGGCGCGCCTAGTTTCTCCCCGGTCTCTGGGCTCACTGTCGCGCATGATACCTTAGTGGACCCCGTCGCAATTTCTAACTCATTGGGTCAGCACTTTGCTGAGATTTTGAGCTCTTCAAATTACCCGCCAGCGTTTCTCCCGAAGAAACGTGCAGCGGAAGTGCGACATCTTGCTTTCTCCTCTCAAAATCACGAAAGCTACAATACTGTTTTCTCCATGCAGGAACTCCAACATGCCCTCTCTTCTTCTCGCTCCTCCGCCCCAGGACCGGATGGTATCCATGTCCAAATGTTGCTGCATTTATCAACCCATAGCCTGCGTTACCTCCTTCGCCTTTACAATCGAATTTGGACCGACAGTACCTTTCCCAGGCGATGGCGGGAAGCTATTGTCGTTCCCGTTCCGAAACCTGGAAAGGACAAACATCTCCCCTCTAGCTATCGCCCCATTTCTCTCACGAGTAGTGTCTGTAAGGTTTTGGAGCGTATGGTGAATTACCGTTTAGCTTGGTGGCTGGAATCCCGCAGTCTTTTAACACCAGCCCAATGCGGATTCCGAAAGCATCGTTCTGGCGTTGACCATCTTGTTGCTCTCTCCACTTATATCATGAACAATTTTCTCCGGAAACGCCAAACGGTAGCAATATTTTTTGATCTGGAGAGAGCATACGATACCTGTTGGAGGACAGGCATCCTCCGCACACTGTTCTCTTGGGGCTTTCGAGGCCGTCTGCCCCTTTTTCTTCGCGAATTTATGGCAGAGCGCACATTTAGGGTGCGGGTGAACACTACTCTCTCCCGTACTTTCTCCCAAGAAAACGGGGTACCCCAGGGCTCCGTGCTGAGTGTTGTACTGTTTGCGATCGCCATTAATCCAATTATGGATTGTCTCCTTCCTGATGTCTCGGGCTCCCTCTTTGTGGACGATTTTGCGATCTACTACAGCTCTCAACGGACCAGCCTGCTTGAAAGACGTCTTCAAGGATGTCTCGATCGCCTCCACTCGTGGAGCATCGAAACCGGCTTCCGTTTCTCACCCAGTAAGACCGTTTGTGTTAATTTTTGGCGACGTAAGGAGTTTCTTCCGCCCTCCTTACATCTAGGTCCTGTCAACCTTCCGTTTTCCGACGTCGCTAAATTCTTGGGTCTTATGTTTGACAGAAAACTGTGCTGGTCCTCCCACGTTTCCTATCTTTCGGCTCGCTGTCTGCGTTCCCTTAACACCCTCCGTGTCCTGAATGGTACCTCCTGGGGAGCGGACCGAGTGGTCCTTCTCCGCCTCTATCGCGCCTTAGTGCGCTCGAAATTGGATTATGGAAGCATAGTCTACTCCTCTGCTCGGCCGTCTATTCTTCGGCGTCTCGACTCTATCCACCACTGTGGATTACGTTTAGTGTCTGGAGCTTTTTACACCAGCCCTGTGGAAAGCCTTTATGCTGAGACTGCTGAACCTCCGCTGTCCAATCGGCGGGCAGTACTTCTGAGTCGTTATGCTAGCCATCTGTCTTCCATGCCTGCTAATCCAGCTCATGACCTTTTTTTCGACACCTCCTTTGATGTCGGGTATGCAGGCCGCTCCTCCTCCCTACTACCCCCGGGAGTCCGCTTCCGTCAACTGCTCCATTCTCTCTCCTTCCGCTTTCCTAAAACCACCTTGACAACTTGGGGTACAGCACCGCCTTGGCTCCGTCCCCGGATCGACTTGCTCAGAGACCTATGTCAATTTCCCAAGGATGGTACCCCTACACTTGTCTATCGTTGGGCATTTGCTGCTCTATGTGCACAAATGACGGAAGCCACATTTATTTACACCGACGGCTCGAAAACATCGTTAGGCGTAGGGAGTGCCTATATTGTTGGCGACACCCCAAATCACTTTCGGCTTCCCGACCAGTGTTCGGTTTATACTGCGGAGCTTTACGCTGTTCTCCAGGCTGTCCACTACATCCGCCGCCATCAGCGGATACAGTACGTAATCTGCTCAGATTCTCTCAGCTCTCTCCTAAGTCTCCAAGCTCTTTACCCTGTGCACCCTCTGGTCCACCGGATTCAGGACTGTCTGCGCTTGCTCCACCTGGGGGGCGTCTCAGTGGCGTTCCTCTGGCTCCCAGGACACGCTGGTATCTGTGGGAATGAGGCGGCCGATATAGCGGCCAAGGCCGCAGTCTCTCTTCCTCGGCCAGCTATTCAGTCTCTTCCGTTTACCAATCTACGGAGCGGTTTATGTCGCCATTTATGGCATGCGCATTGGTCAACACTTCCCCATAATAAATTGCGGGAAGTGAAAGCCCTTCCTTGCGCTTGGACCTCTTCCTCCCGAGCGCGTCGTCGGAAGGAGGTAATTTTAGCTAGACTCCGGATAGGGCACTGTCTTTTTAGCCATTGACATGTTTTAAGCGGTGATCCTCCCCCACTCTGTCCCCGCTGCTCTCAGCTGTAGACGGTCAGACACCTTTTAATTGAATGCCCCTATTTTAATCCGTTACGCTCCCGTCTACAGCTATCGCCTGATCTATCGTTGATTTTAGTAGATGACACGCGCTCAGCTGACCGCGTTCTACAGTTTATTAGTGACAGTGAAATGACATCAGTCATTTGATTTTTTTTTTTTTTTTTTGGGGACAACCAACCCCTTTCTATAGTGGATTTTTAAGCATTCCTTCTGCCTTTAGTTTCTCAAATTTTATGACTTTATTCCCCTTGCTGCTGATTTTAAATTTCGTTTTTTTCCTGTTTCCTACGTCACGGGCTGGGCGCTAATGACCATAGAAGTTTTGCGCCCAAAAAAAAAAAAAAAAAAAAAAAAAAAGAGCCTGCCTCTGAATTACTTTGATGTCTTCCTTTAATCTGACCTGTTGGTGGTTCCAAATATTGATTGATTGATTTTTATTGTTGTAGAGACCTCAGAGATCATCTGAGGCATTACAAAAGTCAATATTACATAGTATAGATGTTACACAAATAATTACAAAAACAAGAAAAATATTACACAATATAAATATTACACAAATAATTATGATACCTTCACACAAAAACAAAACAGAGAAACTTCTGATACAAATTGTTATTGCACAGTAAATTTAGCCAATTACAGACATACTCTTATATAGAAGCATATAAAAACTGATCACAAAATATAGTCATACCATATTCTTTGCCTCCCTTAAAAATTCATCAGTTTCATAAATGCTGAGCTCAAGAAGAAATTCTTTTACTTTTTTTTTGAATTGTTGAATTGCAAGATCCCTGATATGTTGGGGTATGGCATTAAAAAAGTTTATGGACTTGTATAAGAAGCACTTTTGTGTGTTTTTATAGTTACATCAGAAAGAAACTAGGTCCTGCTTGTTTCTTGTGTTATAATTATGTCACATGTCATACTGTTGATAGCTTGGATAGTTTTCCTTAATATGCATTACACACTGTAGAATAAATATTGATGGCAGGGTCATAACCTGTCATTTTTTAAAGCTTGGCCTACAGTGAGCTCTGGATGCCAAGCTACATATCAGTCTTCTTGCCTTCTTTTGTAGTTTGAAGACATTAGCTGTCTTGCTTTGATGTCCCCACAGTATTGTACCATCGGAAATGTGACTCTGTATTAAAGCAAAATAAACCACTTTAAGTATTGGCACATTTAGACAAAGACGCAGCTTCCTTAGAGCAAATATTCCTTTGCTAATGCTGCTTCCCACTTTTTCTATATGGCTACCCCAGGATAATTTTGAATCAATTGAGATTCCAAGGAAATTAACAGCATTTAAGCTCTGCTCAAGTTTAGTGTTATTATTCCACGATACATACAGGTCTTGTATTTTTTCTCGGTTGACACAAGGGGAATTAGCTTTACACCAATTTTCAACTTTGACAGTGCACTGGTCTGCTTCATGTTTCACCTTCTGTGCTGTTTCTGCAGTTATACAGACTGCAAGATCATTTGCAAATAAGTAAGTCCTAGTTGATGGACCAACTATGTTACATGGTAAGTCATTTATATAAATAATAAATAGAATTGGGCCAAGTACAGAACCTTGTGGGACACACATGCCCACAGGTAAGTAATCTGATTCTGCACCATTAAAAACCACCTTCCACACTCTATTGCTTAGATAAGATTTTATCAATTCCAGAGCACTTCCTGTAAAGCCTTAAAATTGCAGTTTGTTCAATAAGATTTCATGAGACACAGTGTCGAAAGCTTTTGATAAATCAAAGAGTTTATTCTGAACCACTAGCTTGCTTTCTAGTTGCTTCACACACTGTGTTAAAAGTGATAAGGCAGATTTAACAGTTCCTAACCCTGATCTGAAGCCAAATTGACTATCAGTGAAGATTTTGTTTTCTTCAAAGTATTTTACTATTTGATTATTTAATATAGCTTCTATCACTTTAGACAAGATTGGCCCAATTGAAACAGGCCTAAAATTATCACAACTTGAGAGGCTGCCTTTTTTGTGTATTGGAGTGACTTCAACAAACTTTAGTGCCTTTGGGAACTGAGCCTCCAAAATACATGTATTTACTAGATGTGTTATCAATTCTGGCAGTTGAACTGAATCACACTTTAACATGGCTGAACTTAACCATAAACATCATTGCTAAAACTGTTCTTCATTTTCCTCAGTATATTAGTAACATCCTGTACCTTGACCAGTTTAAAGCTAAATGTACTTTCAGGCTTTGTGGTGTTTCTCAGATAGTATTTATGGTCAGTGGCTATATTGGAAGTGCCAGTCACCTTTATTATTTCTTGTACCTTCTCAGTGAAGAATGAATTTAACTGTGCAAGATTCAGATTACTGCTTTCAGCCTGTGAAGTCATTTTCCTGTTGCACCGACTGTTAATGATATTCCACATTGCACGTGTCTTATTTTCAGATGTTAGTATTATATCTTCATTTTTTTTTACACCTAGCTTCCTTTAAGGCCCGTCGTAATCTTTTCTTTTTCACTGTGAGCATGTCTTTAAATACTTGAGAACCTGTACTTCTATACTAGTCATAATATTGATCACACTCCCTCTTGATCTTCAACACCTTTTCATCCTTGACCTTATTTACTCTAAGTGCCTTTTTATTATTTAGTAACTTAATGGGAAAGGACATCTTAGCATATACAGAAAGAGTAGATATGAGTTCTTCCACCTTTCTATCTGTTGCATGTTCTCGATAAACCTGCAACCAATTACTTTTATCAATATGAGACTTAAACATATTTAGATTATCATAATTGACCACACATACTTTCTTTCCTGCCATGTGCACTGAGTCAGTGTTACAATTTCTTGTTATATCTGTTCTAAGAAGTAGTGGCCTGTGGTCAGATACCCAGGTCTTAATTATCTCTGACTTGAGATGCATTAACTCATTTGATACAACTATATTGTCAATACAGGTACTAGTACCTTTATAATGTGGCCTTGTTATTTCAGTGGTTGGAATATAAAGACCAAAAGAATTTAATAAATTATTTACATATGAGTTATAGATAGTAGACAACTGAAAATTCAAATTGAAATCTCCACAGATTAGTATCCTACACTTATACTTACAGACTGTCTCATATAAAGACACTAACTTGTTAACAAAATCATCTGTTGGATTGCCTCCAGTCTTAGTTGAGTACAAAGCTACAACAATCAAATTTAAATCTGTTAACCTAACAGCTGCAATTTCACATAACATTTCTAGAGATACTGCTTTAACTTTTGCTATTGGTTCATATTTAATCCCGAGCAATACTCAAGAATGCAATGCAGTAGTGTCCTACATGTGGTCTCCTTAACTTTCCTAAAATTCTCCCATAAACTAAAGTTGACCATTCACCTTCACTAGGCAGTCAGAGGACATAATAATAGGTTAAAGAAAAAATCTACTCATCAAGTGGTGCCAGAAGAAACACAGTGTCAAAGGAAACTTGCAAGTATTTGGCACCATTGATCCGAAAGCTTGCAAATTCCTTTGCTGTGTTTCTTCTGCTGCCTCTTGGTGAGTAGAGTTTTGTATCTATTCAGTTACACTGTATTTTCAAAAATTGATTATTTTTGTGTTAGCCACATAACAGCAACTCGAAACTATTGATTTAAATTATCTAGTATACTCGTGAATTAAACTGATGCAGCATGTGCTGTACAAAAACTGGAAACAGAATGAGACTATGTGGCTTCTGCCATCGTGCTGTTACAACAACAATCACATTCATAATTTAGTATTGTTACAGAGGTATTTTCATAAAAATTACAATTGAAACTTTTTGAATTTGTGTGTGTCTGGCATGTTGAACAATGCAGAATGATATAAACAATTTCTTTACTTTATTCTCATCTTTGTCATGTGAAAGAAATATGTAAAATACAGGCAGTAAAATCCACTGACTATGCTTTCTGATTACTATAAAAATTACAACAGAATTATAGTGAGTTGAAAGATGGTAATGCATTTTGAGTACAGACTCATTAGACCTACAATGTGGGCACACACACTGTTATGTCAAAAGTGGAAACTCCTGTTGTATTTGAACTATCTTGCAGTAAGATTTCTCTTACAGTACGTATTATAAAATCGCTACCTCTTTAAATACTTCAAAAAATAATAATTTTACATAAATTTTTAGTAGTTAAATACATGTATTCGCACAAAAAACTTATTTTTTAATACCACATGCCTACTGGAAGTGGCAAGTGTTAAACATAAAACAGTAATACTTATCTTTTCAAGCAACATGAATTGGCCCTTATCATAAATTATACATTAATGCACAAGGCATAAATTACAGAGTCCAGACAAGGAGATAAGTCCGAAAAACAACAAATAACTCAACAACCACCATGTCATTACCAACTATCTCAGGGCTACTTTCACCCATATATTTTCTCAACAATTCATATTTTCCATTTCTTTGTAGCAGTATAAGTGAAATTTGATTCTAATACTAACAAAGAGACAAAGAGAGAGAGGGGCTGTCCAGTACTTACCTCAGCTCAGTACAGGCGATAGATGCACAAAAAACAGAACCGAAAATTTACGTTCCTAGCTTTCGGAACAAATGTTCCTTCATCAGGGAGGACAGAGGGGAAAGAAAGGGAAGAAGGGAAAGTAGATTCAGTTACTCATAACCCAGGTTATGAAGCAACAGGGAAAGGAAAACAGGGAGGATAGCAAGGATGGAGGCATGGTTGTCAGAGGGAAACCAAAGATATTCTACTGTAAGTACTGTGCCAGCTTCAAACCAAAGAGGATGCATACAGAAGTAAAGAGGTATATAGTATAAAGATAAACACAACTATGTAGGATGAAAAGATGCATGAATGGCTAAAGAGGAAAGGGAAAGAGGAGAAGACTGAAGAGTAAATGGGAGTGAAGTTGTTTAACGTAGGTTCAGTCCAGGGGGATGGTGGGATGAAAGGATGTGTTGGAGTGCGAGTTCCCATCTCCACAGTTCAGAGGGACTGGTGTTGGGTGGGAGAAGCCAAATGGCACATACGGTGTAGCAGGTTCCTAGGTCCCTAGAATTATGCTGGAGGGCATGCTCCGCTACTGGGTATTAGGCATCTCCTAGGCGGACAGTTCGTCTGTGTCCGTTCATGCGCAGCCAGTTTAGTTGTTGTCATACTGATGTAAAAGGCTGTGCAGTGCAGGCATGTCAGTTGATAAATGACATGTGTAGTCTCACACGTGGCCCTGCCTTGAATTGTGTATGTTTTACCAGTAGCGGGGATGGAGTAGGTGGTTGTGGTGGGATGCATGGGGCAGGTTTTGCAGCGGGGTCGGTTACAGGGGTAGGAACCGCTGGGTAGAGAAGGTAGTCTGGGAATATTGTAGGGTTCAACAAGGATGTTACGGAGGTTAGGGGGGCGACGAAAGGCAACTCTGGGTGGTGTGGGGAGAATTTTGTCAAGGGATGATCTCATTTCAGGTGTTGACTTGAGAAAGTCATATCCCTGGCAGAGTAATTTGTTGATGTTTCGAGGCTAGGATAATATTGGGTGACAAGGGGGATGCTTCTGTGTGGTCTGGGGGTAGGAACATTGTTGTTGGACAGGGAGGAATGTATTGCTTGGGAGATCTGTTTGTGGACAAGGTCTGCAGGATAGTTGTGGGAGAGGAAAGCACTGGTCAGGTTATTGGTGTAATTGTTGAGGGATTCGTCACTGGAGCAGATACGTTTGCCACGAATACCTAGGCTGTAGGGAAGGGAGCGTTTGATGTGGAATGGATGGCAGCTATCAAAGTGAAGGTACTGTTGTTTGTTTGTGGGTTTGATATGGACAGAGGTGTGGATGTGAGCTTCAACAAGATGAAGGTCAACATCCAGGAAGGTGGCTTGGGTTTTGGAGAAGGACCAAGTGAAATTCAGATTCGAAAAGGAGTTGAGGTTATGGAGGAAATTAAGGAGTGTTTCTTCACCATAAGTCCAGACCACAAAGATGTCATCTATAAACCTATACCAGGCCAGGGGAAGCAGCTGTTGGGTCTTCAGGAAAGCCTCCTCCATGCGGCCCATGAAGAGGTTGGCATAGGACGGAGCCATCCTGGTTCCCATGGCTGTTCCCCTGATTTGTTTGTAGGTCTGGCCTTCAAAAGTGAAGTAATTATGGGTGAGGATGAAGTTGGTAAGTGTGATAAGGAATTAGGTTTTTGGAAGATCTTTGGGTGGGCGGTGGGAGAGGTAGTGCTCAAGGGCAGAGAGACCATGGGTATGTGGGATGTTTGTATAAAGGGATGTAGCATCTATGGTGACAAGAAAGGTTTCAGGTGGGAGAGGAGTGGGAATGGATTTGAGGCGTTCTAGGAAGTGGTTTGTGTCTCTGATGTAGGATGGGAGTCTGCGGGTGATAGGTTGGAGGTGCTGGTCTACCAGAGCTGAGATACGTTCTGTTGGGGCTTTGAAGCCTGCTACAATGGGACGGCCAGGATGGTTCCATTTGTGGATTTTGGGTAATAGGTAGAAGGTAGGGGTACGTGGCTCAGGTGGAGTGAGTAAGTCTATGGAAGCCGTTGTGAGGCCTTGTGAGGGACCTTGGATTTTTATGATTTTATGCAGCTCAGTCTGGATGGAGGGAATGGGATCCTGGGTAACAGCTTTGTAGGTTGAGGTGTCGGAGAGCTGACGCAGTCCTTCTGCCACGCACTCCACACGGTCAAGTACGACAGTTGTGGAGCCTTTATCCACTGCGAGGATGACAATAGAGTGGTCTATTTTCAGCTCCTTAATGGCACGGGATTCAGCTGGGGTGTTGTTGGGGGTGGTCGGGATGTTCTTCAAGAAGGACTGGGAGGCAACACTGGATGTGAGGAATTCCTGAAATGGCTGCAAGGGATGGTTTTGGGGGAGTGGAGGAGGATCCCTTTGAGAAGGTGGGCGGAACTGTTCTAGACAGGGTTCAACACTGGGTCTAGTATTTGGGGGCTGTGTTTGGGTAGTGAAGTGATATTTCCAGTTGAGGTTCCCGGTGAATGAGAGGAGATCTTTAACCAGGGCAGTGTGGTTGAATTTAGGTGTGGGGCTAAAGGTTAACCCTTTTGATAGAACAGATGTCTCTGGAGGAGAGAGGGATCTGGATGAGAGTTTTAGAACTGAATTGGGACTGCTGATATGTGGCATTTGACTGTGGTTGTAGTTGAGATTTGGTCTGTGAGGGGTATGTGCTGGGATGGGGAGTTGAGTAGGGTGGCTAGGCTAGGTTTGTTGGCTATGAGGGGGGTTTGTTGAAGGTTCTGTTGTGGTTGGTGTTTGTGAGGGATAGGGAGAGGGACCCCACTTCTTAGGTGTTGCAATAGCACTGTGGATAGTTTTTTCAGGTGGTGTGTGGCATGGGACTCAAGTTTGCAGCTGGCTTCTAGGATGATGTTCCTGAGTGTGTTCTCCAAGCAAGGGTTTGAGAGGTGGAGGACTTTGAAGAGAGAAGGAGCTGTTGGGAGTGGTGGTTACATGAAGTAGTGTAGAGATTCAAGACAAGTTGGGTAAGGGCTAAGGATTGAAGGTTCTGGAAGTACAGGAGAGTCTGGTGGAAGGAGGAATTGCACCCAGAGATGGGAACTTTTAAGGTAAGTCCTTTAGGGGTAATTCCAAAGGTTAAGCAGGACCGGAGGAAAAGTATGTGGGATTACAGTTTGGTTACGGTGAATGCATGTTTCCGGAATGAACGTAAATAATGTGGTATAGGTTTAAGGTACATAGTGGGTAACTGCTGGGTAGGGAAATTAAATAACTAAAGTTGAAATAGTAATCATAAGAAGGAATAAAACAAGGAGGGAAGGACGAGAAAGAAAGAAATTGTGTTGGTAATGTTCAATACCAAAAGGAAGACCACTAAATAAGAAAAATACGGAAAAAGTTGACCAGACCAAGCAAGTATGTCCAGATCAGGGGAAAAGAACACACGTTGCTCAAAAACAGAGATAGCTAGTGGCAAAAAAAAATCGCGCGTGCCGCAAAAGAGATCACGCGTGCCACAAAAAAGATCGCGCGTCCCGCAAAAAAGATCGCGTGTGCCGCAAAAAAGTTCGCGGGTGGCGCAGAAATGTCCCAAAAAAATTTCCTGTGGCAGAGAAAGATAGCCAAAGAAAGGGAAGAAGGGAAAGTAGATTCAGTTACTCATAACCCAGATTATGAAGCAACAGGGGAAGGAAAACAGGGAGGATAGCAAGGATGGAGGCATGGTTGTCAGAGGGAAGCCAAAGATATTCTACTGTAAGTACTGTAATAGCCTCCTGGCGGATAAAGGCTCCACAACTGTCGTACTTGACCACGTAGAGTATGTGGCAGAAGGACTGCGTCAACCCTCCGACACCTCAACCTACAAAGCTGTTACCCAGGATCCCATTCCCTCCATCCAGACTGAGCTGCAGAAAAATCTTAAAAATCCAAGGTCTCTCACAAGGCCTCACAACAGCTTCCATAGACTTACTCTCTCCACCTGAGCCACGTACCCCTACCTTCTACCTATTACCCAAAATCCACAAAGAGAATCATCCTGGCCGTCCCATTGTAGCAGGCTTCAAAGCCCCAACAGAACGTATCTCAGCTCTGGTAGACCAGCACCTCCAACCTATCACCCGCAGACTCCCATCCTACATCAAAGACACTTCCTAGAACGCCTCAAATCGATTCCCACTCCTCTCCCACCTGAAACCTTTCTTGTCACCATAGATGCTACATCCCTTTACACAAACATCCCACATACCCATGGTCTCTCTGCCTTGAGCACTACCTCTCCCAACGCCCACCCAAAGATCTTCCAAAAACCTCATTCCTTATCACACTTACCAACTTCATCCTCACCCATAATTACTACGTTTTTGAAGGCCAAACCTACAAACAAATGAGGGGAACGGCCATGGGAACCAGGATGGCTCCGTCCTATGCCAACCTCTTCATGGGCCGCATGGAGGAGGCTTTCCTGAAGACCCAACAGCTGCTTCCCCTGGCCTGGTATAGGTTTATAGATGACATCTTTATGCTCTGGACTTATGGTGAAGAAACACTCCTTAATTTCCTCCATAACCTCACCTCCTTTACGAATCTGAATTTCACCTGGTCCTTCTCCAAAATCCAAGCCACCTTCCTGGATGTTGACCTTCATCTTGTTGAAGCTCACATCCACACCTCTGTCCATGTCAAACCCACATACAAACAACAGTACCTGCACTTTGATAGCTGCCATCCATTCCACATCAAACGCTCCCTTCCCTACAGCCTAGGTATTTGTGGCAAACG
Source organism: Schistocerca americana (assembly GCF_021461395.2). Taxonomy (NCBI): domain Eukaryota; kingdom Metazoa; phylum Arthropoda; class Insecta; order Orthoptera; family Acrididae; genus Schistocerca; species Schistocerca americana. The sequence continues at coordinate 198,098,747 of NC_060127.1, forward strand.
TATCTGCTCCAGTGACGAATCCCTCATCAATTACACCAATAACCTGACCAGTGCTTTCCTCTCCCACAACTATCCTGCAGACCTTGTCCACAAACAGATCTCCCGAGAAATACATTCCTTCCTGTCCAACAACAATGTTCCTACCTCCAGACCACACAGAAGCATCCCCCTTGTCACCCAATATTATCCTGGCCTCGAAACATCAACAAATTACTCTGCCAGGGATATGACTTTCTCAAGTCAACACCTGAAATGCGATCATCCCTTGACAAAATTCTCCCCACACCACCCAGAGTTGCCTTTCGTCGCCCCCCTAACCTCAGTAACATTCTTGTTAAACCCTACAATATTCCCAGACTACCTTCTCTACCCCTGTAACCGACCCCGCTGCAAAACCTGCCCCATGCATCCCCCCACAACCACCTACTCCAGCCCCGCTACTGGTAAAACATACACAATTCAAGGCAGGGCCACGTGTGAGACTACACATGTCATTTATCAACTGACATGCCTGCACTGCACAGCCTTTTACATCAGTATGACAACAACTAAACTGGCTGCGCATGAACGGACACAGACGAACTGTCCGCCTAGGAGATGCCTAATACCCAGTAGCGGAGCATGCCCTCCAGCATAATTCTAGGGACCTAGGAACCTGCTACACCGTATGTGCCATTTGGCTTCTCCCACCCAACACCAGTCCCTCTGAACTGTGGAGATGGGAACTCGCACTCCAACACATCCTTTCATCCCACCATCCCCCTGGACTGAACCTACGTTAAACAACCTCACTCCCATTTACTCTTCAGTCTTCTCCTCTTTCCCTTTCCTCTTTAGCCATTCACGCATCTTTTCATCCTACGTAGTTGTGTTTATCTTTATGCTATATACTTCTGTATGCATCCTCTTTGGTTTGAAGCTGGCACAGTACTTACAGTAGAATATCTTTGGCTTCCCTCTGACAACCATGCCTCCATCCTTGCTATCCTCCCTGTTTTCCTTTCCCTGTTGCTTCATAACCTGGGTTATGAGTAACTGAATCTACTTTCCCTTCTTCCCTTTCTTTCCCCTCTGTCCTTCCTGATGAAGGAACATTTGTTCCGAAAGCTAGGAACGTAAATTTTTGATTCTGTTTTTTGTGCATCTATCGCCTGTACTGAGCTGAGGTAAGTACTGGCCAGCCCCTCTATCTCTTTGTTAGTATTTGTTTCACATCTTTATATGAGATTTTCCATTAATTATTGAAATTTGATTCTATTAGATATGAACAATTTCATGACAAGTGTGAATGTAGAGTCTCCTGGCAAATACCACCGACATAAAGCTCTCAGGTTTCCAGCCAAATGGAAGTGTTAAAGTACTGTGATGTTCTGAAGAGTGTCATACTCGTCACATGTGGATGAATATTTATGCTACCAGTACACTGTCCTCCACTCAGCTGTGGGCGGCCACCTGATGCCTGCGACGAGAGGTGGTGTTGACATCGCCATGGTGGGGTTAGCGGGGGGGCACGTGTTCTCTCATCGTATTGCCACTAACACAGTGTTCTGTGCTGCACTCAGTCAGTGTCTTTCATCTCTGTTGACCAGATTCTGGTGAATCCATATTTCAGTGGATTCCTTTACGGTTGCTCGGTTTAGCACATTGGTGCTGTGAAACTCAAAGGTGCAGACGCTGCTCTGCTCTTGTTGATTTCTCTGTTGTTGTCCCAGTCGCACATGCCCAAAGGCAGTACCAAAGCCCCAGGTACATCCAGTTTAAGTAAGTCTTGCACAGAGTTGAGCAACTCTCTTGTCATTGACAGTGCTCAGAAGACTTTCTTTATGTTGAATTTTTCAAGTACCTTTACAATTTCCGCTCAGAGCAGTCCCCAGTATAGAATAAAAGTCTTGTTTCTTCTTCTTCTTTCTCCTCCTCCTCCTCCTCCTCCTCCTCCTCCTCCTTTTCAATTTTCTGTGTCTTCTCTCGTCTTGAATGCCCTATTAATCTGTGCTTCAGTGTACCCACTTTTGTAGAACATGTCCTTGAAATATTGTAGTTCAGCTCGGAGATTGTTTATTGCAGATGATGTGTGTCCCATGTACTGTGGTGGTAAGCACTGCAGGCCATTGTGCTGGATGAAGGCAGCTTGTTGCATGCAGGTACAGGTCTTGTTCCTATATACTGAATGGCTTAGTATAACATCTGCCTATGTCCAAGAAAGGGAGACAACTGTTCTGTTTTTCGACATAAAGCAGTGTTTTGATGTATGTATGTTCAGGTGGCCCAGGAACTCATCAAAAACCTTTCTGCCTTGCTCCCTTAGCAGAAAAGTATTTTCATCGTAGTGGAGGGAATGGTTGGGTTTCTGCTAAGTGGTTTTAGGGCCACTTCTAGGTAAAGATTTGCGATCCTTGGGGCCAGTGGGGATCCCATGGCCACTCCGTCCAACTGTTCATAAACCTCTCCATTGCACTTGAAGTAGGTGGCCATCAGAGCATGTTCAAAAAGTTCAGCTATTTGCAGCTTGAAATGTTGAAGTAGCAACACCAAGCAGTTTTGCAGAGGTGCATATGTGAACAGCAGTATAACATCAAAACTCACAAACAGCTCATCTCTTCATAGTCGCATGTCTCTAAGTACTTTAATGAAATCGACAGAGTTCTTATCGCGATGCCACAGTGTCTCACAAAGATGTTTGAGAAGTGATGTCAGATATTTGGCCTATCCATAGTTGTGTGAATAACTCTGTGGATTAATCGTGTTCAGTATTGATCGCAGAGGCAGCCCTTCCTTGTGGATGTTGGCAAGTCCATTTGCTGGCACCCTGGGATACACCACTCCTTCACTACATCTGGTAGATTTGAGTTAAGCAGAGTCACAGTTTTCTTGGTCATCATCAAGGTTGGATCCTTCTCGAGTTCCCTGTACGGTGGGTGCTGCAGCAGTAAACCAATTTTGTGATGGTAACCATCGGCGTGCACCAGAGTCATTGCAGCCCCTTTGTGTGCTGGAAGGACAATAGTATCAGCATCTTCTCTCACTGATCAGATGGTCTCCTGTTATGCCACTGTCATATTCATTTTCAGAAGTTGATATTTGTCGATGGTCCTGCAAGTTTCCTGTGTGATCTCGTCCACTTCTTCCTCTGACAAGCCTCGAATTACTTCCTTCGTGCCACTGATAATGCACCTGTTAAATATAGTTCTCAGGTGATGGTGATTGAGGAAACGGTGGCTCTACTGAAGAACTCAGATCTACCAGAGGTAGTGAAGAAGTGGCTGTGTCCCAGGGTGCCAGCAAATGAACTGGCTAAAATCCATGAGGAAGGGGTGTCTTTGCGGCCAGTACTCAACACCGCTAATTCACCCACTAAAGGATGACCAAATATCTGGTGTCACTTCTAAAACCCCTTGTGGGACGCTGTAATCATGATAACTTGGCTGATTTCATGTAAGTACTTAAGGACATGCAATTACAGAGAGTTGACAAGCTCATGAGTTTTGGCATTGTCACTATTCACGAATGTACTGCTGCAAGACCGATTGTTGCTGCTGTCTCAGCATTTCGAGCTGCAAATATTTACACTTTTTGAACATTCTCTGATGACCACCTACTTAAAATGCAATGGAGAGTTTTATGAACAGATGCACAGAGTGACCACAGGCTGCTCACTGGGTCCCGGGATCGCAAATCTCTATGGCTCAGCAGAATCCCCGAGCATTTATTCCTCTTATGTCAATGATACTTTTCTGGTATTGGAGTGTGACGGACAGGTACTGGATGGGTTTCTGGACCACCTAAACACCAGCCATCAAAACACTGTTTTCACTATAGAAATAGAGAACAGTAGTTGTCTCCCTTTTGTTGACATGCTAATAAAGAAGGAGCGGATGGTACTAAGTCATTCAGTATATTCGAATAAGACTCTTACAGACCTGTACCAACATGTGAAGAGCTGCCACTATCGAGCACAACAGCAAACAGTGCAGACCAGCCTTGTACATAGGGTGCACATCATCTGCAGTAAAGAATGTCTCCCAGCCGAACTATAACACCTACAGGAAGTGTTCCATAAAAATGAGCACTCTGAAGCATGGATTAAAAGGGCATCAAAGAAGAGAGAAGACACACCAAACTGGGAAGAGGAAGAAAACACACTCATGTTCCCTCCTTACCTAGGACTGCTCTCATCCAAAATTGTGAGGGTACTTGCAAAATCCAACATGAAAACTGTCTTCAGATCACTGCCAAAGATGAGTCACTTGGCTCTCTGAAAGATCCACTTAAACTAAACATACGTGAGATTTGTAGCATTGCCTGTGAGTGTGGCCAACAATATACTGTACAAACACACTGCTCTAATTCAGAATGTTGAGAGAGCACATCAGGCATGTGCGACTGGGACACACAGGTAAATCAGTGATAGGAGAGTGGAGCATAGCATAGCATAGCATAGCATATCATCAAGGAAGACCGCACCTCTGATTTACAGAACACCAAGATGCTGTGCCGGACAACAGGCTTTTGGGTCAGCATCGTAATGGAATCCATTGAGATAGAAATTCATGAGACTCTAGTCGAGAGGGGTGAAGGATACCAATGGAGTGCCAGAGGGAAACCCTTGTTAGCAGCAATATGATACGAGCGTGCCCAACACTGTTCATCTCACAGGATACAGCAAAATGCAAATGGATTTCTGCTACTCCTACTCCAGCAACCTCTCTTCCCTCTTTGTCTGCTGGCCATACAGTACAGTACCCAGCCACACACAGCCAGATGGAGAGAGCTACACCACTAGCATAAATATTACGGCATCTGCAATACCTTGACACGAGCTCTGGACAAAATGTGAGGAAAAAGAAGTTTCTCAGACCGTGGCCATACAACCTGGACGATTCACCAGCAAGTAAAATAACCAGTCGTGGAATAAGTTATTTAATATTTCTGTCTAAAATCTTTACAATAAAGATGATTTATGAACACTCCTTTTTAATAGCATAAATACAGTTTTTTTTCCTTTTGTTATGTTAAAAAGTGTTATGCACACTTACACACAGTAATTTCATAAGTGGCTAAATTCAGACTCATGAAGTGGAACAAAGAATTCTCAGGAGGATATTTGGACTGTGAAGAATGATGGTCAATATAGAAGACAAGCAAACCAGGAACTGCATGCCCACATAGGGAGAAGCTCAGATACCACCAGGAAAATAAGGGGCATGTTTTTCAGACACACCTTTATAGTGGACTGTGGGAGGTTGACATGTCAGTTAATGTAGTTTCTTGTGAATAAGAGAACTAAACTATGCTGGATCCTAAGGGTATAAAGCGATCTGTAAGAAAATGGAATACAGGATATGAAAATTTATTGCAGGTGACTATCAAATTGAAGATTCAAGCTTTCACATATTTCTAGGACAGAAGTAGACTCTGGGAAAAATCATCATGGCAAGAAGCGTGAAAATGGTTGCAAAGCATGAAAGTGAAAGAATATTGTATAATAGAAAAGGCCAGAAGAAAAAAAAAAAAAAAAAACTACAGCTCACAGGGTCCTTGGCTAGGTTTTGGAAATTTTGTTTTGACTTGGTTTTGGAAATTTTGTATGGACATTTCATAATTTCCTTTAGCTTTGGCAATATTTTTGGATGGACACCTTCAGTCCACTTTTTACTTGCCATGGCTGCATCTGTGTTGAAATTTCAGGGCAGTCAGTTTCCGTTTGGGATGTCGGACGCAAGTTTTCTTATGTCCAACATGCTTAAACCAAACATTGCCTCCTCAAATGTAAGAATATGCTTCTGCAAATTATTTTCAACCTCAGTGGGAAACATTTTACTGAAATCAAAATTTTTTTATATCCCAGTTTGTATTTTCGATATTATTTTCAGCATAGCTCTTAATTGTTGGCTTAGGAACAATATATATGTGTGTGCCCATTAATTCGATCCATAATGCCTAGTTAGATATGTGGTTACAGCTAAATGCAGTTATCTGAGTTACAGACTCCATATCACCTGTAATAAAAAATGATTACTTATTACTGACTATAAGTAACACATTAGAAAATTCTCCATACTGTTTCTAAACTTTATGTAGCACTAGTAACACTTAACTCTCTTTTTAAAGCTCACTAGAAGAGCAGGTTTCTCAAATTGCACTGGTACAGTATTGGAAACTTAGTGGCACATTACAGACCACGTCACCATTTTCTTTTTTTTTACTCTTTATCAATTTCCAATGAACATACCACAATGAACAGATTCATGACTTTCTGAAAATTAAGTTTATTTCATGTATATTCACCCATAAATAAAGCATTGTTGCCATTTGCTGTACAACAGTAATTCTCTTCACAAAGTTGGATGAAAACTACAACAAAATCAGTACTGTCTTCATCTCATCTGTTCCTCAAACACAGAGCTCTCAGCTGATGATGCAGCTCCAAGAAGCACATAGACCATGCTGAGGTTGCTAAATTTTGGTTAGTACAGGAGTGACAAATTTTACAGCAGTGGCACAAATTAGAGCTGGTACAATACAGGCACCTATCCCTCCACGTTTTAGTAGCAATTTTGTTCTTATATTTATGTTATTGTTTTATAGAGTAAAGTTCACTGAAGTGCCAAAGAAACTGGTATATGCATGCATATTCAAATACAGACATATGTAAACAGACAGAATATGGTGTGCAATCAGCAATGCCTATATAAGACAACACACGTCTGGCACAGTTGTTAGATCGGTTACTGCTTCTACAATGGCAGGTTACCAAAATTTAAGTGAGTTTGAACGTTGTGTCATAGTTGGCGCACGATCGATGCATCTCTGAGGTAGCAATGAAGTGGGGATCTTTCTGTATGACCATTTCTCGAGTGTACCTTGAATATCAGGAATCCGGTAAAACATCAAATCTCCAACATTGCTGCAGCTGGAAAAAGATCCTACAAGAACAGGACCAACGACAACTGAAGAGAATCATTCAATGTGACAGAAGGCAACCCTTCTGCAAATTGCTGCAGATTTCAGTGCTGGGCCATCAAAAAGTGTTAGCATGAACCATCCAATGAAACATCGTCGATATGGGCTTTCGAAACAGAAGGCCTACTCGTGTACCCTCGATGACTGCACTACAGAGAGCTTTATGCCTCTCCTGGGTCTGTCAACACTGACATTGGACTGTTGATGACTGGAAACATGTTGCCTGGTTGGATGCGTCTTATTTCAAATTGTATCGAGTGGATGGATGTGCTCAGGTATGGAGGCAACCTCACGAATCTGTGGACCCTGCTTGTCAGCAGTGGAGTGTTCGAGCTGGTGGAGGCTCTGTAATGATGTGAGGCATGTGCATTTGGAGTGGTATGGGACTCCTGATACGTCTAGATACGACTGTCATACATTAACATCCTGTCTCATCACCTGCATCCATTCATGCTCATTGTGCCCTCTGATGGACTTGGACAATTCCAGCAGGACAATGTGACACCCTACACAACCAGAATTGCTACAGAGTGGCTCCAGGAACACACTTCTAAGTTTAAACACTTTCACTGGCCACCAAATTCCCCAGGCATGAATACCATCGAGCATATGTGGGGTGCCTTACAATGTGCTGTTCAGAAGAGATCCCCACCCCATTGTACACTTACGGATTTATGGATTCATGGTGTCATTTCCCTCCAGCACTACTTCAGGCATTAGTTGAGTCCATGCCACATCATGTTGCAGCACTTCTGCGTGCTCACAGGGACCCTACATGCTATTAGTCAGGTGTACCAGTTTCTTTAGCTCTTTGGTGTATGTTTATTGTATTAATGATAAATTTATAAATTATTTATCAAATATGCAACATGTATAACACACATTTCATGAATAATGAACAGTGTCAGTCCCATTACATTACACATTCTTGTAGTAAATATTACCTCATAGAAAATTCTCCGGTATGGTATCAATATCCCTTAGTTGTAACATAATACCTCTTACTTTCATGCATGTGGCAGATAAAGTTCCTCATATTTCATTGAGGATCCTCTGTTACATGTAAAAGAAAAATTGATAGATATCCAAGTTTATCCCTGCTAGCATATTAATAAATGTACCGTGGCTAGTTCTGTGCAAGCAGAAATAATATTTGTAAAAAAAAAATATTGAACAAGCAGAACATGATCTAACTACAGCTAAAGGTGGCACAATTGTACTCATGAGGCATCTGTTGTTTTTCCAACTTCGTTGTTGAAAACTGTGGATTGATCAGATGGTCATATTGAAGTGGAAGATTTCTTTCCTAAGTAGATTTCAAAAATTTAAGCATTCTGTGGCATATATAAATATTTGTGGCAAGTTGTACATAAAGGCAAAAGTGTTAACATGCAAAATGTGTTATATGACTCTGAACACAACACAAGAAATAACGTCATTTGGTTACTTATGACTGTAATTATTTGCCAAATACATTGTGAATGAATATCCTGATCTCTGTTCATACACAAGAATAATGTCTAAAGAAGTTTCCAGATTTTAGTCAGTCTGAAGTAAAAAAGAATGTGGATTAGTAATTAAATGCCTAATAAATAAAATGAAAGAGTGAATTAGAATGAATTGTAACTGTGATTGCTACAATAAAATGCATTGGTAAAAGTAGTTGTGGAGCTAGTCCCAACAGACATTGCTAGATGAGTACAATAGCCAGCAATTTATCAAACTGAATTTATGTGTGTACTTGATAAATGATGCAAGTCTAAAGAAACTCAACACATTTGTTGTATTTGTCAATCTAGATAAAGTGATTGGCACTATAAAGTGGTACTAGATGTTTGAGAACTTCAGAAAAGTTGGGTAAGATGGGTAAAATAAAACATACACAGTGACTAAGAAGCAGCAAAAGAAATGAAAACCTAAACAGAAATGCTTGGATTGAGAATGGCATTGGCGGGCAGGAAGTTCATCTCTACTATTTAGCCTTTTTATCAAAGCAACGTTGAAGGAAATGGAAGAGTCAGGAGTGGGATCAAAATCAGAGTGAAAGGCTGTTGATGATAAGATTCACTGAGGACAGTTCTATCCTCTGTGAAAGTAAGAATGACAGGACCCACTGAATGGAATGTACAATTTACTGAGCAAAGAATGTGGATTGAAAGTAAACCAAAGAAAGAAGAAAGTGTTGTGCAGCAACAGAAATGAGATTACTGATGAACGTAGCACCATATTTTGTGACCATGTGGTGGACAAAGTGAATGAATTTCACTACTTCTGAAGCAAAATCACACAAAATGCATGAAGCAAGGAAGGTAAAAAAATTAACTCTGATAAAGGGGGCATTCCTCACCAAAAGAAGCTACTAGTTCAAACATTGGCTTTAATTTGAAGAAGAAACTTCTGAGATTATGCATCTGGAGTTCAGTATTATGTTGAAGTGAATTGTGGATTGTGGAAGATGAGAAAAGGAGAGAAACAAAGTGTTTGAAATGTGTTGCTATACAAGGATGCTGAACATTTAGTGAACTGCTAAGAAATGTCAAAATTCTCATCAGGGGTGTTGAGGAAAGGAATGAATGACAAGCACTTCCAGGAAGAAGTGATAGAATTGTGGCAAACATTTTAAGAGATCAAGGAATAACTTCCATTACACTGGTGGGAACTATGTATGGCAAAAGTTGTAGAGGAAGATAGAGATTAGAATACATACAACAAATGACTGAAAAGGTTGGATGTAGATGCTATGAAGAAATTGACACAGTAGAGGAAATTGTTGGAGACTCCATCAAACCCATCAGAAGACTCCTGGCAAAAAAAGTGTTGCATTTTGGATTTAATTTCATTATGATTTATAAATTGTAGAGCACAGCAATCAGTCATCCTGTTTTGCAGGTTTTATTTGGCAAATGAATGCCAAATAAAATATGCACAAAAGGACAATTGTTTGCTGTACTCTGTAATTTATAAATCAAATAACAGTTGCTGAGTGCACCCATGTTCCTAATGGAAGGTAACGTGATTCATTGTAATTAATCACCATCATCTATCCAAGATTAGGCATGAAGCATGTTCCAGTTTTGTGAATCACTCCACTGCTTGCACGATCAGTCCACATGACTTTTCCCACAGGAAATGTATTTCTTTTAATCTTAGGCAACCTTCTTTCCATTGCCATTGTACATAATCAGACCCGGCTGGCTAATCAGATGAGACATCATGTGACATTGTTGGATTCATATTTATTCATTTCAATATGTTGTCATTTGGGACTAATATGAGAGATGAAATCCTTTGACATTCCATAGAAATCTCATTTCAGCTGCCTGAACACTGATTATTGTTTATTATTATAGATGCTCTTCATCATTTTTTCAGGAGCTCAAACAAGAAGTAGAATCGACAAGTAGTGGCAGTGAACCCAAAAGGTATTGTACTGTTGTATGTTTCTCTTCTTTTTCGTTTTGTGAAGGGGTGTTTTGGAGTTTCACCTGTTAAGTGGGGTGGCAGAAAATAAGACTAGACACACAATGCCATTGACTGGTGTATATAATGTTCACACACTTGATCGCCTGGCACAGTCACTTCCTATTCCAACAACATCATGTGTTCCTGTAATTAATTTGTATCTACAGGGATGGGGAACACACACACTTCAAAATTACACATGTGAACCTTTGGTGAGTTCTACATGAAGATTTTGAGGAAATGGTGTTGAACTCAGAATGTTTTAAGCCTGTCATCGTTTGCAGGTATTTGCACGTTCGTAGAATGTCCTCATGGTGAGAAACTTTCCATGAATTCCATTTAATTATACCAATTGTATTCCCAATACAATTGTGTGCAGGGCACATATGATTGCTGGTAAGGGCCATCTAAAGGAAAAACTTGGACTTCTCAAAAAAGTTATTGAAGAAAATGAGTCTCAATTATTTCTTTGCCACACTTGTTGGCTCTGTGTAGGATGACTTGATTCTACAGAAGGCAGGCATTTAAAAGATTCTTTGCCAGTGTGGTTTGTTGAGTATCAGACATACTTTACTTATGTAAACTCTATACCTGCTTGCTACAGCCTGATAATTTTGCCATGGTCAAATGCTATACGTGCAAGTTACAGACTGGGCTGTGAGAACATCTAAATTTCATCTGTTTCATCATTCTGTGATTCGTGTCACAGGAAAGCTAAAGAAATACATTTGATGAATGATTCATATCAGTTGTGATGATGGCTTTAAGCTTGAGAAAGTGTGGGCCCTTGGCACTAGCAGTATTTAACTATCATTGACAACAGTATTGTTCCCCTGTTGACCAGAATTGTGAAACAACATTCTTTGCAGTGAGGTCATGGTAGCTTGTTTCCCTGCCACCCACTTGCTGTTTCTTCCACAAGATTTACTATGTACTCATACACACTTCACTTGCCCTACTGATATATAAGGTAGATGAGAGCGGTTTGCTTTCAGGCTCATTCTGCAGATGGTTGAATGGTTTACTGCAAAATATTAGCTCTGTATAAAGTTATAGCTGAAGTTTCAAAATTGTATGGATGTCGGGTGAAATTGTTCATCTATCGAGACAAGATAAATCTCTATACTCATTTGTAAGTTAACTTTAATTGATACTGTGTTTGGATAATTTGTAACCACAAATCATCTTGCCTGTGGATACAGCTTTGCAAAATATATATGTGCATTTTGTTCTGACATGTATAATTGTGTGGCAATAACTTCGTGTTTATGAGGGGGAGCTTGATTCTTGCACCACAGGTGAATATAGTCTCTGCAACATGATAATGAACAGAATGTTCAGCTGCTCATAAAATATTGTCACTTACAATATAGTTTTTCTTACCTTGATATTCACACGAAAGCATAAAATCCACAAGTGCTTGTATTGCCCCACAACTGAACTGATGCACATTATTGTTAATCTCCTTGATGTAGCACATGTGCTCAAAAGTTGTAATACTTTATTATTATTATTATTATTATTATTATCCTTTTCTCAGACGTTATTTCTGGTTAAAAATGGAAAGTGACGCGGACCTTGATCAAGCGTGACTTCCTTTTAACTGTACGGTATATGTTACATTGCATTTATGCATTTAGTAACTTTCGAGTAATTGAACATGTATCAATAATTACAGATTTCTGTAGTTGTATATATAAGTTTGGATGTAGCTGTATTGCGTTGATGTACTGTTGGATATTGTGTGGTATGACTCCTGTAGTTGAAAGTATAATTTGTATAATGTCAACTTTATCCTGATGCCACATATCCTTGACTTCCTCAGCCAGTTGGATGTATTTTTCAATTTTTTCACCTGTTTTCTTCTGTATATTTGCTGTATTGGGTATGGATATTTCGATTAGTTGTGTTAATTTCTTCTTTTTATTGGTGAGTATGATGTCAGGTTTGTTATATGGTGTTGTTTTATCTGTTATAATGGTTCTGTTCCAGTATAATTTGTATTCATCATTCTCCAGTACATTTTGTGGTGCATACTTGTATGTGGGAACGTGTTGTTTTATTAGTTTATGTTGTATGGCAAGTTGTTGATGTATTATTTTTGCTACATTGTCGTGTCTTCTGGGGTATTCTGTATTTGCTAGTATTGTACATCCTCTTGTGATGTGATCTACTGTTTCTATTTGTTGTTTGCAAAGTCTGCATTTATCTGTTGTGGTATTGGGATCTTTAATAATATGCTTGCTGTAATATGTGGTGTTTATTGTTTGATCCTGTATTGCAATCATGAATCCTTCCGTCTCACTGTATATATTGCCTTTTCTTAGCCAAGTGTTGGATGCGTTTTGATCGATGTGTGGCTGTGTTAGATGATACGGGTGCTTGCCATGTAGTGTTTTCTTTTTCCAATTTACTTTCTTTGTATCTGTTGATGTTATGTGATCTAAAGGGTTGTAGAAGTGGTTATGAAATTGCAGTGGTGTAGGAGATGTATTTATATGAGTGATTGGTTTGTGTATTTTGCTAGTTTCTGCTCGTTCTGTAAGGAATTTTCTTAAATTGTCTACCTGTCCATAATGTAGGTTTTTTTCTGCCGATAAATCCCCTTCCTCCTTCCTTTCTGCTTAATGTGAATCTTTCTGTTGCTGAGTGTATGTGATGTATTCTATATTTGTGGCATTGTGATTGTGTAAGTGTATTGAGTGCTTCTAGGTCTGTGTTACTCCAGTTCAGTACGCCAAATGAGTGGGTCAATATTGGTATAGCATAAGTATTTATAGCTTTTGTCTTGTTTCTTGCTGTCAATTCTGTTTTCAATATTTTTGTTAGTCTTTGTCTATATTTTTCTTTTAGTTCTTCTTTAATATTTGTATTATCTATTCCTATTTTTTGTCTGTATCCTAGATATTTATAGGCATCTGTTTTTTCCATCGCTTCTATGCAGTCGCTGTGGTTATCCAATATGTAATCTTTTTGTTTAGTGTATTTTCTCTTGACTATGCTACTTTTCTTACATTTGTCTGTTCCAGAAGCCATTTTTATATCATTGCTGAATACTTCTGTTATCTTTAGTAATTGGTTGAGTTGTTGATTTGTTGCTGCCAGTAGTTTTAGATCATCCATGTATAGCAAATGTGTGATTTTGTGTGGGTATGTTCCAGTAATATTATATCCGTAATTTGTATTATTTAGCATGTTGGATAGTGGGTTCAGAGCAAGGCAGAACCAGAAAGGACTTAATGAGTCTCCTTGGTATATTCCATGCTTAATCTGTATTGGCTGTGATGTAATATTATTTGAATTTGTTTGGATATTAAGTGTGGTTTTCCAATTTTTTATTACTATGTTTAGGAACTGTATTAATTTAGGATCTACTTTGTATATTTCCAATATCTGTAGTAACCATGAGTGGGGTACACTATCAAAAGCTTTGTGGTAATCAATGTATGCGTAGTGCAGCGACCTTTGTTTAGTTTTAGCTCGATATGTCACCTCTGCATCTATTATCAGTTGCTCTTTACATCCTCGTGCTCCTTTGCAGCAGTCTTTTTGTTCTTCATTTATAATTTCGTTATGTGTTGTATGTGTCATTAATTTCTGTGTAATTACTGAAGATAATATTTTGTATATTGTTGGTAGGCATGTAATGGGGCGATATTTTGCTGGGTTTGCTGTGTCTGCTTGATCTTTAGGCTTCAGATAAGTTATTCCTTGTGTAAGTGTATCAGGGACTGTGTATGGGTCTGCAATATAATTGTTAAATAATTTAGTTAGATGTGAATGTGTTGAGGTGAACTTCTTTAGCCAGAAAATTGCTATTTTATCTTTTCCAGGGGCTTTCCAATTGTGTGTAGAATTAATTGCTCGGGTGACTTCATGTTGCAAAATTATCACTTCAGGCATTTGTGGTATCATCTTGTATGTGTCTGTTTCTGCTTGTATCCACCGTGGATGTCTGTTATGTTGTACCGGGTTTGACAATATGTTGCTCCAGAAGTGTTCCATGTCTGTTATGTTGGGTGGATTGTCTATTTTAATGTGTGTGTTATCTATTGTCTGGTAAAATTTCTTTTGGTTTGTGTTGAATGTTTGGTTTTGTTTCCTTCTATTTTCACCTTTTTTGTATCTTCTAAGTCGTTGGGCCAATGCTTGTAATTTCTGCTTCTTTTCATCTGATTGCTCTATCGCTTTTGGTTGTGAGATTTTACCCAACCTTTTTCATTTTTTGTCTGATATTTCATTTCTTATAAATTGTGTTAGCTGTCGGATGTCTTTTTCTCAGTTTTTCTATTCTGATCTGTAGCTTGTGTTGCCATGCTGGTTTTGTGGGTTTCTTCTGTGTGTTGGTTGGTTCTGATCTCTGCCTAGTGTGTATATTTAGTGTAGTGAGTGCTCCTACATAAACCAGTAGTTGTAACTCTTCCATAGTTGTATTTTCATTTATTTTTTGTGTATGATTGTGTTGATAGTTGTTATTGTTGTTTCGACTTGTGGGTTATTTGGTGGTCTGTGCAAGAATGGTTTAATGTCTGTATTTGTGTCTTTGTATTCTATATATGTCACCGGAAATTTTTCTTCTATACCTAACCTGTGTGTCATTTCATGTTCTGTTTGTGCTTGTTGTGGTGGCTGTCTTAAGATTTCGGTTTCCTCTGATTGTTTAATTGATGCATGTTGTTCTTTCTTTGTTTGCTCTGGGATGTTTGAGTCCATTACTGTATTTTCTTCTTCTTCTGATTGCACATTATTTTGTTCCAGTATTTGTTGTACTTGTTGTTTGATGTTTTTTAATTCTGACTGGGGTATCCTGCTATTTTTTATTATTACACGAATCTGATCAGCTAGTCATTGTTCTGTTAAAAATTTTAATTCTGGGTATCTGGTAATAAATGTTGTGTATACTTGTGATTTGTATCCAGTTGTGTTGGTTCCTAAGTTTGTTGCTTGGTAATAACAGAACATGAGGTGTCGGTTAACTTCATCTGACCATCTCATCCTCGTCTTTGTTTTCCATCTAGAGTGGTTGCAGGAAGCATATCCTGCAAAACACCTCTATTTGGATTTAAATCATTTTCTGTGCGGCTAGCAGTGTCG
The DNA here is from genome assembly GCF_021461395.2 of Schistocerca americana. Lineage (NCBI taxonomy): Eukaryota > Metazoa > Arthropoda > Insecta > Orthoptera > Acrididae > Schistocerca > Schistocerca americana. The sequence continues at coordinate 198,114,263 of NC_060127.1, forward strand.
TTACTATTGTGGACGGGCATAGGGTTCAAGCGTCTTCCCTGACCATGACAACGCTTGTCCGAGGCTTCATTAGTTCTGTCCTGAACCAACTAATCACACTAAAAGGGGGATTAGCCCTATTAGTGGTTTGTTCTTTTATTATTATTATTATTATTATTATTATTATTATTATTATTATTATTATTTATTATTTACCCTCATATTCCAGATGGAGCACTTGTATTTGACAGCTCTTTATAATAACTCTCAGCATGACTGGAGCATTTGGAAGGGACTTACTGTTCAAGGCCACACCTGTGAAATCTCTAGCTTTTCTTCCACTTGTTGCCAGTATTTCTTTAGACCTGGGATCAGAGGAGAACAACTAGTAATTGCAGGAGGCTGGAATTTAGAAAGTAGCTTGCCAATGTGTTATGGCTTACATAGGCCAGACTGCACACTGTGGAAGAATGCTGTACTTGCCTTTCGCCACTAATAAAGTCTGCGATTGCTGAGCATTGTATCTCCACTGGTCTTTGAATAATGTATGACAAACACTAATTTGGCCACAGCAACATCTTATGGGATCCCATTATTAAAAAAATCCATAGAAATGAACATGACAGAGAATCTGATGAGCTACGATAGTGAGTAATGCTCGAAAAATTCATGGAGCCCCATTATTTCCATGATTTTCTGTAAATAAAGATGGAAGTGTGTGCTGATGGCCAAAGGAAGCTGTAATTCTTAGGACAGCTGAATCCTGCAGTCCTGCCAGTGATGGAACTATCTGCCTGGTACTGTGGTCAGTCTTGCTATTATGATCTTAGTGTGTGTAGAATACACGCATACTGCCTTCTAATAAATTGCAGAGTGGGGTAAGCCTCCATCAGACAATGGTGGCCCACATGAGATGGCTCGCAGGTGTCCAGTTGAATTATCGTGGATTCTAGTGAAAGATGACCTGCTGTGATACTGAAATTTCTTCAAATACTTGCTACCCTTTAACCGTGACAATTACGTTAATGCTTTCAGAGTGAGCACCACATCAGTATGAGCAGCAGGCAGCTTATTGCTATAAATCCACATTCTCTCAATAAGAACTTTTTCAAATTTCAAAAAAATTAGATATGTACAGCCCTCGTATACAAAAAAGGGAGTGGGGTTGAGTGATCTCACGGTATAGTGGCTGATGACAGAAATGGATGTGTGTTTCAAATTGAGTAGGATATACACAGTGGTTCACATAAACAACTTAAACACAGTAAGTAAGAAACCTCCTGTGCAGCCCAGTACAAGGAACATATACTCATGCCTGCCAGCTCTCCCAGTGTGGGTGGAAGACTCCAGACTTTCCACTTTTTCTCCTGCCTCCTGATTATTCCATTATTTCTCCCAATTCTTACTAATTATTGTCAAACCCAGGGTATTTGTTTTGAAAACCGGCCAAAGATCAAAGTTCAATTCATTTGCTCATTAGTTGGTTTTAATTGATCACACATGTCAAAGTTTGTAGAAATCAGGAAATCACACACAACCCCTATATTGATACCTGACCGCAACAGTCTGCCCTCCTCCTTAAAGTTGCTTACATGAATGGATTTTCCCATTTGTGGTCTGTATTGTCTCTAAATGATGTCCCATTCGTATTTGCTCCACTTAGAGAGGGGGTTCCAGGAGGAATGGTCAGTAATCACAGAAAGTACCAATTGTGTGAAGCCAAAGCAATTAGTAACATGGGTTCTAAAATGAACAACTTAGGAGCTGTGAGCACATGTTCATATTTGCTACTGTGAATCACCTCTTCTACTTAACAAGTGCCCTGAGCTCTTAAGATATACATTTTAGAGCCATTGTGTAGTAGACAATTTTTCTCATGTTTTGGTCCATTCTACCTTCTCCCAAAATATGAAAGCAAAGATCTCACAGCAGAAGAGATTTCTTTCATTGTATGTGTTCATAGCTTTTAAGGTATACATTTTAAATTTAAAGCCCATGTTTACTAGGCTTTCTTGCTTTGAGTGACTGTTCCTGTCATACCGCTAAATGTTGACCATTCCTTCTTGGACACCCTTACCAGGCTGCAGTCAATGTTGTGATTCACAGTGGTCACAATGTTTTTGTTCATCAGCGTATAAGAACAATAAATGAGGTTAAAATTTATAAGCAAAAGTACCTAGAAATGAAAATGGAACAAGCTTATAGTAAGTGTGAAATGAAATGTGTTACATGTAAGATCTACAAATCATGAGATATAAGCACCATCTGGAAAGCAGTTTTTCAAATGCAGCAACCATTACTTGAAATGATGCCTGCTGAAAGAAACATGGGTCTGCAGTTGGCTATCCACACATTGTACTACTCTGAGTGGTGAGATGTTCATTCATAATAACAAGTAGAAAGATGAGGGGGTTTGGAGCTTTAGTGGCGACCCTACCATGTAGATATGAATACATTCACCACCCATCCATTAGTTGACACCTCTCCCTTGTGGAAACCTGACCATAAGAGAAGTGTCCTATTAGTTCTAGGTTGTGGAAACCTAGGGTGTAATCACAAACTTTTGCTGGCTAACCCATGTTTGCCTCTGCAAACAAAAGTTACACACACAAGAGAAGAGTGAAAAAAAAAGACATTTGAAGTGAAGTATTTACCAATAACAAAAAGTGACATAAGTTTATGTTGCATGACATATGGCATGTTACGTAGGTAAGTGGTGCATCAGCTGTATGAAGGAGAAACCAATTAATGTAAGTACATTTTTTATGTGGACTGGCAGTCTGTCACATAACAGTAGTCTGTTAAAATCATTCTCTTATCAGAGAGAAGACAATAAATGAGTGCTAACTTATGTCTAAGCGTATGTTCGCGTGTGCATGTATGCACAGATGTGCAAGCTTAATATAGCTGTCACTGTCTCTCACTTCCCATTTTCCATTGCTCCTTATCTATCCAGCCTCCATATTGCAGATCTCCGTTTTGCATTTCTTTGTCTCAATTCTGGTTCCATATTCTTGGTGGTCTATATCTTTTTCTTCTTGTAGGAAATATCCACCACCTTACTTGTTTTGGCCATCTTGTATCACCCACCCTTTCAAGATGCCTATACTAAACTGTCTGTTTCAGTTGTCTATTATAGTCTTTTCAGCTTATATTATCCTCCATATTTCTTCATTTCTTATATGATCCAATCTTGATATTCCATTACTTAACTTCCAGTAATCCATTTCCATTGCAAGCATTCTTTGTGTATCTCTCTTATTAATTACCCAGGTTTCTGACCCATATGTTGCAGTACTTTTTGCAGTTTGTTTTTGGTTGTTACTTTTTTAATTTCGTAAGGCAGAATTTAACTGTCAGATTGCTTCTTGCATTGTCCAACTTTATGTTTTATTTCTTCTCTGCTTCTTCCACTACTAGGTAACATTCCTCCAAGATATTTAAAAGCTTTACTCCCTTTTTCTTGGCCAATGCCAGTTTCTGAATCCATTGTCTCATTCTCTCCTAGTGCAAGATATTGAGTTTTGGTAAGATTTATTGTAATATCCCATTGCTCATACTGTTCTGAGTTTCCGGAATATATATTCCATATCTTCTTCATCTGTTGCAATGATCTCTTGGTCATCCACAAAAAGTAATCTATACAACATTTGTTCTAATTGGACTTCCCATGTCTCAATATTTATATTTCCATTTTTGTAAAACGTCCTGTAAATAGGTTTTGAGCAGAGTAGCAACTAAAGTACATCCTTGTCATAGTCACACAAGTGGTGCATGCTGTGTAAAACTTTTTCACAATTAATACATAAATAGATACTCTTCTTCAACATACTCTCCCATAACTTACTTAGTAGGACCATGTCATAAACATTATGTAGATCCACAAATATCAAATGGATATTCTTATTTCTAGCCTTTCCATTCCATATTAAAGTTTGTAAAGTAAATATTCTGTCTGTACAGGAGCATCCAGTTTGAACACCATTTTATTCTTCCATTTCTTCTATTTGTTCTCCTATCCACTTCCTTAAAACTCTGGCTACTGAAGGCATCACACTAATCCCTCTGTAATTTTTGCATTCCCTCTGGTCATCTTTTTTTATATGGAAGTAATACATGCCTTTTTCCATTCATAGGGAATTTGATCATCTTTTAAACCTTTGTCAAAGACCCTTGTCAGAATTTCATGAAGAAATGTGGTTACAACTTTTATAAGCTCAATATTTGTACTGCTTGGTCCCAGTGTTTTATGTCTTCATTTGTTTGACTGCAATACTACTTCATCACAGCTGATTGATGGCACCTTGTTAGGCATCTCTGTCTCTTGCCTCCATAGTCTAGAGCAGATTGGAAAAAATTGGATGTCCACCAACTTTGTTGCCCTTAATAATGATAATATGTATGGCTCTGTAATCTTTGATGGTAGCACATCTGAACCATTCAGTATGAACTGTGGTGTAAGACAAGGCTGGAGATTGGCACCCACACTTTTTGGAATTTTCTTCTCAGCTCTGCTCCAAGTGGCTTCTGAGGATAGCAACTTTGGAGTACACCTGAATACCAGGAAATACGGAAGGCTTTCCAACGTCAGTCTTCTGAAGAGTAAGACAAAACGCTATCTGATAATTGCTCATGATCTCCTGTATGCTGATGATGCTGCAATTATTGTGAACTCTGCAAAAGAGCTGTGAGAGCTAATATCAAGGTTTAGTCATCCATGCCACCTCTTCTTGACGAATGTAAACAGCAGTAAGACCATAATTATGGTTCAGGGTGCTAATACACAGCTGAATATCACATTAGGTGGAACTATTCTGCAAGTTGTGGATAAATTTGGTATCTTGGATCCACCATAGAATCAAACATGTCTATTGACGAGGAGATTGATGCTCGCATTGGAAGAGCTGGGACTAATTTTGGTAAGCTCACTACATGTGTTTGGAAAAACAACAAACTCTCTTTGACCACCAACATTCTTGTATATCAAACTTGGGTCCTGAGCATCCTTTTGTATGCATAGGAAACATGGACTACATATGCCCAACAAGAACATTGCCTTAATGCTTTCCCCATGGTGTGCCTGAGTTCCATCCTCTGAGTAATGTGGAAGGCCGAGTGACCAATGAAACAGTACTATCTATAACTGCAACAGCTTTTCAGCAATCTTGAAGCAGAGACAACTCCGCTGGCTGGGGCGCATCTACTTTGTGGGTCCTGAGAGATTACCACGTGAAGTGATGCTTGGAAACATTTCTGCAGCCGAAAGAGCCATACGATGTAGTGTATTGAGGTTCAAGGATTGCTGTGAACGAGATATGGAAAGCTTTGGCGTCAACACCAACAGGTGGGAGGCGCAGGCTAGCATGAGACTGGTGTGGCGTAATGTCACATCATCTGAAAGGCTGAAGCACGATGAAGGCTTGTTAGGCAGGTTAAGGCAGAAAAAGCTTCACAATGTTGCCACTGCTCGTGCCTCAGCAGCCAGATATACTTGTGACAAATTCAGCATGAAAAGCTGTGCTGCCGTTGGCTCTCTGAGCCATATGAGAAAATGTAACTCGTGACCACTCAGATGCTGTAACAATCATCTACCAAGATAATGTGGTCAGTATAGTTTTATACCTAGTGTTTCACCTCTCAATGTTAGAGATATTGTCAGAGGTGATAAAGATTCAGGCAGCAGCTTCAAACTTAAACAAGTGCAGGGTACTGGGCTTTTTATACATGTCCATGTGACTGTCGGCTCATGACTCATCAGACAATTGCCTAAGATCACGGAGCTTCGCAAACGCGTGTTATGGAGCTTGTAGTGGGGAAGAGTTGATGCTTTTTTGCATTATTTAGCATTAAGGACCATGACTTGTCTAATTTGAGCTGTTATTCTTTTCTATTAAAGTTGTTTTTGTGATTTTGAATTTCTGTGACCACATCCTAACATAGCAACAAAATGTGGGTAAAACCATAATATCAAAGAAATAGATTTAGTGGTTCTCTGGTCCCAGTGCATGACCTATTACTGAGAATTTAGCTGTGTTTCTCAAATGTTTTTGTTCCTATGTATTTTGAACGCAAGTGCAAGGGATTTTATGTGCTCCTGCTGTGGCAAGTGGAGGGTGTAGGTCCTTTAGAGTATTTTAATATTCACTCAGTTTATGTGGTCATTTAAACACTGTGCAATGCTACAACTTCTTAGTGCTCTGCTGATGTATTCTGTGACTTCTTTTACAAATGGGAGGAAAACTTTCCCTTTAGATGGTTCCCTTATAGCCTGTTTTCTCAGCTTTTGCTGGCTCAGGTACTTTGTATGTTGCCCTAGATCAGACAGCGTAATGCATGGGGGATACTAAGGTAGGTGAAACCATCTTGCAGGAACATTTCCCAAAAACGGCAACAAAAGCACTGAGCACCTCCACAACGTGTTTGCCAAGAACTCTGTCCAAGGCTTGTACAAATGTAATGCTTGAAACATTTGTGCTAAGTGTTAGCACATGATATAGAAAGCTTTTACATCAGTAAGCAGTATATCATCTCGAGTCCTTATGGAATGGTACCTACCAGCAGCCTCATTGCAGGTCCATGCTGCTGAATGTTTTTGTTCCATTGAATTTTTCTGGTAATGCCTCTAGATTCTCCTGTCTCCCCAACTCTCTCTCTCTCTGAGGTGACAAAAGTTACGGGACATCTCCTACTATTGTGTCGGTGGCTTATTGGAACAGCTTGACGTGGCGTGGACTCTACAGTTAGCTGGAAGTCCCCTGCAGAAATACTGAGCCGTGCTGCCGCTATAGCCAGCTGTAATTGGGAAAGTGTTGCCGGTGCAGGATTTTGTAAACAAACTGAACTCTCTATGATACCCATAAATGTTTTATGGGATCCATGTAGGGCAGTCAGGTTGGCCAAATCATCCACTCGAACTGTCCAGAATATTCTTCAAACCAGTTGGGAACAATTGTGGCCTGATGATATGCTGCATTGTCAACCATAAAAATTCCATTGTTGTTTGGGAACGTAGCTGCAAATGGTCTTCAAGTAGCCAAACATAACCATTTCCAGTCAATGATTGTTTCAGTTGGTCCAGAGGACCCAGACGGTTCCATGTAAACACAGCCCACACCATTATGGAGTCACCACCAACTCGCACAGTGCATTGTTGACAGCCTAAGCCCATGGCTTCACATCACTCATCTGCTGCCATAGCCCATTAACGCCACCGTGACCTAACTGATATTTTCATCATAGGTCCAACATTGATTCTCCAGTTATTTTGTGCAGGGTTACTTGTCTGTTAGCACTGAAACCTCTACACAAATGCTGCTGCTTTCGTCGTTAACATTGTCAGCTCAGTGTATTTTCTTACTAGTCACACACATGGTAAAATACTTATATCACTGTCCATCTCAAGATCAAATTTCCTGTTATACTGCCTGGCTGATTCCTCAATTACATCTAGTTTCAATATTTTCTAGGTTTTTCTACCAGCTGCTTTGCGCTTTGCTCATGGAATTGGGTATGGCGGTACAAAGAAAGGTTCTGGTTTCTTCACCTGTAACATATGTTCTGCAGTCTTTATACACTCCTGGAAATTGAAATAAGAACACCGTGAATTCATTGTCCCAGGAAGGAGAAACTTTATTGACACATTCCTGGGGTCAGATACATCACATGATCACACTGACAGAACCACAGGCACATAGACACAGGCAACAGAGCATGCACAATGTCGGCACTAGTACAGTGTATATCCACCTTTCGCAGCAATGCAGGCTGCTATTCTCCCATGGAGACGATCGTAGAGATGCTGGATGTAGTCCTGTGGAACGGCTTGCCATGCCATTTCCACCTGGCGCCTCAGTTGGACCAGCGTTCGTGCTGGACGTGCAGACCGCGTGAGACGACGCTTCATCCAGTCCCAAACATGCTCAATGGGGGACAGATCCGGAGATCTTGCTGGCCAGGGTAGTTGACTTACACCTTCTAGAGCACGTTGGGTGGCACGGGATACATGCGGACGTGCATTGTCCTGTTGGAACAGCAAGTTCCCTTGCCGGTCTAGGAATGGTAGAACGATGGGTTCGATGACGGTTTGGATGTACTGTGCACTATTCAGTGTCCCCGCGACGATCACCAGTGGTGCACGGCCAGTGTAGGAGATCGCTCCCCACACCATGATGCCTGGTGTTGGCCCTGTGTGCCTCAGTCGTATGCAGTCCTGATTGTGGCGCTCACCTGCACGGCGCCAAACATGCATACGACCATCATTGGCACCAAGGCAGAAGCGACTCTCATCGCTGAAGACGACACGTCTCCATTCGTCCCTCCATTCACGCCTGTCGCGACACCACTGGAGGCGGGCTGCACGATGTTGGGGCGTGAGCGGAAGACGGCCTAACGGTGTGCGGGACGGTAGCCCAGCTTCATGGAGACGGTTGCGAATGGTCCTCGCCGATACCCCAGGAGCAACAGTGTCCCTAATTTGCTGGGAAGTGGCGGTGCGGTCCCCTACGGCACTGCGTAGGATCCTACGGTCTTGGCGTGCATCCGTGCGTCGCTGCGGTCCGGTCCCAGGTCGACGGGCACGTGCACCTTCCGCCGACCACTGGCGACAACATCGATGTACTGTGGAGACCTCACGCCCCACGTGTTGAGCAATTCGGCGGTACGTCCACCCGGCCTCCCGCAAGCCCACTATACGCCCTCGCTCAAAGTCCGTCAACTGCACATACGGTTCACGTCCACGCTGTCGCGGCATGCTACCAGTGTTAAAGACTGCGATGGAGCTCCGTATGCCACGGCAAACTGGCTGACACTGACGGCGGCGGTGCACAAATGCTGCGCAGCTAGCGCCATTCGACGGCCAACACCGCGGTTCCTGGTGTGTCCGCTGTGCCGTGCGTGTGATCATTGCTTGTACAGCCCTCTCGCAGTGTCCGGAGCAAGTATGGTGGGTCTGACACACCGGTGTCAATGTGTTCTTTTTTCCATTTCCAGGAGTATATTTCCTGTCCATTTAGAATACCATCTTATGCCTGTTTGTTCATACCTTCCTCCTTCTTATGACCTAATGGGCCAAGTTTCTTTTCTACTGCCAGTTTGAAGTAATGTGCTTTCGTTTGCCTTAGCATCTCCATCATTTTCTAAGCACTGCTGCTGCCTTCAGAGTGCCATATGGTGCTAACTGCGAATCCATCTCTTGTCATTCCCACTGCTTCTCTCACATCGAGGCTTCCTTTGATGCAAATAGTCCTGTTAATTCCACCTTTTCCCAATTCCGCAAAACTTTCTTCAAAATCAGTTCTGGTACGACTAGTGCTGAAATACCTTGTTCGTCTTTGTTTATCCACACTGTGACTAGATCGCTCTTCATTGTTTAGCTTTTTGCACGTACAGCACCCACAATACAAGTGCCACTTATTGGAAGGGTTGGTATTATTTTGCCAGCGATATGTGCATCTACATGTACATCTACACTCCAGCTGCCTTCATTAGGGAAGCACCCACTATCACCAACAGTCGGCTCACTTTCGAATTTATTTATCTCCTAAATAATGCACTCAGAAATACAATGCAGTGTTACAGGTCTTTTTTAGCAAGTGTTTCATAATAGTTACTGAGAACGTGGGATTGTAAGGTTAGAAGCTGCCTTGGAATATCTTAGACCAGTCATTACAAATAAATTCAGTAATATTAATCTGATCTTTACTTCATTAGTAGAAATAATGTTCACCACAGGATCTTTAAACTCCAGGAATCCAAGTGGTTATATTAATACACACATCAAAATAGTTTTTGCGTCACCTCGATTCCGAGAGTTCCGGAACCTGTACAGAAAATTGGAACAGAGATCAACATCATTTCGGCGCTTTTTATTGCTCTTGAAAACCACACATTGCTTGTTGTACCACCATACAGCGAGACCCTCAGAGGTGGTGGGCCATATTGCTCTACACACCGGTACCTCTAATACCCAGTAGCACGTCCTCTTGCATTGATGCATGCCTGTATTCATTGTGGCATACTATCCACAAGTTCATCAAGGCACTGTTGGTCCAGATCGTCCCACGCCTCAACAGCGATTCGGTGTAGATCCTTAGAGTGGTTGGTGGGTCACATCGTCCATAAACAGCCCTTTGCAATCGATCCCAGGCATGATCGATAGGGTTCACATCTGGAGAACATGCTGGCCACTCTAGTCAAGCAATGTCATCATCCTGAAGGAAGTGATTCAGAAGATGTGCACGATGGGGGAGCGAATTGTCGTCCGTGAAGACGAATGCCTCGCCAATATGCTGCTGATACGATTGCACTATTGGTCGGAGGATGGCATTCACGTATTGTACAGTCATTACGGCGCCTTCTGTGACCACCAGCGGTGTACGTCGGCTCGACATAATGCCTCCTCAAAACATCAGGGAACCTCCACCTTGCTGCACTCGCTGGACAGTGTGTCTAAGGGGTTCAGTCTGATCAGGTTGCCTACAAACACATCTCTGACAATTGTCTGCTTGAAGGCACATGCGGCACTCACTGGTGAAGGGAATGTGAGTGGTCCATTCGCTGGTCCATTCGGCATGTTTTTGGGCCCACCTGTACTGCGTCGCATGGTGTCGTGGTTGCATAGATGGATCTCGCCATGGACGTCGGGAGTGAAGTTGCGCATCATGCAGCCTATTGCGCATAGTTTGAGTCGTAACACGATGTCGTGTGGCTGCACGAAAAAAAAAAAACATTATTCAAAATGGTGGCGTTGCTGTCAGGGTAGCGGTCATCCACTGCAGTAGTAGCCCTTGGGCAGCCTGATTGAGGCGACAGTTCCTGTCCGGACATCATCACTTTTGTTCACTCCGAGACGCCTGGTCACTTAACTTGTTGAGAGCCCTTCTTGGCACAAAGTAACGATGCGGACGCGATCGAACCACGGTATTGACCATCTAGGCATTGTTGAACTACAGACAACACGAGCCGTGCACCACCTTCCTGGTGGAATGACTGGAACTTACCGGCTGTCGGACCCCCTCCGTCTAATAGGCGCTGTTCTTGCATGGTTGTTTACATCTTTGGGCGGGTTTAATGACATGTCGGAACAGTCAAAGGGACTGTGTCTGTGATATAATATCCACAGTCAACGTCTATCTTCAGGAGTTCTGTGAACTGGGGTGATGCAAAACTTTTTTTGATGTGTATATCAATAAAGTTAGAGTGTGCTTGTAAGTTTAGCAGCGTTCTGTTATTTGTGTAACTAGTCATTTATCAGTGGAACATTTTCTGAATGGTTGAAGCACACTGAAGTTAAACTTTCGTTCTAGAAAGGAGATAAGGAAATGCTGTCAAATTTCTGTCGAATTCTACTTTTGCCAGAATTCTCGAAAGTTCAAAACATGTAATATAAAATCGGATTGTTAACCATCCGATGACAAATAATACATTGTGAAACTCGTGTTTCGGTTCTCTAAAGGGGTTCAGTTTTGAGAAGATTATTTTCACTGAAGATGTGGTTGTTGAAGCCAACTCTCCAGTCGTGGCATTTCTCTTGCTGATCACTCCACGTGGACGAACCACCCTGCCCGCCTCCAGACTGTCCCCTGGCGCGTGGCTCTTTGTCCTGGCGACAGGACTAATCCGTCTGTGATGCCGTTGGCGTGCAAATCACTATACGCCACATTTTAACCGAGAGCATTTTGTTTTGTGATAAGCGGCCACAAACAAATTTACATGGGATTGTGTCCTCTGTTTTAGCTGATGGTGAGATGAGTGTGGTCAATCTTCTAAAATTTTGTGGTGTTTCTGGATTCTGGACAAAGCTTTTAGGTGGGAGCTTTTAGTGTGTTCCAGAGCGGTTGGCTTATCCCTTTTATTCCAGCGATCAGCCAACTACTGGTATCTGCTGCCTTCTTTCAATATTTACCACTGATTTTTCCGTTGTCTGATAGTGTGTTTTTATTTGCAGTCCCCGTTTTAAAAATTTTACCTTTGACACTCATCTCATTAAACTTTAATACAGCTGTATACAAACTGTTTTTCGTGCACCTGCACCACTGCATCATCATCTTTATCATCATCATCATCATCATCATCACCGTCATCATCATCACCATAATAGAGTGACGATGTAGATAATTCAATAGACAATAAATTACACGCTGTTTGTGTCTTTTGTGACCTGTCAAAGGCATTTGACTGTATAAATCCCAATATCTGTTTTAGGGAACCAGAATATTAGGGTGTAACAGGAACTGCTGCAAAATAATTAAAACTGGGTATCTCCGACAGGAAACAAAAGGGTCAATGAGAAAGTAACGTGTATTAAGCCATCACGCATAATCTAACTAGGAAATAATTATGTGTGATGTAACGAAAAGTTACATGGTGGACACTTATTTTTTTGTGTGTGTCAGTAACTTTTCGTCAATAATACTAACGGATGCCAAGTTTGTTCTGTTTGCAGATTATACAAACACTGCAGTAAATAGCAAATCAAGTATAATTTTAGAAAGATCGTTTAATCAAATTTTCATGGACATTAATAAATGGTTCCCAGCCGATTCGTAGTCATTAAACGTCGGGAAAACACACTATATGCAGTTCAAGACTGGTAAGAGATTTCATGCCTGTTGTTGTTGGTGTTGGTGGTCTTCCGTCCAATGACTGGTTTGATGCAACTCTTCAGGCTAGTCTGTCCTATGCAAGCCTCTTCATCTCAGGGTAGCTACTGCAACCTATATCCTTGTGAATCTACTTAGTATATTCATCTCTTGGTCTCCCTCTACGATTTCTACCCTCCACGCTCCCCTCCAGTACTAAATTCGTGATCCCTGGATTCCTCAGAACATGTCCTACCAACCGATATCTTCTTCTAGTCAAGTTGTGACACAAATTTCTCCTCAATTCTATTCAATACCTCCTCATTAGTTATGTGATCTACCCATCTAATCTTCAGCATTCTTCTGTAGCACCACATTTCGAAAGCTTCTCTTCTCTTTTTGTCTAAACTATTTATGGTCCATGTTTCACTTCCATGCATGGCTACACTCCATACAAATACTTTCAGAAACGACTTCCTGGGTCTTAAATTTATACTCGATGTTAACAAATTTCTCTTCTTCAGAAACGCTTTCCTTGCCATTGCCAATCTAAATTTTATATCCTCTCTACTTCGACCATCATCTGTTATTTTGCTTCTCAAATAGCAAAACTCATCTACTACTTTAAGTGTCTCATTTCCTAATATAATCCCGTCAGCATCAACTAATTTAATCCAAATACATTCCATTATCCTCGTTTTGCTGTTGTTGTTGTTCATCTTATATTCTCCTTTCAAGACACTGTCCATACCATTCAACTGCTCTTCCATGTCCTTTGCTGTGTCTGACAGAAATACAATGTCATCGGCAAACCTCAAGGCTGTTATTTCTTTTCCCTGGATTTTAATTCGTACTCCAAATTTTTCTTTTGTTTCATTAATTGCTTGCTAAATATACATATTGAATAACGTGGGGGATAGGCGATAATCCTGTCTTACTCTCTTCTCAACCATTACTTCCCTTTGATGCCCCTCGACTCTTATAACTACCATCTGGTTTCTGTACAAATTGTAAATAGCCTTTTGCTCCCTGTATTTTATCCCGGCCACCCTCAGAATCTGAAACAGAGTATTCCAGTCAACATTGTCAAAAACTTTCTCCAAGTCTACAAATGCAATAAACTTAGGTCCACCTTTCCTTAATCTTTCTTCTAAGATAAGTCGTAGAGTCAGTATTGCCTCACGTGTTCCAATATTTCTACGGAATCCAAACTGATCTTCCCCGAGGTCGGCTTCTACCAGTTTTTCCATTCGTCTGTAAAGAATTCGTGTTATTATTTGGCTTATTAAACTGATAGTTCGCTAATTTTCACACTTGTCAACGCTTGCTTTCTTTGGGATTGGAATTATTATATTTTTCTTGAAGTGTGAGGATATTTGGCCTGTCTCATACATCTTGCTCACCAGATGGTAGAGTTTTGCCAGGGCTGGCTCTCCCAAGGCTATCAGTATTTGTAATGGAATGTTGTCTACTCCCAGGACCTTGTTTCGACTTAGGTCTTTCAGTGCTCTGTCAAACTCTTCACGCAGTATCATATGTCCCATCCCATCTTCATCTACATCCTCTTCCATTTCCATAATAATGCCCTCAAGTACATCACCCTTGTATAGATCCTCTATGTACTCCTTCCACCTTTCTGCTTTCCCTTCTTTGTTTAGATTTGGTTTTCCATCTGAGCCCTTGATATTCATACAAGTGGTTTTCTTTTCTCCAAAGGTCTACATTTTCGCTAGGCGGCATCTATCGTACCCCTAGTGATATATGGTATGCTTCTACATCCTTAGGTTTGTCCTCTAGCCATTCCTGCTTAGCCATTTTGCATTTCCTGTCGAGGTCATTTTTTGAGACGTTTGTATTCCTTTTCACCTGCTTATATTATCAATTAAATTAAATATCTCTTGTGTTACCCAAGAATTTCTCCTAGCTCTCGTCTTTTTACCTATTTGATTCTCTGCTGCCTTCACTACATCTCTCAGAGCTACCCATCCTTCTTCCACTGTATTTCTTTCCCCTGTTCTTGTCAATTGTTCCCTAATGCTATCTCTGAAACTCTCTACCCTCTGGTTCTTTCATGTCCTTAAATTCCTGCGTTTTTTTCAGTTTCTTCAGTATTAATCTGCAGTTCGTAACCAATAAATTGTAACCAGAGCTCACTTCTGCCCCTAAAAATGTCTTACAATTTAAAACGTAGTTCCTAAACCTGTCTTACACTGAAACCTTCAAGTGTCTCCAGGCCTCTTCCATGTATACAGCCTTCTTTCATGATTCTTAAACCAAGAGTTAGCTATGATGGAGTTATGCTCTGTGCAAAATTCTACCAGGCGGATTTCTCTTTCACTCCTTATCCCCAGTCCATATTCACCTGCAACTTTTCCTCCTTTTCCGTTTCCTAGTATCGAATTCCAGTCCCCATGACTATGAAATTTTCGTCTCCCGTAACTGTCTGAATAATTTCTTTTGTCCCATCATGTATTTCTTCAGTCTCTTCGTCACCTGCAGACCTATTTGCTATATAAACTTGTACTACTATGGAAGGTTTGAGTTTTGTGTCTATCTTGGCTACAATAATGCGTTCACTATGTAGTAGCTTTTCCGTATTCCTATGTTTTTATTCGTTATTAAACCTACTCCTGCATTACCCCTATTTGATTTTGTGTTTATAAACCCGTATTCACATGACCAGAAGTCTTGTTCCTCCTGAACAGAAGTCATGTACCTCCTGCCACAGATCTTCACTAATTCCCACTATATCTAACTTTAACCTACCCATTTCCATTTTTAAATTTTCTAACGTACCTACCCGATTAAAGGATCTGACATTCGACGCTCCGATCCGTAGCACGCCAGTTTTGTTTCTTCTGATACCGATGTTCTCCTGATTACTCCCCACTCAGAGGTCCGAATGGGGGACTGTTTTACCTCTGGAATATCTTACCCAAGACGACGCCATATAGTAAAGAATGCCCACGGGAAAAATTGCAGCTGAAGTTTCCCCTTGCTTTCAGCCATTAGCAGTAACAGCACAGGGATGCTGTTATGGTTGATGTTACAAGGCCAGTTTTATCAATCATCCATACTGTTGCCCCTGCAACTACTGAAAGGCTGCTGCCCCTCTTGAGGAACCACACGCTACATATTGTTATGTTTGTGCAGTTAAACTGTACTTACACCATGTGATCAAAAGTATCCGGACTCCGGGCTGAAAATGACTTACAAGTTCATGGCGCTCTGCTTCGGTAATGCTGGAATTCAATATGATGACAGCTTCCACTCTCGCAGGCATACGTTCAGTCACGTGCTGGAATGTTTCTTGGGAAATGGCAGCCCATTCTTCACGGAGGGCTGCACTGAGGAGAGGTATCGATGTCGGTCGGTGAGGCCTGGCACGAAGTCGGCGTTCCAAAACATCCCAAAGGCGTTCTGTAGGATTCAGTCATGACTCTGTGCAGGCCAGTCCATTAGAGGGATGTTGTTGTCGTGTAACCAATCCGCCACGGGCCGTGCATTATGAACAGGTGCTCGATAGTGTTAAAAGATGCAGTCGCCATCCCCGAATTGCTCTTCAACAGTGGGAAGGGAGAAGGTGCTTAAAACTTCAATGTAGGCCTGTGCTGTGGTAGTGCCACGCAGAACAACAAGAGGTGTAAGCCCCCTCCATGAAAAACACGACCACACCATTACACCACCGCCTCCGAATTTTACTGTTGGTACTACACACACTGGCAGATGACGTTCACCGGGCATACGCCATACCGACACCCTGCCATCGGATCGCCACATTGTATACCTTGATTCATAAATACACACAATGTCTTTCCACCGTTCAGTCGTCCAGTGTTCACCCTCCCTCATGCGAGGCGTCGTTTGGCATTTACCGGCGTGATGTGTGGCTTATGAGCAGCTGCTCGACCATGAAATCCAAGTTTTCTCACCTTCCTCCTAACGTTCATAGTACTTCCAATGGCTCCTGATGCAGTTTGGAATTCCTCTGTGACGGTCTGGATAAATGTCTGCCTATAACACGTTAAGACCCTCTTCAACTGTCGGCCGTCTCTGTCAGTCAACAGAAAAGGTTGGCCCGTACTCTTTTGTGCTGTACATGTCCCTTCACGTTTCTACTTCACTATGACATCGGAAACAGGGATGTTTAGGATTGTGGCAATATCGCATACAGACGTATGAGACAAGTGGCACGCAATCACCGGACCATGTTCGAAGTTCTTGCGTTCCGCGTAGCGCCCTATTCTGCTCTCTCACGATGTCTAATGACTACTGAGTCGCTAACATGGAGTACCTGGCAGTAGATGGCAGCACAATGCACCTAATATGAAAAACGTATGTTTTCACGTGGGGGGGGGGGGGGGGGGGGTTGTCGGGATACTTTTGTTCACATAGTGCACATGAAAAGTAATTGCTTGGGTTACATAAAAACGCAGGAGTTACGTGTTCAACTAATTTTTATTACTTATAAAATGCAATTTATATTCTGTAAGGATATAACATACACAATGTACACAGTGGACTAAGACTGATTAGATTAGATTAGATTTACTTTCATTCCAATTGATCCGTAGTGAGGAGGTCCTCCAGGATGTGGAACATGTCAGAAAAACAACAATACATGACAAATATTTAAACTAAAACAAATAAGCTAATGTACCATTCCACAGGTCCCAAGTGGAATGATCGTCATTTTTTAATGAACACTAAGAGTCATTTTACAAATACTATTGCACTGAATTTAAAATAAAAAAGTTTTTTATTTATTTATAAGGTAAGAAACATATAATACAACTACTGTAATACTTATTTACAATGAACACATTACTGCACTGAAATGGTGCAGAAGTTAGATTATACTTACACACACACACACACACACACACACACACACACACACACACACACAAATTTTCAGTGAACACATTACTGCACTGAAATTGTGCAGAAGTTATGTTGTACTTATATACAAATCAGTTGGTTTTCCTCAGGAATTCATCAATGGAGTAGAAGGAGTTGGCCACCAATAAATCTTTTAGGCTTCTCTTAAACTGAATTTCATTGGTTGTTAAGCTTTTTATGGCTGCTGGCAAGTTATTGAAAATGTGTGTTCCTGAATAATGCACACCTTTTTGTACAAGACTAAGTGACTTTAAATCCTTGTGAAGATTATTCTTATTTCTAGTATTGATTCCATGAATTGAGCTGTTGGTTTGAAAAAGTGATATATTTTTAATGACAAATTTCATTAAGGAATAAATATATTGGGAAGCTGTAGTTAGTATCCCTAGTTCCCTAAACAGGCTTCTGCATGATGTTCTTGAGTTCACACCACATATAATTCTTACTGCACGTTTTTGTGCCCGGAAAACTTTACCTTGGCTTGATGAATTACCCCAGAAAACAATCCCATATGACATTATGGAATGAAAGTAAGCATAGTATGCCAGCTTTTTCATTTTTATATCCCCTATGTCTGACAAAATTCGCATTGCAAACAGAGATTTGTTAAGACGCTTCAGCAGTTCTGTGGTGTGCTCCTCCCAGTTGAATTTATTATCAAGCTGTAATCCCAAGAATTTAACACCGTCCACTTCTTCTATCTTCTTGTCATCATATGTTAGACATATACTCTTGGGACACCCCTTACAAGTTCTGAACTGCATGTAGTGTGTTTTTTCAAAGTTTAGTGACAAAGAATTGGCTAGGAACCAGTGATTAATGTCTACAAATATTTTATTGGCTGATCTTTCTAAGACTACACTTGATTTGCTATTTATTGCAATGTTTGTATCATCAGCAAACAAAACAAACTTGGCATCTGGTAATGTTACTGATGAAAGGTCATTGATATACACAAGAAAAAGTAAGGGCCCCAAAATGGAACCTTGTGGGACCCCACATGTAATTAGTTCCCAGTTGGATGATGCCTGATAGCTTGATACATGTCTCTTTCCTAATAACACCCTTTGTTTCCTGCCAGAGATATAAGATTTGAACCATTTTGCAGCATTTCCTGTTACACTATAATATTCTAGTTTACTTAAAAGGATATTGTGATTTACACAGTCAAATGCCTTTGACAGATCACAAAATATACCAGTTGCCTGAAAGATGTACGGTACTAATTATGTTCAACACAAACAAAAAATAAGTCCTCGGCTCGTATTTTCTCTCGTACACATTCCATTAATGTTACTTTCTGTGGTAATGCTAGTACTATTACCTGTAATCCTCTCATTTATTACGTCATTTATGTAGTGTAACAAAATGCCGAACCATAGTTTTGGTAGAGCACAACTCTAGCGACAAGTGTTATTACCTTTTTAAATGAAAAATTTAGAATTTTTTGAGGTATTCCACATCCACGAGGACGATTTCATTTGGTATATGTGGACCGTACAATAGCATATCTGTTTTCATTTGTTAACATTTGTTGTCTATTATTTTTTCCTGACGTGTATATCTCAACTAACCTCTGAACACTTTCAGTCGATCTTCAATCATGTGACAGTTCAGTTTCTTCAGCACCTCTGTGGCATTCTCCCACGAGACAACCAATCCAGTGATCATTCATGTTTCCCTTCTTTGTATACAACTAACCCCCCCCCCCACCCCCACGACTCCTATTCCGTAATGATGGGACACACATAATCAGTATCCTAGGATAGGTTGCAAGAGTTATTTGTGAGCAATTCCGTTTTTAGACTGATGGCATTTCCAAGCATTTGTGTTAGTGTCAAACGTTGCTTTAGGCGAGAGGAGTGGTTCTGACGTGGGACTTTTTCTCAAGAGCTTCCGAAGGTTAACGATGTTGTAGTACCAATGGACCAAAGTCTGCCATCCGCTTTACCTGCGACTGAGCGTATGTGATCCTCCTCGTCTACAGGAAAGTATCAATGTTGGACGACAGTAATGAATTGCAGGAGGCTTGGACCAAATTTGCACATGTTCTAATGAATGACAACTCTGTTTAAATGTGGATAGCTGAAAGGTAGTGCCTGTGACATAGAGAAAAAAATGATGGTATCTTATTACAAGGATTAGCGGTGAAAGTCCTGAGACTGTCACATCATACACGTATTCGGGTGCACGCGCCGCCTCTCCACAAACGACGCGTTAGCCTCCAGTCGGCAGCTCTCAGAGACAGAGACAGAGACAGAGAGACAGATACGTAATGCATTCAGGCCCAGGCGAGTTCAGGCTATGGAGCAGAATGAAGATACGAAGACACTCACCGCCTTGGCCTTCTTGCCGTATTTTGGTGCCATGTCGTCAAGAATCGGAAGAGTCCTCGGGAGATATGGAATTAAATGTGTATTTCAACCATGTGCAAAGCTGAGAAACCTATTGGATTCGGTTAAAGATGACCCTGGCCTGAGGAAATGTGGTGCGTACAAGATGCCTTGTGGTTGTGGGGCAGCATATATAGGCCAGACATGCCGCACAGTACAAGAACGCTGCGATTAACATCAGCGTCACACACGCCTTCGTCAACCGGAAAAGTCGGCAATACAGGACATCGTATGATTTATGAAAAGACGGAAGTTTTGTCCCCGGCATCATCCAACTGGGACTGCGTCATTAAGGAAGCAATATATATTCGTACAGCCGATAATCTCGTCAACAAGGATGCGGGATTTCAACCGAGCACAGCCTGGAACCCTGCGCTGGCTGCTATTAAACCACAACTCGAAAATCCAGATTGTTCACTAACAGGCCCGTCATAACACTGGCCCAGTTCGGCCGTTGGAGAGTAACGCCTGGCCGCACTGCTGGCAAACGCAGCGTACCAGCGGCAGTTTGAATATGGCAAATCACTGGCCATGCGCGATTTCCGCGGCTGCGCATTCTTCGCGCGCGTGTTCTAAAAACGGGGCGTCGGTGTGCGGATACCGTCAGTCGTACCTAGTTAGCCACGAGCGAGGCTGAACCACCTGAATATGTCGGACAGTTCCTCCGAGGAAATACTGTGGAATTTGCACAACGTAATCCGGTTGCAAACCGGTGAAGACTATTTACATCCGTTTTCTTGTCGAGATTGAGTCGGCTCTCTTACGTAAAGCGAAACGAAAAAATCGTAACAAAATGTTTTTGGCGCATTACAAGTCCTTATCAAGTATGCGTAACGTCAGACGTTGAACTAATTCAAAGGTGTACTGCTAGAATTGTAACAGGTATAGCCCACAGAAAAATGTAACAGAAATGCTCTGGGAACTTAGCTGAAAGTGCTTGGAAGAAAGTAGTAGTTCTCGCCAAACCCTGTTGGGTAAATGTAGAAAACCCGTATTCTAAGACGAATACCAATATGCTGCCAGCATCGTATATCTCTCGTAGAGCTAGAGCTCACGAACAAAAGAGATGAGGGCGTGTACAGAGGCCCAGTATGCGAATGGGGTGGGGAAGGAAACTGCTGACATTGGTACGATTTACACTCCACCGCGGACTGCACGATGCACTGTGCGGAGCGCACACACGCACCTGCCCGCCCTTCGCACGACCTGGAGGGGCGCGCACACACGCACCTTCTTCCCCCACCCCCCTCCCCCTCCACTCCCCCCACCAACCAACTCGTGTCCTAATACAATCTAGATGGGTACTGTTTTGTAAGTAAAATTGCTTATTTCATACTGGCTTACCTGTTGTGAGTACAGTGACAAAATGATCCACGAAATGCTTCAATAATATTTATTACCTCCTGAACACCACACCACTGTTCATAATTAAAACCCGAGAAGCCTGTTACCCAAAACTTTTCCAAGGGCACAGACCTGTTAAAAAATTTTACAATAGGTAGGGTCAATAGTTCACCAAACCGTCTTTGCAGAACTTTTCTCTGTGCTTAACCTGATGCAAGTTTTGCAAGTCTGTAGCAGTGTTGCACAAATTTCAGATTCCTTTATTAGCGACTGGCACACCGTACAGTCAAAAGGTCTTGCCTTGAGGTGTTGTACTAACTTTATACACTCCTGGAAATTGAAATAAGAACACCGTGAATTCATTGTCCCAGGAAGGGGAAACTTTATTGACACATTCCTGGGGTCAGATACATCACATGATCACACTGACAGAACCACAGGCACATAGACACAGGCAACAGAGCATGCACAATGTCGGCACTAGTACAGTGTATATCCACCTTTCGCAGCAATGCAGGCTACTATTCTCCCATGGAGACGATCGTAGAGATGCTGGATGTAGTCCTGTGGAACGGCTTGCCATGCCATTTCCACCTGGCGCCTCAGTTGGACCAGCGTTCGTGCTGGACGTGCAGACCGCGTGAGACGACGCTTCATCCAGTCCCAAACATGCTCAATGGGGGACAGATCCGGAGATCTTGCTGGCCAGGGTAGTTGACTTACACCTTCTAGAGCACGTTGGGTGGCACGGGATATATGCGGACGTGCATTGTCCTGTTGGAACAGCAAGTTCCCTTGCCGGTCTAGGAATGGTAGAACGATGGGTTCGATGACGGTTTGGATGTACCGTGCACTATTCAGTGTCCCCTCGACGATCACCAGTGGTGTAAGGCCAGTGTAGGAGATCGCTCCCCACACCATGATGCCGTGTGTTGACCCTGTGTGCCTCGGTCGTATGCAGTCCTGATTGTGGCGCTCACCTGCACGGCGCCAAACACGCATACGACCATCATTGGCACCAAGGCAGAAGCGACTCTCATCGCTGAAGACGACACGTCTCCATTCGTCCCTGCATTCACGCCTGTCGTGACACCACTGGAGGCGGGCTGCACGATGTTGGGGCGTGAGCGGAAGACGGCCTAACGGTGTGCGGGACCATAGCCCAGCTTCGTGGAGACGGTTGCGAATGGTCCTCGCCGATACCCCAGGAGCAACAGTGTCCCTAATTTGCTGGGAAGTGGCGGTGCGGTCCCCTACGGCACTGCGTAGGATCCTACGGTCTTGGCGTGCATCCGTGTGTCGCTGCGGTCCGGTCCCCGGTCGACGGGCACGTGCACCTTCCGCCGACCACTGGCGACAACATCGATGTACTGTGGAGACCTCACGCCCCACGTGTTGAGCAATTCGGCGGTACGTCCACCCGGCCTCCCGCATGCCCACTATACGCCCTCGCTCAAAGTCCGTCAACTGCACATACGGTTCACGTCCACGCTGTCGCGGCATGCTATCAGTGTTAAAGACTGCGATGGAGCTCCGTATGCCACGGCAAACTGGCTGACACTGACGGCGGCGGTGCACAAATGCTGCGCAGCTAGCGCCATTCGACGGCCAACACCGCGGTTCCTGGTGTGTCCGCTGTGCCGTGCGTGTGATCATTGCTTGTACAGCCCTCTCGCAGTGTCCGGAGCAAGTATGGTGGGTCTGACACACCGGTGTCAATGTGTTCTTTTTTCCATTTCCAGGAGTGTATGTAGCGTCTACGATACCTACTATTAAGATGAATCAAGTTAATGAAAGTTATTTAAATAAGTTATGAAAGGAGAAAAACATGTATAAAATTCTAATACTACGCATAGTTGCTACAGTACATATCGGCCACCTGGGTCCCACTCACATGGCCCTTTTTAAGTTTAGTGCGGAACGTATGCGTTAGTGAGCCATAGTTTTGTGTAAAGTGATCGTTGGAGAAGACTTCTACATCAACTGTCACTAGGTAGTCACCATTTTGTAACTGGCAGGCTTAGCGAGACACCAGCGTAACAATAGAAAATTCCTTCTTGGAAAACTATTTAGGGTAGATAAATTAGAAGCTCACGTCTGACGGAAGTTATTTAATCTGTTTGCAGTAATTATACCTGACTTCATGGGAACTGCTATCAAGTGTCCACGAGTCAGTTGTCGCAACAATGGTTCTTGAAGTACATAACTAAAAGAGGCGGAAGGATTAATTATTGCAATAAAACAGGTAGAGATGCAGTCGTGTCACACCTTACGGAAAAACATTTAGCTCTCGATAGTAGCATGTAGAACTCTGGCTCAAGTCCAGAAAAATAGTTGTCCAACCGCTGAACATGTATGTGCGAGAGACTTTTTTGCTCTTGATTTTTTTTTCGGCTTGCATTTTAAAAGTTTCCAGTGATCTTTCTATGCGAAAACAGTAGTACATATTTGCAACAGCTATACAAGTAATTAATTCTGACTTGGCACTGTCTGTTCATAAAAAAGTGTTGGTACAGTAATATCGTCTGGAACAATGTACCCCGACCATGTGGCCAATTGGTCCAACGTTGGGGCATTGTGAAACATAATGATTTCATCATTTAATTTAGTTAAGACATTGGTTACTTAATTAAAAATATAACGCCTTTACAGCCACAATTTATTTTAATACAAATTCCTACACCGTTAGGGAAGAAACTAAGATCATAAATTGTGTTATTGTTAAAATAAGTGGGTCAGTAATGTATCCCAAAAATTTTTATCTGTGTTCGTCTGAGTGCTCCCTCAAAAATACGTAAAAGAAGCCCTGTCACATCATTTTTAACACATCACAGGTGTGCTTAGTGCTTACAACTATAGCATCGAATCCGTTCATCACTTGGATTGCTGTGAATAAATACACTGATGGAAAAAGTCGCAGTTTTAAAAAATAATTCATGTAGAGTAATGAAATTTCTGGGATACATTTCTCTAGGTAACATATTTAAGTGATTGACTTTTACAAGTTCGGATGTTAATGTCAGTGCAAGATAAACCATTTCAAGTGCGAAATGCTGATACATTAATAACCGACATTGTTGTGGTCTTCAGTCCTGAGACTGGTTTTTGCAGCTCTCCATGCTACTCTATCCTGTGCAAGCTTCTTCATCTCCCAGTACCTACTGCAGCCTACATCCTTCTGAATCTGCTTAGTGTATTCATCTCTTGGTCTCCCTCTACGATTATTACCCTCCACCCTGTCATCCAGTACTAAATTGGTGATCCCTTGATGCCTCAGAACATGTCCTACCAACCGATCCCCTCTTCTAGTCAAGTTGTGCAACAAACTCCTCTTCTCCCCAATTCTATTCAATACCTCCTCATTAGTTTTATGATCTACCCCATCTAATTTTCAGCATTCTTCTATAGCACCACATTTCGAAAGCTTCTATTCTCTTCTTGCCTAAGCTATTTATGGTCCATGTTTCACTTCCATACATGGCTATACTCCATACAAATACTTTCAGAAACGACTTCCTGACACTTAAATCTATACTCCATGTTAACAAATTTCTGTTCATCAGAAACGCTTTCCTTGCCATTGCCAGTCTACATTTTATATCCTCTCTACTTCTACCGTCATCAGTCATTTTGCTCCCCAAATAGCAAAACTCCTTTACTACTTTACGTGTCTCATTTCCTAATCTAATTCCCTCAGCATCACCCGAATTTAATGCGACTACATTCCATTATCCTCGTTTTGCTTTTGTTGATGTTCATCTTATACCGTCCTTTCAAGACACTGTCCATTCCGTTCAACTGCTCTTCCAAGTCCTTTGCTGTCTCTGACAGAATTACAATGTCATCGGCGAACCTCAAAGTTTTTACTTCTTCTCCGTGGATTTTAATACGTACTCCGAATTTTTCTTTTGTTTCCTTCACTGCTTGCTCATTATACAGGCTGAATAACATTGGGGAGGGGCTAGAACCCTGTCTCACTCCCTTCCCAACCACTGCTTCCCTTTCATGCCCATCGACTCTTATAACTGCCATATGCTTTCTGCACAGATTGTAAATAGCCTTTCGCTCCCTGGATTTTACCCCTGCCACCTTCAGAATTTGAAAGAGAGTATTCCAGTCAACATTGTCAAAAGCTTTCTCCAAGTCTACAAATGCTAGAAACGTAGGTTTGCCTTTCATTAATCTCTCTTCTAAGATAAGTCGTAGGGTCAGTATTGCCTCACGTGTTCCAACATTTCTACGGAATCCAAACTGATCTTACCCGAGGTCGGCTTCTACCAGTTTTTCCATTCACGTTAGTATTTTGCAGCTGTGACTTATTAAACTGATAGTTAGGTAATTTTCACACCTGTCAACATATGCTTTCTTTGGGATTGGAATTATTATATTCTTCTTGAAGTCTGAGGGTATTTCGCCTGTTTCATACATCTTGCTCACCAGATGTTAGAGTTTTGTCAGAACTGGCTCTCCCAAGGCTGTCAGAACTGGCTCTCCCAAGGCTGTCAGGACATCTAATGGAATGTTGTCTACTCCCGGGATCTTGTTTCGGCTTAGGTTTTTCAGTGCTCTGTCGAACTCTTCACACAGTATCGTATCTCCCATTTCATCCTCATCTACATCCTCTTCCATTTCCATAATATTGTCCTCAAGAACATCGCCCCTGTATAGACCCTCTATATACTCCTTCCACCTTTCTGCTTTCCCTTCTTTGCAGTAACCGATGTAACCGCTAGAATGTTGAATGCAAGCTGTAAACCTGCACGCCTTGTGTTGTGCAGCCGCCGAATTTCAATTTGTGGGACGGAGTTGGACGCCTGTTGCGCTTGGTCGGTCAGTATGGGGAATGTTAATGCTGTTTATGGATGACGCAGGGGCTGTCGTCCGATGAGGTGCCATATTTACTCAATGGGGGCTAGATGTGGTGATGAAGTGGGCCAAGGCTCAGCAGTGGTATATGGTCGAGCGTTATCTAGATGGAAGAAACCTGCGTACGAATGGAAGCACAGCAGGTGGAACTGCCAGAGTGCTGGGAGCCGTCCCTGAAGTCAGCAGCTGGCCGTGTCTCCGTGGTGTCGGTCTTCTTGCTACCGTATGTTCTCGTGACTGCCGCTGCCAGCGTTCATCTGCATTTCTGCCAAAGGTTCCTGCCATTCCACAGAAGGAACATCCAGCTTCTCGTAGCCCTGTTACACGACCTCGTTCGAAGTCAATGAAGTGTTGGTAATGACGTCTTTGTAGCCTTAAAGGCATACTTTACCAACAACAGGTCACCACGTCAAGTTCCGACGGTAACTAACGCTCACGACCGTTTCAGCGTGTATTTAAAGCAAACCTGATTCGCATCCTCGTGCTGACGCTACTAGCACCTATCGTATGCGACCGGTGCGAGTGTCGAATCAACATCATCTTTCAGCTGTAGATACCCGCCAACCATCTTTCGTTTATGCCGCACAACTTCCGCTTGGTGTTGCAGTGTTTTTTTTCCCCCGTCGGTGTAGTCTGACGCCTGACACAGGGCATCCGCATCCTCGTCTCCTTCATCTCCAAGAACCTTCTTAAGAATGCCTGCTGTCTTTCCGCGCTTTCAGGGGTTTTATCTTGTCATTTAGCTTCACACGTCTCTTGCTTCAGAACCTATGTTTTCGCACAGAACATCAAATTTCTCTTCAAAGTGTTGCCTTTTCTGTCTGTGGAAGCTTGTTGCTCGCAGAGTTGCGTGTCTTTGGTTGGAGTGTCTGTCAGAAATTACTGAACTTGTTTGCTGTATTTTTTCCTTGGTGACGGTTTCTCACATGGCTTTACATCTTTAAGCGCTGGGAAGCCGGTTGGTCACGTTTTGATGTTTAATTTAACAGGAGCTTGTGGAGGTATGTTCCGTTTATGCAATTAATTGAAGACAGTTTGTTTAATGCCGTACGCGTTTCGCTTCTTTTATTTGGGAAGCATCTTCAGTGGCGATTTCCACCGCCGTTAACTCGTGCGTGTGCTTCTGGAGATGTATTCGTTAGTTTCCATGCGCCATGCGATTTATGGCGTTCTTTCACCTACATTTGCCACATCGCATGTATCACTTCCACTTTCCGTTTTTTTGATCAACATATGTTGATGGAAACTAACGAATACATCTCCAGGACCACACCCATGAGTTAACAGCGCTGATAATCGCCACTGAAGATGCTTCCCAAATAAAAGACGCGAAACGCGTATGGCAATAAACAAACTGTCTTCAATTGGTTGCATAGACGGAACGTTCTTCCACAAATTTAAAGCAACTGAGGAAATACTGAAAGCACAAAAAATGACGTTTAACAGGTGTTATTACTGACAGCGAGCAGTTGAAGACCAGCTTCAGCAGTTAAACCACAACCAACAACATTAGAATCGGTCTGTTACGTAAGAAGGCAGAAGATTACAATGCCCCTATTTTAGAGGGGATTTATCTGTCTCTTTGAATCCAGCCTATGTATTTCTAGGCATAATTGTTTTTAGTAGTGTAGTTTTCACGATCCCTGGGATGTTGCCTATTATAATCACTTGGTTGTTTTCTGTCATCTATGCGTCATCGCATGCAGAGTTTACAAACCTCTTAACGGGACCATAAACACTTCTGTGTAAAGGCTGTAATTTGTGGCAATAGTGATCTGGAAAAGACTAAAGTGTGACGTAATTTTTCTTGCAAAAATATAATACATCAATGTGTGAATAGGAAATATGTTGGTCATTTAGTACCAAGCAACGATGGTCTTTGGAGCAGGGAACATGTGATACAAAATGTTGCATGTATTTCAAGAAGCTGGTTTGTTCATTCATACTGAAGGATGGCCACTACATTTGCTTCCAAAAAGACCGTCTCTGATAGAATGGGGCTGTAAATTAATTCCACGCAATATGAACAATGGACACTCCATTTTCAGTTGCAAAAAGAGTTAAAGCCATAGAGATAAGTGATCCTCCTTCAGCGGTGTCACCCGCCCTTGATGACGTAATCCCCTTCGAGTGACTATTCTGTCAGGCCTGTGGACTGTGGTTCAAAATGGCTCTGAGCACTACGGGACTTAACTTCTGAGGTCATCAGTCCCCTAGAACTTAGAACTACTTAAACCTAAGTAACCTAAGGACATCACACACATCCATGCCCGAGGCAGGATTCGAACCTGCGACCGAAGCGGTCGCGCGGTTCCGGACTGTAGCGCCTAGAACCGCTCGGCCATTCCGGCCGGCATGGATTGTGGTGATTCCAGTTTCACCAACGTTCCAGGTCTCATGAGGGATCCGTTTCAGTTTCTGAATATGTTGCAGTACCTCTTAACACGTTTTTATAGGACTGTTAATATCTTTGCTCACTTCCGTACGAGATCCTTCATTCCGTTTAAGTTCTATTACTGCTAATCTCATAGTTGCTTCAGAAACATTACCTATTTTAATTTTATTTTTATGATTTCTGACCATTCTAAAAACAAAACAGCAGGAAGACAATGAATAAAAACATGACAACATTAGAAGATACGCATAGATGAGATACTTAAAGTTATACGTCCTTCAGTCTCCCATAAGTAATCATTTCCAATTTATATTACAGTGATTTTAGTCGAATACTTCATGGCTGGTTATGAGTTTTGTAACAAAAAAAGATAAAAATCGAACATTGCATACATATTTCGGGTGTAAAATCAATGTAGGACACAATTATCTTACGTGAGAATTGCATTAGATACAATCTAGACCTCGACTACCTTGGTTCTATTAAAATTAATAAGAGTACTTAGAAAATGACTGCGGGGAACGTTGATCTCGTGGGCCGACGTGTCCGTATTTAAGTGCACCGTAGTATATTATCGCCATATTGGAATAATTTTGATTCGCTTACGAAAATATTTGTAACAGTAATCGCTGTATACGGCGTCAAAACAATCATTAACCTAAGGAGTATAATCGTTGTACTAACTTGTTTAGTAAGAGCATTGTGTTGGAGCGAACAACAAAATATCTCGACCAAACGAAATTGCCTTTCACAACAAGAAAACAGAACAACAATAAATGAGAAACGTAAGTCCCGTGTTAAAACATTGAAACTCGGAGCTATAGCAGCGTCTCAAGTGTATGGAGATGAACTAAAGGTTGCGTCCCCTGTAGCTTATGTAGATTTTTTTTTGTTCTTTTAATTTTATTTATACGTATCTTTCGAACTTGCAAAGCTACGTTTTTGTCTAGCATCAGAGAAAAACAATTTAAACGTAGCTATGACATACTGCAATACCGCACAGCAGTGTCTTTAACTCACCTTTATCACAAATGAACGGTATTTTTTGTGCATATACCAAACTGATAATGCAGATCTACGGAAAATAACTTACGAAGGTGAATGGAAGTATATTTCATCACCTGTAGAGGCAGGTTAATTTGAATAATTTATTAATCTACTAAAACAAGACTTTGATTTCTGTATTTGATCTTTATATTTTTCGTGTCTTATGGAAGTTCAGTCGACGGGAAGTAAAACACCGGTTTACCTTCTTGCATGTTCAAGCTGCAGATAGTATACCGTATTATTGCGTTCTCCTGGAGACACGCAGAAGGTGAATTAACCCGATTTAATCGTGAGCGATAGTGGGACATTCTAAAAAAAAAAAAAATTCCTTATTGCATTCTCTAGAATAACTGTTATCTTACCATAGTATTAATAGTGAACACTTTCTCAACTGGAATTCCCTCCAGTTCCACGATAAAGCTTATAAAATTTTAAGTACACAATCCTATTATAACGACGATGTAACGAAATATAACTCGCAGTATGCAGATATGAAGTGAGGAAATGACTACAAAAGCGAACAAAACCCCAGAATTGCATGCATAACTACACAACTGAATCAGCCTCTATTGGATCACACTGCGTGGGGTCCAATCAGCCAGTTACATGGTTTCATGACTCTTCTGGAGCCTCTAATGGTCTGGAGATGAACTTTTCGGCGTGTTTCGCGTTTTTCCATATAGCTTTCAGGCCTGGGACTGCACTCACGCGTTTGTGGAAAGTAAGGCGACGGTATTGTTGCCTGCAATCTCCTTGGTCGGTGGCGTATTCTGCCTAGAGAAGCCAGATTAAATTGACAAAATTGCCTGACTTAAGGATCTGTTCAGCTGATCACAGTGGGTGAGCACAGTAGAGCAAGTACAAACTTAGTAAACATTATAAATTATATCGTTATTGGCAGTTACAGCTTTAACCAAATTTTTGTTACCTTTAGTTTTTTTGGTAAAAGTCGGTGCATGTTGTAAACAACGAATGTGTAATTTTGCTTTTACCATACCGACACTCAACTTATTTCTAACGTCATATCATAAATGATTCATGTCACTGAGGATTCTCTCCACATAGGCATTGCTGCATGGAGCCGCCATTAGCCTTCTGATACTTTTGTAAATCGGTAAATAAATTAGTGATATGAATGGAATTCTAAAAAAACCGAGCCACTCATACTTCAGCACAGAACAGCGAACGTGGGGCTGAAATACCGAACAGTTCGGTAAAAAAACCGAGCACTTGGCAACCGAGAGTGTAGCGGCGGTTTAAATAATACCAGTTGGCCAGGACCAATGTGCCCAGGTCTGCCCTACCTAGTAGATGATGTTGTGGTGGTCCATGCTATACAGTCTTCTTACAGCTGTTGCTAAGGAAACAGCAATTGCTGAGGTAAAAAGAGTCATAGGGCTATAGACAGGCACTAATTTAAACGTGACTGACTGCAACAAATGGCGATGAGTGAAGTCTTCAGTGACAACCTTCGCAGACACTATTCACAAAACGAAAAGTGGTTCTGGTCGTGTGTAGCAGATTTCAGTGGCAGGGAACATTGTGCACAGAGACTCGTGGATGACACAGGAACTGACACTGAGCTTAGCAATGCGAAGCAGAGTTGCTTAACTCCATTTTCAGATTTCCTGTTTAATTCTCGCATTACTGCAGAAATGAGCGGTACATACATTAGTATGTTATCGGTACAGAAAGCTGGCTGAAGCCAGAGATAAATTCTGCCGAAATTTTTACAAAGGTACAGACGGTGTTTAGAAAGGATAGATTGCATGCAACCGGTGGTGGAGTGTTCGTCGCTGTTCGTAGTAGTTTATCCTGTATTGAAGTAGAAGTGGACAGTTCATGCGAATTATTATGGGTGGAGGTTACACTCAACAACCGAGCTAGGTTAATAATTGGCTCCTTGTACCGACCTCCCGACTCAGCAGCATTAGTGGCAGAACAACTGAGAGAAAATTTGGAATACATTTCACATAAATTTTCTCAGCATGTTATAGTCTTAGGTGGAGATTTCAATTTACCAGATATAGACTGGGACACTCAGATGTTTAGGATGGGTGGTAGGGACAGATCATCGAGTGACATTATACTGAGTGCACTGTCCGAAAATTACATCGAGCAATTAAACAGAGAACCGACTCGTGGAGATAACATCTTGGACCTACTGATAACAAACAGACCCGAACTTTTCGACTCTGTAAGCGCAGAACAGGGAACCAGTGATCATAAGGCCGTTGCAGCATCCCTGAATATGGAAGTAAATAGGACTATAAAAAAGGGAGGAAGGTTTATCTGTTTAACAAGAGTAATAGAAGGCAGATTTCAGACTACCTAACAGATCAAAACGAAAATTTCTGTTCCGTCACTGACAATGTTGAGTGTTTATGGAAAAAGTTCAAGGCAATCGTAAAATGCGTTTTAGACAGGTACGTGCCGAGTAAAACTGCGAGGGACGGGAAAAACCCACCGTGGTACAACAACAAAGTTAGGAAACTACTGCGAAAGCAAAGAGAGCTTCACTCCAAGTTTAAACGCAGCCAAAACCTCTCAGACAAACAGAAGCTAAACGATGTCAAAGTTAGCGTAAGGAGGGCTATGGGTGAAGCGTTCAGTGAATTCGAAAGTAAAATTCTATGTACCGACTTGACAGAAAATCCTAGAAAGTTCTGGTCTTACGTTAAATCAGTAAGTGGCTCGAAACAGCATATCCAGACACTCCGGGATGATGATGGCATTGAAACAGAGGATGACACGCGTAAAGCTGAAATACTAAACACCTTTTTCCAAAGCTGTTTCACAGAGGAAGACCGCACTGCAGTTGCATCTCTAAATCCTCGCACAAACAAAAAAATGGCTGACATCGAAATAAGTGTCCAGGGAATAGAAAAGCAACTGGAATCACTCAACAGAGGAAAGTCCACTGGACCTGACGGGATACCAATTCGATTCTACACAGAGTACGCGAAAGAACTTGCCCCCCTTCTAACAGCCGTGTACCGCAAGTGTCTAGAGGAACGGAAGGTTCCAAATGATTGGAAAAGAGCACTGGTAGTCCCAGTCTTCAAGAAGGGTCGTCGAGCAGATGCGCAAAGCTATAGACCTATAACTCTGACGTCGATCTGTTGTAGAATTTTGGAACATGTTTTTTGCTCGAGTATCATGTCGTTTTTGGAAACCCAGAATCTACAATGTAGGAATCAACATGGATTCCGGAAACAGCGATCGTGTGAGACCCAACTCGCTTTATTTGTTCATGAGACCCAGAAAATATTAGATACAGGCTCCCTGGTAGATGCTATTTTTCTTGACTTCCGGAAGGCGTTCGATACAGTTCCGCACTGTCGCCTGATAAACAAAGTAAGAGCCTACGGAATATCAGACCAGCTGTGTGGCTGGATTGAAGAGTTTTTAGCAAACAGAACACAGCATGTTGTTATCAATGGAGAGACGTCTACAGTCGTTAAAGTAACCTCTGGCGTGCCACAGGGGAGTGTTATGGGACCATTGCTTTTCACAGTATATATAAATGACCTAGTAGATAGTGTCGGAAGTCACATGCGGCTTTTCGCGGATGATGCTGTAGTATACAGAGAAGTTGCAGCATTAGAAAATTGTAGCGAAATGCAGGAAGCTCTGCAGCGGATAGGCACTTGGTGCAGGGAGTGGCAACTGACCCTTAACATAGACAAATGTAATGTATTGCGAATACATAGAAAGAAGGATCCTTTATTGTATGATTATGTGATAGCGGAACGAACACTGGTAGCAGTTACTTCTGTAAAATATCTGGGAGTATGCGTGCGGAACGATTTGAAGTGGAACGATCATATAAAATTAATTGTTGGTAAGGCGGGTACCAGGTTGACATTCATTGGGAGCGTCCTTAGAAAATGTAGTCCATCAACAAAGGAGGTGGCTTACAAAACACTCGTTCGACCTATACTTGAGTATTGCTCATCAGTGTGGGATCCGTACCAGATCGGTCTGACGGAGGAGATAGAGAAGATCCAAAGAAGGGCGGCGCATTTCGTCACAGGGTTATTTGGTAAGCGTGATAGCGTTTCGGAGATGTTTAGCAAACTCAAGTGGCAGACTCTGCAAGAGAGGCGCTCTGCATCGGGGTGTAGCTTGCTCGCCAGGTTTCGAGAGGGTGCGTTTCTGGATGAGGTATCGAATATATTGCTTCCCCCTACTTATACCTGCCGAGGAGATCACGAATGTAAAATTAGAGAGATTAGAGCGCGCACGGAGGCTTTCAGACAGTCGTTCTTCCCGCGAACCATACGCGACTGGAACAGGAAAGGGAGGTAATGACAGTGGCACGTAAAGTGCCCTCCGCCACACACCGTTGGGTGGCTTGCGGAGTATAAATGTAGATGTAGATGTAGTGTTAAGGTTGTTTAGAAATCGCTAGAATTGGTCCCAGGGCCTAATGTACCCGTTGTGGAATTCTATGTAGAAATTGCGACTGAGTTAGATCCTATTTCAACCACAGTAATCCATAGATGTCTTGAACAAAGTGCTGTGTTGGAGGAAAGCACAGCTCATAACCGTCGACGTGAAGTATAGCAGAACTGATCCAAAAAAGTAATATTGAATATCTTTTTCGTTTTTTCGTCTATTTGTTGTGAAATCGTAAATGAGCGTACGGCATTGCTGGCCGGCTGGCCCCACCCGGTGAAGTTCGGCCGCCGAGGGTGACTCTTACTGCAGCCGACGCCACATCGGCCGACTCTGTTGCCGGTGACGAGGCTGGGATGACGACGATGAGCACAGCACGGCACGACACGACACGACACCCAGTGCACGAGCGGAGGAAACCTCCAACCCGGCCGGGAACCGAACCCTGCATGGGAGGCAAGCACGTCACCGCCCAGCTAAGCAGGCGGACTGGCTAAACACAATGCGGTACAATGTTGGTACACATTTTTGGAATACAGTGATCAATAGATTATTATATTTTGACTCAAGTTCAGTCTTGATCACACCATTTATGTTTCAATGACGTAGGTAACCGGTTTCGGTTATTTTTACATAACCATCATCAGACCCATGGCTCCCTTAGGAGCCATGGGTAAAAATGACCGAAACTGGTTACCTACGTCATTGAAACATAAATGGTGTGATCAAGACTGAACTTTAGTCAAAATATAATAATGCGGTACCTCAAACGAAATGGATGTCTGCATGTAATCTGCGACTGATTCCAAAACATTGCTCATGTGAACCACAACTCTCACATGCCATCCTAAAACCCATGGATCACGCCTCTCGCGCAAATGCACTATTTATCGACTTTTGAAAAACTTTTGACACCGTACAACAACAACGCTTATTAGCGAATGTAATAGGGGTCTTAACGGAATTTACAGTGGATTGCGGATTTCTTGCTAGGGAGAAATCTTATCTTCGACGTAGACTCATCTACAGATAATCACACAATTTCAGATGTGCTCGTCGGAAGTGTGGCAGGAGCCTTTCTGGCCATATATTAGTATATTAGCAGTAACCTTAGATAACTGCAAATGGTGTAGTTGTCTGTAAAGGATGTCACATAGAAGGTAGCAACATGTTGCACCATTCGACGGTAATGTTATTTGAATATCGTTACGTCTTTAGTGTGATGACAGCTCTTTAAGCCGATAACTTGAATTTTTGTGAGAAAGTGATCGTCCGTAGGGGTGGTCTGCTTAAAAGGTGATGCCGAACATAAACATTAAAACACAGTTAATGACAAGAACTACTACAATGAAAAACAAGCTCCAATAATATATTAATAACCGTAATAATAATACAGTACGTACCTAATCATTTATGTAGTAAAATACGCGGAAACTGAAGTATTCACATACTTTTTCATACGTGACATGACATTCTCATATTCCTTTCCCACCTCACATATTAGGTAAGTATACATCAGTTTTTCTGGTTGGAAAGCTCAGAAGCAAGAGCCTTGCGTCTAGCAACGCTGTGTAAGGCATCGCCTAAATGGGATTTCCTGTACAGGAAATTGTGTCATTTTCACTATCACTGTTGAAGCGTTCACTTTCTTCGTTCACTGTAGAAATGCCCAGCTCAATACTGGCAGCATCGCACAGGCAGTGAACTTCAAAATCGATTTCCTCAAAAACCAAGACCCGTCGTTAATATAACCGGATAGCCAGGTGCTCAGGGTAAGCGCCTCTGCAACATATCTGAAGCGCCGTCTGGAGGGTCCCCTTGTAAGTCTCTACTTGCAGTGGGATACAACATCCTGGTCACTTCTGTACTTTCACCACAGACCGCTCAGAAAACAATACCCTGTCGAACATGAAATCAGGCCATTCAGCCGTTGGTTGCTTCCAAGATCAGAAGCGAATTTAAGAGCTTTTTCTCGTAGCATTAGCCCATTAACTGGCAATCCTCTGACATGCACTCAATTAAACCCCTCTAAAACTGCATTACTAACCTCTTCAAATCGTTGCCTCCGTCTTTTCTTTGAAATTTTGTTGGCGTTTTCTCCCAATTCCTTAACATGACCACTTCGATTTGCAACTGTATTCTGTACATGATTTTTTCCACAATTAAGCTCATTCGCTACTGGCTCTGATATGTTCCTTTTTCACTCTAATAACACAATTTCGCTGTTCTAGTGAAAGAACAAGAAGTTTTATTTATTTATTTGAAGTAGCCATGATTGTTCACGTCAGAGGAAAAATAAGAACTATTTGCTATTCGAAGTACAAAGGACAATAAAATATCAGAGGTAGTTGAGCCACATTGTCGACGAGAAATCTTACTGCTATAGCGTGTTGTAATTGCCTCTTCTATGATAGTTCGTGGTCGTCTTAAAGTGAGGACATTGTTAAAGAGTGGTCGTTGCTCGGGAAAAGGCATGGTCATCTTAAACGTGATAACGATGAATTGTTCTTATAGAAGTTTATTTCCGTTCCTTAAAAATATGTTCGTTTAGAGAGTGGGTCGGCTTAAAGTGGCGGTCTTTTCGTGAAGTTTCACTGTACGAATATGCTGGTTGCGTCGCACAGAGTAGCCGTGCGATTTGAGGCGCCATGTCACGGATTGCGCGGCCCCTCCCGCCGGAGGTTCGAGTCCTCCCAAGGGCATGGGTGTGTCTGTTGTTCTTAGCATAAGTGGGTTTAAGTAGTGTGTAAGTATAGGGACCGATGACCTCAGCAGTTTGGCCCCTTAGGAGTCACACACTTAATATATGCAGGTTGTGTCCTAACTACTATTTCTGTGTCAAACTGTTATTACAGAGATCATTACCTGTTGCTTCCTCCATACAGACGTTTTGAATATGTCATGCTCTGTCCATTATAATTTTTACTGTGATGAAAGTAACAGAAGCGTGTAACCTTTTTTTATCTATTTAAATTTTTGCTTTTATTTCTTCTGTTTCTTCTTGCAGCTGCTATAACTTTTGGTATTGTTTTTACAAACAGGTTGCTTTGTAATGCCCAAAGAGGCAAAATTAGCTAATCGCTAAATTGTGAAATAAAGTGAACACCTCAAAATAAAACATCCTGCGCAGGGAAAAGGCCTCCCTCAAAAATTTACAGCCTCTGTGGACCCGTACATACAGAAGACTATTAATTTCCTCACAGTACAGAAGAACAAGTGAACGGATCTGCATATGTTGAATATGACGCCTTCATTAGGTTCTTTTGCAGCCTATGTTCAGAAAACAAGTTGAAGGCATATATTAATTCTTAATAAACGATTACATTTACACCGATAGCCCAGACAAGATTGCTTGCCTCAGTAACCAGCTGCCGCTCTGGTATGTAGTCTCTCACATCTACGTTTGAGAGACCTGCCCCTGGTGTCAGGATGTTGCAGAGAAACCCCGTTCCACATATACAAACATACTCCCGCAAACCACTGTTAAGTGCCGTGCCAGAGGCTGCTTACTTGTTACTGCAAGTTGAGCTCTCTTCCGTTTTCAAAATTTCTAATCTGGAGCTTTGAACTGTGAACCTAACAAACTGAAAGCTTCGAATTGTTGTTGAAAGTAAAGGGATTTGTGTAAGTTAGATTTGTACTAGGTTCAGTAAATATTTAATAAAATTTGGAGTAAGACATCTAATTGCAGAATAAACACCTTCACCCAGTGGACGAGAATTCCTGTACAATAATTCATATGCTAGCCAATGTTCAAGCAACACTGAAAACAACGCTCATTCTGTCAACAAAGAGAGTAATTCTTTCTTTTTAGTCATGGGCCCTATCTTTATCGAAGTGGAAAGTGGTTAATGTGTGTCACTGAACGTGGGTATCAGAAGAAACTTTTGATCGTCCATATTTGAACTTTTTACGTAAATACAAGTCGCCTCATGGAATAGGTAATCATTACAAACCTGAAATTTGTTCGGGGTCCTCTAGAAATAAATAAAAACGGAAGTACTGCTCAAATTAAGCGTCGCAGCTTAAAAAGAATGAAAGAGAAATCCTGTACCAATGAATCTCACTTATTTAAAGCACAGAGCACACCATGTGCATTGCATAATAGTGTATGACAATCCTAGAGTGCAGATGAAAGCTTTATGGTTGACTGTGATCGTTCTTTGATCCGAATTTACAATGTGTTATGTATTAGGCAATGATTAGTTTGGTGGAAATGTTCAAGTTGTTAATTAAGACTAAAGAAAAATCAACAGACGTTCATAGGATTTTTCGACCTTGGAAAAAGCATCCGTCTATGCCAAATGGTGTAATACGTTCGAAATTCTGAGGAAAATAGGGGCAAGTTATAGGGAGAGACGGGTAACATGCATGTTCAAGAGCCAAGAGGGAATAGCAAGAGGTGAAGACCAACAACTGAGTGCTCGGATTAAAAAGCGTGTAAGGCAGAGCTGTAGTCGTTCGCCTCTATTGTTCAAGCTACACCTCAAAGAAGCAATGACGGGGATAAAAGAAAGGTTCAAGAGTGGAATTAAAATTCAAAGTGAAAGGATATCAGCGATAACATCCGATGATGACATTGCTATCCTCAGTGATTTGACGGTGTACCGAGTAGAGAATATAGATGGAGAGAAAATGGAAGACAGACAAAGCTAATGAGAAGTAGCAGACATGAGAACAGTGAGAAAGATACCAGGATAATAGCCACGAAGTAGATAAAGTTAAGAAATTCTGCTGAGTACGCAACAAAATAAACCATGGGATGGAACAAGGAGGACATCAAAAGCAGACTAGCACTGGCAAAAAGTGCATTCCTGGCCAAGAGAAGTCTACTGGTATCAAACATAGCTTAAATTTGAGGAAGAAATATCTGATTATGTACGTTTGGAGCACAGCACCATATGGCACTGCCGGAAAACTGGAACAGAAGAAAAACGTAGCATTTGAGTTGTGGTGCTACAGGCGAATGTTGAAAGTGCAGAATCGGAGTGGAAGGGAGCGTGTGGAAGACACTTATGACAGGTTGAAAGGGCGTCTGTCAAGACATCAAGGGACAACTTTCCCGGTACTAGAGGGAGCTGTAGAGAGTAAAAACTGTAGGGGAAGACATATATTGGAATACATCCAGCAAATAATTGAGGAAGTAGTTTGCAAGTGCTACTCCGAGATGAAGAGGTTGGCACATGGGAGAAATTTGTGGCAGGACGTTTCGAACCAGTCAGAAGACTAAAAAACTAGCCACATGGATTAGCTTGGATTTTAAAGAGCTTAGTGACATCAGAAAGGAACCTATTTGCATTTTACCAGCGTGGTGATCAGTGTTATATCGGTCTAAGTCGCAATACGGATTCGTAGATTCAATAATGTTTTATTAAAATAGACGCTACTACTATTGCTGTAGTCGGAATCGTCTAGCAATAATTCCAATTTATAATTAGTTACTGGGTGATAATATATCAAAAATACATGAATCAGTCAACAGTTGAAAGGGTTTATTAAGATGTTACGCAACGCAGAAGTTTAAATTTTTGATAAACTATGGAGTGTTGAGCTGAACACTATTACCTGTCGATTTTCTTTTCTAGATGAATACTTATGAGCATTTTCAATCAAATTCTGGATCGAACTTTTTGTGACCACACACCGTCACTTAAGTAGTTTATTTCCTGTAATCCGCAAGGTTTACACAGGTTTCTCTCAGTGCAACGTCTTTTACACGGTACATCGCTCTGTAAACGTTATTATCCACTGCTCCACGACTGAGGTGGCGTCGTTTACAATAGTCGAAGCAAGTCTCTCTTCCGTTTTCGTCCTAGTGTATTTTGAGTGCTAGGAAAACTATGAAAATCCCTTAAAATGCCCAAACAAATCAAGAACAGCACCAAATGACTATCTGATGTTGAGCATCTAATAGTTTTGTAATGGAGTTATTGATTTTGATGTAGTTCACGTAATATGCCTTATAGTTCTGTGGTCCATATCAGTTAATTTCCTACGTCTGCCAGAGTTATGATTGAGTTTCACTTTGCATTAATCGCGCTGTCAGTGAATTTGGTTATTTTTAACTTCTTTGAAATACTCAGAGAAATTTAAAAACTTTTAAGTCCTAAAGTAATGCCTGAAATGACCTCAAATCTTTTTTTGTTGCCTCTTCAAAGGGGCCTAAAATATCTTGATTCAAGGCTGTGTGATCTTAATTAATAACCTGTTTTGGGGCACCTTTTGAGACATTTGGCGACCTAACATTTGTTGATATACACTCCTGGAAATTGAAATAAGAACACCGTGAATTCATTGTCCCAGGAAGGGGAAACTTTATTGACACATTCCTGGGGTCAGATACATCACATGATCACACTGACAGAACCACAGGCACATAGACACAGGCAACAGAGCATGCACAATGTCGGCACTAGTACAGTGTATATCCACCTTTCGCAGCAATGCAGGCTGCTATTCTCCCATGGAGACGATCGTAGAGATGCTGGATGTAGTCCTGTGGAACGGCTTGCCATGCCATTTCCACCTGGCGCCTCAGTTGGACCAGCGTTCGTGCTGGACGTGCAGACCGCGTGAGACGACGCTTCATCCAGTCCCAAACATGCTCAATGGGGGACAGATCCGGAGATCTTGCTGGCCAGGGTAGTTGACTTACACCTTCTAGAGCACGTTGGGTGGCACGGGATACATGCGGACGTGCATTGTCCTGTTGGAACAGCAAGTTCCCTTGCCGGTCTAGGAATGGTAGAACGATGGGTTCGATGACGGTTTGGATGTACCGTGCACTATTCAGTGTCCCCGCGACGATCACCAGTGGTGTACGGCCAGTGTAGGAGATCGCTCCCCACACCATGATGCCGGGTGTTGGCCCTGTGTGCCTCGGTCGTACGCAGTCCTGATTGTGGCGCTCACCTGCACGGCGCCAAACACGCATACGACCTTCATTGGCACCAAGGCAGAAGCGACTCTCATCGCTGAAGACGACACGTCTCCATTCGTCCCTTCATTCACGCCTGTCGCGACACCACTGGAGGCGGGCTGCACGATGTTGGGGCGTGAGCGGAAGACGGGCTAACGGTGTGCGGGACCGTAGCCCAGCTTCATGGAGACGGTTGCGAATGGTCCTCGCCGATACCCCAGGAGCAACAGTGTCCCTAATTTGGTGGGAAGTGGCGGTGCGGTCCCCTACGGCACTGCGTAGGATCCTACGGTCTTGGCGTGCATCCGTGCGTCGCTGCGGTCCGGTCCTAGGTCGACGGGCACGTGCACCTTCCGCCGACCACTGGCGACAACATCGATGTACTGTGGAGACCTCACGCCCCACGTGTTGAGCATTTCGGCGGTACGTCCACCCGGCCTCCCGCATGCCCACTATACGCCCTCGCTCAAAGTCCGTCAACTGCACATACGGTTCACGTCCACGCTGTCGCGGCATGCTACCAGTGTTAAAGACTGCGATGGAGCTCCGTATGCCACGGCAAACTGGCTGACACTGACGGCGGCGGTGCACAAATGCTGCGCAGCTAGCGCCATTCGACGGCCAACACCGCGGTTCCTGGTGTGTCCGCTGTGCCGTGCGTGTGATCATTGCTTGTACAGCCCTGTCGCAGTGTCAGGAGCAAGTATGGTGGGTCTGACACACCGGTGTCAATGTGTTCTTTTTTCCATTTCCAGGAGTGTAATTTTTCATATTGATTGTTGTACTGCTCTGAAAATACTTTCTAACACAGTTTTCTCCACTTTTCGCAGTACTGTTTCCATTGGTGCGGAGGATGACAAGAGTAATGACGACAGCAGCTGTTTGGTTACCAACATTTCCCTGGCTGCAGGAACAGGCAGCGGGGAACAATGCACGACAAACGAGGAAGCAAGTTGTGGAAATAAAAATGGTGTAATGCCTATGGGGCACGGATGTAGCATCTGCAAGAAGACGTTTACACAGTTGCAGGAAATGAAGGAGCACACGCACGTGGACAGACGTGAACGTCTACGTTCGTGCAGTGTGTGCAACAAAACATTCACAACAGGCGCCAATCTAAAGAGACACTTCAGAGTGCACACTGGTGAACGCCCATTCAGCTGTAGCGTTTGCAACAAGACGTTCATACAAAATGGAGATCTGAAGAAGCA
The DNA here is from genome assembly GCF_021461395.2 of Schistocerca americana. Lineage (NCBI taxonomy): Eukaryota > Metazoa > Arthropoda > Insecta > Orthoptera > Acrididae > Schistocerca > Schistocerca americana. The sequence continues at coordinate 198,156,298 of NC_060127.1, forward strand.
TTCGTGGTTGCACACTGGCGAACGCCCATTCAGCTGCGGGGTTTGCAACAAGGCATTCGTACAAAATAGTGACCTGAAAAAGCATTCTCGGTTGCACACTGGTGAGCGCCCCTACAACTGTGAATTCTGTCATAAGAGATTCAGAAACATAAGCAACTTGAGGGAACATTCGCGAGTGCATACTGGTGTAAAACCATACAACTGCAACATTTGTCAAAAGAAATTCTCATATGAGAGCAACTTGAGAAAACACTTACTGCTTCACATGAGGAAATGCCCAAATACTTGAGAAGTGTTTCCAAAGACATTCACGAGCTGCAATGGGATAAGATGTCAGTTTCGCACACAAATCACATCAGCATAGCCTATAAATATACTTTAAACTGGTGAACACAGTTGTCGATGTGATTGCATCATAAGAAGTTCTAGAGCAGAAATGGCTTATCAGTGTGTGAAATTTCACATCCGGTATGTTCATATGTCTGCTTGTCCTGTATGGTCATGAGAAATAGCGATAAAGTTTTGATTATCACATATAAAAATAAAGTTGTGTAATTAATGTGGTATTTGCATGTACTGCTGTTGTTCAGAACGGTTATAGCCTTTTCTTTACAATATTCCAAATTTGTTACTGACTTTGGAATATTAGATATCTGATTTTACTCCAGCATGAGACGTGAACTCGGATATTGAAGTAAATGAAATATCAAAGTTTAGCTCCAAATTACTATTGACACTACACTTCCAAACAAAACAGTTCAACAAATCCAGAAGCCATTTGTTCTAAACAACCAAAACATGGTCCGCATATGAGAAGGCCAGCTAGCAAGCAAGCAAATGAGAGATATCTACATAAATAACATTATGACTTGAGCATATGAGACAACTACATACGTACCATTTCTTGTATGTTTGGTCGTAACACTTTAGAAATAAAGATAGGCAGGTTGAGATGATTACCATAGTTCCTCATTGTATCTTCAAGACACACATACCAAATAGGTCCACTGTATATGACTGAATGCTAGATATTAACTGTAGGACCTTGTAGTAGCTGAAAGGAACCTATGACCAAATTTCCTAATATGCTCAGATCTTGCAAGTGTGCTGTGGTCACTGCGCGATATGTGTCCAGAAGATGAACCATGCAATGAAACCCAACACGTTGATATGTCTTGTGTAAAATCAAAAATGTATAGCTCTTGACTGAGAGAAGTACACTAACAGCTATTAATTAAGTGACGTAGTCTCTTCTACTACAATTTAAGAATGTGGCGTTTGCTTATCTGATGCAACAACATTTGTCCATCACTTTCAACTGAAGTACCAGTAGCACGTATTGATGTTGAGGTGTCACTATCTTAGCATTAGCAATTCAGTTTAAAATTGTGCTTGATGTTTTGATATAAGAGTGGTGCAAAGATTTTGTAGAAACGAGCTTTACACTTCAGGTGTATGAAGAGGTTGTGCAAATCTGTATCACTGTGCATCTTGTTGGAAAAGAGATTTCATTATGTCTCAGAATAGTTGAGTCATATTTAATTTCTACAGTGATCAGCTACTGGTAACTAACTCATTGTCGTGGTCATTTTGCAGCATTTAATGTTACATATATAATTACTAAGATGAACTAATTTTTGACAGAAGGGTGTGTGTGTGTGTGTGTGTGTGTGTGTGTGTGTGTGTGTGTGTGTGTTCAAATAGTACCATTAAAATTCGTTTCCCCTAAGGTCATCAGCAGTTAGCCTAGTCCTTACTCATGGTTACTGCTAAGTAAGTTTTGAAATTTCAGGCTTTGCTGCAGCAAAATGTACAAATGCTTGTGGTACTTTTGCATATCTCTAGCTAAAATACGTAACAAAGTTTATTTTCTGCGTGAAACGGCTGTAACGTGTCTTTCACCAAAATGAGATAAACAAATAATCTCAAAAAAATCGAAGGAATTACTTAAAATTCATCATACTAGCTGTCATCCATTAGGTGCGAGCAGGTGGCAGTTCAGTTTTTTAGTATGGCCTAAACAACCATACAATTGAGGTGCGCATATGCTTTGTTCAGAATTAAGCATAGAAAGTAGAAGGAAATCCATGTGAAGTAATTCATATTTCTGTGGTTATTATGAGGTTTAACGTATGTTTACACCAATATAACTTATACATAACTGTCCTACACACATAGCCATTATTGGAAAGCCAATGTTTATTTGTTAGAAAGTACATTAAACAAATGGCTTCCATAATTGGCGTGCATTGTGGAACACATTAACGAAATCTTCTCGTTACTCTCTAAATCGTTTCTTGGACATTAGCTCTTCGTGTATTGTGATTCTCAATCCACCTATGCTGTGAAGCCGCTGTGAAAATATGATGGGCTTGAGATAAATCCAGAGAAAAAAAATCATGTGCTGGAAGACCAGATGACATCACTGACCATGGGATGCACCAAATCTTGAGAGTAATCTATAATTTATCCATTTTATTGGTTGTTGAGCTACGCGGGTTTTAAAAAATACAGCAACCCCACATTTTTATCTATTTTATTTAAATCAACGCGTTTCGCACTTTCACCCATTTTCAGTTGGCACATTACATATTTCAGTATTCAGTTAGGACATCGTAAGTTGGATGCTGCAGTTGACCTGTGCAAAAGAACAATTCTCTTTAGCTACAGCTACTTCGCGAGTTGTATATATACGATATTTTACTCGTTAGATATACTTCCTTGCTACTCTGCTTCTTCTTTCGGTTTTCGCTTTTGTGATCGTTGCACAAACACTTTTTCATTTATATGTTGCACAAAAACAGTGCAGTATCCACCATACTGTCGACTGAAATCTTTGTTTACATCGGAAAATTATGTCTGTGTCCAAGGACGCGTTTTACTGACAAGTTCTGACAGCACAGTTTGCAGCTTAAGCTTCTCCGTGACTAAAAAACTGAAACTGCGTAGTATGAATGTAGTGAGTGCTGTGTATGCTAATTTAATAAGTGCAGTAGCGAATGATTAATTATGCAAACTGAATATTACAAAACTAATATAGTATATTTTGTATAAAAAAATTGATACTGCAAATTGAACTCACAGTTGGAGTGACATTTATGAAGAATAAAGATGGAGCAAATGAATTACATGACGGATAACTACTGTATGCATTGGATGCGCTCACTGGATGTGACACCAGAAATACATGGTGATGGCACAACAGAGGAAATTGAGGACCTTGCAAAAGAAATGAATAAAGTGCAGTAGAAAATCATCTGCACTTTTGAACACCAGACAGTCGATGGTTCACATTTGCTGTATGTGTCCATAAGTGGCTCCAGCAACAGATATAAATTTCAAGTATACGGGAAACCAATGTACACAGATGCCACAATCAATAAAGCCTCATGTGACCTAGATAAGCACGAAATGTCTCCATACAGAGTGATGATAACAGAAATCGGAAGAGGCAAAGGTCCTGTGATGAATAACTGAAAGCTAAATACTCAGCGGAGCACAAGCGAGCACTAGCGAACGCAAACTGAACGCGACCGATTACAGTTCGCTCGCGTTCACCTACCGTTTACTGCAGAGGGAGTTCACGTTCGCTGATTCTCTTTTATTGATGCTCATTCGCCCGTGTTCTCTCCAGTGTAACGCGAAGCGGCTCCTATTTCCGACTGCTGGCAGCAGCTACAGGCGTTCCGCTGCCCGTATTAACCACCGCGACCGCTGCGTGAACTCCTCTCAGACCAAACGTCATTTGTTTTGGCCTTGACGGAGTTCATCGGAGCTGTCAGTACTTTTACATTTACATCCATACTCTGCAAACCACTGTGGAGTGCATAACAGAGGGTACTTCGCATTATACCTGCTGCTAGGGCTTCTTCCCTTTCCATTCACGTACGGGGCCTAAACGCCTCTGTGCGCGCTGTAATTAATCTAATCTTGTGGGAGCGATATGCAGGGGGTTGTAGTATATTCCTAGATTCTTGAAGCTTTCTCTAGATAGCTTACATTTGTGTTCAAGTCTCTTCAGCATCTCCGAGACATACTCCTATGGCTCAAAGATATTTGTGTTCATTCGTGATGTCCTTATTCGCCCAAACTGAGTACTTACCATTAGCCCTATTTAGCCTGGTTCCATCCAGCTGAGCAGTATTTTAGAATGGGCCATATGATTGTTTGGTAAGCAATCTCCTTTGCGAACTGACTGCATATCGCTAATATTTATCAATCGCAATCTGTCACCTCCTTTACGTATGGCTGAGCCAATATGATCGTTGCATTTCATATGCGTAAATAATTATTGTTACAACCAATCAGTTGTAAGAGTTGGCCGATTCCAGCTTTTTTCTAACGTGCAGAATTTCTAAACGTTTAAAGCAAGATGCTAATCTTTGTACCACTCTGAAATGATATCAAGATGTCACTGAACGTTTGTAGGCTCTTTCAGACAGTACATCATTACAAATAACCGCGTGATTTGTGAAATATCTGAAGTCACTGTTAATACTGTCTGCAGGGTCATTACTATACAACAACAACAATAAGGGACCGAACACATTTTTGTGGGGCACACCTGAAGTTACTTCTTAATCTGTCGATAACTTTCCATCCGAGATAAAATCTGTCTGTCCTTCCTAGCAACGAGTCCTCACTCATAAATTTCACCTCTTATCCCATAGATCGTCCTTTCGATATTGAGTGTAGATGTGGTACTAATTCAAATGTTTCTCGGAAGTCAAGGAATACTGCATCTTCCTCTCTGCGTTGTTTCATTTCTTCCAGGGAATCATAAGACATAAAGGCGACTTGAATTTCATGCTGGATTCCATGCTGGTTGGCGTGGAAGTCATTCTGTTCGGGATGCCTCATTATCCTTGAATTCATAATATGTTCTAAAAGTCTACAACAAATAGATTTCAAGAGTATTGCACGGTAGTTTGGATCACTTCTTCTACCCTTTGTCGTAGAGAGGTGTGACCTTTTCTTTCCTTTCAACGGCTGGGCACAGTTTTCTGTTCAAGGGACCTAAAGTTAAAGTATGGGCTAACTCATCCGCAAATTCGGTATAAATCAGATAGGGTTTCCATTAGGACATGAGGCTTTGTCCAGTCTTAACTCTTTTAGCACTTTCTCAATGTCACTGACACTAATATTTATATCACTCGCATTTGAAGTGGTGAGAGAGTTAATTTGGAGAAATACTACAAGATTTTCCTTCGTAAAGCAACATTTGAAAAAGGACTTCAGCATTTGTGCTTCTGTTTTGGGATACTTTATATTAGTTCCCATCTTGACTATGAGAGTGTGTTCCCTAACTTTGGCACCTCTAGCAGCGTTTTCGTATGACCTGAATTTCCTCATAGTTTTTTGGTTTCCATAGTCGTCGTCTTTGCGATGTTCGTTCAGTGTATTCATTTGTTCTAACGCAGGTTTCGCAGCCTTCACATCGTCCTAGGGTATTGCTACTAACTTCTCCTTCGCCGGTACCAGCGGCTTGTATAGAATTAACGGTGAGCTGGCCTTTTTAGGTTTCCGTAACTAAACTGGCAGAAAATAACACTTACAGCATCCATCACTTTGTTGTCTGTCCGCCTGTTAAGACCCCTTAGGAACGGCTAGACGTTTGAAGTCGAAATTTTTATCAAGTACCGGTACTAGGGATTATCTAGCCCGCCCGGTTGGCCGTGCGGTCTAACGCACGGCTTTCCGGAGCGGGAAGGAGCGCCTGGTCCCCGGCACGAATCCGTCTGCCGGACTCAATTACACTATGTCGGCGATTGCTGCGCAAACAAGTTCTCCACCATTACTCTACCACGCAAACATAGGGATTACACTCGTCTGGTGTCAGACGTTCCCTGGGGAGGTCCACCGGGGGCCGAACCGCACAATCACCCCGGGTTCGGTGTGGGGCGGCGGAGGGGTGAAGTGGACTGCGGTAGTCGTCGTGGGGTTGTGGACCACTGCGGCTGCGGCGGAGACGAAGCCTCTCCGTCGTTTCTAAGTCCCTGGTTAACATACAACAAACATACAAGGACTACTCTCCCTTCGTGGTGTAAAAAATTTAAGCATCTACGAGGGTAACCCCAAAAGTAAGGTCCCTATTTTTTTATAAGTACATAGACCTGTTTGTTTCTGCAATGATTTACATCAGTTTACAGATTGAACATTTAGCTATTTTTCGACATAATCACCATTTCTGACGATGCATTTTTGTAGACACTGTGTCAGTTTTTGTATGCACATGTCATACCAGCTCGCTGCCATGCTGTTCAGAAAGTTATGAACCTCTTCTTTCACCTCGTCGTCGGTGCTGAATCACTTTTCGGCAAAATGTTCTTTTAACCTAGGGAACAGGTGATAGTCCCTGGGCGCCAAGCCAGGACTATAGGGTGGGTGGGTGATTATGTGCCACTGAAACCGTTGCAGGAGAGCAACGGTTTGCCGACTGACGTGTGGGCGAGCGTTGTCATGGAGAATGTGTACGCCCTTGCTCAACATTCCTCTTCTCCAGTTCTGAATTGCCCGTTTGAGTTTTTTCAGTGTCTCACAGTACCTGTCAGCGTTAATTGTGGTCCCAGCGATTCAGCTCCGACGACGAGGTGAAAGAAGAAGTTCATAACTTTCTGAACAGCATGGCAGCGAGCTGGTATGACATGGGCATACAAAAACTGCCACAGCGTCTACAAAAATGCATTGACAGAAATTTTGATTATGTCGAAAAATAGCTAAATGTTCAAGGTGTAAACTGATGTAAACCATTGTAAAAATAAACAAGTCTATGTACTTATAAAAAAATAGGAATCGTTACTTTTGGGATTACCCTCGTAAGTCGTGGAATCAAAAGATGCTGTAATTTACGTTCCATATATTGATACTCGTAAATTCACCCATCAAAGCCTATATAAACCGACAGAAAAAATCCCAAAACCTAGAAAAAATTAATGAAGAGTAATGAAATTTCGGGAATACATTCGTCTAGGTGATCTATTTAAGTAATTAAGGTTGCTAGTTCACAAGCTAATGTAAGCGCGAGAAAAACCATTGAAATGTGAAATACTGGCAGATTAAGGCCAAGTATAATCACGAAGCGCGTATCGCCGATGTGGCGTCAAATCGAGAGACTTGCACCCGGCAAACGGTTTACCCGGCGGGAGGCCCTAGTCGCACGACATTTTTTACCAGTGTAACGGCCAGAATGTTGAATGCAAGCATGTAAACGTGCATGAGACTTCCATGCTTGTTGTGCACAGTCAGTCAATACAGGGACAGTTAATGCTGGTTATGGTTGAGGCTTAAGTGGTCGTCGAAAGGTGTCCCGTAAGTGCTCGACTGGAGGCGGATCTGGTGATCGATCAGGCCAAGGCAACGTGTCGACGCTCTGTACAGCGTGTTGGATTGGAACAGCGCTACGTGGGCGAGCGTTAATCTGGTGGAAAACACGCACTGGAATGCTGTTCGTGAATGACAGCACAAGAAGTCAAATCGTCAGACTGAATTGCAGCCGGGTGCGTGGGATAACCAGGGGAGTGCTCCTGGAGTCGCACCCCAGGTACAGGCCCACTGTGTCTGGTACACAGACAGGTTGCGTGCACGCACTCACCTCATCTCTTACTAACCAACACACGGGGGCGCAGAACGGAAAACACAGCATACATCCACTCTGTTCTCCAATGAGTTCTCCCATGACACCACTCAAGTCGCAAACGGCTGTCGTTTGGGGTCAGTGGAATACACCTATAGATCGTCTGGCTCGGAGGTGTCACTGAAGTAACCGATTTGCAAGAATTCGTTGTGTCACTGTTGTGCCAACTGCTGCTCGAATTGTTGCTGCAGACGCAGTGCGATGTTTCACGCCGTACACTAAACACGACGGTCTTCCTTCTCAGTAGTGCCACGTGGTCGTCCGGAATCGTGTCTTGCTGTGGCCGTACGTTCTCGTGACACAATCGTGTACAGCAGCTACATTCCCGCCAAGTCTTTCTGCAATATTGCGGAAGGAACATGCAGCTTCTCGTAGCCCTACTGCACGACATTGTTCAGACTTGGTGAGCTGTTGATTGCCTCTTTGTCGCCTTAAAGGTATTCTTGACTAAAATTACTCACTACATCCCGACTAAAATGCTGCTAATGCTCATGATAGGTGCATCGCATACTTAAGGGAACGGCAGGTGCGAGGGCTGTCCAGAAAGTAAGTTCCGACTGATAGCGAACTTAAAATCACGTTGAAAATCAGAAATGTTTTATTTGTAATAGCTACACCTTCCACCTACTTCTCTACGCAGTCGCCGTTCTAACGTAGACATCTGTCGTAGCGTTGAACCAACATTCCAATACCCTCATCATAGAAGGCAACTGTGGTGTCACCGTCAGACACCACACTTGCTAGGTGGTAGCTTAAATCGGCCGCGGTCCATTTAGTACATGTCGGACCCGCGTGTCGCCACTGTGTGATCGCAGACCGAGCGCCACCACAAGGCAGGTCTGGAGATACGGACTAGCACTCACCCCAGTTGTACGACGACATTGCTAGCGACTACACGGACGAAGCCTTCTCTCATTTTGCCGAGAGACAGTTAGAATAGCCTTCAGCTAAGTCCATGGCTACGACCTAGCAAGGCGCCATTAACCGTATCTGAAGATAGTCTTATCTGTATTATCAAGAGCGATGTACCACAAGGACGATATAAAGTTAAGTATTCGAAGAGCTGCATACTTTTCTTATTAGCATTCACTCCTTATCCTGTTCCAGAATTCACACGCCCGTCTGCGTTAGATAGCTTCCTTTTCGGCCTCCTCTATCTACAAGGTGTTGGCACATTTACCAACACATCATTGGCGACGATTTAACGGAAAGGGTCTTGTTCTTTCTAATTGCTTACATTTACTTGTGTCATGGCTTCGCCACAATCTCCAGATGTACTGTCTGAATTTTATCACTTGCAGAATCAGCAGACGCAGGCGTTATTGGATGCCCTTGGACAGCTCGTCCAGGGTCAACGTGCCCTTCAAACCGATGCGGCAGCCGCCGCTTCACCGCTACCGCAGCCACAACGTGCAGTTGCACCGCCTTTTAGGCCCTACGACCCAGACGTGGAATCGTGGACCGAGTGGTCCCGCCAGTTTGGATTTCATCTCGCCGCCTACAGAATTCAAAGTAACGAGCGGCAGCCTCATTTATTGTCGTGTGTAGGGGTGCAAACGTACCGTGTGATAGTGAAATTGTTTCCCCGACGCGACGTAGCAACTCTGTCCTACGAAGAAATTTTGTCGGCATTGGACGCCTATTTCAAAGAAACAGTTAATGTAGTTGCAAAGAGGTATACGTTCTTTCGTACAAAACGTACGGCCGGTCAAACTAATCGGGAGTGGGTTGCAACTTTGCAAGGCCTTACTAGGGACTGTGCGTTTGAATGTGACTGTGGCCTTCCTTATTCAGATACAGTGGTACGTGATGAAATTGCACAGAACGTTTCTGATGTTCGCATACGGGAACAGATTTTGAAACTAGTTAATCCCTCCCTTCAACAAGTGATAGACATATTGGATAGGCAAGACACACTTGACTGTGCTCAGGAATCTTTTGAAACTTCGCCGGCCGTGTGTAACATTAACCGGCCTGCCGGGCGTGCTGCGCGGCCCGGTCAACTGACCTCGCGCACGTCTGCACAGCTGCCGCCACGCTTTAAACCAGGTGTGCCGCGCCAGCATACAAATGCAGTGAAATCATGCCCGCGGTGTGCTACTAGACATTCGCGTGACAATTGCCCGTCACGCCATGCTATTTGCTTTTCCTGTAATAAGAAAGGACATGTTCAAAGTCTTTGCCAGAAAAAGCTCAGATCAGACACTCATTATCATTCCCGGCCTTTTGCTTCGCGCCGGAATCGAACCAAGGACACTCAGGCTCGTGGACCTTCGCCCATGGACATTCATGTAGTTACTTCCACCCCGTCCAGTGCCACTTTCTCTAACAGTGACTGTGTTCGTCCCACAAAAAGTGTGCATCGACGTCGCCGGAAATCACGTCAATTAGCAAGTGATGCTGTACCAGTGTCTGTTCAAATTGCACGAGACAGTCGCTCTTGTCGTCAGCAGGACAATAAACTTTTTGTAGATTTGGACTTTAATGGCAAGGTCATACCATTCCAGCTCGATACCGGAGCTGCAGTTTCATTGCTCAATCACGACATGTACAAACAACTGGGCAAACCTCCGTTGCGTGCCGCAAATGTTCAGTTAAAAAGTTATTCAGGACAGCTTATCCCTGTGTTAGGACAGTGCACTCTTCTTGCAACATACAAGGGACAAACAAAACTTGTCATTTTACATTCTTCGTTCTTCTACTGCAGTGAACTTGTTTGGTTTAGATTTATTTTAATTATTTAACATGTCTATAGTAAATCAGGTCCTATCAGTGAATCAGACTGTGCCTTCAGACAGTGTTTCTCGGCTGTGTGAAGAATTTGCAGACATTTTTGCACCGGGCTTAGGTTGCGCTAAAAACTACGAAGCACATTTGGAACTGAAAGTAAACGCGCAACCGAAATTTTTCCGAGCGCGCAATGTTCCCCACGCATTGCGTGATGAGGTCGCAAGAGCATTAAACGATTTAGAATCACAGGGTGTAATTGAACGTGTGCAGGCTTCTCTCTGGGCCTCACCCTTAGTAATTTTGCCAAAACCTTCTGGAAAACTGAGACTTTGTGTGGACTTCAAGGCAACAGTGAATCCACAACTAGTGACTGCAACTTTTCCCTTACCCCGCCCGGGAGATCTTTTTGATAAACTGTGCCCGGGTAAATACTTGTCCAAGTTGGACCTAGCAGATGCGTACTTGCAAATCCCAGTGGACGCCGAATCCCAGCGCGTCTTGGTGGTTAACACGCATCTTGGTTTGTTCCGCTTCAAAAGACTGCCATTCGGGTGTGCATCCGCCCCTGCATTGTTTCAGCAATATTTACAAACTGTTTGTGCGTCGGTCCCTACTGCTGCGAACTATCTGGACGATATTGTGATCTCCGGACAGACGGAAGAAGAACATTTAGCACACCTACGAACATTATTTCAGGTATTGCGACAAAATGGTCTTCGCTTGCGGAAGGACAAATGTGTGTTTTTTGCTCGTGACTTACCATACCTGGGACATGTCATCAATGCCCAAGGCATACATCCGAGTCCAGAGCACCTCCGTGCTATACAAGATTTGCCTTCGCCACAGGATATGAAACAGCTACAGAGTGTGTTGGGTAAAATTAACTATTATCATCGCTTTCTGCGCAATACCTCTTCTATTTCAGCTCCGCTTCATAGCTTACGCCGTAAGGGTGTTCCGTTCGTCTGGACGACGGAATGCGAACGCGCCTTTCGCCAGTTGAAATCGGCGTTGCTTTCAAATACTTGCCTTACGCCATTCGATCCCCGGAAACCCCTTTTGTTGATGGTAGATGCATCGGATTTCGGGATCGGTGCTGTGCTTGCGCACAAAGTTGGCTCGCATGATCGCCCTATTGCCTTTGCGTAAAAATTGCTCTCGTCTGCGCACAGAAATTACTCACAGATAGAGAAAGAAGCTTTGGCTCTCGTCTTTGGTGTTACAAAGTTCCATGATTTCTTGTATGGTCGTCACTTTACCATAGTCACAGACCACCAACCTTTGACGTCGTTTTTTCATCCGAACAAGCCTGTACCTCCGCGTACAGCGCAGAAATTCATTCGGTGGTCTATTTTTCTCTCGCAGTACCGCTACGATATCTTGTATCGGTCCACTGCTAAGCACGGAAACGCCGATGCGTTGTCCCGTTTGCCTGTTTCTGAGGATAAAGCATTCGATTCTTCCGAACTCGCTTGCATGTTCATTGATTCGGAAACCGATGAAGTGGTCGAATCGTTTCCGATTGATTTTCGTCGTGTAGCTACAGCCACAGCTGCTGACCCTGTCCTTGCTACCGTTTTGCGTTTTGTTGCTACGCACTGGCCCTTGTCGAAGTCTCGGATCGAGGATCCGTTGGTTCGCCGATTTTTTGCTCACAAGGAGAGACTTTTTGTACGACGTGGTGTTTTGTTGTTGCGTTCTGATAATGATCAGTCCAGAGTTGTGGTCCCACGTTCGTTACAGTCCTCTGTCTTACGGCTTCTTCACCAAGGACATTGGGGTATAGTGCGAACGAAACAACTTGCTCGTCAGCACTGTACTTGGTTCGGAATCGATGCTGCGATTACGAATATGTGTTCTTCTTGCATGGCGTGTGCCGAACAACAATCCGCACCGCCGCGGAAAGTCTTTGCATGGCCGAAAGCCACTTCCCCTTGGCAACGCTTGCACATCGGTTTTGCTGGTCCCTTCTGGAATGCTCGATGGTTGGTTCTGGTAGATGCCTTCAGTAATTTTCCTTTTGTTGTCCGGATGTCTTCCACGACGTCCTCTGCCACCATCCAAGCGTTGTCTGCTATCTTTTGCATTGAAGGTCTTCCGCAGACTATTGTTTCCGACAATGGCCCACAATTCATGTCCGCAGAATTTCAGTCATTCTGCCAGGCCAATGGTATTCAACATCTGACATCCGCGCCGTTTTCGCCTCAGTCAAACGGTGCCGCTGAACGATTGGTCCGGACTTTCAAGTCACAGATGTTGAAGTTGAAAGAGTCGCATTCTCGGGAGGACGCGTTGTTGCTCTTTTTGTCTTCGTATCGCTCTCAGCCCCGAGATGGTCGCTCGCCGGCTGAGTTGCTCCACGGTCGTCCTCATCGAACCTTGATGTCTTTGCTGCATCCGCCGCATCAGGTTCCTGTGCAGCGGCAGACTCCTGTTTTTGCTCCAGGCGACGTTGTATTCTATCGCAACTATCGAGGTTCACGGCGTTGGCTCGCAGGGCGCATTCTTCGCTGCCTCGGCCGCTCGATGTATTTGGTTTTGGGGCCTCTGGTGAGGTGCGTCGGCATCTCAATCAGCTGCGCCTCTGTCGTCGCACGGGTTCTGCCGCTCCCCGTCTGCTTTCAGCGACGGTGCCGTCCGGTCAGCGCCCTGGGGACCCATCTACTGGCTCGCCTCATCCCCAGGTGTTACCGACGATGCCTTCCATTTTGCCCCATGGCGACGCGCCGCCGCAGCAGCCGCCGCCGCCGCCGCCTGTTCTCCCGCCGGCGCCGTCCGCATTCGACGCTTCGCTGCAGCCGCCAAGCGCCTCCCTGGGTCACGCGCCGCCGATCGCTTCCCGTGACCAGCTGTCCTCCGCCATGGAACTCTTGCCCGCTCCGGACCACATGACGTCATCGCGCGTCGGGTACCTCGACGCAATGGAGGTCGACCCTTCGGCCCCTCCTGTCTCTTTCCGGGCGCATACACCGCATGTTGACGTGCACCCTGGACTAGGTTTTCAGGCGTTTCCTAGCTCCCCTCGGACCGAATGGCCGGGTGCGGGTGGCACAGCCTCGCCTGTTGTTAGGCTCCCCACCTCATCGCATACGTCAACATGGGGTCCTCCCCACGGCGGGCGGAAGCCTTATAACACGACCGTTCGCCGATTTGCGGGGGAGGAATGTGGTGTCACCGTCAGACACCACACTTGCTAGGTGGTAGCTTAAATCGGCCGCGGTCCATTTAGTACATGTCGGACCCGCGTGTCGCCACTGTGTGATCGCAGACCGAGCGCCACCACAAGGCAGGTCTGGAGATACGGACTAGCACTCACCCCAGTTGTACGACGACATTGCTAGCGACTACACGGACGAAGCCTTCTCTCATTTTGCCGAGAGACAGTTAGAATAGCCTTCAGCTAAGTCCATGGCTACGACCTAGCAAGGCGCCATTAACCGTATCTGAAGATAGTCTTATCTGTATTATCAAGAGCGATGTACCACAAGGACGATATAAAGTTAAGTATTCGAAGAGCTGCATACTTTTCTTATTAGCATTCACTCCTTATCCTGTTCCAGAATTCACACGCCCGTCTGCGTTAGATAGCTTCCTTTTCGGCCTCCTCTATCTACAAGGTGTTGGCACATTTACCAACACATCAGCAACAGCCAGTGCTTTCCGCCAATTCTCTACGCTGGCATACAGCTCGGTGTCTCTGCCAAAATGTTTGTCTTCATAGCCAGTGATTCATGTGAACAGAGATGAAACTCAGAGGGAGACAATTACGGGCTGTACTGTGGGTAATCAAACATTTCCAGCCGGCCGAAGTGGCCGACTGGTTCTAGGCGCTACAGTCTGGAACTGCGCGACCGCTACGATCGCAGGTTCGAATCTTACCTCGGGCATGGATGTGTGTGATGTCCTTAGGTTAGTTAGGTTTAAGTAGCTCTAAGTTCTAGGGACTGATGACCTCACAAGTTAAGTCCCATAATGCTCAGAGCCAACATTTCCAGTTGAAAACGATGCAGGAGCATCTTCACTGCCCCTGCAGAATCCGGCTGAGAATTGTCTTGAAGAAGAAACAGCACGACAGTTATGTAATGTTGGCTGCATAGCTTCCGGTGAAATTTCTCACCAGGCCCTCGTACTCGGCGGGAGACACTATTTCCTAGACATGATGCTATCTAGGGTCATACTAGAGACACTGCCCAACACAACTGTGCAAAGCTTTATCGGATTTTCATAGTCGTTTCCATTTCGCGACCGATGGGAACTTACCTTCTGGACACCCCTCGTAGTATGGGCCAGCGGGTAGTATGCGCCAGTTGCCATTTCAGCTATTCACTAATAGGTAGCAGCACGGTGTACATTCTAATTTTTGCCGCCAGCGTCATTTCGCCATGTGCAGAGAGTTTGTTTGATTCCTAGTAGAGATGGGCAAACTGAGCCACGTAACTGTTTCGAAACACAAGAAACAGTACAATGTAATGCTTCGATACGCTGTTTCGAAACACTTTGTGTTTTGTAATCTAATAAACCTATAGATTTTATCATCTTGAATGTTTACTGTATAAGTATGTCCATATAAACATAAATGAGGTGCGAGAGCGCTAATCATATCGCAGAAAGTATGAAACTATCACTTAGGCGTCTTGGCAGTTTCGTATTTCCTGAAGCAAATGTGCTGCTTTCGTGTCGTGTGACTTTCATACTTTTCAATTGGCGGAGGACAGCCATACCTGAAGACAGGAGAACCACCACGAACGGAACTGGAGGTGGGAGCAAACTGCAGAACCAACAGAAATGCTACTGGGATTCCCACATTCCGTTAGTATGGGTAATATACCCATCTTGCTAATTTCCATGCACACAAAGGGAATCATTGTGGATAATAGGCACAGTGACTATAGACTCACAAATAATGCCAAATAATTCGAATAAATAACAAAATATAACAGAAAAAAATTTGTCTTTCAAGATGTCACGAAGCGTTACTATAAATTCACCATGCTTCCCAGCCCTTCCCTTTCACCATTACACTATCAGTGATATGTAAAACAGATTACTTGCAGTTATACCTACATCAAATTTATGTATATGTCTAATAACTGTCACTCTACGCCTTTTTTATTGAAAATGTTGTAGGTTTACTTGCGTTTCTTAATATGATTACTGTACATGACCAGAGAAACGTATGTTATAAAAAAAGTAATGTAACTGAATAATTTTCACATATTTATTATTTTCAATGTGGATAGTATGCGTTGTTTTATTGTTTGGTTAGTGTTTATAAAGCAGATGTTACGCCATTTTGGAATAGGACAGTCAAATAGAAACGAAACTTTATTTTCGGATTCATGCTATTGCTTGTCAAAAAGATTTGGACACTTTTGACAGTGTTTCACGAAGTGGTATGTTGTGTTTCAGTACCTGTGCCGAGCCCGAATCTCGTCCGACACAGAGCGGAATGAAACATCACTGTTTCGATACAATTAGTCCGTTCCAAGCACAGGTGGACTGAAACAGCCTTATTTTGAAACAACGATACGGGTTCTGTGTCTGGCTCGAGATCGAATCTGGTCCGGTTATCCGAGACAGGGGCGGAATGAAACACCACTGTTTCGAAACAGTGAACCACAGCCGTTCCGAAACACTGAAACAGTTCCACGTGTCGATACACTGTATCGAAACATTGAAACAGTGGCCAAGTCTAATTCCCAGTGTCATATCGCTTGTGAGTGATTATTGTTTGTTTGTGATCGTACAAGTTGTTGCCTCGAATACTTTTTAACATCGCCATGAATCATTACAGGTAAGAATATACTTATGAAACTAGAGCTGTTATTTAGTTGACTCTATTAATATAAGACACTGACAATTGCATTTCGTTTGCTCTAATAATGTTTCGCTTAGTACCATGTTTTCATATCAGTGTGAGCTGAGTAGTATGGGCCATGGAACTCGCTTTCTTTTTTATTTTTTTTAAATTTTAGGATACTGTACCATCATTTAAGGAAAGACCAGAAGGTGAAGGTCGGGGAGAATGGTCAGAGAATGATATGAAAAATGCTGTTGCCAGTGTACTGGAAAATAAACTTTCCGAAAGAGCCGCATCTGACTGATACCATGTGCCTAGAAGCCCTCTGCAAAGAAAGTTAAAAGCTATAGCAGATAATGAGCCAACTGATATGAAACCGCAGATGTGGTCTTTTAAGGCAACGTTTGATGAAAGATGTGAAAAACTGTCAATCTTGAATCTAAATCCATCAAATGAGCTACTAATACCCCTGTTCAAAACAGCGTTTTTGAAACTGTCATATGACCTGGCAGAAAAATTAAATTTGAATCACAGGTTCAACAAAAGCACGAAAATGGCTGGAAAAGATTTTTATGCCGGTTTTATGAAGAAGCATCCAAATTTGATGTACAGAAAACCACATCTACTAATCTGATGTGGTGTGTAGGGCTTAATAAGCCACAGGTCGAAAGGGTCTTCAACCAATTTGAAATTCTTTTAAAGAAGCGTTCCTTTTGTCCATCTCGAATTTTTAGTGCTGACGAGAATGGCGTATCGTTTGGGCAAGATAATTACAGTGAAAGGCAAACGTAAAGTGGAGAAAATTACTTCTTGAGAGAGGGGCCTAATGTTTCACTTCTATTTTGCTTGAGTGCAACTGGGCAATTTATTCCTCCGCTTTTTATTTTCCCAAGACAACGGATGAATCACCGCGTCATGATTGGTGCTCCAACCGAAAGCATTAGTTTTCCGACTTCTAGCGGTTGGATGACAGCTGAGGCTTTTCTTAAGTGGCTTCAACACTTTGTTTTCTTCGCAAAGCCCTGAGCAGCGCTGATTGTAGAGGGGCATGCCAGTCTCAACGACTTGGATATCATCACGTCTTATCGGGAAAACCATGTCCACATGTCAATTTTTTCCATACACACTTCTAATAAGTTGCAGCCCCTGGATAGGACGTTCATGAGACCTTTGAAAAACTGCTACAACACTACTTGCAGTTTGTGTGTGAGGGCTAATCCAGGGTCAAGAATAAGAATTAATGACTTTGATGTTGCAAAATTAGTAGCTAATGCCTACAAGCAAGTCTGTCTACTAGATATTACTGAAAATGGATTTAGATGCACTGGCATTTACCCGACAAACCCAGACATATTTAGTGATTTGGACTTTATGGGCAGTGATGTTAGCAACATTGTACAGGAACCTCTCCCCGAAATGACATCTGATTGGGCTGTTGTTGCTACATCTAGGACACCCACATCAATCTCACCAGCAGATTTGATAGCCCCCCCCCCCCCGCCCCCTCGGCTTGCTACCCAGGCAGAATCTACAATCACTTCTGGAGAGACCACCACTGACCACCACTTCCTCCAATGCACTACACTCAAGTGAACATTCTGATTTTGCAAGTGTTTTAAAAGAGCTGTTGCCTTTTTTTTACTGCAGTGAAAAGTAGTTGAGATGTCGGGAAAGAAAGGCAGAGAGAAGCGAAATATTGACATCAACTCCAATGAAAAACATGCTGAGAGACAAGAAAGATTCAGAAGAGCAAAAGGAAAAAGAACAACAGAAAAAGAGACAAATGAAATTTTGAAAACAAGAACAAACGATGATCAATAATAATAAGAAAAATGAACAAATCAAAAATTTTCTTAATGATAGTGCTACACCAAGCACTTCTCAAAACGTTGTAGATGTAAAATGCACTGTGTGTGGAGAAAACTATGAGGAAAACTGGATTCAGTGCACTAAGTGTGAAGACTGGGCACATGAGCTCTGTGCGGACATTGACTACATATATTTTTACTTTTGTGGTCTCTGTAAGCTAAATAAATCACATGGTAAATGCGCTACAATATGTGTTATACATTGTGCATACTATTAAACAATAAAACTTCGAAACAATTTTTTAATTTATAAACATAATCATATTCGTGTGGCCCATACTATCTCTCAAAACTCTTTTCTGACGTTTGGACTTTTTCCATCAGTTTTTTCTTTAGTAATTGGTGTGGTGCTTTATTCAACTGCTCAGACTGAATAACATTAGGAATGGGGTGCAGTCCTGTCTCACTCCCTATTCAGCCACTGCTAGCTTTTCTGTCCTTCGACTTTTAAACTGCAGTCAAGTTGTAAATAACTTTTCCCTCCACGTCGTTAATCTCTGATACCTTCAGAATTTTAGAGAGTTGATTTGAACATACATGTTGTATTTTTGTCTGATACACGTGCCTCATGTTCCTACTATGTCTTCCATCGTCAATGCTGAAAGCAGGTTTTTCAGTGCTCGTTCCATACTTAGACGACACAGAGTCGAAACTATTCAGTCCCTATGACTGAATTTCGTAAAAATTCATAACGATTACGGATATTTCGTCATTCTGTACTCCTAACAAAACTGTTTCCCCCGAATTCGTTCTTTACGTGTTGTCCCACATTTCAGCGTACATTGCTGAGATGTGCCTGTGTCTGAGGTGTACATAAACTATGTTTACCCATCACAAACATGCATTTCGAGTGGTAACTATTTGTGTGAAGCACTCCTCCACATTGTTTTTGAGGTCGCTTATTTTTGTTTTGTACATTCTGACCATGGTATCTGTAAGGGGCAGTGGAATGGGAACGAGACAGTGGAAAAAAGTAAATAAACTGTTTGTCATTTCAAAAGTCATTGCGATAACTGTTAATATACCTATCCCAAAGTGAGACGAAGTGGTCAATGCTTTCGTGGCAAAATAGGCGCAGTCATCTAAACAACTTCGACTGTATCCATTCGTTCACCTCTTCGTCTGAAACAAATCGACAGCCGTGAATGTCTTCCTCCAGCACTCCAAAAATATGGAAATAGCATGGGGAGGGACTGGAACTATATGGAGAATGTGTGATGGCTTCCAAACGAAACTTGTGCAGCCTAGTCGAAAGAACCTTGGCAACATGTGAGCCCACTCAAATGACAAGTTTGTTTCGACTAGACTGCAGAAGTTGTGCTGGGGAACCTGTACACATCCTCCGTACAGTCCCGATCTCTCCCCATATTTGCTTCGTATAGAGAGGTGCACGCCTTGGTACACTCATGGTCCTCTAGGCAACAGCAAACTTTTTGTTATTAAGCCATTGACCATCTTGTCTCACAGTCAGGCAAATATATTAAGTTATGGCGATTACTTTAGAAATAATGAACAGTTTACTTACTTTTTTCAACTAT
Organism: Schistocerca americana; assembly: GCF_021461395.2. Taxonomy (NCBI): domain Eukaryota; kingdom Metazoa; phylum Arthropoda; class Insecta; order Orthoptera; family Acrididae; genus Schistocerca; species Schistocerca americana. The sequence goes on from NC_060127.1 coordinate 198,175,867, forward strand.
CTCGTTTTCATTTGACTGTCCCTAATGTTAAAACTATGTTAGACAGACACAGATAATTATATATAAAATTTAACTACCCAAAATATTGATGATGTTATAAAAAGAGATATGCATAGGTGGTTTTACACTTTAGCTTACCCTAATAGTGTCATTTATAAAATCCCTTTCATCAATGAGTTAATTACAGAATTCGTAGGGAAGTACATTGCATGGTGCTTAGAGCTAAAGATGTGAAAAGTTCATCAGAAACAGAATCACATGTTGATGATTATTGGGAATGTGTGTTAAATGAAACTGAAGTATCGACTGTGCAATACACGCGGCGCTAAAAACTGCTTTTTCGAAACCCCTTAATTGTCTCCCATTGTGACACATAAGTTGCATGGGGGCTTAATTATTATTAAATTTGAAAATCATTTTTATTTTTGGTAGCTGTATGTCCGATTACGCTGTGTCTCGTAAACGTTTGGCTCTGACTAGTCTTAGTACGCAATCTGACTGCATAGAACAACAACAAAGAATGAAAGAAAATTTTCGTTAACACAATTAATTAATTAAGTCCCCAGCAACTATAAAACCAACACAACAACAAGCACAAGAGTAACTGTTCTGTGTGTGGGAGTGTGACTCAACGTACACATCTGGCACGGTTCTTCTTCAACAAGACAAGAAATTTTAAATATCGTTTATACTGACGTGATAAAAAATATTAGAAATACTATAATTGCGCAAGAAAACCAGAATTACACTCTAATACAAGAACACAAGCCAGATGCTTTGTTGACTGAACCTGTAATGACGCATTATTTAAGACATTGAGATAATAAAAAGAAAAGGAAAATTTTTTTTTCTTTTACCTTCATATATTGACGAAAACCACTCTAATCATTACAATATTTCCACACCGACTCGTTACTATCACATCTCAACAAGAACTTTTCAGTATCACATCTCAGCAAGCACTCCCTGCTACGAGTTCTCAACGAGCACTTTTCACTAGCACATCTCAACAAGCACTGCCTACTACGAGTTCTCCCCAAGCACTGCCTACTAAGAGTTCTCCCCAAGCACTCCAGTGGAGGCGGCTGAATAATACTCTTTGGCGCAATCTCTGGCGCTGTGGCTCAGTGTAGCCACCTTTCAAAGTTCGAAATCTCTGGCGATGCCACAACATTCCGCTGTAACGGTGGAAAAGCGAGGTGCCGTGCAACGTCACTCCTCAACATCAGCGACTCTTGAAACAACAAGGTGTCGACACGTGCGAGAAAAAGGCCCCAGCTGAGAAGTTCACGCGAGGTGTAAGGTGAGTTAATGGCCACACTGGCACCAAACTGCAGCCCAATTCTGCCCAACTCCGTGGTGGGCGTCTCACACGCATTTCACCCCTTCTGTTGACGTCTCTGCAGTGGAGGTCAGAACCGTGACACCCAGCGGTGAAATCACACAGTTTTCCTATCGGTGGCGCGGAAAACATTTTAGACACACTGCTGCTCACAATCAAGGACAACCCCTTCTGTTGGGGCGTTGATTCCCTCATATTTTACAGTCGAAAACGGGAATCCAGAGTGTGATGAGCACAAGGTGATGTTCGTGATGACGTTCCACACTGCCGACACACTCTGCGCGATTCATCCCCACTCAAAGGATATTGTGGGGCTACTAACCCACTGAACGTCGCAACCGCAATTTTATTTCTGATACAGGGGGTGGAACCACTATGGACCAGTCAAAACCATTTGAAGAAATTTGAATGTGATCCGTAGCAGATAATTGTGTTTATGCTATTTCAACCCTCCTGTTCCGCGCCGTCCTGTGGCATGAACACTGGGGGTGTGGGGGGTGGGGGCTGTGACTCCTACATTGACGTGCATAAATAAAACAGCAAAGGGTCCCTCTGAGACCCTTCAGTTTAGCAACACCCTCAGTGCCGCCCACGTACCTTTTCCGAGCACTTTAAGACCGTTGCTGTCAAAAACTTGGACTACCATTCAGGTGAGTGGTGCGTTGCTGCTGCTCTAGCGCCCAAGGGCAGGCAACCCCTATGGCACCTCTTAAGAGTGGTAACCTGCTCTAAGCTGTATACAGTTTCAGTTATAAAGAGAAGTAAACCAGCACTTTGGTTAAAGACGATAAGCAATTCTACTACATGATGAAGTGAGCACTGATGCTTGGCTCACCGTCGTGTGCACAACTGATTTGCCAACATCACAGTGTAACTTGAAAAGCAAGTTACATGTCATGATAAGCGTTAATGCTCCATAACATTTTTCTGTACAGTGCCGTTCTCATATGATTAAACCACTTTCTATCATGCTGTGTGCACTAGTATGTTATTCAATACAAGTGCCACATGGTTTATGTCAAACAGCACAAGCTACATTTATCAGCACAAGGTGAAAAATGTTCAATAGTTCCAGATAATGTGAATACCTCAGTTTGGGGTCACTGCCACCTTTAAGATAACTGATTTCATTGTGTAGATGTGACAATGTACAAAAACCATTAAATGTCATCTGTAACTGGTTAATTATAAGAAAATCTAACATTAAATATGACTTTCACTGTTTTGTGGTGTGAAAATGTAAAAAGACTATTATTATGATTTCTAATTGGTTTTAGTGTATGTGTGAAAATAGAAAAATATTAAGTGTGATTTGTGACAGATTCAAGTATACATGCAAAAATATTAAAAAAACGATAAATGCAATGTAACTGATCTTAAGGTATGTCTGAAAATGTAAAAACCTTAAATGTGATTTGTAACTGACTTATGTCTAGTAGCCCGCCAGGCTGGCCGCGTGGTCTAACGCACGGCTTTCCGGGTGGGAAGGAGCGCCTGGTCCCCGGCACGAATCCGGCCAGCATGTGGATGTTTTTTAGGCTGTTTTCAATCTGCCACGGCGAATGCGGGCTGGTTCCCCTTATTCCGCCTCAGCTACACTATGTCGGCGATTGCTGCGCAAACAAGTTCTCCACGTACGCGTACACCACCATTACTCTACCACGCAAACATAGGGGTTACACTCGTCTGGTGTGAGACGTTCCCTGCGGGGTCCACGGGAGCCGAACCGCACAATAACCGTGGGTTCGGTGGGGGGCGGCGGAGGGGTGAAATGGACTGCGGTAGTCGTCGTAGGATTGTGGACCACTGCGGCTGCGGCGGGGACGGAGCCTCTCCGTCGTTTCTAAGGCCCCGGTTAACGTACAATACAATACAATATGCCAAAGTAAAAACATTTTACACGTTACGAAGTTCGGTGGCAGGAGGAACAAGACTTCTGGTCAGGTGAATACAGGGTTATAAATACAAAATTAAATAGGGCTAATGCAGGAGTAGGTTTAATAATGAATAAAAAAACAGGACTGCGGGTAAGCTACTACAAACAGCATAGTGAACGTATTATAAAAAAATGGTTCAAATGGCTCTGAGCACTATGGGACTTAACATCTATGGTCATCAGTCCCCTAGAACTTAGAACTACTTAAACCTAACTAACCTAAGGACAGCACACAACACCCAGTCATCGCGAGGCAGAGAAAATCCCTGACCCCGCCGGGAATCGAACACGGGAGAACGTATTATAGTAGCCAAGATAGACACGAAGCCCATGCCTACTACAGTAGTACAAGTTTATATGCCAACTAGGTCTGCAGATGACGAAGAAATTGAAGAAATGTGTGATGAGATAAAAGAAATTATTCAGGTAGTGAAAGGAAACGAATATTTAATAGGCATGGGTGACTGGAGTTCGACAGTAGGAAAAGGGACAGAAGGAAACATAGTAGGTGAATATGGATTGGGGCTAAGAAATGAAAGAGGAAACCGTCTGGTTGAATTTTGCACAGAGCAAATCTATTGGTTATGAACTGTAGATTAAAACTGAAGAAATTGCAAAAAGATGGGAATTTAAGGAGATGGGATCTGGATAAACTGAAAGAACCAGAGGTTGTACAGAGTTTCAGGGAGACCATAAGGGAACAATTGACAGGAATGGGGGAAAGAAATACAGTAGAAGACGAATGGGTGGCTCTGAGGGATGAAGTAGTGAAGGCAGCAGAGGATCAAGTAGGTAAAAAGAGGAGGGCTAGTAGAAACCCTTGGGTAACAGAAGAAATATTGAATTTAATTGATGAAAGGAGAAAATATAAAAATGCAGTAAATGAAGCAGGCAAAAAGGAATACAAACGTCTCAAAAATGATATCGACAGGAAGTGCAAATTGGCTAAGCAGGGATGGCTAGAGGACAAATGTAAGGATGTAGAGGCTTATCTCACTAGGGGTAAGATAGATACAGCCTACAGGAAAATTAGAGAGACCTTTGGAGAAAAGAGAGCCACTTGTATGAATATCAAGAGCTCAGATGGAAACCCAGTTCTTAGCAAAGAGGGGAAAGCAGAAAGGTGAAAGGAGTATATAGAGGGCCTATACAAGGGCGATGTACTTGAGGACAATATTATGGAAATGGAAGAGGATGTAGATGAAGATGAAATGGGAGATACGATACTGCGTAAAGAGTTTGACAGAGCACTGAAAGACCTTAGTCGAAACAAAGCCCCGGGAGTAGACAACATTCCAATAGAACTACTGACGGCCTTGGGAGAGCCAGTCCTGACAAAACTCTACCATCTGGTGAGCAAGATGTATGAGACAGGCGAAATACCCTCAGACTTCAAGAAGAATATAATAATTCCAATCCCAAAGAAAGCAAGTGTTGACAAGTGTGAAAATTAGCGAACTATCAGTTTAATAAGCCACGGCTGCCAAATACTAACGCGAATTATTTACAGACGAATGGAAAAACTGGTAGAAGCCGACCTCGGGGAAGATCAGTTTGGATTCCGTAGAAATGTTGGAATACGTGAGGCAATACTGACCCTACGACCTATCTTAGAAGAGAGATTAAGGAAAGGCAAACCTACGTTTCTAGCATTTGTGGACTTAGAGAAAGCTTTTGACAATGTTGACTGGTATACTCTCTTTCAAATTCTAAAGGTGGCGGGGATAAAATACAGGGAGCGAAAGGTTATTTACAATTTGTACAGAAACCAGATGGCAGTTATAAGAGTCGAGGGGCATGAAAGGGAAACAGTGGTTGGGAAGGGAGTGAGACAGGGTTGTAGCCTCTCCCCGATGTTATTCAATCTGTATATTGAGCAAGGATTAAAGGAAACAAAAGAAAAATTTGGAGTAGGTATTAAAATGCAGGGAGAAGAAATAAAAACTTTGAGGTGCGCCGATGACATTGTAATTCTGTCAGAGACAGCAAAGGACTTGGAAGAGTAGTTGAACAGAATGGACAGTGTCTTGAAAGGAGGGTATAAGATGAACATCAACAAAAGCAAAACGAGGATAATGGAATGTAGTCGCATTAAATTCGGGTGATGCTGAGGGAATTAGATTAGGAAATGATACACTTAAAGTAGTAAAGGAGTTTTGCTATTTGGGGAGCCAAATAACTGATGATGGTCGAAGTAGAGAGGATATAAAATGTAGACTGGCAATGGCAAGGAAAGCGTTTCTGAAGAAAAGAAATTTGTTAACATCGAGTATAGATTTAAGTGTCAGGAAGTCGTTTCTGAAAGTATTTGTATGGAGTGTAACCATGTATGGAAGTGAAACATGGACAATAAATCGTTTGGACAAGAAGAGAATAGAAGCTTTCGAAATGTGGTGCTGCAGAAGAATGTTGAAGATTAGGTGGGTAGATCACATAACTAATGAGGAGGTATTGAATAGGATTGTGGAGAAGAGAAGTTTGTGGCACAACTTGACTAGAAGAAGGGATCGGTTGGTAGGACATGTCCTGGGGCATCAAGGGATCACAAATGTAGCATTGGAGGGCAGCGTGGAGGGTAAAAATCGTAGAGGGAGACCAAGAGATGAATATACTAAGCAGATTCAGAAGGATGTAGGTTGCAGTAGGTACGGGGAGATGAAGAAGCTTGCACAGGATAGATTAGCATGGAGAGCTGCATCGAACCAGTCTCAGGACTGAAGACCACAACAAGAACAACGTTTCTTTTATTTATTTCATCTGAAATTTCCTGTAGTTGAACAGAGTGGGATGGAATTTACTGACCTTACAGTATTTGACGTAAACATTTGCCGTGCGGTATAAAACAGAAAAAAAGATCTACTTCAGTAAGGAGGCAGATGTGTAAATAGTGTAAGTTACATCGATTACGTAAGTTTTGATGCTTTGTGCGGTCATGTGAGATGGAATATAGCGATGAGACAGTAGGACTACATTTTCTCTCTCTCTCTCTCTCTCTCTCTCTCTCTCTCTCTCTCTCTCTCACACACACACACACACACACACACACACACACAGGAGAGGTAGAATGAGAGAGAGAGAGAGAGAGAGAGAGTGCGTGTGTGTGTGGATGGTTATGAATTTCTGATGAATAATTCAAATGAAGTCACTTGTCAGCAATGTACAGCAAGTGCTGGATAGAAGTTGTAGAACGAAATTAACATGCTGTTGCATGAAGACAACAATGCTAAGAATAAGGAATGATGATAGGTAAAGTCTTGAGCAATGAGAACTTAAATTAGATCATACCACCCAATCTACTTCCTCGAATTACTAGATGAACAGTGAAAATTCTGTTTTGTGGCGTATAAGATGGACGGCAAAGCACAGAGGCATATACATTCGCCAAAAAGTGCAATGTGTATGCTGAATTTAACTCACACAGAGAGCGAAAGCATAATTACAGCTTGGCATGAAACCAGAGTGTTATAAGAGTCGAAGGACATGAAACGGAAGCTGTGGCTGAAAAGGCAGTGTGACAGGGTTGTAGCCTATCCATGATGTTATTAAGCTGTACATTGATCAGGCAGTAAAGGTTCAAAAATGGTTCAAATGGCTCTGAGCACTATTGGACTCAACTTCTGAGGTCATCAGTCCCCTAGAATTTAGAACTACTGAAACCTAACTAACCTAAGGACATCACACACATCCATGCCCGAGGCTGGATTCGAACCTGCGACCGTAGCGGTCACGCGGTTCCAGACTGAAGCGCCTAGAACCGCTCGGCCACCCCTGCCGGCGCAGTAAAGGAAACCAAAGAAAAATGTGGAGAAGGCGTTATAATTCAGCCAGAAGAAATTAAAATCTTTAGCTTTGCTGCTGGAATTGTAATTCTCTCTGAGACGCAAAGGACTTCGAAGAGCAGCTGAAATGATGGTATCAACAATGCGGTCTGTCTTTGAGAGAAATGTGGTTATCGCCAGGGTGACTATGCTGAAAATAAATATGTATACATTAAGAATTAAGATGTAGAATGTTAATAAAGTTTGTTATATTTGAAAAGATTGAAGAGTCGTCACATAAAAAATTCACAGGCATTACTTTTCAGCAAGCCCTCGTATACTATAAATCCTACCACAATGCAAAGTCAAAGGTTGATTTTGTAAAACAATGTTTTAAAATTCTCCTTCAGAAATAAGTTTGAATGCTTCAGTTTTGTTGTTTTTCTCTCATAGTGTACTTTTCTTTTAATGCTCTTAGGCAAAACATCCTGCAGTATTTCCCTGCCCAGTCTTTGCTCTTACATTTTGCAGTCACTCATTCCCTTAACTCATCTGCCGTGTCGGAAGTTCCATGCGGCTTTTCGCGGATGATGCTGTAGTATACAGAGAAGTTGCTGCATTAGAAAATTGTAGCGAAATACAGGAAGATCTGCAGCGGATAGGCACTTGGTGCAGGGAGTGGCAACTGACCCTTAACATAGACGAATGTAATGTATTGCGAATACATAGAAAGAAGGATCCTTTATTGTATGATTATATGATAGCGGAACAAACACTGGTAGCAGTTACTTCTGTAAAATATCTGGGAGTATGCGTACGGAACGATTTGAAGTGGAATGATCATATAAAATTAATTGTTGGTAAGGCGGGTACCAGGTTGAGATTCATTGGGAGAGTGCTTAGAAAATGTAGTCCATCAACAAAGGAGGTGGCTTACAAAACACTCGTTCGACCTATACTTGAGTATTGCTCATCAGTGTGGGATCCGTACCAGGTCGGGTTGACGGAGGAGATAGAAAAGATCCAAAGAAGAGCGGCGCGTTTCGTCACCGGGTTATTTGGTAACCGTGATAGCGTTACGGAGATGTTTAATAAACTCAAGTGGCAGACTCTGCAAGAGAGGCGCTCTGCATCGCGGTGTAGCTTGCTGTCCAGGTTTCGAGAGGGTGCGTTCCTGGATGAGGTATCGAATATATTGCTTCCCCCTACTTATACCTCCCGAGGAGATCACGAATGTAAAATTAGAGAGATTAGAGCGCGCACGGAGGCTTTCAGACAGTCGTTCTTCCCGCGAACCATACGCGACTGGAACAGGAAAGGGAGGTAATGACAGTGGCACGTAAAGTGCCCTCCGCCACACACCGTTGGGTGGCTTGCGGAGTATAAATGTAGATGTAGATGTAGATGTAGAATGAAAATCGTGCCTTTTCAACAGAAAGAAACACAGCTTTTCATGAAACTTCCAACAGATTAAAACTGTGCGCCGGACCGAGACTGGAACTTGGGACCCGTGCCTTTAACGGCAAGTGTTCTAGTTTTTCATTTACATACTCTTTTCTTAAATGTAACTGACATTTATAAATTGATTATTAGGTGAATATAACCTTTCAGATAAATTAATATCATTCACTACACGTTTACTTAGTCCTTTCCAGTTAACTTTAAACTGTTTACAAAATTTATTCAAATACACTGTCGATAATAGAAGATGTTCCACAATGAAACACCAGTCCTATATTTATCAAATTTTGTGGAAATGTTAATCGTATAATGGGTATTACATGTTTAATGTTTCATTCTAGTCTGAAATCGTCTTCCTCATAGTTAGTAAGAGGTGTGCTGACCCTTTCACTGGCCTGTATACGCTCTTGTATTAATTGTGTCATGTAGATTGCTAGTTGGATGCAGGTACGAATATCTCTTCCCCTTTAACAATAATCAAATTAGTGCTTTTGCCATACCCGATAGCTCCCTGTATCACGATCCCAGGAATTGGAGGGGTCTGCATCCTAAAAATCGCTGCCAAGAACAGAAGAGAGACCACTGGTAAACACCGAACAATGCTCCTCTATGAGCCATCTGACTCTGGTTTTACACCGCGCCAGAGTCTGTGATGAACAACACCGAACCATATCCTAGGTCAGGCATGGCTCTTTGTTTAAGGCTCTGAGGCAGTGATACCCCATAGTATGTGGTAACATACCTTTATCAATAATGGATTCCAGAATATAAATTATCAAGAGGCAGCTTGAGTATTTCCCATATGAATTTAAATAATGACATTCAACGCTGATGGAACTGTTTATATCGACTGACGTTTTTTGAACAGGTAGTATTTAAGGCTGCGCATTGAAATGCTGATCAAACTCTATGTATCAGACGTTTGGAGACGTGTCATCTACAGAATACAATTCATATGGGTTTCGCAAAGGCTCACTCACTACAGTCTAGCTGGACTGTGTCACGTCTACGTCACAAGCAGAACTAGGGAGACGCCATATAAGATTTCGTTTAGGTCTTACGAACAAAATGCTGTTTCAAAGCAGTAGCACATTGGGGATCTCTTGAAAACACATCGCTACTGGAACAATTCATTGTAAGAAACTGATGGGAGCAGTCTTATTTGTGGTTAAAGAATTTTCTTTTTTTCTTATACGAGGTATGGTTATATAAAACAAACGTGAACAAATATAGAAAAAGTAATTATTGTACGAAAATCTGCAACTGTTAAACTACTTTTCTACACAGCTTCAGAAATTTTGTAGGCACTTGTCATAGCGTGGCACAAGTTTTTGTATGCCTTTTTCATAGAAGGTTGCCGCCTGTGTACTCAACCATGTGGTAACATGTTCTTTCAGCTCATCATCGCTGAAGTGTTGACCACCAAGGACAGGTTTTAGGTTAGAAGAGATGAAAGTCGCTAGGAGCGAGGTCCGGGCTGTACGGAGGATGATCAATGTGAAATTCCCGCAACAGTTCTTTGGTCACATTCGCCGTGTGAGGTCGAGCATTATCGTGGAAAAAAAAACAACACCTTTTGACAGTAATCCTCGGCGCTTGTTCTGTATTGCGCGGCGCAATTTCTTAATGGTGTCGCAGTAACCGTGTGCATTGATTTTTTGGCATCGTGGTAAGAATGCCTTTTCTGTCCCAAAAAACGGTGCACATGACTTTTCGAGGTGTCATAATTTCCTCATGCTTAACCTTCGTTTGGGATGAAGTGTGCCTCCATTCCACTGACTGCCGTTTTGTTTAAGGGGTGTCGTACGATACCCCAGTTTCATCCCCCGTGACTATCCGAGAAAGAAAACCGTCGCCTCCTTCATTGTAGCGTGCCAAAAAAGAACGGATGGGCAGTGCACTTCAGTTTTTGTGCTGTTCAGTAAGAACTTTGGGTAGCCGACGTGAGCAAAGTTTTCGAAATTTCTCAGTAACAATTTCAGGAATTTGTGATCGTGAGGTTTGCGGAACCTTCATAGCAAGGGCACTAAGTGTGAACTTACGGTTGTGCTTAATCTTCTCTTCAATTGTGTGAAGCATTTAATCAGTAACCACAGACGGGCGACCACTTCGTTCTTCACTGTGCACTAGATCACGTCCTTCATTAAACAGACTGACCCATCTTCTAACCATTGAATCACTCACAGCATTTTGTCCGTAAACCTCGCAGATTTGCCGATTAATTTCCTTTGGTTTAACTTTCTTTGCATTTACAAAACGAATCACAGATCTGATTTCACACGTCGTGACATTTTCAGTTACGGCTGGCATTATGAAGAAGCATTACAAAGCACACTTCGGCAACAGCGATCTGAAAATGGCGTACATGTCTTCTCCTTGAGTCAGAGCAACCGCCGCGCATGGTTGGATCTGCGATCGTAGCGCTGCCGCGGATAGAAATAGAAACGGAACTTACTTTGTGGACGACCCTCCTACATTATAACTGGCGTGTTAAATGGCTCAAATGGCTCTGAGCACTATGGGACTTCACATCTGTGGTCATCAGTCCCCTAGAACTTAGAACTACTTAAACGTAACTAACCTAAGGACATCACACACATCCATGCCCGAGGCAGGATTCGAACCTGCGACCGTAGCGGTCACGCGGTTCCAGACTGAAGCGCCTAGAACCGATCGGTCACACCACCCGGCAACTGGCGTGTAATGAAAGCTTTCAAGGCAATGGGTCATTGAAGATGTATCAATACATGCTGTTCTTGGTAGATTTGTTATAATTAAATATCAGTTAGTGACGTATCAGCGACTAGGGCGTGATGCAGTAACGGCCACCGAAGTCTGTTAGATCATGGTAATATAGTGCATACGAGTGTGGCCATAGACTGCCGAGTTATGTTCGTGAGTTCGCCTCCTGCTCTCTTCAGATTTTTTACTCACCTTCGCGTTTTTAAAAGATCCTGAGACTTTCGTATAAATCGAATAGATGTATGTTAGGTGTTACGTACGTATAAAAGCTCCCTCCCTCTCTGTCTCTTTCTCTCTCTCTCAGAAGGGAGTTTGTTCCAGTTTTTGTACAGAAGATATCACGGAAACATACTCTTCTACCACGCGAACGGTATGGTCTGAACACACGAGACATCAAATGCCTTAGGTTTAGAACTGAAAACACGAAAATATGAAGCCTATAGCAAAGCTAACGTACACAGCACTAAAGACCTCTCCAAAATGCGTTTTTTAAGTAGGCTTTGTTGTGATAAAGTGTCTGGAAACATGTCACTGGCAGCTGCAATGTGCCACCTACTAATTCTCTCTTGAAGTTTGCTTTTGTGTTATTGTAGTTGACGTGAAACGGAAAGTAGATAAACCACAAGTCGCGGGTTTCCTAGACTGACCTTCTTGTGAGCACCCATTGTCATTTAAGCAGTTTTTCCCGGGGATCTGCAAGGCTTAAACAGCCTTCTCCTAGTGAATTGTGCATTATTCTTAGAGAAATTTACACAAAGGAAAAAAAAATCCACCAATTAAGGAACATTTAATGATACGAGTAATTGGAAAGATCTGTATATGTATATTGCTGCATCAGTAATGCACAATCCGACAGTGATGGCAGTATGTATCATTCCCACAGTTTCTCTGAGTAGCTTCAGTAAGATAATTTTATTATTTGAATATTAAAAAAAAGGTTTCATTATTATTTTCCTAGCACTTGATGTTCAGGCCAATGCATTGTGGGTGGCTCCTGTCATCATTAATTGACTTTTGACCATGAAACTCCAATAACGTTCTTACACAGTGAAAGTGTAAAGAAGGTTCTCTTAACAAAGATAGGTTCTTTCTGTAATGCGAGAATGATTAACGAAAGAGCTAACCAAACGCCCAAATGGTTTCATTATCGAACAATGCAGTTGCAGTGCTGTTGAAGTCGGCCTCCTGTGAAAATATGAGTTTACATTTCTATTGATTAATAACGTAGAAAATGAGTATTTTAAATATTTCTACTAAATAAAACACTGTTACATAAATTAATACACTAATTATTCAATAAACCATTTCCATACCGAAAAGCTACGTTTTGCTTCCAGCCAACATAACGTCAGATAAGAGAGGGATAGAGTCTCCATGATGCAAGTGAGTTATTACAACATTTTGTTTAGAAAGATGTGGAAACACAGGTAGACAGCAGCTTAGAATGCAATAAGAAATATCTGGCGGTTAACCTTTTTCATCACTTTGTATACGAGTAGTACAAAATCAGTCGCGGAACCTACTGGCGGATTAAAACTGTGTACCGTACCGAGACCCGAGTTAAAGTCTCGGTCCGGCACACAGTTTTAATCTGCTGGGAAGTTTCATATCAGCGCACACTCCACCGCAGAGTGAAAATTCTCATTCTGGAAAATCAGTCATATACTCTCGAATTTGAAAGGTTTGTTTTATATTGTGGAGTATGTATGTTGATGCAGAAGTTCACATACACTCCTGGAAATTGAAATAAGAACACCGTGAATTCATTGTCCCAGGAAGGGGAAACTTTATTGACACATTCCTGGGGTCAGATACATCACATGATCACACTGACAGAACCACAGGCACATAGACACAGGCAACAGAGCATGTACAATGTCGGCACTAGTACAGTGTATATCCACCTTTCGCAGCAATGCAGGCTGCTATTCTCCCATGGAGACGATCGTAGAGATGCTGGATGTAGTCCTGTGGAACGGCTTGCCATGCCATTTCCACCTGGCGCCTCAGTTGGACCAGCGTTCGTGCTGGACGTGCAGACCGCGTGAGACGACGCTTCATCCAGTCCCAAACATGCTCAATGGGGGACAGATCCGGAGATCTTGCTGGCCAGGGTAGTTGACTTACACCTTCTAGAGCACGTTGGGTGGCACGGGATACATGCGGACGTGCATTGTCCAGTTGGAACAGCAAGTTCCCTTGCCGGTCTAGGAATGGTAGAACGATGGGTTCGATGACGGTTTGGATGTACCGTGCACTATTCAGTGTCCCCTCGACGAGCACCAGTGGTGTACGGCCAGTGTAGGAGATCGCTCCCCACACCATGATGCCTGGTGTTGGCCCTGTGTGACTCGGTCGTATGCAGTCCTGATTGTGGCGCTCACCTGCACGGCGCCAAACACGCATACGACCATCATTGGTACCAAGGCAGAAGCGACTCTCATCGCTGAAGACGACACGTCTCCACTCGTCCCTCCATTCACGCCTGTCGCGACACCACTGGAGGCGGGCTGCACGATGTTGGGGCGTGAGCGGAAGACGGCCTAACGGTGTGCGGGACCATAGCCCAGCTTCATGGAGACGGTTGCGAATGGTCCTCGCCGATACCCCAGGAGCAACAGTGTCCCTAATTTGCTGGGAAGTGGCGGTGCGGTCCCCTACGGCACTGCGTAGGATCCTACGGTCTTGGCGTGCATCCGTGCGTCGCTGCGGTCCGGTCCCAGGTCGACGGGCACGTGCACCTTCCGCCGACCACTGGCGACAACATCGATGTACTGTGGAGACCTCACGCCCCACGTGTTGAGCAATTCGGCGGTACGTTCACCCGGCCTCCCGCATGCCCACTATACGCCCTCGCTCAAAGTCCGTCAACTGCACATACGGTTCACGTCCACTCTGTCGCGGCATGCTACCAGTGTTAAAGACTGCGATGGAGCTCCGTATGCCACGGCAAACTGGCTGACACTGACGGCGGCGGTGCACAAATGCTGCGCAGCTAGCGCCATTCGACGGCCAACACCGCGGTTCCTGGTGTGTCCGCTGTGCCGTGCGTGTGATCATTGCTTGTACAGCCCTCTCGCAGTGTCCGGAGCAAGTATGGTGGGTCTGACACACCGGTGTCAATGTGTTCTTTTTTCCATTTCCAGGAGTGTAGTTGTTGCGTTTGCAGCAGAACATTCACACAACGCAGCCCACTGAAGCGGCATTTGCAGTTGCACCGTGATGAACGTCCTTAACAGCTGTGCCATTCGTAGTAAGAGGCTGACTCACGCTGCAAACCCGAAGCAGCACTGCTGGTCACACGCTGGTGTGCGCCCTTAAATCCGTGGCTCTCGGAACAAGATTCTCAGATGTGGCGCTAGACTGAAACGCCATTTGCAGTTGCACACTGGTCAACGCCCGTACTAGTGTCCTGTTTGTAACAAGACATCCGTACAGAGTCCTTGTGTGAAGCAGCATGCAGGGGCGCACCCTGGCAGCCACTTTATCTGCGGCTTTTGCTGCGAGGTAATCGTACAAAACAATTAAAGCTGCTGAACGCCGTTATCTGTGTCATCAGAGATCCAGGTGTGTCAACAACATCGGAAAACACTAGGACCTGCACACTGGTGAAAAACCATATAATTTGCTGCATTTGTCAAAAGAAATTCGTATGTAACAGCACATTGAGGAAACACCTATTTTTCACACGACGTACACCCATATACTTGTGTTATGAATCCATAGATACTTGCGTCGAGTTACAGTCTGGATGAAGAATTCACTTTTTGCACACAGGACACAACAGAACCACCTGAAAATGCGCTTGTGAGTGCACAGTAGTGACTAGCGGTTGTGATGTAATCGTGCCATGATAAGTTAAAGAGTAGGAACTGCTTAAAAATGCACGTTAATTCTCACATTTAGCAAGTTTAAAATCTCTGTTTGTCCTGTAAGCATCGTGAGATGTAGGGACAAAATTTAATTATCACATAAAAAAATCTTACATAGTTAATGCGTCCTTTATTTGCGTATACATTTCTGCAGTCCTGCTACACATTAAAATACTGAAGCCACGGTGCAGCAGTATGCCACTAAAGCAGCGAAAACAAAATGGAGCAGCCCATTTCCACTTTATCAGTAGGCTGCGCCATTTTGTTTTTGCTCCTCTAGTTGCTTGCTAGAGCAGAGTGGAATGGAGATTTCAATGTCTATTTACCGTGATTGAAAATACACTTGAAAATACACTGCTGGAAAAAAAAAAATTAGTTCACCCTTTTAGAGGTTTGCAACTCACGCAGGATTTATTGTTGCAACATTGCATATGGACCACATCAAATGATTACAGTTACAGATCAGTAGTAGAAGCGTTTATGGGCTACCACGTATTTACACCATGTTAGTAGGTGGTGTAGCATCCACGGGCTGAGACACGCCATCGCACGCCTCTCCGGCCTGCCCGTGTGCCTCTGTGAGAGTCGCCGAGTGACGCCTCACACGAGTCCCTCCCTCCTCGGGCCGCCCCTTCCCGCACGCGCTCGGCTGGGGGTTGTGCTGGTCAGGGATGTTGCCGCACGTCTTGCAGGGGACACTGAATCTCACAGGCAGTGTGTGGCCGGCCATTACTCTATTGCAACCACACCAGCTTCCTGTTGCAAGAACATCACACGAACAGGTCTGCTTGATCCGAGTGCTGCTTAGCGTCCCCTACAGAAAGACCAAAGGTGGACGAGGGTTGTAGCCTATCGCATCCCAGACCGTGAGACCTGTGGTGGGGACAGTGCGTCCCGGATGAGTGCACTATGCCAACGACCGTCGCTTCCATGCAGGCTGAACCCGCTCTCATTGCAGAAGGCCGTGTCTGCCTCGTACGTGATCCTCTCACGGCGCTGTTGCGTGGGGTGCAATAATTCGTGTAGAGACGTCTGGGCTCACAAGCCCTCTTATCTGTGGGGTGGTAGCTGTACGGTGTGCCACTGCTGCCCTCAAAAAAATGGTTCAAATGGCTCTGAGCACTATGGGACTCAACTGCTGTGGTCATAAGTCCCCTAGAACTTAGAACTACTTAAACCTAACTAACCTAAGGACAGCACACAACACCCAGCCATCACGAGGCAGAGAAAATCCCTGACCCCGCCGGGAATCGAACCCGGGTGCCCTCACAATACGGCGATTCTGGCGGACGTTTGTGCTGCGTGGATGTCCAGAACTTCTTCTACGGGTGTGAGAATGTTCGTGTGACCACTGATATCACCATCGCTGCACAACTGCCGCAACACGTCCAACTTGTGTGGCAAATCTTCTAAAGGGCCAACTCGCCTCTCAAATGGTTCAAATGGCTCTGAGCACTAGTACTTAAACCTAAATAACCTAAGGACATCACACACATCCATGCCCGAGGCAGGATTCGAACCGGCGACCGTAGTGGTCGCGCGGTTCGAGATTGAAGCGCCTAGAACCGCTCGGCCACACCGGCCGGCCTCGCCACTCAGAATGCCACAACTGGACCGCTTTCAAGCTCGCTCAGCTGGCGGTAGAAAGGACAAGCGTGCCTCCGTGTCAGGGTTGCCTGCTTGCTTGACACGTCTGCACCACGTGGAGTCTTCTGACTGTTAGCATTGCCTGTTAAGGGTAGGCACGCATAGCGCTCTGCCAGCTATGCCACTACACTATCTATTGGTGGATGACGTTGAAACCATTATCAGTATATCTACTATCCTCTGGGTGGCACATGCCGTCATCGGAACAAAATCGACTGCGTCTTTCCAGGTGTACCGCAGAAAACACGGCAAACACCAAGCAAACATCAATTAATATAAGTTAAGAGGTCAATAAACAACAATATAAAGGAAGAACCAATAAATGCTTTCAATAGAAGTGACAAGTTTTGCCGACCGGAGTGGCCGTGCGGTTCTAGGCGCTACAGTCTGGAGCGGAGCGACCGCTACGGTCGCAGGTTCGAATCCTGCCTCGGGCATGGATGTGTGTGATGTCCTTAGGTTAGTTAGGTTTAATTAGTTCTAAGTTCTAGGCGACTGATGACCTCAGAAGTTAAGTCGCATAGTGCTCAGAACCATTTGAACCATTTGACAAGTTTTACAGCAGTATCAATGCTGTAAAACATTTAAACTGAGAACTGTACACAAATTCAATGCTGAAAATATAGAATCAGACTTTTACACGCTCATAGATTGCCATACAATATTTCCACACATGATTAAGGCCGACGATGCGTACAAAGATGAGATGGAAAATATTTCAAGATAATATCACGTTACTCAAATGCACAACTTCACAAGGATACCATGTTTTCTGCACTTTAATGTCGTTGCATAATTCTGCAATGTAGCTGCCAATTGTGTAAGCTTCGTATGCAGAAATTTACAACAAGACTATGACCTAATATCTTCAATAGCTTACGGTTACTACCTCATTTGGGAACACTGATTTTTTAAAAGGAAGTAGGGACTGCTGTTCTCCATGCGGTCACACACCTTGCCGGCTGCTCTCACTTCAGCAACACGTACATTAGGGCAGCCAACCAACAAGTACACTCGCTGCAACGCAAATCGTTCAGCGAAACGAAGGCAGCAAAATCACTTTCACCTTTGATGGAGAGCGGTCTCCGAGAAAACAGGCACCGAGGCAGCGCCCGGGGTGCGGCACGCCTTGCGAGGTAGGCCGGCCGCGCCGCAGCTGGCCGAGCCCGCGCGCGCCTTCCCCTCCTCCGTCCCCGCGAGCACGGCCTCCCGCCTCGTGGCGAGTCCAGCACAAGCGGCCACGACGGCTAAACAGCCCCCCCAGATCACAACACGGCCACAGGTCGTAGTACAGCCGGGTGATCGGCAGTGACGTGCCCAACAGCTGGTATGCCAGAAAAGGCACACTCTTTTACATTCTGAAGGTGATAGCGGCAGAAAACAGGGAACGAAAGACTATACAAAGGCCGTTCAATAAGTAATAAAACACATTTTCTTTCTTTCTGTGGGCCAGTCTCGGTTAAGAAAATGTGCAATTTGCTGCCGGACATCATGCAGTATTCCTGCTTCAGCACCTATAATTTCATGAAGTTCCGATTCGTGGACGCACTATACGTACACTATGTGATCAAAAGTATCCGGACACCTGGCTGAAAACGACTTACAAATTCGTGGCGCCCTCCATTAGTAATACTGGAATTCAATATGCTGTTGGCCCACCCTAAGCCTTGATGACAGTTTCCGCTCTCGCAGGCATATGTTCAATCAGGTACTACAAGGTTTCTTAGGGAATGGCAGCCCATCCGTCACGGGGTGCTGCATTGACAGGAGGTATCGATGTCGCTCGGTGAGGCCTGGCATGAAGTCGGCGTTCCAAAACACCCCAGAGGTGGTCTATAGGATTCAGGTCAGGACTCTGTGCAGGCCAGCCCATTACAGGGATGTTATTGTCATGTAATCATTCCGCCACGGGCCGTGCATTATGAATAGGTACTCGATAGTGTTGAAAGATCCAATCCCCATACCCGAATTGCCCTTCAACAGTGGGAAGCAAGAAGGTACTTGAATGTAGGGCTGTGCTGTGATAGTGCCACGCAAAACAACAACGGGTGCAAGCCCCCTCCACGAAAAATACGATCACACCATAACACCACCGCCTCCGAATTTTGATGTTGGCACTACACACGCTGCCAGATGACGTTCACCGGGCATTCGCCATACCGACACCCTGCCATCGGAGCGCCACATTGTGTACTGTGATTCGTCACTCCACACAACGCTTTTCCACCGTTCAGTCGTCTAATGTGTACGATCCTTACACCAAGCGAGGCGTCGTTTGGCATTTACCGGCATGATGTGTGGTTTATGAGCAGCCGCTCGACCATGACATCCAAGTTTTCTCACCTCCTGCCTAACTATCATAGTACTTGCAGTGGATCCTGATGCATTTTGGAATTACTGTATCATGGTCTGGGTACACGTCTGAGTATTACACATTAGGACCCTCTTCAAGTATTGGTGGTCTCTGTCAGTCAACAGACGACGTCGACCTGTAAGTTTTTGTGCTTTACGTGTCCCTTCACGTTTCCACTTCACTATAACATCGAAAAAAGTGGACCTAGGGATATTTAGGAGTGTGGAAATCTCGCGTTCATAGGTATGAGACAAGTGACACGCAATCACCTGACCACGTTCGAAGTCCGTGAGTTCCGCGGAGCGCCCCATTCTGCTCTCTCACGATGTCAAATGACTACTGAGGTCGCTGATATGGAGTACCTGGCAGTAGGGGGCAGCAGAACGCTCCTAATATGAGAAACGTATTTTTGGGGGTGTCCGGATACATTTGATCACACAGTGTAGCCTTCCAAATGGCATCTGTAACGGAGGCGCGCTCCAAGGAGAGGACTGTCATTAAATTTATTTTGACAGAAAACCGGAGCATCGAAGTTGTTCACTGGCGCTTGCAGAATGTCTACGGAGGCCTGGCAGTGGACAAATGCACGGTGAGTCGTCACGCGTGGCGTCTGCCATCATCACAAGAAGGTCGCGCAAAGCTGCAAACCTTTCTGATCTCTCGCGTGCCGGCTGAGTGCAGACAGCTGTGACTCCTGCGGTGTTAGAACGTGCGGACACTCTCATTCGAGGTGATCGACGAATCACAAGCTAGCACATCGTTGCTGAACTGGACACATCTGTTGGTACTGCTGACACACTCGTCCATTAGTTGGGGTAGTGAAAGGTGTGTGGCCGCTGGATTCCTCGCCGCCTTATTGTCGTTTCTTGTTACCAATATTAGTTTATTCCCATGAATAAGCAGCTTACACTCGGTTAAGACTCGGCAGGAATCAAACCTGCATTTGGATCGGACTTCCTTAACTGTAGTGCAAAAAGGTGTGCAGTATACTGCTGCATCCATTTTCAATAAGCTACCACTCGAATTCAAAAATCTTAGCAGTAATCCACCCGCTTTCAAATCGAAACTGAAGAGTTTCCTCATGGGTCACTCCTTCTATTCTGTCGAAGAGTTCCTTGAAAAATTAAGCTGATTCTTATTGTATTGTTGATAGCGTTTACCTAAACTTATGGGCTGACTTTTTTCAGGTTCATGGACATTTATTTTTATCTGTTGTACTTTTATGTTGTAATTTCATGTACTACACGTTCCATGACCCCGGGAGATTTGCTCCTCAATTTGGCCCTGCGGAACTTGACGTGTAAATAAAAAAATAAAAAAAAAACAACGAACGAGCACGTGTCCGGAACTGCCTGCTCGTTACGAGGCTGGTACTGACAATTTTCTGTCGAACATCATCACAGGCAATAAAACATGGGTTGATCAGTTCGAAAAGGAAACACAGTCCATGGATTGGAGCCACACCACGTCTCCTGCGAAGAAAAACCGTTCAAAGCCGTACCCTCGGCCGGTGTGGTCATGGCGACTGTGCTCTTGGACTCTGAAGTGGTTATTCTTTTCGATGTCCTCCCTCATGGTGCAACGATCAACTCTGAAGGGTGTTGTGCTATCCTAATGAAATTTGAGAAACGAATTCAGCGTGTTCGTGGCCACGAAACTGCAAACGAATTTCCGCGTCTCCGTGACGACGCGTCGCCTGCCACGAGTGTGAGCGGCTCGCGGACCTTCACCGGACCGCCGACCCGCGTCCAGCCTGGAGCCCGGGTCTCTCATCTGCCGACCTCCAACTGTTTGGCCAAGTGCAGGACGGTCTCCACGTGGCTGATAGGCAGGCTACAGACGTTAGCTCTGAGGCCTTCCCAGTGCGGAGGCGTGAGGCCGTCACGTTGAACGAACGTTACGTTAGAAACCTGGGTTTTGTAGCCAAAAGAGTGGGGAGTAATACAGTGTATTGTAATCCTGAATAAAACCAACCCACTTTCAGAACAAAAAAATTTTCGCGTCAGTTAGTAAACGTCCCTCGTGTTAATTCTCATTCCAAAGAAAGCAAGTGCTGACAGTGACAGGACTGAATGTTACGGAACTGTCGACTTCATAAATGACTGTTGCGAATAACCGAAGTGAATTGTTTGCGGAAGAATGGGTAAAAAGTGGTTGTTGTTGTGATCTTCAGTCCTGAGACTGGTTTGATGCAGCTCTCCATGCTACTCTATCCTGTGCAAGCTTCTTCATCTCCCAGTACTTACTGCAACCTACATCCTTCTGAATCTCTTTAGTATATTCATCTCTTGGTCTCCCTCTACGATTTTTACCCTCCACGCTGCCCTCCAGTACTAAATTGGTGATCCCTCGATGTCTCAGAACATGTCCTACCAGCCGATCCCTTCTTCAAGTCAAGTTGTGCCACAAGCTCCTCTTCTCCCCCATTTCATTCAATACCTCGTCATTAGTTGTGTGATCTACCCATCTAATCTTCAGCATTCTTCTGTAGCATTACATTTAAAAAGCTTATATTCTCTTCTTGTCCAAACTATTTATCGTCCACGTTTCACTTCCATACATGGCTACACTCCATACAAATACTTTCAGAAACGACTGACATTTAAATCTATACTCGATGTTAACAAATTTTTCTTCTTCAGAAACGCTTTCCTTGGCATTGCTAGTCTACATTTTATATCCTCTCTACTTCGACCATCATAGTTTTTATTTCTTCTGCACGGATTTTAATACCTACTCCGAAATTTTCTTTTGTTTCCTTTACTGCTTGCTCAATATACAGATTGAATAACATCGGGGAGAGGCTACAACCGTGTCTCAGCCCCTTCCCAACCACTGCTTCCCTTTCATGCCCCTCGACTCTTATAACTGCCATCTGGTTTCTGTACAAATTATAAATAGCCTTTCGCTCCCTGGATTTTACCCCTGCCACCTTCAGAATTTGAAAGAGAGTATTCCAGTCAACATTGTCAAAAGCTTTCTCCAAGTCTACAAATGCTAGAAACGTAGGTTTGCCTTTCATTAATCTTTCTTCTAAGATAAGTCGTAGGGTCAGTATTGCCTCACGTGTTCCAACATTTCTACGGAATCCAAACTGATCTTCCCCGAGGTCGGCTTCTATCAGTTTTTCCATTCGTCTGTAAAGAATTCACGTTAGTATTTTGCAGCTGTGACTTATTAAACTGATAGTTCGGTAATTTTCACATCTGTCAACACCTGTTTTCTTTGGGATTGACGCCAGTTTCGGTTCCGGAGAAATGTTGGAGCACGCGCGGTAATATCCCACTCACGATCTGGGGTAATGCTGACCCTACGACGTATTTTTTGAGTTCCGTTAAAGGAAGTCAAACCGATCGACTTTTGCATCATTTGTAGATTTAGAAATAATATTCGATAGTTCTGAATGAAATACACTGTTTGAAATTCTGAAGATGACGGGGATAAAACGCGGGGAGAAAAATGCTGTATGTGAATTTCACGCAACTTTTATAAAAACCGGAATTCAGCTACAAGAGTTCGAGGAAATGAAATGGTAGCAGTCAGTCAGTACAACGAGCGAGCTGTGAATGAAAGCCAGGTGAAATTTGGAAAGAGAATTTAAGTTGAGAGAGAAGAAATTAAAACGTGGAAGTTTTCGGACGACATTGCAATCGGACCGTAAGGGTCTCTTTCTCTCTGTTACAGGTGATTGTCTCGAACGTGTCCGTACTGAAAGAGAGCGGTAACTCATTACAGTGAGTGGAAAATTTGTACGGGTCTTTCCGCAGTAGGTCGCGATCGTCCTGCGCTGGTAACCACAGCGTCGTCAGCGAGAATTCTGGAACTGCTGTCCTATAAACACGTGTTATACTACCTGGTAGGACATTTTGGAAACCGCATTGCTGTCTGCGAGGTCACAGTGCGAACCGGTTTGGCTAAGTCGGCCAGCGCGTGCACACCGCACTCCTCAGGATCCCGCAGAGCGCAGAAGCGCCCGCGGCCGTCCAGACGCCGGCGAGTCTCCACCGAGGCGCTCCGCCCCTGCGCCGCCGCCATTCCGTTTCTCCTGGGCGCGCTGCCACCGGCGACCACTGCTCGTGAGCCTCTTTGCGCGCTGCGTGAGTAGTTCTGCGTCTAGATTCTAGCACCTTGCGAGCCCCTTTTACACGACTCACTTTGTTGTCTAGATGGCCTACTGCAGACACGTGCGTCTACTGCAGCGCCCCTGGCGTTCTTTTCCCGTACTGAGTGTCTCGCCTGTCTCCAGTGTTCGCTTTAGTTTACGCGTGACAGATGTCCGGTGTGCCATTCGGCATCTGAACGGTGCAAATTAGGCAGTGGGGGACTACCCTTTTCACCGACAAATCGTAATGTACTAATAAAATTAAGGGACGAGCACAAACAATAGAGTTTATTAGAAACCAAAATAGAACTCGTACTAAGTTCTTGCCAATGGTCGTACGTTGAACTCTCTACACTTCTGAGAACTGAAATAAAAGTACCATCGAAACATTTCAGAATGTATGCATCCATCTGCTCGACAAAATATCTAAAACATGTACTTGCAGACAAATCAGACAATATTTTTTTCGTTTTTAAATTCTTCGAGTCATCCGTCTGCTTACTGGTTTGGTACGGCCCGCCACGAACCTCTTCATGTTCCGGTTTTGCCGCAGTCCACAGTTCACTGTCAATGCTGTTCTCCAAAGGTACATTCCTCAAACCGTGGCCTTTGTTTGAGACCAGTAGACTTGGCTCGTACACCAATGCCCCTTCTGGCAGTGCCAGTCTGTTTTTTATGTCCTCTTTGATCTTTCCATGATGCGTTATTTTGCTGCCTAGGTAGCAAATTCGTTAACATCATCTACTTCGTGATCACCAAGCCAGATATTAAGTCTCTTGCTGTTCTCATTTCTGCTGGTTCTCGTTACTTTCGTCTTTCTTCGATTTACTCTCAGTCCATATTCTGTACTTATGACAATGTTCGTTCCATTCAGAACATCCTGCAATAATTCTTCATTTTCAATCAGGACACCAATGTCATCAGGAAACCTTATCATTGATATCCTTTGACCATTCTGGAACGCTTCTTTTATGTCTCTCATTGCTTCTCCGATGTGTAGATTCAATTTTGAGGCCGGAAGACTACGAAGTACTTAAAGGGGTAGTCAAAATCAAATGTGTTATGATAAGGACGTAGCCAGGAAGCCAGGATTTTGAGAAGCGCGCGCGAGGGGGGTGGGGGGGGGGGTGGGGGGGGGGAGAGGACCTTAGAAACTCTCAAGTTTTTCATTTTACTGAAAATTTCCAAAAAGGACAATAAACCATTTTATTGGATAATGATCTCGGTGTTTCACCAAGCGTAGGTATAACCTAATTACTCAGGAGTGCTGTATTTTGGCAAACCCCAACGAAGCCGCTATGGGCCGAACTACCTTCACGCTGCAAGGTCGTTTTAAACCTTTCCTCTTGAGCTAATTTTTCGGGACACCGTTAGTATTACCGACAGGGCTTCTCGAATCAAGAGATCTCTGTCTGACGGAAAAGACAGAATAATGTGGCGTAAATGCGAGGATCTGGAATTATTCAACCTTACACTCTCCCAGATTTCCTCATTTACGTTACGTGATGTAAGAAAGATGGTTTTCTGCATTGGAGATGTCCCGGCAGACAAATGCATGAGCCTAAATGAGGAGGTGAGGAGATTACTTTTTTGTTTATCGTACGGCTTTTGGAGATGGGGGTGTCCAAAGAGGTGCCCGGATCACCTTCTATGCGGCTCTTTTCATTTAAGCAGGGGAACTGCATCTTCAACGGCAGTGGAATTTGTCAGGAAAGATCGTTATTCGGAAGGACTTGACTGTCGCCTATAGAAGAGACCAAACCCAGCATTTGCCTAAACTGAAAAACAGCGGAAAACCATTTTGAAGGTTGTCGGCGAATGGCTTTAAGCCACCCCGCATCTCGGATCCAGGGGTTCCTAGCTCAGCGGCTCGACCCGCAGAGCTGTCCCAAGTCGGTGCAGAATTTTCAAAAACGGGTTGTTGTACACTCTTCTAAAATAAAATAAAACGCATCGCAACAAAGATATTAAATTCTGACATTGCATGTATTTTCTTTAATTGTGCGTGTTTAGTCATTTGATAGTGCACGAATGCATGAATATTTTAAGATTTAATCGTGCATGGAATTGCTGGCTTCAGTTATTATAGTATTACAAGAGCGTAAATAGATTTTGGACGAAAGAGGGCCGCGCTGTTCGAGGCGCCACGTCGCGGATTGCGCGGCCCCTCCCGCTGGAGGTTCGAGTCCTCCCTCGGGCGTGGGTGTGTGTGTTGTTCTTAGCATAAGTCAGTTTAAGTAGTGTGTAAGACGAGGGACCGATGACCCCAGCAGTTCGGTCCCTTAGGCATTCACAGACATTTGAATATTTTTGACGAAAGGGGGAGGGAGGGATCTAGGACGCACTGGGCTCGGGAAAATTCACGCAGGATGCTGTAAACATCTGTTAGGAACGAACGGACTATAGAATGTGCGGTCATCACACACCCCTTGCGCTCTCCACGAACCCCTCCCATCGTTCGGTATCGGAACTGGCTTTCATAATCGGCACCGCCCGGGTGACGACATTCGGCGATATTTTGCCATTTGGGATGCTCGGGATAGAATATTGAGCAGATTTCTTAAAGAAACGCAACCATTGTCATTTGGGCGATATTTCTGTTGATCAACTGGATTTTTGTACGGCACAGACAAATCCAAGTATGTTTATATGCACTGATCTTAATTTAATGTTATTTGTAATGATATTTACAGCTCCCCTGCCTGACGTATTGCAACCCCAAAGTTCTACCAGCCTCAAAATAACGACTTCATTGCTTACATTTAACTGCCACAGACAGCTAATTGGGCTGTTATAGTAACGCTTACATGTTTTTAAGTTGCCATAACACCAACGGGCGAGTAAAAATCTGTTTTCCTCTTCTTTCATGTTACTTACATAATTAAAAAGTATCACAATAGCATACAGCACTAAAACAATAAACGGAAGGTCTTATATTACATTCAGTTGTTTGTAAGAACTGAACTAACTGAAGCAACAAGTGAGCTCAAGATAGGCCAACAACTAGTCTTGGCTAAAATAGGGGAGGGCGAGAGCCAATAGTGCTATGGATGTATAGATAGCTTAAATCTATCGTTGACCTTGCTGGCTGTCAACAGTGCGTTTCCCATTTTCGTAGTATGACTGAAAATCAAAATATCTTTCGATTTCACTACTTGGCAACTGTGTCGTATTTAATTTCATCGAGGCGATAGCCCGCTGAAGGGGCTACGTCCTTTGTTCTGAGTGGTGATAAAGAAAAATGTAGATTCCAACAGTGAACGTAAATTTTTCAGACTTTCTGTTTGTACTTACCGAGTGCAGTTTTTTGTACAAGTTTCAACCTTAGAATCCAGTTTTATGTGAACAGAGGAAATAAATTTCAGTTCTTTAACAGCTCGTTTATGTGTACTATTTAAAAAAACCGCAATAAGGTATGTGATTTTGTATGATAAAAAGTAAATCACTGCAGGCATTATTTAGTGCATTAACATCAACAAGGAGGATTTAAGCAACATTGAAACAAATGTAAAGACAATTAAGAATTGCCGGCCGGAGTGGCCGAGCGGTTCTAGGCGCTACAGTCTGGAACCGCGCGGCCGCTACGGTCGCAGGTTCGAATCCTGCCCCGGGCATGGATGTGTGTGATGTCCTTAGGTTAGTTAGGTTTAAGTAGTTCTAAGTTCTAGGGGACTGATGACCTCAGAAGTTAAGTCCCATAATGCTCAGAGCCATTTGAACCAACCAATTAAGAATTTCAAGTGATTTTCGCCTTACGAATCCCCAATCGGTGTTACATATTTCGTATACCTAGAAGGTAATTTTGGCAAATTCACCACAGTGCAGAGAACATTACCAGCCCTAGCATCTTTACCAATGCATCTAAGGCCATAGAACAGGCTCCCATTATTTTCATACAATTCATTACCTGAACACTTTGATGAAGTATGAAATGCTTTTTCGTTTTTGCTCTTCTGACATTTAATACTTAATTTAGACACAACACCTATTCTGGCTCCAATGTCCTCATAAAGTTTAACTTCACCAGCACAAAGACAGCGAGAGGCAGTTTCAGAAAGAACTTGTGCAAGGATTTGCAGATCAATAATGACTTATCCATAATATCATTACTTTTACCACTGTCACCCGTTTCTAAAGTTACTGTCCTTTTCGATGGATTAGGGGGAGTAGTCACTTCAGGAACGTTATCTTGGTTTCCTTCACTGCTAGCACTCATGTTTTCAAGTACTTCAGAAGAAAATGCAGGTCTCACATATCTGTTACCCGAAAATTTGCGTATCTTGAAGTTACTTTTACGCTTAGTCATTTTGTTGACGTATAAAACTCAATATAAGTTAGCTTACTACAAAAATAGCTGATAGTCACACTACTTTCAACGAAAACTGGTATCAGAAACAAAGGACTGATTTTATTTATTCGTAGTGCCAACTTGTGAGAAGTAGCAGCAGGCACCAAACAAAGCAATTCACAGCCTTCTAGACTGTGTAGTTCCCAAGATATGACTGCTCAGGTGTGGCAGTATACGTGTAGCCACGAAATTTGACAGTCACATGTCAATATTCAAAATATTATTTGAAGCTCTCACAATTATCTGATTTTAATGTATTATATACCAAAATGTTCAGGACAGTCCAAAGTACAATATGGAGTAGGAAACAGAAAATGTCAAATTTCATGTACAATGTCCCCTTAATAGCCTCTTATACTGCAGCCAGCATCGGAAGATGTTTGCGATGATCTTTTTTTCTTTTTCTTTTGAGTCATCAGTCTTCTGGCCGGTTTGATGCAAAAATGGTTCAAATGGCTCTGAGCACTATGGGACTCAACTGCTGAGGTCATTAGTCCCCTAGAACTTAGAACTAGTTAAACCTAACTAACCTAAGGACATCACAAACATCCATGCCCGAGGCAGGATTCGAACCTGCGACCGTAGCGGTCTTGCGGTTCCATACTGCAGCGCCTTTAACCGCACGGCCACTTCGGCCGGCGGTTTGATGCAACTCGAAATGACTTTATCTCCTGTGCGAACTTTTACATCTGAGATTAGCACTTGCAATCTAGGTACTCAATTATTTTCTGGATGTATTCCAATCTCTGAGTTCCTCTACAGCTTTTACCCTTTATAGCTTCCACTAGTACCATGGAAATTATTCCCTGACGTCTTAATAGATGTCCTGTTATATTGTCCCTTCTTCTTGTCAGTGTTTTGCATACACTCCTTTCCTTGCCGATTCTGCAGAGAACCTACTTATTCCTTGCCATACCAGTCCACTTAATTTTTAACTTCTGTAGCACCACCACTACATCTTAGATGCTTCGATTCTCTTCTGTTCCGGTGATTCAACAGTCCACGTTTCAGTACCATACAATGCTCTGCACCAAACGTACATTCTCAGAAATTTCTTCCTCAAATAGAGACTCTGTCAGAGGCATGTTTTGAATATCAGAAACCTTATCACGCATAAGAGAAATGCCCTTGTTCGACACCTTGTAGACAAAGAAAGGAACCTCTTTCTTCATTTAAATACACCTGTCAGCGTAAATCATGATACCACAGTCCTCCTTTCGAGCACGCCAGGAAAATATCTCAGATGGCCCTCAAACGTTGCAGAAAAAATTAATATGTCATCGTCACAGCAAAAAACGAATGGACAACCCTGACGAACTTCGTGCATGAACCGCTATAGTATTTGGGCTGCCTTAGGCAGTCAAAAACTCGTAATATTGTGATTGAACAGCCCAAAAGGTGCAGTAGTAGCAGCCTTCATTTTGTCTTTGGCGACCATGGTAATCTGTGTAAAAGCCTTAGGACAGTCAAGAAGACTAAAAAAAAAAGTACACCCGACAAGTTACTTGTAAAATCAAGTACGTTCAGGACAGGGTACCTGTGAGGGATTGTACTAGAGTTCAAAACTTTGTAATATGCACAGATTCTCGAGTTTCTTTCCTGACCATCTGTAAGGGAGAATCAAAACACCCATGGAGCGAGGAATACAACCATCATTAATCATTAATCATTCCTCCAAACTTTTTTTGAGCAGCATGTAGCCTTTCCGGAGGCACGCAACGAGGCCTCTTAACCACCGGCGCTGTTTTGATGTGATGCAGAGTAGACTGGCAGCCCTTCTACGTTTCAGGCGTTGAGTCACTCAGAGTTAGAAAATCCTTTAGTAGGGCGTCGTTCCCACGAGAGCTGCCTTTAGAAAAGCGCCGAAATGAGAGAAATGGGTAGCCAAATACTTATCGACACGACAACGCTCTTGAAACTCGCCGCCTTGCTATCGAGCAGTGCGCTACGTTCTCCGGAATGCGCCACACGGCACAGCCAGTTCGTGCCGACTACGGAGGTCGAATTTCGCTCTTTGCAATACGCAAAATCGTTGTCTGAGTGTGGTAATAAATCTTTAAAAAATGATGCTTGGGAGGAGAAAGCAGAAGACTGGGAATCACCAACCAGCAAAGAAAAAGAAAATAGTCGACGTCAGTACATAATGTATCTTTATTTCAATAACGTAAAATAATTTAAAAAATTATTAAAAAAACGTTCGATGTAGGTACTTCCAGCAATTGGTCTTTTATTCATCTTCCTGTGTGTTGACAGCTTGGTATTGGCACGAAATCTAACCTTGTGCCGCTATGAAATATTTAGCAAAATAATCTCGTACTTCCAGACCTACCTAGTTACTTCTTAGCCCTGTTGGTTGTAAATGTTGTAATTCTCTATCATGAAATTGGACTCTTATCTTCAGTTCTGACAGAATGCTTTAACTACTTATTTTGTGCGATTGTGTTGAAGATGTATATCTGTAACTACAGTTCTCCACTTGTTCGAAAGAATACCGAAAGTATATTAAATCATTCTTCATTCTCGTGTAAGATGGTAATCATAAATACGTTATTGCACAGTTATGTTGCGTTTCGGATACGGTCTTAATACATGTCTAGATAAAGACAAATGACCCTAGTTTTCTGTTCTTATCATTACGTACTATTCTCGGTTCTGGTAAATCGAATTTCCCCGATGCCAGTATCCTGTTAAATGACGTATTTTTGTAGATCTCATATACCTAGGGGTTCAAATCCCAGCCATATCACAAACTTTAATTCAATTCGTGAGCTTCTATCCTTATCGTAGATATATTTTTACATATGTTTGAGTCAACAGAACCAACGTGTGCCCCTACTTCAGTGCATGTAAAACTGTAGTTTGTATCGCAGATTGCCAGTAAAGTAATAGAAAAGTGATTCTAAAAATTGTAGTACAGGGAACCACTTTGATCGCACTTTGCTATTCCATTAAGTTTGCCGTCTACAGCCCTGAGCACATTATGAAAATTTGTCAGGTGATAAATGTCTTCTGAAATTTTTTAAGGTAATCCTCGTTTCTTCTGGCTTATACATAGCCATTAAACAATCCCATATGGCGTCAGAAACCTTCTGAACAGTGTAATGTATGGTAGACAGTCCAAGTAGAAACTGATAATGTAAATCATGAAAACTATTGCCTGGCGCTAGAAGTCTGTATAAAATGAAAATGAGGTATAACCAGATAAATAAATAGTTTCATTTTTTAAAGTTTAGTCAGATATTAAGCAAAGTTGAAACATACAAGAGGAAATTTTCGGCGTGAGTATAAAGCCTAGAAAGGCGTTATATAAGGGCAAGGCGCAAAGAGGAGAAAAAATACAGATATGACGGGGAATTTCTATTTCTTGTTCCACACGTCAAAGATGTTAAAACGTTTGAAAACTACAACACCCCACGGAGTTAATCACAACGAAGTGCTGAGAGCCACGTATCAGTATCACCGTGTGCTGGAAGTTCACCGAATTCGCCATCTACGTCCGCCGGCCGAAGTGCCCGTGCGCTTAAAGGCGCTGCAGTCTGGAACCGCAAGACCGCTACGGTCGCAGGTTCGAATCCTGCCTCGGGCATGGATGTTTGTGATGTCCTTAGGTTAGTTAGGTTTAACTAGTTCTAAGTTCTAGGGGACTAATGACCTCAGCAGTTGAGTCCCATAGTGCTCAGAGCCATTTTTGAGCCATCTACGTCCTTTAGTGAAGGTCAACGAACCACAGTCAATAAGAAAAAGAAAATGCTTACGTATTTTGAAGATGAGATTCTAAAAGTTGTAAGAAATGAGATGAAAAGAGTACATTTTGTCTGTCCTTCATCAAATCGCTGAAAAACATGGATGACGACAGTAAACTGTCAGCAAAAACTGAAACTTTAAATTTAATTTGTAGATTTTCAAATACGTCGGAGAGCAGTTCCCATTAGTTTTCCATACTACAATTACAAAACAAAATTTTAGTCAGACACAAACAACACAATCGGCATTACTCACAGTCAACGTTCCTCTATGCACAGACCATGCATCAGTCCTCTTCTGTTAATCACATACTTGCATTAAAGACAATTAAGACCCTGGGGAATTATCAGTACAGTCCCTCTACACGAGTAACGCACGGTTCTTGACCAGATTAGGTGCAAAGCTTATATCCCGCTGACGATCGTGTTGTCAGGTGCTGACACATCAACTTCAATAACGGTACGAAGAACAACAGATGTACACACACCTGATCAGTTGTACAGTATGTCTCGAGGCAGCTACTGAATCCAATACGTATATTTTAATGATTAAATAATGACTGGGTGTAGAATTTTCTTCTTAATTTTAACCTGCGTACCTCGGTGTGACAGTTAATCGTTGTACAGCTGGTATCACCAACTGCATGTTGTACCACGAAGTGTTATTCGGGGCCCCATTATTCCCAACTGTTCGTCAGATGTGCTTATGGACATCGGAAAATATTTAAAAAAATTGCCAGAATGCTGCCTCAAATCTTCGTAACATGCAACGAATCCTCCTCTTAAATACCGTTTGTCATTCAGGAAATGCACCAGCCCAGAATACCTTATGTTTGTTTCTTTGCATTCCTGCAACACAAATCGCTGTTCCTAGTGATTTTGTGGAATTCATTTCACTTCCAACTGCACCGAGAAACGAGAAAAGGGAGATATTAAAGCGTCCGTATGAACAGGGATGTCAAAGACCGTTTTAAAAGCGCCAACGTCGGGTTTTGTTGGCGCAATGGTGCTGCGAACGCTGCCTAGCGGTTGGCCGGTGGTCGGTCTCAGGGGGTAAGGAGGGGGGGGAGGGAGGCAGCACGTGTCGTAATTACTGGCGCTCCCGCTCCAAGGCCACACGCACCTTGCTTTGTCCGATTTCGAAACACCTGCTTTCGTTCTCGTAGATAGGCTGTTGCATCGATTTCTTCACGTCACATTTCCAAACGATCTACAGTGAGAGCTCTAGCTAATGAGGACTATGCGTTTAATTGCAAAAATTGCGTCATGACACATGCAGGAAGAAGTGATTTCTTCTTGACTGTCGCACGTGTGTGTGTGTTGCGAGAGCGGACGAGTGCAGCTCCGAGATGCGTTGCACCGTCTCAGGAGATGCGTCCGGTCCGGGAAGCTTTGTACGGTGCCCGTGGCGTGAAAATAGCGGCAATCGCGAAGCGATGTGGTAGGGACTTGAGAAAACAGAAATCCTTTCATAAGACACTGATTCACCAAGTCTGGTACCAAAGAAATACGACGCAGGAAATAATAGGTCGAGAAACATTGGCAACAACAAACGTCCCAGTGGGCGAAAAATCATTCTCCAAGTCCAATGTTAACGTTTGTTTACTAAATGGTTTAAAGGTGAGTTACTAGCTGCCATTAAAATAGATTTTTAGTTGTAAATGTTCAAATGTGTGTGAAATCTTATGGGACTTAACTGCTAAGGTCTTAACCCCATGAGCTTACACACTACTTAACCTAAATTATCCTAAGCACAAACACACACACTCATGCCCGAGGGAGGACTCGAACCTCCTCCGGGACCAGCCGCACAGTCCATGACTGCAGCGCCTAAAACGCTCGGCTAATCCCGCGCAGCTATATTTTTAGTACATTGTTTAAAACCACTTGCAGTTGGAGGAACAACACTAATTCCCAATCCAGTATTAGTCACACAGCTTTAATGAACAGTCTTGCAGGACCAGCAACGTCGGTAACCGTGGCATTTGAGAAGAACTGCAGACTCTGTAACCGAAACCGACGAGCGGGCAAGCCTACTGGCAGACGTCGGTGAGGTTTCGATACGAGTAGGGTTCGGCACACTGCCTTGCTGCCGCCCCAGAGCGCTGATGATACCAACACCACCTCCAAGGGCTCTCATATATAATTTGTAGGGTTCAAATGGTTCAATTGGCTGTGAGCACTATGGGACTTAACATCTGTGGTCATCAGTCTCCTAGAACTTAGAACTACTTAAACGTAACTAACCTAAGGACATCACACACATCCATGCCCGAGGCAGGATTCGAACCTGCGACCGTAGCAGTCGCGCGGTTCCGGACTGAGCGCCTTAACCGCGAGACCACCGCGGCCGGCAATTTGTAGGGGAACCGGCAAACCGTGGGGAGGGCTTGTATGTAGCACCTCTCTCACTCTCTGGCGCATTTTGTACGTGCAGGATGCATGTATTTGCCCGTCCCCTTCTATTAAACTATTGTTATGATAATTGTTTTATGGCCTCTGGAGGTTGATTTATGACCCCCTGAGGATAATCCCTCTTTCTGAGAAACACCCCAACCCTCTCCATCCCCCTCATCCTCTTCCACCCCTCTGGGGAAAGAGGCATTCTTTTTGTTACCCCTCCACAGTTCAGTTCTGAGCCACTTGTCGCCTCCTGGGAAATCCTCCAGCTTACCGCTCCCCTACTCCACTCCCCCCCCCCCTCCCCCACTGCAGTGGGAAAAGTACTCAGTCTGTCCTGAACTCCTGAGGCAAGATAATGCTTCATTTATTCACTTTTAAGGGTATTGGATTGTCTTCCACACTCTGCCACCCTGGCCCCGTGCTTTCCCCGATTGCGCTCGTATGTTCACCTCGAAGTTTGGAGACCGCCTCCACCAGTCCATAATACCACCAGTAGAGGGTGACCCCAGCCACCTGCACGTTCTGCTGGCCCCTCTACCCCACTTGTGAATCGGCTGGAAAAAGACTGTACTGGAAGGAACTGTCTTTATTTCTGGCAGCAAGTGTGTTCAATTGAAGAGCAGTTTAATAAGTGTTTCCTGTAAGCATACAGCTGAGAAAAGTGTCTGTGGACTCCTGCACAGGGAGTGTAAGGAGGTGCCAATGGATCAACGTAAGGAGAATACATTTCAGCAAACAATGATGATATTGCAGAATGAACTGACGATGCATTTTCCAAATCACAGAGACTACTGCCCGGATCAGATGTGAACAGTGGGCGAGACACACCTTTAGAAAGCTATATGTTGCATGAAGCGCGTTTCTGGACATGAGAAGTCGTCGAGGACAGTGGTTTTGACCTCAAGCAATTGAGTAAAATGCGTTGAAAATTCGAAAAACTGATAAAATTGCGAAAATTGATGGAAAATACATAAAACAGAAGAACAAATGGAAACGATTTGGAGGAATGAGGGTACTTACATGTTTTCCTGGTTGTACGAAAATCATTCCATTCCTCGGCCAGTGCGACTGACAATAGCCGATGCATATTATCCTTGCTCTGTGGGTTTAACTCCTGCAGAATACCCCTTTACACCTTTGTCCCACATGTGGTTATGCACTGTAAGCCATAGAAATTTGGGTAATATACATTGACATCACGCAAAACCTGGTAAAATTGCAAAAAATTGATGGAACATATGTAAAAATGAAGAAATTATGACAAAGATGCTGATGAATGAGGATAATTAAATGCTCGTTTGGGTTTATGAAAATCCTTCCATTCCATTCCTCTCTCTATTGTGGTGGCTGTGAGTAACGCAAGTGCACTGAGGATCTCAAACAGCTTGGTCCAGGTCAGTACTGGACCCCAACACACGCACCACCCATTGGCTCATCCCAGCAATACCAGAAGTTCGCAGTGTGGATAGGAATACACCAATCTATCACATCAATGTATGATGATGCAGCATTCATTGTGAAATCTGGAGACTGATCCGTTTATTTACAACATCCCAAGAGCTAAATACTTACAGTCTTTGCTTGATTCTGATTGGCTGGAAGACCTGTGTGTTAAGCCATTTCGTGGAAGTGGTGAAATCGAGACCTCGTTGGGATGAGACGTCTGGCATGCTGAGGTGATGTTTTCGTAGAACTTAGCTGGAGCCTTCTAAGTTACTCATTCTACATTAAGTGAGTCTGTTCTTCCTGCTCTGGCATATGCCGAATATTTTGGAAGAGCGTACGTAACGCAAATAGAAGACGCAAGGGCTCTTTAATTGTAATTACTTCCTTTATTCCTCGACAAATATGTAACAACGACGATGTGGCGGGAAGGTTTTGCTACTGGTAAGCTGTGGTAGATCGTGCGTAACGACACTCAGCTGGTTCGGACGCTATACACCTACAAATGCTAATCGCGCTACTTGTTGGGAATGCTGTGCTGTCGGAACGTTATTGTTCCGACATATCACGAGACGTGAGGGAAGTGATCAGACTAGTATTCCCGTAAAAAAAATTACGTACGTCTGTCGGTAAGGGTAGGATAGATTTGACATGGGAAATCGTGATTTCAACCCATTGACAAGTCTGTGTCTGACTGTAACGGGGGATAGATTCATTTCATAAGCACCTGCACAATATACTAATGCAATGGTTCAAATGGATCTACAGGGTGTTCGAAAAGTCTTTCCCTGATTGCATAAATTGATAACTCAGGCTAGAAGTAAGATACAAATATGAAACAGGTGTCTAATTGTTTACAAACCATCAAAGTTTTTTTCACACAGCAGTAAACTTCCACATGAGCACCCTTGGTAGCACGTAGCACATCTAGGCGATATTCAATTTCCGTCCACACATTAGCCAACATCACTGGAGGGATCGATTCAACGGCTGTGGTTGTCCGTTGCCGCAGGATTTCAAGACATGGTACACGTGTTCGGTAGACCTCGTCCTTGACATAACCCCATAAAAAGACATCTAATGGGGTTATGTCAGGAGAGCGTGGAGGCCAAACCGTTGGCCCATCACGACCAATCCATCGCCCAGGAAAGGTCATATCGAGATAGGCACGGACGTCCAAACCCCAATGAGGCGGTGCACCGTCTTGCTGAAACAAGACATCGGGGTGATATTGAAGCAGCTGAGGAACAGCATACAGTTGCAACATGTCCAGATACACTGCAGATGTGATGGTAGCCTCAGCGAAGAAGAATGGCCCGATAATTCGATCGTCCAATAGCGCGCACCAAACATTCACCTTTGGACTGCCTCTAGTGCACTCCGTGACCTCGCCAGGGGGTTGTGAACCCCAAATGCGCACATTATTTCGATTCATTACTCCACTGACAAAAAAAGTCGTTTCGTCGGAAAAGGCAATTCGTCTGAGATAACCATCATCGTCCTCAATACGTGATAGCATTTCGACCCCAAAGTCATATCGACGTGTACTGTCATTGGGCAACAAGGCCTGAACGATTTGCACTTTGTATGCACGAAACAATAAATGTTTGTGTAAAATGTCATGGTGAGAGCTTTTTGGCATCTGTAATTCACGTGAGGCCCTGCGCACCGATTTCTTCGGACTTCACAGAAAAGACTGTCTTACAGCTTCCACCTTGTCTGCTGACGTTCTTGGACGACGAGACCTCGGAAGGTCAGCAACCGATCCTGTGTTCTTGCACTTCTCATACCAGGCTTTAATGCTCTCGACATCAGTTGGAGTTCTTCCAAATGTTGTCTGGAAGTGTCTGTGCACTGTGGTTGGTGATCGTGTCTCATGATACCACAGGATACACTGTGCCTTCTCCTGACTGGTTAACATGGCTTCTTCGGCACTGCACCTCATCCACTACTTACGTACTGTGAACCTAAAACAGAAAAAAAACTTTGATAGTTTGTAAACAATTCGACACAAGTTTCATGTTTTATCTTACCTCTAGCCTGAGCTGAGGGAAAGACTTTTCGGACACCCTGTACTATAGTGCACAGCGAGTGTTTACGATGGACGATTGTTCCCCTCCGCGTGAATTGATTGGTCGACTGCCTGGCGGTCGCAGTGGCAACCTCTCCGGCCTCTGACACTCGTGCGGTACGTCTGGAGACGGGCGCACAAGCGGCTGCGTGGCCAGAGGACCTGCGAGGCTGCTCGGCAGTCAGCGGACGGTGCGTGCTTTGCGATCGGCAGGTTTCTTCGACAGATATGTTTAGTGTAAGATGGAAACCTTGTGCTGGAGGAGGGTGCTTGTGTTCTCAAACGTCTGTGCATGCAAGGCCTCCGATAGATTTAGCGCTACGATCTATTTGTGGCGGCAGTTTAATTACTTGATATGCAAACAGTTTGCACGTTATTCCGAAACGTTGAAAATACGTTTCATTACAAAGAAGAAACGACATAAGGTAGTGGTCAGTGTACTCAGCGATATACCTGACTCCTGTAAATTGCTGAACAATTAATCTGATAGAGTAGTGCAAATGGATTATTTCCAGTCATTTATAATACCGAAATTTCTCGGTGGTACGGACGCGCAGTGTGTGGAAGAGGGTGCTTGTGTAGTCATTTATATCGAGTTTCATCTAGATCTCTTTGTGCACAATCAATGAAAAGCTACAGCAGCTCTGCAAAATCCAGGAGGAGGACAGGGAGGGAGGAGCGGAGGTACGTGGGGAGGTAAGACTGGTGCTGAGCTGCTCAGTCAGTAGCTGCACATTGAGTCGAACGAGTCAGTTGTGTATTTTTTTTATTTACGCGTCGAGTTCCGTAGGACCAAATTGAGGAGCAAATCTCCAAGGTCATGGAACGTGTCAGTACATGAAATTACCACATAAAAGTAATAACAGATGTTTATAAACCCGAAAAAAGTCAGTCCATAAGTTAAAGCAAACGCAATCAAGAATACGATAAGAATCAGCTTATTTTTTCAAGGAACTCCTCGACAGAATACAAGGAGTGACCCATGAGGAAACTCTTCAGTTTCGATTTGAAATCGCGTGGATTACTGCTAAGATTTTTGAATTCGAGTGGCAGCTTATTGAAAGTGGATGCAACAGTATACTGCACAACTTTTTGCACAAGAGTTAAGGAAGCCCGATCCAAATGCAGGTTTGAGTTCTGTCTAATATTAACTGAGTGAAAGCTGCTTATTCTTGGGAATAAGTTAATATTGTTAACAAGAATTGACAATAAGGAATATATATATATTGAGAGGCCAATGTCAAAATACCCAGACTGGTGAAGAGGTGTCGACAAGAGGTTCGTGAAGTTACACCACTTATTGCATGAACCGCCCGTTTGTGAGCCAAAAATATCCTTTCAGAATGGGAAGAGTTACCCCAAAATATAATACCATGTGACATAAGCGAATGAAAATAAGCAAAGTAGACAAATTTTCGTGTCGAACGATTACTCACTTCTGATATCGTTGGAATAGTGAAAATGGCAGTATTAAGTCTTTGAACGAGACCCTGAACGTGGGCTTTCCACCACAGTTCACTAAGAACTTTTGAACTGTTCAGTTTCACTAATCATTTCACCGAAATTAAAACGTCAGGTTTTGTTGAATTGTGTGTTAGAAACGGTAAAAACTGAGTCTTACTGTGATTTAGCGTTAGTTTATTTTCTACAAGCCATGAACTTAGGTCATGTACTGCACTATGTGAAACCGAGCCAATGTTGCACACAACATCCTTTACTACCAAGCTAGTGTCATCAGCAAACAGAAATATTTGAGAGTTACCTGTAATACTAGTGGGCATGTCATTTATATAAATAAGGAACAGGAGTGGCCCCAACACTGATCCCTGGGGCACCCCCCACTTGACAATACCCCACTCAAACCCCACATGACAGCCGTTATCAACACTGTGAATAATGGCCTTTTGCTGCCTGTTTGTAAAGTGAGAGGTGAACCAATTGTCAGCTACTCCCCGTATTCCCTAATGGTCCAACTTCTGGAGCAATATTTTGTGACCAACACAATCAAATGCCTTAGTTAAATTAAAAAAAAAAAAATATGCCAAGCGTTCGAAACCTTTTGTTTAGCCCATCCAGTACCTCACAGAGAAAAGAGAATATAGCATTTTTAGTTGTTAAACAACTTCTAATGCCGAACTGTTCATTTGATAGCAAATCCTGTGATATAAAATGATCAATTATCCTTACATACATAGCCTTTTCAATAGCTTTTGCAAAGACTGATGGCATAGAAATAGGTCTAAAATTGTCTAAATTATCCCTTTCTCCCTTTTTATAAAGCGGCTTTACTACTGAGTACTTTAATCGTTCAGGAAACTGACCATTCCTAAAGAAAAAATTGCAAATATGGCTAAATACAGGGCTAACATGTACAGCACAGTACTTTAATATTCTGCTTGACACTCCATCATAACAATGAGAGTCCTTAGTCTTCCATGATTTAATTATTGACTCAATCTCCCTCTTGTCTGTATCACAGAGGAGTATTTCAGACATCAATCTTGGAAAGGCATTTGCCAAGAAAGTTGTATGATTTCCTGTAGAAACTTAATTTTTATTTAATTCACTAGCAATGCTCAGAAAATGATTGTTAAATACTGTACATATGTCTGATTTATCAGTAACAGAAATATTTTTACTGCGAATTGACTTTATACAGTCGACATTGTGCTGCTGACCAGACACTTCCTTCACAACTGACCAAATGGTTTCAATTTTATCCTGCGAATTAGCTATCCTATTTGCGTACCACATACTCTTTGCTTACTAATAACATTTTTAAACAGCTTCGAATACTATTTGTAATGGGCTACTGTAGCTTGATTGTGACTACTTCTAAAATTTTGATATAATTCCCGCTTTGTTCTACGAGATATCCTTATCCCACTAGTCAGCCACACAGGCTGCCTATTACTGATAGTACCCCGTTTAGAACGTTGCAATGAAAAGTAACTCTCAAACAGCATGAGAAATGTGTTAAGGAAAGCATTGTATTTATCGTCTATGTTATCGGCACTATAAACATCCTGCCACTCTTGTTCCTTGACAAGGTGTAAAAAACTCTCTATTGCTGTTGGATTAACGTTCCTGCAGAGTTTGTAATTAAATGTGATACTGATACGAGCACAAAAGCCTTTTAGTGTTAAAATTTGTGCATCATGGTCTGAAAGGCCATTCACGGTTTTACTAACAGAATGCCCATCTAGTGATGAAGAATGAATAAAAATGTTGGCTATGGCTGTGCTAATGTTCCCCTGCACCCTAGTTGGTTATAAGACAGTCTGCATCAGATCATATGAATTTATAAGATCTACCAACATCCTTTTTCTTGCACCATCATATACAAAATTAATACTGAAGTCACCACATGTAACTAATTTCTGGTGCTTCCTACAAAGTGAATCAAGAGCCCTCTCTAGCTTGAGCAGAAATGCTCTGAAGTCGGAGTTAGAGCACCTATAAACAACAACAATTAGAAGTTTAGTTTCACTAAATTCAACTGCCCCTGCACAACATTCAAATAACTGTTCAGCGCAGTGCCGTGATACGTCTATGGACTCAAGTGGAATACTGTTTTTTACGTACATGGCAACTCCCCCACCCGGCAAGGAGCGCCTTGAGAAACAGCCAGGTGATCTATATCCTGGTAAAGGAAACCTCTGAATTGTCAAATTATTTCAGTGTTTTAACTTCGTTTAGTGTTCCAGTGGCCGTTTGAATTTATTGGTTTTAGCTAATAAGTTTGCGAAGTTTTGTTGGTATTGGGTATTAGCTGTGGTGTAGTAGTATTAATACAAGTAGTTGCTTTCTTACTAGGCAGAGAATTTCGAGACCCTTATTGTTAGTTTTATAAATATAAAGTTCGAATGGTGTAACTGAACTTTGGTAACGTAGACGTATAGTTTTTTCAGTAACTGTAAAACGTTACGATGAGTTAGAAGTGTGGGCTCTGTCGTAGGTTTGTGAGTAGTAGGTTACGGTGTGGGATGTTCAATGTGGGGGAGAATGCAGTGGGGAAGCCAGTGGTCATTTTAGTGAGATCCTCCCCTGGGAATGCAGAATCTGTAGTAGAAATAAGTTGGTAGAGGAGCAGGAGCATAAGATCTATGCCCTTCAGGTGCAGTTACAACGCGCAAAGGAGTCACTAGATAGGTTGAGAAGTTCGCAATGCATGTGTTGTATTATGATCCGTTGTTTGCGAGTGGCCTTTTTCTGCTCCTTTTTTTTCAGGACAATTTCGATATGCAGTTAGGGCCGTGAAGCATTCTAGGCGCTACAGTCTGGTACCGCGCGGCCGCTACGGTCGCAGGTTCGAATCCTGCCTCGGGCATGGATGTTTGTGATGTCCTTAGGTTAGTTAGGTTTAAGTAGTTCCAAGTTCTAGGGGACTGATGAGCACAGCAGTTGAGTCCCATAGTGCTCAGAGCCATTTGAACCATTTTTGAACCGTGAAGCATCCTGCGCCAGCTGTGGCAGCGTGTGTTGACCTTCCGACACTTCCGCGATAGTTTGCTGCCCTCTCCCTTCTTACCACGCATCTGTGTACAAGTTCCACAGCAGCCACACAGCTGTAGATTTCTAGGAGGCAATTCTTCCGGCAGCTCTGGTTCATTCAGTCTGGGGTAGCGGAATAGGACAAAGTTCTCCGCTGCGCTGCGCATTGACCGGCCATTCCAGCGACGGTTACTATATTTTCAACTACCTTGGTGCAACTACTTTTCAAGGTCTTCCCCACCGTATACTGCCCTGCCCACCATATCCAAAAGGCACACACACAGATTAAATAAGAGATTCTCTTAGGCTGTTTGACTGAGCAAAAGCAAATATTCTTTTACAAAAGCTTTTATTAATTTTTGCATATAAATTTACGCACGGAAAACAACTATTTCTTTATTTTTGTTTGATGTAGTTTTAACATCCAACATAAATTTTAACTTATTATTTATGTCTACATCTGAATCATATATTTCATTCTCCAGCCAATAATCTGACAAGTATAAAGAAGGTATGTACATACATAGATTTTTCCTCCAAACTATCTCACTTATGGCTTTAACAATGAGTTGTGTTCTTTCATGCAGTTCTTCTAGCTGATGGCATTCAGGAATTTTAATTTTTCCTCTTATTTCCGACATAACACAGTTATTTAAACACTCCACATCGTCCTGAGTTTATGTTGATAGATCGTCAGATCCACATTCTTTCAAAATTTCCGTACTGAAATTTAACTTTACCATTTTTGCAAACTAATTTCCATTGAATGATGTTACTCCATCAGTTAGAAATTCTGCAAACGGGTATTCTGTTACTAAGGGCACAAAACTGAGTCCACAAGATTGAGGAACAATGTAACCATCCTTTTTAAGCGGATCGTATGGGAATGGGACATCATAAATAGATTTTTCGTCTGTCTGTCAACGTAGTAAATGTTATCAATGCCGGCATTTTTGGCCAGTACTTCAACATACGGCCTCTTTCTACAGCTGTTTACAGTAAATTCTGATATCTTATATTCTACACTTTCCCATACTCTGTGTTTAAAGTAAATTGTTGTTCTTGTCTGTACATCGGCAGAGGCTTCTTAGTCTT
This sequence comes from Schistocerca americana, assembly GCF_021461395.2. Taxonomy (NCBI): domain Eukaryota; kingdom Metazoa; phylum Arthropoda; class Insecta; order Orthoptera; family Acrididae; genus Schistocerca; species Schistocerca americana. The sequence continues at coordinate 198,218,677 of NC_060127.1, forward strand.
CCAGGAGCAGTTTATACTCCTCCTTTGTGGCAATTGTTTTCGCCAAGTACTCCAATTTTCGTTTTTTGCTTCGACCTCTTCTGTTTCCAGTGTTCTTCTTCGTACATTTAGTACATTAACACCACTGATAGGAGCAATTTTTTTCGTGCGGTATGATTTAAGCCCGTTTGATGGTTTTGTTGTTTTCTTAAAACTTGAGGTTGAATATTATTTGTAGGAACAATTCTCAATTCGGCGATACAATATCCGATGGTATTGTGGAGAACAATGGCCTGGATTGAGAGAAATATGTTTCTCCTACTTTAACATAGCACTTCTGTATAATGCTTACATTGTCTTTATTGGAATCAGTTTTGAGAATCTGCCCGTGGTTTTGCAGGTGGGTAATTGAAACTGTGTGCCGACAGAACATAGCTTATAAGCTTTTCTTGGTCTTCAGAGGCGGGCAGACTTTCTCGCACATCAGTGGATTGTCGGGTAGGCAAGCCGCAGAACGTTCATAAACACCACACAGAAGCTGTTCTGTGAGTCAGTAGTCAGCTGACACCACATGGGTGTGACTGGCACAGAGTACAGTGGAGCGCATTGTAAATACTCTTTGTTAGAGTTTAAAACACTTGAACAGTTTTGCACACGACCCTTCTGTAGTTGTATATTGTAGCCTCCAGTCTGGTAATACCATGTTGTTTAACCAAGAAGCATGTAAAAATTTCTTGTGGCTGCATGTCTGGACACTTTATAAAAATCTATAAGGTTACTACCGATACCTTTATTCACACCTCGACTTGCGATCTGACACATAAATTTGTGATAAATCTTTTTTGAGTTGGAGGTCATCCACCTTAAACAGACTATTTCAGCGGTCTTATCGTTGTCCACAATCACACTGCTGCTCCCCTGGCGGTGTCCTCCCATGCAGAAGTCGTGGTTTGAGATCAGGTAGTCGCGAATCTGGATTTTATTACAAATCCCTGCGAAATCTCTAACATGTGTGAGACTCGTTCTGATCTATCTTCGTACCACAGCTGTACAAGGACGGTCTGTGAGCGTTTTAGGAATTTGTGTTGAACCAGCGGCCTGCAAGGTAGGAAGACACCAGCTCCCCATGCAGAGTTCAGAAGAGTGCAGCAGTGCGGACAGTGATGTAATCAGACAATGATCTCAATGTCGGTTTCACTACATTTTCCGTGAAGGAAACATTATCGCTAACAGAAATTAGTGTACGTATTTTCGTTATTAATGTTTATTTTTTGCTCTAAGAATGACTTTATAACATAGCAATCACACTTATAATACATACAGGATGGAAAAATGTTGATATTGGGTGTTCACAACTGTGAAACGACATTCCTAACTATTCTATGGTTCTTTAATACGTGAGACGGTTGATGACCATGTCTAGGGGTCGATGAAATACAAACAAATTAAATACAACTGGGGTCAGAGATATCAATTAAGTTAAAAACGCACAGTGAAAAATAACCAAATAATCGATGGGATCGGAAGAGAGCAATCAGAAAGGAGTACACAATTACAACAATTCAGTAACTTCAGGATATGAAGCACTCTACAGTGGATGATCAGTTCTTTTCGCGAAATCGGATATCTCGCGTTTCTCCGACAATCGTGAGTATGCTTAACTACCGGTCATGGCTGAATGTACGAAAAAATAGGAGAGATGGAGACGACCGCAGTTGTGACTGTCAGTTGACTGTCACCTGCTGGTGTGGCGGGAGCGCACGTGTTTACCTTTCGTCGTCGGCGGCAGTGGCTGCCGCTGGTGTGAGCTGTGAACCTCCGAGTATATTCTAAATCTCTCTCAACTGTTAAACATCGGTTTGACACATTTCTTACTTCTTTGATGAAGCCGTGACTCCTAGTTGTTGCCTAGCTAAATTAACTGGCATGGTACATGGTGTTTCGCTGGAGTAGTGCGTACGTTGTTACCCTCAAACCGCCCGCAAGCGTCAACTGTCAGTGCTCGGTGCCGTTCTCTGTACTGGGAGACTTTGCAGTTTTACTCCTTATGAGTTAAGACGAGCCTGTGAACAAGTGTTGCCGGCCGGGGTGGCCGAGCGGTTCTACGTGCTTCAGTCTGTAACCGCGTGACCGCTACGTCGCAGGTTCGAATCCTGCCTCGGGCACGGATGTGTGTGGTGTCCTTAGGTTAGTTAGGTTTAAGTAGTTCTAAGCTCTAGGAGACTGATGACCTTGGCTGTTAAGTCCCATAGTGCTCAGAGCCATTTATACAAGTGTTCACATAATGACTCTCACAATCGTCTCAGCGCGGCGCGAGTCGCCTCGCTCAAACACTCGACGATCTGCTGCAAGAGAAGGAGCGCATCTCTCTGTCTGCAATTTGCTCTATCGTCTGGCCAATCACAGCGTTTGCACTTTTTATAACTCCACCCAGTAGAGTTTCTCTAGTCTATCACAGGCGTTGTTTCTTTTGTAGGGCAGAGTTTAACTTCTGCTATCTAATACTGAAACAAACAGCTTTCTTCCATGAGGGTTTTTACGCAGGTGACCACAGTGAGTGACCAATGTGCTCTGGACGTTTATCTGCCACCTCCAGCCGTGTTCCTGTAGAAAAGCTTTTCGAAGAGTTGTCGTTAAAAGCAGCTTTTGCCACCGGTCTGCACAGTGGCTGCGGCGTCTGATCGTGTTCTCTGGTTGTCCCATTGTGAGAGTCTGACCTACACGGCACGGGCGTTGCCTTAGTAAAATACTCCTTCCGTGAGAACTGCGCCTCGTAGCTCGGGTCTGGGAAATCACTCTCGTGCAGTTACTAGTGTGAGTCGTGGTAGTTTACATCCATTACATTCTGCTGAATATCGGTAAGATTCGCACAATTTCGAGTAACTATGGTGCGTGACATATAAATTTAACTGGAGTTGTTTCAGGAATTCAATGTAAGGTGTGTTCTTTGTCTCACACCTTACAAATCTTGTGTTATGTCTAAATCCAAAAGGTAATAATCGTCCACAAGTAGCTGCTGCAATATTCCAGGCAGGCCTTTCATTAGACATTCCATTTTACCGTCAGCTAATTCCACTTTATATGGTATAGTCACAGGATTTTTATATTTCTTCGAAATGGTTTCACGTGCTTCCTTGCCGCTTTTACCCAATACTCCTGTTGCTGACACACTGTCGCTTCCATGTAGGGGAAATGGTATCTTCGTCTTGACACTTTTTCTTGCAGTGACGATGTTGGAGAATTCGCTATGTAGATAATGGGCAAATGAGTCACACATCTCCTTCTTTAACATTACTGAAAACTCCTTCTCTAACTGCTCCTGACTATCCTATTGATCACAGATAAAGTTATCAGAAAACAGTTCTGTAATAGGAGTAAGCACATTTAAATTCTTCTTGCTTTGAAGCGTACCATTTCCCGTGAAATTTATGTCGCCAGTGACAGAAACAAGATTGTCCAAGTTGTTCAGTAGTAACCATGAACCGGAGGATTCGTCAGCTGGTCTCGTTCTCCTCCGTAAAAGCTGAGGCATGTTAAGCGCTTTGGAGGAATACATATTGACACTTTCAACTACCACAGAAGACTAATCAGTTGCAGCTGCCAAACCTCCTATTATACTTTAAAGATCCGAAATGTTGACACTTCCGGTTACGTGATCTTCCGTTCGTACAATCTAAATTTGCTTGTACTTGCAATCCAATTGTAAACTCCTAGCCGAATTGCATTATTTTGTGTGCAGGGTGTCCATAGCAAGCAGGGACAGTGCCCTTCACAAGTACCACCCTTATGCATTGGATAGAACCCACGCAGCCAGAATGCATAGTACAGAGGTGTACCTGGACGCATGTTTGGACAAGATAGTTCAGCATAATATCCACACAGTAGAGTTTGGAAATGTACCTGAATATGGTTTCGGACAGGGTCGTGCAGCGCACTATTCACACAGTAGAGTATGTATAGTCTGTACCTGGACAATGTATTGGGGTGGGTTGGTCCAGCGGAATAGCTCGACAGAATAGTGTTGTGCTGTCTCCAAGTATGTTAGCAGGATTGTGCAGCGTGGGATAGGGTGGTACTTGCGAGCGGCAATATCCCTTGAGTGATCAGCTTATTCCTACTGACAGTGGTATTGCGAGCACACTCCATCAAACGCCTGTTCTGTCTCCTGCACATTGTTTAGTGCAATGGAGCTCTAATTTGAAATCCTCAGTATCTTTTTCAGCTACCTGCAACATAATGGATTTCCTGCCAAACAGCCTAACTGTGCCAGTGTTTACCAATAGGAGTAAAGAAAAAAACCAGATTGAGGAAAAGCAGGGTTTGGAAACCGGACAGTTGCGGGATAAACCCCAGACAGCCCCAGAGTTTCATGCCAAATACGCGAATTCTAATATCCACCAACAGTAAGCAAGGAAAAACTTCACGTAGGTTGTCGATTCAGTTAATTAGTCAATAGATTCCATTGAGTCAGGGTAGTGCAAATGGACCATTACCAAAACATCCACAGCCTGGCATTTTCGGAGGAGGGCTGCGGATTTATGAGTTATCCGCAACTTTGTTGAGGATAAAGTGCGTGTTAGCATTATTTCCGGTGGCACTTGATAGGCACTTGCTGGTCAGGAAGTAACCGCTTCAGGTAGTGCGCATGTTCCGAGGCCACAAAAAACATGAATTCCCAGGTTTCAAATATCAAACAGTTGCCGCCACCTGATGCTTTTTCGGAGGTTAGCTTGGCTTCCAGTCTGCACAACAAAAGAGCCAGCTGAGCACATGTGTGAGTCTCTTTACTGATCATACTGATCAGTCCACACAGAAAGGCGCAGTGTCCCGTCGGTGGTGGGGGGGGGGGGGGGGGGGACACCAGCATGTCTGCCATACGGTCGCCACGATCAGAATGTTTTTTTTTCCCCACCCGATATGCGGTGACTGTTTCAAGCGAGTTTTTTTCCCGCAAATTGCACTATTCTGCACAGTAAATCAATCTGATTAGATATTCCTCTTCAAATATACAAATGAGCTGTAGTGATCAATCAAAAGTGTCTCAATATTTCTGGGGAACCGACAGGTATGTGGGATCGATGCAGTAACTCCACCGATATCCACCAGCAGGGTGTCAGGTGACACGATAAGAGTGAAGGTACGGCGACTGAGCTATCTCCCACCAGGGAGGTGCCCAGTCTCCTGCTGCACCCCCCTACAGTGGAGCGCCAGCGGCCGGGTGTCTCGTGTGCGCGCGTACCACTGCAGGGCGAGGAAGTCAGCAGGGAGGCCGGCCTCCAGGGGGCGACTCCAGCTGCAACTGGCGTGCGCAGATCTTCTTCCGCGGCCCAGCTCTGCAGCCAATCAAAACCAAGTAATCCTCGACGATGCGAGGACCAGAGCTCTCACTGGAGCAGCAGAAAGCAGTGACGCTGGCGTGGCCAGAACTGCAGCTGTGGCCGTCCTGTCCTCAGCTGTCCCGACCGAGACTCTGCCCTACTGGGGACCGGGCCCTACCAGCTCGGCAAATCTGGACCAGGACATCGTTTTGGGGATTGTAATAAGGAAATTTAACTTGGCAACACTTGTACTCATTAAATACTTCACATTCGAGATGAGTGGGCTAGTAGTGATCCAGAACGTAACTTTTGTTTCCGCCATATAGTCTAACAAGTGACTTCATTCTCGGCAGTAGCAAGAATGGCCTTTTATACCATCTAAGATTCTAAGAATTACACAAGAAGTGTTTGTTTACTTGGTGTTTTATCTGGAAGACTGTGCAAGTACATTAAAGTTGCTTGTTCAAATAATCAGAATTGTGTGAATAAACAATTAGTCATTTCAGCTGAGTGTGTGTGTCTTGTGTTGGACATAAAGTATATGCAAATTGAATTGAACAAAATATTTTATTATTGGCATTTATTTGAATTTTGTGTCATGTGATCCTTTCTCTCCAGCACAGACTGAATCTTTTTCCCGCCAATTCACAAGTGGTTAGGGGAGGGGAAGTGTGGGTGGGGAGGGACGGGGAGGGCTGATTCCTAGGAAGGAGAAAAGTGGTTCACACCTGTACTTGGGAGGGGTGACAAAAAAATGTGTGCCTTTTCCCAGAGGGGTGGGGGAAGAGGAGGAGGAGGGGGGTCATAAATCAATTAGCAAAACAATAGGTGTCCTCAATGAGTCATAAAACAATTAACATAACTATAGGGTAATTTTATTATTCAGTCAACTGTCACAATTTAATTAATTAGTATACCGATTTGATATCAAAAAGTGCGCCAGAAGACGCTTTGTCCCAATAATTTTATATATACTGCGTTTCTGCCTGTATGTACAGGTTAATCTCAAGAACCGCTACAGGAATTTTGATAGAGTCTTCTTTAATACCGTGATAAAGGAAGGTTTATTCAGATTAACTTGGAAATATTTCGTCTAAATGATGAACTAATGTCCAATGAAGATGAAGTGTGAGAACGATGTTATCGCCATCTGGTGAAACATCTTGGAAGTGCAGCTGTACGGCAGCACGACGTATCCTTGTCGAAACATTGAGGATGCGGCGCCAAAGGAAGACGATCGTTTGCGTGCACTCACTCAATGTGGATGTGCCTTAACTTATTCACGTATATTCTACTAGGGCACTTTGAAATTGAACTTAAGAGCGCATTCGTGAGTTTCTTCAAGAAGGAAGTACACATATCTTCTTGGCACGTTAAAAATAGAATATGGAATGGGGTCCACAAATTTCTTGCCTATAGCTAATGAATGTTTCGAAAGACTTCTGCAGGTAGCTGGGGATACATTTTGAAAAAAGATGATAGATCCGAACCGCCAATATCTGCTTGCCTCAGATCAGTAGACGCAACTCACGTATCATTTTCACTGCAATTTCTTCAAACAACGGACAGTGCATTACTTCGAACTATTGTTGTGATGACCACTTGGTAATGATGCTGCGATGTGAGACAATAAAATGCGGAAGAATCAAATATTTTTACCGAATAGTTTCCCTGCAGCCGTTTGAGAATAATTCCACAGCGAAAAATCGTGCGAATCAAACTTCTGTAGTTTTCATTTTTTATGCAGAAAGTAAAAACCTTTTCCGCAAATCTACTTCACCGGGGGATGCAGCTTTGCTTCGTTTACATATAGATGGTTATTTCAGCAGTGCAGCATATAGGCGAACTTTCAGCTTTCTGCTTCCCATGAATTAAGCCTTATGTTGGCTCGATTATTTGCATGGTGGGGTGAAAAAGTCCTGCCACAAAGATTCCGTGACCAAGATTTGCGGCAGAGAGTCTGAACAGTAAATCAGTGTCTACTAATCTTTACAACTGAACTCCTGTCACGGGCTACACATCTACCTCAGGTGTATTTGTTTTCCTTTTCTGTTTCATTTTATTTGTGGCCTTCAGAAGTGATCCATTCAACGAGTGTCCAATAGATGATATGCTAAAAATTAAAAGACATATTCGATCACACACACATTCAACCACTAATCGCATATAACATTTACATTTGTTCCAACCATATTAATTGAGTCATTATGTGCTTCCATCATTGGACGAGATGTCATTCCATACGCCACTTAACGTATAGGAAGGATAATATTTACGTCTTCTGAGAACTTTCCTGGCGTGCATTGTATAAAACGTTTCAGTTACACGAAAGCGATTATATTCACTTACTTAACATTGTTCTCTGAATCTATACACAGTCCCACGCAGCGGTCCATAAACAAATTTACTGGCACGCCAGGCAACTCTTCCAGCCGCAGATACTTGCCAGTAGTACAGCCCGAGCGATGCCGAATGGGCCGCCTGTTTTTAGCTTTTTAGAAGACGAACGGCGACTTCTAAATACCCATAAAAATTCTAGTTCTGCCTTAGTTAAAAGCTTTGTCCTAAAATACTAGGCTACGGTACTCTTCCTATATTAAAAAATTATTTTAGCTATTTCATTGAAACACAAATTGAGGGGGAAGGTCCTTATATCTTATACATCAAACAAACTGAAAATCATGGAGCTTTCCTTATTTTTTTCCAAACACTCTTTATTGGTCCAGGCTTCGTACCATAGTCTGGCTTCTACTTCCACGTTGACGATTTGATAAGACGTTTGCAAACTTTTTATATCTCTCATTAAATCTTCTTTCTTCTCCTTTTTCATTAAATGTGGGGTAAGAATTCCACCTCTGAAAGGCTTGTCTCTACCCTTTTCAAATCTTTTGACAAATGACGTGATTATAGAATCGATGTACGGATTGTGAACTGTCGCTTTGAAATAGTTGTTGGGCACTCAGAACTTGACATTCACATTGCACCTGTGGGGCTGTCTTCAAGCCAGTCTTGGCATTTTTATATCTGTGTCAAGTTCCTTACAGTTTTCTATCACTACCTCGAAAATGTTAGTGAATTCGTCATTACTTTCTCCTTGCTTTTGAAAGCTGTCTAGCGTGTCTGTGTTGTATCTACAGGCAGAGTGGTGATCAATGTCAGCATCCTCGACTTTGCTGACTATTGGTTCTAGATACGAAAACTATCTTGAGACAATATGTAGACAAATAATAAAAACAACTGACGATGTTGCGCTGTCTACATGCCTGGCACGTGATCCGACGTTCTGATTGTTTTCACTGTCGTTTGCAAGGTGACTGGGGGTATCTTTTACTGCCAAGAAGTTTTCTCTGAAAGCCTTTATTGATGTATATTTGTGTGACCACTTAGTTTCACAGAACAGTGTTACGTCCTGTTTTCCCACGCAGTGCGCCTTCCGTAAAGACCGTAATAACTTAATTTGTAGTTCCTACAGTGTTACGAATTTCCTGGAAACTGTTAAGGTCATTAACACTAAATTAAGTATCTGCAGTGCACAATGGAAATAGCAGCTCACGGATATATTTCTCTGATCCTAGCTTGGACCGGAGTTCTGCGATTGTCGAATAGCCATCAAAGCCTAAGCCAAAGAACTTATTCACATCAATGCCAAAATTTTCGACAGATTTTAACATATATGAAGAAATTCTCTCAGCATCGAATGCAATTAGCTCTGCAAACGCTAAAAATGCTTCCTTTACTGTAAAGTTCAGTTTCTTGTCTGCAAATAGTACTCCCACAGAACGCAGTTCTTTCCCGCTAATATCAGCCGATCCATCGACCAATAATGAAACCACGGGAGATCTGGTTACCTCAACAACTATCTAGTGTTGTAACACAGTACCACATGTACTTATTAAATTGTTTTGAACTCTGTGCGATGTATATTTTGTGTTTGCTCCCTGGTTTTGTAATTGATACCCCAAATCTTCGTCGCGTGCACTTACTCTAAACAAAAGTAAATCTTGGAACTTTTCTAGACTCGAATTCTTTCCTCTGATAGATATGTCATGAGTGCCACAAAATATTGTATTAAAGTAGCAAGAATTAATTTCAGTTTTTTCTATTGATATTTACATGAGCTAACTCTTCGAACACCATGTTCTCTCTCATTTCTACGCACTCTTAAACACATATGGTCTTGCTTGTAGATTCGAGGTGCTCATAACTCTTTTCATGGGCTCGAGCATCATCACGAAAGTGTTTATAATATTGGTGAGCCTTAAACACGAAAGCACCGAGTATTCCTCTTCTTAAAACTGGTTTGAAAAGAGTAAAAAAGATACAGAGCGCTCCATTCAACTTGGATGAGTATATTAGCTGTGAATACTTTTTTAGCCAAGTTTTCTAAAAAGGGCCTTTTTATAGATTTTTTGTCGTCAACATCCTTTATGACATCATGAGACGAATTTAGAGCACGTAGGCGAGTTAGCCATAGGTACTTGACTTAGTCTGTCATTGAATTGTTTACGCATCCGCGTGAATCAAAGCTGTGATTGATTGCTAATTAATGAGGCTTCCTCGGCTTGTTGACAGTAGGAACTGAAATTGATGGGCTGACGTGATCCAACTCAGACTGAACACTGATGGTGGGTGAACACTGCGGCGATGACACTTCAGATGACCGGCAGTGGTGGGGATTCTTCTCGACAAGTAATGTGAAGTTAGAAGCTTGTTTTGGCAATAAACTAGTTGTTGTGGGATCCGAAGGTACTGGACGTGAAACGTCTTATGAATGTGTAGCAGAACACCTTTCTGTCGAAACAAATTCATGATATCCATCTCTGAAATAAATAAAGTGAAATTTAACTTCAGAATAAGTTAATAGTAATCCCCTTCAGAGGATCCCCAACCTGACATAGTAAAACGACTTAAGAATTTAGTGTCTTTTTAATTAGAAACATTAGTATGCATAATTTATAATAGTGTACACTCACCTGGAAAATTGTAAAAATTTTGAACTGATGCAACGAAACAGAAAAACCGAGCATCACACAATAACCGTAAAGTTTTCATATTTACACTTTTCGCCGATTTATTTACACTACTTTAAAAGTTATTTCCACCGACTGAATAGACTAAACTAAGTCCAGACGAGACGTTGGCAACTATATCCCTATGATGAAAAAGCTCGTTTTTGAGAAGTTAACAGTGAACATACGCATTGTCGTGTTTTGTTGCTGCGTGACGTTTGATAGGACAGCGGAGAGGGGACGATTAGACAAGAGCGTTGCGCTTGCATGAACTTTCTCGCTGTATACCATGCCTTAGGAATGCTTCAAGTCATGTAATAAAATGAACAATACAAGCAAAAAAAGTGGTATGTAAGAATGTTTCAGTGTTGAAAGACTTGTTATCTTTCTATATTGCAATTTCATCCCGCATACTCCATATGGGTGGCGGGTAGGCTGTCGACGGCACAACATTCCGCTCTTCAGCCTAGATCATTCATAAAGAAAGGTGATAGAAAGATGAAAATATGAAAACTGTTTACATTTTAAATTAAAAATATTGGCGATGGACAGTTTAAAAAACACATTTGCGAAGAGGTGAATATTTTCTGTAATAAAAGCATTGGGGGAATGCACTTTAACTTATATCTGAAATACTTGAACTGGCTGAGAAGTATAGTGGGATGAGACAATATGTTGGAGGGTGTGGGTAAGGAGATGAGGGTCCGGTCGGAGGAGGAACAATGGATATGGCAGGTAGGAGGTGAAGTGGATTAAGGATAAAAACGTTGGGAGAGAAAGAGAGCGAGGAGGACTAATGATGGTAGGGAGGGTAGTGGTAAAAGAAGAAAGGGATAGGGGTGGATGGAGAGCGGAAAGGAGAGAGGAGCTGTGATCTGGAATGAGATAGGTGGGGAAGGGCTATATTTAGTGGGAGGGATAAGTATCAGGGCAGACCTCATTGCCTGGGAGAGGGAGTTGATTGACGTTGCAGTGAGATAGGATATGGAGTATGTGAAGGTATAGTGATGGAGGGATATGTTTGCCAAGGCATACCAGGGTTGGTGATTAGAGGCAAGGCAATGAGGTTACTGGAATCTAATTTACGGGTAGTACTGGAGATGTGGAGGTGTTCAGTGTGGGTGAGGAGAGATGGAAATTAGATGAGATGGTAGAGATTCCATGTGAGAGAAGGTAAAAGGATGCAGGAAGCGGGGAGGAGCGCATGGTGTACGCATGTGTGGGTGATCCCCCATCTTAAATTCTTTGCTCACTTCACAAGCTCACAGATAACTGCTGGCTGACACTTCGTTAAGGATCTTTTGGATGTGCAGGCTCCAGAAAATGTTAGGGTGGTTCTGCTGCCCAGAAAACTCGCTCAGTATTGACGTTACCACTGTAGGTACACTACGTAATACCATCGAAGAAAGACTGTTAAATGTACTGAACTTTGCTGGCAGCGGTGGCCGAGCGGTTCTAGGCGCTACGGTCTGGAACCGCGCGACCGCTACGATCAAATGTTCAAATGTGTGTGAAATCTTATGGGACTTAACTGTTAAGGTCATCAGTCCCTAAGCTTACACACTACTTAACCTAAATTATCCTAAGGAAAAACACACACACCCATGCCCGAGGGAGGACTCGAACCTCCGCCGGGAGCAGCCGCACAGTCCATGACTGCAGCGCCTTAGACCGCTCGGCTAATCCTGCGCGGCATTCCACAGTTGTATAGTCGTTTGTGACTCCCCCTGTATGCTTATTTAGAGTGCACTTTTGTGACCTAACCGTTTGCTTGCCTGCCCAGATTCCTATGACGACAGATCTCTTGCACCTACTTATCATTAGCAAGAAGAACATAACATTTAGATCCTGGGAAGACAACTGCTATCTTGACAGTTTCTTGTGACGTAGTGGGGTAGCCAGAGTGGGGAATCACCTGCTTCATTTTCAGTTTGCTTTCGAAGGAGGAAGTGCATGAAGACAGTGTGGCGGCCTACCTTACCTCGCGCCTCAGCCCGACACATCCCGCCCTAGCGAGCTTTCGATAATATAAATAATGAAATGGCGTGGCCCTCAACTACGCACCCTCCCGCTCAGAGTTGCAATATTAAAAGTTTTGGCTGGTTTCGTTGTCTAGGGGCTGGGTTACGTAGTTGCTGCATTACAGGCCAAACACTGCTGAGTATACGGTATACGATAGGAATGCACACACGAATCGAATGGTTGAAGGTTTCTATCACTCGGCAATTGCGAATTATGAATGCAACATATAAATTTATAAGTATAAGAGTGCAATTAAACAAAATCTGCATGTACTATCTTAATAATTTTAAATGAGTACAATATTAGAAGTACTTTTGAGAATGCAGTATATTTCTGCAAAACACTTATTGGTGTCGATGGTCAGTCATGAACAACAACAAAGCTCGCGAGATATTCACTTCTAAATGCACAGCACGTCTTCACTGTGGAAGCCACGGAAATCTCACAAGTTCACAAGTCAGCACTGCGAAGTATTTCTATGTGCCGCGACCACGTGTAAACCGCGTCACACTGTCCCTCTCGCGACTGTCGCGTCCACCACTACGTGCCGTACTGCCGTGTCCTCCCGAAGCGATGCTCTTCTCCCACTTCCATCCAGTCACCCCATTCATGAGCGCTCTGACTGGCTAGAGCGCTCACAAACGTACTGAAAGACATACGAATTGCTGGATTTACATTTAAAAATCTTGAAATTGAATGGATATTCTTATGGCTGGACCATAAACACGCTCTGACACACATTATTAGATGCATAAACCAATTAAATAAACATATATCAAAGGAACAGAAGGTAGGCCTAATCTCTCTGTGCTTTCTAAAACACAGTAAATATTCAACCAATTTCTTCATGAATAGTATATATCGGATATAAAGAAAGCCATACGAATAAATATATTTATAAGTGTGCCGCTACCGTTTTTTCGTCTAACTGTGGAGTACTTATGGCCTGACGCGATCGATAGTTATTGGCCAGTTTGACTATTCAAGTTACATAATTTATACCAATTTTGGTTTACACTAATAGCTTTCTAAAGACACATCGATCAACGAAATCAGATGAAGGGTTTAAATTTTGGAAATTAGTTGCTGGGTGTTACTTGTCTAATTTACAGTCAGATACTAAACTTTAAACTAATAAGTATATTCAAAATCTGATTACACCATCAGAATCGTCATGCAAATAATAGTAATGTACACGTTTCTTTTTGAGGTATCATGATTCATCTGGCTACTGTTGATTTCTGTGCGAGCTGTGAAATGCCTGCCATTAAGGTGTCTCCTCCATCGGCACAGCGTCACCACGGAACTGCCAGCCACGCTGTCGGGCTGGACCCCTCTCGCTGCTTCGGCCCGCGCCCGCCGCGCAGCCCGTGCGGCCGCTGCTTCCTCCAAACTTGGAATATTTTCAGGGCGCGACGACTCTCCCGTTACCTCACACCCTTCACCTGGTTGGAACACAATTTATCTCTTAATATGGTTTTACGGCACTTAAATGTTGTATATACATTTGATATTTGTTCTTACCCCACTTCCTTTAAAGACAAATGTGTATCCTACAATATTTCCACTAATCTGAAATTTTTCTGTCCCCTGCAACGCGGAAGCTATTAGCCACAGAGAAAAAAAAAATGAATAGGACACTGTAATGCAGTGTAATTTTGTACCGGGAAATATTTCCTCTAGGTGCCACGGTTTTCGAGTTATCGGCGAGAAACCTGACAAAGTGACCTTTAAAAGCCTTCACGCCTGCCCCCCATCTGCTCGTAAACCCCTGCTCCCCAACGGTCACGTTCTTTATTTAGTGTGTTGTTCATGACACTGCTTCTTACTGTACAAAAATTTGAGGCTGCACCATTTGTTCGTCAAGATTCCTTCGTCGACTTCACTATTACGGCTAGTACAGGCTAAGTCAACGTTGGCGACAACATCGAAGCTCCAAGCTGATCTTGAATATGTTTCGAGAGCGTACTCGATTTCACGTTCATTCGTCAACAAGTGTTAGCGTCTGCAAAGTGAGGTTTTATATCCTGATACCTCGTGTTCTTGCAGTAAGGGAAGATACTGATACTCTTACAGATTTGTCCAGGAAACTATACCTGACTATAATGTTGCACTCATTTGAAATGCTTCAAGCCCTACACAGATTCTTCGTCGTGCTATGAAAGCGCTTTCTGCTTCTGAATATCAGATCGAAGCCAGATCCCGTTAATATTAATACTCGAATGAAAATTTTACATAAAAATTGGCATTTTTTCAGGACATTTTCACCGAAGTCATATCAGTTAAGTATTCAGTTTAGTCCAAAACAAGTTGGCCAGGTGCGAGTACGGCGCACGTACTGAGGGTCCCACACACACTTAGCCTACAGACGGTCCATCCATCCCACGAGTCGACGAGCTCCGCCATTTTTGCCTGTTTTCGACATAGATACTGCCACGATATCTATCACAGGAATTCCCAGATTTCCGAGAAAGGTTCAAATGGCTCTGAGCAGTATGGCACTTAACATCTGAGGTCATCAGTCCCCTAGAACTCAGAACTACTTAAACCTAACTCACCTAAGGACATCACACACATCCATGCCCGAGGCAGGATTCGAACCTGCGACCGTAGCAGTCGCGCGGTTCCAGACTGTAGCGCCTAGAACCGCTCGGCCACTCCGGCCGGCTTTCCGAGAAAGTTTTAATTTCAAAAGTATAAATGTAGCATAATGTCATGCAGGAGGCAGTCAGCCATTATTGTAATAATCAGTAGTTCTCCATTCAGGCTAACTGGGTGACAATGGTAAAAGTCAAACATCAGGCCAGGAATGACATTATTGCTCATATGAACGAGCTAGTACTACACGTAGATATAGCGTTTCAAGACTTCTGTGCGAATGTTTGTGTCACATACAACTTGAAACTATTTATCTACGTGTAGTAATCACTTCTGGACATCTGATGATGGATAAATTCCGAAACACGTAATATGAGCAGTAAAGTTATTGCGTGCCTGATGTTTGACTCTTAGCATTGCCACCCACTCATGGTGAATGCAAAACTACTGATACTTTTAATTTCAAGCTTTTCATCGGATAACAAATGGCAAAAGAATTTTTTCATGTGACTCAATTACAAAATAATAATTTTCGGATTTTTTTTCCTTTACTTGTACTGTCAAACCTGACTTCTCGCCAACTTTTCACATTGTAGATCAACAGGAAGTGTCCTATAGGTTCCGATGAGTGAGTTTCCAACTATCAAAATGTGCGACATAAACGGCCATTCGATTTGACTGCACCGACTTAGAAGCTTCAGCTTTTTTACACTGCCAAGGGCTATTGAGCTCAACATGTGACATGGCTTTGAACTTGAAACATCTACCCGTTCCTGAGCAAAGGGGTCTTCAAGAGAGTCAAGCAGAAAGATAGATACACAGACAGACGGCCACCAAAGAGGTCCTATGAGGGCCCCTTTCCTACCGTTTGAGGTACGGAACCCTAAAGGAAAAACAAGTGGAAGGACTTTAAGGCGTGTCCCTGTCACGAAGCCAGAATCTCGCTGCACTGGTTCCAGGAGCATTATAGTGAACTTACTTCGTTGTCTTGGCTACGAAATTCGCCTGATCCGATCCCAATGGAGCCCTTTTGTAGCGCTATGGGCGCTATCTCCGCGCGGGATCGCCGATGCACTGCGCTCCCAAAGTGGACTAGGACGCTACTGAGCGTTTGGCAACAGCGTTTTCGCTTCTCAGTGTTCAATGGCAGGCCTCACTGTCAGCAACCATAGATGTAGACGCACTGGTACTGCGGAAAGTTTCACTGCGTGGCTCAAGAATCACATTGCAGTACTTTTGCAGTGAATTTACGAAACCAGCTGATATTTCATGCATTGTTGGTGTTCATCGTGGAGGTGTGGTACATTTCCGACTGTAGCTCTTCTTTGTACGGCTATTTTGGTAGTAACTGTTTATATTTATCGGTTGACATTCCATAAACCTACATGTAATATTACATTTTATTCAAACAGAATTTTCTCTACTTCACTGGGGGATTTCTGTATGGTCGGTGGCGCTAACCACCGTAGTTCTTCTCCATCTATTATGTTTCGCCAAAAAGAAATAACGGAGGAGGAAGTTTACCGAATATCATTTGATGAGATTCCTTCTCGTGACAACGGAGCTGACAGCGATGAAAGTGACAAAAAAATGGTTCAAATGGCTCTGAGCACTATGGGACTTAACATCTGTGGCCATCAGTCCCCTAGAACTTAGAACGACTTGAACCTAACTAACCTAAGGACATCACACAACACCCAGTCATCACGAGGCAGAGTAAATGCCTGACCCCGCCGGGAATCGAACCCGGGAACCCGGGCGTGGGAAGCGAGAACGCTACCGCACGACCACGAGATGCGGACAAGTTGAACCACCAACTATCGAACTTACGTACCGTGATGGGGTAATTGTTACCTGCGATGACCAAATTTAATGATAATATTTTGTTGTTATTAAGGTGAATTTTTGCAAACTAACTGTAGAAAACATATCATACTAGTAAAATTACGTAAAGTGTTACAGGCGAATCAGATTTAAAACATATACATTATTGTTCGTGCTTCTCTACGACAAATTTTTATGACGTTTGCCTCCCCTCAAAGAGTTAATTGACCTTTTATTTGCAAAAATATTTTTCATTTCTTGCACTTTTCATGAGGGGCGACCAAAATGTTTCAGTTTGGCGGCGTTTCTGGAGCACATATGCAACGTAGCGCGACGCCCATACGGATATAGAAGCACCGATTAGTAGCCAAGAGATTAGCACAGCATTGGCGCCTTTTCAGGTGAGTCTGCGATAAATGCAGAAACGACAGCACTGGCGACGTTGTTAGCGAGTGCTCGTGAGCAGGGCCGTAGTGCTTCTTTTCTCGGTAGCCAAAGGTGAATCAGCGGTAGCCGTTCACCAGAGGATTGAGCATGTGGAAAGCCAACACTGTGGAGCGGCGCGCCGCGTGCCGTGTTGGTGACGGACGCCGGTCGGCCTGGAAGGCCAGCCCCGTCCAGCCAGCTCCAGTGAGGGGCAGTCGAGCACCCAGAGAAAGGCTTGAAACGTCGCCGATTCCTGCCGGGAGAGGCTGAGGCTGCACACTCGGCAGTTACCGACTTATTCACCCACCAGAACGCGGTGTTTTGCCAAATGGGCATTCTCGACCTGGTGCATCGGCTGGACGATTGCCTCAATGACTATGGCGATTTTGCCTGACTGCCATACCTATTCTAAATTGCGTGCTTTCAAACGGAAACTTTTTGATCACCCCTTATTTGAACGCAATACATTTAAAACACCAATATTGTTGACAAAACCTCTGGTGCTGGCCATTATTTCTCAACTTGACTGTTGACAGTACGGAGAAACATCGGAATGCGTGACCAGCTGAGCTTCTGACTGCAGGTCGGGTGTCGGGAGGCTCCGTTGCCTGTCGAACAATGGCGTGGTGGTGGTGGCTGCTGGTGCAGTTGTCGGTGTGGTGCTGCGCCAGCTTGGTGGCGGTGCTGTGGTGGAAATGGGCCACCAAGCCCCAGGTGGACGCTCCGGGGCCGCCCACGCTGCCCATCATCGGGAACATCCTGGAGTTCCTCGAGATGCCGGTCACCCTCCGTAAGATGTTCGACCTCCACCGCCGCTACGGAGACTTGACGAGGTAAGCTTATGCCATCTGGTAGGTGAGTGGTAACGTACAGAATGAAACGTGACGTCTAATCTCTGCAAATCAGTAGCATAATTTTGGGCGATACAATACTTTTCCGTAACTTGAGGCATTACAGTATTAATGAAGTGAACAATGATGTGAGACCTTAACTTTTCCCGGCGAACTGAATGTTCAAATAACTTACTGGTTTGCTGCCGGGTGACGTCGTCAAACACCGCCGATTTTTCGACAGGAGCACACCCTGCCATTCTCAAGGCACAAATGCAAGGAAGAAGAATTGTGTCTAAGGAAATTTAATACCTCGGTTCACAGAGGAGAAACGAGGAAGACACCACACACAGAACAAGTGTCAACACAAACAAAGATAACCAACATCAGATATATCGATAGTTATTATTAATCAACAGGTGAGGTAGCACTAATTCTGTCCCTCTGTTTTTTGTTGAGAGACAGAGCCGGATTCCAAGCAGCATTTAAACAAAATCCACCATCTCTGTTAATAAGGTTGCTTGATAGTCGGATTTCAACGGTTTCCTTAATAACACTATCCCAATTGCTGGACATGCAAGCCAGAATCTCCGTGTTGTTGTATTACAGAACATTGCCTTCACACCGGTCATCCTATGGAATACAACACCGAGATTGCAGAACATTGCCTTGACGCCGGTCATCCTATGGAATACATTTTATATTGTCTAACGCTTTTTCCAGATCGACAAATCCTATGAACGTTTCTCGATTTTTCTTTAGTCTTGCTTTCATTATCAACCGCAACATCAGAATTGCGTCTTTGGTGCCTTTACCTTTCCTGAAGTCAGACTGATTGTCGTCTAACACATCCTCAGTTTTCTTTTCCATTCTCCCGTATATTACTCTTGTCAGCAACTTGGTTGCGTGAGCTGTTAAGCTGATTGTGCGATAATTCTCGCAGCTGTCAGCTCTTGCAGTCTTCGGAACTGTGTCGATATATTTTTCCGAAAGTCAGATGGTACGTCGCCAGACTCATACATTCTGCACGCCAATGTGAATAGTCGTTTTGCTGCCGCTTCCATTTGGGGAAGTGGCAACAAAACGACTATTCACATTGGCGTGGGGCATTGGGCCTTTAGAAATTCTGATGGAATTTCATCTGAGCCTTCCGCCTTATTTGATCCTAAGTGCCCAAAAACTCTCTTGAATTGCGATTCTAATACTGGATCCCATATCTCCTCTAAATCGACTCCTGTTTCTTCTTCTATCACACCAGACAAACCTTCCCCCTCATAGAGGCCTTCAGTGTACTCTTTCCACCTATCCGCTCTCTGCTCTGCATTTAACAATGGAATTCCTGATTTTAATTTCACCGAAGGTTATTTTGACTTTCCTGTACTTTCTATTTATTTCATTCCTCACCTACTTGTATTTCTGTATCCCTGAATTTCCCGCCGATCGAAGTGGCCGTGCGGTTCTAGGCGCTGCAGTCTGGGACCGCGAGACCGCTACGGTCGCAGGTTCGAATCCTGCCTCGGTCATGGATGTATGTGATGTCTTTAGGTTAGTTAGGTTTAACTAGTTCTAAGTTCTAGGGGACTGATGACCTCAGAAGTTGAGTCCCATAGTGCTCAGAGCCATTTTTGAACCTGCATTTCCTGAATATTTTTGTACTTCCTTCTTTCATCGATCAACTGAAGTTATGTCTTCTGTATCCCATGGTTTCTCTGCAGTTGCCTTCTTTGTACCTATGTTTTTATTTCCAACTTCTGTGATGTAGTTTTTTAGAGATGTCCATTCCTCTTCAACTGTACTACCTACTAGGCTATTCCTTATTGCTGTATCTATAGCGTTAGAGAACTTCAAACGTATCTCGTCATTCCTTAGTACTTCCGTATCCCACTTCTTTGCGTACTAATTCTTCCTGACTAATCTCTTAAACCTCAGCCTACTCTTCATCACTACTACACTATGATCTGAGTCTGCATCTGCTCCTGGGTACGCCTTACAATCGAGTATCTGATTTCGGAATCTCTGTCTGACCACGATGTAATCTAACTGAAATCTTGCCGTATCACCCAAGTATACCTCCTCCTCTTGTGATTCTTGAACAGAGTATTCGCCCCTACTGGCTGAAATTTATTACAGAAGTCAATTAGTCTTCCTCCTCTGTCATTCCTTGTCCCGAGCCGGTATTCTCCTTTAACCTTTTCTTCTACTCCTTCCCCTACAACTGCATTTCAGTCCCACATGACTATTAGATTTTCATCTCTCTTCACGTACTGTGTTACTCGTTCAATATCCACATATACTTTCTCTGTCCCTTCATCTTCAGCTTGTGGTCGTCGTAGGGATGGAAAAAAACCGACTGGTTAAAACCGATACCGGTTTTGAACAACAGGTATTTTTTGGTATGTATTTGGTCTCGGCTATCATAGCTGTTTCATATTTTTTACTGATAACCGAGTAAAAAAAAGAAATGAAATATCAATTAGCCATATCAGCAGTGCTGAAATTGTTCGTTTTTAAATAAACCATTTTGTAAAATGGAGTAATTTTTATTCGTAAAATTAGTTTGGTTTGAAATATTGCGTTGTTATAGAAAACGGGAGAAGTTATTAGTGGTACTTTAACAACAATGCTGACAGAAACGAGCAACAAAGGCAGGGCGTGAGAACTGGCAGAGCACTGCTGCTGAGACAACGAGTGGCTGCCCTCTGGTGGCGCGGCCTGTGGTTCGCGTGCAGCGTGCCCACCTGGCCTACAGAACAGTTCCTCGCTGTCGGCCTCGGACACCAGTTGTACTGCAGATTGGCACAAATACTAGTTGGGAAACATTTTTACGAAGTGACGTAGCAATGAAGTTCAGTGCTTCGTTTGCTTCAAAAATCAAACATTTGTCTGCCGTTTCTATGAAATCATGAAAAAGAGGAAGGAGGTTATGGTAACAGTAATAAATTAAAAACACAATTAATTCATGGTATACAATAAAAATAGAAAGTAGGTAGTCTGCTGGCTGTGTCTACATAGCATGCCTGTATCTGCTTGCAGCCCTCGAAAACGGACACGTTAACATGAAAAACAGACTTCTCCAACCTCAGCTTTCTCCCTTTAGCCCTGATTTGTCGTAATGTTCAAACAGTGGTATGATGACCAGCTACAACATTAATTTTGAACAGAGTATGAAAAAATTAGAATAACTAGGCGGATGCTGGTGACCTTTTGTCGTGTTTAACCACTCATCACTTTTCGAAAAAATGATCGAACGGTAGACGGAACAAGTTTTCTTTTATTTCCCTGTTTAATATTTTGATTCTATGTATCTTGAAACTGAGAGAGTAAAAAATTTCGATATCTACGTTTATTACAGAAAATAAAAGGAATAAAAACCAAAAATAGATTTTTCAGAAATAGATTATTTTAACAGTCAGTCTGGCGTGATGAAAAACCGATAGAAGCGGAAACTGGTTGTTTCAGCGAAAACCGTCAACCCCAGGCTGTTGCCGTCTCGGAAGACGGCCGTGTCTCCAGCATACTCAGCACGATGACGTACAGCGAGGGCTAGGTAGGCTGCCTCCTGATATCGTGCAGAGTCTCCTTTTGCTTGGCTTACGAAGCATCCCCAACTCTCTTGTGGTTCCCTTTTTAGGTACTCCACATCGACGTCTGCTCGTAGATACGTATCGTCGGTAGGTTTTCCGGCTTTACTTCCCGGCGTGACAGCGACGACTCTCCGATGAGGTGCGAGCCTTGTGTTTTGCTATTACTCCGAGCCTTGTAAAAAATGGTTCAAATGGCTCTTAGCACTATGGGACTCAACTGCTGAGGTCATTAGTCCCCTAGAACTTAGAACTAGGTAAACCTAACTAACCTAAGGACATCACAAACATCCATGCCCGAGGCAGGATTCGAACCTGCGACCGTAGCGGTCTTGCGGGCGAGTCTTGTAAATATCGCTTTTATTTAGTAATTTTCCCGGTTAAAGCTCTCCCCTTTTATGATTAAGACAGCCTGTGCCACCTTTCGGAGGGACTGGGGACGTCAAAGAGCCACAGACGTTCATATTAAGCAGTCCGTAAAACACGTAAACGTTCACTTCAGTTAGCGTGTTAGTTAATGCCTACGCTTTCCGCTAGATGGTGCTGACTTACTGCTGAATAGCTTTGGTTTCGCAAAACCTTTACTGATTAGTACTAGGTAAATGAAATAAGTACAGCACTCTTGTATTTCACTTTCACTCTATATTCAAGGATTAAGATGGTGATGGATGATGGTCTATTTAAAAGGTTCCTAGCCTGGAGGAAGCCAAATAGTCCGCAAATACCGATATGCACGCGCTCTACGTCCAGATTCGCAACTAACGGCACACGACACTTTCAAAAGCCCACACGTTAATATCTGAATACCGGTACCTCTGAATTCACTCGTATCAGCAGATAATTTGAGGTTCTGTCGTCTACATGTCCGTAAGGTTCCAATCTAGCACTAAAGTCCTAAAATCCCCTTAATACTCCGTTGCTACCAACAGTCAGAGATCGTACACTACATCGCTTTTAATCTCCGTAATATTCTAACGGGCCCAGGAAATGACCTGGGGGGGGGGGGGGGGGGTCTCTGCAGACATCATGAGACTCTGGCATAAAATGGGGGTGATACGCGATTACAAGAACTCAGCAAGAGAGTTCTCACAGCCTCTGTCACCTCAATTCTCCAACTTCCTACCTACACGTGGTGTCCCTGTTAAGCCGAGCAACTCAGCGGAAGGTTGGGTAACCAACCCCAGCGGGAAACTGAGTCGGTGAGCAGATAGGAGTTGGAGGACAGTGGAAGGCAACGGGAAACCACCACTGAACTATCCCAAGAAAACCCCATGGCTTCGCTCAGCTCAAAATGTTCCGGAGTTTCAAGTTCCCCGATCGGATCTCCGGGGGGAACCAGCTTGAGAGGAGCTTCACGAAGAGTAAGATGGTGCAAAGAGAAGCACTGCATAGGAACATGGAATGTAAGATCCATGTATCAAGGAAAACTAGACATAGTGAAAAGAGAAATGGAGGAAATTAATATCGACGTATTGGGAATAAGTGAAATGAGGTGGACTGGCATGGGAGAATTTGCTTCGGATGGCCATATGGTGTATTATTCTGGGCACGCTAACAACAGAAGTAATGGAGTAGCCTTCATAGTTAGTGATAAAGTGAGAAAAGCTGTGATGGGATGCAAATATAAAAATGATAGAATGATGTCCATCAGACTTCAAGGTCAGCCCCTCAACATCACAGTAATTCAAGTTTATGCACCAACAATCGATGCTGAAAAGGAAATTATTGACCAGTTCTATGGAGATTTACAAGAATTACTACTGTCAACACCAAAAAAGGATATCGTCTTCATAGTTGGAGACTGGAATGCAAAAGTGGGAAATCAAGCTGTAGAAGGTATAACAGGGAAATACAGTCTTGCTACAACAAATGAAGCTGGACGGAGACTCCTAGAATTCTGCCAAGAAAGTTCATTGATAATTACTAATACACTGTTTCAACTACCAAAACGACGCCTATATACCTGGACTTCGCCAGATGGCCAACACCGGAACCAAATTGATTACATACTTTGTAATCAGAGGTGGAAGAGCGCGTTTCAGTCAGCTACAACAAGACCTGGGGCTGACTGCGGATCAGATCATGAGCCCCTGATTGAAAAATTTCGCCTGAAACTTCAGAATGTGGCAAAAAGTATCCCAACTTGCAGATACGACCTTAACTCTATACCCTCCGACTACACTGTAGAGGTACAAAACAGATTTAATGTATTACAGCTGGAGGACAAAAGCTCGCAAGAGATGTGGACAGAAGTAGCTGATACTGTCAAGGAGGCCGCAGAGAAACACATTCCCAAGAAAAGGAACAGTAAGAAGGCTAGATGGCTATCAGTTGAGGCACTGCAAGTTGCAGAAGAACGAAGGAAAGCAAAAATCAAGGGAGATAGATCAGCTATGTTTGAATTAAATAAAGATTTTCATAAATTAGCTAGAAGAGATAAAAATATATTCTTTAATGAACAGTGCAAGGAAGTTGAAGATAGTAACGTAATGGGGAAGACAAGAGATCTTTATAAGAAAATTAGAGAAATTAAAGGAAAATTCCAGGCAAAAATTGGAATGATAAAAGATAGAAACGGGAAAGATCTGAGTGAAGCAGAGGATGTTAAGGAAAGATGGGCAGAATATGTAGAAGACCTATACAGGAAAGAACTGCATCATGACAGGGCTCCTACTGCTGATGTTAATGTTAATTTAGAACTAGAGCCAGATATTTTGGAGAGCGAAATCCAGTGGGCCCCCGAAAATATGGCTGATAACAAAACTAGTGGACATGATGAAATACCAGCAGAATTGTTTAAAGTCACTGGAAAGGATGCAGTGAAAGTGCTGCACTCAATATGTCAAAAAATATGGATCACGCAGCAGTGGCCAGAAGACTGGAAAAGATCAGTATTCATTCCCATTCCAAAGAAGAAAAGTTCTAAAGAATGCTCAGATTACCGAACAATCACACTTATTTCACATGCTAGCAAAGTTTTGTTGAAAATCTTACAAAATAGACTTCGCCAATATCTAGATCGAGAGCTGCCAGAAGAACAAGCTGGATTTAGGAAAGGAAGAGGAACTAGAGATCAAATAGGTAATATTCGGTGGATTATGGAAAAAGCGAGAGAATTCCAGAAAGATGTGTACCTCTGCTTTATTGACTACGCCAAAGCCTTTGACTGCGTCGATCACAACAAATTATGGAACGTACTGAAAAACATGGGTGTACCAGATCACCTCATTCATCTGATACGGAGTTTATACCTTGACCAAGAAGCCACGGTGAGAACTGTGTATGGAACAACGAAATGGATAAAGATTCAGAAAGGGGTCCGGCAAGGCTGCATACTGTCACCGTACTTATTCAATCTGTATGCAGAACATGTCATGAGGAATGCAAGGCTAGATGAAGGAGAAACAGGAATTAAAATAGCTGGAATAAATGTAAACAACCTCAGGTACGCGGATGATACGATCCTGTTGGCAGAAGTGAAGAAGAATTGAGAACACTCTTACTGAAGGTGAAAGACGAAAGTTAAAAGGCTGGTCTTATGCTGAATGTGAAGAAAACGAAAATTATGGCAACTACACCTACCAATTCATGGGATATAGCAGGAGAAACCATGGAGGTAGTGACCACACTCAGTTATCTCGGTTCCCAGATCTCTGCTGACGGTGACTGCAGCGATGAAATCCGGAGACGCCTGTTGCTCGGTAGACAGGCGATGTCAAACCTTGACAAGGTTATAAGGTACAGAGATATAACACTAGCAACAAAGATCCGTATTGTGAGGGCTATGGTCTTTCCAGTTGTGATGTATGGATGTGAGACCTGGACCATTAGAAAGGCTGAACGGCGAAGAATTGACTCCTTCGAATTGTGGTGTTGGAGGAAACTTCTTAGAGTTCCATGGACGGCAAAGAGAACCAACAGATCAATATTGGAGCAAATTAAACCAGATTTCTCCCTGGAAGGTCTAATCTTAAAACAAAAACTGACCTACTTTGGACACACAATGCGAAGGCATGCCTCGCTGGAAAAAACATTAATGCTGGGGAAGATTGAAGGAACTAGAAGAAGAGGACGTCAGAGGATGAGATGGACCGATGGCATCACAGAAGCAATGTGTTCCAACCTGGAAGGTCTACGGGAGAAAGTGCAAGACAGGAAAAACTGGCGTGATTTGGTTCATGGGGCCACGAAGAGTCGGAAGCGACTAAACGAATAGAGAGAGAGAGAGAGAATATTCTAACAGTTTATTGTGAATCTTAAAACGATAACGTCCAATCTAATTATTGTCTCGCTGACTGACACGGGTTCCCCGGCCTTTAAGGAAACAATCAAGGAAAAAAGGCGGCAATATTGAGGATCAGGCCGTTTTGTAGGTTTTTCATCACAAGGGTGTAACGTCACTGCCTTCTCCATGACGGAGCTTCCGTGGCTCTGCTGCTCTTAGACGTCAAACTACTTGCTGATATACTATAATTTTGATCTGCAATTACCGAACTCTGATTCTACACTATTTTCCCCTCCAAAAATTCTATTCTTAATTTTAAATTATCCTTTCTACAGCTTTTGTCACTGTAAACTGGGCCGAGGTGTTACACTTAGGGCAGCTACTAGACATGGCATGGACTGTACAAGTCTTTGGAAAAAATACTGAGCCACACTGCCTGTATAGCGCTCAATAATTACAAGAGTGTTGCCGATTAGGGGTTTTGTGCGGGAACTGACCTCCCCGTTATGTCCCACGATTTTTTGATGGGGTTAATGTCGTTTTCTCGAATTGTCCAGAATGTTTGTCAATCCAGTCGTGAAGAATTATGGAGCAGTGCTTTGATTCATTGTATCGTTAAGAGTTTCATCTTCGTTTGGGAACATGAAATCCACGAATGGCTACAAAATGTCTCCAAGAAGCCGGACATAACAATTTCCAGTCAATGACCGGTTCTGCTGCACGAGAGGACGCAGTCCATTCCATGTAAACCCAGCCCACCACCCAGCTCGCAGAGTGCTTTGTTGACAACTTGCATCCACGGCGTCGAGGGGTGTGCGCCGCACTCGCACCCTCGACCGTCGGCTCTTACCAACTGTAGCCGGGACTCATCTAACCAGGCAACCGTTTTCCAGTCGCGTAGTGTCCAAACGATACGGTCACGAGCCCAGCAGAAGCTCTGCAGGCGATGTCGTGCTGTTAGAAAAGGAATTCGTGACGGTCTGCCACTGCCACTGCCACAGCCCATTAACACCAAATTTCGCCGCACCGCCCCAACGGATGTTGGTCGTACGTCCCACACCGATTTCTGCACTTTTATCTCGGACCCCTCTCCAAACCCCCATGGGGATAACTGCGCTCGATATTCAATTATTTCGGCGCACAACAAAAGATATTTCGTAGATTAATCCCTTCACTGCGTACCTTGTAGTTTTATCCTCATCCCACTTGCGAATGGATTGTAGACTGGTATAATCTTACCGTACGAAAGCCCTTCTTTAAAAGATACTAATTCTACGAAGTTTTGCGGTCGCCAGCTCAGAAGGAGCAATTTTATTTTATTCTTTCACAACCGATTTAACTTCTATTGAAACGAGATCAGTTTATGACAGTAAATTACAGTGTGCTGCTATCAGTCCAGAAGGACTAAAGCTGTGATATTTACGACGTAGCTGAATGGCTACCATCATTAAGTTTTGCAATTGCTAATTAATGAAAACTAAATTAGTGGAAAATAAGTGAAATTACTCTCATGATCAATATCAGCAAATAAGTTAGCAATGCGATCGGCAAAGTGTAAGTTAGCGTGCCACTAGCAAATTTCAGATGAATACAAATAGATCTGAAGCTGTCTTTTCCTGCTTTACTAAAGGGGCCATAACTAGTTCAGTGGTAATACTATTGTCAGACTGTTGTGTGTGTGTGTGTGTGTGTGTGTGTGTGTGTGTGTTGGGGCTTATGGGCGCTCGACATCGAGGCCATCAGCGCCCTGACACACATTAAAAGGAACGAATGTGGACAGACCTAATAAAACTGAAAAACACATTCAAAGAAAGGAGGAAAACAAGGAAAATACGACAAAAGAAAGTAAAACCGAAGGAAAGGGAAAACATAGCAACAACAATGCCACACAAAATTGTCATTGGCTGGCCACTTACATAAAATATGGGCGCAGTGAACAAATTAAAATCCTCCCTAAAATCTTTGTAAAAACATTTGTCATGGCACAGAACTTTAAAACTTTAACCACATTCGTCCGAGTGTTGCCTAAAAGAGAAGGCAGGTCCGATGGCAAGTCAGCCGCGGCCCGCTGGTCAGAAAATAAAACGCAGTCCAATAAAACGTGGCGCACAGTGACCTGGACGCCGCAAGCACCACACATTGGAGGGTCCTCTCGCCGGAGCAGGAAGCCGTGCGTCATAGGGCTGTGGGCTATTCGAAGCCGAGTGAGGAGAACCTCGTCCCGTCGATGAGGCTGAAAAGAAGTACACCACACACGCGTTGTGGGCTTGATTAGACGGAGCTTATTGTCAGTCACTTCCAGCCACTCATCCTCCCACCGACGCATGACCCGTGAGCTCAACAGCGAGGTGAGTGCGTGCAAGGGGATAGCACACTGAGATACTTGTGGGGCGAGACACGCCTCCTTGGCTGCGAGATCTGCCCTTTCATTCCCAGGAATGCCGACGTGCCCCGGAACCCAGCAGAAAGCCATCACCTTCCCCAATCGCTGTAGTTGGAGGAGGGCATCCAGGATGGTCTGGACTATTTTATCTGCTGGATACAAACGTTGCAATGAGTGAAGGGCACTGTGTGAATCGGAACAGACAAGAAATTTAGGACAGGAAGAATGTCTCATCTGCTCCAGTGCCAGCAAGATCGCAGACAATTCTGCATCAAAGACAGTAAAAGTCTGAGGCAGTCGGACCTTGAGGACACGATCGGGAAATACAACAGAGCAACCAACGGAATCCCCCTGTTTCGATCCATCTGCAAAAACAGCTACACAGTCGTGGTGCTCAGATAAAATGGCAGAAAATGCCGTATTAAAAACGGTGGCAGGAGTGCAATCTCTCTTGTACTGCAATAAATCTATAATCACTCCGGGCCTCTTCAGTAACCAGGGTGACAGGCGGTTAAAACCCTGGATTTGGGGTTGTACAGACTCCACACCAAGCGACTCTAGCACACGTTGCACACGGATCCCAAATGGCAACGTAGCCCGGGGGCGGCGGGAAAAAAGGCGGTCCAGAATTGGATGGGCAACAAGATGGTGAGCAGGCGAGCTGGGAGCTGCAAGAAAGTGGCAAGCCTGGCGCACCGGCAGGAGCTGCCGCCGGATGGTAAGTGGCGGTTCGCCAGACTCAGCACAGAGGCTGGGTACGGGACTGGTCCGATAAGCACCCGTGGCCAGTCGGATCCCAGCATGGTGGACAGCGTCAAGGACCTGCAAATAAGACGGCCTTGCTGACCCATATACTGTGCACCCATAGTCCAGCCGTGAACGCACAAAAGCTCCATAAAACTGTAGGAGACGCGCCCTGTCCGCGCCCCAAGACCTGTGGCTGAGCCACTTGAGGATGTTCAGTGCCTTCAGCGTTCTGGCTTTCAAGTCACGTAAGTGTGGCAGCCATGACAACCTGGAGTCAAAAATTAGGCCCAGAAAACGCACTGTGTCTCTAAAATGTAGGACAGTATCACCCATATGCAAGGCAGGCAAAGTAAAAAGACGACGAGAACGATTAAAATTAACACAAACACACTTATCGGCAGAAACCGAAAACCCGTCTTTGCAGCCCACTCCTCTAACCGCCGCACTGTTAGCTGCAACTGACGGCTCACGGTTGCAACACTGGAGGAGGAACAGAAAACAGCAAAGTCGTCCACAAACTAGGAGCGCTGTACTGGACTCCTCACTGTAGACGTTATACTGTTGATGGCTATGGGAAAGAGGGTAACGCTTAAAACACTGCCCTGGGGGACACCGTTCTCTTGCTCAAAGCGATCAGACAGTGTGTTACCAACGCGGGTCCGAAAAAACCGCTGAGACAGGCAAGACCGAATGAAAATGGGGAGGCGGCCACGAAAGCCCCATTGATGCAATTGTCCAAGAATACAGTGTCTCCAAGTAGTATCATATGCCTTACTGATATCAAAGAAGATACCAATACAGTGATGCTGACGGAGGAAAGCCTGCTGAATAGCCGCCTCTAGAAGGATCAGGTTGTCGACCGTGGACCGAAATTTTCGGAATCCACACTGAAAGCGGCTAAGGAGCTTTCTAGTCTCTAACAGCCAGACCAGACGACGGTTAACCATCCGTTCCAGGGTCTTTCCGACACAGCTTGTCAAGGCGATGCTACGATAACTACTGGGACATGTGTGGTCCTTTCCTGGTTTGAGGAGAGGTATGAGGATTGCCTCCGTCCACGAGGTGGGGAACACTCCTGTCTGACATATGACATTAAAACATTCGAGGAGGATTTCCTTTGACGCCGCTGGCAGATGTCGAAGCATGGAGTACCGGATGCGGTCGTAACCTGGTGCAGTGTCAGAAGTCGCAGTAAGTGCCGAGTCAAGTTCCCACATGGAGAAAGGGGAGTTGTAGGCCTCAGAACTGTTCGACCGAAAGTCCAAGGTCGCTCTTTCGACAGTCGCACGGTAGCGACGAAACGCTGGATCCTGGGTTGCAGTGGCAGTACTTTGTACAAAATGCTCTGCCAGCGTCTGAGCAATGGCTCTGGGTGTTGTTTGGAGGCATCCCTGGTTCAGGACTGCAGCTTTTGGTAAACGGCTGCGTTTACCGGAAATTCTCCGGATGGCTTCCCGTACTTGTGTGGATCAAGTGGAACGGTTGATGGAGTCCAGGAACTCCTGCCATGACCTTTTCTTGCTCTCTTTAATGACACGGCGTGCCCTGGCTCTCGCGATTCGAAAGGCGGTAAGATTGACCGCTGTTGGGCGGCATTTAAATCGGGGAAGAGCCGCACGCCTGTCCCGGATGGCTGAACGGCACTCTTCTGTCCACCAAGGCACAAGGCGCCGCTTAAGAGGGCCAGAAGACTGTGGTATGGACAGGTTAGCAGCATGATGGATCACAAATGTGATGTGATCCACCCATTCCTGTACGCGGTTGTGGCGTTCAAAGACAGCCAACCGAGTGAACAGTGGCCAGTTAGCCCTGCCAATCATCCACGATGGCAGCCTCTGCTCCAGCAATACACCATCCAGGAGATGAATGCGGATGGGGAAGTGATCGCTGGAATGAAGGTCGTCAGTGACCTCCCAGTGAACAGAGTCGGTGAGGGTTGGAGAGCAGAAAGATAGGTCAATGGCTGAGAATGACCCAGTAGCAGTAGAGAAATGAGTCAGAGTACCTGCGTTGAGGATGCACAACACTTGAGATGTTAGGAGGCTCTCCAAAATTCGACCTCGAGTGCAAAGAGAAGTGGAGCCCCACAGGACATGATGGGCACTGAAGTCCCCTGGGAGGAGAAATGGGCGGGGAAGTTGGTCGATAAGATCTGTGAGAGCGTCTAAGGTCATTGCATCCAGAGGGGGTAAATAAAGGGAGCACATGGTAAGGCTCCGACGTCAATGAATTTCAACTGCAACTGCTTGCAGGTCAGTATCCAGGGGGAGAGCAGAGGAGTGGTGGTCATTATTGACAAACACGGCGACTCCGCCTTTGGCCCTTTCTCCAGTCAGGTCATCTTTGCGATATAATGTTTAGCCCCCCAGTACAGGAGCATCAGATGGTTTGAAATGCGTTTCCTGTAAACACAAGCACAGGGGGCATTGTCGTGCTAGGAGGTTCAGCTCCTCCACATGTGCCCGGAATCCATTCATGTTCCACTGTATAATGGGAGCCATCTATCAGGGTGGGAGTACCTTCATTCTCACTTTCTGTCGGGGAGGAGAGCCATCAACAGGTGGAAGCTCAGTTTTGGGGCGAGATGATTGCCCCAGTCTGACATCAACCTCCATCGCCTCTGAAGAGGAGTCGAGAGAGACGTCAGAGAGAATGACATCCACATCAGCAGACTGTAGAACTTCAGTCTCCTTCAGCGGGCGAGTCTTTACCTTTGGCTTTGGCTTAGATTTTTTGGTCTGAGGTGGCACTGGAGCCAAAACCTCAGAAGCAGTAGGGGGTGTAGCAGCGCTGGGCAGTGCACAAGACTGGACCCGGGAAGGGGCAGGAAGTTCCATGATGTCAGCTACCACGGCCTGGTCAGAAAGCTAGGGAGGAGCAGTAGGCTTCACAGGAACGGCAGCAGCACACGTACATTGGCAAGCGCAGGTGCTAGTGCTGACAGTAGCAACCTCCGTTTGTGTAGCGGCATCAGTTTTCAAGACTGGCTGTTTCAGAACGGAAGAAAAGGATGCAGCGAACGTGGGCGGCTGCAGGGACTTGTATAGTTTCTTTGCCTTACCATACGGGATGCGTTTTGCGGTTATAAGTTCCTGGATCTTCTGTTCCTCAAGGAAAACTCTGCATTCCCTACTCCACACAGGGTGATCCCCAGAGCAGTTGACACACTTGGGAGGAGAGGAGCAATCAACTCCCTCATGGGCGGCTTTACCAC
Organism: Schistocerca americana; assembly: GCF_021461395.2. Classification (NCBI taxonomy): domain Eukaryota; kingdom Metazoa; phylum Arthropoda; class Insecta; order Orthoptera; family Acrididae; genus Schistocerca; species Schistocerca americana. The sequence goes on from NC_060127.1 coordinate 198,250,833, forward strand.
AATTCCCGCAAGTGGCTTCCCCTCTACAGCCGAGAGTAGTGTGTCCAAAGTGTTGGCATTTAAAACACCGCATGGGGTTCGGGTAATAAGGCCGTACACTAAGACGTAGGAAACCTGCCTTTACATGCTCCGGCAATTTGGTGCTGTTAAATGCAAGGATAAATGAGTCAGTCTTTATGAGAGTACCATCCACCCGTTTCATAACGTGTTGCACGTCGACAATTCCTTCCCGGGACCATTCAGCCTTCAGTTCGTCTTGGGGAATGTCAACAAGATCTCTCGAAGTCACAACACCCTTGCTGTAGTTCAAGTTGTTGTGAAATTCAGTCTCTATCGCAAACTCCCCAAGAAATTGTGCCTTCTGAAGGTTCTGGACTTGCTGGAAGCTAGATGTTTCAACCAACAAGGTGCCATTTCGCAAGCGCTTCACAGATTGTAATGTGCCAGCAATACCTTCTAAGCCCTTCTGTATATAAAACGGTGAAACTTTATCGAAACTCCCATCTTTTCTTTTAATTATAAGAAACACATTCTGCGAAGCAGCATGCGTTCTGTTACGACTGCCTGAATCAGGAGGACTGGCTACACGAGCCCTCTTGTTAGATTGGGTGTTAGAACCTACCACCGGCCCACCATTTCCGCTGGGAGGAGAAGAAGGAAAGTTCGAGGGTTCCATCTCGGTCCCACGAGCAGCTAGGGAACTAGAAGTCCACCTAGACAGAGCCCCGTGTGCCTAGGTAAGCCTTATACAACTGAGGTGCGGCAGGTTCCGCAGAGGTTGCCCGCTATCGACCGTTCCACCTCAACAGCCATGCATCTCATCAGCGCGCAGCACACCTTGAGATCGAGGGGTTCTTAATAGAGGTTTATTCCATCCTCGCGATCCGGGCGGTCAAGCCAAGATGCCCATTCCGTGACACACACAACATTCGACCGCTGCGCCGCACGGTGGTCGCCGAAGTATGCCCAGAGCTTACAGTGACAGGGGACTGGCGGCGCTTACCAGTCCCCAGCTCAGGAACCCGGGGGTCGCCAAGCCCGTACCCGGCAAATGAATGCTGAGCCCCTGGGGGCTCAGATTGTTAATATAATGACCGTCTGAGGTTTCCTACTCACTTACTGTCAGTACTAAAAATATTGAAGAGCAATACTGATGGCCCTCAAAATATTCTCAATATTGTCTACACATACTGAACGTGTGAGGTCAAATGTTAGCCGTTTACCAATATCTTCCACTCATATATTGCAAAGGTTCATGAATGAGCCAAAAATTTTTAATGGAATGAAAAGTCATTGCAGGAGCAAGAGCAAAGTGTGTAAAATGTATTTGTTGCACGCAGAGGATAATAGTCATGTAGTAGGCCTATACCTAAATAAAATTTGGGTTTCACGAAACCACACGCAAAAACGTATTTTACTCGACTTCAGCGCAAACTTTGGCTGTACGTACGTTTACTTTCGTGTAGTGTACATCGGTGATGTAATGATGGGTGCAGTGATGAAGGGGCAGTAAGAGCTGCAAATAAAAATTTTTTGGGAGGCTGGGAATGTTCTCGGTCTTATCGAGGTGAGCCGTGGGAACTGAAATCCTGGCGCCAGCAAACCAGCTCTGTCGCGCACGGAGTTTCTCGTAAAGAAAATGTGTTCATACCAGACACGATAAAGTACTAATGTCTTAGATGTTATCAAAATTAATTCCATAGTTTTCTTAACAACTTTCTCTCTGGGATTTTACGCATTCATACTAAAGGGGGATTTTTTCCACAGTGTACAATTCTAGGGAAGGTCTAATGAACTTATGTCCTCAAATGCACGGTTTCCACGCTAGAGACCATTTATCCAGTCAACTTTGTTACAGAGACTCCAGTCTAACACACGCTATACGTTGCAGCCACGGTTACAGTGGGTCTTGAAAATGATTTCCCTGTACCTCAAAGTGTGCGTGATCTCTCTGACACGTCCACATCCGCCAGGTAGCATTCGATCAGTGTCGAAGGCAACACGAATAAGCTGTTCCAGTGTCCTCACATCTGGAATGGGCTCTGCATATGCGATTGGATGGATCCATAACAAAAAATCGCATGAGGTTATATATATGAGGACACTGGAACAGCGTATTCACGCTGCCTTCGACGGTGTTCCGATGCAGCCTGGCCGATATATATATATATATATATATATCAAAATTTCTGCTGATGTTTGTTCGTACTTTTTTGCAGCAGAAGCAGTTTGCAAGAATTTTCTTTAGATAGTACTCCATTATATTGTAGACTAAAAATACAGATGTATAATATTTTCTTTCGGAATTTTTACTAGCACTGAAAATTATCACTATCAATGGTATGGGACTGAGGTGCGTATTTTCATGGCGGCCGCTATGGTAGCCAACGGACAGTCTTCCGCTGTCGTGATTCCGGAAATTTTTTACGATCTTTTGACCGTTTGTACTCAGCCAGAATTACTTAAAAACAACGACAAAGAATTTCGGGATAATGAATTTCAGAGACCGATTTTAAATAACTGGCTCTACTGAATAATGGCGTGTGATGTTTGGACATTAATCTTCCATACACTTCTATTCACTTATATTTAATAAAAATTCTTGTCCTGTTTATTGTAGCTGTTATGGTGCTGTAGTTGAAGAGCGCAGAACGATAATTGCCCTGACACTTCACGTCTCCTTTGAGATGGAATTAATTTATTGTAAAGCTAGCTCCAAATTCCATCACAGATTAGTGTTGGATAACCTAGCTTTCCAAACCCCACCATTTCTGGAGACAACTTTATGACACATGTGACGCCACCACCCGAATTTTCACTCGAATATGTTCAGTTTTAATACCAAAAAAATATTAACATCGCCAGACGTGACACAGCTACTGTACATCCACACACCAGGCTTGCCTGCCTGCGACTGTCACCTTTCGGTTTTTCCAGCGCCATGGTAATCCACACAATCGCATTGAAAAGTTTCAAAATCCCTAGCTGATCTCTGTCTCTCTTAATTCCTTTCTGAAAAGCGTCATACATTTCCCAATAACCTCTGAATACTACACTTGTTATAACTATTGTTGACATTGGACTTGTGTTGTTGTAAATTTGGTTAATATAAAGTGTTGCATAATATACGTAGTTCCTTTGTCATAAAAGTTCCGGGTCAGGTTTTTTTAGAAATAAAAAATACTCCTATCGAAGTAGACCCCTTGATTATCTTCACACAGTTGCCAACGTTTATGGAGGTCTTGGAGGCAAGCAAGGAAATATTCAACTGCTATGCGTGTAAGCTCATGCGTCACAGCGCGTTGCATGTCTGTAAAATCTTGACGAAGCGTTCTTTTTTAGCCGGCTTTTTACTCGCGAGAACAAGAAAAGTCTCAAGGCGAGAGGTCGGGCGAATATCGCAGACTGCCTGGCCAGACACTCTGTAACAGATAGAACAATGTGGGGTCTTGACATGCAGTGAGAACCAGCCCTGAGAATGCCACAGATCAGGGTGGTAACGTCGAAATGCTTGTCGCAAACGTTTCAAGACTTCCATATAAAGACTTTGGTTCTCGATTTGCCCTGGAGGAACATACTCTTGGTGAACTAATCCCTTACTATCAAAGAATGCGATCAACATTGCTTTTGTTCTCGTAGGTTGTCGTTTGACTTTTTTCGAGGCTGGTGATCCAGAACTCTGACATTCTGCAATTTGATGCTTCATGTGATGGTGATATTGATAGCACCAACTGATGTCCCCAGCAATAATCTTTAAACGTGAGAAATTTTTCATCTTTCCTCTTTCTGCTTGTCTGTTAGTGTGTGAGGGGAGAGTTTTGCATTAAGTTCCGTTTCCCTAAATCTTCCCATAAAATCTTATGGCACACACACCACGATTCAAATCAAGTTATTCTAAAATCGTACGCACAGTTACTTGACAGTGCTCTTGCAAGAACTGCCTTACACGCTCCACGTGTGCATCGGTATACGCTGTAGACGGGCGACCAGCTCCGGGATCGTCTTGCACTGAACCTCTGCCTTCACGAAACCTTTTGTTCCACTCGAAACCGCGATTGCTTGAAACTGCCTCGCGTGCATATGGCTTACTTAAATCATTGTTCACGTTTCACTAGGGGTTTTTCCGAGCTTAACGCAGTACGTTATGTTCACTCTTTGCTCACAATCTGCATCCATTACGTCACCGTAACTACTGCGTCAGTAACCACAACAGGGCGTTGCTAATCACAGTCCTGCCACCTAGCGAGGTTTTGCAGAAACATGGCCATCTCAAGGACGCACACATACCAGGAAACATAAAAACAGCATTTGTTGCTTTTTAGTACTGCAAACTCAGAAATAAAAGAATCTCTCCTGGAAATTTTCTGACATGATGGGAGATACTGCCATTTGTTATTCGTCATATAAGATATCTGACACGATATATGAAGATGCACAAGAACAGTTCTGATTTGAGACGCCATGCACCGTTGGTTGTAGGCGCCAATGTCGTCAGTACTGGGCTTTAGTCTAGTTCAGATGCAGTTTTTGAACTTGTCTACATAGTGAAATTGGTCTGACATTCAGTGTGACCATGTATTAGGGAAATGCTGCCTACTGCATGAGTAAATGGCTGTTCACTAACCATGCACTGTTAGTGCAGGTATGCTATAATTTAGCGAACAACTAATGAAATAATGTTTTTATAAGGTTTTATATTTTATCTTGAATAGGCCTGGATTGAAAACTAACTTTCTAGTTTGAAACTAGTTACCAGCATAATTAAATGCAATTGTGATGTATTTATGCTACCTAGATTACCACCCATCTCTTGACTTGTAGTTGTAAATACGTGGAAATACTCATTCGTTTGTTTTTCTCATGTACTTCTCGATCTGTTTAACGTGCCGCGTAACCATATTTTAATTTGAAAATTACGAGCTGCATCCAAGACAGCAGCTTCAAAAATTGCCACGATTGTTGTTAACATAATCTTACAAGATATCGTGATTTACCACCTCACATTATGTGATGTTAAATGCCTGTCTATCTACATGACTGTGTTGCAGAAAGGTGAGAACACCACCCTCTACTTTGGAAAACACTTTTATTCCCAGACGTCTTCATCACGTTGGATGGAGTTACAACATTTCACTAGTTTCGAATCTTATGACCTATTATGGTCTTAAAAATGTATTATGTTGGACGGTCAACTAATACTCATCTTGGTGTCTTTATTCAATAACAGCATTCATTTTACTCGTGATGGCACATCTTTTCTTTTCTCTGGGAGTCTTGTTCGAAGACGTTCTCTGGAGGCTGGATCTGTCTCGCATATACCACTGGGTCTACTTCTGTTATCAACAAATCACGAACCACATACTGTTCGAGAGGAACACGAATGTCATTCCTCACTTGCTAAAGCAAGGGTCGCATTTTACCACTATTTATCATTTCAAAATGTCCCACAGTGATGGTAGTTTACGTGTTAGATGTTACCACGGTTACCGCAATTCTAGCACACAGTACGTTGCTCAGAGGCCTTGCGTGAGAGATAGGGGAGAGAGTGGACGTGGTACAGGATTCGGGGTAGACATAATCGGAACGAGGCGTTTCTCGTTGCGGTGGCATCTTCTGACGAAATGTCAATCACCAACTTTCTCCTCCGAGTGCGAAAATATTTTGTTGACGCCGACCTACATAGGGCGAAACGATTATCATAACAAAATATGAGGGAAATCAGAACTCACACGGTAAGATATAACTATTCGTTTTCCGCACACACTGTTCGAGAGTGTAATATTACACAGTTATTGTGAAGGTGGTTCGATGAACCCCTGCTAGGCACCTAAGCGTGATTTGTGGAGTATCCATGTAGATGTAGATGGTTTGACAGGACTTGTTCATTCCCACCTCCATTGCTGCTAATAAATATTTGTGGTCAAAGATGCAAGAATTATTGAGAGATCTCCAGGAACAGATGCACTCCGTCTTTGACTTGTTGCCAAGATGCTTAGAGTCTTTTATTACGGTAAAATCACATCATAATGACTTCTTAGTGCATTGTACACGCCTTATACAGTCGTGTAAACTTTCTGACTGGTGTATTCTCATGTTCGTGAACAGTCGGGTCACGCTAATTATTGTTGTAATACGTGTACATCTGTTTTGTCTGCCATACGTGGGTAGCCGTCTTATCCTGCGGCAGGCTGTACCTGGGCCCAATGTTGGTGGTGCTGGTGGCACACCCGGATGACGCGCAGCACATCCTGCTGACGTCGAAGCTGGTGGACCGAGGCAGCTTCGGCACCAACGCCATGCGGACCTTCGTCGGCGACGGGTTGGTCACCCTGGATGCCGGCCGCTGGAGGGTGCACCGCAAACTCATCAACCCCACATTCCACTCGGAGGTGAGTCAGCCAGCCTAGGTAAGGCAGCCGCTGGAAGACATGCTGAGGTCTCAAAAACCCCACAGTCATCTCTGAGGTGAACTAACTAGTTTTCTTTCTACAAGCTAGGCAGTTTTCATTGTCTGTAGTCGTGAAAGGTAGCCGTGCGGTCTGAGCCGCCTTGTCACGGTCCGTGCGGCTACCCATGCTGGAGGTTCGAGAACCTCCCTCGGACGTGGGTGTGTGTGTCGTCCATAGCGTAAGTCAGTTTAAGTTAGATTAATTAGCGCGTAGGCTTAGGTGGCATTTTAAGGAGATGGGACCTGGATAAACTGAAAGAACCAGAGGTTGTAGAGAGTTTCAGGGAGAGCATAAGGGAACAATTGACAGGAATGGGAGAAAGAAATACAGTAGAAGAAGAATGGGTAGCTTTGAGGGATGAAATAGTGAATGCAGCAGAGGATCAAATAGGTAAAAAGACGAGGGCTAGTAGAAATCCATGGGTAACAGAAGAAATGTTGTTGAAAGGAGACAATATAAAAATGCAGTAAATGAAGCAGGCAAAAAGGAATACAAACGTCTCAAAAACAAGGTCGACAGGCAGTGCAAAATGGCTAAGCAGGGATGGCTAGAGGTCAAATGTAAGGATGTAGAGGCTTATCTCACTAGGGGTAAGATAGATACTGCCTACAGGAAAGTTAAAGAGACCTTCGGAGAAAGGAGAACCACTTGCATGAATATCAAGAGCTTTGATGGAAACCCAGTTCTAAGCAAAGAAGGGAAAGCAGAAAGGTGGAAGGAGTATATAGAGGGTCTATACAAGGACGATGTACTTGAGGACAATATTATGGAAATGCAAGAGGATGTAGATGAAGATGAAATGGAAGATATGATACTGTGTGAAGAGTTTGTCAGAGCACTGAAAGACCTGAGTCGAAACAAGGCCCCTGGAGTAGACAACGTTCCATTGGAACTACTGACGGCCTTGGGAGAGCCAGTCCTAACAAAACTCTATCATCTGGTGAGCAAGATGTATGAAACAGGCGAAATACCCTCAGACTTCAAGAAGAATATAATAATTCAAATCCCAAAGAAAGCAGGTGTTGACAGACGTGAAAATTACCGAACTATCAGTTTAATAAGGCACGGCTGCAAAATACTAACGCGAATTCTTTAGAGATAAATAGAAAAACTGATAGAAGCCGACCTCGGGGAAGATCGGTTTGGATTCCGTAGAAATGTTGGAACACGTGAGGCAATACTGACCCTACGACTTATCTTAGAAGAAAGATTAAGGGAAAGGCAAACCTACGTTTCTAGCATTTGTAGACTTAGAGAAAGCTTATGACAATGTTGACTGGAATACTCTCTTTCAAATTCTGAATGTGGCAGGGGTACAATACAGGGACCGAAACGCTATTTACAATTTGTACAGAAAGCAGATGGCAGTTATAAGAATCGAGGAGCATGAAAGGGAAGCAATGGTTGTGAAGGGAGTGAGACAGGATTGTAGCCTCTCCGCGATGTTACTCAATCTGTATATTGAGCAAGCAGTAAAGGAGACAAAAGAAAAATTCGGAGTAAGTATTAAAATCCATGGAGAAGAAATAAAAAGTTTGAGGTTCGCCGATGACATTGTAATTGTGTCAGAGACAGCAAAGGACTTGGAAGAGCAGTTGAACAAAATGGACAGTGTCTTGAAAGGAGGATATAAGATGAACATCAACAAAAGCAAAACGAGGATAATGGAATGTAGTCGAACTAAGTCAGGTGATGCTGAGGGAATTAGATTGGGAAATGAGACACTTAAAGTAGTAAAGCAGTTTTGCTATTTGGGGAGCAAAATAACTGATGATGGTCGAAGTAGAGAGGATATAAAATGTAGACTGGCAATGGCAAGGAAAGTGTTTCTGAAGAAGAGAAATTTGTTAACATCGAGTATAGATTTAAATGTCAGGAAGTCGTTTCTGAAAGTATTTGTATGGAGTGTAGCCATGTATGGAAGTGAAACGTGGACGATAAATAGTTTAGACAAGAAGAGAATAGAAGCTTTCGAAATGTGGTGCTATAGAAGAATGCTGAAGATTAGATGGGTAGATCACATAACTAATGAGGAGGTATTGAATAGAATTGGGGAGAAGAGGAGCTTGCCGCGTGGGATTAGCCGAGCGGTTTGAGGCGCTGGAGTCATGGGCATGGGTGTGAGTGTTTGTCCTTAGGATAATTTAGGTTAAGTAGTGTGTAAGCTTAGGGACTGATGACCTTAGCGGTTAAGTCCCGTAAGATTTCACAGACAGACAAGAGGAGCTTGTAGCACAACTTGACTAGAAGAAGGGATCGCTTGGTAGGTCATGTTCTGAGAGATCGAGGGATCACCACCAATGTAGTATTGGAGGGCACCGTGGAGGGCAAAAATCGTAGAGGGAGACCAAGAGATGAATACACTAAGCAGATTCAGAAGGATGTAGGCTGCAGTAGGTACTGGGGGATGAAGCTTGCACAGGATAGAGTAGCATGGAGAGCTGCATCAAACCAGTCTCAGGACTGAAGACCACACAATAACAGGCTTAGGGACCGTTGACTTCATCAGTTTGGTCCCATAAGACAAATTTTCAAAATTCGTTGTTTGTAAGGACTTATAATAACGCGCTAAAGACTCAAACAGAAATGAGAAAGGAACATCTTGTAGGAATTGCTGTACATGAAGATACTTTTTTTCACACCCTTCAGAGGCTGTAGGTTATTTAAGATCGAAATCTCAAGCTCATACTTCATAGGATTGATACCGTTCAACTATATTGTTATTGTCTTGTTCATCATATCATATGTGCATTGCATAAGCTTGGACTCCAAAATAAAGCACTCCGTCTTCAGGCCATCGGGACCATCCGACCGCCGTGTCATCCTCAGATGAGGATGCGGATAAGGGGCGTGTGGTCGGTACACCGCTCTCCCGGTCGTTATGACGGTAGTCTTGATTGAAGCCGCTACTATTCGGTCGAGTAGCTGCTCAGTTGGCATCACGAGGCTAAGTGCACCCCGAAAAATGGCAACAGCGCCTGGCGGCCCGGATGGTCACCCATCCAAGTGCCGGCCATGCCCGACAGCACTTAACTTCGGTGATCTGACGGGAACCGGTGTATGCACTGCAGTAAAGCTGTTGTCCATTCCAAAATAAACAAGTTAAATTTTTTATTCCAAGAACATAGTCACTCTGGTCGAGATGAAAAATATTACGTTGGTGCACAATTTCTTAGCGTTTTTGTTTTGATCTTGGGTATTAATAAGAGCTTCAGCTGTATTTGGCCCTTTATTACTGTACCATTACCTGTTCTGTGGCTCTAAAAGCCACATCTTCAGGTTACACATGATTAAAACATTAGAGCAGGAAAGCTTGGAGTCTTTTTTCCCAACATTCGTTGTCTGTCAAAACAAAACACGGCTAAAAGACGGTATGCCATGGATTAAAAACTGCCAGATTTCAGTATAGAGGGTGGGTTCAAAACAAGTCGTATCATACTGATTGCTTATCTAGGTATTCCAATTGCTATGGGATTTTTTATAGATTGTCATTTTTTCATTTGCAGTTCGCTGTTGGTATTTGAGTTTACATGTTATCATTTCGTCTTTCGGAGCTGTGGACGCTTTAGAATGGGGTACTGAGTAGAGAAATAGGAACATTTCCCACATATGCTTCTGTTTGGTTTCAATAGAGGGGTGACAGCTGCGGAGAGAGCTAGGAACACTTTCAGCGTGTATGTGGAAAATGCCATTGGATAGAGAACGATAAGAAAATGCTTTACTCGTTTTAAGGAGGATCGTTTTGACGTTAGTGAGTCGACACGTTTAGAAAGATCTTCGAGGTTTGATGAAAATCGTTTAAACGCATTAATCCGCAATGACCCACGGCAGTGTACTTGAGAATTGGCAGATGTCACAAACTACGATGATTCCACCATCGTGCGACATTTGCATGCAATGAGCAAGGTTCAAAAATCGGCTGTGTGGGAACTGCGTGCTCGTAGATAGCATTGCAAAAATCAGCGGTTGACCATTTGTACATTTTTGCTTGCTTGTCATCAATTGACTTGTGAACAACAGTACTCATGACGAGAAATTGTGGCCCTATGCTAAAATAAGGAAAATACAGGAATGGCTGAACGCAAACAAAGCAGTAACTCCTCATAGAAAGGCCTGCAAGCATCCACAAAAGACAATGTTGCGGATCTGGTGCAACAGCAGCTGTGTGGTGTACCAGGAACTGCTGACCCGAGGTGCAGCACCCGCTGCTGACAACTGAGGAGTCTATACGCTCTGAACATGGCTTTACGAGTACTTCACCTCAAAACCAAGTGATTTCTACAGTCGCGGAATCAAAACGTTACCTCAGCGTTGATAGACTAAATAGTGAAAGAAAATATATATAATTCTTGACTAAAGTCTCTGTTATGTGTATCTGTTTGTCAATTAAGCTTATGGGAAACGCTACACAAAGTCCGTTATTACACACTGCTGGAAAGAAATTATTACACCTGGAAAGACGACGTCGATTTTGATCCGATGAGAGCATACGCCACCTACAGAATAGTAGATGGAACGATAATGGCTTAAACGTCGGCCCGCCAACAGATAGTGTAGTTGCACAGCTACCAGAGGGCCTGCTGTGTCCACAGGCGCCAACTCCATGGGGCCTGAGGGGGGGTCCAGCCCCCTCAAAAGTTCGTTTGAGGGGGGGGGCATCCCCCAATAATTTAAGAAAATTATTAGTTATATTATGCTTGGTAAAATCACAAAGTTATGTTGGAATTTATTTTCCTTGTTTTACGATAGTTACCTTTGAAATACATTCAGTAGTGGGTTAAAACCAATAATTAGCAGGTTAACTGAAAACGAGCGGTGTGAATGATGACTTTGTTACGGTGCTGAGGGCACACTCGGAACTTGTCCCGGTGCTCGAACCTTCGGGTGAAGCGTGGGCGCCGGCCGCGGCGACTTCACAAGGACTGCAGCAGAGGCGCCTGCAGCCCTCCGCCTAGCGTCGCCTTGACGCTTCGAGACACTACGACGCCTCGCCTGTACAAAGCCCACCCCGCTGTCGCAGTCATTCAGTGTGGACGGTTTCGTTCAGTGCACGCTGCAGACGTGTTTAGTGTTCCGACTTTAGTGTCTAGCGGACTATTTTATATGACTATATTTTATTCGTTTACTTTAGTCTCTTAGTGTATTGTGAATTAAGTTTGGAATGGATAAATTTGTTACCAAACAGGCGCGCATAGAAGTTGATGATACTGCAAGTCAACCTCCAACAATTATTGTGTCGTCAATTGCTTCATTGTCTTCAGGCGAGAACCGTTCACAGATGAAACCTGGACAATCCGATAAGGGAAGATCATTTCAGAAGTCTTGGTTGATCAAATATACATGGCTAGAATATGAAGCATCTACCGAAAAAGTTTTTTGCAAAACCTGCAGAGAGGCAGATGCTAAAAATCTATTACAATTTTCTTCAGAAGAAGAAGATGCATTTACTTCCCTAGCGTTTTCTAACTGGAAAAAGGCTTTGGAAAAATTCCGTATTCATGAAAATACTTTCATGCATAAAGAAGGTGTTCTGAAACTAAATTCTATCACTGACCGTAGTGTGGCCTCCCAATTGAATGAACAGTTAGATAGTGATATGAAAGAAAGACCGTTTAGCTCCATACGTGAGTTTAAAGATGGATTAGGGCATTCGGGATATAAATGGGCCTCCTGCGATATTCAAAACGAGATCATTGATCTGTTAGCAAAGTCTGTGTTCAAAAAGGTACTGGCTTCAATCAAGAAGACTGAACAGTTTTCTATTATGGTTGACGAAACAATTGATTCTTCGATTCACGGACAAGTGCCACTTTGTATTCGTACTGTCGATGATTCCTTAATCACCAACGAAGATTTTATTGGCTTATATGAGACCCCCAACACTGAATTACAAACTCTGGGTAGTATTTTGAAAGACGTTTTTGCTCGTCTTGATTTGTCAATGGACAGCTTAAGAGAACAGTGCTGTGATGGTGCCTCGAATATGAGAGGTAAGTTCAAAGGACTAAAAAAAATTTTTTTGTGGATATACAAGATAAAGCACATTATCTGCTCTGCACTGCTCGCAGTTTAGACTTGGCAGTTGTAGACAGTCTCCGCCATCTTACGTCTATGAGGGATATTATGGCTTTAGCCAAAGACTTAATAAACACCGTAAGGGAATCCAACAAAGGGATGGAACTTTTCAGAAGCATACGATGTGAGAGCGCCAACGACCAAGCTGGTCTACGGCCGCTTTGTCCGACTCGATGGACTATGCAAGCTTGCAGTATCTTGAGAATATTGAATAACTTTGAAGAACTTCTAGAGCTTTTTGAAACATTTTCTGCAGAGGACAAAACAGAGGCAGGTTACAAATGTGCAGGCTACCTTGAGTCAATATTACAATTCAAAATTTATTTCTTTTTACGTCTTATTGCCGTGCAGTGAACTCAGTAGAGAACGTTAATGAAAAAATTCGTCTAAGTGTTGGTGATCTGGAAAAAGTATATGAGGGCTTGATTTGTATATTGAATGGATGGAGTGATAGTTTTGAACACTTTTGGGAATTGTGTTTAAAAGAAAAGTTGATGATCCTTTGCTTCCACGGAATCGAGGTATACCAAAGAAGAATGAAAACAACGAAGCCAGCTCAGTGCACGCTTTCAAAACCTCAAAGGAATACTACAAAACTATTTACATTGATGTTTGTGAAACGGTGCAATCTTGCATTACTGAGAAGTTTGCTTCAACTGGACTCACACAGGTCATTGCAGTTAAACAAGAGTTCTTGCTTTTAGTAAACACAGGTGAAAAAAATTTGGAAAAATCAACTGAGTTTTTCAAAGATGACCTAAACATTGAGAGACTGGCTTACACTTGAATATGTTACCCGATATCGCTAATAAAAAACAACTGATATAAAGAACATGCGTGATGTAAGAAAGCACAATCCACAAGAGCCTGCAGTTGGAGAAATGTTATGTGAGGTAGTGAAGTGCATTGGAGTTCCAACCACGACAGCAGCAGCAGAACGCTGGTGGGCACTGTCCCAGAAGGCGCATTCTCCCAAGGCACACCGCCGCCACCACAGGACTTATGAACTGGGGTGCGACGAGCTACAACTCCCGTTCACTTCAGGTGTTTGTGGAGAGCGTGACAACCAGCGCCCGGTATGTGCAGAATATTATTACCGCTGTTCTTTTGACGTTCTTGAACACGAAGGTGATGTGTTGCTCCAACAGGATAATGTTCCCTCAAGTACTGGCCACGAATTTGAACGTGCTCTGCAAGATGTGCAGAAACTTCCCTGGAGAGCTGTATACCCAGACTTGTCTCCAGTTGAGCACGTGTGGAATATGATGGGAACCGACGTGACTCGTGCGACGGGCCAGCCAACAAGTGGTAGAGAGCTACGTGAAGAGGTTGAGCAGGCGTAACGTAACGTTTCTCAGGACAGCATTCGCCACCTGTACGTTCGACTAGATGGCAGAGGCAGCACCTCCATTGGGGCTCATGGCGGCCACGCCATGTACTAACGTGGTCGATATGTGCGCCTCAGAACTGTGTGTGGTATTGATCTGTAAATGTAATCATTTCAAGTACTGCATATGCGCTGTTGCAATGATAAATTCTTGACTGAATTGGAAACCTCTAAAAGTCTGCACTGATTTATTTGTTCTGTATATGTATATTAGACACTACAAATTACCCTGTGCTACGCAATTCCTGATTCCTTGCAGTTCATAGTGCATAAACGAACAAGCGAGACACTGATTTCTATCGTGAAAATTGGATAAATTCAAGTTGCTGCCAGTTATAATTGGAGAGTAAGGTCGTTGCGTGTGTGCTGCTGGGTTGCAGATCCTGGAGGGATTCCTGGAGGCCTTCCACGACGGCGGTCTCTTCGTGAGCGAGCGCCTCGCCAGGACCGGAGGCGCAGTTACCGAGGTCCACCCTCCAGTGTTCTTGGCAGCCATCCGGAACTTCAGCAGCACCGTCATCGGCATGGACCCCGACCATCTCATGCCAGATGCCTTGGCAGAGGAGGAGATGTCTGCCGCGATGAACGACGGCCTGACCACCGTGCAGGTAAGGTCGACTGAAACGGCGAGTTTACCGACTCACGTTCCGAGAACGGCATTGTCTTCTGTCGCAGCTATTTATGTACCCCTGAGCCTCTTTAAGATTTGTATCGCAGGAAAAATAGTGCATTGTCCCGCACGGCGAGTGTTCATCGAACACCGAGATATCTTCAGGAGTCCTCAGCGAAGTGAGACGTAACTGCTATACACAGGGCGTTTCAAAATTACTGTTGCGTCTGTCTTCTCGGGCAATGAGAAGGGTAGTAATAACACGATTAATTACGAGGTTTGTCCGGAAAACACGTATAAAAGTTGAATAATAACGTTATTTTACAATTATTCAGGCATTACAATATCGTCTCCTTCACAGTACTCACACTGAGACGCGATACACTTCTGCCAACGCCGTTACCATTGTTGATAACGTTGCTGAAAGTCTTAAGTTGTGATGTTGTTCAGTTGCCGTGTCGTTTGCGCCTTGATGGCTTCCACATCTCCCAAGTGCCGCCCCCGAAGCACCATTTTGCATTTCGGGAACACGAAGAAGTCACACGGGGCTAAATCGGGTGAATAAGGCGGGTGGTCTGTCACGGTGATTGAGCTTCGGGCCAAAAACTCGCGCACAACGAGCGACGTGTGAGCAGGCGCATTGTCGTGATGAAGGATCCACCTGCCCCCTTTTGCCAACTCCGGTCGAACTCGGGCCACACGAGCTCTGAGACGTGACGATGTAAAAATTTCCGTTCACTCTCTGGTCGGGAGGGACAAATTCCTTGTGAACAATGCCCCTAGAATCAAAGAAAACAATTAACATTGTCTTCACATTGGACCTTGATTTTCGCGACTTTTTGTTCTCTGTTCTCCTGCTAGTTTCCATTCCTTGCTTTGAGATTTGAGCTCCACATCGAATTCCTAAAACCAGGTCTCGTCTGCAGTGATGACTCGGTTGAGAAAGTCCCCTCGTTCCTCTGCTTCCAACCAATCCTCACAGCACTCGACCCTCTCTGCTTTCTGTTCTGGCGTCAAGAGCTTCGGTACGATTTTCGCACACAATTTCTTCATTTCAAGTTTTTGTGTCAGGATTTCGTGAAAGATTGTTTTGGGGATTGACAGCTCGTCAGCAATCATTCTGACTGTCAATCTACGGTCTTTAAGAACACGAGCCCGAATTCGTTCAACATTTGCATCGGAACTCGATGTCGACGGGCGTCCTGGGCGACGGTCATCGTTCACTTCTTCTCGGCCATCCCGGAACCTTTTTAACCACTTGTTCACGGTCGGTTCCTTCAGAGAATTGTCTCCGTAAACCTGTTTCAAACACTCAAAAATCTCACGGCCATTCTTGCCTAGCTTTGCAAGAAACTTGATGTTGACGCGCTGTTCCTCAATCAGAGAGAGCTCCATGCCGACGGCAGGTGAAGGGTAACTGTCAACAAGCTGCCGCACACTCCCACCTTCACGCAGAGTGCTCTGACTCGAACTGAACGTTGATGGGATTGATTACAGCAGTAGTCCCGCCTGGCGGTGACTGCAACCTGTAACCTAATTATTCAACTTTTATACGTGTTTACCGGACAAACTTCGTAGAACACTCTGAACTTTATTAAATACAAAAAAAACTTACGTTTGCTCGCTAGGCTCGCCTGTAGCTATGAAAGTGCACACGTGGACTTGCTGTTCAGAACACACTAAATGAACCACAATTACTGAGTGGCGAATTGATACTAATTGGGCACGGCTGTACTGTGGCTTCACTACAGTGACCAGAAAACACAAGTTCATAGGCACGTGTTGACACAGTTGTGATAGCATTGGCGCAATTCACAGGAGACGTGGACCTCTTCGCTCCGCGACGGTGGACGCGGGCTGTGCGACAGCGAGTGGGCTGCACGGCGGCGCCGCCCTCACAACAACCTCCCTGAGGTGGGCGGCGTCGGGCCTGGGGAACACACACAGGCGCCGGCGCCTGTCTCTCCCACCCTCTGCAGCGTCGCTGGATGACGTTTCAGGACACTGGTTCCTATCCTCATTTTGTTCCTCAAAACACGCTCTACATCGCCTCCAAGTTTGACGGTGTAGTTTTGAAACACCCTGTATATCGATTTTGTCTCCTAAAAAGCGGTCGGGCGTATTTCCTATGGTGTTCGGAAGATATTTGCAGTTTCATTTTTGCAGTGCGTAGCACGAGTCAGCCGAAACAAATGTTCCTTGTGACATCTTTCATACGGCACCCACTGTCCAACGGTAAGGTTAGGATTGTTTCCCTTTACAAACAAGACGATGTTTAAAGTGGACTTGTACGTACTCATTCTACATGGTGATTTTTCCAGAGTGTACAAATTCTAACGATTGATCGATGGGAGGATACGGAACAGAGAAGGTCCGTTAGACTTATGCCTGGAGACGCATGGTTTCCGTGCTAGAGACCATATATTCAGTCATACATTGTTACAGAGACTGCGGTCTAATACGCGCTGTACCGTGCGCAAACAGTTCCGTTGTGGATGACTTCGTCCAAGAGTGTGGCACTGTTCCTCATACGTTATGCACTAGCGCAAGAGTGCCATAGTAATTGGTAATGTTGTGTCCGGTTCACTTCTCTTGCTGACACAGCTTGTAGTGAATGTGATACAGCGTTGCACACAATGGTTCCGTATTCGAACCGAGAGCTTGCCAACATGGTGTTTGCTATGTGTGTGTAAGCAGAAGAAACTAACGATCAAAGTCCGAAAACAGTTTATTGGACTGGTTTATTAACCAAAACAAATTCTCCAAGTATAACGTCAACACAAAATAGAGATCCGTCTTCGAATCACAACTACATACAAGAATAATATAGAAAACAACTGAAATAATTTCCTACTGGTCTCCGCCAGAGACTTCTCCGATATACCGAGCCTAATCCAGAGATCAGCGAGAAGATTCAAGCCGGGATGCCGGGGTAGCAGCTATCCACGTCTGCTGGCGGTCGATGAACTGCCGATGTGCGTTTTTTTTTCTTTATTGTGATTTTAATACCAGTATAACAGGTAGGCTGGCAGCAGCACAATACGCCGCTCTTCAGGCAAAGATAGTACAATGATAAAACAGAGAAGACAGATGGGTTGGAACAAAACGGCGGGAGAAAAACAGTAGACACATGAACATAAAAAAACATGAAGCCGTTCACACTCGAAGACAATGCACACTACAAACTGGTGACACGAGGCACAAACACTGAAGATGTCGATGGCACTGGTGAACGATGGAGTGTGACGGTGAACGGTGAACACTGAACACTAAACACGACGGCACACACGAGACACTGATGGCGGTGCTCTCCGGCGCGCGAATGTCCACTGAGCGTGTGCGAGTCCCGATGTGCGGCCGAGCGCCGGCCTTTATAGCGCTTCGGCGGACTCGGAACTATTTTCCATCACGTGGTTTGACGTGTGAAAATAGTTCCGGGATCTGCAGCGACCTCTTCCTTATGTTTATGTGGACCGGTAGTGGCCCCTGGTGGCCGCTGGAGTCTTTGTTGTGGTGTTGTTGTTGTGGTTGTTGCTGTGGCCGTTCATAAATATTGCCTGTCGGTTGTGTAGTGCTTGGGTGTGCCTGCGAGGCGGGCAACCCGCGCCTACAGGCTGTCAGTTTGGTTGCTGATACTGTAGGCGCCGTGGTGTCTGGTGGAGAAGGCCACAGCAGTGTTTACTTACGGAAAGATAAATGGCAACAGGCGGCGGGCAGCAAAGTTGTATCAGTAGACCTATCCCCTCCGACAACAACCACATCATTCAATGTCTGCAACAGCGTTTAGCCGTTTGTCTGAGACTGGGTCGTTTCAGCAAGCAGGAAATCATGAAGGACGTACGCAGAAACGTTCGGACACCGGACACGGAGGAAAATGTGATTAACACTTGTAGCACGCCCGGAGGTACAACTGGTGGGGGTCCTTTAAACTGTTCTCTCTTTCACCCTGCTCCATGTCCACGCCACGTACTTGGTACTCTCGCGGCGATCGTATTATTCCTGCTCCACACTGGAGAATTATGTACAGAAATATGCAAGCGGGCTTAGGGGAGCCACTCGGCACTAGACGCAACACCGTCCTACGTCTGGTGTGAACGATTATATTCTGAGACTATAAGAAAATCGCAGGTTGCACTGCTTATACATTAGGTCCCATGTGTCGATGTCAATTAACATTCTTGCTGATTTGATGAGAGGTCATAATTATCTTTCCTTTATTACTGTACAGTATCCTTGACGATGTAAATGTCTGTCACTGTTGTACTTCACGCCGTCACACGTGTTTCACAGTCTGACTCGGGCCGAACCTTCAGCCAGTGTTGATGATCATGTGTTCACAATTATCACTTGGACGAGTGTACGCCTAACCGACACGGCGCGGGTGATTGTTGATGATGCGGAAGCCGAATGGTCGAAAGAAAGTCCTTAACGCTCGCCACGTACACACAGATGCCTGGTACCAGTCCTTCTTGACACTTGTAATAATAAAACACTGTTCATGAAGGTTATTGTACAGTTCACAGTTCTCACTCGTACGAGCGTGCGCCAAACAGTCGCGACGCGGCTGATTGTTGATGATGCGGAAACGCGATGTCTCACGCTCGCTACAAGACACTGGCACTTGATTGCCCTCCTTTGTGGTAAAATATTTTACTGATTCACATAAGTTTCGTCCTGGGAGGCCGGAAACGACGGGGAAGATTGATGTTGTACGGTACGACACGCAAACGGGCGGATACTCAAATTGGCAGCACTGCTCACATTTAATTACTTCTTTACCCTCTTTTCACTGAATCCACTTCCATATCTGATTACTTCACAATAATAGTGCTTGCAGCCACGCTTGAACTTCCACAATAATGCCTTTTGCATACAGAGCTACCCGCAACACAACATAGCAGCTCCGTGTCCCGTGCTCGACTCCCTGATGCAGCCCCTCGCAAAGACACTCCGCAACCGAGCCAGCGATTTGACAATACGCTTACACACTGTGGAAGACGACCTCCGTGTCAGAACCATGCAGTTGGCGCGCCAGTACAGGGTAAGTCAGACGACCGTGTGGAACATTCTCCGTGACAATTGTTACTGCCCTTATCACGTACAGTATGTGCAGGTCTTACTAGCGTCAGATTTTCCACATCGGGAGCAGTTTCGTGATTGGATTCTCCACCAGGCAACGACGGTTTCGGGATTTGTGTCATCCGTCCTATTCACAGACGAGGCCGCCTTTACGCGGAGTGAAATCTTCAACTTTGGTAACAGCCATCCTTGGCATAGTATGCAGAATTCCCACGGTATGGTGACAGCGAATCATCAGCATTGGTGCAGCCGGGATGTGTGAGCCGGGATAATTGGCGACTGTATTTTGAGACCAGTTTTCTTTCTCTGTCTTTGCTTGTTATTGCTCGCGTAACAACTAATATATTGATAAATGTATGAGATTAATATGTTGCTACGAAAAGAGCCCTGAAATACTTTTTAGGGATTCTGTGCTGTGACTTTCTTTGGATCATTAATTTTCAACAAAACAAAATATATTAAGTTCTTATTTTTCTGGATCTGGCTTTCCATTAAAGGAATATTGTTTCGTTACTGTAACTCGCTATAAAGTTCAACGTATCTTCCTTACTTTACAGTTACTGAAAAGGTTACTGAAAATTATTTCGTTATGAATACTGATGTTACAGTACGCAATATTCGTTCAACATCAAAATTTTGCAGAGGATTTTTGTTAACAGTAAAAGACCAATAAGTACCACGACTAACACGAGAACATGAGACTATTATTATCAGAGAAAAAGATGTTTTTACTGTAATGTTTGCCAGACCAGAACTACGCACAGCGAGATTTCTTTTATGTCATGAAGGTAAATTATCTTTTTGGACTGTTAATAATATATCATCTGCAGCCCGCGTCCACCTGTGAAACACATCATAAGACCTGCTGCTCTGACCTGCAATCCCGAAAGCTGAAAGAAATAATTTTAGTTCACCATTACCTGGCCGCTTCTTTGCGGTATGACTGGTTTCATTTAATGCAGTTTCCATGCGCCGCGGCAGCGGCTCGTTCGTTCGTAGCGCAGCTCTGCACCACGAATAATATTTAAATAGCTGAAAATGTCTTAAGGTGGGTAGGACGTCAATCGGGCCGACTTGGAGCAGGAGAGGCACCACAGGACATTTTAATTTTCACTGTCTGTACTTTTACAAATAAATTCATAAAACTTCGTCAGCATCACCAGGAAGCATTCAGGATTCACACTCATTGCAGTGGAAGTTCGAAAATATAACAAAATAATTTTTTTTTACGTGCGAAATTTCATCATTTTTTTCACTTACTAATGGCTGCATTTGTTGCTATATGTACACTTTTCTTCATAAGTTAGAGGGATTCTTCGATGAATTTTGCACAGCATACATATCATACTCACAGGTTCAAAATGGCTCTGAGCACTATGCGACTTAACTTCTGAGGTCATCAGTCGCCTAGAACTCAGAACTAATTAAACCTAACTAACCTATGGACATCAGACACATCCATACCGGAGGCAGGATTCGAACCTGCGACCGGAGCGGTCGCTCGACTCCAGACTGTAGCGCCTAGAACCGCACGGCCACTACGGCCGGCCACATTCACAGGTGTATGAAACTCTAGAATTTATTTAATTTATGAAAAAACGAATGAACTGTTATATTTTAAACTTCATGTTTAGAAAAAACACAAATTTTATAGTTAATTACCTCAATTTTTACCACAGTTTTTAATATATTTGGAACATTCTAGAGTTTCATACACCTTTAAGTATGGTTTGTATGCTGTGCAAAATTCATCGAAGAATCTCTCTAATTTATGAAGAAATGTGTACCTATAGCAACAAATGCTGCCATTAGTAAGTGAAAAAAATTATGAAATTTCACATGTAAAAAAAATTACTTCGTTATGTTTTAGATCTTCCAGTGCTATGAGTGTGGATTCTGAATCCTTCCTGGACATGCTGACAAAGTTTAATGAATTTATTTGTAAAAGTATAGACTGTGGAAATTAAAATGTCCTGTGGTGCCTTTCCTGCCCCCCTTAAAAGGATGGGATAAAATACCAGGCAAGCTTATTACAAATCATAATGCAAGTTTTCCCTAAGTAACTCTATTCAAAACATTTAGACAGATTAAATTCTTACACACCTTTACAAATCAATACCTAATGGCGTCCTTCTCTCAATCTTGACAAAAGAATGCTACACAAGCATTCAATATAGCATCACAGGCTCTTCCTGCTCACATAACTCAAAAAAGACGACAGAGAAATTAATGCTCGGTCACTACTATTTATACTCGGTTTACATCTTGTTTCATATTTAATAAGTATCGTCTGTGACACAGATATTATCTAAAAAAATCGATACATAATTCTATACAAATATAAAACATGACACATAATGGTTTCTCTTCATTACATAAAGTTCACACAATCATTGTCCATGCATAAATAAAATTACAATCATCCACTTCAATTTTTTTTCTTTTCCATTTTTTTTACCACATATAATACGTGTTTTGCCAGGAGACGTTACACTTCCTAACACGACGCCTAACAGGCCGAAGCTATCGGTTTCTGGCGGGTGACTTTGCCTACCCTGCTGAAAGAATTGCCGTTGGTGATGGGAAGGGTTATGTGGCTGCTACACGGTGGTGCTCCAGCCCACTCCCCTGTTATGCAAAGAGAGTTAAACGCTGTCGGCGAGACGCAGCAGTCTGCTACAAATGCGCCAAACCGGGACACATTCAAACCGATTGTACTGATAGCGGGGTTGGTTGCTACCGTGTATGTACAGAAACCGTACTTCCAACAAAGCAGGCGGTCCCGAAAGCCCCACTTACAAACTGTTAACTGAAAAACTGAACGCTAACGCAGACTGCATTACTAAGACCACAACATGTCAAGAGGACCTTCAATTCGGTTTTACAGAGAGTACTCTACCGCAGTGGCTCCTTACTTAGCTTGCATTTATCGCGAATCTCTTGCCCAACGTCAAGTCCCGCTCGACTGGAAAAAAGCGCAGCTGACGCCTGTATATAAGAAGGGTAGCAGGACGGATCCTCAAAATTAAAGACGAATATCCTTAACGTCGGTTTGTTGCAGGATTCTCGAACTTCTTCTCAGTTTGAATATAATGAATTTCATTGACACTGAGAAGTTGCTGTCCATGCATCAGCACGGCTTTAGAAAGCATCGCTCCTGCGAATCGAAACTCGCCCTTTTTCACATGATATCTTGCGAACCATGGATGACGGGTATCAGACGGATGCCATATTCCTTGACTTCCGGAAAGCGTTTGACTCGGTGCCCCACTGCAGACTCCTAACTAAGGTACGAGCATATGGGATTGGTTCCCAAGTATGTGAGTGGCTCGAAGACTTCTTAAGTAATAGAACCCAGTACGTTGTCCTCGATGGTGAGTGTTCATCGGAAGTGACGGTATCATCTGGAGTGGCCCAGGGAAGTATTGTTTTCTATCTACATAAATGATCTTTTGGATAGGATGGATAGCAATGTGAGGCTGTTTGCTGATGATGCTGTGGTGTACGGGAAAGTGTCGTCGTTGAGTGACTGTAGGAGGATACAAGATGACTTGAACAGGATTTGTGATTGGTGTAAAGAATGGCAGCTAACTCTAAATATAGATAAATGTAAATTAATGCAGATGGATAGGAAAAAGAATCCTGTAATGTTTGAATACTCCATTAGTAGTGTAGCGCTTGACACAGTCACGTCGATTAAATATTTGGGCGTAACATTGCAGAGCGATATGAAGTGGGACAAGCATGTAATGGCAGTTGTGGGGAAGGCGTATAGACGTCTTCGGTTCATTGGTAGAATTTTGGGACGATGTGGTTCATCTGTAAAGGAGACCGCTTATAAAACACTAATGCGACCTATTCTTGAGTAGTGCTCGAGCGTTTGGGATCCCTATCAGGTCGGATTGAGGGAGGACATAGAAGCAATTCAGAGGTGGGCTGTTAGATTTGTTACTGGTAGGATTGATCATCACGCGAGTGTTACGGAAATGCTTCAGGATCTCGGGTGGGAGTCTCTAGAGGAAAGGAGGCGTTCTTTTCGTGAATCGCTACTGAGGAAATTTAGAGAACCAGCATTTGAGGCTGACTGCAGTACAATTTTACTGCCGCCAACTTACATTTCGCGGAATGACCCCAAAGATAAGATAAGAGAGATTAGGGCTCGTACAGAGGCATATAGGCAGTCATTTTGCCCTCGTTCTGTTTGGGAGTGGAACAGGGAGAGAAGATGCTAGTCGTGGTACGAGGTACCCTCCGCCAGGCACCGTATGGATGGATTGCGGAGTATGTATGTAGATGTAGATTTCACATGTCCCCACAGCGCCTACGAAGACATTCACCTCCGGAAAGACAAGACTCCAGCTGCCGAGGAGAGCTGGTGGCGGCGCGCAGTCGCACGGCGGCAACAAACGGGCTTCCTCCAGGAGGCGTTCCATGACACTGGAACGCTGCCGCCGTCGGCTGCCAGCGGCGCGGTTCGGCCACGTGACGGACAGCCCAACACGTCGACGTGGCGTGCGTGCAGCGTGTCGTGGACTGTGAGGTCGCCAGGCATCCAGAGCGTGGAGCGTAGCAATGCGCCACCGTGCAGACGAGCTTCTTCTGAAGACTACAACAATTAGAAGTAGAGTTAGTTAAGAATGGTTGTGGATAGCGTGGACATCAGAAACAAGAACAACGCGGAATTAATGACGACATGTGCACCAACAACTACGCAGGTCACGAAACTTGCACAGACACTCAGGGATACACACAAAACAAAGACATTGGAAGAAGCACCGCGACAGAACACAAACGTGATACACTGAATCATAACAGGGTGTACAACACTGGGCAAAAGTACAAACCGTGTATCGAACCAGTGACGTTCATTTGCGGGTGGTTTACAAACACAAATAACAGAGCGCGCAATATCACAACGCATGGTGATGAACAGTATAGAAGGAAAAAAGTAAAGGCTCGGTGATTCCAAAAGAACACAAACAGACACACAATGCAACACAACTTCAACTACATAAGCACGAGTACGGCGCCAGACAATACATACAGACGGCCACAGCACACTCGCAGCCCGAGCAGACAGCGGCAGGACGATCAGACGCGAAGAACACGGAACTTGGGGAACAGGCGACATTTTAAAGTTGAAAGAAAACATTTAGAAGCAAAAAAACAGGGACACCTTCCAAACAGCACTACGACTTGTGACTAGAATTGGCAACTCAGAAGGTGCCACAATCTGCTATCCGCCGACCGAGCATACGGAAAGACTTTCGCTGAAATCAGCCAATATACCGACAGGCATTAAAGAGCTGACTGCGCTACTACACCCAGCTTGCAATACAAGAGGCGCAAAGTTCACTCTACAAAATACACTCCTGGAAATTGAAATAAGAACACCGTGAATTCATTGTCCCAGGAAGGGGAAACTTTATTGACACATTCCTGGGGTCAGATACATCACATGATCACACTGACAGAACCACAGACACATAGACACAGGCAAGAGAGCATGCACAATGTCGGCACTAGTACAGTGTATATCCACCTTTCGCAGCAATGCAGGCTGCTATTCTCCCATGGAGACGATCGTAGAGATGCTGGATGTAGTCCTGTGGAACGGCTTGCCATGCCATTTCCACCTGGCGCCTCAGTTGGACCAGCGTTCGTGCTGGACGTGCAGACCGCGTGAGACGACGCTTCATCCAGTCCCAAACATGCTCAATGGGGGACAGATCCGGAGATCTTGCTGGCCAGGGTAGTTGACTTACACCTTCTAGAGCACGTTGGGTGGCACGGGATACATGCGGACGTGCATTGTCCTGTTGGAACAGCAAGTTCCCTTGCCGGTCTAGGAATGGTAGAACGATGGGTTCGATGACGGTTTGTATGTACCGTGCACTATTCAGTGTCCCCTCGACAATCACCAGTGGTGTACGGCCAGTGTAGGAGATCGCTCCCCACACCATGATGCCGGGTGTTGGCCCTGTGTGCCTCGGTCGTATGCAGTCCTGATTGTGGCGCTCACCTGCACGGCGCCAAACACGCATACGACCATCATTGGCACCAAGGCAGAAGCGACTCTCATCGCTGAAGACGACACGTCTCCATTCGTCCCTCCATTCACGGCTGTCGCGACGCCACTGGAGGCGGGCTGCACGATGTTGGGGCGTGAGCGGAAGACGGCCTAACAGTGTGCGGGACCGTAGCCCAGCTTCATGGAGACGGTTGCGAATGGTCCTCGCCGATACCCCAGGAGCAACAGTGTCCCTAATTTGCTGGGAAGTGGCGGTGCGGTCCCCTACGGCACTGCGTAGGATCCTACGGTCTTGGCGTGCATCCGTGCGTCGCTGCGGTCCGGTCCCAGGTCGACGGGCACGTGCACCTTCCGCCGACCACTGGCGACAACATCGATGTACTGTGGAGACCTCACGCCCCACGTGTTGAGCAATTCGGCGGTACGTCCACCCGGCCTCCCGCATGCCCACTATACGCCCTCGCTCAAAGTCCGTCAACTGCACATACGGTTCACGTCCACGCTGTCGCGGCATGCTACCAGTGTTAAAGACTGCGATGGAGCTCCGTATGCCACGGCAAACTGGCTGACACTGACGGCGGCGGTGCACAAATGCTGCGCAGCTAGCGCCATTCGACGGCCAACACCGCGGTTCCTGGTGTGTCCGCTGTGCCGTGCGTGTGATCATTGCTTGTACAGCCCTCCCGCAGTGTCCGGAGCAAGTATGGTGGGTCTGACACACCGGTGTCAATGTGTTCTTTTTTCCATTTCCAGGAGTGTATATACACAGACCTCGCGAGGGCCCACGCACGAGTGTACTTCGATTACAATGAAGAGCCATGTAAATGTTTTCTATACAGCCGACATCCATGATGTTCTTACAACTGAATGCAAACAACCAGACACTCGTCAGTATGAAGCTACCTAAACTAGTCGATGAAGTGCACGCGAACGTGATCTGCTTGCAGGAATCCTACACCGGGAACGGCATACCAGTAGGTTCTGATCACAAACAGATCGATGTGAATGATACACCCAGTGCGAAGGCTGCGAGCGTTGTCACAAATCGAAACTTTACAGGTGCCTCATCTGTGTACCGAACATCTCACAACAGTGGAAATGGTGCACGAAGGCAAGAGGTAGACTGTTGCGTCGTTATAAGCGCAGTACTCGCACGACAGTGAACCATATCTCAGTTACATGAGAGAAGTTGTGGAATATGCCAATAAAAGAAACCCGGTAATAGCTGAAGACATTAATGCTGGGTCGACTATGTGGCAGTCTGAGACAACGGCCGACCGTATGAACACAACCTATATGTCGTCAATAGTCCGAGCCAACCAGCCACCCACGTAGCGCCATCTGGAGCCAGCAGCAGGACTGGCATAACAGGTGCAAAGGCAGATGCACTGCCACTGATAACGGGGAGGGAGGTCACGGGTGGCGCTACTGACAGCCGCCACAACGCTCTCATCGTGGACACTGACACGCAGTTACGCACACCTACACAGGACGGACATGAGTGATTGTTACTTCATAAGGCTGACTGGATAAAACCGAAACAGATGGTTGAGACCTTCCCCGTACATGCAGTTGAGGTGTCAGTGGGTTATAAAGCACGTACTTTGACTGACTTACTACAAAAGCACGAAGGGCTGCAACTCGGACCGCTGACACAGGACGAAAGTTAAACATACCGTGGACTAGGAGACTAACAAGGCTGCGCGAAAAGGTGAGGAACTAATGGAAGGGGTTTCAAAGGGCGACAACGGCAAGCGACAGAGATGTCAGACTCATACAGTTCAGGGATGCAAAACAACGCTGCAAAAAAAGAGTTGCAAAAAACACGAGGAGATCAGATGGAACATATATGTGCAGAAACAGCTCGAAACCAACTTTTGGGAGAAACCTTTCGAAATACAAATGGAGCGTCTGAGGACGCCACTAGTGTTAGCAACGCCGACACGAGATGACGGTAGCATAACATAGGGCTGGAGAAGTTCTGCCTAATTCCTCCCCGATGACGAGCAACAGTTGGATGAACAGATTTATACTGGACAGCGAACCCTAATGAAGTCTTGCTACGAAAATCGTACCGTCATTACTCCCTTTGCATGTGACGAGGTAGCGCTTGGGACTGCCAAACTACAGAACAAAATCGCCCCCGGGCCAGATGGTATCCATTCCGAGACACTGAAAATTGTCGTTCTACTCAATGCAGCGCTACGGCTAGGACGGGTACCTGCGGTCTGGAAAACAGCAAACGCCGTCATAATTAACAAATCAGAGGATAAGGATCCCTCAGATCCAAAAAATCTTTATAGACCTATATGCTTAATCAACATCTTGCCCAAGGTCCAGGAACGACTTCTGTGCGATCGCTTGCAATTACACTGGGAGCTCCTTGGCCTCAGTCGTCACCAATTCAGTTTCAGGTCGGGAAAATCTATACATTAAGTATAAAACAAGGTACTAACCGCTGTTCGTAACAGAGAAAACAAGTACACAGAAGTTATAAAGTATTAAAAGAATTAAGAGAGGTTGCCTGGAAGGATCAACCTGCGGCCCCGTCTTTCAGGATATCGCCTTTGAAGACCTCCTACACCAACTGGGAGGCGACAGCCGTGCCAGCAAGGCGACAGCATACGCAGATGACTTCCTGGTGGCGGTATCAGCGGACTCAAGAGCGCAACTCTAACACAACTACTCACAAGCATCCGCCAGTGGTGCAAACATAATAAACTTTAGATGGCTCTACAGCAGACAGTGTATATACTACTCAAAGGAACATTACAAAGTAATCCAACCATAAATCTGCACGACATCAGCATACTCAGACAACGGAAAACACTAGACGAACGACTGTCGTTTGACGAACACATCAGAACAGCAACTGATACGGCTGCGGAGATCATGCACAGGCTCAACGTAACACACTTCAGGGAACCATTACACACACTGTGAACTTACAATTGTGTGCTTGTTGAGTCCGTGGCCTGTTTTCAGCCAGTGCACGGGCCCACAGAGCGCGTCTGAAGGCGAATAGGGAGATCATCGGCGAGGGCAGAGAAGAGCCCTGGTGAGGGCGTCGGGAGCTGTCAACAGCACTTCAGTGGAATCACTGTGCAAGGTGCTTCGAACCTTCACTTTCGACGTAAACATTCGGTTTGGGAATGCAATGTACTGGTCGAGGAGGAGGAGACAGGATAAGATAATCGTGATTACCGGACACGACGTCGCAGAGAACCGCCAATTCGTTTGTGGATACCTGGCGAAGGGAGTGGCTGTAGAGTACATTTCTTCTCGGGCCTCAGGGGACGTCTGAGACTGAGTCGCTCACTTTGTGACAGGTCACGGCCCATGTCCTGCACACTCACACCGCACGAGCCACGGCCAGAGCGCGCTACTTGTACATATGGGGAACGTGGATCCGCACAAAACACGCGTTTTCACTGTCACCCATACAGAGCAACACACCAGACATGCACACAGTACGGCAATGACATGATACGGGCAATAAGAGACAAGCACGAGTGGGAGATAATAAACAAAATCGCTGATGATGTCTGGAGGACATTTCATGACGAATACAGACAGGACCTGCCGTATAACGGAATACTGCAACACGCAGGAAGCACGTAAGACGAGTTCCATTTCGTACACCAACACACACAGCAGTACTTAAACACACAGTGACTCAAGGGCAAACACTTTCACGAATGTGTACCAAATGGTTCAAATGGCTCTGAGCGCTAAGGGACTTGACATCTGCCGCGCGGGATTATCCGAGTGGTCTGAGGCACTGCAGTCATGGACTGTGCGGCTGATCCCGCGGAAGTTCGAGTCCTCCCTCGGGCATGGGTGTGTGTGTTTGTCCTTAGGATAATTTAGCTTACGTAGTGTATAAGCTTAGGGACTGATGACCTTAGCAGTTAAGTCCCATAAGATTTCACACACATTTTTTGAACACTTGACATCTGAGGTCATCAGTCCCCTAGAACTTAGAACTACTTAAACCTAACTAACCTAAGGACATCACACACATCCATGCTCGAGGCAGGATTCGGACCTGCGTCCGTAGCGGTCGTGCGATTCCAGACTGAAGCCCCTAGAACCGCTCGGCCACACTCACTGGCGAATGTGTACCGCAGACAACCTTACACAACATCTAGAATAACGAAACTGTATTACAATAAACAGTGTAACGCAATAAATGCTTTAAACCTGTTATAGCTTAAGTATAAACAACAGGGACATGAATACCGCGGTGGTTATACCGCTGTTGGGATGTAACACTTGTAACTGAATACTTAGAATACAAGCAGCATAATAGGTAAAATTCAAGGGACATAATATAGAAACTGAAGGTTAATTAATAACCACAAGAAATAACGTACTTTACACACACCACTGCTCTCTCGACAATGTACATAATAGTTATAGTGTTTAAAAATATTAATCCATAAATTACACTGTAGTGGACCGGGACAGACTCAAAGTAGTTCGGGGGCTTTCAGATCAGGCTGGCTCAGATAGCGTAACTTTTCTCTCTCCCACTTTCTCTCCAAGTTTTTCCTAGCATCTGTTATCATATCTTCTTAAAAATGTGGATATTTTCGCGTTTTTCTTGTTTCACTTTCTAATGTATTTTTAATTTATCATTACTTCCATTGTAATAGCTGAAAACAATGATTGCTGTTTGTAGTAGGGAATATTTTTCGTAATCTACATGAAAACCTCAAAAATGAATGATTGGTATAAAATGACCAATAAATGAGCGATAAATCAAAAATGAGCAGGAAACGAGCAATAAATCAAATCGAATCAAATCCCCGTTAGCGTCCGGGTCTCCCCCGGTCGACGGATGGGACGAGGGCGTCCAGCTGCACAGCCCGCTCATTCATCTGATGTGTCAACGTGTGCAACTTCTGGTTATGGGGCCATCTCAAAAGTACGTATGCAGTCCCGATTCCAGATGTGGAGACACTGGAGCCCGCCCGATGTGAACGTGTGAGACAGGTCGTGTTACAGGATGTACGCGCATACATTGAGAGTCATGGAAACCATTTTAAACACATAGACCGCAGTCTCTGTAACAATGTATGACTGAATAAATGTTCTCTAGCATGGAAACCGCGCATTTCCAGACATAAGTTTATTACACCTCTTTTGCTCCGCATCCTCACATCGATCAATCCCTACAGTTTGCACACGGTGGAACAAATCAGCCTGTATAGAGCGGTAGAAAACTGGTCTAACGCGATATTCGTGTTGTCGGAGTGTGTTTCAACAGGGGCGACAAAACTCGAAGAGCAGAGCAGAGCGGCACGGCGGGAACACTGGCTTGTTCTTCGCGCTTTGCCGCCCCTCTTAATACGTACACCGACAACACGAACATCGCGTTACACCAATTTGAGACTGCTCTATCGGGAGCGCACATCAAATTCCGATTTTAAGAGCATTTTGCTTGTAACGGAGAACAAACCGAAGTTTCCAGAATGTAAAGTTTGGAAGGTAGGAGACGAGATACTGGCAGAAGTAAGGCTGTGAGGACCGGGCGTGAGTCGTACTTCGGTAGCTCAGATGGTAGAGCACTTGCCCGCGAAAGGCAAAGGTCCCGAGTTCGAGTCTCGGTCGGGCACACAGTTTTAATCTGCCAGGAAGTTTCAAACCGAAGTTGACAGTGGCAGTCGCATGAAATAAGTGATGAGCAGTATTTGTTTGGGCTCACTCCATATGCACACTGCAGATACAGAAATGTAGATTACTGCTGAAACATCAAAGAATATTTTCCTGATGGTTCTTATGAGAGGCAGCGTCTGCATATAGGTATAGATCACCTCAAACTGGCACCGTAAATATTGCGGAAGTGGAAAGTCGTACTCATGTGTGGTTTCCACAGAATGAATTGGTAGTCAGTATTGTTAATCAGTCAACATATTATAATAATACCTATAAAGAGTATTTTGGTGCAAACGTACATTTTTAAACGGAACAATGCCTGTCGACATTAACAAATTGAAAATATTGTAAATCAGAATGTCAGTGGTGTTTGTTGAAGGATTCTAGTGCGATTCGTTTACGAGGTACCGTAGTTTGAAAAGTTCCCACACTGACACTTGGACAAGACTTGTGGTAGCACACACTATAGAACAATACAAGTGCGTGCACTAATCACACGGATTCTGACCAGTAATGAGACGATTGTCCCTCACAGGTTGTGTTCAAAATGACCACCGGCAGCAGCAATGCACGCTTCCTGTTTGGGACAACTGGTGTACATGTGGCAGCGTTTCAGCAGACATGTCTGTGTAGGCTGCAGTAATGTGTCGCTGCATGTCATTGGGTGTAGCTGGTATGTCCTCGTAACAGCGTCTTTCAGCTTTCCCCACAGGAAAAAGTCTACAGACGTCAAATCCGCGAAATGGGCTGGCCAAGGCACCGGTCCTGCGTGTCCAGGCCAACGATTTGGAAACAATTCATTAAGACATGCTGTGGTACTGAATAGCCATCATGTTGGTACCACAGGTTCCTCCTAGCCTGCACAGGAACGTCTTCTAGGATTTGTGGAAGATGGTCTGTTAGGTGGCTGCAGTACTTGTGCGCATTCAGTGTTTTGTGTATGGAAAATGATCCTATGAATTTATGATTCACTATCACGCTCCATGGACACTGACGTTCCACCTGACAAAGCCAACGGGGAGTGTCAACAGACCTATAGTGCATGCTTCGGCGGTTTACCTGGTCACAATTGGTAAATGTGGTTCCATCACTTAACATGATACATGTGGAGTACCGTCTCTTAATGCCCATGTACAGAAGTTAACACAATTATCATAATAGTCTCCGTGCAGCCCCTGATGAAGATAGATGCGACAGGAATGGCATCTATGTAGACGGAGAATGCGTAGGAAACTTGCCTAACAATGCTACTTCCTCGTACGGTCGCGTGGGAGCTAACGTGCAGATCAACTGCAAGAGCAGGGAGAACATTAATTGTCCCCTCTTCTGTCGTCACTTGTTTTCTGTCGTCTAGGTATTACACTACCTCCTTCCTGTTACTGGTTCAAGAGGTTGATAAACAATTGCCAAGAATGTTGAGATTTATTGGGAAATCCCATCGTCCACTGACGATCTACTGCCTGGACTGTCACACAGTAACCGATTAGCGAGTGACAGTGCAGTCAAGGAACACACACGCACAAGATAAACAAAGATGACATCGTGTGTAGCAACTGCGCAAGTTGAATGGCACAAACAGGTGTCGCAGTGAAAACTTTTATAATGAGATGACAAATGTCATGGCATAGCAATATACGCAACATAGCAATGACGGTAGTGACGTGTACTCAAAGTATATGGATGGAGCAGTCATCTGTACTCTGCCGACTCAGGTGGAAAAGTTTCCGACCTCATGATGGCCGCAAGACGGGACGTGAACGTGGAACGTGGAACGGTAGTTGCGTCTAGACGCATGGCACACTGCATTTCGGAAATCGTTAGGGAATTGAATGTTCCGAGATCCAGAGTTGTCAGTGCTAACAGACAAGCAAGACCGAGTGAGATGAACGCAGGAATGAGTGTGGGACGTACTACGAATGTACGTGTCAGGACAGTGCGGCGAAATTTCGTGTTAAGGGCTGTGGCAGCAGACGATCGACGCGAGTTCGTTTGCTGACAGAACGACATCGCCTGCAGCGCCTCTCCCAGCCTCCTGACCGTATCGGTAGGGCCCTACACGACTGGGAAACCGTGACCCGACTGGACAAGTCCGGATTTCAGTCGGCAAGAGCTGATGGGAGCGTTCGAGTGTGGCTCAGACCCCACGAAGCCATAGAGCCAAGCTGTCAACGAGGCACTGTGGAAGCCGGTGGCGGCTCCATAATGTCGCGAGCTATGTTTACACGGAATGGACTGGGTCCTCTTGTCCACCTGAAGCGGTTATTGACTGGCAGTGTCTATGTTCCGCTACTTGGAGACCATCTGTAGCCGTTCGTGGACTTCACGTTCCCAAACAGCAATGGAATTTTTGTAGATAACAATGTGCCAAGTCACTGGGCCACAATAGTTCTAGACTGGTCGGAAGAACATTCTGGACAGATGAACCAAATGTTTGGGAACCCACATGACCCAGCATGAATCTCGTCGTGCATTTATGGCACATAATAGAGGTCAGGTTGTTCACAAAATTCTGCACCGGCAACGCTGCGCAACGATGACAGCTATACAGGTAACGTGGCTCAGTATCTCTGCAGCGGACTTCCAACGACTTGTTGAGTCCCTGCCAAGGCGAGCTGATTTACTACGGCGAAAGAAAGGAGTCCAAGTAAAATATTACGATCTACCCCATGCCTTTTTTCACCTCAGTGTGTAATCTCACCGGACAAAATATTATTTACTGTTAGAGACATCATGTGAAGCAGAGATCAATGCCAGAATACAAGCAGGAAACCGATCTTACCACAGCCTAGCACAACTGCTTCGGTCCAAATCTCTCTCCAGACAGTTCAAGATTCGACTGTACAAAACCCTGATCCAGCCTGTTGTTCTATATGGCTGTGAGACATGGAGTATCCGGAAACAGGACTTCCATAAGCTCTTTGTCTTTGAGAGAAAAGTGCTTCGGAAGATCTTCGCTCCGGTTCTGGATGCAGATACAGGGGAATGGAGGATCAGATACAACCGAGAGCTTGAGGAACTATACCAGCAGCCCAACATAGCAGGAACAGTCAAAGCCAAACGAATGCAGTGGGCCGGCCATGTGGCCCGGATGGAGGATCACAGATGGCCTCGGAAGCTCCTGGATTTCACACCTACAGGAAAGAGACCGCCAGGGAGATCCAAGAAGCGTTGGAGGGATGGACTCCATGAAGATTTAAAACAAGTGTCAATAGATGTGGACGAATGGCGGATAGCAAAAAAATGGTTCAAATGGCTCTGAGCACTATGGGACTTAACTTCTGTAGTCATCAGTCCCCTAGAACTTAGAATTACTTAAACCTAACTAACCTAAGGACATCACACACATCCATGCCCGAGGCAGGAATCGAACCTGCGACCGTAGCAGTCGCGCGGTTCCGGACTGAGCGCCTTAACCGCGAGACCACCGCGGCCGGCGAGGCGGCGGATAGCAGCAATGGACAGAATACAGTGGAGGAGGAAACTTGTAGATGCGTGCGGTCCACTGGGCCTGATCACGTAGTAGTAGTAGAGATATCAATACAACCACAATTTAGTTTCATGTAATTCCGTTTCGCCGGCCGGAGTGGCCAAGCGGTTCTAGGCGCTACAGTCTGGAACCGTGCGACTGCTACGGTCGCAGGTTCGAATCCTGCCTCGGGAATGGATGTGTGTGATGTCCTTAGGTTAGTTAGGTTTAAGTAGTTCTAAGTCCTAGGGGACTGATGACCTTAGCAGTTAAGTCCCATAGTGCTCAGAGCCATTTGAACCATTTTTGAATTCCGTTTCTGAACTTGATGACCGCGTGGATTCGATTATGAGGTGACTCCACACGTCCGTGCAGGCACGTCGCATCCAGGTTAAGCCACCCGATGGGTATTTCGTGGCGTAGTTCCACCAAATTGCGGAGATGCTGATGTCGGCATTTTACCCGCTGTTCCAAACTTTGCCTCAGATTTTCTATGGGGCTCATTTTCGGTGATTTTGCGGACTATTCGAGATGTAGGAGGGTAGGTGGAATTATCAGGGACCGAGCCGCATGTTCTTGCAGTCCAGTGTACTTTGCTGTAGTCGTCTAGATGTGCCTGTGTGAGCAATGGACTCTTGCTACGTGACGAACACCGAATGTTCGTTGCATGCACTTCTCGTCACAATGTTCTCTCGCCAATAGCTTGCGACGGACTTCGATTCACTCCCTGCAACAATTCCTGTCGGGTTTAGAAGCGCTTTTGATTCACAAGCCGCGAAACGCGTCTGCCGCCTCTCTCAGTCGGGATCTTTTCCCGTGACACCTCCGACGTTATGTTTCGTGGCCACTGTTTGCAAACACGTTCAACAGTCCGCCACGAAACAGCAACAAATGCAGCAACTTCGCAGGCCGTACGGCCGTGGGCACGGCCAATGACGATTGCCCTTTTTCGCCACTTTGTCACATCTTTACATTTACCCATATTTACTTACAATGTCCGGTTGATACATAAATGTCTCGCTTAGCATTGCTTCTAGAGCTAGTACGCACACGGTTGATGTAGTGACTCGATCGCTGCACCATATGTAAAGGCTGACGGCTACGGACCATTTGCTGATAACGTTGTAGTGCTCGGGAAAACGCCGTCTTTTCTGTGATACAGGATAGGAGGATACAGAATGAGTTGGTGTGATCAGTGGCAGCTTGCTCTGAATGTAGATTAATCTTAGTTAATGCAGACGAGAAGGAAAAAAATCCAGTAATGTTCGAATCACGTGTGCTGATATGGTCACGCCTACTAAATAGCTAGGTGTAATTGTGCCAAGTGGCATGAAGTGCGTCGGTCCAGTAAGGTCACTTGTAGGGAACGCGAACCTAGGCTTCGGTTTGTTGGGAAGACTGAGAACATGTAGTTCGTCTATTAAGGGGATCAGAAAGATAATAGTCGGGCGACGCTCTCTTGAGAACTGCCGGAGTGTTTGAGATGCCAACCATGCTGGACTAAAGGAACACATTGAAACAATCTGAGGTGTGCTGTTGGATTTGTTAGCAGTAGGTTGGATCAAAATGTTGGAATTACAGAAACCCTCCTCGAACTCAAATGGGAATCCCTGGAGAGAATAAAACGTTCTCTTAACAAAAGACTATTGAGAATGTTAAGAGAAGCAGCAGAACGAGTCTACTGCCACCGAAATACATCTCGCGCAAGGACCGTGAAGAGACGACGAGGACACATACAGAGGCATATAAGTAAATCCGTTTTTTCTCGCTCTGTTTGTGAGTGGAACAGGAAAGGGACTTACTAGCAGTGGTACAAGGATCTTTCCACCGCACCCTGTTTGGTGCCGTCCAGAGCATAAAACTGTTGATGTAGCTTGTAGATGCACCAAAATAACTTTCCACGTATCGTTGATCGGTCGATGGTGATTGTCAGAGACCTGTATGGATCAACCCAAACGTGTCCAGTATGCAGACATGTTAGAGGAGGTAATACTATATACAGGGCGAAGAAAAAATGCTACACTTGGCCGTAGGCATGCGATTCCTCATCACAGTTCAAGACAAAAGAGAGCCTAGCAAAACCTAGTTCCACCAATAGGTTTAATAGAAGTGTGATCGAAAACGAGGCTCTGGCCACGCTGGACCCTGCAGGGCGCCGGGGCTGTCCCACCGGCTCAGTAAGACGAAGCACGCCGTGGAGGACTCGCCGATGTCCGAGTCGCATTTGCGCCAAACTTATTTTTTCAGTTAAAGCATCAAATTGTATCCAACTACAACTGCACACTGCGGTATCTTGTGTACTTCTGTCTGTTAGTGTTAAATCTATTTAAAGATTATGACGTAGCATGTAGTTCTAACACACCTTAACGACCACTTCCTTTCGTCGTTGACACACGTATGGCCCACACAAAATAGTAGTGAACTACTTAACATCCTCTGTATTAGATGGTACAAATAACTCAATAGGCAGGCTACACCAGATTGCACGTTATGCTACACACAATAATTGCATTCTGTACATTTGGCGTCCAGACTTACCTTCACAGAGCTCACACATACACCTACAAGCAAGATTCCCTTTGGAGAAGATGTTCAAAGCGACCATCTCGCATTTGCTAACACTTCATCACTCTCTGGCTTTGCTGGACCGTACGCGACACAACTGAATCCACCATTGCCAAAGTGTGATGCACGCGATGTATTAGGTTGGGTAAATCTGTGCGTGAAGTAGTATAAACTTGTTCCTTTAAGTGTCTCCACAGACAGAAATCTAGGTCCGGGGAATGTGGAAGCCAGAGTATTGGAACTCCACGACCAGGCAGTTTCCCTGGAAACGCTTCATTCAAATAGTGACGCACATTCGATCCAAAGTGGGGCAGTGCGCCATTGCCCTGAAATCATAGCTGTCGCTGAACACCAATCGGTACGTTCTCTGTTGTATCGCACAAAGTATTGCAAGGAAATGTACGATACTGGGGCGCATTCAACTTGTGCAGCAATAGGTAAGGCCCACAGCTGTCTCCCATAATGTAAAGCCAGGTTCACAGGTGAAATGTGAGTTCTGTTCGAACCAATAATGGCTGTTGTGGATGTCGAAAATACCTTCACTAGCGTAGACCGATTCGTCAGTCCATATCACGTTATTCATAAAATGTTCATTATCTTCGACTGGCGCAAAACCCATTAATAAACCTTTACACGTCGAATGTGGTGCCCGCTGGTGTTAAGTTAACGTACTATGTGTAATGATATGTATGCAGTTCTGCATCATGCTACAACCAGTCTTTGAGAGCTGTGGAACTGCCCTGCAGTATTGCTGGCATTTCGCCTGGGTGACTGGTGAACAGTTTGAAGAATCGCGACGTTTGTGTAATATGTGTGGTCATTGGGCAATATCTGTCTTGTGGACGAATATTATCAGTTTCCCAAAGGCGTTCCTCCAGGCAACGAGGAACTTGCTCGGCAGGCAGGCGCCTCTGAGGACGCCGGGCAGCAGCAGCGGCTCGGCTGCCGGCTGCACCCAGCACCAGAAGCCCACCGACCGACAAGTCGGTCGCCTGCCTGCTGCAGCGGCGCCTGGTGCACCGCGCCATTACTAGCTTCGTGGGTGGCGTTTAATAGATGGTGTAGTAAGTCATATACCGATCACACGCGTTTTTCATGAGACGTGTGTGGACCACCGAAGTCTCACGCACTTACTACAGCCAGCTGTGCCAGGACATTGTTTATATGTGGTTCATTCGATGAACTACAGTGACGTGAAGGTTTTAACGTTCACATCGTTCTTTTGGGATTCTGTTTTCAAGGAAACCACAGAAATTATCTGATAACTTAATAAACAGAGCCAACGGTTTTAATTTGCACAAGACATGCAACCCTGCTCTTGGTGCAATTAGGTAGCAGAGGAGTAGTTAAGGTCTTCCAGCTGCCGAATATTCATCAACAAGAGAATGGAATGCCAGAACACTTTCGCCACAGGTGGCGCGTGTCTAAGTGTACCTTTTTCCCAGCGATCAGCATCTGTGACAGGCACGTACAGTACCACCGCGGTGGAGCATATAAGGCGGCACTTGGCACCTTGCCGTTACCACCCCTCCGTGGTGACCTTTATCCTCTCCCACGACACACCTGCCCTGAAAGTAACTCCATCCAGGATGTTATTCTCGCTTCCCAAACCTCCTCGGTCGTAATGCCGCCGACGTCCTCGATCCCATTGGTGCTGACCACCTTCGCATCCTTCTCACCACCTCGTCCACCCGTGGCCACCCTCCAGCCACCCACCCCGCCGCCCCTCCCAAGTCCGTCCACGACTGCCGTCGCGCCGACTGGGATGCTTACCGGGAATCCGTTGCCACAAAGGTCGAAAGCCACCCCCTTGCCATTCACTGTCCGACTGACATCACTCGTGCCTCTTCCATCACTGGAACGTGGAGGCCCACGTTCCTACCAAACTCACCCACCCTCACCGGCCTCCGCTAGCTCCGCAGGCCGTCCTTCTTCCTGAATCCCGCAGCTTCTACTGCTCCTTCCTCTGCACCCTTCACCGAGATTCACTCCTCCACCACCGGCAATTACAGTGACTCATTCCGAACCTCCTTACAGCAAAGAAGCACCGGGACTGGCGCCATACATGTACACACCTCAACTCCATCCTCCCTGTCAACTTCTCCAAGTACTGGTCAGCCTTCCACCACCTTACAGGTGGCCATCCCGACCCACATTACCCTCTTCTCCATGACAACTGCCCCTTCCCTGACAACCTCAGCAAGGCTAACCATTCTGCTTCCCACCTATCTGAGGTCTTCTCCTTTCCTGACACTCCCCAGTTTGATTACTCCCTCTTCCCCACCGTCATTGAATCCACTGATACCTCTGTCCCACTGCTCGCCCCTAGTTTCTTTAACTTGGATCAATCACCCCCCTCAGACATCAACACTTCCATCACTGCAAACGACATCACACTCAATTCCAAATGCAACATCGTCCCTGGTCATGGTGGTGTCACCTATCACCACCTCAACGAATCCCCCTGTCCTTCCTGGCTGCCCTTGCTACGCTGCACAACGTCCTCCTCTCTACTGGATTTTACCCTGACCTGTCGAAGACTTCCCATGTCCTGCTGCTCCCTAAACTGAACAAACCCCCCTCTCTTTCTATCGTCCCATCTGCCTCAGTAAGATCTTTGGATCCATCCTCCCTCACTGTATTCATCACCATCTTCATCACCTCCTTCCCCTGACCCAGTGTGGCTTCCGGCCCTCCTTCTCATCTGACAACCAGCTCCTTAACCTCACCAATCTTCTTTACCTCCAACTTAACTCCCATCGCTCTGCTATCTTTGTTTCCCTCGACCTCCAGAATGCCTATGACCGTGTCTGGAATCCCAGGCTCCTCTTTAGACCTATGTTCTCCTCATCAATTTCATCTGTCTCGTTCCTTCCATCCTCTCCCATCATCCCCCCATGTCACTATCCACAATTACAACTCCCGTACTTTCTATTCCACTGCTGGTGTTCGCCAAGGCTCCGCCCTTTCCCCTCTCCTCTATCTCCTGTATACTGTCGATATGCCCAAACCTTACCTGCCTGTTCATCATCTCCGATTTGCTGATGATACCGCCTTCCTGACCCTTTATCCTACCCTTCAGTGGTCCCAACGTACCCTCCAAACCCACCTTGACCAATTCACCACTTTGTGCAACCAATGAATGGTTCCTTGATATCAACCCCTCCAAGACCCATGCAATCATCATAGGCTGCACCACCTACTCCTTCCACCTCCATGGTTTCTACCTAATCATTTATGGTCATCCTATCCGCCTCTTTCCTACTCTGAAGTAACTTGGCCTCACCCTTGACCGTCACCTCACATAGAATCCCCATTTCCTTGCAATCCAGCACAAATCCCACAATACACTCCACCTTCTGAGACTTGTGTCTGCCAAGACATGGGAACTGCGTCCTTCCACCACCTTTCACACCTACAAATCCTTCATCCGCTCCATCCTTTGTTATGCCAGCATCGCTTGGATTTCTGCCCCTCCCAGATGCTATAAAGCCCTCCAAATCCTAGAACGCCATTCACTCCACCTTGCCTTCCATATCCACCTTCCATCCCCGACATGTATCCTCTATGACCTCATCCTTTCACCCACCTTCTTCTTTACCTCAAACACATCTTCACTCTCTACATCATCTGCTGACTCAGTCCCCCCCCCCTCCCTAGCCCCTGGTGTCCCACTTCCTCTCTATGCCCAGCCCATTGCTGTGCCTTTACCATTGTGTCTCACCCTCTCTCCAACTCCACATTCTCCACCTCCATTCCAAACACAAATCCCAGCAGCTACCCCTCCCAGATGATGAGCTTTGCCTTGATATCTACCAACTGTAACCCTACCTTGCCCCCTCCCACTCCTCTTGGTGCGCCTCATGCCCCCCTTTTCTTTTCATGGCACCCCCTCCTCCGCTGCACCTTGCTCTCCCCTCTTTTTTTCTTCCTCAGCAGGTCCCTCCCGGCAGTTTTTATTATCCGTTCTGTGTGCTTCGTCTCTTACGGAGGTTTTGAAGTGTATTTGCTCTGTAGTGTTTAATACCGTGGCCAACTTTTAACCTGTGCGTGTGACTTCAGTGTATTTTATATGCTCCAAGAATCACCAGCTGTGTTTTTTAACTTTATGTCGACTTTTTTTAACAATCCCACAGTGAACGTCTCTGTGTCAGTGTATATTTTAACCCTCATTGTCTCCACTTATTCTGTTTTTATGTCCCCCTTTTTGTCGCCTTTATATGTATAGTTTTCTCCTTTTATTAACTGTCAGAACACTCGGCTGAAGAGCAGCGGATTGTGTGGCTGTCAGACCTCCCCTGCCCATATGGGGCAGGGGAATGAAGAAAGAAAAAAAAAAAAACAGGAACAAAAACCTTGCCTTCAGTCTTGCAACTCACTCTGAGGATGGCCAGACGACACGCAGCCGAAATAGCAGCTGAAGAAGACGAAAGCCTTGTGGTAACCCATGGATAACAAGCTCTGTGGTACAATTCTAAGACCATCTGCCTTCCCATGCGGCTCATCTATGTTTTAGTTCCAGAAGGCAGGGTACATGTTATTGTCCTGTGCTGAACTACAGAGTCCATAATGACAAGATGTTTTTAGAGCCAGTGCCGCTACGGGACGGACAGAACTGTTTTACTTGGCACGCTGGGTGTAGGGTACAAACCAAGCTTATCATCAAGTCCCCCTCACCAAAGATTGCAAACCATGTAAGTACATTTTGCACTGAATACAATCTCTCTGATTTTAATAGAGATCCTTGTACATTATCCACAGGGGCAGCCGCGTTGTCGTGACTTTCAGAGTGTGTGATCTTAAGTTCAAAACCACATACAACTATTTGACTGATGCACTTGTGTACAGCTCGATCTCCACGAGACCATCGAACATCTGAAAGAGGTTCTGATGTACCACCATGAGGACAGTTTGACTGTTAAGCCATCTGAGATCAGTCTCGCCAGCAAATTTCCTTTATGTGGTATTTGGTATCACCTTATGGTATTAGTTCTCGAAAGAAAACGAAACTTGCATAAATTTCTCTATGCAAGGAATAAGAAGAGAGTCACCCATTTCATCAGCATAGCAAAATTCGTGGCTAATTTTGCCCAATGGGTCACCCCAGTGAATAATTCACATAAGGAGAGAGAAATTTTCCAGTGGGCAGAGAGCCGGTAGTCCACTTCACCTCTGGCGTCCTTAGTAGTCCACCAGCCTTGTCCACTCAGATTTTCGAGTGCTCCTTCGTGATCTAAGTTGTGGGTTTTACGCCTCAATGGCCATCTCTGCAGGTGACCTAAAGTACTCAGTCTACGAATGGCCCTGGCAGTGATGTTCGCCCTGGAAATTTTAAGTTGTATTTAGAGCACCGCCAAGCTACCCTTGAGACCGACAATCGGGTCTTAAATTCGGTCCCAGAAGAATGGGGACGATGGCACAGTGGAGTGCGCACATTTGTGCATTTCGTTTCTCTGTGGAGGACATTAAGTGTTCAAATAGCTGATGCCCTTAGTTGCATGTTTGAGAAGGGCGATAACGAATTCCTACGATATTAGTGACATGTTGCGGTGTTTCGCCTGTACGGCTGGCAACCATCTGGCACAACAACGTTGCGGGTTGCCGAAGTGCCACTCGCCTGCTCTGCAGCAGAAAACAGTTTCGCAGCAGTTTCACTAGGTGGCCCTAGCAGCGCCACCGGGAGTCGCGGACTGGGCAAGAGGGAACCTGTTTGCGTCTGTGACCCATGTGACCTGAAATAGTTCCTGCGATATCCTGCCGCGCTACAGTATTTAGGTCTGCACGCTGCCGTAAAGCGTCTGTTCACGTCGAGCCAGAGCTATTGACCTGCAGACAAACATCCGCAGCTCTACGACGCTGCTGCCCTCTGTCCACCAGCGGCCCCCTCGACGGTCACCACGTGGCCTCTTCACCTTGGCCGACGGTCCGGACTCTGTGCTTCTATGTTACAACCTACTTCACGAACTTTGGTAGAACACTGACCATATTCTGTTTTTCCAATGATCGATAACACTGTGCACAACCTCAAAGTAAACTCGTGTGGAACTTGGTTCCCGAGTGCAGCAGTAGAACTTTGTAAATATTAATTTCTGGAAAAGTGGCTAAAGTTCGAGACTCTGAGTTGTTGAACAAAGGCCGTCAAGCTATCAGTCATTTTTGAGCGTTAATTGTGTTTTGTTCATCGGAGCAGACGAGCATACTATGTTTTTCCCCAATAAACTACACTCACGTTCATAAAGAACAGAACCCTTGACTAGAGACACGGCATTCATATCACAGGACATGTATATTAGTATATTCTGCACAAATGATTAGCATTTGAACCACGTGGGTCCGCGGGTTGAAGGTCAACATCGATATCGTGGCGCAGCACCACCTACCAGCCACCTGCTAAAATGCACCCACGACTCTCGTTAGCGCTATAATGGGTTGGTGTAAGCTGAGCAGACTTGCAGGACGCCTCGGAGACGTATGCGCGAAGTGTACCGTAAAATCAGTGAGTTTGAAACAGCACCCATTACTGGCATGAGAGAACGTGATGCATCCGTCCAGGATATTGCCGCTCTCGTGGGACGAAGTGTTTCTGCAGTGCAACACTTGTGTGCAGAATGGTTCGCGGAAGGCGTGTAACACGACGAGATGGGTCATGTCACCCAATCTGTGGTATGTGGTAAAGCATTTCACGACAATCCCTTACCACCCCGAGTTCTAATTTGCAACGAGGGTCAATCATATCTTGAAACCTGCAATGATAATATTCCATGCACTCACTCAGAACAAATGGGATACATCCGTACCCTGGATGAAGCTAGCATTTAACTCCACTCATCATGAAGCCATCGGGGAAACTTCCCGTCTTTGAGTTATAGCTATCCTCTCAGTTC
This sequence comes from Schistocerca americana, assembly GCF_021461395.2. NCBI lineage: Eukaryota > Metazoa > Arthropoda > Insecta > Orthoptera > Acrididae > Schistocerca > Schistocerca americana. The sequence goes on from NC_060127.1 coordinate 198,295,040, forward strand.
TCCGTTTGCCAATTGTTGTCTATGAATAATCTCCCTCGAGACACAATTAACCCTGGTGAGGAGCCTGGCGTGATACTGGTCTCACGCCCCGGAGACAGTTGCAGTGTTATAATAAGTGTCAGCGTGTATTTAAGTTAAAGGTCCATGATAAAGTCTTCATTCTTAACTTCAGTTTAAGAAACGAGTGTGATGTTGTCATTTTGCGTCAGGTATGGGTCCAATTTGTGGGAGCTTATGAGGTTATTAAGTTAGTGGATGCAGTCAGCCTCTCGGTCAGCAGTCTCTTTACAGGCAAGCCATCGGGGTGCATATCATGCAGTGAAAGGCGGCGTTTAGCTATGCTTATTTCATCTAACTCTACATACATACTCCGCAATCCACCATACGGTGCCTGGCGGAGGGTACCTCGTACCACGACTAGCATCTTCTCTCCCTGTTCCCCTCCCAAACAGAACGGGGGAAAAATAACTGCCTATATGCCTCTGTATGAGCCATAATCTCTCTCATCTTTGTGGTTTTTCCGCGAAATGTAAGTTGGCGGCAGTAAAATTGTACTGCAGTCACCCTCAAATGCTGGTTCTCTAAATTTCCTCAGTAGCGATTCACGAAAAGAACGCCTCCTTTCCTCTAGAGACTCCCACCCAAGTTCCTGAAGCATTTCCGTAACACTCGCGTGATGATCAAACCTACCAGTAACGAATCTAGCACCCCCGCCTCTGAATTGCTTCTATGTCCCCCCTCAATCCCACCTGATAGGGATCCCAAACGCTCGAGCAGTACTCAAGAATAGGTCGTATTAGTGTTTTATAAGCGGTCTCCTTTACAGATGAACCACATCTTCCCAAAATTCTACCAATGAACCGAAGACATCTATGCGCCTTCCCCACAACTGCCATTACATGCTTGTCCCACTTCATATCGCTCTGCAATGTTACGCCCAAATATTTAATCGACGTGACTGTGTCAAGCGCTACACTACTAATGGAGTATTCAAACATTACAGGATTCTTTTTCCTATCCATCTGCATTAATTTACATTTATCTATATTTAGAGTTAGCTGCCTTTCTATACACCAATCACAAATCCTGTCCAAGTCATCTTGTATCCTCTTACAGTCACTCAAAGACGACACCTTCCTGTACACCACAGCATCATCAGCAAACAGCCGCACATTGCTATCCACCCTATCCAAAAGATCATTTATGTAGATAGAAAACAACAGCGGACCTACCACACTTCCCTGGGGCACCCCGGATGATACCATCACCTCCCTCCGATCAAGACTCACCATCGAGGACAACGTACTGGGTTCTATTACTTAAGAAGTCTTCGAGCCACTCACATATTTGGGAACCAATCCCATATGCTCGTACCTTAGTTAGGAGTCTGCAGTGGGGCACCGAGTCAAACGCTTTCCGGAAGTCAAGGAATATGGCATCCGTCTGATACCCTTCATCCATGGTTCGCAAGATATCATGTGAAAAAAGAGCGATTCGCGATAAATGCAAGCTAAGTAAGGAGCCAAATTTCCATGTCGAAAGCAGCGAGGGAGATTGTCTAGCTGTAACTGGGGGAAGGTGGGCCTTGCAGGCTCCTATCGATCTCGTTTTCCGACAGGATTTGTAATCTTTGACCGTGATCCACGTGGGAGAGCTAGAGCGCATGCTCGAAGAAACTGTAGTGAGTGGGGCTCCGAACTGCCAGTGGGCAGTAGTGGTGGGACGGCCCGGCCAGAGGCCACGAAGTGCGGACCGATACGAAGTGGGCTGGGGCCAGCTGCCGTGGGCAGTTGGCCGCCCTGGACACCTGCATAGTTACTGGGGTGGACCGTGTGGCCCTGGTCGCTGGAACGCCTTTCTCTGGATGTCATGCACCTCCATGTCGACAGGGTGTGAGAAAAATGTGTCGCACAAACTGCAGGCCACATCCCTGGTACACAGACAGAGAAATCATGTTTGTGAGTACTGGTATGGAAACGCTTTGTTTCCATGTTACAATTCCCTTTCTCCAGCTCATTATCTTGGGAAACACGCAAGAACAGAACGTCATAATCATGAGGAAGACACGCTCTTAGTGATGTCTCGTTACGTCGTGCACCGCTTGTGTTTTGTTTTACATGTCCCTGTTGCCGTGTGACGTTTTACGGGTAACATCAACTGCTACAGCGATCAGTATGACCGTAGAAATCTCACAGGTTCCTACGTAGAGTTTATCACAGACTTGGCTCGTTCAGTGGCAGTGTACATAAGTGCAGATGCCCGTCTGATGCACGGATTGGGTGGCAGCAGCGGCGCTCGCTCTCAACGTTTGTGCCGTGAGAGATTTCCAGGACGGAGGTTCCCCATCAGCAGAACGTTTGAACGCATTGATCGTCGTCTTAGGGAACACTGGGGCGTTTAAATCTGACACTTGCCACCGGGGAAGTTCTAGAAGGACCAGAACACTGCAAATTCTTTGTGCGGTTGACGACGACCGTAGTGTCAGTACCAGACCTATAGCTGTATCACTGAATGTCGTCTGGCGAGTGTTACACGAGGACCAGCTGTTTCCGTACCATTTACAATGTTTGCAGGCACTATCAGCAACTGATTTTCCTGCACGGGTTCTCTTCTGCTTATGGTTTGTCCAATAAAGTGCCAACCCTAACTTCAGTTCAGCGGTGCTGTTTACAGATGAGTCGTCGTTCCAATGAGATCAGATTGAAAATTTGAACAATAGGCATGTATGGGCAGACGTCAGTCCTCACGAAACTGTTGAGGTAGGCCGTCAATGTTTTGGCAGGCATTGTTGGTTACTTTACAATGAAAGGAACACCCTTAGCTGCTTACAGGCGTCGACATACGTCAACGGGGACAGATGAAAATGTGTGCTCCGACCGGGACTCGAACCCGGGATCTCCTGCTTACATGGCAGACGCTCTATCCACCTGAGCCACCGAGGACACAGAGGATAGTGCGACTGCAGGGACTTATCTCTGGCACGCCTTCCGCGAGACGCACATTCTCAACGTATTGTCCCGCACTACATTCGAAGTGCCCCCGCCCATTATACTCATTACTCGCGGAGCGTTGCCGATTCCCGTAAGAGTTCGGGCACTGTTTGTGCATTCCACAGAAGATGAAGATGGTCAAGTGGCCGTGCCAGAGATAAATCCCTGCAGTCGCGCTGTCCTCTGTGTCCTCGGTGGCTCAGATGGACAGAGCGTGTGCCATGTATGCAGGAGATCCCGGGTTCGAGTCCCGGTCGCAACACACATTTTCATCTGTCCCCGTTGACGTATGTCAACGCCTGTAAGCAGCTAAGGGTGTTCATTTCATTGTAATTTCATTCTAAGGGACTGCATGGTCACCGGTGGTATCTGTTCTTTCGGAGATGTCCGAAAGAACAGATACCATCTTGGTATATATTGTTGGTTACTGTTTGGTACGCCCTCGCTTTCTTCCACCGAGCACCGAGACTCAACGGACAAATTTATCTTAATTTTCTAGAGAATATTCTACGTGATCTGTAAGCAGATGCGCCTTTAGCTGTGCGACAACACATGTACTTCATGCACGAAAGAGCACCTGCACATTTTATTGCTAATGTGTAAAAAACAGATTCGGTGACAGATGGACAGCTAGAGACAGACCGGTCGCCTGGTCTCCACGCTCTCCGGACCCGAACGCACTGGACTTTTATTTGTGGGGACATTTGGAAAGTCTTGAGTATGGAACCCCAGCACAAGGTGGCCCCGTGCCCGCGACCGTACCATGGAAGGCTGCAAAACCGTACACAGTACTGCAGGGCTACATCAGCGATCCGAATTTCTCTATGGCGGCGGGTTGATGCGTGTATCAGTGGCCACTGAGGGTGCGTTGAACATATCTTGTGAGAAAGAGCTGCACGTGCTCTGCTAGTCGGTTCTGTTCGTGATGTTTCGCACGATTAATGACTTGGAGAAAATGAGTTGTAACACGGAAACAAAGCCCATTTGATATAACATAATTTCTTCCTCTTCGTGTGAGGAATGTGAAGTTTTAAATGTATCCTGCAATTTGTGCCATACATTTTTTTACACCTTGTGTTTAAAGGCATCTGACGTACAATCTCTTGGTTACATACTGTTTTCCGATGATTCTGTACTGTACAGGAAAGCATTGTCTTTTATGGAACTGTAGGAGGATAAATCTTAGTTAATGTGGATGAATAGGTAAAACAATCCAGTAGTCTTCTAATGCAGTATTATTGTGCGTTGCTTGACAAGATCACGTCCACTAAATATTTGGGCACACCTTTGCAAAGCAATATGATGTTCAAAGCTCTCGTAAAGGTCGGTTGTGGCGAAGGCGAATGGTAGGCTTTGGTTTATTGGCAGAATTCTGAGAAAACATATTTCATACATTAAAGAGACCGTGAAGAGAATACTAGTGCGACCCATTCTTGACAACTAATGCAGTGATGTTTAAAGCTTTCCCGGCGTACTGATTGTTCCATAAAAACACGGGGGAACTGCCGGATATCAGTAACGTCCTGCCACGATATTTCGGCGCAGAGTCTTCTGGCCATCTTCAGGTGAATGCCACTGTAGTAGTACTGGCGAGTACGCGCTGAGCTCCGCTATTTAAAGCCTTCTGAGGTGACATTGCGCATGCGCTGCTCAGCGTGCGCGTTCATAACGGCTCCGTGCGCTGCGCCTCGCGCCCTCCACTGCGAAAGCCTGGCGTATCGGTGTCAGGTCGATTTCCATCTTTATGCAGATAACTACGTCGACTACGAAGTTTCTCTATAACAGGATTCCAAGCAGAGTTCAGCTGATAACCGCTATCTCGATTGAGGAGAGTCTCGTTGTCAGACAATCTTATTTCAAAAGATTCATTGATAATCGAGCTCCAAAAGTTTGATGAATGGGCCAAAATTTTTGTGTCGTCGTAATTCATGGAATGGTCTGTGGAAATACAATGTTCGACGATTGCGGACTTGGTGGGTTGGAGAAGGCGATTATGCCGTTGGTGTTCCACAATGCGTTCCTGCACAGTTCGTGTCGTTTGCCCTATATATGATTTGCCGCATTCACACGGAATTTTGTAAACACCTGGTTTACGCAAACACAGTACACTGAGGCGACAAAATTCTAGGAGTACCTCCTAATATCGCGTCCGACCTTTTGTCCGGAGTAGTGCAGCCACTCGACATGGTGTGGACTCGACAAGCCATGGGAAGTCCCCTCCCCATGCTGCCTCTATAGCCGTCCATAACTGCAGAAGTGTTGCCGGTGCGGGATTTATTCACCAACTGACCACTCGATTATGTCCCATAAATGTCCGATGTGATTCATGGCGGGCGATCTGGGTGACCATATCATTCCCTCGAACTGTCCAAAATGTTTTTCAAAACAATTTAAAACAACGGTGGCCCGGTGGTATGTCGCAACGTCACCCATAAAAATTCCATCGTCGTATGGGAACACGAAGTTCACGATTGGCAGCCAATGAGCTCCAGGTAACAGAACCTAACCATTTCGAGATAATGATCGGCTCAGCTGGACCAGATAACACCATTCCATGGAAGCACAGGCCACACCGCTATGAAGCCGCCAGCAGCTGGCACAGCGCCTTGTTGACATCTTGGGTCCACGGCTTGATGGAGTCTGTGCCACACTCGAACCCTTCCATCAGCTTGTACCAGCTGAAATCGGGACTTAGCTAAGTACGCCACGGTCTTCCAGTCGTCCACCGTCCAACCGGTACGCCCACGAGCCTACCAGAGGCTGTTAGTCGCCGCCGTGCGGCAGCAACCACGTCGGAATCCTCTGCGGCGAGTCGCCTGACCACAAACGACCCTTTCATTCGCTGTGTGTGCGCCACTGCCGCCGTCTGTACACCTGCACATCACTATCCCGTAACTTCTGTCAACCCAGTGTAAATTTGTAGTAGCAGTGTTTGCGTATAACTGCTGAATTTTGCATGTTTATCCAACTGTATGCCGGAATTTGTTCTCTTTATTGGATTGTGATAGAGAAATGCACATCTTGTGCGGTGTCCGCCATTAAGCTAGCCATCTACAGTCAGTCAGCAAACAGTAGGTGTCTTTTCATTGGTGAAGTACTTAGACCACGTGATACGTGTCTGACATGTATGTTGCATGGCATTTGTTTACATACTACTACTCGTCTTACCGTTGTATTCCAAGCCATTTTCGGTCATTGTATTGGGGAGAGGGGGAGGGTTCTTTTTCCTTACAATGAAAATATATAGTTACACTACCGGCCATTAAAATTGCTACACCCCGAAGATGACGTGCTACAGACGCGAAATTTCACCGACAGGAAGAAGATGCTGTGATATGCAAATGATTAGCTTTACAGAGCATTCACACAAGGTTGGCGCCGGTGGCGACACCTACAACGTGCTGAGATGAGGAAAGTTTCCAATCGATTTCTCTTACACAAATAGCAGTTGACCGGCGTTGCCTGGTGAAACGTTGTTATGATGCCTCGTGTAAGGAATGCGTTCCACGTTTCCGACTTTGATAAAGGTCGGATTCTAGCCTGTCACGATTGCGGTTTATCGTATCGTGACATTGATGCTCGCGTTGGTCGAGATCCAATGACTGTTAGCAGAATATGGAATCGATGGCTTCAGGAGGGTAATACGGAACGCCGTGCTGGGTCCCAGCGGCCTCGTATCACTAGCAGTCGAGATGATGGGTATCTTATCCGCACGGCTGTAACGGATCGTGCAGCCACGTCTCCATCCCTGACTCAACAGATGGGGACGTTTGCAAGACAACAACCTTCTGGACGAACAGTTCGACGACGTTTGCAGCAGGATGGACTATCAGCTCGGAGACCATGGCTGCGGTTACCCTTGATGCTGTATCACAGACCGGAACACCTGCGATGGTGTACTCAACGACAAACCTGGGTGCACGAATGGCAAAACGTCATTTTTTCGGATGAATCCAGGTTCTGTTTAGAGCATCATGATGGTCGCATCCGTGTTTGGCGACATCGCGGTGAACGCACATTGGAAGCGTGTATTCATCATCGCCAAACTGGCGTATCATCCGGCGTGATGGTGTGAGGTGCCATTCGTTACACGTCTCGGTCACCTCTTGTTCGCATTGACGGCACTCTGAACAGTGGACGTTACGTTTCAGATGTGTTACGACCCGATCCCTGCGAAACGTTACGTTTCAGCAGGATAGTGCACGATCGCATGTTCCAGCTCCTGTATGGGCCTTTCTGGATACAGAAAATGTTCGACTGCTTCCCTGGCCAGCACATTCTCCAGATCTCTCACCAATTGAAAACGTCTGGTCAGTGGTGGCCGAGCAACTGGCTCGTCACAATACGCCAGTCACTACTCTTGATGAACTGTGGTATCGTGTTGAAGCTGCGTGGGCAGGTGTACCTGTACACGCCATCCAAGCTCTGTTTGATTCAATGCCCAGGCGTATCAAGGCCGTTATTACGGCCAGAGGTGGTTGTTCTGGGTACTGATTTCTCAGGATCTATGCACCCAAATTGCGTGAAAATGTAATCGCATGTCAGTTCTAGTATAATATTCTTGTCCAATGAATTCCCGTTTATCATCTGCACTTCTTCTTGGTGTAGCAATTTTAATGGCCAGTAGTGTAAATAGAGAAGTGCGCACTCAAAAAAGCCACGAGTTTTCAGTAGAAAAAACTGAATTTACTGTTTTCTGAAGACCTCACCAAGCGTGCCTTGCTGTTACCGACGCTACCTCCAAGTAGCTGTTTTCTACATGTTCTCATATGAAAACTCTGTCCACCTAGCAAATGTTAGCCCATTACGTCGCTCTGTTTCTTATAAAAAGCGGAAAACAACTACACTGATGATCATCGATCACTCCCGACTTCATACGCCCTGCCTCATTAGGCTCACGACTTTCGTCCTACCTTTGCGGGAGACTCACCTACTTTGTGAGCAACTAACAATGCTGCACAAAATTATTTTAAGATGTCGGCCTGTCGATTAAGCAGCTTCCACAGCAGAGGAAACACTGATAATCCAAAACATTGTGACGTTAAATGGCACCTGCTGGCGCTGCGGGCACGTGACGCGGTGAGAAAGGCACGTAAGCGGAGCACACATCGACGGGGGTAACAGTGAAACTACCACTAGGTGCTAAATGGTTCGACGTACACGACTCTGTACAGAAAGTGGGGTTCGGAGAATTGTCTGCTCTGTAAAGTGGGACAGATGGTGATCTGTGGCAACTCTGCCGAAAGATCGCAATGCTTTTGCTTCGGAGCACACCGCTCATCGCACACTGTTGAACATGGAGCTCTGGAGCTCCGCCGCACCCCCCCCCCCCCCCCCCCTATGCGTCCACATGTTGACCCAAGTAACGTCAGTAACGTTTTCTTTGGGCACGGGACCATCAAGATTCGACTGTCGATCAATGGAAACGCGTCGGCGCTTCGGATGAATTACATTCTTGCTATCGTAGGTCGATAGTCGTCTCCAAAAACGCCATCGTCGAGGTGAATGACGACTCGACACGTGCAGCGCGCCACGGACACAGGCTGGTGGCAGCAGTATTTTGCTGTGGGAGATACTCTCCTGTTCTTGCATCCAACCTGTGGCAGTAATCGAAGATACGCTGGCAGTTGCGAACTGTAACACTCCGGCTTAATCTACTGACTTATCCCGCTCGATCGGGATCTGATAGCAGCCCAAATAGATAATAATTAATGTGACCGTGTACCTAATGGGCTGGCAATCGGATTGGACTGCTACGGAGATGTTACATTCCATTTTGTCCTTCTCAAATGCTGTAATAAAGAAATGTCTGGTGCCAAGAAGAACGACAACACAGCTTCATTAATCAACAACTTATATTCATCACCAAAACACAAAGTAAGGAGACAGCCACTGCCTTCGTCGTACAGAATTAATAACGGCTAATCACAGCACAGGCCCTTTAGTTATTCATTATCGTCACACGCAATTTCAATCATTGTAATTCACCACTACAATCCAACACTGCAATCCAAATGATGCCGGCGCGGTAGGCGCGTAATTACAATATCGGCACAAAAATATCACTCAATCACACTAGTAATTGTACTTGTTCACTTTCCCGTATATTTCTAACACAAAAGGGGGTTAAACCGCGGCGATGGCCACCCCCTTTGTCGGTGCGGCCTTGCATTACGGCCACCGGCCGCCCCACGGCCCGGCCCGCAGCCTGGGTCCCACTCTACTGTCTCAACACTCGCTCTCGCTCTCGCCACCCGACGCACACTATCGATTGTTTGTCCTGTCGACCTGTGCTGTCGCAAAACTTATAGTAAGGGCCTACGGACCCCTTACATCCCCGCCCTCGAAAACTTCTTTGAATCCACAGGCGTAAAAGAACCGGCTAGGGAATTAGACATCACTACATATGAACAAAACACACAGTGCAAATAAGTAATGAAATTACAATCACCAAGAAAATCCTTGACTCCGGCAGTGGGCTGCCTCTACAATAATATTCTACAAAAAGTTATTACATCTCAAAAATATGGCATTGTCCAAATAACACACAACATCAATCCTACTTACTTAACATAGCATGGTAAATATATATATATTTTTTATAACTTATCTTACCAAAAATTTCCAAAAACTTTTCACTTTCAAAGGTTTGTACGAGTCATTAACTACATATCTGTTATAACTTGCTATAGCAAACACAAGAAAGGAAACTAGTTGAATGCCAGCTACCCCTTTGGTATGCCGTCCTTTCAGCGGGGTTTGTGCCGTCCATACTACTATCACTCTAATTCATAATTCACTTGGCCAACACTTATAAAAGTTAAGGAAGAAATTCACAATTTATTGCTACAGCAAAGACAAAACAACAAACTAGGTGAATGCCAGCTACCCCTTTGGTATGCCGTCCTTTCAGCCGGGTTTGTGCCGTCCATACAACTATCACTCTAATTTATAACTCACTTGGCCAACACTTATAAAAATTAAGAAAGAAATTCACAACTTGTTCATTACAGATTCCATAAATTTAAATGCTACATTGTACCACTAAGCATGTCTTACATAATTATTTGTAACACTACAACTAACGTGGTCACCCAATGAAAAATTTTAAACTACTGATCATTTCATTTTGCCAAACATTACTTCCATATGTGAATTGTTATCAAGAAAGCTTAGATGAGAGGTACAATATCTCCTGTTATATTCACACTAATTCAAATCCACTATATGGATATTTGTCATTCATTACTCAGTGCCAAAATTCTGCTTCTAAAGCTTGACCTACGTATAACCATAATTGACTCTGATAGCTAATTGGATACATGAATTACTAATTATTCATTAGTTACACTTTGTTTTATCAGCATACTTCAGATAAACATGTATGCCTACAAATAACTTGCAAACAGATGTTGCTCATGTGCTAAATGACATACTTCAATATTTCAAACATCTCATACTCCATACTCTTCATTACACATAACTTAACACCAACTTCAACTGCAAATACATATATATCTTCAACCTATATCAATCCTCCATATACTTCAACACTTCAAACCTCTCATACTCAATATATATCATTACACATAACTCCCTCAACTTAACAGCAACTTCAACTGCACATATATCTTCAACCTACATCAACTCTCCATATTCGCTGCAATAACCACATAAAAATACTACTTCAGGCTCCTTAGTCTTTCCATTCATCATATTTCACATCATTTATCCGAACAACTATCTCCTTGTGTATTTGTTTCTTTATATGTTCATATACTTACAAGCTGATACATTACTTCAATTTTCTTACAACAGTTTGACCTTTTCATGCCTCATAAAACAACTCTATAAGATTACCCAAATTCTTGTTTAACCAATTAGCTTACCACGACATTATGTAAACATTCGCTCTCTGATACGGTTCTCATTTTATTCCTTCTGGCATTATTAATTTTGGTTATTTACTCACAGTAAACTGAGTTTTTTTTTTTTTTTTAGTTATTGATTCTCTGACATCTCACACTCTACATCAACAGCAACTACTACATATTTACTACATGGTTCCTGACTGAATTACTTGGATGACCACTACCAATCCTAACTACTACACTAATTTTCTTAATCTAAGGATAGAGAAAGATGGTAGAGGAGTGAAACTTGAAATTAGAAGTAAAGTCTCACCCAGATGGGAGTGTACCAGTCGCCACTTGGTATACCAGCAAAAGAGTTGCTAGCTCCCTACACCTTAACTACTTTTCCATATATGAGTGAACTATAAATTTGCTACAAGATTCCTAACTATCATTTGTACAACCACTACCTATTCTAACTACTACACACTAACTTTCTTAACCTAAGGATAGAGAAAGATGGTAGAGGAGTGAAACTTGAAATTAGAAGTAAAGTCTCACCCAGCTGGGAGTGTACCAGTCGCCAATTGGTATACCAGAAAGCTCCCTACACCTTAACTACTTCTCCATATATGAGTGAACTATAAATTTGGTACAAGATTCCTAACTATCATTTGTACAACCACTACCTATTCTAACTACTACACACTAACTTTCTTAACCTAAGGATAGAGAAAGATGGTAGAGGAGTGAAACTTGAAATTAGAAGTAAAGTCTCACCCAGCTGGGAGTGTACCAGTCGCCACTTGGTATACCAGCAAAAGAGTTGCTAGCTCCCTACACCTTAACTACTTAATCACTTCACATATTAATTTTCACCTACACAGTTTATGTAAAATGTTTTAAATAAGATAAATCATACCATTCATAAAATCTATACATATAAAATCCCCCAAAAACAATAAGCATATCTGTATAATTATCATTTAGACAGCTCAGTATGCATAAATAAGTATGCTCAATTTCAGAGTATTTTTTGCAAACTTTTCGGAAATTACTGCAATTGGGCACTTTTCCTAACACGCAATTCAGTTCACAAACGTTTATTTACCGCAAAAACTGCACCTTGCAATTTAATGTTATGTCAACCAGTCGTCTCCACTCACCAACCGACGTTACCACGAGTTGCGATGTTTTGACGTTTGAAGTGGGCGTGGCGCTGTACTGCCGCCGGAACCGCATGAGGTCTCGCTGTGGTGGGACGTCGTAGTTCTCAGCCGGCCGCTCCGTGGCGCTGCAGGCGGCCGTAGTTTGTAGTTCGGCTGCTAGATGTCGGGACGGCGCTCGGTGTCTCGAAGTCGCGCGGCTTGCTGTGGCGGGCGTGTGAAATCACCTCGCAGATTGAACCTCTTTGGTGCAACTGCTACACGTGTCTGCGTGACGTCACTCAATAATTGCGTCGCCACAATACATTGTCGACTGCATAACACTTTATGGGTCCACAAGAAGCTGTCCGATTTTCACTATTCAAAGAGCAATTTCAGTCAAAATATTACCACTAAACACTTCTTTAAATCTTTCGTGACGAATTCTTGGCTCGTTTTGCTATTTAAATGTTCACACGTGTCTTTCTTTGGTGTTCACTTTTCACAGTTTTTCGCGCGGATTTACGCATTTGCACATTATAACACAGTCTGTTGACACTATTATTTTCATCTAATATGGCAAGAAAAAAAGTTTAGTCACAATCGTAAGATGCTATTACTTCGTATTGTTCAAAAAATTCACTGTTTCTTGTCGCGATTTTGAAGTTTATGCTCTGTCCCGATTCAACATTGGAAAATATTTTCTTCGCGTTAAATAAGGTAATATTACCTATTGTTCTTTATGATTCGTCCGAAAATTGCACTTGTCCTTTCACGGTAAGCCAAGGGTGTAACACTCCGGTTTAATCTACTGACTTATCCCGCTCGATCGGGATCTGATAGCAGCCCAAATAGATAATAATTAATGTGACCGTGTACCTAATGGGCTGGCAATTAGATTGGACTGCTACGGAGATGTTACATTCCATTTTGTCCTTCTCCAATGCTGTAATAAAGAAATGTCTGGTGCCAAGAAGAACGACAACACAGCTTCATTAATCAACAACTTATATTCATCAGCAAAACACAAAGTAAGGAGACAGCCACTGCCTTCGTCGTACAGAATTAATAACGGCTAATCACAGAACAGGCCCTTTAGTTATTCATTATCGTCACACGCAATTTCAATCATTGTAATTCACCACTACAATCCAATACTGCAATCCAACACTGCAATCCAAATGATGCCGGCGCGGTAGACGCGTAATTACAATATCGGCACAAAAATATCACTGAATCACACTAGTAATTGTACTTGTTCACTTTCCCGTATATTTCTAACACAAAAGGGGGTTAAACCGCGGCGATGGCCACCCCCTTTGTCGGTGCGGCCTTGCATTACGGCCACCGGCCGCCCCACGGCCCGGCCCGCAGCCTGGGTCCCACTCTACTGTCTCAACACTCGCTCTCGCTCTCGCCACCCGACGCACACTATCGATTGTTTGTCCTGTCGACCTGTGCTGTCGCAAAACTTATAGTAAGGGCCTACGGACCCCTTACAGAACCACCTGCATCCCTTCATACTTGAAGTGTTGGACGAAGATGATGTCGTCTTTCAGCAGTATAATTATCCATTTGTTTGAGCCGGAACCGTGCTACGGTGGTTTGAAGAGCATTATAGCGAACTCACACTGATGTCTCGCCGACCGAGGTCACCTGATGCAAATCCTATGGAACTCACCTGGGTCACTATCGGGCGCCATCACTGCTTATGCTACCAGCGGCCCGTTATTTTCGTGAGTTATATGATCTGTGCGCAGAAATCTAATGTCACATACCTCCAAAAACCTGCCAAGTTCTTGGATCCGTGATACGCAGAATAAATGAAGTATTTCGTTCCAAAGGCGGACAAACAAGCTAGTGAGCAGTTGGTCATAAAAGTTTTGCGTCATCAGTTTACGTACTTCATTTGCCTGTGTCCTGGTAACGCATATAGTACTTACTCAAAGGTGCTTCTTTCTGTCAGTCCCCTGAGAAGTTTCTTTTCCATAAGCGTATTGGGAAAAACTGGCGTTCCTTTGGAAGTCACTTACCTTTGCAAACAGGAGGGTCGGGCCAGACAGGTGTCTGTTAGCTGGATAAAGGAAAGGCTGATCCGTCGTCTTCAGGCTGGACAATAGTATCCATTTCCCGGAAGCTGAATTACCGACATTAGCGTTTACAATAGCGACCACCACTAACAGGTAGGAGCAGCCAGGATCAGATATGTAATAGTTTATACATTTAATCAGTGTTTTAATTTTTGGCATTAATTAAATCTTGGACCTTACGTTGTTGATTTTACACAGGGAGTTTGAACAGAGTTCGTAATTTGATTCGCAATTTGTGTGAGCTGATTTGATTAACAGAGACCAGTGTTGAGTCCCCCCCCCCCCCTCCCCTTTCCCCGCCGAGTTGGAGACTAGCAGTGACGAGTGCCACATGGTGTTTACAGAAGATGATAGTGCGACCATGGATGCAGAACAAGATCCTGCTGAAGCTAACCTCCAAAGGACGCGGCCTGTTCAAGTTCGTGAAAATACTGGAGAACTGGGCCATGCAGTGCATCGCCATTAGGTCGGCAGCCACAGAGGACGGGGCCATCAAGACACGGCAGCGCCTGCTGGAAGCTCTGGTCAAGCCAGGTGGGCAGATTGTGCTGCCACTCGACGAGGTTCAGGGAGAGGTGAGTCACAGGCAGAGGCACTCATCTGCCCTCCACTTTCTTACTATTTTCTTGTTTCTGCTAATTCTCTACGACCTTGTCTCTTTCCACTTCACAGAATAGATATGGTTAAAAAAACTGTTACGGAAAAGAAAAAACCTGATGGAGAGAAAGAGAAAATTATCACGATGCCATACTACGGAACAGTCTCACAAAAGATAGCAAATATTTTTAAGCCATACGACGTTAAAATAGCTTTTCAGACTAATAACCTAGTGAGGTATAGCCTTAAGCACGATATTGGCGAGAAGAGAAATAAGTTTGAAAGATCGGGAGTTTATAAGATTCAGTGCAGAACTTGTGATGCAAAATATATAGGGCAGACAGGAAGATCATTCGCGATCCGGTATAAAGAACATAAAGATGCGTTCGGGTTAGGAAATTATGACAAATCAGCTGTTGCGAACCATATATATGAAACAGGCCATCCCCTTAATAGCATAGAAGATAACGTAGAAATATTGCATGTAGAAAAGAAAGGGAGGAAACTTGATTTACTAGAGGAATTCGAGATAGTTATCCATGAAAAGAAAGAAAGCAATATTCTAAATGCACAAGATAATTTTAAAGAAATGAGATTTTTTAGCGGGTTTTTAGAATTATTTTAGGGTAGGTATGCGACTTTAAGTTGGTAGCATGTCACTGACGGAGTTGCTAGAGGCTAACGATGGCAGACCAGTGCAATAAGGAAATAAGGCGCCCAATAGCATAGCGTTACCGTCAAGCACACGGCTGTAACCACGCCACAACACCTAGGCACGTCAGTCCACAACAGCTCCCGAGCCGGCACAGTGCGACAGCATGCTTGGTAGCTATGGGACGGCCATCGACTTGTGTCAACAACTTCAATGTAAGACGAGTACCCACAGTCCAATATACTTTTAATTCTGTTTTACTCTATGGACTTCCCAACTGTTTGTGATGGTATTTTGTCTTTTTAGTCCGTTTAATTTCATGACATAGACTTTACAACCTGATGATGAGAGCATTGTCTCTTGAAACGCGTTGTTAAAATACATGTATAAGAATCGCGGTTGAATGCTAACAGTGATAACCATTTCCAGTTCTCTTTCATTCTTCCTGCACCACTTCATCCAACTTTTCCTGTTCATCTTTCACTGTCTCATTCCCCTCCACTTCTTCAGCTCCTACTTCTGCTCCACTTCCATCTCACTTTTCTCATCTTCACCTCTCTTCCTCCTCCCTCAATTTATCCTTATCCCTCTCCAATTTCCACTCCTCTTTCATGTTTCCTTGAACAGTTCATCCAAATCCTCCTCCAGCTGCCCACCCACCTCTACCTCATTCCCCTAAGCTTCTTCTCATATTGATCATTCACCTTCTTTCACCTCTTCTTCTATCTTGTCTTCTTCTTTCAATCCTTTGTTTCTTCTTCCTCCTCTTCTTTTCAATCTTTATTTTCAATCTTTATTTGCCTCTTTTTATATTTTTTTCTTTCAGTCTGCTTTCACATAATACTTCCTTCTTCGTGTCGTCTTCTCATCCTTTTTTGCTTTATTTTCGTCCCCTAGCCACATTCTTCTTACCCTTCTCCTCCCTTTCTTCCCTCTGCCAGTTTTTTCCTCTGCCTACTTCTCCTCCTCCTTACCTCCACTCTCGTCGTTATATTTCTCTACTGTTTCTTAACCATTTCATTCTGTTTTCTTCTCCCACTTCTTTCCTTGTCTTTTTTATTCATCTTTTTCTTCTATTCTGATCCTATACCATTTACACTTTTATGTCATCATCCACATCTCTATTCCCTCTCCCTGTATCTTTAGAATTCTCCTGGTTTTTCCTCTTATCTTTCATTCCCCCTCCTACCTCTTTCCTCTTTGTTGACCTACTCATTCTCTTCATTGTTCTTTTCCTTCCTCCTCTTCGCCCTTATAGCTCTTCAACTTGCCATTCTTCTCCATTTTTCGTAGACAAAAAATATGCTATTACAAACTAAATCGGCAGGTTGAAAAATTCTCAGCTTGACAGTGTATGACTGTCTGTTTTTAAAGTAAAAAACACATTTATTTTTTATGTTGATCACATAATTAGTTTACTCGATAGATTTCATTAATAACGTGCAATTCGTTGCAGTCTGTGAATAAAACCATCTGTCCACTTTCATCAACGTGAGAAACTTTCACTTTGATCTAGTTACAGAGAGTTTATTAATGAAACAGAATAAGAACAAACAGTATAGAAACAGAAAGACTGTTTCTTTTGTCCAGATACGTGTTTATTATTATTATTATTATTATTATTATTATTATTATTATTACTATTATCAGTAACTTGTTAGTGATCATAAAATGTTTATTCACTGGAAAGTAGAGGAAAAGATGAACTTCAAGTACTTGTTAGTTGTCAGTTCTTTTATTCAACCGAAAATATTACGTAGCATAGCTCACAAAACTTCACGTCTTTCCAGTGCTCTACTTTTGCCGATTTTAAGTACATTAACCCATTTATGCCTAGCGTGACATACGCGTCATGTAACATGCTACCATTTATTCTCTTGTTGGCAACGGTGAATGCATCTGAAATGCCTGTTGTTGTACGTCTTTAAGGAAGCTCTATTGTTGATATTTAAGCGACTTTCTGCCAGTAGAAAGCAGCAAGAGGATAGTTTCTGATTGTTCATTTACTGAAGACTTTTTCTGAGTAAAATTATGTCTTGGAATAAGAAGTAAGTACTATTTTCTGAAGCAATATATCACACAATTGTTAAAACTTTTGCTTAGTTATAATATTAAAGCGCTGGAATTTATGTTATAGGTTAACCATAAAATGCAGTTCATTATTACGGTTGCAAATCCAGTTTCTAATTGCGTGTTGCACATGTGTTGCGCTAGGCAGAACAGTCAATATAATGTTTCCTTCTTTGTCAGAGGCCTGCTTGTGCATGAAATATAGTTACACTTGAGGCTGAGGAAGAAGATGCACCGGACATATTTACAGAGCCTCCTGAAGCTAATGTAGAGTCGGATGAATATTCTGGTGATGAAGATGATGGTGGGAAGATAGATGGTAATCGTGGACGAAGGAAACCTCATGCTGGAGCAGAAGCGGTATTGACCAACAAAAACTCGTTAGGTGGTAAACCAGAGAATGTCGCTTCAGATGAAACAGAAAAGCTACAGATCTCAAACTGTAATAAGGGATTGGAGAAGGGAGGATATGCAAAGTGATGACGCTTTATTTCCTGAGAGAGAACACAGTAAATGCAGAAACGTGTCTCCAATTCAGTGCTTTGAACTCTTTTAGAATGTTGAAATGATGAAATTTCACGGTACTGAAACTAAAAACACGCGTTGTTCAAGAACTGTCTAGACAACACGTGAAGAGATAAAAGGTTTTTTAGGAATTCTAATTCTCTCAGACTATAATCCTCTACCTAGCAGAAGATGTTACTGGAATGCAGGGTTGGGCATGAGAAACGAAATGGTGCACAACATGATGAGAAGAGACTGATTTGAAACAGTTACGAGGTCGATTCACTCACGTGATAACACACAAATTAATGCAACGATAAAATGTGGGAACTTCTTCCATTAACAGACGTGTTAAGAAAAGCGTTTTTTCTCCATTTTCAGCTTGTGGATTATGATGAGAGTATAATAAAGTACTTTGGTAAGCATGGATGCAAACAATTTCTGAAAGGTAAATTCATTAGATCTGGGTGCAAAGCACGATGTTTAAACACAAACCTGGGTTATCTAGTGGATTTTCAGATATACCAAGGAACCGATCCACAAAGGAACGAAGTGTACAAGAAAGCATTTGGAAAATGTGCTACACCTCTGGTTAAAATGACTGATTCACTTCCTGATAAAAGTACAAATCTGCCCTACAGATTTTATTTTGTCTATATGTTTACATCGCCAACATTGCTGGCTCACGTAAAATAACGAGGTTATGCTGCAACTGGCAGTATTCGTGAGAACTGTCTGCCTAAAGAATGTCACTTATACCCTCGAAGACAACGTCCAAAAGGAATAAGTGAGGACATTTTGATTAGGAGAGGAGCAAGGAAAGTGGAATGATTATTACTGGATGGCTACATGGTTATGCAGTAACAATTGCTATGACCAGCCTTGGGAACAACCTAGATCAGAACAGCAGACGAAGAGGAAGTGCAGAAGTTAAATAGCATAATTGTTGAGGTTCAGCATTTGGCAGGTTCCATGAAAGATAGCCTGGAGTGGCACACAACATTGCTATCGAACTTAGAACAAGGGATGTTGAATAACACGAGAATAGTAGGGGAATTAGCAGCAGAGCTAACCTGGTCTGCTAGCGAAACGAGGGAGGTACCGTATAGCGATTTGGAAAAAATATAGAAGCAACTGAGTGTGTTGGACAACAAATTGAATATAGTGACGTTGTTGCGTGGGCTAGCGGAGCAACGTTTAGATCTAGGAATGAAGTGGCGATATTGCAAGAGGCAATGTTTCATGCAGTGGATGGACAACTCAGTCGTACATTAGTTACACTGAGGGAATTCACGATGGGACTGCGGTGGGCAGAAAGGCAGTTTCCTGTAGAGATTGAGCAGGTAGCCAAAGCTGCTCTTCCGCATGGCTAGGGTGTATGTGGAAACAGGTGGAGTCAGCGAGCACGACTACCTGTCACTGCTACAGCATTCACTTGTATCCAATGAGATGGGGAATATTCAGGAAGTGGGTGGAGGCAAGGACACAGGGCAGGCAGGCTCACGTGGCAATGTCACGAGTAGAGTTGGAAAGTGCCTACAAGGGAAGGCTGTGATCTGTCCGGGTGGCCAGATATGGACTTGCACTTGCTGGCTCGACTGTTATGGCACTGTCGCAGAATACGTTGTATTGGCCAGAAGGATCTCTGAGGGTGTTACCGTTCAACATGTAACGTATTTAAATTACTCACTCAGTCCAGAGCTTTTGGAGTCCTTCTACAGATTAACAAAGCCTCAGTAACGGAGAATTTCGCTGGAACAAATGTGGAAGTATGTATACCATTTCCTGGAAGAAGAAGAGCGCAAACTTAGTCGTGAGCTTATCAGCCACCGGTTGTGACTTGTTTCTAGCAGACTATTGCGTATTGTGTTTCTCGGTAAGACACCAGAGGGTATACGCCGTGGAAATCCTAACACAACAGTTACCTGTAGAACGGTTGACCGGCATTGATCGTAGTAGCAAGTAGTTTTAAGGTCTTAATTAGTATATAAGGGTATGACAAGGTTATAAGAGTAGTATGGCGATGTAAATGCTTTTCTGTGACCTTCTAAAGGCCGCTTACAACACCCACGGTTTGTACTCTTGCAATTACCTTTAGTACACTACTGGCCATTAAAATTGCTACACCAAGTAGAAATGCAGATGATAAACGGATATTCATTGGATAAATATATTATACTAGAACTGACATGTGATTACATTTTCACGCAATTTGGGTGTATAGATCTTGATAAATCAGTACCTAGAACAGCCACCCCTGGCAGTAATAACGGCCTTGATACGCCTGGGCATTGACTCAAACAGAGCTTGGATGGTGTGTACAGGTACAGCTGCCCATGCAGCTTCAACACGATACCACAATTAATCAATAGTAGCGACTGGCTTATTGTGACGAGCCAGTTGCTCGGCCACCACTAACCAGACGTTTCAATTGGTGAGAGATCTGGAGAATGTGCTGGCCAGGGCAGCAGTCGAACATTTTCTGTATCCAGAAAGGCCCGTACAGGACCTGCAACATGCGGTCGTGCATTATCCTGCTGAAATGTAGGATTTCGCAGGGATCGAATGAAGTGTAGAGCCACGGGTCGTAGCACATTTGAAATGTAACGTAGACTGTTCAAAGTGCTGTCAATGGGAACAAGAGGTGACCGAGACGTGTAACCAATGGCACCCCATTCCATCAGGCCGGGTGATACGCCAGTATGGCGATGACGAATACACGCTTCTAATGTGGGTTCACCGCGATGTCGCCAAACACGGATGCGACCGTCATGATGCTGTAAACAGAACCTGGATTCATCCGAAAAAATGACGTTTTGCCATTAGTGCACCCAGGTTCGTCGTTGAGTACACGATCGCAGGCGCTACTGTCTGTGATTCAGCGTCAAGGATAACCGCAGCCACGGTCTCCGAGCTGATAGTCCATGCTGCTGCAAACGTCGTCGAAATGTTCGTGCAGATGGCTGTTATCTTGCAAACGTCCCCATCTGTTGACTCAGGGATCGAGACGTGGCTGCACGATCCGTTACAGCCATGCGGATAAGATGCCTGTCATCTCGACTGCTAGTGATACAAGGCCGTTGGGATCCAGCACGGCGTTCCGTCTTACCCTCCTGAACCCACCGATTCCATATTCTGCTAACAGTCATTGGATCGCGACCATGCTAGTAGCAATGTCGCGATAGGATAAACCGCAATCTCGATAGGCTACAATCCGACCTTTATCAAAGTCGGAAACGTGATGGTACGCATTTCTCCTCCTTAGACGAGGCATCACAACAACGTTTCACCAGGTAACGCCGGTCAACTGCTGTTTATGTTTGAGAAATCGATTGGAAACTTTCCTCATGTCAGCACGTTGCAGGTGTCGCCACCGGCGCCAACCTTGTGTGAAGGCTCTGAAAAGCTAATCATTTGCATATCACAGCATCTTCCTCCTGTCGGTAAAATTTCGCGTCTGTAGCACGTTATCTTCGTGGTGTATCAATTTTAATGGCCAGTCGTGTATTTCAGATGTTATTCTAGCTTTGGTAGTTGAAGCACTTAAACACAACTACCTCCTTCACAACCGCTAGTGACCTCAGATACCGCGTAATGGATAAAGCTCGGTCAAATATGAAATTATCGTGTGGTCTTGGTTGCATCTTATCTATTCCGTTCAAAAATGTTCAAATGTGTGTGAAATCTTATGGGACTGAACTGCTAAGGTCATCAGTCCCTAAGCTTACACACTACTTAACCTAAATTATCCTAAGGACAAACACACACACACCTACGCTCGAGGGAGGACTCGAACCACCGCCGGGACCAGCAGCACAGTCCATGACTTCAGCGCCCGAGACCGCTCGGCTAATCCCGCGCGGCTTTCTGTTCCGTCAGACTACTTCTTGCGAGTGATAATAATACTGGAAAACACTGTCGCCAGCCAAAATGATGAATCGATTGACGTTATTCAACAAATTCACCAAATTTGGTATTTACTATATTTTGGTTCTTATTAAAACTTTTTCTCTTTTAATAATTTCTATCACTGAAGGAACAGGATAACCCACGTTGATAGCAGAATAATGATTGCTTTCAACATAGGCCACGCGCACACACTTAGAAAGTTTTGGTCCATGAAAACAACGCCGAAACGACAATAATACCTACTTACGTTTCTGAAGGTAAGGTCAGCAACACTGCCTCTGAAAACATATATTGCGATAGTTTTGTAAGGATCGAAATGATTGCAAAAAGTGTTATACTTGGTTTTTCTTAGTTTTGTTGAAATAGTTACTTTACGTAATTTCTTGGACAGAAGGTCCCTATAACCTAGTTCACACACTAGGTAGAATTTTTATTTACTTTACGTACTTACAATGCAATCTACAATTCTCCACATTTACTTTAATTGCTGCTATTGAGTGATAATTTAAATTTACTTTGAAAGAAAACACTCACTCCAATGGATTCTCGCTTTCTTGCTTTACAGTGTAGGAAAGGATCCCTACTTGGAACGTATCAACACAGATCGTGTACGGAACTATGGACGGTTAATTTCTGTATTTTCGTCATGAGCACAGTTGATGGAGATTTAGGTGCTTTCAAGGCACGTACCGTTTTTCAGCGACTGAGATTATTACTTGTCTTCGTGGCGTCGAATTATGCGATTTATACCGGCGCAATTACGAGTTTGGCTTTCCTGGGGATTCGTGTCGATCTAAGTAATGGATGCCTTAGACCTTTCCCATCCAGGAACCAACACTCGCTCTGGACGTAATTTTATGTCTCTTCTAAAGCGTTGCAAACGCGTACGTCAGCAGTTCCCCTTCACTCAGTCAAACTTTTGCCTTTGTTTAAACGATACTGCGGAGTGCAGCGCGCACCAGCTTTCGTCTCCTGCCGCCACAGTGTCTCGCACCTGTCCCACTGAGCGTAACGTTGGAGAATGGTGTAGCTCTTGATTCTGTACTTCGTATTACTATTGTCAGCTTTGCACTTCAAAGGAAGTGTTGCCTTAACGGTACCTGTAACAATTTTTCAAAGGATGGTGATCTGGAGTGGCGCCACCCAGCTGCTCAAGACATTTGCAGCGAAAATCGAAATTCAATAGTGGACATAGCATTGCTGCACATAATCCGGTGCTCTGTGAATGATACGATCAGTGGCTTCCACTGCATTGTGAATTTACGCATACAATAAAATTGTAGCATGAACATGCCTGTACGTAGGATATATTTAAGAAAACTGAATGTGAGAAAGTTTTTTATTGCAGCTATCGAAGCGAAAAAAATTATTTTTAGCATTTTTGTGTACGCGCACCACGCACCAGGCACCACGCAAAAATCAATGCACGGAATTGGATGCGATTTTCAGTTGTATTTTTGCAAGTCTATCTTAAAATGTGATACAGCTTGCACTTGACACGCCGCGTAGAATCAAAGTTATCGCAGTTTTGCCATAAAAGCATGTCCCGTCTCACGCCACAGGAGACCTTCGCCTGCTGCAGACAATCAAATGTGCCGGCAGGACGGGAAAGCTTCGGGAGCCGCCGCGCGCGCCGGCGTCTCTTACACGCGGACGAAGTCTCGGGTAAAAGCTTGTCGCAGCGTGAAAATGCACAAAGCAAGGATGTCTCTGGCACCAGTTACACACTAATAAAGCACGTGAACAGTCTCAAAACTGTATTTCGCGTGAAATGGCTAAAGAAAAAATGTGTACAAGAGAGCGGTTACGTGTGCATGGCATCGGCTTTTTTAAATGTCCGTTGAACGAAACTACGCACACAACTGCCACCATTTAGTAAATTTTTTTAGCAAAGAATGCTTATTAATGTGTTTTTGTCAATCATTCCAACTTCGCCGACAACGGAAACAAGTCCGGGCTTATCTCAGACACTCCCTCGCCGAAATGGACAGCCTTGGATGCGCTCAATGCGAAGACAAATCCGTAGACAGCCAGACTTGTCACAACTCCGAACCAGTAGCCGATCTTCTCCCACCTGGTTTTATCGTCGTTCTGGAAACGACAGACTCTTCAGTTCCATGTTCTCCATTCACTGAGAAGATTTTGTGATCTGAAAACTATTACGGTATGAGAACTAATCTACTGTAATCTTGTATGATTTTAGAAAACACGTCTTGTCGGGACATCCGTCAGTATTTCTTGTCTACAAAATGACCTGTCTGCTAAAATACGATGCTCTTCTCTTGCCCCTAGTACGCCCATGGCTTCTTTCAAGAGTAGAAAAAATGCCGTGTGACTAGGGCCTCCCGTCGGGTAGACCGTTCGCCTGGTGCAAGTCTTTCGATTTGACGTCACTTCGGCGACTTGCGCGTCGATAGGGATGAAATGATGATCATTAGGACAACACAACACCCAGTCCCTGAGCGAAGAAAATCTCCGACCCAGCCGGGAATCGAACCCAGGCCCTTAGGATTGTCATTCTGTCACGCTGACCACTTTTTTTTATTATTAATTTTCATTTTGTTCGTTTTCGTTCGTTGTATCTGCTCGGTCAGAGACAGCAAAGGACTTGGAAGAGCAGTTGAACAGAATGGACAGTGTCTTGAAAGGAGGATATAAGATGAACATCAACAAAAGCAAAACGAGGATAATGGAATGTAGTCGAATTAAGTCAGGTGATGCTGAGGGAATTAGATTATAAAATGAGACACTTAAAGTAGTAAAGGAGTTTTGCTATTTGGGGAGCAAAATAACTCATGATGATCGAAGTAGACAGGATATAAAATGTAGACTGGCAATGGCAAGGAAAGCCTTTCTGAAGAAGAGAAATTTGTAACATCGAATATAGATTTAAGTGTCAGGAAGTCGTTTCTGAAAGTATTTGTATGGAGTGTAGCCATGTATGGAAGTGAAACATGGACGATAAATAGTTTGGACAAAAAAGAATAGAATCTTTCGAAATGTGGTGCTACAGAAGAATGCTGAAGATTAGCTGGGTAGATCACATAATTTAATGAGGAAGTGTTGATAGGATTGGGGAGAAGAGAAGTTTGTGGGACAACTTGACTAGAAGAAGGGATCGGTTGGTAGGATAGTTCTGAGGCATCAAGGGATCACCAGTTTAGTATTGGAGGGCAGTGTTGAGGGTAAAAATCGTAGACGGAGACCAAGAGACGAATACACTAAGCAGATTGAGAAGGATGTAGGTTGCAGTAGGTACTGGGAGATGAAGAAGCATGGAGAGCTGCATCAAACCAGTCTCAGGACTGAAGACCACAATAACAACATCTGCTCGGCGCGGACGTCGCAAAACACCCGTTCCAGCTCGTCGTTGATCCATTAACTCAGTTTTTTTTATTACAGAGGGCAGGTAACCCTCTGACCGAACACGCTGAGTTACCGTGTCGGCTGACCACTCAGCTACCGGGGGCGGACTTCAAGAGTAGAAACAGAGGCGACAGCAAGTGTGTCGATCTGCAGACACCGTTGGCACCTTGTGTAGCTGTATAAGTGTTACTGGCGTTTTGATAGGAGGACGACCGTGCGTGATGTCTACAATGAAAATACTCTTATACGTATTCTTTTTATCGAAAACTCTCATAGGCATAGTAGCTACGGTGTCGTTGTAAAATTCTTCACACACGGTAAATATCCCTTAACTCGCCAGTTGACTTTTCTGTAACGTACACGACGAGGTGGCGTCTCTGGGGCCCCTATGTTTAAACCGAGATTTAAGCCAAAAATCATTTGAAATTTTGAATTTATGCTTTATAACATTTATTTTTACAGTTATTTAACTGTTTTTTAAACGCTTATAGTTTATTTTACTGCTCTAAACAAAGCCTGCTTCATGTTACTATTTATCACACATAGGCACATAAATTTGTGTGGTTCTTTTAAGTAGTACGAATGAATAGACTTTTAGAGTACTGAATTTCACATTCTGAAAAATTATACAGTCTCTGTAGCAAATAAATTTCCAAATAAAACTAAATTCCAGGGTTTAAATTTGCGCATAAAAATTCCACCCGATAGATGCAAAAAGAAAGTCTGTCGAAATGACATTCATTGCTGGGAACTACATTTTTATCACCACTCAGAACACATTCGATTTTAATAGACGCTTTAACTATTTCATTGAAGAAATAGACAGACCCACATCAAAACTTCTCTGAAGTTCTTCCTCTGAATAATACTCTCGTTCGACAGCAGAACTGTGATCACTGGCTAACGTAAAATCGTCGTCGTTTACGTTTATTTCTTGGTCTATATCCATAGACCGATTAATAATTTCATCAAACTCGGGAAAGTTAAAAATGACACATTCGTGCCAACACATTTTGAGCTATACGGCACCGTACTGAAGAAAACAGGTACGTAGTTCACGAGGCGCGGTCTAGGAGACTCCAGCACCCATCAGTAACACGCGTCAACAGTAAAGACAGAAGGCGATAACGCAACCGACAACAAAACATCGTAGGCTTGGTAATTTCAGGAGGGTAGGGAGAGTATAGAAGCATTCCACCACAACTCGCCTTGGAGAGCGAGTTGGAAAATTTTCGAGCGGTCTGAGAGACCACACCTCGTCAGTTAAGAGATATGACTGTTTCAGAACTATACCAAGGTGTTTTATTGTAGTTAAGATGGGTTGTCTTTCGCACCACAAAAGAACTCTTATCGAATACGTACACCCACGTAACAGTTTATTTTTAAAAATTGGGCACGTTTGTATTGTGGCTGTAACGTCACATTGCTCAATATGTTAACATCGCGTACCGTCACCTTATGACGATATTAAATTTATGTAGATTGATTATGTTGGCGTTTGAAAACATTTGCACTCGCGTACATGGCTTTCTACCCTATTTACTGTTAATTTGCAGATCGGTTTTGTTATAATAATTAAAAAATCTTGTTAACGGCCCTGAAAGATTCTCTTCTTTTCAGTCTTCCAGAAAGTGTCAGACCGTTTCTTATACTCCTTCGCTATCATCATCTGATGATTCTAAATCTTCAGAACACCCTTCATTATCACTTACTTCCTCATTTTAGCGGTCATTCTTCTTACCACCAATGGAGGGTGTAAAGAAGCATCGAATTTCAGTTCATTGTTTCCATCTTCATTTGGAAAGTTATCTATGATATCTGCAACGAAACTGAAAAGTACAAATAAGAGCGCAAAGAAAAGCCTATACACTTCCATTGCATATGAAATAGCCGGAAAAGAATGATTTAAGTCTGTCATGTCTTTACTACCTCCCGCTATTTTACATTCAACCGTTTCAGTTTGACCGTCTTTCCATTCAAATCCAGGAACGGCCGCACTGTAGCTCGTGGGTAGCCGGTAAGTCGAGGTGACGTGCAGTTTGTACCTAAAGTGGCTGCAGAGCGGCAGGGCGAGCGACGAACAAGTGCGCACGAGTGTAGCCAGGTCTTAACTGCATACTTTCACTATGTGGCCCACGTTCTCAAGCCAGGCCGTTTGTGGGAGCCGACAATTCACCAGCGTGCTTCCCTTATTAAATGTAAAACATGAAGCCAAGTGGATGATGTTTTGTTGAGAGCGCTGATTACCAATAATTTAAAGGTGTCCCTGAGTTTGTATTGATAGGCAAATAACAGCTGAGAGCTCACTCTCAGCTCGTTTTCCCCTTCTTCCTGCGCATAATTTTTATAGCCAAGGATTCAACAGATCTCGACAGGCAGGAAGCTGTAGCCGTGTGAACTCTCGGTTCCGGCCCACTCTCGTGCAGTGCTGGAGAGCAGACTCTCGCTTCTGCCTAAACGGCACGTACCAGTCGCAAAAGCTCTATGGCTAAAACACTCTCATATATATATAGCTTAGCATTTGCTGGTACTAGCTTCAATACAAAGTGGACGTGTATTAATCATGATACTTACGCGTCACGCAATCCGATTAAATAGTAGTGTTCCATTTTATTTTGTAATTTAATTTTTCCCTTGTACCGTGAGCAGCAGACAGAGATATACTGGACGCGACTACGCTTCTGGAAGTGCGAAGCGTTAAGCAAGAGATGAAAAGGAGATATAGAGACATGCTGTTAGATCTGAAACACTTAAACTGAGTTCTTTAATATTCAGAATGCGTTTGCCGAATATACAGAAAATGAAGTTCGAAATAGAAAAGTTGTAGTTGATTGTAAGGACGATAGCTATACGACAGAAGATGCAACTCCTTCCGTTGTAGTTACGTTTTCTACGAGTGACACACCAACTGAACAGACGGCAAGTCTTCCCAGTTCAACCGCATCGTCTACGAGCCAGACTGAATTGAAAAGCATATCGAGTCCTATCGGCCCAGAGACCTCGCCTTCAGGACAAAGAAAAGTCGACGAAATGTTACAGGCTTCTGATGTTACTGCATCTTGTACAAATGGAACACAAAGTGAAAGTTAAATGTGTTCTAACGATGCTGATGAGGGCCATACAACTTTTACAGAATTTATTAGATTATGAAAGGAAGTAGCCAAGTTCAGCATACGAACAGTAGTTTTTTGTCTTCAGTCAAAATATAAGAGAAGGAAAATAGGCTAAGATTCTGTTGAAAGTCGTTTGTCACATATAAACATAAACTAACGAATAATACTTACATGAGGGATTGGTTGTGCTATTCAGAAAGCAAAGGGCGACTGTTCTCTTTTGTCTTCAACGTGGCAGATTCTGACGGCTCGCCACGGCTTACGAAAGACGTGTTAGACGACTGGAAGAATGTAAATACTTTGCTGAAGAGACATGAAGAAAGCAATTCGCATAGAAAAGCGATTATTTCCCTGTTAGTTCTAAAAACAAGGATGCACTTGTCGATTCTCAACTTGTAGGTCAAACTGAGAGCGAACAAAAGTACTGACGAACACACTTAGAAGGAATTGTTGCTGCTGTAAGTTTTCTAGCTGAGCGTGGGCGAGCATTTCGAGATACCGATGAAACTGTTGTTCCACCCATCAATGGAAATTATTTACAGTTTTTAGAATTACTACCCAAATGTAATGTGCTTGTGTCCCAACATATACGTATTCATGCAAATAAAGGAAAGGGCCATATGTCATATTTGTCAAAGACAACGTGTGAGAAATTTATCCATCTAATTGCAGCAGCCATACTGGATCATATTATTTGCGGAATTAAGAGATTCAAATAATATTCAGTCTCTGGATTCTACTCCTGATATACCTCACGTAGATCAACTGACTCTGATAGTCAGTGGAAAGATTTGTGAAGTTTTCGGGTATGGAAGGTCATACTGCTGAACAACCCTCCGAAAGCTTATGACGTTGATAGCAAAGATTTTCGTCGGGAAAGCTATGACAGCGTCAGTAATATGAGTGCCAGGTGCACCGGCTTAGAAGCACGAATTAAAGATATAAATAAGTAGGCTGAATATATTTTTCGTTTTCACATTCGCTAAATTTGGCCGCCAAGTTTGCTGCAGAATGTTGTACAGAAACATCCATTTTCTTTGATTTCCTTGTAAGCATCTACACATTTTTTCCGCTTCTACCTATCGATGGAGCCTTCTTTTGAAAGTACTGAAAAATGACTGTACTACAATTCCGATTTTGTAAAGGTTATCGGAAACTAAGTTGTTCCCCAGAGGTGATGCAACAAAGGCGCTTTCATTTGCTTTTCGTGCGATCATACAAGTTTTGAGTGACATATCTGGTAATATGCATCAAAAGGTAGAGTGCCGCAATCAGTCTTACGGACTGGTTTTGAAAATGGGTAAGTCGGAAGCGGGAGTAATGTGCACCGCATCAAACAGAATCCTAGAGCGCTTGCAAGCGACTAGCGTTCCACTGCAGTCGTCTGATAGAGATCTCAGCGCCGGATATGCACTTTATGCATCCTTATACGAATATAACCAAGCAATGAGGTTCAAATTTTCATAAATTGAGGCAAAAACCAAATCCCTGACTAGCTGTGAAGAATATCAGTAACAAACTTCAACACGACACAAGCGAGATACAAAGTACGACAATTTTAGTGGATCAACTACACTCGATGAACTTGTAGAAAGAGAATATTTTGAATCGCAGGTGATTGTTGTGATAATTGACAATGTATTGGCTGCATTAGCTAACCACATACAAAAATACCATCACCTGACTAATGTTTTTGGAATATTACTGGACTTTAAATCTCTTGCGGCAGAAGAGATCTTGAAAAGAGCTCCTCACATCGTGAATGCTTACCCAGATGGTTGAGAAGAGTCGGTAGGGAACGAACTGGTACAGTTAGCTGAGGTGGGTGCTGAAAGCGGATATCGCTGCTGCCATTGACAGAAAAAAGAACGAAGCTTTGGAACTACAAATTTACAAATTTTTAATGGAAAATTCGTTAGGAACTTGTTTTCCACATGTAGAAATAGCCTTACGCATTTACGTATCTTTAATGATCACGAACTGCAGTGGAGAACGTCCTCTTTCAACGTTAAAGTACATTAAAAATGAATTAAGAAATACGATGGGACAGGAACGTCTAAATGACCGTAGTATAATGAACATTGAATACGATTTGCTCAGACATTGATCTAACTGGTATTATTTCTGAATTTTCCGAAATTCAGCCGAGAAATGTTTATTTGTAACAATCTTGTTTTATTCTATATCCTAAACCATACGACCCAGCCGGCCGAAGTGGCCGTGCGGTTAAAGGCGCTGCAGTCTGGAACCGCTACGGTAGCAGGTTCGAATCCTGCCTCGGGCATGGATGTTTGTGATGTCCTTAGGTTAGTTAGGTTTAACTAGTTCTAAGTTCTAGGGGACTAATGACCTCAGAAGTTCAGTCCCATAGTGCTCAGAGCCAGAGCCATACGACCCAAACAAACAAAGGGCCCCTTGTCAGAATTAGCTATGGGCCACGCACTTGCTTAATACGGCACACGCAACATGAGTCAGAGTTTATGGGTCAAATGCGCTGTTTTCCAATAATTTTGAAGAACGTAACTATTTGAACCAGAAAGAATTCTATTACATTCAATAAATAATGATCCACAATTTTTTCTGTGGACTTTTTGATTCTTAAGAGTTAGAATTTGGTGATGATGTACTTTTTCTAGAGTCTCTCCACCATGTTCTATGGGCTTATGTGAGTGACATGTACTAGTATGTATTTTCTGTTGGTAAAAACTCTCGTCTTGTGCTGATACGCATGTTTCCACTATGTGAATTACGCTCTCACCATGTTCAAAGCGCATCACTTGTAGAGATTTCCTAAGTGGCCGTAGCAGAGGAAGTCCGAGGGCGCCAGTTCTGTGCTATAGGGTGTACAAGAAAATGACTTCGAAAACTTTTTTCTTTATTTACTATTAAAAACAGTCTTGGTCACGATTTATTTATCAAGGTGACCGGTTGCGACCACTACTGTGGTCATCTTCAGACCATTGAGTAGGAACCTCTTTCTGTTGGAGAATCACTACTAGTCCTTTCAGATGCAAAGCATCGTAAACGGATCTTGAGTTTTTTAGTGGCATCACACAGACTTCTGAATTAATCATAGTAACACAGCAAGGCGTGGGCCAGGGATTATATCCACCCTTTGTAAATATTTTAATGTACTTACATACTACATATTTTAAAACTTCAAAGCAAATATTTATTCTTTTCAATTAATATTTCTACATGACCTTTAATTGTTGTAATGTTTTCAGTTAAACATAAAGCAAAAGATGAAGTCGAACTGATGTGTAGCAGTAGGTGTGATTTTCCACAGCAATATCTGTGTATTGTCAGTAAAAGTGAACAACTATCAAGAAAATTTGCTATTTTTTGTACTAGCACTAGTATTAGTAATAGTAGTATACACTACTGAAAATATTCAAATATTGGGTTGGTGCATAAATTGGTAGTGTTATTCCATAAGTTTAATAAAACCCAGAGATATACATGACTGAGACTTTCGCCATCAGCAATATATTTTCCTTGGCTATTTACAACAGGCTAATGGTGGTTTAAAGCTGGCATGAGTGCATTTATTAGTACGGGTCGCCTACATCAGGGGCAAGTAAATATTCAGAGGCAAACCTATCGTTCTCTTTCGATTGACAGGTTCTTAACCTATTGTTCCGCTAAGTGGATTATGACTCCCTGGGGATAATCCGTCTTGCTAAGAAATCCGCTTCCCCTCTCCCTCTCCCTCCCCCTCCCCTCCCTCTTCTTCTCCCCCCCCCCCACTCCTCTGCCAAGTCCCCCACCAACACAAGCTGTCTTCTGATCTCACATTAATTGACTAATTAATTAAATCGATCAATTAATGAACCACTCCTCCTTTGGGAAACCACCAGCCCTTCCTCTCCTCTCCCCCACCTCGAAATTGGCGGGAAGAAGACTCAGCTGATTGGCTGTTTGCCGGGAAACCGAATACACTGCATGAAATATTTTTTAAATAATTTCTGGTGGACAACGCAATGTGTGGAATATTGTTTATTTAAACAATTTATTGGATACAAGGCAGTGTTGGGAATACTGTTTGTTTAAGCAGTTTGTAGCTGACGAAGTAGTACGGACTTGCTTTCGATTGCAAAAGGAATGCTGTCAACGTAACTCGCCACATGTAATCACACTGTTGAGAGTCTCCCAGCCACTGCGCTCGTGCCGCCTGCACATTACTCCGCGGGCCCGCGCACTGGGCTGTCTCGCACCGCCGCAGACGGCGCTGATCCCCTGAACGAAAGCTGCAGGCGGCGGCAGATTCCTGGGAGAGCGCCTCTACTGTCGCTCAAGTGGCGACATCCTCTCCCGTGCCACTGCGGTCAGGCGGAATTGCAAACAAGGCGGTGTTTAATCGGTAAATGCCCAGCTGTGCATGTCTTAGAAATATTCCCTCACTCTATCGGAATGATTGACTAATTAATGAAATTGATACCCTTTGTGTGGGACAGTTTCTCCTTGCATCCTATTGGTGCATACTAGGAGTGGAATATTTGGCGGGATTCGATCCTGCAACCACCTCGTTTCCAAACCCTACTGGATTTTTCCCCTTTGCTTCCTGTTGGTTTCATCATTTGGCAGGAAGTCCATGACGTTGGAGGTAGCTGGAAATTTTAAATTTCATCTCACTTACGTACTACGTCCTTGAACAATTTGCGGAAGTGACTGGACAGATGCGTGTTAGTAATACAACTGTCGGAAACAATAAATTGATGTATCGCGAATTTGATGTTGCGATTGGGTTTTTACATCACTATATAGCCCCTAAGTTGGCTGTCTCAGCTACATCGGGACGAAGAATGAGCAGGGAGAACAGGAGCAGGAGGAGCAGAAGGATCTACTGCCTGATAGGACAGAGACAACAGCAAATAACTCTGCAAGACAGAGCCCACTGTCATGCACTGAGAAGTACTAAACAGGTTGCACTTAAACCACATCCCAGTCCGTAGTTCATCTACATCTACATACATACTCCGCAGTGCACCATACGGTGCGTGGCGGAGGGTACCTCGTACCACAACTAGCATCTTCTTTCCCTGTTGCACTCCCAAACAGAACGAGGGAAAAACGACTGCCTATATGCCTCTGTACGAGCCCTAATCTCTTTTATCTTATCTTTGTGGTGTGTCCGCGAAATGTAAGTTGGCGGCAGTAAAATCGTACTGCAGTCAGCCTCAAATGCTGGTTCTCTAAATTTCTCTGTAGCGATTCACGAAAAGAACGCCTCCTTTCCTCCAGAGATTCCCACCCGAGTTCCTGAAGCATTTCCGTAACACTCGCGTGATGATCAAACCTACCAGTAACAACCGTCTCTGAATTGCTTCTATGTCCTCCCTCAATCCGACCTCATAGGGATCCCAAACGCTCGAGCAGCACTCAAGGTCGTATTAGTGTTTTACAGATGAACCACATCTTCCCAAATTTCTACCAATGAACCGAAGACTTCCGCACAACTGCCATTACAATCTTCTCCCACTTCATATCGCTCTGCAATGTTACGCCCAAATATGTAATCGACGTGACTGTGTCAAGCGCTACACTAATAATGGAGTATTCAAACATTACGGTATTGTTTTTCTTATTCATCTGCATTAATTTACATTTATCTGTATTTAGAGTCAGCTGCCATTCTTTACTCTTGTGTCCTCCTACAGTCACTCAACGACGACACCTTCCCGTACACCACAGCATCATCAGTAAACAGCCGCACATTGCTATCCTCCCTATCCAAAAGATCATTTATGTAGATAGGAAACAACAGCAGACCTACCACACTTCCCTGGGGCACTCCAGATGATACCCTCACCTCCGATGAACAGTCACCATCGAGGACAACTAGTAGAAGTTGTCTGGGGCTAGGCGTCGGACGCCGTGACCCGGTGTCCAGTCGCAGCGCCCCATCTGAGAGAGTCGCACAGCACGAGCTGCCGCAGGGGAAGCGCACCACCGCGGGCCCTGGAGGGAGTCCAGGGAGGATTGCAGTGGCAGGAATTCGGATGTTATCATTACGTGCAGCGGCAACACTTGTCAGTGATCGATACCGAATCACTCACTTTTCCACAGAGAATACATGCGACACATGCGATCACTGAGACAGCCCAACGCACACTGACTATTAGTTGGCTATTCAGCTTAGCAGACAGCGCCACCGCCAGGACTTGCCCCTGCGGCTCTGGGCGAGAACCGGCTAGCCAGCTGGCTGCAAGTTGTCTCTGTACCCGTCGCTAGCGAGAGCCTTAAGCCGGAGATGCCCATTCGTTCCTGTCCCTCTACTGAAGTTAAAAGAAGAATATGTCGCAGGTATTCCGATTTCTCCACTTGGCACTTCATTTTCTAGCGTCCACAGCTGCGCCCACTACCACCAGATGGCAATACGTAAACGCAAATGGCAATAGCCAACTAAAAATAAAAAATGAGCACCGATAAATAAACCCATGGCAACAGGCATACGAACATGCAAAACAGAAACGCTATGAAGCTATTCACAACCCTAATATGTTGTTAAGACAGTACTATTAGATATTTTCATAGTTTGAACTCTACTTATAAATCAGTAAACGTTTAAAAAAAGTGTTGTCAGTAAAATTGAAAAACAGCTATCGAACTCTATGCTTTTTAGGTTTGATAGTTGACGGTTTGGCAACACATCCACGTGAGTGACATCAACACTATCCCAAAAGATTGTCACGATTTTTGTCAGCAGAGGAAGCTGGGTTGGTTTTTTTCTTCTTCCGTGAATGCAGGTGGTGCCACTACAGCCACTGTATATGCGTTTCTGGCTCAACTGATGCACCAAAGTTGCATCATTTGTAATGATCTGTGACAGAAAGGCCTCTCCTATGCCCGCAGTCTGCTCCAATAGTTCAGATGAAGAGGCTTTTTTTGTGTTGTGATTTTTTGTGAGCATCTGAGGAGGATTAATTCTGAATATCGAAGAGTCTCAGTCACTGGGCACACACTTAGACTATTCTCACTGATAGCGTAGTGCCCGTTGTCGAGTTGTGATGCGCCAGTCTGCACGAATAATGGCATCTGCCCGTTTCACCATGTCGCACACGTGCTGAAAGAGAACATCAAATCTGAAGCACGTAAATTAACTTTTTCTACATATGACATTCTTGGTGTGTAAGTTCGTGGCGTTTTTGTTTTGTATGTTGGTATTCGCGTTGCTATGGGTTCATTTACCGAATATAATTTTTTATTTGTAGTTGATATTTGGATTCATGTATTGTCTTTTTGTCATTTGGAGATAGTGAGTGGGACTGTGGACGCTAAAAATGCAGTGCCATGAGGAGAAAGCGCAACATTTGCGACATATTCTTCTGTTTGAGTTCAGTGGAGGGATGGAATAAGCGGGGGCAGCCAGAAAGAGTGTACGCCGCTTATGGGGATAATGCCATTGGACAGAGTACGGCAGGAAAATGGTTTTCTCGTTTTGAGGAGGATCGTTCTGATATTAGTGACCCTCCACGTTCAGGAAGACTTTCAGCATTTGACGAGTACTGTTTAAACGTGTAGGTCCACACTGACCCACTTGAGTGTAGCCGAGAGGCGGCAGCTGTGACGGACTCTGACCGTGCCCCCACTGTGCGGCATTTGCACGCAGAGGGGGAGCTTCAAAACTCCAGTGTGTGGGTGCTGCGCGTTTTAAGCCAAAATCACAAAAATCACCGGGAAGCCATGTGTGCACCTCTCCTTGCTCGTCATCAACTGTCTTGTGAACAACACCGACCACTCCTATGCTGTGTCGTAACTGGAGATGGTTCAAATGGCTCTGAGCACTATGGGACTTAACATCTATGGTCATCAGTCCCCTAGAACTTAGAACTACTTAAAGCTAACTAACCTAAGGACATCACACAACACCCAGCCATCACGAGGCAGAGAAAATCCCTGATCCCGCCTGGAATCGAACCCGGGAACCCGGGCGTGGGAAGCGAGAACGCTACCGCACGACCACGAGCTGCGGGCAACTGGAGACGGGACAAGGAAAAGACAGGAATGACTGAGCCCAAACAAGGCAGCAACTCGCCATACAAAGACCTGTGGGCATCCACAAAAGATAATGTTATGCATCTGGTGGAACAGCGACAGTGTGGCGTACTGTGAGCTGCTTCCCCGAGGCGTAACCACCACTGCTGACATTTATTGTCAACAAGTGGGACGTCTTTCAGACGCGCAATCCAAGAGCAACGATCGGGAACATTGCGTGAAGAGACGCTACTCCACGATAACGTCTCCCCCCCCCCCCCCCCCCGACATTGTGCTAGACTGACACAAAACACTATACAGGAGTTGGGCTGCGATGTCATTCTGTAACCACCGTATTCATCTGATCTTGTGGTCTCAGAATTTCACCTTTTCAGCTCTCTGTCGAACAACCTTCAAGGACCTAGCTTCGCGCATGAAACTGCGCTCCGAACATGTCTCGACGACTCCTTCGCCTCAGAACCATGTGATTTCTAAAGTCGCAGAATAGAAAAGTGACCCCAGCATCGGCAGACTGTTTTAAATAGTGAAGGAGAATATACCGGGTGATCAAGAAGTCAGTATAAATTTGAAAACTGAATAAATCACGGAATAATGTAGATAGAGAGGTACAAATTGGCACACATGCTTGGAATGACATGGGGTTTTATTAGGTCCAGAAAAATACAAAAGTTCAAAAAATGTTCATCTGATCACAGTAACAATAATTAGCATAACAAAGTAAGACAAAGCAAAGATTATGTTCTTTGCAGGAAATGCTCAATATGTCCACCATCATTCCTCAATAATAGCTGTAGTCGAGGAATAATGTTGTGAACAGCACTGTAAAGCAGCTATGGTCAGGCATTGGCGTTGGATGTTCTCTTTCAGCATCCCTAGAGATGTCAGTCGATCACGATACACTTGCGACTTCAGGTAACCCCAAAGTCAATAATCGGACGGACTGAGGTGTGGGGACCTGGGAGGCCAAGCGTGACGAAAGTGGCGGCTGAGCACACGATCATCACCAAACGACGCGCGCAAGAGATCTTTTCGCGTCTAGCAATATGGGGTGGAGCGCCATCCTGCATAAACATCGCACGTTCCAGCAGGTGTTTATCAGCCAGGCTGGGGATGATGCGATTCTGTAACATATCGGCGTGCCTCTCACCCGTCACGATAGCAGTTACAAAATCAGAAACACGCATTTCCTCGAAGAAAAAAGGCCCCATAACGGTAGATGTGGTAAATCCAACCCCTACCGTGACTTTCTCGTCGTGCAATGGAGTTCCCACGACAGTTCTAGGATTTTCGGTAGCCCAAATTCTGCAGTTGTGGGTGTTGACAGACCCTCGGAGCGTGAAATGAGCTTCGTCGGTCCTCAACACGTTACTCAACCAATCGTCATCTTCCGCCATCTTTTGAAACGCCCACACCGCAAATGCGCTCCGCTTCACTAAATCGCCAGGTAACAGTTCATGATGCCGATGGATTTTGTACGGATAGCATCGGATGGCACGCCTAAGTGCTAACCGAACAGTAGTGTATGGAATGCCGGTGCGACGTGCGACTGCACGAGCGCTGACTTCCCCGTGCATAGACGAACCCGCTACAGTCTCCATTTCTTCCTGAACTGTCTCAGCAGCATTAGGCCTTGTGCTCGGTCGGCCACTACGGGGTCTATCGTCTAAACAACCCGTGGCTTCGAACTTCGAAATCATTCTCGCATCATCTGCATTTGTCAACGAACCTTTACCCGTTCGAACCCCCTTCCTATGGCGACAGGATCGTAATGCTGAACTAGCAAATTCGCCATTATGATAATACAGCTTCACTAAAAGCGCCTTTTCAGGTAACGTCAACATGCTGCTACTGCTGGCGCATCTGATTCTCTCTCTCATTACAGTTCCTTTTAAACACGATTGTCATGCGCAGTCACTGACGTTTTGCTGTCCAGCGGCATCTGTCGGAGATTTTTTGAACTTTTGTATTTTTTTTTTGTTCCAATAAAACCCCGTGTCATTCCAAGCATGTGTGTTAATTTTTACGTCTGTATCTACATTATTCTGTGGTTTATTGAGTTTACAAATTTATACTGACTTTTTGATCACGCGGTATTATTGATGACTGAAGTATCTGTTGTGTTTATTAAACTTATGGAGAAACGCTACGAGCTTATGGACCAACCCGATATGTTAACAGCAATAAAGAAATTTCGGGGATTATTTATTGATCAACATTCGTACAATAGCAGTTCCAAACTCTTAGTTTGCAAATAGAAGTGGACCATCTGATTTATTGCGATGCTTCAGTTTCTCATGGCGTATTTGTTGGTCTAACAGTCCACGGGTGTACACCGTCGAAGAACCTAGCCGAGAAGACCGCAGACGCACTCGACTGATGTATCTCAACTATTGAGCAGTCGCAGAGCACTGTTTGTCCTAGAACCGTGCGATCGACTGCAATCGTAGCAGGATCTTGGCACAGACTTCCAAGTAGTGGGACAAAATCCCCAAAATCCCATAGAAATTCGCACAAGGGACGATCTCGTGAGCCGAGATTCCGCCTACAATTTTAGGAATGCCTGGGAAGCAGCACTGAGTTTAACTAAGAAGATCCTCGGCAAACGAAACGATTTGGCGACCGGGGCAGACAGTGGACTTCCACGAACGCCAGCACGGACGCCGACGCTGGCAGCTCCGCGACCCCCAGCGTGCGGCTGCGGGGGTGGGCCGCGGGGGCGGGGGGCGCTGGGGTCGGAGCTCAGGTCGACCACGTACCCGACGGCGGCCCGTCGGACGCTATGAACTGGCGGTACACCCGTGGACCGTTCCATCGTCTGATTTATTTTGCATTATGCTTCTGTTCGTCTGCACGGGCAGGTTTCGGCTAATAGTGTGTTCTGGATTTGCCTCACTTACGATCATTTCTCGATGTTGGACTACAGAGTGCACACCAGCTGATCTAACTGAAATGCCTCGCAGCTGGTGAACCTGCTGATAGCGGGCACGGAGACGACCGCTGTGACCGTCAGCTACGCACTGGCTCTGCTGGCGCTGCACCCAGAGTGGCAGGACGCGGCCCGCCAGGAGCTGAAGGACGTGTTCGGCGACGGCGAGGACTGCCTGCGCGCCCCCAGCCTCGCAGACCTGGGCGAGCTCAGGCTGGTGGACAGCATCGTCAAGGTGAGCCGTCGTCCGCTGGCTCTTCCGTACGCGAACTGACACAGTAGGGCCCCATATTCTATACGTACTGGCGGCTGGGTTACCGGCCAGTACGCTTTACATATAACAAGCGTTTCAGTCTACAATCGCATTTTTATTTTATTTTGCCAACTTGCCGCCAGTTTCTCTAAAATGTATCATCCTCGGGCCATCCCCTAGCACACGGTCATCCCACTCGCTTCCCTAGTAGATGCATCAAATACTGCTATACAGTGCTGTGACAAAATTGATGAGATATGGATAAGCACACCTACAGACAGCTGTAGTACCAGGTACACGCGACCGAAACTGACAGACTCTCAATACGCAGTGGTAGTTGAAGTTAGACGCACAGGACATTCCATTTCGGGAGTCGTTAGCGAATTCAATATTCTGAGTCTACAGTGTCAAGAATGTGCTGAGAATACCAAATTTCGGGCATTACCTCTCACCACAGACAAAGGGCTGCCAGACAGCCTTCACTTAAATGACCGACAGCAGCGAGGTTTGCATAGAATCGTCAGTGTTAACACACAAGCAACACTGCGCACAATAACAGCAAAACTCAGTGTGTGGCCGGCCAAAGTGGCCGAGCGGTTCTAGGCGCTTCAGTTTGGAACCGCGTGACTGCTACGGTCGCAGGTTCGAATCCTGCCTCGGGCATGGATGCGTGTGATGTCCTTAGGTTAGATAGGTTTAAGTAGTTGTAAGTTCTAGGGGACTGATGACCTCAGAAGTTATGTCCCATAGTGCTCAGAGCCATTTTTGAAAACTCAGTGTGGGGCGTACGATGAACGTCTCCGCTTGGACAGTCTCGCGAAACTTGGCGACAGTGGTCTGTGGCAGCGGACGCCCCTGCGCGACTGCCTTTACTAACAGTCTGTCACAGCCCGCAACGCCTCTCCTGGGCTCGCGACTGTATCGGTCGGACCACAGACTACAGCTAAACAGCGGCCTTGTCAGATGAGTCACGATTTCAGTTGATAAGAGCTGACGGTAGAATTCGACTGTGGCACTAATCCCACGAAGTAATGGACTCAGGTTACCAATATGGCACTGTGCAAGATGATGGTGGGTCGTTAACGGTGTCGACTGTGTTTACGTGGAATGGACTGGCTCCAGTGGTCCAGCTGTATCGATAAACGGCTGCAAACGGTTATGTTTGGCTACCCGTTCCCAAACAAGAGAATGCGCAATGTCACCAGGTCACAACTCCTCGCAACTGAACGTTCTGAACAGTACAAGTGAATGATTTGGTCACCCAGGCCGCCTGAACTGAATCCCATCGAACATGTATATAATCGAGAGATCAATTCGTGCACAAAATCCTGCATCGGCAACCTCTCCGCAATTATGGGCAGCATGGCTCGTTGTTTCCGCAGGGGACTTCCAATAAACTTTTGAGTTCATGCCACAAGTCGAGTTGCTCCACTACACTGGGCGAGAGGTGTTCCGCCACGATATTAGGAGTTATCGTATGACTTTTGTTCTCCTCAGTGTACATATTTGGAAAGTAACCGTGACGACTGCGTGCCAGGGGATGCCCTGAGGAGATACTGTGTAAGCAAACCAGTAGCCAGTAGCCAGAATTAAAACTGCGACCACAGACTAAAACCAGTATTACTTGTCACCTTCGTGTGTGGGCAGCAGTTTGCGAGAATTCTTTCAGTTTTCCACCTTCTTCCCAGCATGTTTTATGTGTTAATTTCACTTTAAATCCCTCCATACGCATTCTTCCAAATATTTAATGAAATAGGCTGCATCCAATGAGCGTTCAGAAACTTCTCTATACAAAACAGCATAATCCACAATGTCATAGGGCTTCCAACACTGTCCACAAAATCGTTTATATGTGCTGCGAACGGTACCAGTTCTATAATGCTCTTTTGTGCTAGGCCCGAAGTTTCTTTCATGTCTCTAGATTTCTATCTGTTAAGAATAATACACTGTGTTCTCTTTGCTAGGAACTCTTCAGATCGTGGGAAAGAGGCTTCTGATGATCAGTACAATCGTATTTTGTTCATTAAGCGATGGCCCCGAACAGTACCGCAACCTTCTGGAATTTGAAATACATGGCGTAACCTGAGCTACAGTATCTACTGCCTTCTGACTCTCTTGTACGTTGAAATATCCTAGTACTATATAACAGTGCGTCAAAATCTGTATTAACAATTAACATTATTTCTGACAACATTTTAAGGAATTCTAACAGAAAAGATAAATTTTAATAAAGTGAAACGAATCATATTTTTTATTCAAAGAATGTAGGTGACGATAACCTACCTTTGCACGGAAAAGTAACTGAGATCGGAAGCCAAACTTGTAGCTCGATGAACTGAAAGTTACAACATGAGGGGTACTGTGTCTATGGGGGCTACAGGTCACAGATCAAGTTTCCGCCACTAGTCGGCGCTACTGCTGGGCTCTGCAGTTGCTGGCAGTCGTGGGAAATTCAAAATTCCAAGATGGTGACAGCCGTTCTTTTCTCTCACATGACAAATCAAACTCTCATTATCAGTCACGTAACACACCACAGCCTTTCCTTCCTCGTATCATATTCCCCTCCCCTCTCCAGCTAATACCAGCATACTATTAAAGCGAAACAGGAAATCAGAGTGTAGCGGGCATTACAATAGAATCACGTGAGGGCCCACAAGCGGGCATCTTGGCTGTTTTCAAAAGTGCCTGCGCGACCTGAATTTTTGCACCACGTTCAAATGTGTGTGAAATCTTATGAGACTTAACTTCTAAGGTCATTACTCTATATGCCTACACACTACTAAACCTAAATTATCCTAAGGACAAACACACACACACACCCATGCCCGAGGGTGGACTCGAAACTCCGCCGGGACCAGCCGCAGAGTCCATGGCTGCAGCCCCCAGACCGCTCGGCTAATCCCGCGCGGTACCACCATGTTCAAAAGTGTTTATCCAAAAAATTGCATAAACGGTATATTTTGCGGTAATTCCTCATCTAAAATAGTCCAGCATCCACACACACACACACACACACACACACACACTCTCTCTCTCTCTCTCTCTCTCTCTCTCTCTCTCTCTCACACACACACACACACACACACCATTTGCTGACTAGCTGCTGAACAGTTCTGAATACGTACAGTATTTACACATCTATCTCAGCATGATCATCATAATCAATAAGTTTCAGCTCTCTGATTTATAAGCCACAGTATCTCTCTCTCTCTCTCTCTCTCTCTCTCTCTCTCTCTCTCTCTCTCTCTCTCTCTATCTCTTTGTAATCCTTAGTTTAATGAGGCAGCAACATTATAATACATTACAGAGGGATTGAAAGGAATACAGGTGTTACCACTACCTGACACCCCTAGTAGCTGACTCCCACTGCACTGTGGGAACAAGTCTCAACTTGCTCACTGTACTCTCATTTACGAACACTGGCAGTCCACACAGGTTGAGTCATGAAAGAGGAGTGCAGTATTGCCAATTCAAAGCGACAGTTGTCATACATGCAAAGAGGGGCTTTGCATTTGAAGAAGTGTGTGGCTTGTGATCATGTCTCTCTCTCTCTATCTCTCTCTCTCTCTCTCTCGCTCATATAGAATTCCTCGCTTATTGTATATGGAGGCTTACCACTATTGTCAGCCATCACAGCTCACAACAATTGCAGTAAAAATTCAGTAAATAACTTGCTGCAATGAAGTTTAATGCTCACACTGGCTATGACATTACCAGCGTAGCACTCAAGACGCTACTGAACATCATTGGCTGTCAGGAAATGTGTGATGTCAAGTGTACAGAATAAGCTACAGCGACAATCACTCTTGCTTGTTGGAACAACTCACAACTTCCCAGAACAAGCCTGAACTTGCTTAGTTGACATAATGATTAGACTTGCTGACATCTGCATATGCACACTGATGCGGTCTTCCAGTTTCTCATATTTCGCAAAACTGATGAGGTACTTGTGTATGCAAGGTGATGATAGCCACCTCGTCAACTGACCGTCACTGCCCGACCCAACAGCGACTAGGGGGATGACGGCAGCCACTTCGTCAATTGGCCATCGTTGCTACCACACAATATAATATGGTGGAATCGCCATCACCCAGAATTTTTCTGCAGTGTGACAGTGTGACTTGTTGGAAACAGAAGTAGTTAGAACTATTCAGAACATTTAGGAACT
Organism: Schistocerca americana; assembly: GCF_021461395.2. Lineage (NCBI taxonomy): Eukaryota > Metazoa > Arthropoda > Insecta > Orthoptera > Acrididae > Schistocerca > Schistocerca americana. The sequence goes on from NC_060127.1 coordinate 198,338,674, forward strand.
TATCTGGGTTAGTCGTAGTCAGGCTGAAGAATACTATGTCAGTTCGGAATGCCTGTTTGTTTGTGTTAACTATCACTGCCTTTCCTACTTAGCATTATCAGCAGAAGCTGACAGATGTTTTGTAGTGGAAGTTAAAATTAATGTTCTAGTGTGGAATCACTATAATGTTGGGTGACTTTGAAAGTATAGCAACTTCCTTTTCTTACCTATATGATGTGTTGAAAATGCTATTTCACATTTGTTCAGTATGCTGTTTCACATAATTTCCACTGTGTAACAACAGAAAATGATATACATTATGAACCAAAAGACGAAGTCAGTACCATACCATGAGGTCACTGATTGACTGACTGGTAGCATGTCTAAGCGTAACACATTCTGCCTAAAGTGAAGGTTGAGAATGAGGCTTTCGTTTAATGTTTAACTTCTTTTGTGTGTTGCCGAGTTTTGTGTTTAGTACGTTACTGCGTATATTTTCGCTATGTACTGCGTGTTATACTCGAAAGTGCCGTTTGGTAATGCTTACAGTTGATGTGATTTGGATCTGTACCTAATGATGAGATGAGATGAAATAGTGATGTACCTGTTTTGTTGTAGAGTAATTGCAAGTGTTTTTGTATGAGAGGAATGATGGATGGTATGTTTGTGCCTTGGTGTATGTGTATGTTGGGAACGAACCAGTGTGCATCTATAATGATTCTAAGTCCTTTGTTTTGAAGCACTGGTAGTTTGTGTAGGTGAGTATCAGAAGCCCTGACCCAGACATCACAACCATATAGTGTAGCAGGAAGTACTAACCCATTGGTCTTGAGCAATGGGTATAACTGATGAAACCTGCCCAAACCCCAATTACATGCATCAGCAATGTGTAAACTCCAAAGTAGTTTGTGATCAATTTTGGGGCCTAAATATTCTACCGATTCACACCATCGGAGATCTCACCTGTCTAGAGAGAGCTGCCAATTGGGTAGTCTCCTCCTGGTCTCCTGGTTGTGAAAATTATGGCGCTCCATTTTTTGCGATTAATTTTGTTCTTCCAGAAGTTGCATGATTAATTAATTTTTCTCAATGTGCCGCTGCATGCACATGACGAAGTAACTGGTGTTCGGGTGACTAGTGTAGACAGCTGTATCATCTGCAGAGAGTTTGATATGACTGTTGTCTTGTTTAGTGATATCTTTAATATGGATACTATGTGGTACGGAGTCCACGACTGAATCCTGGGAAATCCCTGCATCTACACGTTTATGTTGTCATGCCAAACATGGTCTAAGGCTTCCTTGATATCCTAGAAGACCGCTCCTGTGCTGTGCCCTTCTGCCACGGCCTTGCGGATTTGCTCGACCATTCAGGTGGCCTAGGTTGTTGGGAGGGCAGCGTGGCGCGTAAAAATCGTAGAGGGAGACCAAGAGATGAATACACTAAGCAGAATCAGAAGGATGTAGGTTGCAGTAAGTACTGGGAGATGAAGAAGCTTGCAAAGGATAGGGTAGCATGGAGAGCTGCATCAAACCAGTCTCTGGACTGAAGACCACGACAACAACAACAGGTTGTTGTGCCATTCCTCGTGTGAAAGACAAACTGTTAGAGGATGATGATTTGCCTGTCGTTGAGGAAGGTTTGCAGTGATGTGATGATTAAGTGTTCGAGAATTTTACTGAGAAAGCTTAGGAGAGACATTCATCTGAGGTTTTGTGGAAAGAGGGGATTTTTCCTTTGGTTCGGGAGGGTGATGACTCCGGCTGTCTTCCAGGCTGTAGTGAAATAATGTAGTCCTCGGCAGGAGTTGTAGATGGTTGAGTGGAAGATTTTTGGAAGTGGCCTAACGCCATCGGTACTAGGAGATTTGGAGTTGTGAACCGTTTGATGGTTGACCTGAACATTTCGTAAATGACTGCCTGAACTGAGGTCTGTGATATTCTTCTTTCTTCTGACTGATCGCTCAACTTCCTCTTCATGGTCTTCAGTGTCATCATCATCGACAGCGTTTCCTGAAGTGCCTTTTACGCCTCAGTAGTTCTCGTATTTCTTCAGGAAGGTCCTATCGTCTGTTTTGGTGCGTCGTCTTTGTCGTTGACCTTGAGTAGTATTCGTGCTGTGTGTCCACATTGCCGTCGATGTGTCTTCTGTTATTCACATTCTGGTAGTCGTCCATGTGGAGGCGTGCCAGGTTTCCACAGTTCCCCCAGTCGGTCGAGTATGTGCAGTTAGTTGTGCTTTTTCTTATGTAGTTGGCACTGGCTGGTTTCAGGCTGAGTGGGAAGTGGTCAGAGCCAAGCTTGTTTATGTTAATTGGGTTGTATTCCCTACGAAAATTTTTATGTGGGAACATGTCTAGTATGTCGGAGTGGTAAGAGTGATGCGAGATTTGTATGTTGACTCTCCTGGTGCTATGATGTTAACATGGTTCCTTGCCTCTATCAGAATGTGCAATGTACTGCCAGTCACGTTTCCAGTTCTACAGCCCTATGCCATGTTTTTCAAGTCTCCTCCAATAATCACTCTCTGACCTAAGAGCAATAGTGTTTCTAGGCCTACTGGAGGAGTAGTCTCACGAGGAGGATGGTAGGCTGCCACTAGAGCCACAGTCGTCCTATTTACTTCTGTCTCTATCGTAGTGGCCTACATTCCCGCTAACTGGTGGACGTGTACCTGACTATGGGTAACCTATGCCCACCCGGCTGGCCGGGCAGTCTGACGCGCTGATTCCCAAGCGGGAAGGTGTGCTGGTCTCCGGCACAGATCTGCCCGGCGGATTAGTGCCGAGGTCCGGTGTGCCGGCCAGTCTATGGCTGGTTTTCCATCTGCCTCGGCGAATTCTGGCTGGTTCCCCTGTCTCCATGTACGTGTAGACCATCATTACTCTACCATGGCTGCTGGACCTGTGAGGATTTCCCAGCTTTACAGAATCAGCACAGACATGAATGCGAATACCCGAAACAACGGTTCCTCTCAGAACCCGTTGACCAAGGACATTGGAGATGTCCTTAAAATCCTACAATTCAACGTAGAAGGAATGAGTAGAGCTAAATCTGACTACCTAATTAAAGTCCTGGACAACCATTCAGTGGATGCTGTCTTGCTCCAGGAAACACATTGCGCCGACGAAAAGCAGTTGAAAAATAGATGCAAAGTTCCAGGCTATTCCCTTGCTGCAGCAACTTACCACGCTAACTATGGCACTGCCACCTACTTTAAAAACAACACTGACCAGGTCCACTATATAAAAACACACACTGACCCAAGCGCCTACGTCATAAGAACAAAAATTGCTGATATTGAAGTCATCAACTTCTATAAACTCCCAACCCAGTCATGGAATGACTCTGCTATTTCCAACATACAACATCCTACAGTGATAATGGGTGATTTCAACAGCCACAGTACCCAGTGGGGATATAACACCACCAATGAGGATGGGGAGGGAGTAATGAAATGGGCGGACATAGAAGACGTCTTCTTGATCCATGATCTAAAGGATAAAGGGACTTTCCACTCGGCTAGGTGGAAAAGAGACTACAACCCCGATCTGTGCTTTGTTTCCAGAGACGCCAAAAAGCTACCATTACGCTGCAATAAACAGATCTAGCCTGATTTTCCTCGTAGCCAGCACAGGCCCGTCCTGCTACATGTCGGTATACAGATTCCAATAGTGAGATCTACACCTAAACCTCGATGGAATTTTGGCAAAGCCAACTGGGAAGCCTTTACCGCCGAAATGGACCACAACATCCAATGGATCCCACCCGCATCGAAGAACTACAACCGCTTTGTGGGATTACTCCTAGCCATTGCCAAAAAACACATTCCCAGAGGCTACAGGAAAACTTATATTCCCGGCTGGAGCCAAGAATGCATAGACCTATATAATGCATATTCGGAAAACAACGATCCTGAAATTGCGGACGAGCTTCTCCAATGCCTATACTCAGCAAGACGAGAAAAGTGGCACACTCTCATGAAAAATATGGACTTCAAGCACTCCAGCAAGAAAGCCTGGTGCCTTCTTAAAAACCTAGGTGAAAGCTCCATTGAAACCTGTATGGGTGGCAACATACACCCCAAAGAGTAGTTAACCTTACGAGAAAAACACCACGCAGTAACAAGGATAAGACTATGAAAGTAAAGAAAGAACTGAGAACCAAGCTCCGACAATCCACACCCGACAACAATTTCTCAAAAACCTTTACCATCCTAGAGATCGCAGAAGCACTGAAAGAAATGAAAATGGGCAAAGCGGCTGGTTTAGATGAGGTGTACCCCGAGTTCTTACGGCACCTAGGACCTCGAGCTCTACTGTGGCTAACTCAGTTTTACAATGACATCCAAAGATCGGAAACACTACCACCACTATTTAAACAAACCAAGATCGTCGCCATTCTTAAGCCTGGCAAAGATGGAAAGCTCCCAGAGGACTATAGACCTATAGCTCTTCTAAGTGTATGCTACAAACTATTGGAGAGACTTATTCTCAACAGAATAAAGCCCATTGCAGAGAATTTCATTCCTATTGAACAAGCTGGATTTAGTCCCGGTCGGAGCTGCTGTGATCATGTATTATCTCTTACCACACATATTGAGAGTGGATTTCAAAGGAAGAAAAAGACAGTCACCGTGTTCATAGATCTATCGTCAGCATATGACACAGTGTGGAGGGAGGCAATGATTCTTAAACTCCAACGCATTATTCCCTGCAAGAAAACGGCTACCCTAATCAACAATATGCTTTCAAATAGATTTTTTGAAGTACACCTAGATGGAGAGATAAGCAAGAAATATAGGTTAAATGATGGCCTGCCCCAAGGATCCGTGCTAGCTCCATTACTTTTTAATATATATACATCAGACCTACCAGAGACATCTTCTAAGAAGTTTATCTATGCAGACGATATTGCTCTCACATATCAACATCAAGACTTCCACAATTCCGAAAGAATCATTGAGGAAGACCTTATCAAAATGGATGAATATTTCGAAACATGGAGGCTCAGACCTAATACTTCTAAAACCCAAGTCTCCTGTTTCCACCTCAACAACAGACAGGCAAACTATGCCCCCACGTAGAGTTCAGAGGCCAGCTGCTTAACTACAATCCCCTCCCAAAGTATCTGGGAATTACATTGGACCGATCTCTGACATACAAGGAGCACTTATACAAATGCGCAGCAAAAATCAAAACCAGAAATAATGTCCTACACAAACTCACTGGAAGTAGCTGGGGAGCAAGCGCCACAGCTCTCAGAACATCTGCTCTTGCACTAGTATATTCGGCGGCCGAATACTGCGCTCCGGTCTGGCTAAACAGCACTCATACAGCAACGGTGGGCACCCAGCTAAACGACACCGTGAGGCTCATCTCAGGCACTATTAAACCGACGCCCCACCAATGGCTCCCGGTACTGGCTAACATAGCCCCACCTCATCTAAGGCGAAGATCTGCACTGAAAAGGGAATGGCAAAAGTGCGCTGACAACCGTGACCTACCCTTACACGAAGACTGCAAGAATCCCAGCCACAGGCTCAAGTCCCGTAAGCCATCATGGAGATTAGGGCAACAGCTGATCGAGGACAATTATGATATCGACGAAGCCTGGCATCGGGAATGGGATACGTCTAACCCTGATCACCTTAACTTAGTCTCGGACCCAACCGTACTGCCCGAGGGCTTCGGTCTTCCCAGAAAATCTTGGACAACTTTAAATCGTATCCGAACAGGCTATGGTAGATGTAATTACTGGAAGCACAAATGGGGACAGACTGACTCACTCAACTGCGACTGTGGGAATCCACAAACTCTACATCATATCACAATGGACTGCCCTACGAGGAGATTCCCTGGCACAATGCAGGAGCTGCACCTCCTGGAGGGAGATGCTTCTGGCTGGCTGAGGGACTTGGACATACAACCATGAGTCTGGTCTACTCTTCTCCTTCTGAAAAACCTGTTACTAGAGACTATTACTATAATTTCTATGTATTTTTGTGTATTTTGTGTTTTACTTCCTTTTTTAGATCTAATAATTGTTTGTTGCCTGTAACATTGACCATTCACTGTTTTTATACGTTGTTTGTGTTACTACTTACTTACTGCTGTATTCTATTAGCCATACGAAATATACATACTCTACCATGCAAACATTTGGGGTTACACTCGTCTGATAAGAATCGTTCCCAGGGGGAGGGGGGGTCCAATGGGGGCAGGACCGCACAATAACCCTGTGTTCGATGTGGGGCGGCGGTGGGGTGTGTGGACTGCTATGGCCTGTTGTGGGGTTGTGAACCACTGAGGGCGAAGGCGGGACGGAGCCTCTCTGTCGTCCCTACATCCCCGGTTCAATACACACACACACACACACACACACACAATGGGTAATCTATTCTGAACTAAGACTAGCGTCCCTCCTTTGAGACGATTTGATCCATCATTTCTGTATGTGGTAAAGTTTCTAATCCTAGGGTTGTTGTGGGTTTAAGGTGGGTTTTGCCTAATAGTGCGATATAGATCGCATAGTTGTCTAAGAATAATTCTGGGGAGTATTTTTGGGGTTGAATGAGATCTGAATTACAATTTACTGTGGTAAAGGATAACTTAGGAGTAGGTACCATTGAAGAATGACATCACTGCTGTGGCGATACTCATGAACTTTAACAGGTTGTCTGGGGCAGTCATGACCTGCTCCGTCGTTTCCACCATGGTAACTATTTCGCTAACGTTGAAACTGCTTAGCAGACAGGCAATGCCTCGGAGTGCGCTGGTTGTGGTTCCCGTCGGCAGGCTGCGGGCTGACTCAGGCGTCCTGTGTGGTGGGCGCAGTGGTGGGAGGGGAAGGGGGAGCAGTGGTGGGGGTAGGAGCAGTGGTGGGGGTAGGAGCAGTGGTGGGGGTAGGAGCGGTGCGTGCAGCAGCAGGCGGCTGTGCAGTCGCCACTTTCTGTCGCTCATTTCTGTTTCCTAGCAGGGTTGAGAGGAGGGGCTGCTTTGGGACCAGCTTGCACTCTTCGGTCTCTGTTTGAATTTCATACATTTTGACATTTCGATCCAAGAGGGGTATTTTCTGTAACTGTCTGGGTGCGACCCTTTACAGTTTGCGCATTTCGGTGCCTCTGCTGTCGCTTTCAAACAGAGCTTGGTGAAGTAGCTGCCTGTGCATTTTAGACAGTGGTGGTCCACGTTGCAGTTGCATAAAAGATGACTGAACCTTTGGCAACTGTAGCATTGGGTGTGTCTACCTCTCTCTCTGTATGACTCTACTGTTACCTCATGGTACAGTAGGTGCGTGATTATTTACACATCTGAGAAACTGTCGGCCTTCACGATATTTGCAACGAATACAAATGTTTTACCCTTGTTTTTTTGCCTTGTCTTTTTTCATTGTCTCAGGTTTGTGCACCCTGACCACAACATGTGCGTTAAATCCTAGTTCTTTTAGTTTCTGTTGGACGTCTGTTTCCTTCGACACTGGCGTGCGGACGGGGGACAGTTTTTCGATTACCACCTTGAGGAATTTATAAGTGGGGCGTTGCATTCCTCTGTTTTCCATGCTTTTGAGAACAAACCGAAAGTCTTCACGGTTGTGCAGCTGCTTCTTCACTGTGTAGCCTTTGTAGATGGAGACTGCTTTCCATTTTAAGGAGAGCCTAATGTCTTCGAGAAAATTTCGATATCCCTCGGTTTGATAGCTCATTATTGGAGGAATGCGAGTAATTTGCTTTTTGCTTTGTGCTGACGCTTAAAGGAGAGCACCAGCAGCATCGAGTGTGTGCCCCTGCAGGTTTGTTTGACGTGCTCACGGAATAATTGACGAGGACATCTTCTCTTTCAGGAAGAGGCAAGAGCGGGACTGCTACCCCTTCTTTGGTAGCCATTCCCTTTGATCTACTCGCAGATGATTCCCCTTGTTCGCGGCCAGTGCTTGGTATTTTGCGGTTCTCTGTGTGTTGTTTACTCACGACTGTGTCACTGCTCAGGCGCAGTTTGCTTGGACGTCAGGCAAGAGGAAAGTCCGCCAGACACAACGCTGGGAATGTCGTACACCCCTTGGTCAACACCGCAGAGTTGTGCTCCACAGCAGATCTACCCACCCGTGCCAGGCTGTGGACATCCGCTCCACCCTGTTGCTGCAATGTGGATAGTTGCGCTCAGCCGTACCAGCTGGTGATGCTTCTGTGCTGTGATTAAGTCTAGTATGCAGTATTAAAGGATTTTACACTTTTCTGTTGATCTAAAAGTTTTCATTATGAAACTGATTGGCTTAACACTTCCTTGGGATTCGATGACAAGGGTCCACCTGCTTTGCATGCAACATAACTTTGAAATCAGGAACCACAGAAGGTTTGTTTCTAGATTTATTTTTTACATACATGTAAGAAGGGAAAGCCTTTTCGCAGACGAGACAGGTAATAAACATGCTATAGATTTCTTTGCTAGCATTCGAAATTCCGTCTTTATGCTTAACCAGAAACTTATTGGTGACGAAGATTTATTTTCTGTAATTTAGTCACTGGAAGTTTCGAATAGCTGCTCATTTCAATTTACAGTTCGTGTGGATTCCAAAGCTATTGTCTTTTCCAAGCGATTACGAATGCCGTTGTTATTACTGCATAGAGCAGGCAAATAGTCTCTGAAATTTTTCCAAGTACCTTAAAATGCTCCTTCATTTTATTCTTAATATTTTCGTCTGAAGTAAGACGAACTTTTATCAGGAAATCGTGAAGGGTATCGAAGTCCTCAATTTGATTGGATATCAGACAGATTTCCCAAACTCCAAGGCTTTTGATGAACGATTCGTACAATCTTGCACGTTACACACGTTTGTGTTTGGTCTGTGAAGTAATAAATTTCAACTGTTGACTTTCCATCAAAATTTCAGTCAAATAAGCTACAGTCAGAAACCAGATATTGCCTAAGGAAGGTGTGCCCGGTGAGAAGAAGATAAACGTCATACCATATGAGAACAGTTCTAGTCTGATATACGTCCGTTTTTGCCAATAAAAGCGGTTGAGCATTTAGGTTAGCTGTACAATAGTTCGCTAATTAGTCGCAATTTGAAAATTTCTGGTAAGTTCTATGAGACCAAATTGCTGAGGTCATCGGTCCCTAAGCTTACACACCACTTAATCTGACTTACGCTAACACACCCATGCCCGAGGGAGGACTCGAAACTCCGACGCGGGGAGCGACATGACGCCTCAGACCGCACGGCAACCAACCCTCCGCGGAGCAAATTAGTAGGATCACCATTAATAAAATTAACTATTTTCACAGCATCGTATGGTACAGAGATTTTTCACATGCACCTGTGAATACGTTTATTCAATATTACGAGCAACAGTGGACATTTGAGTAACCATTTTGTTGCTTATATTACAGCCATCAGTTATTTTAATATACACTACTGGCCATTAAAATTGCTACAGCACGAAGATGACGTGCTACAGGCGCGAAATTTAACCGACAGGAAGAACATGCTGTGATATGCAAATGGTTAGCTTTTCAGAGCATTCACACAAGGTTGGCGCCGGTGGCGACACCTACAACGTGCTGACATGTGGAAAGTTTCCAACCGATTTCTCATACACAAACAGCAGTTGACCGGCGTTGCCTGCTGAAACGTTGTTGTGATGGCTCGTGTAAGGAGGAGAAATGCGTACCATCACGTTTCCGACTTTTATCAAGGTCGTATTGTAGCCTATCGCGATTGCGGTTTATCGTACCGCGACATTGCTGCTGCCGTTGGTCGAGATCGAATGACTGCTAGTAGAATATAGATTCGGTGGGTTCAGGAGGGTAATACGGAACGCCGTGCTGGATCCCAACGGCCTCGTATCACTAGCAGTCGAGATGACAGGCATCTTATCCGCATGGCTGTAACGGATCGTGCAGCCACGTCTCGATCCCTGAGTCAATAGATGGGGACGTTTGCAAGACAACAACCATCCGACGACCTTTGCAGCAGCATGTACTATCCGCTCGGAGACCGTGGCTGCGGTTACCCTTGACGCTGCATCACAGACTGGAGCGCCTGTGATGGTGTACTCAACAACGAACCTGGCTGCACCAATGGCAAAACGTCATTTTTTCGGATGTATCCAGGTCCTGTTTACAGCATCATGATGGTCGCATCCGTGTTTGGCGACATCGCGGTGAACGCACATTGGAATCGCGTATTCGTCATCGCCATACTGGCCTATCACCGGCGTGGTGGTGTGGTGTGATCAGTTGACATCACAGCAGCTGAGAAGAGTGCTCCACCTACCATCTTCGAAGGATGCCATGGATCTCATGATGGTCACGTGATATGACCGAAACCGGTCACCTATGTTCTTGTAGCATACGTGGTGGGGTGCGATCGAGACTGAATTTTTAGAAGAAAATTTGTTAACATTCTTATTTTGCTGCCAAATTTGAATTTTGTTTGCAGTAAGAGATCAGTATTGCTCATCAGGGCTCAATCCGAAGCGATCACTGAAGACAATGATACTCCAATCAATGAAGTTCCAGGGCCAGTATTGGTCTGGAGATGCCCTGGATAGCTTTGGGACACCGACATGACTGTGGCCTGCGATACGGCCCGATGCCCAGGAGTGCCACTTCTTCTCATAACAGAACCGTTTTGTCATCAACGGCACCCTTACAGCACTGCGCCATGTTGACTCCTGGACTTGTACTTCAGCAAGATAATGCCTGTCTGCACACGACGGAAGTTTGCACTGCTAGCCGTCTTGCCGCTCAGACCCTACCTCCACCAGCCACCAGGATCGCCAGATCTCTGCCCAGTTGAGAGCAATTGGAGTATTGTGGGCAGGGCCCTCGAACCATCTCGGGTTTGGCGATCTAGCAAGCCAGTTGGATAGAGTTTCGCACGATGTCCCTCAGGAAGACATCTAACAACTCTCTCAACCAATTCCTAGCCGAATAACTGTTCGCACAAGGCCAGAGCTGGACCAGCGCTTTATTGACTTGTTAGGTTCTGGAGCTCTCGTCCAATTATCCGGAAATTGTAATCATTTGTTAGTCCGTACGTGTACATCACACTTACCGAGTTCCGTCCTATCCGGATAATTGCTTTGTCGTGTGCCATTCCGTTTTGTCTTAGAGTGTAATTACGTATTACGATAAGCGACCTGCATGAGTGTGTGCATCTCTCTCTCTCTCTCTCTCTCTCTCCCCCTCCCTCCCTCTCTCTCTCTCTCTCTCTCTCTCTCTCTCTCTCTCTGTGTGTGTGTGTGAGTGTGTTTGGGTCTGTGTGTGTGCGCGCGCGCGTTTCTACTCGATAAATGAAAGATAGTTTCATGGTAATTTCCAAGAATGATTGCGTATCGAAGCCTCGGTCTCCAAACGATAGATATCGAACGTGCGATTCTAAATCGATCACGCGACTGTGGTGACTGGCGTTATGAGCATGTTTATAGTGGTCACTACAGCAACGACAAAAGAAGAGCGTTACTAAAATAGTTGTAATTACAAAGAAAACGTCTTACCTCACTCGTCGTCGACGGTGTCCTCATGAGAAAGTACATTTGATGTGTATGCTACGTGAAGCATTCCCTATTTGCCGTAACATGGGTAGACTCTACCAATGTCACGCAAAAATATGGGTAGAGTATCACATTCCCGATAAAAATTGAAACCATTTTCTACATTGCATAAGCATGGAATTAGATTCTTCCACGTGAGGCAATCGGCCAAAGAAACGTCTACAATACCAGACATCCCACTCACTACCGCCATAAATCGTTTGGGTTTTCCTAGCATCGCACAAATAATTTATCATAACGCCCGCCACCACGGTCGCATCATCGATTTAGAATGGCACGTTCGATATATATCGTCTGCAGCAGGCGGCTTCGATAGGCATTCATTCTTGAAAATTACCAAAGTAATCTTTGACACAAACATGATATCTTCGAGATATCCACTTCCCACCTCAGTGATGTTGTTCCCTAATCTTTTGCTATGTGTCATATCTGTCGTGTTCAACCACCACCAACTTCGGTCGTGTTGTGATGAATGCTAACAATTTGTAATATGTAGTTCTCCTTGTATATTACAAAAATATAAAATTTACATGCTATCTTACAAAAAATTTCATTAAAACATCTTCCTTCCTGCCTACAACAAGGTTTCATTACATCATTTGCCTATTGGTTATACTGTGTGTGTCTGTTTTGCATCACATATTGATTAGATTTCGGTGATATGCAGTAGTTTATTATAGGAAATACAGTCTGTAAACGTCTTACAGACCCATGGTACCATAGTTCCAATTAGTAAACATTGCAGTGTTCCTCAAAAGCTCGATTCCACTTAATATTTTAATGCAAATGCAAATAAAAAGCAATATCAGGTTGCTAATTACATCTATTCTTTTTTTTTAGTGTATAATATGATGCATTATCTCGCTCGCGCCCTGAAATCGTATTTGCTACGGTGAAACATTATGTAAAAACTTGTAAAAAGACTAGGTAACGACAGTTTGTTCTATGAACCACGAATAACATTTCCTCGGATTGAAATGTCAACACTCTCTACTTATTTTAAGCGTGTAGATATCATTGTAACATTTGGAAAGCGTCATAGAACAAGTTAGATGCGAAAAAAATTTAGTTAGGGGCGAACAGCTTTCTGACACTTGATGCAACCATTGCGTGTTTTGTGCTGCTGATGAATTTATGTAGAGATTTTAGATTCGAAAGCAACATTGAGGAACTTGAAACACATCATAGACTGACTGAAATGTGGAAAATAATTAAGGTGAGGCTCTGTTATGCCTTATATGGAAATCGAACTTTGCAGATTCACTAGTGCTACTTCACCTGTAATTTCATGATATACACATTGTGTGTGTGTGTGTGTGTGTGTGTGTGCGCGCGCGCGTGTGTTTGTGTGTCTGTGTGTGTGTGTGTGTGTGTGTGTGTGTGTGTGTGTGTGTGTGTGTGGGCGGGTGGGTGTGTAGATGGATGGGTGTGTGTTGCTGACATATTTTAGCTGTGGAAATACTACAAGATACAGCGTTTACGTAAGTTTTTGAACATGACGCAGAAATTTAGCTCGTTCAGATACTTTCGAGCACAGTTCAGTTTCCTGCTCTGGTGCTACACAGAGATTTCACTTTAATTGCCATTAAAATGATATGCCGTGCTTGACTGTGTCGTTTTGAAACTACGCCGATACAGGGTGGAGAGGGGAGGGAAGGGGATGTGGCATGTTACATGATACGTAAAGGGGCGTGGCTTATCACGTGAGTGCTGTCGTCTTCGATTTTTGAAATGCCAATTTCCATGAAAAGTCTTACAAATTCGAATCGTACATTTGTGTGATGGTACCACTGAGCTTCCCACACACTTCTGTACCGTACGTCTTCCATTTCTCTGCTTTCCCCCTCATGAAGTAACGGCCACAGTATGCAGCAGATTCGTTCTCAGCAACAGTAGTTGGAATATCGCTGCTGTGGAAGATCAGATGCAACCTCGAAGGACTGATGTAATCTAGTAGCAATTTGTATCACACATGTTCAGTCCATTAGTGTCTAGATTTCTCAAAAATGATCAGTGCACACACACACACACACACACACACACACACACACACACAGGTATGCATTTTACACCAACAAGCCACCCACCTTTCGGTCGTGTTACTTCTCTTTGCCTCAACTGACTACTTCTTAGCAGGAAGGCCATGGTAAATAACTTTGTAACTCTTAACGTAAACATTGCGTTTTGTATGTTGATGATGTATTTTTGAAGATATTTTAGATACTACAAGAACATTGTGAAACTTGACTAATATCACAGACATATCTCACGGATATTTATTTATTCTTTTATTTTATAGGCGGTGGGTCAGAAATGAAAGGGTATGAGTACACTTCTTCTAGTGCTGAAAAAAACTTAGTTAAAGTTCACAAGCTTTCGGAATAGTAATGAGACTGCAAAATGGCATTTCAATTTTTTGAGTATATTAGACATAAAAATACTTTCTAACGTTTTCTGTTTGCATGCTGGAATAACAGGTTAACATAACACGTCAGTTTTGTATCATAAATCCTAAGTGTTTGTACAAACTTGTGTCCTTTTGCTTCCAGAATATTGTGATTTAAGAAGAACGTGATAAACGTTTTCTCTATAATGCTTTATCATAGATTGTTATCGATTGAGATATCACATAATTGCTATTTAGAGCTACAACAAAATTTTTAGGTAATGCTACATGAATATCATGCCTTTTGTGGCTTACAAACAAAATAAGAAAGAGTGCTGTTTATTGCATTATCCCATTATCGAAAATATTTATCATCATCTGGGACAGTTCCCTCTCTCACGTATCATAGAAAGGTTATTTGTATAACATGTTACATCGAAAATCAGTATAGGCCTATATCAAAGTAACGTTTCTTCGGAACAGTCTTCACAAAAAATTGTATTTTCTGTATGAAGATTTCTTATCATTATTTGCTCTTTGTGCAGGATTACTTTCAAATTGTAAATCAAAATTTTAAAAGGACACTGTGACACTCTCAACCAACCACCAGCCGATTTTCTTGTGGAAGCAAGTGAAACATTGTCTCTTTGGCCAGGAGTATCAAAATTACGCAATAGAGCGATATAGAAAAGAAAAAAAAAAAACGAAATGATTTAAGATAAGAGAGAATAGCTACAAAATAGGTATTGCAAAAAGGATGACCTAGTTTCAAAACTCCGTATGTTTTGATAAGATCAAAATACAAACGTGGGATGAATTCCAAAATACTCGCCTCATCTTAAAGTTTTACCTGTGCTGCGCCACACGCTCCGTGTGTTTACCGGCAGCAGCGCCAACAACATCTAGACGGGACCCCGAGCCACTGTTCTGTACTCTTGGCCTCCAGGGTGCCAAACGTGACGCCATGCGACATTTCATTGTGGAGATGTGTGAAGGAAAGTGCTCATGACAAAGAAGAAGTGATGCACAGAATAACAGCTACCAAACTTCTGATACATTGTGTAACGTTTATGTCGAATTTAGCTCTCGTCTAGATGTTGTTCATGCGACACTTCTAATAGCACAGCTAAAACTTTAAGATTCAACTTTTAAGAGAGTAAATTACAACTCATCCCATGTCTGTAGTGTGGTTTTATCGATAAATATGCAGTATTGAAATCATGTCATTCCTTCTGAAACTGTACTTCCAGCAGCTATTTCCGCGTGCACCCAGGAATGTTGGTCACAACACGAATCTGATGATGGTGAACAGTGCCGACTGCCGAGCGGAACGGAAAAGCGGCAGAGAGTCGGTTGTACATTGCGATGCACTCTACAGCAGATTAGTACACGGAATTTCTCGTGTAGGCTGTTATGTCAACATTGTAACTGTGACTCACTTGATGAAATTCGAATGATTTAAATATACTCACGACCCATGAACCATGGACCTTGACGTTTGTGGGGAGCCTTGCGTGCCTCAGCGATACAGATAGCCGTACCGTAGGTGCAACCACAACGGAGGGGTATCTGTTGAGAGGCCAGACAAACGTGTGGTTCCTGAAGAGGGGCAGCAGCCTTTTCAGTAGTTGCAGGGGCAACAGTCTGGATGATTGACTGATCTGGCCTTGTAACACTAACCAAAACGGCCTTGCTGTTCTGGTACTGCGAACAGCTGAAAGCAAGGGGAAACTACAGCCGTAATTTTTCCCGAGGGCATGCAGCTTTACTGTATGGTTAAATGATGATGCCGTCCTCTTGGGTAAAATATTCCGGAGGTAAAATAGTCCCCCATTCGGATCTCTGGGCGGCGACTACTCAAGAGGACGTCGTTATCAGGAAGAAGAAAACTGGCGTTCTGCGGATCGGAGCGTGGAATGTCAGATCCCTTAATCGGGCTGGTAGGTTAGAAAATTTAAAAAGGGAAATGGATAGGTTAAAGTTAGATACTGTGGGAATTAGTGAGGTTCGGTGACAGGAGGAACAAGACTTTTGATCAGGTGAATACAAGGTTATATATACAAAATCATATAGGGGTAATTCAGGAGTAGGTTTAATAATGAATAAAAAAATAAGAGTACGGGTAAGCTACTACAACAGCATAGTGAACGCATTATTGCGGCCAAGATAGACACGAAGCCCATGCCCACTACAGTAGTACAAGTTTATATGCCAACTAGCTCTGCAGATGATGAAGAAATTGATGAAATGTGTGATGAGATAAAAGAAATTATTCAGGTAGTGAAGGGAGACGAAAATTTAATAGTCATGGGTGACTGGAATTCGAGAGTAGGAAAACGGAGAGAAGGAAACATAGCAGGTGAATATGGATTGGGGCTAAGAAATGAAAGAGGAAGCCGCCTGGTAGAATTTTGTGCAAAGCATAACTTAATCATAGCTAACATTTGGTTCAAGAATCATGAAAGAAGGTTGTATACGTGGAAGAAGCATGGAGATACTAAAAGGTATCAGATATATTATATAATGGTAAGACAGAGATTTAGGAACCAGGTTTTAAATTGTAAGACATTTCCAGGTGCAGTGTCGACTCTGACCACAATCTATTGGTTATGAACTGTAGATTAAAACTGAAGAAACTGCAAAAAGGGGGGAATTTAGGGAGATGGGACCTGGATAATCTGACTAAACCAGAGGTTGTACAGAGTTTCAGGGAGAGCATAAGGGAACAATTGACAAGAATGGGGGAAAGAAATACAATAGAAGGAGAATGGGTAGCTTATAGGGATGAAGTAGTGAAGGCAGCAGAGGATCAAGCAGGTAAAAAGACGAGGGCTAGTAGAAATCCTTGGGTGACAGAAGAAATATTGAATTTAATTGATGAAAGGAGAAAATATATAAATGCACTAAATGAAGCAGGCAAAAAGGAATACAAACGTCTCAAAAATGAGATCGACAGGAAGTGCAAAATGGCTAAGCAGGGATGGCTAGAGGACAAATGTAACGATGTAGAGGCTTATCTCACGAGGGGTAAGGTAGACACTGCCTACAGGAAAATTAAAGAGACCTTTGGAGAAAAGAGAGCCACTTGTATGAATATCAAGAGCTCAGATGGAAACCCAGTTCTAAGCAAAGAAGGGAAAGCAGAAAGGTGGAAGGAGTATATAGAGGGTCTATACAAGGGCGATATACTTGAGGACAATATTATGGAAATGGAAGAGGGTGTAGATGAAGATGAAATGGGAGATATGATACTGCGTGAAGAGTTTGACAGATCACTGAAAGACCTGAGGCGAAACAAGGCCCCAGGAGTAGACAACATTCCATTAGAACTACTGACAGCCTTGGGAGAGCCAGTCATAACAAAACTCTGCCATCTGGTGAGCAAAATGTATGAGACAGGTGAAATACCCTCAGACTTCAAGAAGAATATAATAATTCCAATCCCAAAGAAAGTAGGTGTTGACAGATGTGAAAATTACCGAACTATCACTTTAATAAGGCACAGCTGCAAAATACTAACGCGAATTCTTTACTGACGAATGGAAAAACTGGTAGAAGCCGACCTCGGGGAAGATCAGTTTGGATTCCGTAGAAATGTTGGAACACGTGAGGCAACACTGACCCAACGGCTTATTTTAGAAGAAAGATTAAGGAAAGGCAAACCTACGTTTCTAGCGTTTGTAGACTTAGAGAAAACTTTTGACAATGTTGATTGGAAAACTCTCTTTCAAATTCTGAAGGTGGCGGGGGTAAAATACACGGAGCGAAAGGCAATTTACAATTTGTACAGAAACCAGATGGCAGTTATAAGATTCGAGGGGCATGAAGGGGAAGCAGTGGTTGGGAAGGGAGTGAGACAGGGTTGTAGCCTCTCCCCGATGTTATTCAATGTGTATATTGAGCAAGCAGTAAAGGAAACAAAAGAAAAGTTCTGAGTAGGTATTAAAATCCATGGAGAAGAAATAAAAACTTTGAGTTTCGCCGATGACATTGTAATTCTGTCAGAGATAGCAAAGGACTTGCAAGAGCAGTCGAACGGAATGGACAGTGTCGTGAAAGGAGGATATAAGATGAACATCAACAAAAGCAAACCGAGGATAATGGAATGTAGTCGAATTAAGTAAGGATGATGCTGAGAGAATTAGATTAGGAAATGAGGCACTTCAAGTAGTAAAGGACTTTTGCTATTTGGGGAGCATAATAACTGATGATGGTCGAAGTAGAGAGGATATAAAATGTAGACTGGCAATGGCAAGGAAAGCGTTTCTGAAGAAGAGAAATTTGTTAACATCGAGTATAGATTTAAGTGTCAGGAAGTCGTTTCTGAAAGTATTTGAATGGAGTGTAGCCATGTATGGAAGTGAAACGTGGACGATAAATAGTTTGGACAAGAAGAGAATAGATGCTTTCGAAATGTGGTGCTACAGAAGAATGCTGAAGATGAGGTTGGTAGATCACATAATTAATGAGGCGGTATTGAATAGAATTGGGGAGAAGAGGAATTTGTGGCACAACTTGACTAGAAGAAGTGATCGGTTGATAGGACATGTTCTGAGGCATCAAGGGATCACCAATTTAGTACTGGACGGCAGCGTGGAGGGTAAAAATTGTAGAGGGAGACCAAGAGATGAATACACTAAGCAGATTCAGAAGGATGTAGGCTGCAGTAGGTACTGGGAGACGAAGAAGCTTGCACAGGATAGAGTAGCATGGAGAGCTGCATCAAACCAGTCTCAGGACTGTAGTAGTTACTTGAAGATGAAGAAGCTCGCACAGGATGGAGTGGCATGGAGAGCTGCTTCTGGACTGAAGTAGTCAAATTAAATCAGGTGATGCTGAGAGAATTAGAATAGGAAATGAGACACTTAAAGTAATAAATGAGTTTTGCTATATGGGAAGCAAAATAACTGATGATGGTCGAAGTAGAGACGATATAATATGTAGACTGGAAATGGAAAGGAACGCGTTTCTGAAGAAGAGAAATTTGTTAACATGGAGTACAGATTTAAGCGTCAGGAAGTCATCTCTGGTAGTATTTGCATGTAGTGTAACCATGTATGGAGGTGAAATATGGACGATAAATAGTTTAGACAAGAAGAGAATAGGAGCTTTCTAAATGTGGTGCTACAGAAGAATGCTGAAGATTATGCGGGTAGATCACGTGACTAATGAGGATTTACTGAAAAGAATTGGGGAGAAGAGGAATTTGTGGCACATCTTGACTAGAAGGGATCGGTTGGTAGGACATGTTCTGAGGCATCAAGGGATCACCAATGTAGTACTGGCTGGCAGCGTGGAGGGTAAAAATCGTAGAGGGAGACCAAGAGATGAATACACTGAAAAGATTCAGAAGGACGTAATTTGCAGTAGTTACTTGGAGATGAAGAAGCTTGCAGCGGATGGTGTGGCATGGAGAGCTGCTTCTGGACTGAAGATCACAACAAGAACAACTCAGCATGCTCTACAGTGTCCACGTTGCTTTGGGTTGCTCATTCACTAGATGTGTCTGCAATCGAGCACATATGAGACACCATCGGGCAAAATCTGCAGCGTTATCCACAGATAAGTGCGTCAGGGAAGAAATTCCATCCCAGAAATTAATGTACTGTACCTGTATACGGGTTTGCGTTCTTTTATTCAACATTCTGGTGGTTACACCGATTATTAATACATCAAGCATTTCACATTTGCAATAGCTCATCTTGCACTTACATTAACCACCTACGATCTTGCACTTAAACATATTACCTGGACAAATGTATTCACGAAATTTCATTACTCTACATTGATTAGTTTTTTGTGTTGTGATTTTTTTGATCAGTGTATCTTCACTGTCTTCTGGTGTGACCTGCAGGAGACACTGCGACTGTTCCCAACAGTCCCAATGATTCCTCGGGTGGCCACGGAGGACCTTTGGCTGTCTGGAGGGTCTGAAAAGCGGGTGTTGGTCCCAAAGGGTACCCTGCTCGTTGTATTGCCCTTCCTCACACACCGCCTGCCGCAGTTCTTCCCAGACCCACAGCGGTTCGACCCTTCGCGCTTCTTGGAGGACCGCGTTGGCAAGGAGCACGCGTACAGCTACCTACCCTTTGGGTTGGGCGCGCGTAACTGCGTGGGCTCCCAGTACGGCCGCCTGCAGATCAAGATCTACCTGGCAGACTTGCTTAGGCGCTTCCGCTTCCTGCCACATGGTCGGCGGGAGGACTTAGAGGCGAGTGCGCTTTCCTTCAGCCTGAACCCCATCAAGCCAATCAGACTGTCCTGCGTGCCTCTGCAAACGCCTTGCACAAAGGACCACCCTCAACAATGCTGATCGTCATAGTGGCCAATGTCCTGTAAGTTCAATTTTTGGTGGTAGTACTTAGATGGCTGTAGAGATAGTTGCTGGCATCCTGTAAAAATCTTTGTTCAGAGATGTAATCTTGTATTATAGCCAATAAAGAGATATTTAATTAAAAGTGTTGCACTGATTCCTACCAAAGCCAAGGGCCTCTGCTGGATCCCAGGACACATGACCACAAACCACACTCCTGGATATGGAGATCTTCCTAAACATTGTTCTGCGCTGCTTCCGCGATTTTCCCGAATTGCTGCTGTGAGAACCTGGAGATCAATGTAGTGTCTATCAGCCACGCACCTTACAGATTTTTAGGCCTCCTATATGCAAGGTTCTGACACATTTAACCACTCTCTGTAATACTGAATGGCTTTCTGTCAAACATTCCAAAGCGGTTCTGATGCTTCCTGTATGCCTGCACAGCACCTAAGGACTACCCTTCACACTGAAACCGAAGGACCTTCTAAACAATGTACTGAGGGATTTTGGCTTGCTGCTGCACAGATCCTGGGAGGACCTCGAGGACGACGACCTTACCACCAGCCTACATACCACTCAGCTGATCAGTCTGCTGCACGCTCTGCAGGACCACATCCTCCTGGCCAATATCCTGAGGTCACTGGGAGTACGTCGGGGACGGTCCGCTGTCCACCACACTACATATCATCGAGTTAAACTGGGTTATTTTGTGCCTATTCATGATCTCAGCACACAGGGCCACCCTCCAGACTGCTGAGACCGAAGGTGTTCCACGTGAACACCCTGAGGGTGTTTCTGCACAGCACAGGTACTGGACGGACTTGGAGGACAATGTGCTCTCCATCAACCCACACACCATACAGTCGATCACGGTCTGCTGTGTGCCTCTGCAAGGCCCCAGCATGTAGGATCATTCTCCACACTGCTAGAGATGGAAGTCCTCTTGTTCCATGTCCAGAGGTTTTCCCACTTTATCTCAGACAGCTGCTGAGAGGGCCTGGAAGACTAGTTCCCCGTAAAGGAACATACCATCCAGCTTATCAGAGGTTCCTCCATGCCAGCAGAATGTTCCAGCACAATGGATAACCTTCTACCCTGCTGGAACTAGTAGTTCTAATATCCTGAGGTTTCTTCACTGCATTCCACATGCTGGATGGTTGTAATTAAAGTGCAGTTACTCACGGAGGTCCAGCGTAGGCTACGATTATCCTACGACAGCGAAACGTGGTGGATATGCTTACGCATTAATGAAGAACCAATTTACGCTGGAGAACACATTAGTTCCGATTGGGGGCGGCAGGTGCAAATCTGGTGCCGTACGCTGTATGTACGGAGGTATGACTTCCACTCTGTAATTTCACAAGTCATAACGTTAATGAACAGTATGGCTATAGATAAGAGAGACCGTGCGCTATTAGTGAAAGCATTTTGTGTGGATGGCAATAATTACAGTACTACGTAGAGAGAGTATTGCTGAATGAAATGCCTGAGGAGAGGTCCGACTTCATCAAATAGTTTAAAAATGCTAATAATGAAATTCGGAAACGTGGGTGAGCTTTGTGTGGCCCCTATAAGAGGACACTGACGAGCTTGGTGCCGCTGTAACTGGCCAGCCAGCACGTACTCGAGGTAGTGTGGTGGCGCTCGTGCAGTGTCACGAGGATTATCCATCCCATGGCCAACAAAATGGAAAGTTTTGCGATCTGTTTTACCCTAGTACTTGTACAAGATACAAACGATGCAGCAACTGAAACCTCGTGATCTGCAGCAATGTTCTGAATTTGCTGTTCAGTTTCTGGCGTGAACCGATGTTTGGACTGGCAATATTCTATGAAGTGGTGAAGCAAATTTTACACTAAAAGGTACAGAGAATACACAGACCTGCCGAATTTTTGGAACTGTTAAAGTGTGCTGTGCATGAAGAGCCATTACACGCGCTACATGTGTCTGTGTGGTGTGGATTCACAAACTCATTTCTTTTCTATGCGTTCTTCTTTGAAGAGAACACACCCAGAGGGCCTGTCACGTTTACTGTGAAGACTGAACGTTATCGAAACCTCCTTAAACAGGCTGTTATTCATGCTTTGGAAGAGCGTAACTGCAACGATATCACTGTTTTCGTGCAAGATGAGACAACACCTGATGACGCTCGCCCAGTGAAAGATCTGCTTAAGGCGACTTTTCACCAATGTGTTATCTCCAGAGGTTCTCCAGATAAATGGGTTGTAGGATCACCTGATCTGAATCCATGTGACTTTTCGCTCTGGGGATATCTAAAAGAAGACATTCGGTCTCTGCCTGATCTGAAGGTCAGTACGCAAAACACATTCTTCAGGTTGCAACTGTTGATCACGTCGTTTTTGTGGATGCAGCACGTCGTCGAGGTCTCCAGTGCTCAGACTGAACATACTTTGTAAGTGGCAGTTTATAATAAGATCAAGATTAAGCCTTTCTCACTTGTTTGACTTGTTCTGGTCACGTTCAGTTCCTAATCCATTACATACGGAAACACTTCTATACCTGTTTCTTGCATTCACAGCGCCAGATTTGCATCTGGTGGCCAAAATTGGAACTAATTTTTTTTTTTCCCCAGCGTAAATCGGTTCCGCATCAACGCATTAGAGTATCTACCAAGTTTCGTTGTCATATGATATTACTAGCCCTTGACCTCTGTCGGTAGCTGGACTGTGTGGCAGCTGCCAGGGGAACCTGGAGCGCAGTGTGCCCTCGCCTCGTCCAGCTGTGCAGCATCTCCCCCTCCCCATCGTGTCTCTCCAGTGGCCTCCAGCAGCCCACATGCAGAGCTGGCCACCAAACAGCTGGGCACTTCCTAGGCAACTGTTGTGCAGACTTCCTGAACGAGGAAGTTGTGTGAAGAATCGTACCCAGTGAGCACACAACGTAAAACGTGTACTTTGTGTTTCCAACTAGTGCCACACATGGAGTGCATCGCAAAGCTGCAACGCTTTGTCGTGCTGTGCAGCAGTGCCAATCGCCGCCCAAGTCACGCTGTTCAGTGTTCAGCCCCCAACAGACATATCTCCTTTAGTCCACTGTCCAGTTTCTGCTGTTAAAATGGAAAGTGGCCAGGGATGACAGTTAAAGTATCAAGACTGAACGTCATTCGAGCTAATCACCACACTAAACGGCATAGCTAGTTAGTTACTTTCATGTTCCACGGATCGTTTGGAATGACTCATTTTACATGCACATCGTAAATTAATTTGTAAATACGGCTGCATGCTGAACATTTATATACAGATCAAAGTCAGTGACTTCTACACGCAATTGTTCTGCTCATTACAGTAATAGAAATTCTTGTATGGAATAGGAGGAATTGTTAAGGAGAAATTTTTTCACTTCGTTTTCAATGAGGATACTTGAAAGAGGCTGGAAGATACGGGAAGATTTCAGTTAGATTACATCATGGTGAGGCAGAGATTCCGAAATCAGATATTGGATTGTAAGGCGTACACGGGAGGAGATGTACATTCTGATCACAACTTAGCAATGATGAAGAATAGGATGAAGTTTAAAAGATTTGTCAGGAAGAATCAGTGAACAAAGAAGTGGGATACGGGCGTATTCAGAAATGAAGAAATCAGAAATGAAGAAATACGCTTGAAGTTTACTGTGGGTGTAGACACTGTGATACTGAATAGCTCAGTATGCTGTTCATTTGAATGGGAATGGACATCCTTAAAAAGGGCAATCACAGAGGTTGGAAAGAAAACCGTAAGAAGCCATAGAAGACATAAAAAGCTGACTAGCACTGGTAAAAAGCATTCCTAGCCAAGAGAAGTCTTCTAGCATCTAACATAGTCCTTAAGGGGGGACGTTGATGAAAAACACACACTATTTCAAAAATGCACCAAATCCACAGTTTTGGAGATATGGCGATGTAATTTTGTACCGAAATTTACATGAAAGTAACACATTTTGATATAAAATCCTTTGATTATATATATTTAACTTTTTTAATGAAATTTGAAGTTCTATTTTCAAAAAATAATGTATGTTCCTTTTTCTCAGAAAGTATTCAAGAGATTTCTACAAAAATTTCTCTGTTTCATCTCTTTATATGTTGTAAGTTTCTCTCATGAGGTTTTTTGAGTAGGTCAAATAGAAGAATTTTCATAATTTTTTAATTAAAATTCCACAAGTACAATTTTAAATTCATGCAAAATTCCGAGCACTTTGCCCCTTATCTCAGATTGCAATCAGAATTTTAAAATTTGCTCTTGCGACAACGTTTATTAGATTTACAGAAATATGTGTACAAAATTTCATAATTCTAGCACTTTTAGAATCTGAGGAAAAGGTACATAGCCTTTAAAAAAACGAACTTTTCAGGAAACGTAATTTCAAGTTCAACCTAACTTTTTTCCTTATGTCACTTCTTCAGAAGGCACCACATTTGTACTCTAGCTCGTCTTCCCTTCAAGGCTTCTCTTCTGGTTTCTTGTTGTCTGTCTTCTTTCCTTTACCAGGTCTTCAACTGAATTTTCAGCTGCAGAGACGCGCTGTAAATCTATTTTTCTCAGGATGTCCTGAGTAAAAAAATTTCCTATCTTGAAGCCCATTCTTTCTAATACCTTCATCCTCTCGACGTTCCCACCATTAAATACAATAACTGCATCATAAGTTGCAATTCTGACAACTGTAGAAGATGCAAATGTGTTTTTAGGGCATCGTTTCCATATGAGTGAATTTAGAGACTCATTTGGATTTTGGGTTCAGCCATGAACACACTTTTTGAGAAGAGCAGGATCGGCCAAAGGTGATCTATAAAACCAATGTATTCCGCGCCGCACGTCTCGTTGAAAGTGATACACAGAATCTTTGTTCACTGAGCTGGTATTGAAGCGCTGCTTCAAGACGTGGGCGTGGCAGGGAGGCCGCGTCACGCTTTCAATTAATTTGTAGGCACTTCGGATGCGATTTCAACATTGAAACTTTGCGAACTTACTGGCCATGAGTTGTACTAACAAATAAAAAATAAATCGAAAGTTGACATTTTTGGTCAATTTCATCAACGTCCTCCCTTAAATAGCTCACGCATCGAATTTGCTATCATGAATAAAATACAAAAGAAAGCATAAGAAATTTGAAGATCTGTTAGATGATGATCAGTTTGGCTTTAAGAAAGGTAAAGGCACCAGGGAGGCTGTTCTGTCTTTGTGGCTGATAATGGAAGTAAGTCTGAATAAAAATCAGGATACGCCCATAGGATTTGTCGACATGGAAGAAGCATTCGACTATTTAAAATGGTGCAAGATATTCGAAATTCTGAGAAACATATGGGTAAATTATAGGGAAATACGGGTTTTATGCAATATGTACAACAACAAAGAGAGAACAGTAAGAATGGAAGAACAAGAAAGAAGTCCTCGGATTAAAAAGGGAGTAAGGCAGGGGCGTTGTTTTTCGCCCCTGCTATTAAATCTGTACATAGAAGAAGCAATGGCAGAAATAAAAGAAAGGTTCAAGAACGGGATTAAAATTCAAGGTGAGAGGATATCGGCTATAAAATTCGCTGATGACTTCCGTATTCTCAGTGACAGTGGACAAGACATACGGGAACTGTGGAGTGAAATGAACAGTTTAATGACTAAATCGAAGAAAGACGAAAAATGAGAAGTAGCAGGAATGAAAATAGCGAGAAACTTAATATCAAAATTGGATATCACGAAGCAGACTAAGTTAAGAAATTTTGCGACCTATCAGCAAAATAACCCATCGTGCACGAAACAAGGAGGACATAAAAAGCACACTAGCACTGGCAAAAAGCATTCCTGACCAAGAGAAGTCTTCTAGCATCTAACATAAGTCTTAACCTCAGGACGAAATTTCTGAGGATGTACGTTTGGAGGACAGCATTGTATGGTCATGAGATACGGATAGTGAGAAAACCGGAACAGAAGAGAATCGAAGCATTTGTGATGTGCTACAGAAGAATGTTGATGTTTAGATGGACTGATAAGATAAGGAGTAAGGGGGTTTTCCGTAGAATTGGCGAGGAAAGAAATATGTGTAAAAAACTGACAAGAAGAAGGGACAGGGTGATAGGACATCTGTTACGTCGTCAGGGAATAACTTCCATGGCTCTAGAGGGCACTGTAGAGGATAGAAATCGTAGAGGAAGACAGTCACTGGAATATATCCAGCAAATAGTTGAGGATGTAGGTTGCAGTTGCTACCCTGAGATGAAAAGATTGTCTCAGGAGAAGAATTCGTAGCGGTTTGCATCAAATCAAATAGAAGAGAGATGACTCTAAAAGAAAAAAATGTGGTGAAATTGGTGAGTGAACATGTAAACAGCATTCTCGGTGAAGCAACTCTTTGCAGAGGATATTATTGTTGCTCAGGTGAGATACTGTTCTAGAATACATCACCTTCTCAAAAATTTTGCAACTTGACGTCAGCAGTGAAAGCAGCAGGCATCTCTCCTGTCAAGTTTATTGTGGAAGAGTTTGACAGCAGCATATTTCAATCCCTAGGCAAAAGTGGAGTTTGTGACGCATTTCAGACAAGACCAGACTTATTGTACGCTAACAAATCATTAAAACTCTGTTGGAAACATCATCAAAACCAGATGAGCTTTCAATTTAGAAGGAATATACAAATTTCTTAATTGCAGGAGACGTTCGTGACACATACATAGGACTGAATTTTATGAGAGATATTTTTTCAACATACTGCTGGGAATTTTCTCTTGAACTGTACTTCCTACCATATTTAAGAAATGGTTATCAAATATATTTGCTGCCTGTAACTCATAATTTATGGCCATTCCATTCAGTTCAAAATTGATGGCATCCTGTACTGTGGCTATAGAAACCATAAACAGAAGATGACATTTGAAACAATTAAAAACTGACAACCAAATCCCACCTGGTTCTGTTTCATCCACTGAGAAACGTTTACTTTCATTTGCATGAAACTGAGTAACAAGAGAATCGAAGAAACAGATGTGCCATAACAGGAAGATGTTGGAATAATTTACAGCATTCTCGTTTAAACTAACATCTGTACTTAGAAGACAAGAAATGAGGAGATTCTGTGCAGAATCGACGAGGCGAGGTACACGGCGAAAACGTTACCTTTCAAATGCGACAGGATAATAGAATATGTATTTAGACTTCAGCCAATGTAAACAGTAAAAACTGTAAGTGAACACAAAGGCTTAAATATTAACAACAAATGAAGATGTTGGCGCAGAAAAGGAAATCATGATGGGCCACATCATACTGGTCACAGTTTTTAATCACTCCCGCTCCCCCTCCATATAAAAAAATAAATCAGATTGTGCTGAGCTGCATACAAATGTAGATTGTAGACGTAGAATTACTCGGGATGCACAGTACTTCCACTTTCGTGTCGATGACCACTACAACAGTTTATCTGAATACCATAAATAATAGAAATGAGAATAATACTACCATTTATCAACTTAAAGAAAGTTTTTCAGTTTGTATCTATAGAAGCATAAATCAAAAAAATTGAATCCTTCCATATTACAACAATATTTCCATACATCATTTGTTATAACTTATCAAATACATCCAGACAAAAATTTTATTCAGAAATTTTTCATTTTAGTGTATCACCAATTGTAAGATTATCATCTTTTACAGTTTGAGTTTATTTCAGAGTAACATTTAAGGGCCTATGTTTGAGACTTGCAAGCTATAAACTGAATGACTGATTGGTAGTAAGCGTATCAGGCACTACGACTACAAAAGTGCCTGGCTTTACAAGTGATGATGTGATACTTCTACCCGGTCTAAAAAACTCACTCGCACTTCTTACTTACGTACAGAGATTAAAGAAGCAAAAATGACTGAAAACATAGACAACTTCACAAATATAATAATCATGCGTTGGATTGCTTTGGCTTCTCTCCACAGTGGATGCTGAAGTTAGACGCTGATTATATTGCTGGCTTTGATGACTGATGAGCCCCAGGTAAACAAACACAGATCAGTTTTATGGAGGTCAGACAAGATTGTAAGGATGTAAAATGGCTAAATGAAACCATACAGTTCCCTTCGAGAGTGTTAGTTCCCTACGTTCGCTGGAGAAACTCTGTGAAGTTTGTGAGGCACAAGAAGACACACTGACGGAAATAAAGCTGTGGTGATGGCTTCTCAGTAGTGCTTGACTATCTCAGTCGGTAGAGCATTTGATCACAAAAGTCAGAGCTCCCCGGTCCTAGACCCAATCTGGCACTCAGTTTTAATTTTGAGCCATGACTGCATTATAATCGATACCTACCTCTCGTTAAATCTTGCAGCTCCTGATATTCTAGCGACGGTATCACAAGCTTGCTGAGAGAGGGAACATGTCTCTGGCCAAATACGCTCACTCGTTCTAGGTGTCAGTGAGTGCCCACTGTTTGGCATAGTAACTCGGGTTGTTCAACGAGCACTGAGATGCGATTCGTTGTGTTCTGGATGGCTGTGGAAAGCGTGGCTGCCAAATTTGTAAAATTACTCCTTCCCTCTGCTCTCACGATCGTGGATTTCTGTCTCCGGAGTCGGCACATCTCCTGCACCAGTTTCTTTGGTTTGTGGATGCTGAGTTGCCAGTGTTTACTGTTCAGCCTAGAACTGGAGTGGAAGTAGGAACGGTGAGTGCCTTCTGCCGTGTGCGACTGCAGTGTCGGTTCTTCATTGGGCGACCCTCGGTGCAGAGGCTGCTCTGCACCGCTGTCTGTATTTGAGTAAAGACCGTTCTTGTGGTCTTTGGCCCTCAATGTGAATCAGCATTCCGAGTTATTAATACAAGACCGAGTGGTTTTAAGCCGTCTAAAGGCAAACATAATCTAAATTTTAGTGTTGATTCTCTTGTGAAAGTTTTATTTCGGTATTTATTTGCTAACAAGAAATTAATCTTTTAAATATGTAAAAACTTGAAAACCTCTAAAACTATTTCTCTTTCACGAATGAGACTTCAAAGGGCCTTTTGAGGTTTCTTACGAGGTTTCTTGCCGTGAAAATTACAGTTCATTTCCGTTCTTGTTATCTTTTGTCTGTATGGTTTTAAACTTATCTCTGTGCACCTTCTAGAATTCTTAATTTTAGCTGACTAAAGAGATTGAACGATGTCTGGGCTAACATAGGGAGACGCATTATGTTAACGTCTGTTTAATGACCAGATGTGTTTGTCTCAAGCCCTTAATTGTGATTAATATTAATGGTTTCCTCGTGCTTTTGTTATGTGGTCTTCTTATCTTGAAAAAAAAGACCATGTGTGAGTAACTTTAAAAATTTCTTTAGTATTTAAAGACTTGAATTATCATTTTTATTGTGGAGTGTGTTAAATGTTTTATGGTGTTTCTTAATGGTTAACGTAGTCAATGTTAAAATGTTTTTGATGCAAACAAACATGGTTGAGAGTATTTTTTCTTTCGCTCTGCGCCTTTTCACTCCCAGTTCCGTGATCCTTGCCGTTTAACTGGTGGCAAAGCGTGGTTCTTTTAGTGTATGGTGTTGTTGTAAATAAAAAAAATGGGGTGGGAACAAGTTTGCCTGTTCTGTTTGCTGGCCATGGACAAGGGAACCCTACCGCACCTGTCATATTTGACGGAAAACCAACTCCAGCACAAGTTGACAACAGGTCTACATTGTTTACCCCAGAAGGCAACATCAGTGGGGTAAGACAGTGCGCTGGACCACCGACTCTGCGCCACTGCTGACAACTAGGTGCCTCCAGAGCCGGCTGTGTGCAGTGGTCTACTTTCTGCAGCGCAGGTGGATACTGAACGGTTGCAGGGAACTTCGCGTTTGCGTTTGCAGATTTTTAAAGTCCAGGCACATGTTGAGGATAGTTTGATAAGTCTAGTAAATTTCCATGAAAAAGTGGAACATATTTATTTCGCGTTAATCGTTTGTAAGCTTGATTATTTCAGACCCGAATACAGAATTTCAACAATGTGGAGCTTACAGTTCCTTGGTGACAGCCGTCTGAATTCGTCAGCGTGTCGACAGCGACTGCAAATGGAGAAAAAAGAGCGTCGTGCTGTTATTAAACATTTTCATTTGGAGCGTTGAACTGCCGAACAAAGCAAGACCGAGCTGGACTGTGCACCATCCGTGAAGACAATTCACGTTTGGTTTACTAGACTTTGAGTTCAGCACAAAGGAAACCATTCACAAATTCCATGATATATTAACGCAAAACCGCCTAATAAAAGGTCTTGAGATTTCTCAGACATCTCAACTGAGCGAGTGCCTAATATCCTACACGGAGAATTGCATATGAAGAAGCTGTGAGCGAGGAAGTTGCTGCAGTTGTTCACGCGCATCCCGCACTGCATTTCAACACGTTGTCTAGCGATGTTTAATTGCAGTCTGCAGTTTATGACTGTTGATGAAACCTGGATCCATCATTACACAACATGGTCAGAACGGCTGCCAAAACAATCGACAGCGGCTGCTGAAAGTGCATAGGAGAGCGCTAGACCATTATCTCAGCTCGTAAGGAGACGGACACTGTTTTTGGGATTCCCAAGGAACGATCCTCATACATTACTTGGAAAAGGCAGAACCATAGCTGGGCCTTATTATGCTACATTGTTGGATCGTTTGAAGTTTCCGTTGGCTGAAAAATAGCAAGGTTGGCACACAAAAAAGCACTCTTTCGTAAGGAAGTGCGCAATTCAACACATCAGCGATAACGATGGGGATAATCGGTTCCTTGTTGGTTCCTTATCCAGCTTCACTAGACTTAGCCACAAGTGACTTCTTTCTGTTGCCTAACTTGAAACTTTGTCTTGTTGGGAAGGAATTTTCGTCAAATAGGGAAGTGTTAGTTGCAGTCAACGAGTATTTTGCAGAATTTGACAGAAACTATTTTTCTGACGGGATAAAAAAGCTGAAGGATCGTTGGACCAAGTGTATATCTGTCAAAGGAGATTATGTCGAGAAATAAGATAAGTAGTACATGAGACAAACATTTTATTCTTGCTTTTTACCAGAATTATCAAACCATACTTGTAAACCATTTGTGTAAACTTGTTCAGGATTTACAGGTGGTGAATTCGGACCACAACCAAGGCCTTGTTATTGAACAGGTGCACGATAAAGCCATTCATCTGAAATTTAATACTATTTTACTAAACTGAAAAGGTACCACTGTTCAGGATAGAGTGGACTGTTTTCTCAGGGTCATGAGTTTGTAATCATGGGCAGAGAATGTGAAGGCAAGTGGAAAGAGTTGAACAAATCATTTAATCCACTTCTGCAAATATCGCAAGTATTCAAGACTGGTACAGTTAAACGAGAAGCTTATTTCGACCGCATTGCCATTTCCAAGCGATCTGCAATAATATAGGGCTGTTAACACACACAGATTTTACGTTATACGGCATATCTCGTTATACGGTATGTCTGATGGGTTTTGTAACAATATGTTGAATAATCTGCTTACTTCCATATCTCATCGTTGATGTTGTAGCTGTCAAATATTTGTACGTACATGTATTCAACAACAAATGCTGTTGTTAGCTAATTTTTGTTGACATTTTTGTTTTCTATAAGTTTGAAAGCCGTACACTTCAGAAGTCAACGATGATGTATGGTTAGATGTTGTTTTTCCTCCTTCTATGGAATTGCGTTGTTGTTGTTATAGATTCTCAGTATATGTTTGTGTGAGTAGTCGTTTCGTGTCATGTCAACTATTACGTGTTCTAAAATTTCGATGAAATTGTCAATAAAATTTTGATGCTCATGTTGAGTCTATTCATCTAGGATTTTGTCTGCGTAGTTTCGTGTATGTCCGCGTACGTATCTGTTTCTTCCAAAAGGGTCGTTATTGGCCTCTGGTATTATTTGTAGGATTTTCATTGCGTAGTGGAACTGGTTTATGTTATGGTTTTCTGTTTTTAGATGGCAGAAGAATGTGGAGGGATTTGAGTTGTTCTTTCTGCTATCTGATCGGAAAAATTTGTTCTGTTATAATGACAGTAAAAAATCCTATGTAGGCCAAACAGGATGAAATTTTCTTACCAGATAACAAGTATATGCCAGAAAGAGCGATACAAATCCCTCCACATTCTTCTGCCATTTGAAAACAGAAAACATAACGTAAACCAGTTGGAACACGCATTGAAAATCCTACATATAATACCTAACAGCCCAATAGCGACCGTTTTGGAAGAAATAGAAATATGCCACACACTCAGGAAAATACCCGAACAAAATCCTAAATGAACAGACTGAAACTGTGCATAAAATTTTATCGTAAATTTCGTCGAAATTTTATATCACGATAATGGACGACATGATAAGCAAATACTCTATACTCTATAAAAAGAATTTATGACCACCACATAGTTCCGTAAATGAATCAGATAGATATGTAACACAGCCACATATTATTAGAGAGGCAATACCGTGTCACTGAAGCTAGTACTTTAGAATCGCAATGTGGTGGCGAGTGTAAAACAGAGACAAAACAGTCGTAAGAAATTAGAATAAACTGATTTAACTACGTCACCTTTAGGATTTAGACTTAGTGGTCAATACATGCGTCGTGTTTGGCTATAATTTTTCTTACAGCGGACGCCGCCATCCTACCAAACGCCAGGCTTCAGTGAAAGACGTGCCTTTACCTGTCTATTAATGTATGCCTGTCATGTGTAACCAAACAACATCGTTGACTTCTGTCGATTAGAGCTGTTGAGGGAAGATGGCAATGCTGGCTCTTTGTCTTAGCGTTACTGAACACGATGCCGGAAGACCATTATAGTGTTATATTAACCAAAAAACCGCATACTTTTGCTGAATCAGACAAGGTGACTGGGGTATAGAGAAGACCCGGTTTGATGACGAAAGCGCATCATTCGTTAAAGTTCGGCCTGCCGCCTCCTTAATTCATTTGGAGTTTTATTTTGTCTATTGGCAGAGCCAGTGAATAAGCTATGGTACCGTCAAGAAAAATGAGATCAGTATTTTTGTTGGCAGCGATTTTTGCTTTTGACTGAAGCATCTTATAACACCTACAACATTCTATTCTCTCTCTTCGTCCCATTTTTCAGTCTGTGACACCCTCTGCAACAAATTCCGCACAGCACTTTGGAACAGTAGCGGAGACTGATCGGGTCGTATAGGCGAACTACAGAGTGGCCAGGCCGCCGAATTTGCGGAAGGAGCGCCAGACTTTAGGCAGCAAGCTTGACTCTAAAAAACTGGTTTTGCTGTTCCTTCAGGTTGTTAACAGTTATCCTCTGCAGTCGCGTACTAATGTACTGTTCGAAACATGTATTGCCACCACCCTCATTACTTACTGTTCGGTTCTCCTTCGGTCCACACACGTTCACAGATCTGCAGGTGGCGCAAAACTTTTGTTGATCAGTTTAGTCTCGCGGTCATGCAGGCACAAGCCACTTGTGGTACTATCGAAAATGACAAACACCGGCCAACAATGCCCAAACAGTAGTCGATACGCGTGACCTAGTCCGCCGCTACGACAATGTCCGCCACACTCTCCGAACAATCCAACATTTAATAAAATGAAAGCAACGTGATGAGCTAACTGTGAGGAGAGGCAGTATTCTAGCGCTCCCGCCCTTCACGCCGTGGCTACATCGTCATGCAGTGCTGCACTGGTAACGAACGTGACACGTAACCAGATATTTCTCTCCAGTTTCCTGTACAGAGATAAAGACACACACATTTGATTTGCAATTTCGAGGTGATATGAATGAACCTTTGTGGTGAAAGATATGTAATTATTTTATGTCATTTAATTGTCATAAATCTCCTAATTCAATACTAATTGTTCTCAGTAGGTCATTGAAGAACGTAAATGTAATTATATTTCCACACTTCTCACTTAGTCTTCTGTGGGAAAGGGGGGGTGGGGGAAACTGTCGCGTACTCGAAAACATTTGCAAAAAAATGCCAGTTTTTTAAATTTTGAGTTAAAGGGGCACTAAATCTCAATGCAAAAGTGACAAAACAGTGCCAGGATCTACACTGGAATACTCAGAACTAGCTTGTCTATCCGTATCAGTGCCAATCAGGTCAGCCCCGAGGATTCAAGCAGGAAAAAGCGAAGAAATGTTCCAGAAACAATTAACAAGCGTCGGTGAATACTCATTCCCTACCACTACAACAAAGCAAGCACAGGTCTAATCAACAAAGATGTAGATAATCACTATGTAATAATATAAGTTAAACTGGTGCAGAAAGGCATAAGCTACGTACATATAACATCGTATCGAGAACTAAGACAGAATAGTTTTTGTAAGTTGCAAAAAAACTAGTCTTTGGAGTCATGCGTTAAGTGAAGCGTTGCAAGAAAATTCCTCCATAACCTACGGCAGCTTGTCCTGATATTAGGCGTCAAGACGATGTACTCTGATCATTATTTTATTCCACAGCAAGAGAAAGTCCACTGCTGTTGCAGGATGAGAAAAGCGAAACGTATGTTCCGAAACAATACTGTAGAGCAAGTTGTTACGAAGTTCATCATTCCAGACACGCACTACGTTCACATTTCAGTATGAAAATTTTAATTAATTTCACGAGTTACTATTTATGTCTCATAGAATACATAATACATTCATGATTTGACACACGCTGCTTCTCATAGTGAAACCTGCGACAGTAGTTATGCAATGCACTCAATCAGTCGTGGCAGTTATTGCTTAGATAATGGCTTTCTTGCTAAAAACAGGCCCCGATATACTACGGTATTGTAGACAATTTTGTCCTCATGTCCAGTTGCACTGACTTATTACCTACACTCATTATTGCAGTTCCTTACCCCTGACTCATAAACGCATTATTATTGTTGCGGACTGTTTGAGGAAAACTCTTTCTCGCCTTGAAACACAAAAGAACCGAAGCGGAAACAGAATTATCAGTCATATGTATCAGTTATTTATATAACTGAAGCAAAGCTACATCCCTTTGTTCGGAATATGTTTTACACACACAAATTAAGAAAATGTTATTTTGGGACTTACGTGAGGTTTTCCTTTTCGCTATGCAACGTTTCTTACGTGATTTCATAAGAAATTTGATACATTATAGCCTAAAATTCGTGCTCGGCAGTGAAGTGGCTACTTTTCCGTTATTAAACGTAGTTTCTACGATGTTTATAAGAGAAGTGCCCATACCTAACTGAGCGTAATTCGAAGAATTTGCAGCGAAGAATGACCTGACTGGCTAGTTCACGACGTTTTGTGCACTTAGGTCATGTATTGGAGCGTGCCAACTGAAGATAACGTACCGTAGTAATGTTTCATCTTGGCAGGAAAGCTGTACTTTCCAGTGACGAAGAAATGGATTGTATGTGTTGGTGATGCGCCGCACGTAAGTTTCTGCACGCCATGCAGAGTCCAGCGTGATGTCACTACACACAAACAGTTCAAGACACGGAAACGAGGTTTTCAGCAAATAATAGTATGCAAAGACATGAGTAGTTCTCTATACAATAAATACTGAGATGTCTTTATCTACCACAACGTAGTAATGTATTAATGATATTCGTTACTTATGAAAGGAAAAGTACAGTGCTACAATGCGAATCAATGTGTATAATAAAGCTTTTCGCAAATCAGTAGCAAGTAAAAATATACAGTCGCTTCTGGCAAGAAGTTTTAATATACTGCGACTGCGGCTCGTTCTTGCCCGTT
Organism: Schistocerca americana; assembly: GCF_021461395.2. Taxonomy (NCBI): domain Eukaryota; kingdom Metazoa; phylum Arthropoda; class Insecta; order Orthoptera; family Acrididae; genus Schistocerca; species Schistocerca americana. Next base: position 198,374,560 of record NC_060127.1, read on the forward strand.
ATACAGCCGTAGAAAAAAGCGTTCGTAAACAGGAAACGAGATTTGAGTTCTCTGTATTTCATACGAGTTTCATCACAAATGTTTCATCTCATTCTTCAGTTTACTTAAATTGACTGAACAACTGAAAGTTGAATGTCAAATAAACACTGAAACACAGTGCTTTACGCGGCAGTTCATCATTGAGCAAATATGGCAAAGCATGTTACCTTTACAGATGAAAATATTTTATTTACCATGTTAGTTTCCTTCTTATAAATCATCAATCGTAATCGATTTGATATGAATTGTGCAAGTTTGTTTGTTATGTCTCATGTTAATGTTCTTGCATCTAAACTGCAGTATTGCTTTAAGGTCTGATTTGTGCCCTCTTTTGTAATTCACTATATAGATGTTCAGTAATCTTTACAGTGGTTCAAATGGCTCTGAGCGCTATGGGACTTAACATCTTTACAGTGATTCTTCTTACTTGCGACATATACAATTAGTGAGTTATAGCGTCATTATTAAATTTCGGTATCTAACTTTTCGTTCCATTTTTATTTATACATCAGTCCATGTATCATGGCTGATATTTGTATAAAATAATTACTATTTTGTTATTTTAGGTGTGGTACTGCACAATGTCACAAAAATCTATCAAGGAATTTTGCTAAAAATATCAGATCGTTTGTATTGTCTCAGTCTGGTACGGTAGTTGTAATACTAGTTGAAGATACTTACAGGAAAGCGGCGGTTCAATCCCGCGTCCGGCCATCCTGATTTAGGTTTTCCGTGATTTCCCTAAATCGCTCCAGGCAAATGCCGGGATGGTTCCTTTGAAAGGGCACGGCCGACTTCCTTCCCCGTCCTTCCCTAATCCGATGAGACCGATGACCTCGCTGTTTGGTCTCTTCCCCCAACAACCCAACCACAACTTACAGGAAAGCACTAGCATTGATTCTGGTAAGGTAAAAATATTTTGTGGTCAGCTATGAGTGTTTCTTCCGATGTTTGCGCTACTGTAATATGGGTCCGCCAGTAACATACTTTGCTTGTTGGAAGCTATTTTTGTGTTAGTGTGATACGTGCGATATACATCATGTTGCACGTTTTTACCCAACAGTTTAAGGTACAGGCGATGAATATAAAAGTTGTGGCATAGGACTGTCAAAGCATGTTGACACCCCATTTTCGCGTGAAAACACAAAGGGCTCTGTCTTAAAACAAGATTTCACCCATCAGAGAAGCATAAGTTTCCAGGAAGGAATGGAAGATCTTGTAAATCGGAATGGTTTGTGGCTTATCCGTGGCTGCATTACGAAGAAAAGAATGGCAGTGTGTACTGCTATGACTGCGTTCGGTCCATCCACTTAGTGAACAATTGAAGGCCACAGGAAGAGAAGGCTTTTCTTAAAGAAGGTATCTGCAACTGAAAAAAACTTACGTAAAAGTTCAAGATACACGAGAAGAGTCTTTTTCATCGAGAGTCTCTCGCAATTATTCAGCAACGTGAAAATTGCACACCTCTATTGCTCAAGTCGCGCGACGTCTGCTGACCGATCTGGAGAAAGCTAAAACCGCTTTGCTAGTAATTATCAGTTCACTTAGGTTCCTAAGACGAACGGGAAACGCACTGAGAGGTCACAAAACGGTCTCTGGGAAACTCACGGCTCTTCTCCATGAGAGGAAGAATGGTGTGCCAGAACTGAAGATATGGCTGAGGCGCCGTGGCCCTTGGTTGACGCCAGCGATATAATACAAAGTACTGGAAAAAAAAACCTGGTTTACGGAATTATGGCAGATTCCAGGACTGACGTGGCTGGCCAGGAGCAGTTCACTCTTTATCTAAGTTGTGTTTACACTGAGAAGCTCGACATAAAAGAACTTGTTGTGGGTTTCCATAGTCCCCTGGACTCCAAGGCGCTCCTTCTGGCAACTACCATTAAAGACACCCTTCTAGGACTGTCACTTGAAATCGAGTTTCTGCACTGCCACTGTTTTGATGGTGCACCTAATATGTCTGGGCGGAATTGTTGGGAAGGAAATCGTTCTTCAAGACCAGCCAAAGAGTCGTTACACCCATTGCAGCAATCATTGTTTCCATCTCACTACAGGAAGTTTCAAGAATCTATGATCTGTTGTCCAATGTACTGGTAACTGTGAAAGACGTCTCAAATATAATTCTAGAAGCCGCAAAAAGAAAATAAAGGAAGCAGGTGTTGTGGTACCATGTGCTGTCGATGAGACGGATTCAAATCCAAAATCTCAAGGATTGTTTCTAATATCTCCCAGCCAACGGGCTGTAAGAATAAAATCTTTGACACATTTCAGGGAAAGCTACGTGCTAGTCAAGGAAATTGTGACCGAAATATTCAATGTACTGAGCTCAGTTAGAGACGAAAGGAGGTCAGTCCTGCGAGGCTGTGAGAAGCGGGTCGCAAAATTTGAAACTATTTTTTATATAACAGAAGCAACTGAAGTGTTTGGACTGTGCGAGGAACTGGCCAGATAGCTACAGAATAGAAATTTTAATGCAGCTGGAGTGAAACATTCTGTACGTGTCCTAAAAGTAGCTCTTGCAAGTCTTAGGACTACAGAAGCATTTGATATGCTGTTACAGAAATCCAAAGATTATTCTAAAAACCTAAAAATGAAAGCCCCAAATATCTCACGGCCAAGAAAAATACCAGAGAAACACACAGAAATACCGTCTGTTCGCAAAGAATTGCCTCAAGAACGAAAATTTGGGAAAGATTTATTTGAAGTTCTTGATCACCCTCTGAATGAGACTGATTGAAGGTTCAACCAAGAGTGTCTACATCGACTATCCTATCTTGAAGAGATATTTTTTACATCCTCCAAAACAAATCCTCCATCTACACGAAGTTTGGAAGAACTGCTTGGAGTACATACAGTAGACTTTAATCTGGACGTGTTTCATGCGCAGCTCGAAATTCTGCGAACCATTACGATTGGTATACAACCATGTAACGTGTCCTCTATTCTAAAAGAACTTATTACTGAACCTGGTAGGGTTAAGCAATCCTTTCAGGAAGCTATTCGCCTCATCATTCTGTTTCTGACAGTTCCAGTATCATGAGCAGCCTCTGAGAGGTTATTCAGCACCTAAAACTTGCTTCAGATCAACAGGGACTCAGTCGAGACTCACCCATCTACTCCTCCTCCATGTTCATCGAGACAGGGCTGAAAAATTAATCTTGTGGATGTCATAAAAGAATTTGTTGCCCGAAGTGTCGAAAGGAAAACTACATTTGGAAATTGTACATAAAATTTTTTAGTCTAAATAAAAACCAAATAAATGGCTTCTTCTTTTTCAAACAAATTATATTTTTCTTTTTCTCATTAAGATGTGATGCACAGTGTTTGTAAAATGGTAATAATAACAAAAGTTTCTCTCTGGCCGACTGATATTGCAGTCTACAGTAAATATGGACTCCTTTTCGTAAATGGTCTCAAAACAAAGTAGGACCATTGTCTTCCCAGATAGGTGATGTCTTTAAAGCAACGAAATTGTTTTCAAGAGTTCGACCTATAAAATGGGGTCCACACTAATATTAATGAGTTGTTTCCCTCTGTGGAACAACATAGTGCTGATCACCTAACACATCTTCCCACCGATGGTATGCATGTATTGTTAACGGTTTTTCTGAAAGACGAAAACAGTAAATGCATTTGCTTGCCCTCCTCTCTAAATAAATAGTTAGTACGCCACTGGTTTTCATCTGATTGTAGAGTTTTGTTTCCAATGTATTCACTTCGGTGACCTAGTGCTCGATTGTCTGGAACCGCGACACAAGTTTAAAAAGAGCCGCCGCCATCAGTCCATAGGATCGCCGTGTGTCACCTTTCGGCTATCGTTTTGTTTGCACAGAGCCAAACCACGAACTGACGTGTGCCTCTCTGGACTCAGGCAGCAATGTTTCTCTGTTCCCTCTGTGATACTGGCTGCATGCTGGCATCTGTAAATTTTGTTTGTTTACAATTAATTTTCAAGCAATACGGTACTGTCCGTGGGGAACTTCTACCTGTGTAATGGGAAGTCCGTGTCAATGTAGGTGCTCATGGATTGTAACGGACAGTAAGTTTTGCTATCGCCAAGGGACTCTCCATCGATGTGTTGCTTGGTTGCGATTTCATAAAGAAAGTACTGTGCATTTTAAAACTCGCGGGTAAACAGTTTCTTTTTTTTAAATTCCAGCACAACAAAAGATATGTGTTGTGTAATAATAACTATATTCAAGATGTATGGTTCAAGACGTAGTCGTTCTTTCAAATGCGGCTCATCTGACCGAATTATAAGATCAAAAATTGACTGAATTACTTGATCAATTACTCGATGTTCTTATTGACAAATTAGGCTCTGAGCACTATGGGACTTAACATCTGTGGTCATTAGTCCCCTAGAACTTAGAACTACTTAAACTAACTAACCTAAGGACATCACAAACATCCATGCCCGAGACAGGATTCGAACCTGCGACCGTAGCGGTCGCGCGGTTCCAGACTGTAGCGCCTAGAACCGCGAGGCCACACCGGCCGGCGACAAATTAGGGGTCACAAGCAAAGTTAAGTATAAAATTCTGATTACAGATCAAATTCTTGTCCATTGAGTTCATTATCATTTGTCTGCTCCTAAAATGAAGGAACTACATGATCTCATAGATCAACATTTTGTTTAACAGGGTAATCGGGCGTATAGTTTCACTGTTTGTGTCGTTTAGTTTTCTTGTGGCAAAACCTGAAGGCCCGGATCGTTGGTCGGTGGTGGATCACAGGCGCCGACTCAATGGGGCCTGAGGGGTGCCGAGCCCCCTCAAAAATTCGTTTGGGCGGGGAGCCTCTACCCCAATAATTTAAGAAAATTATTAATTATATTATGTTCTGTAAAATCACAAAATTATGTTCGATTTTTTATTTCCCTTGTTTTACGATAGTTACCTTTTAAAATATATTCAGTAATGAATGAACCATAGACCTTGCCGTTGGTGGGGAGGCTTGCGTGACTCAGCGATATAGATGGCCGTACCGTAGGTGCAACCACAACGGAGGGGTATCTGTTGAGAGGACAGACAAACGTGTGGTTCCTGAAAAGGGGCAGCAGCCTTTTCAGTAGTTGCAGGGGCAACAGTCTGGATGATTGACTGACCTGGCCTTGCAACATTAACCAAAACGGCCTTGCTGTGCTGGTACTGCGAACGGCTGAAAGCAAGGGGAAACTACGGCCGTAATTTTTCCCGAGGACATGCAGCTTTACTGCATGGTTAAATGATGATGGCGTCCTCTTGGGTAAAATATTCCGGAGGTAAAATAGTCCCCCATTCGGATCTCTGGGCGGCCAAGAGGACGTCATCATCAGGAGAAAGAAAACTGGCGTTCTACGGATCGGAGCGTGGAATGTCAGATCCCTTAACCGGGCAGGTAGATTAGAAAATTTAAAAAGGGAAATGGATAGGTGAAAGTTAGATATAGTGGGAATTAGTGAAGTTCGGTGGTAGGAGGAACAAGACTTTTGGTCAGGTGAATACAGGGTTATAAATACAAAATCAAATAGGGGTAATTCAGGAGTAGGTTTAATAATGAATAAAAAAATAGGATTGCGGGTAAGCTACTACAAACAGCATAGTGAACGCATTATTGAGGCCAAGATAGACACGAAGCTCACGCCTACTACAGTAGTACAAGTTTATATGCCAACTAGCTCTGCAGATGATGAAGAAATCGAAGAAATGTACGATGAGAAAATATTCAGGCAGTGAAGGGAGACGAAAATTTAATAGTCATGGGTGACTGGAATTCGAGAGTAGGAAAAGGGAGAGAAGGAAACATAGTAGGTAAATATGGATTGGGGCTAAGAAATGAAAGAGGCAGCCGCCTGGTAGAGTCTTGCACAGAGCGTAACTTAATCATAGCTAACACTTGCTTCAAGAATCATGAAAGAAGGTTGTATACATGGAAGAATCCTGGAGATACTAGAAGGTGTCAGATAGATTATATAATGGTAAGACAGAGATTTAGGAACCAGGTTATAATTGTAAGACATTTCCAGGGGCAGATGTGGACTGTGACCACAATCTATTGGTTATGAACTGTAGATTAAAACTGAAGAAACTGCAAAAAGGTTGGAATTTAAGGAGATGGGACCTGGATAAACTGAAAGAATCAGAGGTTGTACAGAGTTTCATGGAGAGCATAAGGAAACAATTGACAGGAATGGGGGAAAGAAGTAGAGTAGAAGAAGAATGGGTAGCTCTGAGGGATGAAGTAGAGAAGGCAGCAGACGATCAAGTAGGTAAAAAGACGAGGGCTAGTAGAGCTCCTTGGGTAACAGAAGAAATATTGAACTTAATTGACGACAGGAGAAAATATAAAAATGCACTAAATGAAGCAGGCAAAAAGGAATACAAACGTCTCAAAAATGAGATCGACAGGAAGTGCAAAATGGCTAAGCAGGGATGGCTAAAGAACAAATGTAACGATGTAGAGGCTTATCTCACGAGGGGTAAGATAGATACAGCCAACAGGAAAATTAAAGAGACCTTTGGAGAAAAGAGAACGACTTGTATCAATATCAAGAGCTGAGATGGAAACCCAGTTCTAAGCAAAGAAGGGAAAGCAGAAAGGTGGATGGAGTATATAGAGAGTCTATACAAGGGCGATGTACTTGAGGACAATATTATGGAAATGGAAGAGGATGTAGATGAAGATGAAATGGGAGATACAATACTGCGTGAAGAGTCTGACAGAGCACTGAAAGACCTGAGTCGAAATAAGGACCCGGGATTAGACAACATTCCATTAGAACTACTGATGGCCTTGGGAGAGCCAGTACTGACAAAACTGTACCATCTTGTGAGCAAGATGTATGAGACAGGCGAAATACTCTCAGACTTCAAGAAGAATATAATAATTCCAATCCCAAAGAAAGCAGCTGTTGACAGATGTGAAAATTACCGAACTATCAGTTTAATAAGTCACAGCTGCAAAATACTAACGCGAATTCTTTACATACGAATGGAAAAACTAGTAGAAGCCGACCTCGTGGAAGATCAGTTTGGATTCCGTAGAAATATTGGAACACGTGAGGCAATACTGACCTTACGACTTATCATACAAGAAAGATTAAGGAAAGGCAAACCTACGTTTCTAGCATTTGTAGACTTAGAGAAAGCTTTTGACAATGTTGACTAGAATACTCTCTTTCAAATTCTAAAGGTGGCGGGGGTAAAATACTGGGAGCGAAAGGCTATTTACAATTTGTACAGAAACCAGATGGCAGTTATAAGAGTCGAGGGGCATGAAAGGGAAGCAGTGGTTGGGAAAGGAGTGAGACAGGGTTGTAGCCTCTCTCCAATGTTATTCAATATGTATATTGAGCAAGCAGTAAAGGAAACAAAAGAAAAGTTCGGAGTAGGTATTAAAATCCATGGAGAAGAAATAAAAACTTTGAGTTTCGCCGATGACATTGTAATTCTGTCAGAGATAGCAAAGGACTTGCAAGAGCAGTCGAACGGAATGGACAGTGTCGTGAAAGGAGGATATAAGATGAACATCAACAAAAGGAAAATGAGGATAATGGAATGCAGTCGAATTAAGTCGGGTGACGCTGAAAGAATTAGATTAGGAAATGAGGCACTTAAAGTAGTAAAGGAGTTTTGCTATTTAGGGAGCAAAATAACTGATGATGGTCGAAGTAGAGAGGATATAAAATGTAGACTGGCAATGGCAAGGAAAGCGTTTATGAAGAAGAGAAATTTGTTAACATCGAGTATAGATTTAAGTGTCAGGAAGTCGTTTCTGAAAGTATTTGTATGGAGTGTGACCATGTATGAAAATGAAACATGGACGATAAATAGTTTGGACAAGAAGAGAATAGAAGCTTTCGAAATGTGGTGTTACATTAGAATGCTGAAGATTAGATAGTTAGATCACATAACTAATGATGAGGCGTTGAATAGAATTGGGGAGAAGAGGAGCTTGTGGCACAACTTGACAAGAAGAAGGGATCGGTTGGTAGGATATGTTCTGAGGCTTAAAGGGATCACCAATTTAGTACTGGAGGGTAGCGTGGAGGATAAAAATTGTAGAGGGGGACCAAGAAATGAATACGGTAAACAGATTCAGAAGGATGTAGGTTGCAGTAAGTACTGGAAGATGAAGAAGGTCACACAGGATAGAGTAGCATGGAGGGCTGCATCAAACCAGTCTCAGTACTAAAGACCACAACAACAACACTGCCGATGATTCCTTAATCACCAACGAAGACTTTATTGGTTTATGCGAGACCCCCAACACTGAATCACAAACTTTGTTTAGTGGTTTAAAAGACGTTTCTGCTCGTCTTGATTTGTCAATGGATAACTTAAGAGGACAGTGCTATGATGGTGCCGTAAGGAAATCCAAAAAAAAAAAGATGGGACTTTTCAGAAGCATATGCTGTGAGAGCGCCAACGACCAAGCTGGTCTACGACCGCTTTGTCCGACTCGATGGAGTATGCGAGCTTCTAGTATCTTGAGCATACTGAAAAACTTTGAAGCACTTCTAGAGTTTTTTAAAGCAGGTTACAAGTGTGCAGGCTACCTTGAGTCAATGTTAAAATTCAAGATTTATTTCTTTTTACCCCTTATTGCCATGCAATGAACCCAGTAGAGAATTTTAATGAAAAACTTCAGTGCCCTCATCTAAGTGTTGCTGATCTGCAAAAAATATATGAGGGCTTGATTTGTGTATTGGAGGGAAGGAGTGATAGTTTGAACACTTCTGGGAATTGTGTTTAAAAGAAAAACCTTCACAAGCTGATGATCCTTCGCTTCCTCGGAATCGAAGCATACCAAAGAAGTATGAAAACAACGAAGCGAGCTCACCGCACGCTTTCAAAACCCCAAAGGAATACTGCAAAACTATTGACATTGAAACGGTGCAATCTTGTATTACTGAGAGGTTTGCTTCAACTGAACTCACACAGGTCATTGCAGTTGAACAAAAGTTCTTGCTTTTAGTAAACATAGGTGACACAAATATGGAAAAATCAATTGAGTTTTTCAAAAATGACCTAAACATTAAGAGACTGCGCTTACACCTGAATATGTTAGCCGATGTCGCTAATGAAAAACAAATGGTCTTAAAAATGAGTGATGTAAGAAAGTACATTACACAAGAGGCTGCAGTTGGAGAAATTTTATGTGAAGTAATGAAGTGCATTAAATTTTTCCAAATAGTTCCAATCACGACAGCAACAGCAGAACAGTAATTTAGCGCCGTTAGACGTCTGAACACATATCTCCGATCAACAATGGGACAGAAGCGATTGAACAACTTGGCTGTTCTTCATGCCCATCGAGATGTTATGGATATTCGACCAGTTACCAATGGCTTCATATTCAGTAATGCAATCAGACGGTTGACATTTGCACTTTTCTAAAGACACTCTAGCCCTAATAATGGCATTTAGAGCAATATTAAAAATCTTTATAAAATAGAGAATTAAATACATACATAATGTTAATGTTTCAGTTTCGAAATATTAGTACTAGTTTAGTACTGAATTACTATATTGCTGTATTAGTTATTTTCAAATGCTTAAATATTTTTTGGGTGTAAGATCCAATTAAAACCCACTATTTACATACTTTTCGACTGATAGTATTAGGCATACTGTGTTAACATTACTAACTGTATTAAAGCATTAACTTTGAGATATTGTTTTTATTTAATGAACCCTGAGCCTTATTCGAAGTAAGCTTAAATTAGCTTATTAATCAAAGTGCTGTTACTGTGCGACAACAATATTTTATGTTTTATTCTTTTAATGATAGTTTAGGATTTATTTAAATATAATTTCAGTCTTTTCAGAGCTATATATTCACTGCTCTGTAATAGTCTATAAGTATGATTATTACCGTAAATTAAATCAGCTTTTTATGAAAATACCATGCGTGTTTATGTTTTGTTTCTTTTTTCAAAGCCAAAGAATGAGCCAGGCTTGTCGAGTTTCCCGGAGTGTCGAGTTATCGAGAGTTCAGTTTTCGGGGTTCCAAAGTTGATCATATGACTCTAAAATGCTTAAAAAGCTTCAAAACTTACTATTTTCCATCTGAAATTGAGAAAATTTCCCGGGTAAGACCCCAATATGGGCCTCTCAATATTTTTTATAAGTCGGCGCCCTTGTGGTGGATTACAGGGCCGTCATTCGAAAGGTGATATTGGGATTGGTTTGCTTGTGCAACATCAGTGACTGTTTCACTTGGTTTGTTAGAGCTTCGTAGTTTTCAGTTCTACGTCTTAATCAAGCCCATCATCAAGTGGCTCTTATCGCATTTTGTGCGAACTGGAATTTGTTCGAATACAACAGTGTCCCCCTCTGTTTGTCCGCTGAGCCGGCTGTGTCGTCACGTTTACTGGATTAAGTCTTAGATCAACTTAACTTTAGATGCGGGTACATTTATCTAGGCGACGTTGTTGTGTACAGCACAATCTTTTCTGAAGATCTTCTTTTTCGCCAGATTTTATGGCGTCTGCGATGTAATGTCAAATAAAGCAAGGGCTAATTTTTGCGTGACTACTATTAGTATTTTTCACTGATCTGTACACATTCGTACAAGTAATTACCTAAAGTCTTTGAATTTCGTTAATGTTTTGTTTTATATAGAACATTCACATTGACGGATGTATCTGATGTAATTTATTAAGTATTATCTTTCGTCGGAGTAACAACGATTACTCTGTATGAGTTTGAAGAATTATGCGTGAGGGGATAATAAGATGCGCAACAGAAGGCGTTACGATAATTGTAATAACATATTTGTATGAAAACACTCTTCAAGAGGTTAATTAAGGGGCATAAGCTGCCGCCTCCTCCTTTGACAGTTATTCAGAGCCTTGATTTTATTATTTTCTGTTCAAGTTAGACCGTGTTCCAAATACAGTGCGGCATCGAATTATCCGTATGATGCACATTAAGGAGCTGGGAGAATACCAGTAATGGTAAAAATGGCAGTGTTATCCATAGTCTCTATTATCGAAATAATTAGCCTGCACTTTTACACCATTCCGCTATTTTAATTGCAGCGACTGATTTAAACATTCTTGAAATACTAAGTAATTTTCTTTGACATCTTCTTTACACTTTCGACAAATTTAGTTGCAAATTATTTACTTCTAGTTGATCACATAGGTTCAAGACAAGCTTGTTTCGCCATCTGTGCGATTTTAAAGTGTTCCTGTTGACATTACATTTATATATCACTTTACGTCTCTGCAATAGTACTATGAGATTTTATCTTATATTATGCTTACATCTAGATAGAGTGATGTCTATCAGACATCTTTGGACGTAGTTTCTTTTATGTAATGTGTTGTTAACATGGGCCACGTGTTTACTTTCTACAGAATAATAACCATGGAATATCATTTTTTCTTTTCTCCTTTTTTTTTTTGGCTGTTAAAATTTTTTAAATAGTTCCAGTGTCAATGTAATAGCAGTACGAAATTTTATCCTGTTTTTCATATTTTTTTTATTTTATGGCCTTCGTTGGACCACTTTAGTCAAAAATACAAAGTTGTAAACAAGTTTATACACAGGGATACAATTTGGCTGAACAATAACTTAATGTGATATTTAGGTAATATAATTATTAGAGTCTATTCTTATATGAAAGGTGTTTTGCTCTTCTGTCTGCCCAATATTTCTTCATTCTTTCAGATATTTTCTTTCTTTCTTCATCTGAGACCACTCTTCCTGTACTCCTTTTATTGATTTTCATTTGTAGTCTGGTTTGCGGGTCTTGCAGTATTCTGGTTTTCTCTGTCTTGTTTTTTAGGTAATCTACTGTAATTTGGAGTTCTTTTATATCTTCCTTAATTTCTGTGATCTATTTAATGTCGCTGTTGCTATTCCACAATTTTTGTATTATTTTTTTACTAATTCTGTTTTCTGGAGTTCTCATCAGATGTCCAAAGAATGAGATGCGTTTCTTCCTGATCATGCACATGGCTGCTTCTATTTTCTTATATGCTGTTTCATTTGATGCTATTCTCCAATGTCCATTTATTTTATACTGTTTATTTATACATGTCCTAATTATTCTTCTTTCTATTTTTAGTATTCTGTCAATTTCTGCTTTATTATTTGTTTTGAAGATAGTTTCGGCTGCATACGTTATTTCTGGTTGTGTAACTGTTTTACAGTGTTTTAATTTTGCATCTATAGGGAGGCTTTTTTTGTTGTATGTAGTTTTCGTAATGTAATTTGCGTAGTTCAGTTTTATTATTCTGTTCTGCCATGATGGCTTCTCATTTAGATTGTATGTTATTGATTCGCCTAAATATTTAAATTTATCAACAACTTTGATTTCCTGTTTACCTATTGTAATTTTGTTTGCAAGTGGTGTATCAGTTAGGATAATCTCCGTTTTTTCAAATGATATTCTAAGGCCTACTTTCCCTGCTATTTCTTGTAGTGATTTCACTTGTTGCCTGGCTTCTTGAACAGTGTTGGCTAGGAGAGCAAGATCATCAGCGAATCCCAAGCTGTTTAATCTAATATCATCTTTTGCACTTCCAGTTCTTATCATCTTTGGATTGTTCTTGTACCATTCTCTCATTATGTATTCCAGTGCACAGTTGAACAGTAATGGTGATAGGCAGTCACCTTGTCTTATGCCTGTTTTTATGAGGAATGGTTCCGAAATTTCTCCTCTAAACTTCACTGTTGATTTGGTGTTGGTTAGAGTGAGTTGTATTATTTTAATTAGTTTTGGATGGAGTCCTAGATGTCTCAAAATTTTTAATACTGAAGGTCTGTGGAGACAGTCATATGTCATTGCCAGAGGTTTGTTCCGTTTCTTGTAGTATGCCATAATCAATTTTAAACTAATTATCTGCTCTGCACAGCTTCTCCATTGTCTGAAACCTCCCTGATATCCCCCTAACTCCTGTTCTAATTGCTCCTTGATTCTTTCATATAGGATCTTGGATAGAATTTTGTATGTGCAATCTAGGAGAGAGATTCCACTGTAGTTGTCTGGGTTGCTCTTATCTCTCTTTTTGTGTAGTGGGTGGATGATAGCTGTGGTCCACTGTTTGGGGAATCGTTCTGTTACCCAAATTTTTGTTAGAGCCATGTGTAAGGAAGTATTGACTGTGTCACTAACATATTTCCACATTTCAACAAAAATCTGGTCTTCTCCACATGCCTTATAATTTTTTTGTCTTTTAAGAATTTTTCTACTTCTTGGAAAGTTGAAGGGTCTAGTTTGTTAGGTGTTGCTTTTACTGGGGTATTTATGTTGATTTGTAAGGGTTCTTTGGGTTCCTCGCAATTCAGAAGTTTGTTAAATGCTTTTGCCATCATTTCTGCATTTTCCTTGGTACTGTGTGCCATTCTTCCATCTTCATCTTTCAGTGTTAGTGTAGGGGCCTCATATTGTTGTAGTTGTTGCCCAAAGATTTTGTAATAGTTCCTGAAGTTGGTTTTATGATAATTACCTTCTATACAGTTTATAATATCTTTATGGAGGTCCACCATACATGTTTCCTTCGTGGGTTCAAGGGAGCTAGATTCTCTGCTTCTTTTTTTAAGATTAGGCACTAGTTGTTATAGATCATCTGTTAATTTGATGGTTTGTGTTATTTGTTGGTATTTATTACTTGTAATTAGCTGATGTGGGTCAAACCTCCTTTTTATTTTATTAGTTTTTCCGACCCTCTTCTTTAACGGAGTGAATTTAATTTTAATTTTAACTATATAATGGTCTGAGCCTGTGTCTACTCCTCTCATACTTTAACATTGTGGATCTCCTTATGAAAATTTTTGTCCATACAGAAATGGTCTAGCTGCCACTTCCCCTTCCTCCAGTCTGGATGTTTCCATCTTTTAAGTTTACTTGGCTTCCTCTTAAAGTATGTTGATTTAGATATAAGATTATGTTCTCTGCAGAGTTCTAAAAGTCTTTGACCGTTTTTGTTCGTAAATTTATGTGGACTCCATTTTCCAATTATATCTTTATATTTCCTTTCTTTTCCCAACTGAGCATTGAAATCTCCCAATAAGATTTTTACATTCTTTTTATTTACTCTGTTCACAGTTTGTTCTAGAAGGTCCAAAAATTTATCTACCTCTTCCTTTGTTTTTGTTAGACAATTTTTTTCATTTGTTGGGGCATGATCATTTATTATTGTATAGGTTTTATTCATTGTTTTAAAGCTTAGAGTCGTAATTCTTGGTGATACTGCTTGGAAATCCGTTACTGAATCTATTATTTTTATGTTTACTAAAAACCCTGTTCCAAACTGGGGACATTGTTTCATTGCCCTCGGTCCTAGTTTCCCATTATAAATTCTGTATGCTTGTGATTCGACTGGGTCCTCTGTGGTGTTTCTCGTTTCTTGGATCCCTGTTATTAAAATTTTTTGTTTATTTAGTTCATCTGTGAGCTCCTTGAGTTTTCCTGTGTGAAGTAGTGAGTTTATGTTGTGTCTTGCTATATAATTTATCTGCTCATGTTTAATCTTCTTTTTGTGTTTTAGTGTGCATTTTGATGGTTGCAAACGCTCCGATTCGTTGCTGTCTTTTAGTTGACTACCCACCGAATCCAAGGTAGCCTTTTCCTGCCTTTTTGAGCAGGACGGTGGAATTTTTTCCTAAAAGACCTTTCCATTTTTGACTTTCGAAGTTTGTCAAGCTTAGTTGGAGCAAGCTCCGATTTACAACTACGGTTGTTAACCGCAGAGGGTGTGTTTGGTGCGCGAGAGCTATTTTATTTCACTCAAGTCCGTCGGCAAACCAGTGGGACGCGCCACGTGGGAGTATCACCTCTCCTCCTACTATGACAGCATAGGAGGTTCGTGGAATTTTATCCTGTATTATACTTCAGCAGCTACATCTACATCTACACTCTGCAAATCACACTTAAGTGCCTGGCAGAGGGTTCATCGAACCACATTCGCAATAATTATCTGTTATTTCAATCCCGTACAGCGCGCGGAAAAAACGAACACCTATATCTTTCTGTGCGAGTTGGGATTTCTCTTATTTTATTTTGAAAAACGTTTGTCTCTATGGCGTTGGTACACGAGGCATAAAAAGGTAATGCATTGAGGGAGCTGTCGTTTGTACTCAGGTGGTTCACATTAAAAGGTAATGCATTGAGGGAGTTGTCGTTTGTACTCAGGTGGTTCACGTTAAAAGGTTTCCGAGGTGACTATGGCCGCACGACGGGAATTTTGACAGACTTTGACTGCGGAATGATGGTTGGAGCTGGACGCAGGGAACATTCCATTTCGGAAATCATTAGGGAATTCAATATTCCGAAGTCCACAGTGTCAAGAGTGTGCCAACAATACCAAATTGACAGAGCCCAATTGCCCCACGTATAAAATCATGGGAAATTCTAAATTTGGTGGGAAATAGATAATAGTCAAGTTGTGCTGCAAGTTTATCTCCATTCCACTGACATCATTGAGGAAGTAGGGTAGTTATCCTACGTGTAAACTAGCGGTAAACTAAAAAATCAAAGCGGCCATTGTCCTGTTGGTGTGGAATCCAAAAAATCCGAGATGGCGATCCAAGATGATGGACCTGAGGACCTCGGTGCTGCTAGCATATCTGTTAGATTTGCCGGCTTTTCCCTCAGCCCTACGAAGTCAAAATTCGTGATGGTGAACCTGAGGATACGGGTGCAACTTGTACAGTTGTCAGATTTCCCCAGTCCTATGAAATCATAATCCAAAATGGCTGATCTGGGACTACAGGTTGAACCTGCACGGTAAGCAGATCGCTTATGCCGAGATTAAACTGGCGGGAAATTCAAAAATAATCTGAATACGCGGCTTACTTGTTTAAACAATTGTTACTTAGTCCACTTAGGCTCATGTCACGTGGGATAGGATGGGAACAACTGCGCCTTTATTTAAAACAAATACCACACCGAAGAGGAACCTCCTGCCGCAGTTTCCGGGCACACAGGTCGAGAGGTTGGCAGCGTGTGTGCACCGTCGGCAATGTGCAGACACACCATGTGACGCGTACCTCTCACTCAGCTGCCTAACGTGGAGCGCACGGCGGCAGTCCCCACTTCCATTGTTATGATGCTGTCCGACGTAGTGCTACAGTCGCAGTTGTGTGACCTAAGTAAAAATGGCGAGGTAACTGGAAAATGCAACGAGCACATACTGTGGAAACGAAAACCGTGGGACACCACCTAATATGGTGCCGGACCCCCTTTCACCAGGCTTAGTGCAACAGCTCGACGCGGCGTGGACTCAACAAGTCGTTGGACGTCCCCTCTGGAAATATTCAGCTTTGCTGCCGTTGCAGCCGCCCATAATTACGAAAGTGTGCACAATTTTGAAAGCAAAAGGACCTCTCAGTTATGTTCCATAAATGGCCGACGGGATTCATGTCGCGCAATCTGGGTGGCCAAATCATTCCCTCCAATTGTCCGAAATGTTCTCCAAACCAGTCGCGAGGAACTGCGACAAGCTGATATGGTGGACTGACATTCATAAAAATTCAATTGTTGTTTGGGAACATGAAGTCCACGAATGGTTGCAAAAGACCTGCGAGTAGCAGAAAATAAACATTTCCAGTCAATGATCGGTTCAGCAAGACCAGAGGACCCAGTACATTCCATGTAAAGACAGGCCACACCGTTATGGAGCTACCACTAGCATTGCTGACATCTTGGGTCCACGGCTTGGCGGGGTCTGCGCCACACTCGAACCCTAACATAAGCTCCTCCCAACTGAAATCGGCAGACATCTGGCCAGGCCACGGTTTCCCAGTCGTCTAGCGTCCAACCGATGTGGTCACGAGTCCAGGAGAGGCGCTGCAGGCGATGTCGTGCTGGTAGGAAGAGGCACTCGCGTCGGTCGTCTGCTGCCACAGCCCATTAAACGCCAAATTTCGTCGCACTGTGCTAACGGATACGTTCGTCGCACGTCACACGCTGATTTCTGGGCTTATTCCACACAGTGTTGAATGTGTGTTAGCACTGACTTGGAATGCGGAATGGTAGTTGGAGCTAGACGCATGCGACATTCCATTTCAGGAATGGTTAGGGAATTCAATACTCCGATATCCACAGTGTCAAGAGCATGCCGACAATACCAGATTTTCGGCATTGCCTCACACCACGGACATAGCAGTGGACGACGACGTTCGCTTAACAATCGAGAGCAGTGGCGTTTCCGTGGATTAGTGACTGCTAACAGAGGAACAACACTGCGTGAAATAATAACATTAATCTATGTGGGGCGTACGACGAACGCGTCCGTCAGGACAGCGCGGCGAAATTTGACGGTAATGCGCTGTGGCAGCAGACGACCGACACCACTCCCTTCGCTAACTGCACGACATCACCTGCAGCATCTCTCCTGAATTTGTGGCAATATATGTTGGACCATATGCGACTGGAAAACCGTGGACTGGTGCGATGCGTCCCGATTGCATTAGGTGAGAGCCGATGGTTCGAGTGCGGAGCAGACCCCACGAAGCCGTGGACCCAGGTTGTCAAGAACGCACTATGCGAGCTGGTGGCGTCTCCATCATAGTCTCGGCTGTATTCCCTCCAGTCCAAATGAGCCACTCATTGAACGCAAAAGGTTACGTTCAGCAACCCGGAGACCGCCTATTGGCTTCTGTCTCGGGTTCTTCGGCCGACGATCATCTAATTATTTTACTGACGTTTCGCCAGCACCAGTGGCTGGCATTGTCAAAGCTTCACCCTCCATTGCCGGTGGTGAACTGGAGCCGAGCTCGCGGGCGCAGACTATATGTACCTGGCGCGCCAACGTCCGAGGGCTACTCCGCGGTCATTTCCGGTGCGGTTCTCCTCTTGCTACCTGCGACGGTCGTTCGCTGCAGTACGGGAAGCCAGGATCCGTTTACCTTAAGGCTTTCCTCTTTCTTGTTGAAGCTGTTCGCGTGTTTTTGTATTTCTACAGCTTCTCTGAACAAGCGCGTGTGATGGTGCTTCTCTACAGCCAGAACTTCCGTGTCGGCGAATTTTATTACGTGGTCGGTCTCACTGAGTGCGTGCCCTGCCACGGCCGAATTCTCCGCCTGCCCCAACCTGCAATGTCGCTTATGTTCTTTGATCCTGGTGTTAATTGATCGTCCAGTCATTCCGACATAAACTTTACCGCATGCGCATGGTATACGGTATATTCCCGACATTGAAAGTGGGTCCCTTTTCTCCTTTGCCGATCTAAGACACTCTTTGATCCTCCTTGTCGGTTTGAAAATCGTTTTTACGCCATGTTTGTGCAATATACGGCCGATTCTGTCCGTCACTCTGGGAATGTATGGCAGAAAGGCCGTACCCGATATTTCTTTTTCTGATTCCTTACTTCGTCGAGTGTTTGGCTCTGTTACACTTCTAACATAATTTGTGGAGTACCCATTGCTCCTCACAACACTTTCAGGTGTTACATTTCGCGTCTGAGTTGCTGCGACTCACATAGTCGTCCTGCTTGCGTTACGAGCGCATTAATCATGCTCGTAACGCGAGCACTCCACTCTCCTGATCATCTGCACGCGTGGCAACAGTGTTCTTTGGAAACAGGAGAGCCGAAAATTACAGGGACCTTGCACACGGACTACTGGTTACAGGGTGAATGGCACTGCTGTGGCTGATCCCACATTTTTTGGCAATACGTCTCGTGCCACCAGTCACCGTATAAAAGTGTCGTATCTAATGTCTCCTCACTAGTGTACATGTCTGCACACAAGGAATGAGCTCAGTTCCTGCTAGTTCTGGAGTGCGGGCAAGCAAACAGTCGAAAGGCTTGATGCAACGACGTAGCCTATTACGCACGAGTTTACAACGGAACAGCCGATTCCGGCAGACTTGCGTTTCAGTTTTAGAATATTTCTTCCATACTTTTGAGAGGGTCATCGCCGAAAGGTATCTGCCTTACGGCCTCTCCCCGTCATTCACGTCAAATTGTAAACCTCAAGCCATTGCGTATTATTTCTTTCAAAATGTGGAAATTTGGTTGCTGTTGCCCGCAATTTAAAATAATGTAATGTAGTTTGATGCAATACCCGTTTCGATATCCGGAACACTTCACGAAATACACCTTTAATATTCTATTACATCTTTCAACAACAGATGCTTTTAACTCAGCAAAATCTGCATAATGATTAATATTGCATTTATTCATAACTTCTTGAAATCTTCATTATAAATTTCTTTACCATTGTCTGTTTGTAAATTTCTTTGACATCTTTGCTTTAAAATTATTTCGAACATTTCTCAAATATTTTACTATTTTATCTTTAATTGGAAAAGCCCAACGATATGTTGAAAAAACGTCAATTGTTGATAATAAATATTTATGTCCTTTATTTATTTCTGAAATTCCTTTTAAGTGCCTGAATCAACTTCTACTAAATCCGCTTGCCATAAATCATCTGTACCATAAGAAATAAAATTTATTCTTTCTAAATGTATTTGAATTGGTTTATTTAATTCATAACACATTTCCGACGAATATTATTATGTTGTAAACCATTACCTACCAATTTTCAACAAAATTACTTTTTTAGATTTACAAACTGAACGAAGTCCTTCAATTCTTTGCCTTCCACATTTTGTTGTTGTTCTATTTGGGTTATGTGTTTCAGTAAACTTTAAACATTTTAGATACCCAGTATGACTATCTAGAGGGTGATTGAGGTTATTCATTTATATCAGATTAAATTTCACCAAATAAAATTGTTTTCACATCTACCGAAATGGTTTTAGCTTTATTTATTACTTTTAGAATTAGAAAATTTATACAACATTTTACTGATTGTTTCTCCTTTTTAATTTTTTTATTAATTTTAGATTCTGTTTCTAATTCATGTTTAATTAAATTTTCTGCTTTGTATATATTTTTTACATTTTTTCTAATTCAAGTTTATTAATTTTTGCATTGATGTTGCAATCTACTTCTTCTGGACCACACTGTATATCACTTAGGTTCCTTTCAGAGAAAGCTGATGCAATAGCTCCATACTTAACAATCATATACAAATGCTTGTTATACAAAAGATCCATACTCAACGACAGGAAATATGCACAGGTCACATCAATATTCAAGAAAGTCAGTAGGAGTAATCCACTAAATTACAGACTCATATCATTAACATCCATATGCAGCAGGATTTTGGAATAGATATGGCGTACAAAAATTGTGAATTACCTCTAGTAGAACAGTATATCGACACACAATCAACACGGACTTAGAAAACATTGTTCTTATGAAACACAAATAGTTCTTTATGCATGAAGTGTTGAGTGCTGTTGACAAGGGATTTCAAATTGATTCCATATTTCTATATTTCCAGATGGCTTTTGACACAGTATTTCACAAGCAGCAGCTTGTAATCAAATTGTGTGCATATAGAATACCATCTCAGTTATCTGACTGGATTCGTGATTCCTTGCCAGAGAGGCCAGAGTTCATGGTAACTCATGGAAAGTCATCAAGAAAAACAAAAGTGGCTTCTGGCTTTCCACAAGGTAGCGTTATAGGCCCTCTGATGTTCCTTATTTATATAACCAATTTAGGAGACAATCCGTGGCTGTCAGGACATGGTCTGGCAGCCTAGAAGAACAACATCTAAAATTCCATAACGTTAATTACCACACCATTACAGATTTCGAAGCCTTGTACTGGTAAATTGCACTAGATGAAGATGACCGTAAGTACAGTGCTTTTGTATGTGGGGGCAGAAGCTATAAGTTTTGTATTATCTCTTTTGGTTTAAATGTCAGTGCAGGTGTATTTATTTCTGCTTTAGATCGAGTCTTAGGACCTGAATTCTTCAGCAGAGCGACTTCACAGGTTGATTATTTACTGACTGCTACCCCCATGTGCTCCGAACACGTAAACCTCTTGACACAAATCTTGTATAGGTTTTCAGAATACAGTCACAGCTAACCTACTGTTCAAATTTTGGTAAGGAAAGGGTTAAATTCCTTGTATTCCTAATATCACCTCAAGCCATACTTCCAGGCCCTAAGAATTTCGATGCAATGAGACATTGCTCTGTACCTCAAAATAAGAAACGGTTGAAGGCATATCATGGATTAGTATATTTCTTCAGAAAATTTATACTACAGCAGCTTTTGAATAGTAATACACTACAGAATATTCTACAGAAGAAACACCACTGGCTATGGATGAA
The DNA here is from genome assembly GCF_021461395.2 of Schistocerca americana. NCBI lineage: Eukaryota > Metazoa > Arthropoda > Insecta > Orthoptera > Acrididae > Schistocerca > Schistocerca americana. The sequence goes on from NC_060127.1 coordinate 198,395,736, forward strand.
ACAATGCAAACTGATTTTGATGTCATTCAAGAATCTCTTTTGAATACCAACATCTTACATTATCTTGACATGACCCACAATTTTTGTCCCTGTTCAGACACTTCCTCCTAAATCACTGTCACGAATGGGGAGTTTACCCAAAAAATAATTACTTTTGCTGGTAGCACCCTATCTGAAGCTGAACTAGCATATTCTGCTACCAAATTGGAAGCTAACACAGTAATATGGGGAAAGGATACCAAGGAGTATTGCTACCATCAGTCTTTGTCCTTCCTTCTCACTTGTAAGTCTAACACAGGAGGTTCGCTAGGTAGTGTTTTTATTTACAGGAATTTAATTTTGAAATTGTGTATATCAAAGGTAATAAAACGTAACTGCTGCTGCCTTATCGAGGCAAGGTCTAGGCGAATTCTTGGAAATCGTGGAAAACAATTCAGAAGTCAGGGTTTTGTTGATTAAAGATAAAACACAGCAGCCATACTACATTAGCATTCGGAAAGGCATGAGGCAACTACAGAAGCATCACAGATAGCAAATGGTAAGACTAAAGCTGCTGCAGAACAATGATGATGGGTTAACAAAATATTTTATAATTATCAAGGTGTGTTGTTTCACCTACACCACCAAGAAAATTTTTAAAGGATCGTTTCGGAGTAGAAGTCAACACAAAGAGAGAATAGCTGATGCAGCCACACTGGTATTGTCACACATCACAGGGTAGATGAGGTAAATATCTAGTTGGGTACCAAAACTCAAAGTAATTAATCTTCAATCAATGATCCAAAAATTCCAAAATGTGGCTTAACCTGCATGCATCTATACCTGTTTGCGTTTCTGAACACACAATTCCTGGTGTGAGCAGATGTTCATTAGAATAACTATCAGCTCTGAGAAATTCACATTATCTCTCTCCCTAACCACCATATAATATTTGTAATATTTTTTATTCTAATTCCCATAAATTTGTGTTTTACTAATTTTTGATTCTATGATTTACTTTAATTATTTATCTATTACTTCTGTTTTATTTTCAGATATGTCCATTTATTAAATTTAAAATATCTATCAGTTTATAACCATCTGATAACAATTACAACAAATAAATGTTCACAAATGAATTCATTAAGATTTTATGTCCTTACAACATTATAATATCAATCATTTTCCCATTTAATTAACGAATTCTTTTGGTATATTTCCAAAAAAATTATCAAAAACAATTTTTGTTTTATAGTAAGAAATCCATTAGCAGAAATGTAAAAAATCACATATACCACATTTAAATTTTTTTCGATATATCAGGTAAGCAATCAATCACAATATGATTCTATAATGTTTAATTTTCAATTCCTTGGAAAGATTTCCTGTATCATAATTTGGTAAAGATTTGTTATTTTTTACTTTTTTTATTTCTTCAAATTTAGTTCCCTTCTTTTCCATAGTTAAATTATCTCTTTTTGTTCTTCAGATTTACTATCTTCTTGCTTTTATTTGCTTATGGTTGTGTTTCCTACTGTACCAGCTAGTGTACCAGCAGCAGCTAAATGCTGGTAAAAATCTACCCTCATGTCTTGTTATTCCAGAATCTGTTTTTTTTTGTAATATGTTCAATAATTGTTTCACAATTGAAATACCTACTTTTATAAGTAAATGTCCACCACTTCTTTATATCTTTTTTCTTTTGTGTGTCAGTTAAAAATTGTTATTACTACTTAAATTTTTATTTTTTCCTTTATTTTAATTGCTTTAGGATTAGTTTTACCACTTGGCAGCAAAGTATAACCAGTTGCAAAATTATTCGTTTATTTAGATTACAATTTTGTTAAATTTTGTTTAAAAATTTATAAACATATTATTGAATATAAATAAAATTTACAAATTTGGTTAAAAACTAATGAAAGTGTTTTATTTAGTATAATTATAATTTTTCAGTTTTGATCAAAAATTTATAACAGAATTGACTTGATATAACTAGTAATTTATAATCACCAACCAATGTCATTGAGACCCATTCCTAATATTCGTTTTCCAAATATATCCGATTAGTTTTGTATGTTTTTTATAAAATCTTGGACAATTTTTTCCTCTAAACCTCAAGCAGAATCGAAATCTGCTTTTTCTTTGAAAAATAAACATGAAAATTTCTTTTACAAAATATTTGTATTTGTTACCTTAACTTCATTTTGTTTTATTTCAGATATAATCAAAATATAATGTGCCTTAATTGTATAAAATATCCACATAATATGATAGATCAATAACAGCCCATATTTTATTAATGTCATACATGGTACCCTGTTTTTTAATAAAAGATTTATTAATTCATTTGTTCCTTGATATTTTTATCACCAACTATTAATTTTTCAACTTTAAATTTTTCTGGTAATGTACAACCAATTTAAATGCACTGACAGGTCATAGTCCAAATACTGTAACTTTGCTATAGTTGGTACATTCAATCATTCTTTCACTTACTCGTTCATCTATTTTTTATATTTGATACTTGTCCATCATCTCTTGGCCTTTTTTTATATTTAAGTCTTCTTCATATTTATTCAATAAAACTTGTATTTCTGATTGCTTGAGCTGCCTTGTTTGTATATCATTAAACAGTTTTAAATAATGTTGGTGTTGTTAATGATAATTAATAATTTGTTTTTCATCTTTTGTATTATATTTATCAAAGTTTTCCAGGTTGTTTTTTCCATTTTTTAAATTCCTCTTTTAATTGTTTTTTATCTTTCTATTTTCTGTAGCTTTCTATATCAAATTTTTAAACATTTATTAAGAATAATAATTAATCAATTAGATTTACTTTGTAATGTCCTTTGATGATGATTATGTTATTAAAAATCTTGACTGTTTGTTTTACTTAGTTTAACAATTGTATTGTTAAAAAACTACAGCATTTATGTTTTCTTTACAATGTTAAAATGTTGTTTAATGGTTATGTTGTTAAAGATCTTTAACATGTTTTGATTGATTTTGTTTATGTTGTCAAAATTATTGTTTGATGTGTATGTTAACAATTACATTGTTTAAAAGATCTTTTTTTGAGTAGTTTATATTCTAAGAAAGCTGTTTAATGTTTATGTTAAATGGGTATGCTGCTAGAAAAGTCTTAAAATTGTGTCGTTTATACTGTTAAAAAGCTTTTGTTCAAAATCTGTATCTATGGTTGTAAATCCTAATATATATCACTATTCCAACATCTGGTATGCATTCCTCTAGAGGCGATAAATTTTAAATAGCTACCAGCAAATTCATGATATGTACATTTAATTCATATATTTTTCCCTAAAAATATAAAAAAATTAAAATTGTCTGTAGCTAACTGTTTTGGTATTTTGAATATGTCTGTGCTAAATAAAAATTATCTATTCCTTTATGTCTTCTTGCAGTAAAACATTCTTTGTTTTGATTTTCATGAATAAAATCATCAAATAAAACAATTGAATTAACTTCACATTCATCTAATGGTATAATTTCATCATTATTTTCTATTAAAGTTGCAATTTTTTGATATATTTACTTTTATATTTTCACATATATTTATTAATTCTGAGCATCTTTGTTGATCAAAACGTTTAGAATAAATGTATAAAAGATTAGTATTCTCCCAGTTTAACCATCAAGTAACTAAAATATAATTGTGGGTCATTAATGCTGTTTGCCATATCCACTTGGTCCTCGTATTGCACATCTAATAAAATTCAGTAATAGTTTATCATGTTTATTTTTGAATCTCTTTTCTGGCATTCTTGTTTGTGGTTTCTCATAATTTAATTAATTAAAATTATATCAATATTAAATTAGTGCTCTATTTCAATAAAAGGTAATTTAAGAGTTCTTAGAAAAAGAGTGTGCATTCCTATAAGTAGTTGGTTTTCATACAACTTTCTTAACTCCACATAGAACTTCCAAAAATAATTATTATGTTGTCCTGGAGAAACTACGATAATTCCTATTGGTTAATAAAAGTTAAAACCATTGGAAAACTTTATTTATACAGAAACAAATATTCACATTAAATAAGTTAAAGTTTTAAATCGAGGTATCACTGAGAGCTATGTTAAACTGTATGTGGAGGCAAAATGTAATGTTTGAAAAATATTAGTCTTTAATCATCAAATTATTGAAGCTGATCAATAACTTTTTGTGCATAATTGATCAAAAATTATACCTTTTGAATGGATAAATGTAAATTTTAATTTAGCTGTTGCAATGTCTGTAGAAATAATAAATATTTTCATGAAGAAACTAATATTAGAATTTCCTTTACCTAATTTAGAATTTGATTTTTCTGTAATTTATGAAACATAATATTTTTTATACGTTCCAATTTATGATAATTTAATTAACGATTTAGAAATAGATATTACTGATGATAATAATAATTGCATAGGATTTAATGGGGCTACTTTAACAATTAATTTAGAAGTGAACTAATTATATTAAAATAATTGAGATGATATACAATTTTCAAGTTCTGAGATAATTTTTTATGTAGAAATGGAAGCATTTACTGAGAAGATCAACAATCTAAGCAATTTCAATTTGTTTAAAAATCTAGTGAGCATCAGTTAAATTTTTTATGTAATATTATTTGCTATGAGTATTTAAATTCTGGTTTTGGTAAAAAAATTTGTCTATCACTCAATATGGATTTAAAATTATTTTCTCATGTATATATATATATATATATAACAAAGTAATTAATTGATAGGACTCTAATTTAGAAGATATAAATATTAGAATAAAATATAAAGAAAAGATAAAGTATAATAATGATGGGTATGATACATGCTCTTAAGTTCACAAACTAAAAAAACTCCTTTATAAAAATCTAATAATTTTTAATTTTGTAAGAAATCTAATCACCTATTATTTTTTAAAATCTAATAAATTTTTATCTTGCAAATTAGCTTGACCAAACTTCGTTTTTACATTTATCAATAATTTTTATTTAAAAAAAATGATAATTTTTATTCTTTATAAATGAGCATGCAAATAATAAGCGATTTTATTTTGTTCAGGGAAAATTGTTATCTAAAAATGGATTTTTTAAAAACATTGCTGACTTTGAATATAAATACTAATTATGGCAAAAGAATTTATTTGAAACTCAATAATAAATTTAAAATTGTTTTGTCGAAATGTTGTAATAAACTGATAAATTTTTCAGCATAATAATAATACTGCAGCTGACCGGTTGCAAATAACTGTCTGGTACATTGATTGAGGTTTTGACACCTCTACATATGTCTTCATCACAATGAAAATTTTAAGAAACCCTATAAAACAATACATAGAAAATAGGTTGGAGATAAATTATTAACCAAGATGACAATCATCATGGCATACAATGGTTACTTAAGCGAAATTACATTGTGAAAAAGCAGTTGGTGAAGTTTTGAGCAGCTATGCTCAAGTCAAAAATTAAAATAAAACCGATTCAAATCTTGGGCATGAATGCCTTGCAAGGAACAACATCTGGCTGATCAGCCTACTGCCCTACATTGCTACAACATAAACAATACAGCTTGTGCCACCTATCGACTGCTGACAGTGAACTCTGCCCACTTGAGACATTTATCACTCCTTAGCAGGCTGTTAGTCTGATGGTATAGTTTGGAATGCCGATGCCAATAGTTGTTTTAACAGGTATGTTAGTATGTAGGTTCATAATGTCTAGTGAAAATAATTTAGTGTATTGATCACACTGAAAATCATTGATATTGCTGACTAAATTGTAACTATTGATGACAGAATAATCACTTAGAAAACAAATGATTTCTTAATTTTGATATGCACTATTCATACTGTTTACAACTGAATATATTGTATGGTGAATTTCCAATACCTTAAACTGGGAGTACAATTTTGAGACCTGTGGATTCCTATTAATAAACTATATTTTATGAAATGGTTTAACCAAATGCATAGCGCTGATTAAGGCATGTCTCATTTCATTTTGTATCATGGAGGTTGGATCGTCATCCAGCTAGAAAACATTATTTTGTTGAAAAAACTGTAAAGTTTTAGACTTACATTCGTTCTGGCTAGCAAAGGTTACAGCATTCCCTTTGCCACACTTCGTTATAAAGGACTGTCTTCCTTAAGCTTGAAATTAATACTTTCAGTCAAGTTTTTATCACATTTACCCTGACAGGAGTTTTTAGCTGCTTGTTTCTCAAAAATACTACGTGGATTTTGAGGTACCCTCGTTTGCTGAGAAGCATGTAATTTGATGTGATCAAGGCCTATGTATTTTCTACAACATTTAGGTCTAACACTGTAATTAAGCCCTATTTCCAACTATGTCTCAAATGCTCACGTCACTCCCTGCACCCAATAGGTGGTGCAACCAGTATTTTTTGTGGCAGCAATGTCAAAAATTTTGCCAATCGTCTGATGCTGTTCGTAGCATGGCATACATGCCAGAGACTTGAATGTGTTTAATTTTAATTTTTGACTTGAACATATCTGTTCAAAACTATCATTAGAACTTTCTTACACTGTAATAATATGTAAGTAACCTTTGTAACCCATGACAATTGTCTTCTTCATTAATAATTTTGTCAAACATAATTATCTATATATTATTTTATATGATTTCTTAAAATTTCATTCCGGTGAAAACATCCTTACAGGTGCTGAAACATAAGTGAACATACAAAACAGTTATTTGCAACTAGTTGGTTGTGTGATTCCTATACTAAAACTTATATACAGATGCTGAGCAACAGACACACTTAAAACTGTAATTGATGAATATATTTTTCAATTTCTTGAAGAAGAGATTCCCAAGCTAAATATAAAGGAGCTGAAAGTAATAATTTTTTCGATCTAGAATTCACTTTTATACAGATTGTGATTGAAGCTTGGGAGTTTCTTAAAACCAACTTCACTGTAGATGAACTTCATGATATCTGAAAGTACGAAATTTTAAAAGACTGCCATACAGTACATAAATATAAGGGAATCACGTTTTTAATTAAACCCTAAATACGTTACAGAATAATCGAAAATCTATTACCTTTTTCTGATATTGAATACAATTACATAATTTTTAAATAAACATTTAGAACAACAGTTGATAACTATTTATCTGGAAAAGCATTTTAAAAAGATGTCAAACTGTATTTTCCAGAAATAATATGCACTCATTTGAGCAAAACCATATGTTAAATGTGGCAAAATCAAAAATTATGAAAGTAGTTACAGTAATTTTAGAATTATTTAAAAGTTGCGTAATAAATTTTAATTCATCTTGTGAATACAAAATGCAAACAAATAATGATATCAAGGAATATGGAGTTCGAATCGAAAGTACTAGGATTGCTACAAAGAAAGATATAATGAAAAAGTTTAACAATGTGAACCAAGAAATTTTAACAAAAATACCTAGTTTTCAAGCTCAGGATTGTGGCTCAACATTAAACAGAATTAATGGAATACAAATAACAATTAATAAGTATGTTCAATTACAAAACACATCTTACACTGAATTAAAAGAAAAGAGAAAAGAGAAAAAATTTGCATTAATGCTAAAAATAGTGATTAAAATGTGTTCTATGGACTTGAAAATCTCAATTATATCCTATACACAAAAATCCATAGAGAGGCATGAAATATAAAAACGTAGGTCTCAATATTGATCAAAATCTTACAGGTTTGGAATTACAAATTAAGGATTATGGTATTTCAAAAACTTATACTAAAATTAATAAATCTATTAATGTTTCTTTCTTCTGATAAAAAATATCAGATACATCCATTTCATCCAATAACAATTTCAAAAGAAGACAAATTTAATTTATTGTATTTTATGGAAGGAAATATTTCACACTTGTGCTACATAAAATATTTGTGTAGACTTGTTTCACCTGAAGCCTTGAAACATAAAAAAACAAAGTTTGTTTGTGAAATGTGTTTATCACATTCTAATAATAAAGAAAAATTAGATGAACTTATAAATTGTTGTTTAATTAATAATCCCATAAAAGCAGAACAACCAGTAAAAGATGAACACATAGAATTTGAAAATTGTAAGTACACTCAAACAGTTCCTGTTGCTGTATCTGCTGATTTAGAATGTTTGTTATTAAGGATGGATGACTGTCAACCAAATTTAAAATGGTAAAAATATTTGAATAAATTCAGAAATATCTATTATTAACAGAGAATAATGTTAATAATGGTTTTTAGAAAGAAATAATAAAATATTGATTCAAACTTAGGAACAAAAAACAAATACTATTGAATTATAATTAAATGAGGATAGTTATTGTATGAAGTATCAAAAACTTGAACGGAGTGGTTTCTGTTATTATATTAAATATATAAATGGTCCCTACAAAGAACCAGTTATTTATACACAGCCAAACACAAATAAAAATTTCGTTGAATGTATGGAAAAAGATGGGGAAAAATTGGTGAAAGTTATTCAAAAATTGAAGAAATGGAACCACTAACAAGTGAAGATGAATCTAGACACAATAAATCTAAAATTTGTTCTTTATTTGAAAAACATTACACAAAAAATAAAACAGCTCGATGTCATGATCATTTGATGTGAAACACTCAAATAATTTATATACACACATCAGAAAAAGTCTTGCATCATCCCAGTTCAAAGAACTCCTGAGGATAGACGTTGACTGTGGATATTGTATCACAGATACAGTCCCTTTGACTGTTCAGAGATGTCGCTAAACCCGCCCAAAGATGTAAACAACCATGCATGAGCAGTGCATGGAGGGGGTCCAACAGCCAATCAGTTCCAGTCATTCTACCAGGAAGAAGGTACATGGCTCGTGTTATCTGTAGTTCAGCCATGCCTAGACAGTCATTAACGCGATTAGATCGCGTCTGCATTGTTACTTTGTGCCAGGAAGGGCTCTCACCAAGGCAAACATCCAGGCATTTAGTAGTGAACCAAAGCAATGTTGTTCAGACATGGAGGAGATACAGAGAGACAGGAACTGCTGATGACATGCCTCGCTCAGGCTACCCAAGGGCTACTACTGTGGTGGATAACCGCTACCCACGGATTATGGCTTGGAGGAACCCTGACAGCAACGCTACCATGTTGAATAACGGTTTTGGTGCAGGCACAGGACGTCGTGTTGTGACTAAAACTGTGTGCAAAAGGCTGCACTATGTGCAACTTCACTCCTGATGTGCAGTATAGATGGGCCAACAACATGCCGAATGGACCCCTCAGGATTGGCATCACATTCTCTTCACTCATGAGTGTTGCATATGCCTTCAACCAGACAATCGTTGGAGATGTGTTTTGAGGCAACTCGGTCAGGCTTAATGCCTTAAGCATACTGTCCAGCGAGTGCGGCAAGGTGGAGGTTCCCTGCAAGTGCAGCAATGTTCCCTGCTGTTTTGGACTTGGATTATGTGGGGCCAACATACTCCGCTGGTGCTCATGGAAGGCGCAGTAACGTGAATGCCATCCTCCGCAGCATACTGGCGAGGCATTTTGCGCCCCCCTCGTGCACATCTTGTGAATGACTTCCTACAGGATAAAGACATTGTTCGACTAGAGTGGCCATCATGTTCTCCAGACATGAAACCTACCGACAATGCCTGGGATAGATCGAAAAAGGCTGTTTATGGACGACATGACCCACCAACCACTGTGAGGGATCTGTGCCAAATCTCCATTAAGGAGTGGGACAATTTGGTCCAACAGTGTCTTGATGAAATTGTAGAGAGTATGCCAAGATAAATACAGGCATGCATCATTGTAAGGGGTATTGGAGGTACCAGTGTGTACAGCAATCTGGACCATCACCTCTGAAGGTCTTGCTGTATGGTTTTACAACATACAATGTATTGTTTTCATGATCAGTAAAAAGGGTGTAAGTGATGTTTATGTTGAGCTCTATTCCAATTTTCTGTATAGGTTCTAGAAGTCTTGGAACCGAGGTGATGCAAAACGTTTTTAATGATTGTAATAACTGTAATCTAGGACTAAAAAGATCCTAGTATTTATCAGGATAAATTTTTAAAAGACCTTCGTTGTGATGAAAAAGAAATAAATTTATACTAAATAATGAAACTAAATATATTAGTTTAATAAATGAACTAAAAGTCCGAATATGAGATTAATTGACTCTTAGCTTTCATATACATTCTTCAAATCCAAAAAAATTACCTGATGACTATTATATTTTTTTCCAGAAGAACAAATAAATTTAGTAACTAAAAAAGAAGTTTATCTTAATAATTAAATGGATAACTGGGAAAAATTTAAAGAAACAAAACTTCCACCAAAAGATGATTTTTATACTAAGTTAAATGAATAGGATATTAGTGAAGAAGATTATAAACATGCCCACTTAGTTTGGGAAAACGTTTGTATCAAGAACCTTGGTGAATGTTATGATTTATAATTTAAAAACGATATTTTATTTCTGAAAAATTTAGCAACCCTTCTATAAATAGTTACGATTTAGATGCATCTTAGTATTATAAAGCATATACTTCTTCTTTTGACACTTTGTTAAAAATAACATAACAACCAGTTCAATTATTGCATGATTATGTAATGATTTTAATGACTGAAAAAGAAATGAGAGGTAGTATATCCCAACGTTGCAAATATATGTTAATGCAAGAAATTGATATATGAAAAAAATTAATTAAAATATGATAACGAATTATTTATCATGTTCAGATGCAAATAATTTATATGGTTATGCTATGAGTCTGTATTCAATATATTGTAGATTTAAATGGGATGAAACAGAGCTTTTCATTACAAAAAAGAAGGAAAATGTCAAACACTACTAAAAGTGGTTATATTTTTGAAGCAGATTTAGAATATGAAAAACATATACATGCTTTCCAAGATGCTTTATTTACAGCCACCAAGAATAAAATTGTGTCAGGAACTAACGCAAAAAAAGAAACTTCTATAGATAATCAATATCATTATATTGTCCAATGTAGTAATACTGAATAATATCTGTCTCTAGAAATGAATATTAAACAAATCATAAAGTTTCAAAATTTGAACTATCTGATTGTTAAAAAAAGTGTATAGAGTTAAACACGGAAAGGATAACAAAAGCAGAAAAATGATTTTGAAAATGATTTCTATAAACTGATGAATAATTGTGCATTTGGAAAAACGATACAATTTAGATATAAAATTAGTCTCAGAGGGGCAAAAATATAAATTAATAGCTATACCAAATTTTTAAAAAAGTGTAAATACTGATTTATCGAAATAATATGGTTGATTTTCAATGTGATGAAACCAAAATATTACAAAAAATTAAACTTTGCTATCGAGTTACTGATAGTTATAGCTATAATAAAAAACTGAAGATTTTTATAAAGATATGAAACGAATGATTAACTATTTTGATGCTAGTAACTACCCACAATATGGTGCTTATAGTTTGCCTGAAGTTATGAAGAATGTATTAGGAAAAATTAAAAATGAATGGAAACAAAAATTAATACAGGTACATTATCATATGAGCACTCTTGAACTGTATTATTTAACAATTTTGTTTATTCTGTTTTAATTTTTCATAAAATTCACAGCTAATGTATTTATGTTTTCCAGTAAAAAATAAAAGTTATTTTTCTTTCATCCAAATCTATATTCTTTAGCATCATTATCTTCTTTTAAACTTGTAACACCAATAAAATTTGATGCTTTTTCTTTTCATTATTCTTAGTATGTGTTCTTAGCATGCATTCTTAGTATATATTTTACGTTAAATTTTCCAAAACCTTCCAAAACAATTAAGAAGTCCCATTTACGTAGAATTATATTTTTCCTTTTTGTTATATTCTAAAATTCATTATTTTCATTTATCTGAATATTTTTCCTTAGTTGTTTGATTCTTATGAAACCGATTTAAATCCTTAATTTGTTGACAATTTTTACATTTTTTGAATTTACATCAGCTTAAGAAGACTTCATTTTTCTATGTTTTCCAGTGGTAATAAGTTTCTTAAATATTCTCCAATTGGAATTCCTTTTAAATGCTCTTTAATATAATATTTAGAAATATGTTTTCCACCTACACAAAGAATTTGATTTTTATTACATATTTTTATGATAGTCACATAAACAAGGGCCACAATTTTTCCCTATATTTTATATTATTTTTGGAAGTGAAATTATCAGTTTATTTCTCAACCATATAATTTTTACGAGTTCTTAAATTGAAAAACTTACAATTATTAAGAAAAATTTATTGGAAGAAATGATGTGTTGAAATTTGATTTCAAAAAAGTTAATTTCTTCACGTGTGCAGTTTTCAGTTCAGTTAAATAATTTTTGTGCAGTAAAAAACTACAATTTTTCTAACGTTTATTTATTTTTATATTTGCTTAAAATTTATAATTTTATGGTGCTTTGTTCATTTTTGTTCATGAAATTCTTTTTCTATTTTACTTCTGGACAAATAAGAGACAATGGGGCTGCAAAAAAATAAAAATAACAAATCAAAATAATAAAACAAAAATGAAAAATCGAAGAAAAATTATATCGGAAAATAAAAATGACAAAAAATTGAAATGCAAAAAAATAAAAAAAATAAGGAAACAAAAACATATATATTTTTAACATTTAACTTCTAGAAAATTAATTTATTCATGTAGATATTTTTTTGTTCAGTTAAAATCTTTTAATTAATCGATTTTCAGTAACTTTCGTATTCATTTAAAATTTATTTTTCTATTCGGTTAAAATATATAGTTCTGTGATAGTTTATTTACTTTTGCTAAGGAATTCTGTTTTTATTTTATATCTGGCAAAATAAAAATGGTGTCCTTAAAACTCAATTGCAATTCAGTTATTGTAGATAGAAAATGGGGCCACACACAAAATGTATGCTGGTAGTCCAGTTGCCTATCAACAGTAATCTGAAAATTTCTCCTCTTAAAGAATGACATGAGTATTCTATTTGCTAGGAATTCTTCAAACGAATCATAAAGATTATCTGGTATGCTGTTTTTTTTTTTTTCTTTAGGTCATCAGTCTTCTGCCTCGTATGATGCGGCCCGCCACGAATTTCTCTCCTGTGCTAACCTCTTCATCTCACAGTAGCACTTGCAACCTATGTACACAATTATTTGCTGGATGTATTCCAATCTCTGTCTTCCTGTATAGCTTTTGCACTCTACAGCTCCCTCTAGTACCATGGAAGTCATTCCCTCATGTCTTAGCAGATGTCCTATCATCCTGTCCCTTCTCCTTATCAGTGTTTTCCACATGTTCATTTCCTCTCCGACTCTGCACAAAACCTCCCCATTCCCTACCTTATCAGTCCACCTAATTTTCAACATTCTTCTGTAGCACCGCATCTCAAATGCTTCGATTCTCTTCTGTTTCGGTTTTCCTACACTCCATATTTCACTATCATACAATTCTGTGCCCCAGACGTACATTCTCAAAAATTTCTTCCCCAAATTAAGGCCGATATTTGATATTAGTAAACGTCTTTTGGCCAGGAACGCCCTTTTTGCCATCGCTAGTCTGCTTTGAATGTCCTCAGTGTTCTGTCCGTCATTAATTATTTTACTGTCCTGAATTTCATCTACTTCATGACTACCAAACCTGATGTTTAGTTTCTCGCTGTTCTCGTTTCTGCTACTTCTCATTACATTCATCTTCCTTCGATTTACTATCAATACATACTGTGTACTCATTACACTGTTCATTCCGTTCAGCAGATCATATAATTCTTCTTCACTTTCACTCAAGATAGCAATGTCATCAGCGAATATCACTGATACCCTTTCAACTTGAATAATAATTCCACTCCTGAACATTTCTTTTATTTCCATCATTGCTTCCTCAATGTACAGGTTGAACAGCAGGGGCGAAAGGCTACAGCCTTGTCTTACACCATTTTTAATATAAGCACTTCGTTCTTGGCTGTCCAATCTTATTATTCCCTCTTGTCTGTTGTTCATATTACATATGACCCGTCTCTTCCTATAGCTTACCCCTACTTTTCTCAGAATTTCGAACATCTTGCACCATTTTACATTGTCTAACGCTTTTTCCAGGTCGACAAATCCGATGAACGTGTCTTGATTTTTCTTCAGTCTTGCTTCCATTATCTACTGCAACGTCAGAATTGCCTCTCTCATGCCTTTACCTTCGCTGAAGCCAAACTGATCGTCATCTAGTGCATCCTCAATTTTCTTTTCCATTCTTCTGCATATTATTCTTGTAAATAACTTTGATGCATGAGCGGTTAAGCTGATTGTGCGATAATTCACGCACGTGTCAGCTCTTGCTGTCTTCAGAATTGTGTGGCTAATGTTTTTCCGAAAGCCAGACTCATAAATTCTACAAACCAACATTAATAGTGGTTTAGTTGACACTTCCCCCAATGATTATAGAAATTCTGCTGGAATGTTATCTATCCCTTCCACCTTAATTGATCATAAGTCCTCCAAAGCTCGTTTGAATTCTGATTCTTATACTGGATCCCATATCTAAATCGACTCCTGTTTCTTCTTCTATCACATCAGACAAATCTCCCCCCTCATAGAGGCTTTCAATGTATTCTTTCCACCTATCCGCTCTCTCCTCTGTACGTAACAGTGGAATTCCCCTTGCTATTAATGTCACTGAAGGTTGTTTTGACATTCCTGCATGCTGAGTCTGTCCTTCCGACAATCATTTCTTTTTCTGTGTCTTCACATTTTCCTGCAGTCATTTCGTCTTAGCTTCCCTGCACTTCCTATTTATTTCATTCCTCAGCGACTTGTATTCCTCTATTCCTGAGATTCCTGGAACATTTTTGTGCTTCCTCCTTTCATCGAACAATTGAAGTATTCTTCTGTTACCCATAGTTTCTTCGCAGTTACCTTCTTTGTACCTATGTTTTCCTTCCCAGCTTCTTTTTAGAGATGTCCATTCCTCTGTACTGCCTACTGAGCTATTCCTTATTGCGGTATCTATAGCCTCAGAGAACTTCAAGCATGTCTCGTGATACCTTAGTACTTCCCTATCCCATTTCTTTATGTACTGACTCTTCCTGACTAATGTCTTAAACTTCAGCCTACTCTTCATCACTACTATATTGTGATCTGAGTCTATATCTGCTCCTGGGTACACCTTACAATCCAGTATCTGATTTCGGAATCTCTAACTGACCATGATGTAATGTAACTGAAATCTTCTCGTATCACCCAGCCTTTCCAAGTATACCTCTTGTGATTCTTGAACACAATATTCGCTATCACTGACTAAAACATGTTACAGAACTCAATAAGTCTTTCTTCGCTCTCATTCCTTGTCCCAGGCCCATATTCTCCTGTAACCTTTTCTTCTACTCCTTCCCTACAACTGCATTCCAGTCCCCCATGACTATTAGATTTTCATCACTTTTTACATACTGTATTACCCTTTCAATAACTTCATACACTTTCTCTATCTCTTCATCTTCAGCTTGCAACGTCGGCACGTATACCTGAACTATCGTTGTCGGTTTGCTGTCGATTCTGATAAGAACAACACTCTCGCTGAACTGTTCACAGTAACACACTCTCTGCCCTGTCTTCCTAATCATAACGTATCCTACTCCCGTTACACCATTTTCTGCTGCTGTTGATATTACGCTTCACTCGTTTGACCAGGAATGGTTGTCTTCTTTCCACTTCACTTCACTGACCCCTACTATATCTATGTTGACCCTTTGCATTTCCCTTTTCAGACTTTCTAGTTTCCACGTTCTGATATTCCATGCCCCGACTTGTAAAATGTTATTCTTTCATTGATTATTCAATCTTTTTCTCATGGTAACCTCTCCCTTGGAAGTCACCTCCCGGCGATCCGAATGGGGGACTATTCTGGAATCTTTTGCCAATGGAGAGATAATCATGACACATCTTCAATTATGGGCCACATGTCCTGTGGATACACATTACGTGTCTTTAATGCAGTGGTTTCCATTGCCTTCTGCATCCTCATGCCGTTGATCATTGCTGATACTTCCACCTTTAGGGGCAGTTTCCCACCCTTCGGACAAGAGAATGCACTGAACCTCTGTCCGCTCCTCTGCCCTCTTTGACAAGGCCGTTGGCAGAATGAGGGTGACTTGTTATGCCAGAAGTTCTCCGCTGCCACTGCTGATTATTAATGAAAATTTAAGCAGGGGTGGGATTCAAAGCTGGGACCAAAGATGTTTTAATTATGAATCAAAGACGCTACCCCTAGACCACAGGTGCAATATGGTATTCTGTGCACATATATTTTGATATTAATTTAAGTATGTTACAGGCACAGGAAATTTAGTAGGAGGCTACACCAATGGTATAAAAACATTTATTTTAATGCTTTTGTTGAGAATAACTTGTGCATATACCATGCATTTTTTGGTTGGTTCTTTCTGGAGTGCCCAGTGTGATGTATGGTGATGAAGAAGCAATACTGGGCTTTGTCCTGTTATTCTTGCTGAGGCTTTCAATTGCAAGAACGGTGACATACAACTCTCTAGGCTCTCCTGTCGAAATCAAGCCTCTTCATCTCTCCATACCTACTACAGCTTACTGTGTTCTATCTGTAACTACCCTCTACAATTTTTACAATTGATACTACCCTCAATTACAATCCTTTAACGCCTCAAGATGTGTTGTTACTACTGATCCCTGCTTTTGGTGAGGTTGTGCCATAAATTTCCTTTTCTCCATATTCGTTTAAGTATCTCCTCATTACTTATTAAATCTACCCACATAACTTTCAGCATTATTCTGTGGTAATACGTTTTAAAAGCTTCCAGTCTGTTCTTGAATGAACTTTTTATTGTCCTTGTTTGCTTTTATACAAATATGGTCAGAAGAGACTGCCTAACATGCAAATTTAAAATTATTGTTAACAAATTACCTATATTCAGAAAACTTTTTCATACTAATGCCAGTGTGCATATGCCAGTCTTTACTTTGATTACCATCGGCTTCATCGGAGTCAAAACAGCAAAACCTGTCTAGTTCTTTTAGTGTCTACTTTTCTAATCTAACCCCCTCAGTATCACTTTATTTAATTCGACTACATTCCATTATCTTTGCTTTACTTCAGTTGTTGTTCATTTCCTGATCTCTTTGCAAGACAATATCAGTTCAGTCAGCTGCTTTTCCATTTTCTTGATTGTCCTTCGTTAAACTTTCAAGGGCTTGTCAGGTTTGAAACCTTATCAGATGACACTCACTCATAGTTTGGGACATAAAAGCACTCAATGGTTGGGTGGTAAATATCTGTCAATGTAGATATTTAAAGCAGTCCTCAACCCAAGGAACACCACATTGAACCGGTAGTAAGATGCCACTAGCAGTTATAGAGATGGGTGCGGACAAGAGGTGCAACAGAAGCATAAATCTGAAATGCTAGGAGCTATTTCAAGCATACACAGAACATACAGGGTGTTTCAAAAATGACCGGTATATTTCACACAGCAATAAAAACTAAACGAGCAGTGATAGAAATACACCGTTTGTTGCAATATGCTTGGGACAACAGTACAATTTCAGGCAGACAAACTTTCGAAATTACAGTAGTTACAATTTTCAACAACAGATGGCGCTGCAAGTGATGTGAAAGATATAGAAGTCAATGCAGTCTGCAGGTGCGCCATTCTGTACGTCGTCTTTCTGCTGTAAGCGTGCGCTGTTCACAACGTGCAAGTGTGCTGTAGACAACATGGTTTATTCCTTAGAACAGAGGATTTTTCTGGTGTTGGAATTCCACCGCCTAGAACACAGTGTTGTTGCAACAAGACGAAGTTTTCAACGGAGGTTTAATGTAACCAAAGGACCGAAAAGGGATACAATAAAGGATCTGTTTGAAAAATTTCAACGAACTGCGAATGTGACGGATGAACGTGCTGGAAAGGTAGGGCGACCGCGTACGGCAACCACAGAGGGCAACGCGCAGCTAGTGCAGCAGGTGATCCAACAGCGGCCTCGGGTTTCCGTTCGCCGTGTTGCAGCTGCGGTCCAAATGACGCCAACATCCACGTATCGTCTCGTGCGCCAGAGTTTACACCTCTATCCATACAAAACTGAAACGCGGCAACCCCTCAGCGCCGCTACCATTGCTGCACGAGAGACAATCGCTAACGATATAGTGCACAGGATTGATGACGGCGATATGCATGTGGGCAGCATTTGGTTTACTGACGAAGCTTATTTTTACTTGGACGGCTTCGTCAATAAACAGAACTGGCGCATATGGGGAACCGAAAAGCCCCATGCTGCAGTCCCATCGTCCCTGCATCCTCAAAAAGTACTGGTCTGGGCCGCCATTTCTTCCAAAGGAATCATTGGCCCATTTTTCAGATCCGAAACGATTACTGCATCGCGCTATCTGGACATTCTTCGTGAATTTGTGGCGGTACAAACTGCCTTAGACGACACTGCGAACACCTCGTGGTTTATGCAAGATGGTGCCCGGCCACATCGCACGGCCGACGTCTTTAATTTCCTGAATGAATATTCCGATGATCGTGTGATTGCTTTGGGCTATCCGAAACATACAGGAGGCGGCGTGGATTGGCCTCCCTATTCGCCAGACATGAACCCCTGTGACTTCTTTCTGTGGGGACACTTGAAAGACCAGGTGTACCGCCAGAATCCAGAAACTATTGAACAGCTGAAGCAGTACATCTCATCTGCATGTGAAGCCATTCCGCCAGACATGTTGTCAAAGGTTTCGGGTAATTTCATTCAGAGACTACGCCATATTATTGCTACGCATGGTGGATATGTGGAAAATATCGTACTATAGAGTTTCCCAGACCGCAGCGCCATCTGTTGTTGAAAATTGTAACTACTGTAATTTCGAAAGTTTGTCTGCCTGAAAATGTACTGTTGTCCCAAGCATATTGCAACAAACAGTATATTTCTATCGCTGCTCGTTTAGTTTTTATTGCCGTTTCAAATATACCGGTCATTTTTGAAACACCCTGTATATGACTGAAAGAAAGGCTGTTGGTGTACGATTGCCATAATGTCCTTAGGATTGGAGAGTGAGTGAAGAGGATACGTATGTAAAGCAAGTAATAACCAATGGAAAAGCAGCCAGCTACTGCTATTCAGGACATCGCAGAAAGTATTCCATATTTTGAGAGGTGATAGTATGGGTCGTAACAAGAGAAATGATGTGTCGACAGAAGTGCCGACACAGTGTGATTTGAGGGGATCGCAATGCACGCTATAAACACACGAAGAATGGCGTGAGGTCTGGAACAGGATACGTAATGAATGCTATAAAGAAAAGTACGTAGCTTTTGGAATACTTAACTTTAATCCATCCTTGTTGTATACATCGTTCTTGATGAGACATGCTTTATACGATAAGTATCAATTGCTGTGTAAGGCTAATGGCGCCTTGCTATGTCGTAGCCATGGACTTAGCTGAAGGCTATTCTAGCTATCTGCTCGGCAAAGGAGCGAGGCTTCGTCAGTGTAGTCGCTAGCAAAGTCGTCCGTACAACTGGGGCGAGTGCTATCCCGTATCTCGAGACCTGCCTTGTGGTGGCGCTCGGTCTGCGATCACACAGTGGCGACACGCGGGTCCGACATGTACTAATGGACCGCGGCCGATGTAAAACTACCACCTAGCAAGTGTGGTGTCTGGCGGTGACACCACATTCCTCCCCCGCAAATCGCCGAACGGTCGTGTTATAAGGCTTCCGCCCGCCGTGGGGAGGACCCCATGTTGACGTATGCGATGAGGTGGGGAGCCTAACAAAGGTCCGAGGGGAGCTAGGAAACGCCTGAAAACCTAGTCCAGGGTGCACGTCAACAGGCGGTGTGTGCGCCTGTAGAGAGACAGGAGGGGCCGAAGGGTCGACCTCCATTGCGTCGGGGTACCCGACGCGCGAAGACGCCATGTGGTCCGGAGCGGGCAAGAGTTCCATGGCGGAGGACAGCTGGTCACGGGAAGCAATCGGCGGCGCGTGACCCAGGGAGGCGCCGGCGGTTGCAGCGAAGCGTCCACTGCGGGCGGCGCCGGCGGGAGACCAAGCGGCGGCGGCGGCGGCGGCGGCGGCGGCGGCGGCGGCGGCGACGCGTCGCCATGCGGCAAACTGGAAGGCAGCGTCGGTAACACCTGGGGATGAGGCGAGCCAGTAGATGGGTCCCCAGGGCGCTGACCGGACGGCACCGTCGCTGAAAGCAGACGGGGAGCGGCAGAACCCAGGCGACGACAGGGGCGCAGCTGATTGAGATGCCGGCGCACCTCACCAGAGGCCCCCAAAACCAAATACATCGCGCGGCCGAAACAGCGAAGAATGCGCCCTGCGAGCCAACGCCGTGAACCTCGATAGGTGCGATAGAATACAACATCGCCTGGAGCAAAAGCAGGCGTCTGCCGCTGCACAGGAACCTGATGCGGCGGATGTAGCAAAGACATCAAGGTTCGATGAGGACGACCGTGGAGCAACTCAGCCGGCGAGCGACCATCTCGGGGCTGAGAGCGATACGAAGACAAAAAGAGCAACAACGCGTCCTCCCGAGAATGCGACTCTTTTAACTTCAACATCTGTGACTTGAAAGTCCGGACCAATCGTCCAGCGGCACCGTTTGACTGAGGCGAAAACGGCACGGATGTCAGATGTTGAATACCATTGGCCTTGCAGAAAGACTGAAATTCTGCGGACATGAATTGTGGGCCTTTGTCGGAAACAATAGTCTGCGGAAGACCTTCAATGCGAAAGATAGCAGACAACGCTTGGATGGTGGCAGATGACGTCGTGGAAGACATCGAGACAACAAAAGGAAAATTACTGAAAGAATCCACCACAACCAACCATCGAGCATTCCAGAACGGACCAGCAAAATCGATGTGCAAGCATTGCCAAGGGGAAGTGGCTTGTGGCCATGCAAAGAATTTCCGCGGCAGTGCGGATTGTTGTTCGGCACACGCCACGCAAGAAGAGCACATATTCGTAATCGCAGCATCGATTCCGAACCAAGTACAGTGCTGACGAGCAAGTTGTTTCGTTCGCACGATACCCCAATGTCCTTGGTGAAGAAGCCGTAAAACAGAGGACTGTAACGAACGTGGGACCACGACTCTGGACTGATCATTATCAGAACGCAACAACAAAACACCACGTCGAACAAAAAGTCTCTCCTTGTGAGCAAAAAATCTGCGAACCAACGGATCCTCGATCCTCTACTTTGACAAGGGCCATTGCGTAGCAACAAAACGCAAAACGGTAGCAAGGACAGGGTCAGCAGCTGTGGCTGCAGCTACACGACGAAAATCAATCGGAAACGAGTCGACCACGTCATCGGTTTCCGAATCAATGAACATGCAAGCAAGTTCGGAAGAATCGAATGCTTTATCCTCAGCAACAGGCAAACGGGACAACGCATCGGCGTTGCCGTGCTTAGCAGTGGACCGATACAAGATATCGTAGCGGTATTGCGAGAGGAAAAGTGACCAGCGAATGAATTTCTGCGCTGTACGTGGAGGTACAGACTTGTTCAGATGAAAAAGCGATGTCAAAGGTTTGTGGTCTGTGATGACGGTAAAGTGACGACCATACAAGAAATCATGAAACTTTGTAACACCAAAGACGAGAGCCAAAGCGTCTTTCTCGATTTGTGAATAATTTCTTTGCGCAGACTAGAGCAATAGGGCGATCATGCGATCATGCAGTAGAAGAACGAAGAACGTAAAATGACACAAGTTTTGTTTGTCCCTTGTATGTTGCAAGAAGAGTGCACTGTCCTAACACAGGGATATGCTGTCCGGAATAACTAGTGAGCTGAACATTTGCGGCACGCAACGGAGGTTTGCCCAGTTGTTTGTACGTGTCGTGATTGATCAATGAAACTGCAGCTCCGGTATCGAGCTGGAATGGGATCACGTTGCCATTAAAGTCCAAATCTACAAAAAGTTTATTGTCCTGCCGACGACAAGAGCGACTGTCTCGTGCAACGTGAACAGACACTGGTACAGAATCACTTGCTAATTGACGTGATTTCCGGCGACGTCGACGCACACTATTTGTGGGATGAACACAGTCACTGATAGAGAAAGTGGCACTGGACGGAGTGGAATTAACTACATGAATGTCCATGGGTGAAGGTTCACGAGCCTGAGTATTCTTGGTTCGATTCCGGCGCGAAGCAAAGGGCCTGGAATGGTTTTTAGTGTCCGATCTGAGCTTTTTCTGGCAAACACTTTGAACATGTCCTTTCTTATTACAGTAAAAACAAATAGCTTGGCGTGACGGGCAATTGTCACGCGAATGTCTAGTTGCACACCGCGGGCATGATTTCACTGCATTGGTATGCTTGCACGGCACACGTGGAGAGCTAGGCGGCAGCTGTGCGGACGAGCGCGAGGGCTGTTTATCGTTCCGTGCAGCGCGCCCGGCGGGCCGGTTAATGTGACACACGGCTGGCGAAGTTGCAAATGATTCCTGTGCAAAGTCAAGTGTGTCTTGTCTATCTAATATGTCTATCACTTGTTGAAGGGAGGGATTAACTAGTTTCAAAATCTGTTCCCGTATACGAACATCAGAAACGTTCTGTGCAATTGCATCACGTACCATAGTATCTGAATAAGGAAGTCCACAATCACACTCAAAAGCACGATCCCTTGTAAGGCCTTGCAATGTTGCAACCCACTCCCTATTAGTTTGACCGGCCGTACGTTTTGTACGAAAGAATGTATACCTTTTTGCAACTACATTAACTGTTTCCTTGAAATAGGCATCTAAAGCAGACAAAATTTCTTCGTAGGACAGAGTTGGTACGTCGCGTCGGGGAAATAATTTCACTATCACACGGTACGTTTGCACCCCTACACACGATAATAAGTGAGGCTGCCGCTCGTTACCTTGAATTCTGTAGGCGGAGAGATGAAATCCAAATTGGCGTGACCACTCCGTCCATGTTTCCTTAGCTGGGTCAAATGGCCGGAACGGGGGTGCAACTGCATGTTGTGGCTGCGGTAGCGGTGAAGCGGCGGCCGCCGCATCGGTTTGCATTGCACGTTGACCCTGGACGAGCTGTCCAAGGGCATCCAATAACGCCTGCGTCTGCTGATTCTGCAAGCGATAAAATTCGGACAGTACATCTGGAGAAGCCATGACACAAGTAAATGTAAGCAAGTAGAAAGAACAAGACCCTCTTTTGACTCGTCGCCAGAGGTGCCGACACAGTGTGATTTGAGGGGACCGCAATGCACGCTATAAACACACGAAGGATGGCGTGAGGTCTGGAACAGGATACGTAATGAATGCTATAAAGAAAAGTACGTAGCTTTTGGAATACTTAACTTTAATCCATCCTTGTTGTATACATCGTTCTTGATGATACATGCTTTATACGATAAGTATCAATTGCTATGTAAGGCTAATGGTGCCTTGCTAGGTCGTAGCCATGGACTTAGCTGAAGGCTATTCTAGCTATCTGCTCGGCAAAGGAGCGAGGCTTCGTCAGTGTAGTCGCTAGCAAAGTCGTCCGTACAACTGGGGCGAGTGCTATCCCGTATCTCGAGACCTGCCTTGTGGTGGCGCTCGGTCTGCGATCACACAGTGGCGACACGCGGGTCCGACATGTACTAATGGACCGCGGCCGATTTAAAACTACCACCTAGCAAATGTGGTGTCTGGCGGTGACACCACAAGAAACATGTCCAGTAAATATGGGCTCTTAAACTATGAGTATTTGTTGATCTTTGCTACTGTGAAACATTTTTCTTCCTGTGAAAAACCTCTGCTATTATGAACAATCTACAGAATGTAGTAAATAAATGAGGACTGATTTTTCTGTTACTCTCCATGGATACGACATGTGATAAACATCTATTAGCGCTGCTACTGTAGATTGTATTCACAGTTCTGGGTAAGTGCAGAGCATCCATTGTTTCCAATGAAACCAGTTTACATTTTGATAAGTTTGCGAAATGCTTTTTCAGATAGTGCGTGAGCCCCTAAGGCATCAGACAGTAACATGACTTAGTTTTAATGGACACCATACTGAGTACGAACCTTTAGCCAGGGCCCACAAGTACAAGATCAGTGTAACAGCGAGCAGATTAGATTAGGATCTTTGCATTTTCACAGTGACAGAATAATGTGTTCTCATTTGTTTACTGCAGTCTGTAGGTCGTTTGTAGAAGCATACAGCTTGCTCTACAAGAGATATGTTTCACACTATGGAATAATTTTTAACACTATGTGTAAGTACTACAACTGTGAGAATCTATTCCTCTCCTTTACACTTGCGCCTGTAAGGCACATGAACGACATTAGATCTCCAGTCTGCATCATGATCTATGCATGTAAGGAATCACTGTTACATTTTAGTGTTCACTTTTATAGAATATGTTTAGACAAACAAGTTGGTTGAGTCACACAAAGGGAAGTGAGCCGTGAATGACTTGTGTTCATGCCATTCATTATTTGACATCTTGTCTTTCTGCTACTGTCACACCGTTTCTTATGCGATTTACGAGCCACTAAGTTGCTGGCCTACCTGCCTGTGAGTGGCAGCAGCAGCGCTATCTATAAGAGCACTGTCATACTATCTTTGGAGCGACCACTAGTATTTCCGGGTCGTGGTGTGTGGTGAGTTCAGTTGGGATGGAGCTCCAGTAAGGTCTGCACAGCCAGTACTCGTCTGACTGCTGGCAACACACATGCACTGTCCAATGGAAGGAGACTTGAGCAAGGACAACTGTTTTCTGGGCCCCTTCAATTGGTAATCTTGTGGGACGTGGGTCAGATCCTTCCTTGTGCAGATATGTTGGGTGGTCAATGGGCAAGTCTTCCCTCTCCATGGTTGGGTCTGAGCCAGTGTCTCTGGATCGTCATGTGTCCTGTGAACGGACATCAAGGGAGTCGGGATGGAGCTCCATGCATCTGAAGGCAGTCGAAACGGAGCAGCAGTGAGGTTCAGACAGCCATGACTCGCCCGACCGCTGCCTACGCACATAACTTTAGTGGGGGCGACCTTGGTTGGTCGTTCGGTCGGTCGTCTCATTGGACAACATCTATTTGGTCACCGACCGCTTCCAGGTTCCCTGTGTGTGTCGACTTGTGATTCCTCCTAGTTGTTCCACAGTGAGTTGTTTGTGGAAGTGTTCCTGCAGAACCGTGTGTAGCTTGTGGTTTTGACTGACTAGCTATTGTAACGCTGTCTGCATGTTGGATGGAGTGAGTCTATTGCGACGGAGCAGCAAGCAAGTCTCTGCTGCGCCAGGCCAGGCCGGGGCCGCTGGCGGCGTGCAGGCGCTGTCGGATCGTGAGGCACCAGCTGTGAGAGTGACAAGTTCGTTGCCCACTGAACCTGGACGCTGAAGTTGAGTGATCAGTTAATCTGTTATGAAACCTCAACTATTGTGACATCTCCTCGTTCATGTGTGGGTTGTTGCCCCCTTGGCCATTCAGGCTAGCAGCATCATATGATGTGCTGGAGTTGCGAAATCTTGCAGCCGTCTTTCTATGTTGTGATTAATTATTAAATTGACTGTTACTTATCAGTGAAGTGCAACAGCGGTATTTTCTGCCCTCTGGCCATTAAAGCTCCAGTTACCTGCCTGGTCGTTAGCGTAGTTTGCAGGCAGCGTGTCTTTTCCTCGTCGTGTTGTTGCTGTCCAGCATGGCGTGTGGTTCTACAGCCTTTTAAGTTGTTTGGTTCATATTTGCTTAGATCGGTTATTGTTCCCCTGGCTGTTTTTAGACGCCAATTTCTGGAGGTGTGGTGCTGTTCGTATTCTCGTCCTCAGCCGATATTCTCCATCGTTGTGCCGTTGGTCGGACGGAAGGGAATTGGTTAAATTGTTGGTCAGTCCTTGGTCCATCCCTAGTTTGGGTTGCTATCCGATTACCACACTTTAACTCTTGGCTGCCTGTCTCACCTCCTCTTACGTTTGAGCTACCTCCCCAGGCCGACCCTTGGAACACTTCTGAGCACCACTTGTTCTGTTTGTTTTAAATTGTGATTTTATTTGAAGTACTGTACAAGGCCATTGACCATGTATCAATTCAGTTTTTTAAAATTTCACATAAAGACCTTCAGACATGTTAAATTAGAATTTTGATCATTGATTATTTAAAAAAATTATTTCTTAGAAATTGTTCTATCTGATATTGTTTGTAATCCAGACCCAAAGCCGTTAAGTTGTTCCATGTGTTATGTGTGGCCTTCAGACTTATTGTTTGATTGTGATCTTTTAAGCCATTATGTAAATAAGTGGTTTGTAGAAAATAAAGTTGTGTGTTTGATTGTGCAACCCACAATAACTGTTTATGGCCCCATCCACAACCTTAACCTTATCCTGTGCGCTGCCTGACTACCTACCAATCAGGTTTCAGGAAGTGTGAGTCAGAGAAATGGAATGATAACTGGGTTGAAACACATCTTTTTTGGTTATAAACGTTTGTGTAGGTGTGTTATTATTGGAAAAGAAAAAATGGTCAAATGGCTCTGAGCACTATGGAACTCAACTTCTGAGGTCATCAGACACCTAGAACGAAGAACTAGTTAAACTTAACTAACCTAACGACATCACACACATCCATGCCCAAGGCAGGATTCGAACCTGCGACCGTAGCAGTCGCGCGGTTCCAGACTGTAGCCCCTAGAACCGCTCCGTCACACTGGTTGTCTTTGAAAAGAAAGGCAGTTTTATAAGGAAAATTCTGTTATTATGAAATTACAAAAGTTTATTAACATTACGCACACGAACACATATATACATAATGTGATCATACACATTACATTTTTATCACACAAATAGTAGGAACTTTGTTTCTGTGTTTGATTAGTTAAGTATTACACCATGCAAATCACTGGCAAGAATAAAAAATTACGTTTCTTCCCATAAAAGTGGTTAGTCCAAAAAGATAGATTATGTTTCTGTGTTTGATTAGTTAAGTATTACACCATGCAAATCACTGGCAAGAATAAAAAATTACGCTTTTTCCCATAAGAGTGGTTAGTCCAAAAACATAGATTATGTTTCTGTGTTTGATTAGTTAAGTATTACACCATGCAAATCACTGGCAAGAATAAAAAATTACGGTTTTTCCCATAAAAGTGGTTAGTCCAAAAACATAGATTATATGGCTTTGGAACTGTATCATTACTTTTTCTTTATAATCGATTTCTCTCATACACCGAGCATCATCCAATTATTTGTACCAAAGGAGAACAAGTGTATGCAAAGTGCATACACTGACTGTACATAGTGCTTTATAAAACATTTTTCCATCTTTTGTATAACTGTCAATCTGTGTATAACGCATTTATACTACATGAAAAACGTCTTATGAGACATTATGTACAGTCAGTGTACACAATTTATTTGTCAGGGGCACAAAATGTAAGCCAGTTGCTTATTATTCCAAAAGTAATCGCTGTAACTGTGAAACATTTATCCCACTGTGAGACAAGATGGTCAGTGCCTTCACTGAAAAATATTTCCAGTTGTCTACGGAATCATGATTGCACCCAGGCGTGCACTTCGTCGTTCAAAACAAATCGACGTCCACAAACGTCTCTCTCCTGGGATCCAAAAAAATGGAAATTACACGAGGAGAGGTCGGGTCTACATGGAGAACGTGTATGGGCTTCCCAAGAGTACTGCTGCAGCGTACTCTAAACAATTGTGACAACATGTGGGCGCGTCCATTAACAGTTATGGCGATTACTTTTGAAATAATGAACAGCTTACTTCCTTTTTTCCATCTGTCTCGTTTTAATCTGACTGCTCCTTATACAATTATTCTCCTCTAGTACAAAGGAATTGAGTATGACTGATACCGACCACAAAAAATAGTGCTGTATTGTATGATGCTGTTACTATCCTTCATGAAAGCTGCCTCCTAGTGCCTGTACAAAATATATAAAATAAGGTACGAACATATCAAATGACCAAATTGTTACCAGTTTTGTACAATCAAAATGAATTTGTGTCCATTTCCGTGTATCACCACAATTTTCTCATACTACAACTGTGTATACACATGCCGTGTGAGCAAATCACTTGTCGTAACTGAAGCACATCTGATGGATGATTTAGCTGTGACAGTTGTACATTTTTTGTGTCCTTGAGACTTCCATGTTCTGCCCATTGTTTGATCAGAAGTTCATATGAAGGCCAGTGACCAGTCTACCTAGAAAGCTTTAACAATAGCATAGAGAGCAAAAGAAAGCAGTGAGGTGAAGAAACAGTCTTCGTCTTTTTTGCTACATAGAGCATATATAGCATAATTGACATTTTAGATTGAGTGGTACACTGCCCAGAATGAACACAGATACATAATTATATCAGACACAGAAAAATAAATAATGCTACAACAGAACATTGATTAAGAGGAAAATTTTCCAAACACACGTATATGGAATCAAATGATGGCTGTTATGCATGCACATTTATACCTCATCGTGCAGGATCATTCATTAAAAGCTTTTCTTCAAACGGTACTGGTCAAACTTCACAGTCACGATTATGCATTATTTAGGAAGATAGCAACGCCAATATGCAGGCTTGTTGTGTTATGAGAAGTAACAGTTTACCAAGACGTATGTCACGGACAGTGTTTATTCTATATTTCACAGCCCAACAAAACTTCATCTAAAAACACTCATTTTGCAGTCTTCCACCTTCTGGATAGTTTCAGCCCAAAATGTTTGAAACAATAGTAATATCAGTTTTTACCGACAACTTCCTGTAGTGAAAGTAGTTGCAGTTCAGCTGTAGAAATTATAAAAGTGAACACAACCACCTGTGATTTTGACGAGTATGACAATTTGTACCTCTGGAGTGGACATCATCGCCCACCTCGACCACTTCGGCACCCTGCAGCAGAAGTCGTGCCACACAGTCCACGTTCCCCTCCTCCTGCGCCACTTGCTGGGCTGTCTTTCCTGCTCTGTTCTGCACCCCTACAGGCGCACCTGCTCGGAGGAGCACAGTGACGACATCAGCGTGACCTTTACCAGCTGCCCGGTGCAGAGGGGTGTCACCGTTTACGGTCTGAGCCCGCACGTCCGCGCCGTTGCCCAGCAGGAAGGCGGCACACTCGGCATGGCCGTTGAGTGCAGCAAAGTGCAGCGCCGTGTAGCCGTCAGAGTCCCGTGCACGGATGTCCGACCCGGCAGCCAGCAGCAGGGCGGTGCACTCCACGTCCCCGTTGGCTGCTGCACAGTGCAGCGGCGTGCCGCCCTCGCCATCCAGCGTTGCCAGACTGGCGCCGGCGTTCAACAGGAGGCGGATGCAGTCGACGTTGCCAGCATTCAGAGCTGTGTAGTGCAGAGGAGTCGATCCGTCGGCACTCTGAGCCAGCACGTCAGAGCCGCCGTGTACGAGAAGTTTCGTGCACTCGGTGTGACCACCTTGTGCTGCAAAGTGCAATGGAATGTAGCCGTCATTATTCTTTGCCTTCACGTCAGACCCACCATCTAGGAGAAGTCTTACGCAATCGGCGTGACCCTCTTCTGCCGCACGGTGCAGTGGGGTGGCCCTGTCACAATTCTGCTCGTGCACACTAGCACCCAACTCGATCAACAGCCTGACGCAGTCTGTGTTGCCCATAGCAACGGCAAAGTGCAGAGGCGTGTTACATGCGTTATCCTGTACTCGCACACTTGCACCGGCGTCTGTCAGCAACTTGACACACTCCACACTCCCCAACACGGCTGCAGCGTGGACCGGTGTATAACCCCCCGAGTCCCGCACGTCGACTTCTGCACCTGCGGCTACCAAGACCGCAACACATTCTGCATTGCCACCACCCGCTGCAATGCAGAGAGCAGTATCACCGCGGTTATCTGTCACGCACACGTCTGCGCCAGCATCTAACAGCACCCTCATGCACTCTACACTGCCACTGCCTGCTGCACAGATCAGAGGTGTATCCCCATTTGAGTTCTGCCCATTGACGTCTGAACCACTCCTTATAAGCAGTCTCACACTGTCTGCATAGCCGTTCCTCGACGCCAAGTGCAGGGCTGTAGAGCCGTCTTCAGTTTCCGCCTGTACGTCTGCACCTGCTTCTAAGAGGAGCGAGATACACTCTGCACTCCCAGAGGTGGCGGCGTAGTGTAGTGCTGCATTGCCGTACTCATCTGTTTCGTTCACATCTGTACCGATATTTACAAGTGTGCGAAGAATGTCGGCATTGCCGACGGCTGCGTCATAGTGTAGTGATGAGATTGCTGGATGCTGCTGAAGTTCACCCTCTGTGGGAACTACTTTAAGCTTTATTCCTTGAGTGTCCCCTTTTGCAGACAGGCACAATAGTCGACCACCAGATTCTGCAAGCAGTCTCTGACATTTCTCACCTGGAACCACTGTCGCACGTTGCACTATTGTGCCCCCATCCACAAGCAACATGGCGCCCCTATCGTTACCTACCAGGTACATATTGTGCAGCTCTGTCCATTCACATCCACTGGCGTTTGCTGTGGATAGAGCACCCCCATCTGGAACCCCTACAGCACAGCTGGGGCTAGAATCACCACCTAGACCATGTCCTACCGCCTCTGTGGACACTTTTTGTTGCTGGCCAGTGTCCTGAATGTTTCTCAACTGGTCTGCGCGATGATCTTTGGCTTTCAGGTTTGTTACTGCGTCACCAGTTTCTTCTTCTGCTGTGTTGACATTTGCGCGTAAGAGTAAATTGTGAACCTGTAAAAGAGCATGAGTGTTTAGAACCCAATCGTGCGAGATTATTGGTTTAATTAGTGCTGAAGGTGTGGCAACGTCACAGTCCTGTTATGTAAAAAAGATAATTTTAAAATAGGTTTTTATTCTTACAGCTGAAAGTTATTAGTTGATGAAACAGCGCACAGAAATACTGATCGTTCTTAGTGTCCAGTGGACACAATAAATGTGTTATCAGAAAGAATTTTATAACTTAGAAAACTCGTACATACTTATTAATGCGACTTACAGACTTAATCTTGATATCATCTGGAAGGGAAACAGCTCATATTTTGATTCTCATCGTACGCTAGTACAGTATAGCATCACTGCAAGCGCTAGTGGCAATTGAAGTAAAGATGACAGTCTTTACTGGTCCCCAGCATACTCGCTGC
This sequence comes from Schistocerca americana, assembly GCF_021461395.2. Taxonomy (NCBI): domain Eukaryota; kingdom Metazoa; phylum Arthropoda; class Insecta; order Orthoptera; family Acrididae; genus Schistocerca; species Schistocerca americana. The sequence goes on from NC_060127.1 coordinate 198,426,798, forward strand.
ATGTTGAGGTTTGAAGAGTCGATATCTGAGAGAACTGTGTAACGTAATTTTCATACGTAGTACGGTAAAGATCCTTCCAGCAGCCTATTGTTTACAAGTGACATAATTGTTTTACTGAATCTGAATACTGAGTAAGACAAAAAATCCTCAAGTTGTCCATGTTCATCTGAAGATGTTGTAGAGTAAGTCAGACAAAGCTTCACGAACAGTCCTACAAAATCGAAATGGCGTCCTTCTCAAGAGATGGGCAGCTCACACACAACTATTTGGTGGGTCTCAAGAAAACGGTTGCATCTCAAACTGTGCAAGTCGATAATGGTGCAAGAATAAGAAGATACTAATAGGATTTCTCGTAAGGACTTTGTTTTGAAATGTTACGTTGGTTGAATGAAGATGAAGGTTTCATTGGAAAGATTATCTTGAGTGGTGACCTTTCACTTAAGTGGCAAAGTTAATAACACAACTGTAGAATTTGGGGCAGTAAAAATCCACTAAAATTCCTGGAACATGAATGTAATGTGCAAAATTGAATGTGTTTTGTGCACTAAGCAAGAGCAAAGCTAGTGGGACTTTTTTCCAAAAGAAAACTGTGAATGGGTTAGTGTACTTAGATACACTGGAAAACTTTTTAATCCCCCAGATTGACGTTGGTGCCCAGGAGCGCCACGCAGAGTTATGCAAGACTGCGCACCGCCACGCTACCTCCCTGACGTCTAGGATTTCCTGAATGTCCGCTTCCCAGGCAAATGAATTGGCCAAGGTGCACCAACTGCACTGCTGCCACGGCCACCGGACCAGGCACCTCTTCACCCGGACTGTCAACATAGAAAATGGTACAAATCATATAAAAGGAAATTGTTTTTGACTGTCGTCGTGGTACCTGACAGCTTATTCAGCTATTGGCTACATTTAAATGCATGTCAATGATTCATTCTGAATAACAGCGAAAAATACGGTATTGAAGGTTCCGACCATAACCTGATAAATATGTCTACATCAGTTGGAAATGTTATATAAAAAATAAAAAAAAGAAGCACACATAAAGACATTAGTATCCTAAGTACATACAGTGATGTACAAGAAGTATATGAAGAGAAATATAGTAGTAGCTGACATACAACAGAAAGAAGTGAACAGCGTATAGAGAATGCAGCGTTGTCACACTCTCTATGGTACTTAGCGCTAATGTATCAAATATGGCAGTCAAAACAGTACTAATATAGTGTTACATAAATGTAATAATTATAGCATTTTCAGTTTATAGAAACGACAAGATTATAACCTACTTTTACACAACAAACAGTTACAGTTAATTAATTCATTGTTCCTAGATCGATGTCTACATTGTTATTTTCGCTCTGCAACGCAACGCCGAGAACATTTTGCCTACAGCGCAGAATATCAATCAAATAGAAATATGCTAGAAATGTACGGTATGGAGGCAGATATGAATGCAGCAATACGATTCCGTGCATGACAGACAAATGCTCAGAATGTGCATACTACAAAAGTCTATATAATTGCTGCGTAGTTCTAACAGACTGTCAAAAAATTTTAAGAGAAGGGCATATATATGTGTTGTCTAAAGAACACAAAGGGGCTGTATAGTACTGTGTTCAACGGCCAACATAATGCTCGTACTAACGTAGGCATTAACCTATGCACAATATATTACTTAACTGTAACAGTTGGCCTTGTAAAAGGAGGTACAGTTTTCATAAACTGAAAATGCTTTGCTGTACTGCTTCTAATGCCATATTCGTTACACTAGTGGGTATACATATACTACATGGAACACTTTCTACAAACTGTTCACTTATTTGCGTTACATGTAGATCCGTATTTATATTTCTGTTGACCTGCTTTTTGTACATCACTGTATGTTCTTATGGTATTTGCGTCTTTATATGTACTTGTTTCTATATTTTATTACAAAACATTTTAACTGCCATAGACATTTATCAGGTTATGATCAGAACCTTCAGTATTGTATTCTGTACTCTTATTCAGAATGAAACATTGACAAGAATTTAAGTGTAGCCAGCAACTGAATATGCTTTCAGGTACTGTGAACTTCAGTCAAAATATTTTTCTCTTATACAATTTGAACCATTTACTATGTCAACGATCTGCTACTTACATAGTGTCCGTCCACGGTAAACTACATTTGAAATTTGTAAACGAGCATTGTATTTCAGTTTTATAATTTCAAACGTACTATTGTCTCATGTAGCATCTAGCATTTTAAGTTAACGTACTTTCATACAGTCTGATATAACAATAGAGCAATACATCAGTCTTCACCACCTATTATATTCCATTGGCTCTATCTGTACAACTTTCATATTTTTACATAATTAAAATTGTAATGCCCCTTCATCTGGTTTTTAAACTACTGCACCTATTTTTCATTATTTTGTATTATTCTGTAAAAACATCGTATGTTTACTGAACTGCCATCTGACGGCAGCTGGCAGTACCTGCAAGTCTACCTACCGCTGTCAGCTGGGTAGCTTCGCCCAGTACTGTCGACAGACAAGACAGCTCCTTCAAAAAATGGTTCAAATGGCTCTGAGCACTATGGGACTTAACAGCTATGGTCATCAGTTCCCTAGAACTTAGAACTACTTAAACCTAACTAACCTAAGGACATCACACAACACCCAGTCATCACGAGACAGAGAAAATCCCTGACCACGCCGGGAATCGAACCCGGGAACCAGACAGCTCCTTAAACTGTCTCACCGTACCACTGTTACGTATCTGTTCTACTACACAATGACGTGCTGCATAGTGCAGCTAATAGGTATCTATTGCAACCAAACTTTCTTATTTACTTGTTATTCAAAAAATCTTGTCTAACATAATTTTTTACCTATGTCTGTGAATTGGTTCCACGAATGGTATTGAACTCTATCTTACAGGTCGCAATGGTGAACACGATTGTGACAAAGCGTCTTACTTCAGTAATCGATGCTTTAGTCGATGCTTTGTATTATGTGGTATGTATTACGAAAAATCATTAATTTCGTGAATTCTTTATATTATGAAAATCGCGCTGTTGGTTGTATATGCCTTCAGATCTGAAGATAGCCATTTAATTGGTCGAAATGAGGAACCGAAGAACTTATCCTTGCGATCCTGGCAAATAAAGAAGCTCTCCCACCGAAAACTAAACAATACATTTAAAGATCGCCTCCAACAGCACTGACAATGTCAGGTAATTGTAACTTCCGAGTGAAACCTCCCGTACAAAAGTATTCAGAGAAAACACTGCAGGCGTCAGTGGGCATGGGCCAGCGAACTCTCACGTCGAAGTATCATCAGTGTGTAAACAGAACCAGGGTATAACAGTGACAGAAATGCTGGTAGAAATGTTCACCATAATAAACGGCTCTGAGCACTATGGGACTTACCAGCTGAGGTTAGCAGTCCCCTAGAACTTAGAACTACTTAAACTTAACTAACCTAACGACATCACACACATCCATGCCCGAGGCAGGATTCGAACCTGCGACCATAGTGGTCGCGCGGTTCCAGACTGAAGCGCTTAGAACCGCTCGGCCACACCAGCCGGCTCACCATAATACTGTAGCTCCATGTACATTGTCACACAATTGTCTCATATAAGAAGAGTTATTGTAAAACAATCATATTTACCTCCACATGACCTTCTTCCATAGCCTTTTCAGTGATAAGATCCAGCCAATCTTCCGCCATATTTGCACAGACCAAGGACACGGCAAACTGAAAAATATACACTATGTAAATAGTGTTGCAGTTTTTAAAACTCTTTCTCGATGTAAATACAGTTTACAGAGTCCGAACTGCTTGCATACAGTCCAGTCAACGAAAACCGAAAAGGTCGAATAGGGGAAAAATCGTGTAGTCGTAAATTTTTGTACAGTGGTGGGAGGGACAGTCCTGACCAATGAGGTGCGAGCAGTGATGTTGGGGACGGCGTTTAAAAGTATTTCGAAAACAACGGCTTCTAACGAAAATATTTCCTTGCACAAAATTTCCTACAAAAACGGTCCTATTGATTTTCTCTCCAGAAGTAATACAGCCTCGGCGTTGCAGGGCACGGAAAACTCGCCTATTATTAAAAATAGTGTTTTAATGGTATTAAATTAATGTTTACTGTTCATTGAAGTGGATTTAGGACAAATATTAAATGTATGTACTACATCTAAGTGCAGTCACTCGTATTAAGGGATAAATAGTGATCCAGGCGTGTAACAGGGTGGAAGGTAATACGCAGCTGGTAGAAGCTCAAAGGAAGTTACGTCGCGAGATTGGGGTCATGCACTGCCCTCTTTGATAGGTGTGCAAACGGAAGAGCAGGCAGGTGGTTCCCGCTCTCTCTACCCCACTACGTCACAAGAAGCAACTCCATGACGTTTCAGAGAGTTATACCGACCGCCTAGAGCGCGCATCAGGTATCTGTGATGACGCAGTGCACAGAAACACCCGGGGCTGTTTATTTTCCACCAAGTGCGTTAACACTGGATGAAATACAGATATGAGTAATTAAGAGAGACACATGGACAGATTCTGCATAAATATCTGCACAGTCTTCTACTCTCCTAAAGGGGAACCGATTCTTAGTCACTTCGTACGGCAGCTATAGCATTCTTGCGGAAAAGGAATTTTCCGCACCATCACGTTTACTTTTGCATTAGATTCACCTCCCTAGTATTTCCTGTCGAGTCCTCTTATATGAGTAGACAAAATAACTTCACGGAGCTTATGTTTATGTTTTGGAGTTATTTTTAGCCTATGAAATGAACGATTATTCGCAGTTGTTGAGTGAGCTTTTATGTAAAAATGTAGGACCGCCGGAGCGTGCCCCTGGTGCAACTCGCTGCCAGTATGTTCTCCACAACGTCCATTTTATTACCGCCACTGTCATTGGCTGCAATACTTTTTACAGCACGAAGAGTATCAGGAGCATGACCGCAGCGTTGTCTCCCCCGCCATGGGGAGAGCCCCACTGGATGAAAATTTCTCCGTCTGTAACAGAAGAAGGTCACCTAGGTGGGGGCTATCTCAACATCAGTTAAGCAATGGATGCAGCAGATTACTGTTATGGACTCGAACACGATCAGACTCATTCCACGACACGTATGCACGCCCTCGTTGGTTGGTGGACATATAGCAGATGTGTGACGAGTGGCTCCACTCAGTGCAGCCCACTCTGTAAGTGGCAGTGATTCCTGAATGGAAGAGGTTTCTGCGGCCTACCAAGAACAAAATTAATGGTGAGATCATTGCAGTATCTTTCCACTGAGTGACTATGACGCTGTTCGTGGCTTCACAATGTGCTGTAAAAGATAGACAACAGGAAGTCGCCGCATTTATCAATCCAGTCCCTTTCCTTCCCATCAACATTGCAAATGGATCACTGAGAACAACATGACATTTATAGGAACGTAACTCTACAAAAAATTAAAAAAAAAACGACGAGCAACGAAAGAATCATCCGAATGAGATGTAAATCGTTAGACGTAATGATCTGATGTACAAGTACTCGCAAACATACGGATTACAATTTCAGAAACATTGCATCATTTATTCGACAGATAGAACTTCAGATATTCAGCATGTCATTAACGTGCTGGCCCATCTCTGGTCGTTATGCAACGATTATTTTTTGCACTGGTGTTGATAGGCAGAGTTATGGGATGTCCTCCTGGGGAATATCGCGCCAGTTTCTCTCCATTAGATTGTCAAAGTTGTAAGACGTCGTGGTCTCCTGACCTTCATTGCTTACATATTCCGCCCTCACAATCATATTCCGCACATCAAGACGCTTCATTCGAACCCAAACTCGATAAGATAAAGTCAATATTGTATGAATTCATGTAAACGACCGTACGTAGCAACATTCAAACGGATAATTATTCAAGTTGAGTAGGCGCGGCTCTCAGCCATTCTGCCAAGTCAATAACAATCTTAAACTTTGTACAGAAATTTCATTAGCGAATCCTATCCTTGAGAGGTAACTTCACATTCCGAAAACAACCAGGAAATAACGTGTTGAGTTCATAACCAAAAGTGCCATTGTGATTCCTCAGAATTTTTGCAAAAAAAAAAAAAAAAAAAAAAAAAATAATAATAATTTTCGTTAGTTTCATGTTTTTCTTACACTAACTAGCTCTACCGCAGTACCCAAGTATCCCACTAGTTACGTAAGAAATTTTGTGAATTTTTGTGTCATTTCCTTACAGCGGACGACTCCAGAAGATGTTTATTGCTGAAAGTTTTTCAGGCATTTCTCTTTAGAACGTTAGGAGCGTCTGTCTGACTTCTGTAGTAGTGTGGGGATGGAAATTACATCTTGCAGGAGCCACAGGGTAAAGGGAACATCTCAGATTAATCCGTTGCGCAGAATAACAGAATAGCAAAACCCACACGCTCACAAAGTCTCTAGCTGTTTGGAGGGCCCATAATGCTCCAAACTTTCTCGACTGGCGAGAGATCCGGCGACCTTACTGGGGGGCGGGGGGGAAGGTGGGGTTTGGCAAACACGAAGACAAGCAGCAGGCACACGCGCTGTGTGCGGGCGGGCGCGCTGTCCAGCTGAAGTGTGAGCCCAGGGTGGCTTCCCAAGGAGGACAACAAAACGGGGCGTGGCACACCGGCGACGTGCGGCTGCGCTGTGAGGGCGCCGCGGGCGGCTATCACGACTGGTCGCCCGGCTGTACGGCGAGCGAACGTCAGGTCGGCACGCCACCGCCAGTGACGTCCTATGTGATCAAAAGTATCCGGACACCCCCCCCCCCCCAAATATTGGGTGCATTGTGTTGCCACCTACTGCCAGGTACTCCAGATCTGCGACCTCAGTAGCCATCAGACATTGAGATAGACGAGAACGGGCCGCTCTGGGGAACTCACGGACTTACAGCGTGGTCAGGTGACTGGGTGTCATACGTCTGTATGCCAGATTTCCACACTCCTAAACATGCGTAGGCCCACTATTTCCGTTGTGAAGTGAAATGGGAACGTGAAGGGACACGTGCAGCATAAAACCGTACAGCTTGAGCTCGTCTGTTGACGGACGGAGACTGCCGGCAGTTGAAGAGGGTCGTAATGTGCAGTAGGCAGACATATATTCGGACCATCACACAGGAATTCCAAACTGCATTTGGATCAACTGCAACTACTACGACAGTAAGGCGGGAGGTGAGAAAACTTGGATTTCACGGTCGAGTGGCTGCTCATATGCCACACATCACGCCGGTAAACGCCAAACGACGCCTCGTGTGGTGGTCGATTGAACAGTGGAGAAACGTTGTGTGCAGTGACGAATGACGGTACACAGTGTGGCGATCCGATGGCAGGGAGTGGGTACGGCAAATTCCTGGTGAACGTCATCTGCCAGCGTATGTAGAGCCAATAGTAGAATTCGGAGACGGTGGTGTTACGGTGTGGTCGTGTTTTTCATGGAGGGGGCTTGCAACCCTTCTTGTTTTGCGTGCCGCTATAATAGCACAGCCTTACACTGATGTTTTAAGCACCTTCTTGCTTCCCGCTGTTGAAGAGCAATTCGGGGATGGCGATTGCATCTTCCAACACGATCGAGCACCTGTTCATGATTCACGGCCTGTGGCGGAGTCGTTACACGACAGTAGGATCCCTGTAATGGACTGGCCTGCATGGAGTCCTGACCTGAATCCCATAGAATACGTTGCATTGCGCCAGGCCTCTCCTCAGTGCAGCACTCCGTGAAGAATGGCCCGTCATTCCCCAAGAATCCTTCCAGCACCTGATTGATCGTACGCCTGGGAGAGTGAAGCTGTTATCGAGGCTAAGGCTGGGGCAACACCATATTGAATTCAAGCATTGCCGATGGGGGGCGCCAAGAACTTGTAAATTATTTTTAGGCAGCTGTCCGGGTACTTTTCATCAGATATTGTAAGTCTCGTTTAGAACGAGCACGTGTCTGGAGGTACCCCAGCCGACGGTGGGACACCAGCCTGACTGCCCCACGGCATTCGGCCCGACAGCCAGGAGTGGTGGTGCCGAGTGCCCAGGGTCGAGCCAACACGCTACTCACTTGCTCAATTTGTGAAGCGCTTTCTCTTGAACAGATCACCCAATTTTTGTTGAATTTGTGATCATTTTGAAGTCACCAGAGGTACGTGGGTGCTGCAGTGGAGGGCGTGGGGCGGGCCACAGGGCAGCTCACGGCTGCAGAGTGGCTGAGCCTCGGTTAGAGAAATGGCGCGCTAGAGTGAACGTCGACAAGTGCGAAGCACCTGCGCAAACACCGCGACTGCAGACCAATGACACTACATCCACGCCCAATACGTTTCCGTGAGAAAGTCAAATACCTCGGTGTGTGGCTGGACCGGAAATTACTCTGTGGGGCGGGGGGGGGGGGGGGGGGGGGACCACATACAACACGTGACCAACAGAGCAAGCGCGAGGCTGAAACATCTCTACCCTATACTCGACAGGCATAGCACACTGAACAGAAGGGTGTCGAGGTCCATGTACGTGACACTTATCCGACCCCTGATGACGTACGCAGCTCCTGTCTGGGGATACGCTGCGCCCACACGCCTGCGCCGTCTGCAGATCGTACAAAACAAAGTACTCAAAATCATAAGCAGCGCTCCACGATACACACGTATCGCGGATCTTCACCGGGAATACCGACTTGAGACTCTCACGGAGGAAATCCACAAACTCACCACAAGACTATACTGAAACTCCAGACATTCGCAGAACCCGTTCATTCTGAATCTGGGGAACTACGATCACAGCCATAGATGGAAACATAATAGACCAAAAAACATACTTGTAAGGACCTAACATCTATGGCCAAGTACACGCAAACGCAACGGTACAGGTGAGCCCCTGTTTATCAGCCACCATTACTGGACACCCCCGAGCGGTCTAGGGCGCTGCAGTCATGGACTGTGCGGCTGGTCCCGGCGGAGGTTCGAGTCCTCCCTCGGGCATGGGTGTGTGTGTTTGTCCTTAGGATAATTTAGGTTAGCTTAGGGACTGATGACCTTAGCAGTTAAGACCCATGAGATTTCACACACACACTGGACACCCAGTTGGAATAAACCTGCCGAAAAACCGGCACCAAGCAGGGGACCCGTACCGTACACTACATGCAGACAAGCTATACCCACCCCACACACATCTATGGCCGATCTCTCACTAATATATAACGATCTCGACTGTTCCAGGAATGCAGCGGCAGACCGGGATACACGGCCATCGCCTGCCACGGTATTGATGCATGATACCCACACTGACAGACCCAACCTTGCACGAACTATCGCAGCTAGTAAGCCACTACTGCTCTTACTACACATCCCATTGTAGCAGAGGCCGCGCCCGTGTAGCACAGCACCGCCGTCTGTGAGAGCTGTGGCACTAAGGGCACTGGTATCACGTCACTGCCCCCTCTTTATACTCGGCAGTGTCAGTACGTTTCGAGTCACGAATTTCGAGTCACGTACTGACACACATTAGATTAGCGTCATTGCGCTGGTATCGATAGCGCTTTGCGGCAAGGATTACTCGCAGTCGCGCTGAGCGACTCTTGCGCTCACATCGTCCTGACAAACTCTGCTACTTGACGTTGCACAAAGTTACTATCGACAAGCCCGCGCCCGAGTTACTGTACAGCTTGATTCCACTGACGCAAATTCACACTACAGACGTGTTCAAATTATGAGAATACAGAAATTTCTTCCAAAGCTTTACATTTATTACAGATTTACATCTACATATTATATTCGTAGATTCAATACTTTGTATGCATGCCATCAACATTTTTATCCTGTCTGGCACAGTTTTTATTAACTTTTCACATGACATTGTAATATCATTGTCACGGTACTAGATTTCCTCTAGTTTCTCCATGAAATCTGTTTGGTGATTATTGCAAATTTCCTTATCCTCCGTTTCACAATAGCCCCAAAAATTTTCAGTTGGGTTCATATCAGGGCTATTCCCTTGCCAGGGCAACACTTCGAGTTGCTTTTCTTCCAAGTACTTGGAAACACTTTTGGCTATGTGGCAAGCATAAAAATGGCGTCTTTATTAGGAAATCACTCCTTTATTTGGGGAAAAGTTTGTTTTCAAGGATTTCTTTATATTGTTCTTGCCTCATTGTTAACAATGTGTAATCTGCCATGACCTTTCACGAACATCACACTCCAGACTATAACGGAAGTTGGATGCCTCTCACATTGCTGCACACACTCAGCTTTGAACTGTTCTCCAGGTCTGGGAGGAACATACTGGCTGCTTTCTTCCATCACAGTGAATACAGATTCATCACTGAAGTATACCTGAAGCACGTGTACGAAATTGCTAGTTGGGAAAGTTGGGAATAGTAGCATAGGAGACCTGAACAGTCCCAGAATTCAAACGTGCATTTTTTCAGTATCAATGAAACATCACAATTTCAAGTCAAAACTCCTAACTTTAGATATCAGACCCACTTAATTTACAACATCATTGCACATACCTTAGCCCAGTTGTCACTTGTGCACTCCTAAAATAGTTTAGCCCACGCCAATCTTTTGGTTTTCTGTTTTTTCCTCGGTCGGCATGCCTTTAAACGACAGTCAAAGAGCGTCATCCTCACTGCCACACGTGAAAGTTCAACACCCAAACCTGTCAGCCGACTGCTCATGTCAGTAGAAGTAAGTTTACCGTTCACTGTTGCCATGTTTGTAAGTATTGAAGTAGGAGTGATTTTTATTTTACGTCGATATTTTCCTTTCCTGTATAGCTTGTATTCACCACCTTTCTGCACTGAAAGTTTGGTTGTGCTGACAGTTTTCTGTGATATTCTAGTTTTGTCAGCAATGTCTTGATGTGTATAACGATTTCAGCAAGAAGAGGTACCAGAGCCGAAACTATCTGAGGTGAAACATCTTTTGTCGTCCGCATAACCTCACTTTCTTTGGAAACTCCACGATTTGTTCCTAGAGCTAAAAAACATGCAAGTTCACAAGGTACGATATATAATGTCTTGTTAATGTAGCAAGAAGTTGATAGAATAAATAACAAGACGAAGTACACGACAGAAACATAAAACATTACTGTAAACACAGTTTCAAAGTATGAACAGACAACTAACACCAACACGATTTGGAGGGAAAATGACAAATGTTACCAACTGTGAAAAATTCAGTGATCTGTGAGTTGCTCGGAAGGGAAATTTCGTGGCTTCAATCAAACCATTAAAACAAATGAATTATTACACTTTCTCTCTCCTATTTTTATACCAGAAAACTTGAGAGTATCAAAAAATACTCTTTTAATCTAATAATTGGAACACCTCTGTAAAACCATCTTATACGGTAGCGCCGCTACAATTTCCTCGACTGTACATGTACATCACATCTACCGATTTCCGTCCCATGCAGTGTAAAAGGTTACTTAATAGCTGCAAATAATTACTGATGTAGTAACGTGAAATTAAACCCAATATACAGACACGAGATCATTGAAGTTATTTTGTCTGCTCACGCACGAGATGTGGGCGGGAAACGCTGCGGAGGCAGGGTGCGTCTACGAAATGAAGAGAGGGCAGCTCTCGCGGTGGAGAAGCTGCCGCCGCGCGGGACGGCTCAGAGTCCGAGCAGTGTGCACACATTTACGTAGGTACCGTCCATATGCGCTTCTCGTGTTGGTATTGTTCGTACCTCATAAAGTGTTAATGCACCCTGTGGGAAACAGACACCTCCAGGGATATCTGGTCAGGGCCGGCGCGACAGACGGCCTGCAGCCGCTCCTCGCGACGCTGTGGCCGTCACCCGCCCCCTGCTCACTCTGGACCATCGTCCCTCCGGATCTCCACCTGCCTTCTCTCCCACTTCTACACCCCCGGAAGGCAATTTATTACTTAACACTGATCTACTGCGGTCAGATGCGTTACGCACATTTCACATTTGTTGTTAACCTACTTCATTTAACAGATAACAATAATTTTACACCACTGAAACACAATTCTTACTAAAATGCGGTTTTGCCATCCCCTGCAAACAATAAAGGTATACAGAAAAAATAAAGAAGACTTTTTTGCAGAAAATTTAATATAGTTTAATTTTGAACCAGGAAATTTTTTCTCTATAATCCGCGGCTTTCGAGATATTCAATAAGGATGTAAAAAAGTTACCTTTAAACGCCGTTGTTCGTGACACTTCATCCTTCCCCTGTACAACAATTTGCGGCTACATGCTTTTTCATCTAATTTTCCTTGGTTGATTGCACTACACGCAATCTTTACACGGATTAGACACCGTAGGAGGGGGTGTGTTCACTGCAGTTGACAAAAATACTGTCTCTACTGAGATCGAATTTGTGACAGTGGAGCTATCAGCTCGCGTATAACAGGTCTAGGTGAAATCACGCTCCTTGTTGTACGTTGTTACCGGCCACCTGATTCCGCTGTGACGCTTTGAAAGCCATTGACAGAAAGCGCACGAGCAGTAACACGGAAATAACCAGATCGCCCAGGCCGACTTTCAGCTACCGAGTGTAGACTGGAATGTCTACGGATTCATTCCACGGATACAGACAGTCTACCGATATCCTTTTGAACACGTTTTCGGAATACTGTCTTGAGCAACTATTTCAACACCTCACATCCAGTGGAAACATTTCAGACGTTGCATCTGCAAAGAGGCGGCTTGATCTAATCGACAGCATCACTACAGACACTAATCGACAGCATCACTACAGACACACGGATAGTTGACCACGATGTCAACATAGCGATTTCGGTTACTAAAGTTTGTAAATTAATCAACAAGGCTAGGAGAATATTTTTGCTAGGAAGGGTAGGTACACAGTTCTTAGCATACCACTTGGACAATGCATTAACGTCATTCAGTTCCAGTGCGATGGACGTGCTCTGGAGCACTATGTGCCGAGAAAGTGGATTAAGGACGCAAAATACCCAGCGTAGTTTATAACGAAATTCGAAAAATGATGAGAAAGCAAAGACTGTTGCACTCTCCGTTCAAAAGAGAGCGGCAAGATGACGACAGGCAGAAGTTACTTCGTCTATAGAAAGATCGATGCGCGAAATTTACAACTACCACCGACATGCCTTAGCAAAAGATCACCCCGAGATCTGGAGAAAATTCTGGTTCAAAATGGTTCAAATGGCTCTGAGCACTATGCGACTTAACTTCAGAGGTCATTACTCGCCTAGAACTTACAACTAATTAAATCTAACTAACCTAAGGACATCACATACACATCCATGCCCGAGGCAGGATTCAAACCTGCGACCGTAGTGGTCGCTCGGCTCCAGACTGTAGCGCCTAGAACCGCACGGCCACTCCGGCCAGCAAAATTCTGGTCTTACACAAAATCCTTAAGTGGGTGTAAGGCTTCTAGCCAATCACTGGTTGACCAGTTTGGTGCGGCAGTAGATGATAGCAAAAGTAAAGCTTAAGTTTTAAATTTCGCATTTAAGAAATCGTTCGTTTAGGAAAATCACGCAAACGTACCGTCGTTTGATGATCACACAGATCCCGTGTGTACAACATAGAAATCAGCATCCCTGGTGTAGAGAAATAACTGAAAGAGTTGAAAGCAAATGGGTCGCCAGGTCCTGACAGAGCCCTGCATTTATTACGAGCCTCTCGCCCAGCTACAAGTCCCAAGCGATTGGAAAAAAGCGCACGTGACTCCTGTACATAAAACGTTAGAACAGACCTGCTAAATTACAGATCAATATCTTTAACATCGGCTTGCTGCAGAATCCTTGAACATATTCTGAGTTCGAATATAATAAATTTTCTCGAGAGGAAAATCCTTCTGTCCACAAACTAGCACGGTTTTAGAAAGTATCGCTCGTCCGAAACTCAGCTTGCCCTATTGTCACATGTCCTGTGAACCATGGATGTAGGGCAACAGATTTCCGACAAGTATTTGACATGGTGGCGCGCTGCCACCTGTTAACGAAGTTACGGGCATGCGGAAGAGGTTCCCAGATTTATGAGTAGCTCGGAGACGTCGTAAGTAATAGAGCCCAGCGTATTGTCCTCGACGGCGAATGTTCATCCGAGACAAGGGGGTTGCCAGGAGTGCCCAGGGAAGTGTAACGGGACCGTTGTTATTTTCGGCGCCCTCCATCGGTAATGCTGGAATTCAGTATGGTGTTGGTCCACCCTTAGCCTTGATGACAGTTTCCAAGCTCGCAGTAATGCGATCAATCAGATGCTGCAAGGTTTCTTGGGAAATGACAGCCTATTCTTCACGGAGTGCTGCACTAAGGAGAAGTATCGATGTCGGTCGGTGAGTCCTGTCACGAAATCGGCGTACCAAAACATCCCAAATGTGTTCTATTTGATTCAGGTCAGGACTCCGTGCAGGCCAGTCCATTACAGGGATGTTATTATCGTATAACCACACCGCCACAGGCCGTGCATTATGAACAGGTGCTCGATCGTGTTGAAAGTTGCAATCGCCACCCCCGAATGGCTCTTCAACAGTGGGAAGCAAGAAGGTGCTTAAAACATAAATGTAGGCCTGTGCTGCGATAGTGTCACGCAAAACAACAAGGGGTGCAAGCCCCTTCCATGAAAAACACGACCACACCATAACACCACCATCTCCGAATTTGACTTTTGGCACTACATACGCTGGCAGATGACGTTCACTGAGCATTCGCCATACCCACACTCTGCTACTGGATCGCCACGTGGTGTACCGTGATTCGTCACTGCACACAATGTTTTTCCACTGTTCAATCGTCCAATTTTTACGCTCCTTACACCAAGTGAGGCCACGTTTGACACATGAGTGGCTTATGAGCAGCCGGTGACCGTGAAATCCAAGTTTTCTCACCTCCCTCCTAACTGTCATAGTACTTGCAGTGGACCCAGATGCATTTTGGAATTCCTGTGTGATGGTCAGGATAGATGTCTGCCTATTGCACATTACGATCCTCTTCAACTGTCGGCGGTCTCTGTCAGTCAACAGACGAGGTCGGCCTGTACGGTTTGTGCTGTACGTGGCCCTTCACGTTTCCACTTCACTATCACATCGGAATCAGTGGACCTAGGGAAGTTTAGGAGTGTGGAAATCTCTCGTACAGGCGTATGACACAAGTGACACCTAATCACCTGACCACGTTCGAAGTCCGTGAGTTCCGTGGAGGGCTCCATTCTGCTCTCTCACGATGCCTAATCACTACTGAGGTCGCTGATATAGAGTATCTTGCAGGAGGTGACAGCACAATGCACCTAATATGGAAGACGTATGTTTTTTGGGGACGACCAGATACTTCTCATGACATAATGCAAATGATCCGGTAGACAGAATAAGCAGGAATCTGCGGCTGTTTGCTGAAGACGCTGTAACACGTCGTCTCTGAGTGACTGTAGGAGCACACAACGTGAACTGGAGAAAATCTGTAGGTAGTGTGATGAACGACAGCTAGCGCTGAGTGTAGAGAAATGTATGTTGTGGTACTTGGCACACGAATAACGCTGCAAAACAACATGAAATGAAATTAGAACGCAAGGATTGTAGTAGGGAAGGCGGATGGTCGACTTCGGTTTATTGGGAGAATTTTAGGGAAGTGTGGTTCATCAGTAAAGAAGACCACGTATAAGACACTGGTGCGACCCACATTTGGGTAGACTACTGTTCCAGTGTTTGGAATGCGCACATAAGGAAGTCATCGGAGCAATTCACAGGGGGGCTGCTGGATTTCTTACCGGAAGGTTCTAACAACGCGAAAGTATTACAAAGATGCGTCGGAAACTCAAATGGGAATGGTGGGCGACGTTCTGTTCGAGGAGCGCTGCTGCAAAAATTCAGAGAATCCGCATCTAAGGCTGACTGCAGAGCAGTTCTACTGCCACCAACCTATGTTCCGCATGGCGTAAGGACCACGAAGAGGAGATAAAAGAGATTAGGGCTTGTAAGGAGGCATGTAGACACTCGTTTTTCCCTCGCTTTATTTGCGAGTGTAACAGGAAAGGAACTGACATGTAGTGGTACAAGGCACCCTCCGCTACTCGCCACCTGGTTGTGTGTGTATTATGTATGTAGATGTAGATGTGTTAGGTTGATGCATAAGATCGTGGCGTTTTTGTTTTGCATATTGGTATTCCGGTTGCTATGGATTTATTTATTGATTGGCATTTTTTATTTGTAGATGGCTATTGCTATTTAAGTTTGCATATTGTCATTTGGTCATTCGAGTGGAGCTGTGGACGCAAAGAACTCCAGTGCAAGTTGTAGAAATGGGAACATTGCGACGTATTTTACTGTTTGAGTTCAATGGAGGGGCGACAGCAGCGGAGGCAGACAGAAACATTTGCACCGTGTATGAGGATAACGCCATTGGGCAGATCACGGCAAGAAAATGGTTTTCTCGTTTCAACAAGGATTCTTTTAGTATTACTTGTTCTCCACTTTCAGGAAGATCTCTGGAGTTTGATGATGGTCGTTAAAATCCACAATGATCCGCGTCAGCGTACTCGAGAATAGGCAAATGAGACGAACTGAGATCATCCCGCGATCGTGCGACGTTTGAATGCAATGAGAAGTGTTCAAAAACTGGGTATATGGGTACCGCATGATCTAAGGCAGAATCACAAAAATCAGTGGATGGCGATATGCGCATCTCTACTTGCTGATCACCTATTGGCTCGTGAACAACACCGACTGTTCCTATCCCGAATCGTTAGTGGTGACGATACGTGATGTCTCTATGCTAACGTAGGGGAGAGATTAACTGGCTGAGTGGAAACAAAGCGGCAACTCCCCGTACAAGAGATGATGCTATGGATCTGGTGGAACAGTGACTCAGTGGTACACACTGTGAATTGCTTCCCGCAGCTGTAACCACCACTGCTGACGTTTACTTGTCAACAGCTGAGACGCCTTGCAGACGCACTCCGAGAACAACGATCAGGAAGACTGCCTCAAGTGATGCTGTTCCGCGATAACGCCCGTCCACATTTTGCTAGACTGACGAAAAACACTGTAGAGGAGTCGGGTTGCAGCCGCGCCATTCACCACATCTTACCCTCTCAGATTTTCAGTTTCTCCGCTCTCTATAGAACAACCTTTAAGGAACTTCTTTTCCGGATGAAAGTACACTAAGAACATGGGTCGACGAGTTCTTCGGCTCAAAACTACGTGGTTTCTACGGTCGCGGAATCGAAAAGTTACTCCAGCACTGGTAGACTGCTGTAAATAATGAGGGAGAATATATCATTGATGAATAAAGTGTCAGTTATGTGTATTTTTAATGCTTGTGATGTTTATAGAACTTATGGAAAAACGCTACGAACTTATGCAGCAACCGAATGGAACCTTTAACTAATATGTGACGCATTGGCAGAGAGAACGTGTGGCAAAATGCTGATGCCCCCACATCCATAGATTCATAGAAAACACATCTGGCTCACAGCGTTTTGTCTCGCAAACTTGCATCTACACATATTAAAAGTTTGTTCTGGTGTGACACCATATAGACCTCTGACATGTTGAGCGGCCCATTGCGGAATGCATTCGCCCACTACACAAATGTCGCATTACGGACTTCGTGTCATCAGACAGAACTCGTAGTTACATTTGGCGTTCGTGCAGGACGAAGCAGCCCGTCCGCGCCGCAGTGCGCAGGCTGTTATGTCAGCCTTACCGTCACGCCCTCCCACAGGCAGCTGACGAGCTTCGTCAGCACGACGACGCACATCGAGACGCGGCTAATGCGACGCAGTGTGGCCTTCACAGTGTGGAACAGCAGCGCTTGCCAGCAAATTGGGACATGGACAACTGAGAACTTGCTCGATCTCCTGAGGCAGCATCCACCGTTGCCGAATTGCAACATAAGGTGCAAGGTGCTTGAGCGTAACACAGTACGGATCTTGGACGAGAATAGGGACTTTCTCCCCAACCTGATTATGTCGGATGAGGCACACTTTGAAATGACAGGCCATATCAACAACCACACCGAGCGGTAATGGAGTAATGTCCGTCCACAGGAACTCCACGAAAAAGTCTTTTTTTAATGACAGTCAATTCGGAACGTTGCAGATGCGTCCTGACGACTTTTTTGACTGCCGAAATGCAGAGGCAGGCGTTGATTTGGTATCAGTTTATTTCTAGCGAGACGTGGAAACTGCGACGACGGCGGCAGATGTGATGCGACCGGTGTACACGGCGTTCGCAGGCAGGGCCGTCTCGCGCTTCGGACATATACCGTGGCCAGCCAGGTCTCCCGATCTGGGCGCTTGCAATTTCTTTCTGTCGGGGCACATCGAGTGCCAAATGTTAGCACCACAAGCCTCCAAATTAGAGATTCTGATGGGAATCCACCTTGAAGAGGTTTAGGCAGTTCTACAGGAAAACCTGCTGAAAGTAGTGCATAGCTCCACTCATCGACTCTGTCACTGCGTCACAGGATATGGTGGCCGTCTAACGTATGTAATTTTAAAATAAATAGATAAAAAAAACTGACTTCAGTTATTGTGTCATAAAATGACATTCTGTTACTCATCAATTACTACTCTCATCTTTCACATTCTCTCTGTAGTGTTACTGTTGGGCCTATAACAAAATTGTAATAGTTTCTGCAGGGCCCAGTACCATCAAGATAAGCTTAAACAATGGTTATCCACTCCCTAAGGGAAAGAAAATCATCGTATATCACCTAAAAATACACTACTGGCCACTAAAATTGCTACACCACGAAGATGACGTGCTACAGACGCGAAATTTAACCGTCAGGAAAAAGATACTGTGATATGCAAATGATTAGCTTTTCAGAGCATTCACACAAGGTTGGCACCAGTGGTGACACCAACAACGTGCTGACATGAGCAACGTTTCCAACCGATTTCTCATACACAAACAGCAATTGACCGGCGTTGCCTGGTGAAACGTTGTTGTGATGCCTCGTGTAAGGAGGAGAAACGGGTACCATCACGTTTCCGACTTTGATAAAGGTCGGATTGAAGCCTATCGCGATTACGGGTTATCGTATCGCGACATTGCTGCTCGCGTCGGTCGAGATCCGATGACTGTTAGCAGAATATGGAATCGGTGGGTTCAGGAGGGTAATATGGAAAGCACTGCTAGATCCCAACTGCCTCGTATCACTAGCAGTCGAGATGACAGGCATCTTATCCTCATGGCTGTAACGGATCTTGCAGCCACGTCTCGATCCCTGAGGCAACATGTGGGGACGTTTGCAAGACAACAACCATCTGCACGATAAATTCGACGACGTTTGCAGCAGCATGGACTATCAGCTCGGAGACCGTGGCTGCGGTTACCCTTGACGCTGCATAACAGACAGGAGCGCGTGTAATGGTATACTCAACAACGAACTTGAGTGCACGAATGACAACACGTCATTTTTTCGGATGAATCCAGGTTCTGTTTCCAGCATCATGATGGTCGCATCCGTGTTTGCCGACATCGCGGTGAACGCACGTTGGAAGCGTGTATTCGTCATCGCCATACTGGCGTATCACCCGGCGTGATGGTGTCGGGTGCCATTGGTTACACGTCTCGGTCACCTCTTGTTCGCATTGACGGCACTTTGAACAGTGGACGTTACATTTCAGATGTGTTACGACCCGTGGCTCTACCCTTCATTCGATCCCTGCGAAACCCTACATTTCAGCAGGATAATGCACGATCGCATGTTGCAGGTCCTGTACGGGCCTCTCTGGGTACAGAAAATATTCGTCTGCTGCCCTGGCCTGGACATTCTCCAGATCTCTCTCTTTTTTTTTTTTTTTTTGGTCATCAATCTACTGACTGGTTTGATGCGGCCCGCCACGAATTCCTTTCCTGTGCTAACCTCTTCATCTCAGAGTCGCACTTGCAACCTACGTCCTCAATTATTTGCTTGACGTATTCCAATCTCTGTCTTCCTCTACAGTTTTTGCCCTCTAAAGCTCCCTCTAGTACCATGAAAGTCATTCCCTCATGTCTTAGCAGATGTCCTATCATCCTGTCCCTTCTCCTTATCAGTGTTTTCCACATATTCCTTTCCTCTCCGATTCTGCGTAGAACCTCCTCATTCCTTACCTTATCAGTCCACCTAATTTTCAACATTCGTCTATAGCACCACATCTCAAACGCTTCGATTCTCTTCTGTTCCGGTTTTCCCACAGTCCATGTTTCACTACCATACAATGCTGTACTCCAGACGTACATCCTCAGAAGTTTCTTCCTCAAATTAAGGCCGGTATTTGATATTAGTAGACTTCTCTTGGCCAGAAATGCCTTTTTTGCCATAGCGAGTCTGCTTTTGATGTCCTCCTTGCTCCGTCCGTCATTGGTTATTTTACTGCCTAGGTAGCAGAATTCCTTAACTTCATTGACTTCGTGACCATCAATCCTGATGTTAAGTTTCTCGCTGTTCTCATTTCTACTACTTCTCATTACCTTCGTCTTTCTCCGATTTACTCTCAAACCATACTGTGTACTCATTAGACTGTTCATTCCGTTCAGCAGATCATTTAATTCTTTTTCACTTTCACTCATGATAGCAATGTCATCAGCGAATCGTATCATTGATATCCTTTCACCTTGTATTTTAATTCCACTCCTGAACCTTTCTTTTATTTCCATCATTGCTTCCTCGATGTACAGATTGAAGAGTAGGGGCGAAAGGCTACAGCCTTGTCTTACACCCTTCTTAATACGAGCACTTCGTTCTTGATCGTCCACTCTTATTATTCCCTCTTGGTTGTTGTACATATTGTATATGACCCGTCTCTCCCTATAGCTTACCCCTACTTTTTTCAGAATCTCGAACAGCTTGCACCATTTTATATTGTCGAACGCTTTTTCCAGGTCGACAAATCCTATGAAAGTGTCTTGATTTTTCTTTAGCCTTGCTTCCATTATTAGCCATAACGTCAGAATTGCCTCTCTCGTCCCTTTACTTTTACTAAAGCCAAACTGATCGTCACCTAGCGCATTCTCAATTTTCTTTTCCATTCTTCTGTATATTATTCTTGTAAGCAGCTTCGATGCATGAGCTGTTAAGCTGATTGTGCGATAATTCTGTTTGTTCTTCTATCACATCAGACACATCTTCACCCTCATAGAGGCTTTCAATGTATTCTTTCCACCTATCTGCTCTCTCCTCTGCATTTAACAGTGGAATTCCCGTTGCGCTCTTAATGTTACCACCGTTTCTTTTAATGTCACCAAAGGTTGTTTTGACTTTCCTGTATGCTGAGTCTGTCCTTCCGACAATCATATCTTTTTCTATGTCTTCACATTTTTCCTGCAGCCATTTCGTCTTAGCTTCCCTGCACTTCCTATTTATTTCATTCCTCAGCGACTTGTATTTCTGTATTCCTGATTTTCCCGGAACATGTTCGTACTTCCTCCTTTCATCAATCAACTGAAGTATTTCTTCTGTTACCCATGGTTTCTTCGCAGCTACCTTCTTTGTACCTATGTTTTCCTTCCCAACTTCTGTGATGGCCCTTTTTAGAGATGTCCATTCCTCTTCAACTGTACTGCCTACTGCGCTATTCCTTATTGCTGTATCTATAGCGTTAGAGAACTTCAAACGTATCTCGTCATTCCTTAGTACTTCCGTATCCCACTTCTTTGCGTATTGATTCTTCCTGACTAATGTCTTGAACTTCAGCCTACTCTTCATCACTACTATATTGTGATCTGAGTCTATATCTGCTCCTGGGTACGCCTTACAGTCCACTATCTGATTTCGGAATCTCTGTCTGAGCATGATGTAATCTAATTGAAATCTTCTCGTACCTCCCGGCCTTTTCCAATTATACCTACTCCTCTTGTGATTCTTGAACAGGGTATTCGCTATTACTAGCTGAAACTTGTTACAGAACTCAATTAGTCTTTCTCCTCTTTCATTCTTTGTCCCAAGCCCATATTCTCCTGTAACCTTTTCTTCTACTCCTTCCCCTACAACTGCATTCCAGTCGCCCATGACTGTTAGATTTTCGTCCCCCTTTACATACTGCATTACCCTTTCAATATCCTCATACACTTTCTCTATCTGTTCATCTTCAGAATGAGATTTTCACTCTGCAGCGGAGTGTGCGCTGATATGAAACTTCCCGGCAGATTAAAACTGTGTGCCCAACCGAGACTCAAACTCGGGACCTTTGCCTTACGCGGGCAAGTGCTCTACCAACTGAGCTACCCAAGCACGACTCACGCCCGGTACTCACAGCTTTACTTCTGCCAGTACCTCGTCTCCTACCTTCCAAACTTTACAGAAGCTCTCCTGCGAACCTTGCAGAACCAGCACTCCTGAAAGAAAGGATATTGCGGAGACAGGGTTTAGCCACAGCCTGGGGGATGTTTCCAGAATCAGATTTTCACTCTGCAGCGGAGTGTGCGCTGATGTGAAACTTCCTGGCAGATTAGAACTGTGTGCCCGACCAAGACTCGAACTCGGGACCTTTGCCTTTCACGGGCAAGTGCTCTACCAACTGAGCTACCGAAGCACGACTCACGTCCGATACTCACAGCTTTACTTCTGCCAGTACCTCGTCTCCTACCTTCCAAACTTTACAGAAGTTCTCCTGCGAACCTTGCAGAACTAGCACTCCTGAAAGAAAGGATATTGCGGAGACATGGCTTAGCCACAGCCTGGGGGATGTTTCCAGAATGATATTTTCACTCTGCAGTGGAGTGTGCGCTGATATGAAACTTCCTGGCAGATTAAAACTGTGTGCCCGACCGAGACTCGAACTCGGGACCTTTGCCTTTCGCGGGCAAGTGCTCTGCAACTGAGCTACTGAAGCACGACTCACGTCCGGTACTCACAGCTTTACTTCTGCCAGTACCTCGTCTCCTACCTTCCAAACTTTACAGAAGCTCTCCTGCGAACCTTGCAGAACTAGCATTCCTGAAAGAAAGGATATTGCGGAGACATGGCTTAGCCACAGTCTGGGAGATGTTTACAGCTTGCGACGTCGGCATGTATACCTGAACTATCGTTGTTGGTGTTGGTCTGCTGTCGATTCTGATTACAACAACCCGATCACTGAACTGTTCACAGTAACACACCCTCTGCCCTACCTTCCTATTCATAACGAATCCTACACCTGTTATACCATTTTCTGCTGCTGTTGATATTACCCAATACTCATCTGACCAGAAATCCTAGTCTTCCTTCCACTTCACTTCACTGACCCCTACTATATCTAGATTGAGCCTTTGCATTTCCCTTTTCAGATTTTCTAGTTTCCCTACCACATTCAAGCTTCTGACATTCCACGCCCCGACTCGTAGAACGTTATCCTTCCGTTGATTATTCAATCTTTTTCTCATGGTAACCTCCCCCTTGGCAGTCCCCTCCCGGAGATCCGAATGGGTGACTATTCCGGAATCTTTTGCCAATGGAGAGATCATCATGACACTTCTTCAATTACAGGCCACATGTCCTGTGGATACACGTTACGTGTCTTTAATGCAGTGGTTTCCATTGCCTTCTGCATCCTCATTGGTGATTCTTCCGCCTTTAGGGGCAATTTCCCACCCCTAGGACAAGAGAGGGCCCTGAACCTCTATCCGCTCCTCCACCCTCTTTGACAAGGCCGTTGGCAGAATGAGGCTGACTTCTTATGCCGGAAGTCTTTGGCTGCCAATGCTGATTATTTATCAAAATTTAGGCAGTGTCAGGGATCGAACCCGGGACCGAAGACGTTTTGATTATGAATCAAAGACGCTACCCCTAGACCACAGGTACATCACCCAGATCTCTCACCAACTGAAAACGTCTGGTGGCCGAGCAACTGGCTCGTCACAATACGCCAGTCACTACTCTTGATGAACTGTGGTATCGTGTTGAAGCTGCATGGGTAGCTGTACCTGAACACGCCATCCAAGTTCTGCTTGACTCAATGCCCAGGCATATCAAGGTCGTTATTACGGCCAGAGGTGGTTGTTCTGGGTGCTGATTTCTCAGGATCTATGTACCCAGATTGCGTGAAAATGTAATCACATGTCAGTTCTAGTATAATATATTTGTCCAATGAATACCCGTTTATCATCTGCATTTCTTCTTGGTGTAGCAATTTTAATGGCCAGTAGTGTATGTTCATGTTGCAACTGTAATGTAACTATAATGCTGTTTTAATTTACCTGTATTTGTGCAGAAATGCGGCCTTCTCCAGCAGTGCACCACTGAGTTACCCGAGCTCCCTGACACTCTCGGAGGACGTGCCGGAACAGGGCTCGGTAGCCGCCCCGGTCGAACACCGACCGCAGCAGCGCGGGGTCCTGCGAGCCCCCTCGGAAGTCGCCGAGGTGGCTGACGTCGTCGCCGGCCTCCAGCAGCGCCTTCACCGCAGCCCAGCGGCGGCCCTCCGCGGCGTAGCGCAGCGGCGTCCACCGCAGCAGGGCGTCCTCGGCAGACATGGCCCCCTCCTGCGGACGCCTGCACAGCCGCAGCAGCAGCAGCGAGGAGCCCGCCCCGTGGGCCGCCGCCAGGTGCAGCGCGCCGCGCCCGCACGCGTCCGCCTCCCCGGGTGTGTCGGCGCCCGCCGCCAGCAGCGCCCCGACCTCCCCCTCGTCACCGTCCAGCACGGCCAGCAGCAGCGGCCGCCCTCTCGCTGCCCTGCGGTCGAAGGATTCCAGGAAGAACTCGAGGCTCCCGTCCACGTACGCTTCCCGGTACACCGTCGCACAGCTCGGCTCTCGAAACCCGACGAAGCACCACTTAGCGAGGAAGTGTTCGGCGAACGTCCTGTGCAGGAACACGGGTTTACTGTCAGTGAACTCGTACACGATTCCAGCTTTTACGAAGATGTCACTGTCGAGTGACGGACCCAGTGGTTCGTCTGCACTGTGCACCAGAGCCGACACTGCGAGGAGCATCAGCTGATCTTCGTGCCTCTTCCTCGCCGCCTCGATCTCTTTCCTCTTGCCGGGAGCAGACATGTTGTCACCCCACTTTTCCTCGTAAAGCCTCCTGAATTTATTTCGGAAGAAATCCTCGTACAGCGTCACAATATCGTATATTGCTGCTCTTTCCCCTGACAGATTCACATAC
Source organism: Schistocerca americana (assembly GCF_021461395.2). Taxonomy (NCBI): domain Eukaryota; kingdom Metazoa; phylum Arthropoda; class Insecta; order Orthoptera; family Acrididae; genus Schistocerca; species Schistocerca americana. The sequence goes on from NC_060127.1 coordinate 198,451,822, forward strand.
ATTTTGGCGAAGAGTGGAATTCTCAGGAGATCCCTCACACTCTTTTTGAGACCGTTAATGGACGGGACGTTTCGCCTCCAACTGTGAAGAGTGAAGAACTCCTGTAGCTCTGGATCACTGAAAGGCCGCAGTGCGTGGGCCAGCACACCCATCTGTGTCTCCAATTGTGTCACTGGCGCTGGTCTCGTCGTCACCAGGAGCTTCCCCCGATGTGGCGTCAGCAGAGACAACACCTCGAGGCATTTGTCGGCGTAATCTGGGCACACCTCGTCGAAGCCGTCCACGAGACAGACGACTCGCGGTGACTCCAGCAGGCTGTGGTGAAGCAGTGCGTACTCCAGCCTGCCCTCATCGCCCTTATTAAAGACAGATTGCTGTAAGATGTCTTCTAGGGCTATTGTACCACAGTCACAGTGATCAAAAACTGTGTAAAAGTTCAACAAATTAACTCTCAATAACCAGCAGGCAGAATCCCTATCTTTTAACTGCTTCCCCACATGGGACAGCATCGTCGACTTTCCCACACCAGGCCTCCCCTCCACAATTACTGTATTACTGGCGGCATCTAATACTTCAAGCTGCTCTCTCTCCTTCTCTCTTACATAGTCTCTAATCTTACGGGGGTTCCCTCGAAAGTAGAGAATCTCCCACCCATCATCAGCAAATTGTAACACATAAATACTCCAGTTGGTCTGTTTTCTACAGATTTCTCGAATAACAGACATCTCCAGGTTGTCAGTTAACGCAAACAGGGGCCACTCTATTTCTGATGAAGTGAACACACTGCCCACATGTGCCACACTCGACACTGTATGTCCACCAATTTCGTGCGACAGCAGTCTGTAGGATGCACTGTCGGTGATGCACACATCCTGTTGCCCCACAGACGAGAAGAACTCGGTCGCCACAAGACGTCGCTCCACCAGTTTCGTTGGAGAATAGTCTGACGGCAGTGGCTCCAACTCCTGGCCCATCCGCAGAGGCTGAGACAACTGTGCCAGGGCCAACAACAGTGCGGGATTCCCATCCACCACTGCTTTGAGGGTGTCAGCATCTCCCATAAGGTCACTCAGGTGGCATTCGTAGTGGTCCCCATTTAGTCTGACCTTCATATTCAAGCTCTCATTCCAGCTGTCGTCACTGATGTTCGAAGATTGGCAAGTGTCAATGAAGCAGCTATTTTCTGTCATTGATGCAATCACCAGGCGGCGGTCAGTGTGCATCTGCTTCATCAGCTCAAAGAAAATGTCGGAGTTATCACGGTTATCGTCGTCTACAAGTACCTGTAGATGATTAAAATTAATAAGTTAATTTCAGACATTTTCAAAAGTTTAAATTCTTTTTAATGCGGCATTTCGATTATTCCAGAAACTATAAAATCAAGATACCGAACTTTGTAAATATCACAATCTGGTTCTGACGTAATATAACATAAACTTCTGACATCAAAACAAAATTCCTTCCAATTTCTTGTTCCTTATGTACAAATATTTTTATATATAACGTATGGGAAAACTAAAAGTGGGACATAAAATATTTCATGCACCTTGAGATACACAACTCAGCTCCCATCATTCGTATCTGGGGCAGACAATGTACTTGGGTCATCTATATAAAGCGCATGAAATATTTTCTGGGCCAGTTTCAGTTTGCCTACACTATATATGCACATGAGATTATCAACATGTGATCCAGAATTTCGATTTTAATTGTCTTCTAGAAAGTAGACAAAGTTGCTATAATCTATTAATAGAAATACAACTTACCCACAAAGTGATAGCAGTAATAATTCTATGCACAACAAGTTAGTTGGCATGACTGCACCAAACCTATGATTCGATAGTATTGCACAATTTGGATCAGACGCTTTCAGAAAGAGTTTATTGAAATAATTTACCTCAGTCAAAGTAGAAGGTCGAAATAACTCGACTGAGATATCTAATTTCCCTTACAACACCATATTTTAATTAATATGCATAAATTACAACATAAATTACTTTTCACAGACGAGTATTAGGCGAAATCTTAAATATTCACATTCCCTTGATCAAACTTCACCATTTGCTTTGCTTATCTATAAGACAGAATTCAATTATTCCGTTAATATTATAGCAGTGTTTTCACTTCTAGCACTATTGTACTCAAGTCAGCCAAGTTGAATAAATATAAACATGAATTGCATGTATAGAGAAGTAGCATTTGGTGAAAAAAATTGTTACATTGTGTACGTGCTGATAGCTTTGACCCTTCCAACGTATTTAACAACGATAGATTTGAAAACTACTTTGAAATAGCCACTACATAAACTCATTGTCCCCTTGACCAAACACAACGCAGATAAATGCAGAAACAGTACGTTTCTATTATGATAAATTAAAGTGCTGTGCTGTGTTTTTCTGTCTTTATTTTTGGGCTAATCTCAGGAATCGATTTTCACTAATAGATACAATTATGAGAAGGCTTTGTTGATGTGATTTACGTATGTTAAATGATAAGTGTGCGTATATGTATTTTTCTCTGTTCCATATTTATTTGGCGTTTGGAATGACTTCTCAATTCAATGATGGGAGCTACAGATGGTCAGTGAAAGAGGGGGCGGCATCTGTCAGGAAAAGCAGCAAAGTAAACAGCCACCACAACTCTGGGAGAGCACCAAATCTTAACCAGAATCTGTTTTGGGCGGGGTAGTTTTGTAGTATAGCACTTGCCAAAAGGTTGTGGCATTTAGACCTGTCAGAAGCATCGACTCTTCAGCCTGCCTTTAACCTAGCATTCACCTCTCAATAATGTAAAGATTTACCAGGATCAATATATGGTTAAGATTCCACTCAACATGCAAGTCCCCTTTTCCTGATTAGATAACTGTGGACGTTCGAGGACACACAGGTCGCCAAAATGGCATCCTATTAAAATACATGCACCAAGTCAATGTGCGACACAAAATTATTGTTTCCACAACCTATTAAACACTGTCCACTACGTTAATATGACCACCCATCGAAAGTCCGAAAAGCAGCATTTTTCAGAATGGACTGTCGTGAGACATGGTAGGAGGAGAGCCAGTGTGGTTGTGGGACGCACCGACAGGGATGCGGAGCCATGCAGACTCAAGTGGCGTGGTCATTTGCGGTAAGTTTCTCAGTTGAGATCCGTAGCGTGAACAGCCCTTCTAAGGTGGTCCCTAAGATTCTCAATTGTGCTTGGGAAGTATGGTGAACACGTGAGTATGGTAAATTCATCCTGGGACTCTTCGAACCACACATGTACACCGTGAGCTGAGTGAAACTTAGCATTGTCCTGCTGGTAGTGCCATCGTGTCGAGAAAAAACAAATGGTATGTATTGGTGGATATGGTCCCCAATGATGGAGGCATTCTTCTGTTGAGCCTTTCAGAATGACGATGTCACTCACATAATGTAACGAAAACATTTTCCAGATCCTAATGCTCCCTCCTTGTTTTCTTTCAGATTTCACGTCTTACATACAATGGCCATCTATCCAATGGAAAATTAAACGTAATTTATCTGGAAAAGCCGCCTGTCGCCACTCAGCGGTCGTCCATTTGTGGCACTGGCGTGCAAATTCCAGCCTCCATCTCCAGTGAACACCAGTCAGCATTGGTGCGTTAGCCAGGTGCACGCTGCTGAGGTCTACACACAGCAAAGTTCACTGAACAGCCCTTGAGCAGGCACTGTTGGCAAACCCTTGGTTGATCTGGTGGTCAGCTGCTCAACAGTTGAACGCCTGTTCCCCCATACATGTCTCCTCAGTCATCATTCAGCTCCATCATCTGTGGCCCTTGGTGCACCACAGTTGTCAGAGTACCCAATATGGATAGCACCATTTTTCCATGCACCATGTACTTAACCACAGCAGCATGTGAACAGTTCACTAATTTATCCGTTTCGGAAATGCTTCCACCCTTGGCCCGAAAACAGTGATTGCGCCCTTTTCGAGTTCTGCACTACGACAACGACTGCATTGCCCCCCCCCCCCCCCCCACCCCCCAGCATACTTTATATACCCTCCACTGCTAGTACTGCCAATACTAGGACAGGGATTTTAACGTGGTTTCCACTAATAGGTAGACTGATTCATGAGAAAAGTTTGCATATATAAATTATTATCACTAGTGAGACAAGTCATTCGCCATACATACTTAGAGCTCCTGAGTGAAGTTTTGGCTAGGGTAGGACGCTGTAAATGTATTCTAGCCTTTTATCCACGACTTCACCCTAGTATGTGTTCTGCACATATATTCCACACATTTCGTCCTTCCCCTCTCTCTATCCACGTCTTCCTCCCACTTTAATCTGTCCATCTCCTTCTCCCTAACCTCTCTCTGTCCTCCTCATCCTCTCACCTTAACCTGTCCATCTCCTACTCCCTACTCTCTCTGCTTCTCCATATCCTCGTACCCCTCTCCTTATGTCCATCAGCTACTACCGTCTCTCTGTGAATTCCCCCCCCCCCCCCCCCCCGCCCCCAACCCCCAGTTTCTCTGTCCATCTCATCCCCATCTCTTTCCTAAGCCTTGTCCATCTGTAAGTGTAGCTCCTGCAATGCATGACGATACTAACTGCAGAACATACTTGTTATGCTTGACAGCCTACATCTGAGGGATTCAAAAACTCTTTACATCTGTATATCTGCTCCTCTGGGAGCTACGAGGTTCTAACTTCTGCAGTGCTGCTTCTCAGATAGCAAGTAGTGTGTGTACAAAATTTGGTTGGTATCATAATTAACTGTAAAAACTGGTACAAGTGAAAGTATCCAATAATAGAAGCAGAAATTTTCCTCTAAATGGGGGTCCACAAAGTAGCCATTTGGGAATTAATTGCAAATGGGTGTTTACCACCTATCACCGACTTCAGTGTGAAGTATGGTCCTAGTTAGTAAAAAAGTGTTTGATATAAACTTATCGATTAAGATACCAATTAATTGGCCTCAAATTTAATGCACTAACAGTCCCATTTAGCAGTGTTTACAACCAAATAGCTGATTCTTTATTTTTCAATTGTAGCTCTTTCCTCAGGTACCATTGCAAAGTATTTGAATACCAATGTTAATTAGTGTAAGATCACTGCACATTTTCTTAATGGAACTATATACTTCATAATGAGTTTAGAAACCTCTCGAAAAAATCATACTTGCTTTAACGTGTTGAATGATACTGTAGAAACCTTTTTCACGATCATGAAACTTGCACAAAATAAAAAGGGTGTTTCACAAATGACCCCATATATGTATAACGAGTGATCAAAAAGTTTCCATTCGAAGGGCTTACAGTCCAGAATCAGTGAAACTTTCACAAAATGATAAACGTGTTCCACAAATGACCCTATATATGTATAACGAGTGATCAAAAAGTTTCCATTCGAAGGGCTTACAGACCAGAACCAGTGAAACTTTCACAAAATGAAAAGGGTGTTTCACAAATGACACTATATATGTATAACGAGTGATCAAAAAGTTTCCATTCGTAGGGCTTACAGTCCAGAATCAGTGAAACTTTCACAAAATGATAAACATGTTCCACAAATGACCCCATATATGTATAACGAGTGATCAAAAAGTTTCCATTCGAAGGGCTTACAGACCAGAGTCAGTGAAACTTTCGCAAAATAAAAAGGGTGTTTCACAAATGACCCCATATATGTACAACGAGTGATCAAAAAGTTTCCATTCGAAGGGCTTACAGTCCAGAATCAGTGAAACTTTTACAAAATAAAAAGGGTGTTTCACAAATGGCCCCATATATGTATAATGAGTGATCAAAAAGTTTCCATTCGTAGGGCTTACAGTCCAGAATCAGTGAAACTTTCACAAAATGATAAACATGTTCCACAAATGACCCCATATATGTATAACGAGTGATCAAAAAGTTTCCATTCGAAGGGCTTACAGACCAGAGTCAGTGAAACTTTCGCAAAATAAAAAGGGTGTTTCACAAATGACCCCATATATGTACAACGAGTGATCAAAAAGTTTCTATTCGAAGGGCTTACAGTCCAGAATCAGTGAAACTTTTACAAAATAAAAAGGGTGTTTCACAAATGGCCCCATATATGTATGATGAGTGATCAAAAAGTTTCCATTCGAAGGGCTTACAGACCAGAACCAGTGAAGCTTTCACAAAATAAAAAGGGTGTTTCACAAATGACCCCATATATGTATAACGAGTGATCAAAAAGTTTCCATTCGTAGGACTTAGAGTCCAGAATCAATGAAACTTCCACAAAATGAAAACTGTGTTTCACAAATGACCCCATATATGTATAACGAGTGATCAAAAAGTTTCCATTCGAAGAGCTTACAGACCAGAATCAGTGAAACTTTCACAAAAGAAAAAGGGTGTTTCACCAATGACCCCCTATATGTACAATGAGTGATCAAAAAGTTTCTATTCGAAGGGCTTACAGACCAGAACCAGTGAAACTTTTACAAAATAAAAAGGGTGTTTCACCCATATATGTACAACGAGTGATCCAAAAGTTTCTATTCGAAGGGCTTACAGTCCAGAATCAGTGAAACTTTCACAAAATAAAAAGGGCGTTTCACAAATGACCCCACATATGTACAACAAGTGATCAAAAAGGTTCCATTCGAAGGACTTAGAGTCCAAAATCAGTACGCCAATCGCGCAAAATCACTGTGAAACTGAAGCAATCAGCCCATCGACCCACCAAGTTGAAGATACCTGTTTGTTAAAACACCAACCATGTCCTGCTGCATGAAGAAGGCCGTGACCACCTCCTGTCCCACACCTCGTTCGACAGGAATCGTCGACCCTCCAAGGCCTCTCTTAAGGGACCGAAGGTGTGATAATAGCACGGGAAGAGATCAGGACTAGAGGATGGGAGCTCAAGTGTCTGACAACGGATCTGGCGTAAGTTATGCACGAAACGCATTCTTCTTTCTCCGATTGATGTCTACCGGTGTTTATCCATCGTCAGGCAAGAAAAGAAAACAGCACGTTGTTCCTGTTTGGTAGCGTTTGGTAATAACGTTACAGTAGTTTACGTTTCCACATTTACCGCACACACGTCAGAAAGACACGAGGGTTGTACTAGTCCTTTGCCTACACGTCGGTGCTTGTATGCCCCATCGGAGTCGTGCTACGTTGCATAAGCGCTACGCCAACGCCATCAAACGGACAATTTTTCAATGTTCCTTATATATATCGGTGCCCACTTTGTCTTGAGCACCACAAGTAACGTTTTGGCCGGAATCAAAATAACAAAATGTCTAGCAAATGTTGTTTAGCTACCAAAGGGACATTAAACAGCATGGTCTCTTTTCTTGCAACTTTGATGTTTACAACAGACGAAAGAGACGATACTATTATTTACGATGAATGCGTGGACGTCTTGTCTGACGTTCCGGACGAATTGGCCGATTGGGAAGAAGACATTGGATATCAAAAAAATGAAAGTGAAGCAGAATCGTCGGATGATAGTGAAATACGTCCAAGAAGAATTCGGCGAACGCTACGGTTGCTAACTGATTCTGATGAATCAAACGAAGAACGCAGACTATGATTTACTGAGGACCAATAATAAATTTGAAGGATCTCCGGGTCCACACATATTTCCCAAAGATACACAGAGCGTCTTGGGTACCGTGGAATTATATATTGGGAACGATCTATTTGAATATATTAGCAACGAAACCAAGAAGTATTAGAGTCAAAATTGCAATAGAAGAAAACTGGATTTAAAAAATGCCAAATTTGTCAACGTTACGGGACCCGAACTTAGAATATGGTTTGAGGTTGCTATCCTTATGGGAAATGTAAAAAAAAGCAAGGATCGATGATGACTGGTCAACGAATCCGTTGATAGACATACCAATATTTCGTAAAACGATGTCCCGCAACTGATTCAGACAATATTATCATTTTTACATTTTTCCGACACCAACAATAAATCGGATAATGCCGGCCGGCTTTTCAAAGTGCAATTTATAATTCATTATTTTCCCAAAAAGTTTGAAGAAACGTTTAATCTACGTCAAAACATCTCAGTCGATGAAGGAATGATACCGTGGCGTGGACAGTTAAATTTTAAAGTTTACAATCCGTCGAAAATTACGAAATATGGGATACGCATTCGGATGCTGTGCGATTGGAGTACGGGACACATTTCCTCATTCAATATATATATTCCGGCGCTGGACAACCTTTAGCACAAACAGTGATGGAACTATTGACTCCTTCTTATGGAAAGTGGCATCGCCTCTACATGGATAATTATTATAACGGTGTAGAACCTGCACAGACGTTAGTTCAAAAGAAAATTCGAGTTTGTGGAACGGTATGGCACAATAGAGGATTTCCGCAGAAATTAAAGCGCGCGAAAGAGAATTTGTTTGACGCTTGCCATCAACGGGAAGCCGGCGACAAGCCAAGTAATCCGAATTAGCGCTGCCGCCGCCAAGCGAATAAACTGGTACGAGACGTGCGGACGGCAAAGTGTTGCAAACGTGACACAAAACTGACTATGACTCTCCTGTAGTAGCGCAAAGTGCAGGGTAAAGTAAGTCATGAACCTGCTGGAGTTGACAGTAAACAAATGTAAACACGAGGAGAACGCACACCCGTCACTACTGCTCTACTGGCTTCGGTTCTGCACAAACCTGCTGCTCCACGTCGGTGTACACTGCACCCACAAATCTTCAACTAAAGACGGCTGAGTGAATGACCCCGGTGTTTTCGTTTGTTTACTGTCAGCTCCAGCAAGTGGACGAGTTATATTGCGAACTATGCGCTAGTCCAGGAGAGTCAAATCAGTTTTACGCTACGTTTTTAACATCTTTTAGTAACGTCGTGTTTACTTGAATGAATAATATAAGACGTTTGTGAACAGGGCTTGAGGAAAGGAAGTGGATTACGGAACACAAAATATATGGGGTGCTATTTAAAAAGATGTACAGCTGTTCATATCTTCGAAACGAAGTTAAAGAAAGACAATCATGCGGGTAATGTCTCCCAGGTAGCTAAACCACTTTTTCTTTTGACACTTTTTTTATTTTGTTTCCGGACAATTATTTGGGGTGATCAAGTGCTGTACGCAGGTCAGCCAGAGCATTATGACCCCCGACCTACCGTCGATATAATCCCGTGCAGGCTCATGGCGCCGTCTCCTGGCGAGGAATGAATGCTGGTCAGGCAGACACACGGCACACACGTAGTGCTAGTGAGCATGTCGTCCCTATGTAGAATGGGGGAGGCGCGCAACCTGTGTGTTTGACTGAGCGCAGGTTGTGATGGCCCACACGATGGCCGTGAGTATTTCGAGAACTGTGCGAGTTGCCGGGTGTTCGAGTCGTTGACTACACCGCACGGCGGCTCGATTTCACCACTACAAACGCTCGGTGTTGCTCACAGGAGAAGCTCCCCGACAGCGAACCACCGAAACGAACGACACAACATTAACGGACGTGGTTTGGGTACTTAACACACGACTCAACCTTGACGTCCTGGTTCGGTGAGCCAAGAAGCTCGTAGCGATCGGACAGCTCCACACACGCTCCGACACTGCGCAGGGACCGCCAGCGGCCCCAGCCGACTGCACCGCATGGAGATCCTCCCTGGTCCCCACCAACCGACCGACTACCCTCAGAATGCGGACAACATCTAAAATAGTGGAAGTAACGCCAACTACAGACACACCCTGACAAACACTTGCACGAAGACCTGAACGATACCCAACAATAACTAAGCACACACGAAGACAAATCGGGAGTCGACGCGCACGCACACACACACACACACACACACTCACACACACACACCCGACTCATGAACGATCAGCGAACCAAAACTCGTCTTCCAGTGGGACGACCGGCCGACGATCCACCAAGACCGTGGCCCGGCTGAAGTGATGCGTGGTGGCAATGGCCGGGCGAGCCACGTCGACGCAGACCTCACTGCTGCTCCAACCCGACTGCACTAGTGCCGCATTGCAACTCCCCGACAGGCAGGTCCGGACTGCGCTGCAGACACGTTCCAACTGACTGGCAGCCCGAACTCGCGACCCGAACTGGTTTACGACAGACAACAACCGAGAAGTAATAGCAGTCGAGCAAAGATACTTCGAGAGGCGTTATATTGGTACGCGCTGCTACCGCCGCTCGCAGTCAGGCAAAGCAGCAACTCAGTGGCACCAGTCATTTAAGTTAACGCAGTGAGGTGGAAGTACGTTAGAAACAGGGGGGTAAAATACGTGATGGTGGGAACAAGAGCCACGCTCAGCTCAGTGGGATTGGGTGGCAAGCGCTCATCATAGATGTCAGATATTGTAGACTGGGCACACCGGTAAAAAAGCACGGGTGACGAACTAAAATTATACTGGGCAGAGCACAAGTGTGTCTAAACACACAGTGCACTGAACACTCCTAACTATGGGTCTCCCTAGCTGACGGCCTGTGCATGTGCCAATGTTAGTACCTGACATCGGCAACTACGACTGAAATAGCCACCTGACCATCGGCACTGGACGTTGCAGTGGCAAAGCGTTGCATGATCTGATGAATCCTGATAGCTTCTTCATCACGCCGAAGGGAGGACGCGAATCTGTAGTCTTCCAGGGAAACAGCTCCTCGACATCGGTGCCGAGGACGGAGGGAAGCTGGCGGCAGTTCCATTACCCTTTGAGGAACATTCACGTGGCACCCGTGGGTCCAGTGGGGCTCTTGCAAGGCACCGTGGTGGTCAAGTCGTATCCTACACTGGTTCCAGATCATGTACTCTTCGCTCGACGTCCATGTTTCCCGACGGTAGCATCATTTTCAAACAAGAGAATGGCCATCTCACAAGGCCGGGAGTGTGAGGGAGTGGTTCGAGCAACCCAGTGGTGAGAGTTCCAGTTGTGCTAGCCAGACTTAAACCCAATCGTACACAATTGGGTGTGTGACTGAACATGGCGTTAGAGTTCATAGCCCCATCCCCGGAATTTAAGGAAATTTGGTGAGCTGTCTGTGCAGATGAGGTGCCAACTCCCTCCAGCGACCTGCGGAGGCCTCATTGCTTCTATACCATGACGTGTCAATGCTGTCATCCAAGCCAAAGGTGGACATACCAGCTATTAGCTAGGTAGTCATAATGTTCTGACTGATCAGTGTATATATGTAGTCTGGCGTGAGCCCTTTATGCAGGTGCTGAACAGAGATGAAGAGAGACAGTCCGAACAAGGAAGAGAATCCGAGGATGAACACGATCTCAAAATTGTAGAAAATATGATTAACTCAGAGTCACCTTTAGAGGAAGAGAACAACCAAGTAGCTAAAAAATAGAAGGTCCCCAAAGACCTATAACATTGCAGCGGAGCTTCTGACCACTAACCCAGGCACAACCAGTGATATTGCTCACTATCTTTTGATAAGGACTCGTACTTGCCGAGCGTGCCACAGCAGTGTAGAGAATTACTTCTCATCAAATTGCCAAAAAAGAAGATGGGGACATCACCAGCTGCCGTAATCGGAGGGGATCAACTTGCTTACGATTCGAAGCGAAGTGTTGCAACAGATGATCCTTTATAGACTCAATGTGCAAGTTGAAATGCAGGCAAGAAAGGATGGTGCCAGTTTTACTTTAGAAGTAACCGTTCTTTTGCAGATCAAATGAAAACGCTTAGAATCATTATCGAACAATCACATGAATTTATTACTAGGCTTTATATGCTTTTTGTAGACTTTGAAACGACCCACGACTCCATTGAAAGAACTCATATGCGGAAATCTTTGAAAAGTACGCGATACCAGAGAAGATAGTAAAGGTTATCGTAGAGGTCTACAGTAACTACATATGCTGACTCATCCAAGAGGTTAAAGTTATAAAATCTTTCCAAGTTAAGCCTGGAGTTCGCCAAGGATGAGTTTTAGCTCGGACCTTTCCTTTATTGGTGCCAGATGAAGTGGTGGTGAAAAAGAGTAGGATATAAAGGGAACTGACTAAGCGATTGGAAGATCTTGACTTTCTGACGATATCTGCCTCTTCTCGCAGAACCACGTTGATGTGGAAGGAAAGCTGCAGGACCATCAACATAAAGTCATGATTTTTGGTCTGAAAGTGAATGCCGTCAAGACGGAGGTTATGAAAATCAATACAAGAGATACGAGTAAGCTGAGACCACATTAAAAAAGTAAAGTACGTTGGAAGTGTAGCTATTGAAGACGAGGAGCAGCTGCTGATGTTAGAGCAAGAATCCGAAAGGCGAATGGGGCCATCATGCAGTTGTATCCATTACGGAGAACAAGAGAGATTTGCATAACAACCAGACTTGGAATATTTGCCACGGACGTGAAAGCTGTGCTGCTACACAGATGTGAAAGACGGAACGCTACCTCGACCAGCGCCAAGTCTTTGGAAGTCTTCCCGGATAGATGTTTCAGGAAACGTCTTTAAATCTTTTGGTCAAATTTTTTATCCAATGAAGACCTTTGGAATCGAACGACAACGCACGCTCCGAAAAAGGGAGGATACTGTGGACAGATAGACTCTCTGCTCGAACCCACAGTGTGAAAGGAAACTAGGAAGACCAAGGACATCACGAAGGAAGACAGTGCAGGAAGAAGCCAAAGCAGAGCAAAACGTTTACAGAGTTGAAGAGCTCGGCATAAAAGCAACAGGAAACAAGCCACAAGGCAAAGATATATACGTAGAGGGTGATTCAGGTAAGTTGCTAATATCAGTTTTTCCTTAACCGTTTCAGACATCGTATTTCGGTTTTCATCCAAACTGTTTGTGAAAAAGTCCTCAGTAAGTGACTTACAGCCACTATTGATCACTATTTTAATTACAGATATTCAGGGTGAGTCAGCTCGCCTACCGATGTCGTTTTATGCAACTCGCAGTGCTGTAGCTGGCCTTCATAAACCATGCGCGAGATTTTCATATTCTGTCACTCGCCACGCACAAACTATTAGTCTTACAGGAAAAAAATGAGCAGGATATTTTTCTAGCGAATTTAATTTAGTTAAATTTTATACCAGGCTACGTTTTCACTAGTTATTCAAGAAAAACGTAGAAAAGTGACCCTCAAACGCATTTCTGCTCTCACACGCATTCCTCACGAGTCATGATTTCGAGTATGTTGTTCGTGACACTCCCTCCTACCACTGAACAAAAGTCTCCGAATTATTCCCAATATTCGACGTTTTTTGGTCTTTACTGGTTAGGCTACTACGCCTCCAGCATAGTGGGCTACTTCGTTCACATTATTAATTTAAACGTGCCCGAGAGGGTAAAGAACGAAAAACGACTTTTGTAAACATTACGTTAAAACTAATTACGGTGACAGTTCGATCCAACCTTAACCCTGTAAGCACAGTACTTTCGTAGTCAGAAGCCTTGACGAATACAACGGCATAATTGTGTGTTTTATGCTGTTAAAATTCACAAAACGTCAATATTTGTACAATGGTAGGAGAGAGTACCATGAACAACGTACTATAGTTCAGTTCTTTTATCTTGGCGGCTCGCGCATGCCCGCCCAGACGCGGGAGATTGCTGCGTTGCCAGTTGCACACGACGCACGCGCCAAGAGAAGTAGCGCCATAGTATAGCATAGTTCGCAAACTTACGTTTAGGGGGGAGCGCGCAGTTTGCGAAGTAAAGCCACTACAGCCGCATTAACCTTTTCGCTGCTACAGAGACGTGCTCCCCGCATTCGCGCGATTTTGTCGTCACTGCACTGCTTGCCTGTGCAGACACACGGTGTTCCGACTGCTTTGACACACGTATCATTCGATTGCACAAAAACTATTTGGCCCAAAAATTTGATTTTTACACATCTTCTTGACTGATACCTTCCCCCCTTAAATGACTTAATTTTGTTTCGATGTTCAACGCAGTTATTCTGCAGCATTAAATGTAGTAAACCATTGTACGAAATTTTGAAGAGTTTGCAGAGGTAAAAGTCCATAGTGTAAACTTTCCGCATGGTCGATTTTAGTTGCCACTAGAAGTTTCAAAAAATTACATTCAAACAAATAAAATTCATGAAGTAAGACACTTCGATATTGTTTTCAAATAAAGAAAATATTAAGCACCATATAAGGTTTGAACTCAAAACTTTTCACTTAGCATCCAAACACTTTAACCATTACGCTAACGCAGCTCGTCATTCAATTGACCTACCGGAGGATTTAAAATAGCACGCAAAATACCGACAAACACTGCTGGTATGACTATGAATTACTCACGTTTCGTCGACGTACAATAGAAAATAAACTATTATTGCTGTTCTTTATATGTGAAAAAGCAGTTAGTGAGAATGATACAAACACCTTTGCTTGCTATCACATGAATTAGGAGGCTTATTGCTTGTTTGGTTTAATTAATTAATAAAATATGAAGCAACTGGTATAAAGAATGCTTTTTCCAAACTTTCTATAAAAGAAATTCTGCTATCAAGACATTGCTTTTGTTCAATTACTTTATTTATGATTGAACGTTTCTAAAACTAAAGACACTCGTCCGTGCTCTCCACTGCAGCCGAGCTCTGGCAACGTCGTTCTCTGTTCATTGGCTGGTTGTGTTTTGTGACGTCCGATGGGCAGAAGGAACCTAAACTCGTCCGCCGTCGTAAATGACGCGCACTTTAGAAATCCTGACTGGTAGGGCCCGATGGGGGAGTCCGGCTGTGTTGGAAGGCCACTCGAGTCACTGGAAAACGACGTAGCGAAAACGTACCCCAGTACAAAACGTTACTGCATTAAATTGCCTACAAAAAGATCCCAGTTATTTTTTTCTGCAGGGCGCGTAGAGAGCGAGAGAACATAAAAACCTTGGGCGTGGTTTATGAAGGCCAGCTATAACATTGCGGGTTGCATAAAACGACAGTGGTATTGCAGCTGAATCTCCCTCTATAGTTATTTATTTCATTTTTTTCTACTATCGATATTTCTAAAAGAGGCAAATTGAATGGTGTTTCATTGTTCAAAATCCGATTAGTATTTTCGAAGAAATTACACGTTGCTATTAATATTTCTGTAATTAATTTCTCACAGTTCATTTGGGTGAAAGCAGAATTAGGATATCTTAAACACTCAGGAAGTAAACAGCGAAAGTGAATTACCCTATTCACAATAGTCCTTAAAAATAAGGTGCACAGTTAAAATCTTTTTGATGTTTCCATCACACTAAAACGTACCAGCCATCGGCAGAACGGCCCCCAACAGCACAGGATCCTCCGTCGGCGCGCTCTGAAATGTTCCATACCGACCACGATGTGTGTTTCGTGAGCCAGTGCCTGGTGGATCTTGGTAGCAGTCAGGGCTACCGTTTTCTTGTCTGGAGGTCTCACCCACGCCGGGTTACAGGCGGTCACGTAATTCCGAACATCTTCCACGCTGTCGAACTTGAGCCCGGTGGTCACCGCCCCGCAGCCAGTCACTTCGTCCCTGACGTAGTCGTCGACGAGTGCCCGCCACTCGCTCCAGTCGCTCGTCAGGCACACGCTCTGCCCGTTCATCCACTCCCTGACGCTCCTGCACAGACTGTCGCAGATGCGGCCGCACAGGTCTCCGGCTCCCAGCAGCTCCTCCAGTTCCCCGTAAATGTCGCCGGCGATCTCCTCGCTGTTCCTCTGCCCGCACAGCACGTAGAAGCGCTCCGCGAAGCCGGCGTCCCCGCGCACCGCCCTCCACACCTGCTCGTCGGCCGGGTCGAGCCTGTAGAGACAGCCGCCAGTCCGCAGCAGCTCCGCCCCCGGGACGCCGGCCTCGGCCTGCCTCACGAACATGCCGTCGCAGCTGTCGGCCAGACGCGCGTTCGTCAGCAACACGAGTGCGAGCCCCTCCATCTTCAGCGAGCCGCTTATCTTCCTGTAGGAGGCGTGGTACTTGGCGAGCCCAAAGTCGCAGTTGGGGGCCTCGGACAGCCACGTGTTCCGGTGGACGACCTTGGCCCGCTCGGAAGTCTTGTGCTTGAGCTGGACGAGCAGACCTCGCGCCTCGCGGTGCCCCTGGGGACGCCACACCAGGACCAGGTCGTCGAACTTCCCCGCATCGTCGTTGTTGGAGGACAACTGGAAGTGCAGTCGGTGCTTCAGGCAGCGGAGGAACACCAGGGCCAGCACGCGCTCCTCGTACCGGTCCCCCTCTCCCGTGGAGTGGGCGCCCTTGCAATACTCCAGGCCACCGGACCTGCAACAGACGATTTCATGTTTCTTACTCTCCTAGTTCCACAGGATCAGATCGAGAAACCAAAAAACTCCGTGGTCATGGGACGAGTCAGTACATGAGATTACATTGGAAAATTAATAGGGGGTTTACCTCAAGGATGTTTTGGCTCAATTTCTTTTTAGTCTACGCGTGCGCACGCACGCACACACACACACACACACACACACACACACACACACACACACACGACTTATCAAAAACATCTACAAGACAATTCATTTGTGCTGATGAAGTTCATCTGGTAGTCCAATGATATCTGCTGGTACAAAAGTACTGGAAGTACACTTCAAGAAATGGTTCAAATGGCTCTGAGTACTATGGGACTTAACTTCTAAGATCATCAGTCCCCTAGAACTTAGAACTACTTAAACCTAACTAACCTAAGGACAGCACACACATCCATGCCCGAGGCAGAATTCGAACCTGCGACCGTAGCGGTCACGCGGTTGCAGATTGTAGCGCCTAGAACCGCTCGGCCACTCTGGTCGGCTTCAAGAAATGGTGCAGCGGACAGGCAAATTACAGACCAGAAGTCAGATTCAGAAGACGAAGTCCTGCCATACTGCAATACACCAATAAACCTAGGAATAACATTTGACAGAGCTCTAACTTACAAGTGGCATGTTGCAGATCTAGCTCCACAGTTAAACCGAGAAACAACATCCTTCTAAAAACTTTCTGAGGCCCCGTGGGAAGTTACTGCTCAAGTTTTACGCCTTGCTCCTGTCATACTGTGTTTCTGATTACTCCTATTCGACCTGGATCAATAGAGCTCATGCTAAGAAGATAGATGTGTTACTCAGTCAGGCAATGTGAATAATTATAGCATGTATTCGGAATACTCCATGGCATCCTGTACTCACCAATATTCCATCTCCAGCTCCAAGGGGATCAGAAACTCTCCTGAAGGTCACGCACAACATTCAGCCACAATACAGTGGGAGCAGTCATCAATAGTGACCAAACGTCTTGTTGAGAATCCTTCCCTCTGGATACGAGAATTCGATCTCACCAGGCGTCAGTGGGGGATAATGAGCAGAATTCAATATATATATATATATATATATATATATATATATATATATATATTCGTTATACGATAAATAAATATCTATTAAATACAATTTACATCAATCGTATGCAGACGACTAACTGCTGAATATGTATTAGCATTATCAGCAATGGACTTCATGACAGAACAGAATGAGTGAGACATGAAGGAATTCTTCAATTTAGACTAGAAAAAACTGTTTATTCTTCCGACGGGTCACTGAAAACAGATGCAGCGGAATACTGCACGACTTTCTGCACAAGACTGGAGGAAGTGCGGTCCAAAGGCAGGTCGCGATTCTGCCCAGTCTTAGTAGAGCGAAAACTGCAAATTCTTGGAAATAAGTTCACATTGTTAATATCAAACGTTATTAATCCTAGATTACTAAACTCTCGAAAAATACACGATTTCAGTTGATACTAGTTCACTGTGTAACTGAGCTGTTTCTACGGGTTATTACGTTGAGATTAGGGTCGCCAGAGGATTTAACCATACAACTAATCAAAGGTTTGGCCGAGTCTGAAAATAAATTAATTTGTTCACAGACCAAAAACTCATAAAAATGCATGCGTTGTGATGTCACTCATAGGGGATGCGATGTAATTAATAGTATTGCCCGTGCACTGTTGACGAGAATCAAACATTTAAAATAAAATAGAAAATGCATGAACACTGTGCATAAGATCAGCTCCCAGCAACGCATCTGAAAATAAGACTTAATCTAAAGCATTTGTTTTAAAATAAACTTATCACTGGACTTGTGCGTAAGGAAACGCGTTGTATGTGCTAACGGGAAAGCTATGAGGTGAGTGGCTTAGGTGCAAAAACGTAACCTCGGAATACAAGAGAAAATTGTGGATAAAATCATTTGTTCCTAAGCTATGGATGAGAGACATGTACACAATTCCTCATAACATTAATTCCTAAAACATTAAAGAAAAGCATCGATACATTCACCGTTATAATCTACACCTCTACCGTTAAATCCTCTGGCGACCCTAATCTCAACGTAATAACCCGTAGAAACAGCTCAGTTACACAGTGAACTAGTATCAACTGAAATCGTGTATTTTTCGAGAGTTTAGTAATCTAGGATTATAATCAGACGAATGGAAAAACTAGTAGAAGCCAACCTCGGGGAAGATCAGTTTGGATTCCGTAGAAACACTGGAACACGTGAGGCAATACTGACCTTACGACTTATCTTAGAAGAAAGATTAAGGAAAGGCAAACCTACGTTTCTAGCATTTGTAGACTTAGAGAAAGCTTTTGACAATGTTGACTGGAATACTCTCTTTCAAATTCTAAAGGTGGCAGGGGTAAAATACAGGGAGCGAAAGGCTATTTACAATTTGTACAGAAACCAGATGGCAGTTATAAGAGTCGAGGGACATGAAAGGGAAGCAGTGGTTGGGAAGGGAGTAAGACAGGGTTGTAGCCTCTCCCCGATGTTGTTCAATCTGTGTATTGAGCAAGCAGTAAAGGAAACAAAAGAAAAATTCGGAGTAGGTATTAAAATTCATGGAGAAGAAATAAAAACTTTGAGGTTCGCCGATGACATTGTAATTCTGTCAGAGACAGCAAAGGACTTGGAAGAGCAGTTGAATGGAATGGACAGTGTCTTGAAAGGAGGATATAAGATGAACATCAACAAAAGCAAAACAAGGATAATGGAATGTAGTCTAATTAAGTCGGGTGATGCTGAGGGAATTAGATTAGGAAATGAGGCACTTAAAGTAGTAAAGGAGTTTTGCTATTTGGGGAGCAAAATAACTGATGATGGTCGAAGTAGAGAGGATATAAAATGTAGGCTGGCAATGGCAAGGAAAGCGTTTCTGAAGAAGAGAAATTTGTTAACATCCAGTATTGATTTAAGTGTCAGGAAGTCATTTCTGAAAGTATTCGTATGGAGTGTAGCCATGTATGGAAGTGAAACATGGACGATAAATAGTTTGGACAAGAAGAGAATAGAAGCTTTCGAAATGTGGTGCTACAGAAGAATGTTGAAGATTAGATGGGTAGATCACATAACTAATGAGGAAGTATTGAACAGGATTGGGGAGAAGAGAAGTTTGTGGCACAACTTGACCAGAAGAAGGGATCGGTTGGTAGGACATGTTCTGAGGCATCAAGGGATCACCAATTTAGTATTGGAGGGCAGCGTGGAGGGTAAAAATCGTAGAGGGAGACCAAGAGATGAATACACTAAGCAGATTCAGAAGGATGTAGGTTGCAGTAGGTACTGGGAGATGAAAAAGCTTGCACAGGATAGAGTAGCATGGAGAGCTGCATCAGACCAGTCTCAGGACTGAAGACCACAACAACAACAACAACAATCTACACCTAAAATCATTGGTGTGAATCATTCATACAACTGCTGTTGCCTAATAACTGATCGCAATAACTCCTGAAAAGGTACACGTTTCGTAGTAAACCCACGTGCCCACGTGGTTTGTGGAGACGCAGTTTCTAGGTATCGTGGCCAAGTTGCAACAATGTCACATCACACAATCATAACAGTTGTTGTTGTTGTGGTCTTCGGTCCTGAGACTGGTTTGATGCAGTTCTCCATGCTACTCAATCCTGTGCAAGCTTCTTCATCTCCCAGTACCTATTGCACCTACATCCTTTTGAATCTGCTTAGTGTATTCATCTCTTGGTCTCCCTCTACGATTTCTACCCTCCACACTGCCCTCCAATACTAAATTGGTGATTCCTTGATGCCTTACAACATGTCCTACCAACCGATCCCTTCTTCTAGTCACGTTGTGCCACAAATTTCTCTTCTCCCCAACCCTATTCAATACCTCCTCATTAGTTATGTGATCTACCCATCTAAACTTTAGCATTCTTCTGTAGCACCACATTTCGAAAACTTCTATTCCCTTCTTGTCTAAACTATTTATTGTCCACGTTTCACTTCCATACATGGCTACACTCCATACAAATACCTTCAGAAACGACTTCCTGACACTTAAATCTATACTCGATGTTAACAAATTTCTCTTCTTCAGAAACGCTTTCCTTGCCATTGCCAGTCTACATTTTATATCCTCTCTACTTCGACCATCATCAGTTATTTTGCTCCCCAAATAGCAAAACTCCTTTACTACTTTAAGTGTCTCATTTCCTAATCTAATTCCCTCAGCATCACCTGACTTAATTCTACTATACTCCATTATCCTCGTTTTGCTTTCGTTGATGTTCATCTTATATCCTCCTTTAAAGACACTGTCCATTCCATTCAACTGCTCTTCCAAGTCCTTTGCGTCTCTGACAGAATTACAATGTCATCGGCAAACCTCAAAGGTTTTATTTCTTCTCCATGGATTTTAATACCTACTCTAAATTTTTCTTTTGTTTCCTTCACTCATTGCTCAATATACAGATTGAATAACATCGGGGAGAGGCTACAACCCTGTCTCCCTCCTTTCCCAACCACTGCTTCCCTTTCATGTCCCTCGACTCTTTATAACTGCCATCTGGTTCCTGTACAAATTGCAAATAGCCTTTCGCTCCCTGTATTTTACCCCCGTCACCTTCAGAATTTGAAGGAGTGTATTCCACTCAACATTGTCAAAAGCTTTCTCTAAGTCTACAAATGCTAGAAACGTAGGTTTGCCTTTCCATAATCTAGCTTCTAAGATAAGTCGTAGGGTCAGTATTGCCTCACGTGTTCGTGTTAGTATTTTGCAGCTGTGGCTTATTAAACTGATTGTTCGGTAATTTTTACATCTGTCAACACCTGCTTTCTTTGGGATTGGAATTATTATATTCTTCTTGAAGTCTGAGGGTATTTCGCCCGTCTCATACATCGTGCTCACCAGATGTTAGAGTTTTGTCAGGACTGGCTCTCCCAAGGCTGTCAGTAGTTCTAATGGAATGTTGTCTACTCCCGGGGCCTTGTTTCAAGTCAGGTCTTCCAGTGCTCTGTCAAACTCTTCACGCAGTATCTTATCTCTCATTTCATCTTCATCTACACCCTCTTCCATTTCCATAATATTGTCCTCAAGTACGTCGCCCTTGTATAGACACTCTATATACTCCTTCCACCCTTCTGCTTTCCCTTCTTTGCTTAGAACTGGGTTTCCATCTGCGCTCTTGATATTCATACAAGTGGTTCTCTTTCCTACAAAGGTCTCTTTAACTTTCCTGTAGGCTGTATCTATCTTACCCCTAGTGAGATAAGCCTCTACATCCTTACATTTCTCCTCTAGCCATTCCTGCTTAGCCATTTTGCACTTCCTGTCGACCTCATTTTTGAGACGTTTGTATTACTTTTTGCCTGCTTCATTTACTGCATTTTTATATTTTCTCCTTTCAACAATTAAATTCAATATTTCTTCTATTACCCATGGAGTTCTACTAGCCCTCATCTTTTTACCTACTTGATCCTCTGCTTCACTACTTCATCCCTCAGAGCTACCCATTCTTCTTCTACTGTATTTCTTTCCCCCATTCCTGTCAATTGTTCCCTTATGCTTCCCCTGAAACTCTGTAAAACCTCAGGTTTAGTTAGTTTATCCAGGTCCCATCTCCTTAAATTGCCACCTTTTTGCAGTATCTTCAGTTTTAATCTACAGTTCATAACCAATAGATTGTGGTCAGAGTCCACATCTGCCTCTGGAAATGTCTTACAATTAAAAACCTGGTTCCTAAATCTCTGTCTTACCATTAAATAATCTACCTGAAACCTGTCAGTATCTCCAGGCTTCTTCCATGTATACAACCTTCTTTTATGATTCTTGAACCAAGTGTTAGCTATGATTAAGTTGTGCTCTGTGCAAAATTCTACCAGGCGGCTTCCTCTTTCATTTCTTAGCCCCAATCCATATTTACCTACTACGTTTCCTTCTCTCCCCTTTCCTACTACCGAATTCCTGTCACCCATGGCTATTAAATTTTCGTGTCCCTTCACTATCTGAATAATTTCTTTGATTTCATCATACATTTCTTCAATTTCTTCGTCATCTGCAGAGCTAGTTGGCATATAAACTTGTACTACTGTAGAAGGCGTGGGCTTCGAGTCTGTATTGGCCACAATAATGCATTCTCTATGCTGTTTGTAGTAGCTTACCCACACTCCTATTTTTTTATTCATTATTAAACCTACTCCTGCATTACCCCTATCTGATTTCGTATTTATAATCATGTATTCGCCTGACCAAAAGTCTTGTTCCTCCTGCCACCGAACTTCAGTAATTCCCACTATATCTAACTTTAAACTATCCATTTCCCTTTTTAAATTTTCTAACCTACCTGCCCGATTAAGGGATCTGATATTCCACGCTCCGATCCGTAGAACGCCAGTTTTCTTTCTCCTGATAACGACGTCCTCCTGAGTAGTCCCCGCCCGGAGATCCGAATGGGGGACTATTTTACCTCCGGAATATTTTACCCAAGAGGACGCCATCATCATTTAACCATACAGCAAAGCTGCATGCCCTCGGGAAAAATTACGGCTGTAGTTTCCCCTTGCTTTCAGCCGTTTGCAGTACCAGCACAGCAAGGCCGTTTTTGTTAGTGTTACAAGGCCAGATCAGTCAATCATCCAGACTGTTGCCCCTGCAACCACTCAAAAGGCTGCTGACCCTCTTCAGGAACCACACGTTTGTCTGGCCTCTCAACAGATAACCCTCCGTTGCGTTTGCACCTACGGTATGGCCATCTGTATCGCTGAGGCACGCTAGCCTCCCCACCAACGGCAGTGTCCATGGTTCACGGGGGGAGGCATGAACAGTTAACATTCTATAAAAGAAACATGAGATCGGACTGTTAGTGATGACGTTAGCCCAACAAACTCTAATGTTCAACCACGTGGTCTGCTCCCCACGGACGAAAGATATATAAAGGAAGGAAAATTTACGAGAAGGCAAAACTATTAATATTTAGAAAAATAAAAGCTTATACAGGCACAGCTGAAGGCGAGTGCTCACGTCTTATCGACACCTTTGTGTGGCGTTCTTCCGGCGGATCCAAGCCTACTATAGAAATTTACTAAAAGAAAAATCTGCCAAAGTATTGCATTCCTTGCTGCGACAAGGCAAAGGAATCTTTCAGAGTTGAAAATCGAGAGCAAAAGCTAACAACTCTCCTCTCGCCAAGTAACAACGCGCCACGCGGTCAGTCTAACTCACCCTTCTTCGACTGGAGCACAGCTGTGTACGCTTCCCTTACCGGCGGCAGACTGCCTCCCTTTTTCTTCTCCACCTCCTCCACGCTCCGCGTGGCCCGGAAAATCCAACAAAGATGCTATTTCCGCGACCAACCAAACGCAGGTGGATTTCTCACAAGTAGCGCAAACCTTTTTGCCTATTTGACCACTACGAGAGTTGGCTATTCTGTACAGCTGAATCTGTATGACTATAGCACACTTTCTGCAGCAGACTACGCCACCCTCTAGCAAAATGGCACACAACATTCATTCAATCACACCACTATGAGAGTTATGAGAAAAGAGAAACAAGGAAAAGAAAGTGAAATGCTAGTGAAAATGGGCTACCGGACTAATGAATGGTGGCTACAGGACCCTTTCAACTGGTCCCGACAATCTGGTATTGTCAGTATAAGGTGTAAAACAGGACATTTTGTACTTGTTTTGGCATACCATTGGAGACTTTATTATTGTAATTATCTAGCGCATACACTATAAATTGGAATAACAAAATTTACGATAGTTTAGTAACAATGGAACACTTTTCCCCAGTTAGTGTTCTTTGGTTAAAGAAAATAAATACAGGATGTCCCAGGGAGAACGACAAGTACTCAGCGATATGACAGGAACGATGATTCTAAGTAAAAACAACCCTAGTAAACAAGGGCTCTAGAATGCATACTTTAACAGCTAAGAGCACTTGTTCATCTTCGCTACTGTGTAACACTTCTCTCCTATTGCGCAGGAGCTCATACACTATGTGTTCAAAAGTATCTGGACTCCCCCGAAAACATACGTTTTTCATATTAGCTGCATTGTGCTGCCATCTACTGCCAGGTACTCCATATCAGCGACCTCAGTAGTCCTTAGACATCGTAAGAGAGCAGAATGGGGCGCTCCGCGGAACTCACGGACTTCGAACGTGGTCAGGTGACTGGATGTCACTTGGGTCATACGTCTGTACGCGAAATTTCCACACTCCTGAACATCCCTAGGTCCACTGTTTCCGATGTGACAGTGAAGTGGAAACGTGAAGGGACACGTACAGCACAAAAGCGTACAGGCCGACCTCGCCTGTTGACTGACAGAGACCGCCGACAGTTGAAACGGGTCCTAAAGTGTAATTGGCAGACATCTATCTAGCCCGTCGCACAGAAATCCCAAACTGCATCGGGATCCACTGCAAATACTATGACAGTTAGATGGGAGGTGAGAAAACTTGGGTTTCATAGTCGATCGGCTGCTCATAAGCCACACATCACGGCGGTAAATACCAAACGACGCCTCGCTTGGTGTAAGGAGCGTAAACGTTGTGGAAAAACGTTCTGTGGAGTGACGAATCACGGTACACAATGTGGCGAGTGCCCGGTGAACGTCATCTGTCAGCGTGTGTAGAGACAACGGTAAAATTCGGAGGTGGTGGTGTTATGGTGTTGTCGTGTTTTTGATGGAGAGGGCTTGCAACCCTTGTTGTTTTGCGTGCCACTATCACAACACAGGCCTACATTGATGTTTTAAGCACCTTCCTGCTTCCCGCTACTGAAGAGCAATTCGGGGATGATGATTGCATCTTTCAGCACGATCGAGCATCTGTTCATAATACACGGCCTGTGGCGGAGTGGTTACACGACAATAACATCCCTGTAATGGACTGGCCTGCACAGTCCTGATCGCTACAGAACACCTTTGGGATGTTTTGGAAAACTGACTTCGTGCCAGGCCTCACCGACCAACATCGATACCTCTCCTCAGTGCAGCACTCCGTGAAGAATGGGCTCCCATTCCCCA
Organism: Schistocerca americana; assembly: GCF_021461395.2. Lineage (NCBI taxonomy): Eukaryota > Metazoa > Arthropoda > Insecta > Orthoptera > Acrididae > Schistocerca > Schistocerca americana. Next base: position 198,477,003 of record NC_060127.1, read on the forward strand.
AGAAACCTTCCAGCACCTGATTGAACGTATGCCTGCGAGATCGGAAGTTGTCATCAAGGCTTAGGGTGGACCAACACGATATTGAATTCCAGTATTACCGATGGAGTGTGCCACGAACTTGTAAGTCATTTTCAGTCATGTGTCCGCATACTTTTGATCACATAGTGTAGCTCTTAAGGCGTGCATTTCAGAGCCCAGGTTTATCGAGCTTTTTTGCTTCGAATGATCGTTCCGGCGTAGCCCTGAGTATTTGTCGTTCATCCTGGGACACCCTCTATTCAGAGAACAATTCACAATTTGCACCACCTTCCGCTCGTACCTTCCGTTGGCGAGCCAGAGGCATCGTTTGCGAATGGACAGAGTTATCCCAGAATATGATGCCGTGTGTCATAAGGGTTCAAAGTGGTTCGAATGGATCTGAGCACATGTGAGGTCATCAGTACCATAGACTTAGAACTACTTAAATCTAACTAATCTAATGACATCACAGACATCCATGCGCGAGGCAGGATTCGAACCTGCGACCGTAGCAGCAGCGCGGTTCCGGACTGAAGCGCCTAGAACCGCTCGGCCACAACGGCCGGCTGGCATAAGGGAATTATAATAAAACAAACTAGACCTCTTTTCATGTTGCATTATCACTTAGTGCAGATATTACTGTAGTGGTACATACAGCAGTTCCTGAGTGCGGCTCTCCATGAGAGCTTACCGCCTGTCTGAACACCTAATTATTTGGAATGTTTAGTCTCATTAATCGTATGCCCGATCTGCCTCATGAAAATGACAGTTTTAGCTAAATAATGTGCTAAAATTCTTAAAACAGTGTCTTACTGTGATTTAGCATCAATTTATTTTGGTTCAAATGACTCTGAGCCCTATGCGACTCAACTTCTGAGGTCATCAGTCGCCTAGAACTTAGAACTAATTAAACCTAACTGCCCCTCGTCGGTGGACATGAAACCGAGGAGCGCAGACCCGCCTTCCGTCTGCCACAGTTTAAATGAGAAACCGCGGCGCCATCTCCCTCAGTGACGCGCTCGGTTTCAGCGCCGCAGCGGTCGCAGAGCGTCTCGATAGAAGGCTGTAATGTCCACTGATCTCTCGAACTCTCTCCATTGATGCTCAACATCGTCAGTGCTGGAGATGAAATTTTCTGGATGACAGCTCAGTTAATAAGAAGCGTATATGAAATAGAGGAATGGGAAGCAAAGTGAAAGGGTGGGTGAGAAACTGCTGACTTCCAGCCGCCCAGGGCATTGTGGTAATGCAACGGCGAAAGTTGGAAATTTGTGCCGGACGGGACTCGACCCAGGATTTAGCGCTTCTCGTGGACGGCTGCCATAGCTGCTTCGCCCATCCGGACACGGCCCCTAACTTCCGAGATCTCCAACACACCGCAGGCTGCAACGCGGCGTCCCTCGTCCATTAACCCTTTGCTCGCAAATCATTGATTCCCGTAGGAGTCTGGACGATATTAGTGCATCCGCACTGAACCAGATGTCATGGAGCCATCACGCGGTCACAAGAAAATATATATACAGATTGAATCACCTAAACCTTGCATCGCATATATTGCGGAAATGGAAATTGCTGTTTATGTGCGGTTTTCACTGAATGGTACTCAGTGGCTCGTATTGTTGGCCAATAAACAGATTGTAATAATACTTAGAAAGTGTAGTTTTGTGCAAAAATGCACTTTTTTAAATGAAACAATGCCTATTCACATTAACAGACTGAAAGTAGGGTAAATTAAAATGTCGATGATGTCTGTTGCAGGGTTCTAGTGTGAGTCGTTTGCGAGATATCGTATTTTGAAAAGTTTCCAAATCGACACTTGTTTGTGCCATTCTACATAGGTAGTTGCTAGGTATTGTTATGTTTGTTTACAGTGCAGCTGTGCGTCCCTCGAGTGCATTGCGGCTTGCTAGCCAGTTATAGTGTGACAATCCGAGCAATATGTCGTGAGTGGGCAATGCGATTTACGAATGCAGAAGAAGCCAACGTGCTCAAGGTGTACAGAGGGTGTAGGAAGAACGCATTTCGTTCTTGTACGGTGCAAGCTGCAACATATCTCAATAGGGGTCAACAATAACGGCAGTTATTTTTCAACCTTTCAACCAGTTATGTGGCAGCAGTAGTGGAACACCTAGACAGCGTAACAGAGGGAAACAAGTGACGACAGAAGAGATACAAATTAATGTCCTCGCTGCTGTTGCAGCTGATCGACACGTTATCTCCCTCACAGTCGCGTCAGGAAGTGGCATGAGTGAGGCAGTCCGTCTGCACAGGCTCCATCACCACCACATCTCCCTCCATCGAGAGCTGCATGGAAACGATTTTGAGAATTGTGTTAACTGCTGCGCACGGGCATTAAGACGGATACTCCAGATGTATCATGTAACTCGTTTGGTGATGAAGCCACACGATGGCCAAGTAAACCACCGAAACGTCCACCATTGGTCAGTTGATAGACCCCGTTGACTTCATCAGGTGGATCGTCCGCGTCCATGAAGTATAAATTTGTAGTGTGGGTTAGTGAGCCATCGGCTCATAGGATGTTTTTTTCATAGACGGAACACTGAACGCACGAGGTATCGCAGCGTCCTAACAGACCATCTTCCACGGATGCTAGCAGACTAGTAGGAATCTCTGATCATGGCTGTCCTGCCCATAGTGCACGAATTACTGCATGATGTCTTCACGAATTGTTTTCAAATCATTGGATTCAATGCAGAGGAGTTGTACCTTGGCCGGCCCATTCCTCGGATTTGAAGCCTGTAGACTGTTCTCTGCGGGGAAAGCCGAAAGTCGCTCCTATAAGGACATGCCAACTACACCCGATGATATGCAACGATGCACTCGTATTACTGCAGCCTGCTCGAACGTCTCCGCTAAAATGCTAGGACGCGTGCAGCGGTCGTTCCATACCAGACTGGAAGCAATTATTGCCGATGCAGGTGGTAATTTTGAACACAACCTGTGATGGTCAGTTGTCTCGTTATTAGTCATTATCCACGTAACTAGTGTATGCACTTCTTTAGTGTGACCTACCACTAGTATTTTCCAAGCGTCAGTGAGGGAACTTCTCAAAATACGATACCTCGTAAGCGACTCACAGTAAAGCCCTGCAACAAACGCCGCCCACCTTCTGATTTATCCTACTTTTAGTTTATTAATGTCAATAGGCAATGTTCCATTTAAAAGTGTATGTTTACGCAAAAAAACTGTTATCACACTAGAATGAGATATTCACTCTGCAGCGGAGTGTGCGCTGATATGAAACTTCCTGGCAGATTAAAACTGTGTGCCTGACCGAGACTCGAACTCGGGACCTTTGCCTTTCACGGGCAAGTGCTCTACCAACTGAGCTACCAAAGCACGACCCACGCCCGGTACTCACAGCAAGAGAGCTTCTGTAAAGTTTGGAAGGTAGGAGACGAGATACTGGCAGAAGTAAAGCTGTGAGTACCGGGCGTGAGTCGTGCTTTGGTAGCCCAGATGGTAGAGCACTTGCCCGCGAAAGGCAAAGGTCCCGAGTTCGAGTCTCGGTCGGGCACACAGTTTTAACCTGCCAGGAAGTTTGTTATCACACTTTCTAACAACGAAGATCGTTCAATAGGTATTGCACCACATTTTTTTTTCTCGGGACATATTTGATGTTAGAATTTGACGACAATATACTTCACCATGTCTGGTCTAAGTCCTAGTTTTCTACGTAGTCTCCATCACGTTCTATGGCCGTACGCCCGTTTTGTGGAAGGGCATCTGTTCCCTGCTGGCTGCAGGTCTTCTCCTGTTTTCACTGAATGACTACTGACACTCTCGTCACCTCCAAAGTGTGTTCCCCATAGAGAAACATTAAGCGGCCCAAAGAAACGGAAGTCCGAAGGTGCCAGGCCTGGACTGTAGGGCGCATGACCATGGAGCTCTGTTTCTGCATTCTCTGAGGCTGAAACTTTCTTTACCCATCGCCCAACTGTACACCTGTCCACTGCAACACTGCCATACAGTGCGCACAAACGTTTATGGATGTTCACTACGGTTTGTTTTTTTGCAAGCAAGAATTCAGTAACAGCATGCTGCTTGGAACGTGGGTCGTATTAGACACCATTTTGACACTGAACTACGGCTCTGCCATCTGCCAGAACGGTTCGAAACTTCACCGGCGCACAGATCAAACATCATATGTGAAGCACCAACAAGGACGTTTGTCTATGCATATTAATGGCTTTTTAAAAAATGTGGGGCATTACGTACTGAACGACCCTCATATTAACACAAACTGATGGTTGGCTAACAATGTCAGGCCCTGAATACCAACATTTGGGTCATTCACGCTGTATCTGACGTATTGATGACCTGCAGGTAATATGTAATTTTTACGTTCTCTGATTAGCTGCTAAAAGTAATTTTTCTACAAGACATTTAGAACAATTTCACCGTTCTTTCTACCCGCCCTAATCTCTTGTGTCTCTCAGTATGTAGTTGGTAAGTTGACTACTGCACAGACCAGGACATTTACGCGAAATTTTTTGCCGGTTCCCTTTCAAATCTCCCACCAGCACAGCTGCTCAGGCACGGGTCTATAAAAGCATAACATGACCATGTTTGACACGCCTTTAACACTAATCTTCTCCCGAATCTTTTTGCATTACAAATCTGTTGCAACCTCATTAGACGTTAACCTATCTTTGCAGTATACATACCAATTTAGAATTTTATTGCTGTTATCATCTGGCTCAACAAGATTTCTGTCCCTAGTTCTATGTGGCCATTGTTACCATTTATGAGCAAGACTAGTTCTGAACCCTTCCGTAGACCCTTGAAACGCTGATAAATCACGCAGGGCTAACATGTAATCAGGATTGTGGAAAGGGCCAAGGGAGTTGCGATCGGATTCATTTCACAATTGTAATTTATCATCATTTAGTTCACAAATACACATTTGAAAGAAGGGCTCCAAACAGATGCTTTAGAATAAGTTCAATTTCGAAAAGACATGACACACAGTTAAATTTATGAATAAGATAAATCGTATACATATATGAGATGAGCATGCGGAGTGGTTGAACGCTGCCGGATTTAATCTTCAAAATTCCAAATATGCTATGATGATTACTGAAGGCAGAAGGCCACAATGTTTTAAGATGCTAACAGGGCTGATGGCCCACAAGGTGCACAGAAAGAGACAAACAATCGCAATAAGGTGGCTGAAGGCCGCAAAGTTAAATTCTGCAAATTAAGGAAATATGTATTGCAACAATCTTTAGAACAATACATTAAGTTGAAAAATTTCCTTTTGCGACACCGACGGCGGAAGGCCCAGAATAACTTGTAAAATCTTTCAGAGAAAATTACAATAACCTTTCAAGAGCAGAAGGCGATAATGTTTGGACTTGAAGGAAACTCTTAGAACATGTTTCCAGGGCTGAAGGCCCACAACTAACCTTGCCAAATTAAAAATATAGAATACAGTTAAATAAGAACAACATTAAGACTGCCAAAAAGATGAATAAGGGAACGGCACTCAGGAGTGTCCAGTGGGTCGGTCTGGCCTCGTCCACTTAGGCAGGACAGGTGGTGAGTCCATCTACACTTAATTCGTGCGAACCCAACCAAGGGACAGTCATGGACCGACCGACCAACCGCTTGTTTGCCACGACGGAGTACACGAGAATTCAAGGCCCCCCCAAAAAATTCACAAGTATTACTCTCCCCAAACCAACGCGTATGTGAACTGAAATGCCAAAACTACACACCATGTTGGGCAGCTACAATAGGCGAGGAAATGACACTGCCTAAAAACTACGTTAGCGGCCAGGGCAGGTAACCAGAACACTAACGGCCACAAAGCAGAAAATTCCGCTGGTGCATTTGACTATGGATAAATTAATTTCATCAGTTCCACCTGACGGCCGCTATCTCAAACACTTCACTCGTTGTTGCTCACAGGAAAACCTTCCCAACAGCGAACCACCGAAACGAGCCACACAACACAAATAGACGTGGCTTGGGTAGTTGAAACCCCTACTCAACGTTGACGTCCTGGGTCGGTGAGCCACGAAGCTCGTAGCGATCGGACAGCTCCACACACGCTCCGACACTGCGCAGGGACCGCCAGCGGACCCAGCTGACTGCACCGCGTGGAGATATCCTCCCTGGTCCACAGCAACTGACCGACTCACTGCCAGTATGCCGACAACGTTTAAAACAAGTTATCGGCTGCTCCAACCCGACTGCACCAGTGCCCCATTACAGCTCCCCGACTGGCAGGACCGGACTGCGCTCCAGACGCGGCGTAACTGACTGGCAGACCTGGACTCCCGACCCCAACTCGGAACCCGAACTGCCCTGCTGGCACCTTCCAGCTGACTGGACGACGGACGGCAACCGGGAAGTAATAGCAGTCGAGCAAAGATACTACGAGAGGGAAGACATCGATACGCGCTGCTAGCGCCCCTCACGGTCAGGCAAATCAGCAACTCAGTGACAGTAGTAATTTAAACTAACGTAGTTAGGTGGAAAAACAGGGTGTAAATACGTGATGGCGGGAACACGAGCCACACAGGGATCATCCCTCCTGTGCTTAACTATTACTGTATTAATTCCTTCTATGATCTACCGTGATGAATGCTGCTCTGTTTATTTAGTATGAGTAGCATTCTTCCCTGACTGAAATCAGAACGCATCTTGTCGAGCCTGTAGAGGGCTTTCTCTATCCTAAAAGAAAGCCCACGTGCATGTCGCGTGCATTCCACTACTCTAGTGGCTGTCTCCCGCATGTAGTGCACGCCTGACGTACTAAGGTAGATGCTGCAGTTCTCCACCCGGCAACAGGTTAAACTTTTAAATCTCCTCCCGACACCATCGTCAACACAACGTGGCGTGAGCCGGACGTACTGTGATGCACTAACAGGGGTTCAGAAATTTGCCTAAGGAAAAGCAAAATTCGTATAACAGACGACGAAAGTTGCCTTCATTTGTAAGAGCCAGAACTTATGCAACAATCAAGTGTTTAGGGTTCGAAGATTAACCCAAACCAATGAAAGTGGTGTGACTGAAATGCCCTTTTGTGAACGTCATGGCTTGTTCCTTAGGTTACACCGGACTTGCTCTAAAGGAATGGTCAGCAACATTTTAACTGGTAAGGACCATATAGCTCGAAAATGAAATAAAGGCAGGCGGTATTCGTTAATAACTTTGTTTGGCTATAACTATCTCTATGCTATTAAAAATGCAAAAACAAAAACATAAAACACTTACTTTTAAATTTTGTTCACTATCATTTTTATTAATAAGTAGGAACTATGACGAAAGTAAAATGAGAAAAAATATTAAATGAGGACTTGTAAATAATTACACATGCGAGGCGAATCAAAATTTAATGTGATTTTTGGGGATATATTTGACTGGCTGTTTGTGGAATATTTGCTTTTATTTCTGTCGTAGAAATTCGTGGAATGGCACTCAAATGCTTGTCTGTGAGATGAGGACAATGTTTATTTTTTCTGTTATTGAGAACTGAAAAAGATGGCTCACATAAATAAGTGCTGCCAAAAATAGAAATTATTTGCTCAGAAAACCGTTTCAACTCTTCAAAATTAGATGGCAGACTGTCACGAAATTGAACAGGATCACCGACTTCAGAGACGGAGTTTTTCGGAGTGTCACTAGACTGAAGATCAGTCACATCCATTTGTAGATTACTCGGTAAGTTCTCAGTACACATGAAAAAGGGCGTGCAAAATTCTTGAGGTTGCCAGAAATGTTCTCGAACTCACAAAATCTCTCGTTGAACTGGTTTTGTAGCTGCATTATAATGCATTTCATTTTACTGTTTTTCCATAGGGAATTTATTCCAATTCCCTAAACATTATTTTTAAGATTTGGGAATTGGTCCAACTTTCCGTCGTCAAAATGTTTTATGCAGAGTTTTTTTTTTTTATTCGGAGTGCCTCTGCACTTGTATGCATATCAGATATTAATTTGTGTTTTCCTTGAAGCCCAATATTCAGCATATTTAACTCATCAGTTAAATCTGTCAAAAATCCAAAGTCCATCAAACACTAGAGGCGTGTAAGTTCTGGAACACATTTGCCTTTTTCTGTCATAAATGTGCTGATTTCTTTTCTGAGGTCAACTGGCGGTGTATCAACCCAGTTTTTTCTGAGGAAGTTTGCAGTTGGTATAACGATGTTCGTTATTTCTTTAGATGCAAAAATTTTACTGCATAATGTTTCTCCGTGAAGAGTACAATTGAAAAATAAGGGGATACCTCAACCTGTATCTGTCACTTTAGTTCTATTTCTGCTTCCATCGCCGGCCGAAGTGGCCGTGCGGTTAAAGGCGCTGCAGTCTGGAACCGCAAGACTGCTACGGTCGCAGGTTCGAATCCTGCCTCGGGCATGGATGTTTGTGATGTCCTTAGGTTAGTTAGGTTTAACTAGTTCTACGTTCTAGGGGACTAATGACCTCAGAAGTTGAGTCCCATAGTGCTCAGAGCCATTTGAACCATTTTTTTTCTGCTTCCATCAGCTGTAACGCAAATCAGTTTTAAACGTAATACCTGCATTGACACTAGCACTTGTTCTGAGTGGCAAAATAAATTTTCCCCTGCAGTCATTCTTTCCAAACTGTGTATATGAAAAAAATCCTGAAATAATTTAAGTTGTAATCAGTACCGGAAACAAATATTAGTAGCTCCGCAGGATCTGAAATATCATCATTTCCGTAGATAGATTGAGAGAACCGTTCAAATAATCGTGCCTTTTGCTGAAGTTGTTGAAACAAATTAGTGCCCAGATCTTCCGTACTCTGGCAGCACGTTGTGGCTGACAGACAGATATCTCCAGTTTTTTCTATCTCCTTTGCCGTTAAGCACGCTGTTTCTCTAGTTCGCTGTCAGCAACGATCGGCCATACTTGGCAAGTATTTCCGCTGCCTTTAAAGCCGCATTTACACTCGCCTCGTTACTTTGAACTTTAAGCTTAAAAACATTCTGTTAGCTTTTTAAAGGAGACTGTAGTGCGTTAATTCCCACAAGACACTCAAATTTCACTTTATGATCGCTGTCGTCCTGTCGTTCGAGGTCATATCCGTATGAACAGCAATAGTGTTTTGATTTATTAAGCACTGGGTTTTCATTCACAATTAATAAATAAGTATAAATATATACATGCATTTTTAAGCACTCTATTTTTTCCAGTGACTTTAAAAAAAATTTTAAGCCATGTATGATAGTTACTAAGCTTACAATCCGGAGTAAAGGCTGCAGTAACGGAAGTATTATTGTGTTGCGAACATGCTGTTTAGCCTTGTGAACTCAACGCGTCAAACAAAAAAACTCTGAAACTTAGTGAGATTCAAAGCAGTTATTAGTTTGGTCGCGCGCCGTGCATACACCGTAAGCCGTTTAGTTGGATCGGTCGGCAGAGTCACTCGCATTTCAGATTTATTGCGAAACTAAAGTAATTCCGAACGATGAGACCTCATTATAAAACAGTCGTTGGCGAGACCACTGCTCTAGGGGATCTGAGAACAATTAACGCTGAATAGCATGCTACAATTTAGTTGCCACAGGTCATATAAAACGATTCTTTTCCAGGTTCCGATTCCATAATTGGTTTGAACGCATTAGAAAGTTTAGGTGTAAACGCAAGTACTCTGAGAAACGATAAAAGGATATGTTTAGAATATGTTTTTCTTGCTGTATGTTTTGCATAGACGTAGACGCAGCTGATGTAGTAGGCCAGTCTGAAGGGTAACCTACTTAGAGAATGTCAAACGGTCAACTGACATGCAACTAGGTAGTTGTGTCTCATTCAGTTCCTACTAGCACGTGCACAACAACGGAGCTTTGTAAACGTTTCATAAACAAAGCAAAACTCACCAATCATCAGCAGACGTCACTGCAGTTAGAATATCCTGAAGAGCGGACATGCTGGAAAAGAAAACAAAAAATAGGATATGTAAACATATGAATGCCCAGTTACATTACTGAATTACAATTTTTTATGATTTCAACTCTGGATACCACTTCCGGTTTCATCACAAGCTCATGCTCGCAAATATCCACACACATACACACACACACACACACACACACACACACACACACACACACAAACACACACACATGCACACGGACATTAATGAGCCAAACGTTAACAGCGTACAATATAGCAGCTATTCGGCAAGTCTCTGGTTGGTTTCTGGAGAAGCTTGGCAACAGATGTATACACGCAGGTCACTCGACTCCCGTAAGTTAGCGGCTGGTGGTTTAAGATCCCGGAACTGACAACCGGTAGCGTCCCAGATGTGTCCTGTGGGGTTCGAATCAGCCAAATTTCGTGACCAAGTCATTAAAGGAAGTTAACGCTCGTCGAAGCACTTCGCTCGTCCGACCACAGTAACAAGATCCTGGCCTCGAGTTATCCTACTGGAAGAAGCCTTCGCACTGGGAAAAACATAAAGCATGAAGGGACGCATGTGGTCTGTAATAAAGTTCAGCAAGCTCAAAAGTGCTTTCCAGTCTATCGTAGGCCCCATGACGTCCAAGCGAAGGCCCCTTTAGCATAATACTTTCTCCACAGGCCCACATGCAGTGGACGTTCCTAGCAGCTCTTCGTCTGGTTGATGCCTTACCCAGACACGACCACTGGGAAACATGATTCATCCAACCAGTCGAAGAGGTCCTGTTGATCAACTGCCTAATATTGATAATGCTGTGTCCAGTGCAATCGTAAATGATTGTGTCACTGGGCTGACAACCGAGCAGGTAGGGCTCACATGCTGCTGGTCACAATGATCAAATATGTGTGCCAAGCGGTGGACTCTGATCGGAGCAGCTGGGAATGACCTGCTGCTGGTCACAATCTTGCACCGTGTGTGCCGAGCGGTGGGCTCTGATCAGAGTAGGTGGGGATCACCTGCAGCTGATCACAATGGTCAACTGTGTGTGCCAAACTGTGGACTCTGATCGGACTAGTTTGGCCGAGCGTTGGGCTCTGATCAGAGTAGGTGGGGATCACCTGCAGCTGATCACAATGGTCAACTGTGTGTGCCAAACTGTGGACTCTGATCGGAGTAGTTGGGCCGAGCGTTGGGCTCTGATAGTAGCAGGTAGGAATCACCAGCTGCTGGACACAATGTTCAACAAGGTGTGCCGAGTGGTGGACTCTAATTTGTGCAGGTGGGGATCACCTGCAGCTTGTCACAATCTTAAACCCTGTGTGGCCAGAGGTGCACTCTGGTCAGAGTAGCTGGAGATCACCTGCTGCTGACCACAATGGTCAATCGTGTATGCCGAGCAGTGGGTGATCGGAACAGGTGGGAATCACCTAAAGCTGGACACAATGGTCAACCATGTGTGCCGAGCAGTATTCTCTGATCAGAACAGGTGGGCATCATCTGCTGCTGGTCACAATGTTCAACCGCGTATGCCGAGCAGTGGACTCTAATCAGAGCAAGTGTCAATCTCCTGCTGCTGGTCACAATCTTCAACCGTGTGTGCCGAGCGCTGGGCTCTGATCTGAGTAGGTTGGGATGACCTGCTGCTGATCACAATGATCAACCATGTGTGCTGATCAGTGGGTTCTGATCAGAGTGGGTGGGGATGACCTGCTGCTAGTCACAATGGTCGACCATAAGTGCCGAGCGGTGGATTCTGATCGGAGAAGGTGGGAATCACCTGCTTCTGGTCACAATGCTCAACCGTGTATGCCGAGCGGTGTATGTTGAACAGAGCAGGTGGGAATCACCTGCTGCTCGTCACAATCCTCAACCGTGTGTCCCGAGGGGTGGGCTCTGATCAGAGTAGGTGGGGATCACCTGATGCTGGTCACAATGGTCAACCGTGTGTGCCGAGCTATGGACTCTGATCGTAGTAGGTGGAGATCATCTGCTGCTGGTCACAATGTTCTACCGGGTAAGCCGAGCGGAGTACACTGATCGGAGAAGGTGGGAATCACCTGGTGCTGGTCACAATCTTTAACCAGGTGTGCCGAGTGGTGGGCTCTGATCAGAGCAGGTGGGAATCACCTGCTACTGGTCACAATGTTCAACCGTGTGTACCAAACTTTTACACTCTCATCGGAACAGGTGGGGATCACCTGCCACTTGTCACAATAGACAACCATGTGTGCCGAGCGATGGCCTCTGATTGGAGCCGATGGGATTCACCTGCTGCCGGTCACAATCCTCAACCGTGTGTCCTGAGCAGTGGGCTCTGATCAGAGTAGGTGGGGATCACCTGCTGCTGGTCACAATGGTCAATCATGTGTGCCGAGTGGTGTGCTCTGATCGGAGTAGGTGGGGTCACCTGCTGCTGTACACTATGTTCAAACTGTCTCTGTCGAGTGGTGGACACTGGTCGGAGCAGTTGGGAATCACCTTCCGCTGGTCACAATGTTCAACCATGTGTTCCGTGCAGTGCACTCTGAGCAGAGCAGGTGGGAATCACCTGCTGCTGGTCACAACCTCCAACCATGTCTGCCGAAGCATTGGGCTCTGATAGTAGCAGGTGGGAATCACCAGCTGCTGGTTACAATGTTCAACCAGGTGCGCAGATTGGAGCAGGTGTTAATCACCTGCTTCTGGTCACAATGTTCAACCGTGTGTGGCGAGGGATGAACTCTGATCAGACCAGGTGGGAATCACCTGCTGCTAGTCACAATCCTCAACCGTGTGTCCCGAGGGGTGGGCTCTGATCAGAGTAGGTGGGGATCACCTGATGCTGGTCACAATGGTAAATCGTGTGTGCCGAGCGGTGGCTCTGATTTGGAGTAGGTGGGGATCACTTGCTCCTGTACACTATGTTCGACTGTATGTGTCGAGCGGTGGACTCTGATCAGAGCAGGTGCGAATCACCTTCTGCTGGTCACAATGTTCAACCATTTGTTCCGTGTGGTGGACTCTGAACGGAGCAGGTGGAAATCTCCTGCTGCTGGTCACAAAGGTCAAGGGTGTGTGCCAAGCAGCATTCTCTGATCGGAACAGGTGGGGTCACATGCTGCTGGTCACAATGGTCAACCATGTGTGCTGAGCTGTGGACTCTGTTTGGAGTAGTTGGGGATCACCAGCTGCTGGTCACAATATTCAACTGTGTGTGCCGAGTGGTGGGATCTGATTAGGGTAGGTGGGGATCACCAGTGGCTGGTCAGAATGGTCAATTGTATGTGCCGAGAGGTGGGCTCTGATCAGACCATTTGGGGGTCACCTAGTGCTGGACACAATGGTCAACCATGTGTGCCGAGCGGTCTTCTCTCATCGGAGCAGCTGGGAATCACCTGCTGCTGGTTACAATGTAGAACATTGTGTGCCGAGGTGTGGTATCAGATCGGAGTAGGTGGGGATCACCTGCTGCTGGTCAAATAGGTCAACCTTGCATGCCGAGCAGTGGGCTCTGATTAGAACAGATAGCGATCACCTGCGGTGTGTCATAATGGTCAGCTGTGTGTGCTGAGCTGCGGACTCTGATAAGAGCAGGTGCGAATCAACAGCTGCTGGTCACAATGTCCAACCATGCGTCCCGAGCTGTGCTCTGTTCAGAGTAATTGGGGATCACCTGCTGCAGTTCACAATGTTCAACTGTGTAAGCCCAAGGATGGGCTCAAGTCGGAACATGTGAGAATCACCAGCTGCTAGTCACAATCTTGAACCATGTGTGCCGAGTGGTGGGCTCTGTTCAGAGTAGGTGTGGATCACCTACTGCTGTACACTATGTTCAACTGTCTGTGTCGTGCAGTGGACCCTGAACGAAGCAGGTGGGAATCACCTGCTGCTCGTCATAACCTCCAACCATGTCTGCCGAGCGTTGGGCACTGATTGTAGCGGGTGGGAATCACCAGCTGATGGTCACAATGTTCAACCAAGTGTGCACTGATCAGAAAAGGTGGGAATCACCTGATGCTGGTCACAATGTTCAACTGTGTATAGCGAGCGATGGACTCTGATCAGAGCAGGAGAAAATCACCTGGTGCTGGTCACAATGTTCAACCGTGTGTGCCGAGTGGTGGACTCTGATCGGAACAGGTGGGAATCACCTGCTGCTGGTCACAATCTTCAACCATGGGTGCCAACGGGTGGGCTCTGATCGGAGTAGGTGGTTACCACATGCTGCTAGTCACAACGGTCAACAATGCGTGCCAATTTGTGGACTCAGATTGGAGCAAGTGGGAATCACCTGCTGCTGGTCACAATTTTCAACCGTGTGTGCCGAGCGCTGGGCTCTGATCTGAGTAGGTTTGGAGCAGCTGCTGCTGGTCACAAAGGTCAAGGGTGTGTGCCGAAGGGTGGACTCAGATCGGAGCAGGTGGGAATCACCAGGTGCTAGTCACAATCTTGAACCGTGTGTGCCAAGGGATGGGATCTGATCGGAGTAGGTTGTGATCGCCTGCCGCAGGTCGCTATGGTCAACCGTGTGTGCTGAGCGGTGGGCTCTGGTCGGAACATGTGGCAATCACCTGCTGCAGGTCACAATATTCAACCGTGTGTGCCGAGTCGTGGGATCTGATAAGGGTAGGTCGGGATCAATTGCAGCTGGTCAGGATGGTCAATTGTAAGTGCCGAGAGGTGGGCTCTGGCCGTAACATTTGGGGGTCACCTAGTGCTGGACACAATGGTCAACCATGTGTGCTGAGCGGTCTTCTCTGATCGGAGCAGATGGGAATCACCTGCTGCTGGTTACAATGTTGAACAGTGTGTGCTGAGGTGTGGTATCAGATCGGAGTAGGTGGGGATCACCTGCTGCTGGTCAAATAGGTCAACTGTGCATGCCGAGCGGTGGGCTCTGATTAGACCAGGTAGCAATCACCTGCGATATGTCATAATGGTCAGCTGCATGTGCTGAGCTGTGGACTCTGAGAAGAGCAGGTGGGAATCACCAGCTGCTGGTCACAATGATCAACCGTCTGTGCCGAGCGGTGGACTCTGATCAGAGGAAGTGGAAATCATCTGCTGCTGGTTACAATAATCAACTGTGTGTGCCGATAAATGGACTCTGACTGAAGCAGGAGGGAATCATCTGCTCTGGTCACAATCTACAACTGTGTGTGCTGAGCGGTGGGCTCTTTTCAGAGATGGTGGGAATCACCTGCTGCTGGTCACAATATTCAACCATGTGTAGTGAGTGGTGGGCTCTGATCGGAATAGGTGATTATCACCTGTTGCTGGTCACAATGGCCAAACGTGTGTGCTGCAGGTGAGATGTGATTGGAACAGGTGATGATCACTTGCTGCTGGTCACAATGTTCAACCAGTTGTGCCGAGCGGTGGGCTGTGATCAGGGTAGGTGGGGATCATCTGCTGCTGGTCAGAATGGTCAATCCTATGTGCAGAGAGGTGGGCTCTGATCGGAGCATTTGGGGATCCCCTAGTGCTGGACACAATGGTCAACTATGTGTGCCGAGCGGTCTTCTGTGATCGGAACAGGTGGGGATCACCTGCTGCTGGTGGTCACAATATTTAACCGTGTGTGCTGAGCGGTGGGCTCTGATCGGAGCAGGTGGCAATCACCTGCTGCTGCTCACAATATTCAACTGTGTGTGCCGAGTGGTGAGCTATGATTGGAGCAGGTGGGAATCACTTCCTGCTGGCCACAATGTTCAACCGTGTGTGCAGAGCGGTGGACTCTGGTTGGAGCAGGTAGAATCACCTGCTGCTGGTCAGAATGATCAACCGCGTGTGCTGAGCGGTGGGTTCTGATCAGAGCGGGTGGGGATGACCTGCTGCTAGTCGCAATGGTCGACCATATGTGCCGAGCGGTGTATTCTGATCCGAGCAGGTGGGAATCACCTGCTGCCGGTCCAACGTTTAACCATGCGTGCCGATCGGTGGGCTCTGATTGGAGTAGGTGGTGATCACCTGCTGCTGCTCACAATGGTCAATCGTGTGCTCCGAGCGGTGAGCTCTGATCGGAGTAGGTATGGATCACTTGCTCCTGTACACTACATGCAACTGTGTGTGTCGAGCAGTGCACTCTGATCGGAGCAGGTGGGAATCACCTTCTGCTGGTCACAATGTCCAACCATGTGTGCCGGGCTGTAGACTCTGTTCGGAGTAGTTGGGGATCATCTGCTGCAGGTCACAATGTTCAATGGTGTAAGCCGAAGGATGGGCTCAGATCGGAGCAGGTGAGAATCACCAGCTGCTAGTCACAATCTTGAACCGTGTGTGCCGAGGGGTGGGCTCTGTTCGGAGTAGGTGTGGATCATCTGCTGCTGTAGACTATGTTCAACTGTCTGTGTCGTGCGATGGACCCTGAACGAAGCAGGTGGGAATCACCTGCTGCTCGTCACAACTGCCAACCCCAGTGTAGGTGGGGGATCATGTGCTGCTGGTCACAATGTTCAACCGTGTGTGCGGAGCGTTGGGCTCTGATCAGAGCAGGTGGGAATGACCTGCTGCTGGTCACAATCATCAGCAGTGTGTGCCGAGCGGTGGGCTCTGATCAGAGCTGGTGGGAATCACCTGCTGCTGGTCACAATCTTCAAACGTGTGTGCCGAGTGGTGGGCTCTGATTGGAGCATATGCGAATCACCTGCTGGTGGTCACAGTCTTCAACCGTGTGTGCCGAGCAGTGGACTCTGATCGGAGCAGGTTTGAATCACCTGCTGCTGGTCACAATGGTCAACCGTGTGTGCCGATTGGTTCGCTCTGTTACTCCTGGACCTGTGCCAGCATCGTACTCTGTCATCAGAGCCGACACACATCACTGGATGTCCTGCTTTTCAGAGTTGGTGAGGCCTCGAGCTCCAAGTTCTCTGGTGATACATGGGCGTCCGACACCTTTTGGCCTACTCCTAGTCTCTATACACACTAGACAAGCCTCTGTACGGTGGATGGCGGAGGGTACACTTCGTCACTACGAGGGTTGTTTGAGAAGTTCTCGGAACGGAATAGAAAAAAAGTACTTACATCACTGAATCATTTATCATTTATTAGTGTATCCTTGTAGATTAATGAACTTGGTCCAACGACGTTCTTGTGCCTTGATCCCATTTTGAAAATAAGTCTCCTCCAGGCCCACAAAATAGTTGTCAGCTCTGGCTATGAGTTCTTCATTTGAATGGAATTTTCGTTCACGAAGAAAACCTTTCAGTTCTGGAATAGATGGAAGTCTGACGGAGCCATATCAGGTTAATAAGGTGGGTGTGGCGTCAATTGATACCTTAGTTCATCTAATTTTGCCATGGCGACGGCACATGTGTGCGGCCGCGCATTGTCTTGATGAAAGATGAATTTCTTCCTTGCTAAATTTAGCCTTTTTTCACGTATCTTTTGTTGCAATTTGTCCAGGAGATTAACATAGTATTCTTCAGTAATTGTTTGCCCAGCGGGAAGATAATGTAAGAACAAAATCCTCTTTGCATCCCACAGTGATCCCACGACCTTTCCCGCCGAATGAATTGTCTTTGCTTTCTTTGATGGCGGAGAATCAGCATGTTTCCACTGCTTTGACTGTTGTTTTGTCTCAGGGGTACGTTAGTGCAGCCAAGTTTCATCTGTGGCCACAAAGCAGCGCAAAAAATCTTCTTAGTTTCTCCTAAAACGGCTCAAACATTGTTCCGATATGTCCATTCTCTTGCGTTTTTGATCCAGCGTCAAGAGTCATGACTCGTAGAAGTCATTTCGTTTATAGTTGCATTCGCAAGTAGAGGGATTGTCTATGTGTCTCCGTATGAGCCCCAATTTCTCTTAACGTAAGTTGTCTTTAAGCGAAGTGTATGCTGGCGGCAGCGGAATCGCCCTGCAGTCACCTTCAAATGCCGATCCCCTAAATTTTCTCAGTTATGTTCTTCTAGAAGAGCGCCGCCTGCCCTGTACCAGACTCAGTTACGTCACTGCACTTCCCCACCAGCCTGAGTCTCCATTCGCCTCTGTCCCTCCGCGCTTGTTGTTACGCGCCGCGTGGCCGTGACCACATCAGGCGGGATTCACTCTCGCGACGGGCTGTGTTCCCAGTGTTTTGGCTCATCAGCGTTGGTACACAGCTGCCAGGCGTATTCCCTCTGGTGTTTCATCGGTGATTTTCAATTTTGTTTTCGCAATATCTATACTACCCCGAACTCCGTCCGAACCAGCCTCGGATTTCGTGAACTTCCCGACCGATAGCCGCGTCATCCTTGGCCCAAAGGCGTCATCGGATGCGGGTATGGAGGGCGTGGCGTGGCCACATCGCTCTCTAGCCGTTCTCTGTTTTCGTGACCGGAGCCGCTACTTGTTTATCAGACAGCTTCTCAACACACCACGCAGGAGCTGAGTGGACCCCACAGCCCACTGCAGACCCGGATCCTCACTCATCCACGTGACAGCCACGTCCGACGGTGCTTGACTTCAAGCACCACGGAAGGCTTTTGGCACTATATATGTTAGGGTAGCTCTTATTTCTCCACTTTGATACTTTTCGTTGTGCTATCGCTTTCTTTGGTTCTGTCAAATAAAAAGATTAGTTGTGTGTAATTTGCGGTACACAGGAAAAGGGAAATCTGTTCCCACCAGCCCGTACATTTGAAGAAAATAAATAAATGAACACGTAAGCATCTCATGTACTTCTTATCTCAAAAAATATTACACTGCAATAGTTCATTAACCAATTACTTTCAACTAAATTATTAAATTTGTTGTACTAATTTAACTTATACAATTGGTAAGTGCAATGTTTGTGAGGCAAATAAGATGAGAACATCAAATTTTCTTTTGTAAAGCTGAATTCTTTGCTCAAGTTTCTTCTCCATGCTCTGTAAACAACCTCAAGCGCATACTACTTTTGTTTCTCGTTTCTTGTAATAATTTACTGCAGTCCAGCATGAGCTTGACGCCTCTTTTAGCCGTATCATTTGCAACTTTCAGTTTACTCATTATTTCTAAAGCGTCCATGGAATCCATGCCACTACGAAGAACCTGTCTTGACGAACTCGGCGTACTCAAGTTCAGCCTGGTAGAAAATAGTCTTATTTTATTCAAAACAAACTTTACGATTCTCTTATTGATAATTCCTAAGATTTTGTGAATTTCTTCTTGGTCCCTTTTAATATACTCGTCAGACGGTTCTAGCCCTTGATCCAGTGCAGTGAACATTTTGAATTTTTAATAACAAAAATTAGGATCAAAGAATCCAAAGGTGACAGATTGAAGAGGGGGGAGGGTACCTAAATGATTTTTCAGTTTGTGTAAATACGTGTCACAATCGGAACACGTCAACTCCGTCCGCAGACCCATCGGTAGCGGCTGACCGCCGTGTCACTCTCTGCCAGTGCTGAAATCCATGGACGGTGCCTGCACATACACCCTAACAAGAAAAATGTAGATATTACAAATTCCATCCTTTCTTGTGGTGTAATTGAAATTCATCACGGAACGTGAATACTTTCAATCGATAAACGGGTTTCGTTATCCACCTCGAATGACGCACAGCCCCTGAAACAGGGAAATATATTTGAAAGTCATTACTGCGTGACCTTCGCCCTTTTTACATGTGGCGATGAAAATTTTGAGACCGTGTTATCAGTTACTGTTCCTGGAGCTACCCGAAATTAAGTTACTCTAATTCAGCGCTACTGAAACTTGACGTTACCAGTTCAGGAAGTTGGTCCGAGAAAAAGTGACGAGTGTGGTAGCATTAAAACGATCTAAATGTGAATAAAATTAAGAGCACTGATTGTGAATAGCTAGAGTTCTCACAAACGTTTCTGTATAATCTCTGGTAAGTTCATCTGCGATCTCGAGAAGGAAATCTCATTTCTTATTTCGATATTTGTTACTTCTCTGTAGATAAGCCAAGCATTGATGGCCGATAAATCTAGAGTATTATAGAAACCATCAACAGGCCACCTTCTTGCATCAGCTTTCACTGAGTACTTGCGGACCATCTGGTCAACAACATCTAGCGGCCCTAATTAATTGGACTGTAACCTGTCACTGCGTGAGGCTTTGACTTAATGTCAGTGCCAATTGTACATCAGGGGCCGCGGTGGTCTCGCGGTTCTAGGCGCGCAGTCCGGAACCGCGCGACTGCTACGGTCGCAGGTTCGAATCCTGCCTCGAGCATGGATGTGTGTGATGTCCTTAGGTTAGTTATGTTTAAGTAGTTCTAAGTTCTGGGGGACTGATGACCGCAGCTGTTAAGTCCCATAGTGCTCAGAGCCAATTGTACATCAGGCGTCAAGGAGCGGAATTAACATCTTCTTTCCTGGCTTTCTTTCATACATTGCGCAGATGATATCGTCGTCTCTGAATCTTACATTCTTGTATAGGTGTTCGTGAACGCTCTTCATGCACTCACTCACTTTCCTCATAACTTTGTTTATGGTACCACGCATGGTTGCTCGATTTGAAAGTGGGGTGAAGAGGTTCTCACACCTAACATTTCTTCCAACCTGAAAGCTTTTTCCACAAATTCACTAAAACGTTCACCGTTACTAAGAGGTTCATCTTTAGTGACTTGACTTACTTTCTTTCACTCCGATGTGGAGCATAGGGCACACATTAGAGCGTTCCGTCTGACCCTGTTCTTGCCACCTTCTTGACGTTATTCCAGGGGTGGCCAACGGCTGCCACCTCAGCTCCAACACTCCTGTGCCAGGTCCACCTCGGTCTGCCTCTCCTCCTTGCTCCTTGTGGATTCCATTCTTTGGAATATGCTGCGGGCCTCTTCTCAGGGTGTGTCCAATCCATCTCCATTTCCTTTCCTTTACGGTTATCTCGGCTTTCCATTGTTGGGTGCGTTGCCATAGTTCTTGATTTGAGATAACTTTGGCCAGCGTACTCCCAGTATAGTCCGCAAACA
The DNA here is from genome assembly GCF_021461395.2 of Schistocerca americana. Taxonomy (NCBI): domain Eukaryota; kingdom Metazoa; phylum Arthropoda; class Insecta; order Orthoptera; family Acrididae; genus Schistocerca; species Schistocerca americana. The sequence continues at coordinate 198,497,788 of NC_060127.1, forward strand.
TTTGTTGGTTCAAATGGCTCTGAGCACTATGGGACTTAACATCTGAGGTCATTAGTCCCCCAGAGCTTAGAACTACTTAAACCTAACTAACCTAAGGACATCAAAAACATCCATGCCCGAAGCAGGATTCGAACCTGTGACCGTAGCGGTCGTGCGGTTCCAGACTGAAGCGCCTAGAACCGCTTGGCCACTCCGGCCGGCAAAACATTTATTGATCGAGTTTTGTACTCTTGTTTTCATTTGTGCTCTCACCTTCCACGTCTCACAACCGTAAAAGAGAACAGATTTTACATTTGAGTCAAAGATTTTAAGCTTTACGCTACTTTCAACAATATTTCACGAGATGTCCAAACTGGTCGCAGCTGGGCAAAGCCCCCTTTTGCCTTTTTGATCCGACTTCCGACGTCTTCTGTGGCCCCTCCGTTTTTGGAAACAATACTTCCCAGATAAAAAAAGCTCTCCACCTGGTCAATCTCCTCTTCCTTCACGGCTAGAGCATTCTTGTTCTTACTGTTCATCGTAAGTTCTTTAGTCTTAGCTGTGTTTATTTTTAATGCAACTCTCTGAGCTTCTGTTTCCAATTTCTTAAGCTTCTCGCTCAAATCCTTGAAAGTGTGGGACAGAAGGCAGATGTCGTCCGCAAAGTGTAGGTCCTCCAGGCGACCTTATAGGCTCCTCTCCGTACCTCTCCTTTTCTCTCGGGTTGCGTTCTTCATGACACCATCTGATGTCAGCAAAAACAGCAGTGGTGAAAGCAAACAGCGCTGCCTTACTTCAGAATTTAAAATGAATGGATGTGAGAGATTTCCATCATGTTTCGCCTGGTACATCATCTTCACGATACTGATGACATTTGGAGGTCCTCCGTACATCTGCATTGTATTCCAGATGGCTTCACGCTACACCCTTATCAAAGGCTTTTTCAAAGTTAACAAAAGCCAGGTACAAAGGAGACTAGAATTCCACGGATTGCTCAATAAATATCATCTTTACTAATATATGTCGAATCATTTGGCGTTTATTTGGAATTTTTATCGATACCAATCCACTATTTCTGCGTAATACTTGTCAGGTTTTCGAGCCATGAACTGAATGAACCGATATGTACACTTGGACTAGAGTGCTCATCGACACAAATATATGGACAAAGAACATACATGCTTTCACAGTTTGCTGTGTACCCCTCCCACATATCTGACGTGGGAGCAAACTTGACAGTCCGACGATGTCGACCTCAAATCAAACCTGAGGAACCTCATGGTTTTCATGAAACGATGACGTGGCAACGCAGATTTGTAAGAATGCATTCTCCGTTTCTCTGACCAAGGAATCTCCACTTCTACTCTTTTGGTTTCAGTATCACCCCTAACAGAGAGAACAGTAAACAAAAGAGCATGAAGGTAGTCCAGCAATAGCGTTCAGCTTACAATACTCTATGGGCCGCTGTTTCAGTGAACTTTTCAATGTGTTTGATAACACACCTTTTCATGTGTGGATTACGGTCAGAATACTACCGAAGAACAATCTGTTGTCCACTTCATCCAGGAGTCCTAATAGTCACTCCCTCTCCCTCCCTCCCTCCCTTTCTCTCTCTCTCTCTCTCTCTCTCTCTCTCTCTCTCTCTGTCTTTTTCTCTCCCCTTCTACACCACAAAGGAGTTTTCCAAACATTCCCAACTTGGGAGAGATTTGGCGACCATGCTGGCCAAGGTAGGGTTTGGGAAGCACAAAGAGAAATAGTAGAAACTCTCACTGTGTGTGAGCGGGCATTATCTTGCTGAAATGTAATCGCAGGACGGCTTGCCATGAAGGGCAGAACGTCGTGAATATCGTCGACGTACCGCCGTGCCGTTGGAGTGCCGCGGATCACAGCCAAGGGGATGCTGCTATGAAATGGAACGGCACTGCACCCCATCACCACTGGGTGGGCTATTTGTTGGGCGTCTGCAGGCAATGTCTTTGCCAATCATCAGGAGTTGGAATGGAATGGACTGGACAAGAAGTGTCTTCAGTCTCGCTTTGAAACTGAGCCCCGATAAGGGGCGAAGAGTTCTCTGGAGGCGCAACGGACAGCCGTGGGGTTCCACCCCGACTGCCGCCGACGGCGAGCAGAGGCGGTCTGGGGTGCCGCAGCACGACCCCATTGGTTATCCGCTGCGCCCTTACGGCATAAAGGTACGTCTATGCCCTGTTTTGTTGCCCTGTATGCCAAAACTTCCTGGACTTACATTTCGCGGATGATGCTGTAGTATACAGAGAAGTTGCAGCATTAGAAAATTGCAGCGAAATGCAGGAAGATCTGCAGCGGATAGGCACTTGGTGCAGGGAGTGGCAACTGACCCTTAACATAGACAAATGTAATGTATTGCGAATACATAGAAAGAAGGATACTTTATTGTATGATTATATGATAGCGGAACAAACACTGGTAGCAGTTACTACTGTAAAATATCTGGGAGTGTGCGTCCGGAACGATTTGAAGTGGAATGATCATATAAAATTAATTGTTGGTGAGGCGGGCACCAGGTTGAGATTCATTGGGAGAGTCCTTAGAAAATGTAGTCCAGCAACAAAGGAGGTGACTTACAAAATACTCGTTCGACCTATACTTATTGCTCATCAGTGTGGGATCCGCACCAGGTCGGGTTGACGGAAGGAGATAGAGAAGATCCAAAGAAGAGCGGCGCGTTTAGTCACAGGGTTATTTGGTAAGCGTGATAGTGCTACGGAGATGTTCAGCAAACTCAAGTGGCAGACTCTGCAAGAGAGGCGCTCTGCAACGCGGTGTAGATGGCTGTCCAGGTTTCGAGAGGGTGCGTTTCTGGATGAGGTATCGAATATATTGCTTCCCCTACTTATACCTCCCGAGAAGATCACGAATGTAAAATTAGAGAGATTCGAGCGCGCACGGTGGCTTTCCGGCAGTCGTTCTTCCCGCGAACCAATACGCGACTGGAACAGCTGGAACTGGAAAGGGAGGTAATGACAGTGGCACGTAAAGTGCCCTCTGCCACACACCGTTGGGTGGCTTGCGGAGTATAAATGTAGATGTAAATGTTCAGCAAGATAATGCCCATCAGCTGCTTGTCTTCGTCCCCGCCAAGCCCTACCTCGTCCACCAAGGTCGCCTGATCTCTCCCCAATCGTGAATGTTTTGAACGTCATGGGCAGGGTCCTGCAGTCAACTCGGGAGAGCTGTCCAGTTGGACGGAAATTGAGACGAGATCCGTTAGGAACGACGCTATCAATCTATGCCAAGTAAAATATGTGTTTGGATCAGAAGTGCTCCAGTGCGTTAGTGACTAGCTCGATTTGGCAAGTTGTTTCCCTTCAAAAAATCATGTAATTTTTCTGAAATTGTAGTGTATTAGTAAGCATTGCTTCCCACTGTTTTGCATCAGGAGCTTCTGCCCTTGTACTGACAGCCGAGCGAAGGCGAAAGAATCTATTACCTGAATTCCGCGGGACTTACCGCTTTTAGCATGTTTACAGCTGTCAAAGATGCCGCACGTACAGTTTCGTGCCTGCGTTGCAGCAGCAGACACAAGTAAGAAATACTAACAATGTGCAGCGATTAGTTTCTTCAGTGAGCCTAAAACGTCACTCAGCATTTTAGTTTTTTTTCCCCTCGAAAGCTATGCATCTGAAAGCGTTGACTTTTAATTCAAAATGGACTAGGAAAAATTAAGTTACGAAACAATAAGAGGGATGGAGGGATGTTCAAATTTTGCTATGGGACAAAAATGTCCTGACGGTGGTTCTAGTGTTAAAGCAGTAGTATGCGTTATGTCAAAACTGTTGACAATATTTTGAACATGAAACACAGTTTCTTAAGTCCTGGGTCGTAACTCGCGCTATTTCCCAATGAAACATAATATCCAGCACCACCAGTGTGTCAGTTTGAAGTACAATTAGTTTACAGACCACCCAATTGTAGAAGGAAGCTTTAACACATGAAACTTTGCTTGCAGTTATTTCATGGGAGTAATAACCGAGAAAACAAACTGACGACGAAATCATTGTCACTCATACGACTGTTACCTTCTCTCGAAAGGGAAAGCCCAAATGTGTATGGAGTAAGCCTAAATACTATGAGAGGACAGAACTCATGGAGCACCTCCTAATAATTTGTCGGAGCTCCTTTTTCCCGGCGTAGTGCAGAAATACTGAGCCGTGCTCCCTCTATAGCTGTCCATAATCGCGAAAGTGTTGCCGGTGCAGTAGTTTGTGTACGAACTGACCTCTCCATTATGTCCCATAAATGTTCGACAGGTTCGGTGTTGCTGCTCTCGGTCGTTACGTGAAGGCAGTCGTCCTCTGCCTTCTCAGTGGTGGGAGGTGACGCCTGAACTCTGCTACTCTCGGCACACTTTGGCCAGGTTGCGGATTGGGCATTGCCGATTTAGCCACCGCTACCTGTTGTCCGGCGACCCCGCCCCACAGTGCGCCTGTGGTAATCCATTGACGGTGCGCCACGTTTTATTGTCATGTCCCCGTTTTATTCACTCTCGTGTTGTCCTGTGTCTGCCGTATACATTAAAGGAAATTTTAAATGATGACACTCGTGCAGCTGCTCGTGTTCTTCGTTTTTATTACACTGATTGACTTGTCCAAAAAGATCTAACTCTTTTGTTTCTCTGTGTCTTTGTAAATACTTTCTGATGTTGCCCCCTTGCGTTTATCTACGCCATTAGTGCACTAACGTTTGTGACTGGGCGCTAACGACCTTAGTAGTTGAGCGCCCTAAACACAAAAAAGACCACTCTGGACACTGTGGATCTCGGAATACTGAATTCCCTAATGATTTCCGAAATGGAGTCTCCCATACTTCCAGCTCCAATTACCGTACCGTGTACAAGGTCTGTTAACTCCGGTCGAGTGGCCAGTATCACGTCGGAAACCTTTTAAAATGAACCACTGGAGTACAAATGGTAGTTCCGTCAATGCGTTTCCCTTTTATACCTTTTGAACGCTATACTACCTCCATCTGTACATGTGCGCATCGCTACCCCACGACTTTTGTCACCTCGCTGTAAATGCTGGTTTCATACAACCCCCTGTGTCAACTGCAAAATTTCGATTGTGTATCGTTGCAAACAAAATGTTTCTTGATCTGGAATTTTATATGTCAAATCGATAGAGTGGTCCGAAATTAATCTAGTGCAATACTCCGTTTGTTTTGTCTCAGCGGGCGCAGCGGAACACCACGAATAACTACATATCCGACAAGGACAGAGTGGGCCTGCTAAACGTGGCTGTTTACTTACGATTTTCTTGTCACTCATAGATATTTCCGAAACAATAACATACCTTTTTAAGAAAATCAAATACATAGCAAACTGAAGAAGACTTGGTAACCTCCAGAAATACTTCGGGTATATTTAAAATAAGGTGAAGTTTTGTTCACTACATCGTAATAAACCGTTTTATGAACACACAAAATAAGAAACTGCTATCGGCTACAGTACCTGCATTATTTAACGTACCAGATGAGGCACTGTAACTGTATCTATCTGTCTATATCGATACTGTGCAAAGAACTGTGAAGTGCATGGCAGAGATACGTCCCACTGTAACAGTTATTAGCGTTTGATCACGTTCCATTCACGTATGGAGCGCAGGAAGAATGATTGTTTGAATGTCTCCGTACGTGCAGTAATTATTCTGATCCTATCTTCACGATCCCTATGTGAGCGGTAGTAGGGGATCGTAGTATATTCCTAGAGTTATCATTTAAAGCCAGTTCTTGAAACTTTGTTCAAGTCAAATGTTCAAATGTGTGTGAAATCTTATGGGACTTAACTGCTAAGGTCATCAGTCCCTAAGCTTACACACTGCTTAACCTAAATTATCCTAAGGACAAAGACACACACCCATGCCCGAGGCAGGACTCGAACCTCCGCCGGGACCAGCCGCACAGTACATGACTGCAGCGCCTAAGACCGCTCTGCTAATCCCGCGCGGCTGAAACTTTGTTAATAGACTTCCTCGGGATAGTTTACGTCTATCTTCAAGAGTCTCCCGGTTCATTTCCTTCGGTATCTAAGTCACACTCTCCCACGGATCAAACAAATTCGAGCTGCCCTTCTCTGTATTTGTTCAATATGCCCTGTTAGACCTATCTGATAAGCGTCTCACAAAACTGTGCAACATTATAGAACCGACTTCATGAGTGATTTGCAAGCAATCTCCTTTGCAGGCTGACCCGCACTTTCTCAGTATTCTACCAGTCAACCGAACTCTACAATCTGCTTTATCCACGACTGAGCGTATGTGATCATTCCATTTCATAGCCCAACAAAGTGTCAGACCCAGATAATTGTATGAGTTGGCCCGTTCCAAAAGTGACTCGCTGATATTGTTGTCATAGGATACTACGTTTCTTCGCTTTGTGAAGTGCACAGTTTTACATTTCTGAACATTTAAAGCAAACTGGCAATCTTTGCTCCACTTAAAAATCTTCTGAAGACCTGACAGGATATTTACGCAGATTTCTCAGATAGTACTTCGTTACCATTAACTGCATCGTCTGCAAAAAGCCTGGTGTTACTACTACTACCGTCCGCATTCCACAACACGAACAGCAACGGTTCAAGCACTCTTCCCTGGGGCACAGTTCCCTGGGGCACACCTGAAGGTACTTCTACATCTGATGATGACTCACCGTCCAAGATAACATGCTGTGTCCTCCCTACTAAAATTTCGACACCCCGTGTGGCTGAACATTTGACAATAAGTGTAGGTACAGGGTGATAATTATTAATCTATATGAAAAAAGTAAATTAGTTACAAACTACGGTGTGCACACACTTTATTCAACATGTGAACGTCACTATAGGTATTCGTATCCTGAACGGCTGTTTTCAGCGCAGCAGTGGTTTTGGGGTTACTGCTGAACACATTGTCTTTAACATAGCCCCACAATGAGCAGTCGCATGTACTGAGACGCGGAGAATATGGCGGCCAATCGAGGACCGTGCCAGAATGCGGTCCCCAGAGTGCTCCTCCAGGACATGAAACACTCTTCTGCTTCGGCAGAATCCAGCTCCGTCCTGAATGAACCACGTCTTGTCGAAATCAGGGTCACTTTCAATAATGGGGACTACCTTCACGTACCGTTCTTTAGTCACCGGGGAATATCGCACCGAATATTCAGTGACTATTGCACAGCGCACAGTCACCCTTTGAGGGTGAAGAGACTTCTCGATCACGAAATGTGGATTCTCAGTCCCCTAAATGCGCCGGTTTTGCTTATTGACGAACCGATTTAAATGAAAGTGGGCTTCGTTGCTAAGCCAAACCATGCATGCGCATACTAATTCTCATCATACCCGTTGTCAACCGTGCAGTTTCAGTGTCCTAACGCAAACTGTTCAAAAGTTATGACGATTTTATTTCATGTAGTTCAATAATCGTCACTCTGAATGTTACTGAGTCAAATGCTTTCCGTAAATCAAGAAATACTGCCTCTACCTGATTACCTCGATCCAAAGCTTTCAGTATATAATGTGAGAAGAGTTGGTGTTGTGTTTCACACGACAGATGTTTTCAGAATCCATGTTGGTTGCCACGGAACAGAGTATTGTATGTTATTGCGGCAACTGTTCTCTCTATTTTATGAGAAGAATGAGGTACTTGAAAGTACTTTATTTCACACAGTTTGATTCTTTGTAGACTCTATTTTTATCAAATCATTAAAAACGACAAAAGCTGATAGTGATTTTGCTTATAACGTATGTTGGGTAACTGAGCCATGAAACGAGTACTCGTTTGTGAATGCAGTCTCACCTCGAACGTCAAGACGAACGTCAATGTCAAAGTTTCAATTGAAAAAAAGTGAGAATTCTTTGATTTCATATTTTTTGCAACTACAGCACTAAATGCCGTACACGAGCCTGCTAAACCGTGTGACGCAAACCTCTCTCTGTGGGTTATTTATTACAAGAAAAGGAAGAAAAACCAGTAGACGGCCTCCAAAGTAATGTTCACTGCGACACGCCACGAGTCGCGCGCCACCTCCCGTGACCTTAACAGATGACTGCTACCAGCCTCGGCGATCCGGCAGTTGTGCCACCATTTTGTTTCATGAAAGGCACGCTGAGTGCAATAAAGACTGACTATAGGGTTTACAAAGGCAACTTTAGTAAACCGAATACTCCCTCTAGACCTACAAAACGTAATCGTGAAAAGGATAAAACAGATATCGGAAAAATGCGTCAAGTGGTTAATCCGACTGTGCAGAAGACAAAATGATTGCAGAAGTATGAGTCAACGGGAAATCTAACATGCAGTTTCAACTAATTATTCACGAAACCGGTATAATCGAAAATGCGTATTATGTCGAATTGCACCTACAGTTGCTTGGGATGGAGCGAACAGCTGAGTGGAACCATCTTCTGTACACGAATGCGTTGTGCAAGCCTATACGTGTGTGTATGTTTTGTTACGATTATGACGGTTGGCTTGACTTTCGGTTAGAGGTTGAGTGGAACAGTGTATTCGTGCTCATATATGAGGTTAAGCAACACTTAGAAACAAAACATCATAAATCTTGATCAGAAATGAAAAAAAGATCTAGAGAAATTTATGATCTCTACTTCTGCTTACACATCTAAAGTTCATTTTGCCAGTGATCAACAAAATGTTATCGCAGTTGAACTAGACTTAACATATCACATTGTAAAATACAATTTGTCCTACAACAGTAGGCCTATCAACCATACTGTAACAATGAAGAAAATTATTTTATGTTTATCCATGTACAGCTTCTCGTATTGGTCTGGCTAAAACCAAAATGAAACAATATGCAATAGATTATTTAAATGCAGACAATTTAATTCACTACTTGGAAACTGATGCTTTTAACAAAAAAGCAAAAGACTTTTTCATTAGAGTTAATATTTTGCAGATAAAAATAGCATTCAAAGTAAGTTGAGAGATGTTTATGAAAATAGTGATATTTGCTACTTATACCCCTACATACATGCTCCGCAAGCCACCGTACGGTGCGTGGCGGAGGGTACACTGTACCACTACTAGTCATTTCCTTTCCTGTCTCACTCGCAGATAGAGCGAGGCTAAATCGACTAAATGTATGCCTCCCTATGAGCCCTAAATTCTATTACCTTCATACGTTTAGGGCAGTAATATCGTTCTGCAGTCTGCTGCAAATTCTGGTTCTCTAAACTTTCTCAATAGTGCACCGCGAAAAGAACTTTCTCTTCCCTGCTAGGATTCCCGTCTGAGTTCACGAAGCATTCCCATAATAATGACGTGTTGATCGAAGCTTCCAGCAACAAATCTAGCAGCACGGCGCTGCATTACTTCGACGTCTGCCTTTAACTCACCCTGGTACGGATTCTAAACACTCGAGCAGTCCTCAAGAATAGGTCGCACTGCTGTTCTATGAGTGGTCGAACTACACTCTCCTGAAATTGTCCCAATAAGCCGAAGTGGAGCACTTGCCTTCCCTCCTGCAGTCCTTACGTGTTCGTTCCATCGCACGTCACTTCGCAACTCTACGACCAGACATTTGATCGACGTCCCTGTGTCGAGCAGCACTCAGCTGGAAGACGGAAGGACTGTTTCTGCTTCCCATCTGCACTAACCTGCATCTTTCCACATTTGCATCAGCTGCCGTACAGTACACCGACTAGAAATTTTGTCTAAGCTACCTTGTATCCAAATACAATCACTCAACGGCGACATATTCCCGTAAACCACATCATCATCATCAGCAGCAAAGAACCGAAGATGGCTGCTCACCTTGTCAGCTAGACCATTCATGTACACTGGGGTCCAACATTAAAGCAGCAAACGGACATTTTGCAAGGTTACGTTTATTTTTCCGCAGAACAGAATAAACACGCGATAGTAAAGTAGAAAAAATTAAAGAATACAGAACGTAAACAACTGCATCGTGCATAATGATAGACAAAAATGTTCGTTTTTTTTTTCAACCTAATGGATTTGCACACACATTCCGACAACAGGTTAATGTGCTGAGTACGGGATGTGACCACCTCTGGCAGCAAGTACAGGCCTGCCAACAGCGGGGTATGCTGTCAATGATGTCAGCAGTCTCGTGTTGAGGCAGCAACACCCACTGCTGTTCACAGTCTTGGAGAGTGGCTGGCGGATGCTCACCCGATCGAAGTCACCTCCGTAGTGCATCCCACACGTCTTTTACCGGGTTTAAATTGGGAGAACGAGCAGCCCACGCCATGCGTGCAGTATCTTCCGTTTCCAAGAAAATGTCAGCCCCTACATGAAGTCGAGCATTATCGCCCATCAGTACGACGCGTGGGCCCGCAGCACCTCGCAGCAGCCGCAAATGATGTCCCGAGATCTCGTCACGACGCCTGACAGGTTCTACCTTCTATTCCAGCCTCGTATTGTTCGTGGAAAGAAAGATTGTAGGTATGCCTCTGTATGGGCTCTAATCTCTAGGATTTTATCCTCATGGTCTCTTCGCGAGATATACGTAAGAGGGAGCAATATACTGCTTGACTCCTCGGTAAAGGTATGTTCTCGAAACTTCAACAAAACACCGTACCGACCTACTGACCGTCTCTCCTGCAGAGTCTTCCACTGGAGTTTATCTATCATCTCCGTAACGCTTTCGCGATTACTAAATGATCCTGTAACGAAGCGCGCTGCTCTCCGTTGGATCTTCTCTATTTCCTCTATCAACCCCACCTGGTACGGACCCACACTGGTGAGCAATATTCAAGCAGTGGGCGAACAAGTGTACTGTAGCCTACTTCCTTTGTTTTCGATTTGCATTTCATTAGGATTCTTCCATTGAATCTCAGTCTGGCATATGCTTTACCGAGGATCAACTTTATATGATCATTCCATTTTAAATCACTCCTAAACACTACTCCCAGATAATTTATGGAATTAACTGCTTCCAGTTGCTGACCTGCTACATTGTAGCTATATGATAAGGGAGCTTTCTTTCTATGTATTCGCAGCACATTACACTTGTCTACATTGAGATTCAATTGCCATTCCCTGCACCATGCGTCAATTCGCTGCAGATCCTCCTGCATTTCAGTACAATTTTCCATTGTTACAGCCTCTCGATATACCACAGCATCATCCGCAAAAAGCCTCAGTGAACTTCCGATGTCATCCACAAGGTCATTTAGGTATATTGTGAACAGCAACGGTCCTACGACACTCCCATGCGGCACACCTGAAATCACTCTTACTTCGGAAGACTTCTCTTCATTGAGAATGACATGCTGCGTTCTGTTATCTAGGAACTCTTCAATCCAATCACACAATTGGTCTGATAGTCCATATGCTCTTACTTTGTTCATTAAACGACTGTGGGGAACTATATCGAACACCTTGCGGAAGTCAAGAAACACGGCATCTACCTGGGAACCCGTGTCTATGGCCCTCTGAGTCTCTTGGGCGAATAGCGCGAGCTGGGTTTCACACGACCGTCTTTTTCGAAACCCATGCTGATTCCTACAGAGTAAATTTCTAGTCTCCAGAAAAGTCATTATACTCGAACACAATACGTGTTCCAAAATTCTACAACTGATCGACGTTAGAGATATAGGTCTATACTTCTGCACATCTGTTTGACGTCCCTTTTTGAAAACGGGGATGACCTGTGCCCTTTTCCAATCCTTTGGAACGCTACGCTCTTCTAGAGACCTACGGTACACCGCTGCAAGAAGGGGGACAAGTTCCTTCGCGTACTCTGTGTAAAATCGAACTGGTACCCCATCAGGTCCAGCGGCCTTTCCTCTTTTGAACGATTTTAATTGTTTATCTGTCCCTCTGTCATCTATTTCGATATCTACCATTTTGTCATCTGTGCGACAATCTAGAGAAGGAACTACAGTGCAGTCTTCCTCTGTGAAACAGCTTTGGAAAAAGACATTTAGTATTTCGGCCTTTAGTCTGTCATCCTCTGTTTCGGTACCATTTTGGTCACAGAGTGTCTGGACATTTTGTTTTGATCCACCTACCGCTTTGACAAATGACCAAAATTTCTTAGGATTTTCTGCCAAGTCAGTACATAGAACTTTACTTTCGAATTTATTGAACGCCTCTCGCATAGCCCTCCTCACACTACATTTCGCTTCGCGCAATTTTTGTTTGTCTGCAAGGCTATGGCTATGTTTATGTTTCCTGTGCAGTTCCCTTTGCTTCCGTCCGCAGCTCGTGGTCGTGAGGTAGCGTTCTCGCTTCCCGCGCCCGGGTTCCCGGGTTCGATTCCCGGCGGGGTCAGGGATTTTCTCTGCCTCGTGATGACTGGGTGTTGTGTGATGTCCTTAGGTTAGTTAGGTTTAAGTAGTTCTAAGTTCTAGGGGACTGATGACCATAGATGTTAAGTCCCATAGTGCTCAGAGCCTTTGCTTCCGCAGCAGTTTTCTAACTCGGTTGTACCATGGTGGCTCTTTTCCATCTCTTACGATCTTGCTTGGCACATACTCATCTAACGCATATTGTACGATGGTTTTGAAGTTTGTCCTCTGATCCTCAACACTATCTGTACTTGAGACAAAACTTTTGTGTTCAGCCGTCAAGTACCCTGAAAACTGCTTTCTGTCACTTTTGCTAAACAGAAAAGTGTTCCTACCCTTTTTAATATTCCTATTTACGGCTGAAATCATCGATGCCGTAACCACTTTATGATCGCTGATTCCCAGTTCTGCGTTAACTATTTCAAATAGTTCGGGTCTGTTTGTCAGCAGAAGGTCTAATATGTTATCGCCACGAGTCGGTTCTCTGTTTAACTGCTCAAGGTAGTTTTCAGATAATGCATTTAAAAAAAATTCACTGGATTCTTTGGCCCTGCCACCCGTTATAAACGTCTGAGTCTCCCAGTCTATATCCGGCAAATTAAAATCTCCACCCAGAACTATAACATGGTGGGGAAATCTACTCGAAATATTTTCCAAATTATCCTTCAGGTGCTCAGTCACAACAGCTGCTGAGCCAGGGGGCCTGTAGAGACATCCAATTACCATGTCTGAGCCTGCTTTAACCGTGACCTTCACCCAAATTATTTTACGTTTCGGATCTCCGTCAATTTCCTTCGATACTATTGCACTTTTTATCGCTATAAGCACGCCTCCCCCTTCACTGCCCAGCCTGTCTCTGCGGTATACATTCCAATCTGAGTTTAGAATTTCATTACTGTTTAGATCTGGTTTCAGCCAACTTTCTGTCCCTAGTACTAGGTGGGCATTGTGACCGTTTGTTAATGAAAACAGTTCTGGGACCTTTCTATAGACGCCCCTGCAGTTTACTATTAGCACATTAATATTGTTATTCCCTGTTGCGTTTTGCCTACTCCTACCTTGCCGCGTCTCAGTAGGCGTCTTGTCGGGCCTAGGGAGGAAATTCTCTAACCTAAAAAACCCGCCTGTACACTCCTCACGTACTCCGCTACCCTTGTAGCCGCTTCCGGCGTGTAGTGCACGCCTGACCTATTCAGGGCGACCCTACATTTCTCCATCCGATAGCGGAAGTCGAGAAATTTGCACCCCAGATCTCCGCAGAATCGCCTGAGCCTCTGGTTTATGCCTTCCACTCGGCTCCAAACCAGAGGACCGCGATCAGTTCTGGGAACGATACTACAAATAGTTAGCTCTGATTCCACCCCGCGAGCGAGGCTTTCCGCCTTCACCAGCTCCGCCAACCACCTGTATGAACTGAAGATGACCTCTGAACCAGACGGCAGGAGTCATTGGTGCCGACATGAGCAACAATTTGCAGTCGGGTGCACCCAGTGCTCTCTATCGCCACCGGCAGGGCCTCCTCCACTTCGCGCGACTGCTACGGTCGCAGGTTCGAATCCTGCCTCGGGCATGGATGTGTGTGATGTCCTTAGGTTAGTTAGGTTTAAGTAGTTCTAAGTTCTAGGGGACTGATGACAACAGATGTTAAGTCCCATAGTGCTCAGAGCCATTTGAACCATTTCCTCCTCCACTTCTCGGATGAGACCCCTGGCAAGCAGACAGAGTGAACGTTGGAACTCCCATTCACTAATAAACCCCTCTCCACGCGTGCCTGATCGGACGTTGCTGAAGGAGCGGCCACATGTCCACTCACAGGCAGAGCGGGCGATGCCACACGGCCAGCCTCCACATTGACCCTCCGCCTCGTGCGCCGCGAAAGCCGCTGAACCCGCCACTCCCCTTGGGGAGAGGGTGGCCCAACCGCGCCCGGTACCCGTGAAGATGTCTCGACAGCAGGGACAGTGGGTGAAGCATGCAACACCTGGGGTGTACCATGCGACGCACCAGACTCCCCACTGCCGCTACACTGCGAGGCAGCAGCCTGAAGACGGCTGACCGCGGCCATCAGCACGCTCAGCTGTTCGCGAACAGTGGCCAGTTCCTCCTGCGTCCGTACACAGCAGTCACAAATCCTATCCATCCTGCGAAATCAACAATTTACTGTAGAGAGTTAATCAACTTTTAACTAGACTGCTAATTCACTAAAGACGGCTGACAGCCGACTAAACTGTGATTACTAGACACTTCTTGTTGAAAACAATTAAAATAAGCGCTACCTGTCTCTGGACTGTATTGAAAACAAACACTAGCACTACTGGCACTGTAGCTGACTGAAGGGACTCTCTCTGACTCTATTCAAAACAAACACCATTACTAGTACTCGAAAATTCCTAAAAGCAAAAACACACGGAAGAAGTGAAAAGTAAGAAAAATACACTTAATACTTAAATTAACGTAGCTCGCTGCACAGCAGATGTGAAGCAGCCCACTCCCAGCCTGGAGCACTCCGGGAACAAATGTTTGCGAGCGCAGTTTGTCTATATAGTTTGTATTCGAGTGACAAAGTACATTATATAAATGCTGTTTTCATTAATTTATTTTGGATGTAAATAAATTATTTTCTTCACATTTTCGTTATTTTATTTGAAGGGCCGGCCGGTGTGGCCGAGCGGTTCTAGGCGCTTCAGTTTGGAACCGCGTGACCGCTACGGTCGCAGGTTCGAATCGTGCCTCGGGCATGGATGTGTGTGATGTCCTTAGGTTAGTTAGGTTTAAGTAGTTCTAAGTTCCAGGGGACTGATGACCTCAGATGTTAAGTCCCATAGTACTCAGAGCCATTTGAACTGATGAAACGTAAATTACATGTAATTCTCGTTTACAACACTCAAAATAAGATAATGATCGAAGCAGACGAAATGAATTAAAATTTGTACTGCGGTCGGGACTCGAACCCGGGACTTCTTGCTAGCAAGGCGGAAGTGCTAACCATTACACCACCTCAGTACAATGGTCAACATTGCTGCATGAACTACCTGCGCTGAGCGCCTTCCCCAACACAAACTTCAATCTACTTTACCCTTACGTAATGTCACTACTGCCAGTGCTCTCCGTTATAGGCATGCACTGGACGTAATGGAACGTCCATGTACCAGTGGTGATCCTATAGATCTTATATTTAAATGTTTCCCTGAGACATTTAATTCTCTTTTTATTATCTACGATAATGATCGAGGCAGACGAAATGAATCAAAATCTGTGCTGTGGCTGGGACTCGAACCCGGGTTTTCTTGCTTGCTAGGCGCGGACGTCCCATCACGCCCAATGCTGGGGTGCTTGCCTATATCGGAGAGCGCTGGCAGTGGTGACAATACGTAAGGGAAAAATGAATTCAAATTTGTGTTGGGGACGGCGCACAGCTTAGATAGTTCGAGAAGCAATGTTGACCATCGTACTGTGGTGGTGTAATGGTTAGCATTTCTGCTTAGCAATCATAAACACTTGTTTATTATTATATCTAAGCTTGTTGTTGAATGTTGTTGTTGTTGTGGTCTTCAGTCCTGAGACTGGTTTGATGCAGCTACTGCAACCTACATCCTTCTGAATCTGCTTAGTGTATTCATCTCTTGGTCTCCCTCTACGATTTTTACCCTCCACGCTGCCCTCCAACACTAAATTGGTGATCCCTTGATGCCTCAGAACATGTCCTGCCAACCGATCCCTTCGTCTGGTCAAGTTGTGCCACAAACTGCTCTTCTCCCCAATCCTATTCAGTACTTCCTCATTAGTTATGTGATCTACCCATCTAATCTTCAGCATTCTTCTGTAGCACCACATTTCGAAAGCTTCTATTCTCTTCTTGTCCAAACTATTTATCGTCCATGTTTCACTTCCATACATGGCTACACTCCATACAAATACTTTCAGAAATGACTTCGTGACACTTAAATCTATACTCGATGTTAACAAATTTCTCTTCTTCAGAAACGCTTTCCTTGCCATTGCCAGTCTACATTTTATATCCTCTTTACTTCGATCATCATCAGTTATTTTCCTCCCCAAATAGCAAAACTCCTTTACTACTTTAAGTGTCTCATTTCCTAATCTAATTCCCTCAGCATCACCCGACTTAATTCGTCTACATTCCACTATCCTCGTTTTGCTTTTGTTGATGTTCATCTTATATCCTCCTTTCAAGACACTGTCCATTCCATTCAACTGCTCTTCCAAGTCCTTTGCTGTCTCTGACAGAATTACAATGTCATCGGCGAACCTCAAAGTTTTTATTTCTTCTCCATGGGTTTTAATACCTACTCCGAACTTTTCTTTTGTTTCCTTTACTGCTTGCTCAATATACAGATTGAATAACATCGGGGAGAGGCTACAACCCTGTCTTGCTCCCTTCCCAACCACTGCTTCCCTTTCATGTCCCACGACTCTTATAACTGCCATCTGGTTTCTGTACAAATTGTAAATAGCCTTTCGCTCCCTGTATTTTACCCCTGCCACCTTTAGAATTTGAAAGAGAGTATTCCAGTCAACACTGTCAAAGAAGCTTTCTCTAAGTCTACAAATGCTAGAAACGTAGGTTTGCCTTTCCTTAATCTTTCTTCTAATGTAAGTCGTAAGGTCAGTAGTGCCTCACGTGTTCCAGTGTTTCTACGGAATCCAAACCGATCTTCCCTGAGGTCGGCTTCTACTAGTTTTTCTATTCGTCTGTAAAGAATTCTTGTTAGTTTTTTGCAGCTGTGGCTTATTAAACTAGTTGTTCAGTAATTTTTACATCTGTCAACGCCTGCTTTCTTTAGGATTCGAATTATTATATTCTTCTTGAAGTCTGAGGGTATTTCGCCTGTCTCATGCATCTTCCTCACCAGATGGTAGTGTTTTGTCAGGACTGGCTCTCCCAAGGCTATCAGTAGTTCTAATGGAATGTTGTGTACTCCTGGGGCCTTGTTTCGACTCAGGTCTTTCAGTGCTCTGTCAAACTCTTCACGCAGTATCATATCCCCCATTTCATCTTCATCTACATCCTCTTCCATTTCAATAATATTGTGCTCAAGTACATCGCCGTTGTATAGAACCTCTATATACTCCTACCATCTTTCTACTTTCCCTTCCTTGCTTAGAACTGGGTTTCCATCTGAGCTCTTGATATTCATACATGTGGTTCTCTTTTCTCCAAAGGTCTCTTTAATTTTCCTGTAGGCAGTATTTATCTTACCCCTAGTGAGATTAGCCTCTAGCCATCCCTGCTTAGCCATTTTGCACTTCCTGTCGATCTCATTTTTGAAACGTTTGTATTCCTTTTTGCCTGCTTCATTTATTGCATTTTTATATTTTCTCCTTTCATCAACATTTCTTCTGTTACCCAAGGATTTCTACCAGCCCTTGTCTTTTTACCTACTTGATGCACTGCTGCCCTCAAAGCTACCCATTCTTCTTCTACTGTATTTCTTTCCCCCATTCCTGTCAATTGTTCCCTTATGCTCTCCCTGAAACTCTGTACAACCTCTGTTTTAGTCAGTTTATCGAGGTCCCATGTCCTTAAATCCCAGCTTTTTGCAATTTCTTCAGTTTTAATCTATAGTTCATAACCAATAGATTGTGGTCAGAGTCCACATCTGCCCCTGGAAATATCTTACAATTTAAAACCTGGTTCCTAAATCTCTGTCTTACCATTATATAACCTATCTGATACCTTCTAGTATCTCCAGGCTTCTTCCATGTATACAACCTTCTTTTATGATTCTTGAACCAAGTGTTAGCTATGATTAAGTTATGCTCTGTGCAAAATTCTACCACGCATCTTCCTCTATCATTCTTACCCCCAATCCATATTCACCTTCTACGTTTCCTTCTCTTCCTTTTCCTACTATTGAATTATCAGTCACCCATAACTATTAAATTTTCGTCTCCCTTTACTATTTGAATAATTTCTTGTATCTTCTCACACATTTCTTCAATTTCTTCATCATCTGCAGAGCTAGTTGGCATATAAACTTGTACTACTGTAGTAGGCATGGGCTTCGTATCTGTCCTGGCCGTAATAATGCGTTCACTATGCTGATTGTAGTAGCTTACCCGCACTCCAATTTTTTTATTCATTATTAAACCTACTCCTGCATTACCTCTATTTGATTTTGTATTTATAACCCTGTATTCACCTGACCAAAAGTCTTGTTCCTCCCGCCACCGAACTTCACTAATTCCCACTATATCTAGCTTTAACCTATCCATTTCCCTTTTTAAATTTTCTAACCTACCTGCCCGATAAGGGATCTGACATTCCACGCTCCGATCCGTAGAACGCCAGTTTTCTTTCTCCTGATAACGACGTCCTCTTGAGTAGTCGCCGCCCGGAGATCCGAATGGGGGACTATTTTACCTCCGGAATATTTTACGCAAGAGGACGTCATCGTCATTTATCCATACAGTAAAGCTGCATGCCCTCAGGAAAAATTACGGCTGTAGTTTCCCCTTGCTTTCAGCCGTTTGCAGTACCAGCAAACCAAGGCCGTTTTGGTTAGTGTTACAAGGCCAGATCAGTCAATCATCCAGACTGTTGCCCCTGCAACTACTGAAAAGGCTGCTGCCCCTCTTCAGGAACCACAAGTTTGTCTGGCCTCTCAACAGATAGCCCTCCTTCGTGGTTGCACCTACGGTACGGCTATCTGTATCGTTGAGGCACGCAAGCCTGCCAACCAACGGCAAGGTCCATGGTTCATGTTGGGGAAAACCTTTCTTAACGGCATCAAACACGAGGCAACCAACTACGTTTAGTCTATCCTTTCCGAAAAAAAAAATCGATTGAAGTTATCTCTGGCTTTACACCGCTTTCAGTACCTGTAACTTTGTGCTTCAGTGTTTTCTATCAGTGCCTGCAGCTCTGGTCTGTCCCAATACTGCTGGAACAATTTACTGTTACAATACCTGTGTTTCCTTTGTCAGTCCTTGTCCTGTGTTCGACCTGCACTCTTTGTGACAGAAACGCATTTTGTGACTCTCTACACTACTGGCCATTAAAATTGCTTCACCAAGAAGAAATGCAGATGATAAACGGGTATTCATTGGACAAATATATTATACTAGAACTGACATGTGATTACATTTTCACGCAGTTTGGGTGCACAGATCCTGAGAAATCAGTACCCAGAACAACCACCTCTGGCCGTAATAACGGCCGTGATACTCCTGGGCATTGAGTCAAACAGAGCTTGGATGGCTTGCTCTACCTCTACCGCGAAAGGCAAAGGTCCCGAGTTCGAGTCTCGGTCCAGCACACAGTTTTAATCTGCCAGTAAGTTTCATATCAGCGCAGACTTCGCTGCAGAGTGAAAATCTCATTGTGGAACCATCTTCTTCCTATCGGTTGTACCGAGCGAGGTGGCGCAGTGGTTAGCACACTGGACTCGCATTCGGGAGGACGACGGTTCAATCCCGTCTCCGGCCATCCTGATTTAGGTTTTCCGTGATTTCCCTAAATCGTTTCAGGCAAATGCCGGGATGGTTCCTTTGAAAGGGCACGGCCGATTTCCTTCCCCATCCTTCCCTAACCCGAGCTTGCGCTCCGTCTCTAATGACCTCGATGTCGACGGGACGTTAAACACTAACCACCACCACCACCTATCGGTTGTATTTCGCGTCTGTAGCACGTCATCTTCGTGGTGTAGCAATTTTAACGGCCAGTAGTGGAAAAACTCTCACAGTCCAAACCTCAGACCCCCGCTACCTGTGTAGCCGCCTCGTATACCGTACCGAATGTGTAAATTCTTCATTAAAAAGTCAAACACAACGTTTACGAAATCTATTTTACTTCAGTATTTGGAAGTCAGAAATTGTCATTCGGTAAAGACTATGACGTAATCATCGCAGAAACGAAGCTTGCTTATAATAACAGTATTATTTAAGGGACATAAAATGGGCTGTGCTTAATTTTTATTATGTACTAATAAAATACTTGTGCATTGCTCACTCAGTTTATCAGTTTAATTTAAATACCACATCGTGTTGCCAGATGCAGTTTTTCATGAAACTTTATATGCATACATATTATGTACGTGCATTTTCCATCCAAGATGTAATATTCCTAATATGCTTAGATATTGCGTTAGGCAATTATTTTGCAAGAGAAGGAAGGACTGAAATATTTAGCACTTTGCCCTTTTTCTGGGCTGCTCCAATTAAACGGATTTCAGGAATAGTTACAGCTGGGATTTTATAATAGTTTTGTCGAGTCATAATTCACACCATTAAGTACAAATTATTCACAGATAGAAATTATTGGGCGAAAGAACTTGTTGAATTCCTTGCATGTAACAGCACTAGCCGACCGAGACAGACGCAGCAGCATGAAAATAACCGCATTTGTGACATTTATGAGTTCCTAACCAGGAGCGAATTTTATTGTACCATCTGTGTGCTTGCTTAGTTTAGTTTGTTGAGTTTCTGCGTGTAAATTTAATATCTAATAGCCACTGTTCTCGCGTTTTCGTTTGCGTCGGAAAGTAAACCGATTTCGTGACATATTACACGTTCCTAATCAGGGGCGAATTATTTAGGTTCACCTGAGTGCTTCGGTAGTTAGGTTTTTGAATATCTGCGTATTACTAGACACAGTTTGTGCGTTTTCGTCAGGGTCTACAGCAGATTTCCGCAGCGTGAGTCGATAGTCCGTTTATCTGCATATTTAAGTTTTCCGCCGTCTTTAGGGACTGCGATTGTTGTATGCGGATTCGAGACGACTTGGTGACACTTTGCTCTCAGCTTCAGGCTGTGATGGCTTCGGTTACACAGCTTGAGGCTGCAGTGGATGGGCGCCACTGTTGTGGGCCGGCCGTGGGGATACGACGGACGTCCAGCGCGTCAGAGTCCTCCGATCGGTCCTCACCGGTGGCCAACCCAGTCACTGCTCGCACTGAGGCTGACCCCTCACCTGTGGTCGAGTGGGAGGTCGCCCCCGGGGCGAAGCAGGCGGCGAAAGACTTCCCAGGTGGCCGCACGTAAGGCCTCCCCAGTTTGTCTGACAAACAGCTTCCAGGCGCAGTCTGTGGCTGGCACTGTCGCTGAGCCAGGCGCTGTCGCCTGTCCTGTTTCAGAGGAAACCACTCAGCCTGCAAGATCCTGACAATCACAGACGCTGGGATTATTGGTAGGTGGGAGCTCCAACGTTAGGCGTGTTATGGAGCCCCCAAGGGACTTGGCTGATAAGATGGATAAGAAAACCAATGTGCACCCCTTGTGCATACCAGGTGGAGTCATTCCAGATGTGGAATGCGTCCTCCCGGATGCCATCAAGAGCACAGGGTGCTGCCAATTGCAGGTGGTTGCTCACGTCGGTACCAATGATGTGTGTCGCTTTGGATCAGAAGAGATTCTCTCTGGTTTCGAGCGGCTAACAGAAGTGCTAAAGGCTGCCAGTCTTGCTTGGAAGATGAGAGCAGAGCTGACCATTTGCAGCACAGTCGACAGGACCGATTGCGGACCTCTGGTACAGAGCCAAGTGGAGGGTCTGAATCAGAGGCTCAGACGGTTCTGCGACCATGTGGGCTGCAGATTCATCGACTTGTGCCAAAGAGTGGTTGGGTTTCAGGTTTCGCTGAATAGGTCAGGTGCCCACTATACGCAAGAGACGGCTACACGGGTAGCAGGGGTTGTGTGGCGTGGACTGGAGGGTTTTTTAGGTTAGAGGGTCTCGGGAAAACACAAGAAGGGCTTCAGTCACAAAGGGTGCACGGGAAGAACGTAGACACAGGAACCATCGGTATAACAGTTGTAAATTGTCGTAGCTGTGTTGAGAAAGTACCGGAACTCCAAGCGCCTGATGTTCAAATCGTTATAGGCACTGAAAGCTGCTTAAAGGCGGATATAAGCTCAGCCAAAATTTTTGCGAAGAACCTAACTGTGTTCCGAGAGGATAGGCTAAACACGGTTGGCGGTGGTGTGTTTGTTGCTATTAGAAATAGTTCAACTTGTCGCGAAATTGAAGTAGATACTTCCTGTGAGCTAGAATGGGCAGAGGTCATTGTAGGCAACCGGAATAAAATAATAATTGGATCATTTTACCGACCACCCAATTCAGATGATACAGTTGCTGAAAGGTTCAAAGAAAACATGAAATTGATTTCAAACACGTACCCGACTCATACGATAATAGTTCGTGGGGACTTTAATTTACCCTCGATATGCTGGTGAAAATACATGTTTAATTCCGAAGGTACGCGTAAAATATCCGAAATTGTGCTAAACGCATTATCTGAAAATTACTTCGAGCAGCTAGTTCATGAGCCCACGCGAATAGTAAACGGTTGTGAAAACACACTTGAGCGCTTAGCAACAAATAATCCTGAGTTAATAACGAGCATCAAAACCGATTAGTGAACACAGGGTTGTCGTTGCGAGATTGAATACTGTAATCCCAAAATACTCGACAAATAAGCGAAAAATATACCTATTCGAAAAAGCAGATAAAAATTCGCTTGACGCCTTCCTGAGAGACGATCTCCACTCATTCCAAATCAATAATTTTAGTATCGGCAGCAACTGAAAGATTGATACCAAATAAACTAACAAACAGCGGAGCTGATCCTCCTTGGTACAGACAATGGGTCAGAACACTGTTGCAGAAACAACGAAACAAATATGCCAAATTTAAACAGACGCAAAATCCCCAAGATTGGCGATCTTTTACAGAAGCTCGAAATTTAGCCAGGACTTCAATGCGAGATGCTTATAACAGTTTTCACAACGAAACTTTGTCTCGAAACCCGGTAGAAAATCCAAAGAGATTCTGGTCGTATGCGAAGCAAGTTAGCGGCAAGAAACAATCAATGCCTTCTCTGCGCGATAGCAATGGAGATACGATCGAAGACAGTGCTGCCAAAGCAGAGTTACTAAACACAGCCTTCTGAAACTCCTCCACAAAAGAAGACGAAGTAAATATTCCAGAATTCGAATCGAGAACTGCTGCCAACATGAGTAACTTACAAGAAAATATCCTCGGAGTAGTGAAGCAACTTAAATCCCTTAATAAAAGCAAGTCTTCTGGTCCAGACTGTACACCAATTAGGTTCCTTTAGGAGTATGCTGATTCATTAGCCCCATACTTAACAATCATATACAACCGTTCGCTGGACGAAAGGCCCATACTCAAAGACTGGAAAGTTGCACAGGTCACACCACTATTCAAGAAAGGTAGTAGGAGTAGTCCACTAAATTACAGACCCATATCGTTAATGTTCGATATGCAGCAGGATTTTAGAACATATATTGTGTTCAAACATTGTGAATTACCTCGAAGGAAACGGTCTATTGACACACAGTCAACATGGGTTTAGAAAACATCGTTCTTGTGAAACACAACTAGCTCTTTATTCACATGAAGTGTTGAGTGCTATTGACAAGGGACTTCACATCGATTCAGTATTTCTGGATTTCCGGAAGGCTTTTGACGCTGTACCACACAAGCGGCTCGAAGTGAAATTGCGAGCTTATGGAATATCGTCTCAGTTATGTGACTGGATTTGTAATTTCCTGTCAGAGAGGTCACAGTTCGCAGTAATTGATGGAAAGTCATCGAGTAAAAGTGATTTCTGGCGTTCCCCAAGGTAGCATTATAGGCCCTTTGCTGTTCTTTATCTACGCAAACGATCTGGGAGACAATCTGAGCAGCCGTCTTAGATTGTTTGCAGATGACGCCGTCGTTTATCGACTAATAAAGTCATCAGAAGATAAAAACAAACTGCAAAACGATTTAGAAAAGATGTCTGAATGGTGAGAAAAGTGGCAGTTGGCCCTAAATAACGAAAAGTGTGAGGTCATCCACATGAGTGCTAAAAGGAACTCGTTAAACTTCGGTTACACGATAAATCAGTCTAATCTAAAAGCCGTAAATTCAACTAAATACCTAGGTATTACAATTACGAAAACTTACGTTGGAAGGAACACACAGAAAATGTTGTAGGGAAGACTAACCAAAGTGATGTTATTGGCAGGACACTTAGAAAATGTAACAGATCTACTAAGGAGACTGCCCACACTACACTTGTCCGTCCTCTTTTAGAATACTGTTGCACGGTGTGGGATCCTTACCAGATAGGACTGACGGAGTACATCGAAAAAGTTCAATGAAAGGCAGCGCATTTTGTATTATCGCGACATATGGGAGAGAGTGTCACAGAAATGATACAGGATTTGGGCTGGACATCATTAAAAGAAAGGCGTTTTCCGTTGCGAAGGAATCTCCTCACGAAATTCCAGTCACCAACTTTCTTCTCCGAATGCAAAAATATTTTGTTGACACTGACCTACATATGGAAGAACGATCACCACGATATAATAATGGAAATCAGATATAGACGTTCATTGTTTCCGCGCGCTATACGAGATTAGAATAATAGAGAATAGTGAAGGTGGTTCGATGAACCCTCCGCCAGGCACTTAAATGTGATTTGCAGAGTATCCATGTAGATGTAGAACAGGTGTGTTTACACTAGGGCTTTCTTCGTTTACTCCAATTAATGTGGCCATGAGATCTAAGTACTGGTTACAGATTTATAAGAAACATATTCCCAGACCAAGGCTTTGCACATAGGCAGTATAGCTTGCGCAGCGCGTATCCTTAATGGAGCACGCTTCTGATAATTGCTAATACAGAAGTATTCATTTCGAATGCCAATGACATACATTGGCACCATGCCAAGGTTGCCCAACTTACATCAGTGGTGAGAGGAGCCGGTCGTTGTGGCCGTGTGGCCGAGCGGTTCTAGGCGCTTCAGTCTGGAACCGCGCGACCACTACGGTCGCAGGTTCGAATCCTGCCTCGGGCATGGATGTGTGTGATGTCCTTAGGTTAGTTAGGTTTAAGTAGTTCTAAGCTCTAGGGGACTGATGACCTCAGAAGTTAAGTCCCATAGTGCTGAGAGCCACTTGAACCTTTTTTGTGGTCGGAGGTTGGTCCCTTCCTGTTCACGCCGTATACTAACAATGTTACAGTCAATATTAACAGTAGAAACTAGAAAAATAACTAAACTACGTCCGAACAGGCCATGAAGGCCCAACGGGACCGACCGGCCGCCGTGTCCTCCTCAGGCACAGGTATCACTGGATATGTGGTCAGCACACCGCTTTCCCAGCCGTATGTCAGTTTAAGAGACCGGAGCTGCTGCTTCACAATGAAGTAGCTTCACAGTTTGCCTCACAAGGGCTGAGTGCATACCGCTTATCCACGGCGCTTGGCAAACTGTATGGTCACCAATCCGAGTGATAGCCCAGCCCGACAAGGCTTAACTTCGGTGATGTGATAGGAGACGGTATGACTACTGCAGCAAGGCCGTTGACAACATTAATAGCTAGCAGATGATGCAGTAATGTATAATAAATTCCTGACTAGAAAAAAGTTGCGTAAATGTTCAGTGGGACCTGGATAACATTTCAAAGTGGTAAAACAATTGGCAAGTTGCTTTAGATTTTCAGAAACGTAAAACCTTGCACTTCACGAAATGAGAAGAAAACATAGCGAACTATGATTACAACATAAATGGGTCACAGCTGGAAACGATCAACTCGTACAAGTGCCTGGGTGCAAAAATTTCTGGGGATATTATATTCCCTGAGTTGTATAATTAAAGCAGGTGGCGTACCACAGTTCATTGGCAGAATACTAGGAAAATGGAATCAGCCTAAATATGAGACCGATTACAGACTACTTGCGCAACCCACCCGAGAGTATTAATCAAGAGGATGGAATCCAAACCGAATAAGACCATTAATGGATTTTTCACAGCCTAAAAGAAGGACAACGTGAACTGGAATGCTGAAATAAGGTAAACTTTCAGACGCTTGAAACGACGCAAAATACCCCGTGGCAGCCTACTTACATATTTTCCGTATTCCTCACTTGAACCTGTTTATTGCAAAGTCGTGGGATACCTGCTACTATCGTCTGAGGCCTCAGTTTCTGGGTGTAACGCAGCAGTTCACGTGGGGAGAAACACTGAGCCGCGTTGCCTCCCATAATGCGAGCGTCCTCGGTGCAGGATTTTGTCCAAGAGGAACTGACCCGTCGATTACTTCGCAAAAACATTCGATGATATTCATCTCGGGCGATCTGGACAGCCAAATCATTCGCTCCAGTTGCACAGAATGCCCTTCAAACCAATCAGGAACTATTGTAGCCTGGTGACATGGCACTTTTTCATCCATAAAAATAGCATCGCTGTTTGAGAGCTTAACGAATGGCTGCAAATGGCCTCCAAGTAGCCGAACATAACCATTTGCAGCGAGTGACAGTTTCAGTGGCCCATCCCATGTAAGCTCGTCCCACACGACTGTGCCTCGTTGGACTACTTGGGTGCACAGCTTTGTGGGGTCTGCGCCGCTCTCGAACGCTGCCATCAGCTCTTATCGACTGAAATCGACCTGGCCGCGGTTTTCCATTTGTCTAGGATCCCACCCGACATGGACACGAGCCCACCAGAGGCTGTGCCGTTAGCAAAGGCACCCGTGTCGTTCGTCTGCTACCGTAGCCCATTGTCGCCAGATTTCGCCACACTACCCTAACGGGTACATTCTTCGTAAGTTGCACATCGATTTTTGCGATTACTTGACGCAGTGTTGCTTGTCTGTTAGCATTGACAATTCTACTCAAAAGCCGCTGCTATCGGGAATTAGGTGAAGGCCGTCGCCCACTGATTTGCCGTGGTGACAGGTGGTGCCTGAAATTCTCAAATATGCTGTTCTCGGCACACTCTTGACACTCAGAATACAGAGCTCCCCGTCGATTTCCGACATGGAATGTCGAATGTGTCTGGCTGCAGCTACGTTCAAGGTCTGTTAATCCCCGGCGATAACGTCGGAAACCTTTCCACGCGGATCACCTGAGCACAAAAGACAGCTCCGCCAATGCACTGCCCTTATAAACGTTGTGTACGCGACACCACCGCCGTCTCTGTTTGTGTACATCGCTATCCGATGACGTCTGTCACCTCAGTGCGCTACATTTTCCACACATCGCTGTCGTGGGGTCACGAGGACGAGAGTCGATTAATTACGGGGCGCACATAGGCTTTCGAGCGTTTAATCTTCCTGTGCTGCATTCGCATATTGAACAGGAAGAAGCCCTAATAGCTGTTACAACGGGAAGTACGCTTCGCCATGCGCTCGACAGTAATTTGCAGACTGTGGATGTAGATTCCACGATGTACACACAATAGAGAAGCAGGTAGGAAGGACGTGAACACGTCGCTCAGCGCAGCGAACTTACGTTTGCGGAGAATCCGGTTTCAGCAGCGTCGGCGCGGCGGCGGCATCACGTGCGCAGTAAGACCTCGGCCGAGGCCGCGTCACCGCAGCGCGCCGCGCATGCGCTGAGCCCGCTTCCTCTTGCGCAACACGCCACACCCGCTACGTCTTCACGCCAGCTGGCTCCACGCCACGGCAGAGCGCTGTCCCTGTTCTCAGGTCTTGTCACAGCAAGGTCGGCTCCAGGGAGGCAGAGGCGAACCACTGCCAAGGGCGACAGGTTTCTCGGTGCGGAGAAATCTTAAATTCTAATCTGGTTTGGAAAGGATGAATTACACAACACGGTGAAGGTTTTGCATTAATAAAGAAGTGCGAGAATAAGTTGAAGTATAAACCATTCATAAAATCTAACGTCTCGCGGGACATTATCTACGATACTGCGAAACACAAAACAAATGAAGCACTGCAGTTGTTGACCTCGGGTGCGTATGAAATACTTTGGCCATGAAAGTAGGCAAGGCATATTGAGGTGATCTTACCTTTCTTCACCATTTCCAGTTAGTAACAATTTCCAATGTTAGTAAAAATTTAAAAAAATGGTCATCTCTGTTTTCAGTCTAGAATGTGATGCAGTAGTTTCTAAAAGACAATTACTGCCAGCTGCTACGAGAAAAAGAAGAAAATGACCGTAACAAGAAATTTTGGAAAAAAAAATTTTTTTTTGCTTCAAACTGTTGCTGAAACGGAACAGCTAACCTATTTGGACTGTAAAAAAAATACATGAACATTCTGAAGGTTTATATTTGTATATATAAAAGTAGCCCGAGACAAAAAAAGAACGAAAGAAAAATGAAATACCGTAAGACGTGTGAAACTGTTCCGCCTGTGTAACGAATTTTCGTTCTGTCGGAAATTCTAGAAACTTCCAACGAGAAAGTCGTTAGGAAAACTATGAAATTAAAACTTTGAACATAGCTGCTAAGGTTCAGTGACCGTGTCAGAATTATATCAGAACAAATAAGCCCTCAGTCACAAATATTAAGTCAAAATTGACCTGGTTTCGACGCTACTATGAGCGTCGTCTTCAGAATTAGACTAACTGTTCTAAAACATTATAGGTATATAATACACTAATAAAATTGAAGTTTGTACTGACTGGAAAAAGAAGCAGTACTTACAAGTCACATATTAAGCCGGAGAGGCGACGTCATGAATAGTTGCAAGTGAGATGGCGAGCCACTAAGGGCTGCTCGTACTGTGAACAAAAGTTGCCTTTCCGGCTTAGATCTTCTTTTAATATGTGCTTCTTTTTCCAGTCAGTACAAACTTTAATTTTATTAATGTATTATATACCTAATATGTTTTAGAACAGTTAGTCTAATTCTGAAGACGACGCTCATAGTAGCGTCGAAACCAGGTCAAATAAATGGTTCAAATGGCTCTGAGCACTATGGGACTCAACTGCTGAGGTCATAAGTCCCCTAGAACTTAGAACTACTTAAACCTAACTAACCTAGGGACAACACACACATCCATGCCCGAGGCAGGATTCGAACCTGCGACCGTAGCGGTCGCGCGGTTCCAGACTGTAGCGCCAGAACCGCTCGGCCACCAGCGGCCGGCGAAACCAGGTCAATTTTGACTTAATATTTGTGACGGAGAGCTTATTTGTTCTAATATAACTATGAAATTAATTTTGCTAACATCTGAGACATCACTACTGTATCGCGTGACGTACGAAATTATTTTACTCGTATTTATCGCAGACTCCGTGCGCGACAACGCGTGTGTGTTTGTTTGCCGCCGCCGCCGCTCACGTTTTACTACCGAGAATATTCCCTATCTCCCAAATCTTTTTTTTTTTTTATTTTGCTGTTCTTATTGACTCTTCGCCATTCAATGATCACCCGAATCGGCGATATACGCTATAGAAAATTGACTGTATGTACTTTCAGGCCACTAATTCCGTTGAAACTGCATAATTTTATTTGCGGGTATGGTTCTGTGAAAGCCAAGTTTTATTCGAAGTATACTACAAGGTTATTGTGCACAGGTTGCAATAAGTGCACTGTTCACAAAACTTGGTTCTTGCAGCTGCTGTGTCTCTGCACCCCATTAAAACATTTCGTCCTCCGTTATATTTTTATGAATCAAAAACCAAATGAGCGGAGAATACAAGGAACGTAGGTCTCTGAGCCAAAATAATCTGTTTCGTGGAGATTACCTTGTGTTTTTCTAGTCGTCTGATAGTCCCGTCGGTCGTGACGTCTAAGTACTGTTCCGTGCACTAACTTCTTGTCAAAATTGTGGCATTCCGTAAATTTCCGTTTTCATTTATATTCCTTTCTTGGAGAATCAAAAAACATGTTCATATCTAGAGATTCAGGCGACGTCGGTTTTGTTGTCATTTCAGGAACTTGCACTAAATTTGTATTATTTGTGGATTCTTCACTGTTAGCCAGATCAGTAAAATACTTCAGTACATTCGATAAGGCCATTTCAGACTGTTTCGTATCTCAGTTGGCTCATTACCAAACACACGTCGACGCTCCGTTTCGCAGAGGGGTGAAGCCGGCCTCACAACACTTTATGTCGGTCGTCGCCCAACTGCGGCCGGGTCAGTTACTTGTGCGAACCGCTGTTCTAATAATAAGCATACAGTAACTAACACCAGAATGAAAATACGTCAACTAACGTTCAGAATTTTTTAAGAGTGTAGTTTTCCTGCTCAGCAAAAAACGAAAAATACTTGCAGAAAGAGTTACATAATGCAAACGAGAAGGATGAAAAAAGTAGTTAAACTGTTTATTATTTCAATAGTGAACGCTATAAATGTTTAAACATTAATCCCACTGTGAGACAACTCAAAATGTTCGCGGTTCCCTACGCGATCACGGCTGTGCCGAACATGCGCCCCTCCGTCACATGATATCTTGCGAACCGTGGGTGAAGGGTATCAGACGATGCCATATTCCTTGACTTCCGGAAAGCGTTTGACTCGGTGCCCCACTGCAGACTCCTAACTAAGGTACGAGCATATGGGATTGGTTCCCAAGTATGTGAGTGGCTCGAAGACTTCTTAAGTAATAGAACCCAGTACGTTGTCCTCGATGGTCAGTGTTCATCGGAGGTGAGGGTATCATCTGGAGTGCCCCAGGGAAGTGTAGTAGGTCCGCTATTCTCTTCTATCTACATAAATGATGTTTTGGATAGGGTGGATAGAAATGTTCGGCTGTTTGCTGATGATGCTGTGGTGTAAGGGAAGGTGTCGTCGTTGAGTGATTGTAGGAGGATACAAGATGACTTGGACAGGATTTGTGATTGGTATAAAGAATGGCAGCTAACTCTAAATATAGAAAATGAAAATTAATACAGATGAATAGGAAAAAGAATCCTGTAATGCTTGAATACTCCATTAGTAGTGTAGCGCTTGTCACAGTCATGTCGATTAAATATTTGGGCGTAACATTGCAGAGCGATATGAAGTGGGACAAGCATGTAATGGCAGTTGTGGGGAAGGCGGATGGTCGTCTTCGGTTCATTGGTAGAATTTTGGGAAGATGTGGTTCATCTGTAAAGGAGACCGCTTATAGAACGCTGGTGCGACCTATTCTTGAGTACTGATCGAGCGTTTGGGATCCCTATCAGGTCGGATTGAGGGAGGACATAGAAGCAATTCAGCGGCGGGCTGCTACATTTGTTACTGGTAGGTTTGACCATCACGCGAGTGTTACAGGAATGCTTCAGGAACTCGGATGGGAGTCTCTAGAGGAAAGGAGGCGTTCTTTTCGTGAATCGCTACTGAGGAAATTTAGAGAACCAGCATTTGAGGCTGACTACAGTACAATTTTACTGCCGCCATCTTACATTTCGCGGAAAGACCACAAAGATAAGACAAGAGAGATTAGGGCTCGTACAGAGACATACAGGCAGTCATTTTTCCCTCATTCTGTTTGGGAGTGGAACAGGGAGAGAAGATGCTAGCTGTGGTACGAGGAACCCTCCGCCACGCACCGTATGGTGGATTGCGGAGTATGTATGTAGATGTAGATGTAATCGACGGCCACAAATGTGTCCCTTCACGGCGCCAGAAATAAGAGGTCGGCGCTACACGGAGGATCTGTCGGCGCTTTCCAGCGAAACTTCCTCAGTGTAGTCGAAACAACAGGCATGCCAGCTGCCGGAGAGTCATGACGGCGAGAGACCGCCGGTCAGTGTCTTCCTGGAACACGGCGCCAGAGGTACGTGCACTTCGACGCCGTCGATTTCCTTCGGACGAAGAGGTGCGTGCCCGGGTACGATAACTGTTCAGGGGGCGCCCGCCAACGTTTCTCCACGAAAGCACTCACCGACCTGTCTCACTGTGCGATAACTGTTTCAGCACTTACGTCTCTTAGTCCTGAAATAATAAACAATTTGCTTACTTTTCTCTATCTGTCTTGTCTCCAAATGACTGCCCCTTAAGGTACGTTTAATTTAAACTGACGTCGGTTATCTAAGTAAAATTGACTGCTTACCTCAGGGGCGGGCCACTGTGGGATTGCAGGATGTGAGAGGAGCAATGTTTCGTTTTAGTCTTTGTCTCCCAGTGCTGCCAACTTACAGACGCGTGCGACTTGGACTGATCAGCTGCTGTGTTACAAATCTGGACCCAGAGGTAACGTGGACTCGCGAATGAGCACTGCAGAGACGGTCATCTTCAAATGTGGTACTTATTTCTAGCAAGGAATATGCAATTAAATTAAGGCAGTTGTAGTACAATGAGTAATAGAAAACTGACTTTCAGATCATTTTACAAACTTTCGTGACAGTGTCTCATATTCGGTAGTTCCTTTGAATACTACTACAATTACTGTTGGCAGTCACACAGACAACACGACAACACTCCATCAGGCAGGTACAGGGTCACAACTCCGGGGGCACTCACCTCGAGACGAGCAACAGCCGGCACGCACTTTCCTCTCATCACGTCGGGAGGTTCCCACCCCGTTCTGTGGCATCTGGTGTCAGGCCTACCAGGTGAGTGCTCTGCCAAGCGAGTGAAATTATTATTCGTTCATCAGAAATATTTTCACGATTTATCATACCTACTGCAACTATGCTTGAAATATGAGCCCTAGTGCCTGTCACTTAAACTATAATTTACTCTCGCCCTTACTTCTTAACGCAACGGAATGGACAACGTATCTGACTAATAGCTTGTGCACATTTCTGATGGACACACTCCACCCTGGCAACACCACATTTCCTTACTCTAGCATATATTTTAATCAAAGCTTGGACATCCCAGCAAGAAAATGGAGGTTATGGTAAAATACCTCAACAAAATGGCTATCCACAACTCAACAATCAAGGCCATTATTTGTCTCATATTTCTCCTCTTTTATTACAATAAATTATTTCACGTTAATGTTACAACATTTCTTGCATTACACTTAAACAAAACAGTTCTGGCTCAAATGGCTCTGAGCACTGTGGGACTCAACTGCTGAGGTCATTAGTCCCCTAGAACTTAGAACTAGTTAAACCTAACTAACCTAAGGACATCACAAACATCCATGCCCGAGGCAGGATTCGAACCTGCGACCGTAGCGGTCTTGCGGTTCCAGACTGCAGCGCCTTTAACCGCACGGCTACTTCGGCCGACCAAACAAAACAGTTAAACGAGGGATTCTCCACCCAGTGGGCATGACATAACATAAGCGTTTTACTATTCTGTGGTCTCGTAATCCTTCTGTCTATTGCTGCTGTACACTTTCTGGATTGGTAATTAACCTTTCGCTACTTCATTCTCTCCCACACTCTCTTAACCTCATTCATTAACAACATAACGAATTTACTGACTTTCGTGCTGTACTAGGAAAAATCATGCTTGACCTACCGTATATGAAACTAATTCGCTACTGTCTGATGCAAATCACACAGGTTAAATACACAAAATAAACCACACTGGCAGTATGAAACACATCACAAAAACAAAATGTTTGGTTATGTACTCGTTCTGCTTTCCCCCGTCAAACAATAGTCATCCCAGATTCACACGTCACTGACGCACGCGATAATTTTCCTACCACAAACTCTGGACGATTTATGCATATCTGCCAGTGCAATGCAGCCCACATGGTGTTGCCGGGTTCATGGCTGACTCACATTAATTCACTCTCAGAGTATGTGAGTATCAAATGGTTCAAATGGCTCTGAGCACTATGGGACTTAACTTCTAAGGTCATCAGTCCCCTAGAACTTAGAACTACGTAAACCTAACTAACCTAAGGACATCACACACATCCATGCCCGAGGCAGGATTCGAACCTGCGACCGCAGCGGTTGCGCGGTTCCAGACTGAAGCCCCTAGAACCGCTCGGTCGCTATCTGAATATCAAGCTGGCGTCACACTAATGTATCTCATAATGGAAGTTTTGGTGTCCTATTTACCTCACATACGGATCCTGAACTGAATGCTAGGACAAGCACTTGTGATTTTCTTCGTTGTCTCGTAGACAGGTTGAGACTCGCACTGTACTCACCACGTGGAAGTGCTTGTCTCTAATTCAAGTTCTGCACACGGAAATCTTAATTATTTTCAACTTAGATTTACACACGCAAGTATTTCATCTTAATACTACCACACGCTAGCATTTCGTCTTATAATTACAACACGTGGTTTCTTTGTCACTTCCGAAGAATTCTATGTCCCCCATGAATTTTTTTTACCTGCCTATCTTTTTCCGAACAATTTACATGAGCCTCCCAGCAAAAGTTTCTGAAAAGAGAAATTATTAGTTTGTTGTTGTTGTTGTGGTCTTCAGTCCTGAGACTGGTTTGATGCAGCTCTCCATGCTACTCCATCCTGTGCAAGCTTCTTCATCTCCCAGTACCTACCGCAACCTACATCTTTCTGAATCTGCTTAGTGTATTGATCTGTTGGTCTCCCTCTACGATTTTTACCCTCCACGCTTCCCTCCAATGCTAAATTTGTGATCCCTTGATGCCTCAAAACATGTCCTACCAACCGATCCCTTCTTCTAGTCAAGTTGTGCCACAAACTTCTCTTCTCCCCAATCCTATTCAATACCTCCTCATTAGTTACGTGATCTACCCACCTTATCTTCAGCATTCTTCTGCAGCACCACATTTAGGAAAGCTTCTATTCTCTTCCTGTCCAAAATGGTTATCGTCCATGTTTCACTTCCATACATGGCTACACTCCATACAAATACTTTCAGAAACGACTTTCTGACACTTAAATCTATACTCGATGTTAACAAATTTCTCTTCTTCAGAAACGATTTCCTTGCCATTGCCAGTCTATATTTTATATCCTCTCTACTTCGACCATCATCAGTTACTTTACTCCCTAAATAGCAAAACTCCTTTACTACTTTAAGTGTCTCATTTCCTAATCTAAGCCCCTCAGCATCACCCGATTTAATTAGACTACATTCCATTATCCTTGTTCTGCTTTTGTTGATGCTCATCTTATATCCTCCTTTCAATACACTGTCCATTCCGTTCAACTGCTCTTCCAAGTCCTTTGCTGTCTCTGACAGAATTACAATGTCATCGGCGAACCTCAAAGTTTTTACTTCTTCTCCATGAATTTTAATATCTACTCCGAATTTTTCTTTTGTTTCCTTTACTGCTTGCTCAATATACAGATTGAATAACATCGGGGAGAGGCTACAACCCTGTCTCACTCCTTTCCCAACCACTGCTTCTCTTTCACGTCCCTCGACTCTTATAAGTGCCATCTGGTTTCTGTACAAATTGTAAATAGCCTTTCGCTCCCTGTATTTTACCCCTGCCACCTTCACAATTTGAAAGAGAGTATTCCAGTTAACATTGTCAAAAGCTTTTTCTAAGTCTACAAATGCTAGAAACGTAGGTTTGCCTTTTCTTAATCTTTCTTCTAAGATAAGTCGTAAGGCTAGTATTGCCTCACGTGTTCCAACATTTCTACGGAATCAAAACTGATCTTCCCCGAGGTCCTCTTCTACCAGTTTTTCCATTCGTCTGTAAAGAATTCGCGTTAGTATTTTGCAGCTGTGACTTATTAAACTGATAGTTCGGTAATTTTCACATCTGTCAACACCTACTTTCTTTCGGATTGGAATTATTATATTCTTCTTGAAGTCTGAGGGTATTTCGCCTGTCTCATACACCTTGCTCACCAGATGGTAGAGTTTTGTCATGACTGGCTCTCCCAAGGCCATCAGTAGTTCTAATGGAATGTTGTCTACTCCCGGGGCCTTGTTTCGACTCAGGTCTTTCAGTGCTCTGTCAAACTCTTCACGCAGTATCTTATCTCCCATTTCATCTTCATCTACATCCTCTTCCATTTCCATAATATTGTCCTCAAGTACATCACTCTTGTATAAACCCTCTATATACTCCTTCCACCTTTCTGCCTTCCCTTCTTTGCTTAGAACTGGGTTTCCATCTGAGCTCTTGATATTCATACAAGTGGTTCTCTTCTCTCCAAAGGTCTCTTTAATTTTCCTGTAGGCAGTATCTATCTTACCCGTAGTGAGACAAGCCTCTACATCCTTACATTTGTCCTCTAGCCATCTCTGCTTAGCCATTTTGCACTTCCTGTCGATCTCATTTTTGAGACGTTTGTATTCCTTTTTGCCTGCTTCATTTACCGCATTTTTATATTTTCTCCTTTCATCAATTAAATTCAATATTTCTTCTGTTACCCAAGGATTTCTATTAGCCCTCGTCTTTTTACCTACTTGGTCCTCTGCTGCCTTCACTACTTCATCCCTCAGAGCTACCCATTCTTCTTCTACTGTATTTCTTTCCCCCATTCCTGTCAATTGTTCCCTTATGCTCTCCCTGAAACTCTCTACAACCTCTGGTTCTTTCAGTTTATCCAGGTCCCATCTTCTTAAATTCCCACCTTTTTGCAGTTTCTTCAGTTTCAATCTGCAGTTCATAACCAATAGATTGTGGTCAGAATCCACATCTGCCCCTGGAAATGTCTTACAATTAAAAACCTGGTTCCTAAATCTCTGTCTTACCATTATGTAATCTATCTGATACCTTTCAGTATCTCCGGGATTCTTCCAGGTATACAACCTTCTTTCATGATTCTTGAACCAAGTGTTAGCTATGATTAAGTTATGCTCTGTGCAAAATTCTACAAGGCGGCTTCCTCTTTCATTTCTTCCCGCAAATCCATATCCACCTACTATGTTTCCTTCTCTCCCTTTTCCTACTGACGAATTCCAGTCACCCATGACTATTAAATTTTCGTCTCCCTTCACTACCTGAATAATTTCTTTTATCTCGTCATACATTTCATCAATTTCTTCATCATCTGCAGAGGTAGTTGGCATATAAACTTGTACTACTGTAGTAGGCATGGGCTTTGTGTTTATCTTGGCCACAATAATGCGTTCACTATGCTGTTTGTAGTAGCTAACCAGCACTCCTATTTTTTTATTCATTATTAAACCTACTCCTGCATTACCCCTATTTGATTTTGTATTTATAACCCTGTAATCACCTGACCAAAAGTCTTGTTCTTCCTGCCACCGAACTTCACTAATTCCCACTATATCTAACTTTAACCTATCCGTTTCCCTTTTTAAATTTTCTAACCTACCTGCCCGATTAAGGGATCTGACATTCCACGCTCCGATCCGTAGAATGCCAGTTTTCTTTCTCCTGATAACGACATCCTCTTGAGTAGTCGCCGTCCGGAGATCCGAATGGGGGACTATTTTACCTCCGGAATATTTTACCCAAGAGGACGCCATCATCATTCAATCATACAGTAAAGCTGCATGTCCTCGGGAAAAATTACGGCTGTAGTTTCCCCTTGCTTTCAGCCGTTTGCAGTACCAGCACAGCAAGGCCGTTTTGGTTAATGCTACAAGGCCAGATCAGTCAATCATCCAGACTGTTGCCCTTGCAGCTACTGAAAAGGCTGCTGCCCCTCTTCAGGAACCACACGTTTGTCTGGCCTCTCAACAGATACCCCTCCGTTGTGGTTGCACCTACGGTACGGCCCTCTGTATCGCTGAGGCACGCAAGCCTCCCCACCAACGGCAAGGTCCATGGTTCATGGGGGGAGGATTATTAGTTTATCTACACTTAAATATTCCACATGCATTCCGTTTTCATTTAAATTTGTTGTCCTGGAGCACACACGAAGCACGTCTTCACACCTCAGGAACCAGCGACAAAGTGCCGAAACCCGCCCATCCATCCGGTCACCAAGCGCTTCCGCAGACGTGGGGGAGCACCTCGCCACCTCGCCACCGTGTTGGTCAGCCACATTCCAGGCCCTCTGCTGCTCTGGTATACTTCCTCTCTTTGGTTCAGCCAAAGGTGACCAGACAACCGTTTCAAAGATGATTATATAATCCACCTTCACTATCTGTGGTCAGCAGACGACCAGCCACTCATTCAATTCACAAACATTACCAAACTGGATTCAGGGATCTATTTTAAGGAAGTGCATATCTGAATAATTAAACATAGAAATTGCC
This sequence comes from Schistocerca americana, assembly GCF_021461395.2. NCBI lineage: Eukaryota > Metazoa > Arthropoda > Insecta > Orthoptera > Acrididae > Schistocerca > Schistocerca americana. Next base: position 198,535,792 of record NC_060127.1, read on the forward strand.
CTTCTTTCCTACATTGCTATCCAGCTTCGGTGTAGTAAATATAATGGTGTTATTATACAAACATCGCTGTTCTGACAAGAACAATGCAATATGTTGTTGTACATCTTTTCTATGTCGGGCAGTGCTGTACCCTTCCACCACTGGCTACCCACGTAGAAAATAAATGGCACGGTACTATCCTTGCAATGAGAGGGTAGTCCCGAACACTTTTTTAAAAATCTTTATTTGGTTAAACCTAGCACGTGATCATAGCCAGGGGGAGACCCTAGCCCCTGGTGATCCCAAACAGATGATTAAATTCCATTACTCATTAGTTCTACCAAATTATGACACAGGTATTGAATTATTGTACTCTCCACAATCCGCTGTAATGTACACATATAAATTTGCACTAATTCCAATGACTAATAAAACATCACATCACACAAATTGTAAGAGCAGTGAGATAAACTATGATAAGTTACCGGGATCTCCAGTAGTTTGTGGAGTAATTCAAACTCTACTAATCCCATAACAAATAACATAAAAATGACCAATTGCAGTCATGAAATTCTAAATAGCTTACAGTCAAAACACAAAGTGAGTAATCTGACATACATGAAATACTGGGTACTAATCTTTACATAGTTACCCTTACAGCAATGTCCAATTACAAAACAAAACAACGAAAGAAAGAAAAAAATAAAGTACACTATTTACATCTAGAGTACTAATCTACACACAATTACGCTAAAAGCAATGTCCGAATACAAAAATTAAAGGGGAAAAATAATGAAATATACCACGAGTTACATCCTGGTTACATAATATAGACCAGCTAAGACATCATGTCATACTTCATACAATTATAAATCCATGTACAAAACCTAACCATATCACACACAAATTCAGCTTTGTAGGTTTGTCAGTAACGTTAATCGTTTATGCAACTACAACCACTACTTGACTGTGACCTCAACCTTTTCCTAGTTTGCAAGTTGAAATATGTACCACTAAAAGAAAAAAAATAATAAATACCTACTGCTGAGCTAGTCAGTCCATCAACTTTGATCAATACATATGGCTAATAATCAGCGACAAGTGCCTGCATTCACTAGTAAGTCTTGTATACTATCCAACTACTCATTGTTCTGTTGTCAATAATAAGGATGACAATCCTACTTATCAGTCTAACAAGAGGCGTTACGTTTAGGTTACCACAGTGGCCAACAATTAGAGCAAAATTCGTACCAAACATTCTAATAAACAAGATACATGAATTTGGTAACCCACATCAGAAAAACATACTAACTACTCTAAACACGTTTGTTAATGAAGTACAAATAAACCTGTTGTCTCTTCATGAAGAAAAGAAAAACAAATCACAGTATACCAGTAGAAATACATCACTCCCTGTCTTGCGAGTCACGCGGAATTATTTCACTCTGTTATATTGTAAGGTTCAAAAAGTTGCTGAAGGGTTTCCTAGAAAAACTGTCTCGCTCTCAAACATCTTCCATGGTTACCCGAATGAAAGTCTTTAGCTCACTCAAATCGGCATTTAACGACGCACTAACCAGAGAAAGTCATCTGTAGATTACATTCCCCAAGAATCTGGTGGACCAGAAATGGTATTAAAACTGCCACTATCCACGGTTCTGTCCTTTCAGTTCATGGTGTAATTAAAAGTCTTTAGTTCTATCAAATCGGCACTAATTCACGCACCAATTAGAGAAATGTCTGCTACAACAAATGCAAATGCAAATGCAAATTTCTCGATGATTCAACACGGCAACTCCTACAATCCGTGGCACTCTCCTTTCAGTTATAGCATAATTGTTATTCCACTTTAAATCTGCCTGCCGACAACCGTTGTTTACATAAACCCAAAGTCATTGCGAAGCATCAACTCTAGTTCCTTCCGTTTAATGTTCTTTAATGAGATAATAATTGATAACCAAACAACTGTCCTCTATAGCTATACAAAGTGTCACTCCTGCCTTTGACAAGGTACAGTGAACGCGTCACTTTCAAGAGAATATGAATCCCATAGTTCAGTGGTCGAGCGAAATCAAAACAATTGTCCTGTCTGCTAAAAGACAAAACATTTTCTGCCACACGGAGTGTGCATTCACCAGTCTTTCACTTCTCTGACTCGATGACGCGTACTTAGATAGAGGGAGGAGCCGTGAGACAACACGACTGGTCAAACAAGTTTACAGTCGTTCTTAGTGGTGCCTCGGGTCGTTCATTCGGCTCTCTCGCCGCCAGAGAGCAGGACGGCCGCCCGCTCCTGCTTTCAAGGGATTCTCTCCCCAGCTGTGGGGGTGGCGCGGCTCACGAATGGAGCGGTGGCAGGTGGGTGGGGTGGGCTGCCCCGGGCCGCAGCGAGCGCGCGGAGTGAGCTGAAGCCGCGCCCGCCTCTGCCTTGCCCACGTGACCTCGGCCTGGCGCGTCCCCCACGTCTACCGGCCCGTGCCGCTCGCATCGCCGGCCGGCGTAGCCGTGCGGTTCTAGGCGCTACAGTCTGGAGCCGAGCGACCGCTGCGGTCGTAGGTTCGAATCCTGCCTCGGGCATGGATGTGTGTGATGCCCTTAGGTTAGTTAGGTTTAAGTAGTTCTAAGCTCTAGGCGACTGATGACCTCAGAAGTTAAGTCGCGTAGTGCTCAGAGCCATCTGAACCATTTTGAGCCGCTCGCATCCTTCAGTGCTGCGACACCCAACCAGTTCATCTCGACCGCGCATTTCGCAACATTACTGACCAAAAACTCTTACAGTCTTTTTAATACACAGTACACAAACATTGATTACATGCAGAAACCAATAGATAATTACCTAAGAAATTTTCCAAAACTGCGTGGGTAAAATCTTCTCAGGTGTTGTTGAAAGGAAAGTGCGAGTATTAGTTGAGGACAAATTGGATGAAAATCAGTGTGGGTTTAGGCCTCTTAGAGATTGTCAGGACCAGATCTTCAGCTTACGGCAAATAATGGAGAAGTGTTACGAGTGGAACAGGGAATTGTATCTATGCTTTATAGATCTAGAAAAGGCATGTGACCGGGTTCCTAGGAGGAAGTTATTGTCTGTTCTACAAGGTTATGGAATAGGAGGCAAACTTCTGCAAGCAATTAAAGGTCTTTACATACATAAACAGGCAGCAGTTAGAGTTGACAGTAAATTGAGTTCATGGTTCAGAGTAGTCTCAGGGGTAAGACAAGGCTACAACCTGTCTCCACTGTTGTTCATATTATTTATGGATCATATGTTGAAAACAATAGACTGGCTGGGTGAGATTAAGATGTGTGAACACAATATAAGCAGTCTCGCATATGCAGATGACTTAGTTGTGATGGCAGATTCGATTGAAAGTTTGCAAAGTAATATTTCAGAGCTAGATCAGAAATGTAAGGACTATGGTATGAAGATTAGCATCTCCAAAACGAAAGTAATGTCACTGGGAAAGAGATATAAACGGATTGAGTGCCAAATAGGAGGAACAAAGTTAGAACAGGTGGACGGTTTCAAGTACTTAGGATGCATATTCTCACAGGATGGCAACATAGTGAAAGAACTGGAAGCGAGGTGTAGCAAAGCTAATGCAGTGAGCGCTCAGCTACGATCTACTCTCTTCTGCAAGAAGGAAGTCAGTACCGAGACTAAGTTATCTGTGCACCGTTCAATCTTTCGACCAACTTTGTTGTATGGGAGCGAAAGTTGAGTGGATTCAGGTTACCTTATCAATAAGGTTGAGGTTACGGATATGAAAGTAGCTAGGATGATTGCAGGTACTATTCCTCATTGTGAACACCCTCCTGCCAAAGAAAAACTGGGAATGAATTCTATAGATGTAGCAGTCAAGGCTAACATGCTTAGATGGTGGGGTCATGTTACACACATGGGAGAAGCAAGGTTACCCAAGAGACTCATGGGTTCAGCAGTAGAGGGTAGCAGGAGTCGGGGCAGACCAAGGCGACGGTACCTGGATTCGGTTAAGAATGACTTTTAAGTAATAGGTTTAACATCAGAAGAGGCATCAATATTAGCACTGAATAGGGTACATGGAGGAATTTTATAAAGGGGGCTATGCTCCAGACTGAATGCTGAAAGGCATAATCAGTCTTAAATAATGATGATGATGATGATGATGATGATGATGTGTACCTCCAAAATGAAATGACACGCCCTTTTAAACTAGTTTTCTGTACTTATGAATGTATTACCAACTTCCATCTCTTGTTTCACCTTAGCTCTTAATTATTTAAACACAAAATTCTGTACAAATGCAACATGAACACACAATACTTTAGCGGGCTACTTTCCTCTCTAATCTTTCATAACAGCAATACTTTTACTCCTTAACTATGTACAGTCCACTCTAGTGCTGATGACAGTACATGTCGTACCTCATCACAAAACAAGAAAGTGTTCTCAGAAAAAAAATAAGAAATATTTCTGTAGCTCATAAGCGCCTATCACATAATATCAAGTAGTAAACTGTTACAAAATCCTGTCACAATAAGTATTTTGAAACGAATGGTACTGAATCTATAATCTACAGTGCACTTTTGTGCCTTTGACAGAACCAAGTGCTACTTCTTTACACATTATACACTTCATTCTAAAAAATACCTCTATAACACTTCTGCCAGACACATAACATCATGTACTAAACTAAGTTCATCTCAAAAACATTTCTAAAGCACAATTATGACTTAAACATGTGACAATAGTCAAATACTCCCCTAAAAAAGATACAACATCTGAAACGTATGATTAATGACATCCTTTCAAAAATAGAAACATGTTCCCAAAGTACGATTACGCCTAACATATAACAATATTCTAGGGTAGATAGGTTTCATTTTCTTTCTAGGAGTGCGTGTCTTGGAAGTCTTTGGCTCATAGATCACACTAGTCTACAGCACACGTTCAACTAACACCACATCGTCCTTCTCATTCAGCGCACTAACACACCAGCAGAATCGGTCTAGAAGTATGCTAACAGTTACACTCACGTTACCATACCATACCTTCACTTCATCATACTCAACCATATAATCCATGGAGTTGTCTTGTAGATAGCATTTCAGCATCCAATTACATCCTTTCACTGTGGTATAATTCTGGGTCGTCTAACATCTGCATCCAATTTATTAATTATTTATTCCGCTAAACAACAGCTCAGATTAGCGACATTTTATCAAAGAACAAAACCACACCAACTATTCATCTTGCAAAGTACGGCACACATTATTTACCTTTAATTTAAGAACAACAACAAAAAATAGCAGTTATTCATCCTGCAAAGTAACGGCACACATTCTTTGTATTGTTTTGATAGTTCTACTGGTATCACGCTTCAACATAAAAAAATACTATCTTGCAAGATTGCAAACGTTACGGTATAACTAATTATCACTCACGTAATAGGTAAGTTTCCTCTCTACTCTCTATCTCACGTCAGTATTCCACAATATTTATGATTTAGGTCTTATACTCCCTTTATGTTCTTCGCGTTGTGCAGCTACCCTCATCTCTTCATTCGAATCTCGGCCTTCCGTCCATCCATTGCTCCGTCATTTCTTGGTCCTCCTTCGCCATTCGCATCAATCTCAAATGTAGTATACACAGGCCTCTCTGTTACATACATCTAAAAATGGTTTAAATGGATCTGAGCAGTATGGGACTTAACTGCTGTGCTCATCAGTCCCCTATAACTTAGAACTACTTAAACCTAACCTAACCCAAGGACATCACACACATCCATACCCGAGGCAGGATTCGAACCTGCGCCGTAGCGGTCGCGCGGTTCCAGACTGTAGCGCCTAGAACCTCTCTGCATTACTCACCTCTATTCACCTTTATTCACCCCTGTTTCATCGCGTCGAATTTCCTTTTATTCACCATCCTTATGCACTACTATTCGTCATGTCGTCTCTCCCTTTATTCACCATCGTTAACCGCTACTGCTCGTCTCGTCGTTTCTCCTTAATCATTATTTATATGACAAAAATTTCTTGTGTACACCACTCTATCGACTCCTGTTCCTGACTCATTCGACTAGTCTATTCCATCATACTTCCTGACGTCCCACCTGCAAATTCTTATGTTCGGTTCGACGCTACACAGCGTTACGCACAACAGCAAAAATAAATGCACTCACTAGCTACCATAACTTGCCTGCTTTCTATTTATCCTTAATTTTTCCAGTTTGATGTGATGAAGCCCATGCGAACATTTTCCTCTGATTGTTTCTGCCAGTACAGCTTTTTCATGAACTATCCGCCTTACTCTGAACGGTCCACTGTACATAGTAAAGAATTTGTTAGTTTGTGCTTCTTTGATAAGATGAGATTTTATTAGGCTCTTGTCTCCTACTGCCAATTTGATCTTGCGAACCATCCCTTTCTGCTTCTCCTGACTGTTCTTAGCCGGCTTTTTGATATGCTCTATTGCAGCCTTAACAATTTCGGTGTGCCTGTGTTTCCCTGTTGGCGGGAAATCTACCAGCTCCCTAATTCGATCCAGTTGCTCCATGTGGTAGCTCATTGAGGATGTTCTGAAAATCCTTAAGAAAAACACTCCAGCTTCTTTGTTGCCTATGGCAATAGATCGTACCCAACTTTCCTAGTTGCTTTACAACCCGACCACTCGGGTTACTTGAGGCATGGTATCTGGATACGAATACTGGTCTTATCCTTCTCTTCATTGTGGTTAGCCATTGTCTGGATCTATATTGTGGACCCTTGTCCGCTATGGACTTTTCTACTGTTACTACTTCTCTCAGAAAATTGTTTACTATTGCTGCTGCTACTGCCCTTCCCGTTGCACGTTTCAATGGGGTAAAACTTACGTACTTTGAAACCAATTCCACTGCCACGAAAGCATACCTATATTCTTGTACTGCCTTGGCCAAACAAATCTGTTGCTCCAAGTTCCCTCAACCTACCTGGCACTATTGGAAAAAACGGTGCTTTGCACTAGACAGTTAATGATTTTGCCTTCTGACACAATTTGCAACTGATCGGCACGTTCTTTATCCTCCTTTCCATACTAATGAAGTAAACGGATTCTCTTAACTTCCTACAGCATTTCCTTGCCCTATAAAGACCAAAACTTAAATGTGTGTACCAGTTCAGCTTGTTGACAGTTTCATCCAGTATACATAACACCCAGTCCTGTGTAATCGGATTCCTGCTGAAGAAAAGGATCCCGTTCTGGATCGTATAGAAACGTGCTATACTGATATCTAACTTTGCTCAAACTTTGTCCTTCACCTTTCTCCATGTCGCGTCTTTATCTTCTTCTTTCGCCACATTCTTGAGTGCCGATCCTACGTATTTCTCGAACGGCACGCCCTGCATGTACAGTATGTTATACCTGTTCTCATTTAGCACCTCGTCAAAGCATTGACCATGGCCCACCGGATTTCTTGACAATGCATCTGCCACAATATTCTGTGGTCCAGGAATATACATAACTGTGAACTGAAACTCCTGTAAATATAGTGCCCTCTATGATTGAGTCTGGCTGACATCAAAAACTGTAGTGACTTGTGGTCAGTACAGATTTTAGTTTGCCTCCCATACAAATAGTAGCGAAACTTACTAGAACCCTATACTATTGCCAAAGCTCCAAGCTCAGTTACCGTGTAGTTTCTCTCAGCTTTGCTAAGCAGTCGGCTCGCAAAAGCAATTGGTTGTTGTAATACCTCTTCTCGACGCTCTCGCTCTTGGAACAATGTCACACCAAGTCCACTACAGGAACTGTCCGTGGCCATGCAAAATTCTTTCCCTAGGTCTGGATGCCCGAGAAGAAGTACCGATAACAGTGCCCTCTTTAATGCGCTGTAGGATCCCAATTCCATACAGTTTTCTTCCCAGTTAGTTGACATGGTCTGGGTGTCGCCGCACCCTCAATCTTAATGAACCTCCTGTAAAAACTGATTAACCCTAAATAACCACGTAACTGGCGCTTCGTTCTCGGTACAGGAACATATCAGATTGCTTCGAGTTTGTCTGGGTTCGGCTTTATTCCCTCTGGCGTCACAATGTGACCTAGAAACTCGATTTCTTTCCGTCCAAATTCGGACTTTCCTAAATTCACGGTTACTCAATGTCTCTGTAATGCATCGAGCAATGTACTTAATGTTCTATTGCGATCTTGCCAATCCTTCTCTGCTATAAGGACATCATCTACATACAGCGTCACTTTATCTTTTATTTCATCAGGAATGACGGTGTCTAATGCTCCAATAAATGCTGCGGATGACACATTTAATCCAAATGGTAGTTTCCGAAACTGATATGATTTCCCGTAACACAGGAACGCCGTGTATTTCCCGCACCCCCTGTCTAACTCCACCTGCCAAAAACTCATCCTCAGATCTCCTGAGCTGAGTAATCTTATCGCATGGAACCTTTGTAATAGTTCATCGAGCGTCAGTGGCCGATCTGTCTCTGCCTCTGTTATTTTATTGAGTCTCCTTGCGTCCAAAACTAGTCTGACAGAACCATCGTTTTCCTCAACACAGACTAAGGGGCTGTTGTATGGACTGGATGCTGGTTCTATAGTGTCTTGTTGCAGCATACTTTCGATTTATGCCTCTACTCTTTGTTTGTATACGACAGGCATCGGGTATACTTGGGCTCTAAACTGTTTATGACGCTTGACCTGAAATCTATATACAAAATTCCTTATCGCACCTGCATCCTGTTTAAACACACTCTTGTTCATGTACAAAATTTTTCGTAAATCATCGTAGACCGTGGTCCCTCATATGTGCCAGATTTTCTCACTAATCTCTTCATCCAAACATTTCTGAATTTCAGTCTTCCCTTGATTCAACCCCATAACCTGTTCGTGTCTATCGGACTTTACTACGAGACATAGTGCTAAGTGTACATCTTCATTAGCACACAAACAATCATCGAATTTCATTATAACTTCTTCCGAACCTCGACTTAACGCCATTAACCCATTTCGCATGTTAACAACTGCTTTATATTGATTCAAAAAACTTACTCCCAATATTCCTTCAACAGTTAATGATGACACAATCATAAACAAAGTGCTAAACCTCTTTGACTGGCGCACAAAATCTACCTGCACTTGCGACTTCACTTCTATTCCCTTTCCTGAAACTGCTCATCTCACTGTAGTCTTCTGTAATGGCAATGTTGGCCATGGCTTTGTTACACTACAGCAGTTAAACACATCTTCCCTCAACACACTCGTTACGCTGCCTGTGTTGGTGACTCATGCTACAATTACATTGTTGATTTCTATACTAATTATTGGGTGGACTTCACTCGCCACATCTTTTAATTCCTCTAACAAACTTTCCCTCAGCTTACCATAAGTATTGGGACAAAGAGCATATGAGTCCAGTCTACATTGTTGCCAGATGTATCCAAGATGGCGGCGATGACGTCATTCAAGATGGCGTGAAGTTTGAATTTTGGTGGGAAAGTGCCATGCCCCCCTCCCCCAGAAAAATGGCGCAAAGTTCAAATTCCAACAGGATAATGCACCACACGTAGGTTATCTCTACTAAACAAAGAAAATGGCGGGAAGAAAGGCCCCTTGGGCTACCTCCACTAACCTAAGTCGCCTGACCGCCACATCCTCCTATGAACTGGCACCAAGTTTGATTTCCAAAAGGATAATGCACCACACCCCTCTTATCTCTACTAAAAAAAGAAAATCGCTGAAACATATCTCACTTGGGATACCCCCACTAACCTAAGTCAACCGAGCGCCAATTCATCCTAAGAACTGGCACCAAATTTGAATTTTTGACGTAAACAAAGGTCACTTGGGGTTTCGCAACCAACCTAAGAAAATTGCAGGAAGATAGGTCACTTCTAGTAACCTAATTCATAAGACTGCCACCTCCTCCTAAGAATTGGCACCAAGATTGAATTCCAATAGGATAATGCATCACACTGCTGTTATCTCTACCAAGCAAAGAAAATCGCTGGAAAATAGCTCACTTAGCCTGCCTCCATTAAACTTGGAATGAATTTTCGCAAATGCCACGCCCACCTGGACTCAGAAGGAAATAGTTAAACTCTCCACCACGGTCCTCAAGCGACTGCCACGTCCACTTGCCGACCCATGTTGGCGGGCTAACGAGTACTAACTTGTACTAACGTGCACAGACATGACGTCATCCAAGATGGTGGGGTGAAATGGCCAGAAAACTGCTCTGGACACAAGTCTTTATTTGGCAGGCAGTGTCACCACCATGAGATTTAGTGTCCAACTGACCTAGTGCACATTACAGCCACCAGAGGGTACTGCCATCCCTCCTAAGACCTAATCCGAGATGGTGATCTGTAAGGGCGAAAATGGTGGGAAAGTGACTCAGGCTGCGCTGGGCTGCTGGGCAGAGTATAGAAGGAGTGCACCCTATTTATTTTCGAACATTTTATTTACCTATTGCATATACTTGTCACACTGATGCAACACACATGCTTGGGGTCACGCCACACAGCCGACAGATCTGTAACTACTCCTAAATAACGCTCTCCAGACACGCAAACAACTCCTAATTTACCCAAATAATTTGAGTAGAGACATCCAGACTCCTCCTAAATAATGCAGCACAGTGATGCGTAGACACGCTCAGTACTCGTAAACTGTCGAAATAGCGCATAGCACAGCCTACAGACCTGCTCGAAAAATAATGCAACAGACACGGAACCACTGTATGCAGACACCGCCCCTGTCCACTGGAGCGCACTGGAGCCGTGCCAAGTGACGCGGCCGTCAGCTGTTAAACCACACACAGCTGCCTACAGGCATGATGCAGATACATCCCTTTTCATACTTGACACAAGAGAAATTCCTATCCAAATGATGACGCGATCGGATGGGAGGGAAGACTTACGTACAGAGAGCAGATGCTCCGAGCTGTGCTGTGCGCGCCGGCGCAGGTGGAAGTTGCGTCTGTACAGTTTGCGCTATACCGACGTCACAGAATTCCAAGGCGCAGCCCCTATACGCGAGATACCTCTGGACAGCACACGTCTTTATCGCAGATGGCAGAATAGCACAGGCTGCTTCCATCTAATGGAACATACGAACTGCCTTCAGCCGTGTGTACCCACCCCAGCATGGCTCTCGCCTCGCCGCGAAACGTCTGCGTAGTGACTCGCCATCTAAAACTTTCTCAATATTATTCTTACATCAAATGTCTTTGTAAAAAAATAAGAGCCAACTCGACCTCTCGGGAACTGCATAGTGTTCCAGAAATAGTTAACGCTCGCATTCTAGATGTCTCAGCTTGTATGCACGGAAATTCCTACTCTAACAGAACCTGTTTACGAGAATAACATCGAATGCACTCATCCCAGCGTTCCTAACGTTTTACCCTTCCAGATTTCAACATACGCAAACGTTCCCTCCGCTATGTAGAACTCCTATATCCCAGCACAAACGATGTCAATGAATCCAGAATTCTGATTGGGTCTTATCGAATTTACCCGCCGATTACTCATGCCACCGGTATCGAAGTATCATCCACCTATGCTTTCTCGGACTTTCAGCGCCTATTTTACACAGATCGCTAAATTGCATTGATAGTTAAACTCGCAAAGTTGTCTGCAGATTATCAAATACATACAAGACTCACGAGAATGTTGGAAGCTCGGAAGATATTTACCAGTGTAACTACACTTAAATATTACCATTGCTGCCACAGTGTGACACCAATCAATGTACAGGTAATGTATATTTTTGATGACTGTGCTTCACAGTATCTATAGCGCATATAATTTTCCACATAAAAACTCTCTCTCATACACTAATGGTTATCAATATGCTGACTCTATACGTCACTCACGATAGGACAACAGTCAGCCTCTCTAGTCCTGCCATAACATAAACCACAGTAACTTTAAAATGCAATATAAACACATTTTACATATTGTAAGTCACACTAACTTTACAATACAATATATACACATTCTACACAAGCAGTGCACTTATCTTTTATATCTGTTCAGCACCCGAAAAAATTATCGTACACCTACACTCACACCGGCTACATGTCACGATGCCCCCCGGTCCCAGGCAAGCGCAGTCAGCCTTTTCTTTCTTTCTACAGGCGCGACATTCAGCGGTAATAAAGTACTTTACACTGATAACCATTTCGCACTGACAACTAAACCTCACAAAGTTGTCTACAGATCATCAAATGCATACGAGACTCGCAAGAATATTGGAGCGTGAAACCAATCACCATCCCAGTAATATATCACCGAGTACCGTGTCGATCTAGTGAACATACAGTTCATATCGCCCACCATACAAAATAACCCCTTTTACATGAGCGGGCCGAAGTCGCTCTCAGAACTGTTGTACAAATTCGGGATCGCTTCCCCTCAGCACAAACGCTTTACTGACTCTGTTTCCTTGCCTGCTCACTTTTCTACGCACATCTCCAGACTCGTGGATTACAGGAACACAGGTATTTTAGCCATAATACTATCCTATTTTCGCAATACTTCTCCATTTCGAGCACTCGGCAGCATCCTACCGGTCGCTAATGCAACACAAGTCTTGGGATATATACTCGAAATCATTTCTCTACAAACACGAAACTTTAGCTGCGTGGAGTGTGCTCAAGACCACTGACTAACTAGAAACAAACACATGAAAAATCATATTTCCACTCGCGAATACCGCTCTCGCTGGTCTAACATACTCCAAATCATCCATATAATCTACAAGGCAACTAAGTTCCCTCCCATGTCTAGAGAACAGGCAAACATATCCTCCACATGCCAGATGCACACACATATGTCTAGTGAATGACGTTTCACGCCTTGCTTTGCCTGTTTTGTTTAATATCTAGTTTCTAGCTGCACTGCTGCATTGGTTAAAATAAAATTTTGTAGATGTACTAATATAAATATCTGCTGTCTACAGATCCAGTAAATAATAATTTTATGATCTACTTACAAGAAAACGAGGGAACATAAATAGACATTTCCCTTCACAGGAATTGCATAAATAATTTTTTTACAATTTGGTAATTTGCCTGCTAGAGTAAGTTCTTGTGATGCATCACTCTAGTGTTAAGATGTGACATAGGTATTAAACATGGCCATTTTTACTGTAATATTTTTTCTGCTTGAGCTATGTCATGTTTAGGTATAAGTTATTGCATTTGCTGCTGCTGTTTGCCAGGCATAGTCCTATTGAATTTCACTTTGTATTACTCTGTTAAGCCAGTTTTACTGCTGATTTATTTTTCTTGTTGCTGCACATTGCCTTATATTAGCGACAATGTTTGCTTTTCTTTAACATCTGGTCGATTACATCTCTCTTTCTATGACACGGTGGTAGGACTCACAAGAAGAACATAAGGGACAAGCACACGCATTGTTGATTTTGGGTCAGTATTATTTCGTATCGTAGGCAATGATTTATTGACGAAGTATTATAATTAGTAGTAGTGGTGGGAGCATGATATGTACGTATTTGAGCATCAGGTTTATGAAGTATGTGTTTGTGGAAAGGAGATGACTATGCCCTGTTGTAGGGAACGTATGTATTTGACTTGGAGTACTGGGACAGCAAAGGGAAGAGTATGTCCAGTCATAAAGCGGGTACAGACATTTCCATTTCCAGAGCCACCGCCTACAGTAGGGTGTATTTCTGATACTTCGCTCGTTGTCAAATGACGTTCAATTGAGATCGCGATCGGAAGACGGGCGGCTCTCCTGATCAAGTGGAAATTTGCGAAGATTGTGTATGGAGGTGCATTTGCGCTGGACCGTCATTCCCTCACAAGTAAATTGTTCGGTTGACTGCTTCTGCACATTTCGCATCTTTATTTAGTTGAGAGAAGATCGATTATGGTGTGTGCATCTGGCATTTGGAAGATACGTTTGCCTGCTCTCTAGAGAAGGGAAAGACCTTAGTTGTCTTGTAGATTATGTAAGTAGGCTGTTTAAGTTCTTATATTGGCAACGCCACCGCCACGTAGCGCTCTGTATGAAAATCACTGGCTGTGCTGTGTGCAGTCTCTGGCTGGGTGGCATTGTTGGAAATTTGGGCAGTTGGCTGTTAACAGCGCGTAGCGTTGCGCAGTGGGAGGTGAGCCGCCAGCAGTGGTGGATGTGGGGAGAGAGATGGCGGAGTTTTGAGAGCCGATGATCTGGACGTGTGTCCATCAGAGACAGTACATTTGTAAGACTGGATGTCATGAACTGATATTTATATATTATGACTTTTGAACACTATTAAGGTAAATACATTGTTTGTTCTCTATCAAAATCTTTCATTTGCTAACTATGCCTATCAATAGGTAGTGCCTTCAGTAGTTTGAATCTTTTATTCAGCTGGCAGTAGTGGCGCTCGCTGTATTGCAGTAGTTCGAGTAACGAAGATTTTTGTGAGGTAAGTGATTTGAGAAACGTATAGGTTATGTTAGTCAGGGCCATTCTTTTGTAGGGATTTTTGAAAGTCAGATTGCGTTGCGCTACAAAATATTGTGTGTCAGTTTAAGCACAGTCATGTATAATTTTTCTAAGGGGACGTTTCAATTATATGGTTGATTTGGAGTATTCGTGGGTGGAAATATGATTATTCATGTGTTTTCAGTTAGTCAGCCGTCTAAAGCACGCTCCATGTAGTGTTTGTAGAGAAATAATTTAGTCTAAATCTCGGGGAATGCGTAAGCGATCGGTAGCATGCTGCCTGGTGCTTGATATCCAGAAGTATTGCGGAAATGGGATAATATTATGGCGAAAATAAGTGTGTTATTGTGATCCGCGAGTCTGGAGATGTGCACAGAAAAGCGACAGGCAAGGAAGTAGAGACAGTAAAGCGTTTGTGTCGAGGGGAGCGATCCGGAATTTATAGAAGAGTTCTGAGAGCGACTTCGGCCCGCTGATGTAAAAGGGGTTATTTTGTATGGTGGGCGATATGAACTGTATGTTCACTAGATCGACACGGTACTCGGTGATATAATGCTGGGACGCTGATCGGTTTCATGCTCCGATATTCTTGCGAGTCTCGTATGTAATTGATGACGTTTAGACAACTTTGTGAGGTTTAGTTGACGGTGCGAAATGCTGATCAGTGTAAAGTACTTTATTACCGCTGAATGTCGCGTCTGTAGAAAGAAAAAAATGGCTGACTGCGCTTCCCTGGTACTGGGGAGCATCGTAAAGTGTAGCCGGCGTGAGTGTAGGTGTACGATAATTTTTTCGGGTGCTGAACAGATATCAAAATTGTGCGCTGTTTGTGTAAAATGTGTATATATTGTAAAGTTAGTGTGGCTTACAATGTGTAAAATGTGTTAATATTGTATATGGTTTATGTTATGGCATGATTAGAGAGGATGTCTGTGTCGTATCGTGGGGGACATATAGATTCATCACATCAATAACAACGAGGGTATGAGAGAGAGTTTTTAGGTGGAAAATCATATGCGCTATAGGTACTGAAGCACAGTCATCAAGAGGAGACATTACCCATACATTGATTCGTGTCAGACGTAAGCTACAATCGTAATATTTAATTGTAGTTACAGTGGTAAATATCTCCCTGGCTTGCAATATTCTTGTCAGTCTTGCATGTATCTGATAATGTGGAGACAACTTTGCGGGTTTAATTGTCAATGCAATTTAGCGATCTGTGTAAAATAACCCCTGAAAGCCCCAGAAAGAATAGGTGGATGGTCCTTCGATACAGGCGGCACAACTAATTCGGCGGGTAAATTCGATAAGACCCAATCAGAATGTTCGATTCATTGTCATCGTTTGTGCTGGGATATAGGAGCTCTACATAGCGGAGGGAACGTTTTCGTAAGTTGAAATCTGGAAGGGTAAAACGTTAGGAACGCTGGGATGAGTGCATTCGATGTTATTCTCGTAAACAGGTTCTGTTAGAGTAGGAATTTCCCTGCATACAAGCTGAGACATCTAGAACGCGAGCGTTAACTATTTCTGGAACACTATGCAGTTCCCGAGAGGTCGAGTTGGCTCTTATTTTTTTACAAAGACATTTGATGTAAGAATAATATTGAGAAAGTTTTAGATGGCGAGTCACTACGCAGACGTTTCGCGGCGAGGCGAGAGCCATGCTGGGGTGGGTACACACGGCTGAAGGCAGTTCGTATGTTCCATTAGATGGAAGCAGCCTGTGCTATTCTGCCATCTGCGATAAAGACGTGTGCTGTCCAGAGGTATCTCGCGTATAGGGGCTGCGCCTTGGAATTCTGTGACGTCGGTATAGCGCAAACTGTACAGACGCAACTTCCACCTGCGCCGGCGCGCACAGCACAGCTCGGAGCATCTGCTCTCTGTACGTAAGTCTTCCCTCCCATCCGATCGCGTCATCATTTGGATAGGAATTTCTCTTGTGTCAAGTATGAAAAGGGATGTATCTGCATCATGCCTGTAGGCAGCTGTGTGTGGTTTGACAGCTGACGGCCGCGTCACTTGGCACGGCTCCTATTGCGCTCCAGTGGACAGGGGCGGTGACTGCATACAATGGTTGCGTGTCCGTCGCATTATTTTTCGAGCAGGTCTGTAGGCTGTGCTGTGCGCTATTTCGACAGTTTACGAGTACTGAGCATGTCTACGCATCACTGTACTGCTTTATTTAGGAGGAGTCTGAAAGTGCGGTGGTGGTGACACTGCCTGCAAAATAAAGACTTGTGTTCAGCGCAGTTTTCTGGCCATTTCACCGCACCATTTTTTGGGTAAATTAGGAGTCGTTTGCGTTTATGGAGAGCGTTATTTAGTAGTAGTTCACAGATCTGTGGGCCATGTGGCGTGACCCCGAGCATGTGTTACATCAGTGTGACAAATATATCAACAGGTGCACTCCTTTCTTACTCTGCCCAGCAGCCTGAGTCATTTTCGGCCCTACACACCACCATCTGGGATTAGCTCATATTAGGGATGACAGTACCGTCTGGAGGCTGTAATGTGTACTAGGTCAGTTGGATACTAAATCTCGAGGTGGTGACACTGCCTGCAAAATAAAGACTTGTGTTCAGCGCAGTTTTCTGGCCATTTCACCGCAGCATCTTGGATGACATCATGCAATGTGCACGTTAGTACAAGTTAGTACAGGTTAGTGCACATTAGTACACGTTAGCCGCCGACATGGATCGGTAAGGGACGTGGTGGTCAGTTGAGTATCGTGGTGGAGAGTTTGACTATTTCCTTCCAAGTCCAGGTGGGTGTGGCATTCGCGAAAATTCATTCCAAGTCCACAGTAGCGCGCTCTGGTGATGTCAATATGTACTAGGCCTCGTGGTGAACACACTGTATGCCGCCATCTTCAATAACGGTACTTGCGTCATCACGTGACGTTACGACAGCGGCCTCTGGCGGTGGCGATATGTACTAAGTCAGTTGGAGTCTGGAGCTCTTGTTTAATACACTGCGTGCCGCCATCTTGGATTACGTCACAGATGAGAGCGCCGTCTAGTGGTGACGATGCTTACTAAGCCAGTTGGGCTCCGGACCTAGTGGCGAACACATCTGCATGAAATCGTTTAAATAATAAAGAGAAGTCCTTTCTTCCCACGAATCCTTAGGAGGAGGGAGCGAGTGAGGTTAGTACAAGTGTGTTTTCTTTCGAACCATTTTTTTACCTTAGCAGTGAAACCGCAACTGAGCTTTTTTCAATGCCAAAATTCAAAGTTGGCGCCAGTTCGTACGAGGAATTGGCGGTCGGTTGACAGGTTAGTGGAGGTAGCTGAAGTGACATATCCTCGAGCGATTTTCTTTGCTTAGTAGAAATAACCGGCGAGTGATACATTATCCTGTTGGAGTTTGAACTTCGAGCCATTTTTCTGGTGGAGGGGGGTGTGGCAGTTCCCCTCCAAAATTCGAACTTCCCGCCACCTTCAATGACGTCATTGCCGCCATCTTGGATGACGTTATGCACTGTTGCCAAGGCTACCTTCAATGACGCCATCTGGGATGACGTGTTCGCCGCCATCTTGGATACATCTGGCAACAGTGCAGAGTGGACTGATACACAGGTTGTCCCAATACTTATATGGTGGAAGGTTGTTATGGAAGAGTTTTCCGCCATTGATTTCTCGATATTCCCTCGGGCTATAGCCGTCGACTTGCATGCTAATGACCGGTTCCTCATTTAGTAACATTATGTCGATTGAGCACTACCCGAAAGAAAGCTGGCGAAGGAGAAACTTTCGGATGATAATACCAAGCTATTCAGTTGACCGAGTGTGTCTGAACGCTGCAACAGGGCGACCCCACTACGAAAATTGTCTGTCAATCCACTGATTCATAGGTTCCCATAACTTCGGTTCATCTACGTGGGATTCATGTCTCGTTCTGGGGTGATGTAATCAGAAGCAGTCGTGTGGGTATGCGCTAGTGCGAACTACGCCACACCTCCGTCTCGCGAGCACTAAATGCCTCCGAACTACTCCGTAGAGAAAAAGCGATCTTAGTACCAATTCCTGAACATCGCGGATAGTCTTAGGTAGAAGGAAGGACAGCATAGGTCGTAAATTTTAAACTGTTTATTGCACATGAGTTCCAGCTAGTGTGTAGCTATTTTCAATGCAGTTATATCCAAGTTATTATGACGTATCGTATTTAAATGAGCCGTCATGATTTGGATATAATTGGACCGAAAATGTCTTTGGACAGTAGCTGAAATCGATCTGTAGTAGTCAGAACGAAATTTACCACCGATGTTTCCCTTCTTCCCATCTTGGATCTTATTAACACGGTCGTGGATTACGCTGCTCCTGATGGAAACAAACCTGAGCACAAATAGTTCCATAACGTTCACTCCATTACTGGATGCTAAAGGGGCGACTTTGGTTGAGGCAGCAGCTGCAGAGTTGTGTACTATAATTAGTAGTGCTAACCGTGTTGCTGTGCAGTGGACGTTGGGGAAAGAGGGTAGGATTTTCTTTTGTTAGTTGCGAAAATATTAATCACTAACATTTCCATTAAGACGGAAATGGGCTACGAACGACATCTGCAAATTGTTAACAAACTCATTGTCATTATTTACGTTGACGGTGCCTGATGGATGTATTGCAATCTCTGTCTTCCCTTGCAGTTCTTACTCTCTGCAGCTCCCTCCCATGGAAGTCCATACGTGATATCTTCACAGGTATCCTATCATCATGGTCCTTCTTCTTGTCAGTATTTTCTATACATTCCTTTCTTCATTCCTTACCTTACCTGTACACCTAACTTTCAATGTTCTTCTGTAGCACCACAGCTCAAATGTTTCAATGATCTTTTTCCCGCAATCCGTTGCGCTACCATTCAGCCCCGTGCCCCAAACGTATATTCTCAAATAAAAGTTTGTGTGTGATACGAGTAGACTTCTCTCGGTCAGGAATGCCCTTTTTGCTACCGCCAGTCTGCTTTTAATGTGCCCCTTGCTCCGTCCATTGTGGGTTATATTTCTGCCTGTTGTTGTTGTTGTTGTTGTTGTTGTGGTCTTCAGTCCTGAGACTGGTTTGATGCAGCTCTCCATGCTACTCTATCCTGTGCAAGCTTCTTCATCTTCCAGTACCTACAGCAACCTACATCCTTCTGAATCTGCTTAGTATATTCATCTCTTGGTCTCCCTCTACGACTTTTACCCTCCACGCTGCCCTCCAATACTAAATTCGTGATCCCTTGATGCCTCAGAACATGTCCTGCCAACCGATCCCTTCTTCTGGTCAAGTTGTGCCACGGACTTCTCTTCTCCCCAATCCTATTCAATACCTCCTCATTAGTTATGTGATCTACCCATCTAATCTTCAGCATTCTTCTGTAGCACCACATTTCGAAAGCTTCTATTCTCTTCTTCTCCAAACTACTCATCGTCCATGTTTCACTTCCATACATGGCTACACTCCATACAAATACTTTCAGAAACGACTTCCTGACACTTAAATCTATACTCGATGTTAACAAATTTCTCTTCTTCAGAAACGCTTTCCTTGCCATTGCCAGTCTACATTTTATATCCTCTCTACTTCTACCGTCATCAGTTATTTTGCTCCCCAAATAGCAAAACTCCTTTACTACTTTAATGTCTCATTTCCTAATCTAATTCCCTCAGCATCACCCGACTTAATTCGACTACATTCCATTATCCTCGTTTTCCTTTGGTTGATGTTCATCCTATATCCTCCTTTCAAGACACTATCCATTCCATTCAACTGCTCTTCCAAGTCCTTTGCTGTCTCTGACAGAATTACAATGTCATCGGCGAACCTCAAAGTTTTTATTTCTTCTCTATGGATTTTAATACCTACTCCGAACATTTCTTTTTTTTTTTTTATTGCTTGTTCAATATACAGATTGAATAACATCGGGGATAAGCTACAACCCTGTCTCACTCCCTTCCCAACCACTGCTTCCCTTTCATGTCCTTCAACTCTTATAACTGCCATCTGGTTTCTGTACAAATTGTAAATAGCCTTTCGCTCCCTGTATTTTACCCCTGCCACCTTCACAATTTGAAAGAGAGTATTCCAGTCAACATTGTCAAAAGCTTTCTCTAAGTCTACAAATGCTAGAAACGTAGGTTTGCCTTTCCTTTATCTTTCTTCTAAGATAAGTCGTAGGGTCAGTATTGCCTCACGTGTTCCAGTGTTTCTACGGAATCCAAACTGATCTTCCCCGAGGTCGGCTTCTACTAGTTTTTCCATTCGTGTTTAAAGAATTCGCGTTAGTATTTTGCAGCTGTGGCTTATTAAACTGACTGTTCGGTAATTTTCACATCTGTCAACAACTGCTTTCTTTGGGATTAGAATTATTATATTCTTCTTGAAGTCTGAGGGTATTTCGCCTGTTTCATACATCTTGCTCACCCGGTGGTAGAGGTTTGTCAGGACTGGCTCTCCCAAGTCCGTCAGTAGTTCTAAAGGAATGTTGTCTACTCCGGGGGCCTTGTTTCGACTGAGGTCTTTCAGTGCTCTGTCAAACTCTTCACGCAGTATCGTATCTCCCATTTCATCTTTATCTACATCCTCTTCCATTTCCATAATATTGTCCTCAAGTACATCGCCCTTATATAGACCCTTATATACTCCTTCCACCTTTCCCTTCTTTGCTTAGAAATAGGTTTCCATCTGAGATCTTGATGTTCATGCAAGTGGTTCTCTTATCTCCAAAGGTCTCTTTAATTTTCCTGTAGGCAGTATCTATCTTACCCGTAGTGAGATAAGCCTCTACATCCTTACATTTGTCCTCTAGCAATCCCTGCTTAGCCATTTTGCACTTCCTGTCGATCTCATTTTTGAGACGTTTGTATTCCTTTTTGCCTGCTTCATTTATTGCATTCTTATATTTTCTCCTTTCATCAATTAAATTCAATATTTCTTTTGTTACCCGAGGATTTCTACTAGCCCTCGTCTTTTTACCTACTTGATCCTCTGCTGCCTTCACTACTTCATCCTTCAGAGCTACCCATTCTTCTTCTACTGTATTTCTTTCCCCCATTCCTGTCAATTGTTCCCTTATGCTCTCACTGAAACTCTGTACAACCTCTGGTTCTTTCAGTTTATCCAGGTCCCATCTCCTTAAATTCCCACCTTTTTGCAGTTTCTTCAGTTTTAATCTACAGTTCATAACCAATAGATTGCGGTCAGAGTCCACATCTGCCCCTGGAAATTTCTTACTATTTAAAACCTGGTTCCTAAATCTCTGTCTTACCAGTATATAATCTATCTGAAACTTGTCAGTATCTCCAGGCTTCTTCCATGTATACAGCCTTCTCTTATGATTCTTGAACCGAGTGTTAGCTATGATTAAGTTGTGCTCTGTGCAAAATTCTACCAGGCGGCTTCCTCTTTCATTTCTTAGCCCCAATCCATATTCACCAACTACGTTTCCTTCTCTCCCTTTTTCCACTACCGAATTCCAGTCACCCATGGCTATTAAATTTTTTTCACCCTTCACTATCTGAATAATTTCTTTTATTTCATCATACGTTTCTTCAATTTCTTAGTCATCTGCAGAGCTACTGTAGTAGGCGTGGGCTTTGTATCTATCTATCTTTGCCACAATAATGCGGTCACTATGTTGTTTGTAGTAGCTTACCCGCATTCCTATTTTCCTATTCAGTATTAAACCTACTCCTGCATTACCCCTATTTGATTATGTATTTATAATCCTGTATTCACCAATTCCCACTATATCTAACTTTAACCTATCCATTTCCCTTTTTAAATTTTCTAACCTACCTGCCCTGTTAAGGGATCTGGCATTCCACGCTCCGATCCGTAGAACGCCAGTTTTCTTTCTCTTGATAACGACGTCCTCCTGAGTAGTCCCCGCCCGGAGATCCGAATGGGGGACTATTTTACCTCCGGAATATTTTACCCAAGAGGACGCCATGATCATTTAACCATACAGTAAAGCTGCATGCCCTTGGGAAAAATTACGGCCGTAGTTTCCCCCTGCTTTCAGCCGTTCGCAGTACCTGCACAGCAAGGTCGTTTTGGTTAGTGTTACAAGGCCAGATCAGTCAATCATCCAGACTGTTGCCCTTGCAACTATTGAAAAGGCTGCTGCCCCTCTTTAGGAACCACACGTTTGTCTGGCCTCTCAACAGATACCCCTCCATTGTGGTTGCACCTACGGTACGACTATCTGTATCGCTGAGGCACGCAAGCCTCCCCACCAACGGCAAGGTCCATGGTTTCTGCCTAGATAGCGGAATTGCCTGACTTCATCTGCTTCGTGATCCCAGAATCTGAGTTAAGTTTCTCGCTGTCCTCGTTTCTGCTGCTTCTCATTACTTCCATCTTTATTCGATTTACTCTCAAACCATATTCTGTACGCATTAGACGATTACATTCAACAGATCCTGTAATTGTTGTTCACTTTAGTGAGGATAGCAATGTCATTAGCGAATGTTGTCATTGATATCTTTTCACCATGAATTTTAATCCCAATTTTGAACCTTTCTTTTATTTCTGCTGTTGCTTCTTCGATGTATAGACTGAACAGTAGGGGCGAAAGACTGCAGCCCTGTCTTACACCACTTTCAATCGGAGCACTTTGTTCTTGGTCTTCCGCTTTTATTTTTCCGTCTTGGTGTTTTCGAAGTCGGCAAATCCTATGAAAATGTCTCGAGATTTCTTCAGCTCTGTTTCCATTAACAACTGCAACGCCAGAGCTGCCTCTCTGGTGCTTTTACTTTTCCAAAATCCAAAGTGATCGCCATACAATAGATCCTCGATTCTCTTTTCCTTCTCCACTTGGACGGCAAAGACGATGCTCGCCCTCTGATGGGACGGCGTGGCCTTCTTGTAGCAGCGCTTCGAACAGCTTCGATGTTGCCTGCTGTGCGAGCGGTTCGCACGACCGCTGAACCTCCTTCCTGAGAATTACGTAGCCGTAGATTAATTGCATGTTCTGACAGAACGTGATCGTGGTCTCTTAATTTGCTAAGCGTCTAACTTGAAACGGGAACCCAGTAACAGTTTCAGGTTGGTTATGTAACGCCTTCCAGGGGCAACAAAAATTTCATTTCCAATAATTCACATAATTACCAACCGAATTCAGGAAATTAAAACCCTGTCATTATCTATTCATTACGAGGTATAGCCTTCTATTAAACGTTTTACACAGTAAGATGAGAATTACAGTCAGAAACTCGGCAGTTCCAGAAAATTTGCATTTCTCTTCGGTATATTTTCTGTGTAACCAGGTAGATGTGCGTTTGATATGACCGGAAAAAATTTGTGTTTATATATGACCAGACGTGTATGCACTGTGTAACCCTGTAATGTTCTTAAAATGTGTATATACTCTCGGTAGATTTTATATATCACCAGACTGATGTGCTGTGTATAACCGTCCAGATCCCATTAAATATCTATGTATTGTCGCATCTTATTACATATAGGAGCAGACAGATGTACATTTTTGTAATTCTGCAGTTCTCATGAAATTTGCATTTGTTTTTCGATATGTCGTATATGTGACCAGGCAGATGTGCAATTGTGTATGTGTGCAGCTATCATAAGTTTTGTATATGTTTACGTGATACAGTAATCTCTAGAATTATGCACAAGCCCTAATGACGTGGCGTTAGCACACACGCAGAGCTTGTTATGATGCGAGCTGTGACACATACAGGGTGTTTCAAAAATGACCGGTATATTTGAAACGGCAATAAAAACTAAACGAGCAGCGATAGAAATACACCGTTTGTGGCAATATGCTTGGGACAACAGTACATTTTCAGGCAGACAAACTTTCGAAATTACAGTAGTTACAATTTTCAACAACAGATGGCGCTGCAAGTGATGTGAAAGATATAGAAGACAACGCAGTCTGTGGGTGCGCCATTCTGTACGTCGTCTTTCTGCTGTAAGCGTGTGCTGTTCACAATGTGCAAGTGTGCTGTAGGCAACATGGTTTATTCCTTAGAACAGAGGATTTTTCTGGTGTTGGAATTCCACCACCTAGAACACAGTGTTGTTGCAACAAGACGAAGTTTTCAACGGAGGTTTAATGTAACCAAAGGACCGAAAAGCAATACAATAAAGGATCTGTTTGAAAAATTTCAACGGACTGGGAACGTGACTGATGAACGTGCTGGAAAGGTAGGGCGACCGCGTACGGCAACCACAGAGGGCAACGCGCAGCTAGTGCAGCAGGTGATCCAACAGTGGCCTCGGGTTTCCGTTCACCATGTTGCAGCTGCGGTCCAAATGACGCCAACGTCCACGTATCGTCTCATGTGCCAGAGTTTACACCTCTATCCATACAAAATTCAAACGCGGCAACCCCTCAGCGCCGCTACCATTGCTGCACGAGAGACATTCGCTAACGATATAGTGCACAGGATTGATGACGGCGATATGCATGTGGGCAGCATTTGGTTTACTGACGAAGCTTATTTTTACCTGGACGGCTTCGTCAATAAACAGAACTGGCGCATATGGGGAACCGAAAAGCCCCATGTTGCAGTCCCATCGTCCCTGCATCCTCAAAAAGTACTGGTCTGGGCCGCCATTTCTTCCAAAGGAATCATTGGCCCATTTTTCAGATCCGAAACAATTACTGCATCATGCTATCTGGACATTCTTCGTGAATTTGTGGCGGTACAAACTGCCTTAGACGACACTGCGAACACCTCGTGGTTTATGCAAGTTGGTGCCCGGCCACATCGCACGGCTGACGTCTTTAATTTCCTGAATGAAGATTTCGATGATCGTGTGATTGCTTTGGGCTATCCGAAACATACAGGAGGCGGCGTGGATTGGCCTCCCTATTTGCCAGACATGAACCCCTGTGACTTCTTTCTGTGGGGACACTTGAAAGACTAGGTGTACCGCAGGAATCCAGAAACAATTGAACAGCTGAAGCAGTACATCTCATCTGCATGTGAAGCCATTCCGCCAGACACGTTGTCAAAGGTTTCGGGTAATTTCATTCAGAGACTACGCCATATTATTGCTACGCATGGTGGATATGTGGAAAATATCGTACTATAGAGTTTCCCAGACCGCAGCGCCATCTGTTGTTGAAAATTGTAACTACTGTAATTTCGAAAGTTTGTCTGCCTGAAAATGTACTGTTGTCCCAAGCATATTGCAACAAACGGTGTATTTCTATCGCTGCTCGTTTAGTTTTTATTGCCGTTTCAAATATACCGGTCATTTTTGAAACACCCTGTATTAGCGCCTCTCCTGCTAGCGCCATCTCGCGACGCCGCCTGCAGTGTAAGTACAGAGCCGGAGTTTCGGCAGTACCTGGCGTGCGCTCGTGTGTCATGGGGACACTCAACATTTATAATGACACCTCTCTTGGACGCCTACGTGCTACTTACGACAATTTTGTAAGGCCTGCGTGTTACAGGTAACTATTTGTTGTGGCCACCAGACATCACGGCGCCTAGAGTATCAGCAACCAAACTGACAGCCTGCAGCCGCGGGTTGCCCGCGTCGCGGGCACACCGAAGCACTACACAACCGACAGGCACTGTTGATGAACGGCCACAACAACAACAACAACAACACAGCAAAGACACCAGCGGCCACCAGGGGCCACTACCGGCCCATGTAAACATAAGGAAGGGGTCACTGCAGATCCCGGAACTATTTTCACACTTCAAACCACGTGATGGAAAATAGTTCCGAGGTACTCATCCGCCGAAGCGCTCTAAAGGCCGGCGCTCGGCCGCACATCGACAGTTCATCGACCGCCAGCAGACGTGGATAGTTGCTGCCCCGGCAACCCAGCTCGGATCTTCTCGCTGATCTCTGGATTAGGCTCGGTATATCGGAGAAGTCTCTGGCGGAGACTAGTAGGAAATTATTTCTGTTGTTTTCTATCTTATCCTTGTATGTAGTTGTGATTCGAAGACGGATCACTGTTTTGTCTTGGTGTTATACTTGGAGAATTTGTTTTGGTTAGTTGAACAGTCCAATAAATTGTTTTCGGACTTTGATCGTTAGTTTCTTCTGCTTACGCAGACATAACACTAAGGACATCACAAACATCCATGCCCGAGGCAGGATTCGAACCTGCGACCGTAGCGGTTCCAATGATGTTGTTATGTGGTACGATGTGCCCTACAAGTCTGTCTCTTCTTGTTTGGGTGTGCCTCCACAGAGATCTGGTTTCCTGTACTCTTCTAAGCACCTCTTCATTTGTTACTTTGTGTCTCCAGCTGATCTTCATCATCCTTCTATAGCACCACACCTCCAGGGCCTCTAGCCGTCTTCTCTCTTCTCTTCCAATCCAAGTTTCACATCCGTATAGGGCCACACTTCAACCGAAAGCTTTCATGATACGTTTCCTTATTTTCAGACTGATGCTGTTGCTGGTGAGTAAGTTTCTCCTCAGATTAAATGCAATTTTGGCCAGTTTGCTCGCAATTTCTTTCCAGCTTCTACCATCCGTTGTGATTTTGCTTCAGAGGTAGGTAAATTCCTCTATCACTTCCAGCTCCTCTCTTCCAATCTTCATTCTCTTCTGTACTGCATACCATCACTTTAGTCTTTTTCTTGTTTCTTCTCATTCCATATTGATTGCATAGAATCCTTTCCATTGTTCTGAGGACTTCCTCTAAATTTTCTTTTATCTCCGTGACAATAACATCATCTGCATAACGTAGTATGTCTACCTTCTGCCCATCACACGGATGCCTTTGTACTTCATTCCACTTTTCCTCAGTACTCTGAACATCAACATCATAACGTTATCAAATGCCTTTTACAGGCCTACAAAGGCAATATAAGTTGGTTTATTTTTCTATAATTGCTTTTCGATAAGGAGTCTCAGTGCCAGAATCGCTTCTCTTGGTCCCAGTCGCCTTCTGAAACCAAACTGATCTTCACTCAGCATATCCTCCACCATCTCTTTAATTCTCTTCAGAATCATTTTTATGAGAATTTTTGACGCATGAGATAACAGGTTTAAAGTTCAGTACTGTTCACATTTTGTAGCTGCTGCCTTGTTTAGTGTGGGAACAATGACGCATTTCTGGAAGTCTGTCGTTCTCTCTCCTGTGTTATAGATGGACCTAATAAGTTTACGCAGCATCGTTTTCATGCTGTCACCAGCATTCTTTATTAGTTCTGCAGGGATATCATCAATACCTGTTGTTTTGTTGTCTTGCAGTTTTTTTTAGAGCTCTGTCAAAATCCTCTCGCAGAATATCATTTTCCTTGTTATATTCGTCTTCTTGCTCTTCTCTTCCTATCACTTCCTCCGAAAGCGGTGTTCCGGCATACAACTCCTCCATGTATTCTTTCTATCTCTTCCTTTCCTTGTCCATCAGTCGCGTTTTTGTATAATCTCCTGTTTTCCATAAGCTCAATAACATCTGCTGTAATCCATTTCCTCTTGTTTTTGGGTTTTGTTTTTCCAACTATCTTTTCTGCTTATTTATATATACCAGATTTAATTTGATCCCAGTTTTCATTTACTTTACCATGTTGAATATTTTTAACTAGGTTGTATGTTTCGTGAGCATAGCGTTTTTCCAGTCTCTCGGACTTCGGTTTCTCTAGTTCCCATTTAAGTTTTACTGTCTTCTTCTTCTTCTTCTTCTTCTTCTTCTTCTGTAGACATTTGAATCTGAGTGGACGTTTCATCAGGACCAGGTTATGGTGACTGCTTATGTCTGCAGATGGATAGCTCCTGTAATCTACTTCCTGGTTCCTAAAACGTGCTTTCACTAGAGTGTAATCAATCTGCAGTCTGCTCCGGTCTCCAGGGGCCTTTCATATGTATTTTCTTCGTCTGTGATGTTAGAAAAGTGTGTGTGCAACGACTTGTAAGCGTCGTAAACAATATTTTTGTCAAGCCTTGTCTTAAAGATAGGACATGTTTCAACTTTTTCATTATGCAACAGTTCGAGTAGGATGGCTTGTTCATCATGATTTTCTTCCAGTAGTAAGTACAACAATAATTTGCGATCACTGATTTGAAAAAAGTGAGTCTATTTCCACGAAATGTTCGCGACTGAGCTGCAAGCTACAGCACTTGGCCGCCAGCGCGCACGAGTCAAGCACTTTAACTTCTACTTTTTCAGTTGTGTACTGAGATATGACTTTCGTTCCAAATTTAAAAACAATTTCCATATATTAGCTGCATTTATTTCGCTGCAACGTATCACCTAAACCGGACGAAAAGTAAAGTAGCCGGCGACCACATTTTTTCACTGCAAACCCTTCAAAATTCATGCTACATAATACTTGAAAAATAGGTATCATAGTAACTTTCACCAATGCCGACAAAATAGACGCTTTATCATCAGTCTATAATTTGAAATTATAATGTATGCAAATATGAACTTTTTGTGCTTCAGAATCGAGTGAGAGGTATTTTATAGCGAAGAAAACCCACGGAACCGATAGAAGTGGTTTTTAATTCCTTAAGAGAAGATTCCTTATAGAAAAACTAACTACAGGAGTTGACGTAGTTTCGTTTCTTTGATATACAGTATTTTTTACAGCAAGAATTTCGGAAACTTATTTTCCTCGTGCACTGCTGTCAGCCGCATTACGGGAACCGCTCACTGCCTGTGTGGCGTTCCCCCGCCGCTGCTGCCGTTGCGGCGAGAACCGAGCCGCGAGGTCGCTCGAGAGTGCTGGCCAGGCCTTCAGCGACGTCCAAGAAACTTTAAGCGTAATTTCAAACCTACTCTAAACTTTTCTCACTTACGTGCTTAACGTCAGATATTGAGCACATTAACTCTCTTCTAAAGTGCTCAGACATTTGAAGCTGAGATCGATTCTCCCAAAAAAAAAACAAAAAAAAAACGGGGTTTCACTGATGTCAACTAAATGGCAAGATGGTGTGAGATGATTATTTTACTCACCGTGAATAATTGCCCAGGGCTACCAACAGAAATTTCGTCCCCAGTTTGTCTGCGGAACACCTAAGAGAAAACAATTACAAGTCAATCTCTAAAGAAGAAGACATGAAAATGATTAGAATAAACAATACGAGACAGCTTCTAGCACATTAGAAAAATATTACCTCGTACAATGAACAGAATCAGAAAAGAAAACCCTGTTGAATGATCAATTATAAGTAACAAACAATTAACTGTTTACATTAATAAATAATGAAGTAGAATAACAGTGCAACAGATGATTACCGTAAAGTCACCCAACCCCATTCCCCTCACTCCTCGCTGAACCTCACCTCAAAATATTTAAACCGAAACTCAAATCAACTGAGCACCAAAACTTCCAACCACTCTCTGACAGATATTACATTCACGTTCAACTATCTACAACTCGTCCCAACTAACCACGCATGCACGCACACCTATGCATACCTACACACAACTACAACACCTACACACATCTCTACTCACATATATACACACCAACGCGCGCCTGCACGCGCCTGCACGCGCCTTTAAGCGCATACATGCACCTATACTAGTCTACACGCGGTAATATGCACCTATAAGCGGATCTACACACGTCTATACACGCCAACGCACGCCTACACTCCCCTACACTCGCCTACTCACGACTACACTGGCCTACACACACACACACACACACACACACACACACACACACACACACACACACAGACAGTCGAAATAATAAACCATACATAATATACCCTTCTCACTCTCACTCTCTCTCTCTCCGTCTGTCTCTCTTACACGGACACACACATATGTACACACACGCACACGCGCAGATATAAAGAGAACAGAAATGTACAGACATCAGCCTTCAGCATATACTTCGTTAGGTTGGCAGCATGTACAGAAACAAACGAAACAGGAAGAGACATTAAGTGAACACATAATGCTTACGACTTTAAATCAGCGTTTTCCGTGAAATATGTACAGCTTGTGACAGAAGAATAATAGTTCTCCACAGCAATTAGCGGAAAGAACATATAAACTGTACAGAAAAAAGTTCGTAGCGTGAAAATGTGCTTATATTTCGTAAGTGAAGTTGTAGTGCGACCGCCAGCATGTGATCAGATGATAGGAAACTTAGATGCCAGCTAGAAACTCGAATAACTTTAAGTAGTCACTTATTTACGTAAAAAGTAAGACGTGAACTGTTCTATAATATACACATATCGCGTATTAAAACAAAACTGTATCACGCTGGATTCCAGTGAAGACACCTTAAAGGCTCTGAGAACTATGGGACTTAAGACACCTTAAAGTAAAACACGAAACATGTAAGGAACAAATAACATACATTGCAACAAGGGAAAAGGCGTTGGGTATTTATAGAAGAGAAATTTCACAACTTGCCACATCTCCGCGCAACTTGTAGAACAAAGGCGTCTTGACGTATTGCCTTAGCTTTCCCTTGTGGTCATATTAGTTCCATTCTCTCTGAGAATGGACCATTTTCTGCTCATTAGATCGAGCTAAAGCTAAAGGAAACGAAACAATAATAAATCAGCAATAAAGCTGATAATTCATGTATTAAAACTAGGAATTAAATTAATGAAAGACGATAAAAGGAAAGCAGAATTCATCTAACTTCGTGTGAAATAGTGTCAACAGCAGAACATAAAGGACGGTCTTCTTAGCTTTTCCTGCCAGCGCAACGGTGCAGTCGCGAATTTCCTACCGTCTCGCTCTGTTCCAGAGCGCGAGGGATAAGCGTGCTCTGTTTGATGCCACGGTATGTGACTTGCGGAACACGTTCGGTACGGTTCTGCGCTCGCGTTCCGTGAATACAATACGAACTTACTGCGTGCCGGACCAGATTTGTGGTCGGATAGCTGTCTTCTTTGCAGAAAGAGCTCAACTTCTCGTTATTAACGAAACCAAATCGACAGATTTCGGGAGTATCCCAAGAGCGCGTTACAGGGCCGCTACCGTCTACAAGTTGCAGATCGATGACCCGGCGGCTCCGACAGCCCACTGGGTACAGGAAGGTCGCACCCCCTGAAGACTGTAGCGCAGACGGAGCAAGACCTGCAGAGCACTCACGGTTGGCACCTAACCTAAATAAACCTAACGTGTCGCGCATAAACGGGTGAAGAGGTGCCCTTACAGTTCGATTGCACTGCTGGCGATAAATTAATGGAAATAGTAAATTCCATATGGTTCGGGATCAAAAAGTTTCCGTTTGAGGGCGTTCCTGGAGCGTCTATGCAACGTAGCGTCGCTGCGATGCGACTTCGGCGGGAACTAGGGCGGCATTCGTGTCTTCCCGACGGGTGTGGGATAGGTGCGGGCACGTGCACTACGGCGACGTTATTACCAAATGCGTCCAGACAGGTCAAACGTGCTGTTACTGTTTTCTTGGCTGTCGGAGAACAAACACCGGTACATGTCCATCGTAGAATGAGGAATGTGTATGGGGCAGAAGTGGGAGACACACGATCACCCGCCCTGCAGTCGTGATCTCTGTCCCAGCGATTACCCCCACCTCCGGTCCCTTAAGAAAGACCTCGAAGGGTCCACGAGGGTGTGCAGCTGGAATTTACCAACTTCTTCCCTTTAGCAAGACCAAACGGATGGTTTCAAGTTCGTCGCTCGGATGATTGCCTAAATCTTCACGGCGATTTCCCCTGATTGGCGTACCGATTCTGTATTCTACGGCCTTCGAACGGAAACTTTTTGATCGCCCCTTATAAATGTACACCTTCATCTACAGCCATAGTCTTGAAACATCCACGAAATAAATTTTAGCTACAGTGCGACGAGAGGAAATTATGCCTGTAACAATTATAAACATTATATGTTCAACATATGAAAAAAACAGTGAAAACGATGATAAATATTAATTATTTATATAATATTTTATGACGTAATTGGACATATCGATGTGTATCATACAAAGACAATGATAATTGTAAATTCCTTTTATGATCTGCGTTTGTCTTCCTTTGTTTTTACCTTTTATTGGATGGCTTTTGTAGGTTTCGGACGCATATCAAACTGAGGTCTGTTAAGAAATTTTAATTCTTTGTTAATTATTACTTGAGAATAGAGTCCATTATTATTATAAATATGAGTGAATAATTATTTGTAACTTTGATTCCTCTATCAGTAAGCATTATCTGTGTTAATTATTTCTTTCCGCTGCAAGGAGAGCAGCCATTGATGCTAGCGATTTGTATCGCGTTTTCGTCTGTGTTTTCCTTAGAAAAAAATTAAATGTTTGCTTGATGAAGTCTAAATAGTGCACAATACGAAAGTAAAGTTTAATAAGCATTTCAAATACTTATCTTATTTGCTCTAACAATAGAAAGTCTCCATCAATTGTCTGCCGCCATCTCAACAATTATCTCAGCGGCAAATTCAAATTACGCAACTCTGCAGACATAAATGCCGAAGGTAATACAAATGTGTAAAAATAAATGTGCACCGGTCGTCCCGAACTCATTTTAATGAAAATAATTCGAATCAGATTGGTTCTTTAAAAACAGTGCTCATAGCACGATCCTTATAACAAAGTTTTCTAGCTGATATATGGAGCCGAAATTAATTAAGCACCAGTTGCGAAGAATATTGTTTCACGTAACATACGTCAGTGTTGTGCGCGGCTGATATTCGGCGGTTTTAATGATCATTTTGCTGAAGGTAACTGCTTCCATCATAATCAATAGTTGTAAAGAATCTGTTGCATGAACTGTGATTTAGTGACACTTACACAACTCACAGACAACACTTTAACACGACGTTAACTTGGAGTTCCTTAGCAACTTGACCAAATCTTTAGCCGGGAGAAAAATTATTTAGTAATTGGCTTCAAAAATGGTTCAAATGGCTCTGAGCACTGTGGGACATAACTTCTGAGGTCATCAGTCCCCTAGAGCTTAGAACTACTTAAACCTAACTAACCTAAGGACATCACACACATCCATGTCCGAGGCCAGGATTCGAACCTGCGACCGTAGCGGTCGCGCGGTTCCAGACTGTAGCGCCTAGAACTGCTCGACCACTCTGGCCGGCTATTTAGTAATTACTCAATGTAATAAAATAAGATTATCATTTTCATTTAGAAATTAGTTCAATACCAAACCACTGAATAAAACAGCGAACGCCACAGTCTGCAAACCACTGTGAAGTGCATGGCAAAGAACATTTCCCACGGTTCCAGTTATCAGGGCTTTTCCCGTCCTATTGACGCGTGGAGCGCGGGAGAAACGAACGTTGGAACGGCCGTGTGTGCGCCGTGACGCAACACGACATTACAGCGTCACGTGCAGCGTCGTACACACACTGCTCTGCGCTGACAGAAACGAAGCGAACACACCCTGCAGTCTTCCTCAAACGATTTCACAGAAACTTACCGGTAAAAATATTTCATTCTTACCTTTCTTGTAGCGTTATGTCTCAGCTTCGAGGCGAAGTGCCCATCATCTCGCTAATGGTCATAATTATTAAGGTATACACATTTTAATAAGACGCTACACAAAATTCGAAAAGTTTGCAATGAAAAATAGGGTCACTATGATTTTTCGTTTGGTGCGTATCACACAAGATGTTGTTGCGTATGAAATTTGGCTAACATGTTAATTTTTTCCTTAGACGATCTGCCTCCGATCTCGAGAAAATGGATCCTATGTAACGTACTCAGTTCCAATCTCACGCCCACGGAAATGAAATATTCACAGCATCCCTCATATCTCCTAAACCGCTCGAGATATCGAAACGAAATTTTGGCGAATGATACACATAAGGAGGAGAGTCTTTTGCCAATTCGTAAGCACACGGACTTTCTTATCTATGGCGATATATCAATATTTATACTTCCTTCTTTATTTTGTTCACTCCAGTGACCGCATTTTTTTATGTTTCGACAGCTAGTGAAACAACAGTTTCCTAGTATGAAAATAAACGCGAAATTTCTTCTCTTATGTTACTGCAAAGAGACAGTATAAGGTTTTTCGTAAACTTTTGAGCTCTTTGACTGCCAAATACTTGTTTAATGAGGCACTCTGTTTCAGAATTCTGTCACAATAGCTGCTGTGAGATGAGTTTGTGCAAATTACATTGTATTTTGATACAGGACGTACAATTAAACCTGTCAACAAGACAAATTTGACCGTTATTCATAAACGGTAATGCTTCTTCAATGAGAAAAGGTTAACAATTCACACAAAATAGATTGCCAGTTTTGTTGGAATTTCGGTTGAATCCCCGTAAACCATCGTATTTTTAACACTGAACGACTGGAATGGGAACTTACCAAAGAATTTTATTCCTTCTCCTGATCTGAGCAGTATTAAAATAATGACGACTATTCCCTTCACATGGAATGATAGGCACATGCCAGATACTGGTTACTCACCTGCGGCTTGCCAAACTGACAATGTGTGATTCGCGAATAAAATAGTTGTTACCCAGCAAAATAAACAATTGATCTGTCGCACAACACAACTGTCAGTGCATTGTCAGCAGCTGAGCATAACGCGCGCGAAAGGAATGCGGAAGAAGCTGCTGAGCGAGAGTTCGAAAAACATTGTCATGAAAGTAGATCTGCCTTTGTCAGCAATATATTTCAACAAATTTAATATATTTAATCACCATACTCTTTCAGGATGCTCCTACTTTCGTACTAATACCGACCATTTTTTTCCATTTGTGTAGCCTGTTGTATAATTAGTTTATTAATGCTGATTATGTGTATGCTACAGCTGAAATGCTTTTTCTCAACACGGCGATCCAATTAAAACATCGTTATTTGTGACTGCTTTTCGACTGTTTCTACCTTGCAGTGGAAATGTGATGTCCACATGTACGTAGTATAATGTCTCATATTACATCCATATCCAAGTAACGATAGTAAAACTTATGAATAGTGTTCGGATCGAAATATGCGCCAAAACTCCTCGAAGTATGCAGTTAAAATATGCTCTTACTGCCAGTATATGCCTTTAAATATGCAGATACAATTCCTTAATTATTCATTTCTCTTAGATATATTCTTTAAAATATGTATCTTACTTGGGAAAATTAATGAATAACCATCAAATATTTTCAATAACGGCTATAATTCAATGAATAAAATGAAGTATAACATAGGTTCCCATTTATTCATATTCTCTAAATGATAATTTTTCCTGTGGCCGGATAATAACATTTTCAATCTTGAAAATGATCGTTCAACATCACATGACACTACAGGTAAAAATTTAAGAGCAGCGACATTAGACGACGTGAAATCATCTAGATACTGGAAGAACAGAAATGCTCCGAGAAACTGAGCCTTCTTCCGAATCGTAGGTCAACCAGGGTTTCTGTGGAGAACTGCATCCAATTTTCTTCTAAATCTCTCAGCGATCGGGCCTGGCCAATTCTTGCTCTGTGTCCTGAGTCCTCCGTCGAGAGCCACTGCCTTCGTAACTTCCATGTTACGAGCCTCAAGTTTCTCACTTAGGTCTGGAAGGTCACCCAAGTGCACTCGGGTGAAAGATAGGCTGTGTAACATGCTGGAATTCTTCAAGGCGCCCTTGGATTTTGGTATGGCTCAATTTTCGCTACCTTCAAAACCCTTTAGGACCTGGAACAAGAAAGTAGTAATGTAGTGAATGTCGGTTTCAAGCTGAAAATTGCTGTACAGATAAATAATATTGGAATTCTATGTTGTGTTCGTTTTCTTTGCTTATTCAATTTATCCAGAACTACATACGCATCCAAACCTCTTCAACTTTTCTGTGATTGTCTGCATAATAGTTTGCAGCTGAAATCCACGTTACCCACCTCGTCAAGACTGGTTCAGGTGGCAGAGTGAGCAGTCTTGAAAGTTCTCACTTTACTTGGTGGCGTGATGAAAACCTTCATTGCCGAAGATATAAGGCAGCTGACCTCTGGCAATGCGGCTCTGACCTCTTCAGCGACACGTGAGGTGAAGAATGACACCCAGAGACACTCTACAACCTTCATCATATATGTGGCACTATCCGTAAAAATGGCCAAAACCTTGTTCTCCCCACGTTTCTGATCTTCACTTCTCCACAGCACGCCTGAAAAAAAATCAAAGGATTTTACAAATGTTACACATTTTTAAAATTATTTTATTATTGGCTCGGGACATGGTGTGAAAAACTAATTATTGGCTCGGGATATGATGTGAAAAACTGCACGCTTATATTACCTGTAATTTATTTTAAACTATTCAATATTGGCGAAACTTAGACTGTGCGTGCAATCGTGGCGTGTGTTGTTCATTTCACTTCTTTGCACAGTATGAGGTGTCCTCATCCAGTCTCGTCAGCAGAGAGTTTTCCAACTATGACGTGCACCATATAACGACTGCAAGAATCAGTGGTTTCGTCAACGGATAGCCAGACTGGAGAATCGCCAATGTCTTTCCTAATATTCTCCAATGTCTGTAATAGAGAAACTAAATTAAAAAAATACACATAAACATGTGGACACTACGCAGGAGACACACACAGGAA
Organism: Schistocerca americana; assembly: GCF_021461395.2. Lineage (NCBI taxonomy): Eukaryota > Metazoa > Arthropoda > Insecta > Orthoptera > Acrididae > Schistocerca > Schistocerca americana. Next base: position 198,572,620 of record NC_060127.1, read on the forward strand.
AACAAACTATATCCGCTGTGGTGTCACCGCCAGACACCACACTTGCTAGGTGGTAGCCTTTAAATCGGCCGCGATCCGTTGGTATACGTCGGACCCGCGTGTCGCCACTATCAGTGATTGCAGACCGAGCGCCGCCACACGGCAGGTCTAGAGAGACTTCCTAGCACTCGCCCCAGTTGTACAGCCGACTTTGCTAGCGATGGTTCACTTACAAATTACGCTCTCATTTGCCGAGACGATAGGTAGCATAGCTTTCAGCTACGTCATTTGCTACGACCTAGCAAGGCGCCATTATCAATTGCTATTTATCTTGTGATGCATGTACCGTCAGACCGATGGTCACCAATTATGGATTAAAGTTAAGTATTCCAGCAGCTACGTACTTTATTTGCTAGTCTCAATTACTTTACCTGTTCCAGACCTCACGCAGGCCTGCGTGAGCTTAAACGCGTGCCTTTCGGCTTCCTCATAGTGGCTTGGATGTCTTGCCAAGTCACAACATCCGTTTTAGCACCTACCTACATTTTGACTATTTTCTTACGTATATACATTTATCAAAATAATAGTAAGTTAATTCGCACAAAGAAAAACTACCGAAAAACCTTACCCTTTCATACAATGGGTCCACATAGTTCTTTCTGAGCGTTGACTCGTGAGGAATATCTTTTCCTGTGTATTTTTTCAAGAAGGTCCTTCACTCTCCATCTTATTCAACGAGATGTTCGTTTTTATTAAAGCCTCGCAAATATCTTCATTGAATTCATTTTTGACGTCCATATGCTTCGAAAATGAGGAGATCAGTGGTTACTGTGTCGTTTTTAACCGTGTCTTGATTCCGTTGTTCTGCTGCTGAGATGTCTTTTTATGCTGATCCAGCTGAAATTTTTTCTCAAACCTGGCCTAAAGCGTTGGAGAAGTGAATAAATATCAATATGTACATACAACTGTACAAAAATGTAAGAGAACAGTATGTACCCGCGAGATGGCCACTCAAAAAAGTGAATTAAGACTACAAATACTAGGTCCACAACTTTGCTTCCGCCGTTTTGCAGTGCACGGTATTAATGGAAAGTAGTGACGCAAGTCGTAGGTCGTAAGTGTGATACAGTAAACTTAGGCATTTGAGAACATAGCGCCATCAAAATATTAGTCGATTTTTGATTCCATCTTAAAGTTATTCTCGGCTGAATGTGCCAACTTACGAGCCAAATTCTCGTTATCTGCGGGAGGTTTTAATTTTCTGCTTTGATATGAAGAAATCTGCGGCTGGGTAAAAGCTATGATGAGACGCCTTTTAGTGACAGATTTAGCAGAAAACGGTTTCCATGCTTCAAGAACGGTGATTTTGACGTTGAAGACCGGCATGGTCGTGAAAGAGAGAAAGCTTCCGATGCTACTGCAACCGACGGGAACAATCACAGGAGATCTTTATCGAGAGCACTTGATGTGTTTGAGCCGATCACTGAAAGACAAACGGCCACAATACAGCGATAGACATGAAAAGGTGATTTTGCAGCATGACTGTGCTCGACCCATGTCGCAAAACGCGCCAAAACATACAGAACGTTCAAATGGGATGTCCTACCCCACCCGCCGTATTCTCCAGACATTGTTCCCTTTCTCTGCCAACTTGTTAGTTCAATGGCACACGACCTGGCTGCCCAGCGCTTCCTGTCATATGAACAACTACGAAATTGGATCGATGCATGGACCTTCTCGAAAGACGCACGGTTCTTCCGAGGCGGGATTCGTATGCTGCCCGAAACATGGGAGAAAGAAGTGGCCAACGAAAGCCAATACTTTGAAATGTAAATTTTTTGTGAGATGCTCGCAATAAAGCCTCGAACTTTGAGAAAAACGGCGGAAGCAAAGTTGTAGCCGCAGTAAGTTTCTAAAAATTGGAACTCGATCCCCTCACAACACTGAACATTTTTTTTTTTAATTTGCAAGAACGCGGAAGGTAATTTCTAAAGGTTTATCTTGTTCCTTCCCATTCGTACATAGAAAACATGCACGCAAATTTACAAATGAACTTAACAAGTGTTTTAATTTCTTGGAAAAATTATCGAAAACGAAAAAAAAAACAGAATTAAACTTACCTCTTTTTCACACAGTTGGCAGAATATTATTTTTCCGTCCGTTCTGAAAGCATAATCGCTCCCGATCCATTTCCGTAAATTATCGGTTTTTGGGCTGGCCATATTTGTAATTTGAAGAAGGTAACAACGAGTCGATGTGAACAGCACGGAAACAGTGAGAATGATTCATATTCCGAAATACCAACAATAACTAGTAGGGCATTGTCGGCGCACAGCGGAGATCAGGCGAGCGGCCCGAAAACGCATTAACTGCGGACAAGAAATACCGAAGCACGTGTCGACTCTGATAATCCTTCTTGGAGCAATGAACCATCACAAGTCCTTAGCATCCTAATCCGAGAGGCTACCTAAGTGGAAAAACAAGACCATGTCCCTCCATTGGCTACCCACGTTTACCTGAAAGGCTTTTATTCTGATGTCTTGTCCCTTATTATCTCATTTTGCAAATTTATTGGCCTAATATTCTGGAAGGTTCTTGGGTTGTCAGGGAACAAAATGAACCTCAGTATGACCTAATTGTCAAAAATACGCATCTTTACGGCTATTTCCTCTAAATATGACAATAATACGTGCAAACGCCAAAAATATGCAAATATATGCATTTTAAATTTCAATTTAAACCTCCAAATTTTCATAATTCGCAAAGATACAACACCAGATACCGTAAAAAATGATATGCAAAATCCGAACTCCACTTATGTACTTCATTCCTTGGACGCTTTTTAACAGATGCACAAAGGGGTCATATCTGTGGAAATTACACCTTTTCGACTTTTTGCAACAAATCGAAGAGATACGTCAGCGTAACAGGCAGCAAATAGATAACCTTGTTTTACTTTCCTGCCTTGCTTCTAAATCACGTGATTTTGTAATATTCCTTACTTCCTTACTCATTCCCTTCACGATGAATCGTCTGTCCCTTCTTACTATCTGAAATCATTATGGAGGCAGAAGATATAATCCCAGTGGCTAATGCCTCACCAGTTACTGAACTGTGCATTGTTCTTGACAAAAGAATAAACAAAACGAAAGAACTGTACAGATATATGTAACTGAAAACTATTATGTACTAACGAAAAGAGATGGAGCGCCTGAACTTCGAAAAGCGAAACACTACTTGGTGGTAATAAAACTCAGTATACAGTAAGGCCGTATTTTTCGGTTGGCCAACACTTCCACTGCCCATATGCGCCATGCTGAAGTGAACATACGACAGGACCGCCTTGCCGCTCCCCTGCCGCAGTGGTCGCGCGACGCGCGGCGCGAGAAACTGTGCCTCAACCACAACGCCGCGCGACCTGGCGCAGGCGCGTGTCGCGTCCCAGTCGCGTCGCGTCGCAGTTTGCGCGGTCCCATTCGAACCTGCGACAAGTTACAAAAATGCGCGCTGCGGTGCGTCGCGCCACACGCGCTATACGCGTCTTAATTTGCGCCTACCCTTTATTGACCTCGACCAATACGGACGCGATGCATAGGGGGTTGCTGCATATTCCTGGCGTCATCATCTAATATGTGTTCCTGAAACTCAGTAAGTTTATTTTTATCACAATAATTTGCGTCTGTGTCTCCTAGTTCAGTTTCTTCAACATTTCTGTTACACTCCTGCACGGGCCAAGCAAACCTGTGACCATTCGCACTGCCCTTCTCTGTATACGTTCCACAGCACCTGTTACTCCTGTCTGACAAAGGTCCAACGAACGCGAGCAATATTCTGGGACGGCGCACACGAGTCATGTGTGACCAGTCTTCTTAGTAGACTGCGTTCATTTCGCTGCCAGTCTTCTACCTACCTTACCGACGACTGACCCTATACGGTCATTTCATTTCATGTGAACACAAAGTGTTAGTTCCAGGTGGTTTTATGAGTTACCGGCTCAAACTGTGAGCGGTTCAGTACAAGCATAAAATATCAGGTGTGACAGTGGAAAGGGCGACTTTGAAACATCCACCAGCGATACAGATTTATTCACAGTGATATAAAGGAAATGGAACACAAAGTTACAACGCCCGCGATTTAAAATGCCACTCACTTGAAAATGACATGACGTAGGTGACCACCAATTTCCTTCACATACATTTCAAGTCTGCCGGCCAAGATGGCCGAGAGGTTCTAGGCGCTTCAGTCCGGAACGGCACCACTGGTACGGTCGCAGGTTCGAATCCTGCCTCGGGCATCGATGTGGGTGATGTCCTCAGGTTAGTTAGGTTTAAGTAGTTCTAAGTTCTAGGGGACTGATGACCTCAGATGTTAAGTACCAAAGTGCTCAGACCCATTTGAACCAATTTCAAGTCTGTTACGGAACTTAGACATCGCGTCTTGCAGGAAACACGCTGGACTTGGAGTAACTTACTCCCGAATACTATCGTTGAGTTCCCGGATGGTGTGTCATCAGTTTCAAATGGCCCAAATGGAATGAGTGACACGCTCAAGGGTCAAGAGATAATGCAGGTCACGAAATGTCCCCGTTGCTGGAGATGAGATGACCAGGAAAGATGTTCTGTAGCGCGTTTATGGAATGCCGGGAGGTATGGCATGTGGCCCCATCTTGTTGGAAGCACGTGTTTGCAGTTAGAGGAACAACTGCAAGCTGTTACTAGGAGATGGTTCAACATGTGAACATAACGTTCTGTATTCGCAGTAAAAAGAAAAAAAATAATAAGACTCTGTGATTCCAAACGATGATATGCCGCACGACACTACCACTTTCTGTCTCAGAAGTGGCATTTCATGTAGCATTTCAGGATTGTCGTTCATGACTTCCGACAATTGTCAGCAAATGCGTAGTCTCTTTGTGAAGTCGTCCGCATTCTGTTTTTCCATTATCTGAGTTTTGTACAAGAGATATTGCAGGTCCTTGTGCATCGTTCGCGTCCACTGCGATCCGATATGTCATGTTGCAGCGAGCAGAACGTCTGGGAGCCTTTCCAAGTCTTGCAACATTCTCACGCGTTTTGCACGTGCAAATCCCGTCATCCGCTTCCTCAGAGTTCTGTACCCACCTGCCAACGGGACTGGAGCACGGCATGCACGCTGCGCGGCCCCGTAGCTGTCGTTGTTTTTGTAAAATGCCTGGACTGCAGCAGTGCGATGTCCACGGTCCGTGACGTCATTTCGACTGAACATCGATGTCAGGGTCAATGGCAAAGGTTCGTTGTCCAGATGACACCATTATCGTCTTCTGCTTCTTAACTCAATTCGCTATTTCCAGGATTCCCACATCACCGGTTTCACTGCCACACTTGTTACCTACGAGCAAACACCCAGAAGATCGTAAAGTGAAATTGATAGGTGGCATGAGCCCCCTCTCATATTTCTATCCTACTCTGAGTAATTCGATTTTCCTCTCTAATTGCATGTGGTGAAAAGTTGCTATTCCTTCACATGCGGACTTCCCACGCAGCATCTCTGGTCACCCGCGTGGTCCGGTGACAGGCGGTTTCTCCTGATCTAGAGAGGGTTAAGCCGACGGGTGTGAGGGAGTCGAGTGGATGCTTTCCAGATGCCGACATTGTCATAAGAGCGGCGGCGACACGCCCACAGGGGCCTGACGGAGCGGCTGGGCTAGAGATTCCGTTACTTCACAGAAACTTAGTGAAAACACTTTCTGGCGGGCTACCAGCGAGGCGTGTTGTGTTTCCATGCAGTCTTGGCGGGCAAATTCCCACGTTTCCTGCAAAATCATAACTGTGATTGCCTTGCTCAGGGGATAGCTCCGTGACGTAGCAAAATCGGCGCAGAAATTGGCGCCAAGTATCTTCATTGATCGAATAGTAGTGCGTCGGCAATAGAGTGGAATTTTCCGCCGGTTTTTGAGTTGCTGATTGGAACGTTTAACCACTGCCACTGTCATGGGGGCGGGAATGTTCTGTGTTCGGCTTGTACGGGTGCTCTTGAGCGAGTTGGCTCTCGCCTTTCGGTCAGAGTAGGTTGCAAGACTGAGCTCTTGCTGCTTTGGACAGCCTGCCTTCTGTTGGCTGTCTAATATACTTTCATTTAATTGTAACTGTTTGATTTTAACAAGCGAAGTCACACAGTAACTCTGATACAGTCAACTTTAGCCAAAACTGCTCAATACAGACAACATAGGCCTCTTGTACACAGAACGCTCAATCGCCAACTGTACTCGGAAAGTTACGTTGAAGTCGAAACTTCAGCAATTTCTTCAATCACTGTACCTTCAGTGATTGCAGTGATTGTGTGATGAGCCTTCTTCGTCTCCCTCACAGGCGCATTTGTATTGATAGGAAGTCTTTAGTCTAGAACAACCAGACCAGGATAATTTGTTTCGTGCTATGCTCGCGACATTATCATCACCACGACAGGACGTTGAAGCAACCAGCCATCGCCTCCAGTACGCCAGATAGTGTCCTTGCAGTTAAGAAGACAGCTTGGTAATGTATGACCGCAGCACCGGCAGATTAGGGAATTTTGCTCTGTGATAATAAGAGCTGAGCAGAGCGCGCCTGATCCTGTCTTTTCTTATGTGGTTCTGTCTTGGATGTTCATTGTCTGAGTTCTCACTACTGTAGCAGCAATTAATGTTGAGTTGGCTCAGTGTTTCTCTTAAGATTTGAGTTGCAAGGAATTGGCTCCACATACCACTTGGTCAACAACGTGACAAGCTAGTTTATGGACAACTTCACCTTCACAACATTTATTTGAGTATCCAATTTGACACATTGTAAATGTTTCATGTGTTTTGATTATTATTTTGAGTTTAGTCATAATAATTCAAATTGTTATTTTGGACAGAACTTTCATTCTGTGGATCGGTAAAGCAACGCTTTCATTTCTCACTACGTTAATGAAAATTTCCTTTATCAAATTAATTTCTATCAAATTAAATTATTGCAGAATTCTAACTCTTTTCTACTCCACTTGCAGGGTCGATTACAGTTAGTTTGCGTTTCCTTTTTAATCCATGTGCAACAGCAAAAGTAGGAGTTAGAAAAGGGGGGGGGGGGCTTAGAGCATCATTTCCATATGAAGATTCTAGAAGAATTTAGTGTTAAATATACTGCTAGCCCTGGCACCTTGCAAAATGACCCCACAAAAGAAATTCTAGGAAAGTATTCGCTGAGAGAATCTTTCATTTTATCGTGACTTTTCCTATCTGGTTTGAGAATATCAGAGAACAGACAAATAATAATAATTAATGATAGTAGTATGTGATCAGAGTATAATACAATGGCTTTTTGCGTTTTAGTACCCGTATAGTGTAAATTCTCGTAATCGTCAGTCATATTTTCCTTTTTTTTTTAAACGGCTTGTGAGAGGAAAAAAAATGTGAGGGATGAATAGGGACTGCGCCTGTTGTGTACGGATTCAGGGGAATCGGCCACCATCCATAAACAGCTGGAAGATGTGTTGGCCGTGGTCGACAGACTCCAGGCTATTGCCCTGGGCCGCGGTGACATTGGGACACCCGAGAGGCTTTGGAGCCTCTGGAACCTGTAGCATCGCCAGGGGATCTCTGATGCCACTGCGCCCTCGGATTCGGACGTCCCTGCAAGTCGACACTTGCTTGAATGTGATTGACGAACAGTGGCGGGGTCGCGAATCCCTGGGCGGAAGGCGACCTCCGCAACAGGTTTGAGGTACTGCCCACTGCTGGAAGTACTTCTGAGCCAGCAAGGGCAGCCTCGCCTGTTGCGGCAGTGGCTGGTCTTCCTGAGAGGTCCGGACAAGCGCAGAGTGTGGGACTGCTTGTCATTGGGAGCTACAATGTTAGGCGGGTGGTGGAGCCCCTTAGGGATATGGCAGTTAAGGACTGGAAGAAAGCCAATGTGCACTCTGTGTGAATACTGCGGGGGTGGGGGGGGGGCTCAATCTAAGATGTGGAAAGGGTTCTTCCGGATGCCATAAAGGGTCAGGGTGCAGCCAACTGCAGGTGGTGGCTCATGTCGGCACTAATGTCGTGTGTCACTATGGGTCGGAAGAGATTCTCTCTGGTTTCCGGCTGCTATCTGAGTTGGTGAAGACTGCCAGTCTTGCTAGCGAGATGAAGGCAGAGCTCACCATCTGCAACACCGTCGACAAGACCGTTTGCGGACCTTTGGTACAGAGCCGAGTGGAGGGTCTGAATTAGAGGCTCAGACGGTTCTGCAACCGTGTAGGCTGCAGATTCCTCGACTTGCGCCATAGGGTGGTGGGGTTTCGGGTTCCGCTAAATAGGTCAGGTGTACACTACACACAGGAGGCGGCTACACAGGTAGCAGGGGCTGTATGGCGTGGACTGGGCGGTTTTTTTAGGTTAGACAGTCTCGCGAAAGATTAAAACGGGCACCAGTCTCAAAGGGTACAGGACAAAGAAACGACGAGAATCGACCAAGCAACAGTCGATATTGTAGTTGTAAATTGTTGTAGCTGTGTCGGGGAAATACCAAAGCTTCAAGCGCTGATGAAAAGCACTGAAGCTGAAATCATTATGGGAACAGAAAGCTGGAGATAAATTCAGCCGAAATTTTTACAGAGGCTCAAACCGTGTTCAGAGAGGATAGATTAAATAAAGTAGGTGGTGGTGTGTTTGTGTCTGTTGGTAGTAGTTTATCTTGTACTGCAGATGAAATAGATAGTTCCTCCAAATTACTATGGGTAGAGATTATACTCAACAGCCGTACCAAAATAATAATTGGTGCCTTCTACTGACTCCCCCGACTCAGATGATACAATAGTTTAACGGTTCAAAGAAAACTTGAGTCTCATTACAAATAAGTATCCCACTCATACAGTTATAACTGGTGGATTCTTCAATCTACCCTCGATTTGTTGGTGAAAATACATGTTCAAAGGCGATGGTAGACAGAAAACATCTTCCGAAATTGAACTAAATGCTTTCTCTGAGAATTTCTTTGAACAATTAGTTCATGAGTCCACAAGAATTGTAAATAGTTGCGAAAACACATTTGACCCCTTATCCACAAATAATCCTGATCTAATAGAGAGCGTCATGACAGATACAGGGATTAGTGAACTCAAGGTCATTGTAGCGAGACTAAAAACGATATCAACCAAAACCACTAAAAATAATCGCGAAATATATCTATTTAAAACAGCAGATAAAAATTCGATTGATGCCTTCCTAATAGAGAGTCTCCATTCCTTCCAAGTTAATTATATAAGTGTAGACCAGATATGGCTCAAATTCAAAGATACAGTTTCGACAGCCTTAGATAGATTCATACCGCATAAGTTAATAAAAGACGGGACTGATCCACCATGGTACACAAAACACGTCAGAAAACTGTTGCAGAAGTAACGAAAGAAGCATGCGAAATTCAAAAGAACGCAAAATCCCCAAGACTGGCTAAGTTTCACGGAAGCTCGAAATTTAGTGCGAACGTCAATGCGAGATTCTTTTAATAGTTTGCACAATAAAACATCGTTTCAAAAAATGGTAGAAAACCCAAAGAGATTCTGATCGTATGTAAAGTACACCAGTGGCAAAAAAACAGTCAATACCGTCACTGTGCGATAGCGACTGAAATGTTACCGACGATGGTGCCACTAAAGCGGAGTTACTGATATGTCTGCGTAAGCAGAAGAAACTAACGGTCAAAGTCCGAAAACAATTTATTGGACTGTTCAATTAACCAAAACAAATTCTCCAAGTATAACACCAACACAAAACAGTGATCCGTCTTCGAATCACAACTACATACAAGAATAAGATAGAAAACAACTAAAATAATTTCCTATTAGCTTCCGCCAGAGACTTCAGCCGATATACCAAGCCTAATCCAGAGATCAGCGAGAATATCCAAAGCCGGCCATGGTGGCCGAGTGGTTCTAGGCGCTTCAGTTTCGAACCGCGCGACTGCTAGGTCGCAGGTTCGAATCCTGCCTCGGGCATGGATGTGTGTGATGTCCTTAGGTTAGTTAGGTGTAAGTACTTCCAAGGGACTGATGACCTCAGATGTTAAGTCCCATTTGAACCATTTGAACCATTTTGAAAATCCAAGCCAGGCTGCCAGGGCGGCAGCTATCCAAGTCTGCTGGCGGTCGATGAACTGCCGATGTGCGGCCGAGCGCCGGCCTTTAGAGCGCTTCGGCGGATGAGTACCTCGGAACTATTTTCCATCACGTGGTTTGACGTGTGAAAATAGTTCCGGGATCTGCAGTGACCTCTTCCTTATGTTTACATGGGCCGGTAGTGGCCCCTGGTGGCCGCTGGGGTCTTTGCTGTGTTGTTGTTGTTGTGGTTGTTGCTGTGGCCGTTCATCAATATTACCTGTTGGTTGTGTAGTACTTGGGTGTGCTTGCGAGGCGGGCAACCCGCGGCTGCAGGCTGTCAGTTTGGCTGCTCATACTCTAGCCGCCGTGATGTCTGGTGGAGAAGGCCACAGCAGTTACTAAATACAGTTTTCCATAATTCCTGCACGAAAGAAGACGTAAATATTCCAGAATTCGAAACCTGAGCCGCTGTTAGCATGAGTGACATAAAACTAGATATCTCAGGTGTTGCGAAACAACTCTAATGACTTAAGAAAGGCATGTCTTCCGGTCCTGATGGTATAGGCCTACCAGTCAGGTTCCTTTCAGAGTATGCAGACACAATAGCGCCTTTGTTAGCAATCATATACAACCGCTCACTTGACGAAAGGTCTGTTCCTAAAGACTGAAAAGTAGCAAGGTCACACCAATATTCAAGAAACGAAATAGGAGTAACCCATTGAATTACAGACCCATATCACTGACCTCAATTTGCAGTAGGATTTTGGAGCATATACTGTATTCGAACAATATGAATCACCTCGAAGCAAATGACTTATTGATACATAACCAACATGGATTCAGAAAATATCGTTCTTGTGCAACATAGCTCTATATTCCCATGAAGTAATGAGTAGTGCTCAGATGGAATCCATATTCCTTGATTTCCAGAAGGCTTTTGATACCGTCCCTCACAAGCGACTATTAATAAAACTGCGTGCATGTGGAGTATCGTCTCAGTTGTGTGACTGGATTCGTGATTTCCTTTCACAGAGATCAAAGTTCGTAGTGATAGACGGTAAATCATCGAGGAGAACAGAAGTGATATCTGGCGTTCCGCAAGGTAGTGTCATAGGTCCTCTGCTGTTTCTGATTTACATAAATGATGTAGGTGATAACCTAAGCAGCCCCCTTAGATTGTTTGCAGATGACGCTGTAATTTAGTGTCTAATAAAATCATCAGATGATCAATTCCAATTACGAAATGATCTAGAGAGAATTTTTGTATTGTGCGAAAAGTGGCAATTGGCACTAAACAAAGAAAAGTGGGTACTAAAAGAAATCCGATAAATTTTGGGTATACGATAAATAGCACAAATCTAAGGGCTGTTAATTCGACTAAATACCTAGGAATTACAATTACGAGCAAATGAAATTGGAAAGACCACATAGATAGTATTGTGGGGAAGGCGAAACAAAGACTGCGCTTTGCTGGCACAACACTTAGAAGATGCAACAAACCCACTAAAGAGACAGCCTACATTACACTTGTCCATCCTCTGCTGGAATATTGCTGCGTGGTGTGGAATCCTTACCAGGTAGGATTGACGGAGGACATCGAAAAGGGCAGCTCGTCTCATGTTATCGCGCAATACGGGTGAGAGTGTCACTGACATGATACACGAGTTAGGCTGGCAGTCACTGAAACAAAGGCGGTTTTCTTTGCGGCGAGACCTATTTACGAAATTTCAATCACCATCTTTCTCTTCTGAATGCGTAAATATTTTGTCGGCACCCACCTACGTACGGAGAAATGATCATCATTATAAAATAAGAGAAATCAGAGCTTGAACGGAAAGATTTAGGTGTCCCTTTTTCCCACACGCCATTCGAGACTGGACTGGTAGGCAAGTAGTATGAAAATGGTTTGATGAACCCTCTGCCAGGCATTTAAGTGTGAATTGCAGCGTAACCATGTAGATGTAGATGTAGCCTATGAGTGACTTTTCTGAAAATATTTTTTTGTCGGACTTGGTAGATTGAATAGTTCCAAAGTTTTGGCTCGTAAGAGACCATTTGTAACACGGAATCTTCAGCGAGGCAAGACGCCGTTTGATTGGAACAATAGCTTGCAACATAAATGAAAGACAAGATTAAATAATAGTACTATACTCACAAAATATTATACTAAATTAAGTAACATAGGCCCATTAATTCTGTTGCTGTGTGTAACTATGAGTACGCCCAGTGAGATCGCGTCTCAATTAAATTGGAATAATGGCGGTGTGCCACGTAATTATCTGCAGCGATGGCAGATTTGAGTCCTATCTGGAACGCTTCAATAACAAAAAGGGTGCCGTCTTCTCGGCAAGACAACTGAACTGCATAATTATTCTAATGTTTCAGCGGTTGCACCCCACAATTGATACAACCGCTAATACTAATTACCATCTTAAGTAATTCTTTATTTATATTCTGAACTTATATCTACGTTTTTGCAATAATATCACGCCCATCCTCCAAATGTGCCCTTAAAAATCTTAGAGAAATATAATTCATCTACGAAAGAAGTGGCTTACAAAACCACTCGTTCGACCGATTCTTGGGCACTGGGTAGCTAATGGAGGGACATAGCCTTGTTTTTCCACTTAGGTAGCCTCTCGGATTAGGATGCTAAGGACTTGTGATGGTTCATTGCTCGAAGAAGGATTATCAGAGTCGACACGTGCTTCGATATTTGTTGTCCGCAGTTAATGAGTGTTCACGTCGCTCACCTCATCTCTGCAGTGCGCCGACAATACCCTACTAGTTATTGTTGGTATTTCGGAATATGAATCAGTTGTGTGTGTGTTTCCGCGCTGTTCACATCGACTCATTGCTACCTTCTTCAAATTACGAATATGCCCAGGCCAAAAACCAATAATTTACGGAAATGGACCGCTGTAAGTAGGCTGTTTAGGTTTTTTTATTGGTAACGCCACCTCTGTATAAAAATCACTGGCTCTATGTAAGTAGGCTGTTTAGGTTTTTTTTATTGGTAACGCCACCTCTGTATAAAAATCACTGGCTGTGCTGTGTGCAGTCTGTGTCTAGTTTGCATTGTTGTCTGCTATTGTAGTGTTGGGCAGCGGCAGCTGGATGTGAACAGCGCGTAGCGTTGCGCAGTTGGAGGTGAGCCGCCAGCAGTGGTGGATGTGGGGAGAGAGATGGCGGAGTTTTGTAATTTGTCATGAACTGCTATACATATTATGACTATTAAGGTAAATACATTGTTTGTTCTCTATTAAAATGTTTCATTTGCTAACTATGCCTATCAGTAGTTAGTGGCTTCCGTAGTTTGAATCTTTTATTTAGCTGGCAGTAGTGGCGCTCGCTGTATTGCAGTAGTTCGAGTAATGAAGATTTTTGTGAGGTAAGTGATTTGTGAAAGGTATAGTTTAATGTTACTCAGGGCTTCTTTTGCAGGGATCTTTGATAGTCAGATTGCGTTGCGCTAAAAATATTGTGTGTCAGGTTAAGCACAGTCATGTAGAATTGTTCAAAGGGGACGTTTCATATGTCGACCCTTAGCCGAGGATACCTCACTGGAATCTTCTGATTTTTTTCTTGTAGTTTGTGTAATTAGTGTAGCTATTGTTTATTGCTAGCGCGTAATTGTAGAGAGAATCTCCTTTGTAGTTGCAGTCTTTCATTGTTGTACAGTAAAACAGTTGTGGCATGCATGTAGATTTGCAGCAAGTATTTCGCAGCTGCGCTTGCAATTAACTAGAAATTATTTTCAGTGTTATGTTAATGTGTTCTATTATTTTGCTCTTCAAATTGTGCTTTTCTGTGTTATCGTGTGAAATATTGTGATAATAATGGCGTGTGAAAAACGTAACACTAGGCTCCAAAGTAAATTGAGAAATGACAGCGAAGACGAAAGCAGTGTGTTAGCGCCACCGTGTAATGAATTAACTAATGTTCAAAGTAGTAATTTGGTAATTGTGCATACGGAAATGGAGCGGGCGGCAAACAATGGCGTAGGCAGTGAAACAGGTAGTGAACAGGGAAGCATTATCGATCGATTGGTCGGCAACAGCTCGCCTCAGGAATCCGAAATGACAGGACACAATTTTGCAAATACTGTAGATTCAGGTTTTGAGTCCTCACCGTTTTCGCAGATAAGTCAAGACACATTTTCTGCTTGTCAAAATGTAAATGTTGCCGGTGCAACTTCACTGCCGAAAAGCACTGAGGAACATGTTTCAGACACCAGTGCATTGTTATTACAGTTAATGCAACAAATGGGACAAAGGCTACAAAAGTTAGACACAACGCTTGAACAAAATCAGAAACAAATGGGACAAAATCTTCAATAGTTAGACACAGTGGAACAAAATCTTAAAAAGTTAGACACAATGGAACAAAATCTTCAAAAGTTAGACACAACACTTGAACAAACACGTCAAGATTTAACTGCAGAGTTACATAACATTGAATCGAAATGTCAAAAAGTCTGTAATGACGTAAAAACACAAATTTGTGAGCATTTTCAACCCATTTTTTCGCGGCATGAAAATGCATTACAGAATCACGAAGCAGCCATAAAAGAACTGCAAACCATTGTTCATGAAAATCATGAGACCTTGTGGGCTAAAATTGACTCAGTTGCATCTACCGATTCGGTTACGCAACTTGCAAAAACTCTGGAAAACTTAAAGGACACAGTAGATTCAACACAAATGGACACTCTGAAACTTGGTTCAGAAAAACACACTGAGGAAATGTGTTCACTATCGGAGAAAGTAGCCGAACTTTCGGATCAGGTCACTAACTTATCTGCAAAGGTAGATGATGATCTGAATGACAAAAGACCTGCAGCCTTCACTGACACAGAAGAGTATGAACAAATTAGAAAATTCAAACAAAATCAGAATCAAATTAATACGCAATACAAAAGAGAAATCTGGGAAGTACAAGATCAGTTGGCACAAGTAACAGAAAAATTTCATATTTCAGAGGACACTCGCGCTCCAACACGAGAAGAGGAACTTAGAAATACGGAAAAGCCACAAAATAATAACACAGGGCATTTCGGAAGTTATGAAAGAAATTGGCAATGTGCACCGAATTTTGAGATGGAACCACCGACACGACGTAACAATGACCGACTTGCGACTCGCCGACATGAGGATTTTGACTATAAGCTGTTCATTACTACACGTAAATTCAAAACGTTTAAGAATTCTGCCAACGACATTCATCCACAAGCGTGGCTCCATCAATTCTCTCATTGTTTTCCTCCCAACTGGTCATTGGAGCACAGGTTAGAATTTATGTGTGGCTACTTGGAGAATGAACCAGCTGTAAGAATGCGATCGGTCATTCACGATTGTCACAGTGAAGGAGAATTTTATCATGCCTTCCTCTCAGCGTATTGGTCTCAAGCTACACAAGACCGAGTAAAACATGGCATCATAATGATGAAACATTTCGAACAATCTGAATTCTCCAGTCCTGTGAAATATTTTGAAGACATGTTGCATAAGAATCAATGTCTTTCAAACCCATACAGCCCTTCAGAACTCATCCGCATTTGCTTAATGAAATTGCCTGAACATTTAAGAAATATTATTTTGGCAGGACGTTGCAAAGACGACATTGAAGCTTTTCAGGGACTGTTACAAGAACTGGAAATTGACACTGACAATCGCGAAACGCGAAAACAGGAGCACAACAATTACAGGTCACATCTGTCACAATTCCGTGATGAAAGAAATAATAACTGGACACGGCAAGGCTATTCTCACAACACATATCGTGACCAAAACAGACACCATCCGTATGACAACCGTTGGCAGAGTAGTAATAATTACAGGGAAAGATCACCTCTCCGCGGTAGTGACTATCACAGAGACAATCAGAGAAACAGACAATTTGGGAACCAAAATAATTATTATCAAGGGAGACAGAATAACTTTAGACGCAACGGTCCAGCGCGCAGTTACGATTCAGGGAGAAATTCTCCACCACGTGACCGACAAGAAAGAAACTATGGCATCTGCCGACATGACAACAGACGGTATGATCGTAACGACAGACCTGAATTGCATCAGAACTGGCGGGATTCAAACAGAGCAGGGCCCTCTCGAGGAGGTGAATTTGTAGAAGTTAGGTCTCCAAATCCCAATAACGACCCGCGCCAACAAAGAGACAATAGGCAATGACTCATACCGCTGGCAGCCACGAAACGTACGTATGAAACTGACGACGCAGCTGCCGTAGCTAGTAATTACGTAAAAATGGAAGACATTAGGGACATCTTACTCCAGGAACACGACATAAAACATAACAACATTGCATATCCTGTGATTCACATTACAGTAAATGATGTAAAATTTACGGCAGTACTTGACTCTGGCAGTCCCATTTCAGTAATTAGTGAAACAGCCTTTAGCAAATGCAACAAATCGAACGATTGTCCCACACTTCCGTTACGTCAGATTAAATTACAAGGTGCAATCTTTGGAAAAAGTGTAGATGTACGCCAACAAACCAACTTAGAATTCTTTTGTCAAAGCCACAGCTTCTGTATGAGCTTTCTTATTGTTCCATTATTGTCGACGGAAATTATATTGGGAGTAGACTTTTTGAATGAATACAAAGCAATCTTAAACTTTCACGATGCTGAAATAAGTTTAGAAAAAGAAGGTAAGTCAGTAGCTTTGAAATTTGAAGATTGGCTCTCAAACCATGACGAGGAAATTAATCGGTTTTACCTTCTGTTAGACAACAGTTCGGAATTTTCTACGGAACTAGACCCTAACAATCACTCTGCAAGTACTGACAGGGATGATATCGACGGCATATTTGAAACTAATGAGTTAATTCAGAATAAACTTCAAACAATTGAGAATTGTAATGACACTGATAGGCAGGACCTCTTTGAGATTTTACAAGCACATTCCACAGTTTTTACTCACAAAACAGAAACAATCAAGGGATTTCAATACCAATTTCGTGTTCGTGAGCATACTAAATTTTGTGTTAGACCATACGTAATTCCAGCACATTATAGGGACTGTGTTAGAACAGAAATACAATCTATGCTTGACGAGGGCATTATTGAGCCTGCAGTAAGCTCATACAACAATCCGTTACATGTTGTTGAGAAGAAAAATGGATCGATCAGGCTTGTCTTAGATTCGAGACAAATCAATACTATCATTATTCCTGAAACAGACAGGCCGCAGACGATGGAAGAACTTCTTCAAAATTTTAATGGTGTAAAAGTGTTGTCTTCTATTGATCTCAGATCCAGCTTTTATCAGATCGAACTTCATCCAGAATGTAGAAAATACACAGCTTTCCTTTGTTTCGGCGTTTGTTATCAGTTTCGGAAACTTCCTTTTGGTTTGAACATTTCTTCAGCAGCATTCATTCGCGGGCTAAATTCCATATACCTGAGTTCTTAAAACGTCACACCACCTTATATGTGGACGATATTCTAATAGCAGAAGCTTCATGGGAACAACACAATCACATCCTCAACAGTCTGTTACGTATTTTTGCAGAATCTGGAATTACAGTTAACTTGGAAAAGTCTGAATTCGGTAGGTCAAAGGTGAGGTTTTTGGGACATATTATTTCTTCTGAAGGCATTCAGCCGGATCCTGAAAAGTTAGAAGCAATCAGAGCCATTCCAGTTCCATCCACAAAAAAACAAGTCCGCAGTTTTCTAGGTCTCGTAAATTTTTACCGTCGTTTTCCGAATATGAAAATTGTAGTTACACCAAAACTTTGTTCTCTCACTGGAAAAAATACTATTTGGAACTGGGACGAACAATCACAGTTGGAATTCAATTCCTTGAAAGAAGCGTTACTTAACGCGCCAGTACTAGCTCATCCAGATCTCTCACAAGATTTCTGCCTTAGCACGGATTCTTCTAAAGTCGGTCTTGGTGCCCATTTATTTCAAGAAGCCATAGAAAATGACATTACTGTTCAGAAAACCATTGCTTTTGCTAGCCGAGTGCTAACAAAATCTGAAAAAAATTATTCCGTTACTGAATTAGAAGCTTTAGCTATCGTTTGGGCATTTAGCAAATTCCGTTTCTTTCTTTCTGGTAAGCACGTAATAGTATACAGTGATCATCGTGCATTACAATTTCTTATGTCTTCAAAATTAAATCATGACAGGTTAAAACATTGGGCATTGTTTCTGCAAGAATTCCGCTTCACAATAGTCTACATTCCCGGCAAGGAGAACATTGTTGAGGACGCGCTGTCACGCGCACCGGCTGGGCTTGAGAAAAGTAACACAGAAGGCAACTTTGAGAAAAATTTCAGTATTCTTTACATTCAGAAAGTCGCCTTTGAAAACTTCATCACCACATCTTTAAAGGACATTGCTCATGAACAAGATAAAGATCCGATTTGGAAAGACATCAAAAGTAAATGGCATGAAAAGACACACACTCAGATTCGGCATTATTACCTGGTTAGAAACAACATACTCTTCAAACGCTGCACTGTTGATGACAAGCTATGGGTACTTTGTATTCCAGACGATTTTGTTAATAAGTTCATTTGGTACATTCATTTCAGCTACGCACATTTTGGCCCACGAAAATGTTATCATATTCTTCGAACGACTTGTTATTTTAACGATATGGAAAAGCGAATTCGAAGAGTCTTGTCTATTTGTAACCTTTGTCAAAAGGCGAAACCATCTACTATCTCACATCGTGCTCCGCTGTTTCCTATCATTCCTTCTAAATTAAAAGAATTTGCTGCTGTTGATCTCTTGGGACCGCTTGTCAGAACATCTAATGGATTTTCGTACGTTCTAGTCGCTGTTGAACTTACTTCAAAATTTGTTTCTTTCACACTGTTACGTAAAGCCACTGGACGGTCTGTATCCAACGCCTTTGTTAAAAATTTCTTACGTGAAGTTGGACACGTTAGTAAAGTCATTGCAGATAACGGACCGCAATTCAGATATGCTGTTTAGTCACGCATGCTTCGCAACCATAAAATCAAACCTGCTTTTATTTCATTGTACTCACCACATTGTGACCCCTCCGAACGGATTATGAAAGAAATCAATAAGCTTTGCAGACTTTATTGTCACAGAAAGCATCAGCATTGGGACAGATATTTACACTTATTTCAAAACGTGCTGAATGAAATGCCTCATGATTCCACTGCTTTACCACCTACTCTTGTACTGAAGAATGAAGAACCACCGAACAGAATCAGAGAGCTTGTACCTTTTCCGAATACACGTAAACTTCGACACAAAGACATAATTGATTTGGCTCTTAAAAATATAAAATCTGCAGCAAACAAAAGGAGAAAACTACACGGTAAAGCAAATGCAAAGAAATTAGAAATTGTATATTGGTCAGAAAGTTATCATTAAAGCTCATTCATTGTCACATAAGAAGAAACACTTAAGTCACAAATTCTTTCTAGTTTACAATGGACCATACAGAATCCGACGTATACCACATGATAATTGCGTTGAAGTTGAAACTCTGCGTACCAGGAAAAGTAAAGGTTTGCACCACATTTCACATGTAAAACCATTTATTGAGAGATAATCTGCTTTTTAACTTAGTCTTTGGTATAAAGCTTTTCACTTCACATTTCTAGTATGCTTTGTCAGACTTAAGAAACTGTTAACATGCAACAATGTTTGAAGTTAAATATCCAGTCTAGAACCTAGGGAACATTTTTAAACAGAAATTACGAATGCACTGTTATAGTGAACAGACGTCACAGTGTTATTGTGTGTGTACATTCTTGCTTGTTAGTTGCACGATTACATAACGACTATATGGCTCACATACTTAGAACATTTACCAGTACTGCTAATGAGATTTTGATGCAACAAATTTGGTTTACTTGAAATTTGGTGTATCATGAGGTAAGTACATTGGCTTCTGCAGAACTTAGCTTTCGGAGGACGATAACTACGACACTTCCACAGAGATTATGTTGCAACAAGACGCACATTTAGCGCTACAGGACACGTATTTGAGTGATTAATTTTGCACTTAAATCATTTATTTTTAAAAATATTTAAAGTACAATGATACAAAGGTTTCCGTGATACATTTCATTCCACTGCTGTAATCTGTAACACCTGAGCATATAATTACATTAATCCTCAGGGAGGTACACGCTTACTTTGTGTACCATGTGTTTGGCAAGCACAAGGAGCCCTAGCTAATATGGTATTTGCTTATACAACTTTACACATCGGTACCATATCTCTCTAACACAGAATTACACAGCTATCTGATTATTTGACAGAGAAACAAACATCCTTTTTACTACGTCAGTGACAGATGTTTACGCAATTACACAGTTGGATAACTTCACACTTATGAAACTGTATTTTGTCTGTACTTTGTAAACTGTTCGTATTTTTTCGGAACCATTGTGATATTATGAGAGCTTTGAATGATATATTTGGTATGGGATCACGATTTTTAAAGTACGTTTCAGGCAGATGACACTTTTGACATGAGCAGAGAATTTTTGTTAGGCTTTGAAATTATTGGAGGAAGCTACAACGATTTTGAGATTTGACTGAGGTGTTATGATATTAGTACGACGACGATGTGTATTATGTTGTTGAGGAATGTTTATTATGCTACGTATTTCTCATGATGAAATATTGAAGAAGTGTCGATGAATATGTATATGTATAATGAGGTACGGAATAATGAGTAGTGGTTAGGGATTCTGATTTGTGGACCAGGATGTTGGAAACCAAGAATCGTACTTTAAGAGTTATGAAATGTATGTAAAAGCGTGAATGTATTGCAATGCCGACGAAAATTTTTTGGACTCTGTTATATTTACAGGATTTTGTTTCTACAGATTTGTAACGCAAATTCTTGACCTGTGAAATATTTTTATATGAGACTGTCACTGTAGCGGAAACTGGTGTCATAAATATTTCGGTAAGAAAGTTAAGTGACCACCTGCACGTAATGCGTCGTGGGCACCCAGCTGGGCGACAGTCGCCTGAAAAAAAAAAAAAAAAACCATTAGCGTGTGCCTTTCAGAGGTACAGGTGGAGAAAAAAAAAGGGAGGCCATTATCCTCGCTATTGACAGTCCTTTGTAGAAAGCATCGCAAATACGACATGCTCATAACTTGGAAACATTCTTACATCTGCACACCTGATTAGGACAAGTGTCTATCTACGAGAATTGAGAGAATTTCTACTAACTTATGAAATGCCTCATGACTACTGAATGATTATTTTATGCTTTACTTTGTACATAGTTGCTTATTTCATTTGATATCTGGTTTCCAGCTGTCTTGCAGCATTGGTTTCATAAAATAAAATTAAATGCGTTTGCTAATGTGAACACTTTCTGTCAACAGATCTATTAAATAATTATTTTATGACCCACATTCTTCGAAAAAGGAGCTCTTGGAATGGAAAGAACAATAAGAAGGGACTAATAACAGTAACTGCATATATCATTTTCTTTTCAAGTACTTGGTAACTTTTTTGGTAGAATAACTTCTTGTGGTGCACCACTTTAATTACTTAGACATTAAGATGTGATTATACATTTCCCTTATCTGCATTGTTATCTTTAGTGTACTATTTTTTTTGCTTGAGCTATGTCATGTTTAGGTATTTCATTTTCTGCTGCTGTTTACCAGGTATAATGTTACTGAATTTGACTTTGTATTACGCTGTTAAGCCAGTTTTACTATGCATTTATTTTTCTTGTTTGCTGGTCATTGCCTTATATTAGTTGTAATTTATGCTGCTTGCTTTGCCTTTTGTATTTTTTATCATTGCAGTTTGTGTTAATTGTTTTGTGCTGCTGCATTGGCTCGTCCCTTAGTTTAGCATCTGAGCTCAGTAGATTTAAGTTAGCTTAAGAGGGGGTAGACTATATAAGAAACTAACTATGATGAATTGGAAGTAATGCATTGAGAAGATATAAGAAAATGGTTTGGCCAAAAAAAAAAAAGTAGTGTACAGTGGAGAAAAACTATTTTGAAAGAGGATGTGAACAGAATACAGAAAGCAGGCTTAGATAGTACTTTTGGGAATAATGATAAACAAAGGGAGATCTCCATGCAAAATACTGCAGTAAAACAAACCCTGTTCTCTCCTTTTGTGTCATCCCTCTATATGTTTGTGTACTCTTGTGTAATTGTGTTTTTCCTGTCTTTATGTGTCTAGCTGATGTTGTTATGTTGTAGAATTTTTCAAATACTATGTTATTTTCTTTGTAAAGATGTTTAGACATTATTTATTCTGTTCTGTTTTAATGCTCATGTGTGAAGTTGATGTTTCAAAAGTTATTCTGATCTTTTATGTATTTACTTGTGTCATAATTCCTGTAACACTGATGTATATGTTTATTTCTATTCTTTTGTAAAGCCCCTATTACTACAAATGTTATCTGTATTATTATGTTTTTAATGATGTGTTTTGTACCTTTGATATTGTATTCTCATGTTATAAAATTGTAATTGACACCAGTTCATCAAATTAAGTAACTTGTAAGTTACATTTCACTGCACACGTTTCTGTTGGTCATAGTATATGGACAATATGTGAGAAGTAGAGACTGTTAGTGTTTGCACGTGTGTTAATAATTCAGCAAGGGACTGGATAACAGCATTGCTGGTTCTAAGGACATTTCAAACAAATTTTTTTGTGAGTGGACATGTGGTGGATTATGGACTTGCTATATTCTCCACAAGACTCTTCGATGGTGATTGTGCACCTGCACAGTCGCAACAGAAGGTTGCTGGCCATCTCTACAAGGACTACAGTGGGTCTGCATTTTTGATGGCCCACCAATACCATTATTTCTACAAGAGACTGCAGTGGGTCTGCACCTCTGGTGGCCCACCAATACCATAATCTCTACCAGCACTACTATGGGTCTGCTCTGTGATGACCTACCTACCAATATTCTTCAAAACTTCGACTGACTCTGTTGTGGGTTTGCTCTGTTGTGGCACATTACCTGTCTGCATGTCAAGAGTCAACACTGTCTTTCCATTGGAAGGACACTACTTCTTCAAGACTGCATGGAAATCCACTACTTCTGTGTGGATTCTCTTTTACTGTTCAGACTTTGAAAAAAAAGAAAAACACTGTAATTTTACTGTGATGAATCAGGACTGTCTTTATAGACTGTGAGAAAATTTTAGCTTTTGACCAACATTGTATCAATAAGTGCGTGCATTTGATATATTTGTTATTATAATTATGAAAAATTTTATCAAATCATTATTGGCCACTGCCCAAAACAATTTGTAAAATTTTTTGTGGGGAGCATGGCGCCTATGTAAGTAGGCTGTTTAGGTTTTTTTATTGGTAACGCCACCTCTGTATAAAAATCACTGGCTCTGTGTAAGTAGGCTGTTTAGGTTTTCAGAAAAACACACTGAGGAAATAAGTACACTGTCAGAGAAAGTAGCCGAACTTTCGGATCAGTTCACTAACTTATCTGCAAAGGTAGATGATGATCTGAATGACACAAGACCTGTAGCCATCACTGACACAGAAGAGTATGAACAAATTAAGAAATTCAAACAAAATCAGAATCAAATTAATATACAGTACAAAAGAGAAATCCGGGAAGTACAAGATCAGTTGGCACAAGTAATACAAAAATTACAAATTTCAGAGGACACTCGCGCTCCAACACGGGAAGAGGGACTTAGAAATACGGAAAAGCCGCAAAATAATAACACAGGGCATTTCGGAAGTTATGAAAGAAATTGGCAATGTGCACCGAATTTTGAGATGGAACGGCCGACACGACGTAACAATGACCGATATGCGACTCGCCGACATGATGATTTTGACTATAAGCTGTTCATTACTACATGTAAATTCAAAACGTTTAAGAATTCTGCCAACGACATTCATCCACAAGCGTGGCTCCATCAATTCTCTCATTGTTTTCCTCCCAACTGGTCATTGGAGCACAGGTTAGAATTCATGTGTGGCTACTTGGAGAATGAACCAGCTGTAAGAATGCGATCGGTCATTCACGATTGTCACAGTGAAGGAGAATTTTATCATGCCTTCCTCTCAGCGTATTGGTCTCAAGCTACACAAGACTGAGTAAAACATAGCATCATAATGATGAAACGTTTCGAACAATCTGAATTTTCCAGTCTTATGAAATATTTTGAAGACATGTTTCATAAGAATCAGTATCTTTCAAACCCATACAGCCCCTCAGAACTCATCCACATTTGCTTAATCAAATTACCTGAACATTTACGGCATATTATTTTAGCAGGACGTTGCAAAGACGACATTGAAGCTTTTCAAGGACTCTTACAAGAATTAGAAATTGACACAGACAGTCGCGGGATGCGAAAACAGAAAAACAATCACTACAGGTCACATCCGTCACAATTCCGTGATGACAGAAGCAATAACTGGACACGACAAGCCTATTCGTACAACGTAAATCGTGACCAAAACAGACACCACCCATATGACAACCACCGGCAGAGTAATAGTTACAGAGAAAGATCGCATTTCCGTAGTAATGAATATGACAGAGACAATCATAGAAACAGACAATTTGGCAACCAGAACTATTATTATCACGGGAGACAGAATACCTTCAGACGCAACGGTCCACCATGCAGTGATAATTCAGGGAGAAATTCTCCACCACTTAACCGACAAGAAAGAAACTACAGGAACTACCGACATGACGACAGACGATATAATCATAACGACAGACCTGAATTTCATCAGAACTGGCGGGATTTAAACAGGGCTGGGCCCTCTGGGCAAGGTGAACTTGTAGAAGTTAGACCTCCTAATCCCAATAACGACACGCGCCAACAAAGGAACAGACAATGACTTGCACCGCAGGCAGCCGCGTGCGCCGGCTGGCTCAGAGAAAAATAACATAGACGCTAACCTTGAGAAAAATTTTAGCATTCCTCACCGACGTATACCACATGATAATTCCGTTCAAGTTGAACCTCTGCATACTAGGAAGATTAAAGGATTGCACCAAATTTCACATGTAAAACCGTTTATTGAAAGATAATCTGCTTTATAACTTAGTCTTTGCTATAAAATTTTTCACTTCACGTTACTAGTATGCTTTGTCAGACTTAGAATCTGCTAATATTCAACAATGTTTGAAGTTAAATATCCAGTCAAGAACCAAGAGAACTTATTTCAACAGAAATTATGAAAGCATTGTTATAGTGAACAGACGACACAGTGTTGTTATTTGTACATTCTTGCTTGTTAGTTGCACGATTACGTAACGACTATAAGGCTTACATACTTACAACATATACTGGCACTGCTAATGAGATTCTAATGCAACATTTTCGTTTACTTGAAAATACATTCTGGATTTAAGGTACTTTCAGTGAAATACCAGATGACACAGTGGTTAGTTTATGTGACAGCTACACGATTTTATCATGACGCTACTAATGAGTGACAATTTACAATGTTGCTTTTGCAGTGTTTCTGTTTTATATCTGCACAGTTTTCTGTTTTATTCTGGAAAGTAAAACATGTTTTAGTAGTAACTTTTGTGGTATAGCTACAATGAGACTGCCTTTTCCGTAGCACAACAATACGTTACAGCACAGTACTTTCTTCATCACGGCAATAAGCGTAATAACTAAGATATCTATATGCAAAGCATTTCACTTTTGTTTATCATGAGGTAAGTACATTGACTTCTGCAGAACTTAGCTTTCGGAGGACAATAACTACGACACTTACACAAAGACTATCTTACAGCAAGACGCACATTTAGCGCTACAGGACACGTATTTGAGTGATTAATTTTGCACTTAAATCATTTATTTTTAAAGATATTTGAAGTACAATGATACAAAGGTTTTCCGTGATACATTTCATTCCATTGCTGTAATCTGTAACACCTGAGGGTATAATTACATTAATCCTCAGGAGGGTACACGCTTAGTTTGTGTATCATGTGTTTGGCAAGCACAAGGAGCCCTAGCTAATATGGTATTTGCTTACACAACTTTAGACATCGGTACCATGTTTCTCTAACACATAATTACACAGCTATCTGATCATTTAACTGAGAGAGACAAACTTTTTTACTACATCAGTGACACATGTTTATGCAATTACACAGTTGGGTAACTTCACACTTACGAAATTGTATTTTGTCTGTACTTTGTAAACGGTTCATATTTTTTCGGAACCATTGTGATACTATGAGAGCTTTGAATGATATATTTGGTATGGGATCATAATTTTTAAAGTGTGTTTGAGGCAGATGACACTTTTGACATGAGCAGAGAATTTTTTTAGGTTTTGAAATTATTGGAGGAAGCTATGACGATTTTGAGATTTGACTGAGGTGTTATGATGTTATTATTACGACGACTATGTGTATTATGCTGTTAAGGTATGTTTATGATCAATAAGCTGATGCTATATGAGGAATTTGATTATGCCACGTATCTGTTATGATGAAATATTGAAGAAGTGTCGACGATTAAGGTAAGTAATAATGAGTAGTGGTTAGGGACTCTGATTTATGAAAAGGATGTTGGAAACCCGGAATCGTACTATAAGAGTTACGAAATGTGTGTAAATGCGTGAATGTATCACAATGCCGGCGAAAATTTTTTGGACACTTATATTTACAGGATTTTGTTTCTACACATTTGTAACGCAAATTCTCGACTTGTGAAATTTTTTTTTTGGTGAGACTGTCACTGGTCGTAAATATTTCGGTAAGAAAGTTAAGTGACCTTCACGCAATGTGTCGTGGACGCCCAGCTGTGCCACCTGCCTGGAGAAAAAAATGAGAGAGACCATTAACCTCGCTATTGACATTCCTTTGTAGAAAGCATCGCAAATACGACACGCTCATAACTTGGAAACATTCTTACATCTGCACACCTGATTAGGACAAGTGTCTATCTACGAGAATTGAGAGAATTTCTACTAACTTATGAAATGCATCATGACTACTTAATGATTATTTTATACTTTACTTTGTACATAGTTGCTTATTTCATTTGATATCTGGTTTCCAGCTGTCTTGCAGCATTGGTTTCATAAAATAAAATTAAATGCATTTGCTAATGTGAACACTTTCTGTCAACAGATCTATTAAATAATAATTTTGTGATCCACATTCTTCAAAAAAGGAGCTCTTGGAAAGGAAAGAACAATAAGAAGGGACTAGTAACAGTAACTACATACATAATTTTCTTTTCAAGTACTTCGTAATTTTTTGTAGAATTAGTTTTTGTGGTGCACCACTTTAATTACTTAGACATTAAGATGTGATTATACATTTCCCTTATCTGCATTGTTATCTTTAGTGTACTAGTTTTTCTGCTTGAGCTATGTCATGTTTAGGTATTTCATTTTCTGCTATTGTCTGCCAGGCATAGTGCTACTAAATTTCACTATACATTACTCTGTTAAGCCAGTTTTACTACTGATTTATTTTTCTTGTTTGCTGCTCATTGCCTTATATTAGTT
This sequence comes from Schistocerca americana, assembly GCF_021461395.2. Classification (NCBI taxonomy): domain Eukaryota; kingdom Metazoa; phylum Arthropoda; class Insecta; order Orthoptera; family Acrididae; genus Schistocerca; species Schistocerca americana. Next base: position 198,600,167 of record NC_060127.1, read on the forward strand.
GTAATTTATGCTGCTTGCTTTGCAAATCTGCATTTTTTGTCATTCCTGTTTGTGTTAATTGTTTTGTGCTGCTGCATTGCCTCGTCCCTTAGTTTAGCATCTGAGCTCAGTAGATTTAAGTTAGGTTAAGAGGGGTAGACTATATAAGAAACTAACTATGATGAATTGGAAGAAATGCATTGAGAAGTTATACGAAAAAAAGTACAGAAAGCAGGTATAGGTAGGATTTTCTTGGAAATAAATGATGAGGTAAGATAATGGAAAATAAATAATGAAGTAAGAAATATGTGAACATATAAATACAGAAAGCATGCTTGGATAGAATTTTTTTGGTGGAAACAAATGTTGAAATAAGACGAAAGATCTATGGAATGAAGTTTTGGGTTGGACTGCAGTACCAAATGTTACACTGAAAACAAACCCTGCACTTTCCTCTTGTGTTATTCTACTATGTGTTTGTGTACCCTTGTGAACTTGTGTTTTTCCAGTCTTAATGTGTTTAGCTAAAAAGAGTTATGTTGTAGAATTTTTCTGATAATATGTTATTTTCTTTGTAAAGATGTTTAGACATTATTTATTCTGTTTTGTTTTAATGCTCATGTGTGAAGTCGATGTTTCAATAATTATTCTGATCTTTTATGTATGTACTCATGTCATAATTAGTGTAACACTGATGTATATGTCTATTTCTATTCTTTTGTAAAGCCTGTTTTACTACAAATGTTATCTGTATTGTTATGTTCTTTAATGATGTATTTTGTACCTTTGTTATTGTATTCTTATGTTATAAAATTGTAATTGACACCAGTTCATCAAATTAAGTAACTTGTAAGTTACATTTCACTGCACACGTTTTTGTTGGTCATAGTATATGCACAATATGTGAAGAAAGAGAGGACTGTTAGTGTCTGGACGTGTGTTAATAATTCAGCAAGGGACTGATTAACAGCATTGCTGGTTCTAAGGACAATTCCAAAAAAGTTCATGAGTGCACAATTGGTGGTTTATGGACTTGCTATATTGTCTGCAAGACTTCTAAGGACAATTCCAAAAACTTTGTGAGTGCACAAGTGGTGGTTATGGACTTGCTATATTATCCGCAAGACTCTTCAATGGTGATTGTGCACCTACACAGTCACAACAGATGGCTGCTGGCCATCTCTGCAAGGACTACAGTGGGTCTGCATCTTTGATGACCCACCAATACCATTATTTCTACGAGGACTGCAGTGGGTCTGCACCTCTGGTGGCCCACAAATACCGTAATCTCTACCAGGACTACAGGGGGTCTACTCTGTGATGACCTACCTACCAATATTCTTCAAAACTTCGACTGACTCTGCTGTGGGTTTGCTGTGTTGTGGCGCATTACCTGTCTGCATGTGAAGAGTCAGCACTGTCTTTTCCTCGGAAGGACAACACTACTTCTTCAAGACTGCATGGAAATCCACTACTTCTGTGTGCAATTTCTTTTACTAATGAGACTTTGTAAAAAAAAAAAAACTGTAATTACTATTATGATGAATGATCAGGACTATCTTTATGGACTGTGAGAAAATTTTAGCTTTTACCAACATTGTATCTATAAGTGGGTGCATTTGATATCTTTGTTATTGTAATTATGAAAAATTTTATCAAATCATTATTGGCCACTGCCCAAAACAATTTGTAAAATTTTTTGTGGGGAGCATGGGGGCTATGTAAGTAGGCTGTTTAGGTTTTTTTATTGGTAACGCCACCTCTGTATAAAAATCACTGGCTGTGCTGTGTGCAGTCTGTGTCTAGTTTGCATTGTTGTCTGCCATTGTAGTGTTGGGCAGCGGCAGCTGGATGTGAACAGCGCGTAGCGTTGCGCAGTTGGAGGTGAGCCGCCAGCAGTGGTGGATGTGGGGAGAGAGATGGCGGAGTTTTGTAATTTGTCATGAACTGCTATATATATTATGACTATTAAGGTAAATACATTGTTTGTTCTCTATTAAAATCTTTCATTTGCTAACTATGCCTATCAGTAGTTAGTGGCTTCCGTAGTTTGAATCTTTTATTTAGCTGGCAGTAGTGGCGCTCGCTGTATTGCAGTAGTTCGAGTAATGAAGATTTTTGTGAGGTAAGTGATTTGTGAAAGGTATATTTTAATGTTACTCAGGGCCATTCTTTTGCAGGGATCTTTGATAGTCAGATGGCGTTGCGCTAAAAATATTGTGTGTCAGTATAAGCACAGTCATTTGTAATTGTTCAAAGGGGTACGTTTCACCGCGAGCGATTATGCTTTCACAACAGACGGAAAAATAACAAGTAGGATTATATGAAGACAGAGAGAAGTTCCAACGGAGAACGGCGCGTTTTGTCACGGGCTCGTTCAGTAAGCGGGAGAGCATTACAAGGGTGCGCTGTAAACTCAGGCTGCGGTCAGTGCAAAAGAGTCGTCGTACAGGCTCTGGACAAAACTACGCTGTGTTTACAATTAAACTTTCGCAGCTTCAGCCAGTGTACGCGGAAAAACCACTTACCGTATGGGTACCAACATTCACAGGAATGATATTCAGACTGTACAAGGCAGAATTAGCATTGTTAGCAGCGTTAGTGTCACGAACGCCCCTAGGCGCCGGCTCTGATACACGAGCATCAGAGCGCATTGGAGTTGTAGACAGTCAACGGGGGTCATACAGGTGCTTCATCAAAACAACGCCAACAGTGCATTAAAGGAATGTGGAGAGTACCTTTCTCCGCACCGGAGTTCAACAACATGATTCGGAAGTCCGGATTAACCGGACGTTTGGGACTCGATTCTGGGAGAGGCCGACGGCCAATTACACCTCACATTGTTGAAGAAGTCAGTGCTGCCACGGCTGAGAATGCTGGACGCAGTGTGCGATCTCGAGCTGCATCACGACAGCTGAACAGTCAACGGTCCACCGTTCAGTAAGTGCTGCGAACAATTCTGGAATGGTATCTGTAGCACGGTCTGCAGAAACAGGATGTAGTCTTTGAAAGTTGATGATGAAAGAGTCAATGGTGAAAGAGACATATGTCTATACAAGGCAATGTACAACATGTGGCAGCTGGCAGAGGGCTAGTTTAGAGTAATATTAACGATTTAGAGCCCAGTTACATTCTCGCATTGTGCGCCAGATAATTTAGGTTTTTTGTGCTTGTCTACTCGCCAAAATCACGTATGGGGCTAGTATAGTTAACTTTTATTCATCTATTTATTTGTTTTCTGTACATTTTGTAAGTGGGCTGTTTAGGTTTTTATGTTGGTAACGCCACGTAGCGCCCTGTATGAAAATCACTGACTGTGATGTGTGCAGTCTGTGGCTGATTTGCATTGTTGGAATATTTGCTATTGTAGTGTTGGGCAGTTGGATGTGAACAGTGAAACGTCCCCTTAGAAAAATTAATGAATTATTGTGCTGATAAACATCTTATGTTATTTGATTTTTAAACAGCTGAGCAGAACTGAATGTACTCAGACATTTCTGTCTTTACTTATTCTGATCATCACTAAACTGACACACAATATTTTTAGATCAACGCAATCTGACTTTCAATAATCCCTACAAAAGAATGGCCCTGACCAACATTAACCTATACCTTTCACAAATCACTTACCTCACTAAAATCTTCGTTACTCGAACTACTGCAATACAGCGAGCGCCACTACTGCCAGCTAAATAAGAGATTCAAACTACTGAAGGCACTAACTACTGATAGGCATACTAAGCAAATGAAAGATTTTGATAGAGAACAAACAATGTATTTACCTTAATAGTCTTCAAAAGTCATAATATATATATATATCAGTTCATGATATCCAGTATTACAAATTTACTCTTTCTGGCGGACACACGTCCAGATCGTCCGCTCTTGAAACTCCGCCATCTCTCTCCCCACATCCACCACTGCTGGCGGCTCACCTCCAAGTGCGCAGCGCTACGCGTTGTTCACATCCAACTGACCAACACTACAATGGCGACTATTTCAACAATACCAACCAACCACAGACTGCACACAGCACAGCCAGTGATTTTCATACAAAGTGCTACGTGGGGTTACCAATATAAAAACCTAAACAGCCTGCTTACAACAGCGCGTAGCGTTGGGCAGTTGGAGGTGAGCCGCCAGCAGTGGTGGATGTGGGCAGAGAGATGGCAGAATTTTGAGAGCGGACGATCTGGACGTGTGTCCATCAGAAAGAATGAATTTGTAATACTGGATATCATGAACTGACTATATATGATGACTTTTGAACATTATTTCATTTAAAGAAACTAAAACTGAAAGTAAGCAGTCAGATGTCCGAAACGTAGCTGTGATTCACAGGCGTACCTTAGTGGGCCGGCAAAGATGCACCTGTTACTGAAGCCTGATGCCGCCTTCGTACCTCACCAAACATCAAGAAGTTTATACACATCGATTTTCTGAAAAGAAATGACGAAGTAAGCTTTAGAAACTGGTCAAAACAAGTTCTGCACTTCAGCTAATATGCACGTCGTAGTTGAGTTTAACTAACACATGCGTTGCAGAATAGTGTTCTGATGAGAACATCAAATTACATATACACATGTTTAAAGTAGATGTAGTTTTCGTAAGAACCTAAAATGAGTTAACATACTTCTTAATAAAAACGAACAGCACGTTATACTTATAGGAGCACTTTTATAACGAGCAGACTGTTCGAAGAAAATCCAAAGTTGATCGAAGCTGAAGAGATTTATAAAACAGTAACGCCACGAAATCAAAGTGACTCATCACTGTACATATCACAAGACCACGAATAACAAAGAAGAACACAAGTTTCTTGTACTAACATGTTAAGATTCCACAGAACGCTTAAATGTTCGAAAAAACACCGATGTAAACAGAATTATAAACGTCAAATGTTATGTCCCATTTCCAGAAGTTCTGCTATAATAAGTGTACCATCTGAAAAAGAAACCAACTCAAAACTAGTAATATATCAATAAATAAAACCCTAAATGCATGGTAAGTCGTTAGGGTATACTAACTCGTACTGAACAATCATGCTACCACTACTATACGAAAAGTAAAGGGAAACTGAATTTTTTGTATTTTCATTAATTTCGTTTCAGAATAATGCAGTCATACAAAAGAAACTGACAGGTTACATTTACATATCCCTGAAAATGCTCAGTCTGCTATAAACAGGTCTGTGATCGAGTTTGGTTACATGGGCATTGTGGACCTTCAGTATAATGTTCAGATATTGTATTGCTCTGCAAACATGTGTATCCACGGTATTTAAATTTAATGTGTTGGAGTTTAGACAAGAAAAAAAATCGCAACCTGGCATGGCATATTTGGCTAATAACTGTGTGCAAATTTGTAACACTTTCCCTGACAGCAACCTCTATCGTTTTGCACATTTTCACTGTTTTGGGAATAAAAAATCCATACCCTCCTGCCTTGTTCTGATAAGATAAAAAGTAAGGAATATCTCTCTGCACAATTGCATTAATACTTACATTCCACTTCAAAAGGTTAATAATTTTTTGGACCTGAAACCAACAATGCACTTATTGATATTTATAGAAAATAGGGACAATGTAGTATGAATTGAACAGTAATTATGATCAGGAACATGTAAAGCACTAGATTGAGTTTGGTCTTCTATAAACGACGAGGGTTGCAGTTCATGCTATCTACTTACAGACAGGATCCTTACATTATCTCGTAACTAGAGTCTTAAACACCGACTCAAGTTGTAAGTATGTTGGGTTTACATACCAGTCGTCACACTGTCATATTAGCCCAAACAACAGTTCCATGGGATCCTGACAAAGTGTTTATGCCAGTAGACAGTTACATTCACGAATTCTAACACACAAATTAAATAATGCACCAACGCTCAGCCAACTAATTTTAATCCCTAAGAACACTGCCTTCTTTGTACTATGAGTTGTTGGTAGTTTACATTAGTTGCAAACATACAGTGACTTAATATTATATAGCTTATCGTGAATGAATTGCTGCTAGAAAGATACTTTTTCAACAGTAAGCAGTGCTTTATCCCCTGCCAAATTCACTTGATGAATTAAGCAGATCAAAAGTTTTGGCAGCATTAGTGAAGGAATTTGCAGTTTCATAACCATCTGTAAATTTTATTGGTCCTAAATGCCTATCAAAGAACTGCAAGCCTCAGCTACATTATTAGTTAACGTCTGGGCAGCCAATCACACCCGCATTTTGCTTTCAAAACGAAGCATATGTTTGCTACTTACTTTATGTGCCAAATGGAGACCTTCAACACTCTGAAATTCAAAAAGTGGTTGTAAATAAGACCATTTAATTACTCCGTTGACAGTGTAAATTACCTTCTTTTCCGCTCGACCAGTTTAATCATATGGCATGCCTCTCGAAGTGCACTAACGGATGCGGATGGTAACCAGTGGTGCGGAAACAATGTATTAAACTTGTTCTCGTCACACTAATCTGCACCCAAACATCTTGGCATGGTCAGGTTGCAATTTTCCCCATCAAAGGTCGCAGAAATAACTCTAACGCCAATATCACCGAGTTTTTAAACGCTAGATACAAGTCTTGCCCAGAAAGTAATGCACCGGATTTTTTTCTTCAATAATTCTTTATTGAAAATAATGAGAATTACACACACGCAAGAATGCCTTGTCGGTAGCAAACCTTGCCCTGGTGGTGGAGCCAGTGTTCCTTTGTATGAATCACCTCCTCATCGTCCTCAAAATGTCTTCCACTGGTTTGGACCATCAAAGAATGCCAGTCAGAGGCGGCTCGGCCAGGTGTGTCAGGTGTGACAGCGGTGGATGGCCTCCCTGGCCGCTGCAAACCGTCGAGCTCCGCCGAACCGCCTTCTGGTGACCCCAGCGCTTGACTGGACTTCTGTCGACAGCAAGTGCTCCACAGACTTTGCACGAGAGCTTATTCTGCAGTGAGAAATTCAATGACGGAACGTTGCTCGTAACGTGTATCACCTACAGACGCCATTTTGAAGCTGTCCTGGAGCTACGCGATCTGGCGGAAGTGACTGAAAACTTGGCTCGCACACTCGGGAGACTTCAAATACATACGTAGCGTTTCGCATTGGGAGTATTGTATTCTGTTGAGAAAAGAAATGCGGTGCATTACTTTCTGGGCAACCGTCGTATAATTAAAGTGGACCTTTCCTCTTGTAACGCGTCCCACAAAATAAAATGAAAAGAAAAGTGATGTAGCTGTACAAAGTTGGATGTTTGAGTGGTGCGACACATTACATAGACGACGAAAAAAGAAAAAGTATTTTGCTGCTAACCTCAGTGACATGACGTAAGAGTCTCTTTAGTGTCATATGTGCGCTTTTCTGGGTGTAACTTTACAATTCTCAAAGCCATGGGTCATCGGTGAAAAATATTGAGTTTGGTGAGGCCTGAGCGTGTAATTATTACAGATGGTGCAAAAATCCTGTTAATTTTGTGGACTGCTGGCTCGAGTAATATACGTAGGAATTTGGAGACGAACATAACATCACCAAACCGGCCATTTTGAACTGGCTTAACGTAGGGCCTACTGAAAGCAGACAAAATATTTATAATTATTAGAACATGATATTAGTTACTGTTCTACTAAATAAAACTAAAGACAATTTCCAATGCATTATAATTAATTCATTATCAGAAACAGCAATAAGTAGTATGTACCCAGAGGCCAATAACAATTAGATAACAACCACTCAAGACATGCGTACTTGTACGTCAGTCCTAAAACAGATGATTCACTTAATTCACACAGATAGTATTACATGCGATATACAGGGTGTTACAAAAAGGTACGGCCAAACTTTCAGGAAACATTCCTCACACACAAATAAAGAAAAGATGTTATGTGGACATGTGTCCAGAAACGCTTAATTTCCATGTTAGAGCTCATTTTAGTTTCGTCAGTATGTACTGTACCTCCTCGATTCACCGCCAGTTGGCCCAATTGAAGGAAGGTAATGTTGACTTCGGTGCTTGTGTTGACATGCGACTCATTGCTCTACAGTACTAGCATCAAGCACATCAGTACATAGAATCAACAGGTTACTGTTCATCACGAACGTCGTTTTGCAATCAGTGCAATGTTTACAAATGCGGAGTTGGCAGATGCCCATTTGATGTATGGATTAGCACGAGGCAATAGCCGTGGCGCGGTACGTTTATATCGAGACAGATTTCCAGAACGAAGGTGTCCCGACAGGAAGACGTTCGAAGCAATTGATCGACGTCTTAGGGAGCAAGGAACATTCCAGCCTATGACTCGCGACTGGGGAAGACCTAGAACGACGAGGACACCTGAAATGGACGAGGCAATTCTTCGTGCAGTTGACGATAACCCTAATGTCAGCGTCAGAGAAGTTGCTGCTGTACAAGGTAACATTGACCACGTCACTGTATGGAGAGTGCTATGGGAGAACCAGTTGTTTCTGTACCACGTACAGCGTGTGCAGGCACTATCAGCAGCTGATTGGCCTCCACAGGTACACTTCTGCGAATGGTTCATCCAACAACGTGTCAATCCTCATTTCAGTGCAAATGTTCTCTTTACGGATGAGGCTTCATTCCAACGTGATCAAATTGTAAATTTTCACTATCAACATGTATGGGCTGACGAGAATCCACACGCAATTGTGCAATCACTTCATCAACGCAGATTTTCTGTGAACGTTTGGGCAGGTATTGTTGGTGATGTCTTGATTGGGCCCCATGTTCTTCCACCTACGCTCAATGGAGCACGTTATCATGATTTCATACGGGATACTCTACCTGTGCTGCTAGAACATGTGCCTTTAGAAGTACAACACAACATGTGGTTCATGAATGATGGTGCTCCTGCAACTTTCAGTCGACGTGTTCATACACTTCTAAACAACAGATTCGGTGACCGATGGATTGGTAGAGGTGGACCAATTCCATGGCCTCCATGCTCTCCTGACCTCAACCCTCTTGACTTTCATTTATGGGGGCAGTTGAAAGCTCTTGTCTACGCAACCCCGGTACCAAATGTAGAGGCTCTTCGTGCTCGTATTGTGGACGGCTGTGATACAATACGCCATTCTTCAGGGCTGCATTAGCGCATCAGGGATTCCATGCGATGGAGGGTGGATACATGTATCCTCGCTAACAGATGACATTTTGAACATTTCCTGTAACAAAGTGTTTGAAGTCATGCTGGTACGTTCTGTTCCTGTGTGTTTCCATTCCATGATTAATTTGATTTGAAGAGAAGTAATAAAATGAGCTCTAACATGGAAAGTAAGCATTTCCAAACACATGTCCACATAAGATATTTCCTTTCTTTGTGTGTGAGGAATGTTTCCTGAAAGTTTGGCCGTACCTTTTTGTAACACCCTGTGTATGTACTCTCTGTAGTATGATTACGTGTTTCACTCTCATTTGTATTAGAGCGATTTTCAACACTGCCCACTTGAACGCTGGAGGCAAACTCTACAATAGTTTGCTTTCGCCATTCGGCTTTAATTTGCACAGCGGCTGAATATTCCACAGACATTGTCATGTGATTTCAGTATGTTGTCGTTGTTGTGGTCATCAGCCCAGAGACTGGTTTGAAGCAGCTCTCCATGCTAATCTATCCCGTGCAAGCTTCCTTATCTTCCAGTACCTACTGCAACCTACATCCTTCTGAATCTGCTTAGTGTATTCATCACTTGGTCTTTTTTTTTTTCACTTGCTGTTCTGATTTTACGACGCACCACATAATTACTTAAGGTTGGTCTCACTTGACCGCTGTGACCGGTGTACGGGCGCACTGATGTAGTTGAAACTCCCATCAGTTCCCACATCCGGTCGCACCATTGCCCCCGTCCCGCCACGTGGAGGCGGGTCATTTTTGCTCATTTCTTTCTTTTCTTTCGCAGCTTCCCCAAACCACTTTAACAAATATTTTACAAAATTAAAATTCAGATTGGAAGAAAAAAGTACAAGCAATAGATTAGACTAAAGAGGAGGAAAGAAGATAGGAAAGGAAGAATTGATAGTCCCACTACCTTGGGGTACTGAGGATGAGCGCCTTGGGATTTATCTTCAAGCCACTGATCCTCAGTCTCTGGACCTTAACCTAGGAAGTTCTATACTAATCTATCTATAACAGGTAATTTCTCGATATGTTACTAAGAAGATATGCTATGTACAAGTTTAAAGTGCAGTGGTTGCCGGTGGCAGCTGCGACGGTGTGCCGACACTATTTATATATAATTTCATATATTAGTCTAATCAGTATTGTCCATTGCAGAAGAACTACTTATGTGAGTCTAGTACATATTTGCCATCTTATGTTAATTCTTAGTTTACATCCTCCACACTATGGTGTCTATCTAGGTGCTGCATATGGGTTAGTCGTCTGTAAGGTCTTTCACTTCTGAATTCTGTATGGCATTCATCAGAAATTTTGTCTGTGAGTGCATTTAATTCGTTCCATAGTTCTGGTGTTCTAATCACGTCATATATGTGTTGCTCTGTCTGTAGATGTTGTATCCCAGGTGTGTTCCTGTGCTCTCTGTATTTCCCGCAGAATAGGATCGTGTGTTCGGGGATTCCCATACCTCTGCATGAGCATGTTGACATGTCCTTAGACTCAGGCGATTCAAGTGCATGGGATAAGATCCGTGGCCAGTCAAGAAATGCACCATGCCGTGGCTAGCATCGGCATGTTTCATTCTTAACCTTTCCGTTATGTTCGGAAAAAATGTGTTCAGTCTCCTTCCCTTATCACTTGTGCCCCATTCCTCTTGCCATATGTCGATTTTCCATTTTCTGAGGTCCTGCTTATTGTTCCACGGTGAACCAGTCATTATGTTGACCTGGTCTACTCTACCCATCTTTAACCAGTACTAAGCGGCCCGTTATGATTGTAATGTCTATCGGGAAGATTCCTAGCATGACACACAGTGCTTCGACTGATGTAGTACCGAAAGCTCCAGATAGCCACGGAGATGCTTCTCTGCCCTGGCCTAACCGCTGTTCTGTTTGTGACGAGGTTGGCTCTGTGCGCCCATGTACTGGCCACAAAGCTTAGCACTGATTCGAAGAGTGCGCAGTGGTAGGTTCGTGTGACTGACAGAGGAAGTCAGTATTGTCCTTGCCAGTTTATGTAGTATTTTTTCTGCCTTGTCTGTTGTTATTCTGATGTGTTCGTGGAAGTTCAGTATTTCATCTATGTATACGCCCAAGTGGCAGGTTACTGTCGTTCTCTTTATGTTGTTGTTCTCTATCTTTATTGATGGATTACGTCTGAGTTGTCCTTTCAGAAGTGTGTACGCTGTTTTGTTGCCCGCTATCTTGAGCTTGTTTGTGTTGCAACATTGTGTTATTGTTTGTAGTGTGCCACTCGCCTTCCCCTCTAGCTGGGCTCTTGTATTTGCTGTGATGAGAACCAGTAGGTCATCTGCATAAGCGACAGCTCCGCCTATCCTCATATCCTCATCCAGCAGTTGCAGGAGGGGTTCAAAAGTTATGTCCCAGAGGATGGGCCCACAAGTCGATCCCTGCTGACACCCTCTGGTAATTTTCCTTATTACCTTCCGGTTGCCCACATGCCATTCCACTATTTTGTCCCTGCAGTAGTCTAATAGACTAGGGCTGCAGGTACTTCCATATGGCGTAACCTCAGAAATAAGGCTGGCCACCACAGGTTGTCAAATGCTCCTGCGATGTCAATCATGATTACACAAAACACAGACAAAACATATTCCTTGGCAATTTCGAGAGCTCTGTTTATTGCATCATCAATGCTTTTTCCTTTCCAAAATCCAAATTGGTGAGGAATCGTTCCAAGTAGGGTTCTGTGAGCCTGCAAGCAGTCACACAGTAGCCTCTCTTGGACTTTTGCCATAGTTTTTATGAGGCATGTAGGTCTGTATGATTTCGGATCTGATTGGTCTCTGTCTGCTGATTTTCGTATGACGACTGCATTTGAGGTTTTCCAGACTGTCGGTACATGGCCTAGCCTTAAGGCGTCATTTAGTAGTTCTGTTAGATATGGGGTGATCTGTGGTGTCAGCCTCTTGAGCACTTCTGCATGGATCCTGTCAGGTCCAGGTGCTTTCTTATTTTTTAGTTCTCTTATCGCTACCGCAACTTCGTCGTGTGCAAAGGGACAGGTGACGGCATTAGTGTTGTATTGTTCACATAGTTCTTGCCTGAGTGTGGTTTGTTCCTGTGTGTCTGTCTCTGTGGCATCCTCCAGTAGGAGTTTTGTGCCGTCATCCTGCCGTAGTGTGCTTAATGCCAATGGGGTCTTGATTTTGTCTGTCAATAACTTGTTTTGTTCCCCCCAAATGTTTTGTTGTGTATGCGTGGCCCAGTAGCTCTCCAAGTGTTGTTTTCTGGTCTGAAGTAATGTCTTTTTGAAGAGTTCTTTGGCTTCCCTATATGCAGCTAGTCTCAGTAGTTTGTCTCTTTACATCCAGGTCCTCTGATATAATTTACGTTTCCTTGCCATGTCACGTTGGAGTCTAGTTCGTCTGACCACGGGGTTTCCCGTTGTTTGCTGTGTGTGCACATAGGTATTGCTGTTTCTTGTGCTTTTTGGATGATTTGTGTCAGTTTGTTCAAAACGAAAACATACACCATATACAGGGAAGCGTGGACTACAGAGCACACAATTTGTTGTAGTCTGTTCCAGTTTGCTCTTTTGAAGTTGAAATGTGTTGTATTGTGTGTAGTGTGGTTATTGTTTGTTGTGAGTATTATTTCGATTATGTTGTTATCATTGGCGGTCAGAGAGTCGTGTATGGTCCATCTTTGCAATCGTCCTAATGCTCTGTCATTCATTAGAGTAATATCGATTTTACTGGAGGAACCGTCTGCACCTCTGTACGTAGGTGTAGGTCCGTCTTCGTTTTTGATGTGTAGTTGCGTCTCCTGTATGACGTCGTTGACTTTTCTTCCTCTGTCGTCTGTTCTGTCCGAGTGCCATAGTGTGGATCTGGTATTAATGTCTGCACATATAATTAAATTGTTATGTCTAGAGTACTCAGCTATGTCTTTTATCATTTCAAGATATGGGTCAACGTTATCACTGTATTGTGCATATAATGATGCGACCACCCATGTATCTCCACACTTGGTTACTTCTGCTGTGGCCAGATGCCTATTGCATAGCTGCGAGATCTTTATAATGTTTATCGTTTTATTGAGGACTACTGTGGCAGCCTTGTAGTTTAGACTGTCCGAGATTGTGACAGCGTCCCAGGGTAGGTTGGTGAAGTTTCCCTGTGTTGTTACATATGGTTCTTGCAGGCAGAGAATGTCCACCTGCAGGTCCAATGCAACACGCTGCAGTTCTGCACAAACGAGAGTGCTTCTGTTCGCGTTTAGTTGTGTAATACTCATGGATGTTTCACATGTCGAAGTCTGTTCTGCCGTGTGCCCTCACCTGGTCCTTGTATACCTGGTGTGAGTTGTATTTCCGCCCTCCGACTACCCGCTAGTACAACTAATTTTTCTAAATCTGCAGGGTCTGTAGGTATATTTTCCGTCTTAAGTCATTCTGTCAGATTGTTTGGTGGTCAGGAAGCAAACGTAGCTGCCCAGTGAATGAAGCAGTCTGGTTAGTAGTCTCTGTGCCGTGGTAAATGTGTCTTCGTGTTCTAGCCTACTTAGTCTCAAATTTAATTCTACATTGTTATAGTCAGCATGCCATAGTTTTCGACTGACTTTTCTCTTCTGTTCTTTTTCTGCATATGGGATTGTAATTTTTCCTCCTATCTACGTGATTATGTAGCTCTCAATTCGTTCAAGCAGTCAGTCATTCATAATATGAAACACAGTCATAGCTCATTCACTCAAAATGATTCAGAAACTTTACTTGTTAGAATGAAATCAGGCAATGATTCTTCTTCTCTGGAGGCTTGTGCTTTGCGGCAGTCTGCTAATCTGTACAAATAAAATGCCTCGTAATTTTTGGGAGCGTTGTATAATCAGTCAGGAAACCTCAGATCAAGCGGATATTTGGCTTTGATGAAGTTTAACCTTCCAAAGAAGTAATGGAGCTCTTGGATTATTAAATGCAGGTTCGTATCCAGTCTTTAAATGACAAATACACACCTTTGGTATGAAGGAGCAATCTATATATATATTTCCTTTTTAATCGTACAGTTCGTATCAGTTATCTTCTGTGATAAATATCAATAATCAGATTACAGTTCTTCCAAACAAAGCTCAGGCTAATCGGCACGAAGACAATCTCGGAAGCTCCCTTTCTTTTTTTGTTTACAACCACCAGAGAGAGTACTACAAAGAATACTTATGCGCTCATGGCATAACTATTGTATGAACTACTTTTCGCATGGATTCTGCGAGTATGAAGATAGAAAATTAGTAAACGTCATTCAAGGGTAGAATTGTATCAGAATAATTCATCGAATATTAAGAGATATTACAATTGCCCCTCACAGCGAGCAAAGTTAATGATAATACACTTTGCGAGCTAACAAAAAAAATTTGTTGGGTTGTTTATTCAAAAGAGGAATATTTTGAATTAGTAGAATTTTACTATAGGAGTATGGGTAACATGTTAAGACAATAAGTTACGAGAATACCTAAGCTGTAGCTTTTACATGTACCGGGGTATACCCGCATCCCGAGTACATAACCAGGGAAGATGTAGAGTGGTGTAATTACAAAAAAGGTCTACCCATTTGGGAACTGGCTTTCACAGGGAAACCCTCGAAAACCCAGAAGAATAGACCCCAGCTCAGGTATTAAAGAAGACAGGAAAGCCTAAATCCAGTAATTTTGAAATATATAGAAGCTCCATAGATTAGATCGAAGGAAAAGTGCCTCATAGCCAAAAAAAATTTTACAATATTGCTCAAAACAAATTTTCTAAATTCTTCTTTCGACGATGTAGCCGGCGATCTCGTTGTGAAGTCGATGGAACAGGAACACTGGGTACGGACAGCGAGTAGGCGACGTACAGCGTTTGGTGGAGGCGGTGCGTACGACAGGCGATGGCTTATGGTACAGGACAGAAGCTGGTAATGTGCCATAGAAACAGCAAGAAGATCTCAGGAACAGATGGTCAGGGATGTGAACATGGAACAGGTTGAAAGTGGAATAAGAAAAGGTTCTGACTGAATGAATCCCTGGAAGAGAGTGGATTAAGGCAACGAAGTCCATATTTCATCGTTGAACTCAAAATCGGAGTGGAATCTTATATTCTTCCATCTGTACTAGTCTGGAACATCCATCAGTCCTGACAATCGCGAATTTTTTTGTAGTCCTCAATACCAAAGTTGTTGTGCATTACAACTGCTGATTGTCCAAAACATTGCCAAATAGACTGTGGGCATTTAAATTTTGTTGTAGCTCATATCGAATGTATTCCTCTTAAAAAATTTTTAATCTAATCTTCGTTTTGTTATAGTACAGGTGGAAGTAGAGCATTGAATCTGTCCGAGGTTTGCTTTCAATTACGAAATTATGGAAAAAATTTAAGTTTACATCTGATGAAAAATTTTAAACATAGGCATATGACACTGACTCCACAAAAGGAATAATTTGAAAAATTTTCATTATTCTTATAATTAATTGATTTATAGATCCACTTGCAAATAAATATCATTAATGATGACGTATGTTCATTTCACAAATCATCCACTCACAGAATCTTCTTCATCCTCTCATGAACATTTATGGAAATATATTTCAACAATTATGTCCATAATATGAAACACACAAACTGCTATTCTTAAAATGTTAATTAAAATTATTAAATTAATTCTCCTGGTAAAGAAGGCATATTGAAAAAATCTAAAAATTATAATAATTTTCTCTCGCGCAACCAGAGTTTCTTCAACTGATTGCAACAGTGACATTATCGACGTTGCTTCATTTCACAGTTCATTTGTTTTCTTGCGCGAACAGTGCACATCACACACACAGCGTATTTACCTACATATCCCACACAGTTCAAGTTTCACATGCAATTCTCACATAAGTGCCGTGTCTTGAGGAAATGTAGATGCACTTTCATTGTATATCACTGTAGCTTCTGCTCATAGTCCACACTTACAAACACTAGTAATTAACAAATTCTTCTACCTATCTTAAAATTTATGTGTTAACCTATCACAGGAGTAATCTCACTGTCTCTTAACCTATCACAGGAGCAATCTCACTGTCTCTTAACCTATCAAAGGAGTAATCTCACTGTCTCTTAACCTCTAGACAAAAACTTCTTGATATTTATATACACATTCGACTCATAGTCAAATTCCACTCTAAATTCTTCTCCATATTTGGTATCACAGATCTACGATCCTTCAAAAAACTTCTTAATATCATTATGCGGGAATAATCCCTTTATTCTTTTCGATTCGGGATATGCCAACAAGTATGATCCAGGATTTGGTATATTTACAGTAACATATGTTCCGGTATAAACAAGTTTCCATTTCTTTATGTTCTTCATCAGTTTCGAGGAATGGATGTGTTGCCTCAATAAAACCTTTTCTCCAAGATGAAACGTCTGAATCTGGTGAATCCGTTTATCATATGTCAATTTCCGTTGTATTGCCTTTTTAGTTAAACTGACAAGTGCGAGTCGAATCTTTTCCTCCCATTTTAAATTCTGGTCTTCATACTTTGGCAGATGGTTTATCCAGAAGTTCTTTTCAATCTGACTAAACATAAGCTCTGTTGGTGTAAAGTTAGTTGAGATATGTGTCAGATTATTAAATATTTGTTCAAATTCTGACAAATAATCAGCCCATGATGTTTGTTTACTGTGACAGTAGGTACGCATAAATCGGTTTAATTCTCGGACAACTCGTTCTATTGGACTACCTTGTGGATGGTAACGTGATGTCAAAATTTGTCGAATACCAAGTTGTGTTAATGTTTGCTTCCATTTAAATCCAATAAAAATTCTGGCATTATCTGTAATTATGGATTTCGGTAAACCTACATGTGGAAGATAGTCACACACCAATCTCACTACAACAGCTCTGGCAGTAGCACACTTTAAAGGATATAGTTTTACATATTTTGTAAACACGTCAAAGAATCCAACAATGAATTTGACTCTTCCTCTTGATTGTGGGAGAGGGCCGCAGATATCACACGAAACTAACGCCCTTGGCTCTCGTGGAATAATTGAATGCAGAACATGCTTACTACCTCTATTATCCGGTTTTGCCTTTTGACAGAGTAAACAGTTTTGTATTGTTTGGTGCACTTTTCTCCGAATATTCGGAAAATAACAGTTTGCTCCTATTTTATTGGCACATTTAATTACACCAAAATGTCCCCATGATAAGTGGGTAAACCAAATTAATTTTTCCTCATATTCCTTCGGGATACATACACACAACCATGGATTGTTGTCCTTCCCACATCTGAAGAATAATACTCCATTTACTAATTTATAATGATCTAAACTAGCCCTTGAATTTTGTTGTTCCTTTAGCTGAATTATCTTCTTCCATCGAGGGTCTTTTTGTTGTAAATTTCCCATATCTCTACAAAGATGTACATACTAAGTCTTGTAGATATTGTCCTGCAACAGTAATACTGGAAAATCCAAAGTATTTACTGATTCTATTTCCGGCGTTAAACCTTCTGGGGATCTTGACAGTGCATCCGCAATAATATTTTCTTTGCCAGACACATGAATAATTTTAAATTGGTACTGTTGTAGTGTCATTGTCCAACGTGACACTCTAGGATGTAATAATTTACACGTTTGCAAAAAGGTTAGTGATTGATGGTCACAATACACAATCGTTTTCGAACCATATAAATAATAGTTAAACTTCTTGAATGCCCAGATAACTGCAAGTGCTTCAAATTCTGTGGTCGTATAGGCTCTTTCACAGGGCGATAACACTCGACTAGCAAATGCTATCGGGCAGAATGTTGGTACCCCTTTTATTTTCCTTATTTGGAAGAGACAAGCACCTAATCCAACATCCGATGAATCCGTGCACAGACAGAACTCACAATTCATATCAGGGTGATATAATAAGGATGCGTTAACGAGTTGGTCTTTAATGTCTCGAAAAGCTAGTTCACAATCTTCAGTCCATTGCCATGGCACATCCTTCCGTAGAAGCCGGTTTAATGCCTCAGAATTCATGGCTTGAGTCTTTATGAAACGACAGAAGAACGATGCCATACCTATAAATCCCTTCAGCTGTCTTTTATTCCGTGATGATGGAAAATTTGGAATTGCACTTATTTTCTTCTCGATAGGCAGGATACCTTTCGCATCTATCATATGTCCTAAGAGCTTAATATGTGGTAAAGCAAAATGAGACTTTTGTAAGTTACCTGTAATTCCGGTTTTCTTGAAAACAGCAAAAATCCTTTCCAAAAAATGCAAATGCTCTTCCCATGTTTTCGTGGCTATTAATAAGTTGTCAACAAACAAAGTTATACGACTACGCAATTCTGGTCCAAGAACATAATCCAACGCTGAAATAAATATTCCGGCACTCATATTAAGTCCGAATGGGACAACTCTAAATTGGTAACTTCTCCCCGCATAGATAAATGCGGTATATTTCCTAGATTCTTCATCCATTTGGACCTGCCAGTACGAACTTCTCAAATCAACACTAGTTAAGTACGAAACATCCTGGAAATTTTGAATTAATTCATCTATATTTTCCGAATGAGTTCTTACAGGTACTATTATTTTATTAATCTCTCTCGTATCCAGAACTAATCTTACGTTGCCTCCAGGTTTTGGAACGACTAAGAGCAGAGAACAATATGGACTAGTTGATGGCTTAATCAAGTCCATTCTAACATTCTATTTATCTCCCTTTGAACAGATTGTTTTAAACACCAGGGGATCGGATAGTGCGTGTAACGGTAAGTCTGATGTAGCTTCACTTGTAGGTGACAAATATATCCTTTAATAATTCCTGGTTTCTCATCAAAAATCTCTTCATATGCCTCTAACAAATAATGAAGCTGCTGCCTTTGTTCTCCGGTAAGCTGATTTGATTCACTAGCTTTTATCATTGTTGTTTGGTTAAAGTCCTCCTGTTGTATCAAATCCTTTGAAAGCTCCTTCCAACGACCGATTGTAGTGTCAATTAATTGAATTATGGCACCGCGACAATATTTCTCATGCACCGTTTCCTTTCTATTTAAATCCAGTGCTATCTCTTCTCCATTTAATCTAAATTTAACTATTCCTTCCAAAAACTAAATCTGACAATCGTACTCCTGCATACTCCCAATACCAAGAATACAGTCCACTAATAACTTCTCAAATACAAGGAACGTGCATTTTATTGCTACATTTCCCATTTTCATCCCTAATTGTGTTTGTATTTTGACATTGGGAGAGCGTGCTCCAACAGCTCCGATGATTTTGCAGTTCTGTACCTGCAAAATTGGTACCTTCTTCTCCCTAATAATTCTCCGAAAAAGAGCGCCTGAGATGAAATTGGCGGAAGTGGCGCTGTCTAATGTCACACTCGTTGGAACTTCCTCTATTTCAACAAATACTTCCGATACCGGAACACTCGATCTGTCATTATGACACGTTATTAAATCCTTTGTTAACTCTTCAGTCAACAGCTCACCATCATTATATACTCCTGGAAACTGAAATAAGAACACCGTGAATTCATTGTCCCAGGAAGGGGAAACTTTATTGACACATTCCTGGGGTCAGACACATCACATGATCACACTGACAGAACCACAGGCACATAGACACAGGCAACAGAGCATGCACAATGTCGGCACTAGTACAGTGTATATCCACCTTTCGCAGCAATGCAGGCTGCTATTCTCCCATGGAGACGATCGTAGAGATGCTGGATGTAGTCCTATGGAACGGCTTGCCATGCCATTTCCACCTGGCGCCTCAGTTGGACCAGCGTTCGTGCTGGACGTACAGACTGCGTGAGACGACGCTTCATCCAGTCCCAAACATGCTCAATGGGGGACAGATCCGGAGATCTTGCTGGCCAGGGTAGTTGACTTACACCTTCTAGAACACGTTGGGTGGCACGGGATACATGCGGACGTGCATTGTCCTGTTGGAACAGCAAGTTCCCTTGCCGGTCTAGGAATGGTAGAACGATGGGTTCGATGACGGTTTGGATGTACCGTGCACTATTCAGTGTCCCCTCGACGATCACCAGTGGTGTACGGCCAGGGTAGGAGATCGCTCCCCACACCATGATGCCGGGTGTTGGCCCTGTGTGCCTCGGTCGTAAGCAGTCCTGGTTGTGGCGCTCCATTCTTCCCTTCATTCATACCTGTCGCGACAGCACTGGAGGCGGGCTGCACGATGTTGGGGCGTGAGCGGAAGACGGCCTAACGGTGTGCGGGACCGTAGCCCAGCTTCATGGAGACGGTTGCGAATGGTCCTCGCCGATACCCCAGGAGCAACAGTGTCCCTAGTTTGCTGAGAAGTGGCGGTGCGGTCCCCTACGGCACTGCGTAGGATCCTACGGTCTTGGCGTGCATCCGTGCGTCGCTGCGGTCCGGTCCCAGGTCGACGGGCACGTGCACCTTCCGCCGACCACTGGCGACAACATCGATGTACTGTGGAGACCTCACGCCCCACGTGTTGAGCAATTCGGCGGTACGTCCACCCGGCCTCCCGCATGCCCACTATACGCCCTCGCTCAAAGTCCGTCAACTGCACATACGGTTCACGTCCACACTGTCGCGGCATGCTACCAGTGTTAAAGACTGCGATGGAGCTCCGTATGCCACGGCAAACTGGCTGACACTGACGGCGGCGGTGCACAAATGCTGCGCAGCTAGCGCCATTCGACGGCCAACACCGCAGTTCCTGGTGTGTCCGCTGTGCCGTGCGTGTGATCATTGCTTGTACAGCCCTCTCGCAGTGTCCGGAGCAAGTATGGTGGGTCTGACACACCGGTGTCAATGTGTTCTTTTTTCCATTTCCAGGAGTGTATCTTAACAACTGTAATTTTACTCTTTCGCCCCTCACAGATCCCCTGACCGCTCCTCCAGGGCACGATGCGGTCATGTTTAGTTTGAGTGATTGTTGGTCCGACTGGTATTTGTCTCTTCAGCTACTTCAGTGATTATCGGTTGTTGTGGTGAATTCGGTCTATATTGTCTTGCTTGATTCGTGTAATTATTGTTGTTGTTCTGCTGGTGTTGGTAGAACTGTCTTGTGTTGCCATACATTGGATTATATCGATTAAAATTCCTATTGTTCCTAAAATAGCCCCTCGCTGCACCATTACTAAAGTTTCCATTATGGTAATAATTATTGTTTGCATTTTGTCCATTTCTAAGTGTCCTCGGAGAGTGTAGTTGGTTATGATTATTGTTACTGCTACCATTACTGCCATTCCCATTCGAGTTGCAGCTCGGATTCGCTTCTATTACTCTTCTTTGATATGACATTTCTCTTGCCCTTTTATTGTCCTCCTCAATTATATCAATATGATCAAGTGTAGTCATAAATGAGTCTATATCCTTATCATTTATATATAACAGCTGATTCCTTATACTGGTGGGTATGGTGGGTAGTCTGGACTTGAGTATCCTAAGTATATCCGGCAAAGGAATCGGTACATCCCAATACAAAGATTTATTAATGTATTTCTCAAAATATCTCTTTAGAGATCCTCTAGAAAATGAGAAAGACTCAGGATATAATACTTCCTGCCTAAGTCATTCTTGTATTCCAGCAGACCAATATTTTGCTAGAAAAGCCGTAACATTTACAAGAAGATGTTTGTTCGGATGCCCACAATGCTCCTGATCCTTGTATATATCCAGATACAAAACTAATCTTTTGCTATTCTGTCCACGATCGTGGAAATAGACCTCTGAAACTTCGAATCAAGACTACAGGATGAACATTCTTTTTGTCAGGGTTAAAGATTTGAAATTGTCTCTGTTTAATCATCTTCTCCTCGACGGTACTACGATTCCAAAAATCATCCTGTTCGTACTTTTCCCTGTGGCTATCCGTTATATCGAATCTGGCTTGTGACGTTCCAGTTCTGTCTACATCGGATCTTGACATGGACGGAATGTCACGCGCAGATTGAGAATTTTGTTTCCTACTTCTCGCTGTTTCTAAATCCTCCTGCGAGAGATTTAGTGATCTTTCTATATTTTCTTTCCAACGCGAGAATTCTTCTCCAAGTTGTTCACGAACTTCCTTTAACCCTTTGTTGAAAAAATTCTCCTCGGCACTCTCCGAAATTGACTGTAAAGCTACTTTCACAGTTTCTTCTATCGTTTCCGAAGGAAAATTTTGCCGCTCTAATGTCATTTCTGAAAACTTTCCCGCAAGTACATTCATTCTATGTTCCACTGTCGTCTGTTTTTCCTTCACTTCGTCAAATTGCTTCTTTAGATAATCTTGGGATTCTATAATTTCTGGTATCATAGCTATGGAACACTGTTTGTCCTCTTGAGCTTGTATTACTTGAGGAAACAATTCTACTTGTTTTTGTATCGTGTCAATTTTGACGGATACATATTCGGTTAGTTCCGCTTTTAATTTACTATTGTTTTCTTGGCATTGTTGGCGGACCTGCTCAATTTGAGCAGTCCGATTCTGTTCGGTCCTTACTGCCTGTTCTTTTATTTCCTGTGTCTGGGTATTTAATCTCTGATCTAGTTCGGTAAAGGATGCTCTTAATTGATTTTGTAATTCTGTTTGATTTTCAGCTAATTGATTTTGGAGTTCATTTTGTATAACGGATAAGTCTCGTTTTACCTACGCTTGGCCTTTGGCTAATAGAGACAACTGTTGCATAATAACAAGTAATGTGTCAACAACACTCTGATCAGCTGTTGTATGAGTGATTTCTGAACCAGCGGGATTAATTATATTGCTACCGCTAGCCACAACAGTCTCAGAATTGCTATCTGTGGCCTCTGCTTCTGTGCAAACAGCTGAAGACTGTTGCACGTCTCGTAGCTGATTCAAAGACATTTTAAATGCTGCTCTAGTCAATACCATTAAATAACTGTCAATATCAGGTTCTAATCACTAAATACAGTTTCAAATTTACTGTCGTAGACACACTTAACTTTCAAATTACTTCACAGATGGCATAAAGTTCAATGTCCAGATACGAAACTCACACAATATACAGTTCTACAATCTAACTACTACCTGGAAAAATGTTCTTTCTAAATTGATTTCAAACAATTTTAACTACACAATAAAAAATTAGATTTCTCTGGCCTTGTTCTGTAGTCTCGGTGTTGTCCAATAGTTGAAATCGTTTCTTGGTATCAGCAATCTTTTACTATGGGCACCGAATCTCACTTCAGGTTCGTTACCTCTCGTTCTCATTCGTTTTCATGAGACAAAAAATACATATAACAATCGAAGAGAGTCCTGTCACACTGGCGCCACTGTAATTTTTCCTCCTATCTACGTGATTATGTAGCTCTCAATTCGTTCGAGCAATCAGTCATTCATAATATGAAACACATTTTGAGTGAATGAGCTATGACTGATTCAGAAATTTTACTTGTTAGAATGAAATCAGGCGAAGATTCTTCTTCTCTGGAGGCTCGTGCTTTGCGGCAGTCTGCTAATCTGTACAAACAAAATGCCTCGTAATTTTTGGGAGTGTTGTACAATCAGTCGGGAAACCTCAGATCAAGCAGATATTTGGCTTTGATGAAATTTAACCTTCCAAAGAAGTAATGGAGATCTTGGATTATTAAATGCAGGTTCGTATCCAGTCTTTCGGAAGTTCCCTTCTGATTAACAATTACGCAATATATCGATAAATATAATTAATTCTCAAATTTCAAATACACACCTTTGGTATGAAGGAGCAATCTATATATATTTCCTTTTCAATCGTACAGTTCGTATCAGTTATCTTCTGTGATAAATCTCAATAATCAGATTACAGTTCTTCCAAACAAAGCTCAGGCTAGTCGGTACTACAAAGAATACTTATGCGCTCATGGCATAGCTATTGTACTGCAAAGAATACTTATGCGCTCATGGCATAGCTATTGTATGAACTACTTTTCGCATGGATTCTGCGAGTATGAAGACAGAAAATTAGTAAACGTCATTCAAGGGTAGAATTGTATCAGAATAATTCATCGAATATAATGAGATATTACAGGATGACTCCTTCGCATTTTTCTCGAAGGGCAGATGTCACCAGTGTGGCGTCTTGATCGGTATTCCGTAATGCTGATGAACTGCTACCTGTGGCTCTTCCTATTGCACCACTACTTTTTCTTTTACTAACACTATCTGCTGCACTCTCATCACCTTTCATTTTGTTTACACTATCTGCACTCTCATCATCACCGTCACGGTCTCCTGCAGTTAGGTTTGCAACAAGAATTACTACCTTTTTTCTTTCTGTTTCGCTACATCCCGTCTGCTGTTGTAGTTGTTTGTGTTTCGCTTTGTTGTACGGGGCCTGCAGGGTTGATTATCCCTCCAGACACAAAGTTCACAGGTTTTATGTAGCCTGTACATCTTTTTGTGTTGTACATCTTCGGTGTATTGTCTTTTGTTTTTTCTTTGCTGTGAGCTTTTGTACAGTCGAGTACTGTGTGAGATTTCAGTGTATTATCCGTTTCTTCGTTTTCAGTATGTTTGTTCGTGGTTTCAGACTAGTCTGTGTGTTATTGTTTCTGTGCTATTGTTTCCTTTTTGATTGATGTTGTTGTGTGCATTATATAGCACTTCTAACTCCAGCACGTCAATTCGTGCCTGCAATGCTTGTTGGTAATTGACCCAGTAATGCAACTGTTTATTCGATTGCTTGGCTATGTTATAGTGTATTGCACCATTAAATACCATGTCATCGGTGTAATCTATGGTACTTACGTAGCTATCATGCAAACCTTGAAGAGACGGGATATCGTTTGTATGAGTGAGGTCGTTGGGGAGCAATCTCATCTGCCTGTGCCAGCTTATCGCTCTGTGATGGTTTCGGTTAATGGTCGATGGTGACTTATACTTAGTTTTTTACTTTGTAGATTGGGACAGTATTGGAGCTGACTGCGGTGGCCACGCGGTTCTGGGCGCTGCAGTTCGGAACCGCGCGACTGCTACGGTCGCAGGTTCCAATCCTGCCTCGGGCATGGATGTGTGTGATTTCCTTAGGTTAGTTAGGTTTAAGTAGTTCTAAGTTCTAGGGGACTCACGACCTCAGATGTTAAGTCCCATAGTGCTCAGAGCTATTTGAACAGTATTGAACTGCTTTCACCCCCCATAGTCGAAGCTCTGTAGGAGTCGATCTTGGAGGAATTTGTGGGTCTGACAGTCAAGGCCTCTCTGTCTGGCACACAGTTTACCTCGGATTCTGCAGGGGATGCAAATGTCTTGTTCTGGTATTCTACACTGACTCTTTATGTGGCCCTTCCTTTGCAGTTTGAGCATGTGACTTCTGTGTCTTTGCACTGCTTTATGGTGTCTCCTAAGTCACAGCACTTGTAGCAGGTGGGGACGTGCACAAAGTTTTTGACGGTTAGGGACTGAAAGTCTATATAGATTCTGTCTCGTTTTGTCAAAATTTTGTGCAATTCCGGCGTGACCTCAATTACCTGATTGTTGTAACCTCGCCCTCTTGGTCTTGTTCGGAATTTAATTTTAGTGTCTTTCAGGAAAGCTTCTTTCTCAATTTCTTCGTTGAGACTCAGTTCATAGAGGCTCTTGAGGAAATCTTCGTCGCTGGTTGTGCCAGGTATGTGACGAATGATCAACACAATCAGGTGTGAGCCCCCACTGAAGAGACGACCGCTGGAGATATTCTTGGCTGACTCAAGCAACTTTTTGCAGTCGTCCTGCGTTGCAGTTTCAACTTCAACAGCCGTTGCTGTGGTTTTGACTGCCTCGATCTTTATTTTATCTTTTTTGCGGTCAAGTTTCTGTGTGAGGGTTTGTCGCGCTATTTTCGGATCATTATATTCCGTTGAGGTAATGAACAATGTTGTGGCTTGTTTAGCTTTGGCCTGTTCTTTTTTCAGTGTTTGTTTGGTTTTAGGTTCAGATTTGACAATACTGGCGAAGGATGGTAGTGTTGGGAGTGTTGTCTCAGGTTTGATTATTTTTGCCTCATCTAGTTCTTTCTTTAGGTCGTGATTGTCTCTTTTGAGATTGAAGTTTTCGAGCCTAAACTCCTCTACTTGGACAGACAGACTGTTATTCTCGTCTTTGAGAATGTCAATCTGCCCCTCCAATCTTGCATGTATGAGTGAGTCAGTTGCTTCTAGATCGTGTCTAGCTGCTGCAATTGTATTTCCACCTGTTGCCTTAGTCGAGCATTTTCCTTTTATAGGGCCTGGATTTGTCCTCCTAACCTAGCGTGTGTCACTGCATTGCCAATTTGTTTGTTTCAGAATGCAGAAGGTAGGTTCAGTGAAACTTTTTTGGCTTTCAACTCTGTTTGAATTTCCGCTATGAATGTATCAATGGCATCAACCTTCTCCTTGTCAATTTTACTAGATCGTTCCTCCGTGTTTGAGCATTGTCGAGATGTCCCTGGCGTGCTGGAAGCGTTACTGGTTCTTCTCCTAGCAGAGGCCAGCTTGACAGCCGCCGAATCTGCCTGTCCCGCACTTCGTCCCAATTTTCACACTTAGATCGAAAGTGGAACGTTACGCAGTGTGCAGACTGGCACAAGCATCAAGCTTCTTTGGTATCGAATAAGTTGAGCCTGTGCCAGCTTAAAGCCTAGCAGCGGCTGTCACTGTTGTTGTTCTCGCCTGCAGTGACCAGCTGGAACTGCGCTCCGCGTTCGGGCTCTGCGCTGTGGCCAGCCACGCAGTTCGCGCACAGATGGTGGCTGTGTAGTCCCCATGCTCTGCTGCCTCCCCCGGTCGGGAGCGGAACTACGTTCGCGATTGGCAACACGGGCACGCGTCGGCCGTCGCACTATGTCCTACTTATGGGATTTGCACACAGCTCGCCACTGCCAGCGTACCTCGACCTGCTTCGGGGGATTTTGCGTTCTGTCGCTATGTGTGGCATATCGCTTTGATTTTTTCGTTTTCCGGAAAAAGCTACGCCAGGCAGCTAGGTATTTTGTATATCGGCTGTCAAGTCTATGGTTTACTGAGACTTTGTTCTAAGGTGCTTTTGTTGGCATTTTAGTCAGTTTTAAACAGTTTTTTCACTCCTTGGCAACAGTCACTTTTAGCTCAGAAATTGTCGATGATTTGAGTTTTGTGTCCTAAAATTCTATTCGCCACTTCCCTACACTACTCTGGTTATTTTAGTATCATTTCAATTCAAATCTAGCTAGACTGTACTTGGAGAATCGGTACCAAATGTTAGCCACGATCTATCTTACATTGCCTTGTAACTCCGTTAAAATTAGAGTTTTCAGTCTGAGATTTTTACAGACGTTTGCCTACGCTGTTGCGCACTTGTGACTTGATTTTGGTAGATTTTTGTTGTCCTATGGCGGGGAAAACTCCTACCACATGTTACGGTTTTAATTCGTCACACGAGACGTTTTCTATTCATGTCACTTTAGGCACTTCACAAACAGCAGTTAGTGTTGTTAGTACAGTCAAGAGTTCCTAGCGGTGTTAGTAATGTTTTTGAGTGTCAGTTGTTGTCGAATCCAGTGCGCGCAGTCTCGATCTCACTATGCACACTTTTCTCAGATAAAACGATTTTTACACTATAAACAGTGAGCAACAGTGACCAACTTCAGTGTAGTGTGAAGTGATATACCCACTTTGGCGCGATTATACCGGAAAAAACTGACACGGAGACTGTAATAACGGGAGCGCGCGGGCGGCACATCCGCTCTGGTCGACGGCTAATTAGATGACGAGGCATTTGGCTATTTAAGCCGTCTTTATTCCGTAGAATAAACAATACATAAATAAATATAGAAATGGTACATATGGTATATATGGGTGTTTTATACCACGCCATGCCCTCCACCAAAGTGGGGACTTACAGGGCGAAATACCAAATAATATATGTGTATACTAAAGGAAAGGAAGAAAACACAAATGAAAGAAGAAGAAAAGCAGAATAAAGACGTTCTTTCTCCTGTTGAAAGACCCCAGGAGTCAGGGAGATAAGAATATCCAGCATCCTAACCGACACCGGCTCGTGGCATCAGCCTATTCTTCGTCATCCGCTCGAAGATATGGTAACTGATGCAGCAGCTCTGCAGAACCCTGCTGCTAAGTACCGCCAGCTCTCGAGATCGGAACCCAAGCTAATGAGGTCCCCCGCCGACGCAGGAGACCATGTGCCTCTCCAATTCAACGTTGCAGTGGACACTGTCAACTCCTGGATGTCATGATGCAGGTTGGAGATAGAACATCAGATGGATCATGTGTTGTAATAGGTTGCCTTCTGCGTATGACACCAGTCAAGTTGAAGATGGTCGCCGACTACCTGGGCGTCTATCACGCGGGCGGTGCCGTCTTTTACCGCCACCATGTCAGGATTGCATAGTCCGTCAGGTGTTCGGAGGTGGGTCTCCACAGAGACATTGAAACCCCTCTGCACGAGCCCACGAGCGACATACCGCACGATTGCGTCATGTCATTTGACTCTGGACCCGTGCGTCCTGTAGCAAGCCTGTAGGACGTGGTTGGCGATGTTGACGGCCTGGCAGCCCGCGCGACATCTGGCGTCTGCCTCACGCCCCCGACTGCGCCGTGCCCTCGCCAGGAAGGCGTTGATACGGGCGCGGAGGGCGTCGATGTAGTCACGCCCAGATAGTAGTCGACTGGTGTCGGCGACCCATTGGTGCTGCCCTCAGACAGCGGCGGAAGATGACAGTGCCACACTGTAGATGGCAAAATTGCAGGTGCGCAGCCCACATCTTTCCAACCTGCGTTGACGATTTGAGGAGGTGACCCTCCCACATCAGGTGCCGCTTCAGCACCTCGATCTCACGCTGCATCTCATCCAGGCCTGCACCATCGAAGGCTGGCCCTTTCTTCTTCAGCGCCAGGAGACGGGAGCGACGGAGGGTTGGCCCCATCCAGCGATGCCGAGGCCCGTCTGGGCAACAGGAGTGTGGAAGTCGCCCAGGCGAGTGTCCACCGAATTCAGGGCACCCACTCGGTGTGACTGAGGGCCAGCCCATGGTGCAGGCCAGGGAGAAGCACATTGGTGAGGGCATAGAGGCGGTGATGCGGCTTCAGCGGAGCTCAGGAGATGACATCCAGCTTTTCCCCAGGTGGCGTCGGGGGTCGAAGACGCAGCGATCCGAGGTGGAGAACTGCAGCCCCCAGATACCGGTAGGTCTCACCCACGCATAGGGCAGGCACGGTGGTGTTGCCAGCCTCGAAGGTGACGTCGCCATCCACCTTCACCTTCTTTTCGCGGCCAGACGCGACCAAGGCGAGGGTGAAACACTTCCCGGCGTTGATCTGCAGCCCCAGGTGTGCGAGGGCTGTGACAGCTGCATCTATGAGGGACTGCAGGCCCCTCAGAGTCGACTTGAACAACAGGATGTTATCTGCAAAGGCCGCAGCATTGACTCTGCGACCGAGAATCCGAGCTCCGATGTGGGAGGGGAGTTGTCCTAAAACACTCCACCACAAAGCTGAACAGGAGGTGGGAGAGGATCATCCTGACGGACGCCCCGTGACGGCTGTACAGACACGCCCACGCCAGCGCCACTCGCTATCACCGTTGCACTGCCTTCGCAGCACCGCTCGACATATTCAATAAAGCAGTCCGGCAGGCCATGCACCCTCAGCACAGGGCGAAGGGCAGCATGATCCACCGAATCGAATGCCTGGGAAACGTCGATCGACACCACAAAGACAGAGCGGCAGGTGCTGACTGCGTCGGTGAGAGCAGTGTCCAGGATGAAGCAGTTCTCCAACATCCCATCTCGGGGGATCAATGCCTGCTGACATTCGTCCACAGTACAAGTGCGCATCAGGCACGATGCGAGAACCTTGTGAAAAGTCCACGCCAGCACCAAGCAGACTGTAATGGAGCGAAAGTCAGCGGGGGATGTCGGTGCAGCCATTTTGGGGAGAAGGGACGAGCGCATGCGTAGCAAACGCTTGGGAAGGGCACGGGCCCGAAGGAAAAGGTTCATGAGCTTTACGAGGACTTCGTGTGGCAGGCGCCGCAGCTCAGCGGGAGTCATGCCGTCCGGATCGGCCACTAATCCCCTGGGTGGCAAGACCTCCTCGGTGGTGACTGGCCCCGACAGGCACTCGAGAGCGACAGGCTCCGAGTGCGGCAGGAAGTGTCACGGATGAAGCCCATGGTGGAAATGGGCTTCTTCGTGAAGAGATCTGCCAAGAAGTCCAACAGACCACGGATGTTGGGTGGTGGCTGTAGCAGGGTGCCATCCGAGAGCTCACACACGCAATGCGCGCGCGCCCTTCGGAACGCATCCTGTGTCTTTGCATAGTCCCAATTGCGCTGTTTGCGCCTCTGCTGTGGCGGCCCTACAGCCGGCCGCTTCGGTGGTTGGTGTGGCCTCTGCGTCCTCGTACTCGTCTTCTCCCCTGTGGACCCGATCGACGCAAGGCCATCCGGGAGCATGCCTAGGATGACGTCAGGCGGCGACCACGGCCCCAGGCTGATGACACGGTCCAGGGCCGAGAAACGCTGAGCGGAAGCGGGTAGCCCCACTAAATTCTCACAGATAGCAGCATCGGTCGGCCCCTCCGGCGGCGACCCGGTGGTGTCGGCAGCTAAGTCCTCAGCTGCGTCATTGGCTGGCGCAGCCCCGTCGCCCACGTCGGGCGGCGACCTCTCCGCTCCCCGGCGGGACACCAGCTCTTCCCCCTGACCGATCTCAAGTGCCTCCATGAACTCACGGACAAGCTGCTTGTGGGCAGCCTTC
The DNA here is from genome assembly GCF_021461395.2 of Schistocerca americana. NCBI lineage: Eukaryota > Metazoa > Arthropoda > Insecta > Orthoptera > Acrididae > Schistocerca > Schistocerca americana. The sequence continues at coordinate 198,630,942 of NC_060127.1, forward strand.
CGCCGCTGGCACTTGATCGCCTCGAGTGTTCGGTCAGGGAACATCCGTGTCAGTTCTTGGTTGACAAAGAAGAACCGTGCGTCCCTCTCGAGAAAAAGTTCGGCGTCCGCTTTGGTGAGCGACAGGACCTCTTCCTCTGTCCACCTCGTGCAATGTCTCTCTGTCACGATCTCTGCGTTCGCGGCCGCTGGGTGTTCGCAGCAGCGGTGGACCCCAAGGCCGTTCTTGGTCGCAAATGTGCAGTGGCACTCGCTGCAGGCGTAGATTGCTGCAACTGCTACCATATCTGCGACACAGTCGGTTGGCCGGGCAGGTGCTGGGGAAGCTGGGGTGGCACCTTCAGCGGAAGGGCTACCACTCGTAATCTCTTCTGTGCTGCCCCCAACTGAAAAGGGATAATGCGAGGGAAGGCTGGTAACTCTGCCAAGCCCCTGGTGCAGTATTCCACTCTGCGAAATCAGCGGGCCCACGTGAAGGGGAGAAGACCACAGGAGAGGAGAGGCTAAGAGGGCTAGGCTCATGTATTGTGCATCACTCTTCTGTAACTACAACCCAAGGAAGGCGCCTCACAGCAGCACCACGACTACAGCAGAACTGCGCTTCAGAAAGCCGAGTCCGGATGCAGCCGCACTGCTGCCACTTGGCCATTTAAAGCCGTCTTTATCCCAAGAAATAAACATACATGAGATACAGGTACTGGGTGTCTTATACCATGCCATACCTCCGGAACGAAGGTTTACAGGGTGTAACACCTCAATGTATATAGATAGAAATAAACATAACTTAAATATCAAAACAGAACAAAATACAGAAGGAAGAAAGGAATAAAGACTGGTTCTTGCTCCTGTGAAAGACCCCAGGAGTCAGGGTAGAAAAGAACCAGCGCACTATCCAACGCCAGCCCTGGGAATCGGGCGACGAGCCGTCATACGCTCGAAGATCTTGTATGAAGCGCAGCACGACATTAACACCCTTGATGAGACAATGGAAAATTCCCGCACCTTGAAGCTCAGTTTCAAGAGGTCACACGCGGATTGTGGGGAGCAGATTCCCCTCCAGTTCAGGGTGGCCAAGGAGAAGACAACACTCTGGACGCCGGGACGAAGGCCGAGGACAGCACGCCTGATGGACGGCGTGTTGTACTTCGCCGCCTTCTGCTGGTGACACCAGTCGAGCTGGAGGTGATCTCTGACTATCTGGGCGTCGACAATGCGGGCCTGGCCGTCTCTGACCCCGATGATGTCAGGTTTGCGGATGCCTTCTGGTGTGCGAGACATCGAAGCCCCTCTGCGCGAGGTACTTCACGACTGCGTCGTGACGTTTCACGCGGGACCCATGCATTTGCCCGCAAGCCTGAATGACGTGGTTGGCGGTCTCGACGGCCCTGCAGCCCGCGCGGCATTGCTTGTCAGCCGCGCGCCCGTGACTTCGACGCGCCTTGGACGGCAAGGCGTTGATGTGGGCGTGGATGGTGTTGATGAAGTAGCGCCCAGATAGAAAACGACTGGTGTCGGTGACCCATTGGTGATGTCCCCGGATGGTGGTAGACTCCAAGAGGGCCACACCATCGAAGGCGACGTGCAAGTGTGCTGCCCACATGTCCCTTATCTGCTCCAACGTCTTGAGAAAGTGGCCTTCCCACGTCAGGTGCCGCTCGAGCGCCGCGACCTCGCGCTGTACCCCGTGCAGGCCTGCGTCGTCCACAGCTGGCCCCATCTTTTTCAGTGTCCGGAGGCGGCCCCGCCGTAGTATAGGGCCCATCCAGCGGGCAGATGGAATGCCAAGGCCCCCATGGGCCACAGGAGTGTTGAAGTAGCCCAAGGGGGCCACCAGCGCCACTTCCTCCGCCGTTCAGGCGACTGCTGTCGCTTAGGTGGTGAGCACGGTGATGACCTGTGAATTCTCCCCCTCTTAGAGCCAACAGCGGTGAGGGCTTCAGGAAGCATGTCCAAGATCGTAGCAAGTGGCGTCTCCGGCCCCTAACGAATGATGCAGTCCAGCGACGACATTGGCCTCTGGTGGCGGCGTCCCTGGCGGTGTCGTGTTGTCCTCTCTCTCGTCCGGCGGCCCTGGGCCGGGCGCGGGCCCCTCCGCATCCCTCTCCTGCAGGGTGGCCAGAAACGCCTGCACAAGCTGGTGGTGAGCAGGTTTCCGCCTCTGGCACTTGATGGAATCGAGCGACCTGTCGGGAAAGTCGGAGAAGCTCCTGGTTGGAGAAGAAGGACCGGCAGTCCCTCCCAAAGGAGAGCTCCGCCTCCGCCTGGGCGAGGGAGAGGGCCTCCTCCTCGGATTACCTCGCATGTTTTCGGTCCATCACTATGGCCGTGTTGTCTGCCACCTGGTGTTGTCGGCGGCGGTGGACCCCCAGGCCAGACTTGGTGGTGAAGGCATGGGGACAATCAGGGCATTGGTGTGCTGCACCCTGTACAAGACCCTCAGCAGGACTGGTTGGCTGAGTAGGCACTGGCATAGCTGGGTTGGCACCTCCAGTGAGAGGGCCAATTCCCCTTTATCTTTCTTGCTGCCTGCAACTAAAAAGGGTATAATGTGAGGGGGGGCTGGTAACCCCCCCAACCCCCAGTGCAGTCTTCCACTCAGCGAAATCAGAGGGCCCACATGAAGGGGGGAAGACTGCAGGAGAGGAGAGGCTAAGAGGGCTAGGCCCATATATTGCGCATCACTCTCCCTGTAACTACAACCCCAGGAACGTGCCTCATAGCAGTGGCCCGACTACAGCAGAACCACGCTTCGGAAAGTCGAGTCTGGATGCAGCCGAACAGCCGCCACTTGGACAGGTAGGTGGACAGCCTCGTGGCTATCTTGTCCAAGTTATTAAAATGCCACTGGTGGGGCAAGGAAGCAATAATGTCTGGGTTCCTTCATGTAGCATTGCCTTCTACCGATGTTTGAGAAAGAGTGCTCATTCTTGTCGAGCCGTCCGCCAAACTGTACACATGAACTGTTGGTGTATTCAGACACTTGCAGTTACGGTGTTACAGATGAGTTCCCTAATGAGGAAATGGCAGAGATGGAAGCAGCTCCATATAGTCTTATTACAGGGTGCCCAAGTATCCTGTGCGTCAACAACGAGCGGCATAATATCGGGCGGGCGGCTTAGATTGTATTTCCGCTGGAGTGCGCTGAGAACCGCTGGCTTCTCATACTTCTGCCTCTTAAGCATTTCGGCACGATTGAGACTCCCGGTGTATTCATATGTTACGGTTGTCTCAATTATTGTCCCAAGCCCCGTTCCTGGCTTGAAATCTGCATCGTGGGTAACTATAAGATCTGGGACATACCAGTCTGAGTTGATAGGGGTGATAGATGGGGTTGTAATTACCTTGTACCCTTTGTGCTCAAGTTCTTTTTGGATTGTGCTACCAACTCGGTTGTACCTATCTGCTAGAGGAGGCCGAAATGCACGCGTTTAATTACATGCTGACTGGCGTGAGGTCTGGAACATTTAAGGGAATTAATAGTAGCAAATAAAGTACGTAGTTGATATAATACTTAACTTTAATCCACAATTGGTGTACATCGCTCTTGACGATACATGTTATAATCACAATATCAAATGCTATGGCGCCTTGCTAGGTCGTAGCAAATGACGTAGCTGAAGGCTATGCTAACTATCGTCTCGGCAAATGAGAGCGTATTGGTCAGTGTAGCATCGCTAGCAAAGTCGGCTGTACAACTGGGGCGAGTGCTAGGACGACTCTTTAGACCTGCCGTGTGGTGGCGCTCTGTCTGCAATCACAGACAGTGGCGACACGCGGGTCCGACGTATACTAACGGACCGCGGCCCATATAAAGGCTACCACTTAGCAAGTGTGGTGTCTGGCGGTGATACCACACTATCAATCCTAGCGAAGTGGGTAAGTGGGCAACGTTGGAGGACATGCTGAAGAGTCTCTCTCCAGTTAATGCAAGGAACTCCTGCTCTGCAGTAGGCGGCAGGACCCCGTATATACGGGGCTCCTCTGGTGGGCAACAAACCAATTTGCAGATGGACTGTGCCGATGTATTGCCTACCTGTCCAGAATGGTGGAGGGTCGTTGATCCACTTATTGCACTCAGAGGCATGTTGACAATATTCCAAGCCGTGGCCTAGTGCAGAATTGTGTAACCGTGGCCGCCAATATCTTGTAACCCCGTCAGATGTTGGCACGACTACTGTACCTTTAACTCTTAGGATTCTCTTGAGCTTGGCTACAAGCTTGGACACGTTTCTGCTCTGGTGATGGCTTGCAAATGTATGTCATTAACAGACGACAGCTGCTGAACTCTCCTGTAAAATACAGAACCAATCAGCAGCCTTAATGCTGGTATGCCCAAGCCACCGTCACGCTGCTTAGCATGGAGGAATGGCATTGGAGTTGTCTTGGGCAGATGGGGAGTTGCCTTGACAAACTGTATGATTAGGTGGTCCAAGTAGTCCAACTTCTTGGCTGCAATGTTACTATTCTGAAGAATATGAACAAGCCTCGGTATGAGTCATAGTTACTCCCGCCATTTACCCGCGCTTGCTTGAATTTCTTCGCGTTGACATTCAAAGCACTGGGCAGAAATCATGTTGTATCAACACATGCTAGGGCCATCGCAATGCTTTGTTTTAATTATACAGTCGGACTCCCCCACTCTGTGTCAGTTCTGAGCTGATCGTTGAAATAGGTGCAGCGAGAGTCTGCCGGCCGGCACTGAGGGCGTCGCTGTCCCACCTCTAAGGCGTGGGCGGGTGTGGCGAGGGGCGGCACAATTCCCGCCGTTGAGTTGCGGCCGCTGGGAAGAGCGGAGTTCAAAACTTGATGCAGATAGTTTCATAGGTACAGCTTCTTTTTTTTACAGATTTATTGTAGCCCACTGCCTAGAATACAAAAGTGGGTAATAATTACTAAACAACTGTACGTCATTCATGATAGCAGTATTTCTACTTTACAAAAGGTTATTTATTAGATTTATGTTATTACAAAATCGGCCTGTTAGCCGCTCCGGATGTCCAGGAGCGTTGTCCGTCCCTAACCACGAGGAGGTGGGCCGTCTACTATCTAGAAAACTACTGCCGTATTTTAATTTTTTTGTCTTCCCTCCACCACCCTTACTTTACACATTTATTACTTTACACTACTTCTACTTCTGCACTAATTATATAATACTTGATAACGTGATTGCACATTTGACATTTTGTAAAAACTAAGAGAATTATTAATCATTGTTTTAATCTGATCATGTTTCCAAGTTCTTTGTGTATATATTTGGACTCAAAAGAAGGCAATGATTACCTTATGGAAACACCCCTGGGCATCCCACGCGTCTCTGTCGCCATAGTCTGGGGAGCCCCACCATCTCTTCCAACTTGCCCTCATATCTGTCCATAGACAATTCTGACGCCCCGGTGAGGGAGGCAGACGGGTGCCTCTGCTAACAGAATTCCAGTAGGCCAGGCAAACCACCATTTCATCCTCTACCGGGATGTGATTTGAGTTCATTTTGAAAATGGTTGCCACTCAATACTCCTCACTCCTGTTGAGGAGTATGGCTGTTCTCTAGTTTAACTTAGGGAATTTATTCAAAAATTAATTTTGCAAATCTGAATACTGAGTCGACCAGATTTTGTAAGCCTTGTATGCATCAGGGTTTCTTAGTATGTCTGCAACCTCTTGATTGCGTAGTTCCTGCCTTAATTTGGAGGCAACCGGTTCGAAGTCTGGGCATTCCAGAACCATGTGCTCAGGTGTCCTGATAGGGGCACTACAAACACACTCAGGTGTAGGAGGGCTACCTATCCTGTGAAGGTATGTAGTATAGGGGCCGTGTCCTGTTAAAAAGCTAACTATGCCTTGTGTAGGTATGAAGCATTTAGTGTTCAACCTCTCATGAACATTAGGAAGGAGGTCATAGACTCGCCTCCCTGTCTCTGATGTGTTCCATTGCTGTTGCCATAGTCTTAGTGTCTTTTATTTGATTTCTTTAACATTGTTTAAATGTTCTCCCATAATCTGTGATACTCGTCGATAGTCCCATTTAGCCAGCCAGTAGACGGCCGCATGTTGCCTAATTAACAACTCTAATGGGCAAAGCCCCATGATGATACAAAGAGCGTCTATTGGGGTGGTGCCGAAGGATCTATACATCTGAGAATGACGTTACGTTGTATGCGCCTGACCATCATTGGAGGCCTCACCTGAGTGATTTTGTGTGCCCAGGCACTGGAGCCATATCCAACTATTGGTATGAGTATGCACTTATGGTACATCTTTGTTGCTAGCGGAGGAAGATGAAAGCACCGTTGGGCTATGCTGATATAGTCTTATAATCGGGTCTCGGGCCAATTTGCCCTTACGAAGAATGCACCCCATAAATCTAATTACAATTTCCACCTTTGAAGATCGACACCATTGTACTAGGATCTCAGAAACATGGCCTGCGTTTGTCTCTACTTCAGCATGACTGTCGCCCCCAATAAGGACGAGGAGGTCATCTGCATATGCCACGACTCCCAATGCCACATTGTTCTCTTCGAGTGTTATCAGTAAAGGATCCATATTTATATCCCAGAACAAAGGGCCGCACACAGAACCCTGGGGACAGCCATTTGATATATTTTTGAACACCACAGCACCAGGAGCCGTGATTTTGGCGACTCTGTTCCGGCAGTAATTCCTCAGACAACCGTATAGCATTACCAGACACTCCACCTCCCGAAGACAGGAAAAGAGTGCCGGCCACCACAGGTTGTCGAAGGCACCGGCAATGTCCACCATGACTCCAAGAACGTATTTCCTCGTAGATGAGTGTACAATACTTGCCACTTTGTTTACAGCATCTGATGTTGACTTTCCCTTGCGAAATCCATATTGAAAATCACTCATTCCACATAGAATCCTGTGACTCGACAGCCTTGAGACCAGTAGCTTCTCAAGTGTTTTCTTCAAAATATCCAGTAGGCAGATGGGCCTATAGGACATAGGCGTTATGGGGTCTTTGTCTGGTGCCTTTTCTATTATTATGACTTCAGCAATCTTCCAGCGGGTTGGGAAGGACTGTGTTTCTAAGCATTTGTTATATATCTTTGCAAGACTTGGGGCTATCTTATTCGCAATACTCTGCAGGACTTCCGCACAAATTGCGCCTGGCCCCGGGGCCTTGCGTTTGGCGAATGAAAGAATGGCTGTTTTTTCCTCCTCAACAGAGAAGCGTTACACTTGTAAGTCGTTGTTGTACTCAATCTGATCTTGCATTCCGATCTCCTGCTGCATCTCACTGTCCGTTTCAGGTCGATCGTCTGGGAGGAGCGCAGTTAGTAACTCCTCAGCAGTCTCAACGCAGTAATTCGTCATCCTGTCAGTGTCACCAAGTCTTACAGTCGAAAGATGCATTGGAGAGTGTATCTTCTCTCTCACCATTTTGTATGGAGTACCCCATGGGTTCAGAGTGAGGTGAGACTTCACAAAGTCCTCCCAACTCTGCTGGCAGTGTTGTCTCGGAGTTTCCTTGAAGAGCCACTTCCGTATTCTGTACAAGGCAAGATGGTATTGCCTTTCCTCCTGGGTGAAAGACCCTTGATAGTTACGACGTGCTCTTCTCGCAGACTGCCGGAGCTGGGTAAGCTCTGGAGTCCATGGAGAGGCCGCTTCCCATATGAGACGCCTTCGCGTCAGTATCGCCACGGCCACAGTCGCCTTGATAGAGACAACCAAGGCCTCAACAGCCTCGTCCACGTTAAAAGGGCCGTCTCCCAACTGTGTAGGATTGTAACTCTGCCTCCAACATGTCCCAGTCAGCTCTCCCGTAGTCGTATTGCATTGTCCACCACCCTGCACGTGTTCCACACGTGGTACTATTGAGAACTCGATTACGTTATGGTCACTTGTAAGATTTTCCAAGACTTTCCAGTTTTGAATATTATTCGCTACATTGATAGAGCTCAGCATAACATCGATGTGCGAAGCTGCCCTGACTCGACTCCTATAGGTAGGAGGGTTTCCAGGGAGATTTTATAACATTCAAATGGTTTTCCATGATAAGATCCTCCAGTGCAAGACCCCTTCGGTCCTGGACTCCACTGTGCCAGAGAGGGAACTTTGCGGTACTATCCATTGTAATAATGAGTGACTTGCTAGTTAGGGCATGTAAAACGGTTGACAATTGTCCCAGGTAAATGTCTATTGGGTCTCTATATTTATCAAATACCAGCGTGCATTGCAATAGTATATCTCAACCACAGTTACATGTGTAGTGCAAAATTGAGTGAGAACAGTAGTTTTAATTAACTTATTCAGAATAACTATAACTGACATTGGATCTTGACCGGTTGAGATTACCTGAGTAGTTACAGGAAAGCCAGAGACAGAGTTTGGTTCTTGTATCAATAAAATATCACTGTCCCTTTCTTCTGACAATTTGCGGAGCTCCTGAGTGACCAATGAGCTCCGCATTGCATTTATCTGCAAGGTATTGAGTCTAGTCAGGGAACCAGGTATAAAAGTGACTTGCAGGCCACGTCTGGGCAGGGTCAAACGCGATTCTATCATGCATTTTCACCATGTCTTCATATACTTTATTTAGGTCAAATTTCCTTCCCCATCGGATATAGACTTTCGAAACTAAGTGTTTTAATTTAGTATATTCTATAGGAATGTTTAATGCAACTAATTGTATACAGTCTGCATCCTCCAGAGTGGGGAATGCAACTTTCTTTCCACGAGGATGCCCAGCCCGAACCAGCTGCCTCAGTGCGGCGTTCAAAGTTAGTGGATTTTCAAGCTTTGATAGCTGTAAAGTCCTCTCACATATACCATAAGTATTTCCAGGTGGACATTTATTATAAGTCTGTTTTTCTACTATATGAGTATCTCCCACAACACCGTCACCAAGAGTTAATTTGTCAACATTTGTGGCTACTTTTGATAATTCTAAAGTCTCTTTCGTTTTCTCATCTGCAGGCCCCTCCGAAGCAGACGCCGACATCTCTACCCTCAGGCACGAATCCCCATCTCGAAGGGAGGGGGTACCCGCCACCTCAGCCACCAATGCCTCCAGTGGACCTGGAAGACCACCCCTGGAGGCCAGGAAGGACCCGACCTGGCAGGAGAAGTCTGCTGTTTCCGGCTGCACGTCAGGCACCGGAACAGCGTAGATCTCCCCCTCCTCCCACAAGAAGCAGTCCCCGCCCAGGGAGGAGAAACCCGCCGGCCCAGCCGCCTTCACCACCGACAAACCTGGAGGACTCTCCCTGCTGGCCAGGAAGCCCCCGACCTGATAGGGGAAATCCGTCATCTCCAGCTGTACTGCTGGCACTGAAACAGAATAAATTTTTACTTCCTCCTCACCCTCACCGTCCAGAGAGGACAGTGACTCCTGCAACTTCTCCACCTTCCCACGTCTCTTAGTGTTTTACTGGGTGACTTCCGACGAGTGACCTTATAGCGCACTGCCATAATCAGTCTTCTGGATAAGTCGTTCTAAAAGTAACTTATAGGTCAAACACTCCTTACTAGGAGCGTCCCATGTTCGTTTGCGGTATTTGCACAGGATACAGAGTGGAGTTTCTCTTTCACAATTCTTTTTATCGTGACTGTCACACCCACAGTTTCCACACACAGGTCTCTGAAAATTACAGTATTTGGCAACATGGCCATAGTTGACATTTTGAACATTTAGTTAAAGCTGTGTAATCTTTTACAGATATTGCGTTATACCCGACGTATAGTCTATTTGTTGTTGTTATCTGTTTACGTAGTACAGGTGCGACTTCTATTGTGTAATGGACAGGGTTCATGTCATGAGGACCTGCTTTGAACCGTATTTTGACTTGCGAAGAGTCTAACGAACAACTTATCTTATCTTCAAAATTCTGCACATACACGCAGTCTGTAATATTGTCCTGCGACATGTATTACGGTACATCATACGTCATCATCAGGGGGCGACGTTTCTTTGGCTTTCCACATGTTAATGATTCTTTTAGTTTCGAATTAATCGTCGAAGTGGCCTCAGTTGAGGACAGTGAAAAAATACTGAATAACACTTTTTGGTTGTCCTGATATTATTTATTTTAATTTTGTCAACAAGAGGGTTTATGCTTTGTTCAAATTTTTCTTTAGCTTTCTTTACATCATCACCTTTTTTAGGTTTTATGAATAGTATCAGAAGAGCTTTCTCAACATTTTACTTGATGGGCTCCTGGACCATTCTTTTACTTACTGGTGCTGTTTCTAACGCAGCAGCATAGGTTGCCCTTCAAGCCTAGCATGTGCTAGAGCCCAGTTGGCAATGTCCTCCTTTATCACCCTGATCTGGTCAGCGGTGATCTTACCGTGCTTAACACTGCGATCAAGTCGTCGTAGGAAACGTGTATGTCTTTCCATGACAGATAACTCCATATTCACATCAATGGGAGCGTCTTGCTCCAATATCTCCGTTTCACTCTCCATTTGCTCAGCCATGATTTGTTTGAACAGTGAAAAAAGAATGGAGCCTGTCTGTTTCCCCTGACTGGCACCTCTGGCAGGGGGGGGGGGGGGGCGGGATATCTGCAGCTCGCTCATCAGTCTCACCACTTCACCAAGAGCCTTATGAGCTGCTGGGTTTAGCGCGCCGTTTCCAGCGCACTAGTCCCCTTCCACGACCACATCACTGGAGATTTCATCCGTCCTTCCCCAGCATATGCCCACCGCATTCCGGAGAGGCAGATTCACCTCTCGGCCATCGCCCCCTACTACGCCGATTCCACCCTGACGCCAAGGACCCAGTCCTACATAGGTGCTGGGTTCGTCCCCCAGGCCCCATCTAACCTAGTGAGGGACATGTCACCACGCCCTGGCTTGGCAGAACGTGTCCGGGACATCCCGTTCACAGTGATGAGCCTTTGCCGGCTCAGGCTGCGATCCCTCCCCAACAAATGCGGCCGTGGGAAGACAGGGCACAGATGTTTTGTGCCCTGTGCAGTGACAGGTGTTGTGCCCCCTTCTGACGCAGCTTCCCCTGTGCCACGCACCCTTTGCTTTCGTCTTGGGTTGGGGGACGATTAACGTCGTCCGAGACGTGAGGAACTGCACAGGCCAGACTGCAGGGATCCGGGATCGTCGTTAGACTTACCCTCATACCCTCGCCCAGGCGCCGCGCTCAACTCAGGAGAGACTGATGGTGTGTCTCTCGTAACTCAGCTCCCCTTGCGCCATGCACCCTTTGCTTTCGCTTGGGATGGGGGCATTTAACATCCTGCCGTGACGAGAGTTTTACGTCCTGCCTTGACAAAACAACAACCCTCACCTATTAACGCAGCCTGGAAGGTGTTAAAGGAGTCAGTCCAGGTCTTATATGTGGAGTTTCACATCAACGAGATGGTGCAGCACTCAAACCCAAGTTACGTTCCCTGGAGGGTCTCCACATGTACTGGGGGATCATGACCGACCATGTCTCACCCACCGCTTTTGATAATTCACGGTGGGCCAGTGCGGACCAGTGAGGGTTGCACCCAGTTAAGCGCTAGCCTTTTAACGTCATGCATGGATGGCCCATCCCGTGTTAGCTTCACCCTATCTGAGGGGATTACTGAGCCACGGGGCCACAACAAGGCCACAGGATTGGACATTACGGTCCCCGCCCCACCAGGTTCCTCTGAGCCCCGTTGCGATCGAAGATTCAGGGAATCAGAGGGTCTCCTGGCGGTTTTAACCCAGTTTTGGAAGGCAACACACCTTCCCCAGGTGGCGCCTTACAGACCGATTTCCTGTAGTTTCATAGGTACAGCGAGAGTTCGTCAGTCGGCACCGAGGGCATCGCTGTCCCACCTGTAAGGCATTAGCGGGTGTGGCGAGGGGCGGCACAATTCCCACCATTGAGGCGCAGTCGCCGGGAAGAGCAGCTTTCAACACTTGATGCAAATAGTTTCATAGGTACATATATTTATTTATTTATTGCCAAATTATAGACCTGTTATCTGATGTTTAAAACAGGGCGTAGATCTTACAATTTTCGTTTTTCATCTTTTTACAATTTTTTCTCCTATTGTTTTATCTACAACAATTACAAAGAATGATACTTTTCAAAATAACAATAATTTAAGGTTGAAATATGCATAAAATTTTGTTGTTTTTTAAGAAGAATATAAAAAGAAGATAGTATAGATGTGAGATTTGTTAGTACGATCACCGAATATGACTGACGGTGATTACCTTGGAATGGTTTCTTCGAGCCGTTGACTAGAGAGAGAGAGAGAGAGAGAGAGAGAGAGAGATAGTTATTAGTAGAGAAATAATGTTGCTTATCCTATTTATTACTAATCCTATGTATTAACTACTTTAGGTGCCCATCCATGTACAGCATTTGGTGTTTTCTTGGCTAGATTGCCAGCACCTTTGCTTATTTACTGTCACATCTCAACTTCCTCCTCCTATTCCTCCTCATTGTCACTATTTTCCTTGTCACTGTGGGTATCACTGTCCATTCTCTGGAGATTGCTGTTACGCTGCACATAGGCATGTCTGTAATGTCGTGTCCGCATATACTCTTCATGTGTTGTTTTTGAAATACTGTTTGTCAGTGTGTTTAATTGTGCCCATTGTTCTTCGTCTCTTACTGCTGTGTGTGTATCTATGTCCCTGCCTGTGTAATCTAAGTGTAGTGTCTGTCTATTGTTCGCATATTGCCCGCAGAAAAAGACAGTATGTTCTGGGGAACCTTCTTCCTCACACGTGGTTTAAGTGCAAGGGATAAGGTCTGTGTCCGGTTAAGAAATATACCATACTGCGGCTGTGATCGGTATGTCTGATTCTCAACTGCTCCCTTATGTCAGGGAGAAAGTAGTGCAGTCTACATCCCTTATCACTTATATCCCACTCACCTTGCCATGTATCCAAACGCCAACTTTTAAGGTGACGTGTATCGGCACACCGGTTATTGTGTGTACCTTATCTAGTCTCCCCACCTTTAACCAGTACCTTGCAGCTCTGTATTTGGTGCTCTGAATATGCCCCATAGATATCACGATCACACACAGTGCATCCGCTGAGGTGGTACTGAATGCTCCAAATAGCCTAAGTAGGACACTTCTCTGCTCTCGTCTGACGGATGCTTTGTTGGTGACCTCATTCAGTCTATGTGCACACGTGCTAGCTGTGAAGCTGAGTACTGATTCGAAGAGTGCACAGTGGTATGTACGTATGACTGTACTGTTTTGTATTTAGCCTCACCAGTTTGTGTAGTATTTTTTCTAATTTGTCTGTTGTTAGCCTGATGTGTTCATTGAAATTCAATTTTTCATCTATGTGTACCCCAAGATAGCACATAACGTGTACTCGTTTGATGTTTGTGTTCCCAATTTTAACCGAAGGATTCCTTTGAAGTAATCATTTCAGTAAAGTGTATGTTGTCTTGTTTTCAGGTATCCTGAGTTTGTTGTTGCGACACCACAGAGTAATTGTTTGTAGTATTCCACTGGCTTTCTGTTCTAATTGGGCTTTGTTGTTTGCAGTGACTACAACTAATAGGTCATCTGTGTAGGCGACAATTCCGTCTGACCTGTCATCCCCATCCAGAAGTTGTAGGAGGGGTTCGATTGTTATGTCCCAGAAGATGGGGCCGCAGATCGACCCTTGAGGACAGCCTTTGGTAATTCTTTTAATTACTGTCCGGCTGTCCATCTGCCATTCGACTACTCGGTCTTTACAATAAGAGAGCTGCAGGTCCCAGGAACTCTGTACCACAGCTTGAAAGATTACTGTCGAGATAGGGTCGTCCAATGGAAAGAAGGAAACAGAAAGGTAGTCAAGAAAATTACAAAATGATGTACACAAGTATCTATCCTAGGGCCCCTATTCTGGGATATTACAATTGAGCCACTTCTCAGTCTCGTGGAAGAAAGTGTCAACACAGAAGGGATCGTGGGCTATGCTGACCATGTAACAGTTTTAGTGACGGCGAACTCAAAAGCTGAATTGGAGACAAAGGCAAATGACACCCTGCTTGATATGAACAACTGGTGCCAGAAATATAAGTTAACAATAGCCCCAGCAAAGATGTCATATATGTTGATGAAAGGAAACCTACAGCGGAATCCTCTGATAAAATTAGGTACTAATAACATTGCCAGGAAGAAGTTAACTAGATACGTTGGAGTACAGCTAGACGACAGAAAATCATTTATGCAGCATATAAAGCTGACAACAGACAAGGCAGTAGCTATTCTACATAAACTCGCCAGAATCAATACCGCAGAGTATAGGATGCCACTAAGAATGATCAAGACGTATTACTATGCAATATACGAGTCGATAGTGAGTTTTGCCTCTAGCACATGGGGACACAGATTAAGTCTATCGACATATGTGACAGCCGCCAGAAGTGGTCAGAGGAATGTACTCCTGCAGCAATCTGGCGCCTTCGGAACAACATCTACTGAAGCCCTATGTGTAGTGCTTGGCATGTATCCTATAGATATAACAATAAGGTACAGAGCAGCAGCGTATTGGCTGAGATGGGGACAGAATCACAAAGTTCAGGAGATAACTGACGAGGATGTCCCAACCAGACACGACTTAAAGCGATGGAGACTGATGGAGTGGCAAAGGCAGTGGGACACCAGAGAAAAGAGCAGGCGCGTATATTTTCCTAATATTGAAGAGCACCTGAAAATGAGACATGCTGACCCAGGCGTAGGCATGATGCACTTCCTTACGGGTCACGGACCGTACCCAACGTACTTTAACCGTATACATCAGGACAGAGCTGCCAATTGCACATGTGGAAACGTGGGCACACCAGAGCATGTTGTTCTCCAGTGCAATAGACATGAACCCAGTGAGGCAGTACAACTGCTACAAGACGATGTGAAGCAAGCGCTGCAGGACCCTGATAAATGGAAGCTAATCAGTGACACGGTAGACAGAGTCTCAAGGGCCGTGAAGGAAGAGTGCAGAAGAGAGAGGCAACGCCAAGCTGCGCAGTTCCGGCCACAGCAACGACAGACACTCCAGGACGACAGTGACAGCGAGGAAACAGAGGGAGATAGCACTGACAGGGGCTAACACAATGTGTATACCAAGAACTGTAAAATTGTAATGCTCTGACGGTATAAATAGAGATTACAGCTATGATGTACTAATTGCAAGTTTTATGACTGACTAATTGTAAGTTTTATGATTTGACATAGTAAAAATATTTTAAGTTTTTAACATGTGTTTGAGAAATTTAAGCTAGTGACTGACAACAATTTCAATGTTAATATTTATGTCAATGGCAAGTTTTATGTTATCACGTCCTAGATAGGTAAGGTTTTAATGCGTTAAGTGCATGTAAACAACAAGTTACATATGATATCTATTAATCCTAAGTTTTATGTTCATATAATCAAATATTGGTAAAATTTCATTGGTCATATAGAAGAAGCAAATTAATATGAACACAAAATAAGTCTGTCTCAATTTAAAGTCTGCACTCTTGATAAATGAACAGTAACTGTATGCATTGTTAACTTAAACAAAACTTTTATCAATATACTCCTGCATGTTTAAGACAATCTTTAATGTTAGTGTAAGTTAAGATATTGTATGAAGTTAAGTAGTGATATAACTTTAGAATTATAATTTGTTAAATCTATGTATATTTATATTTTAATAAGTATTTATGGCTGCAATCAATACTTAGAAAGAGGGCATAGTGGTCCACCTTCACGTTGGTGGGCACGGGCAACGACACACAGAGTATGATTGTAGTGCTCCGTGTGGTGGCTAAGAGACCAGCCCACAGGCTAGAAAGGACCCATCTTATGTATAAAGATGGCGGGTTATTAAAAAGAGTAGCAGCAGTGAAAAAAAAAGTGTACCTATCAAACTATTTGCATCAAGTTTAGAACTCCGCTCTTCCCGGCGGCCGCACCTCAACGGCGGAAATTGTGCCGTCCCTCGCCACACCCGCCCGCGCCTTACAGGTGGGACAGCGACGCCCTCAGTGCCGACCGGCGGACTCGCGCTGTACCTATGAAACTCGCTGGGAAAGCGGTCTGCGTGGCGCCACCCGGGGGAAGTGCGTTGCCTCCCGAGAACGGTGTTAAAACCGCCAGGAGACCTGATTCCCTGAAATTTTGTCTACAGCAGGGCTCAGAGGAACCTGAGTGGGGCAGGGACCGCAATGTCCTATCCCGTGGCCTTGACGTAGCCCTGGCGCTCAGTACCCCCCTTGGATGGGGCGAAGCTAACACAGGAAGGGCCGTCCATGCACGACGTTAAAAGGCTAGACCTTAACTTGGTGCAACCCACACTGGTCCGCACAGGCCCACCGTGAATTAACAAAAGCAGTGGGTGAGACATGGTCGGTCATGATCCCCCAGTATGTGTGGAGACCCTCTGGGGTACGTAACTCGGGTTTGAGTGTCGCAACGTCTCATTGATGTAAAACTCCACATATAAGACCCAGACTGACTCCTTTACCACCTTCTGGGCTGCGTTGATAGGTGTGGGTTGTCGTTGTGTCAAGGTAAGACGTAAAACTCCCATCAAGGCAGGACGTTAATGCCCCCAACCCAAGCTAAAGCAAAGGGTGCATGGTGCAGGGGAAGCTGCATCAACTGGGACACAACACCTGTCCCCGAAATACAGTGCGCCGAACATCTTGTGCACTGGTTCTGACGGTCTGGCTCGCTGGGGTGGGATTCCAGCCTAAGCCGTCAAGTGTCCTTCGCCGTGTCTCTGGATTCCCAAGACATGATCTGCCAAGCCAGGGTGTGGTGACATGTCCCCGGATAGGTTAGCTGGGTCCAGACCCACGAAACTCTGGGTGACCGGCCTGGCACCTAAGTAGGACCGGGTCCGTGGCCCTGTATGGGAGCTTGGCCTAGTAGGGGGCGAAGGATGGAAGGTGAATCCACCTTCCCGGAGTGTGGGGGGCAGTTGCTGGGGAGGGATGGATGAAAGCCACAATGGTGAGGCCGTCAAAGAGGACGAGTGTGCTGGAAACGGCATGATGCTCCCATTGGAGACGACAACGAAAATCAAACCGTTATGGGGAGACATGCTCCTTTTCTCCGATTATTAGATCAGAGTGTAAAGCATGGAAAGATCAACACAGATCAGAAAGAGCACTAAAAGAAAACACTGCAATCTGGGCTCTTGCCCAGTCAAGACTTGAGGGTCAAGACTTGAGGGTCAATACATGGAAGTCAAAGCTGAAAATGAGCGGTTCCACAAATAGTTACAAAAACCCCAAAAGACATATGCTGCAGCAGCAGCAGCAGCAGCAGCAGCGATTCAACCGAAAAAGATGGTCCAAGAGACCATAAAACAGAACATAGAAAAGACTGTTCCCACCATTTTTCTTAAACCTAAGAAAGGTGAAGATATAAAGAAAGCCAGAGAACAGTTTGAAAAGAGTGTCAACCCCAGAGCAGACAAAATAAAAATCAATCACGTCATAAAAACTAAAAATATATTAACAGTTGAATTAGCTTCAACTGAGGACTGCGACAAGTTACTGAAAAATAAGAAATTAAATGATTCCTTCATATGTGAAAAACCGAGAAAGCGTAGACCCCTAATGATGATGTCATCCTGAGACATGTACACCAGGACGTCGTACATCATCATCTGCACGTATGAGGATAAGATGACGAGGGAAGAATTCTTAGAAAAGTTCAAGTAAAGATTCAAAACAGGTCCACGGTACTGACCTACAGTGCATCACGCCATAGAGGTGGCGCCCGACCTCAGGAAAATGATAATGAGGACGAACAAGATGTATATTGGCTTAACAGCTACATCCGTAGAAAACTATACAGCATTGGCAAAATGTACCATGTGCCAAGACTATGGGGCACGTAGCTAAATATTGTAATTTCCAAACCCCAGTATGTGGAAAACGTGGTGAAGATGGCCATGATTAAGAATCTTGTGAAATACACGAAATCTGCATCCCTTGTAGATATAGGAAGAGAGTCTGTCACTCTTCCGGAAGGGAGTGCACGACATATAAACTGTTACTTCAAAGACTCATTCAACGCACTGATTATGGCAACTAGCCGTAAAGTCCATAAGTGTAAGTCACGCAGTAAGTTAGCATGGGATGCGGACAAATGGCGTAGGTGGAGATCGCAATCCTCCTTGGATGACGACGAAACTGAGGATTCTTACTTTGCGATCTCCTGCTGCACCGCGGGAACTGGAACAGACTTCTCCTGCCAGGTCGGGGGCTTCCTGGCCTCGAGGGGGAGGTCATTGGCGTCCGGTACCGGTTCGGCTGCTGAACAATCTGAAGACAAGACAATTGTAGCATTAACAAATCTGCATGTAGATAAAAATGTAACTGGTGACGACACGGAGAAAATGTTAAAAGACTCTGTAGAACAAGTAGCATTTACAAGTTTGCATGTAGATAAAAATGTAACTGGTGGCGGTGTGGAGAAAAAGACAAAAGACTCAGTAGACCAAGTGACCTCTGTAGATAAAAAAAGACTACTAATAACTGTACCCCTGGGAACACGTACAGTATATGTGAAGAAACACTACGGTTATCCCACTTAGAAGATCCAACGATGTTGATGGTGGCTCTCAGGCAACTGGTGAGAACCGGGTATCCCAGAGGAAGAAAGACAGCATTCCCTGCCCTGGAGGATGCGGACTGCATCCAGCTTGCCGCAGCAAACATACCTCTTGAGTTTAAGGAATTAAAGGAACTTGTATCAAAAGTTTTTGCCTGAAGGAGAAGGGGTTTTACTTAAAGAAAGTGTATAATGATATGGTAATGATGTATGGCAGGATCGCCTTTGATGCTGCCCAAACTTGGCAAAATAGTCATTTTTACACAAGGTATCCTGATGAACTTTAGAGTGTTTCAGGTGAATGCCATGAGAAGTTTGTTAGTTTTACAAGAACTAAGAAGGCTAACAGAGGAACATGAAGTAGACGTTTTACTATTACAGCAACCATACTCCGTCTCTGGAAGGGTTCCTGGCTTTCCCATCACAGCCCAGGTGATTGCCTCAGGAATGCAGCCCATGTCGTCAATTATAATAGTAAACAAGTTAATTAAAACAACTGTAATCACGCAACTGCGTACGACACATCTTACGGCTGTAGAGGTGAATCTTAAGGGACACAGTTGGTACTTAATAAGTTTGTATTGTCAGTATAGACACAACATTGATACCTAACTGGCGCAACTGCAGACTGCAATAAGAGTCCTACAAGATAAGCCAATAATAATATCCATGGACGGAAATGCAAAGTCGCCACTCTGGCACAGTCCAGTACAAGACCACAGAGGCATTGAATTAGAAGACGTAATTATGGAACTTCATTTGCATGTTGCGAATCTCCACGGCAACCCTTCTACTTATAGGAACCGAGCCGGGGCCGCTTCTTTCATTGACATCACACTAACACCTATGGGTATAGCAAACAAAGTACATAATTGGAAAGTACACGATGGTGTTACCACGAGTGATCACAATGTCATCGAGTTTGAAATATCTGTGGAGGAGGACCGGGTGCCGGAAGGGTGGACAATGTGGTTCGACTATGGGAGGGCCAATTGGGACCTTCTGGAGGCGGAGTTCGATCCTCCAGAGCTCGGAGATGAATTCAACGTGGAGGACGCAGTTGAGGCCCTAACAATCTCTATAAAGACGGCTATCGCCGTAGCGATACCAGTGAAAAGACGTCTCATCCAGAAAGCGACTTCACCATGGACTCCGGAGCTGTCACGGCTCAGACTGTCTATGCGAAGAGCACGCAGGAACTATCAAAGGGCCTTTGCCCATGAAGAAAGACAATTCCATCTTGCCATATATAGAAGGCAGAAGAGGGTCTTTAAGGACACCCTAAATCAACACAGACAGCAGAGTTGGGAGGACTTCGTAAAGGCACATCCTACCCTGGACCCTTGGGGCATGCCGTACAAAATCGTGAGGGGAAAAAATACACTCCCCAATGCAGCTCTCTACGATCAAAAAGGGCTACACAGACGACATGACAATTGACTGGAAACAAACTGCAGAGGAGCTACTTCACGTGCTCCTCCCAGACGACCGACCCGACATGGACACTGAGCTGCAGAGGGAGATACGCCAGCAGGATCAATTAGAATACAACAATAATCCTTCTCGCAAGAGGAGATGGTGCAAGCAATAAAATCCTTTGCAAAGCGGAAGGCCCCGGGGCTAGATGGTATGCCGGCAGAAGTGCTGCAGTGCATAGCACACAAATTGGCTCCAAGTCTTGCCAAACTTTAGAAGTTGTCATAGTAAAAAAGGGTCAAGATAAGGACCCTACACTTGCAAAATCTTACAGGCCCATCTGTCTACTTGATGTTTTGGGCAAAACCTTTGAGAAGCTTCTGATCCCAAGACTGTCTAGTCACAGGATTCTTCGTGGTATGAGCGAGCTGCAATATGAGTTCAAAAAGGGCAAGTCTACATCTGATGCCATAAACAAAGTAACAAGTATTGCGCGCTCGTCCACGAGGAAGTATGTCCTGGGTGTCATGGTGGATATTTCCGGCGCCTTTGACAACTTGTGGTGGCCGGCACTCTCCTCCCAGTTAAGGAAGATGGAGTGTCCATGGACGCTATACGGTTGCCTGAGGGATTACTGTCGGAAAAGAGTTGCGAGAATCATGGCTCCCGGTGCCATGATGAAAAACATTTCAAAGGGCTGCCCACAGGGTTCTGTGTGTGGGCCCGTGTTCTGGGATGTAAATATGGACCCCCCGTTGAGAACTTTGGATGGAAACGACACGGTACTGGGGGCAGTGGCGTATGCAGACGACCTTTTCATCATGGTCGAAGGAGATAGTCGTGCTGAGATAGAGAACAAAATAGTGCAAGCATCTGAGATCCTAATGCAATGGTGCCAAAAATCAAAACTACAAGTTGCACCACATAAATCGAATTATATCCTTTTAAAGGGAAAATTGGCCCGTGATCCAGTCGTGCAGCTGGATAAAAAAAAAGTTGCGAGATCCAAATCCACAAGATACACTCCTGGAAATGGAAAAAAGAACACATTGACACCGGTGTAACAGACCCACCATACTTGCTCCGGACACTGCGAGAGGGCTGTACAAGCAATGATCACACGCACGGCACAGCGGACACACCAGGAACCGCGGTGTTGGCCGTCGAATGGCGCTAGCTGCGCAGCATTTGTGCACCGCCGCCGTCAGTGTCAGCCAGTTTGCCGTGGCATACGGAGCTCCATCGCAGTCTTTAACACTGGTAGCATGCCGCGACAGCGTGGACGTGAACCGTATGTGCAGTTGACGGACTTTGAGCGAGGGCGTATAGTGGGCATGCGGGAGGCCGGGTGGACGTACCGCCGAATTGCTCAACACGTGGGGCGTGAGGTCTCCACAGTACATCGATGTTGTCGCCAGTGGTCGGCGGAAGGTGCACGTGCCCGTCGACCTGGGACCGGACCGCAGCGACGCACGGATGCACGCCAAGACCGTAGGATCCTACGCAGTGCCGTAGGGGACCGCACCGCCACTTCCCAGCAAATTAGGGACACTGTTGCTCCTGGGGTATCGGCGAGGACCATTCGCAACCGTCTCCATGAAGCTGGGCTACGGTCCCGCACACCGTTAGGCCGTCTTCCGCTCACGCCCCAACATCGTGCAGCCCGCCTCCAGTGGTGTCGCGACAGGCGTGAATGGAGGGACGAATGGAGACGTGTCGTCTTCAGCGATGAGAGTCGCTTCTGCCTTGGTGCCAATGATGGTCGTATGCGTGTTTGGCGCCGTGCAGGTGAGCGCCACAATCAGGACTGCATACGACCGAGGCACACAGGGCCAACACCCGGCATCATGGTGTGGGGAGCGATCTCCTACACTGGCCGTACACCACTGGTGATCGTCGAGGGGACACTGAATAGTGCACGGTACATCCAAACCGTCATCGAACCCATCGTTCTACCATTCCTAGACCGGCAAGGGAACTTGCTGTTCCAACAGGACAATGCACGTCCGCATGAATCCCGTGCCACCCAACGTGCTCTAGAAGGTGTAAGTCAACTACCCTGGCCAGCAAGATCTCCGGATCTGTCCCCCATTGAGCATGTTTGGGACTGGATGAAGCGTCGTCTCACGCGGTCTGCACGTCCAGCACGAACGCTGGTCCATCTGAGGCGCCAGGTGGAAATGGCATGGCAAGCCGTTCCACAGGACTACATCCAGCATCTCTACGATCGTCTCCATGGGAGATTAGCAGCCTGCATTGCTGCGAAAGGTGGATATACACTGTACTAGTGCCGACATTGTGCATGCTCTGTTGCCTGTGTCTATGTGCCTGTGGTTCTGTCAGTGTGATCATGTGATGTATCTGACCCCAGGAATGTGTCAATAAAGTTTCCCCTTCCTGGGACAATGAATTCACGGTGTTCTTATTTCAATTTCCAGGAGTGTACTTGGGCGTCTTCATAGATGAGGCGTGGAGCTATGCTCCGTACATCGACCATGTGGTAACCAAATCCCTGACAATATTCAATAAACTAATCAGTATTGCTCAAAGACGATTCCATTTGCCCCCCAGGGCAACTAAAATGTACAATAATTGTATACTGGTACCGGTTGTGGGGTATGGCTCCAGTGCATGGGCCCACAGGCTCACTCAGGTGAAACCTGCATCTGCCATTAGGCGCATACAGAGAAATCTAATCTTGCGGTGCGTTGGTGCCTTTGCCACCACACCAACGGACGCTTTATTGGTGATAATGGGACTTCACTCGCTAGATCTAATGATAAGACAACACGCAGCTATACACTGGATCCAAAAACGAGAATACCAAAAAGTAACAGCACTCATAGGAGAACATATGAATAACATTAAACAGATCAAAGAAAAAATAACAGATATTTGGCAAGAGCAGTGGCAGTCCTCAGACACCGGGAGAAGGGTCTTTGACTTCTTTCCCAGTGTCCGAGAGAGGCTTAAGATGAGACACCTTAATGTAACACTAGGAGTTGTACACTTCCTATCCGGGCATGGCCCGTATCCCACATATTTACATAGAATTGGTAGCAGACAATCACCAGAGTGTGTCTGTGGTGCCCCTTTGGGGACACCCGAGCATGTGACTCTGGAATGCCCGGAATTCGAGCCAGTTGCCAACGAGGCAAGACGGGAATTGCGGAACACTCCGCTCATGGAGATACTTAGAAGCCCAGAAAAATTTCCCGTATTTCAACCACTAGTCGATCAGGTCTCCAAATTCGCAAAATTAATATGCGAGAAAAGCTGTACTCCTCAGCTACGTCTGAGGAGTAATGTGAATCTATCTATAGACATTACACCAAGAAATGACATAGGAAGGGAGGGCCGCCTGCCAGAGTGATGTGGATTTCCATGCCACTCTGGACAGGCGACCTCTGTCTGCCTTGCTCCAATGGAGAAGAAACAAATATTGCGGACAGTGAAGAGGGCAAGAAGGACGAAGTAGGTAAGGCCCCCCAATCTATGGAAACATAGATGAGTGGGATGCCTTGGGGTAGTACCAAACGAGTGTTCCGCCTTCTCGCTTGTCCGAACATCAAACCGATTACTGACTAAAAAACCACCGACTAGACATTAGTAGCCAAACGAGACTTTGTAAATCCATGCATGAATAAATTTTTGTTGTTACTTAGCGCAGAAGAGCGCGTTTTTATTTTGTACAAATGTAGTAGAGTAGTTCTGCTTTTTTTTTCATGTAGTATTCTGTAATTAAAGGTTGGTGGAGGGATGGAAAATAAAATTCTAAATAAAAGCAGTGGTTTCTAGATAGTAGAAACCGGCCCACCACCTCGTGGTAGGGACGGAAACGCTTCCGGTATCCCGGAGCGGCTAAGTGGCTGGAAGGAATTACAGAATTGTTAATTAGAATATTTGTATTGTATTTAAATCACTGTAATTGTAATAAAGTAGAATTGTTTAGCATTACTACCCACTTAGGCTAACCAGATAGAGGGTTTATGTAAGTTAACAATAAATTTAAAAAAAAAAATGTACCTATGAAATTATTTGCATCAAGTTTAGAACTCCGCTCTTCCCGACGGCCGCGCCTCAACGGCGGGAATTGTGCCGCCCCTCGCCACACCCGCCCGCGCCTTACAGGTGGGACAGCGACGCCCTCAGTGCCGACCCGCGGACTCTCGCTGTACCTACGACAACCTCTGGTGGCCGGCCTTGTTCAAGAGGCTCAGACACCTGCAGGTACCGGAGTCTCTGTGTAATAGTTTCATGGACTACTGCAGAGACAGAACGGTCGTTTGGCAAATGGACAACCAGAAAGTAATTAAACGAATTACAAAAGGCTGTCCACAAGGGTCGATCTGCGGCCCCATCTTCTGGGACATAGTTATATAACCGCTCGTACAGTTACTAGAGGAGCACATCTTGACAGATGGAGCTGTCGCTTATGCTGATGATCTACTCGTCGTAGTTTCAGCAAATACCCGTGCCCAGCTAGAAGAAAGAGCCAATGGAACACTTAGGACAATAACCCAATGGTGCACAGATAATAAATTAAAGATAGCAGGAAACAAAACAATTTATACATTGCTAAAGGGTATCCTGCGCAGGAACTCAATAGTCAAAATCGGGAACACAAACATAAAAAGACTAGCAGTCACACGCTATCTAGGAGTATACATTGATGAACGATTGAACTTCCACGAACACATGCGAATATGCACAAACAAAGCAGAAAAGATACTACACAAACTGGCTAGGCTAAATTCGGAAGAATTCAGACTACCCCTGTCAGTGACACGAACATACCATTGCGCTCTCTTCGAGTCAGTACTATGCTTTGCTGCCAGTACGTGGGCCCACAGGTTAAATCTCTCAACCAAGAGAACCATTGTACGTCGAGGCCAAAGAAGTGTTCTACTTCGACTAACAGGGGCATTCAACACAACATCAAATGACGCACTATGTGTCGTCATGGGAATTTTCCCCATAGATATCACCATCAGGTACCGCGCAGCAATGTACTGGCTTAGGATGGGGAGAATAGACCAGGTTCGGCAAATCACTGATGTACCGATTGAGACAACACGCCAACTCAGAGCATGGCGAGTGGATACCTGGCAGAGCGAGTGGGCCAACAGCGATAAGGGCCGCCGTGTCTACATCTTCTTCCCTGACATCCGGGAAAGACTAAAACTAAAACATATTGATCCCAGCCGCGGTATGGTACATTTCATCACAGGACATGGCCCTTATCCCACGCAACTGTACCGCGTGAGCCTGCAGCAGACTAATAGATGCACATGCGGGGAAGAAGGTTCCCCTGAAAATACTGTCTTCTTCTGCGGACAACGCACGAACATAAGACACACAGTACACATAAATCGCCTGAATACACAGAACGAACTACATGCCATAATATGCGACCCGGAAAGGTGGACTGAACTCAACAAACTAACGGACGAAATCTCGAAGATCCAACAAATAGAATACTTGCGCAACAGACCCTACCGAAGGCAAGTCGGTCCAAACAGACGTCACGATGCCCAGGGGGATACAGATATGATTAGCACCACGAGTAATGAAGAAGAAACAGATACAGACCAGGGCACCAACACAGATATTGAAGCGTCCAGCGCGGATGATCCATAGTGCCAACCAAGTCAAATTCAAATAACAGAGTGGAACAACCGACAAGAGGTGTACAAGTCACACACAATCCTAAAAAGAGATTGCACCGCATATATAAATAGTTTACAGCATCTCCATGTCCAATAAGAGCTTAAAGCTAGGTACCTCTTCAAGGGACCTACACCTTCCGTTAAGAGGCAGCGCACAGTCTGTATGGAAGGATCTTAATTGTGGTCCCTCTCTTTTGAACCCAACCCGACGGATTCCTATGGTAGATCGGGGAAAACCACCGCTCAGGCTGTGTTGCTGGCGGGACCGGAAGGTGCTAACTGCCACACCACGTATCATTGTAAGTCTCATTGGCTCAGTGTGAACTGTTTGTACAACCAACCTACACAGCCTATACCTGAACCTCCACTATACTAAGAACTTCTCATCTGAAGCTTAAAGTTGGGCACCTCTTCAAGGGACCTACGCCCCCCTGGTAAGAGGCGGCGCACGTCCTGGATGGAAGGATCTTAATTGTGGTTCCTCTCCTTTGAGCCCAACCCGACGGATACCTATGGTAGATCGGGGAAAACCACCGTTCAGGTCGTGTTGTCGGCGGGGCCGGGAGGTGCTTGCGCCTGATGTACTCTACTAGGAGCCTTGTAGGCTCAACACAAACCGTTAGCGTCATTACATTATTACTTTTGCCACGAGTACCCTTTCATTAGCAACTTTGAGCCAAGCACAAAATCAGTTACCTCTCTATTGTACATCGTAAATAGTTTAGCAGGCTGGACATGGAGGTCTTAGTCTTAGTTTCTAGCTTTAACGTACCCTAATCTCTTCTAGTTAAGGTAGTTTTTAGGATGGTAGATGTTAAAGGCATGGTGAGCAACGGCCAGCGTCTTGAGGGTCATTCCAAGACCGGGGCCGCCGCCCACAACCAGGTCATGGGCAATATTATACCTATAACTTCTTTATTCAGTTCTCTTCCTTCCTTCTTTCTAAATATTTAATTTTGTTTTGTTTATTAATATCTTACTTGATTTTGTATTAGTTTTTCTAATGCTGCACAAGAAAAAAGATATCAAATGGATCTAAACAGAGCCCGCCTCCACGTGGCGGGACACGGGCAACGGTGTGAGTGGGGACGGGAGCCGGTGTGGTGTTACTTTCAGTCACTGCGGACCCCGGACCCAGTCACAGTGGCTAAGTGGCAATATACGACCCACCATAAGAAATTAGACGGTGGGTCATAAAATATAAGCAGCTAGTGAAAAAAAAAGTGTACCTACATAACTAGCTCCGGCGTTCTCATACTGTGGGCCCTCAAGCTGTGCGGGCTCTCGGTTGGTAAAAGGCAGTGTGGGGAAGGATGCGTCTCAAACAGCCTCTCCTTCTCAAGTGCCCTTACCTGCCTTCTTGAGGTGGAGCTGTTAAGCCTTCGGGCAACTGAAGGGTAGGGGCGCGACGGTGTGCTGAACAACTTGTACACTGGTTCTGATGGCTGAATTTGCTGTGGTGGGATCCTGCCCCAAGTCGGCGAAGGTCACTCGCCTTGTCTTGGACCCCAAGGCATGCTCTGCCAAGCCGGGGCGTGGTGACGTGTCCCCGGTCAGGTTAGATGGGTCCAGACCTCCGAACGTCTGGGCCTTTGGTGGGAACCTGGCCTAGTAGTGGGCAAAGGACAGAGAGTGAATCCACTCTCCCGGAATGCGGGTGGCTTTCGCCGATAAGGGAGCGGGTGAAAACTGAGGACTACTGCACTGTACCCACAGCGTGCTAAACCTGGCAGCTCAGTTATTGATAGCTCTTGGTCAAGGGGCGCGACCGGTGACCGAGCTGCATATAGCCTCCCCCCACGCCAGAGAGGCCGGTCCGGGGGCAAGAGACGGGCCTCCATCTTTATCACTCTCTAATTATTCAAAAATGGCTGAGAATCAAGAGTGTTAATGCGTTAGATACTGATGCTCAGCAACAGAGATATTGGCGAGGCTCGATACTTCGTCATGCGAAATTCCTTAGACTACTGGATACGAGCATAAAAAACGGTAAGATAAGCAATTATGCTATCAATCATATTAGGGACTTAGTTACCCTACCCTCCAACTGAGAGTGGGCGATTGCCCAGTTGGCTAAAGAGTCTCTCATTTTCTTTTTCTAATTCAGAGGTCAACCGGCCCGGACTTATGCTGTGGTTGCTGGAGCCCCAGTTGCCAAGGCACTGACAGCGAAAGAAACTATACAGGAGAACATCAAAAACGTTACTCCTACAGTATACATAAAACCTAAACCTAGCGATGACATTAAGGCTGTTAAGTCAGCATTTCAGAAGTGCATTTATCCTAAAAAGGATAAGATAAAGATAAACAATGTACGTACTGCAAAGAACGTGTTGATAGTAGAAACGGCCTCACAAGAGAACTGTCAAAAGATATTAAACAACGAACAATTAAGTAACAAAGTGAAGTGTGAACCTCCTCGCAAGCGTCGACCTTTGATGTGTCTGTATGATGTGCCTACATACATAACAGATAATCTTGTTGACGCAATATATACACAAAATTTTGATGTAAACATGTCAAGAGGAGAATTTGATGAACAGTTCAAGTTACGCTTCAAAGTACGTCCGCGTGAGAAGTTAACAGTACACCACGTGGTAGAAGTCTCGCCAAGTTTATGGAAATCACTAACGAGAATGGGTCGGTTGTATGTTGGCTACTCTGCGTTGAATATAAAAGATTACCTGGCAGTGCCGAGATGCACTAAATGCCAGGACATTAATCATACGAATAAATATTGTACGCAACCCGATGTCATATGCGGCCATTGTGGCCTGTCTGGACATATTAAGAAAGGCTGTCCTAATAAGGACAAAGCAGCAGTATGTGTACCATGCAGAAGACGAAGCCGTAAGTGTGGTGGACCTAAAGATTGTCCAACCCACCTAACGTTCTTAGATAGACTTACACAAAGAACAGATTACGGCAATGTTTAAAATGGTATAAGTCAATGCAATGCGCAGCCAGATGGTTGCACATGAGCTAAGGAAAGTAGCGGAACAAGAAGGAATAGACGTTCTATTGATAGAAGAACCGAACTCCTGTGTGGGTCGAGTCCCAGGCTTTCCCGCAGCACCACAGGTGGTCTCCTCAGGTGGGAACCCCATGAGTGCAATTATAGTATTGAACAAAACTATTAAAACTACGACATTAAATCAATTCTGTACTGAGCATATTATAGTTGTACAACTTAATTTGCTGTCTTACAGTATGTACGTTGTAAACGTCTACTGCCAGTTCAGACATGACATCAAGATTTATCTTGATCAGTTGCATTGGATACTAAGAGCATTAGCCGGGCAGGCTATTATTGTAGCTCTTGATGCTGATGCTAATGCTAAGTCCTCACTCTGGCACAGTGATGTACAGGACGGTAGGGGTGTGGAGCTTGTTGATTTGATAATGGAAAAGCACATGCATGTGCTAAACTTGCCTGGGTACCCCCCAACCTACTCAGGGAGGGCGGGTGCAACATCAAATATTGATGTCACACTAGCAAGCGAGAGGGCAGCACCCCACGTCCATAACTGGCAAGTAAGAGATCACCTAACTGTCAGTGATCATAACTGCATAACATTTGAAATAGCGCCGACCATCGCGGATGTGCCAGGCGAGTGGGTGGAACGGTACAACTATGCTCGGACAGACTGGGACCGACTCGAGCAGGTGTTCAGTCCTCCAGAGTTTGGAGAGGACATAGGAAACATAATGAAGCTGTGGAGGAGCTTGTGAGCTCCGTGCAAACAGCCATCACACTGGCTGTACCTCGAATAGCGAGATACATCTGCAGGGAGTCCACCCCGTGGACCCCTGAATTGACTGTGCTTAAACGATCGGTCAGAAGGGCGCGAAGCAACTACCAAAGGAGCCTTGCCCATGACGAACGACAATACCACCTGCGTATTTATCGTCGTCTGAAGCAGAGATACAAGGATCAGTTAGACATTACAAGGCGCCAATCCTGGGAAAGATTCGTGAACGATCAGCTGGGAACAGACCCTTGGGGAGTTCCTTACAAAATCGTTCGAGAAAAAATTAGATCACCCATGATGCTGTCTACGCTACGTGCTGGGGATGGTGACACGACCAAGAATTGGGAAGAAACAGCAAGATTGCTGTTAGACACATTACTCCCAGATGATATCGAGGACCAGGACTCGCACGAGCAGCGAGAAATACGTCAGGCACTCACGATTCCGTATCTTAACGATACAAACGTGTGCCCTTTCTCAGCAGAGGAGGTAGAAGCAACCATCTACACCTTTGCAAGGAAGAAGGCGCCGGGTCCTGACGGGATCCCTGTGGAGATCTTACAGAGACTCGCACACTTGGTCGCCCCAGCATTAAGTCGTATTTACAACATCTGTTTACAGATGGGCCATTATCCACAGAGGTGGAAAACTGCAAAAGTTGTAATCATCAGGGAGGCCTAGACAAAGATCCAACGATGCCGAAATCCTATCGGCCTATCTGTCTGCTGGATGTAATGGGCAAGGCATTTGAGAAGTTGCTGGCTGACCGACTCCTGAGTCACGGAACTGTGCATGGTATGAGTGATAGGCAGTTCGGATTCCGAAAGGGTCGCTCCACCCAGGATGCGATCAATGAGGTTTGCCGAATTGTTCACTCAGCTACATCGAAGTATGTTTTGGGCATAAGGCTAGACATCTCAGGGGCCTTCGATAACCTGTGGTGGCCGGCACTCTTCTCTCGCCTAAGAGAGATTGGGTGCCTGCAGCTGCTATATGGCTGTCTACAGGCCTACTGTGATGGAAGAATCGCTAAAATAACGGCTCCTGGAGCCGTCATAACTAAGATAGTATCCCGTGGTTGTCCCCAGGGATCGGTGTGTGTGGTCCCATTTTCTGGGACATTAACATGGAACTATTGTTGAACGTCCTGTACGGAGAGACTGCAGTTCTGGGTGTCGTTGCTTATGCGGATGATCTTGTAATTCTAGTGGAAGGTGACACTCGCATTGTGATCGAAGATCGATCATGATTGGCTATTGGTCTGTTAACAGATTGGTGTGAGAAGATTAAAATGTCTATTGCACCACAAAAATCGCAATACATGCTCTTAAAAGGCAAGTTAAATAGGGACCCAACAGTCAGAATTAATGGCCAGGCAGTGTCGCGACAGAGATATGCCTGTTACCTAGGGGTATATCTAAATGAGAATTGGAGTTTCATTCGGGATATAGAGCAAATAACGACAAACTCCTTGGCTCTGTTCAATAAGATAATATCAATTGGACAAAGAAGATTTCATTTGCCGTCAAAGGCAATAAACATCTATCATAACAGTATATTGGCACCAATAGTAGGGCACGCATCCAGTGTGTGGGCCCACAGGTTAGCACTGGTGTGGCCTGCCGCTGCTGTCAGGCGAATACAGAGGAACGTTCTGTTGAGATGCACTGAGCATTCAACACAAGTCCAACAGATGCACTGTTGGTAATTATGGGTCTATGTCCATTAGACCTAATAATAAGGCAGCACGCAGCCTTCTATTGGCTGCACAAACAGAACATCGACAGGGTACAAAACATAATGGGCATTCCTCTGGTAAGCGTCAAAGCCATCCACAAGAAAGTGCTTGACATTTGGCAGGACGAATGGGATGGGTCCAATATGGGCCGCAGATTCCATGGGTTTCTACCCACAGTGAGGGGAAGATTAAAGAACAAGATAATAAAGCCCTCACAGGGCCTAGTTCACTTCCTTACAGGACACGGTCCCTACCCCACGTACCTGCACAGAATAGGGAAAAGGCCAACACCGGAGTGTGACTGTGGTGCCCACGAAGGATCGCCAGAACACATAGTGTTTCAGTGCCCAATATACGAACAGGCTGTCTCAGTACAGAGGCAGCCTCTGCGAACAAGAATTGTTCACGAAATATTGACAAACAGCGAATTGTTCAGCAATTTCGCTAAATTGGTAAACAAAATCTCAAGGGAGGCCCAGCCAGCCTACCTTGGGAGACAGTAAGTGTGCTTCAGATCTAATGCGCAAGTGTAAATATGTAAATATTACGTTGTTTAAGTCTTGACTAATAGTAGCAAGTAGTAGTTGTAGTTAGATCACCATGGTGGTGGGGGGGAATAAAAGAGCAGTACAAATGGAGTGGTTTCTTTAGAAGTAGCGGCCCGCCTCCACGTGGCTAGGGACGGGCAACTCTCTGGCAGCGTTCCAGAGAGGCTAAGAGGCCGATGGTTCACATATACCGAAGCTACTTAATAACTAGATAGTTTGCATGCATAAATAAACCACTCCTGTAGTGCCAATAGTAGAGATAGTTAGTCATAATACGCCCACTCAAAAGTGTTAGAAAGTGGGTTATGCATGTACCATAAATCTGGAAAAAAAAAATCTTTACCTATGAAACTATTTGCATCAAGTTTAGAACTCTGCTCTTCCCGACGGCCGCGCCTCAACGGCGGGAATTGTGCCGCCCCTGGCCACACCCGCCCGCGACTTACAGGTGGGACAGCGACGCCCTCAGTGCCGACCGGCGGACTCCCGCTGTACCTATGAAACTAGCTGCGGCTGTCTCATGCTATGTGCCCCGATTTGTGTGGGCTCAAGGTTGGTAATAGGCAGCAGGGGAAGGAAGCGACTCGAACATCTTAGCCTCTCCTCCCTAAGTGCCCCTGCCCGCCTTCTCGCGGTGCAGCTGTTAAGCCTTCGGGCGACCGAGGGCAGGGGTGCGACGGTGTGCTGAACATCTTGTACACCGGTTCCGGTGGCTGCATTTGTCGCGGCGGGATCCTGGCCTAAGTTGGCGAAGGTCACCCGCCTTGCCCCTGGAATTCCGGGGCATGATCTGCCAAGCCGGGTCATGGTGACACGTCCCCAGTTAGGTTAAATGGGTCCAGACCCCCGAACGTCTGGGGGACCGGCCCGGTACCTGAGTAGGACCGGGTCTTTAGCCTCTTGGTGGAAACTCGGCCTAGTAGGGGGCGAAGGACGGAGGGTGATTCCGCTCTCCCGGAATGCGGGTGGCATTCGCCGGTAAGGGAGCGGGAGAAAACTTCGATGATGCAGCAGTCGAAGAGGACTAGTGCGCTGTTCCCACGGCGCGCTAAACCTAGCAGCTCAGTTGTTGAAAGCTCTTGGTCAGGGGGCGGGACCAGTGAGCGAGCTGCATTTAGCCTCCCCCCATGCCAGAGAGGTCGGTCCGGGGAAAGAGACGGGCCTCCTTTCTTTTCACTCTCATGGCAATATGGCGGAAAATCAAGAGAGTGATCGAGTGCTCGAGGTAGATTCGTCGCTGGATGCGAATATTAGCATCGCTGAGCGGCACGCGCGATTCTTAAAATTGTTGGATAGTAGTATTAAGAATGGGAAAATTAGCAATTATGCAATTAACCAGATTAGGGATTGTGTAGCGGGGTGGGCAATGGCCCATGCACAATTGGAAGGTAGGTTGCTTGAATTGGAAAAAGAGAATGCACGATTAAGAGATCAACCGGTTGCACAGCGTACATATGCCGCGGTTGCAAGTACCCCTGTGGTGGTTAAGGCGCCGTCGGCGAAAGAAACCATACAGCAAAATCTAAAGAAAACCGTACCAACTGTGTTCATTAAACCCAAGTCGGGTGAAGACATTCGAACGGTGAAGGCTGAATTTGAGAAATGTATTAATCCTAAGAGGGATAAAATTAAAATTAACAATGTTAGGACAGCGAAGAATCTGTTGATTGTTGAAACTGCCTCGCAAGAGGATAGTGACAAGATTTTGAAAAATTCACAACTATTGGAGAAGTTAAAATGTGAACCCCCTCGTAAAAGACGTCCTCTGATGTGTCTTTACGATGTGCCTACATACATGGATGCGGAAAGCTTACTTGACGCTATCTATGTACAAAATTTTGATGTGTCTATGACGAGAGAGGAATTTGATGGGCACTTCAAATTGAGATTTAAAGTAGGACCAAGAGATAAATTAACAGTTCATAATGTAGTGGAAGTATCACCCGAGCTTTGGAAGCTTCTGACGAGGATTGGTAGACTTTACGTGGGTTATTCTGCTTTAAACATAAAGGATTACTTGTCGGTACCTAGGTGTACGAAATGCCAAGACTTAAACCACACTAATAAACATTGTGGTCAGGTCCAAGCCGTGTGTGCCCATTGTGGGCAGGCTGGGCATGAAAGAAAGGACTGCCCTCAAAAGGATGGTCCACCCATCTGTGTACCTTGTAAGAAGAGAGGTAAGAAATGTAGAGGTCCCAAGGATTGCCCCACTTATAGAATGTTTTTAGATAGAATTATTCAAAGAACTGACTATGGCGACCCTTAAGGTGCCTAGGAAAAAATCACCCAGTAAGGCTAAAAGAGATGCTGAGCGGGGCAAATTCATTAGCAGAGCTCTTTCCACAGGTTCTCTGGTTGATCTTCAAGATCCTTCCGGGTCTGCGAGTCCTCTGATGGTGGACGTCGGCGTCCAAGCCGAGGTCGAACCGGAGGAAGCTCTGAGCCGGCTGTCACGCCAGTTATTGGAGCTTGCTGTGGAGGAGTCGGCGAAAGGTGAAGAAGAGGGTGTGGACACTTCCTGTGTATTAACAGATGGTGGTCGGAACTTGAATAATGTAGACGTTACTAATGAAAATGAAGTAGAGTTCAATGTAAAAAGTGTAAATAGAAGTAGTGGTGGTTGTGGTAGTGGTAGTAGTAGTGTTGGTAATTTGTATAAAGCTGTTGGACCCGGTCGTGTATATACGGACTTTGAGGATATGCTGCGCCTCTCGAGATTGGAAGAGCCGGGCCTGTTAACGGTTGCATTGAGGCAACTTGTTCGTAGGGCACATGATTATGGAAATGATATAACATTCCCAGCTCTGGAGGATGTAGATTGTATTCAGCTGGAGGCGGCAAACATCCCCTCTGAAACGGAAAAATTGAAGATTTTGGTGGAACAAGTATACGTACGAAGAGATCGCAAATTTGACCTTGCGAAAGTATTTAAGGAAATGGTCAAAATGTACGGCCGTAATGTTTGTGGCTTGTCCAAACCTTGGCCTGCCAGTCGGCTGCACGTTTTTTATCCCCCTGGATAATGGGGAGGTTTCAAATGTTGCAGGTTAACGCCATGCGTAGCCACACGGCTACGCAAGAACTAAGAAAGATTTCAGAGGAAGAGAACTTGGATGTAATAATCATACAAGAACCGGGTTCCTGTGCTGGTCGGGTCCCAAGATTTCCTGCGGTTGCGCAAGTGGCGTTCACTGGGGAGAATCCCATGAGTGCAATCGTGGTACTAAATAAGATGATTAAAACAACAATTTTAAATCAGTTCTGTAATGAACATGTAATGGTTGCTCAATTGAACTTGCTGTCACATAATGTATATATCGTTAATATATACTGCCAGTTTAGACTGCACATTACACCGTTTATGGAGCAGTTGACTTGGATTTTACGAGCTTTAGAGGGTCACCCTGTGATTGTTTGTATGGATGCAAACGCCAAGTCTCCTATGTGGCACAGCGATGAATTGGACGATCGAGGCACTGAACTCGAGAATGTGATAATGGAGGCTCACTTAGTGGTGTTGAATCAGCCAGGCAACCCACCTACCTTTTCTGGTAGGGCGGGTGCAATTTCTAATATCGATGTTACCTTAGCAACGATGCGTGCAGCGCGTCATATAAGCAACTGGTGTGTTACTTGTAACTTAACTATCAGTGACCATAATTGCATATTTTTTGATTATGACACTGTGGTCCAGGAGGAGACTGGCGCTTGGGAAGTACGTTATAACTATTTAAGGACGGACTGGGAGCGACTAGCACGCGAATTCCGTCCCCCAGTGCTGGGACCTAATCTTGAGTCTGAGGATGTGGAAGAAGCAGTGGAAGCAATTGTTATGGCTATTGACGCCGCAATCGCTGCGGCGGTTCCTCGGGTGGCGAGGTTTGTCCGCAGGCAGTCTACTCCGTGGTCCCCAGAACTGACCGCACTTAAGCGGTCTGTCAGGAGGTCGCGGAGTTACTATCAAAGAAGCTTTGCCCAAGAGGAGAGGGATTTTCATCTACAGATTTATCGTCGCCTCAAAGAAAGATATAAGACATTGATACAGAGGACTCGAAGGCAGTCATGGGAAACTTTTGTCAAAGATCAGCTGGGAATGGACCCTTGGGGGGTCCCATATAAACTGGTCAGAGAGAAAATTAGATCGCCGACTATGTTATCCACGCTACGCCTGGATGGAAGATATACTACAACCTGGGAAGAAACCGCAAGTGTCTTGCTGGACACTTTACTCCCGGACGACAGGGAAGACGAAGATACAAATGAGCAACGTGGCATACGTCGGATAATGATGGAGCCATATAATAATGATGTACATGTCTATCCTTTCTCTATCGAGGAAGTGGTGGCTGTACTTCGTTCCTTCGCCAGAAAGAAGGCTCCTGGTCCTGATGGCATTCCCTCTGAGATCCTGCAGTACCTGGCACCGCAGCTTGCTCCAGAGTTGGCCAAGATTTACAACACCTGCTTGCAACTACGTGTGTACCCCAGGAAGTGGAAGATCGCAGAAGTGATTATCATTAAGAAAGGTCCTGATAAAGATCCTCAGCTGCCAAAGTCATACAGACCGATATGTCTCTTGGATGTACTGGGCAAAGCCTTTGAGAAGCTGCTCACTGACAGATTGTTAAGTCATCGAGCTCTGCATGGCATGAGCGATCGGCGGTTCGGGTTCCGGAAGGGTCGCTCCACTCAGGACGCGATCAACGAGGTAGCCCGGACTGTCCACACAGCCAGTGCAAAGTATGTTCTGGGGATAATGGTGGATATTTCAGGGGCCTTCGACAACCTGTGGTGGCCGGCTCTCTTCTCTTCGTTGCGAGAGATGGGATGTCCTTGGCTGCTATATGGTTGTTTGGAGGCCTACTGTGATAACAGACTGGCTAGGATCACGGCTCCTGGGACTGTGGTGTCCAAAAGGATCACCCGGGGCTGTCCCCAGGGATCGGTTTTCGGTCCTGTTTCTTGGGACATAAATATGGAATCTCTGCTTAACACCTTGCAGAGGGACACCTCAGTGCTGGGTGTCGTGGCTTATGCGGACGATCTTGTCATCTTGGTGGAAGGCAATTCTCGAGCCATAATGGAAGAACATGCAAGACAGGCAGTGGAGATATTACAAGAGTGGTGCAATCGGTCTAAATTAACTGTTGCACCACAGAAATCATCGTACATGTTGTTAAAAGGGAGGCTCAATAGAGACCCAACCGTAAGAATTGACAATGTTTTTGTATCAAGACAACGTTCAGCGCGTTATCTGGGTGTATACCTGGATGAACGCTGGAACTTTAATGTTCATATAGAGCAGGTAGCAGCTAGATCTTTGGCCCTGTTTAATAAATTAATAACTATTGGACACAGGCGCTTTCACTTGCCAGCGAAAGCAATTCATCTCTATCATAATTGTGTGTTGGCTCCGATTGTGGGCTATGGGGCGAGCGTGTGGGCCCACAGAGTGGCCCTGGTAAGGCCAGCCATGTCAGTCAGGAGAATTCAAAGAAATATTTTGTTACGGTGTATTGGTGCCTTCGGCACCAGCCCTACCGATGCATTGTTAGTCATTATGGGCTTATGCCCATTAGATTTGATTGTTAGACAGCAGGCAGCCCTCTACTGACTGCGAAAACAAAATATTGAGCGGGTACGTGAAATAATGGGAGCGCCCTTGACAAGTGTTAAATTAATCAAAAATGAATTACTTAATATTTGGCAGGACGAGTGGAATCGCTCGGATACTGGGAGAAGGGTTTATTCCTTTATTCCCAACGTTAAAGAACGACTGAAGAATAAGATTATACGGCCCTCTCAGGGCATAGTACACTTCCTGACTGGTCACGGTCCCTATCCGGAGTATTTACACCGCATAGGGAAGCGGCCGACGCCGGGGTGTGACTATGGGTTCCCTCACGGCACTCCTGAACATGTTGTATTTCAGTGCCCAGTATACGAGCAAGTTGCCTCAGCTGAGAGGCAGCTTCTACCTGGAAATGACGTTATTCAAATTCTCAACAATGAAGAATATTTCCAACTTTTCTCTAAAATGGTTAACGCAGTTTCTAAGGAGGCTCAGCGTATGTACCAGTTATGAGTGAATGGCATATTTAAAATGCATGGCATATTTAAAATAACAACTGATTGTGGACAATAACATGTGTGAAGAACCAGCTGGTCCGCCCTAGGAATGGCGATTTATTCGGTCCGCCTGGGGCTTGGCCGCTGGAAGTGAAGATGTTGAGGTGGGAGGTAAGAGGTGAAGAAGTCACCTTTTGTGTTATTGTATTGTGGAATTTTAGTTTTGTGTTACCCTTAGTTGGTTGCCTCTCACTATGTGCTGTTACTGTCAAAACGTTAAAGCACAAGAGTGATATTTTGTTATAGTTCTTTTGTATATAGTTTGTATTCAAGTAGATACAGTTGTTCAATAGGGGTGGTGGTGGGAGTTGAGAGATATAAAGCAGTGGTTTCTGTTGGATTGGTAGCGGCCCGCCTCCTCGTGGCTAGGGACGGGCAACTCTCTGGGGTTAGCCCAGAGAGGCAAAGAGGCCGTTCTTTTATTTGTGTAATGTAGAAGATATGTTTTGTTTTGTTTGTATTTCATATGTAACCACATTTGTAACACGTAGTTCTGTCTAGTTACGTAGCACGCCCATGCATAAGTGTTAGTAAGTGGGCATTGTATGTACAATAAATATTGAAAAAAAAAAAAAAAAGAAATTGTACCTATGAAACTATTTGCATCAAGTTTAGAACTCCGCTCTTCCCGACGGCCGCGCCTCAACGGCGGGAATTGTGCCGCCCCTCGCCACACCCGCCCGCGCCTTACAGGTGGGACAGCGACGCCCTCAGTGCCGACCGGCGGACTCTCGCTGTACCGACCGGCACTCGCCGGCGTTAACACCCGACCTGCGCGCTACGGCGTGTCGCCTCCTGTGCGCCGCGCTGGCGTATCGCTTCCAACGCATTTTTTGCCTGTGATGGCGCATCGCCCCTACGATAATTGAACAGTTTCAACCAAACCTCAACCACCCTGGATCGTGTGCGGCAGCTTGGTGGTGCGTGCACAACACCAACGTCATCCAGAGGCCATTCTGGAAGAGGCAATAGTAGCAGTAAAGTGTCGCCGGTTGGCATGGCGTCGGGTGTTCACGATTACATGGTAATGACCCCAAGTCAAAAAATCGCCGCAATCGACGAAATACTAAATGAGATCGGCGCTGAACTAAAAGCCAAACACGTGTCGGCAAGTGTTCTACAAACCGTCAGGAACAAAATATTTCCCCTCGCACTCCAGTTAACGTCCGCTGATGCAAAGGTTGATCTCTTAAAAGAGCAAAACAAAGACCTCCTGCGTGAACTACAATGTTCGGCAGATCCAGTCAAGGAGTTCCGTATTGAGGCACTTAGTGATCAGGTAAATAAACTCGAGGAGGAAAACTCTAGGCTCACAGAGATTAATCACGAACTTAGAGGGCAGGTCAGGGAGTTAACAGAAAAGGTCACGGAACAGGCTCAACAGCAGGCCAAAACCTTAACATACGCTGCAGCCCTATCCACCGCCCCAAAAGAACACAAACGAATTGAGGCAGCCAAAGCGAAAAAGGCAACCACCCTCTTCATTAAGCCAACGTCCAACCAAGACACCAAAGCGGTGAAACAAACACTCACCCAACACATTAATCCCAGGCAGGACAATTTACACATCAAGTCGATTAGAAATACAAAAACAGCGGTCATTGTCGAGGCAGCCACACAGGAAGATTGTCGGAAAATAATCGAAAAAGCGAAGGACATTGACAACATTACCTGTGAAGGGCCCAGAAAGAGAAAACCTTTAGTTGCGATCTATCGGGTGTCCGACACAATCACTGACAAAGACTTCCTAGAGTGCCTTTATGATCAGAACCTAAGCGACGACTTCTCGAAAGACGATTTTGACAACGAGGTCAAAATAAGATTTCGCACAGGACCCAAGGGCAGGGGCTACAACCATCAGGTCCTTGAAGTCCGGCCGAAGTTATACTGGTACCTTGCGAAAAAGGGCAAAGTATACATAGACTACCAATCACTAACTGTCAGGGATTACACAGCTGTGAGCCAGTGCTACAACTGCTGTGACATTGGGCACACAACGAAAGGGTGCACCGAGCAAGCCGCCATCTGCTCAAGGTGCGGCAAGAAGGGCCATAAACGCGCCGAGTGCCGAGCCAAGGAGGCCATCGACTGCATCCCTTGTCACAACAGAAACCGTAGGTGCAACAAAAGTAAGGGAGGTGCTTGTCAAACGTACAAACAACTCCTAGACCGCCTAACTGACAGCACCGACTATGGAAACTGACAGTCTCTCAAGCCCAACCGTTGGGAGACATAAACCTACCCAAGCACAGACACACCCATACAAAGCACCCTCGACAATAAATCGCAATCACCAGCGTGCCATAACTTGGCGTAAGAGGCAGAAACTTCTCCCTGACGACTACCCAAATGACGGCTACATCCCAGGACTGTCACACAATACGAACTTGGAA
The DNA here is from genome assembly GCF_021461395.2 of Schistocerca americana. Lineage (NCBI taxonomy): Eukaryota > Metazoa > Arthropoda > Insecta > Orthoptera > Acrididae > Schistocerca > Schistocerca americana. Next base: position 198,671,119 of record NC_060127.1, read on the forward strand.
GACAGCCACTATGCAACGATCGATTACATAGACGACCTCACGTTAACTGGACAGATACCATCAGACGCAGACAATGCACTGGCTAACTTTCCATACAACGCTAATAAACAGAATCGACGAACTTGAAGACGCATTAATAGTAACAAGCACTGCATCCTCACACAACCAAGACAACCATGACACATATGACCAACTGCAGCAACATCACACAAGCATGACGCCGAAGAACAAAGACTATACATCTACTCAAGCGCAGCCCCGTACCTACGACACCAAAAAATGCGAGGGGCGCATAAAGCCTGTCAGATTCGTACAAGGTGAGACCTTAAACCCCAAAGAAACAGACGTACTGGTCAACCAAACCAACAAGACTGGCATACTGACGAAGGACCAAGACACTGACAACACCCATCACCATCTGCAAAACAAACGAAAGATATGTCACACTGACATACCCGCAGAAGATGACGATGACACATACTGCTGCCCTCACGCCAATGAATGCGGTGTACATAACCATCAAACCAACAAAACCGCCCCTGGGCAACCCGAAACGCAATCCGAAAGAGCCAACAGCACACGTGTGACAGAAATACCCAAGGAGTCGAAACAACCAATACGTGAGGGGAAAGAAGTTGCGTGTGACGATCATTTACGACAACCGCGGGCGCCTCCACCAAGTGCTACAAAAGTGCCCTCTACAGGCGACACCGGCCCCCTCTCATCACCCAAGTCCGTGTCTGCAAGAGGAACACCAGCACCACCAGCTGCTCCTCCTGCGCACACCAACAGCAGCAACAGCAAAGCACCCACCGCCGAGGGGCAGCGTGCAGCTGCCACTCAGCCACGACACCCCAAGACGGCGCAGACGCCGACACCCGCTACCACCACCAGCGATTTTAATTGTAACAGCATAGATTTAAACCTAAAATTAAGTAGGTTAGAAAAAAGGGAGCTCTTTGAAACTGCGCAAAGAATGATCATCAGGCTACATCACCCCTATGGCAACTCAGTCTGCTTTCGCACAACGGAGCAGACGGACAGAATAATCCTGAAAACAGAGAACATTCCCACAGACTCAGAAAGTCTGCTACACCTACTCCTGCAGGTATGTGCTCGCAGAGAGGAAAAATTTGATCTTGACAAATTATACAAAGATCACGTCAGGGCCTATGGAAGGACCTATTTCGACTTCAGTCAAACAGGAAGTGCTACGTGCATGTGAAGCATCCGATCTGAGGGTTGCTCAATTGAACGCTATGAGAAGCACACACGTTAGTCTGGAACTTCCACAGGTCCTGAATGAGCTTAACTGCGATATCCTGTGCATACAGGAGCCATATACTAAACAAGGCCATATCACCAACATCCCCACCCACGCGATATCGATATCGGGTAAGGCGGACTGCAAGGCGTCAGTCATAATCCTCAACACAGAGATCCACCCGGTTAAGATCACGGAATTATGCACAGAACACATTGCTACAGTGGAGATTACGCACAGGGGCGACACATGGGTCGTTGCATCGATTTATGCTCAATATAGCCATTGTATCAATCCATATGCAAATGCCATCAGACAGATCGCACAATACGCCGGCAACAAAAAATTATTAATCTGTGCAGACACCAATGCAAAATCCACTCTATGGCACTCCAACAGAACAGATGACAGAGGACGAATAATTAATGACGTAATACACGAGAACGGACTGAACGTCATCAACGAGGAAGGACACGACCCAACATTCACAGGGCATGACGGCTCCTCATCCAACATAGACATCACCCTTGCAAATAACGCTGCGACCACCTACATACAAGACTGGACGGTGCACGACCACATCACCATGAGTGACCATAATGTTATCACACTAACTCTACAGAAGACAGCACACAACAACACTGCAACACAACCCCGAAGACTGCTCTTCCATAAGACAGACTGGGACACAGTAAGACACAAGATACAGGAACAATCACTGCAGAACATCAGAGGCAGTGTTGACTATAGAGCTCACATGCTCACAGAAATCATTACAGATATACAGAACACCTACATACGCACATCACGCAAAACAAAACAACACACAATCCCCTGGACTGCACATCTAACACGACTCAAGCAAGACACCAGACGCAAACGTAGACTCTACCAAAGGGCAATCTCGGACAGAGAAAGACAATTAAGACTACACGAATATCGGCTTGCCAAGGACAGATACAAACAAGAACTAAGTAAGACTAGAAAGGACCAACGGAACGACTACATAGCAACACAAACACAACTAAATACGTGGGGGGAACCATAAAAGATCGTGACCGAAAAAATCAAGAGCCCACTAGTTCTGGGAACGCTACGACAGGATGACGGGGGATGACGAAAAGCTGGAGAAGCACAGCAGAGTACCTGCTGGGCAAACTCCTTCCTGACGACATCGCCACCACACATACACACACACACACACACACACACACACACACACACACACACACACACACACACACACACCAGAACAAGCCGCATTCAGACCTGAACTTACCACAGTTTACACCACACCAACCGTCACCTATCCATTTGCGCAGGAAGAGGTGGCGATAGTGAACTCAAAACTTAAAAACAAGAAAGCGCCTGGACCAGATGGTATCCACTGTGAGGTACTAAAACAAATTGCACCGCAGATCACCCCATACCTCACAACACTACTGAACGACGCACTAAGGCTAGGCCGTGTGCCTGCAGTGTGGAAAGCCTCTAAGGCGGTCATCATCAAGAAAGCACCAGACAAAGACCCCTCAGAACCCAAATCATACAGACCCATACGTCTCATCAATACACTCACCAAAACACAGGAAAAACTCCTTTGTAAAAGACTCCAAACACATCGCACACTTCGGGGACTGACACCACACCAATATGGCTTTCGGGAAGGAAAGTCTATTGACGATGCTATCAACAAAGCACTTCAAATCGTACACAATACACCTTCAAAGTACACACTAGCCATCATGATTGACATCTCGGGTGCATTTGACAATCTATGGTGGCCGGCCCTCTTCAAGAGGCTCAGACACCTGCAGGTACCGGAATCTCTGTACAACAGTCTTGTAGACTACTGCAGGGACAGAACAGTCGCTTGGCAAATGGACGACAAGAAAGTAATCAAACGCATTACCAAAGGTTGTCCACAAGGATCGATCTGCGGCCCCATCTTCTGGGACATAATGTTAGAACCACTCCTAGACTTACTTGAGGAGCACAATATGACAGATGGAGTTGTCGCTTATGCTGACGACCTGCTTGTGGTAGTGTCAGCAAACAACCATGCCCAGCTAGAAGACAGAGGCAATGATACACTTAAAACAATAACACAATGGTGTACAGACAACAAGCTCAAGGTAGCAGAAAACAAAACAACATACACACCACTAAAGGGCATCCTGCACAGGAACCCAACAGTCAAAATCGGGGACACGAACATTAAAAGATCAAAAGTAACACGCTACCTTGGAGTCTACATAGACGAACGGTTGAACTTTCACGAACACATACGAATATCCACGGACAAAGCAGAAAAAATACTGCACAAACTGGCAAGGCTAAACTCGGAACAATACAGACTACCACTGTCAGTTACACGAACATATCACTGCGCTCTCTTCGAGTCGGTACTATGCTTCGCTGCCAGCACGTGGGCCCATAGACTCAGCCTCTCCACCAACAGAACCGCAGTTCGGCGGGGGCAAAGAAGCATTCTGCTTCGACTAACAGGGGCCTTTAACACAACCTCAGTCGACGCACTTTGCGTCGTGATGGGAATCTTCCCAATAGACATAACCATAAGATATCGTGCGGCAAGGTACTGGCTTAAGATGGGGAAACTAGACCAGGTTCGGCAGATCACTGGTGTACCATATGCTACATCACGTCAACTCAAAGCATGGCGAGTGGATACCTGGCAGAGCGAGTGGGCTAATAGCGATAAGGGCCGACGAGTCTATAGCTTTTTCCCTGACATCAAAGAACGATTAAGACTAAAGCATATCGATCCTAGTCGCGGTATGGTACACTTTCTGACAGGCCACGGCCCTATCCCATGCACCTGAGCCGCCTGAGTCTGCAACAGACTACCAGATGCACATGCGGGGAAGAAGGCTCCCCAGAACACACTGTCCTATTCTGCGGGCAACGCACAAACACTAGACACACACTACACATTACCCGGCAGAATACCCAAGATGAAATATACACTATCTTACGTGACCCAGACCTATGCGACAAACTCAATACATTAACTGACGAAATCTCCAGGACCCTGTATACAGAATATCTGAACAACAGACCATTCAGGAGGCAAGGCCGGGGACGCAGACCACAGAGTGCCCATGGGACGGATAGCAGTACAAACATCTCGGGTGAAGACACGGATGTTGAGATGAATCATGTCGACGACCCACTGTGGCGACCTGCGCATGAGTAGTCTAGGTACCTGAACAGCACCTAACACAAAAGAACACACACATGCACACAAAAGCCACAAAACTGAGAAATAGCCAAAAGCCAGGCACCTACGCATCCTGGCGAGAAGCAACACTCGGCTTGGATGGAAGGATCTTAATTGTCGTTCACCTTAGCTGGGACCAACCCGACGGATACATAATGTAGATCGGGGAAAACCACCGTCCAGGCGGAGTTGCCATGTAGCCGGGAGGTGCCAATCATTCATCAAGCAAGTACTGGTCTGACACGTCCACACACACACACCCACAACCACACATAATGACACACATACACAAGCCTAAACAAAATATAATAAAATCACCCCATCACATCTAGACTAGTTAATATTTAATTTAGTACGATGCAAGTAGTAATAAATAAATTAAGTATACAAGCATATGTGTGAACTGTGAGTGGCGGCCAGCGTCTTGAAGGTCATTCCAAGACCCTGACCGCAACCCACACACTGGTGGTGGAAATTTCTCTATCCTCTTCTTTTCTATCTTTCTATTCACTTTTTATTAAATATAAAAAGAAATTGTTTTCCATTTCTGTATTATTTATATTATTTGTAAATGTATCTAAAAGCTGCACAACGAGTAACCATGAACAAAAAGCGCAAAAGCCCGCCTCCACGAGGCGGGACACGGGCAACAGTGTGAGTGGGATCGGGAACAGGGGAGGTAACACACAAACCACTCCTGGGCCCGAGCCCAGTCACAGTGGCCAAGAGGCTTATCACGACCCACCATAAGCAATTACAAGGTGGGTCAATAAATAATGAGCAGCAAGTGAAAAAAAAGAAAAGAAAAAAGAAGAAAAAAAGTGTACCTATGAAACTATTTGCATCAAGTTTAGAACTCCGCTCTTCCCGACGGCCGCGCCTCAACGGCGGGAATTGTGCCGCCCCTCGCCACACCCGCCCGCGCCTTACAGGTGGGACAGCGACGCCCTCAGTGGCGACCGGCGGACTCTTGCTTGTTTACATGTAGTAGAGTAGTTTTTTGTTCTTTTCATGTAGAATTGTATAATTAAAGGGTGGTGGAGGGATGGAAAATAATTTCAATTATATGCAGTGGTTTTCAGATAGTAGAAGCCGGCCCAACTCCTCGTGGACGGAAACGCTCCTGGTATCCCGGAGACTGAGAAGTGCATTGATCCTAAGAAGGATAAGATAAAGATAAACAATGTCCTAAGTCTGGCGTGAGGTCAGTCGCTTGACGGCGCGTCGCGGCGCGGGCCCGCCCGTTGCCGGCGCGCCGTAAGGCACGGAAGCTCGCACTGGGGCGTATCGCTTCTAGTCGGGCGTGCCGCGGCAGTCCTCACAAGGGGAAGTGATGCGTCTCTCATAGCCTCTCCCTCCCAAGTGGCACTTTCCGCCTTCCCGTGGTGCCAGATGTTAAGCTCGGCATTCTGCCTTGCGACAAAAGGGAGAGCTGCGACCCAACCCGTTGCGAAAGCGAAGGGTGCGTGGCACAGGGGGAGCTGTGTCAGGGACCGAACATCAGTCCCTTTCTGTTCGCAGGGCACAGTCCAGCAGGTGCTCTGCATGCCGGCGATCTCGTTTGTCGGCGTGAGATCGCGGCGCGAGTCGGCAAGGGTGCTTCGCCGCGCCCCTGGGTAACCGGAGCGTGTTCTGCCAAACCCAGGAGGTGGTGATATCGCCTGGGCCAGGTTAGATGGGTCCAGACCGCCGAACGTCTGGGGGACTGGCCCGCCACCTGAGTAGGAGTGGGTCTTCGGCCGAGAGGTGGAAACTCGGGCAAGTAGGCGGCGAAGGGCGAGAGGTGCATCCGCCTCTCCGGAGTGCGGGGTGCAGTTGCCGAGGAGCGTCGCGTGAAATCGTCAATGATGGAGTCACCGAGGGGGACCAGTGCACTGGTGACGGTGCGCTGAACCCTGCAACTCTGAAGTGCCCTTGACCTAGGGGCGAGGTTGGTGGGCGAGCTGCAAGAGTCCCCCCCCCCCCCCCCCCCCATGACAGAGGAGCCGGTCCGGGGCAAGAGACGGGCTCCCACTTCTTCTCATCACTCGTACATCATGGCGACATCAGAGACGAGTGATATTAGTGCGCCTTCGAGAGCTTCTTTTGTGCCTGATCCCTCTCCACAGGACGAGGCGGGACAGGCAGAGGAGGACTTTTCAGTAATGCAGAGACATTCCAAAATTACGTTGCTCCTGGAACAAAGCATCAAAAATGGGAAAATAAACCAGGCAGCAATCTTACAGATAAAAAACGAATTGGCTGCATGGGCAATTGCTCATGCTAAATTGGAAGGAAGAGTTGAGGAGCTAGAGAAAGAAAACACCCGGATGAGACAACAACAACAACAACAACAACAACAACCAAGTAAGACCTGGGCGGCGGTGGCTGCACAAGCCCCCACCAAACAAAATAATACAAAAGAGGCAATAGACAGAGTGACAAAGAAACAGGAGACGGCAGTCTTTCTTAGGACTTTGCCCGGAAAAGATACAAGCGTCAAAAGGCTCCAGGAACTTTTGACCACTACAATTGATCCAGTAAAAGATAAAATAAAGATAAAACGTGTCAAACCAAGCCGCAACTCGGTGATTGTCGAAGTTGCGTCTGAAGAGGATAAGAACAAACTTCTGGAAAATCCTAAATTGAACACAGTAGTAAAATGCGAACCCCCAAAAAAGAGGAACCTCTTGGTCATATTGTATGACGTTCCTACTGTTATGACAAATGAGGAATTGTCTGAGGCAATCAGAAAACATAACTTTGAGGATATAAATGAAAATGAATTCCAAAACAGTTTTGAACTAAGATTTAAGACGGGTCCTCGGGACCATGATGTTGTACTTCACGTCGCCGAGGTTTCCGCAACAATGTGGAGAAAAATTACAGTACTGGGCAGACTATACGTGGGATTTCACGCCATAAATACTAAAGATTACATCGTGGTACCTCGTTGCCATAATTGCGGCGGCTTGGACCACATCCTGAGGCATTGCACCAGGGGGTCGGCCTGCTCAAAATGCGGTGATAACGGACACACCCGGAAAGACTGTAAGGCCACAGGTGTCTGCATCCCGTGCAAGAGTCGTGGCATGAAGTCTTGTGGAGCCACAGGACGAAACTGCCCTACCTACAGGATGCTCGAACAAAGACTTATATCTCGAATCGACTATGGCTGAAAACGGCATACCATGCAGGATGCCAAAGCATAAATCCCCGAGCAAAAGGAGGAGGGATGCTATGAGAGCGAGTAGATTCAGAAATTTCCTGAAGTCGCTTATCAGCGCCGACGTACCAACAGTCAACAAATCCATACAAACTGAGTCTCCCACCAGGGACATTGGTATTCAAACTGAGCTCCCCTCAGAGGTTAGAGCACCCTCCTCCCAATGCCGGGACACGCTGCCGACTAAAAATCCACAACGGCAAGAGCATCCTGTGGTAGTAACAGATATAGCTGCAAAACCCGTCCAGGAAAGCACGATAACGAGCTCCACCGCCAACTCCAACACCAAAGACAGCCCGGTGGTTAGGTTGCCATCCGTGGACCCGGTGAGGGTGTACCCAAACCTTGAGTACACCATGCAACTAGCTAGACTGGAGCAGCCGACAACCCTGACCACTGCATTGCGTCACGTGGTCCGAGTAGGACATGAGTACGGACGAAGGGTAACCTTCTCGGTGATGGAGGCTGTGGACAGAATACAATTAAAGTCGGTGAACCTCCCCACTGACTTCGGAGCACTGCGGGACCTACTCAAAAAAGTGTTCGAAAGACGAGGAGAGAAATTTGACCTGGATGACATTTATCATCAATCAGTAATAGCACACGGACGACTGGCATATGACCGATTTTTATTCTGGTCGTCATGGAAAGTAGGTATGTATGTGGTCATGTGGCCAGATTTTATTCCAGACAACTCAACACTCATACCAGTCGACTAGTGATGCAGGAGCTCCGAATGGAAGTGGTGGAAAAGAGACTGGACATACTCTGTTTACAGGAGCCGTACTCTCTGGCTGGAAAAGTTGCGTTCACTGCTGCAACATGGCAAACTGTTAGCAGTGGGGACATCCCCAGAGCGGCCATTCTGATAACCAACGCTGCACTGCGTGCAACACCCTTGTCACAGTTCTCCAACAGTCACTGCAACGTCGTGGAGATACAATCTCCTGCTGGGATTGTTATCATTATTAACGTGTACTTTCAGTACGGTGATAGAATCGAACAACACATAGATCATCTAGTGAGTGTGGTCACGGCGTTGCGGGGGCGCAAAATCATTATAACTGCTGAAATTAACGCCAAATCCCCCCTATGGTACAGTGGCACAAGGGATGAAAATGGTGCAAAAGCAGAAGAAATGATAATGGCTCTTCAACTAGTGGTGGCAAACAGACTAGGTAATCCCCCAACCTACGTAGCTGGAGGAGGACAGGGCACTAACATTGACGTGACTTTGCTCACGCCAAACACAGTAAACATACTCCAAGAGTGGAGAGTGGAAGACAATGCCACCACTAGCGACCACAATCTAATCACCTTTATTGTTGGAGACAGAGAGTGCCGCTGGGCCATGGGGTGGGAGGTGCAATGGAATTTTAGAAAAACAGATTGGGAATGCCTAGCCAGAGAGTGCGACATTCCTCCATTACCAGAAGGAGACGAACGACAGGACTTCAACGTGGACGACAGAGCCGAAGGGCTGGTACATGCAATAACAAGGGCGATTAAGGCGGCCGTACCAACCAGGAGGAGAGCCGTGGCGGCCACACCGGCACCATGGTTAGCCGAACTACAAGAACTACGACAGTCTGTCAGGAGACTGAGTAAGCACTACCAGTACAGTGTCGTCTGGTGGGAAAAGCAAAGATGGCTGCACTTATACCGGGAGGCAAAAGACAACTTCCAAAAAAAATTACAAAAGACCAGAATAACTAGTTGGGAAAATTTTGTAACCAATCAGCTGGCCCTTAATCCTTGGGGCGTCCCATATAGATTGGTAAGGGAGAAGATCCGCTCCCCAACAATGATATCATTGCTCAGGCACGGGGACGGGATGACAGAATCCTGGCAGGAAACTGCTGAGATCCTCCTCCGGTCGCTGTTGCCTGACGATGATAGAAATGATGACACCGAAGAGCAGCGCCAACTACGAGACGAAGATCTTCATAGGTATGCTAATGACGTGGCGGTCCTCCCCTTCTCTGAGGAGGAAGTTGCTGCTCATATCAAGACTTTAAAGAAAGGAAAAGCCCCCGGGCCAGACGGCATTGTGGCGGAGGTAGTGCAGTTCTTAGCCCCACAGCTAGTTGCACCACTTACACATATTTTCAACGCATGCCTCAGGCAAGGCAAATTTCCAAAAATATGGAAAGCTGCAAACATGGTGATTATCAAGAAAGGCCCCGAGAAGGACCCTGCAGAGGCCAAATCCTACAGGCCCATCTGCCTGCTGGACGGCTTTGGCAAAATACTGGAAAAGTTATTAGTGGACAAACTGGCCGCTCACCGCATGCTGCAGGGGATGAGCGGCAGGCAATTCGGTTTTAGGTCGGGGCGATCGGCATCTGATACAATCGCCTTGGTGGCCGAGGTCTGTGGCTCAGCCCCGTGTAAGTATGTTGTTGGAATCATGGTGGATATCAGTGGCACCTTCGACAACCTGTGGTGGCCTTCGCTCTTCTCCTGCCTTCGGGAGAAGGAGTGCCCAGGGCTGCTATATGTGTGTTTGAGGAGCTATCGTGAAGATCGGGAGGTACAGCTACCATCCCCTAGCGGATATGTCTGGAAAACTATCACCAAGGGTTGCCCCTAGGGCTCAGTGTTGGGTCCCCTATTTTGGGACATCCACATGGAGCCTCTTCTGGATAGTCTGCAACTGAGCAAAGATGTGCTAGAGGTGATAGCCTACGCTGACGACCTCCTCCTGCTAGTTGGCAGCCGAAGTCGCGAGGACATAGAACCTAAAATAGAGGGAGCAATAAACAAATTACAACTATGGTGCTGAAAGACCAAAATGACTATCTCACCATCCAAGTCGACCTGCCTAGTACTTAAAGGACAGTTAATAAGAAACCTGACTGTGAGAATTGACGGTACGCCTGTTCTTCGGAGACGAGTAACACGCTACTTGGGAATCATCATCGATGAAAGGTGGAATTTTGCAAGGCACATAGAAACAGTAACCCAGAAAGCACTACAATTACTAAACAATCTTATTTCCATAGGACATAAGAGATTCCACCTCCCGCCTCATTTAATCAAACTCTACCATAACAGCATACTGACATCAATAGTGGGTTATGGCTCGGGAGCCTGGGCTCACAGGCTCACGAGGGTGGTGCCTGCTGTGACGGTGAGAAGAGTACAAAGGAACATGATATTAAGGTCCGTGGGAGCATACAGAACATCTCCAGGGGGAGCCCTGTTAATCATAATGGGGCTCTGTCCCCTAGATATAAAGATCAGGGAACAGGCTGCGTGGTACTGGGCCAAAAAGGGTGTTATCACCAAGGTAGAGGAAATTATGGGGGTACTAGTCAGAGAAAAAGGGGAGATTAGGGAAAGAGGGGTAGATCTGTGGCAGGAAATTTGGGAGTCGGATGAAACTGGTAGAAGAACCTTTCAGTTCCTACCAGATGTAAAGGACAGACTGAAAATGAAGTACTTCGAGCCAACTCGGGGATTGTTCCACTTTCTCACCGGTCATGGCCCCTATCCGACTTATCTTTGTCGGTTTGGGAAAAGGGCGACGCCTGCGTGCGACTGTGGCGCACCGGAGGGTACTCCCGACCATGTGGTTTACGAGTGCCCCCTTTTCGATGATGTAGCCGGGACATTGAGACGACAACTACCAAGCACAAACACCTATGACTTTTTAAGACGGGAACAGACATTTCAGACACTGAATAAGCTAACAAACAAGGTATCACGAAAAGTACTGACAACTTTTCTGAGAGACCTTCAAGCTTAAATAAGTAGACAACACCGAACGCGACCACTGCCCCAATCCCGTACCGCCCGTTCGTGGATAGGTCGACTTTACAGTTGGAATCCGCCACGACCGGGACCAGGGGGACTGGGGCGATCCCGAGTGAAGAAAACGCATCGATTATGACATAGAATAAGAATTAGATTTAGTTAATTAGAATAGGATAGTAAGTTAGTAACCTGCAGCGATAAATTAACTCTTGCCTGCCCTGTGCCAGGGGCTTGCTCATAGGGATTAGCTCTATGAGCAAGGCATCTAAGTAGGTTTATATTTTCAAAACTGGCACACTTGTAACGCTGCAGGCAGTTAGTATTAACTAATCGTAGTAACGAGAAATTAAGTTAGCTAGTAAACTAGAAGTAGTCTGCCTAGTAGAGATCGTAGAACTGTCTGTAGTTAAGAAAAATATTAAAGCCGCTATTGTAAATTTAGAAATAATAGGACCCACTAATCACTAAGGTGGTGGATCATTATTGTATAATTATTATGATTTGAAATAAAGAATTTTTTTAAAAAAATAAAATAAAAAAAAGACAATGTCCTGACACGTTCTGAGGCACTGTACCAGGGGGTCGGCCTGCTCAAAATGTGGTGAGGATGGACATGTACGTAAAGATTGTAGGGCTGCAACAGTCTGCATCCCTTGTAAAAGAAGGGGCAAAAAACCTTGCGGCGCCACTGGGCGAAACTGCCCCACTTACAGACTCCTAGAGCAAAGGCTAATCTCGAGGATAGACTATGGCTGAACAAGCCAAAGCGAACAGGATGCCCAAAAGAAAATCCCCGAGCAAAAGGAGGAGGGATGCCATGACGGCAAGAGCCTTTAAGATATTTTTGAGGTCGCTCACTGACGTCTCAGTCATTACCAATGATGCGAGTACTCAAACGGAATCCACCACAACTGACAGTGGAACTCAAACTGATCCTCTTACAGTCAAGTCTCCCTCCTCCCAAAGCCGGGGGACAACGCCGACTAAAGATCAACGGCAATGGCATCCTGCAACAGAGACGGTGGCAATCCCAACGAAAGAGGGCAGAAACATAAACCAACCACTCCAGGAAAATAAAATAACTAGCTCTAGTGAACTAAACACGAAAGATCCTGTCGTGAGATAGCCACCCATCGACCCAGTCAGAGTCTACCCAAACCTCGAATTTACTATGCAATTAGCAAGATTAGAGCAGCCGACTACCCTGACCACTGCCTTAAGACACGTGGTCCAGGTGGGACATGAATATGGTAGGAGAGTCACCTTCTCGGTAATGGAGGCCGTAGACAGAATCCAACTTAAGTCAGTGAATCTCCCCACCGACTTCGGAGCCCTGCGGGACTTACTCAAGAAAGTTTTTGAAAGACTTGGCGAAAAATTTGACTTGAACGATATATATGAACAAGCAGTTTTAGCAAATGGACGTACCACATTTGACTGGAACAAGACTTGGCCAAATGACATATTTTCCATAAAAACTAAATGACAAAAATCACCATTGGACAACTTAACGCCCACAACAGCAGACTTGTGATGCAGGAGCTACGTAAGAAAGTGGAGGAGAGGAGACTGGATCTGATCTGTCTGCAAGAGCCGTACTCCCTAAATGGAAAATTAGTTTTCACAGCCGCGACATGGCAGGAGAAGACCCAAGATCGGCAATAATTATAACTAACAAAATCCTAAGAGCCATAGTTCTGACACAATTCACAACCAGCCACTGCAACATCGTGGAGCTGCAATCTCCATCCGGTAACATTATCCTCATCAATATGTACTTTCAGTATGGTGATGACATCGAAAGACACCTGGCACTCCTTACCACAGTTATCACGGCGTTGCGGGGGCGAAAAGTAATTATAACTGCCGACATAAATGCTAAATCCCCCCTATGGTACAGTGGCACCAGGGACCCAAACGGAGAGAAGGCAGAAGAGGCCATCATGGCCTTGCAGCTGGTGGTGGTAAATAAGCCTGGAAACCCTCCGACCTATGTGGCGGGAGGTGGCCAAGGCACAAACACTGATGTGACCTCGGCTACACCTAACGCGGCGTACCTATTTCAGCAGTGGGAAGTGGTAGAGAACGCCACCACTAGTGACCACAATCTCATTACTTTCAGTGTGGGAGACAGGGAGAGCTGCTGGGCCATGGGGTGGGAGGTGCAATATAATTACAAAAGAGCCGATTGGGAGAAACTTGCTAGGGAGTGCGACATTCCTGCACTACCAGAAGGTGATGGACACCTGGACTATGACATTGACAACAGAGCTGAGGAACTGATGACGACAATAACTCGAGCAGTGAAGGCTGCTGTACCTACCAAGAGGAAGGCCATAGCGGCCTCTCCGTCACCATGGTCAGCTGAACTAGAGGAGATGCGACGGTCTGTCAGAAGGCTCAGGAGGCACTACCAGCGCAGTGTCGTCTGGCTAGAAAGACAAAGATGGCTGCAACTATACCGGGAAGCGAAAGAAAACTTCCACAGACACCTACGTGAGATAAGATCCAAAAGTTGGGAACGCTTTGTTCTAAACCAACTTGCTCTAGACCCTTGGGGAGTTCCCTACAAGCTTGTCCGGGAAAAAATCCGCTCTCCGATGGAGCTCTCAACCGTCAGGCGTGGGGATGGGATGACGGAGTCCTGGCAGGAAATTGCTGAGGTCCTTCTCCAGTCCCTGCTGCCTGATGATACAGCGGATGGAGAGACAAACGAACAACGGCAGCTGCGTGAGTACTATAGCAGCAATATATATGGAAATGATACGGCAGTCTACCCATTCTCTGAAGAAGAGGTAGCTGCCCATATAAAATCCCTGAAGATAGGGAAAGCTCCCAGGCCAGATGGCATTGTGGCGGAGGTGGTGCAATTTCTGGCTCCCCAGATTGTCGCTCCTCTAACTCATCTTTATAACAAATGTCTTAGGCAGCAAAAGTTCCCTCGAATTTGGAAGAGGGCAAATGTAGTGATCATCAAGAAAGGAGCTGACAAAGACCCAGCAGAAACAAAATCCTACTGGCCAATCTGCCTGCTTGATCTGCTTGGGAAGGTTCTGGAGGGATTGCTGGCTGACAGACTGGCTGCGCACCGAGTGCTGTGTGGGATGAGCAGCAGGCAATTCGGCTTCAGGCCTGGGCGTTCAGCATCTGATGCAATCGCCCTGGCAGCTGAGGTCTGTGGCTCTACCCCGTACAAGTACGTTGTCGGCATCATGGTGGACATAATTGGCGCCTTCGACAACCTGTGGTGGCCTTCGCTCTTCTCTTGTTTACGGGAGAAGGAGTGTCCAGGGCCGCTATATGGGTGTCTGAGGAGCTATTGCGAGGATCAGGAGGTCTGGCTATCATCTCCTGGCACAAAGGTAAGAAAAATAATCACTAAGGGATGTCCCCAGGGCTCCGTACTAGGTCCCCTGTTTTGGGACATCCACAAGGAACCTCTACTAGACAAATTACAGCAAAGTGATGAAGTGCTACAGGTGATAGCCTACGCCGATGACGTGCTCCTACTGGTTGGCGGCCGAAGCCGAGAAGACAGAGCCTAAAATAGAACGAGCAATAGAAACATTACAACCTTGGTGCCGGAATACTAAGATGACAATTTCACCAACTAAGTCCACATACCTCCTTCTAAAGGGACAACTAGTCAGAAACCCAACAGTCAGGATAGAGGGCTCACCAGTTCTCAGGCGACGTGAGACTCGATACCTGGGCATCATCACTGATGAGAGGTGGTCATTTGGCAGACACATTGAAACCGTAACACAAAGAGCTTTACAAGTACTCAACAACCTCATCTCCATTGGACACACACGTTTCCACCTCCCACCACATCTCATCAAACTATATCATAATAGCATACTCACCTCCATAGTGGGTTACGGTTCTGGAGTCTGGGCACACAGGCTCACGAGAGTGGTGCCCACCATGACAGTGAGAAGAGTGCAGAGGAACATGATTATGAGATCAATGGGGGCTTACAGGACCACACCGGGAGGAGCCCTGTTAGTCATAATGGGACTCTGCTCCTTAGATATTAAAATTCGAGAGCAGGCCGCTTGGTACTGGGCAAAAAAGGGGAACTTGGATAAAATAGGGGAAATTCTAGGAAGTAGGATTGAAAATAAAGTTGAGATCAGGTTAAGAGGGGATCAGCTGTGGCAACATTCATGGGAAAGCGAAGAAACAGGGCGCAGAACTTTTGACTTATTACCAGATGTCAGGGAAAGAATGGGAATGACATATTTCGAACCAACCACGGGACTGATTCACTTTCTCACTGGACATGGACCCTATCCGACATACTTATGTCGATTCGGGAAAAAGGCGACACCCACGTGTGACTGTGGTGTTCCGGAGGGTACTCCTGACCATGTAGTCTACGAGTGCCCCCTTTTCAATGATGTGGCCTCAGTGTTACGTGACCAACTACCTCATAATGACACACATAGACTGCTAAGACATCATGACACCTTTCAGACCATTAACAAACTGGCTAACGCGGTATCACAGAAAGTCTTAAGGGACTACCTGAGAGAACCAAATTAGCACATGATTAGAGACCTACCGAAATACTGATAAAGCCAGCACCCTATTCCCAAACCGCCCAGGCGCGGAAAGGTCGACTCTTCAGTCTAGAATCCGCCGTGCCTCAGGATTAGGGGGAGTGGGGTGTAACTTCACCGATCTAGACAACGCACCTAATTGTGACCTTCGGATAAGTTTAGTTGTAGGACCTAGTTTATAGATACTTTTCTTAGGAACCTGCAACGAACAACTCCATGGCCTGCCCAGTGTCAGGGGCACGCTCACTGGGGTTAGCTCAATGAGCAAGGCCTTATAGTACGTTTATACTATCAGCTGACACATTTGTAACGCTGCAGGCTTTAGTGACTAGTTTATAGTTAGTTAGGTTATCACTTAGTTCTCAATTAACACACTAATTTGCCCATTGTAGTATCCATGTACTTTGCTACTAACTAGTTACTAAATTACACTTACAAAAGCTGCAATTGTATAAATGTATAAGATCTTCGGCCCACTAATCACATAAGGCAGTGGGCTAGATTGTATAATAAAAATAGTTTTTGGAAATAAAGATTAAAAAAAAAAAAAAAACAATGTCCCGAGTCTGGCGTGAGGTCAGTCGCTTGACGGCGCGTTTCGGCGCGGGCCCGCCCGTTGCCGGCGCGCCGTAAGGCACGGAGGCTCGCACTGGGGCGTATCGCTTCCAGTCGGGTGTGCCGCGGCAGTCCTCACAGGAGGAGTGACGCGTCTCTCATAGCCTCTCCTTCCCAAGTGGCTCTTTCCGCCTTCCCGTGGTGCCAGATGTTAAGCTCGGCATTCTGCCTTGCGACAAAAGGGAGAGCTGCGACCCAACCCGATGCGAAAGCGAAGGGTGCGTGGCACAGGGGGAGCTGTGTCAGGGACCGAACACCAGTCCCTTTCTGTTCGCAGGGCACAGACCAGCAGGTGCTCTGCATGCCGGCGACTTCGTTTGTCGGCGTGGAATCACGGCGCGAGTCGGCAAGGGTGCTTCGCCGCGCCCCTGGGTAACCGGGGCGTGTTCTGCCAAACCCGGAGGTGGTGACATCGCCTGGGCCAGGTTAGATGGGTCCAGACCGCCGAATGACTGGGGGACCGACCCACCACCTGAGTAGGAGTGGGTCCTTGGCCTTCAGGTGGAAGCTCGGGCTAGTAGGCGGCGAAGGGCGAGGGGTGCATCCGCCTCTCCGGAGTGCGGGGTGCAGTTGCCGAGGAGTGTCGTGTGAAATCGTCGACGACGAGGCCTTCGACGGGGACCAGTGCGCTGGCAACGGCGCGCTGAACCCTGCAGCTCTGGAGTGCCCTTGACCTAGGGGCGAGGTTGGTGGGCGAGCTGCAACAGTCCCCCCCCCCCCCCCCCCCCATGCCAGAGGAGCCGGTCCGGGGTAAGAGACCGGCTCCCAACCTTCTTTCACTCGTCAATCAATATGGCTGAACAAGAGACGAGTGATTCGAGTGCGATTTTGAGGGCGAGTATGTCCACTGTCCCTACATCACAGGAGGAAGTGGGACATGACGATGAAAACGTGTATGAGAGACACTGTCGCATCAGTCAAATTATAGACTCCAGTGTCAAAAATGGAAAAATTAGCCAGGCTGCGGTCCTGGCAATAAAGAACGAGGTCGCTGCTTGGGCTATTTCAAATGCGAAGCTCGAAGGGCGTCTCGAAGAGCTGGAGAAAGAGAACGCCAGATTACGACAACAGCCAGTCAAGACATGGGCTGGAGTGGTGGCGCAAGCCGCCACGAAGGCTCAAACAACCAAAGAAACGATCGCCAAGGTCTCGAAGAAACCGGATAGGCAGTCTTTTTAAGACCCTTTCCTGGTCAGACCATCAAAAAAGTGCAGGAGATTTTCACAACTACAATAGACCCGGCAAGACACAAAATTAAAATCAATAAAGTAAAAGCCACAAAAAATGTAGTAGTCGTAGATCTGGCCACAGAGGAAGACAGAGATAAAATATTAAACAATTCCAAACTATAGAAGGCTATTAAATGCGAACCACCTAAAAAGAGAAATCCTCTGGTTATTTTGTACGATGTACCTGTAGCCCTGACTGAAAGTGATATATACGAAACCTTGTATAATCAGAACTTTGATGACAACGATTGGGAAACTTTCAAAAACGAATTCAAGCTGCGTTTTAAAACGGGACTTCGGGAACGAGATGTTGTCCATCACGTCGCCGAGGTCTCCGGCAAGATGTGGCGCAAACTTACCGCTATGGGGAAGGTATACATAGGATTCCATGCAATCAATGTCAGAGACTACCTAGTAGTTCCCCGATGCCACAATTGTGGCGATCTGGACCATGTCCACAAACATTGTGAAAGGAAGCCGGCCTGCTCCAGGTGTGGGGCAGAAGACCAGACAAGGAAAAATTGTAATAAGAATGTAACCTGCATCCCATGCATAAAAAGGGGAAGGAAACCATGCAACACCACTGGAAGGAACTGCCCAACGTATAGGATGCTGGAACAAAGACTAATTTCTAGAATCGACTATGGCTGAGGCCATACCTGAACTCAAGAAGCCAAAAAGGAAATCCCCAAGCAAGAGGTTGAGGGACGCTAAGGGCAAACAAATTCAAACAATTTATTCAAAAAATTACGCAACCACAATCTATGGTTATAACAATGAAAGACGTATGCATACAAACAGATCCATGTGGAGAAGATGCTCCCTCTCCTCCCTGCTGGGGACCTGGGTCGAACCAAGAACCTTCTCGGCCACACAGGCATCCTGTACTTGGGAGTTCACATCCACACAGCAAAGAATCAGTAATCACCGAATATGTTCAGTATAACGAAGTGAGCAGCACAAAGCCATCCCCTGACTCACCAACTCTGGGAGGAATGGGAATAGACCCACAGCGAATATACCCCAACCTGGAGCATGCACTGCAACTTTCCAGACTGGAGGAGTCGGCAATCCTCACTACTGCATTAAGACATGTGGTACGTGTTGGCCATGAATATGGCAGAGATGTCACCTTTCCAGTAATGGAGGCTGTGGATAGAATCCAGCTCAAGACAATGAATCTTCCCACTGACTTCGGAGCCCTGCGAGATCTAGTCAAAAAGGTCTTCGAAAGAAGAAATGAGAAATTCGACATAGAGGAACTATATCATCAATCAGTAATAACTAATGGTAGAATAGCTCACGACTGGTCCAAAAACTGGGCAGAATCACATATTCATACTTACTTCCCATGTGAACCAACTAAACGTAGGTCAGATAAACACACACAATAGTAAACTAGTTTTGCAGGAACTTCGGAGGGTGGTGGAAGAGAAAAGTCTAGATGTACTCTGTTTACAGGAACCGTACTCCTAAGCGGGATGGATCCCATTCATGGCTGCCAATTGGCAAATAATACACTCTGGAGCAGAACCAAAAGCTGCAATAGTAATTATCAATAGATCATTCAGGGCTACGGTCCTCGCGCAGTTTTCTGGTGAACACTGCAATGTCGTGGAACTGCAAACACCTACGGGAGTGATCTACATCTCCAACACATATTTCCAATATGGAAGAGAAATAGACGAGTTCTTGGAGACACTCACACAGGTTGCCACGCCACTGCGGGGACGCAGGATGATAGTGACGGCAGATATAAATGGAAAGTCCCCCCTATGGTTCAGTGGCACTCACGATGATCGGGGGCTAAAGGCTGAAGAGACAATAATGGCATTACAACTGGTGGTTGCAAACCAACAAGGGAACCCCCCCACCTATACTGGCGGCGGGGGAGAAGGCACAAACATAGATGTTACGTTAGTAACACCAAACCTTAGCACAAAAATTAACAACTGGAAAGTGTGGGACAGAGCAACCACCAGTGACCATAACCTAATTACATTCACTATCGGGGAAAGGGAGTGCCACTGGGACATGAGGTGGGAGCTGCAGCTCAATTACAACAAGACCAATTGGGACCGTCTCGTGGAAGAGTGCAACATCCCGACATTGCTGGAGGGTGACGAAAACGTGGAAGAGTACGCCGAAGAACTGGTACAAGCGATCACCAGGGCGGTGCGAGCCGCTGTACCAACCAGGAGGAGAGCCGTTGTGGCCACCCCCACACCATGGTCGGCTGAATTAGGACAGATGCGCCAGGCTGTAAGGAGGGCGAGGAGGTACTACCAGCGGAGTGTCGTCTGGGGAGAAAAACAAAGATGGTTGCAGATCTATAGAGACAGTAAGGATCAATTTCAACAGGAGCTCAGGGCAGTCAGACTTAGAAGCTGGGAAAACTATGTGAAAAGCCAATTGGCTACTGACCCTTGGGGAGTCCCATACAAACTAGTACGAGAAAAAATAAGATCACCCATGGTGCTATCCACCGTCAGGGACGGGGACCGGATGACGGGCACGTGGCAGGAAACTGCTGAGGCCCTCCTTTGGGTCCTGTTACCTGACGATGTGGAGGAAAATGAGACAGACGAACAGAAAAGAATAAGAAGAGAAGACTGAAGGGACTACAACAACAACATTAGAACTTACCCCTTCTCTGAGGAGGAAGTTGCTGCCCAGATCAAGGCCCTTAAAAAGGGAAAAGCTCCTGGTCCGGACGGCATTACTGCGGAAGTGGTGCAATTCCTTGCCCCCCAGCTCGTAGCTCCTCTCACTAAGTTATACAACGAGTGCCTAAAACCCGGGAAATTCCCAGCAATTTGGAAGAAACAAACGTAATCATTATCAAAAAGGGCCCAGATAAAGATCCTACAGAAATTAAGTCCTATAGACCCATCTGCTTGTTAGACATATTGGGCAAACTTTTTGAGAGGCTACTGGCAAACAGACTGACAGCACACCGCATGCTGTGTGGGGTGAGCGACAGACAATTCGGTTTTTGGTCTGGGCGTTCTGCGTCTGACGCAATCGCCCTGGCTGCCAAGGTCTGTGGCTTCGCCCCGCACAAGTATGTCGTCGGCATCATGGTGGACATCAGTGGCGCCTTCGACAACCTGTGGTGGCCCTCACTCTTTTCCCGCTTGCGGGAGAAGAACCGCCCAGGGCTACTATACGGCTGTCTGAGGAGCTATTGTGCAGACAGGGAGGTCTGGCTACGGCCCCTAGCGGTATGGTCAGGAAGACTGTGACCAAAGGATGTCCTCAGGGCTCTGTCCTGGGACTTCTCTTTTGGGACATCAATATGGAGCCACTACTTGAAGATCTAAAGAACTGTGACGATGTGCTAGAGGTCATAGAATACGCGGACGACCTCCTCTTGCTGGTCGGCGGCCGAAGCCATGAGGATCTAGAGCCGAAAGTGGAAAGAGCCGAAAGTGGAAAGAGCCGTAACCGTACTTACATCGTGGTGCCACAAAAGCAAAATGACGATTGCGCCCAACAAATCAACATACTTACTTCTTAGAGGCCAACTGGTCAGAAACCCCACTGTAAGAATCAACGGCATGCCAGTTCTTCGGCGCTGTGAGGCCCGATACCTGGGTGTAATCACCGACGAGAGGTGGAACTTTGCATCACACATTGATACTGTATCCCAAAAATCATTGGTTTTATTAAACAATCTCATTGGAATTGGTCATAAGTGGTTTCACCTTCCACCCAACCTAATCAAATTATACCACAATAGTATTCTGACCTCCATAGTAGGGTACGGATCAGGAGTCTGGGCACACAGACTCACGAGGGTCATGCCTGCCATGGCCGTAAGAAGAGTGCAGCGGAACATGCTTTTACGTTCAGCAGGGGCCTACAGGACAACACCTGGTGGAGCACTGTTAGTGCCAATGGGGATCTGTCCATTGGACATAAAAATTCGGGAGCAAGCCGCCTGGTACTGGGCGAGGAAGGAAAGCAGGGACAAAATCAGGGAAATACTTGGGGTTTACGCTGGGGACAAGTATGCCATCAAAAAGAGAGGGATTGAACTCTGGCAGGATCAATGGAACAATGAGGATACGGGATGCAGAACCCATGAACTGCTACCGGATATAGAGGAAAGGTTAAAATTCACATTTTTCACACCCACGAGAGGAATGCTGCACTTTCTTACTGGACATGGACCATACCCAACATATCTATGTCGGTTTGGAAAGCAGGCTACACCAGCGTGTGACTGTGGTGCTGCGCAAGGTACCCCAGAACATGTGGTGTATGAGTGCCGCCTCTTCGATGATGTAGCCCATGATCTACGACAACAGCTACCGAACAATGACACGTACCACATATTAAGGCACGAAAACACCTTCAACACCCTAAATAAACTCACTGATGAAATATCAAAGAAAGTACTTAAGAACTTTTTAAGGGACGATCATCAGTAAAAGGCAAATACCTTCACCGACTTAGACCTCGTGCACCCTTCCTGTACCGCCGGGTAGGGACTTGGCCAGCCGCCACACGGCTGGAATCCGCCTTACCCTGGACTAGGAGGGAGGGGGGTACACAAACACCGGAATTGAACGCACACCGATTATGACATATGTAGTTAGATTAGATGTAGAAGATAGGATAACACCTAGAATAGACTGCAGCGACACAAAGTTAAAGGCCAGCCCAGTGCCAGGGGCACGCCCACTGGGATTAGCTCAGTGGGCCGGGCCAACACCTAGTAGGTTTATAGTAGCACTGGCACACTTGTAACGCTGCAGGTAGCATGTAGTTCCTTAGATTAAGTATCTTAGAACCCCATAGCGGTAAGACTAGAGTAATAATAATAATAATAATAATAATAATAATAATAATAATAATAGAAGTACCTGTAGTGTAGAATAAAAAAGCTGCATTGTACTGTATCATCATTAAGACCCACTAATGTAGTTAGGTAGTGGGTTATATGAATAATGTAATGAATTGAATAAAGATTTAAAAAAAAAAACAACAATGTCCTGACCACAGCTTTAAGGCATATAGTGCGGGTGGGACACCAGTATGGACGTAAAGTCACCTTCTCGGCCATGGAGGCTGTCGATAGAATACAGTTAAAGACCAAGAATCTCCCCACTGACTTCGGCGCCCTGCGTGACCTTGTTCAAAAGGTTTTTCAAAGAAGGAACGAGAAATTCGATCTAGACGAAATTTACAAGCAGGCTGTCCTAGCCAATGGAAGGATAGCTTTTGACTGGAGGAAGACCTTTCCAGAACAATACGTACACACGTATTTCCCATGACAATTAAAATACAGATAGGACAACTAAACGCACATAATAGTCGATTAGTCATGCAGGAGCTACGAAGGGTGGTGGAGGAGATGAGTCTCGACGTACTCTGTCTACAGGAGCCCTACTCTGTCTACAGGAGCCATACTCTCTTGCGGGGAACATAGCCTTCGCCAGTGTTAACTGGCAAATACTATCCTTTGGAGACGACCCTAAAGCCACCACTATAGTCATAAATAAAGCCATACGAGTTACAGTGCTCGCTCATTTTTCAAATGAACACTGTATCGTAACCGAACTCCAGACTCCAGTCGGGGTCATTCACTTAGTTAATATGTACTACCAATATGGCGAGGACATTGAGGCATATCTAGACCAATTGTCAAGAGTCACAACAGCACTAAGAGGCAGAAAGATAGTGGTGGTGGCAGATGTCAATGCGAAGTCCCCCCTGTGGTACAGTGGCACCCGGGATGGCAGAGGGGAGAAGATGGAGGAAACATTAATGTCATTACAGTACTTGGTCGCTAACAGAGCAGGGAATCCCCCCACCTACACAGGCGGAGGAGGAGAAGGAACTAACATAGATATAACATTACTTTCACCAAATTTTGCTGGTCATCTGAATAACTGGAGAGTAAGAGACCAAGTAACGACAAGTGACCATAACCTAATAACATTTGAGCTTACAGATAGGGAATGCCACTGGGACATAGGGTGGGAATTTCAACTAAATTATAACAAAACTGATTGGGAGCGCCTTGCTAGAGAGTTTGTTCCCCCGACATGGCCGGAGGGTGATGAAGACGTCGACAGGCATGCTGTAGAGCTGGTTAGTGCCATCACAAGAGCGGTAAAGGCAGCAGTACCAACTAGGAGGAGGGCTGTCGCGGCCTCCCCGGCACCATGGTCAGCTGAACTGGGGCAGATGCGTCAGTCGGTCAGGAGGGCGAGGAGGTATTACCAGCGAAGTGTCGTCTGGGAAGAAAAAAGAGATGGTTGGAACTCTACAGGAATGCCAAGGAGGAGTTCCAGAGGGAGCTCAAAAGGGTTAGGCTGGTAAGCTGGGAGAAGTATGTCCAAAGCCAATTGGCTACAGATCCCTGGGGTATTCCATATAAAATAGTCAGGGAAAAAATTAGGTCACCTATGGTACTATCAACCATCCGGGATGGGAATCGGATGACAGGGACATGGCAGGAAACTGCTGAAGTCCTTCTCCGGTCCCTACTTCCGGATGACATGGAAAATGAGGATACAAAAGAACAAGGCCTAATTAGGCAAGCTCAGCTAGAAGAGTACCAAAACAACACCTTGGTGTACCCTTTCTCGGAGAATGAGGTGGCGGAGCACATTAAGGCACTTAAGAGAGGAAAGGCCCCAGGACCAGACGGCATCATAGCGGAGGTGGTGCAATACCTCACTCCTCGACTAGTAGCACCTCTAGCCAGAATCTACAACGAGGCCCTAAGCCTCAAAAAGTTTCCTACCATCTGGAAACAAGCAAACGTTGTAATAATAAAAAAGGGACTGGATAAGGATCCAAAAGAGGTCAAGTCCTACAGACCCATTTGTCTGTTGGATCTGCTGGAGAGGCTGCTGGCTGACAGGCTGATGGCACACCGAGTGCTTTGTGGAATGAGCAGCAGGCAGTTCGGCTTTAGGCCAGGGCGTTCTGCGCCTGACGCAATCGCCATGGCGGCTGAGGTCTGCGGGTCGTCCACACATAAGTACATAGTTGGCATCATGGTGGACATCAGTGGCGCCTTTGACAACCTGTGGTGGCCTTCGCTTTTCTCTAGCTTGCGAGAGAAGGAGTGTCCAGGGCCGCTATATGGCTGTCTCAGGAGCTATTGCGTGGACAGAGAGGTTTGGCTATCATCCCCTAGCGGAAGAGTGGGCAAGAAGATAACAAAGGGGTGTCCACAGGGCTCTGTCCTGGGGCCACTCTTTTGGGATATCAATATGGAGCCTCTCCTTGAGACCTTGGAGAGCTGTGCAGATGTGCTAGAGGTGATAGCTTACGCTGATGACCACCTCCTGTTGGTCGGCGGTCGGAGCCGAGAGGAACTGGAACTGAAGATAGAGGTGCCATAGAACTAAGCAAAAAATAGCACCTAACAAATCCACTTATCTACTCCTAAAGGGCCAATTGGTCAGAAACCCTACAGTTAGGATGGATGGCACGCCAGTTATACGTCGTCGAGAAGCTAGATACCTAGGGGTAATACCAGATGAAAAATGGAGCTTTGCCAGGCATATCGAGGCAACTACACATAGGGCAATATAAGTGTTAAACAATCTCATCAACATCAGCCATAGACGATTTCATCTTCCACCAAATCTCATCAAGCTATATCATAATACCATTCTAGTCTCCATCGTGGGCTACGGGTCCGGGGTCTGGGCCCACAGGCTCACGAGGGTCGTTCCTGCCGTGGCCGTGAGGAGGGTGCAGCGGAACATGATACTTCCATCAGTGGGGGCATATAGAACATCACCAGGGGGAGCATTACTGATACTCATGGGTCTATGCCCCCTTGATGTAAAAATCAGGGAGCAGGCTGCATGGTACTGGGTGAAAAAGGGGAAAATTGAAAAAACTAGGGATATTATGGGGGTCAGAGTGGGGGACAAAATTACATTTAAAAGAAGGGGAATGGAACTTTGGCAGGAAATTTGGGATGGGGAAGAGACAGGAAGAAGAACGTACCAATTATTACCAAACGTTCAGGAAAGACTAGAGATGAAACATTTTCAGCCAAGTAAGGGACTGCTGCACTTCCTCACTGGGCATGGCCCGTACCTGGCATATCTTTGCCGGTTCGGGAAAAGAGCGACACTGTCGTGTGACTGTGGTGCTGAAGTGGGCACACCGGATCATGTGGTCTACGAGTGTCTGCTTTTCGACGACGTTGCAATGGACTTACGAAACTCATTGCCTAATACAGACACTTTTCATCTCATTAGGGACTCTACCACCTTCACCATGATTGATAAACTGGCTAGCGAGGTATCCGCCAAGATCCTAAGGGAATATAGAAGGGAGATCGAGTAGATAGGATCCAAAATTTCTTGACATAACGCATCATCCCATTCCGCCAGGGTGCGTACTGGCCGACCATCAACGACGATCGGGATCCGACGCATCCAGGACTAGGGGGAGGGTGTGACCATACCGGCTAAGACTACAGCACACCAATTATGACTCATAATATTTATTACTATTGTTGTAGAAGTAGATTGTAGGAAATTTTTCTTAGACCTGCAGCGATAGCTGAAAGGCCAGCCCAATGCCAGGGGCACGCCCATTGGGGTTAGCTCGGTGGGCACAGCCACAAAACAGTAGGTTTATATTACATACTGGCACACCTGTAACGCTGCAGGATGTAGATGTTAGTAGTAAAGTAGATTATAGTTGATAGTATGATTGACTAACAGTAAACCACATAGATACCTGTAGATAATGTAGATAGCCGTAGATCGAACTAACTTCCTGTAGCTAATATTAACAATAGAATATAACAGATAAAGTAAATGCTGCTGAAATGTAATTTGTAGCTAAGTTCAACCCACTAATGATTTCAGGTGGTGAGTTAATTATGTATGATATTGGGTGTTAATGAATAAAGATTTAAAAAAAAAAAAACAACAATGTCTTGAGTCTGGCGTGAGGTCAGTCGCTTGACGGCGCGTTTCGGCGCGGGCCCGCCCGTTGCCGGCGCGCCGTAAGGCACGGAAGCTCGCACTGGGGCGTATCGCTTTCCAGTCGGGTGTGCCGCGGCAGTCCTCACAGGGGAAGTGATGCGTCTCTAATAGCAGCCTCTCCTTCCCAAGTGGCTCTTTCCGCCTTCCCGTGGTGCCAGACGTTAAGCTCGGCATTCTGCCTTGCGACAAAAGGGAGAGCTGCGACCCAACCCGATGCGAAAGCGAAGGGTGCGTGGCACAGGGGGAGCTGTGTCAAGGGACCGAACATCAGTCCCTCTCTGTTCGCAGGGCACAGACCATCAGGTGTTCTGCATGCCGGAGACCTCGTTCGTCGGCGTGGGATCGAGGCGCGATTCGGCAAGGGTGCTTCGCCGCGCCCCTAGGTAACCGGAGCGTGTTCTGCCAAACCCAGGAGGTGGTGACATCGCCTGGGCTAGGTTAGATGGGTCCAGACCACCGAACGTCTGGGTGACCGACCCACCACCTGAGTAGGAGTGGGTCCTTGGCCGAGAGGTGGAAGCTCGGGCTAGTAAGCGGCGAAGGGCGAGAGATGCATCCACCTCTCCGGAGTGCGGGGTGCACTTGCCGAGGAGCGTCGAGTGAAATCGACGATGACGGAGCCACCGATGGGGACGAGTGCGCTGGCAACGGCGCGCTGAACCCTGCAGTTCGAAGAGTGCCCTTGGCCTTGGGGCAAGGCCGGTGGGCGAGCTGCCTCATGTCCCCCCTCCCCCCCCCCCCCCCATGCCAGAGGAGCCGGTCCGGGGCAAGAGATGGGCTCCCATCTCATATCACTCGTTACTCATCATGGCGGCAACTGAAACGAGTGATTCTTGTGCGTCCAAACGCGCTTCTATTGCGCCTGATCCCTCTCCCCAGGACGAGCTGGGACAGGCAGAAGGTGAATCCGTGACACAAAGACACAGTAGAATTTCACTGCTCCTAGAGCAGAACCTCAAAAAACGGCAAAATAAGCCAAGCGGCTTTAACAATTATAAAAAATGAACTCACCGCATGGGCCATCGCCCATGCAAAACTTGAAGGCAGAGTGGGGGAGTTAGAAAAAGAAAACAACAGACTGAGAAACCAACCGATCAAGACCTGGGCGGCAGTTGCTGCGCAATCGCCAACTAAGCCGCACACAACAAAGGAAACCATAGATAAAGCAGCCAAAAGAACAGACACTGCGGTCTTTCTCAGGACACTGCCTGGGCAAGACACCAGTGTAAAGAAAATCCAGGAGCTGTTCACAAAAATTGTAAACCCAGCTAAAGACAAAATTAAAATAAAGAGAATTAAACCCAGCAAAAATTCAGTAATTGTGGAAGTAGCCTCAGAGGAAGACAAAGATAAAAAATTAAACAATCAGAAACTAAACTCACTGGTCAAATGTGAACCACCAAAGAAAAGAAATCCCTTAGTAATCCTTTATGACGTGCCAACTGTAATGACTGATGATGAACTGACAAACACAATAAAAGAGCAAAATTTTGATGATATAAATGAGGAGGAACTTCGAAAGAGCTTCAAACTGAGATTCAAGATGGGGCCTCGGGGGCGTGATGTGGTTCATCTCGTTGCTGAGGTCACGGCACCAATGTGGAGGAAAATCACAGCAATGGGCAGACTATATGTAGGATTTCATTCTGTTAACGTCAGAGACTACATCGTGGTACCTCGCTGCCACAATTGTGGAGACTTGGATCACATCCTAAGGCTTTGCACCAGGGAGTCTGCCTGCACGAAGTGTGGCACAAGTGGACACAACCGCAAAGACTGCAAAGTAGCAGCGGTCTGCATTCCCTGCAAAAACCGCGGGAAAAAGCCATGTGGAGCCTCGGGACGCAATTGCCCAACATACAGAATGTTGGAACAACGATTAATCTCCAAAATCGACTATGGCTGATCACAGCCCACCAAACAGGATGCCAAAGCGTAAATCCCCAAGCAAGAGGAGGCGGGACGCTATGAGGGCAACCAGGTTTAAGAACTTCCTGTTGGCGCTTTCGGATGCCACTAAGATGGAAATAATAGACAAGGCCATACAAACAGAGCCTTATATGATTGTATAAGCATACAAACAGATTTTCCCGTACTGAACACAGATCCCGCCCCTCAACGCCGGGAAACAAAGCCGACAATCCATCTGAAGCGGCAAGGACATCCTATGACTGCAATATCCCAGACAAAACTCAAAGAAAACCGACCCATCCAAGATAGTGCTGTCACAAGTACAAGCCTGAAGTCCACAACGCAGAACACTCCAATGGTCAGATTGCCACCCATGGACCCGGTAAGGGTGTACCCCAACATCGAGTATATGATGCAACTGCCCAGGCTGGAAGAGCCGATCACCCTGGCCACTGCCTTACGGCATGTGGTCCGTGTAGGACACGAAGAGGGTAAAAAGGTAACCTTCTCGGTAATGGAGGCTGTAGACAGAATACAGCTGAATCTCCCCACTGATTTCGGAGTCCTGCGGGACTTACTGAAAAAAGTTTTTGAGAGACGTGGTGAAAAGTTTGACCTTCAGAACATTTACGAACAGGCCGTACTAGCAAACGGACGAATTGCTTTCGACTGGAATAAGACCTGGCCGGACGACCACATACACACATACTTTCCATGACGACTGACATAACAATTGGACAGTTAAATACGCACAACAGTCGACTTGTTATGCAGGAGCTCCGCAAAGAGGTGGAGGAGAGGAGACTGGACGTGCTCTGCCTACAGGAGCCGTACACCCAAGCTGGGAAAATAGCTTTTGCTGCCACAACTTGGCAAATTGTCAGCAGAGGTGAGGACCCCAGAGCAGCAATAGTAGTAACAAACAAACTCTTGAGGGTAACTACGCTCTCACAATTTACAACTCGTCACTGCAACGTCATGGAGCTTCAGTCCCCGATGGGAGTAATCATTCTCATAAATATGTATTTTCAATACGGAGATGAGATAGAACAACACTTATGATTATCTCTCGTCCCCGCAACGCCGCGGTAACTCTTGCCAGATGTTCTAACAGCTGACATCAATGCAAAATCCCCCCTGTGGTACAGCGGCACCAGAGACGCAAACAGTGATAAAGTGGAAGATTTTCTTATGGCTTCGCAGCTCGTGGTGGCCAACAGGCCGGGCAATCCTCCTACATACACAGCAGGAGGAGGACAAGGCACGAATATAGATGTGACCCTTACATCACACAATGCAGCTAACCTAATAAAGAATTGGATAGTCGTAAGCAATGCCACCACGAGTGACCACAACTTAATAACCTTTTCTCTAAGTGAAAGAGAGTGCCGCTGGATCATGGGGTGGGAGGTGCAATTTAACTACAACAAAGCAAATTGGGAACTTTTAGCAAGGGTGTGCCACATTCCTGCCTTATCAGAATGTGACGCACATCAAGACCTAGACGTAGACGAAAGAGCCGAGGAACTGGTGGGTGCAGTACATAGAGCGGTGAGGGCCGCTGTACCAACCAGGAGGAAGGCTGTGGCGGCTTCGCCGTCACCATGGTCGCCCGAATTAGAGGATTTACGTCAATCTGTCAGAAGGCTAAGGAGAAACTACCAGTGCAGTGTCGTCTGGCTGGAAAGACAAAGATGGCAGTTGCAATACAGTGAGGCCAAGCAAAGATTCCAGAAGGAGTTACGCGAAGTGAGAATGCGTAGCTGGGAAACCTACGTGCTGAACCAGTTGGCCTTAGATCCGTGGGGTCTCCCTTATAAATTAGTAAGGGAAAAAATCCGCTCTCCCCTGGAGTTATCAACAGTCAGGCGGGGGGATGGGATGACGGACTCTTGGCAGGAAACTGCTGAGGTCCTTCTCCAGTCCCTGCTGCCTGACGACAATGCGGATGGAGAAACTGAAATCCAGAAGCAACTTCGTGACGCATATCTAGTGGATTATAACAACAACACGGCAGTCTACCCATTCTCGGAAGAGGAGGTGGCTGCACAAATAAGATCCCTAAAAAGAGGGAAAGCTCCAGGACCAGACGGCATTGTGGCTGAGGTGGTGCAATTTCTGGCACCCCAGTTAGTCGCGCCGTTGACCCACCTATTCAATGAATGTCTTAGACAAAGAAGGTTTCCCAAGAGGTGGAAAACTGCGAACGTGATGATAATTAAAAAATGACCGGAGAAAGATCCAACCGAAGTTAAATCTTACAGGCCAATCTGCCTATTGGACCTATTCGGGAAGCTCCTAGAGAAACTGCTGGCTGACAGATTGACGGCTCATCGGGTACTGTGGGGGATGAGCAGCAGGCAGTTCGGCTTCAGGCCGGGGCGGTCAGCATCTGATACCATCGCTCTGGCAGCTGAGGTCTGTGGCTCGACCCCGCATAAGTACGTCATCGGCATCATGGTGGATATCAGTGGCGCCTTTGACAACCTGTGGTGGAATTCGCTCTTCTCCTGCTTACGGGAGAAAGAGTGTCCAGGGTCGCTTTATGGGTGTCTGAGGAGCTATTGTAAAGACAGGGAGGTTTGGCTATCATCCCCTAGCGGGAGAATTGGAAAAGTAATCACAAAGGGGTGTCCCCAAGGCTCTGTTCTGGGGCCCCTGTTCTGGGATATCCACATGGAACCATTACTGGATGAACTGCAACAAAGTGAGGAAGTGCTAGAGATGACCACCTCCTGCTGGTCGGCGGTCGTAGCCGAGAGGACATCGAGCCAAAGATCGAAAGGGCCATTGAAAAACTGCACCAATGGTGCCTTAACACGAAGATGAAAATATCTCCTACTAAATCCATATATTTACTGCTAAAAGGTCAGCTTATCAGGAATCCCATGGTCAGAATTGATGGCTCACCAGTTCTTCGGCGACGAGAGGCGTGATACCTGGGAGTTATAATTGACGAGAGATGGAACTTTGGAAAACACATAGAAGCCGAAACTCAGAGAGCCCTCCAGTTACTAAATAATCTCATTTCCATTGGACATAAACGATTTCATCTCCCCCCTCATCTCATCAAGCTCTATCACAACAGCATCTTGACCGTAGTGGGTTACGGCTCGGGAGTCTGGGCGCACAGGCTCACGCGGATCGTGCCCGCCATGATAGTGAGAAGAGTCCAAAGAAATATGATTCTAACATCAGTATGGGCCTACAGGACATCACCAGGGGGAGCTCTGTTAGTCATAATGGGGCTCTGCCCGTTAGACATCATAATACGTGAACGAGCGGCATGGTATTGGGCTAAAAAAGGGAATGGGGAAAAAATAACAGATATCATGGGTGTGGGAGTAGAGGATAAGAGGGAAATAAGAAACAGAGGGGAGGAATTGTGGTAGAGGAATTGGGAGGAAGATGAAACGGGGAGAAGAACATCCCAGTTTTTACCTGATGTTAAAGAACGCGGGACCATGAAATATTTTGAACCTACACGAGGACTCATCCACTTTCTCACTGGTCATGGACCCTATCCGACATATTTATGTCGGTTTGGGAAAAGGGCAACCCCCGAGTGTGACTGTGGCGCGGCGGAGGGAGCTCCTGATCATGTGGTTTTCGAGTGCCCTCTCTTCAACGACGTGGCGACAACACTCAGAGACAGGAGATTGTATGTCTCGTTATTTGGAAGTCTAGACAGGAAGACACTTTCCATACCCTGAATGCTCTTGCAGAAGAGGTATCGCGAAAGGTCTTAATAGAATACTTGAGGGATCAAGAATAGAAACCGAACTCTTTAATCAACCGATTACGACCTGATCCCAATCCCATACCGCCTGTGCGTGAAATGGCCGACTTCCATTAGTTGGAAACCGCCACGTATGGGATTAGCGGGGTGGGATCAATCACACCGATCACGACAAGCACCAACTATGACGTAGGTTTAAGCTAGTGGTAGTAGGACGTAGTTTAGAATACTAACATAGGAAACTGCAGCGATTACTAACCTTGGCCAGCCCGGTGCCAGGGGCATGCTCCCCGCGGTTAGCTCGAGGAGCCTGGCCACTCCAAGTAGGTTTGTATTTACTGGCACACCTGTGGCGCTGCAGTTAGTAGTCATTTCTAGATTAGAAGTAGGTAAAAACTAAACTGCCCATTGTTGTTGTAGAAATCTAACACTACCTTAGGAATTTAAATAGTAGCTCACTAACAAAAATTGTAATATAAGCTGCAAAAAAACTTAGTCTTATGTAACAATTAATGGCCCACTAATCATGTTAGGAGGTGGGCCACATATGTATAATTATTATTGTGTTTTTGTTATGTCAATAAAGATTTTTTTTAAAAAACAAAAACAATGTACGTACTGCAAAGAATGTGCTGATAGTAGAAACGGCCTCACAAGAGGAGTGCCAAAAGATTTTAAACAATGAACAATTAAGTAACAAAGTGAAGTGTGAACCTCCTCGCAAGCGTCGACCTTTGATGTTTCTGTATGACGTACCTACGCACATGACAACAGACAA
This sequence comes from Schistocerca americana, assembly GCF_021461395.2. NCBI lineage: Eukaryota > Metazoa > Arthropoda > Insecta > Orthoptera > Acrididae > Schistocerca > Schistocerca americana. The sequence continues at coordinate 198,704,403 of NC_060127.1, forward strand.
TATGGTGGACGCAATATATACACAAAATTTTGATGTGAACATGTCAAGAGGAGAATTTGATGAACAGTTCAAGTTACGCTTCAAAGTAGGACCACGTGAGAAATTGACAGTACACCATATGGTAGAAGTCTCGCCAGGTTTATGGAAACTACTAACGAGAATGGGTCGGTTGTATGTTGGCAACTCTGTGTTGAACATAAAAGATTACCTGGCGGTGCCACGATACACTAAGTGCCAGGACATAAATCATACTAATAAGTATTGTACGCAACCCGAAGTCTTATGTGGTCATTGTAGCCTGTCTGGACATATTAAGAAAGGCTGTCCTAATAAGGACAAAGCGGAGGTGTGTGTACCATGCCGAAGACGAGGCCGTAAGTGTGGCGGACCTAAAGATTGTCCAACCCAAAATATGTTTTTAGATAGACTTATACAAAGAAGAGATTACGGAGATGTTTAAAATGGCACAAGTAAACGCAATGCGCAGCCAGATGGTTGCGCATGAGCTAAGGAAACTAGCGGAACAAGAACAAATAGATGTTCTTCTGATACAGGAACCAAACTCCTGTGCGGGTCGAGTCCCTGGCTTCCCTGCAACAGCATAAGTGGCTTCCTTGGGTGGGAACCCCATGAGTGCAATTATAATATTGAACAAAACCATAAAAACTAGTATATTAAGTCAATTCTGTACCGAGCATATTACGGTTGTACAACTCAATTTGTTGTCTTACAGTATGTACGTTGTTAACGTCTACTGCCAATTCAGACATGATATCAAGATTTATCTTTATCAGTTGCATTGGATACTAAGAGTTTTAGCCGGGCAGGCTATAATTGTAGCTCTGGATGCCAATGCTAAATCCCTGCTCTGGCACAGTGATGTGAAGGACGGTAGGGGTGCGGAGCTTGTTGATTTGATAATGGAAACGCACATGCATGTGCTAAACTTGCCTGGGTACCCCCCAACCTACTCAGGGAGGGCGGGTGCAACATCAAATATTGATGTCACACTAGCAAGCGAGAGGGCAGCACACCACGTCCATAACTGGCAAGTAAGAGAACATCTAACTGTCAGTGATCACAACTGTATTACATTTGAAATAGCGTCGACCATCGCGGATGTGCCAGGCGAGTGGGTGGAACGGTTCAATTATGCTCGGACAGACTGGGACCGACTCGTGCAGGTGTTCAGTCCTCCTGAGTTCGAAGAGGACATAGCCGTTTGCACGGAGCTTACCAGCTCCTCCACAGCTTCATCAATATTACCTATCACACTGGCTGTACCTCGAATAGCGAGATACATCTGCAGGGAGTCCACCCCATGGACCCCTGAATTGACTGTGCTCAAACGGTCAGTCAGAAGGGCGCGAAGCAACTATCAAAGGAGCTTTGCCCACGACGAACGACAATACCACCTGCGTATTTATCGTCGTCTGAAGCAGAGATACAAGGATCAGTTAGACATTACAAGGCGCCAATCCTGGGAAAGATTTGTGAACGATCAGCTGGGAACAGACCCTTGGGGAGTTCCTTACAGAATCGTTCGAGAAAAAATAAGATCGCCCATGATGCTGTCTACGCTACGTGCTGGGGATGGAGACACGACCAAGAATTGGGAAGAAACAGCAAGGTTGCTGTTGGATACATTATTGCCTGATGACATTGAGGACCAAGACTCGCACGAGCAGCGGGACATACGTCAGGCGCTGTCGATTCCGTATCTTAACGATACAAACGTGTGCCCTTTCTCAGCAGAGGAGGTAGAAGCAACCATCTACACCTTTGCAAGGAAGAAGGCGCCGGGTCCTGACGGGATCCCTGTGGAGATCTTACAGGGACTCGCACACTTGGTCGCCCCGGCACTAAGTCGTATTTACAGCGTCTGTTTACAAAGTGGCTACTATCCACTACAGTGGAAAACTGCGGAAGTAGTAATTATCAGGAAAGGCCCGGATAAAGATCCAACGGTGCCGAAATCCTATCGGCCTATCTGTCTGCTGGATGTAATGGGCAAAGCATTTGAGAAGTTGCTGGCTGACCGTCTCCAGAGTCACCGAACTCTGCACGGCGATCAATGAGGTTTGCCGGATTGTTCATTCAGCTACATCGAAGTAATTTCCGGGCGTAATGGTAGACATCTCAGGGGCCTTCGATAACCTGTGGTGGCCGGCACTCTTCTCTCGCCTAAGAGAGATTGGGTGTCCGCAGCTGCTATATGGCTGTCTGGAGGCCTACTGTGATGGAAGAAGCGCTAAAACAACAGCTCCTGGAGCCGTCATACCTACGAGAGTATCCCGTGGCTGTCCCCAGGGATTGGTGTGTGGTCCCATTTTTTGGGATATCAACATGGAATCATTGTTGAACGTCCTGCAGCGAGAGACTGCAGTTCTGGGAGTCATTGCTTATGCGGATGATCTCGTAATTCTAGTGGAAGGTGACACTCACATTGTGATCGAAGACCGATCACGACTGGCTATTGGTCTGTTAACAGATTGGTGTGAGAAGACTAAAATGTCGATTGCACCACAAATATCGCAATATATGCTCTTAAAAGGCAAGCGACCCGACAGTCAGAATTAATGGCCAGGCAGTGTCGCGACAGAGATATGCCCGTTACCTAGGGGTATATCTAGATGAGAATTGGAGTTTCATTCTGCATATTGAGCAAATATCGACAAAGTCCTTAGCTCTGTTCAATAAGATAATATCAATTGGACAAAGAAGATTTCATTTGCCGTCAAAAGCAATAAACATCTACCACAACAGTACATTGCCACCAATAGTAGGGCACGCATCCAGTGTGTGCGCCCACAGGCTAGCTCTGGTGCGGCCTGCCGCCGCTGTCAGGCGAATACAGAGGAACGTTCTGTTGAGATGCATTGGAGCATTCAACACAAGCCCAACAGATGCACTATTGGTAATAATGGATCTATGTCCACCACACCTAATAATAAGGCAGCACGCAGCCTTCTCCTGGCTGCGCAAACAGAACATCGAAATGGTGCAAAATATAATGGTCATTCCTCTGGTAAGCGTCAAAGCCATCCGTGGAAAAGTGCTTGACATTTGGCAGGACGAACGGGATGGGTCCACTACAGGCCGCCGAGTCCACGAGTTTCTACCCACAGTGAGGAGAAGACTAAATAACAGGATAATGAAGCCCTCACAGGGCTTAGTTCACTTCCTTACAGGACACGGTTCCTATCCCACGTACCTGCATAAAATAGGGAAAAGGCCAACACCGGAGTGCAACTGTGGTGCCCACGAAGGATCGCCAGAACACAGAGTGTTTGAGTGCCCAATATACGAACAGGCTGTCTCAGTGGAGAGGTAGCTTCTGCGAACAAGAAATATTAGCGAAATATTGACAAATGGAGAATTGTTCAGCAATTTCGCAAAACTGGTAAACAAAATCTCAAGGGAGGCCCAGCGAGCCTACCTTGGGAGAGAGTAAATGCGCTTAACATCTAATGCGCAATTGTAAATATGTAAATACTACGTTTGTTTAAGTCTTGACTCATAGTAGCTAGTAGTTGTAGTTGGATCAGTATGGTGGTGGGGGGAATAAAAAGAGTAGTATAAATGGAGTGGTTTCTCCAGTAGTAGCGGCCCGCCTCCACGTGGCTAGAGGCGGGCAACTCTCTGGCAGGATTCCAGAGAGGCTAAGAGGCCGAAAATTCACATATGGCAAAGCTGCTTAATGAATAGATAGTATGCATGCATTAATTAACCAGTTCTGTAGTGCTAACAACACAGATAGTTAGTCTCAATACGCCCACTCAAAAGTGTTTGAAAGTGGGTTATGCATGTTTCATAAATTTGGAAAAAAAAAATTGTACCTATGAAACTATTTGCATCAGGTTTAGATCTCCGCTCTTCCCGACGGCCGCGCCTCAACGGCGGGAATTGTGCCGCCCCTCGCCACACCCGCCCGCGCCTTACAGGTGGGACAGCGACGCCCTCAGTGCCGACCGGCGGACTCTCGCTGTACCTATGAAATCGGTCTGCGTGGCGCCACCCGGGGAAGGTGTGTTGCCTTCCAAAACTGGGTTAAAACCGCCAGGAGACCCTCCGATTTCCTGAAATCGTCGATCGCATCAGGGCTCGGAGGAACCTGAGTGGGGCAGGGACCGTAATGTCCAATCTCGTGGCTTTGTCGTGGCCCCATAGCTCAGTAACCCCCTTGGATGGGGTGAAGCTAACACGGGATGGGTCGTCTATGCATGACGTTAAAAGGCTAGCCCTTAACTGGGTGCAACCCTCACCGGTCCGCACTGGCCCTCCGCGAATTATCAAAAGCGGTGGGCAAGACACGGTCGGTCATGATCCCCTCCGGGGAACGTAACTCGGGTTTGAGTGACGCACCGTCTCGTTGATGTCAAACTCCACGGATAAAACCCGGACTGACTCCTTTGACAACTTACGGGCTGCGTCGATAGGTGTGGGTTGTCGTTGTGTCAAGGCAGGACGTAAAACTCCCGCCATGGCAGGAAGTTAAATGCCCCCAACCCAAGCGAAAGCAAAGGGTGCGTGGCGCAGGGGAAGCTGCGTCGGGAAGGACACAACATCTGTCCCTGCACAGGGCACAAAACACTGGTGCCCTGTTTTTCCCACGACCACATTTGCTGGGGAGGGATCGCGGCCTGAGCCGGCAAAGGCTCATCGCCGTGGACGGGACGTCCCGGACACGTTCCGCCAAGCCAGGGCGTGGTGACATGGCCCTGGCTAGGTTAGATGGGGTCAGACCCCTGAACGTCTTTGGGACCGACCCAGCACCTTGGTAGGACTGGGTCCTTGGCCTTATGGTGGAAACTCGGCCTATTAGGGTGCGAAGGCCGAGAGGTGAATCTGCGTCCGGAATACAGTGGGTATTTTCTGGGGAGGGACGTGTGAAATCTCCAGTGATGTGGTCGTGGAAGGGGACTAGTACGCTGGAAACGGCGTGCTAAACCCAGCAGCTCACAAGGCTCTTGGTCAAGGGGCGGGACTGGTGAGCGAGCTGCAGATAGCCTGCCCCCGTGCCAGAGAGGCCGGTCCGGGGAAAGAGATGGGCCTCCATATATTTTCACTCTTCTGGAATCATGGCAGAGAACACGGAGAGTGATTATGCGCATGTGGAGCAAGATGCTCCAATTGGCGAATTTGACGAGATGAGCATCGCGGAGCGACACGCATATTTCCTTCGATTATTCGAGAGAAGCATAAAACATGGAAAGATTAACGCCGAGCATATGAGGGCCATTAAAGAAAATAGAGCCACCTGGGCTCTGGCCCATGCAAGGCTACAAGGCCAATACGCCGAAATAAAAGAGGAAAACGAAAGGCTGAGGAGAGAATAGCAGAAACCTCAAAAGACATATGCAGCAGCAGCTGCTCTGCCAGCACAGCCAAAAAGGACGGTACAAGAGACAAAAAAATTAACCTAGAAAAAACAGTTCCCACGGTTTTTGTAAAACCGTAAAAAGGCGAGGATGTAAGAAAGGTCAAAGAGCGATTCCAAAAGAGTGTAAATCCACGAACAGATAAAATACGAATAAATCAGGTAAGGACAACCAAGAATATATTGATAGTAGAACTAGCCTCTCCTGAGGACAGTGAAAAGTTAATAAATAATCCAAAACTGAAGGAAGCCTTCACATGTGAGAAACCAAGAAAGCAAAGACCACTAATGATGTTATATGATGTCCCTTCTTATGCTGTTGCAGGTACACCGGAGCAGTTCGAGATGGCGGAATTCTCCTGCCGGGCCGGCTTGGTCCCGGCTGCTGGGGGAACTCCGCCAGCCACAGCGACCACAGAGGGGAAGGAGGGGAGTACTTATACTCTCCCGGTTCCACCAGTGCGGATACCGACAACCGACTTCTCCTGTCAGGCCAGGTCTTTCCTGGCCAGGAGAAGTCTCCCAGCTTCATTAATGAGGGCGGAGGAAGGTGCGGTGCGGGTCTCCCGTCTGGCTGGGGTCCCCCTAGCCTTGGATATGACGCCGCCGGCGCCTTCAGCAGAAGACATCGATAATCATCAGTTAGGAGGCAGTGTGCACAATGTAGATAGTGACAAAAGTGTAAAACAATTAACCTCTGGTGATGGTTCTGTGGAAATAACAACCAATAACAAAACTGTAGTAGAACTGACCGGTGATGGCTCTGTAACAACGACTGTAGATACTCCTAAGTACAACACATGCCCACCAGGGAACACATAAAACATTTGTAGTGAGACATTGCAACTTGGTAGGTTAGAAAATCAGGCACTGATGATGGCTGCTCTGAGACAGTTGGTCAGAACTGGGCACCCGAGAGGAAACAAGATCACATTTCCAACTCTGGTAACTAATTCTTTTAATTGTTCAAAATCTTGGGGGATATTTACCGCCGCTAACTGGATGCATTCCACATCCTCCAAAGTATATGCAAGGTGGGGAAGGAAATTCGATCTTACGAAAACTTATAATGAATTAGTAAAGATGTATAGAAGGATAACATATGATCCTGTCCAGACCTGGCCGAACAGCATGGTATACACTAGATATCCAGACACATATTAAGTGCTACCAAGTCAACGCAATGAAGAGCTCCCTGGTCTTGCAGGAGCTGTGCAGACTTTCAGAAGAGAAGAAGATAGACGTAGTACTACCAAATACCGCCTCTGGGGGAACCTTGGGCTTTCCCATTACACCACAAGTAATAACTTTTGGACAGACTCCAATGACAGTTGCAGTTATTCTCAACAAGATGATAAAAACCACAGTGCTAACGCAATTCTGTACAGAACACATAATAGTTGTAGAAATAAATCATCAAAATTCGTTTTGGTGCTTGATTAATATTTATTGTCAGTTTCGAGACCCAATTGAAACTTACCTAATGCAGCTTAAAACTATATTACGAGCCCTACAGGGGAAGTCATTCATAATCTCGATGGATAGCAATGCCAAGTCCCCTCTCTGGCATAGCCGAGTACAGGACCCAAGGGGCATTGCCCTTGAGGATGTGGCTATGGAATTTAATTTAAATGTGGTTAATCTCCCCGGCAATCCTCCTACTTACAGGGGTAGAGCTGGGGCACCTTCATATGTCGATGTCACGATAAGTTATATCAATGTAGCTAACAAAATTCATGACTGGCACGTAATAGAAAATCACACAACAAGTGATCACAACACTATCGAATTCACATTGGTACATGAACTACAACAGGCACCAGAGAGGTGGACTATGCAGCTCGATTACGGGAGAGCCAATTGGGACCTCCTAGAGGCGGATTTTAGTCCTCCAGAGTTGGAAGACGGAGACTTTGATATAGAGGAGGCCGTCGAGGCCTTAACAGCTTCAATCAGGGCGGCTGTCGCCGTGGCAATACCGATGAGACGGCGTCTCATCCGTAAGATGACTTCTCTGTTGACTCCAGAGCTGACAAGGCTCCGGCAGTCTATGAGAGGGCGGCAGTCTATGAGAAGGGCGCGCCGCCATTACCATAGGTCTTTCACCATGGAGGAAAGACAGCATCATCTTACCAGTTACAGACAAAGAAAGAGCATATTTAAAGAAACTCTATCCCAACATCGCCAACAGAGTTGGGAGGATTTCGTAACGTCTCACTTGGCCCTTGATCCATGGGGTGTACCGTATAACATGATACGAGAAAAAATACACTCACCAATGCATCTCTCTACTGTAACGATAGGCGACTCGGACCAAATGACGACCAACTGGCTGGAAACGGCCGAGGAGCTGCTTCGCGCGCTCCTACCAGACGACCGACCTGACTCAGCCGCAGACAATGAGATGCAATAGGCATTGAGGCAACAAGACGAACATGAGTACCACAACATAACACAGGTAGACCCCTTCTCACCAGTGGAGGTGGCAAACGCCATCTCGTCCTTTGGAAAACGAAAAGCACCGGGACCGGATGCAATTCCTGCAGAAGTCCTGCAGTGTCTTGCATCCAAGCTGGCCCCGCTGTTAGCAAAGATTTATAACAGATGCCTGGAGACGCGAATCTTCCCAACCACTTGGAAAATAGCAGAAGTTGTCATCATAAAAAAGGACCCTGAAAAGGACCCCACGGTCCCCAAATCATACAGACCGATCTGTCTGTTAGATGTAATGGGAAAGACCTTCGAGAAATTGTTGGTGTCTAGACTGTCGAGCCATAGAATTCTGCATGGCATGAGTAACCTGCAATACGGCTTTCGAAAAGGTAAATCAACATCTGATGCAATAAACCAGGCAGCCAGTATTGTGCACTCATCTATGAAGAAGTATGTTCTGGGGGTCATGGTAGACATTTCCAGAGCCTTTGACAACCTGTGGTGGCCGGCCCACTTCTCGTGGCTACGGGAGATGGAGTGCCCAGCTGCGCTTTATGGTTGTCTAAAGGACTATTGCCGGAACAGAGTCGCCAAAATAACGGCTCCTGGTGCCGTGGTGTCGAAAAACATTACAAAGAGCTGACCGCAGGGCTCAGTTGCTGGACCAGTGTTTTGGGATATTAACATGGATCCCTTGTTGATAACCCTAAACGAGAGCAACATGGTACTAGGAGTTGTTGCGTATGCAGATGACCTTCTCGTCCTTGTTGACGGAGACAGTTGCGCGGCGATCGAGGAAAAAACAGCTCAGGTATCAGAAATCTTGACACAATGGTGTAAACAGTCCAAGCTTCACTTGGCACCACACAAGTCAAACTACATGCTAATGATGGGACGACTTGCACGAGATCCGGTTAGGAGATTAGAAAACCGTATGGTAGTCAGAGCAAGATCCGTAAGATACTTGGGCGTCCTAATTGATGAAACCTGGAGCTATGCACCGCACATTGCGTATGTAGCATCCAAAGCCATAACACTGTTCAATAAATTGATAAGCATTGCACAACGACGATTTCACCTGCCACCGGCAGCAACACGAATGTACAATAACTGTATTCTAGTGCCTGTTGTGGGGTATGGCTCCAGTGCCTGGGCCCACAGACTCGTACAGGTCAGGCCAGCAATACAAATAAAGCGTATAAAGAGGAACGTCATCCTACGGTGTGTGGGTGCATTTGGCACCTCACCTACAGATACTCTTTGTGTGATTATGGGACTTTGCTGCATGTTGTCTGACTTTAAGGTCAAGGGGGCAATCTACTGGCTAAATAACAGAGATTATGAGAAAGTAAGAAGAATAATGGGAACTTATCTACACAACGTAAAAGAAATCAAACAAAGGACAATGCAACTATGTCAGGAGCAGTGGGAAAACTCTAACACTGGTAGGCGGGTCTTCAACCTCCTTCCCAGTGATTAAAGATTAAAACTAAGGCACATGATAGCAACTCAAGGAATTGTACATTTTCTATCTGGACACGGCCCCTATCTGACGTACTTTCACAGGATAGGTACCTGGCCAACACCTGGGTGTGTCTGTGGTGCCCCAGAAGGGATGCCCGAGCATGTTGCCTTTGAGTGCCCAGACTTTGTTCCAGTTACCTCAGCAATGAGAGAGGAGCTGAGAGACAAACAATTAGTAGAAATGTTAACAAACCCTGAATTATACAAAACGTTACAAGATCTGGTCGAAAATGTTTCCAAATTCGCGCGATTAATTTTTGAATAATTACCATGTTAATAAAGAAAAGCCTTACTCATCAGCTGGGCTGATGAGTATTGTGCCTCAGGCTTTTTAAAAAAGACCAACAATTAAAGGCCCTTGGAGGGTGGAATGGAGGCATTGGTCCCGACAACCAGAAATCCGTTGTAGGGGCTTCGCTGCCCCTCCTGGGGAAACTACAATAAATGGGGTGATACTGAGGGCAACGTGGAAGAAGTAGGTAGGCTCCCCACTCTATGGAGACATAGCCTTGGAATCACCCTTAGGCATCCCTCCTCTATGAGTTGCCTTCATATCCTCCTAGCAACATACCTGTAAGGATAATAAAACCGACTAGACAACTTACATAAATGTACATTATACAATTCATCGAATACTACATTCCACGTATTATACTAGTATCATTGACAACATAATGGAACAACTACAAAAACTAATTACACCAAGTAGAAATAAAAAGTATGTTGTAGCAATTTGGTAGACTGCACAAATGCGCATGTTATCATGTAGTAAACCTTGTAGATGTAGAAATGTATCTGTAAATAGTGTTTTTCATTAAGGGTGGTGGAGGGATAGTAAAATAAAATAAAAAGATATAACTCGGCAGTGCTTTCGTGGTAGTAGTCCGCCCGCCTCCTCGTGGCTAGGGACGGGCAACGCTCCTGGTTACCGGGAGCGGCTAAGTGGCCGAATATTGTAAATAGTATCACATTGTATTGTAGAATAGTAGTAAAGTAGAAATCACTGTATTTGAAGTAGCTATTGTTTAGAACTACTACCCACTTTTGTTACCTAGATAGTGGGTTTGGTATGTTACATTAAAGTTGTACCTATGAAACATTTTGCATCAAGTTTAAACTCAGCTCTTCCCGACGGCCGCGCCTCAACGGCGGGAATTGTGCCGCCCCTCACCACACCCGCCCGCGCCTAACAGGTGGGACAGCAACGCCCTCAGTGCCGACCGGCGGACAGTCGCTGTACCTATGAAACTATTTGCATCAAGTATAGAACTCCGCTCTTCCCGACGGCCGCGCCTCAACGGCGGGAATTGTGCCGCCCCTCGCCACACCCGCCCGCGCCTTACAGGTGGGACAACCACGCCCACAGTGCCGACCGGCGGACTCCCGCTGTACCTATGATGGAAATAGTTTCATAGGTACAGATTTATGGAACATGCATAACCCACTTTCTAACACTTTTGAGTGGCCGTATTATGACTAACTATCTCTACTATTAGCACTACAGGAGTGGTTTATTAATGCATGCAAGCTATCTAGTTATTAAGTAGCTTCACTATATCTGAATCATCGGCCTCTTAGCCTCTCTGGAAGCTGCCAGAGAGTTGCCCGTCCCTAGCCACGTGGAGGCGGGCCGCTACTTCTAGAGAAACCACTCCATTTGTACTGCTCTTTTATTCCCCCCCACCACCATGCAGATCTAACTACAACTACATGCAACTATTATTCAAGACTTAAATAACGTAATATTTACATATTTACACTTGCGCATTAGATCCGAAGCGCACTTACTATCTCCCAAGGTAGGCTCGCTGGGCCTCACTTGAGATTTTGTTTACCAATTTAGCGAAATTGCTGAACAATTCGCTGTTTGTCAGTATTTCGTGAACGATTCTTGTTCGCAGAAGCTGCCTCTCTACTGAGACAGCCTGTTCATATATTGGGCACTCAAACACTATGTGTTCTGGCGATCCTTCATGGGCACCACAGTCACACTCCGGTGTTGGCCTTTTCCCTATTCTGTGCAGGTACGTGGGGTAGGGACCGTGTCCTGTAAGGAAGTGAACTAGGCCCTGTGAGGGCTTTATTATCTTGTTCTTTAATCTTCCTCTCACTATGGGTAGAAACCCATGGACTCTGCGGCCTGTAGTGGACCCATCCCATTCGTCCTGCCAGATGTCAAGCATTCTTTCACGAATGGCTTTGACGCTTACCAGAGGAATGCCCATTATATTTTGCACCCTTTCAATGTTCTGTTTGTGCAGCCAGTAGAAGGCTGCGTGCTGCCTTATTATTAGGTCTAGTGGGCATAGACCCATAATTACCAACAGTGCATCTGTTGGACTTGTATTGAATGCTCCAATGCATCTCAACAGAACGTTCCTCTGTATTCGCCGGACAGCAGCGGCAGGCCGCACCAGAGCTAACCTGTGGGCCCACACACTGGATGCGTGCCCTACTATTGGTGCCAATATGCTGTTATGATAAATATTTATTGCCTTTGACGGCAGATGGAACCTTCTTTGTCCAATTGATATTATCTTATTGAACAAAGCTAAGGACTTTGTCGTTATTTGCTCGATATGCGGAATGAAACTCCAATTCTCATCTAAATATACCCCCAGGTAACGGGCATATCTCTGTCGTGACACTGCTTGGCCATTAATTCTGACTGTTGGGTCTCTATTCAACTTGCCTTTCAAGAGCATATATAGCGATTTTTGTGGTGCAATAGACATTTTAGTCTTCTTACACCAGTTGGTTAACAGTTCAATAACCAGTCGTGATCGGTCTTCGATCACGTTGCGAGTGTCACCTTCTACTAGAATTGCGAGATCATCCGCATAAGCAACGACTCCCAGAACTGCAGTCTCTTCCTGCAGGACGTTCAACAAAGGTTCCATGTTAATATCCCAAAAAATGGGACCACACACCGATCCCTGGGGACAACCACGGGATACTCTTTTAGATACGACGGCTCCAGGAGCCGTTATCTTAGCAGTCCTTCCATCACAGTAGGCCTCCAGACAGCCATACAGCAGCTGCGGACACCCAATCTCTCTTAGGCGAGAGAAGAGTGCCGGCCACCACAGGTTGTCGAAGGCCCCTGAGATGTCTATCATTATGCCAAGGACATACTTTGATGTCGCAGAGTGAACAATTCGGCAAACCTCATTGATCGCATCCTGGGTGGAGCGACCCTTTCGGAATCCGAACTGCCTATCACTCATACCATGCAGAGTACGATGACTCTGGAGACGGTCAGCCAGCAACTTCTCAAATGCTTTGCCCATTACATCCAGCAGACAGATAGGCCGATAGGATTTCGGCATCGTTGGATCTTTATCCAGGCCTTTCCTGATAATTACTACTTCCGCAGTTTTCCACTGTAGTGGATAATAGCCCCTTTGTAAACAGACGCTGTAAATACGACTTAATGCCGGGGCGACCAAGTGTGCGAGTCCCTGTAAGATCTCCACAGGGATCCCGTCAGGACCCGGCGCCTTCTTCCTTGCAAAGGTGTAGATGGTTGCTTCCACCTCCTCTACTGAGAAAGGGCGCACGTTTGTATCGTTAAGATACGGGATCGAGAGTGCCTGACGTATTTCTCGCTGCTCGTGCGAGTCCTGGTCCTCGATATCATCTGGGAGTAATGTGTCCAACAGCAATCTTGCTGTTTCTTCCCAATTCTTGGTCGTGTCACCATCCCCAGCACGCAGCGTAGACAGCATCATGGGCGATCTAATTTTTTCTCGAACGATTTTGTAGGGAACTCCCCAAGGGTCTGTTCCCAGCTGATCGTTCACAAACCTTTCCCAGGATTGGCGCCTTGTAATATCTAACTGATCCTTGTATCTCTGCTTCAGACGACGATAAATACGCAGGTGGTATTGTCGTTCGTCTTGGGCAAAGCTCCTTTGGTAGTTGCTTCGAGCCCTTCTGACCGATCGTTTAAGCACAGTCAATTCAGGGGTCCACGGGGTGGACTCCCTGCAGATGTATCTCGCTATTCGAGGTACAGATAGTGTGATGGCTGTTTGCACGGAGCTCACAAGCTCCTCCACAGCTTCATCAATATTAGCTATGTCCTCCCCGAACTCAGGAGGACTGAACACCTGCACGAGTCGGTCCCAGTCTGTCCGAGCATAGTTGTACCGTTCCACCCACTCACCTGGCACATCCACGATGGTCGACGCTATTTCAAATGTAATACAGTTGTGATCGCTGACAGTTAGATGTTCTCTTACTTGCCAGTTATGGACGTGGGGTGCTGCCCTCTCGCTTGCTAGTGTGACATCAATATTTGATGTTGCACCCGCCCTCCCTGAGTAGGTCGGGGGGTACCCAGGCAAGTTTAGCACATGCATGTGCGTTTCCATTATCAAATCAACAAGCTCCGCACCCCTACCGTCCTGTACATCACTGTGCCAGAGTGGGGACTTAGCATTAGCATCAAGAGCTACAATTATAGCCTGCCCGGCTAAAACTCTTAGTATCCAATTCAGCTGATCAAGATAAATCTTGATGTCATGTCTGAATTGGCAGTAGACGTTTACAACGTACATGCTGTAAGACAGCAAATTAAGTTGTACAACTATAATATGCTCAGTACAGAACTGATTTAATATCGCAGTTTTAATAGTTTTGTTCAATACTATAATTGCACTCATGGGGTTCCCACCCGAGGAAACCACCTGTGCTGTTGCGGGAAAACCAGGGACTCGACCCGCACAGGAGTTCGGTTCTTGTATCAGAAGTATATCTATTCCTTCTTGTTCCGCTACCTTCCGTAGCTCATGTGCAACCATCTGGCTGCGCATGGCATTGACTTGTACCACTTTAAATTTCGCCGTAATCTGTTCTTTGGATAAGCCTATCTAAGAACATTCGGTGGGTTGGACAATCTTTTGGTCCACCACACTTACGGCCCCGTTTCTTACATGGTACACATATTGCTGCTTTGTCCATATTAGGACAATCTTTCCTAATATGTCCAGCCAGGCCACAGTGGGCACATATTACATTCGGTTCTGTACAATACTTATTAGTATGGTTTATGTCCTGGCATTTTGTACAACGTGGTACTGCCAGGTAATCTTTAATGTTCAGTGCTGAGTAGCCGACGTACAGCCGGCCAGCCCGCGTTAATACTTTCCATAAGTTCGGTGAAACCTCCACAACATGATGTACCGTCAGCTTTCCTCGAGGCCCTACTTTAAAACGGAGCTTGAACTCTTCATCAAACTCGTTTCTAGTCATTGAGACGTCAAAATTTTGCGTATATATCGCATCAAGTAGGCTGTCCGCTGACATAAATGTAGGTACATCATATAGACTCATAAGTGGACGACGCTTTCGTGGAGGTTCACACCTAACTTTCTCGCTTAGTTGTTTATTACCTAAGATCTTTTGGCTATCTTCTGGCGAGGCCGTCTCGACTATCAGCACATTCTTAGAGGTACGGACACTGTTGATCCTGATTTTATCTTTCTTTGGATCAACACACTTTTCGAAAGCTGTCTTAGCAGCTTTGATGTCTTCGCCAGGTTTAGATTTTATAAAGACCGTGGGTGCTACTTTTTTGATGTTCTGTTCTATTGTCTCCTTTGCTGTTGGCGCCTTGGCCACTGGGGCTTTGGCAACCACAGCATACGTCCGAGTAGGCTGACTTCTAATCCTTTTATTTTCTTTTTCTAGTTCCGATATTCTCCCCTCTAACTGGGAGTGAACAATTGCCCAATTAGCAATAAAGTCTCTTATCTGGTTTATCGCACCATTGCTGATCTTTCCATTTTTGACACTCGAGTCCAGCAATTTCAAGAATTTCGAGTGCCGCTCAGCAACTGTCAAATTCATCTCGATTTCCGATCCGGAAGCATCTAACACATTACCACTCTCTTGATTTTCAGCCATTATCGTAATCAAAGAGAGTGAAGGATGGAGGCCCGTCTCTTGCCCCGGACCGGCCTCTCTGGCATGGGGGGAGGCTACATGCAGCTCGCTCACCGGTCCCGCCCCTTGACCAAGAGCTGTCAATAACTGAGCTGCCAGGTTTAGCACGCCGTGGGTACAGCGCACTAGTCCTCTTCAACAGCCACACCATTGTAGTTTTCACCCGCTCCCTTATCGGCGAATGCCACCCGCATTCCGGGAGAGCGGATTCACTCTCCGTCCTTCGCCCCTTACTAGCCCAGGTTCCCACCAAAGGCCAAGGACCCGGTCCTACTCAGGTGCCGGGCCGGTCCCCCAGACGTTCAGAGGTCTGGACCCATCTAACCTAACCGGGGACATGTCACCACGCCCCGGCTTGGCAGAGCATGCCTCGGAGCCCAAGACAAGGCGAGTGACCTTCGCCGACTTGGGGCAAGTTCCCACCACAGCAAATGCACCTGTCAGAACCGGTGTACAAGATGTTCAGCACACCGTCGTGCCCCTGCCCTTCAGTCGCCCGAAGGCTTAACAGCTCCACCTCTAGAAGGCGGGTAAGGGCACTTGAGAAGGAGAGGCTGTTTGAGACGCATCCTTACCCACAAAAAAAAAAAAAAAAAAAAAAAAAAAAAAAAAAAAAAAAAAAAAAAAAAAAATCTGTACCTATGAAACTATTTGTATCAGGTTTAGAACTCCGCTCTTCCCGACGGCCGCGCCTCAACGGCGGGAATTGTGCCGCCCCTCGCCACACCCGCCGGCGCCTTACAGGTGGGACAGCCACGCCCACAGTGCCGACCGGCGGACTCTCGCTGTACCTATGAAACTAGCTCCGGCTGTCTCATGCTGTGGGTTCGCGGTTGATGTGGGCCCGTGGTTGGGAATAGGAAGCAGGGGAAGGATGCGTGTCGACCATCTTAGCCTCTCCTTCCCAAGTGCCCCTGTCCGCCTTCTCGTGGTGGAGCTGTTAAGCCTTCGGGTGACCGAATGGCACGGGTGCGACGGTGTGCTGACCATCTTGCACACCGGTTCCGGTGGCTGCATTTTTCGCGGCGGGAACCTGGCCCAAGTCGGCGAAGGTCACCCGCCTTGCCCCTGGAATTCTGGGGCATGGTCCGCCAAGCTGGGGCGTGGTGACATGTCCCCGGTTAGGTTAGATGGGTCCAGACCTCCGAACGTCTGGGCGACCGACCCGGCACCTGAGTAGGACCGGGTCTTTAGCCTTTTGGTGGGAACTCGGCCTAGTAGGGGCCAAGGACGGAGAGTGCGGGAGGCATTTGCTGGTAAGGGAGCGGGTGAAAACTTTGATGATGCAGCTGTTGAAGAGGACTACTGCGCTGTACCCACGGCGTGCTAAACCTAGCAGCTCAGTTGTTGAAAGCTCTTGGTCAAGGGGCGGGACTGGTGAGCGAGCTGCATTTAGCCTCCCCCCATGCCAGAGAGGCCAGTCCGGTGAAAGAGACGGGCCTTCTTTTTCACTCTCTTCATCTGTCATTATGGCCGAACTAGTGGAGAGTGATTGTGCGCTCGAAGTTGACTCGGTTCACGATGAAGCTCTCTCAGTAGCCGAGCGTCATGCTCGTTTTTTGAAGTTACTAGACTCCAGTGTTGAGAATGGTAAGATAAGCAACCAGGCGATTAATAACATTCGGGATTGTGTTGCTAGGTGGGCGATGGCCCATTCTCAATTAGAAGGTCGATTGCAGGAATTGCAGAGAGAAAATGAACGCCTCAGAAGTCAGCCACCAGTAGTTAAATCATTAAATCATATGCCGCAGTTGCGAGTACCCCTGTGGTTAAGGCGCCGATGGCTAAAGAAACGATCCAGGAAAACATAAAGAAAATCGTACCGACTGTGTTTATTAAGCCAAAAGGCGGGGAGGACATTCGGGCAGTCAAGACTGCATTCGAAAAATGCATAGATCCAAAACGTGACAAAATTAAAATCAACACCGTAAGAACTGCGAAAAACGTATTGATTGTGGAGACAGCAACCCAGGAGGTTAGTCAGCGTATCATGACAAATCCTCAACTTGTTGAGAAGGTCAAATGCGAACCGCCAAGGAGGCGAAGGCCTTTGATGTGCCTTTACAATGTCCCAATGCAGATAGTCTGATGGATTCTATATATGTGCAGAACTTTGAACGTACGTCTAAACTGACTGTCAAACTACTCCCTCGTCATTGCCATATCAAAGTGGGACCAAGGGAAAAAATTACAGTTCACCACGTGGTGGAGGTCTCACCTGAATTGTGGAAACCTCTCACCAGAATAGGCAGACTGTATGTTGGATATTCTGCACTAAACATAAAAGACTACTTGGCAGTGCCATGTTGCACCAAGTGCCAAGATTTGAATCACAAATAAGTACTGTCATGGAGAACATGCCTTGTGGGCCCATTGTGGGCAGGTGGGTCACGAAAGGAAGGCCTGTCCTAATAAGGACAAATCCCCCATTTGAATACCGTGTAAGAAGAGAGGAAGAAAGTGTGGTGGACCCAAAGACTGCCCCACCTACCGAATATTTCTTGATAGAATAACCCAGAGGACTGACTATGGCGACCCTTAAGGCGCCGAAAAAGAAGTCACCTAGCAAAATTAAAAGGGACGCGGAACGGGGTAAGTTAATCAGTAAGGCTCTGTCCACAGGTTCGCTGTACAGCCCAGGCGAAGTTCGGGGCACCACTGGAGGATCGATGGTTGACGTCGGCATCCAGACAGATGTCGACTTGGAGATGGCGATAGGTCGGCTAACTTGTCGACTGTTGAGCACCAAGTTGTAGGAGCCTGCAAAACAAAACCTACAGTATCCAGATCAAGAAGACGCGAGTACAGTCCCTACTGAAGACGGTGGTGGTGGTGGTGGTGGTGGTGGTGATAGTAGTAGTAGCTTAGATGTGAATATTGTAAATATTGTAAAGTTGAATGGTGGAGGAATTTCTTACAATGCAGTTGGTCCAGGAGAGGTGTACAATGAGTTTGAACATAAGTTGTGGTTAATCAGGCTTGAGGAGCCGGCATTGTTAACTGTTGCATTGAGGCAGCTTGTAAGAACTGCACATAGGTATGGTGAAGACATCACTTATCCAGCCTTGGAGGACATGGATTGTATAAGTCTGCACGCGGCAAATATTCCGTCGCAACCTGATGACTTAAAGATATTGGTGGAGCAGGTATTTGCCAGGCAGGGCCGTAAATTTGATCTTGAGAAAATATACCACGATATGGTAAAAATGTACGGCAGAAATGTTACAGACTTTTCGAAGCCATGGCCCGCCAGTCGCCTGCATGTCTTTTATTCCCCTGGTTGATGGGGTGTTTTAAAGTATTGCAGATTAATGCAATGCGTAGCCATTTGGTTACACAAGAGTTAAGAAAGATCGCGGAAGACGACCTGTTAGACATTTTACTAATTCAAGAACCTGCCTCCTGTGCTGGTCGGATTCCTGGATTTCCTGCAACCGCGGAAGTGGTGTTTTCTGGCGAGAATCCAATGAGTGCGGTTGTAGTTTTGAATAAGCTTATCAAAACAACTGTGCTTACACAATTTTGCAACGATCATGCACTTGTGGTCCAACTTAATCTGATGTCGCATTTGGTATTTTTTGTCAATGTATACTGTCAATTTAGACAACATATCATTGAATTTCTCAATCAGCTGGACTGGATTCTAAGAATGCTACAAGGAAAGCTGGTCATTGTACGTATGGACGCTAATGCAAAGTCCCCACTGTGGTTCAGTGTGGAGCAAGATGAGTGGGGTGCTGAGCTGGAGAACCTTATAATGCAGACGCAGCTTGATGTCATAAATCAACCTGGTTACCCGCCTACCTTTTCAGGAAGAGTGGGTGCTGTTTCTAATATAGATGTTACGCTTGCATCTCAAAGCGCAGCACCGCACATCAGAGATGGGAGAGTTGTGAGCAAACTCACAGTTAGTGATCATAACTGTATATTCTTTGACTACTATATGGAAGCTGAAGAAGATTTTGGGGACTGGGTAGAGCGTTATAATTATCGAAAGACGGATTGGAACCGGCTGGTACAGGAGTTTCGTCCTCCAGGGCTGGGGCCAGAGGAAGAGATACACAACGTGGATGAAGTGGTGGATGCATTAGTGGCATCCATTGTGGCAGCTATTGCCACGTCCGTTCCTCGGGTGGCAAGGTTTGTCCGCAAACAGGCTACTCCGTGGTCCCCAGAGCTGACTGAGCTCAAGCGATCTGTCAGACGGGCGCAGAGCAATTATCAAAGGGGCTTTACACAAGAAGAGAGACAGTATCACTTAAGGATCTATCGCCGTCTCAAGGCCCGATACCAGGATTCTGTACAACGTGTAAGACGGCAGTCATGGCAGAACTTTGTGAATGAGCAGCTGGGATTGGACCCCTGTGGGGTCCCATACAAGCTCGTAAGAGAAAAGATCAGATCCCCCACGATGCTGTCCACTTTGCAGTTGGAAAACGGGCGGTGTACAACGACATGGGAAGACACAGTTAATGTCTTGATGGAAGTCTTGCTGCCGGACGACGACGTTGAGGAGGACACTGTGGAGCAGCGGGCAATACGGACTGAGTTACTCGAACCATATGGAAATGAAGCACATGAGTACCCTTTCTCTTCTGAGGAGGTGGTCGCGGCACTCCATACTTTTGCCAGGAAGAAGGTGCCCGGTCCAGACGGGGTGCCGGCGGAAATACTACAGTATCTAGCCCCTCAGCTTGCTCCAGATTTAGTTAAAATTTACAACACGTGTCTTCAACTGGGAACATATCCAAGCAGATGGAAAATTGCAGGTGTGGTGATTATAAAGAAGTGTTCTGATAAGGATCCGCAGTCGCCCAAGTCCTATTGACCGATCTGCCTCTTAGATGTGTTGGGTAAAACATTTGAGAAGTTGCTCACTGACATGCCATGCAAAGCCCTATGGCTCAAGAGTCTGAGTGATCGGCAGTTTGGATTCCGAAAGGGTCGCTCCACACAGGATGCGATCAATGAGGTGTCTCGAGCTGTCCACTCGGCCAGTGCGAAGTATGTTCTGGCTATCATGGTGGACATCTCAGGGGCCTTTGACAACCTATGGTGGCCGGCGCTCTTCTCACGCTTGCGCGAGATGGAGTGCCCTGGGCCGCTGTATCGATGTCTGGAGGCCTACTGTAATAATAGACTGGCAAGGATCACAGCTCCCGGGGCTGTGGTATCCAAGCAAATATCCCGGGACTGTCCCCAGGGATCTGTATTTGGCCCAGCTTTCTGGGATATAACAATGGAACCGCTGCTGAACATCTTGCAGGGGGATGCTTCAGTCCTGGGTGTTGTGGCCTATGCGGACGACCTGGTTATACTTGTGTAGGGGAATAGCCAAGTTGCAATTGAAGAACGTGCTAGAGCAGCTGTTGGGCTGTTACAGAGTTGGTGCAATCGATCTAAATCGAAAGTGGCACCTACGAAATCATTATATATGCTGTTGAAGGGCAAGCTTAATAGAGACCCCAACAGTGCGAATTAATGACGTCATAGTTTCTAGACAAGGATCTGCAAGATATTTGGGTGCCTACCTGGACGAACACTGGACCTTTGGAGAGCACATTAAGCAGACTGTTGCAAAGGCGTTGGTCTTGTTTAATAAACTCATAACCATAGGGCAGTGGCGTTTTCACCTGCCACAGAAAGCACTGCGTATGTATCACAACTGTTTGTTAGCGCCTATAGTTGGGTATGGTGCAAGTGTGTGGGCCTACAGGCTAGCCTTGGTGAAGCCAGCAATGGCGGTCAGATGGGATAAGAGAAATGTGCTTGTAAAGGTACGTTTACACTGGGATACATGTATCGCGACATGTATGAGCTATCGCGACATGTATGAGCGACATGTCAATTTGACATGTCGCGATACATCACCTCATACAAAAATTCACGGAACTTGTATGCGGACCCTCGAGCTCATACATGTCGCGTATATGGCCAAAAAGCGATATACAAAATGTATACGCGACATGTATGAGCGACATTTTAAGAACTCGCGCATGCGCAGTACTATCATTTCCTATCGTCTTGTCGCCTGCCGCTTATTTTGACGATTAGCGCATGTGTAGTACTAGGCTCTTTGGCGGCTGTTTGAGTTTTGGAGGTGCCGACTGTCGTTTGTTGTGTAGTTATTTGTGTATTGTGTCGCGTGTTGTGCCCGTGTGTAATACTTTAAAATTTGCCATGACTTCTTGGTCAAAGCAAAATACACTGCATCTTATAGAGGCAGTGCGCAGGCATCCCTGTATATGGGATGTGAAACTAGGAGACTATAAGAACACTCAGAAAAGGTACGATGAGTGGGAGAAAATTGCCAAGGCATTTAACGTGCCAAGGAAGGAATGCGAGGACAAGTGGCATAATTTAAAAAGCCAATACAGTCGCGAGTTAGCGAAAGGGAAGAGCAGCAAAGGAACTGGAAGTGCTACAAGCAATGTGTACCACTCTTCATGGTATGCTTTTGAAAGTATGCAGTTCATAAGAGACAATTACAAACCACTCTCTCGTAGGAGCACACATGAAGTAGTACCAGTAAGTAAATTTGTTATATTATTTTATTAATCATATATTTGGCAACATTTTTTCATGCTAATCCTTTACATAATGTGAATATTTACAATTTCACTGAAAAACATGATTCTCCATACTGCTATGGTTTGAAGCCCTGAATACTGCAGAAGAATAGAGCATATTACTTTATGTCATCATTTAACAATGATGTGGAACTTATTTTCCATACTGCCATGGGATGGAGCCCTGAATACTGCAGAAGTATTCAGGATATTCTCTTCTGTTGTCATTCAGCAATGAAGTTTGTGGTGTCACCGCCAGACACCACACTTGCTAGGTGGTAGCCTTTAAATCGGCCGCGGTCCGTTAGTATACGGCGGATCCGCATGTCGCCACTGTCAGTGATAGCAGACCGAATGCCACCACACGGCAGGTCTAGAGAGACGTACTAGCACTCGCCCCAGTTGTACAGCCGACTTAGCCAGAGATGGATCACTGACAACTACGCTCTCATTTGCCGAGACAATAGTTAGCATAGCCTTCAGCTACGTCATTTGCTACAACCTAGCAAGGCGCCATAGCATTGGATATTATTTTATATTGTGGTTATAACATGTACCGTCAAGAGAGATGTTCTGCAATTGTGGATTAAAGTTAAGTATTACATCAACTACGTACTTTATTTGCTACTATTAATTCCTTTAACTGTTCCAGACCTCACGGCAATCTGCATGAGCTTAACGCGTGCCTTTCGGCTTCCTCTCATTGTGACTTGGCTGTCTTGTCAAGTCACAACAAAGTTCTTCTGCCAGTTCTGGGCAGTGGCTCCAGGACAGTAGGGGTGTCCCTCCACGACACAGGTATTATGTTGCCATCATCTCCCTCTCTGTCGTATGTTCCTGCTGGACAATACCTTTGAGATTTACTGTTTTGAAGAAAATTATGTAAATAAACACAGGCTAGTGCCACCACTGTAGCCTTTTCCGGACTGGGAAGCATTTGCTTCCTCAGCACTCTGTAAACAGCACTTATAATCCCAAATACATTTTCTATTACTCTTCTTGCCCTGCATGCTCTATAGTTAAAAATACGTTGCCAACTATTTTTTTTTTTCATGCAGACCTGGAAATGGTTTCACAATATTTTCCTCTAGGCCAAAGGCTTCGTCAGCGACGAAAACATACGTCTTTAGGGACACCACCATCTGAAATCCTCCCCTGCGTGTCAACATCCGCGTAAATTATTCTATAATTAGCATCAGCAATTGCTAGCAAAACAATGCTGAAGCGCTCTTTATAATTAAAATAAACTGTTCTACTGTTGGGTGGTGCCACAATGTCAATGTGCCTCCCATCGATAGCTCCCAAACACCTGGGGAAATTCCATTTTCCTTCACATTCTTTGGCAATTTTCAGCCATTCCTCTGCAGTAGCAGGAAGCTGAAAAGAAAATTGTTACTTTTTTAATTTAATTTCCGCATGGACACTCAAAAAATTCTCAATACATTAAGATACTTTGATTAAATGTATGTATAACATATAGCTCACTTTATAAAATACATAGGACATTTCTAAGACAAAGGTCATGGAAGCCCCAGCCACAGAAGGAGATGGTGAAGGAGAAGGAGAAGGAAGCATTAGTTTCCCTTTCGATGTAACAGAAATGGAGGAGGTGACATCTGCCACGCCCCCACAAGACATTGTGGAAGTGGAAACCACTAAAGTCATCTCTGTGCCTCCACATGAAAGTGGATCTGCAACCGTGTCACCCTGTACCACTCCAAGTCCGAGTGGAAGTGGTAGATCAAGTGCACTGAAGAGAGCCAGGAGAGACCTGGATGAAGACCGAGAAGGTCTTTTACAGACCTTAAGAAAAGTTGGCGACAATTTAGCAGGCAGAAAAAGGGATCAGTTTACCCACTTAGGTGACTTTGTCGCCAATAAGCTCAGATTTCTTTATGAAAATGGCCATACTAGAATTATGGCAAGACTTGAGAACGGAATGTACAGATGTTTGCAGGAGGCAAACGATGAACTAATAGATGCAAATGCAACATAATATATGGATTCTTTAAAAACATGCATTAATGTTGAAATATGCATGTCATGTGCTGTCAAGTACTACTTAATAAAACTAAATACAAATTAATGTTGCTGGAAATCATTACTGTGCAGAAAGTGTCCTCAGAAATTGTGATATTGTATTACTGAGTGAAGCATGTCAGTCGTTCCAAAGAACTAAAAGCTAACCCATTTCAGCAAAATTTGAGAAATTTATGCTGCGAAATGTATGTGCCGTTAAAATTTTAGTTCCTATTCCAGCAGCCTCACGTGCTTACGTTGGAAACATCAACGGCACAGTAGAAAATTTGTGCTGCTGTTCCTGGTTGACAGTTACTTGATGTACCCTCGTCCGCTCGTTAAAAGTAATTGCCGTCGTAAAACGAAGATTTCATGACAAAACATTTGCATTGTCGCGCGATTGCTAATGCCAACGTCTCACACACGACTGTCGGCATTAGCATCCGTTATCATTATCACGCGAGGCCGCCGGAATAATAGCAAAAAAAATAATATACGTGCCAGATGCATGAAAAAATTATATAATGTATTACATACTCTGATATATATAAAACTTTTACCTTCACTTCTTGGGATAAAACTTGCACAATGGCCTCGCAAACACGAAGAATAATGTTGCATATGGCACTTTTTGATATTCTATGCAGATACATTAACGTCGAAAAGGAATCCCCAGTGGCCAAAAAACGGAGTGTTACTGCCAACTGATCCTCTGGTGGAATCGTTCCCGAAAGTTTGTGTTGGTTTTGGACACAAGAGCAGCAACAAGAGATAACAAACCGCGGAAATCCTCCATACTCATCCTAACATAATTTCTAAAATATGCGCCATCCTCTAGCGTTAATTCCTGAACGAGCATTGCGTAAGCTCCGTGAGTAGCGATTTTGCGAAGAAACTCTCTCTGCCACCATCTACGCTTCCTCCGCCTTTTCTTCCTATCATCTTCCAAAAGAGCAAGTGTACCAGCACATAAAAATGTGAAATCCTCCAAAGCGTCGTCGGAAGCCATCGCACAGTGATACAAATCAATCAGTGTAAACGCACGCTCATACATGTATGAAGTTGATACTTGTCAACTCATACAAGTCGCGATACATATCGCAAAGTCGCATGTACATGTATCTCATACATGTGCCGATACAAATCGCAGTGTAAACGCACCTTAAGATGTGTAGGCGCTTTTGGTACTAGCCCTACTGATGCCCTGTTGGTGGTGATGGGGCTGTCTCCATTGGATTTGATAATTCGCCAACAGGCGGCGATATATTGGTTGCAGAAACACGATAGCGAGCGTGTCCGATATATAATGGGCGCACCCCTTATTAGCATCAGAGCAATCAATAATCAGCTGTTAAATTTATGGCAAGAGGATTGGGATCGCTCCGAGACGGGTAGGCGTGTTTATACTTACTTGCCAAGCGTCAGAGCACGACTTAAGAATAAAGTAATGATGCCATCCCCTGGCGTTATTCAGTTTCTGACTGGTCATGGACCGTATCATGAATATCTACACAGAATTGGAAGAAGACCTACGCCAAGGTGTGACTGTGGGTTCCCACAAGGTACGCCTGAGCACGTGGTGTTTCTATGTCCTATGTACGATCAAGCTGCCTCAGAGGAGAGGCGGCTATTACCAACACTGGATGTGATTAATATTTTAAACAATGTAGACAATTATAAAATTTTTTCGAAATTGACTAATGCTGTGTCTCTTGAGGCACAGCGAAACAACCTAGCATGACACTGTCACACAAGATATACTAATTATTCAGAGATTACCAAACGGATACTTCAGTTGGTCCGCCCCAGGGATGGCGACTTCCGTCGGACCGCCTGGGGCTTGGCCGCTGAGTGGAACAGGAAGTATAAGCGAGAGGAAGAGTGCTCAGAAGAATAAAGATCAGAGTATGTGCTATCAGGAGTAAGTCTAGTGTTGGTGCTAGCTGCCTCTCGCTATAAAGGATGTTTGTTGAATGACTAACATTGAACATGCAAGTGCAAGAAGAAATGAAGTATGATTGGCATAGATTTTGCTGTAAATATTGTATAATGTAGTAGAGTAGTTCAAAAGGGGTGGTGGAGGGATAAATGTATCTTGTACAGCGGTTCTTGCATAGATAGTAGCGGCCCGCCTCCTCGTGGCTAGGGACGGGCAACTCTCCGGGAATTGCCTGGAGAGGCTAAGAGGCCGATTTTCTTTTGTTTCTGTGGAGCAGAATGCTCATTTTTGTTATTGTTGTTTTTTGATATAAAATGTAACCACTATTGTAATCAAGTAGTTATGTATAGAAAGTAGCACGGCCACGCATAAATATTAGGAAGTGGGTTTTCTGTACGTATAATAAATTTGAAAAAAAAAAAGAATTTGTACCTATGAAACTATTTGCATCAAGTTTTGAACGCCGCTCTTCCCGACGGCCGCGCCTCAACGGCGGGAATTGTGCCGCCCCCCGCCACACCCGCCCCCGCCTTACAGGTGGGACAGCAACGCCCTCAGTGCCGACCGGCGGACTCTCGCTGTACCTATGAAACTCGCTGGGAAAGCGGTCTGCGTGGCGCCACCTGGGGGAGGTGATTTGCCTCCCGTAACTGGATTACAACCGCCAGGAGACCCTCTGATTCCCTGAAATTTGTCTTCAGCAGGGCTCAGAGGAACCTGAGTGGGGCGGGGACCGTAATGTCAAATCCCGTGGCCTTGACGTGGCCCTGGCGCCCCCTTGGATGGGGCGAAGCTAACACGGGAAGGGCCATCCATGCATGATGTTAAAAGGCTAGCCCTTAACTGGGTGCAAACCTCACTGGTCCGCACTGGCCCACCGTGAATTAACAAAAGCGGTGGGTGAGACATGGTCGGCCATGATCCCCCAGTACGTGTGGAGACCCTCCGGGGAACGTAACTCGGGCTTGAGTGCCGCACCGTCTCGTTGATGTAAAACTCCACATATAAGACCCGGACTGACTCCTTTGACACCTTCTGGGCTGTGTCAACAGGTGTGGGTTGTCGTTGTGTCAAGGTAGGACGTAAAACTCCCGTCATGCCAGGACGTTAAATGCCCCGAACCCAAGCGAAAGCAAAGGGTGCATGGCGCAGGGGAAGCTGCGTTACGAGAGACACAACAACTGTCTCTCCTGAGTTGAGCGCGGTGGCTGGGCGGGGGTATGAGGGTAAGTCTCACGACGATCCCGGAACCCTGCAGTCCTGCCGCCGCAGTTCCTCACGTCCTGGACGACGTTAAAAGTCCCCGGAGCGCCTACCGTGCATCTGCGCCCGGTTTCCGTCAGCCGTGACTGCCTGGGAGGGATCGGGACCCGAGCACCGAGGGCCTTTCGCCGTGCCTTGAGGCACGTGCCGTCAAACCGCGAGGTGGTGACATCGGGCGGCTAGGTTAGATGGGCGCGATCTTCTGAAAGTCTGGGGGACCGGCCCGGCACCTGAGTAGGACCGGGTCCTAGGCCAACAGGTGGGAACCTGGCCTAGTAAGAGGTGAAGCGCGGAAGGTGAATCCGCCTTCCCAGAGTGCGGGGGGCACTCGGCGGGGAAGGGACGGGAGAAATCTCGGGAGACACGGCCGGCGAGGAGGACAAGGACGTTGGGAACGGCGCCCTTAACCTATGCAGCTAGATAAAATGCCCTTGGTCCTGGGGCAGGACTGGTGGACAAGCTGCTTTGCCCCCCCCCCCTCATGCCCATGGAACAGGTCGGGGGTTATCAGACGGGTCTTCCTTTTCTTTCACTCTCTCACAATCACGGCGGAAGATAAAGAGAGTGATGCTGGCGCTTCGGAGCATGATGCTCCTGTTTTCGATGATGACGTGGGTAATGACATGTCGGTCGACGACATTCACACTTCCTTCGATTATTCGATCGAAGTGTAAAAGATGGGAAAATAAATGCTGAGCATGTTCGTGTACTCAAGGAGACGATCGCACAATGGGCGTTAGCCCATGTGCGGCTAGAAGGCAAGTACTCTGAAGTACAAGCCGAAAATGAAAGACTCAGGAAAGAACTCCAAAAGTCCGCTAAGACATATACAGCAGTTGCTGCTACTCCCACAGTAAGACAAAACGTCCAAGAGGTGATCAAACATAATGTTGAGAAAGTTGTCCCAACTTTGTTCATACAGCCAAAAAAGGGTGAGGACATAAAGAAGGCAAAAGAAAACTTTGAAAACGCATAGACCCCAAGAAAGATAAAATAAAGATTATTGCAGTGAGAACAACAAAAAATCTACTAACTGTTGAAGTAGCCTCCCCAGAAGATTCAGACAAACTAGTAAATAATTCGCAACTAAAACAACATTTTACCTGTGAGAAACCACGGAAAAGACGTCCATTAATGATGTTATATGACATACCAACATACATGACACAGGTTGATATCATGGACTGTATATATACACAGAATTTCGAAGAACAAATGAAACGTGAGGAATTCGTAGAGAAATTTAAATTGAGATTCAAGACTGGCTCTCGTGATCGCACAACAGTGCATCACGTGGTAGAAATAGCACCCGAGCTGGGGAAAATTATATATAAGACGAATAGACTGTACGTTGGCTATAGTGCAGTCTCCATAAAAGACTATACAGCGGTACCTAGATGTACCATATGTCAGGATTATGGCCACGTGGCCAAATATTGCGAAATTAAGAATCCAGTCTGCGCACATTGTGGCCATGATGGCCACGATAAGAAAAACTGTTCAAGACAGGCCTCCCCCCCCGTCTGCATACCTGGCATGTAGAGAAAGAGAACATGTCGCACACCTGGAAAGGAATGTGCGACATACAAGTTACTACTGCAACGACAGAGACAACGCACCGATTATGGAGAACCATAAGAAGAGTGCGAAAAAGACACACAACTCACCTAGTAAGAAAGCAAGGGATACGGCGCGTTGGTGGAGGTTAATTTCCAACAGGTCAGAATCGGCCCGGGATGGGCCCCCTGTGCCGCCTGAGGCATTAGGGGCTACTGGAGGTGAGAGCAGCGCGAGGCCAGCGACAGCTGAATTCCTGTCAGTCGAGGAAGAAGAGAGGACGGTGCCCTCGGCGAGTACGGAGGCAGACCAAACATGTAGTGTAGATTCTGTGATAGACAATTTAGTGTCAGGTGGTGGTCCCTTGCAGATGTTATCCCTATCCCAGTATGTAGATATAGTACCTTGTAACAAAGTAGATGTATATACATATAACGCATGTCCTCCTGCAGACATATACAGTATGTGTGAAGCTGCAATAAAATTATCTCAACTAGAGGAGTCGTCTACTTTGATGGTTGCTCTGAGACAGCTTGTACGTGTTGGGCACCCAACCGGGAAGAAAATAACATTTCCACCTCTGGAGGACGTTGATTGCATACAGATGGCATCTTTAAATCTGCCATGTGATCACAAAGAGTTACTGATTCTAGTTCACAGGGTCTTTCAAAGACGGGGCAGGGTTTTTGACATAGAAAAGCTTTATAGAGAGATGGTAATGATGTATGGGAGAATTGGTTTTGATCCCTACAAGAAGTGGCCTGAAGATCACTATTATACTAGACATCCGTAATGGCATCCGTCAAGGTTTATCAATTAAATGCTATGAGAAGTAATACCCTCACACAGGAACTTAGTATTATATCTACCTCATTTTCCTCAGCCATTTTTCTAATACAGGAGCCCCACTCCGCCTCTGGCAAGGTCACTGGCTTTCCTGTGACGGCTCAGGTTATTTCAACAGGGGCAAATCCTATGTCTACAATTATAATTTTGAACAAGTTAATCAAAACAACTGTTGTAACACAATTCTGCACCGCTCACACGATAGTGGTTCAAGTAAATTTAATGAACACAACCTGGTACCTAGTAAATGTTTACTGTCATTCAGAGATAACATCGAACCCTATCTGCAACATCTCTCTCGAGTCCTGAGAGAGCTGCAAGGAAATCAAGTGATAATAACTATGGACAGTAATGCTAAATCCTCTTTGTGGCATAGCCCTGTACAAGACTCCCGAGGCAGTGCACTCCAGGACTTGATAATGGGGCACCACCTCCAGGTGGAGAACCTACCTGGAAATCCACCCACATACAGAGGCAGAGCGGGTGCAGAATCATATATTGATGTAACATTATCCACGGAAAATGTAGGAAATAAGATCAGAAACTGGCATGTTCACGATGGATTAACAACAAGTGATCATAACTTGATAGAATTTGTAATTTTATTAGGTGTAGTACATGTTTCTGACGAATGGATAATGCAGTTAGACTATGGGAAGGCCAACTGGGACCTGCTCGAGGCGGAGTGCCGTCCTCCAGAGTTGGAGAATCATGCTTTCGTTCTCGATGAAGCAGTAGAAGCTCTCGTAACCTCTGTTAAGGCGGCTGTTGCTGCCTCAGTGCCATTAAAGAAGAGGTACATCTGCAGAGCGACAGCTCCGTGGACCCCTGAGCTTACCAGGCTCCGGCAGGGTATGAGGAGAGCTCGTCGTCTCTATCAACGGGCCTTCACCCTGGACGCAAGACAGTATCAGTTGTCAATCTATAGGAGACAAAAAAGAAACTTTCAGGAATCTTTACTAAAGCACAGACAGAAAAGTTGGGAGGACTTTATGCACTCGCATCTTGTTTTGGACCCCTGGGGGGTTCCATACAAGTTTGTGAGGGAAAATATCCACTCACCAATGCTCCTGTCAACGGTGAGGATAGCGGACACAGGTATAATGACGACAAACTGGCAACAGACTGCTGAGGAATTACTCAGAGTTCTCTTGCAAGACGACGATCCAGGAAATGATACGGAAAGGCAAGCCATGCTGAGACAGGCAGTTGAGGAGCCATACCATAATGAATTAAACGTCTACCCCTTCTCCCAGGAGGAGGTAGTGAATGCAATAAACTCTTTCGCTAGGCGAAAGGCTCCAGGACCAGACGCAATTCCTGCGGAGGTTCTGCAGCATGTGGTACATAAGCTGGCTCCATGCCTCACAGTTATCTTTAACCACTGCCTAGAAACTCAACGTTTCCCGACGAAATGGAAAACAGCGGAGGTCGTCATTATAAAGAAAGATCCGAATCAAGATCCCACAGTTTCCAAGTCCTACAGACCAACCTGCCTGCTGGACGTCCTGGGAATAACCCTGGAGAAGCTACTCATGCATAGGCTGTCGAGCCATAGAATACTGCGCGGCATGAGCGGGTTGCAGTACGGCTTCAGGAAGGGCAAATCGACATCAGATGCCATTAACAAAGTGGCCGACACAGCTCTCTCCTCCACCAGTCGGTACGTTCTAGGAATCACGGTGGATATATCTGCTGCCTTCCATAGCCTGTGGTGGCCGGCGCTTTTCTCCCGTCTGCGGGAGATTGAGTGTCCGGTGTCACTATATGGGTGTCTGAGGGATTACTGTCAAGATACAGTCGCTAGGATCTCCGCTCCAGGTGCTGTAGTGTCTAAACCAATAACGAAGGGATGTCCACAGGGTTCAGTATGTGGCCCCATTTTTTGGGACACAAACATGGACCCCTTGTTGCATGCACTACAAGGAAGCAATGCAGTACTTGGTGCGGTAGCCTATGCGGATGACCTCTTCATAATGGTGGAAGGCAATAGTCATCTGGAAATAGAATCACTGCACCACCGCATTAGAATTTCTGATGCAAGTGCAGCACGATTTTCTAAGTTACAAATTGCACCACATAAATCGTCTTACATACTGTTAAAGGGAAAGCTTGCACGTGATCCCACAGTAAGAATAAATAACAGACTACCTTAAGATATCTAGGTGGATATATTGATGAGGCCTGGTCATATACCCCACATATAGGATATGTTGCGATAAAGGCCACAAACATTTTCAACAAGCTGATAAGTATAGGCCAAAGACGTTTCCATGTACCTCCTGTGGCTACCAAAATGTATCGCAATTCTATCCTCGCACCAATTGTGGGGTATGGGGCCAGTGCATGGGCCCACAAGCTCGCTCTGGTGAGACCCGCACAGTCGGTAAGACGCATACAACGTAACATCATTATACGTTGTGTTGGTGCCTTCGGCACCATGTCTACAGATGCTCTACTCGTGCTAATGGGCTTCTGCCCGTTAGACATACTCATACGACAGAATGCCTCAATTAGTTGGCTTCACAAACAAGCGCATGACAAAATTTATGAGATTACGGGGAGACACCTAGTAAATGTCAAGGAAATAAAATCTTGGGCCTTGGATACGTGGCAAACAGAATGACACAATCCGGACACTGGGAGAAGGGTGTATAACCGCCTCCCAAACGTAAGACAAAGACTAAAGTTACAACATCTCTTGCCAACACAAGGAATAATTCACTTTCTGACTGGGCACGGGCCCTATCCGACGCATTTGTGTCGGATTGGAAGCCGGCCCTCACCATAGTGTGTTTGTGGCGCCACAGAAGGGACGCCAGATCATGTAGTTTTTGAGTGCCCAGCATTTGGGCAGGCTGTCTCGGAGTACAGGCAGGATCTTCGCGGTCATCAGTTAATTGACATAATAAGAGATCCAGATAAATATAACACATTGCAAAGACTGGTAAACCAAATTTTAAAATTAGCAAGAACAGTTTTTGAGAGAACCACTGACGACTAAAACTTAGGGGAGAAACGCCCTACCTCTCAGCAGGTCTGAGTGGTGTCAGCATCAATCAATGACAACACTAAGACTCCCATGGTAAGTGGATTGGCTGGCCGGGGGGCAGAAATTCTTCTGGCCTCGGTGGCATGGTCGGTCCGGGGCCTCACCGCCACTGCCCTGGGTGTAAAACACATTACACAGGACAGCATTGAGGGCAAGTTGGGGTGAGTAGGTGAGACCCCCTATCTATTGCGAAATAGATTAGGAGGATGTCTCGGGGCGTGAGCCTTGGAAGGTTTTGACTTCATGCTGATCCATACTAATACCCAGTAATGACTGACTCATACCAATCATACAATAATAAATAGTAAAAGTAAAGATGATGACAAGAAAAGAAATGGAATTAGAGGATTATATGCCTATGCATTGAATCGGACTGAAATTGTAAAACAATCAACTGGATGTGACTTGTAACGAACACAATGTATTGACACTAATGTAATGTATGAAATGTAATCAATAGTAATAGCTTAGAAACTACTGGATGTAACTGTAAACAAATGATGTAGAGTATAAGAACTGTGAATAATAATATGTATGAATTGTAAACTAACAGTCAGTAAACACTGTAAAGATTTTTTCTTTTTTCTTTTTCATTGTATGGACTTGTAAATAGCACGTGGTGTATGTAGTGGTCGAAATATTGTGTAAATGTAGTAGAATTGTTACATAACAGAAGTTTGTAATAAAGGGATGGTTGTGGGAGCAGAAATTAAAATAAAACAAGTCGTTTTGCTGGAAGTAGTGCCTGGCCCACCTCCTCGTGGTTAGGGACGGGCAACACTCCAGGTCATCCGGAGAGGCTAAGAGGCCAGAATTGTTTTTTGTAAAAATTGTATCAATCATTGAAATTAATAAATAAAAAACCACTGTAAGTTGCATAACTACAATAAATAAAAGTCATTGTACAGCCCACTTTAGATATCAAGGTGGTGGGCTTTAGTTAGAAATATGCAAATTGTAAAAAAAAAAAAAAACTGGTACCTATGAAACTATTTGCATCAAGTTCTGAACTCCGCTCTTCCCGGCTGCCGCGCCTCAACGGCGGGAATTGTGCCGCCCCTCACCACACCCGCTCGCGGAATACAGGTGGGACAGCGACGCCCTCAGTGCCGACCGGCGGACTCTCGCTGTACCTATGAAACTATTTGCGTCAAGTTCTGAACTCCGCTCTTCCCGGCTGCCGCGCCTCAACGGCGGGAATTGTGCCGCCGCTCGCCACACCCGCCCGCGCCTTACAGGTGGGACAGCGACGCCCTCAGTGCCGACCGGCGGACTCTCGCTGTACCTATGAAACTATTTGCATCAAGTTTAGAACTCCGCTCTTCCCGACGGCCGCGCCTCAACGGCGGGAATTGTGCCGCCCCTCGCCACACCCGCCCGCGCCTTACAGGTGGGACAGCGACGCCCTCAGTGCCGACCGGCGGACTCTCGCTGTACCTATGAAACTATTTGCATCAAGTTTAGAACTCCGCTCTTCCCGACGGCCGCGCCTCAACGGCGGGAATTGTGCCGCCGCTCGCCACACCCGCCCGCGCCTTACAGGTGGGACAGCGACGCCCTCAGTGCCGACCGGCGGACTCGCGCTGTACCTATGAAACTAGCTCCAGCTGTCTCATACTGTGAGCCCTCAAGCTGTGCGGGCTCTCGGTTGGTAAAAGGCAGTGTGGGGAAGGATGCGTCTCAAACAGCCTCTCCTTCTCAAGTGCCCTTACCTGCCTTCTTGAGGTGGAGCTGTTAAGCCTTCGGGCAACTGAAGGGTAGGGGCGCGACAGTGTGCTGAACAACTTGCACACTGGTTCTGATAGCTGCATTTGCTGTGGTGGGATCCTGCCCCAAGTCGGCGAAGGCCACTCGCCTTGTCTTGGACCCCAAGGCATGCTCCGCCAAGCCGGGGCGTGGTGACACGTCCCCGGTCAGGTTAGATGGGTCCAGACCTCCGAACGTCTGGGGGACCGGCCCGGCACCTGAGTAGGACCGGGTCTTTGGCCTTTGGTGGGAACCTGGCCTAGTAGGGGGCGAAGGATGGAGAGTGAATCCGCTCTCCCGGAATGTGGGTGGCATTCGCCGATAAGGGAGCGGGTGAAAACTGTGGTGGTGTGGCTGTTGAAGAGGACTAGTGCGTTGTACCCACGGCGTGCTAAACCTGGCAGCTCAGTTACTGATAGCTCTTGGTCAAGGGGCGGGACCGGTGAGCGAGCTGCATATAGCCTCCCCCCATGCCAGAGAGGCCGGTCCGGGGCAAGAGACGGGCCTCCACTTTTACACTCTCTAATTATCAAAATGGCTGAAAATCAAGAGAGTGGTAATACGTTAGATACTAGCGAAGTTTCGAGCCTCGAGAATGTGTCTGTCGCTGAGCGACATGCGAAGTTTTTGAAATTGCTGGATACTAGCATCAAAAATGGTAAGATAAGCAATTATGCTATTAACCATATTAGGGACTTTGTAGCCAACTGGGCAATCGCCCACTCTCAGTTAGAGGGTAGGGTAACAGAATTAGAAATAGAATATGAAAGACTTAGAGGTCAACCGGCCCGGTCTTATGCTGCGGTTGCAAGGGCCCCAGTTGTAAAGGCACCGACAGCGAAACAAACTATACAGGATAACATTAAGAAAGTTACTCCCACAGTGTTCATTAAACCTAAACCTGGTGATGACATTAAGGCTGTTAAGTCAGTATTCGAGAAGTGCATAGATCCTAAGAAGGATAAGATAAAGATAAATAATGTACACACTGCAAAGAATGTGCTGATAGTAGAAGCAGCATCACAAGAGGACTGCCAAAAGATCTTAAACAACGAACAACTAAACAATAAAGTGAAGTGTGAACCTCCTCGCAAGCGTCGACCTTTGATGTGTCTGTATGATGTACCTACGTACATGACAACAGACAATCTGGTAGACGCAATATATACCCAAAATTTCGATATGAACATGACAAGAGGAGAATTCGATGAACAGTTTAAGATACGCTTTAAAGTAGGACCACGTGAGAAACTGACAAAACACCACGTGGTAGAAGTCTCGCCAGGTTTATGGAAATCGCTAACGAGAATGGGTCGGTTGTATGTTGGCTACTCTGCGTTGAATATAAAAGATTACCTGGCAGTGCCGAGATGCACTAAATGCCAGGACATTAGTCATACGAATAAGTATTGTACGCAACCCGATGTCATATGCGGCCATTGTGGCCTCTCTGGACATATTAAGAAAGGCTGTCCTAATAAGGACAAAGGTGCAGTATGTGTACCATGCAGAAGACGAGGCCGTAAGTGTGGTGGACCTAAAGATTGTCCAACCCACCGAATGTTCTTAGATAGACTTATTCAAAGAACAGATTATGGCGATATTTAAAGTGCTACAAGTCAATGCCATGCGCAGCCAGATGGTTGCACATGA
This sequence comes from Schistocerca americana, assembly GCF_021461395.2. Lineage (NCBI taxonomy): Eukaryota > Metazoa > Arthropoda > Insecta > Orthoptera > Acrididae > Schistocerca > Schistocerca americana. The sequence goes on from NC_060127.1 coordinate 198,740,333, forward strand.
GCTAAGGAAAGTAGCGGAACAAGAAGGAATCGATATTCTATTGATACAAGAACCGAACTCCTGTGCGGGTCGAGTCTCTGGTTTTCCCGCAACAGCACAGGTGGTCTCCTCGGGTGGGAACCCCATGAGTGCAATTATAGTATTGAACAAAACTATTAAAACTACGGTATTAAATCAGTTCTGTACTGAGCATATTATAGTTGTACAACTTAATTTGTTATCCTACAGTATGTACGTTGTAAACGTCTACTGCCAGTTCAGACATGACATCAAGATTTATCTTGATCAGCTGAATTGGATTCTAAGAGTTTTAGCCGGGCAGGCTATTATTGTAGCTCTTGATGCTAATGCAAAGTCCCCACTCTGGCACAGTGATGTACAGGACGGTAGGGGTGCGGAGCTTGCTGATTTGATAATTGAAACGCACATGCATGTGCTAAACTTGCCTGGGTACCCCCCGACCTACTCAGGGAGGGCGGGTGCAACATCAAATATTGATGTCACACTAGCAAGCGAGAGGGCAGCACCCCACGTCCATAACTGGGAAGTAAGAGAACATCTAACTGTCAGTGATCATAACTGTATTACATTTGAAATAGCGTTGACTATCGCGGATGTGCCAGGTGAGTGGGTGGAACGGTACAACTATGCTCGGACAGACTGGGACCGACTCGTGCAGGTGTTCAGTCCTCCTGAGTTCGGGGAGGACATAGGTAATATTGATGAAGCTGTGGAGGAGCTGGTAAGCTCCGTGCAAACGGCTATCACACTGGTTGTACCTCGAATAGCGAGATACATCTGCAGGGAGTCCACACCATGGACCCCTGAATTGACTCTGCTCAAACGATCGGTCAGAAGGGCGCGAAGCAACTATCAAAGGAGCTTTGCCCACGACGAACGACAATACCACCTGCGTATTTATCGTCGTCTGAAGCAGAGATACAAGGATCAGTTAGACATTACAAGGCGCCAATCCTGGGAAAGATTTGTGAACGATCAGCTGGGAACAGACCCTTGGGGAGTTCCTTACAAAATCGTTCGAGAAAAAATTAGATCGCCCATGATGCTGTCTACGCTACGTGCTGGGGATGGTGACACGACCAAGAATTGGGAGGAAACAGCAAGATTGCTGTTGGACACATTACTCCCAGATGACATCGAAGACCAGGACTCGCACGAGCAGCGAGAAATACGTCAGGCACTCTCGATCCCGTATCTTAACGATACAAACGTGCGCCCTTTCTCAGCAGAGGAGGTAGAAGCAACCATCTACACCTTTGCAAGGAAGAAGGCGCCGGGTCCTGACGGGATCCCTGTGGAGATCTTACAGGGACTCGCACACTTGGTCGCCCCAGCATTAAGTAGCATTCACAACATCTGTTTACAAAGGGGCTATTATCCACTACAGTGGAAAACTGCGGAAGTAGTAATTATCAGGAAAGGCCCGGATAAAGATCCAACGGTGCCGAAATCCTATCGGCCTATCTGTCTGCTGGATGTAATGGGCAAAGCATTTGAGAAGTTGCTCGCTGACCGTCTCCAGAGTCATCGAACTCTGTATGGTATGAATGATAGGCAGTTCGGATTCCGAAAGGGTCGCTCCACTCAGGATGCGATCAATGAGGTTTGCCGAATTGTTCACTCTGCGACATCGAAGTATGTACTTGGCATAATGATAGACATCTCAGGGGCCTTCGACAACCTGTGGTGGCCGGCACTCTTCTCTCGCTTAAGAGAGATTGGGTGCCCGCAGCTGCTGTATGGCTGTCTGGAGGCCTACTGTGATGGAAGGACTGCTAAGATAACGGCTCCTGGAGCCGTCGTATCTAAAAGAATATCCCGTGGCTGTCCCCAGGGATCGGTGTGTGGTCCCATTTTCTGGGATATTAACATGGAACCTTTCTTGAACGTCCTGCAGCGGGAGACTGCAGTTCTGGGAGTCGTTGCTTATGCGGATGATCTCGCAATTCTAATAGAAGGTGACACTCGCAATGTGATCGAAGACCGATCACGACTGGCTATTGAACTATTAACCAACTGGTGTAAGAAGACTAAAATGTCTATTGCACCACAAAAATCGCTATATATGCTCTTGAAAGGCAAGTTGAATAGAGACCCAACAGTCAGAATTAATGGCCAAGCAGTGTCACGACAGAGATATGCCCGTTACCTTGGGGTATATTTAGATGAGAATTGGAGTTTCATTCCGCATATTGAGCAAATAACGACAAAGTCCTTAGCTCTGTTCAATAAGATAATATCAATTGGACAAAGAAGGTTCCATCTGCCGTCAAAGGCAATAAATATGTATCATAACAGTATATTGGCACCAATAGTAGGGCACGCATCTAGTGTGTGGGCCCACAGGTTAGCTCTGGTGCGGCCTGCCGCCGCTGTCAGGCGAATACAGAGGAATGTCCTGTTGAGATGCACAGGAGCATTCAACACAAGTCCAACAGATGCACTGTTGGTAATTATGGGTCTATGCCCACTAGACCTAATAATAAGGCAGCACGCAGCCTTCTACTGGCTGCACAAACAGAACATTGAAAGGGTGCAAAACATAATGGGCATTCCTCTGGTAAGCGTCAAAGCCATTAGTGAAAGAGTGCTTGACATTTGGCAGGACGAGTGGGATGGGTCCACTACAGGCCGCAGAGTCCACGGGTTTCTACCCACAGTGAGAGGAAGATTAAAGAACAAGATAATAAAGCCCTCAGAGGCCTACCCCACGCACCTGCACAAAATAGGGAAAAGGCCAACACCGGAGTGTGACTGTGGTGCCCACGAAGGATCGCCAGAACACATAGTGTTTGAGTGCCCAATATACGAACAGGCTGTCTCAGTAGAGAGGCAGCTTCTGCGAACAAGAATTGTTCACGAAATATTGACAAACAGCGAATTGTTCAGCAATTTCGCTAAATTGGTAAACAAAATCTCAAAGGAGGCCCAGCGAGCCTACCTTGAGAGACAGTAAGTGCGCTTCAGATCTAATGCGCAAGTGTAAATATGTAAATATTACATTGTTAAGTCTTGACTAATAGTAGAAAGTAGTAGTTGTAGTTAGATCAGCATGGTGGTGGGGGGGAATAAAAGAGCAGTACAAATGGAGTGGTTTCTCTAGAAGTAGCGGCCCGCCTCCACGTGGCTAGGGACGGGCAACTCCCTGGCAGCGTTCCAGAGAGGCTAAGAGGCCGATGGTTCACATATACCGAAGCTACTTAATAACTAGATAGTTTGTATGCATAAATAAACCACTCCTGTAGTGCTAATAGTAGAGATAGTTAGTCATAATACGCCCACTCAAATGTGTTAGAAAGTGGGTTATGCATGTTCCATAAACCTGGAAAAAAAGAAAAATCTGTACCTATGAAACTATTTGCATCAAGTTTAGAACTCCGCTCTTCCCGACTGCCGCGCCTCAACGGCGGGAATTGTGCCGCCGCTCGCCACACCCGCCCGCGCCTTACAGGTGGGACAGCGACGCCCTCAGTGCCAAACGGCGGAGTCTCGCTGTACCTATGAAACTATTTGCATCAAGTTTAGAACTCCGCTCTTCCCGACGGCCGCGCCTCAACGGCGGGAATTGTGCCGCCCATCGCCACACCCGCACGCGCCTTACAGGTGGGACAGCGACGCCCTCAGTGCCGACCGGCGGACTCTCGCTGTACCTATGAAACTATTTGCATCAAGTTTAGAACTCCGCTCTTCCCGACGGCCGCGCCTCAACGGCGGGAATTGTGCCGCCGCTCGCCACACCCGCCCGCGCCTTACAGGTGGGACAGCGACGCCCTCAGTGCCGACCGGCGGACTCTCGCTGTACCTATGAAACTCCCTGGGAAAGCGGTCTGCGTGGCGCCACCCGGGGGAGGTGTGTTGCCTCCCGATAACTGGGTTAAAACCGCCAGGAGACCCTCTGATTCCCTGAAAGTATTGTCTTCAGCAGGGCTCAGAGGAACCTGAGTGGGGCGGGGACCGTAATGTCCTATCCCGTGGCCTTGACGTGGCCCTGGGGCTCAGTACCCCCACAAGATGGGGTGAAGCTAACACGGGAAGGGCCGTCCATGCATGACGTTAAAAGGCTAGCCCTTAACTGGGTGCAACCCACACTGGTCCGCACTGGCCCACCGTGAATTATCAAAAGCGGTGGGTGAGACATGGTCGGTCATGATCCCCCAGTACGTGTGGAGACCCTCCGGGGAACGTAACTCGGGTTTGAGTGCCGCACCGTCTCGTTGATGTAAAACTCCACATATAAGACCCGGACTGACTCCTTTAACACCTTCCGGGCTGCGTCGATAGGTGTGGGTTGTCGTGTGTCAAGGTAGGACGTAAAACTCCCGTCCTGGCAGGACGTTAAATGCCCCCAACCCAAGCGAAAGCAAAGGGTGCATGGCGCAGGGGAAGCTGCGTTACGGGAGACACAACACCTGTCTCCCCCGAGTTGAGCGCGGTGGTTGGGCGAGGGTATGAGGGTAAGTCTCACGACGATCCCGGAACCCTGCGGTCCTCCCGCCGCAGTTCCTCACGTCTTGGACGACGTTAAAAGTCCCCGGAGCGCCTACCGTGCATCTGCGCCCGGTTTCCGTCAGCCATGCCTGCCTGGGAGGGATCGCGACCCGAGCCGCCGAGGGCCTTTCGCCGTTCCTTGAGGCACGTTCCGTCAAACCGTGAGGTGGTGACATCGAGCGGCTAGGTTAGATGGGCGCGATCTTCTGAAAGTCTGGGGGACCGGCCCGGCACCTGAGTAGGACCGGGTCCTAGGCCATTAGGTGGGAACCTGGCCTAGTAAGAGGTGAAGCGCGGGAGGTGAATCCGCCTTCCCGGAGTGCGGGGGGCACTCGGCGGGGAAGGGACGGGAGAAATCTCGGGAGACACGGCTGGCGAGGAGGACAAGGACGTTGGGAACGGCGCCCTTAACCTATGCAGCTAGACAAAATGCCCTTGGTCCCGGGGCAGGACTGGTGGACAAGCTGCTTTGCCCCCCCTCATGCCCGTGGAACCGGTCGGGGGTTATCAGACGGGTCTTCTTTTTCTCACTCTCTTAAAAATCATGGCTGACGACAAAGAGAGTGATGCTGGCGCTTCGGAGCATGATGCTCCTATTTTCGAGGATGACGTGGGCGATGATATGTCGGTCGTTGGCCGACATTCACACTTCCTTCGACTATTCGATCGAAGTGTAAAACACGGCAAAATAAATGCCGAGCAAGTAAGAGTGCTCAAGGAGACTATTGCGCAATGGGCGTTAGCCCACGCGCGACTAGAAGGCAAGTACTCTGAAGTACAAGCCGAAAACGATAGATTAAGAAAAGAATTACAAAAGCCTGTCAAGACATATGCAGCAGTTGCTGCAACTTCTACAGTGAGACAAAAAGTGCAGGAGGTAATTAAGCAGAATGTTGAGAAAGTCGTCCCGACCTTGTTTGTTAAACCAAAAAAGGGAGAGGATATAAAGAAAGCAAAAGAAAACTTTGAAAAAAGTATAAACCCAAAGAAAGATAAAATAAGAATAAATGCAGTAAGAACAACAAAAAATTTATTAATTGTAGAAGTAGCCTCCCCAGAAGATTCAGACAAACTAATAAACAATCCACAATTAAAACAGCACTTCACTTGTGAGAAACCGCGAAAAAGGCGTCCATTAATGATGTTATATGATATACCGACATACATGACACAGGATGATATCATGGATTGCATCTACACACAAAATTTCGAAGAACAGATGAAACGAGAGGAATTCTTAGAAAAGTTTAAACTGAGATTTAAGACTGGTCCTCGTGATCGTACAACTGTACATCACGTTGCGGAAATAGCACCAGAGATGAGGAAAATTATAATTAAGACCAATAGACTGTACGTTGGGTACAGTGCAGTTTCCATAAAAGACTACACAGCGGTACCTAGATGCACCAAATGTCAAGATTACGGCCATGTGGCCGAGTACTGTGAAATCAAGAATCCAGTCTGTGCACATTGTGGCCATGACGGCCATGACAAGAAAAACTGTTCAAGACAGGCCTCCCCCCCGGTCTGCATACCTTGCATGTACAGAAAGAGAACATGTCGCACACCTGGAAAGGAATGTGCGACATACAAACTACTATTGCAACGACAGATACAACGCACCGATTATGGAGAACCATAAGAAGGGTGCAAAAAAGACTCATAAATCTCCTAGTAAGAAAGCAAGGGACGCGGAGCGTTGGTGGAGGTTAATTTCCAACAGGTCAGAATCGGCCCGGGATGGGCCCCCTGTGCCACCTGAGGCATTGGGGGCTACTGGAGGTGCGAGCAGCGCGGGGCCAGCGACAGCTGAATCCTTGCCGGTCGAGGAAGAAGAGAGGACGGCGCTCTCGGCGAGTACAGAAGCAGACCAAACACGTAGTGTAGATATTTTGATAGATAATTTGGTGTCAGGTGGTGGTCCTTTGCAGATGTTAACCTTATCCCAGTCTGTAGATACACCTTGTAACAAAGTAGATAAACAAACATATAATGCATGTCCTCCCAGAGATGTATACAATATGTGTGAAGACGCAATAAAGTTATCACGACTAGAGGAGCCGTCTACTTTGATGGTTGCTCTGAGACAGCTTGTACGTGCTGGGCACCCAAACGGGAAGAAAATAACATTCCCAACTCTGGAGGACGTTGATTGCATACAGCTGGCATCTTTAAATCTGCCATGTGATCACAAAGAGTTACTGATTCTAGTTCACAGGGTCTTTCAAAGACGGGGCAGGGTTTTTGACATAGAAAAGCTTTATAGAGAGATGGTAATGATGTACGGGAGAATTGGTTTTGATCCCTACAAGAAGTGGCCTGAAGATCACTATTATACTAGACATCCGTAATAGCATCCGTCAAGGTTTATCAATTAAATGCTATGAGAAGTAATACCGTCACACAGGAACTTAGGAAAATGACTGAAGAAAACGAGGTAGATATAATACTAATACAGGAGCCTTACTCCGCCTCTGGCAAGGTCACTGGCTTTCCTGTGACGGCTCAGGTTATTTCAACAGGGGCAAATCCCATGTCTACCATAATAATTTTGAACAAATTAATTAAAACAACTGTTATAACACAATTTTGTACTTCTCATATCTCAGTAGTTCAAGTTAATCTAATGAACACGACCTGGTATTTAGTAAATGTTTATTGCCAATTTAGAGATAACATCGAACCCTATTTGCAACATCTCTCTCGTGTCCTGAGAGCGCTACAAGGAAATCTAGTAATAATAACTATGGACAGCAATGCCAAATCCTCGTTGTGGCATAGTCCTGTACAAGATGCTCGAGGTAGTGCACTCGAGGACTTGATAATGGAGCACCACCTCCAGGTGGAGAACCTACCTGGGAATCCACCCACATACAGAAGTAGAGCGGGTGCAGAATCACATATTGATGTAACATTATCCACGGAAAATGTAAGAGATAAGATCAGAAACTGGCATGTACACGATGGACACACAACAAGTGATCATAACTTGATAGAATTTGTAATTTCACTAGGAGTAGTACATGTTTCTGACGAATGGATAATGCAATTAGACTATGGGAAAGCCAATTGGGACCTGCTCGAGGCGGAGTTCCGTCCTCCAGAGTTGGTAAATAATGCTTTTGTCCTCGATGAAGCAGTTGAAGTTCTTGTAACCTCTATAAAGACGGCTGTTGCTGCCTCTGTGCCATTAAAGAAGAGGTAAACCGCAGAGCGACAGCTCCGTGGACTCCTGAGCTTACCAGGCTTCGGCAGGGTATGAGGAGAGCTCGTCGTCTCTATCAACGGGCCTTTACCCAGGACGCAAGACAGTATCACTTGGCAATTTACAGGAGGCAAAAAAGAAATTTTCAGGAATCCTTGATAAAGCACAGACAGAAAAGTTGGGAGGACTTTGTCCACTCGCATCTTGTTTTGGACCCCTGGGGGGTTCCATACAAGATTGTGAGGGAGAAGATCCACTCGCCAATGCTCCTGTCAACAGTGAGGATAGCGGACACAGATATAATGACGACAAACTGGCAACAGACTGCTGAGGAATTACTCAGAGTTCTCTTGCCAGATGACGATCGAGGAAACGACACTGAAAGGCAAGCCATGCTGAGACAGGCAGCTGAGGAGCCATACTATAATGAATTAAATGTCTACCCCTTCTCACAGGAGGAGGTAGTAAATGCAGTAAATTCCTTCGCCAGGCGGAAGGCTCCAGGACCAGACGCAATTCCTGCGGAGGTCCTGCAGCATCTGGTACGTAAGTTGGCTCCATGTCTCACAGTTATCTTCAACCACTGCTTAGAAACTCAACGCTTCCCAACGAAATGGAAAACTGCGGAGGTCGTCATTATTAAGAAAGATCCGAATAAAGATCCTACAGTCCCTAAGTCGTATAGACCGATCTGCCTGTTGGACGTCCTGGGAAAGACTCTGGAGAAGCTACTCGTGCATAGACTGTCAAGCCACAGAATACTGCGCGGCATGAGCGAGTTGCAGTACGGCTTTAGGAAGGGTAAATCGACATCAGATGCCATTAACAAAGTAGCCGACACGGCTCGCTCCTCCACCAGTCGGTATGTATTAGGAATTACGGTGGATATATCTGGTGCCTTCGATAGCCTGTGGTGGCCGGCGCTCTTCTCCCGTTTGCGGGAAATTGAGTGTCCGGTGTCACTATATGGCTGTCTGAGGGATTACTGTCAAGATAGAGTTGCTAGGATCTCCGCTCCAGGTGCTGTAGTGTCCAAACCAATAACGAAGGGATGCCCACAGGGTTCAGTGTGTGGCCCCATTTTTTGGGACATAAACATGGACCCTTTGTTTATTTATTTATTTATTTATTTATTTATTGTTCCGTGGGACCACATTTAGGAGATGTCTCCATGGTCATGGAACGAGTCAATACATGAAATTATAACACGATTGTAGAAACACATAAAATGAAACAAGTCGTTAGTTTAAATAAAGAAAATCAAGAATGTAACACTGGAATTTGTTTAATTTTTTATCTCTTCCAGGAGCTCCTCGACAGAATAGAAGGAGTGAGCCATGAGGAAACTCTTCAGTTTAGACTTAAAAGTGTTTGGGCTACTGCTAAGATTTTTGAGTTCTTGTGGTAGCTTATTGAAAATGGATGCAGCAGAATACTGCACTCCTTTCTGCACAAGAGTCAAGGAAGCGCATTCCACATGCAGATTTGATTTCTGCCTAGTATTAACTGAGTGAAAGCTGCTAACTCTTGGGAATAAGCTAATATTGCTAACAACAAACGACATTAAAGAAAATACATACTGTGAGGGCAATGTCAAAATTCCCAGACTATTGAATAGGGGTCGACAAGAGGTTTTCGAACTTACACCATACATAGCTCGAACAGCCCGTTTTTGAGCCAAAAATACCCTTTTTGAATCAGAAGAATTACCCCAAAAAATAATACCATATGACATAAGCGTATGAAAATATGCGAAGTATACTACTTTTCGTGTTGAAATGTCACTTATTTCAGATACTGTTCTAATGGTAAATAAAGCGGCATTTAGTTTCTGAACAAGATCCTGAACATGGGCTTTCCACAACAGCTTACTATCTATCCGTACGCCTAGGAACTTGAACTGTTCCGTCTCGCTTATAACATGCCCATTCTGTCTGATTAAAATGTCAGTTCTTGTTGAATTGTGGGTTAGAAACTGTAAAAACTGAGTCTTACTGTGATTTAGCATCAAATTATTTTCCACAAGCCACGAACTTACTTCATGAACTACATTATTTGATAATGTTTCAATATTACACACAAGATCCTTCACTACCAAGGTGGTGTCATCAGCAAACAGAAATATTTTTGAATCACCTGTAATACTAGAAGGCATATCATTTACATAAATAAGGAACAGCAGTGGCCCCAGCACCGACCCTTGGGGAACGCCCCATTTAACAGTGCCCCATTGGGACTGAACATCATTACCACTCTCAATATTGCGGAGGATTACCTTCTGCTTTCTGTTCTTAAAGTAGGAGGCGAACCAATTGTAAGCTACTCCCCTTACTCCATAATGTTCCAACTTCTGCAGTAATATTTTGTGGTCAACACAGTCAAAAGCCTTCGTTAAATCAAAGAAAACACCTAACGTTCTCAACCTTTTATTTAATCCGTCCAAAACCTCACAGAGAAAAGAGAATATAGCATTTTCAGTTGTTAAGCCATTTCTAAAACCAAACTGTACATTTGACAGCAAATTATGTGAATTTAAATGCTGCAGTAACCTTGTATATACAAGCCTCTCGATAACTTTAGCAAACACCGATGGCATAGAAATAGGTCTATAATTGTCAACATTATCCCTGTCTCCCTTTTTATAAAGTGGCTTCACTACCGAGTACTTTAATCGGTCAGGAAACCGACCACTGCTAAAGGAAAAGTTACAGATATGGCTAAGTACTGAGCTAATATACGTGGAACAATACTTCAGTATTCTGCTAGATACCCCGTCATATCCATGAGAGTTCTTGGTCTTTAGTGATTTAATTATTAACTCAATCTCCCTCTTGTCAGTATCATGGAGGAGCATTTCAGGTAACAGTCTCGGAACACTTTTTTCTAAGAGCGCTATATGATTCCCTGTCGGGACTAGGTTTCTATTTAGTTCACCTGCTATATTCAGAAAGTGATTATTAAGTACTGTACATATATGCGACTTATCAGCAACACGGACATCCCCACTACGCACAGATTCTATATCCTCGACCTGTCTCTGCAGACCAGCCACTTCCTTTACGACTGACCATATGGTTTTAATTTTATCCTGAGACTTAGCTATTCTATCTGCATACCACATACTTTTTGCTTTCCTAATAACTTTTTTAAGCACCTTACAATACTGTTTGTAATGGGCTGCTGCATTTAGATTTTGACTGTTTCTAACGTTTTGATATAATTGCCACTTTGTTCTACAAGATATTCTTATCCCTTTAGTCAGCCACCCAGGCTGCCTGTTTGTGCTAGTACCCTGTTTTAAACGTTCTAACGGAAAGCAACTTTCAAAGAGCACGAGAAAAGTCTTGAGGAAAGCATTATATTTATCGTCTACTGTATCAGCACTATAAACATCTTGCCAATCTTGTTCCTTGATAAGGTTTACAAAAGTCTGTACAGCAACTGGATCAGCTTTCCTAAAAAGTTGGTAACTATATTTAACATGTGTTGAAGCACAAAAATCTTTTAGACTTAAAATTTGTGCATCATGATCTGAAAGGCCATTCACCTTTTTGCTAACAGAATGCCCTTCTAATAATGACGAATGAACAAAAATATTGTCTATGGTTGTTCTACTGTTCCCTTGCACTCTCGTTGGAAAGAATACGGTTTGCATAAGATTATATGAATTAAGGAGGTCTACCAGGATCCTTTTCCTTGCACAATCACTTATACAATTAATATTGAAGTCACCACATATAACTAACTTTTTGTATTTCCTATAAAGTGAACCAAGAACCTCCTCTAGCTTTAGCAAAAATGTTGTGAAATCGGAGTCTGGGGATCTATAAATAACAACAGTAAGAAGTTTAGCTCCACTAAATTTAACCACACCTGCACAACATTCAAACACCTTTTCAGTGCAGTACTTTGAAACATCAATTGACTCAAATGGGATACCGTTTTTCACATACATGGCTACTCCCCCACACCGCAAAGAGCTCCTAGAAAAGCTGCCAGCCAACCTGTATCCTGGTAAAGGAAGCCTCTGAATTATCTCCTTATTTAAGAAGTGTTCAGATATACCAATAATTTCAGAGTCAACATCTATAAGCAGTTCACTAACTTTATCTCGAATACCTTGTATATTTTGATGAAATATACTAATTCCCTCATTAATCGGATACCCAAGCTTTGTAGAAAGTGGTTTCGTTGTTAGAGAGACTTCCCTTAAGCAGGAATACCTATCAGCTGACTTCAATCTAAAAAAGGTACAGCTCTAACACCCACAACTACCGGAATTTTCCCATGAGTGATCCCACCACCCCCACCTATGCTGTCACCTATAAGTTTTGCCAACCTCCCCTTCCCATACCTGTTGTTGCATGCATTACAAGAAAGCAATGCAGTACTTGGTGCGGTTGCCTATGCTGATGACCTCTTCATAATGGTGGAGGGTAACAGTCGTCTGGAAGTAGAAAATCGAGCTGCACTTGCATCAGAAATATTAATGCGGTGGTGCAGTGACTCTAAGTTACAGATTTCACCACATAAGTCATCATATATATTGCTAAAGGGAAAGCTTGCACGTGATCCCACAGTAAGAATAAACAACAGAATAGTCACAAGACAAAAAACCTTAAGATATCTAGGCGTATATATCGACGAGGCCTGGTCATATACTCCACATATAGGTCATGTTGCGATAAAGGCCACAAATATCTTCAACAAGTTGATAAGTATAGGCCAAAGACGATTCCATGTACCACCTGTGGCTACCAAAATGTATCATAACTCTATCCTCGCACCGATTGTGGGGTATGGGGCCAGTGTGTGGGCCCACAGGCTCGCTCTGGTGAGACCCGCACAGTCGGTAAGACGTATACAACGTAACATCATTATACGTTGTGTTGGTGCCTTCGGCACCACACCTACAGACGCTCTACTTGTTCTAATGGGCTTCTGCCCATTAGACATACTTATAAGACAGAATGCTTCAATAACTTGGCTACAAAAACAAGCATATGACAAGATTCATGAGATAACAGGGAGACACTTGGCAAATGTAAAGGAAATTAAAACTTGGGCCTTGGATACGTGGCAAACAGAATGGCAAAATTCGGACACTGGGAGAAGAGTGTATAACCTCCTCCCAAACGTAAGACAAAGGTTAAAGATAAAACATCTCTTGCCAACACAAGGAATAATTCATTTCCTGACCGGGCACGGACCCTACCCGACGCATTTGTATCGGATAGGAAGCCGACCCTCACCAGAGTGTGTCTGTGGCGCCCCTGAAGGGACGCCAGATCATGTAGTTCTTGAGTGTCCAGCATTTGGGCAGGCTGTCTCGGAGTTCAGGCAGGAACTTCGTGGTCATCAGTTAATTGACATAATAAGAGATCCAGACAAATATAACATTCTACAGAGATTGGTAGATCAAATCTCAAAATCAGCAAGAACAGTGTTTGAGAGAATTACTGATGAATAAAACTTAGGGGAGAAACGCCCTACCTCTCAGCAGGTCTGAGCGGTATCGGCATCAATAAATGATGACAACACCAAGAAAATATAGACTCCCACGGTAAGTGGATTGGCTGGCCGGCGCCTGACCGCTCCGATGGGCAGAAGTTCTTCTGCCCTCGGTGGCATGGCTGGTCCGGGACCTGTCCGCCACTGCCCTGGGCGTAACACGTATTATACAGGACAGCATTGAGGGCAAGTTGGGGTGAGTAGGTAAGACTCCCCTATCTATTGCGAAATAGATTAGGAGGATGTCTCGGGGCGTGAGCCTTGGAAGGTTTTGGCTTCATGCTGATCCATACAAATTCCCAGAAATGACTAATATACCGATCATGTCAAGTATATAGCTAAAGTGAAGATGATGATGACAAAAGGAACTGGAGTTAGAGTTTATATGGCTATCAAATTGAATTGAATTGTAATGTAATCAACTTGCGACTAACAAATGTATTGAGACTAAATGTATGTATCAATTGTAATTAACAATAAATAGTTCACAAATACTAATTGTAATTAAGAAAATTGTTGTAGAATAAAAGAATTGTGAACAATTGTAAACTAATCAATTGTAAACTAACAATTAAACATTGTAAATAATTTTTCATTGTATGTTTTTGTAAATAGCGCGTAGTTCTGTAGTGGTAGAAGAAGATAATTGTTAATGTAGAATTGTCACATAACAATCGTATGTAATAAAGGGATGGTTTTGGGAATTAAAATTAAATAAAAACAAGTGGTTTTGCCGGAAGTAGAGCCTGGCCCACCTCCACGTGGTTAGGGACGGGCAACGCTCCAGGATATCCGGAGCGGCTAAGAGGCCAGAATTGTAAACATTGTAATGTATTAATTATTGTAATTAGTATGTAATCAATAAATAAACCACTATAAGTTGTAATACTACAATAAATAAAATACATTGTACAGCCCACTATAGATATCAAGGTGGTGGGCTTTAGTTAGAAATTTGCAAATTGTAAAAAAAAAAAAAAAAAAAAAAAAAAAAAATTGTACCTATGAAACTATTTGCATCAAGTTTAGAACTCCGCTCTTCCCGACGGCCGCGCCTCAACGGCGGGAATTGTGCCGCCCCTCGCCACACCCGCCTGCGCCTTACAGGTGGGACAGCGACGCCCTCAGTGCCGACCGGCGGACTCTCGCTGTACCTATGAAACTAGCTCCGGCTGTCTCATACTAAGGGCCTGCAAGGTGTGCAGGCTCTGGGTTGGTAATAGGCAGTGTGGGGAAGGATGCGTCTCAAACAGCCTCTCCTTCTCAAGTGCCCTTACCCGCCTTCTAGAGGTGGAGCTGTTAAGCCTTCGGGCGACTGATGGGCAGGGGCACGACGGTGTGCTGAACAACTTGTACACCGGTTCTGACAGGTGCATTTGCTGTGGTGGGATCTTGCCCCAAGTCGGCGAAGGTCACTCGCCTTGTCTTGGGCTCCGAGGCATGCTCTGCCAAGCCGGGGCGTGGTGACATGTCCCCGGTTAGGTTAGATGGGTCCAGACCTCTGAACGTCTGGGGGACCGGCCCGGCACCTGAGTAGGACCGGGTCCTTGGCCTTTGGTGGGAACCTGGGCTAGTAAGGGGCGAAGGACGGAGAGTGAATCCGCTCTCCGGGAATGCGGGTGGCATTCGCCGATAAGGGAGCGGGTGAAAACTGTGGTGGTGTGGCTGTTGAAGAGGACTAGTGCGCTGTACCCACGGCGTGCTAAACCTGGCAGCTCAGTTACTGATAGCTCTTGGTCAAGGGGCGGGACCGGTGAGCGAGCTGCATGTAGCCTCCCCCCATGCCAGAGAGGCCTGTCCGGGGCAAGAGATGGGCCTCCATCTTTCACTCTCTTTGAATACGATAATGGCTGAAAATCAAGAGAGTGGTAATGTGTTAGATGCTTCCGGAACGGAAATCGAGATGAATTTGACAGTTGCTGAGCGACACTCGAAATTTTTGAAATTGCTGGACTCGAGTGTCAAAAATGGAAAGATCAGCAATGGTGCGATAAACCAGATAAGAGACTTTATTGCTAATTGGGCAATTGTTCACTCCCAGTTAGAGGGGAGAATATCGGAATTAGAAAAAGAAAATAAAAGGATTAGAAGTCAGCCTACTCGGACGTATGCTGCGGTTGCCAAAGCCCCAGTGGCCAAGGCGCCAACAGCAAAAGAGAAAATTGAACAGAACATCAAAAAAGTAGCACCCACGGTCTTTATAAAACCTAAACCTGGCGAAAACATCAAAGCTGCTAAGACAGCTTTCGAAAAGTGTGTTGATCCAAAGAAAGATAAAATCAGGATCAACAGTGTCCGTACCTCTAAGAATGTGCTGATAGTCGAGACGGCCTCGCCAGAAGATAGCCAAAAGATCTTAGGTAATAAACAACTAAGCGAGAAAGTTAGGTGTGAACCTCCACGAAAGCGTCGTCCACTTATGAGTCTATATGATGTACCTACATTTATGTCAGCGGACAGCCTACTTGATGCGATATATACGCAAAATTTTGACGTCTCAATGACTAGAAACGAGTTTGATAAAGAGTTCAAGCTCCGTTTTAAAGTAGGGCCTCGAGGAAAGCTGACTGTACATCATGTTGTGGAGGTTTCACCGAACTTATGGAAAGTATTAACGCGGGCTGGCCGGCTGTACGTCGGCTACTCAGCACTGAACATTAAAGATTACCTGGCAGTACCACGTTGTACAAAATGCCAGGACATAAACCATACTAATAAGTATTGTACAGAACCGAATATAATATGTGCCCACTGTGGCCTGGCTGGACATATTAGGAAAGATTGTCCTAATATGGACAAAGCAGCAACATGTGTACCATGTAAGAAACGGGGCCGTAAGTGTGGTGGACCAAAAGATTGTCCAACCCACCGAATGTTCTTAGATAGGCTTATCCAAAGAACAGATTACGGCGAAATTTAAAGTGGTACAAGTCAATGCCATGCGCAGCCAGATGGTTGCACATGAGCTACGGAAGGTAGCGGAACAAGAAGGAATAGATATACTTCTGATACAAGAACCGAACTCCTGTGCGGGTCGAGTCCCTGGTTTTCCCGCAACAGCACAGGTGGTTTCCTCGGGTGGGAACCCCATGAGTGCAATTATAGTATTGAACAAAACTATTAAAACTACGATATTAAATCAGTTCTGTACTGAGCATATTATAGTTGTACAACTTAATTTGCTGTCTTACAGCATGTACGTTGTAAACGTCTACTGCCAATTCAGACATGACATCAAGATTTATCTTGATCAGCTGAATTGGATACTAAGAGTTTTAGCCGGGCAGGCTATAATTGTAGCTCTTGATGCTAATGCTAAGTCCCCACTCTGGCACAGTGATGTACAGGACGGTAGGGGTGCGGAGCTTGTTGATTTGATAATTGAAACGCACATGCATGTGCTAAACTTGCCTGGGTACCCCCCGACCTACTCAGGGAGGGCGGGTGCAACATCAAATATTGATGTCACACTAGCAAGCGAGAGGGCAGCACCCCACGTCCATAACTGGCAAGTAAGAGAACATCTAACTGTCAGTGATCACAATTGTATTACATTTGAAATAGCGTCGACCATCGTGGATGTGCCAGGTGAGTGGGTGGAACGGTACAACTATGCTCGGACAGACTGGGACCGACTCGTGCAGGTGTTCAGTCCTCCTGAGTTCGGGGAGGACATAGCTAATATTGATGAAGCTGTGGAGGAGCTTGTGAGCTCCGTGCAAACAGCCATCACACTATCTGTACCTCGAATAGCGAGATACATCTGCAGGGAGTCCACCCCGTGGACCCCTGAATTGACTGTGCTTAAACGATCGGTCAGAAGGGCTCGAAGCAACTACCAAAGGAGCTTTGCCCAAGACGAATGACTATACCACCTGCGTATTTATCGTCGTCTGAAGCAGAGATACAAGGATCAGTTAGACATTACAAGGCGCCAATCCTGGGAAAGATTTGTGAACGATCAGCTGGGAACAGACCCTTGGGGAGTTCCCTACAAAATCGTTCGAGAAAAAATTAGATCGCCCATGATGCTGTCTACGCTGCGTGCTGGGGATGGTGACACGACCAAGAATTGGGAAGAAACAGCAAGATTGCTGTTGGACACATTACTCCCAGATGATATCGAGGACCAGGACTCGCACGAGCAGCGAGAAATACGTCAGGCACTCTCGATCCCGTATCTTAACGATACAAACGTGCGCCCTTTCTCAGCAGAGGAGGTAGAAGCAACCATCTACACCTTTGCAAGGAAGAAGGCGCCGGGTTCTGACGGGATCCCTGTGGAGATCTTACAGGGAGTCGCACACTTGGTCGCCCCGGCATTAAGTCGTAATTTACAGCGTCTGTTTACAAAGGGGCTATTATCCACTACACTGGAAAACTGCGGAAGTAGTAATTATCAGGAAAGGCCCGGATAAAGATCCAACGGTGCCGAAATCCTATCGGCCTATCTGTCTGCTGGATGTAATGGGCAAAGCATTTGAGAAGTTGCTGGCTGACCGTCTCCAGAGTCATCGAACTCTGTATGGTATCAGTGATAGGCAGTTCGGATTCCGAAAGGGTCGCTCCACACAGGATGCGATCAATGAGGTTTGCCGAATTGTTCACTCTGCGACATCAAAGTATGTCCTTGGCATAATGATAGACATCTCAGGGGCCTTCGACAACCTGTGGTGGCCGGCACTCTTCTCTCGCCTAAGAGAGATTGGGTGTCCGCAGCTGCTGTATGGCTGTCTGGAGGCCTACTGTGATGGAAGGACTGCTAAGATAACGGCTCCTGGAGCCGTCGTATCTAAAAGAGTATCCCGTGGTTGTCCCCAGGGATCGGTGTGTGGTCCCATTTTCTGGGATATTAACATGGAACCTTTGTTGAACGTCCTGCAGCGAGAGACTGCAGTTCTGGGAGTCGTTGCTTAAGCGGATGATCTCGCAATTCTAGTAGTAGGTGACACTCGCAATGTGATCGAGGACCGATCACGACTGGTTATTGAACTATTAACCAACTGGTGTACGAAGACTAAAATGTCTATAGCACCACAAAAATCCCTATATATGCTCTTGAAAGGCAAGTTAAATAGGGACCCAACAGTCAGAATTAATGGCCAAGCAGTGTCACGACAGAGATATGCCCGTTACCTTGGGGTATATTTAGATGAGAATTGGAGTTTCATTCCGCATATCGAGCAAATAACGACAAAGTCCCTAGCTTTGTTCAATAAGATAATATCAATTGGACAAAGAAGGTTCCATCTGCCGTCAAAGGCAATAAATATTTACCATAACAGCATATTGGCACCAATAGTAGGGCACGCATCCAGTGTGTGGGCCCACAGGTTAGCTCTGGTGCGGCCTGCCGCTGCTGTCAGGCGAATACAGAGGAACGTTCTGTTGAGATGCATTGGAGCATTCAACACAAGTCCAACAGATGCACTGTTGGTAATTATGGGTCTATGTCCATTAGATCTAATAATAAGGCAGCACGCAGCCTTCTATTGGCTGCGCAAACAGAACATCGACAGGGTACAAGATATAATGGGCGTTCCTCTGGTAAGTGTCAAAGCCATTCGCAAGAAAGTGCTTGACATTTGGCAGGACGAATGGGATGGATCCAGTACGGGCCGTAGAGTCCATGGGTTTATACCCACAGTAAGGGGAAGATTAAATAACAAGATAATGAAGCCCTCACAGGGCATAGTTCACTTCCTCACAGGACATGGTCCTTATCCCACGTACCTGCATAAAATAGGGAAAAGGCCAACACCGGAGTGTGACTGTGGTGCCCACGAAGGATCGCCAGAACACATAGTGTTCGAGTGCCCAATATATGAACAGGCTGTCTCAGGGGAGAGGCAGCTTCTGCGGACTAGAAATGTTAATGAAATATTAACAGAAAGCGAAATGTTCAGCAATTTCGCAAAATTGGTTAACAAAATCTCAAGGGAGGCCCAGCGAGCCTACCTTGGGAGAGAGTAAATGCGCTTAAGATCTAATGCGCAATTGTATATATGTATATACTACGTTTGTTTAAGTCTTGACTTAGAGTAGGTAGTAGTTGTAGTTAGTTCAGCATGGTGGTGGGGGGAATAAAAGAGCAGTACAAATGGAGTGGTTTCTCTAGAAGTAGCGGCCCGCCTCCACGTGGCTAGGGACGGGCAACTCTCTGGCAGCGTTCCAGAGAGGCTAAGAGGCCGATAATTGGCATTAAGCAAAGCTACTTAATAACTAGATAGTATGCATGCACTAATAATCCACTCCTGTAGTGTAATAGTAGAGATAGTTAGTCACAATACGCCCACTCAAAAGTGTTATAAAGTGGGTTATGCATGTTCCATAAATTTGGGGAAAAAAAAAAAAAAAAAAAAAATTGTACCTATGAAACTATTTGCATCAAGTTTAGAACTCCGCTCTTCCCGACGGCCGCGCCTCAACGGCGGGAATTGTGCCGCCCCTCGCCACACCCGCCCGCGCCTTACAGGTGGGACAGCGACGCCCTCAGTGCCGACCGGCGGACTCTCGCTGTACCTATGAAACTATTTGCATCAAGTTTAGAACTCCGCTCTTCCCGACGGCCGCGCCTCAACGGCGGGAATTGTGCCGCCCCTCGCCACACCCGCCCGCGCCTTACAGGTGGGACAGCGACGCCCTCAGTGCCGACCGGCGGACTCTCGCTGTACCTATGAAACTATTTGCATCACGTTTAGAACTCCGCTCTTCCCGACGGCCGCGCCTCAACGGCGGGAATTGTGCCGCCCCTCGCCACACCCGCCCGCGCCTTACAGGTGGGACAGCGACGCCCTCAGTGCCGACCGACGGACTCTCGCTGTACCTATGAAACTAGCTGCGGCTGTCTCATGCTGTGTGCCCCGATTTTTGTGGGCTCACGGCTGGAAATAGGCATCGGGGGAAGGATGCGTCTCGAACATCTCAGCCTCTCCTTCCCAAGTGTCCCTGCCCGCCTTCTCGCGGTGCAGCTGTTAAGCCTTCGGGCGACCAAAGGGCAGGGGTGCGACGGCGTGCTGAACATCTTGTACGCCGGTTCCGGATGCTGTATTTGTCTCGGCGGGATCCTGGCCCAAGTCGGCGAAGGTCACCCGCCTTGCCCCTGGAATTCCGGGACATGATCCGCCAAGCCGGGGCGTGGTGACACGTCCCCGGTTAGGTTAGATGGGTCCAGACCCCCGAACGTCTGGGGGACCGGCCCGGCACCTGAGTAGGACCGGGTCTTTAGCCTTTTGGTGGGAACTCGGCCTAGTAGGGGGCGAAGGACGGGGAGTGAATCCGCTCTCCCGGAATGCGGGAGGCATTCTCCGGTAAGGGAGCGGGAGAAAACTTCGATGATGCAGCCATTGAAGAGGACTAGTGCGCCGTACCCACGGCGCGCTAAACCTAGCAGCTCAGTTGTAGAGAGCTCTTGGTCGAGGGGCGTGACCGGTGAGCGAGCTGCATTTAGCCTCCCCCCCATGCCAGAGAGGCCGGTCCGGGGAAAGAGACGGGCCTCCTTTTCACTCTCTTCATTTCGTCAATATGGCTGAACAAGTAGAGAGTGACCATGCGTTTGAAGGTGATTCGATTTACGATGAAGTTTTATCAGTAGCCGAGCGTCATGCTCGATTCTTAAAGTTACTGGATTCCAGTGTAAAGAATGGCAAAATTAGTAATCAGGCGATCAATAATATTCGGGATTGTGTTGCCAGGTGGGCAATGGCTCATTCCCAGTTAGAGGGGAGACTGATAGAGTTGCAAAAGGAAAATGAACGTCTTAGGAGTCAGCCACCAGTTGCCAAATCTTATGCCGCGGTCGCGAGTACCCCTGTGGTCAAGGCGCCAACGGCAAAAGAGACAATACAGGAAAATATTAAGAAGGTTGTTCCAACGGTGTTTATCAAGCCAAAAGATGGGGAGGATATTCGAGCAGTCAAGACTGCATTTGAGAAGTGCATAGACCCCAAGCGAGACAAGATTAAAATTAATACCGTCAGAACTGCAAAAAATGTACTGATCGTGGAAACAGCAACTCAAGAAGACAGTCAGCGCATTATGACAAATCCTCATTTAACTGAGAAGGTCAAATGCGAACCGCCTAGGAGGCGAAGGCCTTTGATGTGCCTATACGATGTCCCGACATATATGAGTGCAGACAGCTTGTTAGATTCCATATACGTGCAGAACTTTGACATGACCATGACAAGGGAGGATTTCGATAGCCATTTCAGACTCAGGTTTAAAGTGGGACCCAGGGAGAAACTTACAGTTCACCATGTGGTGGAAGTTTCACCAGAACTGTGGAAACCTCTTACTAGAATTGGCAGGTTGTATGTCGGGTATTCAGCGTTAAATATTAAAGATTACTTGGCGGTGCCGCGTTGCACCAAGTGCCAAGACTTGAATCATACAAATAAGTACTGTCAGGAAGAACATGCCTTGTATGCCCATTGTGGGCAGGTGGGGCATGAAAGGAAGGCCTGTCCTAATAAGGACAAACCCCAGGTCTGTATACCGTGTAAGAAGCGGGGAAGAAAGTGTGGCGGACCTAAAAACTGCCCTACCTACCGCATGTTCCTTGACAGAATAATCCAGCGGACTGATTATGGCGACCCTTAAGGCGCCGAAAAAGAAATCTCCGAGTAAAATTAAAAGGGACGCGGAACGGGGTAAGTTAATTAGTAAGGCTCTGTCCACAGGTACACTGTACAGCCCAGAAGAAGTTCCGGGCGCCACTGGAGGATCGATGGTTGACGTCGGCATCCAGACGGATGTCGACTTGGAGACGGCGATAGGTCGGCTAACTAGTCGACTGTCAAGAACCAAGATGGAGGAGCCGGTGAAGCAAGACTCACAGTGTACAGATCTAGATGCGAGTACAGTCCCTAATGAAGACGGTGGCGGTGGTAGTAGTGGTGGTGGTAGTAGTTGCAGATCAAATGTACATATTGTAAATAGTGTAAAGTCGAGTACAGTCCCTACTGAAGATGGTGGTGGTGATGGTAGTAGCTGTAGATCTAATGTAAATATTGTAAATAGTGCAAAGTTGAATGGTGCAAGCACTTCGTATAATGCAGTTAGTCCTGGAGACGTGTATAATGATTTTGAACATAAGTTGCGGTTAACCAGGCTTGAGGAGCCGGTATTGTTAACTGTTGCACTGAGGCAGCTTGTTCGGACTGGACATAGATATGGCCAAGACATCACTTATCCAGCCTTGGAGGACGTGGATTGTATAAGTTTGCACGTGGCAAATATTCCATCGCAATCTGATGATTTAAAGGAACTGGTGGAGCAGGTATTTGCCAGGCGGGGCCGTAAATTCGATCTCGAAAAAATATACCGAGACATGGTTAAAATGTACGGTAGAAACGTTGTAGATCTCTCGAAACCTTGGCCCGCCAGTCGCCTGCATGTCTTTTACCCCCCTGGGTGATGGGGAGTTTCAAGGTATTACAGATAAACGCAATCCGTAGCCATTTGGTTACGCAAGAGTTAAGAAGGATTGCGGAAGATGACATGTTAGATATTTTAGTAATTCAAGAACCTGCCTCCTGTGCTGGTCGGATTCCTGGATTTCCTGCAACTGCGCAAGTGGTATTCTCCGGTGAGAATCCTATGAGCGCTGTTGTAGTTCTGAATAAGCTGATTAGAAAAACTGTGTTAACACAATTCTGTAACGATCATGTAATCGTTGTTCAACTTAACTTGATGTCACATTTAGTATTTTTTGTTAATGTATATTGTCAATTTAGACACCATATCATGGGATTTCTTAATCAGTTGGATTGGATCTTAAGAATGTTACAAGGAAAGCCGGTTATTGTATGTATGGACGCTAATGCAAAGTCCCCATTGTGGTTTAGTGTGGAACAGGATGAGCGGGGTGTTGAGTTGGAGAATCTCATAATGCAGATGCAATTAGATGTTATAAACCAACCTGGCTATCCGCCTACCTTTTCAGGAAGGGCGGGCGATGTTTCCAATATAGATGTTACGCTTGCATCTCAAAGTGCAGCACCGCACATCAGAAACTGGAGAGTTGTAAGTAATCTTACTGTTAGTGACCACAATTGTATTTTCTTTGATTACAATATGGAAGTTGAAGAAGTTCTTGGGGACTGGGAAGAGCGTTATAATTATCGAAAGACGGATTGGAACCGGCTGGCACAGGAGTTTCGTCCTCCAGGGTTTGGATCAGAGGAGGAGATACATAATGTGGATGAAGCGGTAGACGAATTAGTGGCATCTATTGAGGCGGCTATTGCTACGTCCTTTCCTCGGGTGGCAAGGTTTGTTCGCAAACAGGCTACTCCATGGTCCCCAGAGCTGAGTGAGCTCAGGCGATCTGTCAGGCGGGCAAGAAGCAATTACCAAAGGGGCTTCACACAAGAAGAAAGACAGTACCACCTAAGGATTTACCGTCGCCTCAAGGCTCGATACCAGGAGTCCGTACAACGTCTAAGACGGCAGTCATGGCAGAACTTTGTGAATAAGCAGCTGGGATTGGACCCCTGGGGGGTCCCGTACAAGCTTGTAAGAGAGAAGATCAGATCTCCCACGATGCTGTCTACTCTGCAGCTGGAAAATGGGGGCTGCACTAAGACATGGGAAGAGACCGCTAATGTTCTGATGGAAGTTCTGTTGCCGGACGACGTCGTTGAGGAGGATACCGAGGAGCAGCGGGCAATACGAGCTGCGTTATTGGAACCATATGAAAATGGAGCACACGTGTACCCCTTCTCTCTTGAGGAAGTGGTAGCAGCGCTCCATTCTTTTACCAGGAAGAAGGCGCCCGGTCCTGACGGGGTGCCGGTGGAAATACTACAATATCTCGCCCCTCAGCTTGCTCCAGATCTGGTCAAAGTTTACAACACATGTCTACAACTGGGAACATATCCGAG
Organism: Schistocerca americana; assembly: GCF_021461395.2. Lineage (NCBI taxonomy): Eukaryota > Metazoa > Arthropoda > Insecta > Orthoptera > Acrididae > Schistocerca > Schistocerca americana. The sequence continues at coordinate 198,764,444 of NC_060127.1, forward strand.
CAGATGGCAAATTGCGGATGTGGTGATAATAAAGAAGGGCTCTGACAAGGATCCGCAGTCGCCTAAGTCTTATCGACCGATCTGTCTCTTGGATGTGCTGGGGAAAGCTTTCGAGAAGTTGCTCACTGACAGACTCTTGAGCCACAGGGCTTTGCATGGCATGAGTGATCGGCAGTACGGATTCCGCAAGGGTCGCTCCACACAGGACGCGATCAATGAGGTGTCTCGGGCTGTCCACTCGGCCAGTGCGAAGTATGTTCTGGGTATTATGGTGGATATTTCAGGGGCCTTCGACAACCTATGGTGGCCGGCGCTCTTCTCGCGCTTGCGCGAGATTGAGTGCCCAGGGCCGCTGTATCGATGTCTGGAGGCCTACTGTAATAATAGACTGGCAAGGATCACGCCTCCCGGGGCTGTGGTGTCCAAGCAAACAACCCGGGGTTGTCCCCAGGGATCTGTAGTTGGCCCAGTTTTTTGGGATATTACAATGGAGCCCTTGCTGAACATCTTGCAAGGGGATTCTTCAGTCTTGGGTGTCGTGGCCTATGCAGATGACCTTGTTATACTTGTGGAGGGGAACAGCCGATTAGTAATTGAAGAACGTGCTAGAGTAGCTGTTGGGCTGTTACAGAGTTGGTGTAATCAAACTAAATTGAAAGTGGCACCTAGAAAATCACTGTATATGTTGTTGAAGGGTAAGCTTAACAGAGACCCAACAGTACGTATCAATGATGTTATAGTTTCAAGACAAGTATTTGCAAGATACTTGGGTGTTTATCTGGATGAAAATTGGAATTTTGGTGAGCATATCAAGCAGACTGCTGCAAAGGCTTTGGCCTTGATTAACAAACTAATAACTATAGGGCAGCGGCGTTTTCACTTGCCGCAGAAAGCACTGCGTATGTACCATAATTGTTTATTAGCACCTATAGCTGGGTACGGTGCAAGTGTGTGGGCCCACAGGCTAGCCTTGGTGAAACCAGCTATGACGGTCAGACGAGTGCACAGAAATGTGCTTGTAAGATGTGTAGGCGCTTTTGGCACTAGTCCTACTGATGCTCTGTTGGTGGTAATGGGGTTGTGTCCATTGGACTTGATAATTCGCCAACATGCGGCGATATATTGGTTACAGAGACATGATATTGAGCGGGTTAGAGATATAATGGGGGCACCCCTTACGTCCATCACAGCAATTAAGAATCAGCTGCTAAATTTATGGCAAGAGGAGTGGGATCGCTCTCCCACGGGCAGGCGCGTATACGCATTTTTGCCAAGCGTCAGACAACGGCTAAAGAATAAAGTACTGACGCCATCCCCTGGCGTAATCCAGTTCTTGACTGGTCATGGACTGTATCCTGAATATCTACATAGAATTGGCAGAAGACCTACGCCAAGGTGTGACTGTGGGTTCCCACAAGGTACGCCTGAGCATGTAGTGTTTCAATGTCCTATATATGATCAAGCTGCCTCAGAGGAGAGGCGGCTATTACCAACACTGGCCATGATTGGAATTCTGAACAATGCAGACAGGTACAGAATTTTCTCGAAATTGACTAATGCTGTGTCTCTTGAGGCACAGCGAAACTACTTAACATGATATTGTCACGCAGGAAACACAAAATTTTGGGCATTATATAATGGGTACTTCTGGTGGTCCGCCCCAGGGATGGCGACTTCAGTCGGACCGCCTGGGGCTTGGCCGCTGAGTGGAATACAAAGAACTTGCGGGAGGAAGTTTTTTTTTGAAATGCAAATAATCGAGTGTGAGTTATCAGCAGTTAGTCTAATGTTGGTGCTGGCTGCCTCTCGCTATCAAGGTTGTATGCTGTGTGACTACTATTGGATATGGAAGCGCAAAGAGAAATGGAGTATGTTTGACCTTTTGTAAATAATAACTTTTCTATAAGGTAGTAGTGTAGTTCAAAAGGGGTGGTGGAGGGACTAATGTATCTTGGACAGTGGTTTTCGTATGGATAGTAGCGGCCCGCCTCCTCATGGCTAGGGACGGGCAACTCTCCGGGATTAGCCTGGAGAGGCTAAGAGGCCGATTTCTTTTGTTTCTTTTGGAGCAGAATGCTCACGTTTTGTTATTATTATTGTTTGACATACAAAATGTAACCACTATTGTAAACAAGTAGCTATGTTTAGACAGTAGTACACCCACGCATAAATATTAGGAAGTGGGTATTTGTATGTACAATAAATTGAAAAAAAAAACAACAAAAAAAATTGTACCTATGAAACTATTTGCATCAAGTTTAGAACTCCGCTCTTCCCGACGGCCGCGCCTCAACGGCGGGAATTGTGCCGCCCCTCGCCACACCCGCTCGCGCCTTACAGGTGGGACAGCGACGCCCTCAGTGCCGACCGGCGGACTCTCGCTGTACCTATGAAACTATTTGCGTCAAGTTCTGAACTCCGCTCTTCCCGACGGGCGCGCCTCAACGGCGGGAATTGTGCCGCCCCTCACCACACCCGCTCGCGCCTTACAGGTGGGACAGCGACGCCCTCAGTGCCGACCGGCGGACTCTCGCTGTACCTATGAAACTATTTGCATCAAGTTTAGAACTCCGCTCTTCCCGACGGCCGCGCCTCAACGGCGGGAATTGTGCCGCCCCTCGCCACACCCGCCCGCGCCTTACAAGTGGGACAGCGACGCCCTCAGTGCCGACCGGCGGACTCTCGCTGTACCTATGAAACTATTTGCATCAAGTTCTGAACTCCGCTCTTCCCGACGGCCGCGCCTCAACGGCGGGAATTGAGCCGCCCCTCGCCACACCCGCCCGCGCCTTACAGGTGGGACAGCGACGCCCTCAGTGCCGACCGGCGGACTCTCGCTGTACCTATGAAACTATGTATGTCGGATAGGAAGCCGACCCTCACCAGAGTGTGTCTGTGGCGCCCCTGAAGGGACGCCAGATCATGTAGTTCTTGAGTGTCCAGCATTTGGGCAGGCTGTCTCGGAGTACAGGCGGGAACTTCGTGGTCATCAGCTATTCGACATAATAAGAGATCCAGACAAATACAACAGTTTACAAAGATTGGTAGATCAAATTTCAAAATTAGCAAGAACAGTGTTTGAGAGAATTACTGACGAATAAAACTTAGGGGAGAAACGCCCTACCTCTCAGCAGGTCTGAGTGGTATCGGCATCAATCAATGACAACACCAAGAAAATACAGACTCCCATGGTAAGTGGATTGGCTGGCCGGCGCCTGACCGCCCCGATGGGCGGAAGTTCTTCTGCCCCCGGTGGCATGGCTGGTCCGGGACCTGACCGCCACTGCCATGGGCGTAACACCTATTATACAGGACAGCATTGAGGGCAAGTTGGGGTGAGTAGGTGAGACTCCCCTATCTATTGCGAAATAGATTAGGAGGACGTCTCGGGGCGTGAGCCTAGGAAGGTTTTGGCTTCATGCTGATCCATACTATTCCCAGAAATGACTAATATACCGATCATGTTAAATATATTGTTAGAGTGAAGATGATGATTACAAGAAACTGGAATTAGAGTTACATGGCTATCAAATTGAATTGAATTGTAAATAACTAACTTGCGACTAACAAATGTATTGAGATTAATAATGTATGTATCAATTGTAATTAACAATCAATAGTTTAGAAATACTAATGAAACTAAGAAAATTAATGTAGAATGCAAGAATTGTGAACAAATTGTAAACCAACAACTATTAAACATTGTAAATATTTTTCATTAAATGTTTTTGTAAATAGCGCGTAGTTGTAGTGGTAGAGAAAGATCTTTGTAAATGTAGAATTGTAACATAACAATCATATGTATGTAATAAAGGGACGGTTATGGGAATTAAAATTAAATAAAAACAAGTGGTTTTGCCGGAAGTAGAGCCTGGCCCACCTCCACGTGGTTAGGGACGGGCAACGCTCCAGGACATCCGGAGCGGCTAAGAGGCCAGAATTGTTAATTTTGTATCAATTATTGTAATTAACATGTAATTAATAAATAAAAAAAAAAAACCACTATAAGTTGTAACATTAAAATAAATAAAAGTCATTGTACAGCCCACTTTAGATATCAAGGTGGTGGGCTATAGTTAGAAATTATGCTAATTGTAAAAAAAAAAAAAAAAAAAAAAAAAAAAAAAAAAAAAAAAAAAAAAAAAAATTGTACCTATGAAACTATTTGCGTCAAGTTCTGAACTCCGCTCTTCCCGACGGGCGCGCCTCAACGGCGGGAATTGTGCCGCCCCTCGCCACACCCGCCCGCGCCTTACAGGTGGGACAGCGACGCCCTCAGTGCCGACCGGCGGACTCTCGCTGTACCTATGAAACTATTTGCGTCAAGTTCTGAACTCCGCTCTTCCCGACGGCCGCGCCTCAACGGCGGGAATTGTGCCGCCCCTCGCCACACCCGCTCGCGCCTTACAGGTGGGACAGCGACGCCCTCAGTGCCGACCGGCGGACTCTCGCTGTACCTATGAAACTGCTCCGGCTGTCTCATACTGAGGGCCTGCAAGGTGTGCAGGCTCTGGGTTGGTAATAGGCAGTGTGGGGAAGGATGCGTCTCAAACAGCCTCTCCTTCTCAAGTGCCCTTACCCGCCTTCTAGAGGTGGAGCTGTTAAGCCTTCGGGCGACTGAAGGGCAGGGGCACGACGGTGTGCTGAACAACTTGTACACCGGTTCTGACAGGTGCATTTGCTGTGGTGGGATCTTGCCCCAAGTCGGCGAAGGTCACTCGCCTTGTCTTGGGCTCCGAGGCATGCTCTGCCAAGCCGGGGCGTGGTGACATGTCCCCAGTTAGGTTAGATGGGTCCAGACCTCTGAACGTCTGGCGGACCGGCCCGGCACCTGAGTAGGACCGGGTCCTTGGCCTTTGGTGGGAACCTGGGCTAGTAAGGGGCGAAGGACGGAGAGTGAATCCGCTCTCCCGGAATGCGGGTGGCATTCGCCGATAAGGGAGCGGGTGAAAACTATAGTGGTGTGGCTGTTGAAGAGGACTAGTGCGCTGTACCCACGGCGTGCTAAACCTGGCAGCTCAGTTATTGACAGCTCTTGGTCAAGGGGCGGGACCGGTGAGCGAGCTGCATGTAGCCTCCCCCCATGCCTGAGAGGCCGCTCCGGGGCAAGAGACGGGCCTCCATCTTTCACTCTCTTTGAATACGATAATGGCTGAAAATCAAGAGAGTGGTAATGTGTTAGATGCTTCCGGAACGGAAATCGAGATGAATTTGACAGTTGCTGAGCGACACTCGAAATTTTTGAAATTGCTGGACTCGAGTGTCAAAAATGGAAAGATCAGCAATGGTGCGATAAACCAGATAAGAGACTTCATTGCTAATTGGGCAATTGTTCACTCCCAGTTAGAGGGGAGAATATCGGAATTAGAAAAAGAAAATAAAAGGATTAGAAGTCAGCCTACTCGGACGTATGCTGCGGTTGCCAAAGCCCCTGTGGCCAAGGCGCCAACAGCAAAAGAGAAAATTGAACAGAACATCAAAAAAGTGGCACCCACGGTCTTTATAAAACCAAAACCTGGAGAAGACATCAAAGCTGCTAAGACAGCTTTCGAAAAGTGTGTTGATCCAAAGAAAGATAAAATCAGGATCAACAGTGTCCGTACCTCTAAGAATGTGCTGATAGTCGAGACGGCCTCGCCAGAAGACAGCCAAAAGATCTTAGGTAATAAACAACTAAGCGAGAAAGTTAGGTGTGAACCTCCACGAAAGCGTCGTCCACTTATGAGTCTATATGATGTACCTACATTTATGTCAGCGGACAGCCTACTTGATGCGATATATACGCAAAATTTTGACGTCTCAATGACTAGAAACGAGTTTGATAAAGAGTTCAAGCTCCGTTTTAAAGTAGGGCCTCGAGGAAAGCTGACTGTACATCATGTTGTGGAGGTTTCACCGAACTTATGGAAAGTATTAACGCGGGCTGGCCGGCTGTACGTCGGCTACTCAGCACTGAACATTAAAGATTACCTGGCAGTACCACGTTGTACAAAATGCCAGGACATAAACCATACTAATAAGTATTGTACAGAACCGAATATAATATGTGCCCACTGTGGCCTGGCTGGACATATTAGGAAAGATTGTCCTAATATGGACAAAGCAGCAACATGTGTACCATGTAAGAAACGGGGCCGTAAGTGTGGTGGACCAAAAGATTGTCCAACCCACCGAATGTTCTTAGATAGGCTTATCCAAAGAACAGATTACGGCGAAATTTAAAGTGGTACAAGTCAATGCCATGCGCAGCCAGATGGTTGCACATGAGCTACGGAAGGTAGCGGAACAAGAAGGAATAGATATACTTCTGATACAAGAACCGAACTCCTGTGCGGGTCGAGTCCCTGGTTTTCCCGCAACAGCACAGGTGGTTTCCTCGGGTGGGAACCCCATGAGTGCAATTATAGTATTGAACAAAACTATTAAAACTACGATATTAAATCAGTTCTGTACTGAGCATATTATAGTTGTACAACTTAATTTGCTGTCTTACAGCATGTACGTTGTAAACGTCTACTGCCAATTCAGACATGACATCAAGATTTATCTTGATCAGCTGAATTGGATACTAAGAGTTTTAGCTGGGCAGGCTATAATTGTAGCTCTTGATGCTAATGCTAAGTCCCCACTCTGGCACAGTGATGTACAGGACGGAAGGGGTGTGGAGCTTGTTGATTTGATAATGGAAACGCACATGCATGTGCTAAACTTGCCTGGGTACCCCCCGACCTACTCAGGGAGGGCGGGTGCAACATCAAATATTGATGTCACACTAGCAAGCGAGAGGGCAGCACCCCACGTCCATAACTGGCAAGTAAGAGAACATCTAACTGTCAGCGATCACAACTGTATTACATTTGAAATAGCGTCGACCATCGTGGATGTGCCAGGTGAGTGGGTGGAACGGTACAACTATGCTCGGACAGACTGGGACCGACTCGTGCAGGTGTTCAGTCCTCCTGAGTTCGGGGAGGACATAGCTAATATTGATGAAGCTGTGGAGGAGCTTGTGAGCTCCGTGCAAACAGCCATCACACTATCTGTACCTCGAATAGCGAGATACATCTGCAGGGAGTCCACCCCGTGGACCCCTGAATTGACTGTGCTTAAACGATCGGTCAGAAGGGCTCGAAGCAACTACCAAAGGAGCTTTGCCCAAGACGAACGACAATACCACCTGCGTATTTATCGTCGTCTGAAGCAGAGATACAAGGATCAGTTAGACATTACAAGGCGCCAATCCTGGGAAAGATTTGTGAACGATCAGCTGGGAACAGACCCTTGGGGAGTTCCCTACAAAATCGTTCGAGAAAAAATTAGATCGCCCATGATGCTGTCTACGCTGCATGCTGGGGATGGTGACACGACCAAGAATTGGGAAGAAACAGCAAGATTGCTGTTGGACACATTACTCCCAGATGATATCGAGGACCAGGACTCGCACGAGCAGCGAGAAATACGTCAGGCTCTCTCGATCCCGTATCTTAACGATACAAACGTGCGCCCTTTCTCAGCAGAGGAGGTAGAAGCAACCATCTACAACTTTGCAAGGAAGAAGGCGCCGGGTCCTGACGGGATCCCTGTGGAGATCTTACAGGGACTCGCACACTTGGTCGCCCCGGCATTAAGTCGTATTTACAGCGTCTGTTTACAAAGGGGCTATTATCCACTACAGTGGAAAACTGCGGAAGTAGTAATTATCAGGAAAGGCCCGGATAAAGATCCAACGGTGCCGAAGTCCTATCGGCCTATCTGTCTGCTGGATGTAATGGGCAAAGCATTTGAGAAGTTGCTGGCTGACCGTCTCCAGAGTCATCGAACTCTGCATGGTATGAGTGATAGGCAGTTCGGATTCCGAAAGGGTCGCTCCACCCAGGATGCGATCAATGAGGTTTGCCGAATTGTTCACTCTGCGACATCAAAGTATGTCCTTGGCATAATGATAGACATCTCAGGGGCCTTCGACAACCTGTGGTGGCCGGCACTCTTCTCTCGCCTAAGAGAGATTGGGTGTCCGCAGCTGCTGTATGGCTGTCTGGAGGCCTACTGTGATAGAAGGACTGCTAAGATAACGGCTCCTGGAGCCGTCGTATCTAAAAGAGTATCCCGTGGTTGTCCCCAGGGATCGGTGTGTGGTCCCATTTTTTGGGATATTAACATGGAACCTTTGTTGAACGTCCTGCAGGAAGAGACTGCAGTTCTGGGAGTCGTTGCTTATGCGGATGATCTCGCAATTCTAGTAGAAGGTGACACTCGCAATGTGATCGAAGACCAATCACGACTGGCTATTGAACTGTTAACCAACTGGTGTAAGAAGACTAAAATGTCTATTGCACCACAAAAATCGCTATATATGCTCTTGAAAGGCAAGTTGAATAGAGACCCAACAGTCAGAATTAATGGCCAAGCAGTGTCACGACAGAGATATGCCCGTTACCTGGGGGTATATTTAGATGAGAATTGGAGTTTCATTCCGCATATCGAGCAAATAACGACAAAGTCCTTAGCTTTGTTCAATAAGATAATATCAATTGGACAAAGAAGGTTCCATCTGCCGTCAAAGGCAATAAATATTTATCATAACAGCATATTGGCACCAATAGTAGGGCACGCATCCAGTGTGTGGGCCCACAGGTTAGCTCTGGTGCGGCCTGCCGCTGCTGTCCGGCGAATACAGAGGAACGTTCTGTTGAGATGCATTGGAGCATTCAGCACAATTCCAACAGATGCACTGTTGGTAATTATGGGTCTATGCCCACTAGACCTAATAATAGGGCAGCACGCAGCCTTCTACTGGCTGCACAAACAGAACATTGAAAGGGTGCAAAATATAATGGGCATTCCTCTGGTAAGCGTCAAAGCCATTCGTGAAAGAGTGCTTGACATCTGGCAGGACGAATGGGATGGGTCCACTACAGGCCGCAGAGTCCATGGGTTTCTACCCACAGTAAGAGGAAGATTAAAGAACAAGATAATAAAGCCCTCACAGGGCCTAGTTCACTTCCTTACAGGACACGGTCCCTACCCCACATACCTGCACAAAATAGGGAAAAGGCCAACACCGGAGTGTGACTGTGGTGCCCACGAAGGATCGCCAGAACACACAGTGTTTGAGTGCCCAATATATGAACAGGCTGTCTCAGTAGAGAGGCAGCTTCTGCGAACAAGAATCGTTCACGAAATACTGACAAACAGCGAATTGTTCAGCAATTTCGCTAAATTGGTAAACAAAATCTCAAGTGAGGCCCAGCGAGCCTACCTTGGGAGATAGTAAGTGCGCTTCGGATCTAATGCGCAAGTGTAAATATGTAAATATTACGTTGTTTAAGTCTTGAATAGTAGTTGCATGTAGTTGTAGTTAGATCTGCATGGTGGTGGGGGGGAATAAAAGAGCAGTACAAACGGAGTGGTTTCTCTAGAAGTAGCGGCCCGCCTCCACGTGGCTAGGGACGGGCAACTCTCTGGCAGCGTTCCAGAGAGGCTAAGAGGCCGATGATTCACATATAGTGAAGCTACTTAATAACTAGATAGCTTGCATGCATTAATAAACCACTCCTGTAGTGCTAATAGTAGAGATAGTTAGTCATAATACGCCCACTCAAAAGTGTTAGAAAGTGGGTTATGCATGTTCCATAAACCTGGGAAAAAAAAAAAAAAAAAAAAAAAAAAAAAAAATAAATTCTGTACCTATGAAACTATTTGCATCAATTTTAGAACTCCGCTCTTCCCGACGGCCGCACCTCAACGGCGGGAATTGTGCCGCCCCTCGCCACACCCGCCCGCGCCTTACAGGTGGGACAGCGACGCCCTCACTGCCGACCGGCGGAGTCTCGCTGTACCTTTTTCTCACTCTCTTACAATCATGGCTGACGACAAAGAGAGTGATGCTGGCGCTTCGGAGCATGATGCTCCTATTTTCGAGGATGACGTGGGCGATGATATGTCGGTCGTTGACCGACATTCACACTTCCTTCGATTATTCGATCGAAGTGTAAAACACGGCAAGATAAATGCCGAGCAAGTGAGAGTGCTCAAGGAGACTATTGCGCAATGGGCGTTAGCCCACGCGCGACTAGAAGGCAAGTACTCTGAAGTACAAGCCGAAAACGATAGACTAAGAAAAGAATTACAAAAGCCTGTCAAGACATATGCAGCAGTTGCTGCAACTCCTACAGTGAGACAAAAAGTGCAGGAGGTAATTAAGCAGAATGTTGAGAAAGTCGTCCCGACCTTGTTTGTTAAACCAAAAAAGGGAGAGGATATAAAGAAAGCAAAAGAAAACTTTGAAAAAAGTATAAACCCAAAGAAAGATAAAATAAGAATAAATGCAGTAAGAACAACAAAAATTTTATTATTTGTAGAAGTAGCCTCCCCAGAAGATTCAGACAAACTAATAAACAACCCACAATTAAAACAGAACTTCACTTGTGAGAAACCGCGAAAAAGGCGTCCACTAATGATGTTATACGATATACCGACATACATGACACAGGATGATATCATGGATTGCATCTATACACAAAATTTCGAAGAACAGATGAAACGAGAGGAATTCTTAGAAAAGTTTAAACTGAGATTTAAGACTGGTCCTCGTGATCGTACAACTGTACATCACGTTGCGGAAATAGCACCAGAGATGAGAAAAATTATAATCAAGACCAATAGACTGTACGTTGGGTACAGTGCAGTCTCCATAAAAGACTACACAGCGGTACCTAGATGTACCAAACGTCAAGATTACGGCCATGTGGCCAAGTACTGTGAAATCAAGAATCCAGTCTGTGCACATTGTGGCCATGACGGTCATGACAAGAAAAACTGTTCAAGACAGGCCTCCCCCCCGGTCTGCATACCTTGCATGTACAGAAAGAGAACATGTCGCACACCTGGAAAGGAATGTGCGACATACAAACTACTATTGCAACGACAGATACAACGCACCGATTATGGAGAACCATAAGAAGAGTGCAAAAAAGACTCATAAATCTCCTAGTAAGAAAGCAAGGGACGCGGAGCGTTGGTGGAGGTTAATTTCCAACAGGTCAGAATCGGCCCGGGAAGGGCCCCCTGTCCCACCTGGGGCATTGGGGGCTACTGGAGGTGCGAGCAGCGCGGGGCCAGCGACAGCTGAATCCTTGCCGGTCGAGGAAGAAGAGAGGACGGCGCCCTCGGCGAGTACGGAAGCAGACCAAACATGTAGTGTAGATTCCTTGATAGACAATTTGGTGTCAGGTGGTGGTCCCTTGCAGATGTTAACCCTATCCCAGTCTGTAGATACACCTTGTAACAAAGTAGATATATATACATATAATGCATGTCCTCCCGGAGATGTGTACACTATGTGTGAAGATGCAATAAAGTTATCTCGATTAGAGGAGCCGTCTATTTTGATGGTTGCTCTGAGACAGCTTGTACGTGTTGGGCACCCAAACGGGAAGAAAATAACATTCCCAACTCTGGAGGATGTTGATTGTATACAGCTGGCATCTTTAAATCTGCCATGTGATCACAAAGAGTTACTGATTTTAGTTTACAGGGTCTTTCAGAGACGGGGCAGGGTTTTTGACATAGAAAAGCTTTATAGAGAGATGGTAATGATGTATGGGAGAATTGGTTTTGATCCCTACAAGAAGTGGCCTGAAGATCACTATTATACTAGACATCCGTAATGGCATCTGTCAAGGTTTATCAACTAAATGCCATGAGAAGTAACACCGTCACACAGGAACTTAGAAAAATGAGTGAAGAAAATGAGGTAGATATATTATTAATACAGGAGCCTTACTCCGCCTCTGGCAAGGTCACTGGCTTTCCTGTGACGGCTCAGGTTATTTCAACAGGGGCAAATCCTATGTCTACCATAATAATTTTGAACAAATTAATTAAAACAACTGTTATAACACAATTTTGTACCTCTCACATCTCAGTAGTTCAAGTAAATCTAATGAACACGACCTGGTATCTAATAAATGTTTATTGTCAATTTAGAGATAATATTGAACCCTATTTGCAACATCTCTCTCGTGTCCTGAGAGCGCTACAAGGAAATCCAGTAATAATAACTATGGACAGCAATGCTAAATCCTCTTTGTGGCATAGTCCAGTGCAAGATGCTCGAGGTAGTGCACTCGAGGACTTGATAATGGAGCACCACCTCCAGGTGGAGAACCTACCTGGAAATCCACCCACATACAGAAGTAGAGCGGGTGCAGAATCATATATTGATGTTACATTATCTACGGAAAATGTAAGAGACAAAATCAGAAATTGGCATGTTCACGATGGACAGACAACAAGTGATCATAACTTGATAGAATTTGCAATCTCATTAGGAGTAGTACATGTTTCTGACGAATGGATAATGCAATTAGACTACGGGAAAGCCAATTGGGACCTGCTCGAGGCGGAATGCCGTCCTCCAGAGTTGGGAAATAATGCTTTTGTTCTCGATGAAGCAGTAGAAGCTCTTGTGACCTCTATAAAGACGGCTGTTGCTGCCTCTGTGCCATTAAAGAAGAGGTACATCCGCAGAGCGACAGCTCCGTGGACTCCTGAGCTTACCAGGCTCCGGCAGGGTATGAGGAGAGCTCGTCGTCTCTATCAACGGGCCTTCACCCAGGACGCAAGACAGTATCACTTGTCAATTTACAGGAGACAAAAAAGAAACTTTCAGGAATCATTAACAAAGCACAGACAGAAAAGTTGGGAGGACTTTGTGCACTCGCATCTTGTTTTGGACCCCTGGGGGGTTCCATACAAGATTGTGAGGGAGAAGATCCACTCACCAATGCTCCTGTCAACAGTGAGGATAGCGGACACAGGCATAATGACGACAAACTGGCAACAGACTGCTGAGGAATTACTCAGAGTTCTCTTGCCAGATGACGATCGAGGAAACGACACTGAAAGGCAAGCCATGCTGAGACAGGCAGTTGAGGAGCCATACTATAATGAACTAAATGTCTACCCCTTCTCACAGGAGGAGGTAGTAAATGCAGTAAATTCCTTCGCCAGGCGGAAGGCTCCAGGACCAGATGCAATTCCTGCGGAGGTCCTGCAGCACTTGGTGCGTAAGCTGGCTCCATGTCTCACAGTTATCTTCAACCACTGTCTAGAAACTCAACGCTTCCCAACGAAATGGAAAACTGCGGAGGTCGTCATTATCAAGAAAGATCCGAATAAAGATCCCACAGTTCCTAAGTCCTACAGACCGATCTGTCTGTTGGACGTCCTGGGAAAGACTCTGGAGAAGCTGCTCGTGCATAGACTGTCGAGCCACAGAATACTGCGCGGCATGAGCGAGTTGCAGTACGGCTTTAGGAAGGGTAAATCGACATCAGATGCCATTAACAAAGTAGCCGACACGGCTCGCTCCTCCACCAGTCGGTATGTATTAGGAAACACGGTGGATATATCTGGTGCCTTCGATAGCCTGTGGTGGCCGGCGCTCTTCTCCCGTCTGCGGGAAATTGAGTGTCCGGTGTCACTATATGGCTGTCTGAGGGATTACTGTCAAGATAGAGTTGCTAGGATCTCCGCTCCAGGTGCTGTAGTGTCCAAACCTATAACGAAGGGATGCCCACAGGGTTCGGTCTGTGGTCCCATTTTTTGGGACATAAACATGGACCCTTTGCTGCATGCATTACAAGAAAGCAATGCAGTACTTGGTGCGGTTGCCTATGCTGATGACCTCTTCATAATGGTGGAGGGTAACAGTCGTCTGGAAATTGAAAATCGAGCTGCACTTGCATCGGAAATATTAATGCGGTGGTGCAGTGACTCTAAGTTACAAATTGCACCACATAAGTCATCATATATACTGTTAAAGGGAAAGCTTGCACGTGATCCCACAGTAAGAATAAACAACAGAATAGTGACAAGACAAAAAACCTTAAAATACTTAGGCGTATACATTGACGAGGCCTGGTCATATACCCCACATATAGGTCATGTTGCGATAAAGGCCACAAATATCTTCCACAAGCTGATAAGTATAGGCCAAAGACGTTTCCATGTACCTCCTGTGGCTACCAAAATGTATCATAATTCTATCCTCGCACCGATTGTGGGGTATGGGGCCAGTGTGTGGGCCCACAGGCTCGCTCTGGTGAGACCCGCACAGTCGGTTAGACGAATACAACGCAACATCATTATACGTTGTGTTGGTGCCTTCGGCACCACACCCACAGATGCTCTACTTGTTCTAATGGGCTTCTGCCCGTTAGACATACTTGTAAGACAGAATGCTTCGATAATTTGGCTACAAAAACAAGCGTATGATAAGATTCATCAGATAACGGGGAGCCACTTAATAAATGTAAAGGAAATAAAAACTTGGGCCTTGGATACGTGGCAAACAGAATGGCAAAATTCGGACACTGGGAGAAGGGTGTATAACCTCCTCCCAAACGTAAGACAAAGATTAAAGATAAAACATCTCTTGCCAACACAAGGAATAATTCATTTCTTGACCGGGCACGGACCCTACCCGACACATTTGTGTCGGATAGGAAGCCGACCCTCACCAGAGTGTGTCTGTGGCGCCCCTGAAGGGACGCCAGATCATGTAGTTCTTGAGTGTCCAGCATTTGGGCAGGCTGTCTCGGAGTACAGGCGGGAACTTCGTGGTCATCAGCTATTCGACATAATAAGAGATCCAGACAAATACAACAGTTTACAAAGATTGGTAGATCAAATTTCAAAATTAGCAAGAACAGTGTTTGAGAGAATTACTGACGAATAAAACTTAGACCTGCTGAGAGGTAGGGCGTTTCTCCCCTGAGTGGTATCGGCATCAATCAATGACAACACCAAGAAAATACAGACTCCCATGGTAAGTGGATTGGCTGGCCGGCGCCTGACCGCCCCGATGGGCGGAAGTTCTTCTGCCCCCGGTGGCATGGCTGGTCCGGGACCTGACCGCCACTGCCATGGGCGTAACACCTATTATACAGGACAGCATTGAGGGCAAGTTGGGGTGAGTAGGTGAGACTCCCCTATCTATTGCGAAATAGATTAGGAGGACGTCTCGGGGCGTGAGCCTAGGAAGGTTTTGGCTTCATGCTGATCCATACTATTCCCAGAAATGACTAATATACCGATCATGTTAAATATATTGTTAGAGTGAAGATGATGATTACAAGAAACTGGAATTAGAGTTACATGGCTATCAAATTGAATTGAATTGTAAATAACTAACTTGCGACTAACAAATGTATTGAGATTAATAATGTATGTATCAATTGTAATTAACAATCAATAGTTTAGAAATACTAATGAAACTAAGAAAATTAATGTAGAATGCAAGAATTGTGAACAAATTGTAAACCAACAACTATTAAACATTGTAAATATTTTTCATTAAATGTTTTTGTAAATAGCGCGTAGTTGTAGTGGTAGAGAAAGATCTTTGTAAATGTAGAATTGTAACATAACAATCATATGTATGTAATAAAGGGACGGTTATGGGAATTAAAATTAAATAAAAACAAGTGGTTTTGCCGGAAGTAGAGCCTGGCCCACCTCCACGTGGTTAGGGACGGGCAACGCTCCAGGACATCCGGAGCGGCTAAGAGGCCAGAATTGTTAATTTTGTATCAATTATTGTAATTAACATGTAATTAATAAAAATTGTACCTATGAAACTATTTGCATCAAGTTTAGAACTCCGCTCTTCCCGACGGCCGCGCCTCAACGGCGGGAATTGTGCCGCCCCTCGCCACACCCGCCCGCGCCTTACAGGTGGGACAGCGACGCCCTCAGTGCCGACCGGCGGACTCTCGCTGTACCTATGAAACTATTTGCATCAAGTTTAGAACTCCGCTCTTCCCGACGGCCGCGCCTCAACGGCGGGAACTGTGCCGCCCCTCGCCACACCCGCCCGCGCCTTACAGGTGGGACAGCGACGCCCTCAGTGCCGACCGGCGGACTCTCGCTGTACCTATGAAACTATTTGCATCAAGTTTAGAACTCCGCTCTTCCCGACGGCCGCGCCTCAACGGCGGGAATTGTGCCGCCCCTCGCCACACCCGCCCGCGCCTTACAGGTGGGACAGCGACGGCCTCAGTGCCGACCGGCGGACTCTCGCTGTACCTATGAAACAATGGAACCTTTGTTGAACGTCCTGCAGGAAGAGACTGCAGTTCTGGGAGTCGTTGCTTATGCGGATGATCTCGCAATTCTAGTAGAAGGTGACACTCGCAATGTGATCGAAGACCGATCACGACTGGCTATTGAACTGTTAACCAACTGGTGTAAGAAGACTAAAATGTCTATTGCACCACAAAAATCGCTATATATGCTCTTGAAAGGCAAGTTGAATAGAGACCCAACAGTCAGAATTAATGGCCAAGCAGTGTCACGACAGAGATATGCCCGTTACCTGGGGGTATATTTAGATGAGAATTGGAGTTTCATTCCGCATATCGAGCAAATAACGACAAAGTCCTTAGCTTTGTTCAATAAGATAATATCAATTGGACAAAGAAGGTTCCATCTGCCGTCAAAGGCAATAAATATTTATCATAACTGCATATTGGCACCAATAGTAGGGCACGCATCCAGTGTGTGGGCCCACAGGTTAGCTCTGGTGCGGCCTGCCGCTGCTGTCCGGCGAATACAGAGGAACGTTCTGTTGAGATGCATTGGAGCATTCAGCACAAGTCCAACAGATGCACTGTTGGTAATTATGGGTCTATGCCCACTAGACCTAATAATAAGGCAGCACGCAGCCTTCTACTGGCTGCACAAACAGAACATTGAAAGGGTGCAAAATATAATGGGCATTCCTCTGGTAAGCGTCAAAGCCATTCGTGAAAGAGTGCTTGACATCTGGCAGGACGAATGGGATGGGTCCACTACAGGCCGCAGAGTCCATGGGTTTCTACCCACAGTAAGAGGAAGATTAAAGAACAAGATAATAAAGCCCTCACAGGGCCTAGTTCACTTCCTTACAGGACACGGTCCCTACCCCACGTACCTGCACAAAATAGGGAAAAGGCCAACATCGGAGTGTGACTGTGGTGCCCACGAAGGATCGCCAGAACACATAGTGTTTGAGTGCCCAATATATGAACAGGCTGTCTCAGTAGAGAGGCAGCTTCTGCGAACAAGAATCGTTCACGAAATGCTGACAAACAGCGAATTGTTCAGCAATTTCGCTAAATTGGTAAACAAAATCTCAAGTGAGGCCCAGCGAGCCTACCTTGGGAGATAGTAAGTGCGCTTCGGATCTAATGCGCAAGTGTAAATATGTAAATATTACGTTGTTTAAGTCTTGAATAGTAGTTGCATGTAGTTGTAGTTAGATCTGCATGGTGGTGGGGGGGAATAAAAGAGCAGTACAAACGGAGTGGTTTCTCTAGAAGTAGCGGCCCGCCTCCACGTGGCTAGGGACGGGCAACTCTCTGGCAGCGTTCCAGAGAGGCTAAGAGGCCGTTGATTCACATATAGTGAAGCTACTTAATAACTAGATAGCTTGCATGCATTAATAAACCACTCCTGTAGTGCTAATAGTAGAGATAGTTAGTCATAATACGCCCACTCAAAAGTATTAGAAAGTGGGTTATGCATGTTCCATAAATCTGGAAAAAAAAAAAAAAAAAAATCTGTACCTATGAAACTATTTGCATCAAGTTTAGAACTCCGCTCTTCCCGACGGCCGCGCCTCAACGGCGGGAATTGTGCCGCCCCTCGCCACACCCGCCCGCGCCTTACAGGTGGGACAGCGACGCCCTCAGTGCCGACCGGCGGACTCTCGCTGTACCTATGGAGAGAACCAGTTGGGCAGAGCTGGCTTCCGCTAAGGCTCGTGGTGATTGTACACCTGGTACAAATATCACCATTGCGTCTAACAGCAGGCGAAGTAGTGATGGAACGCCTGTGGCCAGAAACACAGGCGCCATAAGGCGGACATATCCCATTGAATCAATTCCGCAAAGATCTGAAATGGAATCGCGGATGATACAGGCGGTTGACGAGATCCTAGCTGACTTTCAGCAAGAACTAAAGCAGAAAAAAGTGTCATCCACAGTCACATCGCAAGTAAGGGATAAGATCTGGGCGTTAGCGCTACGGCAAGTCAGGCTGCATGGTCAAAATGAGGAGCTCCGATCCGAAAACGCGGAACTTCGTAAAGAACTCGCGGCGGCTGCACCTCCCGATTCGTTAGAGCGTATACAAAAACTAGAAGCCGAAATTATGGAGCTCAAGTTAGAAAATCAGAAACTTAAAAATGAAAGCAAATCCTTTCCATTGTCCTTTGCGGCTGTAACTGCCACAAGCACAAGACCATCAAACAGGGTACAGGAGCATATACAGAAGGCAAAATTCAAACAGTCAAGTACTCTCTTCTTTAAATCAGAAACAAATCAGGATGCCAGAGCCATACGTGAGGTAATCACCCAGAGTGTAAACCCCAAGCAAGACAAGCTTAAAATTAAGGCAATACGATCTACAGCAAATACAGTAATAATAGAAACCGAAACACAACAGGACAAACAAAAGCTAATAGAAAAAACGGCACACCTACAAAACATTAGATGTGAGGAACCTAGGAAATTCAGACCTCTCCTTGCAGTTTACAGAGTAGGAACATCCCTTACAGATGAAGAGTTCCTAGAGGAGCTGTATGAAATAAATCTCAGTGAGCATATAAACAAGGAGGAGTTCCAAAATGAGGTTAAAATTAAATTTAAAAAGGGTGTAAGGGGAAGACGAACTGTCAATAATATTCTTGAAGTAACACCAAGGGTTAGACTACTTCTCTTGCAAAAAGAAAGAGTCTACATACAGTTTGAGTCACTTCACATTGAAGATTACGTAGCTGTCCAAAAATGCTCCAAATGCTGGGGTCTTGGGCACTCACCGAGGTACTGTGAAAAACCCATAGTATGTGGCAAATGTGCAAAAACAGGCCATAAACAACTTGAGTGCCAAGAGGAGACTATAGTGGGATGTATACCATGTATGTACAGAAACAGGGTATGCAATAAAGGGGGGGGGGCCCTGAGTGTCCGACATACAGACAGCTATACGAAAGGCAGATTGAGCGTACAGAATATGAAACCGTTAACAACGTACAATAACCAAGAAGGAAGCTACAGTAACCACACCAAAATAACTCCCCGAAAAGCACATGTCAGAATTTATAAACTTACTGATGCAGAGTCGGATAATAGTAGTTGGCTCAAACATAAAACATTAAATAACGGGTTAGGTTTTCTACAGCGAATAACTAGTGGCAGGCGAAGCTCAGACCCAATGTGGTGCATTGTAATAAACAACAAATTTCACGCCAGCAGACCTCTATGTGTCCACAGACGAGTTTCCCATTACCTGCACATAATCTCTATGGATCTGGCTAGAATACATGGACGAGTCTCCCTCGACCCTAAACAGCTTGTGAGTTTTCCTTCTCTGGAAAATCCGCCTTGAAGGTGATCCAACTGAATTGTATGAGGAGTTCCACAGTTAGTATGGAACTAGGCAGGTTCTTGGGAGAAGTAAAAGCAGACGTCCTCTGTGTTCAGGAACCTCTCCTGCGTGGCGGCAAGATCCCAGAGCTACCCTCTAATTACATAACAGTTGCTGGCACGTCTGGCGCGAAGTCAGCCATAATAGTAGTAAATAAAAGTATTGCAGTCACAAAGATTGCTCAGTTATGTTCTGAGCATGTGGCCACCGCCGAAATAGCCATAGGACGAGATATATGGATAATATCCTCAATTTATGCTCAATTTTCCTACGATATCCAACCTTTTGTTGATAAAATAAGGGACATAGCTCAATTCTCAAAAGACAAAAAACTTTTAATTGTGGCAGATATAAATGCAAAGTCGACGTTGTGGCATTCGAGCAGAACGGATGAGAGGGGACAAACAGTGACAGATGTGATTAATGAATGCAACCTTTTCGTCCTAAATAAAGCAGGACAACCACCAACTTTTCGTGGACATGCCGGAGGTGAAACCAATATTGACATCTCACTAGCGAACACCAAGTCTATACCACTCATCAATACCTGGGAGGTTATGGATCGAGCCACATGTAGTGACCATAATCCCATTATCATTGAGATAAACCGTCCTATGTCCATACAAAATAGGGACGCTCAACATCAGCGTTTATTGATGAGTAAGGCAAATTGGCCAAAACTCAGGGATATGGTCACGGCAGCATCTTTGTCAACCGTCAATGGCAGCATAGACTACAGGACGCACATTCTAACTAGTGTCCTACAGAAGGCGCAGCGTGCAAGTATCCCCACGGTACATGATAAGGGTGGAAAGCAGCTGCCATGGTCAGCGGAACTAACCAGACTGCGTAGAGAATCTAGAGTAAAACGTAAACACTACCAGACCGCGAAAACGGCGCCGGAGAGACAAATAAGGCTTCAACTCTATAGAAATGCAAGACATAAGTACAAAGAGGAATTACACAAAACCAGGATCAATCATTGGACAAACTTTGTTAAAACAGAATTACAAAAAGATACATGGGGGCAGCCGTATAAACTTCAGTCAGAACGCCTAAGGACACCGACTGTACTCTCGACACTAAAACAATCTGATGGCACCATGACGGAGGGATGGCGGAGCTCGGCTGAGTATCTTTTAAGCAGACTACTGCCAAATGACGACCACACACAAGATGATCAGTGTCACATAGATCTCAGACGTAAAATGAAGGAAACTTACATAAGTGACAGAATTACCTTGCCATTCTCACAAGAAGAAGTCGCAATAGCAATCAAAAAACTTAAGAGTGGTAAAGCACCTGGCCCAGATAAAATCTTCCCAGAAACAATAAAACAGGCAGTTATCCAAATTACGCCATTTCTCACAAAATTGTTTAATGATGCTTTAAGCACAGGTAGAATCCCACATTTGTGGAAAACAGCCGAGGCGGTCATTATTAAAAAGTCCGAGGACAAGGACCCGACGGATCCTAAAACATACCGTCCTATATGTTTATTAAACACACTGGCAAAGGTGCAGGAAAGGCTATTGTGTGATAGGCCGGTAAGACGTCTTTGGGACTGTAGCCTTACACCCTTCCAGTATGGCTTCAGAAAGGAGAAGTGCATAGACGATGCTATCAATCAAGCACTACAGATTACGAACAGCACTCTGGACAAGTACGTGATGGCTATACTTATTGATGTGGCTGGAGCCTTTGACAATCTATGGTGGCCATCACTGTTTGCTCGCCTCAGAGAGATCCAGTTACCTACATCTTTATACAACAGTCTACTAGACTACTGTCGTAACAGAGTAGTGGAGTGGAGAGGAGGCACAAGAAAGGTAGTGAGACGTATTAGTAAAGGCTGCCCACAAGGCTCGATATGTGGCCCGATTTTTTGGGACATCGTCTTTGAGCCCCTCTTGGATATTATGGCCCAAGATCACCGTGTAAGAGGGGTGGTGGCTTATGCTGACGATCTTCTACTTCTGACGTCGGCGAACTCACGAGCCGCACTGGAACAGAACGGCACGCAACTCCTCATGAAAATCGACGGTTGGTGTAAGAAAAACAGACTTCATATTGCTGCAAATAAAACAGTTTACATATTACTCAAAGGAGTGCTGCAGAGAAATCCGATTCTGAAACTAAACGATGTTAACATACAGAGAAAACAAGTTACGCGCTACCTCGGCCTACATTTAGATGAGAAGCAAAATTTCAGCGAACACATGAAACTAACAATAGATAAAGCCAGTAAAATCATGCACAAGCTCGCCAGATTAAACTCGACGCAGTACAGACTGCCACTAAAGCTACTACGGACATATCACATAGCAATCTTTGAGGCCATAGCATGTTTTGCAGCAAGTACCTGGGCACACCGATTATTGTTGCAAACCAATAAAACTCTAATTAGAAGAGGACAGAGAAGTACGCTACTGAGAATGACTGGCGCTTTCAGAACGACATCTGCGGAAGCCCTGTGTGTGGTCATGGGAATCTACCCCATTGACATCACAATAAAATATAGGGCTGCCTCCTATTGGCTTCAAAAACGAAGAGGAGATAAGGTGCGGGAGATAACTGGGGAAGAGATCAGGGACAGACTGGGACTCAAAAAATGGCGTAATGTAACATGGCAAAGGGAATGGGACTCTTCAGAAAAGGGGCGTCGCGTCTATTCCTTTTTTCCAGATATTGAGGAGAGGCTGAGACTAACACATGTGGACCCAAGCCGTGGGATGGTCCACTTTTTAACGGGTCATGGGCCGTATCCAGTACATTTAACACGTGTTGGATTAGCCGAGAGTGACATGTGTGTCTGTGGGGACCTGGGGACCCCTGAACATGTCGCACTTACGTGTAACACCCTTACGCATGTACGGCAAGTTCTAGATGACACACATATCAAACAACAAATACGTAACCAAGACTCATGGAACACACTCAATGACATAACAGACAAGGTCTCTACAGAAATGTATGACCTTTTTAGAAGGCAGAATCCCAATGGTAGGAGACAGAGACATCATTGTACACAAGGCCTAAATTACACTACAGAAACAAGTACTGATACTAATTCTGAAAGTGATACACAAAGTGAAATGGACCTAGAATGAGACTAAATTGAAGCATCTAGCTTGGCACTAATTATGAAGGTTCGTCAGCTATAGGAAAACTCCACACTAGAAAGGACTGAATCAGACTCAAAACAAAGATCTGGAAATGTCTGAAGGCGTAAAAACCTACTACACCCTTAGTAATTGTACTATATCATAAAGTAGCTGTACTTGAAGGGCCTGTGCCTGCTGTGATGTACATTAAACACAATTGTACTGCAGATAGCCTTTTTGTTTGTGTATCATTAATTTTCTTTGTACATCTTTTAAATGCAACTTGAACTAGATGGTGGCAGGACCCTACAGAAGGAAGATTGTATAAATATCAGTAAATTTGTTTTATTTTTGTAATGCCCAGAACAGGAACTATAATTTCCAAAGTAGCTACTTTTGAAGGGCCTGTGCCAGCTGTTATGGGTGTTGTACATAAGTGTACTGCTTAGAACCTTAGTGTTTATATCATACGTATACTTGCAATACCCAGAGCCACATTCCCCCCTTTACGTATTATATCTATTAAAATGTTTTATATCTTTTTAATGAAGTTTTAACTAGATGGTGCCAGGACCCTTTAGAAGACCAATTGTATGGTGTTGTATATAAGTGTACTGCTTAGAACCTTTATGTTTATATCTTACATATACTTGCACCACCTAGAGCCACATTCCCCCCTTTATGTATTATATCTATGAAAATGTTTTATATCTTTGTAGTGCAGTCTTTAACTAGATGGGGCCAGGACCCATTAGAAGACCAATTGTATGACTATCAGTAAATTTGTGTAAATATTAGTAACTGTTTGAAGCTAGCTGCAATAACCAATCTCAAAATTTATATGTTAACATGTTATCAGTTTTATTAGTCGTAAGAGAGTGTGACAGGCCTTGATTAATACCAGTATGAGTACATTATTAAGGATTACATTAAATGTTCTAAAACAGTATATAATGAGACTAGGGTGTATGTAAACAAATTGTAATACGGCAGCGACTCTGCCCTTGCTGAAGTAGACAATGTAGTCTGTAATAGGAATGTGACCCTGTTTTTAACCAAGCTTCTAAGCTACAGTCTCAAAGCAACTCCTATAGCAACTCTCATAGATGTAAATATTTTCCTCATTCTAATTGTGTAATTGTGTAATTGTGTTAACCAAGCTTCTAAGCAACAATCTCAAAGCAACTCCTATAGCAACTCTCATAGATGTAAATATTTTCCTTATTCTAATTGTGTAAAGTAACAGTGCTTTTCTGTTTTTAACCAAGATTCCAAGCTATAATTTCAAAGCAACTCCTATAAGCAACTCTCATAGATGTAAATATCTTCCTGACTCTATTTGTGTGAAGTAATAGTGCTTTTATTTTTTCTTTTCTTTTGTAAATCACGATGTTTCATATTTCCATGATATCCTACGTAGTTCTATATTGTATATTTGCTTCTTATAAATCAATACGTTAATATTTTTGTTATTTTTTTTTTATTCAGTTTTATTTTTTCTATATTAAATATTATTAACATGATAACACTGTGTAAGTGAAATAGCAAACCACGCATGCAGCATGTAATAGCTCAGATCTGGTCCGCCTCCACGTGGCTAGGGACGGGAACGGTGCAGCTACTCGCAAACAAACCATTTGTGAGCATCTGCAACGGCTAAGAGACCATGACTTGCTGCAGACATACTGAAGTCAGTAAGCTAACAACCCACCATAGTTATCAAGGCGGTGGGTTTCGAATGTGGTTAAATGTAAAAAAAAAAAAAAAAAAAAAAAAAAAAAAAATGTACCTATGAAACTATTTGCATCAAGTTTAGAACTCCGCTCTTCCCGACGGCCGCGCCTCAACGGCGGGAATTGTGCCGCCCCTCGCCACACCCGCCCGCGCCTTACAGGTGGGACAGCGACGGCCTCAGTGCCGACCGGCGGACTCTCGCTGTACCTATGAAACTATTTGCATCAAGTTTAGAACTCCGCTCTTCCCGACGGCCGCGCCTCAACGGCGGGAATTGTGCCGCCCCTCGCCACACCCGCCCGCGCCTTACAGGTGGGACAGCGACGCCCTCAGTGCCGACCGGCGGACTCTCGCTGTACCTATGAAACTATTTGCATCAAGTTTAGAACTCCGCTCTTCCCGACGGCCGCGCCTCAACGGCGGGAATTGTGCCGCCCCTCGCCACACCCGCCCGCGCCTTACAGGTGGGACAGCGACGCCTTCAGTGCCGACCGACGGACTCTCGCTGTACCTATGAAACTATTTGCATCAAGTTTAGAACTCCGCTCTTCCCGACGGCCGCGCCTCAACGGCGGGAATTGTGCCGCCCCTCGCCACACCCGCCCGCGCCTTACAGGTGGGACAGCGACGCCCTCAGTGCCGACCGGCGGACTCTCGCTGTACCTATGAAACTATTTGCATCAAGTTTAGAACTCCGCTCTTCCCGACGGCCGCGCCTCAACGGCGGGAATTGTGCCGCCCCTCGCCACACCCGCCCGCGCCTTACAGGTGGGACAGCGACGCCCTCAGTGCCGACCGGCGGACTCTCGCTGTACCTATGAAACTATTTGCATCAAGTTTAGAACTCCGCTCTTCCCGACGGCCGCGCCTCAACGGCGGGAATTGTGCCGCCCCTCGCCACACCCGCCCGCGCCTTACAGGTGGGACAGCGACGCCCTCAGTGCCGACCGGCGGACTCTCGCTGTACCTATGAAACTATTTGCATCAAGTTTAGAACTCCGCTCTTCCCGACGGCCGCGCCTCAACGGCGGGAATTGTGCCGCCCCTCGCCACACCCGCCCGCGCCTTACAGGTGGGACAGCGACGCCCTCAGTGCCGACCGGCGGACTCTCGCTGTACCTATGAAACTATTTGCATCAAGTTTAGAACTCCGCTCCCGGGGCTGTGGTGTCCAAGCAAATAACCCGGGGTTGTCCCCAGGGATCTGTAGTTGGCCCAGTTTTTTGGGATATTACAATGGAACCCTTGCTGAACATCTTGCAAGGGGATCCCTCAGTCGTGGCCTACGCGGACGACCTTGTTATGCTTGTGGAGGGGAACAGCCGATTGGTAATTGAAGAACGTGCTAGAGTAGCTGTTGGGCTGTTACAGGGTTGGTGTAATCAAACAAAATTGAAAGTGGCACCTAGAAAATCACTATACATGTTGCTGAAGGGTAAGCTTAACAGAGACCCAACAGTACGTATCAATGATGTTATAGTTTCCAGACAAGTATCCGTAAGATACTTGGGTGTTTATCTGGATGAAAATTGGAATTTTGGTGAGCATATAAAGCAGACAGCTGCAAAGGCTTTGGCCTTGATTAACAAACTAATAACTATAGGGCAGCGGCGTTTTCACTTGCCGCAGAAAGCACTGCGTATGTACCATAATTGTTTATTGGCACCTATAGTTGGGTACGGTGCGAGTGTGTGGGCCCACAGGCTAGCCTTGGTGAAACCA
The DNA here is from genome assembly GCF_021461395.2 of Schistocerca americana. Classification (NCBI taxonomy): domain Eukaryota; kingdom Metazoa; phylum Arthropoda; class Insecta; order Orthoptera; family Acrididae; genus Schistocerca; species Schistocerca americana. The sequence continues at coordinate 198,790,477 of NC_060127.1, forward strand.
GCAATGACGGTCAGACGAGTGCAGAGAAATGTGCTGGTAAGATGTGTAGGCGCTTTTGGCACTAGTCCTACTGATGCTCTGTTGGTGGTAATGGGGTTGTGTCCATTGGACTTGATCATTCGTCAACATGCGGCGATATATTGGTTACATAGACATGATATTGAGCGGGTTAGAGATATAATGGGGGCACCCCTTACGTCCATCACAGCAATTAAGAATCAGCTGTTAAATTTATGGCAGGAGGAGTGGGATCGCTCTTCCACGGGCAGGCGCGTGTACGCATTTTTGCCAAGCGTCAGAGAACGGCTAAAGAATAAAGTACTGACGCCATCACCTGGCGTAATCCAGTTTTTGACTGGTCATGGACCATACCCTGAATATTTACATAGAATTGGCAGAAGACCTACGCCAAGGTGTGACTGTGGGTTCCCACAAGGAACGCCTGAACATGTAGTGTTTCAATGTCCTATATACGATCAAGCTGCCTCAGAGGAGAGGCGGCTATTACTAACACTGGATATGAATGATATTCTGAACAATGCAGACAGGTACAGAATTTTCTCGAAATTGACTAATGTTGTGTCTCTCGAGGCACAGCGGAATTACTTAACATGACATTGTCACGCAGGATACACAAATTGTGGGCATTACATAATGGACATTTCAGGTGGTCCGCCCCAGGGATGGCGACTTAAGTCGGACCGCCTGGGGCCTGGCCGCTGAGTGGAATATGAAGAACTTGCGGGAGGAAGATTTTGGAAATGTACACAATCGAGTGTGAGTCATCTGCAGTTAGTCTAGTGTTGGTGCTGGCTGCCTCTCGCTATCAAGATTGTATGCTGTGTGACTACTATTGGATATGGAAGCGCAAAGAGAAATGGAGTATGTTTGACTTTTGTAAATAATAACTTTCTCATAATGCAGTAGTGTAGTTCAAAAGGGGTGGTGGAGGGACTAATGTATCATGGACAGTGGTTTTTCGTATGGATAGTAGCGGCCCGCCTCCTCGTGGCTAGGGACGGGCAACTCTCCGGGATTAGCCTGGAGAGGCTAAGAGGCCGATTTCTTTTGTTTTTGGAGCAGAATGCTCACGTTTTTGTTATTATTATTGTTTGACATAAAAAATGTAACCACTATTGTAAACAAGTAGCTATGTTTAGACAGTAGTACACCCACGCATAAATATTAGGAAGTGGGTTTTTGTATGTATAATAAATTGAAAAAAAAAAAAAAAAAAATTGTACCTATGAAACTATTTGCATCAAGTTTAGAACTCCGCTCTTCCCGACGGCCGCGCCTCAACGGCGGGAATTGTGCCGCCCCTCGCCACACCCGCCCGCGCCTTACAGGTGGGACAGCGACGCCTTCAGTGCCGACCGACGGACTCTCGCTGTACCTATGAAACTATTTGCATCAAGTTTAGAACTCCGCTCTTCCCGACGGCCGCGCCTCAACGGCGGGAATTGTGCCGCCCCTCGCCACACCCGCCCGCGCCTTACAGGTGGGACAGCGACGCCTTCAGTGCCGACCGGCGGACTCTCGCTGTACCTATGAAACTATTTGCATCAAGTTTAGAACTCCGCTCTTCCCGACGGCCGCGCCTCAACGGCGGGAATTGTGCCGCCCCTCGCCACACCCGCCCGCGCCTTACAGGTGGGACAGCGACGCCTTCAGTGCCGACCGGCGGACTCTCGCTGTACCTATGAAACTATTTGCATCAAGTTTAGAACTCCGCTCTTCCCGACGGCCGCGCCTCAACGGCGGGAATTGTGCCGCCCCTCGCCACACCCGCCCGCGCCTTACAGGTGGGACAGCGACGCCCTCAGTGCCGACCGGCGGACTCTCGCTGTACCTATGAAACTATTTGCATCAAGTTTAGAACTCCGCTCTTCCCGACGGCCGCGCCTCAACGGCGGGAATTGTGCCGCCCCTCGCCACACCCGCCCGCGCCTTACAGGTGGGACAGCGACGCCCTCAGTGCCGACCGGCGGACTCTCGCTGTACCTATGAAACTATTTGCATCAAGTTTAGAACTCCGCTCTTCCCGACGGCCGCGCCTCAACGGCGGGAATTGTGCCGCCCCTCGCCACACCCGCCCGCGCCTTACAGGTGGGACAGCGACGCCCTCAGTGCCGACCGGCGGACTCTCGCTGTACCTATGAAACTATTTGCATCAAGTTTAGAACTCCGCTCTTCCCGACGGCCGCGCCTCAACGGCGGGAATTGTGCCGCCCCTCGCCACACCCGCCCGCGCCTTACAGGTGGGACAGCGACGCCCTCAGTGCCGACCGGCGGACTCTCGCTGTACCTATGAAACTATTTGCATCAAGTTTAGAACTCCGCTCTTCCCGACGGCCGCGCCTCAACGGCGGGAATTGTGCCGCCCCTCGCCACACCCGCCCGCGCCTTACAGGTGGGACAGCGACGCCTTCAGTGCCGACCGACGGACTCTCGCTGTACCTATGAAACTATTTGCATCAAGTTTAGAACTCCGCTCTTCCCGACGGCCGCGCCTCAACGGCGGGAATTGTGCCGCCCCTCGCCACACCCGCCCGCGCCTTACAGGTGGGACAGCGACGCCCTCAGTGCCGACCGGCGGACTCTCGCTGTACCTATGAAACTATTTGCATCAAGTTTAGAACTCCGCTCTTCCCGACGGCCGCGCCTCAACGGCGGGAATTGTGCCGCCCCTCGCCACACCCGCCCGCGCCTTACAGGTGGGACAGCGACGCCCTCAGTGCCGACCGGCGGACTCTCGCTGTACCTATGAAACTATTTGCATCAAGTTTAGAACTCCGCTCTTCCCGACGGCCGCGCCTCAACGGCGGGAATTGTGCCGCCCCTCGCCACACCCGCCCGCGCCTTACAGGTGGGACAGCGACGCCCTCAGTGCCGACCGGCGGACTCTCGCTGTACCTATGAAACTATTTGCATCAAGTTTAGAACTCCGCTCTTCCCGACGGCCGCGCCTCAACGGCGGGAATTGTGCCGCCCCTCGCCACACCCGCCCGCGCCTTACAGGTGGGACAGCGACGCCCTCAGTGCCGACCGGCGGACTCTCGCTGTACCTATGAAACTATTTGCATCAAGTTTAGAACTCCGCTCTTCCCGACGGCCGCGCCTCAACGGCGGGAATTGTGCCGCCCCTCGCCACACCCGCCCGCGCCTTACAGGTGGGACAGCGACGCCTTCAGTGCCGACCGACGGACTCTCGCTGTACCTATGAAACTATTTGCATCAAGTTTAGAACTCCGCTCTTCCCGACGGCCGCGCCTCAACGGCGGGAATTGTGCCGCCCCTCGCCACACCCGCCCGCGCCTTACAGGTGGGACAGCGACGCCCTCAGTGCCGACCGGCGGACTCTCGCTGTACCTATGAAACTATTTGCATCAAGTTTAGAACTCCGCTCTTCCCGACGGCCGCGCCTCAACGGCGGGAATTGTGCCGCCCCTCGCCACACCCGCCCGCGCCTTACAGGTGGGACAGCGACGCCCTCAGTGCCGACCGGCGGACTCTCGCTGTACCTATGAAACTATTTGCATCAAGTTTAGAACTCCGCTCTTCCCGACGGCCGCGCCTCAACGGCGGGAATTGTGCCGCCCCTCGCCACACCCGCCCGCGCCTTACAGGTGGGACAGCGACGCCCTCAGTGCCGACCGGCGGACTCTCGCTGTACCTATGAAACTATTTGCATCAAGTTTAGAACTCCGCTCTTCCCGACGGCCGCGCCTCAACGGCGGGAATTGTGCCGCCCCTCGCCACACCCGCCCGCGCCTTACAGGTGGGACAGCGACGCCCTCAGTGCCGACCGGCGGACTCTCGCTGTACCTATGGAGAGAACCAGTTGGGCAGAGCTGGCTTCCGCTAAGGCTCGTGGTGATTGTACACCTGGTACAAATATCACCATTGCGTCTAACAGCAGGCGAAGTAGTGATGGAACGCCTGTGGCCAGAAACACAGGCGCCATAAGGCGGACATATCCCATTGAATCAATTCCGCAAAGATCTGAAATGGAATCGCGGATGATACAGGCGGTTGACGAGATCCTAGCTGACTTTCAGCAAGAACTAAAGCAGAAAAAAGTGTCATCCACAGTCACATCGCAAGTAAGGGATAAGATCTGGGCGTTAGCGCTACGGCAAGTCAGGCTGCATGGTCAAAATGAGGAGCTCCGATCCGAAAACGCGGAACTTCGTAAAGAACTCGCGGCGGCTGCACCTCCCGATTCGTTAGAGCGTATACAAAAACTAGAAGCCGAAATTATGGAGCTCAAGTTAGAAAATCAGAAACTTAAAAATGAAAGCAAATCCTTTCCATTGTCCTTTGCGGCTGTAACTGCCACAAGCACAAGACCATCAAACAGGGTACAGGAGCATATACAGAAGGCAAAATTCAAACAGTCAAGTACTCTCTTCTTTAAATCAGAAACAAATCAGGATGCCAGAGCCATACGTGAGGTAATCACCCAGAGTGTAAACCCCAAGCAAGACAAGCTTAAAATTAAGGCAATACGATCTACAGCAAATACAGTAATAATAGAAACCGAAACACAACAGGACAAACAAAAGCTAATAGAAAAAACGGCACACCTACAAAACATTAGATGTGAGGAACCTAGGAAATTCAGACCTCTCCTTGCAGTTTACAGAGTAGGAACATCCCTTACAGATGAAGAGTTCCTAGAGGAGCTGTATGAAATAAATCTCAGTGAGCATATAAACAAGGAGGAGTTCCAAAATGAGGTTAAAATTAAATTTAAAAAGGGTGTAAGGGGAAGACGAACTGTCAATAATATTCTTGAAGTAACACCAAGGGTTAGACTACTTCTCTTGCAAAAAGAAAGAGTCTACATACAGTTTGAGTCACTTCACATTGAAGATTACGTAGCTGTCCAAAAATGCTCCAAATGCTGGGGTCTTGGGCACTCACCGAGGTACTGTGAAAAACCCATAGTATGTGGCAAATGTGCAAAAACAGGCCATAAACAACTTGAGTGCCAAGAGGAGACTATAGTGGGATGTATACCATGTATGTACAGAAACAGGGTATGCAATAAAGGGGGGGGGGCCCTGAGTGTCCGACATATAGACAGCTATACGAAAGGCAGATTGAGCGTACAGAATATGAAACCGTTAACAACGTACAATAACCAAGAAGGAAGCTACAGTAACCACACCAAAATAACTCCCCGAAAAGCACATGTCAGAATTTATAAACTTACTGATGCAGAGTCGGATAATAGTAGTTGGCTCAAACATAAAACATTAAATAACGGGTTAGGTTTTCTACAGCGAATAACTAGTGGCAGGCGAAGCTCAGACCCAATGTGGTGCATTGTAATAAACAACAAATTTCACGCCAGCAGACCTCTATGTGTCCACAGACGAGTTTCCCATTACCTGCACATAATCTCTATGGATCTGGCTAGAATACATGGACGAGTCTCCCTCGACCCTAAACAGCTTGTGAGTTTTCCTTCTCTGGAAAATCCGCCTTGAAGGTGATCCAACTGAATTGTATGAGGAGTTCCACAGTTAGTATGGAACTAGGCAGGTTCTTGGGAGAAGTAAAAGCAGACGTCCTCTGTGTTCAGGAACCTCTCCTGCGTGGCGGCAAGATCCCAGAGCTACCCTCTAATTACATAACAGTTGCTGGCACGTCTGGCGCGAAGTCAGCCATAATAGTAGTAAATAAAAGTATTGCAGTCACAAAGATTGCTCAGTTATGTTCTGAGCATGTGGCCACCGCCGAAATAGCCATAGGACGAGATATATGGATAATATCCTCAATTTATGCTCAATTTTCCTACGATATCCAACCTTTTGTTGATAAAATAAGGGACATAGCTCAATTCTCAAAAGACAAAAAACTTTTAATTGTGGCAGATATAAATGCAAAGTCGACGTTGTGGCATTCGAGCAGAACGGATGAGAGGGGACAAACAGTGACAGATGTGATTAATGAATGCAACCTTTTCGTCCTAAATAAAGCAGGACAACCACCAACTTTTCGTGGACATGCCGGAGGTGAAACCAATATTGACATCTCACTAGCGAACACCAAGTCTATACCACTCATCAATACCTGGGAGGTTATGGATCGAGCCACATGTAGTGACCATAATCCCATTATCATTGAGATAAACCGTCCTATGTCCATACAAAATAGGGACGCTCAACATCAGCGTTTATTGATGAGTAAGGCAAATTGGCCAAAACTCAGGGATATGGTCACGGCAGCATCTTTGTCAACCGTCAATGGCAGCATAGACTACAGGACGCACATTCTAACTAGTGTCCTACAGAAGGCGCAGCGTGCAAGTATCCCCACGGTACATGATAAGGGTGGAAAGCAGCTGCCATGGTCAGCGGAACTAACCAGACTGCGTAGAGAATCTAGAGTAAAACGTAAACACTACCAGACCGCGAAAACGGCGCCGGAGAGACAAATAAGGCTTCAACTCTATAGAAATGCAAGACATAAGTACAAAGAGGAATTACACAAAACCAGGATCAATCATTGGACAAACTTTGTTAAAACAGAATTACAAAAAGATACATGGGGGCAGCCGTATAAACTTCAGTCAGAACGCCTAAGGACACCGACTGTACTCTCGACACTAAAACAATCTGATGGCACCATGACGGAGGGATGGCGGAGCTCGGCTGAGTATCTTTTAAGCAGACTACTGCCAAATGACGACCACACACAAGATGATCAGTGTCACATAGATCTCAGACGTAAAATGAAGGAAACTTACATAAGTGACAGAATTACCTTGCCATTCTCACAAGAAGAAGTCGCAATAGCAATCAAAAAACTTAAGAGTGGTAAAGCACCTGGCCCAGATAAAATCTTCCCAGAAACAATAAAACAGGCAGTTATCCAAATTACGCCATTTCTCACAAAATTGTTTAATGATGCTTTAAGCACAGGTAGAATCCCACATTTGTGGAAAACAGCCGAGGCGGTCATTATTAAAAAGTCCGAGGACAAGGACCCGACGGATCCTAAAACATACCGTCCTATATGTTTATTAAACACACTGGCAAAGGTGCAGGAAAGGCTATTGTGTGATAGGCCGGTAAGACGTCTTTGGGACTGTAGCCTTACACCCTTCCAGTATGGCTTCAGAAAGGAGAAGTGCATAGACGATGCTATCAATCAAGCACTACAGATTACGAACAGCACTCTGGACAAGTACGTGATGGCTATACTTATTGATGTGGCTGGAGCCTTTGACAATCTATGGTGGCCATCACTGTTTGCTCGCCTCAGAGAGATCCAGTTACCTACATCTTTATACAACAGTCTACTAGACTACTGTCGTAACAGAGTAGTGGAGTGGAGAGGAGGCACAAGAAAGGTAGTGAGACGTATTAGTAAAGGCTGCCCACAAGGCTCGATATGTGGCCCGATTTTTTGGGACATCGTCTTTGAGCCCCTCTTGGATATTATGGCCCAAGATCACCGTGTAAGAGGGGTGGTGGCTTATGCTGACGATCTTCTACTTCTGACGTCGGCGAACTCACGAGCCGCACTGGAACAGAACGGCACGCAACTCCTCATGAAAATCGACGGTTGGTGTAAGAAAAACAGACTTCATATTGCTGCAAATAAAACAGTTTACATATTACTCAAAGGAGTGCTGCAGAGAAATCCGATTCTGAAACTAAACGATGTTAACATACAGAGAAAACAAGTTACGCGCTACCTCGGCCTACATTTAGATGAGAAGCAAAATTTCAGCGAACACATGAAACTAACAATAGATAAAGCCAGTAAAATCATGCACAAGCTCGCCAGATTAAACTCGACGCAGTACAGACTGCCACTAAAGCTACTACGGACATATCACATAGCAATCTTTGAGGCCATAGCATGTTTTGCAGCAAGTACCTGGGCACACCGATTATTGTTGCAAACCAATAAAACTCTAATTAGAAGAGGACAGAGAAGTACGCTACTGAGAATGACTGGCGCTTTCAGAACGACATCTGCGGAAGCCCTGTGTGTGGTCATGGGAATCTACCCCATTGACATCACAATAAAATATAGGGCTGCCTCCTATTGGCTTCAAAAACGAAGAGGAGATAAGGTGCGGGAGATAACTGGGGAAGAGATCAGGGACAGACTGGGACTCAAAAAATGGCGTAATGTAACATGGCAAAGGGAATGGGACTCTTCAGAAAAGGGGCGTCGCGTCTATTCCTTTTTTCCAGATATTGAGGAGAGGCTGAGACTAACACATGTGGACCCAAGCCGTGGGATGGTCCACTTTTTAACGGGTCATGGGCCGTATCCAGTACATTTAACACGTGTTGGATTAGCCGAGAGTGACATGTGTGTCTGTGGGGACCTGGGGACCCCTGAACATGTCGCACTTACGTGTAACACCCTTACGCATGTACGGCAAGTTCTAGATGACACACATATCAAACAACAAATACGTAACCAAGACTCATGGAACACACTCAATGACATAACAGACAAGGTCTCTACAGAAATGTATGACCTTTTTAGAAGGCAGAATCCCAATGGTAGGAGACAGAGACATCATTGTACACAAGGCCTAAATTACACTACAGAAACAAGTACTGATACTAATTCTGAAAGTGATACACAAAGTGAAATGGACCTAGAATGAGACTAAATTGAAGCATCTAGCTTGGCACTAATTATGAAGGTTCGTCAGCTATAGGAAAACTCCACACTAGAAAGGACTGAATCAGACTCAAAACAAAGATCTGGAAATGTCTGAAGGCGTAAAAACCTACTACACCCTTAGTAATTGTACTATATCATAAAGTAGCTGTACTTGAAGGGCCTGTGCCTGCTGTGATGTACATTAAACACAATTGTACTGCAGATAGCCTTTTTGTTTGTGTATCATTAATTTTCTTTGTACATCTTTTAAATGCAACTTGAACTAGATGGTGGCAGGACCCTACAGAAGGAAGATTGTATAAATATCAGTAAATTTGTTTTATTTTTGTAATGCCCAGAACAGGAACTATAATTTCCAAAGTAGCTACTTTTGAAGGGCCTGTGCCAGCTGTTATGGGTGTTGTACATAAGTGTACTGCTTAGAACCTTAGTGTTTATATCATACGTATACTTGCAATACCCAGAGCCACATTCCCCCCTTTACGTATTATATCTATTAAAATGTTTTATATCTTTTTAATGAAGTTTTAACTAGATGGTGCCAGGACCCTTTAGAAGACCAATTGTATGGTGTTGTATATAAGTGTACTGCTTAGAACCTTTATGTTTATATCTTACATATACTTGCACCACCTAGAGCCACATTCCCCCCTTTATGTATTATATCTATGAAAATGTTTTATATCTTTGTAGTGCAGTCTTTAACTAGATGGGGCCAGGACCCATTAGAAGACCAATTGTATGACTATCAGTAAATTTGTGTAAATATTAGTAACTGTTTGAAGCTAGCTGCAATAACCAATCTCAAAATTTATATGTTAACATGTTATCAGTTTTATTAGTCGTAAGAGAGTGTGACAGGCCTTGATTAATACCAGTATGAGTACATTATTAAGGATTACATTAAATGTTCTAAAACAGTATATAATGAGACTAGGGTGTATGTAAACAAATTGTAATACGGCAGCGACTCTGCCCTTGCTGAAGTAGACAATGTAGTCTGTAATAGGAATGTGACCCTGTTTTTAACCAAGCTTCTAAGCTACAGTCTCAAAGCAACTCCTATAGCAACTCTCATAGATGTAAATATTTTCCTCATTCTAATTGTGTAATTGTGTAATTGTGTTAACCAAGCTTCTAAGCAACAATCTCAAAGCAACTCCTATAGCAACTCTCATAGATGTAAATATTTTCCTTATTCTAATTGTGTAAAGTAACAGTGCTTTTCTGTTTTTAACCAAGATTCCAAGCTATAATTTCAAAGCAACTCCTATAAGCAACTCTCATAGATGTAAATATCTTCCTGACTCTATTTGTGTGAAGTAATAGTGCTTTTATTTTTTCTTTTCTTTTGTAAATCACGATGTTTCATATTTCCATGATATCCTACGTAGTTCTATATTGTATATTTGCTTCTTATAAATCAATACGTTAATATTTTTGTTATTTTTTTTTTATTCAGTTTTATTTTTTCTATATTAAATATTATTAACATGATAACACTGTGTAAGTGAAATAGCAAACCACGCATGCAGCATGTAATAGCTCAGATCTGGTCCGCCTCCACGTGGCTAGGGACGGGAACGGTGCAGCTACTCGCAAACAAACCATTTGTGAGCATCTGCAACGGCTAAGAGACCATGACTTGCTGCAGACATACTGAAGTCAGTAAGCTAACAACCCACCATAGTTATCAAGGCGGTGGGTTTCGAATGTGGTTAAATGTAAAAAAAAAAAAAAAAAAAAAAAAAAAAAAATGTACCTATGAAACTATTTGCATCAAGTTTAGAACTCCGCTCTTCCCGACGGCCGCGCCTCAACGGCGGGAATTGTGCCGCCCCTCGCCACACCCGCCCGCGCCTTACAGGTGGGACAGCGACGGCCTCAGTGCCGACCGGCGGACTCTCGCTGTACCTATGAAACTATTTGCATCAAGTTTAGAACTCCGCTCTTCCCGACGGCCGCGCCTCAACGGCGGGAATTGTGCCGCCCCTCGCCACACCCGCCCGCGCCTTACAGGTGGGACAGCGACGCCTTCAGTGCCGACCGACGGACTCTCGCTGTACCTATGAAACTATTTGCATCAAGTTTAGAACTCCGCTCTTCCCGACGGCCGCGCCTCAACGGCGGGAATTGTGCCGCCCCTCGCCACACCCGCCCGCGCCTTACAGGTGGGACAGCGACGCCCTCAGTGCCGACCGGCGGACTCTCGCTGTACCTATGAAACTATTTGCATCAAGTTTAGAACTCCGCTCTTCCCGACGGCCGCGCCTCAACGGCGGGAATTGTGCCGCCCCTCGCCACACCCGCCCGCGCCTTACAGGTGGGACAGCGACGCCCTCAGTGCCGACCGGCGGACTCTCGCTGTACCTATGAAACTATTTGCATCAAGTTTAGAACTCCGCTCTTCCCGACGGCCGCGCCTCAACGGCGGGAATTGTGCCGCCCCTCGCCACACCCGCCCGCGCCTTACAGGTGGGACAGCGACGCCCTCAGTGCCGACCGGCGGACTCTCGCTGTACCTATGAAACTATTTGCATCAAGTTTAGAACTCCGCTCTTCCCGACGGCCGCGCCTCAACGGCGGGAATTGTGCCGCCCCTCGCCACACCCGCCCGCGCCTTACAGGTGGGACAGCGACGGCCTCAGTGCCGACCGGCGGACTCTCGCTGTACCTATGAAACTGCGAGAGTCCGCCGGTCGGCACTGAGGCCGTCGCTGTCCCACCTCTCGCTGTACCTATGAAACTCCCTGGGAAAGCGGTCTGCGTGGCGCCACCCGGGGGAGGTGTGTTGCCTCCCGATAACTGGGTTAAAACCGCCAGGAGACCCTCTGATTCCCTGAAAGTATTCTCTTCAGCAGGGCTCAGAGGAACCTGAGTGGGGCGGGGACCGTAATGTCCTATCCCGTGGCCTTGACGTGGCCCTGGGGCTCAGTACCCCCACAAGATGGGGTGAAGCTAACACGGGAAGGGCCGTCCATGCATGACGTTAAAAGGCTAGCCCTTAACTGGGTGCAACCCACACTGGTCCGCACTGGCCCACCGTGAATTATCAAAAGCGGTGGGTGAGACATGGTCGGTCATGATCCCCCAGTACGTGTGGAGACCCTCCGGGGAACGTAACTCGGGTTTGAGTGCCGCACCGTCTCGTTGATGTAAAACTCCACATATAAGACCCGGACTGACTCCTTTAACACCTTCCGGGCTGCGTCGATAGGTGTGGGTTGTCGTGTGTCAAGGTAGGACGTAAAACTCCCGTCCTGGCAGGACGTTAAATGCCCCCAACCCAAGCGAAAGCAAAGGGTGCATGGCGCAGGGGAAGCTGCGTTACGGGAGACACAACACCTGTCTCCCCTGAGTTGAGCGCGGTGGTTGGGCGAGGGTATGAGGGTAAGTCTCACGACGATCCCGGAACCCTGCGGTCCTCCCGCCGCAGTTCCTCACGTCTTGGACGACGTTAAAAGTCCCCGGAGCGCCTACCGTGCATCTGCGCCCGGTTTCCGTCAGCCGTGCCTGCCTGGGAGGGATCGCGACCCGAGCCGCCGAGGGCCTTTCGCCGTGCCTTGAGGCACGTTCCGTCAAACCGTGAGGTGGTGACATCGAGCGGCTAGGTTAGATGGGCGCGATCTTCTGAAAGTCTGGGGGACCGGCCCGGCACCTGAGTAGGACCGGGTCCTAGGCCATTAGGTGGGAACCTGGCCTAGTAAGAGGTGAAGCGCGGGAGGTGAATCCGCCTTCCCGGAGTGCGGGGGGCACTCGGCGGGGAAGGGACGGGAGAAATCTCGGGAGACACGGCTGGCGAGGAGGACAAGGACGTTGGGAACGGCGCCCTTAACCTGTGCAGCTAGATAAAATGCCCTTGGTCCCGGGGCAGGACTGGTGGACAAGCTGCTTTGCCCCCCCTCATGCCCGTGGAACCGGTCGGGGGTTATCAGACGGGTCTTCTTTTTCTCACTCTCTTAAAAATCATGGCTGACGACAAAGAGAGTGATGCTGGCGCTTCGGAGCATGATGCTCCTATTTTCGAGGATGACGTGGGCGATGATATGTCGGTCGTTGACCGACATTCACACTTCCTTCGACTATTCGATCGAAGTGTAAAACACGGCAAAATAAATGCCGAGCAAGTAAGAGTGCTCAAGGAGACTATTGCGCAATGGGCGTTAGCCCACGCGCGACTAGAAGGCAAGTACTCTGAAGTACAAGCCGAAAACGAGAGACTAAGAAAAGAACTACAAAAGCCTGTCAAGACATATGCAGCAGCTGCTGCAACTTCTACAGTGAGACAAAAAGTGCAGGAGGTAATAAAGCAGAACGTTGAGAAAGTTGTCCCGACCTTGTTTGTTAAACCAAAAAAGGGAGAGGATATAAAGAAAGCAAAAGAAAACTTTGAAAAAAGTATAAACCCAAAGAAAGATAAAATAAGAATAAATGCAGTAAGAACAACAAAAAATTTATTAATTGTAGAAGTAGCCTCCCCAGAAGATTCAGACAAACTAATAAATAATCCACAGTTAAAACAGCACTTCACTTGTGAGAAACCGCGAAAAAGGCGTCCACTAATGATGTTATATGACATACCGACATACATGACACAGGATGATATCATGGATTGCATTTACACACAAAATTTCGAAGAACAGATGAAACGAGAGGAATTCTTAGAAAAGTTTAAACTGAGATTTAAGACTGGTCCTCGTGATCGCACAACTGTACATCACGTTGCGGAAATAGCACCAGAGATGAGGAAAATTATAATTAAGACCAATAGACTGTACGTTGGGTACAGTGCAGTTTCCATAAAAGACTACACAGCGGTACCTAGATGTACCAAATGTCAAGATTACGGCCATGTGGCCAAGTACTGTGAAATTAAAAATTCAGTCTGTGCACATTGTGGCCATGACGGCCATGACAAGAAAAACTGTTCAAGACAGGCCTCCCCCCCGGTCTGCATACCTTGCATGTACAGAAAGAGAACATGTCGCACACCTGGAAAGGAATGTGCGACATACAAACTACTATTGCAACGACAGATACAACGCACCGATTATGGAGAACCATAAGAAGGGTGCGAAAAAGAACCATAAATCTCCTAGCAAGAAAGCAAGGGACGCGGAGCGTTGGTGGAGGTTAATTTCCAACAGGTCAGAATCGGCCCGGGATGGGCCCCCTGTGCCACCTGAGGCATTGGGGGCTACTGGAGGTGCGAGCAGCGCGGGGCCAGCGACAGCTGAATCCTTGCCGGTCGAGGAAGAAGAGAGGACGGCGCCCTCGGCGAGTACAGAAGCAGACCAAACACGTAGTGTAGATATTTTGATAGATAATTTGGTGTCAGGTGGTGGTCCTTTGCAGATGCTAACCCTATCCCAGTCTGTAGATACACCTTGTAACAAAGTAGATAAACAAACATATAATGCATGTCCTCCCAGAGATGTATACAATATGTGTGAAGACGCAATAAAGTTATCACGACTAGAGGAGCCGTCTACTTTGATGGTTGCTCTGAGACAGCTTGTACGTGCTGGGCACCCAAACGGGAAGAAAATAACATTTCCAACTCTGGAGGACGTTGATTGCATACAGCTGGCATCTTTAAATCTGCCATGTGATCACAAAGAGTTACTGATTCTAGTTCACAGGGTCTTTCAAAGACGGGGCAGGGTTTTTGACATAGAAAAGCTTTATAGAGAGATGGTAATGATGTACGGGAGAATTGGTTTTGATCCCTACAAGAAGTGGCCTGAAGATCACTATTATACTAGACATCCGTAATGGCATCCGTCAAGGTTTATCAATTAAATGCTATGAGAAGTAATACCGTCACACAGGAACTTAGAAAAATGACTGAAGAAAACGAGGTAGATATAATACTAATACAGGAGCCTTACTCCGCCTCTGGCAAGGTCACTGGCTTTCCTGTGACGGCTCAGGTTATCTCAACAGGGGCAAATCCCATGTCTACCATAATAATTTTGAACAAATTAATTAAAACAACTGTTATAACACAATTTTGTACTTCTCATATCTCAGTAGTTCAAGTTAATCTAATGAACACGACCTGGTATTTAGTAAATGTTTATTGCCAATTTAGAGATAACATTGAACCCTATTTGCAACATCTCTCTCGTGTCCTGAGAGCGCTACAAGGAAATCTAGTAATAATAACTATGGACAGCAATGCCAAATCCTCGTTGTGGCATAGTCCTGTACAAGATGCTCGAGGTAGTGCACTCGAGGACCTGATAATGGAGCACCACCTCCAGGTGGAGAACCTACCTGGAAATCCACCCACATACAGAAGTAGAGCGGGTGCAGAATCACATATTGATGTAACATTATCCACGGAAAATGTAAGAGATAAGATCAGAAACTGGCATGTACACGATGGACACACAACAAGTGATCATAACTTGATAGAATTTGTAATTTCACTAGGAGTAGTACATGTTTCTGACGAATGGATAATGCAATTAGACTATGGGAAAGCCAATTGGGACCTGCTCGAGGCGGAGTTCCGTCCTCCAGAGTTGGTAAATAATGCTTTTGTCCTCGATGAAGCAGTTGAAGTTCTTGTAACCTCTATAAAGACGGCTGTTGCTGCCTCTGTGCCATTAAAGAAGAGGTACATCCGCAGAGCGACAGCTCCGTGGACTCCTGAGCTTACCAGGCTTCGGCAGGGTATGAGGAGAGCTCGTCGTCTCTATCAACGGGCCTTTACCCAGGACGCAAGACAGTATCACTTGGCAATTTACAGGAGGCAAAAAAGAAATTTTCAGGAATCCTTGATAAAGCACAGACAGAAAAGTTGGGAGGACTTTGTCCACTCGCATCTTGTTTTGGACCCCTGGGGGGTTCCATACAAGATTGTGAGGGAGAAGATCCACTCACCAATGCTCCTGTCAACAGTGAGGATAGCGGACACAGATATAATGACGACAAACTGGCAACAGACTGCTGAGGAATTACTCAGAGTTCTCTTGCCAGATGACGATAGAGGAAACGACACTGAAAGGCAAGCCATGCTGAGACAGGCAGCTGAGGAGCCATACTATAATGAATTAAACGTCTACCCCTTCTCACAGGAGGAGGTAGTAAATGCAGTAAATTCCTTCGCCAGGCGGAAGGCTCCAGGACCAGACGCAATTCCTGCGGAGGTCCTGCAGCATCTGGTACGTAAGTTGGCTCCATGTCTCACAGTTATTTTCAACCACTGCTTAGAAACTCAACGCTTCCCAACGAAATGGAAAACTGCGGAGGTCGTCATTATTAAGAAAGATCCGAATAAAGATCCTACAGTCCCTAAGTCGTATAGACCGATCTGCCTGCTGGATGTCCTGGGAAAGACTCTGGAGAAGCTACTCGTGCATAGACTGTCAAGCCACAGAATACTGCGCGGCATGAGCGAGTTGCAGTACGGCTTTAGGAAGGGTAAATCGACATCAGATGCCATTAACAAAGTAGCCGACACGGCTCGCTCCTCCACCAGTCGGTATGTATTAGGAATCACGGTGGATATATCTGGTGCCTTCGATAGCCTGTGGTGGCCGGCGCTCTTCTCCCGTTTGCGGGAAATTGAGTGTCCGGTGTCACTATATGGCTGTCTGAGGGATTACTGTCAACATAGAGTTGCTAGGATCTCCGCTCCAGGTGCTGTAGTGTCCAAACCTATAACGAAGGGATGCCCACAGGGTTCAGTTTGTGGCCCCATTTTTTGGGACATAAACATGGACCCTTTGTTGCATGCATTACAAGAAAGCAATGCAGTACTTGGTGCGGTTGCCTATGCTGATGACCTCTTCATAATGGTGGAGGGTAACAGTCGTCTGGAAGTAGAAAACCGAGCTGCACTTGCATCAGAAATATTAATGCGGTGGTGCAGTGACTCTAAGTTACAGATTGCACCACATAAGTCATCATATATATTGCTAAAGGGAAAGCTTGCACGTGATCCCACCGTAAGAATAAACAACAGAATAGTCACAAGACAAAAAACCTTAAGATATCTAGGCGTATATATCGACGAGGCCTGGTCATATACTCCACATATAGGTCATGTTGCGATAAAGGCCACAAATATCTTCAACAAGTTGATAAGTATAGGCCAAAGACGATTCCATGTACCACCTGTGGCTACTAAAATGTATCATAACTCTATCCTCGCACCGATTGTGGGGTATGGGGCCAGTGTGTGGGCCCACAGGCTCGCTCTGGTGAGACCCGCACAGTCGGTAAGACGTATACAACGTAACATCATTATACGTTGTGTTGGTGCCTTCGGCACCACACCTACAGACGCTCTACTTGTTCTAATGGGCTTCTGCCCATTAGACATACTTATAAGACAGAATGCTTCAATAACTTGGCTACAAAAACAAGCATATGACAAGATTCATGAGATAACAGGGAGACACTTGGCAAATGTAAAGGAAATTAAAACTTGGGCCTTGGATACGTGGCAAACAGAATGGCAAAATTCGGACACTGGGAGAAGAGTGTATAACCTCCTCCCAAACGTAAGACAAAGGTTAAAGATAAAACATCTCTTGCCAACACAAGGAATAATTCATTTCCTGACCGGGCACGGACCCTACCCGACGCATTTGTATCGGATAGGAAGCCGACCCTCACCAGAGTGTGTCTGTGGCGCCCTTGAAGGGACGCCAGATCATGTAGTTCTTGAGTGTCCAGCATTTGGGCAGGCTGTCTCGGAGTACAGGCAGGAACTTCGTGGTCATCAGTTAATTGACATAATAAGAGATCCAGACAAATATAACATTCTACAGAGATTGGTAGATCAAATCTCAAAAGCAGCAAGAACAGTGTTTGAGAGAATTACTGACGAATAAAACTTAGGGGAGAAACGCCCTACCTCTCAGCAGGTCTGAGTGGTATCGGCATCAATAAATGATGACAACACCAAGAAAACACAGACTCCCACGGTAAGTGGATTGGCTGGCCGGCGCCTGACCGCTCCGATGGGCAGAAGTTCTTCTGCCCTCGGTGGCATGGCTGGTCCGGGACCTGACCGCCACTGCCCTGGGCGTAACAAGTATTATACAGGACAGCATTGAGGGCAAGTTGGGGTGAGTAGGTGAGACTCCCCTATCTATTGCGAAATAGATTAGGAGGATGTCTCGGGGCGTGAGCCTTGGAAGGTTTTGGCTTCATGCTGATCCATACAAATTCCCAGAAATGACTAATATACCGATCATGTCAAGTATATAGTTAAAGTGAAGATGATGATGACAAAAGGAACTGGAGTTAGAGTTTATATGGCTATCAAATTGAATTGAATTGTAATGTAATCAACTTGCGACTAACAAATGTATTGAGACTAAATGTATGTATTAATTGTAATTAACAATCAATAGTTCACAAATACTAAATGTAATTAAGAAAATTGTTGTAGAATAAAAGAATTGTGAACGAATTGTAAACTAACCAATTGTAAACTAACAATTAAACATTGTAAATAATTTTTCATTGTATGTTTTGTAAATAGCGCGTAGTTCTGTAGTGGTAGAAGAAGATAATTGTTAATGTAGAATTGTCACATAACAATTGTATGTAATAAAGGGATGGTTTTGGGAATCAAAATTAAATAAAAACAAGTGGTTTTGCCGGAAGTAGAGCCTGGCCCACCTCCACGTGGTTAGGGACGGGCAACGCTCCAGGATATCCGGAGCGGCTAAGAGGCCAGAATTGTAAACATTGTAATGTATTAATTATTGTAATTAGTATGTAATCAATAAATAAACCACTAAAAGTTGTAATACTACAATAAATAAAATTCATTGTACAGCCCACTATAGGTATCAAGGTGGTGGGCTTTAGTTAGAAATTTGCAAATTGTAAAAAAAAAAAAAAAAAAAAAAAAAAAAAAAAAAAAAAAAAAAAAAAAAAAAAAAAAAAATTGTACCTATGAAACTATTTGCATCAAGTTTAGAACTCCGCTCTTCCCGACGGCCGCGCCTCAACGGCGGGAATTGTGCCGCCCCTCGCCACACCCGCCCGCGCCTTACAGGTGGGACAGCGACGCCTTCAGTGCCGACCGACGGACTCTCGCTGTACCTATGAAACTATTTGCATCAAGTTTAGAACTCCGCTCTTCCCGACGGCCGCGCCTCAACGGCGGGAATTGTGCCGCCCCTCGCCACACCCGCCCGCGCCTTACAGGTGGGACAGCGACGCCCTCAGTGCCGACCGGCGGACTCTCGCTGTACCTATGAAACTATTTGCATCAAGTTTAGAACTCCGCTCTTCCCGACGGCCGCGCCTCAACGGCGGGAATTGTGCCGCCCCTCGCCACACCCGCCCGCGCCTTACAGGTGGGACAGCGACGCCGTCAGTGCCGACCGGCGGACTCTCGCTGTACCTATGAAACTATTTGCATCAAGTTTAGAACTCCGCTCTTCCCGACGGCCGCGCCTCAACGGCGGGAATTGTGCCGCCCCTCGCCACACCCGCCCGCGCCTTACAGGTGGGACAGCGACGCCCTCAGTGCCGACCGGCGGACTCTCGCTGTACCTATGAAACTATTTGCATCAAGTTTAGAACTCCGCTCTTCCCGACGGCCGCGCCTCAACGGCGGGAATTGTGCCGCCCCTCGCCACACCCGCCCGCGCCTTACAGGTGGGACAGCGACGCCCTCAGTGCCGACCGGCGGAGTCTCGCTGAACCATCAAAGGTAAATTTGATAGAGAAAGACCACCCAGACTTGAACTTGATGGGGAAAGGATTAGGTTTGTCCAGGAACATACATACCTCGGCATCACACTTGATGAAAGGCTCCTATTCACCCCCCATGTAAAAAATATCCAAAGGAAATTATCTGCCGTTTCTGGTGCTCTCACAAGAGTAAGCAGGTCTGAGTGGGGGCTGCAAAAGAAAACCCTGCGACTAATATACCAGGCACTTTGTTTATCTGTCTGCAAGTATGGTGCAGCAGCATGGGGAGACCGTACAAAACACAGGTACACTAGGAAAATATTAATGACGATACAAAGGCCATTTTTGTTGCAGATGACGAGGGCCTGTCGAACGGTATCGACAGAAGCACTACAGACTCTCACAGGGTGCATGCCTCTAGACCTAGAAGTGGTGAAAGCAGCCATGCTCTACCATGCTAGACATGGAATTGCTGGATCAGTGGCAGGTCTTGAGGTTCCTATAGTTCCTGCAGGACGCAACCATAGAATTAAAATGTTAGAGGCAATTAGTTCTTTGTTACAGGATGAGTGGCAGGCCAGGTGGAGTCACTCGGACAATGGCAGAGAAACATACAACTGGATACCAGAAGTCTCCTTGTGGCAGACAGAGTGGCGTCGAGACACAACTCCGCCCTACTCCCTAACATGTCTGCTCACCAATCATGGCCTAATGAAGAGACTACAAGATCTAGGCATAGAGAACAATGGAAACTGTGTATGTGGGGCAGAGGAAGATGCTAACCACATACTGTATGCCTGCACAATATATACAGACCCCCGAGAGCAACTAACTGCAGCAGTGGGTCACGAATCTCTCTCATGAGGAAGGAAACACTGCTGCAGACACAGGAGAGCTACTCAGCCTTAAAGACCTTTTGCTGAAGAGGCTTTTGAATGCAGAGAAGTGGCCAGAATAGTTCATGAACTGGAACAGTAAACACATCAAGGTCCTCCCAGTCATTACAAAGGTAGCGACCAGTGAGATTAAGGTCCATGGGGAAGTAAGGCGCTAAATTAGGAGGTCCTAAAGCTCCTTTTCCCCACGGACATGTACAAAAACAGAGGAACATATGGTGAAGCGTATGTTACCATGAGCACTCTACAGCCCCAATAATCCGCGCACCTTGGAGGGACCATGGCTGAGTGTGGAGGGGGATGAGCAATCTCTCAGAGCCCTGAGGATGCCTATACATGGTCTCTGGGACACCAGTGGCGGTAGGGGTATGTTAAAGTGAGGTAAAAGATACGCTCAGAAACTAGACGAGCTAAGATACTGGGTAACCAGTGATCTGTGGCATGAGGGTCTGGCCAACCTGGAGGATCATAGGAGGTCCCCCTAATCCTCTCATAAAAACTATCATGCCACCACGGATGTTATACTGCTGGTGAAAGGGTCGCCTCCAGCAGTGGCGGCGCCGCCTCCACGTGGTTCCCCGTGGGCACCCAATTTTGAGGGTGGCCAAAGGCGCTTCTCCACATGGAGAGTCCGTTCCCCCTCACCGGGGGTAATTTTTCCAAGTCGGTTTCTGTTGGTGGTGTTCTGGCTGCATGGTGGATCATGGGGTGGAGCAGAGGGGAGGATGAGCGAGAGCTCGGGTATCCCCAATGACACCCACCTACTGGGGAGGGGAAACCCAAACCAATGACCATGTACGATACTGTACCTATGAAACTATTTGCATCAAGTTTAGAACTCCGCTCTTCCCGACGGCCGCGCCGCAACGGCGGGAATTCTGCCGCCCCTCGCCACACCCGCCCGCGCCTTACAGGTGGGACAGCGACGCCCTCAGTGCCGACCGGCGGAGTCTCGCTGTACCTATGAAATAAATGCAATGAGAAGTGCACAAGTAAACTATGAGTTACGCAAACTGGCGGAAGAACACAAAGCTGATATATTATGCATGCAAGAACCGTACTCCCGGGAGGGTAAAATCCCAGGAATGATAGCTACAGCTCAAGTAATTATGAAAGGAGACAGACCGATGTCTGCAATAGTGATTCTAAATAATAATATAAAAACAATAGTATTAAATCAATTCACAAACGAGCACATTGTAACAATCGAAGTACAAGCCACAAACACAAAATGGTATTTGGTATCAATTTATTGTCAATATAGAGAACCGATAACAATGTATTTAGAACAATTAAAGGTAATATGTAGAACATTACAGGGCTATCAAGTAATAATAGCAATGGATGCAAATGCAAAGTCATTCCTGTGGCATAGCGGAGAACAAGATGAAAAAGGCCAGGAATTAGAAGATGTAATAAGTGAACTAAATCTAGATGTAATAAACACACCTAGTGAGATACCTACATATTCAAATAGAGCAGGGGCAAAAACAAACATAGATGTAACATTGGCGAATAATAGGGCTAACAATAAAATAGATAATTGGGAGGTACTGGAGAATGCAACAACTAGTGATCACAATGTAATCAAATATATACTAAAAGCAGAACAGAGGGTAGCGCCGCAGGAATGGCTTTCAGAATATGACTACAAAAAAGTAGACTGGAAAAGACTCTCTCGGGAGTATAGCCCGCCGGAGCTGGATGAGGATCTCGAGATTGACGAGATAGCGGAGCAGATAGTTAATAGCATAAAGGAGGTAATTGACGCAGTCGTACCAAAGAGAAGCAGAGTCCAAAGCCTGCACCCAGCACCATGGACTCCAGAACTAAGTGACCTACGTCAGGCTACGCGCAGGGCAAGACGCAGGTATCAGCGCACATTCTACCCACAAGATAGAGAATATAGACTGAATATATACAGGCAATACAGGGAGAGATATAGAAGAGAAATCATAGAAGTAAGGAAAAGAAGCTGGGAAAATTTCGTAAGAAATAACCTAGCAATGGATCCCTGGGGAAAGCCATATAAGCTAGTAAGGGAAAAAATAAGAGCCCCAACAGTCCTATCATCTATAAGAATACCAAATGAAAACAGAACGACCACAACCAGACAAGAGACAATAATGGTGCTCCTCCAAGCCCTGCTACCGGATGATGACCCCACTGAGGACACAGCGGAGCAGGCAGCTATAAGAGATAGAGCACAAAGAGAATATAACAACAACATAATAGTCTACCCCTTCTCACCGCAGGAGGTGGCAGAAGTAATATCAAATCTAAAAAGAGGGAAATCTCCCGGACCCGACAGGGTTACGGTCGAGGTTCTTCAGGCAATAAAAGGAAAAATAGCCCCAATATTGGCAAATCTTTACAATAAAAGTTTGGAAAGAGGCACTTTTCCACTAAGATGGAAAAGAGCGGAAGTAATAATACTTAGGAAGCCAGACAAGGATCCAATGGAGTGTAAAGCATACAGGCCAATATGTCTGCTAGATACCATGGGCAAAGCCCTAGAAAAATTGCTCTGTGCGAGACTGACCGGTCATCGGGAAATGGCAGGGATGCATGAGTGGCAATTCGGATTCCGCCGTGGAAAATCGACGGAGGACGCCATCAACACGGCGGCCGAACTTGTCAGCTCGCCGACCTGTACATATGTTCTAGGAGTAATGGTGGACATCTCAGGGGCGTTTGACAATTTGTGGCGGCCGGCGCTGTTTACCTGCTTGCAGGAAATGCAGTGTCCGGCAGCACTATACAAATGCTTCAAGAGCTACTGTAGAGGCCGGGTGGTACATATGACGTCTCCGAATGCGGTTGTGACCAAGAACATCACCAAAGGATGTCCACAGGGATCAGTTTGCGGCCCCGTATTTTGGGATATAAATATGGAGCCGTTGCTGCATTCCCTGCAGCAGGAAGCATCAGTATTGGGGGCCGTTGCATACGCGGACGACCTGCTAATTCTAACACATGGAAACAGCCGACAACAACTAGAAGGACGAAGTAGAGACATAATGGAAATTCTAAGTGCCTGGTGTCGAAATTCGAAGATGGCAATCGCGCCACAAAAATCTAACTATATGCTCCTGAAAGGGAAAATGGTAAGGGATCCGTCAATAAGGATCGACAACACAATCGTAGTAAGGAAAAACATAAGTAAATATCTGGGTGTCTACCTGGATCAAGGATGGAACTTCAAGACCCACATCGAACAAATAGGAGGGAAAACATTATCGATAATGCACAAACTAATAAGAATAGGACAGCAACGATTTCATTTACCACCAAATGTTATCAAACTATACCATGGCAGCTTGCTAGTGTAGATGATGGGATATGGGTCAAGTTTATGGGCCCACAGGTTGCGCCTTCTGAAGCCTTCCATGGCTGTGAGGAGAATACAAAGAAATATACTACTACGATCTATAGGGGCATTTGGCACAACACCGACAGATGGTTTACTAGTCATAATGGGTCTCTGCCCATTAGACTTACTAATAAGACAGAAAGCAGCTAATTATTGGTTAAAAAAGGGTAATTTTGACAAAATTAGGGAAATAATGGGGAAACACTTGGGAAGTAAGCTGGAAATAAGAGAAGAAACAATAAGCATATGGCAACAACAATGGGATAACTCTCAAACAGCAAGAAGGGTTCACGAAGTTTTTCCAAATATAAAAGAAAGACTAAAATATAAAAAATTCCAACCAAGTCAAGGTCTAATACATTTCCTCACAGGGCATGGACCCTACCCTGTGTACTTACGCAGGATAGGGAAAAAGGAGACAGAAGAGTGTGAATGTGGGGTCCAGGTGGGCACCCCAGAACATATATTAGAGTGCACCACTCTCACTAGAGAAGATCAAGAGGAAAGGTACAGACTAAACACTAACATTACACGGGAAATAATATGGGATGAAGAGAAAGCACAAATATTAGACAAGATAACTACAAAAATATTAGAAGTAGCATTACAAATGTATAACATATAGTACTGTAAGAATAGCTCAACCAAGACAAGCACTAGGGGATATGGCCTGCCAAGCCCCTGGTGCCTACTGGACAGAAAAGAAGATGGAGCAGGAGGAGAGGAAGAGAGTCGGACACTCCCATCCCTTCCTTGGGAGGGAGATTGGAGCGATGGAAGAAGACTGGTGGGGCCGCCGTCGCGCTGGGCCGGCCGCCTTCCAGGATGGACCGTACCGGCCACCTTAGGTCAGGCCGGACACTGCGAGCTGGATCGTCCCACCAAGAAGAGGGTTCCTCCACTCCAGTCTTGCCAACGGAAAGATAGTAGAGTAGTTAAGTAGATAGCGCTCAAATATGTAGAAAAGTAGTAGGAGTGCTATACATAGAGTAGATACGGTGTTGGGAAATTGGTGATGGGTGATAATGGAAAAAACAGAAAAAGGCAGTGGTTAGCAAACACTAGCGGGCCGGGTCCACGTCCCTAGGGATGGTAACCTACCGGAATAGCCAGTAGGGCTAAGTAGGCTGAATAAATTGTAAAATAGAATTAACATAATAGTAGAATTAGCAAACAAATAATTGTGAACCTGTAGAAACCTAACTTATGGTGAACTTGTAGAAACCTAGTAGAAAACTTGTAAGTTTGAAACGTAGAAACTAATAACAGATAAATAAAAATTGGTAAAATAGAAAAGCTCTGTAAAAAAAAAATGTTTTGTATAACTACAAAAATATGAGATAGACTAAGTATTGTAACATAGTATTAGAAATAACAATGTATTAGAGATTGTAAGGTCCATTTATGTCTAAGGCTGGCTGGCTGGCACTGAGCACTATGGGACTCAACTGCTGAGGTCATTAGTCCCCTAGAACTTAGAACTAGTTAAACCTAACTAACCTAAGGACAACACAAACATCCATGCCCGAGGCAGGATTCGAACCTGCGACCGTAGCGGTCTTGCGGTTCCAGACTGCAGCGCCTTTAACCGCACGGCCACTGCGGCCGGCTATGTCTAAGGGATGGACCATATAATGAAGAATAAATTTGTAAAAAATTTGTACCTATGAAACTATTTGCATCAATTTTAGAACTCCGCTCTTCCCGACGGCCGCGCCTCAACGGCGGGAATTGTGCCGCCCCTCGCCACACCCGCCCGCGCCTTACAGGTGGGACAGCGACGCCCTCAGTGCCGATCGGCGGACTCTAGCTGTACCTATGAAACAGCTCCGGCTGTCTCATACTGTGGGCCCTCAAGCTGTGCGGGCTCTCGGTTGGTAAAAGGCAGTGTGGGGAAGGATGCGTCACAAACAGCCTCTCCTTCTCAAGTGCCCTTACCTGCCTTCTTGAGGTGGAGCTGTTAAGCCCTCGGGCAACTGAAGGGTAGGGGCGCGACAGTGTGCTGAACAACTTGTACACTGGTTCTGATAGCTGCATTTGCTGTGGTGGGATCCTGCCCCAAGTCGGCGAAGGCCACTCGCCTTGTCTTGGACCCCAAGGCATGCTCCACCAAGCCGGGGCGTGGTGACATGTCCCCGGTCAGGTTAGATGGGTCCAGACCTCCGAACGTCTGGGGGACCGGCCCGGCACCTGAGTAGGACCGGGTCTTTGGCCTTTGGTGGGAACCTAGCCTAGTAGGGGGCGAAGGACGGAGAGTGAATCCGCTCTCCCGGAATGCGGGTGGCATTCGCCGATAAGGGAGCGGGTGAAAACTGTGGTGGTGTGGCTGTTGAAGAGGACTAGTGCGCTGTACCCACGGCGTGCTAAACCTGGCAGCTCAGTTACTGATAGCTCATGGTCAAGGGGTGGGACCGGTGAGCGAGCTGCATATAGCCTCCCCCCATGACAGACCGGCCGGTCCGGGGCAAGGGACGGGCCTCCACTTTTACACTCTCTAATTATCAAAATGGCTGAGAATCAAGACAGTGGTAATACGTTAGATACTAGTGAAATTTCGAGCCCCGAGAATGTGTCTGTCGCTGAGCGACATGCGAAGTTTTTGAAATTGCTGGATACTAGCATCAAAAATGGTAAGATCAGCAATTATGCTATTAACCATATTAGGGACTTTGTAGCCAACTGGGCAATCGCCCACTCTCAGTTAGAAGGTAGGGTAACAGAATTAGAAATAGAATATGAAAGACTTAGAGGTCAACCGGCCCGGTCTTATGCTGCGGTTGCTAGAGCCCCAGTTGCCAAGGCACCGACAGCGAAACAAACTATACAGGACAACATTAAGAAAGTTACTCCCACAGTGTTCATTAAACCTAAACATGGTGATGACATTAAGGCTGTTAAGTCAGTATTCGAGAAGTGCATAGATCCTAAGAAGGATAAGATAAAGATAAATAATGTACGCACTGCAAAGAATGTGCTGATAGTAGAAGCAGCATCACAAGAGGACTGCCAAAAGATCTTAAACAACGAACAACTAAACAATAAAGTGAAGTGTGAACCTCCTCGCAAGCGTCGACCTTTGATGTGTCTGTATGATGTACCTACGTACATGACAACAGACAATCTGGTAGACGCAATATATACCCAAAATTTCGATATGAACATGACAAGAGGAGAATTCGATGAACAGTTTAAGATACGCTTTAAAGTAGGACCACGTGAGAAACTGACAAAACACCACGTGGTAGAAGTCTCGCCAGGTTTATGGAAATCGCTAACGAGAATGGGTCGGTTGTATGTTGGCTACTCTGCGTTGAATATAAAAGATTACCTGGCAGTGCCGAGATGCACTAAATGCCAGGACATTAGTCATACGAATAAGTATTGTACG
The DNA here is from genome assembly GCF_021461395.2 of Schistocerca americana. Lineage (NCBI taxonomy): Eukaryota > Metazoa > Arthropoda > Insecta > Orthoptera > Acrididae > Schistocerca > Schistocerca americana. Next base: position 198,817,472 of record NC_060127.1, read on the forward strand.
CAACCCGATGTCATATGCGGCCATTGTGGCCTCTCTGGACATATTAAGAAAGGCTGTCCTAATAAGGACAAAGGTGCAGTATGTGTACCATGCAGAAGACGAGGCCGTAAGTGTGGTGGACCTAAAGATTGTCCAACCCACCGAATGTTCTTAGATAGACTTATTCAAAGAACAGATTATGGCGATATTTAAAGTGCTACAAGTCAATGCCATGCGCAGCCAGATGGTTGCACATGAGCTAAGGAAAGTAGCGGAACAAGAAGGAATCGATATTCTATTGATACAAGAACCGAACTCCTGTGCGGGTCGAGTCTCTGGTTTTCCCACAACAGCACAGGTGGTTTCCTCGGGTGGGAACCCCATGAGTGCAATTATAGTATTGAACAAAACTATTAAAACTACGATATTAAATCAGTTCTGTACTGAGCATATTATAGTTGTACAACTTAATTTGTTGTCCTACAGTATGTACATTGTAAACGTCTACTGCCAGTTCAGACATGACATCAAGATTTATCTTGATCAGCTGAATTGGATTCTAAGAGTTTTAGCCGGGCAGGCTATTATTGTAGCTCTTGATGCTAATGCAAAGTCCCCACTCTGGCACAGTGATGTACAGGACGGTAGGGGTGCGGAGCTAGTTGATTTGATAATGGAAACGCACATGCATGTGCTAAACTTGCCTGGGTACCCCCCGACCTACTCAGGGAGGGCGGGTGCCACATCAAATATTGATGTCACACTAGCAAGCGAGAGGGCAGCACCCCACGTCCATAACTGGCAAGTAAGAGAACATGTAACTGTCGGTGATCATAACAGTATAACATTTGAAATAGCGCCGACCATCGCGGATGTGCCAGGTGAGTGGGTGGAACGGTACAACTATGCTCGGACAGACTGGGACCGACTCGTGCAGGTGTTCAGTCCTCCCGAGTTCGGAGAGGACATAGGTAATATTGATGAAGCTGTGGAGGAGCTGGTAAGCTCCGTGCAAACGGCTATCACACTGGCTGTACCTCGAATAGCGAGATACATCTGCAGGGAGTCCACCCCGTGGACCCCTGAATTGACTGTGCTTGAACGATCGGTCAGAAGGGCGCGAAGCAACTATCAAAGGAGCTTTGCCCATGACGAACGACAATACCACCTGCGTATTTATCGTCGTCTGAAGCAGAGATACAAGGATCAGTTAGACATCACAAGGCGCCAATCCTGGGAAAGATTTGTGAACGATCAGTTGGGAACAGACCCTTGGGGAGTTCCCTACAAAATCGTTCGAGAAAAAATTAGATCGCCCATGATGCTGTCTACGCTGCGTGCTGGGGATGGTGACACGACCAAGAATTGGGATGAAACAGCAAGATTGCTGTTGGACACATTACTCCCAGATGACATCGAGGACCAGGACTCGCACGAGCAGCGAGAAATACGTCAGGCACTCTCGATCCCGTATCTTAACGATACAAACGTGCGCCCTTTCTCAGCAGAGGAGGTAGAAGCAACCATCTACACCTTTGCAAGGAAGAAGGCGCCGGGTCCTGACGGGATCCCTGTGGAGATCTTACAGGGACTCGCACACTTGGTCGCCCCGGCATTAAGTCGTATTTACAGCGTCTGTTTACAAAGGGGCTATTATCCACTACAGTGGAAACTGCGGAAGTAGTAATTATCAGGAAAGGCCCGGATAAAGATCCAACGGTGCCGAAATCCTATCGGCCTATCTGTCTGCTGGATGTAATGGGCAAAGCATTTGAGAAGTTGCTGGCTGACCGTCTCCAGAGTCATCGAACTCTGCATGGTATGAGTGATAGGCAGTTCCGATTCCGAAAGGGTCGCTGCACCCAGGATGCGATCAATGAGGTTTGCCGAATTGTTCACTCTGCGACATCAAAGTATGGCCTTGGCATAATGATAGACATCTCAGGGGCCTTCGACAACCTGTGGTGGCCGGCACTCTTCTCTCGCCTGCGAGAGATTGGGTGCCCGCAGCTGCTGTATGGCTGTCTGGAGGCCTACTGTGATGGAAGGACTGCTAAGATAACGGCTCCTGGAGCCGTCGTATCTAAAAGGGTATCCCGTGGTTGTCCTCAGGGATCGGTGTGTGGTCCAATTTTTTGGGATATTAACATGGAACCTTTGTTGAACATCCTGCAGGAAGAGACTGCAGTTCTGGGAGTCGTTGCTTATGCGGATGATCTCGCAATTCTAGTAGAAGGTGACACTCGCAATGTGATCGAAGACCGATCACGACAGGCTATTGAACTGTTAACCAACTGGTGTAAGAAGACTAAAATGTCTATTGCACCACAAAAATCGCTATATATGCTCTTGAAAGGCAAGTTGAATAGGGACCCAACAGTCAGAATTAATGGCCAAGCAGTGTCACGACAGAGATATGCCCATTACCTTGGGGTATATTTAGATGAGAATTGGAGTTTCATTCCGCATATTGAGCAAATAACGACAAAGTCCTTAGCTTTGTTCAATAAGATAATATCAATTGGACAAAGAAGGTTCCATCTGCCGTCAAAGGCAATAAATATGTATCACAACAGTATATTGGCACCAATAGTAGGGCACGCATCCAGTGTGTGGGCCCACAGGCTAGCTTTGGTGCGGCCTGCCGCCGCTGTCAGGCGAATACAGAGGAACGTTCTGCTGAGATGCATCGTTGCATTCAGCACAAGTCCAACAGATGCACTGTTGGTAATTATGGGTCTATGCCCACTAGACCTAATAATAAGGCAGCACGCAGCCTTCTACTGGCTGCACAAACAGAACATTGAAAGGGTGCAAAATATAATGGGCATTCCTCTGATAAGTGTCAAAGCCATTCGTGAAAGAGTGCTTGACATCTGGCAGGACGAATGGGATGGGTCCACTACAGGCCGCAGAGTCCATGGGTTTCTACCCACAGTGAGAGGCAGATTAAAGAACAAGATAATAAAGCCCTCACAGGGACTAGTTCACTTCCTTACTGGACACGGTCCCTACCCCACGTACCTGCACAGAATAGGGAAAAGGCCAACACCGGAATGTGACTGTGGTGCCCACGAAGGATCGCCAGAACACATAGTGTTCGAGTGCCCAATATATGAACAGGTTGTCTCAGGGGAGAGGCAGCTTCTGCGGACTAGAAATGTTAATGAAATATTAACAGAAAGCGAATTGTTCAGCAATTTCGCAAAATTGGTTAACAAAATCTCAAGGGAGGCCCAGCGAGCCTACCTTGGGAGAGAGTAAATCCGCTTAAGATCTAATGCGCAATTGTACATATGTACATATTATGTTTGTTTAAGTGTTGACTTAGAGTAGTGAGTAGTTGTAGTTAGATCAGCATGGTGGTGGGGGGGAATAAAAGAGTTGCATAAATGGAGTGGTTTCTCTAGTAGTAGCGGCCCGCCTCCACGTGGCTAGGGACGGGCAACTCTCTGGCAGGATTCCAGAGAGGCTAAGAGGCCTATAATTCACAAAAGGCAAAGTTGCTTAATAAATATAAAGTATGCATTCACTAATAAACCACTTCTGTAATGCTAATAGTAGAGATAGTCAGTCTTAGTACGCCCACTCAAAAGTATTAGAAAGTGGGTTATGGATGGTACATAAATTTGGGGGAAAAAAAAAAATTGTACCTATGAAACTATTTGCATCAATTTTAGAACTCCGCTCTTCCCGACGGCCGCGCCTCAACGGCGGGAATTGTGCCGCCCCTCGCCACACCCGCCCGCGCCTTACAGGTGGGACAGCGACGCCCTCAGTGCCGACCGGCGGACTCTCGCTGTACCTATGAAACTATTTGCATCAAGTTTAGAACTCCGCTCTTCCCGACGACCGCGCCTCAACGGCGGGAATTGTGCCGCCCCTCGCCACACCCGCCCGCGCCTTACAGGTGGGACAGCGACGCCCTCAGTGCCGACCGGCGGACTCTCGCTGTACCTATGAAACTATTTGCATCAAGTTTAGAACTCCGCTCTTCCCGACGACCGCGCCTCAACGGCGGGAATTGTGCCGCCCCTCGCCACACCCGCCCGCGCCTTACAGGTGGGACAGCGACGCCCTCAGTGCCGACCGGCGGACTCTCGCTGTACCTATGAAACTAGCTGCATAGCTGTCTCATGCTATGTGCCCCGATTTTTGTGGGCACATGGTTGGGAATAGGCAGCGGGGGAAGGATGCGACTCGAACATCTTAGCCTCTCCTTCCCAAGTGCCCCTGCTCGCCTTCTCGAGGTGGAGCTGTTAAGCCTTCGGGCGACCGAAAGGCAGGGGTGCGACAGCGTGCTGAACATCTTGTACGTCGGTTCCGGATGCTGCATTTGTCGCGGCGGGATCCTGGCCCAAGTCGGCGAAGGTCACCGGCCTTGCCCCTGGAACTCCGGGGCATGATCCGCCAAGCCAGGGCGTGGTGACACGTCCCCGGTTAGGTTAGATGGGTCCAGACCCCCGAACGTCTGGGGGACCGGCCCGGCACCTGAGTAGGACCGGGTCTTTAGCCTTTTGGTGGAAACTCGGCCTAGTAGGGGGGCGAAGGACGGAGGGTGAATCCGCTCTCCCGGAATGCGGGTGGCATTCGCCGGTAAGGGAGCGGGAGAAAACTTCGATGATGCAGCATTCGAAGAGGACTAGTGCGCTGTTCCCACGGCGCGCTAAACCTAGCAGCTCTGTCGTTGAAAGCTCTTGGTCAAGGGGCGGGACCGGTGAGCGAGCTGCATTTAGCCTCCCCCCATGCCAGAGAGGCCGGTCCGGGGAAAGAGACGGGCCTTCATTTTTTCACTCTCTTCATCTGTCATAATGGCCGAACTTGTGGAGAGTGATCATGCGCTCGAGGTTGAATCAGTTCGCGATGAGGATTTATCAGTAGCCGAGCGTCATGCTCGTTTATTGAGTCTATTAGATTACAGTGTTAAGAACGGAAAGATCAGGTACGTGGCGATTAATAATATTCGGGATTGTGTTGCCAGGTGGGCGATGGCCCATTCCCAATTGGAAGGCAGACTGATGGAACTACAGAAAGAGAATGAACGCCTTAGAAATCAGCCACCAGTTGTTAAGTCATATGCTGCGGTTGCGAGTACCCCTGTGGTTAAGGCGCCGACGGCGAAAGAAACCATTCAGGAGAATATTAAGAAAACCGTGCCAACAGTGTTTATTAAACCGAAAGACGGAGAGGACATCCGGGCAGTTAAGACTGCTTTTGAAAAATGCATTGATCCGAAACGGGATAAAATCAAAATTAATACTGTAAGAACCGCGAAAAATGTTCTGATTGTGGAAACAGCGACTCCGGAGGATAGTCACCGGATCATGACAAACCCTCAGCTTGCTGACAAGGTTAAGTGCGAACCGCCAAGGAGGCGAAGGCCTTTAATGTGCCTTTATGATGTTCCATCATACATGAATGCAGACAGTTTGTTGGATGCTATATATGTACAGAATTTTGATGCGATAATGACGAGGGAAGAGTTTGACACCCAGTTTAGATTAAGGTTTAAAGTTGGACCAAGAGAAAAAGTCACAGTGCATCACGTAGTAGAGGTCTCACCTGAATTGTGGAAACCTCTTACCAGAATAGGCAGATTATATGTCGGTTATTCCGCATTAAATATTAAGGACTATTTGGCGGTGCCGCGGTGCACCAAATGCCAAGATCTGAATCACACAAACAAGTATTGTCACGAAGAACATGCCTTGTGTGCCCATTGTGGGCAGGCGGGTCACGAAAGGAAGGCCTGTCCTAATAAGGACAGAGCCCCCATCTGTATACCATGCAAAAAGAGAGGAAGGAAGTGTGGTGGACCCAAAGACTGCCCCACCTACCGGATGTTCCTCGACAGAATAATACAAAGGACCGATTATGGCGACCCTTAAGGCGCCGAAAAAGAAATCACCAAGTAAAATGAAAAGGGACGCGGAACGGGGTAAGTTAATAAGTAAAGCTCTGTCCACAGGTTCGCTGTACAGCCCGGACGAGGTTCGGGACATCACTGGAGGATCGATGGTCGACGTCGGCATCCAGACAGATGCCGACTTGGAGACGGCGGTCGGTCGGCTAACTTGCCGAATGTCGAGTACCAAGTTGGAGGAGCCTGTGAAGCAAGATCTGCAGATGTCGAATCAAGAAGACGCGAGTAAAGTCCCTACTGAAGATAATAGTGGTGGTGGTGGTGGTAGTGGTGGTAGTAGTAGCTTAGATGCGAATACTGTAAATAATGTAAAATTGAGTACTGCAAATAATGTAAAGCTGAATGGTGAAAGGATTTCTTATAATGCAGTTGGTCCAGGAGGGGTGTACAATGACTTTGAACGCAAGTTGCGATTAAACAGGCTCGAGGAGCCGGCATTGTTAACAACTGCACTGAGGCAGCTTGTGAGGACTGGACATAGTAATGGCGCAGATATCACGTATCCAGCCTTGGAGGACGTGGATTGCATAAGATTGCACGCGGCAAACCTTCCGTCGCAACCTGATGAATTAAAGGAATTGGTGGAGCAGGTATTTGCTAGGCGAGGCCGTAAATTTGATCTCGAGAAAATATATAAAGACATGGTAAAGATGTACGGCAGAAATGTTGCAGATCTCTCGAAGCCATGGCCCGCCAGCCGCCTGCATGTCTTTTATCCCCCTGGTTGATGTTGTGCTTTAAAGTACTGCAAATTAATGCTATGCGTAGCCATTTGGTTACGCAAGAGCTTAGGAAAATCGCGGAAGACGATTTATTGGATATATTAGTAATTCAAGAACCTGCCTCCTGTGCTGGTCGGATTCCTGGATTTCCTGCAACCGCGCAAGTGGTGTTCTCTGGTGAGAATCCCATGAGCGCGGTTGTCGTTTTGAACAAATGTATTAAAACAACTGTGCTTACACAATTTTGCAATGATCATGTAATTGTTGTCCAACTTAATTTGATGTCGCACTTGTTATATTTCGTCAATGTGTACTGCCAATTTAGACAACATATTATTGGATTTCTTAATCAGTTGGACTGGATTTTAAGAAGGTTACAAGGAAAGCCGGTCATTGTGAGTATGGACGCTCATGCAAAGTCCCCATTGTGGTTTAGTGTTGAGCAAGATGAGCGGGGAGCTGAGCTGGAAAATCTTACAATGCAGATGCAGCTTGACGTTATAAATCAACCAGGCAATCCGCCTACCTATTCAGGAAGAGCGGGTGCTGTTTCTAACATAGATGTTACACTTGCAACTCTAAGCGCAGCACCGCACATCAGAAATTGGAGAGTTGTGAGTAATCTCACAATTGGTGATCACAATTGTATATTTTTTGATTACCATATGGTGATTGAAGAAGATCCTGGGGACTGGGTGGAGCGCTATAATTACCAAAAGACGAATTGGAATCGACTGGCACAGGTGTATCGTCCTCCAGGGCTGGGACTAGACGTGGAAATACACAATGTGGATGAGGTGGTGGACGAATTGGTCGCATCTGTTGCGGCGGCTATTGCTGCGTCCGTTCCTCGGGTGGCAAGGTTTGTTCGCAAACAGGCTACTCCGTGGTCCCCCGAGCTGACTGAGCTCAAGCGATCTGTCAGACGGGCAAGGAGTAACTACCAGAGGAGTTTTACACAAGAAGAGAGACAGTATCATCTAAGGATCTATCGTCGCCTCAAGGCCCGATACCAGGATTCCGTGCAACAGGCAAGACGACAGTCGTGGCAGAACTTTGTGAATGAGCAGTTGGGATTGGACCCCTGGGGGGTCCCGTACAAACTTGTAAGAGAAAAAAATCAGAGCCCCCACGATGCTGTCTACTCTGCGGTTGGAAGATGGACAGTGTACAACGACATGGGAAGATACAGCAAGAGCCCTGATGAAGGTCTTGTTACCGGACGACGTCGTCGAGGAGGATACTGTGGAGCAGCGGGCAATACGGACTGCTTTATCTGAGCCATATGGAAATGAAGCACATGTGTACCTTTCTCGTCTGAGGAGGTGGTCGCAGCGCTTCATACTTTTGCCAGGAAGAAGGCGCCTGGTCCTGATGGGGTGCCGGTAGAAATACTACAGTTTTTAGCCCCTCAGCTTGCTCCAGACTTAGCCAAAATCTACAATACATGTTTACAACTGGGGAAGTATCCAAGAAGATGGAAAATTGCAGAAGTCGTGGTCATCAAGAAGGGTTCTGATAAGGATCCACAGTCGCCCAAGTCATATCGACCAATTTGTCTCTTAGACGTGTTGGGCAAAACCTTTGAAAAGTTGCTCACTGACAGACTCTTGAGCCATAGGGCTTTGCACAGCATGAATGATCGGCAGTTTGGATTCCGAAGGGGTCGCTCCACACAGGACGCGATCAATGAGGTGTCTCGAACTGTCCACTCGGCCCGTGCGAAGTACGTTCTGGGCATCATGGTGGATATTTCAGGGGCCTTCGACAACCTATGGTGGCCGGCGCTCTTCTCACGCTTGCGCGAGATGGAGTGTCCTGGGCCGCTGTATCGATGTCTGGAGGCCTACTGTAATGATAGACTGGCAAGGATCACGGCTCCCGGTGCTGTAGTATCCAAGCAAATATCCCGGGGTTGTCCCCAGGGATCCGTATTAGGCCCAGTTTTCTGGGATATAACTATGGAACCGCTGCTGAACATCTTGCAGGGGGATGCTTCAGTCTTGGGTGTTGTGGCCTATGCGGACGACCTTGTCATACTTGTGGAAGGGAATAGCAGACATGTGATTGAAGAACGTGTCAGAGTAGCCGTTAGGCTGTTGCAAAATTGGTGCAATAGATCTAAATTGAAAGTGGCACCTAGGAAATCATTGTACATGTTGTTGAAGAGTAAGCTTAATAGAGACCCAACGGTCCGAATAAATGACGTTATAGTTTCCAGACAAAGATCTGCAAGATACTTGGGAGTCTATCTTGACGAATACTGGAATTTTGGTGAGCATATTAAGCAGGCTGCTGCAAAGGCGTTGGCCTTGTTCAATAAACTTATAACCATAGGGCAGCGGGGTTTCCACCTGCCGCTGAAAGCACTGAGAATGAATCATAATTGTTTGTTGGCACCTATAGTTGGGTATGGTGCGAGTGTGTGGGCCCACAGGCTAGCCTTGGTGAAGCCAGCGATAGCGGTCAGACGGGTTCAGAGAAATGTGCTTGTAAGATGTGTAGGCGCTTTCGGAACTAGTCCCACAGATGCTCTGCTGGTGGTGATGGGGTTGTGTCCATTGGAATTGATAATTCGCCAACATGCGGCAATATATTGGCTCCAGAAACACGATATTGAGCGTGTTCGAGATATAATGGGCGCACCCCTCACTAGCATCAGGGCAATTAAAAGTCAGCTACTAAACATATGGCAAGAGGAGTGGGATCACTCAGAGACAGGCAGGCGTGTTTACACATTTATGCCAAGTGTCAGAGTAAGACTCAAGTATAAAATAATAATGCCTTTCCCTGGCGTTATTCAGTTTCTGACCGGTTATGGACCCTATCCCGAATACTTATATAGAATTGGAAAAAGACCCACGCCAAGGTGTGACTGTGGGTTCCCGCAAGGTACGCCTGAGCACGTGGTGTTTTCATGTCCTATGTATGATCAAGCTGCCTCAGAGGAGAGGCGGCTATTACCAACACTGGATGTGATCAACATCTTAAACAATGCGGACAATTATAAAATTTTTTCGAAATTGACTAATGCTGTGTCTCTTGAGGCACAGCGAAACTACTTAGCATGACATTGTCACACGAGACATGTTAACTACGAGGAGATTAACACATGTACACCTCAGCTGGTCCGCCCCAGGGATGGCGACTTGCGTCGGACCGCCTGGGGCTTGGCCGCTGAGCGGGAAAGGAAGTTTTTAGCGAGAGGAAGAGTGCTAAGCAGAATAAAGATTAGAATGTGTGCAGTTAGGAGTAATCTGGTGTTGGTGCTGGCTGCCTCTCGCTACAGGATGTTATGTTGTGTTGTGTAGTGTTGATGTGTGACTAACTTTGAACTTGCAAGTGCAAAAAGTAAATGGAGTTGTTTGACAAACTTTGTTGTAAATAATGTATCATATAGTAGAGTAGATCAAAAGGGGTGGTGGAGGGAGTAGTGAATCTTGTACAGTGGTTTTGTGCATAGATAGTAGCGGCCCGCCTCCACGTGGCTAGGGACGGGCAACTCTCCGGGTATCGCCTGGAGAGGCTATGAGGCCGTTTCTTTTCTTTTGTTTCTGTGGAGCAGAATGCTCATTTTCTGTTATTGTTTGTTTTGATGAAAATGTAACCACTACTGTAACTTAGTAGCAATGTTTAGTAAGTAGTACGCCCACGCATAAATATTAGGAAGTGGGTTTTTGTATGTATAATAAATTGAAAAAAAAAATTTGTACCTATGAAACTATTTGCATCAATTTTAGAACTCCGCACTTCCCGACGGCCGCGCCTCAACGGCGGGAATTGTGCCGCCCCTCGCCACACCCGCCCGCGCCTTACAGGTGGGACAGCGACGGCCTCAGTGCCGACCGGCGGAGAGTCGCTGTACCTATGAAACTGGGCCAAGATAAGAACCCTACACTTGCAAAGTCCTATAGGCCCATCTGTTTACTTGACGTTTTGGGCAAAACCTTTGAAAAGCTTCTGATGTCTAGACTGTCTAGCCACAGGCTTCTTCGTGGTATGAGTGAATTGCAATACGGGTTCAGAAAGGGCAAGTCTACATCTGATGCCATAAATAAAGTAGCAAGTATTGTGCACTCGTCCACGAAGAAATATGTCCTGGGCATCATGGTGGATATTTCCGGCGCCTTCGACAACCTGTGGTGGCCGGCGCTCTTCTCCCAGTTAAGGGAGATGGAGTGCCCAGGGGCGCTATACGGTTGCCTGAAGGATTACTGTCGGAAAAGAGTTGCGAGAATCACGGCTCCTGGTGCCGTGATGTTGAAAGACATCTCAAAGGGCTGCCCGCAGGGTTCTGTGTGTGGCCCCGTGTTCTGGGATGTAAACATGGACCCCCTGCTGACAACTTTGGATGGGAACGACACGGTACTGGGAGCGGTGGCGTATGCAGACGATCTTTTCATCATGGTCGAGGGAGATAGTCGTGCTGAAATAGAGAATAAAACAGTACAAGCATCTGAGATCTTAATGCAATGGTGCCAAAAGTCAAAACTACAAGTTGCACCACATAAATCAAATTACATTCTTTTAAAAGGAAAGCTGGCCCGTGATCCAGTCGTGCGGCTGGATAATAGATTAGTTGCGAGATCTAGGTCCGCAAGATACTTGGGCGTCCTCATGGATGAGGCGTGGAGCTATGCTCCGCACATCGACCATGTGGCTACCAAATCCCTTACAATATTCAACAAACTGATCAGCATTGCTCAAAGACGTTTCCATTTGCCCCCCGGGGCAACTAAAATGTACAATAATTGTATACTGATACCGGTTGTGGGGTATGGTTCCAGCGCGTGGGCGCACAGGCTCACTCAGGTGAAACCGGCACGTGTTATCAGACGAATACAGCGAAATGTAATTATGCGGTGTGTTGGTGCCTTCAGCACCACACCAACGGACGCTTTGTTAGTAATAATGGGACTTTACCCGCTGGATTTAATGATCAGGCAACATGCAGCTATACACTGGATCCAAAAACGGGAATACGAAAAAGTAACAGCACTTATAGGAGAACACATGAACAATATCAAGCAGATTAGAGAAAAAATTACAGATATCTGGCAAGAGCAGTGGCAGTCCTCAGACACTGGGAGAAGGGTCTTTGACTTCTTTCCCAGTGAGAGGCTTAAGATGAGACATCTTAAAATAACACTTGGAGTGGTACACTTTTTATCCGGGCATGGCCCATATCCAACATACTTACACAGAATTGGCAGTATGCGGTCGCCTGAGTGTGTCTGTGGCGCTCCTGTGGGGACGCCCGAGCACGTAGTTCTGGAATGCCCGGAATTCGACCCAGTTGCCAATGAGGCAAGACGGGAATTGCGAAACACACCACTCATGGAGATACTTAGAAGCCCAGAAAGATTTACTGTATTCCAACAACTAGTCGATCAGGTTTCTAAATTTGCAAAATTGATATTTGAGCGAAACGACGAAGATTAGGAGAGAGAAAAGCTGTACTCCTCAGCCATGTCTGAGGAGTAATGTGCATCAATTCATAGACGAAATACCAAGAGAAGACTTAGGAAGGGAGGGTCGCTTGCCAGAGTGATGTGGAAGTCCATGCCACTATGGACGGGCGACCTCTGTCCGCCTTGCTCCTACGGGGCAGAAAGAAATATTGCGGACAGCGAAGAGGGCAAGATGGACGAAGAAGGGAAGGCTCCCCAATCTACGGAAACATAGATGAGAGGGATGCCTTGGGGTAGTACCAAGCGTGTGTTCCGCCTTCTCGCTTGTCCGAACATCAAACCGGTAACTACCAAAACTACCGACTAGACTTTATAGCCAAATGAGACCTTGTAAATAATTCCATGCATGTATAACATTTTTGTTGTTAATTAGCGCAGAAGAGCGCGTCTTTTTATTTTTTGCAAATTGTAGTAGAGTAGTTTATTGTTTCTTTTCATGTAGAATTGTAAAATTAAAGGGTGGTGGAGGGATGGAAAATAAATACAAATAAATGCAGTGGTTTCTAGATAGTAGAAGCCGGCCCACCTCCTCGTGGTAGGGACGGAAACGCTCCTGGTATCCCGGAGCGGCTAAGTGGCCGGAAGGAATAACAATTGTTAATTTAATCAGAACTAACATTTTTTTATGTAAATCACTGTAATTGTAATAAAGTAGAACTGTTTAGTTATCACTACCCACTTAGGCTAACTAGATAGTGCGTAAATGTAAGGTAACAATAAATGCAAATGTACCTATGAAACTATTTGCATCAATTTTAGAACTCCGCTCTTCCCGACGGCCGCGCCTCAACGGCGGGAATTGTGCCGCCCCTCGCCACACCCGCCCGCGCCTTACAGGTGGGACAGCGACGCCCTCAGTGCCGACCGACGGACTCTCGCTGTACCTATGAAACTATTTCCATCAATTTTAGAACTCCGCTCTTCCCGACGGCCGCGCCTCAACGGCGGGAATTGTGCCGCCCCTCGCCACACCCGCCCGCGCCTTACAGGTGGGACAGCGACGCCCTCAGTGCCGACCGACGGACTCTCGCTGTACCTATGAAACTAGCTCCGGCTGTCTCATACTAAGTGCCTGCAAGGTGTGCAGGCTCTGGGTTGGTAATAGGCAGTGTGGGGAAGGATGCGTCTCACACAGCCTCTCCTTCTCAAGTGCCCTTACCCGCCTTCTAGAGGTGGAGCTGTTAAGCCTTCGGGCGACTGAAGGGCAGGGGCACGACGGTGTGCTGAACAACTTGTACACCGGTTCTGACAGGTGCATTTGCTGTGGTGGGATCTTGCCCCAAGTCGGCGAAGGTCACTCGCCTTGTCTTGGGCTCCGAGGCATGCTCTGCCAAGCCGGGGCATGGTGACATGTCCCCGGTTAGGTTAGATGGGTCCAGACCTCTGAACGTCTGGGGGACCGGCCCGGCACCTGAGTAGGACCGGGTCCTTGGCCTTTGGTGGGAACCTGGGCTAGTAAGGGGCGAAGGACGGAGAGTGAATCCGCTCTCCCGGAATGCGGGTGGCATTCGCCGATAAGGGAGCGGGTGAAAACTATAGTGGTGTGGCTGTTGAAGAGGACTAGTGCGCTGTACCCACGGCGTGCTAAACCTGGCAGCTCAGTTATTGACAGCTCTTGGTCAAGGGGCGGGACCGGTGAGCGAGCTGCATGTAGCCTCCCCCCATGCCAGAGAGGCCGGTCCGGGGCAAGAGACGGGCCTCCATCTTTCACTCTCTTTGAATACGATAATGGCTGAAAATCAAGAGAGTGGTAATGTGTTAGATGCTTCCGGAACGGAAATCGAGATGAATTTGACAGTTGCTGAGCGACACTCGAAATTTTTGAAATTGCTGGACTCGAGTGTCAAAAATGGAAAGATCAGCAATGGTGCGATAAACCAGATAAGAGACTTTATTGCTAATTGGGCAATTGTTCACTCCCAGTTAGAGGGGAGAACATCGGAATTAGAAAAAGAAAATAAAAGGATTAGAAGTCAGCCTACTCGGACGTATGCTGCGGTTGCCAAAGCCCCAGTGGCCAAGGCGCCAACAGCAAAAGAGAAAATTGAACAGAACATCAAAAAAGTAGCACCCACGGTCTTTATAAAACCTAAACCTGGCGAAGACATCAAAGCTGCTAAGACAGCTTTCGAAAAGTGTGTTGATCCAAAGAAAGATAAAATCAGGATCAACAGTGTCCGTACCTCTAAGAATGTGCTGATAGTCGAGACGGCCTCGCCAGAAGATAGCCAAAAGATCTTAGGTAATAAACAACTAAGCGAGAAAGTTAGGTGTGAACCTCCACGAAAGCGTCGGCCACTTATGAGTTTATATGATGTACCTACATTTATGTCAGCGGACAGCCTACTTGATGCGATATACACGCAAAATTTTGACGTGTTAATGACTAGAAACGAGTTTGATGAAGAGTTCAAGCTACGTTTTAAAGTAGGGCCTCGAGGAAAGCTGACTGTACATCATGTTGTGGAAGTTTCACCGAACTTATGGAAAGTGCTAACTCGCGCTGGCCGGTTGTACGTCGGCTACTCAGCACTGAACATAAAGGATTACCTGGCAGTACCACGTTGTACAAAATGCCAGGACATAAACCATACTAATAAGCATTGTACAGAACCGAATATAATATGTGCCCACTGTGGCCTGGCTGGACATATTAGGAAAGATTGTCCTAATATGGACAAAGCAGCAACATGTGTACCATGTAAGAAACGAGGCCGTAAGTGTGGTGGACCAAAAGATTGTCCAACCCACAGAATGTTCTTAGATAGGCTTATCCAAAGAACAGACTACGGCGAAATTTAAAGTGGTACAAGTCAATGCCATGCGCAGCCAGATGGTTGCACATGAGCTACGGAAGGTAGCGGAACAAGAAGGAATAGATATACTTCTGATACAAGAACCGAACTCCTGTGCGGGTCGAGTCCCTGGTTTTCCCGCAACAGCACAGGTGGTTTCCTCGGGTGGGAACCCCATGAGTGCAATTATAGTATTGAACAAAACTATTAAAACTACGATATTAAATCAGTTCTGTACTGAGCATATTATAGTTGTACAACTTAATTTGCTGTCTTACAGCATGTACGTTGTAAACGTCTACTGCCAATTCAGACATGACATCAAGATTTATCTTGATCAGCTGAATTGGATACTAAGAGTTTTAGCCGGGCAGGCTATAATTGTAGCTCTTGATGCTAATGCTAAGTCCCCACTCTGGCACAGTGATGTACAGGACGGTAGGGGTGCGGAGCTTGTTGATTTGATAATGGAAACGCACATGCATGTGCTAAACTTGCCTGGGTACCCCCCGACCTACTCAGGGAGGGCGGGTGCAACATCAAATATTGATGTCACACTAGCAAGCGAGAGGGCAGCACCCCACGTCAAAAACTGGCAAGAAAGAGAACATCTAACTGTCAGTGATCACAACTGTATTACATTTGAAATAGCGTCGACCATCGTGGATGTGCCAGGTGAGTGGGTGGAACGGTACAACTATGCTCGGACAGACTGGGACCGACTCGTGCAGGTGTTCAGTCCTCCTGAGTTCGGGGAGGACATAGGTAATATTGATGAAGCTGTGGAGGAGCTTGTGAGCTCCGTGCAAACAGCCATCACACTATCTGTACCTCGAATAGCGAGATACATCTGCAGGGAGTCCACCCCGTGGACCCCTGAATTGACTGTGCTTAAACGATCGGTCAGAAGGGCTCGAAGCAACTACCAATGGAGCTTTGCCCAAGACGAACGACAATACCACCTGCGTATTTATCGTCGTCTGAAGCAGAGATACAAGGATCAGTTAGACATTACAAGGCGCCAATCCTGGGAAAGATTTGTGAACGATCAGCTGGGAACAGACCCTTGGGGAGTTCCCTACAAAATCGTTCGAGAAAAAATTAGATCGCCCATGATGCTGTCTACGCTGCGTGCTGGGGATGGTGACACGACCAAGAATTGGGGTAGAAACAGCAAGATTGCTGTTGGACACATTACTCCCAGATGATATCGAGGACCAGGACTCGCACGAGCAGCGAGAAACACGTCAGGCACTCTCGATCCCGTATCTTAACGATACAAACGTGCGCCCTTTCTCAGCAGAGGAGGTGGAAGCAACCATCTACACCTTTGCAAGGAAGAAGGCGCCGGGTCCTGACGGGATCCCTGTGGAGATCTTACAGGGACTCGCACACTTGGTCGCCCCGGCACTAAGTCGAATTTACAACATCTGTTTACAAAGGGGCTATTATCCACTAAAGTGGAAAACTGCTGAAGCTGTAATTATCAGGAAAGGCCCTGATAAAGATCCAACAGTGCCGAAATCCTATCGGCCTATCTGTCTGCTGGATGTAATGGGCAAAGCATTTGAGAAGTTGCTGGCTGACCGTCTCCAGAGTCATCGAACTCTGCATGGTATGAGTGATAGGCAGTTCGGATTCCGAAAGGGTCGCTCCACCCAGGATGCGATCAATGAGGTTTGCCGAATTGTTCACTCTGCGACATCAAAGTATGTACTGGGCATAATGATAGACATCTCAGGGGCCTTCGACAACCTGTGGTGGCCGGCACTCTTCTCTCGCCTACGAGAGATTGGGTGCCCGCAGCTGCTGTATGGCTGTCTAGAGGCCTACTGTGATGGAAGGACTGCTAAGATAACGGCTCCTGGAACCGTCGTATCTAAAAGAGTATCCCGTGGTTGTCCTCAGGGATTGGTGTGTGGTCGCATTTTCTGGGATATTAACATGGAACCTTTGTTGAACGTCCCGCAGCGAGAGACTGCAGTTCTGGGAGTCGTTGCTTATGCGGATGATCTCGCAATTCTAGTAGAAGGTGACACTCGCAATGTGATCGAGACCCGATCACGACTGGTTATTGAACTGTTAACCAACTGGTGTAAGAAGACTAAAATGTCTGTCGCACCGCAAAAATCCCTATATATGCTCTTGAAAGGCAAGTTAAATAGGGACCCCACAGTCAGAATTAATGGCCAAGCAGTGTCACGACAGAGATATGCCCGTTACCTTGGGGTGTATTTAGATGAGAATTGGAGTTTCATTCCGCATATCGAGCAAATAACGACAAAGTCCTTAGCTTTGTTCAATAAGATAATATCAATTGGACAAAGAAGGTTCCATCTGCCGTCAAAGGCAATAAATATATATCATAACAGCATATTGGCACCAATAGTAGGGCACGCATCCAGTGTGTGGGCCCACAGGTTAGCTCTGGTGCGGCCTGCCGCTGCTGTCAGGCGAATACAGAGGAACGTTCTGTTGAGATGCATTGGAGCATTCAACACAAGTCCAACAGATGCACTGTTGGTAATTATGGGTCTATGTCCATTAGACCTAATAATAAGGCAGCACGCAGCCTTCTATTGGCTGCGCAAACAGAACATCGACAGGGTACAAGATACTATGGGCGTTCCTCTGTTAAGTGTCAAAGCCATCCGCAAGAAAGTGCTTGACATTTGGCAGGACGAATGGGATGGATCCAGTACGGGCCGTAGAGTCCATGGGTTTATACCCACAGTGAGGGGAAGGTCAAATAACAAGATAATGAAGCCCTCGCAGGGCATAGTTCACTTCCTCACAGGACATGGTCCTTATCCCACGTACCTGCATAGAATAGGGAAAAGGCCAACACCGGAGTGTGACTGTGGTGCCCACGAAGGATCGCCAGAACACATAGTGTTCGAGTGCCCAATATATGAACAAGTTGTCTCAGGGGAGAGGCAGCTTCTGCAGACTAGAAATGTTAATGAAATATTAACAGAAAGCGAAATGTTCAGCAATTTCGCAAAATTGGTTAACAAAATCTCAAGGGAGGCCCAGCGAGCCTACCTTGGGAGAGAGTAAATGCGCTTAAGATCTAATGCGCAATTGTATATATGTAAATATTATGTTTGTTTAAGTGTTGACTTAGAGTAGTGAGTAGTTGTAGTTAGATCAGCATGGTGGTGGGGGGATAAAAGAGTTGCATAAATGGAGTGGTTTCTCTAGTAGTAGCGGCCCGCCTCCACGTGGCTAGGGACGGGCAACTCTCTGGCAGGATTCCAGAGAGGCTAAGAGGCCGATAATTCACAAAAGGCAAAGTAGCATTACAGAAGTGGTTTATTAGTGGCTGCATACTTTATATTTATTAAGCTAATAGTAGAGATAGATAGTCTTAATACGCCAACTCAAAAGTATTAGAAAGTGGGCTATGGATGGTTCATAAATTTGGGAAAAAAAATAAAAAATTTGTACCTATGAAACTATTTGCATCAAGTTTAGAACTCCGCTCTTCCCGACGGCCGCGCCTCAACGGCGGGAATTGTGCCGCCCCTCGCCACACCCGCCCGCGCCTTACAGGTGGGACAGCGACGCCCTCAGTGCCGACCGGCGGACTCTCGCTGTACCTATGAAACTTTAGCTGCGGCTGTCTCATGCTATGTGCCCCGATTTGCGTGGGCTCATGGTTGGTAATAGGCAGCAGGGGAAGGATGCGACTCGAACATCTTAGCCTCTCCTTCCCAAGTGCTCCTGCCCGCCTTCTCGCGGTTCAGCTGTTAAGCCTTCGGGCGACCGAAGGGCAGGGGCGCGACGGCGTACTGAATATCTTGTATGCCGGTTCCGGCGGCTGCATTTGTCGCGGCGGGATCCTGGCCCAAGTCGGCGAAGGTCACCCGCCTTGCCCCTGGAATTCCGTGGCATGATCCGCCAAGCCGGGGCGTGATCACACGTCCCCGGTTAGACCCGGTCAGACCCCCGAACGTCTGGGGGACCGGCCCGGCACCTGAGTAGGACCGGGTCCTTGGCCTTTGGTGGGAACCTGGGCTAGTAAGGGGCGAAGGACGGAGAGTGAATCCGCTCTCCCGGAATGCGGGTGGCATTCGCCGATAAGGGAGCGGGTGAAAACTATAGTGGTGTGGCTGTTGAAGAGGACTAGTGCGCTGTACCCACGGCGTGCTAAACCTAGCAGCTCAGTTGTTGAAAGCTCTTGGTCAAGGGGCGGGACCGGTGAGCGAGCTGCATTAGCCTCCCCCCATGCCAGAGAGGCCGGTCCGGGGAAAGAGACGGGCCTCCACTTTTTTCACTCTCTAAATGTCAAATATGGCGGAAAACATAGAGAGTGACGATGTGCCTCGATGCGAGATCGCAGAGAGCTTGTCTGTCGCTGAGCGACACGCAAAATGTTTGAAGTTGCTAGACTCGAGTATTAAGAATGGTAAGATCGGCAATTATGCCATAAATAATATCAGAGACTTTGTGTCGGGTTGGGCGATAGCTCACTCCCAATTAGAGGGACGGGTTATGGAACTTGAGCGCGAGAATGAACGTCTGAGGTGCTAGCCAGTCAGTGCGAAAACTTATGCCGCAGTCGCAGCTGCCCCTGTGGGCAAAGCGCCGACGGTAAAAGAAACTATTCAGAAGAACATTCAGAAAACTGTACCTACTGTGTTTATAAAGCCTAAATCTGGTGAGGACATACGGGCGGTGAAGTCCGTTTTTGAGAAATGTGTAAATCCGAAGCGAGACAAAATTAAAATTAATAGTGTCAGAACGGCTAAAAATGTCTTGATAGTCGAAACCGCAACTCAAGAGGACAGTAATAAGATACTTTCCAATTCCCAGTTAACGGAGAAAGTTAAATGTGAACCTCCGCGGAAACTTCGACCATTGATGTGTATGTACGATGTTCCAACTCATCTAAGTGCGGATGATTTGTTGGACGCGATATATATCCAGAATTTTGACGTATCAATGACTCGAGTTGAGTTTGATGAACAATTTAAGCTGAAGTTTAAAGTTGGTCCTCGGGAAAAACTGACAGTTCACCATGTGGTGGAGGTTTCTCCCGAGTTGTGGAAACTGTTGACAAGAATAGGTAGACTATATGTGGGATATTCAGCTCTCAATGTTAAAGATTACTTAGCAGTATCCAGATGCACTAAATGTTATGATCTGAATCATACCAATAAGTTCTGTACTGTAACTGAAGTTATCTGTGCCCATTGTGGGCAGACTGGACATGACAGAAGAGATTGTAGAAGCAAGGATCGCCCATCCATATGTATACCCTGCAGTAAGAGAGGGAGTAAGTGTGGGGGAGTCAAAGACTGCCCCACTTACAAAATGTTTCTGGACAGAATAATACAGAGAACCGACTATGGCGACCATTAAGACTGTTAAAAGAAAATCTCCGAGTAAAATTAAACGAGATGCAGAGAGGGGTAAATTAATATCTAAAGCTCTTTCCACAGGTTCGTTGGCTGATCCAGAGTGCTTCTCCGGGTCAGCTGGCCGTCTGACCGTGGAAGTTGGAGTTCAGACGGTAGATGATCTGGAGGCGGGTGTCAACCGCCTTTCGACTCAGCCGTCGACCTCCGCAGAAGTGGAATCAACGATGGGTCCAAAGGAGGATGAAAATGTATCACGTGTTACTGCCCTGGTAACAGGAGGTGGTGGCAGTAGTTGTGATGGAGATGGAACTGTAAATAGTGTAGTGGAAGTTGGTAGGAATGGTGACGGAGGTGGAATTGTAAATAGTGTAAATACAAGTAGTGTAGTGGAAGTAGATAAAGATGAAAAATCTGGTGAAGGGATCAGTTATAGACAAGTTGATCCAAAAAATATATACAAAGATTTGGAGGAGTTGGTGCGGCTGTCTAGGCTGGAGGAGCCTTTATTACTTACTACGGCACTGAGGCAGCTGGTCAGGTAGGGACACCCTAACGGAGAAGACGTTACTTATCCGGCTCTGGAGGATGTAGATTGCATTCAGCTGTCCGCCGCTAACATTCCGCCTGAGTTGGAACAATTACAGGAATTAGTCATTAAAGTTTTTGATAGGCGCAGTCGCAAATTTGATCTTGATAAGATCTTTAAGGATATGGTCAAAATGTACGGCCGTAACGTCACTGACTTTTCGAAGCCTTGGCCCGCCAGTCGTTTGCACGTCTACTATCCCCCTGGGTAATGGGGAGATTTAGGATGTTGCAAATTAATGCTATGCGTAGCCACATGGTTACGCAGGAACTGCGTAAAGTGGCGGAAGAAGAACAGCTGGACATTCTTCTTCTTCTTTCGATTTCGGCCATCTTTGGACCACGTTCAACAATTCACTTGCCCGGCTTTTTGATCTTTTTTTCTCTCTTCCCAATATTTCCTCATCATTTTCGAGTGGTTCCTCCTCCGCTCTTCCGACCATTTCCTGTTATTATTCTTTAGTTTCGTTTCTTCTGGAAAACACTTAATTTCGTTCACTATTTGTCTAAACTTTTCCCTGTCCCTGATTGACTCACGGGTGACATTAAAATAGGCCAAATCCTTTTTCACCATCTGTATCCATTTATTGTTGGTTTTTTCGTTCCTGTTACTATGTTCAAACACTTTTCTTGTTAGTCTGTTTCCATCCATCCTCGACAGGTGACCATAAAACGTTAGTCTGCGTTTACGCATTGCCTCACTCACTTTCTCAATAGTTTTGTATATTTCCTTATTACTCTTTAGCTTGTACTCTTCTCCAATCTTTCTCGGTCCTAATATTTTTCTCAAAATTTTCCTTTCTTTCTTTTCCATGTTTTCTATTTCCCCCTTTTTGTTAAGAGTTAGGCACTCCGATGCATACAGGCATTCTGGTCTAATGACAGTTTTATAATGTCTTAATTTAGCTTGAATCGAAATGTTTTTTTTGTTATATATGTCTTTGGTTTTTTCAAAAGCAAATTCCATTTTCCTTGCTCTCGCCTGGTTTGCACTCTTGTCTAAACCATTCACTTGAATTATTTCACCTAAATACTTAAATTTTTCTACTCTCTTAATATTGCCGTATTTAGTAATAAGATTTTTCTTGTTATTTCTATGATTAGACATATACACGGTTTTTTCAAATGAAATCTGCAGTCCAGCTCTGGCCGAAACTTCTTGTAGTTTCTCCAGGTAGTTCTGAGCTATTTCTTCGTTTTCTGTAATTATTGCCAGATCGTCTGCAAAAGCTAAACAGTCCACTTCTATTTTTTCTTTTTTTGTTCCAATTCTGATGTCATTCTTGGTGCCTTTGAGTTCTTCTTTCCATATTCTCAATATCTTTTCCAGTACGCAGTTGAAGAGGATTGGGGATAAACCATCACCTTGTCTAACACCTGTTTTAATTTCGAACTTCCTTGAAATTTCACCCATAAATTTAACTTTGGCCTTACTGTTTGTTAGCGTCTGTTTGATAATTTGAATTGTTTTCGTATCGACCCCAAATTCTTCCAATACTTTCAGTAATGTTTCTCTATCTACCGAGTCGTATGCTTTTTTGAAATCTACAAATACTATTGCAAATCTCTGGCCTCTTGAGATTCTGTAACGAATTAGTGTTTTCAGGTTAAATATTTGTTCAACACAGGATCTACCTTGTCTAAAACCTGCTTGATATTCACCTATTTTTTTATCCAGAACTGGCTCCACGATTTGAAGTAATTTCCTTGACAAAATTTTGTATCCTACTGGTAGTAGCGAGATCCCTCTATAATTATTAACATTCATCTTATCCCCCTTTTTGTGTAGTGGGTGTATCAGGGCACACTGCCAGTCTTCAGGAATTCTTTCTTCGTCCCAGATCTTCTTAAACATATGTTCCAAAACTTGTGGGAGGTTGGTATCCATTATTTTTAGGATTTCTGGTACTATGGAGTCTTCACCTGGGGCTTTATTGTTTTTTAGACTGTGTATTATGTGTTTTATTTCTTCAGCGTCTGGAGGTTTTGACTCGGTATTAGTATTTCGGTGGTTTTCAAAACTCATTTTATCTTTGGGTGGTTCACAATTTAGTAGATTCTCGAAATATTTTGCTAATATTTCACAATTAGTCTTGTTTGTCAAACCTAGCTTGTTCTCTTCATCTTTAAAACATAAATTTGGGGATTGGTATTTGGTTAGCTGTTTTCTAAAAGTTTTGTAGAAATCTCTAGAATTATTTCTTTTAAAGTCTTCCTCAATCTGTTCTAGGTTATCCTGAAATTGTCTTCTTTTTTTATTACGGAAAAGCTTAGCTGTTTCTCTTCTCTGGATTTTAAAATTGTCAAGATCTTGAGGATCTTTTGTGGAGTTCCATTTCTGCCACAATTTCTGTCTCTTCTCCAGGTTCTCATCACATTCATTGTCCCACCATGGATGTCTTCTTACTCTTTTCACGAGACAATTTTCTTTTGCTATTTCAACTATTTCGTTTTTGATCTCCTCCCATCCCGCTTCCTTATTTATTGTGGATATGCCATCGCTATCTTTGTGCAATGCTCTTTGAAACCGTTGTTTAATTTCTTCATTTTTTAACGTTTCTGTGTTATATTTTGGAATTTTGTAAAAGGTTTTCTTCTCTTTTCGAAATGGGAGTGGTCTGAATTTAATCGTAGTCAAATAGTGGTCTGAATCAACATCAAGGCTTTTCAGCACTTTCGTGTTTTGAATTTCTTCTTGACAATGAAGTGAGATAGCCACATGGTCAATTTGGAATTCTCCGAGAAGTGGATTTGGTGATCTCCATGTTTTAGTTTTTCGGCTCAGCTTTTTGAAATGTGTTGTCATTATTTTCAAGTTGAAATGCCTACATACCTCTATAAGCCTTTCTCCATTTTTTGAAGTTCTTTTGTGACCTGGGAAGAGGCCTACTGTTCCATGGTATTTTTTCTCCCTTCCTATTTGTGCGTTAAAATCGCCTACTAACATTTTTATGTTCTTCTTTGAGCATCTATCCAGTTCCATTTCAAGTATCTCCCAAAATTCTTCAACTTTCTCCGGGTTATTTTTGTTGTCCTGGTTTATGGGTGCATGGCAGTTGATTATAGAGTATCCTTTGTTTTTACATTTAATCTCAAGAATGGATAGTCTCTCAGAACTCGAGTAGAAGTTAGTAACTGAATCTAAAATTGAGTGATGTACCAGAAATGCTGTTCCCAGGTATGGCATTTGTTTCATTAAGATTTTACCTGGTTCTCCTTTAAATAAACGATAGTTTTCAAAATCTAAAGCAGTTTCATCTAAAAACCTTGTTTCTTGTAATGCACATATTAAAATTTCTTTCTGGTTCAGCTTTTCAATCAATAATTTCAATTTTCCTACTTTAATTAGAGAGTTTACATATAGGGTTGCAAACATAGTTGCTTTCTTAAATTTCAGTGTTGAGGGCTGCATACATGTTGGTTGGGGTCCTCCAAAATCCTTTGACCCCTTTGCATTGTTTCTACGAACAACGGAGGATTTGCCATTCGGTCTACCTCTTGGAGTAGTGTCTATCTTTGACGACGTTCCCATCATGCTTTGCAGTAGTTGTTGGATAATAAATTGGGGGATCGGGTTGCCCCGAATCCGAAATTAAAACCAAGGTAGTAAGCCCTGGAGTTAGCTCTTCCGCTCTCTCTGCCGTTGGGAAATTGTTCCTCTTCCGCCATTGAGACCGTTGGCTGGGTTTCACTGGACATTATTATGATACAGGAACCAGCCTCCTGCGCTGGTCGAATCCCTGGTTTTCCGGCGGCCGCGCAAGTGGCTTTCTCTGGTGAGAACCCCATGTGTGCGGTTGTGGTTTTAAACAAGCTCATCAGATTAACCGTTCTAAATCAGTTTTGTAATGAACATATAACTGTGGTCCAAACAAACATGTTAACACATATATTATACATTGTAAATGTATATTGTCAGTTTCGACAGGACATTGTTACTTTTTTGGACCAGTTAAGATGGATACTTAGGGCCTTAGCAGGTCAGTCAGTAATAATCTGTATGGATGCAAATGCCAAGTCCCCGATATGGCACAGCCTGGAGCGGGACGATCGGGGCTCGGAGTTGGAGGATTTAATAATGGAAGCGAATTTGATTGTCTTAAATCAACCTGGGCACCCGCCTACCTTCTCTGGAAGGGCTGGCGCGGTCTCAAACATTGATGTAACATTAGCCACTCTGGGTGCTGCGCCCCATGTGCTCCAGTGGTGTGTTTCTGAGAACGTCACGATCAGTGACAACAATTGTATATTTTTTAACTATGAGACAGAGGTTACAGAAGATCTTGGGGACTTGGTTGAGAGATACAATTACGCTAAAACGAATTGGGATAGGCTGGCGCAGGAGTTTCGTCCTCCAGAGCTGGATATGGAAATTGCAGATGTGGACGGTGCAGTAGGAGACCTATTGGTTTCTATTGAACCAGCTATTGCTGTTTCTGTCCCACGTGTTGCGAGATTTGTTCGTAAGCAGGCTACTCCGTGGTCCCCCGAACTGACCGCGCTTAAGCGGTCTGTCAGGCGGGCGCGGCGTAACTATCAAAGGAGCTTCGCCCAGGACGAGAGACAGTATCATTTGAGAATATATAGAAGATTAAAAGAGAGGTATGTTAACATGGTACAGACCACAAGAAGATTATCCTGGGAAACATTTGTCAAGGACCAGTTGGGGATGGACCCTTGGGGCGTCCCCTATGAACTGGTCCAGGAGAAAATTAGGTCTCCGACCATGTTCTCCACCCTGCGGTTGGAAGGAGGTAGGTACACTACGACTTGGGAGGAGACAGCAAGTGTGTTACTGCACACTTTGCTACCTGACGATGCAGAAAATGAGGACACTGAGGAGCAGCGGGGAATACGCCAGGGACTGCTGCAGCAGTATGTTAATGAGGTGGCGGTATACCCCTTCTCTGCTGAGGAGGTGGTGGCTGCGCTTCATACATTTGCAAGGCGCAAGGCCCCAGGACCAGATCATATTCCAGCTGAGATCTTGCAGTTCCTGGCCCCACAGCTGGCTCCTGTGCTTGTCAAAACATATAATGCATGTCTGGAACGTGGTGTATATCCAACTCAATGGAAGATCGCAGAGGTGGTCATAATTAAGAAGGGTCCCGAGAAGGACCCACAATTAGCAAAATCATATAGACCGATCTGTTTACTAGATGTTCTGGGCAAGGCCTTTGATCGCATCCTGTGTGGAGCGACCCTTTCGGAACTCGAACTGCCGATCACTCATGCCATGAAGCATTCAGTGACTATACAATCTGTCAACCAGTAACTTTTCAATGAGGTTGCTCGGACTGTCCACTCTGCCAGGGCGACATACGTTCTGGGGATTATGGTTGACATCTCGGGGGCCTTCGATAACCTGTGGTGGCCAGCGCTCTTCTCCCGTCTTCGGGAGATGGGATGCCCTGGTCCGCTGTATGGTTGTCTGGGGGCTTACTGCGATGGAAGGCTTGCCAGGATAACTGCCCCTGGCACTGTGGTATCCAAGTGGATATCCCGGGGATGTCCCCAGGGATCTGTGTTGGGCCCAGTATTCTGGGATATTATGATGGAACCTCTGCTGACCAACTTGCAGAGGGACACCTCGGTGTTGGGGGTAGTTGCCTATGCGGACGATCTCGTGATACTGGTTGAGGGTAATAGTCGCATGGCAATTGAAGAGCGTTCAAGAGAGGCCATTGCCATACTTCTCAGTTGGTGTGGACAATCAAAACTGATGGTGGCACCTCAGAAATCGGTGTACATGATGCTAAAAGGCAAGCTGAATAGAGATCCTACTGTACGAATTAACAATGTGGCAGTCTCTAGAAAGAGATCTGCTAGATACCTTGGTGTGTACCTTGATGAAAGATGGAACTTCACAGAGCACATTGAGCAAGTGGCCACCAAGTCTATGGCTCTGTTTAACAAGTTAATTTCAATTGGACAACGACGCTTTCACCTTCCTGTGAAGGCCATTCACATGTATCACAATTGTCTGTTGGCTCCAGGAGTTGGGTATGGAGCAAGTGTGTGGGCCCACAGGTTAGCCTTGGTGAGGCCAGCAATGCAGATTCGACGCATACAAAGGAATGTGTTGATAAGGTGCGTGGGTGCCTTTGGCACCAGTCCTATTGATGCACTATTAGTCATAATGGGGCTATGTCCTTTAGATTTGGTAATACGGCAATACGCTGCTTTTTACTGGCTGCATAAAGGTGACATAGATCATGTTTGACAGTTACCAGGGGCATGCCCATAATATCACAAAGACATAAAAAATCGACTGTTGGACCTGTGGCAGGAGGAGTGGGAACGTTCTGAGACTGGACGGCGGGTGTACTCCTACTTGCCATGCGTGAGAACAAGATTAAGAAACAAAATTATAACACCATCTCAGGGTGTTATCCACTTCCTCACTGGTCACGGTCCTTATCCGGACTATTTGCATCAAATCGGCAAGAGGCCGTCACGGGAGTGTGACTGTGGGACCCCAAATGGTACACCTGAAAATATTATTTTTGACTGCCCGATTTATGACCAGGCTGCCTCGGTGGAGAGGCAGTTACTACCGACACGTGACGTGAGAGAAATACATAATGACAGGCAAAGTTTCCAGACCTTTTCTAAATTAGTAAACATTGTGTCACGTGAAGCTCAGCGAACGTTCTTAAGGTAGATACTGGAAACTATTGTATTAATTATGAAATGAAAATGACATAATGGACAGAAGCATAAGCGAGACCGCCCTAGGCTTGGTGATATTTTCGGTCCGCCTGGGGTCTGGCCGCGAACTTGGTGTTTATCGGAAAGAGGTTCCGTTAGAAGCAATTTCCAACTGTTTCATATACAAGAACCGTCTTGTGTCGGTGGAAGCTACCTCTTCCGATAAGGACAGGAAAAGAGAGAAGAAGCACAATAGACTTGTGAATGTGTACAAAGTATTTCTGTAGACAGCTGTATATGTGTATTGTTGTATCTAAATGGGTGGTGGAGGGACGAAATGTTCTCTCACAGAGTGGTTTCGTTAGTTAGTAGCGGCCCGGCTCCCCGTGGCTAGGGATGGGCAACTCTCCGGGATTAGCCCGGAGAGGCTAAGAAGGCCGAATATTTTGTATTATTGTGAGCAGAATGCTCTTTTTTGTTTTTGTAGTTGTTTTGATATAAAAATTGTAACCACTTGTAGTTATGTAGTATTGTTTAGTAATTTTAACGCCCACGCAAAATTTTAAGTCGGTGGGTAATGTATGTACAATAAACATTGAAAACATTGTACCTATGAAATTATTTGCATCAATTTTAGAACTCCGCTCTTCCCGACGGACGCGCCTCAACGGCGGGAATTGTGCCGCCCCTCGCCACACCCGCCCGCGCCTTATAGGTGGGACAGCGACGCCCTCAGTGCCGACCGGCGGACTCCCGCTGTACAGGCCGTGTGCCTGCAGTGTGGAAGACCTCGAAGGCGGTTATCATCAAAAAGGCTCCAGACAAAGACCCATCAGACCCCAAGTCATACAGACCAATTTGCCTTATCAATACACTCGGTAAAGTACAAGAAAAACTACTCTGCAAAAGACTACAAGCACACCGAACACTACGGGGACTGACACCACACCAATACGGCTTCAGGGAAGGGAAATCTATAGACGACGCAATTAACAGAGCACTCCAAATAGTACACGACACACCCTCCAAATACACACTTGCAATTATGATAGACATCTCAGGTGCCTTCGACAACCTCTGGTGGCCGGCCTTGTTCAAGAGGCTCAGACACCTGCAGGTACCGGAGTCTCTGTATAATAGTTTCATGGACTACTGCAGAGACAGAACGGTCGTTTGGCAAATGGACAACCAGAAAGTGATTAAACGAATTACAAAAGGCTGTCCACAAGGGTCGATCTGCGGCCCCATCTTCTGGGACATAGTTATAGAACCGCTCCTACAGTTACTAGAGGAGCACATCTTGACAGATGGAGCTGTCGCTTATGCTGATGATCTACTCGTCGTAGTTTCAGCAAATAACCGTGCCCAGCTAGAAGAAAGAGCCAATGGAACACTTAGGACAATAACCCAATGGTGCACAGATAATAAATTAAAGATAGCAGGAAACAAAACAACTTATATATTGCTAAAGGGTATCCTGCGCAGGAACCCAATAGTCAAAATTGGGGACACAAACATAAAAAGACTAGCAGTCACACGCTATCTAGGAGTATACATTGATGAACGATTGAACTTCCACGAACACATGCGAATATGCACAAACAAAGCAGAAAAGATACTACACAAACTGGCTAGGCTAAATTCGGAGCAATTCAGACTACCCCTGTCAGTGACACGAACATACCATTGCGCTCTCTTCGAGTCAGTACTATGCTTTGCTGCCAGTACGTGGGCCCACAGGTTAAATCTCTCAACCAACAGAACCATTGTACGTCGAGGCCAAAGAAGTGTTCTACTTCGACTAACAGGGGCATTCAATACAACATCAAATGACGCACTATGTGTCGTCATGGGAATTTTCCCCATAGATATCACCATCAGGTACCGCGCAGCAATGTACTGGCTTAGGATGGGGAGAATAGACCAGGTTCGGCAGATCACTGGTGTACCGATTGAGACAACACGCCAACTCAGAACATGGCGAGTGGATACCTGGCAGAGCGAGTGGGCCAACAGCGATAAGGGCCGCCGTGTCTACAACTTCTTCCCTGACATCCGGGAAAGACTAAAACTAAAACATATTGATCCCAGCCGCGGTATGGTACATTTCATCACAGGACATGGCCCTTATCCCACGCACCTGTACCGCGTGAGTCTGCAGCAGACTAATAGATGCACATGCGGGGAAGAAGGTTCCCCTGAACATACTGTCTTCTTCTGCGGACAACGCACGAACACAAGACACACAGTACACATAAATCGCCTGAACACACAGAACGAACTACATGCCATAATACGCGACCCGGAAAGGTGGACTGAACTCAACAAACTAACGGACGAAATCTCGAAGATCCAACAAATAGAATACTTGCGCAACAGACCCTACCGAAGGCAAGTCGGTCCAAACAGACGTCACGATGCCCAGGGGGATACAGATATGATTAGCACCACGAGTAATGAAGAAGAAACAGATACAGACCAGGGCACCAACACAGATATTGAAGCGTCCAGCGCGGATGATCCATAGTGTCAACCAAGTCAAATTCAAAGAACAGAGTGGAACAACCGACAAGAGGTGCACAAGTCACACACAATCCTAAAAACAGATTGCACCGTATATATAAATAGTTTACAGCATCTCCATGTCCAATAAGAGCTTAAAGCTAGGTACCTCTTCAAGGGACCTACACCTTCCGTTAAGAGGCAGCGCACAGTCTGTATGGAAGGATCTTAATTGTGGTCCCTCTCTTTTGAGCCCAACCCGACGGATACCTATGGTAGATCGGGGAAAACCACCGCTCAGGCTGTGTTGCTGGCGGGGCCGGAAGGTGCTAACTGCCACACCACGTATCATTGTAAGTCTCATTGGCTCAGTGTGAACTGTTTGTACAACCAACCTACACAGCCTATACCTCAACCTCCACTATACTAAGAACCTCTCATCTGAAGCTTAAAGTTGGGCACCTCTTCAAGGGACCTACGCCCCCCTGGTAAGAGGCGGCGCACGTCCTGGATGGAAGGATCTTAATTGTGGTTCCTCTCTTTTGAGCCCAACCCGACGGATACCTATGGTAGATCGGGGAAAACCACCGTTCAGGTCGTGTTGTCGACGGGGCCGGGAGGTGCTTGCGCCTGATGTACTCTACTAGGAGCCTTGCAGGCTCAACACAAACCGTTAGCGTCATTACCTTATTACTTTTACCACGAGTACCCTTTCATTAGCAACTTTGAGCCAAGCACAAAATCACTTACCTCTCTATTGTATATCGTAAATAGTTTAGCAGGCTGGACATGGAGGTCTTAGTCTTAGTTTCTAGCTTTAACGTACCCTAATCTCTTCTAGTTAAGGTAGTTTTTAGGATGGTAGATGTTAAAGGCATGGTGAGCAACGGCCAGCGTCTTGATGGTCATTCCAAGACCCGGGCCGCAGCCCACAACCAGGTGACGGGCCATATTATACATATAACTTCTCTATTCAGTTCTCTTCCTTCCTTCTTTCTAAATATTTAATTTCGTTTTGTTTATTAATATCTTACTTGATTTTGTATTAGTTATAAGTTTTTCTAATGCTGCACAAAAAAAAGATAACAAATGGATCTAAACAGAGCCCGCCTCCACGTGGCGGGACACGGGCAACGGTGTGAGTGGGGACGGGAGCCGGTGTGGTGTTACTTTAAGTCACTGCGGACCCCGGACCCAGTCACAGCGGCTAAGTGGCAATATACGACCCACCATAAGAAATTAGACGGTGGGTCATAAAATATAAGCAGCTAGTGAAAAAAAAAAAAAAAAAAAAAAAAAAAAAAAAAAAAAAAAAAAAAAAAAGTGTACCTATGAAACTATTTGCATCAATTTTAGAACTCCGCTCTTCCCGACGGCCGCGCCTCAACGGCGGGAATTGTGCCGCTCCTCGCCACACCCGCCCGCACCTTACAGGTGGGACAGCGACGCCCTCAGTGCCGACCGACGGACTCTCGCTGTACCTATGAAACTATTTGCATCAATTTTAGAACTCCGCTCTTCCCGACGGCCGCGCCTCAACGGCGGGCATTGTGCCGCCCCTCGCCACACCCGCCCGCGCCTTACAGGTGGGACAGCGACGCCCTCAGTGCCGACCGGCGGACTCCCGCTGTACCTATGAAACTATTTGCATCATGTTTAGAACTCCGCTCTTCCCGACGGACGCGCCTCAACGGCGGGAATTGTGCCGCCCCTCGCCACACCCGCCCGCGCCTTACAGGTGGGACAGCGACGCCCTCAGTGCCGACCGGCGGACTCTCGCTGTACCTATGAAACTGTAAATAGTGTAGATACTAGTAGTCTAGTGGAAGTAGGCAGTAATGGTGACGGAGATGGAATTGTAAAGAGTGTAGATACAAGTAGTGTAGTGAAAGTAGACAAAGATGAAAAATCAGGTGGAG
Source organism: Schistocerca americana (assembly GCF_021461395.2). Lineage (NCBI taxonomy): Eukaryota > Metazoa > Arthropoda > Insecta > Orthoptera > Acrididae > Schistocerca > Schistocerca americana. The sequence goes on from NC_060127.1 coordinate 198,849,385, forward strand.
GGATCATTTATAGACTAGTTGATCCTAAAAATATATACAAAGATTTGGAGGAGTTGGTGCAGCTGTCAAGGCTGGAGGAGCCTTTGTTACTCACTACGGCACTGAGGCAGCTGGTCAGGAAGGGACACCCTAACGGAGAAGATATCACTTATCCGGCTCTGGAGGATGTAGATTGCATTCAGCTGTCCGCCGCTAATATTCCGCCTGAGTTGGAAAAATTACAGGAATTAGTTATCAAAGTTTTTGATAGGCGCGGTCGCAAATTTGATCTTGACAAGATTTTAAAGGATATGGTCAAAATGTACGGCCGAAATGTCACTGACCTTTCGAAGCCTTGGCCCGCCAGTCGTCTGCACGTCTTCTATCCCCCTGGGTAATGGGGAGATTTAGGATGTTGCAAATTAATGCTATGCGTAGCCATATGGTTACGCAGGAACTGCGTAAAGTGGCGGAAGAAGAACAGCTGGATATTATTATGATACAGGAACCAGCCTCCTGCGCTGGTCGAATCCCTGGCTTTCCAGCGGCCGCGCAGGTGGCGTTCTCTGGTGAGAACGCCATGTGTGCGGTTGTGGTCTTAAACAAGCACATCAGATTAACCGTTTTGACTCTGTTTTGTAATGAACATATAACTGTGGTCCAAACAAACATGTTAACACATATATTATAATTGTAAATGTATACTGTCAGTTTCGACAGGACATTGTTACTTTTTTGGACCAGCTAAGATGGATACTAAGGGCCTTAGCAGGCCAGTCAGTAATAATCTGTATGGATGCAAATGCCAAGTCCCCGATGTGGCACAGCCTGGAGCGGGACGATCGGGGTTCAGAGTTGGAAGATTTAATAATGGAAGTGAATTTGATTGTTTTGAATCAACCTGGGTACCCGCCTACTTTCTCCCGAAGGGCTGGCGCGGTCTCAAACATCGATGTAACATTAGCCACTCTGGGTGCTGCGCCCCACGTGCTCCAGTGGTGTGTTTCCGAGAATGTCACGATTAGTGATCACAATTGTATATTTTTTTACTATGAGACAGAGGTTACAGAAGATCTCGGGGACTTGGTCGAGAGATACAATTATGCAAAAACGAACTGGGATAAGCTGGCGCAGGAGTTTCGACCTCCAGAGCTGGATATGGAAATTGCAGATGTGGACGGTGCAGTAGGAGACCTATTGGTTTCTATCGAAGCAGCTATTGCTGTTTCTGTTCCTCGCGTCGCGAGATATGTTCGGAAGCAGGCTACTCCGTGGTCCCCTGAACTGACCGCGCTTAAGCGGTCTGTCCGGCGGGCGCGGCGTAACTATCAAAGGAGCTTCGCCCAGGACGAGCGACAGTATCATCTGAGAATATACAGAAGATTAAAAGAGAGGTATATTAACATGGTACAGACCACAAGAAGATTATCCTGGGAAACATTTGTCAAGGACCAGTTGGGGATGGACCCTTGGGGCGTCCCCTACAAACTGGTCCGGGAGAAAATCAGGTCTCCGACCATGCTGTCCACCCTGCGATTGGACGGAGGTAGGTACACCACGACTTGGGAGGAGACAGCAAGTGTGTTGTTGCACACTTTGCTACCTGACGATACAGACAACGAGGATACTGAGTAGCAGTGGGGAATACGCCCGGGACTGCTGCAGCAGTATGTTAATGAGGTGGCGGTTTACCACTTCTCTGCTGAGGAGGTGGTGGTGGCGGCTGCGCTTTATACATTTGCAAGGCGTAAGGCTCCAGGTCCAGATCGCATTCCAGCTGAGATCCTACAGTTCCTGGCCCCACAGCTGGCTCCTGTGCTTGTCAAAATATATAATGCATGTCTTGAACGTGGTGTATATCCAACTCAATGGAAGATCGCAGAGGTGGTCATAATTAAGAAGGGTCCCGAGAAGGACCCACAATTAGCAAAATCATATAGACCGATCTGTTTACTAGATGTTCTTGGCAAGGCCTTTGAAAAGTTACTGGTTGACGGATTGTATAGTCACCGAATGCTTCATGGCATGAGTGATCGGTAGTTCGGGTTCCGAAAGGGTCGCTCCACACAGGATGCAATCAACGAGGTTGCTCGGACTGTCCACTCTGCCAGGGCGACATACGTTCTGGGGATCATGGTGGACATCTCAAGAGCCTTCGATAACCTGTGGTGGCCAGCGCTCTTCTCCCGTCTTCGGGAGATGGGGTGTCCTGGTCCGCTGTATGGTTGTCTGAGGGCTTACTGTGATGGAAGGCTTGCCAGGATAACTGCCCCTGGCACTGCGGTATCCAAGTGGATATCCCGGGGTTGTCCCCAGGGATCTGTGTTGGGCCCAGTATTCTGGGATATCATGATGGAACCTCTGCTGACCAACTTGCAGAGGGATGCCTCGGTGTTGGGGGTAGTTGCCTATGCGGACGATCTCGTGATACTGGTTGAGGGTAATAGTCGCATGGCAATTGAAGAGCGTTCAAGAGAGGCTATTGCCATACTTCTCAGTTGGTGTGGACAATCAAAACTGATGGTGGCACCTCAGAAATCGGTGTACATGATGCTAAAAGGCAAGCTGAATAGAGATCCTACTGTACGAATTAACAACGTGGCAGTCTCTAGAAAGAGATCTGCTAGATACCTTGGTATGTACCTAGATGAAAGATGGAACTCCACAGAGCATATTGAGCAAGTGGCCATCAAGTCTATGGCTCCGTTTAACAAGTTAATTTCAATTGGACAACGACGCTTTCACTTTCCAGCGAAAGCCATTCACATGTATCATAATTGTCTGTTGGCTCCAGTAGTTGGGTATGGAGCAAGTGTGTGGGCCCACAGGTTAGCCTTGGTGAGGCCGGCGATGCAGATTCGACGCATACAAAGGAATGTGCTGATAAGGTGCGTGGGTGCCTTTGGCACCAGTCCTGTTGATGCACTATTAGTTATAATGGGGCTATGTCCTCTAGATTTAATAATACGGCAATGCGCCGCTCTGTACTGGTTGCACAAAGGTGACATAGACCACGTTTGTGACATTATGGGCATGCCCCTGGTAACTGTTAAAGACATAAAAAATCGTCTGTTGGACCTGTCGCAGGAGGAGTGGGATCGCTCTGAGACTGGACGGCGGGTGTACTCCTACTTGCCATGTGTGAGAACAAGATTAAAAAACAAAATTATAACACCATCTCAGGGCGTTATCCACTTCCTCACTGGTCACGGTCCTTATCCGGACTATTTGCATCGAATCGGCAAGAGACCGTCGCGGGAGTGTGACTGTGGGACCCCACATGGTACACCCGAGCATATTATTTTTGACTGCCCGATTTACGACCAGGCTGCCTCGGTGGAGAGGCAGCTATTACCGACACGTGACGTAAGAGAAATAATTAATGACAGGCAAAGTTTCCAGACCTTTTCCAAATTAGTAAATATAGTGTCACGTGAAGCTCAGCGTACGTTCTTAAGGTAGGTACTGGAAACTATTGTATGAATTACAAAATGATAATGATATAATGGACAGATGCATAAGTGAGACCGCCCCAGGCTTGGCGACATTTGTCGGTCTACCTGAGGTCTGGCGGCGAACTTGGTGTTGATCGGAAAGAGGATCCATCAGAAGCAACCTCTAACTGATTCATATATAAGAACCGTCTTGTGTCGGTGGAAGCTTCCTCTTCCGATAAGGACAGGAACAAGTGAGTAGAAGCACAACAGACCTGTAAATGTGTATAAAGTATTTCTGTAGATAGATGTGTATGTGTATTGTTGTAATCTAAATGGGTGGTGGAGGGAAGAAATGTTTCTCACAGAGTGGTTTCGTTTGTTAGTAGCGGCCCGCCTCCCCGTGGCTAGGGACGGGTAACTCTCCGGGATTAGCCCGGAGAGGCTAAGAAGGCCGAATATTTTGTATTATTGTGAGCAGAATGCTCTTTTATTTTTTTGTAGTTGTTTTGGTATAAAATTGTAACCACTTGTGTTGTAGTATTGTATAGTAACTTTAACGCCCACGCAAAATTGTAAGTCGGTGGGTTTTGTATGTATAATAAACATTGAAAAAAAACATTGTACCTATGAAACTATTTGCATCAATTTTAGAACTCCGCTCTTCCCGACGGCCGCGCCTCAACGGCGGGAATTGTGCCGCCCCTCGCCACACCCGCCTGCGCCTTACAGGTGGGACAGAGACGCCCTCAGTGCCGACCGGCGGACTCCCGCTGTACCTATGAAACTATTTGCATCAATTTTAGAACTCCGCTCTTCCCGACGGCCGCGCCTCAACGGCGGGAATTGTGCCGCCCCTCGCCACACCCGCCCGCGCCTTACAGGTGGGACAGCGACGCCCTCAGTGCCGAGCGGCGGACTCCCGCTGTACCAGTCACGGAAGTACTCACACAGGCATCTAATGCTAGCCATACTAAACAAATGACGATAATTCAACTCAACTGTATGGGAAGTACCCATGTAGGCATGGAACTTAACAGGTTAATAGACGAAATACATGTCGATATAGCGTGCCTGCAAGAGCCACGCATGCGGGGTGGCAAAGTTACTGGCCTAACGGTGCAACTCACCACAATTGTGGGAACTCAAAATGCTAAAGCAGCAATAGTGCTGATTAACCCTAATTTGACTGTGACAAGGATATCTCAGCTCTGTACAGAACACATTGCTACAGTAGAGATTGTACACGGGCGTGATATATGGATAATTTCATCTATATATGCACAATATTCATATGAAATTGATCCCTTTATCGAAAAAATGCGAGATATTGCACGGTTTTCACAAGGGAAAAGACTGCTTATATTAGCAGACATAAATGCACGGTCAACCATATGGCATGCTGATAGGACAGATGTTAGAGGACACATGGTCGAGGATGTAATAAACGAATGTAATTTATTCCCATTAAACAGAGCGGGACAACCACCAACCTTTCGTGGTCATGCCGGTGGCCAAAGTAATATTGATATTTCCTTGGCAAATGATATTTCCTTACCACATATAAATATGTGGGAAGTCATGGATGGGGCCACACACAGTGATCACAATGTTATTATTATCCACACAGACAATTATAGAAACACTCAAAATACTCAGACACAACAACAGTATTTAGCTTTTGGTAGGGCAGACTGGAACAAATTAAGAAATGTAATAGAAGAATCAGTATTGTACACTACCCAAGGTAGTATAGACTTTAAATCACATGTTTTGACAGATGTCCTGCAAAAGGCACAAAATAGTGCCATCCCACTGGCCAGTGCTAAGCGGAGGCATCAACGATCTTGGACAACTGGACTGACTCGACTACGGAAAGATTCGCGGAATAAGAGAAAGTACTATCAGAGGGCTACATCAGCCCAAGAACGACAGCTAGACTGGATCAGTACCGGAATGCAAAACTAAAGTATAAAACTGAACTCTGTAAAACCAGACATAAGTATTGGACTGACTTTGTTAAAACGAATTTACAGAAAGATATGTGGGGACAACCATTTAAACTACTGACTGATCGCATTAAAACCCCGATGGTGATGTCAACGTTAAAACGAACAGACGGAACCATGACAAGTGGCTGGAGATGTTCAGCAGAATATCTCCTAAACAAGCTTCTACCAGATGACTCATACATAGAGGACGAGCGACATCATCGTGACTTACGTGACGGAATGGAATCTGCATATGTAAATCAGGATGTCACACTCCCTTTCTCGCAGGAAGAGGTAGCCCTAGCAATAGATAAACTCAAAAATAGGGAGGCGCCAGGCCCCGATGGAATATACACAGAAACATTGAAGAATGCCAGTATATTGATCACCCCGTATTTAACTGACCTTTTTAACGAAGCCCTTCTACAAGGAAGAATCCCTACACTCTGGAAAATGGCTAATGCAGTCATTACTAAAAAGTCTGAAGATAGGGATCCACCTGACCCGACATCCTATAGACCTACCTGTCTCCTGAACACACTTGCAAAGGCGCAGGAGAGGCTCCTGTGTGGTAGACTACAGCCACATAGGCGCCTTTATGGTCTAACTCCCCACCAATTTGGATTTAGAGAACAAAAATCGATAGATGACGCTATAAACCGCGCCCTACAAATTGTGGGGAATACGACGGAGAAATATGCGGTCGCTGTACTCATTGATATCGCTGGAGCTTTTGATAATCCCTGGTGGCCGTCACTACTTGCTAGACTACGGGAAATTCGACTACCTACTGCCCTGTATTCTAGTTTTATGGACTACTGTAGGGGAAGAATTGTAGAATGGAAAGCAGGAACACAGAAGGTGGTTAAGATAGTAACCAAGGGATGTCCACAGGGATCAATCTGTGGTCCCATTTTTTGGGATATAGCGATTGAGCCACTATTGGACATCTTGGATATGGACACACTTGTAGAAGGTGTTGTCGCCTATGCAGATGATCTTTTGGTTGTTGTTTCTGCACCATCTAGACTGCAATTGGAAAATAAATGTACTTTAATACTACGGATGATCAATCACTGGTGTAATCAGAACAAATTGAAAATAGCAGGAAATAAAACAGTTTATTTATTGCTCAAGGGAATACTCCAGCGAAATCCTAGTATAAAATTCAATAACATTAATATACAAGAGAAACAAGTAGCAAGATATTTAGGACTCCATCTAGATGAACGGCTCTCCTTCAAAGAACACATACAGCGCACTGTTGACAAAGCTGCTAAAATTATGCATAAACTTGCGAGATTAAACTCAGTGCAGTTCAGATTACCATTAACGATGATGCGGATGTATCACACGGCATTATTCGAGACTATCGCATGTTTTGCAGCAAGTGCCTGGGCACATCGTCTATGTTTGGTAACTTATAAAACAATAGTCAGGAGAGGGCAAAGAAGTGTTTTACTTAGGATGTCGGGAGCGTTTAGCACAACACCTGTAGAGGCCCTGTATGTGGTCCTAGGAACATGCCCAATAGACCTTACTATTCGCTGTAGAGCTGCCTCATATTGGTTGAAAAATGGTGACCTCGAAACGGTTTTCCAAATAACAGGAGAAAACATACAAACCATGCAACAGCTACACAAATGGAAGTTAGACACGTGGCAAAGAGAATGGGAGACATCAGACAAAGGGCGGCGTGTGTTTTCCTTTTTTCCAAATGTATTTGAGAGGTTAAAACTAAAACACGTGGAGCCAAGTCGTGGCATGGTTCACTACTTGACTGGGCACGGACCACCTACACCGTATGGGAGTAAGGCAAACCGAGATTTGCACATGTGGCATTCTTGGAACGCCTGAACATGTTGTGCTAAGGTGTGATCTACTCGACCATGAACGACCTGCAATAAGAGATGAAGAGGTAAGTGCGGTCCTTCGGGACCCAGATAAATGGAACACCTTAAATAGTCTGGCTGACTCAGTGTCAATGACACTGCTTGATATTTACAAAAATCAACATCCTACTGCCAGAACAAGAATACAGACAATAGTACAGACATGGATTAATTCTGACGGAAGGTGTTGATCAATACTATATGGATGTAGACACTGAAGGTTCCCAGCTTTGTCTTATAGAGCATCAGAGATCTTATTGGATACTCATGCAGATTCCCCTTCCTGGCTCGCAACCTTGTCGCTTGTCTTGCTACATATTCTGGACTTACTTGTATTAATTTAAGTAATTTTACATTTAATTTATCATAATTTCAACTTCCATGCAACTTACTTTTGATTTGTCTATATAGTTTTCTAGCTCCTAAGATATACTAATATTGTTTTTCTGTCTTTGTAATCTAATTTTTATTGTCACATAGAGGAATCTAGTTTATGGTCAGTTTACAGGCACATACATAGCCTTCACATGCAGGAGTTGTATGTGAGAGAAATCAGAAAGTTATTTTCTTAACTCTAACAGTTTTTAGAAATAGGTGAATATCAAAGTTAATATAATTAATAAAAGGAATACGATTGTTCTTAATTAGTATGTTATCTCATACTTTAATCTAACTTTTCCTGTATCTAAGATTGTGTATGCAAGTTATCTTAATATTTATTATGCTACCATGTTTCATGTAAAATCCTAATATCACTAATAATCTTACATAGATGAATTTAGCCCACTTCAAATATTGGGCATATGTGTAAATTGTACTCTAAAAATGTAGCAGCGAGAACCCGGTTCTCTGTAGACACTTTATAGCTTAGAATTTCTTTTTTCCTTTGTTTTCTTTTATGTATATTTCTTTTTATATTTTATTTGTTACTTTTTATATTTAAATAATTATTTTTTTTATCAATTAGCTTGCAGATAAACGTCACACATTGTAATAATTAGTGTACGAACACACAGAGCAACAGCCAGGGCAGAAACATTAGAAAAGGTCCGCCTCCACGTGGCAGGGACGGTAACGGAATGGGGACTTGTCAAGCTGACATAACTTGCTAGGAGCCATTTCGGCTAAGAGACCAAATACTGCATGGCTTGTTACTTGTTTTAAGTAGCACACGGCCCACCTTAGTAACCCAGGTGGTGGGCTACTCTGTAGTGTTTAAATGAAAAAAAAAAAAAAATGTACCTATGAAACTATTTGCATCAAGTTTAGAACTCCGCTCTTCCCGACGGCCGCGCCTCAACGGCGGGAATTGCGCCGCCCCTCGCCACACCCGCCCGCGCCTTACAGGTGGGACAGCGACGCCCTCAGTGCCGACCGGCGGTCTCTCGCTGTACCTATGAAACTATTTGCATCAATTTTACAACTCCGCTCTTCCCGACGGTCGCGCCACAACTGCGGGAATTGTGCCGCCCCTCGCCACACCCGCCCGCGCCTTACAGGTGGGACAGCGACGCCCTCAGTACCGACCGGCGGACTCTCGCTGTATCTTTGGCAAGATGGCTGCTATGTTAGCATTCTTGTTGAAGTGCTCTGTGTTAATTTGATTTTTTTGTGATAACTCTGAAGTTATTTCGCGAGTGTGCTGTGTGAAAGTGACCTTCAACTAAAGGTACTGTGCTCAGACTGAAAACTTAGAATTTTCTGTCCAGAATTAGCTGCAAACTTACATCATGCATGATATCTCAGTGCATTGTACCTAGAGTGCAAAGTTAATTAATACTGCAAGTATTTTCTCTAACTTCCTATTTAAGACTATCTGGACAAAATAGTTATACTCCACAGTGTTTCGTTTTGCTCTCTAAAATTGTGCTTGCTTGAATGGAAGTTTTTAGGTTATGTGTGGTACGTAGATCGAACTTTCGGCGTGGTATATAGATCGAACTTTCGGCGTGATACATAGATCGAACTTTCTCCGTGGTACATAGATCGAACTTTTTCCGTGGTACATAGATCGAACTATTGTTCTGGTGTGCAGATCGGACAAATTGTAGTTGAGTGGTTAGATGTAACTGATTATTGGACAAGAACTTGTGTAATGTCAATTCCGGTACACTTTCCTTGTAACTTCCTAGCATCTACGTAGATAGCGTAGACGCTGGAGAAGACAACTTGGTCTGAATTAGCGGCGGTTGTGGCCAGCCCGATTGTGGGGAGTGCTACACCTAAGTTTAAAATGACGACGGTTTCCGAGGGAAAGAGCTCTGTATCTAGGCGTCGTATTTCTGTAGATATGTCGGAAGCAACTAGAACCATGGACGCGACTCAGGAAAAAATTGCTGTGGTTGAAGACTTCATGGGTGAATTGACAAGTGAACTACGGCAGAAGAAAACGTCGACAGCGATATCAGAAAAAATTAAAAATAAGATTTGGACCTTTGTCTTGACTCAGTCCAGGTTAGAAGGCCAAATTGAGGAGCTCAGGTTAGAAAACCAAAGGCTGAGGAATGAGCTTGCCACTGCCAATGCCCCTGATGCACAGGAGAGAATACAACGCCTGGAGACGGAACTGAAAAGTCTTAAGGAGCAGAATACACGATTGAGAGAGAGTAAGCCAGCCACATTGTCATTTGCCGCTGTTACGGCAGCTGTACCAAAAAAAGGTAAACACAACTGAAATGAAGATTGAAGAAGAGAACACTTGTCTGTTTGGCTCTAACTTCTTCAAAGGCACAGCCAATCAGGATTCTAAGACTGTCAGAGAGGCAATAACGAAGACCATAAATCCGAAACTAGACAAAGTCAAAATTAGAGCTATCAGATCGACGGCAAATACTGTCATCATGGAAACTGAGACGGCAGAAGACAAGCGCAAGGTTATTGAAAAGACAGCTGCACTGCAGAATATCAAATGTGAAGAGCCAAGGAAGCTGCGACCTCTCTTAGCAGTTTACCAGGTTCCAACGACACTGACAGACGAGGAATTTCTTGACGAACTTTATGAAATAAACCTCAGCGAGCATGTTTCCCCTGAGGAGTTTCATGCTGAGGTAGCTGTGAAGTTTAAGACGGGACCTAAAGGTAAACGTACAGTTAACAACATTATTGAAGTCACGCCGAGAATTCGTTGTCTTCTGCTGCAAAAGGATAGAGTTTACATCCAATTTGAAGCCCTAAGAGTTAGAGAATTTGTTGCTGTCCAGAAGTGTTTTAGGTGTTGGGGTCTGGGACATTCCACCAGGCACTGTGACAGAGAACAAGCATGTGCAAAATGTGGGAAGACAGGCCATAATAGGTCAGAATGTAAAGAGCAGACGGTAGTTGGGTGCATTCCATGCCATCACAGGAAGAGGGTATGTAAAAAAGCTGGGGGTCCAGACTGTCCAACCTTCAGACAACTTTACGAAAGGCAGATCCAACGTACAGACTACGACTTGAGTAATGTTAACTAAGCCTAACTCTCAAGTGTTTACGAACTACACTAACATTCAGCATACTCAGCGGAGATATAGGTCACCGTCCACGAGAGCCAGAGCATGGCGACGTGCAGTGGCATGGAGAAGACAAATGGGTATTTTAGCACAGGGAGAAGGAGATACAGCACCGGAATCACTCTTAGTGGCCATTCAAAACAAATACTTTCGCTTGACCGACATGTTGGATGATGCTTGCATTCATGGAGCAATGGAGTATCATCTTGCGCGAGAAATCAAGCATGAGTTATTTCAATGGGCAATGCTCCATTCAGCCTCGTTATTTCGCATAGAGGACTTGGAGGCTCAACTTCTCGTCGAGAACAGTGATAATAACGCAGCATCAGCTTCTGACAACTTCTCAACTGCGGAACCCTTCCTGCATTCTTCGCAGCAGGTAACGAGTGAGAATGGGTACTTTGTTACTGACTGTCACGAGGGATCATCCACAGTGTCACCTGAATACGATGTGTCTAAATGTGAGTCTTACATCAAACCTGTTCGCTTTATTTATGGAGGTAGCACACATGATGGATCAAACCATGGGTTGGTGTCCAGAAGTAATGATTCAAATTCTCAGGGTCCTACAAACAAGGAAATAGAAAGAGACAAAGTACGCAATGAAGGACGTCACATCGAAGATAAAGAGAAGAATACTGAAACTCCTCACTGTGTGGACTTAAAGAATGGTACAGATGAGGTACCAACATCTGAGGAGCAGGAAGTACCTACCGTGCCATCCAAACATACTGTTGACTCAGTTGATTACTGTGACTTAGAGAATAACATTAGACTCAGTTGGTTAGAAAATAAGGACATATTTCAAACTGCAGTACGTCTGGTGACGCGATTAACTCACTCTGAGGGAAATACAATTTGTTACCCCACGACTGAACAGACAGATCGTATGATATTAAGGGTAGAAAACTTGCCAACTGATAAAAGGGAACTTTGTAAATTGCTGGCTATGGTATGTACGCGTCGTGGCGAGGGGCTAAACTTGCATAACGTATACAAAGACCTGGTTCGGGCCCATGGCAGAGTGTATTTCGACCCTAAGGAAACTACTCCTAGGTGTTTTGTATTCACCAAATATACATCGTGAAATTTATACAACTTAATTGTATGAGAAGTAGACTGGTTATGGCTGAACTGGGTAGATTGATTGATGACGTTGGAGCACAAATTGCCTGTCTTCAGGAGCCTTATATCCACGGCGGTAAGATTCCCGGATTACCAACGCATTGCACGACAATCACAGGAACAAATGATGCTAAGGCGACAATTGTGATAACAAATAGGAAGATCAAAGTCACACGTATTGCACAACTGTGTTCTGAGCATGTTGTGACGATTGAGGCATTAATAAGGGGAGACGTTTGGATAATCTCCTCAATTTATGCCCAGTACTCCTTGGAAATTGAGCCCTTTCTTGACAATATTAGGAACATAGTAAATTTTTCCAGACGGAGAAAATTACTAATTTTGGCAGATATAAATGCAAAATCCACACTGTGGCATGCAGACAGGACAGATACAAGGGGACTTCTAGTGAATGACCTTCTCAATGAGTGTCAGCTGGTAGTATTGAATAAGGAAGGACATGGGCCCACATATAGGGGCCATGCTGGCGGCACTAGTAATATAGATATATCGCTTGCGAATGAACTAGCTTATCCCCATGTCGCGACCTGGCGGATTTGCGATGGTGCATCACAAAGTGATCACAATATGATTATAATAGAGGTGGATAACTCTTATCGCTCAAATGTGCAGGCAGATTCATCATGTCACCCACGATTGCTGTTTGAGAAGGTCAACCTGGAGACCTTGTTTAATGTAATAGACAGTTTCAACATTAATGAAGTACAAGCGAGTGTGGATTTCAGAGCTCACTTCCTGGTACATGTGCTGCAAGAGGCGCAGGTCAGGGCCATTCCGTCTGTGAGTGGTGGAAGACAATCTCGTTTCCCCTGGTCCCGACAGCTAACAACACTAAGGAAGAAAGCTCGAGATGCTAGACGATATTACCAACTAGCAAAGACATATAATGAGAGGCATATAAGGCTGCAACTGTATTTGGCTGCCAAAAATAGGTACAAGGATGAACTGCAGAAGACAAGACAGGTCCATTGGGACAAGTTTGTCAAGACAAATCTGTCTAAAGACATCTGGGGCGAGCCATACAGAGTGCAAACAGAACGGGTCAAATCACCTCTGATTATGTCAACACTGCGGCAGGCAGATGGACGCATGACGGATGGATGGCGGCGTACGGCAGAATTTCTCTTACATAGGCTGCTTCCTGACGATGATGTAATTGAAGACGACGTTTACCATCGTGATCTTCGCAGGCAAATTGGTTGAGAATACGTCAACGACTTAGCTGTAATTCCGTTTGCGCAGGAAGAGGTTGCATTAGCAATTCAAAACTTGAAAAATAAGAAGGCTGCTGCCCCTCTCATTATTCCGTACCTGACAAAATTGTTTAACGACTGCCTACTGGAGGGTAGAGTTCCGGCCACCTGGAAGACGGCTAGTGTCATAATTATCAAAAAATCGGAGGATAAAGATCCTACAGATGCCAAAACATACAGGCCAATCTGCCTACTAAACATTTTAGGCAAATTGCAGGAGAGACTATTGTGTCATAGACTTCAGACTCACCGGCAGCTGAGGGGCCTATCACCCCATCAGTTTGGCTTTCGCCGTAAGAAATCTATCGAAGACGCAATAAACAGGGCAATCGAAATTACCAAGAATACGGACTGCAGTTATGTTCTAGCAGTGTTCATAGACATCTCACGCGCCTTTGACAATCTCTGGTGGCCTGCTCTGCTCGCCAGATTGCGGGACTTGGAAATTCCAACTGCATTGTACACAAATTTTCTTGATTATTGTAGACATCGGACGGTAGAATGGAGGGCAGAAAATCAGACAGTTGTCAAAAGAATATCTAAGGGTTGCCCTCAAGGCTCCATCTGTGGTCCCATTTTCTGGGACGTTGTAATTGAACCACTGCTGGACATGATAGATAGGGATAGCAGGGCTTCAGGAGTTGTTGCTTATGCTGACGACCTAATGGTGCTAGTATCAGCGAACTCTCGGAAACAACTAGAGACTATGACTTCTGATTTGCTTCGTGAAATTACTGATTGGTGTAAGAAAAACAAACTGACTGTGGCGGCGAGTAAGACTGTGTATATGCTCTTAAAGGGTCAGCTGCTACGTAACCCAATTATTAAACTGAATGACGTGTCATTGAAACGACATGAGGTAACGCGGTATTTAGGGCTTTATTTGGATGAGAAGCAGTCTTTCATACCACATGCAAGAACAATGACGGAAAAAGGACTGAGTATTATGCATAAAGTGGCGAGACTGAACAGTGCCTCCTTTAGGCTGCCGCTGAACGTTATGAGAGCGTATCACACTGCTCTATTTGAATCTATTACATGCTTTGCAGCTAGTGTCTGGGCACATCGGCTGCACCTAGGTACTCACGTAAACATAGTTAGGCGTGGCCAACGGAGTGTTCTGCTCCGATTGTCAGGGGCGTTCAATACCACTTCCATCGAAGCCTTGTGTGTTGTACTAGGTGTATGCCCAATTGATCTTACCATCAGGCAACGTGCGGCAGCCTACTGGTTGAGGAGAGGGGAAGAAGGGAAGGTGAGAGATATTACAGGGCAAAATCTAAGGAACATGAAGGATTTAAGAGACTGGAAGCTACAGACATGGCAGTCTGAATGGGAAGCGACAGACAAAGGACGACGAGTGTACAACTTTTTTCCTGATGTACGTGAGAGATTAAGATTGCGACACTGTGATCCTACGCGCGGTATGGTCCATTTCCTGACGGGTCATGGACCATATCCTGCACACTTACAACAAGTGGGATTAAGAGAGAGACAGATGTATGTGTGTGTGGTCAAGTCGGTACACCGGAACACGTCGTTCTACACTGTCACAGGCTCTCAAGGACACGACAGCCAACTGTGAGTGAGGACTTATATAATCTAATAAGACAGCAGGATGAGTGGGTGAGACTGAACAATTTAAGCAATGAAATTTCAAATGTACTCCATGAACAGTTTAGGGAGGATCGTCCTTATGCACGGGTCAGACAGGGTGCACAGGTTAGGCAGCATCAATGGAGTGGCACTGACACAGACTCAAATACACAATCAGACCCAGATGAAGTTGTGAATGAGGACATGGAATGAAGGTTCTGGCATTCCAAGAGTGACTGGCTCGAAGTCAATTCCGAGCCCTCGCACTTGGGTGTTAATGTATACAGATAGATGTGTATTGTTGAAATAGAATTGTATAAATATTATGTATTGTCTGAAATTGTTCTTGTTTTCGTAACTAATGTAATGTGATGATTGGTAACAAATGTAAGGTACTCCTAAGATTATATATTAGTGCACATTTATCATGAACATGGTAGTATGGTTCTTGTTTGCATAGAGTAATGAATGTAGAGGTTCGAATGTACAGGAACCACATCCACTATGACACGCTCGAGGATTTGCCGAGCCCTCCGGGCGTTACCAAATTACAGAAATTACTTATGCCTGGCTGAAGGTCTAGGAGGATTCGCGTGCGGACTCTCTATGCTGACGTTTCATAGCCGGATCATATACAACACGATCCTAATGGAGGATGAGGCTAGTTATGAATGCCTAGAACTGACTAGAATTAGCAGGCCTAGGACCAACGTTCCGGACTACACGCTAATGAGGCAGGGCAACAGTGACTTGTCTAGAACCGAGTCAGCAAGCAATTACATGAACATTCTAGAACAGTGTGTGGTTGTGACTTGCGATTGCAACGATGGCCCTAACTTCGAGACTGTCATCAGACATGCTATTCAGATTTATCTATCTGTCAGAACCCAAGGTGGAATGCTGATTTTGAAGATATTCCTAAATAATTGGTCGTTAACCCTCCGGATTGTAAGGACATTGAGGGAATATTGTGTCAATGTCTACCTGATTAAGCCGTATAGTTCACATGATAACTATGAAAGTTATATAGTAGCACAGCAAGAAAGGACTGTTTACACTGGAGGTCCAATTCTAGATATGTATCCAGATTATCCAGATACTCGAGTGATGACTTACCATGTAAACGCTGTGATTGGACGAATAACCACACATGGGCTGACAAAACCACGACTGATATACTTGACCCCAGAGTTCCACTTACCAGATCATCTCATCAAGCGCTTAAATCCCCTGTGGTACGTGTGGCTGCAAAACCGACTTGGGTGGACCAATTGGATTGGAACATGCATATCTCTTCTCCAGCAGGGGAAAGAAGAGCTGTATATTTACATCAGGAACCGCTTATTGGATACGGAACGAAGGGAGCAGCAAGCTATAACATCATGTTCCCAGGAGGCACCTGTGCAACTAGGGTGGGGTACTAATACACGCAGTAGAGTTGTCAGGTTGGGTCACAATTATCTCTTTGCCGTAGGTATGCGACACTTACTGGATCTCCGGCTGAATTACAGTACCAACTTTGTAGACGAAAGGTTAGCTCGCGTGACATATCGAGATACTGTGGAACATATGGACCGCCGGTTTAAATGGGCACCCGTTAGGCAGGAGCATTATCAGGGAACCGTAAGGGATGGGACTTTCATATCTCGACCGTACTATTACTTCATCACAGGGATGGAAGCTGGGCTGTCGCTCATCGGATGGAGTAGCTGTCGGCTGCCAGAACCAGAGGTAAGTGAATACGAACCGTATTCTTTTTAATATTCTCTACTTGGTATAGCTCTATAATGAGGGTTCATATCCTACTAGTGTGCTTGACAGTCATGCAGGGGAGTGTTGGTCTTATAGGATACAATTGTCATTCAAATGACGTGGCCATTCAAGCAGTGTCCTTAGCTGGTGTTGAACCTTGCATCGAGTCCGATACTCCTGAAATAACAGAAAATGTCACTGTACAGTTACTTCAAAGGCGCCACACCGGAAGAACGTATTACTTTAGTTGTTCAGTGGAGTATACGGAGCGAGTTTACTTCTGTGGGGCACATGGATATATCACCTTAGTGGCTGATGGGTACCAACAAGGGGTTACCACTTTGACACAAAAGGAGTGTTCAACTGTTCATCAAACAGGTGTTTATGCATGGAGGGGACGTCTAACCTTTACTTCCCTTCATGGAAACACTTCTGAGACCACAAGTTTTAACTATAAGGGATGGACGTCTACCGACGGTTACTGTGGGGGAGAGGACTACTACGGGAACGGGAGACATTATAGCAACGTGGTTGTCAGTGTTACCCTGACCGTGATTCTCCATGACGGATGGGCAGATACAGATTTGTATAATGGGTTGATACAATTGCCAGGAGGGCATACAGCAGATTTGAACAAAGGGATGTTCACTGATTTGGTGTATGGGCAGACTTTCTGGACCCCTCATGATATCAGAACATGCTCATCTCGGTCATACATTGTTCTCTACATGGGTCCAGCCACGATGTATAAGGAGCGACTAGTCGTGGGTGAAAGACATATCATTGTCGTTGATCAAAGAAATCAGCTTTTTGCTCTCGAAGTGAAACAGCCTGTAACCGTTTGCCGAGTTAGTTGCTTCACCACAGAGCATCCGAGGCTGCTAATAAGCATAACTTCATTGCAAAACCCGGCCTTCTTTGAAATGGACTCACAATTGGACCCATTAGAGATTAGCCTTGCTACATATGTCAACAACAAATTTGTCTTTGTGGAGAGGCATGTAAAGAAGGCTTTAACCTCGTTATACCAGCACTTTGCTAGGCAATCCTGTGAGCTGAAACGATCACAGCTGCTAACTCTCCTCTCCATCGCCTTTATAAATGAAGAAGAATTCGCTTATGCCTATACAGGAGAAAAAGGATATACGGCACTAAGGAGAGGAGAAGTTTTATATTTAATCAAATGTGTTCCTGTATCGGTAACTGTCAGACAGACCACAAGATGTTATAGTGACCTGCCTGTGACCTATAGAAATCAGTCTGTATTTTTGAGCCCCAAATCAGGCGTGATTAAATCCACCGGATTAGAGGTAGAGTGCTCGTCTGTCACCCCGGCTTGGTTTTTCCTGTACGATGGATGGTATAGCATGTCCGGAGGAATGACTCATGGAAAGTTTGCACCTAGAGTTCTAAATCCTAGAGGATCTGGTAACTGGACCTACATCAGTCCGCGAGACATTGGAAATAGAGGACTATATACTGAGAAGGACCTTGAGACTTTCGAGACCAAACTAATGTTCCATGGAGAGAAGGAGTCCATGATAAACATTATTACCAGAGGGGCTGCCGGATTCAATCCAGATCATCAAGGTGTTGAAATTGATAGCTTGCTAACAGAAGCTACCATAGAAGCACTGTCAGCGAATATATTCCAGAAACTCTGGGGATGGTTCGGTTCATTTGGGACGTATATGTCGGGAGTGTTGGGTATCTGGTTCATCATAAAATTGTGCAAATTTCTCATCAATTCCCTAATCAATGGCACATTACTGTACCAAGTTTATGGGTTCGGAGTTGAACTGTGCGCGTGCATATGGTCTAACATTACACACATCTTACTCAACAGGGACCGGCCGGACCGTCGGACGCCAGCGCGGAGTGATGCTTCGGTGGAGGAGGGAAAGAAGGAGGAAGACCCTGCAGAAGACACCGAAGGAACACCGCTCAACAACCCTCCATCACACTCAAATTTGTATCCATCCATCAGTGGAGATTCTAAGTCTGCTAGTTTTGTTGTAAATGGCCTTGCCATCAGATAAGCTTAAGTGGTCTGTGGAAAATTATATTTTGTATGTTGTAAATATCTAACAATCTATAAAATTTGAAATATCCAACATTATAGAAATCCTTGGTTTAAAAAAAACAGCTCCGGCTGTCTCATACTAAGGGCCTGTAAGGTGTGCAGGCTCTGGGTTGGTAATAGGCAGTGTGGGGAAGGACGCGTCTCAAACAGCCTCTCCTTCTCAAGTGCCCTTACCCGCCTTCTAGAGGTGGAGCTGTTAAGCCTTCGGGCGACTGAAGGGAAGGGGCACGACGGTGTGCTGAACAACTTGTACACTGGTTCTGACGGCTTCATTTGCTGTGGTGGGATCCTGCCCCAAGTCGGCGAAGGTCACTCGCCTTGTCTTGGGCTCCGAGGCATGCTCTGCCAAGCCGGGGCATGGTGACATGTCCCCGGTTAGGTTAGATGGGTCCAGACCTCTGAACGTCTGGGGGACCGGCCCGGCACCTGAGTAGGACCGGGTCCTTGGCCTTTGGTGGGAACCTGGGCTAGTAAGGGGCGAAGGACGGAGAGTGAATCCGCTCTCCCGGAATGCGGGCGGCATTCGCCGATAAGGGAGCAGGTGAAAACTATAGTGGTGTGGCTGTTGAAGAGGACTAGTGCGCTGTACCCACGGCGTGCTAAACCTGGCAGCTCAGTTATTGACAGCTCTTGGTCAAGGGGCGGGACCGGTGAGCGTGCTGCATGTAGCCTCCCCCCATGCCAGAGAGGCCGGTCCGGGGCAAGAGACGGGCCTCCATCTTACACTCTCTTTGAATACGATAATGGCTGAAAATCAAGAGAGTGGTAATGTGTTAGATGCTTCCGAAACGGAAATCGAGGTGAATTTGACGGTTGCTGAGCGACATTCGAAATTTTTGAAATTGCTGGACTCGAGTGTCAAAAATGGAAAGATTAGCAACGGTGCGATTAACCAGATTAGGGACTTTATTGCAAATTGGGCAATTGTTCACTCCCAGCTAGAAGGGAGAGTATCCGAATTAGAAAAAGAAAATAAAAGGCTTAGAAGTCAGCCTACTCGGACGTATGCTGCGGTTGCCAAAGCCCCAGTGGCAAAGGCGCCGACAGCAAAAGAAACAATTCAAGAGAACATGAAAAAAGTGGCACCCACGGTCTTTATAAAACCTAAACCTGGCGAAGACATCAAAGCTGCTAAGACAGCTTTCGAAAAGTGTGTTGATCCAAAGAAAGATAAAATCAGGATCAACAGTGTCCGTACCTCAAAGAATGTGCTGATAGTCGAGACGGCCTCGCCAGAAGATAGCCAAAAGATCTTAGGAAATAAACAACTAAGCGAGAAAGTTAGGTGTGAACCTCCACGAAAGCGTCGGCCACTTATGAGTTTATATGATGTACCTACATTTATGTCAGCGGACAGCCTACTTGATGCGATATACACGCAAAATTTTGACGTGTTAATGACTAGAAACGAGTTTGATGAAGAGTTCAAGCTACGTTTTAAAGTAGGGCCTCGAGGAAAGCTGACTGTACATCATGTTGTGGAGGTTTCACCGAACTTATGGAAAGTGCTAACTCGCGCTGGCCGGTTGTACGTCGGCTACTCAGCACTGAACATAAAGGATTACCTGGCAGTGCCACGTTGCACAAAATGCCAGGACATAAACCATACCAATAAGTATTGTACGGAACCGAATGTCATATGTGCCCACTGTGGCCTGTCGGGACATATTAGGAAAGACTGTCCTAATAAGGACAAGGCAGCGACATGTGTACCATGCAAGAAACGGGGCCGTAAGTGTGGTGGACCTAAAGATTGTCCAACCCACCGAATGTTCTTAGATAGACTCATTCAAAGAACAGATTATGGCGATATTTAAAGTGGTACAAGTCAATGCCATGCGCAGCCAGATGGTTGCACATGAGCTAAGGAAAGTTGCGGAACAAGATGGAATTGATATTCTATTGATACAAGAACCGAACTCCTGTGCGGGTCGAGTCTCTGGCTTTCCTGCAACAGCACAGGTGGTCTCCTCGGGTGGGAACCCCATGAGTGCAATTATTGTATTGAACAAAACTATTAAAACTACGGTATTAAATCAGTTCTGTACTGAGCATATTATAGTTGTACAACTTAATTTGTTGTCCTACAGTATGTACGTTGTAAACGTCTACTGCCAGTTCAGACATGACATCAAGATTTATCTTGATCAGCTGAATTGGATTCTAAGAGTTTTAGCCGGGCAGGCTATAATTGTAGCTCTTGATGCTAATGCTAAGTCCCCACTCTGGCACAGTGATGTACAGGACGGTAGGGGTGCGGAGCTTGTTGATTTGATAATGGTAACACACATGCAAGTATTAAACTTGCCTGGGTACCCCCCGACATACTCAGGGAGGGCGGGTGCCACATCAAATATTGATGTCACACTAGCAAGCGAGAGGGCAGCACCCCACGTCCATAACTGGCAAGTAAGAGAACATCTAACTGTCAGTGATCATAACTGTATTACATTTGAAATAGCGTCGACCATCGCGGATGTGCCAGGTGATTGGGTGGAACGGTACAACTATGCTCGGACAGACTGGGACCGACTCGTGCAGGTGTTCAGTCCTCCTGAGTTCAGGGAGGACATAGGTAATATTGATGAAGCTGTGGAGGAGCTTGTGAGCTCCGTGCAAACAGCCATCACACTATCTGTACCTCGAATAGCGAGATACATCTGCAGGGAGTCCACCCCGTGGACCCCTGAATTGACTGTGCTTAAACGATCGGTCAGAAGGGCGCGAAGCAACTATCAAAGGAGCTTTGCCCACGACGAACGACAATACCACCTGCGTATTTATCGTCGTCTGAAGCAGAGATACAAGGATCACTTAGACATCACAAGGCGCCAATCCTGGGAAAGATTTGTGAACGATCAGTTGGGAACAGACCCTTGGGGAGTTCCCTACAAAATCGTTCGAGAAAAAATTAGATCGCCCATGATGCTGTCTACGCTGCGTGCTGGGGATGGTGACACGACCAAGAATTGGGAAGAAACAGCAAGGTTGCTGTTGGATACATTATTGCCTGATGACATTGAGGACCAAGACTCGCACGAGCAGCGGGACATACGTCAGGCGCTGTCGATTCCGTATCTTAACGATACAAACGTGTGCCCTTTCTCAGCAGAGGAGGTAGAAGCAACCATCTACACCTTTGCAAGGAAGAAGGCGCCGGGTCCTGACGGGATCCCTGTGGAGATCTTACAGGGACTCGCACACTTGGGCGCCCGTCATTAAGTCGTATTTACAGCGTCTGTTTACAAAGGGGCTATTATCCACTACAGTGGAAAACTGCGGAAGTAGTAATTATCAGGAAAGGCCCGGATAAAGATCCAACGGTGCCGAAATCCTATCGGCCTATCTGTCTGCTGGATGTAATGGGCAAAGCATTTGAGAAGTTGCTGGCTGACCGTCTCCAGAGTCATCGAACTCTGCATGGTATGGGTGATAGGCAGTTCGGATTCCGAAAGGGTCGCTCCACCCAGGATGCGATCAATGAGGTTTGCCGAATTGTTCACTCTGCGACATCAAAGTATGTACTTGGCATAATGATAGACATCTCAGGGGCCTTCGACAACCTGTGGTGGCCGGCACTCTTCTCTCGCTTAAGAGAGATTGGGTGCCCGCAGCTGCTGTATGGCTGTGTGGAGGCCTACTGTGATGGAAGGACTGCTAAGATAACGGCTCCTGGAGCCGTCGTATCTAAAAGAGTATCCCGTGGTTGTCCCCAGGGATCGGTGTGTGGCCCCATTTTCTGGGATATTAACATGGAACCTTTGTTGAACGTCCTGCAGGGAGAGACTGCAGTTCTGGGAGTCGTTGCTTATGCGGATGATCTCGCAATTCTAGTAGAAGGTGACACTCGCAATGTGATCGAAGACCGATCACGACTGGCTATTGAACTATTAACCAACTGGTGTAAGAAGACTAAAATGTCTATTGCACCACAAAAATCCCTATATATGCTCTCAAGAGGCAAGTTAAATAGGGACCCAACAGTCAGAATTAATGGCCAAGCAGTGTCGCGACAGAGATATGCCCGTTACCTTGGGGCATATTTAGATGAGAATTGGAGTTTCATTCCGCATATTGAGCAAATAACGACAAAGTCGTTAGCTCTGTTCAATAAGATAATATCGATTGGACAAAGAAGGTTCCATCTGCCGTCAAAGGCAATAAATATCTACCATAACAGCATATTGGCACCAATAGTAGGGCACGCATCCAGTGTGTGGGCCCACGGGTTAGCTCTGGTGCGGCCTGCCGCTACTGTCAGGCGAATACAGAGGAACGTTCTGTTGAGATGCATTGGAGCATTCAACACAAGTCCAACAGACGCACTGTTGGTAATTATGGGTCTATGTCCATTAGACCTAATAATAAGGCAGCACGCAGCCTTCTATTGGTTGCGAAAACAGAACATCGACAGGGTACAAGACATAATGGGCATTCCTCCGGTTAGCGTCAAAGCCATCCGCAAGAAAGTGCTTGACATTTGGCAGGACGAATGGGATGGATCCAGTACGGGCCGTAGAGTCCATGGGTTTATACCCACAGTGAGGGGAAGACTAAATAACAAGATAATGAAGCCCTCGCAGGGCATAGTTCACTTCCTCACAGGACATGGTCCTTATCCCACGTACCTGCATAAAATAGGCAAAAGGCCAACACCGGAGTGTGACTGTGGTGCCCACGAATGATCGCCAGAACACATAGTGTTCGAGTGCCCAATATATGAACAGGTTGTCTCAGGGGAGAGGCAGCTTCTGCGGACAAGAAATACTAATGAAATATTAACAGAAAGCGAAATGTTCAGCAATTTTGCTAAATTGGTTAACAAAATCTCAAGGGAGGCCCAGCGAGCCTACCTTGGGAGAGAGTAAATGCGCTAAAGATCTAATGCGCAATTGTTTATATGTAAATATTATGTTTGTTTAAGTGTTGACTTAGAGTAGTGAGTAGTTGTAGTTAGATCAGCATGGTGGTGGGGGGAATAAAAGAGTAGCATAAATGGAGTGGTTTCTCTAGTAGTAGCGGCCCGCCTCCACGTGGCTAGGGACGGGCAACTCTCTGGCAGGATTCCAGAGAGGCTAAGAGGCCGATAATTCACAAAAGGCAAAGTAGCTTAATAAATATATAGTATGCAGCCACTAATAAACCACTCCTGTAATGCTAATAGTAGAGATAGATAGTCTTAATACGCCAACTCAAAAGTATTAGAAAGTGGGTTATGGATGGTTCATAAATTTGGGAAAAAAAATAAAAAATTTGTACCTATGAAACTATTTGCATCAAGTTTAGAACTCCGCTCTTCCCGACGGCCGCGCCTCAACGGCGGGAATTGTGACGCCCCTCGCCACACCCGCCCGCGCCTTACAGGTGGGACAGCGACGCCCTCAGTGCCGACCGGCGGACTCTCGCTGTACCTATGAAACTTTAGCTGCGGCTGTCTCATGCTATGTGCCCCGATTTGCGTGGGCTCATGGTTGGTAATAGGCAGCAGGGGAAGGATGCGACTCGAACATCTTAGCCTCTCCTTCCCAAGTGCTCCTGCCCGCCTTCTCGCGGTGCAGCTGTTAAGCCTTCGGGCGACCGAAGGGCAGGGGCGCGACGGCGTACTGAATATCTTGTATGCCGGTTCCGGCGGCTGCATTTGTCGCGGCGGGATCCTGGCCCAAGTCGGCGAAGGTCACCCGCCTTGCCCCTGGAATTCCGTGGCATGATCCGCCAAGCCGGGGCGTGATCACACGTCCCCGGTTAGGTTAGATGGGTCCAGACCCCCGAACGTCTGGGGGACCGGCCCGGCACCTGAGTAGGACGGGTCTTTAGCCTTTTGGTGGAAACTCGGCCTAGTAGGGGGCGAAGGACGGAGGGTGAATCCGCTCTCCCGGAATGCGGGAGGCATTCGTCGGTAAGGGAGCGGGAGAAAACTTCGATGATGCAGCAGTCGAAGAGGACTAGTGCGCTGTTCCCACCGGCGTGCTAAACCTAGCAGCTCAGTTGTTGAAAGCTCTTGGTCAAGGGGCGGGACCGGTGAGCGAGCTGCATTAGCCTCCCCCCATGCCAGAGAGGCCGGTCCGGGGAAAGAGACGGGCCTCCACTTTTTTCACTCTCTAAATGTCAAATATGGCGGAAAACATAGAGAGTGACGATGTGCCTCGATGCGAGATCGCAGAGAGGTTGTCTGTCGCTGAGCGACACGCAAAATTTTTGAAGTTGCTAGACTCGAGTATTAAGAATGGTAAGATCGGCAATTATGCCATAAATAATATCAGAGACTTTGTGTCGGGTTGGGCGATAGCTCACTCCCAATTAGAGGGACGGGTTATGGAACTTGAGCGCGAGAATGAACGTCTGAGGTGCCAGCCAGTCAGTGCGAAAACTTATGCCGCAGTCGCAGCTGCCCCTGTGGGCAAAGCGCCGACGGCAAAAGAAACTATTCAGAGGAACATTCAGAAAACTGTACCTACTGTGTTTATAAAGCCTAAATCTGGTGAGGACATACGGGCGGTGAAGTCCGTTTTTGAGAAATGTGTAAATCCGAAGCGAGACAAAATTAAAATTAATAGTGTCAGAACGGCTAAAAATGTCTTGATAGTCGAAACCGCAACTCAAGAGGACAGTAATAAGATACTTTCCAATTCCCAGTTAACGGAGAAAGTTAAATGTGAACCTCCGCGGAAACGTCGACCATTGATGTGTATGTACGATGTTCCAACTCATCTAAGTGCGGATGATTTGTTGGACGCGATATATATCCAGAATTTTGACGTATCAATGACTCGAGTTGAGTTTGATGAACAATTTAAGCTGAAGTTTAAAGTTGGTCCTCGGGAAAAACTGACAGTTCACCATGTGGTGGAGGTTTCTCCCGAGTTGTGGAAACTGTTGACAAGAATAGGTAGACTATATGTGGGATATTCAGCTCTCAATGTTAAAGATTACTTAGCAGTATCCAGATGCACTAAATGTTATGATCTGAATCATACCAATAAGTTCTGTACTGTAACTGAAGTTATCTGTGCCCATTGTGGGCAGACTGGACATGACAGAAGAGATTGTAGAAGCAAGGATCGCCCATCCATATGTATACCCTGCAGTAAGAGAGGGAGTAAGTGTGGGGGAGTCAAAGACTGCCCCACTTACAAAATGTTTCTGGACAGAATAATACAGAGAACCGACTATGGCGACCATTAAGACTGTTAAAAGAAAATCTCCGAGTAAAATTAAACGAGATGCAGAGAGGGGTAAATTAATATCTAAAGCTCTTTCCACAGGTTCGTTGGCTGATCCAGAGTGCTTCTCCGGGTCAGCTGGCCGTCTGACCGTGGAAGTTGGAGTTCAGACGGTAGATGATCTGGAGGCGGGTGTCAACCGCCTTTCGACTCAGCCGTCGACCTCCGCAGAAGTGGAATCAACGATGGGTCCAAAGGAGGATGAAAATGTATCACGTGTTACTGCCCTGGTAACAGGAGGTGGTGGCAGTAGTTGTGATGGAGATGGAACTGTAAATAGTGTAGTGGAAGTTGGTAGGAATGGTGACGGAGGTGGAATTGTAAATAGTGTAAATACAAGTAGTGTAGTGGAAGTAGATAAAGATGAAAAATCTGGTGAAGGGATCAGTTATAGACAAGTTGATCCAAAAAATATATACAAAGATTTGGAGGAGTTGGTGCGGCTGTCTAGGCTGGAGGAGCCTTTATTACTTACTACGGCACTGAGGCAGCTGGTCAGGAAGGGACACCCTAACGGAGAAGACGTTACTTATCCGGCTCTGGAGGATGTAGATTGCATTCAGCTGTCCGCCGCTAACATTCCGCCTGAGTTGGAACAATTACAGGAATTAGTCACTAAAGTTTTTGATAGGCGCGGTCGCAAATTTGATCTTGATAAGATCTTTAAGGATATGGTCAAAATGTACGGCCGTAACGTCACTGACTTTTCGAAGCCTTGGCCCGCCAGTCGTTTGCACGTCTACTATCCCCCTGGGTAATGGGGAGATTTAGGATGTTGCAAATTAATGCTATGCGTAGCCATATGGTTACGCAGGAACTGCGTAAAGTGGCGGAAGAAGAACAGCTGGACATTATTATGATACAGGAACCAGCCTCCTGCGCTGGTCGAATCCCTGGTTTTCCGGCGGCCGCGCAAGTGGCTTTCTCTGGTGAGAAACCCATGTGTGCGATTGTGGTTTTAAACAAGCTCATCAGATTAACCGTTCTAAATCAGTTTTGTAATGAACATATAACTGTGGTCCAAACAAACATGTTAACACATATATTATACATTGTAAATGTATATTGTCAGTTTCGACAGGACATTGTTACTTTTTTGGACCAGTTAAGATGGATACTTAGGGCCTTAGCAGGTCAGTCAGTAATAATCTGTATGGATGCAAATGCCAAGTCCCCGATATGGCACAGCCTGGAGCGGGACGATCGGGGCTCGGAGTTGGAGGATTTAATAATGGAAGCGAATTTGATTGTCTTAAATCAACCTGGGCACCCGCCTACCTTCTCTGGAAGGGCTGGCGCGGTCTCAAACATTGATGTAACATTAGCCACTCTGGGTGCTGCGCCCCATGTGCTCCAGTGGTGTGTTTCTGAGAACGTCACGATTAGTGATCACAATTGTATATTTTTTGACTATGAGACAGAGGTTACAGAAGATCTTGGGGACTTGGTTGAGAGATACAATTACGCTAAAACGAATTGGGATAGGCTGGCGCAGGAGTTTCGTCCTCCAGAGCTGGATATGGAAATTGCAGATGTGGACGGTGCAGTAGGAGAACTATTGGTTTCTATTGAAGCAGCTATTGCTGTTTCTGTCCCACGTGTTGCGAGATTTGTTCGTAAGCAGGCTACTCCGTGGTCCCCCGAACTGACCGCGCTTAAGCGGTCTGTCAGGCGGGCGCGGCGTAACCATCAAAGGAGCTTCGCCCAGGATGAGAGACAGTATCATTTGAGAATATATAGAAGATTAAAAGAGAGGTATGTTAACATGGTACAGACCACAAGAAGATTATCCTGGGAAACATTTGTCAAGGACCAGTTGGGGATGGACCCTTGGGGCGTCCCCTATAAACTGGTCCGGGAGAAAATTAGGTCTCCGACCATGTTCTCCACCCTGCGGTTGGAAGGAGGTAGGTACACTACGACTTGGGAGGAGACAGCAAGTGTGTTACTGCACACTTTGCTACCTGACGATGCAGAAAATGAGGACACTGAGGAGCAGCGGGGAATACGCCAGGGACTGCTGCAGCAGTATGTTAATGAGGTGGCGGTATACCCCTTCTCTGCTGAGGAGGTGGTGGCTGCGCTTCATACATTTGCAAGGCGCAAGGCCCCAGGACCAGATCATATTCCAGCTGAGATCTTGCAGTTCCTGGCCCCACAGCTGGCTCCTGTGCTTGTCAAAACATATAATGCATGTCTGGAACGTGGTGTATATCCAACTCAATGGAAGATCGCAGAGGTGGTTATAATTAAGAAGGGTCCCGAGAAGGACCCACAATTAGCAAAATCATATAGACCGATCTGTTTACTAGATGTTCTGGGCAAGGCCTTTGATCGCATCCTGTGCGGAGCGACCCTTTCGGAACTCGAACTGCCGATCACTCATGCCATGAAGCATTCAGTGACTATACAATCTGTCAACCAGTAACTTTTCAATGAGGTTGCTCGGACTGTCCACTCTGCCAGGGCGACATACGTTCTGGGGATCATGGTGGACATCTCAAGAGCCTTCGATAACCTGTGGTGGCCAGCGCTCTTCTCCCGTCTTCGGGAGATGGGGTGTCCTGGTCCGCTGTATGGTTGTCTGAGGGCTTACTGTGATGGAAGGCTTGCCAGGATAACTGCCCCTGGCACTGCGGTATCCAAGTGGATATCCCGGGATTGTCCCCAGGGATCTGTGTTGGGCCCAGTATTCTGGGATATCATACTGGAACCTCTGCTGACCAACTTGCAGAGGGATGCCTCGGTGTTGGGGGTAGTTGCCTATGCGGACGATCTCGTGATACTGGTTGAGGGTAATAGTCGCATGGCAATTGAAGAGCGTTCAAGAGAGGCCATTGCCATACTTCTCAGTTGGTGTGGACAATCAAAACTGATGGTGGCACCTCAGAAATCGGTGTACATGATGCTAAAAGGCAAGTTAAATAGAGATCCTACTGTACGAATTAACAACGTGGCAGTCTCTAGAAAGAGATCTGCTAGATACCTTGGTGTGTACCTAGATGAAAGATGGAACTTCACAGAGCATATTGAGCAAGTGGCCATCAAGTCTATGGCTCTGTTTAACAAGTTAATTTCAATTGGACAACGACGCTTTCACTTTCCAGCGAAAGCCATTCACATGTATTATAATTGTCTGTTGGCTCCAGTAGTTGGGTATGGAGCAAGTGTGTGGGCCCACAGGTTAGCCTTGGTGAGGCCGGCGATGCAGATTCGACGCATACAAAGGAATGTGTTGATAAGGTGCGTGGATGCCTTTGGCACCAGTCCTGTTGATGCACTATTAGTTATAATGGGGCTATGTCCTCTAGATTTAATAATACGGCAATACGCCGCTCTGTACTGGTTGCACAAAGGTGACATAGACCACGTTTGTGACATTATGGGCATGCCCCTGGTAACTGTTAAAGACATAAAAAATCGTCTGTTGGACCTGTCGCAGGAGGAGTGGGATCGCTCTGAGACTGGACGGCGGGTGTACTCCTACTTGCCATGTGTGAGAACAAGATTAAAAAACAAAATTATAACACCATCTCAGGGCGTTATCCACTTCCTCACTGGTCACGGTCCTTATCCGGACTATTTGCATCGAATCGGCAAGAGACCGTCGCGGGAGTGTGACTGTGGGACCCCACATGGTACACCCGAGCATATTATTTTTGACTGCCCGATTTACGACCAGGCTGCCTCGGTGGAGAGGCAGCTATTACCGACACGTGACGTAAGAGAAATAATTAATGACAGGCAAAGTTTCCAGACCTTTTCCAAATTAGTAAATATAGTGTCACGTGAAGCTCAGCGTACGTTCATAAGGTAGGTACTGGAAACTATTGTATGAATTACAAAATGATAATGATATAATGGACAGATGCATAAGTGAGACCGCCCCAGGCTTGGCGACATTTGTCGGTCTACCTGGGGTCTGGCCGCGAACTTGGTGTTGATCGGAAAGAGGATCCATTAGAAGCAACCTCTAACTGATTCATATATAAGAACCGTCTTGTGTCGGTGGAAGCTTCCTCTTCCGATAAGGACAGGAACAAGTGAGTAGAAGCACAACAGACGTGTAAATGTGTATAAAGTATTTCTGTAGATAGATGTGTACGTGTATTGTTGTAATCTAAATGGGTGGTGGAGGGAAGAAATATTTCTCACAGAGTGGTTTCGTTTGTTAGTAGCGGCCCGCCTCCCCGTGGCTAGGGACGGGTAACTCTCCGGGATTAGCCCGGAGAGGCTAAGAAGGCCGAATATTTTGTATTATTGTGAGCAGAATGCTCTTTTATTTTTTTGTAGTTGTTTTGGTATAAAATTGTAACCACTTGTTGTGTTGTAGTATTGTTTAGTAACTTTAACGCCCACGCAAAATTGTAAGTCGGTGGGTTTTGTATGTATAATAAACATTGAAGGAAAAAAAAAACATTGTACCTATGAAACTATTTGCATCAAGTTTAGAACTCCGCTCTTCCCGACGGCCGCGCCTCAACGGCGGGAATTGTGCCGCCCCTCGCCACACCCGCCCGCGCCTTACAGGTGGGACAGCGACGCCCTCAGTGCCGACCGGCGGACTCCCGCTGTACCTATGATATGCGACATTCCCGCTGTCCCTATGGATTGTGAAGTGCTTAGTAAACTTTGAATTTCTTAGTGGTATCCTGTAGTGCTTTTTGATGTTGAGTGTTTTCTGGGTGTATGCAGAAGAAGGTACTGTGCGACAGTGTTAAATTATTAAAATATTTATTAAGAATCGTTTATGAATTTACTTTCACGGTTTAAAAACTAGCCAAGCTGAGAGTGTCTTGAGGATTGAAAGAAAACTTAATGCTGTCTGTTCGGTCGTTTTGTAGATATTCTGTGTGAATTTTGTAGACAGGTTAATAAGGGTATGATGGCCTATGCGTAATATGGTCCTAACTTTGAAATTTGACTGTGTATATCTTATTGTGGTGGGATGTCGTGGCATTTGACTGGTATCCGTTTGTGTGACGTAATCCTGGCGGGAAAAGACCGGAGTGGCTAGCATATTTCCGTGCCTCTTCTTGTTGTCATTTCTGGTGCGTCACTTGCGATAGGAGCCTTGCATTGGTGAATTTAAAAGAGTCATTTGTCTGGTGATAACCGCCCTGGTGTTGAGTTCGACGCTGCGACGTCATCTTGCGGCGAATCTTCTTAACTACTGACTTCTCCTTGTGCCCAGAGAGTGCAGCACTGTTTGGTAACCACTTTGATGTCCAGTACGCTGTCGTAGTGTCATCTTGCTGTGGTTTTGTCAACTATCAGAGCGTATCTCCTGCCTTCGACTGGTGAGTGCAGCACTGTAGGGCTGAGTGTCTTACTTTATCATACATGGGTGCATCACCCGGATACTGAGACACTGATATCTAGTGACGCAGGCGTGAAGTGAACTCTTTCTTGATAGGGAGAGACACGGGAAGCGCGCCGACGTGCTAATCCTTGGCGTCTGTTTTAACATTATGTGGACTTTTTTTGTCTAAAGTCTTTATGATGATTTGTGCTGAACGCTGTAACATTGACCTGTTTACTCTCGCGTTAATACGCGGAAACGGAGTCGGAATATTTCTATAAAAGCTGGTGGTAGCTAAAGAATTAATTAAAGGTGAAGGTGAAACCATGTCAATAAATATGGAGGGTACACCTAATAGTGTTCGTCGACATAGTATTGACACACCCACAGGTAGGCACAGTAGGGAGATACCACGTAGCAGTCCGTGGGGAGAGACACCTAGAAGATCAAACATGGAAAGTCGCATGACAGAGGCCGTGGAGGAAATAATCACAGAACTTCAGACAGACCTTAGAGGAAAGAAAACATCAACGGTTATATCCTCATCGGTAAAGAATAAAATATGGATTCTTGCTTTGGGGCAGGCGAAACTATATGGGCAAATAGAAGAACTCAGAGTAGAAAATACTAGGTTAAGTAGGGAATTAGCAGCAGTAAGCGCTCCTGATTTGCAGGCACGTTGTGAGAAATTACAGGCAGAGATAGTTGAACTGAAAGCGGAGAACGAGAAGTTGAGATCCGAAAATCGTTCCCTTCCAGTGTCCTTTGCAACTGCGGTTGCTAGTGTTCCTCAGAGAAATTTGAAAAGTAAGTTGGAACAACAGATTAGTCAAATGAAAGCGAAACAGACTAGCACCCTCTTTTTTAAGTCGGATAATAATACAGATGCTAAAACAATAAGGGAAGTGGTAACAAAGACAATAAATCCGAAACAGGACAAAGTTAAAATAAAGGCAATAAGATCGACGGCAAACACTGTAATTTTGGAGACAGAAACACAAGCAGATAAAATAAAAATAATGGAAAAGACAGCACTGCTTCAGAATATCAGATGTGAGGAACCTAGAAAATTTAGGCCACTGCTTGCTGTGTATCAAGTACCAACAACTCTAACTGACGATGAATTTCTCGAAGAGTTGTATCAAATCAATCTAAGTGAGTACATTTCAAGGGAAGAATTCAGTGAGGGTGTTTCAATTAAGTTCAAAACGGGACGACGAGGGAAACGTACAGTAAACAATGTCCTTGAGGTATCACCAAAAATTCGTCAGCAGCTATTACTGAATGATAGGGTGTACATCCAGTTTGAAGCATTAAATATTAGAGATTTCGTAGGTGTACAGAAATGCTTTAATTGCTGGGGTCTTGGACACTCCACTAAACGATGTGATAAGATGCAGGTGTGTGGAAGGTGTGCCAAGACAGGGCATAAGAAAATTGACTGTAAAGAGGAGACAGAAATTGGATGTCTTCCGTGCAAGTATAGGAACAAGGTCTGCGACAAGGCAGGGGGGTCTGAATGTCAAACATATAAAATGCTCTATGAAAGACAAATTAAACGTACAGACTACGATATAGTGAATGATGCTCACTAACATGAACTGTAACTTAAATCGCGAGACAGTACACCCCCAACCCGTCACGGAAGTATTTACACAGCCATCTAATGCTAGCCATACTAAACAAATGACGATAATTCAACTCAACTGTATGGGAAGTACCCATGTAGGCATGGAACTTAACAGGTTAATAGACGAAATACATGTCGATATAGCTTGCCTGCAAGAGCCACACATGCGGGGTGGCAAAGTTACTGGCCTATCGGTGCAACTCACCACAATTGTGGGAACTCAAAATGCGAAGGCAGCAATAGTGCTGGTTAACCCTAATTTGACTGTGACAAGGATATCTCAGCTCTGTACAGAACACATTGCTACAGTAGAGATTGTACACGGGCGTGATACATGGATAATTTCATCTATATATGCCCAATATTCATATGAAATTGATCCCTTTATCGAAAAAATGCGAGATATTGCACGGTTTTCACAAGGGAAAAGACTGCTTATATTAGCAGACATAAATGCACGGTCAACCATATGGCATGCTGATAGGACAGATGTTAGAGGACATATGGTCGAGGATGTAATAAACGAATGTAATTTATTCCCATTAAACAGAGCAGGACAACCTCCAACCTTTCGTGGTCATGCTGGTGGCCAAAGTAATATTGATATTTCCTTGGCAAATGATATTTCCTTACCACATATATATATGTGGGAAGTCATGGATGGGGCCACACACAGTGATCACAATGTTATTATTATCTACACAGACAATTATAGAAACACTCAAAATACTCAGACACAACAACAGTATCTAGCTTTTGGTAGGGCAGACTGGAACAAATTAAGAAATGTAATAGAAGAATCAGTATTGTACACTACCCAAGGTAGTATAGACTTTAAATCACATGTTTTGACAGATGTCCTGCAAAAGGCACAAAAGAGTGCCATCCCACTGGCCAGGGCTAAGCGGAGGCATCAACGATCTTGGACAGTTGAACTGACTCGACTACGGAAAGATTCACGGAATAAGAGAAAGTACTATCAGAGGGCTACATCAGCCCAAGAACGACAGCTTAGACTGGATCAGTACCGGAATGCAAAACTAAAGTATAAAACTGAACTCTGTAAAACCAGACATAAGTATTGGACTGACTTTGTTAAAACGAATTTACAGAAAGATATATGGGGACAACCATTTAAATTACTGACTGATCGTATTAAAACCCCGATGGTGATGTCAACGTTAAAACGAACAGACGGAACCATGACAAGTGGCTGGAGATGTTCAGCAGAATATCTCCTAAACAAGCTTCTACCAGATGACTCATACATAGAGGACGAGCGACATCATCGTGACTTACGTGACGGAATGGAATCTGCATATGTAAATCAGGATGTCATACTCCCTTTCTCGCAGGAAGAGGTAGCCCTAGCAATAGATAAACTCAAAAATAGGAAGGCGCCAGGCCCTGATGGAATATACACAGAAACATTGAAGAATGCCAGTATACTGATCACCCCGTTTTTAACTGACCTTTTTAATGAAGCCCTTCTACAAGGAAGAATCCCTACACTCTGGAAAATGGCTAATGCAGTCATTATTAAAAAGTCTGAAGATAGGGATCCTACTGACCCGACATCGTATAGACCTACCTGTCTCCTGAACACACTTGCAAAGGTGCAGGAGAGGCTCCTGTGTGATAGACCATAAAGGCGCCTATGTGCGTGTAGTCTAACTCCCCACCAATTTGGATTTAGAGAACAAAAATCGATAGATGACGCCATAAACCGCGCCCTACAAATTGTGGGGAATACGACGGAGAAATATGCGGTCGCTGTACTCATTTATATCGCTGGAGCTTTTGATAATCTCTGGTGGCCGTCACTATTTGCTAGACTACGGGAAATTCGACTACCTACTGCCCTGTATTCTAGTTTTATGGGCTACTGTAGGGGAAGAATTGTAGAATGGAAAGCAGGAACACAGAAGGTGGTTAAGAGAGTAACCAAGGGATGTCCACAGGGATCAATCTGTGGTCCCATTTTTTGGGATATAGCGATTGAGCCACTATTGGACATCTTGGATAGGGACACACCTGTAGAAGGTGTTGTCGCCTATGCAGATGATCTTTTGGTTGTTGTTTCTGCACCATCTAGACTGCAATTGGAAAATAAATGTACTTTACACCAGTGATTGATCATCCGTAGTATTAATCAGAACAAATTGAAAATAGCAGGAAATAAAACAGTTATTTATTGCTCAAGGGAATACTCCAGCGAAATCCTAGTATAAAATTCAATAACATTAATATACAAAAGAAACAAGTAGCAAGATATTTAGGACTCCATCTAGATGAACGGCTCTCCTTCAAAGAACACATACAGCGCACTGTTGACAAAGCTGCTAAAATTATGCATAAACTTGCGAGATTAAACTCAGTGCAGTTCAGATTACCATTAACGATGATGCGGATGTATCACACGGCATTATTCGAGTCTATCGCATGTTTTGCAGCAAGTGCCTGGGGCACATCGTCTATGTTTGGTAACTTATAAAACAATAGTCAGGAGAGGGCAAAGAAGTGTTTTACTTAGGATGTCGGGAGCGTTTAGCACAACACCTGTAGAGGCCCTGTATGTGGTCCTAGGAACATGCCCAATAGACCTTACTATTCGCTGTAGAGCTGCCTCATATTGGTTGAAAAATGGTGACCTCGAAACGGTTTTCCAAATAACAGGAGAAAACATACAAACCAAGCAACAGCTACACAAATAGAAGTTAGACACGTGGCAAAGAGAATGGGAGACATCAGATAAAGGGCAGCGTGTCTCCTCCTTTTTTCCAAATGTATCTGAGAGGTTAAAACTAAAACATGTGGAGCCAAGTCGTGGCATGGTTCACTACTTGACTGGGCACGGACCATACCCAACACATCTACACCGTATGGGAGTAAGGCAAACCGAGATTTGCACATGGGGCATTCTTGGAACGCCTGAACATGTTGTGCTAAGGTGTGATCTACTCGACCATGAACGACCTGCAATAAGAGATGAAGAGGTAAGTGCGGTCCTTCGGGACCCAGATAAATGGAACACCTTAAATAGTCTGGCTGACTCAGTGTCAATGACACTGTTGATATTTACAAAAATCAACATCCTACTGCCAGAACAAGAATACAGACAGAGACAGAACCTCAACACATTACTTGGCAAGATACAAGCTCTGACAGTGACACAGACAATAGTACAGACATGGATTAATTCTGACGGAAGGTGTTGATCAATACTATATGGATGTAGACACTGAACGTTCCCAGCTTTGTCTTATAGAGCATCAGAGATCTTATTGGATACTCATGCAGATTCCCCTTCCTGGCTCGCAACCTTGTCGCTTGTCTTGCTACACATTCTGGACTTACTTGTATTAATTTAAGTAATTTTACATTTAATTTATCATAATTTAAACTTCCATGCAACTTACTTTTGATTTGTCTATATAGTTTTCTAGCTCCTAAGATATACTAATATTGCTTTTCTGCCTTAGTAATCTAATTTTTATTGTCACATAGAGGAATCTAGTTTATGGTCAGTTTACAGGCACATACATAGCCTTCACATGCAGGAGTTGCATGTGAGAGAAATCAGAAAGTTATTTTCTTAACTCTAAGAACAATCATATTCCTTTTATTAATTATATTAACTTTGATATTCACCTATTTCTAAAAACTGTTAATTAGTATGTTATCTCATACTTTAATCTAACTTTTCCTGTATCTAAGATTGTGTATGCAAGTTATCTTAATATTTATTATGCTACCATGTTTCATGTAAAATCCTAATACCACTAATAATCTTACATAGATGAATTTAGCCCACTTCAAATATTGGGCATATGTGTAAATTGTACTCTAAAAATGTAGCAGCGAGAACCCGGTTCTCTGTAGACACTTTATAGTTTAGAATTTCTTTTTTCCTTTGTTTTCTTTTATGTATATTTCTTTTTATATTTTATTTGTTACTTATAATATTTAAATAATTATACTTTTTTTATCAATTAGCTTGCAGATAAACGTCACACACTGTAATAATTAGTGTACGAACACACAGAGCAACAGCCAGGGCAGAAACATTAGAAAAGGTCCGCCTCCACGTGGCAGGGACGGTAACGGAATGGGGACTTGTCAAGCTGACATAACTTGCAAGGAGCCATTTCGGCTAAGAGACCAAATACTGCCTGGCTTGTTACTTGTTTTAAGTAGCACACGGCCCACCTTAGTAACCCAGGTGGTGGGCTACTCTGTAGTGTTTAAATGAAAAAAAAAAAATGTACCTATGAAACTATTTGCATCACGTTTAGAACTCCGCTCTTCCCGACGGCCGCGCCTCAACGGCGGGAATTGTGCCGCCCCTCGCCACACCCGCCCGCGCCTTACAGGTGGGACAGCGACGCCCTCAGTGCCGACCGGCGGACTCTCGCTGTACCTATGAAACTATTTGCATCAAGTTTAGAACTCCGCTCTTCCCGACGGCCGCGCCTCAACGGCGGGAATTGCGCCGCCCCTCGCCACACCAGCCCGCGCCTTACAGGTGGGACAGCGACGCCCTCAGTGCCGACCGGCGGTCTCTCGCTGTACCTATGAAACTATTTGCATCAATTTTACAACTCCGCTCTTCCCGACGGTCGCGCCACAACGGAGGGAATTGTGCCGCCCCTCGCCACACCCGCCCGCGCCTTACAGGTGGGACAGCGACGCCCTCAGTGCCAAACGGCGGAGTCTCGCTGTACCTATGAAACTATTTGCATCAATTTTACAACTCCGCTCTTCCCGACGGTCGCGCCACAACGGAGGGAATTGTGCCGCCCCTCGCCACACCCGCCCGCGCCTTACAGGTGGGACAGCGACGCCCTCAGTGCCGACCGGCGGACTCTCGCTGTACCTATGAAACTATTTGCATCAAGTTTAGAACTCCGCTCTTCCCGACGGCCGCGCCTCAACGGCGGGAATTGCGCCGCCCCTCGCCACACCCGCGCCCTACAGGTGGGACAGCGACGCCGTCAGTGCTGACCGGCGGACTCTCGCTGTACCTATGAAACTATTTGCATCAAGTTTAGAACTCCGCTCTTCCCGACGGCCGCGCCTCAACGGCGGGAATTGCGCCGCCCCTCGCCACACCCGCCCGCGCCTTACAGGTGGGACAGCGACGCCCTCAGTGCCGACCGGCGGACTCTCGCTGTACCTATGAAACTATTTGCATCAAGTTTAGAACTCCGCTCTTCCCGACGGTCGCGCCTCAACGGCGGGAATTGCGCCGCCCCTCGCCACACCCGCCCGCGCCTTACAGGTGGGACAGCGACGCCCTCAGTGCCGACCGGCGGACTCTCGCTGTACCTATGAAACGCAGTGGCTGGGCGAGGGTATGAGGGTAAGTCTCACGACGATCCCGGAACCCTGCGGTCCTTCTGCCGCAGTTCCTCACGTCCTGGACGACGTTAAAAGTCCCCCAACCCAAGGCGAAAGCAAAGGGTGCATGGCGCAGGGGGTGCTGCGTCAAAGGGGACACAACACCTGTTCCCAAAACACAGTGCGTCGAACATCTTGCGCACTGATTGCGACGGTCTTGCTCGCCGGGGTGGGACTCCGGCCTGAGCCGTCAAGTGTCCTTCGCCGTGTCTCTGGATTTCCGAGACATGATCTGCCAAGCCGGGGTGTGGTGACATGTCCCCGGCTAGGTTAGCTGGGTCCAGACCCCTGAAAGTCTGGGTGACCGACCCGGCACCTGAGTAGGGCCGGGTCCTTGGCCTTGAGTGGGAGCTCGGCCTAGTAAGGGGCGAAGGACGGAAGGTGAATCCGCCTTCCCGGAGTGCGGGGGGCACTTGCCGGGGAGGGAGGGATGAAAACTGCGATGGCAAGGCCGTCGAAGAGGACGAGTGTGTTGGAAACGGCACGCTCAACCTAGCAGCTCTCTTGCGCCCTTGGTCCAGGGGCGGGACCGGTGGGTGAGCTGCCATTAGCCCCCCCCCCCCCCCCCCCCATGCCAGAGGTGCCGGTCGGGGGTAACAGACGGGCCCCAATTTTTTCACTCTTCTTGGCAATATGGCAGAACAAATGGAGAGTGAATCGGCGGTTTCGGAGCATGATGCTCCAATTGATGAGAGAAGTTTAAATCAGACAGTTATGGAGAGGCACGCCTCCTTCCTCCGATTATTAGATCGGAGTGTGCGGCATGGGAAAATAAATGCCGATCAGATTAGGGCTTTGAAAGAGGATATAGCAAATTGGGCTCTTGCCCATGCTAAATTAGAAGGACAGTACGCGGAAGTGAAAGCCGAAAATGAGCGGCTCCGCAATGAATTACAGAAACCGCAAAGGTCGTATGCTGCAGTAGCAGCAGCGGCTCAACCTAAAAAGACAGTTCAAGAGACTATAAGGCAGAACATCGAGAAAACTGTACCAACCATTTTTGTCAAACCGAAAAAAGGCGAAGACGTTAAGAAGGCCAAAGAGCAGTTTGAGAAAAGCATAAATCCAAGAACAGATAAGATCAAAATTAATCAAGTCAGAACGACCAAAAACATTTTAATAGTCGAATTAGCCTCAACTGAGGACTGTGACAAATTATTAGCAAACAAAAAATTAAATGACTCCTTTGTTTGCGAGAAACCAAAGAAACGAAGACCACTAATGATGATGTACGACGTCCCGACGTACATGTCGCAGGACGACGTCATCAATTGTGCATATGAACAAAATTTTGAGGAAATGATGACAAAAGAAGAGTTTATTGAGAAATTTAAGTTACGATTCAAAACAGGGCCACGGGATCGACCCACGGTGCATCATGCCGTAGAGGTGGCACCTGATCTCAGAAAACTGATAGTCAAAACAAACAAATTATATATAGGATACACAGCGATATCAGTTAAAGACTATACAGCACTGGCAAAATGTACAAAATGCCAGGATTATGGCCATGTGGCCAAATACTGTAATTTTCAGAACTCAGTTTGTGGAAAATGCGGGGAAGATGGCCATGATAAAAAATCTTGTGATAAACGAGAAATATGCATCCCATGTAGGTACAGAAAGAGGATCTGTCACTCCCCAGGACGGGAGTGTATGACCTACAAGTTGTTACTCCAAAGATTGATTCAAAGGACTGACTATGGCGACTAGCCGAAAAGTCCAGAAACGTACGTCACCCAGCAAAGTAGCACGGGATGCAGAAAGATGGAGAAGGTGGAGGTCACAATCATCTTTGGATGAAGATGACGAAAGTAACGATTCTTACTTTGTTCCAGTTCCTGCGGTGCAGCCGGAGATGGTAGACTTCTCCTGTCAGGTCGGGTCCTTTCTGGCCGACAGGAGGGGGGTCTCGGTCGCGGCGGCGGGGTCGGGCGGGGCGGCGGACTTCTCCTGCCAGGTCGGGGGCTTCCTGGCCTCAAGGGGGAGGACATCGGCGTCTGGCACCGGCTCGGCTGCTGGACACTCTGCAGAGAAGACATATGAAGCACTAACAAATTTGTATCTAGACAAAACTGTAACTGGTGGTGGCACAGAAAATTTGTCAAAGGACTCTGTAGAACAAGTAGTACTGGAAACCTTGAAAGTAGAAGTAACTAGTGGTGGCGAGGTGAAAGAGAAAATAGCCCTAGTAGATGTAGACACCTCTGTAAGAAAAAGGACTTATAATAACTGCCCCCCTGGGAATACATATGGTATATGCGAGGAGTCATTAAGACTGTCACGATTAGAAGATCCAGCGATCTTGGCGGTGGCTCTTAGGCAGCTGGTGAGGACCGGGTATCCCAGAGGAAGAAAGATAACATTCCCTGCTCTGGAGGATGCAGACTGCATCCAGCTTGCTACAGTAAACATACCTCTTGATTTCAAAGAACTAGAGGAACTCGTATCGAAAGTTTTTGCTCGAAGGGGCAGGGTTTTCGACTTAAAGAAGATATACAATGACATGGTAATGATGTACGGCAGGATCGCTTTTGATCCTGCCCAAACTTGGCCAAATAGCCATTTCTATACAAGGTATCCTGATGCACTTTAGAGTGTTTCAGGTAAATGCAATGAGAAGTCAGTTAGTCTTACACGAATTAAGAAGACTACTTTATGTTCCTCTGTTAGACATTTTATTAATACAAGAACCATACTCCGTCTCGGGAAGGGTCCCTGGCTTTCCCGTTAACGCACAGGTGATTGCCTCAGGCCAGCAACCGATGGCGTCAATCATAATATTAAGTAATTTAATCAAAACAACTGTAATTACTCAATTATGTACTACACATCTTACGGTTGTAGAAGTAAATTTAAAAGGACACAGTTTGTATTTAATGAATCTGTATTGTCAGTATAGACATGATATTGACACATACCTGAGACAATTGCGGACAGCAATAAGAACCTTACAAGACAAGCCTATAATAATATCAATGGATGCAAATGCGAAATCGCCGCTCTGGCATAGCCCGGTACAAGACCACAGAGGAATCGAACTAGAAGATTTAATCATGGAACACAATTTGAATGTTGCGAATCTCCCCGGCAACCCTCCAACTTATAGGAGCCGAGCCGGGGCAGCATCTTTCATTGACATCACTTTAACCTCAATGGACATTGCAAATAAAAATTTGAACTGGAAAATATACGACGGCATAACTACGAGTGATCACAATGTCATTGAATTTGAAATATCTGTGGAGGAGGACCGGGTGCCTGCAGAGTGGACAATGCGTTATGACTACGGGAGAGCCAACTGGGGCCTTCTGGAGGCGGAGTTCGATCCTCCAGAGCTCGGAATTGAATTTAACGTGGAAGAGGCAGTAGAGGCCCTAACTACCTCTATAAAGACGGCTATCGCCGTAGCGATACCAGTGAAAAGATGTCTCATTCGGAAAGCGACTGCGCCATGGACTCCGGAGCTGTCGCGGCTCAGGCAGTCTATGCGTAGAGCACGCAGGAACTATCAAAGGGCTTTTGCCCAAGCAGAAAGACAATTCCATCTTACCATATACAGAAGACAGAAGAGGGTCTTTAAGGACACCCTAAATCAACATAGACAGCAGAGTTGGGAGGACTTCGTAGAGGAACATCTAACCCTGGACCCTTGGGGCATGCCCTACAAAATCGTGAGGGAGAAAATACACTCCCCAATGCAGCTCTCCACAATCAAAAAGGAGGATACTGACGACATGACGATTGACTGGAGACAAACTGCTGAGGAGTTACTTCGTGTGCTCCTACCGGACGACCGACCTGATTTGGACACTGAGCTGCAGAGGGAGATACGTCAGCAAGACCAAATAGAATACAATAATAATCTACAAGTCTACCCCTTCTCGCAAGAGGAGGTGGTACAAGCAATAAAATCCTTCGCGAGGCGGAAAGCCCCAGGGCCAGATGGTATACCGGCAGAAGCACTGCAGTGCATAGCACAAAAGTTGGCACCAAGTCTTGCCAAAATTTACAACAGATGTTTGGAATTGCGGAGCTTCCCAACATGCTGGAAAACAGCAGAAGTAGTCATAATCAAGAAGGGCCAAGATAAGGACACTACACTAGCAAAGTCCTATAGGCCCATCTGTTTACTTGACGTTTTGGGCAAGACCTTTGAAAAGCTTCTGATGTCTAGACTGTCTAGCCACAGGCTTCTTCGTGGTATGAGTGAATTGCAATACGGTTTCAGAAAGGGCAAGTCTACATCTGATGCCATAAATAAAGTAGCAAGCATTGTGCACTTGTCCACGAAGAAATATGTCCTGGGCATCATGGTGGATATTTCCGGCGCCTTCGACAACCTGTGGTGGCCGGCGCTCTTTTCCCAGTTAAGGGAGATGGAGTGCCCAGGGGCGCTATACGGTTGCCTGAGGGATTACTGTCGGAAAAGAGTTGCGAAAATCACGGCTCCTGGTGCCGTGATGTTGAAAGACATCTCAAAGGGCTGCCCGCAGGGCTCTGTGTGTGGCCCCGTGTTTTGGGATGTAAACATGGACCCCCTGCTGACAACTTTGGATGGGAACGACACGGTACTGGGAGCGGTGGCGTATGCAGACGATCTTTTCATCATGGTCGAGGGAGATAGTCGTGCTGAAATAGAGAATAAAACAGTACAAGCATCTGAGATCTTAATGCAATGGTGCCAAAAGTCAAAACTACAAGTTGCACCACATAAATCAAATTACATTCTTTTAAGGGGAGTTGGAATGCCGGAAAATGGAAAAAATTCACATTTTCAGTTTTTAACCTTATAACTTAATTTGAAATTTTCTGCTTAAAATGGTGCAAAATTTGTTAAGAAATTCCAATTGGAAGTATTTTTATTTAATTTTTCAAAATTACATGTGCGCCCAGCAAAGTTACCCATCTTGTGATTTGTACACATTTAAATCTTCGCATTTCCGAAAACATTACATATAGAAGGCTGTGGATTTCACTCTTCAGTTGTAGAATCTTTGATCCTTCCATAGGTACCATTGTTTTTACGACTAGCTGTGTTTATTGTTCAGTTTTTGATCTGTGAGTGTTTGTTTTGAGCCTCGAGTTTAGTTTGTCGCTCATTTGGAGTTTGTTATCTGTCTTGTTTTGACTTTCAGTGGTGAGTGCGTAGTTTCTACGATGCCTAGGAGTGCATCATTATTTAAAAAGCGAAAGTTTCGCGGTAATAGATTTACAAATAACGTTTGTTCAAGTGATTCTGCTTCAGCACCTGTTGATGCTGGTGAAAGTTCTGACGTTTGTACAGCTGAGATGTGTGAAGGAGACACGCCCACCAGTGCATCAAAAAAGAAGTTATCAAACTGTGCAAGTGAAATTACAGATGAAGCTTCTAATGAACAATATGTTTTAGTCGACTTTCCTGTTTTTACTGAGTTTATGAAGAAATGTTTGTGTTGTAATCTTTGTGGAGGTTCTTTTGATATGAACATAACAAAATCTATAGGACTTTCCTGCAAAATTGCTATAGTTTGTGCCAGTTGTGAAAATGAGACCTGTTTTTGGAGCTCTAAAACATGCAGTAGCAATTTGTTTGAGAGTAATATCAGGCTAATGTATGCAATGAGAGCAATTGGTAAAGGACATACTGCTGCTCAAACATTTTGTGCCATAATGAATCTTCCACCTCCACCTGCTAAAATTGACAATTACACTGAAGTGATAGGAGATGCTGTTCAGTCTGTAGCAGATTTATCAATGAAAGCTGCTGCCAGTGAAGCAAAATATATAAATGAAGGAAACCCAGATATCCCTGTTGCTTTTGATGGAACCTGGCAGAAAAGGGGTCACACATCCAAAAATGCTGTTGCTACTGTTACTAGTGTGGACAGCGGTAAAGTTTTGGACTATGAAGTGCTCACTAAACATTGTTACCATTGTGCATCTGGTAAGATAGAAGCAGCTCACATATGTAGCAAGAATTATGAAGGTACGAGTGGAGGCATGGAGGCTGCCGCTGCTGTGAAAATGTTTAGCAGATCAGAAAAAGAACGG
Source organism: Schistocerca americana (assembly GCF_021461395.2). Lineage (NCBI taxonomy): Eukaryota > Metazoa > Arthropoda > Insecta > Orthoptera > Acrididae > Schistocerca > Schistocerca americana. The sequence continues at coordinate 198,893,584 of NC_060127.1, forward strand.
GGAGTATTTTACACAAAATTCCTTGGAGATGGGGACTCCAAGGCATACAAAAGTGTTACAGAATCCATGCCATATGTCAATAAGACAATAACTAAACTAGAATGTGTCGGTCATGTTCAGAAACGAATGGGCACTCGTCTAAGGAAACTGAAACAGAATCTGAAGGACAAAATTTTGTCAGATGGTAAAACCATTAGAGGTCGCCTGTCAGATAAAATTATAAATGAATTACAACAATACTATGGTATGGCAATAAGAAATAATGCAAATAATTTGCAGGAAATGAGACAAGCTGTATGGGCCACATATTTACATCGATCATCAACTGATGATAATCCTCAACATTTTGCTTGTCCAGATGGTCCTCAGTCATGGTGCAATTATAGAAAATCTCAAGCTACTGGGGATCCTTATCACCATAAAAATTATATTCCATTGGCTGTTATGGAAGTAATTAAACCAATATATAGAGACTTGGGGCATCCTGATCTTCTGCGAAAATGTCTTCATGGTTGTACCCAGAATCAAAACGAGTCGTTCAACAACCTCATTTGGACTCGTGTACCTAAGAATGTATTTGTTGGGATAAAAACATTGAAATGGGGAGTCAGTGATGCTGTTATTTCATTCAATGATGGTCATATGGGTAGGCTAAAGGTCATGGCAAGGCTCGGCATTGCTCCTGGTATCAACACCATCAGAGGTCTTCAGCTTCTGGACAGCGTGCGAGTAAGGAAGGCTCAGTATGCAGCTGAATTTAATACAAAAAAAGCAAGGGCAGCAAGGAGAAGAAAGCTTCTAGGTGAAGAAGAAGAACTAGAAGATGACCCTGATTACTCTGCTGGACACTTTTGATAATAGAATAAAAGGTATTTGTGAATTTTCATAATAAATTACTTTAATCGCATTTTCTGGCATTTGACATTTTTAGTGTTACATGTACCTTTATCTCATAAACCACTCAACCAACAACATTCAAATTTTCAGAAATGCTGCAAAACAGTTCAAAGAGGCCACTGAACTAGAATCATGACAAGAACTGGCTTATTCTCTGAACTAGGGAAGTTTATGTTATACTTTTTCCAATAAAAAATGGCTTAATGGTAAAAAATTCATAAATACTATACCAACAAAAAGAAAACATTGGTTCTAGTTCAGTGGGCTCACAATATATGCTGAAAACCTCTGCCAGAATTTCAAAGTTCTGAAGATAATAGTTCCAAAGAAAAAGGTACACAAAGTTAGCAAATTTAACATTGGCGAGATAGGGCATTCCAACTCCCCTTAAAAGGAAAGCTGGCCCGTGATACAGTCGTGCGGCTGGATAATAGACTAGTTGCGAGATCTAGGTCCGCAAGATACTTGAGCGTCCTCATGGATGAGGCGTGGAGCTATGCTCCGCACATCGACCATGTGGCTACCAAATCCCTTACAATATTCAACAAACTGATCAGTATTGCTCAAACACGTTTCCATTTGCCCCCTGGGGCAACTAAAATGTACAATAATTGTATACTGATACCAGTTGTGGGGTATGGTTCCAGCGCGTGGGCGCACAGGCTCACTCAGGTGAAACCAGCACGTGTCATTAGACGAATAAAGCGGAATGTAATCATGCGGTGTGTTGGTGCTTTCAGCACCACACCAACGGACGCTTTGTTTGTAATAATGGGACTTCACCCGCTGGATTTAATGATTAGACAACATGCAGCTATACACTGGATCCAAAAGCGGGAATACGAAAAAGTAACAGTACTTATAGGAGAACACATGAATAATATCAAGCAGGTTAGAGAAAAAATTACAGATATCTGGCAAGAGCAGTGGCAGTCCTCAGACACTGGGAGAAGGGTCTTCGACTTCTTTCCCAGTGTCCGCGAGAGGCTTAAGATGAAACATCTAACAATAACACTTGGAGTGGTACACTTTTTATCCGGGCATGGCCCATATCCAACATACTTATACAGAATTGGCAGTATGCGGTCGCCTGAGTGTGTCTGTGGCGCTCCTGTGGGGACGCCCGAGCACGTAGTTCTGGAATGCCCGGAATTCGACCCAGTTGCCAATGAGGCAAGACGGGAATTGCGGAACACACCGCTCATGGAGATACTCAGAAGCCCAGAAAGATTTAATGTATTCCAACAACTAGTCGATCAGGTTTCTAAATTTGCAAAACTGATATTTGTGCGCAACGACGCAGATTAGAAGAGAGAAAAGCTGTACTCCTCAGCCAAGTCTGAGGAGTAATGTGCATCAAATTATAGACAAAAAAAAAAAAAACCAAGAGAAGACTTAGGAAGGGAGGGTCGCTGGCCATGGTGATGTGGATGTCCATGCCACTATGGACGGGCGACCTCTGTCCGCCTTGCTCCTACGGGGCAGAAAGAAATATTGCGGACAGCGAAGAGGGCAAGATGGACGAAGAAGGGAAGGCTCCCCAATCTATGGAAACATAGATGAGAGGGATGCCTTGGGGTAGTACCAAGCGTGTGTTCCGCCTTCTCGCTTGTCCGAACGTCAAACCAATAATAAATAAAACTACCGACTAGACTATAAAACCAAATGAGACCTTGTAAATAATTCCATGCACGTATAATAATTTTTTGTTTGCTGTTAATTAGCGCAGAAGAGCGCGTTTCATTTTTGTAAATTGTAGTAGAGTAGTTATTTTCTTTTTCATGTAGAATCGTAGAATTAAAGGGTGGTGGAGGGATGTAAAATAAATGCAAATAAATGCAGTGGTTTCTAGGTAGTAGAAGCCGGCCCACCTCCTCGTGGTAGGGACGGAAACGCTCCTGGTATCCCGGAGCGGCTAAGTGGCCGGAAGAAATAACAATTGTTAATTAAAGTAGAACTAACATTTATGTAAATCACTGTAAATGTAATAAAGTAGAATTGTTTAGTTATCACTACCCACTTAGGTTAACTAGATAGTGGGTAAATGTAAGTTAACAATAAATGTAAATGTACCTATGAAACTATTTGCATCAAGTTTAGAACTCCGCTCTTCCCGACGGCCGCGCCTCAACGGCGGGAATTGCGCCGCCCCTCGCCACACCCGCCCGCGCCCTACAGGTGGGACAGCGACGCCCTCAGTGCTAACCGGCGGACTCTCGCTGTACCTATGAAACTATTTGCATCAAGTTTAGAACTCCGCTCTTCCCGACGGCCGCGCCTCAACGGCGGGAATTGCGCCGCCCCTCGCCACACCCGCCCGCGCCTTACAGGTGGGACAGCGACGCCCTCAGTGCCGACCGGCGGACTCTCGCTGTATCTTTGGCAACTGGTTGAGAGCTATGCCAACAAGGCGGCTGCAAAACCTTCAGCACCCAAACAGCAGCTGATGAAACCGCAACAGCCTAAAGTCCTAATGATAAAACCGGCAGAAGGAGTCAAGAAAACTGAGAAGGAACTTGAAGAAACAGTAAAGAACCTTGTTGCAACATCACTGAAAGATGTGCGTATTTCCAAATGCAGGGCAATAAAGGACAAAGGTATTCTTCTTGAAGTCCCTAATGATCAGGATGTCGAGAAAATAAGGAAGTGCGAAGACATCTCACAATCAGGAATCACTGTCTCTGATCAAAAAAAAAGATCCCCGAAGATTATAATCTTTGATGTAAACAGAAATACAAGTGAAGATGAACTCAAAATGGAATTGTTTGAGAGAAATCTCTCCAGGATGAATGTGACACAGGAAGACGTTATGGATGGCGTAAGAGTGCTGTTCAAGACTGGCCCAAGAAACCGTGAGGAAGCAAACATTGTACTGGAAGTCTCACCAAAACTCTGGAGCAAAATAGTACAATATGGTAGGGTCTACATAAACTGCAATTCGCACAGGGTACAAAACTACAGCAATATAAGCAGGTGCTACAAGTGCCAAGGTCATGGCCACACAGCAGCAAAGTGCAAGAATGCAGAAACAATCTGTGGCCACTGTGCAGCACCTGGACATACTTTTAAGGAGTGCTCAAAGAAGGATCAACCAGCCCAATGTGCAAACTGTAAGCGGGCTAAGAAGGCACACACCCACGCAGTGACAGAGAAATCTTGCCCTGAATACAATAGAATAAAGGCCATAATACATAGCACAATTGACTATGGCATGTAATAATAATGTAACAGTACAACCTGGAAGAAGACCACGGACAGATACACAAGAAAATGCAATAAGGATCCTTCAAATAAATGGGCAAAGAGCAAAAATCATCCCAGATCAATTGGCACAGCGAATCAGCGAAGAAAATATAGATGTGCTATTGATCCAGGAACCCTACTGCGTAAATAACAAAGTTTTTGGGTACCCACCAAACTTCCAGCTAATCTACAGCCCTAAAGGCGAAGCACCCAAGGCAGCAATAGCAGTTAAGTCACAGACAGTAACAGCTCTGCAGATGACAAGCTTCTGCAACATGCACATAGCTGCTGCCAACCTAAATGGAGCCTTTGGTGAGATCTACATTGCCAGCATATATTGCCAATATGGATCGCCCATAGACCTTTTTCTCCATCAACTGGAGATTATCCTCGACAAACTTCCAGGAAAACCAGTTATTATAGGGATGGACACAAATGCGAACTCACCAATCTGGCACAGCTCAACGATGGATGCAGCAGGTAGAAAGCTTGAAGACTTCATTTCACAACACGGGCTGATAATAATGAATGACAGGTCAGAGCTAACTACATTCTCTGGCCCAAATGGGGAGAGCAATATTGACATCACACTCTGCACACCTCCAGCTGCCAAAGCGGTGTGCAAGTGGATGGTTCATGAAGAATGGACGTCAAGTGACCACAGGGCAATAACATACGAATTCGTTGCACCTCAAAGAGCGAGAGCTACTGTGGAACTTGTCACCTACAACACAAGCTTCGCAAAGTGGCCCAACTTTGACCGGCATCTCATCAGGTCAACAGCCCACTGGCCACAAAGCCAAAATGTAGGAGTTAATGAAATGATCACAAGGCTACAGGCAGCAATCCACGAGAGCTGTAGCCGATCAATGAGAAAGAGGACACAGGTGCAAAATCCAGTACCATGGTGGAATGCAACACTTGCTAACCTGCGACGTGACACCATTTCAGCACGACGAATTCTGCAACGAGCTCGTAAAAATAATAATGAACCAGATATAGAAGTAGCAAAACAAACCTACAACAGAGTGAAAAATAACTACAATAAGGAAATTGCTAAGGCCAAAGAGGAGACCTGGAAGAAATGGGTCAGTGACTGCGATCAGAATGATCCTTGGGCTATAGTGAGAAAGATAATTCGGCCAAAACATGGAACAGAAAACGTGCTAAGTAACATAAAAACGAAGAACCAGACTCCTACAATGACTTGGGAGGAGACTGTACGGTCATTACTACAGAGCCTGCTTCCTGATGACAACCCAGAACAGGACACAGATGGCCAACAAGCTGTGAAAACAGACAACAACAGCTATGACAATGTGGACCTTGACCCAGAATTCACACTAGAAGAAATAGGGGCAGCAATAAAGGCTTGCAAACCAGGGAAGGCTACAGGACCTGATGGTATTGATGATGCTATTATAAAAAGAGTTTGGCGCATCAGTCCTCATCTTCTCTCAGATTTATACAATAAATGTCTACAGGAAAGAAGAGTCCCAGATACGTGGAAGGAGGGAAATGTCTGCATATTGCTGAAATCACTAGACAAACCTAGGGACGAGCCCAAATCCTACCGTCCAATATGCCTTCTGTCTATCTTAGGGAAAATCCTGGAAAGGTTAGTAGTCAGTCGTCTAGAAAAACGCTATGACGATTCAAATATCAAGGCCCACAACCAGTTTGGGTTTCGAAAAGGCGCATCGACAGAGATGGCTATTAGGCAAGTGTTGGGTAGTGTGGATTGTGAGGAAAAGTATGTGGTAGTAATATTTGTAGATATAGCAGGGGCCTTCGATAACTTATGGTGGCCTAGTGTTATGAGGCGTCTGAGAGCAATCCAGTGCCCACGTAATTTGTATGACTTAATGGCAGATTACTTTAAAAACCGGAAGGTTATGGTCCAAAATAGGGCTGGCAGTGTGGAAAAATTGATCACAAAGGGTTGTCCACAAGGCTCTATTTGCGGTCCTTTCCTGTGGAATCTCGTCTTTGATGAGATTGTGATTGAAAAAGAAGACGAGCAATGGATAAAAGTGGCATATGCGGATGACCTCGCAATCATTATTAAGGGTCAGAGCAGGAAACAGATAGAGGACAGAGCAAAAATCGCGCTGGGTGAGGTAAGCAGATGGACCACCGAAAACAAGCTAGGGATATCCAAACAAAAGACGGTTGCCGTGACCATCAAGGGCAGATTTGACAGTCACAGACCACCAACAATTCCTTTCGAGGGAGGAAATATCAAGTTTGTTGCAGAGTTCACATATCTCGGTGTAACTCTGGATGAAAGACTCTGGTTCACACCTCACATGAGGAACATCCAGAATAGATTAAGTGCTGTCTCAGGTTCCCTCTTGAGGGTAACTAGAACGGAGTGGGGTCTGCAGAAAAAGTCTTTAAGGGTAATCTATCAGGGCTTGTGCCTCTCTGTTTGCAGATATGGTGCAGCTGCATGGGCAGACCGGACGAAGCACCGATATGTCCAACGTATAATTGAGTCAATTCAGAGGCCATTTCTGTTACAGATGACCAGAGCTTGTAGGACTGTATCGACGGAGGCCTTGCAAGTACTAACAGGATGCATGCCGCTAGACCTGGAGATAGTGAAAGCAGCCTTGCTGTACTATACTCGACATGGTGTTGCTGGCTCGGTCGCAGGGTTCCAGGCTCCAAGACCCACTGCTGGGCAAAGCTCTAGACATGATACCAGCAGACAAGTAGACATCATGTTGCAGGAGGAGTGGCAGAATAGATGGAACCAGACAGAGAAGGGTAGGGAAACTTACGGCTGGATACCAGATGTGGGAATGTGGCAGGCAAGTTGGCGGAGGGCGACGATTCCACCATACTCCCTAACGTGCCTGCTGACTGACCACGGTCTGAAAAAGAAAATCTGCGACCTGGGCATTGAAGATGACGCCAGATGTACATGTGGTGAGGAAGAGGATTCCAATCACATCCTCTACACCTGTAAGCAGTACGCTGAGCCCAGAAGTCAGCTTATACAAACAGTAGGACACACATCCTACCACAGAAAGGAAACTCTGCTCCAAACAGTAGATAGATTCTCAGCTATAAAGGCATTTGCTGAGGAAGCATTTGAGATCAGGGAAGTAGCGAGAATCATCAGTGAAATATACGGTGAATAGTAGTAAACGATTGCGACCCAGTACAAGAACCAGTACCAACTGGAAAACAACATTTTCCTTGACCCATGATTCCGAAACAGCCCTGATATCTCGCGCACTTGGAGGAACCATGGCTGAGTGTGGAGGGGTGACGAGCTGACTCTCAGAACCACCGATGATGCCTCTACATGGTTCCTGGGACACCAGTGGCGAGAAGGGAATGTCGGAGGGCAGAAATACCAGTACATGGACAGGAATTGGCCGAGATCATGGGAAACTGGTGATCGACAGCATGTGGGCCTCGCCAGCCTGGGGGCTACAGGTTGTTCCCCTGAGCACCTCCGTAATTACGATAATGCTGTATGTGGATGCTATACTGCTGATGAAAAGGGTCGCCATCAGCAGTGGCGGCGCCGCCTCCACGTGGTTCCCCGTGGGCACCCAAAAGGGTGGCTAAAGGCGCTCTTCAGATGGAAGGTCCATTCCCCCACCAAGGGGGTAGTTTTTCCGAGCTGGTTCCCTTCGTTGTGGCGAAGTTAGGTAGTGGATGCATGGGTTGGATTTGAAGGGAGTATGAGCGGAAGCTCGGGGATCCCTGATGATGATCCACCTCTGGCCAGGGGAAACCCAAACCAGAGCAACCATGTACAGTACTGTATCTTTGGAAAGATGGCTGCTATGTTAGCATTCTTGTTGAAGTGCTCTGTGTTAATTTGATTTTTTTGTGATAACTCTGAAGTTATTTCGCGAGTGTGCTGTGTGAAAGTGACCTTCAACTAAAGGTACTGTGCTCAGACTGAAAACTTAGAATTTTCTGTCCAGAATTAGCTGCAAACTTACATCATGCATGATATCTCAGTGCATTGTACCTAGAGTGCAAAGTTAATTAATACTGCAAGTATTTTCTCTAACTTCCTATTTAAGACTATCTGGACAAAATAGTTATACTCCACAGTGTTTCGTTTTGCTCTCTAAAATTGTGCTTGCTTGAATGGAAGTTTTTAGGTTATGTGTGGTACGTAGATCGAACTTTCGGCGTGGTACATAGATCGAACTTTCTCTGTGGTACATAGATCGAACTTTCTCCGTGGTACATAGATCGAACTATTGTTCTGGTGTGCAGATCGGACTAATTGTAGTTGAGTGGTTAGGAGTAACTGATTATTGGACAAGAACTTGTGTAATGTCAATTCCGGTACACTTTCCTTGTAACTTCCTAGCATCTACGTAGATAGCGTAGACGCTGGAGAAGACAACTTGGTCTGAATTAGCGGCGGTTGTGGCCAGCCCGATTGTGGGGAGTGCTACACCTAAGCTTAAAATGACGACGGTTTCCGAGGGAAAGAGCTCTGTATCTAGGCGTCGTATTTCTGTAGATATGTCGGAAGCAACTAGAACCATGGACGCGACTCAGGAAAAAATTGCTGTGGTTGAAGACCTCATGGGTGAATTGACAAGTGAACTACGGCAGAAGAAAACGTCGACAGTGATATCAGAAAAAATTAAAAATAAGATTTGCACCTTTGTCTTGACTCAGTCCAGGTTAGAAGGCCAAATTGAGGAGCTCAGGTTAGAAAACCAAAGGCTGAGGAATGAGCTTGCCACTGCCAATGCCCCTGATGCACAGGAGAGAATACAACGCCTGGAGACGGAACTGAAAAGTCTTAAGGAGGAGAATACACGATTGAGAGAGAGTAAGCCAGCCACATTGTCATTTGCCGCTGTTACGGCAGCTGTACCAAAAAAGGTAAACACAACTGAAATGAAGATTGAAGAAGTTAGAGCCATACAGACAAGTGTTCTCTTCTTCAAAGGCACAGCCAATCAGGATTCTAAGACTGTCAGAGAGGCAATAACGAAGACCATAAATCCGAAACTAGACAAAGTCAAAATTAGAGCTATCAGATCGACGGCAAATACTGTCATCATGGAAACTGAGACGGCAGAAGACAAGCGCAAGGTTATTGAAAAGACAGCTGCACTGCAGAATATCAAATGTGAAGAGCCAAGGAAGCTGCGACCTCTCTTAGCAGTTTACCAGGTTCCAACGACACTGACAGACGAGGAATTTCTTGACGAACTTTATGAAATAAACCTCAGCGAGCATGTTTCCCCTGAGGAGTTTCATGCTGAGGTAGCTGTGAAGTTTAAGACGGGACCTAAAGGTAAACGTACAGTTAACAACATTATTGAAGTCACGCCGAGAATTCGTTGTCTTCTGCTGCAAAAGGATAGAGTTTACATCCAATTTGAAGCCCTAAGAGTTAGAGAATTTGTTGCTGCCCAGAAGTGTTTTAGGTGTTGGGGTCTGGGACATTCCACCAGGCACTGTGACAGAGAACAAGCATGTGCAAAATGTGGGAAGACAGGCCATAATAGGTCAGAATGTAAAGAGCAGACGGTAGTTGGGTGCATTCCATGCCATCACAAGAAGAGGGTATGTAAAAAAGCTGGGGGTCCAGACTGTCCAACCTTCAGACAACTTTACGAAAGGCAGATCCAACGTACAGACTACGACTTGAGTAATGTTAACTAAGCCTAACTCTCAAGTGTTTACGAACTACACTAACATTCAGCATACTCAGCGGAGATATAGGTCACCGTCCACGAGAGCCAGAGCATGGCGACGTGCAGTGGCATGGAGAAGACAAATGGGTATTTTAGCACAGGGAGAAGGAGATACAGCACCGGAATCACTCTTAGTGGCCATTCAAAACAAATACTTTCGCTTGACCGACATGTTGGATGATGCTTGCATTCATGGAGCAATGGAGTATCATCTTGCGCGAGAAATCAAGCATGAGTTATTTCAATGGGCAATGCTCCATTCAGCCTCGTTATTTCGCATAGAGGACTTGGAGGCTCAACTTCTCGTCGAGAACAGTGATAATAACCCAGCATCAGCTTCTGACAACTTCTCAACTGCGGAACCCTTCCTGCATTCTTCGCAGCAGGTAACGAGTGAGAATGGGTACTTTGTTACTGACTGTCACGAGAGATCATCCACAGTGTCACCTGAATACGATGTGTCTAAATGTGAGTCTTACATCAAACCTGTTCGCTTTATTTATGGAGGTAGCACACATGATGGATCAAACCATGGGTTGGTGTCCAGAAGTAATGATTCAAATTCTCAGGGTCCTACAAACAAGGAAATAGAGACAAAGTACGCAATGAAGGACGTCACATCGAAGATAAAGAGAAGAATACTGAAACTCCTCACTGTATGGACTTAAAGAATGGTACAGATGAGGTACCAACATCTGAGGAGCAGGAAGTACCTACCGTGCCATCCAAACATACTGTTGACTCAGTTGATTACTGTGACTTAGAGAATAACATTAGACTCAGTTGGTTAGAAAATAAGGACATATTTCAAACTGCAGTACGTCTGGTGACGCGATTAACTCACTCTGAGGGAAATACAATTTGTTACCCCACGACTGAACAGACAGATCGTATGATATTAAGGGTAGAAAACTTGCCAACTGATAAAAGGGAACTTTGTAAATTGCTGGCTATGGTATGTACGCGTCGTGGCGAGGGGCTAAACTTGCATAACGTATACAAAGACCTGGTTCGGGCCCATGGCAGAGTGTATTTCGACCCTTAGGAAACTACTCCTAGGTGTTTTGTATTCACCAAATATACATCGTGAAATTTATACAACTTAATTGTATGAGAAGTAGACTGGTTATGGCTGAACTGGGTAGATTGATTGATGACGTTGGAGCACAAATTGCCTGTCTTCAGGAGCCTTATATCCACGGCGGTAAGATTCCCGGATTACCAACGCATTGCACGACAATCACAGGAACAAATGATGCTAAGGCGACAATTGTGATAACAAATAGGAAGATCAAAGTCACACGTATTGCACAACTGTGTTCTGAGCATGTTGTGACGATTGAGGCATTAATAAGGGGAGACGTTTGGATAATCTCCTCAATTTATGCCCAGTACTCCTTGGAAATTGAGCCCTTTCTTGACAATATTAGGAACATAGTAAATTTTTCCAGACGGAGAAAATTACTAATTTTGGCAGATATAAATGCAAAATCCACACTGTGGCATGCAGACAGGACAGATACAAGGGGACTTCTAGTGAATGACCTTCTCAATGAGTGTCAGCTGGTAGTATTGAATAAGGAAGGACATGGGCCCACATATAGGGGCCATGCTGGTGGCACTAGTAATATAGATATATCGCTTGCGAATGAACTAGCTTATCCCCATGTCGCGACCTGGCGGATTTGCGATGGTGCATCACAAAGTGATCACAATATGATTATAATAGAGGTGGATAACTCTTATCGCTCAAATGTGCAGGCAGATTCATCATGTCACCCACGATTGCTGTTTGAGAAGGTCAACCTGGAGACCTTGTTTAATGTAATAGACAGTTTCAACATTAATGAAGTACAAGCGAGTGTGGATTTCAGAGCTCACTTCCTGGTACATGTGCTGCAAGAGGCGCAGGTCAGGGCCATTCCGTCTGTGAGTGGTGGAAGACAATCTCGTTTCCCCTGGTCCCGACAGCTAACAACACTAAGGAAGAAAGCTCGAGATGCTAGACGATATTACCAACTAGCAAAGACATATAATGAGAGGCATATAAGGCTGCAACTGTATTTGGCTGCCAAAAATAGGTACAAGGATGAACTGCAGAAGACAAGACAGGTCCATTGGGACAAGTTTGTCAAGACAAATCTGTCTAAAGACATCTGGGGCGAGCCATACAGAGTGCAAACAGAACGGGTCAAATCACCTCTGATTATGTCAACACTGCGGCAGGCAGATGGACGCATGACGGATGGATGGCGGCGTACGGCAGAATTTCTCTTACATAGGCTGCTTCCTGACGATGATGTAATTGAAGACGACGTTTACCATCGTGATCTTCGCAGGCAAATTGGTTGAGAATACGTCAACGACTTAGCTGTAATTCCGTTTGCGCAGGAAGAGGTTGCATTAGCAATTCAAAACTTGAAAAATAAGAAGGCCTCTGGCCCGGATGGCGTGCATGCTGAGACCGTGAAGGCTGCTGCCCCTCTCATTATTCCGTACCTGACAAAATTGTTTAACGACTGCCTACTGGAGGGTAGAGTTCCGGCCACCTGGAAGACGGCTAGTGTCATAATTATCAAAAAATCGGAGGATAAAGATCCTACAGATGCCAAAACATACAGGCCAATCTGCCTACTAAACATTTTAGGCAAATTGCAGGAGAGACTATTGTGTCATAGACTTCAGACTCACCGGCAGCTGAGGGGCCTATCACCCCATCAGTTTGGCTTTCGCCGTAAGAAATCTATCGAAGACGCAATAAACAGGGCAATCGAAATTACCAAGAATACGGACTGCAGTTATGTTCTAGCAGTGTTCATAGACATCTCACGCGCCTTTGACAATCTCTGGTGGCCTGCTCTGCTCGCCAGATTGCGGGACTTGGAAATTCCAACTGCATTGTACACAAATTTTCTTGATTATTGTAGACATCGGACGGTAGAATGGAGGGCAGAAAATCAGACAGTTGTCAAAAGAATATCTAAGGGTTGCCCTCAAGGCTCCATCTGTGGTCCCATTTTCTGGGACGTTGTAATTGAACCACTGCTGGACATGATAGATAGGGATAGCAGGGCTTCAGGAGTTGTTGCTTATGCTGACGACCTAATGGTGCTAGTATCAGCGAACTCTCGGAGACAACTAGAGACTATGACTTCTGATTTGCTTCGTGACATTACTGATTGGTGTAAGAAAAACAAACTGACTGTGGCGGCGAGTAAGACTGTGTATATGCTCTTAAAGGGTCAGCTGCTACGTAACCCAATTATTAAACTGAATGACGTGTCATTGAAACGACATGAGGTAACGCGGTATTTAGGGCTTTATTTGGATGAGAAGCAGTCTTTCATACCACATGCAAGAACAATGACGGAAAAAGGACTGAGTATTATGCATAAAGTGGCGAGACTGAACAGTGCCTCCTTTAGGCTGCCGCTGAACGTTATGAGAGCGTATCACACTGCTCTATTTGAATCTATTACATGCTTTGCAGCTAGTGTCTGGGCACATCGGCTGCACCTAGGTACTCACGTAAACATAGTTAGGCGTGGCCAACGGAGTGTTCTGCTCCGATTGTCAGGGGCGTTCAATACCACTTCCATCGAAGCCTTGTGTGTTGTACTAGGTGTATGCCCAATTGATCTTACCATCAGGCAACGTGCGGCAGCCTACTGGTTGAGGAGAGGGGAAGAAGGGAAGGTGAGAGATATTACAGGGCAAAATCTAAGGAACATGAAGGATTTAAGAGACTGGAAGCTACAGACATGGCAGTCTGAATGGGAAGCGACAGACAAAGGACGACGAGTGTACAACTTTTTTCCTGATGTACGTGAGAGATTAAGATTGCGACACTGTGATCCTACGCGCGGTATGGTCCATTTCCTGACGGGTCATGGACCATATCCTGCACACTTACAACAAGTGGGATTAAGAGAGAGACAGATGTATGTGTGTGTGGTCAAGTCGGTACACCGGAACACGTCGTTCTACACTGTCACAGGCTCTCAAGGACACGACAGCCAACTGTGAGTGAGGACTTATATAATCTAATAAGACAGCAGGATGAGTGGGTGAGACTGAACAATTTAAGCAATGAAATTTCAAATGTACTCCATGAACAGTTTAGGGAGGATCGTCCTTATGCACGGGTCAGACAGGGTGCACAGGTTAGGCAGCATCAATGGAGTGGCACTGACACAGACTCAAATACACAATCAGACCCAGATGAAGTTGTGAATGAGGACATGGAATGAAGGTTCTGGCATTCCAAGAGTGACTGGCTCGAAGTCAATTCCGAGCCCTCGCACTTGGGTGTTAATGTATACAGATAGATGTGTATTGTTGAAATAGAATTGTATAAATATTATGTATTGTCTGAAATTGTTCTTGTTTTCGTAACTAATGTAATGTGATGATTGGTAACAAATGTAAGGTACTCCTAAGATTATATATTAGTGCACATTTATCATGAACATGGTAGTATGGTTCTTGTTTGCATAGAGTAATGAATGTAGAGGTTCGAATGTACAGGAACCACATCCACTATGACACGCTCGAGGATTTGCCGAGCCCTCATATAGGTGTGGCTTTCTGTGGAACCAGAGCTTGCAGTTCTTAGTTACATTGCTTTGACCATCTGCCAAAGAAACAGATCCTAAGTTTATATATAACATATGTTGATTTAATTCTTCTTTGATTTTATATATTTCTAAATCTTAAATTTTCTAAATTTTTTGTCTGTATTAACAATATAAATAAAAAAAGGGAATAACAAACAGAAGAAGGTTAGTGGTACACCGAGGAAGAAATCTGGTCCGCCTCCACGTGGCTAGGGACGGGCAACGGTGTGAGAACTTTTACGACCATCTAGAAGTTCTCACACCGGCTAAGAGACCATGAGTGCCACTAATGCTACATATTGTAGAAGACATACAACCCACCATAGCTACTAGACGGTGGGTTCTTCTGTAAGTTAAATGAAAAAAAAAAAAAAAATGTACCTATGAAACTATTTGCATCAATTTTAGAACTCCGCTCTTCCCGACGGCCGCGCCTCAACGGCGGGAATTGTGCCGCCCCTCGCCACACCCGCCCGCGCCTTACAGGTGGGACAGCGACGCCCTCAGTGCCGACCGGCGGACTCCCGCTGTACCAACAAATCACAGGTTACACCGGTCTTAGTATCCAAGAACAAGAGCTTCTGAACGACCTACTGGACATGATGACTTTATACCAGCTAAATGACCCCCAGTATCCTCCAGAGGCTGAGACTAGTTATGGGGTTCACATTATGGAAATTTACAGCATGACAACGTTTAAAGATCATAGAGATGGATTCAGGAATATGGGGCTAGACCTTACAGCTTATCCACGACTAACCAGGGAGCGGATTGGTGACCTCATTGATTTTGTCGGGGATAGTGAGACGGACCTAACAACTTTTTGGCCTGTTCTTAAGGATGCAGGTCGGATCACCATCGTTTATGCAGATATACTGGCCTGCGTGTCACTTATAAGGGGCCTAGATCCCATTCCTATGATCAGAGAATTTCCATCGGAACTCAGAACTGACCATGACCTGATGGCCCCCAGAGGCATAAGAAGTGCATTCCATATCTCTAAACTGTCAACAAAGCCCCCAGGTCCGGGGAATTTTCGACCGCTAGTAGGAGCTCCGGTTTACCAGTCACCACCTCTGTCAATCTACTGTCGGCCGAGTATGTTGCACAGGCCGAGTACTGCAGGCAGTGCCGGAGTCAATAAACTGCTAGAAGTTTTCCAGTGGTTGAACATCCGGGCGTTACCAAATTACAGAAATTACTTATGCCTGGCTGAAGGTCTAGGAGGATTCGCGTGCGGACTCTCTATGCTGACGTTTCATAGCCGGATCATATACAACACGATCCTAATGGAGGATGAGGCTAGTTATGAATGCCTAGAACTGACTAGAATTAGCAGGCCTAGGACCAACGTTCCGGACTACACGCTAATGAGGCAGGGCAACAGTGACTTGTCTAGAACCGAGTCAGCAAGCAATTACATGAACATTCTAGAACAGTGTGTGGTTGTGACTTGCGATTGCAACGATGGCCCTAACTTCGAGACTGTCATCAGACATGCTATTCAGATTTATCTATCTGTCAGAACCCAAGGTGGAATGCTGATTTTGAAGATATTCCTAAATAATTGGTCGTTAACCCTCCGGATTGTAAGGACATTGAGGGAATATTGTGTCAATGTCTACCTGATTAAGCCGTATAGTTCACATGATAACTATGAAAGTTATATAGTAGCACAGCAAGAAAGGACTGTTTACACTGGAGGTCCAATTCTAGATATGTATCCAGATTATCCAGATACTCGAGTGATGACTTACCATGTAAACGCTGTGATTGGACGAATAACCACACATGGGCTGACAAAACCACGACTGATATACTTGACCCCAGAGTTCCACTTACCAGATCATCTCATCAAGCGCTTAAATCCCCTGTGGTACGTGTGGCTGCAAAACCGACTTGGGTGGACCAATTGGATTGGAACATGCATATCTCTTCTCCAGCAGGGGAAAGAAGAGCTGTATATTTACATCAGGAACCGCTTATTGGATACGGAACGAAGGGAGCAGCAAGCTATAACATCATGTTCCCAGGAGGCACCTGTGCAACTAGGGTGGGGTACTAATACACGCAGTAGAGTTGTCAGGTTGGGTCACAATTATCTCTTTGCCGTAGGTATGCGACACTTACTGGATCTCCGGCTGAATTACAGTACCAACTTTGTAGACGAAAGGTTAGCTCGCGTGACATATCGAGATACTGTGGAACATATGGACCGCCGGTTTAAATGGGCACCCGTTAGGCAGGAGCATTATCAGGGAACCGTAAGGGATGGGACTTTCATATCTCGACCGTACTATTACTTCATCACAGGGATGGAAGCTGGGCTGTCACTCATCGGATGGAGTAGCTGTCGGCTGCCAGAACCAGAGGTAAGTGAATACGAACCGTATTCTTTTCAATATTCTCTACTTGGTATAGCTCTATAATGAGGGTTCATATCCTACTAGTGTGCTTGACAGTCATGCAGGGGAGTGTTGGTCTTATAGGATACAATTGTCATTCAAATGACGTGGCCATTCAAGCAGTGTCCTTAGCTGGTGTTGAACCTTGCATCGAGTCCGATACTCCTGAAATAACAGAAAATGTCACTGTACAGTTACTTCAAAGGCGCCACACCGGAAGAACGTATTACTTTAGTTGTTCAGTGGAGTATACGGAGCGAGTTTACTTCTGTGGGGCACATGGATATATCACCTTAGTGGCTGATGGGTACCAACAAGGGGTTACCACTTTGACACAAAAGGAGTGTTCAACTGTTCATCAAACAGGTGTTTATGCATGGAGGGGACGTCTAACCTTTACTTCCCTTCATGGAAACACTTCTGAGACCACAAGTTTTAACTATAAGGGATGGACGTCTACCGACGGTTACTGTGGGGGAGAGGACTACCAGGGGAACGGGAGACATTATAGCAACGTGGTTGTCAGTGTTACCCTGACCGTGATTCTCCATGACGGATGGGCAGATACAGATTTGTATAATGGGTTGATACAATTGCCAGGAGGGCATACAGCAGATTTGAACAAAGGGATGTTCACTGATTTGGTGTATGGGCAGACTTTCTGGACCCCTCATGATATCAGAACATGCTCATCTCTGTCATACATTGTTCGCTACATGGGTCCAGCCACGATGTATAAGGAGCGACTAGTCGTGGGTGAAAGACATATCATTGTCGTTGATCAAAGAAATCAGCTTTTTGCTCTCGAAGTGAAACAGCCTGTAACCGTTTGCCGAGTTAGTTGCTTCACCACAGAGCATCCGAGGCTGCTAATAAGCATAACTTCATTGCAAAACCCGGCCTTCTTTGAAATGGACTCACAATTGGACCCATTAGAGATTAGCCTTGCTACATATGTCAACAACAAATTTGTCTTTGTGGAGAGGCATGTAAAGAAGGCTTTAACCTCGTTATACCAGCACTTTGCTAGGCAATCCTGTGAGCTGAAACGATCACAGCTGCTAACTCTCCTCTCCATCGCCTTTATAAATGAAGAAGAATTCGCTTATGCCTATACAGGAGAAAAAGGATATACGGCACTAAGGAGAGGAGAAGTTTTATATTTAATCAAATGTGTTCCTGTATCGGTAACTGTCAGACAGACCACAAGATGTTATAGTGACCTGCCTGTGACCTATAGAAATCAGTCTGTATTTTTGAGCCCCAAATCAGGCGTGATTAAATCCACCGGATTAGAGGTAGAGTGCTCGTCTGTCACCCCGGCTTGGTTTTTCCTGTACGATGGATGGTATAGCATGTCCGGAGGAATGACTCATGGAAAGTTTGCACCTAGAGTTCTAAATCCTAGAGGATCTGGTAACTGGACCTACATCAGTCCGCGAGACATTGGAAATAGAGGACTATATACTGAGAAGGACCTTGAGACTTTCGAGACCAAACTAATGTTCCATGGAGAGAAGGAGTCCATGATAAACATTATTACCAGAGGGGCTGCCGGATTCAATCCAGATCATCAAGGTGTTGAAATTGATAGCTTGCTAACAGAAGCTACCATAGAAGCACTGTCAGCGAATATATTCCAGAAACTCTGGGGATGGTTCGGTTCATTTGGGACGTATATGTCGGGAGTGTTGGGTATCTGGTTCATCATAAAATTGTGCAAATTTCTCATCAATTCCCTAATCAATGGCACATTACTGTACCAAGTTTATGGGTTCGGAGTTGAACTGTGCGCGTGCATATGGTCTAACATTACACACATCTTACTCAACAGGGACCGGCCGGACCGTCGGACGCCAGCGCGGAGTGATGCTTCGGTGGAGGAGGGAAAGAAGGAGGAAGACCCTGCAGAAGACACCGAAGGAACACCGCTCAACAACCCTCCATCACACTCAAATTTGTATCCATCCATCAGTGGAGATTCTAAGTCTGCTAGTTTTGTTGTAAATGGCCTTGCCATCAGATAAGCTTAAGTGGTCTGTGGAAAATTATATTTTGTATGTTGTAAATATCTAACAATCTATAAAATTTGAAATATCCAACATTATAGAAATCCTTGGTTTAAAAAAAAACAGCTCCGGCTGTCTCATACTAAGGGCCTGTAAGGTGTGCAGGCTCTGGGTTGGTAATAGGCAGTGTGGGGAAGGACGCGTCTCAAACAGCCTCTCCTTCTCAAGTGCCCTTACCCGCCTTCTAGAGGTGGAGCTGTTAAGCCTTCGGGCGACTGAAGGGAAGGGGCACGACGGTGTGCTGAACAACTTGTACACCGGTTCTGACGGCTTCATTTGCTGTGGTGGGATCCTGCCCCAAGTCGGCGAAGGTCACTCGCCTTGTCTTGGGCTCCGAGGCATGCTCTGCCAAGCCGGGGCATGGTGACATGTCCCCGGTTAGGTTAGATGGGTCCAGACCTCTGAACGTCTGGGGGACCGGCCCGGCACCTGAGTACGACCGGGTCCTTGGCCTTTGGTGGGAACCTGGGCTAGTAAGGGGCGAAGGACGGAGAGTGAATCCGCTCTCCCGGAATGCGGGCGGCATTCGCCGATAAGGGAGCAGGTGAAAACTATAGTGGTGTGGCTGTTGAAGAGGACTAGTGCGCTGTACCCACGGCGTGCTAAACCTGGCAGCTCAGTTATTGACAGCTCTTGGTCAAGGGGCGGGACCGGTGAGCGTGCTGCATGTAGCCTCCCCCCATGCCAGAGAGGCCGGTCCGGGGCAAGAGACGGGCCTCCATCTTACACTCTCTTTGAATACGATAATGGCTGAAAATCAAGAGAGTGGTAATGTGTTAGATGCTTCCGAAACGGAAATCGAGGTGAATTTGACGGTTGCTGAGCGACACTCGAAATTTTTGAAATTGCTGGACTCGAGTGTCAAAAATGGAAAGATTAGCAACGGTGCGATTAACCAGATTAGGGACTTTATTGCAAATTGGGCAATTGTTCACTCCCAGCTAGAAGGGAGAGTATCCGAATTAGAAAAAGAAAATAAAAGGCTTAGAAGTCAGCCTACTCGGACGTATGCTGCGGTTGCCAAAGCCCCAGTGGCAAAGGCGCCGACAGCAAAAGAAACAATTCAAGAGAACATGAAAAAAGTTGCACCCACGGTCTTTATAAAACCTAAACCTGGCGAAGACATCAAAGCTGCTAAGACAGCTTTCGAAAAGTGTGTTGATCCAAAGAAAGATAAAATCAGGATCAACAGTGTCCGTACCTCAAAGAATGTGCTGATAGTCGAGACGGCCTCGCCAGAAGATAGCCAAAAGATCTTAGGAAATAAACAACTAAGCGAGAAAGTTAGGTGTGAACCTCCACGAAAGCGTCGTCCACTTATGAGTTTATATGATGTACCTACATTTATGTCAGCGGACAGCCTACTTGATGCGATATACACGCAAAATTTTGGCGTGTTAATGACTAGAAACGAGTTTGATGAAGAGTTCAAGCTACGTTTTAAAGTAGGGCCTCGAGGAAAGCTGACTGTACATCATGTTGTGGAAGTTTCACCGAACTTATGGAAAGTGCTAACTCGCGTGGCCGGTTGTACGTCGGCTACTCAGCACTGAACATAAAAGATTACCTGGCAGTGCCACGTTGCACAAAATGCCAGGACATAAACCATACCAATAAGTATTGTACGGAACCGAATGTCATATGTGCCCACTGTGGCCTGTCGGGACATATTAGGAAAGACTGTCCTAATAAGGACAAGGCAGCGACATGTGTACCATGCAAGAAACGGGGCCGTAAGTGTGGTGGACCTAAAGATTGTCCAACCCACCGAATGTTCTTAGATAGACTCATTCAAAGAACAGATTATGGCGATATTTAAAGTGGTACAAGTCAATGCCATGCGCAGCCAGATGGTTGCACATGAGCTAAGGAAAGTTGCGGAACAAGATGGAATTGATATTCTATTGATACAAGAACCGAACTCCTGTGCGGGTCGAGTCTCTGGCTTTCCTGCAACAGCACAGGTGGTCTCCTCGGGTGGGAACCCCATGAGTGCAATTATTGTATTGAACAAAACTATTAAAACTACGGTATTAAATCAGTTCTGTACTGAGCATATTATAGTTGTACAACTTAATTTGTTGTCCTACAGTATGTACGTTGTAAACGTCTACTGCCAGTTCAGACATGACATCAAGATTTATCTTGATCAGCTGAATTGGATTCTAAGAGTTTTAGCCGGGCAGGCTATGATTGTAGCTCTTGATGCTAATGCTAAGTCCCCACTCTGGCACAGTGATGTACAGGACGGTAGGGATGCGGAGCTTGTTGATTTGATAATGGAAACACACATGCATGTGCTAAACTTGCCTGGGTACCCCCCGACCTACTCAGGGAGGGCGGGTGCCACATCAAATATTGATGTCACACTAGCAAGCGAGAGGGCAGCACCCCACGTCCATAACTGGCAAGTAAGAGAACATCTAACTGTCAGTGATCATAACTGTATTACATTTGAAATAGCGTCGACCATCGCGGATGTGCCAGGTGATTGGGTGGAACGGTACAACTATGCTCGGACAGACTGGGACCGACTCGTGCAGGTGTTCAGTCCTCCTGAGTTCAGGGAAGACATAGGTAATATTGATGAAGCTGTGGAGGAGCTTGTGAGCTCCGTGCAAACAGCCATCACACTATCTGTACCTCGAATAGCGAGATACATCTGCAGGGAGTCCACCCCGTGGACCCCTGAATTGACTGTGCTTAAACGATCGGTCAGAAGGGCGCGAAGCAACTATCAAAGGAGCTTTGCCCACGACGAACGACAATACCATCTGCGTATTTATCGTCGTTTGAAGCAGAGATACAAGGATCAGTTAGACATTACAAGGCGCCAATCCTGGGAAAGATTTGTGAACGATCAGCTGGGAACAGACCCTTGGGGAGTTCCTTACAAAATCGTTCGAGAAAAAATTAGATCGCCCATGATGCTGTCTACGCTACGTGCTGGGGATGGAGACACGACCAAGAATTGGGAAGAAACAGCAAGACTGCTGTTGGACACATTACTGCCAGATGACATCGAGGACCAGGACTCGCACGAGCAGCGAGAAATACGTCAGGCACTCACGATTCCGTATCTTAACGATACAAACGTGCGCCCTTTCTCAGCAGAGGAGGTAGAAGCAACCATCTACACCTTTGCAAGGAAGAAGGCGCCTGGTCCTGACGGGATCCCTGTGGAGATCTTACAGGGACTCGCACACTTGGTCGCCCCAGCATTAAGTCGTATTTACAACATCTGTTTACAAAGGGACTATTATCCACTAAAGTGGAAAACTGCAGAAGTTGTAATTATCAGGAAAGGCCCTGATAAAGATCCAACAGTGCCGAAATCCTATCGGCCTATCTGTCTGCTGGATGTAATGGGCAAAGCATTTGAGAAGTTGCTGGCTGACCGTCTCCAGAGTCATCGAACTCTGTATGGTATGAGTGATAGGCAGTTCGGATTCCGAAAGGGTCGCTCCACCCAGGATGCGATCAATGAGGTTTGCCGAATTGTTCACTCTGCGACATCAAAGTATGTACTTGGCATAATGATAGACATCTCAGGGGCCTTCGACAACCTGTGGTGGCCGGCACTCTTCTCTCGCCTGCGAGAGACTGGGTGCCCGCAGCTGCTGTATGGCTGTCTGGAGGCCTACTGTGATGGAAGGACTGCTAAGATAACGGCTCCTGGAGCCGTCGTATCTAAAAGAGTATCCCGTGGTTGTCCCCAGGGATCGGTGTGTGGTCCCATTTTCTGGGATATTAACATGGAACCTTTGTTGAACGTCCTGCACCGAGAGACTGCAGTTCTGGGAGTCGTTGCTTATGCGGATGATCTCGCAATTCTAGTAGAAGGTGACACTCGCAATGTGATCGAGGACCGATCACGACTGGTTATTGAACTATTAACCAACTGGTGTACGAAGACTAAAATGTCTATAGCACCACAAAAATCCCTATATATGCTCTTGAAAGGCAAGTTTAATAGGGACCCAACAGTCAGAATTAATGGCCAAGCAGTGTCACGACAGAGATATGCCCGTTACCTTGGGGTGTATTTAGATGAGAATTGGAGTTTCATTCCGCATATCGAGCAAATAACGACAAAGTCCTTAGCTTTGTTCAATAAGATAATATCAATTGGACAAAGAAGGTTCCATCTGCCGTCAAAGGTAATAAATATTTATCATAACAGCATATTGGCACCAATAGTAGGGCACGCATCCAGTGTGTGGGCCCACAGGTTAGCTCTGGTGCGGCCTGCCGCTGCTGTCAGGCGAATACAGAGGAACGTTCTGTTGAGATGCATTGGAGCATTCAACACAAGTCCAACAGATGCACTGTTGGTAATTATGGGTCTATGTCCATTAGACCTAATAATAAGGCAGCACGCAGCCTTCTATTGGCTGCGCAAACAGAACATCGACAGGGTACAAGACATAATGGGCGTTCCTCTGTTAAGTGTCAAAGCCATTCGCAAGAAAGTGCTTGACATTTGGCAGGACGAATGGGATGGATCCAGTACGGGCCGTAGAGTCCATGGGTTTATACCCACAGTAAGGGGAAGATTAAATAACAAGATAATGAAGCCCTCACAGGGCATAGTTCACTTCCTCACAGGACATGGTCCTTATCCCACGTACCTGCATAAAATAGGGAAAAGGCCAACACCGGAGTGTGACTGTGGTGCCCACGAAGGATCGCCAGGACACATAGTGTTCGAGTGCCCAATATATGAACAGGCTGTCTCAGGGGAGAGGCAGCTTCTGCGGACTAGAAATGTTAATGAAATATTGACAGAAAGCGAAATGTTCAGCAATTTCGCAAAATTGGTTAACGAAATCTCAAGGGAGGCCCAGAGAGCCTACCTTGGGAGAGAGTAAATGCGCTTAAGATCTAATGCGCAATTGTAAATATGTAGATACTATGTTTGTTTAAGTCTTGACTTAGAGTAGGTAGTAGTTGTAGTTAGTTCAGCATGGTGGTGGGGGGAATAAAAGAGTAACACAAATGGAGTGGTTTCACTAGAAGTAGCGGCCCGCCTCCACGTGGCTAGGGACGGGCAACTCTCTGGCAGCGTTCCAGAGAGGCTAAGAGGCCGATGATTGGCATTAAGCAAAGCTACTTAATAACTAGATAGTATGCATGCACTAATAATCCACTCCTGTAGTGTAATAGCAGAGATAGATAGTCACAATACGCCCACTCAAATGTGTTAGAAAGTGGGTTATGCATGTTCCATAAATTTGGGAAAAAAAAAAAAAATTTGTACCTATGAAACTATCTGCATCAATTTTAGAACTCCGCTCTTCCCGACGGCCGCGCCGCAACGGCGGGAATTGTGCCGCCCCTCGCCACACCCGCCCGCGCCTTACAGGTGGGACAGCGACGCCCTCAGTGCCGACCGGCGGACTCTCGCTGTACCTATGAAACTGTAAATAGTGTAGATACTAGTAGTCTAGTGGAAGTAGGCAGTAATGGTGACGGAGATGGAATTGTAAAGAGTGTAGATACAAGTAGTGTAGTGAAAGTAGACAAAGATGAAAAATCAGGTGGAGGGATCATTTATAGACTAGTTGATCCTAAAAATATATACAAAGATTTGGAGGAGTTGGTGCAGCTGTCAAGGCTGGAGGAGCCTTTGTTACTCACTACGGCACTGAGGCAGCTGGTCAGGAAGGGACACCCTAACGGAGAAGATATCACTTATCCGGCTCTGGAGGATGTAGATTGCATTCAGCTGTCCGCCGCTAATATTCCGCCTGAGTTGGAAAAATTACAGGAATTAGTTATCAAAGTTTTTGATAGGCGCGGTCGCAAATTTGATCTTGACAAGATTTTAAAGGATATGGTCAAAATGTACGGCCGAAATGTCACTGACCTTTCGAAGCCTTGGCCCGCCAGTCGTCTGCACGTCTTCTATCCCCCTGGGTAATGGGGAGATTTAGGATGTTGCAAATTAATGCTATGCGTAGCCATATGGTTACGCAGGAACTGCGTAAAGTGGCGGAAGAAGAACAGCTGGATATTATTATGATACAGGAACCAGCCTCCTGCGCGGGTCGAATCCCTGGCTTTCCAGCGGCCGCGCAGGTGGCGTTCTCTGGTGAGAACGCCATGTGTGCGGTTGTGGTCTTAAACAAGCACATCAGATTAACCGTTTTGACTCTGTTTTGTAATGAACATATAACTGTGGTCCAAACAAACATGTTAACACATATATTATAATTGTAAATGTATACTGTCAGTTTTGACAGGACATTGTTACTTTTTTGGACCAGCTAAGATGGATACTAAGGGCTTTAGCAGGCCAGTCAGTAATAATCTGTATGGATGTAAATGCCAAGTCCCCGATGCGGCACAGCCTGGAGCGGGACGATCGGGGCTCAGAGTTGGAAGATTTAATAATGGAAGTGAATTTGATTGTTTTGAATCAACCTGGGTAGCCGCCTACTTTCTCCGGAAGGGCTGGCGCGGTCTCAAACATCGATGTAACATTAGCCACTCTGGGTGCTGCGCCCCACGTGCTCCAGTGGTGTGTTTCCGAGAATGTCACGATTAGTGATCACAATTGTATATTTTTTGACTATGAGACAGAGGTTACAGAAGATCTCGGGGACTTGGTCGAGAGATACAATTATGCAAAAACGAACTGGGATAGGCTGGCGCAGGAGTTTCGACCTCCAGAGCTGGATATGGAAATTGCAGATGTGGACGGTGCAGTAGGAGACCTATTGGTTTCTATCGAAGCAGCTATTGCTGTTTCTGTTCCTCGCGTCGCGAGATATGTTCGGAAGCAGGCTACTCCGTGGTCCCCTGAACTGACCGCGCTTAAGCGGTCTGTCCGGCGGGCGCGGCGTAACTATCAAAGGAGCTTCGCCCAGGACGAGCGACAGTATCATCTGAGAATATACAGAAGATTAAAAGAGAGGTATATTAACATGGTACAGACCACAAGAAGATTATCCTGGGAAACATTTGTCAAGGACCAGTTGGGGATGGACCCTTGGGGCGTCCCCTACAAACTGGTCCGGGAGAAAATCAGGTCTCCGACCATGCTGTCCACCCTGCGATTGGACGGAGGTAGGTACACCACGACTTGGGAGGAGACAGCAAGTGTGTTGTTGCACACTTTGCTACCTGACGATACAGACAACGAGGATACTGAGGAGCAGTGGGGAATACGCCCGGGACTGCTGCAGCAGTATGTTAATGAGGTGGCGGTTTACCCCTTCTCTGCTGAGGAGGTGGTGGTGGCTGCGCTTTATACATTTGCAAGGCGTAAGGCTCCAGGTCCAGATCACATTCCAGCTGAGATCCTGCAGTTCCTGGCCCCACAGCTGACTCCTGTGCTTGTCAAAATATATAATGCATGTCTTGAACGTGGTGTATATCCAACTCAATGGAAGATCGCAGAGGTGGTCATAATTAAGAAGGGTCCCGAGAAGGACCCACAATTAGCAAAATCATATAGACCGATCTGTTTACTAGATGTTCTTGGCAAGGCCTTTGAAAAGTTACTGGTTGACAGATTGTATAGTCACCGAATGCTTCATGGCATGAGTGATCGGTAGTTCGGGTTCCGAAAGGGTCGCTCCACACAGGATGCAATCAATGAGGTTGCTCGGACTGTCCACTCTGCCAGGGCGACATACGTTCTGGGGATCATGGTGGACATCTCAAGAGCCTTCGATAACCTGTGGTGGCCAGCGCTCTTCTCCCGTCTTCGGGAGATGGGGTGTCCTGGTCCGCTGTATGGTTGTCTGAGGGCTTACTGTGATGGAAGGCTTGCCAGGATAACTGCCCCTGGCACTGCGGTATCCAAGTGGATATCCCGGGGTTGTCCCCAGGGATCTGTGTTGGGCCCAGTATTCTGGGATATCATGATGGAACCTCTGCTGACCAACTTGCAGAGGGATGCCTCGGTGTTGGGGGTAGTTGCCTATGCGGACGATCTCGTGATACTGGTTGAGGGTAATAGTCGCATGGCAATTGAAGAGCGTTCAAGAGAGGCTATTGCCATACTTCTCAGTTGGTGTGGACAATCAAAACTGATGGTGGCACCTCAGAAATCGGTGTACATGATGCTAAAAGGCAAGTTAAATAGAGATCCTACTGTACGAATTAACAACGTGGCAGTCTCTAGAAAGAGATCTGCTAGATACCTTGGTGTGTACCTAGATGAAAGATGGAACTTCACAGAGCATATTGAGCAAGTGGCCATCAAGTCTATGGCTCTGTTTAACAAGTTAATTTCAATTGGACAACGACGCTTTCACTTTCCAGCGAAAGCCATTCACATGTATCATAATTGTCTGTTGGCTCCAGTAGTTGGGTATGGAGCAAGTGTGTGGGCCCACAGGTTAGCCTTGGTGAGGCCGGCGATGCAGATTCGACGCATACAAAGGAATGTGCTGATAAGGTGCGTGGGTGCCTTTGGCACCAGTCCTGTTGATGCACTATTAGTTATAATGGGGCTATGTCCTCTAGATTTAATAATACGGCAATACGCCGCTCTGTACTGGTTGCACAAAGGTGACATAGACCACGTTTGTGACATTATGGGCATGCCCCTGGTAACTGTTAAAGACATAAAAAATCGTCTGTTGGACCTGTCGCAGGAGGAGTGGGATCGCTCTGAGACTGGACGGCGGGTGTACTCCTAGTTGTGTTGTAGTATTGTTTAGTAACTTTAACGCCCACGCAAAATTGTAAGTCGGTGGGTTTTGTATGTATAATAAACATTGAAGAAAAAAAAAAAAACATTGTACCTATGAAACTATTTGCATCAATTTTAGAACTCCGCTCTTCCCGACGGCCGCGCCTCAACGGCGGGAATTGTGCCGCCCCTCGCCACACCCGCCCGCGCCTTACAGGTGGGTCAGCGACGCCCTCAGTGCCGACCGGCGGACTCCCGCTGTACCAGTCACGGAAGTACTCACACAGGCATCTAAAGCTAGCCATACTAAACAAATGACGATAATTCAACTCAACTGTATGGGAAGTACCCATGTAGGCATGGAACTTAACAGGTTAATAGATGAAATACATGTCGATATAGCGTGCCTGCAAGAGCCACACATGCGGGGTGGCAAAGTTACCGGCCTAACGGTGCAACTCACCACAATTGTGGGAACTCAAAATGCTAAAGCAGCAATAGTGCTGATTAACCCTAATTTGACTGTGACAAGGATATCTCAGCTCTGTACAGAACACATTGCTACAGTAGAGATTGTACACGGGCGTGATATATGGATAATTTCATCTATATATGCACAATATTCATATGAAATTGATCCCTTTATCGAAAAAATGCGAGATATTGCACGGTTTTCACAAGGGAAAAGACTGCTTATATTAGCAGACATAAATGCACGGTCAACCATATGGCATGCTGATAGGACAGATGTTAGAGGACACATGGTCGAGGATGTAATAAACGAATGTAATTTATTCCCATTAAACAGATCGGGACAACCACCAACCTTTCGTGGTCATGCCGGTGGCCAAAGTAATATTGATATTTCCTTGGCAAATGATATTTCCTTACCACATATAAATATGTGGGAAGTCATGGATGGGGCCACACACAGTGATCACAATGTTATTATTATCCACACAGACAATTATAGAAACACTCAAAATACTCAGACACAACAACAGTATTTAGCTTTTGGTAGGGCAGACTGGAACAAATTAAGAAATGTAATAGAAGAATCAGTATTGTACACTACCCAAGGTAGTATAGACTTTAAATCACATGTTTTGACAGATGTCCTGCAAAAGGCACAAAAGAGTACCATCCCACTGGCCAGTGCTAAGCGGAGGCATCAACGATCTTGGACAACTGAACTGACTCAACTACGGAAAGATTCGCGGAATAAGATAAAGTACTATCAGAGGGCTACATCAGCCCAAGAACGACAGCTAGACTGGATCAGTACCGGAATTCAAAACTAAAGTATAAAACTGAACTCTGTAAAACCAGACATAAGTATTGGACTGACTTTGTTAAAACGAATTTACAGAAAGATATGTGGGGACAACCATTTAAACTACTGACTGATCGCATTAAAACCCCGATGGTGATGTCAACGTTAAAACGAACAGACGGAACCATGACAAGTGGCTGGAGATGTTCAGCAGAATATCTCCTAAACAAGCTTCTACCAGATGACTCATACATAGAGGACGAGCGACATCATCGTGACTTACGTGACGGAATGGAATCTGCATATGTAAATCAGGATGTCACACTCCCTTTCTCGCAGGAAGAGGTAGCCCTAGCAATAGATAAACTCAAAAATAGGGAGGCGCCAGGCCCCGATGGAATATACACAGAAACATTGAAGAATGCCAGTATATTGATCACCCTGTATTTAACTGACCTTTTTAACGAAGCCCTTCTACAAGGAAGAATCCCTACACTCTGGAAAATGGCTAATGCAGTCATTATTAAAAACTCTGAAGATAGGGATCCACCTGACCCGACATCCTATAGACCTACCTGTCTCCTGAACACACTTGCAAAGGTGCAGGAGAGGCTCCTGTGTGATAGACCATAAAGGCGCCTATGTGCGTGTAGTCTAACTCCCCACCAATTTGGATTTAGAGAACAAAAATCGATAGATGACGCCATAAACCGCGCCCTGCAAATTGTGGGGAATACGACGGAGAAATATGCGGTCGCTGTACTCATTGATATCGCTGGAGCTTTTGATAATCCCTGGTGGCCGTCACTACTTGCTAGACTACGGGAAATTCGACTACCTACTGCCCTGTATTCTAGTTTTATGGACTACTGTAGGGGAAGAATTGTAGAATGGAAAGCAGGAACACAGAAGGTGGTTAAGATAGTAACCAAGGGATGTCCACAGGGATCAATCTGTGGGATATAGCGATTGAGCCACTATTGGACATCTTGGATATGGACACACTTGTAGAAGGTGTTGTCGCCTATGCAGATGATCTTTTGGTTGTTGTTTCTGCACCATCTAGACTGCAATTGGAAAATAAATGTACTTTAATACTACAGATGATCAATCACTGGTGTAATCAGAACAAATTGAAAATAGCAGGAAATAAAACAGTTTATTTATTGCTCAAGGGAATACTCCAGCGAAATCCTAGTATAAAATTCAATAACATTAATATACAAGAGAAACAAGTAGCAAGATATTTAGGACTCCATCTAGATGAACGGCTCTCCTTCAAAGAACACATACAGCGCACTGTTGACAAAGCTGCTAAAATTATGCATAAACTTGCGAGATTAAACTCAGTGCAGTTCAGATTACCATTAACGATGATGCGGATGTATCACACGGCATTATTCGAGTCTATCGCATGTTTTGCAGCAAGTGCCTGGGCACATCGTCTATGTTTGGTAACTTATAAAACAATAGTCAGGAGAGGGCAAAGAAGTGTTTTACTTAGGATGTCGGGAGCGTTTAGCACAACACCTGTAGAGGCCCTGTATGTGGTCCTAGGAACATGCCCAATAGACCTTACTATTCGCTGTAGAGCTGCCTCATATTGGTTGAAAAATGGTGACCTCGAAACGGTTTTCCAAATAACAGGAGAAAACATACAAACCATGCAACAGCTACACAAATGGAAGTTAGACACGTGGCAAAGAGAATGGGAGACATCAGACAAAGGGCGGCGTGTGTTTTCCTTTTTTCCAAATGTATTTGAGAGGTTAAAACTAAAACACGTGGAGCCAAGTCGTGGCATGGTTCACTACTTGACTGGGCACGGACCACCTACACCGTATGGGAGTAAGGCAAACCGAGATTTGCACATGTGGCATTCTAGGAACGCCTGAACATGTTGTGCTAAGGTGTGATCTACTCGACCATGAACGACCTGCAATAAGAGATGATGAGGTAAGTGCGGTCCTTCGGGACCCAGATAAATGGAACACCTTAAATAGTCTGGCTGACTCAGTGTCAATGACACTGCTTGATATTTACAAAAATCAACATCCTACTGCCAGAACAAGAATACAGACAATAGTACAGACATGGATTAATTCTGACGGAAGGTGTTGATCAATACTATATGGATGTAGACACTGAAGGTTCCCAGCTTTGTCTTATAGAGCATCAGAGATCTTATTGGATACTCATGCAGATTCCCCTTCCTGGCTCGCAACCTTGTCGCTTGTCTTGCTACATATTCTGGACTTACTTGTATTAATTTAAGTAATTTTACATTTAATTTATCATAATTTAAACTTCCATGCAACTTACTTTTGATTTGTCTATATAGTTTTCTAGCTCCTAAGATATACTAATATTGTTTTTGTGTCTTTGTAATCTAATTTTTATTGTCACATAGAAGAATCTAGTTTATGGTCAGTTTACAGGCACATACATAGCCTTCACATGCAGGAGTTGTATGTGAGAGAAATCAGAAAGTTATTTTCTTAACTCTAACAGTTTTTAGAAATAGGTGAATATCAAAGTTAATATAATTAATAAAAGGAATATGATTGTTCTTAATTAGTATGTTATCTCATACTTTAATCTAACTTTTCCTGTATCTAAGATTGTGTATGCAAGTTATCTTAATATTTATTATGCTACCATGTTTCATGTAAAATCCTAATATCACTAATAATCTTACATAGATGAATTTAGCCCACTTCAAATATTGGGCATATGTGTAAATTGTACTCTAAAAATGTAGCAGCGAGAACCCGGTTCTCTGTAGACACTTTATAGCTTAGAATTTCTTTTTTCCTTTGTTTTCTTTTATGTATATTTCTTTTTATATTTTATTTGTTACTTTTTATATTCAAATAAATATTTTTTTTTATCAATTAGCTTGCAGATAAACGTCACACATTGTAATAATTAGTGTACGAACACACAGAGCAACAGCCAGGGCAGAAACATTAGAAAAGGTCCGCCTCCACGTGGCAGGGACGGTAACGGAATGGGGACTTGTCAAGCTGACATAACTTGCAAGGAGCCATTTCGGCTAAGAGACCAAATACTGCCTGGCTTGTTACTTGTTTTAAGTAGCACACGGCCCACCTTAGTAACCCAGGTGGTGGGCTACTCTGTAGTGTTTAAATGAAAAAAAAAAAAAAAATGTACCTATGAAACTATTTGCATCAAGTTTAGAACTCCGCTCTTCCCGACGGCCGCGCCTCAACGGCGGGAATTGCGCCGCCCCTCGCCACTCCCGCCCGCGCCTTACAGGTGGGACAGCGACGCCCTCAGTGCCGACCGGCGGTCTCTCGCTGTACCTATGAAACTATTTGCATCAATTTTACAACTCCGCTCTTCCCGACGGTCGCGCCACAACTGCGGGAATTGTGCCGCCCCTCGCCACACCCGCCCGCGCCTTACAGGTGGGACAGCGACGCCCTCAGTACCGACCGGCGGACTCTCGCTGTATCTTTGGCAAGATGGCTGCTATGTTAGCATTCTTGTTGAAGTGCTCTGTGTTAATTTGATTTTTTTGTGATAACTCTGAAGTTATTTCGCGAGTGTGCTGTGTGAAAGTGACCTTCAACTAAAGGTACTGTGCTCAGACTGAAAACTTAGAATTTTCTGTCCAGAATTAGCTGCAAACTTACATCATGCATGATATCTCAGTGCATTGTACCTAGAGTGCAAAGTTAATTAATACTGCAAGTATTTTCTCTAACTTCCTATTTAAGACTATCTAGACAAAATAGTTATACTCCACAGTGTTTCGTTTTGCTCTCTAAAATTGTGCTTGCTTGAATGGAAGTTTTTAGGTTATGTGTGGTACGTAGATCGAACTTTCGGCGTGATATATAGATCGAACTTTCGGCGTGATACATAGATCGAACTTTCTCCGTGGTACATACATCGAACTTTTTCCGTGGTACATAGATCGGACTATTGTTCTGGTGTGCAGATCGGACAAATTGTAGTTGAGTGGTTAGATGTAACTGATTATTGGACAAGAACTTGTGTAATGTCAATTCCGGTACACTTTCCTTGTAACTTCCTAGCATCTACGTAGATAGCGTAGACGCTGGAGAAGACAACTTGGTCTGAATTAGCGGCGGTTGTGGCCAGCCCGATTGTGGGGAGTGCTACACATTAAGTTTAAAATGACGACGGTTTCCGAGGGAAAGAGCTCTGTATCTAGGCGTCGTATTTCTGTAGATATGTCGGAAGCAACTAGAACCATGGACGCGACTCAGGAAAAAATTGCTGTGGTTGAAGACTTCATGGGTGAATTGACAAGTGAACTACGGCAGAAGAAAACGTCGACAGCGATATCAGAAAAAATTAAAAATAAGATTTGGACCTTTGTCTTGACTCAGTCCAGGTTAGAAGGCCAAATTGAGGAGCTCAGGTTAGAAAACCAAAGGCTGAGGAATGAGCTTGCCACTGCCAATGCCCCTGATGCACAGGAGAGAATACAACGCCTGGAGACGGAACTGAAAAGTCTTAAGGAGGAGAATACACGATTGAGAGAGAGTAAGCCAGCCACATTGTCATTTGCCGCTGTTACGGCAGCTGTACCAAAAAAGGTAAACACAACTGAAATGAAGATTGAAGAAGAGAACACTTGTCTGTTTGGCTCTAACTTCTTCAAAGGCACAGCCAATCAGGATTCTAAGACTGTCAGAGAGGCAATAACGAAGACCATAAATCCGAAACTAGACAAAGTCAAAATTAGAGCTATCAGATCGACGGCAAATACTGTCATCATGGAAACTGAGACGGCAGAAGACAAGCGCAAGGTTATTGAAAAGACAGCTGCACTGCAGAATATCAAATGTGAAGAGCCAAGGAAGCTGCGACCTCTCTTAGCAGTTTACCAGGTTCCAACGACACTGACAGACGAGGAATTTCTTGACGAACTTTATGAAATAAACCTCAGCGAGCATGTTTCCCCTGAGGAGTTTCATGCTGAGGTAGCTGTGAAGTTTAAGACGGGACCTAAAGGTAAACGTACAGTTAACAACATTATTGAAGTCACGCCGAGAATTCGTTGTCTTCTGCTGCAAAAGGATAGAGTTTACATCCAATTTGAAGCCCTAAGAGTTAGAGAATTTGTTGCTGTCCAGAAGTGTTTTAGGTGTTGGGGTCTGGGACATTCCACCAGGCACTGTGACAGAGAACAAGCATGTGCAAAATGTGGGAAGACAGGCCATAATAGGTCAGAATGTAAAGAGCAGACGGTAGTTGGGTGCATTCCATGCCATCACAAGAAGAGGGTATGTAAAAAAGCTGGGGGTCCAGACTGTCCAACCTTCAGACAACTTTACGAAAGGCAGATCCAACGTACAGACTACGACTTGAGTAATGTTAACTAAGCCTAACTCTCAAGTGTTTACGAACTACACTAACATTCAGCATACTCAGCGGAGATATAGGTCACCGTCCACGAGAGCCAGAGCATGGCGACGTGCAGTGGCATGGAGAAGACAAATGGGTATTTTAGCACAGGGAGAAGGAGATACAGCACCGGAATCACTCTTAGTGGCCATTCAAAACAAATACTTTCGCTTGACCGACATGTTGGATGATGCTTGCATTCATGGAGCAATGGAGTATCATCTTGCGCGAGAAATCAAGCATGAGTTATTTCAATGGGCAATGCTCCATTCAGCCTCGTTATTTCGCATAGAGGACTTGGAGGCTCAACTTCTCGTCGAGAACAGTGATAATAACCCAGCATCAGCTTCTGACAACTTCTCAACTGCGGAACCCTTCCTGCATTCTTCGCAGCAGGTAACGAGTGAGAATGGGTACTTTGTTACTGACTGTCACGAGAGATCATCCACAGTGTCACCTGAATACGATGTGTCTAAATGTGAGTCTTACATCAAACCTGTTCGCTTTATTTATGGAGGTAGCACACATGATGGATCAAACCATGGGTTGGTGTCCAGAAGTAATGATTCAAATTCTCAGGGTCCTACAAACAAGGAAATAGAGACAAAGTACGCAATGAAGGACGTCACATCGAAGATAAAGAGAAGAATACTGAAACTCCTCACTGTATGGACTTAAAGAATGGTACAGATGAGGTACCAACATCTGAGGAGCAGGAAGTACCTACCGTGCCATCCAAACATACTGTTGACTCAGTTGATTACTGTGACTTAGAGAATAACATTAGACTCAGTTGGTTAGAAAATAAGGACATATTTCAAACTGCAGTACGTCTGGTGACGCGATTAACTCACTCTGAGGGAAATACAATTTGTTACCCCACGACTGAACAGACAGATCGTATGATATTAAGGGTAGAAAACTTGCCAACTGATAAAAGGGAACTTTGTAAATTGCTGGCTATGGTATGTACGCGTCGTGGCGAGGGGCTAAACTTGCATAACGTATACAAAGACCTGGTTCGGGCCCATGGCAGAGTGTATTTCGACCCTTAGGAAACTACTCCTAGGTGTTTTGTATTCACCAAATATACATCGTGAAATTTATACAACTTAATTGTATGAGAAGTAGACTGGTTATGGCTGAACTGGGTAGATTGATTGATGACGTTGGAGCACAAATTGCCTGTCTTCAGGAGCCTTATATCCACGGCGGTAAGATTCCCGGATTACCAACGCATTGCACGACAATCACAGGAACAAATGATGCTAAGGCGACAATTGTGATAACAAATAGGAAGATCAAAGTCACACGTATTGCACAACTGTGTTCTGAGCATGTTGTGACGATTGAGGCATTAATAAGGGGAGACGTTTGGATAATCTCCTCAATTTATGCCCAGTACTCCTTGGAAATTGAGCCCTTTCTTGACAATATTAGGAACATAGTAAATTTTTCCAGACGGAGAAAATTACTAATTTTGGCAGATATAAATGCAAAATCCACACTGTGGCATGCAGACAGGACAGATACAAGGGGACTTCTAGTGAATGACCTTCTCAATGAGTGTCAGCTGGTAGTATTGAACAAGGAAGGACATGGGCCCACATATAGGGGCCATGCTGGTGGCACTAGTAATATAGATATATCGCTTGCGAATGAACTAGCTTATCCCCATGTCGCGACCTGGCGGATTTGCGATGGTGCATCACAAAGTGATCACAATATGATTATAATAGAGGTGGATAACTCTTATCGCTCAAATGTGCAGGCAGATTCATCATGTCACCCA
This sequence comes from Schistocerca americana, assembly GCF_021461395.2. NCBI lineage: Eukaryota > Metazoa > Arthropoda > Insecta > Orthoptera > Acrididae > Schistocerca > Schistocerca americana. Next base: position 198,929,625 of record NC_060127.1, read on the forward strand.
CGATTGCTGTTTGAGAAGGTCAACCTGGAGACCTTGTTTAATGTAATAGACAGTTTCAACATTAATGAAGTACAAGCGAGTGTGGATTTCAGAGCTCACTTCCTGGTACATGTGCTGCAAGAGGCGCAGGTCAGGGCCATTCCGTCTGTGAGTGGTGGAAGACAATCTCGTTTCCCCTGGTCCCGACAGCTAACAACACTAAGGAAGAAAGCTCGAGATGCTAGACGATATTACCAACTAGCAAAGACATATAATGAGAGGCATATAAGGCTGCAACTGTATTTGGCTGCCAAAAATAGGTACAAGGATGAACTGCAGAAGACAAGACAGGTCCATTGGGACAAGTTTGTCAAGACAAATCTGTCTAAAGACATCTGGGGCGAGCCATACAGAGTGCAAACAGAACGGGTCAAATCACCTCTGATTATGTCAACACTGCGGCAGGCAGATGGACGCATGACGGATGGATGGCGGCGTACGGCAGAATTTCTCTTACATAGGCTGCTTCCTGACGATGATGTAATTGAAGACGACGTTTACCATCGTGATCTTCGCAGGCAAATTGGTTGAGAATACGTCAACGACTTAGCTGTAATTCCGTTTGCGCAGGAAGAGGTTGCATTAGCAATTCAAAACTTGAAAAATAAGAAGGCCTCTGGCCCGGATGGCGTGCATGCTGAGACCGTGAAGGCTGCTGCCCCTCTCATTATTCCGTACCTGACAAAATTGTTTAACGACTGCCTACTGGAGGGTAGAGTTCCGGCCACCTGGAAGACGGCTAGTGTCATAATTATCAAAAAATCGGAGGATAAAGATCCTACAGATGCCAAAACATACAGGCCAATCTGCCTACTAAACATTTTAGGCAAATTGCAGGAGAGACTATTGTGTCATAGACTTCAGACTCACCGGCAGCTGAGGGGCCTATCACCCCATCAGTTTGGCTTTCGCCGTAAGAAATCTATCGAAGACGCAATAAACAGGGCAATCGAAATTACCAAGAATACGGACTGCAGTTATGTTCTAGCAGTGTTCATAGACATCTCACGCGCCTTTGACAATCTCTGGTGGCCTGCTCTGCTCGCCAGATTGCGGGACTTGGAAATTCCAACTGCATTGTACACAAATTTTCTTGATTATTGTAGACATCGGACGGTAGAATGGAGGGCAGAAAATCAGACAGTTGTCAAAAGAATATCTAAGGGTTGCCCTCAAGGCTCCATCTGTGGTCCCATTTTCTGGGACGTTGTAATTGAACCACTGCTGGACATGATAGATAGGGATAGCAGGGCTTCAGGAGTTGTTGCTTATGCTGACGACCTAATGGTGCTAGTATCAGCGAACTCTCGGAGACAACTAGAGACTATGACTTCTGATTTGCTTCGTGACATTACTGATTGGTGTAAGAAAAACAAACTGACTGTGGCGGCGAGTAAGACTGTGTATATGCTCTTAAAGGGTCAGCTGCTACGTAACCCAATTATTAAACTGAATGACGTGTCATTGAAACGACATGAGGTAACGCGGTATTTAGGGCTTTATTTGGATGAGAAGCAGTCTTTCATACCACATGCAAGAACAATGACGGAAAAAGGACTGAGTATTATGCATAAAGTGGCGAGACTGAACAGTGCCTCCTTTAGGCTGCCGCTGAACGTTATGAGAGCGTATCACACTGCTCTATTTGAATCTATTACATGCTTTGCAGCTAGTGTCTGGGCACATCGGCTGCACCTAGGTACTCACGTAAACATAGTTAGGCGTGGCCAACGGAGTGTTCTGCTCCGATTGTCAGGGGCGTTCAATACCACTTCCATCGAAGCCTTGTGTGTTGTACTAGGTGTATGCCCAATTGATCTTACCATCAGGCAACGTGCGGCAGCCTACTGGTTGAGGAGAGGGGAAGAAGGGAAGGTGAGAGATATTACAGGGCAAAATCTAAGGAACATGAAGGATTTAAGAGACTGGAAGCTACAGACATGGCAGTCTGAATGGGAAGCGACAGACAAAGGACGACGAGTGTACAACTTTTTTCCTGATGTACGTGAGAGATTAAGATTGCGACACTGTGATCCTACGCGCGGTATGGTCCATTTCCTGACGGGTCATGGACCATATCCTGCACACTTACAACAAGTGGGATTAAGAGAGAGACAGATGTATGTGTGTGTGGTCAAGTCGGTACACCGGAACACGTCGTTCTACACTGTCACAGGCTCTCAAGGACACGACAGCCAACTGTGAGTGAGGACTTATATAATCTAATAAGACAGCAGGATGAGTGGGTGAGACTGAACAATTTAAGCAATGAAATTTCAAATGTACTCCATGAACAGTTTAGGGAGGATCGTCCTTATGCACGGGTCAGACAGGGTGCACAGGTTAGGCAGCATCAATGGAGTGGCACTGACACAGACTCAAATACACAATCAGACCCAGATGAAGTTGTGAATGAGGACATGGAATGAAGGTTCTGGCATTCCAAGAGTGACTGGCTCGAAGTCAATTCCGAGCCCTCGCACTTGGGTGTTAATGTATACAGATAGATGTGTATTGTTGAAATAGAATTGTATAAATATTATGTATTGTCTGAAATTGTTCTTGTTTTCGTAACTAATGTAATGTGATGATTGGTAACAAATGTAAGGTACTCCTAAGATTATATATTAGTGCACATTTATCATGAACATGGTAGTATGGTTCTTGTTTGCATAGAGTAATGAATGTAGAGGTTCGAATGTACAGGAACCACATCCACTATGACACGCTCGAGGATTTGCCGAGCCCTCATATAGGTGTGGCTTTCTGTGGAACCAGAGCTTGCAGTTCTTAGTTACATTGCTTTGACCATCTGCCAAAGAAATAGATCCTAAGTTTATATATAACATATGTTGATTTAATTCTTCTTTGATTTTATATATTTCTAAATCTTAAATTTTCTAAATTTTTTGTCTGTATTAACAATATAAATAAAAAAAGGGAATAACAAACAGAAGAAGGTTAGTGGCACACCGAGGAAGAAATCTGGTCCGCCTCCACGTGGCTAGGGACGGGCAACGGTGTGAGAACTTTTACGACCATCTAGAAGTTCTCACACCGGCTAAGAGACCATGAGTGCCACTAACGCTACATATTGTAGAAGACATACAACCCACCATAGCTACTAGACGGTGGGTTCTTCTGTAAGTTAAATGAAAAAAAAAAATGTACCTATGAAACTATTTGCATCAATTTTAGAACTCCGCTCTTCCCGACGGCCGCGCCTCAACGGCGGGAATTGTGCCGCCCCTCGCCACACCCGCCCGCGCCTTACAGGTGGGACAGCGACGCCCTCAGTGCCGACCGGCGGACTCCCGCTGTACCAACAAATCACAGGTTACACCGGTCTTAGTATCCAAGAACAAGAGCTTCTGAACGACCTACTGGACATGATGACTTTATACCAGCTAAATGACCCCCAGTATCCTCCAGAGGCTGAGACTAGTTATGGGGTTCACATTATGGAAATTTACAGCATGACAACGTTTAAAGATCATAGAGAAGGATTCAGGAATATGGGGCTAGACCTTACAGCTTATCCACGACTAACCAGGGAGCGGATTGGTGACCTCATTGATTTTGTCGGGGATAGTGAGACGGACCTAACTACTTTTTGGCCTGTTCTTAAGGATGCAGGTCGGATCACCATCGTTTATGCAGATATACTGGCCTGCGTGTCACTTATAAGGGGCCTAGATCCCATTCCTATGATCAGAGAATTTCCATCGGAACTCAGAACTGACCATGACCTGATGGCCCCCAGAGGCATAAGAAGTGCATTCCATATCTCTAAACTGTCAACAAAGCCCCCAGGTCCGGGGAATTTTCGACCGCTAGTAGGAGCTCCGGTTTACCAGTCACCACCTCTGTCAATCTACTGTCGACCGAGTATGTTGCACAGGCCGAGTACTGCAGGCAGTGCCGGAGTCAATAAACTGCTAGAAGTTTTCCAGTGGTTGAACATCCGAGCGTTACCAAATTACAGAAATTACTTATGCCTGGCTGAAGGTCTAGGAGGATTCGCGTGCGGACTCTCTATGCTGACGTTTCATAGCCGGATCATATACAACACGATCCTAATGGAGGATGAGGCTAGTTATGAATGCCTAGAACTGACTAGAATTAGCAGGCCTAGGACCAACGTTCCGGACTACACGCTAATGAGGCAGGGCAACAGTGACTTGTCTAGAACCGAGTCAGCAAGCAATTACATGAACATTCTAGAACAGTGTGTGGTTGTGACTTGCGATTGCAACGATGGCCCTAACTTCGAGACTGTCATCAGACATGCTATTCAGATTTATCTATCTGTCAGAACCCAAGGTGGAATGCTGATTTTGAAGATATTCCTAAATAATTGGTCGTTAACCCTCCGGATTGTAAGGACATTGAGGGAATATTGTGTCAATGTCTACCTGATTAAGCCGTATAGTTCACATGATAACTATGAAAGTTATATAGTAGCACAGCAAGAAAGGACTGTTTACACTGGAGGTCCAATTCTAGATATGTATCCAGATTATCCAGATACTCGAGTGATGACTTACCATGTAAACGCTGTGATTGGACGAATAACCACACATGGGCTGACAAAACCACGACTGATATACTTGACCCCAGAGTTCCACTTACCAGATCATCTCATCAAGCGCTTAAATCCCCTGTGGTACGTGTGGCTGCAAAACCGACTTGGGTGGACCAATTGGATTGGAACATGCATATCTCTTCTCCAGCAGGGGAAAGAAGAGCTGTATATTTACATCAGGAACCGCTTATTGGATACGGAACGAAGGGAGCAGCAAGCTATAACATCATGTTCCCAGGAGGCACCTGTGCAACTAGGGTGGGGTACTAATACACGCAGTAGAGTTGTCAGGTTGGGTCACAATTATCTCTTTGCCGTAGGTATGCGACACTTACTGGATCTCCGGCTGAATTACAGTACCAACTTTGTAGACGAAAGGTTAGCTCGCGTGACATATCGAGATACTGTGGAACATATGGACCGCCGGTTTAAATGGGCACCCGTTAGGCAGGAGCATTATCAGGGAACCGTAAGGGATGGGACTTTCATATCTCGACCGTACTATTACTTCATCACAGGGATGGAAGCTGGGCTGTCACTCATCGGATGGAGTAGCTGTCGGCTGCCAGAACCAGAGGTAAGTGAATACGAACCGTATTCTTTTCAATATTCTCTACTTGGTATAGCTCTATAATGAGGGTTCATATCCTACTAGTGTGCTTGACAGTCATGCAGGGGAGTGTTGGTCTTATAGGATACAATTGTCATTCAAATGACGTGGCCATTCAAGCAGTGTCCTTAGCTGGTGTTGAACCTTGCATCGAGTCCGATACTCCTGAAATAACAGAAAATGTCACTGTACAGTTACTTCAAAGGCGCCACACCGGAAGAACGTATTACTTTAGTTGTTCAGTGGAGTATACGGAGCGAGTTTACTTCTGTGGGGCACATGGATATATCACCTTAGTGGCTGATGGGTACCAACAAGGGGTTACCACTTTGACACAAAAGGAGTGTTCAACTGTTCATCAAACAGGTGTTTATGCATGGAGGGGACGTCTAACCTTTACTTCCCTTCATGGAAACACTTCTGAGACCACAAGTTTTAACTATAAGGGATGGACGTCTACCGACGGTTACTGTGGGGGAGAGGACTACTAGGGGAACGGGAGACATTATAGCAACGTGGTTGTCAGTGTTACCCTGACCGTGATTCTCCATGACGGATGGGCAGATACAGATTTGTATAATGGGTTGATACAATTGCCAGGAGGGCATACAGCAGATTTGAACAAAGGGATGTTCACTGATTTGGTGTATGGGCAGACTTTCTGGACCCCTCATGATATCAGAACATGCTCATCTCTGTCATACATTGTTCGCTACATGGGTCCAGCCACGATGTATAAGGAGCGACTAGTCGTGGGTGAAAGACATATCATTGTCGTTGATCAAAGAAATCAGCTTTTTGCTCTCGAAGTGAAACAGCCTGTAACCGTTTGCCGAGTTAGTTGCTTCACCACAGAGCATCCGAGGCTGCTAATAAGCATAACTTCATTGCAAAACCCGGCCTTCTTTGAAATGGACTCACAATTGGACCCATTAGAGATTAGCCTTGCTACATATGTCAACAACAAATTTGTCTTTGTGGAGAGGCATGTAAAGAAGGCTTTAACCTCGTTATACCAGCACTTTGCTAGGCAATCCTGTGAGCTGAAACGATCACAGCTGCTAACTCTCCTCTCCATCGCCTTTATAAATGAAGAAGAATTCGCTTATGCCTATACAGGAGAAAAAGGATATACGGCACTAAGGAGAGGAGAAGTTTTATATTTAATCAAATGTGTTCCTGTATCGGTAACTGTCAGACAGACCACAAGATGTTATAGTGACCTGCCTGTGACCTATAGAAATCAGTCTGTATTTTTGAGCCCCAAATCAGGCGTGATTAAATCCACCGGATTAGAGGTAGAGTGCTCGTCTGTCACCCCGGCTTGGTTTTTCCTGTACGATGGATGGTATAGCATGTCCGGAGGAATGACTCATGGAAAGTTTGCACCTAGAGTTCTAAATCCTAGAGGATCTGGTAACTGGACCTACATCAGTCCGCGAGACATTGGAAATAGAGGACTATATACTGAGAAGGACCTAGAGACTTTCGAGACCAAACTAATGTTCCATGGAGAGAAGGAGTCCATGATAAACATTATTACCAGAGGGGCTGCCGGATTCAATCCAGATCATCAAGGTGTTGAAATTGATAGCTTGCTAACAGAAGCTACCATAGAAGCACTGTCAGCGAATATATTCCAGAAACTCTGGGGATGGTTCGGTTCATTTGGGACGTATATGTCGGGAGTGTTGGGTATCTGGTTCATCATAAAATTGTGCAAATTTCTCATCAATTCCCTAATCAATGGCACATTACTGTACCAAGTTTATGGGTTCGGAGTTGAACTGTGCGCGTGCATATGGTCTAACATTACACACATCTTACTCAACAGGGACCGGCCGGACCGTCGGACGCCAGCGCGGAGTGATGCTTCGGTGGAGGAGGGAAAGAAGGAGGAAGACCCTGCAGAAGACACCGAAGGAACACCGCTCAACAACCCTCCATCACACTCAAATTTGTATCCATCCATCAGTGGAGATTCTAAGTCTGCTAGTTTTGTTGTAAATGGCCTTGCCATCAGATAAGCTTAAGTGGTCTGTGGAAAATTATATTTTGTATGTTGTAAATATCTAACAATCTATAAAATTTGAAATATCCAACATTATAGAAATCCTTGGTTTAAAAAAAAACAGCTCCGGCTGTCTCATACTAAGGGCCTGTAAGGTGTGCAGGCTCTGGGTTGGTAATAGGCAGTGTGGGGAAGGACGCGTCTCAAACAGCCTCTCCTTCTCAAGTGCCCTTACCCGCCTTCTAGAGGTGGAGCTGTTAAGCCTTCGGGCGACTGAAGGGAAGGGGCACGACGGTGTGCTGAACAACTTGTACACCGGTTCTGACGGCTTCATTTGCTGTGGTGGGATCCTGCCCCAAGTCGGCGAAGGTCACTCGCCTTGTCTTGGGCTCCGAGGCATGCTCTGCCAAGCCGGGGCATGGTGACATGTCCCCGGTTAGGTTAGATGGGTCCAGACCTCTGAACGTCTGGGGGACCGGCCCGGCACCTGAGTAGGACCGGATCCTTGGCCTTTGGTGGGAACCTGGGCTAGTAAGAGGCGAAGGACGGAGAGTGAATCCGCTCTCCCGGAATGCGGGCGGCATTCGCCGATAAGGGAGCAGGTGAAAACTATAGTGGTGTGGCTGTTGAAGAGGACTAGTGCGCTGTACCCACGGCGTGCTAAACCTGGCAGCTCAGTTATTGACAGCTCTTGGTCAAGGGGCGGGACCGGTGAGCGTGCTGCATGTAGCCTCCCCCCATGCCAGAGAGGCCGGTCCGGGGCAAGAGACGGGCCTCCATCTTACACTCTCTTTGAATACGATAATGGCTGAAAATCAAGAGAGTGGTAATGTGTTAGATGCTTCCGAAACAGAAATCGAGGTGAATTTGACGGTTGCTGAGCGACACTCGAAATTTTTGAAATTGCTGGACTCGAGTGTCAAAAATGGAAAGATTAGCAACGGTGCGATTAACCAGATTAGGGACTTTATTGCAAATTGGGCAATTGTTCACTCCCAGCTAGAAGGGAGAGTATCCGAATTAGAAAAAGAAAATAAAAGGCTTAGAAGTCAGCCTACTCGGACGTATGCTGCGGTTGCCAAAGCCCCAGTGGCAAAGGCGCCGACAGCAAAAGAAACAATTCAAGAGAACATGAAAATAGCAGCTTTGATGTCTTCGCCAGGTTTAGGTTTTATAAAGACCGCGGGTGCCACTAAGACAGCTTTCGAAAAGTGTGTTGATCCAAAGAAAGATAAAATCAGGATCAACAGTGTCCGTACCTCAAAGAATGTGCTGATAGTCGAGACGGCCTCGCCAGAAGATGGCCAAAAGATCTTAGGAAATAAACAACTAAGCGAGAAAGTTAGGTGTGAACCTCCACGAAAGCGTCGGCCACTTATGAGTTTATATGATGTACCTACATTTATGTCAGCGGACAGCCTACTTGATGCGATATACACGCAAAATTTTGACGTGTTAATGACTAGAAACGTGTTTGATGAAGAGTTCAAGCTACGTTTTAAAGTAGGGCCTCGAGGAAAGCTGACTGTACATCATGTTGTGGAGGTTTCACCGAACTTATGGAAAGTGCTAACTCGCGCTGGCCGGTTGTACGTCGGCTACTCAGCACTGAACATAAAGGATTACCTGGCAGTGCCACGTTGCACAAAATGCCAGGACATAAACCATACCAATAAGTATTGTACGGAACCGAATGTCATATGTGCCCACTGTGGCCTGTCGGGACATATTAGGAAAGACTGTCCTAATAAGGACAAGGCAGCGACATGTGTACCATGCAAGAAACGGGGCCGTAAGTGTGGTGGACCTAAAGATTGTCCAACCCACCGAATGTTCTTAGATAGACTTATTCAAAGAACAGATTATGGCGATATTTAAAGTGGTACAAGTCAATGCCATGCGCAGCCAGATGGTTGCACATGAGCTAAGGAAAGTTGCGGAACAAGAAGGAATTGATATTCTATTGATACAAGAACCGAACTCCTGTGCGGGTCGAGTCTCTGGCTTTCCTGCAACAGCACAGGTGGTCTCCTCGGGTGGGAACCCCATGAGTGCAATTATTGTATTGAACAAAACTATTAAAACTACGGTATTAAATCAGTTCTGTACTGAGCATATTATAGTTGTACAACTTAATTTGTTGTCCTACAGTATGTACGTTGTAAACGTCTACTGCCAGTTCAGACATGACATCAAGATTTATCTTGATCAGCTGAATTGGATTCTAAGAGTTTTAGCCGGGCAGGCTATAATTGTAGCTCTTGATGCTAATGCTAAGTCCCCACTCTGGCACAGTGATGTACAGGACGGTAGGGGTGCGGAGCTTGTTGATTTGATAATGGTAACACACATGCAAGTATTAAACTTGCCTGGGTACCCCCCGACATACTCAGGGAGAGCGGGTGCCACATCAAATATTGATGTCACACTAGCAAGCGAGAGGGCAGCACCCCACGTCCATAACTGGCAAGTAAGAGAACATCTAACTGTCAGTGATCATAACTGTATTACATTTGAAATAGCGTCGACCATCGCGGATGTGCCAGGTGATTGGGTGGAACGGTACAACTATGCTCGGACAGACTGGGACCGACTCGTGCAGGTGTTCAGTCCTCCTGAGTTCAGGGAGGACATAGGTAATATTGATGAAGCTGTGGAGGAGCTTGTGAGCTCCGTGCAAACAGCCATCACACTATCTGTACCTCGAATAGCGAGATACATCTGCAGGGAGTCCACCCCGTGGACCCCTGAATTGACTGTGCTTAAACGATCGGTCAGAAGGGCGCGAAGCAACTATCAAAGGAGCTTTGCCCACGACGAACGACAATACCATCTGCGTATTTATCGTCGTTTGAAGCAGAGATACAAGGATCAGTTAGACATTACAAGGCGCCAATCCTGGGAAAGATTCGTGAACGATCAGCTGGGAACAGACCCTTGGGGAGTTCCTTACAAAATCGTTCGAGAAAAAATTAGATCACCCATGATGCTGTCTACGCTACGTGCTGGGGATGGTGACACGACCAAGAATTGGGAAGAAACAGCAAGATTGCTGTTAGACACATTACTCCCAGATGATATCGAGGACCAGGACTCGCACGAGCAGCGAGAAATACGTCAGGCACTCACGATTCCGTATCTTAACGATACAAACGTGTGCCCTTTCTCAGCAGAGGAGGTAGAAGCAACCATCTACACCTTCGCAAGGAAGAAGGCGCCGGGTCCTGACGGGATCCCTGTGGAGATCTTACAGGGACTCGCACACTTGGTCGCCCCGGCACTAAGTCGTATTTACAACATCTGTTTACAAAGGGGCTATTATCCACTAAAGTGGAAAACTGCAGAGGCTGTAATTATCAGGAAAGGCCCTGATAAAGATCCAACAGTGCCGAAATCCTATCGGCCTATCTGTCTGCTGGATGTAATGGGCAAAGCATTTGAGAAGTTGCTGGCTGACCGTCTCCAGAGTCATCGAACTCTGCATGGTATGAGTGATAGGCAGTTCGGATTCCGAAAGGGTCGCTCCACCCAGGATGCGATCAATGAGGTTTGCCGAATTGTTCACTCTGCGACATCAAAGTATGTACTGGGCATAATGATAGACATCTCAGGGGCCTTCGACAACCTGTGGTGGCCGGCACTCTTCTCTCGCCTGCGAGAGATTGGGTGCCCGCAGCTGCTGTATGGCTGTCTGGAGGCCTACTGTGATGGAAGGACTGCTAAGATAACGGCTCCTGGAGCCGTCGTATCTAAAAGAGTATCCCGTGGTTGTCCTCAGGGATCGGTGTGTGGTCCCATTTTCTGGGATATTAACATGGAACCTTTGTTGAACGTCCTGCAGCGAGAGACTGCAGTTCTGGGAGTCGTTGCTTATGCGGATGATCTCGCAATTCTAGTAGAAGGTGACACTCGCAATGTGATCGAGGACCGATCACGACTGGTTATTGATCTATTAACCAACTGGTGTACGAAGACTAAAATGTCTATAGCACCACAAAAATCCCTATATATGCTCTTGAAAGGCAAGTTAAATAGGGACCCAACAGTCAGAATTAATGGCCAAGCAGTGTCACGACAGAGATATGCCCGTTACCTTGGGGTGTATTTAGATGAGAATTGGAGTTTCATTCCGCATATCGAGCAAATAACGACAAAGTCCTTAGCTTTGTTCAATAAGATAATATCAATTGGACAAAGAAGGTTCCATCTGCCGTCAAAGGTAATAAATATTTATCATAACAGCATATTGGCACCAATAGTAGGGCACGCATCCAGTGTGTGGGCCCACAGGTTAGCTCTGGTGCGGCCTGCCGCTGCTGTCAGGCGAATACAGAGGAACGTTCTGTTGAGATGCATTGGAGCATTCAACACAAGTCCAACAGATGCACTGTTGGTAATTATGGGTCTATGTCCATTAGACCTAATAATAAGGCAGCACGCAGCCTTCTATTGGCTGCGCAAACAGAACATCGACAGGGTACAAGACATAATGGGCGTTCCTCTGTTAAGTGTCAAAGCCATTCGCAAGAAAGTGCTTGACATTTGGCAGGACGAATGGGATGGATCCAGTACGGGCCGTAGAGTCCATGGGTTTATACCCACAGTAAGGGGAAGATTAAATAACAAGATAATGAAGCCCTCACAGGGCATAGTTCACTTCCTCACAGGACATGGTCCTTATCCCACGTACCTGCATAAAATAGGGAAAAGGCCAACACCGGAGTGTGACTGTGGTGCCCACGAAGGATCGCCAGGACACATAGTGTTCGAGTGCCCAATATATGAACAGGCTGTCTCAGGGGAGAGGCAGCTTCTGCGGACTAGAAATGTTAATGAAATATTGACAGAAAGCGAAATGTTCAGCAATTTCGCAAAATTGGTTAACGAAATCTCAAGGGAGGCCCAGAGAGCCTACCTTGGGAGAGAGTAAATGCGCTTAAGATCTAATGCGCAATTGTAAATATGTAGATACTATGTTTGTTTAAGTCTTGACTTAGAGTAGGTAGTAGTTGTAGTTAGTTCAGCATGGTGGTGGGGGGAATAAAAGAGTAACACAAATGGAGTGGTTTCACTAGAAGTAGCGGCCCGCCTCCACGTGGCTAGGGACGGGCAACTCTCTGGCAGCGTTCCAGAGAGGCTAAGAGGCCGATGATTGGCATTAAGCAAAGCTACTTAATAACTAGATAGTATGCATGCACTAATAATCCACTCCTGTAGTGTAATAGCAGAGATAGATAGTCACAATACGCCCACTCAAATGTGTTAGAAAGTGGGTTATGCATGTTCCATAAATTTGGGAAAAAAAAAAAAAATTTGTACCTATGAAACTATCTGCATCAATTTTAGAACTCCGCTCTTCCCGACGGCCGCGCCGCAACGGCGGGAATTGTGCCGCCCCTCGCCACACCCGCCCGCGCCTTACAGGTGGGACAGCGACGCCCTCAGTGCCGACCGGCGGACTCTCGCTGTACCTATGAAACTGTAAATAGTGTAGATACTAGTAGTCTAGTGGAAGTAGGCAGTAATGGTGACGGAGATGGAATTGTAAAGAGTGTAGATACAAGTAGTGTAGTGAAAGTAGACAAAGATGAAAAATCAGGTGGAGGGATCATTTATAGACTAGTTGATCCTAAAAATATATACAAAGATTTGGAGGAGTTGGTGCAGCTGTCAAGGCTGGAGGAGCCTTTGTTACTCACTACGGCACTGAGGCAGCTGGTCAGGAAGGGACACCCTAACGGAGAAGATATCACTTATCCGGCTCTGGAGGATGTAGATTGCATTCAGCTGTCCGCCGCTAATATTCCGCCTGAGTTGGAAAAATTACAGGAATTAGTTATCAAAGTTTTTGATAGGCGCGGTCGCAAATTTGATCTTGACAAGATTTTAAAGGATATGGTCAAAATGTACGGCCGAAATGTCACTGACCTTTCGAAGCCTTGGCCCGCCAGTCGTCTGCACGTCTTCTATCCCCCTGGGTAATGGGGAGATTTAGGATGTTGCAAATTAATGCTATGCGTAGCCATATGGTTACGCAGGAACTGCGTAAAGTGGCGGAAGAAGAACAGCTGGATATTATTATGATACAGGAACCAGCCTCCTGCGCGGGTCGAATCCCTGGCTTTCCAGCGGCCGCGCAGGTGGCGTTCTCTGGTGAGAACGCCATGTGTGCGGTTGTGGTCTTAAACAAGCACATCAGATTAACCGTTTTGACTCTGTTTTGTAATGAACATATAACTGTGGTCCAAACAAACATGTTAACACATATATTATAATTGTAAATGTATACTGTCAGTTTTGACAGGACATTGTTACTTTTTTGGACCAGCTAAGATGGATACTAAGGGCTTTAGCAGGCCAGTCAGTAATAATCTGTATGGATGTAAATGCCAAGTCCCCGATGCGGCACAGCCTGGAGCGGGACGATCGGGGCTCAGAGTTGGAAGATTTAATAATGGAAGTGAATTTGATTGTTTTGAATCAACCTGGGTAGCCGCCTACTTTCTCCGGAAGGGCTGGCGCGGTCTCAAACATCGATGTAACATTAGCCACTCTGGGTGCTGCGCCCCACGTGCTCCAGTGGTGTGTTTCCGAGAATGTCACGATTAGTGATCACAATTGTATATTTTTTGACTATGAGACAGAGGTTACAGAAGATCTCGGGGACTTGGTCGAGAGATACAATTATGCAAAAACGAACTGGGATAGGCTGGCGCAGGAGTTTCGACCTCCAGAGCTGGATATGGAAATTGCAGATGTGGACGGTGCAGTAGGAGACCTATTGGTTTCTATCGAAGCAGCTATTGCTGTTTCTGTTCCTCGCGTCGCGAGATATGTTCGGAAGCAGGCTACTCCGTGGTCCCCTGAACTGACCGCGCTTAAGCGGTCTGTCCGGCGGGCGCGGCGTAACTATCAAAGGAGCTTCGCCCAGGACGAGCGACAGTATCATCTGAGAATATACAGAAGATTAAAAGAGAGGTATATTAACATGGTACAGACCACAAGAAGATTATCCTGGGAAACATTTGTCAAGGACCAGTTGGGGATGGACCCTTGGGGCGTCCCCTACAAACTGGTCCGGGAGAAAATCAGGTCTCCGACCATGCTGTCCACCCTGCGATTGGACGGAGGTAGGTACACCACGACTTGGGAGGAGACAGCAAGTGTGTTGTTGCACACTTTGCTACCTGACGATACAGACAACGAGGATACTGAGGAGCAGTGGGGAATACGCCCGGGACTGCTGCAGCAGTATGTTAATGAGGTGGCGGTTTACCCCTTCTCTGCTGAGGAGGTGGTGGTGGCTGCGCTTTATACATTTGCAAGGCGTAAGGCTCCAGGTCCAGATCACATTCCAGCTGAGATCCTGCAGTTCCTGGCCCCACAGCTGACTCCTGTGCTTGTCAAAATATATAATGCATGTCTTGAACGTGGTGTATATCCAACTCAATGGAAGATCGCAGAGGTGGTCATAATTAAGAAGGGTCCCGAGAAGGACCCACAATTAGCAAAATCATATAGACCGATCTGTTTACTAGATGTTCTTGGCAAGGCCTTTGAAAAGTTACTGGTTGACAGATTGTATAGTCACCGAATGCTTCATGGCATGAGTGATCGGTAGTTCGGGTTCCGAAAGGGTCGCTCCACACAGGATGCAATCAATGAGGTTGCTCGGACTGTCCACTCTGCCAGGGCGACATACGTTCTGGGGATCATGGTGGACATCTCAAGAGCCTTCGATAACCTGTGGTGGCCAGCGCTCTTCTCCCGTCTTCGGGAGATGGGGTGTCCTGGTCCGCTGTATGGTTGTCTGAGGGCTTACTGTGATGGAAGGCTTGCCAGGATAACTGCCCCTGGCACTGCGGTATCCAAGTGGATATCCCGGGGTTGTCCCCAGGGATCTGTGTTGGGCCCAGTATTCTGGGATATCATGATGGAACCTCTGCTGACCAACTTGCAGAGGGATGCCTCGGTGTTGGGGGTAGTTGCCTATGCGGACGATCTCGTGATACTGGTTGAGGGTAATAGTCGCATGGCAATTGAAGAGCGTTCAAGAGAGGCTATTGCCATACTTCTCAGTTGGTGTGGACAATCAAAACTGATGGTGGCACCTCAGAAATCGGTGTACATGATGCTAAAAGGCAAGTTAAATAGAGATCCTACTGTACGAATTAACAACGTGGCAGTCTCTAGAAAGAGATCTGCTAGATACCTTGGTGTGTACCTAGATGAAAGATGGAACTTCACAGAGCATATTGAGCAAGTGGCCATCAAGTCTATGGCTCTGTTTAACAAGTTAATTTCAATTGGACAACGACGCTTTCACTTTCCAGCGAAAGCCATTCACATGTATCATAATTGTCTGTTGGCTCCAGTAGTTGGGTATGGAGCAAGTGTGTGGGCCCACAGGTTAGCCTTGGTGAGGCCGGCGATGCAGATTCGACGCATACAAAGGAATGTGCTGATAAGGTGCGTGGGTGCCTTTGGCACCAGTCCTGTTGATGCACTATTAGTTATAATGGGGCTATGTCCTCTAGATTTAATAATACGGCAATACGCCGCTCTGTACTGGTTGCACAAAGGTGACATAGACCACGTTTGTGACATTATGGGCATGCCCCTGGTAACTGTTAAAGACATAAAAAATCGTCTGTTGGACCTGTCGCAGGAGGAGTGGGATCGCTCTGAGACTGGACGGCGGGTGTACTCCTAGTTGTGTTGTAGTATTGTTTAGTAACTTTAACGCCCACGCAAAATTGTAAGTCGGTGGGTTTTGTATGTATAATAAACATTGAAGAAAAAAAAAAAAACATTGTACCTATGAAACTATTTGCATCAATTTTAGAACTCCGCTCTTCCCGACGGCCGCGCCTCAACGGCGGGAATTGTGCCGCCCCTCGCCACACCCGCCCGCGCCTTACAGGTGGGTCAGCGACGCCCTCAGTGCCGACCGGCGGACTCCCGCTGTACCAGTCACGGAAGTACTCACACAGGCATCTAAAGCTAGCCATACTAAACAAATGACGATAATTCAACTCAACTGTATGGGAAGTACCCATGTAGGCATGGAACTTAACAGGTTAATAGATGAAATACATGTCGATATAGCGTGCCTGCAAGAGCCACACATGCGGGGTGGCAAAGTTACCGGCCTAACGGTGCAACTCACCACAATTGTGGGAACTCAAAATGCTAAAGCAGCAATAGTGCTGATTAACCCTAATTTGACTGTGACAAGGATATCTCAGCTCTGTACAGAACACATTGCTACAGTAGAGATTGTACACGGGCGTGATATATGGATAATTTCATCTATATATGCACAATATTCATATGAAATTGATCCCTTTATCGAAAAAATGCGAGATATTGCACGGTTTTCACAAGGGAAAAGACTGCTTATATTAGCAGACATAAATGCACGGTCAACCATATGGCATGCTGATAGGACAGATGTTAGAGGACACATGGTCGAGGATGTAATAAACGAATGTAATTTATTCCCATTAAACAGATCGGGACAACCACCAACCTTTCGTGGTCATGCCGGTGGCCAAAGTAATATTGATATTTCCTTGGCAAATGATATTTCCTTACCACATATAAATATGTGGGAAGTCATGGATGGGGCCACACACAGTGATCACAATGTTATTATTATCCACACAGACAATTATAGAAACACTCAAAATACTCAGACACAACAACAGTATTTAGCTTTTGGTAGGGCAGACTGGAACAAATTAAGAAATGTAATAGAAGAATCAGTATTGTACACTACCCAAGGTAGTATAGACTTTAAATCACATGTTTTGACAGATGTCCTGCAAAAGGCACAAAAGAGTACCATCCCACTGGCCAGTGCTAAGCGGAGGCATCAACGATCTTGGACAACTGAACTGACTCAACTACGGAAAGATTCGCGGAATAAGATAAAGTACTATCAGAGGGCTACATCAGCCCAAGAACGACAGCTAGACTGGATCAGTACCGGAATTCAAAACTAAAGTATAAAACTGAACTCTGTAAAACCAGACATAAGTATTGGACTGACTTTGTTAAAACGAATTTACAGAAAGATATGTGGGGACAACCATTTAAACTACTGACTGATCGCATTAAAACCCCGATGGTGATGTCAACGTTAAAACGAACAGACGGAACCATGACAAGTGGCTGGAGATGTTCAGCAGAATATCTCCTAAACAAGCTTCTACCAGATGACTCATACATAGAGGACGAGCGACATCATCGTGACTTACGTGACGGAATGGAATCTGCATATGTAAATCAGGATGTCACACTCCCTTTCTCGCAGGAAGAGGTAGCCCTAGCAATAGATAAACTCAAAAATAGGGAGGCGCCAGGCCCCGATGGAATATACACAGAAACATTGAAGAATGCCAGTATATTGATCACCCTGTATTTAACTGACCTTTTTAACGAAGCCCTTCTACAAGGAAGAATCCCTACACTCTGGAAAATGGCTAATGCAGTCATTATTAAAAACTCTGAAGATAGGGATCCACCTGACCCGACATCCTATAGACCTACCTGTCTCCTGAACACACTTGCAAAGGTGCAGGAGAGGCTCCTGTGTGATAGACCATAAAGGCGCCTATGTGCGTGTAGTCTAACTCCCCACCAATTTGGATTTAGAGAACAAAAATCGATAGATGACGCCATAAACCGCGCCCTGCAAATTGTGGGGAATACGACGGAGAAATATGCGGTCGCTGTACTCATTGATATCGCTGGAGCTTTTGATAATCCCTGGTGGCCGTCACTACTTGCTAGACTACGGGAAATTCGACTACCTACTGCCCTGTATTCTAGTTTTATGGACTACTGTAGGGGAAGAATTGTAGAATGGAAAGCAGGAACACAGAAGGTGGTTAAGATAGTAACCAAGGGATGTCCACAGGGATCAATCTGTGGGATATAGCGATTGAGCCACTATTGGACATCTTGGATATGGACACACTTGTAGAAGGTGTTGTCGCCTATGCAGATGATCTTTTGGTTGTTGTTTCTGCACCATCTAGACTGCAATTGGAAAATAAATGTACTTTAATACTACAGATGATCAATCACTGGTGTAATCAGAACAAATTGAAAATAGCAGGAAATAAAACAGTTTATTTATTGCTCAAGGGAATACTCCAGCGAAATCCTAGTATAAAATTCAATAACATTAATATACAAGAGAAACAAGTAGCAAGATATTTAGGACTCCATCTAGATGAACGGCTCTCCTTCAAAGAACACATACAGCGCACTGTTGACAAAGCTGCTAAAATTATGCATAAACTTGCGAGATTAAACTCAGTGCAGTTCAGATTACCATTAACGATGATGCGGATGTATCACACGGCATTATTCGAGTCTATCGCATGTTTTGCAGCAAGTGCCTGGGCACATCGTCTATGTTTGGTAACTTATAAAACAATAGTCAGGAGAGGGCAAAGAAGTGTTTTACTTAGGATGTCGGGAGCGTTTAGCACAACACCTGTAGAGGCCCTGTATGTGGTCCTAGGAACATGCCCAATAGACCTTACTATTCGCTGTAGAGCTGCCTCATATTGGTTGAAAAATGGTGACCTCGAAACGGTTTTCCAAATAACAGGAGAAAACATACAAACCATGCAACAGCTACACAAATGGAAGTTAGACACGTGGCAAAGAGAATGGGAGACATCAGACAAAGGGCGGCGTGTGTTTTCCTTTTTTCCAAATGTATTTGAGAGGTTAAAACTAAAACACGTGGAGCCAAGTCGTGGCATGGTTCACTACTTGACTGGGCACGGACCACCTACACCGTATGGGAGTAAGGCAAACCGAGATTTGCACATGTGGCATTCTAGGAACGCCTGAACATGTTGTGCTAAGGTGTGATCTACTCGACCATGAACGACCTGCAATAAGAGATGATGAGGTAAGTGCGGTCCTTCGGGACCCAGATAAATGGAACACCTTAAATAGTCTGGCTGACTCAGTGTCAATGACACTGCTTGATATTTACAAAAATCAACATCCTACTGCCAGAACAAGAATACAGACAATAGTACAGACATGGATTAATTCTGACGGAAGGTGTTGATCAATACTATATGGATGTAGACACTGAAGGTTCCCAGCTTTGTCTTATAGAGCATCAGAGATCTTATTGGATACTCATGCAGATTCCCCTTCCTGGCTCGCAACCTTGTCGCTTGTCTTGCTACATATTCTGGACTTACTTGTATTAATTTAAGTAATTTTACATTTAATTTATCATAATTTAAACTTCCATGCAACTTACTTTTGATTTGTCTATATAGTTTTCTAGCTCCTAAGATATACTAATATTGTTTTTGTGTCTTTGTAATCTAATTTTTATTGTCACATAGAAGAATCTAGTTTATGGTCAGTTTACAGGCACATACATAGCCTTCACATGCAGGAGTTGTATGTGAGAGAAATCAGAAAGTTATTTTCTTAACTCTAACAGTTTTTAGAAATAGGTGAATATCAAAGTTAATATAATTAATAAAAGGAATATGATTGTTCTTAATTAGTATGTTATCTCATACTTTAATCTAACTTTTCCTGTATCTAAGATTGTGTATGCAAGTTATCTTAATATTTATTATGCTACCATGTTTCATGTAAAATCCTAATATCACTAATAATCTTACATAGATGAATTTAGCCCACTTCAAATATTGGGCATATGTGTAAATTGTACTCTAAAAATGTAGCAGCGAGAACCCGGTTCTCTGTAGACACTTTATAGCTTAGAATTTCTTTTTTCCTTTGTTTTCTTTTATGTATATTTCTTTTTATATTTTATTTGTTACTTTTTATATTCAAATAAATATTTTTTTTTATCAATTAGCTTGCAGATAAACGTCACACATTGTAATAATTAGTGTACGAACACACAGAGCAACAGCCAGGGCAGAAACATTAGAAAAGGTCCGCCTCCACGTGGCAGGGACGGTAACGGAATGGGGACTTGTCAAGCTGACATAACTTGCAAGGAGCCATTTCGGCTAAGAGACCAAATACTGCCTGGCTTGTTACTTGTTTTAAGTAGCACACGGCCCACCTTAGTAACCCAGGTGGTGGGCTACTCTGTAGTGTTTAAATGAAAAAAAAAAAAAAATGTACCTATGAAACTATTTGCATCAAGTTTAGAACTCCGCTCTTCCCGACGGCCGCGCCTCAACGGCGGGAATTGCGCCGCCCCTCGCCACTCCCGCCCGCGCCTTACAGGTGGGACAGCGACGCCCTCAGTGCCGACCGGCGGTCTCTCGCTGTACCTATGAAACTATTTGCATCAATTTTACAACTCCGCTCTTCCCGACGGTCGCGCCACAACTGCGGGAATTGTGCCGCCCCTCGCCACACCCGCCCGCGCCTTACAGGTGGGACAGCGACGCCCTCAGTACCGACCGGCGGACTCTCGCTGTATCTTTGGCAAGATGGCTGCTATGTTAGCATTCTTGTTGAAGTGCTCTGTGTTAATTTGATTTTTTTGTGATAACTCTGAAGTTATTTCGCGAGTGTGCTGTGTGAAAGTGACCTTCAACTAAAGGTACTGTGCTCAGACTGAAAACTTAGAATTTTCTGTCCAGAATTAGCTGCAAACTTACATCATGCATGATATCTCAGTGCATTGTACCTAGAGTGCAAAGTTAATTAATACTGCAAGTATTTTCTCTAACTTCCTATTTAAGACTATCTAGACAAAATAGTTATACTCCACAGTGTTTCGTTTTGCTCTCTAAAATTGTGCTTGCTTGAATGGAAGTTTTTAGGTTATGTGTGGTACGTAGATCGAACTTTCGGCGTGATATATAGATCGAACTTTCGGCGTGATACATAGATCGAACTTTCTCCGTGGTACATACATCGAACTTTTTCCGTGGTACATAGATCGGACTATTGTTCTGGTGTGCAGATCGGACAAATTGTAGTTGAGTGGTTAGATGTAACTGATTATTGGACAAGAACTTGTGTAATGTCAATTCCGGTACACTTTCCTTGTAACTTCCTAGCATCTACGTAGATAGCGTAGACGCTGGAGAAGACAACTTGGTCTGAATTAGCGGCGGTTGTGGCCAGCCCGATTGTGGGGAGTGCTACACATTAAGTTTAAAATGACGACGGTTTCCGAGGGAAAGAGCTCTGTATCTAGGCGTCGTATTTCTGTAGATATGTCGGAAGCAACTAGAACCATGGACGCGACTCAGGAAAAAATTGCTGTGGTTGAAGACTTCATGGGTGAATTGACAAGTGAACTACGGCAGAAGAAAACGTCGACAGCGATATCAGAAAAAATTAAAAATAAGATTTGGACCTTTGTCTTGACTCAGTCCAGGTTAGAAGGCCAAATTGAGGAGCTCAGGTTAGAAAACCAAAGGCTGAGGAATGAGCTTGCCACTGCCAATGCCCCTGATGCACAGGAGAGAATACAACGCCTGGAGACGGAACTGAAAAGTCTTAAGGAGGAGAATACACGATTGAGAGAGAGTAAGCCAGCCACATTGTCATTTGCCGCTGTTACGGCAGCTGTACCAAAAAAGGTAAACACAACTGAAATGAAGATTGAAGAAGAGAACACTTGTCTGTTTGGCTCTAACTTCTTCAAAGGCACAGCCAATCAGGATTCTAAGACTGTCAGAGAGGCAATAACGAAGACCATAAATCCGAAACTAGACAAAGTCAAAATTAGAGCTATCAGATCGACGGCAAATACTGTCATCATGGAAACTGAGACGGCAGAAGACAAGCGCAAGGTTATTGAAAAGACAGCTGCACTGCAGAATATCAAATGTGAAGAGCCAAGGAAGCTGCGACCTCTCTTAGCAGTTTACCAGGTTCCAACGACACTGACAGACGAGGAATTTCTTGACGAACTTTATGAAATAAACCTCAGCGAGCATGTTTCCCCTGAGGAGTTTCATGCTGAGGTAGCTGTGAAGTTTAAGACGGGACCTAAAGGTAAACGTACAGTTAACAACATTATTGAAGTCACGCCGAGAATTCGTTGTCTTCTGCTGCAAAAGGATAGAGTTTACATCCAATTTGAAGCCCTAAGAGTTAGAGAATTTGTTGCTGTCCAGAAGTGTTTTAGGTGTTGGGGTCTGGGACATTCCACCAGGCACTGTGACAGAGAACAAGCATGTGCAAAATGTGGGAAGACAGGCCATAATAGGTCAGAATGTAAAGAGCAGACGGTAGTTGGGTGCATTCCATGCCATCACAAGAAGAGGGTATGTAAAAAAGCTGGGGGTCCAGACTGTCCAACCTTCAGACAACTTTACGAAAGGCAGATCCAACGTACAGACTACGACTTGAGTAATGTTAACTAAGCCTAACTCTCAAGTGTTTACGAACTACACTAACATTCAGCATACTCAGCGGAGATATAGGTCACCGTCCACGAGAGCCAGAGCATGGCGACGTGCAGTGGCATGGAGAAGACAAATGGGTATTTTAGCACAGGGAGAAGGAGATACAGCACCGGAATCACTCTTAGTGGCCATTCAAAACAAATACTTTCGCTTGACCGACATGTTGGATGATGCTTGCATTCATGGAGCAATGGAGTATCATCTTGCGCGAGAAATCAAGCATGAGTTATTTCAATGGGCAATGCTCCATTCAGCCTCGTTATTTCGCATAGAGGACTTGGAGGCTCAACTTCTCGTCGAGAACAGTGATAATAACCCAGCATCAGCTTCTGACAACTTCTCAACTGCGGAACCCTTCCTGCATTCTTCGCAGCAGGTAACGAGTGAGAATGGGTACTTTGTTACTGACTGTCACGAGAGATCATCCACAGTGTCACCTGAATACGATGTGTCTAAATGTGAGTCTTACATCAAACCTGTTCGCTTTATTTATGGAGGTAGCACACATGATGGATCAAACCATGGGTTGGTGTCCAGAAGTAATGATTCAAATTCTCAGGGTCCTACAAACAAGGAAATAGAGACAAAGTACGCAATGAAGGACGTCACATCGAAGATAAAGAGAAGAATACTGAAACTCCTCACTGTATGGACTTAAAGAATGGTACAGATGAGGTACCAACATCTGAGGAGCAGGAAGTACCTACCGTGCCATCCAAACATACTGTTGACTCAGTTGATTACTGTGACTTAGAGAATAACATTAGACTCAGTTGGTTAGAAAATAAGGACATATTTCAAACTGCAGTACGTCTGGTGACGCGATTAACTCACTCTGAGGGAAATACAATTTGTTACCCCACGACTGAACAGACAGATCGTATGATATTAAGGGTAGAAAACTTGCCAACTGATAAAAGGGAACTTTGTAAATTGCTGGCTATGGTATGTACGCGTCGTGGCGAGGGGCTAAACTTGCATAACGTATACAAAGACCTGGTTCGGGCCCATGGCAGAGTGTATTTCGACCCTTAGGAAACTACTCCTAGGTGTTTTGTATTCACCAAATATACATCGTGAAATTTATACAACTTAATTGTATGAGAAGTAGACTGGTTATGGCTGAACTGGGTAGATTGATTGATGACGTTGGAGCACAAATTGCCTGTCTTCAGGAGCCTTATATCCACGGCGGTAAGATTCCCGGATTACCAACGCATTGCACGACAATCACAGGAACAAATGATGCTAAGGCGACAATTGTGATAACAAATAGGAAGATCAAAGTCACACGTATTGCACAACTGTGTTCTGAGCATGTTGTGACGATTGAGGCATTAATAAGGGGAGACGTTTGGATAATCTCCTCAATTTATGCCCAGTACTCCTTGGAAATTGAGCCCTTTCTTGACAATATTAGGAACATAGTAAATTTTTCCAGACGGAGAAAATTACTAATTTTGGCAGATATAAATGCAAAATCCACACTGTGGCATGCAGACAGGACAGATACAAGGGGACTTCTAGTGAATGACCTTCTCAATGAGTGTCAGCTGGTAGTATTGAATAAGGAAGGACATGGGCCCACATATAGGGGCCATGCTGGCGGCACTAGTAATATAGATATATCGCTTGCGAATGAACTAGCTTATCCCCATGTCGCGACCTGGCGGATTTGCGATGGTGCATCACAAAGTGATCACAATATGATTATAATAGAGGTGGATAACTCTTATCGCTCAAATGTGCAGGCAGATTCATCATGTCACCCACGATTGCTGTTTGAGAAGGTCAACCTGGAGACCTTGTTTAATGTAATAGACAGTTTCAACATTAATGAAGTACAAGCGAGTGTGGATTTCAGAGCTCACTTCCTGGTACATGTGCTGCAAGAGGCGCAGGTCAGGGCCATTCCGTCTGTGAGTGGTGGAAGACAATCTCGTTTCCCCTGGTCCCGACAGCTAACAACACTAAGGAAGAAAGCTCGAGATGCTAGACGATATTACCAACTAGCAAAGACATATAATGAGAGGCATATAAGGCTGCAACTGTATTTGGCTGCCAAAAATAGGTACAAGGATGAACTGCAGAAGACAAGACAGGTCCATTGGGACAAGTTTGTCAAGACAAATCTGTCTAAAGACATCTGGGGCGAGCCATACAGAGTGCAAACAGAACGGGTCAAATCACCTCTGATTATGTCAACACTGCGGCAGGCAGATGGACGCATGACGGATGGATGGCGGCGTACGGCAGAATTTCTCTTACATAGGCTGCTTCCTGACGATGATGTAATTGAAGACGACGTTTACCATCGTGATCTTCGCAGGCAAATTGGTTGAGAATACGTCAACGACTTAGCTGTAATTCCGTTTGCGCAGGAAGAGGTTGCATTAGCAATTCAAAACTTGAAAAATAAGAAGGCCTCTGGCCCGGATGGCGTGCATGCTGAGACCGTGAAGGCTGCTGCCCCTCTCATTATTCCGTACCTGACAAAATTGTTTAACGACTGCCTACTGGAGGGTAGAGTTCCGGCCACCTGGAAGACGGCTAGTGTCATAATTATCAAAAAATCGGAGGATAAAGATCCTACAGATGCCAAAACATACAGGCCAATCTGCCTACTAAACATTTTAGGCAAATTGCAGGAGAGACTATTGTGTCATAGACTTCAGACTCACCGGCAGCTGAGGGGCCTATCACCCCATCAGTTTGGCTTTCGCCGTAAGAAATCTATCGAAGACGCAATAAACAGGGCAATCGAAATTACCAAGAATACGGACTGCAGTTATGTTCTAGCAGTGTTCATAGACATCTCACGCGCCTTTGACAATCTCTGGTGGCCTGCTCTGCTCGCCAGATTGCGGGACTTGGAAATTCCAACTGCATTGTACACAAATTTTCTTGATTATTGTAGACATCGGACGGTAGAATGGAGGGCAGAAAATCAGACAGTTGTCAAAAGAATATCTAAGGGTTGCCCTCAAGGCTCCATCTGTGGTCCCATTTTCTGGGACGTTGTAATTGAACCACTGCTGGACATGATAGATAGGGATAGCAGGGCTTCAGGAGTTGTTGCTTATGCTGACGACCTAATGGTGCTAGTATCAGCGAACTCTCGGAGACAACTAGAGACTATGACTTCTGATTTGCTTCGTGACATTACTGATTGGTGTAAGAAAAACAAACTGACTGTGGCGGCGAGTAAGACTGTGTATATGCTCTTAAAGGGTCAGCTGCTACGTAACCCAATTATTAAACTGAATGACGTGTCATTGAAACGACATGAGGTAACGCGGTATTTAGGGCTTTATTTGGATGAGAAGCAGTCTTTCATACCACATGCAAGAACAATGACGGAAAAAGGACTGAGTATTATGCATAAAGTGGCGAGACTGAACAGTGCCTCCTTTAGGCTGCCGCTGAACGTTATGAGAGCGTATCACACTGCTCTATTTGAATCTATTACATGCTTTGCAGCTAGTGTCTGGGCACATCGGCTGCACCTAGGTACTCACGTAAACATAGTTAGGCGTGGCCAACGGAGTGTTCTGCTCCGATTGTCAGGGGCGTTCAATACCACTTCCATCGAAGCCTTGTGTGTTGTACTAGGTGTATGCCCAATTGATCTTACCATCAGGCAACGTGCGGCAGCCTACTGGTTGAGGAGAGGGGAAGAAGGGAAGGTGAGAGATATTACAGGGCAAAATCTAAGGAACATGAAGGATTTAAGAGACTGGAAGCTACAGACATGGCAGTCTGAATGGGAAGCGACAGACAAAGGACGACGAGTGTACAACTTTTTTCCTGATGTACGTGAGAGATTAAGATTGCGACACTGTGATCCTACGCGCGGTATGGTCCATTTCCTGACGGGTCATGGACCATATCCTGCACACTTACAACAAGTGGGATTAAGAGAGAGACAGATGTATGTGTGTGTGGTCAAGTCGGTACACCGGAACACGTCGTTCTACACTGTCACAGGCTCTCAAGGACACGACAGCCAACTGTGAGTGAGGACTTATATAATCTAATAAGACAGCAGGATGAGTGGGTGAGACTGAACAATTTAAGCAATGAAATTTCAAATGTACTCCATGAACAGTTTAGGGAGGATCGTCCTTATGCACGGGTCAGACAGGGTGCACAGGTTAGGCAGCATCAATGGAGTGGCACTGACACAGACTCAAATACACAATCAGACCCAGATGAAGTTGTGAATGAGGACATGGAATGAAGGTTCTGGCATTCCAAGAGTGACTGGCTCGAAGTCAATTCCGAGCCCTCGCACTTGGGTGTTAATGTATACAGATAGATGTGTATTGTTGAAATAGAATTGTATAAATATTATGTATTGTCTGAAATTGTTCTTGTTTTCGTAACTAATGTAATGTGATGATTGGTAACAAATGTAAGGTACTCCTAAGATTATATATTAGTGCACATTTATCATGAACATGGTAGTATGGTTCTTGTTTGCATAGAGTAATGAATGTAGAGGTTCGAATGTACAGGAACCACATCCACTATGACACGCTCGAGGATTTGCCGAGCCCTCATATAGGTGTGGCTTTCTGTGGAACCAGAGCTTGCAGTTCTTAGTTACATTGCTTTGACCATCTGCCAAAGAAATAGATCCTAAGTTTATATATAACATATGTTGATTTAATTCTTCTTTGATTTTATATATTTCTAAATCTTAAATTTTCTAAATTTTTTGTCTGTATTAACAATATAAATAAAAAAAGGGAATAACAAACAGAAGAAGGTTAGTGGCACACCGAGGAAGAAATCTGGTCCGCCTCCACGTGGCTAGGGACGGGCAACGGTGTGAGAACTTTTACGACCATCTAGAAGTTCTCACACCGGCTAAGAGACCATGAGTGCCACTAACGCTACATATTGTAGAAGACATACAACCCACCATAGCTACTAGACGGTGGGTTCTTCTGTAAGTTAAATGAAAAAAAAAAATGTACCTATGAAACTATTTGCATCAATTTTAGAACTCCGCTCTTCCCGACGGCCGCGCCTCAACGGCGGGAATTGTGCCGCCCCTCGCCACACCCGCCCGCGCCTTACAGGTGGGACAGCGACGCCCTCAGTGCCGACCGGCGGACTCCCGCTGTACCAACAAATCACAGGTTACACCGGTCTTAGTATCCAAGAACAAGAGCTTCTGAACGACCTACTGGACATGATGACTTTATACCAGCTAAATGACCCCCAGTATCCTCCAGAGGCTGAGACTAGTTATGGGGTTCACATTATGGAAATTTACAGCATGACAACGTTTAAAGATCATAGAGAAGGATTCAGGAATATGGGGCTAGACCTTACAGCTTATCCACGACTAACCAGGGAGCGGATTGGTGACCTCATTGATTTTGTCGGGGATAGTGAGACGGACCTAACTACTTTTTGGCCTGTTCTTAAGGATGCAGGTCGGATCACCATCGTTTATGCAGATATACTGGCCTGCGTGTCACTTATAAGGGGCCTAGATCCCATTCCTATGATCAGAGAATTTCCATCGGAACTCAGAACTGACCATGACCTGATGGCCCCCAGAGGCATAAGAAGTGCATTCCATATCTCTAAACTGTCAACAAAGCCCCCAGGTCCGGGGAATTTTCGACCGCTAGTAGGAGCTCCGGTTTACCAGTCACCACCTCTGTCAATCTACTGTCGACCGAGTATGTTGCACAGGCCGAGTACTGCAGGCAGTGCCGGAGTCAATAAACTGCTAGAAGTTTTCCAGTGGTTGAACATCCGAGCGTTACCAAATTACAGAAATTACTTATGCCTGGCTGAAGGTCTAGGAGGATTCGCGTGCGGACTCTCTATGCTGACGTTTCATAGCCGGATCATATACAACACGATCCTAATGGAGGATGAGGCTAGTTATGAATGCCTAGAACTGACTAGAATTAGCAGGCCTAGGACCAACGTTCCGGACTACACGCTAATGAGGCAGGGCAACAGTGACTTGTCTAGAACCGAGTCAGCAAGCAATTACATGAACATTCTAGAACAGTGTGTGGTTGTGACTTGCGATTGCAACGATGGCCCTAACTTCGAGACTGTCATCAGACATGCTATTCAGATTTATCTATCTGTCAGAACCCAAGGTGGAATGCTGATTTTGAAGATATTCCTAAATAATTGGTCGTTAACCCTCCGGATTGTAAGGACATTGAGGGAATATTGTGTCAATGTCTACCTGATTAAGCCGTATAGTTCACATGATAACTATGAAAGTTATATAGTAGCACAGCAAGAAAGGACTGTTTACACTGGAGGTCCAATTCTAGATATGTATCCAGATTATCCAGATACTCGAGTGATGACTTACCATGTAAACGCTGTGATTGGACGAATAACCACACATGGGCTGACAAAACCACGACTGATATACTTGACCCCAGAGTTCCACTTACCAGATCATCTCATCAAGCGCTTAAATCCCCTGTGGTACGTGTGGCTGCAAAACCGACTTGGGTGGACCAATTGGATTGGAACATGCATATCTCTTCTCCAGCAGGGGAAAGAAGAGCTGTATATTTACATCAGGAACCGCTTATTGGATACGGAACGAAGGGAGCAGCAAGCTATAACATCATGTTCCCAGGAGGCACCTGTGCAACTAGGGTGGGGTACTAATACACGCAGTAGAGTTGTCAGGTTGGGTCACAATTATCTCTTTGCCGTAGGTATGCGACACTTACTGGATCTCCGGCTGAATTACAGTACCAACTTTGTAGACGAAAGGTTAGCTCGCGTGACATATCGAGATACTGTGGAACATATGGACCGCCGGTTTAAATGGGCACCCGTTAGGCAGGAGCATTATCAGGGAACCGTAAGGGATGGGACTTTCATATCTCGACCGTACTATTACTTCATCACAGGGATGGAAGCTGGGCTGTCACTCATCGGATGGAGTAGCTGTCGGCTGCCAGAACCAGAGGTAAGTGAATACGAACCGTATTCTTTTCAATATTCTCTACTTGGTATAGCTCTATAATGAGGGTTCATATCCTACTAGTGTGCTTGACAGTCATGCAGGGGAGTGTTGGTCTTATAGGATACAATTGTCATTCAAATGACGTGGCCATTCAAGCAGTGTCCTTAGCTGGTGTTGAACCTTGCATCGAGTCCGATACTCCTGAAATAACAGAAAATGTCACTGTACAGTTACTTCAAAGGCGCCACACCGGAAGAACGTATTACTTTAGTTGTTCAGTGGAGTATACGGAGCGAGTTTACTTCTGTGGGGCACATGGATATATCACCTTAGTGGCTGATGGGTACCAACAAGGGGTTACCACTTTGACACAAAAGGAGTGTTCAACTGTTCATCAAACAGGTGTTTATGCATGGAGGGGACGTCTAACCTTTACTTCCCTTCATGGAAACACTTCTGAGACCACAAGTTTTAACTATAAGGGATGGACGTCTACCGACGGTTACTGTGGGGGAGAGGACTACTAGGGGAACGGGAGACATTATAGCAACGTGGTTGTCAGTGTTACCCTGACCGTGATTCTCCATGACGGATGGGCAGATACAGATTTGTATAATGGGTTGATACAATTGCCAGGAGGGCATACAGCAGATTTGAACAAAGGGATGTTCACTGATTTGGTGTATGGGCAGACTTTCTGGACCCCTCATGATATCAGAACATGCTCATCTCTGTCATACATTGTTCGCTACATGGGTCCAGCCACGATGTATAAGGAGCGACTAGTCGTGGGTGAAAGACATATCATTGTCGTTGATCAAAGAAATCAGCTTTTTGCTCTCGAAGTGAAACAGCCTGTAACCGTTTGCCGAGTTAGTTGCTTCACCACAGAGCATCCGAGGCTGCTAATAAGCATAACTTCATTGCAAAACCCGGCCTTCTTTGAAATGGACTCACAATTGGACCCATTAGAGATTAGCCTTGCTACATATGTCAACAACAAATTTGTCTTTGTGGAGAGGCATGTAAAGAAGGCTTTAACCTCGTTATACCAGCACTTTGCTAGGCAATCCTGTGAGCTGAAACGATCACAGCTGCTAACTCTCCTCTCCATCGCCTTTATAAATGAAGAAGAATTCGCTTATGCCTATACAGGAGAAAAAGGATATACGGCACTAAGGAGAGGAGAAGTTTTATATTTAATCAAATGTGTTCCTGTATCGGTAACTGTCAGACAGACCACAAGATGTTATAGTGACCTGCCTGTGACCTATAGAAATCAGTCTGTATTTTTGAGCCCCAAATCAGGCGTGATTAAATCCACCGGATTAGAGGTAGAGTGCTCGTCTGTCACCCCGGCTTGGTTTTTCCTGTACGATGGATGGTATAGCATGTCCGGAGGAATGACTCATGGAAAGTTTGCACCTAGAGTTCTAAATCCTAGAGGATCTGGTAACTGGACCTACATCAGTCCGCGAGACATTGGAAATAGAGGACTATATACTGAGAAGGACCTAGAGACTTTCGAGACCAAACTAATGTTCCATGGAGAGAAGGAGTCCATGATAAACATTATTACCAGAGGGGCTGCCGGATTCAATCCAGATCATCAAGGTGTTGAAATTGATAGCTTGCTAACAGAAGCTACCATAGAAGCACTGTCAGCGAATATATTCCAGAAACTCTGGGGATGGTTCGGTTCATTTGGGACGTATATGTCGGGAGTGTTGGGTATCTGGTTCATCATAAAATTGTGCAAATTTCTCATCAATTCCCTAATCAATGGCACATTACTGTACCAAGTTTATGGGTTCGGAGTTGAACTGTGCGCGTGCATATGGTCTAACATTACACACATCTTACTCAACAGGGACCGGCCGGACCGTCGGACGCCAGCGCGGAGTGATGCTTCGGTGGAGGAGGGAAAGAAGGAGGAAGACCCTGCAGAAGACACCGAAGGAACACCGCTCAACAACCCTCCATCACACTCAAATTTGTATCCATCCATCAGTGGAGATTCTAAGTCTGCTAGTTTTGTTGTAAATGGCCTTGCCATCAGATAAGCTTAAGTGGTCTGTGGAAAATTATATTTTGTATGTTGTAAATATCTAACAATCTATAAAATTTGAAATATCCAACATTATAGAAATCCTTGGTTTAAAAAAAAACAGCTCCGGCTGTCTCATACTAAGGGCCTGTAAGGTGTGCAGGCTCTGGGTTGGTAATAGGCAGTGTGGGGAAGGACGCGTCTCAAACAGCCTCTCCTTCTCAAGTGCCCTTACCCGCCTTCTAGAGGTGGAGCTGTTAAGCCTTCGGGCGACTGAAGGGAAGGGGCACGACGGTGTGCTGAACAACTTGTACACCGGTTCTGACGGCTTCATTTGCTGTGGTGGGATCCTGCCCCAAGTCGGCGAAGGTCACTCGCCTTGTCTTGGGCTCCGAGGCATGCTCTGCCAAGCCGGGGCATGGTGACATGTCCCCGGTTAGGTTAGATGGGTCCAGACCTCTGAACGTCTGGGGGACCGGCCCGGCACCTGAGTAGGACCGGATCCTTGGCCTTTGGTGGGAACCTGGGCTAGTAAGAGGCGAAGGACGGAGAGTGAATCCGCTCTCCCGGAATGCGGGCGGCATTCGCCGATAAGGGAGCAGGTGAAAACTATAGTGGTGTGGCTGTTGAAGAGGACTAGTGCGCTGTACCCACGGCGTGCTAAACCTGGCAGCTCAGTTATTGACAGCTCTTGGTCAAGGGGCGGGACCGGTGAGCGTGCTGCATGTAGCCTCCCCCCATGCCAGAGAGGCCGGTCCGGGGCAAGAGACGGGCCTCCATCTTACACTCTCTTTGAATACGATAATGGCTGAAAATCAAGAGAGTGGTAATGTGTTAGATGCTTCCGAAACAGAAATCGAGGTGAATTTGACGGTTGCTGAGCGACACTCGAAATTTTTGAAATTGCTGGACTCGAGTGTCAAAAATGGAAAGATTAGCAACGGTGCGATTAACCAGATTAGGGACTTTATTGCAAATTGGGCAATTGTTCACTCCCAGCTAGAAGGGAGAGTATCCGAATTAGAAAAAGAAAATAAAAGGCTTAGAAGTCAGCCTACTCGGACGTATGCTGCGGTTGCCAAAGCCCCAGTGGCAAAGGCGCCGACAGCAAAAGAAACAATTCAAGAGAACATGAAAATAGCAGCTTTGATGTCTTCGCCAGGTTTAGGTTTTATAAAGACCGCGGGTGCCACTAAGACAGCTTTCGAAAAGTGTGTTGATCCAAAGAAAGATAAAATCAGGATCAACAGTGTCCGTACCTCAAAGAATGTGCTGATAGTCGAGACGGCCTCGCCAGAAGATGGCCAAAAGATCTTAGGAAATAAACAACTAAGCGAGAAAGTTAGGTGTGAACCTCCACGAAAGCGTCGGCCACTTATGAGTTTATATGATGTACCTACATTTATGTCAGCGGACAGCCTACTTGATGCGATATACACGCAAAATTTTGACGTGTTAATGACTAGAAACGTGTTTGATGAAGAGTTCAAGCTACGTTTTAAAGTAGGGCCTCGAGGAAAGCTGACTGTACATCATGTTGTGGAGGTTTCACCGAACTTATGGAAAGTGCTAACTCGCGCTGGCCGGTTGTACGTCGGCTACTCAGCACTGAACATAAAGGATTACCTGGCAGTGCCACGTTGCACAAAATGCCAGGACATAAACCATACCAATAAGTATTGTACGGAACCGAATGTCATATGTGCCCACTGTGGCCTGTCGGGACATATTAGGAAAGACTGTCCTAATAAGGACAAGGCAGCGACATGTGTACCATGCAAGAAACGGGGCCGTAAGTGTGGTGGACCTAAAGATTGTCCAACCCACCGAATGTTCTTAGATAGACTTATTCAAAGAACAGATTATGGCGATATTTAAAGTGGTACAAGTCAATGCCATGCGCAGCCAGATGGTTGCACATGAGCTAAGGAAAGTTGCGGAACAAGAAGGAATTGATATTCTATTGATACAAGAACCGAACTCCTGTGCGGGTCGAGTCTCTGGCTTTCCTGCAACAGCACAGGTGGTCTCCTCGGGTGGGAACCCCATGAGTGCAATTATTGTATTGAACAAAACTATTAAAACTACGGTATTAAATCAGTTCTGTACTGAGCATATTATAGTTGTACAACTTAATTTGTTGTCCTACAGTATGTACGTTGTAAACGTCTACTGCCAGTTCAGACATGACATCAAGATTTATCTTGATCAGCTGAATTGGATTCTAAGAGTTTTAGCCGGGCAGGCTATAATTGTAGCTCTTGATGCTAATGCTAAGTCCCCACTCTGGCACAGTGATGTACAGGACGGTAGGGGTGCGGAGCTTGTTGATTTGATAATGGTAACACACATGCAAGTATTAAACTTGCCTGGGTACCCCCCGACATACTCAGGGAGAGCGGGTGCCACATCAAATATTGATGTCACACTAGCAAGCGAGAGGGCAGCACCCCACGTCCATAACTGGCAAGTAAGAGAACATCTAACTGTCAGTGATCATAACTGTATTACATTTGAAATAGCGTCGACCATCGCGGATGTGCCAGGTGATTGGGTGGAACGGTACAACTATGCTCGGACAGACTGGGACCGACTCGTGCAGGTGTTCAGTCCTCCTGAGTTCAGGGAGGACATAGGTAATATTGATGAAGCTGTGGAGGAGCTTGTGAGCTCCGTGCAAACAGCCATCACACTATCTGTACCTCGAATAGCGAGATACATCTGCAGGGAGTCCACCCCGTGGACCCCTGAATTGACTGTGCTTAAACGATCGGTCAGAAGGGCGCGAAGCAACTATCAAAGGAGCTTTGCCCACGACGAACGACAATACCATCTGCGTATTTATCGTCGTTTGAAGCAGAGATACAAGGATCAGTTAGACATTACAAGGCGCCAATCCTGGGAAAGATTCGTGAACGATCAGCTGGGAACAGACCCTTGGGGAGTTCCTTACAAAATCGTTCGAGAAAAAATTAGATCACCCATGATGCTGTCTACGCTACGTGCTGGGGATGGTGACACGACCAAGAATTGGGAAGAAACAGCAAGATTGCTGTTAGACACATTACTCCCAGATGATATCGAGGACCAGGACTCGCACGAGCAGCGAGAAATACGTCAGGCACTCACGATTCCGTATCTTAACGATACAAACGTGTGCCCTTTCTCAGCAGAGGAGGTAGAAGCAACCATCTACACCTTCGCAAGGAAGAAGGCGCCGGGTCCTGACGGGATCCCTGTGGAGATCTTACAGGGACTCGCACACTTGGTCGCCCCGGCACTAAGTCGTATTTACAACATCTGTTTACAAAGGGGCTATTATCCACTAAAGTGGAAAACTGCAGAGGCTGTAATTATCAGGAAAGGCCCTGATAAAGATCCAACAGTGCCGAAATCCTATCGGCCTATCTGTCTGCTGGATGTAATGGGCAAAGCATTTGAGAAGTTGCTGGCTGACCGTCTCCAGAGTCATCGAACTCTGCATGGTATGAGTGATAGGCAGTTCGGATTCCGAAAGGGTCGCTCCACCCAGGATGCGATCAATGAGGTTTGCCGAATTGTTCACTCTGCGACATCAAAGTATGTACTGGGCATAATGATAGACATCTCAGGGGCCTTCGACAACCTGTGGTGGCCGGCACTCTTCTCTCGCCTGCGAGAGATTGGGTGCCCGCAGCTGCTGTATGGCTGTCTGGAGGCCTACTGTGATGGAAGGACTGCTAAGATAACGGCTCCTGGAGCCGTCGTATCTAAAAGAGTATCCCGTGGTTGTCCTCAGGGATCGGTGTGTGGTCCCATTTTCTGGGATATTAACATGGAACCTTTGTTGAACGTCCTGCAGCGAGAGACTGCAGTTCTGGGAGTCGTTGCTTATGCGGATGATCTCGCAATTCTAGTAGAAGGTGACACTCGCAATGTGATCGAGGACCGATCACGACTGGTTATTGATCTATTAACCAACTGGTGTACGAAGACTAAAATGTCTATAGCACCACAAAAATCCCTATATATGCTCTTGAAAGGCAAGTTAAATAGGGACCCAACAGTCAGAATTAATGGCCAAGCAGTGTCACGACAGAGATATGCCCGTTACCTTGGGGTGTATTTAGATGAGAATTGGAGTTTCATTCCGCATATCGAGCAAATAACGACAAAGTCCTTAGCTTTGTTCAATAAGATAATATCAATTGGACAAAGAAGGTTCCATCTGCCGTCAAAGGCAATAAATATTTATCATAACAGCATATTGGCACCAATAGTAGGGCACGCATCCAGTGTGTGGGCCCACAGGTTAGCTCTGGTGCGGCCTGCCGCTGCTGTCAGGCGAATACAGAGGAACGTTCTGTTGAGATGCATTGGAGCATTCAACACAAGTCCAACAGATGCACTGTTGGTAATTATGGGTCTATGTCCATTAGACCTAATAATAAGGCAGCACACAGCCTTCTATTGGCTGCGCAAACAGAACATCGACAGGGTACAAGATATAATGGGCGTTCCTCTGTTAAGTGTCAAAGCCATCCGCAAGAAAGTGCTTGACATTTGGCAGGACGAATGGGATGGATCCAGTACGGGCCGTAGAGTCCATGGGTTTATACCCACAGTGAGGGGAAGGTTAAATAACAAGATAATGATGCCCTCGCAGGGCATAGTTCACTTCCTCACAGGACATGGTCCTTATCCCACGTACCTGCATAGAATAGGGAAAAGGCCAACACCGGAGTGTGACTGTGGTGCCCACGAAGGATCGCCAGAACACATAGTGTTCGAGTGCCCAATAAATGAACAGGTTGTCTCAGGGGAGAGGCAGCTTCTGCAGACTAGAAATGTTAATGAAATATTAACAGAAAGCGAAATGTTCAGCAATTTTGCTAAATTGGTTAACAAAATCTCAAGGGAGGCCCAGCGAGCCTACCTTGGGAGAGAGTAAATGCGCTTAACATCTAATGCGCAATTGTATATATGTAAATATTATGTTTGTTTAAGTGTTGACTTAGAGCAGTGAGTAGTTGTAGTTAGATCAGCATGGTGGTGGGGGGAATAAAAGAGTTGCAAAAATGGAGTGGTTTCTCTAGTAGTAGCGGCCCGCCTCCACGTGGCTAGGGACGGGCAACTCTCTGGCAGGATTCCAGAGAGGCTGAGAGGCCGATAATTCACTAAAGGCAAAGTTGCTTAATAAATATAAAGTATGCAGCCACTAATAAACCACTTCTGTAATGCTAATAGTAGAGATAGTTAGTATTAATACGCCCACTCAAAAGTATTAGAAAGTGGGTTATGGATGGTTCAATAATTTTTTGTACCGAAGGCCGTTATGCTGTCTAACCAGTGGTGGAGTCCACCTATACTGGTAGAAGACGGGCGGCTAAATGTCCGATCTCTCAACCTCCCCGTGGTGTAAGACGTGAGTAACCGGGCAACCGGTGAAACCAATGAGAGAAGGGCGACTCCCGTGCGGGGTGCGGACACGGACGCGGTGGGACTGGGCAACTGGTCTCTCCCGGCTGGGTCTTGCATTCCTGCTCGCCGTGGGCGTAAGGTGTCGGACTCTTGAGTCTAGTATCCTTGCTCACTGGCGATTGGCACTTGCTTGTTTTGGCGGCGCCTGCTGTGCTTCGGCTCTGGCCGGGGCGCGGCGGGTGCCGCTTCTGCGTTGGCGGCGCTCGCTGCGTCTCGGCTCCGGCTGGGATGCGGCGGGCGCCGCTTTTGCGTAAAGACATTTCGCGATGCACAGGCTGTGCTGCGTGTGTCAACAGCATAGGATGCTAACTTGTTGGGCGTGCCCGACTTGTAGAGCGTCTCGTTGCGAGGATGTGTTTTCCGTCTCTGCCTGTGTGCGCTACGGAACTCGCTCCTCACTGCTGCAAGTGCCACGGGAGTTTTACTCCCCACATGGAGGCGCTCGTGTTGAGGCAGACGGACCGAACATCGGCCTGTCCAAGCTGAGCGTGCGTCTCTAACTACTGCGAGCGCTTGTAGGTGTCGGACTGCAAAGTCTAGTATCCGAGCTTGCATGTAGGAAGTGCGCGATCAGAGACCCGCGTCGACGTATGTCGGCGCGCGGTGGCTGACTTGTGCGCATGGCGGTGCGCCCTGTGCGGCTCGCTGGCGGTGGGCTCCTGCTGCGGCGCCGGCCTCGCGCGTGATCCGCTCGGCAACTGTCGGGCGGCGGTGCGGATGGCCGGGGTAGCGGCGGGGTTCATCCGCCGGCCGGGCTGCGCGCGGTTGCGCTGTCGTGTCGGCTGCGCCGTGCTGGTTCGGGTGCGGCCGGGCTGCGCGCGTGCGCTGCTGGCTGGCGCGGGGCGGGCGGTCGGTCTCTCACTGGCGGTCCGCTCTCGCTGCTGCGCTGGCGGCGGGCGGCGGCCCTGCTGCGCCCGGCTTCGCCGGTCGCGTTCGGACAACTTAGCGGCGCCGCCCGGCCAAACATGGTGTTGGTTGTGGTTGGCGTGCGCGGTTGACGCACAAAGCACTGTGGGGAGTATGGCGGTCATCGTTCCTGCGGAAACGGAGTTCCCTACCTGGTGAACTTAATGTGGAAGCAGGCCGATGTCCTCGGGCGGGAGGGGCGTCTGACTGCGAAGTGCCCTCTGCCTTTCAGAGGATGCGACGCGGACGGCGACCTTGTCTCGCTTGGAGGATTCCTTGGTGCACGACTGTGAAGGGGAGGCCGGAAACGGCCACCACAACGCGGAAGTCACCAGGAGCTGCCACAGGAGGGTGCTCCTGAGTGGTCTTAGACCACGACCACAGGGACGGAGGCTAATGCAGCCGCCGTACGGGCCTGGCAAACCCGGGGTACCCTAGCCCGGAGCTGGCAAGCGCTACCAGCGACGGCCGTAATCTGAGACGCGCACTTCAACGACCGCTGAAAAGCGCGCAGTGGAACGTCGTGCGCGTCTTGGACCGGCGTCTTGGCTTAACCGCCTGGGCAAGAGAAGGACAATCTCTATAAACATCCCTCACCCTCTGTGCTAGCTGGCGGCCATGGGGCGCAAGGCTGTTGAGTTGAGAACAGTCGTGAGTCAGCAACCTCAGAGGACCGGCCGACCCTCTGTTGTATAAGGCTTACTCAGGTGAGCGGGGCGACGCCTGGGTGGACCACTTACATCCCTAGCTGCTCGTGGGAATCACATGGATTCTCTCAACCACCCTTGTCCCGACGGAACTGGTGGGCCGTCGCGGAGTCAACACACCAATCTCTCGGGGAGCGAGTCTGACACCTCGTGTTATGACCACCTCCCAGCACAAGGGCAGTCGGAGGCCCATAGGCCACAAGACAATGACCCCGCGCTTAGCGAGTCGGAATTGGAGCCTCGGACACCTCGTGTTCGGAGCGCTAAGACGGCTGCAAGCGAGACGCTGACACGGACGCTCGCTGATACGAGCGAAAGTGAAAGCGAGAAAGAACGCAAGGCAAAGCTGAGGAAGCAGAAGAAACACCTTCGAAAAGTGCTCCGGCAGAGATCGAAGAGTGCGGACGCAGCAACCGAGCTAATGCCGCCACCCCGTCAGCCGGCGCCAAGAGCCGCGCCAAGAGCCGCGCCAAAGGCGGGAGATAAGCCGAAACCGGCGCAGGTAGCCGAGCGCAAGCCCGGCGGCCCAGTCGGGGACGGCGAAACGGGAAAGTCTGAACCGAAGGCGAAGACGAAGGCCTCGCGGCCGACGACACCGCCGGCGGGAAATACTCCAGACGGGTCAGAGCTGGCGCAGGTAGCTGGGCAAAAGCCCGGCGGCCCAGTCGGAGCTGGCACGTCTGCCCAGACTCGCCCGGCGGGAGAGACGACGGTCGTATGGCCGCAGTCTCAACCGTCGGAGACGGCGAAAAAGGTGCGGAAACCGGCGCAGGTAGCCAGGCAGCAGCCCGGCGGCCCAGTCGGTGACAGCGCCAGTAGTAGCCGCGCCTCTACGCCGACGTCGGGCACCGAAAGACGCAAGTCACGGATCCGACATAAGAAGCGTAAGAAGAACAAGCAGCCGGACTCGGCGCAGGTAGCTGGAATACAGCCCGGCGGCCCAGTCGAGGACGGCAAGTCCCGATACAAGGCAAGCCCTAGCAATCTTGCGACCATACAGCTTATCGCGACGCGGCTCGAGGACGTCCTGGAGCTCGTGGACGACTCTCTAAAACCAGGGCAACTGGTGGAGGAGAAAAGTCTGGGAGATTTCAGGAAGCGACTGAGAGCAAAGTTGTTTGACTGGGCTATGGCGCAATCGGCCCTCACTGGAAGGGTGGAAGCCTTGGAGGAGGAGATGGCGAAGACGAGAGCGGCGCCTACGGCGCCACCCAAGACCTTCGCTCAAGTTGTTGCCGCTCCGCCCTCGCCAGAACGGAAAACGCAGGCGATGATAACCAAAGCTCAGACAGAGAAGGCTACGCTCTTCATCAAGTCTAAGAGCAACGAAAGTGGCGCAGAAGTGCGAAAGAAGTTCACCTCCCTGGTCAAGCCGGAGGCTGAAGGTGTGAAGTTCTCACGGGTCACTACCAGCGGACCGACGCTCATCGTTGATGTGGCGTCTGAGACTGATCGCCATTAACTCTTGGCTAATAACCAACTGACAGAGGCACTGAAGTGCGAACTGCCGAGAAAACTCAATCCGCAGATAATCATATATCATGTACCTTGTGTCATGAAGAATGAAACTGTAGTTGAGCTAACTAGAAAGCAAAACGACCTTGGAGGACTTTCGGAAGCACAATTCTGCAAGGAGTTTAAGCCAAAGTTCCGGACTGGACCAAGGGGCAAACTAACATCACATCTCGTGGTGGAAGTAAGCCCACGACTCAGAGTCGCCATTCTAAGACAGAAACGACTGTACATGGGCTTTGAGTCCATGCCTGTCGATGACTACTTGGATTTGAGTGTCTGCACGCGGTGCCGGGATGTGAATCACTCGGCAAGGTTCTGTAAGCAGGACCCGAGTGTAATAACATGTGGGCACTGCGGTGAGAACGGACACATGAGAAAGGACTGTGGAAAGGCGGGCGACCCAGCGGTCTGTATCCCGTGCAGAAAGCGTAATCGCAAATGCGATACGCCAGGCAAAGAGTGTGAATATTACAAAATTCTCACACAACGCAAAATCCAGCGGACAGACTATGGGAGACAAGACCTCTCGTCAACCGTCTCCTTACCGGCTGCTACCTCGCCTGTTGCCGACCGGACTGTGAACACTCACAATGTCCGCGTCGGTTAAAATAGGACAGCTGAACTGCGCGCGAACGCAAGCGGTGATGCACGAGGTACGACGCCGTGCGGAGGAGGAGTCTCTAGACATTTTATGTCTGCAAGAGCCCTACTCTAGGGACGGAAAGATCCGACATATGCCAACTACAGCTCAGATCCTGGCTGAGGGAGAGCATCCCATGGCTGCAATCGTTGTGCTAAATCGATCTTTAAGAGCAGTGAAAGTGGCGCACCTAAGCAACAGATGCATGGTGCTAGCCGAGATAAACACTGGCGATTTCACCTTTTTCGTGCTGAATATGTACTTCCAGTACAGGCACAGAGAGAGGCCGTATATCGACCAGTTAAGAGAGGCGGTTGGGTTCTACCGCGATGATTTGCTCATCTGCACAATGGACAGAAACGCCATGTCACCCCTATGGCACAGTGACATCACGCCTGTTGGTGCGCGACGCGCCGCTAGGCGAGGTGAGAGACTCGCTGAAGCAATTCACGAGCTCGGACTAGAAGTGTTGAGCCGTCCGAACTTCCCACCAACTTTCGAAGGTCGTAGAGGTGCGACCTCGAACATTGATGTGACACTCAAGAGTGCACACGCTAATCTCCGAGCGGAGAATTGGAAGGTATGGCGGGGAATGACACTAAGTGACCACAACCTGATCACATTCACTGTAGCCTATGATGGGGAGCCTCTTCCTCAAGACCAGGTGAACGGCATCGTCAGGTTCAACTGGCGTAAGGCTGATTGGGATCGACTAAGAGGAAATCTAGTGGTACCGAATTGGCCAATGGATCGCGTTGTGGACGTAGATCAAGCTGCAGAAGATCTAACGGCAGCTATACGGACAGCGGCAATGGGTGCAGTCCCGTTGGCCCGCACAGGGAAAACGCCAAAAACACCTTGGAACCCTGAGCTGCAGCGTCTCAGACGCGAATGCCGAAGAGCGCGGCGGCACTACCAGCGCAGCATTGGCGATCACTTGCGTGAGGCCACGCTTGTGCGGTACAGAAGGGCCAAGGCGGTGTTTAAGCGGACCCTGCACAAGGTACGGACTGAGAGTTGGCAATCTTTCGTTCGTGACAGTCTGGCGGCTGACCCCTGGGGTACGCCGTACAAGATTGCGGCGTCGAAAGTTCGGTCACCGACGGTCCTGTGACTGCCATCGATCTTCCTTAGGGTCGACACCAGGGACTGGCAAGAGTCAGCTGAGCTCCTCATGAGTACCTTATTGCCCGATGACAGTAGCGAAGATGAGAATGAGGAACAGGGGAATCTGAGGCGGCAGCTCCATGAGGTGTATGCTGAGGAGACGCCTGTTGCTCCATTCACTGAACGTGAAGTTACCGATGCAATTCTTGAATTGCGCCGTAAAAAGGCGACGGGCCATGATGGACTCGCTGCTGAGGTTCTCCAAGGCTTATGCACGGAGATCTGCCCATACTTGACAAACCTCTACAATGAGTGTTTACGTCAGGGACGGGTACCAGTGTCGTGGAAGTTGGCCGAAGTGGTCATTCTGCGAAAGGGTGAGGACAAGGATCCGGAAGTGCCGAAATCATACCGACCCATCTGTCTCTTGAACTCCATGGCCAAGCTCCAGGAGAAGCTCCTATCCCTTCGGCTAGAGCAACACCGGGAGCTGAAGGGACGAAGTCCCGACCAGTACGGATTCAGGAGGGGCCTGTGCACGGAGGATGCTATAAACAAGGCAATGTCGTTGGTGGACACATCTACAGCTAAGTACGTTGCGGGGATAATGGTTGACATCGCCGGGGCTTTCGATAACCTATGGTGGCCGGCACTGTTCGACAGCCTAAGGAAGTTGGAATGCCCTGGGCCCCTGTACCGGTGCCTACTTGACTACTGCCGAGATCGACGAGCTGTCTTGCGGTGCCCGGGGCGGGCGGTTGAGAAGTCGATCACCAAGGGATGCCCACAGGGCTCGGTCTTCGGTCCCATATTCTGGGATGTAGGCCTCGAGCCAGTGTTGGAAGAACTTGGAGAACTGCGACAAGTGCGAGGCGTGGTGGCGTACGCTGATGACCTCCTTCTAGTACTAGAAGGTGACTCTCGGGCAATGCTGGAAGCTAACTGCAATGTAGCGCTTAATGCACTGCAGCAGTGGTGCCAGAAAGTGAAGCTGCGGCTATCTGCAGAGAAGACTGTGTATATCTTGCTGCGCGGCCGTTTGGCGCGGGACCCTATACTCCGAATCGCTGGCGGTGACAACGAAGGGGTTATTAGGCGAACACGCATGGCGAGGTATCTGGGAGTCCACCTCGATGAGTCCAGACTGTTCTCTGCGCATATCGAGATCGTATGTCGCAAGGGCCAGGCCCTCTTCCACAAGATAGCCAGTATAGCCAACAAGCAGTTCCACCTGCCGTTGCAAACACTGAGGCTATATCACTCGAGTATTCTCGTGGCCATCACGGCCTACGGGTCGAGTGTCTGGGCTCATAGACTGAGACAGAGGAAACCTGCAGCGGCTTTGAGCAGGCTCCAGCGCCAAGCGCTGGTGCGCCTCACTGGTGCATACAGCACGACATCCGCCGATGCGCTACTTGTCATCACAGCAATCCCCCCACTCGACCTTTTGGTCAGGGAAAGAGGTGCGCTGTATTGGCTCCGGAAGGGCAATCCGGAAGGAGTCAATAACATCCTAGGCCGTCCAGCGAACAGCGTTGCTGAAATTCGGAACTGGCTCATTGACGAGTGGCAGCAGAGGTGGAACGCGCTCCGCACTGGCAGGTGCGTGTACCGAATTTTCCCCAATGTGAGAGAGCGGATGAGACTTCGGTTTCTGAAACCCTCACGGGGACTGGTGCACTTCTTGACAGGACATGGCCCATTTTCTACCTACTTGTGTAGGACTGGCAAGAGAGAAACTACAGACTGTGACTGTGGCGAGGAAGGAACCCCGGAGCACGCTCTGTGGGACTGCCCACAATTTGCCGAAGTGCGGGGTGACGAACTGCCCCCTAATAGAGATGTTAGAGTGCTACTCCGGAGCAGAGAGCACTGGAGGGCGCTCAACACTCTTGCCTCTGCAATATCCGCATCGGCGCTGGAACAATATTTGCAGCGTAGGGCTCAGGAACTCGTGAGGGATAGAGCAGGAATGCTCGGTGACCCCGATACGACTCCAGAGGCCAGCAGCAATGATTCAGACGCTGACTCGTGGGTCGAAGATGACTAAATGGTGACTTGACTCTAGGCCAAGAACCTGGAAAACTCCGGGCTCGACGATGGGCAAGGCCTGGCTAGCCTG
The DNA here is from genome assembly GCF_021461395.2 of Schistocerca americana. Classification (NCBI taxonomy): domain Eukaryota; kingdom Metazoa; phylum Arthropoda; class Insecta; order Orthoptera; family Acrididae; genus Schistocerca; species Schistocerca americana. Next base: position 198,973,745 of record NC_060127.1, read on the forward strand.
AGCCGAGTGCTGTGAACCCTGCTCACCGCCGGGGAAACGTGCGCCGGCTGATTGCCCATTGTAAGCGGATGCTACGGCGGCACCACCTCCACGCGGTTCCCCGTGGGCACTGGGCGGCAGGCCGCGAGACCTAACGCCCGGTGGCAAAGTGTGCTCCTCTGAGGATATAGAGGGTCCGTACCCCCGCACAGTGGTGACGGTGTGGGGGTAGTTTTTCCAAGACCGCTTCCTGCGGTGGCAACGCTGGGGTAGAGTCGACACTCGCCCACTGGTGGAAGGTAAACATTCTGCTGTACATCAGTACTTTACTAACAGTTCAGTTGTCTCACGGCACTGCTTAGTAAATGATGCAGGGCCACATGGATAGATGATACATGCAAATGTACCTATGAAACTATTTGTATCAATTTTAGAACTCCGCTCTTCCCGACGGCCGCGCCTCAACGGCGGGAATTGTGCCGCCCCTCGCCACACCCGCCCGCGCCTTACAGGTGGGACAGCGACGCCCTCAGTGCCGACCGGCGGACTCCCGCCATCTGTGCGTGCGCGAGTGGACTACTTGGCCGACCTTCCGGCGTAACTGGGCCGCGCAGCGCAGTACCGACCGGCACTCGCCGGCTTTAACACCCAACCTGCGCGCTGCGGCGTGTCGCCTCTTGCGCGCCGCGCTGGCGTATCGCTTCCAACGCATTTTTTTGCCTCTGCCGGCTGCGTGATGGCGCATCGCCCCCACTTGGCATGGCGTCGGGTGTTCACGATTACATGGTAATGACCCCAAGTCAAAAAATCGCCGCAATCGACGAAATACTAAATGAGATCGGCGATGAACTAAAAGCCAAACACGTGTCGGCAAGTGTTCTACAAACAGTCAGGAACAAAATATTTCCCGTCGCAATCCAGTTAACGTCCGCTGAGGCAAAGGTTGATCTCTTAAAAGAGCAAAACAAAGACCTCCTGCGTGAACTACAATGTTCGGCAGATCCAGTCAAGGAGTTCCGTATTGAGACACTTAGTGATCAGGTTAATAAACTCGAGGAGGAAAACTCTAGGCTCACAGAGATTAAACACGAACTTAGAGGGCAGGTCAGGGAGTTAACAGAAAAGGTCACGGAACAGGCTCAACAGCAGGCCAAAACCTTAACATACGCTGCAGCCCTATCCACCGCCCCAAAAGAACACAAACGAATTGAGGCAGCCAAAGCGAAACAGGCAACCACCCTCTTCATTAAGTCAACGTCCAACCAAGACACCAAAGCGGTGAGACAAACACTGACCCAACACATTAATCCCAGGCAGGACAATTTACACATCAAGTCGATTAGAAATACAAAAACAGCGGTCATTGTCGAGGCAGCCACACAGGAAGATTGTCGAAAAATAATCGAAAGAGCGAAGGACATTGGCAACATTACCTGTGAAGGGCCCAGAAAGAGAAAACCTTTAGTTGCGATCTATCGGATGTCCGACACAATCACTGACAAAGACTTCCTAGAGTGCCTTTATGATCAGAACCTAAGCGACGACTTCTCGAAAGACGATTTTGACAACGAGGTCAAAATAAGATTTCGCACAGGACCCAAGGGCAGGGGCTACAACCATCAGGTCCTTGAAGTCCCGCCGAAGTTATACTGGTACCTTACGAAAAAGGGCAAAGTATACATAGACTACCAATCACTAACTGTCAGGGATTACACAGCTGTGAGCCAGTGCTACAACTGCTGTGACGTTGGACACACAACGAAAGGGTGCACCGAGCAAGCCGCCATCTGCTCAAGGTGCGGCAAGAAGGGCCATAAACGCGCCGAGTGCCGAGCCAAGGAGGCCATCGACTGCATCCCTTGTCACAACAGAAACCGTAGGTGCAACAAAAGTAAGGGAGGTGCTTGTCAAACGTACAAACAACTCCTAGACCGCCTAATTGACAGCACCGACTATGGAAACTAACAGTCCCTCAAGCCCAACCGGTGGGAGACATAAACCTACCCAAGCACAGACACACCCATACAAAGCACCCTCGACAATAAATCGCAATCACCAGCGTGCCATAACTTGGCGTAAGAGGCAGAAACTTCTCCCTGACGACTACCCAAATGACGGCTACATCCCAGGACTGTCACACAATACGAACTTGGAAGACAGCCACTATGCAACGATCGATTACATAGACGACCTCACGTTAACTGGACAGATACCATCAGACGCAGCCAAACTAATTAAGAGACAAATCCTGCACTGGCTAACTTTCCATACGACGCTCATAAACAGAATTGACGAACTTGAAGACGCATTAATAGTAACAAGCACTGCATCCACACACAACCGAGACAACCATGACACATATGACCAACTGCAGCAACATCACACAAGCATGACGCCGAAGAACAAAGACTATACATCTACTCAAGCGCAGCCCCGTACCTACGACACCAAAAAATGCGAGGGGCGCATAAAGCCTGTCAGATTCGTACAAGGCGAGACCTTAAACCCCAAAGAAACAGACGTACTGGTCAACCAAACCAACAAGACTGGCATACTGACGAAGGACCAAGACACTGACAACACCCATCACCATCTGCAAAACAAACGAAAGATATGTCACACTGACATACCCGCAGAAGATGACGATGACACATACTGCTGCCCTCACGCCAATGAATGCGGTGTACATAACCATCAAACCAACAAAACCACCCCTGGGCAACCCGAAACGCAATCTGAAAGAGCCAACAGCACACGTGTGACAGAAATACCCAAGGAGTCGAAACAACCAATACGTGAGGGGAAAGAAGTTGCGTGTGACGATCATTTACGACAACCGCGGTCGCCTCCACCAAGTGCTACAAAAGTGCCCTCTACAGGCGACACCGGCCCCCTCTCATCACCCAAGTCCATGTCAGCAAGAGGAACACCAGCACCACCAGCTGCTCCTCCTGCGCACACCAACAGCAGCAACAGCAAAGCACCCACCGCCGAGGGGCAGCGTGCAGCTGCCACTCAGCCACGACACCCCAAGACGGCGCAGACGCCGACACCCGCTACCACCACCAGCGATTTTAATTGTAACAGCATAGATTTAAACCTAAAATTAAGTAGGTTAGAAAAAAGGGAGCTCTTTGAAACTGCGCAAAGAATGATCATCAGGCTACATCACCCCTATGGCAACTCAGTCTGCTTTCGCACAACGGAGCAGACGGACAGAATAATCCTGAAAACAGAGAACATTCCCACAGACTCAGAAAGTCTGCTACACCTACTCCTGCAGGTATGTGCTCGCAGAGAGGAAAAATTTGATCTTGACAAATTATACAAAGATCACGTCAGGGCCTATGGAAGGACCTATTTCGACTTCAGTCAAACAGGAAGTGCTACGTGCATGTGAAGCATCCGATCTGAGGGTTGCTCAATTGAACGCTATGAGAAGCACACACGTTAGTCTGGAACTTCCACAGGTCCTGAATGAGCTTAACTGCGATATCCTGTGCATACAGGAGCCATATACTAAACAAGGCCATATCACCAACATCCCCACCCACGCGATATCGATATCGGGTAAGGCGGACTGCAAGGCGTCAGTCATAATCCTCAACACAGAGATCCACCCGGTTAAGATCACGGAATTATGCACAGAACACATTGCTACAGTGGAGATTACGCACAGGGGCGACACATGGGTCGTTGCATCGATTTATGCTCAATATAGCCACTGTATCAATCCATATGCAAATGCCATCAGACAGATCGCACAATATGCCGGCAACAAAAAATTATTAATCTGTGCAGACACCAATGCAAAATCCACTCTATGGCACTCCAACAGAACAGATGACAGAGGACGAATAATTAATGACGTAATACACGAGAACGGACTGAACGTCATCAACGAGGAAGGACACGACCCAACATTCACAGGGCATGACGGCTCCTCATCCAACATAGACATCACCCTTGCAAATAACGCTGCGACCACCTACATACAAGACTGGACGGTGCACGACCACATCACCATGAGTGACCATAATGTTATCACACTAACTCTACAGAAGACAGCACACAACAACACTGCAACACAACCCCGAAGACTGCTCTTCCATAAGACAGACTGGGACACAGTAAGACACAAGATACAGGAACAATCACTGCAGAACATCAGAGGCAGTGTTGACTACGGAGCACACAAGCTAACAGAAATCATCACACACATACAGAACACCTGCATCCCCACATCATGCAAAACAAAACAACAGACCATCCCTTGGACCGCACACCTAACACAACTCAAGCAGGACACCAGACGTAGACGCAGACTCTACCAAAGGGCAATCTCAGACAGAGAAAGACAAGTAAGACTACATAAATACCGGCTTGCCAAGGACAGATACAAACAAGAACTAAATAAGACTAGAAAGGACCAATGGAATGACTACATAGCAAGACAGACACAACTTAACATATGGGGGGAACCTTATAAGATCGTGACCGAAAAAATCAAGAGCCCACTGGTCCTGGGAACGCTAAGAAAGGATGACGGGGTGATGACAAAAGGATGGAGAAGCACAGCGGAGTACCTGCTGGGCAAACTCCTCCCTGACGACATCGCCACCACAGACACACCAGAACAAGCTGCATTGAGACGTGAACTCACCACAGCCTACACCACACCAACCGTCACCTGTCCGTTTGCGCAGGAAGAGGTGGCGATAGCGATCTCAGAACTTAAAAACAAGAAAGCGCCTGGACCAGATGGTATCCACTCTGAGGTACTAAAACAGATAGCACCGCAGATCACTCCATACCTTACAACACTGCTGAACGATGCACTAAGGCTAGGCCGTGTGCCTGCAGTGTGGAAAGCCTCTAGGGCGGTCATCATCAAGAAAGCACCAGACAAAGACCCCTCAGAACCCAAATCATACAGACCCATATGCCTCATCAATACACTCGCCAAAACACAGGAAAAACTCCTTTGTGAAAGACTCCAAACACATCGCACACTTCGGGGACTGACACCACACCAATATGGCTTTCGGCAAGGAAAGTCTATTGACGATGCAATCAACAAAGCACTTCAAATCGTACACAATACACCTTCAAAGTACACACTAGCCATCATGATTGACATTTCGGGTGCATCTGACAATCTATGGTGGCCGGCCCTCTTCAAGAGGCTCAGACACCTGCAGGTACCGGAATCTCTGTACAACAGTCTTGTAGACTACTGCAGGGACAGAACAGTCGCTTGGCATATGGACGACAAGAAAGTAATCAAACGTATTACCAAAGGTTGTCCACAAGGATCGATCTGCGGCCCCATCTTCTGGGACATACTGTTAGAACCACTCCTAGACTTACTTGAGGAGCACAATACGACAGATGGAGTTGTCGCCTATGCTGACGACCTGCTTGTGGCAGTATCAGCAAACAACCGTGCCCAGCTAGAAGACAGAGCCAATGATACACTTAAAACAATAACACAATGGTGTACAGACAACAAGCTCAAGGTAGCAGAAAACAAAACAACATACACACCACTAAAGGGCATCCTGCATAGGAACCCAACAGTCAAAATCGGGGACACGAACATTAAAAGATCAAAAGTAACACGCTACCTTGGAGTCTACATAGACGAACGGTTGAACTTCCACGAACACATACGAATATCCACGGACAAAGCAGAAAAAATACTGCACAAACTGGCAAGGCTAAACTCGAAACAATACAGACTACCACTGTCAGTCATACGAACATATCATTGCGCTCTCTTCGAGTCGGTACTATGTTTTGCTGCCAGCACGTGGGCCCATAGACTCAGCCTATCCACTAACAGAACCGCCGTACGGCGGGGGCAAAGAAGCATTCTGCTTCGACTAACTGGGGCCTTCAACACAACCTCAGTCGACGCACTTTGCGTTGTAATGGGAATCTTCCCAATAGACATAACCATAAGATATCGTGCGGCAATGTACTGGCTTAGGATGGGGAAACTAGACCAGGTTCGGCAGATCATTGGTGTACCATATGCTACATCACGTCAACTCAAAGCATGGCGAGTGGATACCTGGCAGAGCGAGTGGGCTAATAGCGATAAGGGCCGACGAGTCTATAGCTTTTTCCCTGACATCAAAGAACGATTAAGACTAAAGCATATCGATCCTAGTCGCGGTATGGTACACTTTCTGACAGGCCACGGCCCTATCCCATGCACCTGAGCCGCCTGAGTCTGCAACAGACTACCAGATGCACATGCGGGGAAGAAGGCTCCCCAGAACACACTGTCCTATTCTGCGGGCAACGCACAAACACTAGACACACACTACACATTACCCGGCAGAACACCCAAGATGAAATATACACTATCTTACGTGACCCAGACCTATGCGACAAACTCAATACATTAACTGACGAAATATCCAGGACCCTGTATACAGAATATCTGAACAACAGACCATACAGAAGGCAAGGCCGGGGACGCAGACCACAGAGTGCCCATGGAACGGATAGCAGTATAAACACCTCGGGCGAAGACACGGATGTTGAGATGAATCATGTCGACGACCCACTGTGGCGACCTGCACATGAGTAGTCTAGGTACCAGAGCAGCACCTAACACAAAAGAACACACATGCACACAAAGGCCACAAAACTGAGAAATAGCCAAAGCCAGGCACCTACCCCTGGGACCTACGCATCCTGGCGAGAAGCACCACTCGGCTTGGATGGAAGGATCTTAATTGTGGTTCCCCTTAGCTGGGCCCAACCCGACGGATACTTAGCCTGGACGGTGGTTTTCCCCGATCTACGTTGAGCTGCCACGCAACCGGGAGGCGGGAACTGGTCTGACATGCACACGTACACACACACACACACAAGCACATTGCACATAACATACAAGAACACACATATAAGGATACGCAGTCAAAAGGTGACACCACACCTGTAAACAAGAGTTAGCTCCAAGATAGGCACCTACCTTAGGAACCTACGCCTCCCGACGAGAGGCGACACCCGGCCTGGATGGAAGGATCATAATTGTGGTTCCCCTTAGCTGGGCCCAACCCGACGGATACATAATGTAGATCGGGGAAAACCACCGTCCAGGCGGAGTTGCCATGTAGCCGGGAGGTGCCAATCATTCATCAAGCAAGTACTGGTCTGACACGTCCACACACACACACCCACAACCACACATAATGACACACATACACAAGCCTAAACAAAATATAATAAAATCACCCCATCACATCTAGACTAGTTAATATTTAATTTAGTACCATGCAAGTAGTAATAAATAAATTAAGTTTACAAGTATATGTGTGAACTGTGAGCGGCGGCCAGCGTCTTGAAGGTCATTCCAAGACCCTGACCGCAACCCACACACTGGTGGTGGAAATTTCTCTATCCTCTTCTTTTCTATCTTTCTATTCACTTTTTATTAAATATAAAAAGAAATTGTTTTCCATTTCTGTATTATTTATATTATTTGTAAATGTATCTAAAAGCTGCACAACGAGTAACCATGAACAAAAAGCGCAAAAGCCCGCCTCCACGAGGCGGGACACGGGAAACAGTGTGAGTGGGATCGGGAACAGGGGAGGTAACACACAAGCCACTCCTGGGCCCGAGCCCAGTCACAGTGGCCAAGAGGCTTATCACGACTCACCATAAGCAATTAGAAGGTGGGTCAATAAATAATAAGCAGCAAGTGAAAAAAAAAGTGTACCTATGAAACTATTTGCATCAAGTTTAGAACTCCGCTCTTCCCGACGGCCGCGCCTCAACGGCGGGAATTGCGCCGCCCCTCGCCACACCCGCCCGAGCCTTACAGGTGGGACAGCGACGCCCTCAGTGCCGACCGGCGGACTCCCGCTGTACCAAGACACCACACCGGTGACATCTGCACTTCGAGATAAATATAGCGGAATCATCCCATATGTAGAAAAAGAGCAGAAGGGAAAAGTCGGCCAAACACCATGGCATGCTGACTACAACAATGTAGAACTAAACTTAAGACTAAGTAGGCTAGAATATAAGGATACTTTCATCACAGCACAAAGACTGCTAACCAGACTACTTCACCCACTAGGCAGCTATGTATGCTTCCCGACCACTGAACAATCTGACAGAATGACTTTAAAGACCGCAAACATACCTACAGACCCAGCAGAGCTAGAAAAATTAGTCATACTAGCGTGTAGTCGGAGGGGGGAAACATATAACCAACACCAAGTGTACAAGGACCAAGTGAGGGCACATGGCAGAACTGACTTTGACTACTCGCAAACAGGACACAAATTCTACCTTCATGTGAAACACCCATGAAAATAATACAACTTAATGCTAATAGAAGCACACTCGTTAGTGCAGAACTGCCGCGAGTAGCTCTGGACTTGCAGGCGGATATTCTCTGCCTGCAAGAACCTTATGTGACAACCCAGGGAAACTTAACTAACCTACCCTGGGACGCTGTCACAATCTCAGACAGACGAAACTTCAAGGCTGCCATAGTTGTCCTCAACAAAACTTTAAATATCACTAAGATTACGCAGCTATGTAACAGTCATCTGGCCACGGCAGAAATAACTAAGGGTCGAGACACATGGGTGGTCTCATCACTATACGCACAGTACAGTGACGACATAGAGCCATACCTACATATGATACAAGACATTGCTGAGTACTCTAGAAATAAGAACCTAATTATATGTGCAGATATCAACGCTAAATCCACACTATGGCACTCGGACAGAACGGACGACAGAGGACGGAAAGTCAACGACGTCATACAGGAGACACAACTACATATTATAAATGAAGACGGACCTACACCTACATACAGAGGTGCAGGCGGATCTGCCACCAAAATCGATATTACTCTGGCGAATGACAGAACATTAGGACGACTGCAAAGATGGACCATACACGACTCTCTGACCACAAGTGATCACAACATAATAGAAATAAGTCTCACAACAAACAATTATCGCACCACACACAATACAACACACTTCAACTTTAAAAGAGCGAATTGGGACAGACTACAACAAATTGTTCAAAATGAGAATATATACAACATACAGGGAAGCGTGGACTACAGAGCACACAAACTGACACAAATCATCCAAACAGCACAAGAAACAGCAATACCTATGCACACACACAGCAAACAACGGGAAACACCATGGTCAGACGAATTAACCAGACTCAAACGTGACATGACAAGGAAACGAAAACTATACCAGAGGACATGGATACAAAGAGACAAACTACTAAGACTAGCTGCATATAGGGAAGCCAAAGAACTCTTCAAAAAGACATTATTTAAGACCAGGAAACAACATTGGGAGAGCTACTTGACCACACACACACAACAGAATATCTGGGGGGAACAATACAAGATCCTGACAGAAAAAATAAAGACCCCATTGGCATTAAGCACGCTACGGCAGGATGACGGCACAATGACAGTGGGATGGAGAAAAACAGCACAATATCTGCTGAACAAACTCCTCCCGGAAGATGCCACAGACTCAGACACACAGGAACAGATCACACTCAGACAAGAACTTCATGAACAGTGTAACACCGACGCCGTCACCTGTCCCTTTGCGCACGAGGAAGTTGCGGTAGCGATAAGAGAGCTAAAGAATAAAAGAGCACCTGGACCCGACAGGATCCATGCAGAAGTGCTTAAGAGGCTAGCACCACAGATCACCCCATACTTAACAGAACTACTAAACGACGTCTTAAGGCTAGGCCGTGTACCGACAGTCTGGAAAACCTCAAATGCAGTCATCATACGAAAATCATCAGACAGAGACCAATCAGATCCGAAATCCTACAGACCAATATGCCTCATAAACACCATGGCAAAAATCCAAGAGAGGCTACTGTGTGACCGCTTGCAGGCTCACAGAACCCTACTTGGAATGAATCCCCGCCAGTTTGGATTTCGGAAAGGGAAAAGCATCGATGATGCAATAAACAGAGCTTTAGAAATTACACAAAACACAGATAAAACATACTCTTTGGCAATCATGATAGACATCGCAGGAGCATTTGACAACCTGTGGTGGCCAGCACTGTTTCTGAGGTTACGCCAGATGGAAGTACCCGCAGCCCTATACAACAGTCTTTTAGACTACTGCAGAGACAGAATAGTGGAATGGCGCGTGGGCAACCGGAAGGTAATAAGGAAAATTACCAAGGGATGTCCGCAGGGATCGATCTGTGGACCCATCTTCTGGGACATAATTTTTGAACCTCTCCTGCAACTGCTGGAGGAGGATATGAGGACAGACGGTGCTGTCGCCTATGCAGATGACCTACTGGTGGTTATCTCAGCAAATACAAGAGCCCAGCTAGAGGAGAAGGCGAGTGGCACACTGCAAACTGTAACACAATGGTGCAACACAAACAAGCTCAAGATAGCGGGCAACAAAACAACATACACACTGCTCAAAGGGCAACTCAGACGCAATCTATCTATTAAAATACAGAACAACAACATAAAGAGAATGACGGTAACCCGCTACTTGGGCGTATACATAGATGAGAAGCTGAACTTCCATGAACATATCAGAATAACAACAAACAAGGCAGAAAAATTACTACATAAACTGGCAAGGATTAATTCAGGACAATACAGACTTCCTCTGTCAGTCACACGAACTTACCACTGCGCACTCTTCGAATCAGTGCTAAGCTTTGCGGCCAGTACATGGGCGCACAGACTCAACCTCGCAACAAACAGAACAGCGGTTAGGCGAGGGCAGAGAAGCGTCCTTCTGCGACTATCGGGAGCCTTCGGCACTACATCAGTTGAAGCACTGTGTGTCGTGCTAGCAATCTTCCCGATAGATATCACAATCAAATATCGGGCCGCTCTGTACTGGTTAAAGATGGGTAGACCAGACCAGGTCAACATATTGACTGGTTCCCCGCTGAACAATAAGCGGGACCTCAAAAAATGGAAAATCGACACATGGCAACAGGAATGGGGCACAAGTGATAAGGGACGGAGAGTCTATACATTTTTTCCGAACATAACGGAAAGATTAAGAATGAAACATGCCGATCCTAGCCGCGGCATGGTGCATTTCTTGACTGGCCACGGACCTTATCCCACGCACTTAAATCGCGTGAGTCTTAGAGACACATCAACGTGTACATGTGGAGGTATGGGAACCCCCGAACACACAATCCTATTCTGCGGGAAATACAGACAGCACAGGAACACACCTGGGATACAACACCTACAGACAGAGGAACACATATACGATGCGATCAGAACACCTGAACTTTGGGACATACTGAACGCACTAACAGACAAAATATCTGACGAATGCCACAAAGAGTACAGGAACAGAAGACCACACAGACAATAAACCTATATGCAGCACCCAGACAGACACCATAGTGTGGAAGAACTAAACTAAGTCTCAATATAAAACAACTGACATGCAATAGACTTACATAAGTAGACCTAAAACTGACAATAGATTAATGTATAAAATTAGACATAAACAGTGTCGGCGCACCGTCGCAATTGCCATCAGCTACCACGGCACTCTAAACCTGTATACAAGTAACCAGATAGAACATAAATAGAGATATCAAACGCCATAAATAGAATAGAATAGAACTTCCTAGGCTAAGGTTAGGGGACTGAGGATCAGAGGCTTGAAGATAAATCCCAAGGCGCTCATCCTCAGTCCCCTACGGTGGTGGGACTATCATCTCTTCCTTTCCTATCGTCGTTTCTCCTCTTCAGACTAAACTATTCCTTGTATTTCCTTCTTCCAATTCAAAATTAATTTTTGTAAAAATTTTGTTAAATCGGTTTTGGGAAAGCTGCCAAAGTAAAGAAAGAAATAAGGAAAAAAAAAAAAAAAAAAAAAGAAAAGAAAAAGCACAGACCCGCCTCCACGTGGCGGGACACGGGCAACGGTGCGACCGGATGCGGGAACTGGTGTGAGTTTCGTCAACTACATCAGTGTCCGCACACCGGTCGTAGCGGCCAAGTGCTCAAAATAGACCCACCTTAAAATCAGGGCGGCAAGTGAAAAAAAAAAAAAAAAAAAAAAAAAAAAAAAAAAAAAAAAAAAAAAAAAAGTGAGTGTACCTATGAAACTATTTGCATCAAGTTTAGAACTCCGCTCTTCCCGACGGCCGCGGCTCAACGGCGGGAATTGTGCCACACCTCGCCACACCCGCCCGCGCCTTACAGGTGGGACAGTGACGCCCTCAGTGCCGACCGGCGGACTCCCGCTGTACCTATGAAACTATGGGAAATCGGTCTGCGTGGCGCCACCCGGGGAAGGAGTGTTGCCTTCCATAACTGGGTTAAAACCGCCAGGAGACCCTCTGATTCCCTGAAATCGACGATCGCATCAGGGCTCGGAGGAACCTGAGTGGGGCGGGGACTGTAATGTCCAATCCTGTGGCCTTGTCGTGGCCCCATAGCTCAGTAACACCCTTGATGGGGTGAAGCTAACACGGGATGGGCCGTCCATGCATGACGTTAAAAGGCTAGCCCTTAACTGGGTGCAACCCATACTGGTCCGCACTGACCCACCGTGAATTATCAAAAGCGGTGGGTGAGACATGGTCGGTCATGATCCCCCGGTACGTGTGGAGACCCTCCGGGGAACCTAACTCGGGTTTGAGTGCCGCACCGTCTCGTTGATGTCAAACACCACGTATAAGACCCGGACTGACTGCTTTAACACCTTCCGGGCTGCGTTGATAGGTGTGGGTTGTCGTTGTGTCAAGGCAGGACGTAAAACTCCCGTCCTGGCAGGACGTTAAATGCCCCCAACCCAAGCGAAAGCAAAGGGTGCATGGCGCAGGGGGAGCTGCGTTACGAGAGAAACGCCACCTGTCTCTCCTGAGTTGAGCGCGGTGGCTGGGCGAGTGTATGAGGGCAAGTCTCACGACGATGCCGGAACCTTGCGGTCTGGCCGCTGCAGTTCCTCACGTCCTGGACGACGTTAAACGTCCCCCAACCCAAAGCGAAAGCAAAGGGTGCGTGGCGCAGGGGAAGCTGCGTTAGAAGGGACACAACACCTGTCCCTGTACAGGGCACAACAACACCGGTGCCGTTTTCCCATAGCCGCATTTGCTGGGGAGGGATCGCGGCCTGAGCCGGCAAAGGCTCATCGCCGTGAACGGGAAGTCCCGGACATGCTCCGCCAAGCCAGGGCGTGGTGACATGTCCCTGGCTAGGTGAGATGGGGCCAGACCGCCGAACGTCTGGGGGACCGATCCAGCACCTGGGTAGGACTGGGTCCCTGGCCGTATGGTGGAAACTCTGCCTAGTAGGGGGCGAAGGCCGAGGGGTGAATCCGCCTCTCCGGAATGCGCTGGGCATTTGCCGGGGAGGGACGGGTGAAATCCCCAGTGATGTGGTCGTGGAAGGGGACTAGTGAGCTGGAAACGGCTCGCTAAACCCAGCAGCTCAGAATGCTCTTGGTCAAGGAGCAGGACTGGTGGGCGAGCTGCACAATAGCCCCCCCCCCCCCCCCCCCCCCCATGCCAGAGGTGCCGGTCGGGGGAAACAGACGGGCCCCATTATCTTTTTCACTCTTCTATCATGGCTGAACAAATGGAGAGTGAGTGGCGCTCTTGGAGCAGGAAGCTCCTATCGATGTAAACGTTGAACAGTCTGTGATGGAGAGGCATGCACGCTTCTTAAGGTTGCTTGACCGTAGTGTTAAGCACGGGAAGATCACTGCTAATCTAATCAGGGTGATAAAAGAAGACTTCGCAAACTGGGCCCTGGCTCATGCCAGACTTGAGGGCCAGTATGCAGAGGTAAAGGCGGAAAATGAACGTCTCCGCAAAGAGCAACAGAGACCACAGAAGACATATGCTGCTGCGTTAGCAACAGCATCCGTAACTAAAAGAACAGTCCAGGAGACTATAAAACAGAATGTAGAAAAAGCTGTCCCAACACACTTTATAAAACCTAAAAAGGGTGAGGACGTTAAAAAGGCAAAAGAAAAATTTGAACAAAGTATAAATCCACGAGTAGACAAGATTAAAATTAATAATATAAGAACAACTAAAAATGTACTAATTGTAGAAGTGGCTTCAATTGAGGATAGTGACAAGATAATGAACAACCAGAAACTAAAAGACTCATTCATATGTGAGAAACCACGTAAACGTCGCCCCCTAATGATGTACGACGGACCATCGTACATGTCTCAGGATGATGTAACAGACTGTGTATATGCACAAAATTTTGAGGAAAAAATGACTCGTGAGGAATTTAATGAGCAATTAAAAATACGTTTTAAAGCAGGTCCTCGTGACCGAAATACGGTTCACTACGCAATTGAGGTTGCACCTGCATTGAGAAAGCAAATAATAACAACAAGCAGGTTATATATTGGTTACAATGCAATTTCAGTATAGGATTACACAGCCTTAGCTAAATGCTCTAAATGCCAAGATTACGGCCATGTGGCCAAGTATTGTAACTTCTTGAAGCCCGTATGTGGTAACTGCGGGTGTGACAGCCATGACAAAAAGAACTGTACAAAAGACACTCCACTTTGCATCCCATGCAAATTCCGTAAGCGAACTTGTAACACTCCTGGTAAGGAGTGTTTGACTTACAAGCTACTTCTCCAGCGACTAATCCAGAGGACCGATTATGGCGACACGCTATAAGGTTACTCGACGAAAGTCGCCAAGCAAAACATTGAGAGACGCGGGAAGGTGGAGGAAATTACAAGAGTCACTGTCCTCTTTGGACGGTGAGGGAGAGGAGGAATTTAGTATGTTTACTCTGTTCCAGTGCCAGCAGAACAGCCGGAGACAACGGACTTCTCATGCCAGGTCGGGGTTTCCCTGGCCGGCAGGGGAAGTCTTCCAGGTTCGATGGTGGCGAAGGCGGCTGGCCCGGCGGGTCTCACCTCCCCAGTCGGGGATAGTTCCTCGCGGAAGGAGGGGGAGATCTATGCTGTACTGGTGCCTGAAGTGCAGCCCGAGACGGGGGACTTCTCCTGCCAGGTCGGGTCTTTCCTGGCCTCCAGGGGTGGCCTTTCAGAGTCATTGGGACCGTTAGCGGCAACGGCGGTGGGTTCCACATCTCGTCGAGATGGGGCGGAGCCGTCGGCGTCGGCGTCTGACGGGCCTGCCAAGGAAACAACTAAAGAGACTGCAGATTTGATTAAAGTAGCTACATCTGTAAATAAAATAACTCTTGGTGATGGTGTAAATGTAGATGAAGTAGATGAGACTGTAGACTTGATCAAAGTAGCCACATCTGTAAATAAAACAACTCTTGGTGATGGTGTAAATGTAGATGATGTAGAGGTAGATACACATGTGCAGAAACGAACCTTTGACAATTGTCCGCCTGGTAATACCTATGCATAAGTGAGGAGACTCTGCAATTGTCAAGGTTGGAAAACTCACAGACTCTGAATGCCGCATTGAGGCAGCTGGTTCGAGCTGGGCATCCCCGTGGAAATAAAGTCACATTTCCCACTCTGGAGGATGCAAACTGTATAGAACTTGTTGCTTTAAATATTCCCACAGAATACAACAAATTGTTTGATCTAGTCTCGAAAGTCTACATCCGGAGGGGCAGGAAACTTGATCTAAATAAAGTTTACGAAGATATGGTAAAAATGTATGGCAGAATCGCGTTTGATCCTGCCCAGACTTGGCCTGCAACCCATTTTCACACTAGATTCCCATGACGAGACTAAATTGTTTACAGATAAATGCAATGCGGAGCTCACTGGTCTCTCATGACCTCCGCAAACTGGCTGAAGAAAGGTATACTGACATCTTATTAATACAAGAACCGTACTCTGTCTCTGGCAGAGTCCCAGGCTTCCCTGGAACAGCTCAGGTGATCTCCTTTGGTCAAAACCCAATGTCAGTCATTGTTATTTTAAATAAGTTAATTAAAACTACTGTCTTAACACAGTTTTGTAATACACACGTGACTGTAATTGAAATAAACCATTGTAATGTACACTGGTACTTGATAAATGTTTACTGCCAATACAGAGACGAAATACAAATATACCTGAGGCAATCATCAACTGTTTTGCATGCCATAGCTGGCAAACCAATTATTATTACAATGGATAGCAATGCAAAATCCCCTCTCTGGCAAAGTGGAGCTCGGGACCAAAGAGGAATTGCCCTCGAGGATTTTATTATGGAAAATCAATTACACGTAATAAATCTCCCTGGCAACCCTCCTACATACAGGAGTCGAGCTGGGGCAGCGTCTCACATAGACGTGACGCTGAGTTCAGTTAATGTTGCAAATAATATTCGAAGCTGGAAAGTTTTAGAAAATCTCACAACAAGCGATCATAACATAATTGAATTCTCAATTGTACCATACGCGGAACACGTGCCAGAGGGGTGGACAACGCAATATGATTATGGAAGAGCCGACTGGGACCTGCTGGAGGCAGAGTTTAATCCTCCAGAGTTGGGAGATGGCCCGTTTATCGTGGAAGAGGCTGTCGAGGCCTTGGTTGTCTCTATCGAGGCGGCGGTGGCCGTGGCGATACCGACGCGAAGGCGTCTCATACGCGAAATGACCTCTCCATGGACCCCAGAGCTCACTCGGCTCAGGCAGTCTATGAGAAGGGCACGTCGCAGCTATCAAGTGTCTTTCACCCGGGAGGAAAGGCAATACCATCTTGCCTTGTATAGAAGACGGAAGTGGATTTGCAAAGAAACTTTAAGGCAACATCGCCAGCGAAGCTGGGAGGACTTTGTAAAGTCTCATTTCACCTTAGACCCATGGGGTATCCCATATAAAATGGTGAGAGAAAAGATACATTCTCCAATGCATCTCTCAACAGTAAGACTCGGAGACAACGACAGTATGACGAAAGACTGGGTGGAGACCGCTGAGGAGTTACTTAATGTGCTCCTCCCAGATGATCGACCGGAAACGGACAACGAGATGCAACAGGAGATCAGGATGCAAGATCAGACGGTGTACAACAACGAACTACAAGTGTACCCCTTTTCAGTTGAGGAGGTACAAGCAGCTATACTCTCATTCGCCAGACGCAAAGCCCCACGGCCAGATGCAATACCTGCGGAAGTTCTGCAGAATATTGTGCACAAGATGGCCCCAGGCCTTGCAAAGATATACAACAGGTGTCTGGAAACACAGTCCTTCCTAACTCGCTGGAAGATTGCGGAAGTGATAATAATAAAGAAGTCACCAGAAAAAGATCCCACGATGCCGAAGTCCTATAGGCCTATATGCCTCTTGGACGTCTTGGGAAAGACACTTGAGAAGCTGCTAGTCTCAAGGCTGTCAAGTCACAGGATCCTGCGTGGAATGAGTGATATGCAATACGGCTTTCGTAAAGGCAAATCAACATCTGATGCCGTAAATAAAGTCGCAAGTATTGTACACTCATCTACAAGGAAATACGTTCTTGGAGTCATGGTGGATATCTCCGGTGCCTTCGACAACTTGTGGTGGCCGGCGCTTTTCTCTCGTCTTCGGGAGATAGTGTGTCCGATAATGCTATACGGTTGTTTGAGGGACTACTGCCGGAATAGGGTTGCTAAAATCATGGCTCCTGGTGCTGTGGTGTTCAAGAACATATCAAAGGGCTGTCCACAGGGTTCTGTGTGCGGTCCTTTATTTTGGGATATAAACATGGATCCTCTACTGAGAACACTTGAGGAGAACAGTGTGGCACTAGGAGTCGTGGCATATGCAGACGATCTCCTCGTCCATATCGGGGGCGACAGCCGTACTGAAATAGAGACAAATGCAGGCAATGTTTTTGATATCTTAATACAATGGTGTAAATCCTCTAAGTTAGAAATTGCACCTCACAAGTCTCAATACATTCTTCTTAAGGGCAAATTGGCCCGAGACCCCATCATTAGATTAGACAGTCAGGTAGTGGCGCGTACGCGAGTTGCGAAATATTTGGGCGTCCTCATAGATGAGGCGTGGAGTTATGTGCCACATATTGATCATGTTGCTTCCAAAGCATTAGCAGTCTTAAACAAATTGATTAGTATAGCCCAACGGCGTTTTCATCTTCCTCCGTTGGCAACAAAAATGTATCACAACTGTATACTAGTACTAATAGTTGGATATGACTCCAGTGCCTGGGCCCATAAACTCACTCAGGTGAGGCCTGCGCTCATGGTCAGGCGAATACAACGAAATGTTATTCTCAGATGCATAGGTGCCTTTGGCACCACCCCAACAGACGCTCTTAGTATCATTATGGGCCTATGCCCACTGGATCTGGTAATACGGCAACAAGCGGCAATACACTGGCTGGCAAAACAGGATTATCTAAAAGTAGTACAAATTATGGGTGAACATCTAAATAATATAAAAGAAATTAAGCAAAAAACACTTACATCTTGGCAAGAACAATGGGACACATCAGACACAGGGAGGCGAGTCTATGACTTCCTACCAAACGTACAGGAGAGATTACGCATTAAGCATCTAATACCTTCACAAGGTATAGTTCATTTTCTGACAGGACACGGCCCCTATCCTACATATTTCCATAGGATAGGCAGCCAACCGACACCTGAGTGCGTTTGTGGTGCCCCAATTGGGACGCCCGAACATGTGGTCTTTGATTGCCCAGACTTCGAACCGGTTGCCTCCGAATTAAGGCAGGAACTACCAAATCAGGATGTCGCACACCTTTTAAGAAACCCTGATGCCTACAAAGTTTTACAAAGTCTGGTTGATTCAGTGTCCGCATTTGCTAAACTAATTTTTGAATAATATCGACAGTTAAACCAGAGAAAAGCCGTACTCCTCAACAGGCCTGAGGAGTATTGAGCGGCAACACATTTGAAACAAACGTAAGTTACCTTGGTGGGGATGGAATGGCGGCTGTCCCTTGCCTACTGGATTTCCGTTAGCGGGGGACACCCGTCCGCCTCCTTCACCAAACAAAAATAAGTGTAGATGGACTGAAATGAGGGCAAGTAGGAAGAGATGGTGGGGCTCTACGGTCTATGGCGACATAGGCGCGTGGGATGCCCTGGGGTGTATCCAAAAGGGTAGTTATTGCCTTCCTTCAAGTCCAAACCTATAACCCCTACTCAAATCTTGAAAACCTGACTGGACATTGCATTTGTACATACTGAGAGAATAATTAATCAATATAGATCTTCTAAAGACAATATTCACTTATGTATACAATTAGCGCAGAAGCGCATGCATTTTGAAATTTTTTCATGTATTAAAGTTTTGTATATGTAGATAGCGCAGAAGCGCTGTATGTTGTAATTATTGTATGTTGTAGATGTAGTTTTGTGTAGCATTGTGTAAATAAAGGGTGGTGGAGGGAGGAATAAAAAAATATCAAAACAGCAGTGGTTCTCTAGTTAGTAGACGGCCCACCTCCTCGCGGTTAGGGACGGGTAACGCTCCCGGAAATCCGGAGCGGCGAAGAGGCCGGTGTTCAAATATCATATGTAACAAATAACAGCTTTTGTAGAGTAGAAGTACTGCTTGATGTAAAATGTAGTTCTGTTTAGAAATTAGTACCCACTATTGTAACCTAGGCAGTGGGTTATGTAAGTCACAATTAAATGTACCTATGAAACTATTTGCATCAAGTTTAGAACTCCGCTCTTCCCGACGGCCGCGCCTCAACGGCGGGAATTGTGCCGCCCCTCGCCACACCCGCCCGCGCCTTACAGGTGGGACAGCGACGCCCTCAGTGCCGACCGGCGGACTCTTGCTGTACCTATGAAACTAGCTGCATAGCTGTCTCATGCTATGTGCCCCGATTTTTGTGGGCACATGGTTGGTAATAGGCAGCGGGGGAAGGATGCGACTCGAACATCTTAGCCTCTCCTTCCCAAGTGCCCCTGCCCGCCTTATCGCGGTGCAGCTGTTAAGCCTTCGGGCGACCGAGGGCAGGGGTGCGACGGTGTGCTGAACATCTTGTACACCGGTTCCGGTGGCTGCATTTGTCGCGGCGGGATCCTGGCCTAAGTTGGCGAAGGTCACCCGCCTTGCCCCTGGAATTCCGGGGCATGAGCCGCCAAGCCAGGGCGTGGTGACATGTCCCCGGTTAGGTTAGATGGGTCCAGACCCCCGAACGTCTGGGGGACCGGCCCAGCACCTGAGTAGGACTGGGTCTTTAGCCTTTTGGTGGGAACTCGGCCTAGCAGGGGGCGGACGGGGAGTGAATCCGCTCTCCCGGAATGCGGGAGGCATTCGCCGGTAAGGGAGCGGGAGAAAACTTCGATGATGCAGCCACTGAAGAGGACTAGTGCGCTGTACCCACGGCGCGCTAAACCTAGCATCTCAGTTGTTGACAGCTCTCGGTCGAGGGGCGTGACCGGTGAGCGAGCTGCATTTAGCCTCCCCCCATGCCAGAGAGGCCGGTCCGGGGAAAGAGACGGGCCTCCTTTCCTTTTCACTCTCAGGCAATATGGCAGATAATCAAGAGAGTGAACGAGTGCTTGACGGAGATTCGTCGCTGGATGCGAATATTAGCATCGCTGAGCGGCACGCGAGATTCTTGAGATTGCTAGACAGTAGTGTCAAAAATGGGAAAATTAGTAATATTGCTATCAACCAGATTAGGGACTGTGTAGCGGGGTGGGCAGTGGCCCATGCACAATTGGAAGGTAGGCTGTTAGAGTTAGAGAAAGAGAATGCACGTTTAAGAAATGAACCGATCCGACAGCGTTCGTATGCCGCGGTTGCAAGTACCCCTGTGGTGGTCAAGGCGCCATCGGCAAAAGAAACTATTCAACAAAACTTAAAGAAAACGCTACCGACGGTGTTTATTAAACCTAAATCAGGGGAGGACATTCGAACAGTCAAGGCTGAGTTCGAAAAATGTATCAATCCTAAGAGGGATAAAATTAAAATCAATAATGTCAGGACTGCGAAGAATGTATTGATTGTTGAAACTGCCTCGCAAGAGGATAGTGAAAAGATTCTGAGAAATTCACAATTGTCTGAGAAGCTGAAATGTGAACCCCCTCGTAAGAGACGTCCTTTGATGTGTCTTTATGACGTACCCACATATATGGATGCGGAAAGCCTACTGGATGCTATTTATACACAAAATTTTGATGTGTCTATGACGAGAGAGGAGTTTGATGGGCACTTCAAATTGCGATTTAAAGTAGGACCGCGAGACAAATTGACAGTGCATAACGTAGTAGAGGCCTCACCGGACCTTTGGAAGCATCTAACGAGGATCGGTAGACTGTATGTGGGTTACTCCGCATTAAATATCAAGGATTACTTGTCAGTACCTAGGTGCACGAAATGCCAAGACTTAAACCCCACTAACAAATATTGTGGTGAGGTGCAAGCCGTGTGTGCCCATTGTGGGCAGGCTGGGCATGAAAGAAAAGATTGCTCACAAAGGGATGGTCCACCCATTTGTGTACCATGCAAAAAGAGAGGGAAGAAATGTGGAGGTCCTAAAGATTGCCCCAGTTATAGAATGTTCCTAGACAGAATTATTCAAAGGACGGACTATGGCGACCCTTAAGGTGCCAAGGAAAAAAATCACCAAGCAAAGTTAAAAGAGATGCTGAGCGGGGCAAGCTTATTAGCAAAGCTCTTTCCACAGGTTCTCTGGTCGACCTTCCGGACCCTTCCGGGTCTGTAAGTCATCTGATGGTCGACGTCGGCGTCCAAGCCGAGGTTGAACTGGACGAAGCTCTGGGCCGGCTGACATGCCAGCTGGCGGAGGCTGTGGTGGAGGAGTCGGCGAACGGTGTTGAAAAGGGTGTGGACACGTCTTGTACACGAACTGATGGTGGCAGAATTGTGAATAATGTGGATAGTACTAATGCAAGTGAAGTTGAGTTTAATGTAAATAATGTAAATAGTAGTGGTGGTTGTGATGGTAGCGGTGGTGGTAGTGGTGTTGGTAATTTGTATAAAGCAGTCGGACCTGGTAATGTATATAGGGACTTTGAGGATTTGCTGCGGCTTTCAAGATTGGAAGAACCAGGCGTGCTAACGGTTGCATTGAGGCAACTTGTTCGTAGGGCACATGATTATGGGAATGACATAACATTCTCATCTTTGGAAGATGTTGATTGTATCCAGCTGGAGGCGGCAAACATTCCCTCTGAAACGGAAAAATTAAAGATCTTGGTGGAACAAGTATATTTACGAAGAGGTCGTAAATTTGACCTCGAGAAAATCTTCAAGGAAATGGTCAAAATGTATGGCCGTAATGTATGTGACCTATCCAAACCTTGGCCTGCCAGTCGGTTGCACGTATTCTATCCCCCTGGATAATGGGGAAGTTTAGAATGCTGCAAGTTAATGCTATGCGTAGCCATACGGTTACGCAAGAGCTTAGAAAGACTTCAGAGGAAGAGAACTTGGATGTAATAACTGTGCAAGAACCGGGTTCCTGTGCTGGTCGGGTCCCAGGATTTCCTGCGGTTGCGCAAGTGGTGTTCTCTGGGGAGAACCCCACGAGTGCAATCGTGGTACTTCACAAGATGATTAAAACTACAATTTTATATCAGTTCTGCAATGAGCATGTTACGGTTGTTCAATTGAACTTGTTGTCACACAATATGTATATTGTAAATATATACTGTCAGTTTCGGCAGCACATTACAATTTTCATGGAGCAGTTGACTTGGATCTTAAGAACCTTAGAAGGTCACCCTGTGATTGATTGTATGGGTGCAAATGCTAAGTCTCCTATGTGGCATAGTGTGGAGTTGGACGAACGAGGTTCTGAATTGGAGAATTTGATAATGGAAGCCCACTTAGTGGTGCTGAATCAACCAGGCAACCCACCTACCTTTTCTGGTAGGGCGGGGGCAGTTTCTAATATTGATGTCACTTTAGCTACGCTGCGTGCAGCGCCTCATGTAAGTAATTGGTGTGTCACTAGTAATTTAACTATTAGTGACCACAACTGCATATTCTTTGACTATGACACTGTGGTCCACGGGGAGACTGGCGTTTGGGAAGTACGATATAATTATCTGAAGACGGACTGGGGGCGACTAGCACGGGAATTCCGTCCGCCTGACTTGAGACCCAATCTTGATCTTGAGGAAGTGGAAGAAGCAGTAGACACTATTGTCACGGCGATTGAGGCCGCAATTGTTGCGGCGGTTCCTCAGGTGGCGAGGTTCGTTCGAAGGCAGTCTACTCCGTGGTCCCCAGAACTGACTGCGCTTAAGCGGTCTGTCAGAAGGTCACGGAGCAACTATAAAAGAAGCTTTGCCCAAGAGGAGAGGGATTTTCATCTACAGATATATCGTCGCCTGAAAGAGAGATATAAGTCATTGATACAGCGGACTCGCAGGCACTCGTGGGAAAACTTTGTCAAAGATCAGCTGGGATTGGACCCTTGGGGGGTCCCATATAAACTGGCCAGGGAGAAAATTAGATCGCCGACTAGGTTGTCCACGTTACGCCTGGATGGAAGACATACTACAACTTGGGAAGAAACAGCTAGTGTTCTGCTGGACATTTTATTGCCGGATGACAAAGAAGATGAAGACACAGAGGTGCAACATGATCTACGCCGGACAATGATGGAGGTATACAACAATGATGTACACGTCTATCCTTTCTCTGTTGAGGAAGTGGTGGCGGTACTCCATTCTTTCGCCAGAAGAAAAGCTCCAGGTTCGGATGGGATTCCCTCTGATATTCTGCAGTATCTGGCACCGCAGCTTGCTCCAGAACTGGCCGAGATCTATAACACCTGTTTGCAACTACAGGTTTATCCCAGGAGGTGGAAGATTGCAGAGGTAGTAATTATAAGGAAAGGTCCTGATAAAGATCCTCAGCTGCCGAAATCATATAGACCGATTTGTCTCTTGGATGTACCGGGCAAAGCCTTTGAGAAGCTGCTCACTGACAGATTATTAAGTCACCGAGCTCTGCATGGCATGAGCGATCGGCAGTTCGGGTTCCGGAAGGGTCGCTCAACCCAGGATGCGATCAATGAGGTAGCCCGGACTGTCCACACAGCCAGTGCAAAGTATGTTCTGGGGATAATGGTGGACATTTCAGGGGCCTTCGACAACCTGTGGTGGCCAGCTCTCTTCTCTTCTTTGCGGGAGATGGGATGTCCTCGGCTGCTATATGGTTGTTTGGAGGCCTACTGCGATGACAGACTAGCCAGGATCACAGCTCCTGGGACTGTTGTGTCCAAAAGGATCACCCGGGGTTGTCCCCAGGGATCGGTATTCGGTCCAGTTTTCTGGGACATAAATATGGAGTCTCTGCTTAACACCTTGCAGAGGGACACATCAGTGCTGGGTGTCGTGGCTTATGGGGACGATCTTGTCATTCTGGTGGAAGGAAATTCTCGACCCTCAATGGAAGAACATGCAAGACAGGCCGTGGAGATATTACAAGAGTGGTGCAATCGGTCTAAATTAACTGTTGCACCACAGAAATCATCATACATGTTGTTAAAAGGGAGGCTCAATAGAGATCTAACTGTAAGGATCGATAATGTTTTTGTCTCAAGACAACGTTCAGCGCGTTATCTGGGGGTATACCTGGATGAACGCTGGAGTTTTAATGTTCATATACAGCAGGCAGCAGCTAGATCTTTGGCCCTGTTTACTAAATTAATAACAATAGGACATAGGCGCTTTCACCTACCGTCGAAAGCAATTCATTTGTATCATAACTGTGTGTTGGCTCCGATCGTTGGCTATGGAGCGAGTGTGTGGGCCCACAGATTGACCCTGGTGAGGCCGGCTATGTCAGTCAAGAGAATCCAAAGAAACATATTGTTACGATGTATTGGTGCCTTTGGCACAAGTCCTACTGACGCATTGTTGGTAATCATGGGATTATGCCCTTTAGATCTGATTATTAGACAACAGGCAGCCTTTTATTGGCTGCGAAAACAAGATATTGAGCGGGTACGTGACATAATGGGAGCGCCCCTGACGAGTGTTAAATTGATCAAAAATGAATTACTTAATATTTGGCAGGACGAGTGGAATCGCTCGGATACTGGGAGAAGGGTTTATTCCTTTATTCCCAACGTCAGGGAGCGCCTGAAGAACAAGATCATACGGCCCTCTCAGGGCATAGTACACTTCCTGACTGGTCATGGTCCCTAACCGGTGTATTTACACCGTATAGGGAAGCGGCCGACGCCGGGGTGTGACTGTGGGTTCCCTCACGGTACCCCTGAGAATGTCGTGTTCCAGTGCCCCATATACGAGCAAGTTGCCTCAGTTGAGAGACAGCTTTTACCAGAAAATGACGTCATTGGAATTCTGAGCAATGAAGAGTATTTCAAACTGTTCTCTAAAATGGTCAATGCAGTGTCCAAGGAGGCTCAGCGTTTATACCAATTACGAATGAATGGCATTGTATAAATAATAACTGATTGTGGACTATTAGTGGTGTAAGAACCAGCTGGTAAACCCCAGGAATGGCGATTTACTCGGTCCGCCTGGGGTTTGGCCGCTGGAGGTGGTAGATGCTAAAAGTGGGAGGCATAGGTGAAGAAGTCACCTTTGTGTTTTTTGCATTAGAGGTACGTCAGTTTGTGTTAGTTTGGTTGGCTGCCTCTCACTAGTATTGTTTCACTGTGAAGTAGCATGGCACAAGAGTGATGTTTGTTTTAGTTCTTTTGTATATAACCCCTTAATTCAATAGAAGTAGATGTTCAAAAGGGTTGGTGGTGGAAGCTGAGAGATCATTCAGTAGTGGTTTCTGTTAGATTAGTAGCGGCCCGCCTCCTCGTGGCTAGGGACAGGCAACTCTCTGGGGCTAGCCCAGAGAGGCTAAGAGGCCGTTCTTTATTTTGTGTAATGCAGTAGAACTGCTTTTTGTTTTGTTTGTGTTTTATATGTAACCACTTTTGAAATATGTAGCTCTGTCGAGTTACGCAGCACGCCCACGCATAAGTGTTAGTAAGTGGGCATTGTATGTACAATAAATATTGAAAAAAATATATATTGTACCTATGAAACTATTTGCATCAAGTTTAGAACTCCGCTCTTCCCGACTGCCGCGCCTCAACGGCGGGAATTGTGCCGCCCCTCGCCACACCCGCCCGCGCCTTACAGGTGGGACAGCGACGCCCTCATTGCCGACCGGCGGACTCCCGCTGTACCAATGGGAAATCGGTCTGCGTGGCGCCACCCGGGGGAGGTGCGTTGCCTTCCGAAACTGGGTTAAAACCGCCAGAAGACCCTCCGATTCCCTGAAGTCGTCGATCGCATCAGGGCTCGGAGGAACCTGAGTGGGGCGGGGACCATAATGTCCAATCCCGTGGCCTTGTCGTGGCCCCATAGCTCAGTAACCCCTTCAGATGGGGTGAAGCTAACACGGGATGGGCCGTCCATGCATGTCGTTAAAAGGCTAGCCCTTAACTGGGTGCAACCCTCGCTAGTCCGCACTGGCCCATCGTGAATTATCAAAAGCGGTGGGTGAGACATGGTCGGTCATGATCCCCCGGTACGTGTGGAGACCCTCCGGGGAACCTAACTCGGGTTTGAGTGCCGCACCGTCTCGTTGATGTCAAACTCCACATATAAGACCCGGACTGACTCCTTTAACACCTTCCGGGCTGCGTTGATAGGCGTGGGTTGTGGTTGTGTCAAGGCAGGACATAAAACTCCCGTCCTGGCAGGACGTTAAATGCCCCCAACCCAAAGCGAAAGCAAAGGGTGTGTGGCGCAGGGGAAGCTGTGTCGAAGGGACACAACATCTGTCCCTGTACAGGGCACAACAACATCGGTGCCCTGTCTTCCCACGGCCACATTTGCTGGGGAGGGATCACGGCCTGAGCCGGCAAAGGCTCATCGCCGTGGACGGGACGTCCCGGACACATTCCGCCAAGCCAGGGCATGGTGACATGTCCCTGGCTAGGTTAGATAGGGCCAGACCCCCGAATGTCTGGGGGACCGACCCAGCACCTGGGTAGGGCTGGGTCCTTGGCCTTTATGGTGGAAACTCTGCCTATTAGGGGGCGAAGGCCGAGAGGTGAATCCGGCTCTCCGGAATGCGGTGGGCATTTGCCGGGGAGGGACGGGTGAAATCTCCAGTGATGCGGCCGTGGAAGGGGACTAGTACGCTGCAAACGGCGTGCTAAACCCAGCAGCTCACAAGGCTCTTGGTCGAGGGGCGGGACTGGTGAGCGAGCTGCAGATAGCCTCCCCCCATGCCAGAGAGGCCGGTCCGGGGAAAGAGACGGGCCTCCACATCTTGTCACTCTTCTGGAATTATGGCAGAAAACATGGAGAGTGATTATGCGCATGCGGAGCATGATGCTCCAATTGGGGAATTTGATGAAATGAGTGTCGCGGAGCGACACGCTTATTTCCTTCGTCTTTTCGAGAGAAGTATTAAACATGGGAAAATTAACGTTGAGCAGATTAGGGCCATAAAGGAGAACATAGCCACCTGGGCTCTGGCTCATGCAAGGCTGGAAGGCCAATATGCTGAAATAAAAGAAGAAAACTAAAGGCTGAGAAAAGAGCAACAACAACCCAAAAAGTCGTACGCTGCAGCTGCAGCTTTGCCAGTACAGCCAAAACGGACTGTGCAAGAAACAATAAAAATCAATCTAGAAAAGACAGTTCCTATGGTATTCGTGAAACCGAAAAAAGGTGAAGACGTAAGAAAGGTAAAAGAACAATTTGAAAAGAGTGTAAATCCCCGAACTGATAAAATAAAAATAAACCAGGTAAGAACAACTAAAAACTTATTGATCGTAGAAGTAGCCTCTCCTGAGGATAGTGAGAAGTTAATAAACAACCCAAAAGTAAAGGAAAATTTCATATGTGAAAAGCCAAGAAAACGAAGACCTCTCATGATGCTATACGATGTTCCCTCGTATATGACAGTTGACGATATGACGGACTGCGTATACGAACAAAATTTCGAAGATAAGATGACTCGAGAAGAGTTCTTGGAAAAGTTCAAGCCAAGTTTTAAGGCAGGTCCTCGAGACAGATCAACTGTACACCATGCGGTGGAAATCGCCCCCGACCTTAGGAAAGAAATAGTTAAGACAAACCGATTGTACATAGGGTACAATGTGATACCCACAAAGGACTATACAGCACTGGCCAAATGTTCCAAGTGCCAAGATTATGGCCATGTTGCAAAATACTGTACGTTTGAATCACCAGTCTGTCACAATTGCGGAGAGGAAGGTCATGACAAAGGAAACTGTACAAAACAAACACCTGTCTGTATCCCCTGTAAATATAGGAAAAGAACGTGCCACACTCCAGGGAAGGAGTGCCTAACGTATAAATTGTTAATTCAAAGACTTATACAAAGAACTGACTATGGCGACTAGTTACAATATAACAAAACACAAATCACCTAGTAAGGTTTTAAGGGATGCGAGTAGGTGGAGGAGATTAAGACTATCTCATCTGCCTGTGGACGAGTGTGATGGTGTGGAAGGAAGGTCTTACAATGTTACAGGTACACCAGAGCAGCGCGAGATGGCGGACTACTACTACCGGGCTGGGTCCGTCCCGGTTTCTGGGGAGAGGCAACCGGGGACGGCGGCTGCCGAGGCGACGGAGGGGAGTGCCAGCAATCTCCCCACTCCGCCGGAGCGGCTGCGGACATCGGACTACTCCTGCCGGGCCGGGTCCGTCCCGGCTGCTGGGGGCTTCCCGCCAGCCACAGCGACCATAGAGGCGCAGGAGGGGAGTATCTATACTCTCCCGGTTCCATTGGTGCAACCACAAACGACGGAATCCTCCTGCCAAGCCGGGTCCTTCCTGGCTACCAGGAGGCGGCCTCAAACCAAAATGGCCGAGGAGGGGAGAACGTATACTCTCCCGGTCCCACCAGTGCGGCCACCGACAACCGACTTCTCCTGTCAAGCCGGGTCCTTCCTGGCCAGGAGAAGCCTCCCAGCTTCACTCATGAAGGCAGAAGAAGGTGCGGCGCGAGACTCCCGTTTGGCTGGGGTCCCCCTAGCCTTGGAGACGACGCCGCTGGCGCCTTCAGCAGAAGACACCGACAATCGTCAGTTAAGAGGCAGTGGGCACAAAGTAGACAATAACAAAAGTGTGAAACAATTAATTTCTGGTGATGGTTCTTTGGACATAACAGCTAATAACAAAACTGTAGTTGAATCGACTGGTGATGGCTCTGTAACTGTAAATACACCTAAATACAATACATGCCCGCCAGGGAACATATACAATATCTGTAGTGAGACATTGCAGCTTGGTAGGTTAGAAAATCAAGCACTGATGATGGCTGCCCTGAAGCAGTTGGTCAGAGCTGGGCACCCGAGAGGAAACAAGATCACATTTCCAACTCTGGAGGATGTGGACTGCGTCCAGCTAGCGGCGGTAAATATCCCCCAAGATTTTGAACAATTAAAAGAATTAGTCACTGAAGTATATGCGAGGCGGGGAAGGAAATTTGATCTCACGAAAACTTATGAAGAACTAGTAAAGATGTATGGGAGGATAACATATGATCCTGTCCAGACCTGGCCGAATAGCATGGTACATACTAGATATCCAGACACATATTAAGTGCTACCAAGTCAATGCAATGAAGAGCTCCCTGGTTATGCAGGAGCTATGTAGACTCTCAGAAGAAAACAAGGTAGACATAGTACTAATACAAGAACCAAATGTTGCCTCTCGGAGGACCTTGGGCTTTCCCGTAACAGCACAAGTAATAACATTTGGACAGACCCCTATGACAGCTGTAGTTATTCTTAACAATATAATAAAAACCACAGTAACTCCGCTGTACCGGTCCCAAGCCCGGGGCCTCATTATGCAAGTGATGAGGAAGGAGGAGGGGGAGGAGTAACAACCTCGTTTAAAAAACCAGAGTTCACCTGGCCCGGGTGATAGTACTCTGTCAGGGCCCCTTTGCTAGGGTTACAGCGAAGACCTCAACGGTAGTGAAGGCGGAGAGAACGAATCTCGGTACGGTGGAACTAGCGGAAGAGGCACATAATACGATAAATCCACCCTGCGTCTGACTTGTAACAAGCGGCACTGTGGTCGGCGTCTGTTCACCAGAGGTGCGGCCGTAATACAAATTCTGGAACTAACCACTCCAGTCTTAACCACTGAGCTTTTCTGAGCTCAACCCTTTGATTCTAAGTACTATTATGGAGCGTTTTAGTAATTACAAAATTACCCCAGGTGGTAACAAATCCTCCGCCATCAGTGGCGCAACTAGTCTATCGGATTCTGGGGAGACTAGGCTGAAACGCTATATCCCAAACCAGAGGAAATCGAAGTCTTTTGACCGACTCATGCCCAAGGTCGAAACATTTTTTGGAACTATCAATATTAACTCTCTCTTGACACCAGGAAAACTCTATAAATTAGGAGACACACTAAAAGAACAAAATATCAAAATTTTAGCCCTGCAAGAAACAAGGTTGCCTGATGAGAATACCATGGATTTTGGAAACTACCGATTGTTTAAAAGTAAAACAGACAAAAGGATTCTTAAAAACACTCCGCATCTGGGTGTTGCATTCGCAATTTCGCAAGACATTCTTGGCTCCGTAATCGAAGTAAATCCAGTAAACAACAGACTAATGACAATTTCCATGAAATGTGCAAATAAAATGTACTGTTTAATTAACGCACACATGCCTATCAACCAGGAGAATAAAACAAATCCAGAAAAAGTAAATAAGTCATGGGAAGTGTTAGAGAATACAGTCTCCAAAATTCCTCAAAATTATGTAAAGATTTTAATGGGTGATTTTAATGCACAGTTAGGGAAAGAGAGAAAATTTAGAAAAACGGTCGGTGAATTCCCTGCACATAAATGGACCAATCAAAATGGAAAGAGGCTGGTAGAATTTTGCAGAAATTTCAATCTCAAAATTAAGTCAAGTCATTTTAAGAAAAAACCTTCAAAACAAAAGACATGGCGATCACCTAACAAGGACATAGGTGAATTCCAAATTGACCATATTGCAATCTCGTATCCATGTCACAAAGAAATTTTAAATGTTCAAGTTCGTAAAGGCGCCAATATTGACTCAGACCATTACTTAACCCGTGTGAAACTAAAGCTAAAACCCCAAAATTTCAACAAAAGGACACCATTAATCCCCAAATTTGACACCAGTAAAATCCAACCATCATTATTAGCAGACGAATTTGACAAAACAAGTGCACAAACTTGGGAACAACTCAAACACAAGATTATCAAAACAGCTCAAGATCAAATTCCTTTACGAAAACACAAGAAACATGCTTGGTGGAATGAAAACTGTGATCATGCAATCAAAGCCAGACAAGAGACATTTAAAGCATGGAATAGCAACAAGACAGAAGACACATATGATACATTCCTGACAACTAGAAAAGACACTTCAAAACTAATTAGACAAACAAAAAGACAATATGAGAATAGTCAACTCTTAGAAATTGAAGAAGATTTTCAGAAATACAATACCAGAAATTTTTATAAAACTTTTAAAACCAAAATAAAGGGGTACCAACCCCAGAATCTTTGCTTCAAGAAGGAAAATGGACAGTTGGCTCTTAACAACCAAGAAAATTGCAAAGAACTTTCTAAATATTTTAAGAATCTTCTAAATTGCCCCGAGCCCACAGAAAGATTTC
Source organism: Schistocerca americana (assembly GCF_021461395.2). Lineage (NCBI taxonomy): Eukaryota > Metazoa > Arthropoda > Insecta > Orthoptera > Acrididae > Schistocerca > Schistocerca americana. Next base: position 199,005,317 of record NC_060127.1, read on the forward strand.
CACCAAAAATTCCCCAACAATGCAATCCAGTTTCACTTGCACCAAATGAAGAGGAAATCATTAAAGAAATTCATAGGTTGAAAAACAACAAAGCATCTGGTGAAGATGGAATTGTTGCAGAACTTTTAAAGGCAGCTGGTCCAAAAACCGTTAAAGAAATTACTTCAATCATGCAAAACATTTGGCAAACTGAAAAAGTTCCTGATGAATGGAAAACCGCCTTGATTCACCCACTTCATAAGAAGGGAGACAAAACTGATGTTAATAATTACAGAGGAATTTCTCTCCTTCCAGTCACATACAAAATCCTCTCTCAATGTCTTCTGAACCGAGCACAACAACAACTTGAATGGAAAATTGGCGAATATCAAGCAGGTTTCAGGCCAAATAGATCTTGCCCAGAGCAGATTTTAGTCCTCAAACTAATTCTCAGACATCAAAAAATTTACAATAAAAAACTAGTTTGTACCTTTGTAGATTTTAGAAAGGCTTATGACTCAGTGGATCGTGAATCTCTTTTCCAAATTGTGAAAGAACAAGGCCTGGATCCTAAAACCACGGCAATTATCAGAGACACGCTAACTGGTACAAAATCAAAAGTAAAGTTCAGAGGAGAAATTTCAGAATCCTTTGAAATAAAAACAGGCGTGAGGCAAGGTGATGGACTCTCTCCGTTGCTATTTAACTGCGTTCTAGAAAAAGTATTACAAGAGTGGCGCGAACGAAAATTGGAGTTCAAAATTGACCAACCAGTGAAATTAGGACGAACAAATATTCGAATAGACTGTTTGGCCTTTGCAGACGACTTGGTTATTCTAACGCAGGACATCCAAATTGCTCAGAAACAAATAGAAATTCTTAAAGAAACAGCAGAAAGAGTAGGTCTCCAAATCTCATTTGAAAAAACACAGTATATGACTAGCAACAAACTGGCACCCAAACTTTTGGAAACTAAGTATGGAAAAATCAAAAGAGTTTCGCAATTCAAATATTTAGGTGAAACAATCTCAGAGACTGGTCTAGAAAAAATTGGAAATGAAATTCGTTGTCAAAAGATGGAGACAGCTTTTAGACTTACAAAAGACATCTACAACAAAAAATGTCTCTCGAGGTACTCTAAATTGAGACATTACAACACGGTCATAAAACCAGAGTGCCTTTATGGGGCTGAAACGCTAATTTTAAACAGAAAAAAGGAGATTCAAGAAATCCAAAAAAGAGAAAGAAAAGTAATCAGAAAAATTCTAGGTCCAAAATATACTGAAGAAGGAACATACAGGCTAAGAGCAAATAGTGAAATTCAACAATACACCAGCATATATTCGGATATGAAAAAACGCAGATTAAAATTTTATGGGCATATTAAAAGAATGGATGCTACCAGACTAACTAAACAAGTAGTGGAATTCTACGAAAATCGAAGTAAAGCTAAATTTGAGACAATAAAATGGATTGCTGCTATAAAAGAGGACATGAAAGAGGCAGATATAAAACAAGATGAAATTCAAGACAGAAAATTATTTAGGCAAAAAATTCATGACTGGGTAGTTGGTCAAGCTGAAAAACCAAAGAAAACTGGAACCACATGGTCTGATGAAAGGAAAAGAGCTCATTCCGAGAGAATGAAAACAATTTGGGCAGAGAGAAAGTCTAAAAGAAAATAACTGAATGCCCCGTGATTGTACTTCGCGTGGTCCAGTAGGGCCCAAACGTGAATAATAATAATAAAAACCACAGTGTTAACACAATTTTGCACAGAACACATAATAGTTGTAGAAGCAAATCATCAAAATTCGTTCTGGTATCTGATTAATATTTATTGTCAGTTTCGAGATCCAATTGACATTTACCTAAGGCAGCTCAGTACCATACTGCGAGCCATACAGGGGAGGTCATTTATAATCTCAATGGACAGCAATGCTAAGTCCCCTCTCTGGCACAGCCGAGTACAGGACCCAAGGGGCATTGCCCTTGAGGATGTGATTATGGAATTTAATTTAAATGTGGTGAATCTCCCTGGCAATCCTACTTATAGGAGTAGAGCTGGGGCAGCTTCACATATTGATGTTACGTTAAGTTCTATCAATATCGCAAATCAAATTCATGACTGGCACGTATTAGAAAATCATACAACAAGTGATCACAATACTATCGAATTTACATCGGCACACGAGCTACAACAGGCACCAGAGAGGTGGACCATGCAGTTTGATTACGGGAGAGCCAATTGGGACCTCCCAGAGGCGGAATTCAATCCTCCAGAGTTGGAAGACGGAGTTTTTGATATAGAGGAGGCCGTCGAGGCCTCAACAGCTTCAATTAGGGCAGCTGTCGCCGTGGCAATACCGATGAGGAGGCGTCTCATCTGTAAGATGACTTCTCCGTGGACTCCAGAGCTAACTAGGCTCCGGCAGTCTATGAGGAGGGCGCGCCGCAATTACCAAAGGTCTTTCACCATGGAGGAAAGACAGTATCATCTCAGAATATACAGACAGAAAAAAGACATTTTTAAAGAAACCCTATACCTACATCGCAAACAGAGTTGGGAAGACTTTGTAACGTCTCACTTGGCTCTTGATCCATGGGGTATACCGTATAAAATAATACGTGAAAAAATACACTCACCAATGTATCTCTCTACTGTGACAATAGGAGACTCGGACCAAATGACGACCAACTGGCTGGAAACGGCCGAGGGGCTACTTCGTGTGCTCCTACCCGACGACCGACCTGACTCAGACGATGAGATGCAGTTGGCGCTAAGGCAACAAGACCAACATGAATACCACAACGCAACACAAATATACCCCTTCTCACCAGAGGAGGTGGCGAACGCCATCCTGTCCTTCGGAAAACGCAAAGCACCGGGACCGGATGCGATTCCTGTAGAGGTTCTGCAGTGTCTAGTATCCAAGCTGGCCCTGGTGTTAGCAAAGATCTATAACAGATGCCTGGAGACGCGAACCTTCCCAACCATTTGGAAAATAGCAGAAGTTGTAATTATAAAAAAGGACCCGGACAAGGACCCCACGGTCCCTAAATCATACAGACCGATCTGCCTGTTAGATGTAATGGGAAAGACCTTCGAGAAGTTGTTGGTGTCTAGACTGTCGAGCCATAGAATTCTGCATGGTATGAGTAACCTGCAATACGGCTTTCGAAAAGGCAAATCAACATCCGATGCCATAAATCAGGCAGCCAGTATTGTGCACTCATCTATGAAGAAGTATGTTCTGGGGATCATGGTAGACATTTCCGGAGCCTTTGACAACATGTGGTGGCCGGCTCTCTTCTCTCGGCTACGGGAGATGGAGTGTCCGGCGGCGCTTTATGGTTGTCTAAAGGACTATATTGCCGGAACAGAGTCGCCAAAATAACGGCTCCTGGTGCCGTGGTGTCGAAAAATATCACGAAGGGCTGCCCACAGGGTTCAGTGTGTGGACCAGTGTTCTGGGATATCAACATGGATCCCTTGTTGATAACCCTGGATGAGAGCAACATGGTACTGGGAGTCGATGCGTATGCAGATGATCTTCTCGTCCTTGTTGACGGAGACAGTCGCACGGCGATCGAGGAAAAAACAGCTCGAGTGTCGGAAATCTTAACGCAATGGTGCAAACAGTCCAAGCTTCACTTGGCACCACACAAGTCAAACTACATATTACTAAAGGGAAAACTTGCACGAGATCCGGTTATAAGATTAGAAAACCGTATAGTAGTCAGAGCAAAATCCGCTAGATACCTGGGCGTCCTCATCGATGAAACCTGGAGTTATGCTCCACACATCGCATATGTAGCATCTAAAGCCTTAACACTGTTTAACAAACTGATAAGTATCGCACAACGACAATTTCACCTGCCACCGGCAGCAACACACATGTACAATAACAGTATTCTTGTGCCTGTTGTGGGGTATGGCTCCAGTGCCTGGGCCCACAGACTTGTGCAGGTTAGGCCAGCACTGCAAATAAAGCGTATACAGCGAAATGTTATTTTACGGTGTGTGGGTGCATTTGGCACCACACCTACAGATGCTCTCTGTGTGATAATGGGACTTTGCCCCCTTGACCTCAAAATCAGACAACATGCAGCAATTTACTGGTTACATAAAAGAGATTATGACAAAGTAAGAAGGATAATGGGAATGTACCTATATAACGTAAAAGAGATTAAACAAAGGACAATACAACTATGGCAGGAACAGTGGGAAAACTCTACCACTGGTAGACGGGTCTTCAACCTCGTTCCCAATGTGAGGGAGAGATTAAAACTAAGACACATGACAGCAACGCAGGGAATTGTACATTTTCTATCCGGACACGGCCCCTATCCGGCGTACTTTCACGGGATAGGCAGCTGGCCAACACCTGGATGTGTCTGTGGTGCCCCAGAGGGGACGCCCGAGCATGTTGCCTTCGAGTGCCCAGGCTTTGATCCAGTTGCCTCAGAAATGAGAGGGGAACTAAGAGACAAACAATTACAAGACATGATAATAAACCCTGACTTATATAAAACGTTACAAGATCTAGTCGAAAATGTTTCTAAATTCGCACAACTAATTTTTGAATAATTACCGAGTTAATAAAGAAAAGCCTTACTCATCAGCCGGGCTGACGAGTATTGTGCATCGTGAAATTTAAAAGACCATAATTAAAGGCCCTTGGAGGGGGAATGGCAGCAGTGGTCCTGACAACTGGAAACCCGTTGGTGGGGCCTGGCTGCCCGCCCACTCCTTGGGGAAACCACAAAATGGGGACGATACTGAGGGCAAGATGGAAGAAGTAGGTAGGCTCCTCACTCTATGGAGACATAGAGAGGAGGGATGCCTAAGGGTGTTTCCCAGGCTAAGTTGCCTTCATATCCTCCTACTAACACACCTGCAAGGAAGATAAACCCGACTAGACAACTCTACATGAATGTACATAACTCAAGCGATAACACATTCTTTTCCATGAATTACCAACAATATTGACCAAATGGCATAAGTACAAAACACACATTAAGTAGAAATAACTAATACAATGTAAATTTGGTAGATTGTGCAAATGCGCGTGTAAGAAATTAGCAAACCTTGTAGATGTAGAAATGTATTTGTAGATAGCGTTTTTCATTAAGGGTGGTGGAGGGATAAGAAATAAAAAAGATCCAACTCGGCAGTGGTTTTGCGATAGTAGTCAGCCCGCCTCCTTGTGGCTAGGGACGGGCAACGCTCCTGGTTATCCGGAGCAGCAAAGAGGCCGAATATTGTAAATTGAATTACATTGTATTGTATGTATTGTAGTATAGCAGTAAAGTAGAAATCACTGTATTTACAAGTAGCTACTGTTTAGAATTAGTACCCACTTTTGTTATCTCGATAGAGTCCATGGGTTTCTACCCACAGTGAGAGGCAGATTAAAGAACAAGATAATAAAGCCCTCACAGGGACTAGTTCACTTCCTTACTGGACAAGGTCCCTACCCCACGTACCTGCACAGAATAGGGAAAAGGCCAACACCGGAGTGTGACTGTGGTGCCCACGAAGGATCGCCAGAACACATAGTGTTCGAGTGCCCAATATATGAACAGGTTGTCTCAGGGGAGAGGCAGCTTCTGCGGACTAGAAATGTTAATGAAATATTAACAGAAAGCGAATTGTTCAGCAATTTCGCAAAATAGGTTAACAAAATCTCAAGGGAGGTCCAGCGAGCCTACCTTGGGAGAGAGTAAATGCGCTTAAGATCTAATGCGCAATTGTAAATATGTAGATACTATGTTGTTTAAGTCTTGACTTAGAGTAGCTAGTAGTTGTAGTTAGATCAGCATGGTGGTGGGGGGAATAAAAGAGTAGCATAAATGGAGTGGTTTCTCTAGAAGTAGCGGCCCGCCTCCACGTGGCTAGGGACGGGCAACTCTCTGGCAGCGTTCCAGAGAGGCTAAGAGGCCGATGATTGGCATTTAGCAAAGCTACTTAATAACTAGATAGTATGCATGCATTAATAATCCACTCCTGTAGTGTAAGTAGCAGAGATGGATAGTCATAATACGCCCACTCAAAAGTGTTAGAAAGTGGGTTATGCATGTTCCATAAATTTGGGAAAAAAAAAGAAAAATTTGTACCTATGAAACTATTTGCATCAATTTTAGAACTCCGCTCTTCCCGACGGCCGCGCCTCAACGGCGGGAATTGTGCCGCCCCTCGCCACACCCGCCCGCGCCTTACAGGTGGGACAGCGACGCCCTCAGTGCCGACCGGCGGACTCCCGCTGTACCTATGAAACTATTTGCATCAAGTTTAGAACTCCGCTCTTCCCGACGGCCGCGCCTCAACGGCGGGAATTGTGCTGCCCCTCGCCACACCCGCCCGCGCCTTACAGGTGGGACAGCGACGCCCTCAGTGCCGACCAGCGGACTCTCGCTGTACCTATGAAACTACTCCGCGTCTTCGTCGCGTGCGGTCGAGCGTCGCTTGCGCTCCCGTTCTTTCGGCGTTTTGGGTGGGGAAAACGTGTGCGAACGATCTGAAATTTGGCACAGAGCTTTGCGTTGTGACCATACAACGTGTGTAGAATTTTTTTTGCCGTCGCTCAAACCGTTTTTGAGTTATCGTGACATTTTCGAAATTCGAAATTTCGGTGTTTTTTGGCCTATTTATCGAGTTTTTGGTGTTTGTGAAGCGCTTCATCGACGCAGACTACATCGTGCAACGTCGCTGACGCATTATCTGCATGATCCAACAGGTATTTCTATCCGTTTTTTTTTTTTTTGTAATTATCGATGTTTTCATAATACCATGATGTACCTAAATTTCGGGGATTTTTCCACCTGAGTGGGAGTGAAGGGGCGCAAAAACCGTATTTCAGTTGATAATGCACGGTAAAGTGGTCTACTGTGCCCAGGAACCGGTCTTTTGGTGGTCGTGAGCTGTCCTTTGTCTGCCGCGCGTTCCGCGTGTGTTTAGAAATCCGTTGCCATCCGTCCAGTGCAAGGGGTTAGCTAGCTTCCAAGCACACGGCTGTATTCTTGGGGTTTTTATCAGATAGTGCCTAAAAAACTGTGTCTTCCTTTGTTAGTTTCAAAGTTACAGACAATCTTAGCGAAGAATACGTGGTAACCACGTGGTGACCGGAAGTTGCCGATAATCACCCAAAAACCTGGCGGAGAAAAAAATCTGAGCCCACCGGTTTGTAAACGTCCCCATGCTCCATCAGACGACGTAGGAAAATTAGGGTGTCTCTTTCAAGATTTAGCAAATACATCGGCTTTCCTTACGGCCGCGCGCACACGCGTTGCCGTTCAGCCGCGCTTGCCGCGCTGTGTCTGGTCACTCGTACAAATAGGGACAGCGCCTTCTCGAGCAAAGAACTGAGCATCAGGGCCGTGTACCCAGCTTAATCCCCTCTCAAATGGAGCAGTTTAAGAAGTACTTTCCTTTCATGGAGTAAGACATACCCTCTGTTTTCTGTCACAGTCCGCAGTCCTTCACGCGGTTAAGAAACTGTTACCCAATACAGAAATAAGTTGAAGGTAAATGCCATGTGCACTGTCTAGAAGCCCATTTATTACCCTCTCGATCCCCAGCGAGAAAAGGCTAGGTCTCTCTCACACTTTCCGAACAGCAGCCACTTTTGTCTAGTGTGAGCGATAGTACCCGCATGCCTAAACGCGGGTTCACATAAATTAAATCGGCATCCTGCCGCTGCTTACTCACCAATAGTATATGTATAAATATTTTTCTAGTACGTAAGATTCTTCTATCTTCACATAATGTCTTCCTCGGTGCCAATGGCGTGTAACGTTAGTAACTGAAATTAAAATCGTGGAGCAGTGCGTACCGCTCGGCTGGGAGGCGTGCGCATCCGATTTTTCCTTCCGCTACCCCTGTTCTTAAGATACTATTTAAGAAACAAATTCTCCCGTAGATGATAGGTTGTTATTTCTGTTTTTTGGTTGTGTTAGTTTAGGATTAAGGCTTGTGGAAGTGATGTCGTGTGTACCGTGCAGCTTGCCGGAATGTGGATACAGTAATCGGCAAAATTCATGCCGTTACCAAAGCTACAAATAACCATTGTGCGTATCATTCTGTAGCTTACTTCCTGCTCATTTCAAACCAGTGCTTAGTGTTTAAAGATGTCTCTTGTGTTATAGGTCAGGCATTTAGGTTTTGAAAGGAATCTTGTGTGTGCTGAGTAGCCAGCGTGCGCGTGCATACGAGCAGTGACATTAAACTGCAATTTTTTCTACCAATACAGTAGCTCTTAAAATCTTATTAGTTAATACATTGATAGTGTAGTCTTCCCCTTGTTCTAATATCTTGCTTTCCATCACTTGCTAAGTAGTCTGAGAAACTAGATGACTTAAATTTCAGTCACAATTGTAGCAAAAAGCAGTGCAAAAATTATTGTTACATCTCGTAATTCTATGATAGATTAGGCAACATATTTAGCAGATAGGGTAGTGTGTTGGGCGGTGAGAATCGACTTGTCTACGAGCCATTAACGCCCTCTAGCGATATCACGGCCTAAAGGACTGAGCACACCAGAGGAACTGCCCCAAAATGGGGCTCAGCAAAGAGAGTCTCGGAGCAGCTAATGAACCTGGTGCAAACTCTGTGGTCACCACAGACAAGGACGACTCAGGAAGATGCTCAGATCTCCAGGAAATGATGAACATCAGGGAAGAGATGGAAGCCTTCATTTTTAATTACACAAACAAGATAAACAATGGACAAAAAAGATTCATTCTAGGGAAGCTATCTGAATACGAGCAGATACTAAAGAAGTATCAGATGGAGATCCTAGAACTCAAAACAGAGTTAAGGTGCATGAAGACTATGGAAACAAAAGTTTCATCAGAGGTCGAAAGCTATGCCAGCAAGGCAGCTGCAAAACCAGCACCTAAACAACAGCCCATAAAAACGCAACATTCGAAAGTGCTAATGATCAAGCCAGCAGAAGGTTATCAGAAAACTGGAGAGGAAGTGGAAGAAACTGTAAGACACCTTATTTCAACATCGCTGAAGGATGTTCGCATATCAAGATGCAAGAAGACCAGAGAAAATGGCATTGTCCTCGAAGTCCCTAATGACCAGGATGTTGATAAAATCAGGAAGTGTGGTGAAGTCACACAATCAGGATTAACAGTCTCAGATCCAAAGAAGAGAAATCCAAAGATAATAATCTTTGATGTTCCGAGGAACACAAACGAGGAGGAATTGAAAATGGAATTATATGAGAGAAACCTCGCAAGACTTAACATTCAGAGGGAGGAGGTTATGGAGGGTACCAAGGTACTGTTTAAGACTGGTCCAAGAAACAGGAAAGAGGCAAACCTAGTGCTGGAAGTAACAACAAAGGTGTGGAACAGTCTATCTGAACAAGGTCACGTCTACATAAATTGCACCTCTCACAAAGTGCAGGACTATAACAATATAAGCAGATGCTTTAAATGCCAGGGTCATGGACACACAGCAGCAAAGTGTAAAAATGCAGAAACTACCTGCGGCCACTGTGCAGAATCAGGACACACTTTCAAAGAATGCACAAAAAAGAACCAACAGGCCCAATGTGCAAACTGCAAGCGTGTGAAGAAGCCGCATACTCACGCAGTGACTGATAAAACATGCCCAGAATACATTAGGATCAAGACAATACAAAACAGTAGAATCGACTATGGACAATAACAACAATAGAGTGCCACAACGAGGAAGAAGAATGCAGACAGGAACACAGTACAGAGACATAAAAATACTACAGTTAAATGGGCAAAGAGCAAGAATAGTTCCAGACCAACTGGCGCACTGAATCCTTGAGGAAAACATAAATGTGCTATTGATCCAAGAGCCCTACTGTCTCAATAATATGGTAGGTGGATATCCATCAGACTTCCAACTTATGTACAACTCTAAAGAAGGTCCACCAAAGGCAGCAATAGCAACCAGATCTCAAGTGATAACAGCTATGCAGCTGACAAATTTCAGTAATACTCACATGGCTGTCGCCAGCATTAACGGAGAATTTGGGGAAATGTACATAGCCAGTATATACTGCCAATATGGGGCAGCTATAGACGAATTCCTGCAAAAATTAGACACTCTCCTGGATCAGCTAGAAGGGAAACCAGTCATAGTAGGACTGGACTCGAACGCAAACTCACCAGCCTGGCATAGCTCCACGACAGATGAAGCGGGCAGAATGCTTGAAGACTTCATCGCACAAAGAGGACTAATAGTGATGAACGAAATGTCAGACCTCACAACATACTGTGTCCCAAATGGACAAAGCAACATCGATGTGACAATCTGTACTCCCCCAGCAGCCAGAGCCCTGTGCAGCTGGACGATTCATGAGGAATGGACATCAAGTGACCACAGGGCTATAACATACAAAATCAAAGCACCCCAAAGGAGAAGAGAGACAGAGAAATTGGCGACATATAACACAAACTTTGCAAAATGGCCCATCTTTGACAAACAGCTTGTCAAGTCCACAGAGAACTGGCCACAGGGGACAAATGGTGTAAATGGAATGGCTACCAGACTGCAGGAAGCTATCTATGAATCCTGCAACAGATCCATGAGAAAGCGAACTCGTGTGCAGAACCCAGTTCCATGGTGGAGTGCAACTCTTGCTGACTTGAGGTGTGACACCATATCTGCACGACGTACATTACAGCGAACACAGAGAAGCAACAACCAGACTGCTACAGAAGTAGCAAAACAGCACTATAACAGGACGAAAAACAAATATAACAAAGAAATCGTCCAAGCCAAAGAGAAGATGTGGAAAAAGTGGGTATCTGACTGTGATCAGAATGACCCCTGGGCCATAGTGAAGAAAGTAATCCGGCCAAAACGCGGCACAGAAAACGTACTGAGTAACGTAAAAGTCACAGACCAGACTACAACAATAACATGGAAGGAGACTATAAGGTCATTGCTACAGAGCCTGCTTCCTGACGACAATGCAGATGAGGACACTGTCGAACAGCAGGTGGTGAAGATGGCCAACGAGGATTATGAAAACAGTGACATAGACCCCGAATTCACGCCAGAGGAAATAGGGACTGCTATAAAGGCCTGTAAACCAGGCAAAGCGACAGGCCCAGATGATATTGACGACAAAATAATAAAGAGGGTCTGGCACACGAGTCCCCATCTCCTGGTGGACCTATATAACAGCTGTCTGCAGGAAAGAAAGGTCCCAGATGAGTGGAAAAAGGGTAATGTGTGTATTCTGCTCAAATCAGAAGAAAAACCCAGGGATGAGCCAAAGTCATACCGCCCAATATGCCTGCTCCCTATCATAGCGAAGGTCTTAGAACGCCTAGTTGTAAATCGCCTTGACAAGTTGTATGACGAATCAGGGCTCAAGGCTCCAAACCAATTTGGGTTCCGTAAAGGTGCCGCAACTGAAATGGCCATTAGGCAGCTCCTAAGCAACGTTCAATGTGATGAAAAGTACGTAGTGGTTATCTTTGTGGACATAGCAGGTGCCTTTGACAACCTCTGGTGGCCTAGTGTCATGAGACGCCTAAGAGAAATCCAGTGCCCACGTAACCTCTATGATCTGATGGTGGACTATTTTAAGAACAGAACAGTTATAGTTAATAACAGGGCCGGATGTGTAGAGAAAACAGTCACCAAGGGATGCCCACAAGGCTCCATTTGTGGCCCATTCCTATGGAACCTTGTCTTCGACGAGATAGTAAACGAAAAGGAGGGTGATCAATGGACAAAAGTGGCATACGCTGATGACCTAGCCATTATCGTTAGGGGACAGAGCCGTAAACAAGTAGAAGACCGAGCAATGCGGGCCCTAAAGGAGGTAAGCGAATGGACCAAAAAGAACAAGCTAGGGATATCTAAACATAAAACAGTAGCCATGACCATCAAAGGCAGTTTTGACAGGAATAGACCGCCAATAATCCCATTTGAGGGGGGTAACATAAAGTTCGTCTCAGAGGCCACATACCTGGGTGTAACCCTTGATGAAAGACTCCTTTTCACACCACATGCGAAAAACATCCAGAGAAAGCTAGGTGCCATCTCAGGCTTGCTATTGAGGGTTACTAGAACAGAGTGGGGCCTGCAAAAGAAGTCCCTAAAACTGATATACCAGGGCCTATGCCTCTCTGTCTGTAGATACGGTGCAGCAGCATGGGGACATCGCACAAAGCACAGGTATGTAAAAAGGATACTGGACGCAATACAAAGGCCATTTCTATTGCAAATGACCAAAGCTTGCAGGACAGTGTCAACTGATGCCCTGCAGGTGTTAACGGGAAGCTTGCCGCTGGACCTAGAGGTAGTGAAGGCAGCCTTGCTATACTATGCAAGACATGAGGTGGTTGGCCTGGTTGCCGGGTTCCAAGCTCCAAGAAACATCGCTGGGCAAAATCCTAGATGTAGTACTAAAAAAAGAATAGAGTGTATGTTGCAGGAGGAGTGGCAGAACAGATGGAACCAGGGACTGACTGGAAGGGAAACATACAACTGGGTACCAGATGTGGGAATGTGGCAGAAAGGCTGGCGGAGGGCGATAATCCCACCACACTCCCTAACCTGCCTGCTGACAGACCATGGGCTGAAAAAGAAGATCTGCGACCTGGGCATAGAGGAAAGCACCAGATGTACATGTGGTGAAGAAGAAGACACAAACCACATACTCTACACCTGCACACAATATGCAGAGCCAAGAGGTAAGCTCATTGAGGCAGTGGGACCTGAATCCTTCAGGAGTAAACAAACACTGCTCCAAACAAAGCAGAGCTACTCAGCAATCAAATCATTTGCTGAGGAAGCTTTTGACATCAGAGAAGTCACCATGATCCTCAGTGACCTGGCTTAAAATATCCAGGTTCTCTGGATATTCAGAACAGCGACCAAAGAGATCATGGGAACGTTACTTGTAAAGCACAGAAGGACACCCATGATTCCGAAACAGCCCTGATATCTTGCGCACTTGGAAGAGTCATGGCTGAGTGTGGAGGGGTGACGAGCTGCCTCTCAGAACCACCGATGATGCCTCTACATGGATCCTGGGACACCAGTGGCGAGAAGGGTATGTCGGAGGGGAAAAGGAACAAACATACTGACTGAAACTGGCCGAGATCCTGGGAAACTCTCGATCAACAGCATGTGGACGTGGCCAGCCTGGTGACTACAGGTTGTCCCCCTGAGCACCTCCTTATTACAAACATGCTGTAAGTGGATGCTATACTGCTGATGAATAGGGTCGCCATCAGCAGTGGCGGCGCCGACTCCACGTGGTTCCCCGTGGGTACCCAATAGGGTGGCTAAAGACGCTCTTCAAATGGAAGGTCCATTCCCCCAGAAAGGGGGTAGTTTTTCCGAGCTGGTTCGCTTCGTTGTGGTGGAGTTTGGTAGTGGATACATGGGTTGGATTTGAAGGGAGTATGAGCGAAGGCTCGGGGATCCCTGACGATAATCCACCTCTGGCAAGGGGAAACCCATCCCAGAACAGCCATGTACTATACTGTACCTATGAAACTATTTGCATCAAGTTTAGAACACCGCTCTTCCCGACAGTCGCGCCACAACGGCGGGAATTGTGCCGCCCCTCGCCACACCCGCCCGCGCCTTACAGGTGGGACAGCGACGCCCTCAGTGCCGACCGGCGGACTCTCGCTGTACCTATGAAACTATTTGCATCAAGTTTAGAACTCCGCTCTTCCCGACGGCCGCGCCTCCACGGCGAGAATTGTGCCGCCCCTCGCCACACCCGCCCGCGCCTTACAGGTGGGACAGCGACGCCCTCAGTGCCGACCGGCGGACTCTCGCTGTACCTATGGGAAATCGGTCTGCGTAACGCCACCCGCGGAAGGTGTGTTGCCTTCCATAACTGGGCTAAAACCGCCAGGAGACCCTCTGATTCCCTGAAATCGACGATCGCATCAGGGCTCGGAGGAACCTGAGTGGGGCGGGGACCGTAATGTCCAATCCCGTGGCCTTGTCGTGGCCCCATAGCTCAGTAACCCCCATCGATGGGGTGAAGCTAACACGGGATGGGCCGTCCACGCATGACGTTAAAAGACTAGCCCTTAACTGGGTGCAACCCACACTGGTCCGCACTGGCCCACCGTGAATTATCAAAAGCGGTGGGTGAGACATGGTCGGTCACGATCCCCCGGTACGTGTGGAGACCCTCTGGGGAACGTAACTCGGGTTTGAGTGCCGCACCATCTCGTTGATGTCAAACTCCACATATAAGACCTGGGCTGACTCATTTAACACCTTCCGGGCTGTGTTGACAGGTGAGGGTTGTCGTCGTGTCAAGGCAGGACGTTAAATGCCGCCAACCCAAAGTGAAAGCAAAGGGTGAATGGCGCAGGGGAAGCTGCGTTAACAGGGACACAACATCTGCCCCTAAAACATGGGACACAACACCATCTGTGTTCTGTTCTTCCCACGGCTGTACTCGCTGGGGAGGGATCACGGCCTGAGCCGGCAAAGGCTCAGCGCCATGTCGAGGATGTTCCGGACATGCTCCGCCAAACCAGGGCGTGGTGACACGTCCCTGGCTAGGTTAGATGGGGCCAGACCCCCGAAAGTCTGGGGGACCGACCCAGCACCTGGGTAGGACTGGGTCCAATGCCTCTGGGTGGAAACTCGGCCTAGTAGGGAGCGAAGGTAGAGAGGTGAATCCGCCTCTCCGGAATGCGCTGGGCATTTGCCGGGGAGGGACGGGTGAAATCTCCATTGATGCGGTCGTGGAAGGGGACTAGTGCGCTGGCAACGGCGTGCTAAACCTGGCAGCTCACAAAGCTCTTGGTCCAGGGACGTGACTGGTGAGCGAGCTGTATTTAGCCTTCCCCCATGCCAGAAGAGCCAGTCCAGGAAAAGAGACGGGCTCTCAATCATCTCGGTCTCTCTCAAGAATCATGGCGTCAAATACAGAGAGAGAGAGAGAGAGAGAGAGAGAGACTTTCGAGCATTACGATGCAAACGATGAGACTGACATAAAGAGCGCAGCTGAAAGGATACAGGAGATAAGTGCACTACTGGTAACAGATAAAGGAAAGATGAGAAATGACAGAGTAAATGAGATAAAGGACAAGCTGGCTTTGAGGGCAATTGCCCAGAGCCAATTAGAGGGTAGAATACAACAGCTGGAAAGACAAAATAAAACAGCTAATAGAGAAAATGACGGCGAAACAAGGAGTAACACTGTCCTCCTTTTGGTTTCAAAAACAGAGCGCAAAAAAGGTAAAAGAAATATTCACAAAGGTGATAAATTCAACAAAAGCAAAAGTAAAAATAAATAAAGTAATAGTAGCCAAAAACGCAGTTATAATAGAAACCCCCACCCAACAAGACAGAAATACGATAATGGGACATAAGGACTTACAAAGATCAGCAATATGTGAAAGATCCAAGAAAAGATAGTCTGTTTGACACATCGAATATGGTCATCAATGGCTAACACCCGAAGAACTCACAGAGTGTATATACACAGAAAAGTAAAGATGAGCTTACAAGAATTCAAAAATGAGTTCAAGCCAAAGTTCAGAATGGGGAAAAACAATAAAAACACAGGGCATCAAGTAGTTGAGGTTTACCCAACCCTAAGAAAATAACTAATACAAGTTTGGAGAATATATGTGGAGTACTGCTCAGTAGCAGTTAAGGACTACTGCGTCGTACCCAGGTGTCATAGGTGTATGGATCTAGGTCATGTACAGAAGTACTGTACCTGGGGTGATCCAACTTGTGGTCACTGCGGAACTGATAATCATAATAAAAAAGAGTGCCCAGAAAAGAATAGACCAGAGACGTGCATACCATGTCAACGAAGAGGAAAAAGGAAATTCAGAGCACCAAATAGGAAAGAATGCCCCACGTATCACCTCTTGTTGGGAAGACTAATACAAAGAACAGACTATGGAGAATAATCCTCAGGAGGTAAAAAGAAAGAAACACAAGTCACCCAGTAAACAGCTAAGAGATACATTAAGGGGTATGAAAATCAGAGAAGCAGTAGGGGCAAGAAAACAAGGAGTAGAAGGGAACACAGACAAACAGTCCGCAAACAAGGGATATACAGAAAATACAGAAGACAACAGACAATGCACAGCACAAAACTGTATTGCCAAAACACCCATAAAAAGAACGACACATGTAAAAATACACAAACAGGAAACAAGACAAATAACAGAAGAAGAGAAACAAAAAAACATGAAAGATGCACAAGTACAGACAGTAAACATGAAAGACGCACAAGTACAAACAGAAGGGCGACCTCGGTCGCCCATTTTTCATGACAAGAAAATGCCGATGGAGGGCACAGATGGGCGACATGAGGCGTCCCAGGCACAACACACCACACCGACACAGAAACATAACAAAAAAGATACAGAAAAGAACAATACAGAAAAGAAATACGGATGACCTCGGTCGTCCGTTTATTATGAAAACTAAGTGCCGATGGAGGGCAGACAGACATCCGAGCTCGCCCAAAAGAAATCACATGAATCAGATACAAGACAGCAAAAATGAAGAAAAAGATGGAAACACAGAAGAAAATAAAAACGGCCAGTCAAGCTCGATCATCAGATATCGGGCAATGGACCCAAAAGACACATACAAGATATGTGAAAATACATTGCAAATGGCAAGATTGGAAGAACCCGGCATGCTAAACACTGCATTAAGACAGCTAGTGAGAGTGGGGCACGCAAATGGCTCGAGAATTACTTATCCAGCTCTGGCTTGAATGCAATGAGAAGTGCGCAAGTAAATTATGAGCTGCGCAAACTAGCAGAAGAACATGAAGTTGATATACTATGTATGCAAGAAACGTACTCCCGGGAGGGTAAAATCCCAGGAATGACAGCCACAGCTCAAATAATAACGAAAGGAGAAAGACCGATGTCGGCAATAGTAATTCTTAATAGAAATGTAAAAACAATAGTGTTCAATTGTTACAACATGCTCATTTGTAAATTGATTTAAGTACAAGCCACAAATATTAAATGGTATCTTGTAGCAATATACTGTCAATATAGAGAACCAATAACGATGTATCTAGATCAACTAAAGGTGATATGTAGGGCATTACAGGGCA
This sequence comes from Schistocerca americana, assembly GCF_021461395.2. Taxonomy (NCBI): domain Eukaryota; kingdom Metazoa; phylum Arthropoda; class Insecta; order Orthoptera; family Acrididae; genus Schistocerca; species Schistocerca americana. Next base: position 199,022,380 of record NC_060127.1, read on the forward strand.
ACCACGTAGTAATAGCTATGGACGCGAATGCAATGTCACTGCTGTGGCACAAATGGCTCTGAGCACTATGGGACTTAACATCTGTGGTCATCAGTCCCCTAGAACTTAGAACTACTTAAACCTAACTAACCTAAGGACATCACACACATCCATGCCCGAGGCAGGATTCGAACCTGCGACCGTAGCAGTCACACGGTTCCAGACCGAAGCGCCTAGAAATGCACGGCTACACCGGCCGGCCCTGTGGCACAGCGGAGAGCAAGATGAGAAAGGCCAGGAGTTACAAGACACAATAAGTGAATTAAATTTAGGTGTAATAAACACATCTAGTGAAATACCCACGTACTCAAATAGGGCAGGGGCAAGAACAAACATAGACGTAACATTAGCAAACAACAGGGCAAATAACAAAACAGATAATTGGGAAATACTGGAAAATGCAACAGCTAGCGACCATAATGTAATCAGATATATATTAAAATCAAAACAGAGAGTAGCGCCGCAGGAATGGTTTTCAGAATATGACTATAGAAAGGCAGACTGGGAAAGACTCTCCCGGGAGTATAACCCACCAGAGCTGGATGAGGATCTCTAGATTGAAGAGCCAGCGGAGCAGATAGTTCACAGCATAAAACAAGTAACTGACGCAGTTGTGCCAAGGAGGAGTAGAGTCCAAAGCGTGCACCCGGCACCGTGGACTCCAGAACTAAGTGACCTGCGTCAGGCTACGCACAGACCAAGATGTAGGTATCAACAAACATTTAACCTGCAAGACAGAGAATACAGATTGAATATTTATAGGCAATACAGGGAGAGATACAGAAGGGAAATTACAGAAGTAAGAAAACGAAGCCGGGAAAACTTCGTTAGAAACAACCTGGCAATGGATCCATGGGGAAAGCCATACAAGTTGGTCCGCGAAAAGATAAGAGCGCCAACAGTTCTATCATCTATAAAGATACCGAATTAGAATAGAATGACAACGACCAGACAATAACGGTGCTCCTCCAAGCCCTGCTACGGATGATGACCCCACAGAGGACACACCGGAGCAGGCTGCTTAAAGAGAGAGAGAGCACAAAGACAATACACTAACAACACAGTGGTATACCCCTTCTCACCACAGGAGGTGGTAGAGGTAATATCAAATCTGAAGAGAGGGAAATCTCCCGGGCCCGACAGGGTTACGGTTGAGGTTCTACAAGCAATAGAAGGGAAGATAGCTCCGATATTGGCAAACCTCTACAACAAACGCCTAGAAAGAGGTACTTTTCCATGAAGATGGAAATGGGGTGGAGGTCATAATACTCAAAAAACCAGACAAGGACCCAATGGAGTGCAAAGTGTACAGGCCAATATGTTTGCTTGATACCGTGGCCAAAGCTCTAGAAAAATTGCTCTGTGCAAGACTGACCAGTCATCGGGAATTGGCAGGAATGCACGAGTGGCAGTTTGAATTCCGCCGTGGAAAATCGACGGAGGACGCCGTCAACACGGCGGCCGAACTTTTCAGCTCGTCGACCTGTACATGTGTTCTAGGAGTTATGGTGGGCATCTCAGGAGCATTTCACAATCTGTGGTGGCCGGCGCTGTTTACCTGCTTGCAGGATATGCAGTGTCCGGCAGCACTACACGATTGTTTCAAGAGCTACTGAAGAGACCGGGTGGTACATATGACGTCTCCAAATGTGGTTGTGACCAAGAACATCACCAAAGGATGTCCACAGGGATCAGTTTGCGGCCCCATATTTTGGGATATAAATATGGAGCCATTGCTGCATTCCCTGCAGCAGGAGGCGTCAGTATTGGGGGCCATTGCATACGTGGACGACCTGCTAATCCTAACACAGTCGACAACAACTGGAAGAAAGCAACAGAGAAATAATGGAGATTCTAAGTGCCTGGTGTAGAAAATCAAAGATGGCAATTGCGCCACAAAAATCAAACTATATGCAAGAGATCCGTCAACAATCCGATAACTCAATTGCTGCAAGGAAAAACGTAAGTAAGTATCTGGGTGTCTACCTGGATCAAGGATGAAACTTCACGACCCACATCGAACAGATAGGAGGAGAAACATTATCAATAATGCATAAACTGATCAGAATAGGACAACAAAGATTCCATCTACCACCAAATGTAATCAAATTATACCACGGCAGTCTACTGGTGTCGATGATGGGATATGGGTCAAGTTTATGGGCCCACAGGTTACGCCTTGTGAAGCCTTCCATGGCTGCGAGGACAGTACAAAGAAACATACTATTAATAGGGGCTTTTGGCACAACACCAACAGATGGGCTACTAGTAATAATGGGCCTTTGCCCATTAGACCTACAAGACAAAAAGCAGCCAATTACTAGTTAAAAAAGGGAAATTTTGATAAAATCAGGAAGATAATGGGAAAACATGTGGGAAGCAAAAAGGAAATATGACAAGAAATAACAAACATCCGGCACTAGCAATGGGATAATTCAATAACAGCAAGAAGGGTTCATGGAATATTTCCGAATATAAGAGAAAGACTAAAATACAAAAAATTCCAGCCAAGTAAAGGTCTCATACACTTCCTCACAGGCCATGGACCCTATCCTGTGTACTTACACAGGATAGAGAAAAGGGAGTCAGAAGAGTGTGAATGTGGGGCCCAGGCAGGCACCCCAGAGCATGTTGTATTAGAGTGCACCACTCTCACTAGAGAAGTACAAGAGGAAAGGGATGGACTAAATACTAATAACATACGGGACATAATATGGGATGAGGAAAAAGTAAAAATACTACATAAGTTAACAACAAAAATCTCAGATGTAGCACTACAAATGTACAACCTATAACATTGTATGAATAGCTTGACTACGACAAGCACTAGGGGAAATGGGTCGCCAGTCCCCTGGTGCCCACCGGACAGGAAAGAAGATGGAGCAGGAGGAGAGGAAGAGAGTTGGACGCTCCCTCCCCTTCCTTGGGAAGGAGACCGGAGCGTCGGGAGAAGACTGGTGGGGCCGCCGTCGCGCTGGACCGGCCGCCTTCCAGGTCGGACCGTACTGGCCACCTCAGGTCAGGCTGGAGACTGCGAGCTGGATCGTCCCACCAAGAAGAAGGTTCCTTCACTCCAGTCTAGCCAACGATATAGACCGTAGAGTAGACACTGTAGATAGTGCTCAAAATGTAGAACAGTAGAAAGAGCGCTAAATGTAGAGAAGGTGATGGGGAATCGGTGATGGGAGATTACAAAATAGAAAAAAAGCAGTCGTTAGCAGATAGTAGTGGCCTGGGTCCACGTCCCTATGGATGGTAACCTACTGGAATAACCAGTAGGGCTAAGTAGGCTGAATAAACAATTGTGAAGTAACATAACTGTAGAAAGTAAAATATAACCAATGTAAAATAGTTGAAAAAGTAAAGGAAAAACAATACTTTGTAGAATATCTGCAGAAAGATAGACTAACCATTGTATTAAAGCATAAAAAAAAAATAATAAATGTAAGAGAGACTGTAAGGTCCATATATGCTTTAGGGATGGACCATATAATGTAACACAAATCTGAAAAAAAGTACCTATGAAACTATTGGCATCAAGTTTTGAACGCCGCTCCTCCCGGCGGCCGCACCTCAACGGCGGGAATTGTGCAACACCCGCCCGCGCCTTAAAGGCGGGACAGCGATGCCCTCAGTGCCGACCGGCGGACTTTCGCTGTACCTATGAAACTGGTTGTAATTAGTCCTAGTAGGGGGCGAAGGACGGAGAGTGAATCCGCTCTCCCGGGATGCGGGAGGCATTCGCCGGTAAGGGAGCGGGTGAAAACTTCGATGATGCGGCTGTCGATGAGGACTAGTGCGCTGTTCCCACGGCGCGCTAAACCTAGCAGCTCTATTGTAGAGAGCTCGTGGTCGAGGGGCGTGACTGGTGAGCGAGCTGGAATTAGCCTGCCCCCATGCCAGAGAGGCAGGTCTGGGGAAAGAGACGGGCCTCCTTTCTTTTCACTCTCTTATGGCACTATGGCTGAAAATCAGAAGAGTGAACGTGTGCTCGAGGTAGACTCGTCGCTTGATGCGAATATTACTATCACTGAGCGGCATGCGAATTTCTGAGGTTGCTGGATAGTAGCATTAAAAACGGGAAGATCAGTAATTGTGCGATTAACCAGATTATGGACAGTATAGCGTGATGGGCAAAGGCCCATGCACAAGTGGAGGGAAGACTTCTCGAACCTGGAAAAGAGAATGAACGTTTAAGGAATCAACCGGTTGTCCAACGAACATATGCCGCGGTTGCTAGTGCCCCAGTGGTCAAGGCACCGTCGGCTAAAGAGACGATACAACAAAACCTAAAGAAAACTGTACTGACTGTTTTTATCAAACCCAAGTCGGGTGAAGATATCCGCACTGTCAAGGCAGAGTTCGAAAAGTGCATCAACCCAAAGAGGGACAAAATCAAAATTAACAATGTCAGGACTACGAAAAATGTATTAATTGTAGAAACTGCCTCGCAAGAGGATAGTGACAGATTTCTAAAGAACACTCAATTAATGCAAAAGCTCAAATGTGTTGAATCCACTGCATCAGTTTCTGGATATGACCTGATTTTTGTGAAATGTCAAGACAACAGGTGTGTCAGCCTTCTGGGCACCTTTTCAGGTATATACCCAGAAAGCCAGGTTGCAAGATATGACAAAAAAACAAAGCAACATATCCAAATACTATGCCCAAAGATTGTGAAGGATTACAACAAGTTTATGGGAGGTGTTGACACTATTGACTCCTTATTAGCTCTGTACAGAACGAAAATCAGGTCAAAGAAATATTACATGAGACTGTTCTTCCATTTACTGGACACGAGTTGTGTTGTTGCTTGGCTACTTTACAAGAGAGCCTGTCATGAAAACAGTATTGAAGAGAAAACCCAGACGGCTTTGTTTGATTTCAAGCTTGATATTACTGAATCCTTACGCTGGTCAGGTAAACCAACCAAGAGACAATCGCTGGATTGCTCACCAGGCAGTGACACCAAAAAGAGAAGACAGCCAAATACAGCAAATGCTGACATCAGGAAGGAGAGAATCGATCACTGGCCTAACTACTGTGAAAAATCTGCCAGATGTAAATATAATAAATGTCAAAAAATAACAAAAGTTATGTGTACCAAATGTGACACCTATTTGTGTTTTGTACCAGACAGAAATTGTTTCTACCATTTTCACAATGTATAAATTCTGGAAATATGTAATTGCAAAGTAGTGACACTTTGCTAACTGATGTATACCCAACTTTCATAATGTTTTTTATTTTCATTTTTTTAAATAAATAAAATTTCCTTAAAGTCTTAATCTGTTGATGTACCATAACTTTTGAACTCTGTTCTCCAAAAATTTAGTACCTTATACGAACTAATATGTACGTACTCATTACATCCGTATTTGCGCAGTGTATATTTGAACATAGAGAGTGATATTTTCCAAAATATACATATTCTAGAAAGTTTATTATCTATTTTTCATTCATGGGCACTATCAAGTATAATTCCAAAGTTGTTACTGGAAAATTCTTAGTTTTACTGTTCTTGTGCAATAGAGGGTTAAAGCGCCACTGAAGCCTATAATACCTAAAAGGTTAAAGGAGATGGCCGCCACAGATTTACTTGGACCACTGCCCAAGTCAATTAATGGATATCGGTACGTGTTGGTGACTACTGAACTCTTCTCGAAATTTGTAACTTTCACCCCACTACCGAAGGCAACAGCAACGACTGTCGCGGCAGCTTTTGTGTGGCACTTCCTTCGTGAAGTGGGGCATGATCGACAAGTCATCTCCGACAACGGACCGCAGTTCAGATCCAAAATATGGGAACTTACTCTGGCGAGACAGGGTATTTCCCCAATCTTTATATCCAGATACATGCCAAAGACGAACCCTGCAGAAGGGTCATAAAGAGTTAGTAAAGCTATGCCGAATTCACTGCCATAAGCATCACAGAAATGGGCGATGTACCTGACTGACTTTCAGGACATTATAAATAGCATGCCACATTGTTCAACATGATACAGCCCCATGACAGTGGTCTGAAACGAGCCCCGTGAGGAGACAACGACACTCCCACATAGTGCGAAAAGTCATAGAACGAATGACGAAGGAAGCAGAAGGTCGAAAGCGACGGCACAAAGGGCCATTCAGACAGATACATCTCCAGAGGGGTACGAAAGTACTTGTGAGATCACATAGGTTGTCGGAGAAACACCGGCACCTATGCGGTAAGTTTTTTAATTTGTATGTGGGAAAATTTCGTGTACGACGCATCGTACACCTGAACGCGGTGCACATAGAAACAACACGAACGAGGAAGAGTCGTGGGTTGCACTACATCACGAACATTAAGCTGTTGATAGCATAAAAGTAATAACACATCTCCTGATAGCGTAGGCAATACGCAAGGTCAAACGTAAACAGCGAAGGTCACAGTTAATACAACACTCTGATCATAAATAGTCCGTCACTGGCAAGTAAACCAGTCCACTGAATCGATTGTTTCTTTGGTTGTGCTCCGACAAGATTTGTCGTAATAAGTCTTCGGCCTCCAAGTTGTATCGCAAGCCTGTCTAGATTTAAGTACTCTCAAATAGGTTGGAACCACGTAGGAATGGGACACACTGTCACAGATACTCTAATAAAGGGGAAACGGAGAAATGAACATATGCAGTGTGGTTTAGGTTATGCTGTAGATGCGCAGCAAAGAGCGCCACTGCCCATCTATAAAGACGCTGAGTACTAGTCTACTGAGCATGAACAACCCGTAACAGAGGCTGTCTGCACCTACAGGGTGTTTCAAAAATGACCGGTATATTTGAAACGGCAATAAAAACTAAACGAGCAGCGATAGAAATACACTGTTTGTTGCAATATGCTTGGGACAACAGTACATTTTCAAGCGGACAAACTTTCGAAATTACAGTAGTTACAATTTTCAACAACAGATGGCGCTGCAAGTGATGTGAAAGATATAGAAGACAACGCAGTCTGTGGGTGCGCCATTCTGTACGTCGTCTTTCTGCTGTAAGCGTGTGCTGTTCACAACGCGCAAGTGTGCTGTGGACAACATGGTTTAGTCCTTAGAACAGAGGATTTTTCTGGTGTTGGAATTCCACCGCCTAGAACACAGTGTTGTTGCAACAAGACGAAGTTTTCAACGGAGGTTTAATGTAACCAAAGGACCGAAAAGCGATACAATAAAGGATCTGTTTGAAAAATTTCAACGAACTGCGAATGTGACGGATGAACGTGCTGGAAAGGTAGGGCGACCACGTACGGCAACCACAGAGGGCAACGCGCAGCTAGTGCAGCAGGTGATCCAACAGCGGCCTCGGGTTTCCGTTCGCCATGTTGCAGCTGCGGTCCAAATGACGCCAACGTCCACGTATCGTCTCATGCACCAGAGTTTACACCTCTATCCATACAAAATTCAAACGCGGCAACCCCTCAGCGCCGCTACCATTGCTGCACGAGAGACATTCGCTAACGATAAAGTGCACAGGATTGATGACGGCGATATGCATGTGGGCAGCATTTGGTTTACTGACGAAGCTTATTTTTACCTGGACGGCTTCGTCAATAAACAGAACTGGCGCATATGGGGAACCGAAAAGCCCCATGTTGCAGTCCCATCGTCCCTGCGTCCTCAAAAAGTGCTGGTCTGGGCCGCCATTTCTTCCAAAGGAATCATTGGCCCATTTTTCAGATCCGAAACGATTACTGCATCTCGCTATCTGGACATTCTTCGTGAATTTGTGGCGGTACAAACTGCCTTAGACGACACTGCGAACACCTCGTGGTTTATGCAAGATGGTGCCCGGCCACATCGCACGGCCGACGTCTTTAATTTCCTGAATGAATATTTCGATGATTGTGTGATTGCTTTGAGCTATCCGAAACATGCACGAGGCGGCGTGGATTGGCCTCCCTATTCGCCAGACATGAACCCCTGTGACTTCTTTCTGTGGGGACACGTGAAAGACCAGGTGTACCGCCAGAATCCAGAAACAATTGAACAGCTGAAGCAGTACATCTCATCTGCATGTGAAGCCATTCCGCCAGACACGTTGTCAAAGGTTTCGGGTAATTTCATTCAGAGACTACGCCATATTATTGCTACGCATGGTGGATATGTGGAAAATATCGTACTATAGAGTTTCCCAGACCGCAGCGCCATCTGTTGTTGACAATTGTAACTACTGTAATTTCGAAAGTTTGTCTGCCTGAAAATGTACTGTTGTCCCAAGCATATTGCAACAAACGGTGTATTTCTATCGCTGCTCATTTAGTTTGTATTGCCGTTTCAAATATACCGGTCATTTTTGAAACACCCTGTAAGTGCACCATGAATTTTACATTGCAATGTGATTTTGTAGAAGGAATCCTGATAGAAGCAAAGCCCTGCAGTGTCTGTTTCAGGAATGCGATGAAGACAACCGATGTATAGAGGAAGGATAAAAGCAAGACCACAGTAAAAGAGGAATCGAGGCAGGCGAAAAACAACGCCAATGATCTGTGCAAAGAAACCACAAACAAATAAATGGAACAGGGAGTATACATACATCTAAAAAAGTAAATATCTTTTAAATGATGAGTGTAAGCTAATATACTGTTAGAACCGTGTGCTTTACATGTTGGTGATGTAATACACCTAATAAGAATACAGATTTGTGTGTGTCTGAATTATGCCTACAAAGCCGAAGGGAAGACCGAATAATTTAATCCAGGAGACAAAGGCCTGCTAAAACATCGGTAATTCATTCCCAACACCCTATTGACAAAACGAAGTAAAGGTAACCATGTAATTACAGACTGGAAACCTTCAAGAGGCCAACACAGAACAACTGTGGTAAAGCTGGTATAGTATTGTGTCGTTCCATGACAATATTTTGGTTTTTTTTTTGCCCTTAGTGTGAGACGGGCGCCCACTGAATTTTATGCTTAATTTATCCTTGAACAGTAACTCCATGTACGTATCTTAAATGCATGAAGAAGAGTTGGTGATTTGTATTAGATGAGCGTAGTAAGACGATGAAGTCAGTCTAAGTATTAGGCAGTGGCATTTTTCATGTAATCACGCCTAACTGCTATGTCGAGAAGAATAGAAGTAGTTGGCTCAGTTCAGTATTTCTTGGTAGTTGTGGGAGTAACTTTGAACTAAACAGAGTAGATTGGTGACGAAATTTTTCCAAAACCACCTGACACCATTCTGATCCCATTTCCAATATATGTGTTGTAACTGTCAACAATGTCATGCCACATTGGCAAGAGTATTTTGTTTTATGTCTTCAACGACGTATTTATTATTGTGTATCTATGGCACCGGTCACAACTAGAACCATTTTAACTTCATTATTTTCATGACTAATTTTGCTTATTGTCAACAGAGAAATTGTTGTTGTTGTGGTCTTCAGTCCTGATACTGGTTTGATGCAGCTCTCCATGCTACTCAGTCAATCATCAAGACTGTTGCCCCTGCAACTACAGAAAAGTCTGCTGCCCCTCTTCAGGAACCACACGTTTGTCTGGCCTCTCAACAGATACCCCTCCGTTGTGGTTGCACCTACGGTACGGCTATCTGTATCGTTGAGGCACGCAAGCCTCCCCACCAACGGCAAGTTCCATGGTTCATATTTATCTTGGGTCAATGTTGTAGCTTTAGGAAACTAGGAATAGTCACATAATTTTGTCTTGGCTAGACGGCCTTGTTATGTATATAAGAAAATAAGATATGCAAGCTTTATGAAAACATGATACAAGTTTCTCCGCGGAGATAGAACGTCACGAGTCCACGGCACCCAAGCTCACACCAGGCGTCTACGCCCAGCATGTCAGGGCGGCAGCAGCGCAAGCGGTTAACCCGAACAGCGGCAACGGCAGCACCACGAGACAACCACGCAGCAGCCAGCTGAGAGCCAGCGCATCCCTCCCCGCGCCAGCCATCCCTATCACGGCTCAGAAACGGTACAGTAGTTTCCGCTCCGTAAGCAGCAGGTTTTGCTGCTCGCTCGCACAGGGAAATACAAAGGGAGGCGGCTCCGCTGCCAATTTTATTGCACGACGCAGCCGGCCGCAGGTACAACAGAACCCATGTGGAAGGGTAGAAAGAAATGTGTGAGGCTTCATAATACATATTTGTATGTGTTGTGTATTATGCATTTCTTGTACGTGAATGTGAATCTGCACATGAACTTTCCTAATCCTCCTCACGCCTTTCCATAAATCGTGGCGAAATCTTAGTTGGCAAGTAGTTCTTTAGTATAGTAGTGTCAACCTTACTCCTGGGTAGGGGATCAGAGAGACAGCACAGGCAGGTAAAAGTAAAAAACGTTCCAGTGTCACAGGATTTGGGGTGGAGACGTTGGTCACAGCCAAGTGGTTCGACCATCCCCTCCACCGGGGCCCAGGAAGACGTCTGGGTGCCCGCGATATTCTGGGAGTTACAGAAGACGGGTAAGCGAGCAGACATGCCGTCAGTGCGTCTGTCTCGATGTTCACGCATTGAAGAGAGGTATTTGAATATTTGCACTAATTCTTCTATTTCCAGGTTCGGATTGTGTAAGGAAATCAACGTTCTCATTTAATTTCAGAAATCTGCCCCGTGTTAATGTATCTGGTCCCCAGTTTGCCCGTTATCCTCCTCACATAGTAGATGTCCCATGTAAAATATTGGGAGACTTTGGTGGTATACATTTGGCCAACACAATTCTGTCTTGCCCGTAGAAATGTGCGTGCCGATTAGTATATAATATACCCGAGCTGTAAGTTGTAAAACTGTAATATCTGTAAATTGGAACAATTGCTGCAATCGCTGTAAAGTCGAGTGATAATGTTTAAAATAAATAGGTAATCAATTGCCATCAATCTTTAACATACCCCAAGAGTCATATAGTAGTGAAGTTAAAGGAATTCATTTAAAATAAAAGATATAGAATGCAGGGACCCACACATCAGTGTGCGAGCCCTCCAGCCCCTTGCCTAGTAAGGGCACGCTCTCTAGGTAGTGCTTTCAAGCTCCCCTCCCCAATTATCCATTGCGCAATTTTCATTCAGAGCTTGACGACATCAACTTGCATCTGGCGTCCCTAGGCAAGTAGGTTTGACAGTAATCTTTCAAATTGTACGAGGGAAAATTAAATCACCCATGATGTTGTCTACTATACAAGCCGGGATGGTGGCATGACCAAGGACTGGTAAAAACAGCAAGACTGTTGTTGGATACGCTGCTGCCAGATGACATTGAAGAGCAGGGTACGCAGAACCAGCAGGAAATAACGTCAGGCGCTCTCGAAGCAATACGTCAATGACGTAAAGGTCTACTCTTTGTCTACAGAGGAGGCAGAAGCAGCCACCTACACCTTCTCAAGAAAGAAGGCACCTGGTCCTGACGGTATCCCTGCGGAGATCCTACAGGGTCTTGCACACCTGGTTGCCCCGGCACTAAGTTGTATTTACAACACCTGTCTACAGAAGAGCTACTATCCACTTAAATGGAAAACGGCTGAAGTAATTATCAGGAAGAGCCAACGATGCCGAAATCCTATCGGCCAATTTGTCTCCTGGATGAGATGGGCAAAGTTTTTGAGAAGTTGCTGGCTGACCGACTCTCGAGTCACAGAGCTCTGCATGGTATGAGTGATAGGCAGTTCGGCTTCCGAAAGGGTCGCTCCAATCTGGATGCGATCAATGAGGTCTCTAAGATTGTTCACTCAGCCAGATGAAGGTATTTTCTGGGTATAATGGTGGACATCTCAGGGGCCTTCGACAACCTGTGGTGGCCAGCACTCTTCTCTCGCCTTACAGAGATCGGGTGCCTGCAGCTGCTAGATGGCTGTCTAGATTCCTACTGTGATGGAAGAACTGCTAAAATAACGGCTCCTGGAACCGCTGTAAGTGAAAGAATATCCCGGGGTTGTTCCCAGGGATCTGTGTGTGGTCCCATTTTTTGGGATATCAGCATGGAAACACTGCTGAATGTCTTGCAGAGAAATACTGCAGTTCTGGATGTCGTCGCATACACGGATGATCTCATAATTCTAGTAGAAGGTGACACTCGTAATGTGATTGAGGATCGCTCTCGGCTGGCTATTGGTGTTAGAAGACTAAAATGTCTATTGTGACACAGAAATCACTATATATATGCTCTTGAAAGGCAAGTTAAACAGGGACCCAATAGTCAGAATTAATGGCCAGATAGTATTGCGACAGAGATATGCCTGCTACTTGGGGGTATATCTAGATGAGGCACGGAATTTCATTCCCCACATCGAGCGAATGACGACTAAGTCCTTAGCTTTGTTTAACAAATTACTATCAATTGGACAAAGGAGGTTCCATCTACCTTCAAAGACAATCCATATTTATCATAACAGTATATTGGCTCCAATAGTAGGGCACGCATCCAGTGTGTGGGCCCACAGGTTAGCTCTGGTGCAGCCTGCCGCTGCCGTCAGGTGAATACAGAGGAATGTTTTGACGAGATGTATTGGGGCATTTAATACCAGTCCCACAGATGCACTATTGGTTATCATGGGGCTATGCCCACTGGACTTAATAAGGCAGCACACAGCCTTCTATTGGCTGCATAAACAAAAGATTGACAAAGTGCAAAATATTATGGGCATTCCTCTGATAAGCGTTAAAGCTATTAAAGAAAGAATGCTTGACATCTAGCATGAAGAATGGGACAGGTCTTATACGGGCCGTAGAGTCCGTATGTTTCTACCTACCGTAAGGTAGAGACTGAAGAACAAGGTAATGAAGCCCTCGCAGGGCCTAGATCATTTCCTTACAGGTCCCTATCCCACGTACCTACATCGAATAGGGAAAAGGCCAACACCAGAGTGTGACTGGTGCCCGCAAGGGATCGCCTGAACGTACAGTATTTCACTGCCCAATATAGGAACAAGGTGTCTCAGCTGAGAGCCAGCAGTTACAAATGAGAAATGTTGATGAAATATTGAGGAATGGAGAATTATTCGATAATTTCACAAAAATGGTACACAAAATCTAAAAGGAGGCTCAGTGAGCCCACCTTGCAAGAGGATAAATAGTGTTTGAGCGCCCAAGATCTTCCGTGCAAAATGTAAATATGTAAACACATTGTTTAAGTCTCTGACTTGGAGTAGGTTGTAGTTGTAGTTTTAGTTAGCTCAGTATGGTGGTATTTTCTCAAGACATTATGTCGCTCTACTGTGATGCTTCTGGTGTGAGAGAATCTGCCGGCTTAGAGCTGTTGCCCAGGGGACGCTCGGATGTGTTATTAATGACACATCCTTCACGGAGGCCAATAATGTGCCAAATGTTGCCAATAGTTATACCACGAAGAGTTAAGTTCAGAAGGAGATATAATTTCAGGAAGGCAGACTGGTCCAAATTCACCAGAATACTAGAAGAGAGAGACCAGACATATAGTCCAGACCCAGAGAACTATGAAAGCTTCGTGGACACCGTCAAAACCTGCTCCCGAGCGTCTATTCCAAGGGGATGCAGAACAAGTTACACACCAGGACTCACCCAGGAAACAGTAGCCCTACTGGAAGAGTATCAAATGCTCTTCGAAAGAAACCCCTTCAGTGAAGAAACCCTCACCAAAGGAAGAGTTATTACCTCCCGGATACCAGAAGTGAGAAGGGAGCAATGGACCAAATTGATGGAGGAAACTAATTTTGGCAGAGATAGTCAAAAGGCCTGGAAACTCATAAAACGCCTAGCCAATGACCCCACCAAACCAAATCTACACACGAACGTCACAGCAGACCAAACTGCACACCAGCTTCTCAGGAATGGGAAACCACCACGATACGACAACCTAAAGACAAAAAAGAGGGGCATAGAACGAAACCCCCTCAGGAGACCGAAGAACTATCCAAGCCATTTACCTTGGCGGAAATAGAGAAGGCGATCAGTAAGTGCAAAATGCAGATACCAGCCAGCTTTGATGATATATGCGTCGAGCAAATGAGGCATTTTGGACCTGTAAATGGCTAGCTAGTCGATATGATGAACAACTGCATGACATCCAGCAAAATTCCAAAAATCTGAGAAAATCGCGAGTCATTGCCATCCTAAAACCAGGCAACGAACGTGACAATCCCAAAAACTATAGGCCTATCTCTTTGCTATGTCATATGTACAAGGTTTTGGAAACGCATCCTGCCCGAGAGGCTCCCTCTTGGCAGACCTTTTCAACCACCTCAATCTAGTCTGCTTAAATACCGGTGCACCTATCTTCCTATCGGACGCAACGCATACCTATTCCCACTTGGACCTCTCAATATCCACTATCCAACTAGCACGTCGGTTCGAGTGGTATGCTCTGTCTGACACGTACTCGAGCGACCATTTCCCCTGCGTAATCCGTCTCCTGCATCACACCTCTTCTCCACGTTCCACTAGCTGTCGTCGTGTTACTAAAGAAAGCAAAAAGGCTTGCTGGGTGGCTTTCACCAGCTCATTCAACAGTTTTACTCCTCCTTCGGTTGTCTGGGGTGGCCTGCGCCGGCTATCTGACACCAAGATCCACTCCACGATTTCTGGCCTGACTGTAGCGAATGAAGTCCTTATGGATCCTGAGGAAGTCTCAAATGCCTTCGGCCGCTTTTTCGCGGAGGTTTCGAGCTCTGCCCATTACCACTCTGCCTTCCTCATCCGAAAACAAGCAGAGGAGGCAAGGCCACTTTCTTTCCAGTCTTTGAATTGTGAAAGTTACAATGCCACCTTCACCGTGCGGGAACTCTAAAAGTGCACTCGCCCGGTCCCGATCCTCTGCTCCGGGGCCCGATGGTATCCATATTTAGATGCTGAAGAACCTTTCTCCTGCAGGTAAAGGCTTTCTTCTTCGCACCTATAATCTCATCTGGACTGAAGGTCATGTTCCCACGCGCTGGCGTGACGCAACTGTTGTTCCCATACCCAAACCACGAAAGGACAAACACCTTCCTTCCATCATCATCATTCCATGTAGGCTTTCACGGCCTCCCAGTTATCGCCCCACCTCCCTTACCAGCTGCGTCTGCAAGGTGATGGAGTGCATGGTAAATTCTGGATTGGTTTGGCTCCTTGAATCTCGACGCCTCCTTAACAATGTCCAATGTGGCTTTCGTAGGCGCCGCTCTGCTGTTGACTACCTAGTTACCTTGTCGACTTTCATTATGAACAACTTTTTGCGTAAGCGCCAGACGGTGGCTGTGTTCTTCGATTTAGACAAGGCTTACGACACCTGTTGGAGGGCGGGCATTCTCCGCACCATGCACACTTGGGGCCTTCGCGGTCGCCTCCCTCTTTTTATTAATGCATTTTTAATGGATCGAATGTTCAGGGTACGTGTGGGTTCTGTTTGTCAGATGCCTTTCGCCAGGAGAATGGGGTGGCCCAGGGCTCCGTTTTGAGCGTGGCCCTTTTTGCCATAGGTATCAATCCAATAATGGATTGCCTTCCAGCTGACGTTTCAGGCTCCCTTTTCGTGGACGACTTTACGATCTACTGCAGCGCTCAGAAAACATGTCTCCTGGAGCGCTGTCTTCAGCGTTGTCTAGACCGTCTATATTCCTGGAGTGTCGCTAACGGTTTCCGTTTTTCTGGTGAGAAAACGGTCTGTATGAATTTCTGGCGTTACAAACAGTTTCTTCCACCATTCTTACATCTCGGTCCCGTTGCTCTCCCATTCGTGGAGACAACAAAATTTTTAGGTCTTACATTTGACAGGAAACTGCTGGTCTCCACATGTGTCTTACTTGGCTGCTCGTTGTACCCGTTCCCTAAATATCCTCCAGTTGTTCTCAGCGGTACGTCATGGGGAGCAAATCGAATGGTCCTGCTTCGCTTATATCGGTCCGTTGTCCGATCAAAGCTGTATTATAGGAGCTTTGTCTACTCTTCTGTCCGGCCATCCATCTTACGCCGTCTAAATTCTGTCCACCATCGGGGGTTACGTCTGGCGACTGGAGCATTCTACACCAGCCCTGTTGAGAGAGTGTATGCCGAAGCTGCTGAATTACCGCTAAACTACCGGCACGATATGTTGCTTTGTCGGTACGCCCGCCGACTGATATCAATGCCCGACCACCTGTCATATTTCTCCTTCTTTGACGACTCTCTCGACCGCCAATACGGGCTGTATGTCTCTGCCCTGTTACCTCCTGGAGTTCGCTTTCGTCGCCTGCTTCAGCAACTTGATTTTACCCTCCCTACGACTTTTCGAGTGGGTGAGAGCCCGACGCCACCTTGGCTCCAGGCTCAGGTTCGCGTTCACCTTGAACTCAGCTCGCTCCCAAAGGAGAGGACGGCGGATTCGATATACCGCTCGAGGTATGTCGAACTTCGTTCGAGGCTCGCTAATAACGTTTTTATTTACACAGATGGCTGCAAGACTACTGCTGGCGTCGGATGTGCCTTTGTCGTTGGAGAGGATACCTTTCAATACCGGCTCCTTGACCAGTGTTCAAGCTTTATAGGTGAGCTTTTTGCTCTCTATCAGGCGGTACAGTATATCCGCCGCCATCGCCATTCTCCCTATGCCATCTGCTCTGGTTCTTTGAGCGCCATTCAGAGTCTCCGTGACCCATATTCGGACCACCCTCTCGTGTAACGAATTCAACGGTCCCTTCAGTCGCTAGCTGATACCGGCGCTCGTGTCCTTTTTTTGTGGATTCCTGGCCACGTTGATGTGCCTGGGAACGAAGCTGCCGATGCTGCGGCCAAGGCTGCTGTCCTCCTGCCTCGGACAGCTTCCTTGTGTGTTCCATCAACTGATATTAGTGGGGTTCTTTGTCGGCGCGTTTCATCATTGTGGCATGAGCCTCGGTCCTCTCTCTTAGGGCCATCAAAGCGATCCCGACGGCTTGGACGACCTCCTCACGCACTTACCGGCGAGAGGTCATTTTGGCCCGGTTGCAGATTGGGCATTGCCGATTTAGCCACCGCTACCTGTTGTCCGGCGACCCCGCCCCGTGCCCCTGTGGTCATCCATTGATGGTGCCCCATGTTTTATTGTCCTGTCCCCGTTTTATTCACTCTCGTGTTGTCCTGTGTCTGCCATCTACCTTACAGGAACTTTTAGCTGATGACGCTCGAGCAGTTGTTCGTGTCCTTAGTTTTATTACATTGGCAGACTTGGCCAAAAAGATCGAACTCTTTTATTTTGTTTATCTGCGTCTTTGTAAGTACTTTCTGGTATTGCCACCTTGCCTTTTTCTACGCTATTAGTGCACTAACGTTTGTGACTGGGCGCTAATGACCTTAGTAGTTGAGCGCCCTGAAAAAAAAATCATAGAAGCACAACGACGCTTTCATTTGCCCCCTGTGGCAACTCAAATGTATAACAATTGTCTTTTGGTGCTGGTTGTGGGGTACGGCTCCAGCGCTTGAGGCCCAAAGACTCATTCAGGTGAAGCCTGCTAATACGATTAGGCGTATTCAGAGAAATGTCATCCTTAGATGACGCAGATGCACTATTCGTTATAATGGGGTTACACCACTTGGATCTTATGATAAGGCAGTAGGCGGCGATATATTGATTGAAACAAAGAGAGCATGACAAGGTTACAATAATCTTGGGAGAACACCTGAATAACGTAAAAGAAATCAAACAAAGAGTTATAGAATTATGGAAACAGCAGTGGCAGTCGTCATACACTGGGAGACGGCTCTTCGACCTTCTTCCAAGTGTTCATGAGAGGCTCAAAATGAAACATTTCGTAGCAACACAGGGGTTGTTCATTTCTTATTTGGCCCCTACCCAACTTATTTACACAGGACAGGAAGTCTACAAACACCTGAATGTGTCTGTGGAGCCCCTATGTGGATACCCGACATGTTACTCTAGAATGCCCAGATTTTGACCCAGTTACTGCAGAAGCTAAGCCGGAACTGCAGAACATTCTGCTCGCAGAAATAATCAGAAGCCCTGAACGATGTTATATTCCAGGATCTGGTCGACCAAGTTTCAAGGTTTGCCAAATTAATGTTTGTGAGGATTTACTAAGTCTGTACTGGAAAGAAAAGCTGTACTCTTCAGCTCCATCTGAAGAGTGACGTGCAGTAAGTGTGTCAAATTGTATCTACCATTACTCAAATATTTACTGTTTATGTTTGAATCAGTCAGAATTAAAAGGCACTAACTGATATTGTTGGGTTAAATGAGTTATACATTGGTCAGTGTGTTTTAGTGGCAGACCTATCAACTGGTTGTGGAGGGAATTAGCTACAGCAGCTGTGTGGACGTAACCTATTCTGCATAGTTGGTGATGAAAAGAAACAAATGTTGCATTTAGTTCAGTTCACTTCCAAACACAACAGCTGATGTGACAAGGAGGAATACTGAAGGTTATGTGACGAAAGAAATACAAATATCTGCGCATTTTCCACACTGTGAATTTTATTGAAGGTGAAATAATATTGTGCAAGGATTGCCAGAATAATTTAGCAAACTATGGAGTTTGGAGAGCCAGAATATGAGCTGAATTTTCTAGGTGAAGGTAAGAAGGGAAAGAGGAAACGTGAAACGTGTAACATTAGGAAAGAGAAGATGGTGAAAGGGCAAACTTACACCTTTTCTTTAAAAAAAAGTAAATAAACAAATAAATAAAAAATCTATCACAATTCCATGATTTTACATCTGCTCATGGAAGATTTTAAGCACTGAATATTCAAAACAAATAAGAGCAAGCTTTAAGTTCTATTTACTGCAGAAGTCAAACCACACAAATTTGTACAGAAGCTTTTCATCAACATTCACTACATATTACAGAAGAGAGTTTTGAGGTTAAGTTCACTTGTATTCTCAGGTTCCAAACCACCAGATGGCAGCAATTTTAACAATTAGTACCATGCAGTTTCAGGAGATCATGTCCTGTTAAAACATCACACTATGGAGGAAAAGAAATAAAATGCCTGCACTCTGAATTAAATCTGAGGACTATGTGCAACCTCTTTCAAATGTCCCCTTTCTGGAACAACACTTAAACAAACACTTATAAAAACAGGAGCCACAAGTTCCACAAGGAACTACCTGAAGTTTAGTATGCAGATGCGTTCTCGACTTTATGCAGAACTTGTCTCCGCCACGTATCCCAGTAAGAAGCGTTTTACTTGAGACAATTATCTGTTTGTTTGTTTGTTTTTGTGCAACAAATCTGAAGGGCAACTGGAATGTAGACGAAGCTGTTTGGCTTATGCAGTGGTTGCACCTGCTCGAACACCCTTGCCTGAGCAATGTTCTTCCGTTTGGGAGCCCTTTTCCCGCATGATACACTACGAACTACAGATGAAGGGCAACAGGCAGATTCTTATTTGCAGATTTCCAAAAAGTATTTGATACAGTGTCCCACCGCAGACTTAACAAAGGTATGAGCATCTGGAATAGGTTCCTAGATATTTGAATGCCTCAAAGACTTCTTAAGTAATAGAACCCTGCGTGTTGTCCTCAATGGTGAGCGGTCACCAGACACAAGGGTGTCATCAGGAGTGCCCAACAGAAGTGTGATAGAATCGTTATTTTCTATATACATAAATGATCTGGACAGGGTTGGCAGTAATATGCAGCTGTTTGCAAATGATGGTGTGGTGTACAGGGAAGTGTCTTTGTTGAGTGACTGTAGAAGGATACAAAATGGCTTAGACACGATTTGTACTTGCTGAGATTAAAGACAGCTAGCTCTAAATGTAGAAAACTCTAAGTTACTGCAGATTAGTAAGAAAAACAACATGTAATGTTGGGATACAGTATTAGTTGTGTCCTGCCTGATACAGTCGCGTCACTTAAATATCTCGGCATAATGTTGCAAAGTGATGTGAAATGGAGCAAGGACGTGAGGATTGTGGTAGGGAAGGTGAATGGTCGATTTCGCTTCATTGTGAGAATTTTAGAAAAGTGGGGTTCATCTGGAAAGGAGACTGCATTTTTTGGATGATAGTGCAACCTATTCTTGAATACTGCTAGAATGACTGGGATCTGCAGCAGGTTGGATTAAAGAAAGACACTGAAACAATTCAGAGGTAGGTTGCTAGTTCTATTATCAGTACATTCGAACAACATGGAACTCTTACAGAGATGTTTTGGAAACTCAAATGGGACTCCCTGGGGGGAAGGCGACGTCCTTTCCTAGGAGCACTACCGAGAAAATTTAAGGACCTGCATTACAGGCTAACTGTGGAACATTTCTGCTGCCTCCAACATAAATTTCATTTAAGGACCATGTAATTAAGATATGAGAACTTAGGGTTCATACGGAGGCACATACTGTGTCTTTTTCCCTCGCTCTGTTCGTGAATGAAAGAGGGAAGGAAATGAATAGCAGCGGCAATAGCAGTAGTAGTAGTGGTAGTAGTAGCAGTAGTATGGTTCAAATGGCTCTGAGCACTATGGGACTCAACTGCTGTGGTCATACGTCCCCTAGAACTCAGAACTACTTAAACCTAACTAACCTAAGGACATCACACACATCCATGCCCGAGGCAGGATTCGAACCTGCGACCGTAGCGGTCGTGCGGTTCCAGACTGTAGCGCCTTTAACCGCTCGGCCACTCCGGCCGGCCGTAGCAGTAGTAGTACAGAGTACAGTACACCACATACAACATGGTGGCTCGTGGAGTATGTATGTACATCCAGATATAGAGCAACAAGGCCACCCTCTGGGTCAGCTGAGCTGCTGATGGAGCCGCGATGGGATTATCAGTGGGTGCCTTTTTCTTCATTCGCTGTCTGGAGCTTCACAGTTGGGGCGGCACTCCTCCTCATCTATCACGGCACGACACTTCCGTGAGGCCTGCGGTGTCGCCATTGGTCATCTCGTTTTGCAAAATTGGGCATACGACATGCTTGCTTCTGGCAGACCTGTGGTTTCTCGAGTAGCCACGCCTGGCAATGCTGCTTCTGGCTTCTCGGGTAGGCGTGCTGCTAGGTTTATTACTGGTAGATTCAATCAACATATGAGTAGTAAGGAGGCGTTTGCTTGTTGAACTCAAATGGGAACCCCCTGGATTGAATATGACATTCTTTTCGAGGAACACTGTTGAGAAAATGTAGAGAACCGACACTTGAAGCTGACTGCATAATGACTTCACTGCTGTCGACATACATTTTGTGTACGGACCATGAAGATAAGTTAGGACTTGTACGGAGCCATACAAACAGTTGCTTCTCACTAGCTCTATTTGCCACTGAACGGGAAATAAAGTGACAAGTAGTGGTGCCATGTACCCTCCGCCATGCACCATATGGTGGTTTGCGGAGTATGTACGTGTAGATGCTGACCAGGTGGGAGCAAGTAATCCACATAGCACATACACACATACCACCTAACAGACCAGGTCACGCAGTAACAGGTACGTTATTCCCTCTGCAATGCTCTAAATTGTTATGTCACGCGTTTGCTACTGATTTCTAACTGCATGCGTTGTTATTAAAATAGTACTGACTGCTATTTCCAATTTATGTAATAATCCAATATTTCAAAGCTATGGTAACATTAGCTACTCTGTAAAATAGGTTTATTTAAATTTTATAAAAAAAATTACGCTGCTTATATGGGAAAGTGATATGCTGGTTTTATTACCCGGTTATTAGTAAAAATTAATAACAGACAACTATGAAAAGATGCCGGTTGTTCTGAATTAAAATACCGGTATCACTTTTAAACAGTCGGATTTTCCCAACCCCGGATCCAGCCACCACCCCCACGTCCCTTATGAGGGACGAGCCATGGCTGGCCGAGCTGTCTCCAGCTTCTTGATTAGCCACAACTGGCAGAGCAGCCTCCAGCAGTACTATGGCATCTTCAGTAGCCACGACTGGTGAAGCTGCCTCCTGTTGCTTTGGTAGCCACAAATGGCGGAGCTGCCCCAGCAGTGCTGTGGCTTCTTCAATAGCCACGACCGGTGGGGCTGCTTCTGGCTTCCTGGGTGGCCACGACCATTGCAGCAGACTCCAGCAGTGCTGTGGCATCTTCAGTAGCCACGACTGGCGGGGCTGCTTCTTGCTTCTTCCTCGTGTCGGGAAAGGCCTTCTCGTTTCCCTCACAACAGCAGACCCAGTCACTGGTGGCGAGACAGTGGGTAGCAATGTAAATATCTGCTGACCGTGCAGGGATGGGAAAATTATACAGTTTAAAAGCAATAGTGGTATTTCGATTCACAACAACTAGCATCTCTCAATATTTGTTTGGTCTCAGTTGTAACTACTTCTTAGTTCTTTTAGAAATAATGGAATAATAAAACCGATGTATCACTTTCCCGTAGCGACAGCGCAAAATTTTTTTATTTTTAAATAAAACGTTTTTAAAAGCTGGTAATGTTTATTCGCAAAACTACCATTACTTTGGAGTATTGGATTATTATAGAAATTGGAAGAACCACTGAGCACTGTTTTAATAACGATATCTGCAGTTGTAAATTAGCAGCAAACAGATGACATAGTCTACAGCATTGGAGAGAGAATAATGTACCTATTTCTGAGTGGCCTGGCTTATCAAATGCAATCCAAGTACGTGTATTGTGCAATACTTGTCCCCACCTGGTCAGCTACACACACACACACACACACACACACACACACACACACACCGCAAGCCACCATATGGTGCACTGCAGAGGACGCCTGGTAGCACTACTAGTCACTGTTTCCCATTCCAATCATGAATAGAGCGAGCGACAAACGACTGTCTGTATGCCTCTGTACACGCCCAACTTGTCTTACCTTCGTGGTCCTTACACAAAATGTACATCGGCAGCAGCCTGCTTCAAAAGTCGGTTCCCTAAAATTTTCCAATAGCGTTCCTCGAAAAGAAGATCGTCTTCACTCCAGGGATTCCCATTTGAGTTCAACAAGCAACTGTGTCCTTAATACTCGTGTGTTGATCCATCCTACCGGTAACAAATCCAGCAGCACGCCTATGTATTGCTTCATTTTTTTAAATCTGACTATGTGCAGGTGCCAAACTCTCCAGTGGTAACCGAGAATAGGTCAAACTAGCATTCAACACACTGTCTCCTTTCCGACACTTCTCCCAATAAACTGAAGTCGACCATTCACCTTCCCTACTGTCATCCTTATGACCTCATTCCATTTCGTATCGCTTTGCAACGTTATGTCCGGATATTTAATCAACATGATTGTGTGAAGCAATATACTACTAATGCTTTATTCACACATTACAAGCTTGTCTTTTCTACTTATCTACATTAACTTCCAGTTTTCTACATAGAGAGAAAAGTGCCATTCACCGCACCATTCATCTCGTGTCATCCTACAGTCACTCAACGACACCTTCATGTACGACTACAGCACCCCCAGCAAAAAGCCCACAGATTGCTGCTCACCCTGTCCATCGCATCATTTATGTACGAGTCACGTTCAGTAAGTAAAGCAACATGATTTTTTTTCCTCTTTTTGAAAGCCGGTTGGTTTTACGTTCAATGCAACTGTCTTACACCAACTTACTGGGAGGACCTGCATATCCTCGTGGTAACACTCCACTGGTCGACAACAGTGCCAAAGTCTCGCTGCACCATCAACCTCCCCATCACCCACATACTGCGTCCTGTGAACCGCGCCTTTCATAGGGCCCGTGGACTGAAGTTTCAAGTTGTGATATCCAGGCTGCGGGGCAGATGAAGGACAGTCCATTGAAGTTTTGAAAAACTCCTCTCCGGTGCACAGCCTCGTGTAAAACCTCACGTTGTCCTGGAGGAGACATCCGTCAGCATTTTTTGTGACAATGAACACGCTCAAGTTGCTTCTTCAGTTTTCGTTTGGTGGCAAAATACACTTTATATCTGAACGTTGCAGAATGAGGGAGGTCATCAAACAGATTAACCCCTTCATTTCCCAAAAGAAATGCTGAGGGTGTGGTTTTTAACTTTTAATTCAGAGGTCTGACACCACTCTGTGGACTGCTGTTTTATTTCTAGTTCAAAGTGACGAACCCACATTGCATCGTCTGTGGCGATGCCTGCAGGAAAAAAAAAAAAAGGTGACGATCAGCCTCGTAATGAGCAAGCAGTTCATATGAATGGTCCTCCATTACTCCTTATGGTCTTCTGTGAGGCGGTGAGGAAACCAGTGGGGGCCCACCTTCGAGTACACCAAGTGGTGGACTTGTGTGTCAGCTCTACTAACAGACACGTCCAGATGAGCTATGTACAATCTCGCCACATATCTGAACTTCACAAAAATATAGAAGCTAAAGTCTGAAAATTCTATGTTGCACCACAACATATTCCATATACTTTCAACCAAACTGGCCGAGAAAAAGCGTGTTGCATCATTTATTTGATGCCACTCATAAATAGAAAATAGGAGCGGTTCTATCACACTTCCTTAAGGCACTCCTGATGATACCCTCGTCTCTGATGGAACGCTCACTATCGTGGACAACTTACTGTTGCCTCTGTAGGTGTCATAACGTACCTTCGTTAACAGTCTGCAATGGCATACTATGTTAAATTCTTTTTGGAAATCTAGTAAGATGTAATCTGCCTGTAGCCCTTCATTCTCAGGTGTCCAGCTGGGTCACATCTTAATTCCTCCAACATATTTTGTATGTGGTCCCTGATGAATGCTGCGCTCCTCCTCTTGGCATACTATGTATGCTGACCACTGCTCCTTCTACCACCTCACTTGACTTGCTGCCGCAGCAGACGGTGGCGGTGGTGGGGAAGCTGCACTCTGGCCAGCAGTGTCCACACCGCCACCGTGGGGCGCAGACGCCACCTCTGTGAACGCTTCTTTTTTTCTAGGTTCAGTGCAGGGTTCCCTACCTGACTTGAGTTGTACGCCACTATCTTCACTGATTAAACCATCTTGCAACCTGATTTCAGCGACTTCTTTAGATAGGTAATTCCAAAAGCAGGACGACTGTAAATATTTTGGTGTTTTCGTAATCCATAGTACCGCTAGTTTTTATACTACGATCGGACACGGCTGATTTGGTGGTCTGGTGTAGTGCAGTATGGTGTTTATGTTCACAGCACTTCTCTTCTACTAGGTGAACCATTTCTCCAATTCATGGTTTGCCACTCTAGTATGAGATTTGGTAAACACCTAGTTTGAGGTGGCCTAGATCATCCTTTACTGAGCCTAGTAGAGTCAGCATTTTCGCAGGAGTCTAAACACACATTTTATATGCACTGTGTCGCTCTATTATCCTGAAAGTTTTTCTGGAAGTCTGCACACCAGTCATTCATACTCTTTCTTTTCTTCTTCCCGCTGTTACCTTGGAACAGTCTGTCTGAAGGCACGTGTTATCTGATTATTTCTGTACTCATTTCTTCCGAATGTCATCTCGAGGTGCTTCAGTTCTGCTCGAAGCCTGCCTCCGTCACAGATTGATCGTGCCCTGTGAGTGAGTGTGCATAAAAAGCCTTCACACTGCATCCCACTGTACAGTTTATGACTGGGGTGAAACAGGACGGCGCCCTTTCATTTCTTAAAACACTAGTGAAATGGAAACCTGACAGCAACCTGGGACACAATGTGTACAGGAAGCCTACACACACTGATCTGTATCTGAATGCCTTCAATAAACAGCGAAGGCGTTTTACGGAGACTCATTCGCAGGGCACGATCCATCTGCAACCCAGGCAGCCTTCCAGCTGAGCTGAAGCATCTCAGGATGGCATTCAGAAAAGATAAGCAGAGTGTGCAGCGACTGTTTCAAGGCAATGGCAGGAGAAAGACAATGAAGAGTTTAATCGCTGGTGTGCAAAATTCCAGATAAATCAGAAAGATACTAGAGCGACACAATATAAGAAGTGTATCTCGACCTCCTGTGAAAACTCTGACTCTACTCGGCTCAGTAAAGGATGATTTAGGCCTCCACAAACCAGGTGTTTACCAAATCCTCTGCCAGTGCAGCAAATCGTGCATCGGCGAAACCTTTTGCACTGTAGAAAACAGGTGCTGTGGATATAAACTCCACACCTAGCTACACCAGACCACTAGATCAGCCATTGCCGACCATAGTATATAAAGTAACTATACTGTGGATTACGAAAACACCAAAATACTTAGCAGCCATTCTCCTCCAAGGATTGTGTGATTAAAGAGGCCATCGAAATCAGACTGCAGGATGATCTAATCCATAAAGATAGTGGCCTACAACTCAGTCAGGTGTGGAACCCTGCACTGAACTCTGAGGGGAAGAGATGTTGCCGGGCTGTGGCGTCCGCGTCCAGCAGTGGTGGTAGTGTGGACACTGCAGACCAGAGCGCGGACCGAGCTCGACTTCCCTCACCACCATCACCGTCCACTGCGGTAGTCGTGCAGGTAGCAAATGGAGCGAGTGGCCAGCACATACAGGACGCCGAGAGCAGAAATGCAGCATTCATCAGAGACCATATGTTTCCCAAAATATCATGCAGGAATTACGGCATTACCCGGTTGGACATCTGAGAACTCTATAAATGGCATGGTACCTGGGGACCTCCCCCCCCCCCCCACCACTGTCACCATCCGCCTCCGGCGGCCACATAGACAGCAAGCAAGTGAGGTGGAGGACGAGGAAGCAGTCAGCATACATAGCCTCTTCATTCCATCGGTCCACAAATGTGGACATAAGTTCGTTATTTTTTTCTCCGACAATAGGCGTAGTTTTTTTGCCTATAAACCGATGAGCCACGAGCGTGGGTCTTCTAGTTCTTCACTTTAACTTGAAAGCGCAGCAGCTTGCAACGAACGACTCGTGTACTTCAGCGTGCGCTGAACATAGCTGCTTCTACGAGTCGGAAAGGCATGTAAATAATTATTATGCCTAAATATTAGACAGAGAATCTGTGCTGTCTATGACAGTGCCGTAAGTATTCTACATATTGAAAATTAGTTCGGATTGGCACAAATTTTATTTGTTACCTATGAAATAACACACTGTACGAAGTGTTCTCGTATGTGGACCTCAATTCGTAATGCATATTTGCTAATTACAATGTGGTCTTTGTAGTGTAATACTCACATGTAATACTTAAGTAACTGTCATTTTTTACACTTTACATACATGCATGGAATCTTAACAGACGAGCAATTACACGCTCTTCTTAACGATAACAATGAAGAATTATCTGATGGGGAAAATGACAAATTCTCGTTTTTGACTGAAGATGGTACTGTTGAGCTTGAAGACAATGACGAAGATGAAGCAAGTGTAGATGAGACATTGGGGATTCTCGTGATGAAGTAGATAATGGAAATGGAGACTTTATTGTTTATAGGAATTATTAACAATAATTAAAAGTTGTGTAGTCCAATTACCCATCTTTTATTTGTTTTACATGCCCCACACAAAATTCTCATTCCACCTTTTCTGCCAGTACGATCCATGAAGTGGAAGATGAAACAAACACCGCATATGAATCCTTGTGGCAGTAAAATTCATATTCCACGTCATCAAGAGGAGAAAAATTTTTGAATCCTTTCTAGAATACCTTCCACTGTCATTCTGGTTTGGAAACAAGAGCTAAGATCTGTTAACACCAATACAGAAGAAATTTTGCATTTAGCTGGGGCAGAAGTTATAACAGGAGTCCTGGGTTATGCACAAAATAAGCTTTACTAGCATCATGATACTCAGCTTCCAGTTATTGCTAAGTGTATGACAAGAGACAGATTCTGTGAACTAAGGAACTACATGCATTTTGTGGATAACACCTCTGAACACCACAAGAAGCTTAGGGAGGTAAAACCTTTACTTTATTGTGCGAAGGATAAGTGCCTGACCCCTCCAAGATGATATCTTTCCACTGACGAACAGACGGTGCCATTTTCTGGGAAGGGTGGCTTTCTGACTTACATACCATCGAAACCTAATCCATTAGGTTTAAAATGCTTTACTTTGGCTGCACCTGATGGTCTTCTGCTGGACTTCATGTTTTATACTGAAGCAGGTACTGTGTCAACTGAAGATCAGAAAGAGTATGGTCTTGGTGCAGCAGTTGTTAAGCTGTTGACAGAGCGTTCCTAGAGGCAAGCAGCCCTATGTATACACCGACAGATTTTTCACAAGAATAAAATCTGTAGACATGTGACTGGAGAGAAATATTTATCAGAGAGGTTGTCACGAAGAACCTGGTGGGTTTGATTATGAAGAAATTGAAAAATGACCGACTACTTATGGGGGGGGGGGGGGGGGGGGGGGATGGGAAGAATGGGTTAGGGAATATGATAAAATTTGCCTTATTAAGTGAAATGATAATATAGGTGCGCTGTTGTTTTCATCACACATTGGAAGCAGCCCTCCTACAACATGTAAGGGGTAGTCAAGAGGAGAGAATAAAAAAATTACGTGTTTCACAACCAATAGCAGTGAAACTTTATAATGAAAATACGGGAGATGTTGATCTTTGTGACAAATTTATGTCATATTACAGGTGCTACTATTGCACAGGAAAATAGCCTGTAAGGATGTCCAATAATTTTATAGACCTTGTGATTGTCAATTGTCGGGTGGTGTACCACAGATGGTACTCGAACAATCAATTACCCAAACGACAAAGGTTGTCACTCATGGATTACGAGGGGGAGTCGGAAAATAAGTTTCTCCTAGCGACTCTGGGCAGAGTCGTGTGATATGGGTGAAAGACAACACGGCAGGTGAACGCGCACGTGCAAGACACCGATACACCATTGGTTAGAGGTCGACCGCGATCAAGCAGATGGTGCTGTCGCAGTGCCCGCGCAAAGCAGAGGCCAGCTGCTCAGCCTTTCCCCGGAGCTATAGAGAGAGGGTGCATATTGGAGTTGTTGTCAAAGGTGGAAGTGAGAGCTGTTACCAGCTATGAATGGACACAGGGAGTATCAGGCACAGAAATTCATAACCGCCTTGTTGAGGTGTATGGGTCAGGTGTGATGTCTAGACAAATGGTGCAGAGATGGTGCCAGCAATTCGGTGATGGAACCCAGCAAGTGCAGGACAGACCGACACCTGGGCAGACGCGCACGGCCACTACGGATGCAAAAGTCAGGTGGGTGGATGACAAGATTAAAGCGAACCGGTGTGTCACCATCGATGGAGTAGCGGCAGAACTTGGAACCTGACATGAGCGAGCTCACAAGATCATCTACGAAATTCTTCGATACAGGAAGGTGTCAGCACGATGGGTGCCCCGCCAACTGACCCCGACACACATGGAACAACGCATGGCGTTCAGCCTGGAACAGCTCGTGCGTTACCGTGAGTCTGGCAGTGACCTTCTGTTTCGGATTGTGACGGGGGATAAAACGTGGGCCCACCATTACACACCCGAATCGTAGGCCGCATCTATGGAGTGGAAACGTCCATCATCACCTGTCCGAAAGTTCAAAAGCACTCCGTCTGCAGGTAAAGTGTTACTCACCGTTTCCTGGGACACCAAAGGAGTTTTGCTGCTGGACTTTCTGGAGGATGCAACCATCAATGCTTCGCGGTACTGTGCCACTCTGTCGAAATTGAAAGAGGTGATTCGGAAAAAGCGGCCTTGCCTTCTCAGATTCGGCGTTCTGCTGTTGGATGACAATGCGAGACCACACACGCCGGCGGCAACGCAAAACGATATTGCAACTCTTGGTTGGGAGCACCTACACCATCCACCCCACAGTCCGGATCTCACACCAAGTGACTTCCATCTATTTCCTGCTTTGAAGAAGACTCTCGGTGGAAGGCGTTTTTGCAGCAATGCTGACGTCAAACAAGGCGTTCAACGTTGGAACTAACATCAAAATTTGTCACCCTCACGCTCCTAAAAAGAGCCACGGGTTTAACAGTTAGCAAGGCCCTTTGCAAGGATTTTCTGTCTGAAGTGGGACAAGTGGATTCCATTATTACGGACAATGGACCACAATACAGATCAGGTGTATGGACCAGGACGTTAAGGCGTCACAATATTAACCCATCTTTATATCAAGGTGGCACCCAAGTTCTAATCCTGCCCTAAGGACAATGAAAGATCTTGTAAATCTGTGTAGAATCTACTGCAACAAGAGTCATGATACGTGGGTTGTTTTCCTAAAAGATTTTCAGGACGTGATAAATGAGCTCCCACATAGCACGACCTTGATACCAACAATAACAGTTTTGAAGAACAAATATCCAAAGGATCGTATCCGGGAGTTAGTAGATTTCCCGTCCAGGAAACAACTACAGCATAGGGCCATAGTTGAAGCGGCAAATAGTAGAATAAGAGCCGCGGGAGAGAAACGTAAGGCTCGGGTTGACAAAAAGGCACGTGTAAGAGAATTTGCAATAGGGGAAAAGGTACTCGTAAAGACCAACAAACTTTCTAACAAAGAGAAAAAGTTGTGCCATAAGTTCTTTGCAACATACAATGGCCCAGTGAGGATGCGAAGAAAGGCACACAAGAATGCATATGAACTGGAAGCAATCAAAGGTGGTAAATCACTAGGGGTGCATCATGTCAGTCATCTCAAGCCGTTTGTGGGGTAGGTTTGGATGACAAGACACTGGGACAAATGTACATATAGAGTAATTAAGTGTAAGTAAAATAAGACGTTATGTGTAGATTTCTTTAAAATAATATGGTATAGAATATTATATCTTTTGCTGAGGGGAATTCTTAATAAACATTTTGAATTGAGTCATAATTTAACATAACATTTACTGGAATTGTGGCGTAACATATGTTAACCATTTAAATTTCAGGTACTGTGTCATGTTTTCCAAGATTGTAACTCTTAAAGAGTATTGTTTGTCATGTGATGAATCGAGGTAGTGGGGTGAGTGTTAATTGTGGTTGGTGTGCATTGCGTCTCACCGTAGTTGTGGGTTTCATTTGCATCTGCAGAGACGATATTAGGTGGCCTGTCTTACCGCTGTGTAATGACGCACCAGTTCGAGGATGTTCGTTTGATTTATGTTACCGTCCTTGGAGAGGTAGGTGGCCAGTTTCTAGCAGGAGCGAAGAAACGCACCATTTTCGGGGGTATTTTGAGTGTGTTGTTGCGTCCATAGAGACATGGAGTGATCTGTCTAGTACGGAATGTCTGGACGCAGCGAATTCAAGGTTTTAATGTAGCGATGTGGGTTGTAGCGCCCGCTGGTTTATTTGTATTTGTCTGGTATGTTCCACATGTGCTCATGTGAACGCCGACAAGGTTGAAAGTAGGTTATCGAAATAATCACAAGACAAATATTCTCAAGGATGCGCAAGGCTGGAGAACTTGATTACAAGTATGTAACAACTGTAAACATGAATAATAAAAATTTAATGCAATTTTTCTGGAATCAGCGTTATTAAAATTTAATACTGTACAAAAAGCATAAATATGTAAAAAAAAAACTAAGGAAGATTGGGTATGAAGAAAATAAACAAAGGAAAGGTATCAGGAAGAGAAACAGAGATGTCGGTAATTGATAACTATAACTAATCTGGGAAAGAATCTGTGTCCCCCCCCCCCCCCCCCAGGAAATGTGGGGTGTCCAACGTTGACAGCAAGGACGGAACGAAAGATAACTTCCCTTCCTTTTTTCCTTAGTCCTAGTTGGCCAACAATTCCCCAACACATGCTAGAAACATTACATTATGTCTGCATTATGAAGTATTGAAGTAGAAACTACAAGTCATTTACATAGTATCTATAGTAGAAAGTGAAACATTGCAGTAAGAATTGGTGGTGGTAAATATTCTAACGAAATGTTTTCTTTCCCTACAGCAAAACGGAAAAAGGAGAATGATGTTATTTTGTTTAAATGAGTTAAATTGATAAAATTGGCAGATATTAATATTATTGGCAAGAGTAAATGTATGTAAAATATGTAATTTATGTCTAGAGTAGAGAGAGAAAACTTTGTAAAGGATCCTATAAAATGTAATGTTTTACTTTGTATAAAACTAAAAAGGATGGAAATTGTTGTAAACAGATGGACGTGGGTGGATGTTTGGTCCCAGAGGACTGGCACGCAGAAGAGGGAGTGTGTTTGGCGTAAGTGGAGTACCGGCCGCAGTGGGACGACAGCGAGAAGAAATCAGGGTCACTTTCCGTGGCCGAAGTAGGTGGCCAGCTGGTGGGCTGAGGGCACATGGAAGGCACCCCTTCCACCGGAGCGCTCCAGCTGACCGTGAAATGGCCGGCGTGGCGAGACGTAGGACCCGTGCGGCGGCCTGCCGTCACAACAAGCGGCGGGCGTCACAACAGCTGTCTCCGTCATAGCCGGGAGTCCGAAACTTGAATGGCCCAGCGGAGAGGAGGGCGGCTCAAGGCCGACTGCCCATTCTCTCGCTGCAGACAACGAGGTTGTAGTGGACGAACACTGACTGAGAGGCAACAGCAAACACAGCTCGTGTGGATGCATCCAAAGCCTTCTACACTATGGTATTGCTACACAAGTACCGCTTAGAGACACTACCTCGGCCTGACCGATTTGACGAAATTACTGGCTTCTTTGGACGTGTGGATCCAGAAACCCACTACATATATGAAGCAGTACCTGCACCAGGCGTGACCGTGTACAAGATGAAGAAGGACGTCGAGTACACACTGAATCCCAACATGGATAGGAGATGGGATTTACCGGTGCCGCTGAGACCGGCAGAGGAGGTGCCAGCGGATGCCGAACTTGAAGATGAAGCAGATGTGTAACCATATTAACATCTCCTGATCCTAACTGTCACAAAATTTCCCTATCCAAAAACAATAGCTGATGAAACGTAACATGAAGACAGAAGAATAGGTACACATTTGATATTGGAAGAACACAAAGAACTAAATAGGAAACAGTGACAAGTCCTTAGTCGCCGAAGAAGAATATAGGTTCCTAAAGCCCTGTCAGTACACAGCACAGTATCTGTGGACTACTAAGTAAATCGTCATCTTACACCTCTTGTACCAGCCACAGTTCTGGCTGTCCTGCAGCTAATTGAAGAGGCCTACTGTACGTCGGAGGAGATTCCTGAACGATTACCATTGTTGCTGAACCAACATCGAGCCGTGGGTCCAGGGGTCCATCAGCACCTTTCAACAGCGCCACAAATGCATTAATCTACAAGTGTAAAGTGTTCTGGTAGTGCCAGTGAAAACAAAATGGTTAGGTCGGTGAATATCAACGTCTTTCTGTAACTAAATTTAACTGATGTGTGTTCTAAAACTTTTTCAGGATCAGTAAATAACATTATAAAAACGACAATAATTTATCCATGAAATAACATTTATGTCTTACTGTATTTTGTATTTTATCTTTTGCTTTCATATATTATAGATGTATTTTTCTACTATGTTTTGTGTCTTAATATTTCATTATGCAGTGTCTATGTATGTTTTATATGTTTATTTTTGTGTGATTCAATGACAGGTTTTAATGATGTGTGTGTTTCACGATAGTAGAGCAGCCACGAAGTATTAAATTGATATTTATCTTGCATTTCACATGTCTACACATGATACAGGTACTGGGCCTGTTCAGAACATATTAAAAGGTATTGTATGTTTGAATTTCAACACAAACATCAGAAAAAAACGCTCAGAAACAATAACACGTTTTCTTAAAGTTAACTCAAATGAGAATGTAATTACTTGTTTAAAATAATTAAATGTAGGTGGCCACTCTAAAAAATTTACTTACGTAGGGAAGGATAAGTGAGGAGTGAGAGGACCTTAAGTCTAATGCTAAGATCTGCCGTTTCATAAGGAGTTAATCTCGTAAACATTGTTTGCTTGCTTTTTCTTGAACATTTTTGCAAGGACATGAGACAGTGTTTGATGCAAGTCGTAAAGAAAGAGAGGCGACATTAAATGTAAATGTTCTCATGCCAAATATTAAAATCTAAGGCAGTACTCATGATTGAATGGAGGAATGAATGAGATTAGGAATGAGATGGGCTCTTAATTGTTCTTTGCTCGGGAAAATGAGAATTTTACACTGCGTATGATGACACTATGAGAATCATCCTGCTTGTATAAAATTTCCAGGAAGGAAGGGGTCATGGGAGGTGGCTTCCATTTGTGACGTTCATTTCGCAGATTATTCTGCATGTTTGAAGTAAATAAACCCATATAATGGTTAATTAGTCTTATTAGGTGAATTAGAAAGAGAGACACATGATGATTAAACACATGTCTGAAATAATACGGGCTTTGGTAATGATAATATTTAGTTGCATGCTGTAGGTGTAAGCAAAGTAAATTTGCCAGTGGAGGCGAGGGGTGGACGGGCGCAGCCGGGGAGGCGAAGGCCGGCGAGCGGCCGAAGAGCGTTGGGCAGGGGCCGGGGGTCCCAGGGGATGGGGCCACTGACCGGCAAGCATCAAAAGGAACACCGCCGGGTGCCAGGTGAGAGAGAGGGGGAATGTCGAGCAGGCAGAGAGCGTCCAACGCATGCGCTGGCGCCGCCCGGTCGCGCGCTGTTTTAGCGGCAACTGGGCTGAGCTCTGATTGGGCAGTTCAGTTCATAAGAAAGTGCGCGAAACGCAGAGGGTCAACGCCCACTGCTTGAACAGAGAAATTTTTGGATAGGTGGAGAAACTGTGTCACTCCGCGAGGGAGATGTGGGAGGCCTTTGCAGCGTCGGGATTGGCTGGTTAGGGCATCGTGCAGAGAGAGGCAGAAAGGAGAGCGTCTGGTGCCGTGAAAGCTGACAGTCGCAAAGTTCGGTAGCTCTAAGATAGGGACTGAGATTCTGAATACTGTGCTGTGTATGATCTAGAGTCTGCAGCTACAGTAGGACATCAGCGTCCACGATAGGCATTGCATTGACTACTAGTATAATTGCAGTTGATTCCGCCTTATGGGCTGGCAGTCACCATTGAACGTAGTCAACCAGTGCACAGAGCTATCATACTGGTATTGCACGTTAGTACAAGACACACTGGGCTGCACCTTAAAGGTTGTTGAGCCAGTCTCGAAAGCATTTTATACCATTTAGAGGAAATATAGGGCTTGTGGTATAAGCAGTTTCTGAGTAGTTTATTCTGCTCAAGATATTTGAGAGACTTATCCTAATTCAGCGACTTCGCAGGTGCAGTTGTCGGCCCAGCAATATCGACGGAGCCAGCACGCTGGTAGACGGTATTGTACAACTTGTAGCAGCGGCAGTAAAGTTCAGAAATAGTTGTTGGATCGTGTTCTTGCCATCCACCGAGCATCCGTGCAGTTTTGCTTACGATTCATTATTGGTTATTTGTCTTTTTGCATGTTGTTTGGTATGTTTCTTGGTGTTGGTGTCCAAAGTACGTATTATTTCATACACAAAAGAGATTATAGGAATGCAGTCAGATCGCATGTACCATTTGCTTATCCAGGGGCATAATTAAATCTAACTTCGCATCAACTTAACATTAAGAGCTGAGAGCCAATCTTACCAGTGTAGTATATCTAAGAACAGTGTACAATTTCTTTGTTTTCATTCATGATTTGTTCAATATGATCTAATTTCTATCGTGAGATAATTTACAATAAATACAAGTTATTTACAATATCGCTTTTGATTCAGTAGTTAGTGGTAGTTAGCCGTCACTGTCACATTAATATATTTTATTCATGTTTAATATCGGCCACTACCCCAGTGTGAAGCCCTCCAATGTTTTAGGTTAGACATGGTTTCCTCTGATCGCTGGTAGTTCGGAAATAAAAATTTATATTTAGTTAACTTTTTGCTTTCAACTTTATTTGAATAAGTAGCTTCTCCCAAAAAATACGATCTGACAAAAATAAACAGAGCTAAGCTCGGTCTTCCACACATTATGGTAATAACAAGAGTAATACGCACATTACAGAATTAGATTACTGATTACTTGCATAACTGTATCAAAGTTTCTTGTCTAAACACAGTTCAAAGCAAGTATTGTCACAAACATATACAGTTCAGGCTCAGTTCGCGAAAAAGTTCTACACACACACACACACACACACACACACACACACACACACACACACACACACACACACACAGTTTATAAATCATAGTTGAAAAAAATTATCGCCAGCCGGTGTGGCCGAGCTGTTCTAGGCACATCAGTTTGGAACCGCGCGACCGCTACGGTCGCAGGTTCAAATCCTGCCTCGGGCATGGATGTGTGTGATGTCCTTAGGTTAGTTAGGTTTAAGTAGTTCGAAGTTCTAGGGGACTTATGACCTCAGATGTTAAGTCCCATGGTGCTCAGAACCATCTGAAACAAAAACATTATCTTTCTTAATTTCCTCGATGTTAGACGTCGTCGTATGTCTGTAAGCGTATTTCCAGCCCTTGAAAAAACACGCTCACAAGGAACTGAGCTTCCCACAACACACAAGCGTCTTAACATTAGCTGGTACAGTCTCGGGTAGTATATCTTATGTTCACCACCTAAAAGGGTCTGCCTTTCTTCCTAAAGGCTGAATTTCGATATAGTTGTCGAATTGCATTACTGTAGACGTCATGGGTGTAATAGTTTGACTCGAAGAGCGTTGAACACTGGAGTCAAAATCTTCCCAAAATAAATCTTCCTCTATGTCTGCTGATTGTTCCTGTTCTTCAGGCTGTTTCGCCTCATCATCGCTGGATGTTCTAAATACTGCAGCTTTTTGTATAACAGACTGTTTTGCTTTGTTGTACGAATTTGTTGACAGGAACGCTTGCTTTTTAAATCTGGGATCAAGCAAGGTAGTTTCGGCCAACATAGCTTATCTTCAATTTCTTTGAAACTTCTGTCAAGTTCGTCCTTGATTTTTCTAACAACAGATAATACCTGTCTAGGTTTGTTGGCAGTATCGTATTTCTCAAAATGTTTTCTCAAGCACCGAGAAAATAGAATTAGTTTAGATATAGTTACTTGTTTCTCAGAACTCACATCCTCAGTGATATGTAAAAAAGGCTTTAAAATTTTGCACATTTCTTCGAGCATTTGAAAGTCTTCCTTAGTAATTACTATTGCAGGATTCATTATTGCTAAAGATGCAACAATAGCATCCCTACACTTCACTACACTTTCAAACATTGCCAGGGTTGAATTTCACCTTGTTTGAACGTCTTGTTTCACAGTCTGCTCTGGAAGACCCATTTGTTTTTGTACTTCCTTTAATTTTGAAAGTGCATGGGGACTTCGTTTAAAATATTCCACTGCTGTTTTTACTTTTGTTTGTAGCTCTTTGGTTTCAGCTATTGCATTTTGCACAACCAGATTTAGGGTGTGAGCGAAACATGGAATACTTTGCCACTGCAAATATCTCGCAGCTGAAATCATATTAGCGGCATTGTCAGTCACAATTGCGACAATTTTATTGTCAGTTTCCCACTCTTGACAAATCCTCCTTATTTTGTGGGAGATATTGTCGGCAGTGCGTTTTTCATTGAACGCAAACCAATCAAGTAACGCGCTGCATAATTTAGGGGTTTCATCTAAATAGTGCACAGTTACTGCGACATAATTTTCGCCAGCAGCCGAAGTCCAATTGTCTGTAGTAACACAACACGCAACAGCTTGAGACATGTTTGCTTTTACTTTCTCTTTCGTACTATTGTACGTTGAATCCAACAGTGCGTTCAAGAGCGTCTTTCTCGAAGGTAATACATAATTTGGATTTAGATTGTGTATCAGTTCTCTAAATTCTGGCTGTTCAACTATTCTGAATGGGTGAAACTGCTTCACAATTAATTTCAGAACAATTCCGTCCAAAATTTTGACCTTCGACACTGGTAGGGGTCTCGTGGCGAAATCACTAATTGTGCTATGTTTTTTTTTTTTTTTTTTTTTTTTTTTTTTTTTTTTTGCTGAATCGGTTCTTTGGTCGACGTCGAGGATATTGAATACGATGTTGAGGGCACTATGGCAGACGTTGAAAATAATGACGTTCTTACTTCAGTAACACTCTCCACTTCGTCTTCAATAACCAACTGAGGACCTTCGGGTGTGAGAACAGCAGTAGGATGCTGTGTTCTTAAGTGTCTTGCTAAATTGGAAGTCGTTTCAGCTTTGAAGAAATAAATACTAGAACATATTTCGCATTTAGCACGAGCAGGGTTAATCTCTAGACAATATTTCCCAGATAACACTTTTTTCGCTTATCACGATCCATTTTAGTGACAAACACTAACACTTTAACATGCACATATACAAAGAAGACGACAATCACTTCTGTTTACGACGACGCAAGTAACTCAAGTGATGACAGTATATAAACATTCCTGTTTTCTGCCCTTTTCGGGAGAGCCAACAAATGAAGAAAAATAAAGAAACCTTAAGCAATCATTTTCTTTTTCAACGAATTATAGTATGTTTACAGTAGTTTCGAAATATTTGCAACACTTTTAAAATCATGTATAATTTATTTGATCCAACCCTAGAATAAATGTCGATTGTTATGATCTCAGTAAAGTTGTAACACCTTGCCCAATCATTACGCGTTTACAGGGTTACCAACCGTCCGGCTTTTTCCCCGAAATGTTCGACTTTTTGTTCCTTTTTTTAACCCGTAACTGGTGATGTTGGGTGTCAGATACCCAGATAAATCTTTGAAGCCCCATTATTACCAGGTTGTCGTGAGTACATCATCGTGAGTATATCATTGTTGGTTCCTATACCTTCAAGTCAGTTTGTTACAAGTCGGCCTGAAGCGCGGTACTCAACAGAGCGGTGAGTTGTTTGATTTTAGACGCGATTTTTTAAAGTTACTGGGTATTTTTAACCCAACCTCACCAGTTGCGAAACTTTTGTTTGGAACATTCTCGTATTCTATTTTATAGGCAGTATGGCATCTAGCAGGTTTCCTGTGACAACTAATAACCCTGGATGCAGTTCTCATCAAAGCAGTGAGTTTATTTGATTCGTTATTACTAGAAACTCTGCTTATTGATAACCACGTTAGTTACCCTGAGATTTTCTCGTTTTCCGAATTTCAGCTGACATGCCATTTAGAAGGTGGTCTATGAAACCTAGTGATCCTGGATTTGGTGACTGGGCGAGATCTATACTGGATGACTCAGAGTAAACGTAGTGGTGATGAAAATTTTATATAAGAAGGTTTCGAGAGTGCCCATGAAACCGAATCAGAGCAACAAGTATGTGAAGCTGGGAATGAAGTGCACGGTATATCTAATGCTACAGTTCCTGGATCATCACCAAGTTCACTACAACCACCACATTCCTTTGAAACAGACACATCGTCATCAGATGAAAACGAACCCCTTTCAAAAAGGCAGAAGAACCTTTCATATGGTCCAAATAACCTCCAGCTTCAAATGTTCGCACAAGGAAACATAATATCGTTTCACATTTACCAGGAATAATTGGCCCTGCTAAAGCACTTGGTCAGATTTGTAGACCCCAGACTGCTTGGACGCTACTTTTTAGTGACAGAATTCTAAATGAAATAATTCTTCAAACCAATAAAAAATTGGCCCTCATGAGGGGAAAGTTGTCTGATGGCACAAGAACTGACTACAAAGACTTGGATGTGATCGAGTTCAAGGCTTTTTTGGGAATTCTCATGTTCACAGCCATTTTCAAACCTAATAATGAAGATCTTCAAGCTATGTTTGCAACCGACGGTACTGGTCGTGATATTTTTCGTTGTACAATGTCAATGAAGAGGGTCTTGGTGTTCCTGCTCAGTATAGGCTTTGATGACGCCTCAGACAGAGATGCGAGGAAAAAATGTGATGCAACAGCTCCTATAAAAACTTATGAAAAACTGTATGGCTAGTTACTCAATTGGAATGTACACTTGCACTGACGAAATGTTGGTGGGCTTTCGTGGTCGATGCCGCTTTAAAACGTATATCCCCAGCAAATCTAGAAAATATGGACTCAAAATAATGGCTTTGGCAGATGCAAAAACCCACTACTTGCTAAACGCCTACATTTACTCCGGAAAGGATAGTGATGGCAGAACACTCACTGATGAGAAGAAATTTTCCAAGCCAAGTCAAGCAGTGTTAAAATTGACCAAACTCATTATCGGAAGTAACTGCAATATCACAGCAGATAATTGGTTTTCGTCCATTGCCCTCTTACACGAACTACGTAAAAGGGGCTTGACATACGTAGGAACACTGCGAAAAAATAAACAAGAAATACGGAAAGAATTTTTACCTGCCAAGGAAAGAGAAGTAGGAGAAGCTCTCTATGGTTTCACAAAGGAGACAACACTACTCTCTCATGTACCAAAGAAAGGCAAGGCCATCCTACTTGTATCCTCAATGCACCATACCCAGTCAACTGATCCAGAAATCATTGCCTTTTATAACAACCCAAAAGGTGGGGTCGACGCCTTAGATGAGAAATGCACAGTATACTCAACAAGTCGACGCACAAGGCGATGGCCATGAGTCATATTTTTCACTCTAATGAAAATTAGCCTAGTGAATGCCTATGTTATCTACCGTGGATTCCAGGGAATCCAGAGCTAACCAGATTGGAACACATCAAAAATCTTGGCAAGGAACTCTTAGACCCTCATCTAAATCGTCGACTTCAAAACGACCATTTGCCCCGTGAATTGTGGCTAAACATCAGCAGAATTCTCAAGATACCAGTTCCATATGAAGCCAGGACTTGGGCAAACAAGTGAGGTGTAAGAAGTGCCCGCCAGGCTCTGACAGAAAAACGAAAAAGGTCTGTAACAGCTGGAACGTACCGATTTGTGGAGCCTGCACGATTCCTGTATGCCGAGATTGCGTAGAGTAATGGCTTGCCAATTCTTCCGTGTGTAATAACTTGTCAAAAAGTAATGTGCTTTTATAAAGGTTCATTGTCGCTTTATACTTGAATATTCAAATTTGGTTTATTTGTTTACAAAAAATTTGCAGATATATGTATTTCGTGACATGTTGCAAAATTTGTTATGGACTTACATATATTTGAAAAACTGGTTATTCTGTCAACAGTAAATAATTTTCTGCTGCCAAAAGTTGTTCAGAGATGTCAATAAAAGTTACTTTTGCAATGTATGTAGAAACTTTTCATTTCTCCTTCACCATTGAAGTATGCGGGCCATGGAAATTATTGGCTGTCTATAACTCAACCTCACCAGTTGTGTTACAAAAATATCACCTCTCCAGTTACGGGTTAATGTTCGGTGGAGTGTTTGTTTTTTAGAAATATCCTGCTTTGTGGAACCAAAGATGTATTTAATCATGTCACGAAGTATAGCGTAATTGATCTGAGGTATAGATTGCAAACTCTTGGCTATATGTTTTTCCCAAGATTCGCTACCAATGGTGTGACTGGATGAATCTTTCATTCATAGTCGAGGTTAAGATATCACTATTTGAGATATTGTAATATGTCTAGTTTGCGCTCATAAGGCCGTATTACACGATACGCCTATCACGTTCACCTACGCATCAGCTCCCTGAACGTAAGCGTCGGGAACTGCAGAGCGGCTCACGTTGCCCGATCAGACGTTGCACGGGTGACAGTCCTCCCTCACGCGAATACGTGCATCCACATTAGATGACAATACCATGC
Source organism: Schistocerca americana (assembly GCF_021461395.2). Taxonomy (NCBI): domain Eukaryota; kingdom Metazoa; phylum Arthropoda; class Insecta; order Orthoptera; family Acrididae; genus Schistocerca; species Schistocerca americana. The sequence goes on from NC_060127.1 coordinate 199,063,762, forward strand.
GAAACTCGTAGGGAACCATCTGATTTATTGTGAAGCCGTTTATTTTAATTAAATTTTCTGAAAGCTTAAAGTTCATATTTATTAAGTAGTCGTTATATTTTTTATTGTCATTTTTATTGAGTAATTGTTCTCTCATATAGCTATCACCGAATTATGCTACAGTATTAGTGTTCTGACTTATGGTCTCAACTATTCGTTTTATTTTATGGCACTTAAGTTGCACAAGCATATATTTATCTAAATTTACACTTATACAGCATTTCGCCCATGGAGGACGCATTGTTATTCCAGCTGCTGGCCTGTAACGCTTAAGATTAGGGCAGGATGACGACGACGAAAAGCCAGACGTTGTTGGGTTAAACCATGCCTGGGAAGAAGGGACGAAGACAGACGTGATGTCACTCGTATCATACTATCAATGAAGAAGTTAAGTCCACACAGTTTATTCATTCATTTCGTGATCGGACCATCTCACCGACTTCTGTCAGTTTCTCTTTCCTGGCGTACTAAAATAAAGCAAAATATGCAATCAAATCAAACGTGACCTTTCGTCAATTTTAAGACATTACCCATACAAATCGAAAATGACACTTGTAAAGTCATATGCATGATTACTCAGAAAGAAACGATTCGCGGCGTATCTTATCACGATACAGTGGATCGTGAGAGGAATTCAAACACCTTTCCTCGCAATATGCCTGAATTAAGTCGATTAATGCTTGTATAACTCTTCAGGTTTTCCCGGCTAGATCTTGACATGTGGAATAATCGGGTCTACTGCCGGATGTTTGTGTCGCTCTGGCACCATATTTCGGCCACGTAACTCGTTGCCTTCTTCAGGTGCTACCTGAGACTGCCGTATTGGAATTTTTTTTTTTTTTTTTTTAACAAAGGATGGGGCCCCTCCACGCCGGAGGATCTTGTCCAGTAATTATGCTCAGAGGGCGCTGGGTGCTCTCTCTGCCGTCCGCGCCCGCCTGGCGCTGCCTGTAATGTATTGTCTCTTCCCCGGCGCTACCTAGGACGTCCGCGCCCGACTTCGTCGCAATCTGTGGCAGCTCTTTGAGGCCTGTCGTTTGTCGGGCGTTCCGCCCGCGGTCCGCGCTCACCTGGCGCTGCTCCTGAGGTGTTGGCACTTCCCTGGTGCTCTGACGGTCGCCCGCGCTCGGCTCGTCCATCATCTGCGGTCGTGGCGGCTGTCAGAGGCCCGTCCTGCATCGGGAGTTGCAGCCGCGGTCCGCGCTCTCCTGGCGCTGCTCCTGCGGTGCTACTACTTCTTGAGGAGTTTCTTGGTTCCTCTCGTTGGGCCCTGATGAGCTCCAGAGACGGACTCCACGCCGAGCTGAGCTGGTAACCGCTGTCTCGGTTTATTAGGTTGTCTGTGACCTTGACCTCGATGGCCTCCTTTATGACACTGTCCCAAAATCTTGCAGTCTGTGTCACAATTTTGGTGTTGTTGTAGTCCATCGCGTGACCGAGCTCCAGACAGTGCTCTGCTATGGCAGATTTGGTTGCCTGTCCGAGTCTGGTGTGCCTCTGGTGTTCTTTGCACCTGACGTCCACAGTCCTGGTTGTCTGGCCGATGTATGATTTTCCACACTGGCAAGGGATGTTGTAAATGCCTGGTTTACGTGGCCCCAGGTCGTCCTTCACACTCCCTAGCATTGTCCCAATTTTGGAGGGTGGACAGAAGTTACTCTTTATATCGTATTTTGAGAGAATTCTGCTGATCTTTGCAGGAATAGGTCCAGCATATGGTAAGTATGCCACCTTCTTTGCCTCCTCTGGCTCCTAGTCTGTGCCCTGTGGTCGGCTGTGGAGGAGTATCCATTTCTGCTGAACACCAGCTGTAGATGTTCTATCTCTGTGGCCAGACTTTCCGTATCTGACAGAGCTCGAGCCCTGTGAACTAATGTTTTCAAGACTCCATTCTTCTGTGCCGGATGGTGGCAGCTACTGGCTTGAAGGTATAAGTCAGTGTGGGTGGGCTTACGATACACACTGTGACCAAGAGTGCCATCTGCTTTCCTCTTGACCAGGACATCCAAGAATGGGAGCTCCTCATCCTTCTCTAGCCTCATAGTAAATTTTATACTTGGGTGGCGTGAATTTAGATGTTCTAAAAAGTCATCTAGCTTCTCCCTGCCATGGGGCCAAATAACAAAAGTGTCATCGACATACCTAAGAAAGCACTTGGGTTGGTAAGTGGCTGATGCAAGTGCCTTCTCTTCGTACCTTTCTATGAAAAGGTTGGCTACCACTGGTGATAAAGGGCTGCCCATTGCCACTCCTTCTGTTTGCTCATAACATTGACCCCTGTAAAGAAAATGTGTTGAGGTCAGTACATGCTTGAACAGGTCGAGCAGGGCGCCATCGAACTTCTCTCTAATTGAGTGAGTCAGTGAGTGGCACTCGTGTGAAGAGCGACACAACTTTGAAACTGACCATGATGTCAGAGTCCACGGTGTGTAGCTGCCTTAACCGTTGTAGGAAGTCCTCCGAGTTCCGAATGTGGTGTGCACATTTGGCCACATGTGGTGCCAATATCTTCTTCAGGTATTGTGTAGTGAGGTATGTCGCTGCACCGATGTTACTGACAAAAGGTCGAAGAGGGACCCCCTCCTTGTGGACCTTGGGGGAGTCCATAGAGTCTGGGTGGTACAGGTGCTCTGGGATGAAGCTTCTTGATGACCTGTTCAGGTATACCTGACTCCTTCAGCAACATCCGGGTCTTCTTGTTGCACCTTCCTATCATACTCCAACTTGTTTAAGATGATCGTGGAGTTACCCTTATCAGCTGGTAGAACTACAATGCTGTCATCCTCCCATAGCTGCCCGAGTGCCACAGTCTCCTCACTCGAGATGTTCGATTTGGGGGGCTTCGTCCTGGTGAGTGCCCTGCAGGTCTCCTTGCGGATCTCTTCACACACGTTGGAAGGTAGCGTGTTGACGACCTGCTCAACCAACCTGATGAAGGCTGCAACAGGTACGCTTCTGGGAGTCACTGCAAAGTTGAGCCCCTTGCCGAGTGCTTTTCAGGTGGCATCATCGAGCTGCTTGTCGCTCAGGTTGACCACTGTCCGTGTGTCCCCATCCGGTTGTACCTTCTTGTTAATGCGCTCAAACTTGGCATGTTGACATGCTGTTGATTTCCGCATGGTGCATTCAGCCAAGGACCAGGAGGCACCATCAACCTGGTCCCAGTCTTCTCGGGTCAGGGTAGCTGCTACGGAAAGGTGGAGATACAGCAAATCCCCGGACGTGACATCTAGGCGGTAGGGCATGTCACGCACTCTCTCTCTTACCAGTGCGAGGCTGGCACTGTGTTCGATTCTGTTCGCCATTCTGGTGTTGGCACGGTGCTTGAACCTGGCGGAGACAGGAACTACATCCCCCTCTCGGCATCTCAGAAGGAAACAGATAACTCAGCATCCTCCCCTTCCTCCGTCGAAGCTTATCCAGCTTCTTTATGTTAAGGTACATCACCCCGTACAGTCTGCTGATGTAACTCTTCAGGTTTTCCCGGCGAGATCTTGACATGTGGAATAATCGGGTCTACCGCCGGATGTTTGTGTCGCTCTGGCACAATATTTCGGCCACGTCCTAGGGAGCACCGGGGAAGAGACAACACGTAACAGGCAGCGCCAGGCGGGCGCGGACGGCAGAGAGAGAGCACCCAGCGCCCTCTGAGCATAAATGCTGCACAAGATCCTCCAGTCGCGACTGAGATGCCGCACGTAATGGAGGGAGGACCTAGGCGCGCGAGCGGAGCGAGTCATTCCGTGTCGGCCGCCCGCGGTCCGGCGGGGCCCCCATCAGCCGACACACTTATGATGACCCGACCCGCAGCGGGGGAGGGGGGGGGGGAAGCAATAGTACACACGCAGCGGAGCAGCTACAGGACGCCGAGATGGACTACAATTATGATACGGATGCCGACAATGCTGCAGATAAACGCATTGCGCGTAGTCGTGAAGATGAGAGGGAGAAGAAGATCTCGCCCACGCACAACTGAAAGACTATTTGTGAGGGACGAGCCGCCCACTGATTGATTCCAGCAGCCGCCGGCCGAGAAGTAAGCGCGGCCTAGACCGCTCATTGTTGCCCGGGAACTTGAAGTTTCCAATCGCTATCAACCACTGCAAGGAACGGGAGCAACTTTAAATGAAGCTACTGCATCCCTGGCAGCCAATCAGCGCGGCCGCGCCGAGCAGCAGCGCCCTGAAGAAGCAGAACAGCAGCATGGAGAAGACGCTGGCGAAAACACCGCGCCTGACCAAGCGCCGCCAACCGCAGCTACTAGAAAAGTGCCGCCCATCGTCTTGCAATTTAAGCAGGACTACAAGAAACTCCGAAACTGCCTAAAAGAAAACTGCATACAGTCCTTCACGGTGAAGCAGATCGGGGAGGACCTATTAAAACTCATACTGTCGTCCACAGAAGACTATGTATTGGTAATGGACACGCTCGGGAAACAGGGAATCCCGAACTACACCTTCCAGGCGGATAGACCGCCTACCATCAAGGCCCTAATTAAAGGCATTCCCAAGAGGCTACCGCACGAAGACGTTAAAGAAGAGCTAGAGTAGATGGGATATGTCGCTTCAAAAGTGGACTATCATCATACGGCCGGCACAAATCAATTTTCCGCACATCGAGTCGTCATACTCCAAGACACTCCACAGCATCGCGGGATCTTCAATATTACGCGATTCTTTAACTTGACGGTCACAGCTGGAAAACTCCGAAAGACGCGGGGCACAATACAATGCTTCCGCTGCCAGGGCTTGGAACACGCTGCCCGCCTATGTACGATGCCGATCATGTGTGTGAAATGCGGCGGTGCACATGACAGTCGAACGTGCACTCTTCAGCAAGGCGAAACGCCGACCTGTGGGCTCAGCGGCGGCCCTCATACAGACAACTTTCGGTCTTGTCCGAAACACAAAGAGGACAACCGGAGAAGAAGACTTCGACGACTCAAGAACGCTCCAGCAACGCAACCACGACGGCAACCACCACCACCACCTCCGCAATCCGGCCCAGGCACGGCTGGCTTACGCTGCTGCAGCTTCTGCACAACAAACAGGAGCTGCACCTAATGCACCGACAGGACGCTCTGCTGACCAGCCACGAATACCTGCGTCTCAGAGGCAGCGCCAACAGCCCCAAACAGCTCCACAGAATGATGCAGACATCATCAAGTTACTAACCAGCTAGCACAACCGCCAAACACCATCGGCGCCGCAGTCGACATGGCGGTCTCAAGAGCAGCCATTGAAGCTACAAGCACACCCCAGCATACCCAAGGCACCAAGATTGGACGAGCTAAGGATTGTTGCCTATAACGCCAACAACCTTACCCAAGATATCGCCGAATTGCAACAGTTCCTGTATGATCACAACATCGATGTTTGCCTCGTCAACGAGACGTTCCTAAAGCCAGGCATTCGCAGCAATATTGCGAATTATCGCTGCTACAGAAGTGATCGACTGACACACGGACGGGGCACCGTCATCTTCATCCGCAACTCCATTCAACATCACGAAGTTCATCCGCCCATCAGTCAGCACATCGAATCATCGGCAGTTCTTCTTGAAACACAAACCGGACCCATCACATTCATCGCCGTCTATCACAGTCCACGAAGAATCCTCAATCTTGAAGACGCAAGATCGCTCCTTCGTGTGCCAGGCAAACTCTTCAGTTCGAGTTAGTCTTCCGTTGCGAGCAGACATATGACGCTTGCGCTGCGATGTTTTCGGGTGCTAACACAGCGAAGGGTGTGGTGGATCGCCGTCCGGCGGAGCATGCTTCGTCGGCGGCCCCATCCGACCCCCCAATGACGACGAACAGGCATACGACACAGGACGAAGCCATGGAACTCGAAGATATTAACAGCAGCATCTCCACGAGACGCAGGAGGAGCGACGCTGGCACTGCCACACAGCGGCAGTCTGAGACTGCCGAGGAAGCGGCAGGCGAAGCAGCAGGAATTACCTACGCCTCAAGGGCTCACGACTAACAACAGATACGAAGTCATCGCGGACGCGGCTACGACTTCGACTGACGGAGTGACGTCACAGCAGCAACAACCTACGCGACCGGCGCAGAAAATTCCGCCAATCGTTATGCAGTACCCGGACACCTACAAGGAACTGTACGACTGGCTCACGGAAACATGAAGCAGCCGTTTACGGCCAAACAGGCTGGAGGGGACAAAGTAAAACTCACCGTCACCTCTACAGATGACTACGTTCGCGTGATGGACCTTGTCGGCGCCAAGGGTATACCCATGTATACCTTCCCAGCTGTTCGGACACTCACACTGAAGGTGGTACTACGCGGGGTCGTCGCATCGCTCAAAAATGAGGATATTAAAGAGGAATTACAACGGCTGGGCTACAAAGTTCATGTCGCAGATCATCACAGAATGCCTGTCACAAATCAGAAGTCTGGACTACGGGTGGTTGTTCTTCCTGACTCCCCTGACAGCCGAAAGATACCTCAGATCAGCAGACTATTCGACCTGGAAATGTCGGCAGAAATCTTACGTAAACAGCGCGGAATGACGCAGTGTTTCCGCTGTGAAGGATTCAACCATGTCGCCAGCCACTGCACCATGGACTGGGTGTGTGTCAAATGTGGCGGACCTCATGACAGCCGGCAGTGCCCGGTTCCAAGGGAGCAACCTGCGAAATGTGGTCTGTGCGGGGGTAACCACCCTGCAAGCTTCAAGTCATGTCAGAAGCACGAAGATGCAAATCGGAGGATGAGAGGCCTGCCCCCACTCACCTCCAAAGAACGCAAGAGGAGGAACATTGTCGTCAGAGGCACGCCAGCCAGCCAACGCTATGCCGAAGAACAGCAGACTGGGAAGCCGACTATGATGCAACGCCCCACTGCCTACATGCAGCAACAACAACATCATCATCGGCCTGCACCATGGGCTCAACAAGAACCAACCACACCTCTGTCGAGAGAGGAGGAGCACACTCCGGATCAATCTAACTTCCCGCCCCTTCGTGGAAGCAGATACGAAGCACCACCTTAGTCACGTCCACCACTGCAGCAGACATCTCCAACATTCGCTGAGATCGCGAAACTCCTCACGGGAATGATGACAGCTGTCGTCACGGAAATGAGTAGGGCCATACAAGCCCTGCCAACGACCCTGGCGGCAACGGTTGAAGCCACGATCAGGAATGTGCTTCAACAAGCGGACAATCCTACACTCGCTCCGTAATGGACAGAGCCAGAAGAATAGAAGACCTCTGCGTGGCAACTTACAACGCCAACAGCATCTATCACGATCTCCTGGAAGTGAAGCAATTCCTGACTGACGAAAATGTTGACATCTGTCTCATTTCTGAGACTCACCTGAAGCCAAGACTACGGGTAAACATCGCTAACTATTGTTGCTACAGAACTGACAGGCTCACAGCAGGCGGTGGAACAGCGATTTATATCAAGCGCTCCATTAAGCACTACCCTGTGCCGGTACCACCCATGGCATCCACTGAAGCTACAGCAGTTGCGGTGGAAACATCAGCTGGACTTGTGACTTTTGTGGCGGTTTATCGTCCTCCGAAGCCCGTATTAAACATCGAGGGTGCGACAACGTTACTACAAATAAGAGGAAAACTCTTTATAGCAGGGGACATGAACGCGAAGCACGCCGCTTGGAATTCGCGAACTACGAACTATAGTGGCCGGCGGCTTCTACAAGTATTGGAACGAGCCAATGCTTTTGCGTGCGGCCCTGATGAGCCAACCTGCTATCCATCACGTGGCAACCCCGACATCATTGACATTGCCATTACGAAGGGGATCAACCAGTTCCTGACAGCTGAGGTGCGGCATGCTCTCAATTCCAACCACCTACCGGTCATCTTTCGCCTAGCTGCAGAAGCCACTCATCAAACTCCGCAGTTGGATTTCCGACGAACAAATTGGGACCAATACCGGGAATCCATCACACAGGCATTGCCACCACAACCGGATGCTGATGACGTTCATACTTTGCTGGAAGCTCTGGATGACACGCTCAACACTGCAATCACCACCTTGACGCCGAGGTCCAGACGTCAGCAGCCAGCAAGACCAGGCCTCCCGCAAGACATCTTGGAATTGATAAGGGAGAGGAACAGGCTCTGCAAGGACTGGCGCCTGACAAGGGAACAGGCACTGAAACGGCGCGTCAACCACCTAAGGCAAACCATCAAGGCTGCCATCGTCGACTTTAAGAATCGACAGTGGGCGGACAAACTGCAGGAGTTCACGCCAGACCCGGAAGCATGGGATGCAGTTAGATTTTTCACCAAGCGGAAGGCCACGATCCCACCTCTTGAAACGACTGCGGGTCTCGTCTACACGCCAGAGGAAAAAGCGAACGCCATTGCGGACGTTTTTCAACGCAACTTCGTGCCAGTGGACGACCCAACTGACAAACGTCATGTGACACAGATCGAAAATGAAGCCCAAGCCTATCTCCATGCGCCGGACTGGGAAGAAGATGAAGCCATTCCACCTATCACGGCAGAAGAAGTCTCTGGCTGCATTCGTGGCTTAAATAATCAAAAGGCACCGGGGCTTGACAGGATTAACGGGAAGATGTTGAAGGAACTGCCACCTCCAGCCTTCATCTACATTGCAGCACTCTTCAACATCATCCCGAGATTGAAGATTTTTCCGACTGCCTGGAAAGAAGCGGTGGTCGTGCCAGTCCCAAAGCCGGGGAAATCCAGGAAAGACCCCCGTAGCTACAGACCAATCAGCCTCCTCTCTCACCTCAGTAAGGTGTCTGAGAGGCTACTGCTGCGCCGCATCCAGGCCCTCATGGATCTGCACCATATGCTGCCCAATGAACAATTCGGATTTCGCAGCTAACATTCGACAACGCAACAACTTCTGCGGGTTGTGGAAGAAATCACCCAAGCATTCAACAAAAGGGAATTCTGTGGGGCCATCTTCCTGGATGTCTCCCGCGCTTTCGATAGTGTCTGGCACGCAGGACTCGTCTGGAAGCTCCAACATCTACGTTTCCCAAGACCCTATGTCGTCCTGCTTGAGTCTTATCTTCGAGGCCGCACCTTCCGAGTACGGATCAATGATGCCACCTCGACACTCCGACCTGTCGCCGCTGGAGTACCGCAGGGGTCCGTTCTTGGGCCGACACTGTACTCATTGTACACAGCGGACCTCCCAAGAACGCCGCGTGTGGAATTGGCCCTCTATGCAGATGATACTGCCGTCTACACCAGGAGCAGATGGGCCATCATTATGCACCATCGCCTACGTGACGCCTGCACCAACATAGAGAATTGGCCACAAAAGTAGAGACTCCAATTCAATGCCCAGAAGAGCCAGGCCGTGATCTTCACAAGGAAGCGACCAACCGTGGTTCCAGCGCTCCAGCTGTTTGGAGAAGAGATGGAATGGAAACCATCAGCCACTTATCTGGGGGTCATCCTGGATGCAAGACTCGCGTGGCAGCAGCAGGTCACTGCAGTCAGGAGGAAAGTCGACCCGCGTCTGGGGGCTCTATACCCCCTCCCCAATGAAAATTCGACGCTCTGAAGTGAGAATGGCCTCAAGATTTACCGACTATTCATCCGCCCCATTATGGAGTACGCCAGCGTTGTATGGGGAAATGCAGCCACAAAGCATCTCTCCAGATATCAAGCACTGCAGAACAAGGCATTAAGAAGAATAATGCACGTGCACTCGCAGTTTCCAACGAGGTTTCTGCGTGACATAACACCTGAGCCGGAGATATTACCACGTTTCCAAGACGCTGCCGCCCGCTTTTATGCGACGAACCTGGGAGCCCCTGATGATGAAAGGGCTGTATATCAACGACCCGTAGCTCTGCTGCACAGATGAAAGCCCCAGCAGGCCTACATGATGCCACACCAATCACCAAACAGATGACAGATACACCCCACAAATAAAGACGTCACACCTCCTAACCTGATGTTTCCTCTCCCATAACACACACAGAAGAAGTAGGAAATGCCCACAGGTACACCCTACCTTACAAACAACGGAAGGATAGTAGTTAAGAAGAAGTGGGTAGGAGGCAAACTCTTCATAGCAGGAGATTTGAACTGCAAGCACGCCACATGGAACTCGACAGTAACAAACTGGAGTGGACGAATTCTCCTCCAGGCACTTGAAGCCCACGCTCACGCGTGCGTGCCTGAAGAGCCTACATGCTATGCCTCGCGCGGTGTGCCAGATGTCACTGACATCGCAATTACGAAAGGGATTCCACAATTCCTAGACGCCGACGTGATCCACGGACTCAATTCCGACCACCTTCCGGTCCTGTTCAGCCTGAGAGTGACGGCAGAACACGTACCTGGACGCCCAAATTTACGACGAACGAACTGGGGTCGTTTCCGAGAACATGTTGACTATGCGATCACCAGCATTGACGACGAAGATTCATTCGACCGACTCACCGACATCTCGTCACCGCCGCCCTACATGAAGCCACGCCGCCGCAGTCGCAGTCGCCTCGCCCTGTGGTGCCCAGCCAGCCCCCGGACATCCTCGCCTCCATTCGGACGCGAAACCGATTACGCAGAGTGTGGCGCCTCACGCGCAGTGCGTGCCGACTAACTCCGACGAGAAATCCGAGCCGGTACTGGTGCACATCGTAACCAGCGATGGGCAGACAAGCTCCGCAGCTTCACGCCTGATCCATTCGGATGGCAAACAGTCAGCCACTTTACGAATCGGAAGACGCGAACACCACCACTGACGACTGACGACCGAACAGCTTATCGACCGGAAGAGAAAGCTGACATACCAGCAGACGTTTTCGAAGCCAACTTTCAGCCGCTAGAAGATCGCGTCGACCTGCAACGCACTGCTGTTATAGAACGAGACGTCACAGCCATCCTACAAGGAGACGTCTGAAGAGGTTCGAGTGGGCATTACAATGCTTCCCAACAACAAGGCGCCAGGATCGGACGACATCACCGGCAGAGTACTGAAGCAACTGCCTTGGTCGGCGATCGTTCATCTTGCTGCGCTGCTTAATTGGATCCTCGCGACAGCGACGTTTCCTGCTGCATGGAAGCACTCTGTCACTGTTGCAGTACCGAAACCGGGCAAGAATAAGAAGCATCCCACCAGCTATCGACCAATCAGCTTGCTTCCTCGTGTCAGCAACCTCTTTGAGAGACTTCCTCTCCAACGCCTTCAACGTCTGGCTGCACAACTTGACATCTTACCACCGGAGCAATTCGGTTTTCGAAGTGGACGTTCAACTACTCAGCAAATCTTTCGAGCAGTTGAATACATTAAAGACGCCTTCAATCGACGAGAATCCTGCGGTGCAGTCCTGCTCGACGTCACTAAAGCGTTCGACAACGTCTTGCATTACGGACTACTGTGGAAACTCCACACACTCCGACTACCAAGAGCGTACGTGAAACTAATAGCGTCCTACCTCAAGAATCGGACGTTCGTGGTACGACTCGACGACAATGCAGTCTCTCGCGCACGCAACATCAACGCCGGAGTACCCCAAGGATCGGTCCTTGGACCCGTTCTGTACATAATGTACACTTCCGACATGCCTACAGTACCCAGGGTGGAGAAGGCAATCTATGCCGACGATACCATGCTGTATTCCAGCAGCCGATGGAGAGAAGATCTTTCACCAAGATTGCAGAGTGCCCTTAACACATTAGAAGACTGGGCAGCTCGCTGGAGGATCAACTTCAATCCAACGAAGACGCAGACTATCATCTTCACATGGAAAAGGACTATGCCACAACGACAACTACGCCCCTACGGAACGCAACTTCCCTGGCTGTCATCAGTACGATACCTGGGACTTATCATTGACAAGAAGCTCACGTGGTACCAGCACATTACAGACCTTCGAAAGAAAATTCACCAGCGTCTAGGGGCCTTATACCCTATACTCAACGAGCGGTCTGAGTTATCTATCGCGAACGGCATCCTTATTTGTCGGATGTATCTTCGCCCTCTGTTTGACTATGCATGTGAAGTCTGGGGCGTTGCTGCCAAGACACACATTCAGCGACTGCAGTCGCTACAAAATAAAATATTACGCAGGGTCTACCATGTACACTGCCAGTTTCCGCACCAGTACCTGCATGAAGCCGCTGAAGAGTTGGAAGTTCTCGAAAGATATAAGAAGATCGTAAGAGATTTTTACGAGAAGACACAGACGTCCACTAATCATCTCATCAGGGACCTAGGAGCACCACCACGACCACGAGAACGACACAGACGACCTGTTGCAATGCTCGACAGATAAAGCACTGCAACCTCAAGAAACTAAAGCAATGAAGTAAGAAGAAACCAAAACAAATTAAGTTCCAAACACCCCCACGCCCTTCCCATAAAACACACAAAAATAAAGATAAACAAATTTCCCCAAACCTTAAGATGAAGGCAATGCCTAACGGTAAATCCTTCGAAAATAGCTGCCATCAGCCTTTAGAAGTGGAAGTAAGACAAGATCCTCCAATACGGCAGTCTCAGGTAGCACCGCCGGCCGAAGTGGCCGTGCGGTTAAAGGCGCTGCAGTCTGGAACCGCAAGACCGCTAGGGTCGCAGTTTCGAATCCTGCCTCGGGCATGGATGTTTGTGATGTCCTTAGGTTAGTTAGGTTTCACTAGTTCTAAGTTCTCGGGGACTAATGACCTCAGCAGTTGAGTCCCATAGTGCTCAGAGCCATTTGAACCATCAGGTAGCACCTGAAGAAGGCAACGAGTTACGTGGCCGAAATATTGTGCCAGAGCGACACAAACATCCGGCAGTACACCCGATTATTCCACATGTCGATTAATGCTTGTTTGATCCATTCTATTTCTAGAATACGAAGCAATCAAAGTATAAAGAGTCTCTTTCGAAAATAGCTTGAGTAAAGAAAGTCTGCTGAAAAAAAATTGTTTAGTTGCTGAATTTATGAAAATTTGAAGAATGGACAAAATCTTCAATATAAATACTTGAAGTTGGAATCTGGTCACAGAGGTTTAATAGCAACAGTAAACCATAAACAAATAAGCAGGAAGCTGACTGTAGTACCCCCTTGTGCGCATGCGTGAGATATTCCTATATAGTGCACATGCGCGGATTCGTATCATCCTACGTTTTTCTGTGCTCTTTCCAATTCCACAGCACCTTATATTTCATAATAAAGCAGCTGTCAGCCCTCACACACTGCAAATTTAGCTTAACTTTTGTCTGAGAACTTGTTTCTGCCACTGTAATTTGTGTGAGAAGACGACATACTTCTAAAGTGTAGGATACAATCGTACATAGCGACATAACTTCACTGCTAATTCTGTTAGTTCCACCAGTGCTGCCACTAAATGGCCGTCGCACTAGACCAATATTACAGAGCCTATGTAGAAAGAATATAGGCTCTCTAACCAATACCTTTCTTGGCGGATCGCCGTGTAATACCGTCTTTAAACAAAAGCTTTTTAATTAATAATTTCAAGTTAGAGTTTTCGAATGATATCGTGTTCAGATTCATATTAAATTTTAGTGAAGTAATGTCGCTGTATACGATTGAATCCTACTGTTTAGAAGTATGTCGTCTTCTCACGTAAATAGTAGTGACAGCGGCAAGTTCTCAGACAAATTAAAAGCAAAATACCTATGCTTTGTATCTAGAAGAAATGAAAGTTAAGCTAAATTTGCTGTGTGGGAGGGCTGTCAGCTGCGTTATGAATTACAAGGGTGATGTGGACTTTGAAAGACATCTTAGCGCAGAAAAACATAGAATGATATGAGCCAAACCACGTCTGGCTCACTGCTAGATTTTGTTACTATAAAACAAACGTCTGTAGTTAGATGCGTTCGAGAAACACAGGGGCGCCCGCAGGGGGGAGGGGGGGGGGGGCAGTTGCCCCTAGTGAGGATTCACTCAGTTTACGAATATAAAAAATACCTGGAACTTTAGGGCTCAGTTATGTATGATTTAAAATATCAGTAAAATTACCACTAAAATAACCGGAAAATATCGATAAAATGACGTAAAAATGATATAAAACAGAATTACAGGATGAACTAGAGCAGGGATTCCCAAAGTGGTCGATATCGACCCCGTGGGGTCGACGTAAACGAAAACTGATTTTGGGGGTCGACGAGGTCTAAAAATCGACCCCTATTAAATTAACACAAGTTCTTATTTAAAACTTTCGAGATAGGTAGGTACTGTATTGTTTATGTTGTGTTACGTGTACTAAGAATAATTAATATTTTTTTTTTAGGAAATAGCATTGTTGTAGTAATGTAAAGTCTCAAGTTCGTACAAGATGAAAAACTCGGCAAGTCTGTGTGGACAAGTTTGTGCAAGATAATGAGTTCGGGCGTACGTCTTTCAGGCGCGTTTTGACTTGCTCTCTATTTGACGCTTACGTGATTTAACACGAACGAATTCATGATCAAGTCCAAACATGTTCCTGATATCTTACTATTTAACGAGCTTGCACTTCGGTTGTAAGTTCATTTGCGTTCATTTTGATGAGAAAATGAAGTCAACTTTACTCACTTAACCAAGTGCAAAGTTTTCCAATTGGTACCTTAGTACCTAGGTATTTTGTATCAATAGGAAAAAACTAAAGATAGGCCCCCTTATTCATAAGTCTGATAACTTACAACATTGCTAATTCTCACTCTGTCTTTTATTGACCTAAGTCAGAAAGAAAAATAACACTCTGTAGCAGCTGTTTTAAGTTAGCGGACCATTATGAATAAGGGGATTGATCTTAAAAGTAGGTAATCTGGCCATGGGGGTCTGAGGTAACAGTTCATTTTGGAAAAGGGGTCACTTGTCCAAAATTGTTTGGAGATCGCTGAACTAGAGCAATGGAAAACTTTAAAGGAGAATCGAACTAAAATTAAAAAATGATGATAAATTTAAAAATTGTGTTTTTTCTTTAAGAAATCTCGTTCGTTGAAGATGTGCAAAATTGTTCTATATCAGTCTTACAGCTATTGCCTGCGAAGTATCTTTATTTTTATTTCTACACCCACACGTGGTAGAAATTAACAACAGCAAGTGAGGGAACAATGAGAATAATAAGATGAACCAGCAGTTTATTGTTAACTTTTACAAATGCATTCTTGAACAACATTTAAGCGTTTTTCCTGAATCCACGCCCATTCTTCGTTCTTTACGTATTAAAAGAATCAGTTGTGTCATAAAGGGACGTTAAACACAAACGTAAAAAAATAATATCTTCCTTGAAAAATAGTCTACGATACAGTATCTATATGACGAAAAATACAAAATTAAAGATAGATATCTATAGCCGGAATATTCGAGATTTTAGTAACTGTAAACAATGCATATCTGATAAGGAAAGACCGTTTACATGTTAACAAACTCTGGGCATTACTAATAAGCTATAATAAAATAAAGCGGATCTACCGATCGACAAACTACTACATGTGTACGTGGACCCATTAAGAATGGTACCCATGGTGAGAGTTCCATCTCGAAACTGTTGACTTATAAGGTACTAAAATGTCACCCTCTCTGTTCCCACATCACTAGATAGAAACCTCTTCATAAACCTCAAGCGGCAACACAATACAGTTGCACAACAAAACACACTCGGCAAAATTTTATTCTTTCATTTCAAATAATGGTTAACAACTGTCACACGCTAATTTAAATTAGCGTATTGTATTATGTTCCTTTTCGTTTGCTGAAGAAGTGTTCGAGGGTACTGTGTGGCCACTAATATCGCTACTTGTCTGTAGAAGTAGGCAACATTCGTCATTGGAACTACTGTCAACGAACGTGATCTAGCAGGGTGTGGCGTGAGCTACCTTTATTTCCGGAACGTTCTAGATGAGTCTTGCTATGTTCTAATAGGAACATATCGCATAAATATTTCCACATCCATCGCAAGAAACCGCTCGTAACTCAAAAGTCGCTAGCTTGCGGTCTAATGGACACCGCGCTGTTTCATTGTTGAACCAAAACCGCTCCCTCCCTCCCACCACTGTGATACGATTTCAGCTTCCGTTCTTTAGTCATCGCTCAGCTCGGTTCGTCATCGCATCGCGTTAAGGGTTGTGTAAATTCATTGTAAGTTGTAAGTGGGCAGTGGTGAATGATTGTGGTTTGCATAGACGTTTGTGCGTTGTGAATGTAAAAACGTAAGTTATTTGTATTTGTACCTCATAAGCGAATGAAAACTACAAATGTAAGTGGAAGTTTCGAAGAAGATACTGTCTATGATGAGGTATCACAGGAAAAGGGTGAGTCAAATGCAACCATCACTATTAAAAATTCCAGTAGTTGTGCTGATGGAGAAAATGAAGACTAAGCCAGTACCTCTGCTGGCTTCAAGTGCGTTGATGAAAAGGGTAGTAGTATCCTGGTCATTATTCCCGATGTCGGAAATTACATTGAAAAAAAGGATATTGACAATTGCCTAAAGTATAAGATTTTATTGAATCCATGGCAACCTGAAAAAAGTTATAATTTTAAGAATGACAGACAGCACAAAAAGAACATTTCGACCAGACTGGCTGTCATTATATCCGTGGCTGGTCTATTCTAAAGCAGTTAAAGGTACCCCTCTGCAAGTTTTGTGTGCTTTTCCGCCCACGCATAACGCATGGTAGTCATCATGGCGCATTCATAAGCCGCCCATTCACAAATTTCAAAAAGTTCCATGAACCTGCAAAAATGCATATGTATTCCGAGTGGCATAAAGATGCAATAGAAAAGTCAAATAATTCCATTAGTGTTGTGACAAACAAAACTAAAAGTGTGGAACACACGCCAACGAGAATCTTGCGAAATTAGTACAAACTAATCGTGCAAAGTTATAATCAATTGTTTCTTGTGTATTGTTTTGTGCATTACATGACTTACCTTTAAGAGTAAAAACAAATTCAAACGCTGTATTTGATGATTTGTTACAATTTAGAGTACAGTCAGGTGACGCAACATTGCGGAAACATTTTGAGGGTGCGCCTAAAAGTGCTACCTATGTTTCTCATAGAACCCAAAATGATTTTAATTGATGTATGCGCCGAAGTACTAAGAAATGATTTAATTAATACCATCAATAACAGCGAATCATTTTCAGTTTTGGCAGACGAAACAATGGATATTGCAGGCACAGAACAACTTTCTCTTTCTGCACGTTATTTTCACCTAGCAACTAATGTTGTCAGAGAAGACTTCCTTGGATTTACACCATTAGCAAGGTTAGATGCAAAACATATCTCCAACACAGTAATATCTACTTTATCTGCTTGGGGTTTCAGTCTAGGTAAAATGGTAGGATAAGGCTATGACGGGTGCAGTACGATGGCTGGTAAAATTGGCCAGCAGCCAACACCAGAGGAAGAGGTCGAGGAGGATGCTCCCGACAAAATACCCAACGTGGAGGTAAATCCGGACCGACCCAAGCCATAGCGCCAAAGGGACCAGTCCCCAAAGGATTACCACCACCGACACACACTGCAGAGCACGGAAGTACGCGTAAGACGGCCACCACAAAGAAAGAGCCACTCTACGCCGAAACAGTGTTCACTAGGGAACGCGGACTGAAGCCTGCAAAGCGCGAAGTGTTATTCACTCCAAGCGCAACAGGATTTACTTCGGTGACGGACGAATCGTACAGCGTACTCAGACTGGACAAAGCCCCAGTCAGCAAGGAGTTACCCTTTGAGCTATACCGCTATTACTGTGCTCCCATTTTATGGTTGCGCGTAGTGGGGTTAAAGCAACAGATTGGTCTAGACACCGAATTCAAAGTCTATAACCAATACCTAGGTAAGACATTTGAAATTCCCGAGCCAATACTACTAGGCTTGAGGGCACGCACCACTGACACCACGTCAGATGGAAGCGACCACGCGCATACAAGAACTTGGCCTACCACTACCACTGGATTTGCCTTTCCAAACGGACCGTGCAACAGGCTTGAGCTATAATGTCCTAACGTCAGTCTCCGAGTTCCTAGCCGGTACTGAAAGGTTCAAACTTCACAACGTGTGTCCCGTGTCACTACCCCCAGCAGGATCAACGGCTCAGCTCATCCAGGGATGGGCGCTTTAGACCAAGAGAGCACAGCAACGGACATGTCGGTTATCATGCAATGCATGATGCACGAACTTGCACCTCTCGCAGAGGTGTCAGAAGTATATGGCTTATGCCAATACAAAGAAAATGTGACAGAGGGCGAACCATATGAAGTGGTCAAGCCACGGTCTTGCCTAAACTTCAGCACCCAAACACCACCGCCGCAAGGCTTCATTGCTAACCGGAACGCGAGAAGAAACTTTCCGCCACGGTACAATGACAAAGTCTTCTACGCGGCAAGTGACGAGATGCTACCATACAGACGTATGGTCATCCACAACCTCAGAAAACCACTGGGAAAACCGGGATGAGAGGTTCTTTAGCCAGCAGGCTATTGCCGTAAGTCTTGGATAAACAGCGGGCTTTATGCCGATAAGTCTTACACTGGTGCTTTTTCATCTGTAGACTTTAGTACCCTCTGGGGGTCTGCGTTGCTTCACGTCCGTAGGTATAACCTTTAAATACCCTACACGTGACCTCTGGGTGGTGCTAAGAAAGCAACAACGATAAGATGAGACCGAACTGTCTGAAAAGACCTCTCGGTCAAAGAATGACAAAGGACACGTGCGGTCCTATTCAGGACCCACAAGCTCGTAGAATTGGACCATCTCTGCGCATCTGTCAACTGAATATCGAAGGGATAAGTCGAGCAAAATGTGAGTATCTTTCCAGGCTCACACAGAAATATGCAGTTGATATCATCGCACTTCAAGAAACGCACACAGCTGACGAACCACAGCTACAGAGTAGGGGGAAAATACCGGGCTTTAAACTGATAGCCTCTAATCACCATCAAAATTATGGCCTTGCAACTTACGTCAAGAATCACATAACAAACTACCAGCTGCTGTCAGAAAATTCTGAAAATGACATTTTTACAACTGCTGTTAAAATTGAAAACCTAACGATAGTTAACGTGTACAAACCCCCAGGGACTAATTGGCCTAATCCCGTTCTACCGTCTCTGCAACATCCAACTATATACCTCGGTGATTTCAATCATCATCACCTGTGGGGATATATGGAGAATGACCTCAACGGTGAAGCGCTTGAGGACTGGATGGAAACTGAAAACCTGAATTTAATTTACGATGCTAAAGATCTGCCTACCTTCCACTCAGCTCGCTGGTCCCAAGGCTATACCCCAGATCTGTGCTTCACAACTCAGTCTCATAATTCCCTAAATCAAGTACGACGAACTGTGCTCAAGGAATTCCCACATAGTCAACACAGACCTGTTATATTGGAGGTGGGGATGTCTATACCTGTTGTACGATCACATCCTAAACCGAGGTGGAACTTCAAGAAAGCCAACTGGACTGAATTTGCAAAGCAAACAGATTCCAATATCAGATGGATCAAACCAACGTACAACAACTACAGCAGATTTGTTGGGGTTATCAAAGGTGCAGCCAGACGATGTATTCCTAGAGGGTACCGTAAAGAGTATATCCCTGGTTGGAGTTCCGAGAGTGAGGAGTTACTAAAAGAATATGAAGACCATCCTAACTCTGACAATGCAACAAGCCTCCTCCAGTCCCTGGATGATAATCGAAGAAAGATCTGGCATGAAACTGTGGGGTCCCTAGATTACACCCATTCTAGCAGAAAAGCCTGGTCTATCATCAGGAAATTAGACTCTTCAAACCCTACAACAAAAAGATCAAAAAATGCCATCAATTTGAATGACTATGCTAAACACCTTGTGTCAGTTACAAAGAATATAAAGGACAAGCAAGCCAATAGGGATATCAAACTACAGTTGAACACCAAGAAAAGAGCAGCCCTACAGTCTTCCGAATTCTCTACTCCATTTCAAGAAGAGGAAACTAAAGCTGCAATCAAAAGTATGAAACTTGGAAAAGCAGCTGGATATGATGGAATATACCCAGAATTCCTGGCTCACTGTGGACCAGCTACAGTAAAATGGTTGACCAACTTCCTTTCAAACATCCTGCAAACTGGAAACATCCCACATCTGATGAAGAAATCAAAAATATTAGCCATACTGAAACCAAATAAAGATCCCACAAAAGTGGAAAACTATCGTCCAATAGCACTCTTAAGTATCACTTATAAACTCCTTGAGCGCCTGATCTACAACAGAATCTGTGAAACAATCAACCATAATATTCCTATCGAGCAAGCAGGATTTAGACCTGGGAGAAGTTGTAACGATCAGGTACTATCTCTCACTACGCACATTGAAAATGGGTATGAGAAGAAATCAGTAAGTGTGGCTGCCTTTTTGGATCTATCTGCTGCCTATGACACTGTCTGGCGAGAAGGACTCCTTTTAAAATTTGTGAGTGTTATCCCATGTCGTAAACTCACGGCCTTACTCAACAATATGCTAAGCAATAGGTACTTTCAGATCTACTCAGATAATGATAGGAGCAGAATGTTTAAACTAAATGACGGCTTACCTCAAGGGTCTGTTCTGGCTCCCCTCCTTTTCAATTTGTATACACACGACTTACCAGAAACATCTTCAAGGAAATTCATATATGCTGATGATATTTGTCTGGTGACTCAGTGCTCCAACTTTGCTGATGCTGAAACTATTCTATCCACTGATCTGGAAGCCTTAGACAAATATTTCAAGAAATGGTGCCTCCACCTAAATCCTCAGAAAACAGTTATATCTGCATTCCACCTACGTAACAGACAGTCAAATTACAAACCAGAAGTTGTATTCAGAGACCAAGTGTTGCCATACTGTAGTACACCAAAGTACCTGGGATTAACACTAGATAGAACTCTGTCTTTCAAGCAGCATTTATCAAATGTGGCTGCTAAAGTTAAAACTAGAAATAATATTCTTCAGAAGCTTGTTGGTACATCATGGGGAGCCAATACTAACGTCCTGAGATCTACAGCATTAGCTCTGTCATATTCTGTTGCTGAATATTGCTGCCCAACCTGGATCAACAGTGTTCACACTAAGAAGATAGACGTGCAACTCAATCAGGCAATGCGATTAATCACAGGATGTATTCGGAGCACAAACACGCTGTGGCTGCCGGTTCTAAGCAATATCCCACCTCCAGCCCTAAGAAGATCAGAAGCTCTCCTAAAGACGTGGAAAAACATTCAGCAGAACCCCCCGCTCCCCATCCATCAAGATATTGTACAAGGAACACACCAACGCTTGAAATCGAGGAAACCACCATGGCGCACAGCACTCGACCTTGAAGGATCTGCTTTCAACATTAACAGTTCATGGAAACTCCAGTGGGATCAGTCTTCAGTAGCCAATAAACATCTAATCGAGGACCCTTCCAAGCAGACGCAAGGATTTGATCTTCCAAGGCGTCAGTGGAGGATCATTAACCGCATTCAAACTGGACAAGGCAGATGTGGCTATCTACTGCACAAATGGGGATGGGTTGGCTCTGCAAATTGTGACTGTGGTGCCCCCTCACAGACGATTCATCACATTGTTGCTGACTGCCCTTATCGTACTTTCAGAGGAACTTTAATGGACATTCATCGTACATCGGATGAAGCAGTCAAGTGGATTGAAGAACTAGACATAGAGCTGTAAAATTGTACGAACTTGTGATTGTACATTTTAGTCCTGAAAATATTGTATATAAATGTAAATCAATGTACACATCATACGATAAATAAAAGTACCCTCCGCCACACACCGGCAGGTGGCTTGCGGAGTATGGATGTAGATGTAATGTCATATGCATGTTTACTCATAAATAAACTATTTCTGGCATATCTTATCATGACACGGTTCGATTCTAACCCCATTGACAATTTCAGACTTGTCCTGCCATCTGTGAGTAAGATGTGGAACTTTCTGCATTCCATAAGAATCGTGCCATCGCAGACTAGAACAAATCGTGAACTTCGACCATAGATATTGGTAGACTGGTCATGACGTAAATTTCGTGGCACCAACATCTCTACTGCTATACCACGTGACTATTGGCAAAACAATGGTGGTATCCTGTTGTGCTTATCGTTGTACCGAGCGTTTTGTGAAGGAAAGTAACATTAAATTTCACGTGTAAGTGTTATTAGTTTAATTTAGCGGCATTTCTTGAATACTGATAAACTATTGTGAACTTCATATCCTTACCCAGAACGTCACAGTTACGTAAATTGGCAGTTTGAAGTGCTGTGTGTGTTTCCAGGCGCACACTGCAATCGTATATATTTCTTGAAATGTTAAGCCACAGAGCTGCTTTTTCTCTTTCGTATAGGTTTCGTAAGGATGAAGGGCGCAGGCAGATGTGGATACGGGCAGTGAAACGAAAAGATTTCCAGCCTACTGCGCACACTCGCATCTGTCCGAAGCACTTTGAAGAAAATTGTTTCGATAAAGAAAAGACTGGTGGGAATTGGCTTCACAGTGACGCCGTGCCAACAAAATTCGATTTCCCTGAGAATCTTCAAGCAAAGAGACCCAAGCTTCGTAAACCTCCGACTAAGAGAGATTCATTAGGTGAAATTTCATGTGCAGAAACTTCCCATAATTCTCGTAAGTCTAGATATTTACTTTGTGTTAATATGTTAACGTAAGATGGAGAGTGCTAAGCAGTGGCTGTAAAAATGTAACTGCGTTTTTTAAAGTAACATTGTCGTAATATGATTTAGACTGAGAGGAAATTCTTTGTACATTTTCGTTCAGTGGCCTGGTATTTTGTTTGCAACCGCTATACAAGCTTCTGAAGTAAAAGCTGGGACATGCAAATGTTTTAGACACACAGGAGATTTTAAAGGAGATGATTTGGCTGTTCCTTGCATAGCTAGTAAAATGGCAAGTGTTGCAAAAAAAAGCAGCTGAAGAATAAACCCAGAAAATTAAGTAATTTGCAGAGATCATCCCACAGGATGAGGAAGAAAATTTTAAATTTGGAATCATTAATGAGTGACCTTCAAAAGAATAATCTTGTAAGTAAATCCATGGGTAATTTGCCGAAGGTAAGAGAAGTATGTACTTCAAGTAGTACTTATAATTTCTTGACATATGACATTAAAGACAGCGAATTGCCATTCTTATTATAAATATCAGGTGGTGTAGATTCTAGTATTGTACTTGTCTTATGGTTCCATGACAAGTGGCATAGTTGATAGTAAGAAAGTCTATTCACTCAAATGTAGGCATTGTTTTGAAAAATATCAACATGTTCATGTAAATAATAGGTAAAATTACACTGTGGAAAATATTGCAACCAGCCACAAGTTTTTTAGAAGTGATTGTTATTGTAACATTGCTAGTTTTGGCCTTGAACCATTGCCATGCAATACCACTAATTCCTTGCAGTTTTACATGTGTGTCCTACAATATAACAAAATTCTGAAATTACATACTTCTTGAAAGGTATCAGATTGTATATAGACTGTACACATTGCACTTACTTCATGAAATTCTCTCCTTTACATTTCCTTTCTTAGAACTTTGTTATATTTTGGGACACATACGTAAAACTTGTAAGAAATCAATGCTACCATCTGACAATGGGCTCAGACTCAAAACTAGTGATGGTACAATACAAATCACTACTAAAAGAAACTTGTGACTGGTTGCATTATTTCCTACAGTGTAATTTACAAAAACAGTTGTGGTGTTCAATAACCACAATGGATAAAATAAAGTAGGAGAAAGCACCATAATTTAATACAAATGAGAAAGCAGTAACTTTTATTAAAGTGGAGACACTCTTGGAAACTTTACTATGTTAGATCTACAATACATGAGAACAAATAGTAGAAACAGTTATGATATTTTGTTCCTTCTATGAACAATTTTATAGTTTGTAACTGCTAATTATGTGTTGTTTTCTCATTCCTTATCAATGTAAGAGTCTTCTGCATGATGTGATATACAGAACATGTTCAGTGAATGAGTTTGTAGCCTAGCTCTTGCAGTTCTTTACTAAGAGTATCATATTGCTTTCAGATGCTGCCACCAGGTACCTCAGAGTTGTTAAAGTGTGTCAGCAGAGGTCAAACAAGAGAAAAGTACCCAGCAGCTCTTCGGACCTTTGCTTTAACTCTTAATTTCTACAGCAGCAAGACTTACAGTTACATAAGGAGAAATTTCAATACACCTCTGCCACATCCACGGCCACTGAGAAGGTGGTATAGTGTGATTGATGGAAATCACAAGGGCAAGAAATTGCTGTGTGCTATGTCATTTGACGAAATTGCCATAAGGAAACACACTGAATTTCGTCAAAATAAATTTGTTGGATATGTAGATTATGACGCAGAGCTCGCTGATGATAACCTTCCTGTTGCAAATGAGGCACTAACATTTATGGTAACTGCTGTTAACAGTTCTTGGAAACTGCCAATTGGTTACTTTCTAGTCAATGGACTAACTGCACTAGAAAAATCTAACCTATTGAATGAGGCTCTAAAGTTTACTTTTGATGCTGGTGCTGAGGTGATATCAGTAACTTTTGATGGAACACATGTAAATACTGCAATGATAGAAAAGCTAGGTGCTTCTTTTTCTTTATCTAACATAAAATTTTTCTTTAAGCACCCATTGTGTAATGATGAAATATGTATTTTCCTTGACCCATGTCACATGCTAAAGTTAGTACGTAATACCTTAGCTGGTAAGGGCACAATTTTTGATGGCAATAGAAATACTATTAAATGGGATTATGTACTCAAGTTACATGATTTGCAATGTGTAGAGAGACTCCCCATCTTGCTACAAAAGTAAGAATGAAGCATGTTGAGTGGTATCGCCATAAAATGAATGTCAGAATTGCTGCACAGACATTAAGTAATAGTGTAGCTAATGCCCTTGAATTTCTTGACAAAGATTTGCAGCTAGATGATTTTAAAGACTGAACCAACAGTTAGGCTCATAAGGATTATGAACAATGTTTTTGATTGCTTCAACAGTAGAAATCTGTTAGCGAAAGGTTATAAAGCACCTCTGTCATTGCAGACTGCTAGCCACATTTTGTCTTTTCTGGATGAAGCTGAAGAATATATAAAGAATTTAAGACTGGCCTCTCTCTTTTGTTTACAAACAGAAAGACTGGTTTCCTTGGTTTTATTGTGTCAATTCAAAGTCTCAAAAGGTTATACAATTCTCTGATAAGCAGTCCTAATCTCCACAACTTAAATTCTTACTGACACACAAGTTGTTACAAGATCACATCGAGACATTTTTAGTTCAATCAGGAGGTATGGTAATGATAACAATAACCCTACAGCCACTCAGTTCAAAGCTGCTTGCAAAAGGTTACTTATACATCATCAAGTAAGGGGTTCAGAGTTTGGAACTTGTTTAGACACTGAAGAGTATTCTATTCTGAATGTATCTTCAGCACTGGGTGAAGTACAAACAAACCCATTTGTTTCATGTATAAATTTCCGAGCTAAAATTCCAGATGTCGAAAAAGTGTCTCATGATCACTGTTACAGTATCCCTTCTATTTGTTTTAAACAACTGTCAAAATATGTGACAAATGTTGTTGTGTACATACGTAAGTTGAAGAAAACCATATATTGTACTGAATGTGCAAATTCTTTATATGGCTTATTAGAAAGCGAAAATGAACTCCTCACGAGAAAGAATATGGAAGGTTTAGTAACACCTTCCAGGGATGTTGTTCAAATCTGTGAAGTAGCTCAACAAGCCTATTGTTTGCAGCAGGCAAAGGGTATGCTGACAAACAAAAATGTAATGCTTCTGCTCTTGTTATCTGCTATGGCAGAAATTGACAGCAATGTATTTACATCTATCAATGAACATATAATGAGCATTGACCCCACAGAAAACCATCGTACAACACTTATAAAATTCATTTTATTTGAGTACTTTAAGAATCACCATTTGGGGAAGACTAACAGAAACCTTTCAGAAAGGGTGTGTAAGGAGCTTGCTTACAAAAACAATATTATTTAAGGGACACTAAATGGTTCGTGCGTAGTGTTGGTCTACTTTAAAAAAACAGAAATTTGTTAAGTACTGAGTTTGTTGTAAATACTGTATTGTGTTGCAAAATAAATGTTTTATGAAAAATTTATGTGAATTATATTTTACTCATACCTTTGTCATTGAAGATGTGATATTCCTAGTCCAGTAACAGATTGTCATAGACAGTTAAGAATAAAACTCTTAACATACTTTGCCGGGTAAGGAATTACTTAAATGTTTGCTATTTGGGCTGTGCCAGTTAAAAGTTAAGTAACAGATAGTTGGAATTTCATATTAGTGTCTCGAATTGTAAGGAGCTAGGGATATGGCAATGTGGATGAGAGAGAGAGATTTATTACCAATAACCCTTCCCACTCCAACAGCAATGGCAATGTGCATTGCTAATACACAAGATGAAAGGACGACTTTTATTATCCTGGATTAAATCTGACTTCGGTACAAAAAGGGGTGAATTATGCTGCCATTATTTTAAATAATAAAGAATAATTTGCAAAAACACGTTAGGGGTTTCCTTTCTCCTCAGGGTTTAGTTTTATTTTGTACTTCCTAGTTACAAAACATATGAATATCAAAAACAAAAAACAGATACTGAATACCATTTGCAAAAAGGTAATTGTATGGTCTATGGTAGTTTCCAGATAATAAGATGTAATGTATGGGATAAATAATATGCTGCTACAAAAATCTTTGGTCATTTACCAAAAAGCATTAAAAGCCTGACAGTTAAAACCAAACTCAAAGAATCTATGAATGACAGCTTCTACTCAGTAAGCGATTTTTAGATATAAATAAGTGATTGAAAGAATTGTCATGTAATGATAGGTCTACCTTTCATTAACCTGACACATCATTACGAAGTATCGTATTCATGATCTATGGAACAAGTATTCATGTAAGTAGGTACTGATTTTGTAGATATAAATTCTATCTTACTTGATACATCTACGAAACAAACTGTTTAAACCAAAAAAGAGCTTTCAAATGAAACTGCTTTACGTTTTGTGGATGAACGACACAACCGAGTTCGTTACATTCGATGTGAACACGTGTGTTTACGTTACAGGTTCCATTGTTTATGCCGATTTATAAAGTCTATGACTCTTTCTCCAACCAAAGCACTAAAACACACACACACAATATTTACATTTTATGCAGTGCATAACGTGTATTGTTAGTACAGAATGCATCTCATAATTGGTAACACTGAAATAGTCACGGCGAATATATTACCGAACATCGAAAGTGTTTCAGCAGTTCACAAAGTTCATTGTGAAGTAATGGCTGTAAAACTAAATTTGTACAGTGGTTAGGCAATAATTTATCACTTATAGCTGTGTTTACACAAGCTACATTTAGGAGGTGCATTCAAGTTCTAAGGCCTCCGATTTTTTTTCTCCGGACTGGAAAGAGATAGAAACATGCGCATTGTTTTAAAATGAGGCCGTGTTTATTGTCAATATGTCCCAGAGATGGCAGCACCGTACGGCAGATGGAATTTTACCGCCATTTAAATACTTAAAATGGCGAAGTTTTTCTTACTTGAACAGCGTGCAATCATTCGTTTTCTGAATTTGCGTGGTGTGAAACCAATTGAAATTCATCGACAGTTGAAGGAGACATGTGGTGATGGAGTTATGGATGTGTCGAAAGTGCGTTCGTGGGTGCGACAGTTTAATGAAGGCAGAACATCGTGTGACAACAAACCGAAACAACCTCGGGCTCGCACAAGCCGGTCTGACGACATGATCGAGAAACTGGAGAGAACTGTTTTGGGGGATCGCCGAATGACTGTTGAACAGATCGCCTCCAGAGTTGGCATTTCTGTGGGTTCTGTGCACACAATCCTGCATGATGACCTGAAAATGCGAAAAGTGTCATCCAGGTGGGAGCCACGAATGCTGACGGACGACCACATGGCTGCCCGTGTGGCATGTTGCCAAGCAATGTTGACGCGCAACGACAGCATGAATGGGACTTTCTTTTCGGCGGTTGTGACAATTGATGAGACGTGGATGCCACTTTTCAATCCAGAAACAAAGCGCCAGTCAGCTCAATGGAAGCACACAGATACACCGCCACCAAAAAAATTTCGGGTAACCGCCAGTGCTGAAAAAATGATGGTGTCCATGTTCTGGGACAGCGAGGGCATAATCCTTACCCATTGCGTTCCAAAGGGCACTACGGTAACAGGTGCATCCTACGAAAATGTTTTGAAGAACAAATTCCTTCCTGCACTGCAACAAAAACGTCTGCGAAGGGCTGCGCGTGTGCTGTTTCACCAAGACAACGCACCCGCACATCGAGCTAATGTTACGCAACAGTTTCTTCGTGATAACAACTTTGGAGTGATTCCTCATGCTCCCTGACCTGGCTCCTAGTGACTTTTGGCTTTTTCCAACAACGAAAGACACTCTCCGTGGCCGCACATTCACCAGCCGCGCTGCTATTGCCTCAGCGATTTTCCAGTGGTCAAAACAGACTCCTAAAGAAGCCTTCGCCGCTGCCGTGGAATCATGGCGTCAGCGTTGTGAAGAATGTGTACGTCTGCAGGGCGATTACATCGAGAAGTAACGCCAGTTTCATCGATTTCGGGTGAGTAGTTAATTAGAAAAAAAAAATCGGAGGCCTTAGAACTTGAATGCACCTCGTAATGTGGTGAAGTTAGCAGAAAATCCACTGATAAATACTGGAAGTGAAATCGGGAATCAGAATACTGCCTTGAACTCCCGCCGACGTTCTGCCAACAGTCACGTGATTCTATGTTGCAGCCACGCCAAATGTATAGCCGCTGCACTGCTTGCCCAGTCTATTAGTATCTATGGTCGAAGATCTTGAACGAATCGTAGGAATCGATTCGCAATGTGAGATTGAATTGTAGGAATCGAATCGGGAAAAGAATCGTGTTACCCATGGAGGTATACAGGAGGGGAAGATGCCTTGAAGTCACGAACTTGAAGCCGACAGAAACCGAGCTCCGCCAGTGCAGTTTGGTCAGAAGACTCGTTTCAGATTGTGCTACTGTGTAGAGCTGCGGAAGTATTTTTCAGTTTATAATGCCGGTTTGCGTTGTTTACGGTTGTACTAACCGTTAGAATAGTGCTACCAAGTTAAAAGGAATCACGCTCCATGTATAAGTGGCCCCGTTCGTAAAATTTTCGTTTATATTCATGAGATGTGCGACCTTGTTTACGTTTTGTGAAACTTTCCTTATTATTTTATTTCAGATTTCTGATCAATGAAGCTCGTGGGTTCATATGGTAAGAAGGAAAGACTGGATACCTAACAAATGGAGCAAAATATGTTCCCAGCATTTTCAAGAAGAAGATATTGACCGAACTTCAGTTTCAAGTGTTCAGATCAGGGAAAATGCTGTACCATCAATTTTTCCTGCCTTTCCACCTCACTTACAAAAAGTAGCACATTGATTCTGAATTCCTGTAAAACTAGGAAATAAACGTACAATGCCAGAAAGTATGAATGTTTTAATTAGACCTCTAATCTATAACCAATAACATGTGCGGATTACAGTGGAGTTAATCCACGTAACAATATTTTCATAGTTTTATCACATTTTCGGGTTTAAATTTCTATTATTTCATGAGAGTTTGTGTGTTTTGTGTGATTTTATTTCTGTGTAATAAGATTTCAGGCATTAAGTCAAGTTATAACTGTCATAATGTGCTCTTCCTCTTTGTCATATTTAATTTTACTTCTTTCGGTCTTCAATTACTTAATCATCCATTTTGGAAAATTCAACAAGTTGAATCAGCAGGCCTATTCTTTGATAATAGTTTCACACATGCAAGCTGTCTGTAGTGAAAGAACACTAGTTAAATGCCCCAGTAACAGCACTGCATTTACTCTTGTTATGAGGAGCGACAAATTATCATATTGGAAAAAAGTGCTTAATTGTGTAAGATAGTTTGTCTAATGTATCATATGTTCAAGTGTATATTGCCACTATTTCAAAACATACAGTGGATCCAAAACCACCGAATTGGCAATTTCTTACTGCACTGAGTGTACATCGACCAACCCCCCCTCCCCCAATGCAGCTTTTCATAAAGGCAGGTTTCTTACTCCCTCACATCCACCGGTGTTTCTGTACTGTCATTGTAGTACAAATAAATAGTAACAAGTCCAATCAGAATCTACAAATATTGATATGTATTATGGAATGCAAATAATTATAAGTAGGCTATAAGGTGAAATGGAACACTTTTTGTTTTCAATCTTCGTTTTCTGTAGGAACAGAAGAAGAGACGACCACCAACACAAAGGCAGCCGACATCGAAATGTGCAGTTAATTTAACTGCTACATGCAGAATTCAAGACGAAGCCACTACCAGTGGCTTTCAGGCTGAAGCTTCTCATCCTGCTAATCCCACCACACCACTGGATGTAAATCCTGAAGAAACACCAATAATGAGGAACCTTAAGAGGGATGTGTCTGTGCTGCTGACAAAAAATGAAAATTATAGGAAGAAAGTCAAAGTTCTTCAGCTGTTTAATAAAAAAAGTGGCATGTTTGAGTACAGTGATGGAAGAACTGAGAAAAAAACATTTTGTGGATGAAGACGGTCTAAGTGTTATTGCAAGCATACCTGGAATGCACAAGCAGCTGTTGCAACGACAGGCAGCAAAGGCAAACTGTAAGAGTGTATCTAGAACTTACAGCCCTGAGCTACGTTCGTTTGCTCTTACATTATACTGTTATTCCCCACAAGCGTACAAATATATTAGACGCTGCTACGACACGTGTCTGCCACATCCAAGAACATTAGCAAGGTGGTACCAGTGTGCTCCTGGATTTACCACGGAGGCATTTGCCATTGATTGTGAAATCAAACCACCTCAGCTCTTTCTGTGTATAAGAGAATAGGCAGTACGACTCCCTTCCCCTCGCAAAAGCTTCTCATCAGGGCCAGACTAATAAAATTCTATGCAGTTTGTTAATGGATAAAATTGCAATCAGGCAACACATAGAATTTGATGGAACAAAGTATTATGGGTACATAGATATGAGGTCCTCTGTTGCTATGGATAGTTTACTTGTAGCTAAAGAGGTCTTTGTATTAATGTTAGTCGCAATTAATGGGTCACGGAAGCTACCAGTAGGGTATTTTTTGACATGTGGATTGACTGTGGAGCAGAAAGCTCATTTGATTAAACAATGCATTAGCCTTGCCAGTGCCAGTGGCATTCAAGTAGTGTCTCTCTCGTGTGACGGTTGTGCCTCCAATATGTCTATGGCCAAATGCATTGGGTGCAATACTGACGCTGATGGATTCAAGACCACCTTTTTTTGTTCAGGGTAACAATTCTGAAGTTGCATTTCTGTTAGATCCACCCCATATGCTAAAACTTTTAAGAAATGCATTAAGGGAGAGAAAACATTTTTGGGATGGCCAAGGTAATGAAATTTCATGGTACCTATCTGAACTACTGCATAAGTTACAAGTGAAAGAAGGTCTCCACTTAGGCAACAGCATTACGAGTAGCCACATCAATTTTGTGAATAACAAAATGAAAGTTAGCTTAGCAGCCCAGCTGCTCAGCACTTCTGTGGCAGACACAATGCAGTATTGCTGCAATATGAAGATACCAGGCTTTGAAGATGCTTCTGCTACAATAAAATTTATAAGGATATTCAGCTGCCTGTTTGATATATAAAATTCCAGAAGCCTTCTGCAGAATAAGAGGTACCAAACTTTGAATGTTCATAATTTCAGGGTTGTTTAAGTGTTTTGATGTATGTCTGAGCTTCCATTAAAAATTCTTTGCGTGTCTCAGATATGTCAGTGACAAAGAATTGTGAACAGTAACAGGAAAGCAGGTTTCATTGGCTTCCTAGTGTGTATTTCTAGTGTCTTGCACTTCTATGCAAAGCTTGGGCCACAATCCTCCGCACCTTGGTTGAAGTTCCTCCCCATTTATAAGTGCTCCTAAGATCATTTGGAGATGTTTTTTAGTGCAATCCGTAGTCGTGGCGGGTGGAATAACGATCCAACAGCTCGACAGTTCATATCTGCCTATAAGATACTCCTGATTATCAATGAAGAGACAGAGACAATTGTATAGCCCTGGAAGAGATCCCTATTTTGACATACAGCGGTCAGACAATAGAACAACAAATCAATTTCACCACTGAACGTAAGCAATTATTAGATACGGAAACCCATTTGGTGAGCCATGATCATGATTACGTTGAAGCTGAAATGATTCTCTCTGAAGTGGCAACCCATATTATTGTTTATATTTCAGGGTTTGTGGTTCGTCACTTAGAGAGAACTTTACAGTATGAAACATGCTTGTCGGTGTTGCAAGGGGAAGGGAGTCATACTGCCTATTCTCTTATACACAGAAAGAGCAGAGGTGGTTTGATTTCACCATCTGACAATGTTGTGGACATTTGTATGTGTTCTGAGAAAGTATTTAGAAAATACACTGCTGGAAATAGGAGGGTTCCTGTGAAACATCTTAATACTAAATGTGTGTCAGAGGTACTTGGCCCTTTTCTGTTCAAGCCTCTGTTTGAGGTACTGCTGATCAAAGCTATTGCAAAAAGGTACCTGCTGACACATCAGAAACATGCTGCAAAAATGTGTAACAGATTCACTCCATGAAAAAAAATTGAGAACAGCATACACCAAAGTAGGTCTTTTTAAAGGTCAATGAATTTGTGAATTTTGCTTTCCACACTTCTTTCCTCTATGTTCCCTTTTAAAGCTTTGTTTGAGGGTACATATGAAACCTTTATCCCCTTTTGTAGAACATTTCTGAAGTATTTCTGAGGTAGTGTGTGCTTCTGGTGGCAGTGCATTAAACAGTTTCTTCTCCGGGGTGTGTATATATATAGCCATTGTGAATTTTGTAAAGGGCTGGTCAATTTTTATTTGTGATGTGTATTGTGATGATGAAACGATTACCTTAATTTGTAGCTATATGTAGTTTAAAGAGCACTGCATTTAGTAACGGAGTTCATTATAATGAGAGTTTAGTGGATTCAGAAGGAAAATTGTGTTTCTTGATTTACACCACTAAGGCTTTCAAGGGCTCATTTGTAAATTGATCCAGGAAACTGGACCACTCCTATGATACACAGTTGTGATCTGAAAGTTATTTTCCACATTGTTCTGTGGGATTTTTTATCACCAATTCTAGCCATACTACTTCATGTTCTTATAGATACGTAATATTAAAAAGCCCATTTCATACTTGCTTATTTTTACATTTGTTATAACACTGTCCCGATATAGGCCTAATTGTCTTGTTGGCTTGTTATTGGCACAAAACATATTGTGTAACCTGAAGACATTGAACATATGTAAGTGCTTTGTTGTAACCCAAATGTCAATATTAATATTGTACCGTACCCCAAAAAGATTAAAATGTTTCTCAAAGCTACATTATTTATAACTTTCCCAAAAATTTTGTTAGTTCCACACTTCAATAAGATTATACAGAATGTTAGTGGGTAAGCTATAATGAGATTGAAACACTGACAATTTGATAATGCAAGAACACAGCTTGATAATTTGTACTTTAAAATGTGTTTTAGTGAGTTGAAATGTATAAAACTAAAAATGATAAAGACCATAAAAGATATATAGAGGAAAAGAAGAAGTGCAAAGAATAGTGGAAACAGCAAAGAAAAAGGCATGGGAAGAGTTTACAAAAAAAACTTGAAGATGTGAAGAGCAATAAGAAAACGTTCTATAAAATGATGAAAAATAAAATGAAGGCTTCTGAAGTACCAGTAAAGATGGAAACAGAGGACGGTACCATTATTGAAGATCCAGGAAATAAAAAAGACCTCTGGAAAGAACATTTTAAGAAGCTCTTAAACGTTGAGGAGCAGGTACATGAGGAAACAACAAATAATGGAGAAATTGAGAGAAGTTGGGAAGCAGAATAAGGACAAATAACACGGGAAGAAATGGAAAAAGCTATGAAGAAGATGAATGGGGGAAAAGCCCCAGGACCTGATGAAATATCAGTGGACATGATAAGAGCAGCAGGTCCTGTGGGAATGCAGTGGATGTATAGAGTACTATCAAGTGTGTGGAGAAATAGTACAATACCTGACGACTGGAGAACAGGAAACATTGTTCCCACCGTCAAGAAAGGCAATAAAAGACTTTGTAAACACTACAGAGGAATAACCCTTATGAGTCATACAGCCAAAATTTTTGAAAGAATTTTACTAAATCGAATAAGTGAAAAGATAGAAAAGGAGCTGAGTGAAGAACAGCATGGGTTTAGGAAAGGAAGAAGCACTATCAACTTGATATTTTCTATCCGCCAACTGATGGAAAAAAATTGGGAGTATAACAAAAGGATGATAATGGTTTTTATAGACATAGAAAAGGCATATGACTCAGTTGACAGGGGAAGACTCTGGGAAGAAATGAAGAAGATAGACATAGAAGATGAATACATTAATGTTATAAAGACAATGTACAGAGGACACAATTGTAGAATTAGAACACCATTGGGGAACTCTGAATACCTCGAAATAAGACAAGGACTTAAGCAAGGAAGTATTCTATCTCCTGCACTTTTTAACGTTGTGATGGAGGGAATGAATAGGGCAGTTGAAGATATAGTAAAAGAAAAAGACAAAAAGATGATTTTTGCAAATGATATGGTAATATGGAGTGATAAAGAGGTAGATGTACAGTTACAGCTTGATGTGTGGAAGGAAATAATGAAAAGGTATGGATTAAAAATAAATAAAGATAAGAGAGAAGTAATGGTATTTGGAAGAGAGAAAGGAATCAACGGAAATATTACCTTGAATGGAGAACCCCTCAAAGTGGTAGAAAGTTTCACTTATTTAGGGAGTGAAATATCTAGGGATGGAAGAATAACTAACAAAATTAATAGGAGGTTACAGAAGGGAGGCAATTTGTACCGAACAATAAAACACCTGATTTGGAATAATGAAGTTTCAGAAAGAGCAAAACTCCTTATGTATAAGAATTATTACATCCCTATTGTCACCTATGGTGGAGAAACATGGACAATAACAGAAAGGGACTGGAGCAGACTGCAAACAGGGGAAATGAAATTTCTCAGAGCAGTTAAGGGAAAAACAAGAATGCACAGAGTAACAAATGTGGAGATTTTAAAGGACCTTAAACAAGAAAGTATGAGAGAAGAAATCGAAGGAAAGAGATTAAGGCATGTTAAGAGATTATGGGCATGTTAAGAGGATGCATGGGCAGAGACTCCCCGAAATTATGGAAGAACTAAAGATGGATGGGAAAATACCTAGAGGGCGCCCAAGAACACTGTGGAAAATGGGAGTGAGAATATCTGTAGAAAGGAGAGGTGTGACCTGGCAGCAAGTGGAGGAAGAAAAGTGGTGGGAGGACCGAGCCAAATGGAGAGGACTCGTCAACACCCAGACCCGGTAGTAGCTGGAGTGGGATTTGGATATAGATAGAAATGTACAAAACATCAAAGTATGCCATTCATTGCTTCTCTCTTATTTTATCCTTTACTTTTGCAACTTTACCCCATGGTATTTTGCAGTATGTTACAGTAATTGAAAAAAAGTGAGTGCTAAAACAATATTGTGTAAATGTAACGCTAGTTTAAATGCTATGTGCAAGAAATGATTCCAAGTGTAGCACTGGTTTAAGATATTTTGCTTTATCCAACATTGAAGCAAATAAAAAATAAGAGGTAGGTCAAAACAGTCAAGGTGCCTCACTCTTTTCCATTATATTTTATACATTGCAGTGAAATTTCAGACTATTGCACATAAGTATGTATCATCAGCAAGTGCTTAGCTTGACTTGCAGGTTGAAGTTTGAGCATGCAGGGCATCCTAATTTAACTATTAGTGATTTTAATAGCAGTGTTGTCCTTTACACAAATTTGTGTCATTGAGATTTGTTTAACAGTTCATAATTAGTATCAAAACCGCTACTTAATGACATGTATTGACTTATACACTAAAGGAAGGTTTCCTAATTATCGACTGACGTCTAGGCCTATTGTGCTATTAACCATTTTCCAGCCCAGTGATGCCATATGGCATCATCATATTTAACTTTTTCCCAAGACCAAACTATTTGTCCAAAGATTATAAACAAGTGTGCAGGGCTTTCTAAAGTTCATTGTTCTTAGGTTGGCTACCATGAATTCGCTAAAACAGAGAGCACCAGGCTACAATGCCTTGACAAAAGTATTGTTGCATGGTGTCTACAGTATAGTGCACCCAGCTGGACTTTCAGAATATTATATCGAGGTAAAGAAAGCAAACTAATATAAAAGTTGCACTAATAAATTATTGTTGAAAGTGCAAATTAACTAGTAAACACTTTGAAAATAATGTTAGTTACGGTAATTTTCTGCTTGGAGGTCACAAACATGTGCGATTCCATTTGGCATCATTGGGCATTTGTTATGTTACCAAATGTAGTACATGCAATAACTTCGACTAAAGTTTACCATAATGTGTAACTCTAATATTTTCAAGTTTCTTTTGAAGCTTTGTTATACTAACTAATATTAATATGTTGAAATTTTTATTGATATAATTTACCAGCTTTTTGCTGCTTTAGTAAAAAATTCCTGGTTTGTTTACCAGATGCTTCGCAATCATTATCAGAAGAAGAAATATTGCTGCTTCTCGAAGGTGATTTATCTGCTTTGGACCTTGATACGTCTGATGTGGATGAAGAGATTGAAAATGCTCAGCAGCAGGACCCTACAACACTGGATACACAGTTTCTTCAAGGAATGGACCTTGATATGGTTGAAATTCTGGACCCTCAAGCCAATGATGAAGATGATGTTCCCTTAGCTTCAAGATTACTTGCTGAGCCAAACCTCGCACCAAGTCATTCAGCTCAGAAAATTCAGTGTGATACACACCAGGATCTTCGGTGGAAAATGAAGGACATTGAAGAAGTGGACACATCATGTAATGCAGTTTTTTCTTACCCTCCAGGAGATCAACTGAAACCTTTGCAGTATTTCAGAACAATGTGTAGTGATGACATTATACAGAACCTAGTCGAGCAATCTAATCTATACTGTACACAGAAAACAGGTGCATCTTTAGATACAAATGTTTGTGAAATAGAAAAGTATATAGGGATAGACATCCTAGCAGGTGTTGTGAAAATGCCTGGTTACAGAATGTATTGGGCAGAGGCTACAAGATTTTCTCCG
This sequence comes from Schistocerca americana, assembly GCF_021461395.2. Taxonomy (NCBI): domain Eukaryota; kingdom Metazoa; phylum Arthropoda; class Insecta; order Orthoptera; family Acrididae; genus Schistocerca; species Schistocerca americana. Next base: position 199,100,989 of record NC_060127.1, read on the forward strand.
ATAGCTGACTCAGTGCCCAGAAATAGGTTTGATATGCTAAGAAATTATTTACATGTGAATGACAACACTAAAATGAAACAAAGAGAGGACCCTGATTATGACAAGCTGTTCAAGGTGAGAACATTTGCTGATAAAATCAAATAAGGTTTTTCAATTATTGAAGCTGAGGAATATCATTCAGTGGATGAATTAATCATTCCTTTCAAAGGTCGTTCATCCCTGAAACAGTATGTAAAAAGCAAACCACACATGTGGGGTATAAAAGTTTTTGCCCGTGCTGGTTCTAGTGGAACTGTGTACAATTTTGAAATATACCGAGGGAAAGGAACAGTACATAATGATACTGGTCTTGGTATAAGTGGTGATATTGTGATAAGATTTGTGGAAGGACTGCCAAAATATAAAATTTTTAAAGTGTTCGCAGAGAATTGGTTCACCTCTTACGATCTTATTTCTGCCCTAAAAAACTATGGCATTTTGGCTGTTGGAACTGTTAGACCCACAAGACTTCAAGGCTGCAATCTAAAAGCAGACAGTGAGCTGAAAAAGCAGGGACGAGGCTCATACGATTATCGAACTGAAACAGAAAGGATCATAATAGTGCTGAAGTGGTATGATAACAAGCCTGTTGTTCTTGCATCATCGTACAAAGGAGTAAGTCCAGTAGAACCAGTGAAACGTTGGTCAGTGGGAGAACGAAAATATATTGATGTTCCAAGGCCGGACATTGTTAGAGAATATAACCATTCAATGGGAGGAGTTGATCTGCACGACATGCTGGTTCCTTTGTATAGGAGTAATATTGGTGTGAAAAGATTTTATCTAAGGATCGTATTCCACCTCCTTGACATGTGTGTTGTGAATGCATGGCTCCTATACCGCCGACATTGCAGACAAACAGGAATTACCAAACATATGTCTGTTGATTTTTCGGTCTGATGTAGCTAATGGACTATTAAAAGCAGGAGACATTTTGGTAAGAAGACGAGGACGGCCATCAGATGACAGTCCATCGCCTACAGTTGTGAAGAAACGGGCCCCATTGGTTCCCAGCCCAGTTGATGATGTAAGGTATGACAACATTGGACACTGGACACTGGCCACAGCATGTAGAAAACAAACAGAGATGTAAATTGTGCATTACAGCATATTCTCGAACAAAATGCATCAAATGTAATAAACCTCTTTGCTCTACCAAAGACAGGAACTAATTTGATGCACTTTATTAAAGAGAAATTAGTACATACAGTAATGCAACTTGCATTTCAGGACAATTTTATGTTTTTTTTACAGCATGATTGTTACTTTACATGAAAATTAAGAAATAGTTCCTGTCTTTGGTAGAGCAAAGAGGTTTATTACATTTGATGCATTTTGTTCGAGAATATATATATATATATATATTATTCCAATCATTATGTAGGGAAATACACGAAAAAATATTTTTTCCCCACAAGTAAATAAAAGTTGGGCTGGAAAGTAACAGTTGTGATTTCATAGTGTTCAGATGTTTAAACTACAATGGTACTGAAAATCCCATTGTGTGTACTTGTAAAAGTTTGCTGTGTTGACATTCAAAAATGCACTATCATATGCTTATTTTTCTTGACAAAGCACAAACGATGTTTGTATTTACAAATGAAATTTTGTATAAGTGTGTGAACGAGTACGAAATATCATCCGGTATTTAAACAAGCATAGCTTTCGGGTTCTGCTTTCCGTTTACATCGACACAAATACAGTAAAAGGTGATTTGAGTTTGAAAATAGCTTTGTACACTATTCTGCCTGTGTATGTATAAGTGCAGATGGATGTGTGTGTACGTGCGAGTGTATACCTGTCTTTTTTCCCCCTAAGGTAAGTCTTTCCGCTCCCGGGATTGGAATGACTCCTTTCCCTCTCCCTTAATACCCACATCCTTTCGTCCTTCCCTCTTTCCTGATGAAGCAACCGTTGGTTGTGAAAGCTTGAATTTTGTGTGTATGTTTGTGTGTGTTAGTGTGTCTATCAACATGCCAGCACTTTTGTTTGGTAAGTTACATCATCTTTATTTTTAGATATATTTTTTCCACGTGGAATGTTTCCCCTCTATTATATTCATATCATTAATTTGAACCCAACAATTACGTTTGTTATTGTCACTGTTGCATTTTGAAATCTTTTCTGTCATCTTACTTTCTCTTTCTGTTTTTGCAAGTAGTTTCACTTTGTATTCACCTTCTCCTTTTTACCGTAATCTACCATACAATTTTGTCCCGCCTATATATACTCAATAATACGTAACCCACTTCCAAATCATAACCAAAAATTTTTTTTCCACTTTCAACACTACCGCTGCTATAAAATCCACCGTCTCCAGTTCACAAACAGTTCGTTTCACCTATTAAACAACCATTTCGGCCAGTTCTAATAACTTTCGCTTTATTTCCGTTTTTCCCCACATCACTGATCATTTTAGCTGCTTCTCACAGGTTTTAACGTCATTATTGCTTTGTCAGACAATTGTTAGCCTATTTTCATAATCTGCCACCACAAAACCGCTCCTTTTAATACATTTACACGCAGTTTTTTCGAAATTTTCCCAAATTTCTCCACCCTTTAACGTGTTTTGGCGGCAACACAACCACCTAACCTTTGTGCACATCGTTGTTTACCAACCCAATTTCACCACAGGATCAACATAGCTCAGCTTTAACCAACACTTTTTCGACTTTTTTCACACCAGATCTCCAGTTGCTTTCTAGTTCACCTTTATCTCTCCCCATATATTTTTATTTTCACTTTAGCCTCATGTTACACTTTCCACCTTGTAATACCATGTCACCCTCACAACATCACCACAACGACCCCATTAAGTTTTATTTACATTCCCTCCGCAAACATGCCTTCGCCCTAGCCAGATTACGCTCCCATATTTTATTTACTCAGGCTTGTCTGACATTTGGCATTACCCCCAAAGGCCTCACACTTAACGTTCCCATCTCTGGCTGTAACCCTTCTTTCCATCAGTCCCTATACCAGTTCCCAAACTGAACAATCCATTGCCCTCACCCACCTAATCCTTCACCTACACATCAACTCAGCCAATGAACACACCCGTCAACTCCTATCCTTAATAAAAGTCCTCAATCTTTCCTCTCCCACATCCACACCGGCTGTTCAGAACATCCTCCTACAGGCCAACTGCAAATTAGAACAGCATGCCACCCTCCACCTCAAAAAACTATCCAATCTCCTGGTTTCCCACCTCCAGAAAGGCAACTCACTCACCCTTCACAACCTTTCCAGCAAACCTCAGCCTCCTCTCATTGCACACAGACCCAGTCTCTCCCATCTACTCAATCTCCCACTTCCAGCTCCACTCCCCCCAAAACCTCAAAATTCTAATCAACACAATCTGGAACCACAACACCCTAATTCAGTAGTTAACCTTTCCTCCAAACCTCTCTCCCAATCCAAAACCTCTGTCCTATCATTAAAAAAAAATAATAATAAATAAATAAAAAAGTCTGCTTGTGTGTGTGCGCGCGCGCGCGCGCGCGCGCGCGCAAGTGTATACCTGTCCTTTTTCCCCCCTTAAGGTAAGTCTTTCCGCTCCCGGGATTGGAATGACTCCTTACCCTCTCCCTTAAAACCCACATCCTTTCGTCTTTCCCTCTCCTTCCCTCTTTCCTGACGAAGCAGATGGCAGCAAAATGTTGATTTGTTTCTGTGGGAACCCACATTCGCTGGTGAGAAACAATGGTAACCCACAAATTCAAAATGGAGGCACCAGCAGATTGCAGTGAAAGAAGTTGTGATATTTTTGTAACTTTAAGTGAATTGTGTGTTGATTCCAGTGATCCTTACTATTTTGATGATATTAATGATCCAGATTTAAATTTAAGCGAGGAGATGGAAGATTCTACTTATATTAATTCTACTGCAAGTCAAGTAAGTTTTGTTTTACACATTATGTTATTTGCTGGCTACCATTATCTATGTGCTAACTAGTTAGGCTACGTATTTTATTTCCACATTCAACTTTTTTACAAGATATTGACACGAAAATAGTGTCAACACATCTTTTAATGCAACTAAATTGTCCTCTGTAAGTCATGGGACTTACAAAGAGAAATAATCTCGTATTTATTCATCTTGTCATTGATCAGGTTACCATTTTATTGGCTAACAGCACTTTTTTAATATTACGCTTTTCATACAAAAATAATTTTTAATAGAATGTATAGGGTCGCAACACAATTGACCCTGGGTATAAACACATCACAATGAAAACATCGAGAAAAATAAAAAAAAGCTGGTGAACAAAAAACAACAACAACAACAACAACAGAAGAAACTGGCAAGGAAAAGTGGACTTGAATATACTATAAAAGAAGGTACAGTCATCCAGGCAAGAAATTTAGTTGCAGCTTCCTGTAAATGTTGTAAAAGTGTTTCGAACGGATTGGGGAGATGCTTATACAGAGTACAAACAAGTTATTCTGGAACAGCGGGGACGTCAATAGATAGAACGCTTATTTGCTTGGTCCCATGCTGCTAGAACTCATGAGAAGAAGATATACAGGCAATGAAATTATAAGGCGTAACAACGCTGTACGATACAGTGTTGTGAAAGATGGCAGGAGCACTGACGTCTGGAAAGTTGCATTTTTAAGCATCCATGGTTTGCAGCACAACAGAGGTAGAGTAGAAAACATACAATGCATAATGCGAGCAGGGGCTACTTCTGCACTAGAAGATAGAAGAGGCAAACACAAGAATAGACCACATTCCTACTCAGAGGAAGATGCGCAGTTAGACACAAACATATAGAAGGTATTCCAAAATACAGAAGTCACTACAGTAGAAACAGTAATGGTGAAAAATTCTATGCGCAATTAGTCACAAACATATAGAAGGTATTCCAAAATACAAAAGTCACTACAGTAGAAAAGGTAATGGTGAAAAATTCTGTGTGTCAATGCAATATTCCACATAAAGCTGCTACAACCACTACAAATATGAATATTGTCCTGATATGAAAGCGAAAGCCTGTATCTTTTGATAAGTATCACTGCATTTTCATTCACGATTTCAATATTTCATTGAAACTGCCAAAATCAGATACTTACCCAACATGCGATTCAAATGAAATTCATCTGATAGAAGCAAAAAACGACCTGGAATAATTACGAGAAATAAATATACAGAAGGAGCTACACCTCAGAAAAGCCCAGGCAGGTCAAGAAACAAAGAAGGCAGTTTTTGACAAACACATTCGTGTAATAATTTTTTTATCTACAACAGGGAATTGCCCATTCCTAAATTCTCTACAGATCCAATGTTCTATAAGAGGAAACTGTGAACATTCAACTTCATCATTCATCCCTGTAATTCGTCACCAAGTCATTTCTTTGTCTGAGATGAAACGGTAGCATCAGGGGGTTCAGAGGAAACAGGCAGCTGCTTAGTGAAGTATTTTGAAGTTCACAGTATACGAGGGAATAAGTTGATTGCCATTTGAGACAACTGCTCTGGACAAAACAAAAACTGGAACATTGTGTTTGTTTGGTTGCTGCTTATAAGCAAAGAAAGATTTTCCACCACTGAGCACCATTTACCACTTCCTGGACATTTGATGTTGCCAACCGATCAAGATTTGGCTTTTATGGAGTAGTATGTTCAACGACATGTGCAGTTTGTATATGCCCCTCAAGACTGGGTGGACATATCGAAGTTTGGCCAAAAGGAACCATTTTGTGTCCATGTTATATCATCAGATGATTTTGTATGCAGAATTGACATGAGATCTACATTTAGTCACAAGAATATATCAGTAGAAGGGCACAAGGTGTTATTGCGAGGCACTGTACAGCTCCTCCTCGATGCAGGTGACACAGGAACCTTGTTCGTATCAAATACATTTCATGGGGAGGACTGGCAGGAAGTCAGCTTACCCAAACGAGGTCGCCCTACAACCTTAGAAGGAACCAGTCTTCAAAAGAAGTATTCCGGGTCAGTTCCAATTGACTCTAAGAAAAAAAAAAAAGGCCTCATGCCTGCACTGAACTGGATACCACCTGTTTATCACAAATTCTACAAAGCAATAAAAACTAAGAAGACATCCACGAATGTGGATGATATGTAGATGCATCGGCAGATGAAACTGAGAATTTTCAGCTGTACTGTGTTTGTTGCAGGAAAACAATGGTATGCCACATAATATGCTCGCCACTGCTAGGAAACTATAGAGTTTTGGACATTATTAACTCAAAGTTTGTATTTTTTTCACTGATCTGTGTGCTTAAGATGTTGTATATTGACTACAAGTTGTATATTGACTACAAGTTGTATATTGACTACAAGTTGTATATTGACTACAAGTTGTATATTGACTACAAGTTGTATATTGACTACAAGTTGTATATTGACTACAAGTTGTATATTGACTACAAGTTGTATATTGACTACAAGTTGTATATTGACTACAAGTTGTATATTGACTACAAGTTGTATATTGACTACAAGTTGTATATTGACTACAAGTTGTATATTGACTACAAGTTGCATAAATAATAAAATATTTATAACTTTTGTATGAAATATTTTTTTAAACTTTTCCATTTGAATATCTCCATTTGTAGCTAATGTGGGTTACCATTATATTTCCCCATACCCTTCAATTAATGAATCTGGTTCTTTCTGGATTAAGAAGACTTTGTAATACACCTAATATACAAAGGCTTAATGAAAACCTAAATTCCCTGACATCGTGTAGTACAATACCACACTTTAAAATTGTTGGTATTGTGGTGATTCGTGAATTTCATGAAAATGACACTAAATTGGAGACTAATTACCAGACACTATTACAAAATAAAACAAATGACGATGTATTTTAACAAACTGTGGCATTCATTGCAATAACGGGAAAGACTTGAATTAGTGAAAATGGTAGGAATAAAATATATGGTATTAATCACCAACCATAATTATTCGAATAATTGGACTTTTACAAACTTAGTTTTGTCATTCAAGAAGTTATTCTGTCGCTTGCAAATGAAGGCCATATTGCAAAACGTAAATTTAGGTTGAAAGCTGAAAAGAACATTCCGTCTTAATGACTTTATTAATTAAACTCGTATTGTTGTAACCAGATACATGCCTAACTATAAAATTCTAGGCTTCTGTTACAAATTCTGTCAATCAAAACCTGTTTTGTTTTACCCTCTTAGCTTCAATTATTGTTAGGAATGTGAGTCGTCGTGTAATTAGCGTGTATTAATTAATATTGTGAAGTTCATCATTGTACTCATATTTAGATGGAATTTTCACATTTAAAAACATTTTTACGTTATAAATTTCACATGTTATTCAGTTCTGTAATTTTAGATGTATTATTCTGTGTAATCGAAACAGCTTAGCTTTGGAACTTTTAATTGTAAATACAGTTAAAAATATGTTGACATTATTAAGTAATAATGGACCAACTGACCATCCATTATTTAGAATATATAAATAGGGAAGCAGCGAGACTGCTGGACAGGCAATTTGAGCTGATATCTCGAAGTGTAACCTGTGTTAGTTACTTGAATATTATTTCACTAAGATTAAAAGTTGTGAAAAAGTATGTTTCTTGATTTTTGAAACAGTCAGTTGTTTTACAAAGACATACTGTACAACTCGGGCTCTTTGCAATGTGTCATGATCGATTTGATCAGCTGTTACGAACGGAAGAATGAATGTTTAAAAACTGGAACCGATCAATTTCACTGTAAACCAAACACTTCATGAAGATCCAGGCAATCCAAGAATATTTCAGTTATGTGGAGAAAAATTTCGTTTTAACCTTCTACTTATGATTCTAGATAACATCAGATGACATGCACTTTTGATAAGTCAGTTCATCTGTCTTCGAAGTTTTGAGGATTTCCTTACCGACGTGTAGATAATAATTAAGTAGAAGTGTTAAAACTTGGAAACATGTTTTTCTCACACCCCAGGTACCCACGTCATATATAATTACTGATTAAATTATGCTTGCCCTAACAAAACAAAAAAAGTTGACAGCCAATTCAGTGACTATTTCAATTTCCATAATGTAAAACACTGTTTACCTGATTCAATACAATATTCCACATTATCAATATATTTCACATTCTTATTTACATTAACATCAAGAAGTTCACCAAATTATGCAGTGGTAATCTCTTTGCTTGTATTAGTTTACTTTCATGCAGCCTCTGCAGTTTGTTTATTGCCCTAAAATTTAGGCATACCATTTCCAATTTGAGCATCTTACTTTCAATATAATTCAGAACTTGTGAGTGACTGTGGTATAGTCAATGCCCACACCGTGGCGCCTGCAGCTGCGTGGCTGCAGCCTTTACGTCATACAGCCAACGGCCGGCACGCCCCGCTTATGCGCAGCTCTGCACAGCTGTACAGTGCAGGTGTGGGCCTCACACACTGAATGCCTCCGCACTGTCATGGCAACCTCGGCCGGATAGTTGCGTGAGGCCGCGCCGCCAATCATAACACGATACGACAAGCAGGACAAGCGGACTCGGTTACAGCGGGCATATTCATCTGCTACTCGCCCTATATAGCCGCATACGCCGCCACGCCTGGCACTCTCATGTTGTGCTACCTACATGCTACGTCGACATCGCATCCGGGAACGATGCTACACTGTGCTACGACTGTTTACCATACCAGAGTTGGATTCTGCAGCCCAGTCGTTGCTCTTGATCAAGCACCAAGTTGTGTTAGTATTGTGGAACTGTTGGCAATAAACAGAATTTGGAACTCACGCCAATCGTTATTTGTTGTTTCTCCAATTACGGATACAACAGTGACTTTTATGGTTACTTATTGCTGTTGACTGTATCTCAATGTACTTTACATGCAATGTAATACAGTCAGTATAAGAACAATAACAGACAAAGTACCAATCCTCGTTTTGACAAAGACAGACCATTACACGTGTTGCACAACCTTTATTTCTGGATCGGCATGTTAAGTTGCAGAATTCTATCAGACAGGCCTAAAATTAATGAATGGAGATTGCATTAGTCTATTTTGTTTTTCTGTAAACAGTTGAGAAGTCATTTATTATTTTTGTTAATTCTCCTTTTTCTCCTTCCAGGAGGTTCTCTACAGATTTTGGCTAGGCCCCACTACAGTGCACAGGACTGTCTATGGGGTGTGTCGGGCAGTTATTGATACCACGCTCAATGTTGTGACGCCTCCACATACACGAGAGCAGTGGCCGACTGCTGCTGATGAATTTTGGAAATTACGCTATTTCCCCTTTTTCACTGCTTCAATTGATGGAAAACATGTCACTAGCACTTACGGATGCACGTTATAAATTCATAGCAGTGGATATGGAGCATACAGCAGAAACAGTTATGGTGGGATTTACACTCAGTCCTATCTGGGCAAAGCACTGGAAAGCAACAGCTCAGGCGTGACCACAGGCAGGAACCTGCCTGGCACAGACACACCAGCACCCTTTATGATTGTGGGAGACAAAGCTTTCCCACACAAATATTTGACGAGGTTGCGTCCTCGAATGACAGCTCAGAGGCACAAAACTTTAACTGCAGGATTTCTCAATCCAGGCAAGTTTCGGAAAGTTTTTTCACGAAGTTAGCACAAAAGTTCTGAATATATTTTAGGAAAATTAAATCACTTCCTGAAAATGTAGATACAATGATTTTGAGTGCATGTATTCTACATAATTACATTAGAGATAATTACCTAATAGACTGTCATACGTTACATTGCATCAAGTTAGAGGGCATGGGGGTAAAGTCAGTGCTGCAGCATTTAGGATACACCAAAAATTCACAGACCTTTCAGTCAGCAATGTGACTAACTTTATCCTCCTCAGTCCATGTGTCCACATGCGTGGACTTCGTGGTTTTATTTCGTAAAGCTTATGAAGTTTCTATCGACTAAATACCTCTAGTACACGTTTGTGGAAGCTTCATAGTTTCAGTTCATGCTACCAGATTGCACCACAATCTGCTTGCAGTGCCCTCTGTGATGTTTTGAAGATACGGGTCGGCGAAATGGCTACACACGGCACACGCTCTGAAGGTAATTCAAAATAATATCTTATTCTATACACCAGCTTTACTTTATTTTTTGTTTTACATATGTAAAAATAGTCACAAATGTGATTGATATTTTTTTTCCAAATTATCTCTCATTGTGAATACAGTGAACATTGAAAGTCTCAATCTCAAAGTTTTCCTGCTTACCTTATTCATTGTGAAGAATGACACACAGTAACAAGGAAAATGCAGAAATCATGGCAAAAGCATTTAACAAACTTCTGAATTGTGAGGAACCCATAGAACCCTTACAAATCAACATAAATACCTCAATAAAAACCAAAACTAACAAACTAGACCCTTCAACTTTCCAAGAAGCAGAAAAACTTCTTTAAGAACAAAAACATTTTAAGGCATGTGGAGAAGATCAGGTTTTTGTTGAAATGTGGAAATATGCAAGTGACACAGTCAAGACCTCCTTACATGGCTCTGACAAAAATTTGGGCAACAGAACGATTCCCCAAACATTGGACCACAGCTATCATCCACCCACTACACAAAAAGGGAGATAAGAGCAACCCAGACAACTACAGAGGAATCTCTCTCCTAGATTACACATACAAAATTCTATCCAAGATCCTATATGAAAGAATCAAGGAGCAATTAGAACAGGAGTTAGGGGAATATCAGGGAGGTTTCAGACCATGGAGAAGCTGTGCAGAGCAGATAATTAGTTTAAAATTGATTATGGCATACTACAAGAAACGGAACAAACCTCTGGCAATAACATTTGTAGATTTTAAGAAGGCATATGACTGTCTCCACAGACCTTCAGTATTAAAAATTTTAAGAAATCTAGGACTCCATCCAAAACTAATTAAAATAATACAACTCACTGTGACCACCACCAAACCAAAAGTGAAGTTTACGGGAGAAATTTTGGAATCATTCCTCATAAAAACAGGCTTAAGACAAGATGACTGCCTATTACCATTACTGTTCAACTGTGCACTGGAATACATAATGAGAGAACGGTACAAGGGCAATCCAAAGATGATAAGAATTGGAAGTGCAAAAGATGATATTAGCTTAAACTGCTTGGGATCTGCTGATGATCTAGCTCTCCTAGCCAACACTGTTCAAGAAGCCAGGCAACAAGTGAAATCACTACAAGAAATAGCAGAGAAAGTAGGCCTTAGAATATCATTTGAAAAAACGGAGATTATGCTAACTGATCCACCACTTGAAAACAAAATTAAAATAGGAGAACAGGAAATCAAAATTGTTGATAAATTTAAATATTTAGGCAAAATAAGAACATACAATCTAAATGAGAAGCCATCATGGCAAAATAGAATATTAAAAACTGAACTACGTAAATTACAGTACCAAAACTGCATACAACAAAAAAAGCGTATCTATAGATGCAAAATTAAAACACTATAAAACAGTTATACAACCGGAAATAACATATCCAGCTGAAACTATCTTCAAAACAACTAATACAGCAGAAATTGACAGAATACTAAAAACAGAAAGAAGAATAATTAGAACATGTATAAATAAAAAGTATAAAATAAATGGACATTGGAGAATAGCATCAAATGAAAGAGTATATAAGAAAATAGAACCAGTCATGAGCACAATCAGGAAGAAACGCATCTCATTTGTTGGACATCTGATGAGAACACCAGAAAACAGAATTAGTAAAAAATAATACAAAAATTGTGGAATAGCATGAGTGACATAAAATGGATCACAGAAATTAAGGAAGATATAAAAGAACTCCAAATTACAGTAGATGACCTAAAAAACAAGACAGAGAAAACCAGAATACTACAAGACCCGCAAACCAGACTACAAATGAAAATCAACAAAAGGAGTACAGGAAGAGTGGTCTCAGATGAAGAAAGAAAGAAAATATCTGAAAGAATGAAGAAATATTGGGCAGACAGAAGAGCAAAACACCTTTCATAAAAGAATAGACTGTAATAATTATATTACCAAAATCCTGGGGGAGTTGCTAGTCTCCTACCAGGCGCCTCCCCAGGTGGCGGATAGGGGAATGCTCACCAGATATGGTGGGTACCGGGGAAATAAAATACCCGGGGTGGACCAAAACTAGCAAACTAGGGCACGACGGTTCCACATGTCAGTGGCGGTTTCCCGACAGCGTCTGTTCCACATGTTAGTGGCGGCTGATCTGTGTTTCAAGGCTCCACAACCTTGATCCTACCAACTGGCACATGTCAGACCAAAATACAATTACAAGTAAACAATAACAAAAGTACCCCAGGTGGTGAAATCCACCCACCTAGCAGAAAGGTGGCAACCGGTCTATCGGATTCTGGGGAGACCGGACCTACACGACTTGTGAGTGGATCGGAGCACTCTGGAAAACTTCCCAAAAATGAAGATTACATTGGAACAGTAAACATACGGACACTAATACAAACCGGAAAATTATACACATTAACAGAAGAATTAAAGAAGCTGAAAATCCAAATCCTAGCAGTACAAGAGACCAGATTTCCTGATAATCAAATCACTGACTACAATGGCTTCAGAATTTTCAAAAGTGGAACGGACAGAAATATTGGTAAAGGGGCAAACATGCTTGGTATGGCCTTTATGGTCGAAAAATCCTCAGTTAAATTTGTAAAATCTGTAAAAACTATTAGCAATAGACTAATGTTTCTTAGGTTGAAACACAAGAATAAATATTACACCCTAATTAATGTTCACGCACCCTGCAACGTTGACAATAGAAAGGACCTAGACAATGTGGATAAATTTTGGGAACGATTAGAACTTGAAATATCAAAGATACCGAGGAATGATGTCAAAATACTTCTTGGAGATTTCAATGCACAGATTGGCAGAGAAAAGAAATACAGGAAGACGGTTGGGCTATACCCAGCACACAAATTGACCAACAAAAATGGCATGCGACTAATCCAACTTTGTCAACAATTCAACATGAAAATCAGCTCAACGTCGTTCAATAAGAAACCAAGAAAACAGAAGACCTGGAGATCCCCTATAAGCCAATTGGGAGAATTTCAAATTGACCATGTGGCCATCTCATATAACTTCCAAAAAGAGATCAGAGATATCCAGGTTAGGAGAGGTGCAAATATTGACTCAGATCATTATCTCACAAGAGTTCGGGTCCAATTCACCCCAAGAAGGAAAACACCAAGAATTCCACCAGCAATCCCAAAATTTGACCTACAAAAACTAACAGAATCAGAAACAATTAAAAAATGGGAAAATTCTCCCGCAAACAACTGGGAAACATTCAAGGAAAAAATCACAAAAATAGCGAAGGAGCAAATACCACTGAAGAAGAAGCACAAACATCCATGGTGGAATATGGAATGCGAAAAGGCAATTCAAGTTCGTACAGAAGCCTTTGCGAAGTACAGTTCAAATAAAAATGAGAAAACTCTTCAAAACTTTTTAGAAACACGGAAACTTTCAAATAAACTTATTAGACAAGAGAAGAGAAAGTATGTAACTCAGCAACTGGAATCAATAGAAGCAGATTTTAAAAATTATAATACGCATGGATTCTACAAAACTTTTGCAAACCAAATTAAAGGGTATATCCCTCAAAATGTCTGTTTTCGGAAATCAGATGGGAATCTGGCACTAAGTGACGAAGAAAACTGAAGAATTAGCCAAATATTTTGAAACGCTACTAAACTGTCCAGAACCAACAGAAGCTCTTCCAATATCCAGCACTAAAGCCCCGCAACAGCAAGACTCTGTACCGCCAACTGAAGAAGAAATTATCAAACACATAAACAAACTCAAAAATAACAAAGCATCAGGAGAAGATGGAATTGTAGCCGAATTTCTCAAAAGTCTAGGGTCTAACTCAAGAAATGAGCTAGTTAAAATTATTCAAAACATATGGGTTACTGAAGAAATACCAGAAGATTGGAAATGTGCCCTAATACATCCGTTACATAAAAAAGGGGATAAATCGGATGTGAACAACTATAGAGGAATCTCCTTACTTGCCGTCACATACAAGATATTATCAGCTTGTCTTCTTGAAAGAACACAAAAACTGCTAGAACCCAAAATCTCAGACTTCCAAGCTGGTTTCAGACCAAACAGATCATGTCCAGAACAAATTTTAAACTTGAAATTGATTACAAGGATGAGACAAATGCGAAGGAAGCCTACAGTATATGTCTTTGTCGACTTTAAAAAGGCATATGATTCAATTCACAGACCCACACTATTTAAAATTCTTGAAGAACAAGGACTGGATAAGAAGACACGGAACATCATAGAGCAGACATTAACAAATACAAAATGCAAAGTGAAATTCATGGGAAAACTTTCAAAATCATTTGAGATAAAAACTGGGGTTAGACAAGGTGATGGATTATCACCTCTGTTATTTAACTTAGTTCTGGATAGAGTCATGGCAGAATGGGAAAAAGAACTCAAAAAAGAAAAGTACTGGAAACCAATATCACTGGGAACCAAAAAAGATGACCTACAAATCCCCTACTTAGCCTACGCAGACGATCTTGCAATAATGGCAGATTCTAGTGAAATGGCAGTCAAACAGATAGAAACCTTAAAAGAGTGTGCAGGAAAAGTTGGCCTACAAATATCTTTTGAGAAAATGGTGTTTACAACAACAAATCTAGAAATTTCTAAGTTACAAACCAAATATGGAGAAATTAAGAGGGTACCATACTTTAAATATTTAGGAGAGATAATTTCTGAAAAATACTCACAACAAGAAAGAATATTAAAAGCTCGTAGGGGTCTAGGGCTGGTCCAAAACATTTACAATAAAAAATGTCTATCTATAAATACAAAAATTAAACATTATAAGTCGGTAATTAAACCAATAATGCTATATGCCAGCGAAACCTTGACACTTAAAAGGAAAACAGATATGGAAAACCTGAAGAAAGAGGAAAGGAAAATCATTAGGAAAATTCTGGGACCAAGATGGACCAAAGAGGGGTATAGATTACAGAAAAATTCTAAAATTGAAGAATATTCTAACATAGAGATAGACATGAGGAAGAGGTGTCTAAAATTCTATGGCCACATAATGAGACTTCCCGATAACAGACTTACAAAAAAAATAGTAAGATACGTAGCATCCCTTGTTAATGGAGGAGAATGGATCAAAAATGTAAAGAAAGATCTGGAATTGGCCAACATTACTACTGAAGACATGAACAAAAGAAACAATTTCAAACTTAAAGTTGACAAATGGGAGGTCAAACCAGAGACAAAAGCGCCGAGAACTGGAACAAAATGGAGCGAAGAAAGAAAAGCTGAATTCTCGCAAAGAATGAAGACCTGGTGGGCAAACAAGAAGAATAAGAAGCCCCAGAAGTGAACCATCTTTACTTAGCGTCTTCCATGTTGGGAGCTTTACGACTAATAATAATAATAATAATAATAATAATAATAATAATACCAAAATATCATATTAAGTTATTGTTGAGCCAAGTTGTATCCCTGTGTAACAACTTGTTTACAACTTTGTATTTTTAACTAGAGTGGTCCAATGAAGGCCATAAAATAAATAATAAAAAATAATAATAAGCATTGTGAAGTTTTAGTTTTTATGGTATTGTGTGAAGAAATCTTCATAATTATCCAATTGTTGTGGCAAAATGTTATATAATGTTTATGATCTCGATTATTTAAACATCAAAAATTAATTTATGGCATTATTTTCAGTAATCAATGATGAAGACTTGCTTCGGATGCTGCAGGAGAGTGACTTCAGTTCACTTTCAGACGATGAGAGTCAACAATTGTCGGATGAGGAGGTTGTCCCCGAATCTACAGTCACTACTAAACAAGCAGACATCGAAATAGAAGACCCTTCGCCTGGTTCGTCGCAGGACAGTGGACATAAACATAAGTTAAAATGGAAGTGCTCAAAAATGGAAAACAAGGAACCAGCTGAATATAATTTCGAAGATATGACGGATGGTGTGTTAAGGGATCTTGCTGAATACTTTTTCAAATATTATGATAAGAATTTTTGGAATGTTGTTGCACAACAGACAAAGTAATAGTAAGAATTTGAAGGGAAGGGTAAACTGGCAGGGTTGTTAGCAAAATCCATAAGGTGGGACACTAGTACTCATGGATGTACCCCTTTTTTTATACTAATATCAGTGTCCAATGAGAAGTACAGACAGGCAGGCAGGAGCTAAAGAGGTCCAAAACTCACAAAATTCTCACAACAGGAAAGTAAATAATAATGTTACTATATTTAACCAAAATATTGGTGGATTAAATAAAAAAGTAGATTCTCACAAAAGTAAAGTAAAAAATAATGTTACCATTTTTCACCAAAATATCTCGGGATTGAAGAATAAAGTATATGCGCTCCTGGTTTGTTTAGATGACATTGAATCTTATAATGTAATAGATATACTACGCCTGTCTGAGCATCACATTGTGTCTGATATGGAAAAGGTACATATCAGTGGTTATAAACTAGCTGCATATATGAGTAGTGGGAATATGGTGAGAGGAGGAGTTGCCATATATGTCGAAAGTTATCACTGTGTAGAAAGATTAGATACAAAAAAGGTTTGTCTAGAGCAACATATAGAAGCATGTGCCTGTCAACTTAAACTGAAGGACGGCTCTTTTATAATTGTAACAGTATATAGGTCCCCATCAGGAAACTTTCATTTATTCCTGGAAAACTTGGATGCCTTGTTGTGCTATCTGTCACATAGGGATAAGCAAATTATTATTTGTGGGGACTTCAATGTTGATTCACTGAAAGAGTGTAATAGGAAAAATGACCTGGAAGTCTTGGTCGGTTCTTTCAACTTGACATCTGTCAATTTTCCTACTCGGGTAGTAAAGGACAGCAGCACATTGATAGATAACACCTTTATAGACCAAGATAGGTTTAAAAACATAAATTCTTGTCCTGTTGAGAATGGCCTTTCTGATCATGATGCTCAGCTAGTTACAGTACATGACATAGCTCCATTCAGGAATTCAAAACTACCATCCAAAGTTGTGCATTCAATTAATGACTCAACAATTAGAAATTTCAGAGAAAATCTTCAGCAGTTAGACTGGGATGAGGTGTACAAAGAACCCAATGCTTATTTAAAATATAACTTATTTCATGATACACTTTTAAGAGAATTTGAAAACTGTTTTCCCAAGAAAGTAGTTAAATCTAATTATAAGAAACCATGCAAAAACAACTTGACTTACTAAAGGAATAAAAATATCTTGTAACCACAAAAGGGAACTATATCTAACAACAAGAAAGAGTAATGACCCAGAAACAGCCAAATATTATAAAAACTACTGTGCTACATCAAGAAAGGTTATTAACAAGTCCAGACGCATGTGCATCATGTCTGAGATTAATACCTCTGATAACAAAATCAAAACAATTTGGAATATTATTACAAGGGAGACAGGGCAAGCAAGAGTACAGGATGACGGCATCACCATCAGAGCGAATGGAAACTTGATAAACGACAAGCCGGAAGTCGAAAACATTTTGATTAATCATTTTTTAAATGTTGTAGAGAAAATAGGATTTAAATGTTCATTAGAAGAAGCAAGGCAGTTAATGGCCTTACCCACACCATTTGATAAAATTGAAATTCCACACACCTCTCCTTCTGAAATTACGAAGATGATAAACTCTCAAAAATAAAAGCTCACATGGAATTGATGACATTTCCAGCAGGATAATAAAAGCTTGTTCCCAAGAAATAGGTGGGATTCTTAGCCACATATGTAATAGCTCTCTGAAGCAGGGTATTTTCCCAGATAGAATAAAGTATGGCATTGTTAAACCACTGCACACAAAAGGGGATATGTCTGATGTCAACAACTACCGCCCAATCTCTCTTCTGACTGCCTTATCCAAAATTCTTGAAAAAGTAATGTATTGTAGAATAGTTTCACAGCTTTGCAAAAATAAAGTTTTAACAAAATGTCAGTTTGGTTTCCATAAGGGTCTTTCAGTGGAAAATGCTATATATACTTTTACTAATGAAATATTAATTCCTCTGAGTAACCGAAAGTCACCCGTTGGGATTTTTTTGCGATCTGTCAAAGGCTTTTGATTGTGTAAATCATGAAACCCTTCTAGATAAGCTCAAGTACTTTGGTATGAATGGGACAGTGCTCAAATGGTTTAAATCATACCTAACTGGAAGAGTGCAGAAGGTTGAAATAAGCAGTTCACATAATATGCAAAAAACTGGTGATTTCTCAAACTGGGGAACAAGAATGGGGTGCCGCAAGGTTCGGTCTTGGGTCCTCTGCTATTCTTAATATATATTAATGAATTGCCATTCTATATTCACGAAGATGCAAAGCTGGTACTTTTTGCCGATGATACAAGTATAGCTATCACACCCAACAGACAAGAATTAACTGGTGAAATTGTAAACAATGTTTTTCAGAAAATCATTAAGTGGTTCTCTGCAAATGGGCTCTCGTTAAACTTTGACAAAACACAGTATATACAGTGCCACACAGTAAATGGAATGACACCATTAATAAATATAGACCTCGATCAGAAATTGGTAGGTAAGGTAGAATATTCAAAATTTCTAGGTGTATGCATTGATGAGGGGTTGAACTGGAAAAAACACACTGAGGATCTGCTGAAACGTTTGAATTCAGCTACTTATGCTATTAGGGTCATTGCAAATTTTGGCGATAGACGTCTCAGTAAATTAGCTTACAACACCTATTTTCATTCGCTGCTTTCGTATGGCATCATATTCTGGGGTAACTAATCATTGAGTGAAAGAGTGTTCATTGCACAAAAGCATGTAATCAGAATAATTGCTGGAGCTCATAGCAGATCATCCTGCAGATACTTCTTTCAAGATATATTTAAAAACAAAGATGATGTGACTTACCATACGAAAGTGCTGGCAGGTCGATAGAAACACAAACAGACACATACATACACACAAAATTCAAGCTTTCGCAACAAACTGTTGCCTCATCAGGAAAGAGGGAAAGAGAGGGAAAGACGAAAGGAAGTGGGTTTTAAGGGAGAGGGTAAGAAGTCACTCCAATCCCGGGAGCGGAAAGACTTACCTTAGAATGACTTCCTTACCTTCTCCCTTAAAACCCACTTCCTTTCGTCTTTCCCTCTCCTTCCCTCTTTCCTGATGAGGCAACAGTTTGTTGCGAAAGCTTGAATTTTGTGTGTATGTATGTGTCTGTTTGTGTTTCTATCGACCTGCCAGCGCTTTCGTATGGTAAGTCACATCATCTTTGTTTTTAAATATATTTTCCCGCGTGCAATGTTTCCCTCTATTATACTTATTTAAAGAGCTAGAGATCTTCACTGTAGCCTCACAATATATATATTCACTAATGAAATTTGTTATTAACAATCCAAATGAATTCAAAAGTAATAGCAGTGTACATGGCTACAACACTAGGGGAAAGGATTATCTTCACTACTCAAGGTTAAATCTAACTTTGGCTCAGAAGCGGGTAAATTATGCTGCCACAGAAGTCTCTGGTCACTTACCTAATAGCATCAAAAGTCTGACAGATAGCCATATAGAATTTACAACGAAATTAAAAGAATTTCTTAATGGCAACTCCTACTACTCATTAGATGAATTTTTGGATATAATAAGTGGGTAATTTCCCCAACCCCCACAAAAAAATTAAAAATATTAAGTGTCATGTAATATTTTGTGTAATGTAATATCTTGTATAGACACCTTTTATTAAACTGACACGTTCCACATCATTACGAAGTGTCATATTCATGATCTATGGAACAAGTACTAATCTAGTCTAACACAAATATGAACGAAATTCTTTCCTTTGTTGGGACTGAAATTCTAACGGGTACGCTCAAGCTACCACAAGCCAAGATGTACTGGAGTAGACTACTTGATCTGCCTCTCATCAGTGATACTCTGACTCGGGACAAATACTTCAAGTTACGCAATCACTTACATTTTGTAAATAATTTACATGATCAAGATAGGAGTGACAAACTTTGGAAAGTGAGGCCTGTGATTAATGTTTTCAGGAATAAGTGTCTCACTTTGCCACGATCTAAGCACCTATCAATTGATGAGCAGATGATTCCATTCTCTGGCAGATGTGCAATGAGAAGGCGTCTACTCCGACGTTCGGATTCCTGGGATCAGATTTCGGACAAGAAAAACGACGAACCTGTATTCACACAATGTACTTGAAGTTACAGCAGATGATTCCATTCTCTGGCAGATGTGCAATGAGAAGGCGTCTACTCCGACGTTCGGATTCCTGGGGTCAGATTTCGGACAAGAAAAACGACGAACCTGTATTCACACAATGTACTTGAAGTTACAGTGGATGACTGATAAAGCATTCAGCGCACACACTAAGTAACTCCTTTCTTTTTTGTTCAACAAGTCATTTCCTACACATTTCCTGTATGATATTCTGTTTTTTTTTTTTTTTTTTTAATATTTTTGGAGAGATTTTAGTGCATATTATCCTGTATTCATCAATATAAATAAATGATTAACATTAATAATTTTTTATACATTTTTAATGAATGCTCCTCTTACTCAAACCTATCCTAGGTGGAGTTATGCCACTTGTGCTCTGAACCCCTCACATATAGGAAAGACTAGCCCCTACTACAAGAAACCCAAAGTTTCACTTCTGCACATGATCACGCCATCACAGCTCAGGGAATTTGAATGCATCAAGTTAACACTGTCAAAAGCCCTAACTTACTGTCCACCTACCACAAAACAACCAGCTGACACTACTCTGCGTGAAGAACAAGGAGGCCACTAGAAGCCTTTGCACATCACCTGGGGAGGAAAATTGCACAGCCCCTAAATATCTTTGGGTCTCTTTTGACCGAGCACTGACCTATAAGAAAGAATGCCTAAATACTGAGCAGAAAATGGGTGCAACAAACAATGTGGTACTGAATATCACGACAGGAGCAGCTCACAAGAGAAGAGGCACTAAAAACATCCGCATTGGCCTCTTAGTACTCCGTGGCAGAACATGCCTGCCCAGTGTCATATCAGTCTTGCCATTCTGAGAACTGTGGATGAAGCTCTTAACAAAAAACACAACACAGTCAAAGGCTGTCTCCACCCCATACTTCTGGAGAAGCAGTACTATCTTGCTGGACCGGCACCCCCAGGCACACGAAGGCTTTCGGCAGAAGAGGACAACGACTGAACCCACAACATCTGCAGCTTACCACTTGTTTGGATACCAGCCAGCACAACCGAGAGTCAAGTCGAGGAATGACTTCCTGGGAATAACCGAGGCACTTGCAGAACCATCTAAGCATCAACCACAATACTTCAGGAGTCGTGCACCAGGAGCCAACAATGGAAGGCTGGTACCGGACGAGAGAGCACCCTGGCCAAAAAGACAACTGGGCTCTCTGAAGACACTCGACTGACTTCGAAGCAAGTGTCACACATTGTGGATCTGAAATACACAGATGGGGCTACACAGTGAAGACCGAATGTAGTGTCGAACAGGCCACAGACCATCTGTTGCACTGCAGCCTGTGCCCGGTTAGGTGCACTGTCAGTGACTTGGGCAAGGCTTCAACACACACACACACACACACACACACACACACACACACAGTGGCCAAACATTGGTCCGGGAAAATTTAAGACACATGTAATAGCGATTTCCATTCTAATGATCATTACAAATGTATATAACTTATGGTATACTTCTGTTGTTTTAATTATTACATTGCATGTTGCTTAGTTATTGTGTAGCTCTTCCGTGTACGAATGCTTCCGACAAGAAATAAACAAATAAAAATGCTGGCAGATGAGATGGTGCACTGATTACTCGAGTTACAAATCGAACTGACTACTCACCACTGTGGCAGACTTGGCAGGTGGCTGGCAGTGACCGGGGTTCTGTGTACAGTACCTGAGATCGTCACAGAGGAGCAACACCTTATCATGGTAGCTGACGCTTCTGCTGAGAACGAGATTCGTGTAGCGCAGCAAAGACGAAGCCACAGAGTTGCTAGATGTCAAATGGTGTCAGAAGCAGTTGAGACCACCTGTAACGAATGATACCACATACTACATGGGAAGTTTTCTGGGGAGAAAATATGGAAATTTAAGAAGGCTGATAAATTTAGCGAGGTAACACAAAAGGATGGTTGGGACAGAGGCTAATAAATTCAGGTCGAGGATTATGCAAATGAGCCTGTGAACTAAATACATGTACAACACGAGAGCTAACTTGTTTCAAACAAAGTTACAGCACTAATGTTACAGTAATAAGTCAGAATTTCAATGTGCAGAAAAATGCTTGGATCAGACGAAGAAGAGACAGAAAACATGGGACAGATGAAGAAATAACTTAAGAAGAATGTTGTTAAACATAAATTAATTGTGGATAATACAGTAATAGGAGTAATGAATATATGTACTACAAAACTGGACAATTAAATTTAAGGGTGACAAAACTTACAAGGGAAGGCGACAACATTGGGATCACAAATTCACTTCAAACTTTGTGCGCCTTTAGTAGGCCATTAAAACAACATAATACGCAAGTAGCAAGGTGCACTATGGCAATACTGAGAAAATCACAAGAGACATTCTACACGTCTATTATGTACCTCATGTATATATGCGAAGGTACCAGCTGAAGGCCACCTGTGCGGTCACGTTCTTAGTGTTTGTATAGGGTTGGGGATGAGCAGACATTTCAAATAACCCCCCCCCCCCCCCCCCACCAACCATTAATTTTTTAAGCTACATTTTTTTTCATCGATGGTCACATTATTTAATTTGTATTACATTTTAGAGGTAATATAATGAAAAAAGTGCATTTTCATGAAGTTGTAGTGAATTTCATACGTTACTTGACTATTTACTACTAAAATTAAATTTTCATGGATGAGGGACAGGCTTAGAGAAAGTCAAATTTCAATAAATAATGGTGCGAAGTCATTTCATGTCAAATCACACAGGGCGTGTCACCCATTATCTTAGATTTTCATGAAATTTTGCACATTTTCTTGTACTTATAAAAAAAGTTCTGAGAGCAAAAAGATTTTGTACAAGTTTTTATACGAATTTTAAATGCAGTTATATTCCGATAACTGGGCTCTGCAAGAATATCAGAGCAAAACGGTACATATGGAGATAAATGATCATAACTTGGGCGTTTATGAAACTTTTAACTTTGATTTTTTTTAAGTTCAGAGAAGCACATACTTAACAGACATGTAATTATTTAAGCAGTAAAGCTACAAAGAACAATACAAACCTGCTGGGAACTTATAATTGGTCTTAAATAATTCCCAAGACAGTACACATCGCAATAAAATAAAATTATTCATGGGTCTTCTACAAATGGAAAAGGTTAAATCTGAAGTCGCAATACTTCGTGCTTTGATGAAAACAACAACAACAACAACAACAACACAGTTTATAAGAAATGAAATGTCAGACAAAAAATGAAAAAGTTAGGTAAAATCTCACAACAAGAAGCGATAGAGCAATTAGATGAAAAGAAGCAGAAATTACGAGCATTTCACTTACTATACCAATATTGACCTACTCATCTGGAGTAGTGAAACAGATTAACACAGACCTAGAAGCACTCAATACACTTACACGATCACAATGTCACAAATGTAGAATACATCACATACATTCAGCAACAGAAAGATTCACATTAAGCAGGAAAGAAGGAAGGGGATTTATCGACATAAAAAACCTGCATTATGGACAGGTAGACAATTTAAGAAAATTCTTTCTAGAACGAGCAGAAACTAGCAAAACACACAAAGCAATCACTCATATAAATACATCGGCTACACCACCGGAATTTCATAACCACTTCTACAACCCTTTAGATCATATAACATCAACAGATATGAAGAAAGTAAATTGGAAAAAGAAAACACTACATGGCAAGCACCCGTATCATCTAACACAGCCACACATCGATCAAGACGCATCCAACACATGGCTAAGAAAAGGCAATATATACAGTGAGATGAAGGGATTCATGATTGCAATACAGGATCAAACAATAAACACCAGATATTACAGCAAGCATATTATTAAAGATCCGAATACTACAACAGATAAATGCAGACATTGCAAACAACAAATAGAAACAGTAGATCACATCACAAGCGGATGTACAATACTAGTAAACACAGAATACCCCAGAAGACATGACAATGTAGCAAAAATAACACATCAACAACTTGCCATACAACATAAACTAATAAAACATGTTCCCACATACAAGTATGCACCACAAAATGTACTGGAGAATGATGAATACAAATTATACTGGAACAGAACCATTAAACAGATAAAACTACGCCACATAACAAACCTGACATCATACTCACCAATAAAAAGAAGAAATTAACACAACTAATCGAAATATCCATACCCAATACAACAAATATACAGAATAAAACAGGAGAAAAAATTGAAAAATACATCCAACAGGCTGAGGAAGTCAAGGACATGTGGCATCAGGATAAAGTTGACATTATACCAATTATACTATCAACTACAGGAGTCATACCACACAATATCCACCAGTACATCAACGCAAGACAGCTACATCCAAACTTGTATATACAACTACAGAAATCTGTAATTATTGATACATGTTCAATTACCCGAAAGTTCCTAAATGCAATGTAACATATACCGTACAGTTAAAAGGAAGTCACGCTTGAGCAAGGTCCGCGTCACTTTCCATTTTTGACCAGACATCACGTCTGAGAAAAGACAGAAAGATGATAATAATAATTCTAAGAAAGATTATCCATACCTGACACTCACTGCTTCAGATTTTCGCAAAACTACTTCTACTTGTTACTGTCTGCATGGCAATAGTCACTGCAAAATTTCTACACATAGTTCATGTAGTTTGAGGGGGGGGGGGGGGGGGGGGGGGGGGGGGGGGGAAATGGAATTTTTTTTACAGACATAAATGTTGCAACTGAAATTTATCATTTGGATTGCATTACTTCAACAACAACAACAACAACAACAACAACAACAACAACTACTACTACTACTACTACTACTAATATTTTGTCAGGATTTGTAAGCGGTAGGTCCTTGAGGTATGGCAATACGCGAACACACGAAGTAAGTTTAAACAGTTTTATTGACAAAGGCGGATTATAAAACACGCATGCTACGCGCACCCATCATCACTGTGTCTGACATCCTAACAATGGTTAATTGCGGTCGTATCTAAAGGCTCCATGGTGTGCTAACAAGAGACATATTCGCGCCTGAGGCCGCGCTAGTTAATACTGCCCGCTACGGACGGCGGCCAGTCGCGTACTCTCCGTCGCAGTGCGGCTGGACGTGCATCTACTGACCAAGCGAATCGTCAGCATTCCAGATAGGCCGGCTGGCGAGTGCGTGTTAACACACCATACAGCTGCATGCAATCTGTAGACACTTACATCACTATCCCCAGAGAAAAAGAACAACCATAACAGGTGGCTCAAAATGACCTCCTGGGTTTTATGAATATATTTCGCCATTTGTGGCACCAGAAGGCATTGCAACATGTATTTCATTTGCAGACATAGTAACGTTCAGTACATAGAAGGATGCCTTCAAGATGACAATTTCATACATGACAAAAGACAAATTAATAAAAGCACTAAAAACACAATACTGACAATGAAGTAAGCATTAACATTACTGGAGGAATCGAAGGACTTACTTCTATTTGCTGCTTCAATGAAATTTAACTCATTATTGGAAGAGATTACATTTTCATGGATGTCCTTAATCAAATTATTGTCTTCAGAAAAACTTGATGAGGAATGCTTTCCATATGTTAATAATTGTAATAAACAGATAACATTCTAGTTAATGGCAAATGTCCAGTTGCATGAAATGTAGTTGCAACACACTAGGCATATCAAATAGTTCACATGATAAATTACAATGTGTGGTGTTCAAGATTAATCCACTATTGTTCAATTTTAGTGTAAAGAGTAGCTCAGGTATATCACAGTTTTTACATGTAAATGTGACATCAAGGGTGGAGTTAAATGAGAAATTATACCTTCAGAACATTGTTTAAGAAATGGATGATACAGATGCGTTGAAATTATAGGGCAATCATCTCTTGGGGGATGATTCATAAACAATTCTCTCTCACTGCTGTACACTCTACTGTCTAAGAATACTGCCGATTCAGGGCAAATTAACTTATCACTAAATTTACACGTATGCAAATCATTTTCATTCAGGGACACAAAGTATCTTCGATCCTTTCTTTTCAGTAGATAATCATTCAGTACATACTTTACATGAATACCTGCCTGTCTCCATTTCACAGGGTAAGTATAAATCTTATACATTTCAAAATTATGCTTTGATCTAGCAATGGGATTAGAAACAATAACAGTTAATTCATCTTTAGTCATTAAGTAGTCTGTGGTGGTTAACTTATAGTAAGCATATAAATTGTACGAGTTAACAGGGTAAATCATGTATAAGTTGCATCTAGCTTTCGTTCAACTGATAGTAGGATCTGTAAAAATTGTTCTGGATGTAGTAGTACACTGCTCAAACAATCATTTGAAATACTGTCTAAGGCTATTCTTAAGTTAAGGTCATCAATTCTAGCATTTGATAAACTATCAGTAATCCTTAACAAAAGAGAGTTTAAGTGTGCACTCACAGCATTTAATCCTTGGAATAGTTATTGGATATTTGCATTCGTTTCATTACGAAGTACGTGGAAATGTGAGATAAATTGCTTTACAATCTGTTCAATGAAAACTGTGTGGTTTGAAATGGTTCTTTGCATATTCTTTAATACGATAACTTCATTATAGAGTTTAGTTGAATCCGTGCTGGACTGTTGTTCAAGAGCTAATATTTTGCCTTTAACTTCCAGTAGATCTCGATTAGTTAAAGTACCAAATACAGTATGAAGGATACTCCCTCCAAAATCAAACCAGGCTCGTTTATGTCTAATTAAAGTTTTATGTGGCAAAAGCTTTAAAAAAAAAACAGTAAATCTCTTGTACATAATTAGCAAATGTAGACTCTTGTGCATAATTAGCAAATGTAGACTCTACCTGCATTTTGGCTGTGATCCAATTATTATACCAAGATGTACCAATTTCCAAAAGTGTATCATTACCCTTAACAGAACGAATTAGATCAATTTGCTTCTTTAAAGAATTGAACTGTTGTTGGATTTCACTCAGATTGCACTTGTATTACTTGTTGAAACTACCATGTCTGATCGTGGTTCAAAGAAAACACCTGTACTCTGTGGTACTATTACTACAGCATTAGTAGAATACGCCATCATAGCGAGCATTAGAATAAAAATGAAAATGGTTAATTAGTTCTAAATACTAGAGTTAACTATGAACATAAAATAAATGAGTTTCTTGGGGTAACCTGTGGAATAGAAGGTTTAGTTTCACTTGTGCACTCGTGCAATAGCTTCAATACTAAAATTTCACAACACATTCACATGAGCACATGGCTGAAATAACCACACACATTGCACTCACACACACTACAAACGTTTATGCAGATTGTAGGGGTGTCGAACAGGATCGCTCAGAACATGACGATGCCTCGGCCTCTAAGTCTGGACTGCAACCTCGCTATTCTCACTTCCTGGGTTTGAGAACAGCAGGTCTGCCTCTCGGTCAGTCCTCGTTGTCCTGTGATGCTACAGGAAATCTACCCAGAAATGGCTTTACATGATTGACATGAACGACAATCGAATGAAAGGGCAGTTGGAGCTTAAAAGTGACTGGTGACAATACCTCCAAGATTACATATTGTCCTTTCCTAAACTTCTTAATCTTTATGACTTTACTCTTCTTTAACAGCACATTGCTCAAATACACAAGACCTCCAACTCTATACTGTGGCACTGCTGCTTGGTGGTCGTGTTGTCTTGCTTGCTGAAGAAAGGATTGATGATTCCACTGTTTCACTCCCCTCCGTGCTTCCTTTAGCTTGCGTGCTAGATCCCTTACGTGTTCATTGCTGATTCTGGCAGTCGATTGTGCGAAGTCCAAGGGTTGAAGCATTCTTCTTCCATAGATTGATCTCATATGGATTTAGGCTAGTTCAGCTGTGCATTTTGGCAGTGTAACAACTTACCAAGTATGGTAAACAGACATCGCAATTGTCCTGTTTGCTGCTCATATAATGGCTAACCATTTTAATAATTGTTCTATGGACTCGCCCGACTCTTCCATTTCCTTCAGGGTGTGCTGGTGTAGTCCTTAACCGAGTTATTTGCATGAGCTTACACGTCTGTTTAAGTAATTCACTCATAAAATTCGTTCCTTGATCACTAATTGTACTTAATGGTGATCCGAACTTAAGAATCCATTCTTTTAGAAAAATTTTAGCTGTAGTCTCAGCATCCTGATCAGGTATTGGTATCTTGAGAAGGTATCTAACATTGTCAATATGTATTTGTTTACATCTTTAGTCATACAACATCTAATGCTACTCGTTCAAATGGTTCACTTGTTTCTGGCAGTTCTTGCAATGGCGCTCTACTTTTTCCTACAATGTTCCGTCAGTTACAGGAATCACATTGTGAAACAAACGAAAATGTCAGCTTTGCAACTCGGCTACCAAAACATTTGAGCTATTTTAATGTTTGTTGCTTTTTTACCACAATGTCCTGATAATAAGAATCATGTTGCTCTCTCCTTTACTAGTGATTTTGTACAATAATCCATCTATTTCGACAAAATGTTCATCATTTTTCCTTAATTTGCATTGCGGATCTTCTTCTTAAGCTGCCTTTAACTCTTCTTCTCCACTTATCGTAACACAAACATTGACTTTTCGACTCATTGCATCAGCATTCACATGTTTACCAGGTTGGTGAATAACCTTAAATTTATACTCACTCAGTCTTAATGCCCATCTTGGTAATCTGGAACTTGGATCCTTTAAGCTCAATAACCATTTGACTGTGACATGATCTGTAATAACTGTAAATTCTCTTCCTGTTAAGAAACATCTGTTACGTGTTATACCAAAAACCAAAGCACAAAGCTCCTTCTCAGTAGTAGTATAATTACATTCTGCTTTTTTTAATTGTCTGGAAGCAAATGAGATTGGATGTTCATGACCATCAACTTCTTGAGACAAGATTGCACAAATCGGTTGAAAGAATAAAAGGTTTACTAAAATCCCAATAGGCTAACACTGGGGCTGTGATTACAGCAGTTTTAAGTTCTTCCATTGCCTTTTAACAATCTGTTGACCAATTAAATGTGGCTCCTTTCTTCAGGAGCTGTGTCATTGGATGTGCTATATTTGTGTAACTGGCTATGAATCGTCTGTAGAAATTTGACAATCCCAAGAATGATTATAGCTCTTTCAAATTCTGAGGTTCAGGAAAATTCTTTACATCTTCAATTAATTTTGGATCAGGTCGAGCACCTGCACTGGTTATAACATGACCAAGGTAGTTAACTTTACTTTGTGGAAAATGACTTATCTATTGAAAAAGACAGGTTTGCACTACTTCTACGCTCAAAAACAGCTTGGAGTCTCTCAGTATGGTGCTTCATGTTTTCACCAAAAATTATTACATCATCAAAGTAAACAAGTGCTTGTGTTGGGGTGAACCCTCGTAAAACCGTAATGCTCCAGCTACATTTCAACGCCTGGTGGATTCAAAGTCCAAACAGCATACAAAGATACTTGTATACTCCTGCTGTTGTTACAAATGAAGTTTTTGTTTGATCATCTAGATGCACTGTTAACTGGTGATAACTACTTGTTAAATCACATACTGAAAAAATTCAACATCTGCCCAAGTAATCCAAGGTTTTCACTAAATTTGGTAAGGGGTAAAAGTCGGGTGTGGTCACAGCATTCAAAGATCGGTAATCAACACAAAAACAGAACTGTGGTTCACCTGAAATTGATTTCTTCTTTACAATTACAACAGGCGAACACTACGGTGGGTCTGAAGGATCTCTTGGTTTTATAATTCCAGCTTCTAACTGTTCTTTAACCATGTCTTCTACCAACTCTCTTTGACTATATGGTGTTCGGTAAAGCTTCTGTGTGATTGGGGCAGCATTCCCTGTATGAATACAATGCTGAAATAAATGAGTGACAGGTAAATTTGCTCGTTCTCGGAATAAATCTGCATACTCCAGCAAAACAGGCGCTAAAATCTTCTGTTTCAACTGTCAAATGTTCTTATCTTTTTTCAAATCTTGCTCTTCAGTTCATTATTAACTTCGTCCCCTCGTTGCAATTTTGTGGTACTGTTACAAAAATCTGTGTTTATAACTGCAGCATTTGTTACCTCATCTGGTATCTGTATTACGTCATTTTTACTTACGCTCGACACTTCAGCAACTTTTGTTCCCCGTGGCAAAACAACATCCTCATTGCTCATATTTGTTATTGTAACCGGGACTTTTGCGACATCCTGTCTCACCACTGTGGTGACACCTACACTTTTAGCAACATAATAATGCATTGTACCCAATAACTCACTTTTCTCGGATCGCTCATTTAATAACAATGTTCCTTCCTTGCATTGGGGTGACTTAACTTCAATGTAGATTGTCTCTCCTGCTCCGTTGGGAATCTACTGAGGCTAATCAATTTGAACATCGACTGACGGTTTGAACTGATCCATCGTTTGGGCGGTCCATTCCCACGAAGTCAGTATTGCTGCTCCTTTGAGTACGATCTGAAGAACGATCGCCTAGGTTGTAGTTACTAAGGCCTAGTCTGGTCTTTCTTTCTGTGACAAATATCTCTGCCTCGTTAGCGGAGAAGAAATCAAATCCAAGTACACCGTCATAACGCGTTTCGTTATTTGAAACTACTTGCACCCTTGCTGTGTATTTATCTTCATTTTCACCTTCATCTTGGCCTTGGCCAAGAATTAATTCTAAGTCAACATCTCCATAGTTAGTAGCTTTCCTCTGTTTAACCCTCGCACTTTTAATAGCGGCAGTTTCAATTTATCCTGTTTATCTATGCAACACCACATTAATGAGGTCTGAGCTCCTGCGTCAATAAGCAGATTGATGTTCTCCCACGATATACAGCACATACCACGAAGTCATTTTCGGTCTGATTTTTGCTGGAACTAACAGGAATCACTGTGTCTGGCAAGGGGCGGATAGAGTGGCGGGCAGTACGTCCCCATAATCGTTTAAAGATCTGGCACATTGTCTGTTGTTCGCATTACCTTTCTTCTTGTTGCGACAATCTCTCTAAACGTGACCCTGCATCCCGCAATGATAGCAGCTTTGATTCTCTTGACAATCCTTACGCTTGTGATCCAGGTTATTGCATCTGTAGCATTGTACTGTTGTGTTGAAAACTCTAAGATCTTGTTTCTGCATCTCATTCGGTCGTCTTAGTGCTTCAATGAAACCAACAGCTGAATCTACTGCTTCCTGAAACGTTTTACATCGCGCCAATCTAACAGCTTTGCTTACTTCCTCTCCGTGCAACCCACGAATTAATGTGTCTAAGGCTCTCTGGTCGGCCTCGAACAACTGAATTCGATTTTCATTTTCGTCTTCTACTAACTCGTACGTTTGAGCATTGACGTTTCGAATTCTGTAGGCAAACTGCTCGATAGATTCATCTCGTTGCATTCGCAAACTGCGAAGCTGCTCTCTGTAAAATCTGCCGCTCCCTGAATTCTTAATTTGGCAACCACTAACTTATCGGAATCTGTCCATGATCCTAACAGGGCGGCACCTTCAAGTTTACGAAAAAACGCTTTCACATCATCTTCGGGTTTCCTGCTAAACACTGGTACTTATGGCAATAATGGTTCAAATGGCTCTGAGCACTAAGGGAATTAACTTCTGAGGTCATCAGTCCCCTAGAAACTTAGAACTACTTAAACCCAACTAACCTAAGGACATCACACACATCCATGCCCGAGGCAGGATTCGAACCTGCGACCATAGCGATCGCGCGGTTCCAGACTGTAGCGTCTAGAACCGCTCGGCCACCTAGGCCGGCAGCAATAATGAAAAATTCTTAATTGTAGCTGCACCTGTACTGATTGAACTATCATTTGAAAAGTCTCTCGGAATGTTACGCTCGCTTCTTTCTGCTTTTAACTGCCGAATCTCTTCTTGCAGTTCATTAATAACAGTATGTAGATCGACAACGTTACTCTGACTGGATCGCGACATTTCGTCTAATTTAACGCCAATGAGTCACTCGAATGTAAAATAAAAATCCATCACTGCCTTTCGTATTCTAGCGAAACTGGAGTAGACCAACCTGAATTCCAGCGTTGGATGTCCCCGCGTAGTCGGAAGATTTTCACGCTGCTGCTGCTCGAAGTTCACGTTGTACTGAGCCTCTTCAGGACTGTTAGATTTTCCATAATTATCCCCATGGTGACACCACTTCTATAAGGGGATTAGTCTGTGTTGTTGCCCCGGATGATGATTACACGAATATTTTGTCAGGCTAATTACGGTCTTATCGAAAGGCTCCATGGTGAGTTAAGAAAAGAGACATATTCGCGCCCGAGGCCGCGCTAGTTAATACTGCCCGCTACGGGCGGCGGCCAGTCGCGTACTCTCCGTCGCAGTGCGGCCGGAAGCGCGTCTACTGACCAAGCGAATCGTCAGCATTCCAGATAGGCCGGCTGGCGAGCGCGTGTTAACGCACCGTACGGCTGCGCGCAATACGTACACCCTTACATTAACCTTGTAATATTATTGGGCTTTCCGTCGTATGAATGCTGTTAAGTACCCTTGCAAACGCATTCACCAAGCTACGTAATAAATTATCAACTTATGAGATGAGACCTATTCTTTGAAAGACATTTGGTTTATAAAATTTATATAACTGTAAATATGCGCATCTAGCATAAACGCTAATACGTCGACTGCGCAGTCAGAGAAACACTTTAACATAAGCTGAACTGAGCGTTCCACTTCGATCTACATAAAAAATATGACTGTAAAAACTTTCGTAGATCTTAAGATTTTATCGCACTACTTCTTGTAATGTGAAAGGGTAAAAAAGGTCGACTGTGAGCCCTAAAAATGAGCGGTCTTGCCGGCGTGCAGACAACAGTTATTAATTGGTAAAATTCAAGTAATTTATGTTTTATACTGTAAATCGGCAAGTTATTGTTATAGAAGTGTTAAACAGTGAAAGAATTCCATCGATAGAAAGATACAGATAATGAGTGTAATTTGTGATATAGACGCGAAGAACCGAGAAGCGATCACAGGACAGGCGGAAATCTTATTATCGTACCAACATAGTCCGAAAATTACTTATGTAAGTTATACTGTTTATAAATAAGCCCTAATTGCTTGTGAGAATTAATTGAATATATTTAGTGTTTACCAGAATTCTTATTCTATTCTTTTTCCTTTCTTTTACCTTCATGTCATATCGTTTTTATAACTCAATCAGCCTTTACTACAGCAGAGAATACCGCGGCATCTTGGTCATAGACACAAGGCCGTTCCTTGTTTTCTATATAACTCATAGCCGCCCCGTTTATTAATGATTTCATTTACAAATGTAATTTTTATTGTTCATTGTTAAACGTCCCTTAGGTAATTATAAAATTCATACAGATTACGTAAAGGAATCCGGGTTCTTTTCCAAATAATAGAAGCCTTTGCGTAATCAAAAACTAGCCGCCTCCTGACAACGATCAGGAGTTGACCAGAAGACGGATGTCCTCGGCCTCTTTCGTGTTTCCCGTGGCAAAGCTGTGCCGAACTGGGAACACGGCATTCTAGTACGAAATACAACACCTATATAAGTATTAGATTAAGAAACTGAAATATATCAATATTTAACTTATTTTTTATCATACTAGAAGCTGTTGTGGTCCAAACACTTTCGCTCAGAAGGGGGTAAATTATGCTGCCACAAAAGTCTTTGGTCACTTACCTAATAGCATCAAAAGTCTGACAGATAGCCATATAGCATTTAAAAGGAAATTAAAAGAATTTCTTAATGGGAACTCCTTCTACTCATTAGAGGAATTTTTGGATGTAGTAAGTGGGTAATTTCCCCAACCCCCACAAAAAAAATTAAGTGTCATGTAATATCTTGTACAGACTCCTTCTATTAACCTGACTCGAAAAAAATGGCTCTGAGCACTACGGGACTTAACATCTATGCTCATCAGTCCCCTAGAACTTAGAACTACTTAAACCGAACTAACCTAAGGACATCACACAACACCCAGTCATAACCTGACTCGTTCCACATCATTACAAAGTGTCGTATTCATGATCTATGGAACAAGTACTAATCTAATCAATGATTTTTAAGTATATAAAACACTGACAGCTGATACAATATTTATTTTTATCAAAACTCTGATACTATTTTAAAAGAAAGAAAAAAGAAGCACCCCGAGATATAGGACGTTCATTTAATATATATCACATCATTGCTCAGAAGATCATTCAAATCAGATTTCATAAACTTACGACCGATAGTAAGGCTGCCTCACGAAAGTGCAGAGCTAAAAGTTATAAGTTTAATAGAAAAATTTTCACCAAACTGGTTAACTTTATATAGGTTTCAAATTAGCATCTTTAAACAACAATTATTCTAGCCACACTAATGTTAATTTAATCAAAGATGGAAAATCCAGGCTGGAATGTAACAATACTATGAGAAGAAAGTAGCTATTCACAATATAGCGGAGATGCTGAGTTGCAGATATGCACAACAAACACTCTCACAAAGCTTTCGGCCACTTACCTTCATCAACAATAGACATGCAGACGCATACATGTGTGTCAATTGCATTTGCACGAGTGCACACGCGCGCGCGCGTGTGTGTGACACACACACACACACACACACACACACACACACACACACACACACACACACACACGTATGTGTGTATATTGTTGATGAAGGCCAATGGCCGAAAGCTTTAATTGTGAGTGTCTTTTTGTTATGCCTATCTGCGACTCAGCATCTCCCCTATATAATGTTAATTTAAAATGTGCATATTCAGCAGTGGAGATCCCTTAAACTATCAATAAAACTTCTTAAGAGCACCTCTGTTTTTAATTCACTGCAGCAAATTATATTCTGTTAACTTCACATCTTTTTCATTACAATAATGATGATTTATGTACACCAACAGCACATAAAATGTTTTCCAAAGGCACAAAACAAGAGTCTTCCTTCTCAGTCAAAAGAATGACACTGCTGGTCCAGGTAGGTAGAGGAAAAGTAGTTCAACGTCTCCTCCTTTATCAGACATTTCTGATTAAGGCAAAGTACCACCTGTCATCATACACAGCTGCTACAAAAGAAACTCTTGAGGTCGGGTGCATGTCCATTGTGGAGCATTTTCATTGAATGAAACAAATCAAGGAAGGCTTTTCAGAAGAAGTTACTCTTTTAGTCTCTAAAGAATCAAAAAAAGTGGTTTTATAATGGTGAAACTTCCTGGTACCAGGTATTGTGCAGTATTGTGAGGATCTTGCATAGGAAATCTACAGTGACTTTCTCCAAGAAGTGGAAAATACATTTGTCAATATTACCTTTGCAGAAATCATAAACACCAGATGCAGATGTTATTTGTGCATCATCCGCTAGTTGAAGACTAGCTCTTCTGAATACACATTTTATTGTTCCTCCCAAACCATCGCACACAGATTTACCGTGGCAAGCAGCAAAAAAGCAATGCCCAGAATCTACAGAAAAATTGTTTTTGTGCTCACACATTTTTAAAGCTTTTTCTATTCTTGCACTGAGCAGCACATCCACCAGTGACATAATACATTTTCTTCACTTGTGTGTAATGCACTGCCAACCACTTAACCTTTTCTTTCTGGACAGCATTTACGAATCCTACATCAAGTTCCATATGATCACTTATAAAGCAGTGGTTCAGTATTGCTAATTTACTTTCTTCATTTACCACATAAGCAAACTTGGGATGGATTGTACAGCTGCTTCTTGTCCAGTGTTAACTCTGAATTTCATTCTGAATTATAAAACTGCAGTTTTCAGAAATGGGGATAATTTCCTTTCTATTTTTCAATGATTTTGACTGACACTTACATACAAATGAGTGTGGTTATGTGCCTGTACTTTTGTTATCAGCATGTCTATGTATTCGCCAACAGTTGCAGACTGCTTTACCAATTCTGCCTGATGACCTGTGTTTATCCACTGGCTGAACTCAATATCATCATCAACATCTTCGTAAGGTAATTTCTGTTTTAATAATTCTCACCGTTTGTAATCAATGGGACAATTATCACAGTGATTAAACATGCAGTCATAGTTTTCAGAGTCACATACAAGAAATTTTATAAGTTCTTTGTATATTCCTTCAATGTGTTCTGCATCCAAAAGCGGTTTACACACACACACACACACACACACACACACACACATATACACACACATATACACACACATATACACACACACACACACACACACACTGAATGAATGCCACCAGCTAAAATACACCACTTTGGTTTTAGCGAACAACATTTAGAAAGACCAATGTAAATGTTTGGATTCTCCCATTTAAAACAAGAGTACTGTTCTCTTGAGTTGCATAGGATGAGTTTTTTGCATACATGTTCTTCGGAATGCTAACTTTGTCTTTTGCTCCTGGTAACATTCGAGTACATTCATAATTTTGGTGGAAATCAGTGAAAATCTTTACCAGTTCATCAGCAATAACTTTCCCCCTTTTTGGTTTAGGAATTGATAACATATTTATTTTTGTTTTCAGTTTCCTTGCTTGTCGAACCACATACTCACTAACATTGAATTCTGACATTACATTTTCCTTTGACCAATAGGGTGGAGCTACAGTTAAAATCTAAATTTTCTCAGGCATTCTTACACTACCCAACTTTATTTCATTGACAGTATCATGCCATCAAAATCTTTGGCCTTCTTAACAATTTGAACGTGTGGTTCCTGAAGAGGGGCAGCAGCCTTTTCAGTAGTTGCAGGGGCAACAGTCTGGATGATTGACTGATCTGGCCCTGTAACACTAACCAAAACGGCCTTGCTGTTTTGGTACTGCAAACGGCTAAAAGCAAGGGGAAACTACAGCCGTAATTTTTCCCGAGGGCATGCAGCTTTACTGTATGATTAAATGATGATGGCGTCCTCTTGGCTAAAATATTCCGGAAGTAAAATAGTCCCCCATTCGGATCTCCAGGCGGGGACTACTCAAGAGGACGTTGTTATCAAGAGAAAGAAACTGGCGTTCTACGGATCGGAGCGTGGAATGTCAGATTCCTTAATCGAGCAGGTAGGTTAGAAAATTTAGAAAGGGAAATGGATATGTTAAAGTTAGATATAGCAGGAATTAGTGAAGTTCGGTGGCAGGAGGAACAAGACTTTTGGTCAGGTGAATACAGGGTTATAAATACAAAATCAAATAGGAGTAATGCAGGAGTAGGTTTAATAATGAATAAAAAAAAATAGGCGTGCAAGTAAGCTACTACAAACAGCATAGTGAACGCATTATTGTGGCCAAGTTAGACACGAAGCCCACGCCTGCTACAGTAGTACAAGTTTATATGCCAACTAGCTCTGCAGATGATGATGAAATGTATGATGAGATAAAAGAAATTATTCAGGTGGTGAAGGGAGATGAAAATTTAATAGTCATGGGTGACTGGAATTCGAGAGTAGGAAAAGGGAGAGAAGGAAACATAGTAGGTGAATATGGATTGGAAGTAAGAAATGAAAGAGGAAGCCACCTGGTAGAATTTTGCACAAAGCATAACTTAATCATAGTTAACATTTGGTTCAAAAATCATAAAAGAAGGTTGTATACATGGAAGAATCCTGGAGATACTAGAAGGTATCAGATACATTATATAATGGTAAGACAGATTTAGGAACCAGGTTTTAAATTGCAAGACATTTCCAGGGGCAGATGTGGACTCTGACCACAATCTATTGGTTATGAACTGTAGATTAAAACTGAAGAAACTGCAAAAAGGTGGGAATTTAAGGAGATGGGACCTGCATAAACTGAAAGCACCAGAGGCTGTACAGAGTTTCAGGGAGAGCATAAGGGAACAATTGACAGGAATGGGGGATAGAAATACAGTATGAATTTCATTGATGAAAGGAGAAAGTACAAAAATGCAGTAAGTGAAGCAGGCAAAAAGGAATACAAACATCTCAAAAATGAGATTGACTGGAAGTGCAAAATAACTAAGCAGGGATGGCTAGAGGACAAATGTAAGAATGTAGAGGCTTATCTCATGAGGGGTAAGATAGATACTGCCTACAGGAAAATTTAAGAGACCTTTGGAGAAAAGAGAACCACTTGCTTGAATATCAAGATCTCAGATGGAAACCCAGTTCTAAGCAAAGAAGGGAAAGCAGAAAGGTGGAAGGAGTATATAGAGGCTCTATACAGCGGCGACGTTCTTGAGGACAACATTATGGAAATGGAAGAGGATGTAGATGAAGACGAAATGGGAGATAAGATACTGCGTGAAGAGTTTGACAGAGCACTGAAAGACCAGAGTCAAAACAAGGCCCCGGGAGTAGACAACATTCCATTAGAACTATTGACAGTCTTGTGAGAGCCAGGCCTGACAAAACTCTACCACCGGGTGATCAAGACGTAAGAGACAGGCGAAATACCCTCAGACTTCAAGAAGAATATAATAATTCCAATCCCAAAGACAGCAGGTGTTCACAGATGTGAAAATTACCGAACTATCAGGTTAATAAGTCACAGCTGCAAAATACTAACGCGAATTCTTTACAGATGAATGGAAAAACTGGTAGAAGCCAACCTCGGGGAAGATCAGTTTGGATTCCGTAGAAATGTTCGAACACGTGAGGCAATACTGACCCTAAACTTATCTTAGAAGAAAGATTAAGGAAAGGCAAACCTACGTTTCTAGCATTTGTAGACTTACAGAAAGCTTTTGACAATGTTGACTGGAATACTCTCTTTAAAATTCTGAAGGTGGCAGGGGTAAAATACAGTGAGCAAAAGGCTATTAACAATTTGTACAGAAACCAGATGGCAGTTATAAGAGTTGAGGGGTATGAAAGGGAAGCAGTGGTTGGGAAGGGAGTGAGACAGGGTTGTAGCCACTCCCCGATGCTATTCAATCTGTATATTGAGCAAGCAGTGAAGGAAACAAAAGAAAAGTTCGGAGTAGGTATTAAAATCCATGGAGGAGAAATAAAAACTTTAAGGTTCACCAATGACATTGTAATTCTGTCAGAGACAGCAAAGGTCTTGGAAGAGCAGTTGAACGGAATGGACAGTGTCTTGAAAGGAGGGTATAAGATGAACATCAACAAAAGCAAAACAAGGATAATGGAATGCAGTCGAATTAAATCCGGTGATGCTGAGGGAATTAAATTAGGGAATGAGACACTTAAAATGGTAAATGAGTTTTGCTATTTGGGGATCAAAACAACTGATGATGGCCGAAGTAGAGAGGATATAAAATGTAGACTGGCAATGGCAAGGAAAGCATTTCTGAAGAAGAGAAATTTGTTAACATCGAGTATAGATTTAAGTGTCAGGAAGCCATTTCTGAAAGTATTTGTATAGAGTGTAGGCATGTATGGAAGTGAAACATGGATGATAAATAGTTTGGACAAGAAGAGAATAGAAGCTTTCGAAATGTGGTGCTACAGAAGAATGCCGAAGATTAGATGGGTAGATCACATAACTAATGAGGAGGTACTGAATAGAATTGGGGAGAAGAGGAGTTTGTGGCACAACTTGACCAGGAGAAGGGATCACCAATTTAGTATTGGAGGGCAGCGTGGAGGGTAAAAATTGTAGAGGGAGACCAAGAGATGAATACACTAAGCAGATTCAGAAGGATGTAGGCTGCAGTTGGTACTGGGAGATGAAGAAACTTGCACAGGATAGAGTAGCATGGAGAGCTGCATCAAACCAGTCTCAGGACTGAAGACAACAACAACAACAACAACAACAACAACTTAAGGATCAAATTTTTCTTCTCTACAGTCAGAATCTTCAATACTGCAGTCTAGTGCCCAGCACACTTTTCTTTCCAAAACATACTTCACTTTTTCTAGCTTCTTTTTGCCATATGAGGCCTGTGATTTGGAATGGAGTAAAGTTTTAAGAAACAGCACCCTGTATCACGTAAAGTTTTATTTGCATCCTCAATACTTTGACATTTTAGTACTGATTCGTGAAATATCACCCCCATGTCATATGCATCACTTTCATTTCTATTACCGATGTCAATTTTCTGTTCACAAATCTTACAACATTTTGTGCACAGTGTTTGGCCTGGTTTTACATAGATTCTTTTAGCTCTTAATGTTTTAGACAAAGACAAGCAAACTGACCTCAAAGATTTTTTTTAACAGTTTGTGTTTTTTGAGAGGATCAGAAGTTATTTGATGACTTTCCAAAACATTTAAGTAATAGTATTTGTGGTGTCAACCTGCAGTAGCACTTTCTTGATCTTGTGGAAACCTTATACTGGATCACAGCAATATCAAATCTCATTGGACTTTGCTCAGCTCTTCTACTTTTTTGTAGATTTTTTACTAAGGTATAGGTTGTCAAATGACATGGTGTTTTTAGTAATTTTCCAACAGCGCATGAATTCACATTTTCCATTGCAATCAACTGAGCAGTAATTCACTGAAAACATACTTTATACAAGTGGAATGATAGGGCCGCACCAGGAACAGATGTGACCTATCTCACAGAAAGGCATAGAGCAACTGAAGCCAAATAGACTACTTGTTGCATGCTAGTTATTCTCAACAATGAGTTTCAGCAACTGTTGCATTGATTTCATGCCTATAAAGATTTCAAACAAGCTACTGCTGTCTAAGAACACTTTTTTATCACTGTGTGCAGGTGATTGGCTGAACACACAAATCACATATATTATAGTCCTTAAACAATTACTGAATTAGTCAAATGAAAGGAAATAAATTTCCACACTTAAAGTTAATTTGCTTGCCTAGAATGAGATTTACTTAAAAATGCTAATTTGATACCCTTGCATCTGAGGCAGTGAGACAGTGAGTGGATGAACTTACTTAAAATGATCCTTTTCAATCCCAGCGAAAAGTATTTTGATTTCAAATGTTTGTGTCAATTAGCTGAAGACAATTAAAAATTTTATTTTATTAGAAAACTTAGAATCCAGGAGATTATTTAAGACCAAAATCTGGTTCCCAGAAGGTTGGGGAAATGTGATATAAGCATTTTCTACACCCACGCAATTTTTTTGAAATTGAGAATCGACACACATTATTATTTTTTTTTAAATTTTCTTTGTAACTTTATTGCTTAAATAATTACATGCCTGTAAAGGGTGACTTGAATTTGGTCATTGATCTGGTCGTGATGTTATCTTCAGCTTGCAGGGTTGCAATTGTGAACTTCAAAGAGTAATCCGCTCATCGCAAGATTTATGGGTTTCTCATTCTCCGTGGAGTACGTGTAGTGTTCCCATTTTCTCTTCTTCAGCTATTGCAAGACGCTGGTGAAGTCCTCTAAAGTTTTGGCCAAACTCTGATATAGGTCGTTTCCTGCTACTTTGAACCAGATTATTTCTTTTGTCGCTTCTTTGACTACTTCCAGCAGATTGATAAATGAGTTTTCGAACTTGATGATGATAGGGGAAGCCTACTTTGCTTTGGCAGAGCAGTTTGCAGCGGCTGCTGCGAGTCCGTCCTCCTCCTCAATGTTGTCTAGGGCTCGAAATAAGTTCCTCATCAGGGCAGGGTCTGCAGTTATAATGCGCCTCAGTGGAGTAGTCCTGATCAAGCCATCGGAGTTGGTTGTCCCTTTGGCTCTCTTACAGTTGCCTTCGGAGTGGGAGCCTCGTTTTTCCGTTTGCTGGACTCTGAGGTAACAGGCCATGCCTCCCAATCGGCTTGTGCCTCTGGTGCGGCTTGTAGTGCCAGAGACTCTGTGGCTACTACTACTACTACTACTACTTCTTCTTCTTCCTCCAAGGTGAACCTGACAATGTTTGGGGACACCTCTGCTCGGAGTGCTACCAGGGGTCGTCCTGATCTTGTAGATGGTTGTTAGGACTGGGAGAGGGAGGTGGTAGCGTTTTCCCATACATTGTGGCATGTAGAAGTTAGGAGGAAAGAGAATAGACATTTCTGGCCTACTGACTGTGGCCCGGCACCTCGTGAAGGGGCCCCGAATCACAGCGTTTCCTAACAGTTCCCAGGTGACCTGTGAATTGTTCGCAAACAATTCCCGGGACAACTGTGCTGAGTGAACTGCAGATTTTCCTGGCTCTTCACGACAGAACATTGCTTTCCCACACAGTGTGTGATCTCTGATGCAACCTTGCTTCTTGATTTCGTCTTTCTGGAGTGCAAGTTATTTCGTGAAGTCAGCCATTCTCGTAAACGTTCCTTAAATTTCAAGGCTGCTGCTTCTTGGCGCATAACGTTATTCACTAATATAGTAAGTCACCATGTGCCAGGCAACAAGAGTAAGGTACAATTATTTGCTGGATGTGTTCTCCACATCACACGTTGCAGGATGGTAGTTGTCATACACACATCAGAAACATAAATTGAAACGGCACCTACTACATCAAACGAATGCAATTTTCCCGTATTTACAGGGAATGTTCAGAGTTTAACGGATAAACGCACCTCGCTGACATTTTAAAAATGTCTCTTTCTTCCAATAGTTTGGATGCAAACCATATACGACCAGTGACAAAAAAAATATAGATTAAAATTAATTGTGAGCAGGATTCCAACCATCGCGTCATACGCATTTGCCTCGTTCGCACAAAAGCTAACAACTTCACCCCCACGAACTCTAACGTCGAAGCACCTACGCATAGATACATCAGTTATATAACAGAAGTGTAAAACTTCTCTTGTGATTTTCTTGGAACTGTCAGCACATTATGATGTTTTAATGGCCTACTAAAGCATATGAAGTTTGAAGTAAATCTGTGATCGAAACGTCACGGCCTCCCCTTGTTAGAATGGTGTTTTACTGAATACTATGAAGTTCTGAACTAAAACACATTTTTACAGAATGTTCTAGATCACCATCTCCACAGAAAATTAAAAACAGAAAACTGAAGCTATGCTGTCAAAAATTTGGAAACATCACCACTCACTCTGGCTGAATAAAAGTTACTGAAAAAATTGGGAGGTAAATAATGTGGTCCATAGAAGCCAAGTGGAGTGCAAAAACTATGAAGTTTAACTACAGTAAAATATGAGAGGACCATATACATACATTCTAAGATGCACCACAAAGGAATTATCCTTTGTACATGTACAGACAAATGAATGATTATAATTTCAGAAGAAATAGATGATTTATTCAAGACAAACAGCTTCAAAAAATTAGCACCTCTGGCCCTTAAGCAAGCAGTTATTCAGCCTGGCATTGATTGTGTTGCTGGATGTCCTCCTGAGGGGTATTGTGTCAAATTCTGTCCAACTGGTGGGTTAGATCATCACAATCCCGAGCTGGTTGGAGGGCTGTGCCCATAAAGGACCAAATCTTCTCAATTGGGGAGAGATCCAGCAACCTTGCTTGCCAAGATAGGATTTGGCAAGCAGTAGAAGCTCTCACCATGTGAGGAAGGGCATCACCTAAATGAAATGTTCAGGATGGCTTGCCACAAAGGGCAACAAAATGGGTGTCAAATATTGTCGGCATACTGCTGTGCTGAAGAGTGGCCCTGATGATGGCCAAGGAGGTCCTGCTAAGAAAAGAAATGGCACTCCAGGCCATCACTCCTGGCTGTTGGGCCTTATGGTGAGTGATAGACAGGTTATCTCACCGCATCTCCAGGTATGTCTTAGGTCTGGACTCTCACTGACTGGAGTATACTTGTCTTTAGTCATGAGACCTACTTCGAACTGAGCTCCAATGACCATCAGAGGTGTGACTGAAGACACCCTGGACGGAGATGGGATTTATTTATTTATTTAGCGTATGGGATACCAACCCGAATGTTGCTCACGGTATGGTCTGACAACCAGGACTGATGGTCCGGGATGTCATTTCTTTTCATAGCAGGACCTATTTGGTTGTCACCCATGGCACACACATGGCACAGCAGTATGTAAACAATATTCTACTCCCAATTTTGTTGCCCTTCATGGGAAGCCATCCTGGGCTTACATTTCATGAAGGTAACGCCACCTGCACATAGCAAGAGTTTCTACTGCTTGTCTTCGTGGTTGGCAAATCCTACTTTGTCCGGCAAAGATGCCTCCCAATTCAGAATGTTTGGAGCATTATGGGTAGGGCCCTCCAACAAGCCCAGGATTTGGCCATTTAACACGATATCCCTCAGAAGCGCATCCAACACCTCTCTCTATCAATACCAAGTTGAGTAATTGCTTGCATTAAGACCAGAAGTGGACCAATGCATTGCTGATTTGCTCAATTTGTGAACCTCTCACTCTCTTGCATAAATCATTTAAATTTTCTGAAATAGTATTTGTTTGCCTGCATATGTACATCACATCTCACCTCTATGGGAGGGGGGGAGAGTGGGGGGAAGGAGGAGGAAGTCAGAGAGAGAGAGAGAGAGAGAGAGAGAGAGAGAGAGAGGGGGGGGGGGGGGGGGGAAGAAAATCCCTCTTTACCCAGTAATACACTTGAAGCATGAATAATAAGAACACACTACCTGAAACCCCCAGATTCTATGATGAAATACATATGATTGATTGATGACACAGTCGGCATACACAAATGTAGTGCTGGGAATGCATCGTTACAGAATCACTGATCAAAGTTCATTACTAGAGTTTTATTCTTAGCTAGAGTGTGCAGATTACACTAATGAAATTTGCACAATGACTGAAATGGAAAAAAAGGCAATTTATGCAACATGGATATTGAAGGTCAAACTGCTGGGCAAAATCCTATTTTTGT
The DNA here is from genome assembly GCF_021461395.2 of Schistocerca americana. NCBI lineage: Eukaryota > Metazoa > Arthropoda > Insecta > Orthoptera > Acrididae > Schistocerca > Schistocerca americana. Next base: position 199,145,982 of record NC_060127.1, read on the forward strand.
CAAAGAACTAATAACAAAGCACTTTGTACAGAAAGGCAGAAACAGCTAGTCAATTTTAAAATTATAGCAGACACTACATCGCAGCGGAAAGTATAGCATCATGTTGACTGTTTACTCTATGTCTGAGTTGCTTCTTTTCCCTTTCTACATAACCAATGACAACTTATTCAGACATTCTTCTGTGCAGTAGCAATAGCTCTCAAGCAGATACGATTTCAGTTTTCGTTTTAAGTTAATTTTACTACCCATTACATTCTTTACACCACCGGGCGGGTGGTCAAATATTTTCATGACCGTACACCTCACTGCTTTCTGTGCAATACCAAAGCTGAGTGATGGACACAGTCAATAATTTATATTTCTAATAATCTATTCTGCAATGTTAATGTTTTCAAGTTGTGACTGTTCACAACAAACTTCATTTGAGAGTAAACATACTGTGAGGGTGTAGTCCATATGCATCCCACTGTGTAATAAGCTGTCTACAAGTTTCCAAAGAGAAAACCACATATGTTAATTACATGCTTCTGTGCAACAAACATTACCCCTCAATGAAACATTTGTGAATGCAAACAAGAAAAGTCAACTTTGACATTTTCATCTCCAAAACATTCATGGCTACACTTAAATGTGAACACTAAAAGTTTCCTATCTAACGTTCTTGGTCTATCTACACCTGTTGCCATCATTTTCATGTTATTAATGTTCAGTTTGTGTCTATGTGCAACTAAACAGCCAATTTTCATTCCCCTTAATTTACCGAGTCTGCTTCAGCATAACATACTTCCACGAACGATACAACAATAAATTAATTCAAAATGTGGCATGCAAAATGAAAAATGATTTTATTCAGATGCACAATGTTACATCCCGAAAAATACTGACATAGTTATAGTGACTAAATGCAACACCAATTAACATATATCCAAATATTTTTTGGTGTAACCCACTAATTAAAGTCACCTGAAAGTCTTTTACACTGTACAAGAACTTCAATTTCCTGCACCAGAAGGTCACAATTGAAAATGCAAATCCTACTCCAGTAAAGAAAAGGGGGTCATTCCATGCCAAACTGAGCCTTATTTTTTGAAAAAATGCCAAATTTAACAATGTTGTAGTTTTTCAAATCTACAAAAGTTGAATTTTACTGTCCTGAAAAAATTATACAAATTACATAATTAGCTGAGGAAATATAGTTAAACAAAGCTGGCGATTCTACAGATGAGGATGGAAAACAAAAGGTTTGCTTTTTGTGTTGGCAGCTGTTTAAATTTGGGTTGCAGCGATTGTTGATGTTTTAATTGTTAAATTTCAAGAGCAGAATCTTATCTTTCTGACAAACTTCAGCTTTTAAAGAAAGGTAAGTTATTAAGTATGCAGCTAATTCACAAAAGTTACTATGTATTTAGTGTCTCACCCGTGACAAAAAACATGAAAAAGTTTACCTTATAACGTAGCAATTATAGTAATTCTATATATTTTAGGTTAGAAGTAAGGAAAACAAATAAAAACATCCAATGAACCATAAGGCACCTTCTAAGTTGTAAATGATCATTTATAAATGTTAAAAGAAATTGTGTCCCACCCGTGACAGTTTTTTGGATGTTACTCAAATCTCAACCATGTAACACTTCTTGTTATTGTTAAGTTAAATTGGTTGATATAACAAGTGCTTTGACGGTTTACACTAAATAAAAACTTACTGCTTATTCAGAAAATGGGGAAAACAACATCAGCAGAGCCTTTGAGAAAACTTCGAGAAAAACTGAAGAAAGATACCAGCAAGTACAATGTCCATAAAGAAAAAGAAAGAGAGTGGGATAAAAGAAGAAGGGAAAATATGAAGATGAACGTATCCTCCAGCGAAAAATCTTTATTGGAATATCGAAAGAAGGAAGCTGAAAGAAAAAGGAAGTACAGACTTAAACTAAAATCCGTATTAATTGAAGATCAGTCTGAGACCTGTATTTCCCAGTTAGGATCATATAAATGTCCTCAGTCCCTTGGCAAAGCTGTTTCTCAGGTAAAGAAGTTGCTTCCTTCAAGCCCCTCAAAAAAATCAGCAGTAATAAAAAAGCTCATAAGTGAAAGCTTACCTAAAAAGGTAGTAAAGCAGATTTTCCCAGTAGTGAAGAAAATATCTCGTAAACTTACAGGTGATAATCTGCTCAAAATACAAAATTTTTTTCACAAATGATGAAATCAACAGGCAGACACCTGGTATAAAGGATGTAAAGTCTATTGTAGACCATGAAACTGGGAAAAGGGTTAGCTTGCAGAAGCGTCACATGAATATGACAGTTAAGGAAGCATTTTTTCTTTTTAAGCAAGACAATCCAGATATTGATATCAAGATTTCAAAATTCTACGAGTTGCAGCCTAAAAATGTTATTCTAACGTCTCAAATGCCTCACAATGTATGTGTGTGCAGATATCATGCTAACTTCAACTTCATCATTGAAGCCATTCACAAAGAAATAGCTAGTTTCCCTGCTACTCACACTCACCTTATGAATCTTGTTTGCTGTGATGTAGAAAGTGAAATATGCATGATAAGTCAATGCAAGAAATGCACCAGGAATTTACACACATTAATAGATGGAAAGTTTGATTTGTGTGACATGATATCTTGGAGAAAATGGACCGAACATGAGTGTCACCCTAAACAGATCACTACCAGTGGAACACATTGTGAAGCTCGCTCTGAACTTCAGTCTCAACTAAAAACATTCAAGGAGCACTTCTTTGTCAAAAGGATGCAATCTGGAGCTTTCAAGACTGTGAAAGCATCAGTTAGTGATGATGAAGTGATATTGCAAATAGATTTTGCAGAAAACTATGTAGCACTGGCACAAGAAGAGATACAAAGTGCCCACTGGAGTCATACACAGATTACAGTGGTCACTATTTGTGTTTGGATGAAAACAGGGCTAGAGCCATTTGCAATTGTGAGCGATGAACTGTGTCATGACACGTACTCAGTTTATGAATGTTTGAAGAGTATAATAAGCAAGCTGTAACAAGACCTTCCCAATTTGACCTCGATACGAATTTTTTTCTGATGGTTGCATAGGTCAATTTAAGAACAAATTCACCATTTATAACCTCTGCTACATGATGCAAGACTTTGGAGTGTCTGGAGAATGGTTTTTCTTTGCAACATCACATGGGAAAGGTGCAGTGGATGACATTGGAGCTGTAACAAAAAGGGCTGCTTGGAATAAAGTTAAGCAAAGAAAAGGAATGCAATACACAGGAATTTTTAGACTGTGACAAATCATCTGTTTCTGGAACAAACTTTCTTCTTCTGACAAAAGATCATATTGATGAAAACAGAGACATTCTGGATGGCCGCTGGAAAGCTGTTAAAAAATAAAAGATATTCGCAGCAAGCATTACTTCAATGGTTACAATACCTGTAACCTAGTATGTAGTAGAACTTTCCTAAAATCAGATTTAGAGAAAGTGGAGGTTTTCCCACTTGCACCCAACATATATTCACTAGTCTACACAGATTCTGAGGTGAGTGATGAGGAATCATATCCTGATGTCCTGTTGACACCCAACTCTCAAGAAGTTACAGGTTCAGAACCAGCTGTGGAACACATCATGCCAGGAACATTTATTTTAGTTGAGTTCCAAACTGCAAGAAAGAAATCCACTACATACAGATATGCTGCAATTGCACAGAGAAGTGTAGAAGACAATGGGGAAATACAGATTATGTGTATGTGATCTGTTGGGGACTCAGCAAAGGTATTTAAAGCTGACGAGCAGGATGTATCCTACATAGAGTTTAAACAAGTTCTTGCTATTCTCCTGAATCCAAATGTCAAACATGTTAGGGACACCTTATATTATGATTTTCCCGGCAATTTAGACATTTTCGAAAGTGGGTGAGAGGTCAAGTGTATTTTTTCAAAGTGGTACATTCGTCACGTGAAATAATTAAGTACTCAGAACTGTAAACTAATAACTATACCAAAATTTATGTTATTTATAAGCAACAAAAATGTTCTACGAAGTTATTAAAACTTAAAAGTGCCCTCTAAGTATATGTTACCTACTGATTCACAGCTAACTGGCATAATAAAATCAGTTTAAATAAAAAAATAAATAAATAAAAAAACAAAACAGATTGTACTTCACACGAGTCCCACCCGTGACAATTCCTTGTCCCACCCGTGACAGTCTTTGATTGCAATGATTGTAAGTAAGTACTACTAATCTAATATTTATTGATATTATGTCATGGAGAGAATTGTTTTATTAATGTGAATTCAATATTTTCAAAAGAAAATAAGTGCATAAATCACAAAATTCTTCTAAAATGTTGGTGGTTATTCAATGCTACGTCTATTTACTGTCCCACCCGTGACAAAGTTTTAAAGATGAATAACAGCTCAATTTGAAAACTTCTGACATTCAGATTTAAAGGGAAGGTAAAACAATTATTTGTAAGGCAACCAGTCAATCTTTACTTTATTTCTATTTATACTTTATGTTATATCAGCATCTGATTGTTGAAAAACGTAGTGCAACTGTCCCACCCGTGACAATGGCATCCCCCAAGGGCAATATGGTACCATAATGAAATGTTTGCTTAGAGAATAAATAAAGAGGAAAGGAGACATAAAAAATAATAGCAATAAGGTCTGCCTGTACTACGCGGAAATTACATTTCAGACTTTTGTCATCCTCCACGTCCTTACGGAGGACCTCACTATGAGTCTGCATAATAAGATACGTATTTAATTTAACCCAGAGCTTCATCAGATCATGAAGGTGAAGCCTCCACTAGCCTCATAAGCTGCTACTGATACATATTTTTAAAGTTAATTTGTTATCCATACAAGTTATGTTTTGGACAAGATTTAAAACACCTAAAGAAACTCGTTTCCACATTGACGGGGATTATTTTTTTATATTTATTGTTTCAGAACTTTGTACGGACCTTAAGCCATCGACTGTATTGAAACAGCATGACTATAGATTATTTAATCGTTAATACACAACATTCAGGAAATGATCATTCATTCTCCACAAATCGATGACCAGCGAAAAGGGCCATAATAATCGAGCACAAACTGTGGCAGCCTATCTACAAATTTGGGCTTTCGTATAATAAAAATAAACATTCACAGTTAACACTGTAAAACCGAGTTTTAGTAAACAATACGCAGCTTCACTATTTGTGTTCCAACAGAGAATATTAATTTATTCGAATCAAGTCGGACGAGAACATGCTATCGACCCTCTGTCGTAAACGTATTTGTTACATGTTTTCACGTCGAACACTTTCCACTACAATCTACAACATAGAGGAGTCAATGAAATGCCTAGATTCCACAAAACTGTCATACATAAGTTGCGCTATTACGCAGAGCACACTCAATGAAAAGCTTGTACATAGTTTCAGTGTACGGTGCATGTTTAAATTAAAGAACTGTCTTCCTTCGCTTTGTGATGTATTAACACTGTGGTCGGAGTTATCTTCGGGCCTAAAAATCTGTGTGTTACAAGATTGAGGTTATTACTTTCTTTTTCTGGTAACTTCTTAAACTGGCCAACTTTAAAATTAAATCTGTGGAATCTGAGTACATAATAAAAGCACACGCTGCAATTACTAAACTTACGTAAGAAACAGCATAATAGTTGTAGCAGCAATAACACTCAACTTAAGTCAGTACACGCGCCGCCACTTACTCGTATTGACACCACGTGACCACTGACCAGCACTTACCAGTGTCGCCAACTCTAAAAAAAAACCCGAGTTGCTAGATTCAATAGCAATAGCACAGTCCAACATAACAGTCGCGACACTTCGCCTATATTTTGTTGCCTACAGCGCCAGCAGCGCCCCAAGCGGCCGGTAGGTTGAACTGTGAGTTCGGCGCGATCGTGAAAGCGAATAATGATTGTTTATTTTGATTTATACAATGGTTTTTACCATCGGGAGCGTTTGTAGCGCAATAAATTGCAGCAACAACAAGAAGAAGACACAACAGCTGTCTTTTTTTAGGTTTCCTTAGGATCCTGGGAGGTATATACCATCATGTTACTAAACTGTATCGTCAGGATTCACTTGCAAACTATATGTGTATAAATGATGAATGTTTCGTTTTAGGAGCAGAAAATGGCTAGTTAATAGCAGACGAGAAGACCTTATGAATAAAGACCCACTTTACCTGTATAATAATACTAGGTTTTGTTCGCTACATTTCGAACAAAACCAGTTCATGAAAGCAGACAATAACAAACTCGTTTGGAATGCAGTACCCACACTGTTTGACATTCCAAATAAGGCCCCTCAACTGACGATGAAGAAGAAACTGCAACAAAGATTCGACAGTCAATCTAAAGCTGTAAAACAGTACTATGACACAGAAGCAGCCAGTTCGACTCTCCATGCATCAGTGCCAGATTTGTGTGAATCATCAACACAGATCTGCTTTGACGATGAAGTGGTTAAATGAAGTGTAGCTGTTTGTGTCTTACAAAAGCGTGTGAAGTGTCAGAATGTGCAGAAGCGAAACTATTACGGGACAAGGAAAGTGCCTACAGACAGATTAATTGTCTTTAACTATAATCTGTTACGTTGTTTAGTTTTTATAATGTTCATAGAACTGAATATTCTTTCCACTTCCGCATTTGGATGCGGTAGGCATACAACAGTCATTGCTAGCTGTGAGATCAAAGAAAAAGGGTTCTCCCCTGCGGCATTTTTATACTGCAAAACCTCACTCCAAACTCGAACAGTGTTAGTAGTGTTATTCCACCTAACGAAGTTGATATTATGCCATTCTTGCAGCATACAGTCTATGAAATCGCCACTAAAACCCAATTCTTTGGCTACATCCGGTACAGCATTATTTTTATTCACTTTTAGTGTTTCTTCAATATTCAGCATTGACATTCTTTTCAGTATCGTAACGTTGTTGAGAGGCCAGACAAACGTGTGGTTGCTGAAGAGGGGCAGCAGCCATTTCAGTAGTTGCAGGGACAACAGTCTGGATAATTGACTAATCTGGCCTTGTAACACTAGACAAAACGGAATGTCAGTCTTTGTTGGATTTCTTTGATGAGTTGCAGACGAAACTGAATGCAAATCTTCTTCAAATAAACTATTTTCTGCGGACAATTTCTGTTCAAATATGTCATTGTCTTCTCCTTCAAAAGCTTTTATTTCTATATGTACGTCTTTAAAAGCATGTTTAAGGTAAAACATGTAAAGATGATTTGAGTCATCGTCTACAACAGATTGGTAGTGTAACAATTGTCTTGAACCATGGCAAGTGGAAAATGTAGCTTTAGTTCTTCCCACTGCTCAAGAATTCTTCGTATTGCTGGTTCAATTGAAAGCCAATGTGTTGCACAGACCTTCAAAATTTTTAGTGGCTGTTTTCCACAATTTATTGTCTCATAAACCTTTTTATATTCCTCTTGTCTTGCTGTTGGTGGGGAGGCTTGCATGCCTCAGCGATACAGATGGCCGTACCATAGGTGCAGCCACAACGGAGGGGTATCTGTTGGGAGGCCAGACAAACGTGTGGTTCCTGAAGAGGGGCAGCAGCCATTTCAGTAGTTGCAGGGGCAACAGTCTGGATAATTGACTAATCTGGCCTTGTAACACTAAACAAAACGGCCTTGCTGTGCTGGTACTGCAAACGGCTGAAAGCAAGGGGAAACTACAGCCATAATTTTTCCCGAGGGCATGCAGCTTTCCTGTATGGTTGAATGATGATGGCGTCCTCTTGAGTAAAATATTCTGGAGGTAAAATAGTCCCACATTCGGATCTCCGGGCAGGGACTACTCAAGAGAACATTGTTTTCAGGAGAAAGGAAACTGGTGTTCTATGAATCGGAGTGTGGAATGTCAGATTCCTTAATCGGGCAGGTAGGTTAGAAAATTTAGAAAGGGAAATGGATAGGTTAAAGTTAGATATAGTGGGAAATAGCGAAGTTCGGTGGCAGGAGGAACAAGACTTTTGGTCAGGTGAATACAGGGTTATAAATACAAAATCAAATAGGGGTAATGCAGGAGTAGGTTTAATAATGAATAAAAAAAATAGGAGTGTGGGTAAGCTACTACAAACAGCATAGTGAACGCCTTATTGTGGCCAAGATAGACATGAAGTCCACGCCTACTACAGTAGTACAAGTTTATATGCTAACTAGCTCTGCAGATGAAGAAATTGATTAAATGTATGACGAGATACAAGAAATTATTCAGGTAGTGAAGGCAGACGAAAATTTAGTAGTCATGGGTGACTGGAATTCGAGAGTAGGAAAAGGGAGAGAAGGAAACATAGTAGGTGAATATGGATTGGGAGTAAGAAATGAAAGAGGAAGCCACCTGGTAGAATTTTGCACAAAGCATAACTTAATCATAGTTAACATTTGGTTCAAAAATCATAAAAGAAGGTTGTATACGTGGAAGACTCCTGGAGATACTAGAAGGTTTCAGATAGATTATATATGGTAAGACAGAGATTTAGGAACCAGGTTTTAAATTGTAAGACATTTCCAGGGGCAGATGTGGACTCTGACCACAATCTATTGGTTATGAACTGTAGATTAAAACTGAGGAAACTGCAAAAAGGTGGGAATTTAAGGAGATGGGACCTGCATAAACTGAAAGCACCAGAGGCTGTACAGAGTTTCAGGGAGAGCATAAGGGAACAATTGACAGGAATTGGGGAAATAAATACAGTAGAAGAAGAAAGGGTAGCTCTGAGGGATGAAGTAGTGAAGGCAGCAGAGGATCAAGTAGGTAAAAAGAAGGGGGCTAGTAGAGATCTTCGGGTAACAGAAGAGATACTGAATTTAATTGATGAAAGGAGAAAATACAAAAATGCAGTAAGTGAAGCAGGCAAAAAGGAATACAAACGTCTCAGAAACTAGATCGACAGGAAGTGCAAAATGCCTAAGCAGGGATAGCTAGAGGAAAAAAGTAAGGATGTAGAGGCTTATCTCACGAGGGTAAGATAGATACTGCTTACAGGAAAATTAAAGAGACCTTTGGAGTAAAGAGAACCACTTGCTTGAATATCAAGAGCTGAGATGGAAACCCAGTTCTAAGCAAAGAAGGGAAAGCAGGAAGGTTGAAGGACTATATTATGGAAATGGAAGAGGATGTAGATGAAGATGTAATGGGAGATATGATACTGCACGAAGAGTTTGACAGAGCACTTAGAGACCAGAGTTGAAACAAGGCCCCAGGAGTAGACAACATTCCATTAGAAACTACTGACGGCCTTGGGAGAGCCCTGACAAAACTCTACCATTTGGTGAGCAAGATGTAGGAGACAGGCGAAATACCCTCAGACTTCAAGAAGAATATAATAATTCCAACCCCTAAGAAAGCAATACTGACTTTAAGACTTATCTTAGAAGAAAGATTAAGGAAAGGCAAATCTACATTTCTATCATTTGTAGACTTAGAGAAAGCTTTTGACAATGTTGACTGGAATACTCTCTTTCAAATTCTGAAGGTGGCAGGCGTAAATTACAGGGAGCAAAAGGCTATTTACCATTTGTACAGAAACCAGATTGCAGTTTTAAGAGTGGAGGGAAGGGAGTGAGACAGGGTTGTAGCCTCTCGCCGATGTTACTCAATCTGTATATTCAGCAAGCAGTAAAGGAAACAAAAGAAAAATTCAGAGTAGGTATTAAAATCCATGGAGAGGAAACAAAAACTTTGCAGTTCGCTGATGACATTGTAATTCTATCAGAGACAGCAAAGGACTTGGAAGACCAGTTGAACAGAATGGACAGTGTCTTGAAAGGAAGATATAAGATGAACATCAACAAAAGCAAAACTAGGATAATGGAATGTAGTCGAATTAAGTCGGGTGATGCTGAGGGAATTAGTTTAGGAAATAAGACACTTAAAGCACTAAAGGATCTTTGCTGTTTGGTGAACAAAATAACTGATGATGGTCGAGTAGAGAGGATATAAAATGTAGACTGGCAATGGCAAGGAATATGTGGTGTCACCGCCAGACACTACACTTGCTAGGTGGTAGCCTTTAAATCGGCCGCGGTCCGTTAGTATACGTTGGACCCGCGTGTCGCCACTGTCAGTGATTGCAGACCGAGCGCCACCACACGGCAGGTCTAGAGAGACTTACTAGCACTCGCCCCAGTTGTACAGCCGACTTTGCTAGCGAAGCTACACTGACAATTACGCTCTCATTTGCCGAGATGATAGTTAGCATAGCCTTCAGCTACGTCATTTGCTACGACCTAGCAAGGCGCCATAGCATTTGATAATTCATAATTCATATTGTGAAGCATGTACAGTAACGAGAGATGTTCTACAATTGTGGATTAAAGTTAAGTATTACATCCACTACGTACTTTATTTGCTACTATACATTCCCTTAACTGTTCCAGACCTCACGCTAGTCTGCGTGTAATTAAACGCGTGCATTTTGGCCTCCTCTAGCAACACGGTGTTGGCTCTTCTGCAAACACTTCAGAATATGTGTCTGAAGAAGAGAAAATTGTTAACATCGAGTACAGATTTAAATGTAAGGAAGTCGTTTCTGAAAGTATACGTTCACTATGCCGTTTGTAGTAGCTTACCCACACTCCTATTTTCCTATTCATTATTAAAGCTACTCCTGCATTACCCCTATTTGATTTTGTATTTATAACCCTGTATTCACCTGACCAAAAGTCTTGTTCCTCCTGCCACCGAACTTCACTAATTCCCACTATATCTAACTTTAACATATCCATTTCCCTTTTTAAATTTTCTAACCTACCTGCTCGATTAAGGGATCTGACATTCCACGCTCCGATCCATAGAATGCCAGTTTTCGTTCTTCTGATAACGACGTCCTCTCGAAAAGTCCCCGTCTGGAGATCCGAATGTGGGACTATTTTACCTCCAGAATATTTTACCCAAGAGGACACCATCATAATTTAATCATACAGTAAAGCTGCATGCCCTCAGGAAAAATGAAGAGAATAGAAGCTTTCGAAATGTGGTGCTACCGAAGAATGCTGAAGATTAGATGGGTAGATCACATAACTAATGAGGAGGCACTGAATAGAATTGGAGATAAGAGGAGTTTGTGGCACAACTTGACAAGAAGAAGGGATCGGTTTGTAGGACATGTTCTGAGGTATCAAGGGATCAGAAATTTAGCATTGGAGGGCAGTGTGGAGGGTAAAAATCGTAGAGGGAGACCAAGGGATGAATACACTAAGCAGATTCAGAAGGATGTAGGTTGCAGTAAGTACTGGGAGATGAAGAAACTTGCACAGGATAGAGTAGCATGGAGATCTGAATCAAACCACTCTCGGGATTGAAGACCACAGCAACAACAACAACAACAACAACAACAGCTTGTCTTTTGGGTGAAATGGAGAACCAATTGTAGGTTTCTCGTACAAGAAACTACGTTTCTAGGTATGGTATTCACTGAGGCATGCGAAACTGCAAGCTGAAGAGAGTGACAAATGCAACGGATCAATACCAAATGCTTCAAACCATATTCTCTCTTGAGTTGTTCGAAAAGCCCATTGTTTATTCCAATGATTGCAGAAGCATTATCTGTGCCAATTCCTACCATATTAGCGATTGGAAGTTTGAGATCTTTCAAAGAATTCACAAGAACAGCAGCCAGATTTCTTGCATCTGCAGTTTCTACTACACCGAGTTTGAGAAATGCTGATCTAATGGTTTGGTTGTTTACACTATAGTACAGTATAACGATACCTAGCATTTTAGATATTGATACATCTGTGGATTCATCTATTAGTACACTGTATTTTTGGTTACCTATATCTTCAACCAATGATTGTGTAAAATGTGGAGCCAAAACTTCAGTTATAATGTTAGAGCACTTTGTACGATGTAATTGCATGTTTTTAGCGCTCTCTTCACCAGAAAACACCTTCTTGCACAGTATTCCTAAATGATCTACAGCTAAAATAGAACAATGTTCAGCAATAAATAAAGAAAGGGCGCCTTCCGCTCTGCTTGCTATTCTAACTGTAGTTTTCTGAACAATTTTCACAGGTAAGGTGGTTTGTGTTTTTTTAATCAATTTTTTGTTTATGCTTAATAGTTTTCGAATGCTTTCTAATATCACACAATTTAGCATAAAACTCTGTTGCACATACTTGACATCTTGCTTTGGGTAAGTCTCCAATGACTGATTTCAGCCACCCATTGAATTCAGGTCCTGCTTCACACTCATCCCGATATTTTTGAGGGTACTGCTCTTCTTCTGCGGTAAATCCATTATGTAAGCCACCACAACATAACTTTCACCAATTTATAATCACTTAAAATACATTAAAACTCAGGCGAACAGAGGTCATGAAACAATTTACTCACTCGGTAACTCGATATCAGTCCTATTGTTCATTGTTTAAAACGTTATAATGTCTGAGATACCCCCACCGAATTGTTCTTGCGTTACCACTGTGCATGTGGTAATAATTTGACTGCGAGTTAACATTTCGAAAAATTAGAGGTTGCTGGACAGAAATGTATTTTATTATACTTAATATTACGTATGTTTTTTGTCAATTCGAAAAGTAAAGGGAGTTCACAAGCTGAAGAATTATAGATCGATACGCTACCGACGATAACAGGCTAGTGGGTAATGAATAATGAATTGTTCTATAGTCAAGGTTTTCTCACTCTGTAGGCAATTCCCACATTCCTCTGTAGGCAATTCCCACATTCAGGTTTACTAAATGCTGAACAATGCTACATGATCTACTAAGAACTTAATTTAACTTAGTAAATCTAGAACAAAGTCAGTGTAGTACCATTCTGTAGTTAAAATCTTAGTTTTGTCAATGAAAATACTGGCCCAAACTAGTTTTGATTTGTACTTCAAAAGTCGTCAGTACTCCAAAAGTCGCCATATTAGTCGCTAAATAGTTTTTTTGTCGCCAAGACGAAGGCAAAAGTCGCCATTTCTAGCGACAAAGTCGCTAAATTGGCAACACTGGCTCTAACAGAAGCGTCCAACGTGAAAATCGGTAACAAAACAAACCCGTTGGCGCCAAACCAAATGTGAAGCCAGGTTCACATTGACTATGTATGTATGTATGTGTGTGTGTGTGTGTGTGTAAGTACAATCTAACTTCTGCACCATTTCAGTGCAGTAAGGCCATGGGCATCAGGAATGTTAGTGTACAGGGCATCAATAGTGACGAGCAGGTCACCATGTGGCAAAGGGACAGGAACTGTGGAGAGTCGGTCTAGGAAATGATTGGTATCTTTTATATAGGAGGATAGGTTCCAGGTAATAGGTTGAAGGTGTTGGTCTACAACAGCAGAGATTCTCTCAGTGGGGGCACAGTAACTTGCCACATGGGGCGTCCTGGGTGGTTGGGTTTATGGGCTTTAGGAAGCATGTAGAAAGTGGGAGTGCAGGGAGTGGTAGAGGTAAGTAGAGAGATGGACTCTGGGGAGGGGTTCTGGGATGGGCCTAAGGATTTGAGTAGTGACTGGAGATCCTGTACCTATGTTTTTCTTCCCAACTTCTGTTATGGCCCTTTTTAGGGATTTCCATTCCTCTTCAACTGTACTGCCTACTGAGCTATTCCTTATTGCTGTATCCATGGCCTTAGAGAATTTCAAGCGTATCTCGTCATTCCTTAGTACTTCCGTATCCCCCATCTGTGCGTTTTGATTCTTCCTGACTAATGCTTTAACTTTAGCCTACTGTTCATCACTACCATGTTGTGATTTGAGTATATATCTGCTCGTGGGCACACCTTACAATCCAGTATCTGATTTCGGAATCTGTGCCTGACCACGATGTAATGTAACTGAAATCTTCTCATATCACCCGGCCTTTTCCAATTATGCCTCCTCCTCTTGTGATTCCTGAACAGAATATTCGCTATTACTAGCTGAAATTTATTACAGAACTCAGTTAATCTTTCTCCTCTCTCATGCCTTGTCCCAAGCCCATATTCTTCTCCTTCCCCTACAACTGCATTCCAATCCCCCATGACTATTAGATTTTCATCTCCCATTACATACTGTATTACCCTTTCAGTTTCTTCATATATTTTCTCTATCTCTTCATCTTCAGCTTGCGATATTGGCCTGTATACCTGAACCATCGTTGTCGGTGTTGGTTTGGCGTCGATCCTGATAACCATAACCTTATCACTGAACTGTTCACAGTAACACACTCTCTGCCCTACCTTCCTGTTCATAATGAATCCTACTCCCATTATACTATTTTCTGCTGCTGTTGATTCTACCCTATGACCAGAAATCCTAGTCTTCTTTCCACTTCACTTCACTGACCCCTTCTATGTCTAGACTGAGCCTTTGCATTTCCCTTTTCAGGTTTTCCAGTTTCCCTACCTCATTCTAGCTTCCGACATTCCATGCCCCAGCTCGTAGGCTGTTATTATTTCGTCGATTATTCAATCTTTTTCTGATGGTAACCTTTCCCTTCGCAGTCCCCTCACAGAGATCAGAATGGGGGACTATCTAAAGGAGAGATCATCACGGCACTTCTTCAGTTACAGGCCACATATCCTGTGGATACACGATGCATGATTATTTGGAAAATCTGTTGTTGTTTCTGTCCGCTGGCGATGTTTCTCTCTGTGCTCCTGCAAGGAGCATGTCAGTTGTGTGGTCCCTCTAAATACAGGCCACTACGACATTTCTCCCCTTGGGAAAAAATGCACAACACCACAAACGTCCATAGGAGCAGGGGCATCCTGGTCGACGTCCATCGATTCGTGGCTGACAGGGGTGGGAGGTGGCTACTCAGTAAGGGCAGCCAGTGGCGGAGACAGCGGCTGAGGTGGAGATGGAAGCGGAGGTTCCGCCAGAGTGCTGCCAGCGATAGGCACTGGCAGCTCCCCTGGGGCATCGTGGTCCACCAGAGGGGGTGGAGCAGGATGAGGTGCCAGCAGGCAGTGGAACCATCAGCCCACTGGGAGACACTATCGGTTGGCGGAGAGCTCAGTGATGACCACAGGTGCCCAGTGAGCCCGCGGATGAGAGAAGATCCGCACACAGGCCTCCTGCCCGACATGAAAGGAGTGTGCCGATGTACAGGTGGGAGGGTGAGAAGCCTCGAGAACCAGGACAGATAGGAGAGAGTGGAATGGCCGACCGTGAAGTATCACCACTGGACTTTCACCAGCATGGGGAGACAGCGTGGTATGTAGCCAAAAGAATAACACGGCGTCCAGCGGGTGATGGCTCAGGAGCTTGCCACTCTGGGTCTTGAAAATCTACACAAAACATTCTGCCTACCCATTTGACGCAGGATGAAAAGGGGCAGTCTGGATGAGGGAAATTCCATTGGCAGTACAGAATTGCTTAAACTCAGCCAAAGTAAACTGTGGACCATTATTCATAACAATCGTTTTTTGGGGAGTCTCTCATAGCAAAAAGGCTCCGGAGAATTTTGATAGTCTCAGTAGAAGTGGTGTTCGTGATTCGGGAGACTTAAGGGTATCCTGACCCAGAGTCGATCAGTATGAGCCACTGGGAACCATGAAACGGCCCTGCAAAATCCAAATGGAGAAGTTTTCACAGAGCAGCTGCTTCTGGCCACGAAAAATACTTGCGCGGGGGTGCTGCCTGACGTATTAGGCATGTGGTGCAAGCTGACACGAGGGAGGTAATATCTTTAACCAAACTGCGCCAATAAAGATATCGGTGGGCCAGCTGTTTGGTGAGGACAATGCCCCAATGGCCAGCGTGGAGGAGGTCGAGGATCCAGTGGCGCAACATTTGGCGGCAGAGAGCTTGCAGTGTCTGGCCCTGAGCAATGGCCCACCAGACCGCTTCGGCATCCAATGGAAGCGCATCCAGAGCTGCGCCCACGTCCAGTTCCACATGGAAACAAACCAAGGGGGAGGCGTCAAACTCACAGTCCGCCTGGGCAGGCAGGCGGGACAGAAAATCTGCGTTTGTGTGCTGTTCAGAGGTGCGATAAACAATATCAAAGTCGTATGTCGACAGGAAGAGCGCCCAACGCTGGAGGCAGCGCGCCGTCTGGATGGGCACTGCAGCACCTGGGTGAAGCAAAGAAATCAAAGGTTTGTGATCGGTCTGCAGAGTGAAATGACGACCATACAAAAAATCGTAGAATTTCATCAGGGCGAAAACCAGTGCCAAGGCTTCCTTTTCAATTTGACTATATTTGGTTTGAGCGTCAGTCAGTTTTTTGGATGTGAAAGCCACCGGCTTCCCGACGCCGTCGACCATGTGCTAGAGGACCACACCCAGGCCACAGTCCGAGGCAGCGGCGGCGACGACGAGGGGCAGGGAAGGATCGTAAGTCGCCAGACAAGGAGGGTGGGAGAAAGCCTGCTCACACGCCTTGTTCCAAACCAACGCGCACCCTTGCGCAATAACCTGGTCAGGGGCGCCGAAATCTCGGCGGCGTGGGGTATAAACGCCGCTAATAGTTGATTTGACCGAGGACAGATTGCAGTTGCTTCACGTTGGTGGGAGGAGGCAGGTTTTGAATCACCTCGACATATTCCTACGAGGCGTGGAAGCCCCGGGCATCAATCGTGAACTCGAGATAACTGACCTCTCGCAGAAAGTCACACTTTTCCTTCCGGCAACGCAGATTAGCCTCGGAAAAATCCGAAACAGCCGTCCACTGCGGACGAGCCACCGACGTTGACATCGTCCATATAATTTGGCGCACCAGGCACCTGGCTTGTGAGGTGCCTCAGTAACTTTGCTTAATTGTGCCACGTACGAACCATTAGGTTCACCACTCCTTTCTAAATCTAGCAAGGACCTCACCACACTGCTTACAATGGACAGGAAATTGCAGTGCTTGAAAAGCATAAT
This sequence comes from Schistocerca americana, assembly GCF_021461395.2. Taxonomy (NCBI): domain Eukaryota; kingdom Metazoa; phylum Arthropoda; class Insecta; order Orthoptera; family Acrididae; genus Schistocerca; species Schistocerca americana. Next base: position 199,162,807 of record NC_060127.1, read on the forward strand.
TTGCCTGCCACTTACAAGTCTCACACTGGGACAGCGAATTTTATAACTTTGTAGCGCATGTTACACTGAAAGACAATCCACAGCCTACGTTTTTCGGGGCTCGCCCCGTTCCAATTGCTTTAAGAGACCAAGTAGCCAGTGAATTGAAAGAACTGCAAAGATAATGGTGTAACTATTCCCATTCAAGCTAGTCAATGGTCCAGCCCTCTAGTTTTGTTGCCTAAGCGTTCTGGTTGCATTCGCATTTGTATCCACAGTCAACCCTTAGACAATAGTTGACACATATCCGTTACCTAGCCATGAGGAACTCGTGGGCAGTCTTGGTGCGAGACGTTACTTTTCTAACACAGATTTGTGTGATGCCTACTTGCAAATTCCATTGGATGAAGAATCACAGAAAGTGTTTGTCGTAAATACGCACTTAGGACTGTTCAAATATTTGCGTTTGCCTTTCGGCAGTGCTTCTACACGCACCATTTTTCAACGTTAGTTGGAACAGCTGACTGCAAAGGTCCCATTTTTTTTTTCTCAAACCAACAACCTCCTTTCTAGTCTCCATGACCAACTAGTTTTTCAAACTACCTTGACGATATTGTCGTCTCAGGTCGTACACCAGAGGAACATATTGCCAATCTGCATTCACATCCTCGAGTTTTGTCTGAAGCAGGACTCAGGTGTCCTCTCAAAAAGTGTCACATTTTTCAAACTGAACTACAATACGTAGATCATGTGATAAACAGTCAGGGAATGCACCCACTCCAATCTCATTCGCCTGGAATCCGTGACCTGCCTGTTCCTCGCAATGTGTCTAAACTGCAGTCAGTATTCAGCAAGATCATACTACATTCGGTTCATACCGAGAGTGTTAAGATGCATTTCAGAAACTCAAAAATTCTTTGCTTAGTGTCAGATGTCTAGTTCATTTTGACCCTGCCAAGCCAGTAAATGGTTCAAATGGCTCTGAGCACTATGGGACTTAACTTCTGAGGTCATCAGTCCCCTAGAACTAAGAAGTACTTAAACCTAACAGACCTAAGGACATCACACACATTCATGCCCGAGGCAGGATTCGAACCTGCGACCGTAGCGGTCGCGAGGCGCCAGCTGTAGCGCCTAGAACCGCTCGGCCACTCCGGCCTGCCCAAGCCAGTAATTTTGCAACCTTCTTCCTACGGAATCGGCGCTGTGCTTTCGCACAGAATCGGTGCACAAGACAGACCAATTGTTTTTTCCACAAAGTTGCTAACTCAAACTCAGTGCAGTTATTCTCAAATAGAAAAAGAGGCTCTCGCTATTGTGTATGGTGTGACCAAATTCCATCAATACTTGTGTATTCACAAGTTCGTTTTAGTGACAGTCACAAGCCTTTGCAGTCCTTGTTTCATCCATTAAAGCCAGTTCCTACACGGACTGATCAAAAATTGCAATGGCGGGCTTTGTTGCTTTCGCATTGTGAATGTGAAATTGTGTACAGACCTACGGCAAAGCATGGCACTGCAGACGCCTTATCTCGCTTTCCGACTGGCCCAGGCTCTGACCTGTCTGCCGCATCTCGTTGCCAAGCCGATGCGCAGGACTCCGATTTCCTGGAATTTTTCCCCTTGCACCACAGAAAAATTGCGCAGGCCACGGAAGCAGACTCAGATCTAAAGACTTTGTTGCATTACATTCGCACGTCTTGGCCTCGTTCATTGAACAGTATCCAGAACTCAGTTGTGCGCCGGTATTTTGCACGTCGGCATAACGTTTCAGTTCAACAGGGTGTGATTCTCGTTCAAAATGACAGCGGACAATCGCGTGTGCTTATTCCCAAAGTGTTGCAAAAGGATGTGTTGCGATTGCTCCACCGAGGACATTGCGGAATTGTTCGCATAATCAGTCAACGCGCTGGCAGTGATGTCATCTGTTCAATGTGGGCGTTCAGCCCACATTGAACAGATGACGTCACTGTGACGGGCATGCGCGGAAAACCAATCCGCTCCGCCACAGACATCCTCAGTTTGGCTCATGGCTCAAGCTGCCATGGCAACGCGTGCATATAGACTTTGCAGTACTATTTTCGAACACCCGTTGGCTCATAGTGGTAGACTCTTTTATTTTACTAAGTTCCCATTCGCGGTGCCTATGGCTTCTACCACATCACGTAGCACCATTAAAGCGTTGTCCTCCATATTTTGCATAGAAGGTTTGCCAGAAGCACTTGCGAAGGACGACGGAGCACCGTTCAGTTCATGTGAGTTTGAGCAGTTTTACGAACGCAACGCATTCGTCATCTAACAAGTGGTCCGTTTCAGCTCCAGTCCAATGGAGAAGTAGAACGCTTCGTACGCACTTTTGAACAACAGATGGCAAAGATTCGCGTCACCCACGCACAGGAACAGGCGCTGCAACCCTTTCACGTCTCCTGTCGCTCTCACCCGCGAGTCGGACCGCGACCGGCGGAACTTGCGCATGCCCGCCACCATCGGACGCTGCTACACTTGCTATACCTTGCACAGCATATGGCGCCACCAATATTCTGCAAGTATCGCTTTGCGCCGCGCGATCTTGTTCTTTTCATGGTTTATGGCAACCGTGGGCTCTGGGAAAGAAGCGTGATCGAGAAATGTACTCGATTGCAGGTCCCGATGCTTTGCAGCGCCGCCACCAGAACCAAATTCGTGTGCGCCATTTGCCCCGTGATTCTACTACATTTCTTCCCTCAGATTCACAGCCGCCCGCTGGTGCACCAGGGCACCCCAGGAGGAGCAGACGGACGCCCCCGCTATCCCCACTCGCCGACCCGACGGACCTGGACCCACCATCACTGTCGCCGTACCCGTCACCGTCGCGTCACCCCCAGGACACGCCCTCAGGCCTAGACGTTTGCCCTGGCAGCAGTGTTTTGGAGGATGTTCCTGTTGCATCGCAAGCCAGATGGCGAGGTACGGTCGAGAGTACTTCTTCCTCCAGAGTCGTGGCTCCAGGTTCATCTCCACATTCAGCGTCACGCCTCCCTCCCCACTGTCAGTCGCATCTTCCCTACACGACAACGGTGCAGCATTTCGGGGTGAGAGGAATGTGCTGGCGTGAGCTGGTAAGCTGTCACCAGCATACTGGACGGCAAAGGTGTCAGGGGAACAGTAAGTAAGGGAAATGCCAATTGAAAGACAACCATAGTTTTGCCCCTGAATGTATACTTGCTCCTGATGTACGCCCCACTACTCATGCCCCTCTATGTTGTCAAGACCCTATCATAGTTGTAGCAGTACGATTATGTTTCTACAGGAAATGTCTTTCCTGAGTGGGCTAACAATTTAAGAGTTTACTTTGTGCATCAATGGTGCAGTGACTTAAGCACTTTTCCTATGGTGTTGTTATGGTCAAGCGGCGGCATGCCAGTGGCGAACGACAGGGAAGAGAAGGGTGAGAGAAGAAGTCAGACAATCACACGCTGACCGAAGTCCCTTTCAGGACGACAACGCGACAGTAGCGGCCCCTTCGTGCAGAGGACATAAGCGCGGCACTCGACTGTTGACGGCCCACTTAGATAGCAGCGTCAACGTTAACCAGTTGGGTAGCGGCGTCAACAATAGCGACTTCGACAGCAGTTCAGGACAGACTCTTGACAGTCAGAGATCAGCAGTCACTGGAAAGCCCGATTATCTCGTATGTCGCCTTTCGCTTGCGACACATCTGCCCAATTGCCAAAGTTAAGTATTGTATTTGATTAATTGTAATAAAACCCTTAATATGACTTGTTTGATTGTTTTCTAGCGGACCGAGTAGGCAAAATTCCTAGACACTTGAAGACTGACGACGAGGCCGGACGAAACAGATGTCATGAGGAGCATTCTAGTATTTATGGTGAGGGAGAAGAATGGAAAGTTGCACAGATCACCACAACACATCGGAAAGAAATTAATGTAATCCACTGGGTTACAAATCCATTTCATTGACATTGACATGTAGCGGGACATGTGAACAAATACTTTGTTCCAATGTTATGGATATATATTACCTATTCGCATCGAACCAACATGGATTTGGAAAGCATCACTCCTGTCAGACACATTTGGCACTTTATTCACGCGATGTACTGCATAAAGAGGCCCTCAAATTGATTCGTATTTATAGAATTCCAGAAAGGCTTTTGACATCATTTCTCATAAGCAGCTTCCAACCACATTGCTTTCCTACGGACTATCGTCTCAGTTGCGCGACTGGATTAGTGATTTCCTGTCTGAAAGGTCACAGGGCTTCACCTAGTGGAATGGAAGTGACGAGTATGATTTCGCACGTGAAGTATTGTAGACCTCCTGCTATTTCTAATATATATAAACTATTTAGCAGACAATCAGAACATTTCTCTTAGATTTGTGAAAGTTAATGCTGCCGTCCAGTAAACTCCTCAGAAAAGCACAGAAAATTGGTAAATGATGCTCAAAATACATCTTCACTGTGAAAAAGTGACAGTCAACCCTACACAGTAAAATTTGTGAGGCTCTGCACACGAATACCAAAACTATTCCCCTTAAGTTCGCTTACACGATGAGTCAGTCACATTTAAATGTTGTCAATTCAACTAAATGTCTAGGAGCTACGATCACGAACAACTTAAATTGGGACCGTCATACGGAAAGTATTGGGGGGAAGTAAAACCAAAGACCGCGTTAATTGGTAAAATACGTAGAAGATGCAACAAATCAATTAAAGTGACCGCCTACAACACACTTTTCCGTCCTCTTCGTGAGTATTGCTGCTTGGTGTGGGATCCCTAAGAGGTACGACTGACGGAAGGCATCGAAAAAGTTCAAGGGAGGGCAACTCGTTTTCTATTATCACGAAATAGGGGACAGTGTGTCGCGGTTATGGTAAATGAACTAGGACGGAAATCATTGAAACGTAGCCGTTTGACGTTCCGAGAGGTGTTTTCAGTAAATTCCAATCGTCAACCTCCTCCGCTGAATGCCACAATACTTTGCTTATCCCGACATACGTAGGAAACATGACCATTGTGATAAGAGACATCAGTGCTTGCGCAGTAAGGATTAGTTGTTCATTATTTCCACTCGCTTTTTGAGAGTGGACCGGTAGAGAAATAAATTGACACTATTAGTTAAAAACAGTGTTTGTTGCAATTTTAGTTTTTTATTTCTGAACGACGCGTTTCGCCTTATTTTGGCATCTTCAGGTTATCTTAATTTGGCCTTTCTTAGAAGAATCCTTTAGTCAGTGTAGCCTTAGAGCATCGTCGAATATATCAGGCCAACATCGCCTTCGTTAAACTCAGTAAAAACTTTTCTAAATGGACGCGCTCCTGTGAACGGGAACGCATGATGCAAATCTTGGTGTCACTCGCGTCCATTTAGAAAAGTTTTTACTGAGTTTAACGAAGGCGATGTTGGCCTGATATATTCTACGATGCCCTTTCGCTACACTGACTAAAGGATTCTTCTAAGAAATACCAAATTAAGATAACCTGAAGATGCCTAAATAAGGTGAAACGCGTCGTTGAAAAATAAAAAATTAAAATTGCAACCAAGACTGTTTTAACCAATACTGTTAAGCACTGGTTTGCTGTATGCCACATATGGATTGGAAGAAATTGACACTACTTCAAAGAACCCCCTGCCAAGCACTTAATTGCTTACTGCAGAGTATTCATGTAGATCGTAGATGCATGTGTCGAGAGAGAGGTAGTAGGAAGGAGTGAGGGATCTAGACGGCCAGTCTAATGTCCTGTCTTCTAACAAGCTGCACCTCGCATAACAATTACACTCCTGGAAATTGAAATAAGAACACCGTGAATTCATTGTCCCAGGAAGGGGAAACTTTATTGACACATTCCTGGGGTCAGATACATCACATGATCACACTGACAGAACCACAGGCACATAGACACAGGCAACAGAGCATGCACAATGTCGGCACTAGTACAGTGTATATCCACCTTTCGCAGCAATGCAGGCTGCTATTCTCCCATGGAGACGATCGTAGAGATGCTGGATGTAGTCCTGTGGAACGGCTTGCCATGCCATTTCCACCTGGCGCCTCAGTTGGACCAGCGTTCGTGCTGGACGTGCAGACCGCGTGAGACGACGCTTCATCCAGTCCCAAACATGCTCAATGGGGGACAGATCCGGAGATCTTGCTGGCCAGGGTAGTTGACTTACACCTTCTAGAGCACGTTGGGTGGCACGGGATACATGCGGACGTGCATTGTCCTGTTGGAACAGCAAGTTCCCTTGCCGGTCTAGGAATGGTAGAACGATGGGTTCGATGACGGTTTGTATGTACCGTGCACTATTCAGTGTCCCCTCGACGATCACCAGTGGCGTACGGCCAGTGTAGGAGATCGCTCCCCACAGCATGATGGCGGGTGTTGGCCCTGTGTGCCTCGGTCGTATGCAGTCCTGATTGTGGCGCTCACCTGCACGGCGCCAAACACGCATACGACCATCATTGGCACCAAGGCAGAAGCGACTCTCATCGCTGAAGACGACACGTCTCCATTCGTCCCTCCATTCACGCCTGTCGCGACACCACTGGAGGCGGACTGCACGATGTTGGGGCGTGAACGGAAGACGGCCTAACGGTGTGCGGGACCGTAGCCCAGCTTCATGGAGACGGTTGCGAATGGTCCTCGCCGATACCCCAGGAGCAACAGTGTCCCTAATTTGCTGGGAAGTGGCGGTGCGGTCCCCTACGGCACTGCGTAGGATCCTACGGTCTTGGCGTGCATCCGTGCGTCGCTGCGGTCCGGTCCCAGGTCGACGGGCACGTGCACCTTCCGCCGACCACTGGCGACAACATCGATGTACTGTGGAGACCTCACGCCCCACGTGTTGAGCAATTCGGCGGTACGTCCACCCGGCCTCCCGCATGCCCACTATACGCCCTCGCTCAAAGTCCGTCAACTGCACATACGGTTCACGTCCACGCTGTCGCGGCATGCTACCAGTGTTAAAGACTGCGATGGAGCTCCGTATGCCACGGCAAACTGGCTGACACTGACGGCGGCGGTGCACAAATGCTGCGCAGCTAGCGCCATTTGACGGCCAACACCGCGATTCCTGGTGTGTCCGCTGTGCCGTGCGTGTGATCATTGCTTGTACAGCCCTCTCGCAGTGTCCGGAGCAAGTATGGTGGGTCTGACACACCGGTGTCAATGTGTTCTTTTTTCCATTTCCAGGAGTGTATTACTGGTTCCATGGAGGACTTGGTTTCACATTTTCTGATGTCTGACTTGAGCTCCTTAGCTCATGATGTATTTTTACAATTTTAACGTCATGTAGTTTACGTGACTTTCTTCTGAAGAACATTCGCTCAGTGGTATCGACACCTAGTGAAGGTTTTTGCGTTAAACTTATGCAACCGGTGGACCGTATACTTCATATATTGAAAAACGTATGCAACATACTACTGGAGATATAACTTTAATTAACTTGTATATAGCATATAAATTAAGACTTGCTTCTAATAAAATTTGGATTAGTGAAATTTACGATGGTTTAGTAGCAATGTAATATTTTGCCCCGTCTTGTGCTCCAGGGTTAATGACTGCGGTGCAGCCGGTACTAGTTCTTTAAATTAAAAGTTGCTGCCAACGATACTTTGGGTCTCTCCTTTCATTTTCCCATAATTCGTCAACAGTAGAGATGTGACATACTCAACCAGGGCACACAACAACATCGCATGTAAAACGAGAAAATATTTACATGTCCCAGAGGACACGTCTTTACACCTAGAAGATACTCTTCCGACCTAGTACACTACGAAATTCATTGTTCAATGGCAAATTTTGAAGGTCGCAAAATCCATCACTACATTTCCTTTCGCAGACATATTACGTCACGTGAAAATAGAAGAGTTGTGCATATAAGTAATAAAATTGACATTTAATGGACAGAAACAAAAATAATGGAGTCAGGTATAATAGGTCTACGAGTACTTGCTGCAAGAAGCAGCCGGAGTGTTCTCTGTTTCCCGTTAGCCTCTATATCGCACCAGAACAATCCCGCCCTTGGAATGACTTTTTACGAACCGTTGTCAACAAGCACCGAGGCTGACTGGCAGCACTTCACGGGACTGCCTGTTCGAAAGACGTTAGTGTTGTAGAATAAATTACGCAGTCTATACTAGAGTATAGTCGCTATCATATTAATAATGTGGGCTCGTGTGGGACTCGAATTCGGGAGCTTGCCTCTGGTGAAGAAAGTTTCCTACTTTAAGACATTAAAGGGCGATGTGGACATATTTGAACATGTAAAGAATTGCTCAGACGACAAGAACATAGCCTGCAAATGATACCAGGTCCGCCGGGCGGAGTGGCCGAGCGGTTCTAGGCGCTACAGTCCGGGACCCCGCGACCGCTACGGTCGCAGGTTCGAATCCTGCCTCGGGCATGGATGTGTGTGATGTCCTTAGGTTAGTTAGGTTTAAGTAGTTCTAAGTTCTAGGGGACTGATGACCTCAGGAGTCAAGTCCCATAGTGCTCCCATAGTGGTATGGTTCAAATACCATACCAGGTCCGCTCTGGCACAACACTTTAAAGATGGCTTAAGGATCCTTCCTTGTCCAGGAATTATTACATGCTTTGCAACGTTCAAGTAGTGACTGATTTACAACGGTTCGGCAGGTATCACGATTTTGATATAGTCTAGGCAGCTGCTTGAAAGCGGAGGGGCTCCCTCGCCAGATACGTAGTTTTCCTCACCTGTCTCTTCACGGTTCGACTAAGCGAGGTGACGCGGTGTCTTGCGGCCAGTGTGTAGCCTGCAAATTAAGACGTCTGGTTGGCAAGACGACTCTTCTGTGAAGAACCCGACGCACCTTATACAACGCCTAAAGAGAGAAACAATTTTGCCTACGGACATCGTGGTCAGCTTTGACGTAAACTCACTATTTACGAACGTGCCAGTAGACGAAACTATCCCCATCCTTCAGGAGTATGTGCCATAAGGACGTATGCGACCTGGTTGAGCTGTGCCTGACTTCAACGTACTTCAAATGCAAGGAAAATACTACGAGCAGACAGACGGCGTAGCAATGGTGTCCCCCCTATCTCCGCTGGCAGCCGATATATTCGTGGAAGCATCTGAAGCAACGGCTCTCGGTTCAGCACCTTTACGCCCACGTTGCTGGTTCAGATACGTGGGCGACACGTTCGCTATATGGGCTCATGGTGAAACGGAGATATACAAGTTTCACGAATATTTGAACAACATGCACGGGAAGATACAGTTCACGCTCGAAGTAGAGAGGTATGGTGCAATTCCATTTCTAGACATCGAAGTATGCAGGGCAACGGAGGGCACACTGGGGCAAAGAGTATGTTGCAAGCCTACACATACATACAGGTATCTGTACCCCCAATCCTACCACCACCTAGGGCAGAAGAACTCAGTCATCCGTTGTTTGGCAAACCGTGCGCAGCGCCTAAGCGATGCTCAAGACGTAACACCAGAACTTAAAAGGCTACGCACAACGTTTCTAATCAATGGCTACAGCCATCAGCCGATCCACACAGCCTTGCCGACGAATACAATTAAGCAAGATAAGCAAGAAATAGACAAAGTGCAGCCAGCAGTGCGCTTACCTTATGTGAAAAATGTTACTGGCCTTCGCCGGGTTGGGGTGCAGCCTGTCTTCTGTAGTGGTCGCAGGATCCAGGACGTTCTAGGCTCCACAATGGACAAGGTGGATGCATTACACACTGCAGGCGTGTACAAGATGGAATCCCAATGTGGAGAGGCATACATCGGCGAGACTGGTAGGCCAATAGCAACGCGCTTTCGGGAACACGAGCGCTATATTCGTGTAGGGCAACACAACAAATATGAAGTGGCAGAACATCAGCGAGACTGCGGAAAAGAAACCAAATTCAGCGAAGTCTGTGTGTCGGCCAAGCAGCCGGTTATTACGAAAGGCAAAATCAGAGAGGCCATCGAAATACTTAAACACCCTAAGAGCACGAGCAGAGAGGACGGACTCAGGCTTGCCCCATCTCGGCTGCCAGCAATCAGAGCCCGACAGAACGCACTGTCAACACGAGGCGCGGGCACTGCCGGCGGGTAACCGCCACCGCGCGGCCGACGTCCAGCAGTTGGTAAACAGGAGATTCGCCGGTGACCACCAATCGTGCCACATAACACAAGAGCCAATAGACAACAGAGGTTACGCTCTCCCTCCACCGCAATAACCTATTAAAATAAAGTTCCGTCTCCTTCTTCCTTAAGTGACCGATGAAATTAACTATCTTTTTAAAATTAATACGTAATGGCATGCGCAATGAACAGTAATAACAAAATATAAGGGACACTGCACAGCTAGAACGTATCCTTCTCTGCCGATGACCAACTCCTCCGCCTCACTCATCTCCTCTCCCTCCAGCTTAACTCCCGTCGCTCCGCCATTTTTGTTTCCCTCGACCTCGAAAAGGCCTACGACCGTGTCTGGCATCCCGGTCTCCTGTTTAAATTCCAAACCTACGCCCTTCCTATCAACTACATCCGTCTGATGGCCTCCTTCCTCTCCCACCGCCCCTCCTATGTTACCATCCATAATCCCAATTCCCACACCTTCTACCCCTCTGCAGGTGTGCCCCAGGGCTCTGTCCTCTCCCCTCTCCTCTACCTCCTGTACACAGCACATATACCCCAACCCCCCCCTCCAGTACACCTCATGCATTATGCTGATGACACCGCATTCCTCGCCCTCTCTCCTACCCTCCGACGGTCCCAACGCCTTCTCCAGAATCACCTTGACCTTTTTGCTGCACAGTGTAACCAGTGGCCCCTGAAAATCAATCCTTCCAAGCCCCAGGCAATCTTCGTAGGTCGTACCACTTACTCCTTCCGGCTCCAGGATTTCTCCCTTACCGTCTGTGCCCGTCCTGTCCACCTCACCCCAACCCTCACCTACCTTGGCCTCACCATTGACCGTCACCTCACCTGGATCCCTCATCTCCGCTCCATCCAATCCAAAGCCCACAACTGCCTCCGACTCCTCAAACTCCTCTCTGGCCGGACATGGGGGTTGCACCCCTCTACCATCCTCCACACCTACAAATCCTTAATCCATCCCATCCTCTGTTATGCCAGTCCCGCCTGTATATCCGCCCCCCCCCCAAATTCTGAAAGTCCCTCCAGATCCTCGAGCGTCATGCACTCCGCCTCGCCTACCATATACGCCTCCAGTCCCCCATGCGGATCCTCTATGATCTCATTCCTTTCCCCCATCTGCTCCTGTTCCTTGAACATATCCGCATCCTCTACACCTCCTGCCTCTTGATCCCCCTCACCCCCTGGTTGCTCCTCTCCTCTCCCATCCCTGCCCCCTGCCACGTCTTCACTGTTGTGTCACCCTACCCTCCATCTCTACACCCTTCATCTCCTTTCCCATGGTGGCTTCCATCAACTCCCCCTCCCGGATCATGCCCTCTCACCCTCCATTTATCCCTCCTATCAACTCTGATCCTCACTCCCCCTCCTTTCCTCTGTCCATTTCCCAGGCCTTCTCTCCCCCCCCCCCCTGCCATCCTCTTTTTTTCCCCACCTACCCTCTCTCTGCCCCCCTTCTCTCCACCGAGTCCTTTTGCATTTCCCTCCCCTGCCTTTCCCCATTCCCTCTCATGTCCGCCCTGCCCCTCTCCCCCCTTATGAGTCCTCTCCCTCCTTTGGTTCCCCCCCCCCCTATTCGTTTTTTCCTCTCCTCCCTCCTTCTTTTCCCTTTCATCCAGGTCTCCCCCCCCCCCCCCCCCCCCCATCTGCCCTTGGCTAGGGAGTGTCCTCTTTGTGCCGACATTTTAGTGCAGTGTTTTACAGTGAGTGTTTTACAGTGAGTGTTATGTGTTGTGTCTCTTTTGGGAAGTGTTGCGATCGGCCATCATACTGTCGCTGGGTGTGATTTTTTATCTCTTGCGAACAGAAACCAGACTGTCGCCACGTATTTTTACTTGTGTGTCTACTATGTTACTTGTCTGATTCCTGTGTATTTTATTAACACTGCCAACCCCTTTGCTTTATGTTTTAACTTTCCACAATTTTCCGCCGTTTTACAATTTAAGTCACCGTTTTATCGCCTGTTTTTCTTGTTTCTTTTCTTCTTACGTTTTGAAAAAGTCTGTAGGATGTAGAGCAGCGTACTAAGCTACTGCCAGCCCGCCCCCTTCGGGGGGAATTGAAATTCAATAAAGGAAAAAAAAAGAAAAAATTAGAACGTACCAGTAGACCCAGAAGAAGGCCGCTGCAACCGTGGCCGAAACGTCGGTTTTTCTCCAGCAGTAGTTTTATACAATGTGACACGGTACCACACTCAGATCACTTTCATGTCGAATGTTCACAAAGCCCACTACTGTCGTGTTGCCTTCTATTATCACCACAGATCCCATGGGAGCCCACATAAATGTACCCCATATCATAATTCTGCCCTCACCGGCCTGCGTCTCTGGCACGGTGCACGTTTCGTGCAGCCATTCGCCTGGATGGCGACGTGTGAGGACTCACCCGCAGACCTGGCGTAACAAGGAAAGCGATTCATTGGACAAGCGACACGTTTCTGTTAATCCACATTTAAAACTTAGTGATGGTGCGCCCACTTTAATCATAACTGACAATGTCGTTGGATTAACACAGGAACATATAGGCGTCGTATGATGTGGAGCTCCCATGTTCAGCAGTGGCTTTTGGACGGTGAGCTCCTAAGCAGTGGAGCCTGCACCAGCACTGTACTCTGTCGTCAGAAGTGCTGCAGACCACTGCATATCCTCCGTTACACAGGGGGGCTCTCTCAGACCTCTACGTTACGTGATGAGACATGGTCGTCCAATAAGATAAGGCTTACTCGTTATTGCTTGCCGCTGTGGTAACACCGGTTCCCGTCAGGTCACCGAAGTTAAGCGCTGTCGGGCTGGGCTAGTACTTGGATGGATGACCATTCGGTCTGCCGAGCGCTGTTGGCAAGCAGAGTGCACTCAGCCCTTGTGAGGCAAACTGAGGAGCTGCTTGACTGAGAAGTAGCGGCTCCGGTCTCGGAAACTGACATACGGCCGGCAGAGCGGTGTGCTGACCACATGCCCCTCCATATCCGCATCCGGTGATGCCTGTGGGCTGAAGATGACACGGCGGCCGGTCGGTACCGGTACCGTTCGGCCTTACAAGGCCTGTTCGAACGGAGTTTAGTTTAGTTTTAGTTTTTTACTCGTTATTTCACCATGCTTCAACCACTTTACGTAGATTCTCGCGACAGTAGCACGCCAACAGCAGAGTAGATTCACCATTTCCGAGACCCCAGTTTCCTGGCGCCTAGCCTTGAACAATGTGTGTGTGTGTGTGTGTGTGTGTGTGTGTTTCCAACACAGATCTGGAATGCGGACAGCAAATTAAACTAGTCATGGTACATATGTGCCTAACTACCAGGAGATAATTACCACTTGGGTAAGACGCCCTTAGAATTTTCTTTTTCGGAGGTGGCTATGAGAAAAGCGTGACGTGTAATCATGGCTCTGGAGCGCCTGGCGCAATTCAAGCGAAACTTGGTACACATGAGATATGCAGCCCTAGCAGTCCTAACACCTCATGGGACCGTGGAGACGGTGACTATTAAAAACTATTTGGAAACGTACGATATTAGTATCCTGTCATATAGAGTCCGTTTTGCAAATGATCTTGGGTATCTTACAGCCGCTTACCATTACATTTGAGCTTTAATAGCCTTTGTATCAGACAAAAAAGTTAGTTTCAGATGAGCTGTGAGCTATGCAGTTAGAATACAAGGCAGAAAAATAATTATCACGTAGATTTTCCCTCACTGTCTGCAGTTCAGAGAAGAGTTATGTACCCTTCGTGTAAGTTATCTTAATATCTAGAATAAAAAATTGAAAAACTATATTAGGTAGCATGATGACATGAAAGTAATTATTCAGGTAGTTAAGTGAGATGAAAATTTACTTGTGGTGGGGGACTGGTATTCGATAGGTAGAAAAGGAAGACGAGAGAAAAATAATAGGTGAATGAGGAGTGGGAAAAAGGAACGAAAGAGCAAGCCGCCAGATAAAATTTTGCATGTAGCATTATTTAATCACTGCTAACAATTGACTTAACAATTATGAAATAAGGTTGTATACGTGTAAGAGATCTGCAGACGCTGGAAGGCTTCAGCTTTGTTGTAAATTGGAAAGACAGAGGTTTCAGAACCAGGTTTTAAGTTGTACGACATTTCCAAGCGCAGATGTTGACTCTTACCACAAGTGAGGCCTTTGGAGAAAGGAGTAGCAGATGTATGAATATCAGGAAAGAAAGGTAAGCTGAAAGATGAGAGGAGTATACTGAGGGTCTATATAACTGAGATGAAATTGAAAGCAATATTATAGAAACGGAAGAGAACGTAGACGAATATGAGGTGGGAGATACGAAATTGCGAGAAGAATTTGACGGAGCAATTCAGTTTTGACCCAGGGAGTAAACGACGTAACGTCAGAGCTGCTGATATCCTTAAGAGTGTCAGCTGTCAGCAAACTCTTCCATCTGGTGTGCCAGACGTATGAGACAGGCGAAATACCCTCAGACTTTAAGAAGAGTATAATGATTCCAATTCCAAAGGAAGCAGGTGCTGAGAGGTGTGAGTATTAGCGAATTGTCAGATTAATAAGACGTGGTTGCAAAGAATTAACACTAATTCCTTACAGAAGAATGAAAGAACTAGCAGGAGCAAATCTCGGTGAAGTTCAGTTTAGATTCCTGAGAAATGTAGGAAATTCGAGAGGCAGTACTGACCCCACGACTTATCGTAAAAGACAGGTTAAGCTAGGGCACAGCTACGGTTACAGCATTTGTGGACGTAAAGAAAGCTTTTGAGAATGTTGACTGGTCGCCTCTTTGAAAGTCTGAAGGTAACAGGGATAAAAAAAAAAACAGGGAGCGAAAGGCTATTTACAACTTGTACAGAAACCAGACGGTAGTTAAAAGAGACGAGGGGCATGAAAGGGAAGCAGTGGTTGAGAAGGGAGTAAAACAGCGTCATGGCCTGTCCCTAATGTTATTCAGTCTGTACAGTAAGCGAACAGTGAGGGAGACCAAAGAGAAATCTGGAGAAGAAATTAAACTTCAGGGAGAAGAAACAAAAACTTTGAGACCAGAATGAGATTTTCACTCTGCAGCGGAGTGTGCGCTGATATGAAACTTCCTGGCAGATTAGAACTGTGTGCCGGACCGAGACTCGAACTCGGGACCTTTGCCTTTCGCGGGCAAGTGCTCTACCAACTGAGCTACCCAAGCACGACTCACGCCCCGTCCTCACAGCTTTACTTCTGCCAGTACCTCGTCTCCTACCTTCCAAAGGTTCGCAGGAGAGCTTCTGTAAAGTTTGGAAGGTAGGAGACGAGGTACTGGCAGAAGTAAAGCTGTGAGGACGGGGCGTGAGTCGTGCTTGGGTAGCTCAGTTGGTAGAGCACTTGCCCGCGAAAGGCAAAGGTCCCAAGTTAGAGTCTCGGTCCGGCACACAGTTTTAATCTGCCAGGAAGTTTCAAAACTTTGAGGTTTGCCAATGACACTGTAATTCTGTCAGAGACAGCAAAGGACTTGGAATAGCTTCTGAACGGAATGGACAGTGACTTGAAAGGGGGATATAAGATGAACATCAACAAAAGCAAAACAAGGATAATGGAATGTAGTCGAATTAAATCAGGGGAATTAGATTAGTAAACGAGACACTTAAAGTAATAGATGAGTTTTGCTATTTAGGTACCAAAATAACTGATAATGGCGTAAGTGCAGGGGATATAAAATGTATACTGGCAGTGCCAAGAAGAGCGTTTCTGAAGAAGAGAAGTTTTTTAATATCGAATATAGATTAAAGTCCTAGGAAGTCGATTCGGAAAGTGTTTGTATGGAGTCTAGCCATGTATGGAAGTGAAGAAGAAAACTGAAGCTTTTGAAATGTGGTTCTACAGAAGAATGCTGATAAGATGGTCAGATCACAGTCTGAGACATCAAGGGATCACCAATTTAGTATTGGAGGGAAGCGTAGGGGAGGGGGAGGGAGGGAGGGAGGGGGTACAAAGTCGTAGATGGAGACCAACAGATGAATACAGTAAGCTGATTCATAAGGATGTAGAGTGCAGTAAATATTCGGAGATGATGAAGCTTGCACAGGACCGAGTAGTGTGGAGAGCTGCATCAAACCAGCCTCCTGCCTCAAGACCAGCACAGCAGCAACATTAGTTAGCAAATAAAAGTATTCTTTGGAATGTTGTGAGGCTACATTTAATGCGTTGTAAGGATTCCTCTGAGTTTATGTACCTAGTTAACTATTTAAAAGTACACTTCAGTTAAGTTAATATTTTACTACAAAACAGTCATTTCTTTGATTATTTTGTGTGCAGACAGATATATTTGCCTTCCGCATTTGGAAGTCTAGTTGCGAGAGTGGATCATTTTGCCGGATGTATATAATACTCAGGCTGCCGTAGGCATTTACAGAAATAATTATTGAGCGAAAACTTAGGATGTGGATTCAAAGGTGAACTATCCTCCAGAAAGAGAGTATATCGTTCTTGTAACGGGAAAAAAATGATTTGATTTCTTGACCAGTGTAATTACTTGATTGCTGTGGGTTTGTAAGAGGAAGGCAACAGGGGCGACGTTTAAAAATAAATGTAACTACTTGTCTTAAATACAGGGGTATTACAAATAATTGAAGCGATTTCATAAATTCACTGTAGCTCCATTCATTGACATATGGTCACGACACACTACAGATACGTAGAAAAACTCATAAAGTTTTGTTCGGCTGAAGCCGCACTTCAAGTTTCTGCCGCCAGAGCGCTCGAGAGCGCAGTGAGACAAAATGGCGACAGGAGCCGAGAAAGCGTATGTCGTGCTTGAAATGCACCCACATCAGTCAGTCATAACAGTGCAACGACACTTCAGGACGAAGTTCAACAAAGATCCACCAACTGCTAACTCCATTCGGCGATGGTATGCGCAGTTTAAAGCTTCTGGATGCCTCTGTAAGAGGAAATCAACGGGTCGGCGTGCAGTGAGCGAAGAAACGGTTGAACGCGTGCGGGCAAGTTTCACGCGTAGCCCGCGGAAGTCGACGAATAAAGCAAGCAGGGAGCTAAACGTACCACAGCCGACGGTTTGGAAAATCTTACGGAGAAGGCTAAAGCAGAAGCCTTACCGTTTACAATTGCTACAAGCCCTGACACCGGATGACAAAGTCAAACGCTTTGAATTTTCGGCGCGGTTGCAACAGCTCATGGAAGAGGATGCATTCAGTGCGAAACTTGTTTTCAGTGATGAAGCAACATTTTTTATTAATGGTGAAGTGAACAGACACAATGTCCGAATGTGGACGGTAGAGAATCCTCACGCATTCGTGCAGCAAATTCGCAATTCACCAAAAGTTAAAGTGTTTTGTGCAATCTCACGGTTTAAAGTTTACGGCCCCTTTTTCTTCAGCGAAAAAAACGTTACAGGACATGTGTATCTGGACATACTGGAAAATTGGCTCATGCCACAACTGGAGACCGACAGCGCCGACTTCATCTTTCAACAGGATGGTGCTCCACCGCACTTCCATCATGATGTTCGGCATTTCTTAAACAGGAGATTGGAAAACCGATGGATCGGTCGTGGTGGAGATCATGATCAGCAATTCATGTCATGGCCTCCACGCTCTCCCGACTTAACCCCATGCCATTTCTTTCTGTGGGGTTATGTGAAAGATCCAGTGTTTAAACCTCCTCTACCAAGAAACGTGCCAGAACTGCGAGCTCGCATCAACGATGCTTTCGAACTCATTGATGGGGACATGCTGCGCCGAGTGTGGGACGAACTTGATTATCGGCTTGATGTCTGCCGAATCACTAAAGGGGCACATATCGAACATTTGTGAATGCCTAAAAAAACTTTTTAAGTTTTTGTATGTGTGTGCAAAGCATTGTGAAAATATCTCAAATAATAAAGTTATTGTAGAGCTGTGAAATCGCTTCAATCATTTGTAATAACCCTGTATAAAGTTGGAAGAATAATCTGATGATGCACACGATTGACTTTCATTTCTGTGTAAAGCCTGATTCTGGCAGTAAAATTTTGATATCGTGTTTCTTTGTTAGATATTTAACAGTTCATTTTTGCTATGCCAATTAACTCATCGTTAACTAAAATGAAGCCTTTTATTTATGTTCATCTTCCTGTATCGACGTAGTCTGACACTTCGCATCGCCCCCACTGGAACGGTCACTCTGGTGTTTAGTGTAATAAGAACGACACAGTACGGCCAGTACACAGCCAGTACTGCCTGCCGTCAGGCGTGATGGATCAGCTTAAGGAAGCGGTCCGCAAGTGAGCCTGTTGTGTGACTACAGGCTGTGCGTCATCCTGTCTTTCATCAAATTTTAGTATTATTTCCTGTGTGCGCATAACTGAGAACTGGGTGAGTACATTGGAGTCACAGTTACACACGCATGGGCGCGAGTAATTGTATTTAGAGTGTCTGGTGTTAAAGCAAGAGCAAACTCGAAGTATTGTGAGCACTATGCTCTATGCTATTGATATGTAACTGAAACATTACCCAAATTTATGGCACGTCCCAAATACGTTGCAGTTTATAGGCGTCTCTCGGTTGTCGTTTATGTGTAAGTAATCGCTCTATCAGCAGATATTAAGAGATATATGGTTTTCTTGTTCTCCTAAATCACTCCACCAAAATGTGCTGAGAAGCTGCTGTCTCTTTAATGACCGCACCATCGACGGCACGTTTAACTCTGACCTTCCGCCGTTTGTGTGGTTCCTGAGGCCCGTAAAGCATTTTGTTTGAGGCCTTATAAGGGTGATGGAGAGGTGCTGACGTTCTCCTCCATTCTAGTG
The DNA here is from genome assembly GCF_021461395.2 of Schistocerca americana. Classification (NCBI taxonomy): domain Eukaryota; kingdom Metazoa; phylum Arthropoda; class Insecta; order Orthoptera; family Acrididae; genus Schistocerca; species Schistocerca americana. The sequence goes on from NC_060127.1 coordinate 199,181,661, forward strand.
ATGAGGCACTTGGAGGGTCTGCTACAGCAGTTTGTCCGTTTCTACTCACCTTCCTTTTACAGAACCAATTCAACCACAGTCCCCTGTAGGTATCTTAGTATTGCCGCCAAGAACCACTGTGCCCGGGAGCCCAGGCGTGTCTGTAGTCACCACTGTAATCATAGATGTCGCTGTCATTGTGGTCTTCGTCATATTCTGGAAGGGAACACAAAAATCCATTGTTAATAACTATAACGTCTGTTACAATCATCTCATCGTCAACTGCATGTTTCATGCTAATACACACACACACACACACACAACCAGAGGAAGTGTAAGGTCATACACTCCACAAGAATGGAACAGAAATTTGTAGCAATACAAGCGAAAAAAGAAAAAAGTAAGAGTAGTCGAGGAGGGAGACAGATCACTTTTACCCGAGTTAGGAGAACTAAGGCTGCGATCGTTTCGTTATAAAACTCCCTTAAATGAGGTTATATCTTAGCTACAGTTCTCTATTTTTTTGAAACTTATTTGGACGCGAAAATTTTCAGTAATAGTAGCAGTATAAAGTAAATAAAAAAAGACTACCAAGGATCGCACGCACCCCGTGACCATATTGTGTTAATGTTTTGTTGTTTTCGTGTGTTAATCTGAGAACTACGTATGATATTCCGAAAGTACCTCTTCGAGAAACATTTGATGCCGCATGAACGTTACTACTGAAGAATGACGAGGTATGAATGTTTCAGTTCGGCACAAAATTGTTAATAATTACGGGTAGAAGAGTATTGGTTCACACTGTTGGCATTTCGCAAGAAATGGTATGCCTAACAGCCGGTTAATAGCAGCCCAAGGTGTATGCATTCCTCACATTCAAATTAGCATGAGGACTACGTCACCGCCGCGTTACGGCGCGCGTCGGTCCTTACAGAACAAATATGCGATAGCACAAGAAAAAGAGTCAGTTGCATTTCATTACTTTATTCTGCTGACATTAGGACACAGAGAACACAATATTTACAAGTTTAGCAGGTGGGAACTGACGGAAATGCAGATGTGGTGAGAGCTCGTGAGTCCTGCTTGGGTAGAGCACTTGCCCACGAAAGGCAAAGGTCCAGAGTTCGGCACACAGTATTAATTTGCCACCAAGTTTCGCAATATTTACAAATATGCGCTAATAGACTTTCTCTCATGAAAAAGTAAAGACAGGTATTTCCGAGCCACCGTAAACAAATTACACAATATTTTAATGAGTTTCGTTTTTCTCATACACATCCCACACTAAACATGTCATGTTGAAGATTCGATGCTGGGAATTATCGTTAAACACAAACCACTAGAGTGTCATTGTAAATTACACAATCGAAGATGAATGAATGGTGTACATGTAATTGTATGATAGTATATGAGAAACTCTTCGTGAACTGACAACGTAATATTGTACGCACATAGATCTGGAGTCTGTTCGTTTGATGTTCTTAATTTTGCTTTTATATGTCACCTTCATAAGTTTCTTTGACGCCTCTCCTACTTTTGCAGGAATAAAACCATTTTCAGCATCATTTCTGTAATTATTCATGGATTTTATTGCTAATTGGTATTTTGTACGCTGTGTAGAACAAGGGTCTATACGTTCCTTGTTTGTGTGTGTGTGTGTGTGTGTGTGTGTGTGTGTGTGTGTGTGTGTGGAAATGGTAGGAAGATCAACGCATATTTATATTTGTGGTAGTAAGTTTTCTGGAATATGTTTAGTGTTTTTTTATGAAGGTAGAGAAGTCAAGAACGTTTATTGAATTGCAACTTCGTGTTCACACGTGAAGTGAATTTCCTATTGAGCGCTAGTGAATAGTTGAAGTTGTCCCCCATATTGTTAATATTGTTTCGTTAACGTATCTTTCTCAGAACCTAATGATTCGTAAGCACCGTGTACCACTTCTAAACACTTCTGCTCATGGTCGTTTGAGAACATCAGGTATGGTCACAGACAAGCTCGATTCAAATGCTAGGATACTGAGCTTTTTGTACAACGTATCATTGAATGTGAAATAATTGCGCTTAGTTCCATTTCAAGCAAGTCAAAGAATTCAACTGTTTCAGCCACTGAAAGCTTTTCATGTTTTATAAAACGGCGGTTGATAAATTCCAGTTCTTCACCAATGGGACGTTTGTATACGAACTGGTGACCCTTAATGATAACAAAATGCACTTGTCAGAAACAAAAATCTTTTCAGCTCTTGAGCTACTGTGTGGCAGTTTTCTACAAGATAGGTTTCATCATATGCCTATGTGTTCCTTGTATCTCATTTACTTTATGCATCAACTTACAGACAGGAATATGTATTAATTAGACTGTGTTATTTTAGGTTAAAACCTATTGTTTTCCTGAGTTTCTAATTACAAATGAACTTTTGCTAATGGTTTTCATTACTAAATAAACTCGAAACACTTAATTTTATAGCACCTAAAACAGACTAATTGACCGTTAAGTTTGCCTCTTTTAGCTTTGCATTCTGAAATGTACCTATTTCTTTAATGTAACATAAAATTCTTGTATTTTCAAAAGTTCAGAATTACTTAAAAGAATCCAAGGTGGGAAGCCTGAAGGTGATATTGGAAAAAGAAAGGTCTGTAGCTCACAGAAGCCTGGCCAACTGCCTGTTTCCACAAATAAAGATATCCATGGGTCTTTAACTGACCTCAGATGAAAAAACAACAACACATACACAAGGGGAGAGTTAAGGCTGCGCAGCCATCGCAGTAAAAAACCCTCAGCTCTCTCCTTGGTTCTCGACGGATTCTCATTGTAGGAAAGCGAGGCCATTGTATGCTTTTTGTTGTCCACCCGCCAAACTAAACCAGTACGTAGAGTACCGATGAATGTATGAAGTGTAACATGTTCATTGTTCTAAATCTATTCTAGGATCAGTTCGCGAATAGTTCGACATAAGCTAGTTCAAAGTCTAGGCCTATAAGACTGTGGCTACCAGATGGAAAAAAATATATGTCCTTAGTTTTTCCTGCCATTTCGGAATTTCGAATTTCTCCTCACATTTTTCGACACCAGAACACCCCTGAAGCACATCATATTGTAAATATTGCTTAAAATTGTGTTAAGAGACACCATAACTCAACTGTTCAGTTGTATTATAATTTTTAAGTTAGTGAGTTCATCTTTGGTATAAAACAAAAGTGAGCAGTGTGAAAATGTCAAGCCTACAGGTCAAACCATACATGTTCCTAAAATGAAGCACCAAGTTTCGATTTCCTTAGAGTTTCGAAATAACAGAAATCTGTAACACGATATTTGGAAAACTAAAACTGCTAAATTTAACGTACATTTTCTATTTCATTTTTTATATTTTTCTAAAATTACGTATGGTTATGTCTTAACTGTACCAAATACTTTTTACAAGCGCTTCTGAATAGCATCTTGTTTCCTTCTTGTATTAGGTTCAGAGTCATAAAAAGTCCCATTTACCACTCGCAATACCAATGGGGGATGCGGGGTACTTTACACCCACCTTGTGAAAAAACTGTAATCCAGTCAGTCATTTTGTTTTTTAAAATTTTGAAAAAAATATTTATTGTTCCTAATGAGTTCTTCTGTCAGATTTCATGTACCTTTTAATTTTTTCTGTTCAACTTAATCCGGAAATTTAAGTTGGGTTGGGTTGTTTTGGGGAAGGAGACCAGACAGCGAGGTCATCGGTCTCATCGGATTAGGGAAGGACGGGGAAGGAAGTCGGCCGTGCCCTTTGAAAGGAACCATCCCGGCATTTGCCTGGAGCGATTTAGGGAAATCACGGAAAACTTAAATCAGGATGGCCGGACGCGGGATTGAACCGTCGTCCTCCCGAATGCGAGTCCAGTGTTTAACCACTGCGCCACCTCGCTCGGTGAAATTTAAGTCACAGTAGTAGTTTTCACTTCCCCAATGCATATCGTATAAAATATTTCATGGTTCAGGGCCTTATTTACACGCCATATCTCATTCAAGTATGTTGAGAGCAAAAGTAAAAAGACAATGAACGAAATTTGAATTTCCTAAATTTTTTGCGGCGGTCATGAAGTCGTAGTACACTTTATTGAAAGTGCGTTGATATTATTACTAAGACTGTGCTAAAAGGTATTTTCAGTATCTTTTCAAAAAGTATGTTGTTAATATAATTCAACTACGAATAACGAATTTTTGTTTTTTAATGTCTTCGGGTAGGCACAAAGTACTACCACCCCTCTTGTACAGCGTGTTATGAAGAATGCCTTGGTATGCAGGCGGGCAGATGGAGCTGACGGAATGTTACATAAGGCAACAGTTGAACGAAAATCAGAATTGAAGCAAAGGCTTTTAAGAAGGACATCTGATGAGTCCACCAAAAAGAACCATTTTTGCAGTTCATTGTGTCATGTTATTTGTTACGTCTGGCACAGACGGCCCCTGCCAGGCAGACTACACTCAAGACACCTCTGTGCACCATATAACATACACAAGCACTTGCAGGCGCAACCAAGAGGAAACCAATTCTTCAAAACAAAGAGAACTTGCAAGAGACTAATGCGAATCTTTTTCTGCAGAGGTCGCCTCACAGATACAGGGAAAGTTGGAGTACTCCCCCGACCTCCGCCGGCTTTATAAGGCCAGCGCAGCAGCAGTACAGGCAGTTTCTCGCCGAGCTAGGACCAGCTCCGACGAACCTCACCGACGCTCTTGATGAATGGTCGTCTACATGTTATTTGTTTTCTTTGTGTGTGTGTATAGTGATTGTTCGAGAAGTGTAGTTCCGTTTCAATAAACGACATCATACTGAGGATTCTACAATACTGAGTATTCGCTAATGGTTCAAATGGCTCTGAGCACTATGGGACTTAACTTCTGAGGTCATCAGTCCCCTAGAACTTAGAACTACTTAAACCTAACTAACCGAAGGACATCACACACATCCACGCCCGAGGCAGGATTCGAATCTGCTACCGGAGTGGTCACGCGGTTCCAGACTGTAGCGCCTAGAACCGCTCGGCCACTCAGGCCGGCTACTGAGTATTCTTCAGTGGCGACGAATATAGTGGAACGAACCGACCGACGAATATCATGGTTACGACAGCAGCACCTACGGAATGGCAACAATTCTTTCAAGGACTTCTGCACCAGTTTTTGGAAACTCAGACGCAACTGATCGCCGAAATCCGAAGCCTCCACCGCCCCGCGACGCCACCGCCGTTCCAAGCATTCAACGATGAAGTTGAAGAATGGGAAACATACGAACGACGTATCTGGCAACACTTCACGGTTTATGAAGTCACCCAAGAAGACAGGCAGCGCGCTTTTTTCTTGTCATGGAACCAATCGAAGATGTACGTCCTGCTCACGAAACTACAGCCGCTGGACCCGGACTCCCTCACCTTCACTGCCATCTGTGCGACGTTAAATGCCTACTACAAACGCCGACTTCATGTACTCGCAGCCCGCGTCGAGTTCTACCAATGCCGGAAGAAACCCGAGCAGACCTATCGCCAGTGGGCCACCGAGCTGCAAGGTCTCAGCAGGAAATGTAAGTTTCACACACATCTGTCCGAGGAATCGTACGCTGATGACATGGTGCGTGACCGCTTGATACAGGCAGCGCCAAACGCCGCTTTCCGCCACGACGCCCTCAAATTAGAAGACCCGTCCCTCGAGCAGGTCACAGAACTAGCCTATAAGTTAGAAATTTCTACAGCCGCCGATCGTGGACTGGAATCTTGGGCAGATGTAGCAGCAGTCCGTGACGACGCCACGACGGACACCGAAGACGTCGCAGCAATCAAGGGCTCAACGCCGTGCTCCTACCGCCGCCGCGGTCGGAGACCGCCTCCACAACAAGACGCCGAGTCGCACCATCCCGGCCGGAGCCAGCAGCCACTGCAACAACGACACAACCAGCAACGTCGTCGTGGGGATCGTCCCCGCATACCCTCCTGCCCCACCTGCTATTCAACACATGATAGAGAGGATTGCCCAGACCGCTGGGCGCAATGCACACACTGCGGCAGGGAAGGCCATCTAGCGTCCGTTTGTCGCGCAAAAACCACACCTCCAGCAACCCCCAGCTCAGGCCATATCCAGACAGCTTGAACAACACACCAATGGACGTCAACCAGGTAGACAACTCCTCGACATCAAAAATTTTTATAGACGTTACTATCAATGACAAGCCTCTGCGTCTGCAAGTGGACACAGGCGCAGAAGTATCCTTGATTAATTACACTTAATATGCCAAAATTGGTTCACCACCCCTCTCTCCAGCCCCTAAGCGCCTACTGGCGTACAATAAGCAAGAGATAGCTCTCCTAGGACAATTCACAGCTCAAGTACAATTCGGCACACCGCCCAGTCACGTTTGTGGTTGTTAACAATTCCTCCACAGCAGACTTATTCGGACTGGACGCCTTCCGCATATTCGGATTTTCCATTGTGGTCGATGTTCACCTAGTGTCTCAGCACGTTCCTTTTCCTGAAGTTGGTGCACTCTGTAATGAATTCCAGGACCTGTTTTCAACGGGCGTAGGCTGCGCCAAGGGCTTTGAGGTCTCGCTCTAACTCCGTCCCGCCGCCCGGCCCCACTACTTTCGGGCACGCCAGGTACCAGTGGCACTACAACAGCCGCTCAAAGAAGAACTCCAACGTCTTCAAGATGAAGGGGTTCTCCAGCTCGTGTGGTTCAGCTTTTGGTCGACGCCTTTAGTCATCGTGCAGAAGCCAGGCCGCCGCCTTCGCCTCTGCAGTGACTTTAAGTCTACAGTCTCGTTGACGACTATCCCCTTCCACGACCGGAAGATCTTTTTCGCAAATTGGCAGGGGGCTCCTACTTTACCAAAATCGACCTAGCAGAAGCATATCTCCAAATTCCTCTTGATTTTTCCTCCCGACAATACACTGTTATAAATACTCCTCTCGGCCTCTTCCAACTAAACTGACTCATGTTCGGTTTAGCCAGTGCTCCTGCAATCTTTCAGAGATACCTTGAACAACTTCTTACTGATATCCCAGGCTGTATAAATTACTTAGACGACATAGTCGTCAGGGGGTCCTCCTCCGAAGAGCACATAGCCGACCTCCACCTCCTCTTCCTCCGCCTCCGAACTGCAGGTCTGAAATGTAATATTTCTAAATGTTCATTTTTCCAACAATATATTTCCTATCTGGGTCACATCATTTCCCAGAATGGCATTTCTCCATCTTTCTCTTATATCGACCCCGTTAACAACCTGCCCCGTCCCCGTGACCTTCGTCGGTTGAAATCCTTCTTGGGCAAAATTTCGTATTACAGGAAATTCGTTCCTTCTGCAGCTTAAGTGGCAGCACCCCTGTACCACCTCTGCCGCAAAAATGTCCCATTATGTTGGACCCCAGTCCGCGAGACCGCCTTTCATACCCTCGAACAGCAGTTCCAATCTGCTGCATGCCTCATGCTTTATGATCCAAATCTTCCTTTGATACTTGCTACGGACGCCTCTGAGTATGGTGTGGGCGCCGTCCTGTCTAACAAATTGCCGGATGGCACAGAGCGCCCTATAGAATACATCTCAAAAGCTCTCTCCACAGCACAAATTAAATATTCCCAAATCGAGAAAGAAGCACTTGCCATGGTTTTTGAATGTTCCAAGTTCTATCCCTTTCGCTATGGCAAGTCCTTTCACGTTATTACTGACCACAAACCGCTCCTCTCTTTATTTGCGCCTTCCGCGCGATTACCGACCAAAACATCCCAATGTCTCCAGCATTGAGTGTTGTTCCTATCCCAATTTCGCTACACCATGCATTTCCGTACCACCTCCCAGCATGCCAACATGGATGCCTTGTCGCGTCTACCACAAGGTCTGGACCCTGCTTTTGACCAGTTGGACCTCCTCGTTTTTCAGATTGATGATGATGTCCAAGAGGCCCTGAAGGCATTTCCCGTTACAGCTGTCGAAGTAGCTGCAGCCACCGCAACAGATTCCTTCCTCAGAGTCGTCCGACACCGCATTCTGCATGGCTGGCCATCCTCGCCGCCTCCTCAGGATCAACGCCACCTTCTGTTATACTATTCCATCCGACACCAGCTTTCGGTGGTGGATGGAGTCCTCCTTCACTTAGATTCAGCAGAACCAAGGGTCATCATTCCGAGATCCCTGCAGCCGACAATCCTCCACATTCTTCACCAAGGGCATTGGGGGATCGTTCACACCAAATCCCTCACAAGACGGCATGCTTTTTGGATCGGCCTCACGTCTGACATCACACAGATGGTGCAGCGCTGTACCGTCTGTGCCCAACAATTGCCCCGTCCCCCCCAAAAATTCCTACCCTGGCCTATGCCGAATGGTCCCTGGGAACGCATCCACCTTGACTTTGCAGGACCATTTCTGGGCCACCAATGGCTCCTAGTCACGGATGCATTTTGCCATTTCCCGTATGTCATTCAGTGTTCGGCAATCACCATGCACGTTACCTTATCAGCCCTTGCAAAAATCTTCTCCTTGGAAGGATTATTGAAAGCCATAGTCACGGACAATGGACCACAATTTTGAAGCCAGAAATTCCTCTCCTTTTACACTGACAATGGCATCCAGCACCTTCTTACCCCACCCTTCCATCCCCAATCCAATGGGGAAGCGGAACACCTGGTCAGAACTTTCAAGACACAAATGCTCAAATATACCAAAGACCACTCCCTTGAAGATCCTCTGACTTTATTCTTTCTTCAGTTCATATTGAGGCACTCCGATAGGGGACAAAAGCCCAGAGGAAGCACTCCATGGCCGCCAACCCAGGACCCTCCTACATCTTCTCTTGCCCTCTGCAAGAATTCAGATTCCTCCTGGACAGTCCCGTTTCTTCCCTGGCTCCTTAGTCTGGAGGCGAGGTCTTGGCACTAACGCAGGTTGGCTGCCCGCCGTCATCCAGCGTTCCCGGGGTCGCCAATTTTTTGATGTCATCTTGGATGGCCACATAGTTCGTCACCACCGAAATCAATTGTGCCCTCCCTACCCTGCGATACCTGCACCGTGCCCTACAACACGGACCACCGCCACCTCTACAACCCATTCCAGACCACCTGCACAGACCCCTTCACTAATGCCGTCTCATCGTTGCATGGGTGACGTTTCAGGGCATCAGTCAACTCCACCAGCACCACCAACACAGCAGCCGCAGTCGACGGACCAGCTGCCTGGCCCCTATTCGGCACCTCCCCAACAGCCGATGGCCACCGATGCCACTGGTCCCACCCATGCCGCCATCACAACCAGTACACCGGTCAGGCCGCACAGCATGACGTAGAGCACCATATTCTCGAATAGGTAGCCTCCACAGCCTCTTCCATGGAGCCGCTGCTGCAAGTCTCCACGACATAGCAGCTATTGATCTTTCGTGCGGCTTCCCCCTCCCCCCCCCCCCTCCCCGGAAGTGGGGTATGTTAAGTCTGCCACAGACGGCCCCTGCGAGGAAGACTACTCACAAGACACCCCTGTGCACCATATAACATACACAAGCACTTGCAGGCGCAACCAAGAGGAAACCAATTCTTCAAAACAAACAGAACTTGCTAGAGACTAATGCGAACCTTTTTCTGCAGAGGTCGCCTCACAGATCAGGGAAAGTTGGAGTACTCTGCCGGCTTTATAAGGCCAGCGCAGCAACAGTACAGCCAGTTCCTCGCTGAGCTAGGACCAGCTCCGACGCTCTTGATGAATGGTCGTCTACATGTTATTTGTTTTCTTTGTGTGTATTTAGTGATTGTTCGAGAAAAGTAGTTCAGTTTCAATAAACGTCATTATACTGAGGATTCTACAATACTGAGTATTCTTCACTATTGTGGCAGCAAACATTCCTTTCTAGAAAATTCTATTTTAAAAGGTTTTCTTGAGGAGTGCTGCTATCAATCTGTTGCTGCAAAGGCAACTTTTCATAAAAATTATCTGTATTCAGTTTACACTGACACACTGCATAGAATCCAAGAAAATATTGGGGAACCTTGCATATGGATTTATGTTGATGAAACTACTGACAGTCTTGGCCAGTACACTACAAATGTGACTGTTGACAAGTTTTATCTGGATGCCGCACCTAGGGCTAATTTGATTTTTCAAAACAACTCACAAAGACTAAACACAATTGCATACTTTGTCAACAATGACCTGAAGATGCTACATCCAAGTGGCGTGGATGTAAACAAGGTGCTTCTGGCCTTCACAGATGCCTCTGTATATCTGGTTAAAGTATTTCAATTGCTTCAAATGTTCTACCCTTTGATGTTGCATGTAACTTGTATTGTACGTGGTATCAGCCGTGTTATAGAGCAAGTAAGGCTATAATTCCCTCAGATTAATAGTTTAAGTTTTTGGTAAAGCATCATCAAGGTTACAGGCATTCAAACAACAACTTCCAGATGTCTCCTAGCTACTTGAACCTGTCGTTAATCGCTTAGACACGTGGTTAGCACCCCAGTAAACATCTCCCAGCAGTCCAAAAGGAAACTGAAAATCTGCTGTACAATGCCGCTTCTGTAACTTAACGAAAACAATTTCTCAAAGATCCCTCACTCCAACGGGACTTGGCATATATTAAAGCCAGCTACACGTTTATGTCAATGATTATTTCCGAATTAGAAGGTTCAGGAAGACCGATCTGCGAGAACATATCTGTACTGGAGTAAGACACGAAAAAAGTTAATGAAGCGCCAAGTGAAGTGGGAGAAAAGAATGGACAAAATGCATATGGTTTTGCATAAGAACACCTGCCTCAGTGACTCGTGTACAGCAACATATGTACTCCCCTGACTGCAGAATTCCTGTCCAACAGGAGACGAAAGTGAAATACACCCCTGTCACATCTGTTGTTGTAAAACTTTTCTTCAGCTCAAAAATTAATACTAATTAACGCCATAGTTCTTCTGTTGGAAACATAGATAAGATTTTTGTTATTTACTGTGAAGGCAACTATACTCCATAATATTTTTTGGACCTTTTTTAAATTTTATGTAGTCTAAATGATGTTCTGAAGGAGCCTATTTTAGGCACCTGAAATGCACTTTCTACGAGCAAAAAATGCGCTACCTAGTAATAATCATTTGACCATATTTGTACACATGAAAACATACAGTGTGTTTTCTGACGGTTCTTCTTGTAATAGCTTTGTCATCGTTTATACTGTATGGCCTCAGTGCCATATTAGAATAACCAGTGGCACATAACTCATTTTAACGAAAGGAAGCAAAGGCAAATACTAGCTACATCCATGAAAAGCAATACTAATGCAAACCACTTAAGTACCAGAAAATGAAGGTGTAAATCCTCCAAACCATCATGGAAGAAAATAAAATTTACTGGCACAGACAATAGTTTTAATATGCCTTTTGCATAATAAATAGTTTCAGTTTAAAAATAAAAATCCAACATGAAAGAAGTAACATTACTACAAGATGGAGCAATGAGCCTGAAATGGCATCTGATGTGTTAAAGAAGAGAAAAACAGTGGCTTTTCTCTTCCGTTATCAGTTAATATCTACTGTCAAATAACAAGTAACCAACAGATGAACAAGAGCTAAGAGACAGGTCTTACACACTGTAGAAATTACACTATGCTGCGAAGACACCTTATCGAAAGAAGAAACTATCGAACAACCAGCAAAACGCGGAATTATACAACAACAATCAGAAACGTCGAGATGTACGGGTCGGAGGCAACCATGTTGGGCAAGGGTGTCTGCATACGACTGGAAAGTAAGGATCTAAATATTTGAGGGGACATTTCTGGAACGAAAGAACAGGATGAATTTTGGATATATGAAGCAAGAAAAAATTATTTCAAGTATATTATGGAAGAGAAGAATGAGATTTTCGAGCACATCGTGATTGTGAACGACAAGAATTTGACTAAAAGATGTGGAATAAAACGCGCTTACCGGGAAGAACTGAGCGAAAGAAGTCGGGAAGAAATGGAAAGCAATTGCAATAATGGGAAAAAAATTCATACATAGCACTAGAGGACAGGTTATGTGACAGGAAAAGGTAGCATATCCCAGGTGGACTAATACTGGGCTCTAAAACACGATAGCAATAATGAGAACCAAGAGGAACGAGTGGTATCGTTTATAAGGATGAAGTGACGAATGATTTGTTCGAGAATCTGGACAATTGATAAGAACCAAATAAATGAACTGTCACTAACAGGTAGTTTATAGTAAAAATATCTCTTTCTCTCCCTCTCCCTCTCCAATTTCTCTCAACATTTCATGAGGTGATGGAACGTAGGATTCATGCCCAGCTGGTATGGTGGCTCGAGTCTCGCTATCTACTAACCACTGTGCAATGTGGACTCTGCATGCACTGTTGTGCAGTTGACTATCCCGTCACTTTGTCAACCCTTGTCGTGAAAGGTTTTCTGCTGAAATACCAGACTGTGGCCATGTTTTTTTGTTTGGAGAAAGCCTAGGACACCTGCCAGAGGACTAGTGTGCCCCGAACTATATACATGGGGCTTAAGAGGCCGCAAGCGCCATTTCTTTCAGGAATTTTTGAAAGACTGACAATGCCAAACCAACATGTACCTTGAAAATTCAGACATCTTCATCCAAGAGAACGAGGTGCCTCAAAGCTCGGGCCTGAGTTTCATCCTCTTTCCTATTGTCATTAACCCTATGATGGGCTGCCTCCCATCAGGTATCTCCGGCTCCATTTTTGTCGGCGACTTGGCGGTCTATTGCAGTTCTTCACGGACTTGTATCCTCGAGTTGCGTGTTCAGCGATGTCTCGATTGTCTTAACTCGTTGAGTATCAACAATGACTTTCGCTTTTTCGACCGACAAAACCGTTTGTATAAATTTCTGGCGGCACAATCGATTTCTTCCACCATCTTTACACCATAGTCCCGTTGCTCTTCAGGTCATCGAAATAAGCAATTTCTGGGGCTCATGCTGGACAGGAAACTTATTGGTCTTACCATGTGTGTTACCTGGTTGCACGCTGTACCTGGCCTCTTCCTTACATTTTCTAGCTGGTACTTCCTGGGGGAGTGCGTTGGATCACCCTCCTCCGTTAGTAACGATCCCTCGGCCGTTCGAAACCAGACTATGGGTGTTTCGTTGACTCATCTGCACGTCCGCCCGTCTTACATGGTCTTAACACAATCCACCATCATGAAATCCGTTTGGCCACTGGTGCCACTCACACGAGCAGAGTTGAGTCTGTGCAGAAGCTGCCGAACAACTGCTGTCAGACTGGCGTGATTTTCTCCTCAGCATCTATGCGTGTCATTTGTCTGCATTGCCCACCCACCCATCCTACACGTCCTCGAAGACGCCTTCGATCACCAGTATGTGGTGTGTCACACTTCTGTTAACTCCAGGAGTTTGCTTTCGGCTCCTACTCTGACATCTTCACACTACCTGCCATGGTTCAAATGGTTCAAATGGCTCTGAGCGCTATGCGACTCAACTGCTGAGGTCATCAGTCGCCTAGAACTTAGAACTAATTAAACCTAACTAACCTAAGGACAGCACACAACACCCAGCCATCACGAGGCAGAGAAAATCCCTGACCCCGCCGGGAATCGAACCCGGGAACCCGGGCGTGGGAAGCGAGAACGCTACCGCACGACCACGAGATGCGGGCTACCTGCCATGTTCTGAGTGGACGTGAACCCTGGCCTGAATCAGTATTAGACATTACTCGCTTCCTAAGGAAACTATATCAGGTCTGGTCTATTGCAGCAAGTCTTTAGACCTTTGTATACTCATATCGACCGTGGTTTCGAGTGTGCCTTCGCCATCGGCACCGGCCATTCCCGTTATTGGCTTCCAGAACATTGCTAAATACTGACAGCTGTGGTGATCGCCCTGCAGTACACGTAGTGCACAGGAATTTCAGTTGCCACCTGCTCAGACAAGCTGTATGGCACACAGAGGCTCTTAAGTGTACACAGTCCATCCCTTAGTGCAATGGGATGGATCCAAGAAAGCTTCCATTTCCTCGCTGTTGAGGGAGCCACATGTCCCTGGTCACGTCGGTCTGGAGGCTGCTGCCGCTGCAGCCCCCCCTCTGTCTGCTAGCTATTCCATCCCGTCTGCCGGCAGGTGGTGTCACTGGGGCGTAACCACCGGGAACAAGCTCTGGCGAACCAAACCTCTCCCAGCGGCCTCACCTCGGCCCTCCTGCCACGAGATCATTTGAGCTAGGTTACATATTGGGTCTGCCCTTCCAGCGATCGCCATTTAAATGGTGATCCCCCTCCACTTTGTGCTCCTTGTCGTCAACCTTACAGTTCGCCATTTACTGACTGAATGGCCTTCAGCCACTTACGTTCCCATGTAAGTTTGTCGTCTGAGTTATCGGCTGTTTTAGTGAATGATGTGAGGGATGTCGATCGCGTTTTGTATTTTATCCGTCTTAGCAGTATGGCGAAGGGCATTTAATCTTTACTTGGGGACCTTTATACAGGAGGAAGTCCTTGTTCTTAGCTCGCTCTCCTTTTCTCGATTGAACTACACGTATACTCTAAAATTCTTTCGCTTCTTGATAGTGTTAGGTTGTGACACGCGCACTTATTATCTCAGTTGTTTTTCCACCAAAAAGCAAAGGAAAGAAAACCATAGGTGTGATGCTCACAATCAAGAGGCAAAATACAGCTAGCTGGTTCGCCATATAAATACCTGCACCTCAACCTCGAGCTTGTGGCCAGTGGGAAACGAGTGAGCCAGTAATCTACCTTTTTGAGAGGACTTCTTTTCCTCGTAAGTTGCTTCTGTGTTGCGACCCTGGCAAGGACTTAGCTCTTGTGTGGATGGGAGCTCGGAATGTTCAGCTGGTGGGTGAAATAAAGTCGTGAGCTAATATTATTCAGTCTTGTTCAGCTTATTATTTCAGTGCACCAACCAGTCTCGTCTTATTTAACTTCCCGCAATACCAGCAGCACTTCGCGAAAAGATATTCAGTGTACAAACCCGACATCCAATACTCGAAAGAAATGCGATACTTCTCATAAGTAACGTGTTTTACATTTCCCCTTGTTTACAGTGGTCATACCGTACTCAAGTGCTTAAACATTCCGGACATCACAAATACATCGCTAGGGACTAGTCCAAAAACTTGAGACAGATACAGGCAACTGTACAGTTATTCAGACATGATTTATTCAAAACACGATGAAACAGCGTCACTTTCAGGGCGTAAGTGTAACCCGCCGTAAACGTATGAACTACAGTGGCAGCCCAACGGAGTGTTTAGATGGAAGAAGTAAAATTAAGTATATAACGCCAGCATATGCAAACAACAAAGCCGAGTGCAGTGGGGCCAAAATCAACTGGATTCCGTAGCTTCCAGTAACAACCTCATCAATGAAACTTCCTGGCAGATTAAAACTGTGTGCCCGACCGAGACTCGAACTTGGGACCTTTGCCTTTCGCGGGCAAGTGCTCTACCATTTGAGCTACCGAAGCACGACTCACGGCCGGCCCTCACAGCTTTACTTCTGCCAGCACCTCGTCTCCTACCTTCCAAACTTTACAGAAGCTCTCCTGGTTAAGGAAAGTGTTACTCAGAGGGGTTTCAATTAACATAAAACGTGGTTTTCTAAGAACAGGAAACAAAAAATAGGCAACAGGATGGGATACCGCATTCAAACAAGCACACGAAGATAGTTCAAGAGTACACAAAGATGGAACCATTACCAGTCCACTCTATTTTGGCATAGAAATTCCGCTCCTTGCGCGGTCGTGATCCCAATGGATTACCACAGACTGATTCAAAAGGCTCTAAGCACTACGGGCCTTAACATTTGAGGTCATCAGTCCCCTAGAACTTGTTGTTGTTGTTGTTGTTGTGGTCTTCAGTCCTGAGACTGGTTTGATGCGGCTCTCCATGCTACTCTATCCTGTGCAAGCTTCTTCATCTCCCAGACTTACTGCAACCTACGTCCTTCTGAATCTGCTTAGTGTATTCATCTATTGGTCTCCCTCTACGATTTTTACCCGCCACACTGCCCTCCAATGCTAAATTTGTAATCCCTTGATGCCTCAGAACATGTCCTACCAACCGGACTCTTCTTCTTGTCAAGTTGTGCCACAAACTTCTCTTCTCACCAATTCTATTCAATACCTCCTCCTTAGTTATGTGATCTACCCATCTAATGTTCAGCATTCTTCTGTAGCACCACATTTCGAAACCTTCTATTCTCTTCTTGTCCAAACTAGAACTACTTAAACCTAACTAACCTAAGGACATCACACACATCCATGCCAGTGGCAGGATTCGAACCTGCAACCATAGCTGCAGCGCGGTTCCGCACTGAAGTGCCTAGAACCGCTCGGCCACGGTGGCCGGCCCACAGACTGGTATTGGAAGTTAAGACAAAGATCATGTGGTTCGATATAGCCACAGTGTTACAAAAATGCTCTATAAAAATGTTTCTAGAAATCGTGAAGTAGGAAAAGCTGCTAGTGATAGCGATTAAGTAAGTTTGAATACGCGAAATATTATGCAAAAGAGTAGCTGAGGGCTAGTTTCGTTACTACACCACATGTTCCACGTGAACAAGAACATTTACAGAAAATATGTAGTTCCACAACGATTTTAATGAAGAAATCGAATCCAAACACATTAGTTAGAAAAGAACTGCATTAATAACGGCACAGTATTGACCTGATGGCTGAATTTTACGAGTATGTGGTACTGCTACTACAAAGCACACCCATGTGGGTTGAACACAAAGAGAAATTATTAATTTCAAGAATTTCAACGAGAGAAAACACTTATACGCACATTCACACTAAAGAGCGATGATTTTAATCAAAATTACGCCTTATGACAACGTGCTTCCACTTTCCTTCATTGGAGTGGAAAAAAAGCAACTACCGCAGTACACTCGGAAACCAACATTGAAATCGCGTTGCATCGTAATTTAAAATATATAAATCATTTTCGATGTAGATCTGTAAGGAAAGTAATTAATATTTCAGTTAGGCTGAAAAATTAAGAATTTCACTGTCTTTCAGACTCACCAAACACGCGCTTACCCGGCGACGTTACCACTTAAAAAACTGCCCACAGACTGACTAGCGTGGGCCCCGTCCGAGGGTGTCCCACAGATACGATAGGAGGCGAGCAGAGGGGTAGCTTCCTTTACCAACCTGACACCAAGGAGACAAACCTCTTTGCCTTAGAAATCGTATTTACCTACTCAGACGTTGGTCCTACAGTTCTCCAGCAGACAGAATTTCTCTGCTACCACCGAGCATGCAACTACAAACACCCTCACTCATTCATCCCTTCACACCAGAAGGGAAGTAGATGATAATATCTTAAGACATCATATACACTACGTAAAGGAGGCGGATGTCGGTTTCACAGGAAACTGTATGATAAGAATCACATATAAAATTATGTTTGAAAATGGTGTTGACAAGTTGTTCGTGTTTATATGTCAATATAACATATTCCACTGCTCAGTCTCCTCCCAGATAAATTTAAAAATACAACAGTAAGTTTAGAGGTGCAAATGTATGACGTAAACAACAATAAATCGAGGAAAACAGCATGAAAGGCCTCAGACATTTCAATGTCCATAAATGTAAAACAAAAATAGTAGGTTGTAGTACGTACGAAAATAAACTTTCTACAGTGACTATCATTCAAAAAAGGCTTGTGCAACACATCATTTCATGTAAGTGATATAATACACTACAAAGTGAAGGACTGCAGGTCCCAGGGCTACCAGCAACCTACTAGGTTGGTTTGTGGTAACAACAGTTAAAATAGTAAATTGAAACTCACTGGTTACAATCATAGAACGATTTAGCAGCTGTAGTGCTAGTTTAATGGTATGGTTCTGCACTCTTCCAGTTTGCTCCAATGAAATACTGAATGGAACATTGATATTTTCATTGACTTATCTCGCAGTTACATTAACCTGTGATCTTGCAATGTTAATCACTGAAATATGTTACTTGATAAATGTATTCCCGAAATTTCATTATTCGACATTATTTTTTGGTGTGATTTCGTTTCTGTCAATGTATGCCACCATTGCATATGGTGGCAGTGTTTATTATAAACGAATATTAGTGTTTGTGGAACTGGATAGCAGGTGAGCAATCACAAGCTCAATTCAATGCACAGAAGTACAACACCAAATCGTTCCCCTCCGTGGCCACACCATGGGAGGAACGTCAGGCTAAGGATGGCAGCAGATCTTATTCGCCTTGGTACCTTATATGTTCGAGAGCTGATGGGGAATCTTTCATGACTATGAAACTTCAGTTTTTTGTTCAGCATTTAGGGGACAAGTTTGGGAAGGTGGAGAGCTTGTCCAAAATGAGATCAGGGTCAGTCTTGATCAAAACAGCATCCTCTGGCCAGTCACGGTCTTTACTCGCTTGTGATAAGCTGGGGGATGTTTCTGTAAGCATCACGACCCACAAGAGCTTAAATATGGTCCAGGGTATAGTATTTCACAGGGACCTTCTTCTGCAGTCCGACAATGAGCTGCCCGCCAATTTAGAGCGGCGAGGTGTAAATTTCGTCTGGCGTGTCTACTGTGGTCAGAGGGAGAATCAGGTTGCCACTGATGCCTTTATTTTAGCCTTCAAGGGTGATACATTGCCCGAGAAGGTCAAGGTGATGGTCTACCACTGTGACGTCAAGCCATATATCCCTTTCCCGAAGCGGTGCTTTAAGTGCTGGAAGTTCGGCCACATGTCTTCCAGCTGTACTTCCAGCGTCACATGTCTGGATTTAGGACGCCCATCACATCACAATACTCCATGTGCTCCACCACCCATCTCTGTCAACTATGGAGAGCACCATTCGCCTTGCTCGTCAGACTGCAGGATTCTCCAGAAAGAAAGGAAAACCATGGAGTAAAAAACCTTGGACTGACTGACCTGCACTGAGCCTAGGAGAAAATTTGAATTCCTGCATCCCGTGCGTATGACATCGTCTTACGCAACATCTACAATAATTTTGGCACCATCAGCTCCGCCAATCCCAGTCACCTCTCAGAGCCTCTCCCCTTGATGGTGGGGGCCTTTCCCTCCTTGTTGCTCCTGCACCACCTACTTCAGAAGCACCACCTCCCCAACCATCGGGGATGTCCGTCCCCAATTCTAAGCTGGAGAAGCATAAGTCTTCCTAGGCCTCTCTAGCTAGGAAGGGGCCCTTGGGTCACTCCCTTCCCAGGTTTCTGCTAGTGGGAAAGATGACACCCACCAGTGGCTGAAGGGCCCAAAAGCAGCTGGTCGTAGGACTTCAAGCTCATTCTCAGTCCCAGAGATAGAGCCATTGAAGTCCTCCTAGCCAGGAAAACCCAAGAAGCAGTGAGAGAAACCCAGAAAGAAAACCCCTAAGACCAAGGAAATGCCACCACTATCTACAAGCTCTGTGTCTGAGGATGGGGCTGAGATTTTGGCGCCCGCTGCAAACCTAAATCTCACCAGACCCTCAGACGCAATGGATATAGACCGCTCAGACAGTAAGTCGGTGGCAGCAGGAGACTCTGAGGCGTAAACTAGCTCATTGAATGTTCTATGCCTTCCCAGTCTCACGATGATGTCATCCTCCAGTGAAATTGTGGCGGTTTTTTCCACCGCCTGGCTGATATATAGGAAACTGTAAAGCTTTACACCTGCAGATGCATTGCCCTCCAGGAAACCTGGTTCCTGGCAATGTGGACCCCTGCCCTCCGCAGCTATAAGGGATATTGCAGGAACCGTAGCGACTATAAGCAAGTGTCAGGTGCAGTTTGCGCATATGTCCTAAGCTCAGTCTGTAGTGAACCTGTGCCCCTACAAACCCCTATGGAAGCTGTGGCTGTCAGAATAAGGACGATGCAGGAAATAACTGTCTGCAATGTATATCTTAATGCGGATAGTGCAGTACCCTGAATGTATTAGCTGCACTGATTGATCACTGATTGATTCCTACTTTTGGGAGATTTCAACGCCCATAACCCCTTGTGGGGCGGCACTGTGCTTACTGACAGAGGCAGAGATGTCGAAACTTTAATGTCTCAGTTCGATCTCTGCCTCTTAAATACGGGGGCCGCCACACATTTGTGTCGCTCATGGTAGTTATTCGGCCATTTATTTATCAATTTTACGCCCAGAACTTGTCTCATCTATCCACTGGAGAGCGCATGACGACCTGAGTGGTAGTGACCACTTCCCCATCTTACTGTCACTGCCCTGGCGTCATGCCCACGGACGCCTGCCCAGATAGGCTTTAACCAAGGCGGACTGGGACACTCTCACCTCTGCTGTCACCGCTGAATCTTCCCCACACGGTAACATGAATGTGATGGTTGATCTGTGACTACAATTGTTTCTGCGGCAGAAAGCGTGATCCCTCGCTCATAAGGGTGCCCGAGGCGTAAGGCAGCCCCTTGGTGGTCGCCGGAAGTCGATGAAGCAATTACGGAGCGTCGGCGAGCTCTACTAGTTTTGATCCTAGCGCTACGTTAAGACAGTGTCTCCTGATGAGGTTCGTGAATGAATAAAACAGCAAATCTTTCTTGACAACAAAACATAATATAATGACGGTAGTACTGTAACGTAACAAGAGGAAAAACAAAATGAAAATTTTTATTTTAGGCATAACAAAAATATTTGGCAAATTACGCAACACAGTGGAAGAACTTGATTAATTACAGATGACACACTGGATAACAATAATTATAACTGTACTGTGAATGTCAGGCAGCTACACAAATGTCAGTATTTATTTTCCTTTTAATACTTTTATTAATGTAAATATCATCTCGAAACTTGTGTGTTATGATGCAAAAATTCTTTATGCATTATTGGACAGATAATAAATGAACCCAGTGAATATGGAGAATCTTCTCCAAAACATGTCTGAGAATTAAAACAAGAATAATATTTGCTGAAGGCAAAACCAGATTCCGTATTACATATCAAGAACTGCATAGAGATTGTGTTCACACATACACAAATACATTGTTTGCACAGAGATTTAGCTCACATGGGCTTGAACCTCTTTGTACTGCACATTTGTTTCTGTGTTAAGTTTTCTGGAACCCCTTGCCTGTAACATGGAAAAAAAAATGTTCAAGCTTGCACTGTCCTTAGTTTGCTATGGGTTGCTGTCTGCCAATTGACATGGGGAGAGGCCTTACAGCCAATGTTAACAGCCTGCTTCGAGTTCGAGGACATATCGGTTGAATTTGCTTACGTGTCATTGTATCTGCATTCTCTGATGCGTGTGTCTACGTCATTGTCAACATTTTTGATTTTAAACGTGGAATGTGTGCATGTGTTGAAATTTCATATGAAATTGAAAACTACTATACACTCAAAATAAGTTCAAAATTATAAACAGTACACATCCATACCACAGCGACAGTTGCCGAATATGTAACATGCTTAGGTTAGGGGAGCAAAGAAGATGAAGCAAAAGAAGGATGCAAGTAATCCTCAAGAAGACGTCGGAGAATGAGCACGAGACGTCAAAAAATAAATCCTCGTAGTCTTATGTAATTCATTCTGACGTACTGGGAAAAAATTTTCAGTAACTGAATATAAATCTCTGTGTTAGTTCTTGGTTTAAACTTTATTTCAAACAGTGAAAATTTTTTAAAGGCTTATTTTTTCCCAGCTGGTATGAGAAAAGAGAATTACCTTACAGAGGAGCTGTTGGAACAGCTGTACTCATTACTTATATGGGAGCTGGTAGAGACAGTGTTTGGACTAACAGAGATGTAGGCTGCGAATGGTGGCCACTCTTTCGCCTGCCTCTACCCTCTCCTCTCGCTCCATTTGCATTTGATGAATGCGACTGGTGCTCTATTTGGAGCACGCAGTACTACCTTTTCACATGTGAGTAAATAGGAAACAGGTTTCTCCACATTCCATAGGTTAGCAATGTTGGTTCAAACAAATTTAAGAGTCACATACATAAAAAAGAAACCAAAAATGTATTACCCGTCATTAAAATGGCTGTCAATTTCATAATAATGTTTACGGAGGTCAGGAAGGTAACTTTATTAAAAAGAGAAGCTGTATGAGTGTACAGTCATTTGATAAACTGATGCACTACATAAATGAAGTATCAAGTTTCGGATGGAAACTCAACATTCGTGCCGAGAACAGATTCGTAAATTTTTCAGTCTCACTTTGCCGATGGAATACACCTTCATAAAAAATTTAGTCACCGTCTCCTTTTATCTGTTACTGTTCCCTTACCGGGAAAATTAGTGTTCACGGCATCTCAATACCAGTTTCTTTCAAAACATGTGATACTATGTATGAAACAGATGTGGCGTGAGGGTAGCTGATGCCAACTATACAAAAGGATCATCCTTTGATGAATTAGCAGATTTTGCAGATTTAACACCACACACCATAGGACAGGCTTACGAGAAAAGCTAGACATCATCTACAAAACATTCGAGTCCGAACCGCAGACAAATGGTGAACACGACAGAAGGGGAAAAGGGACACAGGTCTCCACTCTTGACTGACAATCGCCTTACTGTAAGCAATTAAGGGCCTTCCAGATCTGACCCTCCCGTACAGTTTCCGAACTAACATTGTATCAGGCAACTTAACACTTGCGAGCCTTAGTTACCCTTGCTCGCTAAGTTTCCCAGTTACTATGAATGTAAAGACACGAGCAGTGTACGATTCGAGCCTTCTGAAGTGTTATTCGGCAACGCGTAGTTACTTTCCTGCTCGATGTGTCAGATTTCCACCGCACAACTGATAGGGACGATGACTGCCGAACGCCCAGAAGTACATTGTCTGTTTCGTGCGCAAGGTTACCACGACAGACCTTGTCGTCCACCTGCTGTGTCACGAGTCTAGCTGTCACGTGTCCTCGCCACCTGGACTCGGCCCCTGAGAAAAGTCGGGGTCGGCCGTCAAAATATTGTACACAAAATGAATCGACTGAAACCCAGAATGCACTTTTTCTGCCCATACATACATAATGAGCAGCTCCTCGTCACGATAGATCTCGAGAAGCTTTACATAAAATCACATACGAGGTGAAGCGTAAACCGGAAATGGCTCTGTGATGCCAGAAAGATGTTTTAACTATGTGGAAACGAACTCTTCACCTTTAATAAAAGGTATCTAGAGCTACAACGAGCTGCCGGGCAGTAAAACTGCTTTTATTTGTACGTCATTCTAATGAGGACAGTGACAAACCGACTCTTCCTTTAGGATGGCACTTTTAATATCTGGTGGATCAAAACTCCGAGCATTTGGCTCGAGAAATATGCAGAATGCATCACATATTAGTTCTGACTCAGAAAGTACTCTCAGTGAAAATGTGTAGACCCCAGGGTCGACATCTGAGCATTCGGGTCCACTCGTCAGTGTAAGTGGTGAGAGCGCTTATCTGAAACCTTCCGCCAGAGCCACGCTGTTTTGTTGCTTCCCTTTCACAGCAAAGCATCTGCCTGGCAAACCTACAACTGTGGCACTGTCTCAGTACCCTGTTGCTAACGTCGCTTCCACAGTTGGAGCTGACCAACTGTCACGTACAAAGCACTTCTAATTACAGGAACCAGCCGGCACGCGTTTAACACGGGTGCAGCAGCATGCGGTGCCCATCAAGACCGTCGACAACTTTTATGTGTTTATTCGGTAAAGATTTATTACAGAGTACAGTTTGAGGAGATGGCGCCAGAGGGAGAAGGTAGAGCCAGATGCATTGAGACAAGATTAATCGAGAAGCACCAGTCAAATCGTGCACCTAATTCGCACTTGAAAGATTACTGTATGAAGAGTATATGTGGAGCAGCAATTTCTCTCCAGTGACAAACCGTATTATTTATTAATTTATGTATTTATTTGGATACATATTCTGTAATTCTATTAGTGTCTGTTGACACTAATATGTGCAGAGTCTAAAAACTTACTTCACACGGTGGAAAATCCAGAATGGGATAGTAATAATGGAATAACATTGCTACTCTCCACATAGAAGAGGTGTTGAGCATCAAACAAACACACTGAAATAATATAGATACTACAAGCAACCCGATAATATCGTCCATAAAAAGCAAGCACGCATACGCACGGTCGTCATTTTGGTGTACTAGGGCCCAAATGCAGTGGAGAGCTATCTTGGCTCAGGTTTCAGGACACCGGAAGCATGCGGCAGAGATAGAGGGCGATATCAAGGAAAGGGTGGTGTAAGGCGCAGCAAGCAGAGGTGTGGTGGGAGAAGATAAGCAGTGAAGGGGAAGAACTATACAGGCTGAAATGTACCCATATATGACCGTTAGGATGACTATAACGAAGTGTCGGGCTGCCACATTTAAATCCTTGTATAAATTTTGTAACACCCTTCTTCAATTATCTGGCCATTTATAATTTAGCTTATTCTACCGACTCATTTTCTGTCACTAATTTCATTCAGCTTCTAGCAAGCATACATGTATCTCTGCACTGGTTCAACTGTTATTATTTAATAAGTTAACAAAAAACATACGATTCTCATTTTGTATTTGCAGTATAGTTTTCTTAAGTATTGAAATTGGCATTTCATTTGTAATTGTGTAACAAACTCATAGAAATGTTAGGAAGATTTTACAACTAATTATCTCCATCTTGCCAACTTTATACTGGGCTATAATATTTTTTATATTTTATGAATTTCAAAACTAAAAGCCGGGTACAACTTTATATTGCAATGGGAGAGGAACAAATTAATGCGTAACTGAATGAGGAACATTTGTGACCACTAGCAAGATTTTGATGGTAATCCATGTTTTCTTTTGCTAATGATGGTATAGTGTGGCCAATTAGTCACGTGGGTGTCGTTTTCTGACAGTTTTTGTGAGCCAGTCTTTTTTACAATATCACCTAATTAACATGTGATTTTGATGGAGGACATTGTGTCAACCTCAGTTTCTTGAAGTTTATCTTTGCATTACCAAATCTTTAGCTACACTGTCAATAACTCAGCAAGTTGCAGAAATTTTGGTGGAGCGCCAGTATTGGGGCAACATTTGTATGAGGACACTCTGCATTGTTGCCATATGTATCCAAGATGGCGGCGATGACGTCATCCAAGATGACAGCCTGTAGACTTCGAAACAGTGCATGATGTCATCAAAGATAGCGACCATGATGTCATTCAAAATGTCGGATTTTGTTGGGAAGTTTGAATTTCGGTAGGAAGATAGGTCACTTGGCCTACCTCCACTAACCTAACTCACCCAACCGTCAGTTCCTCCTATGAGCAGGCGCCAAGTGTGATTTTTGGCAGTAAACAAAGGTCACTTGGGGTTTCGCTACTAACAAGGGAACCTCCCCATCGCACCCCCCTCAGATTTAGTTATAAGCTGGCACAGTTGATAGGCCTTGATAAACTGAACACAGATCAATTGAGAAAACAGGAAGAAGTTGTGTGGAACTGTGAAAAAATAAGCAAAATATACAAACTGAGCAGTCCATGGGCGACATAGGCAACACCATGGACAATATGATCTCAGGAGCGCCGTGGTCCCCTGCTAGCGTGAGCAGCTGCAGAACGAGAGGTCCTTGGTTCAAGTCTTCCCTCGAGTGAAAAATTTACTTTCTTTATTTTTGCATAGTTATTATCTGTCCGTTCGTTCATTGATGTCTCTGTTCACTGTAATAAGTTTAGTGTCTGTGTTTTGCGACCGCATCGCAAAACCGTGCGATTAGTAGACGAAAGGACGTGCCTCTCCAATGGGAACCGAAAACATTTGATCGCAAGGTCATAGGGCAACCGATTCCTCCACAGGAAAACACATCTGATATATTCTATACGACACTGGTGACGGTATGTGCGTCACATGACAGGAATATGTTGTCGACCCACCTAACTTGTATAATTGGTGAATGGGTAAAAAGATTCTTCTACCTTCCCCGATTTAGGTTTTCTTGTGGATGTGATAATCACTCCCAAAAAAGTGATGAAAACATAAGAGTTTGTCACATAAACTGAAAATAAAAAATTAAACTTTTCACTCGATGGAAGATTTGAACCAAGGACCTTTCGTTCCGCAGCTACTCACGTTACCACGAGACCACGGCGCTCTAGCGGTCCCACTGTCCTTGATGTTGCCTATCTTCGCATGGACTACTCAGTTTGTATATTGTGCTTATTTTTTCACAGTTCCACAAAACTTCTTCCTGTTTTCTCAATTGATCTATGTTCAGTTTTTCAAGGCCTATCCACTGTGCCAACTTATAACTAAATCTGAGGGGGGTGCGATGGGGAGGTTTCCTTGTAAGCTAAGAAAATGGTGCGAGAAAAGGACACTTGTACTAACCTCATTCACCTGACTGCCACCTCCTCCTACAAACTGGTGCCAAATATGAATTTTGGCAGTAAAGAAAGGTCACTTGTTGTTTCGCTACCAGCCTAAGAAAATTGCGGGAAACAAAGCTCACTTCCACTAACTTAAGTCACCTGACCGCCACCTCTTCCTAGGGATTGGTGGGAAAAGGACTCAGCCTGCACTGGGCTGGTGAAGAGAGGAAGGAGTGTACTTTATTTATTTTGGAGTAATTTATTTAGTGATGGAGTATATTTATCACAGTGATACAGAATACACGCTCTCACATGCCCCACAGCATACAGACCTGCAAACTACCCCTAAATAACTCATGCATAAAACTCTACACACACGCCTGC
Source organism: Schistocerca americana (assembly GCF_021461395.2). NCBI lineage: Eukaryota > Metazoa > Arthropoda > Insecta > Orthoptera > Acrididae > Schistocerca > Schistocerca americana. The sequence continues at coordinate 199,208,286 of NC_060127.1, forward strand.
TAATTGTAAACCGTCAAAATAACGCACTGCACAACCTACAGACACGCAAACCACTCGTAAATAATACAATACCTTTATATCCAGATAGCCAAACAACTCGTAAATTGTCAAAATAATGCCGGCCGCGGTGGCGGTGCGGTTCTAGGCGCTGCAGTCCGGATCCGCACTGCTCCTACGGTCGCAGGTTCGAATCCTGCCTCGGGCATGGATGTGTGTGCTGTCCTTAGGTTAGTTAGGTTTAAGTAGTTCTAAGTTCTAGGGGAGTGTGTCCACCACGAGATTTAGAGTACAACTGACCTAGTATACAGTACTGCCACCAGATTGTGCTGTCATCCATTATGTGATGTAATCCAAGATGGTGGTCTGTAGGGGGAAAATGGAGTGAAAATGACTCAGCCTACTCTGCGCTGCTGGGGAGAGTGAGGAAGGAGTGCACTCTATTTATTTTGGAACAACTTATTTAGGGATGGAGTATATTTATCACACTGATACAAAACACACGCTCTGACATGCTTGGGAGCCATCTTGCACAGCCCACAGACCTGTAAACTACATCTAAATAACGCTCTCCAGACACGCAAATGACTCCTAAATGAAGGAAATAATTTCAGTACACACATGCAGACTACTCCTAAATAATGCAGCACAGTGATGTGTAGACACACTGAGTACTCGTAAACTGTCCAAATAACACATAGCACAGTCTACAGATCTGCACACAAAATAATTCAATCAATGCGCACAAGCACCCTCCGCCACCCCCTGCCCAGCAGGCCCCACAAAGTGACGTGGCCATCAGCTGTCAAATCATGCACAGGCCTCCACTCAGGTCCCGCAATCATGAGGTGGCGACATCCCATTCATACTTGGTACCTGAGAAATTTCTATCTAAATATGTGTTCAGCTAGACACCATGGCCTACGTGAATGGATGATGAGAGCGCAAACGCTCCATGGGACGCGCACAGCTGCGATCCGCTTGACTATTTCTGAGTATACTGTCACAGTTATACTGATGTCACAGAATTCCAATGCGCGATCACGCCGTTTTCATACACTTCCGAGCAGCACTTTCCTTTATCATTGATGACAGAATAGCACAGGCTGCTTTCACCATAATGGAACATACGAGCTGCGTCACTGACACCTCACTGCAAAACGCCTGCATGGTGACTCAACGTTATTCTTACGTCACATGGCTTTGTAAAAAATAACCAAGTCGATCTGTCAGAAATTGTATAAAAAATGGTTCAAATGGCTCTGAGCACTATGAGACTTAACATCTGTGGTCATCAGTCCCCGAGTACTTAGAACTACTTAAACCTAACCAACCTAAGGACAGCACACACATCCATGCCCGAGGCATGATTCGAACCTGTGACCGTAGCGGTCACGCAGTTCCAGACTGAAGCGCCTAGAAACGCACGGCCACACCGGCCGGCAGGAATTGTATAGTGGCCCAGAAATAGTTAACACTCACTTTCTTGATGTCTCAACTTGTCTGCACGAAAATTCTTACCTTAACAGAACCTGTTTACGGAAATAATGCAGAAGAACCCAGTCCATCACGTATTACCCTTCCTGCTCTCAACAGACGCAAACGTTCCCTCCACTATGTATAGGCTCTTATATCCCAGCACAGCAGATGTGAATGAATCGGGCATTATGATTAGCTCTTTTCGAATTTACCCATCGAATTACTGATAGCGCCGATATCGAAGCACTGTCCGCCTTTTGGCCTTCTGCAAACGATATTTTACACAGATCGACATATTGCACTGACAATTAAATCATACAAACTACCATACACATCGTCAAATACGTAAATACTCTTATGATAAGACACACAGTCACCCTCTCTAGTCAGCCCATAACATAAACCACATTAACTTTACAATGCAATATATGCAAATTTTACACAAACAGTGCAGTTATCTTTTATATCTGTACAGCACCTGAAAAAATTGTGGTATGCAATATTGACACCAGCTATATGTCACAATGCTTCCCAGTCCTAGGGAAGCTCTGTTTGCACTGACAATTAAACCTCTCAAAGTGCCATACATATCGTCAAATTCGGAAAGACTCTTACTCATTTACACTGCTCACCCACCGAGGACAGGAGCTTGAATATTAGTCCGCAAAACAGATCTCCAGCACAGCAGTATATCACCGCATACAGTGCCGTTGTAGTTGTAAGTAGGCTGTTTATGTTTTCTTATTGGCAATGTTACGTAGCGCTCTGTATGAAAATCACTGACTGTGCTGTGTGCAGTCAGTGGCTAGTTTGCATTGTTGTCTGCCATTGTAGTGTTGGGCAGTTGGATGTGAACAGCGCGTAGCGTTGCGCAGTTGGAGGTGAGCCGCCAGCAGTGGTGGATGTGGGGAGAGAGATGGCGGAGTTTTGAAATTTGTAAGACTGGATGTCATGAACTGCTATATACATTATGATTTTTGAACACTATTGAGGTAAATACATTGTTTGTTCTCTATCAAAATCTTTCATTCGCTAACTATGCCTATCAGTAGTTAGTGCCTTCTGTACTTTGAATCTTTTATTTAGCTGGCAGTAGTGGCGCTCGCTGTATTGCAGTTCGAGTAACGCAGATTTTTGTAAGTGATTTGTGAAAGGTATAGGTTAATGTTAGTCAGGGCCATTCTTTAGTAGGGATTATTGAAAGTCAGATTGCGTTGCGCTAAAAATATTGTGTGTCAGTTTAAGCACAGTCATGTATAATTTTTCTAAGGGGACGTTTCATATGTCGACCCTTAGCCGAGGATACCTCATTGGAATATTCTGATTTTTTCTTGTAGTTTGTGTGATTAGTGTAGATTTTGATTATTGCTAGTGGGTAATTGTAGGGAGAATCTCCTTTGTAGTTACAGTCTTTCATTGTTGTACAGTAAAACAGGTGTGGCGCGCATGTAAATTTGCACCAAGTATTTCGCAGCTGCGCTTGCAATTAACTAGATATTATTTTCAGTGCTATGTTAATGTGTTTTCTTATTTTTGCTCTTCAAATTGTGCTTTTCTGTGTTATCGTGTGAAATATTGTGACAATAATGGCGTGTGAAAAACGTAACACTAGGCTCCAAAGTAAACAGAGAAATAATAGTGACGACGAGCGTAGCTTATCAGCACCACTGTGTAGTGAATTAACAGACATTCAAAGTAGTAATTTGGTAACTGTGCATAGGGAAATGGAGCGGGCGTCAAATAATGGTGTAGACAGTGAAACAGGTAGTGAACAGGGAAACATTATCGATCGATCGGTCGGCAACAGCTCGCCTCAGGAATCGGGAATGACAGAACACAATATTGCAAATACTGTAGACTCAGGTTTTGGGTTCTCACCCTTTTTTCAAATGAGTCAAGACACATTTTCCGCTTGTCAAAATGTGAATGTTGCCGGTGCAAACTCACTGCCGAAAAGCATAGAGGAACAGATTCCAGACATAAATACATTATTATTGCAATTAATGCAACAAATGAAACAAAATCAGAGACAAACACAGCAACAGTTAGACACAATGGAACAAAATCTTCAAAAGTTAGACACAGTGGAACAAAATCTTAAAACGTTAGACACAATGGAACAAAATCTTCAGAAGTTAGACACAGTGGAACAAAATCTTAAAAAGTTAGACACAATGGAACAAAATCTTCAAAAGTTAGACACCACGTTGAACAAACACGTGAAGATTTAACTACTGAGTTACATAACATCGAATCGAAATGTCAAAAAGTCTGCAATGACGTAAAAACACAAATTTGTGAGCATTTCCAACCTATCTTTTCGCGTCATGAAAATACATTACAGAATCACGAAGCAGCCATAAAAGAACTGCAAACTATTGTTCATGAAAATCACGACACCTTGCAAGCTAAAATTGACTCAGTTGCATCTACCGATTCGGTTATGCAACTTGCAAAAACTCAGGAAAACTTAAACGACACAGTAGATTCGATTTCAACACAAATGGACAGTTTGAAACTTGGTTCAGAAAAACACGCAGAGGAAATAATTTCACTAGCGGATAAAGTAGCCGAACTTTCAGATCAGTTCACTAACTTATCTACAAAGGTAGATGATGATCTGAATGACACAAGACCTGTAGCCTTCACGGACACTGAAGAGTATGAACAAATTAAAAAATTCAAACAAAATCAAAATCAAATCAATACACAGTATAAAAGAGAAATCCGGGAAGTACAAGATCAGTTGGCACAAGTAATACAAGAATTACGTATTTCAGAGGACACTCGCGCTCCAGTACAGGAAGAGGGACATAGAAATACGGAACAACCACAAAATAATAACACAGCGCATTTCGGAAATTATGAAAGAAATTGGCAAGGTGCACCGAATTTTGAGATGGAACCGCCGAAACGACGTAACAATGGCCGATATGCGACTCGCCGACATGATGAATTTGACTATTAGCTGTTCATTACTACACGTAAATTCAAAACATTTAAGAATTCTGGCAATGACATTCATCCACAAGCATGGCTCCATCAATTCTCTCATTGTTTTCCTCCCAACTGGTCATTGCAGCACAGATTAGAATTTATGTATGGCTACTTAGAGAATGAACCAGCTGTAAGAATGCGATCGGTCATTCACGATTGTCACAGTGAAGGAGAATTTTATCATGCCTTCCTCTCAGCATATTGGACTCAAGCTACACAAGACCGAGTAAAACATAGCATCATAATGATGAAACATTTCGAACAATCTGAATTTTCCAGTCTTGTGAAATATTTTGAAGACGTGTTGCACAAGAATCAGTATCTTTCAAACCCATACAGCCCCTCAGAACTCATCCGCATTTGCTTAATCAGAGTGCCTGAACATTTACGACGTATTATTTTAGCAGGACGTTGCAAAGACGACATTGAAGCTTTTCAGGGACTGTTACAAGAACTGGAAATTGACACTGACAATCGCGGAACGCGAAAACAGAAACACAACAATTACAGGTCACATCCGTCGCAATTCCGCGATGACAGAAATAATACACGACAAGGCTATTCTTACAACGTAAATCGTGACCAAAACAGACACCATCCGTATGACAACCGTTGGCAGAGTAGTAATAATTATAGGGAAAGACCACCTCTCCGCGGTAGTAACTATCACAGAGACAATCAGAGAAACAGACAATTTGGGAACCAAAATAATTATCAAGGGAGACAGAATAACTTTAGACGCAACGGTCCAGCGCGCAGTTACGATTCAGGGAGAAATTCTCCACCACGTGACCGACAAGAAAGAAACAATGGAATCTACCGACACGACGACAGACGATATGATCGTAACGACAGACCTGAATTGCATCAGAACTGGCGGGATTCAAACAGAGCAGGGCCCTCTCGACAAGGTGAATTTGTAGAAGTTAGGTCTCCTAATCCCAATAACGACGCGCGCCAACAAAGAGACAATAGGCAATGACTCATACCGCTGGTAGCCACAAAACGTACTTCTGAAACAGAAGACGCAGTTGTCGTAGCTAGTAATTGCGTAAAAATGGAATACATTAGGGACATCTTACTCCAGGAGCACGACGTAAAACATAACAACATTGCATATCCTGTGATTCACATTACTATAAATGACGTAAAATTTATGGCAGTACTTGACTCTGGCAGTCCCATTTCAGTAATTAGTGAAACAGCCTTTAGCAAATGCAACAAATCGAACGATTGTCCCACACTTCCGTTACGTCAGATTAAATTACAAGGCGCAATCTTTGGAAAAAGTGTCGATGTACGCCCGCAAACCAACTTAGAATTCTTTTGTCAAAGCCACAGCTTCTCTATGAACTTTCTTATTGTTCCATTATTGTCGACGGAAATTATATTGGGAGTAGACTTTTTGAATGAATACAAAGTAATCTTAAACTTTCACGATGCTGAAATAAGTTTAGAGAAAGAAGGTAGGTCAATAGCTTTGAAATTTGAAGATTGGCTCTCAAACCATGACGAGGAAATAAATCGGATTTACCTTCTCTTAGACAACAGTTCGGAATTTTCTACGGGACTAGACACTAACAATCACTCTGCAAGTACTGACAGGGATGATATCGACGGCATATTTGAAACTAATGAGTTAATTCAGAATAAAATTCAAACAATTGAGAATTGTAATGACACTGATAGGCAGGACCTTTTTGAGATTTTAAAAGCACATTCCACAGTTTTTACTCACAAAACAGGAACAATCAAGGGATTTCAATACCAATTTCGTGTTCGTGAGCATACTAAATTTTGTGTTAGACCATACGTAATTCCAGCACATTATAGGGACCGTGTTAGAACAGAAATACAATCTATGCTTGACGAGGGCATTATTGAGCCTGCAGTAAGCTCATACAACAATCCATTACATGTTGTTGAAAAGAAAAATGGATCGATCAGGCTTGTCTTAGATTCGAGACAAATCAATACTATCATCATTCCTGAAACAGGCAGGCCGCAAACGTTAGAAGAACTACTTCAAAATTTTAATGGTGCAATAGTGTTGTCTTCTATTGATCTCAGATCCAGCTTTTATCAGATCGAACTTCATCCAGAATGTAGAAAATACACAGCTTTCCTTTGTTTCGGTGTTTTTATCAGTTTCGGAACCTTCCTTTTGGTTTGAACATTTCTTCGGCAGCATTCATTCGCGGGCTAAATTCCATATTACCTGAGTTCTTAAAACGTCACATCACCTTATATGTGGACGATATTCTGGCAGCAGAAGCCTCATGGTAACAACACAATCGCATCCTCAACAGCGTGTTACATATTTTTGCAGAATCTGGAATTACAGTTAACTTGGAAAAGTCTGAATTCGGTACGACAAAGGTGAAGTTTTTGGGACATATTATTTCTTCTGAAGACATTCAGCCGGATCCTGAAAAGTTAGAAGCAATCAGAGCCATTCCAGTTCCATCCACAAAAAAACAAGTCCGCAGTTTTCTAGGTCTCGTAAATTTTTACCGTCGTTTTTTGAATATGCAAATTCTTGTTACAACAAAACTTTGTTCTCTTACTGGAAAAAATACTATTTGGAACTGGGACGAACTAGCACAGTTGGAATTCAATTCTTTGAAAGAATCGCTACTTAACGCGCCAATACTAGCTCATCCAGATCTGTCAATAGATTTCTGCCTTAGCATGGATTCTTCTAAAGTCGGTGTTGGTGCCCATTTATTTCAAGAAGCTATAGAAAATGACATTACTGTTCAGAAAACCATTGCTTTTGCTAGCCGAGTGCTAACAAAATCTGAAAAAAATTATTCCGTTACTGAATTAGAAGCTTTAGCTATCGTTTGGGCATTTAACAAATTCCGTTTCTTTTGTTTCTGGTAAGCACGTAAAAGTATACAGTGATCATCGTGCATTACAATTTCTTATGTCTTCAAAATTAAATCATGACAGGTTAAAACGTTGGGCATTGTTTCTGCAAGAATTCCACTTCACAATAGTCTACATTCCCGGCAAGGAGAACATTGTTGCGGACGCACTGTCACGCGCACCGGCTGGGCTTGAGAAAAGTAACACAGAAGGCAACCTCGAGAAAAATTTCAGTAATCTTTACATTCAGAAAGTCGCCTTTGAAAACTTCATCACCACATCTTTAAAGGACATTGCTCATGAACAAGATAAAGATCCGATTTGGAAAGACATCAGAAGTAAATGGCATGAAAAGACACACACTCAGATTCGGCATTATTACCTGGTTAGAAACAACATACTCTTCAAACGCTGCACTGTTGATGACAAGCTATGGGTAGTTTGCATTCCAGACGATTTTGTTAATAAGCTCATTTGGTACATTCATTTCAGCTACGCACATTTTGGCCCACGAAAATGTTATCATATTCTTCGAACGACTTGTTATTGTAACAATATGGAAAAGAGAATTCTAAGAGTCTTGTCTATTTGTAAACTTTGTCAAAAGGCGAAACCATCTACTATCTCACATCGTGCTCCGCTGTTTCCTATCATTCCTTCTAAATTAAAAGAATTTGCTGCTGTTGATCTCTTGGGACCGCTTGTCAGAACATCTAATGGATTTTCGTATGTTCTAGTCGCTGTTGAACTTACTTCAAAATTTGTTTCTTTCACACCGTTACGTAAAGCCACTGGACGGTCTGTATCCAACGCCTTTGTTAAAAATTTCTTACGTGAAGTTGGACACGTTAGTAAAGTCATTTCAGATAACGGACCGCAATTCAGATCTACTGTTTGGTCACGCATGCTTCGGAATCATGAAATCAAACCAGTTTTTATTTCGTTGTACTCACCACATTGTAACCCCTCCGAACGGATTATGAAAGAAATCAATAAGCTTTGTAGACTTTATTGTCACAGAAAGCATCAGCATTGGGACAGATATTTACACTTATTTCAATACGTGCTGAATGAAATGCCTCATGACTCCACTGCTTTACCACCTACTCTTGTACTGAAGAATGAAGAACCACCGAACAGAATCAGAGAGCTTGTACCTTTCCCGAATACACGTAAACTTCGACACAAAGACATAATTGATTTGGCTATTATAAATATAAAATCTGCAGCAGACAAAAGGAGAAAACTACACGGTAAAGCAAATGCAAAGAAATTATATATTGGTCAGAAAGTTCTCATTAAAGCTCATTCATTGTCACATAAGAAGAAACACTTGAGTCACAAATTCTTTCTAGTTTACAATGGACCTTACAGAATCCGACGTATACCACACGATAATTGCGTTGAAGTTGAAACTCTGCGTACTAGGAAGAGTAAAGTTTTACACCACATTCCACATGTAAAACCGTTTATTGAAAGATAATCTTCTTTTTAACTTTGTCTTTGCCATAAAACTTTTCACTTCACATTTCTAGTATGCATTGTCAGACTTAGAAACTGTTACCATGCAACAATGTTTGAAGTTAAATATCCAATCAAGAACCAAGAGAACTTATTTAAACAGTAATTACAAATGCATTGTTATAGTGAACAGACGACACAGTGTTATTGTGTGTGTACATTCTTGCTTGTTAGTTGCATGATTATGTAATGACTATAAGGCTCACATACTTAGAACATATACTGGTACTGCTAATGAGATTTTAATGCAACATTTTGGTTTACTTGAAAATACATTCTGGATTTAAAGTACTTTCTGTGAGATACCAGATGAGACATTGGTTAGTTTATGTGACAGCTACACGATTTTATCACGATGCTACTAATGAGTGACAATTTACAATGTTACTTTTGCAGTGTTTCTGTTTTAAATCTGCACAGTTTTTCTGTGTTATTCTGGAAAGTAAAACATGTTTTAGTAGTAACTTTGTGGTATAGCTACAATGAGACAGCCTTTTCCGTAGCACAACAATACGTTACAGCACCAGTACTTTCTTCATCACGGCAATAAGCGTAATAACTAAGATATCTATACGCAAAGCATTTCACTTTTGTTTATCATGAGGTAAGTACATTGGCTTCTGCAGAACTTAGCTTTCGGAGGACGATAACTACGACACTTCCACAGAGATTATCTTACAACAAGACGAACAGTTTAGCGCTACAGTACACGTATTTGAGTGATTAATTTTGTACTTAAAACATTTATTTTTAAAGGTTTTTGAGGTATAATGATACAAAGATTTTCCGTGATACATTTCATTCCAGTGCTGTAATCTGTAACACCTGAGAGTATAATTACATTAATCCTCAGGGGGGTACACATTTACTTTGTGTACCATGTGTTTGGCAAGCACAAGGAGCCCTAGCTAATATGGTATTTGCTTATACAACTTTACACATCGGTACCATATTTCTCTAACACATAATTACACAGCTATCTGATCATTTAACTGAGAGAGACAAATGTTTTTACTACGGCAGTGACAGATGTTTACGTAATTACACCGTTGAATAACTTCACACTTACAAAATTGTATTTTGTCTGTACTTTGTGAACTGTTCATATTTTTTCGGACCCATTTATTTTTAAAGGTTTTTGAGGTATAATGATACAAAGATTTTCCGTGATACATTTCATTCCATTGCTGTAATCTGTAACACCTGAGAGTATAATTACATTAATCCTCAGGGGGGTACACATTTACTTTGTGTACCATGTGTTTGGCAAGCACAAGGAGCCCTAGCTAATATGGTATTTGCTTATACAACTTTACACATCGGTACCATATTTCTCTAACACATAATTACACAGCTATCTGATCATTTAACTGAGAGAGACAAATTTTTTTACTATGGCAGTGACAGATGTTTATGTAATTACACCGTGAATGTGTGAAGTTGATGTTTCGAAACTTATTCTGATCTTTTATGTATGTACTCATGTCATAATTCCTGTAATACTGATGTTATTTCTATTCTTTTGTAAAGCCTGTACTGCAAATGTTATCTGTATTTTTATGTTCTTTAATGATGCATTTTGTACCTTTGTTATTGTATTCTTATGTTATAAAATTGTAATTGACACCAGTTCATCATATTATTAACTTGTAAGTTCCATTTCACTGCACATGTTTCTGTTGGTCATAGTATATGGACAATATGTGAGAAGTAGGGACTGTTAGTGTTTACACGTGTGTTAATAATTCAGCAAGGGACTGGATAACAGCACTGCTGGTTCTAAGGACAATTCCAAAAACTTTGTGAGTGCGCAAGTGGTGGTTATGGACTTGCTATATTCTCCGAAAGACTCTTCGATGGTGATTGTGCGCCACCACAGTCGCAGCAGATGGCTGCTGGCCATCTCTACAAGGACTACAGTGGGTCTACACCTTTGATGATTCATCAATACCATTAATTCTACAAGGACTATAGTGGGTCTGCACCTCTGGTAGCCCACCAATACCATAATCTCTACCAGGACTACAGTGGGTCTGCTCTGTGATGACCTACCTACTAATACTCTTCAAAATTTCGACTGACTCTGCTGTGGGTTTGCTCTGTTGTGGACCAATACCTGTATGCATGTCAAGAGTCAGCACTGTCTTTCCGTTGGATGGACAACACTACTTCTTCAAGATTGCATGGAAATCCACTACTTCCGGGTGCATTTTCTTTTACTGCTCAGACTATGAGAAAAAAAACAGTGCAATTTTACTGTGATGAATGATCAGGACTGTCTTTATGGACAGTGAGAAAATTTTAGCTTTTGACCAACATTGTACCAATAAGTGTGTGCATTTGATATCTTTGTTATTGTAATTATGAAAAATTTTATCAAATCATTATTGGCCACTGCCCAAAACAATTTGTAAAATTTTTTGTGGGGAGCATGGGGGCTATGTAAGTAGGCCGTTAATGTTTTCTTATTGGCAACGTTACGTAGCGCTCTGTATGAAAATCACTGGCTGTGCTGTGTGCAGTCTGTGGCTAGTTTGCATTGTTGTCTGCCATTGTCTGTGTTGGGCAGTTGGATGTGAACAGCGCGTAGCATTGCGCAGTTGGAGGTGAGCCGCCAGCAGTGGTGGATGTGGGGAGAGAGATGGCGGAGTTTTGAAATTTGTAAGACTGGATGTCATGAACTGCTATATATATTACGACTATTAAGGTAAATACATTGTTTGTTCTCTATTAAAATCTTTCATTTGCTAACTATGCCTATCAGTAGTTAGTGCCTTCCGTAGTTTGAATCTTTTATTTAGCTGGCAGTAGTGGCGCTCGCTGTATTGCAGTTCGAGTAACGAAGATTTTTGTGAGGTAAGTGATTTGTGAAAGGTATAGGTTAATGTTAGTCAGGGCCATTCTTTTGTAGGGATTATTGAAAGTCAGATTGTGTTGCGCTAAAAATATTGTGTGTCAGTTTAAGCACAGTCATGTACGAGGGCCGTTCAGAAAGTAACCTCCGGTTGATTTAAAAAAATACACCAAGTTAATTAAAAATATTTTAATATATACATCTTACAACTACATCTTTGCACTATTTTTCTACATAGTCTCCATAGCGATTGAGGCACTTATCGTATCTCTTCACAAGCTTTGAAATTCCTTCTGCATGAAAATCACCCGCTTGTGCCTGGAGCCAGCCTGTGACCGCATCTTCGAGCTCTTCGTCGTCATCAAACTGCTGTGACCCGAGCCATTTCTTCAAATGAATGAAGAGGTGATAATCACTTGGCGCCAGGTCTGGGCTGTAAGGTGGATGGTTGATAACGTCCCACTTGAAGGACTCAAGAAGGGCCTTTGTTCTGCGAGCAGAGTGAGGACGGGCGTTATCGTGCAAAAAAACGATACCGGAAGTCAGCATACCACGGCGTTTGTTCTGTATAGCCCGTCGTAACTTTTTTATTGTTTCACAGTACACGTCTTGATTAATGGTCATACCAAGTTCCATGAATTCAACCAACAACACCCCTTTGGCATCCCAAAACACCGTTGCCATCAGTTTTCTGGCAGAAAAATCTTGCGAGGCTTTTCTTGGTTTGGTAGGCGAATTTGAATGTACCCACATCTTTGATTGTTCTTTTGTCTCAGGGTTCACGTACTTAATCCAGGTTTCGTCACCGGTCACGATTCTGTTTAACAATGGTTCTCCTTCGTCCTCATAACGTGACAGAAAGTCTAATGCAGAGGCCATTCTTTGAGTTTTGTGGCGGTCGGTAAGAATTTTGGGCACCCATCGTGCACAGAACTTACGGTAACCCAATCTTGCTGTAACTATCTCGTACAAGAGAGTCTTAGAAATCTGTGGAAAACCAGTAGACAACTCCGACATTGAGAAACGTCGATTTTCACGAACTTTTACAACAACTGTCTGAACGAGTTCGTCAGTCACCAATGATGGTCTACCACTCCTCTCTTTATCATGAACGTTTTCTCGTCCACTTTTAAATAAACGTACCCATTCACGGACAACTCCTTCACTCATAACTCTTGGTCCGTACACGGCACAAAGCTCACGATGAATAGCTGCTGCAGAATATCCTTTGGCTGTAAAAAACCTTATGACAGCACGCACTTCACATTTGGCGGGGTTTTCTATTGCAGCACACATTTCAAACTGCCACAAAAACAAAACTAGCGCAGGTACGACGTTCACTCGACCACGGCTTGATGCCGACTGACCTGTTGAGTGCGTGAACGCACAGATGGCGTCGCTACTCCCCCCACAACCCGCACTGTGACCAATCGGAGGTTACTTTCTGAACCGCCCTCGTATAATTTTTCTAAGGGGACGTTTCATAGTAAACATTCAATTCATATCCTCTGCCATACAAAATCATCCCTTTTACATCAGAGCACCCCTGGCTGACCCAAGACGCTCTCAGAACTGTTCTACAAATTCGAGATCGTTTCCCCTTGCCACAAACGCGTTACTGTTTCTGATCCGAACCTGATCGCTTTTCTACAGACATCTACAGACTCGGGGATTACAAGATCACACATATTTTTGCCACAATATTGCACCATTTTCGCGGTACTTCTCGATATCAAGAACTAGGCAGCATCCTACCGATCGCCAGCGCAACATAATTCCCAAGATATAGACTGGAAATTATTTCTCTATAAATCCCAAACTTTAGAGAGGTGCAGCAAGCTGTAGACCACTGAGTAACGAGAAACAAATAGAGGAGAGTCATATTTCCACTCTCGAATACCGATGTCAGTGATGTAACAAATTCAAAATCATCCCTATAATTTAAAAGCCAACTAAGGTCTTTCCCATGTCTAGAGAACAGGCAAACGTGTCTTCCACATGCTAGATGCACATACCACAATCGATCTTCTCTCAACTAAATAATGGCGCGAAATGTGCAGAAGCAGTCATCTGAACAATTCACATGGGAGGGAATTACAGTCCAGTGCAAATGCACCTCCACACACAATCTTCTCAAATTTCCACTTGACCACAAAAGCCACCCAACACATACTAAGCATAGTTCGCTATTCGGTTGTCTAGAGGATGGTAAAGTTAACTCAGATACATTCCTACACTCCAACAGGCCTCTGCATTCGGACGGCTGCTGCCGTTAAGGGGAAACGTGAATCATTCCCACCACAGGCCTGTCATATACGGAATCATTCTAGAAAACCGGTCACATATATGTTTTATCATTATACTTACAATTAAATGTTACGATCGCGGTCTCAATTAAATGGAATGCGACATTGAGTGAAGTATCGAAAACATACCCTCTTGATGGCTGTGGCTCTGAAAATGGAAATATCTGTACCATTATTACAACTGGACATATTTCCTTTACACAAACACAAACATTATAAACCTCATCCTCAAATGCGAACATATGACGTACCCACCACTACTACAAAGTATAATACTTTGACAATAACTGATTGGCTACAATACAAAATAATACTGACAGAAAATCAACGGTGGATGGGCATGTATCTTAGATTTTTCTTGCAAGTGTGTCTTAGAAAGAGAGGCGTAATCGGCCAGATGTTAAAGAAGAAACCCGATTCCAACAACTACTTCATGTTATTGTCACAAGCGATCTTGGTTCTACAGGTGCACACAAGTTTCCAGGTTAAAAGCTATACCCCCTTTACAAATCGATGTACGACATTACCTTTAAATGAGGGTTTTCTTTTTTTTCAGACAAATACCGTGACAGTGTTCATACAAATGTGTATTATCAGCCCACGATGCAACCTCAGGATCAAATTACCGCATTTTGAAAGTGAACCGGCTAAGGAAAGTGGTATGTAAGCGGTATTTGCGACTCCATTACATTGCCCCCAACTAGATAGTTCTACAGTATTTGTAGCGCATTCTGTCTCGATACCATATCAGACATTCTGTGATATATCCACTGAGTTATAGGCATGACTGATTGAGAAGGAACACAAACAGTAGTAGCAGATGATGTGCTGATTGGTGTCATAAGAAGAAAAATGTACACTAGCTTCTCAGATCTCTAGTGTTACGCTATCCAGTAGAAATGATCTCCATGATTTGGATTCAGGTCTTTCCATTCAAGCACATACCTGCAGTGGATCACACCCACAAGTGAATCATATTTCTGGCACTCTCATACCTCGAAACGAGTTACCTTCCTCGAACCTGTCTGCCGCATAAAACTACAACCTGGTTTTAGCCACTTCCTATGCATCTTGCAGCCACGCCCAATTCTGCAGCTTCGCGCATGTAAGTCAGAACTGAGCAGAAGTCAGAGAAAGGCACATCCACCACCTTCTGCAACCCGTGTAGAAACAGAATGATCTGAGTTACTGCAACAGGAGCATGTTCTGACCATTCGATGCAAATGCACAAATTGTGGTACGCCTCCAACCTAGGTACAGGTACTACAGATCCGCATCCATTCAAATCTATCACCCCAACATTCCATCATCGTTACTCTCTGCCCAAAAACAGAGAAAAATTACGAACTATAAAAGCTCATCCGATATAGAACTCACCTAGGCACTGTCGCTCGTGCGATGACACAAAGCTGCGGTGCGGTCCAGCGCGGAGAAAGATATTTCGCAAAGCTTCCCCAGAATAGCCCAGCGTGCAGCCCTCCAAGCATTCCTAACAGTATACACCGTCCCCCACCCACTCTACACCTCAAACTGCTGCTGCTACTGCTGCTGCCTGTGGGCACAATCCTATTAAATATACAGGCACTGCAGAGGCCACTTTAAAGTTTGATCACCTATACTCTAAGTGAATGATCGAATCCCACAGACTATACTAAGTGGCAAAGGGCGTGCCCCCTGGTCCTGTTTAGTTGTTTCAAACACTGTTTTCTAACACGCTTTTGCACAATGCCAAACATTTCCTTTTTTAGAACGATATTTTCATTCTGCAGACGAGTGTGCGCTGAAACCGAGACTCGAACTCGGGACCCTTGCCTTTCGCAGGAAACATTCCCCAGGTTGTGGCTAAGCAATGTCTCCACAATATCCGTTCTTTCAGGAGTGCTAGTTCTGCAAGGCTCGCAGGAGAGCTGTAAAGCTTGGAAGGTAGGAGACGAGGTACTGGCAAAAGCAAAGCTGTGAGGACGGGGCGTGAGTCGTGCTTGGTTAGCTCAGATGGTAGAGCACTTGCCCATGAAAGGCAAAGGTCCCGAGTTTCAGTCTCGGTCCGGCACACAGTTTTAATCTGCCAGGAAGTTTCATTTCCTTTTTTGTGCCACGACTTCGAGACCTGTGTCAGGTTCTAAACTGACATTAAGAAGTTCTGATCCACGGCCTTTCGCACGAAACTAGACATTGCATGGTGTAAATCATTTTCTTACGGCAGATAGCATAACACGCAACACATTAGCTGATTTTGAATAAAAGACAGTTACAACATAAGCAAACTGGAAGATGTTTACAGCATTGGCATAGGTTTCCAAACTACAGTCTGAAGGTGACTCACGAGCTCTACATTTAGACTCCTCTCTCACACTGATGGAATAGCTGATGGCTCTGCGTTCCCTTTCGACTGATTCCTCATATTGCACATGTACGTGATCACTGTTTGCTGCTAGCAAGTTGTCACCCATAAACAAAACTCATTCCCCAACTTAAACAAGTGTTGTCAGTCAATCATTAGGTCATAAAAACAGCACACCAATGCACAGATGGGATGGAAAAGACACAGCCGATGTACTGTAATAATAAGCAATCCAGTTGATAGCGCAAAGAATTTTAGCAATTTTACAGTAACTCCAACACTGGCCAATTATGTGACAACATGCCTCCCCCAGTTTCAGTATCATAGCTAAACCGCCCCTTCTCTCCTTTGCGAGTATCATTGCGAATGTAGATAGACGACTGCTTAGTACGTCCATTCAGGGTTAATTCTCAAACACATAAATCATCGAAGTATACCAGACAGAGCTCTACATATTTCTAACTCCTCGAGCATAGTGCTTAATTTACGATCTGCCTCTTTGCATATGAGAGTCACAGGGCATTCTCGTTATCTTAGGGTAAAATTAGAGAGTGAAAGACCCTCCTCACACTATCATTGACCAACCCACTCTGCAGCACTGTTACCGAATTAATCAGCAACCGATCAGAAGAAGACCGCTACAAGTTAAGAAGAACAAGAAAAGATTGATTTTTATATGCGATAGAGCTGCAGATGGATGGAGTTCGACGCATTTTTACGTAAATCAACCAAGCTATAAACTCTAAAGTATTGATCTAGAGTCTAGGATCGGTTCCTGGAAGGTATTGGTAAGAGAGAGAACATAAACACACGCTCTCCTAACGCTACAACGTTTTGCCCTTAAAACAGGCCTACAATGTTAGATCGCATGCGTTTCTTATCTATCAGACTTATGGAATGTAGCGTTGTTAATATTCCATTTTGAGAAATATATTTCAAGTGCATGAAAATATATTTCAAGTTCTTCCCGGTTTCTCTACGATAAACTATGTTATCAAACCGTAAAACGAAAAACAAAAGATCAAAATATCTAAGTTTTTTGTCAGTAGTGGGAAGGCATCAGAAGCGTCAAGTGGTTTCCCTTTTACCATTTCCAGTAATTATTTGAAGATGGAGGAGATGTTGATTGAGAATATTCGGTCAAATCTGGTGCTGTATGACCATACTAACCGGGAATATCATAACCGGCATTCAAGGAGAGAGGCCTGGGACGAAATAGTGTAAGGTGGCGTGGTCTCCTGACCTTCATTTCTTACATATTCCGACCTCACCATCGTATTCTGCGTGTTAAAACCTTTTATTCGAGCCCAAACTCAATAGGGTAGAGTCGATTTTACATATTTCCATTTAATCGATATGCGAATTTAATAAATAAATCGCAAGTGGCACCGAGATTAAAAAGTCGAGGCTGGCGTACACAAATATTCAAGACATGACGGCCAAAGGAGTTTTTGTTCGGCGGAGGCAACCAGCCCGCTGCAAAGTCCGTAGGAGCGTGAGTTAGCACGTAGCTGCGCCGGCCGGCCGACCGACTAGGGACCAAAACAGCTTTTTGCCAGAGAAAAGGGATAATGGCCTGCACGTTCACCTTAAAAGCAAACCCCGCTGTATTGTTTGAGAGAGCCCCCATTTTTGATAGACCCATTTTTGACAGACCTGGTGCGCAGTTTCAGAGTTCTCACAGGTGGACATTAAACGCTTAACGCAGATGCTATATATTTCCGGATTGGTCGGCTTAAACGGAGCGCCACTCTCCCATGTGTAAGAGTAACGCTGATTGGCGGACTATTTCTGATGCAATGAGCCGGAGGAGTGAGGGAAAGACAGTGGATGATATACCCTTTCGCTTTTTGCGTGGAAAGGAGTGGTTCCGGTGATGCTCTTGAAGCGGGAATACGTAGCAGGAGCGAGTGCGCTCGTGTGTGTACACAGAGAGCAAGGAACAAAGTCTCTGCTCACAAGGGAACCTGCCCATCGCACCCCCCTCAGATTTACTTATAAGTTGGCACAGTGGATAGGTCTTGAAAAACTGAACACACATCAATCGAGAAAACAGGAAGAAGTTGTGTGGAACTATGAAAAAATGAGAAAAACATACAAACAGAGTAGTCCATGTGGAAGATAGGCAACATCAAGGATAATACAAGCACAGGAGCGTCGTGGTCCCGTGGTTAGCGTCAGCCTCTGCGGGACGAGAGCTCCTTGGTTCAAGTCTTCCCTCGAGTGAAAAGTTTA
Organism: Schistocerca americana; assembly: GCF_021461395.2. Classification (NCBI taxonomy): domain Eukaryota; kingdom Metazoa; phylum Arthropoda; class Insecta; order Orthoptera; family Acrididae; genus Schistocerca; species Schistocerca americana. The sequence continues at coordinate 199,226,887 of NC_060127.1, forward strand.
ATTTTTTATTTTCAGTTTATGTGACAAACTATTATGTTTTCATCAGTTTTTTGGGAGTGATTATCACATCCACAAGAAAACCTAAATCGGGCAAGGTAGAAGAATCTTTTTACCCATTCGCCAAGTGTACAAGTTAGGTGGGTCGACAACAAATTCCTGTCATGTGACGCACATGCCGTCACCAGTGTCATATAGAATATATCAGACGTGTTTTTCTGTGGAGGAATCGGTTGACCTATGACCTTGCGATCAAATGTTTTCGGTGCCCATTGGAGAGGCACGTCCTTTCGTCTACTAATCGCACGGTTTTGCGGTGCGGTTGCTAAACACAGACACTAAACTTATTACAGTGAACAGTGACGTCAATGAACGAACGGACAGATCATAACTTTGCGAAAATAAAGAAAGTAAATTTTTCACTCGAGGGAAGTCTTGAACCAAGGACCTCTTGCTCTGTAGCAGCTCACACTAACCACGGGAACACGGCGCTACCGCAGTTACGCTCTCCTTGATGTTGCCTATGTTGCACATGGATTACTCAGTTTGTATATTTTGCTTACTTTTTTCATAGTTCCACACAATTTCTTCCGGTTTTCTCGATTGATCTTTGTTCAGTTTTTCAAGGCCTATCCGCTGTGCCAACTTATAACTAAATCTGAGGGGGGTGCGATGGGGAGGTTCCCTTATCAGTACGGAACTGAGAGAGCACCTCTGTGGCTAGCGAATCGTAGTGATATTCTATATCGAGTCGCTCGCGATTAAGCATTTGTTTACTGCGTTGGCCGCGACGCTTAACCCTAGGACGCCCAAGCCTTTTTTTCTAACTCGGATGCCTAAGGGGGGGGGGGGGGGGGGGGGTTCGGCGAGCCCAGAGGTATTAAATAACTTTACTGACGAAAAATTACAACTTTCAAAATGGTTTATGTATTTTAACTAAGGCATCAGTTTATACATGTTGTTAATTGTTATAAATACTGGATTGAGTGAATAAAAAATTGACATATTACAATACAAAATACAGATGTTTTCATATACAATAGACTACTCTGAGTCCTCAACTTCAAGGCAAGAGACACACTTCACAATTTTTTCTGAACGTGTGTTACACACATTTTTATGACACTGTCCACAATACTGTTTTGGTTTACTTAGATTGTTGTACTTCTGCTTCTTTGTTTTAGCTTCTCTTACACAAGTATGGCACTGACCTTTCCCTGCAGGAGGCTGACGTGCTTCTGTTGTCACTTTTTTTCTTTTCTTTTGTAGAAAGGTCTCCATTGATTGAACAATTTGATTAGATAACCCTTTTGCATTGGCACTTCTTTCTTCTCATAGTATGAAGGCTTTGACGACCGGATGACATATCTTCTGATAAACCTTCCGGGATGTAAGGTCGTGGTCCATGAAACTCTTCAGCTCCTAACGTTTCGTCCAGAGCTGCGCTGGACATCTTCAGAGGGGTGTTTCTCCTCCGGTGAGTCTTGCCGACTCGGCAAGACTCACCGGAGGAGAAACACCCCTCTGAAGATGTCCAGCGCAGCTCTGGACGAAACGTTAGGAGCTGAAGAGTTTCATGGACCACGACCTTACATCCCGGAAGGTTTACCAGAAGATACTTCTTTCTTCTACCTGCAATTTCACTAGTTCCATCCCAGCTTGCAGAAGATAAAGTTTCCATTTGTTGTGTTTTCTTTCATTCCATCCTGGATGTTGCTGGATGAATATGGTGGTTGCATTGATAGCACAAATGTCGATGAGAGAGTGAAATACAGATAGAGGCCATCTCATTGTTCCCCTCTTGCAGGTGTACATACGAGCCATTTGATCAACGGTATCAATTCCACCTTTAGTGGAATTATAATATGCATTTATCTCGGTTTTATTCTTCTCTCCTCCAACAATTCCTTTATCTTGGTGCATTGTTCACAACATCAGTAAGTTTTTACTTGGTTTCGTTTTTGCTATGTAGGACATCAAAGTTACTGGAGGCCTACCTCTTGATGGGTCTGTGAACAAGAACATTAATGAACACAGCTCTCGATTTGACATGTTCTCCATTATGTCTGGAATACGCTTCCTGTTTGACTGGAGAGGTCCTACTGTAGTAGCTTTGTAGTCTCGGTATAACTCTTCCGCCAAATCCACCGATGTGTAGTATCGGTCTGTGGTAATATTTCGACCAGTATTTTTCACAGGTGCTACCAGACATTTGACGACAGCTGCTGAACCCCATTCTTCTTTCGACAATTCTGAGCATTACCTGCATAGGGTTCCATATTCAAGATGTATCTGTCAACTGCATCGGACATCATGCATATAAGGATGCCATACTTTCCCGGTTTATCCTTCATAAATACTCTGAAGGGGCAGCGCCCTCTAAACAAGCTGAGCATCTCATCAATGGTGAGGTGGCCCCCTGGTTTATACAGTAGTGGAAACCTATTATTCACTTTGTTGAAAACATCACGGATTGCTGTAAACTTGTCTGCTTCCCTTCTTAGCTGGCGGGTACTTTTGTCATCAAACCTTATGATTGCAATAAGTTCCTTGAAACGTTCTCTTGCCATAATACCATTGTAAACTGGCTGACCCATTAGGTCTGACCAAAGATCGTGTACACTGACAGAATTGTCCTTATTTGCCCCAATAAGTATCAGGATTCCTATTAAGGCATACAATTCTTTCTCATTAGTCAAAGTAACATTTCGCCTAACTGCCTCTTCATTTGAATGTTTTACTATAACATCCATGATGTCAGGCGTAAGAAGTAACTTCAAGGCTTCTCCAGGTGAATGGCAAACACCAGCTGGAGTTACTCCTGCCCGCTCTCTTACTATATTAGCAACAGAGCTCCGAGGAATTCTAGGCTGTGTGGTTACGTACCTTCTTCCAGACTTGGCCACAATAACATCCTGATGGTCACTGCCTGAAGCTGTGCTATCTTCATCTTCTCTAACATCCACATCACTTTCCCGATCTGAATCATACTCCATAACACCATCCTCATATTCACTTTCACTCCCCGAGTCAGAATCTTCATCTAAAATTCATTCAGAACTCTTTCTAAAGACGAGTCATGTATTCTTCTAGTCATTTCTAAGTCTCGGTGTGAACAGTAGGGAACTGCACTAACTCACTGCAAGTTTACAAGATAAATAACAGCTGACTGACATCACCAATCACTTCCTCTGAAAGTAAATCGATTGTTGTGAATATCAAGAATACCAACCAACAAGAAACTAACTTGCATTGTTGTACAGATGAAAAATAAGAAATCCTACTAAGGAAAATTTTCCATAGCATGGAAGCCTAAGGGGGGGGGGGGAGGGGTTGTTGGACCCATGATAAGTTGATTTATTTTTTCTTTCCAAGCAGAAATTTTCTGTAAAATGTATTGACACTACCGCTTCATAAAATAGCCAACAAACAATAACTCAAAGAGAATATGTAGTATGAAAGTTACGTTGGCAAAAGCAAAGGACATAAAAAAATTGTGGGTTCGACGAACCCCCCGCCTCCTTAGTCGTCCTACGGTTAATGTGTGGTGTGAACACAGACCAAGTATTTGTTAGCGCCTGCGAGCGAACATTGAGTGGCATCGCGGTGGACTGGTTATCTGACCGGTGTACCACGCCAATAGTTGGACTAGGGGCGAATAGGAATCCTTGACTTCATCAAGGCATAGTGAGAGTTCGATTGGCGAAAGTCAGTCCAGATAGAAAGAGATAGTTTTGTTATTTTTCAGTGGCGAACGACGCAGGCAGCAGTCGCCGCATCTTACAGTACTGTGCGCTACAGCGTAAACGAGCCCCATCTCTCCTCCATTAGAAATAACATACTTCACTCACGTCACTCCATTACATTTCTCACGTGACAGCCTCGACCGTATTTAGAAAAATTCAATCGGATAATTATTTAAGTTGAGTAGGCGCGTCTCTCAGCCATTCTGCCAAGTAAATAACATTCTTAAAGAAAAGGGATAAAAGAGCTTTCCCACACTTTGTATATAAATTTCATTAGCATGATTCCTATACATAAGAGGTAACCTCCTATTCCGAAAATAACCCAGAGATTTGTGTATCAGTCTATAAATGAAAGTTTCATTTGATTTTCTCAGATTTTGCAATAAATAATATTTTCCGTTCATTTAATGTTTTTCTTACACTACTTAGCAATACTCCAGTACCCAAGTATCCCACTAGTTACTAAGAAAATAGAATATTTTTGTGTCTTTTCCTTACAGCGGACGACTCCAGAAGCTATTTATTACTGAAAGTTTTTCAGGTATTTCTTTTTGGTACATTAGGAGCATCTGTCTGACTTATATAGTAGTGTGGGGTGGGAATTGCTTCTTGCAGGAGCCAAAGGGTACTTGTCAGATCAATCCGTCGCGGAACTCAACAAAATAACACCCACACACTTACAGAAAATAATTCCCCCCTTGTGTCAAAATTTTTGTCTGGGATTTGTCAATACCGAGGAAAACATTGACAAAGTCAGAAAAAAATGTTCTTTCGGGCTTTCCAGTTAACTTTCTCAGCCATTCTTAACAATTTTAGTAATTAATTCTTTATAGCTATTGTTTCTAGTTTCTAATTATACAATTTGTGTTTTGTTCCTAGGCAGAAATAGACTTTACAAAAATTAATTTTCTTTGCCGTTGCCATTATGTGTCTCTGTTTTTCTTTTTAATTTTCAAAAGTTATTTTACAATGCTTTCTTTATCTAAACTCGTTAGTGTACAGTGTATTATGTCTTGGTGTGGTTATCTCTTTTCTTTAGTTAGGCTTTGCGTAAATGTTCGCAAAAGCTCTGTTGTATTGCTTTGTTTTATTTATTTAGGCACTATCTTTTCTTTTACGTGTCGCTGTTTTTTTTGTGTAAGAATGAAGAAACGTTTCCTCTTAATTCTATCCTCGGTATTAATATTATTAACCCAAAAAGGTGTTTTTGAATGTCACTTAAAGAAGAAAAATTCAGCATAAATCCTTTTCTAATTTTACATGTAAAAGAAATAGACTTTCCATGAGTTTCTGAGATTATATAATTATACTAAGTTTCTTTATAAAAGGTTTTAAGGTATCTATAAATTATGGACTTTACATATATAATAAATACAATTACTTCTACAAAGAAACAGAAGAAAAATATCATATTACAAATGTATATAATTTTCATAAATCTACGCGTTTTATTATAGAGAGAATATATTTTTTGTTTTTTTTTTCTTTTTCGAAACAGTCTTTTCGTTGTTTTATGCTGCTCCGTCAGTTTCTGTGCTCTACGATCCCCATTGAAGTACTGGAAGGCGTCGACTCATTTATATGGCTGTCACAAAGCTTGTGAGAAGCAGTATAGCATGCGATGCCGCGTCGTGTTTGTTGACGTTGTTATCATGAAGTGGCACTTCTAACCAGTGGTTGTTGAGGGCTGTGGTTTACTGAATGTACAGGGATGTCCTTGAACACCTTTACTGTCACACCTGGTGCGGTATTGCAGTTCGATGATTGTAGTAAGTTGATGCTTGCCGACGACTGTCATCCATTATATGTGCAGTGACGTCTTGGTACTCCACACCTGGTTCGGTATGGCAGTTCGGTGATGTAGTAGGGAGAATGATGTTCATTTAGCTTTTCTTTTCGGATTGGATTTTCCACCATTGGAGAAATAGTTAAAGAAAGTTGCCAAGTAATTTAGAAAACACTACAACCGATTTAAATGCCAGAACGGAAGAAAGCTTTAGCTTTAGCTAAGGACTATGATAAGTGGTATTATCCACACTGTTCAGGAATTTTGGACGGCAAGCACGTTCAAACCCGAGGTCCAGCTGGTGGTGGTTCATTGCACTATAACTACAAAAGCACATACTCCATTGTAATTTGCATCTACCAAAGCCAATAAAACAAATTCACGCTTGTTGACGTTGGAGCTTGCAGCAAAAGTGGCGATGGAGGGACTTTTGACCAATCTCAGATGGGGAAAAGATTTGAAAGCAACAAATACACCGTTCCACAAGACAAAGCGCTACTCCTAGAAACTGAGAAGTTTCCTTACGTAGTTGTTGCAGATGAAGCCTTTCCTCTTAAAACCTGTTTGATGCGTCCATACAGCAAAGCAGCCGTTAAAAGTGAAGAAGAGAAGGTATTCAACCACCGCCATTCAAGAGCTCGACGGACTGTAGAAAACGCGTTCGGAATTCTAGCTGGGCGCTGGAGAATGTTTCTAAAGCCTATTGAAACGAAACCAGAAACTGCCGATATAATAGCTTTAGCTTCCACCTGTCTACACAACGTGCTTCGCGATACATCAACTAATATTTCCCCTTTCGAAGAACAAATCAGAATAGAAAGTGAACACACTCATCGTGTAGCCAACCTCGAACCCATTCGTAGAAATTTCGTGAGAGAAGTGGCCATAATCAGAAATAAGTTCAAAAAGTACTTCGTTTCTGATTATGGTTCAGCAAGTTGTCTTTTCCAAAAAATGGCACTCCATTCGAAAGGGTAGAGTTGCTCCATGACACGTCCAGCATAATTTAATAGGCGCATTCGTTGTAACCGACGTTTTAAGTGCAATATAACTTAGTTTCAGTTTCAATTATCGGTGTTGTTTTTAATTATAAATTCATATAACCTAATTTATATAATAAATATGTTACATTCATATCTAGTTTTATTTGATATTGATTCATGCTTTTTTCGTATCAATATCAAATATAACGCCTCTTGTACTATTATACATTGTAGAAAAAGAACAAACTTATAAAATATATGGAAAAAATAACTGTTTTAATTAACCTGGAACGTCGAGTTTATTTCCTATTTCGTCCCAAGCCTGTTTCCTTGAATGCTGGTTACGATATTCCCGGTACGTGGGGTCATACAGCACCAGATATGACAGAAATAACTGGAAACGGTTCAGGAGAAACCACGTGTGGACGAACTCTTCGAAATCCAAACGCGATTACGGCACGCCGTTTCTGACACACCGACATAGGTAAGTTACGCACCGCCATGTCATACAGTACGTATCGGAGGCCTCTGGCGGCAAAGGTCTGCAGCTGTGTACACATGAAGAATAAAGATGTAGAATATTAATAACGTTTTATTTAAAAAAGTTTAACAGTCTTCACGCACAAAATACGGAGGCATTACTAGTTTTCAGCACGCCCTGGTATCTATTGCATTATTGGAGTGCTATAAACTCGAGATAAAAACCGAATCCTCAATTTTGTGGTTTGTTTACGTTGAAAAATTGATACCACCAAAAGTAATGATAAGGGGGGAAGGGGGGGGGGGGAGTCGCTAACTTGAGACCTGTCACCGATTTCTGCCGCAGCCTCAACATCTTGTCAACCGCTATCTTCTGCTCCTCCACCTACATTACAATTTTTCTTAGTTCTTTGTTCAAAGTCCGCGTTTATTACTGGAAGTGCTAATAAAAAAAATCGAAAATCTGTTATTTCAGAAAACGGTCATTCTGAGCGGTTTTAAGATCTGGTTAAACTGAAGACGAAAAGGACCTGTGGAGCCGAAAGCCCATTGTTTCAGCAGTTAACGCCAGCCCTCTTTCGGCTCAGCAGCTCTCGGTCTTACGAAATTTCGGTCAAACAGAATATTTCGAGTTCTTTTCTTTCGTAACCAGTAAACAGCCTAGTCTTCGCAGAATCGAATCCCCGTGTATGAAACAGCTTCAAACGCCTGGTTACGGGGAGTTAACGTGTCAAAACATTTAACGTTAAGCACGTAAACGAGAAAAAGTTCACAAGAAGTTTGATAATGACAGCTCTTAGCGACATCCGAGAAACTTTTAACCCGATTTCAAACACTAGACGAGTTGCGCTGCCTTTTACGCAAACCTAAGTTTCTCACGCATCTCAAGTGTTTATGTCGTTCCAGTCTCTTCAACTGTGTGTCTCACGCAACTGAAGGTATCTGCCAGTTATTTCATTATAAGTAGACACTGTCTGTAAAACGAGGTCAGAGGTGTAGAAGTAACAAATTAAAACGTTATGCATGATGCGGCAGTGTTACTGCACGAACACCAAAAAAAGTAATAAGCGATAGACTGTTTTACTTTCGTCATTTTGTGGGTGGTGTTAGACGAGAAACACGTTTCGTAAAGGCTTGAAACTGAGAATGCAGACACTCGGCGATTTGCAATGCACTTTATACACAAATACTGGATGAATATAGTTTGTGTGTCTGTGCGTGCATGTAATACTTGTCTCTGTGTGTTAAACCAGTGTTGTGTCGCACCACGGAAGTGGCGTCTCTGTTTTCAGAAATATAGCAACCTGAAATTGTAATATAAATAGTGTTGTATGTATTCTATGAGTCGATTGAAACCTACTTAACGAAGTAGTGAGATAAATAATCATTAACATATCAGAAAAGTATTTGAAGGGGAACTTTTCGTTTTTCACTGTTACGATTATCTAAAAAGTAGCACAAATGTTCGTATATCCAGACATATCGGTAATGTAGAGGAACTCTTACTGCAAATTTGTTCAAATACTAAAGCGTTTAAGACGGTAGCATTTAGTACTATTTCCTCACGTCCTACACGAAAGCGTTAAATTTCACGGAGAGCTACAGCTAGTTGCTGTAGCTAGTCGCAGTTTCCCACTTAGGCCTATCCTTCGCGGTCACAATGCGCAGATCGTACGCCTCGCAGGTGTGCGAGCTGGCTCGATAGCGTGTCGAGGCTGTTGTGACGCCGTCTATACGGCAGGCGGTCGTTACCGGTGACTGCTCTAGGCGTGTTGACAAACACACTCACTTTAGTCGTCTCCTAGGAATGTATTCAGACATTTCAAAACTACATTTCTATCTTCATTCTTTGAAACAGACAGTTCACCTCAGCTACTTAGGAGTACGTGATATTGCTTTCACCCACCAATGCGTTCACACTGACTCACGTGCCCTGGCAAGATTGGGGCTACCATGCCGTCTCTTACATCTAACCAGGTATTCTACGTATTTAACATTATACTCATATGGACACACACGTTGTAGAGAGACCTATGGGATACAACACTTGGAAAATTTATAACGTAAACGGAGATATATATATCTGTAGTAGCTGTGGTAATAAAAAAACAACACTGTTTATATTAAGTTAATGAGGAGAACAACAACATAAGCAGATGATGGTCAAGTATTTTTAAGCCGAGGGCGCTGGCCGAAGTGAGGGAGGGGGAGGTGAGGAGAAGCAAGTTGTAGCGGAGGGAGCAGACGTCGATGCCCTTTAAAGAAGAGAACTGCCTGACAGCCGCAGACTGGTGCTTTCGGGAAAAGTTATGAAACTGGAAAAAGGAACGGCTTAGACGTTCTCTTAAATGCAAGAGCGCACTGCATACTGCACAGTGTGCAGCAGGGTTGCTTTTCCAGAGGCGGACAGCCCCAACAAAGTAATAACGTAATGTCTGGCAAGCTGACTGACGACGGGATATCATCAAGTACAGTCACGGTATAAAATAAATAAACAAATAAAATAAAATAAAACATTCATTATTAATTATGTATTATAGTGATTGGTTGTAATTAATATTTGCTTATCTGGAACGTGGATGTTTAATTATTTGGTATCAGACGCTTGACAATGGCTTTTTCGTAAATGCAATGTTATTCATAGTTGACCGTGAAATAAGACTCAAATAATCGGACTTCGTATTTAAATCGTTTCCAAAGACTGCTGCGGTAGGTGCGGACTCAAAATCTAAATCTCAATATTAGAATAATTTGCGAGCCATGTCAATACGTCGTACAGAGGTCTACTAAACATAAAAAGTTTACACAGTTAGTTAAATCAGATTTATTCAGTTAAATAATTCAACTTACTTTCATATACTGTATTAACTGCACTTGACCACGTCATTTTCGTCTTTTGTGTTGGCGAACAGCTTCAATATTTCCATTTATATTTATACAAAAAGGAACATTTTTGTTACGGTACTACACGACTCAAATGCTGAACATTTACTTATGTTACAGTAATCTGATTATGTAATAGGTATTTTTGCGTCAGGGTTGCGTGTCGATCCGCGAGCGCTCTTTCCCTTTTTTTCTTTTTTTTTTGTCAGCTGCTTGTCCAAGCATCCCTCTTCCCTTGCGCAAGGCTGTGCCCAAGTTAATAGCTTTATTGCCCTCTTTATTGCCCTGTTCTGCGCAGAAAGCATTCCGGAACGACCAACACGCCTGCCAGCTCTTCAAGGAACAAAGATAGAGAGATTCAGTTTCATAAATCGCGATATACGAATGACAAAAAACCATGGCTCGTTTTTAGTATAATCCCTACAAAAACTGCTGTGACTTTTTCATTATGGCGTCGCAAAGCTATAACCGCTTACAAAAACGCAAATGAAAACACTGGAACTATTCAAACGTTGATTCGTATAGTAAGGGACAGGTGGACTAGTGAGTAGTGCATAGAAACAGGTAATAGAAAACAATTAACCAATCACTTATTTCCACCGCAACACCTCCACACCAAATTTTAATCATGTTATTTTCTACTCACTTCTTGTAACGGCCCATGACGCTAGTAACTACTGTACTGAAACACCCAGTTCTCGTGCAGCTGCCCCGTTTCGAGCATTTAATTCCGGTAATGTTTGCATTTTCTCCACTTTTTTCTTTCCACGTGTTTTGAAACATAGTTTTCTACACTATGTACTACACGAATGTTACATCGACAGAGTCTGTAAAATACATATGACGGACATTACCAAGGCTCGATAACCCACAGGAAGTGTTCCGAATATTGCTTCAAGAAAAAAGCATTATATTTTTTTGTCATAATGAGAAGCAAAACACATAACAACAATACTACGCATATGACGAATGAGATGAACGTGTAATAACCACGTACACAAAAAATAAAGCCTATCGAGGATTCAGGTAACAAAATAATGCTCTTAATCATAACACTCATCATCCAATCATATCGATTGTAAAAACGGTAAAAAAACCTTAATTAAGCACAATGGAAGCACACACAAAACCTAGTCCACACAGAGCACGACAATGAGCAACACGAGTGTACATTCTACAAAACTCGCCTAGATGACGAAAAATTATAATCGACGTGCAGGCCGTGCGCGACTTCCTGATTTCTACAAATCTCGACTTTCGAACATTGGCACGGGTTTTGAAAACATATTTATTAGGTGTGACTACAGTTAGCAAAAAGCGGGAGATTGAGTGAAGAGAGGCGTGAGAGGAAGTGGAAAATCTGTAGTCTCCCGTCTAGGTCGGGACAGTTGGCAGGTTTGGTCCGTGCTTCTCACTAAAGACCCTGTGCTTACTGGCGCCATTCTCCACATCAAAATCTACGCCTTTCTCTCCAGGCAAATTTTGCCAAAGTATGCGAGGACAGTCCCTAGGCTAGGCGCAAATTGAGACGCGTACAGCACGTGTGACGTGACACGACACTACAGCGCGACACGCACGTGCCGCACGGGTCGCGCGGGTGCAGCGCATATTGCGACGCGTACACCGTACTTCGCACGCGCCGACTGGCGACGCTCTGCGCTGACTGAACCGAAGCGCGCGCAACCTCTTATCTTTCTCAAACGATTTTACAGAAACTATTCACTGCAAATATTTGATTTTTGCCTTACTTGTAGCGTTATATGTCAGATTCGTGGCGAAGTGCCCATCATCTCGCTAATGACCATTCTTATTGTGATACACACATTTTAGTAAGACACTACGCAAAACTCAAAAAGTTTGCAACGAAAATTAGGGGTCGCTGTGATTTTGCGTTTGGTGCGTACTACACGATATGTTGCTGCGTGTGAAATTTAGCTAACATGTTGAATTTTTGTTTAGACTTGGTAGGAGTAGTCTATCTGCCTCCGATCACGAGAAAATGGATCCCATGTAGCGCGCTCACTTCCGATCTCACGCCCGCGAGGATGAAATACTCGCAACATCTCTCTTATCTCCTGAACCGCTCGAGCCATCGACACGAAAGTTTGGTGAATGATAGCATACAAGAGGGACAGTGTTTTGCCAATTCTTCAAAACACGGGACTTTCTTATCTATGGCGATATATCAATACCTATACTTCCATTTTTATTTATTTCACTCCAGTGAATGTAAATTTTTAAGAGTTATCGACAGCTAGCGCAACAAGAGCTTTCTAGTATGAAAATAAACATGAAATTTCTTCTTTTATGTTACTACAAACCGGCACTATGAGGTTTTTCGTAACCTACTGAGCTCTGTGATTGCCAATTACTTGTTCAATAAGGCACTCCGTTTCAGAATTCTGTCTCAACAGCTGCTGTGAGATGAGTTTGGCAAATTACACTGTGACAAAGGAAGTACAATTAAACCAGTCACCAAGAGAAATGTGGCCGTTGCTCACAAATGGTGATGCTTCTTCAGATGAGAAAAGGTTAACAACTCAGACAAAATAGATTGCCAGTTCTGTTGGAAATTTGGTGGAATCCCCGTAACCCATCGTATTTTTAACGCTGAGAGACTGGAATCGAAACTTACCAAAGGGTTTTATTCCTTCTCTTGAACGGAGCAGTATTAAATTAATGACGAGCGTTCCTTCAGGCGGAATGATAGACACATGCCAGATGCTGGTTACTCACCCACGGCTTGCCAAACTGACAATGTGTTGTCGCGAATAAAATAGTTGTTATTGGGAAAAATAAACAATTGATCTGTCGCACAACACGATGGTTAGTGTATTGTCAGCAGCGGAGGATAAAGCGCGCGACAGGAATGCACACGCTAGCCATGTGTGACTTTTGATTTGGAAAAAAATTGTCATGAAAGTAGATCTTCCTCTGTCAGCAGTATATTTCAACAAATTAAATATATCTAATCATAACACTCTTTTAGGATATTCCTACTTTCGTAATAATACCGACGAATTTCTTCATTCGTGTAGCCTGTTGTGTAATTAGTTTGCTAATGTTGATAATGTGCATGCAACAACTGAAATGCTTTTTCTCATCACGGCGAACCAATTAAAACATTTGTGAGTGCTTTTTGACTGTTTCTAGCTTGCAGTGGAAATGTGATGTTCACATGCATGTGTCTTATTACATTTTTACATCCATATCCAAATAATCACAGAGAGACTCTACACTTCAGACCTTGGACGCTTTTTACCAGGAGCACAAAGGGATCACACCTGTGGAGACTATCCCTTTCTAAATTTTTGTAACAGATCGTACAGATACGTCATCATACTAGGCAGAAAGAAGATAATCTTGTTTTACTTTCTTGCCCTGCTTCTTAATCACATGATTTTATAATGTTCCTAGCTTGCTTATTCACTACACTCTGTCCCTTCTTGCGATCTGAAAACATCGCGTAGACATATGATACAATTCCAGCAGCCAATGGCTCATCAGTTACTGAAGTATGCATTTTTCTTGACAGAAGAAAAACAAAACAAGACAAAACTATACAGATATAAATAAAAGACAAGATAATGTACTAACGAAGAAAGCTGGAGCTTTTAAATGGCGAAAAACGAAACACTACCCAAATGCAATAAATTTTAGTATACAGTAAGGCAAAATTTATCATATGGGCAATACTACCACTGCTCATATGCGCAGTTCCGCTGTGAGCATATGGCCGGGCTACTTTTCCGCTCCCCGCCTCAAATTTCCCACGGTGCTAGCGAGGCACGCGCGACGCGCGGCGCGAGAAACTGTGCCGCAACCACAACGCCGCGCGACCTGGCGCAGGCGCGAGTCGCGTCCCAGTCGCGTCGCGTCGCAATTTGCGCGGTCCAATATGAACCTATGAAGTTACAAAAACGCGCACTGCGCTGCGCCACGCCACACGCGCTATACGCGTCTCAATTTGCGCTTAAGAGAGATCGCCGGTGTCTTTTTACCCTACTCTAATTCCTATAGAAAAAACACCCGCTAGGTACAGAATTTGCCTTTCCCTGAAATCCGTGCCTTCGCATTTCTTCGCTCTACCACAGTTTTTTATGAATAGTCGGCCATTTTCAACTTCACTCGATACTTCAATTCAATTATCTTACTCATTATTATGCAGACAGACAAAAAGGCGAGAAGAGAAACTGGAGTACTCCGGACGTTTATCAAGAAACTGTGTTGTGGTCTGCAGTCTGAAGGCTGGTTTGGTGCAGCTCTCCATGCCACTGTATCCTAAGCAAGCCTCTTCATCCCCGAGTAACAGCTACAACTTACATCCTTCTGAATCTGCTCACTGCTTTTGTCTCTCGGTCTCCCTCTACGATTTTTACTCCCACGCTTCCCTCCAGTACTAAACTGGTGCTTCCTCGATGTCTCAGAACGTGTCCTATCGACCGATCCCTCCTAGTCAAGTTGTGCCACAAATTTCTTTTCTCCCCATCTCTATTCTGTGCATCCTCACGGCTTACGTCATCTACCCATCTAACCATCATTCTTCTGTAACACATTGGAAAGGCTTCTGTTCTCTTCTTGTCTAAACTGCTTGTTTGTATGGAGTGTAGCCACGTATAGAAGTGAAATGTGGACAAAACTTTCGGAAAAATACTTCCTACCACCTAAATCTAAATTCGTGTTAAGAAAAGTGTTTCTGAAGAAGAGAAATTTGCTGTCATTGCCAGTTATATCTCACATCGGCCCTAATCAGTTATTTTCCTGCTCAAATAACGAAACTCTTCTACACTTTAAATATCTCGTTTGCTAATCTAATTCCCTTAGCACCACCTGATTCAATTCGACCATATTCCGTTTTGCTTTCGTTGATGTGTCAAGGTGCAAACTACCAAATGGAGAGTCGGAATTAATTACAACTTAGAAGATTTATTAATTCCTACTCCAAATTTTTCTTTTGCTTTCTTTTCTGTTTTGCTCAATGCACAGGTTGAATAACATCGGTGACAGGCTACAGCCCTGTCTCAGTCCCTCCTCAACCACTGCTTCCCTTTGATGCCCCTCAACTCTTTACGACTCGGACGCAAACCAGATGACTGTTATCAATAGGGTAAAAGACAGGGAGCGAAAGGCTGACACCTTCAGAATCTCGATCCTATTCCGGTCAACACTGTCAATAGCAGAAATGTCTACAAATGCTACAAACTTGGGTTTGCCTATCCTTAACCGAACTTTTGAGATGCGTGGACAATACTGACTGTACTACGTGTGCTCCTACATTTCTCCTGAATCCAAATTTATCTCCCCTCAGGCCGACATGTTTACAGAATAATTGTCAGCTGGTAGAAGACAAGTTGCTATAACAGTTGTACGGATATACTGTACAAAATATTAAAACGTGTGACGAAAAATCAAACACGAAACAAAGCAAACTGAAAATAGTAAAAATCTCTGAAAATGCTCGTGCAATTAGCTCTCATAATGATAATTTATAATAAAATGAAATAATAGTGGTACAAACAGGTTCGATAAGATAACTGTACAGTATCTCTGTGCTAATAGATTATTCTTTTAGTCGCTGACGAAAGAAACTAAAAAGAGCAGCGTTATTGCTCCCTCTGTTCTAGTCTCGAAGCTCACACACGCTACGGCTGCCATTACGCAATGTAAGTTGTAAATTTTAAATAATATATGATAATTTATGTGTATTTTTTCCTTCATTTGCCTAGTGACCTTCATGCAGATATAAAAATATTATTTGTAAGGTTTTCTGCACGCTGGATAAACTACAAGAACGGTCGAACAATCGACCTTTCTTGGCAGATATCTTGCTTAGGAAAAATTTCATTATAAATTTCACTGCGTTCCGTCACCAACGGACACATTAAAAGACTTGCACCATAATTAAGGAAAGGAAAGTGGATATACTATTTTATGTCGTATGAAAGGAATAACTAAGAACATTCCATTAAGTTCAAATATTGGCCGCTTCTCGGCAAGACTAAGATTATTACTTTGAGAAAGAGATTTCATCACAATGTTTCACCTAATTAAATTTCTGTACAGTAAAGATATCCTGCAGCAATATTTTAATGTGATAACACGAAATACAATCCCTGAGATTAGGTTTACTTTTTTTGTCAGTATGAAAGCTCTAAGTAGACCTCTGTTTAAACTAATTCTAAAAGCGCCTCACGCAATCCTATAATAACGAGGCTGTGAGGCGCGCGCTGGTAAACAATCAGAGATCAGAGAACTACTTTACGAAAGTATAGATTCAGGTCCCACGTATTATCATGATTTTTTCTTGTGTCCGCATCGCCAAGTAAGTGCTCTATTCACGCTATTGCCGGGCGTAAATATCAGCAAAGTTAAGTTTTAAAATCTTACACTCCTTTGGTCGCATTCGTTGAGTACACCGTAAGTGTACGTAAGACTGTGCACGAACATGAGCGCTAGCGGCACAGATGACACCCAACGTAGGGCCAGACCAAATAAATATTGCTCTTCGGTATCCAACTTGCAAGTCAGAAATATTGCTGTAGTGAGTACAATATTTATTGAAAACTTAGCAATAACAGATTATGTCTATGTATGTATAATAACAATTTTGCACAGTTTGTAATTCTCTTGGCCCTGCGGTTCTAGGCGCTGCAGTCTGGAACCGCGCTGCTGCTACGGTCGCAGGTTCGAATCCTGCCTCGGGGTTGGATGTCTGTGATGTCCTTAGGTTAGTTAGGTTTAAGTAGTTCTAAGTTCTAGGGGACTGATGACCTCAGAAGTCCCATAGTACTCAGAGCCATTTGAACCATTTTTTTGAAATAAAGGAAAGCCAGAAACGACAAACGGTGACAATTCGACTCGGACATCTTATCAAACACTCAAAATGAGGTTACAGTCGACGTAAATTTTGACAAAGGACATATCATCGACGAATCTGTTGATACCAGTAACATATCAAAAGCCAATTCCGAACCGATTTTAATGTTTGACGTTATGTCAAGTGACGTGACGGGTTCAAACGGCTCTGAGCACTATGCGACTTAACTTCTGAGGTCATCAGTCGTCTAGAACTTAGAACTAATTAAACGTAACTAACCTAAGGACATCACACACATCCATGCCCGAGGCAGGATTCGAACCTGCGACCGCAGCGGTCGCTCGGTTCCAGACTGTAGCGCCTAGAACCGCTCGGCCACTCCGGCCGGCGACGTGACGGGGGCAGAACAAACGCAAACTAACAGTATTTTTGCAATGTTTCAAGCAATCATGAAGCAAATGAAAACGACTCTTGAATAAAAACAACTTAAATACACTAAAGACAACAAAATATGCTTTGTGTTGAAGAAATAAATGACCGACTGACTACACAAGTGTCAGATCTCAGCACAAAGTTTTCAGAACTTGCAATACAGCAACAAACCTCGAGTAAGGACGTAGCACACATACAAACAAAGGACAACAACCTTAGTAAAACATGTGACTCTGTTGTATCTCCAATCAAGTCATATTCGGCAGTGCACCACAACATAAAAATGCGTATTGCCAAAGTCGAGAGCAAGGTGGACACTAAAGACACGCAGCTCTCTGACAAAATAGAATTACAAACTGACCAACAATCTTCACACATTAACAAAGAATTCCACAGCTGGATCGATGAAAAAGATAAGTATATTGATCAATGAATTCAGGAAAAATTACCTACTGTTGTCCACGACACTGTCGCGGAACTCCTAAACAAAAACAAACATCAAATAAATGAAACAGCGCACTCTGCCGCTCCGCTACACAAACAGTATGACAATCATGCACGACCAGTGTATAACGACGATCGTAGCGAGCAAAACATTAAGTTTGGAAATGAGTACAAACATATTTATGACGCGTACACACCACACAATACATTCACGCAACAACAGTATGCACCGCAACATGACACACTACATTACAGTCGAGACAGTTGTCAGTAATGTTTTCCATATCATGCAACAGTTAATTCCCACAATAACCACTGTGAAAGTAGCCATTATTACAATGCGAAAGAGGAAGAAAGTCTCATCAAACACAGACAGTTTCAGCGATCATCACAGAAAAGAAAAGTATACATCCAGTCATTTTTCTAAAAGCATTCAGTAATGCATTCCCTCGCACGTGGAGTGACCGCAAGAAAATATCCTATGTAGTCGGTTACATCCAAGCGACGCAGCTGTATGGGCGTACAATGAAGCTGACAGATGCGTCACGTACGAGCAGTTTGAGAGTGCATTTTTATCACAATTCTGGTCACACTCAGTACAAGAAAGACTCCGTAAACAAATAGTGGATCCAGAACAATTTAATCCAAAACATGGCAACTTGCGCAGATATTTTGAAAAGTATTTTAATTGTTGTATTTCCTTGACGAGCCAGTTGCAACGCGTGATATCCTCCGCGCATTGAAGGCGAGATTGCCATTCAATATAAAAGAAAAACTTCTGCACATTTCCGATAATGACGCAGAATATTTTCCTACTGTGCTTGACTCTATCGACACGCTGTATGAGGACCAGTGTTCCGAACGGCAAAACAGTTGCTACAATGTTTACACAAGCGCCATGCAAGGTACACACAGTAGACAACTAAATTCAGACGTGCCGGCTGCTGTCTGATACGCAACGTGCTACACAAAACACAAACAATGATGCCTATCTTGCTAGTGGTAATCCGCACAAGAGATCATACAATAACAACAGGAATAACCACTATCAAAACGGTAGAAAAAATTACAAACGAAGCAGGAACAGTTTTTATTCCTCACTGAACCAGCAACAGAGCTGGAGTTATAATAACAATAACAACTGTAAGAGGTCCGAGCAGATGTAATTTCGATGTATTCCTCATGCGCTGCCTGCGATATGCAGCGTCTCTGACCAGAGAGCAGTGTTGACTGCAGTAGGAACTGTGTAGCTGTAGCAGTAAATTAAGTAATACACATGCAGTCACAACTAAATTACTTAGAGATGAAATTAGTGCAGTCGCTAAACAATGTTCCGAAAACGCAACACAGTTACGCGACGAATTTAAATTAATGTCAGCAGAACTTTCACGCACATTGGACGCGAAAGTAGACACGAAATTTGACCAACAGAACAGCCAAATTGACGAACGTTTTAATCACCACCTACAAAACAGTGAAATACGTTACAGTAAATTTATACAGGAACAGAATAAAGTAAAGCAACAAGTCATGGAAACAATTACTGCACAAAGACAGGAAGATAAGCGTAAATTGTTTACGAAAGCAAAAACATACGTAGACAACAATATTGCTACAGTATCAGAGGAAATCAAACAGTTGAACACCGAATTGCATGATGAAATCTACGATATTAAAACAAAAACAGACACACACACATTAGACTTTCAGACAATGACCAACAGACTTGAAAAGTTGGAATTAATACAAGATCCCGATGCCATCAAAGCAGACGTTAAGAAATTGAACAAAACCACACGTCAAATACAAAAACAAATTAATGCTTGTGATACTAGAAACGATGATCAGGTAAAAGCACTGACTGAAAAATATGATGAATTGGCCAGTCGTATTATGTTATCGAAAATAATAACGACACCAAATCAGACGATACGTCACCAGTTTCATTTAATCAAACACATGAATTCCAAAATTTACAGCAGACAATCAGTGAGATAGGTTCGTCCAATAATACATTACGTAGAAAATTGTCATCTTTACAGCAAGAAGTGACAGAGATGAAAAATGTTTCAGCCTTTAACACGACACAGCATACGCCACTCTCCGAACATTTCCCACACTCAGACAGCCAGTGTAATTTAGGTAATTTACAGAGAGTACATGACTTAGATTCCGAACAGTCACAGACAAACAAATTAGCATACAATCCTGAACCTGTTCAGACATTACGAGACGATAATTTTGATTACAAGCACTTTCTATCCGTGAGAAAATTTAAAGTATTTAAAAATGACAGAACACAGAGCCACGCTTTCGACTGGATACGACAATTTGCTTTTGTACTTTCGCCAGCTTGGCCTGTAATGCAGAAACTAGAATTGGATTGGATACAACAATTTGTTTTTGAATTTTCACCGGCATTGCCTGTAACGCAGAAACTAAAATTTATTTGCAGTGCGTAATTCACCTCAGGGGATTCATTGTGCTTCGATGAATATGTGCCGTAGCGTGCACAGGGCCCCGAGCCGTAGTAGTGCTATTTCATCTTTAGTTTTCTGCACTGCTGCCTTCTCTTCTACTATCCTTTATATCTATCAAAACAGCTCTTCAACTATTGGTCTATCTAGAATTAAGAATGAGTAAAGAAAACCTGATACGACAAATTTTACCGAAAGTGACAATTTCCATTAGACACTCCAGAACTACCAGCGGGGACTGATGACCATAGATGTTAAGTCCCATAGTGCTCAGAGCCATTTGAGAAATACCAGCGTAATTTCAATGAAAGACAGAAGTGTAATCATCAGTATGTACAAAATTTTCAGCAATCGCAGATACATTTAGGTAACAATAGAGGTTTTTCGCAGCAACAGCATCAAAGCCAGCCGGTTAGCATACCTAACCAACAATGTAACGTGCAAGGTCAACCAAGCTTTAATGTTTTGCCACCTACACGTATAGCGTCGGCTCCGCCAAATAGTAACGCACAGCAACAAGGAAATAACTACGTACAGAAAACACATCATTTTAACTCGTATCGCAATGCGCCGTATAACAATGATTATTATGACAGGCGTAAAAGTAATGAGCACAATTTTCAGCGTAACAGTCGGTCTTACCAACAACAGAATCATTCGCAACAACAGATTATCATGAATGAACCAGACAGTAGGTATCATCCCGGACCTAATTCGTCAGGACAAAGTAACAGAACAGTACAAATAGTTGAAATGCCACAGCATCCTCCCGCAAATAACAGCACGTCAGAAAGAATTTGACTAGATACGGTAGAGGTTGCATCTTCCAGCAACGTAAGCAATACTTCAGATACACAGAATCTTGTTCACGAAAATGTTATTTGAAACATGCCTTGTTGAATGCACCTCTTTTACCACACCCAGATCTTACTAGAAATTTTTCCATTGACACCGGCAGTTCTAACACCGCTTTAGGCGTACACATTTTTCAGGAAATTGATGAAAATGGTTCTACAGTAATTAAAAACATTGCGTTTGCGAGTCGCATTCTGTCACCTGCTGAACGGAATTATTCTGTTACAGAACTTGAAACATTATGTGTTGTATGGGCATTTACGAGATTTAGGCATTTTCTTTATGGAAGACATACGACCGTTTACACAGGTCATAGAGCTATCCAGTTTTTACTTTCAGCAAAATTTACACACGACAGGTTAAGCAGATGGAAACTTTATTTACAGGGATTTAATTTTACAATTTTTCACATTCCCAGTACGCAAAATATTGTAGCAGACGCACTATCCCGTTCTCTCAGTAACAATCAACAAGACATCGCAACCAACTTCTGCCAAGAAAATTTTAGCGTCATGTATATTCAACAAGTTGCATTCGAAAATTTTATTTCGGCATCACTACGAGACATAGCACAGGAGCAGAGCAAAGACAACGTGTGGAAAGAAATTAAACACCTTTGGCAAGATAGGAATAATGTTACCATCAGAAACCATTACACTGTACGCAATAATAATCTGTTTCGCCGCTCTCACCCTGACAGCAACAACTGGTTACTATGCATTCCTGACGAACTTGTTAACAAATTAATTTTGTATACTCACTTAAGTTACGCACATTACGGAGCCAGAAAATGTTTTCTTATACTGAGACAGAACTGTTATTTTGCCAACATGGAGAAACGTATTCGACGAGTTTTAGCGTCATGTAAAATCTGCCAGAGAGCTAAATCAGACACGACTTCACATATTCCTCCGTTACATCCCACTGTACCTGTTAAATTGAGACACATGGCCGCTGTAGACATTTTTGGTCCGATACCCAGAACTAATAGAGGTTTTTGCTACATCTTTGTCGCTGTTGAACTCACTTCGAAATTTGTTACCTTCACTCCGTTACGCAAAGCTACTGCTAGATCTGTTTCGAATGCATTTGTAAAACATTTTTTATTTCATGTAGGGCATGTATTGAAAGTAATTTCCGACAATGGACCACAGTTTCGATCTGCTATATGGAAATGTATTTTACAAACAAGAAACATTTCTCCGATCTATATATCCAGGTATCAGGCTTCTTCGAATCCTTGTGAACGTCTAATGAAAGAAATTGGTAAACTGTGTAGAATATACTGCCATAAAAAACATATTGACTGGGACATACACATACTCTCATTCCAGGATGTAATTAACTCCATACCAAATGAATCTACTATGCTATCTCCGACTGTTATATTGAAAAAAGTTGAACCACCTAACAAAATTAAAGAATTAGTATCCTTTCCTACATCTCGCCGACTATGCCACCATGAAGTAATTGACATTGCACTCAACAACATCAAACGTGCCGCAGAGCGCCGGAGAAGACAGCAAAAACAGGTTTGTACACGCCGTGACTTTCACATTGGACAGAAGATATTAGTACGCACACATTATTTATCCAACAGAGGAAAGAGTAGATGTAGTAAATTTGAGCTTCTATACGCAGGTCCATATCGAATTCGCAGCATTCCTCACCCCAATGTAGTACACGTCGAAACTCTGAGAACCAGAAAAAGCAAAGGCAATCACCATGCCTCCAATATTAAACCCTTTATTGAATGAACATACTCAATGATTTATCACACTGTAATGCCATTTCGTGATTTTTATATGACCACTTATGCAATTATATTTATATGAACACTTACTGATGATTATCATATTTTTCTTGGCAAGTGCCCGGCAAGGTAGGGTTAGCAGGTCACATTTCTTGGCGTTACACATCAGACCGTGCACATTTTTCCAGATAAACTTACATATTTTATGACTAATTATGCAATTCTATCCATGTGACTACTAACTGATGATTATCATATTTTTTCTTGGCAAGTGCCCGGCAAGGTAAGGTTAGCAGGTCGCTTTTCTTGTCGTTATATATCAGACCGTGCACATTTTCCATTTTTCGTGTATGTATAATTGTTTTCCTGTTTGTTTGCACTACGAAATCTTTAAGATATAACAAACACCAGTTGACTTTGACATTTTTCCTTATGATATCTCAATATCTTGACTATTCTACAGTTTTTTCCATTACATTATAACACTGTGTGTACATTTTTTGCACTTGAAAACTGTCCATGTTTTTGACATAATACGTTTTCTGTCATGCTATGCTGAATGCTTAATTATATCACTAGAAACAAGTTTTTATTTAGTGAGTATATGATTTAAATGCAAGATATTAATCCTTATTCATCATTTTCAGAAAGCAATAACGTGTAAAAGAAATAACTTAAACAAACCACAGTGGATTACTATGAAATGGGAATTTCACCTTCGGAATGAACGAAAGAAAATGGAATACCTTGTGATGAAGAGTAAATGGATCAGAATTAACAAGCATTAACAAGAATATACTATACACATCGTATGATAGCAGTCGTAACTAATTATTTTTCTTTCAGAATACGAGGCGATTGATGCAGGCTGTCAGACAGAACTACACATCTTAGTTTTAGTGATGAAATAGGCTAGAAATAAGAAACTCTATACTATGAATAGTTTTATGAAGTAAATGGTAATATGAATAATGAATAATGTGTCTTTTTGCAGATGATAATGAATGATGGTGAGTAGTTATATGAAGAATATGCTAATATGAATAATGAAGTTTTCTCTTTGCAGCTGATGATAGTGATGAAGTTCTGGTAATATGAATAATGAAGTTTTTCTTTGCAGATGAGGATAATGATGAAGTTTTTATATTTACTGTTAGTTAAGAAATTCTATGTAGTTATTTAAGTATTTGTTGCAGTTCGTTTTGACAACATGTCTTATGTCGCATGGTATAATGACTGAATGTTTTGGAAAAGACAGCTAGAGTACATACATATTGAGTACACGTTTCATTACCTGTTAATTCGAAGTTCACTACTTTTCAGCATAATATGCGTTTCTTCGTTCAGCTCAATAATCCATTTTGTATTTTTTCCAGGAGAAGCTCTTCATGAAATTAATGTGCTATAAGCAGTTAGTCATTAAACCTGCTCTAGTACTTGCATTTTTTTTACCCATTTGTGTGTGTCATTCATGAATGTGATCACATATACTCTACTTGTTTCATAACCTTGCTACAGCTGACTCATGATGAATTATTTGCAGCAATAAGTCAAAAGCAAATATTTTCATGCCCCAGCAATTAATTATCGATCCCAACGCAATGCATTGCTAGCACAAAAAAAGATATTACCAGTCCCAAATAATGCTACAAGTTTAAGAGATATTTATAGTACTAAATATAATGCAGATTTCTCAGATGTACTGAATCCATTATGCTTATGTATTATTGGACCACAGACCTTGACTAATAGTTACATAGTGTTACATTTTAAATATGTCCTATGTCACTTGAATGATGAGTTCTGAGTAATACTGAATGATGTTTTGTAATAATGCATAAATGCTATGCCAATAATTTCTGTAAATAAGATTTTTTTTATACTCTATAAATGCTATGCCAATAATTCACTCTCATTTTGAATGATGACTTCTGAATAATACTGAATAATGTTTTATAAAACTATATGAATACTTTGTAACTGGCCAATGAATGCCACTGTTTCTCATATTTTAAATTTGTCTTATGTCACTTACATGCTATTATATATGAATACCAGTAGCTTGATGCTACAAACTCCTGTTTTGAATGATGACTTCTGAATAATGCATAAAAATGGTTTGTAACTGGCCAATGATTACTATAACTAGATGAATTATGTAAATGCTATGCCATTAATTAACTCTTGCTTTGAATGATCACTTCTGAATAATGCATAAAAATGGTTTGTAACTGGCCAATGAGTGCCAATATTTACTGTAATTAAATGACTTATGAATAATGTTCTGTAACCACTTAGTACAGAAATGTTTAGTAACTAGGCAATGAGTGCCAACAGTTACTCAAATCGGTTGATAGACTAGTGTAATTCTCAATGATGACTAGCATAAGACAATGTCCTTCACCTTCTGACCTAATTACCAGAAATTACTGCAATATCCGTTTGTCCCATCCATCCTCATGATCATGGAGCACTATATTTGGATTTTCCACTAATTCTACGTTGGTGAAAGAGTATGGATTCTACAAGAATGTGGTGTTGACACATCATGCTGTCCACCACCTTGAACGATGGAGATGTTATTATGGTCCCACTGTTTGGTGTACCTAATGTACTACCAAAATGATAACATTGAATATTAATACGACATTTCAGTGTCTTGACTACACTGATTAATACTTCAGGAGAGAGAACTTCAGGTTGTCTCACTTGGTGTTGTGCTTCTGTAGAAAGATATGGACTTTCAGTGCAGCTACGTGCAACCTACTGTGCTACAACCATGATGCAATCCTTCCCTTTCCTTTCCTAGTTCTTGTAAAACGGTAAAAAATATATACAGTGCGTGTGCTCTTTATGCCATTTGTTAATATGTTTTGTACTCATTGCGTATCCTAGTTCTTGTAAAATGGTAGAGACATATACAGTGCATGTGCACTTTATGTCATTTGTTATTATGTTTTGTACTCATTGCGTATACATTTTGTCATTTCTTGATATGTTCTGTACTCAGTACATGTGCACTCTATTTCATTTCATGTTCTGCACTTATATATATGTATATATTCTGTGTCTGTAAACTTAGTTAATTAAGTAGATTTTAGAAAAATTTGTTGCTCATGGCAAGTCCAATTGACTCACCATCACTGCCAAATTTTTGCCCCCCCAGTGGAGGGTTATGTAAGAGGTCCGAGCAGATGTAATTTCGATGTATTGCTCACGCGCTGCCTGCAATATGCAAGGTATAAGAGAATCTCTGACCAGAGAGCAGTGTTGACTGCAGTAGGAACTGTGTAGCTGTAGCAGTAAGTTGTTGCTAGTCTGGAGTCTGCTCTGGTCTGGTCTGGTGTATCGTGTTGGGTGGCCGGTCGCGGTGCAGCGATGCCGGAGCCTGAGTATTATTGTATAAGGTAAAAAGCAGCCTCGCGCATATGTAGTAATGTTATCTCAATTCCCATGTAAATGTTTTAAATATGTCCTAATTACAATCTTTCTGATATAAAGTAATTTTTAACAATCATTCATTTCAATTTAAAGAATTTACTAATTTCTCCAATCCATGATCATCCCAATTAATGCAAAAAAAAAAAATCATTTGTTTCCCTTTCATAAATCACGAATCTATTGGCCAGCATTGCACAGGGCTGTGCCAGAAAAATGTATTGTAAGAGCAGATATATATATGCGTTATCCGGCGACTTCATTGAGGTAAGAATTTTTCTCTTTTTTATTCAGAATGATCTTTCAGGGCCATGACAAAGCACTGCTGTCGTCCAAAATTTACCAGGTTAAATTCGCAGTGAATTATTGAAAAGTCATAAGTGAGCGACAATTTAATTGAGAGGTTAGTTGCATTGTATTATTACCAGGTTACTGAATTTATTTTTTTAGTGGGACGTTACACTGAATGTGAATGACATAATTATAATTTTTGCTGTTGAGAGGTTTAGGAATAATTCTGTTTTGAGGTTACACTAGTCAATAATAATTTTTGTGGGGAGGTTACACAACTACTAAGCTGCTCAATGTCAAAATATTCCGACACTACCGCAGCGAAACAACAACACAGGCCAATGGCACTCGCTGCTGCGAATGCAAAAACAAACCATGAACGCACCTACAAACCCGCAGGCGAATCCAAACACAAAAGTGCAACGAACACAACAGCTCGGAGACTGGTACAGACAGCACCCGATCGTAAACTTAATTGAAGTAGCTAATGATACAACTCCGACAGTGTCTACACACACCACAAATGTGACGTCAAACTAAGAACAGTCGCAACTGTGCCCCACGTCGTCACTGTGGAATAAATGGGGGGCGACTTCGATCTAAATTATCTATTTGACACACCTACTTTGCAAACACACGAAGAATATGTTCCAAACAGTTCTGTACAGCAACCACTATTACTTATAAGATACAATCACGATGAGAATTTATCAGATGAACTCCTGCAAGAGAACACGCAATATCTGTCGTTCATCAATTAGTGAAATTGTCTTAGCCTCAACCACTGGTGTTGTAGGTTGTATTCCTACTACAATTATTCTGGTCACAGGAGCGGCTATTAGTGTCTTATCATATGATTTTTATAAGAGGATGTGTGAATTTGAAAGTGTGCCAGAGTATCCTGTCCAAAATTGCAAAATTTTAACTGCCGTAGGTAGTAAGTCTTTTAGAGTTAAGAAACAGGTATTTGTGACTGTAAAGGTAGGTAATGGAACCCTAGAATGGCCAATTCTAGTCGTCCAAAACCTGGTTACAAATTGCATATTAGGTTTAGATATTTTATGTGAGGACAGCACAACTGACTTCTCCAAACGTAAATACATACTTAGAGATGAGGGCAGCGAAATTTCAATTGATCTGGATACGAGGACTCTAAAACATGAAAAATCTTGTACTGGGTACAAGATTCAATTAATACACGACACTGATGAAGTTGATGCACACACACACGCACCTGATCTCGAGATCGAGGATCTTAAAGTTTTAATTAGTGATAAGTTGTCACAAACCACAGTTGTCACACAAGATGAACGCAATGAAATCTTTGATGTTTTTTCTAAATATATACAGGTTTTCAGCAAACGACCAGGTGTGATCAACACATACATTTATAAGATAGAAGTTAAGCCTCACCAGATTTTCTTCCACAAAACATATAATGTGCCACTGTCACAACGCCCCGCAGTATGGCACGAGTTGAAGCAAATGCTACAGTGGAAAATTATTGAACCTTCTACGTCATCTTATTGCAGTCCTTTACTTGTCGTAAAGAAACCCAATGGAAGTGAGGTGGATGCTTGGGTGAGATACACCAAACAACACCTTATAATCAGGAGTTGATTTATTTACCTCTTCACACAAGTAAGGCTTACAGAGAACTGGATGGCGGAACTACACAAAGATAATGTTTTGCTAGGTTCAAAGATGATGCTCAGATCGATACTGGTGTCGATCTCATCGGCGCCACAGAAGTATCAGAGTTGTTCTGGACGCTGGCGTAATTAATGAAATTATTTTACCAGTCCGCACGGAACCAGATAATTTAGAAGAGCAGCTCCAAAAATTTTAGATTCTAGGTATTTTTCTAGCATAGACTTGACAAATTCATTCTGGCAAGCCCCGCTCACCCCACATTGTAGAAAATATACTGCTTTCATATTTGGAAGGCTAACTTACCAATTTCGTGTTCTTCCCTTCGGACTGAACGTCAGTTCAGGCGTGTTTATCGTTGCTTTAAACACAGTACTTGGTGTTGAATTAGGTGAGTCGGTCACTCACTATGGAGATGACTTGCTCATAGCCAGCAAAACATGGTCCAAACACATCGACACCTTACAAAGGATTCTGCACAAATTTGCACAAGCTGGAATGACAGCTAATCACAAAAAATCGAAATTTGCTTGCAGAGAAATCAAGTATCTTGGACACATTATTAATGCTCAAGGTATACGACCTGATCCAAGCAAATAAGACGTAATCAGTAATTTTCTTGGTCCACGGACTAGAAAACAATTGAAATCTTTTCTTGGACTCTGTTCTTTGTTCCGACGATTTGTACTACACCAACCTGTAAACAGCAAACATCTCTGCGACCTTCTAAAAAAGAACCAGATATGAATATGGTCTGATCAGTGACAGAAAGATTTCGATAGTATTAAGCATGCAATAGTCAATGCAAACATTTTGGAACATCCTGATTTTAATTTAGATTTTTGTATGTGTTGTGATGCCGCATCCTATGGATTACGCTATTGTTTATTTCAAGTTGTAAAGAATGGAGAGCATAAACTGGTGAAAATTATTAGTTTTGCGAGCCGCACACTTAGTGAATGTGAACGGTCATACTCTACCACCGAACTTGAAACACTGTTATAGTGTAGGAGTTCATGAAATTTAATTATTATTTACATGGTAAGCACACAAAGATTTATACTGACCACCAGGCTCTCACATTTTTGTTAACCTGTAAGCTAGTACATCCCAGATTACCACGTTGGGCTCCATCACTACAGAATTATTCTTTTGAAATTGTACACATAAAGGGAAAAGACAACGACATAGCCGACGATTTGTCTCGCCTATCACAAGGTTTGAATCAGAGTAATTCCGACCTGGAGAATGTAAATACCTACAGAATATTTCTTATGCAGGTTAAACAATATCACCAATACTATTCTGACTTATGCAGAAATATGTCAACATTGCAAGAATCCGATCCGCACTGGAACAAGGTAAGAATTTTACTCACGAATCAACCTGACCATCATCTATCAAACCGATATTTAATACATAATGATGTGTTATTTTATCGCCGACATCCTAAAGCCACTACTTGGTGTGTCTAATTTGGCACACACATTTTGTTTGGGCTCATTATTGTACCAAGAAGCGCTTAGCAAAACTCAGAACCTATTGCTATTTTTGTAATATGAGACGTAAGATCCACAATGTACTCAAGACGTGTGTGATCTGCAAGAAATCTAAACCATTGAACGTATCCACAAAAACTGGTCTACATTCCATTTTACTCAGCGAACCTTTAGAAATAGCAAGTACTGACATAAGTGGTCCACATCATCGGGAGGTGCTTGTGCTTTCTGCTGCGGAGCAGCTAAATGATGTAGGGGACAGATGACCGCCTGCCATCGTCCACACCGTCCACCTGACCGTGGCTGCCCCACCGTCTCTGCAGGAGCCTCCAGCAGGCAGCACACATGACTGTGCGCACTGATGGTGGGCACTAACTGCACCTTTTGTGATGAGTGGTTTCTGACGAGCAGTTCAGACGGAGATTTCCCTATTAACATGGACATACTGATCTGTATGTGCAATAATTTGTTGATTCTCCAATTTTATTGTGTAAAATATCGCTTTTGTTGTTAATGTATGTCTTCTGACAAAGTGTAGAACTGCTTCTGTTTTCAGTGTGTATAGGTATTGTCTAGGTTGTAATTAATAAGATAATTTGAAAGTATTTTCTCTATGTAAAGTTTTCCAATGGCCAATTAGGGATATATTTTATCTAATATTTTGTGAATATTGATGATATTTTGTTGCTTAAACAAGATAATACGCATTGCTGTGTCAAAAAGAGGACGCGAGAATATAACAGAGTGCTATGAGGATATTTTGATATGACTGTTTTGAGTATTTGGTTAAGTGAAAGCGATGTGAACGCTGTGGTATACTAATTTACTACGGTGCATTGTAATGAAAATGGAGGTTACTGCTGTATTAAAACCCGTGGATTATTAAAACACTGTGCTCGTGGATTTGAGCCGTGTGGGAGACGGAGTTTTAATAATAGGGAATTCTTGATAAGAACTGTGTGAACTGTAATAATTAAATGCTGAAGTGTATCAAACTGTAATTTAAGCAATCGTCTTTTGTGTGAGGATTAAAATGAAGTTCAGGCAGACGGTATCTGACAGATTGTATGGGCCATTCGCGCATTTTACGTGTGTGTATGTGTGTGTGTGTGTGTGTGTGTGTGTGTGTGTGTGTGTGTGTGTGTGAACTAAAATTAATATATATGCTGTGACGAAATAAATTTGGAAATGGTGTGTGCTGTTGACAGTATTATCTATGTTTTGCCCTAATTAAACGTTAAACTCCAATCCCGAAATTGTCGAACGGTGGACAGCCAGTGAAGAAATTCAACACCTTAAATTTTAATTTTATACTTTCTGCCACTAAACTTTGGACTACAGAGTGTTCTTCAATCCAATCGTGAACTTGAGTCCCAGTGACATGAAACACTGTCATCCATAAAAATTACATCGTTGTTTGGGAACATGAAGTCCGTGAATGGTAGCAAGTCGTGTCTAGGTAGCCGAACACAACCATTTGTGAGCAAAGATCGGTTCAGGTGGTCCAGAGGACGCAGTCTGTTCAAGATAGACGCAGTATACAGCAGTGCGGCGCGCCGCCACCACCAGCTCTCACAGTCTCTTGTTGACAGCCTGGGTCCACGGCTTCGTGACGCCCGCACCACACTCGAACCCCGCCATCAGCTCCTATCAACTGTAACCAGGACTCGTGTGACCAGCCCACAGTTCTCCAGTCGTTTAGCGCCCAGGCAATACGACCGCGATCCCAGGCCAGGCGCTGCCACTGATGTCGCACTATTAGCGTCGGTCGTCCGCTGCCATAAATCATTAACGTCAAATTCTGCCGCACTGCCCTATCGGGCAGGTTCTTCGTACGACCTACATTGATTTCTGTGGTTATGTCACGCAGTGTTGTTTGTCTCTTACAAGGGAACCTCCCCATCGCACCCCCCTCAGATTTAGTTATAAGTTGGCACAGTGGATAGGCCTTGAAAAAGTGAACACAGATCAAGCGAGAAAACAGGAAGAAGTTGTGTGGAACTATGAAAAAAGTAAGCAAAATATACAAACTGAGTAGTCCATGCGCAAGATTGGCAACATCAAGGATAGCGTGAGGTCAGGAGCGCCGTGGTCTCGTGGTTAGCGTGAGTAGCTACGGAACGAGAGGTCCTTGGTTCAAGTTTTCCCTCGAGTGAAAAGTTTAATTTTTTATTTTCAAACAATTATTATCTGTCCGTCCGTCCGTCCGATGCGAGGTAACTGCGCCGTAGTATGGGGACGCTACACCTAAACAAACATCGAAACACACGTCAGTCGACTACAGCGAACGGAAGAGAGAGTATTCCTGCTAACGAGGCTCCCTGGCTGGCAGTTGACTGTTCGCTACTTTGGACGAGAGTGCATTAAATACGTGAGACGTATTGCGTGCGCAATACGAATTCAGCAAATATAGCTCGCGACTTCAATAACAAGGTCAATGAATATTTTCCGAACTGTAAGTTTGCGGTGCGGTGCGCAAAACACAGACACTAAACTTATTGCAGTGAACAGAGACGTCAATGAACGAACGGACAGATCATAACTTTGCGAAAATAAAGAATGTAAACTTTTCGCTCGAGGGAAGACTTGAACCGAGGACCTCTCGTTCCACAGCTGCTCGCGCTAACCACAGGACCACGGCGCTCCTGAACTCATACCATCCTTGAAGTTGCTATCTTCCACATGGACTATTCACTTTGTATATTTTACTTATTTTTTTCATAGTTTCACACAACTTCTTCCTGTTTTCTAGATTGATCTGTGTTCAGTTTTTCGAGGCCTATCCACTGTGCCAACTTATAACTAAGTCTGAGGGGGGGTGCGATGGGGAGGTTCCCTTGTTAGCAGTGGCGACTTTACGCAGACGCCAAGTGAAGGCCGTCGGCCAGTGCGTCATCCACGGTGAGACTTAACGCCTCAAATTCGGTATCCTCGGCCCACTCTTGACATTGTGGATCTCGGAATACTAAATTCCCTGAAGATTTCCGAACGAAATGTTGCATGTGTCCAGTTCCAACTGCCATTCCGCTTTCAAAGTCTGTTATTTCCCGTCGTGTGGCCACAGGAATCACCAGAGTACGAGTGACGGGTTCGCCGGCGGACTGTCCTTCCGCCGTGTGTATATCTTCATATCGCTGTCCCACAACATTACTCACGTCCGTCTACACCAGCAGAGTCGAAGAATTTTTCATCAGTACAGCTACAAAAAGTATAGAAAGGCTCAGCAGCTTAATACAGTGACTAGGTTACGCCGATAGTAAACATGTTTCAGAATATGTTTATTAGAGCATTTTTCAAATGAATCCGAGGACTCCACATCTGTATGGCTTACCCATATTCAGCAAGCCAGTAATTCCGAACCGACCAGTGGTACCTGCAACACTAGCTCCAGTGCACAATATTGCCAGGAGGATAATCACTATTATGAGGAGAAAAGTGAACTTCACAGGTAAATATAGCATTAAGAACAGTTAAGATTTACTTAACTGATGCTAAGATTCCAACAAATGCAAAATTACTCTCTTTATATACAGAGCGATATGAGGATATTTTGATGTGACTGTTTTGAGTATTTGGCTAAGTGAAAGCGATGTGAAGGTTGTGGTATACTTATTTCCTACGCTGCATTATAATTCAAATGGAGGCTACTGCTGTTTAAACTCGATGATTATCAAAAGACTCTGCTCGTGAATTTGAGCTGTGTGGGAGATGGAGTTATAATAATAGGCAATTTTTGATACGAGCTGTGTGAACTGTATTAATTAAATGCTGCAGTGTATCAAACTGTAATTTTGTTCCTCAGAGGTTTTAAGTAATCGTCTTTTGTGTGAGTATTATAATGAAGTTCAGGTAGTCGGTATCTGACCGATTGTATGGGCCGTTCGCGCATTTTACGTGTTGTGTGTGTGTGTGTTTGTGTGAAATAAAATAGATGTACACGCTGTGGTAAAATGAACTTGAAAACTGTGATAAAATAAACTGCTGTTGGCAGTATTATCCGTGTTTTGCCCTAATTAAACAGGTGTCCGGATACTTTTGATCACATAGTGTAAGTCCGAAAGAACTGACAGCGCACATGTAAATAAATGCGTCTTAACGGCAATCAATCATAATCTTCAGCACGCATGCATTCTTCGTTCGACCTCTAGCGGGAATGAGGTGAGGCTACGAACAATGAGCATAATGGACGAGGGGCACTACGTCTGTATTGTTGGCAGACGTGTGGGAATGCGGGTTGGACGGAAAACGTGCTCGGATGGCCGAAGTGGTTATCGTGACCGCTCACGGTAAGTTGTAAATCCGCGTTCGAGCCCGAGTGCAAATTTTCACTTCTCGGCACAGGATTTATTTCAATGCCCAATTGCGGCTGATGTCGAAGTTCGTCTTCCGTCATGTTTACATACGGCTGCAGGGTCATGAATGGTGCCCCTCCTTTCGGACATGTCCGAAACAACAGACATCACACACATAAATACAATCATTATGCTTCAGAATTTCTTATTTACGAAGTTTTTAATTTTTCACGATGAAACTAAGTACTTCTTTGGTAACATACAATCGTATAAACCAAAATTTCTGTAATAAGTTCCATTTGCAGAGAAGAAAACAGGCAAGATTGTAATAATTATAGAGGAAAGAAGGTTGTATGGTGAAACAGTCGTGAAGCAGAAATTGTAGTTCTGGAAGAACAGCAGAGATTAAACTCTGTAGATTAAAGAAAGAGTGTTTTTGAAAAATCGATTTTTCGAACCCAAATCCATGACATCCCTCTTATGGGCAGAAAATTGTGAAAACACAAAAATATTTTGATTCGTTTGGTTTGAAGTATTCTTTGCGCCAATACAAAAGTGTTTTAGACCGAATCCTGATTTAAAGACCCTAATTGTCAGTTTAAATGATAGAGTGAGACACACTCAGTTTTAGCCGGCGGGTGTGGCCGTGCGGTTGTAGGCGCTTCAGTCTGGAACCGCATGACCGCTACGGTCGCAGGTTCGAATCCTGCCTCGGGCATGGATGTGTGTGATGTCCTTAGGTTAGTTAGGTTTAAGTAGTTCTACGTTCTAGGGGACTGATGACCACAGATGTTAAGTCCCATAGAGCTCAGAGCCAACCACACTCAGTTTTTGCTCTGTGTGTACAATGCTTTTTGAGTTCATAAACCTAGGGCATTTTTTCCCGTCGCTTTGAGCTTTCAGATATTGGCTACGCTGTTTTTAGTCTTTTCAGTTCTTTTCTATAGCAATAAAGTTAACACGTGTGTTTTTTTCTGAACAATTAAAAGCTGAGATCGACCTCCTAAGTTTACAAGAAAAGTTCTGGAGGACTTGGAAGAAAAAAAAATAGTCAATATACCCTTTATAAGTACAAGGAGAGATGACAGTCATTTATCTAGTGATAGTTGTCTAAATGTAAGGTTGGATGATACTAATACTTCTATGAGCACAGACTCAAATGGAAGTGCTCTTTAAGGAACAGTCTGCTTTCCACCCTTCTACATATAGTGGTGATGCAGAATGTTATATTGGATATCACAGAACGTTTAGAGGATATCTACACCTAAATGTACATGATTATATTATTCTGCTATTCCCAATCAGGTGCCTAGCAGAGGGTTCATCGAACCACCTTTAAGCGCTTTCTCTAACGTTTCTCTCACGAACAGCGCGCGAGAAAAACGAAATCTTTTCGTGGGATCTGAGATTTCCCTTCTTTCATTGTAGGATAATTTCTCCCTATGTAAGTAGGCACGAACAAAATTTTTTCACATTCTAGATAGAAAGTTGGTGATTGAAATTTCATGAGAAGATCCTGCTGCAGTGAACACACTATTGTTTTAATGACTGCCACCCCAGTTCGTGTATCATATCGTGAGACTCTGTCATCTATTTCTCGGTGACACAAGACGAGCTGCCCTTCTTTGGACTTTTACGATGGCCTCCGTCAGCCCTGTCTGATATGGGTCCCACACAGCACAGGACCGGAGGGCAGGGGAAAGCGCAGTACAAGCACTCTGTTTAGCAGAACTGTCACTGCTAAGCCAATAAATCGCACTCTTTGGCTTACCCTCCCTACAACGTTGCATTTAAAAGCTATTCGTAATTATAACCCCAAAGTATTTAAAACTTTTAGATTTGTTTCATTTATATTGTAACCGAAATGTGGTGCACTCCTTTTAGGATTCCTGAGGATGACTTCTCACTTTTCATTATTTATATTCGGCTGCCGCTTTTCATACCATAAACATATCTTGTCTAAACCATTTTGCAATTAGTTTTGATCGTCTGATGACTTAACAAAACGGTGAAATCACAGCGTTATCTGCAAACGATCTACATTGCCTCCTAAATCATTTGTGTAGTTTAGGAACGCCAGTTATCATTTATATTTTACTCGTTCACTTTCCGTAAATTGCCACGAAGTGTGACGTTTCGGATAGGAAATCACGAATCCAGTCGCACGACTGAGACTATATTTCATAGGCACGCAATTTCGTTACCACCCGCTTGAGAGAAACGGCATCAAAAGGCTTTTGGAAATCTTGATATATGGAATCAGTTTGAGATCCCCTGATGATAGCACTCATTACTTTGCGAGAATAAAAAGCTAGTTATGTTTCACAAGAACGATACTTTTTGAATCCATGTAGGCTGTTTGTCAATAAATCTTTTTTTTTTTTTGAGGTCATTCATAATGTTCAGAGTCAGTAT
This sequence comes from Schistocerca americana, assembly GCF_021461395.2. Classification (NCBI taxonomy): domain Eukaryota; kingdom Metazoa; phylum Arthropoda; class Insecta; order Orthoptera; family Acrididae; genus Schistocerca; species Schistocerca americana. The sequence continues at coordinate 199,263,125 of NC_060127.1, forward strand.
ACGTCCCAAAATCCCACAGAAAATCGACGTTAGTCATTATGGGTCTGTAATTCAGTGGACTACTCGTACTTCCTTTCTTGGCTGTTGGTGTAACTTGTGCAAATTTCAAGTCTTTGGGTACGGATCTTTCTACTAGCGTATGGTCGTATATGATTGCTAAGTGTGGGGCTGTTGTATCAGCATACTCTGAAAGCAACTTGATAGTTATACAACCTGAACCGAAGACCTTGTCCTTATACAATGATTTAAGCTGCTTCGATACAACGAGGATATCTAGTTCTAAGGTACTCACATTGACAGTTCTAGACTGCTAATATGAAATATTTACATTGTCTTCCTTTGTGAAAGAAGAAGCTGTATGTTCGTTTAGAACATAAAAACATGTCAGTAATGCGTTACAGACAATGTAAATGCAATTAAACAGAAAACGCAGTTTCTTGTAAGCTTTGTTTTTCCGAGCTTAATGTATCTTTCCTCTGAAACCATTTATCCTACAGCAAAGAAATTATAACAACCAATTGTCTTAGTACCAAGGGATGAAGTGACACTTTTTTTAGCTTTCCAGCTCTATTATATGGGAATTTTATTTTAAAAATTTGCCCACAAAATAGTTTTTATTAAAAAATTACAAATTACAGTTTTAATACATCTTCCTTAAAAAAAGTGCCAGATTGTTAGCAAGTAGCTTGAATGAATCTAAAAAAAAATTCCGTGTTCTAATGTTAATACTTCCTGAGAAAAGGTGCACTGAAACCGATCAATTTAACATGGCGGAGACAGAAGGTACCCCCTCCCCTTAAAGTGGTGACTAATACTTTGTCTGATGAGGCACTTTAAAGTCACCCCAGGGACGCAACTGCACAGGGGCACCCTAACGACCGCAGACTGCAACACATGGACACTCTGCGGGTGGCCTGAACGTCAGGTTTAAGGCGCCACCGTACAGAGGCTGACTCACGCACGATGTCAGCGGAAGGGAACGGAACGAAAGGCGACGTCACCGTCACACCTGCCTCCACACAGGGCGCAACGTTAAGACAACGTCTTTTCATTAAGGCCCGCACGGCATGGCAAAATGGAAGTCATGATATAGCCTGAGGGCCAAATGTTGGGGAACAGAAACACCGAGACGTGAACTGTTTTCTAATCTACAAATTGCGCATATCAAATCAAAATTGTATCATTCTAGATTCAACTGAAGACACCTTAAAATAAAAGGCGAAACGGGTTTGTAACAAAGAGAACACGGTGCAGAAAGGAAAATGCCTTATTTACTTACAAAACGAATATAGTAACAGTACTTATTACCGTCGAAACAAATTCTGTAACCTAGAATCTTGACGAAAGTAAACTGCTTAGAAGTGGAAAAGTGACGTTTAAACTTTTTAGAAAACTGGCTGGGTGTGACTAGGACCCCGCGGAGGGTGCTTCGCAAACTCAATTATGTACGTAGACGGTTCATCCATTCCGAGAATCGACGATCTCGATGATTTTTGCCTGTTATCGATATTGTTACTGGCAAGATATCGGTCCCAGGGACTCAAAGACTTTCGAGAACTTTTTAATCCCAAATACGAAGTCGCATAACAAATGACAAAAGAAATATTTTTTCGTGTGATACAAAAATGGAAATGACAAGATTGGCAGGGAGGCCCCTGTAGCGCCTCGTTTTCTTCTCTCACCGAAAAATCTTAACACAAGCTTTAATAAAAAAAAATGTAATTTTAGCATTACTGAGGATGAGGAACCGGGGAATACGAATCACCCACAAGCTTCGCTTTACGTTTGCATTTATTGCAACACAACCAGTTAAAACACCAACAATTACGTGTTGTAATTGGTTAGGTGGGTCACAGCTATACTGACAACAATTTACACTAAACAGATTAAGGCTTGGAAATTTAGAAATTTTAAATTCCACGGAAATTAGGGAATAAACAGTTAAACTGGAGAACACCTTGGTTCAGATTTGACTGGTAGGCTATACATTATAGCACTGAAACACTTTTTGACGAAATAAACCGTAGAACACAGAGAAGTAAACAAATTCACGTGTTACAGGAAGCCGCATCAGTTAGCTTAATTTGAGAGTGATATTTCAGTGGGCTTACTTAAACACTAAATAAGACAGCATAAATCTAGCACCCATCAAAAGGGGCATATACATTAAATCATGGAAACAGCACAATGAATTTAAAGATATCATAAATATATATAAACTAGCTTCCAACACAACTCTGTTTCACCCTGAACAATTCAGCATATAAAAGGGGTTACAAATTATTCTTAAAACCATCACTTTTGGATCAAATTAATAAACTCGACCACAATAAGTTACTCTCTAGAGCTATATAAAACTATCATAAGATCAAAGGAATTCTAATGGACCTGCGCTGGCCTAAATCTAGCTTGACTAATTAAACACCCCCCCCCCCCTTAAGGCTGAGGCAGGTAAAGAAAGGGTACGATTGACCTCCACAAGGTGCTAAACATATTAATTGAAGCGATTTGCTGAAGAACAAACAGGTCACGATAAAAATCGTAAAAACCACCAGAAGCCGAGCAATTGCAACAGCATATAGCAAGAGACCCGCCAATAAATCTTTGCATATTACGGGCATTCACACTTCCAGAATAAGGGTAGAAAATACAAGACCTTATAGTCACTCAAGAAATGAGAGGACCGGAATGATCCGAACAAAATTACTATCAATTAACCTAAGTAATGAATTATATATACCCTATATGACTTGCGAGTGCTGAGACACTTAACAGACTATTAGGATGACATAACGTGGACTTGACCAGAACCTAAAAAGAGTGAACATTGCATGTCAGAACCCTGTTTCAAGGGCAGAACAAGTTTTACACAATTTAAAGAATAAATAGTTATTTAACTAATGAACTGAAACCTGATAGAAAACTGAATAAACAAGTTACACAAATGCAGATTTAAGTCACGTTTATTTTGGTTGCTTGACGTGCGTCATGAGTGGTATGGGACGTCCTGGTTATCGATTCAAACAAACCCAGGACTCGACCACAAGACAACAAGAACTCATTTCCAGTACATTGGGCTGAATATTATCGCCGAAATGAACCCAAAAGCACACAGTCGAAGAAACGGAAGAGAAAACTAAAGCGTCTGATAGGAACAGTCAACAGTAGTCACGACGAATAACTTCGCCAATATGGCCGGGTTACTGAATAACTTTTGAGTAGAATGTGAATGTCAACCACCACTAAACAAAGGTGTATGATAGGACTTACTTTGATTGATGCACAAACCGACGAATAGCTACCGGTACCGGGACACAGTCTTGCTTCCACACCGGCAACATAGAGGAAACAGAACTGACAGAATTTCAATCCCCCCCCCCCCCCCAAGAACCATGGACCTTGCCGTTGGTGGGGAGGCTTGCGTGCCTCAGCGATACAGATGGCCGTACCGTAGGTGCAACCACAACGGAGGGGTATCTGTTGAGAGGCCAGAAAAACGTGTGGTTCCTGAAAAGGGGCAGCAGTGTTTTCAGTAGATGCAGGGGCAACAGTCTGGATGATTGACTGATCTGGCCTTGTAACACTAACCAAAACGGCCTTGTTGTACTTGTACTGCGAACGGCTGAAAGCAAGGGGAAACTACAGCTTTAATTTTCCCCAAGGGCATGCAGCTTTACTGTATGGTTAAAATTACCGAACAATCAGTTTAATAAGTCACGGATGCAAAATACTAACGCGAATTCTTTACAGACGAATGGAAAAACTGGTAGAAGCCAACCTCGGGGAAGATCAGTTTGGATTCCGTAGAAATATTGGAACACGTGAGGCAATACTGACCCTACGACTTATCTTAGAAGCTAGATTAAGGAAAGGCAAATCTACGTTTCTAGCGTTTGTAGACTTAGAGAAAGCTTTTCACAATGTTGACTGGAATACTCTCTTTCAAATTCTGAAGGTGGCAGGGGTAAAATACAGGGAGCGAAAGGCTATTTACAATTTGTACAGAAACCAGATGGCAGTTATAAGAGTCGAGGGACATGAAAGGGAAGCAGTGGTTGGGAAGGGAGTGAGATAGGGTTGAAGCCTATCCCCGATGTTATTCAATCTGTATATTGAGCAAGCAGTGAAGGAAACAAAGGAAAAATTCGGAGCAGGTATTAAAATCCATGGGGAAGAAATAAAAACGTTGAGGTTCGCCGATGACATTGTAATTCTATCAGAGACAGCAAAGGACTTGGAAGAGCAGTTGAACGGAATGGACAGTGTCTTGAAAGGAGCATATAAGATGAACATCAACAAAAGCAAAACGAGGATAATCGAATGTAGTCGAATCAAGTCGGGTGATGCTGAGGAAATTAGATTAGGAAATGAGACACTTAAAGTAGTAAACGAGTTTTGGTATTTGGGGAGCAAAATAACTGATGATGATCGAAGTAGAGAGGATATAAAATGTAGACTGGCAATGGCAAGGAAAGCGTTTCTGAAGAAGAGAAATTTGTTAACATCGAGTGTAAATTTAAGTGTCAGGAAGTCGTTTCTGAAAGTATTTGTATGGAGTGTAGCCATGTATGGAAGTGAAACATGGACGATAACTAGTTTGGACAAGAAGAGAATAGAAGCTTTCGAAATGTGGTGCTACAGAAGAATGCTGAAGACTAGATGGATAGATCATATAACTAATGAGGAAGTATTGAACAGGACTGGGGAGAAGAGGAGTTGGTGTGGTACAACTTGACTAGAAGAAGGGATCGGTTGGTAGGACATGTTCTGAGGCATCAAGGGATCACCAAAGTAGTACTGGAGGGCAGCGTGGAGGGTAAAAATTGTAGAGGGAGACCAAGAGATGAATACACTAAACAGATTCAGAAGGATGTAGGTTGCTGTAGGTACTGGGAGATGAAGCTTGCACAGGATAGAGTAGCATGGAGAGCTGCATCAAACCAGTCTCAGGACTGAAGACCACAACAATAACAGAATTTCAATAACGTCTTGAATCAGACACCACTATTACGTTCCGAAGCCAGTAACCTTATCGAGGCCACGCCCACTCTAGGCATATTCCGTCGACACGACCACTCCCCCTGCCGGCCTTCCTGTCACCCCCGCTGCGCGTGCAGCGAGGAACCGCTCTGCGCAGAACACACAGCGCCCCCTTGGAATCGCAAGTAAACAAAAGATGGCGCGTGGCGCGAATTGAAATTAACGCTGCATGCGACATTAAGAGGGAGAGGAATCAAACTGTGAGAAAGACACAGTTCAGCCCCTATTCGGGAAAGTTCGGCCGCCAAGTGCAAGTCTTATTTCATTCGACGCTACATTGGGCGACTTGCGTGCCGGTTACGGGGATGAAATGATGATAAGGACAACACAAAACCCAGTCTCCGAGCGGAGAAAATCTCCACCCCGGTCTGGAATCGTACCCAGTCCCGCTTGCATTGGAGGTGAGCAAGTTACCATCCAGCTAAGCAAGCGGACTCCGTAAGATATAATTACAAGTTAATAATTTTCTGATTTCTTTTCCTTTACTTGTAATGTGAAACCTATCTTGTTGCCATATTTCGTGATTCTAGGTCAAAGGAAGTACCCTACAGGTTTTGATGGGTGAGTTTGCGACTATCGAAATATGTGACATAAGAGGCCGTATCTTTTCATTCTTAGAAGCTCTAATTTTTTACATCGCCAGGAGACCGAAGACCGTAATATCTGACATTAATTTCAACTTGATACGTGAGCCCTTTCCTCAGAAAAAAAGTTCTGAACAGTCGGACAAACAGACAGACACACAGAGTCATCCTATGAGGCTTCCGTTTTTACCGATTGTGTTACGGAGCCGTAAAACTCGACAATCATTTACTAAATGTACACATAAGCACATCTTATTTTTTTCATTATAAACAGTTTATGAAAGCCTGCGACAATAAAAGCAAGTGGTTTCCTTTGAATCAACTTTTTTGTTTACAAGACACGATTTTCGTTTACTTATTTCTGGCACGACGCTTTTCAGGAAGTGATTCTCATTTTTCGCATTTTCATGCGACATGTGTGAATGATGTTTCCGATGTGTGGAGTGCTGCCATTTTCTATTGGTTAGGTTAGGTTAGTGTTTAACGTCCCGTCGACAACGAGGTCATTAGAGACGGAGCGCAAGCTCGGGTTAGGGAAGGATTGGGAAGGAAATCGGGCGTGCCCTTTCAAAGGAACCATCCCAGCATTTGCCTGAAACGATTTAGGGAAATCACGGAAAACCTAAATCAGGATGGCTGGAGACGGGATTGAACCGTCGTCCTCACGCATGCATTTTCTATTGCTTTTACTTAATATGCAGGGTGTAAACAATGTTTCCAACAGACAACTGTGGTGGAGGGGAAGTCGAGACCAACAAACTGATACGCGGGACACTTGTGGTCTAATTTTTAGCCGGCAAGCAGCCTTAAATTGTCCTACAAAAGCAACCTAAGCCAGTGCGCATGCGCACCGTGAGATGCTTTGACTGAAATCCTCCTTGATGTTAATAACTCCTTAGCCTTCCACTTACAAAATGTAAAATTGAAGTTTGAGTGAACTGAGTAAATCGTTTCGTTTGTATGGCCTTCGTAGTATTACACAACTGTTAAATTTGTAAGTAGGCTGGGATGTCATGAACTGATATATATATATTATGACTTTTGAACACTATTAAGGTAAATACATTGTTCTTTATCAAAATCTTTCATTTGATAACTATGCCTATCAGTAGTTAGTGCCTTCAGTAGTTTGATTCTTTTATTTAGCTGGCAGTAGTGGCGCTCGCTGTATTGCAGTAGTTCGAGTAACGAAGATTTTTGTGAGGTAAGTGATTTGTGAAAGGTATAGGTTAATGTTAGTCAGGGCCATTCTTTTGTAGGGATTTTTGAAAGTCAGATTGCGTTGCGCTAAAAATATTGTGGGTCAGGTTAGTGTTGATCAGAATAAGTAAAGAGCTGAATGTCTGAGTACGTTCAGTTCTGCTCAGCTGTTTGAAAATCAAATAATGTAAGAGGTTCATCAGCACAGTCATTTCATTAATTTTTCTAAGGGGACGTTTCAAATTTACATCGAATTCTAGATGTAATTAATTTTTGCATAATATTTACAAAAGTCTTTTTTCTTCCATTACCTTGACGGGTAAGTTTAAATTAATGATCTTAAAGATATAAGTGACTAACCCGGTGGCGCAAAGGCCCACCCTCACACGACAGTCTTTCGGCGCAGTTATCTGAGCGGATGTGTGCGCGAGTATACGCGACAGGTCTCTAAAAATGTGATACGTTCACACCACACAGGCTCGTACTGCTCGCCCGCCATCTGTCGGTGCGAGAAGAAATTTCAGTTGCAAGCGACTACACTTCCAGGCTGTAACTTCAAAGTTTATTTCATTTATTCAGAAATGAAGTAAATTGTATTACGATCTCCGTTTGCTACTTGTGTTGCAAGTAGCAAAAAGCAAACAAAGCCTCAGATACAGAAAGACCGGTTGAAATGGTCTACTCTGTGGTTGCTTAAGCAAAGGCAGTTCTCACGCATAAACTTACTTCACGAGTTGCACGGCAAAATGTACGAATGGCGTAATTACTTGAGTATGGATTTAGAAACGAATAATTATCTTTTAACACTCGTAACTCCTAGTATAGAGCAGAAAAAAACTTGTATGGCGACAGCAGTTTCTCCACAAGAGTGGCTGACGGCGACGTTAACATTCACGGCAATAGAAGCTACAAGCATCTAGAATTTGCTCCTACAATTTCGAAAAAGCAATAAGTCAAGTAGTACTCATCACGTGTGCTATTTATGCTGTCCTAAGGAAAAATTTCGTAAAAGCAAGTTAAGTTCGATTGTGACAAGTTACAGATCATATTTTTACAGTTTTAAACACGTTTGAGACACAATATATTGCTACAAGTTATATAAGTAGGCAGTGAGATGTAGTTCAGTTTGTTTCTAAGTCGAGATTTTCAGTTCCCTGGCTGAAATCTGCCAGAAACTTTTGCACCAGAATATAAAATTACATTCTTAACTCTATACATGGATTCATACTACACTCCTGGAAATTGAAATAAGAACACCGTGAATTCATTGTCCCAGGAAGGGGAAACTTTATTGACACATTCCTGGGGTCAGATACATCACATGATCACACTGACAGAACCACAGACACATAGACACAGGCAACAGAGCATGCACAATGTCGGCAGTAGTACAGTGTATATCCACCTTTCGCAGCAATGCAGGCTGCTATTCTCCCATGGAGACGATCGTAGAGATGCTGGATGTAGTCCTGTGGAACGGCTTGCCATGCCATTTCCACCTGGCGCCTCAGTTGGACCAGCGTTCGTGCTGGGCGTGCAGACCGCGTGAGATGACGCTTCATCCAGTCCCAAACATGCTCAATGGGGGATAGATCCGGAGATCTTGCTGGCCAGGGTAGTTGACTTACACCCTCTAGAGCACGTTGGGTGGCACGGGATACATGCGGACGTGCATTGTCCTGTTGGAACAGCAAGTTCCCTAGCCGGTCTAGGAATGGTAGAACGATGGGTTCGGTGACGGTTTGGGTGTACCGTGCACTATTCAGTGTCCCCTCGACGATCACCAGTGGTGTACGGCCAGTGTAGGAGATCGCTCCCCACACCATGATGCCGGGTGTTGGCCCTGTGTGCCTCGGTCGTATGCAGTCCTGATTGTGGCGCTCACCTGCACGGCGCCAAACACGCATACGACCATCATTGGCACCAAGGCAGAAGCGACTCTCATCGCTGAAGACGACACGTCTCCATTCGTCCCTCCATTCACGCCTGTCGCGACACCACTGGAGGCGGGCTGCACGATGTTGGGGCGTGAGCGGAAGATGGCTTAACGGTGTGCGGGACCGTAGCCCAGCTTCATGGAGACGGTTGCGAATGGTCCTCGCCGATACCCCAGGAGCAACAGTGTCCCTAATTTGCTGGGAAGTGGCGGTGCGGTCCCCTACGGCACTGCGTAGGATCCTACGGTCTTGGCGTGCATCCGTGCGTCGCTGCGGTCTGGTCCCAGGTCGACGGGCACGTGCACCTTCCGCCGACCACTGGCGACAACATCGATGTACTGTGGAGACCTCACGCCCCACGTGTTGAGCAATTCGGCGGTACGTCCACCCGGCCTCCCGCATGCCCACTATACGCCCTCGCTCAAAGTCCGTCAACTGCACATACGGTTCACGTCCACGCTGTCGCGGCATGCTACCAGTGTTAAAGACTGCGATGGAGCTCCGTATGCCACGGCAAACTGGCTGACACTGACGGCGGCGGTGCACAAATGCTGCGCAGCTAGCGCCATTCGACGGCCAACACCGCGGTTCCTGGTGTGTCCGCTGTGCCGTGCGTGTGATCATTGCTTGTACAGCCCTCTCGCAGTGTCCGGAGCAAGTATGGTGGGTCTGACACACCGGTGTCAATGTGTTCTTTTTTCCATTTCCAGGAGTGTATATCTGGAAAGTCTTACTCGTAATGCGGTGGCACTTAATTCTACAGTTCACCTCTAAATCACTCTTGTTATGAACCACATATTATACTGTAATTACCGCTATGTCCCCGAAGGCACTGTTCCAAGATCTTCCATTATCAGCTTAACACAATAATCTGACTGCGCTCTTGTTTGGAACAAACAGGGCCTACTTTTCGCCGCTACGTTGCCGCAACTCACGCTACATTAAGGCACAGTACAGCACCGACAGAAAGTGTGCGCTAGCAGTTCCCCGGTCCCAGGTAGAAAAGATTTCGCAACTGCTAGCCGGAGTCGCCGAGCGGTTCTAGGCGCTGCAGTCTCGTACCGCGAGACCGCTAAGGTCGCAGGTTCGAATCCTGCCTCGGGCATGGATGTGTGTATCGTCTTTAGGTTAGGTTAGGTTTAAGTAGTTCTTAGTTCTAGGGGACTGATGACCTCAGAAGTTGAGTCCCATAGTGCTCAGAGCCATTTTATTTCGCAACTTTGCTAGCTCTTTGTAGTAAACAGTCCGCAACGATTTTTTCTTATTATGAACTGCTTCCCTATTTGCTGTAGGACCACCCGCTCGCAATTTTTTCGTTGAGGAATTATAAGCAGCTGCCTTCTTGTCCCTATCACTGCATTCCCTACTTCTAATTTTCCATAAACATGTATGTCTCCTGTACATTCCAGCAAATTCGGCAATGAACTACTGGTAAATAAAATACTGACATGTACCTGTCATTTTAAAATTCACTCTGCAGAGAAACACACACACACACACAGAGGAGAAACACCTGAGTCAACAGACAGCTGACTCACATTTTAGCTCGAGATTTGCGACTATCCCCTGCCCACACTCTCTGCGCAGATGTGATTTGAATCCACTGATTTGAGAAATTTCATTCAAATCTCCAACTTTCTGGTTTGCGCACGTAACGATCTATCTGGGCAGATGTGGGGCGTGTAGAAATTTCCGCAGACACATCTCTGCGCGTGGACGGGCCTTTTTAAGAGAGCGTGCATCCGCCAGTTAGAGGTAGTTTCCCAGCGTGACACAGCGCGGGTTTCCCGTGTAGCAAGTTCCTCGTCTCTACTTCCCCGACGCCATTGCGGTACGCTGTAAACAGATAGCGCTTACATGCTCTATAAACACGCGCAATTTTGTAATTAGTGATAAAGGTTTATGCGTAGTTAATGATGAACGCCGAAAAACTTTTTCACTCATTTGCTCGAAAACTCACACATTAAACATCACCCATACAATTTACAGTACGCGGTACACGTTGAAAAAAGCAAACGTACATTATCAAATTGTGACACAGATATTCTACATACACAGTGGACAGAAGTAACGCTACAGATCATTCAAAGAGTTTGTACACTACTCTTTCCTGCAGAGGATATTGTTCGCATTTGTAATCTGAATCATTAACCCTGCCCCACCCTTCCCCCACCACCCAGCCTCGCTCTTCCCCCACCACCCAGCCACGCCCTTCCCCCACCACCCAGGCTCACCCTTCCCCACAACCCAGCCACACCCTTCCCCCACCACCCATAACCCGCCCATCCCCCACCACCTGGCCCCGCCCTTCCCCCACCACCCAGGCCCACACTTCCCCCACCGACCAGCCCTGCCCTTCCCCCACCACCCAGCCCTGACATTCCCCCACAACCCCGTCACACCCTTCCCCCACCACCCACCCAGGGATGAGATGTTAGCCAGTTCCGCACGTACAGCTTTGATGTCGCCATCCGAGGTGAATAATAATGCTGACGTTCTTCTTTGAGCAAGATGGGCCCGTTCTGATTCACTTCTTGCAGCACGGGACAGCAGTGAATGCCCAGTACTACTCGCAAACTTTGACCACCCTTTGCCAAGCGATCAAATCAAAACGACCAGGCAATCTCACCCATGGGTTCATTCTGCTCCACGACAATGCAAAGCCTCATACGGCCAACACAGTCGCGGCATTCCAGGAGAAATTCAAATGGTAGGTTCTTGGCCACCCTCCATGCAGTCTGGACCTCTCTCCCTGTGATTACGCCATTTTTGGTCCCCTTAAAAAGGCACTGAGAGGCAAACGATTCGCCTCAGACGACGGCGTCCAGTTGTACATGCGGAACTGGTTAACATCTCATCCCTGGGAATTTTATGAGACAGCCATTCACTGCCTTGTGTCACAGGTGTCTCAACACCCAGGGTCAATACTTCTAACATATAGTACTGGTTTCTGTAATTATGCCTCTGGCTCGTTTCTTTATGAATGCCCCTTATATTTCAAAAGTAATCACCATAACTTTTAATATACAGAGTGTAACAAAAAGAATCCTCTGATATGGCACGTCTATACTGCCGAAACTAATAAACACATACAATGAATTATCTTTTTTGATGAACGAGAAACTAAAAAAAAAATTTTTTTCATGGCATTTCATAGGTGTTCAATATGCCCCCCTTGAGACCCACGGAATATGCCTGTGCGGTATTCAAATTGTTTCCACACTATAGCGAGCGTGTCTTGAGTTACAGTTTCCACAACTTGTGTTATGCAATGTCTCAGTTCATTCATTCTTGTTGGCAACAGAGGCACATAAACAGAGTCTTTTATAAACCCCCACAAGAACTAATCACATACAGCCAGTAATGTAAAGCTGAATCATTTGGTGCAGAGCGACCGATCCATCGTTCAGTAACCCTTTACTAAAAAATTCCCCCAGTTCTAGACGCCATTGTGGCGGCGCCCCATCCTGTTGGTAAATAAAGTCGTGAAGCATATCGAGGTATGTATTTTCCGCAAATAAAAATTGCACGAAAGACATTAAATTTTGCAGAGTCATTCTGATGTTGTACAGCTTCATGTGGTTGTTCTGTACCCCATATTCTCACATCATGACGGTAGACCTTTCCGTTTAAATGGGATATTGCCTCGTCACTAAACGCTAAGCGTGGGAGAAAAATATCATCCTCCATTTTGCCAAGAACGAAATTACAAAGCTCCACACGTTGTTGTTTGCCTCCTTCACGAAGAGCCTGCAGTAGTTGAACTTTGTACGGTCTCACGTGTAAACGTCGACGCAACACACGCCACAGGGACTTTGGTGGCATGTTGAGCTGTCGAGCTGCACGGCGAACGGATTTCTGCGGACTCCTTGTGAAACTGTGGCGGATGCGTTCGACGTCGGCGATTTGCCTTTACACAACCTGAAACTTCCTGGCAGATTAAAACTGTATGCCGGCACAGTTTTAATCTGCCAGGAAGTTTCATACCAGCGCACGCTCCGCTGTGGAGTGAAAATCCCATTCTGGAAACATCCCCCAGGCTGTGGCTAAGCCCATGTCTCCGCAATATCCTTTCTTTCAGGAGTGCTAGTTCTGCAAGGTTCGCAGGAGAGCTTCTGTAAAGTTTGGAAGGTAGGAGACGAGGTACTGCCAGAAGTAAAGCTGTGAGGACGGGGCGTGAGTCGTGCTTGGGTAGCTCAATTGGTAGAGCGCTTGCCCGCGAAAGGCAAAGGTCCCGAGTTCGGGTCTCGGTCCGGCACACAGTTTTAATCCGCCAGGAAGTTTCATATCAGCACACACTCCGCTGCAGAGTGAAAATCTCATTCTTTACACAACCTGTTTCTCGGAATTGTTTATGCCATCGACTAATGGGTCTGTGCTGTAGAAGGACCCACACCACACCTAGTATGAAAGTCACGCTGAACAGTTGTTACGGACCAGCTCTGCACGAAACGTAGAACACAAAACGCTTTCTGTTGTCGCCACACCATTTTTACTAGAACTGAAGTGGGCGCACACTGCTGCTACCTAGCGGGAACCGTGTGAAACTGCAGAGTTTGCTCTTTCCAACACTACGTTGTTCAGGCTCATATCTGAAATAATAGCTACGATGTTTTTGAACAGGATGATTCTTTTTGATACTCCCTGTATTTCCCCCACAGTGAGACAAGACGGCCAGTGGCATCGTGAGAAAATGTTTGCGGTTGCCTGTCCGAAGCACATCGACGACCACCAGTGTCTTTCTTCAGATCTTCAGAAATACCGAAGAAATCGGGAGCGCATGGACGATGTGTTAAGCGTTTACCACAGAAATTTGTGCAGCGTACTCGAAACAAGGGGCACGCCAGGTCCGTGAAGGTTATAATAACGTTTTTCCTTGACTGTAAGCGTCTGCTATTCATTGACTGTGCGAAAGACGGTGCCACAATTAAATCACAACGGTACGCGGACACTTGGCAAAAACTGATTTTGGGGAATAGTCGGTTGCATTCCCTTCACAACAAGGCTCGCCAGTTGCGCGTCCACCTCGATCACCAAAAGCACCTCGTCTTACAATCGGGCCGTTTTTTTTAAATTCTTTATTAACACAATACAATACAATACAATATGAAGATGCAAACAACCCACCACCTTAATAATTAGTGGGTCTACATATGATACAACGTAGTTCAGCAGCATTTTTACATTAAATTTTCTGCAAGTGGCATATTTATGAGCAAGATTATTCTATTTTATTAATCTGTTCTATTTCTAAGCTAATCTACTCTGCAGCGATAAGAGTTGTTCAAATGAGTGAGAAATCTTGTGGGACTTAACTCCTAAGGTCATCAGTCCCTAAGCGTACAGACTACCTAACCTAAATTATCGTAAGGACAAACACACACACACCCATGCCCGAGGGAGGACTCGAACCTCCGCCCGGACCAGCCACACAGTCCACGAGTGCAGCGCCGAGACCGCTCGGCTAATCCCGCGCGGCGATTACAGTTGTGCCAGTTTATGTATAAACCTGCTCTTGTGGCCTGCTCACCGAGCTAAAGCCAGCGAGCGTGGCGCTGGCGCTGGCCTGGACAAGTCTGTGTTGTCGCTGCAGTCCCTACTTTGTGAGCGAGGTTAGTGTTCTAATGTAGCTGCTGCTGACTTCTAGTTGTTACAGTAAGAGTGCAGTTGTCTTTGCCTGGGAGGTGACGCACCCGCCGGCCTGGTCCAATATGGCGGCGGATTCCAGTCGTGAAGCGGCTGGCCAGTTCCGCACCCGGCGGCATGGCGGGTACATCTCAGTCAATTCCGGGTTTTCTGTTATCCATTTTGGTTCCATTAAAAATCCCGCAAGATCTTCTGTGATACCTTGTTTGCCAGAATGTTAAGGACATTAAAGGTATCAGCACGTCGTATTAGGGTATAGGTGTCGTTATTTGGTAACTGTGTTCTTAAGTCATGCGCCACATCATCGTATAACAAGTAGTCACAGATGATGTGCTCAGGTGTGCCGTCTTGAGCGCCACAGTCGCACGCTGGTGCAGCTGTTTTCCCAAACCGACATAGGTATGTCGGCTATGGCCCATGTCCCGTGAGAAAGTGCAGTAATCCCCTGCTTGGCTCGAAGTAGGTAATCCCAAGTCGTTCCTTAATGTTAGGCAGCAGTTGGAAGATCTTTCTACCAATTTCTTCATTTTCCCATGATAGTTGCCACAACTCCTCCCCACTTCTTTTAGCAGCAAGTTTGTCTCCCACCTGAACCCCCAAGATGTCCCTAGTCCTAGCTATCTTTCCTTTGGAAACCCAGTACCATGCTGCCTGTTCTCTTATTTTTATGTCTAGTGGGTATAATCCCATCAGGACCAATAGAGTCCCCCCGGCAGTTGTTCTGCATGCCCCTACAGATCACATAATCACGTTTCTGTGCACCCTTCTCACGGCCGTGGCTGGCATCACCCTCGTGCGCCTGTGAGCCCAGACCCCACACGCATATCCTGCTACTGATGATAAGATGCAGTTATGGTAGAGCTTGATCAGCGTGGGTGGCAGGTGAAATCTTTTATCTCCTATGTTAATGAGATTATTTAGAGCTTCTAGGGCTCGTTGTGTTGTGGTTTGTATGTGGGATGTGTAGCTCCATTTTTCATCAATGATTACTCCTAGGTATAGTGCTTCGCGACGCCGGAGAACTGGTGTTCCATCGACTATGGGATTCCTGATGAGACTGCCTTTTAGAAGAAGATATGTTGACTTACGCGGTACAACCTTCATTTTTGCTTCTTGCCACCACTCAGTATTGTTATTGTTCTTTCTACTTTTGTTTCTACATCTTCTCGGCTACGGCCGCCAACAAACAGGAGGAGGTCGTCAGCGTAGGCTGTCACGTCTAGCACTTCCTCGCTGAGTTGTAGTTCCTCCAATAACGGCTCTCTATTAACGTCCCAAAAGAGAGGCCCCGGAAAGAAGCCCTGGAGACCCCCCTTCGTGATGGTTTTGCTTATTTTTTCGCTAGGCGATGATAACCAGACCTCCCTGTCCATGCAATAGCTCCTGAGACAGCCGTAGATGGGCCCTGGGCACTCCTTCTCACGCAACCGGGAGAAGAGCGATGGCCACCACAGGTTGTCGAAGGCGCCGCTGATGCCTACCACGTACTTGTGCGGGGCTGAGCTGCAGACCTCAGCCGCCAGGGCGATCGCGTCAGACGCCGGTCGCCCCGGCCGCAAGCCGAACTGCCTGCCGCTCACCCCGCGCAATGTCCTGTGTGCAGTCAGTCTGTCAGCCAATAGCTTCTCTAACAGTTTCCCCATGATGTCCAGGAGACATATTGACCTATAGGACTTCGGCTCCATGGGATCTTTGTCCTTGCCCTTTCTTATAATAACCGTGTTTGCTCTTTTCCAGATCTTTGGGAATTTACTGGTCCTAAGACATTCATTAAATAACCCCGTGAGAGGTGCTGTTTGCTGCGAGGCGAGGAACTGTACCACCTCCGGTACTATACCGTCTGGCCCTGGTGCCTTTCCCCGTTTTAATGACCTAACCTGTGCAGCAACCTTCTTCAGAGATTTGCTGTTGGGTCTCCGTTTCTGCATTTTCCTCGTCGTCTGGCAGCAGAGTCTGCAGGAGGACCTCGGCAGCCTCTCGCCAGGACTCTGTTGTTCTGCCACCTTCTCTGACTGTGGAGAGGACCGCAGGAGACCTTATCTTTTCCCTGACCAACTTGTAGGGAACTCCCCAAGGGTCAGTTGCAAGTTCCCTCAGTACGTAGCCCTCCCAACTTTTGAAACGGGCAGTTTGCGGAATTACAGCCGGGTACAACGAACAAAAGACCGACAAGGTGGCGTACAGCACGCGCGACGGGAGGCCGCGGTGACGGGTTCCCCTCCGTTCGCCGCCGTCGTTTGAAACATTTCACACAGGATAAGGCCTGTAATTACGTGAAAAAAGTTATTGTCTTCTTTAATGCGTTCTGTTAGATGCTAGTCTACTCTAGCTTTGCTCGGTAAACTAAAAGGTGTGAAGGAATACGTATCTCCATATTGGCCATAATTTTTCATATCATCGTGGTTTTCATGCAAAATTTATGTTGGTGGCAGTAGAATCATTAGATTCTCCATGTCTGCATGATTCTGATGATATGCAACTGTTCAATTAATGAAAAACCGCTCCAACTGCTTTTTTTTTCAGAACATCATTAAGTTCAGACAACCAGTTTCGGCTTTTATATGAGGCGTTTATTAAGTGTGTTTGAAATGCCCAAATGTTTACATTTGCAAGTGCACAAATAATATGCTGTGCAGAACCACCGTCAGATAATAAAAACAGTACAAGTCAAATGGATTTAAAAACGTTTCGCGGGCAATGACTTCAAGAGAAAAATTAACGTGTCATAAAAACTGTACTATTGAACACATTAAAACTGATAAAACAATTTATCTTAAAAAGGGTTATCTGATGCGTCTCAAAATTACATTACCTGATTTTGAGATAAAATGCTACTACTAAAGTTCATAACAACAAAGTCAAGTTAATTTAAAAGCTAAAGCTTAGTCATGTTAACAGTTTTTCCGATTGTACGTTTTTATAATTGCGATACGCCCATTTCCTCATGACATCATTGGGTGCTAAACTTTTTTAAATCTTTGGTCGAATGTGGAACATTGTGGGACACATTGTTAAGATTGCATTTTGGCATTTATTTTACGTTATCTCCTTATTATATTAATTGACTCTTATGCAGGGTGTCCCAAAAATACTGACAAACTTTGGGCACACAATCCTTAACGAAAACCAGGAGAAACATGGGCTCTAAAATGCATACCTTAAGAGTTATGAGCACTTGTTCATCTTCGATACTGTGAAACACATATCTTCTGATCCAGCTCTTTGCTTTCGTTGATTTGAGAGGTGCTACTACGGACCAAAACAAGAAGAAGATGTCCAGGGGACATGGACTCTAAAGCCCATACCTTAACAGCTGTGAGCATTTGCTCATCTTCGCTGATACGAAAGGCGTCTGTTCTACTGAGCAAGCTCTCATAGGTCTTAAGGTGTGCATTTTAGAACCCATGGTTACTAGACATCTCTATCTTGTTTTGGTTCGTACAACCTCTACACAAAACATGGAAAGCAAAGAGCTTGAAGTAGAAGGTATGTATTTCACATTATCGAAGAAGAATAAGTGCTCATAGCTCTTAACGTAACAATTTTGCGGCCCATGTTTACTACACATTTTTTTCTTGTTTTGATGTAAGGAACTTGTTCCTAAAGGTTGTCCAAAGTGTATATACAGTATGGGCTGATGGCAACATGTACTTGTCCCAAATTGTTGCCCGTTCACCAGAAGATAAATGCCCTCTTCATTATTGTTGATTGTCTCTGTCTTACCGTTATATAATCTATCTGAAACCTTCCAGTATCTCCAGGCCTCTTCCGTGTATACAATCTTCTTTCATGGTCCTTGAACCAAGTGTTAGCTATGATTAAGTTATGCTCTGTGCAGAATTGTACCAGATGGCTTCCTCTTTCATTCCTCATCCCCATTCTGTATTCACCCACTACGTTACCTTCTCTTCCTTTCCTACTATCGAATTCCAGTCACCCATGACTATTAAATTTTCGTCTCCCTTCACTATCCGAATTAATTCTTTTACCTCATCATACATTTCATCAATCTGTTCGTCATCTGCGGAGCTAGTTGGCATATAAACTTGTATTACTGTGGTAGGCGTGGGCTTCGTGTCTATCTTGGCCACAATAATGCGTTCACTATGCTGTTTGTAGTAGCTTACCAGCGTTCCTATATTTGTATTCATTATTAAACCTACGCCTGCATTGCCCCATATTTGATTTTGTGTTTATAACCCTGTATTCACCTGACCAAAAGTCTTGGTCCTCCTGCCACCGAACTTCACTAATTCCCACTATATCTAACTTTAACCTATCCATTTCCCTTTTTAAATTTTCTTATCTACCTGCCCGATTAAGGGATCTGATATTCCACGTTCTGATCCGTAGAACGCCAGTTTTCTTTCTCCTGATAACAACGTCCTCCTGAGTAGTCCCCGCCCGGAGATCCAAATGGGGGACTATTTTACCTCCGGAATATTTTACCCAAGAGGACGCCATCATCATTTAATCATAGAGTAAAGCTGCATGCCCTTGGTAAAAATTACGGCTGTAGTTTCCCCTTGCTTTCAGCCGTTCGCAGTACCAGCACAGCAAGGGCGTTTTGGTTAGTGTTACAAGGCCATATCACTCAATCATCCAGACTGTTGCCTCTGCAACTACTGAAAAGGCTGCTGCCCCTCTTCAGGAACCACACGTTTGTCTGGCCTGTCAACAGATACCCCTCCATTGTGGTTGCACCTATAGTACGGCTGTCTGTATCGCTGAGGCCTGCAAGCCTCCCCAACAACGGCAAGGTCCATGCTTCATTTGGGGGGGAGGGGGGCGGGAAGGGGCGCTTAATAATACCATTCCAATAATCATGATAAATTCTATTGAAACATTGCTAAGAGGAGGTGCAAACTGATTGATTTTAAGGATCCTTACTAGGGAGCGGAATGGCGCTGTGAGATGCAATAGCAAGGAATTTAACAATCATTGACATTTATTTTTTCGCTAACAATAACAAACACACCATAAGTTAAAATACAGTTACTTGGGATGCTAGCTCGTGCATCGACACATGGCACATTACACAGCGCAGCATCTGGAGCGATATATGTGGGGCAAGACTGCTAAATTACTGGATACAATTTATCAGGATCGCACACACCATGTTCACATTGGTCACTCACACAACGAAAGATAGAATTAAAAAAAAAATAATCCCTAATCCACATGTAAGCTCACTGGGTCATGGTGCCACTGCCTTTAACAGTCAATTTTAGAGAAAAAAGCCTACATCTAAAATACAGGACGACTTCGTAATTTACTAAACCAGAACATATCTACTCCGCCATGAAGCTCAGGCTTCAATTCGAACACGAGAGATGTTTACGTCGAACTGGAGCCTCACGGTGTACAAAGAAACACACGTGGTGCTCCAGAGTACGGGCTACTAAGTCCGTGGGAATGAAATACAAATTGGACGCTAAATTAAATAAAATTTAGCACAAGCATTCCACAAAGCACACAAGACATTCACACATAATACGCTAAACTAAATAAAGCTGTACATCGTATGGTGGCACCTCTCGTCCACGTCAGGTGCAACTGCACAAAACATCTCACCGAATAAACGGAATATTACTGAATCAGTGCCACGCACCAGAGTGACTGCCGGGAACTCAAACAAAGCTCGCACACATTTCAACTCAGCGGACAGAGAGGCTACTCAGGGCATCCGTACTCACCGGCGTCCCAGGGGAGAGTAGCTTACTCGTCTCTCCCCTCTGGGAGCCGGAAGGGCCCAGGGAGGGAAAGCGGCTTCAACCTGTACCAGCCTCACAATGGCTGCTGACCAGTGCCCACTAATGCTCCTCTGACCCAACGCAGCCGTATTCGAAGCCGTACGGTCGGCTACACTGCTCTTAACATTCATAGAACAATGCAGCGGCTCACGTGGAGCCATTACACGGGGATGTCTTTCTTCAGGCTGCCAAAGATGCAAAAATCGCACGAAGAAAGTTCCAGGCTGTACAGACGATGTTCCAGTTTTTCCCAATAGAATGGCTGAATCGTGCTTTCGTGCAGCTGGGTCAATCCGTCCGACAGCATTCATACAGCCTGAGGGCAAACGGCAAACCTGACAGTGGAAACATTCCACATCTTCCCCACCAAACAAATCCAAACTTTTCGCAGACGTTCGGGTGAGGTCACGATGACCTTATTCTTCAATTGCAGAGTCCCTCTGCTCGTCGACTTCCTCGAGGGTGGAACGACAATCGACTTGCAGCGCTACGAAGACACTTTGCAGAAACCGCGACATATCATACAGTCAGATCTCCCAGGAATGCTGTTGCACGACAGCGCCCAGCCCCACACTGGTAGTGTGGGGCTGGGCTATGCTTCGGTGGTTTGGTTGGGAAATACTGCAGCTACCTCCGTAGAGCTCGGAACTTCCACTGTGTGGTTTTCACATCTTCGACGAACTGAAGAGAGACCAGCGTGGAACTCGGTTTCAGTCGGAAGTGCGAGAGTGGGGGCGGCTGTGAATCCGTGAGCAGCCGAGTGCGTCCTACGAAACTGAAACTGACCGTCTCGTCCCTCAGAGGGATAAATGAGTTAACGCGTCTGGTGATTGGTTCTGAATATACCATTCCATTGTCTCATTGCGGTGGGTGTCCGTCTTGAACTTGGCTGCCTCTTGTACATACCTGCATCATTTGTGAAATGTCCCCGGCCGAAGTAGCCGAGCGGTTCTAGGCGCTACAGTCTGGAATCGCGGGACCGCTATGGTCGCAGGTTCCAATCCTGCCTCGGGCATGGATGTGTGTGATGTCCTTAGGTTAGATAGGTTTAGGTAGTTCTAAGTTCTAGGGGACTGATGACCTCAGAAGTCCCATAGTGCTCAGAGCCATTTGAACCATTTTTTGTGAAATGTATAAGGTTACTGCTAATATTCTCTGGAAGGTCATTAATGTACAACATGAAGGGCAAGAGTCGCATCACACTTCTTTGGCTCACACACGAAGTTGTTTCCAAAATTTCTCGGTAATTCTCCAGCCAAGATAACATGCTCCGTCCTCCATAGCAAGAAATCCTCAACCCAGTGACGAATTCCGCTTGATACCCTACGTGCTCATTCTTTCATTAATAAGTGTAAGCGTGATAAACAGCCAGAAGCTTTTTGGAAGTCGAGAAATACTCCCTCTACCTGACTGCCTCCATCTGTGGCTTCCAGTCTGAAATGTGGAAAAAAGTGCGGTTTCGATCTCATAAAGTTGATCGAAATTCGTGCTCCTTGGCAAGGAGCAAGTCGTTCTGTTCGAGGTACAGCACTTCGTTCTAAGACTGTACTACGAATAGATGTCAAGGATAAAGACCAGTAGCGTTGTGGATCTCTTCCGGTAGCGGAAATCTGGGTAAGTACACCCCTGAGGAAAATGTTGTTTTTCTCCGACATCATCTCATAAATAAGGATATAAAAACATAAAATTCATAACTATGAAACAATTATATTGTTATTTATATCCTGCCGTTGCAGTACGAGCTTCACTTAAAGTCTAAGAGATGGCCACTTTTCACATATGCAGCACAAAGTGGCCACATGACAGAGAAAAGGAAAAATAAAATCAGATGAAGTGGAATCTCGTTTTCTGAGGTTTATGTTAGAATGTCTGTTCGCAAACTATGTCCCCCAGTCCTCGCCTCCTTCCTTTCTTTGTTGAGTAGATGCGGTAGATTATTCCGCTCTGCAAGTTGAAGTGCCAAATGGTGCTTATCAACTATCGAATTGCCACAATATCTTCGTTCCATGTCAAAAATGTGGCTAAGGAGTTCTTCTTTTTACTCTTCGTTGAATAGACATCCGAAGTTTTCAATAATTTCAAATGGTTCAAATGGCTCTGAGCACTATGGGACTTAACATCTGAGGTCATCAGTCCGCGACCGTAGCAGCAGCGCGGTTCAATAATTTCATTGTCTTCAGTAGCACTACCTATTTTTATGAACTCTTCTTTTGAAACGCCCCCTTTGGAAAATTATAAATTACTGTGCTGGTAAACCTCTTACGTTATTTGATTTACAAATAGCTGAGAAAAACTCAACGTGCTCAGACAGTTTTCTCTTTACTTATTCTGATCATCACTAAACTGACACACAATATTTTAGCGCAACGCAATCTGACTTTCAAAAATCCCTACAAAAGAATGGCCCTGACAAACAATAACCTATACCTTTCATGAATCACTTACAAAAATCTTCGTTACTCAACTATTGCAATACAGCGAACGCCAATACTGCCAACTAAATAAAAGATTCTAACTACTGAACGCACTAACTAACGATTGGCGTAGTTAGCAAATGAAAGATTTTCAAAGAGAACAAACAATGCATTTACCTTAATAATGTTCAAAAGTCATCATATACATATCAATCAGTTCATGACATCCATCTTTACAAATTTCATTTTTCTAGCGGACACACTCCCAGATCGTCCTCTCAAAACTCTGGCATCTGTCTTTCCACATCCACTACTGCTGGTGGCTCACACCCAACTGCACAACGCTACATGCTGTCCACATCCAAATGTCCAACACTACACAAGCGTGTGGTGTCACCGCCAGTCACCACACTTGCTAGGTGGTAGCCTTTAAATCGGCCGCAGTCCATTAGTATACGCCGGACCCGCGTGTCGCCACTGTCAGTGATTGCAGACCGAGCGCCACCACACGGCAGGTCTAGAGAGACTTACTAGCACTCGCCCCAGTTGTACAGCCGACTTTGCTAGCGAAGCTACACTGACAAATACGCTCTCATTTGCCGAGACGATAGTTAGCACAGCCTTCAGCTACATTTGCTACGACCTAGCAAGGCGCCGTACTCAATTGATAATTAATATTATGAAGCATGTACCATAACGAGAGATGTTCTACAATTGTGGATTAAAGTTAAGTATTACATCATCTATGTACTTTATTTACAATTCTCAAGATATTGTCCTGTTCCAGACCTCACGCCAGTCAGCGTGTAATTAAACGCGTGCATTTCGGCCTCCTCTAGAAAAACAGTGTTGGCTCTTCTGCCAACACTACAAATTTGGCGACGAGTCTCAAAAGGGTCTTGTCCTTTCTACTTGCTTACATTTACTTGTGTCATGGCTTCGCGACAATCTCCAGATGTACTGTCCGAATTTTATCGCTTGCAGAATCAGCAGACGCAGGCCTTATTGGATGCCCTTGGACAGCTCGTCCAGGGTCAACGTGCAATGCAGAACGATGCAGCAGCCGCCGCTCCACCACTACCGCAGCCACAACATGCAGTTGCACCATCTTTTCGTCTGTTTGATGCGGCACTGGAAAGCTGG
This sequence comes from Schistocerca americana, assembly GCF_021461395.2. Lineage (NCBI taxonomy): Eukaryota > Metazoa > Arthropoda > Insecta > Orthoptera > Acrididae > Schistocerca > Schistocerca americana. The sequence continues at coordinate 199,286,842 of NC_060127.1, forward strand.
ACGGAGTGGTCACGCCAATTTGGATTCCATCTCGCCGCCTATAGAATTCAAGGTAATGAGCGACAGCCTCACTTATTATCGTGTATCGGCGTCCAGACGTACCGTGTGATAGTGTTATTGTTTCCCCGACGCGACGTAGCAACTCTGTCCTACGACGAAATTTTGTTTGCATTAGATGCATATTTCAAGGAATCAGTCAATGTAGTTGCAAAAAGGTATATGTTCTTTCGTACAAAACGTGCGGCTGGTCAAACTAATCGGGAGTGGGTTGCAACTTTGCAAGGCCTTACTAGGGATTGTGCTTTTGAGTGTGAATGTGGACTCCCTTATTCAGATACTATGGTACGTGATGCAATTGCACAGAACGTTTCTGATGTTCGTATAAGGGAACAGATTTTGAAACTAGTCAATCCCTCCCTTCAACAACTGAGGGACATATTGGATAGGCAAGACACACTTGACTTTGCTCAGGAATCATTTCAAACTTCGCCAGCCGTCTGTCACGTTAACCGGCCCGCCGGGAGAGCTGCACAGAACAGTAAACAGCCCTCGCGCTCGTCCGCGCAGCTGCCGCCAAGCTCTCAACCACATGTCCCGCGGCAGCAAGCAAATGCAGTGCTAAAATCATGCCCGCAGTGTGCAACCAGACATTCGCGTGAGAATTCCCCGTCACGCCAAGCTATTTGCTTTTTCTGTAATAAAAAAGGACATGTTCAGAGTTTTTGCCAGAAAAAGCTCAGATCGGACACTCACAACCATTCCAGGCCCTTTGCTTCGCGCCGGAATCGAACCAAGAATACTCAGGCTCGTGAACCTTCGCCCATGGACATTCATGTAGTTAATTCCACTCCGCCCAGTGCCACTCTCTCTAACAGTGACTGTGTTCATCCCACAAACAGCGTGCGTCGACGTCGACGGAAATCATGTCAAGTCGCGAGTGCTTCTGTACCAGTGTAGTTCACGCTGCACGAGACAGTTGCTCTTGTCGTCAGCAGGACAATAAACTTTTTGTAGATTTGGGCATTAATGGCAACGTGATACCATTCCAGCTCGATACCGGAGCTGCAGTTTCATTGATCAATAAAGATACGTACATACAACTGGGCACACCTCCGTTGCGTGCCACGAATGTTACGTTAAATAGTTATTCCGGTCAGAATATCCCTGTGTTAGGACAGTGCAGCCTTCTTGCAACATACAAGGGACAACAAAACTTGTGTCATTTTACGTCCTTCGTTCTCCTTCTGCAGTGAACTTGTTTGGTTTAGATTTATTTCACTTGTTTAACTTGTCTATAGTAAATCAGGTCCTATCAGTGAACCAGACTGTGCCTTCAGCCAGTGTTTCTCGTCTATGTGAAGAGTTTGCAGACATTTTTGCACCGGGCCTTGGTTGCGCTAAGAACTATAAAGCACATTTGGAACTGAAACTAAGCGCACAACCAAAATTTTTCAGAGCGCGCAATGTTCCCCACGCATTGCGTGATGAGGTCGCAAGAACATTAAATTATTTGGAATCACAAGGTGTCATTGAACGTGTGCAGGCTTCTCTCTGGGCATCACCCTTAGTAATTTTGCCAAAACCTTCCGGAAAATTGAGACTCTGTGTGAACTTCAAAGCTACAGTGAATCCACAACTAGTGATTGCAACTTTTCCTTTACCCCGCCCGGAAGATCTTTTTGACAAACTGTTCCTGGGTAAATATTTTTCGGAACTGGACCTAGCAGATGCGTACTTGCAAATACCAGTGGACGAAGAATCCCAGGGCGTTTTGGTGGTTAACACGATTCTTGGTTTATATCGATTCAAAAGACTGCCGTTCAGGTGTGCATCCGCCCCTGCATTGTTTCAGCACTATCTACAAACTGTTTGTGCGTCGGTTCCTACTGCAGCAAACTATCTGGACGATATTGTGATCTCCGGAAAGACGGAAGAAGAACATTTAGCCAATCTCAGGACCTTATTTCAGGTGTTGCGACAAAATGGTCTTCGCTTGCGGAAGGACAAATGTGTGTTTTTTGCTCGTGATTTACCATATCTGGGACATGTAATCAATGCCCAAGGCATACATCCCAGTCCAGAGCACCTCCGTGCCATAGAAGACTTGCCTTCGCCGCAGAATTTGAAGCAGCTACAGAGTGTGCTGGGTAAAATAAATTACTACCATCGCTATGTGCGCAATGCCTCTTCCATTTCAGCTCCGCTTCATCGCTTATGCCGTAAAGGTGTTCCGTTTCTCTGGACGAGGGAATGCGAACGCGCCTTCCGCCAGTTGAAATCGGCGTTGCTTTTCAATACTTGCCTTACGCCATTCGATCCCCGGAAACCCCTTTTGTTGATGGTAGATGCATCGGATTTCGGGATCGGTGCTGTGCTTGCGCACAAAGATGGTTCGCATGATCGCCCTATTTTCCTTTGCGTCCACATTGCTCTCGTCTGCGCAAAGAAATTATTCCCAGATAGAGAAGAAGCTTTGGCTCTCGTATTTGGTGTTACAAAGTTTCATGATTTCTTGTATGGTCGTTACTTTACCATCATCACAGACCACAAACCTTTGACATCGCTTTTTCATCCGACCAAGCCTGTACCTCCACGTACAGTGCAGAAATTCATTCGCTGGTCTATTTTCCTCTCGCAGTACCACTACGATATCTTGTATCGGTCCACTGCTCAGCACGGAAACGCCGATACGTTGTCCCGTTTGCCTGTTGCTGAGGATAGAGCATTCGATTCCTCCGAACTTGCTTGCCTTCTCATTGATTCGGAAACCGATGATGTGGTCGAATCGTTTCCGATTGATTTTCGTCGTGTGGCTACAGCCACAGCTGCTGACCCTGTCCTTGCTACGGTTTTGCATTTTGTTGCTACGCAATGGCCCTTGTCAAAGTCACGGATCGAGGATTCGTTGGTTCGCCGATTTTTTGCTCACAAGCAGAGACTTTTTGTTCGACGTGGTGTTTTGCTGTTGCGTTCTGATAATGATCAGTCCCGGGTCGTGGTCCCACGTTCATTACAGTCCTCTGTCTTACGACTTCTCCACCAAGGACATTGGGGTATAGTGCGAACGAAACAACTTGCTCATCAGCACTGTACTTGGTTCGGAATCGATGCTGCGATTACGAATATGTACTCTTCTTGCATGGCGTGTGCCGAACAACAATCCGCACCACCGTGGAAATTCTTTGCATGGCCGAAAGCCACTTCCCCTTGGCAACGCTTACACATCGATTTTGCTGGTCCATTCTGGAATGCTCGATGGTTGGTTGTGGTCGATTCGTTCAGTAATTTTCCTTTTGTTGTCAGGATGTCTTCCACGACGTCATCTGCCGCAATCCAAGCGTTATCCGCTATCTTTTGTATTGAAGGTCTTCCACAGACTATTGTTTCCAACAATGGCCCACTATTCATGTCCGCAGAATTTCAGTCATTCTGCAAGGTCAATGGTATTCAACATCTGACATCCGCGCCGTTTTCGCCTCAGTCAAACGGTGCCACTGAACGATTGGTCTGGACTCTCAAGTCACAGATGTTGAAGTTGAAAGAGTCGCATTCTCGGGAGGACGCGTTATTGCTCTTTTTGTCTTCGTATCGCTCTCAGCCCCGAGATGGTCGCTCGCCGGCTGAGTTGCTCCACGGTCGTCCTCATCGAACCTTGATGTCTTTGCTACATCCGCCGCATCAGGTTCCTGTGCAGCGGCAGCCACCTGCTTTTGCTCCAGGCGACGTTGTATACTACCGCAACTATCGAGGTTCACAGCGTTGGCTCGCAGGGCGCATTCTTCGCTGCCTCGGCCGCGCTATGTATTTGGTTTTGGGGGCCTCTGGTGAGGTGCGTCGGCATCTCAATCAGCTGCGCCTCTGTCGTCGCACGGGTTCTGCCGCTCCCCGTATGCTTTCAGCGACGGTGCCGTCCGGTCAGCGCCCTGGGGACCCATCTACTGGCTCGCCTCATCCCCAGGAGTTACCGACGTTGCCTTCCATTTTGCCACATGGCGACGCGCCGCCGCCGCTGCCGCCGCCGCCGCCTGTTCTCCCGCCGGCGACGCCCGCAGTGGACGCTTCGCTGCAGCCGCCAGGCGCCTCCCTGGGTCACGCGCCGCCGATCGCTTCCCGTGACCAGCTGTCCTCCGACTTGGAACTCTTGCCCGCTCCGACGTGATGGAGGTCGACCCTTCGGCCCCTCCTGTCTCTCTACGGGCGCATACATCGCATGTTGACGTGCACCCTGGACTAGGTTTTCAGGCGTTTCCTAGCTCCCCTCGGACCGAATGGCCGAGTGCGGGTGGCACAGCCTCGCCTGTTGTTAGGCTCCCCACCTCGTCGCATACGTCAACATGGGGTCCTCCCCATGGCGGGCGGAAGCCTTATAACACAACCGTACGCCGATTTGCGGGGGAGGAATGTGGTGTCACCGCCAGACACCACACTTGCTAGGTGGTAGCCTTTAAATCGGCCGCGGTCCATTAGTATACGCCGGACCCGCGTGTCGCCACTGTCAGTGATTGCAGACCGAGCGCCACCACACGGCAGGTCTAGAGAGACTTCCTAGCACTCGCCCCAGTTGTACAGCCGACTTTGCTAGCGAAGCTACACTGACAAATACGCTCTCATTTGCCGAGACGATACTTAGCATAGCCTTCAGCTACATTTGCTACGACCTAGCAAGGCGCCGTATTCAATTGATAATTAATATTATGAAGCATGTACCGTAACGAGAGATGTTCTACAATTGTGGATTAAAGTTAAGTATTACATCATCTACGTACTTTATTTACAATTCTCAAGATATTGTCCTGTTCCAGACCTCACGCCAGTCGGTGTGTAATTAAACGCGTGCATTTCGGCCTCCTCTAGAAAAACAGTGTTGGCTCTTCTGCCAACACTACAAAGCGAATATTCCAACAATGCCAACCAGCCACAGACTGCACACAGCACAGTCAGTGATTTTCATACAGAGCGCTACGTGGTCTTTCCAACATAAAAACCTAAACAGCCTACTTACATAGCCCCCATGCTCCCCACAAAAAAATTTTACACATTTTTTGGGCAGTGGCCAAGACAAATTTGCTAAAGTTATTTTATATTAACGCTAATAAATATATAAAATGCACACAGTTATTGATACAATGTTGGTCAAAAGCAAAAACTGTTCTCATAAAGACAGTCCTGATCATTCATCACAGTATTAATTGCAGTTTTTTTCTCGAAGTCTGAACAGTAAAAGAAAAGTAGTGGCTTTTCATGCAGTCATGAAGAAGTAGTGTTGTCCTTCCAATGGGAAGATAGTGCTGATTCTTGACATGCAGACAGGTAATTGGCCACAACAGAGCAAACCCACAGCAGAGTCAGTCGAAGTTTTGAATAATATTGGTAGGTAGCTCATCATAGAGCAGAATCACTGTATTTCTGGTATAGATTATGGTATTGGTGGGCCACAAGAGGTGCAGACCCACTGCAGGCCTTGTAGAGATAATGGTGTTGGTGGTCCATCAAAGGTGCAGAGATGGCTAGCAGCCATCTGTTGTGACTGTGGGGGTGCACAATCAGCATCGAATAATACAGCACAAGTCCATGAACTTCATATCAGTTACTACCTGCATTCCGCATGGAACACGCCTGTCTCACCACTGACTAGTAGTGTTAGACACATACAGTTGCTGTCAACAAGTATGAGCCTGAAGATGATGTTCTAACAACATCGAAAGTAGTCGCCAATAAAACCAACACCCTAATAAAGCTGGAGGAATTTCCTCATTTTCTAACATATATTATACTATCTGACGTCCCAAATCGTCCATTTCAATTACGGATATACGTAAAAACAGTGTATTTACCTTAATAGTGTTCGAAACTCATTATACATATATATCAGTTCATGACATCGAGTCTTACAAATTTCGTTTTTCTGACGGACACACGTCCAGATCGTATTCTCATAACTGGCATCTCTCTCTTCACATCCACCACTGCTAGCGGCTCACCTCCAACTGTACAACGCTACGTGTTCACATCCAACTGCCCAACACTACACAAGCGAATACTCCAACAATGAGTCCAGCCAGCCACAGACTGCACACAACACAGTCAGTGATTTTTATACAGAGCGCTACGTGGCGTTATCAACATAAAAACCTAAACAGCCTACTTACACTTTTAGGTGTGTTTCTTGAGACACTGAATAGTTCGGCTGGTGTAGCAAAACGGCATCTTGTGTTTTCTTACAGCATCTTGACATGAACCTGTAGCAAGGAAACAACTCTCTTTGCTATGTTGTTAATACACTAGTGCCTTAGTATACTTATTTTACGAACTACTCTTGTCTCATTATGAATTCCATTGTCCTGAAACTAGCTAAATAGATTACAAAATCTGCAAAGTAAGGGGAAAGGTCACGACTTAATGAAAGGAATATATTTTTTTGCTGTTCAGCTAAAGAATTTTCTAGAAAAATGGTTATGTATCGAAACTGTGAAGCAAGTTGAAGGCAGTCGCCGTAATTTGTTTTTTGGATTATATAAAGGCAGGAGCTGTGAGCTCTCTCTCTCTCTCTCTCTCTCTCACACACACACTCGTTTGTTTTCGATGGCTGTTAGAAAAATGTAAGTGTTGCTCTGTAACGTTTGGCAAATAATAACGCAAATTTAATTTTAAAGCCGTGTTTTAATTACGACTGTACTTTCCTTTTTCATTAATTCCACATATCAAATTATTATACTACATTTTAGAAATTTTTCAGGCTGCAGCGAAGGACAGTTGCCGACGAACTGTTGGGTGGTCACAACCGAACGCTACTAGTCTTCAATCGGCTATTACTTTATCTCAGCGTCCCTGAGATCTCTTTTACCGGTCTCTTCTATCAGTATTTGGGCAATGTAATTACGCAAACTGCGTAATTTTTATATCGGTCAGAGGTCCCTAAACAATGCCGTCGGTCAAAAACGTTCTCGTCTGTCTGATGGGAATCGGATGCTGGTTGGCGGAATGTATAATTTCATCATCCACAAGTAACACTTTCCTATGCGCCATTATATAGTTTTAGAAGCTTTCCACCAGTAAAAGCAATATTATTTTTTTTAAATACCAGTAATATTAAATTGGCGCAGCCAACATGGGGCTCGAACAAAAAATTGTATGATGTTAATTGATCCTTGTTTGTTCTCTTTTTCATGAATCGACTGTATTCTTGGAGACAAAAAAAAAAAAAAAAAAAAAAAAAGAAAACTGATGACGGCTACATGAAACATAAATGAAATTAACTAATGTAACGGAATTTAAGTAGACTCCAAGCAGTAACACGGAAAAAAAAGGTATGGTTATCAACATGTTAACAGTTGCCTCTGCTTTCGTAGTCTGCAACGCGCGCAAGCGAAATGAAAACGAGTGATGATTGTTCTAGTTTGAAGCAACCATATTGTCATTTTAGTAATACAAAAGTTAGTTTCTGGTCAATTTACGCTAATTAATCTGTGTGTTGTCAAGAGATTTTATTTCAAAATATATTTTCAATTTGTGTTATGACAAAGATAGGTAAACCTGAAAACATGGATTCCACAGGTGATAGTGTTTCTGAAAATAACATCGATGGCGTAACAATAGTACCTATCCTCCACAGGTGATAGTGTTTCTGAAAATAACATCGATGGCGTAACAACAGTACCGATCCTCCACAGGTGATAGTGTTTCTGAAAATAACATCGATGACGTAACAATAGTACCGATGCGACGGTGGCAGAATCCGATGCTCAAAATGTGGAGGCAGAAGCTAATACGCAGGCACAAGCAATTGAAAGTGACGAGCAAAAACCTCCTCCCACCGTAAATCCGTTTTCTCTGTTATTCAATAAAACTGCTGAGATTATTAATGCTCGCGATAAGGAACTGGTAAAGACAATTAACGAATGGGATGAAGCGCTTGCTTCACGCATAAATATTACACCGAATGAACGCGATAAAATGGTTGCTTCACGGATAAATACTACTCTTGTTGACAGAGACGTAGCGCTGATATCTCAAATAAATAATACCTTGACTGAACATGACATACAATTCGTCACGCAAATTTCCTCTAGGTAAATGAGGAAATAGTAAAAAAAATTAAACACCGGTTTAGGAACAATAGCATCCGAAATTAGCAGCCTAAAGGAGGCATATAAGAATTTACAAGAAACTGCCAAAAGACGTGGAAACAATAAAATCAGCACAGAAGACTATGGAAGGTACGATGCGCGAATTAACACGTGTCGACAGCGTGACTGTAGAAACAGAAGAAGAAGTGTTAAAAACCAGGCTCGATGAGCAGAGTGAAAAATTAAATAGCTAATTCACCAAAAACGTGGACTGAGCAAAAAGACAAAATGCTCACAGATAAAATAAATTCAGAGGGGAAAACGGCAATACGACGCGCAGGGAGAGAAGCGATCGCCGACCTCGGCACGGCGGAACAAACGCTCCGCTCCGCTCTGAAGTAGACCACATAAAGCTCGTGATACATCACCACCTTCCATGGTGGCGAGACGAAGTTTCGTCACGGGTAAGAGACGTGCGACGGAAACAACGGCACAGCAGTCACGAGAAGCACCGACTACCGATGCACAAATGCATGACGAGTACATTGCAGGTCCACGAAGCCCAGGGACATACTTAGAACCGCATCAGCCTATAAATCCCGCTGTACAACAATCGGATAATGAGATGGGGGCAGGTGCAACCTTAACAGAGATCTTTCAGGAAGAAAGCCTGTTGAAACGCATACAATTTCAGGTCTTTATCCCAGACAAAGGACAAGCCCATCCCTTAGTTTTTATACGTTCATTCCGCAACGTATTGCCCAGGTCACGGAATGAGAGGCAGAGAATACAATTCGTTGCCCCACATATGCAAGGAGACGGTGCTACTGAGACTGCAGAGAACTGAACGCATTATGAACAATTTGAAAAGGCTTTTCTGGCTAAGTACTGGTCAGTGGGCATACAAGAACGCCTTAGAAAACAGGTCTTCAGCCCAGAAATTTCTTCAGCCCAGAAATTTACAACCCAAAGCAGGGTGGACTTAGGAAATATTTGCAAAAATACATTAATTTAATGAAATACTGGGACGAGCCGGTGGCGCACAAAGAATATTGCGCATCTTAGAGGCGAAGTTGCCTCTGCACGTAAGGGAACAGTTAATAACAGTCCCTGATTTTGACCTTTAACACTTTCTGTCAGTGCTTGATACCGTGGACCTAATTTATTTATTGCCAAATTATAGACCTGTTACCTGATGTTTAAAACAGGTCGTACATCTTACAATTTTCGTTTTTCATCTTTTTACAGTTTTCTTTCCTTTTGTTTTATCTACAAAATTTACAAAGAATGATTCAAAATAACAATAATTTGAGGTTGAAATATAAATTAAATTTTGTTGTTTTTGAGCTCTGAGATTGCTAGCGCAACCTCTTCTTGCGCGAAAGGACAGGTGACAGTTGCAGTGTTGTATGGTGTGTGTAGGTTTCCTCTTAGTGTAGCATGATATTGTGTGTCTGTATCGATAACGTCGTCAGGGAGCAGTTTATACAGCAGAAACTCCGCTGTATTCCTCCATCCCCTCGTCATCGTGCCGTCATCCTGCCTTAGCGTTCCCAGAACTAGTGGGGTTTTTATCTTCTCTGTCAGTATTTTGTATGGTTCCCCCCATATATTTTGCTCTGTTTGTGTTGTTACAAATAGCTCTCATTGTTGTCTACGCGTGTTGTATAGGGTCTGTCTGTATAAGTCTTGTGCATGCCTATATGCTTCAAGTCTTATTCGTCGGTCCCTATCTGCTATCGCCCTTTGATATAATTTTCGTTTGCGTCTTGCGTCTTGTTTGAGTCTCGTAAGTTCGTTGGTCCATGGTACTGGTGAGCAATTTGTGTTCTTCGCTGTCGGTATTGATGTGTTTTGTGCATGTTGTATCACCTGTGTTAACTTGTGTGCTCTATAATCGATACTTCCATTGATGTTTTGTAGATCGTGTCGTTGTATAATTTCCGTTAATTTGTTCCAGTCTGCTTTGTGCAACAGCAAGTGTCTGGTGTTTGATTTGGTCATTGTGTTCTGAGTGTGAGTTAGTGTGTATGTTATGACATTATGATCACTACTGGTTATGTTGTCGTGTACAGTCCAGTTTGTTACGTATGCCATTGCTGCATTATTTGCTAGCGTGAAGTCGATATTACTGCTCGTACCATCGAACCCTGCATATGTTGGTATAGGTCCTTCCGTATTCATTACATGTAGTTGTGTTTCCTGTATTAGATAGGTGATTATGCGTCCTCTGTCATCTGTTCTGTCTGAGTTCCAGAGGGTCGATCTGGAATTAATGTCAGCACTTATCACTAATTTTTTGCCTCTGGCATACGGCTGTATTTGATGGCTGTATTGGGCGTACATGGATGCAGTAACCCATGTGACGTTCCCGTTAGTTATCTCTATGGTAACCAAGTGTTGATTGCATAATTGTGTTACCTTAACTGTGTTATAAGTTCTATTTAGAATTACTATTGCTGCCTTACAGTCATTGCTGCGTGTTATTGTGGTAGCATATCTAATACAAGAAGATACGACAGCACGACTGGCAACAATGGCTCGGAGTCTGCGAATACGGACGGACGCGGCCACAACAACAGCCGTGACGGCGGGTCGCCAAGTGCCGCAAACCGCACGAACACGCACACCAGAATGGCAACAGTGGTGGTCCACTAAGCGGACAGCCATTCTTCCAAATACGATCACTTTCGCTTCAACACTGGCAACGGATTCTACGTCTAAATCATTTGGAACGCTGTTCCCATGTCCATTTTTTGACCAGATTGAACACCACGGTTTGGATTTTCGGTCCCATTCGGTATTTCTACGTACTCTGTTTCGTGTTGTTCACACTGATCTAGCTGTTGCGTGTCCAACTCGATCCTGTCAAGATCTGCCATTACTTCTCTCTCCCTTGACGATCTGCCATTACTTCTCTCTCCCTCGACGTAACGTTTTCTGTCACTTTTGAGCGTTCCTCTAAGCCTTGTTGATCGTGAAATTTTGGAACTTGACTACGCGTTAACATCAGATTATAAGACGACTTTACTCCACAATATCATTCACACAGTCCTATATTCAATCCGTTTCTTCATGTATCATTTGTGATTTTTAGTTACTGGACTTGAGACAGAACTCAACACAACCCAATTCAACAGTATATTGCACCAGCAATTAAACATACAATGAATACACTTCTATCTACACTTATTTACTTATTTACTTGTTTACTTACTACAGCACAGTTGAGTCTAATTTACTTTTACAAAATCTATTTTTCTTCAATTTCGTCAGTTTTTTGTTCACCGGTAATGTATCGGTTTACTATCCTGTCAGACTATAAAAATCCTGTTAATTCAGAATCCTGGCAGGTAATCCATTTGTAATGCTGTTGTCATTTTGTATAAAGTGCTGGTGGGTAAAGCTATTTTGTGATCGCGCGCAAGTGGATAATGTATCTTACTGTCTTCTCAAGCCCTGGGTGCTAAACAGACGTTCTGCATAGCTATTAATTTTGGCCCTGTAATACCGCTAATGTTAGGCGCGGATCCTCTCAAATTAATTAGAAATTCTGCTGTGACATAACAAGAATGCACTAATTGAAATAAATGAGAGTTTGGGATTTTTTTATAAAATGACAACACAACCTCTCCCTTTTTCGTTCTACATTTATCTCTGCTTGCAGGGTTAAAGTGATACATAACAAGCAAGTTCCATTACTTTCAATAAAATAATTAACATTTAGACATTGTATATGTGGTCATTAAATCTTTATCTCTATACATGAGACTGTTATAAATAGCAAAACAATTAAATCTTCGTCAGTGAAATTTACATCTGCTTTGTCGTAGCTGTTGTAAGGTGTATGCTTTGCCGGCGATGGGCGAGGCATGACAGAAACTCTGACCAGAGAGTAGTTTATTGTTAGTTGTTGCTTGTCGCGAGTCTGCGCTTGTCTGGGCGAGTGTGCAGTAGTAGTCAGTCGGATGCAGTAGTAGTCGGTCGGCTTTAGTAGCGAGTGGACAGTAGCAGTCTGCGGGAATCGGCATGCGTCGGCTGTGTGCTCTGGTCGCGACTCTGGTCAGGACTCTGGAGGATGAGTATTGTTGTAGAAGGTAAAGAAGCAGCATTGCGCATAATTAATAATGTATGTTTATTGTAATCTAATTTGTTCAAAAAATGCCCCAATAATAATTTTTACAATATAAAGTAACCATCTCCTTCAAAGAAAAGTATTCATTTCAATTTAAAGAATTTTTCCAATGCATTATCATTGCTTCCAAGAATCCATATATATATATATATATATATATATATATATATATATATATATATATATATATATATATGCCAGCATTGCACGAAGCTGTGTCGAAGAATGTATACATGAGAGCAGATATATAATTGCAGTTTTTATTAAGGTAAGAATTTTTGCTTTTGTTATTCAGAATACAGGGCCGAAGGTCAGCGCTGCTGTCCTTATAAAATTTATCAGATATTATTATTTCTGCTAGGAGGTTACATTTAGTTCATGGTTCATTATTTAATTAATATTATTGCGTGGATTTATGTTCAATTTTCATTCCTTAATTTTTGTGGGGAGGTTACACTTGGCTCCATTTTGCATTATTATTAAACTTATTTTTGTTGGGAGGTTACACTTGGCTCCATTTCCATTTTCATTTAACAAAATTACGTGTGGAGAGGTTACACTTGGCGACATCCGGCCAGGATCGTATTCCTTTGGGAATCTTCTGAGAAGTAGTCATATATCTGCTCTTATTTACTTAAATGTAATTAGCATTTGGCGCAACGCATTTACTAATTTGACACTCTTTCTTTCACAGATCATCGGCAATTTTTTTGCTCTTTGTTGTATTTGTATTTGTTGCATTTTGCATTGTCTTTGTTTCACTTGTGAATAATTTTGATTTGTGAAAAATGCCGCGAAAACTGTTAACAGTACATCGCGATGTATAATGAGTGAAATAGCCGACTTAAATAACTTGACCGATAGTACTTGCGACACGCAGTGTAATGATGACAATCCTTCAATTACAGACAATCGGTGTGTACCGACCACTAATGTTGATTTTGATCCTAGTGATGAACAGACGAATTCAATTGTGTCCTCTGTTAATTTAACGACAATTGATGACGTGGGACGTTCTGTTACAATGAACGCTGCCCAGCTTGACACACCCGGTTTGCAAAATTTACGTAATGAACAGACAATTTTTTTAATGAAAATCAACAGTGTAATCAGAGTACGACAGATTCATTTAATTCCGGTGTAGTAACTAACAGTGCACATCCGATTGGTAAACCTTTCCAAGAATTACAGAATGACCAAATGGTTACAGAAAACGCGACAAAAGCAGATACACCATCACACAGTACAGAGAATACAGTAGCAAATTTTGGCATGGATCGAGTCATAGCATTAATGGTACAACTTAACGAAAATGTCAAACAACAACTTAATGAAACTAATGAAAATGTCAAATTAGTGAAAGTCTTAAACAATCGAAAAAAGAACAAGAATACAATCACAAACAACTTAGTGAACAGAACGAACAACTTAATGAAAAACTAGACAACAATTCCATACAGCTTAGTGAACAGATTACAGCCGTTGCCGCGCAGTGTTATGAGACTAAAGAACAATTACGTGAGGAAATTGAGGCTTGCGCTAGGAAAAGTAGTGAAGAAATTAGATCTGTTGCTCAAGAATTAAGGGATATGCAAACAGCTGCAACAGATTCACTTAGAGACGATATTAGTGCAGTCGGTAAACAATGCTCTGATAAAGCAACACAGTTACGCGACGAGTTTAAGTTAATGACAGCAGAACTTTCGCGCACACTGGATGCAAAAATAGACTCGAAATTCGACCAACAGAATAGTCAAATTGACGAACGTTTTAATCATCACCTGCAAAACAGTGAAACGCGTTTCCGTAAATTTATACAGGAACAGAATAAAGTAAAGCGACAAGTCATGGAAACAATTACCGCACAGAGACAGAAAGATAAACGTAAATTGTTTGCGAAAGAAAAAACATACATAGACAACAATATTGCTACTGTATCAGACGAAATTAATACAATCAAACAGTTGAACACAGAATTGCGTGATGAAATTTCCGATCTTAAATCAAAAACAGATTTTCAAACAGTGACCGACAGACTCGAGCAATTAAACTAACACAGGATTCCGATGTCATCAAAGCTGACATTAAAAAATTGAACGAAACTACACGTAAAATACAAAAACAAATTAATGCTTCTGACACTAAAAACGATGATCAGGTAAAAATACTGACTGAAAAATATGATGAATTGGCCAGTCGTATTGACTTTATTGAAAGTAATAATGACAGCAAATCAGACGATACTTCACCGATTTCGTTTAATCAAACACCTGAATTCCAAAATCTACAGCAGACAATCAGTGAGATAGATTCATCTAATAATACGTTACGTAGAAAATTGTCAACTTTACAGCAAGAGGTAACAGAGATGAAAAATGTTTCAGCGTTTAATACATCACAGCAGACGCCACATTCCGAACATTTCTCACACTCGTACAGCCAGTATAACTCGGATAATTTACAGAGAGTACGCGAGTTAAAATCCGAAAAGATACAGACAAACAGATTCTTATGTAATCGTGAACCTGTTCCCACATTCAGTGACGAGAACGTTGATTATAAGCAATTTGTATCTGTGAAAAGATTTGGGGTATTTGAAAATGACAGAGCACAGGTACACGCTTTGAACTGGATATGTCGATTTATTTTTGTACTTTCATCAGCATTGCCTGTAATGCAGAAATTAGAATTAGCATGGATACAGCAACTTGCTTTTGAATTTTCACCGGCATTGCCTATAACGCAAAAGCTAAAATTTATTTGCAGCGCGTGATGGACCTCAGGGGATTCATTATGCTTTAATGAGTATGTGCCGTTGCGTGCACAGGGCCCCGAGCCGTAGTAGTGCTGTTTCATCTTTAGTTTTCTGCACTGCTGCCTTCTCTTCTACTATCCTTTATATCTATCAAAACAGCTCTTTAGCTATTGCTCTATCTAGGATTAAGAAATGAGTAAAGAAAACCTGATATGACAAATTTTACCGAAAGTGACAGTTCTCTTTAGACACTCCCGAAATGACAACTATCGCCGTAACATTAATAAAAGATAAAATTATAATCATCAGTATGTGTACAATTATCAGCAACAGGAACCATATTTTGGTAACAATGGAGGTTTTTCCCAACAACAGCAACGAAACCAACCGGTTAGCATACGTAACCAACAATGTAATGCACAAGGTCAACCAAGCTTTAATGTTTCGCCGCATACACGTATAGCGTCAGCTCCAACAAATAGTAATGCACAGCAACAAGGGACTCAGTACGTACAGAAGAGACACTATTTCAATTCCTATCGCAATGCACCGTATAGCAATGACTATCATGACAGAAGTGAAAGTAATGAGCACAATTTTCAGCGCACATTTAATAACAGTCTATCTTATCAGCAGCAAGAACATCCGCCACAACAAATAATCATGAATGAACCAGACAGTAGGTATCATCCAGAACGTAAGACGTCAGGAAGAAATAATAGAACAGTACAAATAGTTGAAATGCCACAGCATCCTCCTGAAAATAATAACACGCCAGATAGAATTTGATTAAATATTCACGAGAATGTTATGTGAAACATGTTTTGTTGAATGCACCACTTTTAGCGCACCGAGATCTTACCAGAAATTTTTCCATTGCCACCGACAGTTCTAACACCGCTTTTGGCGTATATATTTTTCAGGAAATTGAAGAAGATGGTTGTACAGTAATTAAAAACATCGCTTTTGCAAGTCGCATTCTGTCACCTGCTGAACGAAATTATTCTGTTACAGAACTTGAAGTATTATGTGTTGTATGGGCTTTTACCAGATTTCGGCATTTTCTTTATGGAAGACATACCACCGTTTACACAGACCATAGAGCGATACAATTTTTACTTTCGGCTAAATTTACACACGACAGATTAAGCAGATGGAAACTTTATTTGCAGGAATTTAATTTTTCAATTGTTCACATTCCCGGTACACAAAATATTGTAGCAGACGCACTATCCCGTTCTCTCAGCAACAATCAGCAAGACATCACAACAAACATCTGCAAAGAAAATTTCAGCGTCATGTACATTCAACAAGTAGCATTTGAAAATTTCATTTCGTCGTCATTACAAGACATAGCACAAGAGCAGAATAAAGACAACGTATGGGAAGAGATTAAACACCTTTGGCAAGATAGGAATAATGTTACCATTAGAAACCATTACACTGTACGCAATGACATTCTGTTTCACCGCTCTCATCCTGACAGCAACAACTGGTTATTATGCATTCGTGACAAACTTGTTAACAAATTAATCCGGTATACTCATTTAAGTTACGCACATTACGGAGCTAGAAAATGTTTTCTAATACTGAGACAGAACTGTTATTTTACCAACATGGAGAAGCGTATTCGACGAGTTTTAGCGTCATGTAAAATCTGCCAGAAAGCTAAATCAGACACGACTTCACATATTCCTCCATTACATCCCATTGTTCCTGTTAAAGTAAGACATATGACCGCTGTAGACATTTTTGGTCCGATTCCCAGAACTAATAGAGGTTTTTGCTACATCTTTGTCGCTGTTGAACTCACTTCAAAATTTGTTACCTTCACTCCGTTACGCAAAGCTACTGCTAAAACTGTTTCGAAAGCATTTGTAAAACATTTTTTATTTCATGTAGGGCATGTGTTGAAAGTAATTTCCGACAATGGATCACAGTTTCGATCTGCTATATGGACACATATGTTACGAGCTAGAAACATTTCTCTGATATATATATCCAGGTACCATGCTTCTTCGAACCCTCGTGAACGATTAATGAAAGAAATTGGTAAAGTGTGTAGAATATACTGCCATAAAAAGCATATTGATTGGGACACACACATACTCTTATTCCAAGATGTAATTAATTCCATACCGAATGAATCTACACTCCTGGAAATTGAAATAAGAACACCGTGAATTCATTGTCCCAGGAAGGGGAAACTTTATTGACACATTTCTGGGGTCACATACATCACATGATCACACTGACAGAACCACAGGCACATAGACACAGGCAACAGAGCATGCACAATGTCGGCACTAGTACAGTGTATATCCACCTTTCGCAGCAATGCAGGCTGCTATTCTCCCATGGAGACGATCGTAGAGATGCTGGATGTAGTCCTGTGGAACGGCTTGCCATGCCATTTCCACCTGGCGCCTCAGTTGGACCAGCGTTCGTGCTGGACGTGCAGACCGCGTGTGACGACGCTTCATCCAGTCCCAAACATGCTCAATGGGGGACAGATCCGGAGATCTTGATGGCCAGGGTAGTTGACTTACACCTTCTAGAGCACGTTGGGTGGCACGGGATACATGCGGACGTGCATTGTCCTGTTGGAACAGCAAGTTCCCTTGCCGGTCTAGGAATGGTAGAACGATGGGTTCGATGACGGTTTGGATGTACCGTGCACTATTCAGTGTCCCCTCGACGATCACCAGCGGTGTACGGCCAGTGTAGGAGATCGCTCCCCACACCATGATGCCGGGTGTTGGCCCTGTGTGCCTCGGTCGTATGCAGTCCTGATTGTGGCGCTCACCTGCACGGCGCCAAACACGCATACGACCATCATTGGCACCAAGGCAGAAGCGACTCTCATCGCTGAAGACGACACGTCTCCATTCGTCCCTCCATTCACGCCTGTCGCGACACCACTGGAGGCGGGCTGCACGATGTTGGGGCGTGAGCGGAAGACGGCCTAACGGTGTGCGGGACCGTAGCCCAGCTTCATGGAGACGGTTGCGAATGGTCCTCGCCGATACCCCAGGAGCAACAGTGCCCTAATTTGCTGGGAAGTGGCGGTGCGGTCCCCTACGGCACTGCGTAGGATCCTACGGTCTTGGCGTGCATCCGTGCGTCGCTGCGGTCTGGTCCCAGGTCGACGGGCACGTGCACCTTCCGCCGACCACTGGCGACAACATCGATGTACTGTGGAGACCTCACGCCCCACGTGTTGAGCAATTCGGCGGTACGTCCGCCTGGCCTCCCGCATGCTCACTATATGCCCTCGCTCAAAGTCCATCAACTGCACATACGGTTCACGTCCACGCTGTCGCGGCATGCTACCAGTGTTAAAGACTGCGATGGAGCTCCGTATGCCACGGCAAACTGGCTGACACTGACGGCGGCGGTGCACAAATGCTGCGCAGCTAGCGCCATTCGACGGCCAACACCGCGGTTCCTGGTGTGTCCGCTGTGCCGTGCGTGTGATCATTGCTTGTACAGCCCTCTCGCAGTGTCCGGAGCAAGTATGGTGGGTCTGACACACCGGTGTCAATGTGTTCTTTTTTCCATTTCCAGGAGTGTACTATGCTGTCTCCGTCTGTTATACTGAAAAATGTTGAACCACCTAACAAAATTAAAGAATTAGTAACATTTCCTACATGTCGTCGACTACGACACCATGAAATAATTGACATTGCGCTGAACAACATCAAACGTGCCGCAGAGCGCCGGAGAAGACAGCAAAAACAGGTTTGTACACGCCGTGAATTTCGCATTGGACAGAAGATATTAGTACGTACACACTATTTATCCAACAAAGGAAAGAGTAGATGCAGTAAATTTGAGCTTCTATACGCAGGTCCATATCGGATTCGCAGCATTCCTCACCCCAATGTAGTACAAGTCGAAACTTTGAGAACCAGAAAAAGCAAAGGCAATCACCACGTGTCGAACGTCAAACCTTTTATTGAATGAAAATACTTTATGATTTATCACACTGTAATGCCATTTCCTAATTTTTTTATGACCGCTTATGGAATTATATTCGCATGAACACCTACTGATGATTATCGCATTTTTTCTTGGCAAGTGCCCGGCAAGGTAAGGTTAGCAGGTCGCTTTTCCTGTCGTTACACACCAGACCGTGCATATTTTTCCAGATGAACTTACACATTTTATGACCACTTACGCAATTATATTTATGTGACTACTTACTGATGATTATCGCATTTTTTCTTGGCAAGTGCCCGGCAAGGTAAGGTTAGCAGGTCGCTTTTCTTGTCGTTACACATTAGACAGTGCACATTTTCCAGATAAAATTACGTATCTTACGAATAATTATGCAATTCTATCTAGTGATATATTAATTTTATCACATTTTCTCTCTATTAAAGTCTTCAATTCTCGCCTCTATTAACTACACAACATACAAGCTGTACACAAAGAAGATCACATTTCTTGTCGTTATACACCCTAGACGTGCATATTTTCCATTTTTATGTACGTATGATTGTTTTCCTGTTTTGTTTGTATGTACTATGAATTATTTAAGATATAACAAACACCAGTTGACTTTAACATTTTGCCTTATGATAGCTAAACATCGTGACTACCTTACTTTTTTTTGCTGCTACATTGTGATACACTGTGTACATTTTTGCTTCTGAACACTGTCGATGTTTTTGACATATTACGTTTTCTCTCATGCTATGCTGTATGCTCAATTATGTTACTATAAACCAGTTTTTATCTAATGGATATATGAATTAAATGCAAGACATTAATCTTTGTTCATCATTTTCAGAAAGAAATAACGTGTAAACGAAATAAATTAAACAGAAATGGGAATTTCACCTTCGGAATGAACGAAAGAGGATGCAATACCTCGTGATGAAGAGTAAATGGATCAGAATTAACAAGCATTAACAAGAATATACTATACACATCGTATGATAGCAGTCTTAACTAATTTTTTCTTTCAGAATACGAGGCGATTGATGCAGGATGTCAGACAGAACTACACATCTTAGTTTTAGTGATGAAATATGATAGAAATAAGGAATAGTTGTATAATGAATAATGAAGTGACTCTTTTGCAGATGATAATGAATGGTGATGAATAATGATGAAGAATATGCTACTATGGATAATAAAGTTTTTCTTTACAGGTGATGATAATAATGGAGTTATGGTGATATGGATAATGAAGTTTTTCTTTGCAGATGAAAATAATGATGTAGTTTATATATTTGCTGTTAGTTAAGAGATGCTATGTAGTTATTTAAGTATTTGTTGCAGTTCGTTTTGACAGTATGTCTTATATCGCATGGTATGATGACTGAAGGTTTTGGAAAGGACAACTAGAGAACATATATATTTTTATACACATTTCACTACCTGTTAATTCGAAGTTCACTACTTTTCAGCATAATATGCGTTTCTTCTTTCAGTTTCATAATCCATTTTGTATATTTTGCAGGAGAAATTATTCATGAAATTAATGTGGCATAAATAGTTGTTTATTAAACCTATGTCGTTTATGAATGTGATCACATATACTCTACTTGTTTCATAACCTTGCTACAGCTGACTCATGACGAATGACGTTACACATCTTCATTTGCAGCAATAACTGAAAAGCAAACAAAGTAATTACCAGTCCCAAATAATGCTACTAGTTTAAGAGAGTTCTGAATAATACTGATCAGCTCTGAATAGTATTTCACTTCAATAATGACTTCTGAATAATACAAAAAAAAATTCTTTTTAACTGGCCAATGAATGCCACTGTTTATTATAATAAGATTACCTATGATGCCAATGATTACTATAATTAGATTAATTATGTATAAATGCTATGCCAATAATTAACTCATTTTGAGTAATGACTTCTGAATAATACAAAAAAATGCTTTGTAGCTGGCCAATGAATGCCACTGTTTATTGTAATAAGATTACCTATGATGCCAATGATTACTATAATTAAGTGAATTATGTTAATACTATACCATTCATTAGCTTCTGTTTTGAATGATTACTTCTGATGGTTTGTAACTGGGCAATGAGTGCCAATAATTACTATATTCAGATAATTTTATGAACATTATTCTGTAATACTACATACATGGTACAGAAATGTTCAGTAACAGGGCGATGAGTGCCACCAATTACTCAAATCAGTTGTTAGACTAGTGTAATTCTCAATGAAGACTACTATGTGACTTAATGTCCTTCACCTTCTGACCTAATTATCAGAAATTACTGCAATATCCATTTGTCCTGTCTATCCTCATGATCATGGAGCACTATATTTGGTTTTAGCACTAATTCTACGTTGGTCTACTTTACAAGAACATGGTGTTGACACGACATGCTGTCCACCACCTTGAGCGATGGAGATGTTATTATGGTCCCACTGTTTGGTGTACCTAGTGTACTATCGAAATGATAGCATGGAATATTATTACGACATTTCAGTGTCTTGGCTACACTGATTAATACTTCAAGGAAAAGAGCTTCAGATTGTCTCACTTGGTGTTGTGCTTCTGTAGAAAGATATGGACTTTCAGTGCAGCTGCGTGCAACCTAAAGTTCTACAACCATGACGCAATCCTTCCCATTCCTTTCCTAATTCTTGTAAAATGATAAAGACATATACTGTGCATGTGCACTTCCTTTCATTTGTTAATAAGATCAGTTGTCCTGAAAATACTAAAGACTTCTATAGTGCATGTGCACTTTATTTCACTCCTTGATATGTTTGTTTCTCGTAAAAATATTAGAGAGTTTTACAGTGTGTGTGCACTTTATGCCATTTGTTAATATGATTTGTACTCATTGTGTATACATTTTGTCTTTACTTAATATGTTCTGAACTTCAGTGCATGTGCACTTTTGTCATTTGTCAATATGATTTGTACTCATTATGTTTATTTATTGTAAAAATACTAGAGAGTTTTACAGTGCGTGTGCACTTTATGCCATTTGTACTCATTACGTATACATTTTTTTTTGTGATTCCCAGATATGTTCTGTATTACAGTGCGTGTGCACTTTCGTCATTTTGTTAACATGATTTGTATTCATTGCATATACATGTTTGTCATTTGCTGATATGTTCTGAACTTCAGTGCATGTGCACTTTCGTCATTTTGTTAACATGATTTGTATTCATTGCATATACATTTTGTGCTTTGCTGATATATTCTGAACTACAGTGCATGTGCACTTATGTCATTTGTTAATATGATATGTATCCATTGCGTATACATTTTGTGATTTCCGGATATGTTCTGTACTACAGTACGTGTGCACTTTATGCCATTTGTTAATGTGATTTCTACTCATTCCGTATACATTTTGTGATTTGCTGATACGTTCTGTACTCAGTGCATGTGCACTATATTTTATTTCATGTTCTGCATCTATATCTGTGTATATATTCTGTGATTGTAAAGTTAGTTAATTAAGAAAAAATTGTTGCTCATGGCAAGTCCAATTGACTCACCATCGCTGCCAAATTTTTGACACCCCCCCCCCAGTGGACGGTTATGTACGGTGTATGCTTCGCCGGCGATGGGCGAGGCATGACAGAATCTCTGACCAGAGAGTAGTTTATTGTTAGTTGTTGCTTGTCGCGAGTCTGCGCTTGTCTGCGCGAGTGTGCAGTAGTAGTCAGTCGGATGCAGTAGTAGTCGGTCGGCTTTAGTAGCGAGTGGATAGTAGTAGTCTCCGCGAGTCGACAGTAGAAATCAGTCTGCGCTTGTCTGCGCGAGTGTGCAGTAGTAGTTAGTCGGATGCAGTAGTAGTCGGTCGGCTTTAGTAGCGAGTGGATAGTAGTAGTCTCCGCGAGTCGACAGTAGAAATCAGTCTGCGCTTGTCTGCGCGAGTGTGCAGTAGTAGTCAGTCGGATGCAGTAGTAGTCGGTCGGCTTTAGTAGCGAGTGGACAGTAGCAGTCTGCGGGAGTCGGCATGCGTCGGCTGTGTGCTCTGGTCGCGACTCTGGTCAGGACTCTGGAGGATGAGTATTGTTGTAGAAGGTAAAGAAGCAGCATTGCGCATAATTAATAATGTATGTTTATTGTAATCTAATTTGTTCAAAAAATGCCCCAATAATAATTTTTACAACATAAAGTAACCATCTCCTTTAAAGAAAAGTACTCATTTCAACTTAAAGAATTTTTCCAATGCATTATCATTGCTTCCAAGAATCCAAAATATGTATATATATATATATATATATATATATATATAGGCCAGCATTGCACGAAGCTGTGTCGAAGAATGTATACATAAGAGCAGATATATAATTGCAGTTTTTATTAAGGTAAGAATTTTTGCTTTTGTTATTCAGAATACAGGGCCGAAGGTCAGCGCTGCTGTCCTTATAAAATTTACCAGATATTATTATTTCTGCTAGGAGGTTACATTTAGTTCATGGTTCATTATTTAATTAATATTATTGTGTGGATTTATGGTCAATTTTCATTCCTTAATTTTTGTGGGGAGGTTACACTTGGCTCCATTTTGCATTATTATTAAACATTATTTTTGTTGGGAGGTTACACTTGGCTCCATTTCCATTTTCATTTAACAAAATTACGTGTGGAGAGGTTACACTGTTCAGTGGACTAAGTAGGTGGAGCATCACATTTTATCTTTTAAACTAATCAAACTCTCATGTACTCAATGGAGCGTGTGTTAGTATTCAACTCTTGAAATTCTGTATTCAAAGCATATGCAGGTTGGAGTGAGCAAACTGTCGACTAAACATTTAATGTTGCCTAATGCACATTGGTGCATTACCAATCGGGAACTACGGTGGCGCTCTCTCCGTGCTGGATCTGAAACGCAAATTCCCTACTCTGGTCCTGACTGAATCAACTTTCCTGCGTTCCATAGAACGTTAAATTTTCCATAGCCGAATTAATGTCAACTGCACACTCGCTAAGATATGGAGCGACGTGCACAATGCTCTGCCCGCAAAAATTCCCGCAGGAATTTGAACTACCACTTTACATCTGTCACCACGATACGTGAAGCGTGCTACCCTCACTTCACAGATGTAAAGGTCTCAACGTCTTCGCTATTTTTCCACACACAGGTGTGGCCTGCTGCAAGACTGAGAACTGTGTTAATTTACTTCTCAAAAATGCTTTTATATGATTTGACTCTCCCCATTGTGTCTCTTCTATGTCACGCAGCGTGGCTTCACCCATACCGCTTCCTCGTTATAGGTGAATATTTATTTTTCTTGCCGTGTCGCCGCTAGCCTTGTTATTGCTGTCTAGCCAGTTTCCCACGGTCTCGACTCTGTTTATTTAAAAGGTATTATATTGTTCTCATCTTATTTCTTTCTGTGTAGCAGCAGGACCTTCTCTTGTTAATGTTATTTGTGGTTTCCCAATGCCATTAGCCATGCGCACAGGCCGCCTCCAAACTGCGCTCACTTTATCTCACTTACACATGTCCCTGTCGTTATAAGAGTAGATATTGTTTTCTTATTCGGTAGATGAGAATATTTCAATTACTTCCTGTTAACAATATAGAGTTATTTTCTGGGGATTTTATTTTGTATCATAATTGTGAAGCTCATGTGTAGTCAAAAACATGCGGATGCCTTAAAACCTTGGTACTCGGTTGCATCTCTATCAGCACTTTCCCACAATTCACACTCCTCACAACCTCTGCCAAAGAAACTTTAATCACCCGCCATCACCCGACATTGAAACCTGCCCAGATATCCAACGTGATCTGGTGGGAACCAACTGTCATCCCTTTGTCAAAATTCTTCCCTCATCACTCTCTTCCACCCCTTCTTAAGGGGTCGGTTTAGTACCCTTCTCCAGCCTCCCGAATTACTTAAGCAAACAACCATCGACACAGAATCCACACTACACAAGACTGGGAAGCCTAAAGATCCCACCGTGCCCTCACCCCTGCCAGCTAGTAAAAGTCGTTAACTGATTCACCTGTGTAAATATTCCAAACAATCAAAAAATAAGGCTTTTAAACCAGCCCAAACAACCATCTGTATCTCCCCTTATGACGCGATGTAAACATTTTAAAATGCTTCATCATCATTTAAGACTGATTATGCCTTTCAGCGTTCAGTCTGGAGCATAGCCCCCCTTATAAAATTCCTCCATGATCCCCTATTCAGTGCTAACATTGGTGCCTCTTCTGATGTTAAACCTATTACTTCAAAATCATTCTTAACCGAATCCAGGTACCTTCTCCTTGGTCTGCCCCGACTCCTCCTACCCTTCACTGCTGAACCCATGAGTCTCTTGGGTAACCTTGCTTCTCCCATGCGTGTAACATGACCCCACCATCTAAGCCTGTTCGCCCTGACTGCTACATCTATAGAGTTCATTCCCAGTTTTTCTTTGATTTCCTCATTGTGGACACCCTCCTGCCATTGTTCCCCTCTACTAGTACCTGCAATCATCCTAGCTACTTTCATATCCGTAACCTCAACCTTATTGATAAGGTAACCTGAATCCATCCAGCTTTCGCTCCCATACAACAAAGTTGGTCGAAAGATTGAACGGTGCACAGATAACTTAGTCTTGGTACTGACTTCCTTCTTGCAGAAGAGAGTAGATCGTAGCTGAGCGCTCACTGCATTAGCCTTGCTACACCTCGCTTCCAGTTCTTTCACTATGTTGCCATCCTGTGAGAATATGCATCCTAAGTACTTGAAACCGTCCACCTGTTCTAACTTTGTTCCTCCTATTTGGCACTCAATCCGTTTATATTTCTTTCCCACTGACATTACTTTCGTTTTGGAGATGCTAATCTTCATACCATAGTCCTTACATTTCTGATCTAGCTCTGAAATATTACTCTGCAAACTTTCAATCGAATCTGCCATCACAACTAAGTCATCCGCATATGCAAGACTGCTTATTTTGTGTTCACATATCTTGATCTCACCCAGCCAGTCTATTGTTTTCAACATATGATCCATAAATAATATGAACAACAGTGGAGACAGATTGCAGCCTTGTCTTACCCCTGAAACTACTCTGAACCATTAACTCAGTTTACCGTCAACTCTAACTGCTGCCTGACTATTCATGTAAAGACCTTTAATTGCTTGCAAAAGTTTGCCTCCTATTCCATAATCTCGTAGAACAGACAATAACTTCCTCCTAGGAACCCGGTCATATGCCTTTTCTAGATCTATAAAGCATAGATACAATTCCCTGTTCCACTCATAACACTTCTCCATTATTTGTCGTAAGCTAAAGATCTGGTCCTGAAAACCTCTAAGAGGCCTAAACCCACACTGATTTTCATCCAATTGCTCCTCAACTAATACTCGCACTTTCCTTTCAACAATACCTGAGAAGATTTTACCCACAACGCTGATTAAAGAGATACCTCTGTAGTTGTTACAATCTTTTCTGTTTCCATGTTTAAAGATTGGTGTGATTACTGCTTTTGTCCAGTCTGATGGAACCTGTCCCGACTCCCAGGCCATTTCAATTATCCTGTGTAGCCATTTAAGACTTGACATTCCACTGTACTTGATGAGTTCCGACTTAATTTCATCCACCCCAGCTGCTTTATTGCACTGCAATCTATTGACCATTTTCTCCACTTCCTCAAACGTGATCCTATTTCCATCATCATTCCTATCTCATTCTACCTCGAAATCTGAAACATTACTGATCGTATTTTCACCTACATTGAGCAACTCTTCAAAATATTCCCTCCATCTGCCCAAGACATCCACAGGATTCACCAGCAGTTTTCCTGACCTGTCCAAAATACTTGTCATTTCCTTCTTACCTCCCTTTCGAAGACTGCTAATTACACTCCAGAATGGTTTTCGAGCAGCTTGACCCAATGTCTCCAACCTGTTTCCAAAGTCTCCCCAAGATTTCTTCTTGGATGCTGCAATTTTCTGTTTGGCTTTGTTTCTTTCTTCAACATAACTTTCTCTGTCTACCTGAGTTCAAGTATGGAGCCATTTTTTATACGCCTTCTTTTTCCTTTTACAGGCTGCCTTGACTGTGTCATTCCACCAAGCTGTTTGCTTCCTCCTACTTTTACACACTACTGTTCCAAGACATTCTTTAGCCACTTCTAGTACTGTGTCCCTGTACCTTGTCCATTCCTTTTCCAATGACTGTAATTGACTAAATTCAACTAACTGGTACCTTTCTGAGATCGCTGTTATGTACTTGTGCCTGATTTCCTTATCCTGAAGTTTCTCCACTCTTATCCTCCTACATATGGACCTGACCTCCTGCACTTTCGGCCTCGCAATCCCAATTTCACTGCAGATTAAATAATGATCAGTGTCATCAAAGAATCCCCTGAATACACGTGTGTCCCTCACAGCCTTCCTGAATTCCTGATCTGTTATTATATAGTCAATGACAGATCTGGTTCCCCTGCTTTCCCAAGTATACCGGTGAATGTTCTTATGTTTAAAAAAGGAGTTTGTGATTACTAAGCCCATACTGGCACAGAATTCCAAGAGTTGCTGCCCGTACCTGTTGGCCTCCATATCCTCTCCAAATTTACCCATAACCTTTTCATACCCTTCTGTTCGATTTCCAATCCTGGCGTTAAAATCACCCATGAGCAGAACACTGTCCTTGTCCTTTACTCTAACAACTACATCACTGAGTGCCTCATAAAAACTATCCATCTTATCTTGATCAGTCCCTTCACAATGCGAATATACTGACACAATCCTAATTTTCTTGCTAGACACTGTCAAATCTATCCACTTCAGTCGTTCATTTACATACCTTATTGCAACTACGCTGGGTTCCATTTCTTTCCTGATGTAAAGCCCTATTGTGCTATTCCTGCTTTGACTCCTGACAAGTAGACCTTGTATTCTCCCACTTCTTCTTCTTTCTCACCCCTTACCCGAATGTCACTAACAGCTAAAACGTCCAACCCCATCTTACTTGCAGCCTCTGCCAGCTCTACCTTCTTCCAAGAGTAGCCCCCATTGATATTAATAGCTCCCCATCTCATTAACATTTGTTTGCCAAGTCGTATCTTAGGAGTCCCTGGTTTGTCAGTTAGAGGTGGGACTCCGTCACCTCCAAAGGTCCGAGGCATTTTGCTCTGATTGTTGCCAGCACCATATTTAAAGTACCAGGGAAGCAGGTTGCTAGCCTTACTTGCCCCGAGTCCCATTGGGTTTTACCCCTAACGGCTGAGGGACTAACCAGTGGATTTGGTAGTCTTTGCCGTATGAGCACAAAGGTGACCACGACTCAGAATATGTCCGAGATGCCCAGCCTTATTCCAAAGTAACTGGTATCCCGACTGTCGGGACCACTTACTTGGCCACTCATACGTTGCCCGTGGTTCATGAACTAAAACCCACACCATGAACCATACTTTAAAATTTTCAAATCGTTTCACTGAAGAACATATCAAGCAAGAGGGATAATATACATTATGTGATCAAAACTATCCAGACACCCCAAAAAAACCTACATTTTTCATATTAGGTGCATTGTGCAGCCACCTAGTGGCAGGTGCTCCATCTCAGCGACCTCAGTAGTCATTAGACATCGTGAGACAGCAGAATGAGACACTCCGCGAAACTCACGGATGTGGTCAGGTGATTGGGTGTCACTTGTGTAATACGTCTGTACGTGAGAGTTTTTCACACTCCTAAACATCCCTAGGTCCACTGTTTCCTATGTGATAGTGAAGTGGGAACGTGAAGAGACACGTACACCCAGGCCGACTTCATCTGTTGACTGACGGAGACTGCTCACAGTCAAAGAGGGTTGTAATGTGTAATAGGCAGAAATCTATCCAGACCATCACACAGGAATTCCAAACTTCATCAGGCTTCACTGCAAGTACTATGACAGTTAGGGAGTAGGTGAGAAAAGTTGGATATCATGGTCGAGCAACTGCTCATTGCCACACATCATGCCTGTAAATGTCACATGACACCTCACTTGGTGTAAGGAGCATAAAGATTGGACGACTGAACAGTGAAAAACGTCGTATGGAGTGACGAATCTCGGTACACAATGTGGCAATCCGATGGCAGGGTGTGGGTATGGCGAATGCCCAGTGAACGTCATCTGCCAGTGTGTGTAGTGCCAACAGTAAAATTCGGAGGCAGTGGTGTTATGGTGTCGTCGGGTTTTTCATGGGCTGCACCCCTTATTGTTTTTCGTGGCGTTATCACAGCACAGGCCTACATTGATGTTTTAAGCACCCTCTCTCTCCACACTGTTGAAAAGCAATTCGGGAATGGGAGTGCATCTTTCAACATGATAGAGCACCTGTTCATAATGCACAGCCTGTGGCGGAGTGGTTACACGACAGTAACATCCCTGTAATGGACTGGCCTGCATGGAGTCCCGACCTAAATCCTACAGAACACCTTTTGGATGTTTTGAACGCTGACTTCGTGCCAGACTTCACCGACCGACATCGATACCTCTCCTCAGTGTAGCACTCCGTGAATAATGGGCTGCCATTCCCCAAGAAACCTTCTAGCGCCCGACTGAACATATGCCTGCGTGAGTGGAAGCTGTCATCAAGGATAACAGTGGGCCAAACCCATATTAAATTCCAGCATTACCGATTAAGGGCGCCACAAACTTGTAAGTCATTTTCAGCTAGATGTCTGGACACTTTTGGTCACATAGTGTAACATTAATGGAAA
This sequence comes from Schistocerca americana, assembly GCF_021461395.2. Taxonomy (NCBI): domain Eukaryota; kingdom Metazoa; phylum Arthropoda; class Insecta; order Orthoptera; family Acrididae; genus Schistocerca; species Schistocerca americana. Next base: position 199,316,460 of record NC_060127.1, read on the forward strand.
AAAATTACATCCCAGTTTGACTTAAAGTGGGCTCTTAGGCTAATGTTATACAAAATCCGTCGAAACTAGTGTGTATCCAAGACCAAAGGGGACATTAACACGAGATCGGCTGATGAGAAATTTTTGCCCCATAGTAAAATTGTAACCTCTTCGAATTGTTGTAGAAAGTGGATGAGGGTTCATGAGCTTAATATTCTTTTCTCTTTCAGTCTAGTACACTTTGAAACGAAAGCTCGCTGTGAGTTGCTAAGTTTCGGAGAAAAAACAATAAATCCCTAGCATTGCCGATGTGGAATTTCTTGTCCCATTGAATAAATTAAGCGCTGTCGATTGTTACACATTGTTGGAAGTGTCTACTGAGTCTGTTGCAGCAGTGCCAGCATGAAACTGTAAGTGTGATGTCTTAGACGAATGAAACTTTGTATAATTAGAATAAACAACAGGCATTGCAAAGCTGTGCAGTGTGTCCCCCCCTCCCCCCCGCCCCCCGTCACACTCCCGTGCATGAACAGATGGTAGTTTGGTAAAGTAATGTTGAAGAACCTGAATCCGAATCCGAAGGATTTCAGCTGATTATGTTTGTCATGCAAAGCAAATGTTGCATAATTCAGATAAAAGATCTTTCTCAGTAATTTCACTGGCGGTACATAGTTTGAAGCTCCTGAAGGAACGAAGTGGAAACTACTTCCCACTAGTAATGGAACTCCTGGGAGCAGTGGACACCAAAACGCTCTCCGCGAGGGTCTGCAGGTCGTGCTCTAGTGATGCTGCCTCTGAATTACGGGGTCCCGGGATAGATTCCCGGCCGGGTTGGGAATTTTTCCTGCCCGGGGACTGGGTGTTTGTGTGGTCCTTGTCATCTCATCGTCATCATCATTCGCGACAGTGGCTAGACCGGACTGTGTAAAAAATTGGATTGTGTAAAAATTGGGACTTCGTACAGGCGCTGATGACCGCGCAGTTGAGCGTCCCACAAGCCAAACATCATCATCATCATCATCATCGTTCTCTGGGAGGATTCTGGGACTTTTCCGTGTGCGAAAAGGTGTGTCATCAGGGATTTTTCCCTACAGCCATTGGCATTTGTTTATTGACGAATCTAGTCAAATCAGACTGAAAAGTGCACCGAAACGTAGGCGCATTCAATATTGAGAACTAAACTCTAAACTCCGTCCAAACAGACCTAGGAAGGCCCAACGGTGCCGACCGGCCGCCGTGTCATCCTCAGAACCACAGGCGTCACTGGATGCGGATATGGAGGGGCATGTGGTCAGCACACCACTCTCCAGGCCATATGTCAGTTTACGAGACCGGAGCCGCTACTTCTCAGTCAAGTAGCTCCTCAGTTTGCCTCACAAAGGCTGAGTGCACCACGCTTGGCAACACTCCTCGGCAGACCGGATGGTCACCCATCCTAGTGCTAGCCCAGCACGACAGCGCTTAACTTCTGAGATCTGAAGGGAACCGGTGTTACCACTGCGGCAAGGTCGTTGTCATTACAATATTGAGAGGTGAAGAATTTTCATGACTTTGGAAGAGCTTGTTTAGTTTCTTGCTATTCTGTATTTCAGGGGTGCCACGGAATCCGAAGAAATAGATGTTGTACATCATCGGTCAGAAGCGGAGAACACAAGTTTTCAAACCGCCAAGTTACGGAATCGTTTCTTAGAAATCATGAGGAGCTTCAGGTTCGATATGAGGGGCGACTAAGAGATGACAAGCATGCTCTCATCTCAAATCCATGACAGAGATTCGTAGCAAACTGACAGAGCGTGTAATTTGCGTCGACGAACAGTTGTGCCCGTCCGAGTGTAAATGTTGGTTGACTAAGATCATGGCTTCCAAACCAGACAGTTTTCAGGAGAAGTACAGCATGGTTGTCGGTAGGGATACCAAATAGATGCTAAATGTTTTTCCATACCTCGGTTGGTAGGACATGTTTTGAGGCATCAAGGGATCACAAATTTAGCATTGGAGGGCAGTGCGGAGGGTAAAAATCATAGAGGGAGACCAAGAGATGAATACACTAAGCAGATTCAGAAGGATGTAGGTTGCAGTAGGTACTGGGAGATGAAGAAGCTTGCACAGGATAGAGTAGCAGGACTCAGTCTCAGGACTGAAGACCACAACAACAACAACAACAACACCTTGGTAAACGTGAAACTTCTCCTTGTGGTGAACATCTTAGCGACTCTGTAGTGACGCAACTTCAGGTCTATACCTAAATAAAGGAAGGAATATTGGGTTCAAATGGCTCTGAGCACTATGGGACTTAACTTCTCAGGCCATCAGTCCCCTAGAACTTACAACTACTTAAACCTAACTAACCTAAGGACATCACATACACACCCATGCCCGAGGCAGTATTCGAACCTGTGACCGTAGGGGTCGCGCGGTTCCAGACTGTAGCGCCTAGAACCGCTCGTCCACCCGCCCGGCGAAGGAATATTACCTGTCACAAATAGTTCATGTCACTTTCACTGATACAACAACTGAAAATGAACTGAACGCCCTTTCTTGCTACAGTGTACAAAATCATATGGGAAGTACCTGAATGCACGAAGAAAGCACTCAAGGACATACAAGGGATTGCTGCTCTCAAAAGCGACGATACATTCCTCAAGTGCATCGAGGAAGGTTATGAAATAATGTAATAAATTTCATTTCCTTGCCTTCAAATGTAAAAGCTGGAAATGACCAAAGACAACGCCTGAGACAATGAAACAAAGTACAAAGTAGATGTTGTTGACCAATTGGCTTGCAAGTACACGATGGAAACTGTCGGAAGGAGGTAGCCTGTCCATACATTTTATAATGTACCAGATTTAGTAGGCATAAATGCTCGGAGAGCATACAGGGTGAGTCACTAACTATTGCCACCTAGAATAACTCCGGGAGTATGATAGTGGGACAAACTTTGCATGAGACAACGGGGGCCACAATATGACGTTGGTTTTTTGTTGCTACGTGGGATCGCTTCAGAGATATGAAGGTCAACTTTTTTTTTAGTGAGATGCTATAGTTTAGTACTTATTTTTTGATAGCGGCTGTCGAGACGAATCCAGTGTTGTGTTACACTCAGTTTTTTGAAGGTGAACGATGGTCAGAAAGATGGCATGAACGTCCATTTACAGAAGGAGTTCGAACATTAAATATTTAATGCAGACTGTTAAATAGCCACAGTTTTGAATATAATGTTAATGTTTTCCCTGTTTGCTCCTTTTGTACTTATATATTGTTCAGCCTTTTTACTTTATAAAATACAGTACCACCACACTCTCAAAGATTGCATTTACTGTATGTTCCCTCAAACTCCTCCGTTTTCCTGCATTTATTTATTTATGTTTATCTTATTGACATTGCTTAAGTTCCTTATGAATTCTGTAGCTACAATGATAATTTTTTCTTCTTTTAGTTTGTTTGTGTATCACTCTCCATGTTTTATACCTCCTGAAGTAGGCTTGTCAAGTACTAATTTCATTTTATTTCATTAGTTTTATTTATTAATAGAAACTGTTATGTAGACATGCTGTTCCTATTTTGTGTTAATGTGTCTCCTTTCTATCACATTTTTTTATATATTTACTGTTCAATTTTTTTAGGTTTTCATTGCATTATCACCACACTGTCAAAGATGTTACATACTGTATGTTTCAGCTTCAATCTAGACGTGTAACGTCTCTTCCATTGTTGTTTACAAACATTGTAACTTATTTGGTGGCAATACTCAGTCAATGTCTGAAGATGTCCTCGTAAGCCGAAAACTGGTTAAAACAATAAAAGTAATACTGTAGAACAAAAGCGTTCTTGTTTATTTGTATAAAATATCATTTGGTACTAAAAGCTTGTCAATGTGACTGTACTTTCCTAAAAATAAAAAATTTCGTTATTGTATTACGAACTGTTTTCACGAATTTGCACATTTATGTTGATTATCAAAAAGCACGACAAAATGTACAGTTTGTATTTCATTACGTGAAAGTATTCGATAATAAATTCTAAATGTCTTGCACGACTATTTCAACGTTTGGATCTATGTGTCGGTCATGTCATCGCGCGTGCTCTCGGCCGGCGGTCACTTTTTATCGGCAACCCCTTGGGTTGCGACATTCTCACTGCATGTGCCCAAATCAGCGAAACGTCGGGGAAGCCCCTGGCTCTGTTTTCGCGGTCGCTGAGATAACGACGCAGCTGGCCGCTGTCGCCGTTACGAGACCCAGAGGTGCGCAGCTGATCTTCCTAGAAACAGCTTAGGAGGCTGGCGAGGGAATACAGGAGAGCATGTGAAAATACTCCTAGTGAAACAACTGTAGGGACGCTTGGAACTAACTCCCCCCAAACGGAAGATCACGTGTTAGTTCCTGTGCATGTCTGAGTACCATACCATCTCCTTTCATCTCACGAGTATAGTAGTTATTTCCGATATATGTTCAAAGTTGGTCCAGTCGCGATATCTGGAGGTTAAACCTCTGTTACACTATGTTTGCCAGTACCTTGCTGCTGAGTCACGTGTGTATTATGTGTAACTGACATTAACGCTTCATATGCCGTTTTGTTATTCTGAACGAAGACGTCCCTAAGGCTTAGTTTTCAACATATGTGTAGATTGCTGTGAAATAAATATGAATTCCTTCTGCTATTAATTCGAAGTTAACAACCTCTGCCACTATTTGATTACGAATTGACCTGGCCATCATCCGTACATATATGAGGGATATGTTTCTTTTGACAGTTGCATTGCACATACCTTCACCCAGATGGCAATCGTTTTTCAATTGGCATGCTCTAGAACAGGACTTTTCTTGTATTTAGTTCTCCCGATTTGCAGATACATTTCAATTGACGACCCAGGCAGGTTTACTTATTCACTTTCATATGGTACGTTTTAATGAGTGTGTGATTGATCACCATGACATATTACATTGGGAATGTTTGACGAAATCAAAAAAATTAAAACGTATTTTTTAAGTAGGCCATCGGAAGACCTGCAGACTGTGATAAAGTTTACCTACCAGTCGTGTTGCACTTAACAGAGCAGACACTTTTTTTGAAGTATAAAAGGCGCGCGGGGTAGCCGAGCGGACTAAGAGCGCATTGTCACGGTTCACGCAACACCCTCCGTCATCCCTCGGCCATGGGTGTGTGTGTTGTCAATAGCGTAAGTTAGTTTAAGTTATATTAAGTAGTGTGTAAGCCTAGGGACCGATGACCTCAGCAGTTTGGTCCCATAGGAACTTACCACAAATTTCCAAATAAAGTATCAAAATCGAAAAATCTCACCCATCGGTTAATGGGGAACTAGGCAGCGATACGACATGCCCTCTACCCAATAGGTCTTTAAGGTCCCTAGAGCCCTTACTTTCTTGATGAGTCTCAGCCATCTTCTAAGCGATCGATCTCAAATCTATTTCCCTCTGGGATCACTTAGTTACTTCTACATGTTTCATTCATCATAATTCCCTCTTCCCATGAGATACAGTGATCTAAACTATGTTCAGTCTCTGAAAAACACACACACACACAGTAGTAGCATACATACAGAAATTACTGCATCGAGCGAAAATAGCAGTCAAACAATTATGATTTCACTTCCTGTTTGAAATTAATTTTACGACTTATGATACTATACGTCATACCTGCTTTTGGTGCTATGTTCATTATTGTTGCTGTTGTTTTCAAAGTGTGATTGACTGTTGACAAAAAAATTTCACAACAGAGTAAGTGTACTTAGAAGCTCTTGTGTCGCTGCCGAAAATTTAAGAACTATCTACATACGGATCTAGAGCGGGCATCACATATACTACCACAACACGCTTCACCCCCGTAACTGTTTTGCCAGCTAGTCCCGTCCATTCGCTCTAAATGGCCATACCATAGCAACCTCTTCCTTTCAATAACTTCCTTCATGCACATTTCCACTTCCATCATGCTTCTAAATTTTTCATTTATCATATGCTATAATCTTGAGACTCCAACCCTTCGTCCTCAGTGACCAATTTCCATGGCTTGTAATTGCATCTTCTCTATGTTTCTTATTTCCCAAGCCTCTGACGGAGAACGTAATAATCTCAATTCCAAAAGGAAGGCAGGCGCTAACACGTAAGAGCATTACCAAGCTATCAGTCTAATATGACAAGCTGCAAAATTTTAATCATCTACAGAGCGGAGGGCGATTGGTGTAGGAACAGGAGAGGCAATGTTCACCCCACGCCCTGTTTTATATTAAAGGAAGGTAAACGTACAACTATAGCATTTGCGGATATACGAAATCTTTTTGGCAGTGGTAATTGGAATACGCTTCATGCAGTTCTAAATTTATCGCGGATGAGAAGTTATATGCGCTGTGGTCAGAGGCGAGACTGCAGCTCTAAGAGGTGATTAACACGGAAGAGAAACAGTATTTGAGGAGTGAGACAGGGATGCCGCCTATTATCCATTTTCTTCCAAGTAAAGGGAAGTAAGGAGGAATCTGGAAAAGAAATTAACAGTCAGAGAAACAAATAAAAACATTAAAATTTGCCGACGATATTGTAGGCCCGTCAGAGACTGGGCGATTAATTGAGCAGAAATGCTAGCGTGGTGACAAGATAACATGAATGAATGAAGAACGATTTAATTATGCGTGATTGAATTTACATTAAGAGCTGCTAGTGGAATTCGATTACGAAATGAGTTGCTGAATTGTAGAAGAGTTTTACAATTCGGGCTGCAAAATAAGTGACGACTGAAGAAGAACGTCCACAGTGTGTGTATCAAGAAAAGTGTTCCATAAACGAATAAATGGTGTGTAGCCTTATACTGAAGTCGAACGTAGATTGAATACGAAATATACATAAAGAAAGTCGATGTTTTGAAATGTGCTGTTACAGAAGAATACTGAAGTGGCATCATGTAAAGATCGGATAAATAATGAATATGTAGGGAATCGAATGGGGAAGAGATGAAATATGTGGCCCAACTGAAAGAGGGTTAGGTTACTATGGCATCGAGAACTAGTTCATTTGTTAATTAAAACAAATGTGAGAATCGGAAATGTAAACGGAGACGGAAGCTTGGCCGTAGTAAACCGTTTCAAATGGTTGTACGTTACGGTAGTTGTGTACAGGCGACGATACCTGCATAGGGTACGCGGCCTCGGAGAGTTCCACCAGGACAGTCTTCGATATGAAAGCGACGACAGTCAGCCCGACCGTCAAACTGTTACTCGTGATGAATGCAGCGTTGTCATATAACTGATGTTAGTTGTGCGGGCATACAGACATCAATCGTCAATGGTGGCAGAGATCACTGTTTTGTGGCATTACGCTGTAAAATTCACCAAAATGCTAGAAACATCTAGAATGAAAGAGCAACCACGGCTTAGGAATTAACAAGTGCCAACACTTTGCTTGTTGTTGGGTCTGAACCATTTAGCCTTAGGAAAGAGAAGTGTACAGGGACAAAATTCCGATTTGAGACTTGCTTACACTTGTTTCTCCCCTTTCAGGTATCCATTATTTCTTCTGTTTATGAACTTGCTAAATTTTTGCCCCTTGTTTAGAAACATGCCTTACGTAATACCATCACCACAAGTGCGTGTTAATCAACTTGAAGCGCAGTGTATTGCCTTTTAACGTGAAAGTACAAAGAAAGACCGTTTTTTAAACGTGGTGAGGTATTCCTTACAAACATACAGCTAGCAAGCGGTCAGTTCACTCATCAATAGCAAAATGCTGAACCTCGACACTGGGTTTCTCAGACGGACATACTGAAACTGGACGCAATCGGATGTTATAGAATCGACAACGGATAATAATAGAGAAGCTGCTTCAGATTCGAAAAATTTGCAGACATTCCACGTGAAACGCTGTGAATAAAGGGGACAGAAATCCATCCATACCTACGTGTGCTATGTATGCTTAACATCTCCTCCTAGGTCACTAGTCCGGTTTCATCCAAAGTTCGTACATATGTCCCTCACTGTCAGCAACAATTGCTGTGGGGATAATAATCACCTACCTATCATAGTTCAGTAGACACGATGTTATAAACAATGATTTGCGATAAAAACTGCCGCATCATGCACGAAGTTTAAATTTATTACTTCTGTACTGCTAACTATATTCGCAACAAATATCGTAGACAATACTCACATGTGCCGCTAAACGCATTTACGAAACTGTGTCATGGCACCAGGCACCACACATACAGTAGTTCAGAACATACGACGTCATACGCGCTGAGATGCTAAAAAAACGTTCATTCTTTACGATTAAGACACTCCTACAGTCGATTCAGCAGGTTTAGGGGAAACTTTGATGAGAAACCCACACTATTTAAAAGTTGCACCAAATCCACAGTTTTGAAGACACCGCTATGAAATTTTGTACCATGCTTTATATGATATTAAGACAATTATTATTATGTTCCTTCGATTATACATCATTAATTTTTTTTGCAATTAGAAAAAATTGTTTGTCAAAAAATAATATATGTACTTTTTTATCAGGCATTATTCAAGAACTGCTACAGGATTTTCTCTCTTTAATGTCTTTGTATACGGTAAGCTTCTCTCTTGACGTTTTGTGAATGTATCGAATATGCAAAATTTAATAATTTTTTATTTATAATTCTATAAGTATAATAGGAAATTAATTCATAATTCCAAGTAGTTTGCCTCATATCTCAGCTCACACTCAGAATTCCGGAAGCCACTCCCGGACAAACTTTACTGGGCTTACAGAAACACGTTTCTGAGAAAAACGTACATAAACTTTAAAAAACATAATTTTCAGGAAACGTAATTTAAGGTTCAATAGAACTTTTTTTTCTTGTCACCTCTTCAGAACTCCCCAGATTAGTCCTCAGTGTTCTCTTTCCCTTCAAGGCTTCTCTTCTGGTTTCTTCTTTCTACATTCTTTTCTTTGCCAGGTCTTCAACTGACTTTTCAGTTCCAGAGAGGCACTGTAAATCTATTTTTCTCAAGACATCTTGTGTCAAATTTCCTACCTTAAAATCCATTCTGTTTCGTACATGATCCTTCCTACAAGAACTGCATCATAAATTGCAACTCGGACAACTGTAGCGGATGACAGTGTGGTTTTAAGCTATCTTTGGCGTATTAGTGAATTTAGATAGTCATTTGAGTAGTTCTTGCCATGAACACACTATTTTAGAAGTTCCAGATCGTCCAGAAACCCGTACGTAGGCTTGACAACATCGAGGATAGAATTTGTAAGCCTCTTCTTGAGGCTGTAGCTGTTGTAATCCCTCTGAACCTAAAATATTTACACGAGCTAATGTGACACAGATGATGAATGGGGTGTTAATCTGTTGACGTCACGTGGAGATATGTAGCCCATACTGCATTTATCATGTTACTTACACTGGATTGGCTCTGTCTGATACCCTTGCCATAATACACTAGTGTCCATCGTCTTCTTTGCGAGTATGTTGTGTCAACAAACGCCCTTTCCATCTTCCAACCTCTTGCCCTTCACATCACCGACAAGTGGCCTCAGTGTAGAGTCCAGTCCCTCATGGATGCGTCCATTGCAGCGTTCTAGATGCACCCCGCGCACTATTGCTTGAAAGTAATCCACGGGAATCCTTGTTCTCCGAGCTAGTATTGAAGTGTTGCTTCAAAAAGCTGGTGTGGCAAGAAGGTTTAGTCACGCATGGTAATCATTTTTCAGGCGCTTCAGATATGATTTCATCATTGAAACTTTGGGAACTTATTGCAAATGATCTACTAATAAATAAAAAATTAATTGAAAATTGACATTCTCGGTCAGTTTCATGAAGGAATACCCATACCGCCGGCGGCACTTTTGACAGCTTTGTACTGCGTGCGAAGCGCAAGCGGCTGTAGCGAAAATAATAGCCGTCTACAGAGGTATGAAGAGGCATTGTCATGGAGATGTTTGAAAGGTCACGTTTAGACAGACGAGACAGCTGGACCCAGCACAAAGAAACTGTCAGGGATAGTGTGCTCATACATTTGTGCATTAAGCATGTTTCTTTTCTACAAGTGTTTCATACCTGCACAGCTGTATTCACGAACATAAGGACATTATCGTATAGATCTTATAATTAAAGTTTCACCTAGACATTTAAGTCTCAACTTTATCTACGATAATGTTGGAAGCTGCAGATATGCATTAAAATCTGTGCAGCGGCCGGGACTCGAACCTCGGTCTTCCTGCTTACTAGACAGAAATGCTGACCATTACACAACCGCAGCACCATGGTCAGCGTTTCTGCCTAGGAAGCAAGAAGACCCATGTTAGAGTCCCAGCCGCTGCACAGATTTTAATTCATATCTGCAGCTTCCAACATTATCGAAGATAAAGATGATACTTAAATGTCTCGGGGAAACTTTAATCATAAGATCTATACGATTACAAGTAGTACAGGACATTCCCATTACGTCCAACACTGGACTGCTATTTCAATGTCGGAGAGCCCTGGTAATAGTGACAATGTATGGGGAAAATAAGCTTGAGATATGAATTGAAAGTTGTGTTGGGGAGGGCAGTCGACTAGTTCGTGCATGAATGTTGATAACAGTGGTGCGGTGTGGCAATGGTCAGCTTTTGCGCGTAGTAAGCTAGAACACCTGAGTTCGGGTTTTGGCTATGACACAAATTTTAATTCATATCTGTAGCTTCCAACATTATCGTATATGGAAATGAAATTTTTCGATATTGCGCTAGAAACGTGTCTTATTTTTTGTGCTCGTTTCTCATACAAAATACTCGGGCAATGCCAGTTCTAACAGGTAGTACCAAATTTTTATACACTGGTGGTCAAAACATTATGACCAGCTGTTTAAGTTCCTGTGACTTCACCTTTGGAGCTCAGTACAGTAGCAGTTGTGGGACTTCACAAGTCCGCAGTAGGAATCCGGAGGTACGAGGTCCAGATGTCAACGCAAAAGCCACCCGATTCTCGTAAATTACTCAAAGCCGCTTCGTTGGCGTCGATCTGGCGCCCCATAGTGTTCCAGATGAGTTTTATTCGGTTCAGACCAGGCGAATTTGGTGGTAAAATCATCGACATGTGTTTACTATTGTGCTCCAAAATCCACTGTATCACGATTCTGGCCTTGTGCACAGTTATCCAGCTGGAAGATGCCACGGCCTTGGCGAAGGCGTCCAACTATAAGGAATGCAGCTAGCCTGCTAGGGCGTGCACATTGTCCAGAGCTGTCGTGCGTTCGCATTCTATCACTGGACTGGTCCATGGGAGTCCAGGTAAATGTCCTCCCACCATTTTGGGTCCGTTGAGCGTTGAATGTTTCTGTCAACCGTTTGCCTGTACGACGGCCGCCAGGTATGGGGTGAAACCCCATTCACCAACCAGGCGACTCGGTTCCACTGATTCACCGTCCACTTTCCGTGATCCCGCGTGAACTGCAAACGTAATTGGTGATGTCGTCGAGTGGACGTGAGGACATCCGATCTCCGCTGCGGAATCCCCGTTCAGCAACGAGCGTTGAACGGTGTGCTCCGATACATCTGTGGCAGCACCGACGTTGTACTCGTCAGTTTTGTCACAGGTCGCAGCAAATCCTGACTTACGGACCTAGCAAGCTTCGAGCACTAAGTTGTGCGAAGAGGCGTGGGCGTCCAACGCCTTGTCGCCTCCTCTGGTTCCATCGACCTTCGGCCACGTTGAATCAGTTCCCAGGGCAGAGGCACGCGGCCAGGTGAGGACTGCCGCCGCTCCCTTATGCACGTTCCCAGACCCAACACTCGTAACTGGCGCCCACCCAAAGTCGCTTGAGCATCGGCGCTCTGTACTGTCGTCGCAGGCATTCTCCAATCGCCTCTGGTGCACTTTACATTCACAACCGCGCCATACGCTAGCATCACCACCAGGCAGCGTTCAGGCTCGCACTGAGCAGTGGCCACAAGCGTGTTTTTGATACTTCCGTAATCTTGTGTGCAAGATTATGAGACAGGCGAAATACCCTCACACTTCAAGAACAACGTAATAATCCCAATTCCAAAGAATGCAGGTGTTGACAGATATGAAAATTAACGAAATATCAGTTTAATAAGTCGTGATGTAGAGCCTTATCTCACTAGGGGTAAGATAGATACTGCCTACAGGAAAATTAAAGAGACCTTTGGAGAAAAGAGAGACACTTGTATGAATATCAAGATCTCAGATGGGAACCCAGTTGTAAGCAAAGAAGGGAAAGCAGAAAGGTGGAAGGAGTAGGTCTATACAAGGGCGATGTACTTGAGGACAATATTATGGAAATGGAAGAGGATGTAGATGAAGATGAAATGGGAGATATGATACTGCGTGAAGAGTTTGACAGAGCACTGAAAGACCTGAGTCGAAACAAGGCCCCGGGAGTAGACAACATTCCATAGGAACTACTGACATGAAAGGGAAGCAGTGGTTGGGAAGGGAGTGAGACAGGGTTATAGCCTCTCCCCGATGTTATTCAATCTGTATATTGAGCAAGCAGTGAAGGAAACAAAAGAAAATTTCGGAGTAGGTATTAAAGTCCATGGAGAAGAAATAAAAACTTTGAGGTTCGCCGATGACATTGTAATTCTGTCAGAGACAGCAAAGGACTTGGAAGAGCAGTTGAACGGAATAGACAGTGTCTTGAAAGGAGGATATAAGATGAACACCAACAAAAGCAAAACGAGGATAATGGAATGTAGTCGAATTAAGTCGGGTGATGCTGAGGGAGACAAATTTGTTAACATCGAGTATAGATTTAAATGTCAGGAAGTCGTTTCTGAAAGTATTTGTATGGAGTGTAGCCATGTATGGTAGTGAAACATGGACGATAAATAGTTTGGACAAAAAGAGAATAGAAGGTTTCGAAATGTGGTGCTACAGAAGAATGCTGAAGATTAGATGGGTGGATCACATAACTAATGAGAAAGTATTGAATAGGATTGAGAAGAAGAGAAGTTTGTGGCACAACTTGACTAGAAGAAGGGATCGGTTGGTAGGACATGTTCTGAGGCATCAAGGGATCACCAGTTTAGTATTGGAGGGCAGCGTGGAGGGTAAAAATCGTAGAGGGAGACCAAGAGATGAATACACTAAGCAGATTCAGAAGGATGTAGGTTGCAGGAAGTACTGGGAGATGAAGAAGCTTGCACAGGATAGAGTAGCATGGAGAGCTGCAGCAAACCAGTCTCAGGACTGAAGACAACAACAACAACAACAAGTCGTGATTGCAAAATACTAACGCGAATTCTCTACAGAAGAATGGAAAAACTGGTAGAAGCTGATCTGAGGGAAGATCACTTTGGATTGCGGAGAATGAAGGATCACAAGAGGCAATACTGACCATAAGAAGCAAAGGCAGACCTACATTTATAGCATTTCTAGGCATAGAGAAAGCTTTTGACAATGTTGACTCGAATACTGTCTTTGAAATTCTGAAAGCAGCAAGGGTAAAATACAGGGAGCGAAAAGCCATTTACAACTTGTACAGAAACCAGACGGCAGTAATAAGAGTCGAGGGACGCGAAAAGGAAGCACTGGTTGAGAAGGGAGAGAGACATAGTAGTAGCCTATCCCCGACGTTATTTAGTCTGTGCATCGAACAAGTAGTTAATAAAAGCAAAGAAGAATTTGTTGAAGGAACTAAAGTTCAGAGAAAAGAAATAAAAACTTCGAGGTTTTCCGATGACATTGCAATTCTGTCGGAGACAGCAAAGAAGTGGAAGAGCAGTTGAACGGAATGGACAGTGTCTCGAAACGTGGGTATAAGATGAACATCAGCAAAAGCAAAACAAGGATAATGGAACGTAGTCGAATTAAATCTTGTGATGCTGCGGGATTCCGATTGGGATACGGGACACTTAAAGTAGGAGATGAGTTTTGCTATTTGGGCAGCAAAATAACTGATGATAGCCCAAGTCGAGAGGATATAAAATGTAGACTGGTAATGGCAAGAAAAGCATTTCTGAGCAAGAAAAATTTCTGAACGTCGAATATAAATATAGTGTTAAGGAGTCTTTTTTGAAAGTATTAGTCAGGAGTGTTGCCATGTGTGGAAGTGAAACATGGCCGATAAACAGTTTAGACAAAAAGAGTATAGAATGTTTCAACATGTGATGGTTCAGAAGTATGGTGAAGATTAGATGGGTAGACCACGTAACTAACGCATAAGTCCTGAATGTAAATGGGGGGACAAAAAATTTGTGGCACAACCTGACCAGAAGAGGGGATCAGTTGATGGGACACATTCTGAGACAACATCACTTTAGTGCTGGAGGAAAGCGTTGGCGGTAAAAATCGTAGAGGGAGACCGAGAGATGAATACAGCAAGCAGATTCAGAAGGGTGTAGGTTGCAGCGGTTATCTGTGGATAAATAGACTCGCACAGCAGGGTGTAGCGTGGAGAGCTGCATCAAACTAGCCTTCGGAATAAAGGCCACAACAACAACAACAACAACAACCGAAGTGGTGTGCATCATCGTTGTATTTCGTCAAAGCATTTCCTCGTAATTTCATTCAGCTGCTGTACTTGGCATTTGAAAACATTCACATTTAAAAAAAAAATTCTTTTAGCTTTGTATAAAAGTTCAAAAGCTTAATCGTTAGCTGATAATCTTTAGTGGATGGCATGGTCTAATGACAGTCCCGTACCTGATTAACGACACGAGAAAAGAAACGGGATACATTCGTAGGAAGGTCTACTTTCTTTAGACGTTAGTGAGGAAATAGAAAAACTCTGTTAATCTGGCCAAAAGGTCTCTTTATAACGGTGATATCTTGTTAGTGGAAAATAACTAGCTAGGCATCAGAAGCGTCGTTACTGCTAATTATGAAAGATCTGACAAATAAAAGTTGCTGAGTAGGAGAGATAAACTCGCCTCGTGAGGCACATAAGAACTCATGCGACGCACATATATATATCACACGTCAAGGAGCAAGGTCAGTCGCCCTTTCTGCTGCCACACCTCAACTTGCGCGCCATGGCTGCTGAAGGTACTAACATGTGTCACATAATAGAAGGCTTCACTTAAAAGTAGCTAACGGCTTTTGAAATTTGCATTTAGAAGAGGTAGGTAGAGCAACTGCTGCTTAGTATTTTCCGATCTAACGTGTGAAATAAAGACCCTTGAAGTCGAATTTGCAATTATTCAGCATTCAAACACACGCAGATAAAAATCTACGTCAAGATCGCCAATTTTCTTTACTGATTACCGGTTTGGGCTAATTTATTTATTTACACAATAAGATCCGTAGGACCAAATTGAAGAGCAAATCTCCAAGGTCATGGAATTACAGCATAAAAGAAATAACAGATAAAAATAAATGTTTATGAACCCGAAAAAAGTCAATCCATAAGTTTAAGTAAACGCAATCAACAATGCAATAAGAATCAGCTTAATTTTTCAAGGAACTCCTCGACAGGATAGAAGGAGTGACCCATGAGGAAACTCTTCAGTTTCGATTTGAAAGCGCGTGAATTACTGGTAAGGGTTTTGTATTCGAGTGGCAGCTTATTGAAAATGGACGCAGCAGTATACTGCACACCTTTTTACTCAAGAGTTAAGGAAATACGATCCAAATGCAGGTTTGATTTCTGCCGAGTATTAACAGAGTG
Organism: Schistocerca americana; assembly: GCF_021461395.2. Lineage (NCBI taxonomy): Eukaryota > Metazoa > Arthropoda > Insecta > Orthoptera > Acrididae > Schistocerca > Schistocerca americana. Next base: position 199,332,037 of record NC_060127.1, read on the forward strand.
AAAGCTGCTTATTCTTGGGAATAAGCTAATATTGTTAACAAGAAATGACAGTAAGGAATATATATATTGAGAGGCCAATGTCAAAATACCCACACACCTGGTCAGGGTTCGACAAGAGGTTCGTGAACTTACACCACTTACTGCCTAAACAGCCCGTTTCTGAGTCAAAAATATCCTTTTAGAATGGGAAGAGTTACCCCAAAATATAATACCATACGACACACGCGAATGAAAATAAGCAAACTTAGAGTACTTTTCGTGTCGAACGATCACTCACTTCTGATACCGTTCGAATGGTAAAAATGGCAGCATTAAGTCTTTGAACAAGATCCTGAACGTGGGCTTTCCATGACAGTTTACTATCTATCTGAACACCTGGAAATTTGAACTGTTCAGTTTCACTAATCATATGCCTGTTCTGTGAAATTAAAACATCGGATTTTGCTGAATTGTGTGTTAGAAACTGTAAAAACTGAGTCTACCTGTGATTCAGCATTAGTTAATTTCTACAAGCCATGAACTTAGGTCATGTGCTGCACTATTTGAAACCGAGCCAATGTTGTACACAACATCTTTTAATGCCGAGCTAGTGTCATCAGCAGACAGGAATATTTTAGAGTTAGCTGTAATACTAGAGGGCGAATTATTTATATAAATAAGGATCAGGAGTGGCCCCAACACTGATCCTTGGGGCACCGCCCACTTGACAGTACCCCACTCAGACCCCATATCACAGCTGTTATCAACATTGTGAATAATGAACTTTTGCTGCCTGTTGCTAAAGTAAGAGGTGAACCAATTGTGAGTTACTCCCTGTATTCTGTAATGATCCATCTTCTGAATCAATATTTTGTGATCAACACAATGAAATGCCTTAGTTAAATCAAAAAAATGTCAAGTGCTCGAAACCTTTTGTTTAGCCCATCCAGTACCTCACAGAGAAAAGAGAATATAGCATTTACAGTTGTTAAACGACTTCTAAAGCCGAACTGTACATTTGATAGCAAATCGTGTAATATGAAATGATCAATTATCCTTACATACACAGGATTTTCAATAACTTTTGCAAACACTGATGGCATAGAAATAGGTGTAAAATTATCTACATTATCCCTTTCTCCCGTTTTATAAAGCGGCTTTACTACTGAGTACTTTAATCGCTCAGGAAACTGACCATTCCTAAAGGAAAAATTACAAATATGGTTAAATACAGGGCTAACATGTGCAGCACAGTACTTTAATATTCTGCTAGACCCTCCATCATAACCATGAATCCTTAGTCTTTAGTGATTTAATTATTGACTCAATTTCCTCTTGTCTGTATCACAGAGGAGTATTTCAGACGTCTCGGAAATGCATTTTCCAAGAAAGTTATATGATTCCCTATAGAAACTAAATTTTTATTTAATTCACCAGCAATGCTCATAAAATGATTGTGAAATACTGTATATATATCTGATCTATCAGTAACAGAAGTATTTTCACTATGAACTGATTTTATATCGTCAGCCTTGTGCTGCAGACCAGACACTTCCTTCACAACTGACCATATGGTTTTAATTTTTCCCTGTGAATTAGCTATTCTATTTGCATTCCACATACTTTTTACCTTTCTAATAGCATTTTTAAGTACCTTGCAATACTGTTTGTAATGGGCTACTGTAGCTTGATTGTGACTACTCATAACATTTTGATATAGTTCCCGCTTTGTTCTACGAGATATCCTTATCCCACTAGTCAGCCACACAGGCTGTCCATTACTGATAGTACCCCGTTTAGAGCGTTGTAATGGAAAGTAACTCTCAAAGAGCATGAGAAATGTGTTAATAAAAGCATTGTATTTATCATCTATGTTATTAGCACTATAAACATCCTGTCACTCTCGTTCCTTGACAAGGTTCAAAAACTTCGTATTGCTGTTGGATTAACTTTCCTACATAGTTTGTAATTAAATATGACATTGGTTTGAATACAAAAGCCTTTTAGTGTTAAAATTTGTGCATCGTGGTCTGAAAGGACATTCACACTTTTACTAACAGAATGCCCATCTAGTAATGAAGAATGAATAAAAATATTGTCTACAGCTGTGCTACTGTTCCCCTCCACCCTAGTTGGAAAAAAACACAGTCTGAATCAGATCATATCAATTTAGGAGATCCTTTTTCTTGCACCATCATATACTAAATTAATATTGAAGTCACCACATACAATCCGGCCGCCGTGGCCGAGTGGTTCTAGGCGCTTCAGTCCGGAACCGCGCGAAACCTGCAGGCTCGAATCCTGACTCGGGCATGGATGTGTGTGATGTCCTTAGGTTAGGTTAGGTTTAAGGAGTTCAACGTTCTAGGGGACTAATGACCCTAGTCCCATAGTGCTCAGAGCCATTTGAACCATTTTTTCACCACATACAACTAACTCCTGGTACTTCCTAGAAAAGGAATCAAGAACCCTCTCTAGCTCGAGCGGAAATGCTCTGAAGTCGGAGTTAGGGGACCTATAAACAACAACAATTAGAAGTTTAGTTTCACTAAATTCAGCTGTCCCTGCACAACATGACCTAACTTCATGGCTTGCAGAAATTAACTAACGCTGAATCACAGGTAGACTCAGTTTTACAGTTTCTAACACACAATTCAGCAAAACCCAACATTTTAATTTCACAGAACAGGCATATGATTAGTGAAACTGAACATAAGCAGTTCACTAACTTTATCTCTAGTACATCTTATATTTTAATGAAATATGCTAATTCCGTCTCTACTTGGAAATATTACATTCTCGGAAGTTGAACAATTAGTTAGAGGGACTTCCTTTAGCAGGTATACCTATCAGCTGACTTCAATCTCAAAACGGTGCAGCTCTAACACCAACTACTACAGGAATTTTTCCATGAGTGATCCCACCACCACCACCACCACCACCCACTACGCTGTCACCTAGAAGCTTTGCCAGCCTCCCCTTCCCATACCTATTGAGGTGCAGGCCATGCCTAGTGAAACCTGATCTACTAACAGACCCAACTGGCACCACTGAGGTATGACCCATGCCCTCTGCCATCAGCGCCCTCCCCAGCCCCATATTAACGCCCCTAACAGCCGCATTAAGGTGAGGCTGACCATGAAGCTTGAACAGTTGCACGAAATGCACATTAGTGCCACCAGTTTGAGTAGCTACCTTCACCAGGTCACAGCCTACATCACATTCCCCGTCCCTATCAAGATTGTTCCCTGCTCCACCCACTATCTCTGCCTGATCATCCTTCGTAAAGTTCCTACATAACTCCCCTATACTGTCATTCACTTGAGCCAACCCTACACTAGGCTTCACTATGCTGGTGACCTGGTACTCACTTCCCAACACTTCCTGCAACTGGTGGCCCACACCTCTACCGTGAGAAGTACCTAGCTACAACTAACCTAGGCCTCCTAATTGCTGAGGACTGCTGCATGTTCCCTACATCTACAGCTACACGAGGCTTCTCTCCACTCAACTCTGACAGTTGGTCAAATCTATTGCATACACGCAAAGCAAAACCGTCTGAATACCTCCTCTTCCTAGCTGCCTTCTTGCCAACTGCCGGTTACCGAGCAATCTGCAGGTCAGTCTCAAACGGCATTCAGTGTATGAGATTCATTACATTCGAAGTACGTTTCAGAGCTAAGTCGCACTAGTTGGATAAAAAGTCCTACAGTGAAAATCGTAGTTCATTATGCAAACTGACAACGTCAATCACTAATCAGTATTATAGGTTGTCATTAAGCACAGTATCTGGAGCATCCATTGTAAGTGAATAGAAGCGGAGTGATAAATAATTTTCGTTTAAGGTAAATCATTATACACGTATTTGATCTCAGGCTCTTCGATATCTAGTAAAACCGGACAAATTTTGATCATTGTGTCTAACACAGAAATCACATCGACAAGTGTTTTGCAAACGACGTTGTTGTTGCTGTTGTTGTTGTTGTTGTGACTGCTGTTCTTGAGTGGAAAGGACTCGACAGCCTGACAATTAACGCCTAGCATTCTAAATAACGAACCAAATTTAAAGAAAAACACAACATCAAAAATAAATTAACGAAATACTTAAAAATCAAAAGTTTGGACTATAATTCACAGCTAAAACAATATTCTGCAACGTAATAGGTTTACTACAGTGCTTGGCTGTCAGAGGCAGCTGGAGAAGTGCTCCTGCAAACACCCAGTGGCTCGCCAGACCGGTGTCTACCAAACAACTACACTACTGGTCATTAAAATTGCTACACCACGAGGATGACGTACTACAGACTTGGAATTTAACCGACAGGAAGAAGATGCTGTGATATGCAAATGATTAGCTTTTCACAGTATTCACACAAGGTTGGCGCCGGTGGCGATACCTACAACGTGCTGACATGAGGAAAGTTTCCAACCGATTTCTCATACATAAACAGCAGTTGACAGCGCGTTGCCCGGTGAACCGTTGTTGTGATGCCTCGCGTAGCCTATCGCCATTGCGGTTTATCGTATCGCGACTTTACTGCTCGCGTTGGTCGAGATCCAATGATTGTTAGCAGAATATGGAATCGGTGGGTTCAAGAGGGTAATACGGAACGCTTGCTGGATCCCAACGACCTCGTATCACTAACAATCGAGATGACAGGCATCCACATGGCTGTAACGGATCGTGCAGCCACGTCTTTATTCCTGAGTGAACAGATGGGGACGTTTGCAAGACAACAATCATCTGCAGGAACAGTTCGACGACGTTTGCAGCAGCATGGACTATCATCTCGGAGACAATGGCTGCGGTTACCCTTGACGCTGCATCACAGACAGGAGCACCTGCGATGGTGTACTCGACGACGAACCTGGGAGCACGAATGGCAAACCGTCATTTTTTCGGATACATCCAGGTTCTGTTTACAGCATCATGACGGTCGCGTCCGTGTTTGGCGACATCGCGGTGAACGCACGTTGGAAGCGTGTATTCGTCATCGCCATACTGGCGTGTAACCCGGCGTGATGGTATGGGGTGCCATCGGTTACACGTCTCGGTCATCTCTTGTTCGCACTGACGGCACTTTGAACAGTGAACGTTACATTTGAGATGTGTTACGCACCGTGGCTCTACCCTTCATTCGATCCTTGCGAAACCCTACATTTCAGCAGGATAATGCACGACCGCACGTTGCAGGTCCTGTACGGTCCTTTCGAGGTACAGAAAATGTTCGACTGCTGCCCTGGCCAGCACATTCTCCAGATCTCTCACCAATCGAAAACGTCTGGTCAATGGTGGCCGGGCAACTGGCTCGTCACAATACGCCAGTCACTACTCTTGATGAACTGTGGTATCGTGTTGAAGCTGGATGGGCAGCTGTACCAGTACACGCCATCCAAGCTGTGTTTGACTCAATGCCCAGGCGTAGCAAGGCCGTTGTTATGGCCAGAGGTGGTTGTTCTGGGTACTGATTTCTCAGGATCTATGCACTCAAATAACGTGAAAATGTAATCACTTGTCAGTTCTAGTATGAAATAGTTGTCCAATGAATACCAGTTTATCATCTGCATTTCTTCTTTGTGTAGCAATTTTAATGGTCAGTAGTGTAGTTTGGCCTCCTGAGTGTAAACATGAAGCCCGTTTCGCACATACGACGTAGAGGTAGCACCGTGAAAATTAAAAGTTTCTAGTATTTTCATACTGTAAGCTCCTTCTCAGATTATTCACCTGTCATAAGTATCACGCTTGGGATCGCTCCTTTTGTCGGCAATCCACTTAATGTTGTGCAACAAAAGGCAGTTCCCTGAATCACACTGAGTAGCTAGTGCTGGTATTGTTCATGTTTACTTTACCATACATGGAGAAAAATTTCAGAAGCACATTTCCTGACAGCTATGTTTACATTAAACAGTATTAAATTTTATTTTAACGTATTTGGTGTCCGATTTACTTCTGCCATAATGAGTTACAACTGGATTTCCGCCGAGATTGCAAGCAGAAATGTGTAGCCTCAATAAGTATATCTATATCTACATTGCGTAAGATTAGTGACTCCGGGCACAGAGGGCCGAAAGTTGCGTGAGAAATTATGCAGTTGAATGCATAAATTCGTAAGCTTTCTTTTTTGTTTTCTGCAATGTTTCCATTTTGTGGAATACTTGTGGCACCTAGCATGAATATTGCGTGTATATACTCTCGCGGAATTTTAAAAGTAAGCTTCCCTTCTATGTGTAGCGTCTCTCTTTTACTGTCGGTACTGTAGTTTTGACGAGTGTGTCAGTAACGCAGTCTCGCGCCTACTACACGCACTCGCAACGAGCGTTGAGAATGGCTGTGACGTGGGGCCTGAGTGGGGTGCAATCAAATGCGGGATGCCCCAGGGATCAGTGTTGGGGCCACTCCTGTTCCTTATTTATATAAATGATAAATCCTCTAGTATTACCGCTAACTCTAAAATATTTCTGTTTACTGGTGACACTAGATCGGTAGTAGAGGAGGTTGTGTGCAACATTGGCTCGGTTTCAAATAGTGCAGTCCGTGACCTAAGTTCATGGCTTGTAGAAAATAAACTAACGCTAAATCAGAGTAACACTCAGTTTTTACAGTGTGGTTCGATTTGAGTCGAACTGAACTTGGATGAGAGATAAGGGAGCTTCACTCCTTATGTGGTTTACAGAATTACAGTTTACAAGTACATATTTGAAACTGGTATGCAGTTTACAGAATTACAGTTTACGAGTACACTATGTGATCAAAAATATCCGGACACCCCCAAAAACATACGTTTTTCTTATTACGTGCATTGTGCTGCCACCTACTGTCAGGTACTCCACATCAGTGACCTCAGTAGTCATTAGAGATCGTGAGAGAGCAAAATGGGGCGCTCCGGGGAACTCACGGTATTACCACGTGGTCAGGTGATTGGGTGTCACTTGTGTCATACGTCTGTACGCACACCTAAACATCCCTGGGTCCACTGTTTCCGATGTGATAGTGAAATGGAAACGTCGAAGGACACGTACAGCACAAAAGCGTGCAGGCCGACCTAGTCTATTGGCTGACAGAGACCGCCGAAAGGTGAAGAGGGTCATAATGTGTAATGCTAGACGTCTATCCAGACCATCACACTTCCAAACTGCATCAGGATCCACTGTAAGTACTATGACAGGTGGGAGGTGAGAAAACGTGTATGATCGAGCGGCTGCTCATAAGCCACACATCACGCTGGTAATTGCGAAGCGACACCTCGCTTGGTGTAAGGAGCGTAAACATTGAACAATTGAAGAGTGGAAAAACGTTGTGTGGAGTGACGAATCACGGTGTACAATGTGGCGATCCGATGGCAGGGTGTGGGTATGGCGAAGGCCCAGTGAACCTCATGTGTCAGCGTGTGTAGTGCCAACAGTAAAATTCGGAGACGGTGGTGCTACGGTGTGGTCGCGTTTTTCATGGAGGGGTTTTGCGTGGAACTATCGCAACAACGGCGTACGTTGATGTTTTAAGCATCTTCTTGCTTCCCACTGTTGAAGAGCAATTCGAGGATGGCTATTGCATCTTTCAACACGATCGATCACCTGCTCATAATGCACGGCCTGTGGCGGAGTGGTTCCACGACAGTAACATCCCTGTAATGGACTGGCCTGCACAGAGTCCTGACCTGAAACCTATAGAACACCGTTAGGATATTTTGGAACGCCGACTTCGTGCCAGGCCTCACCAATCCACACCGACACCTCTCTTCAGTGCAGCACTCCTGAAGAAAGGGCTGCCATTCCCCAAGAAACGTTCCAGCATCTGACTGAACGTATGCCTGCGAGAGTGGAAGTTGTCATCAAGGCTAAAGGTGGGCCAACACCATAATGAATTCCAGCATTACCGATGGAGGCGCTACAAACTTGTAAGTCTTTTCAGCTAGATGTCCAGATGCTTTTGATCACATAGTGTACATATTTGAAACTTGTACAATATAAGATAATATGCAATACCGACCCGACCAATTTTACAAGTAATTGATTAGGCGTGAAGCAGTTCATTAGTTGTTTTACTGTTTCACTCACTAATTGTTCGTGTAGTCGCTGACAGTTACTCTTCAACCTGACGCAGTACGGAGTTCTCCAGTTCCGGTGTACGGCCGCTCCGTGGAGCAACACGGTCACGAGTGCTGACGGTGAAGGTACCCTTTCTCGAAGTCGTTGCGTAAGTTTAGCGGAAACGGTATGAGATGGAATCGGATGTTGTGGAGAACGATCCGTTGCCTTGAGCTTCGTCGTTCGGAAGGATCACGTGTGTGTATTCTGCAAACATGTACACAGCCGTGTTGCTCTAACACTCACAGGCACGTGAAGAAGGCTGGAACCAGTTCACAGAGGTAGGACAAACGTGAAATAACATCAGCCGATCTGACGTAACCATCCCCCCCCCCCCCCCCCCCACCATGACTACCGTGTTGCATGCCTACGTAGCAAACGTGTTTTTTCAAACGACGGTAGTACGGAAACGGTACGTTTCCGTGACATGGGTTCCTATTCAAAATGTTATGCAGTCACTCTCCTCCACTAGTCCTAGACGTATCTACATCTACATCATACTCCGCAAGCCAACTAATGGTGTGAGGCGGAAGGCACTTTCGGTACCACTGTCTCATCCCTCCAACCCTGTTCCACTCACGAATAGTGCGTGGGAAGAATGATTGTCGGTACGCCTCTGTATTGGCTCTACTTTGTCGAATTTTCTCCTCGTAGTCAATACGCGAGATGAATGTCTGGGCAGGTAATATGTTGTCCGACTCCTCCTGAAAAGTGCTGTCCAGAAATTTCAATAGTAAATCTCTCCTTGACGTACAACGTCTCTCTTGTAATATCTGCCAGGGGAATTTGATTGGCGTCTGAGTAACGCTCCAAGGCTAGCTAAACGGTCCCGTGACGAAACGCGCCGCTCTTCGTGGGATCTTCTCTATCTCCTCTATCAGTCCTTCCTGTTAGGGACCCCAGAGAGATGGTCAATACTCAAGAATCGGGCGAACAAGCGCCTTATAAGCCACTTCTTTTGTGGATGAGTTACATTGCCTTAAGATTCTTCCGATGAATCTGAGTCTAGTGTCTGCTTTTCCCACTACCTGTTTTATATTATTATTCCACCTAAACTCACTCTGCATAGTTACGCCTAGATATTTTACGGCAGACGCTGTCTCCAGCTGTTTGTCTTCAATAGTGTAGCTGTTTAGTAGTGGATTCCTTTTCTATGTATGCACAATATGTTACATTTATTTACGTTCAGGGTCAACTGCCAGACTCTGCACGATTCATCAATTCTCCGCAGGTCGTTCTGAAAATTCTTGCTATCGTCTGGCGTTTCTACTTTGGTATAGACAACTGCATCATCTGCGAATAGCTTTAAAGACCATCCGACGCTTTCTACTACATCATTTATATATACTGTAAACAGCAAGGGTCCTATCACTCTTCGGTGTGGTACTCGACTATTTATTTCCGTTAAGATCCACGTGTTGAGTTATATCTACAAGAAAGTCTTGAATCCAACCTCCGGTCTGCTCCGATACTCTGTCAGCTCGTTCTTTTTTCATTAAACGGCAATGCGGGACGATGTCAAATGCCTCACTGAAATGAAGCAACACCGCATCAATCTTAGCCTCGTGAACCACTGCGCTGTGGGTCTCATGGAGGAACAGAGCGAGCTGAGTTTCGCAGGATCTCTGTTTTCGGAACCCATGTTGACTTGTACAGAGGAGATGTTCATTTTCCAAGAACGTCATCATTCTTGAGCATAAAACATGTTCCATAATTCTATAACGATAAAGGTGTATAATTTTGGGGATCTGTCTTACGGCGTTTCTTAAAAACGGGAATGACCTGCGCTTTCTCCAGTCGTTAGGTACCTTTGGTTGCTCGAGCGGTCTACGATAAATTACTGCTAGAAAGGGAGCAAGTTCTTTCGTACAGTCTTTATAGAATCTTTTAGGTATCTCATCTGGTCCTGGAGCCTTTCCACTACTTAGCGATTGTTCGTCTTTTTATCGCTTCAGACGATTAGTCGTAGGTGTTTTCCGGTAGGTACGATTTCCAGTCACCTTCTCCAAAGATTGACTTAAGGGTTAGGACGTCAAACGGGCTGAATTGGAGTAGGAGAGGCATCACAGGACATTTTAATTTCCACTGTCTATAATTCTACAAATAAATTCATACAACTTTGCCGGCACGACCAGGAAGGACTCAGAATTCACACTCATAGAAGTGGAAGTTCAAAAGCCTCACAAAATATTTTTTTTTTACCTGTGAAATTCCATCATTTTTTCACTTATTTTTGGCAGCATCTGTTGCTATAGGTACACTTTTCTTTATAAGTAACAGAGATTGTTCGACGAAATTTGGACAGCATACAAACCATAGATACAGATGTATGAAACTTTAGAATTTTCCAAATCCGTTAAGAACTGTGGTAAAAATTAATATAAGTAACAATAAAATTTCAGTTTTTCTAAACATGAAGTTTAAAATGTAACAGCTAATTCATTTTTTCATAAATTAGATAAATTCTAGAGTTTCATGCACCTACAAGTATGGTTTGTACGCTGTGCAAAATTCATCGAAGAATCTGTCTTGCTAATGAAGAAAAGTGTACCTATAGCAACAAATGCGGCCAACAGTAAGTAAAAAAATCAAATTTCCTGACAAAACTCTACCATCTGGTCAGCAAGATGTATGAGACAGGCGAAATACCCTCAGACTTCAAGAAGAATATAATAATTCCAATCCCAAAGAAAGCAGGTGTTGACAGATGTGAAAATTATCGAACTATCAGTTTAATAAGTCATGGCTGCAAAATACTAACACGAATTCTTTACAGATGAATGGAAAAACTGGTAGAAGCCGACCTCGGGGAAGATCAGTTTGGATTCCGTAGAAATATCGGATCACGTGAGGCAATATTGACCCTACGACTTATGTTAAAAGCCAGATTAAGGAAAGGCAAACCTACGTTTCTAGAATTTGTAGACTTAGAGAAAGCTTTTGACAATGTTGACTGGAATACCCTCTTTCAAATTCTGAAGGTGGCAGGGGTAAAATACAGGGAGCGAAAGGCTATTTACAATTTGTACAGAAACCAGATGGCAGTTATAAAAGTCGAGGGACATGAAAGGGAAGCAGTGGTTGGGAAGGGAGTGAGACAGGGTTGTAGCCTCTTCCCGATGTTATTCAATCTGTATATTGAGCAAGCAATAAGGGAAACTAGAGAAAAATTCGGAGTAGGTATTAAAATCCATGAAGAAGAAATAAAAACTTTGAGGTTCGCCGATGACATTGTAACTCTGTCAGAGACAGCAAAGGACTTGGAAGAGCAGTTGAACGGAATGGATAGCGTCTTGAAAGGAGGATATAAGATGAACATCAACAAAAGCAAAACGAGAATAATGGAATGTAGTCGAATTAAGTCAAGTGATGCTGAGGGAATGAGATTAGGAAATGAGACACTTAAAGTAGTAAAGGAGTTTTGCTATTTGGGGAGCAAAATAACTGATGATGGTAGAAGTAGAGAGGATATAAAATGTAGACTGGCAATGGCAAGGAAAGCATTTCTGAAGAAGAGAAATTTGTTAACATCGAGTATAGATTTAAGTGTCAGGAAGTAATTTCTGAAAATATTTGTATGGAGTGTAGCCATGTATGGAAGTGAAACATGGACGATAAATAGTTTGGATAAGAAGAGAATAGAAGCTTTCGAAATGTAGTGCTACAGAAGAATGCTGAAGATTAGATGGGTGGATCACATAACTAATGAGGAAGTATTGATAGGATTGGGAAGAAGAGACGTTTGTGGCACAACTTGACTAGAAGAAGGGATCGGTTGGTAGGACATGTTCTGAGGCATCAAGGGATCACCAGTTTAGTATTGGAGGGCAGCGTGGAGGGTAAAAATCGTAGAGGGAGACCAAGAGATGAATACACTAAGCAGATTCAGAAGGATGTAGGTTGCAGAAAGTACTGGGAGATGAAGAAGGTTGCACATGATAGGATAGCCATGGAGAGCTGCATCAAACCAGTCTCCGGACTGAAGACCACAACAACAACATCAGGAATCCGGTAAAACATGAAATCTCCGACATCGCTGCAGTCAGAAAAGATACTGCAAGATCGGCACCGACGACGACTGTAGAGAAACGTTGAACGTGACAGCATTTCAACCCTGACCCAAATTGCTGCAGATTTCAATGCTGAGCCATTAGCAAGTGTCAGCATGCGAACCATTCAATAAAACTTCATCGATATGGCCTATCGGGGACAAAGGCCCATTCGTGTACCCTTGAGAACTACACGACACAAAGCTTTACGTCTCGCCTGTGCCCGTCATCACCGACATTGGACTGGAAACATGCTGTCTGGTCCGACGAATCTCGTTTCAAATCGTATCGAGGAGACAGACGTGTACGGGTAAGGAGACAAGCTCATGAATCCATGGACCCTGCATGTCAGCAGGGGACTATTCAAGCTGTTGGAGGCTCTATAACCGTATGGAGCGTGTGCAGTTGTAGTGATATGGGACCCCTGATACGTCTAGATACGACTCTGACGTGTGACAGGTGCGTAAGCATCGTGTTAGATCACCTGCGTCCTTTCGGGCCCATTGAGCATTCCGACGAATTTGGGCAGTTCCAGCAGGACAATGCGATACCCTACACGTCCAGAATTACTACGGAGTGGCTCCAGGAACATTCTTCTGATTTTAAAGACGTCCGCTGGTCACCAAACTCCCCAGACATGGATACTATTGAGCATATCTGGGATGCCTTGCAACGTGCTATTCACCCCTTTTTACTCTTTCAGATTTATGGAGAGCCCTGCAGGATTCTTGGTGTCAGTTCCCTGCAGCACTACTTCAGACAGTAGTCGAGCCCACGCCACGTCGTTTTGCGGCGTGGTCGCTGGCGCCTTCTACATCTACATCTACATCCATACTCCGCAAGCCACCTGACGGTGTGTGGCGGAGTGAACCTTGAGTACCTCTATCGGTTGTCCCTTCTATTCTAGTCTCGTATTGTTCGTGGAAAGAAGGATTGTCGGTATGGTTCTGTGTGGGCTCTATTCTCTCTGATTTTATCCTCATGGTCTCTTCGCGAGATATACGTAGGAGGGAGCAATATACTGCTTGACTCTTCGGTGAAGGTATGTTCTCGAAACGTCAACGAAAGCCCGTACCGAGCTACTGAGCGTCTCTCCTGCAGAGTCTTCCACTGGAGTTTATCTATCATCTCCGTAACGCTTTCACGATTACTAAATGATCCTGTAACGAAGCGCGCTGCTCTCCGTTGGATCTTCTCTATCTCTTCTATCAACCCTATCTGGTACGGATCCCACACTGCTGAGCAGTATTCAAGCAGTGGGCGAACAAGCGTACTGTAACCTACTTCCTTTGTTTTCGGATTGCATTTCCTTAAGATTCTTCCAATGAATCTCAGTCTGGCATCTGCTTTACCAAAGATCAACTTTATATGATCATTCCGTTTTAAATCACTCCTAATGTATAGTCCCAGATAATTTATGGAATTAACTGCTTCCAGTTGCTGACCTGCTATTTTGTAGCTAAATGATAAGGGATCTATCTTTCTATGTATTCGCAGCACATTACACTTGTCTACATTGAGATTCAATTGCCATTCCCTGCGCCATGCGTCAATTCGCTGCAGATCCTCCTGCATTTCAGTACAATTTTCCACTGTTACAACCTCTCGATATACCACAGCATCATCCGCAAAAAGCCTCAGTGAACTTCCGATGTCATCCACAAGGTCATTTTGTATATTGTGAATAGCAACGGTCCTACAACACTCCCCTGCGGCACACCTGAAATCACTCTTACTTCGGAAGACTTCTCTCCATTGATAATGAAATGCTGCGTTCTGTTATCTAGGAAATATCTTACACGATTTTAGGCAGCTGCACCAGTTTCTTTGGTTCTTCAGTGTATTATGAGCAAGGAATGTGGATGTTTTATGGCTAATTGTGAATTTTGGAAAGTATCCGCCTGATTGCTTTGCAGGTCTTCCGCTGGGCGTGAAACTGCTGGCGTTTGTCCTGACGTTATGCGGTCTGTCGTCGGCGGACCGGTCAGTGCACTTCCGAAGTGCGGTCAGCCGCAACGCAACGGGCCACTGGACCGTCAGCGTAAGTACAGCCGCGGGACTGGCTCCTAACTGCAGGGGCTCCGGAGCCAGCTGTCTGCCTGACGTGTGCCCTTTCTTTCCAGACAGCAATACTGCACGATGGGCAGAGACGGCCCGAAGATATTGAACAGACAATAGTGTGGGGGACATACGACTTGTCGTTTACGAGTCTGTTACGGAACAATCAGCAGTCGCTGGTGACGACTATTTTAGTAACAGGTACTTAATGTCTTGTCTTTGTTGTCTTTCAGCATCATGCTGGGCCTTTATGTTTCGAACGGGTAACAGAATAGCATGAGAAGAGGTAAGCTGCTCCATGGTACTGGGCTGCAGTCGAAGCTCCAATCTGTTTTTACCCATGTACTGACTGTAAACATGTTATGTGATGTAGAGAGGATAATTCGGTGACAACTTACTTATATTGTTTTCACGAGCTGTATTGAGCACATCTATTGCAAGGACAAATTATTGGATTGTTTCATCACTCACATCACTTGCTGGAGAAAATAGACGGCAGCGTCAGTCTCGGAACTTCTACAGCATTGCTGCAGCGGAACCTCCAGCGAATTGATACATCATAGCACTGCGGGGATAACCCCTGGGAGCCAGAATGTAACAGTCTATTTTGAAGAAAAAAGGAAGACACGAAATAGTGAGCACGGATTTATCATTTTGAGAGTGCTCAAAATGAAAAATAAATGGAGGAATTGCAAGGTACCTGAGCGAACTTGCTGAAATTCCTCCGATATTTCATTCAAAGAAGACAATCAAGTGCACATCACGGTTGATTTCAAGTTATCCGTAGCCACAAACAGGACTGCCAGCTCCACTTCAGGACATGACATGTTGCGGTTCAATTAATGTAAGGACGTACTGTGGGATGTACTCTGCAGATGGTTTCGCAGCTGTGATTCTTCCATTTTCCGAAACTTGTAGCATCGACTTGTAATATTAGTTTTCGAGTTTATTTTTCACGAGATTTTAATTCCCGTATGCCGTGTAGCGTATTGATACTCGCACGAGCTAGTTACATATACCTAAGACTACAGCCGCATTAGCTCTGCATAAGGAATTTATGATTTTAGGACAGCTAGACTTTGAAAGAGGTGATTTCCAATAATGGTATTAGTGAATCTAGATTCATAAATTGTTTAATCGTGACACAGAGCTCCTTGGAGTATTTCTGAGGCAACTGTGTATTTCCCAAGTGTTTAATGGAAGCTAAAAAGATTCTTTTCCCTGATTACTTTTCACATGCAGTTAATTTTTACTTTCGTCATTAATTCAATGTTCTTGAGAGGTCCGTTAAACCACAGAGCTTGCATTCACTGCTGGTATGCGAGACAGTACTTTCGAATTTTCCTCCTTAGAAGACATAGGTCTACTAGTTGCTAAACGATATGGACGTCTGTCCTGAAGGGAGCTCGTTTGAGAGAGTTTTCTGTCTATTCACTCAAAATCATTACAGTACTTTTATTGACTTTGATGGAGCCAGCAAGCACAATTTCTGAAACAAACTGTTAATCCCGCTCTTTTTCGTATACCTTGCAAGAACGTAAAAGCCATACTAACAATGACTATGGTAAAATTTAATAGTCATGGGGGACTGGAATTCGATAGTAGGAAAAGTAAGAAAATAAAATATAGTAGGTAAATATGGACTTTGTGTAAGGAATGAAAGAGGAAGATGGTTCAAATGGCTCTGAGCACTATGGGACTTAACATCTGTGGTCATCAGTCCCCTAGAACTTAGAACTACTTAAACCTAACTAACCTAAGGACATCAGACACATCCATGCCCGAGGCAGGATTCGAACCTGCGACCGTAGCAGTCCTGCGGTTCCGGACTGAGCGCCTAGAACCGCTAGACCACCGCGGCCGGCGAAAGAGGAAGCCGCCTGGTAGAACTTTGCATACAGCATAACATAATCATAGCTAACGGATTGTGAATCATGAAAGAAGGTTGTATACCTGCAGTTTAATAAGGAACCGCTTCAAAATACTGACACGAATTCTTTACAGACGAATGCAAAAACTGGTAGAAGACGATATCAGGGAAGACCTGTTTGGGTTCCGTAGAAATGTTGGAACACGTGAGGCAATACTGACTCTACGACTTATCTTAGAAGATAGACTAGGGAAAGGTAAACTTACGTTTCTAGCACTTGTAGACTTAGAGAAAACTTTCGATAGCGTTTGCTGGTATATTCTCTTTCAAATTCCGAGGGTGTCAGGGGTAAAAACAGGGAGCGAAAGGCTACTTACAATTTTTACAGAATCCAGGGGGTAGTTAATTTAATTTTGCCTCACCCACTCCCTCAAATTCTACTCGCAATAATCAGCCATTCACTATGCAGGACATCATGTACCTATTAGAGTAATTTATGACTTGCTGCTTTACTAATCAGAATATTCCCAAAATAATTTTGGAGCAAACTCGACTTGTTTTTAGATACTTTTGCTTACTTTTCCAGTTGTGCCTACTGATATAGTACTACTTACTGGCTTTATCACTATCCAAGATTGTTGCTTGTTTCACAGAACATATTCGACACCACAGCAATTTGTATGTCAGTGTACAGAAAGACATATGTGTTACTTATGTAAAACTTTACTGGTATGATCGTCCATGTTAAGTCATTTGTGTGTTTGTGCTAATTATATTTCAACAAAATATCCTTTCCTACAGTAATGTCGGTCCAAGATATCTTACCTACTTTAAAACTATAACATTCTTCTAACATTTTTTTCTTTCTCCTATCAGCCATCTTTCTAGCCTATTTGTGCTGAATAAGGTCACCATCATCTTTCTTTCATTTATGAACACCGTATTTCCTAAACGTTTGTGTTTCATGAAATTCTTTGATTCACTCGTCTATTCCTTTGGGCATAGTTGTTTCTTTAGTGGTCGATACAGGATCATTATCGCTGTCGATCATTTCTATATTACACACACTATCATACGCTTCTGTTTTATCTCATAAACATAAGAATCAAGAAGGGTTTCCACCAGAGCCATATCAGGATTGTGCCAATCACTTTCAAGAATTAATTCGTTTTTTGAACTGAGTCTAGTTTTATTTCTTGAGAAAGGCACGGTATCGTCGCCTGCAGCGGGCCCTGTCTCTTCGTCGTGCTCGACTTCTGTTGCGTTTGTTAGAACCCTTATCAGATCACTACATCTTTTATTCGTTCACACTTTTCTCTATTACAGCATATTCTCAGAAACTGTCAGACATCCGTAAAAGATTCCTGTAAACGTCACCAACATTTCTGGACTTCAGCATTTTTTGTCTGCTTCAGACACTTGTAACGACACTGTGATCCTCCCCTTGCGACTTTGACCAGCCCTCCACAGCTACACAATTTCATTTTTTGTTCTACAATTTCCGTCATATCCCAATCTGTAACAGATTTCTTCTTTATCATACTGTGCAATCAACTCTATTCTTTCTATTGTATTTTTTATTCCCATCGTATCCTCGTATAAATCTTCCTTTTGGAAACTATATTGACAGGAAGACTTTTTTGCTCTTGCTGCTCTTCTAATGTACATTAGTTTACAGGCGTTCATTTCGTTCCACGCTCGACAGCTCCACAACCTGCACAGCACTTGTTTTCCCTTCTTAATCGTCGCTCTCAGTTCCTGTAACTACTGTGGCCACGGTTAGAATACGGTTCTCCCTCGCGCCCTCCCATGAAATGAATTTGATGTCCGCTTCTTTCGAGCGCGTCAGACATATTAACTTTTCGGATGTCCCTTAATTCCGTGTTCCATGCCAGTTATCGTTATCTTCTGCTTTTTCATACAAATCTGAAAACATTTTGTGTTTTCTGACGACGTATATTATGAATCATTGGGCAGCTTATTTAAAAAGTCACACATAGTTTCAGATTAAAACGTTCTCCCGTTTAGTTATACTAATTTTTCACGGAATTCTTCCCTTGAAGGTGTGGCATTTACGTAATGACAAATTATCATCACAGGCTGTCTTGTCCCTGTTCCGGCAAAAATTCTTCTACTAATCTTTCTTTAAATTAAGAAAAGTCATATTCAGTATTTAGTAATATGCAAGCCATTTTTTGACTGCCACGAATCAGAAAATGGCGAGAGGCAGCAAGGATAGAGCGCCCAGAATGAGATTTTCACCCTGCAGGGGAGTGTGCGCTGATATTAAACTTCCTGGAAGATTAAAACTGTGTGCCGGACCGAGACTCAAGGATAGAGTGGTCGACGACGAAAACCGTACACAAACCCAAAAGGACAACCGGAAAGTAACCCAAAAACGTGAAAACAAAGAATCGTCGACAGTGCACAAACAAAGCCAAAATAGCAAACTGTGTGTGAAAGTAATGTTGGCGATTGGGAAGCTTCGAAAATATCAACACAACTTGACGAGATAAGCGCGCACACTTCCCTTCTAGCTTACGCCGCCAGAATGTCTTGCCAGCTGATGGGAATTCCACGCCGCCCGTGGTACGGACGAGAGGCCAAACAGCTCCTCACGACCCATGTTAGTGTCTGTGTTCCGACATTGATGTCTGACTGCAGTGAGGATATTATAGCGTTCCGCCACTTTAAATGGCGCATCTGTGTTTTGTCCACCTGGAAAAAGGGCCTCCAGCGGCATCTCAAAATCTGGGCTTTCCATCACTGCGGTATCCTCTCCATTTGGTGACTGGTCCACTTGTTGTGGCAGCTGCCACAGCTGAGTCACCGAGAGAACTGGCAATTGCAGGGTTGCTGGAAGTGACTCATCCTCAATGAGCTGCCAGCCTTCAAGTGCTCGTTCATCCGATGCTGGCACTGTTGGTAATGATGGCGCCACAGCTGTGGCTCAGGTGCGACCTGTCATGCCTTGCAGTCCACGGGGAAGACCTAGCAGAGGTCCCCAGCGCTGGCTCGAAAAGTGGGGATTGGTCCGGAGAATGTCGCAGCCACGTCCGGTTGCAGTGCTCCTGCCCGGCCACTACAAGGAA
This sequence comes from Schistocerca americana, assembly GCF_021461395.2. Lineage (NCBI taxonomy): Eukaryota > Metazoa > Arthropoda > Insecta > Orthoptera > Acrididae > Schistocerca > Schistocerca americana. The sequence continues at coordinate 199,351,170 of NC_060127.1, forward strand.
CATTTGGCGCCCCTTGTGGCTAAGAACGGTGCCTGGTGCCCAATTCAACTTCCTTGCGGATGTGTGAGCCCTGTGGGAGGCACCCCACTGGTAGCAGAGAGTGTAATCTGAGCTCTGGGCCAAAGGTGCAGGTCACAGCAGGTGCGGAACCGTGCGCAGCCTGCACCCGTGAAAGACCTCAGCCAGGCTTTGACTGTCGACTGGGGTGCCTCGGTATGTTACAAGAAACGTTGTTAAGCCTCCTTCAGATGACATCGACACCTGAGCTTTCCTCATTGGCGTCCTGCACGTTCTGACAACTTTGTCCACTGACAGCAAGTGTAAGGGGGCAGTGGTCGTGCTGTAATCCTTTTGCTTTCGCAGAACCCCTGAAATTCTGCCGGAACAAACATGGAGGCATTAATCAGGTGAAATTATATGTTCCAGAGACATATTAAGTCTCAAGTTTTTCTACGATAATGAATGTAGGTCGAAACAATGAATTCACGTTTGAACCAAATCTGGTATTCGGTTCTGTGTCCCCTGCTCACTAACCACTGCTGACGCTGGCGATATGCATAACACAGCTGCACAGATTACCCTAGTACAGGGTGACACACGGACGGTTTTGAACTGCGTAGTACTGAGGGCGCGGTGGTGGGAGGTGGTCGTGGTGGGGATAGTTCTGATCCACACAAGACGCCATTTCATTTACTCAGTCACTATGGAGCAGTGGGACTTGCAACGTCGAGTGTTTGTCTATGACAGTTTCGTGAAAAGTGGTCAGTCTATTATTGCTACGCAGCGATTGTTTCGTGCGCGGTTTAATGTCGGTCGACATGGAGCTGTTCCGAGCCGTAACACAATCCTCAGATGGGTGGAAAACTTCAGATCAACTGGAAACATACTGGATAAGAAGCATCCTGGCCCGAGACGAAGAGTAACGACACCAGAAAATGTTGAAAGGGTGAGGCAAGCGGCAGTCAGAAGCCCAGGACGGTCGGCTAGACGTCGTGCTAGTGAGTTACGAATCAATCGTGAATCGGTTAGACAAATTTTGCATAAAGAATTAAAATTACATCCCTATAAAATGCTCATTGTCCAACAACTTAAGGAAACTGATTCTGCTCTACGAGAAGACTTCGCTTACAGAATGCAAGTGATTTGGGGATCGAATGAAAATGAAATTTTATTGATGAGCGATGAAGCTCATTTTCATTTAAACGGGACCGTGAATAAGCAGAACCTACGTTACTCGGCTCCAGAGCACCCACACCTTATCCACCGGCGTCCTCTACGCACAGAAAAAGTAACAGCCTGGTGTGCTCTTGGCTCTGTTGGCATTATTGGACCTTACTTTTTGGGCCACAGTTACTGTTAATTCGGTTCGTTACATTTGTGTGCTTGAACCACTCTTGAAACTAGAACTAAGAAGACGACAAATCCCTTTAAAACGCGTTCGGCTCCAGTAGGATGGGGCAACATCGCACACTGCAAACACTTCAATGACGCACTTTTCCTGGCCGGATTATCTCACGTTTTGGCAATGTTCTTGGCCTCCCAGGTCGCCCAACTTGTCAGTATGTGACTTTTTTCTGTGGGGGATACTTTAAGAACTGTGTCTATAACCACAAACCACGAAATTTGCACGAGTTGAAGAATGCAATAATTCAAGAAATTGCTGCCATCCCTGCAGAGATTTTAGTCCGTGTGATGGAGGATTTTGAGAAGAGACGTGAGTCCTGCATTCGAAATGATGGACATCATCTTGACGACATTATTTTTCACAAATAACTTTGTTAACTAAAATGGCGAATAATGAGCTTTGATTTTGTGTAAGTAAACATACATTAATTTTAAAATTGGCTGAGTATTATTTCATTAAAAACCGTCCGTCTCCCGTGTGTCAACCTGTACATCTCCCTCCCCAATAGAAACAACAAAATGGGCTAAGGCGTGAATTGGATTTCGTACTGGGGAGTATATTGTCGGATAATATGGTACACGGCACACCATTTGTGAATAAAATCATAGAGCACGGGTATCTCCCGTGTCACTAACAAGGGAACATCCCCATCGCACCCCCCTCAGATTTAGTTATAAGTTGGCACAGTGGCTAGGCCTCGAAAAACTGAACACAGATCAATCGAGAAAACAGGAAGAAGTTCTGTGGAACTATGAGAAAAATAAGCAAAATATACAAACTTAGTAGTCCATGTGCAAGATAAGCAACATCAAGGATACTGTAAGCTAAGGAGAGCCGTGGTCCCGTGGTTAGCGTGAGCAGCTGCGGAACAAGAGGTCCTTGGTTCAAGTCTTCGCTCGAGTGAATAGTTTATTTTCTTTATTTTCGCAAAGTTATGATCTGTCCGTTCGTTCATTGACGTCTCTGTTCACAGTAATAAGTTTAGTGCCAGTGTTTTGCGACCGCACCGCAAAACCGCGCGACTAGTAGACCAAAGGACGTGCCTCTCCAATGGGAACCGAAAACATTTGATCGCAAGGTCATAGCTCAACCGATTCCTCCACAGGAAACCAAGTCTGATATATTTTATACGACACTGGTGACGGCATGTGCGTCTCATGACAGGAATATGTTGTCCACCCACGTAACTTGTACACTTGGCGAATGGGTAAAAAGATTCTTCTACCTTGCCCGATTTAGGTTGTAACGTCTCTTAGCAAAAGACATATTATGTGATAAAGAGAAAACATTGTGTATCATGTTTTGTTATTGTATGGAATTATGTACTTTTTTTATTATTTATTTTAGATAATATCTGGGTCGGCGAGTACTGAAACCGCCACAGACGATAAATATCAAACAAAGATGAGAATATGCAACTAGTATAAATAATACAGAACGAACATTAATTTCTCTGTCTTCTTCTTGGAGTTACGTGAGTAGGATAGCCTGTGACGTTGTATTGTATGCTAACGTAGCATTCTTTTGTCGAGACTGAGAGATGTACGCCATTACGTACTCATTTTAAAGGTGTGTAATAATTAACATATTTAAATGTTTTGAATAGAGTTATTTAATGAAACCTTGCATTATTATTTGTAGCAGCTTGCTTGGCATATTATCCCATCCCTTTAAGACATTTTCAGTTATTTAAATATTATCCGTGGGGCGGAGTTGCGCTATGAACGAACGAGCCGCTGCCGCGGCGTATTCAAACTGCATTAAATGAAATCTATCATACCGCAAAGAAGCGGGAAGGTAATAGTGAAATAAAATTATTTCTTTCAGCTTCCGGACTTGCAGAGCAGAGCAGCAGATTTTATGATGTGTTTTGCAGGTTGACGCAGGCTGCTGATAATATATTACTAACAGTACAAAAAAGATAATTTACCTTCGTAATATAATAGGAATCTTGCTGTGCTTAGTTCTGGTCTGGCTAACCTTATAGTAAAGAAAACGTATTTTTCTCAGATAATAGTCTCATGTTCTTGTGCTAGTCGTGGTACTTATTGGTGTTTTACTGATAACAAAAATCCACTGCAAAATTTTGTTGTTGAACAATCATTGCGAACTGTAACATCAGTATTCATAACAAAGTAATTTTCATTAACATTTTCAATAACTATAAAGTAGGGAAGATATGTTGAGTCTTATAGTGAGTTACAGTAACGAAAAATGTTCCTTTAATAGAAAGCCAGATACAGAACAATAAGAATACAATATATTCTGTTTTGTTGAGAATTAATGATTATACAGAACTTCATGGCACAGCATTACTAAAAGGTATTTCGCGGCTCTTTTCGTATATGCGTTGTTACGCAAATAATAATAATAATAATAATAATAATAATAATAATAAAACAAAATAAACAGAAAAGAGCTTACGAAACGAAAAGGTTTTCTTCTGGATGTGATAATCACTCCCAAAAAAGTGATGAAAACATAAGAGTTTGTCACATAAACTGCAACAAATGAAGGTAATAGTTTCACAGTAGCACAGTTTTCCGTGTGCTATGTCAAAACATATGTTTTTAACGTTTTCAAATTTTTCCGTGTGTAGACCGTCAAATTCTTCATATGTGCAAGCAAATCTGAACATGTCGTGGAATTTTGCAGAGCGAAGTTGATTATGTGTGAGTGTCTGAACATTCATAATTGTCTGAAAATAAAAAATTAAACTTTTCACTCAAGTGCGGACTTGAACCAAGGACCTCTCCTTCCGCAGCTGCTCACGCTAACCACAGGACCTCGGCGCTCCTTGGCTCACACTATCCTTTAATGTTGTCTGTCTTGCGCATGGACTACTCGGTTTGTATATTTTGCTTATTTTTTCATAGTTCCACAAAATTTCTTCCTGTTTTCTCGATTGATCTGTGTTCAGTTTTTCAAGGCCTATCAACTGTGCCAACTTATAACTAAATCTGAGAGGGGTGCGATGGGGAGGTTCCCTTGTAAGAAAAACTGGGCAATGTACCCACAATCAACAATCACGTTGCAACCTGAAGATCGCCAAAGCCGATTTGCAGCCTCTGCAGTGGGTGCTCAGGCCAGAGCTATATTAAAAGACTTTTGGCTGGGAGCGGCTGGTTGTGTGCACAAGCGTCGCAGTGTGCGCTGTGTGTGCTGTCTTTTGCTGGCCGATAAACATGGCATCGAGGTATAGCTTTGCTCCTCGATATATCGCGCTGCAGAGCAAGTAAAAGATGCAAGCATTGAGCGGAAGTGGACCAGCGACGCGACGTTCGCCACCCTCTGTAGACAAAGGTACTGCTCCCTGAACGACGTTAAGCAAAATAATTTCACAACGCCGGTTCTGATCCTTTTGGGAGCCATTCTGGCTGTGATTTTAGCTCTGCTGGCAGTGCTCTGTGCAAGAGGGAGTTCTGAATAGTAGCTACTGCTATGTCTCGACCAGTGATCGGGAAATCTAGCAAGACGTGGTGCACAGTCTGCTCCAGGGAAAGCACATTGTTTCCTGGAGTCGAAATTCAATATCGAGGCGTTTGCGTGCTGTCCAGTGGGACGAAAAAGAATGTCATAATGATAACTGCTGAAGGGTAGTGCCCAACGCTGCAAATGCTCTGCCGTTTTGTCTGGAAGGTGAGAGCGGACCGTAAAGAGGAATGAGGGTTTTGTTATAGTGAGTAACTGCAACGCTTCCCCATATGGTGAAAGATGGAAATTTTTCATGTTCTGCACAATTGCCATTGCCTCCTTCTTAGTTTGTGAGTAATTTTAGTGTGATTATTAAAGTGTCTTAGACGCACTGTGTCATCGACATTCTTATGGTATGGAACGGTTCCAATTCCATATCGTGACATTTGGGCTGCAAAGGTCTGCAGCTTTTCTGCTGTGAACGTCGCTACACACTGGGCGAACCTCGGGTGTTGAGTCAACTGCAGGAATGTATTGTAACACTCTTGAAAGCTAACAAACGGAATGCCACTGTTCCTCATATGTTTCAGTGGACGTACACTCCTGGAAATTGAAATAAGAACACCGTGAATTCATTGTCCCAGGAAGGGGAAACTTTATTGACACATTCCTGGGGTCAGATACATCACATGATCACACTCACAGAACCACAGGCACATAGACACAGGCAACAGAGCATGCACAATGTCGGCACTAGTACAGTGTATATCCACCTTTCGCAGCAATGCAGGCTGCTATTCTCCCATGGAGACGATCGTAGAGATGCTGGATGTAGTCCTGTGGAATGGCTTGCCATGCCATTTCCACCTGGCGCCTTAGTTGGACCAGCGTTCGTGCTGGACGTGCAGACCGCGTGAGACGACGCTTCATCCAGTCCCAAACATGCTCAATGGGGGACAGATCCGGAGATCTTGCTGGCCAGGGTAGTTGACTTACACCTTCTAGAGCACGTTGGGTGGCACGGGATACATGCGGACGTGCATTGTCCTGTTGGAACAGCAAGTTCCCTTGCCGGTCTAGGAATGGTAGAACGATGGGTTTGATGACGGTTTGGATGTACCGTGCACTATTCAGTGTCCCCTCGACGATCACCAGTGGTGTACGGCCAGTGTAGGAGATCGCTCCCCACACCATGATGCCGGGTGTTGGCCCTGTGTGCCTCGGTCGTATGCAGTCCTGATTGTGGCGCTCACCTGCACAACGCCAAACACGCATACGACCATCATTGGCACCAAGGCAGAAGCGACTCTCATCGCTGAAGACGACACGTCTCCATTCGTCCCTCCATTCACGCCTGTCGCGACACCACTGGAGGCGGGCTGCACGATGTTGGGGCGTGAGCGGAAGACGGCCTAACAGTGTGCGGGATCGTAGCCCAGCTTCATGGAGACGGTTGCGAATGGTCCTCGCCGATACCCCAGGAGCAACAGTGTCCCTAATTTGCTGGGAAGTGGCGGTGCGGTCCCCTACGGCACTGCGTAGGATCCTACGGTCTTGGCGTGCATCCGTGCGTCGCTGCGGTCCGGTCCCAGATCGACGGGCACGTGCACCTTCCGCCGAGCACTGGCGACAACATCGATGTACCGTGGAGACCTCACGCCCCACGTGTTGAGCAATTCGGCGGTACGTCCACCCGGCCTCCCGCATACCCACTATACGCCCTCGCTCAAAGTCCGTCAACTGCACATACGGTTCACGTCCACGCTGTCGCGGCATGCTACCAGTGTTAAAGACTGCGATGGAGCTCCGTATGGCACGGCAAACTGGCTGACACTGACGGCGGCGGTGCACAAATGCTGCGCAGCTAGCGCCATTCGACGGCCAACACCGCGGTTCCTGGTGTGTCCGCTGTGCCGTGCGTGTGATCATTGCTTGTACAGCCCTCCCGTAGTGTCCGGAGTAAGTATGGTGGGTCTGACACACCGGTGTCAATGTGTTCTATTTTCCATTTCCAGGAGTGTATTACGTGAGCTGCCTGAGGGATGAACTTTCCATAGGAGCTCACTTTTTCCAGAAAAGGTTGCAATTACCATCAGAGTGTTACATTTTCAGCTTAAGATCTACACCAAGTACTGCGTGAACAGCGCAAAGAACTTGCGTTTCTCCAAGTTTCACTTGTGCCTGTTCTTAACCATCCGCTGGAGCAGTGTTCGGAAATCGTTCGTGCATTCTTTCCTATTAGCACCTGTCACACAGGTGTTACGCACACAGTTTATGCATTGCATTGATGTAGTTGCTCTGGCCTGCCATGCTGTTTTCCTACCCTGGCACACTATTACCATGTGCCTTGCTTGAGAAACTGCAGCTTACACCGAAAAAAAGAAGTGGAAACTGGGGACGCTCGTGGTGCGTCCAACATTCTAGACAACGAGGCTGAGCGGTCTTTGTCATACGCTGCACATAGAAAAACAGAACTCTGTCTGCCTGTGTGCCTGTTCCCAAGTGAAATGTCCGACGCAGTGGCAGAATTTTTCGTAGTGACTGAGAAACGTACGAAACCACTAGACGCTTGGCTAGGCTGCGTCTGCTGAAATCTATTGGGAGTAAGAAACGCTTCGTTGCTCAGGAGTAACACTCTGGGTGCCATGCGGGGACCTAAGTTATGAAAGCGTGGCGGAGAGCAGAGATATTTGCCAACAATCGGAAAACGTCTTTTTGCAGCAGAGATGTTTTACCAATATTTCGGTTGTGCTTTTAACTCAGACTGGATGATTCCGAAGTTCCAGAGTGGACTTGCTTGTCTTTCGCTAATCTTACGACTGCTTATCTGATTGAAGGCTCAGCTATAGAACACCAGAGTTTGCGCACTAGTGGGCGTGGCCTGGCCAGTCCGCTGTCTGGGGCGCATAAGAGTGTTCGCCACACTCCCCGTATTGGTTACACTTTAAACTCGCTTCCACAATACCCGTTTGGTGGCAGAAACGTCCATGTAGCAAATTTCGCAATGCTGATGAATCAAGGTTTCCGTGCGGACACAGCTCTTGCATGACGTCGTTCAAACTACTACTACTGTTGCTGATTAACCAAGTAACCAAGTATATAAGAAGGGTAGAAGGACGGATCCTCAAAATTACAGACCAATATCCTTAACATCGGTTTGTTGCACCATTCTCTAACAAATTCTCAGTTCGGATATAGTGAATTTCCTTGAGACAGAGAAGTTGCTGTCCATGCATCAGCACGGCTTTAGAAAGCATCGCTCCTGTGAAACGCAACTCGCCCTTTTTTCACATGATATCTTGCGAACCATGGATGAAGGATATGAGATGGCTGCCATATTCCTTGACTTCTGGAAAGCGTTTGACTCGGTGCCCCACTGCAGACTCGTAACTAAGGTACGAGCATTTGGGATTGATTACCAAATATGTGTGGCTCGAAGACTTCTTAAGTAATACAACCAAGTACGTTGTCCTCGATGGTGAGTGTTCATCGGAGGTTGTTTTCTATCTACACTCCTGGAAATGGAAAAAAGAACACATTGACACCGGTGTGTCAGACCCACCATACTTGCTCCGGACACTGCGAGAGGGCTGTACAAGCAATGATCACACGCACGGCACAGCGGACACACCAGGAACCGCGGTGTTGGCCGTCGAATGGCGCTAGCTGCGCAGCATTTGTGCACCGCCGCCGTCAGTGTCAGCCAGTTTGCCGTGCCATACGGAGCTCCATCGCAGTCTTTAACACTGGTAGCATGCCGCGACAGCGTGGACGTGAACCGTATGTGCAGTTGACGGACTTTGAGCGAGGGCGTATAGTGGGCATGCGGGAGGCCGGGTGGACGTACCGCCGAATTGCTCAACACGTGGGGCGTGAGGTCTCCACAGTACATCGATGTTGTCGCCAGTGGTCGGCGGAAGGTGCACGTGCCCGTCGACCTGGGACCGGACCGCAGCGACGCACGGATGCACGCCAAGACCGTAGGATCCTACGCAGTGCCGTAGGGGACCGCACCGCCATTTCCCAGCAAATTAGGGACACTGTTGCTCCTGGGGGATCGGCGAGGACCATTCGCAACCGTCTCCATGAAGCTGGGCTACGGTCCCGCACACCGTTAGGCTGTCTTCCGCTCACGCCCCAACATCGTGCAGCCCGCCTCCAGTGGTGTCGCGACAGGCGTGAATGGAGGGACGAATGGAGACGTGTCGTCTTCAGCGATGAGAGTCGCTTCTGCCTTGGTGCCAATGATGGTCGTATGCGTGTTTGGCGCCGTGCAGGTGAGCGCCACAATCAGGACTGCATACGACCGAGGCACACAGGGCCAACACCCGGCATCATGGTGTGGGGAGCGATCTCCTACACTGGCCGTACACCACTGGTGATCGTCGAGGGGACACAGAATAGTGCACGGTACATCCAAACCGTCATCGAACCCATCGTTCTACCATTCCTAGACCGGCAAGGGAACTTGCTGTTCCAACAGGACAATGCACGTCCGCATGTATCCCGTGCCACCCAACGTGCTCTAGAAGGTGTAAGTCAACTACCCTGGCCAGCAAGATCTCCGGATCTGTCCCCCATTGAGCATGTTTGGGACTGGATGAAGCGTCGTCTCACGCGGTCTGCACGTCCAGCACGAACGCTGATCCAACTGAGGCGCCAGGTGGAAATGGCATGGCAAGCCGTTCCACAGGACTACATCCAGCATCTCTACGATTGTCTCCATGGAAGAATAGCAGCCTGCATTGCTGCGAAAGGTGGATATACACTGTACTAGTGCCGACATTGTGCATGCTCTGTTGGCTGTGTCTATGTGCCTGTGGTTCTGTGAGTGTGATCATGTGATGTATCTGACCCCAGGAATGTGTCAATAAAGTTTCCCCTTCCTGGGACAATGAATTCACGGTGTTCTTATTTCAATTTCCAGGAGTGTACATAAATGATGTTTTGCATAGGGTGGATAGCAATGTGCGGCTGTTTGCTGATGATGCTGTGGTGTACGGGAAGGTGTCGTCGTTGAGTGACTGTAGGAGGATACAAGATGACTTGGACACGATTTGTGATTGGTGTAAAGAATGGCAGCTAACTCTAAATATAGATAAATGTAAATTAATGCAGATGAATAGGAAAAAGAATCTCGTAATTTTTTAACACTCCATTAGTAGTGTAGCGCTCGACAGAGTCAGGTCGATTAAATATTTGGGCGTAACATTGCAGAGCGATATGAAGTGGGACAAGCATGTAATGGCAATAGTGGGGAAGGCGGATAGTCGTCTTCGGTTCGTTAGTAGAATATTGGGAAGATGTGGTTCATCTGTAAAGGAGACCGCTTATAAAACACTAATGCGACCTATTCTTGAGTACTGCTCGACCGTTTGGGATCCATATCAGGTCGGATTGAGGGAGGACACGGAAGCAATTCAGAGGCGGGCTGCTAGATTTGTTACTGGTAGGTCTGATCATCACGCGAGTGTTACGGAAATGCTTCAGGAACTGGGGTGGGAGTCTCTGGAGGAAAGGAGGCGTTCTTTTCGTGGATCGCTACTGAGGAAATTTAGAGAACCAGCATTTGAGGCTGACTGCAGTACAATTTTACTGCCACCAACTGACATTTCACGGAAAGACCACAAAGATAAGATAGGAGAGATTAGGGCTCGTACAGAGGCATATAGGCGGTCATTTTTCTCTCGTTCTGTTTGGGAGTGGAACAGGGAGAAAAGGTGCTAGTTGTGGTACGAGGTACCTTCCGCCACGCACCGTATGATGGAGTGCGGAGTATGTATGTAGATGTAGATGTAGATGCTCTTGTCTGACATGTTTCATCTACATCTACTCTACATCATACTCCGCAAGCCACCATATGGTGCGTGGCGGAGGGTACTTTTGGTAACACTATCTGATCTCTCCAACCCTGGTCCATTCACGAATAGTTCGTGAGGAGAATGATTGTCGGTAAGCCTCTGTAGTGGTTCTAACTTCTAGAATTTTCTCCTCGTGCTCAATACGTGAAATGTATGTGAGGAGAAGTAATATGTTGTCCGACTCGTCCTGACAACTGCTGTCCGGAAATTTCAATAGTAAATCTCTCCGTGATGCACAACGGCTACCTTGTAACGTCTGCCAGTGGTGTATGTTTAGCATCTCCGTATCGCTCTCTCGCCAGCTAAACGATCCCGTGACGAAACGCGCCGCTTTTCGTTGGATCTTCTGCATCTCCTCTATCGGTCCTGCCTGATAGGGACGCCAGATGATGAACAATACTCAAGAATCGAGCATGAGTTACATCTCCTTAAGATTCTTCCGATGAATGGTATTTTCTTTTCCCACTATGTGTTTTATGTGGTCATTTCACTTAAGGTCGCTCTGGATAGTTCCGCATAGATATTTTACGGCAGTCGCTGTCTCCAGCTGTTTGTCGTCAATAGTGTACCTGTACAGTAGTGGATTTCTTTTCCTATGTATGCGCAGTATGTTACATTTATTTACGTTCAGGGTCAACTGTCGGAGCCTGCACCTTTCATCAGTTCTCTGCAGCTCATCTTCTGGCGTTGCTACTTTGGTAGAGACAACTGCATCATCTGCGAATAGCCTTCAAGAGCGTCCGGCGCTTCCCACTAGATCATTTATATATATTGTAAACGGCAACGGTCCTATCACACTTCGCTCTGGTACTCCGGATATTAGCTTTACACCTACCGATTTTGTTCCTTTAAGAATGACGTGTTGAGTTCTATCTACAAGAAAGTCTTGAATCCAATCGCAAGTCTACTCCGATCATAAGCTCGTATTTTTTTCATTAAAGGGCAATGCGGGACGATGTCAATTGCCATACTGAAATCAAGGGACACGGCATCGACCCGAGCGCCGTTGCCCACTGCGCTGTGAATCTCATGGACCAACAGAGCGAGCTAAGTTTCCAAACTCAATGTTGATTTTTGTTGAGGAGATGTTCATTTTCGAAAAACGTCATCTTTTTGCGCACAAAACATGTTTCATAAGTCTACAACAGATTGACGTCAAAGATATAGGTCTATAATTGTGTATGTATCTATCTTAAGATGTTTCATAAAAACGGAAATGACCTGCGCTTTTTTGTAGTCGTTAGGTTTATTTCATTGCTCAAGCGTTTTACGATAAATTACTGCTAGAAGGGGAGCAAGTTCTTTCGCATAATCTGTATAGAATCTTTTAGGTATCTCATCTGGCCCTACTTACTTACTTTCCGTGTCCGGAACTAGACTTCAGACTTCCAAAAATCAGCAGCCAATATGGCCTTGTCATTTGCCTCCCATAAGTCATTCATTGTGCAGGGCTGGTCTAAGTACGGACAGATAAGCAGGTGTTGAGGATCCTGGACAGAATCACACAGACACAGAGTGTTCTCATTCTCTTTTAGGAAACCCCATTGCTGCAGGTTTGTCTTGCACTTTGGCACTTCTACCCTCATACGGTTAGGGTTCTCCAGACTGTGTATGGTAGGTCTCCACCAGGCGCCAGTTCAACTTTTACATCTTTATGGGGGTTTCTCAGGTCGATTTCCCACCTTTTCAAACAATTCTCTGCAGCCGACCCTTCCAGGGCTCGGGTACGTGACAGCAAATTCTTCCTCGATCAAAGCCATCGGTCAGCAGGCTGGTGTCCATATAAAGGACGACGCATGTCCTTTTCTTGCTTGGTTTTTTCGGCTTCGGCAGCGATGTCAAGTCATATGTCGGGCGGTGCGATCCCCATGATTAAGCACATCTTGTGCACTGGGGTTGGCCTCAAGCATCCGGTAACAATCCGTGCCGTTTCATTCACCGCGACATCAACTTTCCTCGCGTGTGTTGATGCAGACCATACTGGAGCGGCGTATTCTGCGGCTGACACACTGAGCGCAAGGGCTGAAGTTCTCAGCACTTTCGGGTTTGCACCCCAGGATCCGCTGGTTAGTTTCCTGATGATATTGTTTCTAGTTGAGACTTTTTCCCTTGTGGCATTACAATGATGTTTATAGGTCAGTGTGCGATCCAAAGTGACACCAAGATATTTGGGCGTTTTACAATGCTCGAGACGTTCACCTCTCCATATTACATTTAATTCACGGTTTGCCTCCCTGTTCTTTAAATGGAATGCACAGACCTGCGTCTTGGAAGGGTTCGGCCTTAGGTGGTTTGCCTCATAATACTGGGAGAGAGCTTCCAAGGTACTGGTTAGTTTCTCCTCCACATCCATGAAATTGTTACCTTGGGCTGCAACCGCAGTGTCGTCGGCATACAAAAATTGGCGCGTGATGTTTGGCACTGGTTGGTCACTTGTATATATATTGTACAGAGCTGTGGCGAGGACGCTTCCCTGAGGTAGGCCAATCCTCTGATTCCTCCACCTGCTCTTCTTGCCCTGGAGACAGACGAAAAATCTCCTGTTACGCAGGAAAGTACCTATCAGTGATGTTAAATGGTAGTCTCTTGTCACATTATATACTTTCCTAAGGTGCCTCCGATGGTTTACAGTATCGTATACAGCTGAAAGGTCTATGAATGCTACTCCCGTGATCTCTTTCCTCTCAAACCCATCCTCGATATGTTGGGTCAGGTTCAGGACTTGACCGCAGCACGATTTGTCTGGTCGGAAACCTGCCTGCTGTGGGATGATCTGTTGTTCCAGGACGCTTTCTATGCGACTTAGCGTCAGCCGTTCCAAGATCTTAAAACAGTGACATAAAAGAGACACAGGTCGAAAGTTTTTTGGATCATCAGAGTCCTTCCCCGGTTTCAGAAGTGCAACCACTCGGGCTTTCCTCCACATCTTTGGAATATGGAGCCTTTCTACACATGCGTTTATCAAATCTAGCAGCCACTGTAGGGCGTTACTGCCAAAGTTTTTAATTTGCTCCACTCTAAGTTCATCGATACCAGGAGCTCTGTTAATCTTCAAGCTGGAAATGACTGCAGTGAGTTCTGACATTGTAAATGGTGCCTTGAGGTGATGACTTTCCTCTGCCGGATCACGTGCTGATGGTTCCTGGTACTTTGTGCCGTGGGTTTTGCCATTCATAAGGAGTGTAGTGGCGACTTGGTCTGCCGTGACGTTAGTAAATTTATCTTTTGACTTTGTGGCGTCACCGTTAAGGTTCTTCAACAGTTTCCAAGCCCGCTTACTGTTCACCTTCATGTCCAGGTTCCCCATGAGGTCACACCATTTGGCTTTGCGGTTCTCAGCTATGACTGACATGAGTTCATCGCCTGCTAGAAGTGTCTCATCATCAAATGGGTCGTTATCGAAGAGCTTCTGGTATCTTTCCAGTAGTGGCTTTGCGTCCTCAGAAGGTCCAGTAATATACTGTGTTCTGCATCCTCGCGGTATTGTTTTCCTAGACACCTTCTGAACGAGTTTGACAAAAGAGTCGTACATCTCAGGTTGTGGAGGGATATTTGTTATTTCTGCATCAATGAGCTCTCTAAATTTCTTCCAATTGGCCTTTTTATAATTGAACCTTCTTTTGAAAGGAACTTGTTCAGGCTTAACAACTGCATTGACCGTGCAAATTATGGGCCGATGCTGCGTATGGGGAATTGGCCCCCCAATCAGTTTTCCACATTGGCCAGCGAGTTTCTTGCTAACAAAGATGTTATCGGGATTTTACCGTTTCTTCCATCTGCCACAATTAAAGGAGCTTGGCAGTTTCGGGTAATGTATGAGCAGTAGATCGTGTACCTCAGCCCGGGTCTCTAGTTCCATTCCGCTGCTGTTAGTTTCTTTATAGCCCCATGAAGTGCTCTGACAGTTGAAATCACCCAATACAAAATTAAAGTCTTGGTAACTGAAATTGCCAGGCTCAGTGAAGACAAAATCCGATTGTGGGGGTTTGTATACAGAGGTAACGAGTTCGAACAGTTAATATCTCTATGTCTTGCCTGTCAGTCAATGATGCAGAAGTGACTCTGGCCTGGCGAAGATGGCACTACCGTATCGTTCATGTGGTCTCTCCAAGATCATCTTCATTCCATCTACTTTGGGTGTGGGTCTTGTACTGCCCCGATGAGTTTCTCGAATCAGGAGGAAGTCACATTGATATTCTTTACACAAGTCAGGTAATAAAATTTCTTTGTCTCTCGATATTCCTTCAATGTTTATCGACATCATCACAAGTGGCCTTAGAAAAGACCGTTTGGGTAGGGTCTTATTGGTCTTCATTTTCTCAGAAGTCCGTTCCAGTTGTTGAAGGATTAGCCTGGCTTTTCCACTACTATGCGATTGTAGATGCTTTTCAGTTCCGCGATTGGTTATCTTAATATTTGCCATTTGGACGATCGCACGACGAATGAAAGGGGGACAGTGTTACAATCTTCCGCGGTGAAACAATTTCGGAAGACCAAATTCAGTATTTCCGCCTTCTCTCTGTTATCTTCTGTTTCGGTGCCGACGTTTTCGCTGAGAGAATGAATAGACGATTTTGACCTACTTACTGATTTTACGTACGACCAGAATCTCTTAGGATTTTTACTCAGGTCCGTTGAAAACGTCTTACTTTCAAAATGATTGAACACTTCCTCGTTGCTCTCCTTACGCTCATTTTCGCTTCGTTCAGCTTTTGTGTGTCAGCTAGATTTTTACTTCTCCTGCATTTGGGATGAAGTGGTTTTTGTTTACGTAGCGCTTTTCTAATTCGGCTATTAAACCATGGTGCATCTTCCACATCCCTCAAAAGGTATACTTTCTAGCAATACACCATAAATCTACACAGGTGGTTTCTCCACCTCTCTATTGTGTCGTCAGACACAGCGAATGGTGACGAAGACTGCCACGCAAGTATACCGGCTGCACGCTTACGTTTCGGATCAGCAATGCGTTTGTTTGAGCAGGTACTGCTCCTGGTGTAGCGGCAGATGCTGTCGCATCTGATCGTGCTGTTGCTCTTGTTGGAGCAGTATCGGCTCCTGCTTTTGTTCCTGCAGTGTTATTTGACACTGCCCATGCTCCAGAAACCACTCATCAGACTTTAGGAGCTTAATCGCACATGAGTCAGGTTGGTCACCACTTCAATTATGCAAAATCCAGGTGAGGGACTGCTACGTGTCGGTTTCTGAGGAAATGGCGAGTGCCTCACAGTACGAAGGCGTCGACTGTAAAAACCTGTAAAAACCGCGCACAAGTCTAAAAGCACAGACTGGAATAAGCGAAAACGCGAAGGCCTAGAATCGTCAACAGCGCTTACACAAAGCTACCGTAGCAAACTGAGGGAAAAGCCAAGGGCAAGAGAAAAACTGTGTACCTAGGTAATGTTGGCGGACAGAAAGCTTTTGAAACGTCAGCACAACTAGACAACTGGAGTGTGTACACTTCCCTCCTAGATTACGCTGTCAAAGAACCTTGCCAAATGATATCAAGTCTACGCCGTATGCTGTGTGGACACAAAACCGGGAAGATCTGTATTGCTAAGCTGGTACATCAGTCTCATTCTCGATGTCCGTCCTAGCAGTGACGATAAACGGTATATTTAAATTAAGCCCCACCTTTTTGTGGTACTGGGCAAAGCATCAACAACAATGTTGATTTTTTTTCTCCAGGTTACCCATTTTCGCAGGTAAAATTCTTTCACAGTTCTTGCTAAAGTCCTCTGGGGGACAAATTTCCACTTCTGTTTGTGGACCCAACTTTTCTCCTATATTACTGTTGCAAATATTCCACTTTGCTGCAGATTTCTGACGTAGTATTTTCATGCATTCCTTACGTATTCATTTACAGTTTTTCAGAAGAATCTACATTACTTTGTTCGTATTAATGGTGTTTCACAGTTTTCAGATTTCTAATCACATTACTTCATGAAGTCCAGTTTCCATTACTGAAATTGACCCCAGTATTTTCATCTTTGTAATAGGTTCGATAATTTTTTCCATTCTTTGTACTTCTGAATCGAATCTAGGGAAAATATTTGTGACATGATTTTGAAGTTCACTTAATTGTTTCCCAACGGAACGCACGGACACACTAAAATTTGTAATACATTCGTTCTGTTTACGTTTTATATCTCTTAACCTAATACTCAGTTCACTGATGTTATTAATCATATCATTATAGCTATCAATCATTTAACTTTTCAGATTAATCGTTCACTTTTCTAGATAGCGCTATTTGCTTTAATTCTAGAAATAATATGACTTTTGTGATCAGTCATGTTACTTTTCAATTTTGTCACTTTTGTTTCCATTTTTTTAGAAGTCGTGTCTACTCTGTTGCCTAGACCAGTTTTCAGTATAGTCATTGTGCTGATTTGCTTTGTATTTTTATTCACATTTTTCAATATTTGCATAATTTAGGAATTGAATGATTGCTGTTCGGAACTCAGATGCATTCTACTCTGAACCGGCAATACGTCCAAGTCCACGACCTCAGATATTTTGCAACTGACGCAATAAACATGTGTGAAAGAAGCAGCACGAATTTTCAGTTAGATCTTGATGAGACTTCAAATTAATGGGAGGATTGGCAATTTACTTTATACGTTGAGAAGTGTACAATAGGGCACTCCACAGAAGGGAAACAGTAGTATCCACTGACTATAATGTCAACGATACACAGTTGGACGTGGCCAACTCATGCCTGGGTGTAACACTTTGCAGGGATATGAAACTAAATGATGAGATTGGCTCATTAGTGGGTAATGCAGGTGGTAGACTTTGGTTTGTTGGTAGAATACTGTGGAAGTGCATCAGTTTACAAAGGAGGCTGCTTACAAATGACTCGTGTGACCCGTCCCAGAATATTGCTCTAGTATATGGAACCCATACTAACGCGAATTCTTTACAGACGAATGGAAAAACTAGTAGAAGCCAACCTCGGGGAAGATCAGTTTGGATTCCGTAGAAACACTGGAACACGTGAGGCAATACTGACCTTACGACTTATCTTAGAAGAAAGATTAAGGAAAGGCAAACCTACGTTTCTAGCATTTGTAGACTTAGAGAAAGCTTTTGACAATGTTGACTGGAATACTCTCTTTCAAATTCTAAAGGTGGCAGGGGTAAAATACAGGGAGCGAAAGGCTATTTACAATTTGTACACAAACCAGATGGCAGTTATAAGAGTCGAGGGACATGAAAGGGAAGCAGTGGTTGGGAAGGGAGTAAGACAGGGTTGTAGCCTCTCCCCGATGTTGTTCAATCTGTATATTGAGCAAGCAGTAAAGGAAACAAAAGAAAAATTAGGAGTAGGTATTAAAATTCACGGAGAAGAAATAAAAACTTTGAGGTTCGCCGATGACATTGTAATTCTGTCAGAGACAGCAAAGGACTTGGAAGAGCAGTTGAATGGAATGGACAGTGTCTTGAAAGGAGGATATAAGATGAACATCAACAAAAGCAAAACAAGGATAATGGAATGTAGTCTAATTAAGTCGGGTGATGCTGAGGGAATTAGATTAGGAAATGAGGCACTTAAAGTAGTAAAGGAGTTTTGCTATTTGGGGAGCAAAATAACTGATGATGGTCGAAGTAGAGAGGATAGAAAATGTAGGCTGGCAATGGCAAGGAAAGCGTTTCTGAAGAAGAGAAATTTGTTAACATCCAGTATGGATTTAAGTGTCAGGAAGTCATTTCTGAAAGTATTCGTATGGAGTGTAGCCATGTATGGAAGTGAAACATGGACGATAAATAGTTTGGACAAGAAGAGAATAGAAGCTTTCGAAATGTGGTGCTACAGAAGAATGCTAAACATTAGGTGGGTAGATCACATAACTAATGAGGAAGTATTGAATAGGATTGGGGAGAAGAGAAGTTTGTGGCACAACTTGACCAGAAGAAGGGATCGGTTGGTAGGACATGTTCTGAGGCATCAAGGGATCACCAATTTAGTATTGGAGGGCAGCTTGGAGGGTAAAAATCGTAGAGGGAGACCAAGAGATGAATACACTAAGCAGATTCAGAAGGATGTAGGTTGCAGTAGGTACTGGGAGATGAAAAAGCTTGCACAGGATAGAGTAGCATGGGGAGCTGCATCAAACCAGTCTCAGGACTGAAGACCACAACAACAACAACATGTGGAACCCATATCAAATGGGGCCAACAAGAGATATTGAACGTACACATAGACGGGCAACACGAATACCCAAAGTTAGGTTTGACCCGTTGGCGAGTGTCACAGAGGTGCTGGAGAACCTAAACTTCCAGGCTCATGAAGATATAGACTGTACCGAGAAAGCCTACTTGTGAATATCCAAGAACTGGCTTGAAATGATGGCTCTAGGGATACACTGCAGCCCTCTACGGACCACTCCCACAGAGATGGTGAGCACAAGATTAGATTAATAACAGCACGCACAGAGACATTTAAACAATCATTTTTTTCCCGCGCTCCGCGCGCGAATGTAACCGGAGGAAATCCTAATAACGTACATGTACCGAAAGACATACCCTTTGCCATGCGCTTCACAGTGGGTTGAAGAGGTCAGATGTAAACACATGAGTGATGTGGCATATGACGATTCAGTTCCTGCTCCCCCATACCGATACATTACAAACAAGGGAATCGTGTTGGAGTAACTCATAGGACTACACATTCTATCGAGAAATTTAACAGTTACAATTTGTTACCAGTCCGTACCTGACACATTACCTGCGCTATTAAAGATCGTTGCCTTAGCGTAAGAGCAACATACGTGTCTTACGCACGACGCGCATTCTCTTCATTTTCTACATCTCGTGCGACAGTAACTAACATTTAATGCATAACAAATTGATTGACGATGCGCAGTTGCTTGGCTACACCGTTCATACCCCCATAATGTGTCAGACTTCTGCTACGAGAATGTTTAAAGGAACTGATATATTCCACATTCAAAGACAACGTGCACACATTGGAAGAATCTGTGTCCCTTCCGTATGACCACATCCGATGGCAGCCAGATTTTCCAGGTGGTACTTTGAGAAAGAGGGCTGGGGAGGGGTCATAACGACACTGAACACCTCCCGCAGTATCAACAGGCCGATGACCATACCGCGGTACTGCTCATATCTCAAGATGTGTTTACATCCGGACATATCTAGGAATATGGGACGCCTTTTTTTAAAACACCTTGCGTATATAAATATAGCACAGAGAAACGAATGAATCTTAAGTGTTCTGCGTTACCAATATCTAGGTTAGTAAGTGACTTTTAGTTTGAATAACCCAATACCGATTGTAACGACGTCCAACAAATAGATCATAGAAATTCTGATTGTTTTAACTCGTCAGACACAAATTGTACCTTGCTACACTAGCCCATGAGAATTTCTCGTGTATCCAATACCAACTAAATATCCATCATAATTTAACTCCACGTGCGTTATTCGGTGTTGTTTTTCACTCCAATCACGTTGGGCAGTTAAAAAACATGAATATTATCAGCCAGTAACAATAATAATAGTAACAGGCATAAAAACAGTCACAATTTATGATTACTGCAAAACAAGTAAAGTCGTTAGCGTCTCTATTATATTTGCATTATGTTAATGTGTATTACGTGTTCAACAGTTCCTCCTGAAGTCCATCCAGATTACAAATTGTACGATGGAATCGGATATTACAAAATGCACAAAAGAGGGTCATTCTGGAATGAAGCAAATGAAACATGTCGCAACGAAGGTGCCCATCTGGTTGTCATCAATTCCAAGAGGGAGGAAGACGTCGTCAAAGGCATTGTAAAAGACAGTGGAACCGAATGGGCCTATATTGGATTGTACCGTGATGATAAAGAGGAATTTAGAACCGTTCTCGGTAAGTAATGCTTTAAGTCAGTATTACTGTGTGTGTAGTCTAGTACCTTCCACTATACGTATGTGAATGTGCATTTTTAATTTTTCCTTTCTTCTTCTTTCTGGAAAGTCATGTGGGTCCAAATCCAAGTTATCTCTTTCACTTCTAGTATTTAAATAGTGTTGTCGAATTTCTTGATGTTAAACATCCTGAATTTTTCAGATATTTTCGGTGTATTCTGGAATACTTTTACGTGTTCGGAAAACTTCACTTGTGTTGTCAAATATTGTAGGAATTGTAGAAATCTTCTCGAGTATTCAAGAAAATTAATGAAATGTTATCCAGTTTTCTTTAATCGAAAATTTTACGTTATATAATGGCCTCGGATATTACCGAAATATCTCTATTATTCTGTGACTACGAATACTTACGTGCTTTGTAAAGTAGGATTTGGGTGTATTGCAATAGTCTGAAACAAAAGATCAAAAACTGATTAATAAATAAGTCTCGAGTGAAATCATAGGATGCGTAGTGAAATGAAACTAAAAAAGAGTGAGGAAAAAGACTTGATTGAGAACGGGAATAGCTTCTACGATTGAGAGAGAGTCAACGTAACACGAATAGCGAAAAGATTCGCACATTTAGATATTTTCACTCATACCAGACACATTTCTCAAAAAAATAAATTGGAGTGTTTCCCATTTTGAAAAAAAAAATAGATGAATGGTTTGGGTATCGGCTCTTACACCAGTTTCCCATTAAACACCACACGTGTAGAGGTACTCGAGAAATCTAACGGAAGGCAACAAGTTAACATCAATCAGTATTTTAATGTAAAAGAAGTACCACAATAAAATAATGAAAATACTGTGAAATGAAAGCATTTACGAAAGTGATAAAACTGTTAAAAGCGAGAGAAAATTAAATTAAGTGGTGGGATGTCAGATGACTTCGATCCTCCAATAGGCAACAGAGACGAACCAGCCTCTACATATAACTCTTTTATTTTTTGCTTTTAGGCATCTAAAGGTGACGAGCCATCACCATAAATATACTTGTACCAAAATGCATTAGAAAGTGTCCTGCACCTCAACTGAAAATGAATCTAACTGGTGCTCCACTCTGAAGTCCGTAATGCCTGTCAGCGCTGTTCCAGCAGGCGAAGATGTGGTTTGCACCATCTTCTTTACCCCAGTAATGGGGATTCGAGGAAGCCAATCCAATGCGTTACGGTCTTCGCCCGTAACCCTGGAGATGGGTTCCACGTTGTACCCTGTGGAGCTGGGTCCCTCCGTGAACTTAGAAATCCATTCAGACTGGCCTACAGCTGTGGAGGATGCCCACCCCCGCAGCGTGGATGCGCCAGGCAAGAATTACTCAACTAGTTGGTAGGGAGGGTGGCCTGTCTCCCTTGAGCCGGGTTAGTGGTTATATATAAAGCCACAACAAAATCCCAGCAAACTGGAGTAAAGGAGTCGTTCTGTATTACAAGTATTATATTCGAGTATAATGACTTTTCTGGAGACTAGAAATCTACTCTGTAGGAATCAGCATGGGTTTCGAAAAAGACGATTGTGTGAAACCCAGCTCGCGCTATTCGTCCACGAGACTCAGAGGGCCATAAACACGGGTTTACAGGTAGATGCCGTGTTTCTTGACTTCCGCAAGGCGTTCGATACAGTTCCCCACAGTCGTTTAATGAACAAAGTAAGAGCATATGGACTATCAGACCAATTGTGTGATTGGATTGAAGAGTTCCTAGATAACAGAATGCAGCATGTCATTCTCAATGGAGAGAAGTCTTCCGATGTAAGAGTAATTTCAGGTGTGCCGCAGGGGAGTGTCGTAGGACCGTTGCTATTCACAATATACAAAATGACCTTGTGGATGACATCAGAAGTTCACTGAGCCTTTTTGCGGATGATGCTGTGGTATATCGAGAGGTTGTAACAGTGGAAAATTGTACTGAAATGCAGGAGGATCTGCAGCGAATTGACGCATGGTGCAGGGAATGGTAATTGAATCTCAATGTAGACAAGTGTAATGTGCTGCGAATACATAGAAAGAAAGATCCCTTATCATTTAGCTACAAAATAGCAGGTCAGCAACTGGAAGCAGTTAATTCCATAAATTAACTGGCAGTACGCATTAAGAGTGATTTAAAATGGAATGATCATATAAAGTTGATCGTCGGTAAAGCAGATGCCAGACAGAGATTCGCTGGAACAATCCTAAGGAAATGCAATCCGAAAACAATGGAAGTAGGTTACAGTACGTTTGTTCGCCCACTGCTTGAATACTGCTCACCAGTGTGGGATCCGTACCAGATAGGGTTGATAGAAGAGAGAGAGAAGATCCAACGGAGAGCAGCGCGCTTCGTTACAGGATCATTTAGTAATCGCGAAAGCGTTACGGAGATGATAGATAAACACCCGTGGAAGACTCTACAGGAGAGACGCTCAGTAGCTCGGTACGGCGTTTTGTTGAAGTTTCGAGAACATACCTTCACCGAGGAGTCAAGTAGTATATTGCTCCCTCCTAAGTATATCTCGCGAAGAGACCATGAGGATAAAATCAGAGAGATTAGAGCCCACACAGAGGCATACCGACAATCCTTCTTTCCACGAACAAGACGAGACTGGAATAGAAGGGAGAACCGATAGAGGTACTCAAGGTACCCTCCGCCACACACCGTCAGATGGCTTGCGGAGTATGGATGTAGATGTAGATGTAAGTAGGTTTCACAAATGCGGATGGATGTAGATGTAGTTACATTACCTGTTGCGTGCGACATAGGGCTGTGTGCTACGCAGAGACAAGGGCCTGTCTCAGCTTACCTGTGTGGCTGGAAGACGGGTTGCCATGGGCGCCATGTAGACTACGTCACTTCCATCCGCTCTCTCCCATCTATACATCGCATGGTACCTCAGCAGCTAGGTGATACACTACGTTATCAAAAGTATCCGGACACCCCCAAAAACAAACGTTTTTCAAATTAGGTGCATTGTGTTGCCACCCACTACCAAATACTAAATATCACCGATCTCAGTAGTCATTAGACATCGTGAGAGAGCAGAATGGTGCGCTCGGCGCAAACAGACTACGAACGTGGTCAGATGATAGGATGTCACTTGTGTCATACGTCTGTGCGCGAGATTTCCACAGCCCTAAACATCCCTACGTCCACTGTTTCCGATGTGATAGTGAAGTGGAAACGTGAAAGGATATGTACAGCACAAGAGCGTACAGGCCGACTTCGTCTGTTGACTGACGTAGATCGCCGACTGTTGAAGAGGGTGGTAACGTGTAATAGGCAGACATCTATCCACACCATCACACAGGAATTCCAAGCTGCATCCGCATCCACTGCAAGTACTACGACAGTTATGCGGGAGTTGGGAAAACTTGGATTTCATGGTCGTGCGGCTGCTCATAAGCCACACATCACGCCGGTAAATGCCAAACGACGCCTCGCTCGATGTAAGGAGCATAAACATTGGACGACAGAACAGTGTAAAAACGTTGTGTGGAGTGACGAATCACGGGACACAATGTGGCGATCCGACGGCAGGGTGTGAGTATGGCGAATGCCCAGTGAAAGTCATCTGCCAGCATGTGTAGTGCCAACAGTAAAATTCGTAGGCGGTGGTGTTATGGTGGGTCGCGTTTTTCATGGAGAGGGCTTGCACCACTTGCTGTTTTGCGTGGCACTATCGCAGCACAGTCCTACATTGATGTTTTAAGCACCTTTTGCTTCCCACTGTTGAACAGCAATTCGGGGATGGCGATTGCATCTTTAAACACGATCGAGCACCTGTTCATAATGTCCGGCCTATGGCGGAGTGGTTACACGACAATAACATTCGTGTAGTGGACTGGCCTCACAGAGTGCTGACCTGAATCCTATAGAACACCTTTGGAATGTTTTGGAAAGCTGACTTCGTGCCAGGCCTCACCGACCGACATCGATACCTCTCCTCAGTGCAGCACTTCGTGAAGAATGGTCTGCCATTCCCCAAGAAACCTTCCAGCACCTGACTCAACGGATGCCTGCGAGAGTGAAAGCTGTCATCAAGGCCAGGGGGGGCCAACACCATATTGAATTCCAGCGTTACCGATGGATGCAATCGCCATTCCAGATTTGCTCTTCAACAGTGGGAAGTAAGAAGGTGCTTAAAACATCAATGTAGGCCAGTGCTGTGATTCTGCCACGACAAACAACAAGGGTTGCAAGCCCCCTCCATGAAAAACGCGACTACACCATAACACCACCGCCTCCGAATTTTACTGTTGGCACTACATACGCTGGCAGATGACGTTCACCGGGCATTCGCCACACCCACACCCTGCCATCAGATCGCCACATTGTGTACCGTGATTCGTCACTACACCAACGTTTTTCCACTGTTCGATGGTCCAATGTTGACGCTCCTTACATCGAGCGAGGCGTCGTTTGGCATTTACCAGCGTGATGCGTGGCCTATGAGCAGCCGCTCGACCATGATACCCACGTTTTCTCAATTTCCGCCTTACTGTTATAGTACTTGCAGAGGATTCTGAAGCAGTTCGGAATTCCTGTGTGATGGTCTGGATAGATGTCTGCGTACTACACATTACGACCCTCTTCAACTGTCGGCGGTCTCTGTCAGTCAACAGACGAGGTCGGCCTGTACGCTTTTGTGCTGTACGTGTCGCTTCACGTTTCCCCCTCGCTATGGACCTAGTGTGACACCCAATCACCTGACCACGTCCTAAGTCCGTGAGTTCCGCGGAGCGCCCCATTCTGCTCTCTCACGATGTCTAATGACTACTGAGGCCGCTGATATGGAGTACCTGGCAGTAGGCGGCAGCACAATGCACCTAATATGAAAAACCTGTTTTGGGGGGTTTCCGGGTACTTTGGACACATAGTGTAGCTGACCAGCCCAAATGGTCACATAATCTGTGGCAGTAATGGAAACTTGCAGAGAAATCTTTGCATGTGGTTGCTCAAATCATCATCGCACTCCGCCATATTCACTCATGAGACGTAAACTCCGTCAGACGCTAAAAATAGTGCAAACAAGACTCATCAGACAAAATGACTTTCTTCCATTGCTCCGTAGTCCGGATGTTATGGCTCCCTTGGCGTTCTTTTGGCGCTAACACGTTTTGCGAGTGCGACAATCAGTTCCGTAGCGACTTTTCCACTTGTTGCCCTCTTATTTTAAGTCATAATCCGGTGTAATGACCGTCCGTTTCGATGACTCGACACGCAATTTCGTCCTGAGCGTGACTTAGTCGATGACGTTTTCCCTGTATGCGGTATAATTCTTCCACACGGTGCCTCTTCAAACAGCAAACACATCGTCCACGTCGATTACGGAAGCAGTCTCCGTACGACCTCCAGCAGTTTGCACACATTCGAACACACTTTGCTCCGACATGGCCCACTCACAACTACAAAGACTGTCTGAGAGACACTGGCAACATATTTAGGACGCTCAACAGCTGCCGTTCGCGGTCGTATACAACAGCCATAGTTACTGCCGGGCTTCGCCTGTCCGAGTGCCTGTAAAGTGTTTCTGATCATAGCTCTCTACAGCAACTTGGTTGCTCGAATCTTCTAAAATTGGAAAGTTGTGGTAAGGTCTTATGGGACCAAACTGCTGAGGTCATCGGTCCCTAAGCTTACACACTACTTAATCTAACTTAAACTAACTTATCCTAAGGACAACACACACACCCATTCCCGAGGGAGGATTCGAACCTCCGAGGAGGCGGTGAGGGGGGGGGGGGGGGGGGGGGAGCCGCGTGGCTCGAATCTCTAGTGACTGGAGCAGATAAAGTTGTATTTGTTCGTATTTTATGTCTTTCCATGCACTTTTGGCTTGGCAAACAGCGATCCTGCTGGTCGCCTGTGTTGCCAGAAATTATGGACTGGCTGGTTATCATCTGTTTGCATCGAGAGTGCGTCTCATTACAATTTATTTATGAGAATACGAGTATGTGTGCCTTCTCTTAGCTGTCCGTTACGGTACCTGAGTCTCCCCTCCTCTCTTCATTAACCAATTAATTTCAGGAAACAACGGAAAGCCTTTCCGTAGGTGAAGACGACACCAACGCCGTCACGGCTCGGAGAACAGCAGATCGTCAGGTAAGTTTATTCTAATCTGTTGGCAGAGAAAACTGTGACAGGTTGAAATCACGTCTTTCATTTAGATACCTGCGAAGCCAAAAGAAACGATCAAGCTACAACTGAACACTTGAACACGTCAACGAAGCGGGAAAAAAATTACATTATGAAAATTAGATGATATTTTCATACTATGTCAACGAATATTCACTTGTATATTCACTGTTTCCCCAGGCAGATAATGATAGTTTTAGAAGAAGGTTGTTACTGATGTATAATAATTGTACTGCAGAGTTATATTTGAAGCAAAGGTGTTACTTTTCTCGGCGACGATGCTTCTAGACTCCATTAAAGTTTTACGTGCCTCAGAGTTGCTACACAAAGCGCCGATAGTAACAGAAGTCCTAAGCACGTCAAGCTCTTCATATCCCTAATGATACGAAACGTACTGGCCCTCGAAGATAAATAAAATTATCTACACTGTGTTATTCAGATAGTTTCAAGTACCAATCACTGTCATGACTCCACAACAGCATAATACCTTCCGTTGACAGTTTGATATGTGTATAGCGTCCGAAAATATTCGTATTCATCTGCTTCTGTTAGCTGGAATTGGTATAGAACAAGTAACTTGTCTTTTATGGCACTAATTCGCACACGTTTCACGTGCTTTTTGTTCTGTTGACTACCATTTGAACTGAATTCTTGTTACTGCTTGATCTAGCTGGATAATCAATACATTGTAGCAATATCTGAGAGGCGACTGGACCAGAGGTAGCGCTACAACTTTCCACACACAGCAACGAGCTGAGTCCAGTTAAGCAGCAAAGGAACAAACGCAAGAACTAGGGCATGATTACAAAGGTAATTTGTAGACTCATCAGTAGTGTATTACCCTAAGTTAACGAAAACATAAACTACCAGGCAAGTTTTGAAATGCAGTTCTTTTTCAACCGTCATCGTTCTCAAAAATTAGTGAATTGAGCTTTTTGCATCTTGTGCTTCCTGAAAATAGCCTGCAATTACTTTCGAAACATGTGTCTTTTTTCCATATCGGCATTTGTCATTCTAAATTTCCGAGATTTTTTTCCAAAATAAGTGAGAACAACTCATCCTTTGGGGATTTAATTTCCAAGAATACAATGTGCAGAATAAACACATACCACACCATGTTCTCTTGTTATTGTTACATTTAAGTTTCTCTAACATTGTGCCAGCTATGATATTCGGTTTCGCACTACGTTTAGAATGACGCAGGAGATCTGATTCACTATTCGCATGAGCGATCTCCTTTCATAGTAGATTTACTTCAGCTCCGGTTGTTCTAAATGTATTTCATAATCGCATGACTTTTACTTTTCTATACCTCAAGCTTTTTTTTAATGAAACTATTGTTGCATCTGTCAGCGAATCATTGCCCACATTTTTTCGGGCAAACGAAACACTAACAGACATGCAGCTTCTGCTGGTTTAACGTTTTCCCTACAACAACTTCTCTTTTGGAAAGTTTTACTGGTGACGTTTCTTGTGTAACTTCCTTTACACACGTCTAGATAAAATGGATGATATATTCTAAGACACAGGAAACGACACGCCACGAAAGAATTATCCGAATGGGACGGAAATCGGTCTATCCAATGTAAGAGTACAGACGAACAAATGATCTCCGTTTCGGATAAATTGGATGATTTATTCAAGAGGAAGAGATTCACAAATTTAAATGGCCAGTAGTGCGTTGGTAGCTTCCGGCCCTTAAACAAGAAGCTCTTCGGCTCTGTGTTAATTGACAGAGTTGTTGGATGTCCTCTTGAGGGATTCGGTGCAAAATTCTGTGTCCTGTTAGCGCGTTAGATCGATCATCAAAATCCCGAGCTGCTCCAAACCTTCTCAACTGAGGAGAGGCCGGGCGACCTCGTTGGCCGACGTACTGTTTGAAGGCAAGCAGGAGAAACTCGCAGCTTTGTGCAGGCGGGCACTACCTTGGTGAAGCACGAGCCCCGGATGGCTTGCCATGAAGGGCAATGGGCCGGGCCGTGGAATTCCGTCAATGTTCTGTAAGGGCTCCGGGGATGACCACCAAAGGAGTCCTGCTATGAAATCAAATGGCGTCCCAGACCATCACTCTTAGTTGTCGGGCCGTATGGCAAGCGACAGTCAGGTTCGTATCCCACTGATGTCCAGGACGCCTTGACACACTGTAATGGTGACGCATTAAGTTGTTCTGAAAGCGGTGCTGATATTCAAGACAATAAAAGCGAGTTAAAAGCTCTCAGCTATCTGGGGAAGTTAACCTTGCATTACTGAGCAACTGTTTCACCAGGTGTCCAGTCTAGCTTACCACATTCCCAACCAGACTAACATTAATTATCATCTTTTAATAGCCATACGACAACCTGATTATATATATATATAAAGAGAATTTAAATAAAAAGAAATAAATCAGTTTATATTTGGACATTTATTTTAACATTGATCACTGTTCGGTTAAAATTTCAGCATATTAAACTTGATTCATAACTAAATTAGTGCCTTATTTAGGATTGTGAAAATGTGAGTTTGTAATCTTACAGAACACATCAAATATGGAGCCAAGATTGGGAGACTGCATACAACACTGCATCCATAAAATAACACACGAAGAACGTTGAAACATATGCAAGAGGAAATTAACCACAACCAACCGATTCAATTTTCACTCAAAGAAGTTACGTACGTAGCGCAATCCTGTCCGTCATGAAATTACCAAACACTGGTATACTAATTCGCACTAACTCTCTCTGAAATCTTCCCGAAAAGAATAGCTGAGGGCTACTTTGATTACACCACCTGCTTCACGTGGTCAACTTGGTTTATACAAAGAGTGTAATTCCACAATAATTTTGATAATTAAAATAAATTACATCGAAGTGCAATTTACAAAAGAAAAACCTCGAACTGGTTACTATTTTCTTACTATTAACCTGATTGGTCAAACAATTGTATAAGCACGTGGTACTGGTCTCACAAAGTACACCCCACGTGGGTTTAACATAAAGAAAAGTTGCTATATTGAAAAATATTGTCAAGACGAAACGCTATAATCTCACGCACATTCGCATTTAAGATTGATGATCTTAGTTAGAGTTACGGATCCTCAACACGTGGTTTCACTTTGCTCACAAAGTAGTGACAAAGCAACTACTGGAAGATATTCTGAACTTCACACTCGAATTACACTGCGTTGCAATTTAAAATAACATTAGATATTTTAGATCTAAACCTGAAATAAAGGTGATTAAATTTTCAGTTAGAAATCCATTGTCCTACGGACTTAGCAGAGATGCGCTAAGCCGGAGATCTTAGCACTTCAGACGCTCGCCGTGGACCAACTGCCGTGGGCCCCTAACGACGGTGCTTAACAGATACAAACGGAAGTGACCGAAATATTTTATAATGTATGTCCTCAAGCCTATATTCAGGACAGTGGAAATTGCACAATGTGCTGCTTCCAATCGGGCGGTTTGCCACGCTCCCTCCCCTTAAAAATCACCATACTAGGTGAGATTATTTGTAACCGAGAGAATAAGAAACTCTTCAGAAAGTTTGGACTGTGTGTTGCCTATTAGCTAATAATCTTCTTTTATGTAGCAATTGTAACGCACGCCAAATAACCGAGACTAATTTGGCAGAAGTGGTCATTTTTTACCTACCTTATTTACATAAGTAACATGACGGCATATAATTCACGAAGCAGCAATATCAAATGCCTATTAAGCCTCCTACAAGCAAGAAGTTTCATATTAGGAAATACTTTCACATTTCATTCATACGTTCCAGTTTCACAAGCATGACTTCCAAAAATAGTAGTACGACATTTTTATATAAATTTGGAAACGTCATATTCGTCCATAAAATTTTTGCGAGGTCGCCGTTCTTCTCCTTCCTTGTTGTAACAAACAATATTGCCACCACTAATTCTGTACCTATTCCTGCCATTGTCAATACTTTTACTCCGGGTTACTTTCACTAACCCTCCCAGAATCATCGGACTAGGTATCCTGCATTTATTCTCCGCTTAGGCGTCATTACGTGTTCGTACAGCGCGTCCTACGCGCTATTCCGAGAATAGAACTGAAGCGACTGCTAACTGCAGACTGTACAAATGGCCGTTAGTAGTGTAGTGATCTGGCAAAATCTTTCTGTCGAAACCTCATTTTGTTGGATACACTGAGAAAATAATGTGTAATCTTTCTTACCCGTTATTCCTGTTAGTCGTTTATTTCCACTCTGGTAGCCTGACTCCACAGATTTCGCTAATAACGGTTATCATTTGCACACCTAATCAACCACATAAACAAATAGCGAGTAGCATTCACCCGTTCGGGTTTATTCGGCTCAGCTCGTATTGCCCCGTCCCGTTTTGTCTGCGGGAAAGTTTTTTATTTCTATATGCGACGTGTGAAAATTACTGAACTATCAGTTTAATAAGTCACAGCTGCAAAATACTAACGCAAATTCTTTACAGACGAATGGAAAAACTGGTAGAAGCCGACCTCGGGGAAGATCAGTTTGGATTCCGTAGAAATGTTGGAACACGTGAGGCAATACTGACCTTACGATTTATCTTAGAAAAGATTAAGGAAAGGCAAACCTACGTTTCTAGCATTTGTAGACTTGGAGAAAGCTTTTGACAATGTTGACTGGAATACTCTCTTTCAAACTCTAAAGGTGGCAGGGGTAAAATACAGGGAGCGAAAGGCTATTTACAATTTGTACAGAAAGCAGATGGCAGATAAGAGTCGCGGGACACGAAAGGGAAGCAGTGGTTGGGAATGGAGTGAGACAGGGTTGTACCCTCTCCCCGATGTTATTCAATCTGTATATTGAGCAAGCAGTAAAGAAAACAAAAGAAAAATTGGGAGTAGGTATTAACATCCATGGAGAAGAAATAAAAACTTTGAGGTTCGTCGATGACATTGTAATTCTGTCAGAGATAGCAAAGGGCTTGGAAGAGCAGTTGAACGGAATGGATAGTGTCTTGAAAGGAGGATATAAGATAAACATCAATAAAAGCAAAACGAGGATAATGGAATGTAGTCCAATGAACCCTGGTGATGCTGAGGGAATTAGATTAGGAAATGAGACGCTTAAAGTAGTAAAGGAGTTTTGCTATTTGGGGAGCAAAATAACTGATGGTGATCGAAGTAGAGAGGATATAAAATGTAGACTGGCAATGGCAAGGAAAGCGTTTCAGAAGAAAAGAAATTTTTTAACATCTAGTATTGATTTAAGTGTCAGGAAGTCGTTTCTGAAAGTATTTGTATGGAGTGTAGCCATGTATGGAAGTGAAACATGGACGATAAATAGATAAACAAGAAGAGAATAGAAGCTTTCGAAATGTGGTGCTACAGAAAAATGCTGAAGATTAGATGGGTAGATCACATAACTAATGAGGAGGTATTGAATAGAATTGGGGAGAAGAGGAGTTTGTGGCACAACTTGACAAGAAGAAGGGACCGGTTAGTAGGACATCTTCTGAGGCATCAGGGGATCACAAATTTAGCATTGGAGGGCAGTGTGGAGGGTAAAAATCGTAGAGGGAGACCAAGAGATGAATACACTAATCGGATTCAGAAGTATGTAGGTACTGGGAGATGAAGAAGCTTGCACAGGACAGAGTAGCATGGAGAGCTGCATCAAACCAGTCTCAGGACTGAAGACCACAACAACAACAACATGCGACGGGGATTCCCCTGGTGGAGACATCACGTACAGAAGTCACACATTCAAAAATCAACTCTTTCATTCTTCAGAAATCAACTTAGAATGTGTTCAATAATGTTCAAAAACCAACAGGGAAGCGTTTCGAAAACATACGAACAATCGATAGACCAATGTGCGCTGGAAGCTAGGCGCTTTGTTTGTTTCTTCGAGAATACGATTTCGGCGCCCTCTGAAATTGCACCAGGGGCAGATGCCGCGGTCTGCCCCGCACCCCCGCACATGTGGGTCAGGTAGAGGCGGCCCAGTCGGACTGTCGCCCATCACGTATGATGGTAGCAGTGGTCCGGGGTGCCGTTCCCTTTGATAGGAAGACCCCTTTGGCTGCCATCCGCGGCAGCCTCGCAACACACAGGTACGTCGACGTTCCGTTTTGTTGTCACATGGCAAGAAGCAGTCCTTGGCTCACAGTTCAGCAAGGTAATCCCCACCCACACATGGCGACAGATTCCTCTGTCTTTGCGTTTGTAAAACCCTACCTTGGCAAGCAAGGTCGCCGGATCTCGTCCCATCTGACAAGTTTGGCGCATTACGAGCGTAGCCCTGCAACCAGCTCGGGACTTTGACGACCTAGCGCGCCAATTGGACAGAATTTGGTACGATACCCCTCATGAAGACATCTAAAAATTCTATCAATCAATGCCAAGCCGATAACTTCTTTTTTAGCGTCAGAGGTGGACCAACATATTGTTGACTTGTTCTATTTGTGAAGCTCTATGTCTCGAGTAATTATCCAATTTTTCTGAATTATAATCATTTGTTTTTCTATACATGTACATCACATATACGTATTTGCGTCCCATTCGTACTTTGAGTTCTCCATCTTTCCGGAGAACAACTCGCACTCATTAAAAAGTCCTGATTAGTTCTTTTGTGGATCTAATGAAATATTTACTCATAATTTTGCTATAGCTGCATCTGCACACTGATACGTGCGCACTTCTTCCGCTTTTTCTCTCGTGATTGCGAGTGACGTTAAGGCCTAACAATACATCTTCACCTCAGCCTTCAGCCCCTCGTCGTTCACACAGCATATAGGAAAAAAAAATTAACACTGAGAGTTGGCACAGGATGTGGCCTCTGAAGCATAATCGTGTCAAGTTGTGCGCCTCTTGTCCTGCGTTACGTGTGTCGACACGCGGTAAGACAGCACGTTCCCTATCTCCTACTTGCTATTCCGTTATCATCCGACCTGTTTCTAATTGCACACTAGTGTAAACACACGGAATTACATTAGTCAGAAGTTTGTGTTGCGGTCTTCAGTCTGAAGACTGGCTCGATGTGGCTCTTCCCAAAAAAAAAAAAAAGGTTCAAATGGCTCTGAGCACTATGGGACATAACTTATGAGGTCATCAGTCCCCTAGAACCTAACTAAGGACATCACACACATCCATGCCCGAGGCAGGATTCGAACCTGCGACCGTAGCGGTCGTGCGGTTCCAGACTGTAGCGCCTAGAACCGCTCGGCCACAATAACTGCTTCAGTCGATAGCCATTTGATCTTTGTAGTATAGTCAATACTTGCCCTCGATGTACAGTTTTACCCACTACACCTCCCTCCATCATCAAACTGACGATTCCTTAATGCTACACGACGAGTCCCGTGAACCTGATCCTATTTTTTAGTCAGGTTGCGCCACTAATTTCTTTTCCCCCAATTCAGTTCAGTAAATCCTCCTTAGCTACGCGATCTACCCACCTAAGCTTCAGTACTCTTCTGTAGTTCCACGTTTCAAAACCTTCTATTGCCTTCAGTTTAAACTTCACGTTTCACTTCCTTACAGGGTTACACTGCAGAGAAACACTTTCAGAAAGGACTTACTAACAATTAAATTTATGTTAACAAATGTACCTTTTTCTCAAGAAATAGCTTCCTCTTATTGCTGTTCTATATTTTATATACTCTCTACTTCGATCATCATCAGCAAACCTCGTCAACTGCTTTCAGTGTCTCATTTCCTAATCTAATTGCTTCAGTATCGCCCGATGTAATTCAACTACATTCCATTATTTTTGTTTTACTTTTGTTGATGTCAGTCTCATGAACTGTTTTCAAGACATTATACATTCCGCTCAGTTGCTCTTCCGTTCCTTTACTGTCTCTGATGGAACTACAATGTCATTGGGAAGCCTCATATCTTTTATTTCTTCTCCTTGAACTTTAATTCTCGTCTCTAATTCTTCCCATACCCACATTTCAGTAAATCTGCGTGTTTCATAACAATGAGGAAACTTCAATGCGCCGTTGATTCGAGAGGATTAAAGAGATCATGAACAGCACCTGGGATCGGATATATAGGCCTTTCGGAAAGGAATGTATATCATCTACACGTGTATCACGACTGCTCCGCAATTCACTCCAATGTGCCGGGCAGAGAGTTCATCCAATCACTTTCAGACTTTATCTCTGCAGTTCGACTCTCGGACGGTGCTTGGGAAAAATGAACTCTTAAATCTTTGAGCACGAGCTCTGATTTCTCTTATTTTATTACGATGATCATTTCTCCAATTGTAGGTTGCGACAGTAAAATGTTTTGCCATTCAGAGGAGAAAGTATACTGTTGAAATCTCGTGAAAAGTTCTTGCCACAACGAAGAACGACTCTATTTTAATGATTGCCACACCAATTAGCGTATTATATCCGTGACTGTCGCCTCCCCCCCCCCCCCTATTTCGCAATAATACAAAGCGAGATGCCCTTCTTTGATCCTCTTCGATGTCCTCCGTCAATCCTCTATGCTAAGGACCCCATACCGCATAGTAGCGCTCCAACAGAAGACGAACAAGCGTAGAGTAGTCAGTCTCTTTAGTAGGCCTGTTGCATCTTCTAAGTTCTCTGCCAACAAAACGCAGTCTTTGCTTTTCTTCCTCACAGCTTTATCTGTGTGTTCTTTCTATTTTACGTTGTTCGTAGTTGTAATCCTTAGGTATTTAGTTGAATTTATGGGCTTTAAATTAGTGAGATTTATTGCGGAACCCAAATTTTAAGGATTTCCTTCAGTAAACATGTGGATCACGCAACACCTTCCATTATTTAGGGCCAGTTGTCACTTTTCGCAACCATAAACAGATGTATTGTCTAAATTTTAAGTAAATAAAGAATAAATCTTTTCTTTGCTACATCTCAACCAAGTACGTAAATTTTAAACTGACTTTTCCTATTATTTCAGGTGACTCTCTCAGCTCCCTCCGATATCAGAACTGGAACTCCGACCATCCCAGGTATGTCTCGGGCGAAAACTGCGCCAGCGTCAGCTACGAAGGAGTCATCGACGACGACAGCTGTCGCATCGAGAGGTACTTCGTTTGCGAGGTGCCGCTCTAGCCCACCCACCTCCACTCGTCGTCGTCGTCGTATTCTCGCACACAGTACTGTCTTCAAGCGTGTGTAAAACATGTTAACTTAAATAAACTGTTCTAATTTCATTAGATATAATACAACTTTCCTGATTTCGTACAACATCCAGTTACTTAGGTGAAGGATGTACTCGCAGCATATGTTACCCAGTATCAGTTTATTCCGTCTGAACATACATGCACCCAATGACACACAAATCTTGAGGCATTTCCAAGTGTTTGATGCCTGACTGGGACTGCACCAATATTATGCTTTTTTTATAGATGGACAGAAATCTGTGGATTATAAGACCGGCTTCATTATCAGTACTGCAGAAGGACAGAAAAACTTCTTACATCATTAATAAAAGCAAAAAATGGAATCCAGAAAAAATATGCTTGAATTGGCCTTCCAACTATCAAAAAATACATAGAACAAAAAGTCCCTTTCATGGGGGTCCAAAATTACAGATTACAAGACACTGGTTAAGCCAGAAGCACGGTATGCAGCAGAAACACTAAACACGAATTTCAAAGGCCAAATGGAGAAACTTGAGTTAAAGGAAAGAAAAATTTTAAGAAAAATCGTAGGACCAAAATTTCAAGACAATAAGATTATATACATCAAAAGTGAAACTCTCTACAAGAAAACTGAAAAACTCTCAGATACTATGCGAGAAAGGAGGATAAATTTTTATAGTCATCTTCGGAGAATGACTTCCAACAGATTAACCAAACAAATCATTGACTTTTTCGGTAACCACAAAACGAAACCCATCTGCTTTATAGAAACTGAGAAAGACCTAGTAGAATTAAAGATTTCAGAAAATTCACTTATCGATGGAACAGCTAAATTAATTACCAAAGATGAAAACACAAGGTTCCAAGACAAATCTACACAAAAGTCCAAACCCTTCATCTCGGAAGAAGAGAGGAAAACAAGATCAGAAAGAATGAAGAAATACTGGGACCTAAGAAAAGAACAACGCACTAGGAAATGATTGATCCACCCTACCCCAAAGAGAGTGAAACGAAAGAAGAAGAAGAAGAAGAACAGCAGAAAATATTCCATGTCAGAAGAATTTTTTTTTTTTTTTGCAACATGTTTCTTTTACCGAAAAATAGCCACAGGAATGTCATTATTTCATGTTCTGTCCTAAAAATAGGTTCCGTAGCGGCACATCGTGATGCATTTTAACTTTTGAACTCATCCGAGCTACGAGATTCGAAAGTCTAGAAGCATTTCAACGTACACTAAAGCCTACGTAGAGAGTCAACTATGTAAAAAAAAAGGGAAAAAGAACGTGCCACATTTCAGGTAATGCCTGAACATATAAGTTATGACACATCATTATGACAAAAGACTGTGCTGATTATACTACATGCAGTGCTGCTTACAGTAAGCACAATCAGATACGTGGAGTGTAACAACGTACAAACGTATGTTGCTTCCCATTTGTTACAAATCTTGGATATAATTATGTGTGCTGTTATGTTAGTTGTTGTAGCCTAGCATTTTCGGTCCCATCTTTGAGAAGTGTGTAACGACATACATTGTGAAAAGGGTATTTCAGTATACAACTACAGGTCTATATTACCACATTACATTAATAAGAGAAGGAATTTAAGAAATGTGGCTTAGAATCTTGACATACTTAAAGTTATTACAGAAGCGTGTTTCGTAAAGGGAAAGAAAACTTGTTGATATTCCAACTGGTCTGAAAGCATCTCAGTACTAAGAGGGAAGTACCCCTTCATCATCTACTGGAACGTTGAGACAAATGAAACGACGAGTAGCTAATCAACTCTCTGATACATTCACAATTCCCTAGCAGACAGTTGTATTTATTTGCAGCGGCATACGTCACTGTTCATGAGTTAATATCAAAAATAGTATGTAATTTGTTTTTGAAGATCCATGTGTGTAGTCTGTGACCATGTTGACACAGCGATAATCTTGTCCATATAATTATTTGGTTGTTTTATTTGCCAAGGAAATCGATAAATAAAGTTACTCCGCTTTGAGTTCTTCTTAAGAAGTATGATGATCTTATAATTCGAAATGCGTAATTCCAATCACATATTTAATGCCATTATCATTCTTTTGTTTGCTTTAACTATGTTTATTAGTAAGCCGTTTTGTTTCTTGTAAGTTTCACGTAAGACAGACCACGGGTTGTTTTCTCCTTGGATGAGGGCGTGCTGAAAAGCTATGCCTCCGAATTTTTGTATATGCTTTTTCAATAAAATGAAAGTTATTAACATTCTACATATTTATTGCTCATCATAGTCATCTTGACGACAAACACATTTCTCGCACGAGAGACCAGTTTGTTGTATAAAGGAACTTAATAATTTTTTTATTGATAAATGTGTAGATAATTACTCGACAGTCAGACCAAAGATCCACCTGAAAAGTGTTTAACGCTGACTGACAAAAGAAGATTTACGCTCTTCGTTTATTAGTTTTAGTATTAGTTACCTTTCGTTGTTCTTATGTCCTGGTGATAAGACGCGCTGTGTAATTTTAAAGTCAAATTGTGTTATATAATGAAAGCAATTTATGAACAGTACGATTTTCTCATTTACGATACCATGGATACCATCTCCTGTAACTCTAGGAGATTATTATTGTTTTAGTTTGGTATGGAGAATGTAGACGGAGGCGACTATCTTCACGATGGCGCTGCTCGACAGACGTACGTGAATGTGTTCATCTCTTTCCCTTAGTGCCACCAATGACAGTTTCATTATTTATCTCACATTTGCCGCGACATTCAGAACCTGCAATCTTTCTTTTCATTTAATTACGAAGTCCGATTATTTTCTTTCTCAGGTGAATAAATGCATTTTAACTACAATTCTCGTTACCCAGGCCACGTGGAACGATAGTACTTAGAACTATTCCGATAGTACGTTCGTATACAACTCAGTGTGTACCGACGTAAGTACAATTATGACCCATTTCCCTTACAGTTTTAATTCTTATCTTAAACCACTCACTCGTGAATGTACGTGCCCTCTTATTTTGGGTAGCCAGTCGGATGTATTCCTTAATAACATTACTGTTAATATTCGATGGCTTAGTTTCCACAATTGACCTTTGCTGTGTCGCAACGGCGCTTCACGCGAAATATTTATTATTCTACTATCATACTAACTCTCATTTCAAAATTACGCCACCGGCGGACGAAGTTTCTACCAATTTGGACAGGGCGGTTACAGTTGATGCCGTCACTGTAGAATCTCTGTTCATGCAGCCACAAGCACGCCTCTGCTTTCCTCGTTTCATGACTATCGGAGTGAAGTACGAGTTCAAGTTTTGGAGACAAATCGGATGGGGCCAAGTCGGGAGCGTACGGACGCTGATGGAGCGCTCGTGTGTGGTCCGACACTGGCGTGCTGAGAGAGAGGCTGCTCCACGTGTGGACGGACACTTCACATCCCAAACCCGATTACTGCACTCTGCTTCTCACTCATCGATGCAATTACACCGCAGCCTGCCAGTCAAAACGCCGCATTTCGGAGACCTCTAGCGGCAGAGCAATGCGAATACATAGATGCAGAATGTTAATAATGTCTGTTTTATTCAGAAATCTCCAAGAGTTTTCGCATAAAAATTCGGAGGCATTACTTTTCAGTATGCCCTGGGGTTTTCCATGGCGTTAATCACGAAGTTCCTACGTGGTCATAATTCACGTCTATCAAGAATAATCTCTAAACTTAGCATGTTTTATGGACGTAATTGCACCAACTCATTAAGGAAGAGAAGTTTCTACCTTGAACTTGGAAGTTGCACGTGTGTTCCTTCATTTATTGTACATGTAATTCATTGTCGTTGGACATTCTGGCTGTGTATTTCTGCCCTTTCTCCACTCATTATTCTGCCTCTGTGTCTGCATATGTGTAAAACATTCGGCTGTCTCCTGCTACGCAAGACCACGGTCATCAGCTATCCCGCCCCGAAATGCGATAACGATGTAGAGAAAGGCCGGGGAGGGTGTGTTGCCTCGTTCCTGTAAAAGACACGCGAATAACGTTGGTCTGTGGCGCAGCACTCGAACGTCCTGTTTGTTGTGCGCCTGACAGTCCGCTCCCAAAACACTTTTCTCACCAAGTGGAAGCTAATCCGTCACGCGCCTTAAACTCTGACCCCTCACTTCCATCCTGTCCACCCCTATGTTTTCATGCGAACACCTTGCTTCAGCTCTAAGCGGAATACGGAAGCCAAAAACTGCGCAAAATGGTTTTCTCTTTCGAAACCTGCTTCAGACTGAACAAGGAAAAATTGTTGTTAAAGTTGCGAAGGGAACATTTATTGTGGTATCGGGAAACACTAATCGATGGTGAACGCTTTGTAATTACCATAGTGACCGTATGTTTTTGGTGACGGCTAACTGATATTCACGTGTTCACGACTGCAGGAAGCGTGTTACCTTACGCTGTTCGAAGTGTGAACTGTCGATTGGACAACCGCGCACGTGTAGCTAGCTAAGCATCAGAAGCAACGTCAAGGCAATTTACAGACGATAGTGTGCAGTTTTTCAAAGCTATTTCCGTAGCAAGTACAAACACATATGCTTTGATTTTCCTGCTCTACGTCATATCACCTGTTCTTGGCTTCCTCCAACAAAAAGCGATGCACAATACTACAATCGTCTATTTATTTGTTGTAATACTCTGGTTACAGACTGTAGAGTTTGTATATGAACAGGAGTACAGGAAACGCTTTTTCACTTCACCTACCACCCTCCAGGGGTTCTGACTGTATCTCCTCTTACTTCTTCTTTGCTGAATAAATTTTGTCTCGGTAGTAAACTTGTAATTTTTCTCTGTAACCGTAATGACTTTTCAGTTTTACGTCTTCCTTCAACATTTGCATTAGTTTTTTGTTACCATGTTTTCTCTGCGGAGAAGTTAAGCGTTTATTCTGTTGGACTCTACACCACTGCTTTGAGATTATTATTGTTGTTGTTGCTGTTGCGGTCTTCAGCAGGAAACTGATTTGGCTCAGCTCTCCATGCTACTCTGTAATGTGCAAGCTTCTTCACCTCCGAACAACTACTGCAACTTGCATCGTTTTGAATTTGCTAGCTGCATTCATCTCTTGGTCTCCCTCTACGATTTTTAGCCCTATCCCCCCCCCCCCCCTCAATACCTCCCACTCCGCGCCGGGCAACCGCGCGGTTTGAGGCGCCTTACCACGGTTCGCGCGGCTCCCCTCGTCGGAGGTTCGAGTCCTCCCTTGGGCATGGGTGTGTGTATTGTCCTTAGCGTAAGTTAGTTTAAAGTAGATTAAGTAGTGTATAAGCCTAGAGACCGATGACCGCAGCAGTTTGGTCCCATAGGAACTTACCATACATTTCCGTACTTCTCTTCAGTATTGGTGACCCCTTAAAGTCACAGAATATGTCCAAGTAGCCGATGCCTTCTTATAGTCAATTTGTGCCATAAATTTCATTTTTTCACAGGTCAGTACCCTTCTCGTTAATTACGCGATCTACCCACCTAATCTTCAGCGTTCACGCCTACGTTTATAGCATTGGCAGACTGACAGAAAGCTTTTGACAATTCTGAATGGAAAACACTCTGTGAAAATTCTGAAGGTAGCAGGGGTAAAATATAGGGAGCGAAAGTGTCTGAAAAACACAAACCAGACGGCAGACTATATTTCAAAAGCCTCTATTATCTTCTTGTCTAAACCGTTTATCGTTCATGTTTCACTCCCA
Source organism: Schistocerca americana (assembly GCF_021461395.2). Taxonomy (NCBI): domain Eukaryota; kingdom Metazoa; phylum Arthropoda; class Insecta; order Orthoptera; family Acrididae; genus Schistocerca; species Schistocerca americana. The sequence continues at coordinate 199,392,643 of NC_060127.1, forward strand.
TGCGTTACTACACTCCATCCAAATACTTTGTGAAACACTTCCTTACGCTTGAACTTATATTCGACGGTACAAATTTCTCTTCTTCAGAAGACTTTTCTTGCCATTAGCAGTCTTCATTTTATATCCTCTCTACTTCGCCATCATCAGTTATTTTGCTGCCCAAATAAAAAAAATCACCTACTAATTCAAGTGCTTCATTTCCTAGTCTTATTCCCTCAGAATCACATGATTTAATTCAACTACATTCCATCCTTATTTTACGTTTGTTGGTGTTAATCTTGTATCCTCCTTTCAAGACTTTGTTCATTCCGTTCAGCTGCTCTTCTACGTCCTTTGCTGTCTCTGACAGAATTACAAACCTTGAAGTATTGCTTGCTCCATCTACAGATTTAACAACATCGCCGGTAAACAACAGCCCTCCCCTCTCTCCCTTCTCAATCACTGCTTCCCTTCATGCCTCTCGATCATTAGAACTGCCGTCTGGTTTGTGTTTTTCAGACACTTTCGCTCCCTATATTTTACCCCTGATACCTCCAGAATTTTCACAGAGTGCTTTCCATTCAGAATTGTCAAAAGCTTTCTGTCAGTCTGCCAATGCTATAAACGTAGGCGTGTCTTCCTTTAACCGATCTAAGATAAATCGTAGGATTGCCTCCCATATTCCTACAGTTCTCCGGAATCCATACAGATCTTTCCCGAAGTCGGCTTTCCACCCGTTTTTCCATTCTTCGATAATGAATTCGTGTTAGTATTTTGCAACCACTTATAGTTCGGTAATATACACATCTACCGGCACCTGATTTCTTTGGAACTGGAATTATTATATTCTTCTCGTAGTTTGAGGGTATTTCATTTGCCTCATACATTTTGTACATCAAATGGAAGAGTTTTGTCATGCCTGGCTCTCCTAAGCCTGTCAGCGGTTGTAATAGGACGCATCTAAACAAGGTTCTTCTTCCGACTTAGATCTTTCAGTGGTCTGTCAAATTCTTCTTGTAGTGTCATATCTCCCATCTCATCTTCATTTACGCGCTCTTTCATTTCTGTAGTAGTGCCTTTAAGTTCATTTCCCTTGTACAGACCCTCTACAAACTCCTTTCATCTTTCAGCTTTTCGTTCTTTGCTTACGACTGGCTTTTCATCTGAGCTTTTGATATTAATGTAGCTGCTTCTCTTTTCTCCAAAGACCTCTTTACTTTTCCTGTAGGCAGCATCTATCTTTCCCCTAGTGATATATGCTTCTAAATCCTTACGCCCCGCTTCGTCATTTTGCGCTTCCTGCCAATCTCATTTTTTAGCCTTTGCATTCCCTTTCGCCTGCTTCATTTACAGCATTTTTATATTTTCTCCTTTCACCAGTTGAATTAAATATCTCCTTTGTTATCCTAGGTTTTCTACTAGGCCTTGTCCTTCTGCCTATTTGAGAACGCAGCTCGTGGTCTCGCGGTCGCATTCTCGCTTCCCGAGCACAGGTTCGATTCCCGGCGGGGTCATGGATTTTCACCTGCCTCGAGATGACTGCGTGTTTGTGTTGTCCTTATCATTTCATCGTCATTCATGAAAGTGGCGAGATTGGGCTGAGCAAAGGTTTGGAATTTGTATGGGCGCTGACAACCGCGCAGTTGAGGGCCCCACAAACCAAAACCAAAACATCATTTGCCTATTTGATCCTCAACTGCCTACACTATGTCATCTCTGAAAGCTACCCATTCGTCTTCTTCTGTATTTCTGTCCCCTGTTCTAGTGAAGTCGTTGCTAATCTACATCTACATTATACTCCGCAAACCACCTAATAGTGTGTGGCGGAGGGTACTTTCTGTACCACTAACTGAGCCCTCCAACCCTGTTCCACTCGCGAATAGCTCGTGGGATGAATGATTGCCGGTAAGCCTCCGTAATGGCCCTGATTACTCGAAAGTTCTTCTCGTGGTCATCATGCGAGACGTATTTGGGGAGAAGTAATGTGTCGTCCGAATCTTTTCGGAAACTGTTCTCTTGAAATTAAAATAGCAGAGCACTTCTTGATGCAACAATGCCTCTCTTGTAACATGTGCCAGTGGAATTTGTTGACCATCTCCGTAACGCTCTCTCGCCAGCTAAATGACCCCGTGACGAAATGTACCGCTCGGCGTTGGATGTTCTCTATCAGTTCAAATGGTTCAAATGGCTCTGAGCACTATGGGACTTAACATCTATGGTCATCAGTCCCCTAGAACTTAGAACTACTGAAATCTAACTAACCTAAGGACATCACACACATCCATGCCCGAGGCAGGATTCGAACCTGCGACCGTAGCGGTCGCGCGGTTCCAGACTGTAGCGCCTAGAACCGCTCGGTCACTCCGGCCGGCTCTCTATCAGTCCTACCTGGTATGGATACCAGGTAGATGAACAGTACTCAAGAATCGGTCGAACAAGCGCCTTATAAGCCACTTCCTTTGTGGATGAATTACATTCCCTTAAGATTCTTTCTACATACCGGATTCTGACATCTGCTTTACCCACCATTTGTTTTATGTCGTCATTCCACTTACGATCGTCCTGGACTACTACTCCTAGTTATTTTAAGGTAGATATTGTTTCCAGAGGTTTGTGATTTATAGTGCAGCTGTACAATAGTGTGCGCAGTATGTTACATTTATTTACGTTTAGGGTCAACTGCCAGAGTGTGCGCCATTCGTCAATTTTCTGGAGGTCATTCTGCAAATTGTTACTACCTTCTGGCGTCCCTACCTTTTTACAGACAACCGCATCATCTGTCAACATCCTTGAAGAGAATCCGACGCTTTCTACTAGATCATTTACACATACTGTAAACAGTGACGGTGCTACCACACTTAGCTGGGGTACTCCGGAAATTACCTTTACATCTGTCGATTTTGTTCTTCCTTTAAGGCCGATGTGTTGAGCTCTATCTGCAAGGAAGTCTTGAATCCAGTCGCAAACCTGCTCCGATACTCTGAAGCTCTTTTTCTCACTAAACGTGAAAGTTATCTAAATAAATAAAAATATTGCCTGAAGTACTCTGCTTCTGATTATAAGCCTGAGCTGTGATAATAAATCAACTGTCGTATTGTGAAAGCAAAACTGGTCTGTAATAATAATTAATCATCGTAATGAAAAGGAAAGTTTTTCATACAAAAAAAGTTTGCAAACTGACTGCAGGACTTTTGAACAGTATAAACTGCCTGAATAATTAACTTCGTCATGAAACCTAGAGTCACTGGCTTTGCAAAATTTGATCACAGAAACTTTCTCTGAATAACATAAGTTGGCCCTGATTGAATAAATAAAACAAAGTCACAATCTTTTCTCCTTAATTTTATTCTGTGCAAATCTGGATACCGCGTCGCAGTAGTGCTCTGTCTTGCGCGCCGCTATGCTAAAGCTGCAGATTACTGTATCTGCACAGAGACACTCGAGAGGTGCAGAGTTCTCTGTTAATTGCAAATCGAACAGTTTATCGAACATGTGCCATTAAAAAGAATTGTAAGAGAAAGGCTGGTAAGAAAATGAAAAATGCCCAAAAATGACATGTTTTTTGGTATATTGAGAAAAAGTGCTCAAGCCAGATTTTAAATTTAATGAACTACCCATCATCTAAACAATATACTTTCCTATCTCTCAAATCTAACAACTTTCAGTAGAATAACCAAGTTCACTGGATGGCGCAGCAGTAGTGAAAAAAAAGTAACATCATTATTGTATTTACTTGAGATTCCATCAGATTTCTTCCTTCACAAATACGTTCCATAATCATGTTGATTGAATAAAATGGTAAACTGAGACACCAAACTTGAATCGTAGCATTTCCATAGCTTCCTCACTCTAACACTGCTTAACACTGTCAGTCTAACTCAACACAGCTGCACTTGGACTGCCTCACTCTACCAAAGCTTGATATTGACAGCTTGCACTGCACCCTCGCATACATCAGCGATGTTAGCTTAACTTCTGCGATAAAGCTTACATCATCGCTGCTCAGATATCAAAAATTCAGATACCAAAATTCTACATGACACCTATCGTTATCCCGAGGTCCGACGGGCCAAAATTTCACGTGAGAAGTGATGTCAGTGATATTGCTGAGATTGGGAAATTTTATTTTATAAAAGCAATAGCCCGCATCTCGTGGTCGTGCGGTAGCGTTCTCGCTTCCCACGCCCGGGTTCCCGGGTTCGATTCCCGGCGGGGTCAGGGATTCTCTCTGCCTCGTGATGGCTGGGTGTTGTGTGATGTCCTTAGGTTAGTTAGGTTTAAGTAGTTCTAAGTTCTAGGGGACTGATGACCATAGATGTTAAGTCCCATAGTGCTCAGAGCCATTTGAAACCATAAAAGCAATATTCTGATAGAAAGATGTAGAAAGGTGACTACAAAAGTTTAAATAAACAATACGAGTACACAGGTGATAACAAAACTATACACGGCAGAAAATAAGTACAAATTATTGCTCGACATAAACAGTTGCATAACTGAAAATAGGTACAAATCATTGCTTGACAAAAACAGTTGCATTTCTGGAAATAGGTACCAATCATTGCTGGATGTAAACATATTGTTACAAGTGCAGTTGTTGTTGTTGTTGTTGTTGTGGTCTACAGTTCTGAGACTGGTTTGATGCAGCTCTCCATGCTACTCTATCCTGTGCAAGCTTCTTCATCTCCCAGGACGCCGGCCGTGGTGGCCGAGCGGTTCTAGGCGCTTCAGTCTGCACCCGCGCGACCGCTACGGTCGCAGGTTCGAATCCTGCCTCGGGCATGGACGTGTGTGATGTCCTTAGGTTAGTCAGGTTTAAGTAGTTCTAAGTTCTAGGGGACTGATGACCTCCGATGTTAAGTCCCATAGTGGTCAGAGCCATTTGAACCATTTCTCCCAGTACCTACTGCAACCTACATCCATCTGAATCTGCTTAGTGTATTCATCTCTTGGTCTCCCTCTCCGATTTTTACCCTCCACGCTGCCCTCCAATACTAAATTGCTGATCCCTTGATGCCTCAGAACATGTCCTACCAACAGATCCCTTCTTCTAGTCAAGTTGTGCCACAAACTTCTCTTCTCCCCAGTCCTATTCAACACCTCCTCATTAGTTATGTGATCTACCCATCTAATCTTCAGCATTATTCTGTAGCACCACATTTCGAAAGCTTCTATTCTCTTCTTGTCTAAACTATTTATCGTCCATGTTTCACTTCCATACATGGCTACACTCCACACAAATACTTTCAGAAACGGCTTCCTGACACTTAAATCTATACTCGATGTTAACAAATTTCTCTTCTTCAGAAACGCTTTCCTTCCCATTGCCATTCTACATTTTATATCCTCTCTACTTCGACCATCATCAGTTATTTTGCTCCCCAAATAGCAAAACTCCTTTACTACTTTAAGTGTCTCATTTCCTAATCTAATACCCTCAACATCACCCGACTTAATTCGACTACATTCCATGAACCTCGTTTTGCTTTTGTTGATGTTCATCTTATATCCTCCCTTCAAGACACCATCCATTCCGTTCAACTGCTCTTCCAAGTACAGTATTTGCTAAATATTAGGGTACACTCACAGTAGTGCAAACTGCATTTCACGTGTAGACTGTTAGTACAGAGAGCCAATAGAATACATACATGCACTGCACATAGTAGCGTCCTAAGTACAAAGAAAATGTTCATCACCACCCTACACTGGAGCACAAAAAAGTGTCCTGAGAGCAGTAAAACCTGTAAGTAACTGCCAACCATAAGTGTGTAGGCAAACTATATGACACACTGAGGGAAAATATAGCAGTCCCACAGACTATTACAGTATAAATATTATTTGAAAAGCACAGAGAGACGATCTTGAAGACCCATTGGCCCTGTCATGAGAAGTATTTGTTAGAACTGATCAGTGCAAGTCAATCTTGCAGTCCCACTGGCACCAACATCAGATGTATTTGATATTGGCAGAAATGAGGAGCTAGTAAGCTCAGAATGTGCTAAAAAATAGCCCATCCACACTGTAGCAAGAAGCTAACCGCTCACTTCAAGCATGTCTCCATGAGGCATCCACAATTGTATAGTCTTAAGTGTAGTAGAGGGTAATCACAAGCCTGGGTATAATCCAAATATGAGAGCTAACAGTGCCTCCCAATGAAAATATTTCAGCATCTGTGCAGTCTGCAAATAAAGTGAAAATGCTTCATATAAAACAAGAGGCTATGTCCACACAATGAAATACAATGGTGAACTAGTACACACATAACATCGAGAAACAAAATGAGGAAGATATTACCTTAAAGTGCAAAAAAATAAAAAAACGAATACAGTACACCTTAACGCTAACTAAATGGCTTAAAACTAAGCAAATAATCAGTTTTTCAAAAGCATTTACGAAGTCCACATGTCAGTGTAAAGTGCAAACTTAGTTGCTGTGAGACAAGAATTTTCGACCTTAAAGAGCAAAAATATCAGAATACTTAACAATAAAGACGTGGCTTAAAACTAAGCAAATAATCAAGGTAGCAATATCAGCAAGAAAAGAGTATACACAAACTCGAATATGTTATAATGCATACAAATGGCATGGGAACACCCCGTTACATTCAGTGTAATGTGCAAGCTTAATTGCAGTATGACCAGAATCTTTACACACCGAGTTATAGTGGTGGCATGTGAGAAAATAGTTATCAAGAGCAAAGTATATCACATTCGGTAACATGACTACCACAGTTCTATAAAATAGTTGCAGTATGACCAGATTGAATGCACACGAAGCAATAGTGGTGGCACATGAAACAATAGTTATCAAGAACAAAGTATATCACATTCGGTAACATGACTAACACAGTTCTATAAAATAGTTGCAGTATGACCAGAATCATTGCACACGAAGCTATAATGGTGCCACGTGAAACAATAGTTATCAAGGGCAAAGTATTTCACATTTGGTAACATGACTAACACAGTTCTATAAAATAGTTTCAGCATGACCAGAATCATTGCACACGAAGCTATAATGGTGGCACGTGAAACAATAGTTATCAAGATCACATTCGGTAACATGACTAACACAGTTCTATAAAATAGTTGCAGTATGACCAGAATCATTGCACACGAAGCTATAATGGTGGCACGTGAAACAATAGTTATCAAGGGCAAAGTATATCACATTCGGTAACATGACTAACACAGTTCTATAAAATAGTTGCAGTATGAGCAGAATCATTGCACACGAAGCAATAGTGGTGGTACGTAAAAAAATAGTTATCAAGAGCAAAGTATGTCACATTCGGTAACATGAGTAACACAGTTCTATAAAATAGTTGTGTACATTCAGAGAAGTGTCCAAAAATAGTAGCTTTATGACAATCTATATTTTTCATATAATTGCAAGAACATCTCTATGTTTACATAAAAACAATTTATACTAGCATGTAGGCTAACTATCTCTGCATAGTAAACACACACAAGGGAAAATAGGAGCTCCACTAACTAATGGAAGAAATAGGACATGAGAAGAAAAAGGAAGGTTTGTACAGTGCACTAGGTATATTGTACCTGTGGAAAGAAGTAATTTAAAGTCATTTGTCGTGCTTCAGTCAACATAGCAACAAGAAGAATTTGGACAAAGTAATGAATATATGTCAGACTTGACAAGATAAGTATCATCACACAGCAGAAAAGGAATAAACATCAGGCAACAAGAAATTTCTTAGAGAAGGTATTTCTTCGAACATTCTGACACGTGGACACGTTTAGAAAAGAAGGTTACACAAGAGCAGTGCTATACTTGTTTTTGTCTGCCAGGAGATTCAATGTTAAACATGGTTTTTACCTGTGGCATTATTAATAATACTGTAAAAGAGTTAAATGTTATAGGGTCTGCCAGCCATTGATGCCATGTGATCATCTTCTACAAAAATCAATATAAATTCCTTAACAAAGATCTTACGAAACTCAGCTCGCTCTGCTCGTTCATCAGTTCTACAGCATCGTAGGCGAAAGCGCCCTTAACCTCAGAAAGACACTTCACACCGCCCTGCACTGCCATTCAGTAAAAAGAGAAAAGAAAAGGAAAACGAGCTTACCGAGTACCGGAGCAGATTTGTGACTTCATTCACGACTTCCTTGGAGATACAACTCAGCAACTCGCTCTTAAGGGAACAAAATGAATGAATGTAAAGGTAATTCAGGAGTACCACAGGGGTTTGTTACAGGACCATTACAATTTTCAGTAAAAACATACGTGGTATGGTGCGTAAGGCCGGAAGCTACACGAGGCTCTTCACGTGTGCCTACGACAGGGCAGCAACGCCAGGCAAATGCAGGGGACTGGCGAGTGGCACAGGATGGACACAGCGTACAGTGGAGTACAATTACACTGTTGCTTATAAGTCGCTGTGAACACTAACTACTGTGAAACATCCAGGGGTAACGATATGTTGTCGCAGATCTCCATGCTACTCTATCCTGTCCAAGCCTCTTCATCTCCGAATAACTCCTGCAACCTACATTCTTCTGCGCCTGCTTACCGTATTCATCTCTTGGTCTTCCTCCATGATTATTACCCCTCAGTCATCCCTCCAGTACTAAATTAATGATCCCTTGATGCCTCAGAACTTGTCCTACCAGCCGATATCTTCTTCTAGTCAAATTGTGCCACAAATGCCTCTTCTCCCCAATTCTCTTTTAGTACCTCCTCGTTAGTTACGTGATCTACTCATCTAATCTTCAGCATTCCTCCGTAGCACCACATTTCGGAAGGTTCTATTCTCTTCTTGTCTAAACTGTTTATCGTCCATGTTTCTCTTCATACATGGCTACCCTCCATACAAATACTTATAGAAAAGACTTCCTGGCACCTTAATCTATATTCAATGTTAGCAAATTTCTCTTCTTTAGAAACGCTTTCTTTGGCGTTGCCAGTCTACATTTTATATCCTCTCTACATCGAGCGTCATCAGTTATTTTACTCCCCAAACGGCAACACTTATTTACTACTTTAAGTGGGTCATTCCCTAATCTAATATCCTCAGCATCAATTGATTTAATTCGACTACATTCCATTATCCTCGTTTTGCTTTTGTCATCTTGTGTCCTCCTTTCAAGACACTATCCATTCCGTTCGTTCAGCTGCTCTTCCAAGTCCTTTGCTGTCTGTCATAGAATTAAAATGTCGTCGCCAAAGCTCAAGATTTGTGTTTCCTGTCCATCCGTTTTAATTTCTACTCCAAATTTCTTTGTTTCCTTTACTGTTTGCTCAGTATACCGATCGAATAACATGGGGGTTGGCTACAGTCCTGTCTCACTCCCTCCTCAACAACTGATTCCCTTTCATGCCCGTCGACTCTTACAACTGCCATCTGCTATCTGTACAAATTGTAAATAGCCTTTCGCTCCCTGTATTTTACCCCTGCCACCTTCAGAATTTGAAAGAGAGTATTCCAGTCAAGATTGTCAGAAGCTTTCTCTAAGTCTACAAATGCTAGAAACGTAGATTTCCCTTTCGTTAATCTACGTCCTAAGATAAGTCGTAGGGTCAGTATTGCCTTGCGTCTTCCAACATTTGTACGGAATCCAAACTGATCTTCCCCGAGGTCGGCTTCTAACAGTGTTCCCAATCGTTTCTAAAGAATTTGTGTTAGTATTTTGCAACCGTGGCTTATTAAACTGATATTTCGGTAATTTTCGCACCTGTCGACACCTGCTTTCTTTGGAATTGGAATTATTATACACTTCTTGAAATCTGGGGGTACATCGCCTGTCTCCTATATCTTGCTGACCAGATGGAAGAGTTTTGTCACGGCTGGCACTCCCAAGGCTATCAGTAGTTCTAACGGAATGTTGTCCACTCCCGGGGCCTTCTGGGGGTAAGAATATAGAGAAACCTAAAGTGGAATGACTACATAAAGCAAAGCAGGTACCAATCTGATATTCATGAGGAGACTCTCAAGGAATTGTAATTCATCCACAATTGGCTTACAAAACGTTTGTTCGATTGTCCTTTGATTTTACTCATCAGTCTGCGACGCTAGCTAGGGTGGATTAGTAGGAGAGAGAGAGAGAGAGAGAGAGAGAGAGAGAGAGAGAGAGAGAGAGAGAGAGAGAGAGAGAGAGAGAGAGAGACGGCCGTTGTGGCCGAGCGGTTCTAGGCACTTCAGTCTGGAACCACGCGACCGCTACGGTCGCAGGTTCGAATCCAGCCTCGGGCATGAATGTGTGTGATGTCCTTAGGTTAGTTAGGTTTAAGTAGTTCTAAGTTCTAGGGGACTGATGACCTTAGATGTTAAGTCCCAGAATGCTCAGAGCCATTTGAACCCTTTTTTTAAGAGACAGAGAGAGAGAAGACCCAACGAAGAGCGCCGCGCTTCGCCATCGGATTGATTGATTAGTCGGCGTGAGAGATTTTCATAGATGGTCAACAAACCACAACTTCAGAGGATACAAGGTAGCGTTATGCCTCACTCAAATATTTTACGTTAAAACTGCGAGAGATCACGTTCCGGAGAGACATGGCCAACATATTACTTCCTCCAAAAACACGTGTCGCGAAATAACAACAATGAGAAAATCCGGGAAATTACAAGTCATGTTTGCCGACAGTCATTTTTCCCCCGCGCCATTAGCGAAAGGAACAGGGAACGGGGATCTGATATTGGTACCAGAAATACCCTCCGCAATACACCGTAAGGTCAAATGCATATTATAGATGTAGATGTAGATATGTAGATGAGAATATGTGGCAAGAAAAGTACGGTTAGGTTAACTGCTACTAAAAGAAGAAAGTGTAGGTTGCAGTTTTAAATGTTACACTGTGCATCAACTTAGAAATTTTTGTTCCTTAATCGGTCTGCCTGAGTACCTTATAAAATAAAGAAAATCATTCTTATAGCGGTCCTGATTTGCTTTTGTAGTTAGTGTAATAAGTTTTTATGCTCTTTTTCTTAATTCTCGTCCGAAAATCTGATTCGTACGGCCAGTGACTATTCATTTCATCCTAAGAGGTCCGATTTAGTCACCCTTTTCCGCAAAAGGACTTGCAGAACTTTTAAAAAAAAGTGGCTATTTTTCGACAGAGAAGACATTTATAACATGATACATTCCAATGAACGAGATAAGAAGCAAATTATAATAAATAAAATACCGAAAAACAAACACCGTCAAGGATAAGTTCATTCTATTAACAAGTGAGGTGACGGGTTGTACATCACTGTAGGAGTACGTGATACCAAATCCGGACCAAATGAAACACACGTGTCACGCAAAAGGCTGCCCAAACAGCCTCTCCTTTTCACACCGCATTCCCCCCCGGACCCCCTCACTGTTGGCAACTCAGGCATGTATTTCAGCATACAGACGATCACAAAAGTCGTTCTTGCAGGCCCTGGAGAGCGACTTAATTTCCCGCTGCATCGTGTCCGTCCCGTACGCGTTCAGTTGGAGACACCTGGTGATCTCGCTGGCTAGGCCAGTAGTTGTACACCACGAAGAACACGTTTCTTCGCTACAGCCGTACAGGAAATTGCATTGTCACGCTGAAAAGCGCTTCAGTTTCCTGCTGAATGAATGGCAGTATCGCGGGGACTACTTTCTGCGCAGTACAGCGGCTACTCTGCACAAACACGAATATGACTGCGAGGTGTAATTTGAAACGTCCCCTTAGAAGAATTATACATGACTGTGCTTAAACTGAAACACAGTACTTTTAGCGCAACCCAATCTGACTTTCAATAATCCCTACAAAAGAATGACCCTGACTAACAATAGCCGGCCGCGGTGGTCGTGCAGTTCTAGGCGCTTCAGTCCGGAGCCGCGCAACTGCTACGGTCGCAGGTTCGAATCCTGCCTCGGGCATGGATGTGTGTGATGTCCTTAGGTTAGTTAGGTTTAAGTAGTTCTAAGTTCTAGGGGACTGATGACCTAAGATGTTAAGTCGCATAGAGCTCAGAGCCATTTGAACCATTTGAACTAACAATAACCCATACCTTTCATGAATCACTTACGTCACAAAAATCTTCGATACTCAAACTACTGCAATACAGCGAGAGCCGCTACTGCCAGCTAAATAAAAGATTCTAACTACTGAAGGCACTAACTACTGATCGGCATAGTTAGCAAATGAAAGATTTTGATAGAGAACAAACAATGTATTTAGCTTAATAGTGTTCAAAAGTCATAATATATATCAGTTCATGACATCCAGTCTTACAAATTTACTGTCTCTGATGGACACATGTCCAGATCATCCGCTCTCAAAACTCCGCCATTTCTCTCCCCGCATCCACCACTGCTGGCGGCTCACCTCCAACTGCGCAACGCTACACGCTGTTCGCATCCAGCTGCCCAACACTAGAATAACAAACAACAATGCAAACCAGCCACAGACTGCACACAGCACAGCCAGTGATTTTCATACAGAGCGTTATGTGGCGTTACCAATAAAAAAAACCTAAACAGCCTACTTACAAACTGACTGGCCTGTACACCGTGTAGCCAGGGGTCCGACCTCTGTATCGTGGGCGAATGCTCTCCGGAATAGGCCGCTCACAGCTCCAACCGTGCAGTGCACGTCCCTCATCGGATACAGACAGAACCTGCCCTCAGCAGAGCGCCCTCAGCGACTCTCCGGGGAACACGTGCCCAGGTTTTGTCCCTGGATGATGTTCGGTCGGCTACGTTCTTCACACAGTGGGTCGATCTTGACACGCGTCAGAACACAGAGCAGCTCCGATACGCTGTGTCCCATACAGGCAGCACTCCTTCCATACATCCATCCAGCTCCCCACAGGTCCACACTGCGGTCACATTCAAATGTCTGAAGCTGTTCAGCACAAGTCTGTACTCGTCGGAACGGCACGGTTGTGCACTAGAACGAACGTTGCGAACACCGTTTGCCTCTAAACACAGCACGGTTACTTTGTCGAGTGTCTAACAACCCTACCACAACAAAGGTCAAAATTTAATAATGATTGTGGTGTTGCTCACGCTGCTAAATTTTGCATTTTCGGGCAACAACAAAATTATTGTGTGGCAGGTGTCATTAGAGCACAGTTAATAAAGTCATTTCATGTAATAATGAATAAACTAGGCACTCATCTTTTCGTGTTTCCCACGCTGGTCTCGTTGTAAAATCGTGGCTCAATCGTCGAAAATCTATGTGGTGATGATTCCAAGCTCGGATGCTAAGAGGCCTAGGTTTTATTGTGCGATATTTAAAAGTTTTGTAGATGCGCTTCACAAACCATTCTTGATTACACTTTTGCAGGACAATGGTGATGTAAAAAACTAATCAGCACTCCGAATTTAAGTTACACTTCTTTTTTATTACTTTTGCTGCAATATCACGTAACACACAAAACATCAGTTCACAATACAAAACATACTTGAAAACATCTTCCTCACTGTTAAAGTTCACATTTTATAAGCTGACTACAATATGCGTCTTTCCAACATGACGTCCAAGACTTAACTTTTTAAAGATCCAACTCTCTAACAACTGCTTACGCGCCCAAAAATCAAGAGTTACAAGTATGTCAAAGATCATAGTGACAAAAGAAAGAATACACGTAAGAATAATATCATTGCAATATAAACATATCGATGTATCAAAGTACCTCTATATTAATGAAATCAAATCTGAATGTTGTCTCAGAAATATGTCAACTACTTTACAGAAACACAGTAGAATATTGCTGGTATCGAGAGGTTGAGTTGAGGTGCCATAATGGTTACGTAATTCAAGTACGATTACAAGTTTCAGAATAGAGCCCTCCTGGGCGCCACCTGGTCACAGATGAATCACTAACATTAAAAACCCTCCGTATGCACATGTAGCACACTGCTATCACTGAACACACTCTCTGAGTGTCCTGCATTTTTTCGGCACTGTGCTGATGAACTCTAGCTACTGTGTTTTGGTAGTTTCAAGCAATGGATTGAGGTAGTTTCTGCCGTTACAGTACTCTTTTCTTCTTTTTTAGCAACATACTTCACAGTTTTACCAGAACTCGGCAGCTATACATTTAATGTTTTCAGCTGTATACAAAAAAATTAAAAGAAAGTTAAGAGGTAAAGACATTGTTTGGTATCAACAAATGACGATATGGTTCTAAAACGAAGTAGATATATGTGTCTGGTACAAATACCCACACTACTCAGACTTCGCTCACGTGACCCATGGGACACTGGGATTATAGATCCTGGTTATGAAGTAGAGAGAGAGCTGTTCATATGTGCATAAAGCACTCCGTTCGGTTTTATAAAGTTATTAAGTTGCATGCAGTACTACATGCCATATGATGGTGAATTATCTCACAGAATATGTTAGGTAGTTTTCAAGTAATAAATCTTTTTTCATCAACAAAGGAGGTGGCTTACAAAACACTCGTTCGACCTATACATGAGTATTGCTCATCAGTGTGGGATCCGTACCAGATCGGGTTGACGGAGGAGATAGAGAAGGTCCAAAGAAGAGTGGCGCGTTTCGTCACAGGGTTATTTGGTAAGCGTGATAGCGTTACGGAGATGTTTAGCAAACTCAAGTGGCAGACTCTGCAAGAGAGGCGCTCTGCATCGCGGTGTAGCTTGCTGTCGAGGTTTCGAGAGGGTGCGTTTCTGGATGAGGTATCGAATATATTCCGTCCCCCTACTTATACCTCCCGAGGAGATCACGAATGTAAAATTAGAGAGATTCGAGCGCACACGGAGGCTTTCCGGCAGTCGTTCTTCCCGCGAACCATACGCGACTGGAACAGAAAAGGGAGGTAATGACAGTGGCACGTAAAGTGCCCTCCGCCACACACCGTTGGGTGGCTTGCGGAGTATAAATGCAGATGTAGATGTAGAATCTTCTGAATAGTTTGATGCAGTTTGTTGTGTCTAGGAACTCTGCTTACTCGGTTCTCTAGACAAACAACTCGTATTAATGAGTTTTATTACAAAAGACAATTACAGAACTTGGATTACACAGATGTGTCGCAAGCAAAAGCGACATACAAAATAGTCGTCTTCAGAATATACAAACATGGGTCTGTGCTATACAGAGATTCCTAACGAAGTGGCTAACGTAGACGCTGCTCTCGAAGCGGGCTGAAACGTTTATGTTCTCTTCACATAGAGGCCACTGTTGTCGCGTTGTCGTCCTGGAAGGGAGGTCCGGTCAGCGTGTGATTGGCTGACTTCTTCTCACAGCCTTCTCTTCCCTGTCGTTTCCGACTGGTGTGCCGGCGCTGACTCCACGCCGTAACACACTCCACCACGAATTCCTTTCCTGCACTAACCTCTTAATCTCAGTGTACTGTTTGCAACTTACGTCTTGAATTACTTGCTGAATTTATTCCACTCTCCGTCTTCCTCTTCAGTTTTATCCTCTACAGCTCTATCTAGTACCGTGGAAGCTTTTCGTGATGCCTTAACACGCATCCTATCATCTTGGCTCTTCTTCGTGTCAGTGATTTCCTCTTGTTCCCCGCTTCACCAGTCCCGTGGCGTTTCTCCACATTCCGCATGTTACCTCTTCACATAGTTTTAAACATCTTCTACAACCACATCTCAAAAGCTTCGATTCTCCTCTTTTCCTCATTTCCATTACTCCATAATTCACTACAACGCCATGCTGCGCTCCACAAATAAATTGTCAGAAATTTCTCCCTCAAAGTAAAACCGAATTTTGATACTAGTAGACTTCTTTCAGCCCCGAACGCTCTCTTCACCTGTGTTAGTTAGCTTGTTATGTCCTACTTGCGTCATGTGATATTTTGCTTGGAGGGTAGCGCAGTTCCTTCAGTTCGTAAATTTCGTGGTCTCCTATTTTTATGTTAAGTTCACCGCCCCTCTCACTCCTGCTATTCCTCGTAACCTTTGTCTTTCTTCGTTTTACTCTCAAATCATATTCTGTGCTCAGTAGACTTTCTACCTACCCCCTCTATCCTCTAACACTGCTATTCTTATTGCGCTCTTAGCACTGACGTCCTTGCTTTTAATTTGACACAGAATTATTATCTGTATACTGATTTGGTGATCTTTCGATTTCTTCCGTTTTTATGCACCCATTTCACTTTGGTTTCCTCGCTATTCCTAGTTATTTCATTCCTAAGCGATTTATATTGCTATATTCCCAACTTTTTCTGAACATTTTTGTAATTCCTTCTTTCTTCAGCCAGATGAAGTAATTCTTCCGTAACCCAAAGTTTCTTCGCAGTTATCTTCGTTGTAAATATGTTCTCTGTTCAACTTCCGTGATTGCCGTTTTTATTTATATACATTAGTCTTCGATTTAACTGACTACTTTGGTGTTCAGTATGGCTTTAATCATATCTTATTATTTCTCACTGCCCTAGTAACCCATTTCCTTGCAGAGTGGTTCTTCCAGACGATTGTCTTAAATTTGCGTCAGCTCTCACTAAATTGCATTCCGAGTCTATAACAGATCAGAACGCGTTACGTTCCATTATCTGATTTCCTAATCCCCATGTGGCCCTGATGCAATCCAGCTGGAATCTTGCAGTGCCCCTGGGTCTTTACTACGTAAACATATTCCGCTTCTGAATTTAAAACAGCTTATCGTGAAAATGAAATTTTTTTTGTAGAACTCATTTAGCCTTTCTAGTTTCTCATTCGTCCTACCAAGCCGATAATGTGAGTCTCTGTCTTCTACTTCTTCTCATACTATCGCTTTCCAATGCTACATATTTTTTCGATTATCGTCTCCCTTTACGTGCTGTATTACCTGTGCAATGTCCTCATATACTTCCTCCATCTCTTCATCTTCTACTTGTGACATCGCCATATGTATCTGAAATATTGTTGTTAGAGTTGTTTTGATGCCGATTTTGTTCAGAATGACCATATCACTCAACTGTTTACAGTAAGTGGCTCTCTGGTTGCCATAAAGTGTTTGTAAGCTCTTCGAATCCTTTCTTCACCTGCTACGAAGTACGTTCTTTTTTCAAAATCTAATAGATTCGCTTCACCGAATTAGTCACTTGCGAATAAATCTCATTACTACGGGTTATAGTGGTTCCACGATAAAGTTGTTTTGCAAAAATAATTGATTCTAAGTTTTGTTTCTCCGAGACGGCTCAATCGCAACGCTTGTAGTGTTGGGTAGTTTGGAGATGTTTGAGATAAAGTTAATTCGTTGTCTGGGAGAACTTTGCATTACTACAGATTCAAATCGGAATTATTATGATACTGATCTTTCATTATTTTGCGCTAAAGCGTACTACTCGTGTGTACTTTGGAATGTGTCACAAAACTGTGATTACCAATGTCATTCCCCCCTGCGGGTTCGGGGGTTAGAATAGGCCCGCGGTATTCCTGCCTGTCGTAAGAGGCGACTAAAAGGAGTCTCACATGTTTCGGCCTTATGTGATGGTCCCCTCTCGGGTTTGACCTCCATCTTTCTAAATTATTCCGAAGAGCGAGCCACTTGGGGAAGGGCGCCTTACATGGTGCATTGTATCCGTCGTGCAATTAGACCTTTAGCCGTCTTTCTCGTCGTTGCAATGGTGTCCCGCTCGTTTTCGATCTCTTGGGCGATTACCACGCTGCACTCTACAGTGTTTCTTTTAACTGCGACGACGACCTTGGCCATTTTTGCACCTAACATCCAGCACGGTAGCCAGTCCGTTGTGGTGGGGCCGCCATGTACCCTGTTGGTTGTAGCCCCCTGACAACACAGGGATCGCTCTACTGATGCCTGCGCCGTTAACTCCCCACGTATGCCAAGGAGTAGATGCCCATCGCCCTGGGGCATCGGGACTCCCGGCAATGGCCATCCTGCCAGGTGGCCCTTGTTGTGGCTGGGTGGCGCCCATGGGAAGGGCACTTGGTCGAAGTGGGTGGCATCAGGGTGGATGACACGCAATGAAGCGTGGTACATCATCTCTCGCTGGCGGCCAGCCGTCAGCAGTCTCTAAGCGTTCCAAAGCTCACTTTAAGGCTAATGTGTATGACCCCAAATCGTTCCCCTCCCTGGCCGCACCATGGGAGGAACGAAAGGCTGTGAATGAGAGCGAAAGATACTCGCCCCGGTATCTCGTCTGTACCAGAGCTGACGGGGACTCGTTCGTGTCTGTGAAGCCTCAGTTCTTTGTCGAACATTTAGAGGACAAGTTCGGGGAGGTGGAGGGCTTGTCCAAGATGCGGTCTGGATCGGTGTTGATAAAAACGGCATCCTCTGCCCAGTCACGAGCCTAGCTGGCTTGTACGAAGTTGGGGGATGTGTCTGTTACTATCACCCCACATAACAGCTTAAATATGGTCCAGGGAATTATTTTTCACCGCGATCTCATTTACAGTCCGATGACGAGCTGCGCGCCAACTTGGAGCGCCGAGGTGTCCATTTCGTCCGGCGCGTCCACCGGGGTCCGAGGGATCGTCAAGTTCCCACCGGTGCCTTCATCTTGGCCTTCGAGGGTGACACGTTACCTGAGAAGGCCAAGGTGATGGTGTACCGTTGTGATGTCAAGCCGTATATCCATCCCCCGATGCGGTGCTTCAAGTGTTGGAAGTTCGGCCACATGTCTTCACACTGTGCTTCCGACCTCGTCTGTCGCGATTGCGGTCGACCTTCCCATCCTGATCATCCCTGTGCGCCGCCTCCAATCTGTGTGAACAGTGGTGCGCACCATCCGCCTTGCTCGCCATACTGTCCGATTCTGCAGAAGGAGCGGAAGATCATGGAAATCAAGACTCTCGACCGCCTGACGTACACTGAGGCGAAGCGGAAATATGATCGGCTTCATCCAGTGCGCATGACAGCTTCTTATGCCGCAACTGTCACTCCTTCTGCAATTCCATCCACTCCAGTCAGCTCTCAGAGTCGAAGTCCCACACCTGCCCCCTTGATGGTGGGGGGCACTAAACCTCCTGTTGCTCCTGCTCCATCTACTTCAGGAGCAACACCCCCCCAATCATCGGGGACATCAGTCCCCCCTTCCCAGCCGGAGAAGCGTAAGACTTCTTCGGCTACTCTCGTAAGGAAGGGGTCCCTTGGGGACCTCCCTTCGCACGTTCCGACCGGTTCCAAAGCCGACAGCCACAAGTGGCTCAAACAACCGCCAGTCCCTGGTCGTCGGGACACACGGTCATCGTCTGTCCCTGAGACTGACCCAGTGACGCCCTCCCAGCCTGAACCACCCAAGGCGCAGTGCGAGAAGCAGAAGAAGAAGAAACTCCCCAAGGCTACCGACATTGCGGTGGCACCCATTCCACCGCTTCCTACAAGCTCTGCGTCTGAGGATGAGGTGGAGATTCTGGCATCCACTGAGGACATGGATCTCGCCAGTCCCTCGGATGCAATAGATAGCTGTTGTCCAGGTGGTGACTCAGTAGCAGCAGGGGCCCCGGAGGCGTAATCTGCCTCCCCAATCCCTTCACGCCTTTCCCATCCATGGCTAATACCATCCTCCAGTGGAACTGCAGCGGTTTCTTCCACCATCTAGCTGAGCTCCGCCAACTTATCAGCCGTCATTCTTTCCTTTGCATTGCTCTGCAGGAAACTTGGTTTCCAGCAATGCGAACCCCCGCCCTCCGTGGCTATCGGGTTATTTTAAGAACCGGGCAGCTTATGAAAGGGTGTCTGGTGGCGTCTGCATATATGTCCTTAACTCTCTTCACAGCGAGTTTGTACCTCTACAAACAGCTTTAGAGGCTGTCGCTGTTCGGGTGTGGACGCCACAGGCTATTACCGTCTGCAGTATTTACCTTCCACCTGATGGTGCTGTCGCGCAGCATGTCCTGGCTGCTCTGATAGCCCAACTGCCGCCACCTTTTTTGCTGCTGGGCGATTTCAATGCCCACAACCCTCTATGTGGTGGGACTGTCTCCGATGACCGTGGCCGGGACTTGGAGCATGTGTTGGCTCAGCTCGACCTTAGCCTCTTGAACACTGGTGCTCCCACGCATTTCAGTGTGGCCCATGGCTCGTTCTCGGCCATCGATCTCTCTATTTGCAGCCCTGGACTTGTCCCATCCCTCCACTGGAGAGTGCATCCTGACCTGTGTGGTAGTGACCAATTTCCCATCTATTTGTCACTGCCCCAGTGTCATTCTTCTGGGCGCTTGCCCCGCTGGGCTCTCCACAGGGCTGACTGGCCAGCTTTTACTTCCGCTGCAACCATTGAGTCTCCCCCACAGGGTGACATTGACGAGGTGGTGCGTGTTTTAACCACGTCCATCATTTCAGCGGCCGAGGCTGCCATCCCCCGTTCTTCTGGCCACCCTCGGAGGAGGGCTGTACCCTGGTGGTCGCCGGATGTTGCTGAGGCTATTTGCGACCGTCGGCGGGCTCTCCAGCGTCATAGGCGGCACCCGTCTCTTGAGACCCTCATCACCTTTAAGAGGCTCCGTGCCTTCGCCCGTCGTCTTATTGCATGGCGTAAGCAGGAGTGCTGGGAGAGGTATGTCTCATCCTTGGGCTCCCATGTCTCCCCCTCGCTCGTGTGGTCCCGGATCCGGCGGATTTACGGATACCAGACCCCTATGGGTGTCCCTGGGCTCTCCTTGGACGGCGCTGTCTGCACGGACGCTGCCGCCATTGCTGAACGGCTTGCCGCGCACTTTGCTCAGAGCTCTGCGACTGCATCCTATCCCCCCGCCTTTCGCTCTCTAAAGGAGCGAGCCGAGCGGACGCCGTTCTCATTCCACACGCGTCGTTCTGAAACATACAATGCTCCTTTCAGCGAGAGGGAATTCCTCGCTGCCCTCGCCGATTGCCCTGATACAGCACCAGGCTAAGACTGCATCCACGCGCAGATGCTGAAGCATCTCTCCAGGGACTGCCAGAGACACATTCTCGCGATATTTAATCGCATTTGGAGCGAAGGCGTGTTCCCGTCGCAATGGCGAGAGGGTGTTATTGTCCCCATCTTGAAGCCCGGTGCGGACCCACTGGCGGTGGACAGCTATCGTCCCATTACCCTCACCAACGTTTTGTGCAAATTGCTCGAACGTATGATGGGGCGGCGGTTGTGTTGGGTCCTTGAGGCGCGCGGTCTCCTCGCTCCATCCCAGGGTGGCTTCTGTCGGGGCCGGTCTGCCACGGACAATTTGGTACGGCTGGAATCTGCAGTCCGTACGGCCTTTGCCCGACGTCAGCATCTCGTTGCTGTATTTTTCGATCTGCGGAAGGCGTATGACACCACATGGTGGCATCACATCCTCGCCACGTTGCATGAGTGGGGTCTTCGTGGTCGGCTCCCGGCTTTTCTTCAAACCTTTTTATTGCGCCGCTCTTTCCGGGTGCAAGTCGGTGCCACCTCTAGTTCATCTTATATACAGGAAAATGGGGTCCCGCAGGGCTCAGTGTTGAGCGTCTCCTTATTTCTAGCGGCCATTAATGGTCTGGCTGCAGCAGTGGGGTCGTCGGTGTCTCTTTCTTTGTATGCCGACGACTTCTGCATCTCATTTAGCTCCACGACTACGGGAGTCGCCGACCGCAGGCTGCAAGTCGCCGTTTGCAAGGCAGCATCATGG
This sequence comes from Schistocerca americana, assembly GCF_021461395.2. Lineage (NCBI taxonomy): Eukaryota > Metazoa > Arthropoda > Insecta > Orthoptera > Acrididae > Schistocerca > Schistocerca americana. Next base: position 199,414,098 of record NC_060127.1, read on the forward strand.
GCTCTGACTCATGGTTTTCAGTTCTCTGCAGCCAAGACTCGAGTTATGCACTTCTGCAGGCGTCGGACAGTCCACCCTCATCCTGAACTGTACCTCGACGGCCACCTGCTTGAAGTGGTGGACACTTGCCGCTTCTTGGGACTCGTGTTTGATGCCCGGCTCACATGGGTTCCTCATGTTACTCAGCTGAAGCAAAAATGCTGGCGGCACCTCAACGCCCTCCGCTGCCTTAGCCACACGTCTTGGGGTGCAGATCGCTGCACGCTGCTGCGATTGTACAGAGCCCTTGTGCAGTCCCGGCTTGATTATGGGTGCCTGGCCTATGGGTCTGCATCACCCTCAGTGTTGAAGTTGTTAGACCCCATACACCACTGTGGGGTTCGGCTTGCAACTGGCGCTTTTCGTACCAGCCCCGTAGTTAGTCTACTGGTGGAGGCCGGGGTTCCCCCACTGCGGATTCGCCGCCATCGACTGCTCGCCGACTATGCTGTCCACGTGCATTGCTCGCCAGACCATCCCAATCGTCGCCTGCTTTTCCCTGCCATGGTCCTCCATCTGCCCGAACGGCGACCTAGGTCTGGGCTTTCCGTAGCTGTCTGTGTCCAGTCCCTGCTGTCAGAACTGGGGTCATTCCCTCTTCTGCCTCCCTTCCGGGTCCGTACACCTACGCCTCCCTGGTGTTTGTTCCGGCCGTCCGTCCGTCTGGATTTGGCACAGGGACCTAAGGACTCGGTTCCGCCTGTGGCCCTCCGTCGCCGTTTTCTTGCGCTCCTCGAATCATTTACGGGCTGTGAGCCTGTCTACACTGATGGTTCCCTAGTTGATGGTCGCACTGCCTACGCTTTTGCTCACGCTGCCCATGTTGAGCAACGCTCCTTGCCGGCTGGCTGCAGTATTTTTACTGCAGAGCTGGTGGCCATCTTGCGCGCTCTTGAGCATATGCGTTTCTGCTCAGGTAGGTCCATCGTCATCTGCAGTGACTCCCTGAGCAGCCTTCAGGCCATCGACCGCTGCTATCCCTCTTCTCCTCTGGTGTCCTCTATTCAGGAGTCTGTTTCCGCCATTGCCCGTTCTGGACATTCGGTGGTCTTGGTTTGGACGCCAGGTCATGTTGGCATCCCGGGGAACGAACGTGTTGACAGGCTGGCCCAAGGGGCGCTCGACGCCCCAACTTCGGAGATCGGCCTCACGGCTCCCGATCAGCAGCTGGTGTTGCGCCGTAAGGTGCTTGGGATGTGGTCTGCTGAGTGGCGAGGCTTGACAATGCCTAATAAACTGCGGGCTGTCAAGGAGACGACCAATGTGTGGCGCTCCTCCCTGCGGTCTTCTCGCAGGGACTCTGTTATCCTGTGTCGGCTCCGCATCGGCCATACATACCTGACGCACGGCCATCTTTTGCGTCAGGAGGATCCCCCCCTGTGTCGGTGTGGGTCCCGGCTGACGGTCGCCCACATTTTATTGGAGTGTCCCCGACTGCGCACCCTTCGGCAGTCTTTTAATTTCCCGGGCACCTTGCCTTTGATTTTATGCGACGATGCCTCCATGGCTGACAATGTTTTACATTTTATCCGTGCTAGTCCTTTTTATGGATCCATTTAGGGGGGTCCTGCACTTTTCCGTTTCTGTGTCTTTTGTCCTCGCGTCTCTCCATATTTGTTGCTGTTTTGGTGTCTCATCGGATGGTTGACTCTTTCCCTTTTTTGTTGTCGTGGTCAGTCAACCAGTCTCCGGCCATCTTCTTTTCTTCTATTTCTTTCTGTCTGGTGTTCGTCTGTACTCTTCTTTTCTGTAGTGTTCGTTGCCTAATTTGTGTTCTTTAGCACCTGGGGGGGGGGGGGGGGGGGTCAGTCTCCTTCCCCTTGGGGTTTTATCTGCTCTGCGACTTTGTCTCGCTTGTTTTTGGAATGGGGGACTGATGACCTTAGCTGTTTAGTCCCCCTTAAACATTCCAACAACCACCACCACCACCAAAGTCATTGACAGAAGGAATCAGAAGTAGCACGAAATCTAAACTACTGTGGCGCAAGCAGGATAGAAAGCGGGAAGCAGACGTGCAGCCAATACAAGGCAGAATCGCGTGCAGGAAAAGCCTGTTCGAGGAAGAGGTTATCTCGGGGTTCAATATCGCAAATACTCTTAGGGTCACCTCCTGCCTCTCCAGCGGGAAAAAGTGGGACGGTTTTTACGCGCCTTATGCTCGACTAGTAAGTGTTGCACGTAGTGTGACAGCCGTGTCAGGACTTCTTCTTCAGTATTCGGTGGCGTTATCTACCTCTACATCAACATGTACGTCTCCACTCTACAAGTAACCTAACAGTGTCTAGCGGAGGGTACTTCTGCGGGGTGCGATTGGTCTGGAAAACCTGTAATTCTCAGGCAACTACATTTTATCTGAATAAATAGGGGAAATCTCAGAGTCGTTCATCAATTTCAGAAAACCTATGGGAATTCTGTGTTCTTAACATACTCTCGAAATTTAATTTTATTGAGTTTTGTGAATCACAAATTTTAAAATGTTTAATATTTGAAAGCGTGTTATTTATATGAATATTATTCCGTATAAACTATCACTGCTTAAAAATTGTTTGTGGCTAGTGTACCTCAGCTGAGAGGAAAAGAAAAGTCGTTATCGTGGAATGCTCCCCACCCCATGTCGCTCGCCATTAATTTATCAGGAGAATCTTCTTACCCTTTTCTATTTGCGGACGGCAGTTTGGAAGACTGAAAGTCGGTAAGTACTAGCTCTAATTCCTTCGGTTTTCTCGCTGTGGTCATTTCGCAAGACGCTTTTGGGAGGGCGTAATATGTTGTCCGAGTCTTCCAGGTACGCACTCTCTCGGAATTTCGACCGCAGTAATGCAGTATACCCGTGATGCACAACACCTCTCTTGCAGCGCCTGCCAGCGGACTTCGCTGAGCGCCCCGCGCCGACCAGACGATACCGTGGCGAAACGCGCCGCTCTCCGTTGCGTCTTCTCCAACTCTTCTGTCATTCCTACCGCGTAAGAGGCGCACATTGGCCAGCAGTGTTCAAAAAAGCGCCTTGTAAGCCTCTTCTTTCCTGAACGAGTTACATTTCGTTAAGATTTGCCATCTGCTTTTAGTACTATTTGTTTTACGCTGTCACTTAAGGTGGCTCTGTTACTCCTACATACTTTACTGTTGCCACTGTTTTCAATAACTTGTCGTCAGCGGTGTAGTCGTGCAGTAATGGATTTCTTTCCCTGTGTACACGCAATACGGTGATCGCCTGCTCCACTCACGAATGTTCTGTAGGCCATTCCCGAAAGTGATACTGTGTTTTGGCGCTGCTACTTTCTTACAGTCAACCGGATCGTGTGCGAACAGTCTTAAAGAGCTTCCGATGTTTTTACTAGACCATTTACTAGGGTTCGAACTCAAATAGTGGCATCTACACTCCTGGAAATTGAAATAAGAACACCGTGAATTCATTGTCCCAGGAAGGGGAAACTTTATTGACACATTCCTGGGGTCAGATACATCACATCATCACACTGACAGAACCACAGGCACATAGACACAGGCAACAGAGCATGCACAATGTCGGAACTAGTACAGTGTATATCCACCTTTCGCAGCAATGCAGGCTGCTATTCTCCCATGGAGACGATCGTAGAGATGCTGGATGTAGTCCTGTGGAACGGCTTGCCATGCCATTTCCACCTGGCGCCTCAGTTGGACCAGCGTTCGTGCTGGACGTGCAGACCGCGTGAGACGACGCTTCATCCAGTCCCAAACATGCTCAAAGGGGGACAGATCCGGAGATCTTGCTGGCCAGGGTAGTTGACTTACACCTTCTAGAGCACGTTGGGTGGCACGGGATACATGCGGACGTGCATTGTCCTGTTGGAACAGCAAGTTCCCTTGCCGGTCTAGGAATGGTAGAACGATGGGTTCGATGACGGTTTGGATGTACCGTGCACTATTCAGTGTCCCCACGACGATCACCAGTGGTGTACGACCAGTGTAGGAGATCGCTCCCCACACCATGATGCCGGGTGTTGGCCCTGTGTGCCTCGGTCGTATGCAGTCCTGATTGTGGCGCTCACCTGCACGGCGCCAAACACGCATACTACCATCATTGGCACCAAGGCAGAAGCGACTCTCATCGCTGAAGACGACACGTCTCCATTCGTCCCTCCATTCACGCCTGTCGCGACACCACTGGAGGCGGGCTGCACGATGTTGGGGCGTGAGCGGAAGACAGCCTAACGGTGTGCGGGACCGTAGCCCAGCTTCATGGAGACGGTTGCGAATGGTCCTCGCCGATACCCCAGGAGCAACAGTGTCCCTAATTTGCTGGGAAGTGGCGGTGCGGTCCCCTACGGCACTGCGTAGGATCCTACGGTCTTGGCGTGCATCCGTGCGTCGCTGCGGTCCGGTCCCAGGTCGACGGGCACGTGCACCTTCCGCCGACCACTGGCGACAACATCGATGTACTGTGGAGACCTCACGCCCCACGTGTTGAGCAATTCGGCGGTACGTCCACCCGGCCTCCCGCATGCCCACTATACGCCCTCGCTCAAAGTCCGTCAACTGCACATACGGTTCACGTCCACGCTGTCGCGGCATGCTACCAGTGTTAAAGACTGCGATGGAGCTCCGTATGCCACGGCAAACTGGCTGACACTGACGGCGGCGGTGCACAAATGCTGCGCAGCTAGCGCCATTCGACGGCCAACACCGCGGTTCCTGGTGTGTCCGCTGTGCCGTGCGTGTGATCATTGCTTGTACAGCCCTCTCGCAGTGTCCGGAGCAAGTATGGTGGGTCTGACACACCAGTGTCAATGTGTTCTTTTTTCCATTTCCAGGAGTGTAGTTATTCACAACCGATACAAAAAAGTTACATGGTTGCACCTGTTACTGTCCTTCAAAGTAGTCACCAGCGTTGTGCAGAACACGTTGCCAGCGATGTGGAAGGAGTAGTATATCTTTATAAGAGCCTGTTCTGTTGATGGTGTGAATAGAGTGGTCTAAAGTTATGGCGATTCTCGTGTACGACTGTGATGGTGTTATCCTAACGCATTACGTTCCTCCACGGCAGACCGTCAATGCACAGTATTACTGTTCGTTTTCGGAGCATCACCTGCGACCAGCTTTGCGAAAGAAGTGGCAACACGTTCTGTGCAACCCACCCATCATTTTGTACGACAATGCGCGGACGCATACACCGCAAGCTGTGGCTGCTCTGTTCGGTCGATGGGACTGGGAAGTACTGTACCATCCAACATACTCCCTGGACTTAAGTCTTTGTGACTTTGATTTGATTCAGAAGATGAAGGAACCACTTCGTGGCATTCGCTTCAGAACTGTTCCAGAGATCGACAGGCAGTAGACCGCTCCATTCGCACAGCCGGCCGAAGTGGCCGTGTGGTTAAAGGCGCTGCAGTCTGGAACCGCAAGACCGCTATGGTCGCAGGTTCGAATCCTGCCTCGGGCATGGATGTTTGTGATGTCCTTAGGTTAGTTAGGTTTAACTAGTTCTAAGTTATAGGGGACTAATGCCCTCAGCAGTTGAGTCCCATAGTGCTCAGAGCCATTTCATCCATTCGCACCATCAACAGAACAGGCTCTGCTAACGGTGTACTACGCCTTCCACATCGCTGGCAACGGGTTATACACGACACAGGTGACCACTTTGAAGGACAGTAACAGGTGCAAACATGTTACTCTCTTGTAGGGATTGTGAATAAATAGTTGCCACTATTTAAGTTCCAACCCTCGTATATACAAGGTAAGCAGCACCGGTCCTATTACGCTTTCTGGGGTAACTCTGAAATTTACCTCTACACCTTTCGATTTTATTACGTTAAGGGCGACACGCCGAGTTCTGTCTGCGAGGAAGTATTGAATCCAGTCACAGATCTGGAAATCTGGCCCGATACTCAGTAAACTAGTCCTGTTTCCCGCTAGAGGGCAGTGTAGGACGGTGTCAAACGCCGTCCTGAAGGCAACCTGAGCGCTGGTGTGTACAGCCGTGTGGCTCTCACAGAGGAACAGAGCCAACTGAATTTCGCAAGACCGCTTTCTGCGAAATCCTCGTTGACTTTTATAGAGGAGATATCTCTTCTTCGAAAACGACGTAATTCTTGTGCGTAGAACACGTTACGTAATTCTACAGAAGATCTAAATTTCCTTTAATTGATATCTATTGTCACAAATTTTTTGTCATCGGACTACCGGCTTCCGTTTATAATCACCATCTTCAGACCTGTTTTATAAAAACATGTCCTCATGGAGCCATGTCCTAATGGAGCCACAGTAGCATCGCCAATTCCGAAACACAAAATCAGCGCCAACATTTTAAAATGGATATAAATATTAATATATATAAGAGCCACCTTGCCAGCAGGTCTGGCGTTCAAAACGAACTGCCCAAATGTATATAAATAATGGTATATACAAGAGTCATCTTATCAGGAGCACTACTGTTCAAAGCAGGCTGGGCAGTTTGCTTTGAACACCAGAACTGCTGATAAGATGGCCCCTATATATACCAATATTTATATACATTTGACGATGCTGGTGCTGATTTTGAGTTAGCATTTGACGATCTTACTATGGTTCCAGTATATTAGGACATGATTTTATGAAACACATCTGAAGATGATCAATAAAATTCTTCTGAGTTTGAGGCCGCATTGTCAACTATGAAATTCCGATGTTTCTGCAACTATTGCAAGACGCCTTCCTCAGGATGTATTGACAACGGCCGCGGAGCCTTGGTTTACAGATCTGAAGATGATCGTTATAGAGCGAAACCGGTATTCTGATGACAAAAAATTTATGACCATAGACGTGAATGCAAGGAAATTTATCACATATTCGAGCAACTGTTCAATTCGCAACTACGTTCAGCTTGTGCTACAAGAGATCTGCCCAAGGTATATAGACCTATAATTACGTTCATCAGTGCCACGAGTCTTCTCGCATACGGGAATGACCTGCGCTTTCTTCCAGTCACCGTGTGCCCTTCGTTGCTCCAGCGCCCCACGATACGCTGCCGCTAGAAGGAGAGGAAGTTCTTTCACATAATCTCTGTAGAACTCGCAGGCGTCGTGACGGACAGATGCGTTTCGACCACCTATTGATTGTAGATATTCTTCTGTTCCACGACAACTATGCCAACATTAAAAAGAGAGATAATGAGGGAGAATGGGTGTGATATATACGTGTGTATGGTAAACCGTTTCCCTCCAAAATATTTCTCCTCTTCATACCTCCTCTGTGTTACCACAGATGGCGTGCCGCTGATCTCATATGTAGTAAAACTGCAGTACACGCGAGGTACCATTTGCTTCCACCGCCCTGAGAGGAATGCATAAGTTCTAATAAATACCGGCCGGAGTGGCCGTGCGGTTCTAGGCGCTTCAGCCTGGAACCGCGCGATTGCTACAGTCGCAGGTTCGAATCCTGCCCCGGGCATGGATGTGTGTGATGTCCTTAGGTTAGTTAGGTTTAAGTAGTTCTAAGTTCTAGGGGACTGATGACCACAGATGTTAAGTCCCATAGTGCTCAGAGCCATTGTAATAAATGCTCACCAACCTGCAGTCTTCTACAGTTGTTGTCCCTTGCGCAGGAAACAGCATGTAGGTCGTGAATCTGTGATGTTGAAGCCTTAAGAAACTCTTTGCGAGGAAATGTTATCCTAGACACGATTAAATTTCCAATCAGTTTGTTTATGCGGGATGGCACTCGCTTTTTATTGGCAGAACACGAGAAACTGCACAATTACATTCCTTTTTAGAGTCACGAATGATTTTTATTCGTCAGCGAATTAATGAACTGCATACTTCCGTAATTAGTAACACACTGTTCATGAACTATATGTCCAAATAACCATACATTGCTAATAAAGGCTTAACTAACATTAACCGCGGCAGACTACGTGTCCGCTTCCCGCGCCCGGGTTCCCGGGTTCGATTCCCGGCGGGGTCAGGGATTTTCTCTGCCTCGTGATGACTGGGTGTTGTGTGATGTCCTTAGGTTAGTTAGGTTTAAGTAGTTCTAAGTTCTAGGGGACTGATGACCATAGATGTTAAGTCCCACAGTGCTCAGAGCCATTTCAACCATTTGACTACGAGTCTGTCTTCCGACACTGCCGAAACAGCTCTGATTTACACATCAGACATTGGTAACTGTTACCGCGGAGAAGAACATGCCCTGTCGAACGAGCTCTATTACCAAATCATAGATTACTAACAAAGACTGAAACCGACCGCGGCAGACAACATATCTGTCCTCCGACACTGCCGAACCAGCTCTCATCTTAAAGCCGAACCACTTCGCCGGCCATCCAAATTAGGGGCGATCCGAAGATCACCGAAGTGCTTCGTCTGTGTTTTCGCTTAGCAGTTGTTTATTATTCTCCTGGTAATAATGGAATGAAAGCGCCCTCTTCAGAGACGCTTTAAGTTGAAATTCAAATAATTTCTCTGTTTAATTTTTCACATATTAATAATAGAGGATTACTATTTTTGCGCAAAACTTCCGAACGCAGCATCCCATCGCGGAGAAGGATCACAGTTTAGGCGGTCTTTCTCACTATACCTGTACTGCACAAACCATCTGTCATCGGAACCTCACACATTACCTCATCTTGCCACAGCTGTCTTCTCAGCTGCCCAAAAAAGGGCTTGTTGTAGCCGAATATGATGGCTGCAAAGCCAGAAATATGAGATCACTTATCACAGTATCTGTCATTTCCTCGTTCGAGCAGTGGTAGTAAAAATGAACAGTTTTACCGTTTTCCGTGGTGAAACAGTTCTGGAAGACCGAATTCAGTGTTTCGGCGTCGTATGAGTCATCTTCAGTTTGGGTTCAAGCACGGTGACTAAAGTGGGTATTACACGACGATCCGCCACGAAAGGTACTTGTCTAACGCAACAGTCATCTAGCTGTAGAACGAGTGAAACTACGAAATTAGCAGACACATTATCCGCGCGCCAGAATAGAGAGCAGTTCTAAACTGCCGTGAATCAAATGGTTCAAATGGCTCTGAGCACTATGGGACTTAACATCTATGGTCATCAGTCCCCTAGAACTTAGAACTACTTAAACCTAACTAACCTAAGGACATCACACACATCCATGCCCGAGGCAGGATTCGAACCTGCGACCATAGCAGTCGCGCGTCTCCGGACTGAGCGCCTAGAACCGCTAGACCACCGCGGCCGGCTGCCGTGAATCCGCGCATGTTCAATAGAGAGGGATATCCGCAGAAATGGCTACCATAGTTCTTTCTGCTTGTTATTTTCTTATTGTTAGGTGGTTAGTAGCTACTTTCAGACTTCATGTTGGGGATTTTCCGCATTTTGTTTCAGTAAGTAGGTTTCAGTAGTGTCAGGAAGGCGTTTCTGAAAGTATTTGTATGGAGTGTAGCCATGGATGATAAATAGTTTAGATTAGACAAGAAGAGAATAGAAACTTTCGAAATGTGGTGCTACAGAAGAATGCTGAAGATTAGATGGGTAGATCACATAACTAATGAGGAGGTATTGAATAGAATTGGGTAGAGACTACAACAACAACAACAACAAGTAGGTTTCACAAATGCGGATTTTTTTTTTCTAGTAACTTTCTTTTATACAAGCTGTTTGTGAAAGCGTGTTTTCAACTGATTGCTTCGTATTCTAGAAATGAAATGGAGCAAAGAGGCGTTAAGCGTCTTAATTCAGGCATACAGCAAGGAAGGTGTATGCATGATGCGCTGTATCACAAAATGGTTCAAATGGCTCTGAACACTATGGGACTTAACATCTGAGGTCATCAGTCCCCTAGAACTTAGAACTACTTAAACCTAACTAACCTAAGGACAACACACACATCCATGCCCGAGGCAGGATTCGAAACTGCGATCGTAGCAGGTGGTTCCAGACTGAAGCGCCTAGAACGGCTCGGCCACAACGGCCGGCCGCTGCGCCATAGTAAGGTACGCCGGCAATCGTTTCTTTCTCAGTAATCATATATCGTTATACGGTGATTTTCGATTTATATCGTAATGCCTTAGTTTGTGAAAGTTCATGTTTGATTTGATTGCGTCTCTCGCTTTATCCCAGCATGCCAGAAAAGAGAAAATGGTCAAATGGGTGTCAAATCTTATGGGACTTAACTGCTAAGGTCATCAGTCCCTAAGCTTACACACTACTATCCTAAGGAGAATCACACACACCCATGCCCGAGGGGGGACTCGAACCTCCGCCGGAACCAGCCGCACAGTCCATGACTGCAGCGCCTTAGACCGCTCGGCTCAGAAAAGAGAAATCGGCAGTGATAGGGGAGAATGTCCGTGCTGTTCGGCCCAGTGCGACAGACTAGGACTGCAAAATTCTGAGTAGCGCGCATATGTAGAACAGTTGTAACCTACATAAGAGAATATCAATTAATAAATAGTGATAAAAAACAATTTCTTACTAAATAGGAATCTTGAGCTCACATAAATAATTTGAACGATTGACGTTCCAATATATCACATAGTCCCCCTTGCGTTTCGCGCGGTAGAACGAGTGACTTAACAAGCGATCAAACAGTTGTATTGGCGTTTCGCGCGTTATCACCGTCTACTCTGCATGCGCGCCAAATGTATCCCTCTCGGATTGTGTAATAGGTACGTGTGAACTAGCCTGTAGCTACAGATATGCACGCTTGGAGCGCTGGTGCATAGGTGTACGGTTTACGCCCATCGTGTAATGGGGGCTTAAGTGACTGACTGCATTGTTCAGTCGGCTTACTGATTTTAGTTAAGATCAAAACTTGGTAGAGTTCTCGGCCAAATCTTACCGTCGAAGTCACTAAGTGGCGCCACGGTCACGCCGTGTGAGGCGTCGGGAAGGAGTAGAGGGCGCCTCAGCCGCGACGGTGGGGGTGGGGGCAGAGGGGCGGAGCAGGCTGGGGTGGCTGGGGGGTGGGGGGGGGGGGAAGAGAGCCACCATCACCAGCACCAGCACCAGCACCAGGAAGAGCACTGGCAGTGCACCGGCGGCCGGAGCGAGGGGCGCGTCTGTGTGGTGAGTGGGGCCTCTGCGTGCTTCTGGCGCCAGTGTCCTGTTGTCACTGTTGCCGTGTCCTGACAACGCTGGCTGTGGTAACGATGCAAAGCACCAAGTTTCATTCCTCTCCGTTTGTCAACTAAACTCCTGGGAAGAAAGATCGCAGCACCGAGAAATTAATGAAATTTCGCGAATACATTTGTCTAGGTAACGTACGAGGGTAATCCCAAAAGTAAGGTCTATTTCTTTATAAGTACATAGACCTGTTTATTTCTACAATGGTTTACATCAGTTTATAGCTTGAACGTTTAGCTATTTTACGACACAATCACCATTTCTGTCGATGCATTTTTGTAGACGCTGTGGCAGTCTTTGTATGCCCATGTCGTACCAGCCCTCCGCCATGCTGTTCAGAAAGTTATGAACCTCTTCTTTCACTTCATCGTCGGAGGTGAATCGCTTTCCGGCCAAATGTTCTTTTAACTTAGGGAACAGGTGATAGTCACTGGGCCCCAAGTCAGGACTATAGGATGGGTGGGTGATTATGTTCCACTGAAACTGTTGCAGGAGAACAACGGTTTGCCGAGCGATGTGTGGGCGAGCGTTGTCATGTAGAATGTGTACGCCGTTGCTCAACATTCCTCTTCTCCGGTTCTGAGTTGCCCGTTTCAGTTTTTGACACAGTACCTGTCAACGTTAATTGTGGTCCCAGTGGACAGAAAGTCGACCACCAATACCACTTTCCGATCCCAAAAAGCGCTTGTCGTGACTTTACCGGCAGACTGTGTTTGTTTGAATTTCCGCGGCTTTGGCGAAGAAGGATGCCGCCACTGGCGAGATTCTTGCTTGGTCTCAGCTGTAAAATGGTATGCCCAGGTTTCGTCACCCGTAACAATTGATTCCAGAAAGTTGTCCTGTTCGGCTGCAAGGCGGTGAAGAAATGCGTGGGAGGCATCAACTCGTTGCCGCATGTGGTCCTCAGTCAGCATGCATCTTGCACACACCTTCCGGTAGTTCAATGTTTTCGTTAAAACTCTGTGAGCGGTGCTTCGGGAAACCTCAAGAACCAATGTGCAGAGGTCATCCAGGGTGATCCGCCAATCTTCACGCATGCTTTGCTCAACCTTCAACACTGTCTCCTCAGAAATTGACGGTCTTCTGCTCCTTTGTTCGTCGTCAACTTAGGTCCGACCTGCTGCAAACTCTCTACACCACTTACGAACATTTTTGACATCCATGTACGACTCACCATACACTTCCGTCAATTGGCGATGGATTTCAATCGGCTCAGTGCCCTTTGCGTTCAAAAACCGAATAACTGCGCTCAATCCGCACTTGGCGGTAACATCCAACGGGAGCTCCATTCTCAACGGCTATCAAGCCAAGACTGAGCGTCTCAGCGCGGCGTGCGCATGTTCACACACAGCGCGTGAAGCACTCTTCATAACAGTGTGACCAACTGCCACACAAACAGTGTTCTGTAGTTATAAAAAATACGAGACCTTACTTTTGGGATTACCCTCGTACTTAAGTGATTAACATTACGGGATCACACGTTACTGTAAGCTGGAGGTAAGTCATTGCAACCGTCACAATGTTGAATTAAGAAAAACTAAACTCCGTCCGACCAGGCCTTGGAAGTCCCAACGGTACCGACCAGGGACCTTGTCATCCTGAGCCCACAAGCGTCACTGGATGCGGATATGGAGGGGCACGTGGTCTGCACACCGCTCTCCCAGCCGTATGTCAGTTTACGAGACCGGAGCCGCCACATCTCAATCAAGAAGCTCCTCACTTTGCCTCACAAGGGCTGAGTGCATCCCGCTTCCAAACGGCGCTCGGTACATCGGTCACCAATCCCAGTGCTAGCCCACCCCGACAGCGATTAACTTCGATGATTTCACAGGAACCGGTGTTACCTCTGGGCAAGGCCGTTGGCCCAGAATGTTGGATGCATGCGTGCAAACGTGCGTGCATTGTACTGGTGCCCGATGTCAGTTTCATCCGTGTCTCTTGCAGTCGGTCGAGCCTTAAGGGAACGGTTATCACTGGTTGTGGGTAACGCTGGAGTGTCGTTCGATGGTGTCTGACTGTGGTCGATTGCAGGCAGGTCTGGTAACGGGGCAGGCCGAGGCAGCATGTCAACGATGTACAGTATATTGGGTTACAACAGTGTTATGTGGGCGAGCGTTATCCCGTTGGAAAACGCTCTGCAGAAAGCTGTTCGTGAATGGAGGCACAACTCGTCGAATCGACAGACTGACGTACGAATTTGCAGTTAGTGTGCTTGGGTTAACCCCGCTAGTGCTCCTGCTGTCATACGAAATCGCTTCCCAGACCATAACTCCAGGTTGGTTGGTTGATTTGGAGGGAAGGGACCGAACATCGAAGACATCGGTCCCATCGGATCAGGGAAGGCGGTAAGGAAGTCGGCTATGCCCTTTCAAAGAAACCATTCCGGCAACTGCCTGATGTGATTTAGGGAAATCACGGAAAACCTACATGAGGATGGCCGCAGACGGATTTGAACCGTCTTCCTCCCGGATGCGACTCCAATGTGCTACTGTGGTGTGTGTACTGTAAGACCTTCGGTGCACACACCATCAGATTATTTGACTTGTCGTTGTAACGAAGTAGGCGAGTGTCAGCAATATGTCTCGTGGTCTTATCGTGGCGTGTTTATCTTCTGCTGTTAGGTCAGACGATAGAAATGCCACTTGCACGCTTAGAGTAGCAGATTGACGGTGACCAACTTTAAACAAAACTTGATTAATATTCGCACACATTTATTAAAATAATAAAAAGCATAGACATTACGTAACTTGATTCTGGATGCTGTTTACAATTGACAATCTGAAGTTCCTTTGGTCTTGGTACGTTAATCGTATTCTCACATACCTCTGATACTTGACAAAGTGTCTATACATTTCTCTTCATGGCTATTTACAGGAATATGATAATCTTATTAGGTGCAGACTGAAACTTGACTATAGACTGGTACAGACTAATGCAGACAAAATGCAGACTGACTAATCGGAGGTCCGTACACTCGTTATAATACCTTGCGCATTCAGGTATCACTGCGCAAGTGTGATCTGTGTGGAGAAAAGGTTCTACGTTAGCAGCAATCTCATTGGCTGCGTTACATATTAATACACAGATCGGCGGAAGCAGAACTTGGTCCGTCTCTAAGGCAGCGCCATCTCGTAGTGCGGAGACGGACGAGCGCTGCGCCTGCGCTGTTGTGCTTAGCGGGGCGCGCTCTAGTGGGAACGTTGTGTACGCGCTGACTACGCTGAACTAAGTACACAACAGCTACCCACTGCGACACCTCATTCGGTGTAACTCCAGGTGTAGGTCCAGTGTGTCTAGCACGCAGACAGGTTGGTTGCACGCCCTCAGCTGGCCTCATAATCAACACACGGTCATCACTCACACCGAGGCACAACCAGCTTTCGTCAGAGAACACAACACACCTCCATCCTGCCCTCCAATGAGCTCTCGCTTGACACCACTGAAGTCGCGAAAGGTGGTGGTTTGGGGTCAGTGGAATAGACGCTACGGGGCGTCTGGTTTGGAACTGTCCTTGAAGTGAAATATAACAGTTCCTGAAGAATACTCAGTATTGTACAACACTCAGTATAATGTCGTTTATTGAAACTGAACTCAAACAATCACTATATACACACAAAGAAAACAAATCACATGTAGACGACTATTCATCAAGAGCATCGGTGAGGTCCGTCGGAGCTAGTCCTAGCTCGGCGAGGAACTGGCTGTACTGCTGCTGCGCTGGCCTTATAAAGCCGGCGGAGGTCGGCGGATTACTCCAACTTTCCCTGTGTCTGTGAGGCGACCACTGCAGAAAAAGGTTCACGTTAGTCTCTAGCAAGTTCTGTTTATTTTGAAGAATTGTTTTCCTCTTGGTTACGTCTGCAAGTGCTTGTGTATGTTATGTGGTACACAGGGGTGTCTTGAGTGTAGTCTGCCTGGCAGGGGCCGTCTGTGGCAGATGTAACAGTTCCCTATGGCACTCTGGTGCTCAAATTGCTGCTGCAGTGCAGTAAGACGGGCTCAGGGCCATACGCCGAACACGACCGTCTTCCGTCTCGGCTGTGCCACATGGCCGTCCGTAATCCAGTTTTCTTGCGACCGTACATTCCCGTCAGCACCTCTGACAGCAGTGATGTGCAGTGGCTACATTCCTGCCACGTCTTTCTGCAATATCGCAGAACGAACATGCAGCTTGTCATAGCCCAATTACAAGACCTCGCACAAAGTGAGTGAGCTGTTGATAATGTTATTTTTGTCACCTTAAAGGCATTCTTGACTAACATACATTCACCACGTCCAGTCTCTAAGGTAACTAAAGCTCACGACGGTTAAAGCGTGTATTTAGGGCAAACGTGATTTGTCCTCATAGCGACGCTCCTAGCGCCACTGTTACGTGAATGGCACGAAATCTGAACAGACGTCATCTTTCAGATGTAGAAACACGCCTGCCGAGTTTCTTTTTTGTTTTGCGTCTCCTTCTTGCTGCTGCGATTTTTTTCCCCGTCAGTGTATTGTCCGTGACCTGTGGAGCAGCAGCTCCTCCTAGGCACCCCTGTATCGTCTCGGGGGTGGCCTGTTGTCCCCTGTGCCAGGCTGCTGGGTCTGACAGCTTAGTTAAAGTGATGTTACTGCTCCTACATATTTACTCTTCTTACATCTTGTGCG
Source organism: Schistocerca americana (assembly GCF_021461395.2). NCBI lineage: Eukaryota > Metazoa > Arthropoda > Insecta > Orthoptera > Acrididae > Schistocerca > Schistocerca americana. The sequence goes on from NC_060127.1 coordinate 199,429,826, forward strand.
TTTTTGAAACAGGTTCCTGAACGAATGTGTCTCTTACTGTAACAGTAGAAACAGTCGAGATTGTCGGGACCGCTTCGTATAGAAGCCACATTATGTGAGCTGTGTTTGCCAATTGGCAGAACACCCTGTACACAGCATTCATCACTATCTTTGCTAAATAAGCAAGAATGTGCAAGAAAGTTATAGTATACATGGCGAATCGAAAGGTTGCGCACAAACTGAAAAAGTTGATACAGGTCTTAAAATACAAGCTTTGAGGTAGGGATTTAAGGTCTTGGAAGCAACCTGTGACAGGGAAAGCTTTCGATCGTCAGGAGCAACACGGAGAATCAACATATGCGCTTCTTAATTTCAGAAAAGATAATGTACTGCTTACTGAACAATTTTGGCGTTAGAGGAAGTTTTCAAAATGGCGACTTGGTGGAGCGCCTGCACGCTTTTCTTTGCAGCTACCTGACAGACTTTAAACCACATTTCGTAGGCGCTGGATCCGAAGGGAGGTCGCAATGCGAGGTTACCTCGCTGTCCTAATCTCACGACTCATTATTTTTCATTCTTATCAATTTTTTGGTGGGGGCGTACCACAACCATGGTGTACTTGTATGTGAATTTCTTGGTGTGCTTGGTGGAATGCTCACGAGTTTTCTACGTTCGTGTTGTTCCTGAATTGCTTTTCACGGTCGCCACGGTGAGCACCTTTTGTGACGTACACCACTGTTTAGTCAACAGTTCACTATGTTTTCTAGGCGTAAGTAGTTTGTCCACAGACTGTCTTTGTCGCTGCTAACATTCCAAAGCTTTCACTGGCTAGGTTCTATATCGAAAACCACACCTTCCTATTCCAAAGTTATTGCCTTTCGACTCAGCTACCAGTCTCTTTAAACGCCCTGTGTCAGGAAGTCCATCACGCAACCGACGAGGGCTACGACAGTGCAGCTGTATCCCCTCCAATGCCTCCTCCCACGACCATTCAGAAAAAAAAATCGCAAATGGGCCTGGCATCCGGCCCTGCCATAAGCGTATCAGTTCTGTATACGTTTGAAGAAAGCCACAACGTGTAATGAATGTGGATTGTAGCACGTGTGCGGCCATCAGCTCGATGTCGTCAAATCTCGAAACTAAATCGTCATTCGCCTATATCCTTCTTCCAACTGAACGTCTCCCTACGTTCAAAACTTTCCAGTAGCGATTCGTGACAACTTTTCTCGCGATGCCAGTTAAACACTACTAAAAATGATAATGTAGAAAGTATTCGCTTGTAAAGGAATGTTACACACCTGAACCAAAAATGATGAGCAGCTACTATTCTCACTCATTAAGAAAAGTCTAGGCACGTCAGCAAATTTACATCCATGTTTAATGATACGTAAACAGATTGCACCAATTCTTTCATTAACCGTGTTCCATGTTGTAGGTGTTGTGGTCTTCAGTCCTGAGACTGGTTTGATGCAACTCTCCATGCTAATCTATCCTGTGCAAGCCTCTTCATCTCCGAATGAATACTGCAACTTACATCCTTCTGAATCTACGTAGCGTATTCAGCTCTTGGTCTCGCTCTGTGATTTTTACCCTCCACGCTTCCCACCAGTATTAAATTCGTGATATCTTGATGCTTCGAAATGTGTCCTACGAACCAAGCCCAACTTCTAGTCAAGTTGTGTCACAAATTCCTCTTCTCCCCAGTTCTCTTCAGTACCTCCTCGTTAGTTACGTGATCTACCCAGCTAATCTTCTGTAGCAACACATTTGGAAAGCTCCTATTCTGTTCTTGTCCAAACAGCTTATCGTCCATGTTTAACTTCGATACATGGCTCCACTCCATAGAAATACTTTCAGAAAAGACTTCCTGACACTTAAACCTATACTCGATGTTAACAAATTTCTCTTCTTCAGAAACGCTTTCCTTGCCATATCCAGTTTACGTTTTATATCCTCTCTTCTTCAAGCGTCATCAGTTATTTTGCTTCTCAAATAACAAAACTCATTTACTACTTTAAGGGTCTCATTTCCCAATGTAATACCCTCAGCATCACCCGATTTAATTTGACTACATTCCATTATCCTCGTTTTGCTTTTGTTGATGTTCATCTTATATCCTCCTTTGAAGACACTGACCATTCCGTTCAACTGCTCTTCCAAGTCCTTTCCTCTCTCTGACAGAATTACAATGTCATCAGCAATCCTCAAAGTTTTTATCTTTTTTTCTCCATAGATTTTAATTCCTGCTCCAAATTTCTCTTTTGTTTCCTTTACTGCTTGCTTAATAACATCGGTGATCGGCTACAACCCTGTCTCACTCCCTTCTCAACCACTGCTTACCTTTTGTGTCCCTCGACTCTTGTGGCTGCCATCTGGTTTCTGTGCAAATTGTAAATAGCCTTTTGCTCCATGTATTTTACTCCTGCCATCTTCAGAATCTGAAAGAGAGTATTCCAGTGAATATTGTCAAAAGCTTTTTCTAAGTGTACAAATGCTAGAAACGTAGATTCGCCTTCCTTAACCTATATTCTAAGATAAGTCGTAGGGTCAATGTAGCCTCGAATGTTGCAACATTTCTACGGAATCCAAACTGATATTCCCTGAGATCGGTTTCTATCAGTTTTTCAATTCGTCTGTAAGGAATTCGTTTTGGTATTTTGCAACGGTGACTCACTAAACTTAATATTAACGTGTTCCATATATTCCACGAATAATTCGAGAGGTACAACCTAAATGGATGAGGGAAATAGCCAGAATATACATCAATAAAGGACAAGCAAATCACAGAAACTTTACTGGTTTACTGTATTAACAACACAGTGCATAGTGCCTTTCAGCCTTAGGCAATCCAAATCGAGTAAATCAGAAAGGACGGTGCTACTTTGGAAAGAGTTTCAGACTCCTCGGTTCACTAGACATCTTTTTTTTGCCTCATTAGAATGTTCTTTTTTTCTCAAAGAAAATAGTTCTGGCCGGGTGTGGGTACTGAGTTCAGCAAGTTACTACTTGTCACGCAGCTGCACAACGAGAACTCGTGAATACAGACATCCCGATAACTTGTGGAAATACTGGCAAACGAAGACTGTACTGAAGTTTCTTTTTAACTGCTAGGGACTCCCAATATTCTGCTCCACGATAGACGGTAGCCCGTTGAATATGTCGCCGTGAGTACGCAAAACTACTTTCCGAAACATGGACATAGAGGCAAAGTCTAGATGAACGCCGTTTTTGTATCATGTATTATAGTTGCGAAAATCACAGTTCATCTGAAACTGGGTTTTATTGTCAGAGACGAAAACCATTAAGCAGTAAATGTGATGGGTAAGATTTCCTACTTCCTTATAAAAGAGTTCTGAAAGACTGGCTGCTAGGCAACATTCTTATTGCCCGCTCCTCCTGAATGAACGTTTTGTTTACTGTAGCAGAGCTACTCGACGTAATTCCGTAAGGAAGCGACAATACGCAAGCCAAGAACCTTGACTTTAGGTCGATACAACGAGAGACGCCTCTATGCACAAAAAATGCTGAATAGAACTTCTTGATTAGTTTGCCAATCTGCTGACTGCTTTTCAACTTGTTATCCACTTGGACGCCAGCGAAGTTTACTCTCTGTCTTTAACTTATTTTATGACCATTAATGCTTACTTGTGTTGCCAAATGGTCATTATTGCATGTTTGAAATCATATAAAGTGAATCAGTGCCCAGTTGTGCAGCGTCATACGTTACTTTCAGCCATCCTGAGGTTAGTTTCGTACCTGTGACATCCTGCGGTTTCTGTTATGATGTTGAGACTCCATCTGTGGAGGATGGGTGCCGTTAATGCCAGAACTCGTTAGTTTGCCAAGTAATAATATAATAATGTCGTGTGACGAGGGCCTCCCGTCGGGTAGACCGTTCGCCTGGTGCAAGTCTTTCGACTTGACGCCACTTCGGCGACTTGCGCGTCGATGGGTTTGCCAAGTGGAGTAATGCGATCCACACAATCAAAGACTTTGGCAAGGTTACAAAATATACCAGGAGTATAATTTATCTTGCTTTGCTCAGCAGCCGCTTAAATTGTGAAGTGCTGTACTCATTTCACTGTAAAGAAATATTCACGAAAGAAGTTGTCAGTTAATATCCTATCACATCCACTTTCTCATAGACTTCTGAAAAGACTCGAAGGAGTTAAATAGGTCTGTAATTAAATATATCTTCCCTATATGCAGTTTTATAAAGCACTGTTCCTACGCACATTTATATCTGTAATCATTTCATATTCAGTTCCTACATTGCAGCGAGTCCGCCGCTCGTGGTCTCGCGGTAGCGTTCTCGCCTCCCGAGCACGGGATCACCGGTTCGATTCCCGGCCGGGTCAGGGATTTTCACCTGACCCGATATGAATGGGCGTTCTTGTGTCATCATCATGATTCATCCCCATTACAGTAGGAGGAAGGCAACGGCAAACCACCTCCATTAGGATCTAGAACGGCGGTGGGGGTCTCCTGTATCGTTCCCCTACACTTTGTAAAGAAGCATGGGACTTCATTTCCACTTACATATTGTAGTCGTTTCTAAATCTGTGTTATAATCTGTGTATACTTCCCTGTTGCCTACGTTGTTCAAAATGGTTCAAATGGCTCTAAGCACTATGGGACTCAACGTCGGAGGTCATCAGTCCCCTAGACTTAGAACTACTTAAACCTAACCAACCTAAGGACATCACACATATGCCCGAGGCAGGATTCGAACCTGTTACCGTGGAAGCAGCGCGGTTCCGGACTGAAGCGCCTAGAACCGCTCGTCCTCAGCGGGCGGCGCTTACGTTGTACGATACCAAGCAATTGTCAACTGCTGAGGTCATCGGTCCCTAGACTTATACGCTACTTAAACTAACTTATGCTAAGAACAACATACACCACACCCATGCTCGGCGGAGGACTCGAACTTCCGGCGGGGGGGGGGGGGGGGGGGGGGGGGCAATGCGTGACATGGCGCGCCTCAAATCGCGCCGAGCGGCAGTGGTTTAACAGTGAGCAAATACCAATACAAATCTACGCAGAGTATGCGAATAAACCTGCCCAACTTCTAGAGCAGTATCATTGGAGGAGCGAAGTGGTTCTCACAATTGGAAAAAAAAGTGCAGGTCGCTCCCGTTTTCAGGAAATGTCGTCGAGCGGACGCACAAAACTATAGACATATATCTCCGACGTCCGTCATTTGTAGAATTTGGAACGTATTTTATGCTCGCGTATTATGACATTTCTGGTTGCCGAATATTACCTCCGTAGGGACCACCGTGAATTCCGAAAACAACGATCGTGTGAAACCCAGCCCGCTCCGTTCGTCAACGTGGCCCAGCAAGTAGTAGATACAGGCGCTTAGGGAGATGCTGTATTCCCTAACTTACGGACGCCGTTCCCTACTGGCGCCTAATATAAACGGAATATGAGCGTAAGGCATGTCTGACCAACTGTATCATTGGACTCAAGAGTTTGTAGCAAACAGGACACAGTGTGTCATTTTGAACGGAGGGGATTCTTCAGGCGTAACTTCTGACATCCCCGGTGGGTTTTATAGAAGGATTACTTTACGCAATATACGGTTTGTACGTGGCCAAGTAGATAACGGCGGAAGTTCCATGAGGCTTTTCAAGAATAATGCTGTAGTAGGGAAAGAAGTAACGGTGCTAGAAAACTGTCGCGAAATGCAGTTTGCAGGGAGTGCAAATTGACGCTAAACACAAACAAGTGTGACATACTGCGAGCACGTTGGCGGAAAGACCGCTTATTGTACGGTTCTACAATTGCAGAACAATGACTAGAAGCAGTCACTTCCATAAAATATCTAGGAGTATGCGTACGGAGCGATTTGAAGTGGAACGGTTGCATAAAATCAGTCGCGAATAAGCCAAATCCCAGACTGAGATTCAGTCGAAGAATTCTCGGCAAATGTTGGCCATCAACAAAGGAAGTAGCTTACAAAGCACTCGTTCGACTGATGCTTGAGTATTGCTCGTCAGTACGGGATGCGTATCAGATGCGACTGATAGAGGAAGTAGGGAGTGTCCAAAGCAGATCGTTGCAGGTTCATTTAGTAACCACAAAAGCCTCATATAAATGACCAGCCTTATACAGTGGCAGACGCAGCAAACAGCCGTTGCGCATCACGGTGTGGTTTATTGTTGAGTGAGAGTGTTCAAAAAATGGTTCAAATGGCTCTGAGCGCTATGGGACTTAACTTCTGAGGTCATCAGTCCCCTAGAACGTAGAACTACGTAAACCTAACTGACCTAAGGACATCACACACATCCATGCCCGAAGCAGGATTCGAACCTGCGACCGTAGCGATCACGCACTTCCTAGAACCTCCGAGAGTGTAGTTTCCTAGAAGAGTCAACAAATATATTCTTTTCCCCCTACGTACATGTCGCGGAAAGACCACTAAGGTAAAACCAGAGAAATTGGAGCCCACACGGAGGCTTGCCGTCAATTCTTCATCCCGCGAACTGTTCGCGACTGGAACAGGAAGGGGGCAAACTGATAGTGGTCCACAACGTACCCTCCGCCACACTACACAAGCTGGCCTGCGGAGTATAGATGTAGAACTGTTCGAGGCAACTGTAGCAGTCCGCGAATTTGGTTGTGCTATAGTCTGATTCACAAGAACGACTGTTGTCTAATTCGCAGAGCATACGGCTCCCGTGTAATCCCGGTCGGCTTGGCGAGCTCCTCAAACGGTTAACTGCACGCCAGCTGTTACGGCCAACACCGAACCTGCTAACGCCGGTATTACGCTATCATTTTCCTTTGTCAAAGTTGACATGTCAGATACTTGTTCGAACGGCTCCCTCCCGTCGGAGGTTCGAATCTTCCCTCGGGCATGGGAGTGTGTGTGTTGTCCTTAGCATAGGTTAGTTCCAGTTAGATTAAGCAGTGTGTAAGCCTACGGACCGATGGTATCAGCAGTTTCGTTCCATAACAGCTTACCACAAATTTCCAGTTTCAGATATTTATGTCAAAGAAATTTGATGGTGTAACTGGGAACTTGGTCAAATCTCGACTGCCGTCAAATAAATATGATCAAATCTAAGGCCTCGCCGTCGATTTGATCACAAAAGTCGTTCGTCTCCTGTTCACTGCAATGTGAAATGTAACCCCTTGGAGCGCTGGCGTCGCTACAGCCGTCCCTGCAGTGTGTTTGTAAACATGGCCTCAAAGTTGGTGTGTTCTTTCAAACTCTTTTTTTTTTTTAAATAAACTTGCTTCGACTAGGGTAGGGGGTGGGCACGGGCACAGTTATGCTATTAAGGGGGGGTAGGACGTTAAACGGGCCGACTTGGAGCAGGGGAGGCACCACAATACATTTTAATCTCCACTGTCTATACATTTACAAATAAATTCATTAAACTTTGTCAGCATGACCAGGAAGGATTCAGAATTCACACATAGCAGTAGAAGTTCGAAAACGTAACGAAGTAATTTTTTTTACATTTGAAATTTCATCATTTTTTTCACTTACTAAAGGCAGCATTTGTTGCTATAGGTACACTTTTCTTCATAAGTAAGAGAGATGGTTCGATGAATTTTGCATGGCATACAAACCATACTTAAAGGAATCTGAAACTCTAGAATTTTCCAAATCTATTAAAAACTGAGGTAATTAACTACAAAATTTGTGTTTTTCCTAAACATGAAGTTTAAAATACAACAGATCATTCGTTTTTTCATAAATTCAATAAATTCTAGAGTTTCATACACCCGTGAAAGAAAACTGTATTTCTAGATTTACTGTCGGTATGGTACACGGCCCCACGCATATGAGAGATATGAGTGGAAATTAGTGGAGTTCGGTGGCAGGAGGAACAAGACTTCTGGTCAGGTGACTACAGGGTTATAAACGCAAAATCAAATAGGGGTAATGCAGGAGTAGGTTTAATAATGAATAGGAAAATAGGAATGCGGGTAAGCTACTACAAACAGCATAGTGAACGCATTATTGTGGCCAACATAGATACGAAGCCCACGCCTAACACAGTAATACAAGTTAGTATGCCTACTAGCTCTGCAGATGACGAAGAAATTGAAGAAATGTATGATGAAATAAAAGAAATTGTTCAGATAGTGAAGGGAGACGAAAATTTAATAGTCATTTGTGACTGGAATTCATCAGTAGGAAAAGGGAGAGAAGGAATATAGTAGGTGAATATGGATTGGGGGTAAGAAACGAAAGAGGAAGCCGCCTGGTAGAATTTTGCACAGAGCACAACCTAATCATAGCTAACACGTGGTTCAAGAATCATAAAAGAAGATTGTATACATGGAAGAAGCCTGTAAGATACAGACAGGTTTCAGATAGATTATATAATGGTAAGACAGAGATTTAGGAACCAGGTTTTAAATTGTAAGACATTTCCAGGGGCAGATGTGGACTCTGACCACAATCTATTGGTTATGAACTGTAGATTAATACTGCAAAAAGGTGGGAATTTAAGGAGATGGGACCTGGATAAACTGACTAAACCAGAGGTTGTACAGAGTTTCAGGGAGAGCATAAGGGAACAATTGAGAAGAATAGGGGAAAGAAATACAGCAGAAGAAGAATGGGTAGCTTTGAGGGATGAAGTGGTGAAAGCAGCAGAGGATCAAGTAGGTAAAAAGACGAGGGCTAGTAGAAATCCTTGGGTAATAGAAGAGATATTGAATTTAATTGATGAAAGGAGAAAATATAAAAATGCAGTAAATGAATCAGGCAAAAAGGAATACAAACGTCTCAAAAATGAGATAGACAGGAAGTGCAAAATGGCTAAGCAGGGATGGCTAGAGGACAAACGTAACGATGGAGAGGTTTATCTCACTAGGGGTAAGATAGATACTGCCTACAGGAAAATCAAAGAGACCTTTGGAGAAAAGAGAACCACTTGTATGAATATCAAGAGCTCAGATGGAAACCTAGTTCTAAGCAAATAAGGGAAAGCAGAAGGGTGGAAGGAGTATATAGAGGGTCCATACAAGGGCGATGTACTTGAGGACAATATTATGGAAATGGAAGAGGATGTAGATGAAGATGAAATGGGAAATATGATACTGCGTGAAGAGTTTGACAAAGCACTGAAAGACCTGAGTCGAAACAAGCCCCCGGAGTAGACAACATTACATTAGAACTACTGACAGCCTTGGGAGAGCCAGTCCTGACAAAACTCTACCATCTGGTGAGCAAGATGTATGAGACAGGCGAAATACCCTCAGACTTCAAGAAGAATATAATAATTCCAATCCCAATGAAAGCAGGTGCTGACAGATGTGAAAATTACCGAACTATCAGTTTAATAAGTCAAGGCTGCAAAATACTAACGCAAATTTTTTACAGACGAATGGAAAAACTAATAGAAACCGACCTCGGGGAAGATGAGTTTTGATTCCGTAGAAATATCGGAACACGTGAGGCAATACTGACCCTACGACTTATCTTAGAAGCTAGATTGAGGAAAGGCAAACCTACGTTCCTAGCATTTGTAGACTTAGAGAAAGCTTTTGACAATGTTGACTGGAATACTCTCTTTCAAATTCTGAAGGTGGCAGGGGTAAAAAACAGGGAGCGAAAGGCTATTTACGATTTGTATAGAAACCAGATGGCAGTTATAAGAGTCGAGGGGCCTGAAAGGGAAGCAGTGGTTGGGAAGGGAGTGAGACAGGGTTGTAGCCTATCCCCAATGTTATTCAATCTCTATATTGAGCAAGCAGTGAAGGAAACAAAAGAAAAATTCGGAGTAGGTATTAAAATCCATGGAGAAGAAATAAAAACTTTGAGGTTTGACATTGTAATTCTGCTAGAGACAGCAAAGGACGTGGAAGAGTAGTTGAACGGAATGGATAGTGTCTTGAAAGGAGGATATAAGATGAACATGAACAAAAGCAAAACTAGGATAATAGAATGTAGTCGAATTAAATCGGGTGATGCTGAGGGAATTAGATTAGGAAATGAGACACTTAAAGTAGTAAAGGAGTTTTGCTATTTGGGGAGCAAAATAACTGATGATGGTCGAAGTTGAGAGGATATAAAATGTAGACTGGCAATGGCAAGGAAAGCATTTCTGAAGAAGAGAAATTTGTTAACATCGAGTATAGGTTTAAGTGTCAGGAAGTCGTTTCTGAAAGTATTTGTATGGAGTGTAGCCATGTATGAAAGTGAAACATGGACGATAAATAGTTTGGAGAAGAAGAGAATAGAAGCTTTGGAAATGTGGTGCTACAGAAGAATGCTGAATATTAGATGGATGGATCACACAACTAATGAGGAAGTATTGAATAGGATTGGGGAGAAGAGAAGTTTGTGGCACAACTTGAGTAGAAGAAGGGATCGGTTGGTAGGACATGTTCTGAGGCATCAAGAGATCACCAGTTTAGTATTGGAGGGTAGCGTGGAGGGTAAAACTCGTAGAGGGAGACCAAGAGATGAATACACTTAGCAGATTCAGAAGAATGTAGGTTGCAGTAGGTACTGGGAGATGAAGAAGCTTGCACAGGATAGAGTAGCATCAAACCAGTCTCAGGACTGAAGACCACAACAACAACAACAACAACATGAGTGTCACATTTTCACTAACTCATGTACAACTATAGTGTGATTTGTTTTTCAACTTCATGCGAAGTATTTATGAAAACATCTGTCCACTGCACTTATACAATGAGGAGCCAAAGAAGCTGGTACACCTGTATAATATGGTGTAGGGTCCCCGCGAGCACGCAGAAGTACCGCAACACGACGCGACATGGACTCGACTAATGTCTGAAGCAGTGCTGGAGGGAAGTGACATCATGAATTGTACAGGGCTGTCCATAAATATGTAAGAGTACTAAGGGTGGAGATCTCTTCTGAAAAGCACGTTGCAAGGCTTCCCACATATGCCCAATAATGTTCATGTCTGGGGAGTTTGGTGGCAGCGGAAGTGTTCAATCTCTGAAGAGTGGTCCTTGAGCCACTCTGTAGCAATGAGAGACGTGTGAGGTGTCGCACTGTGCTGCTGGAAGTGGCCAAGTCCGTCGGAATGCACAATGGACCTGAATGGACGCAGCTGATAAGACAGGGAGCTTACGTACTTGTCACTTCTCAGAGTCGTATCTAGATGTATCAGGGGTCCCAACTGTGCACGCCCCACATCATTGCAGAGCCTCCAACAGCTTGAACAGACCCCTGCTGACATGCAGGGTCCATGGATTCATGACGTTGTCTCCATTCCCGTACACGTCGATCCACTCGAAGTAATTTGAAACGAGACTGGTCGGACTAATCGACATGTTGTTGTCGGTGTGGACGGGCCCAGACGAGGCGTGACTTTGCGTCGCGCAGTCATCAAAGACAGAAGAGTGGGCCGTCGGCTCCGAAAGCCCATATCGATCATGTTTCGTGGAATGATGTTTCGCACGCTGACACTTGTTGATGGTCCAGGATTGAAATCTGCAGCAATTTGCGAAAGGATTCCACTTCCGTCTCGTTGAACGTTTCTCTTCACTCGTCGTTGGTGCAGTTCTTGCAGGAACTTCTTCCGGCCGCAGCGATGTCGGACATTAGATGTGTTACCGGATTCCTAATATCCACGATACACTCGTGAAATGGTCGTACGGGAAATCCCCATTTTATCTGCACCTCGGAGATGCTGTGTCACATCGGTCGTGCGCCGACTATAACACCACGTTCAAACTCACTTAAATCTTGATAACTTGCCATTCTAACAGCAGTAGCCGATCTAACAACTGCGCCAGACATATTTGTCTTACACAGGCGTTGCCGAGCGTTGCGTCGTGTTCTGCCTTTTTTCATGCTCATATCTCTGTATTTGAGTACGCGTGCCTATACCAGTCTCTTTGGCGCTTCAGTGTGCAGTATGTATGACAAACAAACATCGAAATACCAATGGATGACGGAAATGAAAGAGAGGTCTAAATGCGAGATTATCATTCAAGTTGAATGGACGATATTGCCGTCCTCATTGAAAGTGAAGAGTAATGACATGATCTGCTGAATGGAATGACCAATTTAATGAGTACAGAATATGCATTGAGGTTAAATCGAAGAAAGACGAAAGTAAGAGAAGTGAGAGAAATGAGAACAGAGAGAAACATAATATCTTGATTGATGGTCTCGAAGTGCGATGAAGTTAAGGAATTCTACTACCTAGGCAGGAAAGTAACCCATGATGGATGGAGTGAGGATGACATAAAAAGCAGGTTAGTACTGAGAAAAAGGGCGTTCCTTGCCGAGAGCTGTCAACTGGTATGAAACAGTCAGGAAGGAATTTCTGAGATTTTACGTTCCGAGCACAGCACTGCATCGATTGTGGGACTTTCGGGAGAAGGGAAATCGAAGCATTTATGATACGGTACTACAGAAGAATGTTGAAAATCAGGCTAACTGATAAGGTAAGGAACGAGGAGGTTGTCCGCACAGTCGGCGAGGAAAGGAATATATGGAAAACACTGACAAGTAGAAGGGACAGGGCGGTAAGACGTCTGTTAAGACACCAGCGAATAACTTCCATGCCACTAGAGGAAGCTGTAGAGGGTAAAAAAGGTAGAGGAAGAAAGAGATTGGAATATATTCAGCAAACAATAGATGACGGAGGTTGCAAGTGCTACTCTGAGATGAGAACGTTGGCACAGGAGAGGAATTTGAGACAGACCGCATCAAACCGGTCAGAAGAGTGATAAATCAAAATAAACATGAGGATCTGAGTCAGAGTAGCTTCGCTCCTTCAGTGTCCTACAACGCGCTGCTGCTGGGCGAGTTCATTCAGACACTCGATGTAGAATTGTGTTGGTGGCCCGCCAGAACCAAGGGCCTTCCCTCTTTTCAGTAAATTTAGTTGCATTTCTATCCCGTCGTCACTTATTTTGATACCTGCAGTTCAGGCGTTCGTGTGACGGTTTAAAAGGGAAACCACAAAACCATCTTCCTGAGTGAGGTAGTTTTGGAAAAGAAGGTGATGATGTTTGGTTTGTGGGCGCTCAACTGTGCGATCACCAGCGCCCGGACAAAGTCCCAGTTTTTTCCCAGTCCAAGCTGGCCACTGCCACGAGTGATGATGATGAAACGATGAGAGCACAAACACACAGTCCCCGGGCAGAGGAAATTCATAACCCGGCCGGGCATCGAACCCGTCACCCCGTGATCCAGAGCTAGCAACGCTAGCCACTAGACCACGAGCTGCGGAAAAACAGAAGGTTTAGTATTTCGACGTTCTCTGTCATGCTCCTTTGCGTTGACGCTGTTGTCGTAGAGTGACATACCGGGTGATCAAAAAGTCAGTATAAATTTGAAAACCGAATAAATCAAGGAATAATGCAGATAGAGAGGTACAAATTGACACACATGTTTGGAATGACATGGGGTTTTATGAGAGCCAAAAAAATACAAAAGTTCAAAAAATGTCCGACAGATGGCGCTTCATCTGATCAGAATAGCAATAATTAGCATAACAAAGTAAGACAAAGCAAAGATGATGTTCTTTACAGGAAATGCTCAATATGTCCACCATCATTCCTCAACAATAGCTGTAGTCAAGGAATGATGTTGTGAACATCACTGTAAAGCATGTCCGGAGTTATGGTGAGGCATTGTCTTGCAGCATCCCTAGAGATGTCGGTCGATCACGATACACTTACGACTTCAGGTAACCCCAAAGCCAATAATCGCGCGGACTGAGGTCTGGGGACCTGGTAGGCCAAGCATGACGAAAGCACACGATCATTACCAAACGACGCGCGCAAGAGATCTTTCACGCGTCTAGCAATATGGGGTGGAGCGCCATCCTGCATACACATCGTACGTTCCAGCAGGTGTTTATCAGCCAGGCTCGGGATGAGCGTTTCTGTAACATATCGGCGTACCGCTCACGCGTCACGGTAGCAGTTACAAAACCAGAATCACACATTTCCCCGAAGATTCAGAAGGATGTAGGCTGCAGTATGTACTGGGAGATGAAGAAGCTTGCACAGGATAGGGTAGCATGGAGAGCTGCATCAAACCAGTGTCAGGACTGAAGACCACAACAACAACAACATCACTACGAAAGTGCACCTGCAAACATCCAGACTCCAGAAGCACTGCTCCTTCACTTATCACGACGCCAGTTACGGTGATATATAATGTACACTAGCTACTTTCCTCTATTGCTTGTTGAAAGAAAATGAGTTTTAAGACTGTATTTATTCACAAAATTACAGCTTGCTCAAGAACGTGGAAACACTGAAAATATTTGCCGCGTGCAATCACAAACAGTTGTTGCAAAACTGTCTATGTTCACTGCTGCTTCGCTTCTCGCCAGTGCAAATTTAAATTTCAAGTAACTGCTCAAAATCACTCACTGAGGCTGCGTTGGGAGTGTTTCTAATCGTGCTGAAAGCGGCGGTGTGAGGCTGAGCTGAGTCGAATTACGCAAAGTTCGACGCTTCGCACACTGGAAGCGCTTCTGTCGACTCGCCACCCAGACACTGCCTGCAGGTTCAAAATGGTTCAAGTGGCTCTGAGCGCTATGGGACTTGACTTCTGAGGTCATCAGTCGCCTAGAACTTAGAACTACTTAAACCTAACTAACCTAAGGACATCACACACAACCATGCCCGAGGCAGGATTCGAACCTGCGACATAGCGGTCGCGCGGTTCCGGACTGAAGAGCCTAGAGCCGCTCGGCCACCACGGCCGGCACTGCCTGCGGGATTACGGCGCTAGAGCTGCCCCCGGAGTGACTCGCCGCCAGAAGACACCGCTGCCGAAAGCCGAACGACGGGAAGGCGCGGAAAGCGGGGAGGGCGGCGGTCCGCGCCTGCCACGTCTCACACCGCCGCGCCCCACTCTGATTCCGAGAGAAACTGTGGTGTCACCGCCAGACGCCACACTTGCTAGGTGGTAGCCTTTAAATCGGCCCCGGTCCGTTAGTATACGTCGGACCCGCGTGTCGCCACTGTCAGTGATTGCAGACCGAGCGCCGCCACACGGCAGGTCTAGAGAGACTTCCTAGCACTCGCCCCAGTTGTACAGCCGACTTTGCTAGCGATGGTTCACTGACAAATTACGCTCTCATTTGCCGAGACGATAGTTAGCATACGTCATTTGCTACGACCTAGCAAGGAGCCATTATCATTTGCTATTTATCTTGTGATGCATGTACCGTCAGACCGATGTTCACCAATTATGGATTAAAGTTAAGTATTCCAGAGGCTACGTACTTTATTTACTAGACTCAACTCCTTTAACTGTTCCAGACCTCACGCCAGCCTGCGTGAGCTAAAACGCGTGCCTTTCGGCTACCTCCTAGTGGCTTGGCTGTCTTGCCAAGTCACAACAGAAACACTCAAAATTAAAGCTTCTCTCTCAAGTACACATCACATTACAATAACTTTACATTCATCACTGTCATTTGGTGGCCTCTCTACACGTGAACTACACAATATTACGTAAACTATTAACGATAATCAAAATCGTGCTCACATTCGGTTTTTTGCACAGAGAAATTATGCTAAGGAAAGTTGTTGTTGTTGTTGTGGTCTTCAGTCCTGAGACTGGTTTGATGCAGCTCTCCATGCTACTCTATCCTGTGCAAGCTTCTTCATCTCCCAGTACCCACTGCAACCTACATCCTTCTGAATCTGCTTAGTGTACTCATCTCTTGGTCTCCGTCTACGATTTTTACCATTCACGCTGCCCTCCAATACTAAATTGGTGGTCCCTTGATGCCTCAGAACATGTCCTACCAACCGATTCCTACCTCTAGTCAAGTTCCTCTACGCCCCAGTTCTATTCAGTACCTCCTCATAAGGTACGTGACCTACCCATCTAATTTTCGGCATTCTTCTGTAGCACCACATTCCGAAAGCTTTTATTCTTGTCTAAGCTGTTTCACTTCCACACATGGCTACACTCCACGCAAATACTTTCAGAGAAGACTTCCTAACGCTTAAATCTGTACTTGATGTTAACAAATTTTTCTTCAGAAACGCTTTCCTTGCGAGAGGTTGTCCGCATTTTATGTCCTCTCTACTTCCACCATCATCATTTATGTTGCTCCCCAAATAGTAAAACTCATCTACTACTTCAAGTGTCTCATTTCCTAATCTAATTCCCTCAGCATCACTCGATTTGATTCGACTACATTGCATTATCCTCCTTTTGCTTTTGTTGATTTCATCTTATATCCTCTTTTCAAGACACTGTCATTCCGTTCAGCTGTTCTTCCAGGTCCTTCGCTGTCCCTCACAGAATTACAAAACTCAAAAAGTTTATATTTCTTCTCCATGGATTTTAATTCCTACTCTAAATTTTTCTTTTGTTTCCTTTACTGCTTGCTCAAAATATAATATACAAGTAAAGTTATATGAATACAAGTGGCCAGCTTAAAAACAGCATCACGTCGCACTCCTCTCATTAGTGCTGTTTATAACGATTTGTTTACGTAATGTGTATATGTAAACATACAGCTATAAATGTCCCCGTTTGTAGTCGGTAATTATAACAATATGTTTACTTTTGTACTGTAACATATAGCTATAATCAGCGGTGGAAATATATTTGCGAACGTCGACCGTGTGCGGCTGTTTCTTGTTGGATCGTCTGATCAGTCGGAAGTTGCATTGCAGAGGAGAGTAAATGCCTATTCAAAATATACTTATTTTTGGAAGGCTCAACATGAATTTCCTAATGGACAGTAGTTTATTATGCATTTACCAGTAGAATATGGCGCGGAGAAAACATTTCGCCGCATGCAACTTCCGTCCGATTTCGACGAAAGAATTCGAGACTGTGAACTCTCTGTTTGGCACAAACATAAAGAAAATTAAATAACTTCATGAAGGAGTGAGACATAGATTCTATACTAAATAAATAGTCCACACACCAGTTCCATTTAACTCTGAATGTGTGGCAATTAATAGATGAACTGCAATGAAGGATTTAACATGGATGCCGTTTTGACTGGCACTTTTCTTCTCGTAATGAAAATAATTCCTAGACGTTTTCACATACACGTCGCACAATAAATCTACTGCTATGCAGTATTGCACTTTTACTTTACACTAAAATAATATTATTTTTAACGATAATAATACGGCGGCAAGACATGCGCGTCCGACACAAGTTACAAGCGACGAGAGAGAAAAAAAATGAGTAACTGAGTAACTGTTCATCGAGAATATCTCGTACATCAAAAGAATGTGTAAAAGCGTTCTTCTTCTGTCCGTTTTTCGCGCCGTAGTTTTCAAAGTCAGTAACTCACTGCATCTCTGTCGGCGCTTCGACAATAAACAAGTTACGTCGCCAGGTCGTCCACCTTTTACATTCTCGCAACATTATTTGCTAACTGTAGCTGTTGCCGAGCGACTGCTCGATTAGTGAATGATTTAAAATGATAAGACAATCACATAATGTTACATGTTACATTTCTCATATCATGTACCATTTGATTTTTATTTAGTAATTTTAGCAATCCTTATTGGCAACCCATGAACTAATGACTAAAGAGTTTTAAATTTTCAATATTCATCATCTGGGATGGTTAGTAACGGGACTGGGTAACTCACAATATTAAATTAATCTGTGGCAAATTCAGAATAATGGCACATTTCCGTAACCATACTCTATTAAAACTGGCTGTACATTTAGATTAAGTAATCCAAAAGAAATTGAACACCTGTAGTTTTTACTGACACTCGGAGCTTACATGTGATACACGATATGCTATCGCAGTTCAAATAGTTGTCATTAATTTTCTATTTACTGTCATAATATTCATAATCACAAATATTGGTAACTCTTCTCATATTTATTGTAAAACGGGCTCGTATCGCCGACACACTTTGCGCCTTGTCTTTGGTTTTGTTGCAGTGTGTTTAGAGGACGGCAACAGCCGTACTACACTCAGCTGTCTGGAGCCGCCAGAATATGCCTAAGGCCGTAGTTTCCCCCACCACTCTGCGCTGTTGTTACCTGCCCATGGATCGCCGCTGCTTCAAGTGAAACGCACCAGCATCCCCTCATCAGCTCGTAATTTCATATAAGACAGTTTCATTTGAAAAAGGAAAGTCGATACCGTGATCCCTGCAGTTAATAAAGGCGCGGCAAAAGACTACAAGTCGTTTACATTATTAATCAGTTGTTAAGAGAGCTGCGATATCTTAAACACTCTCCGAAATACTTGAGGTAAACGGCTTAGCTGAGCCAGAAACTATGTACTGGGCAGAACTAAGTGAAAATTCATTTTTAAAACAGATCTTGTACACGTTAGCTTGATAAATTAATTTACACTAGCCACTTTCCTTTATAGCTTGTTGAAAGAAGATGAGTCACCTGATTGTATTTGTTTGTACAATTACAGGATACTCAACAGGGTGCTGAAGATATTTTGAGGGAGAGGAGACGCTTTCCCACTTCCGTCATGTCCTGCAGAACCACTAGCTGGCTCATCTGCATCTTTATGGCAGTAGCCATAACAGCTGACAACAGTGGCTCAGAGTCCACGAGAGGTAAAAAATTTACTTTCTTCAGCTGATAAATACTGGAGCGCGAAAGAAACTCGTTTAGGCATGCGTATTCAAATACAGACGTATGTAAACAGGCAGAATAAGACGCTGTGGTCGGCAACGCCTCTATAACACAACAATTGTCTGGCGCAGTTGCTAGATCGGTTACTGCTGCTACAATGGCAGGTTATCAAGATTTAAGTGAGTTTGAATTTGATGATGTAGTCGGCGCATGAACCGTGGGACACAGCATCTTCGAGGTACCCATAGGACCGTTTCACGAGTGGACAGTAAATATCAGGAATCCAGTAAAACATCAAATCTCCGACATCGCTGCGCCAGAAATAAGATTCTGCAAGAATGGGGCCAACGACGACTGAATAAAATCGTTCAACGTGACAAATTGCTGCTGATTTCAATGCTGGCCCATCAACAAGAGTCAGCGTGCGAACCATACAAGGAAACACCGTCGATATGGGCTTTCGGAGCCTTAAGGCCTACTCGTGTGCCCTTGATGACTGCACGACACAAAGCCTTACCCCTGGCCTGGGTCCGTCCACATCGACAGTGGGCTCTTGATGCCTGGTCGGACGAGTCTCGTTTCAAATGGTATCGAGCGGATGGACGTGTACGGTTATTGGGACACCTTATGAATCCATGGACCCTGCATGTCAGCAAGGGACTATTGAAGCTGATGGAGGCTCTGCAATGGTGTAGGGTGTGTGCAGTTGGAGTGATATGGGACGCCTGATACGTCCAGATACGACTCTGGCAGGTGACACATACGTAAGTGTCGTGTCTGATCACCTCCAGCCATTCATGCCCATTGTGCATTCCTACGCACTAGGACAATTCCAGCAGGACAACGCGACACCTCAGAAATACTCTTCTGAGTTTAAACACTTCCACTGCCACCACACTCCCCAGACACGAACATTATTGATCATATCTGGGATGTCTTGGAACGTGCTGTTCAGAAGAGAGCTGCAGTCCCTCGTCCTCTTACGGATTTATGGACAGCCGTGAAGAATTCATGGTGTCAGTTCCCTCCTGTACTACTTCAGACGTTAGTTGAGTCCTTGTCACGTCGTGTTGCGGCCCCTCTTGCTTGCTAGCGGGGCCCTACGCGATATTAGGCAGGTGTACCAGTTTCTTTGGCTCTTCAGTGTGTGTCCCAAAATGATACTGAATAACAGATTCATAGTAAGTGAAGATCAGTTTGGATTCCGGGGAACTTCAGAAAACGCTGTGCAATACCGACCCTACGACTTCTCATACAAGGTAGGTTAAAGAGAAGCAAGCCTACGTCTATAGCATTTGTAGACATAGAGAAAGCTTTGCACGATGTTGACTGGAATACTCTCTTTCAAGTACTAAAAGTGGCAGGGGTAAAATACAGGGAGTGAAAGGCTATTTACAATTTGTACAGAAACCAGATGGCAGTTCAGAGTCGAGGGCAATGAAAGGGAAGCAGTGGTTGAGAAGGGAGTGACAGAATGTAATTCAGTCTGTTCATTGAACAAGCAGTAAAGGAAACAAGAGAAAACTTTTGATTAGGAATTAACGTCCAAGGAGGAGAAATAAAAACTTTGAGGTTTGTACATGGCATTTGTAGTTCTGTCAGAGAGTGCAAAGGACTTGGAAGAGTAGTTGAACAGAAAAGTGTTTTGAAAAGAGGATATAAGATCAACTTCAATAAAAGCAAAACGAGGATAATTTAATGTAGTCGAATTAAACCAGTTGGTGCCGAGGGCATTACATTATGAAATGAGACACTTCAAGTAGTAGATGCGTTTTGCTATTTAGGAAACAATATAAATGGTAAAATTAGGGAGGATTTAAAATATAGAAAGGCAATGGCAAGAAAAGCGTATCTGAAGAAGAGACATTTGTTAGCATCGAGTATAGATTTAAGTCTCAGGAAGTCCTTTCTGAAAGTATTCTGTATGGAGTGTAGCCACGT
This sequence comes from Schistocerca americana, assembly GCF_021461395.2. Lineage (NCBI taxonomy): Eukaryota > Metazoa > Arthropoda > Insecta > Orthoptera > Acrididae > Schistocerca > Schistocerca americana. The sequence goes on from NC_060127.1 coordinate 199,450,257, forward strand.
ATGGAAGTGAAACATGGCCAACAAATAGTTTGGAAAAGAAGAGAATAGAAGCTTTAGAAATGTGGTGCTATAGAAGAATACTGAAGATTAGATGATTAGCTCATGTTACTAATGAGGAGGTGGCGAGTGGAATTGGGGAGAAGAGAAATTTGTGGTGGAACCTGACTACAAGAAGGTATAGGTTGGTAGGACTGATTTGAGGCATCAAGGGAGCACCAGTTTAATATTGGAGGGAAGAGTGGGGGGGTCAAAATCGTAGAGGAAGACCGAGAGGTGACTACAGTAAGCAGATTCAGAAGGATGTGGGTTACAGTAGTTACTCGGAGATGAAGGTGCTTGCACAGGTTAGAGTAGCATAGAGGACTACATCAAACCAGTCTTTGGACTGAAGACCACAACAGCAACAGTAAGTGATATAATACATGTTCAATTCTTTAGATGAGATTTATATGAATTTCTTTTTCAGGATCTGATGCTGGAGTGACAGTCAGTCGTTTAAGAACCGACGATCCAGGTAAGTATTTATTCTCCACTTTTCCTAGAGACATTTTATGGTTCAATACATTCATTTGGTGCCGACGTATCTCATTGCACCAGTCTTACTTCGTGATTTAATAACTGCTTCCAGTACAGTGTAATATTATTAATGTGAACGAACTGTAGAACATCATTGAGTTTCAGTATGTCACTGCTCTTGATGCTGTACGCTATGTTAGTTGGAATGACATTTATTTACTTGTTGCATAGAATTTCCCTAGATCATTACAGCGACAATCGTAGATGGCAGTGGAACGTATCAATGCCATTTTCACTGAAAATTACGTGTGCAACCCATCTCAGTATAGAACGCGAGTAAACAATAAAATTGAAGAAGCTACTGTCTTACGAACGCAGTGCTAACATTCATGCATTTGCGAACTCTTCCAGCATTACAGTAGCATATGTACAACCTATTCAGTGACTCCATAATAAGCACTTTATGTGCACAATAGTTATATAGCCAAATAGAAAATACGAAGCTGATAACGGCAATAATTTATTGTGAACTCGTGCTTACCAATTCACGAATGGAGTAGAAACAGCTGTCATACAGAAAGAGTTGCATTCAGGCAATGCGTTCTCTATTTCTGACACATTTTTGAGCCCAGTCGGTTCAGAATTGTGGCACCACTGCATCCAAGGTGTCCATTCACCAGCGCCAGTTTTTCCTGTCTGTATCAGATGCCGTTACAGTGGCTCATTTGCTTTCACAAACAGCAGAGTTCGTGACAACAATCCTCATAAATTGTGAAGCAGCGTTGTGTATTCACAACTGTCTAAACAATTCGCAGCAAGAAGTTATTGGACATATTTTACAAATTATACTACTCAATCTTTTCACCATAGGAAAGATTATTTGAAAAGGAAAAGAGTTTTCTTAAAAATTATTTAAACAGCACACAGTGGGATGCACACGAGCAAAATAGGCAACTTTATAACTCCCTGATCGCTAATGATATAAAATCAATAAAAAGACCACTACTCATCAGCTCTCCTATTCAGAGTGTGAAACGTGATTTGTTTCCAGTTTTGTTTGTAACCTAAGCGAATACCCTTAATTTTTTTGCGATGGCCTTCCTGTAACAGCTCATCGCCGTACGTAAGTTCTTCCACATTTTTATTGCTAGAGAGAAACTGAATTTCGTTGATCGGATATATGTTGGTTGAAGGGGAGCTTGCAGTAAACATGTTGGAAAACAGGGAAAGGAAGTTACTGGTGTATGCACACTTTTAATCACCCTGTTGGTCTCAACTGTAAGCAAACAATTTACACTTTCCTAACGTTGCTGTGAGCGGGTTGTTACCAGAAATTAGAAACAAAAGGGAACACATGACGGAACACAGAAATACGGAACTCTCTTGTCTGATGCTACATACCGTCGGTTTCAGGGAGACAAGATGTCAGAAGCCTAGTTGATGAGCCACTGACGCTATAGTGTTGAGCGTTTGCTAGTAGCAGTTTGTGACCAACACAGAGCGCCAGTCAAATCACAGCATGTACCTACTGCCAACCAGTCTCTGGTCGGGCTCCCTGAGGTATCATTCACAGCTGTAAAGACTGGAACATCCCTCTGAAAGCCACACTATTGCAAAACATTCTTCTAGTATGAATTAGTCTCTAGCTTAATTTTGAAAAAATAGGAAGAATCTAGACGAGTCGGTAGTTGGAGGTCCACATATGCGTTCTACTTTTCGTGTAGTCGTCTTGCGAAACCCCAGAGGTACTCAGGAATTTAAAAAAAAGCACTCCGTCTTCAGGCCACAAGTGGCCCATCGGGACCATCCGACCGCCGTGTCATCCTCAGGTGAGGACGCGGATAGGAGGGGCGTGTGGTCAGCACACCGCTCTCCCAGTCGTTATGATGGTTTTCTGTGACCGTAGCCGCTACTATTCGGCCAAGTAGCTCCTCAATTGGCATCACGAGGCTGAGTGCATCCCGAAAAATGGCAACAGCGCAGGCCGGCCCGGATGGTCACCCATCCAAGTGCCGACGACGCCCGACAGTGCTTAACGTCGGTGATTTGATGGGAACCCGTTTATCCACTGCGGCAAGGCTGTTGCCTACTCAGGAATAACACAGGGTTTACTGTCGCAGTTTCAACAATGCCTGTGAGTTTCAAACGCTGATTATGATGTCTCAGTACTTCAGCATATCCCTTCTTCACGCACTGATTCTTGTTGAAGTTTCTGTTAAATTTCAACCTACTCTTCTTGATTACTAAATTGTGGTCTGAGTCTGTCTGTTCCTGGCTATGCGTTACAGGCCAATAAGTGATTCGAAATTTCTGCCCGACAGCGATGTAGTCCAGCTGGTGTCTGCCTGTGCATCAGGGCCTCTCCCAGTACACTTGCCTGTCGTCTGTACTTGCAGCAATTTTATTGTAGAACTCAATTCCTCTTATTCTCGTCTCATTTCTGCCAACAAACTCGCATTACTGGGTAAGTCTGTCTCCCGTTCCTTCATATACTCGTAGTACATCGTTCTAATCCCGCTCGATTATTAATGTTTCATGGTCCTTCAGACACGCAGTGTCCTCATAGACTCTCTGCACATCTTCATCTTCTGCCAGTGATGTCGACACGTATAGCTGAACTATCGTTGTTGGCGTCCCCAGATCACTGTCGACTCTGATGAAAGTCCTGTCACTGAATTGCTCACAGCAGCTCACTCTGTGCCCTAACTTCTTGTTCGTAACGAGTCCTACTACAGCTATACCATTTACTACTGCAGCTGAAATATCCTGCATTCATCTGAGCAGAAATCTTTCCTTCCATTGTCCTTCACTGAACCCCGCTGTATCTACGAGGGTCGTTCAGTAAGTATTGCCCTACATTTTTTTAAAAAGCTATTAATAAACATAGACCAACATCCTTGTTGGTTCCTCACATTTGATGTTTGTTCTGTGCGCCGGTGAAATTTCGAACCGTTGTGGCCGGTGGTAGAGCCTTACTACAGCGTCAAAGTCGCGTCTACATACGACTCACGTTACAAGCAGCGTGCTGCTATTGAATTCTTGTGTATAGGAAAATAAAACGATAGTGAACATCCAAAAACATTTGTGCGCAGTATATGACGATGCTGCAGTTGATAATACACTTGCCACGCGGTCTGAGGGGCCATGTCACGCATTACGCGGCCCCTCCCGCCGTATGTTCGAGTCCTCCCTCGGGCGTGGGTGTGTGTGTGTTGTTCTTAGTATAAGTCAGTTTAACTTAGTTTCAGTAGTGTGTAAGTCTAGAGACCGATGACCTCAGCAGTTTGGTCGCTTAGGAATTCACACACATTTGAACATTTGAGTACAGTTGGTTGGCGCTCTTCACATGTAGAGGAACGTATTTAGAAATGATTCCAGCAATAATGTTCAGTATCAGCAATTATTTTCAGTCTGTACAAAGAAGAGGCACTTAAGGTGGGCCGGCCGGGGTGGCCGAGCGGTTCTAGGCGCTACAGTCTGGAACCGCGCGACCGCTACGATCGCAGGTTCTAATCCTGCCTCGGCCATGGATGTGTGTGATGTCCTTAGGTTAGTTAGGTTTAAGTAGTTCTAAGTTCTAGGGGACTGATGACCTCAGAAGTTAAGTCCAGTAGTGCTCAGAACCATTTGAACTTACGGTGGGTAGGACGTCAAACGGGCCGACATGGAGCAGGAGAAGCACCACAGGACATTTTAATTTCCACTGTCTACACTATTACAAATAAATTCATAAAACTTTGTCGGCATGACCAGGAAGGACTCAGGATTCACACTCATAGCAGTAGAAGTTCAACAACATAACAAAATAAATTATTTTAACATGTGTAATTTCATCATTTTTTCACTTACTTTTGGCTGCATTTGTTGCTACAGATACGCTTTTCTTCGTGAATGACAGAGTTCCTTCGATGACCGACAACTGTAGAGCCAATTGTCGAGTTGTTATGCGCCGATCGGCGCAAATAATGGCATCCGCACGATTCAGCATGTCTGGAGCAGTGGCTGTGACAGGACGTCCCGAGCGTGGCTGGTCATGTAGCTCTGTTTCTGCATTTCCTGAAACTTCCTTTACCCGTCTCCCAACTGTACTCAAATGTTCAAATGTGTGTGAATTCCTAAGCCACCAAACTGCTGAGGTCATCGGTCTCTAGACTTACACACTACTGAAACTAAGTTAAACTGACTTATACTAAGAACAACACAGACACACCCACGCCCGAGGCAGGACTCGAACCTACGACGGGAGGGGCCGCGTAATGCGTGACATGGCCCCTCAGACCGCGTGGCAAGTGTATTATCAACTGCAGCATCGTCATATACTGCGCACAAATGTTTTTGGATGTTCACTATCGTTTTATTTTCCTATACACAAGAATTCAATAGCAGCACGCTGCTTGTAACGTGAGTCGTATGTAGACGCGACTTTGACGCTGTAGTACGGCTCTACCACCGGCCACAACGGTTCGAAATTTCACCGGCGCACAGAACAAACATCAAATGTGAGGAACCAACAAGGATGTTGGTCTATGTTTATTAACAGCTTTTTAAAAAAATGTAGGGCAATACTTACTGAACGACCCTCGTAGATACAGCGGGGTTCAGTGAAGGACAATGGAAGGAAAGATTCCTTTATGTACTCAGTCTGTTTATATTGGAATATCATTTCAGTACATTTCTCTACTCCTAATGTTAAAGAATATATTCCTCACCTGATTCCTCTGTTTTTGCCATAAGACAAACTGAATTCCTCAGTCTACTGTTTGAGGACAATCGAGATTATTGTTTTAAAATGCATTCACAGCTAGACTGAGCGTTCTATAATTTTAGCACATTAAGACATTCTTATGCTTAGGGATGGACACTTGTGATTTCTCAGGTTTTACAGAATTCTTTGAAATTCCTCTATTGACATGAATATACCAACGATTGGTGTTGTTTGATACAAAGTACAATAAATCAGTAATTATTTAAACTCTTATTTAAAGGATAATCGCGAACATTTATTGCGGGAATTTTAGATGCTGAGTGTGAACTGTAGCAAGAATTACACCATCTAACTAAAAATTAAGAAAATTTTTCGAAATTTATAGTATGTTCCTATGAGACCAAATACCTGAGGTCGTTGGTTCCTAGGCTTACACACTACTTAATCTACCTTAAATTAACTTACTCTAAGGACACCACACACACCCATGCCCGAGGGAGGTCTCGAACCTCGGACGGCGGGAGCAGCAAAAACCGTGGCAAGGCGCCACAGAGCGCGCGGCTACCCTGCGCAGCCAAAATTTGAGGCATATATAGTTACAAGCACCGTTCGCAATGCTGTAGTAACACGATGTCAGTCACTGAGCGACGTCACTTTGCTCTATGACTGTGTCTGACACTGGGAAACTACTGGGTAGTCAAATACTAGACTGTATCACAAGGGAATCAGAGTGAGTTGTTGTCTGATTATGCAGTCTGCATGGGAACATGAGTAACTAGCGGTTAAGAGCAGAGCAATACAGAATATATCCATGTTTTCTGAAATAACTACAGAGAGGCCGGCCCGGATGGCCGAGCAGTTCTAGGCGCTTCTGATGCATAGTTGTTTACATCTTTGGGCGGGTTTAGCGACATCTCTGAACGGTCAAAGGGACTGTGTCTGCGATACAATATCCCCAGTAAGCGTCTATCTTCAAGAGTTCTGGGAACCGGGATGATGCAAAACTTTTTTGATGTGTGTAGTATAATTTCCTCTGGACTCCTTACTGTTGAATCCCCACTTTGAATGACTTTGTGATCGCATATCTGTGGAAAGATATCAAGGAGACAAGGTCTCCACTCCTTCTGGAGCTCTTCGAGCAAACAAACAATAAATTCTTTAAACGGTATTGTCAAAGGTTTTTCAGCTGGTCCCCTGTTACACCGGTTTTAGACACGGCAAAGATACCACACAGTTATGGCACGTAGCAAGTTTTGCTAGATATTGATCTGCCTGTGGCTCGAGCAAGTGCAGACGGCACTGGGTACGGGAAGAAGAGAGCTGCTCAGCGACGCCGTGTTTCAGAAGCGTCCACCGTGTCAGCAGTCGGTGAGGTTCCAGACTGGGCGGCCGCGGACCTGGCTGCCCTGCCGGATGCGAGTAGCGGCGCTGTGGTGACTCTGGCGGAGGGCGAGGTGCGGGCCAGCAGCGGCCAGGCCGGCGTGGTGGACGTGTGGGGGCCGCTGCTGCGCCGCCTCGTGCCCCCCCGGGCCCCCCAGCTGCTCGGCGCGGGCCCCCAGCTGCTGGACACCGCCGACAAGTTCGCCCTGCCGGGGCTCAAGGCTGACAGCGAGCAGCAGGTGGCCGCGCAGCTGTCCGTGGAGACAAAGGCGATGCAAAGCCAGCCTCAGGACTTGCTCCGAGTGATTCGGCTGCTGTCTCGGCGGCCAGACGAGACCAGGTAAGCATGTGACAAGCCACTCCTCTGCATTTCCCAGTTTTACGAATATGTGAATTGCCAAACCTACAGTTTTTTCTACCAAGTTTCCCCAGATGTGTCGGTGTTATGCAATACACCAACATACATGGCCATTTTCTAACAGCTCATTATACTTTCATTGACATCTCAGTCTGCAGCTCTCGATCTAATGGCTTGTATTGCTGCCTCTGGATCGAGGGCACGCAGGTTTGATTCTAGGCGGGGTTGGGAATTTTCTCTGCCAAGGGACAGAGTGTCTGTGTTGTCGTCATCATTTCATCATCATCGTCATCATTCGTGACAGTGTGTAAAAACTGGACTGTGTAAAAATTGGGACTTGTACAGTTCTGATGACTGTGCAGTTGAGCGCCCCACAAAGCAAGCATCACCATTGACATCTACTAATATGTTCATCAAATCTCTAAACTGAACTGTGTTTACCAACAAGTAAGTTAGCTAACGAAAATTGTGCGAGAGCCAAATTTTTCGTACCGTTATCAAGTTCGGGATCGGTTGGTAGGTTATGTTCTGAGACATCGAGGGATCACCAATATAGTATTGGAGGGCAGCATGGAGGGTAAAAATCGTAGAGGGAGACCAAGAGATGAATACACTAAGCAGATTCAGAAGGATGTAGGTTGCAGTGGGTACTGGGAGATGAAGAAGCTTGCACAGGATAGAGTAGCATGAAGAGCTGCATCAAACCAGTCTCAGGACTGAAGACCACAACAACAACAATCAAGCGCTGTGATCTTATTTGCAGTCACCAGTTGCCTTAAATTGTGCAAGGAGGTGTTATTTGCGTCGTGCCGTAAAGCATCTGAACAGAAAGTACGTCGACTGTGTAGATGGCAGTGCCTGTGGGCGCTACGACATGCCGCTCACAACAGAAAGACACCAGACACAGTGACGCGTACAGAACGCAGTTGGTGCAAGCAAGCATGCAGTCTTTATACTGTGTGCTGCACAGCTCACTCCACGTCTGATTGTTGTTGCAAGCTGTCTCTCTTTCAGTTGACATCGAGATACCTTTAAATGGTGACGTGATATGCTGAATGAAGGAAAGGCGGTGATGAGAAGCAAGTCTGTCATCCACTACCAGCACCACAAACGCTTTGACACGCTGCAGCACAGCTTACAGAGGGCACAATGCATTTAAAATTTCCCATTTCCGATGTTCCCGTGCTATAAATATCGACCAGTGGGAGACTTAGGTGAAGTGTATTCCTACTTCAGTACTGCAGTTGACATCATGCGTAGTTCTCTTTCACTTTGGAGGTACATGTTTGCCGTATATGTACAACTTACGTACCAAAAAACGTCTGTTCTCTCCAGGTGGGTGGAACTTCTAAGAAGTACACTAAACTACAAAAAGAAGGTTGTAAGTTTGTAGTTCTGAATCTGAGCATGTAAGGAAGACATCCAACAAAAAAATGTCATGTAAGCATCTGTGCATGAGGGTGTAGGTGTTTACTCCCCTCACATTCTGTGACTACCTCACAAGACAACAAACCAGTCCTCACAAAAACCCAGCAGCTTTGGGCACTTCCACACAGCTTTGTGGCTTTCCTTTATATTATTTCCCTTCCTATTCAGTTGCCCTCTGGATATGTTCCATACTTTGGTACACTCCCTTTTATAACACACACAAAGAGGGGGTTCTACAGCTGTACCTGCTTCTTGGAGCAGCAGCCCCATTGAGTTCCATGGTGTCGCCTCCTACTAGGACCACCCACCCTCTCAGATCTGTTGCAGTTACTGGTCCATCTCTAACAGTGCCGATATTGATGAGGCCTATAGATCGAACTATCATTTGTTACTTACCATATCCACAGTACAACCACTCCCTACAAACCTAGTGCCTTATAATTGTCCGACACTTCCTTTATTTTTAATTCCTTCTGAATTATTCGTAAGTATACTTAGAAAATACTCTGCTGTTGTTTTGGTTTTCACTTCAAAGACTGCTTTAATGCAGCTTTCCACGCTACTCTATCCTGTGCAAGCCTCTTCATCTTCAAGTACTTACTGCAGCCTACATCCTTCTGAATCTGCTTGCTGTATTCATCTCTTGGCCTCCCTCTACAGTTTTTACCCACTCTTCCGTCCAGTACTAAATTGATGATTCCTTGATGCCTCAGAATGTGTCCTACCAAACGATCCTTTCTTGTAGTCAGGTTGTGCCACAAATTTCTCTTCACCCCAGTTCTGTTCAGTACTTCATTAGTTACATGATCTACCCATCTAATCTTGAGTATTCTTCTGCAGCACCACATTTCAAAGGCTTTTATTCTCTTCTTGCCTAACGTGCTTATTGTCCATGTTTCACTTCCATGCATAGCTACACTCCATACAGAATTCTTTCAGAAAGGACTTCCTGACACTAAAATCTGTACTCGATGTTAACAAATGTCTCTTCTTCACAAACGCTTTTCTTACCATTGCCAGTCTACAGTTTATGTTCTTCCTACTTCGACCATCGTCAGTTATTTCGCTTTCCAAATAAGAAAAACTCATCTGCTACTTGAAGTGTCTCGCTTCCTAATCCCTCAGTATCTCATGATTTCATTCGACTACATTCCATTATCCTCGTTTTGCCTTTGTTGACATTCACATTACATCCTCTTTTCAAGACACTGTTTATTCCTTCCAATTGTTCTTCCAAATACTTTGCTGTCTCTGACAGAATTACAATGTCATCAGCAAACCTCAGAGTTTTTATTTCTACTCCAGATTTTTCTTTTGTTTCCTTTACTGCTTGCTCAATATACAGGTTTAATAACATCAAGGATGGGCTACAACCCTGTCTCACTCACTCCCTTTCGCACCAGTGCTTCCTTTTCCTGCCGTTTGACTCGTACAACTGCTGTCTGATTTCTGTACAAATTGTAAATAACCTATCTCTCCTTGTATATTTTGCCTGCCATCTTTAGAATTTTAAAGAGAGCATTCCAGTCAACATTGTCCAAGGCTTTCTCTGATTCTACAAATGCTATAAATGTAGGTTTGCCTTTACTTAACCTATCTTCTTTCAGGACGCGCAGGGTCAGTATTACCTCATGCATTCCTACATTTCTCCTGAGTCCAAATTCATCTTACCTTGAGGTCAGGCTCTACCAGTCTTTCCATTCGTCAGCAACGGATTTGAGTTCGTATTTTGCAACTTTGAATTATTAAACTGATAGTTCGCTAATTTTCACATCTGTCAGCAGCTGCTTTCTTTGGAATTGGGACTATTATATTCTCCCTGAAGTCTGAGAGTATTTCGTCTGTCTCATATATCTTCTTCACCAGATGGAAAAGTTTCGTCATGGATGGCTCTCCCAAGACTATCAGTAGCTGTAATTGAATGTTGGCAGCTCCCAGGCCTTGTTTCGACTTAGGTCTTTCAATGCTTTATCAAACTCTTCATGCAGTATCATATCTCCCATTTCATCTTCATCTACATCCTCTTCCATTTCCATAATATTGCCCTCAAGTACATCTCCCTCGTATAGATCCTCTATATACTCCTTCCACCTTTCTGATTTCCCTTTTTTGCTTAGGACTGGTTTTCCATTTCAGTTCTTAATCTTCATACAGGTGGTTCTCCTTTCTCTAGAGGTCTTTTTAATGTTGCTGTAGGCACCATTTATCTCTAGTGATATATGCCTCTACATTCTTACATTTGTCCTCTAGCCATTCCCACATAGCCATTTTGCAGTTCCTGTCGATCTTATTTTTTAGACATTTGTATTTACTTTCGCCTGCTTCGTTTACTGCATTTTTATATTTTCTCCTTTCATCGATCAAATTCAATATCTCTTGTGTTACCCGAGAATTTCTGCTAGCCCTTGGCTTTTTACATCCTTGATCTTCTGCTGCCTTCATTATTTCATCACTCAAAGCTACCCATTCTTCTTCTACTCTATTCCTTTCACCTGTTTTTGTCAAACGTTCCCTAATACTTCCTCTGAAACTCTCTACAACCTCTGGTTCTTTCTGTTTATCCAGGGCTCATGTGCGTAAAATCCTGTCTTTTTAACCAGATTTAATCTTGAGGTCATAACCAGTAAATTGTGGTCAGAGTCGACATTGCCCTGGAAATGTCTTACAATTCGAAAGCCGGCTCCTAAATCTCTGTCTTACCATTTACATAATGAATCTGAAACCTTCTGGTTTATTAAGGATGGGGCACTTCCACGCCCACACCAACGTGGTGACCAAAGCAAAAGTTCTACTGTCACCTTCGTAAACATGTTAGTTTTTGAATCAGGCGTCACAGGATGCAGGCTGTGATGTTATCCATGCATCTGGGTAGGATTACTCATTAACATGGTCCATCAGGAGATAGAAGTGGTCGAAAACGATTGAAGGGTAGCGGTTGTAAGGGCAGAGGAAAAAAAAGTGCCAAGACCAGCGCCAAGGGAAAAAAACCTATGCGACAGTAGGACGGGTAGTAAGGGCAGTAGCGGCTTGCTAGCTGCGACAGAGCATGCAAGGTGAGGTAAGGTTAGCGTGAGGTATCGTGCATCGTTACCTATGTGCTGCGTGTTCGTTAGCTGGGTCAGTCCGAGTGCTGCGGCTGGGCTCGCTTGTAGTCTCCTGGGCCGGCCGCAGTGGCTTCCTCCCTGTAACATAAGAGTGCGGCGCGGCAACGCATGCGTTAGGCCCTCTGCTGCGCCTTGTCGTCAGTGACTTGGCGCAGCTTCATCCGGCTGGTGAGCTGCGCCGCTTCAGCGTCGGAGAAATGCAGGCCGTTCGCTCGCGCTTGCGCGATGATGGCTCCCGCAGCGGTCGGCGTCGCCACCGGTTCCGCTGGGGCGGCGGTTTTCTTCTTTGCACCCTTCACCTGCGGTGCTGCTGGGGCGACCGCTGGGATAGGCGCGCGAGCGTCCTTCTGCGAGGTCGCAGGAGTGTTCGCAGGTACGACTGCGCTGAGGCCTTGGGCGAAGACTGCTCGCAGTTGCCTCAAGGCCTCTTCCTTCTCTGCAGCCACGGCGGCTGCGAAGGCAGCCCTCTCCGCCGCCATGACGGCTTTGAGGGCCGCTGTGGCCTCCTTCACGGCGGTGCCGAGTTCGAGGTCACACTTCTTCACGGGAGAGCGAGCTGCGTCCTGGCTGCCCGTTTCCGAGCGGTCGTCCCTGCCCCTGGCAGGTGGATCTGCTACTGCGCCGTCCCTCAGCTGCGCCGGGCTGTTTCGCGCCCTACGTCGTTTCCGACGTCGTCTTCGCTTCTGCCGCTGCGTCGGTGCGGCGGCGGCCGCGTCGCCGCCACCGGCACGGTTGCGGCTTGAGAAAGCTGCACAACCGCGCCAGCTGGCGACGTGCGGGCGCCACACCGGACGCAAGTCGGCAGAACGTTGCTGCCGCAGTCGCAGGCGCGGCTGTCGTGCTCGCCTGAGCACTTGACGCACCGCGCCGCGTTGCGGCAATACTCCGCAACATGGCCCTCGCCCTGGCACCTGAAGCACTGGGGCAGAGGGTCCATGCCGGTCGGGAGAGCCTCTGTCGTAACCGGGAAGCCCAGCAACTTCCGCAAGTCGAAGATGTCGCTCCTGCCGTCGACCGTTTGCACGGTCACGGCCCTTCCCGGACCGCTGCCTCGTCACAGCACCGAGGTAGCCCCCTGAAGAGTGCCTTGGTCGTCTTCATCCTTCCTACGGAAGGTGCCTTCTCACGCGCCGGCGGCGCGTCGACGACGTGGTCGGCCACTGTGACCTTGATCGCCCTGTGGTCGGCCACGTTTGCAGCTGGAACGCAGATAAGCGAGTCTGCATCGACAGACTCGTAGACCACCTCGTCCCTGGCGCAGTTCGTCATGGTGCCGAACAGCGCTGTCCACCCGCCTTTGCACTTGACGTACAGTGGGGGGACAGGCCGCGACTCGTCTTCTCGGGAGTTCCTTGCACGGTCTGCAGACTCGGTGAGTTGCACAACCGAAGGACCCCTCGTAGCGGCAGGTTTCCTCTGCGCAGCCTTCTTTCCCATGCTGCGAGGCGCGGAACACGACAATCTGCACGCGTTGTTAAAACAGCGCACGACAATTTGCTCTCCGCGGCGCCCACAGCACAGAAACCTCTTCACCAGCTCTCAACGGCCGAGTAAGCGAAGCGCGCAACGGCAGCGATGCGCTCGCCTCGCCAGCTCAGGCCGCTCTCGCCGAAACCTTCCGGTGTCTTCAGGTCTCTTCCATGTATACAACTTTCTTACATGACTCTTAAACCAAGTGTTAGCTATACTCGGTGCAAAATTCTACCACTCGGCTTCCTCTATTATTCCTTACCCCCAGTACATTTCACCTACTACTTTTGCTTCTCTTCTTTTTCCTGCTATCGAATTCTGGTCCCCTATCATATTAAATTTTCGGCTCCCTTAACTACCTAAATAGTTTATTTTATCTAATCGTATGTTTCCTCAATCTCCTCCTCATCTGCGGAGCTAGTTGGCATATAAACTTGTACTATTGTGGTGAGTCTGGGCTTCGTGTCTATCATGGCTACAATAATGAATTCACCGTGCTGTTCGTAGTAGCTTATCTGCTTCTGTTCTTTTTTTTTAATTTATTTATCAAACCTGCACCTGCATTACCCCCCTTTCATTTTGTATTTGTAACCCTGTATTCACCTGACCAGAAGTCCTGTTCCCCCTGCCACAGAACTTCATTAATTCCCATTATATCTAACTTAAAAATTGATCTATTTCCCTTTTTAAAACTTCTAAACTACCTGCCCAATTAAGAGATCCGACATTCCACGCTCTGATAGATAGAACGCCAGTTTTATTTCCCCTAATAACGATGTCCTACTGGGTATCCCCCCCCCCTCCCCAGAGATCAGAGTGGGGGCTTATTTTACCTCCGTATTATTTTACCCAAGAGGATGTCATCATCATTTAACCACACAGTAGAGCTGCATGCCCTCGGGAAAAATTACGGCTGTACTTTCTCGCTTTCAGCCATTTGCAGTACCAGCACAGCAAGACCGTTTTGGATAGTGTTACAAGGCCAGATCAGTCAATCATTAGCACAGCAAGGCCACATTGGTGGATGTTTCAAGGGTAAATCAGTCAGTCATCCGGACCATTGTGGCTGCAACCTCTCGGTTGTGGATGCACCTATGGTATGGCTATCTGTATCGTTGAGGCACACAAGGATCCCTAACTTAAATAGAGTCCATTCAATAAATCCTAATCGTCATCTACTTTATTGCCGCAGACTTCACAAATTATTGCATGGTCATCTTATCGTAAGAACTATTTCTCATATAGCTTTTGTTCTCACCTCAGGATCTACGTGATAGTCTTCATGTTGAATCAATCGTAAATTCATGGCCCAGTAATGTCCCGCACCTCCAATACGAAAGTCATCATTTGATATGTGAACAACTCTAATGGTTAGTGTCATTAAGTATTGCTTCTATAGTATATGGAATGAATCGCAGAACTTTTAAATGTTTATTTTATTTTGCCATGACTGCGTCTCCTTCATCATTAGCTCATTCATGAAATATATGTCTAATTATACTATCACCCATACTCGTCTGACAACTGTTTCTGCTTGTCAACATATTACATACAAACTTCTGTCAAGTGGCTTACTTAGCATAGTTCCCTTGCTAAAAAATTACTACTGCGTTTTTGGACTACACTGAGAGACTACTTGGCAGTGTGATACATCGCAATGTCTTACCTCGATCATAACAGTGGCTTTAAATTTTGAACTACTGATGCAATATACATGGTCTACTGACAACCCTGCAGTAGTCACGACATTGAGCACACAATGTGCGTAAACTCATTTATAAAGTCCCTTACAATAGCCACATTCAGACAACAATGGTGAAAGTGGAACTGCTACAGCAATTCACGTCTGTAGACAACCCATAGAGGCGACAACACAATGAAAAGGAAATCGCCTATTTTCGTCAACGTGCAATAAATGATTCAAATGGCTCTGAGCACTATGGGACTTAACATCTGAGGTCATCAGTCCCCCAGAACTTAGAACTACTTAAACCTACCTAACCTAAGGACATCACACACATCCCCGCCCTAGGCAGGATTCGAACCAGCGACAGCAGTTGACCGGCGTTGCCTGGTGAAAAGTTGTTGTGATGCCTCGTGTAAGGAGGAGACATGCATACCATCACGTTTCCGACTTTGATAAACGTCGGATTGTAGCCTATCGTGATTGCCGTTTATCGTATCGCGACATCGCTGCTTGCGTTGGTCGAGATCCAACGACTGTTAGCAGAATATCGAATCGGTGGGTTCAGGAGGGTAATACGGAACGCCTTGCTGGATCCCAACGGCCTCTTATCACTAGCAGTCGAGATGACAGGCATCTTATCCGCATGGCTGTAACGGATCGTGCAGCCACGTCTCCATCCCTGAGTCAACAGATGGGGACGTTTTCAAGACAACAACCATCTGCACGAACAGTTCGACGACGTTTGCAGCAGCATGGACTATCAGCTCGGAGACCATGGCTGTGGTTACCCTTGACGCTGTATCACAGACAGGAGCGCCTGCGATGGTGTACTCGACGACGAACCTGGGTGCACGAATGACAAAACATCATTTTTTCGGATGAATACAGGTTCTGTTTACAGCATCATGATGATCGCATCTGTGTTTGGCGACATCGCGGTAAACACACATTGGAAGCGTGTATTCGTCATCACCGTACTGGTGTATCACCGTGATGGTATGGGGTGCCATTGGTTACACATCTCAGTCACCTCTTGTTCGCATTGACGGCACTTTGAACAGTGGACGTCACATTTCAGATGTGTTACGACCCGAGGCTCTACCCTTCTTCGATCCCTGCGAAACCCTACATTTCAGCAGGACAATGTACGACCGCATGTTGCAGGTCCTGTACGGGCCTTTCTGGATACAGAAAATGTTCGACAGCTGCCCTGGCCAGCACATTCTCCAGATCTCTCACCAATTGAAAACGTCTGGTCAATGGTGGCCGAGCAACTGGCTCGTTACAATACACCAGTCACTACTCTTGATGAACTGTGGTATCGTGTTGAAGCTGCATGGGCAGCTGTGCCTGTACACGCCATCCAAGCTCTGTTTGACTCAATGCCCAGACGTATCAAGGCCGTTATTACGGCCAGAGGTGGTTGTTCTGGGTACTGATTTCTCAGGATCTGTGCACCCAAATTGCGTGAAAATGTAATGACATGCCAGTTCTAGTATAATATATATGTCTAATGAATACCTGTTTATCATCTGCATTTCTTCTTGCAAGGGAACCTCCCCATCGCACCCCACCTCAGATTTAGTTATAAGTTGGCACAGTGGATAGACCTTGAAAAACTGAACACAGATCAATCGAGAAAACAGGAAGAAGTTGTGTGGAACTATGAAAAAAATTAGTAAAATATACAAACTGAGTAGTCCATGCGAAGATAGGCAACATCAAGGACAATGGGAGTCTAGGTGCGCCGTGGTCCCGTGGTTAGCGAGAGCAGCTATGGAACGAGAAGTCCTAGGTTCAAGTCTTCCTTCGAGTGAAAGTTTAATTTTTTATTTTCAGTTTATGTGACAAACTCTTATGTTCTCATCACTTTTTTGGGAGTGATTATCACATCTACAAGAAAATCGGGCAAGGTAGAAGAATCTTTTTACCCATTCGCTAAGTGTACAAGTTATGTGGGTCGACAACATATTCCTGTCATGTGACGCACATGCCGTCACCAGTGTCGTATGGAATATATCAGACGTGTTTTCCCGTGGAGGAATCGGTTGACCTATGACCTTGCGATCAAATGTTTTCGGTTCCCATTGGAGAGGCACGTCCTTTCGTCTACTAATCGCACGGTTTTGCGGTGCGGTCGCAAAACACAGACACTAAACTTATTGCAGTGAACAGAAACGTCAATGAACGAACGGACAGATCATAACTTTGCGACAATAAAGAAAGTAAAATTTTCAGTCGAGGGAAGACTTGAACCAAGGACCTCTCGTTCTGCAGCTACTCACGCTAACCACGGGACCACGGCGCTGCTGAGCTCGCGTTCTCCTTGATGTAACCTATCTTGCATATGGACTACTCAGTTTGTATATTGTATTAATTTCTTTCACGGTTCCACACAACTTCTTCCTGTTTTCTCGATTGATCTGTGTTCAGTTTTTCAAGACCTATCCACTGTGCCAACTTATAACTAAATCTGAGGGGGCTGCGATGGGGAGGTTCCCTTGTTGGTGTATTTCCAAAAAGGAAAGATTTCTCTATTTTCAGTGGTGCTCTTTAGTGGTAATTGAAAATTAAATGTTGATAAGAGGAAATTAAGAGGAGCGCTGTTAATTAAAAGAAGCAGCAAAGTAAAAACAATGATATGACAGCAAATAATATGTCCAGCAGTCTTGCAGTTCTCCTATGTGAGACAGAAAAGTTGGCAGGCCAGGTTCATATGCTGGCGATACTGAGACGCCCTGCTAAACCCGCAGGACAGGACAGGTAGTTTTAAGTTGTGGAAAGGGGCCAAAATAAGCGGCTGTCAGTTACAATCGAACATGCAACCTTTTATTTGATCAAACATTACAAGAGCCAAGAAAAACTTTTTTTAAAAACTCAGCTGTAGTTTTGGAACTTAATTAGCGGCTGAATGCGCAGTAAAATCTTATGCCTTAAGGGCAAGACCACTGTAATGTAAGAACGGCTGAAAGCCAATAACTTAAAGCTCAACCAAAATCAGACATTCAAAAGGCAAAGCCTTATCTTAAAACAATTCCTTAATGAGGCTGAAGCCCCAAAGAATTTGACACTTTAAGAGTAAACAACTTAAATTCAAAATCGGCTGACGGCCCAACACATTAATCGTCCACAAAAATACAGACAAATATAAAAGATAATATTAATACGTAACTATCACATAATTAGATAAAATTTTGGCTTTGCACTGACCTTTCAATAACCTACTATATAAAATACAGTAAGCAATACAAATTCTTTTCATACATGTGACTTTACATAATAGTTCACACAATACACAAAAAATCAGTTTATACAAATGTTCACATAAAATGCTTTCAATGATTAGTTCCAGTAGTAGCACCCAGCGATAGTCAACAGGTGCAAACACCAACAAGTGACATCATTTTAGTAAAAGCAGTTTCATCAGTGGCACCCAGCAATGTTGAACAGGTGCAGACACCAACAAGTGACATCATTTCAGTAGAAGCAGTTCCATCTGTGGCACCCAGCAATGTTGAACAGGTGCAAACACCAACAAGTGACTTCATTTCAGTAGAAGCAGTCCATCAGTGGCACCCAGTAACGTGGAGCCGGTGCAGACACCAACAAGTGACATTATTTCAGTAGAAGCAGTCCGTCAGTGTGAAACGTCCCCTTTGAACAATTATACATGACTGTGCTTAAACTGACACACAATATTTTGTTAGCGCAACGCAATCTGACTTTCAAAATTCCCTACAAAAGAATGGCCCTGACTAACATTAAACTATACCTTTCACAAATCACTTACCTCACAAAAATCTTCGCTGCTCAAGCTACTGCAATACAGCGAGGACCACTACTGCCAGCTAAATAAAAGATTCAAACTATGGAAGGCACTAACTACTGATAGGGATAGTTAGCAAATGAAAGATATTAATAGAGAACAAACAATGTATTTACCTTGATATCATCATATATAAATATAGCAGTTCATGACAAATTTCAAAACTCCGCCATCTCTCTCCCCACATCCACCACTGCTGGCGGCTCACCTCCAACTGCGCAACGCTACACGCTGTTCACATCCAGCTGCTGCTGCCCAACACTACAATGGTAGACAACAATGCAAACTAGACACAGACTGCACACAGCACAGCCAGTGATTTTCATACAGAGGTGGCGTTACCAATAAAAAAACCTAAACAGCCTACTTACATAGCCCCCATGCTCCCCACAAAAATTTTACAAATTGGTTTGGGCAGTGGCCAATACAGATTTGAAAAAAATTTTCATAATTACAATAACAAAGAAATCAAATGCACACACTTATTGATACAATGTTGGTCAAAAGCTCAAATTTTCTCACAGTCCATAAAGACAGTCCTGATCGTTCACCAAGGTAAAATAGTAGTGTTTTCCTCAAAGTCTGAGCAGTAGAAGAAAATGCACACGGAAAAAGTGGATTTCCATGCAGTCTTGAAGAAGTAACGTTGTCCTTCCAACGGAAAGACAGTGCTGACTCTTGACATGCTGACAGATAATGCGCCACAACAGAGCAAACCCACAGCAGAGTCAGTCGAAGTTTTGAAGAATATTGGTGGGTAGGTCATCACAGAGCAGACCCACTGTAGTCCTGGTAGAGATTATGGTATTGGTGGGCCACCAGAAGCGCAGACCCACTGCAGTCCTTGTAGAAATAATGGTACTGGTGAGTCAGCAAAGGTGTAGACCCACTGTAGTCCTTGTAGAGACGGCCAGCAGCCATCTGTTGCGACTGTGCAGGTGCACAATCACCATCGAAGAGTCTTGCGGAGAATATAGCAAGTCCATAAACCACCACTTGTCCACTCACAAAAAATTTGTTTGACATGTCCTTAGAACCAGCAATGCTGTTATCCAGTCCCTTGCTGAATTATTAACACACGTGCAAACACTATCAGTCCCTACTTCTCACATATTGTCCATATACTATGACCAACGGAAATGTGTGCAGTGAAATGAATGCTTACAAGTTACTTAGTTTGATAAACTGGTGTCAATTACAATTTTATAACATGAGAATACAATAACAAAGGTACAGAATACATCATTAAAGAACATAACAATACAGATAACATTTGTAGTAAAACAGGCTTTACAAAAGAATAGAAATAGGCATATACATCAATGTTACAGGAATTATGAGATAAGTAGATACATAAAATATCAGAATAACTTTTGGAACATCAACTTTATACATGAGCATTAAAACAAAACAGAATAAATAATGTCTAAGCATATTTACAAGGTAAATAACATATTATTAATGCAAATTATATTTGAGGATAACAGTATTCCTCATCATAGTGAATGTAGCTTAGTATTAGAAAAATTCTAGAATATAAGTCTTATCAGATAAACATATAAATACAGGAAAAACATAAATACCCAAGGGTACACAAACATATAGCGGAATAATACAAGGAAAGGACAGGGTTTGTTTTACTGCAGTATTTTGCAAACAAAACTTTCTTTACTTCTCGGAGATCTCCCTTCGTTCTTCATTACTTCCAAAAGTCCTATCTATACCTGCTTTCTGTACTTTTCTCGTATAGCCTCTCAGTGCATTTCTTCAAATTCATCGCAACTCATTCTCTTATAGGCTACCCCCTCTTAAGCTAACTTAAATCTACTGAGCTCAGATGCTAAACTAAGGGACGAGGCAATGCAGCAGCACAAAATAAGTAACACAAACAGCAATGACAAAAAAATGTAAAATTGCAAAGCAAGCTACAGTAAATCTAAATTACCAAGCAATGCAACATTACAACTAATATGAGCCAATGTGCAGCAACAAGAAAAATAAATCAGTAGTAAACTGGCTTAGCAGAGTAACACAAAGTCAAATTCAGTAACACTATGCCTGGCAAACAGCAGTAACTTACCCGTATACCTAAACATGACATAGCTCAAGCAGAAAAAATATTACAGTAAAAACAACAATGCAGATAAGGGAAATGTATATTCACATCTTAATGTCTATGTAATTAAAGTGGTGCACCACAAATTATTCTACAAAAGAAATTACCAAGTACTTGAAAAGAAAATTATAGATGCAGTTACTGTTATTAGTCCCTTCTTATTGTTCTCTCCATTCCAAGAGCTCCTTTTTCGAAGAATGTGGATCAGAAAATACTTATTTAATAAATCTGTTGACAGAAAGTGTTCACATTAGCAGATGCATTTAAGTTTATTTTATAAAACCAATGCTGCAACACAGCTGGAAACCAGATATTAAACAAAATGAGCAATCTCTTAACTACAAAGGCAATAGATGTAAAATGTTTCTAATCATTTCATTAGGCATTTTAGTAAATATCATAAATTACGAGCTCCACAGTATGCTTTCAACAAGGAAATGTCAATAGCGAGGACAATAGCCTCCCCTTTCTTTTATTCTACCTGTGCTTCTGATGAGGCACTCACTAATGACTTGTTCTCCCGGTGTCTGACACAGCTGCGTGCCCACGACGCATTACGTGCAGGTGGTCACTTAACTTTCTTACGGAAATATTTACGACAGCAGTTTCCGCTACTGTGACAGTCTCATATACAAAATTTCACTGGTCGAGAATTTGCGTTGCAAATGTGTAGAAACAAAACCCTATAAATATAAGTGTCCAAATAAAATATTCGTCAGCATTGTGATACAGTCACGCATTTACGCACATTTCATAACTCTTAAAGTACGCTTCTTGGTTTCCAACATACTTCTTATTCCTCATATACGGTAGCATCATCTTATTGATCATAAACATATCTCAACAGCATAGTACACATCGTCGTCGTAATAATATCACAACATCTCAGTCAATTCTCAAAATCGTCGTAGCTTCCTCCAATAATTTCAAAACCTAAAAAAAATTCTCTGCTCATTTCATTTCAATAGTGTCATCTACCTCAAACATACTTTAAAATCATGCTCCCTTACCAAATATATCATTCAAAGCTCTCATAGTATCACAATGGTTCCGAAAAAATATGAGCATTTCACAAAGTACAGACAAAATACAATTTCATAAGTGTGAAGTTATCCAACTGTGCAATTGCGTAAACATCTGTCACTGATGTAATAAAAAAAAAGTTTATCTCTCAGTTACATGATCAGATAGCTGTGTAATTTGTGTGTTAGAGAAATATGGTACCGATGTGTAAAGTTGTATAAGCAAATGCCATATTAGCTAGGGTTCCTTGTGGTTGCCACACACATGGTACACAATGTAAGCGTGTGCCCCCCTGAGGATTAATGTAATTATACCCTCAGGTGTTACAGATTACAGCAATGGAATGAAATGTATCACGGAAAACTTTCTTTGTAATTCAAAAATCTTTAAAAATAAATGTTTTAAGTACAAAATTAATCACTCAAATACGTGTACTGTAGCGCTAAATGTGCGTCTTGTTGCAACATAATCTGTGTGGAAGTGTCGTAGTTATCGTCCTCCGAAAGCTAAGTTCTGCAGAAGTCAATGTACTTACCTCATAATACACAAAAGTGAAATGCTTTGTGTATAAATGTCTTAGTTATTACGCTTATTGCCATGATGAAGAAAGTACTGTGCTGTAACGTATTGTTGTGCTACGGAAAAGGCAGTCTCATTGTAGCTATACCACAAACGTTACTACTAAAACATGTTTTACTTTCCAGAAGAATTCAGAAAAACTGTGCAGATATAAAGCAGATACAGCACAAAAGCAACAATGTAAATTGTGTCACACATTAGTAGCGTCGTGATATAATTGTGTAGCTGTCAAAGAAACCAAGTGCTAAGTCATCTTTAATCCCACAGAAAGTACTTCAAATAAAGAATGTCTTTTCAAGTAAACCAAAATGTTGCATGAAAATCTCATTAGCAGTGCCAGTATATGTTCTAAGTATGTGAGCCTTATAGTCGTTACGTAATCGTGCAACTAACAAGCAAGAATGTACAAATACAACACTGTGTCGTCTGTTCACTATAACAATGCAATCGTAATTTTTGCTTAAAAATGTTCCCTAGGTTCTAGACTGGATATTTAACTTCAAACATTGTTGCATGTTAACAGTTTCTTAAGTCTGACAAAGCATACTAGAAATGTGAAGTGAAAAGTTTTACGGCAAAGACAAAGTTAAAAAGCAGATTATCTTTCAACAAACGGTTTTATATGTGAAATGTATTGCAATCTTTTACCCTTTCTAGTGCGCAGCGTTTCAACTTCAACGCAATTATCATGCGGTATACATCGTTAAAGAATACTGGAATTTTTCTTAATGTTAGCGTCTATGTTATTTTTCTCTGAGCCAGCCGGCGCACGTGGGTGCCTGCGGCGCGAGTCATTGTTTGTCTCTTTGTTGGCGCGCGTTGTTATTGGGATTAGGAGACCTAACTTCTACAAATTCGCCTTGCCGAGAGGGCCCAGCTCTGTTAGAATCCCGCCAGTTCTGATGAAATTCACGTCTGTCGTTTTGTCGGTAGTTTACATTGTTTCTTGTTTGTCGGTCATGTGGTGGAGAATTTCTCCCTGAATTGTAACTCTGCGCCGAACTGTTGCGTCTGAAGTTATTCTGCCTCCCTTGATAATAATTGTTTTGGTTCACATATTGTCTGTTTCTCTGATTGTCTCTGTGATAGTCATTACTACGGAAACGCGATCTTTCTCTGTAACTATTATTACTCTGCCAGTGGTTATCATATGGGTGGTGTCTGTTTTGGTCACGATTTGTGTTGTGAGAGTAGTATTGTCGCGTCCAGTTATTATTTCTTTCATCGTGGAATTGCGACGGATATGACCTGTAATTGTTATGTTCCTGTTTCCGCTTTCTGCGATTGTCAGTGTCAGTTTCTAATTCTTCTAACAGTCCCTGAAAAGCTTCAATGTCGTCTTGCAACGTCCTGCCAAAATAATATGTCGTAAATGTTCAGGCAGTTTGATTAAACAAATGCGGATGAGTTCTGAGGGGCTGTATGGGTTTGAAAGATACTGATTCTTATGCAACATGTCTTCAAAATATTTCATAAGACTGGAAAATTCAGATTGTTCGAAACGTTTCATCATTATGATGCTATGTTTTACTCGGTCTTGTGTGGCTTGAGACCAATATGCTGAGAGGAAGGCATGGTAAAACTCTCCTTCACTGTGGCAATCGTGAATGACCGATCGCATTCTTACAGCTGGTTCATTCTCTAAGTAGCCACACATAAATTCTAACCTGTGCTCCAATGACCAGTTGGGAGGAAAACAAAGAGAGAATTGATGGAGCCACGCTTGTGGATGAATGTCGTTGACGGAATTCTTAAATGTTTTGAATTTACGTGTAGTAATGAACAGCTTATAGTCAAAATCATCATGTCGGCGAGTCGCATATCGGTCATTGTTAGGTCGTGTCGGTCGTTCCATCTCAAAATTCGGTGCACATTGCCAATTTCTTTCATAACTTCCGAAATGCCCTGTGTTATTATTTTGTGGCTTTTCCGTATTTCTAAGTCCCTCTTCCCGTGTTGGAGCGCGAGTGTCCTCTGAAATATGAAATTTTTGTATTACTTGTGCCAACTGATCTTGTACTTCCCGGATTTCTCTTTTGTATTGCGTATTAATTTGATTCTGATTTTGTTTGAATTTCCTAATTTGTTTGCACTCTTCTGTGTCATTCAGATTATCATCTACCTTCGTAGATAAATTATTGAACTGATCCGAAAGTTTGGCTACTTTCTCCGATAGTGAACACATTTCCTCAGTGTGTTTTTCTGAACCAAGTTTCAGAGTGTCCATGTGTGTTGAAATCGAATCTACTGTGTCCTTTAAGTTTTCCTGAGTTCTTGCAAGTTGCGTAACCGAATCGGTAGATGCAACTGAGTCAATTTTAGCTTGCAAGGTCTCATGATTTTCATGAACAATAGTTTGCAGTTCTTTTATGGCTACTTCGTGATTCTGTAATACATTTTCATGACGCGAAAAAATAGGTTGGAAATGCTCACAAATTTGTGTTTTTACGTCATTACAGACCTTTTGACATTTCGATTCAATGTTATGTAACTCTGTAGTTAAATCTTCACGTGTTTTTTCAAGTGTGGTGTATAACTTTTCAAGCTTTTGCTGTGTTTGTCTCTGATTTTGTTCCAGTGTGTCTAACTTTTCAAGCTTTTGTCCCATTTGTTGCATTAATTGTAATAACAATGCACTGGTGTCCGAAACATGTTCCTCAGTGCTTTTCGGCAGTGAAGTTGCACGGGCAACATTCACATTTTGACAAGCGGAAAATGTGTCTTGACTCATTTGAGAAAACGGTGAGGACGCAAAACCTGAATCTACAGTATTTGCAAAATTGTGTCCTGTCATTTCGGATTCCTGAGGCGAGCTGTTGCCGACCGATCGATCGATAATGCTTCCCTCTTCACATTGTTTGCCGCCCGCTCCATTTCCCTATGCACAGTTACCAAATTACTACTTTGAATGTCTGTTAATTCATTACTCTGCGGCGCTAACACACTGCTTTCGTCTTCACTGTCATTTCTCAGTTTACTTTGGAGCCTAGTATTACGTTTTTCACACGCCATTATTGTCACTATATTTCACACGACAACACAGAAAAGCACAATTTGAAGAGCAAAAATAAGAGAACACATTAACATAACACTGAAAATAATATCTAGTTAATTGCAGCTGCGAAATACTTGGTGCAAATCTATATGCATGCCACAACTGTTTTACTATACAACAATGAAAGACTGCAACTACAAAGGAGATTTTCTCTGCAATTGCACGCTAGCAATAAACAAAGGCTACACTAATTACACAAACTACAAGAAAAAAAAATCAGAAGATTCCAGTGAGGTATCCTAGGCCAAGGGTCGACATATGAAACGTCCCCTTTGAACAATTATACATGACTGTGCTTAAACTGACACACAATATTTTGTTAGCGCAACGCAATCTGACTTTCAAAATTCCCTACAAAAGAATGGCCCTGACTAACATTAAACTATACCTTTCACAAATCACTTACCTCACAAAAATCTTCGCTGCTCAAGCTACTGCAATACAGCGAGCGCCACTACTGCCAGCTAAATAAAAGATTCAAACTATGGAAGGCACTAACTACTGATAGGGATAGTTAGCAAATGAAAGATATTAATAGAGAACAAACAATGTATTTACCTTGATATCATCATATATAAATATAGCAGTTCATGACAAATTTCAAAACTCCGCCATCTCTCTCCCCACATCCACCACTGCTGGCGGCTCACCTCCAACTGCGCAACGCTATGCGCTGTTCACATCCAGCTGCTGCTGCCCAACACTACAATGGCAGACAACAATGCAAACTAGACACAGACTGCACACAGCACAGCCAGTGATTTTCATACAGAGGTGGCGTTACCAATAAAACAACCTAAACAGCCTACTTACAAGTGGCACCCAGCATTGTTGAACAGGTGCAGACACCAACAAGTGACTTCATTTCAGTAGAAGCAGTTCCATCAGTTGCACCCAGCAATGTTGAACAAGTGCAGACACCAACAAGTGACATTATCTCAGTAGAAACAGTTCCATCTGTGGTACCCAGCAATGTTGAACAGGTACACACAGCAACAAGTCACATTATTTCAGTAAAAAGCAGTCCATCAGTGGCACCCAGTAGTGTTGAGCAGGTACACACAGCAACAAGTCACATTATTTCAGTAAAAAAAAGTCCATCAGTGGCACTCAGCAATGTTGACAGGTGCAGACAGCAACAAGTGGCATAATTTCAGTAAAAAACAGTCCATCAGTGGCACCCAGTAATGTTGAGCAGGTCCAGAGAGCAGTCCATGATATTCACTATCACTGATCACACTGTTCATCAGAGTTTATAAGCAGAAATTAAACATTTCTAAGTGGCACCCTTTATGTTGAAAAAGTGCAGGTAACAGTTCATAATATTCACCATCACTAATCAGACAGTTCAGGCATGAACAATAGTTTGAATGCACATACAAATGCTTTTACAATGCTCTTACACTAGACATACAAATTCTAATAAACACACAAATGATATCAGATAATTGTCATATCAACTATTACAAATACACAAATACCAGTAAACCTATAATATTTATGGGTGTCAGTGCAAGCCACTACAAACAAATAAAATAATATTTAGGAGATAGGTGGGTAGGATTAGGAAAGGAAAACACACAAAACACACTTGCTCATCTTTCATCCGCATTAAGTACTACTGTGTAATTGAATAGTGTTAACTGTGTAAATGTAATTCTGTCAAAATTTGATGTTCATCATGTGTATCAAGTAGTAGTGGCAGCAATGTATAACAGTCAATAATAGTTAAGTCAACGTCATAGTCATCATGTCAAGACCAATGTTTGCCAAGCCAGATCAAAATGTACGGTTGCTGAACAACTGTCAGTGAGCCAAGATATGCAATTACTTCCTCTCTCCAAAAAAAAGTATATACTGTTTAGTGATTTAACAAAGTGTGTGTATAGACTATCTTCCTTCTACTTGAGTGTTCTAGTCTGCTATCTTCATCCTCCTTGTTCCATATAGACCAACAAAAAAATATGCACCTCACTTACTTTACCTCTTATCCACCAAAACTCCAATAATCATCAGCATCACATAATCTCAATACTTCAATAATACCGCTTACGTCGATACATATAAATCTTATCATCAATATCATTTACCTTACCTCTTGTCCACCAAAACTCCAATAATCATCAACTTCATATAATCTCAATACCTCAATAATATCTCTTCAATACGTCGACACATATAAACCTTATCGCCAATATCATTTCACTTCCATAACAACTCTTTCCTCTAGTCAGTCTCCTCGAACAAGTACAGATAAAATCCTAATGCAAACCTCATCATCCCATACAATCCGAAGACACATTGTCAACACACAACCTCTGTGTAATCCATCTGACTCAAATCTTCTACTCATTGTGAATTATAAACAAAAGAAATGCATACATGACCTCTAACAGACTTAGTTCGAATAACTCTCAGTAATTAAGTAAGATTACGGAGTGTGGATGATCATAATATTTCACAGTGTGTACACCACTTCAAGAATTATGGCAAACAGAAGCAAACATGTGGAGTATTTCTTGTGTCAAGTGTCACTTCCTATTTCAATTGCTCACGAAAAATGCAGTGTAATAACTGTCAATGGCCTAAACCTAGTTTCGGTATGCCATGTCGTTAGCTTCCTTCCTATTAGCATAAATTCATACAGCTTTGATAAAACCTCCAGCTCATGTGACTTCTATGAAGTTTCTTGTACTAATGTCGTTCGTCGGATTATAGCAGTTCATTTTCTTATCTTAAAAATATAAGGCACTGAGCGTAAGCAAAACAAGCAATAGCGAGTAAATATACCAATGGAGAACATAATGTCAACAAGTGGATGCAGCACAATCCTTACAACGAGGCTCTGCCAAGCGAACAATCTATAATTAATCCAATCGTGTGACCTAAACTCTCTGTTTGTACACAGTATATCAGCATTTCTATATACTAAATTAAAGAGTAGTTGTGACGACAAACAGAAATGTATAAACATGCAATCCATACGCATAGCAGTAAACATATATCTTACGTAATGAACAGGTCATTAACATCATATCAGCATAAGCAATAAATGTTCATATGTCATCTTAATAAGTAAACATGAAGGCGCAAGCAGATAAATCACAAAGTATAACTTACATACATAATCACAGTCAGCACAATTAATCAGGTTACAATTATAATTTAAATAAATAAGCACAGCAGGCACATAATTAAAAAATGTGACATCAGTGAAAAAGCAGTGCAGCCAAGCGATGCATAATATATACAAATAACAACCCTATTCAATCATCAATCATTGTCAAAATCAGTTAATGTACGCAAGCACGTCGCTTCACAAGTAAATTCACAGAACATGAAATTAGCACAAAGTATGAATCACGTAATCGCGAGCAGCAAATTACGTCTAAAGTACGTACCTAAGTGGAAATATGTTACCTGAAAAATAAACTCAATTAATAGTTACCTTTTTAGTTTATTAGTTTCTTCTTGGAAGTCACATTCTTTCTGAAATTTTCTCGATAGCAAGTCGTCTTAACGTCGGACACGCACAGAATTAACCTGAAGTTCTTAAATATTTTATAGAACCGTATCCTGAAAAATACTGAATATTAATAACATAATTCATCAAGTCACTATAGCTTTATACTGAATTTAATCGGAGAAATTAAACTGTGTATTTGTTTACGGCTGCCAGTGCATTCGCACTGAGCGCTCGATCAGCTATAGGCGCGTGACGTAGGAAGCAATTGTTTGCGGTCAACGACTGCCTTGTGCGGCGCGCAGACTTAACTGTTGCTTTGAGTATATGCCGCCGCCAAAACACAGCGCGGTATCCTTGTATTCTCTGCGTGTTTATGTAAACTGTTGGTTTCTCGCCAAAACACAGCGCGGTATCCTTGTATTCTCTGCGTGTTTATGTAAACTGTTGGTTTCTCGAAAGTATGTCATTCCACAAAAATTTTTCAAAAGTATATCATTCCACAAAAATTTTAACGTTAAATATATGATGTATTCCCTTAGAGCGTCGTGATTTAAGAGTTTCTACTTCGACAGTGTTATCATGAATAATTTTGCGAATTCTATATGGACCGTTATAAAGCAGAAAAAATTTGCGACACAAGCCCTTTCCTTTGCAAGACAAACGATGAGACTTAATTATTACCTTCTGACCAACTGAAAAGATTTTTAAACGACCAGGACGCTTAGCTGATTTCTCTCTTCTAGCAGCCGCAGATGCAATATTTTGCAGAGCCATGTTCACAACTTCAGAATGCCACAGTTTCCGTGAAGGCGGAAAAGGAACGATTTCAGATATGCGATTTGTCAGTGCTTTGTTTTTTAATATCAGTATTGGCGGTAAAGAAGTTGAATCATTAGGAAGTTCATTCAGAATGTTTTGAAAAATATGAAGATACTGATCCCAAGTTATGTGATTCTGATGACAATAAAGACGACACAATTTATTGATTCCTTTCATCCATCTCTCTGAAGCGTTAGATTGAGGGTGAAAAAGTGAAATGAAAATTGGTTTAATTTTACGACGCCGTAGACTACGAAGCCAAATTTTAGAACGAAACTGTGATCCATTATCTGATATAACCTTATCAACATGACCAACTTCTTTAAGAAAATGGTTAATGAAAGCATTAGATACTGAACGAGCTGTTGCTTTGCGTAACGGTGTAAAACACACATATTTTGATGTCAACTCCACTGCTACGAAAATGTACGCAAAACCATTAGTAGAACGAACCACTGGACCGAACAAGTCGACTGCAGCCATGTCCTTTAATTTCGCTGGAATGATAGGAAACAACGGTGCTCTGTGAGAAATTGTTGGCGGCTTAGCCTTTTGACATAATTTGCATTTGGCAAGAACAAATCGAATACGTTTTTCCATATTACTGAAGTAACAATTTTCTCGTAATTTATGAAAACATTTTCTGGGACCAAAGTGTGCATAACTGAAATGCGTATAACAAATCAGCTTATTAACCCACTCATCAGGAATACAAACTAACCAAACAGAGTTGTCTACCGATTTTCGTTTAAAAAGAATGTCATTGCGAACTAAATAATGCTGTCTAATCGCTACGCTTTCCTTTCTCCTCCACTTCTCCTTAATATCCTTCCAGATTGGATCCTTATTTTGCTCCTTAGCGATGTCTACCAGGTATAGAATGGGATAGTCACACAATCAGAACTGGAGCCAGGGACAGAGACTCTTGTGACATTATCCTGACTGCCTTGTCCGAGAATTACTTCGAGCAGATAGTTAGAGAACCAACTCGTGAAGCTAACGTTTTAGACCTCATAGCAACAAATAGACCGGAACTTTTCGACTCCGTGAATGTAGAAGAGGGTATCAGTGATCATAAGTCAGTGGTTGCATCAATGACTACAAGTGTAATAAGAAATGCCAAGAAAGGAAGGAAAATATATTTGCTTAACAAGAGTGATAGGGCACAAATCGCAGAATATCTGAGTGATCACCATCAAACGTTCATTTCTGAGGAAGAGGATGTGGAACAAAAATGGAAAAAATTCAGAAACATCGTCCAGTACGCCTTAGATAAGTTCGTACCGACTAAGGTCCAAAGCGAGGGGAAAGATCCACCGTGGTATAACAATCACGTACGAAAGGTACTACGGAAACAAAGAAAGCTTCATCACAGGTTTAAGAGTAGTCGAATCATAGCTGATAAGGAAAAGCTGAACGAAGCGAAAAAGAGCGTAAAGAGAGCAATGAGAGAAGCATTCAACGAATTCGAACATAAAACATTGGCAAACAATCTAAACAAGAACCCTAAAAAGTTTTGGTCATATGTAAAATCGGTAAGCGGATCTAAATCCCCTATTCAGTCACTCGTTGACCACGATGACACCGAAACAGAGGACGACCGAAGAAAGGCAGAAACACTGAATTCAGTGCTCCGAAACTGTTTCACTGCGGAAAATCGTAACACGGTCCCTGACTTCAGCCGTCGCACGGACGCCAAAATGGAAAATATTGAAATAAACGATATCGGAATTGAAAAACAACTGCTATCACTTAGTAGCGGAAAAGCATCCGGACCAGACGAGATACCCTTAAGATTCTACAGTGATTATGCTAAAGAACTTGCCCCCTTTCTATCAGCAATTTATCGTAGATCGCTGGAAGAACGTAAAGTACCTAGCGACTGGAAGAAAGCGCAGGTCGTTCCCATTTTCAAGAAGGGTCATAAATCAGATGCGGATAATTATAGGCCTATTTCGCTTACGTCAATCTGTTGTAGAATAATGGAACATGTTTTGTGTTCTCGTATTATGACGTTCTTAGATAATACAAATCTCCTTCATCATAACCAACATGGATTCCGCAAACAGAGATCATGTGAAACTCAGCTCGCCCTATTTGCCCAAGAAATTCACAGTGCCGTAGACACTGGCGAGCAGATTGATGCCGTATTCCTGGACTTCAGGAAGGCATTTGATACGGTTCCGCACTTACGTTTAGTGAAAAAAATACGAGCTTACGGAATATCGGACCAGGTTTGTGATTGGATTCAGGATTTCCTAGAAGAAAGAACACAACATGTCATTCTTAACGGTTCGAAATCTGCAGATGTAGAGGTAATTTCGGGAGTACCGCAGGGAAGCGTGATAGGACCTTTATTGTTTACAATATACATAAATGACTTAGTTGACAACATCGGTAGCTCCGTGAGGCTATTTGCAGATGACACGGTTGTCTACAAGAAAGTAGCAACATCAGAAGACTCGTACGTACTCCAGGAGGACCTGCAGAGGATTAATGCATGGTGCGACAGCTGGCAGCTTTCCCTAAACGTAGATAAATGTAATATAATGCGCATACATAGGGGCAGAAATCCATTCCAGTACGATTATGCCATAGGTGGTAAATCATTGGAAGCGGTAACGACCGTAAAATACTTAGGAGTTACTATCCGGAGCGATCTGAAGTGGAATGATCACATAAAACAAATAGTGGGAAAAGCAGGCGCCAGGTTGAGACTCATAGGAAGAATTCTAAGAAAATGTGACTCATCGACGAAAGAAGTAGCTTACAAAACGCTTGTTCGTCCGATTCTTGAGTATTGCTCATCAGTATGGGACCCTTACCAGGTTGGATTAATAGAAGAGATAGACATGATCCAGCGAAAAGCAGCGCGATTCGTCATGGGGACATTTAGTCAGCGCGAGAGCGTTACGGAGATGCTGAACAAGCTCCAGTGGCGGACACTTCAAGAAAGGCGTTACCCAATACGGAGAGGTTTATTATCGAAATTACGAGAGAGCACATTCCGGGAAGAGATGCGCAACATATTACTACCGCCCACATATATCTCGCGTAATGATCACAACGAAAAGATCCGAGAAATTAGAGCAAATACGGAGACTTACAAGCAGTCGTTCTTCCCACGCACAATTCGTGAATGGAACAGGGAAGGGGGGATCAGATAGTGGTACAATAAGTACCCTCCGCCACACACCGTAAGGTGGCTCGCGGAATATAGATGTAGATGTAGAAGACGAAATAAAGTTCTCAAACACAACACCTTGAATATACATCAAACAATAATTGCTTTCCTTGCAGTCCTCTTCAGCACTTTGTTTCAAACCCATAGGTGCACGTGATAAAGCATCAGCAACAATATTTGAAGAACCCTGTATGTAAACAATACTAAAATCAAATTCCTGTAGGTACAACGCCCATCGTGACAATCTGCCATGAGTTAATTTTGTCGACATAAGAAATTCCAGAGCTCGATGATCGGTATAAACCTTAGTATGTCTGCCAAACAAAAATGTGCGAAATTTTGTAAAAGCCCAAACAACAGCCAAAGCTTCAAGTTCCGTAATCGATTAATTCTTTTCTGATTTAGAAAGAACACGACTTCCAAATGCAATAGTTTTCTGTACTACAACGCCGTCTTCTTCTATCTCTTGAAATAAGTGTGCCCCTAGGCCCTTGTATGATGAGTCCGTCGCCAAACAAAAATCTTTAGATAAATCCGGATGTGAAAGAAGTGGAGCAGCAACTAAAGCATCACGAAGTTGTTCAAATTCTGACTGAGCTTCCTCATCCCAACACCAATTAGAATTCTTTCCGGATAGTTCACATAAACGAGGTGTGGCCAAATCGTCCAATTTAACAAAGCGTCTAAGAAAATTACAGACACCAAGGAACTACGAACATCACGTTTTGTGGTAGGAACAGCATAGTTACGAATAGCGTCTAATTTTTCTGGATCAGGAAGAATACCTTCTGTAGAAATCATGTGACCGAGAAATTTTACCTGTGAACTACCAAATTCAGATTTTTCTAAGTTCTCTGTAATGCCAACTCTAGCAAAAATACGTAATAATGAATCCAAAATTTTGTTGTGCTCACTCCAAGAACATTTAGCAATAAGAATATCGTCAACAAATGAAGTAATATTGTTACGAAGATAAACAGGTAAAATTTCATTTAAGCTACGAATGAATGCTGCAGAAAATATAGTAAGTCCAAACGGTAAATTCCAAAATCACATTTAGGTAAAATCGTCATATCCGGTTATTGTTTACTTACTCTCTAGATAGATTGATAGTCGAAGAGTTGGTTTTTGACAGATGTAAAGAATAGTAAAAGAGTAGGCAGCGGTACAGAAAACTAAAAGAGAAATAGCACCACTACAGCTCGGGGCCCTATGCTCGCTACGGCACATATTCACTTAGTGTAGTGAATCCCCTGAGGACATTAATAGCCGCACATAATTTCCAGTTTGTGACTTAGGGGCAAATTTGGCGGGAGTGCGTACATAAATTGATCTAACCATGCACATGGATGTATGTCATTCTTAGAATTGCGGAAGATCTTAAATTTCCGAACAGTCAAAAAGTGTTTATAGTCAAAGTTTTCGCCTCGTGGCGACAAAGACCTACCGCGTCTGTCCCAGTCACAATGACGATTATTGTTAAATTCACGCGCATGGCGCTCTCTTGTTGCATCCCGTAAATGAAACAAATTATTTTCTTCAAACCCCTCTGGTATCTGTGATTCTAAATTTCTTTTGCCGTCTTTTCCTACGATTTCGCCTTCAATCTGTTTGACTTGCTTTTTTAATGCCTCAAATTCCCTTTTCACGCGTTCATTAAATTTTCCCTGATTTCCAACATGTTTATTTATGTTCTGGTATTCTTCGGTTTCTGCAAATGGCAATGGTGCTGTATCATCTGAATCTCTGTCCCCACTTAAACTAAGATTTGTCAGTTTATCTGAAATTTCCTCAACTCTTTCCGATAAGTCACCTAATTGTTCTTTCTGTTTATTTACGTCTTCCGTAAGTGTCGCGACTCTGGTTTCAGTATTGACACATTTGGTAGTTAGCTGTTCATATTGTTGTGTTAGGTTATTTAATCTGTCATTTGGTACGGATTGCTCGATTCTCTGAAATACTTCTTCCTTATCTTTTGCACGTTGTAAATTTAACTCTGAAAATTTCTGTACTAACACGCGATCTCTTTCTTCCTGTTCTCTATCCTGTTCCCTTTGTCTAATCTCTACTGCAACTAATCTATTATTGTGAGCATTCAAAATCGGTTGTACTTCTTCTCTGATTTCTTTCTTTAACCCTTCTTTCATATTTTTGAAACATGTCCCTATTCGTGAGTCTAACCGTGTATCCAGTGTTCCCATATCAGTTTTTAATTCAGATCCCAAAGTTCCCATCTCGGTTTTAATTGTTCCTATTTGCGATCCCAGTGAGTCTAACCGTGTTTCCATTGTTCCCATCTGTGTTTTTAATTCAGATCTAAACCGTGTTTCCATTGTTCCCATCCCTGTTTTAATTGTTCCCATTTGTGATCCCAAATTTAATATTGCACCCATCAACTGCTCCATATTAACTGGTTCGAAATTCTTTTCGCCCCTAACATTTCCCGCAAAACCAGTTTCCTTCGTCATAGCTGTAAAGCTATCTGTGTTCGATACTATTCCAGAATCTTCTATCGTTAATCTCGTATTCTGTGAATTTTCTGATTGAGAAAAATTTTGAAATGGTTCCGGACTATCTTCCCGACTTATTACATTGTTTTCCACTTCATTATCCATCATACTGTTTTCCTCTGTTGGCGAGTTCGCCATGTTAACAATTTCGTCATTCTCACTATTCATCATTTTCGCCTTTTTCATCGATCGCGTAATCATTTACAAAATATACAAAACTCGTCACTGTACGAAAATTACACACAATGACTCCTCATCTCCAACAATACCATTCACACGAAATGTTTCCTTCAAACACGATTAACGAACAATTGAAATAATTGCACTAAACTGTCAAATGCGTATACAAGGCAATAAAAATTAAATTTTGAAAAATACCATTAGAAGAATGCCAATTACCAAATCTACACATGCAATATAGACTACAATTACTAAACTACAAATTGCTACAACAATACTACTGTCTACTATTTTTACGATCAGAAGATTCCAAGGGACGATCCGAAGCAGCGGTCGCGACGTGCATGGGGGCTTAATTAAATAAATGAAAATAATTTAAATTGTTTTAGTAGCTGTATGTCCGATTACGCAAGTCTCGTAAACGGTTGGCCCTAACTAGTATTATTACGCAATCTGACTGCATAGAACAACAACAAAGAATGAAATGAAAATTTTCTGTTAACACAATTAATTAATTAAGTCCCCAGCAACTATAAAACCTACGAAACCAAAGCACAAGTGTAATTGTTCTGTGTGTGGGAGTGTGACTCAACGTACACATCTGGCACGGTTCTTCTTCAACAAGACAAGAAATTTTAAATATCATTTATACTGAAGTAATTAAAAAAAATAGAAATACTATAATTGCGTAAAGAAAGCAGAAATACACTCTAATACAAGAACACAAGCCAGATGCTTTGTTGACTGAACCTGTAATGACACATTATTCAGGACACTGAAATAATGAGAGAGAAAAGAAATTTTTTTTTTTTTTTACCTTCGTTTATATTGATGAAAGGCACTCTAAACATTACAATCTCTCCACACCGACTCGCTACTATCACATCTCAACAAGAACTATTTAGTATCACATCTCAGCAAGCACTCCCTGCTACGAGTTCTTAACAAGCACTGACTACTACGAGTCCTCGACAGGCACTTTCTACTACGAGCTCTCCCCAAGCACTCTGCCAGTGGAGGCGGCTGAATAATACTCTTTGGCGCAATCTCTGGCGCAGCGGCTCAGTGTAGCCACCTTTCAGTGTATGAGAAATCGGTTGGAACCTTTCCTCATGTCTGCACGTTGTATGTGTCGCCACCGGCGCCAACCTTGTGTGAATGCTCTGAAAAGCTTATCATTTGCGTATCACAGCACCTTCTTCCTGTCGGTTAAATTTCACGTCTGTAGTACGTCATCTTCGTGGTGTAGCAATTGGCCAGTAGTGTAAATTCCTTAGAAAAATTAATAAAAATAAATGTTTTTTGTATCACATTCACCAATTTTATAACAATTATTTTTTTCAAACAAAAGGTGAACAAGAGGAAATAAGATTTAATATTTTTTATAAAAGGTGAATGTAAGAAAATAAATAAAATGAATTATGGTGAACATAACAAGTAAATAAATGAATAAATTCTCTATCAAAATTTTCACATTGTGAATTCAGTATCATAAAAACTAATTATTAAATTTCTTCATTCCTTCATATTTCATTTTCGTCTGTTCGTTTTCAGTTAACTGAGAATCCCAAACAGTAATTAATTTGGAATATCTGTCGGTAAAATAATCTTGAACTTATCATTAAGCTCCACAGAAATTTTTTCTCCGTCTTCACCCATATACATCAGTTACAACACAAACACACGAAACTTCTCTTGCGATTTCCTTAATACTGCCAGAGTAGTGCACCTTACTACATGCACATTACGTTGTTTCAGTGGCCCACTAAAGGTTTACAAAGTCTGCAGTAAATCCGTGATCCCAACGTAGTGGCCTCCCCTTGTATGCAGTTGACTCGCTAACAATGTGACATGTGTCTACAAGTCCATTTTCGTAATAGCTCTGGCTCAAGTGTTTAGGTGAGTTGCCCTGCACAGAAAATGCAGAACTACGAAAGATTATATTGTCTCCAGTTTCCTACCTGCCTCCCAAATTCAGATATGAAAACGAATTACCCTGTGCTGCTATCATGTGAGGTAATTTTAACTTACACCATTACATGTTGTTGCTTGCAGGTGAGATGACATCATAGTAAAAGCCTGACACAAAATAGATAACAGATCATCTTCACAGTACCTTTAGCACAAAGTATTAGAGAAAACAGCAGTTTGGTTTTACTTTCTCCAAAGTCCTCAGCGACACTGTGACAGACATTGACTGTATCCCACCACCAGATACTCAGAAACTGCATCACTACCAGGCAGATGCCAGCTCAGGTCACCTAGTCCTGGTAGGCTTGGATTGGTTTGGCTCAGCTTGGCTCAGCAACGCTCGGCTCAGCTGGGTTCAGGTGAGATCATCTGGGCTCAGTTCGGTTTGGCTCAGCTTGGCTGCAATTGGCTCAGCTTTAGGGGCATGATTAGGCTTTGCTCAGCCCAGATTTTCTCAGCTCAGGTCAGTTCAGGCTGGCTCAGCTCGGCTTGGCTCTGCTTCGCTCAGCTGGACTCAGCTTGGCTCAGCTTTGCAGGCATTGGCTTGGCTTGGTTTGGCTTGGCTGGACCCAGCTCAGCTCAGCTGGGATTGACTCAGCCCTGCTCACCTCAGCTAAGCTGGGCTCGGTCACATCAGCTCGGCTCGCCTTGGCTTGACTCGACCAGCTTGCCTCAGCTTGACTTCACTGGGCTCAGCTCTGCTCAGCTCAGAGGGGCTTGTCTTAGCTTGGCTTGGCTCTGCTGGGATCGACTAGGCTGAGCTTGGCTTGACTTGGTTCAGCTTGACTAGGTTTGGCTTCATACAGCTGGGCTCAGCAGGGTTGGCTCGGCTTGGCTTGGCTCAACTTGTATTGGCTTTGCTCAGCTGAGCTCAGCTCCACTCAGTTGGACTCAACTGGGCCAGCTTGGCTGGACTCAGCTGTGCTGAGTGTGGCTCAGCTTGGCTTGGCTCAGGTTGGCTTGGTTCAGCTCAGCTCAACTCAGCTTGGTTTGGCTCAGTTCAGCTTGGCTCAGCTGGGCTCGGCTCAGCTCCACTGACCTCAGCTGGGCTCGGCTTGGCTTGACTCTTCTGGAGTTCAGTTTGATATGGCTCAGCAAGGCTCAGCTCTGCTCGGCTCGGCTGGGCTTAGTTCAGCTGGGCTTGGTTTGTCTCGGGTGGGCTTGGATTGTCTGGGCTTGGCTCAGCTTGGCTGGGCTCGCTGTATTGGCTGCTGCACTGCGCAGCGGTGGTGTCACAACATACTGCAGTGCCATGTGGCCCGGCCTTGAGTCCTCCCTCTGAAATTCAGGCATCGCACTCAGAGTGGAAGTGACGTGCCTGCACGCTTTTAGTGTCAATAAGTCGATGACTATCTTTTTGTGTTCCTAAATATTTTCGACTATTTGTTATTCTCATAGGTCAGTGGAAAGCCATAGCAAAAAAAAAAAATCAACGTAATTTACACAGTGGAAGTTGCTACAGTTTTTTTACCTCGAGTATTGTAAATTTTGAAATTTGTGGTAAGTTCTATGGGAGCAATCGAGTATTGTAATCAACTGAAATCATGGATATTACAATGTGATGCTGCACAGCCAATCCTGGAATCCACCTAAGTGTTGATCGCTTCTAAAGGAATCATACCTTTATTTATAAAATTCCGCCACAGTAATATTCCACATGTAAAATTAACAACAGCGTACGTAAGTAGCAGACACCTGTATGTCCACACTGCTCTTTCCCTGTTGCCGTACCCCCCATACTTGCTTCTGTGGAGCCTCATGGCCAGACTCCATAGTCCGACCTCGTGGTTGTCTCTTCCTTCCCGAGTACCAGGTAGCAAGTTCGTACTGTGTGTCAGTGACTTTCTCGGCCTGGTGCACTTTACAGAAGGATCACACTCTCTCACTGAGACGGTGGGGACACTCTAGCACGTATGCAGCCGGCGGGAGGGAAGCATCGTAAACACTTTCTGCCATTTGCTACATATTTCCTGTCATCTCGGTCACACTGTGGATCTAGCACAAGTGAGTTGTGTCTGCGAATCATCCATTCGACTACACACCGTGTTATAAGCCACTTTATGGATGTAAAAATGAAGCAAGTTATACATTAACAAGCAGAAGCAGCCACTGCAGACTGCCTCTGCAAAGTATACAAGGAGCAGACCGTGGGCAATGCAGACATACTAACACAGATACTAGGAATTAGTGAAGTGGTCAGTTCACTCACATATCGCGAACCAATAGCTGCCCTTTCTTCTTTCTGGTGTTGACGTGTTATATCAAGTAGATAGTTGATGCATATGGTCACTAATTTCGGGTGTTTCTTTTGTTTGATAAGCAGATAGCGTAGTTTGAGAAAGTAATAATGTCCGATAAAAATGCGAAAGTAAGAGGACTACACTGTTGATGTCACGAAATCTCTATTTCCTTTTTACATACTGCGGGTATAACGTATATACTAAAATTGTTTGTGGAGTTAAGACGCTGTTAAATCACTGTATTCGTGTCACCGAGAGTTGAGCGCCAATGTTGTTGTTGTTATTGTTGTTGTTGTTGTTGTGTTCTTCAGTCCTGAGACTGGTTTGATGCAGCTCTCCATGCTACTCTATCCTCTGCAAGCTTCTTCATCTCCCAGTACCTACTGCAGCCTACATCCTTCTGAATCTGCTTAGTGTATTCATCTCTTGGTATCCATATACGATTTTTACCCTCCACGCTGCCCTCCAATGCAAAATTTGTGACCCCTTGATGCCTCAGAACATGTCCTACCAACCGGTCCCTTCTTCTTGTCAAGTTGTGCCACAAACTCCTCCCCAATTCTATTCAATACCTCCTCATTAGTTATGTGATCTACCCATCTAATCTTCAGCATTCTTCTATAGCACCACATTTCGAAAGTTTCAATTCTGGTCTTGTCCAAACTATTTATCGTCCATGTTTCCCTTCCATACATGGCTACACTTCATACAAATACTTTCAGAAACGACTTCCTGACACTTCAATCTATACTCGATGTTAACAAATTTCTCTTCTTCAGAAACGCTTTTCTTGCCATTGCCAGTCTACATTTTACATCTTCTCTACTTCGACCATCATCAGTTATTTTGCTCCCCAAATAGCAAAACTCCTTTCCTACTTTAAGTGTCTCATTTCCTAATCTAATTCCCTCAGCATCACCCGACTTAATTCGACTACATTCCATTATCCTCGTTCTGCTTTTGTTGGTGTTTATCTTATATCCTCCTTGCAAGACACTGTCCATTCCGTTCAACTGCTCTTCCAATATTAGTCAAACTAAATGTAATGTAACACTAATAAAAGAGACGAATGTGTATATTGCAAATTTGGGACGAGAACACTATTTTGAGAGTAAAAACCACGTGTTTTCGTGTTGAGAGAGCCAGGTTAAGCAACTGCGATACGATACGTTATCGAAACATTACTATTACTATTACTATGAGCTTAAGGTCTTTCGGTAATTAACAGATTACGGAACAGGTAAAGGGGCATGTGCCACTATTAAATCTTCCGCAATTTCACTACTGAATTTCTCAGTACCCAAGTTGCAATTAACGCAACAGGAATTAAATCATTTAAGTGATAATGTTACTTTAAAATAATAATAAAATCATTTCATATAGCAGAGGACCAAGAATGGCCCGATCAGTACTCCCCAGTGAAGCAGTCCACACAAATGGCACTCCACGGCTCCGAGCACACAGCCCCATACAAAATGCAACACAACCACAGCGACCCGGCGTACGACCAGAACCACCAGGCAGTCAACCAAAATCGTACTAAGCCAAAGCAAGGACCGACTTTTAAAATAACGAGACCTAGCCCGGGCCGGACAACAGACCAAATGGCGGGAAATCCATAAGAAACCTCAGCCAACTTAATACCAAAACAACAATTTATGAACAATATGCAAAACACAAGACCTCTCAGTCCAAAGGCTTCCGTTTGGTCGCGAAGGTGGCTCCGACCCGCCTGCTGAGGTGCAAAGGCGTCGTACGGAGTGCCGAATCAAGCTTAACCTTCGTTAACGGAAAGCGGAAGAACCACAAGACAAAATAAACTCCAATCTAACTGCGCAAGGCAAACTCTAAGGAGTGCCACTCGAAGGCTGTGCACTTGAAGATCAGACATAAAGCAGCCAGACTAACGTGCCGCTGAACGACGCACTTCCATCACCGGCGTCTAGTAGAGTATGGAGAGCAGCGTACCACATCGATATACATCCGTGGGACGGTAAACGAGGATAGTAATCCCAGCGACGGAGAGACAGGAGGACGAAATGACATCCCGCCGCACATAGAAGGTATTTCAAACTCAGGCTCGACAAACTACAACAGGCGAGATTTTGCTCCCCTTGCGAATCAAGTTAAACGGCACACCACGCCGCTGTCCACACTATTAACCGTAAAATCACGGTCCTGTCTTCCCATCGGGCCCCACTCGGCGTCCAGACGCAAACAACCCCAGCCGAGCCGAACTGTCTCCACGCCAAGGCAGCCACCCCTTTTCTCCTCACACGGCTCCATCTAAGCTCCGGCCAGCGATCACACACGGAAACAACCGCCTAACGCCAAAGCTCCGTCTGAGGGAAAACTCAACACTAAGATCGATACGGACTTGGAAATAAGCGAGCACCGTAACAGATAGCCCGTCAAAAAGT
This sequence comes from Schistocerca americana, assembly GCF_021461395.2. Classification (NCBI taxonomy): domain Eukaryota; kingdom Metazoa; phylum Arthropoda; class Insecta; order Orthoptera; family Acrididae; genus Schistocerca; species Schistocerca americana. The sequence goes on from NC_060127.1 coordinate 199,492,294, forward strand.
GAACACAGATCAAGCATAAAAACACGAAGGAGACGTACTGAAAGTTGGAAATTTGTGGTAATTTCGTATGGAACCAAACTGCTGAGGTTATCGTTCGCTAGGCTTACACACCACTTAATATAAACTAAACTAACTTTGGCAAAGGATAGCACACAGCCGGCCGGTGTGGCGGTGCGGTTCTAGGCGCTTCAGTCTGGGACCGCGTGACCGCTACGGTCGCAGGTTCGAATCCTGCCTCGGGCATGGATGTGTGTGATGTCCTTAGGTTCGTTAGGTTTAAGTAGTTCTAAGTTCTAGGCGACTGATGACCACAGATGTTAAGTCCCATAGTGGTAACAGCCATTTGAACCATTTGATAGCACAAACATCCATCTCCGAGGGAGGACTCCAACCTCCGACGGGGGTAGCCGCGAGAACCGTTGCAACGCGCCTCAGACCACGCTGCTAGGCATACTGAACTGCGAAAAAAGGACAGATTTTCTTTCTTTTAGTGCCCGAAAGAAAGTGGCTCCCGATTGGAAACCGCAGCAAACGCTCGATAACAGGTCAACCGAATCCTGGTGTCTTACACACGACATTGGTGACACACTGTGTGTCATTTGATAGGAATCTCTTACCGAAGCACCTAATTTATACGCCTCCTTGCACGATTTGTGTGTTCTTATGAATGTCAATGTTATCACTCCCAAAGAATTGATAAAAATATAACAGTCTGCCACATAAGCTGCAACAAATGACGCAACAGTTTGAAAATCACACAATGTTCCTCGTGCTCTATAAAAACATATGTTTTTAATTTTTCTGAAGTGTGTACTCTCCATTTCCTTCGTTGCAACATGGTTCACACTTACTTATTTGTTGTTTTGACTTCTGTAAGAGGTCTATAAGGCATCACGCCTGCTCCCACCGTATTTGCTTGCGACGTAATATTTTCTGACCACAGGACTCATATTCTATAACCAATTGGAACTGCCAAGACTACGGATTGAGAACAAACACGTCAGTGACCTGACAGGCTGTTCATAGGTTTGTGAAAAAGAAAGGGGCACGAGGGAGATTTAAACACGAACCTCCCACTTTGTAGTCCAACACGGGGCCACACAGCCACGACGCTTCCAGGTCTCACGATGTTGCACATCCTGAACCTAGACCATTTACTGTTTGACTTTCACTTCTTTTTTCACAGTTCAATACACCCTCCTCCTGTTTTCGTATTTGCTCTGTGTTTAGTTTTCGACACTGGGCCACCATGCGAGTAAATCTGAGAGGAAATCCACAACAGACGTGTCCAGTACATCTCTTTACTGTAATCAGGGAATCGACTGCGAACATTACGTACACCATCGATTCGTCGGACTGCCTGCCTTACGAGCTGAAATGCTGGGGTATTTGTGGAGCGAAGTAGTGGCTAAAGTAGAGGCCTGTGTTCACCCGACACCACGTGTCATGGCCGCGTCGGTCGTGATACTATGGAGGTATCAGCCGTTCTCACTCTGCTGCGCCGGCCGCTGGTGGCCGAGCGCTTCTGGCGCTACAGTCTGGAACCGCGCGACCGCTACGGTCGCAGGTTCGAATCCTGCCTCGGGCATGGATGTGTGTGATGTCCTTAGGTTAGTTAGGTTTAAGTAGTTCTAAGTTCTAGGGGACTTATGACCTCAGCAGTTGAGTCCCATAGTGCTCAGAGCCATTTGAACCACTCTGCTGCGCTTGCTTAACGAGTTTGTTGCAGTACAGGACTGGTTCGCAGAAGTTCTTGGCAAGCGTGGTTGCCTTAGCTACAGCGTTCTTCCAGCGTAACGAAGGTGACGTGATCCTGTCCGGCTGCTCTGACGCACTGCATTGCTGCTGAGGTGCCGACTTTGCCTCTTCCCCTGACACGACCACAGTCGTGAAATGTTATTCTTCGCGTCCATCTCGTGTTGACACCGCCGCGATGTAAGCGACGTAACTTCGCTGTAAAAATTAGAGAATTTTAACTCTTTGGAGCCTTGCACAATGCTGGCATCCAACAGTGGCAAACAGCTGGGGTATTTTTCGTTTGTTTTTCAGCTGCTCTATTGTGACTTATTACTGACGAGTTGGAAAGTGTGTGTAAAGTTTTCGCCTCATTAAATGCAAATTGTACAACAAAGGCGTCTCGGTATAATTCTCAGAATCGTCCCTAGGACCATTACATCTCCCACCTCGAGCTAACTATTCTGCTCCAACCTCTCACCAATTCATTTCCTCACTTGGTGCTCCAACACAGCGTATTAGCTCCATAACTCACGTTCTTGAATTAATTAATTAATTACAGATTTGTTAATTTTTAAGACAGAGTGCTTTACAATTCATGGTGGTGGTAAGTTCCTACGGGACCAAACTGCTGAGGTCATCGGTCCCTATGCTTTTTTTTTTTTTTTTTTTTTTTGGTTCATCAGTCTTCTGCCTGGTTTGATGCGACCCGCAACGAATTCCTCTCCTGTGCTAACCTCTTCATCACTGAGTACCACTTGCAACCTACATCCTTCTCTGTTATTTGCTGGTTGCCTTCTACAGCTCCCTCTATTACCATGGAGATCATTCCCTCATGTCCTAACAGATGTCCCATAATCCTGTCCCTTCTCCTTATCAGTGTTTACCACATGATCTTTTCCTCGCCGATACTAAACAGAACCTCCACATTCCTTACCTTATCAGTCCAACTAATTTTCAGCGTTCGTCTGTAGCACCACATCGCAAATGCTTCGATTCTCTTCTGTTCCGGTTTTCTTACAGTCCATTGTTCACTACCGTACAATGCTGTACTCCAGATTTACAATATCAGAAATTTCTTCTTTAAATTAAAGCCGATCTTTGATATTAGTAGACTTCTCTTGGCCAGGGATGCCCTTTTTGCCAATGATAATCTGCTTTTGATGTCCTCCTTGTTCCGTCCGTCACCCGCTATTCTACTGCCTAGGTAGAAGAATTCCTTAACTTCATCTACTTCGTGACCATCGATCCAGATATTAAGTTTCTCGCTGTTCTCATTTCTACCACTTCTCATGACATTCGTCTTCGTTTTATTCTAGATCCATATTTTGCAGTGATTAGATTGTTCATTCCATTCAGCAGGTCATGTAATTCTTCTTCACTTTCACTCAGGATAGCAATGTCATCAGCGAAACATATCATTGATATCCGTTCACCTTGAATTTCACTTCCATTCCTCAACTTTTCTTTTATTTCCACCATTGCTTCCTCGATGTACAGATTGAACAATAGGGACGATTAGCAGCCACAATCGGCAAGCTTGCTATTATGCGCAGGAAGCACCCTCCTCCCACGCCCACACTTAATTTAGAAACAGTACAAGTGTTTCCACAAGATTCTCAAACCCATGTCGGAAAGATCTGCCTTTTCGTAGTATGCGCAGTGCAATGAAGACGCGGAAGCTTGTTGCGGCCCAGTCTTTTGCAGTTGTACGACAAGAGTGGTAACTGTAGTAAAGTGCGAGGCAGTTAGTTTGCATGAACAGTGGAGCGCACAATGGGACTTGAGATGTGCTTGTTACCTCAGGTGCTGTGTGATTGTCGACAAGGAATGAAAACGGAGCAATTTGTCACTGTCCTTTCAATTTAAGACGTTAAAAACAGTCGGGGTTTGTAGTCGTAATACCAGGGCATCGAAACTACTTGGAATTCTTGTGTATATGCACGTGTCCGTGCCTTTGTACTCTGATCCCTTCAACCCCTACAAACCAACCAGCCAACGTGTCCGTGCACATCACAGTAGCAAAGAATGGAGAACAGCGCGGCTTGGCTCCACTCGGGGGGGGGGGGGGGGGGGGGCGTAGCTCAGTTGGTAGAGCGTTCGCTTTGCACGTGAAAGGTCCCGGGTTTAAGCCCCGGCGCCTGCATGTTTGGTGGTCAGTCGATGGTAAGTGTTGGTCGCTGAGAGCCTGCAGGCACGCAAGATGTTGCAAAGCCAGCATCACAGACTCATATGATGTATACTGACGTAAGGAGAGCAAGACGTAAATGAGAGGACCGGCTGTTCTTGAGGTGTCATCGAGGGCAAAACTGTCTTACGTATAACGGCTTAACCTCAATGAAGCCTAGAGAGCGGACAATATGTTCACCTTACTCAGAGCGGTGGCCGAATCCTATTTTATACGTCGTGCGTGGCACTTTCATTGTGGCCAACTACGATTCGATGGAAAATGCAGGAAACCTGAAAGACTCCCTCACGGACACATTGAGACTAGTGTTTGTCTGCGGAAGAATGGGACTGCAAGTGTCTGTGACATTGATATGGCTGTATGTAGCACCATCAGACATCGGGGGGCGTAGCTCAGTTGGTCACAGTCGTGTTGAGGCACTCGTCCAGAGCACACCGCGCGGTGACGGGCGGTAGCGCGGGTCACGAGCAGTGCTGCGGTGGAGAGCTGGGCATCGTGTGCGAGCGCTGTTGACGTTTGTTTCTGCAGAACTGCTGTAAGTACGATGTCGACAATTAACAGAGCGAACGGCGTTCAGTGTGTTTTCGATCGCGCTGCCTTGCGACCGACGGCGTTTGAAATTCACGAGTGGATCTTTGAGGATTTGAAATTGCCTGAAGATATAGTCGACACGTTCCAGTTGGACTTTGTGCAGTACTCGTTATTTGTCAAACTTATTTAGAGTGACACTTGTAAGAAATTCGTTGAGGAGCATGACCATTTCGTCACAATGATGGCAGTATCAGTAATGTCCAAATCGTGCCTTGGGGATACGGAGTGAGGACCGTCAGGGTATTTAATGTGCCACCTGAGCGGCCTAATGATCGGATTGCACGTTCTCTGTCACTGTACGGCGCTGTTTTCTCAGTTACAAATGAAAAATGGTCGAGTGCATATCGCTACCAAATTATCAGTGGCGTGCGAAGTGTACGTGTAGACTTAAAAAAATCATATACCTTCGTATGTATGTTATTGGCGGCTGTCGCGCACAGGTAACTTACATTGGACAACCCCCTGCCTGTTCGATCGGCCATTCAACAGAACATCTGCGGATGAACTGCACACGTCGACGTCCATTTCAGCTTCCATGGGAACTCCCCCTGCGGGTTCGGGGGTAAGAATAGGCACGCGGTATTCCTGCCTGTCGTAAGACACGACTAAAAGGAGTCTCAACTGTTTCGGCCTTTAATGTGACGGTCCCCTAAGGGTGTAACGACAAATGTACATATAATAATTTTTTTTTCTTTATGAATTTAGATAAATTAATATAAGCCATGTTTTGAATTTCTTTTTCGATTCTTTTCGTGTCATGTTAAAGAAACTGTGAGCAACTTTTGAAACGGATATTATTATTTATGTTAGATTTCAAATAACGTGGTAATCAAATGAAAGTGTATTTAATGTTAAAACTATTGTAAGATGTGAAAATTGTAATTTATACACTTGGTCCATACGTAGGTAATGCATTAGGATATGTGTAGTAGAAAACCTGTGGTGAATACCCTACCTGTAGGGGAGCGGGAAAAGGTGGAGGCAGGCGAGGCGGGAAAACGCACACTGGCGCGGTTCGGCACAACGGGCACAGTATGACAGTCGGAGGCGAGCAACAGTCGGAAGTACACGTACTGTACCGAGGAGGCTACCCAGGAAAAGTGGATTCCATTGAGCCTCGGATGAACCGATTCCGACGAATACTTGGCATGGCTATATTCTGAGGCACAAAATTGTAAAGATTACGACGCTAAGAAGATGGAAAGTGCCGACGTAGTGTGAGCCTTGGCCGTGCTTGTATGTGTGCCGTGCTGCCCGCTATCTCGCTGCCCGCCAACCGCCGCACCGACTTGCACAGGTCAAACATTTATCTCATCTTTAGAAGTGTATCTGTGTGGACCAGTGTCGAAACTGTTTCTAACTGTTCAATAATAACGTGACTTTTACCAGAATTGCTTTAGCCATGACTTATCCTGATCACTGACCTAGACAGGATCCTTACCTCGTATTGTGCAACCCGAGTATCCTAAACTGAAAGTTTAATGTTTGTGTTAATGAAAATTATCAGCAGATTAATCTGTGCCATAAAGGAATCAATCTAAAGTTCTGTGTATTATTGCAAATGTTGGTAAAGAACAAAAGCATGACTAAATTGGAAGAGAGTTTTTTGAATTGAGTTAGCGATGTTATTTAATTAATTTGAGATAGAAATAATGACAGTTAAATTATTCAGAAGTAAGACAAAAGAGTAGTTATCCATAGATTGCTAAATTTGAGTGTAAATTTGCCTTCAGTACTTAATAGTTTCAGTATAACGACCATAACAGTTTCAGGGCCCCCCTCCCCCCCCCCCCCCTTCTCTTGTCCATTCTTTCAAACCTTGAAATGTGCTGATCAGATTTGACCAGTAAAGCTAAATTCTATATTAATCCTAAGTGTATTAGTGTTTTTTCATCCTTAATAGTGACATTGTGTGTGTGTGTACTTTCAAGATTGTCAATGCTAGGGCAACCTATGCCCGATTTCAGTCTGATCAATATACAAAATGCAGTTCGTAGTAATCATTGCTGTGTGGTGTTGTGTAAATTTATCTTGTCCAAATTAGTACAAAAGGAGAAAACTTTAGTTCAGTGGATTTTTCTGGTTCCAAACTTTGCCATATAACGCATCATTACTACGTGTTACTATGCTTGTACATGCACCCACTGGTACAAGGAAAAACTCACTCATTGCCTAAGTAGGCTGGCGACCGAACTATTAATTATAGGTAGCATCTACTGTGTGTACTTCTTGTCCATGCGAAAGAGTAATTATACTTTACATTTGCTTGACTGCATCACTGTAGTTATTGACTGAGTACAAGTCCGATCTTGCTTCTATTAGGTACACGCGGTCTACTTATGTACTAAAATCCTTGTTTATAAGGTGAAGCCCGTGAACTTATTACAGTACAGGCTTTATAGAGCTAACGTACGTCCGAGCGGGCGGAGCGTTACAAGGGGTTTGACCACTCCATTTCAAAATCTTCCGTTAGTGCGTACCATTTGGGGAAGGACGCCTTACGTGGTGCATTCTATATCCTCCTTGCCCTAAGATCTGGCACACCCGGTATTGTCATGGACTTGAACTTACACCGAGCTTCCGGCCACATCAGCTGCAGTGTGTTCTGGCTAGCATACATTCCCTCCATTGTGCACTTCCATCTTTATATACACGGATATTCGACACCCGACATCCAGCACGGTAGCCAGTCCGTTGTGGTGGGGTCGTTATGTACCCTCTTGGTGGTAGCCCTCTGACTACACAGGGATCGCACTGCTGATGCCTGAGCTGCTACCCCCCCACGTATGCCGAGGAGTAGATGCCTATCCCTCTGGGGCATCAGGACTCCTGGCAAAGGCCATCCTGCCAGGTGGTCTTCGCTGTGGCGCCCGTCGGGAGGGCCCCTGGTCGGAGTGGGTGGCATCAGGGCAATCGAGGACTAACCTCAATGGAAAGAAATATGATCCGAGATCATTTCCCTCCCTGGCCACTCCTTGGGAGGAACGTATGGCTGAAGACGGCAGTGCAGATTATTCACCCCGGTACCTCATCTGTACGTGAGTTGATGGTGAAACATTTATATCGACTAAGCCTCAGTTTTTTGTGGAGCATTTACAGAACAAGTTTTGGGAGGTGGAGGGTTTGTCCAAAATGCGCTCTGGTTCGGTTCTAATCAAAACAGCATCCACTGCCCAATCACGGAGGTTGCTCGCTTGTCACAAGTTGGGGGATGTTTCAGTTACCATCACGCCCCACAAAAGTCTAAACATGGTCCAGGGTATTATATTCCTTGGGGATCTTCTTCTGCAGTCAGACGATGAACTACGTGCCAACCTAGAACGACGAGGTGTTCACTTCGTCCGACGCGTCCATCGGGGTCTGAGGGATAATCAGGTAGCCACCGGTGCCTTCATATTGGCCTTCGAGGGTGATGTCTTACCCGAAAAGGTCAAGGTGATGATTTACCGCTGTGATGTGAAGCCATTTATCCCTCCTCCGATGCGGTGTTTTAAATACTGAAAGTTTGGGCATATGTCATTCCGATGTCCTTCCGGCATCACGTGTCAAGATTGTAGACGTCCTCCACATCCCATTACTCCATGTGCCCCGCCTCCCATCTGTGTTAACTGTGGAGAACACCATTCCCCCTGCTCACTGCACTGTAGGGTATTCCAGAAAGAACAGAAGATCATAGAATATAAGACCCTGGACCGCCTGACCTACACTGAGGCCAAGCAGAAATATGAGAGGCTACATCCTGTGCCAATGACGTCAACCTACTCTGCTGCTGCAGCAACGGTTCTCCCATCTCCCATGTCGTTACGTACGGTTGGCTCTATGATCCGTCAGAATCCACTGGCCCCCTTGATTGTGGGGGGCACTTCACTCCCTGTTGCTCCTGCTCCATCTACTTCAGGAGCAACACCCCCCCCCCCCCAACCATCGGGGACATCAGTTCCCCCTTCCCAGCCGGAGAAGTGTCACTTCTTCAGCTCCTCTCGCCAGGAAGGAGTCCCTTGGGGACCTCCCTTCACAAGTTCCGACTGGCGGAAAAGCAGACACCTGCAAGTGGCTGAAACAACCACGGGTCGCTGGTCGTAGGGCCTCACAGTCATCACCCGTCCCTGAGACTGACCCAGTGAAGCCCTCCAAGCCGGAACCACCGAAGGCACAATGCGAGAAGCAGAAAAACAAAAGCGTTCCCAAGAATCCCGACATTGCAGTGGCACTTGTCCCACCGCTTCCTACAAGCTCAGCGTCTGAGGATGAGGTCGAGATTCTGGCGTCTGCTGAAGACCTGGACCTCGCCAGACCCTTGGATGCAATGGATGTCACTCGCGTGGGTACTGAACCGGTGGCAGCAAGTGACCCAGCGGCGTAATCTGCCTACTCAGTCCCTTCACGCCTTTCTCAGCCATGGACAATGCCATCCTCCAGTGGAACTGCAGCGGTTTTTTCCACCATCTTGCTGAGCTCCGACAACTTCTCAGCCTTCATCCTTTCTTCTACATTGCTCTTCAAGAAACTTGGTTTCCAGCGATGCGAACCTCCACCCTCCGTGGCTATCAGGGTTATTATAAGAACCGGGCAGCTTATGAAAGGGTGTCTGGTGGCATCTGCATCTATGAGCTTCACTCTCTTCACAGGGAGGCTGTCCCTCTACAAACACCTTTAGAGGCTGTCGCTGTTCGGCTGTGGAAGCCACAGGCTGTTACTGTCTGCAGTCTGTATCTTCCACCGGATGGTGATGTCCCGCAGCATATCCTGGCTGCGCTGATAGCCCAATTGCAGCCACCTTTCCTGTTACTGGGTGACTTCAACGCCCATAACCCTGTGTGGGGTGGGGTCAGTGGCAACAGGCGAGGCACCACCGTTGAGCATGTATTGACACAGCTCGACCTTTCCATTTTAAATGATGGTACCTTCACACATTTCAGTGTGGCGCATGGCACGTACTCAGCCATCGACCTTTCGATCTGCAGCCCTAGCCTCTTACCGTCTGTCCAATGGAGTGTGCATGACGACCTGTGTGGTAGTGACCACTTTCTGATCTTTCTGTCACTGCCACAGCGTCACTCTTCTGGGCGCCCTTGCAGATGGGCTATGAATAAGGCTGACTGGGACTTGTTCTCCTCCATGGCCGCTATTGCGCCTCTTTCTAATGAAGCCATTGATGCGGTGGTTCACTCGGTCACCACCGGCATCGTTACTGCCGCAGAATCTGCCATTCCCTGTTCTTCTGGGTCCCCTCGGTGGAGGACTGTGCCTTGGTGGTTGCCTGCGATCGCTGAGGTGATTAAAGATAGCCGGCGGGCGCTCCAGCGTCACAAGCGACATCCCTCAATAGAAAACCTCATCACCTTTAAACGGCTGCGTGTGTTGGCCTGCTGCCTTATTCGCCAACACAAGCACGAGTGCTGGGAACGGTATGTCTCCACCATTGACCTCCATATCTCTCCATCGCAGGTTTGGGCCAAGATTAGACACCTCTATGGCTATCGGACCCCTGTCAGCATCCCTGCGCTGTCACTGAATGGAGCAATTTGTACTGACTCAGACATACTTGCAAACCGCTTAGCAGACCTTTTTGCTTTCAGTTCCGCTTCTGTGAATTACCCACTGACCTTCCGCTCCATTAAAGAGTGGTTGGAATGTCGGAGCCTTTCATTTCACACCCTCCATCCTGAATCCTACAATGTTCCATTCAGTGAGTGGGAATTTCTCAGTGCCCTAGCCGCTTGCCCTGACACAGCTCCTGGGCCAGATCGCATCCACTGTCAGATGCTAAAACATCTCTCAGTGGACTGCCAGCGATGCCTCCGCGACCTTTACAACTGTATCTGGGTCGAGGGTGAGTTTCCGTCGCAATGGTGGGAAAGCATTGTTATCCCCGTTTTGAAACCTGGCAAAAACCCATTGGAGGTGGACAGCTACCGCCCCATTAGCCTCACCAACGTTCTCAGCAAGTTGCTCGAACGCATGGTGAGCTGGAGGTACTCTAGTCTTAGGGCCTTCTGGCTCCATCTCAAGGTGGGTTCCATAAGGGCCGCTCTGCCACCGACAATCTGGTGAGCCTGGAGTCAGCCATCCGTACGGCCTTTACCTGCTGTCAGCACCTCGTCGCTGACATGTGGAAGGCGTACGGTACGACATGGCGACATCACATCCTCTCTACACTTCATGGTTGGGGTCTTTGGGGTCCGCTGCCGATTTTCATAAGAAATTTTCTGTCGCATCGAACCTTCCGCGTACAAGTCGCGGCCTCCCATAGTTCCTCCTGAGTTCAGGAGAACGGGGTGCCACAGGGATCTGTTTTAAGTGTCTGCCTGTTTTTAATTGCAATTAACGGGCTCACTGCGGCGGTGGGAACGCCTGTCTCAGCTTCCCTGTATGATGACGACTTCTGCCTCTACTATAGCTCCATTGGCATGGCAGCTGCCGAACGTCAGCAGTAGGGTGCTATCCGCAAGGCACAGTCTTGGGCTGTAGCACATGGTTTTCAGTTTTCGGCTGCCAAGACCAGCGTTATGCATTTCTGCAGGCAACGGACAGTTCACCCTGAGCCATGGCTTTATCTTGCCAGCGAACTTCTTGCTGTGGTGGAGACACATCGGTTTTTGGATGTGGTTTTTGATGCCCTGTTGACTTGGCTCCCACGTATTCGGAAGCTTAAACAGATGTGTTGGTGGCATCTTAATGCTCTGCAATATTTGAGCCACATCAGCTGGGGCGCCGACCGATCTGCCCCCTTACAGCTGTACCAGGCTTTAATCCAGTCCTGTCTGGATTATGGGAGCCTGGCTTATGGTTCAGCATCCCCATCTGCGTTGCAGGTGCTGGACCCAATCCTTCACAGCTGGATCTGACTTGCCACTGGAGCTTTCCGAACCAGCCCTGTGAACAGCATATTTGTGGAGACAGGTGTCCCTCCACTGCAGTTACGGCGCCAACGTTTACTGGCCACTTATGCTACACATGTTTGTCGCATGCCTGGGCATCCTACTTATCGTCTCCTGTTCCCTCCATTGGTCGTCCATCTCCCAGAACGTCGGCCCCGGTCGGTCCAGTCTCTGGGCTTGGGGTTTTCCCTCTTCCACCTTCTTTCTGGGCCCCTCTGCGTGCACCACTGTGGTGTGTGCTCCGCCCTTGCCTTCGGCTCGAATTGGCACAGGGCCCGAAGGACTTAGTCCCTCCAGAGGCCTTCTGCTTTCTTTCCATCCTTGCCACGTATCAGGGCTCCGGCGTTGTTTACACTGACAGTTCGATGGTTGCTGGTCGTGTCGGTTATGCTCTCACTCTAGGGGACCACTACAAACAACATTCCTTGCCGGCTGACTGCAGCGTTTTCACTGCTGAGCTGGTCGCCATCTTTTGTGCCCTAGAGTATATCTGCTCCTGCTCATGTGAGTCCTTCCTTATCTGTAGCGACTCCCTGAGTAGTTTATGAGCTATCAACCAATGTTTCCCTCACTCTCATCTAGTGATGGCTATCCCTCCATACTCTTGCCAGTTGCGACCGCTCTGTGGTCTTTGTGTGGATCCCTGGTCATGACGGCATCCCGGGCAATGAACATGTTGACCACCTGGCCAAACAGGCCACCAGTAAACCATCTCTGGACGTTGGCCTCCTGGAGACTGATTTGCGAGCAGTCTTACGCTACAAAGTTTTCGCGCTTTGGGATGCTGAAAGGTGCGATCTGACCACATCCAATAAACTCCATTCTATCAAGGAGACGACGACTGTGTGGCGGTCATCCATGTGGGCCACTCGTAGGGACTCAGTTGTCCTTTGTCAGCTCCACATTGGCCACACCCGGCTGACACAGATATTTACTGCGCCGTGAGGACCCGCCTCTATGTCGCTGCGGGACGGCTTTGACGGTGGTCCACATTTTGTTGGCCTGTCCCTTTTTAGCTGTGCTCAGGCAGACATTTGCGCTGCCTGATACGCTCCCTGCCCTTTTAACAGAAGACACTGCCATGGCAGGCTTAGTTTTGCGTTTTATTCGGGCAGGGGACTTTTATCACTTAATCTAAGTGTTTGTCTTTTTTGTGTTGAGTCTGGCCTTTGGCCTACGATTTTAGACTGGGTTTTTAATGTGTTTCTTGGTCGTTGGCTTTTCCGTTTTTGTCTCTATTGTCCGCCAACCACTGTCACACTCTGTGTAATTTTAATTCCTTTTGTCTGGTCTCTGTCTAAGTCTTTCTTGTCCTGTGTCATCTGCCATCTTTTCCATTGTTCGTTTTTATTCTGTGTGGGCGTTTGAAATTTTGGAAAAAGGGACCGATGATGGTAGCAGTCTGGTCCCTTTAATTCACGAAACCAACCTTTCACGGGAACGTCCTGTAGACGGTAGTGAAAGGCTTGTTCTGCTATCGAGTGAGGTAATCGCGGGGACTGTACCACCACCCCAGCAGCCGGAACATGTTAGCGAGGCGGAGATGCGAGTTGAGGAGGAATTCAGTGCCAAAGACATTTGCGGTAGGACGGACGTTGATTTGGCCCCGTCATCCCCGCCGGGACAGTTACCGTCGGATACCCACGATGCGCCAGCCACCTCTGAAACCGAGCCGTGTGAGACGCAGGAGCAGGTGCAGATCAGTCTGCCTGAAACACCGCTATCGGCAGAGACTGCAGCAGAAACGAAGAAAGGGCGGCGAAGGAGAAGCAAAGGGAATAGTAGCAAAGAGGAAAAGTCGGACGATTTGAGACCTGTACACGTGTCAGAAAGTGGCGGCGAGACTGAACCTCAATCTTCTCGTTCAGTGAACTGCGAGAACACTGCGAGGCGAGAATGCATTCGTGAACAAACCGAACACACGAAGGCACTACTGAGCGCAGAGAGGGAACAGAGCACCGTAACGGCTAAGAGGAAGAGTGAGCAGCTGCAGCGGCGCTCCCACAGGCAATCGCTGACGTCAGTCGCAGCCCCGCGTGGTGGCCATGCTGACCGTGGAGGTAAAAATAAGAGGAGTTGTCATGGCGTCACAAACTTGAAGCCGACCCAAGTCAAGATCCGCCATGTTAGCTACCCCAAAACATTCGCTTTGGGTAGTTTATTCCGTGTAGTCGTGAAGTGTTTTGATAAAAAATGCCGGCTTGCGTCGCTTACTGGTGTACCAATCGTTCTGATTGTAGCCTAAAGTTTAAACAAATCCCATTTCATTCGTAAGTGGACTTATTTAAGCGCTATTTTCTTATATATACTTGAAATTCAGACGCACTGTATAGTTCTACGGTATGGTTTTATTTCTGTGATTTGACTTTAAATTTCCTATCAGTCCAATGCGAAGAACTCTCTGGAGGTGAGTAATACACTTGGTTTTCATTGTTTGGTTATTCCCAAGTAACTGAAAAGTCCTGGCAAGAAATATCCTGGAAATGGGGACTAAAATGTTTTAAAATGCGATAATTTAATATAAAAGTAGTGTAACTTCATGTAGTTAATTATATCTTCAGTAAAATGTGTGGAACACATGTTACAGTGGTTAAATTATGAGTACTTAAAGGGTTACATATATTTTGTTAAAGCAAAGTTCCCTGTGTAAGTCCAGGCTATTTAGGTCATTACATTAATCACTGTGCTGTCGTGTTCCCCTGTGAGTTGCTGTTATTTACCACAATGAATGTCACTTGGTAGGTACCATTTAAAAACAAAGCAGATGTGTAAACTACAATGGGCCTGACAATCTTAAATTCCGTTCTTTTCCTTCGTAATTTAACGAACCTTTCACTTTGTTGACATGACAGCTGGCTTGTTTATATCATCCCTGCCTACATCTATGGGACACCAAAGGAAATAAGGCAAGTTTCTTGCAAACTTGAACATTTAAAATTTGCATTCGACATGAAAATGCAACGTATACAAATCGGTGCCTCTAAACTATCAATCATTGCTTTTGGAGTTCTGACTTTATCAATTATCGACACAGACACAATGAAACTGAATAGAAATGGATTACGAAAGCACGCTTTTCATAGCACATGCTTCTCTTCTCGGTTATTCGAACTGTATAAACAAAGAGGAATTGCAGTACTGGGGGCAGAAGCGTCATATTTTCGTGTCGTATTACTGTATCGAATACGCATTTAAGATCAGAAAAACGGTTGAAGTTGCGTTCCTTATGCTGTGCTGTTCACTAAAACAGTGTAACATTTACTATATAAAATAAATATCGCATGCGCACGACAGAAATAACGAACAAGAATGAATTGTAAACACTCGTCTGCTAATGGTTTGGGTGATCCAAGATGGTTGCATTCCCCGCCCACTGGCTTCAAAACAACGTACAGCGTAAGTCTGTAGCCATCTCCCCGTCTTCTGCCTCCGTGACGTTGACAGACAGCCGGCGGTGGCGGGCAGGGCGGCAGCACCCCGGCAGCGGTGAGCCGTGGTGGCGGCAGGGCGAGCGGACGCAGCAGTGGCTGCTCTCGCGCATGGCCGTCGCGCTGCGACCTTTCCACTCCCTGACCCGTTATTGGTTTTGACGTTTCGCCTCGTACTCCAGACGTTACCGATAAGCTCGGTTCAAAGCCATCGAGAAGGACGATCCCAACAATCAGAGCTCACTGTCCTCTGAGCCATCAGTGCGACAGCCAAACCTACAACATTACTGATGTGTTGGCAAATGTGTCAACACCTTGTAGATAGAGGAGGCCGAAATGCACGCTATCTAACGCAGACGGGCGTGAATTCTGGAACAGGATAAGTTGTGAATTCTAATAAGAAAAGTATGCAGCTCCTCGAATACTTATCTTTATTCCATCCTTGTGGTACATCGCTCTTGATAATACAAATAAGACTATCTTCAGATACGGTTAATGGCGCCTTGCTAGGTCGTAGCCATGGACTTAGCTGAAGGCTATTCTAACTGTCTCTCGGCAAATGAGAGAAAGGCTTCGTCAGTGTAGTCGCTAGCAAAGTCGTCGTATAACTGGGCGAGTGCTATTCCGTATCTCGAGACCTGCCTTGTGGTGGCGCTCGGTCTGCGATCACACAGTGGCGACACGCGGGTCCGACATGTACTAATGGACCGCGGCCGATTTAAGCTACCACCTAGCAAGTGTGGTGTCTGGCGGTGACACCACAATTACCACACACAACGTCAACAGGATTCAGAGTGCGGCGAAACTCCGTTCACTAACTGATTTCTTGTACGATACCAGCGTTGACATTGCCCTCCTACAGGAGGTAGTCGCAGTCTTAGAAGTGCCCGGTTACGTTCTTATTGATAACATCAATCTCCAGGATGCTGTAGCCACTGCCATACTTCTGCGCGACGGTATACCATTTACGGATGTGCAGCGGCTGCCTAGTGGTCGTGGCATTTCTCTTCGAGTGAATGGTGTGCAGATTGTTAACGTGTACGCCCGCTCAGGTAGCACTCATAAGA
This sequence comes from Schistocerca americana, assembly GCF_021461395.2. NCBI lineage: Eukaryota > Metazoa > Arthropoda > Insecta > Orthoptera > Acrididae > Schistocerca > Schistocerca americana. Next base: position 199,508,183 of record NC_060127.1, read on the forward strand.
GAGATCGTTCAAATTTTTATAAAAACGAGGTTCCCATTCTTCTTAGCGCTTATCGTGTACATCTCATCATCGGTGGTGACTTCAATTGCGTGCTTAACGACAGAGACCAAATGCCTAACACGAACAGATGTATCGAACTTGAACATTTAATTCGTGCCATGCGTCTTCACGATACGTGGTGACAACTGCACGGTGAAAGGGTAGCGTACACCTTCGTAACGAGTCATTCTGCCAGTCAGCTGGATAGGATCTGTGTGTCCGATGCCCTCCAGCGACACACTGTGAACTGTGACATAGCTCCTGTCAACATTTCCGACCATTGTGCCTATAAGTGTTACCTTAACCTACAACGCCAGTAAATTTACCGCGGGAAAGGCTACTGGAAATTGAATGTCAGCCTTCTGCAGGATGCCCAACTTGAAGAGGAGGTGAGCATAACGTGGCAACAGCTCCAGCGGCACCGACGTCGTTACGCTAGCGCTCTCCAGTGCTGGACTCAGTGTGCTAAGCCTAAACTACGCCTCACCCTCATGTGAAATGCCCGACAAAAAAAGCTTTTGGCAGAAACAGACTATTCAATTTCATTATTGCTGTTTGAGAGAACTGTACAGTCGCACTACCAATCCTCCTCGCAATATCGATGTAAAGAGCAAACGATATAAAGCGAAAATCACGGCAATACAACGCCAACGAATGCGAGGCATCATCGTGCGAGCCCACCGCAAGGACGTTGCCGCCGAAGAACGGGCCTCCCTCTACCACATCCTGAGAACGACGAAACGGTGTAAAGCCATGTCGATTGAAGCCGTCGTTGATGACGCTGAGAATGCCATCACGAAGCAACGTGACATCATCTCGCACGTCTACGACTACTATAGTCAACTTCACAAGAAGCAATCCGTTGATGAACAATCGTGCGACGATTTTCTTAGGACCTTGAGCTGTCGCTTGTCACAACAGGATAATGCAAATCTGGAATCTGTTTTCACTGAGGACGAAATCCGACTGGCGGTCCACAGTGCAAAGAAAGGGAAATCACCAGGACCCGACTGTCTCAGCGCTGAGTTTTGCCAGCGATACTGGAACCTCCTCGGTCCGACACTCCTCGAGATAGCGAATCAAATCTGGCACCTGGGAGTAATACCCAAGGCATTTACGGAAGGTATTATCTTGCCCTTGCCGAGGAAAGATAAGAGCAGGAAGGTAGAAAACATGCGACCCATCACACTCCTGAATGTCGATTTCAAAATCGTCACCAGATCGCTTAAGCTACGGATGTAAACCGTTATGTACAAAGTTTTAGGTAGTTACCAATACAGTGCAGTGCAAGGCCGAAGTGCAATCTCAGCTGCCTGCGATTTTAGGGACATCATCTGTTCATATGCTGAAGCCAAAGGACAGGGAGCTGTGATATTTCTAGATTTTGAGAATCCGCGGTATTTGTTACTTGGCGGATAAAATCGGGATCGGCGCGGATATCCGCGGATCATCTGCAGATAATGAGCGAGGCATCTACCCAGTACGTATGTTGCAATGTTAGTTGAAAACTTCAAGTCTGTTGACATTGTTGGAATCTTGCAGGGCCCGGGTAGAGCGGATGTCTGTTGACCTCTGCCCCTGGCTACGACCCAAGAGACCTGCGCCTAATCCGTTTCCGCGACCGTATCTTCTGTGTGGCCTGTGAAGTGCTCTCTGGGTGGCAAACCTGCCCACTGTCTACCACACAGGTGCCCGTTGCATTTTTCCGCTGCCTTCAGTTAGCGCTTTGTACTGACCGAGTGACAACGTGCATCGTAGCAAATATCAGTGAGAGTTCTTACTTCAACTGAACACCATATCGATGGATACAATTTCGTGTAAGGTGAAAAAAGGTGATTTTACATTAGTGAAGGAAAACAAATTGAAATCGCCAGTTTGGAAAAAATTCGGATACGTATTTGATGGCAACGAAAAGATAAAAGATATAGTGGCTTGTTTTGCATGTAAAAAAGCATATTCCTACACTGGACACAAAAGTGGAACTTCAAATTTGCTAAAACATTCGTGTGAGGCTGGACAAAGTAGCTAATTACTTATTTATATACCAAGAGAGACGTGAAAGTTCCTGAAGTTCCGCCAAATTTGAAGACAGCCGCGACAGAAAAACTTATCAATCTTGTCAGCAAAGACATTTTACCATTCGAAGCTGCGTGTGGATAAGGGTTTCTCGAGACGGCACAGTTTCTTATTGATGTGGGGGCCAAGTACGGTGCAGTGAGTGCTAAGGAACTGCTACCTCATCCAACCACCATATCCAGAAATTTGAAGGAAACAGCCTATCGTCTGCGTGAGACTGTCTCCGCAGAAGTGAAGAATATATTCAGAGATATAGGTGGAGCACTAACTGTCGATTTATGGACTGATTCGTACCGTAAAATAAACTATATGGGGGTGACTGCAGATTATGTTAATTATGAAGTGAAACTTGAGGATCGAGTGTTGTGCAACAGAAATTTTGAGAGTGAGATTAAAAAAACCGGGAGAAAACATTACACTTGAATCAATTAAGATACTACGATCGTTCGATTTATTCAGTGCTGTGGATAACATCGTGTTCGTTACGGATAGAGGTCCAAATATTGTGGCAGCACTTCCCCAATACAAGAGGCTCTCGTGCTCAGCACACATTCCTAATACTGTGCTGGAGCACACGACTCGAGGAGACGCGAATGATGAGAAGAGTGGCGTGCAGCGACTAATAAATTCCTGTTAAGCTATCAACTTTCTTTAAAAGATCTGGTCTTCAGAATCGCTTTCAGAAGTCACTGAAAGGCTATATAGACACACGATGGAACAGTAAACTGGATATGTTTGAGTCTATTAATTCACAATGGTTTGAAGTTCTGTCGATTTTGTCAGACAAAAATCAAGATAATTTGATTGATTCTATACGCAAGACGGTGTTGGAAGATATAATAACCTTTCTGACACCATTTAAAATAGCTTCTTGTAATCTCGAAGCCTCCAAAACCCCAACGCTTTATTTATGTGTGTTATGGAAGTTAAAACTTCTCTCCTTCCTTGAAAAAAATGATAGTGACAGCACATTTCTGATGATTTAAAGAGTACAGCCAAATATATTTTAATCAGAAAATGAGACATAACAGTAACCAATAAACTTGCAATGTTTTTGAATCCAAAACATAAAAACCTAAAATTTCTTTGCAGTGCCGAAAAAGATGAAGTTGTAAAGGAAGCGGAAAATTATGTTGCGTGAAATTGTCCACAGTTAAAAGATAAGAACCCCCCCCAAGAACCATGGACCTTCCCGTTGGTGGGGAGGCTCGCTTGCCTCAGCGATACAGATAGCCGTACCGTAGGTATCTGTTGAGAGGCCAGACAAACGTGTGGTTCCTGAAGAGGGGCACCAACCTTTTCAGTAGTTGCAGGGGCAACAGTCTGGATGATTGACTGATCTGGCCTTGTAGCACTAACCAAAACGGCCTTCCTGTGCTGGTACTGTGAAAGGCTGAAAGCAAGGGGAAACTACGGCCGTAATTTTTCCAGAGGGCATGCAGCTTTACTGTATGGTTAAATGATGATGACGTCCTCTTGGGTAAAATATTCCGGAGGTAAAATGGTCCCCCATTCGGATCTCCGGGTGGGGACTACTCAAGAGGACGTCGTTATCAGGAGAAAGAAAACTGGCATTCTACGGATTGGAGCGTGGAATGTCAGATCCCTTAATCGGGCAGCTAGGTTAGAAAATTTAAAAAGGGAAATGGATAGGTTAAAGTTAGATATAGTAGGAATTAGTGAAGTTGGCTGGCAGGAGGAACAAGACTTTTGGTCAGGCAAATACAGGATTATAAATACAAATCAAAGAGGGGTAATGCCTGAGTCAGTTTAATAATGAATAAAAAAATAGGCGTGCGGGTAAGCTATTACAAACAGCATAGTGAACGCATTATTGTGGCCAAGATAGACACGAAGCCCACGCCTGCTACAGTAGTACAAGTTTATAAGCCAACTAGCTCTGCAGATGACGAAGAAATTGAATAAATGTATGATGAAGTAAAAGAAATTATTCAGATAGTGAAAGGAGACGAAAACTTAACAGTCATGGGTGACTGGAATTCGGTGGTAGGAAATGGGAGAGAAGGAAACATAGTGGGTGAATATGGATTGGGGAAGAGAAATGAAAGAGGAAGCCGTCTGGTAGAATTTTGCACAGAGCATAACTTAATCACAGTTAACACTTGGTTCAAGAATCATAAAAGACGCCTGTATACAGGGAGGAATCCTGGGGATACTAGTAGATATCAGATATATTATATAATGGTAAGACAGAGATTTAGGAACCATGTTTTAAATTGTAAGACATTTCCAGGGGCAGATATGGACTCTGACCACAATCTATTGGTTATGAACTGTAGATTAAAACGGAAGAAACTGCAAAAAGGTGGGAATTTAAGGAGATGGGACCTGGATAAACTGAAAGAACCAGAGGTTTTTTTTGTTTTTTTTTTTTTTTTGTGGTTTTAGGGCGCAAAACTTCTATGGTCATTAGCGCCCAGCCCGTGACGTAGGAAACAGGGAAAAAACGAAGTTCAAAACCAGCAGCAATGGGAACAAAGTCATAAAATTTGAGAAACTAAAGGCAGAAGGAATGCTTAAAAATCCACTATAGAAAGGGGTTGGTTGTCCCCAAAAAAAGCTTCAAATGACTGACGTCATTTCACTGTCACTAATAAACTGGAGAACGCAGTCGGCTGAGCGCGTGTCATCTGCTAAAATCGACGATAAATCAGGCGATAGCTGTAGACGGGAGCGTAACGGATTAAAATAGGGGCATTCAATTAAAAGGTGTCTGACCGTCCACAGCTGAGAGCAGTGGGGACAGAGTGGGGGAGGATCACCGCTTAAAAGATGTCGATGGCTAAAAAGACAGTGCCCTATCCGGAGTCTAGCTAAAATTACCTCCTCCCGACGACGCGTTCGGGAGAAGAGGTCCAAGCGCAAGGAAGGGCTTTCACTTCCCGCAATTTATTATGGGGAAGTGTTGACCAGTGCGCATGCCATAAATGAGCAACTTGGCGACATAAACCGCTCCGTAGATCGGTAATGGGAAGCGACTGAATAGCTGGCCGAGGAAGAGAGACTGCAGCCTTGGCCGCTATATCGGCCGCCTCATTTCCACAGATACCAGCGTGTCCCGGGAGCCAGAGGAACGCCACCGAGACGCCCCCCAGGTGGAGCAAGCGCAGACAGTCCTGAATCCGGTGGACCAGAGGGTGCACAGGGTAAAGAGCTTGGAGACTTAGGAGAGAGCTGAGAGAATCTGAGCAGATTACGTACTGTATCCGCTGATGGCGGTGGATGTAGTGGACAGCCTGGAGAACAGCGTAAAGCTCCGCAGTATAAACCGAACACTGGTCGGGAAGCCGAAAGTGATTTGGGGTGTCGCCAACAATATAGGCACTCCCTACACCAAACGATGTTTTCGAGCCGTCGGTGTAAATAAATGTGGCATCCGTCATTTGTGCACATAGAGCAGCAAATGCCCGACGGTAAACAAGTGTAGGGGTACCATCATTGGGAAACTGACATAGGTCTCGGAGCAAGTCGATCCGGGGACGGAGCCAAGGCGGTCCTGTACCCCAAGTTGTCAAGAAGGTTTTAGGAAAGCGGAAGGAAAGAGAATGGAGCAGTTGACGGAAGCGGACTCCCGGGGGTAGTAGGGAGGAAGAGCGGCCTGCATACCCTACATCAAAGGAGGCGTCGAAAAAAAGGTCATGGGCTGGATTAGCAGGCATGGAAGACAGATGGCTAGCATAACGACTCAGAAGGACTGCCCGCCGATTGGACAGCGGAGGTTCAGCAGTCTCAGCATAAAGGCTTTCCACAGGGCTGGTGTAAAAAGCTCCAGACACTAAACGTAATCCACGGTGGTGGATAGAGTCGAGACGCCGAAGAATAGACGGCCGAGCAGAGGAGTAGACTATGCTTCCATAATCCAATTTCGAGCGCACTAAGGCGCGATAGAGGCGGAGAAGGACCACTCGGTCCGCTCCCCAGGAGGTACCATTCAGGACACGGAGGGTGTTAAGGGAACGCAGACAGCGAGCCGAAAGATAGGAAACGTGGGAGTACCAGCACAGTTTTCTGTCAAACATAAGACCCAAGAATTTAGCGACGTCGGAAAACGGAAGGTTGACAGGACCTAGATGTAAGGAGGGCGGAAGAAACTCTTTACGTCGCCAAAAATTAACACAAACGGTCTTACTGGGTGAGAAACGGAAGCCGGTTTCGATGCTCCACGAGTGGAGGCGATCGAGACATCCTTGAAGACGTCTTTCAAGAAGGCTGGTCCGTTGAGAGCTGTAGTAGATCGCAATATCGTCCACGAAGAGGGAGGCCGAGACATCAGGAAGGAGACAATCCATAATTGGATTAATGGCGATGGCAAACAGTACAACACTCAGCACGGAGCCCTGGGGTACCCCGTTTTCTTGGGAGAAAGTACGGGAGAGAGTAGTGTTCACCCGCACCCTAAATGTGCGCTCTGCCATAAATTCGCGAAGAAAAAGGGGCAGCCGGCCTCGAAAGCCCCAAGAGAACAGTGTGCGGAGGATGCCTGTCCTCCAACAGGTATCGTATGCTCTCTCCAGATCAAAAAATATTGCTACCGTTTGGCGTTTCCGGAGAAAATTGTTCATGATATAAGTGGAGAGAGCAACAAGATGGTCAACTGCAGAACGATGCTTTCGGAATCCGCATTGGGCTGGTGTTAAAAGACTGCGGGATTCCAGCCACCAAGCTAAACGGTAATTCACCATACGCTCCAAAACCTTACAGACACTACTCGTGAGAAAAATGGGGCGATAGCTAGAGGGGAGATGTTTGTCCTTTCCAGGTTTCGGAACGGGAACGGCAATAGCTTCCCGCCATCGCCTGGGAAAGGTACTGTCGGTCCAAATTCGATTATAAAGGCGAAGGAGGTAACGCAGACTATGGGTTGATAAATGCAGCAACATTTGGACATGGATACCATCCGGTCCTGGGGCGGAGGAGCGAGAAGAAGAGAGGGCATGTTGGAGTTCCCGCATGGAGAAAACAGTATTGTAGCTTTCGTGATTTTGAGAGGAGAAAGCAAGATGTCGCACTTCCGCTGCACGTTTCTTTGGGAAAAACGCTGGCGGGTAATTTGAAGAGCTCGAAATCTCAGCAAAGTGCTGACCCAATGAGTTAGAAATTGCGACGGGGTCCACTAAGGTATCATGCGTGACAGTGAGCCCAGAGACCGGGGAGATACTAGGGGCGCCTGAGAACCGTCGAAGCCGACTCCAAACTTCCGAGGAGGGAGTGAAGGTGTTAAATGAGCTAATAAGGAATTTCCAGCTTGCCTTCTTGCTATCGCGGATGACGCGACGGCATCGCGCACGGAGCTGCTTATATCGGATACAGTTGGCCAAAGTTGGATGGTGACGGAAAATGCGAAGAGCACGTCGCCGCTCACGTATTGCGTCACGGCATGCCTCGTTCCACCAAGAAACTGGGGGGCGCCGGGGCAATTCGGAGGTGCGTGGTATTGAACGTTCCGCAGCTGTGAGAATAACGTCGGTAACATGTGTGACCTCATCGTCGACGCTGGGAAAGCGACGGTCATCGAATGTCGCTAGAGACGAAAAAAGTGTCCAATCGGCTTGGGCAAACTTCCAGCGTCGCGAGCGCATATATGGCAGTTGAGGCTGCAGTCTAAGAACACATGGAAAGTGGTCACCCGAGTGTGTATCATCAAGGGCGAACCATTCGAAGCGCCGAGCTAGCGGAACAGTACCGACCGCAAGGTCCAAATGAGATAAATTTGTCGTGGAGGCAGACAAAAATGTGGGGACCCCGGTGTTGAGGCAGGCTAGATCCGCTTGGTGGAAGACGGCTAGCAATAGTGAGCCACGTGGACAAGGATGCGGAGATCCCCAAAGCGGGAGGTGGGCATTGAAGTCCCCAACCAGCAAATAGGGGGGTGGAAGCTGATCAAGAAGATGAAGGAGATCAGCTCGTGCCATTGGTGTGGACGATGGAATGTATACCGTACAAAGAGAGAACGTGTATCCAGAAAGGGAAAGACGGATGGCGACAGCTTGGAAGGAACTGTTTAAGGGGATTGGGTGAGAATGGAGAGTATCATGGAGCAGAATCATGAGTCCTCCATGGGCTGGAGTGCCTTCAACAGAGGGGAGGTCATATCGGACGGACTGAAAATGAGGGAGATCAAAGCGGTCATGGGGACGCAGCTTTGTTTCCTGAAGACAGAAGATGACCGGCGAGTAGGATCGTAAGAGGATCGACAATTCATCCCGATTGGCTCGAATGCCGCGGATATTCCAGTGGATAATGGACATAGGGTGAACAGAAAATGGAGGAACGTGACCAAGGGTGCTTTCAACTCAACGACTGCTCAGAGCTTGCGACCGACAGCATGGAATGGCATTCAGCCGAAGGCAGAAGATCCTGATCCATAGGTTGGTCAGGAGCAGCTCCTGCCACCAGCGATCGGCCGGTTGACCGGCCACCAGCAGTGCGCCTCGGCGACACAGAAGACGGCCGAGGGCGATTTCCGCCAGGTGGTGCTGTAGATGGGACACGCCTTGGCGGAGAAGGAGAGGAACTGTGTTTCTTCGTAGCCTTCTTGGAAGTATGATGTTTAGATGAAGGAGGAACCGATGGTTGTGAAGTTGCGGAACGTAAAAACTCTTCACGAGAATGCTCTTTTCTCGAAGACTTGGCGTCTGACTTTTGGGCTCGAGATTTAGCAGAACCCGACGAAGGGTGAGCCATTGAGTGGGCAGGCGAAAGTGGTGAGGTTGAACGGGCGATCTTTGCGCTGGCCGATCTGACGACCGTGGTACTGAAGGTGAGGTCGCAAGTCTGCGTGGCCGCCTCCTTTGTTGGCCGAGGAGAAGCAAGGACAGAGCTGTATTTTCCTTTCTGAGGCACGGTGGGCTGTCGACTGGCGAATAATTTTCGAGCAGCAAAGGTCGACACCTTTTCCTTCACTCTTATTTCCTGGATGAGCCTTTCGTCCTTAAAAACGGGGCAATCTCGAGAGGAAGCAGCGTGGTCACCCATACAGTTGATGCAGCGAGGGTATGGAGGTGGACAAGCACCCTCATGGGCATCCTTGCCACACGTAACACATTTGGCCGGATTGGAACAGGACTGGCTGGTGTGATTGAACCGCTGACATCGATAGCAACACGTAGGGTTTGGGACATAAGGGCGAACGGAAATTATCTCATAGCCTGCTTTGATTTTTGATGGGAGTTGAACTTTATCAAATGTCAAGAAGACAGTGCGGGTTGGAATGATGTTCGAGTCAACCCTTTTCATAACCCGATGAACAGCCGTGACGCCCTGGTCATACAGGTAGTGCTGAATTTCTTCGTCAGACAATCCATCGAGGGAGCGTGTATAAACGACTCCACGCGAGGAGTTTAAGGTACGGTGCAGTTCCACCCGGACAGGGAAGGTGTGGAGCAGAGAAGTACGCAGCAATTTTTGAGCCTGGAGGGCACTGTGTGTTTCTAACAACAGGGTGCCATTCCGTAATCTGGAACAAGACTTTACAGGACCCGCAATTGCGTCGACACCTTTCTGAATAATGAAAGGGTTGACCATGGAAAAGTCGTGACCTTCGTCAGACCGAGAAACAACAAGGAACTGTGGCAACGATGGAAGAACCGTCTGTGGCTGAGACTCAGTGAACTTACGTTTGTGAGCAGACATAGTGGAAGGTGAGGAAACCATTGCGGAAGAATCCCCCATGATTACCGGCGTCTCCGATGGCGCGCTCCTCCCTTGTGGGGGCCCTCACCGAGGGCACACCCGCCTTAGGTGATTGTTCACACCTCAGGTCACACCTCCCGACAAACGGACGGAAGGACCAATCGGCACTTTCGGAAGGTATCAGCTCGGGTAATCACCCCTCCCTGGGCCTGGCCATTACCAGGGGGTACGTACGTGTCCTACCTGTCTACCCGGGGTGGGGAATTACGCGTTACCCCGTCACCGGCTACGCATGGAAGTGCGTGGGTCGGCCTTCAGACACGCACAGGGAGGAAAAAAGAGAAAGGGAAAGGAAAGAAGAGGGGGTCTCAAACGCCGCAGCGGAGAAAAGGGCAATGAGAAGAGGGAAGGAAAAGAGAAGGACAGAGGAAGGACGAGGACTTGCAAGTGTAGAAAGCAAGGAATTTGGAACAGTTTCGAGCGTCCGTCTCCGGACGTAGGCACAAACCATACTCCCAGAGGGGGAGAAAGGGAAGGAAAGAGCCAGAGGTGAGGGGGGGGGGGGGGGCGAAGATGGGGGACGGGGAGGGATGCGGAAAGGGAAGGGAAGGTATGCAGCCCGGAAAGGAAGGAGGGCCACATTAGCTCGGGGTCCCGTGCTCGCTACGCACGTGTCCACAAAAGAGTTGTGGACCCCCTGGGGGGGCGAGAACCAGAGGTTGTACTGAGTTTCAGGGAGAGCATAATGTAACAATTGACAGGAATGGGGGCAAGAAATACAGTAGAAGAAGAATGGGTAGCTCTGAGGGATGAAGTAGTGAAGGCAGCAGAGGATCAAGTAGGTAAAAAGACGAGGGCTAGTAGAAATCCTTGGGTAACAGAAGGAATATTGAATTTAATTGATGAAAAGAGAAAATATAAAAATGCAGTAAATGAAGCAGGCAAAAAGAAATACATACGTCTCAAAAATGAGATCGACAGGAAGTGTAAAATGGCTAAGCAGGAATGGCTAGAGGACAAATGTAAGGATGTAGAGGCTTATCTCACCAGGGGCAAGATATTGCCTACAGGAAAATTAAAGAGACCTTTGGAGAAAAGAGAGCCACTTGTATGAATATCAAGAGCTCAGATGGAAACACAGTTCTAAGAAAAGAAGGGAAAGCAGAAAGGTGAAGGATTATATAGAAGGTGTATACTAGAGCGATGTACTTGAGGACAATATTATAGAAATGGAAGAGGATGTAGATGAAGATGAAATGGGAGATACGATACTGCATGAAGAGTTTGACAGATCACTGGAAGACCTGAGTCGAAACAAGGCCCTGGGAGTAGACAACATTCAATTAGAACACTGACAGCCTTGAGAGAGCCAGTCCTGATAAAACTCTACCATCTGGTGAGCAAGATGTATGAGACAGGTGAAATACCCTCAGACTTCAAGAAGAATATAATAATTCCAATCCCAAAGAAAGCAGGTGTTGACAGATGCGAAAATTACTGAACTATCAGTTTAATAAGTCACAGCTGCAAAATACTAACACGAATTCTTTACAGACGAATGGAGAAACTCATAGAAGCTGACCTCGGGGAAGATCTGTTTGGATTCCGTAGAAATATTGGAACACGTGAGGCCATAATGACCTTACGACTTATCTTAGAAGAAAGATTAAGAGAAGGCAAACCTATGTTTCTAGCATTTGTAGACTTGGAGAAACCTTTTGACGATGTTGACTGGAATACTCTCTTCCAAATTCTGAAGGTGGCAGGGGTAAAACACAGGGAGCGAAAGGCTATTTACAATTTGTACAGAAACCAGATGGCAGTTATAAGAGTCGAGGGGCATGAAAGGGAAACAGTGGTTGGAAAGGGAGTGAGACAGGGTTGCAGCCTCTCCCCATTGTTATTCAATCTGTATATTGAGCAAGCAGTAAAGGAAACAAATTTGGAGCAGGTATTAAAATCCATGGAGAAGAAATAAAAATGTTGAGGTTCGCCGATGACATAGTAATTCTGTCAGAGACTGCAAAGGACTTGGAAGAGCAGTTGAACGGAATGGACAGTGTCTTGAAAGGAGGGTATAAGATGAACATCAACAAAAGCAAAATGAGGATAATGGAATGTAGTCGAATTAAATCGGGTGATGCTGAGGGAATTAGATTAGGAAATGAGACACTTAAAGTAGTAAAGGAGTTTTGCTATTTCGGGAGCAAAAAAACTGATGGTGGTTGAAGTAGAGAGTATATAAAATGTAGACTGGCAAAGGCAAGGAAAGCACTTCTGAAGATGATAAAATTTTTTAACATCGAGTATAGATTTAAATGTCAGGAAGCCATTTCTGAAAGTATTTGTATGGAGTGTAGCCATGTATGGAAGGGAAACATGGATGATAAATAGTTTGGAAAAGAAGACAATAGAATCTTTCGAAATGTGGTGCTACAGAAGAATGCTGAAGATTAGGTGGGTAGTTCACGTAACGAATGAGGAGGTATTGAATAGAATTGGGGAGAAGAGGAGTTTGTGGCACAACTTGACAAGAAGAAGGGACCGGTTGGTAGGACATGTTCCGAGGCATCAAGGGATCACCAATTTAGTATTGGAAGGCAGCATGGAGGGTAAAAACTGTGGAAGGAGATGGAGATGAATACACTGAGCAGATTCAGAAGGATGTAGGTTGCAGTAAGTACTGGGAGATTAAGAAGCTTGCACAGGATAGAGTAGCAAGGAGAGCTCCATCAAACTAGTCTCAGGACTGAAGACAACAACAACAACAACAACAACAACAACCGTAACCAGCATTTGATTACAGTTCTCTTAATGTAATATTGTTGTTACATAGATAAAGTAGACCACTAGGTGATGCCAACTTCCCAGAATCCAGTGCAAGTTGAATACAGTGAACAATGCCTTCCTCACAGTACAGCACTTTTGGGAAGTACCAGACTTCCCGTAGTAGAGCATTGCAGGAATGATGAACATGGCATAGCTCTTGACCCGGATAAAGTAAATAATTTTTTCATGGACTCTGTAAGTGGTATTAGGAACAAAACTGAAACAACAAACACTAATGCAAGTGTTCTACTTAAGCAACAACAACCTGCGAACAATACCTTTAAATGGAGGCCAATCGCACCCACTGAGCTTACAAAGGTAGTGACAAAGTTCTCGAACTCCAAGAGCATGGACTACACTTGGTTGTCCAATTACATAATTAAAAAACAGTGCATATAATTAGTGAACCATTGGCCTTTCTGTTTAATAGGTGTCTAGAGTTTTCGAATCCATCCTACAACTCTAAAAATATCGAAAGTTATCCCAGTGTATAAAAAAAGGGGTTAAACATGATCTCAAAAATTACCGACCAGTTTCAATAGTTCCCATTTTCTCGAAAATATTTGAATCTCTTATTTATAACCAACTAAGCTGCTACTTTGAGTCGCATAATTTACTCTCTAATAGTCAATTTGGCTTCCGCAAGTGAAGAAATACCACCACTGGCATTCTTTCAAATGTGATGGAAGTAATAACTGCCTTCGAGAATAAAAATAAAGCCTCACTTCTTTTATGTGATTTATATAAGGCATTTTGACTACATTTCTCATTATATCTTACTTGCTAAACTCAAATTCTATGGTATACAAAACTCTGCATTGGCAGCAATTGAATCATACCTAAACGATAGGAGGCAGTTTGCCTCTGTCTGAAATAAAGACTCAAAATTGCTAGAAGTTAAGACAGGAGTCCTACAAGGTTCTGTCTTGGGCCATTCTTTTTTTAATTGCAGTCAATGATTTACCCCATTGTATCCCCAATACCGTTATTTGTTATGCTGATGACAACTTTGCTTGCTCAGCATGAGAACATATCAGTTCTGCAAGATATGATGCAAGACGGCCTGGAAGCAGCACGTAATTGGTCCTCACCAAATACACTGCTTTGCAATCCTGATAAAAACCAACAGATTGTACTAGGATTGTCAAAAGAGGTAGATGTGAAAGCAGTTAAAATTCTAGGAATTCATGTAGACTAATTTGACGTGGGAAACACACATGAACCATACCTGCACAAAATTGTCTCGAGTTACATATTTAACGTGGAAACTGAGGAGCCTGGTGACAAAAAAATATTTAAGAGTTATTTATTTTGGACACACACACACACACACACACACACACACACACACACACACACACACACACACACACACACACACACACACACACCCCCCCCCTCAGCATTGTATGCAAAACATAATTAGACATACTTAGGCACAGGCTGACAAGAACAGGGAATTCCCATCCAGTCAGTCTAAAAATATTTGATAAACTTCCATTTTCTTCTCGGTTGGCTCAATAAGTAGCTTCAGTAGCAAGCTACTAAACTGGTTACTAATCACTCATTTTTACAATATAACAGAATTTATAAATATAAAATCAATTGACATTAATTTTTAAGGATTTCATTATGTGATGTCGCTGAATGTATTTATCTTATGTTATGTTGTATGTTATCATCTATGGGCACTATTTGCAATGCTCATTTAGCTGTAAGGTACTATTCATGGAAAATGTTGTATGATATTCACGTAAATTGCCTATTCCACCTCAAATGGTCAATGGTGAATAAAGAATTTGAATCTAACTGGCAAATTAACAGTTGGACAATGAAGCACTTGTTTTGGAACTGTAGAGTTCTGACAGTATACTGCGCAGCTAAGAGCTCAGTTTCACGAGTGACTGAACAATACACAAACACTAAAAAATTACCTCCATTAGTACAAACAGGATTTCTTACCTAAGTATACATAGCACTCACTGTAGCCATAGCAATAAACTTACCCATAATAACAAAGCTTTTATTATTTCTCAATTTCAGTGTTTCATTAATAGTTATCTCATAATGAAAATAACTTGATATTGCCACATAATATAATTAGCACTGCCAATCAGGCAAACATGAAACAAAGCATCAGGAATAAGCTTAATAAACCACTCTATTACACAAACCATACCTGACTTCCACCAAGCCCTTAGCAGTACATTCTGGACGTATGGCTTCCAGCCTGCTCTGCAAAATGGATGGTTGTGTCTGCACACTGCAAAAAAAAAGTTAACTGTCAAAGAAGGTTTTTTCAGTGCGGCAATGGAAAGAGAAATTTTGTAGTAAAAACTGACAACTCAGTTTAAGGATATCCCAGCTTAAGAAGTGGTACCATGCAGCTCTGGTTCTCAAGATTTAGTGAGCAATTAAAAAGACTTTAGAAATTACAGTGAAATTTGCCTCTTCAAACTTATCAAATGTTAATACACAGAGGAGTTGTGATGGCAATTATCACTAAATTTAACTATGATACCAGGATTATCAGGAAAACAAAGTTTATATCCTGACAAGTTACATGTTAAACTGAAGTGTCACAAATATACATGAAAGTTCTGCTGGCAAGACAGAAATATCCCATCACATATTAAAGCTTTATTCAATTTTCTACAGCACTACATTAGCTATAGGAAGGTAGCACTAATTAAGTGTAAAAAACACAAGGAAAATTTTCTAAAGTTTGGGTGGACCCTGCAGATTCGAGGCATGGCACTGCAGGCATAAGCAGCATCAAGTCTTTCCCTCCCTCCCCCCCACCACACTTCAAGTTGCCTCCCCAGCACTCAAAATGCTCAAAACAATAGTATGGTATGTACCTTACATGAGAAACCACTTAATACCCACAATAGAATTGAAATTATCACAAATCCAAAACAAACACTACCAACATGCATGCTTCATTGATGTTTCCCTATCAGTGGAATCCCTTTGCTCTTGTAACTGCATTTACTGTCATCCACATAGCTGCCTTGTTACAAGTG
Organism: Schistocerca americana; assembly: GCF_021461395.2. Classification (NCBI taxonomy): domain Eukaryota; kingdom Metazoa; phylum Arthropoda; class Insecta; order Orthoptera; family Acrididae; genus Schistocerca; species Schistocerca americana. The sequence goes on from NC_060127.1 coordinate 199,523,806, forward strand.
CAGCTTATGTCCTTGTATCACTGCCATTTATGCCTTTACCACCCTGTCACGCATACGAAATTATAGCCGAACATACATAGTGTCACTGTTTATGAAATATTCAACAGCTCCACCATGTTTTATTCGTACATGAACATTAAACGAGACAGCAGACAATCTGAACATTTCACATACAGAAAGTGTGTTACTAGTTTCATGGAGTCATGGAAATGTGGACGCCAAAGAACTACAGACCAACTGGATTTCAGACGTATACATGAACAATATGTGGTACTATGGAAAAGGAAACTCATGATGGTTCGATTTCGCTAAACCACGTTGGGACGAAAAAGAAAAATATTGTCTTCTCTCAAGGAACAATCCTTCCCCCAAAATTTATTTTCAAGCAAACATGTGCACAGAAAATAGGATTTAAGCTCAAGGTAAATGCTTAAACCTGACATGCCCGGCAAATTAAGCTCTGGGATATAGCAAAATTAATTATTTTTAATGCATCACATGGATTGGAGAAAACTTTTCAAAGCACCTACTCCATTCACCACACGAACAACTCATGGTAAAATACTGGGGTCAGCTGAGAAGCAGGGATGCAGTTTTCCATCCTGGGCAAAATCTATGAATGCACTATCAACAATATCAATGGTTTGCTTTTGCATTTAAGCCACAAAGTCAAAACAGATTGTGAATTAGTTTACCAGGTCCACAATGTACATTGATCTCTATATCAAATATGGAACACTGACAACAAACGAAGCTCAGTATCAGCAAAAAACACCGTAATATTCTGCCTTAATAATAGTCACACTCAGATTAACTGCACTGAGGTTCAAAGCACAACAAATACTGCATTAATATACTACAGAAAGACAACACACAAAACATGGGAAACAGTAACTAACAGATGTAGAATGGAAGCAGACAAATATAAATTCACCATTTAACAGCACAACACTCACTCCCAAAGCAAAAATAGGACATTGTACCTTCATTCTCCGTACACACCACAACTGGCTCCATTTGAGCTGACAGACAGACACAGATTTTGGGTGGCTTGGTGGCAGAGTAATTTAGATTTTGACACAGAGTGTAAAAATCTGAAACGAAAAAATTGCATTACTTCCTAAACTAACTTAAGAGGTAACGGTTCCTATGTAGGTAACACTAAAATAATATTCCACTATTAACATCCAGTAACTTAATGTTCTCCAGACACAAATTGTCTTGACACAGTGATCCCCCATTTTGGTAGCTGCAGCATCTTGATGTCAGCCTGTTTCATCGTATATGTTACAGCACAATATTCTGGGGCAAGATGCTAACATCTCACGTGCCAAATTGCACTAAATACATAAGAAATAAACATCCTTGCTAAAGGCTGATATAAGGAAGTACTGCTCAATACCACATTACTGTATGAAAAGATCTGTACCTTCCCAGTACAATAAAAAATTGTTATGTTGAAGTTCTACACACAATGAAATATTCCTATCAACTGTAACTTCCTGGCAGATTAAAACTGTGTGCCCGACCGAGACACGAACTCGGGACCTTTGCCTTTCGCGGGCAAGTGCTCTACCAACTGAGCTACCGAAGCATGACTCATGCCCGGAACTCACAGCTTTACTTCTGCCAGTACCTCGTCTCCTACCTTCCCAACTTTACAGAAGCTCTCCTGCGAACCTTGCAGAACTAGCACTCCTGAAAGAAAGGATATTGCAGAGACATGGCTTAGCCACAGCCTGGGGGATGTTTCCAGAATGAGATTTTCACTCTGCAGCGGAGTGTGTGCTGATATGAAACTTCCTGGCAGATTTAAACTGTGTGCCCGACCGAGACTCGAACTTGTACCTCATTCTGGGAACATCCCCAGGCCGTGGCTTAGCCATGTCTCCGCAATATCCTTTCTTTCAGGAGTGTTAGTTCTGCAAGGTTCGCAGGAGAGCTTCTGTAAAGTTTGGAAGGTAGGAGACGAGGTACTGGCAGAAGCAAAGCTGTGAGTACCGGGCATGAGTCGTGCTTCGGTAGCTCAGTTGGTAGAGCACTTACCCGCGAAAGACAAAGGTCCCGAGTTCGAGTCTCGGTCGGGCACACAGTTTTAATCTGCCAGGAAGTTTCATATCAGCGCACACTCCACTGCAGAGTGAAAATCTCATTCCGGATTCCTATCAACTGTCTGTGGCAAACAAAAAAATACTGCTGAATATCCCATTGCTTCCTATACATTACTCATGATACTCATTATCATCTTAATATTACAGTTATGACCCCTCTATCTCCCTCCCCCTCCCCCTCTATCTCCCTCCCCCTCCCCCTCTATCTCCCTCTCCCTCCCCCTCCCCCTCCCCCTCCCCCTCCCCCTCCCTCTCTCTCTCTAACCGTTGGTTGTGAAAGCTTGAATTTTGTGTGTATGTTTGTGTGTCTATCGACCTGCCAGCACTTTCGTTTGGTAATATTACAGTTATATATGTACCAGTACTGACAGTAAGTTATGACTCATTCCACATACAAGCCAATCGCCTACACAAATGACACTACAAATAAATATCATTACAGGTAATATCAGTATTAATTCTCTTGTTTGGATCTGGAATATCAACTCAAGCAACCTACCAACATAGCCAAGACCTCAGACTAGATGACTATATTGTCTCCACAGTCTCCATTAAAAGAGGAGAAGGAGCAAAATAGGTCAGCTGATTAATTCATCCAACCTAATCTCGAACTCTGGTTTCAGTACATTGTGTCACCACAACATCCTCAAAAACAAAAAAGGTAAATAATGAGATTTTCACTCTGCAGCAGAGTGTGCGCTGATATGAAACTTCCTGGCAGATTAAAACTGTGTGCCCGACCGAGATTCGAACTCGGGACCTTTGCCTTTCGCGGGCAAGTGCTCTACCATCTGAGCTACCGAAGCATGACTCACGCCCGCTACTCACAGCTTTACTTCTGCCAGTATCTCGTCTCCTACCTTCCAAACTTTACAGAAGCTCTCCTGCGAAACTTGCAGAACTAGCACTCCTGAAAGAAAGGATATAGCGGAGACATGGCTTAGCCACAGCCTGGGGGATGTTTCCAGAATGAGATTTTCACTCTACAGCGGAGTGTGCGCTGATATGAAACTTCCTGGCAGATTAAAACTGTTTTAATGCAGCCTCACAAAAGATTGATTAAAAGGATGTATATAATATGAAAGACATAAATTCCAGCAAGTTGAATGTATTTATATATTGGTTTCCATCAAGCTCTAGCAGCTGCTTTCCCAACGAAATGTCAGAGTACGGTTCATATAAGACATAAAAAAGCCCTGAATTACAAAAGGAATCCAAATATGAGGAAGGAAAAGGAAACTGTTCGAAATGATAAAGTAGGACCGACTTTGTATTGTGAGTAACACTGTACTGTACTCAAGAAAGTGATCAAAAATCTCTGTGTACTGACTGAAATCAACACCTGAGATAGTAAAATAAAATCTATATGAGCAATAGCTAAAGGAGAAATCAGTTAAGCAGTGTGATGACTTTAATAACAAAGAAAGTAGTTCATTAATACAAGATAGCCAGAGAGGTGATGTAATTAAATTCACTCCCTTGAAGTACGAAGGTTGATCGTGATGTAAGGTTCCCTTCATTTTTACAAACAGACAACATTGATTATTTTCATAGAAATTTACACCGTTCGAAAGAAGAAACTTTTTAGCTGTACTTTTCCACATAATTGCCACTTTTTCCATGCATTTTTGTACAAGGTGTTCCAGTTTCTGATTCCCAATGCTGTAGAACTCCGCCACCAACCCGCTGATGCATTTCACCTCTTCTTTCGCTTCATTGTCACTCCAGAAGTGGTAGCCACCCACATGTTCCTTTAACTTGGGGAATAAGTGTTAATCACTAGGCACATGGTCTGCACTGTAAGATGGGTGGGGCATGAAAGTCCAACCAAAGTTTGTGGAAAGTTCCCGGGTTTGGTGGGAGACATGAGGTCGGGCATTATCGTGAAGCAGCATTACACCCTCTGCCAGTTGTCCTCTCTGGTGGTTCTGGATAGCTTGCCTGAGTTTCCCTAGTGTTTATGAGTGATTGTTGTCCCAGGTTCCTTGAAATCAATCACCAGTATCCCCTTACAATCCCAAAACACAGTCGTCATGAATTTGCCAGCAGAAGGAGTTTGTTTAAACTTCTTTGCGACTGTTGATCCTGAGTGATGCAACTGTTTGGTTTTTCTTTCCCTTCGGGAGTGAAATAAGCACCCACATTTCGTATTCCATGACTATAGAGTCCAACAATCTGTCCTCATCTTCTTGACACTGTTGAAGAAACTGGCCAGCACAGCAAAGTTGAGTTCTACTGTCAGAATACACAGTACCCATCGAGGGCAACAATTGTGATACCCCAATTTTTCCATCAAAGCTCTTTCAACTGTACCATAAGAACTGCCAGGAATCCCAGCAAAATGTTCACGGATGGTGAACCTCCTGCTTTGAAGCATTTTGCGTTGGACCATCTCGATATCTGCCTCCAAAGCTGAAGCTCTTTCACTTTGTTCTTAATTGGGGATCTCCTTCTGACTGGCACTAAACTCCGTGCACTATTTTCAAACAAATTGAATGGACACACACTTGTCACCATACACTTGCATCAACTGACAATGAATATCCATGTATGGAATCCCATACATGTGCAAAAGTGAATTATGAACGAATATCGCACTTGCAGGAATCAATGGTGGGCACATCCTTTGCTGACGGCTCCTGAGCCAATACAGCCACATACGGCAGCTGGAGATCTTTGGGAGCGTTACTTCAGGATCAACCCTCATAGTTCATAAGATCTGCATGGAAAGTTCAACACTGCAATTCCATCTCCAAATTTCTTCTTGCTTCTCTATACCCCTTGCTCAATTTACAAAGTGAACAACATACAGGATAGGATACAATGCTGTCTCACCCCCCTCTCAAACCACTGCTGCTCTTTCATGTCCTATGACTCATAGATACAGTCAGGTTTCTGTAGAAGTTATAAATAACTTTTCACTTTCTGTATGTTATCTCTGTTACATTCAAAATACCGAACAGTGTATTCAAGTCAACATTGTCAAAAGCTTTCTCAAACTTCACAAATGCTATAAATGTATGTTTGCCTTTCTCTAACCTGTCTTTTTAGACAATTTGTAGAGTTGGTATGGTCTCACATGGTTCATACGCTTCTCCAAAACCCACACTGATCTTGCTGAAGGTCAGCTTCCATCAGTATTTCTATTCTTCTGTAGATAACCCACATCAATATTTTGCAACAATTACTTATTAAACTCTTAGTTCAGTAATATTAACACTTTTCAGCATCTGAATTCTTTAGAATTGAAATTGTTGTAGTCTTTTTGAAGTCTGTCCTGTATATCTTGCACACCAGAGAAATGAATATTTAAAGCCATTATCACAGTATAATTGCATATTTTAACAGTACATTACACCTACATCTACAGGTACTCTCTGCAAACCACAATGAAGTCCACGGTGGAGGATATACCAATTAAAATGTGTTCACTTCCTTCTGATGCATAGTTAAAAGAATCATGAACATTAAATTAAAACAACACTATATCGTTTAATAAATTAACAAACAATAAGAGGGTAATGTTGCATAAAAAGGCTAACACAATAATTTAAGTTTGTTAGAATTACATAGGCCTACCTTAGTATTCATAGACTAGAAATAGTCTGCTTTCCACCTCACTAGTGTGTATTGCAGTAGTAAAATATTTTATACAAGAACCCATTGAGATCCCATCTTTAAATTTTGCGTGCATGTAGTCAGCTAGACTGGACAACACACATAATATTTATAAAAAAATCCGAGGGTACGGATTTTGGAAATTTCAAAAAATGTTTTTTTGGAATTAGTTTAAAATTTTCAGATTTTGGTAGCATGGTCACGTTACATATCAAATTGAAGGGAATTTTCAGAGGAAAACAATGGTGCAAGTTTGAGCTCTCTAGGTTGTATAGTTTTTTAGCTACAGCATTTTGAAACAGTCATCAATTGATCAAAAACAGGGGTTTTTTATTTTTAAACCCTTGAAACTCAAAAACCAAACATCAGAAAATTTTGAAATTTAATCTAGTGTTAGTTGTATATTACCTGGAAAAAAAAATCATCCAAATCTGATGGGTCATGGTGCAAATCATGAAGTACAATTGGTTGATTTGACGTGGAATGACCCAACTAGTGAATCTGACTTAGTAAAAATAAAACACAGTTTAAAAAATAAATATTGATGAACTGAACAGTATGTCTATGCAACTATTCAAATGCTGTCTGCAGTGGCTAGCAAAGCTTATAACTTTTCTTATAATCTTCACAACATAATTAGAGAACAGTATTAAGTGAACTCTGAATACGACGGTGGCAGTCAGGGAGATACACAAAATTACAGACCAGTAACTATTAAGCCCATTTTATCTAAAAAGAAGAGAAAGTATAACTGAAGTCAACAAGTAATTTTATAGGAGAACGATATTAGAAAGATGCACAGCATGGTTTTCGGAACGGTGTATCTACCAGAACAGCAACAGCTGACTGTTTCGTATTTGTAACTAAGGCTCTAGTTCAACAGAAGGAAGTTTGAGGTATATTTCTTGACTATCTATAATGAGCAGGGTGCGATTTGTGCTTTTACCAGTGGGAGGGATGTCTTAGGGGGTTAGTAGAATTATATATGTTACTAGCTTGGACCTTGGTGTTACACATGGTTAAACAGCTATTTATAAATAGATGTTAATGCCGAAACTCACTATTGACGCGTATGCACTAGGGTCATTCCATATCAAATCACCCAATAAAAAATTTTACACCCACCTCCTTAGATTTTCATGAAATTTGGCTCAAATGGTTCTAATACCATCCTCACAACACCTGCAATTTTTTTTTTTGCTGTATCTCTTACAGTTTTTTTTTTTATAAATTTTTAAAGTTTTTATGTTTTGCGTTTTCTGAACCTTCGGAAATGGTCAGTTTAATTTGTATTCAAAACTTTAAATTTGCTTATCTTAAAAACTCTTTTAGATAACATCATGAATTTTTGCAGCAAGTTTATTTATTATACATATTTGAAGATAAAAATGATGCTATTAAAATATATTAATATTTTCTATGAAAAAATATATATATATGTATTTTTTTCTTTTTTTTTTTTTTTAACGGATGTTTTGTTTTATAAGAATTGCGATATCTTGAGTCTCAGACCTCATAGAATGCTCAAATTTGTTTTAATTTACTCTTAAACATATAGGCTACTTGATAAAACAAAAGTAATGATGGCTTTTTAACATGTTTATTAATTATAGTAGATTACATTAGAATTATGTACAAAAATAGTTTACTTACAACACTTACGTATAACCCAACTGATTGCTTGAAACATTGAATTTTTTGAGTAATTTTGTCTTTTTAATAAACATTAATGCTGATTCAAACTGTTTTTCCACTTCATCCAAGAGCTTTCAGTTCTTTTGATACAGTCTTTTTTGAAGTTAATACATTCTCCCAGTGCCGCTTGATTGAGGTGCGTCTACTACACAGACTATGTGCTCCAAAGGCACTATGCAGGAATCTTCTCTTTCAGGCCAATAAAATGATGCAGTGGGTCCTGAAGGATGTAGAAATAGAATTTCTGCATCTTCTTCATCATTGAATATTGTTTTTACCAGTCCAAAGTACCAGTTACCATCATAATTTGCAGCCACATAGCAATTTATGGATGGTTCAACACGAACCCAATCAGAAGAAGAATGGAAAGAAAAGACTAAGGAGGGTTTTACACTATCTGTAGTCCTTCTAATTTCAAGGTTGTTTGTTGGAAGTGGTTTGAAGTTATGAAAACTTCTAGTTCCAGGAATGGTTCGGGTTGCTGAAAAACGTTTTTCTAGTTTTAACCATAGCAAATCAGCTTCTTTTTTGTCAATAAAGTGAAAATGAATGTTTTCAATATTTTTTTCACAAAACTTATACACATCGATTGCTGTCATTATTTGTTCTTTGTCTGAAAGCTGTAGACTGGCTTCCCTTAAAATTCTTTTAATAGTTCCTCCTAGGCCATCACAAATTGACTTCCCATGACTTGCTGCAAAAAAAGAGTGTTGGGCCTTCAAATTAAAGTCTCTCAAGCGTTCAGTCAAATTTTTAAAACTGTTTCTATTTTTGTACTGCCCAGCACAACCATCTGTAAAGTAGTGAACTGAGTCAATGTCAGTATGATGTAATGGCAGCCACTTTGTAATTTCTTTTTGTACAAAGTTAACAAAACCAGTGTCATGTTCTTGGTCATCACTAATAAAACAGTGGTTGGAAACAAAAACATTGTTTTCCTCATTTCTTAGAAAAACTCCAACTGGGTGTAGAGTACAATCACCTCTATTCCAGTGGTAACTTTGGATCTCATTTTGTATATAACAAAGGAATAATTTTCACTGAAATCCATCACAATAATTTCTGTTTTGGGTGGTGGGTCTTCTTTCAATCTTTTAAAGGCTGCTGATTGGGATTTTGCTATAAACGAGTGTGGGGTGAGCTTTTCCAATGACCTAACCAATAAAGAAATGTAGTCTTCAACACTGATAGACTGTTTCATCATTTCTGCCCTGTCTGTGTTAACCCACTGACTGATTACAATTTCTTCTTCTAAATCATAATCTTCACTTAGTTTTTCAGTTAAGCACTCTGTTAGTGCAGTATTTGCAGGACAGCTGTTGCAATGATGTAGCATGCAGTTTTGGTTTTCTGTGTTGCACACAAGCATCTTAATTAGGTCTTTATAAGATTCTTCAATTTTCACAGCATCCAGTAATAGTTTAACATTCTGGTGGATACTGCATACACATACAGTGTGTGTGCCTGCAGCACCAGCAAGGATACACCATTTAGGTCTCAAGAAACAAAATTTTGAAAATCCTACTTCTACCTCGGGATTCTCCCATTTGAAAGAATAATAGAGTTCTCTCAAGTTACACAAAATGAGTCTTTTTTGCATGTACACATTTTTTTGAACGCTTACTTTGTCTTTTGTTCCAGGTAGCACTCTGGAACTTTCATCCTTTTCATAAAAATCTGTTACAAGTCTTACTGTATTTTCAGAAAGAGTTTTACCTTTTTTTGGACCAGGAGTTTCCCAAATACCCTTTTCAGATTTTAGCTTTCTAGCTTGTCGCACCATGTACTCACTTACATTAAATTCTTTCATCACTTTATTTCGAGTCCAAGAATCTGGAGCCAAGGTCAGAATCTGGATTTTTCTAGACCTCCCAACAGATGAAATCTTCTCTTTCATAAGAGAAATCATTACATCAAAATCCTTTGCTTTCTCAACCACACTTTTATCTTCTTCGCCATCATCAGAACTTGGTGCATCATCATATTTTAATGCTTTTGAAACCGCATTTTTTGCAGTCTTTTCAATACTGCTAATCTTCCTTTTAAAATAAGACCCTTTACTTTGTTCTGACAAGCCATGAAGCTTTATCGGTGTTAAACCTAAATAATCAAGAGCAATGTTTGTTTGTACGAGGGATTCATTTCTGGATTCCAATGATTCTAATTCAACCATGACTTCATCATCTGTTTCACTTTCATTGACTTCAACTCTTAATTTTTCCTCACAAAAGTTACGGCATGTTGAGCAAAGCTTTTGTCCAGGTTTTATGCTAATATTTTTTGTCAGTAATTGTTTAGAAAGATCCAAGCCTACACTTCTCAACGATTTTTTGATGGGCTTTTTGTGTTTTTTTAGTGGGTCTACACATGTTGTTTGATACTTTTCAAAAACATTTAAAAAGTAGTAGCTGTAGTGTGAACATATATTCTTAAATTCACACAGATTAATTCCAGATCATAAGTGGATCAAATCTTTTTCTTCCTCACTCAATTCTGATACCGGTTGTAACTTTTTTGAAGGTGTGTAGGTTGTTTGGAAACAGTCAGACTTTTTTAAATAACCCTACACTACAGGTTTGAATATCTGACATACTGATTTCACTTTTGGTCTGATTGCTGTTCTGGTTACTTTTATAGGATATTGGAAAAGAATCTCTGTAAACTAAGCAACAGTACTTACTGAGAGTTCGAATAAACTTAATAAAATACTATCCAAGCACTATTTAACACTGTAATAATTTTTTATTTCAAAACACAGGAGTAACAATACAAAATCCAAGTGTACATTGTTACTCCAAGAAGACAAAAACTTATTTTCGGTGTCTAAGTCACTTGGCGTTTTTTATTTTTAAAATATAATTAATATTATTTAAAAAATTAGATAACTATTAAACAGGTTAAAAAGCCAACATAATTTTTCTTTTATCTAATAGCCTATACAATTAAGAGTATTTTAAAACAAATTTGAGCTTTCTATCAGGTCTGAGACTCTAGATATTACAGTTTTTGTAAAACTAAACATCCGTTAGCTAAAAAAAAAAAAAAAAAAAAAAAAAAAACCCTCTAAATTTTTTTTTCATTTGGAAGAATTTAATATATCTTTATGGTAATTTTTTTTAACATTTAGATATAATACACAAACTTATCCCAAAATTTCATACTGATATCTTGAGTATTCTTTAATATACTAATTTTTTTAGTTGTGAGGACACGTTTAAGTTACAATTTCCGACTGCTGAAACAAAGCCAAATCTAAAACCTTTAAAAATTTATTAAAAAAAACTATAAGAGATAGAGCAAAAAAATTTTACAAGTGCTTTCAGGATGATAAAAGAAGTAATTGTACCAAGTTTCAGCAAAATCTGACATGGTTGGTGTCAAGGCCTGGGTGACTTGACATGGAATGACCCACTATCAGAAAAGTACATTGTAAGTAAAGCTTATTTACAAAATCATCTACATACAGGTACAGATATATGAGGGGAATTCAAAAAGTAGAGGCACATTTGTGAAAAGTTGTACTTATTCTGATGACAGAAAACTGAAACACATTAATAGTAAGACTTATTAAAAACTTTCAGTGTTCGGCTCCACAAATTTAAATTATATGTAAAGTTTTACTCCAGTGCGTGGGAAATAAACATCCCAGGTAGGGATGCATAAACTAAAACCAGAGGAGGGGATGGTCTGATGCAGATGGGGGGGGGGGGGGGGGTATCCCCCCCATCCCCCCCTGCAAATCGCACACCGATATTGAGACACATATTTGCAGGAACTATCGACAAGCTGCACCGAAAATTGTCTGCTAAAAAACGCGATAGTCAAAGTGGCGTTCTAAAACATTAGATAAATGTTAATCTCGCAGTTTTGGTGTACGGCTTTGTAATTTACCTTTTCTTCACAATGATATACAATTCCGCCCTGGCTGCGGCGGCTATACTCTCTCCGTAAATAACTTGGCTTCCGAATGTGCCCATTTAAAATTGCAAGTTCTCGTCGCTTCGGGATACAGAAATTAGGACGTAATTCGGTAGTAGAGTGAGAACTTGCGACTTCCGCGTATTACTTACCAACATACTGATGCTCAATTACAGGCCTCTTCCTCACACCAATTCAGATGACCGACACACACCGATATCCGTGAAATCAAATGAGGTACATAAATTAATTGCTATTTTTGTACTTCAATTTTCTGTCGGCGTGGATAGGCCTATAATCATACATCCCGACATCTTTGCCGTACGAATAATTTAAAGAAACTACACAGCCGATCCCTCCGCACCGTATACTTATGAGATGGTGTAAACTCTTGGCCTGTCAGGCTACTGAGACCTTTATTTGTGGCCAAGTTTACCTTGTCTATTTCCGGAATGTGCCATTACATTTTGTTTAGTGTACGCTTTATAAATTATTACTACTACTACTACTACTACTACTACTACTACTATTTACAAATTTTTAAGGGTTGCGTCAACAGGCGCATTTGAATTCAGAGTCTTCAGTTCCATTATTGGAATTTAACCGCTGCAATTGCGGCGATGTGCAGCGCGGTCACCTCTCGTGACGCGAGCGCACTCGAGTTTGTTAACGCGGTAGTCAAGTTGAGCTGTATATATGCGTGCTACAACTTCACTTGTTTACGTAGTTATAAAAGTGTTCATCCCATTGCTGCAACGTGGTGTACTGACGCTTGCGCATAGTGGGGCCATGGATGATGTGGCGCGGCCGTTCATCGTTTACGGCTCAGGCATCTGTTCCTGTCGTAACTCGTAATCCACATGTTTCAGTGGTTGAACCAGGCTCACGCTATTCAGCATCCTGAAGACTCTTCCGAAGGGGTTTAAGGTAAATCTCCACTGTCTTTATTCGTTTACATACCCTCTCTGTAGTATAATGTCTTATCGTTTTTCGCGGGAAGTTTCTGGTTTCAAACCTTATTAGTTCACATATGCAGTCCCCGAAAAACATATTCATCTTTACATAGCCTTTACATTTCATCGTTGTACGATAATGAAAGTATTTACATTTTAAAATATGATGCGCCGGGTTTGCGTATTTCTTACTCCGTAAATAATTTCATATTGCATGTACATTTTACACAAGTATGCAAAAATTTATAGAAATACTGTACAGTAATTATACATTGTAGGCACTCATTATTAAGAACGTTTCTTGTGCTTTTATTTCACGTAACATGACAGTTTCTTACACCATCATTTTTATTATACAATCTCATTTTCCAGTGTTATTGACAATGTATTTGCATGCAACATTATCACATGAAATGGATACGTTATGTAATCCTACACCGCACCTGACCCGCGTATCCACCGTTACAGATCTGGAGGAAGGAAAACACGATAACGTGACGTCGCGATAATCCTATATAACTACGCCTCTGACAAGTTCACTAGGATTGCGTCTACTAATACACAGGAAATGTTGCTGATAGCAATCCATTACGAGAGAACTGCCGAGTGCATCATTTCACGACTATCTACTCATGTTATCCACCTACTTTGTGTTTACTGTCTACTGATGCCTTCTGAGAGTAGAGTAATGTTGACATAGACTGAAATTTACTTCAATGTCGATGACTTAAACTTTCGTTTGTTACATATCACTCTTTGTGCATGAATACGTCTCTACGAGAATCCTGCCAATGAATAAGTGTAAAACAACGTTGAGGCAGCTTGTGTTCGTGTGCGAATGTAGTGCAATAACTCTTGCCTGCCTCTCGCCTGTTACATGGACTTATAATGCGTCGTCTGACCCCTTTGAATTTCGTAACACAATACCTAAATTCAGACTTATCATACATCTGACGCATTGTATCATTTTCATACATCCCTTCACACCATCTCACACATACATTTTATACTGTACATACAATTTATTTTCGTTGCGACCCTGAAGCATTGGTACCCAAAACACCTAACTGTTGCGCCCCCCCCCCCCCTTTTTTTTCTCCAAGACGTGACTCTGCATCTTTCGCTGGATGCACGCCCGAATTTAATAAATTTCCGAACCGGGGCAAAAACTTGATAGTGTACCCAAGTGCAGTGCAACACCTCTTCACACAAGATTCTTTTATCGCACATCACTGTATTTCGCTCTGTGGGATCCACGCGAGTGTATTCTGTAATAGAAACTATCAAACCTATATTCAGGACTGTGGCAATTAAAATATCCTGTGATGACTCACCTTCTCCCAATCGACCGGTTTGACATCCTAGCCCCCCCCCCCCCCCTCTTAAAAAAAAAAAAAAAAAAAATCATAATGCTGGATAGGATTATTTGTGATCGAGAGAATAAGAACTACTCAGGAAATCTGCACTCTTCATTGCCTGTCTGCTAATAAGTGTTTGGTGTGACCTAAAATTAAATAGGAAACAAAACCAGTAAAGATAAGACAAAAATCTCTCTCTCTCGCTACAGTTTAACGTGGCGTGCTTTCCTTTCTGCGTAAGAATCTATTAGGTACTTCAAACGTTTGCTATGTGAAAAATCGAAATGTCATCTGACATTGAAAAAAAAACTGCTAATACTTTTAGTACACAAGACCAGTGTAGCTTCTCCAGTTGATTACGTCTATTTTGTCACTGTCTACTACATAAAACTAATAGGCCTTTCTGTTGTGTATTTTAATACACGCGTGAGAGCTTTCTGAAACAAAGCTTTATTAATTAATCAGTTCGTGCATAACGACTGCACACCCGATAACACACAATCACCGAGCAATTAGAACAGAGTAAATGAAGAACTGTCGACATCAAGTTACGTACTAGTATGTTAACATGTCTTCATAAATTGACATCGACACATAGTATGAAGCCTAAATATAGTCGCTCATTCACTTATTTCACAAGGGCACAGTGTCCTACACGTTTCATATTTGGTATTGCTGAGTGGTTTTGTGAACACATGGGCTAACATATCTTCAGAAGGCAGATGTTCAACGTTAATAACTATAACAACAACTGACTCAACATGCATTCTTCTAATGTGCGCGCACATTTTATATATATAAAATGCACGTGCGCTTTGGTCTAGAGTTTGCTACTAAATTCTTTGTTCACTGATTGTCTTCTTTATCATCACAACATACTGTAAATGAATTTGAAACTGCATGGATCTATGTCAAACCCAAGTTGTCTTAACCACAGTAAATCTTGAGCAGTTGATGCCAAGGCGATATATTCAGTTTCGCAAGTAGAAAGTGCAGTAGTTTTGTTTTCTACTAGGCAATGAAATTAGTGTTCTGCAATTTTATGCATGAACCAGTTAGTTTGTCTGCTACTGATTTTATTTCCTAATGTGCATCACTGAAGGCTGTTACTTCTGTTACCACATCTAGAAAATTCTAGCTTGTAGTCCATGGTTCCCTTTAAATATCTAAATAATCATTTTACTGAAGACCAATGAATCTCTTAAAGCAATGATTATATCTGCTAAGGAGATTTAGAGCGAAACACAGATCAGGTCTGGACATTTGGGACTGATACAGAAGACTTATTATTGCTTCTTGATATGGTACCTTGATATCATCTGATTTGACTGCTTCAAAGTCCAAACAAAGTTCTGAAGTGATCTAAGATACTTATGTCATTTGAGAATGATATCATCAACATAAAAAGCTGATTACTAGTTTGGCGGCATCTCTGTGAGAACAGATACGTAGATCAGTATTTGATCTGTTCAGTTTGCTTTCTTAATGCATCAATTCTTTGATTCCAATTCCTACCAGCCTGTTTGCCCACAAACAGCTTTCATCAGCCTCCATACTTTCCCAGGAGTTACAAAATTTTCTGGTGGAATGACTTCAATTTCTTCATTTAAGTCTCAATATAGATAAGCAGTAATGATGTTAACATGGTCAATCTCCAGGTCCTCTCGAGCTGCCATAGACAAGAGATATCTAATGGATGCATGCTTGACCACTACTGCAAAGGTTTCCTGATAATAAACACCTTGAACTTGAGCCCATCCTTTTGCCACTAGGTGCGCATTAAATGTTTCTGGTGTTCTGCTAGTTCCAGGCTTAATTTTTAATACCAACTTAGTCTTGAGTAGTTTGTGTCCCCTGGGTAGCTCTATTTCTTCAAATGTGTTACTACACACTAGAGATGAGAATTCTTTCTTCATTGATTTTTTTTTTAATTCTTCATTTTTTAGCACTTCCAAGCTTCTTTGACATGAGTGTCTTCACTTGGAAGTCTTTATTTCAAATAGTAAGTAACATGCTCTGACCATGTCTTGGCTTTTGGTCTGTTTGACCTAGAGATATGTTTTGATTCTCATCACCCTAATATTGAGCTTCAGTTTCTATTTAATGACTGTCAATTCCTTAACAGGGTTCATTATCATTGTTTTCTGATTTTACTACTTCAGTTTGTGAAGTATTGAAGTCCTGAAGAACTGCTTCCTGTTTAAATCCTACATCCCTGCTGACAATTATCTGGCCAGTCTCTCTATTGATGAATTGATAGCCTTTGTTTGCATGGCAGTTGCTTAAAAATGTCAACTTTTGTGACTTCTTATCACACTTCTTGCAATGGGGTTTTGAAATGTGAACCATTGCACTGCAGCCAAAAATTCTCAAATGTGATAAACAAGGTTTTCTCCTAAGCCAAATTTCATATGGCATCTTACCTCAAAGTGTGATGAACAGTGAACGATTTGATGGGTACGCAGATGTAGGCACAGCTTCAGCCCAATACTCCATTGATAGGTTAGCACTGAGCATCATAGTAGAAGCCTTTTCAACCAATGTTCTATTAGCTCGCGTGGCAACGCCATTTTGCTGTGAACTGTAACATACAATAAGATGGTGCGTGATAACCTCAGAAGCAAAAATCTGTTTAGCTCATCGTTGACATACTCCTTTCCATTGTCGGGCTGCAATTCCTGATATTTCTGCCTGTCTGCTTTCCCACCATGGCTTTGAAGTTTTTAAATGTCTGTGCTACCTCAGATTTTTTTCTTCAAGAAATAAACTTGAATCTCAAAAAATCGTCAATAAATGTGAGAAAATGATTTACACAAATTGATTGTCTCCATTCGCCCACACAAACCAGAATGTACTTTCTAAGATGTGTTTAGAAAACATTTTGCCAGGTTTGAAAAGATTGTGACTGTTTTCTCATGTTGCACAACTCACAGGAAACCTTAACCACAACACTTCATTTAGTCCTGTCGAAAACTTTAACAACTTTAGCATACTTTTGTGATTCATATGACATGTGATGCCATAAGTTATCAGGAGGAAGAAAAATGCGTACTACAAATTGGAGCGCAGAATGCCCGATTCCTTAATCGGGCAGGTAGGTTAGAAAATTTAAAAAGGGAAATGGATAAGTGGGAATTAGTCAAGTTTGGTGGCAGGAGGAACCTGACTTCTGGTCAGGTGAATACAGTGTTATAAATACAAAATCAAATAGGGGTAATGCAGGAGTAGGTTTAATAATGAATTAAAAAATAGGAGTTCGGGTAAGCTACTACAAACAGCATAGTGAATGCATTATTGTGGCCAAAATACACGAAGCCCACGCCTACCACAGTAACACAAGTTCATATGCCAACTAGCTCCACAGATGACGAAGGTATTGGTGAAATGTATGATGAGATAAAAGAAATTATTCAGATAGTGAAGGGAGGCAAAAATTTGATAGTCATGGGTGACTGGAACTAGATAGAAGGAAAAGGAAGAGAAGGAAACATAGTAGGTGATTATGGAATGGGAGTAAGGAATGAAAGAGGAAGCCACCTGGTAGAATTTTGCACAGAGCATAACTTAATCATAGCTAACACTTGGTTCAAGAATCGTGAAAGAAGTTTGTATACATAGGAAAGGCCTGGAGGTACTGGAAGGTTTCGGATAATTATATAATGGTAAGATGGAGATTTACGAACCAGGTTTTAAATTGTAAAACATTTCCAGGGGGAGATGGGGACTCTGACCACAATCTATTAGTTATGAACTGTAGATAAAAACTGCAAGAAGGTGGGAAGTTAAGGAGATGGGACCTGGATAAAGTGACAGAACCGGGGATTGTAGTGTGTTCCAGGGAGATCATTAGGGAATGATTGACAGGAATGGGGGAAAGAAATACAGTAGAAGAAGAACGGGTAGCATTGAGGGATGAAGTAGTGAAGGCAGCAGAGGATCGAGTAGGTGAAAAGATGAGAGCTAGTAGAAATCTTTGGGTAACAGAAGATATATTGAATTTAATTGATGAAAGGAGAAAGTATAATAATGTAGTAAATGAAGTAGGCAAAAAGGAATACAAACATCTCAAAAAATGAGATCGACAGGAAGTACAAAATGGCTAAACAGGAATGGCTAGTGCACAAATATAAGGATGTAGAGGCATATCTCACTAGAGGTAAGATAAATGCTGCCTACAGGAAAATAAGAGACCTTCGGAGAAAAGAGAACCACTTGCATAAATATCAAGAGCTTAGATGGAAACCCAGTTCTAAGCAAAGAAGGGAAAGCAGAAAGGTGGAAGGAGTATATAGAGGGTCTATACAAGGGTGATGTACTTGAGGACAGTGTTATGGAAATGGAAGAGGATGTAGATGAAGACGAAATAGGAGTATGATACCGTGTGAAGAGTTTGACAGAGCACTGAAAGACCCGAGTCGAAACAATGCCCTGGGAGTAGACAATATTCCATTAGAACTACTGACGGCCTTGGGAGAGCCAGTACTGACAAAACTCTACCATCTGGTGAGCAAGATGTATGAGACAGGTGAAATTCCCTCAGACCTCAAGAATATAATATTTCCAATCCCAAAGAAAGCAGATGTTGACAGATGTGAAAATTACCGAACTATCAGTTTAATAAGTCACAGCTGCAAAATACTAACGCGAATTCTTTACAGATGAATGGAAAAACTGATAGAAGCTGACCTCGGGGAAGATCAGTTTGGATTCTGTAGAAATATTGGAACACGTGAGGCAATACTGACCCTACAGCTTATCTTAGAAGGTAGATTAAGGAAAGGCAAACGTATGTTTCTAGCATTTGTAGACTTAGAGAAAGCTTTTGACAATGTTGACTGGAATACTCTTTCAAATTCTGAAGGTGGCAGGGAGCAAAAGGCTATTTACAATTAGTACAGAAACCAGATGACAGTTAGAAGAGTCGAGGGACATGAAAGGGAAGCAGCAGTTGGGAAGGGAGTGAGACAGGGTTGCAGCCTCTCCCCGATGCTATTCAATCTGTATATTGAGCAAGCAGTAAAGGAAACGAAAGAAAAATCCGGAGTAGGTATTAAAATCCATGGAGAAGAAATAAAAACTTTGAGGTTTGCCAATGACATTGTAATTCTGTCAGAGGCTGCAAAGGACTTGGAAGAGCAGTTGAACGGAATGGACAGTGTCTTGAAAGGAGTATATAAGATGAACAACAACAAAAGCAAAACAAGGATAATGGAATGTAGTCGAATTAGATCGGGTGATGCTGAGGGAATTAGATTAGGAAATGAGACTTAAAGTAGTAAAGGAGTTTTGCTATTTGGGGAGCAAAATAACTGATGGTCGAAGTAGAGAGGATATAAAATGTAGACTGGCAAAGGCAAGGAAAGCATTTCTGAAGATGATAAAATTTTTTAACATCGAGTATAGATTTAAATGTCAGGAAGCCATTTCTGAAAGTATTTGTATGGTGTGTAGCCATGTATGGAAGTGAAACATGGACGATATATAGTTTGGACAAGAAGAGAATAGAAGCTTTTGAAATGTGGTGCTACAGAAGAATGCTGAAGATTGGATGGGGTAGATCACATAACTAATGAGGTGTTGAATAGGATTGGGGAGAAGAGAAGTTTGTGGCACAACTTGACTAGAAGAAGGGATCGGTTGGTAGGACATGTTCTGAGGCATCAAGGGATCACAAATTTAGCATTGGAGGGCAGCGTGGAGGGTAAAAATCGTAGAGGGAGACCAAGAGATGAATACACTAAGCAGATTCAGAATGATGTAGGTTGCAGTAGGTACAGGGAGATGAAGAAGCTTGCACAGGATAGAGTAGCATGGAGAGCTGCATCAAACCAGTCTCAGGACTGAAGACTACAACAACAACAACAACAACATCTTGCACGCATTCAAAAATGAACTTATAATGTGTTCCATAATGTTAAAAAACCAACAGGAATGCGTTACAAAATCATGCGCATAATCAATAGACAACATGTGTTGGCTGCTATGCGCTTTGGAGACAAGTCTGTTTTTCTTCAAGAATATGAATTTGGCACCTCCTAGGCTCCTGAAATTGCCACCCTGGACAGATATGTTTGTCACCTCTCCTGTAGTGCCCCCAAACATTGTGAGTGTAAAGTATAAAGTCGTTAACACACACTACTGGCTCTGCTGTGGGTGGTGTCAGTGAAACAATACACCTTGGTAAATCATTAAAAAAATTTTCAACATGTCGTTCTACAGTAGTTTTAGCCTTACCTTTTGCCATCTGAGATCATTCTGCTGTAGCTGCTCCATGCTTTTGCACAATCTAATGTAGTATGAATGTTGTATCTTTCATCAACAGAATGCTGATTCCTGAATTGTTCTCCACAAATGCCAATAATTCTTGTAGACCAAGTAGAAATCTCAATAACTCATCAGAAATTGTTTTCATTAAGTCTGATATACACGATTTCAAAATCGAATTCCTTTAAATACAAACACCACCTAGCAGTCCTTCTGTGTAAGAGTTTACAAGAGAGAAGGAAGGGCAAAGACTGATGGTTGGCTTTCCTCACAAGTAACATTTGAACTTTTTGAGAGCCCATATTACCAAGGTCACATGTGGTAGTCTAGCTACTGATACGTGTCCTACAAGCAAAACTAATTACTTTGGGTGGAAGCTCCCCATTCATATCAGTGATTTGCAATAAACAACAAGCTCCCAGCCCTTTTGAGAACACGTCTGTTCACAGGCAAAAATCCTGGGTCATGTCAGGATGATGTATGTTGTAACATGTTGGCATTGCTTGGTCCAAAACCAGGGGTGGTTCTTCTATAAAAGATGCAACAGACCATCACTATTTAAAAGCTACTGTGATATAAATTTCCTGAATAAAGATAGTAATCAAAGGTATCCCTTAAACGGTTCTTTATTTTGAGGTGTAGTGTAGTGCAGTGTCTAATAGCATCAAGCTTGTTAGCATCTAGAAGTATACCTTGAGGTGATATGTGACCAATGAATTTAATCATTTCCTTACTGAAATGTGACTTAATCAGGTTGGCTCCAACTCTGTATTCTGAAACCTGTACAAGACTTGAGCCAAGAGCCTTAACTGTCCTGACTACATGGGGGTCGCAATCAGAAAATCAATACACACACAGTGATTAGACTTAACAATTCAGGTCCTAAAACTCAATCTAAAGCAGAAACAAATGCCTGCACTGACCGTTAAACCAAAAGGGAGAACACAAAAATCATAGTTTCTGCCCCCACACACAAAAGCAGTGCACTTACAGATATTTTCATCTAGTGAAGTTTGCTAGTATGAGGCTCTGAGAACTATTATGGTGAGGCACTTAATGTTATGGAATTTTAGTTGTTCTTCCAGGTCGTCAGGTTGCTTCCTGACAGTCACAATAATTTTATTTAATCACCGTGTGTCGGGCAAGAGGTGCACACTTACTTGTTAACAGTGAAAATGGAGCTACAGTATGTAGGTAAGGATAGTTGTATTGTTTCCCAATCTAGCATTCTATTGATCTCCTTACATTCACCTTCTTCGCCTATGGAATGGGGTAGGTTGAAAAGCAGAAGGTTTCATGTGGGTACACCTCCAATTTGTATGTGTATTCTGATTATGCCAGGATGTTGTTCAAAAACATGAGCAAAATGCATTAAAAGCACCTGCAGTAGTTCTGTTTCTTCTCCTGTAAGACACACAGACTCGCCTTTGTGCACCCTATGTCGGGGCCTACTTCCTTTTCCTGATATTACTCAATTTCTTGTATTTACAAACATGATGATAAGATAGAGCAGTTGCATTCGAATGTCAGCAGTGTGTTTTGGTTTGCTTCCTCTGGTGTTTTACTTGACTAGATCTACTAAATATTGTTGGTTGTTCACAGTGAAACGGCACTTCCCCTTACCAGTGTCAGTCTGTGCTTGAGGGGGATATGGCTACCAAGGTAGTCATGCAGATAAGGCCGTTTATTATTAGCCTTTCAACCAAAAGGAAAAATTCATCACTTTGAATAGGAATTCATGCCTGCAGTTTTATGCCTTTAAACTTCGCTCCTACAGCTGTTTGGATTTTACAGGTTTGGACAGGAAGCATCAGTATTTGTTCTCGTTTTTGTAATTCGTGAAACATACCCTGTGAAACTATATTTGTGATAGTTCCAGTGTTCAGTACTATGAGTACCCTTAATCCAAGTATTTGTGCACTGATTTCTGCCTGTACTGGCTTCATATTCATCTACAGAGTTGGTAATATATTCCTCATACAGATCATCTTTGATATTGTCACAGTTTTCATACCTAAGAAAGCAGCTTTTAACTAGTTCCATGCCCCCACGTCTATTATGCATCATTGTAAGAGCCTAATGAGACCAGCTAGTTTTCAGAATTACCCTGAGTGCTGTGAACCTCGTTAAGAGTAACCTCAAAAATGTACATATTATACGTCTTTCACCAGCTATCTTGCTCAGCTCACAGTTCAAAATTTTGTTGCCCTTGGCTGCTATTCAAAATGTAATTGTTTGTCATGATTATAGCCAAGCAGTGGCAGGTTATTTTATTGCCCAGTTGTTCTGCCCTTGCCAGTGGCAGTTCAGGTCATTGTCCCCAGTCAGTGGTGCATTGTGGATTTGCTGATAATAACCTCTGGCCATTAAATCCTGTCAGATTGAAATTCTGTCCTTGATTATTTTTATATCCATCCATGACTTTTTGCCTATTCCTGTTATCAAATTGGTTCCTGTTGGTATTGTTGAGGAGAATATGGCTACCAACCGTGTTGGTTGTTATTGCCATTCCTGCCATGCTGTGCATTTGTTTACGTGGGGTCTGCCTGCCTGCTATCACATTGTGGTCGCACAGGTCTCTCTTTCTAAAGATCAATAGAATCTAGAATTGAGAGAAAATTCTCTACATTATCCTCCGGAGTGGAGATTAATTTCTCACATGTGATAGCTGATGGTTCACTTTTCAAGATTTTTAGGACATCTACATGTGATGATGGGTGTGTCCAGTAATGGATTTTAGTAAGATACTTCTTGAAGTATCTTCTGAACCCTCTCTGCTTACAGCTGAATGGCACCAGGTTAAATGCTTCGTGCCTCAATCTCTCTTTTAGTGCGATAGACCAGAACTTGTCTAAGAATGCCCTTTCATACTGTTCATAGGGTGACATTTTTCTGCCATGTCGGTTGCCAACAGCAGGAAATCACCCTCTGTATAGCCTACCAGAAAACTTAACTTCTGTACTTCAGTCCAGTTCCTCAGGAAAAGGTTCCAGAAGGCTGTTATGAAAAAGACTGGGTTTGTTTGCTTACCTTTGGAAGAAAAAAATCGGAAACTGTCTGTGTCGTAATAAGCCTTAATCTGTAAGCAAAGTAGAAAGGCATGCAGCACTGCCCATTCTGGCATAACATTGTTTTGATGTTTTGGATCGTATTCCATTTACCTTTGTATAACAGGGACAGAAGTAGGCAGTGCCTGAAGCATGTTATAATTGTGATCTATTTCACCTAAGAGGTTAGGGTTAAAGTACGGATAGATATTAGAACTCTCTCTCCTGTCTGCTGACACCTGATAGCTTGGGGCTGAATGATCCCTTTTCTTCTCGATGTTACTAACGATATTAGTCCATGACAATTCCTCCACAACTTTCATTGTCTGACCTATTTCAGTTCTTTGTTCTGCCTTCTGTACCATCATTGCTTCCTTGATTTCACCTACATAACCCTTGTTTCTGGCTCCTTTCTTACGAAATTAATATTTACTTACACTACTTATTTGCAATGACAGGACTTTCGTAGACTGCTTGCAACCAGTCAACAGTACCTGCAAGTGTTCATATTCTGGCACAATTGTGACTGCTCTTACTGCATTTTTGTCTGACTTGGATACTTTCTTCACCTTTTCTGCAAACTGTTCTTGGTTTTGCTTACTGATGACACTTTTTGGCTTCAATTATTTTGTTGTTGTTGTTGTGGTCTTCAGTACTGAGACTGGTTTGATGCAGCTCTCCATGCTACTCTATCCTGTGCAAGTTTCATCTCCCAGTACCTACTGCAACCTACATCCTTCTGAATCTGCTTAGTGTATTCATCTCTTCGTCTCCCGCTACGATTTTTACCCTCCACGCTGCCCTCCAATACTAAATTGGTGATCCCTTGATGCCTCGGAACATGTCCTACCAACCGATCCCTTCTTCTGGTCAAGTTGTACTACAAAATTCTCTTCTCCCCAATCCTATTCAATACCTCCTCATTAGTTATGTGATCTACCCATCTAATCTTCTGCAGCACCACATTTCGAAAGCTTCTATTCTCTTCTTGTCCAAACTATATATCGTCCATGTTTCACTTCCATACATGGCTACACACCATACAAATACTTTCAGAAATGACTTCCTGACACTCAAATCTATACTCGATGTTAACAAATTTCTCTTCTTCAGAAACACTTTCCTTGCCAGTCTACATTTTATATCCTCTCTACTTCGACCATCATCAGTTATTTTACTCCCTAAATAGCAAAACTCCTTTACTATTTGAAGTGTCTCATTTCCTAGTCTAATTCCCTCAGCATCACCCGACTTAATTAGACTACATTCTGTTATCCTCGTTTTGCTTTTGTTGATGTTCATTATATCCTCCTTTCAAGACACTGTCCATTCCGTTCAACTGCTCGTCCAAGTCCTTTGCTGTCTCTGACAGAATTACAATGTCATCGGCGAGCCTCAAAGTTTTTATTTCTTCTCCATGGATTTTAATACCTACTCCCAATTTTTCTTTTGTTCCCTTCATTGCTTGCTCAATATACAGATTGAATAACATCGGGGAGAGGCTACAGCCCTCTCTCTCCCTTCCCTACCACTGCTTCCCTTTCATGTCCCTCGACACTTATGACTGCCATCCGGTTTCCGTACAAATTGTAAATAGCCTTTCACTCCCTGTATTTTACCCCTGCCACCTTTAGAATTTGAAAGAGCATATTCCAGTCAACATTGTCAAAAGCTTTCTCTAAGTCTACAAATGCTAGAAATGTAGGTTTGCCTTTCCTTAATATATGATAAGTCGTAAGGTCAGTATTGCCTCACGTGTTCCAATATTTCTACAGAATCCAAACTGATCTTCCCCGAGGTCGGCTTCTACTAGTTTTTCCATTCGTCTGTAATGAATTTGTGTTAGTATTTTGCAGCTGTGACTCTTTAAACTGATAGTTCGGTAATTTTCACATCTGTCAACACCTGCTTTCTTTGGGATTGGAATCATTAAATTCTTCTTGAAGTCTGAGGGTACTTTGCCTGTCTTGTACATCTTGCTCACCAGATGGTAGAGTTTTGTCATGACTGGCTCTCCCAAGGCCGTCAGTAATTCTAATGGAATATTGTCTGCTCCGAGGGCATTGTTTCGACTCGGGTCTCTCAGTGCTCTGTCAAACACTTCACGCAGTATTGCATCTCCCATTTCCTCTTCATCTACATCCTCTTCCATTCCCATAATATTGTCCACAAGTACATCACCCTTGTATAGACCTTCTATATACACTCCTGGAAATTGAAATAAGAACACCGTGAATTCATTGTCCCAGGAAGGGGAAACTTTATTGACACATTCCTGGGGTCAGATACATCACATGATCACACTGACAGAACCACAGGCACATAGACACAGGCAACAGAGCATGCACAGTGTCGGCACTAGTACAGTGTATATCCACCTTTCGCAGCAATGCAGGCTGCTATTCTCCCATGGAGACGATCGTAGAGATGCTGGATGTAGTCCTGTGGAACGGCTTGCCATGCCATTTCCACCTGGCGCCTCAGTTGGACCAGCGTTCGTGCTGGACGTGCAGACCGCGTGAGACGACGCTTCATCCAGTCCCAAACATGCTCAATGGGGGACAGATCCGGAGATCTTGCTGGCCAGGGTAGTTGACTTACACCTTCTAGAGCACGTTGGGTGGCACGGGATACATGCGGACGTGCATTGTCCTGTTGGAACAGCAAGTTCCCTTGCCGGTCTAGGAATGGTAGAACGATGGGTTCGATGACGGTTTGGATGTACCGTGCACTATTCAGTGTCCCCTCGACGATCACCAGTGGTGTACGGCCAGTGTAGGAGATCGCTCCCCACACCATGATGCCGGGTGTTGGCCCTGTGTGCCTCGGTCGTATGCAGTCCTGATTGTGGCGCTCACCTGCACGGCGCCAAACATGCATACGACCATCATTGGCACCAAGGCAGAAGCGACTGTCATCGCTGAAGACGACACGTCTCCATTCGTCCCTCCATTCACGCCTGTCGCGACACCACTGGAGGCGGGCTGCACGATGTTGGGGCGTGAGCGGAAGACGGCCTAACGGTGTGCGGGACCGTAGCCCAGCTTCATGGAGACGGTTGCAAATGGTCCTCGCCGATACCCCAGGAGCAACAGTGTCCCTAATTTGCTGGGAAGTGGCGGTGCGGTCCCCTACGGCACTGCGTAGGATCCTACGGTCTTGGCGTGCATCCGTGCGTCGCTGCGGTCCGGTCCCAGGTCGACGGGCACGTGCACCTTCCGCCGACCACTGGCGACAACATCGATGTACTGTGGGGACTTCACGCCCCACGTGTTGAGCAATTCGGCGGTACGTCCACCCGGCCTCCCGCATGCCCACTATACGCCCTCGCTCAAAGTCCGTCAACTGCACATACGGTTCGCGTCCACGCTGTCGCGGCATGCTACCAGTGTTAAAGACTGCAATTGAGCTCCGTATGCCACGGCAAACTGGCTGACACTGATGGCGGCGGTGCACAAATGCTGCGCAGCTAGCGCCATTCGACGGCCAACACCGCGGTTCCTGGTGTGTCCGCTGTGCCGTGCGTGTGATCATTGCTTGTACAGCCCTCTCGCAGTGTCCGGAGCAATTATGGTGGGTCTGACACACCGGTGTCAATGTGTTCTTTTTTCCATTTCCAGGAGTGTACTTTTCCACCTTTCTGCCTTCCCTTCTTTGCTTAGAACTGGGTTTCCATCTGAGCTCTTGATATTCATACAAGTGGTTCTCTTTTCTCCAAAGGTCTCTTTAATTTTCCTGTAGGCAGTATCTATATTACCCCTAGTGAGATAAGCTTCTACATCCTTAAATTTGTCCTCTAGCCATCCCTGCTTAGCCATTTTGCACTTTCTGTCGATCTTGTATCTTGTGAAAAATCACTGGGCCATTGTGTTTTAGGGTCTTTCCCTATACTTAAGTTTATCCAATAATTCGTTTGAAAGGTCAGCATGCAAATCCTGTGCCAAGTTATTGAACTGTGGTGTTATGTCTATTTTGAAAGCATCAAGAATTTGCTTTTGCTGTTCAAATAACTCCTTTTGCGTCTCTAGCTGTTGTTTTTGAAATATCAATCAATTTTTCATCAGTACTGTGTTTTTGATCTTTCTTAAACTCATTTTTAAAATCATTGAAGCTTTGTTTAAATAACTGTTGTAACATTTGCATAATGAATGGGGATTCTGGTGGGCACAATGCACCATGTTTAATCACTTTTGCATTAGGCGCAAGTGTGGCAGGCAAAGAAAGGTGTGAGATGTCCATCTGTTGCGTGTTACATTCTCACAAGGCAAAAAAATACTCCCTGGGGAAAATTGTGACCCTGTCTCATCGACTGTCATTTCATCATTTTGTATGATGATGATACTATTACCTGTGTTCATCTTCAATGAAAAATTTAATTGGTCGTTGTCACTGTGACCGACAATTTCAGTTAAGATTTCATTTGTTGCCACATCCATTCCAACGATATCTTGTCCCTGGCTATCTGGCAATGGACTAACAACAATGTCCTTATTGTGTGTTGTCATTTTCTGATACTTTTGTAAAATGACAAAATAAATGAACTCCTTCAAAAATAAAATATTTTGTTTTGTAATAGTAAGAGTAACACTACAAAACCTGTTCAGTGGTGCGTCACTAACACGTATCAAAATACACCTTTGGTGTAACTCAATTATATGCACACATTTGTGTCCAAAAAAGAAATTTTCTTTCCAAGTGTTGACATATTTTAAGAGAATGCTCCAATTTCAGAATTGGACCAGGAAAGATACTACAATCACCAGTGGCAGAGGTGCTACGAAGCACAGTCATGAAATGCAACAGATCATGAATTGTCTTACCTTTTCAATGTTGCTCTCGCTCCTTCCGGAATTGATTCTCCAATTGACGATGTTTAATCTTTGGCACACCGCATGATGTCCTTCCTCGTTGCTCTAACATAGTATCCCATTCATGAAATGCAGAAAAGACAGCAATTAGTATAATAAAAAATTTACAACATTATGCAATAATTTTAAATTATTACAAACATGCTAACTCTCTCCTACCCAGAAAAACGTGCAGGCGTAGATGCATTCTAAAACATTACATAAATTTTAATCTTGTAATTTTGGTGTGAGAAAGTAATTTACCTTTTCTCCCCAATGATGTACAACAAGGCTGACGTGGCTGCAGTGGCTGTTCTCTCTTCGTGAATGTCACCTCAGATTGTGTCCATTTTAGAATGCAAGTTCTAATCGCATTGGGAGAAGCAAATTAGGACGTAGCTTGGTAGTAGTGTGAAAATTTGTGACTTCTGCATATTAGAAATTTTACGTAACAGAATGCTGAGACTCAATTACATGCATCTTTCTCGGACCAACTCAGACCAACAGGCACAGAAATTGGTGAAAAAGACAAATGAGGTGATGCAGAATGTGGCTGTTTTCAAAACTAAGCATTTAATACAGTCTTTAAGAGTACCTTGAAGCTAAAAAATTATTGTGCACATATTTAACAGTACAAATACTTGATTTTTTTCATATAGCTTAAATTTACTTTCATGTATGGGCAATTCACCTATGCATTCACTGTTTTTCAGTGGGTATTTAAAATAATCATGCCTTTGCATAATTTTGAACTACCTGTAGCCATGGTGTCAAGTACCATTATACGAATGACAGAAATGCTACTACTTATCATCCACAAAAATCAAGGTCGAATAGATTTAATTCTTAACATGTGTATTCAATATCAATACTTTGTCAATACTTCACTTTCAGGTGCTCACTAGGAAGGATGGGAAGAATACCTCGTGACGCAGTCCAACCACATTCTTTGCGCTTCAGTGTGGACAGAGTCCATCCAGAATCCTATGTACAGCTGCAGATGCCACTGTTTTGCTTGTAACATTACAGTTGTTTAGCTCAACTACCAGCAAATCAATAAATACTAATAACTATACTGAATGGCACACCACAGCATCTCAATGTACAAAAAAGGCTTGCATGAGCAAATCAAAGGTGGAAGCCATGCTGATAGTGTTTTTTGACATCAGGGGTGTGGTTTGGCTGGAGTCTGTGCCACAAGGCCAAACTGTCAAATGTGCTTTTTATTGCGAGTTGCTCAAGAGGCTGAAAGCCAGGGTCCATCGTGTGAAGCCAGCCATTGCCGATGTTTGGAAGTTGCATTGTGAGAATGCGCTGAGTCACACCTGCTTCATGGTGGCCAGCTAATGTGCATAGAAATAAGTGAACAGTGCTATTACAAAAACCTTACAAATTTTGAATTTATTTAAACAGTGGGAAGTCCAGGTCTGAATGTAAACAATATTATGGGAAGGCCAGATGACACACTGAGATCCAGGTAGGCATGATGAAAAGCCTGACCCATAAGCTTTTGTCTACAGAAAAGAAACTCTCACCCATGACCCCTACCTCCAGCCACTCTGGCCAGGGGTAGCAATCATGTGCACACATTTGCTTCTGTGAAGGTATGCATATTTCTTTTTCCTGATGGACACTTTGACCTAAAGCTTACATGTAACAGTCTTTTGTTACCATGCCTGCCTGGTGCCTGGAACTCGGTTTGACAAGGATAGTGATCTATTCTTTATATAATATTGTTGAATTTCTTTTATTCTTTGTCTTACACATTTAGTTCTACAGGTCCAAATGGAGGAGCAAATCTTCAAGTCATGGAATGAATCAGTACATCAAATTAACATCAGGAAATTAATAATGGATGATATAAAATATACACCAATTCTCAGGGCCGGTGCAAGCCCAAGTGCCGCCCCGTGTGAGCTGCTAAATTGCGCCCCCCCCCCCCCCCCTTGTTTTTACAAAATGTTTTTGGAATTAGATTTACCTAGGTTTCGGCCACTGAGTGACCAGTCTCAAAGCTTTTAATTTGTGCTTACATCTAAACTGTTACGTTCAGCATGACCATATAGATGTAAACATAACTCCAAGCATTGAGAATAGCCACAATGTGCCCGAAATCTATGTAGATCTGGAAAATAAAAACAAAAATTGCAACTGATTTGTGACATTCTCTACAGATTTGTACTAAACAATCACTGGGCACCAGCTCAAAAATGGAGTCAAACCTGATTGAAGAAATCTAGCTAATTTTAATAAGCCTTCTAAATTTACAAAAATATTCAAATGTGTGTGAAATCTTATGCAAACTTAACTAGTAAGGTCATCAGTCCCTAAGCTTACACGCTCCTTAACCTAAATTATCCTAAGGACAAATACACACACCCATGCCCAAGGGAGGACTCTAACCTCCGCCAGGACCAGCCTCACAGTCCATGACTGCAGCGCCTTAGACATCTCGGCTAATCCCTCACGGCATGAACTTACAGTTAACATAAATAAACATTTTTGAATGGTTGTGAACAGATAATGTATTCAACGGAAAACAAAATATATTTACAATTTAACGATAATTTGGTTTGAACAATAATATTTACAATAATTATTTAAAGTTGAACAAAATAAGCAAAGACACAGTAAATAACCAAGGCACTGATCATAATATAAAAATTTAAAAAAAGTACTAGACAAATCAAACTCTCCCGGCTTTTGCTTGAGCAAACTCTTTCACACAATCTGTGTAATTTAAGTCCGCCACAAGCTCATGCTCAATCGATATTGTTGCAAGATCATTCAAACGAGTTTGGCTCGTTGTTGATCGAAGGTATGTCTTTATCAATTTCAATTTCTCAAACCTCCAATCGCAACTGTTGCTGGGAGTGTTAGAATTCTCAGAGCAATGTTAACATTGGGGCAAAAATTATGGCTGCATATAAACTTCAGTCTCTTTTGGACCTATTCCAGGTTTCAGCAATCTTGAAAGCACTTTTAGTTCTTCCCTCAACTCCAGTGCATCAATGTCGCTTGACTCGTGTGGTAATGTTAGATCTTTTAGCTCTAATTCTGTAGCATATTCTTTGGAATCCATCAAGACAGACAAACTTTTCCTCTCTTCTGCTGGTCTCAAAATATGCTTTCATTTTTTGTTTAACATCTTCAACTTTTGTAGTCCTGTCTTCCTCAGTTGTGTGTAATATTACAGTATATTGATAATTTTTACTTATGGACCGTCTGACAGCAACTGAATAAAACACAATTTTAGTGCCATACGCATTTCGCCTTTTTCTGGTGGTTGGTATTTCCTATTAAGTAGTAATGTTTTGAACTGCACTTACAGGTTGCGTGGACAATTTCTTACATATTACGCTCCTGTTGCATTTTTGGTGGTGTTCTTCTTATGAATGCCAATTTGCGATTTTATATCTTTGTTTAACATTTTAGAGGAACTTGGACTTGACTCCAAAACACTAAGGCTTGTCAAAGAATCACTGACAGACACTGTACCTAAAGTTAAATTCAGGGGAGAAATCTCTGAACCTTTTCTCATAAAAACTGGAGTACGTCAAGGTGACGGGCTATCTCCACTTCTGTTTAATATAGTCCTGGATAAAGTCATTAAGGAATGGGAAAAAGAATTAAAAAATCAATCCTACTGGAAACCAATCCATCTTGGTAGAACTAAAGACAACGTGGAGATATCTTGTTTAGCATTCGCGAACGACTTGGCCATACTTGCAGATGATGAAGAAATCGCCACCAAACAAATAGAGATCCTTAAGGAATGCGCGGATAAAGTAGGTTTACAAATTTCGTTTCAAAAGACAGAATTTTTCTGTACGAAATTCCATATACACAGTTTGAACACAAAATATGGAAAAATAGAGTAAAACATTTTAAATACCTAGGTGAAATTTTGGAGCCAACCGAGGAGAGAAAGTTGCACAGAAGATCAGACAACAGAAAATGAAGAGATCATATGGTATGACACATGAAATATACAATAAAAAATGCATCTCCTCGAACACAAAAATCAGACACTACTGCGCAGTAATTAAGCCAGCAGCACTATATGCTAGTGAAACGCTCACACTCCACACAAAACGTGATTTAGAAAAAATACTAAAAGAAGAACGCAAAATTATGAGAAAGATTTTAGGTCCAAAATTAACAGGAGGAGGATACCAGATACAATCAAGAAGAACCACAGAAACTATATCAAACCTGGCAGCAGACATAAGAAGGCGAAGATTAAAATTTTATGGACATGTCACTAGACTTCCCCCCACACGACTCACCAACAGAATTCTCACTTACATAGAAAAAGTCAAATCAACAACACCATGGATTAGCCAAGTAAAATTAGATTTACAAAAAGCAAATATTGAACTTAAAGATGTCAAAGATAGAAAAACTTTCAGAAATAAGGTGGAAAAGTGGACAGCACCTTGCTTCGTATCTCTGAAGTCACAGGATGTCTACAGAGCATTTGAATTCACATAAAAAGTGGATCGTGTTTTCCGAGGGACTGAAAAAGTCACGAACTGTTGACGTCCATCAAAGGCTTCTGAATACTGATAGCGAACATTGGTAAAATGTTCTTGAGCGCTTAATGGCAATAATTCATTTCCTGGGTCGGCAATGTATACCTTTGAGAGGAAGTACAGATACGCTCTTTTAGCCTGACTACGGAAACTTCTTGAAACTCGTTGAATTATTGGGAAAGTTCGACACTGTGATGATGGAACACCTGCACAGAACAAAACAGCATGAGAACAAGGGTCATCATTATCTTGGAAAGGAAACACAGAATGAACTAATTTGTCTTATTGGATCATCTATAACCAACAAAATTCTATTAATGACTAAATCTGCAAAGTATTACAGTATAATTCTGGACTGCACATCAGATCTTTCAAAAGTTGAACAGATGACAGTTGTGGTACGTTTCGTCCAGGAGACAAGACTTGACGGGGTATACGATGTCCGAATTCGGGAGGAAATCCTGGGATTTCTTCCAGTGCCCGATTCTTCAAGCTCCACTTTCACGCAGGCCGTACTCAAGTTCTTGGAAGACAAAAAAAAAAAAAAAAAAAAAAAATCCTGTTGTGTAATATGAGAGGGCAAGGGTACAATAATGGAGCAAACATGAAAGGAAAGAAGTCTGGTCCCCAGAAAAGAATTTCAGATATGAACAAGAGAGCATTTTATGTACCATATAGCGGTCACTCATTGAATCTTGTTGTAAACGATGCCGCTATGTCTTCTACATATGCTGTTTCCATGTTTTCGACAAGCTTCTATGACTTCTCGTCCTCCGTATGAAGTTGAGATGTCTTGAAGTATCTCCCTAACCTGTCGCTGAAGCCACTGAGCGATAGAAGGTGGGGAAGTCACATCGATGCACTTGCTCCCCTGATGTTTCAAACTGGAGGCGATTATGATGCACTGGTTGAGATATCAGAAGAATTCGATGGCATGACCACTCACGAAGCAACATCACTTGCGAATAAATAAAAAAAGCACACGGTATATTGATAATTTTTACCTATGGACTGTCTGACAGCAACTGAATAAAACAATTTTAGTGCCATATGCGCATCATAAGTGTCCTGGAAAATGTACATATGTTAGCTATTTAACTTACATTTTTGGCACAGTGCCTATAGGTTATAAACAGTTCTGGTGGTTGGTAGAAACCAAAACATTGCATTGAAACAAGCGTTCAGTTCATAGTGCTGAAAATAGAGGGAAACATTCCACATGGGAAAAATATATCTAAAAACGAAGATGATGAGACTTACCGAACAAAAGTGCTGGCAGGTTGATAGACACACAAACAAACATACCCACAAAATTCAAGCTTTCGCAACCAACGGTTGCTTCATCAGAAAGAGGGAAGGAGAGGGAAAGACGAAAGGATGTGGGTTTTAAGGGAGAGGGTAAGGAGCCATTCCAATCCCGGGAGCGGAACCCGCGCGCGCGCTCACACACACACACACACACACACACACACACACACACACACACACACACACACACACACACACACACACACACACCTACTACTACTAATACTACTACTACTACTAATCGCGAATGGACCCAGAAGGATCACGCAAAGCTTTCTGACGTCGTTTCTTCCATACTTCTTTCATTCGTTCTCCATGTTTTCTTTTTCTTTCTTCTGTCCATTTTGTTCCTGGTCTCTTTAGTGCTTCCTTCTCCGACAATACAATCCACTTTTACCGTTCAGTTTTTACTGTAGATGACGAAAAAAGTTTGCAACAAAAGCAGAACACAGCAACCTTGCTCTTTGAGTGCACCAACCAATGTCTGTCTGATTCTTCTAAATTCTTCAAAGAATAGCTGTAGTGCAACAGGGCTGAAATGCCGGTTGTCCGTGTTTTTAGGACATTCTTCAGCTTCCTTAATGCGCTTGGGAGGACCTCAAATGACCAAAGGCGTTCGAATGCAGTCGGTAATAATTTCTGGCCTTCTTCCGGGATCTGAGTCAGTTGTGTCTTCCAGTTTAGGCTCGTCTTCGTCCACAAAAATCAAGGTCAGATAATTATTACCATACATGTATTCAGTATTAACATACTTCGTCAGTACTTCACTTTCACATGCTCATTAGGAAGGATGGCAAAAGTCCCTCATGATGCAGAGATCCAGCCACATTCTCTGTGCTTCAGTGTGGACGGAGTCGATACAGAATCCTTTGTACAGCTACAGACGCCACTGTTTTACTTGCAACATTACAGTTGTTAGCTCAGCCATCACCCGGGCATCGATGGGTACTAATGCCAGTCGACATATATTAACTCAATGCACTGCAGTTGTTCATTTCAAAGAACTGACACTCAACGTCTGTAATAATTTCCACGTGTCACTTCTTTCGTGTCTGATTATGGAATAAGGAGCAACAAATTAGTCATTGCCGTATCACTTCACTTTTCTTCACTTTTTCATTCTAGCTATTGGGATGACACGTGCTTATTTGCCGACTTGGCAATTTTTGAAGTAACAGATCATAAGAAAAATAAATTTGCCTATTCTGCAATCTTGAAGGAGAAAATTTTAACTTATGAGTAACGTGCATTTGCAGTACTAATTGTACGTTATATGAAAAGAGCTTACCTATTACATCCCAAATTGCAAGAAATGCAGACGCACCAATTCTTCTGTTCTTACGAAACGCAATGAAAGAGCTTCTGACCTATCTTGACTCCCTCGGCCAACTACCGAAACGAACTCTGTAGTTTTTGTTGTAGAGAACACAGTAATACCTATTGCCTGGAAAGGCGAAGTGGTGATGCGGCAGTGCCAGGAACTAGATCTCGTGACGAGGTACAGTGAGGCTACGGTTAAACTAGCACCCAAGAAGCAACAAGTACGCGACCGATGACATGGATAAATGTATTATCAGGCAGCAATTTCCGTGCCATTACGAACAGTAGAAAGAAATACAAACTTTGCGAAAACTGCACAACTTTTGTCAAACAGAAATGAGCTTCAAAGTTGGCAAGGAAACGAGGAAACTCTTAGAGCAATGTTCTGTCTATAGATTTTGGTTTTAGGTGTCAAAATTAACATTTTGTTTTTTGTGAACGAGAGGGCATTGTTGCTAAAAGACCATACTTTCTCCGGTTTTCATCAGAATCAAAGCGACCAGTAGTTTACTAAGATGAAACATGGATTCACACACATTATATAGTAATGAAATGTTGGCAGAGTGATGGTGTGCGAGTAGTATTGTCAAACAAAAGTGCCGGTCAGCGTTTGTTGTTGATGCAGGCGGAGACAGGTGCTTCATGGCTCAAAAACCAAAACATCAGACTATCACTCAGAAACGAGTAGCAAAAATTTTCAAAAATACATCGAAACCCAACTTATGCCAGGCTTATTAGCAACGTCTTTATCCCTTGTAATTATTCACATCATATTTACCCATTCAGAATACTTCTAGCTATTGTAATTGTTGGACATGTTTGACTGTAGTAATGTCCAACCATTTTTTTCCATAATGCGGGAAGAATAAAACAAACTGCCATTGAAGGGCTTAGCAAAATTGCTTCAGGCTTAACATGTATCTGCAGTATCGAACATTGCATTCGAATTTCCAAATTAGATTTTGTCTTCTGCAAAATTAGTTGTGAGTAAACGCACGGCACGTAACAGGCTGGCAGCGCTCCACTCATAATACTGGCGTGTATGCCAGACTGCTTCCCCCTCTCTGTTCCAGGGGCGGCCGGCAGGTAGTTGAGGCACCATGTCCCAGTTCCCGAAGCCACTCGCTCAGAAGTTTGGTTTCGTATCCCCTCTTGGGCATGAATGTTGAGTTTATCCTTAAAAGGAGCAGGGGGGGGGGGGGGGGGGGGGCAGATTTGCCGCCCCCTCAGAAAGTGCTGCCCCTGTGTGGCCACACGTTTCGCACTGGCCTTGCGCCAGCCCTGCCAATTCTATCTTTAAAACAACATGCTGCATGTGTATATTAGCACAATCGACAATATAATATAAGAATCTGATTAATCTTTTTGTATGTAAAAGATATGTCCAAAAGTATGTGGAAAGTTGTCATGTATGAAAATGATGCTTCACTTCTTGTAATTACAGTTTCTACAGATGACTTAAAAATGAAACTTTCTCAAAATATGAAAAATGTGAACTGTTGCTTCAATAAAATTTCACATCTAAACAAATACTTGCAAGCCAAACGTAATTTGAACAAGGTTGGAGACTTTGATCTAAGCTCTAAAAGAATTCCGGGTTGTGGTTGTCGATATGTACTTGAGATGGAAGACTCCTAAATAAGTTCTCGAAAAGAGTCAAAGTACATCTGATGAAAAAATGTAGAGACCATAGCCATACAAGCGATAGTATACTGGAGCCAAAGAGAATCACTGAATCTAATGGTTACTTTCAGTGGAACATAGAAATTAATTTTGCATATTCGATATGCAGAGAAATAGAATATTTTTTGTCGGTCTGGTTATTATGAATTTCAATTTTTTTACCATCTTATGTATTTTGTGAATGGAAAAACTAGATGTACTGACAGACTGACCTGTAACACTTTGAGTTGCTCCCAGCCAACAAATCAACAAGTAAATGCTACCTCAAGCAAAGTCTACATGACTTGACCAATGACTTGACGGAGTTAAAACAGAGAATTCAGGAATCTCTACTGTAGATTTCACAAATGTATTCGTACAGGATGACTCCATCTAAAGGATGCAATTTTTAAAAAATGATAAATACTATCAATGTTTCGTAAATGGCAAATTTAAGGTTTCAATTACTATGAATGCAGTTTTTTTCCTGCATCACTTATAGTTTCATTGGTTTGTGGAAATGTTCCTGTTGTTTTTGTGTGTCACCCTATATAAAAGTGATAAATGGCTGTTTTCCAAAGTAAGCATTTCATACAGTTTTTTAAGAGTATCTTGAAGCTAAAAATTAGTGTCCATATTTAACAGCACAAATACTTAAATTTTTTCTTATACCTTAAATTTACTTTAATGTATGATAAATAAACCTATGCATTCATTGTCAGGTGTTACTTAAAATAAACCACCATGCTTTATCTTCGTATATATTTGTCTAACTCCATGTAACAGACTTAAAAGTTTTCTGGGTATTGTACCGCATCATAATGTATAAAACTACTGCTGGTGGACAAAAACTGTTTCAGCCACAGTTGCAGCAGCCTTCTTCTGGTCACCAGAAAACTTTTGTCAACTGACTCTGGCCTTTGTAAAGTGATAGAAACATGAGTATTTTTAATGCATATATTAAGCTAATCTCTTACTTTATTGATAGTCACGTAATTGTGTAATTCTGAATTGTGTAATCATGGTGTGTCAAGTACCATTACATGAATGACAAAAACGTTACTATTTATCATCCACAAAAATCAAGATTAGATAATTCTTACCATACATGTATTCAGGATTAACATACTTTGTCAGTACTTCCCTTTCATGTGCTCATTAGGAAGGATGGCAAAAGTCCCTCATGATGTAGAGATCCAGCCGCATTCTCTGTGCTACAGATGCCACTGTTTTACTTGGAACATTACTGTTGTTAGCTCAGCTATCAGCAAATCAATAACTACTAATAACTATACCTTATCTTTCATTTTGTATATAATGGTCAACCTGAGTGTCAGCATATGACTGGAGCAATTAACATAATGTGTAATTTCTGCAAGGTATGAAACATATTGCAGTTTTCATCTATGGTTATAAAATGTTTTAATTTCAGTATACTGATGTGTAGCTTCAGTGGAAAAAACAGCAGTAATACGAGTGTGTGTAATATGCCATTTGAATTTTGAGGATATGTACTGGGCAAATTCTATGTGCTGTGACATACGTAACGTTCTTATAGTTCTATTAAAATTGTAATGTCTAAGTGACAAGTAAATTCAACTATAAATTTTCATGTAAATGTATTTTAAATTGTAATGTTTATTGACAAGTCCTATATCATTTTGATGATGTACTAAAAGGATGCTAATGAATTGAACTGAATTGAATTTGGAAGAGAATGTGACACCAGATGAGGAAGGCTGTTACTACAGGATGTCTCGAGTAAAACCATCCTTAGGGAAGCATTGTGATCACTTTAGTAACAGTGCCAATTTCTTGAATTTTTCTATGTAATACTGTTCTTTTCATTAACTATGTGAATGTTTCATTTTAGCCTCATGTATTTTGCAGTTCATTTATTTTGGCTTCCTGTGTATCCTCACATACTGCAGAAGCATCAGTATTTTACAGACATTGTACTAGCCATCCATCATGCTGTGTTTCATGAGGCAGCAGTCATTATGACAATTGGAGCTTTATTTAATGCATGTTTTATTGTACTTAAGCATTTTTGTATGAAACTAGTATGTGCTCATCAGTTGTAGTCTGGAAAAACTACTATTTGAACACAGAATAAATTACTGATTTCTAATATCTCCCATCTATTGCCTCATTTGTGTTAATGATTATTGGTTTTGTTCAAATTCCAAACCTCTGAAGATAACTTAAGAAAAAAGTTTAAAAAGTTTGATGCTACATAACTAACCTGAAACGTGATAAATTTTAAAGTGCATACTCTATACAATTTAGTTGCAGACTGACCCATCTGTTGCTTAATATCTACATCTGCATTACCCTCACGTAATTCACAGTAGTATTCGGCAGAGGATTCACACAATTAAATCAACCATTGTGTGTGCAGGGCTCCTTTAAAACCTGGAGGTACTGGTACTTTTCTTTTGATGTTGACAGTGGGCTTTTAAAGACATTATCATCATCATCTTCTTTCCTTTCTCAGACCTTAGGTCTGGTTAAAAATGGAAAGTGACGCGGACCTTCATCATCAAGTCATCAAGTGTGACTTCCTTTTAACTGTACGGTATATGTTAAAGTGTGTGTGTGTGTGTGGGGGGGCGGGGGGGGGGGGGGAGATATGTAGCTGTATTGCATTGATGTACTGGTGGATATTGCGTGGTATGACTCCTGTAGTTGAAAGTATAATTGGTATAATGTCAACTTTATCCTGATGCCACATGTCCTTGACTTCCTCAGCCAGTTGGATGTATTTTTCAATTTTTTCTCCTGTTTTCTTCTGTATATTTGCTGTATTGGGTATGGATATTTCAATTAGTTGTGTTAATTTCTTCTTTTTATTGGTGAGTATGATGTCAGGTTTGTTATGTGGCGTTGTTTTATCTGTTATAATGGTTCTGTTCCAGTATAATTTGTATTCATCATTCTCCAGTACATTTTGTGGTGTATACTTGTATGTAGGAACGTGTTGTTTTAAAAGTTTATGTTGTAAGGCAAGCTGTTGATGTATTATTTTTGCGACGTTGTCATGTCTTCTGGGGTATTCTGTATTTGCTAGTATTGTACATCCGCTTGTGATGTGATCTACTGTTTCTATTTGTTGTTTGCAAAGTCTGCATTTATCTGTTGTGGTATTGGGATCTTTAATAATATGCTTGCTGTAATATCTGGTGTTTATTGTTTGATCCTGTATTGCAATCATGAATCCTTCTGTCTCACTGTATATATTGCCTCTTCTTAGCCATGTGTTGGATGCGTCTTGATCGATGTGTGGCTGTGTTAGATGATACGGGTGCTTGCCATGTAGTGTTTTCTTTTTCCAATTTACTTTCTTTGTATCTGTTGATGTTATGTGATCTAAAGGGTTGTAGAGGTGGTTATGAAATTGTAGTGGTGTAGCCGATGTATTTATGTGGGTGATTGCTTTGTGTATTTTGCTAGTTTCTGCTCGTTCTAGAAAGAATTTTCTTAAATTGTCTACCTGTCCATAATGTAGGTTTTTTATGTCGATAAATCCCCTTCCTTTCTGCTTAATGTGAATCTTTCTGTTGCTGAATGTATGTGATGTATTCTATATTTGTGGCATTGTGATCGTGTAAGTGTATTGAGTGCTTCTAGGTCTGTGTTACTCCATTTCACTACTCCAAATGAGTAGGTCAATATTGGTATAGCATAGGTATTTACAGCTTTTGTCATGTTTCTTGCTGTCAATTCTGTTTTCAGTATTTTTGTTAGTCTTTGTCTATATTTTTCTTTTAGCTCTTCCTTAATATTTCTATCATCTATTCCTATTTTTTGTCTGTATCCTAGATATTTATAGGCATCTGTTTTTTCCATCGCTTCTATGCAGTCGCTGTGGTTATCCAATATGTAATCTTCTTGTTTAGTGTGTTTTCCCTTGACTATGCTATTTTTCTTACATTTGTCTGTTCCAAAAGCCATATTTATATCATTGCTAAATACTTCTGTTATCTTTAGTAATTGGTTGAGTTGTTGATTTGTTGCCGCCAGTAGTTTTAGATCATCCATGTATAGCAAATGTGTGATTTTGTGTGGATATGTTCCAGTAATATTGTAACCATAATTTGTATTATTTAGCATGTTGGATAGTGGGTTCAGAGCAAGGCAGAACCAGAAAGGACTTAATGAATCTCCTTGGTATATTCCACGCTTAATCTGTATTGGCTGTGCTGTGATATTTGAATTTATTTGGATATTAAGTGTGGTTTTCCAATTTTTCATTACTATGTTTAGGAACTGTATCAATTTAGGATCTACTTTATATATTTCCAATATTTGTAGTAACCATGAGTGGGGTACACTATCAAAAGCTTTTTGGTAATCGATGTATGCGTAGTGTAGCGACCTTTGTTTAGTTTTAGCTTGATATGTCACCTCTGCATCTATTATCAGTTGCTCTTTACATCCTCGTGCTCCTTTGCAACAGCCTTTTTGTTCTTCATTTATACTTTTGTTCTGTGTTGTATGTGTCACTAGTTTCTGTTTAATGACTGAAGTTAATATTTTGTAGATTTGTAGATTTAGCTGGGTTCGCTGTGTCTGCTTTATCTTAACCAGACTTAATGTCTGAGAAAGTGAAGATAATGATAATAATAATAATAATAATAATAATGAGATGGTCAGATGAAGTTAATCGACACCTCATGTTCTGTTATTACCAAGCAACAAACCTAGGAACCAACACAACTGGATACAGATCACAAGTATACACAACATGTATTACCAGATACCCAGAAATAAAATTTTTAACAGAACAACGACTAGCTGATCAGATCCGTGGAATAATAAAAAATAATAGGATACCCCAGTCAGAATTAGATAACATCAAACAACAAATACTGGAACAAAATAATGTGCAATCAGAAGAAGAAGAAAATACAGTAATGGACTCGAACATCCCAGAGCAAACAAACAAAGAACAACACACACCAATTAAACAATCAGAGGAAAACGAAATCTTAAGGCAGCCACCAGAACAAGCACAGATAGAACACAAAGTGACACAGATATTAGATATAGAAGAAAAATTTCAGCTAACATATATAGAATACAAAGACACAAATACAGACATTAGACCATTCTTGCATAGACCACCAAATAACCCACAAGTCGAAACAACAAT
The DNA here is from genome assembly GCF_021461395.2 of Schistocerca americana. Classification (NCBI taxonomy): domain Eukaryota; kingdom Metazoa; phylum Arthropoda; class Insecta; order Orthoptera; family Acrididae; genus Schistocerca; species Schistocerca americana. Next base: position 199,565,597 of record NC_060127.1, read on the forward strand.
AAAAACTATCAACACAATCATACACAACAAAATAAATGAAAACACAACTGTGGAAGAGTTACAACTACTGGTATATATAGGAGCACTAACTACACTAAATATACACACTAGGCAGAGATCAGAACCAACCAACACACAGAAGAAACCCACAAAACCAGCATGGCAACACAGGCTACAGATCAAAATAGAAAAACTGAGAAAAGACATCGGACAGCTAACACAATTTATAAGAAATGAAATCTCAGAAAAAAACGAAAAAGGTTAGGTAAAATCTCACAACAAGAAGCGACAGAGCAATTAGACGAAAAGAAGCAGAAATTACAAGCATTCACCAAACGACTCAGAAGATACAAAAAAAGTGAAAATAGAAGGAAACAAAACCAAACATTCAACACAAACCAAAAGAAATTTTACCAGACAATAGATAACACACACATTGAAATAAACAATCCACCAAACATAACAGACATGGAACACTTCTGGAGCAACATATGGTCAAACCCGGTACAACATAACAGGCATGCACGGTGGATACAAGCAGAAACAGACACATACAAGATGATACCATAAATGCCTGAAGTGACAATTTTGCAACATGAAGTCACCCAAGCAATTAATTCTACTCACAATTGGAAAGCCCCTGGAAATGATAAAATAGCAAATTTCTGGTTAAAGAAGTTCACCTCAACACATTCACATCTAACTAAATTATTTAACAGTTACATTGCAGACCCATACACATTCCCTGATACACTTACACATGGAATAACTTATCTGAAACCTAAAGATAAAGCAGACACAGCGAACCCAGCTAAATCTACAAATCTACAAAATATTAACTTCAGTCATTAAACAGAAACTAGTGACACATACAACACAGAACAAAATTATAAATGAAGAACAAAAAGGCTGTTGCAAAGGAGCACGAGGATGTAAAGAGCAACTGATAATAGATGCAGAGGTGACATATCAAGCTAAAACTAAACAAAGGTCGCTACACTACGCATACATCGATTACCAAAAAGCTTTTGATAGTGTACCCCACTCATGGTTACTACAAATATTGGAAATATATAAAGTAGATCCTAAATTGATACAGTTCCTAAACATAGTAATGAAAAATTGGAAAACCACACTTAATATCCAAATAAATTCAAATATCACAGCACAGCCAATACAGATTAAGCGTGGAATATACCAAGGAGATTCATTAAGTCCTTTCTGGTTCTGCCTTGCTCTGAACCCACTATCCAACATGCTAAATAATACAAATTATGGTTACAATATTACTGGAACATATCCACACAAAATCACACATTTGCTATACATGGATGATCTAAAACTACTGGCGGCAACAAATCAACAACTCAACCAATTACTAAAGATAACAGAAGTATTTAGCAATGATATAAATATGGCTTTTGGAACAGACAAATGTAAGAAAAATAGCATAGTCAAGGGAAAACACACTAAACAAGAAGATTACATATTGGATAACCACAGCGACTGCATAGAAGCGATGGAAAAAACAGATGCCTATAAATATCTAGGATACAGACAAAAAATAGGAATAGATGATAGAAATATTAAGGAAGAGCTAAAAGAAAAATATAGACAAAGACTAACAAAAATACTGAAAACAGAATTGACAGCAAGAAACAAGACAAAAGCTGTAAATACCTATGCTATACCAATATTGACCTACTCATTTGGAGTAGTGAAATGGAGTAACACAGACCTAGAAGCACTCAATACACTTACACGATCACAATGCCACAAATATAGAATACATCACATACATTCAGCAACAGAAAGATTCACATTAAGCAGAAAGGAAGGGGATTTATCGACATAAAAAACCTACATTATGGACAGGTAGACAATTTAAGAAAATTCTTTCTAGAACGAGCAGAAACTAGCAAAATACACAAAGCAATCACCCACATAAATACATCGGCTACACCACTGCAATTTCATAACCACTTCTACAACCATTTAGATCACGTAACATCAACATATACAAAGAAAGTAAATTGGAAAAAGAAAACACTACATGGCAAGCACCCGTATCATCTAACACAGCCACACATCGATCAAGACGCATCCAACACATGGCTAAGAAGAGGCAATATATACAGTGAGACAGAAGGATTCATGATTGCAATACAGGATCAAACAATAAACACCAGATATTACAGCAAGCATATTATTAAAGATCCCAATACCACAACAGATAAATGCAGACTTTGCAAACAACAAATAGAAACAGTAGATCACATCACAAGCGGATGTACAATACTAGCAAATACAGAATACCCCAGAAGACACGACAATGTAGCAAAAATAACAACAACAACTTGCCGTACAACATAAACTAATAAAACAACACGTTCCCACATAGAAGTATGCACCACAAAATGTACTGGAGAATGATGAATACAAATTATACTGGAACAGAACCATTATAATGGATAAAACACCACCACATAATAAACCTGACATCATACTCACCAATAAAAAGAAGAAATTAACACAACTAATCGAAATATCCATACCCAATACAGCAAATATACAGCAAATATACAGAAGAAAACAGGAGAAAAAATTGAAAAATACATCCAACTGGCTGAGGAAGTCAAGGACATGTGGCATCAGGATAAAGTTGACATTATACCAATTATACTTTCAACTACAGGAGTCATACCACGCAATATCCACCAGTACATCAATGCAATACAGCTACATCCAAACTTATATATACAACTTCAGAAAACCGTAATTATTGATACATGTTCAATTACCCGAAAGTTCCTAAACGCAATGTAACATATACTGTACAGTTAAAAGGAAGTGACGCTTGATCAAGGTCCGCGTCACTTTCATTCCGAACCAGACCTAAGGTCTGAGAAAGGAAAGATAATAATAATAATAATAATAATATTTTACCTCTGTAAGCTGATGCTTGTGATTGATATTCTTCACACTGCTGCTCCTGAAGTCGATGTGAAACTCTCTCCACTAATAAAATCAAGAGCCATTATAAGTTTCTCAATGCTGAATAAGGTGTGGGTTTTTTCCAATCATTGCTTCTCTGATGGCCCTTGTTAGGAAAGTACATTTCCTCAAATATTTCTTCAGAAATGACCCCTAATTTTGTATCATGTCTTGATACATCAAATGGCTTAGGTTTACATTGTGAGCTTCAACGATCTTCACCCAATCCCTTGGAACTTCCACTACTGTGTGGAGGTTAATCATACAAGAGCACATATGGAAAAATCTATGTACACATGACTGCCACAGTTATAATACTAGAAGTCATAAGAATTTGTATGTAGAAAGGGTAAGAGCAACACAAACCCAAAAGCATGTAAGTTATTTTGGAATAAAACTTTACAATGCTCTGCCAGTGTACGTAAAGGAAATAATAGGTGAAGTAAAATTTAAGACTGAGCTTAAAAAAATTACCTTTTAAGCAAAACGTTCTATGACATAGATGAGTATGTTTTTTGTGTGTGTGTGTGTGTGTGTGTGTGTGTGCGTGTTAAATTTATAATTTTTGTGTCTACATTGTACTCTTAAAAAGGCCTAAACTGTGATATTACATTATTATGTTTGTAGTACTTGCATGATAACTTTGTTGTGACAATTCCTACATCATTCTAAATGATTTACAGGAAGATAATGAAATGAAAATGTAATAGCACTTGATACCATTGTATCACATGCCATCAGATCTGAATAACTGGACAGATGATATAGATAGTTATAAAAACAAATTAGATACAGGGTTGAACAATGGTTATATTCCATTGCTGCAATTTCACAGTACAGACAAATACAACTTCACGCTGTGTGCAGACAGTTCCTGTACTTTTCATTGTGCTGATAAGATGGCTGTAATGATTCCTCAGCATGCAGCTGTGTAATTAGTTCTTGGCCTTAAGTACCCAATACTTGAACAGAGTTACAAGCATGTGGAGCATAAAACTACTGCAGTGAACCATCTTTTTGCTATACCCTTGTTTTGTGGCAGCAATAACATCCAAAACCATTCACTCAAGCTAACCATCATCTAACAATCCCTTTTATCCAATAGCAGCAAGTATTTTGTCCACACAAGCAATTCTGGCTTTCAATTTTAAAAAAAATCTGTACAAAGGACCCCTCAAAATCTGACACAAGCAAAACATTACATGGGTGTGATTATTCCCTGTTAAGGCTGTCAACTGTTCAGACCATAGAATTTAATTATGCCGAAGCATATAGCATTAAATGTATCCCTTTGTGTGGCTGGAGTTCTATCCCAACAGAAATGATTGTCGTATTAGCAAATGGTACGATAGGAATGAAACTAAATTAAGACTGGAGAGAGAGCATCCCTCTAACTTTGGTAAAGGGCACACTTGTTCGAAAGAACAGACACTACACATTCATGTAACTGACTCGCTTCTATGGATCCACCACATTCAGTGTGGATGCACAATTGTGTCCAACCTCCTTTAGGATTTGGAAAGTAGTGTGCGTGGAAGTTGTGCATAGGAACTGCGGGTAGGTGGCACCAGGTGGGAATGTAGGTCAGCTGAGAGGCCTGGTCAGATAGTTGGTACAGTTGCGATAAACAGTGTCCTGGTGGCACAGTAGTTGCCAAGTTCGAATCCTGGTCTGGCACACAGTTTCATTCATCGCCACTGATGCCACATAGTCCTGATGCACCAGATATCAATATTCCCTTCCCTTTTCTTTATCTCCTCTCCTTGAATTTATGTAATAAATAGGAAAGACAATCCATGACTCATAAACTACAGCTTGCTGATATAAACACAATGATTAAGAGACCAAACAGCCACAAAAATAGGCTGTTTGCTTGGAGTAAGCAGCTTACCTTAATCCTGCAATTCAAAACAGATCAGCAAAGGGCTGGTTTGTACTTACAAATATTGCTAATTTTTTTCCTTTGGGTCCCATTTTCTACAAAAGCAGCTTATGCATAGGACATTTGAATGTTAAGTACTCACACAACACTTCATGAATTTACCTATCTTCCAATAGAGTGAAAGCAGCGATGCCGTAAACATGACTGAAGATTTGCCAGAGGGCTTGGTATTATTTGCTTTTATGTTTTCCAGACCTATAACAAACTCCTATGTGGAAAATGCTGTTTAGGCACAGAGGTGTGTTGATTTGGGTCATATGTAAGCTTCCTTTTTGCCTGGTAAAGTGATCATGAATATACTTTATTTTTTTACTGTACTGTGCATACCTTCTACTTTTATTTTAAATAGGTGTTTCTATAATGTAGATGCATGGTAAAGGAGGAATACCAGAAATCTTAATCAGTTTTATACAAGACTAGGTTTGCATCCAAACAAGACTCTAATAGTCTTTGTTGTGCTGTTTGAGTGTACTCATACGAGGGGCATTTGAAAAGTCTGTGCAAAAATAAAAACTACTTACATATTTGGGGATAAACCTTTTTTATTTTTTGATGTAGTCTCCTTTTAGACTTATACACTTCATCCAACACTGTTATAATTTTTGATCCCTTCCAGATAATAGGAATTTTTCAAGTCTGCAATATAGCTATTAACTGCTGCAATCACCACCACGTTTGAATAAATACTTTATCCCGCCAGCCATTGCTTCAAATTGGGGAACAAATAGTAGTCAGAGGGAGCCAAGTCTAGAGAATAAGGGGGATGTGAAACGAGTTGGAATCCTATTTTCATGAATTTTGCGACCACAACCGCTGAAGTGTGTCCTGGTGCATTGTCGTGATCGAAAAGGACTTTTTTGCGGTCCAATCGCCGGCATTTTTCTTGCAGCCCAGTTTTCAAATGGTCCAGTAACGATGAATAATATGCGCCTGTAATAGTTTTACCCTTTTCCAGATAGTCGATGAGGATTATCCCTTGTGAATCCCAAAAGACATTCGCCATAACCTTTCCGACCAAAGGAATAGTCTCCGCCCCCCCCCCCCCCCCCCCCTTTTTTTCCGCGCAGATTCTCCCTTGGTAACACATTGTTTAGATTGTAGTATAGTAATGTATCCATGTTTTATCCACAGTGATGAAGTGATGCTTAGTCCTGTGGATTCTTCGTGAACACCTGCAAACCATCCTTGCAACGCTTCATAAGATTCCGTTTTTGGTCAAGCGTGAGCAATTGCAGAACCCATCTTGCGGATAGCTTTCTGATGTACAAATGTTATGTATCCATTCATTCAAAATGCCCACAGCACTAGCGATCTCACACACCATAATGCTTGCCATTCATCACTATATCCTGGATCTTATCAATGATTTCTGGAGTTGTAACCTCCACAGGTTGTCCAGAACGTTCAGCATCACTTATGCCCATATGGCCACTCCGAAAATTTTGAAACTACTTATAAACTGTTCTAGTTGAAGGTGCAGAGTCACTGTAATGTTTAATCACCACACAAAATTCTTTTTTGTCCAATTTTTTTGACAATCATTTTACTTCCTTGATTCACACGAATGCCAAACTCAAAGAAATAGACCAATACGGCTGAAACTTAGTGTGTGTTCTTTACAAAGATGCTGCTAACTAAACATGATCTTGATACGCACCAGTGGTGCCATCTTTCGGACTTAACACGGTCTTTTCAAATGCCCCTTGTAGCTGCTTTTAAGTATCACAAAAGTGACCCCATATTTAAGGTGAGAATGAGATCAGGAACTATATGTATTCCTTACTGTTTTCTCACTGGAGCAGGAGTTTCATGACCTGGAAACAGCAATGTTGATGTGCATTGTGCACATCCACTCTACACTGACCTGGGGCAATCATCTGGGACAGTGCAGCTAAGGTTGAAAAATATATGGAAGTATGCTGTAAAAATAAGTGTCAAAAAAAATCATTAGTGGAGAGCACATTACAATAGAGATTTTGTAATCACAAATGGGCGATGCGAAACCGCTTGTCGAAAAAAATGTTCTAATGAAACAGCAGCTCTCCTTGCAGTATGTCGAGTGTTTTAGAAGCCATATTACAGTCAAACACATTTTATCGCTGCTCGTCTGTTAATTTATTAACTTATTTCAGCTTTGATTATGTGAATGTTTAGCATTCTTCAGCTTGTCACATCAGTGTTAATGTCAGTGCAATACCAGGATATTTGACAAACGTACCAGCAACACAGGCACAGCATTTAGTGAAAGTCATTGCTTTTTAATTGCCCTGTTCTGAAGGCTCACTGTCTGAGGACTTTTTTTTCTTTTTTCTTCCCCCAAATTGTATGATGCCTTCTTTCAAAACATTTTCTTGCGGATTTTCAGTGTTGCATATGCACGTAAACCAGTCTTCCTCCTGCGACATCAATTGCTTCCTCAAGTAAAATGTGCATATTTTTCATTAAGAATGTGCAGTTTCTGGATGGAGCCTTTCTTGTCCCTTGAGCTCATAAATTTTTTTAACCAGCTATATCGGCAGTGATAATGGGCAACCTTACAGCCACATGATCCATTTCTGCTGTGAGGCTATCAAGTTCAAATTGATTGTAGAGATCCTTCTGGCACCTGTGTAAACATCTCCTCTTTCATGGAACTCCACTAAATTAAAATATGTTTCTCTTGTAGCCATTATAGAATAATTTCTTTCTTCTTTACACTGGATTTAGGAATTTTCTCCTTCTTTCTCAAATGGTAATTGGTGTTACCAATAATTGCATCTCTCTTCTAAACCTTTTAATGAATAAAAACCTGTGTTCAAATACACCACTGTTCATTTCTTCATGATAATCACTGGAATTGCAGGCTGTAAATCTTGGCCTTGCTCTCTTGATAAAGCCGTATTCAGATGGTCCCACTTAAGTTTACTTTGCTAGTCAGTGATTTTATCCTGTCATTGCCTTCTGAATCTTGTCTAATGAGTTTTCTGGCACTATTTCCATTGAGCAAAGTCTTATTGAGAAATAATAAAGCAAAGATTTTCTTTCTTGATGCTACATCATTTGCTCAGAAAACTTGTCTTAGCTGCTACAATGTCAGTCTCTTCATTGAAACCAGTTTTTATAGCCTTGCATTGTCTGTACCTGAATCCCAAAGATTTTTTAATTCTTTCACTTGATCGGTACCCCACCCATGAAAGTAATCACATAGTGAGAAACATGTGCCACCTGTTGCCTCAGAATACATGCCATAGCTATAAAATTATCCATTACATGAACATTGTACGATGAACAATGTTTTTCTGGAAATTGTCCAAGTCACAGTTCTTCATTAGTATGTTTCCTCAGAGACAAACCGCTTTTTGACCGCGGGATTCCATTGTCAATACTTCTTCAAATCTTCTCAGTATCATCTGAAGTGAAACACCACTCTCTTTTACATACTCAGTCTGCAGTGCCAATATAATTTCACCCCTTTTGGCATTATGTGGAAAAAATTTATATCACCTTTTCTTTGGCTTTGTGCATTTTGAAGCTCTTCATCCTAACTATGAAAATCACTATTCTCTTTGCAAACTTTCCATGCAACAAAGACATCAGAAAATCCAATTAGTATGTAGTACCAAAACAGCAAAGCCATGCCAGCAACAGCACAAATAAAGAGCTCAGTAATGCCACATACTCTCTGAAGGTGTTAAGGTGTTTGTGTCTGGGTGCTTGTTGTGTCCGGGTGCTTCATTCAGTTTTACCTGAACAGCACTTGTAGCAGAAGTGACACCGTGCAAACTGTGTGACCTCAGCCATGGACCAAGCCAGACAATGCCACAGGCTTCCCACTGCCAGTTACAAACTGAGGGTGTGAGAGAACGGACCTACACCTCCCAGATGCTATTCTAGCTGCTTCCTGGCACATCATCAAATGCCAACAAAAAGTGAATAAAAACCATTTTCAACTCATTTAAACATGGGCACACTGAACTTCGGACCACCTGGATTTAGAATAGATCTAGACGCCAAATTGTATGCTCAGTTTTGAAAATTAACAAATTAAGAAATATTAGAAAGGAGCATAACACTCGAACAACAAATGAATACCCACATTAACAGAGCATATGACACAATGAGTAAGTAGCATGATACAGCTAATTTTATAAAAGTTTTCAGTACACTTACTTCCCTGGCAAATGCACCCTTTAAAAATCCTCTTCTGAAAAACAATGTTATCCACTGGAATAGCCAACAGCAAACTGATCGTAATATTATGAAAATGGGAACCATGAAGCAAATCTGTCTGGTACTACATGAAGTTACAATTTTCCTCACTGTGCACCAATACGGACTTATCACAAAGATAATTCCGTAATGTTCATTGTAACAATCTTCACTTTTCCAAACCACTGAATGAAGTAAATTATCAGCAGCTCAAAACTAAATTCTGTTTCTTTGACAAGAGAAGCTAGCATTGAATGTTTGCTGCATTTTTATCAAAATACTCAAACCAATATTTGATAACAGTGCTCTTAATGTAACAATGTGTGTTATATAGATACCATTAATAATGTGTTCAGTCAAGGCCAAAATTCCTTTTGAAAACAACAATGCCAGTTGAGCGTACATGAGAATAGTCCCTCTTTACTAATGGGTAGCAGCACTTCTGCTTAAGCTGACGGTGAGGAAGCCAAGTCAATCGGGCATCGAAAACCAATCCTAAGACTCGATATACCTCTACTACAGCTACAGGGAGCGGATCATCATTAACGGAAGTTCTGGTTCTGGATGAATGGTATGATGCTGACAGAAGTGCATAACACACAACTGGAAACTGTGGGCGAGAGCCCATGACTGCAACTTGTGGACGGCTCGCTGTAGGTGTTGCTCAGCTACACCAGTACTGGTGAAGCAGTACAAAATGCAGAACTCATCTGCATACAGAGAAGGTGAGACGGACAGCCCTACAGCTGCTGCTGCTGCTGCTGCTGCTGCTGCTGCTAGACCATTAACGGCCACTAAAAATACACACACTCAATACAGAGCCCTGCAGGACCCCATTCTCCTGGATATGGGGTGAACTATGGGAGGCACCTAGTTGGACATGGTAAGTGTGAAGCGGCAAAAAATTTTGGATAATAATCAGGAGCAGGCCTTTGAGACCCCACTCATATGTGGTAAGGATATGATGTCGCCACGTCATGTCGGACGCTTTTCATGAATAAAAAGAGACTGCAACCAGGTGTTGGTGTCTCAAAGACTCGAGCTACACAGGATTATCAGTGGTAGAGCAACCCTGGCGGAAGCTGCCCTGACATGGAGCCAGTAGGCCACATGACTCCAGGAACCAACCCAACTGCCGACACACCATACGTTCCAGCAGCCTGCAAAGAACATTGGTGAGGCTGATGGGCCAATAGCTACCCACATAAAACAGGTTTTTATCAGGTTTGAGCTCCGGAATGGTGGTGCTCTTCTGCCATTGTGATGGAAACATGCCATTGCACCAGATCCGGTTCAAGATGACGAGATTTTGCTTGTAGTCAGATGAGATGTCTAATCATCTGACTGTGGATTCTGGCCCAGGAGCTGTGTCGGGGCAAAGTGCAAGGTCACTGAGGAGATCCCACTCTGTAAATGGGGCGTTATAAGATTCACTGTGGTGTGTAGTGAACGAGAGGATTTTCCCTTCCAGCCACCGTTTGAGAGTGCAAAAGGTTGAGGGGCAATTCTCCAATGCAGAGGCTCGAGCAAAGTGCTCGGCAATCGTGTTTGCGTCAGTAGATAACACACCATTTATGTTAACACCAGGAACGCCTGTTGGGGTCTGGTACCCAAAAACTTTGCCCAGACTTGGTAAGACGATGTATGGCACCCAATGGTCGACATGTATCTCTCTCAACACTCCTACTTCCATGGTTTGATCAGCTGGCAAACCTACACATGGAGCTGTTTAGTTGCTATGAAGTGCTCCAGGGAATGGTGCCACTGTAGAGCTTGCTGACACTCCTTAATTGCTTCAGCGACTTCCAGCGAGCACCGAGGGACTGCCTTTTTGCCAGGGGCACCCTAAAGAGCAAGGGAATGTGTTTTCTGCCACAGAAACGATTGTTGTAGTCAGCCGCTCAACCATCACATTGATGTTACTGAGTGCAGAAGATTCAGCAGTGACAGCTGAGGTGAAAGTTTCCCAGTCCGCCTTGTTTAAAGCCCATCTGGGCAGTCTTCCATGGACCTGACACGGATCAATGACAGGAAGATGGGGGAAGTGGTCACTACCACACAGGTTGTCATGTGCTCTCCAGTGGATAGATCGGAGAAGTACTGGGCTGTATATTGATAAATCAATGGCCGAGTAACTAGCACAAGCCACACTGAAATGTGTGGTGGCCCCAGTATTTAAGAGGCAGAGGTCGAACTGAGACAGTAAAGTTTTGACATATATGCCTCAGTCAGTAAGCACGGTGTCACTCCACAAGGGGTTATGGGTGTTAAAAACTCCCAAAAGTAGGAAACGTTTAGAGTTGATCAATCAGTGCAGCTAATACATTAAAGGGTACTGCACCATCTGGAGGAAGATATACATTGCAGACAGTTATTCCTGTGTCATCCTTATTCTGACAGCCACAGGGGGGGTGCTGCTCCCAAAGTAGGTGGTGCGGGAGCAACACGGAGGTAAGTGTACCCAACCATCAAGGGGGCAGGTGTAGTCTCCTGGGTCTGAGAGGTGACAGGAATGTGAGGAACTGATGGGGCGACAACTGTTCTCGAAGTGGCGGTGTAAGAGGTCATAGCCACAGGATGTAGGCGCTCAAATATCCTCTTAGCACCAGTGTAGGCCAGTTGGTCCAGGGTTCTATATTCCATGATTTTCCTCTCTTTCTGTAAAATCCTGTAGTCTGGTGAGCAAGGTGAATAATGCTCTCCGCAGTTGCCACAGATGGGAGATGGGGCACATAGTGTTGGGATCCCCCCTGCGGGTCCGGGGATTAGAATAGGCCCGCGGTATTCCTGCCTGTCGTAAGAGGCGACTAAAAGGAGTCCATCCCCCTTACGAGGGTAGTTAGCGCCTGCGTCCGGAGACGGACGGTTCCACGACCTATCATCGTGGTCTTTTTGGTTTTTCACTTCTCGTTTCTTCCTTCCTTTTGTTGGTTCCTTTCTTTGCTCTTCTCCACCTCACTGTCTTCCTTACTCTTTCCCTTGACTTCTCCTTGCCTTCTCATTGCCTTTTTCTCCTTGCCTTCTCATTGCCTTTTTCTCCTTGCCTTCTCATTGCCTTTTTCTCCTTGCCTTCTCATTGCCTTTTTCTCCTTGCCTTCTCATTGCCTTTTTCTCCTTGCCTTCTCATTGCCTTTTTCTCCTTGCCTTCTCATTGCCTTTTTCTCCTTGCCTTCTCATTGCCTTTTTCTCCTTGCCTTCTCATTGCCTTCTTCTCCTTGCCTTCTCTGGTCACCGCCTCGGCGTTTGAGACAGTCTGTCCTCTTTCTCCCTCCCTCTCTCTCTTCTTTTTCCTCTTATTCCTTCCTCCCTGTGCGTGCCTGAAGGCCGACCCACGCGTTCGCACGCGTAGCCGGTGACGGGGTAACGCGTAAGTCCCCGCCCTGGGTAGACATGTAAGGCACGCGCGTACCCCCTGGTAAAGGCCAGGCCCGGGGAGGGGTGATTGCCTGAGCTGATACCTTCTGACCATGCCGATTGGTCCCTCCGTCTGTTTCTCGGGAGGTGTGACCTGAGGTGTAAACATTCACCTAAGGCGGGAGTGCCCTCTGAGAGGGTCCCCACAAGGAAGGAGCGCGCCATCGGAGACGCTGGCAATCATGGGGGATTCCTCCGCAATGGATTCTACTCCATCTCCATCTCTCTTGACTTCGACCCAAAAACGGAAACGTGACCAGCCAACAGTGACAAAAGTACTACCGCCTGCCCCACAGTTCCTCGTAGTTTCTCGATCTGAGGACGGAAAGGATTTTTCCTCTGTCAACCCTTTCGTTATTCAGAAGGGCGTAGATGCCATAGCCGGATCTGTCAAATCTTGTACCAGGTTGCGTAACGGCACCTTATTACTAGAAACTGAGAGTGCCTTTCAGGCACAAAAACTGCTTCGGGCCACCCTCCTGTACACGTTCCCTGTCCGGGTGGAGGCCCACCGAACTTTGAATTCGTCTCGTGGTGTAGTCTATACTAGCTCCCTCGACGGATTGACTGACGAGGAGCTTCAATCTTTCCTCGCTGAGCATGGCGTGACGGCTGTCCATAGGGTCATGAAAAAGGTCAACAATGACCTTGTACCGACCCGGACACTTTTCTTGACCTTCGATAGTGTTAAGCTGCCATCGCGCATCAAGGCGGGCTACGAGGTTATTTCTGTTCGCCCCTATGTCCCGACACCTACGCGCTGCTACCAGTGTCAGCGTTTCAATCACACTCGACAGTCTTGTTCCAATGCGGCTAAATGTGTCACTTGTGGCAGGGATGCCCATGAGGGTGACTGTCCACCTCCATCTCCTCGTTGTGTGAACTGTCAGGGTGACCATGCCGCATCCTCCCGCGACTGTCCTGTCTATAAGGAAGAACGCTGTATCCAAGAAATTCGGGTCAAAGAGAAAGTGTCCACCTCGGCTGCTCGCAAGCTATTGGCTAGTAGGAAGTCCACGCTGCTCCCAGCGGGGAAATACAGTACTGTCCTCGCCTCTCCTCGGACTACCCGGGAGGTAGCAACCCAGACATGCGATCTGACCTTCAGCACCATGGTCGTCCGTTCGGCCAGTGCTAAGATCGCGCGGTCAACGTCTCCTCTTCCTCCCATCACCCCACAGACACGAGCACCTTCCTCAGCTTCTGCTAAGACGAAGACATCGAAGTCAGATGCACGGGCCTTCAAGAAGGAACCATCCCGTGCAGACTTCCTCCGTACCTCGACCTCCCAGCCTTCGACCGGTACTTCCACTACACGTCCTTCCAAAAAGGCGCATAGGAAGCACAGTTCTCCTTCTCCGCCACGGCGCATTTCTTCTCCTGCGCCACCCAGCGGTTGCCGCCCCAGGCCGTCATCCGTTTCGCCTGGCAGCACCGCTGGTAGCCGTACATCTGGCCGTTCACCGGCGGAGGAAGCTCCCCCTCCCGGCCATCCTCCCGAGATGGCCGATGACCCTATAGACCCAATGGACGATGACTGTCCGCCTACTGATAGCGGCGGCAGTGCTCGCTCGAAGCCAGGCCCTAAGCGGCCTTCGAGGTGACCACTTCTCTCATCTTCCTTTTCTTACGATGGCACTTATTCACTGGAATATTCGCAGCATTCGTTCCAACCGAGAGGACTTGAAGTTGCTGCTCCGCTTGCACCGTCCGCTCGTCGTAGCCCTCCAGGAAACGAAGCTACGCCCATCCGATCAAATTGCCTTGGCACACTACACCTCTGTGCGTTTTGACCTACCCCCTGTGGTAGGTATCCCAGCTCATGGAGGGGTTATGTTGCTGGTCCGGGATGATATTTACTACGATCCCATCACGTTGCACACCGGCCTGCAGGCAGTTGCCATCCGCAGTACTCTCCCCACTTTTACGTTTTCCTTTTGTACCGTTTACACTCCATCGTCATCTGCCGTTACCAGGGCAGACGTGATGCAACTTATTGCTCAGCTACCTGCACCGTTTTTGTTAACTGGAGACTTCAATGCCCACCATCCCCTTTGGGGCTCTCCAGCTTCCTGCCCGAGGGGCTCCTTGTTAGCAGACCTTTTCAACCAGCTCGATCTTGTCTGCCTCAATACTGGCGCCCCTACTTTTCTTTCGGACACATCTCACACCTATTCCCATTTAGATCTCTCTATATGTACTCCCCAACTTGCACGCCGGTTTGAGTGGCATGCACTTTGATACATATTCGAGCGACCACTTCCCGTGTGTTATCCATCTCCTGCAGCATACCCCCCTCTCCGTGCTTCTCTAATTGGACCATCTCCAAGGCAGACTGGGGGCTCTTCTCTTCCAGGGCGACCTTTCAGGATCACACCTTTACAAGCTGCGATCGTCAGGTCGCACACCTCACGGAAGTCATTCTCGCTGCTGCTGAATATTCCATCCCTCACCCTCCTTCTTCTCCACGTCGCGTACCGGTCCACTGGTGGACCGCAGCATGTAGAGACGCTTTACGTGCTCGTCGACGTGCTTTACGCACATTTAAACGCCACCCTACAGTGGCGAATTGTATCAATTATAAACGATTACGTGCTCAGTGTCGTCGTATTATCAAAGAAAGCAAGAAAGCCAGCTGGGCTGCTTTCACAAGCACCTTCAACAGTTTTACTCCTTCTTCTGTTGTCTGGGGTAGCCTGCGCCGGCTATCTGGCACTAAGGTCCACTCACCAGTTTCTGGCTTGAAGGTCGCGAATGACGTCCTTGTGGCCCCTGAGGCTGTCTCCAATGCCTTCGGCCGCTTTTTCGCAGAGGTTTCGAGCTCCGCTCATTACCACCCTGCCTTCCTCCCCCGCAAACAGGCAGAGGAGGCTAGGCCACCTAACTTCCGCTCCTCGAATTGTGAAAGTTATAATGCCCCATTCACCATGCGGGAACTCGAAAACGCACTTGGCCGATCACGGTCCTCTGCTCCAGGGCCAGATTCTATTCATATTCAGATGCTGAAGAACCTTTCTCCTGCGGGTAAAGGTTTTCTTCTTCGTACATACAATCGCATCTGGATTGAGGGACATGTTCCCGGATGCTGGCGCGAGTCTATTGTTGTCCCGATTCCTAAGCCGGGGAAGGACAAGCACTTGCCTTCCAGTTATCGACCTATCTCGCTTACCAGCTGTGTCTGTAAAGTGATGGAGCGAATGGTTAACTCTAGATTGGTTTGGCTGCTCGAGTCTCGACGCCTACTTACCAATGTACAATGTGGATTTCGTAGGCGCCGCTCTGCTGTTGACCATCTGGTTACCTTGTCGACCTTCATTATGAATAACTTCTTGCGGAAGCGCCCGACCGCGGCTGTGTTCTTTGATTTGGAGAAGGCTTACGACACCTGTCGGAGGGCGGGCATTCTCCGCACCATGCATACATGGGGCCTTCGCGGTCGCCTCCCTCTTTTTATTCGTTCCTTTTTAATGGATCGACAGTTCAGGGTACGTGTGGGTTCTGTCCTGTCCGACACCTTTCGCCAGGAGAATGGGGTGCCACAGGGCTCAGTTTTGAGCGTCGCTCTCTTCGCCACCGCGATCAATCCAATAATGGATTGCCTCCCAGCTGATGTATCAGGCTCCCTTTTCGTGGACGATTTTACCATCTATTGCAGCGCGCAGTGTACACGTGTCCTGGAGCACTGTCTTCAGCGTTCTCTTGACCGTCTTTACTCCTGGAGTGTCGCCAATGGCTTCCGTTTTTCTGCCGAGAAGACGGTCTGTATTAACTTCTGGCGCTACAAAGAGTTTCTCCCACCGTCCTTACGACTCGGTCCCGTTGCTCTCCCAATCGTGGAGACAACCAAATTTTTAGGCCTTACATTTGACAGGAAACTTAGCTGGTCTCCACATGTCATATTTGGCCGCTCGTTGTACCCATTCTTTAAATGTCCTCTGTGTTCTCAGTGGTATGTCGTGGGGAGCGGATCGAACCGTCCTACTTCGTCTATATCGGTCGATCGTCCGCTCCAAGCTAGATTATGGGAGCTTTGTATACTCCTCTGCACGGCCATCCATCTTACGCCGCCTCAACTCCATACAACATCGGGGTTTACGACTTGCGATCGGAGCATTTTATACCAGTCCCGTAGAGAGTCTTCATGCTGATGCTGGCGAATTGCCACTCACCTTTTTTGACGACTCTCTTGACCGTCAATACAGGTTGTATGTCTCTGCCCTGCTACCCCCTGGAGTTCGCTTTCATCGCCTCCTTCAACACCTTAATTTTTCACTCCCTGCAACCTTTCGAGTGGGCGAGAGCCGCACGCCACCTTGGCTCCAGGCTCAGGTCCGCGTTCACCTTGACCTCAGCTCGCTCCCAAAAGAGGTCACCCCCGGTTCGGTCTACCACTCCCGTTTTTTGGAACTTCGTTCGAAGTTCATCGACATGACTTTCATTTATACAGATGGCTCTAAGACCAATGACGGGGTCGGGTGTTCCTTTATTGTCGAGGCACAAAGTTTCAAATACCGGCTCCATGGCCATTGTTCGGTCTTCACAGCTGAGCTCTTTGCCCTCTACCAGGCTGTTCTTTACATCTGCCGCCACCGACATTCTGCTTATGTCATCTGCTCAGATTCCCTGAGCGCCATCCAGAGCCTCAGTGATCCATACCCGGTTCACCCTTTCATACACCGGATCCAACGCTCTCTTCAGCAGCTGGTGGACGTCGGTTCTCCAGTTAGCTTTATGTGGGTTCCTGGCCATGTCGGTATCCCTGGGAACGAAGCTGCAGATGCCGCGGCCAAGGCTGCGGTCCTCCAGCCTCGGACAGCTTCTTGTTGTGTCCCTTCGTCCGATTTTAGCAGGGTCATTTGTCGGTGCATCTTATCGCTGCGGCATGCCGATTGGGCTGCACTTACCGACAACAAGCTTCGGGCCTTAAAACCTCTTCCCGTGGCTTGGACGTCCTCCTCACGCTCTTCTCGGCGGGAGGAGGTCGTTTTAGCCCGGTTAAGAATTGGACACTGCCGGTTCAGCCATCGCCATCTGCTGACGGCTGCGCCGGCGCCGTTCTGCCCATGTGGGCACTTGCTGACGGTTAGACACATTTTAATGTCCTGTCCAGATCTTAACACACTGCGCATCGATCTTAACCTGCCAAATACTTTCGATGCCATTTTAGCGGATGACCCACGAGCAGCTGCTCGTGTTCTTCGTTTTATCAATTTGACAAACCTCGCTAAGGACATTTGATGATGCTGTTTTTTAATCCTATGCCTGTCAGTCAGTCTTTTATCGTGTTTTCCCTTTTAGTTGTTGTGGTCAACTTGTGCCTCGCGGTGCATTCTTAGAGTAGTCAGGGCGCTAATGACCATTGAAGTTGTGCGCCCTAAAACCACAAAAAAAAAAAAAAAAAAAAAAAAAATAGTTTTGGGATGTGATGGACATCTGCAATCTCGACATGCGATGCTGTCAGTACAGTGGAAAGACATATGGCCGAACTTCCAGCACTGAAGGCACCACATTGAGGAAGGGATATATGGCTTGATGTCACTGCGGTAGACCATCTCCTTGACCTTCTCGGGCAATGTGTCACCCTTGAAGACCAAGATGAAGGCACTGGTGGCACCCTGATTATCCCTCAGACTCCAATGAATGCGCTGGATGAAATAAACACCTTGTCGCTCTAAATTGGTGCGCAGCTCGCAGTCAGACTGCAAAAGAAAGTACCTGTGGAATATATTACCCTGGACCATATTTAAGCTCTAATGGGGTGTGATGCCAACAGAAACATCCCCCAACTTGTCACAAGTGAGTAATGCACGTGACTGTTTTTCTCAAGACTGACTCTGATTGCATTTTGGACAAGCCCTACACCTCCACATACTTGTCCTCCAAATACTCCACAAAAAAACTGATGCTTCATGAACATGAGATTCCCCATCAACTCTCATGCATACAGGGTACAAGGGCGAATAAGCTTCATTGCAACCCCTTAGTCTGGTGTTCCTCCCATGGTGTGGCCAGGGAGGGGAACAATTTTGGATCATATTTCTTAGCATTGAAGTTAGACTTTGCCCACTTAGAGACAGCTGGTGGCGGACCACCATCAAGAGATGACATACTTTGCTTCACGGTGTGTCATCCGCCCTGATGCCACCCACTCCGACCAGGGGCCCTCCCCACAGGCATCACCCAGCTTCAGCAACAGCCACCTGGCAGGATGGCCATTGCCAGGAGTCGTGATGCCGCAGGAAGGTGGGCATCTACTCTGTGGCATACGTGAGGAGTTAATGGTGCAGGCATGTGCAGAGTGATCCCTGTGTTTTCAGTGGGCTACAACCAAGAGGGTACATGGCGCCCCCACCACAACGGACCGGCTACCGTGCTGGATATGAGGTGGTAAGAAGTCCACGGTCATCATTGTCACAGAAAGTGACACTGCATAGTGCATGTTGGGAAACACAAACAGGAAGGTGTTCTCACCCAAGAGATTGAGAATGAGCGGAACTGCAATGCAATGACGTGTTAGTGGGCCAAAGGTCTCGATGCACGATGGACACAATGCACCTTGTAAGGCGACCTTCCCCAATTGGCTCACTCTTTGGGAAAATTTAGTAAGATGGAGGTTAAACCTGACGGGGGACCATCACATAAAGGCCGAAATGTGTGAGACTCCTTTTAGTCGCCTCCTATGACAGGCAGGAATGCCTTGGGCCTATTCTAACCCTTGAACCTGCAGGGGGGGATTTGTTTTGGAAAGAAAGTATTCAGGCAGTATACTCCATGGATAGGAGCTCAATTTCACATGTGGTTGGTCAGTAAACACGCTCAAAAATTGTAT
This sequence comes from Schistocerca americana, assembly GCF_021461395.2. Taxonomy (NCBI): domain Eukaryota; kingdom Metazoa; phylum Arthropoda; class Insecta; order Orthoptera; family Acrididae; genus Schistocerca; species Schistocerca americana. Next base: position 199,584,964 of record NC_060127.1, read on the forward strand.
CCATTAGTAGAAACAGGTTTTCTTACCTGAGTATACATAGCACCCACTTCAGCCAAAACAATGGACTTACAGTAACAAAGCTTTTCTTATTGCTAACTTCAGTATTTCAGCAAGTTACCTCACAATGAATTAAAATTTCATGGCCACATGACATAATTAGCACTGACAACTGAGGCAAACATGTAAATGCATCAAGAGTAACCTGAATAAACTAATCGATAGGACAAACCATACCTGACTTCCACAGAGTCCTTGGCTGCAGGTTCTGGAAGCATAGGCTCCAGCCTGTTCACCAGCAGGCTACGAACTGCGAGAACAGTTAATTGTTGCAGCAGTTTTATGCAGTGTAGCAGTGGAAAATGAAATTTCATAGTACAAAATAACAACTAGGTTTTGGGAGATCCAATAAAAGAAGTGATAACATGTAACTATGTTTCTTAAGAGGTAGTGAGTAATTAAAACACGGAAGACTTTACAAAATGAAATGAAAGATACTGCTCCAAACTTACCAAATGTTACTTCTCAGAGAAATAGGACCACAATTATCACTAAATTTAATTAAGCATTACAGAAGCTTATCTTTTACTGTGACAGCAGGATAATCAGGAAAAAGAAAGTTTACCCTGACCAGTTACATGCATAAAATATGGAAGTGTCACTAATACTCATGAAGATTCTCCTGGAAAATCTGAAATATCCCCTTACATATTAAAGGTTTATTGAATTTTTTACAACACAACAATAGCTATGGGAAGCTGGTCTGGAACCTAATGTTACATACATCAGTGACCCTATTAATTTTTTACATTTTTTCTCAGTGTCTTCATTCTCAGATTTTTCTCTTTTTAACACACTGCGACAGAATTTTCCTACATGGGAGTTGAAACAGAGTTACATTCAAACATATCAAAAACTTTCAATAATTTTTCAAGACAGGTATGTTTGCAATTAGTAATAGTACCTACCGAGCGAGGTGGCGCAGTGGTTAGCACACTGGACTCGCATTCAGGAGGACGACGGTTCAAGCCTGTCTCCAACCATCCTGATTTAGGTTTCCCGTGATTTCCCTAAATCGTCTCAGGCAAATGCCAGGATGGTTCCTTTGAAAGGGCACGGCCGATTTCCTTCCCGATCCTTCCCTAACCCGAGCTTGCGCTCCGTCGCTAATGACCTCGTTGTCGACGGGACATTAAACACTAATCACCTACCTACCTAGTAATAGTACCCTTCATTAAATTTTGAACAATATTTCCAAATAGTACCTATTCAGACCTAAATCCTTTATTTTGAAGTTATCACTTAAAAACAGCTTTAAATCATCAATTCCACTCTGAGGAGTTAAAGCTACCATCAGATCATTAATGCAAACAAGTATGTTTTATTGCTATTTTCTGTATTTATATATAAAGCAGTGGGAGCAAAGTATCTGATGATGGTCGAAGTAGAGAGGGTATAAAATGTAGACTGGCAATGGCAAGGAAAGCGTTTCTGAAGAAGAGAAATTTGTTAACATAGAGTATAGATTTAAGTGTCGGGAAGTCATTTCTGAAAGTATTTGTATGGAGTGTAGCCATGTATGGAAGTGGAACATGGACGGTAAATAGTTTGGACAAGAAGAGAATAGAAGCTTTAGAAATGTGGTGCTACAGAAGAATTCTGAAGATTAGATGGGTAGATCACATAACTAATGAGGAAGTATTGAATAGGATTGGGGAGAAGAGAAGTTTGTAGCACAACTTGACCAGAAGAAGGGATCGGTTGGTAGGACATGTGACATGTTCTGAGGCATCAAGGGATCACCAATTTAGTATTGGAGGGCAGCGTGGAGGGTAAAAATCGTAGGAGGAGACCAAGAGATGAATACACTAAGCAGATTCAGAAGGATGTAGGTTGCAGTGGGTACTGGGAGATGAAGAAGCTTGCACAGGGTAGAGTAGCATGGAGAGCTGCATCAAACCAGTCTCAGGACTGAAGACCACAACAACAACACATATAAAGCAGTACTCTAAATCACTTCTTACAAATCAAAAGCCAGTTATTATGTGTGGAATTTAACACTCAAAATTTTGGGGGAGTCCTTTAAACCACATAAAGCCTTTCTAACTGTACAAACTTTACCGTTCATTTTATTGCAACATCCAGTAAGTTATTTAACATAAGTCACCAGCTCTCTCTCCATAGAGAAAAAGCAATACAAATATCCAGCTGATAGATGGGATAGTCATTCTCGTTACAAAAGACCAGAAGAAACCTCACTCGAGTTAATTTTGCTACTCAACTGTATATTTCTGAATAAGTAAATCTTTGTTGGAAACTTTAAACTACAATATGAGCTTTGCAAGTAAAATCATTACCTTTCTTTTCTCATTTCCACCTAAAAACCCACTGTGTGTCAATAACTTTACAATCATCTGGTTTACATTCATAATCCTATGTATCATTTTATTCCATGGTGTATAGTTGTGTTACTATGGCACCTTCCAAATTTTCAGCATCACTACAACACATTGCTTCAGTGTAGGTCCTAGGGTCATCCTTCACTGCTGTCAACAGTTCCAACTCAAAATCCTCTATGTAATTCGGGCATTGGTTATTTCTACTGGGTCTCAGACTGTATGTCCTCTCATCCTCATCATCTACATTTTCCTATGTATACAGAAAGAAAAGGGCTCTTTCTTCACTGATTTCTTGTTTTTCTTTAACCTGACTTTTCTTCCACAACTTCAATCCTTGTTTCTCCATTTTGCCCCTCTGATTCTGAAACTTTTATCTTGTTCTCTTCATCACAACAAGTAGTATGTGATACTATTACAAGAACATCAGTTTCTTTCTCTCTTTCAGATATTGCTGATGGCAAGAAAACTACAAATCTATGCACCGCAAATTTCTTTCTGGAAAATCGTTATCATAACCCATAAATAAATCTATCTTGTTTTTGGGGTCAAGTTTCAATGTCATTTCTTTGCGTACAAGGACAGGCATGCAAACCTCAAATCTTCTAAGGGTAATTCTCTGCCATAAAAGGCTTTAAAGAGAGATTTACCTCTGACAGGGCTTGGAGCAGTTGAGTTTAGTATGTAAGCTGCTGCATTAATTAGTTCATTCCAGAAATCCAGAATGAGATTTTTACTCTGCAGCGGAGTGTGTGCTGATATGAAACTTCCTGGTAGATTAAAACTGTGTGCCAGACAGAGACTCGAACTGGGACCTTCGCCTTTGTGGGCAAGTTCTCTACCATCTTTTTCTTTTAAATTCATTTTGTTCGATATAGTTCATTGCGTTTGTTCTGGGCGGACGTCACAAGACATCTGTTCAAGTTGATCATTGATTCCTTGCCTCATTGTTTTTATTACAGAGAGCGTGCAGCCCTCTGACCGAACACGCTGAGCTACCGTGCCAGCACCATCTGAGCTACCCAAGCACGACTCACATCCTGCCCTCACAGGTACTGGCGGAAGTAAAGCTGTGAGGATAGGACATGAGTCATGCTTGGGTAGCTCAGATGGTAGAGCACTTGTTCTCGAAACGCAAAGGTCCCAACTTCGAGTCTCGGTCCGGCATACAGCTTTAATCTGTCAGTCCAGAAATGTCTGGGCATTCTTGAAATCACTGAACAAGCAGTTTCACCTAAGGTGTGTATTTCCCTTTCAGCTCTTCTATTTTGCTGTGGTGCTTCTTTGATAGGTTGTGCCAATCAAAATCAAAATTTTGTCTAAATCCATATTCAGAAACTTTAATCTATTATCACTTCTTAGAACTTTAATTTTTAGACCAGTTCTCTCTCAGCTTTCACAGTAAAATTCCTGATCAAACCTTTAACACCACCCATTTTGCAATGACCTGAGTAGTCATCCTTCAAAAGCAAAAAAATATCACACTCCTCCTAGTGAATGCGTCTCCATAGGTCTGCAGATCTCTGCATTTACCAATTCATGCAGGGCATTAGCTCTTGATGAACTGATAGGGAATGCAAGCAATGCTGTTTACTTCCAAAACATTCTTCACAAGTGACAAAGTTGTCAGAGAAGTCCACTCCTATATGCAACAATAACACTCTCACGTGCATAATTTTCTGATGACACAATTTTTTATGGCAAAAACTCAAGTTTTCAACACATTTAGACAAATTTACCAGACTACTATCAGTATTGATTGGTGAAAAGCCAAGAATGTAAGTGCTTTCAACCACAGAGTGCATTTTATCTGCACACATTAAAGTAATTATTGACAGTTCTGATTGTGTTCCATTTATGGAAAGAAACATATGATGCATTCTATTGATATGTTTGGGTAATGCACAAACTTCACATTGTTCCTTGTTTCACACTAAACATAGTTCCTAGCAAGAACAGATTGAATTTCAGTTCAGGCACAAAAACCACTCCACTAGGTACTGTTTTAATAAATTTAACCCCATTCCATGTATACAATTCCATAGTACCATATCCAGTGACATCAAGAAGTTTACCGTCACCCACAGTAACTTTCATTGAGTTTCACATGCTGTCCAGTTTCTTAAATAATTTGTTTACTAGCACCTGTATTCATGAACCAATAATCTTCCAGGTCAGCTCCTTGACTCATATGCATAAAAGCATTTACATCCTGAGCCTTTTTACCTTCCTTGGACTTCAACAACCTGCAATCTGACTTCAAATGTCCTCTTTTCTTACATTACCTGCAGCTTCTGGTTTTTCTCTTTGCTTTATTTTTACAGTTGTTTGCAAACTAGCCCTCCTTACCACAAGCATAACAGATAATTTTCTGGTGTCTGCTTACATTTGCAAAAGCTACCTCTGGCTGATCAGACTCATTGTTTGTCTCTTGTGCAATGAGCAGTCTTGAAGTTAGCTCATTAACTGTTTACTTCTCAAAGGGGACAGACTCCCATGCTGAACAGAAATGTTTATATCTGTCTGTCAATGACCTCAACACGTCAGATATTATCATTTTCTCTGAAAATGATTCACCCACTTGCTTCAATTTAGTGTTGATTCCTCATTTTTGGCATAACTATAACCACTGAGTGATCACCAAATTGGGGCAAGAACTACTTTTGCTGAAGGAGGTGAATGCTCACCATCTACTCTTTTTCCATACACAGTCTCCAGTTTAGTTGATACAACAGCTGATGTACACAAAAGTAGTTGAGTCAGTGGTGCTACATCCATCTGTGTCTCGATAAGTTCCTTTAATTTTGTGTCCTTTTCCAGCCATCTTTTTTCCTCTTCTTGTTTCTCCATCAAAGACTTAAAAGGCATGCCAATGACAATACCTAAAGACTTTTTCTCTATCACTTCCATTTGGAATATCCCCATGGCCCAATTCTCCCATCCAGACAACTTCCAACACTGATGTGTAAGCTGTTCCATTGTGGCATGCCTACACTATGCTGGTAACATCAAAGTTGTTATTGCTCATGATATGACCAAAAACTCTCTCACTACATTGAAAAACAGACTTATGCTCCTGGGCCCGTAACTTGTAATCGGGCACAGCAAATGAAGTTCGATAATAAGTCTATTTGGATATAGTTTATTTAAGTACAGTATGTAATAGCTTATACTCAGTAGCAAATGCCACTAACATGTGCAGAGGATAAGCAACAAAACAAAAACATCTGAGAAGTGGAGGTAAACATAAACAATCAAGCACCGTGTTGCCACCTTGAGACAACATTAACATTGTACCACTAATACCTTTCTTTGGAGGCACTCCATAAAACTGCTAAACACTGTTATTCCTATGCAAAAGTGAATCATAGAGTTGAAGGTACATTCAGGTCCTGCTCCATCAAATAAGGAAGTTGCTCTTTGAGAGAGCCTTATGATTAAGAGAGGGAGCAATGGTATCTTGGCACATTGCTGAATATTAAGAAAGAAAGCATTACATTCATTGAAGGTGAGTGGGATGTGATATCCCTTTTGAATCGTCTCCCATATACTGTGGCCACTACAGACACAACATGTCATGGATGTCCTACGATTGTCCATCATGCAAGGTGTGTTTACTTACTTCCAGCGTTATAGTTCATAAGTGGCTATTTAATTAGTTTCCATTCATTTTTTGCAGGTCTGTGTGCACAGGTATATTTGATCTTTCATAGATTTTATGGTGATGAGCAACTTGTATAAATATGTTCAGCCATAATCTGCTGCCAGCAGTCAGAAACACAAGCTGCATTGAAACTTCCTGGCAGATTAAAACTGTGTGCCGGACCGAGACTCGAACTCGGGACCTTTGCCTTTTGTGGGCAAGTGCTCTTCCAACTCAGCTAGCACTCCTGAGGCAGAAGTAAAGCTATGAGGACGGGGCGTGAGTCGTGCTTGGGTAGCTCAGTTGGTAGAGTACTTGCCCGTGAAAGGCAAAGGTCCCGAGTTCGAGTCTCGGTCCGCAACACAGTTTTAATCTGCCAGGAAGTTTCATATCAGTGCACACTCCGCTGCAGAGTGAAAACCTCATTCTGACAAGCTGCATTATTTGACAAAGGTGCAGTGTTCTAAGCAATGATGGCTAATGTCAACACTGAAGCCACAAATCTTACTATGGTAGCTGTGGACAAACTCATTCGCAAACTAGTGCAGCCATTTCTATGTTTAAAGAGAACTTAGCTGGGCAAGTATCATATGTTCCCCAATTTAGTCACTGAGCAAAGAGCCCCTGCAAACAGGAAATGTAAGGAACAGAGAACTGTAAGGAACAGAGGACTGTAATCTATCCCCTCCTAACTACTTCCATCTATAGTCCACATTACACAGTGTCTTTTATGAAGATTTGAGAGGAGCGAAGATTACAATAAACTTTCCAGTTTACTTAGGTTGTCATGTTGAGTTGACTCCAGTTCTTCTTGACTAAGGGTCAGATTCTTGTAGTTGAAAAATGTCACATCAGGCCCTCATGGTTGGTTTGAACTAAATAAATCTGAAAATTGTTACAGCTTCTTCTTTTACACAAATATATTTTCTCACATTTTAGTATATCATACAGTATTTTGATTTTTCACATTAACAAAGCCAAATTTTACATTATTCACAAAAAATACATCCAATCATATCAGTGGCATGCTTAAGACTCTCACATATTTTTCTTAACAAATGAATTTCTATTAATTTTTATTATTATTTCATAAATGAATCCAGAAATGATATGGTAAATGGTACAGGATTGCATAATTAATAACAGAAATTTTAAGTGTGCCAATAATTCACAATTTCAAATATTTCTAAAAACATTTTAACTATACATTCAGAACTAGTACTTATTGATTATAACATCAAAACTAAAATATTTTATAAAGTAATTCCTTTTCATAAAATTATCTTGAAATATAGCATACTGTATATAAAATTGCATGAAAGTTTTCAGAAAAGAAACTGAGATAATATTGACCTGTCCAAAATTTGAAAAATGTTACTGGTATCATTAACTATTGTTGAGGAAAAGTAATGCTAGAGAAGGGTGTCCCATTACAGCACTCTACTCAGAAATAAAATAAAATAAAAGAATTTGTCAGCACCAACACACACTGTCTAGACTTGTGACAGTTGAGGAAGTTCTCTTGCACTGTGAAAATAATAGCACTGGAAGTGGCCACACTTATGTTTAATTCTAGCTTTTTTTTTTTTTTGCTATAAACTCATATGATACAGAATAAAATGCTTTACTTAAGTCTGAAAGTGTAGCACAGGTGGTCAGCTTTCTTTCATAACCATTGTGAATTGCAGTAAGAGGCATTAAGTAGCCTGTATGTTTTATAGTTTTGCACATCTGTATGTAACAAAATTTGCGCAACCAACTAAAATGTTATGGTACAACTGTTATGCTGCTGAAATTGCAAATGTGAAAATAAAAGATATGGCACAAATGTAAACATTAAGCTACACTACAGATCAGTCTTTCACCACAACCTTTATTTGGCATTAACATCCATTGGCTTCACCAACTCTCAACCAAATTATCACCTTTCAACCTAATATAGACATCGGGCTAAGTTACACATGAGTGTTACCACAACCAAATCGAAAAACTGCAGTCGAATGTCAGTCATACTCCACTCATTTTAGTGATACATCCTTTATGCTGAACGGAGGTACAATGTTACACTGGGCCTCGTTTGCTTGTTTATTTTTAGGATATTATTTATACTGTATTTTGATGCTACTTGTTTTGGCCGAGACCAATATATTTCACACTTGGCGAGCTGTACATGTTGCCCACATCCGGTTTTGAGTGTTGAGACATGTGGTTGGGCTTACTAGAGCAGGCTGATGTATTATTTGCCACATTAAGTATGGTAAACCTTCCTAGGCTCTGATCATGTCTCTTGTGGCAAGCTCTTGATTTGATTTGACTAGCACATGGACACAGAAACAACAGTGTTCTTAACCCACCATTTCCTGCACCAAAACTGAGTTTATTTTGTGGTTTCACTACCTGTAATTCTAGTAACATTAACCACTACTCTTAAAGAGTAGTAGGAAACCCTTTACTAGTTCCTTATCAGATACAATTTTTATTTATCTTTTGCACTACAATACTTTGGATGGAAGGTTTAGATGGGTGCAGTTTAATCCTCCTCACCACATAGTCTACATTTAGGGGCTTCTCCATCTGTACTCAATGTGTGTAGATGTTTCTTAAATTTCCTACGGCCAGTCAAAAGTCCTATCGCAAGTTTAATCTGCCCACTACTCACGTTCAGGATTACAGAGTTTCTCTCGAAAGATGGACTTGGCATCATTAGTTTGCAATGTTTTTCTTTTTGGATCGTAATCCAGTATTCTACGTGCTGCCTCTTGATCTGGCTGTGTATGACCACCATCCAATAAATAATACAGCCTTTTTTTCTGAAAGCAGATTGATTTCATTAAGATTGCAACACACCATATTATTCCCCAGTCTTTTTGCTACAAAACACTATTCTTCGACATAATCTCCGTTCAGTGTGTCTGACATACGCCACCTTACTGGGATGGCCTGTGTGCCTGTGTGGTACCACTCTACTAGTTGATGTCGCAGCCAATGTCTTACTGTATCAATATCCTCCCCATCATCTGTGTACTGCTTCACGCAGAGTGCATCCTTCGTTGGACGAAACGGGTGGAAGTCAGAAGTTGTGAGATCTGGGGCATAGGATGAATGGGGAAGTTTTGTGAGGGTGGGTGCACAGACTTGTGTGAGGTGTTGCATTGTCATGTAGAAGGAGAAGTGATTTTGCATTTTTGTGGTGGTGAACATGCTGAAATTCTAGAATGCAATTTGCACTCTACAGCGGAGTGTGTGCTGATATGCAACTTCCTGGCAGATTAAAACTGTGTGCCGGATCGAGACTCGAACTCGGGACCTTTTCCTTTCGCGGGCAAGTGCTCTACCAACTGAGCTACCCAAGCATGACTCATACCCCTTTCTTAGGATGGCACAATACTCTTGAGAGCTGATTATTGCACAGTGATAGAGGATATAATACAGAATGACCCCATCAGAGTCCCAGGAGACTATTGCCACACGTTTACCAGCTGGGGTGTGACCTCGACTTTTTCTTCGGAGAAGAGATCATATGGCAGGACTCGGTGGACTGCCATTTTGTTTCCAGTTTGAAGTGTTGAACCTATGTTTCATCGCTTGTGATGATCTTTGACAAAAAATTATCACTATCAGCCTCCTGAGGTGGAAGCTGTTCCACACAGATGGTGCTTCATCGCCCTTTACGATCTTCTGTCAGGCTGCAAGGAACCCGGTGGTCATACGCCTTTGAATACCCCAACTGGTGGATAAGTGTGTCGGGCACTGCCAACAAAAATGTCCAGTTGTGCAGTAAGGTTTTTGATTGTGATCTGTCAATCACATCAGGTGAGAGTGTCTGCACATTCCTACATTGCAGGAGTCACAGCTACGTGTGGTCGATTGCCGTGTAGAGATCGTACAAGTTTGAGTGAATTTGTTGCAATGACGACAGATGCCTCTCCCAATAGCTCACCGTGCTTTTGTTTACTGCTTCAATGCCAGGTCTCTGTATACATTCTGCAAGGGTCTGTGAATAGCTGTGATGCTCTGGTTTACCATCAATAGAAACTCAGTGACAGCTCTCTGTTTGAAACACACTTCCGTTACAAACACCATTTTGAACACTACGTTTAATGCTGCTACCTATCAGAACTTCATGACACTGTAATGGTTGAAGTGGAAATATTCCACAATGTCCCACAACAAATTCCATATATCTTCAACAGAAACTGGCTGACAAAAGCAACATGTTGTATTACTTATTGGTTTTACCATCCCCATATGGAAGTTCAGGAAAGGTTTTGGTCCAATAAATTGAGTTGTCAAGCCTGTCCTGGCTAGCCTATCAGTTTGTCCCATGCCACTAGTTCGTGAGTGACCAGTGCCCCACAGCTGGTTTACTCCGTTACCTTCCCCGTGTCTCACAAGGGCTTCACAGCATTCTGCAATGATCTTTGATCTCAATGCAGGAGCCGACAGAGATTTCAGTGCTGCTTGGCTGTTCGAATAAATGTAGGTGCCACAATCCTTGTAGCACTTATCCAAAAGCTCCGTCGTATACAATCTGACAGCAAAATTTTCCATCTGGAACAATGTGGTAAGCTTCCCTATAGAGGTTGCAGTGGCAAAGTTACAAATATTCAAGGATGGGCGATATTACAAGCAATACAATCCCTAATATAAATGTGACTTTCTTAAATTTTTAGCATATTGATTCAAAATGCATATTAGTATAAGTTATGTCACTATTTACACATGACAGTTATATTAAATATAGTGTTTGTATATGTTAATATGATGCTGCTGCATGATACACATCATTGGAGCCACCCGTGAGAACTGCAAAGTAATTTGTTAATAGTCCTGCAGTTTTCTGCACCAGAGAGGATTTAGTAAAATCTCGCACTGGGTTTCAGAGGGCCTTCAGTTTGAGTGTTTTCTGGCACTGACAAGGGCTTAATTTTTGTAACTGTTCGTCTTCCAAAGCTATCAGAGTAGATTATGAGGAGTAGTGATTTTGCCTCAATTTTTCTTGAGCCTCTCTTCTCATTTTCCTTTTTTTCTGTAGAATTTGGAGCACTTGTGTGTTTACTTCAATATTTAACAGCAGGCATCACACATCAAGTTTTGGGAGACAGTGCAAGAATTTTTTCCTGTTCTTATCAGGTAATAAAAATGCATCAATGCCATTTACAGCTGTAATTTTGTCATTATTTCCAGATAAAGAAATTTTTGTGTTTCATGCATTTGGCTTCAATCTGAATGTGTAAGTTTCATTCGCTGCAGCATCACAATGCCCAGGCATTTCTCTGCTTCTTATTATAAGAATATTAGTTTTGAATCTACAGCCATCACAGTTCCATTTCTTCCTGATTTTCTCCTCTCCTTTCAATGAGGGCTCTAGTTTTCCACAAATCTGTTTCCACACGCCAAGTACACAGTGTCACTTCTCAAAGATTTCTGACATTTTTGACAACGTTTACATGTACCTTTATGTTTTCATGAATCCAATTATCTAATACCACATCACTACACACTGGAGGTTCACATTATCATATTTTTGCTCAAGACATTAGTTTTGTAGTTTCAAACATGTACTGCTTCTAATAAGAAATTGTGAACTTCCTCTTTGCAGTAATTATCATTTACCTCTTCGTGTATTTGGTTTTCCAGCAATTTGAGCAGGACCAGTTTCTGTTTTGTTCAGGATAACCATTTGCACACTTAAAATGATACACTGTTTTACAATTACAGCACATTACTCCCTTGAGGCCACTGTGGTGATTATGACATCAAATGATCGAAGTGCATTGTGCAGTGGGGCACAATGTGATACCTTTATCTCTCTGGTGTCTTTTGCGTCTATAATGTGCATGTGTTACCAGTTTCTCTTTCAAAGTGCGTTTTATGAATAAACTGATGTTGAATATAGTTGTATTCCATTTCATCATTTGCAGTTAGGATACCCCCACAAAAAGAAACCACACTGTTGACTTTCCATATATTTCCTGCACAATATTGACAAATGGACTAAGCTTTTTTGTTATCATAGACAATGGATACTCTTCTGAAGACATCTTGTACTGCATCAAACACCAATAATCCTTTGCTCTCTGCTCCAACCACTTCAATTCCAAACACAACAGCGTAATCGAGTTCCCACTTAGAGTCAGATCGGCAAAAAGTTTCTTCTTCACCAAACATTGGTAATGTGAAATTCCCGCTATCCTGGTCAACATGTTATGAACTGTGGTTTTTTCAGATGAAAATAGTATTTCACAAACACCAAGATCAAAGTGATTTTGATAGATATGTGTTAGTACTGTCGCAGTTAGACAATGATCATGTAAGAACCACTGAGTATGTTCTACATGAGCAGTCATACACACATGTGAAATACCATTGATCTAACATTATTTGTTGCCTCAATATGAATGTTTAAAAAGCTTGCTTTCACCTCAAACTTATGTGCAACTAAAACCTTCAGAAAGTTTAAGGGAACTGCACTTGTTTGGGTGTAAAGATCTAACAGAAACTGCATTACATATCACACGGCTTAGCAAATTACCAACCAAATTTTGCCCTGCCTTGGTGGCAGATACATATCTGTCAAAGTGATATTTTTAGCTCTCTGGTGTCTTTTGTGTTTGTGATGCAAACCAGGCTGACATTTTGGCTGTCTACTTAGAATACAATTTTCATGACAAAATATCTTCATTTTCAGGGTGCAGCCCCACAACATGCATATCGATTGCTGAGGCTACCAACCCTGAACTGTGTGTACCAGCTGCAGTCGATGCTACTTATGTCAGTTCATATGACTTCTCGAGCATGTCAGCACCTGCCAACAAATCTCCCATACAGAGACTGAACTCTAATGGCAAGAAAAACACTGCACAAAAAAAGACTTCTTGGTGTCGGTTCCACAAAAAGTTTGCACCCAAAGCTTCAAAATGTGCAGTGCCATACTATTTTCATGATGCAAGCTTTAATAATAACACAAACTTTCAAAGATTGCAGTGCTCTAATGCTACAGTAGTAGCATTCGGAGATTCCAGCAGGTTGTTTATTAAAGGCAGAAACAATGAATGCAATTTTTTTGTCGATTCAGGGTCTGAGATTAGTCTTTTTTCATGGCATCTGTGTTCCGAGCTGACACCAGCTACTTTTTGTACCTTGAAAGTGGTAAACAATACACACAATTCGTGTGATGGATGGGAGATCTCTGTACACTTCTATCCTAATTTTTCCCCTACTAAGAGGTTCATCATCACTGATTTGAGCACCCCTATCTTAGGAAGTGATCTGAAAATTTTCAGAGTGATGCCAGACTTAGTGTACAGCTGTTTGGTCAGTACTAGGAGTGACAACTTTTTGCCTGTCACAGCATCCGCACCAGTTTGTAATGAGTGATTGAAGCCCATCACAGACTGCATGAAGATTTCTGTGGTGTGTACTTTGGAACTACAAGACTCATACTTTGGCAAATGCATACTACACTCATGTGTGCCACATGAGAAGCTACCAATTTCCTCTGTTACAGTATCCATGACAGGTGAAGTGTGCACCATTTCCAGTGCTGCTATTTGCACACAATCCATTATAGGTGAAGTATGCACCATTTCCAGTGCTACTATTTGTGCACAGTTGTTGAAAACATTCCTCATACTGATGGACCCCCCCCCCCCCCCCCCAGGGGGTCCACAACTCTTTCGTGGATACGTGCGTGGCGAGCACGGGGCCCCGAGCCATTGCAGCCTTCTTTCTCTCCCGGGCTGCATTTCCTTTCCCTTCCTCTCCTTTCCCCTCCATACCCCTTTCCCCTCGCCCTCTCCTCTCCCTCTATTGGTGTCCTTGCTTATGTTGGCCCCCGCTATCCTCCTGGTTCTGTTGGTTTTACACTCCGGCTTTGTTGCGTAATCATCTCCTCCTTTTGGCATTCCTTGGTCCCCCTCTGGGGTTTGACCTCCATTCCAAAATTTCTCTTCCATAGTGTGAGCCATTTGGGGAAGAGCACCTTACCTAGTGTCTCCGACGTGTGCCCTCCTAGTATATTCCACCTTTTCTTCTACGTCGTTGTCTGATGCTAGGGTGCATAGCCAGCACGGTAGCCAGCCCGTGTGGTGGGGTCGCTATGTACCCTTTTGGTTGAGCCCCCTGAACACACAGGGATCACACTTCTGATACCTGAGCTGTGACCTCCTCATGCATGCCTTGGAGTGGTTGCTCGTCATCCTGGAGCATCGGAACTCCCGGCAATGGCCGCCGTGCCAGACGGCCCTTGCTGTGGCTGGGTGGCGCCTGTGAGGAGAGCCCCTGATCGGAGTGGGTGGTATCAGGGCGGACGCTATGCAGATGAAACGCATAAGGGTCCAAACCTCTGGCCGCTCTTCTGCGGCCGTCTCTCTGCGTGGTACTGATTCCTCAAGTGCTGCTTCTCTTGCCCCTTCGGCCTTCCCTTCCGTGGCTACCCCCTGGGAGGAGGGTCAGGCCCGTCGTCTAGGGGCAAAGCCTTTCCCCCGTTATCTAGTTTGCACCAGGACTGATGGAGATACTTTCACCAGTGTCAAACCTTTATTCTTTGTGGAACACATTGAAGACAAGTTCGGCGAAGTGGACTCCCTGAGCAAGATGCGGTCGGGTTCGTTACTGATAAAAACTGCTTCGGCTGCCCAATCTGCGGCCCTTCGTGCCTGTACCCATCTTGGCACAATTCCCGTGTCCATTACCCCTCACCAGTCTCTAAATATGGTACAAGGTGTGATTTTTCACAGAGACCTCATCCTTCAAACTGATGAGGAACTTCGGAACAATCTCGGACGGCGGGGTGTTCACTTTGTTCGGCGTGTTCAGAAGGGTCCTAAAGATAATCGTATTGATACTGGTGCCTTTATCCTGGCCTTTGAAGGGGATACCCTTCCTGAGAAAGTTAAGATTATGGTCTATCGCTGTGATGTGAAGCCGTACATCCCACCTCCTATGCGGTGTTTTAAGTGCTTGCGTTTTGGCCACATGTCTTCTCGCTGTACCCAGGACCCTCTCTGTGGTGACTGTGGACGTCCACTCCATGAGGGGAGTCCCTGTGTTCCCCCTCCTGTATGTGTAAATTGTCATGGTAGTCATTCTCCACGTTCAGCAGATTGCCCAGTCTATAAGAAAGAAAAAAAGATACGGGAGTATAAGTCTCTTGATCGTTTAAGCTACACAGAGGCCCGTAAGAAATATGCACGATTGCACCCTGTGTCCATGACATCTAGTTACGCCTTGGTTACATCTTCATCCCTTCCTCCCCCTTCCTTACCCCCGTCCCGGACCCCTCTCCTTCCCCCCTCCCCTGCGGCTCCCACACCTTCTCCTCTGGGCGCCGCTCCCCCTCCCCAGCCGGAGAAGTGTCCCACTCCTTCGGCGTCTGCCGGTCAAGGGCGCCTCTCCCGAGATGCCCCTTCCCGGCACCTTCCAGGTCAAAGGTCTGCTGCAGCGCGGCGACCGCGAGAGCCGCGGTCTATCGGCCCCCAGGTCGCCCGGTCTCTTTCTGTTCCTGATCTTGCTGCAGCTGGCTCCATTATGCCACACAGCCCTCCTCGATCTCAGCCTGAAAAGAAGAAGAAACATAAGTCCCGGGACAAAGAGCCTCTGGTGTCACCGGAGGTCCCTTCCCCGGCATCACAACCGGATTCTGACCTGTCGTTTATGGATGTCGCCCCCTCCTTGTCGGTGACGGGTGGGGACCCGGCGGTATGACTGGATTTAGCGTGTTCAGCCCTCATTTAAACCATCGTTCTGTGGTTCTCCAATGGAATTGTAATGGCTACTATCGTCACCTTCCGGAATTGAAATCCCTTCTTTCGTCCTACTCAGCAGCTTGTGTGGTTCTCCAGGAATCCCATTTTATTGATGCTCACTCACCGACCCTCCGTGGGTTCCGTGTTTTCTGTCGAAATCGGGTCGGACCCTTGCGGGCTTCTGGTGGCGTTTGTACGTTGGTCCGTACAGACATTGCTAGCACGTGGATTCCTCTCCAAACTACATTGGAAGCAGTTGCTGTTAGGGTCCACTTAGACTCTGCAGTCACAGTATGCAATCTTTATCTCCCTCCTGACAGGACTCTTACACCTGCTGCCTTAACCACCCTTCTTCAGCAACTTCCTCCTCCCTTCCTCCTCCTTGGGGATTTTAATGCTCATCATCCTTTGTGGGGCAGTGCCTTTCCATCTAGACGAGGTCTTCTTATCGACCAATTTATTGCAGACCACGACCTGTGCCTTCTTAATGATGGCTCCCCTACTCATTTCAGTGCTGGTCATGGTACCTTTTCTGCCATTGATCTTTCTCTTTCTTCTCCCTCTCTCCTCCCTTCATTACACTGGTCGCCACACAACGACCTTTGTGATAGTGACCATTTCCCGTTGATTATCACGCTCCCTTCCCGCTCCCCGATGGAGAGGTTACCTCGTTGGTCTTTCCACCGCGCCGATTGGCCTCTATGTACTGCACAGGTCGAGTTTTCTCCCTCTTTGTCGGGTTGTATTGATGACGTCCTACGTGACGTGTCTGACGCGATTGTTCGCGCTGCTAACCTTGCTGTCCCGCGCTCATCTGGACAATTTCGTCGTCGGCAAGTCCCGTGGTGGAGTACGGCCATTGCCATTGCCATCCGTGATCGCCGTCGAGCTTTGCAACACTTTAAGAGGCACCCATCTGTAGCCAGCCTTTCTACCTTTAAGCGCCTTCGCGCTAAAGCCCGTTATTTAATCAAACAGAGCAAGCGGATATGTTGGGAACGATTCGTTTCTTCCCTTGGTTCCACTGTCCCTCTGTCACGGGTATGGTCTACACTTCGCTCTCTCCAAGGTTGCCATCGGCAGTCCACCCTCCCAGGCCTTCACCTCCCAGATGGCATTTGTACGGACCCATTAGTTCTCGCAGAACATCTTGCGACCCATTTTGCACTGGCATCAGCGTCGGCCTCCTATCCAGCTGCTTTCCTTCATCAAAAACAGCAGGCTGAAGCTGTCACCTTATGTTTCACCACTTGTGAGTCAGAATCTTACAACGAACCTTTCACTGAATGGGAATTTCTTTCTGCTCTATCTGCTTCTCATGATACGGCTCCTGGCCCAGATTCCATTCATAACCAGCTGCTTCAACATCTCAGTGCTCCACAACGGCACCATCTTCTTCGGGTGTTTAACCGTATCTGGCTCCAGGGTGACTTCCCTTCTCAGTGGAGGGATAGCATTGTGGTTCCTGTCCTTAAGCCTGGCCAGAACCCCCTATCTGTTGATAGCTATCGGCCAATTAGTTTGACCAATGTTGGTTGTAAGTTACTTGAACGGCTGGTAGCCCGTCGGCTCACTTGGGTCCTCGAATCTCGGGATCTATTGTCCCCTTACCAGTGTGGCTTTCGAGAGGGACGATCTCCAATCGATCATTTGCTTCGCTTGGAATCCGCAGTTCGGCAGGCTTTTTCCCAGCGCCGCCATTTGGTTGCAGTGTTTTTTGACCTTCGCAAGGCCTATGACACGGCCTGGCGCCATCACATCTTACTAACCCTTCATCAGTGGGGTCTTCGGGGCCCACTCCCGATTTTTATCCGCCAGTTCCTGATCCATCGGTCATTCAGAGTTCGAGTTGGTACTGCTTTTAGTTCTCCACGGACCCAGGAGACGGGCATCCCACAGGGTTCTGTCTTGAGTGTCCTTCTTTTCCTCATTGCTATCGATGGACTTGTGGCCTCTGTCGGTCCCTTGGTCGCCCCTGCCCTGTATGTGGATGATTTCTGCATTTGGGTTAGTTCCTCCTCGATGCCATCCGCAGAACGGCAGCTCCAGGTGGCTATACGGCGTGCCTCTGCATGGACCCTCTCCCACGGGTTTCAATTCTCTCCTTTAAAATCGCGGGTGGTCCACTTCTGTCGCCGTACTACGGTCCACCCTGATCCAGAGCTCTATCTCGCTGCACAAAGATTGCCTGTGGTTCCACAGTTTCGTTTCCTAGGTCTTCTTTTCGACAACAAGCTCACTTGGCTGCCCCATATCAGACTCCTGAAGGTAGGATGTTTCCGTAAACTCAATGTCCTTCGCTTCCTTGCCCACTCCTCCTGGGGTGCGGACCGTTCCCTCCTCCTCCGTCTTTATCGTGCTCTAGTTCTGTCACGTTTGGACTATGGTTGTCAAGTTTATGGTTCAGCTGCTCCTTCCACGCTGCACGTGCTGGATCCAGTCCACCATCGTGGTATCCGTTTGGCCACCGGTGCTTTCCCTACTAGCCCTGTTGATAGTCTCCTGGTTGAAGCTGGGATCCCCCCCCTTTCTGTTCGGCGGTCACAGCTTCTGGTGTCTTATGCCCTTACTATCCGTTCTTCTCCCGCTCATCCTTCCTATTCTATCCTATTCCCAGACCATGGACGTCGCCCGCCTGACTCCCGCCCTCGGGCGGGTTTACCGGTTGGGCTGCGCCTTGCGTCTCTCACCCGTGATTTTCGGCTTCCTTCTTTGTCCTGTCTTCCTCGCTCCCTCCCCTCCACCCCTCCTTGGTTAGTTCCTCGGCCTCGAATTCGGATGGATCTCCGCCGCGGTCCGAAAGATTCCATCCCCCCGGTGGTGTTCCGTTCCTTTTTCCGCCAAATTTTATGGGAGTTTCGGGATGCTGTTGTTTTTTACACTGATGGCTCTAAATCTGCTGATCATGTTGGGTATGCCTTAACGTCCTTTGTTGGAACGGAAAATCATCTACTGCCACCCTCATGTGGGGTGTTTACTGCGGAATTGATGGCAATTTCCCGGGCCCTTACCTTTATTAAACAATCCCAACACAACCGTGTTTTGTTATGTACGGACTCGATGAGTGGCCTTTTTGCTATTGACCGGTGTTTTTCGCGCCATCCCTTGGTCTCTGCCATCCATGACCATCTCGCTGATCTTTACCGTGCTGCTTGTTCCATTGACTTCCTATGGGTCCCGGGCCATGTGGGTATCCCGGGTAATGAGCTCGCTGATCGTTTGGCTGGGGGAGCAGTTACTTACCCCCCGTTTTCTGTAACCCCTCCTGCAGCGGATTTACGGCTTCACATCAAATCCCACTTTGCACAGTCATGGGCCAATTCTTGGGAGGCTACTCCACTGTCTAATAAACTTCGTGCCATTAAGGTGAACACAGGCCCATGGCGTTCTTCCTTTAGCCTCTCCCGCAAGGACTCGACCACACTGTGTCGTCTCCGCATTGGCCATACCAGGCTGACCCATGGTTTCCTTTTGCATGATGAGCCACCCCCGCTATGTGGTTGTGGAGCCTTCCAGTCAGTGGCCCACATTTTGGTTGAATGCCCCCTTCTTTTGGCTCTGCGTGCTAAGTACAGACTCCCCCACACTTTACTTTTGATGTTGGCTGACGATTCCCGGATGGTCTCTCTGGTTCTAGATTTCCTCCGGGAGAGTGGTTTTTATTCTCAGTTTTAAAGTTTTTAATCTCCCTCTGGTGTTGGGGCAGGGCGGTGAGTGTTTGGGTGTCTCCCACTGTAGGCAGTGTTCAGAGATTCCCGATTCACCTCCCTGACCGGAATTCTCTTTTCTTTCCCTTTTACTCTGTTTTTACCCCTTCTTTTTAAGGCTTGGTTAGTTTTTCTATTCCCATACGTACTTTCTGCATTATAGCAGTTGTACCTTTTAAGTCACAGGTGGTCTTGCCTATGCTGTTTCTGCATAGTGTTGGGTTCGTTCTCTTGCCAACTTCCCTCATTTGTTTTTACTAATGACAACGTGACTGCCCTTTTACGTTTCCCCTTTTTCCGTTTTATTTTTCTGACTATACTGAGATGTCCCGTTAGCAGAATGGAGTCTATTTGAAACAAGGGACTGATGACCTTGCTGTTTGGTCCCTTTAATCTCAAACAACCAACCAACCAACCAACCTGATGGACCCAGCTCAAACCAAAACAATGGTGCTGCCACATCACACAGCATCATATCAAAACCTCACCCAGACAGTTTGTTTTCCACTGCGTGTGTTGCCTACCTCCAGAGAAATTCACTGCAGCACAGAGGGAGATGAATAAACTATTATGTCAAGGCACTGTGTATGTCTCAGAAAGCTATTGGGTCCCTCTACTCCACATTGTGAGAAAGAAGGATGGTATGTGGAGATTATGCTGTGGCAACAGAGCATTAAATTCTCGCACAACACCAGATCACTATCTGGTACCCAACATAGCTAACTTTAATTATGCTATCAATAAGGCATCTGCTTTCAGTGTTGTTCTCATAGATTCCAATGGCCAAGGAGAACATAAAGGAAATACCCATTATAATGACACTTGGACTATTTCATTATGATTATATGCTGTATGGTTTAGACAACATGAAGACAGCACTGGCAAATGCAACACTTCACACACCTCCAAAACCAGGTGCCTTTATCAGAGATTACATCAACACCAGCTGCATACCAGTGGGCACAACCTTACAGCAAAAAATGCTCTGATCTTGGCAACACCTGGCATTTTTTGTTTAGGTATCTTGAAGAGGCCCAAACTAAATGGAGTGCTACAGATAGGGAGTTGCTTGCTATGTACCAGTCTGTCAAACATTTCCATCCCATTTTGGAAGGACAAGATTTTGCTGTGTTTACAGACCACCAGTCATTTACTTCTATGTTCCTTTCATTCGAGCTGTAGCCTTGTAGCCTCTACAGGTTTTCACATGGGGATGGAAGGGGGCTCTGGTGTCTTGGTGTTTGTTGTAATGTTATCAGTCTCCCTTTCAAAATGTATAATCTGAATAAATTGTCATTGATTGTTATAGTGTAATATTTCACCAGTTAGGGTGACACCACAAAAGGGAACCTACACCATGCTTGTTGCAGTATCAGTCCGGAGATATCACTTTTTTGTGTGGATCTTCACTAAACAAAGTTGAAGCAGCACACAGGATTTCACTTTCGTATTTTTCAATACCTGCACTTTTTGCTTCAACAGTCTTTTAACTGTATAACATATCTTACAAACTATCACACTAAAGTGCTGAATTTTTTGCATGTTGGAGACTTATCCTTGACAATTTTTAAATTTACTTGTCAAGCTAATATACTCAGTGTTTTTTAGCATCACAGAGGTGCACGAAGGGAATGTCAGGATAACCATTCCTACAAATTGGTATGAGCAGATAAGAAATTGCCTCTGAAAGCATATTAACTCCACAGGAAATTCGAAATGTATGTTGTAAATGTAGTTTATTTAATTGATAGATTTTGTTTTATGCTCCTCATAACTAAGAACCATTGGACTGATTTCAGCCAAACTCCAAAATACTGTGAGGGTAAGAACAACCAACCTAACAGTGGTGTGGGGGCGGAGGGCTAAAAACTAGTGCATCCCATGATGTGCAAATACCCATAGCTTATTCATCTAGTATTTCAGAATGGGTGGGGGTTGGGTTGTTTGGGGGAAGAGACCAGACAGTGAGGTCATCGGTCTCATCGGATCAGGGAAGGATGGGGAAGGAAGTTGGCCATGCCCTTTCAAAGGAACCATCCCGGCATTTGCCTGGAGCAGTTTTGGGAAATCATGGAAAACCCAAATTAGGATGGCCGGACGTGGGATTGAACCATTGTTCTCCCAAATGCAAGTCCAGTGTGCTAGCCATTGCGCCATCTCGCTGATTTTCAGAATAGAGTGACTTGCAACAAACTTTACACATAATTTCTGATCTTCACAGAACTTTATCTTGCTGACTGTCCCCACAAACTGAAAGGGAAAAAAATTATAGCTTACTGTGCTACATTCTCACTTTACATGCAGTAGAACTGCTGCATGAAGCGTGACATTTTAATTTAGTATTTCCTTACTACTAAATTTATTCATGACACATCTAGCAAACAGTATTCACATATGCCAGAAAATGTGCCAGCAAAATTGTATCTATACAACATGTAGTTCAGGAGATATGATGTCATGAACACTGAGCTGTGTGAAAATGAAAGTGTAGGATGAAATTGTCTATAGATATGGGTAAAATATGTGAAATATATTTGACATGCATACGCAGGCGAAGCAACATGTAAAAATCTCATCCTAAACTCCTGGGATGGATCCAATCAAATTTAGTACACATATTCAATATGATCTGGAAAGAAATGCTGTAGGATAAGAACCACCAGCCTCCTAATGGGGAGGCGGTGACAACATGGAGAGAGAAAGGAGGAAGATGAGGAGGAGGAGATAGGTGGCAGGAGGAGATGGACTACTAGAAAATTGGACAAACACATATCCAGCCATCATCAGGCACTCAGCTAGTAATCAGTAAATGGTTCTCTTGATTCAGTTATACTTCTTGCATCATACAGTTTTGAGCAGTGCTGAATGCATGGCAGTAGCAGTCAGTGCAAGCCACACATGAGTCACTGCTAGAGAACTGGTCATTCACCATATTTTAATGTTCCTGTTAATAGATACGGGTAAAACTAGTATCACACTAGACTAATTTGTGTCTGCTGTATCTAGTTGGCATGTAAAGATTCCATTTAAAAACTATTTTTTGTCACAGGTGGCAGACAGACAGTTTCTGTCTATGCTCGGCAGTGTGTGAAAGATGTGACGTGCAGTATTAGTTTGTGGTGACTCTGGCTACTTACCCCTAAGGTAAGTCTTTCCGCTCCCAGGACTGGAATGACTCCTTACCCTCTCCCTTAAAACCCACATTCTTTCGTCATTCCCTCTCCTTCCCTCTTTCCTGATGAAGCAACCATTGGCTGCGAAAGCTTGAATTTTGTGGGTATGTTTGTGTTTGTTTGCGTGTCTATCAACCTGCCAGCACTTTCGTTTGGTAAGTCACATCATCTTTGTTTTTAGATATATTTTTCCCACGTGGAATGTTTCCCTCTATTATATTCATATGTATGTATGTATGTAATTATGTACCACATCTCCTAAACTGCTGGACCAATGTCAACCAAATGTGGTACACATATCGCTTATGTCTGGAAAGAAATATTGTGTGGGTAAGAACCATCTATCTATGAAATGGGTAGGGTTGGGGTGAAAACACAGTGTAGCACATGACACTTGAAAACCCATACTTTATGCATCTAGCAAATGGGAATGAGAGTACTTAGTCATTTACAACAAACTTTACACATGATTTCAAACATTTACAAAACGTTTTCTCACCGACAGTCACACAAAATTGTGAAAGGAAAAATGTTTATCACCTAGCACACTACATTTTCACTGTTTGTGCAGTAAAACTGCTGCAATGACCATGACATTTTAATTTATGACATCTTTACTACTTACTGTATTCATGACACATTTCCCGGTGTAGTGCAGCAGCTCGACGTGACAGGAACTTAACGAGTCTGTGGAAGTCCCCTACGGAAGACTGAGTGACGCTTCCTCTATAGCCGTGCGTAATTGCGGAAGTTTTGACAGCGCACGATTTTGTCCACAAACTGACTTCTCAATTTTGTGCGATAAATGTTCGCTAGGATTCGTGTCGGGTAATCAAGTGGTCCATAATGTTCTTCAAACCAATGGCGAACAATTGTGGGCTGGTGACATGGCGCATTGTCATCCATAAAAATTACATCGTTGTCTGGGAACATGAAGTCCATTAATGGCTGCAGATGGTCAATAATCATTTGAGCTGGACCAGAAGACCCAGCCCATTCCACGTAAAACACAGCTCACACCATTTTGGCAGCTTGCACACTGCCTTACCGCTACACCACTGAATTACCAGCAAAACTGTATCATTAATGCATTGCTCTGTTCGTGCAAACTCTGTGATGTGTGAAAAACTGCTGCATTGTGTATGATGTCTTAATTCATTACTACTTTACTACTAACTCTGTAAGAGAGTATAAGTGCAGTCATAAAAAGTGCAAAAAAAGGAGCACATAAACATAAAACCACCAACAGGAAAGTAATTCGCCTATGGCACAACTATTTAATAACTACATTAGTGGCTCTTTATAATGAAATCCACACGGACCAAGTATAAAATGCACAATGTCTAAAGCAAAGTTTATTAGTGCAATCATTAGAGATAATCTTGGCAAACCAGTAAGTTGACTAAACAGTAATATTCAGCATATATTGATTTCATTCCTGTGACAGTTTTGAAAAAGCGTGTGTAGAAATTAACTCATTTAACACATTGGAATGTGTGTTTGTAGACACTGCAGCTGCTCTGAAGTGAGTTTATCATAGATCTTACAGATATTAAAAGAAACAAATATAGAGAAAATGGCTAAAAATGTCACACCTTAAGGAATAAACCTACAAAATGATACTCATTCAATCTCTCCCATCTCTGTTATTTTCACCCACAAAGCTGGTCTGTCTTGCACACTGTAAAACATTGGGGAAAGGTGCAACACCTGGGATTAAAACATACATAAAATGACAGAGGAGCTAAGCAGCATAGAGAAATGTGAATGGCTGCCATGACAAAAAAAAATATGAGTAGGTCAGTCACCCATAAAATCTTATGAAACCAGTTGGACAAACCTCAAAACCTTAAAGCTCTAATTACATCATTTGAATGTCAGTTAACCCTTCATAGGTTTTTGGTCAGTTTTTGACCACATCATGTAAGGTGGATTTTCTCATTGATTTATATTGTGATTTAGTCCTCATGGCTTCAGCAAATCAGTGAGAACGCTTTGTGGTTGGAAAAGTACCCACAAAGTAGTCTGCTACATTCTCAACAGATGACAGGGGCACATTGTTACTGTGTTTGAAAAATCAACCACAGAATGCTGCCGACTGCATCAGAGGCATTTATCGCCTTTGTTACTTTGCAGGCAAGCGTATTGTTGTTGTTACATAAAACTTCAGAGAAGGACTACAGTGGGCAAAATTTATCTTTGGAAAAATGTCAATAGTGTATTGAAACCAAAGGTTAGTACCCTTGAAATAAATGATTTGCAATTACACTGTTCTGCAAGCTCTTCATTACTGCTATTCTGCCGAAATACAGGGCTGTTTGTTTTTGTAAACTGTGACCCAGGAAGGTGTTGTCATCATTTTGATACATGCTTTTTTGATAAGTGAAATGTGGAACAAACATCACAGTACTTGACATACAGCCAGTAACTATTCCACTGAGATGTTATTTTCAAGCAGCAGTACAGAGTTTGACATCCTACATTTTCTTATGCTTGGTGTCAAGACAATTTGCTTTGAAGTAATTATTATTTTTGAAATATCTATCACAGCTGCTTGTACTATGTACTATATGAGGTTTCAATGTTTTTTATGGTTATAATTTCCTTTTGTGGTCAATAATGGATACATTAGCGTAATTTATTTTGTAGTGAAATGGCTAGACAAAGACTGAACAAAGCAGAGATACTGCAGATTCTTGAAGATTCATGTTCTCATGTTTCTTCGGATGATTCTGTGTATGTGGGTGATACAGATTCAGAAGATTCATGGATTCATCCTGAACCCAGGACCAGTTAGTGCCTCCCTGATACAGTTCATCCTGTGCAGGGTGGCAGTCCAACAGAGGAATTAAGATTTCAATAACAGTACCTGTGATGAACGTGAAGATCCTGCAGTTATTACTCAGCTTCCAGATTCCTTGACATGTTGTGCTACTCATTCAGACAGTGACTCAGAGATTGATGGCACAGTAATAACACAGGGGCAATATCAGTTCACTAAATGTGGAAGTGAACCCAGAAAATTCAGTGACATTGTTTATAGTGAATATTTTGGGCCAAATGTTCCAGTAAATTTAAGTTCCCCATCTCAAATATTTTCACCGTTTTTTTCTGACACTTTTCTCAATTTCATAGTTGCTCAGTCCAAAATGTATGCTATTCAGAGAAGAGCAGCTCTCAATCTGAACTTAGCAGAGCTGAAAGATTTTCTTGGTATACTAATTATAATGGGATTCCATTCTCTTCCAAGCATTCACCAGTATTGGTCAACTGACCCAAACTTCGCATACCAAGAGTTGCAAATATAATGGAACTCAAACAATTTATAAACATTGTTTGTTATTTCCATCTAAATGACACTGAAAAGATGCCCAGTAAAGGCGCTCCAGGCTATGACAAACTTTCTAAAGTAAGACCACAATCCTACACAGAAAACATTTGTTACATATCATGACAAGAAGGGGAGGAAGCAAGGTGTAGACAGATTTGACCAGCATCATGCATCCTACAATGTAGCATGAAAGTCTCGGTGTGACTGGGTGAAAATTTTTTATTACTTTATAGATGTAGCAATGCCTATGCCTATGTCCTTTAGAAAGAAACTAGCAAACTAGCCATGCACAGCAAACAGCAGTCGCATTTAACATTCTGGAGCATACTGGAAAATGATCTGAAAGGTAGTTTTTGTTCCAAATCAAGTATGGCAACTATACCACACCCAAAAGTCGTTATTAGTAAGAGTAAATCACACATCATTTCCAAGGTCAGCACACACGGTTGTGAAAGATACTTCAAGGAGGTGCGCAATGTGCAGTATCCGAGCAAAACCGAAAAGTTCTCTTAATTGTAGTTCCTGCAAGGTGGCACTTCGCAAGCAATGCTTTGCACCATTTCACAGTATGAAATGATTCAGTGTTATTGGATGCACTTTGCTTGGTTATCAAAATACTTTTGAAAGATGGATATACTTACACAATTTAGTTAGAAAGGTAAAATTTTTATTTTCAATAGAAAAATTGTTTTGAAAATGTATATTTTGTTCAAAGTATTTGTTTCAATGTCAAACCCAGAAATAAAATTGTTTACCTCCTTCAAGAGATGACATTTTTTTAATATATGAGATAAATGTATGAGTCTGAAGATGGTGGTCAACAAATCAACCATATAACATTCAGGTAATGTATGTAGCCTTAAATAGATTATGGTTGATTTTTTGCCAAGCAAAAAAATTCGTAAAAATTAAATTTTTGTTTGTCAATGTAAAAATCCATATTTTCATGTTACCATGTGTAAATAGAAACTTAGTAATGTTCGTGTCTGCTGCTTTGAAGGAAAAAAATGCTGTGCCCTATAAAGGGTTAAAATAGAGAGCAGATCTGTCAGCAAATTTTCCGCTGCTCTCTGGTCTGAAAAGAAAACAGTGTCTAGCAGCATGTAGCACACAGCATTCTGTATGCCATACCAGTTGGAGCATCAAACAGTGCAGTTGCTTCAGATCCCTGCCTATGGCTTATTCGATTAATAATTACCTCGTAGATAATTGCCTCAGTGTGGGATTGTGCTGGTTGTTCAGAATCTGGGTCATTTTCTTCCATGGATTATAAATTTTTTCTCACTTAGCTCACTGTTTATTTTATACACTACTGGCCATTAAAATTGCTACACCATGAAGACGACATGCTACAGACGTGAAATTTAAACAACTGGAAGAAGATGCTGTCATATGCAAATGCTTAGCTTTTCAGAGCATTCACACAAGGTTGGTGTCAATGGCGACACCTACAACGTGCTGACATGAGGAAAGTTTCCAACCGATTTCTCACACACAAACAGCAGTTGACCGGTGTTGCCTGGTGAAACGCTGTTGTGACGCCTCGTGTAAGGAGGAGAAATGCGTACCATCACGTTTCCGACTTCGATAAAGGTCAGATTGTAGCCTATCGCAATTGCAGTTTATCGTATCGCAACATTACTGCTCGTGTTGGTCAAGATCCAATGACTGTTAGCAGAATATGGAATCGGTGGGTTCAGGAGGGTAATATGGAATGCCGTACTGGATCCCAATGGCCTCGTATCACTAGCAGTTGAGATGACAGGCATCTTATCCGCATGGCTGTAACGGATCGTGCAGCCACGTCTCGATCCCTGAGTCAACAGGTGGGGACATTTACAAGACAACAACCATCTGCACAAACAGTTCGATGATGTTTCCAGCAGCATGGACTACCAGCTTGGAGACCATGGCTGCAATTAACCTTGATGCAGCATCACAGACAAGAGTGCCTGCGATGGTGTACTCAACAACGAACCTGGGTGCACGAATGGCAAAACATCATTTTTTTCAGATGAATCCAGGTTCTGTTTTCAGCATCATGATGGTCGCATCCGTGTTTGGTGACAACCCAGTGAATGCACTTGGAAGCATGTATTTGTCATCGCCATACTGGCGTATCACCCAGTGTGATGGTATGGGGTGCCATTGGTTACACGTCTCTTTTTCGCATTGACAGCACTTCGAACAGTGGACGTTACATTTCAGATGTGTTATGACCCATGGCTCTACCCTTCATTCGATCACTGAGAAACCCTACATTTCAGCAGGATAATGCACGACCGCATGTTGCAGGTCCTGCACAGGCCTTTCTGGATACAGAAAATTTTCGACTGCTACCCTGGCCAGCACATTCTCCAGATCTCTCACCAATTGAAAACACCTGGTCAATGGTGGCCGTGCAACTGGCTCATCACAATGTCAGTCACTACTCTTGATGAACTGTGGTATCATGTTGAAGCTGCAATTGCAGCTGTACTTGTACATGCCATCCAGGCACTACTTGAGTCAACGCCCAGGCGTATCAAGGCCGTTATGACGGCCAGAGGTGGTTGTTCTGGGTACTGATTTCTTGAGGTCTATGCACCCAAATTGTGTGAAAATGTAATCACATGTTAGTCCTAGTATAATATGTTTGTCCAATGAATACCCGTTTATTATCTGCATTTCTTCTTGGTGTAGCAATTTTAATGGCCAGTAGTGTAGCACTGCTGCTTACGTCGAGGTGTGACAACACAATTTCTCACTGTGTGACTTGAAATAATAATAATGATGGAAAAGGTATGGGCTTGCAATTGTGAAACAATGGCATGATACAAGACAATATTCCTTTTTGTGGTTGACTCGCTTTATACATACGCACACCTGCTCGAGGGTTAAAATCCACAAAATATCGTAAAAGTGCACATTCATGCCAATGTTTACATGTACATGATGATGAAACACATCTTGGAACCTTCTCACTCAAAATACATAGCACAACAGGCAAAGATAAGGCGCATAAAAAAAAATTTGCTTTACTCATCATGTACATTTAAACATTGATATAAATGTACACTTTTGCTATATACTGTGTACTTTAACAACTGAGAAACATCAAAAGAGTGCTACATATTTAGAAAGGCCAAGTTCCACAAGGTGCATTTTAACTGTGTATATTTTTACTTGTGTTTTTATGTTTGACAGATCTATGTGTAATGTCTGATATACACTCTGCTAAAATTTTAACTCAGCTTGAATAATGACATACAGATGAAAAAGATTTAAAGGTATTGTAAACAGTCCCAGTGGAATCCAACCTCTGTTTAAAGGTATTTCCTCATTTGTAACGACTAACAAAAATAATGATGGTAGATGAAGTATATGTAAATGCCTAATTTTACAGATCTAAAGATGACAGTCATACCTGTCAGAACTAGTCAATAAAAACACTTGTGAACAATCTTGGCTAAAAAAAATTTCTTTAAAATATATACAGTTCACTCCTTCTCATTTCACATTATTAGAAACTTCATTCATATTGCCCCTTCCAGCCACTCTTCATCCCGTCGGCACATGACTCTGTGCCTCAATAGTGAGGTGGCAGCACGTAGTGACGTGATGGCTCTGTGAACTAAATGAGGATCATGACTCGCCTCTTTGGCTGTTACACCTGCCCTTTTGTCCCCTGCAATGCCCCTATGCCCTGGTACCCAGCAGAAATACACCTCCTTCCCCAGCCTTCATAGGTGGAGAAGGGCATCCTAGATATTCTGGACTACTTTATCAGCTGGAAACAAGCATTGCAGCGACTGTAGTGCATTCAGGGAGTCTGAACAGATGAGTTTAATAGGCATGGCACACCTCATCAGCTCCACCGTCCTCAAGATCGTGGATAATTTGGCACTGAAGGTAGTGAAACCTGGAGGCAACAAAATCATGAGGACACCATCAGGGAAAAACAACAAAGCAGCCATCAGAATCCCCCTGCTTAGAACCATTCCTGGATACAGCTACATAGCTATAGTGCTCAATTAAAATGTTGTATTAAAAACATAAGCAGGAGTGCAGTCTCTCCTCTATGCCATTAAATCTAAAATACTCTTGGCCTCCAGTAAACAAGGAGGCAGCCAGTTAAAACTCCGGATGTGAGACTTTGTGTGCCACATTAAGGGACTCCAGCACACACCACAGAGACTGGATATGGGGCTAGACCTGTAAGCACCCATGGTTGGACTGATCTCATGGTGTATAGTGTCATCATCATCATCATCATCATCATCATCATCACCACCCAATTCAATCATTAGATGATGTGGCCTCTTTGAGTCGTGGATTCAGGTAGGCTTTCAGAAGTCTTTTCCAAGTGGGACGGTCTTGGGCAGTTCTCTGCCAGGTGTTACCTGCGATCTTCTTGATGTCTTTGTCCCATCTGTCTGCTGGTCTTCCTCTAGGCCTCCGGTGCTCTCTCGGACTCCACTCCAGTACTAACTTCGTCCATCTGTTGTCTTTTCTTCTTGCGACGTGGCCAGCCCACTGCCATTTCAAGGAACCTACTCGCTCTAAGATGTCATTAACCTTCGTCACAGACCGGATGTCATCTGCCCTTTTCCTGTCCTTTCTTGTATAGCCCAGCATTGATCTCTCCATGGCTCTCTGTGCTGTCCTAAGTTTCCCTTTTGTGAATGAGTTCAGTGTCCATGTCTCGCATCCGTACGTCATCACAGGAAGAATGCATTGATCAAATACTGCTTTCTTCAGATTTAATGGCATTTTTGATCTGAATACTTTTGAATTCTTCCCAAATGCTTGCCAGCCAAGCTTGATGCATCGATAGATTTCTGGCCTTATGTCCCTCTTCATATTTATAATCTGGCCAAGGTACACATATTCACTGACCTCTTCTAGTAGACTGTCCTTGACTTGCACATCTCCAGCTGGGACCCATTTGTTGGATATTACTTTTGTTTTGGAAAGGTTCACGTTCAAGCCAACCAGCTGACATTCCGATGCAAGATCTGTAACTAAGTTTTGGAGCTCTGCGAAGTCTTTGGCCAGTAAGGCAATATCATCAGCAAATCGCAAGTTGGTAAGCCTTCTTCCATTAATTCTAATTCCCTTACCTTCCCAGCTCAGCTTTGACACAGCCATTTCCAATACAGCAGAGAACAGTTTTGGGGAGATGGGATCGCCTTGCTTGACACCCCTCATGATGCGGAATTCTTGAGTTGATTCGCCGATGTTAACATAAGCCGAAGAATTCTCGTAGATTTTCCTGAGCACTTCAATGTATGCTGCTCCCACTCCTTGCTCACTCAAAGCTTGGAGGACAGCTACATGGCTAACAGAGTCAAATGCCTTTTCAAAGTCAAGGTAATGCACCCATAGTCCACCTGTGATCGGAAGAAGGCTCTATAAAGGAGCAGAAGCACCTTGGAAATCTGACAAGAATTATTAATATGGACAGACACACACACACACACACACACACACACACAGAAAGAGAGAGAAAGACTGCAAAATCATCCACAAGTAAGGAGCACTGGACAGGACTCCTTACTGTCAACATCCTACTGTTAATGGCTGTGGCAAAGAGTATGGCACTTAAAACACTGCTGTGGGGAGTACCATTCTCCAGCACAAAACTATTTGACAGCATGTCACTGACTATGTACCTAAAAGGGTGTCTTGAGAGGCAGGAACAAATGAACATGGCTCCTGGACTAGCATCATAGGGTTGAGAACTGTAGGGTCCCCCTAAATAGGTCAGGTGTGCACCACACATCAGAGATTGCCACTCAGGTAGCTGACCGTTTGTGAAGTGCACACAAGGGTTTTTTAGATTAGGTGACTCTCCATCCAATCCAGATAACAATAACTGTAGGAAACCATAAGTATCAGAGTAAGAAATGCCTCCCACAGGTGGGAGTATTAAAATGCTGATGGTAAACTGCTGAAGTATTCCCAATACAGTGCCAGAGTTTGCAGTGCTCATGAAAAGCAGTGAATCTCGCGTAATACTAGGTACAGAAAGCTGTTTGAAACATGAAATTGACAGCAGTGAGACTTCTGTGGAAAATTTAAGAGTGTATAAAAATCTTAGAGAAATGGAAGTGGTGTATTTGTCACAGTAGACAAGAAACTCAAATGCACTAAGATGGAAATTGAAGCCGTATTTGAGACTCAGTATCAGGTGTGCGCATAAAATGATAATTGGATCCTTCTATTGCCCACCAGACTCCTGATGTAACCAAAAACTTTAGACAGAAGTTCACTTGTATGTAAGGTCCCAGTCACACTGTAATCACCACTGGAGACTTTAATCATCCAATAATTAATTGGCAAAATTCCAGTTTTGTGAGTAGTGGGTTGTGATAAGACATCCTGTGAAACATTACTAGATGCCTTCTTTGAGAACTACATGGAACATATACTTCAGAACTTCACATATGATGAAAATACATTGGATGTCATGGCAAAAAATAGAACTGACTTCTTTGAGGATGTCCACAGCGAAACTAGTATCAGTGACCAAGACACGGTTGTGTCAACAATGGTTACCAAAGTACAACTAAAACAAGTAGAAAGATATATATTCAGTAAACTAGATAAAAAATCTATAGTGTCATATCTTAGTGAGGAACTTAAAACTTTAATTACAGGGCAGGAGCATGTAGAGGTTTTATGGCTCAAGTTTAAAAGAATAGTTGACCATGATATTTGAAGAAATTTTCCACAAACAGCTAAGCAACTATTTTGAATAGTATGACTTTCCCTGTAGTAGACAGCACAATTTTTGACAAGGAAAAATACCACCTCTACAGTCCTTTAAATAGTTAACCAGACATTAATGGCATTTGAAAACATACAAACAGTCTCACTTGAACTTTGTGATCTGACCAAGGCATTTCATTGTATCCCCTTTGACATCCTACCAGCCAGACTAAAGTATTATGGTATAAATAATACAGAGTTAGAAATAATCAACTCTTATCTATGTAACAGGAGACAATTTGTGTCAATTCAAAACAGACACTCTTCTATGAATGTCACATCTAGTGTGACTCAGGGCTCTGTTCTTGGTCCTTTCTTCTTCATTGTTGCAATTAATGATTTGCCATCTTATGTTGGGCCTGAGTCAGTTATCTGCTATGCAGATGATACAACCTTAATCAACACAGATCAAGATTTATCGAAGCTACACCAGAAATCACAGGACCCTCTCACCTTAACACTAAACTGGTTCTCGGCTAACAAACTTGTATGCAATCCGGAGAAAACTCAGCATCTGCAGTTGGGACTGGCTATCAAGGTAGAACCAAAAATCCATAAAACTGCGTAGAATACACATTGATTCCAAACTTAACTCGCAACACCAAATCAACCAGGTCTGCAAAAAGTTATCAAGGGTGTCCTATCTTATCTGGAAACTGTCTGATCTAGTAGTAATGAATATCTCAGAATAGCTTACTTTGGACTTTTTCAGACTCATATATCTAATGGGCTGTTACTATGGGGCCACTTGTGTCATGTCAGTGATGTACTACTGATGCAGAAAAAGGTGCTATGAACAAGGGAACAATGCCGTCCCCTAGGTATTCATCAAAATTGAAATAATTACAGTGATAAATCTTTATATCTGTACATCACTAATATATACTAAAAAGAACAGAACAAAATTCAACACCAGAGAGAACATGGACTTTCATGACACCAGAAACAAAGAGTATTGACATTCCTAGACCTGGGCTGACAAAAACAGGCAACTCTCTCAAAGTGAACTATTTGATATTATTTAACAAATTACCACATACTGCACTCAATACACCTTTCAATAATTTTAAAAGTAAACTGTACAAGTGGTTAATAGACAATCCATAGTACAGTCTTGGATACTTTTAACATAGAAATTGAGTTTTAAGCCTATGACTGCAATACTATATAACTGATTAATGTAGCATATATAATTTGTACTTGTAAACAGTAACTAATATAGTAACTTCTTACGTATCTCGACATCATTATAAAGCCTATTTCACTGCATGTTGTCAATGGAATATAAAGAATCTGAATCTGCACTGGATAGATCTGTACCTAGCAGAACAGTTCATAGTGGGAGGGAACTTCTGTAGTATACAGCCATTGTAAAGGAACTTCTAAAGAAATGAGATTACTGCATGATAGGTGCGAAACAAAGTGTAGAGCTATAGATAGATAGATACTGAATGAAATGCGTTTGGCAGTCAAGAGAGCCATGTGTGATGCCTTTGATGATTACCACAGCAGAATAGTGTCAAATGATATGTCACAAAACCCAAAGAAATTCTGGTGACATGTAAAGGCTGTTACTGATGTCAAAGGTCATATCCAGTTACTAGTGGATGAGACACGAACTTAAATTGGTGGTAGCAAAGCTAAAGCTGAAATGCTTAACTCCATTTTCAAATGTTCCTTTACAAAGAAAAACCAACAGAATTGCCCAAATCAAATTCTCATAGTGCTTAAAAGATGAATGAAATAAGTATTAGTGTCAGTGGTGTTGAGAAACATCTGAAATTGTTGCAATTGAACAAGCTCCAGGGCTCGATGGAATCCCTGTCAGATTCTATACTGAATGTACATACGAGTTAGCCCCTATTCTGACTATAATATTTCATAGATCCCTCACACTAAAAACCGTGCCCAGTTTATGGAAAAAAGCAAAGGTCACACTGTCTACAAGAAGGGTATTAGATGTGATCCACAAAACTGTTGGCCGATATCCTTGACATCTGTTTCTTACAGAATCTTAGAACACATTCTAAGCCAAAACATAATGAGGTATTGTGAACAAAATTACCTCCTCAATGCCGACCAGCACTGATTCCGAAAACATTGATCATGTGAAACCCAACTCACACTTTTCTCACATGACATACTGAAAGCATTGGATCAAGGCACTCAGGTAGATGCAGTATTTCTGGATTTCCAAAAAGCATTAGGCCCAATGCCAAACCTACACTTTCTGTCAAAAGTACCATCATTTGGAGTACCAAGTGGAGTTTTTGACTGAATTGAGGACTTTTTGGTAGAATTGTTTTGATTTGATTGATTGATTTGATTTATTTCGTGTTCCATAGGTCCAACTGTGTTGGATACACACGGACGTAAACAAGTCAGTTTTTTTCAGTTTTTTACAAATGCAATTTGATAATCTTATAGCATATACAGATATTTGAGTATATAATTATATAAAAATGTATGCAGTAAATTCTTTGGGCAGCAATACAGATTTTCTTAGAATCATTAAAACACTACAGAAAACGGATACAGAGCACACACATATACAGAGCTCAGGTTAAATAAAATTCTTAGTGGCATTATGTTAACTTGTATCATATAATATTAAAATATTACGACTTATTTAGTTATATAAGTAAAATAGAAAGAAACATTCCACATGGGAAAAATAATATTAAAAACAAAGATTTCATGATGTTGAATGACAGGTGAGGTATGAGTGGCGGCAACTTGAAATTAGCAGAGATTGAGGCCTGGTGGATAACAGGAAGAGAGGATATATTGATGGGCAAGTTCCCATCTCCGGAGTTCGGATAGGTTGGTGTTAGTGGGAAGTATCCAGATAACTCAGACGGTGTAACAATGTGCCAGGATGTGCTGGCCGTGCACCTCGGCATTTTTAGCCACAGGGTGATCCTCATTACCAACAAACACTGTCTGCATGTGTCCATTCATGCGAATGGACAGTTTGCTGCTGGTCATTCCCACATAGAATGCGCCACAGTGGAGGCAGGTCAGTTGGTAAATCACGTGGGTGCTTTCACATGTGGCTCTGCCTTTGATCGTGTACACCTTCCGGGTTACAGGACTGGAGTAGGCGGTGGTGGGAGGGTGCACGGGACAGGTTTTACACCAGGGGTGCTTACAAGGGTACGAGCGAGAGGGTAGGGAAGGTGGTTTGGGGATTTCATAGGGATGAACCAAGAGGTTATGAAGGTTAGGTGGACGGCGGAAAGACACTCTTGGTGGAGTGGAGAGGATTTCATGAAGGATGGATCTCATTTCGGCGCAGGATTTGAGGAAGTCGTATCCCTGCTGGAGAGCCACATTCAGAGTCTGATCCAGTCGTGGGAAGTATCCTGTCACAAGTGGGGCACTTTTGGGGTTGTTCTGTGAGAGGTTCTGGGTTTGAGGGGATGAGGAAGTGGCTCTGGTTATTTGCTTCTGTACCAGGTCGGTAGTTGCAGGATGCAAAAGCTGTTTTCAGGTTGTTGGTGTAATGGTTCAGGGATTCAGGACTGGAGCAGATTCGTTTGCCACGAAGGCCTAGGCTGTAGGGAAGAGACCGTTTGATATGGAATGGGTGGCAGCTGTCATAATGTGTGAAACTGGCCATTGGACAGATGGAGGTCAACGTCAAGGAAAGTGGCATGGGATTTGGAGTAGGACCAGGTGAATCTGATGGAACCAAAGGAGTTGAGGTTGGAGAGGAAATTCTGGAGTTCTTCTTCACTGCGAGTCCAGATCATGAAGATGTCATCAATAAATCTGTACCAAACTTTGTGTTGGCAGGTCTGGGTAACCTAGGAGGCTTCCTCTAAGTGGCCCATAAATCGGTTGGCATACGAGGGGCCATCCTGGTACCCATGGCTGTTCCCTTTAATTGTTGGTATGTTTGGCCTTCAAAAGTGAAGAAGTTGTGAGTCAGGGTG
The DNA here is from genome assembly GCF_021461395.2 of Schistocerca americana. Classification (NCBI taxonomy): domain Eukaryota; kingdom Metazoa; phylum Arthropoda; class Insecta; order Orthoptera; family Acrididae; genus Schistocerca; species Schistocerca americana. The sequence goes on from NC_060127.1 coordinate 199,621,651, forward strand.
AAGCTGGCTAAGGTAATGAGGAAAGAGGTTTTAGGTAGGGTGGCAGGTGATTGGCGTGAAAGGAAATGCTCCATAGCAGCGAGGCCCTGGACGGGCGGGATATTTGTGTATAGGGAAGTGGCATCAATGGTTACAAGGATGGTTTCTGGGGGTAACAGACTGGGTAAGGATTCCAGGTGTTCAAGAAAGTGGTTGGTGTCTTTGATGAAGGATGGGAGACTGCATGTAATGGGTTGAAGGTGTTGATCTATGTAGGCAGAGATACATTCTGTTGGGGCTTTGTAACCAGCTACAATGGGGCAGCCAGGATGATTGGGTTTGTGAATTTTAGGAAGAAGGTAGAAGGTAGGGGTGCGGGGTGTCGGTGGGGTCAGGAGGTTGATGGAGTCAGGTGAAAGGTTTTGTAGGGGGCCTAAGGTTCTGAGGATTCCTTGAAGCTCCACCTGGACATCAGGAATGGGATTACCTTGGCAAACTTTGTATGGTGTGTTGTCTGAAAGCTGACGCAGTCCCTCAGCCACATACTCCCGACGATCAAGTACCACGGTCGTGGAACCCTTGTCAGCCGGAATAATGATGATGGATCGGTCACCTTCAGATCACGGATAGCCTAGGCTTCGGCTGTGGTGATGTTGGGAGTAGGATTAAGGTTTTTCAAGAAAGATTGAGAGGCAAGGCTAGAAGTGAAAAATTCCTGGAAGGTTTGGAGAGGGTGATTTTGAGGAAGAAGAGGTGGATCCCGCTGTGATGGAGGACGGAACAGTTCCAGGCAGGGTTCAATTTGGATAGTGTCTTGGGGAGTTGGATCATTAGGAGTGGGATCAGGATTATTTTTCTTCGAGGCAAAGTGATATTTCCAGCAGAGACTACGAGTGTAGGACAGTAAATCTTTGACAAGGGCAGTTTGGTTGAATCTGGGAGTGGGGCTGAAGGTGAGCCCTTTGGATAGGACAGAGGTTTTGGATTGGGAGAGAGGTTTGGAGGTAAGGTTCACTACTGAATTGGGGTGTTGTGGTTCCAGATTGTGTTGACTAGAATTTTGAGGTGTTGGGGGGAGTGGAGCTGTAAGTGGGAGATTGAGTAGATGGGAGAGACTGGGTTTGTGTGCAATGAGAGGAGGTTGAGGTTTGTTGGGAAGGTTTTGGAGGGTGAGTGAGTTGCCTTTCTGAAGGTGGGAAACCAGGAGATTGGATAGTTTTTTGAGGTGGAGGGTGGCATGCTGTTCTAATTTGCTGTTGGCCTGTAGGAGGATGCTCTGAACAGCCAATGTGGATGTGGGAGAGGAAAGATTGAGGACTTAGAGTAGGGATAGGAGTTGACGGGTGTGTTCATTGGCTGAGTCGATGTGTAGGAGGAGGATTAGGCTGGTGAGGGCTATGGATTGTGCAGTTTGGAACTGGTATAGGGACTGATGGAAAGAAGGATTACAGCCAGAGATGGGAACTTTAAGTGTGAGGCCTTTGGGATTAATGCCAAATGTAAGACAAGCCTGAGTAAATAAAATATGGGAGTGTAATCTGGCTAGGGTGAAGGCATGTTTGCCGAGGGAATGTAAATAAAATTTAGTGTGGTCGTTGTAGGGATGTTGTGAGGGGGACATGGTATTAGAAGATGGAAAGGGTAACATGAGGCTAAAGTGAAAATAAAAATACATAGGGAGAGATAAAGTGCTGGTTTGAGATGAGCTATGTTGATCCTGTGCTGAACTTAGGTTGGTGAACAACGATGGGTACAAAGGTTAGGTAGTTGTGTTGCCTCCAAAACACGTTAAAGGGTGGAGAAATTCAGGAAAATTTCGAAAAAACTGCGTGTAAATGCGTATTAAAAGGACTGGTTATGTGCTGGCAAATTGTGAAAATGAGGCTAACAATTGTCTGACGAAGAAATAATAACGTATAAAGATGATCGGTTATGTGGGAGAAAACGGGAATGGAAATAAAACGAAAGTTGTTGGAAATGGCTGAAATGGTTGTTTAATGGGTGAATGGAACTGAAGCTGTGAAATAGTATTCACGAGGTTACACGAAATGTTTGTAAACTGCGAACAGTGGATTTTATAGCAGTGGAAATGTTGAAAGCGTTAAACATTTTTAGGTTATGGTTTGGAAGTAAATTACGTGTTATTGCCCATCAACCTCCTGACCCCACCGACACCTCGCACTCCTACCTTCTACCTACTTCCTAAAATTTACAAACCCAAATATCCCGGCCGCCCCATTGTAGCTGGTTACCAAGCCCCCACAGAACATATCTCTGCCTACGTAGATCAACACCTTCAACCCATTATATGCAGTCTCCCATCCTTCATCAAAGACACCAACCACTTTTTCGAATGCCTGGAATCCTTACCCAGTCTGTTACCCCTGGAAACCATCCTTGTAACTATTGATGCTACTTCCCCATACACAAATATCCCGCACGTCCAGGGCCTCGCTGCGATGGAGCATTTCCTTTCATGCCGATCACCTGCCACCCTACCTAAAACCTCTTTCCTCATCACCTTAGCCAGCTTCATCCTGACCCACAACTTCTTCACTTTTGAAGGCCAGACATACCAACAATTAAAGGGAACAGCCATGGGTACCAGGATGGCACCCTCGTATGCCAACCTATTTATGGGTCACTAAGAGGAAGCCTTCTTGGTTACCCAGGCCTGCCAACCCAAAGTTTGGTACAGATTTATTGATGACATCTTCATGATCTGGACTCACAGTGAAGAAGAACTCCAGAATTTCCTCTCCAACCTCAACTCCTTTGGTTCCATCAGATTCACCTGGTCCTACTCCAAATCCCATGCCACTTTCCTTGACGTTGACCTCCATCTGTCCAATGGCCAGCTTCACACATCCGTCCACATCAAACCCACCAATAAGCAACAGTACCTCCATTATGACAGCTGCCACCCATTCCATATCAAACGGTCTCTTCCCTACAGCCTAGGCTTTCGTGGCAAACGAATCTGCTCCAGTCCTGAATCCCTGAACCATTACACCAACAACCTGAAAACAGCTTTTGCATCCCGCAACTACCCTACTGACCTGGTACAGAAGCAAATAACCAGAGCCACTTCCTCATCCCCTCAAACCCAGAACCTCTCACAGAACAACCCCAAAAGTGCCCCACTTGTGACAGGATACTTCCCAGGACTGGATCAGACTCTGAATGTGGCTCTCCAGCAGGGATACGACTTCCTCAAATCCTGCCCGAAATGAGATCCATCCTTCATGAAATCCTCCCCACTCCACCAACAGTGTCTTTCTGCCATCCACCTAACCTTCATAACCTCTTGGTTCATCCCTATGAAATCCCCAAACCACCCTCCCTACCCTCTGGCTCCTACCCTTGTAACCGCCCCCGGTGTAAAACCTGTCCCATGCACCCTCCCACCACCACCTACTCCAGTCCTGTAACCCGGAAGGTGTACACGATCAAAGGCAGAGCCACGTGTGAAAGCACCCACGTGATTTACCAACTGATGTGCCTACACTGTGACGCATTCTATGTGGGAATTACCAGCAACAAACTGTCCATTCACATGAATGGACACAGGCAGACAGTGTTTGTTGGTAATGAGGATCACCCTGTGGCTAAACATGCCTTGGTGCACGGCCAGCCCATCTTGGCACAGTTTTACACCGTCCAGGTTATCTGGATACTTCCCACTAACACCAACCTATCCGAACTCCGGAGATGGGAACTTGCCCATCAATATATCCTCTCTTCCTGTTATCCACCAGGCCTCAATCTCTGCTAATTTCAAGTTGCCACCACTCATACCTCACCTGTCATTCAACAACATTTTTGCCTCTGCACTTCCGCCTCGACTGACAGCTCTGCCCAAACTCTTTGCCTTTAAATATGTCTGCTTGTGTCTGTATATGTGTGGATGGATATGTGTGTGTGTGCGCGCGCAAGTGTATACCTTTCCGCTCCCGGGATTGGAATGACTCCTTACCCTCTCCCTTAAAACCCACATCCTTTCGCCTTTCCCTCTCCTTCCCTCTATACTGACGAAGCAACCGTTGGTTGTGAAAGCTTGAAATTTTGTGTGTGTGTTTGTGTGTTTTTTTTATCGTGTCTATCTACCAGCGCTTTCCTGTTTGGTAAGTCATGGAATCTTTGTTTTTAATATAATTTATTTAGTTAAAAATTCATCTAGACTGTAAAAAGCTTTTTCTAGCAGAAATATTTTTAGTGCTTTCTTAAACTCACTCTTGTTATGAATCTTCGTCTTTATTTCGGAAGGAAGAACATTGAAGAGTTTTGCTCCAGTGTAGTGGACACCCTTTTGTGCCAAGCTCAAATTTCTGAGTTCACTGTGTATGTCATTCTTCCTCTGTGTGTTATGTTCATGATAATTACTGTTTGGTTGGAATATCTCTATATTTTTAGAAACAAAACACACGAGAGAAAAAATATATTGGCATGTAGTTGTGTATATTTTAAGATTACGAAAATTATTTGTACACGAGTCTCTTGGGCGCAATCCACATATAATTCTTAAAGCTCGCTTCTGTGCAATGAACACTTTCCTTGCTAATGGCTGGTTGCCCCAAAAAATAATTCCGTACTCAGTGAGAGAATGAAAATAGCCATAGTATGCCACTTTTGCAGTGTTACGTTCAACACATGTAGTGACAACCTGTAAAGCATTGGTAGCAGAGCTAAGCCTCTTACAGAGATCGATAATATGTGAAGACCAGTTCATTTTCTTGTCAATGTGCACTCCAAGAAATTTTGTTGTTTCCATTCTAACTATTGGTTGATTAGCACATGTCACACTTATCTCTCTCTCTTTTTCTGTTTTTGTACAGAATTGAATAAAGCTGGTCTTCCTGGAATTTAATGAGAGACAATTCACCTTGAACCAATTAACCACATCTGAGAGTATGTGATTAATGAGTTCCTCAAGATTGTTGTCTGTTCTACTGCTCATAAAAATTGTAGTATCATCAGCAAATAATGTAAATTTACACGGCAGGCTTGTACATGATGGTAGATCATTTATAAAAATCAGGAATAATAGTGGCCCAAGAATTGAGCCCTGGGGCACTCCACATGTAATGGAACTCTATTCAGAATCTGAGGAAGTGTCACATACTCCACCCGAGCTATTCAAGACAACTTTTTGTTTTCTGTCTTGGAGGTACGACTGTAGCCAATTGCCTGCAACACCACTTATTCCTACTAATTTTGGTTCTTGCAAGAGAATCTGGTGATGAACACAGTCAAACGCTTTGGATAAATCACAGAAGACGCCAAGTGCTAGCATTTTTTCATTAAGGGTTTCTAGGACTTCATTTGCAAGTGCATAGACTGCGTCTTCTATTGAACGGCCCTTTTGAAAGCCAAATTGGCTCTTGCTGAGAACTCCATTCTTCATGAGATGATCAGTAATTCTTACATGTATTAGCTTTTCTAGAATTTTGGAGAAAGCTGTCAGCAAAGAGATAGATCGATAGTTAGTTAGTTCAGCTTTATCGCCCTTCTTGTACAGGGGCTTCACAATGGCATACTTAAGTCTACTGGGAACAATGCCTTTCTGAAGGGAAGCGTTGAAAATACGACAGAGAATGTCCCTTATCCACACACAAGAATATTTCAATAAATTACTAGATATATTATCAACCCCTGCAGAATTCGTACTTTTTAGAGACATGATGATTTTTTGAATTTCTTTTACAGTGACAGGATTAAGGTGCATTTCTGAAATTGTGTTTGAATATACTGCTTGACAAAGAGTTACAGCTTCATCAACATTGGGCTTGCAACCAGTCAGTTGAGTTACTGATAGGAAGTGTTTATTAAAAATCTCAGCCACCGTTTTGGGGTTATCTACTAGGATACCTTCATATCTGATATTATTTACATCTTCTTTACTTGTTGTATCCCTTCCTCTTTTACAATGCTCCAAATTGTTTTTATTTTATTATTAGAATTATCTATTTTCTTCTCATAATAAATGGCTTTTGATTTCCGTATTAGTTTCTTCAAAATTTTACAGTATATTCTATAGTGTTCCCATTTTTCTACATCTTCACAGAATCTTGTTGCAGCATAAGTTTCCCTTTTGGTTTTACATGACTGTTTTATACCTTTTGTAATCCAAGGCTTGCTTAGAGAATTGGAAGCACCATTTCTGACCCATTTCTTGGGAAATATTTCTTCAAAAAGAGCACAGAATTCATTTATAAAACAGTTAAATTTAGTATCAACATCATCATGGCTATATACTAAAGACCAATCCATTTGCTGCAACCTGTGGTTGAAAGTTCCTTTTGCCTCTTCATTAATTCCATCGAGGAAATTCTTTTTTGAACAGATTAACATCATAAATAGTGAGACTTTGTCCATCATGATCTGAAAGCCCACTTATAACCTGCCTGAGAATATAATTCTGATGTCTATTTACATCTAAAAAAATGTTGTTTATCATAGTTTGGCACTCGGATGTAATTCTTGTTTGGAAGTTTATTACTGATGTCAGATTATGTAAGGTCATCACAATCTCAAAGTCTATTTTATTCTTATTTTCTGTCAAAAAGTTTATATTGAAATCACCTAAAACTACAATATCCTTCGCTTTTGAAAGTAACCTTGACAGAAGGAGTTCTATTGAATGCAGAAAAGTTTTTATGTCACCTGAAGGAGCCCTGTAGACAGCCAACACTATTATTGGATAGAATTTAGTTGTTATTTCTGCGGCACATACCTCACATTGTTGTTCCACACAATATTTCTTAATATCTATAGCTTTGTATGCTACACTATCCTTAACATAAATTGCTACTCCACCTTTATCTTTACTTTCCCTACAGCAGTAGGTTACTAAAGTATAACCTACTATAGATGGCAAGGCACATTTATCAGTAACATGGTGCTCAGTTAAGCACAAAATCTGGGCATTATTTATACTGTCCTTTTCAGTAATGTTAATAAAGAGTTGATCTGTTTTGTTTAAGAGGCCCCTTATATTTTGATGAAAGAAAGAGATGCCTTCCTCTTGCTTTTTCATTCTATTAGTGCTGTTACCTGACTGAGAATCCATTGGAGTCTGTCTTGAGACAGTAGAGAGGAGACACCTGACACTACCTCCTGTTGTCCCTTCTTTTTCTTCAGGCCCACACATAAAAAATCGTTGAGATGAGAAGGAGGCTCAGCATTTGTTCTGTCCAACAGCTTTCTATTTGTTGTTGTCGATGGTGGTGCTGTTTCTGACACTTCAAATGATGGTTCTACCACTACTGCTGTGTTTCCTTGTGAACTTGGGAGTCTTCTCGTTGTTGTTATTTTCGTCTAAAATAATAATTGGCAGATGAGGAACAGTAGTTCTTTTGTTGCTGAAATCGATGTCCACTGTTCTTTCTGTTAAAATTTTCTCTCTTTTTACATGTTTTGCTGCTGCTGATGATGTTTCTAATGAATTTTTTTGAAGCGTTTTCGTTATGGAGGCAGGCGATGGCGATGCAATTATCGTTTTGGTTTTGAATTTATTTTGGTGGTTTTTTATTACCCTGGTTATCAGGCTTGTCAGATATTCTTTCCCCAAGCCATTCAGGTGAAGTCCGTGTTGCGTGTGGAATCTACGTCCAATACTGCTTATATCAACCCATTTCACGTTTTTAAAATGTCTGCAGATTTTTTGCAAACTGACTGTCGGCACTTTCTATTTCCCTGTTGACACATGACCATCTTACAAGATCATAGCGATACGGAATATTGACAATTATTACGTTAGTGTGAGTGTGAGTGAGGTTCCTCAGACACTGTTTAAGATCGCGCGTTGCACTCGCTGTTTCATTTTTGTAGATGTCGTTTGCGCCTGCCTCCCATAAGTACAACGAAGTCTTTATCATGCAGATTTTTTGCCTCTGCGAATTCGGTCATTTTTTTAATTTCGCTAAGTGGGGCTCCCGGTTTCACTATACCGCACGAAAATGTTTTAGTTGTTTCTTTTAGTTTACTCGCAAGTGCACGAAGATGGCTGTCTGAAAACACAAACAGTTTCCTGTTATTGGAGTTCACAATTTGCGAATCATTTTGTATAGTTTTACTACACACTTCGACACAATTTTTGGTCGGCACATTTATACTGACCTCCTTCACAGTTGTTTGCGTCAGTAAATTTTCTTCTTTTACCTTATTCCCCACAGTCCCTTTTAGCTTTTCCCATCGTTCATGCGAACTGTAAGTTGCATTTTCACTATCGGCGATCGAAAGTACATGAAATGTGTTCTCGTGCACAAAGCTTGCGTAACTTTCGCAGGTTTTCCGAATTTGCACTTTGGTCTTGCTATTTTTGCACTTTACATTTGACCACTTTTCCGTAACGAACTATCTCGCGCAAGTTTTAGCGTGTTCAGTTCACTATTTTCTTGTTGTATTTTCGAAATGTCCGTTTTCAAACTGCCGATTATGAATTGTAAGCTCGTTATGTGTTCATTCAGTTTCTTGATTTCGTCTTTACAATTTTCACACGATTTCTTTTTTACGGCAAAATTTATGTTTTTCTGGAAGGACACTTGCTTAACTTTTACTGTAGCCGCCATCTTGAAACGAACAAATAGAGAGGATGCAGCAAGTTTTCTTGGCTGGATAATCATTGTATGTGTAGAAATAACTTCGGGTGTGCTGCAGGGAAGTGTGTTGGGATCTTTGCTGTTCATGTTGTATATTAATGACCTTTCAGTCAGTATTAATAGTAGAATCAGGCTTTTTGCAGATGATGCAGTTATCTATAATGAAGTATTATGTGAAAGAAGCTGCATAAATATTCAGACAGGTATTGATAAGATTTCAAAGTTGTGAAAAATGAGCAACTTCCTTCAATTTTCAGCAGTGTAAAACTGTACACTTCAGAAAACAATTGTAATATCCTATGACTATAATATCACTGATTGATTGTTGGAATTGGCCAACTGATACAAATACCCGGTTGTAACATTTTGTAGGGATATGTAATGGAACGATCAAATAGGCTCTGTTGTGGGTAAAGCAGGTAGTAGACTTCAGCCTGTCAGTAGAATACTGGGGAAGTGCAGTCAGTCTACAAAGGAGATCGATTAAAAATCGCTTGTGTGACTGGCACTATAATATTGCTCAAATGTGTGGGATACATATCATATGGGACTAACAGGGGTTATTGAACATATACAGATGGGCTTCGTATCTTCCACTCTTTATGTTATATCCTGAAATTCCTACTCCAGACAGGTTGATCTGCAGAGTAATTCACACACTTCATAGGAGAACTCCTTTGTGAGTGGCCTCACCACATTCGCCACAAGCAGTTTCTCCCTTACATGTGAGAGAAGTGTGCCCAAAGACTTAGTATTCAAAACAGTGCATTGGGTTAGGGGCATTAGGCTGCACATTTAAACAAGGAGAACCTGCCTTGACATATTCAAGGAGCTGTGTTTTATTCAAAGTGAGGATGAACGATTTGGATTTGACCAGATCACTTTCTACCCTTTTCGTGATATTCTGCACAGCCACAGTGCCTTCTTGAATCTGCTCAGCTTTCACGGTTCTTCTTTGGGAATGTCCACCAAATCGCTGTACATGGTAACACCTTTACTGTAGTCTAAGGTGGGGTGGAGCTCAGCTTCGACGGTATATTCCCCGAGGCTTTACGCTTTCTGCAGGTTTGTTGCTTGTTGAGAACTAGACAGTTTGATCAGCAGCACACCATTTGCAGCTGCTTGACAGATTTTAAAGTACCAGCTATGCCCTCTAAACCCTTCTGAATGTAGGAAAATAGGAAAACACATTCTGGCCTACAGTATGTGTTCTGTTACTGAAACCTGAACTACCCTGAACAAATCCAGAATCTAGAGGACTCATCGCAAGAGGCTTCTAGGAGCAACTGGATGCACCTACCAGTGCCCAACCCACTCCACTGTGAGGTGCAGGAGAAAATTTCAAGGGTTCCATATCAGTCCCACAAGCAGTTAAGGAAAGAAGGGTCGACTCATACGGAGCCCCACTTGCCCGAGTAAGCCTTATGCAACTGTTGCACGCTAACCTTATTCGACGCAGCACACACATAAAATTTTTGAAATCCCCGAGTGATGCTATCTCACTTACACTGCGGATGTCGACACCAGGTGGGCACGAAGAATAGCATTTCGCTACCGAGAGTGGAGCCGGGGAAAAAACAGCATCGGTACTTCTGGCAGGCCCAACAGCAGACTTCACCAGAAATGTAGTGGGGCAGAGCAGCTAGGCAGTATCATATTACCTTCATTATGTGTTAAAAGAAACGCTATTCCTAATGCGACAATGCATACCGACAGCTTTCACAAACCAGTCCTACACTATAACGAACTTGTTAAGCGAGCGCAGCAGAGTGATAATCACTGTTAATTTTGTAATAGCAAGGTCTATTCAGTTATGTCAGGTGACATCATGTTAACATTAGCCACTACTTCACTCCATAAATACTCCAGCACTCATAAGGCAGTCAGTCAGACAGACTGATGACGTACATCACGTTTACAGTCGATTCCCTGATTATAGTAAAGTACGTGCGGCCCAAGTCTGTTCTAAATTTCCTGCACAATACTGAGAAATAGCAACTGCTACCGGGAGTGATGGCATATTCACCATAGTCACCAGTCGCACAGGTCAACACCAGAGTCTGCTGCTGTCACAGGTAGATGGATGCGAGAATCTTCCCTGTGGTTCTGAGTCGCAACACCGGCATTCCTGATACTTTGACAAACTGACCAGGGCCTATCCGAATGGCAGGCCGAGCTCTCCACACTGTACATCTACACGGCAACTCGCAGTTCGACAGGTGGAGAAGAATGGGGTGAGTGGAAGAGGACAGATCACCGCCCAAATTGGCACGTATAAGTCTAACATGTGTGGCACCTCCACTAACTGCCACATCATCATAGTACAGGCAGCACTAGAGCCACCTTGGGTGGTAAACTGCCATAGCAACATTTGGCCAGAAACGACACTTATGATGCAGACCCTCAATGTGCATCAACAGCAAGTCAAGACACTGATTGTAACTTACGGAAATAAATAACTAATTCCCAATCTTCTTTCACTGTGCTTGCCGTCGACAACAGGTCACCGCCATCCTTCTGAGGAAGATTGGAAAGGAGTGAAATGGAAGACTGCCTTCTGACACAGAGCCATCTCTACTTTTGTGCTTCCAAGAGTCACCTCTTGTACAACTGAGGTGCAACAATCTCCAGTGATTGCCCACTAATGACTGTTCCACCTCAACAGTCACACATCTCATTCATGACGAGAACATCCTGAAAGTGAGAGATTTTTCCATCCCCGTTATCCGAGAGATCGAACAAAGGCCTCTATTCCCTGTGGTACACAAAGTTCCACCATTGCACCACACAGTGGATGCTCGAGCACACCAAAAGCTTACAATGACAGGACTAGTGGCACTTACCAGTACCTAGCTCAGGAACTCCAGTGTCTCCCAGCCCATACCCAGCAAATGAATGCAAAACCCCTGGGGGCAACAGACTTGTGCATTTGTTTCAAAGGAAATTATCTATAAAAACTGATGTTACTTTAAGGTAGGATTTATTAACTGAATTTTTGCACATTACACAAATCAATCCAGGACACAGTTACATGATCTTTATGCCATAAGCTGAGTCATTTTACAACACCCAATACTACACAGTAGGATAAAACAAAACATAGGGCTGTAGATAGATAGGTGGTTTGGCTGCCAAAAGGGCAGAATTCTCAACCATCATAGTAATTAGTTGTTGAAATCTCATGCATAAAAATCAAAGAAATTCTTGTCATACGTGAAGGCTGTCAGTAGCACCAAATTTATAGTGTGTAGGCATTCATGGATAACAGAGGAAGAGAAATAAAGGGTGGCAACACAGTAACACTAATGATTAACTTTGTTTTCAACTGTTCCATTACAAAGAAAAATCCAGTAATACTGCCCCCGTTTTAATGCACCCACCACTTCTGAGTTGAGTGATATAAGCCTATCAAAAGAAAAATTCAACTGATAAACCAAACACACCTTGAGGCTGACATTCTGGCCAGTACTTACTGTCAGAAGGTGAAGTGTGTATCGCTGTCAGAAGGTACACACAAAAGTGACTACACTATGCTAGCTTTAGGAACTACATTGACAGGAAAAGTGATCACATCACCAAGAACTAATTAATGTGAGCAACAAAATTTCCGGAATACATTTGCCTAGGTAACATATTTAAGTGATTAATATTCCAAGGTCACAGGTTAATGTAAGCACAAGATAACCCATTGCAAATATAACAACTGGCGTAACTACCAGAATGTTGAATGCAAACATGCATGCATTGTGTTGTACAGGTGCTGGATGCCAGTTTTGTCTGTTGCACTAGGTTTGTCAATATAGGGACAGTTAATGGTGTTTATGGATGATGCTGGCATTGTCATGCGAAGATGTCCCACATGGAGACAGATCTGGTGATCAAGCAGGACAAGGCAACATGTCAACATTCTGTAGTGTGTGTTGGGTAAGAACAGCAGTATATGGATGAGTGTTATCCTTTTGGAAAATGTCCCCTTGAATGCTGTTCATGAATGGCAGCACAACAGGCCAAATTACCAGACTGACATACAAATTTATAGTCAGGGTGAGTGGGATAACTGTGAGAGTGCTCCTGCTGTCATACAAAGTCAGAAGCCAGACCATAACCCCAGGTGTAGGTCAAGTGTGTCTACAACACAAACAGGTTGGCTGCAGGTGAAGTGTTACATGCCATTAGGCAAATAACATTTCACACTCCTCGTGTAGTCCGAGGCAAGAGATTGTGACAGAATAATATTAAGTAGGGAGAAAGTCACAGAACATATACTGCGTGAGGGTGCTTGTTTTTGTATGTGCAGACATTAAACAGCGGTTATGGAATATGAGAAAACGTGATGACAAAAAAAATTTTCAACCTCTCTTTAAAAACTTGTGTATTCCCAGATATTTTTAAAATAGCAAAAGTTTCACCACTGCTAAAAAAAGGTTGTTCTGAAAAAATATCAAACGACCGACCCGGGTCACAGTTAAGTTCCTTCTCAAAAATTCTAGAAAAACTCTTCTATGACAGGCTTTTAAGTTTCATAAATAAATATGCACCTCTTACAGTACAACAACATGGTTTTAGAAAGTCTAAATCTACACAGACAGCAATTTTCAAATTCTTAGACTGCATTTTAAAATCCCTTGATCAACGTAAATTAGCTGCAGGCATTTTTCTAGATCTACCAAAAGCCTTCAATGTCCTGGACCATAACATTCTGCTCGAAAAATTAGAAAGACGAGGAGTAAGAGGTGTAGCACATAGCTGGTTGTGTTCATACCTAAAAAACCGCAAGCAGAAAGTATCACTTCAGTATGAATTCAACAAAATGAATAAAACAACAAACAACTCCTTTCTTTCAAGGGAATTACCAATAAAATATGGTGTACCACAGGGTTCAATCCTAGGTCCACTACTCTTCTTGATTTATGTGGACGACTTAGTTGAATATATGAGTCCCACAAAAACTATCCTGTTTGCCGATGACACCAGCATATTGCTCACTGGATCCAGTCCAGAAACTTTGTGGTCCACAGCAGAAAGTTCTATGAAAAGACTCTCTGAGTGGTTCACAAAAAAACAAACTCGTTATAAATACTGAAAAAACTGTGTGTGTCGATTTTCATTTAATTCCTCCAACTAATCGGATGTCTATTCAAGCCCAATTAAAAAATGATCCCCTAGAAACTGTGTCACAAAATTCTTGGGTCTTTGGGTTCAGCAAGACTTAAAGTGGGACACACATATAAATAACTTGTGTAGAAAACCATCTTCTGTGTGCTATGGCCTAAGAATTTTAAAGGCTACAACAAGCAAAACAACAGTACTGCCGGCATACTATGCACAGTTCCACTCACAAATCCGATATGGGATCATTTTCTGGGGATACTCAACTCACATTGTAAAGGTTTTTAGAATGCAAAAAAGAGCTTTAAGAATAATTTGTGGCCTTAAAAAGATGGAGTCCTGTAAATCCCATTTTACTGAGCTTGGTGTTCTAAATGTTCCAAGTTTATTCATTTATGAAACTATCTTGTTCACTTGGGACTACCTCCTGAAAACAGGCAAACTGCTACAGAACAAAAGTGTACACAACTATAGTACCAGAAGGGAATCAAATATACATCAAAAATATCACAGAACAACCACCTATCAGAGGAGCATAATTAACATTGGTGTAATAGTACACAATAAGATACCAGAGGAAATAAAAAATACTACTCATCCAATATTTAAAGCTAAACTAAAGGCATTTCTAATAAAGCACTGTTTCTATTCTGTCAGAGAATTTCTGAATAAGTAACAAAATTAATTGTAGTAGGTACCTAATTTTAATTGCTAATATTATGTATGATTGTAACTTACCTTTGACCTGTCCAATATCAATTGTACAATTTGTGCTATATGATAAAACTGGGCCAATAAAAAAATCAAATCAAATCAAATCAAACAGCTTTACCTGCTGTGATGGGGCTTTCACATTTTGTTGTCACAGCTTGGTGGTGGCTTGACCGTCAAAGATCAATCATGCTCTCCAAGAATGAAAGCAAAAGACTGGATGATTCGGTGACAAACGAAATATACTGTAATCTTGGATGTCTTGTTGAGCCCGCAAGGCATATGTCATATAAAAGTTGTGTTCTAATAATAAATTATTAATGGAAAATCTCATATAAAGATGTGAAACAAATACTAACAAAGAGATAGAGGGGCTGGCCAGTACTTACCTCAGCTCAGTACAGCCAGATACACAAAACAGAACAGAAAATTTATGTTCCTATCTTTCAGAACTTTGTTCCTTTGTCAGGGAGGAGAGAGGGGAAAAAAGGGAAGAAGGGAGAGTGGATTCAGTTACTCACAACCCAGGTTACGAAGCAACAGGTAAACAGGGAGAGTAGCAAGGATGGAGGCATGGTTGTCAGAGGGAAGCCAAAGATATTCTACTGTAAATACTGTGCCAGCTTCAAACCAAAGAGGATGCATACAGAAGTAAAGAGATATAAAGATAAACACAACTATATAAGATGAAAGGATGCATGAATGGCTAAAGAGGAAAGGGAAAAAGGAGAAGACTGAAGAGTAAATGGGAGTGAGGTTGGTTAACGTAGGTTCAGTCCAGGGGGATGGCGGGATGAAAGGACGTGTTGGAGTGCAAGTTCCCATCTCTGCAGTTCCGAGGGACTGGTGTTGGGTGGGAGAAGCCAAATGGCACATACGGTGTAGCGGGTTCCTAGGTCCCTAGAATTATGTTGGAGGGCATGCTGTGCTACTGGGTACTGGACGTCTCCTAGGCTGACAGTTTGTCTGTGTCCGTTCATGCGCTCAGCCAGTTTAGTTGTCGTCATACCGATGTAAAAGTCTGTGCAGTGCAGGCATGTCAGCTGATAAATGACATGTGTTGTTTCACATGTGGCCCTGCCTTGAATTGTCTATGTTTTACCAGTAGCGGGGCTGGAGTAGGTGGTTGTGGGGGGATGCATGGGGCAGGTTTTGCAGTGGGGTCAGTTACAGGGGTAGGAACCACTGGGTAGAGAAGGTGGTCTGGGAATATTGTAGGGTTTGACAAGGATGTTACAATGGTTGGGGGGGGGGGGGGGGGGGGGGAGGGGGGGGGGCGACGAAAGGTAACTCTGGGTGGTGTGGGGAGGATATTGTCAAGGGATGATCTCATTTCAGGGCTTGACTTGAGAAAGTCATATCACTGGTGGAGTAATTTGTTGTTGTATTTGAGGCCAGGATAATATTGGGTGACAAAGGGGATGCTTCTGTGTGGTCTGGGGGTAGGAACATTGTTGTTGGATGGGGAGGAATGTATTGCTTGGGAAATCAGTTTGTGGACAAGGTCTGCAGGATAGTTGCGGGATAGGAAAGCACTGGTCAGGTTATTGGTGTAATTGTTGAGGGATTCGTCACTGGAGCAGATACGTTCGCCACGAATACCTAGGCTGTAGGGAAGGGAGCGTTTGATGTGTAATGGATGGCAGCTATCAAAGTGAAGGTATTGTTGTTTGTTTGTGGGTTTGATGTGGAAAGAGGTGTTGCTTCATAACCTGGGTTTTCCCCTCTCTCCTCCCTGATGAAGGAACAAAGTTCCGAAAGCTAGGAATGTGTATTTTCTGTTCTGTTTTGTGTATCTATCGGCTGTACTGCGCTGAGGTAAGTACTGGCCAGACCCTCTATCTCTTTGTTAGTATTTGTTCTAATAATAATTCACTAGTCAGCCTAAAAATCTGTACACTCACTCAAGAAAATATATCTTTGTAAAAGGAAAGTAGTGAACATACTTTTTCACAATATGAGTAGAAGTTATCTTCTTTTGTTCCAGTAATAGCTCCAGAATGCGAAGAAGTCAAGCCTTTCTTTGGCTACACATGGGATTTCAGAGGTACTGATTAGCAATACCTCTACTTTAAGAGAATCAACTACAGTGGCCAGATAAAAAATAAAAATTAAAATTAAATGTTAGGTTGGATGACAGATCTCATGAACTGTTCTGACTCGGCTTCAACTTCAAGGAGTGAGCCAGCAGCCACACAAAACCTGAAAAAAAGCCCTCTGCACAGGTGGCCTCCTCCTAACCAACACACAGCCATCTGTGGCACTAAGGCAGAGCACAACTTGAAGTCGTGAATGGCAGTGGTTTGTGGTCAGTGAAATGCACAGTACACGGCATGTGGCTCAGAGCTGTTCCTGAAGTGACCAATTTGAAACAGCTTGTTGTATCTCTATGGTGCCAACTGCTGCTCCAATTCCTGCTGCAGATGCGCTACAGCCAAACACCAAACTCAGTAGTGTTATGTGGCTGTCAGAGCCTGGTCTTCTTGCGGCTGTACATTCTCATGCCACTGGGCATTTCAGCATCTTCATCCAGACACATAGTTCACAATTAAGTAAACACCTATCCATAAACATGGACAGAAAACTGAACGGAAACTTTCTTATTTGTGCTAAATAAACAGCAAATATTGGAACAGAAATAACAATGATACCAGGCAACAGTCATTTACCAATGCAAAAACACTCAAATGTCTCTGCTCTGAACTGAATATGCCGGGGATCGAGGTACGGTTTCCATTTGGTTGCTCCTACACATTAGTTTCTTCAAAAGAATACCATAGTAACTCAACTAATGTGCACAACTAAACCAAATGAGTTGATTGTTTTCCAACAACTTACTTAATCAACTGTTTTCATTCTGTTGTTCCCATCACTACTCCCTGGGCTCTGAATGGCCTGACATGTTTTCAAACCTTCCCCAACTTATTCCTCAACCTTCAAGAGGAAGAAGCTAAGACAGGGTGGTGCAAAAAGAACTCATGGATTTCAAACTAGTATAATTGGCTCTATTTTGATCACATCAAAATGTATTCACATCACTACAATTGGTAATGTATCCAATTTATGAACTGTCAGGTTTTTCACATTTTAAAGATAATGGCAGACAGGCAGTGGCCTTCTTCATGACTCACATTAAAAGTCTTTCTATAAAGTTTGCCACTACTTTCATCAACATGTCATGTAAAACAGCAGCAATTTCTTGAAGTGTTGCAACTTTTCGGTCATTGAATGTATGAGGTTTGTCGCAGTACCCTGTACTGTTTAGAAGGAGGCACAAACCAACAAATCTGGCAAGTGGACATCATCGAAACATGAGATTATGTGTTGAGGAAACATTTCTCGAACAACTGCCATGGAATTGATAGTCATGTAAGCTCTGGCTCCATCTTGTTGGAACCACATGCCTGCCATGTTCATCCCTATAGCGTCCAGGTGTAGCTACATGAAACTCCACAGCATTGCAACATAATGTGCAGAATTCACTGTTACACTAATGCACCTTCTTCAAAAATATCAGGCCCAACAATTCCCACTTTGGGCCCTCCACATCACACTCTCACTTTTGAACCAGTGGTTTTTGATGCACTTTTTTAGGTTGTCTGCTGCCCAGTAGTGACAGTTTTGTTTGTTTACATAAACATCTAAGTGAAGTGCAGTTCATCACTCATCGTAACACAACATCAGCAGCAGCAAGAACATCAAGTATTCTCTCACAAAACAGTTTCCGTTCATCACACTCATGGTTGTGAATCTTCTGCACAATTATAATTTTGTAAGGATGGAAATGTAACTCATCCTTCAGGATGTGCAATGAGACAAGCCCAGAGTTGGAGCATTCTGCCTAGTGGAGCAGCGAGATCTTTAAAGACCTGCTGCTCTTACTATATTGACATTTTCCTGCATTCACATCATAAGAGGGTGACTAGGTGATATCTGCTTCATGACAGATCCAGTTGTGCGAAAAGAGGCACCCTTTAGCTCAAAAAGGTAGGACAATGTTGTGTAGTCTTACATGTGTCTATCAGCAGTACTAAATAGTTTCCTTCCTGTTGGTAAATACTAGCCTGCAATTATGTCTCATAATTATATAGTTTTCTGAAGCAAATTTTCCATTTGGTACAAATAAATTGTTCTTAACATTGAAAGGAATGATTTTTATCAATTGAGAATTATGAATAATGTCCAACATGGATATGGTATACAGGGTGTTACAAAAAGGTGTTGGCCAAACTTTCAGGAAACATTCCTCACACACAAAGAAAGAAAATATGTTATGTGGACATGTGTCCGGAAACGCTTACTTTCCATGTTAGAGCTAATTTTATTACTTCTCTTCAAATCACATTGATCATGGAATGCAAACACACAGCAACAGAACGTACTAGCGTGACTTCAAACACTTTGTTGCAGGAAATGTTCAAAATGTCCACCGTTAGCGAGGATACGTGCATCCACCCTCCGTCGCACAGAATCCCTGATGAACTGATGCAGCCCTGGAGAATGGGGTACTGTATCAGAGCCGTCCACAATACGAGCACGAAGAGTCTCTACATTTGGTACCGGGGTTGCGTAGACAAGAGCTTTCAAACGCCCCCATAAATGAAAGTCAAGAGAGTTGAAGTCAGGAGAACGTGGAGGCCATGGAATTGGTCTGCCTCTACCAATCCATCGGTCACCGAATCTGTTGTTGAGAAGCGTACGAACACTTCGACTGAAATGTGCTGGAGCTCCATCACGAATGAACCACATATTGTGTCGTACTTGTAAAGGCACATGTTCTAGCAGCACAGGTAGAGTATCCCGTATGAAACCATGATAACATGCTCCATTGAGCGTAGGTGGACGAAACTAAAATGAGCTCTAACATGGAAATTAAGTGTTTCCAGACACATGTCCACATAACATCTTTTCTTTATTTGTGTGTGGGGAATGTTTCCTGAAAGTTTGGCCATATCTTTTTTGTAACACGCTGTAAGATGATGTATCTTACCAAACAAGCTTTGGCATGTTGATAGACACACAAACAAACACAAACACACACACAAAATTCAAGCTTTCGCAACAAACTGTTGCCTCATCAGGAAAGAGAGAAGGAGAGGGAAAGACGAAAGGATGTGTGTTTTAAGGGAAAGGGTAAGGAGTCATTCCAATCCCGGGAGCGGAAAGACTTACCTTAGGGGGAAAAAAGGACGGGTATACACTCGCACACACACACATATCCATCCACACATATACAGACACAAGCAGACATCTCACAAGCAGACATATTTAAAGACAAAGAGTTTGGGCAGAGATGTCAGTCGAGGCGGAAGTGAAGAGGCAAAGATGATGTTGAATGACAGGTGAGGTATGAGTAGCGGCAACTTGAAATTAGCGGAGATTGAGGCCTGGTGGGTACCGGCAAGAGAGGATATATTGAAGAGCAAGTTCCCATCTCCGGAGTTCGGATAGCTTGGTGTTGGTGGGAAGTATCCAGATAACCCGGACGGTGTAACCCAGTACCAAGATGTGCTGGCCGTGCACCAAGGCATGTTTAGCCACAGGGTGATCCTCATTATCATCAAACACTGTCTGCCTGTGTCCATTCATGCAAATGGACAGTTTGTTGCTGGTCATTCCCACATAGAATGCATCACAGTGTAGGCAGGTCAGTTGGTAAGTCACGTGGGTGCTTTCACATGTGGCTCTGCCTTTGATCGTGTACACCTTCCGGGTTACAGGACTGGAGTAGGTGGTGGTGGGAGGGTGCATGGGACAGGTTTTACACTGGGGGCGGTTACAAGGATAGGAGTCAGAGGGTAGGGAAGGTGGTTTGGGGATTTCACTGCTGAAGCCCGGGCCATCCGTGATCTGAAGGCTGACCGATCCATCGTCATTCTTCCGGCGGACAAGGGTTCCACGACCGTGGTACTTGATCGTCGGGAGTATGTGGCTGAGGGACTGCGTCAGCTTTCAGACAACACCACATACAAAGTTTGAAAGGTAACCCTTCCCGATGTCCAGGTGGAGCTTCAAGGAATCCTCAGAACCTTAGGCCCCCTGCAAAATCTTTCGCCTGACTCCATCAACCCCACCGACACCCCGCACCCCTACCTTCTACCTTCTTCCTAAAATCCACAAACCCAATCATCCCGGCCGCCCCATTGTAGCTGGTTACCAAGCCCCCACAGAATGTATCTCTGCCTACGTAGATCAACACCTTCAACCCATTACATGCAGTCTCCCATCCTTCATCAAAGACACCAACCACTTTCTCGAACGCCTGGAATCCTTATCCAATCTGTTACACCCGGAAACCATCCTTGTAACCATTGATGCCACTTCCTTATACACAAATATTCCGCACGTCCAGGGCCTCGCTGCGTTGGAGCACTTGCTTTCATGCCAATCACCTGCCACCCTACCTAAAACCTCTTTCCTCATCACCTTAGACAACAATTAAAGGTAACAATTAAAGGTAACAGCCATGGGTACCAGGATGGCCACCTCGTATGCCAACCTATTCATGGGTCGCTTAGAGGAAGCCTTCTTGGTTACCCAGGCCTGCCAACCCAAAGTGTGGTACAGATTTATTGATGACATCTTCATGATCTGGACTCACAGTGAAGAAGAACTCCAGAATTTCCTCTCCAACCTCAACTCCTTTGGTTCCATCAGATTCACCTGGTCCTACTCCAAATCCCATGCCACTTTCCTTGACGTTGACCTCCACCTGTCCAATGGCCAGCTTCACACATCCGTCCACATCAAACCCACCAACAAGCAACAGTACCTCCATTATGACAGCTGCTACCCATTCCACATCAAACGGTCCCTTCCCTACAGCCTAAGTCTTCGTGGCAAATGAATCTGCTCCAGTCCGGAATCCCTGAACCATTACACCCACAACCTGACAACACCTTTTGCATCTCGCAACTACCCTCCTGACCTGGTACAGAAGCAAATAACCAGAGCCACCTCCTCATCCCCTCAAACCCAGAATGCCTCACAGAAGAACCACAAAAGTGCCCCACTCGTGACAGGATACTTTCCGGGACTGGACCAGACTCTGAATGTGGCTCTCCAGCAGGGATACGACTTCCTCAAATCCTGCCCTGAAATGAGATCCATCCTTCATGAAATCCTCCCCACTCCACCAACAGTGTCTTTCTGCCATCCACCTAACCTTCGTAACCTGTTAGTTCACCCCATGAAATACCCAAACCACCTTCCCTACCCTCTGGCTCCTATCCTTGTAACCACCCCCGGTGTAAAACCTATCCCATGCACCCTCCCACCACCACCTACTCCAGTCCTGTAACCCGGAAGATGTACACGATCAAAGGCAGAGCCACATGTGAAAGCACCCACGTGATTTACCAACTGACCTGCATACACTGTGATGCATTCTATGTGGGAATGACCAGCAACAAACTGTCCATTCACATGAATGGACACAGGCAGACAGTGTTTGTTGGTAATGAGGATCACCCTGTGGCTAAACATGCCTTGGTGCACGGCCAGCACATCTTGGCACAGTGTTATACCGTCCGGGTTATCTGGATACTTCCCACCAACACCAAGCTATCCGAACTCCAGAGATGGGAACTTGCTCTTCAATATATCCTCTCTTGCCGGTACCCACCAGGCCTCAATCTCCGCTAATTTCAAGTTGCCGCCACTCATAACTCACCTGTCATTCAACAACATCTTTGCCTCTGCACTTCCGCCTAGACTGACATCTCTGCCCAAACTCTTTGCCTTTACAATTGTCTGCTTGTGTCTGTATATGTGTGGATGGATATGTGTGTGTGTGCGAATGTATACCCGTCCTTTTTTCCCACTAAGGTAAGTCTTTCTGCCCCCGAGATTGGAATGACTCCTTACCCTCTCCCTTAAAACCCACATCCTTTCGTCTTTCCCTCTCCTTCCCTCTTTCCTGACGAAGCAACCGTTGGTTGCGAAAGCTAGAATTTTGTGTGTATATTTGTGTTTGTTTGTGTGTCTATCGACCAGCCAGCGCTTTCTTCTGGTAAGTCACATCATCTTTGTTTTTAGATATATTTTTCCCACGTGGAATGTTTCCCTCTCTCTCTCTATATATATATATATATATACTACAAATAATGACAGTATCAACTAGAGATGGGAGGCAGACATGGACTCCCTCAAAAGACAGCTTGAAGAAAATGTGTACATTATAAGCAAAATGGGCTCAAGATGGCGACGAGTGTAGTGATGCATAGTGAACGAGTGAATAAAAGTTACTGTTCTGTCGTAAAAAAGGAATCCTGTGAAAACTGTAAAAGTGAAATCGAAAAACTAAACGATCGCATTTCAAGTTTACAAAAAGTTGTAGATGTTCTAAGACCTGAGATTTCGCATATAACTAATGAAAACTGTGAGCTGAAGAAGTTGCGCCATATTCTAAATGATAAAACAATAAAGCCACAAAACGGGAACCTGGTGAGGTATGTGAAGCGGAAAGGAAGCGATAGACAGGCATCAAAGGCAGCAAATGAAATTATAATTACAGATAAAAACAGGTACAGTGTTCTGTCGAATAGTAGTGATGCCTGCAATAAGGATGTGCAAAACGGTAGTGAAGTGATGCAAGACAGTGAAACAACGTCCGAGTGGATAAAAGTGTCGCTAAAAGGTAATCCCTTGTCCACTAAAAGAATAACAAACTCCGTAAAATCTGTCACATTTTGCGATAAAATCAAATACGACGTTTTGCAACAAAGTGAAAATACAAATAAACAAAAACCGACGTGTGTGACAATGAAGAACGAATCAAAAGTCGACGTCTTTGGAGACGGTCACGCCAAAGGAATTTCTCAAGAACTGCAAGTAAATAGTAAATCAACGACAGTCACAGGCATGGTTAAACCTGGTGCTGGTTTCAAAGAAGTGACGAAAAACATCGTAAAATATAACTATGACAAGCAGGACAGTGTTGTAATCTGCGCAGGAGCTAAAGACATTTACGAAAATAATGCTATGAAAATGTATAAACAGCTCTTGAGTCTTTTGCTAGTACTGTCAAATACAAACATTTTACTGGTGAACTTTACCCACAGGCATGATTTACCTGAATGGTCATGTGTGAGTAAGGAAATTCACAGAATTAATGCGAAACTTAAAAGTAGTTGTAGGCTATTCAGCAATGTGAAATTAATTGACTCAAGCACACTTGACAGAGAATGTTTTACGAAACATGGGCTTCACCTTAACAGAAATGGAAAGGCCAGGTTAGCAAACTTAATAAAGGAAGCAATTAAATGCAATTACAAAGTGACAGCCACTGAACTGGGATGGTATAAATCTCCAATAGCAGAAACACCAGCAAAAACAGGAGCAGCACGCAAATGGACCATCCAAAAAACAGTAGCAACAGAGGAACCTACTACTGAACCAACATTAGCAACAGCAGAACTAACAACAGAAGCAATAGTTACAGCATCAAAAACCAACCAGCCAGAATCATTAGCAGTCACAGCAACATCAGAAGCAGTAGTTCCAACATCAATAACCAAGCAACCAGAATCACTGGCATTCACTGCAACAGCACACAGCAGCAGCAGTGGTAATAGGAGCAGTCATCACGCCAGAAGAAGGCAGCCACCCTTGAGAAGCCAGTGAACAACAGCACATAACAGGGAAAGAGATAAATGCTTGCAAGCAGAGGAATCTACAACAAGGATTTTTGGTACCTGGCCTCTGTTACAAGACTAACATAAGGCAGATACCTTCAGATACACCAACTTCCAAGTCTAACTGGCAACAGACTCACCTCCAATGTCATCAACAGAAGAATAACCATGCCACCAGCTCATCTATAGGATTTTTTAGCATCAGGTCTAAAGGGAAAGGCGCCACCAAGATAAGTGAAAACAAATGCCTAACAGTGTTTCACCAAAACATTCAAGCCATAAAGAACAAAGCACAACAGCTAGAAGTAGAATTGGAAAATTTTGATAGCCAAATTTTGTTTATCACTGAACACTGGTGCAAAGGGAAGGAAATTGAACACATTGCGTTAGCCTCATTTGACCTAGCATGTTACTATAGCAGAATCTCAATGAATGGTGGAGGTTCATGTATCTATGTAAAAAAAGGTATGTCATTTAAAGTTAGATATGATCTTTTAGATCTAGGTGAGGACAAACATTTCGAACTTTCTGCTATTGAAATGATAGGTCCTGGCATAGCAAAAAAAGTAGTCACATTTTGTGTGTACCGCTCTCCCAGTGGAGACATTGATATATTCTCCTCAAAACTGAATCAAAGCTTAGACAAGGTTTCTGGACCAAAAGCAAATGTAATTATCTGTGGTGACTTAAACATTAATATGATGAAGCCTGATAAGGCTAGCAACATATATGTGAATATTCTAAGCTGTTATGGAATATCCTCCCTTGTTAATTGTCCAACTAGAATAATGAAAGAATCCTCCTCATCTATAGATCAGGTAGCTACAGATATTGATAGTAGAAAATGTCATATTGTTGTCCAAAACCTGGGCCTAGCAGACCACCTCTGCCAGATCTTAAAAACTAACATTCATGTAGAAACTCCTCCTAAACTTTGTACATACAAAAGAATGTTTTCCAAATCAGCCCTGCATCAGTTTAAATCCCAGCTAGAATATGAAGATTGGAGGGAAGTCTATGCAGAAACCAACGCAAATCAGAAACTTATCAAGTTCATGTCAATTTTTAAACTCAGATTTGAAGAGATGTTTCCCAAAACTCTTTATCAAATTAAAACTACAAAGAGAAATCAATGGGTGACTACAGGTATCAAAAAATCCTCAGAAACTCTTAGATATCTCAACTCCATAAAAAATAATCAATCTAACCCAGAAGTTCTGCAATTCTACAAAAAGTACAGAAAAATATACAGAAAGGTGTTGCTAGCCGCAAAAAACTTTCAAACAACAAAATATTACTTGAAGCTGAAAACAAGAGCAATGCAGCCTGGAACATCGTCAAACAGGAAACATCTAACTCTGCTAAAAAGGACCTCAATTCACATATTAAAAACAAAGATGTACCAGTAGGTAAACCTAAAAAATTAGCTGATTTTGTAAACTCATATTTCAGTAGTATTGCAAAAAAATTACAGCAGAAATTTCCAGATATGTATGATTTACCTACTCAGAACCAGCCAACAAACTCAATGGTGCTCTTGCCAACTACAGAAAGGGAAGTGGCACTAGTAGTACACCAACTAAAAAATAAAACTTCAGTAGGACTTGATGAAATCCCAGTCTGCCTAATTAAAGAATGTATAGACTCCATAAAGGCCCCGTTAACAGACATAATTAATGAATCTTTCGAATCTGGATACTTTCCGGAGTACCTAAAACAAGCAAAAGTTATACCTATCCTTAAAAACAGAGATATGGAAAATGTAGAGAACTACAGGCCGATCTCTGTACTGTCTATCATCTCTAAAATAATAGAAATACTAGTCAAAAAGAGACTGCTAAATTACCTGAATAAAAATAATCTTCTTTCCAATGACCAAGTTGGTTTTAGGCCCGGAAAAGGCACAGTCTGCTATAGCATAGTTCACTAAAGTAATTTTAGAAGCACTGGACAAAGGTGAAAATGTAAGTGGTATCTTTTTAGACCTGTCCAAGGCCTTTGATACAGTTGACCACAAAATCTTTCTTCATAAATTAGGGCAAATAGGAATAAGAGGTGTGACAAAGAAGTGGTTCAAATCATACTTGGAAAACAGAGTTCAACGAGTTGAGATATAACAAGTTTCAAACAATTCCCTTATAAAACGCCTGTCTGACCCAGAAAATGTGAATGTAGGCGTCCCACAGGGAAGTGTATTAGGCCCAATATTGTTTCTTATATACATTAACGACTTCCCACAAAGTATCAGACATGGAGAAAAAATACTTTTTGCTGATGACAGCAACATAGTAATAACAGGTGAAAATCCAACACAACTGTCAGAAAGAGCAAACGAGGCTCTCAATGATGTCCACAACTGGTCATTAAAAAATAAAGTAACCCTAAATGTAAAGAAAACTAACTATATTAACTTCCAATTGAACAAAAAACACAATGCCACTAGAATAAAAGTTAATAATAATGAATTAGAATGTGTAACAAGTACCAAATTCTTAGGGATGAATGTAGACAGCCAACTGAAATGGACAAACCATGTCAACATTTTGGCAAAGAAATTATCCACAGCATGCTATGCTCTTAGAATCCTTGCACCGGTATGCAATAATACCTGTCTTAAAATAACATATTACGGATATCTACACTCATTCCTCAGCTATGGGATCATGTTTTGGGGAACAAGTGCCAGTAACATACAAACTGTGTTCAAAGTACAAAAAAGAGCCATAAGGATAATAACAAACAGCAACAGCAGGGCCCACTGTCTAGAATTATTTAGAAAGCTAGGCATTCTAACTGGTTCTTGTGAGTATACCTTTCAGAACATAATGTTCATTAAGAAAAATCTCAACATGTACAACACAAACAGCCTAATACATGACCATGAAACAAGAGCTTGTCACCACCTCCATCTAGACAGAAAGAACAAGGCAAAGACGCAAAAAAGTATATTTTACAATGGGATAAAACTGTATAACAAATTACCACAGGAAATTAAAGAAATAAATGAGCCCCTCACTTTCAGACAAAAGCTTAAAACCTTTTTAGTAAGTAAAAGTTGTTATACTGTAAAAGAATATTTAACATAGATGTAGATTATTAGCAACATATGACATTATCACCAAAATATTATGTAATTATAAATGTGTGTATGACTAGTTAAAAACAACACAAAATATGAGAAACCTGTTTCATTGTAAATGTAAATGTGTGCTCATGTGTTGTAAACTGATGACATCCATACAATATTTATTGTTCCACGGATGAATAAATAAATAAATAAAATAAATAAATTCCAGAGAGACTCAGTGCTGCAATAAGAACTGAATTAAATAATGTTTAAAATGAAGTGGGTCAAACTGTAATGTCACAAAATTGTTAATGTTTGCATTTCTGTGCCTGCTGCTGGTGCAATCACAGGTAATGTCTAATTTGCTTAATAGACTATTGTGTGACACATTTAACATGCTATGGATGACTGGGGTTCATCCATTATTAATTTAAATTGGCCACCATTGTGCCTGCCACATGGGCCAAAGATGTGAGAGGATTAACTCCATGACACCTCATAGATACCACTCCTTTTTTAACAATTAATTACTATAAATTGTTTTTTTAGATTGATTGGAAAGTTTATCATGAAAATAGTTTTGTACATTAGCTCAGTCGAGCAAAATGCAATGTAAATGGAAAAATATGTTATATATCAGCAAAGATAACTGGACATATTTTATGTCATAGCAGTGAAAATAAATTGTAGTTAATTTTTTTTTTTCATATTAACTACCTCTCCTGAAATTGAGCCTACTAGTTGAAACAAAATTTTAAGAAAGATAACCATTATAAAACCAGAGAGACTATAACAACAAAATAAAGGATGACAAGACTGTCTCATATGGCACAGGTCCCTGGATCAAAAGGGTCATTTTGAACTTTAGGAATGATGGACAGAAATATTTGTCTATACTGTGATGTGCAACTGATGATGAAGTTGCAACTACAAAATCATCAGGAGTTGGTTGAACAGTAAAAGAAGGAGAGTGAGTTAACACTCCAAAATTTCACACTACCATTCAATTGAAAAATTTTTGTCTCGTGTGACAGATTGTATTTAGAATTTTTTGCAGCAACAGAACAAATTTACATGAAGAATTCATGAACTGGAGCACAACTGTATCAGTGTGTAGCAGTTTTAAAATTAGGGCACTGCAGCAGTATAATTTTTTGCATAGGATCTGATGATATATTACACTACCTAATTATAGACAATTTTTATTAATTCCATGCAAATGCAAGTCTTGTTCCACTCCCGTGGTCACCTTGCTCCTGTAGAGTGTTCCCAAATTTTTTTCATCTCTTATATTTAAAGAAAATGATAAGTCAGATGCCAAAAAATTAAAATAATAATATTTAAAGAAATGGTTCTTTACAGAGGGAAAACCAAAACAATACTTTCCACATAATTACCTGTCATGCCTAACACCACTATGCTCTTGTCACCATCTGCTTCCATTCCGGGAAATGTCTTCTAGATCTGCTGCACCAAATGAGTGCCCACTGTTTTCCACAGCAAGTCAAGCAAGTAGCTGTAACTGTTCTGGGGGAAACACACTCTGACCACAAGTATGTCCTCACTAAAGGATTGGTCTCCATCCCAGAAAGCTATCGCTGCAAGTGGCTTTCTTTCTTCAAGTATTTGTTTGACATTACTACATTGGGCTAGAAGAAAAGCAACGAGAGAGTACAAATTTCTGATTAAAATATTTAGGCTTTGCACTTAATTTTACTTCCCAGTAGTATCGCATGACAGTGTGACAAAAAAAAAATTCTTTATTTTTCTACAGCCACACCATAAAATTCATGCATTCAGTCCAACCACTTTTGAGTTATTAACATACTCATCAAAACATGATTTTTGCATTTGCCTCACCTCCAATCTCATAATTTGACATGTCGACATCAATATTCATCCATCCAGTCACTTCTTTAAGTCTGAGAATATTATGGATGTGGAAACAGTATCCAAGTGAAGATCCCAAAGGTGTGCCTGAGCAGCCCCGAATCTATGATATTTGGTAATT
The DNA here is from genome assembly GCF_021461395.2 of Schistocerca americana. Taxonomy (NCBI): domain Eukaryota; kingdom Metazoa; phylum Arthropoda; class Insecta; order Orthoptera; family Acrididae; genus Schistocerca; species Schistocerca americana. Next base: position 199,650,763 of record NC_060127.1, read on the forward strand.
GGGGCAAAAACTTGATAGTAGCCCTCCCCCCCCCCCCCCCCTCACTGTCAAGCATTAGAGATAGGACATCATAATTTTTTTTTAAATTAATTTTTCAAAAATATATTCATTTTGTAGTGCACATCTTTCTGAAGAGCTTGATGTGTAAAACATACATCTTAGAGGAAATATAAGGCATGTTATTTGGTCTTGCATGTGCCGAAGTGCAGTGCTCTGTGGAATTCAAACATGTATATTTTGTAACAGAAACCATCAAATCTATATTTAGGACAGTGGAAATTAAAATGTCTTGTGGTGTCTGTCCTGCTCCCAGTCAGTCGGCTTGACATCCTATTTTCCTTAAAATAAAACTTGCAATCGATACTGGATGGGATTAATTTTGACCAGAAGAATAAGAACTCTTCAGAAAATTTGCACTCTGTATTGTCTATTAGCTAATAACTTTCCCTTTTGTGTGGCATAAAATTAAATATAGGAAACATAAAGCCAGTAAAGACAAGAGACAAGCAAGACAGTACACACTTCTTCAATCCTTAGGTTCCAGCATTTTTTCTCTCTAACCTTGCAACAGCTTTACATGGTGTGCATCCCATTCTGCGAAACAATCTATTATTTCATCAAAGTTTGTCAAACGTTTTGTTACATGAAAAACCAAAACAGTGTCTAATATTGAAGAAACTGTTAATATGAACAATTCCAAAGATGTGTGGTTTCCCAATTTGATTACATATTATATTTTGTCAATGTCTACTAGATAAAATGAAATAAGCCTCTCTTGCATTACAGCAATTGTTGTACTTGCCAAATAAGTGAGACTGTTGTGGTACAAATGGTCATTTTTATCTACCTCATTTACATAAATAACATAACAGAATGCAATTCACAAAGTACCAATATCATAAGATCAAAAAATAGTAGTAGCAGTATGAAATTTTTTATAAATTTGGAATCATCATATTCTTCCATATAATTTGTATGATGTCCCCATTTCTTCTCCTTCCTCATTCTAACAAACAATCTTGCCATCTTTAATTCTGTAACTATTCCTGCCATTGTCAAAACTTATTCTCTGTTTAACATCACCAACCATGCCAGAATCATGGTTCAATTATCCTGTATTTATTCTCCAGTTAGGCATTATTACATGTTTGTACATTGTGTTTTCCATGCTATTCCAACAATAGAACCTAAGCGGCTGCTGACCGGGAACTTCATAAATGACCCTTAGTAGTGCAGTAATCTGGCAAAAATTTTCTGTCAAAGTTTCATTTTCTTGGATACACTGAGAAGTAATATGCAATCTTTCTTACCTGTTACCCCTATTAGTCATTTATTTCCACTCTAGTAGTCTGAATCTATGTATTTTGCTAATGATTATAATAACGCTTATCATTTGCACACCCAATTAACCACATAAGCAAACAGCGATTGGCATTCACCTATTTGGGTTTATTCGGCTCAACTTGCATAGCCCCATCTCCTTTTGTCTGCAGGAAAGTTTTTCATTTCTAGATGCAACAAGGACTCCCCTGGCAGAGACATCAACTTAGAATGTGCTCAAAATTGTTCCAAAACCAACAGGAATGCATTTCAAAATCATATGAATAATTGATAGACCAGTGTGGATTGTATGTTAGGTGCTTTGTGAAACAAGATTTTGTTTTCTTCAAGAATATTAATTTGGTGCACCATGAAATTGACACCAGGGGCAGATACCACAGTTTACCCCCCCCCCCCTCCCCCGCCCCCCTCCACCGCCCATAGGTCCGGTCCAGTGCCTCAGCATGCATTACTGTGAAAGGAAAAAACTTGCTTCTTTGCAATATGTGAACATTTAATGTGAACCAAATCCAACAGATGTGTAAAGCTAACTCTAGCCAGTGATGCTTCTATCCTTGTAGCGATAGTCTAAGTACCACACTGTGAAAGTAGTAGTCATTACTTTGAAGGGCCAAATGCAATCATTTTCATTTTCTTTGGTCCACTTCCACCCTAAGGCACCTTCTGTTTCAACTTATCCATTACCTGCAGGAAATGATGGAGATGTATTATATCTGTTATTATGTAAGGTCAGAGAAGTTCACTGAAATTCAGTTAAAAGAAGTTTGACACTTCTGAACAATATTGATTTTAATGCATTTTATGTCACTGGCTCACTAGTGTGGCTACAATTGAGCTTAAATAGATTTTGTAAGTGAAACTGCATGCAAAATGTGATGGGCATAGTCAATAGCCATCTTCTCAATGTCAGTGAGCTTGCACACCTTCTGTCAATGATTGTTAAATGGAGTATTGTGAATTTTCGCCGCTGTCTCAGTTGTACTGGCTTTTTGACATCCACCACATTGACAGCAAGTCCACAGCAGATCCTTTTCAGTCTTCCAAAAATTAAGGAGGAGAATCCTGTAATACTAGATCTCACCCATGTTTAAACCTTTTCAAAAAGTGCTTTATTGCAGGTTGTAATTCTACTTTGACAGTATTTGACAAAAGTTTCAGCACTTGATTGTTTACACAATCACCACAAACCAGTGTTAACTGTACATCTCAAACAGCACAGTCTTTTGATTACATTCATGCTGTCCTGTGTTAAGCTGAGAATTTTTAGATGACGTTCATAACTGATTGAAAATCTAGATCTGTCAAAAAAAGAAAAAAAAAGAAAAAACTTTGAGAAAAAGTGCTAATGCAGTTGCATACTGTATTTTGTAGTGTTAGTTAGCGTGTGAAGACAACAAAATGATGCAAATTCCAAGCATTTGCGAAGGTGATCCCAAAAGTAAGGTCTCCTTTTTTTTTATAAGCACATAGACCTGTTTATTTCTGCAATGGTTTACATTTTTGTAGACGCTGTGGCAGTTTTTGTATGCCCATGTCATACCAGCTCACCGCCATGCTATTCAGAAAGTTATAAATCTCTTCTTTCATCTTGTCAACGGAGCTGAATCGCTTTCCAGCCAAACGTTGTTTTAATCAGTTCAGAAAGCTGTCCCATTCGGCTGCAAGGTGAAGAAATGCGCGGGAAGCATCAACTCATTGCCGCATGTGGTCTTCAGCCAGCATGTGTGGCACCCATCTTGCACACACCTTCTGGTAGTTCAATCATTCCACTGAAATTCTGTGAGCGGTGCTGGTCACAAGGGACGGCGAAAACCTGGGACACAGCGTGTATCGAAAACCGACACACACGGACCGATACCTGCACAAACTGTCAAACCACCACCCGAGCCAGAAAAGAGGCATTATTAGTACGCTCGTAACGAGAGCAGGACGAATATGTGAGCCTCAACACCCCAAACGAGAAATGCAACACCTGGAAACTGTCCTGAGGAGCAATGGGTACTCCATAAATTATATTAGAAGTGTAACAGAGCCAAACACTCGGCGAAGTAAGGAACCAGAAAAAGAAATGTGGGTACGGCCTTTCTGCCATACATTCCCAGAGTGACGGACGGAATCGGCCGTATATTGCGCAAACATAGCGTAAAGACGATTTTCAAACCGTCAAGGAAAATCAAAGAGTGTCTTAGATCGGCAAAGGAGAAAAGAGACCCACTTGCAATGTCGGGAATATACCGTATACCATGCACATGCGGAAAAGTTTATGTCGGAATGACTGGACGATCAATTAACACCAGGATCAAAGAGCATAAGCGACATTGCAGGTTGGGGCAGGTGGAGAAATCGGCCGTGGCAGAGCACGCACTAAGTGAGACCGGCCACGTAATAAAATTCGCCGACATGGAAGTTCTGGCTGTAGAGAACCACTATCACACGCGCTTGTTCAGAGAAGCTGTAGAAATACAAAAACACGCGAACAGTTTCAACAAGAAAGAGGAAAGCCTTAAGGTAAACGGATCCTGGCTTCCCGTACTGCAGCGAACGACCGTCGCAGGTAGCAAGAGGAGAACCGCACCGGAAATGACCGCGGAGAAGCCCTCGGACGTTGGCGCGCCAGGTACATATAGTCTGCGGCCGCGAGCTCGCCTCCAGTTCACCACCGGCAATGGAGGGTGAAGCTTTGACAATGCCAGCCACTCGTGCTGGTGAAACGTCAGAAAAATCATTAGATGAACGTCGGCCGAAGAACCCGAGACAGAAGCCAATAGACAGTTTGTCAACAAGTGGCCACGAAAGCCTTAACAATTTTGTACTCACCATACACTTCTGTCAATTGGCGATGGATTTCAATTGGTGCAGTGCCCTTTGCATTCAAAAACCAAGTAACTGCACGCAATTTGCAATTGGTGGTAGCATCCAACAGGGGCTCCATTCTCAACGGCTGCCAAGCCAAGACTGAGCACCTGAGTGCAACATGTGCATGTTTACATACAGCGTGTGAAGCACTCTTCATAACAGTGTGACCAACTGCCACACAAACAGAGTTCTGTACTTATAAAACAATAGGAGACCTTACTTTTGAGATTACCCTTGTATTTCAAGATGGTCACGCCATTTAAAAAGTGGATGATAGCTGTTAGGAATCTTACTGATACAGTAGGATCTCTGTCCATTCCCAGCCAAGATCTGCACTGATCACCACTATTGTGGTGTTCCATAATGTTCCCATAGGAAAGGCCATGGCACACCAAATCTTCAAAGTATGGAGGATAGCTGCAGGAACAAAATACAAAACACTATATATAGCTTAGATGGATGTTGTAAAAATAGTACACCAATGAGTGGTGACTCTTTGTACTGAGTCAAATGAGATAAGGTGCTACCTGGGTGTGCAGGCTGTACAGTGAGTCGATGTCTACACATACTGATGAAGTGCTTTATTCCATGCTGCCACCAGCTGAAGGTGTTTTGTAGAGGCCTCCACAGAATATGCAAGCAGACCTCTCCAAGACTGCCAATACTAGTAAAGACACAAAAGACACTGGTTGATTTTGAGTGAAGGTTCAGATTAATAGTTATTGTTATATGGTTGTGAATTGTAATTGTATAAGTTTATGAAAGAAAATATAGTGTTTAAAGCAAAGTCATTGTTGAAAATAATTTATACAGTTAAAAACAGCAGAAACCCCATTGTGTTGCAGTGACGCACTCACACTTTGGGAAAGAAGTTACTGAGCAAGGCAAGAATTCAAGTTGTAACTAACTAGCAGGTCCAGCTCATAACTATTATTAAAGGGAACTGCCATACCAATGTTAACATATTGTAGATTCAACCAGCTAAAGAGAAGCCAGCGTTACACCTGGTGTCAAGTACGGTGAATCACAGCAGCACCAGGGAACCTGATAAATGCTACACACATCAAATGTTATGGCCAGGACAGAGGGCTTCAAGTGAATGAGAGCAGAAGAAGGACATTTTGAAGAATTTAAATGGTCTGAAGTGGGAGACTTGAAGAGATATGGCATTGCAAAGGGCAAACACTGACATTAGTTATGAAATAACAAGAGGCCTATGATTATGAGGACAATGGCATCAGAAAATCCCAAGTGCTTCTACGTCTTTCAGGAAGAGGATCCCTATTCCTAGGGATAGGGATGAAAATCTGTTACAACACCTCAACAGTAGCATCAAAGAAATGAAAAGAAATAACAAAAAACTGAGCTAAGTGAGGAGATCCAGAGTTAGGTGTAAAACTACTGATTAAAGTTTTAGGCTGTATATGGAAGAGGTGACGGAAATCACTGAGGAGCAAGGTCGGTGGACTGAAGAACTGCAACAGAAGGTTACTGTCGTTTTCTGAAGAAATGCAAAGAGAGATTTCATAACAGTGTGACTTAGTGTGGAAGGAAGTAGATGAATACCTTAACGTAACAGAGCTTCACGAAAATGTGGAGGAAGTCAGAGAATTTGCAAGACATGACTTTAAAGATGTAAAGGAATGAATGTCAGAACTGTGTACACATATCAAAGTGCTGGAATGTCATAGTGAGTCCAGTGACATAATTGTGTCAAGTGAATCTACACCTAGGTTTGGAGGAAAAGATTCATACTTTAAGTAGACCAGAAGTTTCAAGAAAAGACCAAAAATTCGAGTATGATTAATTCAGTGGGGATGATGCTGCTAGACAAAGTGAGGAATTTAAAAATTATGAGATGAAGTTACTAAAACCTGACAGGTACTAAAGCTATGAGAACAAGGGAATAGCACCCAAAACCTAAATCTATTACAAGAATTGCAATTACAGAGTGCCACGAATTTGTCTAAACATTTTCCTGAGCTCAAGCCAGATGGGGATGTACACCCAGTGTACTTTTGAGATCCTTGCCACAAAAATGGAAGAGGCAAAAAGGATAGGCTTCATACTAAGTTATTTGGTAGGCATTGAGGCAGAATGGGAAGCAGCTCATTCTGAGGAGTTCACATCCTGGGCAAATTTTCAGGAAGAGTTTAAGAAAAAATACCAGTCTCAGGGAATTCAGGAGAAGTTAACATTAGAACTGGTAGATCCAAAATACTATAAAAGTTCCTGGGACTGTTTCAAAAACATATTGAATGGCACCTAACATGATCAAAATATTTTGGTAATCCAGTAGAGGAGATTCACCTTGCAAAGGTTTTAGTAAGGAGATTGCCTTATTTTGTACAAAAGGAGCTTTTGTATAGAGGATTGTCCACAGTGGATGATTTGTTGATGTTTGTGGAAAGTCAAGAAGCAGTGAATACTGAAGACACTGAGAATAATTTTAAACCAATAGTGTCGGGAGAAATAAACCATCAGAAGATAGATATGTATGTTACCTCAGTAAGCAAAGTCTCATTTGTTTCAGAGTCATTATTATTAATGTTAAGACCTAAGATGGTATACCCTACACTTCCGGTGACAGGGGTATACATTGTTAGTATTATGGGTTCTAAAACAATACAACTAAAAAAAGAAGTAATATTACCTTTCACGCTAAGGAATTTTGTGTACATGCAGACACTTTTAGTAGTGCCCAGTGTCAATTTGCAATTATTACATATAAAGTAATTTTAGATTTTGCAGCACGAGAATTGATGTGTAACTACAATAATATGTGTTATGTGATACCATTTAAGAATATGGGAGTAATAAGTAACAGAAAGTATGAGGCAAGGTTAGTGGCTACATGGAGCACATTGAGTTGGGAGGAACCTAGTGATCAGAAAGAATTGTTACACTTGCAAATAAAGCTAGAAGCATTTGAATCACATTTGTTAACAGACCAACAAAAAGAGGACTTATACCAAATATTGTTACTGCATGAGAAGGTATTTTCAGATAAGCCAGGCGTATGTGAAACTTATATATGTAGCTTTTTGATAAAGGATGATTCACCACTTTTTTTTGTAAACCTTATCACACACCACTGAGTATGCGACTAGTGACTACTAGTGCAGGAGGAGATACACAGGATGCTTGAAAACAACATTACTGAACATAATCTTGGTATATGTACCAATCCCCTGATAGTGGTACATAAGCCTTGGTATGAAGTGTATACTTGTGAAAATCCTAACAAAAAGTTTGAAAAATTCATGGAAATCTTCATGTCATACTTTGGAGCTGCATTTCAATTAAAAAAACAAAAATGTCAACCTAACTTCAAAAAGATCAAATGGATTACAACAGGTATTCGAATCTCTTGTGCAGAGAAAAGAAGATTACACGATATAGCAAAGACACAGAACATGCCTCCTGAATTTCATTTGTACTTGAAGAATTACAAGAGGATCCTCAAAAAAGTTGTAAGGAAAGCTAAAAGAATGGCAAATGACAAATACATTGAAAATTCAAAAAACAAATCTAAAGCTATATGGGAAGTTAAAAAAAAAGAAAAAAACAAGTGAAACTAAGCAATATAAAAATATGAACTTATGTTATGAAGGACAAATGATTTCTTGCTCAACAGAAATTGCTGGGACCTTCAACAAATATTTTGCAGTCATAAGTGAACAGTTGGTGAGTGGACTGGAAGAACACAACAAAATATCACCTCCATCATGCAATAGTGTGAGAAACGTGTCTACATATTTGTTCCTTTCACCCACAAATACTGAAGAAATTTTATCAGTTACAGAAACCTTGAAAACAGGGTACTCATATGGAATTGATGGAATACCAGATGCAATTTTAAAAAAATGCTGTCTTGCTTTAGCTGAACCCTTGACACACTTGTGCAACAGGTCACTGGCATCAGGAACCTTCCCTTCATGCTTATAAACAGCAAAACTGAAACCACTGTACAAAAAAGGAAATCCAGAATGCGTTTCAAGTTATAGACCAATAGCCCTTCTGCCTGTATTTTCAAAAAGTTTAGAAAAAGCTTTTTATAAGAGATTGTCTGATTTCCTAAATAAAAATGAAATTCTCTCTCCTTCACAGCATGGCTTCAAGAAAGGCTATTCAACTGAAAGTGCAATATTTGAATTTCTTAATGAAATCTATACTAAACTGGATGCAAGTGAGTTTGTGACAGGCATATGTCTTGATTTATCTGAAGCTTTTGACATCATTGACCATAATGCCCTACTGCAGAAGCTTGACCAATTAGGAATTAGAGGTATATCCAATGAGTGGCTCAAGACATACATACCTATGTGGTCGCAAACAGGTGGTTGAAGTGCTGTATACTGACCATAACAAAATCAGCTACTACTATTCAGGATATGAAAATGTGAAATATGGCGTCCCTCAAGGATCAGTATTAGGACCCATTCTGTTTCTCCTCTATATCAATGATCTTGTGTACAACAAGTATTGCCAAACTACCTTCCAATTTGCAAACGATACAAGCTTCTTTAGTAGCGGTAAAACAGAAGAAAAACTTAAAGACTCCACTATCCAAACAATGAACAGTGTAGAACAGTGGTTCAGCTACAACAAGCTAATTATAAACAAAGAAAAGACAGTAGCACTGAACTTCTATAATGTAAAAGGAAGACACCACCCAAACATAGAAATAGAACTTAGGGACAGAGTTCTTGAAAGTGTTGACAGCACTAAATTTCTGGGACTCTGGCTCCAGAACAACACAAAATGGGAGGTACACATTAAATATTTGCAAAGAAAACTAAGCAAAACCTGTTACATGATATGGATCTTAAAAACTTGTTGCACAAAGCCAGCCTGTTAAATGTATACTACTCCTATGTGCATTCTGTAATTAAATATGGCATAATCTTCTGGGGCAATACAACAACAAATATTAAACTTTTCAGGATGCAAAAGAGAACACTAAGAATTATTCAAGGGGTAAATAATACGAAATATGCAGACCCATATTAAAAAAACTGTCAGTTCTTCCTCTTCCTTGCATTTTTATCTATTAAACATTCGTTTTCATCAAACAATATATCGATAGACATCCAGATATCTTATTAAAAAATGAAGATATACATGCACACAATACAAGGCAAAAATCTGACCTTCATATAAAACAGGTGAGAACATCATTGTGCCAAAAAAGCACACTACATACTGGGATAAAGATTTTCAATAATCTACCTAACCATATTAAATCAACAGGTAAACTCTGTAGTTTTAAGGCTGAAGAAAAGGCATATTTAATTGATCATTGCTTTTACAGTCTGACAGAATATATAAAAGCCAAACAACAAAAATAAAGATGCATTATTAATATTCTACTTTGTATGTTGCCTGTAATGTTTGTTGTATGTATGAATCTTTGCTAAATTACTTCAATATCTAGTCCTTAGGATTGCAATACAAACTGTATTTTACCTTGTAAATACCTAACCATGTCCAATATCCTTGTATATATTCCATGCATATAGGATTTGAAGGACCAACTAATAAAAAAACCTACTTGTGGAGTAACATTAGTGCTGCATGCACATATGGTGAGTAAATATATAGAAACAGAGTGACTTAAACCATTCTATATTGATGAATTGTTGAATGAGAACAATATCTTAGCTCAATGGATTTGACCATGGGGTACAGGCAGGTCAGAATAGATGAAAATTCGAGAAAATATACATCTTCCTCGTATAAAGGTAAGTCTTTCCAGTTTAAAGTGTTACCATTTGGCTTGAATATTTCAGTGTCTATTATTCGTTAGAGCTTTGGATGCAGCATTAGATAAGGATCTACTAAAAGAGTTAGATACTGTAAGTAGATGATATATTACTAGCAGCAAAAACTTGGGAAGAACACTGCAATCTATTAACAAGTACTCTATATTGATTTTACATTAAAGATATTACAATTAAGGTTTCTTGACCACACTTCAGCAGAGATGAGTTAAAGTTTCTTGGGCATCTTGTAGGTGTAAACGGGATAAAATCCAACCCAGAATGATTATAGGCTATTATTGTCCTGAACCAAAGAATGTGAAGCAATAAGATCATTCCTAGGCTTAGCAGGATTTTATAGGTGATACATACAGGAATCATGGACCTTACCATTGGTGGGGAGGCTTGTGTGCCTCAGCGATACAGATGGCCGTACTGTAGGTGCAACCACAACGGAGGGGTATCTGTTGAGAGGCCAGACAAACATGTGGTTCCTGAAGAGGGGCACCAGCCTTTTCAGTAGTTGCAGGGGCACCAGTCTGGATGATTGACTGATCTGGCCTTGTAACATTAACCAAAACGGCCTTGCTGTGCTGGTACTGTGAACGGCTGAAAGCAAGGGGAAACTACAGCCGTAATTTCTCCCGGGGACATGCAGCTTTACTGTATGATTAAATGATGATGGCGTCCTCTTGGGTAAAATATTCCGGAGGTAAAATAGTCCCCCATTCGGATCTCCGGGCGAGGACTACTCAAGAGGACGTCGTTATCAGGAGAAAGAAACTGGCATTCTACGGATTGGAGCGTGGAATGTCAGATCCCTTAATCGGGCAGGTAGGTTAGAAAATTTAAAAAGGGTGGGAATTAGTGAAGTTCGGTGGCAGGAGGAACAAGACTTTTGGTCAGGTGATTACAGGGTTATAAATACAAAATCAAATAGGGGTAATGCAGGAGTAGGTTTAATAATGAATAAAAAAATAGGAGTGCGGGTAAGCTACTACAAACAGCATAGTGAACGCATTATTGTGGCCAAGATAGACACAAAGCCCATGCCTACTACAGTAGCACAAGTTTATATGCCAACTAGCTCTGCAGATGATGAAGAAATTGATGAAATGTATGACGAGATAAAAGAAATTATTCAGGTAGTGAAGGGAGACGAAAATTTAATAGTCATGGGTGACTGGAATTCATCAGTAGGAAAAGGAAGAGAAGGAAACATAGTAGGTGAATATGGATTGGGGGGAAGAAATGAAAGAGGAAGCCGCCTTGTAGAATTTTGCACAGAGCATAACTTAATCATAGCTAACACTTGGTTCAAGAATCATGAAACAAGGTTGTATACCTGGAAGAATCCTGGAGATACTAAAAGGTATCAGATAGATTACATAATGGTAAGACAGAGATTTAGGAACCAGGTTTTAAATTGTAAGACATTTCCAGGGGCAGATGTGGATTCTGACCACAATCTATTGGTTATGAACTGTAGATTAAAACTGAAGAAACTGCAAAAAGGCGGGAATTTAAGGAGATGGGACCTGGATAAACTGAAAGAACCAGAGGTTGTACAGAGTTTCAGGGAGAGCATAAGGGAACAATTGACAGGAATGAGGGAAAGAAATACAGTAGAAGAAGAATGGGTAGCTCTGAGGGATGAAGTAGTGAAGGCAGCAGAGGATCAAGTAGGTAAAAAGACGAGGGCTAATAGAAATCCTTGGGTAACAGAAGAAAGGAGAAAATATAAAAATGCAGTAAATGAAGCAGGCAAAAAGAAATACAAACGTCTCAAAAATGAGATCGACAGGAAGTGCAAAATGGCTAAGCAGGGATGGCTAGAGGACAAATGTAAGGATGTAGAGGCTTGTCTCACTAGGGGTAAGATAGATACTGCCTACAGGAAAATTAAAGAGACCTTTGGAGAGAAGAGAACTACTTGTATGAATATCAAGAGCTCAGATGGAAACCCAGTTCTAAGCAAAGAAGGGAAGGCAGAAAGGTGGAAGGAGTATATAGAGGGTTTATACAAGGGTGATGTAGTTGAGGACAATATAATGGAAATGGAAGAGGATATAGATGAAGATGAAATGGGAGATAAGATACTGCGTGAAGAGTTTGACAGAGCACTGAAAGACCTGTGTCGAAACAAGGCCCCAGGAGTAGACAACATTCCATTAGAACTACTGATGGCCTTGGGAGAGCCAGTCATGACAAAACTCTACCATCTGGTGAGCAAGATGTATGAGACAGGCGAAATACCCACAGACTTCAAGAAGAATATAATAATTCCAATCCCAAAGAAAGCAGGTGTTGACAGATGTGAAAATTACCGAACTATCAGTTTAATAAGTCACAGCTGCAAAATACTAACGCGAATTCTTCACAGACGAATGGAAAAACTGGTAGAAGTGGACCTCGGGGAAGATCAGTTTGGATTCCGTAGAAATGTTGGAACACGTGAGGCAATACTAACCTTACGACTTATGTTAGAAGAAAGATTAAGAAAAGGCAAACCTACATTTCTAGCATTTGTAGACTTAGAGAAAGCTTTTGACAACGTTAACTGGAATACTCTCTTTCAAATTCTGAAGGTGACAGGGGTAAAATACAGGGAGCGAAAGGCTACTTACAATTTGTACAGAAACCAGATGGCAGTTATAAGAGTCGAGGGGCATGAAAGGGAAGCAGTGGTTGGGAACGGAGTGAGACAGGCTTGTAGCCTCTCCCCGATGTTATTCAATCTGTATATTGAGCAAGCAGTAAAGGAAACAAAAGAAACATTCGGACTAGGTATTAAAATTCATGGAGAAGAAGTAAAAACTTTGAGGTTCGCCGATGACATTGCAATTCTGTCAGAGACAGCAAAGGACTTGGAAGAGCAGTTGATCAGAATGGACAGTGTCTTGAAAGGAGGATATAAGATGAACATCAACAAAAGCAAAACGAGGATAATGGAATGTAGTCAAATTAAATCGGGTGATGCTGAGGGGATTAGATTAGGAAATGAGACACTTAAAGTAGTAAAGGAGTTTTGCTATTTAGGGAGTAAAATAACTGATGATGGTCGAAGTAGAGAGGATATAAAATGTAGACTGGCAATGGCAAGGAAATCGTTTCTGATGAAGAGAAATTTGTTAACATCGAGTATAGATTTAAGTGTCAGGAAGTCGTTTCTGAAAGTATTTGTATGGAGTGTAGCCATGTATGGAAGTGAAACATGGACGATAACCAGTTTGGACAAGAAGAGAATAGAAGCTTTCGAAATGTGGTGCTACAGAAGAATGCTGAAGATAAGGTGGGTAGATCACGTAACTAATGAGGAGGTATTGAATAGGATTGGGGAGAAGAGAAGTTTGTGGCACAACTTGACTAGAAGAAGGGATCAGTTGGTAGGACATGTTTTGAGGCATCAAGGGATCACAAATTTAGCATTGGAGGGCAGTGTGGAGGGTAAAAATCGTAGAGGGAGACCAAGAGATCAATACACTAAGCAGATTCAGAAGGATGTAGGTTGCAGTAGGTACTGGGAGATGAAGAAGCTTGCACAGGATAGAGTAGCATGGAGAGCTGCATCAAACCAGTCTCAGGACTGAAGACCACAACAACAACAACATACAGGAGCAACCTATGAACAATTGCAGGTTTTAATACTTGTCAAACAAAAGTCAAAATGGATTTGGCATGAAGAGCATTCAGTAATATTAAGTTAGTGTTGGTAGAGACACCTATGTTAAGACATCCGTGTACGGGTAAGCCTTTTAAATTTAGTACTGATGTGTCATTGGCTGAATTTTTAGATATAAATTAAGGGAAAAAAACTTGAACATTAGTGTCATGCAATATTTTGTGTAATGTAATATCTTGTACAGACATCTTTTATTAACCTGACACGTTCCACATCATTACGAAGTGTTGTATTCATGATCTATGGAACAAGTATTAATCTAATCTAATCTAATCTAATCTAATCAGAATATGTAGTTGTTTGAAAACCGTTCCAGGGAGAGTGGGATATGACATTAGGAGACCATGATACCTTAGTGTTTGCTAGCAGAGCACTGAACAAACATGAGTTAAATTACACTACAACAGAAAAAGAGTTATTGGCCGTTGTATGGGGCATAAAGGAATTTCAGTCTCTGATTTGGAGGTCTCAAATTATAATTCGTATCCATCATCAAGCCCTGTCTTTTAATGGAAAATTGTATATTACATAGGAAATTCATTAGATGCATACTTCTCCTACAAGAGTATCACATAGAGATAAATTACATAAAATGTCCACAGAACCATTAGATGGGTACTTTTCCGATAAGAGTATCACACAGAGACAAATTACATAAATGGCTCAAAGAACGTGGCGCCTGATGTGTTGTCATGTCTACCTATACCTGTGAATGACATCGTGAGATCCAAGGCTCCTACAGAAACATTCAGTATAAATTTTTTAGGCTTACGTTATACCAACAATGACATACAGAGCTTGGTAGTGAAAATAATACGGACTATACCAGAGGATCTGTAGTTAAAAGATAAGCAATTACCAATGAAACAAGGCGGGGTTATTAACAATAATATAGCTGAATGGATAATACATGATGATGTTTTGTTTTGGAGAATAATAACTATAAGACTTGCATGGAGAGTATGTGGAGACAGAACTTGTTAAGTTTATCCACAAGGGATCTGGACACTTTGGAGTATGTTAGTGCATCAGACCTATAGTCAAAGAGAACAAAAGTAGTATCAGTTTTAAGATCCTGTGAAGCATGCAGAAAAAGTAAGATGGTAACCAAGCTGTAAGTTATAAGCTGTATCCTACAGTATCAAAAAGATTACTTGGTCTTACTGCATCTGACGTTTTTGGTCAACTTTCAACTAATAGAGGGGGAATGTAACAATATTAGCAGAGGAAAGTTGCTACTCACCATACAGCGGAGATGCAGCATTGCAGGTAGGCACAACAAAAAGATTCTCACAATTATAGCTTTTGGACATTAAGGCCTTTGTCAACAATAGACACACACACACACACACACACACACACACACACACACACACACACACACACGAACATACACGCAAATGCAACTCGCACACACAACTGCACTCTCAGGCAACTGAAAGATATTTTTTTGTACTAGTTGAGTACTATTCAAAATATGTAAAATTACATCCCATAAAACATGCAAACATGAAAACAGGGATTTGCTGTTTCAGGGAATATTTCAAAAGTATAGGACAACTAAGCAGATTATTAACAGATAATGGTCCACAGTTTGTGAGTCAGACATTTACAAAGTTTTTGATATGGGAAAGAGTTAAGCATATAGCTACCATTCACAAAGTGACGCTTGTGAATGAATTACGAAAGAGATATCATGACTACGTAGAAGCTACCGTCCAACTAAACATGTCTTCGCACAGTTAATTCTTGAGTTCCATGTTATCTACCATACATGGCATGCTTAGCACCTATGGAAATGGTGGACAAACTATTTACAGTAGGACCACTACTAAAAAATTTTAAGTGGCTTAATTGGAAGCAATGGGTGAAATACAATTATACGTAGACAACAGTTTATGTTTACATATGGAATAAAGTGTGCAGCAATGTAACTGTCAAGCACATGTTCCAGATTTAAGACTGGTGTATTGGTATTGATTCGCAGTCACTAGTTAAGCTCAGATATCAAAAAGCAGACAAGCAAATTTTTCCCTAAATAAAGTAGACCATATATGGTAAAAGGAATTCCACACCTGAAAGAGCTGTTTCTAGTAGCACCAACTACAGAGCAAGAGAAAGGATTATATAATGTGGAATTGGTAAAACATTATAAACAGACAGAATAACCATTATGGAATGGTAACAGCAAGCTGAGTGTAGCTAGCTGTGAATTTTGTAAAAGCAAGAATATAGCTCTCCAAGTTCCTTCTCAAACAAATGGAATTATCATTTTTTTAAAAGTATTAATTATATATAGTTTCTTTCTTACAGAAAAAGATACATACATGATTCTTTGTATACTATTGCGTATAATTGCTATTTTATATTTTTTGAGAGGAAAAATACAAAATGGTAAATTGGTTTTATATGGGAGGCTCTTTATAGGTAGTCGATAGAGATGACAACTTTCTTTTATTTTCCTTGTGTTATTGTTCTTTCTCTCCAGACTTGCAACAGAGATTTGCTGATATCATTTCAGATGTCTGTGATGGTGAAAAGTTGTGACAAGTTCATTCTTAGGAAATGCTGAACACCTTCTCCCTCCAGTGTCACAACAAAAACTTTTAGCATTTGTGGAAATTTCTTGGAGAGTATGTGTGTGTGTGTGTGTGTGTGTGTGTGTGTGTGTGTGTGTGTGTGTGTGTAATAGATTCTGCCTTTTGAGGCTCAACTTCTTCCTTTCATTGACTTTAACAAATCTATTCTTTGATTTCCCTTCTTCCTTCTCTGTAGGCATGTCACACACTGTGGGGGATGATAACAGGAGAAAGCCCCTGCATGCAGCACAGCAGTCTGAACTATGATGTGCTAACAGGAGCATAATGAGTAGAAAAAAAAGAAAAGAAAAGAAAAAAAACGATTAATTGACAGCGAAGAGGCATGATAACATGATAAACAAAAGGTCATTTCAGTAGAGGACATGAGAATTAGGCTATATTTAGGTAACATAATGGTCAATCACTGCAAACAATATTTAATCACCAAGATATGTCTATTATAATATAAATGTTTCACAAAATTTACTACAGAGATAAAGAAATAGATGACGCACAAGCACTGGAATGCTAGGGAATGCAGTCACACAACAGGGGAAATGGGAAGTGAGTGTAATAATAATAATAACAATAATAATAATATTTATTCAACATTGAATAATCAAATACAATCCCTAGAAATAATACAGTTTCAGGACATCATACAGATTATTCGTCTGAATAGGTCAGTTTATAAATTACAAACTAAAGATTTGTTTGTATTAATAAATTTTACATTTTGATGGATTTTACGTCTGGTAGTATACAATCACGATATTACAAATATTGTTTTTATCAACATTATATTAGTTGTAGGTTACTTAAAACTATGAGCTTGACATACTTATGAAAGACTTTTCATACAGATATAATACTCGTCTAGGGAATAAAAAGGGTTTTCAATTAGAATTCTTTTTAGCTGATCTTTTAATTTGATAGCAGGAAGGGTTGTGAGACTTTTTGGTAGGGCATTGGCCAGCTTCAGCCCAGCATGAAGTGCATTTTCATATAAAACTGTTCTGTGGCTATTTACATGGTATCTGAACTTTTGCCTTGTATCATATTGGTGCAGGTCACAGTTGAAATTTGGATTAATTGTTTTCACAAGCAATATAACTTTCAATATGTACACACCTATAATGGTAAGCACACCTAATTTTGGGAACAGGTTCTGACATGATTCTCGAGGTTTGGCACCACAAATAATTCTGATAACTATTTTCTGTGGTATTAATAATGTACTTAGGTTGGCTTGAGTTGTTGCACCCCATATTTCTACAGCATAGTTTAAGTTTGATGAGAATAGGGCATGATAAGCAGTTTTTAGTACACCCATGTCCTTACAATATTTGCTAATCATATTTATAGCAAACACATTCTTCGACAGCTTACATGCTAAGGAATCGATATGCTTGTCCCATTGGAGGCTGTTCTGGATTGTAATTCCCAAGAACTTTGTCCATTTTTCCTTTTTTACAATGGCATTTCCTATGGATAATTTCATGTCAAATTCTATTTGTTTCCTTGTCTTAAATTCCATCATTGCAGACTTTGAAGCACTTACATTTAGATGGCTTTCATTAAAATACTTGACTATTTCATTAGTTACACTGTTGCACTGTACCTCCAGACTCTCATAGTCTTTGTGTTTACACACTATTGATGTGTCATCTGCATACAATATTTTTGTACAGTTAGGAGAACAATGCTGTATATCATTGACATAAATCAAGAAAAGAAGGGGTCCCAAGACAGAACCTTGAGGCACTCCATATTTGATGTCTGTAATTTTAGATTTGTAAGACCCACTGTTTGTTTTAAGCAAGATAAATTGTTTTCTATTGCTCATATACGATTTTATTAGCTCATAGCCAGTTCCTCTGATACCCAGGTTCCACAGCTTGTCAAGTAATATGGTGATGTTGACACAATCAAAACCTTTTTCTAGATCAAGGAACACTCCAGTTACATACTCCTTGTTCTCTATGGTCGTTATTATTTTGTCTATTAATTGTGCTGCTGCTACTGATGTTGACTTGTTTTTCATAAAGCCATTCTGATTTTCGAATATAAAATTGTGTTGACTCAGGAATGTCATTAGTCTAGTATAAATAACTTTCTCAACTACCTTAGAAAATGCAGGTAAGATTGAGATGGGGCGGTAGTTTTCAATTTTAGATTTATCACCTTTCTTGTGAATCGGGGTTACTTGTGCTGTCTTTAGGCTATCTGGGAAACAACCTGATGCAATTACATCATTTACTGCTGTGGCCATGGCATCAGATATGTTGTCTATGCATCTTTTCAGTGTACTGATAGACAATCCATCATAGCCTGCTGATTTTGTATTTTTTAATGACATTACTATGTTTTTGACTTCCTTGTTATTTGTTGGGGCCAAGTATATTCTTTGTTTGATTGGAATGCCCCTATATCTATGCTGAACATTCTTAAAATGGTCATTGACAGGTTTTCCAACAGAAGAAAAGTACTCATTAAAAACATTTGCAATCTGTCACTGACATTTCATGATATGCCCTTTATGGTTTATAGTAAAATCACTTGTTGATCTGTCCTTACAATCCCTAAAGCTATTTATTACTTTCCAAACAGCTAAACCTGTGTTAGTAGAGTTTCTTAACATTGTGGCTACATATTTACTTTTAGTTTCTAGCAGAAGATCTTTATAGTAATCCTGATAGTTCTTAAATTCTACCTTTAGTCTATTATTAGTGTTATTATTTATCATTGCATACTGGAAAAGTCTAAGTTTCTCTCTTGCTGTTTTTACTTCATGATTTATCCAGTTACTTTTTTGTATCTTTTTGCAGTCATTTACTGTAAAGGTCATTTCTGGGCATGAGACATTGAAGCAATAATAAAAATCTGATGAAAATTCACTGAAAGTAATGCTGTTTTTTTCACCCCATTGTGAGCTTTTTAGCAAACTGTTGAAATCTTTAACATTGTCATCATTGGTCATTCTTTTTGTCACATATTGTTTCTCTTTTCTATTGACATGAAGATTTTCAGCTTCTATCAATACCTGTACTGCGTGGTGGTCAGAAATGGCAAGCTTCAGAACTGATGCACTGCATGTAAAGTGGGACACGTTAGTTGTAATGTTGTCAATGCATGATTTTACACTATTGACCTCTCTAGTGGGCTCGTTTATCAGAAATGTTAAGTTAAATTGAGCTAGTATTAGCATTAGTTTTATAGATACAGACTCATTGGACAGCAAGTCAATGTTTATATCTCCAGTTAGTATTATGTTAACCCATCCATTTTTATTGCAGTGTTTACTGCCAATGTCAACAAGCAGGTCATTAAGAACATCAAAGAAACTATCTAGGCTACCAGATGGAGGTCTGTATAGGCCTATAATAATTAAGTTCTCTTTCACTCACTTATAATTAATTGCTGCTAGTTCTATTACACCCTCAATGCTGAAAGCACTTACATCTATTACACTATAATTACTACCACTGGGTGCAAAGATAGCTACCCCACCACCACGTTTCTCTTTTCTACTGAAGGCAGAGCGAAAGTTCATGGAAAGTGGCTTACATACACTAATCAGCTCATCTGTGTACCAGTGTTCACTTATAACCAAAACATCAGTGTTATCAATTGCTGCAATGGTATCCAACTCGTTGTGCTTATTGCCAAGACTTTTAAAGTTCTGCTGAATTAATTTGAAAGTGAGTTTGGATTGTTGAGCGCTTGATGGACGTGTCACCCTGCCAGAACCAATTATACATTTATCCCTAAAAAAGAAATATCAGTTGACAGAGTGGGTTTGGTATTTTTCACTATCCATTTATTCAAGTTGGTCTGTTTCCATGTACTGGGAGCTTGGGAAGAATCAGCTTTATCTGGTGTTTTCAGCAGCCATTTGTCCAATG
Source organism: Schistocerca americana (assembly GCF_021461395.2). Classification (NCBI taxonomy): domain Eukaryota; kingdom Metazoa; phylum Arthropoda; class Insecta; order Orthoptera; family Acrididae; genus Schistocerca; species Schistocerca americana. The sequence goes on from NC_060127.1 coordinate 199,670,888, forward strand.
TCGTCTGTCTATACTCATTCCTGCAGTCTTCTTGTGTTGTGGAGCACTCATTCTTCGAATGTGTGTGTTTTGAGTATACGTTGTTCCTAGCATTTAGTACGATTTCACAAATAATGGACGCTAAGTGACTTTTTCCGCGCCGATTGAGGTGAAGGCCGTGAGTGGTGTAAAGATCTCTACTAAAATGTTGCACGTTGACCATTTGTACATTTGCGTAACGGTTGCAAATTTCTGCATATTGACTGTTTGTATATGCTACTGCCCTGTTTACACACGAGAACTGAGGCAAGTCATACCTGTGTGGAATATCGAGAACAATGGCGTTTGAGTCATTTAGATGGTTTAGGGCAGATTTTAGGGCATTTAGCAGCATGCAAACCATCGTTGTGTGCGACGTCATGTGCACCACCACATATTACAATGAAATCTTCCTTTATTGTCTTTCGAGAGATATTGTTTACAGTTGAAAGCACTTGGTCAAGACGAGCGCCAGGTTTAATGAAACCTGAAGCATTTACTTCACTGTTTACGCTTTTTATTTCGTGCGCAAGGCCTCTAAGATGACTATCACCCATTAAACATACGTTTATTCTTCTTGCTGCATTTGTGGTGTAAGTTAAATTAACTGTCGTCTTGAATGTTGAATTTACCTTGCTTCTGTTTACGAGTGACGGCTTTGGCTGGCGAGATTCCACATTTTGCTTAATAACAGGCTTTTCTTTCAGATGGTGCACGATTTGATCTTTTGTAGATAGGCCTACCGTTTTTTGGAGCACGGCAGGAGAATGTATTACTAAAGACGACGAAATGATTGCGCTATCCTTAGCGTTACCGGTACACCCAGACTGTGTTGGAAAACTTGAAATGGCGACGGAATCTTCGGTCACTGTGTACACTTTATTTCTGTCGAATTCACTTACGCCCTGCTCGGCGGTTTTTAGTTTTCTATGATCATTTTCAAGACATTTGAGTCTATCAGCTAACACTTTGTTTTCTGCCAAGGATCTGCGCACAATTTCTTGCAACGAATTAATAGTTTCAACTAGTTTTGCTTTGTCAGGATGGACTTCACATGTTACACACTTACATTTTGATCTGGATGATTTTTCACTGCGAGTTTTTTTGCGTGGCACTAGACTTTGAACTTTGCGGGGCACTTTTGTTGATCATCTTCTTGCTATTGATGCCGGATAACATTTGGAAATTCGAAATAGCTGGAGGCACAAATTCACTAAACTCCTCAATCGCTGCCATCTTCATGGGGAAGTAAAGGAGATGTTGAGAACTGAAAGAATGGCATGAACAATGTGCACAGTGAAAAGAAAACTGCTTCTTTAGCTGACCAAAACAACATTCTATCATGAACCTTTTTCTTAAAAAGCCTGTTGAGTAATTTGTGATTCTCTTCTGTTGGCTTGCAATAGGAGCCATCAATAACGGCTCTAAGCCAAATCCTTCATTCTCCAAAAGAGCAGGGTTCTGAAATTCAATTAGCACTTCCCCGACACTTGAATTTCTCCATATATGGTTGTTGTGTGCTGACCTGGGCTAGCTAACCTTAACATTAGTGAGCTGTTCCTTTACACTGCACATGGCCTGCACATTTATATGAGCATAACCCTTTACATTCATATATTCATCACCATATGGCATTGATTTGAAATTCGAATGTAAATACAGTCAGTTTCACCTATAGCACTTGGAAATTCACATTTTTTTATCCATTTTTTTCTTGCCACAATCTCATCATGCAGTGAAGATGGATATTTGATCTGCAAGTCAGCATTTTCCATCATTCTTAGAAACTCTACTCACTTTAGTGTGATAGATCCACACTTTTTCTGCTATGCCAAACTGGAATCTTAGATCAGGTGAATACTGGAGGAATTTCTGACAATAGTGCTCCACTTCTTCTTTCCCTTGTGTCTAGAAGAAAATATTTGTAACCCATCTAACATTTTCATCATTGAAAGTGGACGTCAACATGGTCTGTAGAATTTTTCACGGTGTACATGTGTTGCTAGTGGGGCTATATCTGCATTCTGCAAACATGAGTCTATTACTGACCATACTTTACATTTTAGAAGCTGTTTGTGCCAGAATGAAGTCAGAGCTTTTTTTTATCCATACAGTTTATATAATGATGAAGCCAGAGATCAAGGCAAAGGACAAGCTTTTTTCACAAATGTTGTCCCCAGGAGCTAAAACTTCTGCTTCATATTTTTCTCATAGTTTCTGAAGCTTAAGCTTCAAAATTCGAAGGAAAAGCATTGATTCACATTATTCATAGAGCCCAATATGTATTTACAGACACATAACTTTTGGTCTAAATAACTACCAATAACTCCACTGTATTTAAAACTGATTTTCACTCTGTCATTGCTTTTGTCTGTTCAGTTCCACCTGCATACTTTATAGCTCTTGAAATCAGGAAAAACCTCCACAAGAAAATAGCTTGACCAAAGGCTAAAATCTGTTACTGGCACCACAAAATAAAGCTGACTTTTCACACTCAAATTAACTTTTTAAGCAATGTGAGTCTAGAGCAGGGGGTGCCAGCCAATTCATTTTTTAGTAGCCTGGAAATGTGTCTTGTATAGCCAATGGGAGGATGGTTGGATAACCAAAGATAACCAAAGATGAGCAAGAAAAGAGGATGCCTTATGAGAAATGAAATTTAAACAATTTTATATTATTTGCAGATTATTTACATTACATCATAAAAGCTTGCCTTCTTTGATGACACCCCAATTTCCATATTTTTCCCCTACTTTCTTGACGTGTATGTTACTGTGACATTTTGATCTGTGGTATAGCCCAACATGTGTGCTCACTTGAAGTTTGCTAGTTTATTTGGGATTTGGTCACAGTTTGATAGTCTTTAGGTATCTCACAATTACCTCTGTTGCTATTGATGGACAGCCAACGAGGTGTCTCGGCTGTACGAGACACAAAATATTTTTTGTTATTGTTGTTGAAAATTTTCTGCAATCATTTTCCAAATACATTGTGCATTATGTGGTTATATCCATAGCAGGATTTGGCTCAATTAATTCAACTCGTTGTCTGCTACTCTCTCAGTGGGCACTTACAACACATTTTGGTACACTGCCTTATCTTCCTAACACACTTGATGAAGCTCACTGGTAATGTTGCTTTGCTAAACACATACAATGGCATTGCCCAGTTCTGAGAGAGGCATTACCACTGACTTGTTTCAGAATTATGGACACATGAAGGCTATGGCCAAAGGGAGTGATAGTTAAAAAGCTACAGACATTTTCTTTGGCACACAGGCTTGTTGTTTCTCTGGCTTCACAGAAATTAAGAATTTAATAATGGGTTGAAAGTGACAGCACCCTAAAGTTTAACAAAAAACGTATTCTGTAGGTTAGGAACATTAACCTTTACAATACTAAATTGAGACCATCAGTATTTCAAGGAATGGTAGGCAGATCTTTATCCATTTAAATTAACATAAATTAGTCCTATATAAAGAATTTCTGCTGAGAGTTGTGAGTTGTCACATATTGTTTAAGCAACCTAAGAGTGCCACCAAAATGTTGAGCAATTTTGAGAAGAAGAATGTGTAGGAATGATGTTGTGTGTCACATACAGGCTTACTGATTAAATGGGTGTACAAACCAGTAAGAGTTAAAATATTTCTCACATTTCACATAAAAAAATTCTGTACTGATAGTGTGTCTGCCCATGTATCAAGCACAAAAGAAACAGGAATATAAAATTTTATGGTACAAAATGTTGCTTTTCCAATCATACTGTGGCCTGTGTGTCTGATGTAGATGCATATAACTGGGTTTTATCAGGATATGTTACCATATCCAACACTTTACTCTGCTATATCCAATTTTAATGAGCAGCACATTTGAAGACTTTCATTGTTGGTGCTATTGATTCCTCACACATTATCAAATAACAATGTCCTGAAATGATGTAAAGTGGAAGAAACTGACAAGAGTAGAAATGAAGTGTAAATGGGACCTGTCAACACTGAATTTTGGCTTTGATCCAGACTAAAACAATGTTGTCATGCGATGTAATATGTGCACAAACTGAAAGAGAACAGAGTCGTGCAAATATTTGTTTCAAGGCTATATTATTTTTGGGATTGTAAGTTGTGGTACCAAACTGATCTGTAGCTCAACATGAGGCCTAGGTTATGTTGAATGGTGACAGTTTGGTTGCAAGTTGGCAAAGTGGTATCGTAAGCTGCAGTTAATCCAGAATGAAAAGACTCAAACCAGGGAAAACTTATAAGCAACTATTTGTGAAGTATTGCTCTAGTAATCTGAGGACAGAAACTTTCAGATAAGAGTTACTAATGGCCCATTAAACCCAAATGAAAGGGTTATACACAGGCTCTGTGGGCATAACAAGGAGAAAATGTAACAGCTGCGATTTTGTACAGACATTGTACGTTAAAGCTCGATTTTTGGCAGGTTTCAATCAGTGGTCAACTGACCTGTTTGTGTGAGTGGTCACATTACAATTACAAGAATGTGTGTCAACAGGATATAAACACTAATCTTCTGTCTCTTAACAGTGAGTGGGACTGTCTGAACAGGGAGTTGGACATCCATATCTGGTCTAATGATACGAATCTAACTTAATTTTTATAACTGGCATAGATTTTTGTAGTGAATGACAAATGCAGCAGTTTTCATCTCTTTCTATTTCTGTTGTAACGACAGTAGGAATGCATCTAACAAAATGTTTCAAAACAGCTTTGAAGCTTTAGATAAAAGTGAAATATATTTCTTACTAAATTAATTCCGCAGATAATCTCATTCAAGTGCGTAACCTTAACAACGATTCACTTAGTAGTTGGATCAGAAGAGGCTGTGCAGTTCATTTTAAACCATCTGAAAAGCTAAGAAATTATTAATGAAATGTAGGGCACAATCAGCAAAAGAATTCAAAAGAATAATTGAAAGAATATGGAATGTATATATATCCTGGGTGAATTTTAACTGGCACTAATATCAACAGACCTTCAATGTTCAAAATATTTAAGATCAAAATTCATCAATTAAATTTATGTTCTTCTTCTCGTTATCGCCATTGTGCATAGAGCTGGTTATCACAATGCTGTTTACCGGCTCGCCCCTCCTCTGTTCACGCAAATTCCTCTTCTCTGCTTCGATCCAGTTAATGCAGGGTTCTCGACGCGGGCGAAATGATAAACAGATGTGGTTATTTGTATAAATATCGATATATAAATTTGGTTTTCATAATAGCTTTTACGACACTATTTCAAAGTACGGTTAGAATACACATTTTTGATCAATACTGGCACGTCGGAACTCGTTATACATCCGCCCTTTGAAAACATTATGTTTGCCATAAAATAACTTATAAGTCTATCGTTGGGCTAAAGAAAAGAGCCAGAGAAAAAATAATATGACCCATTACAATGCCCACACTCGTTATTGTCGTAAATTTCGTGCTTTTGCCTCTTCTTGAGCATTAATTTGTTCTGTTTTCGGGAGAAACTGTTAATGTTCCTTGACGAAGTGAATTTTGAGTGTTCCTCCATTAACCCTTTGTTGCCTGACGGTACTTAAAAGTACCAGTAAGTTTTGACTCTCATTATTTTCTCGTGGTGCAGTTTCGTGATCTGAGAGCCTGTTGGTACGTAACAGTAACTCTGCTCTACTGTTTCATAGATGTTATTTTGCAATACATAGACCTCTCTGGCGGTCCGAGCTAGAAATTGTTTTTCGCGCGCTACTGTGAAAACAGAAGATTGTATGTGCTTGTTTCCATGCTGTTGCCTGAATTTGTGCGCAATTTATTGAAACTTCCGTTGAGTTTTCCATTGTACGCACTTAGCTTCTTTGTTTTTTTATAATAGTTTGAAGCATTACGTTACAAGTGAATGAGATAAAGTGGAAAATATAAGGCGGACTTATTAGTACCGTCAGGTTGTGCAGACACTGGACTCGTATTCGGGAGGACGACGGTTCAATCCCGCGTCCGGCCGTCCTGAATTAGGTTTTTCGTGATTTCCCTAAATCACTCCAGGCAAATGCCGGGATGGTTCCTCTGAAAGGACACGGCCGACTTCCTTCCCCATCCTTCCCTAATCCGATGAGACCGATGACCACGCTGTCTGGTCTCCTTCCCCAAACCAACCAACCCACCATCAGGTTGTGCGAACACTTTATTGAAGCAACAATGCGCTACCTCTCACTAGTTGGTCTGTCCACTTTTTCTCACACAGAAATCGGTAAATACATTTGCCTGTGGAACAATTAGAACAAACAGGAAAGGTTTGCCAGGGAATTTACCTAAAGAAAAATGTCTAAATCAAATCACAGAGAGTCATCTTTAGACCTAACAATATTTCAATGGAAGGAAAATAAAGTAGTGTATTGTGCGTCAAACTTCCATGGCACTGAACAGAGTGTAGTGACAAGAAAACAGAAAGATGGAACTAGTATGACTATAACATGTCCAGTTATTGTATGTGATTACAATAAAAACATGGGTGGGGTGGATCATGCAGACAGATTACGTTCAACTTGTGGTCTTGACAGGCGATCAAAGAAATGGTGGCACCGTCTCTTCTGGGGAGCAATACAAATTGCTTTTGTCAATGCTTACGTCATTTTCAGTGATCTACATGGGGCACTGCCAGTGCTGGAATTCAGGCGTGCTGTGGCACTAGGGCTAATGAATGAATATGAAGTGCCAAATCTCAGAAAGAGAAACTCTGGTAAAGATGAAATAACTCTCCCAAAGAGAAGGAAGGATAACATTTCTGTTCCGAAGGATGTACGTCTTGGAAACCGAGGAAACCATTTTGTAGTGTTGCGTTGTAAAAGAGGACGATGCGAAATGTGTACGAAAAATAAAATTTAGCCGAGACCACATTCACAATGTAGTACATGTAAAGCGTATTTGTGCTGCAATGAGAAAAAGAACTGTTTCATACAATTTCATGAGGTATCACTAAATATGTCAAAAATGTATAGCTAAGTTACTATGTATTGTGAAGTTGCTCTAGAATAAATTTATGCAAAATTAAAAAAAAAAATTCAGAAATATTATATTTCTGTTAACTAATTTTCTAATGTAAAAATATTTAATATTTATGTGGAATAAAGCACAAGTTACAAAAATTGGAGCATTTTTCTGCGCATGTTGTGATTCTGTCTGTGGAGTCTGACGGTACTTCTGAGTACCAGGAGAGAAAAGAGTTGTGAAAAATAAAATAAAATTTTACAAAAAATCCTACCGTCATTTAAGGCCACGATAGTATAAATTCTGCAAAGAAAATGCTAAAAAGTAAATTTTTTCTTATGTCAGGAAACAAAGGGTTAAAGAGACCATGTGCTTCGATTATATGGGAATGAGGCTAATATCACAGGCTAACAAGACCGTAGCTGATACTCTATGATCAAGACTGCAGGACTTCTGATGGGAGAAATGCTATAATACGGTGGAAGAAATTCTGTGGGTCGTATTAATAATTTGAGCAATGTGTATCTATTATAATTATTATCTATAATAGAACCATGTTTATATTAGCGGTCTTTTATCAGCAACTTTTACACTTAATGTGAAGATTTATGCAAATTTTGGATTTTCCCTCTTTATTTTCATCAAATGATTAAAAATATATGTTATAAAAACTAATAAATAAGAATTCACAATTCATAACGCAGTCTAACACAACAGTCGCGACACTTTGCCTCGATTTGTTGCCTACTGGAGCACCAGTGCACCAAGCGGCCAGGAAGTAAAATTGTTGATTTCGGTGCGATTATGAAAGCGAAACCAAACAGTATTTTTTTTTTTAATTTTGGTTTGTATAATCGATTTTACAAATGGGAGCGTCTGTAGTGCAATAAATTGCAGCAACATCAAGAAGAAGATACCACATCTGTCTTTTTTTTTTTAGGTTTCCTAAGGACCCTGACAGCTATATACCATCACGTTACTAAACCGTAATGCTAGGATTCGCTTACAAACTACATGTGTATTAATGATCAATGTTTCGTTTTATGAGCATAAAATGGCTAGTGAAGAGCAAACGAGAAGATCTTGTGAAAAAAAAAGACCTGGTTTACCTATACTGCGAACAAAACCTATTCAAGAAAGCAAACAATAATAAACTTGTGAGGAATGCAATACCCACCCTGTTTGACATCCCAAATAAGCCACCTCGACTGACGGTGAAGACCAAACTGCCACAAAGTTTCGGCAGTTCATCTACAGCTGTAAAACACTCTTATGGCACAGAAGCAGCCAGTTCAACTCTCCATATGTCAGTGCCAGATTTATAAGAATCGTCAACACAGACCTGTATTGACAATGAAGTGGTTAGATCAAGCACAGTTATTCTTATCTTTCAAAAGCGTGTGTCCACCTTTTATAGTAGAGGGTACAGCATTTCTCCGATATTGATGAACTAGTGAATGTGTTATCGTAACTTCTGAAAGTGTTATTGGCTTAGAGGATTTGGAGCTAACATGCACACCATATTTCTCCCACTATTTGACAGTTGCTTGTCCCACTTAGATTACCGTAATATAAAGATTTGATTTGATTTATTGAGCACCCGTTTTATCATGTACAGTGATATGGGATTTGTCATATGTTACATACAGAAAAAATATGAATAACAACATATTATGTAAAAAATATCAGTGAACAATCTGAATAAAATATTTGGGCAAAAACAATTACAAATTTATATCATGTAAGCTATAAGGTCGTACTTGTGGTAACAGACGACAATGACTAAAAAACAGTAGGCCTACGGAACAACAAAAGGGGTGTCGATCCCTTTTGCACGTAGAGGTATACGTCTTATATGTAAATCATTGTGTTTATATTCTTTTGATATCAACGTGGTAAGCTAAATTTCTACCCAATGTCGTAAGCGTTTTTTCACGAATGTGTTGTAGCCTGCCACTGGATTTATGATTTTTATCCCTACTTGCGCTTCTCTTTGAAGTCTTTTCAGAAACATCTATATCTTCTGGTATTACACAAGCTCTTGGAGGCAATAAAATAATTCAACTTTTTCGTAATTCACATAGGAAAGGATGAAAAGCTAGCATTATGCTTACGGCGCATCTAAAGTTCTCCTTTCTCGTCGCTTGAAGCGCTAGTGTTGCTCCAGCTGTCAAACGGTAACAACATTAACAGCAGTGAGTGTCGCGACTGTGATTCGACTGTGATATCTCATGTTAGACTATGATATGTTGTGTTTGGAGTTATCATTTGAAGTGACGACTCAGTCTGGGTGTAGTTTTATCTTTAGATCTTATGAACTTTGAGCTATTTGTTTTGTTTTCGAGTTGCGCGTAATGTTTGTATGCCGATAGAAACATAAAATCAAAACAACCGAGTGACGGGGTTGTAGTAGGCTGTAATTGGAAGATGTCTCTGATAAATTTCAGTAGTGAACGAGAGAGCAATAAGCGACGAGAGGAATTACGGACGGCGAGAGAAAGAGCTTTAAAGAAGGTATAGTAGTTGCTGGTTCCCGTAGAATTTGCGGATAATGCGATATCCGATGGAAGTTTGACTGTGAAGACGCATACTAATTAAAAACAAATAAAATCGTATTTTACAGTCAACCACATAAATTTACTACTATTTGTAGTATTCACTGTAGAACAGTGTGATGGTTGTGAGTTCGCGAAGCTAACAAATGTCAACATGAAATCTTCGCGGCTGTCTCACGATTATTAACATGAGTGATTATTCGACCCTTTACCCTCACAAGAGGATTAGAATAAATGTTCTCATATTATGCGTCTGAAGTTGCTCACTGCATAGATAGTAGGAATCCATGTGAATTTAACCATTCTAACCACAAAAAACCCTCTCCAAACTCTACCATGCTTCTGCGCCAACCTTTCGCATTGTGATGGTATCTTAACACCCTTGGATTGTGAGTGTGCAGCTGACAGTGCGACTCTCAGCTCCCTTGGGCTATCACATTATGTGCGTGCAGGATTACCTGTACAGCGACAGTGCTTGCATACTCCTGTGTTCCATAATGGGACGTGCCGTTCTGAAAGTAAAACTTTAAGACTCAAAACACAAATGGCCAGGTTCCCTGCCATTTGGTAATCATACTGCCTGTCCTTGCAGCTCTCGCCTCCCACCTAAGCTTGGAGCAGCGCTCATATCTCTCCCTCACAGCCTATCATAGGCCAGCCCTGAAATGCTCTTCCAATCAGCCTACATCACATTATAGTGAACGTTTGCCTCCCACCAGAGTTGTAACTGTGGACCAATCTAGGCCTCTGGACATGCTGTAGGTCAGTCTGTCAACATGTATAGTTTTCTTTCATTTATGTTCATTCACTTCGCCAACACATATCGAGATTGTCAGATTCCAATGTAATTGACACTTCAGGCTCTGCTACAAGTCAGTCTGTCAGCACACCTAGTTTTTTTCCAGTCACCAAAGAAATACAAACATCTGTAACCAACATCAAAATTCATGATAACCAGACCAGTCAGAGTTATTGTGCCACACTCTATATTGATAACAAATGTACCCAATTCATACCTTCAGCCAAAAGAAATCATCAGATTCAGCGATTCTCTTTGGATACTGTATACCTGCTATGACTAACTTCATCAAACTGCCAACAACGTCATGGAATGTAAGAGCAGGCAAGGAGAATCTGTATCAGTGAAACTATTCCTGCAGCCCTATTGGAAGTTTCCAGTTACATGAACTGAGAAAGAAAGCATATGCGGCACAGAATAACTGAGTGTACTTTGACGTGTTGTCAGTTTAGAACTGTTTGCATTCTGTGTAGCCTATATAAACTTTTGAGAAGTTGTAGAATTTCAGCTGTGCACTCACAGAACCATTTGATGAGTTCTCATATTGGGCTATTTGAAGGTAACAACTGGCCAGATGCCGAAATAAATAAATGGGAGATTGAAAATGGTGTGAGAGAGAGAGGGAGAGTGGAATATGAAGTTTTCAGTCACCTTGACTTGTGACAGGGAGACTGGGACTTTCCTTTTAAAAAAAAGAAAAAAACATGATTGCAGAAAGTTGTTCAGTGGGCTATGAAGAGAAGCGGGTTGGGGTAGCTTGTAGTGTGAGACTGTTGTCAGTGTGCCTTGTCACCATATTACACAGTTCTCTGCAAGAAATACTTTCTTCCACAATGTCACATTACTCCAGAATATGATCCCATAAGGCATTAGTAAATGAAAATAGGCCTATAAGAAGTAAATCCACTTTGTGACATTTTCATCTTCAGAATGTGATACTATCTGTAGCATAGATGTAGACATTTAAGATGATATGATACATGTGCCTTCCAGTTCTGGATCTTAGCAGTTGGGATTAGTGAGATTAGATTAGATTCAGTTTTTGTTCCATAGATTCAAAAATGAGATGACTCTCATGGGTGTGTAACAAGTCAGAAAATCTAAAATAAAAAACATAAAACATCTGAATATAATTCTCACTGCCCTGATTGTCAAAATATGTTATGTTGTTGTGGAACTGCTAATTTTTACAGGTTTTTACCCTGGCAGAATGAAACATAGTTATGCACTTTTAATAAATTTATCATACATAAAATATGTAATCTTGACTTTTGACCAGATGCTGTCAAAACTGAAGTCTAGCTCACATTTTTATTTAAGCTGGTCTAACAGTCCTGTTAAGATATTTTTCTATAGAGTAGAAGGAGTTGCCTGGCAGAAAGTCTTTCAGATTCTGTTTAAAGTGAAACCAAGTTTGCTGGTTGCTGAAAATTATTGAAAATGTTGTTCCTGGACATAAACACACAACAATTTAGAACTTTTTTTCATTTATTGACTAACCTTCATGCATTATTTCTTTAGTTGAATGGTTAGTTAGTTACTTGTTCCATTTATCATACTCACTCAGAATAAACATTATGATGTGAAATGCGTTAACAAAACAAACATAGAACACTCAACATACAACTAAAACAAATAATATTAATATGACTACATGCAGGCCATTTATGGTTTTTTCCTCTAATATTGACCATTTCTGCCTTGGTGACGATGAAGGAGTTGTTAGGGAGAAATTGCAGCTTGTAGAAATTGTAAATATGTCATCTTACTAATTAATTTTCGACAAAAGCTGCTTTTTGGTAGTATTTTATTTCACCATATTAGTTTCGGGCATTGTCCATCATCAGTGGTAACTGTATTACATAAAAGGCACATATTTCTTATAATAAGTTACTTACAGTGTACATTGTAGAGTTTTATGAATCTGTGATTTTCAGTTACACATAAGCAATGTTCGATAGCATATCCCAGTGACAATATTTTGTAGTGTTCATTCATTAATGCAATTACATGATTTATATATACATATATGTGATCATCATAAGGAACTTTTTTTTACAAAATATAAGCAGTTGTTATTGGCAAATACTATTCATGCAAAGATTATTTTCGGTATAGCCTATGTAAGGCTAGCCGAGCTATGCTTGCCTCAGTTCTTTATGTGTATTGCTACAACCCTTTGTGTACATAATTGGTTCGTGCTTAGTGTTACTTAAATACCGTCTTCAAGTTAATGCTTTTGCAGAATAAAGTTGTATTCAGTCTATTGGTCATGTTGTACTTTACCTAATTACGACTCTGGTTGGTCCTCCATTTCTTCTCATGTTAGCAGATGGTCTCCTCCACACCAAGCTTCAGATATTTCACAGGGGGAAGACATGATCATGACATTCTGCACACAATCATAGCATCAAGACACCTGACCTCGCTCCCAGCAGCAGCTGCACCAATGAACTAAACAGGCTACTAAACAGCAAAGTACACATACCATATTTCTGTCCTGCTCTGATTGTTTCATTAACCATGAGTGCCCAGACTACCGAAAACGCTGGGCTGCGTGTCATAATTGCAACAAAAAAGGTCACATTTGCTTCTGTTTGTGATGCAAAAATTCAACACAATGATCCTGATGCGTATATGATCATAAACATTGTATCAGCTATTTCCGTTGTGCCAAACAAGCTTTTTTTTTGTGAAGTTCTGCACATACAAGTAGATACAAGACCTTTGGTAACCTTGTTAAACGCACAAACTTGTATGGCTTTCGGCTGCCCTCTGCTTCTCTATGTGTCATGAAAGTTAGTAAATTACAGTAAACAGAGTATTCCTATTCACGTCCAATTCTCCGTCCCAGTGACCTACAAGTCAGTAGTCTGGTCATTTAAATTTCTTGTTGTAGATAACACATTAATGGAGGATCTTTTTGGAGTAGATGCTTGTAAGTTGTGTGGTTTTACCATTTCAGATTAAGTGAATTTAGTGTGTGAACAAGTGTCACATACATAGTTGGATGTATTATGTTCTGATTCTTTCTCTTTCTTCTTTCCTGGATTGGGTTGTGCCAACAATTTTCCAGCACAGATTACCATGAAACCTGCTCAGCCTTGGTTTTTCGAGGCACATTTGGTTCCAGTGTTACTTAGGGAACATGTCAAAGATGAATTAGATCACGTCACAGAATTCAATTTTGTTTGGCCTGTTGCATCAAGTGAATGATCTATCTCTTAGTGAGTTATAGTAAAGAAACGGTTAGGCCCGTTGCGCCTCTACAGCAATTTTAAAGTTTCTGTGAGCTCATCTGTAGTGGCTTTGTACCCAATACCATGCCTTGACAAACTCTTTGCGAAGTTATCAGGTGGTCAATATTTCTCAAAAATTGACTTGTCAGGTGCCTATTTACAACTCTCGTTAGGTACCGAGTCACAGTGCGTCAATATCCTCCTTTGGGATATCAGTACCCCTTTTGGACTGTATCCGTACTTGCAGTTGCCTTTTAGAGTTGCCAGTGCTGCCATTTTTCAGAATTTCTTTGAACAACTTACAGCATCTGTGCCGTGTTGTGCAAACTATTTGGATGACATTTTAGCTTATGGTGCCTCCACAGAGGAACATTTACAAAATCTCCACACTCCTTTTTCTTTTTTTTTTTTTAAACCTTCTGTTGTTTATCTTTGGTTTGAAGTTTCTCACGATGGTATCAGACCCCTGCACGAACATATTTCTGCTGTTGTGTTACTTCCCCACCCTGTGTCGGTCAAGGAACTTCAGGTTTTTCTAGGCAAAGTCAGGTACTTCCATAAATTTTTGCCTGGGACAGCAACAGTCTCTCACCTGTTACGTGCGTTGCTGTGCAAAGGGACTCAGTTTCTATGGTTGCCGTGTTGTGAAACTGTGTTTTTCACCCTTAAGATCATTCTGCCGTCTGCAACTTGCTTAGTGACGTACCAGCCGGGTCTCACTTGGTCCTTGTGATGGACGCTTCATAGCACAGATTGGGGCAGTACTGGCTCGTAGATATTCTGATGGCTTCGAACGGCCTATTACTTATGTTTCTAAAAAATCCTGAGCTCCTGCTGAAACTTCTCAGATAGAGAAGATTTGGCCATTGTATATGCTGTGAAGAAATTCCATGTTTTCCATATGGCAGAATATTAATCCCAAGACATCAATGAATGAAAATATGCAAAAAATGTTAACTTTCTGACTTCTTCATACCCAAAGTTTGCAATTATTCTTATGGCAAAAATAGCTGAACCTGAACTTTCAGCAGGTCTTCTGTATGGATTTTCCTGTTTTAAGTTTTCATCAGTATGAAAACATAATTGTCTTAATTGTCTACCCTCCTTATTATTTGTTGTTGGTATATTCTAATTGTGTAATCAGGCCTTGTGCAGTATTGAATTGAATGTACTGTGTTTAGAGTTCAGTTGCAGAAAACCTGATATTCATTTTTGAGACTGAGTGAGATGGCACTGTGGCTAGCACACTGCACTCACATTTTGGAGGACAGTGGTTCAAATCCCTGTCCAACCATCTAACTTAAGGTTTATCACGATTTCCATGAACCACTCAAGGCAAATGCTGGGATGGTTGCTTTGAACAGACATGGCCAATTTCCTCCTCCATCCATCTCTAATCTGAGCTTGTGCTCCAGCTCTAATCATCTCATTGTTGATGGAATATTATACTATGATCTTCCTTCTTCCTTCCTTAATTTTTGGGAAATAATTATTTACCTTTTCATGTGTTAAAGTTACACATTTGGGCTTAATTATAATACTTGCTTCATCAGCAAAGGGAAAGCAATCAGTTGTGTTAAGGAACACACTGGAGCGGAAGTCTTAATTATATGACATTAATGAAAATGAAATTGATGTAGGCATGGCAGTTAACCAGTTGAATCGATGGTAGGTGGACCAGTGAAGTCATTAGCTGGATTCTAAGAGACAACAAAAGACCGAGACAACGATCTGATGGAAGTCGTGTAGATGACATTACAAAAAAATGCAAGAGCTGCATTGATGTGCAGGCTAGACCTGACAATGGTAATGCAGAAAGTAGTCCAGATGGGGGCTTGCTGTGGATGTCAGGTGGTTGTGGTGGTGGTGGTGGTGGTGGTGGTAGTGGTAGTGGTTCAAATGGCTCTGAGCGCTATGGGACTTAACATCTATGGTCATCAGTCCCCTAGAACTTAGAACTACTTAAACCTAACTAACCTAAGGACATCACACAACACCCAGGCATCACGAGGCAGAGAAAATCCCTGACCCCGCCGGGAATCGAACCCGGGTGCGGGAAGCGAGAACGCTACCGCACGACCACGAGCTGCGGCAAGTGGTTGTGGTGTTAGACAAGCAGTATCTCAAATAATTTGCTTGAAATATGACCAGAAAACACTTAACTGAATGCTTCTGATTTACATGGACTCTTTCTGAATTATTAGAAGTATACTTAGGTATTGAGGGGATTTTTGAGAAATAGTATGAGGGCACTTCAGCTAAACTGTTTAAGTGCACGATACTAATTAAAACTTTTTCAGGCAAAAGTAGTAACTGACATTCCTTTAGAACACCACAGAGCAGTCAATATTCTACATGTACGTCCATACTCAGCAAACTGCTGTGAAGTGCACGACAGACGAGAGGATCTCCTGTTGTGCCACATCAGTATCACTAATTTATTTTTCCAAAGATAATTTTGTGTGGAACGCAGTGTGGCACGGATCTGACAAGCCCTCGATAGATTTCCAAAGCGATGTGTCATCAGATTTATATGCACGTGTTATGCAGTTTCTGTAAATTACAGGCAAGTGGTTTTTGAGCGCGGAACTGGTGCTCGATAGCATATAGAGAGAATATTGCAGTCACGACATCTACATCAGTTCACTGTCGTGCTCCTCTAACCACTGTAGCACAGTTAAGGCCTTGTGACATGGACAGTTATCTCGCAGGAAGATTCCTTCGCCATCAGAAAGAACATGGGGCACGAAGGAATGCAGATGGTACATAACGTTATGTAGCTCACAGCTGTCATGGTTCCTTCAATGGAAGGCCATGTGAATGTCGCTGGTATAGCACAGTGCTCCCCCTGATCTGCACACATGTAATTGACCCTACGGTCAGGTCAACACGGGAACATTTCACCCCCGTGCACATGGTGAGAGTTTCTACTCTTTTTTTTTTTTTTTTTTTTGCCAAATCCTGCTTCGGCCAGTGAGGTTGGGACGATATCCCCCAGAAAGATATCCAACAACTCAGTCAATCAATGCGGAGCCTAATAACTGCTTGCATAACGGCCCGATGTGGACCGACGTGATACTGACTTGGCCAGTTTGTGTGGTTAAGAGACCTTTTCAAGTCTCAGACACCTAGGATGTCTATATGCAGACTGAAGCAATGAATGAAATTTGTACCGAGGTCGGATTCAAATCCAGGTCTCCTGCTCAGTCGGAAGATGCACTAACCACTATACCACCCGGGCACAGTGGCTTTGCTTGACTGCACAGACTGCCGTAGCACATCTTCCTCATCAATCTATATTCCCGTCACATCTCAGCCCACTTCGTATTCCCCTAAAATCAAACAGCATTGCAGAGTCTCCGCAGCTGTATTGAAATAATGCCTCGGCATCAAATAAAATGGGGCTTCCTGCCTGAAACCCAGGCATGGGTGGTTTAATCGAATGCAACTAAATGGTTCCAGAGACGTTTGCAAGTCTAAAACATCCATATGTATGTAGGTTGGAACTTAAATAGTGGCAACACTGCTGTGGAGACACTATGCAATGAAATCCACTATTGTTGCTGATAGCACACGTTGTTGACATACATACCTTACCTCTGAGCAAATGGACTCGCCCGTCCCACGTCACCGGTGCACGCATAATCGAGGGAAACGCAGCCACTTGTGAGTGAGCGGTCTAACATAATGGTGTCACTATGTTTCCAAAACAGGAGCAACGGATTTGGATTAAGATCGAATATGCCACAGGTTGTACAGCACGACAGTGTCTTCAAGAGGCGTGTGGGGAATCGGCATTGCCGTACAGAACAGTGGCACATTGGGTAAAAGCCTTCAACGAACGTCGGCAAACTGTGGCGGACGTGCATCGGGCAGGTCATCCTAGCGTCTCTGAAGAAGTAATGCGTGCTGTTGCTCCGTTAGTGGACAGTGATCGACGCCATACGATTCGTGAGCTCACCCACGAAACCGGATTAGCGCATACGACTGTGCTTCGCATCCTGAAGGAACGCCTGGGCATGCGAAAAATAGCATCACGAAGGCTTCTGCATGACTTGAACGAATTGTAGAAATGGACGCATTACGACACTGCTCAGGCGGACTTGGAGAACTGTGAATGCGAAGGAGAAGCTTTCTTACGCTGTATCGTAACACTGGATGAGATGTGGGCCACATCTTATGAACCAAAACTGAAATGCCAATCCAATGAATGGTGTCATTATTGGTCGCTGTGAAACACGAAAGTGCGTCAGAGCCCCAATGTGGTGAAAGTTATGGTGATTTTCGTGTACGACTGTGATGGTGTTATCCTAACGCATTACATTCCTCCACGGCAGACTGTCAGTGCACAGTATTACTGTTCATTTTTGGAGCATCACCTGCGACCACCTTTGCGAAAGAAGCGGCTACACTTTCTGCGCAACCCAACCATCATTTTCCACAACAATGCACGGGTGCATACAGCGCAAGCTATGGCTGCTCTGTTCGTTCGATGGAACTGTCCTTGTGACTTTGATTTGATTCCGAAGATGAAGGAGCCACTTCGTGGCATTCGCTTCAGAACTGTTCCAGAAATTCGACAGGCAATAGACCGCTCCATTCCCGCCATCAACAGAACAGGCTCTGCTAACAGTATACTACACCTTCCACATGGCTAGCAACGTGTTCTACTCAACACTGGTGACTACTTTGAAACGCAGTAACAGGTGCAAACATGGAACTCTTTTTGTATTGGTTGTGAATAAATAGTTGCCACTATTTAAGTTCCAGACCTCGTATATATACAAACTGAAGCGACAAATGAAAATTTGTAACAAGACTAGGATTTTTCTTGAATAAATTGTCCATTTTTTTGAAATTGTAATCATTTGTTTTTCTGTACATGTACATCACATCTACAGATTTCCAATTCATTTGAATAATTTCTTTGTGGTTTGCTTCTTTTCTGTCTTAGTGTATTTGCTTTCTCCTTTGCAGGTTTTCTAAAACATCTGTGGTAATACACATTAAAGACAGACTTTTACTTTTTAAATCCATTTTCAGGTTACTGCAACTTTGCTTTCAACATTTTTAATATTCAAATCCACGTGAATAGTGAATCCGGGATTTCTTATTCTTCTTTCCTCATTGATTAAAATTATTCTTTCATTTCTGAGTGCTGAAGAACTTTTATTACATATAAGTCCGAAAATCTGGTTTTAGCAGTAGTTGAGCTGGTACTAATTAAACATTTTACATAAATAAAGTGGGTTTGGTTAGTATAGTTGTTTTTCACACTCATAGGGGTTACATACTCAGAGGTTCTTTTTGGCACTTCGTGCATCATTGTTAGCACCGTGTAGCACCTGCTGTGATGAGATTTCTGCTGTCAAACTTCGTCTGCCGCATTCCCACCACGGAGTACCCCAAACAAATAATAAAAATACAAAACAAAATTGTGGACATGTGTAGGATATAATCTATGTATAAATAACAACTTACTAGACTACTACTGTCCCATTTAATTATTATTGAAGTTAAAGTTATTTGTACACATGCTTGCTCATTTATAGGCGACAAGGGGGCAGAACATTTTGTACTCAGATGTTTA
This sequence comes from Schistocerca americana, assembly GCF_021461395.2. Lineage (NCBI taxonomy): Eukaryota > Metazoa > Arthropoda > Insecta > Orthoptera > Acrididae > Schistocerca > Schistocerca americana. The sequence goes on from NC_060127.1 coordinate 199,690,058, forward strand.
TGAGAAAATTTCCAAATTTAGTTCAGCTAAATGCTGTACGCTCTCTGAGGATAACTGGTAAATTAATGGCTGATTGGCTGTTAAAAATTAACAAATGCTTATAGCTTCATGGTGCTTGTGTAATTATAAAAGTAGACTTTGAAGGTAATGTTACGTCAGTTATCTCTGTGTTGTGTTCATCAGTGTGTAGGTTAGCAAGCAGTTGAAGGATGATATTACAGTCTCTCCCACCAGTTGCAGAGTTCTTTTTATCTTTCACTACTTGCAAGCAGGAGGAGTCAGTGCTGCTGAAAATCCAGTGTGAGTTGTGTCATGTAGAGGGTTGGGGTTAGAAGTGATAGTGTTGTGAGGAAATTTTAGGCTGCTCGCACAGATGTGCATGACAAAAGTGGTTGAGGAAAACATTCAAACGTGACTTGTGCAGCACGATGAAAAAATTTTGCATGCAATGTATCGGCTCATAATTTCCAAACTTTCTGAAAATGTGCCTCAGATTTCAAGGACAACCTCCTTTCAACATTGTCACATAAATTTTGTGTGCAATGGATACCAGAATGTCTAGTCAATGTTGACATAACTGAAATAGTGTGTTTGGCCTCAGTATGCCTTCAGTGCTCCCATAAAGAGCTAGAGAAATCGCTGAACAGAATTATGATAGGGGATGAGACATGAGCACAGTATGTGAACTCAGAAACTGAGAAACTGTCCAAACAGTGGCTGCACACTCAGTCTTCCAATGAGCCCAAATAGTTCAATTGACATTACTGTTTTTTGGGATATTAAAGGAATTTTGACAGCAAATTTCATGAGAGTAACGTGTGTGAAGGTATCTTGACATCACAGGTTTATTGTGAGACTCTTAAAGTCTCTTAAGGTCAATCCAAAACAAACTGCATGTGACGATTACTGGAAGTTTTAGTGTCCTACATGTCAATGTGTAGTCCTGGTCCTGTGAATCAAATGAAGGAAAAACAAACGTTTCCCACCAGAAAATTTTTCATCATCCTCCCTATAATCTGGGCTTGCAATGTATCAATTTTCACCTCTTATCCAAGATGGAGGACCTGTTGAGTACTCAGCATTTCAACTGACAGTGAGCTCAAGGATGCTGTGAACAACTGACTGAAACACAATTTTTTAATGAAGTTGTAAAGAAACTGATGACATGGTACAACAGACGATAATCGAATTTGTGGTAATTATGTGAATAATTAATGTTGGCAATAGCCAGTCAGAAGCTATTTTACAGTTAGCCCTTGTAATACGAATTACCCACGATGTGACCCTACTGTACTGCATTCTGGGCACGCGTGAGCCGCTTAGCCACCAATGCTCGTCAGCAATCTCGTAGGTAGCTGGCGGTTGCACATGGTGGGTGCTCAAGCTGGAACAGCCTGCTCTGAGTAATTTTAAGTGTGTAGGTGCAAAATTTAAAAGGTACAGTTTGACTGCCTTTTTAACCCTCGAGCAGGTGCACTAATGTGTAAAGGGCACCAATTGCCTTGTACTGTTCCATTGTTCTTTTACAATTGTGAGCCCGTACCTATTGCCTCATTGTTGCTTCAGTTAACACCATGGTAACTTGTATTGACATAAATTCTAGTGAGCAACAGTATATAAAATAAACAGCAAGCTAGGTGAGGACAACATTTACAGTCCGTGCAAGAAAATTCCCCATAATCTGAGCTAGCAGCACAGTCCCACAATGAGGCAGATGTCTACAATACAGTAGTAATCACACAAGTGTTTGGCTGGGATCTGATGCAACTGCACTGTTTAACGCTCCAAGTGAGTCAGTGCAGTATGGTAATGCTTGTACATAGCAACAGAGTGATACAATGAAAGTTTATTTTCTTATTGTTTAATTAAACAGAGATTTAGCGTATATAATATAAGTTTATTTTATCATTGTTGACTTAAACTAAGATTAAACAGTGAATTTGCTCATACATGTTTATTGTGGAAATATAAAGACAGCTATCCTTTACATGTGTACAAAGTACGTTGTGCGTCTGCTCGTGTTGTGAAAATCAGTTCACCCATTCGAGGGTTGGATGAAATGAAATGTATTTAAAATATCTCTTTCACTTCTCCCCCCTCTTGTCTGTGAAGATACTCCATACTGCCACATCTCGGTTTGTATTCGGCAGTGCGATGCAGAGTCCCGTAAGATACAACATTATGGCATTCTTTGTGCATGCACTTGTGGTGATTCTTTTACCCATTTAGGACTACAGAAGTTATGGTGTGCTCTTCAGATGCACTGCCACTTCTTACATCCACAGCTGGTTACAGCAGTTTGTGTGTGTGCGTGTGTGTGTGTGTGTGTGTGTGTGTGTGTGTGTGTGTGTGTGTGTGTGTGTGTGTGTGTGCGTGAGTAATGCAAGTAATGTAAGTACTGCAATTGTAAGGCTCTATAACATTTGTAGGAATAGCTTTATGCCAATAACTAAAACCTTTTAAATAAGTAAACAACACGAAATGCCAAATCTTTGTTTGTGGAACTAGGCAGAGGCAGAGTTTTACCAGAAGAAGTTGGAGGAGGAGAGGAGGAGGCAGCGGGGCGACGACAAGTGGATGGCACCGTCAGTCGAGAGTCGAGTGAGGGAGTCCAGCAAGTCTGACAAACATAAAAAGTCGAAAAAGAAGAAGAAGGAGAAAAAGAAGAAGGCAAAGAAGAAAAAGCACCAGTCAGAGAGTTCCAGTTCGGTAGGTTTTCTTTCTGTCTGCTTCTTGCAACTGTTTCATTGATAATGTGAATTGGAACTGCATTTCAATTGACAGTATAATTGGTCCTGACAGTATGGCTGCTTTGTATGCTGACTTCCACTCAGTGTTGGACAGTTGTAGTTTTTTATTTTATTTTATTTTTATTTTATTTGCTGTGACACAATCACACAAACCTTTCCCAATTCCGTGTTTTGACCTACCAGTGGTTGTCTCCAAGCTGACAACAGATGAAAAAAGGAAATAAACAATCATTGTATAGTCTATAATGTCTGCCAAATAGCTCTCTTCGTAATCATAGAAAAGAAATACAATACTTTCTAAAGCCACATGCTGCTAACAGCTTCTGTTGTTTTGTCAACAATATTGAAACCAAACATAGGTAGGGGATGAGGTTTTGCAGCTGAAAGAGAAACAATAACCGAGACAAAGATTAAAACAGTGCTGGGCCATGTGATCACAGCTGTGATCACATTTACAATCTTTCAACAATTAATGCATTTCTTACTATGTTGAAACAGTTATTACAACATTTTATCACACCCAGACAATTTTGTAACAGACATCTTGTGACAAATTATTTAATATTTTCATCTGAATTTGCTATCATTAGAGTGTTTTACAATTTATTTTGACGTCTCTGATAAAAATATATGTTCTTTCTCATATGATTTTCTTTCATGACAGTTCACATCTGTCTTGAGATTTATCAGATGTCTTCATGTTTTCAATGACATCAATTGGCATATAAAATAAATTTTTGGTTTTCGTATTAGTGTTACAATACAAGACAAATTTAAAATTTGCTCTTTGTAGACAGTAGAATGCTGAGTGCATCGTATTTTTATCAGACGTTACCAATTTTACCTATCTCTATAATTAATTACAAAATGAAATAAACTATTCAAATTATTAACTGAATGTCTTAATTGTCTGTTCAAAACCAAATATTATTAGCAAAACTGAAATAACAAGTAACAGGGTCAAAATTTTGGGTTTATGGGTTCTTCATTAAACATTTAGATCGAGTTGTGTATTGAAATTGTCTCAGGTGCTCACTTGTCCAGTTTCTGTGTGTCCATGAGACCAAGAAAGCATTAGATACAGGCTCCCAGAAGTTGCCATATTCCTGGACTTCTATAAGGCTTTCGATACAGTTCCACACTGCCATGTAATGGACAAAATACGAGTGTACAGAATATCAAAGCAATTATGTGGTTAGATTGAAGAATTTCTGGCAACCAGAACACTGTCTTTCTGTCTCATTTTCCAAAGAGAGAAACATTTCTATGTCATTCTCAAAAGAGAAAAATCTTCAGGCACAAAAGTAGCTTCTGGCGTGTCCCAAGGGAATGTTACAGAACTTTTCACTATAAATGTCTAGTGGATAACATCAGAAGTTCCATGAGGTGTTTCATGGATGATGCTATTGTATTCAGAGAATCACAGTGCTAGTAAATGTAGCAAAATGCAGGAAGATCTGCAGAGTATCAATGCTCCATGGGGGGAGTGGCAATTGACTGTCAACATAACTTCCATAAATAGGCAAAAAGATCCATTTTTGTATGCCGACACAACTGCAGAACAGTCACTGCTAGCAGCCATGTCCACAAGATGTCTAAGGGTAAGCATATGGTACGATTTAATGTGGAATGATCACATAAAACTAATTGGTTCTTAATGCGGACCATTTGCAGCTGGAACAGGAAAACAGGGTAGTGACAGTGATGTACAAAGTACCCTCTGCCACACACTTAGTGGCTTGTGGAGTATAGATGTATATATAGGTGTAGCTGGAGATTATTCGCTCTTTCTGTAATCTGTCAGCAAATATTCCCTCAGTAGTGTCAGCAGTCTTGCTGCTTTTGTATTTAGTTAGTATAAAGAGGGTGTATTCTCAAGATTATGTTGTAGTTTCAGTATTAAAAATATTATGAAAAGGAAAGTTCTATTCACTATATAGCAGAGATGCTGAGTCACCTACCACTCCCCACTTCCTAAAGTCCATAAACCTAACCACCTAGGATGCCTCTTTGTGGTCAGTTACTGTGCCTCCACTGAGAGAATCTCTGCTCTCATAGACCAACACCTTCAACCTGTTACCCGGAGCCTACCCTCCTATCTAAAAGATACCAACCATTTCCTCCACTGACAGTTCCTGTCCCTTTACCACACAGTGCTCTGCTCATCACTATTGATGCCACCACCGTTTACACTAACATTCCTAATGCCCATGACCTTACCACTATTGAACACAACCTTTCCCAATGCCCGACAGATTGCAAACCAACCACCTCCTTCCTGGCGGCCATGACCAACTATATCCTCACTCACAATTTTTTCTCCTTTGAAGGCATTACCTACAAACAAATCCACAGTACGGATATGGGCACCCACATGGCACCATCCTATGCCAACCTATTCGTGGACCATCTAGAGGAATTCTTCGTAAGCACGCAGAATCCTAAACCCCTCACCTGGTTCAGATTCATTGATGACATCTTTGCAATCTGGATCGAGGATGAGGAGACCCTGTCCACATTCCTCCAGAAGCTCAACAACTTCTCTCCCATTTGCTTCACCTGTCCTACTCAACCCAACAAGCCACCTTCCTAGATGTTTACCTCCACCTCATAGATGGCTACATCAGTACCTCCGTCCGTATCAAACCTACTGACCACCAGCAATACTCGACTTCGACAGCTGCCATCCGTTCCATAATAAGAAGTCCCGTCCGTACAGCCCAGTCACCTGTGGTCATCGCATCTGCAGCGAAGAGCAGTCCCTCTCGAAATATACTGAGGGTCTCACTGAAGCTTTCACAGACCGTAATTATTCTCCCAACTTTGTACAAAGACAAATCTCCTGTGCCTTATCTTCCAGTCTCCCAGCCCCTCCCAAAGTCCCACTGTTCGACCACAGAGGAGCATTCGCCTCATAACTCAGTACCACCCACAACTGGAGCAACTGAATTACATTCTCCACCAGGGTTTCGATTACCTCTCGTCGTGCCCTGTGAAACGAGAAACGTCCTACCCACCATCCTTCCCAACCCTCCCACAGTGGTAGTCCGCCGTCCATCCTTACACAGCCCCTGCTCCCAACCCCTTACCTCATGGCTCATACCCCTGTAATAGACCTAGATGCAAGACCTGTCCCATACATCCTTTCACCACCACCACCTAGTCCAGTCTCGTCACAAAAATCACCTATCCCATCAAAGGCAGGGCTACCTGTAAAACCATTAATGTGAGCTACAAGCTAAGCTGCAATCACTGTGCTGCATTGTATGTGTGTGTGACAACTAACAGGCTGCCTGTCAGCATGAATGGCCACCGACAAACTGCGGTCCAGAACCAAGTAGACCACCCTGTTGCTGAGCACGCTGCCAAACATGATATCCTTCATTTCAGTGACTGCTTCACAGCCTGTGCCATATGGACCCTTCCCACCATCACCAGCTTTTTCTGAATTGCGCAGGTGGGGACTTTCCTTGCAATACATCCTATGTTCCCATAACCCTCCTGTCTTCAACCTTCATTAGTCACTGACCTCTCCCACCAGCCCCTTCCCAGTTCCCATTCCAGCATTATACAGCTGTCATTCCACCATCACACCCAGTCGTTTTATTTCTCTCCTTTTCTGCTACTACCCCCTCCCCCCTCTCCTGCCCTCCACCTAACCTGCAGCATTATACTACCTGCCACCCCTACCATACTATCCCTTCCCCTCCCCACCCCAGCCTCCTCCTATTCCCACCCAGTCGCCACTCCCATCATGCATTTTTGCTGCCCCTCGCAGTGGGGGTTCAGTTGCCTGAGACTGCAGTCGTGTGTGTGAGTTACGTTTGCGTGAGTGTGTGTGTCTGTCATCTATTTTTGACAAATGCCTTACTGGCTGAAAGCTTTATTTGTGATAGTTTTTTTGTTGTGTCTATCTGCAACTCAGCATCTTCGCTGTCTGGTGAGTAGCAACTTTTCTTTTCATAATATTGTTGCATTCCATCCTGGATTTTCCTTAGTTTCAGTATTAGTTATTTCTGTTATTTATTTATTAGTTATTGTGACCTCTCGCTATGATGTGGAATGAGGTAGGTTTACAACTGTTGTACACTTTGCCAGTGAAAACTATGGCTATATAATGTCCATGTTTCTTGGAGTTTTTTATTTATTTATTGTTTAATTTTTTTATTTTTTATGTATATATATACAATGGTTCTACAGACTGAACCAGAACTCCGCCAACAAACTTTCAGAGGTGGTAGCATGGATCAAACCAAAAAAAAAGTAGTAAACGTGGTTTTGAAAATGTGTACCATAAGAGCTGTGAGTACTTGTTTGCCTTTGTTACTCTGAGACACATCTCTTCTGTTGAACAACTCTCAAGGCATGCATTTTAGAGCCTGTGTTTACTGGAATTTTTTTCATGTTTTGGTCCATACTAGTCTGAAAGTTTGTTGGTGGACTTCTGAATAACCCTGTATATAGAAGATGATTTCCTTAGTTTATGAGTAAAAAATTGTTAATGGCGGTCTTTACCCATATTTGCTCAGTCTTCATTTAAATATTATTTTATTTATATATTTATGTATATATCTTAAATTATACTTCCCTGGGTACTATGTTAATATTTTTTTTGATACTTGTGTTGTGGACTGTTTCGAATTTCAGTTTAGTTCTCATAACATCACCTGAACTTGGAACTAGAGACTCATCAAGCAATGTAATGTAACTGCAGTTTATTATTGTACAGCAGACAAGAGACAGCAGTATGGTGATTCTAACATAATTTTTACTGTAACTAAACATCTATATTACTTAAAAGGAGTAATGGCAAACTGCTTTCACTTCAGATCATCTGTTCAGCCTTCTTGAACAATACCAGTGACTACTAACATAACTGCAATAGATTATCAGGTACCTCTCTGAGTCCAAGTTGGACTATGATTTGGCAACTGTTAATAGTTTATGATACAAAAGACAAATTAAAGCAGTTATCAGTCTTTTTGTTCGCATGACAAGTTTGAGGGCTCATGCGAGTTACATTGATACAGCACACGAGGCGAAACAGCTGTACTGCTGATAGGTAGGCTTTCAGAACACTTGGGTTTGCTGCCAGATCCTAAAATCAACACAGCGAGGTGTAATGGTGATCCTTTCGTCCGTCATCTTCAGGAGAGGTGCTAGTGCCGAGCCCTGCCGAAAACTGATGCCGGCACTGAAAACCGTTGGTGTATGTGGACTCCTTGCCATACACACTACATGCAGTGCCAACCGCAGGTTCTGCCCCCGAGACTAGGTTTGTGATTTTGCCCACAGTAGGTGCCGTCACCAATGATGTATCGTAATCAAACACTATTCTCAAACACTCGGGCCAGCCACACTGAAGAGTGTTGTGCTTTGATGTAGGATAATACAGGATTCCATCTTCTGCTAAGAGGAAAACTGTTGTCTCTCTCAATCAACTAGCCCTTGGACATAGTTTCAAACATTGTACAGAAACCGAACTGTAATTATAATGGTCGAAGTACATTAAAGGGAAGCAGTAGTTGAGAGTTTCTCACAAATAGTGTTCCAGAAACTGGACGTACTGGTAAATATTAGCATCTCATCAAATGTCATCCCCTGTTCCTCATTGAAATTGTGCTCCACTACTGCCCTATTTTTCAGGCTTTTGCTGTCTCGAGTGACGACGATGTTAGACACGCTCGAGCGTACCTGTGCCGACCTGTGCCTGTCGACCAGCTGAAGTATGCTTTCCCACATTGAGATGAAAAATCAGAGGTTATTTTGGTAGCTAAACTCATCTTCTATTTTCAGGATTTCATTTGCTAATGTAATTCACTAAGCATCATTTGATTTAATTCGACTTCAACTCCTTGATCTTGTTTTGGTTTTGTTGACATTCATCTTACAACGTGTTTTCACGAGACGATGTACTCTGTTCGACTCACTATCCAGGTTCGTGTGCCATCTCTGATAGAATTACAGTGTGTACGGTTGAACCTCAAAGTTTTAATTTTTTCAAATTTATCCTCGGTTTCTTTCATAGCTTGCTCAGCGTACAGAATGAATAAGGTGGGGTATAGTCTACAACCCTATCATCCTGCCTTCTCGTCTCTTTGCTCCCAGTGTCATGCCTTTCAACTCTTGTAACTGCAGTCTGGTTTCTGTTCAGGTTGTAAATAATCTGTCCACGAATTTTCTCTCTTTTCCTTTAGATTTTCAAAGAGAGTTTTTCTGTCAGCATTGTCAAAGTCTTTCTCTAAATCTATAAATACTATATATGTACGTTTGCCTTTGTTCAGTCTTTCTTGTAAGCTAAGTGATAGAGTTAGTATTGCATCATATGTTACTACATTTCTCTGGAACTCAGACTGATTTTCCCCAGGGCACAAATACACTAATCAGCCAGAAAATTATGACCATTTTAATAGTCGCTATGTCCACCTTTCGTGTAGATAACATCGGTGACACATCACGGTACGAAAGCAGTGAGGCCTCGGATGGTCGCTGGAGGGTGTCAGCACCACATCTGCGCGCGCGCCCACACACACACACACACACACACACACACACACACACACACACACACGTCGTCTAATTCCCGTAAATTACAGGGAGGGGGGGCCCATGAGCTCTGACGCCACATTCAGTCCATCCCAGGTGGGTTCAGTTGGGTTCTGATCTGGCAATTTGGGAGGCCAGCACGTCAATTGGAGCTCATCACTTCGTTCCTTGAATCACTCCACCACACTCCTGGCCATGTGGCACGGCACATTATCTTGTTGAAAAATGCCACTGTCATTGCGAAAAGTGATCATCGTGAAGGGGTATTTGATCTGCAACCAGTGTGGGATACTCCTTGGCCATCATGTGCCTTGCACGGGCTCCATTGGACCCACGGATGCTCATGTGAATATTCTTCAGAGCACCACTAGCCACCAGCTTCTCCCCGCCCCACAGAAAAAGTGTCGAGGTGGTATTCCCCTCGAAGACGACGGATTCGTGCGCTCCCATGGGCAGGATCGAGAAGATATTAAGGACTCGTCAAATTGTGCAATGCTTTGCCATTGCGCAAGTCCAGTGCAGATGGACACGTGCCCATTTCGGTTGTAGTTGCCGATGTCCCGGTGTTAACGTTGGCACACGCTCGGGTTGTCGACTGTGGAGCCCCGTCGTTAGGAGTATTCGGAGCTCTGTGTGTTTGGACACACTTGTATTCGGCCCATCATTAAAGCCTGATGTTAGCTGCAGCACAGTTTACTGCCTGTCCTGCTCTACCAATCTGCCCAGCCTATGATGTTCGCCACCTGTAACGAGAAGTGGCCATCCGACCCCTCGACACGTGGACGTGGTTTCTCCTCAGTTTTGCCGTATGTTGAAGATACTTGCCACAGCATTCCTCGAACACCCGGCAAGTCGCTCAGTTCCATCACAATCCGCCCTCGATCAAACTTAGGTAGATTGTACGTCTTCCCCATTCTACGCACGGACGGCACGCTCAATGGTACTACGTGGGCACTGTGCGTGTCTGACTAGCAGTAATTTCTCGCCAAGTGATGCTGGTATCACTTGGACTAGTTTATATCGATAATAACTTGGTGGTCATATAGTTTTGGCTGATCGATGTATATTGATACATAAATGTTGTAAATATACTAAAATATGAATATTTACTTACCTGCTGTTATTCATGAGGAAAATACAGTAATGGTATTAGAACTAATTTGTGACACTAAAACTATGATTCACTTTTTGACTTCACATTTGGCTTATCCTTCTACACATAAGACTTCTTTCTGCTATACACAACCATTAATTGTGATTAAACACCGTATTTCGCTCCATTCACACATTGTGGAAGCTAAATTGTGACCTGAACAGTGGTACCATACTCAGAAAGGTGATGAGATCTAACAGTGACATCTAAAATGTAAAATTTGGTCATAAAACTAAATTTTGCAATAACAGAACAGATAAGGCTGGCATCTTGGTTGTGCCTTTGGATTAAACAAAATTGTTCTTCGTCTCACTTTCCATTTCATCCATAAAACTCTGGAACAAGGTACACAGAACCCGTGTGTTATGCGAAACCGCTCTGTGTTCGAGAGCAGACAAAATCTTTATCTGTTATACCTTCTATCTCTTGTACTCAGCATAGTCTACCTCTTGGAGCATCCCATCTGTCTGCCTTCTGTCGTAGGGGAACCAGTCTCTGTCACATTGTAAATGTGTCATACTTTCCTTGTCCTATTCTTTTCCTGTTTTCTTCTTTCCATCCCATCTCCTAATCTCCCCCAGTTTTGCCACTTCCTCTGGCCCATCGGATTCTTCTCCACATTGATTCCTTCTGTAGCGCTGCCAAACATTTGCGTTAAATATCATTTACTCATGTTCGACAAAGATGTAATAAGGAAATTCCTTAACACAGTACTAATAAGAATAAAGTTTCGTAAGTTCTGTAGACTCATTTTTTATTGTCATCATCATTATTTAGCTACCGCTCATGTCTTATGAAAATCGTAGCGTACACTATAGAAATTTTGATGTAAGGGATGTTCCGAAGCCCCTGATCTTCCCAGGCAAGAGAAATGCATAAATAAATAAATAAGTAAAAAGGGCATACACACCGCTGGAGAGAGCATGTGGAATAATATGATTTATTCACATAGAGAAGTGCATATCAAGAAATGCAAAAATAATGCATTACAACACAGTAGTGAAACCAGAATGCATTATGTAAGCAAATGCCTAGCCAGAAATACTAAGAAGAAGGCTGTCAAGGAAAATTTCAGATGCAGTAAGAAGCACAGAAACCATCATGAAGTAGTGATGAAATGTACGAGAACACAGAAAACAAATAACAGAAACAACAAGGAAAAGAAGGATGATATTATTTTGACATTTGTTGTTATGGTCTTCAGTCTGAAGACTAATTTGATGCAGCTCTCCATGCTGCTTTATCCTCTGCATACCTCATCATCTCTGAAAAACTGCTGCAACCTATATCCATTTGAACTTGTTTACTGTATTCATTCCGTGGTCTGCCTTTACAGTTTTTACCCCAGACACTTCCCTTTAATACTCTAAACTGACCATTCCTTAATGCCTTAGAAAGTCTCCTATCAACTGATACTGTCTTCTAATCAATTAGTGTCACAAAGTTCTTGTCTCCCCAATTTTGTTCAGTACCTCTTCATTAATTACAATATCTATCCATCTATTCTCCAGCATTCTTCTATAGCACCACACTTCAATAGCTTCTGTGTTTTTCTTGTCTGAACAGTCCACATTGCACTTCCATTCACGATAACACTGTAGACAAATGCTTTCAGAAAAGACTTCCTAACATTTAAATTTACATTCAAAATTAACGAATTCCTCTTTTTTAGAAATGCTTTCCTTGTTGTAGCCAGTCAGCATTTTATATCCTCTTCACTTTGGCTGTTATCAGTTATTATACTGCCCAAATAACAAAATTCATCTACTAATTTTAATATCTCATTTCCTAATATAATTCTCTCAGCACCATGTGATTTAATTAGACAACATTCCATTACCCTCATTTCATTTTAGTTGACACTTCTGTTATAACCTATTTCCAAGACAATACCCATTCCATTGCTCTTCAAAGTCTCTCTGGCAGAATTACAATGTGATCAGCAAACCTGATAGTTTTTTATTTCTTTTCCTTATACTTTAATTCCATTTCCAAATTTCTCCTTGGTTTCCTTTACTGCTTGCTCACTATACAGATTGAATATTATCGGGGATAGGCTAAAACTGTGTCTCACGCCCTTCTCAACTACTGCTTCTTTTTAATGACATTCAACAATTATAACTGCAGTTTGGTTTCTGGACAAGCTGTATACAATCTTTCACTCCCTGCATTTTGTCCCCTATGCCTTCAGAATTTTTAAAATTCCAGTCAACATTCTCAAAAGCTTTCTCTGAGTCTGCAAGTACTATAAACATTGATTTGCCTTCCTTTAACCTAGCTTCTAAGATAGATTGCAGGATCATTATTGCCTCACATTTTCCTTCATTTTTCTGGAACAAGTGTTTCTCATTCTTTTGTAAATAATTCATGCCAGTGAAACTTCCTGGCAGATTAAAACATTTTGCTGGACTGGGACTAGAACCCAGGCCATTTGCCATTTGCAGGCAAATGCTCTAGCAGCTGAGCTACCTGAACAGAACTCAAGATCCGTCCACATAGCTTTACTTCTGCCAGTGCTTCATTCCGGAATTGATGTCTGTTTTGTAAAACTGGTAGTTCAGCATTATATACACCCGTGAGCACCTGCTTTCTTTTTAATTGGAATTATTATGTTTTTCTTTAACTCTGAGGGAATTTTACCTGCTTCACATGTCTTGTACACCAGATGGAATAATTTTGTCATGACTGGCTCTCTGAAGTATCTTGATACTTGTCAGGGATTGTTGTGTACTCCAAGAGCCTTGTTTAGCCTTGAGTTATTCAGTGCTCTATCAAATCCTTCTTGCAGCATCATAGCTCCCATCTCATTTTCATCCGTGTCATATTCCCTTTTTATAATATTACCTTCAATCTCGTTTCTGCTGTATAGTTCATCTATATATTCCTTTCCTTTGTCAGCTTCTCCTTCTTTGATTGTACTGGTTGTCCATCTGAGCTCTTGATATTCAAACAGTTGCTTCTCTTTCCTTGAAATGCCTCTTTAATTTTTCTGTAGGTGATATCTACTATTATCCTAGTTTTATATACTTCTGCAACTTTACATTTGTTCTCTAGCCGTTCCTGCTTAGCCATTCTGCACTTTCTGCCAATCTTATTTTTTAGATGTTTCCATTCTCTTTTGCTCGCTTCATTTGCTGCATTTTTAAATTTTCTCCTTTTATCAGTTAAATTCAATATCTTCCATATTATCCAAGATATATACTACACCTTGTCTTTTTACCTTTTTGATCCTCTGCTGTCTTCAATCTCTCATCTCTGAAAGCTACCCATTTGTCATCTGTTGTATTCCCTTCTTCTGTTTCAGTGAGTCATTGCCTAACATCCTATTTCCATAATTTCCTAATTTTTGACATAATTCCAGTTTTAACTTGAAGTTCGTGGCCAGTAATTTGTGGTCTGCCTGTAGGAACATTTAAAAATCTGGTTTCAAAGTCACTGGCTTCATGGTTTTGTAGTCAATCTGAAACCTTCCAGCACCCCCTGGTCTCTTCCACATAGACAACTTCCTTTCATGATTTTTAAGCCAAGTGCAGTAATAAACTTACGCTCTGAGCAAAATTCTACCTGGAAGCTCCCTCTTCCATTCCTTCACCCCAGTCCGTACTCTTTTACTATTTTTCTTTCTCTTCCATTCCCCATCTTCAAATTTCAGTCACTCATCACAATGAAATTTTCATTTTTCTTAACTATCCAAATACTTTTCTTTATCTCATCGTACGTTCTTCCGTTTTTTGCACCTGCTTAGTTGGTTTGCATATACATTTGTACGTCTGTGGTAAATGTTGGCTTTCCGTCTATCTTGGCCTCAAAAATGTGTTCACTATGCTGTTCATAGTAGTCTACCCGCATTCCTAGTTTTTTTATTCATTATTATGCCAATTCCTCACTACCCCTGTTTGAATCTGTATTTCTAACCCTGTACTCACCTGAGCAGAAGTCTTGTTCTTCCTACCATCACATTTCACTAATTGCCACTACATCTGACTTCAACCTATCCATTTCTCTTTTTAAATTCTGTGACCTTCCTACTGGGTTGAGGGATCTAACATTCCACCCTCCAATCCCTATAATGAGAGTTTTGTTTTTCGTGTTGACGACATTCTCCTGTTAGGCTCACAAATTTGCCTGGCCTCTCCACAGATACTCCTGCTTGTGGTTGCACCTACAGTACAGTTATCCATACTGCTTCAGCATAGTCTGCAGTTTTTGACATTTATGCGAGATAAATTGCAATTTGCTGACAAAACACGCTGCAAGTATCTCTGGGAAAAGAACTTAACAACAGGCTGAATGAGAGGAATTAAAACAGATTTAGAAGTACTCAACACAGAAGCCAAAGAAGCAAGAGAAAGATATATTTTCAGAAGGAAGTAGTAAGGCAACAAGTGTGAAGCAATCTGAAGAATTAAAAAACAGACATGGTAGAAATGTGAGAGAATATTGGAAGAGTAGAAGACAGCAGATGAGAAGGAATTGACATTATCACATGGTCCTCAGATGGTAAAAATGGAAGGGAAATAAGTAAAATGTGGGTGGACAAAGAAAGTGTTCCAAATCCCATTTGTTGCAGTACTTTGTCAAACCCATTTGCTTTCTGTAAGAAATGTTTTTGCAGAATGAGTTATCCATTCAGGAAATGGATAACTCTTTCTCTTGCTTCCCAGATTATCATCTTAGCTTTTACGATGGACAACACAATAAGAAATTATTAATAATCATTTATTAAAATAATGTACAAAATAAATACTTATCTTTGGGTGATGAACATATGTGGTACTGTGGCAAAAGTTCTGAACACTGGTCTACTCTAACTCAGTGAACATTGGCTAACACTCTAATAATTGTTTGCTGGACTGCCGTCTAATAGTTTGCAGTTCAGGCCTGAATTTTTCACTTTTGTGGACAGTTTTCTCTACTGGGACTGAACTCATTGACATATATTTACTAAATTATTGATACCAGTTTTATGGTTTCTGACAGGACAGTGACGGAGAGGATGATGACGAAGAAGAGTGGGTGGAGAAGGCAGATGAGAAGAAAGAAGATTGTGGTGACAGAACTGTCAGAAAGGATAATGTGCCTCAGGAAAGAGACGCATGGATGATCCCGACTGCTGACATTTCGAACCTGCTAGAACGTGGAACGGACAACTCTGAAATCCGTGGTGGTGTCAGAGAAAAGCCAGATAATGACAGGCTGAACCTCGATATGGTGAGTTGTGCTAATGTTGTGTACAATTTTCAGGCCGACATTGCAAGTACAGTTATGGGCTACTGCAGTATTTTCAAATTACTGTGCCCAAGTACACGGTGCTTCACAAATGTCTGGCAAAATTTTTGTTTCTGTAAATATAATTTTATTAGTGAAATATTGTAAACTCAATGTTTTAAAAAATCCTTTGTCCACAGTACCCATGCTGCGATCTCAGTAGAGCACAATGATGCAATGTAGCCCCTTTAGCTCAAATAATGGCATCTGATATCAATCTGAAGTTCGCACTTGCCTGATGGTAGATATCTGAGTCTGTGTCACAGTGCTGTCGTAATGATGGTTGTCAATTACATTACGTTAGGATGTTGCAATTTGTTGGAGCCCATGTCAACTATGCTCCATACGTATAACCCAAGAAATTTAAATTTTGGGTGTTTGGAGACCTATACTCCTAAGACCAAAATGTATCGCAATTGCCAGACGTACGGTTTTGTACCAAACGGGTCATGTGGGCTGGTGCACTGTCTCGCTGAAACACATTTAGAGTTCCAAGCACCACCATTGCTATCTACGGCTTCATATCACTCCAAATAATATTCACATAAGCTTCTTTTGCTACAGAATTTTCTGGCATAATGGTGATGTTTTAGAAATAAAATAGAATTATAGTCACTATTGATGCCTGTGTTGATTTGAGCTGGAGAACTGCCTCATTCACTGTTATGTGGGTGAGACTTGCCGACTGTGACCCAGCAGATGCACAGCACTGAGGAAATGTGGCAGTCAGCTCCCCAATGACATAGTGCAAGGTGTAGTGGTGAGTGCAGGAAATGCACAGAGCCTGCGTACATGGCAGTGTTGCGATCTGCTCATGAACGAGTACTATTGGCATGACCATATGAGTCACAAGGCAGCCTTGTCATATTTCATGGTAATGTTTGTCACATTTGGCAACTTCTGCTGAGCTGTGTGAAGTTTATTTAGCCTCTCTCTTGCTCGCTGTAGTAGGGTGAATGCCACAGGGTTTGTGCATGCACCTGTGCTCTAATTATAACCACACAGTGCTTTATGAGACACAATCCTGTGAAAGATGGTACTCACTCTCCTTCCCGAATTATCCGACCTGTTAGGAGGAATCCTACAGTTCAATATGGGGTACAAAGCACACCATGACTCCGCAGTTTTCACTTGGACAAGTTGTCACCATGTGTGAAAGAGTGACAAGTGACAGGAATAGTCTTAGTACTGACTGGTTATTAAACCCCAGACCTATGGACTTGTAGGCTGGCACCAGCTGCCATGCCACACATTTCCTAAGTAGTCACCTTACAAATAGGCACCCTTGATACGAAGTGCCATTTGAGAAAATGTGGTGTGTACCAATAAGGAAATGGATAAAATCCCATTGTGTTGGCAAATCGTCCCTAAAACTGGTTTGGGTATAATGAAGTTTTTACTAACTCAAACTCCTGTAATGTTCCAGGGTAGGTGCAGCAGTGACCGACACTGGCACATTGCACTCGTATCACTGCAAAATTTCTGTGTACTCGACTGCTGGCTTATATCCACTGTTTATTGTAGTTGTTCACACAGATATACCCATTTATTGAATGAGCGGGAAATTATATAAGTGCTAGGTAAAGAGGCAGTAATTATGGCTAGAGTGGGCAGCAATTATTTTCATGCTATTCTGCACGAACCACAAAAGTTTATGACAGCAGCTGAGAGTAACAACCTTAGAAAGGGATACTTAAAAATAACAACAATAATAACAGCAGCCAACAAAGGAGGAGAATTAGCACACCATAAAACTTTGGTTTTGTGGTGGAGGTCATTGTTGATATGTGAGTTTCAACAAAAGTTGCTTATGTTAAATTTAATTTGTTTCTTGAATCTTTTAGCTGAACCGATTTTGGACACACCACGTGTTGATTATTGATAGATAACAAAAGAAACACCAACTTTGTAACATAACAAAGTACGAAATAAATTGGAACAGTAGAAACTTTGTCAGTTTTTGAAACATACTTACAGCAGGTGTAGTCAGTGGTATAATATTAATCATCCATGTAGTCTCTTAACTTATTCAGAAAACAAAATAGGCAAGTTAGAGAGAGTTAAATTAAACCAACATTAGAACAGTTAAAACAAGTGAAACCAGTGGGAAACGTAACATGTTAAAAGATAACTTGAACCTTGCACTTAAGTATGGTGAACATGTGTGAGGCACAAAGTTTACAGTGTGAGACAGTCCTAAAAGCAGACAAAAAAAGTGATGTGAAATTAACATAAGGTTGATTAACAATTGTGTCTGGATATTGGACAACCATTTACTTCTTTCGTATAACTTCTTGTTTGTTGGTACAGGGAACAACCTATTACAGAATGATTGTGCTGTTCACATTACAGCTTACACATAGCAAAGTAAATATTGTGCTATGAACCATCCTACACACTGTATTTGTGAGGGTGGTCAACCATCTGACATTGTGTGAAAAAGAATACTGTAGGTAACTGCTTAGAGATGTCATGCCTTGTTTTTATGAAAGGTGTACTCTCTCAACTTTATGGCAGTCCAAGCTTAATGGAAAGTACGTGATGTAAGGAGAATGGAATGCGGTGTGCCCAAAACAGTTCCAGAAAAAAAACTTACATTAAATAAAATAAATATGAGTGGCTCTTGTCACCACTAGGGTGTCAAAAATGACCTCTGTCACATATATCTAAGCTGCACATTACCCCAGCTTCAAAGTTTTGTCTGTCCTGAGCAGATTTTACAGTCTACTAACAAAGGTGGTTGGAACAAAGTGTCTTTCACGGCCGGAAGTGCCACAGTCAATAAAATGTTCTGGGCTGTTGTGCCGTGGTCGCATGGATTTCACCTTAAAACCCGTTTCATCCCCATCTACAAATGATGTTTTCAAGGGGGATATTAGCTTTGTTTTCACACTCTGGCTCGCTACTGTCTACAGCAAAATTCTGCTCCGCGCAGTGGTGTGACGTCATGTTTCGAATAAGTGAGCGCAATTGGCTGTTGTCGACTGCCATCATCTACTGTTGCTACCATCCAGTAGTGGAAGATAGGTACACGTCAGCTTCAGCACTGAAATCTAAATGTCATTCAATTTCACGCCCTCCTCCTTCCTGTTGAAAATTCCTGTTGTGTTTTGCAACCTCTATGGTTTCTCTGTATAGCCTTTCATGGTGCTCACTTGTGGCTGCCAGTACTTGAGTCCTGGTGATCTGGCTGTAAGCCACATTCCGCAACAGCTGATCTGTCAATCTCCCCACTTCTATGATTGCCCTTGTGCTCTTTGAGTCATTTTCTGACAGTTCTTTTTGTAGTACCCATGTACACCTCCCCACAACTACATGGAATCGTATAAATTCCAACTTTTTCCAGCAGTTGATGAGTATCCTCAGCGAATTTTAGATGATCTTGAATATTCCATATAGGTGTGTAGATTACTGCGATGGTCTGCTTTTTCAGGATTTTTCGTGTGCAGTCAGTCATGTCCTTAATGAATAAAGGAAAACTTTCAATTTCACCGGGACTTGAGAATTGCTATAATTTCTACATGGTGGTCTTAACATTTTTTTCACCTCAGTGAACAAATAACCGTTCTCGAGCACTGCATTGGTGAGATTTTTAAAGTCTGCATCAAGCAGCTCTGGTTCGAAGATTTTCCTTGTTCTGTCCGCCAACATATTTATGATGCCTCTCTTTTGTTGTGGGTGGTGGTTCAAATCTTGGTGTAGGTATCAGTTTGTGTGCACGGGTTTTCGGTAAGCCGTGTGGCCCAAGCTACCATCTTTCTTCTTGAAAACTGCCACGTCACAAAAATTTAATCTTCCGCCTGCCTCCCCCTGGTGAAATCCATTCGACCGTGACATAATAGCCCAGAACAATTTATGAATTGGCGTCATTCCTGCATACCAGAATTCCTCAGAATATACTGCGTGAAGAGTTTGACAGAGCACTGAAAGACCTGAGTCGAAACAAGGCCCCCGGAGTAGACAATATTCCATTGGAACTACTGACGGCCGTGGGAGAGCCAGTCCTGACAAAACTCTACCATCTGGTGAGCAAGATGTATGAAACAGGCGAAATACCCTCAGACTTCAAGAAGAATATAATAATTCCAATCCCAAAGAAAGCAGGTGTTGACAGATGTGAAAATTACCGAACTATCAGCTTAATAAGTCACAGCTGCAAAATACTAACACGAATTCTTTACAGACGAATGGAAAAACTAGTAGAAGCCAACCTCGGGGAAGATCAGTTTGGATTCCGTAGAAACACTGGAACACGTGAGGCAATACTGACCTTACGACTTATCTTAGAAGAAAGATTAAGGAAAGGCAAACCTACGTTTCTAGCATTTGTAGACTTAGAGAAAGCTTTTGACAATGTTGACTGGAATACTCTCTTTCAAATTCTAAAAGTGGCAGGGGTAAAATACAGGGAGCGAAAGGCTATTTACAATTTGTACAGAAACCAGATGGCAGTTATAAGAGTCGAGGGACATGAAAGGGAAGCAGTGGTTGGGAAGGGAGTAAGACAGGGTTGTAGCCTCTCCCCGATGTTGTTCAATCTGTATATTGAGCAAGCAGTAAAGGAAACAAAAGAAAAATTCGGAGTAGGTATTAAAATTCATGGAGAAGAAATAAAAACTTTGAGGTTCGCCGATGACATTGTAATTCTGTCAGAGACAGCAAAGGACTTGGAAGAGCAGTTGAATGGAATGGACAGTGTCTTGAAAGGAGGATATAAGATGAACATCAACAAAAGCAAAACAAGGATAATGGAATGTAGCCTAATTAAGTCGGGTGATGCTGAGGGAATTAGATTAGGAAATGAGGCACTTAAAGTAGTAAAGGAGTTTTGCTATTTGGGGAGCAAAATAACTGATGATGGTCGAAGTAGAGAGGATATAAAATGTAGACTGGCAATGGCAAGGAAAGCGTTTCTGAAGAAGAGAAATTTGTTAACATCCAGTATTGATTTAAGTGTCAGGAAGTCATTTCTGAAAGTATTCGTATGGAGTGTAGCCATGTATGGAAGTGAAACATGGACGATAAATAGTTTAGACAAGAAGAGAATAGAAGCTTTCGAAATGTGGTGCTACAGAAGAATGCTGAAGATTAGATGGGTAGATCATGTAACTAATGAGGAAGTATTGAATAGGATTGGGGAGAAGAGAAGTTTGTGGCACAATTTGACCAGAAGAAGGGATCGGTTGGTAGGGCATGTTCTGAGGCATCAAGGGATCACCAATTTAGTATTGGAGGGCAGCATGGAGGGTAAAAATCGTAGAGGGAGACCACGAGATGAATACACTAAGCAGATTCAGAAGGATGTAGGTTGCAGTAGGTACTGGGAGATGAAAAAGCTTGCACAGGATAGAGTAGCATGGAGAGCTGCATCAAACCAGTCTCAGGACTGAAGACCACAACAACAACAACAACATTTTGCTGAAGGAACAATATACTTTTTGAGTTTATTATTTTTTTAAATTACAAACAATGAAAGATTTCTAGCAAAAGTGTAAAATAAATCTTAAAACTTGTCACTTCTATGATATGTGTTGGTCTCGTAAGATGTACTGAATTCCTTTTTGCTCATAATTTTGAAAGAAAAGAGTGGGTCTAATTTTTAATGTAAGTCAGCTTCAAGAGAGACATTACGAACACAGTGAAGACACGGTAATGCTGTTCGTAGGCTTTGTCCGTATCCATAGCTGGATAGCCAGCCTACAGTAGTTGACTGCCATGTGGAGGACCTGGGTTTAGTTCCCAGTACTGCCAGGAATATTTCTTTATTGGGGGTAAATGGTATGGATTTATCTCAGCATTGTAGGGCAGTTGACGAGCTACTTGACCGTACAGTAGTGGTTCCAGGTCACAAAAACTGACAACAACCAGTAGAGCAGTGTGCTGACCCCACGCTGTACAGCGTCTAAGGCCGGGTTCACACATTGGGGCCAACATCGGCACCAACAGTGTCAATCAAATGTGCGAATCGATAAAATAGCATCGGAACCGATGTTGGCCACAATATCGATACGAGTCTGTCACTTGTCGGTATTTTGACTGAGCATCAAAGCACGGTGGACCAATACTGATATGCCAATGACATATTGGCACCAACGTTGTTTGCTTTCTGTTTTTGCCATTGCAAAACCAAATTTGTTTGTTCATTCAGTTGTCATCATCATAATTATTTTCAAGTTATGTTTTTCGAAATGTCTCGGGAACAGTGGAGCAATATTATTCACACTCAAAACTGCAAATCAACTGGCCGTGATCCGTGCACGAGGCATGTTTACATTCGCTGTATACAAGTTTGACTGAATGTTGGCTTCAGTTTGTGGACACTGTCCCACAAATATTGACCATTGTCGGTGCCAGCATTGGCATCAATGTGTGGATGTGAGAGGTAGACTACGTACAAAATAACGTGGCCAGTAGATGCACAATTGGCAAGGCGAGCGTGAGGAGACCGGTAGTGATGGGGACTGTGGACAGGGGCTGTAAGGGAAATGCCAAGTGCCGGAGGGGAAGCGCCATTGTAAACTGAAGCATGTGCTCGTATTTTTTGTAAATATTAGGTGAAACCCCACATCTGCATTGTGACTGTTGAGAAAGAGCTAAACTCACCTCTGCTTTGTATAATATCTAAAAAGAATTCTAGTAAAAATGCAACAAAATCAGCAGTTTATTTTCCCCTGCCTTGTTAACCATTTGTAACATTCAGAGAAGTGCCACAAGTGATGAATTTTGAGTAAAACCTACATATTTCTCATGTTGTCACATTAAGATTTGCTTCTTTTGCCGAAACACGGTGGAGTTTACTCAGTGCGACCTCACTAACGTGTCATGCAGAAGCAGTTCGAGAGAATTCTGAAACAATGGTTTATTAAGCTTATTAAGTGAGGAACTGAGTAAACACAAGGTCGATAACTAATGAAAACACACATCCTCTGTACAAAAATAAATGTGTAATGCCTTCACTCACGTTGTTCCAAAACTCACAGCATTTCTCATGTCAGCTGTATTGAAGGTCCTTGAAAATTACATTCTTTCATCAAAAGTGGTTAGTTGAATAACAGGGTAGATAATGAAGTTTTGCATAATAACCATATGGCAAAATACTCTTCTCTTTGTGTGCCATCATTTGCCAAAATTTCATTTCAGTACCTCAATCTGTTTTCGAAGTATGAGGAAAGTTGGGAATACTTCATTCTGGCTTTATCACTGGCACTTTCCATCGCCAATGGGTATGCTACATCAGATCAGTTTTCTTGAGATTGGTAACAGATAGAGCCCTCCACCCACGTCTAAAGAAAACTTCAATATGGTAGATAAATTTCATACACAGCAACATGTTTTGTAATCTGCACCAAATGTAAAATCATAGCGGCTCATATTTCTCATTTCAAACTTTTTTGAATTTCGTGGAGTATCTTACTTAAGAGAAAATATCACAATAACTATGACCATTAATGAAATGATGGGCATGTCATCATGAAGCTGACATAAAGCTATAAGTAACACAAAAATGAATTCTTTTTACTGAATAGTTTCTGTAAAATCATTTGAGAAAGATTGCAGGATTTGCACCTTGATCCTGTGATTGCAGTGCATCGCTGACTGGCCAAAAGCATTCAACCAGTGTTGGCCTGCTCTTCTGAACAAATAAATGAACTGGCCCAGTGGTTTGGACAAAAAATGGCCACTGCACATTGGCCATTGTATCCTGCGTGGACTCTAATGTTGCCATTGGCAAAGGATGACTTGGTGGTTGGTCGGTACATTTGGGCTTACCAGAGCCTGTGGGTGTAGCTTACATTTACATTCCTGGATGGTGAGAAGGCTTATGGTAATGTGAAAAGAAGCTAGATTTGGGAAGCTCTTCAGAAAAGAGGAATTGGAAGGCTGATTACGAGGAGAATAAAGGAAATGTATTAAGGTTGTGTAGGTTGAGTAGAAGTAGGAAGAGACAAGACAGACTGCTTAGAACAGGAGAATGGGCTGAAGCAAGTAGTGCACTTCCTCTCTGCTTTTTGTCACTATTACAGACAAGATAATGGCAAGAGCGACAATGCGACTGGGAGATGAAAATATGAAAGCAGTGCTGATTGTTGATGATTTTATCCTATGAGGAAACAGAGAAGGAGAGGTATTACACAGACTTAAAGTATGGAAGGACTTGGTTTGGAAGTGTGGATTAAAATTCAATACAAAGATGTGTGATGTGATGTTGACATTGACGAATAAGGTGAAGGTAGCAGTGGATATAAATATTAAAGGGGGTACTAAAGAATGAGGAAATTTCCAAATACGTGAGGAGCATAATAGAAGACAGTGGGAAGAGAGACGGAGCAGAGGTGGGCACAAATTAGCTCAATGAGCAGCACTCCTTCTCATGCAGGGAAAAGAGGAGAGTTTGCACCGTGGCGGAAGTTAACCTTGTAGCTGCTTGCACAACTTCCCGTAACAACTGCCGAAGGGATACGTATCAAACCAGATATAAACTTGTGACATTTCTGTGGTGTTTAATGTCTCATTCTATTCAGTGCATTAGGTTATTGTGCGAATTAAACATGTTTAATTATATTCCTGTCATTAGATTATGTGCAGGAAACAAAAGTAATTACTTTGACATCTGATAACTAAATACTCCTCTTACTACTACCTATAGCCAAGAAAATACAGCAGACCATCATAAAAGCTTATTTAGAATGCAGCATAACCAATGAACAACAAACTGACTCTAGGTTAAGCACAGAAATAAATAAATGAATTAATATAATTCACCATAAACAATACATAGGCTTATGTGTTTTTATATATCTGAAATGTCATTCAGCAGATGATGTGGAGGTTTGCATCTCTTTTCACTGAAGAAGACAAGTTATATTTGATACAATCAATCTCACACTTGCAGTTTGCAGAACTGCAATGAGATGTGCATCAGTTAGAGAAAACAATTTTTCACACAGATATTTTGAGCTGAACATCGATAGCAGTTTGGTAGCTATTTTGTGCGTATTTGGGAAATCCGTTTGCAAAAAATGTTCATAAAAATGTGATAGGCTTGTTTGTGATTCATATTTAGCCTTAAATTAACTATCACATTGAAATGTGAACAGTTCGCACTCTACAGCAGATGGAGCATCATCAGTTATTATAGTAGCTGAAAAGAGCACAACAAACACTTTCAGGTCCATCGATAAATCAACCATATCTTTAAATTGGATGGAAAATTCCTTCACAGGACTCGTAAAAGTATCTGAAAATGTCTGTAATTGATCTTGAGTTAAACTAGATTTCCACATTGACAATTGACACTTGGCATGCAAACAGCTGACCAAGTTTTCCAGCTCTTTCCCAGGTTCCACACCCAACGAGCTGCACTTTGTCAAAGTCATTTATGTTGGTGGATTCCCCCTTTTATGCCTGTATCGTCTCTCGCATGAGGAGGAGGAAGGAGGTGACTGGTGTGGGGGGGGGGGGGGGGGGGAAGGGAGGGAGGGAGGGAGGGAGGGGGAGAGAGAGAGAGAGAGAGAGAGAGAGAGAGAGAAGGGTCTGTCTGTGAACTTCCATTCTCTTCTGGCAAGGCCAAAACCATGTGAAATTGAATTAATGTTAATCTGTCTTTTCTTACTATCTCATTTGAGTTTAGGTCCAACGCACCTCTCCCATCTAGCTACCTAGCTCTTTAAAAATTTTACTATCCTCGCAGCATTGCTTCCTGGATCATTCACTCGTATCAGTGTGGAGAATCAGTTATCAGAGACTGGCAAATTGAATGCAATACCTTTGCGTAATTTTATTTCAGTACCAGATGCTAACTAAAATCAAGAAATACAATTAATTGAAATGTGGTATTATAATGAGAGAAGTCGGTTATTCTTGGTCAGCAAAATTCAATGTAGGATAGTAAGCACTAGAGGAAATCTCAGCAAACCTTTGAACTTGTAAGATGTGAAACCTAGTGAATATTTTGTCACTGTGTAGAAATGTATGGAAATATTTTACTGCTCCATATGTTTGTGGGGTCCTCATAATTTTGGTCACGTGGATCAAATTTGCCATTAATTGTCAGTGATTGTGTTACAGCATGCAAGCATTTAGCATGGATGGGGGCAAGTGTTATAACATCAAGTTGAACAAATATATTTCGAGGACGACACAATACATGTAAGTCACAGATCAAATAAACAAAGTAAGACCTGTGTACACTGTAACAGTCAAATCAGCACTGACTCCAAGTCTAGCAGCTGCTGGCTGGCTGGCCGCTTAGGTGGCACGGCTGCTGCATGGCTGGCAGACAGCGCCGGTTGTAGAGGATGCGCGTAACTGCGCGGAGGCACTTTGAAAGATTGGTGAGTCACAACAGTAAGGTTGTTACATGAAATAATGCCTGCAATGGTATATAAACTGGGTTTTATTGTGATGTAGCCATACATTTGATCAAAAAGTGAAGGTGTGATCTCTCGCCTTCTTAATAGGGAAAGTAAACAAAATCACTGGCTCTACTGTTATACTGTTGCTGCTGCATGTATGTCATCTGTCACAGTTAGGTGCCACTTTTTTAGTACCAAAATTAAATGTTCTTCGTTACATGATTTTATTTTAGCATCCGTAAAGGCAACTGTTAATCTGTTTATTAATTTTCTTTAGTGAACTGGCTGAATGTGGCAAATATTTTTACAAAACTATTTATTATTGTTCCTGCTGACAGGGTGATATCCATATGGAAAATCCACATTACTTTATGGGATGATTTGAATAAGGACATGTTTCTACAAAATTGTGGGAATAAAAAATGTAATGAGTATGAAAGAAAGATCTTTTTAGGCTTTGTGCTCTACTAGGAAGAGAATTTGAATTTGAAAGTTTTGACATTTCAGTTCAACAAATTGCAGGGGTTGATACGTTATTTAAAAGGAATTATCTGCACTTTCATTTATACGGCATGTAACAGAATGCTGTTTTAAAAATTTAGGAGATTGTAAAGGATGAAATTTTGCACATTTTAATATAATGAACCTATAGCCACAAATATTAAATAAAGTTGCTACAGTCACCACTGGGGTCATGACAGTCCACATACTACCCGTGTGAGAAATTACCATATGAGTTTTGGCTGGAATTCTTGGAGACCAGTTTATTGTACCACACATATACCACATCATTTGAATAATGCATGGGATTTGAACATTCTGGACAATGCCTTACTTGAACTTCTGGAGGGTGTTCCCTTCCAACTTCACACTTGTTTGCAATTTCAGAACAACATTGCTCTGGCACACTTCGACTGTCAGATCAGACCATGTATCACAGACAACTTTAGGCAGAGAGTGATGGGGATGCCGAATTCCATGGTCTTTGTACTCCCCCGGACTTCAACAATCTTGACTTTTTGCTCTGGGGTTACATAGAGCTCCTCGTGTACTCGACAACAATAGGAACAGTATTTGAGCTTATCGAGCACATCGTTACAGCATTTGTAGAAACTTTATTTCACATTTCCAGTTAGAGGTTTCTTAAATCGAAACATTCTGAATTTCATCCTCTACAATACTCCAAAATTTTTGAAATATCAATCTGTTACTTTACTTATTGAATCACACGCCAGCAGTGCCACTGGGCAGTATTCAGTGTCACAGTGTGCAGTGTTTTGCTTCATCACTGTATCCTCTTGCTGTTCTGCAGCATTCTCTAATGTAGCAAGTATTAGACTGCCTGCCTGTCTGCCTGTCTGTCTGTTTGTCCTATGAACCTACCACCTGGAACAATGTGAGCAGCAGCACCACCACCACCAGCACCTCAAGAAATCTTGAGATACATTGAGTGAGGGTAGAGGAGTGTGGAGGAAGAATACCTGCCCTAAGTAAGCACGGTCTGTGTCGTAACACACATGCTCGTATACACCAAGCAGGTAGGCAGGAGGTGTGCAGCACTGAGGGATTGTGTGTGGGGGAGAGGTGACTGGGAGGGGGAGATGTAGCAGAGGTAAGGGAGCCTGTGGAGAGGAGACTGTGGACTGCAAGGCGGGTGAAGTCAGGGTCGCAGGGCGACGGTGGATGTCGGGCTCGGACTAGCGAAGATCGAAAGGGTGGCGATTTTTCTGGAAAATCTGGAATTATCGGTGAATTACATTTTACGTAGAAAAATTGGGGAAATCTCAGGGAATTTCAGGAATTTCATGCAATCTTGGAGAATTCGGTGTTTTTAACCTAACAACTGAAATTGAATTTTATTGAGTTTTCTAAATCTCATTTTTGAAAATACTTAATATTTCAAAGTGTGTTTATTGTGAGAATATTATTCCATGTTAATTATCGATGTTTAAAAACTGTGGGTAAACTACTGTAAACTACTGCTTATGGCTGGTATATAGCTTAGTTCAGCTCAGAGGAAACTGCCTTTCTCAACTTTTGCATTATGTAATGTAAGAGATTTACCTCTTAAGTACTTAAAGGCATGTCCATGTTGGTTCATTGGTTTGAGAGAATTTGTAATCAACCCCAGCTTTATACGAGATATGTTCAAAAAATTTCAGAACTTTGTCCACAAATGTTTTCTGTATTTACCTTTTACTTATTGTGCATGGTCTCCTTCGAAATACTTTCCTCCACAATTGATACTCCATTCCCAATGCTGTTTCCATTTCCATAAGCAGTCCTGGTATGCGTCTTGCTGGATTGTGCGAAACACCTTCTGTGAATTTTATTTTGTCTCATCTATCATTGCAAATCTTCACTCTTCCAACAGGGTTTGCAGCTTTGGGGGAAAAAAGTCCACAGGGACCAGGTCTGGAGAGTACGGAGGATGATTTTTTTGTTGTTGTTGCAATAGTTATGCACCTATAGGGATGAATGTGCGGGGGTCTTATCATGATGCAAGGGCCATGAGTTGTCTTGCCACATTTCTGGCCGTTCCCTTCTGAAATTTTCTTGCAGGCATCGCAACATGTCCCGAAGTACCACCGATTAACAGTTTGTCCCTGTGGCATGAATTCATGATGAACTAATCCCTCAAAGTCAAAGAAAACTATCAGCATGGCTTTGACATTTGACCTGGCCAGACGAGCTTTTTTTGGTCTTGGAGATTTATTCCTGATGTATTGTGAAGACTGAACCTTGGTCTCAACATCATAATTGTAGACCCACTTCTCATCAACAGTTATGATCCTCTCAAGGTACATCTTGTTCTCATTTGCTCTCTGACTCTTTGAGCCATGGGACAAATTTGATGGCAACACAATGCCTTCCAAGGGACTGTGTCAGGATTTCATGATGTGTTCCAACTGAAGTGCCATTTCTTCTGCTTTCTTTTGGACAGTCAGTCTTCAATTGGCATTCACAATTTCATTGACGTCCCTGGCATAAGCATTGTTAATAGACATCAAAGGGCATCTTGAATAAGGGTCATCTTTAACTTCTGTCAAGCCATTTTTAAACCACATGAACCATTTTTAACACTTGAGAACAGCTTAAACACTCATCACCGTAGGCTACTTGCATGATTTGTTGTTTCTCTGTAAATGTTTTCTTGAGCTTCATGCAAACTTTAGTGCAGAAGCCTTGCTCCTCTAAGTCTACCATCTTGAAATTCACAAACTTTTTGACACAATTTTCTACTCAGTACAGCACTGAACAATAACTAACCGACAGAACAATGAACAGTTACACATTAAACACAGGCATGTGCAAGGATGCCAATCTCATTTCCCTCCAACACACCATTGGCGCGAAATTATGAATGTTCTGGAATTTTTTGAAGAGACCTCATATCTAGGGGTGGAAGAATAACATCTGTTGGGTCCACGAGAGCCTCAGCAAATTCTTGCAGACCAGTGTGCTTGAATATAATGTTATTTTCTATCCTTATTGTCCCACATACATAAAAAGTAGCAATACTTAGTGCAGCCTAATTGCATCCCAAGAAAAGAGCAGTGACTGTTAGATCACCAGTATTTTCCATTTGTGTTCAGCATAACTAATTGAGTCAAGGAGGGCTTACATGTTTGCATAAGTCGCCTTCCTGTGAACTTTATGACCAACAGGAATAAAAGGAAGATGGTTGCTATTGTGAAGTAAAATATCTTTCAAAGTTAACGTGGGGGAGTCTATGAATAGCCTCCATTCCATAGAATCATAGTTCAAATTCAAAGATTTCATCAGACCATTAATATTACAGCAAATAACAAGATTGTTTTTCTTTTCAGAGTAAGGAACGACATTCCTCTGATCTTGTCTGTAATGTGAGACCCTGACATATTGGAGAAGATTCCATTGCTGTAATCTTGATTCTGAAAGTTGTGCTTTCTCCTTTGACAAACCAAGATCTCAAATGAGATCGCTTGATTCCAGTTGACTCAGTTGGTGTGGTTTATTATTGTTTTCCTCAAAATCAAGGTCATGAGATGTGTAAAGTTCCTTAGGTTCTTCTTCTTCACTGTCTTTATCTTCTATTTCTACCTCAATGTTATGGGTTGGAGTAGGAGCTGCTAAGTGTCTGAACGTGGGATAGGTCAAACAGCAGGTGGATTATTCAGGCACTGAGTTGTTCTTTTTTTTCATTGACAATCCTGCCTTTGTAAAAAGAGTTAAGCAGAAATAGCAATTATCTATATGGCCTGTAATCTCTCACCATACCATTGGTACAGCAAAAGCCATATATAATTTTTTTATTTTCCAACCATTCTTGTAGTATAACAGACCAAGTGTTACGACATATATGTGGAGCCCTTTACTTATCCTGTCCCCGACGTTCATATGAAAATAATGCCATTAGGCAGTCATTCCAAGAGGTGTCAGATTCTGTTTCTTTAATGAAACTGTTACTTCATGACAATGTAACAAATGTTATTCACTGAATTTACAGGTTTTCACAGTATTTAATAAAGTTTACTCTGTAAAAAACACCAGAAATGTTGCACCAATTACAGTGAAAACAATATTAAACTTAGAATCATAGCAACAGTACATATGTTTATAACCTACAAACAGGTGAAGAACATAGTGTTTTGTTAGTGCCAATTTCAAAAATAAAATTTTCCCCAAACAAAATCTAAACTCTAAAAAATTACATGTTACTTTATTGCCAAAATGAGAGCTAATCAGTCATTTTTATGGTCATTTATGAATTCAGAGGTGGAAATACATAAGAATCAGCTATTTTTGAGCTGGAAACA
Organism: Schistocerca americana; assembly: GCF_021461395.2. Classification (NCBI taxonomy): domain Eukaryota; kingdom Metazoa; phylum Arthropoda; class Insecta; order Orthoptera; family Acrididae; genus Schistocerca; species Schistocerca americana. Next base: position 199,720,929 of record NC_060127.1, read on the forward strand.
TTTTTCATTGCTGGCATTTATTCAAGGATATGACAGGAACGATCATACATAGCAAAAATGTCTACTAAACATGGGCTTTAAGATGCGTACCTTAAGAGCTATGGGCACTTCTTCATCTTCAATACTGTGAAACGAACCTTTTCTACTGCAGTCTCTCTACTTTCCATAGTTTTGGAGGAGGTAGTATTGACCAAAACGGAAAAAAAAGGCCACTGAACCTAAAATGCATATGTTAAGAGATTTGTTTCACAGTAACAGAGATGAACAATGCTCTTAGCTTTTAAGGGACGTGTTTCCGAGACCAAGTTTACTGGGCTTTTTGGCTTCAAATGATTGTTCTGATGATATCCCTGATGCATTACTTAATTTTTGTTTTTACCCTCCACAGTGGCACAAAATACAGCCATCTGATCCCGAGAGATGATGATTTTCACCCTCTCACCATTTCACGACTATATCAAGATCATTAACTCAGCTTCTGTGCTATGCCATGGTTTTAACAAGTTGAAGAGTAGGCAGTGACCATATCGCCTCTGTTCTGAGACTGTTGACTGTTGTACTCGCAGAACTGCAGGGGGACAGAAGGCAGCCAGTATAGCACTGATGTAACAGCAGTGCCTTAATTCTGTTGCATGTAACACAACATTTGACTCGTGCATGCTCTGTTTCCAATCCCTAGCTAGTACATAATTTGGGGAAGCTGGTGTTGCGAGGGAGGATGGCATGGGTCATGAAGCAGCCATTGAAATCTAGCTCGTTTTGCTCGGCAGCATGTTCTGATACCGAGTGGTCAGCTCTGCTCTCGACCATAATTTGGCACTGGCTGTTCCTTCAAATTGCTGCGCCTACGTGAAAGCCTGCGGAGAGATTACAGAAGAGCTAGTATATGATGTGGATGCTCTCACAGGTGGGCCTGCCTCTGATGGGATTAGATAAGTTCATAATGGGGCTGGATTAGGATGTCCCAAGTGGGTGAATTGGACAGGATTCGCACCAGTGTCTTTGAAAGTGGTGGGGAGGAAGTTGCTCATTTCTTGGCATGATGATAGTCTTCCAGGTGAGCTGTGAAGGTTGTGTTTGCACATCTATTTTCTTTATGTTCCTATCGAAAATACAGGACAGAAACAATGAAAAGCGATGCATACTTGTAATATTTCAAGTGAAAATTAATGGGAAAACATTAGTCCCAAAGCTCAAAGGCAGTGTTACAAATACTTTGAGTGGTCTGACATGCTCTCAAACATGGCTCTTGAACATTGATGACAGGCATCACTGTTGACTGTTCTGGATTGTAGCCACAGATAAATAGCTCTTAGTGCAACAACTATCTTATCAGTTCAGTGCTGTAGTATGAAGGAAAGTGTTGTTAAGGTAGACTCAAAATTGAAACGGGGCACTGTAGATCCTGCACACAGCAGGTAAACAGTAACTTTCGGGAGTACTGAATCAGGAGAAGGGTGATTAGAGATGAAAAGGTAATGGGCAATGGAAGAAGAGAATAAAGAAAAAGGTGATAGCAGTACCTGTAGAGACTTAATGTAGCACTCAACGACAACAAGAAATATGCCAGTTGAAAAATTCCATTGTTCCCTGTATTGCAGGCTGTTCCAGCTCGTGTGCCCACGCGGGGGCACACATGGGTGGGTGGCTCACGCATGCGTGGAACAAGAGCAGTAGGGCTGTGTGACGGGTAACCTCCACTACCTATGCCTGCTGAAGGAAAAGTGACAGGACAGGTTCACATTCAGGGGCACCCGTGCTCCACAGAGCACAGTTGAAATAGGCCACTCTATTGGTCTTTTCTTTGAATTTTTATTTGCGTTATATTCAGTAGCTGGTCTCTGAAGATTTATGACTGTAAACATGTCTGACTTTGTAGTCAAGTGAGGAAACTCCACAAATTGACATATATTTTTTTGTAGCCAAGTTTTAATGTAGTGCAGTCTTTGGATTTATTTTTTTATTTCAGTTTTATCCATTTCTGTAATTTCCTACTGATGTTGCAATGCAGATGATAAAAGACTTCTGAAATCATTAAATCCTCTTTTTAAGTCATTTATTAGTAATTTGGTTTCTATAGCACGTGTTACATGTGCAAAGGAAACGAAAGCACATATATGAGAATTACTCCACAGCCAGTCCAGTCCCACATGCACAAGGAATACAAGTGAGAGAACTTTATCAAAGATTGAAACGAAAACTAAAAGTAGATGAGGAGAGGACCAGCTCGATTTTAGGAGATATAGGGGCACTTGAGAACAAATTTTAACATTGCAGTTCACAATAGAGGACAGATTTTGGGAAAAAATGTAACCTGTATTGCATTCGTAGATGTGGAGATGGAGGAGGTATCTGATTGTGTGGAGTGCAATAAAACATTTCCTATTGTAAGCCAGTGTTGCATCTTCAGGATCTGGAAGGTGGTCCACATTCTCTACGGAAAGTGGACTGGAGTGGCAGGGATTTGAGAAAGTGTGAGATGCCGAAATTGGGTCGCTCGTGGTCACCGTTGATATCCGCAAGAGGAAAGTAAACAAATGTTTCAGTGTGTGAGTTGTTTGATTGTGGACAGGAAATCAGCACAGAACATTGTGCTGATGACAAAGTAGCAGTCATTGAAAGTGAATGGGAAGTGTAATGGAAAGTGTGCCGGGTGGTGTCTGTAATATGCACACAAGCAAAAAAAAAAAAAAAAAAAAAACCAACTTAGGTAGTGGCACGTGCAGAATGTGGACACAGTGGTTGAATTCGTGCAGGAGACTGTCGGAGAAATCATTAAAGTTAACTGTTGTGAAAGTAGTATGGATAAAGAAGAAAGGTGCAAGAAAGATGTAGCAAGGATTACACAGGGCTGAAGAGGTTTCACTGTACGAATATAAACAGCTCCTGACATCCAAAAATATAAACCTAGAGCCCAGAAATAGGCTTAGTAAGTGTTACGTTTGGGACACGTCCACACTATCTGATCAAAAGTATCTGGACACATATTAGTGGACATTGAAATGTGCCGTGTTCACTCTCTCACTTTGTGATGCCGGGGACACTTTCAGTGGTGCGTCCGAATATCTGCAGAGGTGAGGCAGCCCGTTCTTCCCCGAGAGCCGAAACCGGAGAAGATAGTGGTGCCGGACTCTGGGATCCGGAGTGTAGTCGACCCGGAGGTGTCCTGTCGGGATCGGGTCGGGCTCCTCGGCCGGCCAGTTTGTTTCACAAAAGTTGCCGTCGGCAAACTGTCGCCTCACAGGTGTGGATTTATAATGGGTTCCACTGTGGTGCTGACACGAGGAACCGTCATCTCCAAACAGTTCACCTATTGTGTGGAGCGTACAGTACTTTAAAATATGTTTGTATCTTCCCATATGTAGTTTGCTTTAGTGCAATAAGTGGACCACATCCTTATCACAGTAACAGTACCCCGTCTGCACTTCACTGTAGGCACTACACACAATGGGAGGTAATTTTCTCCAGGAATTTGCCAGACCCGAACCCAAACTCTTCCATCGGATTGCCGCAGGATATTGCGCGATTCACAATTTTGATTCGCTCGTTTCCCGTCGTGCACTGCCCGGTGGTATTACTCTCGACTCCATCTGGAGCATCGCTTAGCACTGACTATGGAAATGTGTGGCGTATGAGGAGCAGCTGAACCACTGTTTGCCATCCTTTTTTGATTCCCTGTGCATAGTCCAGAACTGCTCGTAACTCACCAGAGGCTCCTTCCACCAATTTCTTGCAATTTTTTTATAGTCGCTTTACACAGTGCCGGACGATCCCTGTCGGTCAGTACGTGAGGTCTGCCCGTCACTGTTTAGCTGCGGATGTTATTTTGCATTTCCACTTCACTGACCTCACTAACAGCCGACTAGCAGATGTAGCGAAGTGGAAGCGTCCTCGACAGATTTGTTACTCGGACGACTAGTCAGAATTCGAAGTGACTGAGCTCTCCCGAATGACCCGTTGTACTGTTACTGTTTCTCGATTGGCAGCTCAGTACTCCCCACCTCTTTTTATACCGGTAGGTCGACCACCCACGACAGCAGGTGGACTGTTCCGCAATATATAGGGGTGTCCAGATGCTGTGGGTGTGTGGGTGTGAAATGTGGACTCTGAGGAAGACAGAAATAAAATGATTAGGAGCCTGTGAAATGTAGTGATACAGTAGTCTCTTGAAGAATGAGTGCATTGATTGAATAAGGAAGGAAGACATCCTGCAATCACTCAACAGAGAAAAAACAAAATGAAGAGAGAGAATGGTCAAGTCAAGATGTGAACAGCTGCCATTACGGGGGTGTACGTGCACGTATCTAGGTTTGTGTGTGCGTATTCTATTAGTTTTGAGTGTAAGTTTGTAGTGTTTTTGTTTTGAATGTTGGTATTCTGGTCGGATTTATTTATTGGTTGTCATTTTTTATTTGTAGTTCACTGTTGATATTTGAGTTTATGTGTTGTCATTTTACCTTTTGGAGAGACACACACAGAGAGAGAGAGAGAGAAAGAGAGAGAGAGAGAGAGAGAGAGAGAGAGAGAGCGAGCGCTGTGGACACTAAAAAATGAATTGCCAGGTGGAGAAACCAGAACATTTCCGACATGTTCTTCTGCTTGAGGTCAGTAGTCAGGTAACAGCAGTGTAGGCAGTCAGAAACATTCGTGCCGTGTATGGGGATAAATCCGTTGGATGGAGCATAGTGAGAAAATGGTTTTCTCATATTAACGAGGATTGTGTTGACACCAGTTATAACAGTACCGCGTATTAATGATTACCAAATTTGGTTTGAACCTGCAGTAAATGTTACCCCCCTGGGGGGGATTTTTTGAATTTGATCGCATGTTACCTGACAGACGGGGAGTCGAATGTGAATTTCGTAATGGTAGCAGTTAGTAGATACCAGAAAGACTAAAGTTTTGCAGGAAGTTACAGTAACAGAGTTCTTGTAAATGAAAAATAAAATGGTCACCGGCCTAATTAGGCATAATACTGTGGAAACATTATTTGTAATGAATCTATTTTTACTCTTGCAAAAGTAACTTTCATAAATCCTTTCTTAATCAATTGCAATGAACACCCACAATAACCAGACGAACTACACAGTGGGTAGCAGTAGTTATCAACAGAATAATTAAGCAATCACAGAAATGGAAAAAGAGACTTTATCCCTGTTAACCACAATCTTCACTTCTACCTTTCACTAATTTGACACATGAATTGTTCCCTAGGGCATACACAAGACTAAGTGGCATCTGGTAAGAATTATATTTTGACTAACACATATAAACACAGCACAAATGCAGTAATATATCAGTTTACACATACCTTTTATATGTACTCTTTTAAATAATCACTTCTAGATTCTTTAGCTAGAAAACAACTATTCAGTTTGGTTTCTTCCTGATATAAAAAAAAAAAAATGAACTGTGTTCCCTCAAACCATCCCTTCTTTATATAAGCAAACTATACACCCTTTAGAAAAATATTTTGAATTATGAAAAAATCTGAATTATTTCCCCACTTAAGATCATTTATTTTGCAATATTTTAATACTATTTGCACTGACAATACTCTCTACAAACTTCAGAAAAGACTTTAATTAAAAGTTAACTTCAAAACAGATTAAAATTTAAGTGCCTCATAACATCACTTGTGAAGCAGGTGGTTTTAAATTATCCTCAATTTTGTTCATCAACATTATAGCTTTGGCACTTTCCAACTGTAGCAATTCATAGTAAATTAAAAACTTTTCATCTGGTAAATATTATGTGCCCCTTATATTACTCGTGAAGCGAGTAGTTTTCACTGACAATTTTAATGTTCCTACACATTAAACAATGACATTGTAAAGTAGAAACTATTCAAAGTAACTTGGAGCTTTTCATAAATTCAACATAAAATAACATGGATTATTATCAGTCTTTCACCAACAGGACACTCGGACTTAAATACTTTGAGGAAAGGACCCTGCTTGGTACCATGAAAGGAGTAAATTCATGGTTTGAACACAAAGTTCAGCAATATTTGAATTATTATTGCAAATTCCATCACACAAACACACTGATTCGTACTGTTATACAGTTTTAACCTCTCGAATCTGATGAAGTGGTGGCACAATAGTGGTGGCGAGCACGTGGCGGCTACCTGGTCTCTCCTTTGTCAGTGATATGCTCTATTTAGTTCTTGGCGACGTGACTATTATTTTTAGAGCCATTTCCAATGCAAGAGCGCCATTCTACAGCCACCTGAGGCCATTCCATCGCTGCTGGCTACTGACTGCATACTGTGCTCTTTCGCTTCCCGCCCAGATTGAGCGCCAGTTCCACCTTTTAGCTCGCGCCACATCATTTCCACAGTGGAGGGGAATCACTATGTCTTTTACACTATACAATACAAAATCCCTAAGTATGAACCAGTTTTTACATTGCAGTTTTTCATACATAAACAAACATATTTAATAAATTTCCATTATTTAAACACACTATCACGTTAAATAATTTATACATCGTAAAGTACCACCTCCCTCCAATGATCCAAAGAAGTTAACTAGAAACGAGTAAACACTTCTTAAATAAAGTTGCACTGTACCGATTGCCCTGAATTGATTGTGGTGTTACACAGTGATCTCCATGTTTGGGAAGACGTTCTCAGTTTGATGAAGATGATTTAAAAGCATTAATCCACAATGATCCACATCCATGTACTTGAGAACTAGGAAATGTGATGAACTGTGTTCATTCCATCATTGTACAACATTTGCATGCAGTGAGGGTGGTTCAAAAATCAGTTGTATGCTTACCACATGCTCTAAACCAGGATCACACAAATCTGCGGATGGCCGTATCTGCATCTGCGTTTGCTCATCATCAATTGAATCGTGAACAACATCGACCATTCCTATCCTGTATTGTTACTGGCGTCAAGGAGTGGTGTCTTTCTGCTAATATAAGGAAAATAAAAGAATGGCCGAGCCCAAAGAAAGCAGAAACTCCACGTATAAAGACCTGCGTGTACACACAAAGGATAATGTTATGCGTTTGGAACGACGACAGTACGGTGTACTGTGAATTGCTTCCCCGATGTGTAACCATCACTGCTGACATTTATTGTCAAAAACTGAGATATCTTGCAGACACAATCCGAGAACAACCAACAGGAAGGTTACGTGGAGTGATGCTACTCCAGGATAACACCCACCTGCATTATGCTAGGTTGACAAAAAACACAATACAGGAGTTGGGAGTCATTCTACACCCACCTTATTCACCTGATCTTGCACCCTCAGATTTTCGCCTTTTCCGCTTTCTGTCGAACACCCTTGAAGTAACTTCCCTTTCGGATGAAAATGTGCTCCGAATATGGCTTTACGAACTCTTCACCTTGAAACCGTGTGGTATCTACAGTTGCAGAATCAAAAAGTTACCCCAACATTGACAGACTGTTACAAATAGTTTAGGAAAATGTATTATTGATGACTAAACTCTGTTATGTTTATAAAAATTATTGAAAAATGCTACGAACTTATACACTAACCTAATAATAGGATTTGTGAGAAAGCTAGCAATACTCCCCGACTTGTTTGTTTTGTGTGCCTGTCAACAGCTCAACACCTGCACTAGTCAGTGAGTTTTTACCTTTAGCACTTCCATATTTATATTTCGCCTTCTCTATTATTAGTAGCAGATTCTCACCATATTTATACAAATTGTTCATGATCTTAATATTCTTAGTTTGTACTGTGTTTTGAGGGAAGAAAACCATTAGACTTTGAATGGTAATGATATTTATTATGTTTCTTCAGACAGGTGCCGTAGTACTACAAAATTTTTGAGATGACAACTTTATCCTCATTGACTTTGTTGTTTATTTTCCACAGTTGGCCAACTTTGGCTATTATACTGTTGTCAAGCAATAGTTGACATGCTTGAGGACAAGCTACTGAGTTGTCCAGCCACTGGAATACAGCAGGAAGACATAAAATTTACAGCAAGTAGTTTAAAAGCAATGGCAGAGACAGAAACACTGCCTAATGGGAGTCAACTGTGATAACATAAAGGCAGGCACCATTGACAATCATAAAACTGGTAATAACTTAAGCAACAAAGTGCACAATGAAGCATTGTTTTCTCTCGTGTCAACACGAACACTACCATTACAAAGGTTATAAATCGTAAGCCAGAGATCGTAACATATCCAACTGCAATCACAGTGAACTACGATGTACATAAGCATTTGTTAAGGAAGCATGGACGTGACCACTGATGTATACAAAGAAGTCCTTTAAGTGTATGTGATACATGGTTGCTCATAAGTACCTCTGGCATTTCAGAAGACAACTGTGTGAGAACTACAAGGCACATACATCAATGGAAGAGGCCTATCTCCAAGTTTTTAACTGGCACTAGGGGCACTCACTGCAAGCATCTCTGGTCCCTTTAATCCCACAAACCAACCAACCTACAAGCATCATTTGTGATGTGGCAAACATCAGTACGAGTGTGCAGTTAGTTGACATTGCTTACGCGAATTGTCCAAAATGCGCAGTGGCAGCCCACATTGGAAATCTGTTCATTGTGTAGCCTATCTACAGGCATTGCACGAATTGTGTGTGAGAATATAGCGTGATTGATTTATCTATGTCTTCTGATATGCCTGACCCCTAGTTTTCTGCAACTACGCCACAGCACATATTACGCGTGGAATCTTGGGGACATGCTCTATCCATTGATGTGTGTCATTTTACTGTATGTCTTGCAATTCTCATACAGTCATGTTCTGAAACCTCAGAGCTACTTACGTGTGATCCAGTATATTGCTGAAATACTGATATTTTACTCAATGTTGTTCATAATTACTGTCTGTTCATTGCAGTTGCTACTTATACCACTTAAAAATGCCATAACAAGTCAAAGTGTAAAACAAATAATAATTATATTCAGTGGTGGAAATACTTACACGTGTGGGTGAGCAGACATTAATGACGATTGACAGCAACTTGAAATTAATTTGAAATAAATTTTGTGAATATGAATACCTTGGCATCAGCCGTGTTAGATTTAGCGGTACTATCTATTAGTGACATGAAAATTTGTACCAGAGTGGGGACTCGAACCTGGATCCTGCTTATCACAGGTGGTGACCTTAACCACTTCTGGTGTCCGTGCACACCTCCCGAGCTGACCCAAACTTTTCCATTTCATTTGTCACTAATAGGTAATACATTTGTACCTAACACAGCTGATGCCGAGGTATTCGCTTTCAGCAAATGTATTTATAATAAATTTCGGATGACTCTCTATAGACATTAATGTCCGTTCACTCAGATACGCAAGTAAATATTACATGCAGAGGCGAGCATAAGACAGTAATATCACAGGTCTCGATTCCTCTTAGTCTCTTTCTCACTGGTGTGGGAATACAGGAAAAGCAGTGAGAATTAAGTGACGAATGTAGGGGACTATGATCCAGGGATGTAGACAGTGTGCCATGTGGAATTTAGGTCGGTCTGGGAGGCATGCACAGATAGTCAGAGTAGTAAAGCAACCGCTCGCGATAAGTAGAAAATCTGGTTTCGAGACCCAGTCTGGTACAAATTTTCATGTCACTAATGAGTAGTGTATCTATGTCTAACACAGTTGGTGCCAAGATGCCTTTGGCATATTTATTTTGAATTAGTTACAGAAATGTTGTCATTTCAAACAAATTTTATCACAGAAATAGCATTTGCTGTAGTTTAATAACTCTCAGTTTTCTCTGAGTACTAGAGCAGATTTGTACCTCGATAGTGGTATTTTTAAAATTTGCAGTGGGGATTCCAATATAATTTGGCAGCTTTTTGCTCATTTTGCAGATGGGACAGAGTTCACGAGAGCTGAACCCATACTGGAAGGACGGCGGGACCGGCTTGCCGGAAGACCGGCCCCAGCGAAGGGAGCCCGCGGCCCGACAGAAGAACGTCGGAGACGGCGGAGCAGAGTGGCTGCGGCGCGCACTGCGGCGGGCCGAGGAGCAGGCGGCCGCAGAGGGCCGCCCACTGGAGGAGGTGGCCGCTGAGCGCTGGGGGGTGCGTACCGTGCTGGGCTGGCAGGTGGCAGGGCCCACAGGGGACTGTGCCAAAATTTCACTTCTTTCCCATTTGCTTTTTTCTTGTCCTGCTATATTCTCTCATCCTTCCACCACTACCACTACCACCAACACCATCATCATCATCATCATCATCATCATCACCACCACCATCACCATCATACACTGAATGCAACAATTTGTTAATGTAGCCATCATTATCTGTCTCTTTCCATCCGTACCATATGGATGCAGTTGTTGCAGTTCGTTCCACTGATAACATATTGTAATACAGATTTTCTAGGCCTGCCGTATGGTTTTTTTCCACAGTTTTTCCTTCTAACATGTTTTTTTATGAAGCTGTTACTCGAACAAGGTCTCCAGTTTTTCTTTTCTGTACCCTGTTAATTAATGTTGTTTTTAATTTTTGATGGTGTTTGTGCATTGAATTTTCTTTCAGTCCACAATATTTTTGTAACTCTTTTGCATGAGTTCTGCTGCTTCAAATTTTTGCTTCCCCTATTTTCTCAGAATCCACTCTTCACAACCTAAGCTTAAAATGCTCTCATAAGTCTTGATGAATTTCTTTCTTGTTTCTTTATTAAGGTGGTGGTTTGTTAATAAAGTGCTCTCATTTCTGAAAGTTTGTTTGATCCTTGGAATACTACTTCAAGTATCCATTATACTTTTGTTGGGATCCGCTATTATACTTCCAAAATATTCTTTTACTTGCATTAGTGTTGTATTTTGTACACTGTGTTTGCCTTACTTCTCTGTTCGATTTATCTGTCACCATTATTTTAGTCTTGCTTGTGTTTATTTTCTGTTTGTTTCTCTCCGGGGCATTGGAGAAAATTTTAACATATAGTTTGTGTCCTTTTCTGAATATGCTTAGACCACTACATAATCTACAAATCAAATACGATGTATTTGTGTACCACCTATTTATATCCTTTGTTGCTACTTTTTGTTGTTTGTATTGCCCTTGTTAGACACCTATTGTAGTAACTTTTTAATACCTTTCATATCTATTTCTGTACTCTGATTCTTGTATAGGCTGAAAATCAATCTGTTATCTCTCCAGTCTATTCCAATTTTATCCAGCTTTCCAAATAGCATATTCTAGTCTGATCCATCAAATGCCTTCTCGACGTCACTGAGTGTGGTATATATTTTCCTGTCCATCTCAGTTCTTCTTTCTGAAATCATTCATAGAGCCACTACAGCTCCCACAGTTCCTTTCTCTTTCCTAAATCCAAATCAGTCATCTCCTTCCATCGTTTCTCCTTTTTATTTCTTTAGACCACACACATTCCCTTACTGCTACTACTTTCTAATTTTAACATTTTTCTTCTGAAAACATCTCTTTCTATTGTTTTTATTTTGTGTATTTACAAATCTTTTATTAACTTCTTGGATACAGCTAATTGCTAATACTTTTCTCAGAAGCACTAGAAGACTGGTTTGTCAGGTGTATATTTTTTTCTTTTTTGAGTAGTTGTGGATATTCACTCTCTTCGGATGCTTTCTACCACAAAAATTTGCAAACAGAAACCTTAGACTTCTTCTCCTTCAGTGCAAATTTACCTTAAATTTAAAGACACTTGTATATAATATTTCTCCGTTAAGTAAAACACTTTCAACTCAGTTAACTACAGGGAAACCCTGCTTTTACAGAAAAATTGTGTAAAATGTGGGAAAATGCAAAATGTGGGAAACAACGCTTTAAACTGTAAAAGTTATGTGTAGAATACCCCCTTGCATTTTCGCACTTTTTGTATCATATACGTACATAACAGGCATCAAAAGAGTTGTCAGGGACTTGTTTATTATCTTTCTTTGTGTTCTGCCTTACGGCAGGTCTTGTCATGGGGGAAGCCTCATCATAGAGGTCCACCACATGAGCATCTAGGGATGCGATTGGAGTGGTGGTTTCCCATTGCCTCCCACTGATGATGATGAAATGATGATGAGTACAACACAACACCCAGTCCACGAGTGGAGAAAATCTCCGACCCAGCCAGGAATCGAACCCGGACCCCGTGGCATAACAGACAGCCCCGCTGATCACTCAGCTGTCGGGGTGGACTTTATTATCTAATAAATGTTTATTATGCAATGAAAACCGCTGATGTAACTGGAACTGATAACTGTCTGGGAAGTAGAAATGTTTGACTCGATTTCGTACATCATAATCGATGTTTTTGAAAGCCTGCAGCTATCATTCATTATTTAAATAATGAAATACTGCTCTAGTTATGTATTTTTTTCATGTGTAGCATGACACATTTCGAGAATTTTTTCACGTTGTCAAGTGCAAATACCTACAGAAGTATTTAGTGTGGTATCTAAATAGGTGTTATTCTGCCTCTCTTGAACTGTAGTGATCTTTTTGAGGTTATCAGGTACTGTGCCTCCTCAGTCATGTGGAAAACCACACACATGCAAACTATCACTCTCACTGTGAATTTTAAAATTTTCCCGGCGAATTGACTGTTCAAACAAATTTCGGGCTTGCAGCCGGTCGTCGTTCAATACTTCGCACGATATTTCAACTGGGCACCTGCCAGTCATCTTCAGGTGAGCCGTCGCAGTCGTGCGACGGCTCACCTGAAGATGACTGGCAGGTGCCCAGTTGAAATATCGTGCGAAGTATTGAACGACGACCAGCTGCAAGCCCGAAATTTGTTTGAACTATCACTCTCACTGTTTGTTTGTGTAACATCACAAAAAATGCTTATGTAAATATTACACTTGACAACGAGAACAAATTCTCGAAACACGTTTTGCTGAGCATGAAAAAAATATGTACCCAGAGCTGTGTTTAAACTAAGAACTTCTCAGCAACACAAAGTGAATGACAGTGTCAACCAGCGCAACAAGTGGCCAGACGCCGAAAGACGCTAAATATGGTTCGACAAAAGTGTCACGACGATCAAAATAATCATGAAACTGTGTTTGTGCTGTAGAGACAGTTTGGAAATGGTTGTGATTGGTCACGATGTCTTTATTCGAATGAACCTAGTTACTCCCATCAGCCACCACACGAAGTAGAGCTTGTCAGCGGCAGGAGATATGGCACGAATTGTTCAAACTTTCACATGTTTACTAGTTCAAATAGGCTGAGTAGAGTGCCCTGGTATCAAGAAACTTAACCACGTAATATTTGTTAACACTACTGGATAGCCAACATCGTGTCAGAGTCTTTTTTTCTCCACGAACATTTTTTCGTAATGCTTAAATCGGAGGAAAATTATAAATATGTTGACACAAAATGGGGTGCAAACTAACATTGTGGACATAGGAAATTTGATGGGAATGATAAAAAAAGACATAAATGGCAGGAAAACATTAATTCCAGGAACATAAAAGCAGGGTTATATTGGATTTAATTGTATTATCCACTAGTGTCATTAATGCCTCAGGGAAAAATTACCAACTGCATTTCCTTGAGATCCATACCTAAACTACCTTTACATAATTCAGTCAACCCTTTTCCCCTTTTTTTAACATAAAATATTAATGAATGCCAAGGAATTTCATGCTGTTCCATGCCAGAAGATCATGGTTCTGTAACTGTACAAAAACAAGTGATTTTATTTTACGTGCTCTCGCAGTAGACCTCACATATCCTTGAAATACATGTTAAAATAAGAATACACATCCTCTACCAAAATGACAAACAAGTCATTCCTTTCAATAACTTGAGTTGAATTTACTGTTTCTTTGTCGGATGCACATCCACTATCACACTGCATAAGGGGATGGTAAGAGATGAGCTACCCCACATATGTCATTCATGCGGTATGAATGTGCAGGAAATGTCAGCTTTTCTCTTTATTTTTCCAATATTTTGACATATTTCATCATTGCTTCTTAATTTTCAGTCCTTTTATCTTCTGATTGGACCTAAACTACTCATCATCATTCTTTGATCTAATATTTATAGTCTGTCTAATCTTTAATTCAGTTACAGGTATCCACTTGGAAGAGGTATTCTGGTTGCACTACTGTTTTGTTGCCTGTCAGCATTTGTGACTGCTGGTTAACTTTTCCCTCGAAAATATCCTTGTAACTAATAAAGTTCAAGCAAATCTCCACTCATCCCAGTCTCCATTACTTAATGGCCCACTCATAAAGTATGAATATCATAGTTAATCTCTAAACAATGTGAAGATTGGCTTAGAAACATGTTTCATAAAGAATTCCCATCTAAAGCAACAATTTATAATTAGTACACCGAACTCAGGAAAGATCAGTTTTTTCTTAGTGATGAATTTTGTGAAGGACACCTAAGAACTGCTGTTTCTGAAGAAAATATTGCTCTTTTTGAAATAATGCTTGAGGAGATCAGCAGTAAGCTTCCGAATTTTTTCAAGTGACATTGAGAACATTGTTGCCAGTGGTTTTTACATAAACTGGCTCCCTTCAAAAACAGTACATTGATTGGTATGGGAAAATTGAAAAAATCTGGAGGGGCAGATTTGTTTTGGAGTAATGTTGTTGCTGATGATACTTACATTCATTGTTATGATCCTCAAAAGGAAAGTCAATTGGCTCATTGGGTTTTTTGAGCAGTACCTAGGTCTACTACAGTCTGACAAATTTTTAGTGCTGATGAGAAGGTGGTTGCTAGTTAATTTCTAAAATGGACCATATTGTTCTATAGCATTAGAAGATAGACATACTGAGCTGCTGATAGCTACACAACTCAGTTTGTGAATGCTGTAAGGGTCAGCCAGTATTATGGACTCTCCACCATGCATCTCTGACCTATTACCTTGTAATTTCATTGTGTTTCCAAAAATTAATGATAAAATGCATGGATTTACTTTTTCATCATCAGATGAAGCAGTGGGACATTATGAAAATCTGATTTCTGAACTGTCTCTGGAAGGGTCACATCTTTACTTTAAGAAATAAGTGTCATCGAATGCAAAAATGTATTGATGTTAAACAGGCATATTTTGAAAAACAATAATATTTTTTTTTTTTTAATTTATCTTTGTTAGATTTATTAAAAATTTTCAATGTTGTCCTCATACTACTGTGGTGAGGAATGAAAATCTTCACTTTCCAAAAAGAACACTGTGTTCTACAGTTTGAATTCTGACAATAATGCTTCATTACTGTGTCTTCTTTCCTTATAGCATCTTGAACTGCGTTTGGATCTGTAAATTTATCTGACACTATTCTCAAGTGGTCAGTGCAGCTTCTGGAGAAATCTACCAAAATTTTGTCGCTGAGCAACTGAGCTGATGTCTTCTTTTTATCCAGTCACAAATTTAAATGTTCGTAATTTTTATTTTATCTGTGCTGAATCCCATAAACTGTGCAACCATTAATCATATTTGATGAATAATCCGACCAGCCACAAATACTTTTAAAATGCTTTATTTCACTAACTGGTTATGGGCTATTGTTCCCATCTTCAGACAACTAATATTGCAGGTTGTATTAATGTTTTTTTCATCAGCAACATGTGCAGTGGAAGAGCAAATGACATGTAATCTGAGAAGATGGGAATGATAGCCTGAAACCAGTTAGGGCACTGAAATAAAGCATTTAAATGTTTTTAAGGCTGGTTGCATTATTCGCCAGACTAAAATGGTACTTAGGTACTCGTAAATTTTCAAAACTGAATTGGTTTCTGATATCGCCTTATAC
The DNA here is from genome assembly GCF_021461395.2 of Schistocerca americana. NCBI lineage: Eukaryota > Metazoa > Arthropoda > Insecta > Orthoptera > Acrididae > Schistocerca > Schistocerca americana. The sequence continues at coordinate 199,736,644 of NC_060127.1, forward strand.
ACAGACATATAAAAAACTAGTTTTGCAACATTGATTTCAAGAAACAATTTGCAAACAGGCATCACCTTGGAAATTAGGCATTAAATATCACAAACAGTTAGTCAAAGCCGTAATTCCAGAACAGAACTTTACTTTGCAGCATACTGAGTGCCATTTTGAAACTTGTTGCCAGATTAAAATTGTGTGTCAGACTTGGACTCAAACCCCTTGTGGACTGTGAGCTTCACTTCTGCCGTTACCTCTTTCATACTTTTTAGCACAGTCGGTAAGAGCACTGCCCACAAACAAAGAGGTTTTGGCTTTGAGTCCCTGGCAGGCAAGCAGATTTAATCTGTTGGGAAGTTTCAAAGTTTTAATTCTTTTGTAATGTTCACACCCTCCATTCCAGATTTCCCTCCATCCGATAGAATCATGATTACGATCTTTTTCTGCATACAAGTGTACAACTCTCACATCATTACCCTCAGTGCTGCCAGTCAGGGACACTGTGTGCTGTGTGATACAGATGTCTGACCACTCCTTCATCAGTGTGGGTGTTAGGCAGCACTCACATTCCCAGAACCAGTTCATCCTGAGAAACGAGTTGGCCATGCCATCCCATTACTGCCTCTTAGCTAACACCTTGCACCATTGCTAGTCCAAGTTCTAAATTGTGATACTAATTTTTAACTGCTGCCTGTGACACTTACAGCTATGCCTAGATCTCTACTCTGCAGACCACCTTACATTTTGGCACAAACAATCACTTATAGTGGATGTTGTACAGGAAGAATAGCTATTTCTAAGCTTGCATAGAGGCTCTGTTTCCTGTTTTTTACTTTTTATTTTCTTTATTTTATTTTATTTTTAAATTTGCTTTTTTCAATTTTTAAACCAATACCAGTTTCATTGACTGTATTATTTTCTGTTATTGTCTTTATGTACCTCATGGTGAAAGCCAAAAAGTGGCTCGCTTTGAAATTTTTGTCGAATGTAGGTATTATTCAGCAAGGTGATCTAGTCACCTGCCCAATGTGGGAGTTGATGTAGCATGTGATTAGTTACATTGACATTCCAGTTTGAGATAGCAATGCAGTGTTAGCTCCCAGCGGAGCTGCAAAAAGTGAGCACAAAAATTGACTGCAGAACATTACTGAGAAGCTGTGACAACTTACTGTTAATGTCGTTAATTTTATTGGCAGTGAGAACAAGAAAGATTTGTGTGTGGAAAGAGAAGATGACAGAAGGTGCAAGCAAATGTTGACAAGCAAAAGCTAAGTAAGGCAGCAATGTAGAAAATGGTGGAAGCCGTGGAGAAGATTTCAAGCTTATACCTAAAACTGATATAATGAAAATGCACATCATAAATATTTAATTGACAACATAGATGAAATGTGTAATTAGACAGCAATTTCTGCAATATTATGAACAACACAAGGAAACCTCCACAGCTTTTGTCATACAGAACTGGACTCCAAGCTTGCAGAGAAAATGTGTAACTTGTGTGGGATTTGATTTTAGAAGGTGCCAGCATAAAAAAGTCGTCATGTGCGGATGAGTGAATATACTTGCAAAAAGAGCATACTTTGTTAGATTTTTTACATAAGAATGAAGGATCGGCAGATGTAGGTGTAGATGAACAGCGGATTTGTACGCTTAATAATGTGATTTGTACACTTAACAATGTGAAGAAATATTGCAAAATAACTGTGTATGAATAGTGTTGTCAAACAACAGTGCTAGGCAATGTTTCATTGCTGTGAATGCAGAGTTTTGTTTCATGGTCGTTTCTTCCCTATGTTTGTAACAGGAAAACTTCTGGCTGTTATGTAGAAATGGATAAAAAAAATTAAAACTGCCTAGAGACAAGGAAAGACAAATTTTTGAATTAATTTTCATCTCTATCTTCCATGGATAAAACTTTGCAACAAAATGGTTGCCTTCCTACTTATGCCATACTGTGTAGCCCTAAATTTTAGAGCATTAATCTGATGTCTTGAGAAGAAAATGATACATAATGGCTGATGCTTTTGCAGCTTGCAAATTATTGTTGTATGTCAGCTAGCCTGGAAAATAGTGACATCAGCAGGAAGGGTAGTTTTACTGATACGCCAGTGACACATCTTGAGCAACTGTGGTGAAATGGCTTAGGAGTAATGCCTACTTCATTGAAACCTTCAGAAGTGGGCATTTAGGGCATGCTTCAACTGGCTGATACATGCTTTTTCATAGTTCTTCTGAATTTTGCCCAGTAAGTTCCACTGCACAGAACTAACATCAGTTTATCTCATTTGAAACAGAGGTCTTTTTTCCATGTAATACTACAGAGAAATATAGACTTGTATCAGTGACCATTTTTATATTTAAATGAATGTGTGTTGTTTTCACAGCAACAATTCTTTTTATCTTTCTTTTCTTAAATGGAGATAGAATTAGAAGTTGTTGATACTAAAAATAAAGCTGTTTTAAAATGTAGTTTTTTAATCGAAAATTGCTTAGTTGCATTTGCCGTAGTGTAAAAAATTTTGAAAGATTTTGGAAAATGAAGTCCTACTTACGTCATATGCTTAACGAAGGTGTCTTGTATCTTTTCTTGCCACTTTCTCTGATCTGGCCTTGCTTCATTCTGCACAAAGCATACCTCTCCACTGAGGCTATTTTAGTATATCTGTTACTGGAATCAATTTACAAAAATGTCTTCCACCGAGTCTACTCACAGGTGAACTGTTTTGATTGAAAGTTGATTCTACCAGGTCTTCTTTATTTTTCAAAGCTGCTGCCAATTCTGTAATGAATTCAAAAAAGTGTTTGTTAGTAGGCCTCGACTTTTTACATAAAGCATAAAAATTTACAATAATCATAATGAAAATGTGAAAAATTGCTTTCTTCTGAGACTTTATTTGTTTCCTCTCTAAAGGGTAGTATCCCATTAGCTGGTTACTGTGGTCCACAACAGCCATCTTTTTATTATAATCCAAAATTTCGACAGGTTTCATCTTATGTAAAATTAACAATTTGTTCTGACATTGACAGTGAATGCAGTAAGTTTGTGTCTTGTCGTCAAAAGAAATACATTCTTAGTGTCTTCCCATTTTACAAACAGCAAATGATCTTGTCTGCAAAATGAACATTCATTTTTTGGCTTCTGAACAGTTAGATCTTGAAAATAAATACAGGGTATATAGCAGTCAACAATTAATTGATGCCCTTTGCACAGTGCCTGATCTTCTGAGGCGTGACCCATGGCAGTGAAGGGAATGTGAACAACACACACACACACACACACACACTCACACTCACCCACTCACTCACGCATACGCAACTCACACACACGACTGCAGTCTCACAGACAACTGAAACCACACTGCGAGCAGCAGCACCAGTGCATGGTGGGAGTGGCGACGGGGTGGGGATAAGGAAGAGGCTGGGGTGGGGAGGAGGAGGGATAGTATGGTGGGAGTGGCGGACAGTGGAGTGCTGCAAGTCAGACAGAGGGCAGAGGAGAAGTGGGGGAGGGGGGGGGAGTAGCAGACAAGGAGATAAATAAAAAGACCTGGTTGAAGTGGTGGAATGATGGCTGTGTAGTGCTAGAATGGGAACGGGGAGGGGGATGGACAGATGAGGAAAGTGACTAACAAAGGTTGAGACCAGGAGGGTTACGGGAACATAGGAAGTAGGAGGGTTACGGGAACGTAGGAAGTATTGCAGGGAAAGTTCCCACCTGCAGAATTCGGGAAACCTGGTGTTGGTGAGGAGGATGCATATGGCACAGGCTGTGAAGCAGTCAAAATGAAGAATATCATGTTTGGCAGCGTGTTCAGCAACAGGGTGGTCCACTTGTTTCTTGGCCACAGTTTGTCGGTGGCCATTTGTGCGATCAGACAGCTTGTTGGTTGTCTTGCTACATTGAATGCAGCACAGTGTTTGCAGCTTAGCTTGTAGACCACGTGATGGGATAGGTTATGTTAGTGACCGGACTGGAGTAGGTGGTGGTGGTGGGAGGATGTAAGGGACAGGTCTTGCATCTAGGTCTATTACAGGGGTATGAGCCATGAAGTAAGGGATTGGGAGCAGGGGTTGTGTAAGGATGGACGAGTACATTTTGTAGGTTCAGTGGACAGCAGAATACCACTGTGGGTGGGGAAGGATAGTGGGCAGGACATTTCTCTCCTTCTACATCTACATCTACATGGTTACTCTGCAATTAACACTTAAGTGCCTGGCAAAGGGTTCATCGGACTATTTTCATACTACTTCTCTACCATTCCACTCTCGAATGGCGCGTGGGAAAAAGGAACACCTAAATCTTTCCGTTCGAGGTCTGATTTCTCTTATTTTATTATGATGATCATTTCTCCCTACGTAGGTGGGTGTGAACAAAATATTTTCACATTCGGAAGAGAAAGTTGGTGATTTAAATTTCAGAAATAGGTCTCGCCACAAAGAAAACAGCCTTTGTTTCAGTGACTGCTATCCAAACTCGCGTATCATATCAGTGACACTCTCACCCCTACTGCGCAATAACACAAAACAAGCTGCCATTCTTTGCACTTTTTCAATATCCTCCATCAATCCTACCTGGTAAGGATCCCAAACCACACAGCAATATTCGAGCAGAGGACGGACAAGTGTAATGTAGGCTGTCTCTTTAGTGGGTTTGTCACATCTTCCAAGTTTTCTGCCAACAGAGCGCAGTCTTTGTTTCACCTCCCCACAATATTATCTATGTGATCTTTCCAATTTAAGTTGACTGTAATTGTTATTCCTAGGTATTTAGTCGAATTGACAGCCCTTAGATTTGTGTGATTTATCGTATACCAAAAATTTATCGGATTTCTTTTAGTACCCGTATGGATGACCTTGCACTTTTCTTTGTTTAGGGCCAATAGCCACTTTTCACACCATACAGAAATTCTCTCTAGATCATTTTGTAATTGGAATTGATCGTCTGATGATTTTACTAGATGGTAAATTACAGCGTCATCTGCAAACAATCTAAGGGGGCTGCTCAGATTATCACCTAGACCATTTATGTAAATCAGGAACAGCAGAGGGCCCATGACACTACCCTGTGGTAGGCCAGATATCACTTCTGTTCTACTCGATGATTTATTGCCTATCACTACGAACTGTGACCTCTCTGAGAGGATATCACAGATCCAGTCACACAACTGAGATGATACTGCATATGCACGCAATTTGATTAATAGTCGCTTGTGAGGAACAGTATCAAAAGCCTTCTGGACATCTAGGAATATGGAATCGATCTGAGATCCCTTGTCGACAGCACTCACTCATTACTTCATAGGAATAAAGAGTCAGCTGTATTGCACAAGAACAATGTTATCTGAATCTGTTTTGGTTATGTATTAATAAGTCATTTTCTTCAAGGTGATTCGTAATGTTAGAGTACAGTATATGCTCCAAAATCCTACTGCAAATTGAGGTCAGTGATATGGGTCTGTAATTCAATGGGTTACTCCTATTTCGTTTCTTGAATATTGGTGTGACCTGTGCTACTTTCCAGTCTTTAGGAACAGACCTTTCGTCAAGTGAGTGGTTGTATATGATTGCTAAGAAAGGCGCTACTGTGTCTGCATACTCTGAAAGGAACCTGATTGGTATACCATCTGGACCGGAAGACTTGCTTTTCTTAAGTGATTTGAGTTGTTTCGCAACACCTGAGATATCTACTTTTATGTCACTTATGCTAACAGCTGTTCTGGTTTCAAATTCTGGAATATTTACTTCGTCTTCTTTCGTGAAGGAATTATGGAAACTGTATTCAGTAACTCCACTCTAGTGACACCATCATCGATAACATCTCCATCACTATCGCGCAGAGACGGTATTGACTATTTTTTGCCACTGGTGTACTTTACATACAGCCAGAATCTCTTTGTGTTTTGCACCATATTTTGAGACAATGTTTCCTTGTGGAAACTATTAAAATCCAAACCGACCGTGACATGGTTGCGTATTCTGAACTATGTAAGGCATTGCGAAGAGAAATGAAAACTGACATACAGAAATTCACTGAAGACACCTTTCGAGCAAGCTTGGAGAACAAGACAAGTTTAAAGTCAGCCAAACGCAAACTCACAATCGGTAAAAAGCAGATTATCACACTCGATGGAAATGACGGTCGAATCACTGAATAGGAGGCGGTTTTGAAGTTCATCAGAGACTTTTATAGCAATTTGTATAGCAATCCAGGAGAAAATTTGAGTGTATCTAATTTAAATGATATACCTAGTGTTCCAAATATACTCCCATCGGAAGTCAAGTGTGCTCTAGGTACATGAAGAAGGGAACAGTGCCGGGTGATGATGAGCTCAGTGTTGACATCCTCAAACTGGCAGGAGAGGTAACAATAAATCACTTGGCAAAAGTATTTACTTCCTGCCTGCACTATGCTTCAATCCCACTATCGTGGAACAAGGCTAAGATTATTTTGATACACAAGAAAGGAAGTATTCACAATATTAAAAACTACCGTCCTATCAGCTTGCTCTCAATTTTGTACAAAATTTTCACAAAAATCTTGTTAAACCGAATTAGTTCCACCCTAGACTCAGCCCAACCTATAGAACAAGCTGGATTCCGAAGCAATTTTAGCACTATTGACCACATTCTGACCGTTAGTGAAGTGATAAGCAGAGCGAATGAATACCAACTGCCTCTCTGCATTGCCTTTGTTAACTTTGAAAAGGCATTTGACTCCGTTAGCCATGTAGCTGTCCTCCAAGCTTTGAGTGAGCAAGGAGTGGGAGCAGTATACATTGAAGTGCTCAGGAAAATCTACGAGAATTCTTCAGCTTACGTTAACATCGGCGAATCAACTCAAGAATTCCACATCATGAGGGGTATCAAGGAAGGCGATCCCATCTCCCCAAAACTGTTCTCTGCTGTATTGGAAATGGCTATGTAAAAGCTGAGCTGGGAAGGTAAGGGAATTAGAATTAATGGAAGAATACTTACCAACTTGCGATTTGCTGATGATATTGCCTTACTGGCCAAAGACTTCGCAGAGCTCCAAAACTTAGTTACAGATCTTGCATCGGAATGTCAGCTGGTTGGCTTGAACGTGAACCTTTCCAAAACAAAAGTAATATCCAACAAATGGGTCCCAGCTGGAGATGTGCAAGTCAAGGACAGTCTACTAGAAGAGGTCAGTGAATATGTGTACCTTGGCCAGATTATAAATATGAAGAGGGACATAAGGCCAGAAATCTATCGATGCATCAAGCTTGGCTGGCAAGCATTTGGGAAGAATTCAAAAGTATTCAGATAAAAAATGCCAGTAAATCTGAAGAAAGCAGTATTTGATCAATGCATTCTTCCTGTGATGACGTATGGCTGCGAGACGTGGACACTGAACTCATTCACAAAAGGGAAACTTAGGACAGCACAGAGAGCCATGGAGAGATCAACACTGAGCTGTACAAGAAAGGATAGGAAAAGGGCAGATAGCATCCAGTCTGTGACGAAGGTTAAGGACATCTCTGAGACAGTAGGTTCCTCGAAATGGCAGTGGGCTGGCCACGTCGCAAGAAGAAAAGACGACAGATGGACGAAGCTAGTACTGGAGTGGAGTCCGAGAGAGCATCGGAGGCCTAGAGGAAGACCACCAGACAGGTGGGACAAAGACGTCAAGAAGATCGCTGGTGACGCCTGGCAGAGAACTGCCCAAGACCGTCCCACTTGGAGGAGACTGCTGAAAGCCTACCTGGATCCATGACTCAAAGAGGCCACATCATCTAATGATTGAATTGGCTGATGATGATGATGATGATGATGATGATTGAAGTCCGCATTAAATTTCTAGCTTCCGTGAAACTTAGCCAGTCTTGGGGATTTTGCGTTCTTCTGAATTTGACATGCTTTTTTCGTTGCTTCTGCAACAGTGTTGTGACATGTTTTGTGTACCATAGTGGATCAGTCCCCTCTCTTATTAACTTATGCAGTATGAATCTATCTATTGCTGTCGTTACTGTATCTTTGAATTTGAGCTATATCTGGTCTACACATACATAATTAGCTCGGAAGGAATGGAGACTCTCTCTTAGGAAGGCATCAAGCTAATTTTTATCTGCTGTTTTAAATAGATATATTTTGCATTTATTTTTAGTGGTTTTGGTTGATATGGTTTTAAGCCTCGCTAAAATTGCCATGTGTTCACTAATCCCTGTATCCATCATGATGCTCTCTATTAGATCAGGATTATTTGTGGCTGAAAGGTCAAGTCTGTTTTTGCAACAAATTACAATTTCTGTGGGCTCATGAATTAATTGTTCAAAGTATTTCTCAGAGAAAGCATTTAGTACAATTTTGTAAGATGTTTTCTGTCTTCCACCGGCTTTGAACATGTATTTTCGCCAACAAATCTGGGGTAGATTGAAGTTTCCACCAATTATGACTGAATGAGTGGGGTACTTATTTGTAATGAGATTAAAGTTTTCTTTGAACTGTTCAGCTATTATATCATCTGAGTCGGGGGGTCGGTAGGAGGAGCCAATTATTATTTTGGTACAGCTGTTGAGTATAACCTCTACCCATAGTAATTCGCAGGAACTATCTATTTCAACTTCACTACAAGATAAACTACTACCAACAGACACAAACACACCACCACATACTTTATTTAATCTATCATTTCTGATCACGGTTTGCACCTGTGTACAAATTTCGGCAGAATTTATCTCCAGCTTTAGCCAGCTTTCTGTTGCTGTAACAATTTCAGCTTCTGTGCTTTCTATCAGCACCTGTAGCTCTGGTACTTTTCCAACACAGCTACGACAGTTTACAACTACAATACCGACTGTTGCTCGGTCGATTCTCATTGTTTCTTTGCCCTGTACCCTTTGGACTGGAGCCCTTTTTGATTTTTTCCGAGACTGTATAACATAAAAACTGCCCATTCCATGCCACAAAGCCCCTGCTACCCGTGTAGCCACCTCCTGTGTGTAGTGGACACCTGATCTATTTAGTGGAACCTGAAACCTCGCCACTCTATGGCACATGTCGAGGAATCCACAGCCTGCATGGTTGCAGAACCGTCTAACTCTGATTCAGGCCCTCCAATCAGCCCTATACCAAATGTTCGCAATCAGTCCTGTCGACGATGCAGGAGACGGTGAGCTCTGCCTTCATCTCACTACTCTTTGTCTGCTAACCCCTCCCCCCCTTTCCCACTTCTCCCCTGCTCTCCGTCTGATGATCTGCAGCACTTCATTGTCTGCCAGCCCCACCATAATATCCCTCCCCCTCCCCACCCCAGCCTCCTCCATACCCCAACCCAGTCACCACTCGCATCATCCACTGGTGCTGCTGCTCCCAGTGTGGTTTTAGTTGCCTGAGACTGCAGTCGTGTGTGTGTGTGTGTGTGTGTGTGTGTGTGTGTGTGTGTGTCTAGTGCTGATGAAGGCCTTAATGGCCGAAAGCTTTAATTGTGAGAGTATTTGCCTATCTGCAACTCAGCAGCTTCACTATATGGTGGGTATCAACTTTCCTTCTCATAGTATTGTCACATTCCATCCTGTATTTTCCATTGTTTGATAAGACAAACATTGAAATACATTTAGAAAGCTGGGAAACGGCTGATGAAAGTCCTACGTTGCTCATCTTTTGCAGTGTAATCCTTGCAACATGGGAACTACATTGCTCATCGCCACAGGCTTAGTGCCCTCCGCATCAGTAGGCGTTGGTGTTACGAGAGTTGTGGTCTTCAGTCCAAAGACTGGTTCGAAGTAAGTCTCCACAGGGGTCTGTCCTGTGCAAGACTTCATATCCATTTCAACCTCTTTACTGTTCTCAAACTTCTCTGCCCCTCTAAAGTTTTGATCCCCCCCTCCCCCGATACTCTTCTGTCCCTTTATTTCCAAATGTGTATTTACAGCAACAGTGTTCGTAAATTGTAATTACATACCATTTTTTTCTTTTGAAATATTTTCTCATTAGCAGCAGGTTTTTCTCATGAGTATGTATAGAGCAGGATAATAATTCAAGATTAATTATTTACTTAGTAGAACAGTAATTCATAGTCATTAAATCAATGTTCTTGAAGTTAGGTATCTGTGAGTAACATCGGTGTTCATTATATTTAATATTTTTCACTTTGGTATAATGTCAATAATTTCACATGCAAGAACATGGATTATTTAATACTTTATGAGGCACTGACACTCGTTAATGATTTCTGGTAGCGAAATACATTTTGCTTTTGTCTTTTGCCTCTTGCCTATTCAGATTATTTTATGAGCATGTATTCAGCATCGGACTTTTTCGTTTCCCTGGAATTACTTTGACATCACCGTACGCATCCCACAAAATATTAGTACCTTAAAATTAGCTTTCCTCTTTGTGCATTTAATGAATATATTTTCTTCAAATAAAAATTACCAACAGTAATTACTTCAACTCAATCATTTGTTAATATGAAGTATACAGGGGACAGAGGTGCTAATCTGAGACTTCCCCAATGGCTGGCAACTTTTCACCACAGAAACACACGTCATGCATTAAGAACGATGTTTTATTATGTCATTTAAATATATGTAAGTTCTTTGTTTGCTCCTCAGTAATTTTCTGTAGTTTCCTTCCGATTAACAAGCAACAAGCAACAGAAGTGCTCCACCATTTGCTGTTGGTTATACTAAAGGTCAGTTGTGCACATTACTTGCCAAGACCACATTGCTGGGGAGGCTCTGATAGTTAACAGTAGGCCAGCATGTGGATTATTAAAATTATTATTGGATTTGATACAGAAACTGGCCTGCCTCATTTATAAAGTTGATGCCGAGGATTTGTATCCTTACAACTTATGAAATAAAAACAATAAATTCCCTAACATCCTTTCCCCAAAATATTTTCTCCCAGCGTAGTTTATTGACTGTATGAATGCTATTACCTGACGGTATTCAAATGATAACATTATTATAATATCATATTATGTTAAATATATGGTTCTATTACAATGTCTTTACACTCTTTTCTTCTGGTTATTATAGTTAAGCACAATGAGGCTGTCAACAATGCAGGTCCCATCTCCTTGTGGTCACTGGGCTTTGATTAAAACATTGTGGTGACTGGCAGTGCGAACCTCCACTCAGTAGAGAAGTACAGTGCCACATTGTCGCAATCTCATAAACTCCATATGATCCAAAAACAAACAAAATTGTGTGGATATACTGGAATTAATCTGACATAAATACATTGAAATATAAACTTATAAATTTTTGTGTGCTGTTGTTCAGGTGAGAAAGACATCAGTGTTGCTGTCACTGTTTGTAACACCACACATACTAAATATTCCATAATGCCGCAGATTGTGACATATCCCTGATTTTAGTTGTGATTTAGGGTTAAGCCCTTTTCTTTCCACGATGATTCAGTATGTGTCTTTTAGTAATCCAAACTACCTATATAATTTTCAGCACTGTCCTGTACCAAATTTCAAAAAGCTCCTATTCTGTTCTCATTCATACTCTTAATCACCTTCACTTCTCCTCTGTGTAAGGCTACACTCCACACTAAAACCTTCAGAAAAAATTTCCTCACTTTTTTGTGTTTATTTACCTTATTTACCCAAATATAAAATGACCCTGAATATAAGATGAATCCTCTTTTTTTTATTTTATTTATTTATTTATTTTTTTTTTTTAAAAAAAAGAGGCTCCTTGAGAAAAATTTATATTTTTGCATATTCTTACTAATCAAAACCACAAATTTTTATTGACCTAAGGTATCTGCCTAAAAGTCACTATTACACCTATTCTAAACTTATGCCACTTATTGGCTGTCTACATATCAATACAATACAAGGAGAAATGAAATAAACAAAAAGAAACTGTTTACACTAGTTTTTATCTTCATTGCCTCTCTTGTTTAGCCTGTCTATGGTACCACTATTTTCAATTATCATCATCGTAACAGGGCAACTGTGAAACTTATGTCATTGTCGTAACAAATATTTGGCTGTTTCTCCCAAATACGATGCAATCTTTCTTTTATTATTTTTTTTTAACACACAGTGGATTTTCCATCTATACTGATGTAAGAATGATACAGTGTCTTTTGCTACAAAAACATATTGTCTGCCTGCTGCTGTCTCATTGGCTGTGTAGGTTCAGCAGTCGACACACCCACTATCGTGTCCAGCTTACCTCATAGTGAGAGACGAGAACATTGCTGTACGAAACACGTAAGCAAGCCATTGGTCCCAGTCTAGACTTTCAGCATCTCCTGCAGGAATGTATGGTGTTGTTGAGTACATGGTCAATTTTAAAGTCAGTTAATTCAGAGTATAAATTGATTCAGGCAAACTGCTGTTTAAATATGGTAGATGTTCATAAAAAGGCAAAGTATGCATTATAGATTCCCACGATTGGGAGCAAGATGAAATTTGCTGCCCGCCAAGCACTCCCCTCCCCACATTCATTATAGATGTCTGCTAAGCTGGTGTCACTTTTCTCCCTTCAAGCTTTCCGTAGTGCTGTGCTCGAGCAACAGTGAAACAAGGATGTCTGTATCTTCCAGGGTGCAGGTTACATTTAACAACAGAAACTAATACATAAATGAAAGAGTGCAGTCACAATTCAGTCCAGTTCTCGAACTTTTGCTCATCCCACAATCTAGTGCAGTCTGTTGGCACTTGCTCCACAATGTGTGATTCCGCTGTAATTTATTCTTGCGGTAACAATTACAATCAATTTAATGTGATTTGTTTTGTTTGTTAGACATTCAATACTAGATTAATTTTCTTTCTGTTTTCATCTGAATGTGAGCACCTTGTTCTAAAGCAGATTAAAAGCTGGTAATATTTTCCCCTGGTTTTCTCGTACCTGAACAGCTGCCAAATTTTCATTTGCAATGCACTTAGTGTATCATTAGTTTCTCATAACTAAAAAATATACTGAGTAGGGTTCAGAATTATGTAATTGTTTTTGAAGGACAAGATCTTCACCTTTGAATGTTACCCTCACTTAAAGATTGGCATAAATGTATGTATATGGTATCCATGCATGTATGAGAAATTCTATTAAAAACCTACTCAAATACAAGAAAAGTTGTGAGTTGATAGATTTAATGCTATTCATCCACGTTATGACATTGCAGATGATGTTTTTCCACTTTCCCTATATGGGGCATAAATTTTTCATACAGTGCATCTTGAAACATCAAACATTTCGGCTTCCTTGGTTGTGGAAGCATCCACTATATGAGCATTAACAATTTGCCTGCAGCCAATTTAATGCTATTTCCTCCTGTGTTTCAAAAAAATTGGCAGTTTTTTAAGAAGAGCATTGGATTGTTGCAGTGCTTAGTTCATAGTTTCTCACATATCCATCCGTTGAAACTAGTGCTGCAAGTCAAATGTCACACGATTGATCAATACTGTATCAAGCGCTTCTAAGTATTGAGAAATCTTGTGCCTGCTCGAATGAAGGTATTGTTTGCTAAGCTCTACACATCAGAATTTTTCAAAATAAATTTGTGTTAAACCTTAATATCCAAAGTCTCATCTGCAGATGTAAGTAGACCCCTATGTTAATCTATTAAACAGTGTAAAAATATTGACCCCAGCAGCAATAGTTTAATATGTGAATATAAGACAACCTTATATTTTTCAAATGATGAATTTAGGAAAAAACCTCATCTCATAATCAGGTAAATACAGTATCTTTACTTATGGTCTATAACTTACTTCAGTAAATGTGACTTTTTGGAATAACAACAGTATGAAATGGATAGATTGCTACTTGCCACATAGAATAGAAGTTGAGTGGCAGGCAGGACATTCAGAAAAGGCTGCTAGATATTATCACCTCTCATATTACGTCTTCATAAGATGTAGACAAAAAAACACACACTTTCACACACGCATAACGTACACACTCAGGGCCACTGTCATCTCTGCGTGCTGAGGCCCTAGTGAAGAAGTTAATCCAATAGCTGTTTGTGTGTTACACCCCTCTTTTCAGTGTGTCTGTTTGCCACTAGACAACTCATCTGTATAATGAGCAACAATCTATCCATTTCGTATTGCCATTATTCCATCCTGGATTTTCTGGTTTTTAATGGACCCCTTTTTTTATGTATACGACATTCTGAAACAAGTTATACAGAAAAATTTGTTTTTGTTATTTCGTAGAGTACCTAATACATTGTCATTACTTCCTGATACCGAAATTGATGTTTTTCAGTCTCTGAGACACCTGCAGGACATGATAGCCACAGCAGAGGGGCAGAGGGACAGCGGCAGGAGGCGGCCGGCATTCAGGAGGCCCGCCGAGGACGGCAGCTCACCCAGTCCTGTAGGGGACCGGAGGAGCAGGGGAGGAGCGGGAGGGGGCCACCTCAGTGCGGCCGGCAGCCGCAGAGAGCGCCGGGGCAGCCCGGACAGGAGGGACAGGGGCAGAGCAGCTTGGAAAAAGTCTGACGTGAGAGTCGTGGAAGAGAAGACGAGGGGCACAAGTAGTACTCCGACAAATGCTGGTATGTGCATTTCTGTTACACTGCAAATCTTCTGGGATTGTTAGCCTCCCCTCCCCCCCCCCCCCCCCCGTCCCCTTTCCCTTGCCTCCCCCTCCCCCGCCCTCCCCCTCCCCCCTCGTACCACCCACCTCACACACACACACTCTGTCTCTCTCTCTCTCTCTCTCTCTCTCTCTCTCTCTCTCTTTAAGGTTTATTATTAGCCTCCTGGAATGCACCCTTTGATAAACTATGGCGTGAGCTATTCATGTAAAAATAAGACATGGAAAAACACAATGAATAAAACCACCAATAAGTAATTTGTGGCTACAAACTCCTCTAATGTGACATAAATCTGCTTTATCTGTATTTTGCTGGCAAAGTGCACACTGATTGTGAATTTGCTGAGCTGTCTGTTTGAGCACCTTAAACATTGTCTTCTTCTTTTTCTTTTCCTCACATAAGACAAACTGTTAAACTCTTTGACTCTGGGGCGTCTAATCAAATGTAACAAGTAAATTATGAGACAGAATTATTAGGTTGGTGCTTAAGTTCATAGCGTTTTTGTTTTACATGTTGTTATTGTAGTTGCTGTGAGTTTATTTATCAATTGTAATTTTTTTATTTGTATGCTATTTGAGTTTATGTAATGCCATTTTGTTACTTTAAGATATTGAGTGGAGCTGTGCAAGTTAGAATATGGAGTGTCAATTGGAGAAATCAGAACATATCTGACATATTCTTCCGTTTGATTTCAATGGAAGACTGCTTTAAGTGATGCTTTTCAGTGACAGTGCCTGCCTACATTGTGCTACGCTGAAAAACACTATGGAGAAATTGGGTTGGAAAGTAACTCTGCACCCACCTTATCCACCTAATCTTGTGACCTCAGATTTTCACCTTTTTCACTTTCCATCAAACAGTATTCAAGTAACTTCCTTTCTGGTTGAAAATGTGCTCAGATCATGCTCGACAAGTTCTTCGCCTCAAAACCGTGTGATTTCTACAGTCGGGGAATTGAGCAGTTAACCGAGCATTGGCAGACTGTCGAAAATAGTGAAGGAGAATATATTATTAATGACTAAAGTCTCTGTTATGTGTATCTGTTGTGTTTATTAAACTTGTGCACCAGTGAAGTACTTTAGGAGGTGAAATGTGTAACACTGCTGATAGACACATCTTTATCTCCCATATCCTCTCCAAAGGAGGAACTAATACTTTTTAAAAACTAGGATAGGGTCTTCACTCCTTGTAACATGATGATCCTAAGTGAGCTCGAAGTGTTTTCGGATGTGGGGTGTGTACATGTGCATTTGTGTAAGGCCTCCAATGGAGAAAGAGGCACTAAATAATTAATATTCTGTATGTATCATTACAGATTCAAAGCTATCCTTAATGACTATTTTCCTGGTGAACTTAATATTTCATTATTTCATTTCAAATTCCCTAAACTTTAAATGTAAATTAACACCTTATAAAATATTTAGACACAAAGGAGAGCACGCTAGACAGATTTCTGGCTTCCCAAGGAACTGTGTCTTATTTTGTTCGGGATTGTGGCAATCATTAAAATTTGGATAAAAATTCAAATGGCTGCTTTCTTCTTCCCAGAAAAAGCACACTGATACAAAGACGATCATTTTCTGACGTTTGCAGTTGAGGTGGGGTGCGAAACCTCTGTGGACGGAAAATCCAGTCACTTATCAGAGTCCTCGCAGGTACACCTAGACCACTGTTCCTGCCAGCACTTGGTACTGGTCATATGAATGAAGTGGGAAGACGACTACAAAGTGGACACTCCGAGGCAATAAAACCCTGGACCACGTCAGCCCTGACCTCAGTTTTTCTCAGCTTCTCTTTCAACCAACAGTTGCAGCCAGACGATGCTTAACATCACCTTGAGTCAGATTACTGTTTACCTTTCATTACCTCAGGCAGAAGATAGTAACGTCACTTCGCACAGCATGCGTGTCTGTGTCACACTTTTTCTGTAAGATGATACCTTTGACTGTATGGTAACAAGTCACCAAAACCACCCCTTTCATCATCTTGATCATTACTTTGTGGCTTTAATTCTCTCTAGCATTTTAATATTCTCACATACATAATTCTTTCTAGCTCATTAGCGGTGCAGGCGGTGTGCAAAGCATACTTTTTTTTCCTCAGATGGGCCGTCTAAGAAGCACATGCCAGTTTCATTTCCATATGCGATATTCTTTTCTTTCCATCCAGTACTCTTTCATCTGTTCACTGTGTTTTTTTCTTTCTGCCTTATGACCACTTCAGACCGGTTTTCTTCCTACCTTGTATAATTCCATATTCAGTACTCTTACTCTAAACACTTCTTTGTCAGCTGTTTCTTCAGCTTTTATGTTATTTCTTTCTAAATCCTTTTTTATTTTATGGATTTAATTTTCTGTTGCCTTTTTATCCCACAAATACTACAAGATCTTTTTGACTAATCTGCTGACTTACATTCAATCTAAATGTCCAATATATATGTCTTCTTTCTGTTATTACTTATGTTGTGTTTTCTGTGTTTAGATAAATTTCATCATTACGTTGTAATTTCTAGCCTTCCACAGCTTTTCGTGGGCTTAATATTTTCCTAGAAATGTGCCTCTCAATATTTTAATAGTTGCAGTTTATCTAAATTATAATGAAAGGTATTTTTTATTGTAAAGCTTCCCATGTTTTTTGTACCCTTTCTTCTGTAGCAGCTTTGTACCAAACCACTTTCCTGGATTATCCCCCCCAACATATTTCAATTTTTTTACTTTCTCTGTTTGGCTAATATCTCTTTTTCAGAAATTTTGTTGCATTCTTAATTTTTTTTTTTTTCAATATATCTTAAACTGGTCCTACTGCTTATTTATTCTAAAAGATTTGTTTGTATTACAGCAGATGCCACATTTTCAGAATGTATAGCAAAGTGAGCTGCAAGTGTGAAACAGTTTACTCCAGTATTTTTGTATCCTCTTCTCAACCTTATCGGTGAAATATTATATTTGTTCTGTTTGTTATTCCAAATTTTCACTCTATCAAGAACACAAAAAGGATTTGGGATAATATATCTGTGTTTATTTTGAAGAGCTGAGATGTTTCTCTCATAAATTTCACTTTACACTGAGGTGATGAAATTCTCAGGATACCTCATGCTGTCATGTTGGACCTCCTTTTGCCCAACTTAGTGCAACAATTCAACATGATGTGGACTCAACTAGTCGTTGGAAGTCTCCTGCAGAAATATTGAGCCATGCTACCTCTATAGCTGTACATATTGTGAAAATGTTGCTAGTGCAGGATGCTGTGCTCGAACTGACCTCACGATTACATACTGTAAATGCTCGATGGGATTAGTGTGCAATCTGGGTGACCAGATCGTTTGCTCTAATTGTCCAGAATGTTCTTCAAACCAGTCACAGATAATTGTGACCCGGTGACTCAACATCATTCTGTGGGAACATGAAGTCTATGAACGAGTGAGTATAAGTGGTCACCAAATAATGGAACACAAATGGTTCACTCGAACCAGAGGACCCAGTCCATCCTATGTAAACACAGCCCACACCACTATGGAGCCAACAAAAAATTAAATCGATGAAATAAAAAAGGATTTAGGAAAAAAAAATATGTAGAAACAGAAGAAAAAGCTGACAAAGAAGTGTTCAGGTTAAAAGTATTGAATATGGAAGTATTCCAAGGTAGGAGAGTGAAAAAAAACTAGTCTGAAGTGGTTGTAAGACAGGGTAAAAGAACACAGTGCCTTGTTAACAACTTGTGGGGTCTGCACCACTCTCGAACCCTACCATCATCTCTTACCATCTGAACAGGCGACAGTTTTCTAGTTGTCTAGGGTCCAGCCCATATGGTGACAAGTCCAGGAGAGGCACACTCTTGACACTGTGGATCTCGGAATATTGAATTCCATAACAATTTTGTAAATGGAGTGTCCCATTCATCTAGCTCCACCTACCATTCCACATTTAAAAGCTATTAATTCCCGTCATGCTTCTGTGATCATGTTGGAGAACTTTTCACGTGAATCACCTGAGTACAAATAACAACTCCGTGTACACAATACGACCACCATCTATATATGTGCATATTTCTATCCCATGACTTGTCACTTCAGTGTAGATACTGTGTCTTTAAGTGTTTCACGAACTAGATTTGCTAATTTACTCACCAGGCATTGGCAGGAGAACACACCTGTGAAATGTATTATTTATGCAAGCTTTCTGAGCCAGTGGCTCCTTCTTCTGGCAGAAAGGTTGAAGAGGAAAGAAGAGGGGTGAGGGAAAAGGACCACCAAGATTTAGGAAAAGGGGTAAAGTTCTGAAATGCCGCCCAGAATTCAGGTCTGGGGAGACTTACTGGATGGGATGAGTTCAGAGTAGTCAGCCAGAACCCAGGTCAGGGAAGACTTACGAGACAGGGTAAGTTCGGAAAAGTCACCCAGAACACTGGGTCAGGGGAGACTTACTGGATGGGATGAGAATCATCCTGTGCTGTAAGTCTCCCCTGACCTGGGTTTCTGTATGGCTTTTCTGAACTTTATCCAGCTTGCTTCCCCTTCAACCCTTTTGCCATAAGAAGGAGGCACTGGCTCTGAAAGCTTGTGTAAATATGTTTCACATATGTGTTCTTCTGTCTCTGCTTGGCGAGTGGATTCTTTGTCTATCCAATTGCATTATATTTTTAAAAATGGATTATTTTCATTTATAGATGTTGTAATTTGCACTTTATGCCAAATTCATGGGTTATTTTATCTATAGTTTTTCTGTCTACAGAGCAAAATGCCTTTTTGAAATCAATAAATATAACTACAATATCTTTTGAATTAAGTTATCTATGTCAAATGACTGACTTTAGATTAAATATTTTTCAGAACATGATATGTCTTTTAAAGCATTTTGTAAGTTCACGTGTCGATTCCTGTATTTGTTGGGTCATATCTCTATCGGAGTCTCCTTTGTGTACAAGTGGTATTGAAACATCAGTGAAAGCCACTCTCGACTCTGTGTTTGCGAATTCTGATAGAATACATCTGACTGTTAACCCCTTTACTGCTGTGAACGTTCTGCGTGCCAAACCGAGTGCTGCACCATTGTCACCTAAAGACAGCCACACACGTAACTGCACACTTGAAAAGAATGCACGCAAGGGCCTGCTTGCGCAACTGTGCACAAATTCTTCAAACCTCCACACAGCCCGAGCATGCTTGTACAAACATCTGTTTGTTTACCAAAAGATGGCTTTTGTCAGTTATTCTGCTTTTATTATGTAGAAACAAAAGAAGAAATGTGATATGTGGAGTAAAGAGTGTTTAAAGAAAGAAAAATATTATTATTGTATTAGGTATTTATAATAGACACAATATGGGACCTGTGTCTCTGTACTGTTATTTATCTTCTATTTTTCCCATGTAATATTGTATGCTTTGACTTGTTCTGCATTGGACTTCAACCTTTGTACATATGTAATTTAACAACAATAAATAAAAATTAAATCAAATCACTGACAAATGTTTGTATAAGGTACTCAGTACTCACACTTGAACTCTTACAAAAGAATACATAGTTGAAATTCAGTCGAGCATTGAGCTGCTCGTTCAATCCTGATGCACAGATTTATCCTTCAAACGCTCGAGCGTGACTGGGCAAGCACGCTTGAGGGTGCGTGTTTGTCAAGCGTGCAACTCCGTGTGTGGCCGCCTTAATGTGACTACCTGTGCTCGGTCACCTACATCTGGGTGTCTGTCTGAGCAAAGACTACCTGAGCAGCTAGCCTTGTTCTCTTCCAGAAATTTGTGCAGTGCTTTCTACGATGTCTCCTGCTGAGACCGCCGACGAAAGCATTGATGTAGTTTGTGAAAATTAGTTTCTGACTTTCAGGCTTATCTGCAAATTAACAGTTGTTACAAATCCACACTGATTTATATGCGACTTTTCCTTCAGTAGTTTCTGATAGGCTTTTGTAAGCTACTCGTGTCTTTCAGTACACATCAAGTAACTGCAAATGGACAATACCTAAAAAAAAAAAAAAACATTTCAAATGGCTCCAGTCTTTTTAAAGCATCAAACATCAGTGATGTATAAATGCAGACGGAAGTGACAGATGAAATTTGTACCGAGGCCGGGATTCGAACCCGGGTTTGCTACTCACTAGACTTATACGCTGACTACTACGCCACTCTAGAACAGTGGCTTTGTACAACTGCACGGACTATCGTAGTACAACTCTCCTGTGCCAGGGTGGCATAGTGGTTACTGCATTTGCCTAGTGGGGAATAGACCAGGCTTCGAATCCTGGCCTCGGTACCAATTTTCATTCATTGCTTCAGTCTGCATATGTACATCATAAACAAATTTAATTGTAGTCGATTGGATATTTTTAAATAACACGTTGTCAGTTACTTTCCGCATGTGTGCAGATGATACTGTATCATTGAACGTGAGCGATGGTAGCCATCAATGATACAATTTTCTTTAAGGCTATTTTTGTAATCGAGGATGTCCTGTTACTTCGTACGGTGAACGAAATATACTGATCCTCAGTGACATCAATCTCAAAATTTAGCGTTCATTGCGAACCACATTACAAAACCTTTAACTTTGTTGTTATTATATAATGAGTCTTGTGTGGTAACTTCAACAACAATTTTTGCAAGAGTAATGGAGTGTTTAGTCACTGGACGAGTACTGATTGCTTACATGTAATAAGTACATTATGTCAGCAATATGTGTGTGAAACATCTTTTGCCCTGTTAGGAAAGTTGGTGATGCATTTTTAAGTTTCCAGTTACTTTTTGCCCCTCAAAAATGAATGACATAGTTCTAATCACACAGTCAGTAATATTTCACATCTTTAATGTAACTTTCAAAATCAGCCATGCATTATCTGAAATGTTCATCCTTTGTTGTGAGTTTTCTGGCACACAATTCATTCACAGACAGCCATAGTGGACATGCTGTGTATGGACTTGAACAGTTTATGGAAATAAGGTGTACTTTTGTGTGGAATTTTGTAATAAATTGTTCAAGACAATGGAAACTGAGGTGTACGAATTTCTTTTTTGTCGATATTTCTATAGTGACAGGAATCTAACAATACCGCAAATTACTTGACAACCCGTTGTAACAGTCTGACCAGCTGAGGGCATCAGAGTGAGTCACCACAGAAAAAACGTGGACAGCAACAATGACAGAATGACAGACAATGGAGACAGCATATCAGAATAACAAATCAAGCAAATAAACCAGAATCGATACCTAAGACAAATAAACCAGAATCAATACCTAAGACATAGCAAATTTGGAACCAAGACGGCGTATAGCGAGAACAATACAAAAGCGCAGAGAAATCTATCGAGTAGATATGTTCTGCTGTCTGTGTTGTTGTATGTCATTAAACTGAAAATTCCACTGGGCTAATTTGGGATTGTTGTGTCAAAAGGGCACTGGAAGCTCCAGTTCAGAGGACATTTAATTATTAATGAAAAACCCACTAACATTTCCTGTGGACACCAGATTTTGTGTGAAACACATAATGAGCAGATTTTGTCTAGAGTGGCACCACCTGCACATTCCGCATATGAATTTCCAAATATCTGTGAAAACAGTAGAGAAAATGTATCTGTCAGGTCATAGGCGAGACAATTGATACATAATAAAGTGATGGAGACATTAATCTCTTGTATTTCTTATCACATATTATATCCATTATGTGCCTCTTGTATCTTTAATGTATTTGTGACTGAGTCAGGTGGTGCAGTGGTTACCACACTGGAGTTGCATTGGAAAGAAGATAGTTCAAACTCGTGTCTGGCCATCCTGATTTAGGTTTTCCATGATTTCTCTAAATTGCTTCAGACAAATGCTGGAATGGCTTCTTTGAAAGGGCACAGCCGACTTCCTTCTCTATCTTCTGTAATCTGATGGGGACAATGACCTCACTGTTTGCTCCCCTCAGCTGAATCAACCAACCAACCAAAGTGTGTGTGATCATCTTCCTTAGTAGTTTTCCTTGTGTGGGAAGAAAAAACCAGTAAAAAGAATATGATGAATCTGTTGCAGAAAGGACCACACGGAAACAAGCAGGCAGCAGTTCTGAACGCTCTTCATCGGAGTCCGAAGAAGAAAAGGGAGGGCCGGTGGGTGCTGGAGCCCCACTCACGGATCTGGAGATGAACGAGCTGGCGGCCAAGCTGGTCAAAGCAGAAATCCTCGGCAATGAGGTACGCTGTGGAAAAATGAAGTGGCAGCTGTATATACTAGTGGACGCAGGCCTACAGATGAGGTTTTGTGTGTGTGTCTGAGAGAGTGAGACAGAGAGAGAGAGAGAGAGAGAGAGAGAGAGAGAGAGAGAGAGAGAGAGAGAGAGAGCAAATTAAAGCTGTACAGCTCAGTATAAGTAGCTGAAAATTACTGACACTACATTGCCTACAGGACACAGCCAAGCAGTCACTTGCCACTTCATGTATGTGCTCGGGTTCCACAGTGTGTGAAGTGAAATCTGCTATACCCTCTGTATGTTCCTTCCATCTTTCAGGTTTAATTTCTTTGCATTGTACTGGCATGTCATCTGAGCTCTTGATAATTATACAGCTGCTTGTCTCATTCATTTTCCTTTAGGTGATGCCTGTTGTTCCCCTATTTATATATGCGTCTACAACCTTGCATTTGCCCTCTAGCTGTTCCTGCTTAGCCATTTTGTTCTTTCTTTCAGTCTCATTTTTTAGACATCTGTGTTCCCTTTTGCATGCTTCATTTGCTTTTGTATATATTTTTTCCCATTTAGTCAGTGAAATTCAGTATCTTTTGTGTTATCCAGGAATTTCTACTGGCCCTTATTGTCATACATATGTGATCCTATGCTGCCTTCACTATTCCATCTCTCATAGTCAGTCATTTGTCTGCTGTTTTATTATCTTCCCTGTTCAGTCAATTTTGCGTGATACACCCATTGAAACCCTCAAACACCTCTGGTTCCTTTCATTTATCCAGGTTTCATCAGCTTAATTTCATATCTTTTTGCAATGTCTTTAGTTTTAATTTGCAGTTCATAACCAATAAATTATGGCTGGAGTTCACATCTTCCCCTGGACATTTCTTTCAGTTTAATATCTGGTTTTGATATCTTTTTTATTGCCATTTTATAATCAGCCTGAAGGCTTTCAATGTCTCCAGGTCTCTAGCACCTACACAACCTCCTTCAATTAATCTTAAACTGATTAAATTTTGCTCTGTGCAAAATTCTACTCGGTGGCTTCCTCTTTCATTTCTTTCCACCAGTCCGTGTCTTCTTCCTATCTTTGTTTCTGTGGTGTCACCGCCAGACACCACACTTGCTAGGTGGTAGTTTTAAATCGGCCGCGGTCCATTAGTACATGTTGGACCTGCGTGTCGCCACTGTCAGGGATCGCAGACCGAGCGCCACCACAAGGCAGGTCTCGAGAGACTGACTAGCACTCGCCCCAGTTGTACGGACGACGTAGCTAGCGATGCACACTGTCGAAGCCTCGCTCATTTGCAGAGCAGATAGTTAGAATAGCCTTCAGCTAAGTCAATGGCTACGACCTAGCAAGGCGCCATTAGTAACATTGCATGTATCTACAGAGTCTCACTTGTATCGCCACAATCTCCAGATGTACCAAAAGGATGGATTAAAGTTAAGTATTCCAGAAGCTACGTACTTTTCTTTATAGCATTCATTACGTATCCTGTTTCAGACCTCACGCCATCCTGCTTTAGCTTAGCGCGTGCCTTTCGGCTTCTTCTCATTGTGTCTAGGCTGCCTTGTCTAGACACAACAGTTTCTCTTCCTTTTTTTGTTCTCTTCTACTATCTGAATAATCTTCTTTATCTCATCATACATTCTTTCAATCTCTTCACTATCTACAGAGTTAGTTGGTGTATAAACTTGTACCATTGTGGTTGGTGGTGGGTGTTGGCTTCATGTCTATTTTGGATATGAAAATGTGTTCACTATGCTGTTTATAGTAGCTTATGCATATTCTTATGCTCTTATTCATTATTAGACCTACTCGGTAACCCCTATTTGGTTTTGTTGATGATCCTTTACTGTCTCAACCACAAGTCACATTCTTTCTGCCACCGCACTTCACTAATTCCTATTGTATCTAACTTCAACATATACATTTCCATTTTTAAATTCTCTGGCCTTCCCGGACAAATTAAGTGATCTAATATTCCACACACTGACATGTAGAATGCGAGTTTTGTTTTTCCTGTTGACGATAACCTCCTGAGTAGTCTGCACCCGGAAATCTGAATTGCTTACTATTTTACCTCTGGAATATTTTAACAAAGAGGTTGCCATCATTATTAAGCCATACAGTATAAATGCATTTTTTGTTGCAAAAAAATAACGGCTCTGCTTTCCACTCACTTTCGCCCGTCTGCAGCACGGCTCTGCTTTCCACTCACTTTCGCCCGTCTGCAGCACTAACACAATGAGGCCATGTTAACTGATGTTACAAGGCCAGATTAGTCAGTTATCCAGACAGTTGCTCCTGCAACTACAGAAGAGAGTGCTTTCTCTCTCTCCGGGAACTGGCCGGAATGACCAAAAGCCCTCTGCAAGTGTCAACAACTCCCTACCCTTAGCAGAGGTGTGTTCTTTTATTTTGGTGGCTCGGGATGAGCCCTAAGTAGGAAGCACAAAGTATCTTATAAACTAAATAAGTATTTGAACAATTTCAAATGACATTCCAAGCTAATTTTCCCTTTGATTTAGTAGGTCAAAATCATTTCAGTGTCCCTCATAGATTGTAGATTCTGTTTGTGTGCAAATCACGTTTATAATATACTGGCCGACCACTCACAAAGATAAGCAAATATTTTAATATGTTATTCTACAAGTAAAACTAAAGAAAAAAGTTCATATAAACACAGGTCCGCAAATGTTTAGGTATGCAGTTACGGCTAATAAAAGATTTTGCCTGAAATTTAGCAACTTCGCTAATATGAAGCCACTGTAAAACTGTACGAGGTTAAAGTAAAGCACAATTTCCATTTATTTTGTTGTTATTGGTCTGGTGAATCTAATAAAACGCGTCCCAGGCGTGTATCTGCAGTAGTTTTCCAGAACATCCAGAGAAGCAAAGATTATTATACAAGTAAATTTGTTTACTTTCCATTAAGAACATAGAAACGTCTATGTCATTGTTGGCAACCATTAGTGAGTTGTTTCAGTCATTTCCTAACCTTGAAATAGTTTGTTTTCTGCATTGTCCGCCGGCCGGAGTGGCCGAGCGGTTCCAGGCGCTTCAGTCTGGAACCTCGTGATCGCTACGGTCGCAGGTTCGAATCCTGCCTCGGGCATGGATGTATGTGATGTCCTTAGGTTAGTTAAGTTTAAGTAGCTCTAAGTTCTAGGGGACTGATGACCTCAGATGTTAAGTCCCATACTGATCAGAGCCATTTGAACCATTTTTTTCTGCATTGTCCAGTGAAAGAACATCATAACAATAGTGTACTTAAGTGAAGCCACATAGTAACTGTTGTAGTTTGTAGACTATTTATGAAATAGGGATGCCTTTCAAATTTACAACAGAGGAATACGCTCATATGGTGTTTATTTATGGCTAATGTGATGGTAATGCTATGGCCACAGTTAACGAATATCGCATACGTTATCCAACTCAGAGGATTCCGATAACCAGTACGAGCGGTTGATACATGAAGATGATGGTGAGGATATTATGGATGCTGTTCAACATAGCCCGGGTATGAGTACACAATGTATCTCTCGATGATTAGGCATTTCACAATGTAAGGTATGGAATACACTGAAGTACAATAATCTGTATCCTTACCATAAACAAAGAAAAGTGCATCATTTACATCTGGGAGATCCTGCCCTTCGCTTGGAGTTGTGCAACTGGTTCAATACTAATCGGCAGATACACAGATACATTTTGTTTACTAATGAGGCACAGTTTACTCGAGATGGTATAAACAATTTACATAACAAGCACATATTGTCTGAAGCAAACTCACATGCAACAGTGCAATGCAATTTCCAGCAGTGATATAGCATAAATGTGTGATGTGGTATAATCAACATACACATTACTAGTTTCCCAGGACATCTAACTGGCGAGACATAGTTATAATTCCTTCAAGAAGAAATGCCCCACTTACTCGAAGATGTTCCACTTGCTACGTGGTTGCAAATGTATTTTCAATGTGACATTGCTTATCTGGATGTTCTGGAAAACTACTGCAGATACACATCTGGGACATGTTTTATTAGATTCACCAGATCAATAACAACAAAATAAATTGAAATCATGCTTTACTTTAACCTTGTACAGGCTTGCAATGGCTTCATATTAACAAAGTTGCTAAATTTCAGGCAAAATCTTTTACTAGCCATAACTCAGTAATTAAGCATTTGTGGACCTATTTGTATATGAACTTTTTTCATTAGTTTTGCTTGTGGAATAACATATTAAAATATTTGCATATCTTCCTGAATCACCCTGTATATATTTATTCCAGTCTTCTATCAGTTCATCCATCCCCTCCCTCTTTCCATCTTCTCCTCTCCCCTCCCTCTCTCTCTCTCTCTCTCTCTCTCTCTCTCTCTCTCTCTCTGTCTCTGTCCACCTCCTCCACCCCACTCTCTGTCCATCTCCTCCTTTCCCCTTTCTATGTCCTTCTCTTCCTCTTCCCTTTGTCTGCCAGTTTCCTTCTCCCCATTTCTCTGTCCAGTTCACCATCCCTCTCTTTCTGTCTCTCCCATCTCTTCCTCTTTCACATCTCTGTCCATCTGCTCCTCCCCTTCTAGCCATCTGCTCCTCCCCCCTCTGTCCATCTTCTCCTTTCCACACTATCCATCTCTTCCTCTCCCTCTATCCATTTTCTCCTCCCCCCCCTCTCTCTGTCATCTCCAACTCCTTACCATCTGTCCATTCCTCCTTCCCCCTTTCATCTCCACATTATCACCCCTACCCCAATTGGCACCGAGCAAGGTGGCGCAGTGGTTAGCACACTGGACTCGCATTACCCCGACAGTATTTCTTTCCAGATAGTAAGTAGTGTGTGTATCAAGCTTGGTTGAAATCCATCTCTATAGGTTTAGGAGGAGCTTTACACCTGTGGCTTTGCCCGTGTGCGTTCATGTCACATATATTTCACACATATTTGTACACGTATTTCACCTGTCTCTAGCATTTTCACGCAGCTCGAAGTTTATAATGTCATACCTCCAAAACTGTATGTGATTAATTTTGCAAGTGTACCCAGTGGTATATGTGCTTACTATGTGGCTAATGTGCTGCATGTAGATATAGTAGTAAAGAAGTAATAAATTAAAAGGTCATGCCTGATGTGGCAGTTTTACTGCACAAATAGCTAAAATGCATTAAGCGATAAACTTTTTCCTTCCATCATTTTGTGGTGGGTGTCATCGAGATAAAGTATCTAAAAGGCTTGAAATTATGTATAAAGTTGGTTGCAACTTACTGAGTGGTCTCACTTTCAGATACTGGATGACTGTAATCTGGCCGTTTATACATTGTGAGCTATCCTTCCTCTTTAACCTTCACCTCCACCTCTTTGATAGGTAGGTGGTTCTTACCCTCATAGTGGTTCTTTCCAGACAGTAACTGATAT
Source organism: Schistocerca americana (assembly GCF_021461395.2). Classification (NCBI taxonomy): domain Eukaryota; kingdom Metazoa; phylum Arthropoda; class Insecta; order Orthoptera; family Acrididae; genus Schistocerca; species Schistocerca americana. The sequence continues at coordinate 199,764,744 of NC_060127.1, forward strand.
GTATACAGGGTGTATACGAACCGAGACAACCGGGAGATCCAGGAAAAACCCGGGAATTTTTTCATACGGGAGAAAACCGGGAAAAACCCGGGAATTTTTTAGAATTCCGGGAATGTTTCATTGTTTTAGTTTTCAGTTTTTCAGTTAAATTTTTGTGATTTTGACTGATAAGAACCAATACTCCAACAAAGGATATTACTGCATCCTGCATCTGCAGGATAATACTGCAGCAACAAAACGTTAACAAGAGGAAGAAAACACAAAAATAAAACTAAAGTGGCAAAGGAAATCCGCCATATACAACAAAACATAGTGCTCATACAAGCGTCTGCCAACAGCAAAGTGTGTCAAAGGTTTTAGAAAGACTATGCAATGATTCATAACGACAAGTTGTCGCCGATGAGTGTGATGTGACAGCTGTTGACATTAGATTCGTTTGAGCAGTTGCGGGTGGGCTCTTGTGCATGCGCAGTTGAGTTGCGTATGGGTAGTACCTTCTCCCACTTCTGGCTACGGATGTGTGGCTGGGTGCCACAATCTAGTATTGCCCCAGTTCGGAAATATCATAGATCTGGGGCTGATGCACAGAGCAGTCTGAGTTGTGGTGGGGAGGTGGGTAGTTTCCACGTGACCTGTGTTTACGTTTAGTGATTTTGCTGTTTCCTCTTCATGTATTACTCTCACATCAAATGAAAACAAAACGGATTTCTGTGGCCAGGAGCTATCAAATGAATTAAAATACGTTTGCATAGTTACAGAAAGCTAAAATATGTTATTATTTTCAGGTTTTATTTCCACCTTTCAGACATTGTTGTCTAGTTTCAACTGTTCACTGCATTTCAAGTGCACGTTTTCCATCTCGTAGCTCACATGGAATTACGCCATAATAAAGAACCAAACATGAGATAATACAGTACAGATACTCAAGAAAATTTACATCCAAATCTGGACATATGAATATGAATATGAAATGGTTCACGAAATTCTGATGAACTTGAAATGTCCTCTGGTGTCTTGTTTCTTTTGCGACATAGTGCAAGATCATTTAATGTTTTACATGTACGAACATATGGGCTTCCTGTGTCATTGTAGCTGCGCAAGAGCAGTGGCGCCCGTTATCTGGTACTCTCTGGCAACTGCTGAAATGAATCATTTTCTAACAGGTCACGAGAAAACATTGTGGATGGTGGTTTGAAAAGCATTACTTTCAAAGTAAATTTCCTTTTACAAAAGATGAACTATATGCGAGAATGCACGATGAATTTCTTAAATCACAGAGCGTTTAACTCTCAATTAAAAATCAACTATTTGAGTGCGACCATCTGGAAGAATTTCGAGCCCAGAAGATCAGACATTTACACCGTTATTAAAAATTTTACTGGCACATTAGTGTGATATATAAAGTGTAACACGCGCAAAAAAGATCAACATTATATGTCACAGCTTAGCTTCTCTTGCAGCTTACAAGGTAATCTTCGAGACTACAACTATATGTGAAACCTCTGTTTTTCTTATAGCAACACTGTGTAATTAATTTAAACCATCAACTTTTCTTATTTGTGTATTCGCACTACTTAAGAGTGATCTTGCTATTGACTGACTACATCACGGGTCCTATGCTGTCATCAGCTGGCGAGATCACACGACACGAGCTATGACTGGCTTACAAAGGCGTGTCGCAGTATTGATTTCAATGCCTTGGAAAGTAACATGCGATGTTTGGTGGAATTTGAATTTATATCTTCGTAACACGAAAATATGCAGCATACATGTTGTTGCTACACATCAAAGATCTTTCAAAAACGTGTCCTCCTCCCCCCCGAGTTTTGTTTTAGAAAGTGGCGGGAAGTTCTACGTCGGTGTATAAAACCATAAACATTCAAAAGACTGATAAGTTTTACAGTGCTGACGAAAAGTATACTCTCATGTAACACGGAGAAAAGTGTATTTTCACCCGGGAGAAAGTGTATTTTCAACCGAGAAATCCTGGAAAAATTCGGGATTTTTTTTCCTTGTCCATTTATACACCCTGGTATACCAAGTTTGATTGAAATCAATCCAGTGGCTTAGGAGGAGATATGGAACGTAAATACATCCACTTTCATAATGTTTATGGATTGATTGAGCAGGTTGAACATGCAGATAGAAGGGCCAAAACTGAAAATCACCACAGAAAAATGAAAATAAAAGTTAAACAGAAAACTGTTGACTAGAATTTTTCTGTGGCAAAGTATCTCATAAGTTACTGACACCGTTTTATTGATATTTTAATTAATCATTGTCAATTGGAACACTGTTGAATGGAACAAATAAATTACATATATCTATGAATTTCTGCTTTGTATGTCGATTGTGATACTTCATTTGCTTCAGAATGCTTTTCCAATAAAACACCAAAAAGTGGGGTAAGCAGTGTTCTCATATCAGGCTTTGCAGTATTATTTCGTGGTTTATATTACCACAGAACCTGTTGTATCACTGCAAGTAAGAGGTGGTTCTGACTTACAGTAAATGTCAGTAATGCCAGGGATAATTTTTGAAACCAAATATAAAAAGTTGAATTACATGAAGAAAGCTAATAAATAAAAAAATTGAATATGGGAAGAGACAGATAATTTCAAGTAATTTTATGTAGTAGCCAAAACTGTCTCTTACGTTACATCAAGAAGCAACTTTTACTTGTTCTGTTCAACAGAGGGCCGTCTTTCTGAAAAAGTCAACTGGGAATAGGTTCAGTGCTTTCAGTCAGTGTATGAAAAAAGCAGAGAATTCAATAGAATTACATTACTGCAAGCATGATGCACTTCCTCTACTTGCTATGACACATCACACTTTCACACATTCTCCACTCTTCTTTCTTAAACTCTGTATATTTGTTCAACCTATTGACAACATGAGCGAATAATGGTAGTACATTTGTGTACGACCATCATTCTCTGTTGAAACTTGACACGTACCACAATTCTTGAATGTAGGATTGTTTGGAGGAGCAAGGTAGCATATTATACTAACAATCCCTTCCACAGCAAGAGACTGTGTTACCCTGCTTTAGGTCCTGTTCGCCACATTACATTGATTAGCAGAATGTTTGTGTTCCAATTTTCAGTATTTCAGTATTCAGTAACAATACTTTCATACCTAGTATGGTGTGTTAATAAAAGCAATGAAACTAATAGTGTAGTGTTTGATTCGGCAACTTTGATGACGTCAGTCATGGAGGGGAGGCAGGTGAATAGGGTGATACGCCATCAATGCATATTGGACCACACTGCACTGATAAGCCAAAACATAACGATCGTGGCCCACCGCAACAGTGGATGCCGCTTGATGACATTGCAGGCATGTGATGCAGTAACAAGAAGTCTGCAAGCAGAGCAGACATGGACAGGGGTCGCCCTAGCAAAGATATGGGCTGCAAATGGGGAAATCCGTTGAGATAAGTGACTTTGACAAAGGGCAAATTATTATTACGCAGAGCCTGTAAATGAGAATCTCTAAAATGAGGAAGCTGGTCAAATGTTCACATGCTACAGTTGTGAGCATCTACAGAATGAGGTACAAGAACCACTAGGCACTAAATGGTTGAAGGTCCACGGCTCTTCACAGAATGTGGGGTTCAGAGGCTTGTCTGCTGTGTAAAATGGGGTAGACGGTGATCTGTGGCATCTCTGCCAAAAGAGTACAATGCTGGTGCACGCACAAGTGTTTCGGATCACAACATTCATCGTTCATTGTCGAACGTGGAGCTCCACAGGAGACCACTCCTACGTGTTCACATGTTGACCCACAAACGTTGTCGCTTACAATTGCAGTGAGCACAGGACCGTGGGTATTCAATCGTCGATCGCGGGGCATGTGTCAGCTGTTCGGGTGAATTGCATTTTTGCTGCACTAGGTTAACGGTCATCTCCACAAATGCTATCATCGAAGTGAACGGTGGCTTGAAATGTCCAGCGTGCCACGTACACGGCCTGGTGGGAGCAGTATTACGATATGGGAGACATTCTCCTGTGCTTGCAAGGGATCTGTGGCAGTAATTGAAGACACGCTGACAGCTGTGAATCACCTGCATCCCTTCATGCTTAATGTCTTCCCCAAAGGCAATGTCATCTTTCAGGACTATAATTTTCCATGTCTTAGAGCCAGAACTGCGATACAGTGGTTTGAGGAGTGTTATAGTGAACTCACATTGATGTCTCAGCAACCACTTGATGTAAGTTCTATGGAACCCATCGGGTCACTATTGGGCTCATCATTGCATACACAAATCAGTGGCCAGTTATTTACGTGAATTACACGACCTGTGTATAGCATCTAATGCCACATACCTCCATAAACCTACCAACAAACTGTCAGATCCCTGATATACAGAATCATCTACCAAATACGGACAAACGAGCTATTAAGCATGTTTTGGCTCATCAGTGTGGTGTCACTATATTGAGTATGTTTTGACTCATCAGTGAATTGTCACATTGGTTGTTTGTGAGTGACACGAATTTCGAGCAACTATGTGTGATTACATTTTGCTTTGGACTTTGACACAATGCAACAGAAATACCTGCAGAACTTCGGCTAGCTTTCAGAGATAGTGTTTTGTCAGTGACCTAGTATTTTGGTGGTTTAAGGCATTTGCAGAAAGGAGACAGCCAACTGAAGATGAAATTTGCAGTGGTAGGCCTTCAGTTTCTAGAACTGAAGCAAATATTGGCAGAGGCCACTACCTAGTGTGTGATAGTCACCAGCTCACTTTCAGAGTGTTTATGGCAGAGTTGAATCTGAATCACGCCACTGTTCATCAGATACTGACCAGTCAGTTGGGGGATGAGGAAAATCTGCTCAAAACCGGTGACAGAACATTGTGAGGAACAGATGCATTGACTTTTTTGAATCAGTTGAAAATTATCCTCAATTTCTGGAATGTGTCATTAATGGCTGTGAGATATGGACGTTTAATTATGAGCTGCGAACCAAGCACCAGAGCATGGAAGGGCTCACTCATCTACATCTACACACATACTCTGCAAGCCACATTACAGTGTATGGCAGAGAGCATCCTTTACCACAACCAGCTGTTTCCTTTCCTGTTTCATTTGCAGATAGAGCAAGGGAAAAATGACTATCTATATGCCTCCGTATGAGCCCTGATTTCTCGTGTCTTGTCTTCATGGTCCCTACGCGAAATGTATGTTGGATGACGGGATTGTTCTATGGTCAGCTTCAAATGCCAGTTCTCTATACTTCTCAGTAACGTTCTTTGAAATGAATGTCTTCTTCCCTCCAGGGATTCCCACTTGAGCTCCCGAAGTATATCCATGACACGTGCGTGCTGATCGAACCTACTGGTAACAAATCTAGCAGCTTACCTCTGAATTGCTGTGATATCTTCTTTCAATCCGACATGTTGCAGATCCCAAACACCCGAGCTGTTCAAGAATAGATCACTCTAGCGTCCTATATGCAGTCTCCTTTACAGATGAATGACTCTTTCCTAAAATTCACCCAATAAACCGAAGTTGACCATTCACCTTCCCTACCACAGTCTTCACAGGCTCGTTCCACTTCATATCGCTTCACAACGTTACACCCAGATATTTAAACAATGTGACTGTGTCTAGCAGGACACTTCTGGTGCTGTAACCGAACTTTACGGGTTGGTTTTTCCTATTTATCTGCATTAAGGGGAGTTGGAACGCTCTATCCCAACAATGTTAAATTTAGTGATTTGGCTTCCCTGTATTTCAGGAACTACTATAGCCATTGACATGGAACCTGAACAGGACATTAAACTGTATGTTCTGGGTCTACTGAACTACAGTACACTTACAGAATGTGAGATTAAACTCTGAGAATCTGAGGCTGGAGGTGTACTGAATATTTACTAATTACAAGAGTTGTAGAGTCAATTAAATAAAGCAGCATTAGTGACTTCTGTGGCAGAAAACTACCCTAGAAAGCAAACTCACTCAAGACAAGAGATTGAAAAATATTCAAGTTCTTGCAACAAAAATATATAGCAGTACTAAAAACAGCTAAATAATAAACTACTCTTCAGTTCTGCTCAGAAGTAAGTTAGAAAAGCATTAAACTAAATGATGTAAACAAACTGTGTACAACCGATAAGCTGCTGCTTCTGCTGCTGTCTGCTCTGCTCTGCTCTGAGGCTCTCCGGGATCAGAAAGAGCAAGAATGGGCAAATCAGATATCAAATGCATTCTCTATGCGTTTTTGATAGCCAGGGAACCATTCATAAAGATTTTGTGCCTCAGGGCCAAGTGGTTAATGAACACTTTTTACTAAGAAGTTCTTGAAAGCATGCAGAAAAGGGTTATGCATTATCATCATCATCATGATTTCCCTCCAGTGAGCTGGGTAGGAACTTTGTGAACAATAAGCCTCTATTGGTTTCTGTCCTGGTATAGCTTCTCCCTCTCCAGTACATCCCATGTTACTCCTCTCCTCTTGAGATCTCTTTCTAGGCCGCCCAATTAGTCTTCTTCCTGGTACCTCTGGCGTGGAGTTCGAGTCGGGTGCATTCGCTTCACATGCCCAAACCACTTCAGTCTCAAAGCAATCATCGTCTCCTCTGCAGTCAACGTCACCTGCACGTCTCTCCTTACATAATCATTCCTGACTCTGTCCCTCCCTAGGTTTTTGTAGAGCTGACCTAAGGAACTTCATTTCATATGCTTGTATTTGACTCTCTTCTCTCTTATTTATGACACAGACCATGATTGGCAGAAGATAAGTTTTATGCAGGGTCTGTTTGGCTCTTTGAGGGACTTCCTTCTCCCAGATTAGATTTCGTACTTGGTGGAAGAAGCTAGAGCCTTTTGTTATTCTGTTTAAGACTTCTAGATTGGAACTTCCATCGCGTGATGTGATGCTACTCAGATAATTGAAGCTTTTCACACATTCAACCTTCTTCCCCTCCAGTATGATGTGATTAGGTGTGGGTGTCTTGCTCATCTTCATTGCCACTGTCTTCTTCCTACTCACAGTTAACTTTAATTTTTTAAATTTTGCTTTCCATTAATCTATCTCCTCTGAACCTCCATTTCCATCTGTCCCCAAATGGCAATGTCATCAGCAAAAACAAAAGGTTTGAGATACTCACTTTCTTCTTCCTTGATTTCTTTCATGATTGTGTCCATAGGTGTAATGAAGAGTAAAGGAGAGAGCGAACTGCCTTGCTGAACACCTCTCTTTGTCTTAAACCATCCTGATCCTCCAGCTCCTACTTGTACACTGCTCTCACAACCATTGTACAGCATCTGGACTTTTTTAATTAATGAGTCAGGAACATTATGTTTTCTCAAGCATTCCCATATTTTATCTCTTGGTACACTGTCATATGCTTTTTCCAAATCCACGAATACCACTATCAAGTCCTTTCCTTTTTCACTATATTTCTCCATTAACTGACGAAGGGAGAAAATGAGATCTATTGTTCCCCTATTACTTCTGAACTCGTGCTGCTTTTCCTCTAATTGGTGTTCTAGAATTTTCTGCAATCTTTTTCCTATGACCTTTTCCATTATCTTAAGGCAGTATGATAACAATGTGATTCCTCGGTAGTTGGTGCATTTCTTTCTACTACCTTTCTTGAACAATGGTATTATAATCCATGCATGTCAGACTAAATATCAAAAACAATTGGCTGTTGTGTCATGACACTGCTCCTTGCCACACACCAATTTCGGTAAACTGTTTTTGGCCATTAAGAACATTCCTGCGGTTCCTCGGCCTTCTAATTTGCTCTGCTTGAATCCTTGTGACCTTTCAGTCTTTCTGAAATTAAAAACACACCTGAAGGGGCTTCGCTTTAGGGAGCTGGACAACATTCCAATGGCTGTAACTGACCAGTTGAGGCGTGTTCCAGTATCTGAGTTTCAGCAGTGCTGTGAGGTTTGGAAGAACCACCTCCAGCACTGCATGGCGTCCCAAGGCAAGTACTTTGGTGGGAAAATTTTCAGTTGTAATGTGATTGCGATAAAACAGATTAAAAATGAGACACACTTCATTGGTCTCCAGCTCTGGTTTTCAAATGCCCATCATTCTTCACCTTTTCAGATTTGGGCAGTTGTATGTAAGCTTTCGATGGTCGCACCTCTGTTGCAAGAGTGTCTGAATGTAGATGTAATCATTTATCAGCTGAAGTGATAAATAATCTGTCCCCTTTCCTAGAGCTTTTACCATGTAATGTCCACCTTATTGTTATTATGTCATTTTCATTTACCATTGTGTGTCACCTGGCCAGGTTGGGACATTCTTGATACTACTCCACTTTCCCCAGCCTTTCCACCATTCTTATTCTATTATTGTTGTGTTCCAGTCCAGATTCCTTGTTCTTAAAGTGGTCTTGATTGCATCAATCCATCTTGATCTGGGTGTCTCAGTTGCCCTCAGATTTGGCCTCCATCATTCAATTTGGAATTCTTATATATCCCATTCTCTTTACATGTCCATATCATTTTAAACTACTCTTTTCAGTTCTATCATTCAACTTTTCTACTCCAGTTTACTGTGTAACATTTTCATTCCTCATTCTGTACCACCTTGTTTTCCCAAAAAAACTTACTTCTCGTTATTGACCGGATCTCCAATGCATAGTATGTCAATATGGGTATAAAATAAATCTTGTACAGCACTTCCTAACACTTTATATGAAATTCTGTGAAATAAACAAATGAAACAATAAAACACAACTACACGAATGATAGTAATGAAATTCACCAAGGAATGCCGAACTCACTCTGTAACTAATCAGCCACAAGAAATTATAATCACCATGCAGTTACGTAGCTGTTCTTATGTTCCACAGCTAATGTCCTACCGTATTATTTGGAGCTAGTAGGTGAACACACCAGTGGCAGTGAGAGCTAGTCAGGCCCGGTATGTGCTCTTATAGCCAAGCAGTTAAACTTTTGTATCATCTGCATTTTCATTTGTATAGTCACATATTTGTCAAATTAATTTTGTATTAAAAAGATAATTGAAATTTTAAAATGAACTGTTTTTCAACCTTCATCAGTCACAGTAAAGAGAAGCATTATTTCATAAGGGACTGAGACAGAGTTGTAACCCATCCCTGATGCTGTTCAATCTGTAAGTTGAGCAAGCATTAATGGAAACCAAGGAAAAGCAATTAAAAGATCAGGGAGAAGAAATAAAAATTTGAGGTTTGGTGATGACATTGTACTTCTGTAAGAGACAGCAACGGACTTGAAAGGAAGTTGAACAGAATGGATAGCACCTTGAAAAGGGGTTATAAGATGAACACCAACAAAAGCAAAACAAGGGTAAAGGATGTAATCAAATTAAATCAGGCAATGTTGAGGGAATTAGATTGGGAAATGAGACTCTAAAAGCAGTAAATGAAAGCAGTAGATAAGTCATGTTGTTTGGGCAGCAAAATAACAGATTGTGGCCAAAGTAGAGACAATGCTACAGCTAGAAAATCATTTCTGAAAAAGACAATGTTATGAAAATGATACATTGCTTCTCACCATATAATGGAGATGTTGAGTAGCAGACAGGCACAACAAAAAGAATGCTAAATGAGTAAGCTTTCAGCCAGACAGCAGACTCACACACATTCATGCAAATGCAATTCAGACACACATGGCCACTGTCTCTGGCTGCTGAGGCCAGACTCAGCAGCCAGTGACAATGCTCACATGTTTGTGAGCTACGTTTCCGTGAATGTGTGTGTTATGTCATCTAATTCAGAAAAAGCCTTCTGGCCAAAGCTTGCTTGTTTAGCAGTCTTTTTGTTGTGCCTGTCTGTTACTCAACATCTCCACTAAACAGTGGCAAGCAATCTGTCCTTTGTCATTACTTCAATCTGGATTTTTAGTTGTTAGATTTCTGAAAAGAGGAATTCGTTAATACCTCATTTAAATTTAGGTGTTAGGAAATGTTTTGTGAAGGCACTTGTCTGGAGTGTATCCTTGTAGAGAAATGAAATGGCTATGCTAAACATTTTAGACAAGGAGACAATAAAAGCTTTTGAAATGGGGAGCTACAGAAAAATGTTGAAGATCAGGCAATGAGTGAGTAGGTGCTGAATCAAATTGTGGATAAAAAAATTTGTGGAACAATTTGACTAAAAGAATGGATCAATTGATAGCACACCATCCTCAGGCATAAAAGAATTATCAGTTTGGCAAAGGAAAAAAGGGGAAAAAATCGCCTACAGCCCACATTTCAAGAATACACATTACATACCAGTTGCACTTTGCATTCATTATGTTTCCCTGCTTTCAGATATAGTGGCAACTCATACTAATCTGATATGTTATTCTTTCATGTTACAGCATGATTCTCCTTTGCAAAAGTTCCTCTTCCTTATTTTGCAACACACCTGTGTTGTATAATACATTTTTTTAAATTTTTTTTATAGTCTACACATCTTGAGGGCAGGATGGCAACCTGTAGAATATTTATCGCTGTGTCTGAGCAGATGTTTCCTCTCCGTATGTCACGACTGCCATCAAATGCTGACGATATGTGTTATCCCTCAATACGACCCTCCCTATGTGTGATAAAGTACAACAAACACTCAATATCTGAATAAAAATATGAATATTTTTATTAAAAATATTATTTTGTCCTGTTGCTTTCATGTACATTACTTTCTTTGTATCATTCATCAATTAGGAACTCCCCTGGGGTTGTATTTATCAATACAAGAGCTTAGCACAGGATTCATTAGTGTGAAGAGCTGTATCACACCAGTCTTGTGTAAAGTAATTCTGTTACCAAAAAGTTTAATAGGTAACAAAACAAAAAAAGTTGCAAATGAACTTACATCTTGTACCTACTTTTCTTTCTACATAGTCACCAATGTTCTCAACACAATTCTCCCGTCGTAGAACCAGTTTCAGTATGCTCTGTTTGTAGAAGTCAGTTTTGTTGAAGTATAACCATCTTTGTACTGAAACTTCCAGACAGATTAAAACTGTGTGCTGGACCGAGACTCAAACTCGGGACCTTTGCTTTTCGCGGGCAAGTGCTCTACCAACTGAGCTACCCAATCCTCACAGCTTCAGTTCTGCCAGTGCCTCATCTCCTACCTTCCACACTTTCGCAGAAGAGCTTCTGTGGAGTTGGGAAGGTAGGAGATGAGGTACTTGCAGAATTGAAGCAGTGAGGACGGGTCGTGAGTCGTGCTTGGGTAGCTCAGTTGGTAGAGCACTTGCCCGTGAAAGGCAAAGGTCCTGAGTTCGAGTCTCGGTGTGGCACACAGTTTTAATCTGCCAGGAAGTTTCATATCAGCCCACACTCCGCTGCAGAGTGAAAATCTCATTCTGGCATCTGTGTACTGCAGATTTCACTTGTGCACCTGTCGCAAAGCATTTGCCAGCCAAGAGTTTCTTCTTGGTACCAAACAGATGCAAGTCCAAAGGTGCAAGTTCCAGACTCTATGGTGGATAGTGGAGCATGTCCCATCTAAATTTGGCAATTTTCTGAAGAACAGAAGCACCAGCATGGGAGTGAGCATTGTCATGAACGAGTTTGACACCATCAGCATTAATGTTGTGGCATCTGTCATGAAGGACATGACACAATTTAACCAAAGTTTTAATGTAGGCTGCAGAATTCACAGTAGTCTCATGCTCAGCAAAGTCCACCAGTAACATACTATGCATATAGCAGAACACTGTCACAAGTAGTTTCCTAGCAGACTGAGTCACTTTGAATTTTTTTTTTTTTTTGTACTGGAGAACCAGCATGTTTCCTCTCCATAGAGGCCTGTTTGGTTTCAGATATGTACTGTTATGCCCACAACTCATCACTACTGATGATTCTGTACAGAAGATGATGCCCTTTGTGGTTAATGCATTAAGTGATCGCAGCTTGTCATAATTTGTTGTCCCTTGTTCTTGTCTGTCAGGTTCTTAGGCATCCAAAGAGCAGTAATGTTATGAAATTCCAGTGTGTCGTGAACAGTATCTTACACTGCACTGCAGGAAATGTTGAATTGCTGTGATAAGGTTCACCATGCTGCTCGTTCAAAATTGCTGCCTCAATGGCTCCGACATTCTGCAGGCCCACAAATATCGAACTGCATTTCACTGCTCTTCACAAATTGATGACAGTAACATGCATTCCAATTTTGTTTTGTAGTTCAGGGGTCTCTTACTAGGGCTGCACATGAAAACAAAATACCCTACATTGTGCAAGCTTCACTCTATATTGCTGTGAAATTGCAACATTCCAGTTGCAGTAGAAGAGGAGGAAAAAATTATTGTGTGTTACTTTCTGATCATCCCTCGTACAAAAGCAGTATGACCTTTTGTACCTAATTTCCATCAACATAAATGTATAATCGTTGCAGGAAAGATAGTCTTTCAACCTCTTCACTGAAAAAAGAGAGAAGTGCTTGGTGGACCCCTCGTGTTTGCACTGCTCAGCCATCTAGATTTGGTTTTACATGATGTTCCTGAGTCACTCCAGGCAAATGCCAGGATGGTTCCTTTGAAAAACACACAATCAATTTCCTTCCCCAGCTTTTCATATTTCAAGCTTGTGCTCCATCTCTGATGACAGCTTTGGCATGTTAAACTCCTTTCCTTAAGGCTGAAGTTTTGCACACCCAAAGCAACCTTCAGTGATATTAAGGTATAGATGTCATAGGGCGGTCAGTCAGCAGTGCAGAGGGTGGTACAGTGTGTTCATCACAAACTGAGGCTCCCCTGCAGAAATGGACTGTTGTGATCAAATTGCCAGTGTTACGTGTGTGATAGACAGTGCCGATGGACATATCACAGCAGTTTGATGCTTTAACCCTTTTGCTGCTACAAATGTGCTCTCTGCATTCAGTCCTGAACATGGCTTTTTTGTGGCTTTACTGCTCGCCAATGATGATACCTGTACTGAGAAACAGTTTTCCAGCTGCTATGAAATACTTATCGTCCAATTTTAAGAAAACTATTTGCTCAAAAAATTTGATTTTTGGAATCTTACAGTCTGATATCTTCACTCAGTAAAGGACTGATTTTCTTTTCACTATTCATTATAGTTATTCTGCTGCATCAAATTTAGTTAAGCATTGTGCATTTTTTTAAATAGTTTGCAGAGGTAAAACACATTGCATATCCTTTACATATGGTTGATTTTTAGCTCATACATAGCAGTGTATGAAGTGTAAATAAGATATTGAAGTTTTATTTAAAATTGGGAGCTGTATATCATCTCATTACATTGTCAAATTATTGATTTTATATCCAGTGGATGGTCGTATGTGATGTGTCCATTTTCATCCCTGTGAATCGGGAACTACGTGGTCATAACAATTGTCATACTCCATGATTAGTTCAAGATATCCAAATGAGGGTTTTTGCAAATGATACAATGCAAAGAGGCATATATGTTGTATGATAAATAATCAGAACTTTTCTGTTCACCACCAACAGCCTTTGCTGCAGTGGTAACACCAGTTCCCGTCAGATCACCGAAGTTAAGCGCTGTCGGGCTGGGCCAGCACTTGGATGGGAGTCCATCCGGTCTGCCAAGCGCTGTTCATAAGTGGGGTGCACTCAGCCCGTCCTTTGTGAGGCAAACTGAGGGGCTACTTGATTGAGAAGTAGCGGCTCCAGATTCGGAAACTCACATAAGGCCAGGAGTGTGGTGTGCTGACCACATGCCCCTCCATATCCGCATCCAGTGAGGATGCCATGGCGACTGGTTGGTACCGTTGGGCCTTAAGGGCGTGTTCGGGAGGAATTTAGTTTAGTTTAGTTTTCTGTTCACCGAGTTATGGCAGTAACTCGTCAGCAGCAGAGACAGATGGGCAGCTTAGGACACATGCAGATGTCAATAGCGGTGTAAGAAGACCCAAGCAACTTGCATATACTTGTCCACAGCATCTTGGGAATGGCACAGCAGGGCATGTATATATGTCCATATATACATGTCATGGTAAATGCAGACAGTGTGTCTTTCCCCTGCCACCTCTTGAAAGACGACTGGACTTCTAAGAAGTGAATTTTTTTCTCCTCATCCATTAAATGTTGAGTGCGCTTAACGGTCTTTCACATTCACACTAATTGTGGAGATAATAAAAGCACATTAAAACCCAATGCTTTCTTACATACTTGTATATTAATGAAAATAATTATGGAGTAAATGGAATGATTCAGTGAATAGCAGAAGCATCAATTTGTTGACATGCACATAAGACTGGAAACTTTGATTGCTTTTGAACGAATCTTTTTTCGAGCTAGAGCCAGTACACACACACCCGTACAACTGTATTGTGCCAGTTGACTAAACAGTGCCTGTTGATGACTTGACTCCCCTACTATTATTATTTGCTGTCTAGCAGAGCTTTCACTACCATTTGTATATTCCAAGTTTTAACTGAACAGTTTATTTGTAGTGGTATGTGTGGGCAATTCCAGCCTATCATTCTGTAATGAAAGTATCTGTACTTTGGGTTTTGCCAAGTCTGTTAAGGAGCAGATGGTGTTTCCATAAAGAATTTAATCTGTTTTTCCATAAAAAAAGAATTGCATAATATGAGTGTGGATAACCCAACTGCAAATTATGATGGGAGGAAAACACTCAAAAATACTCATAAGTTGAATGTGTGGAAGGCAGAAACAGTGAGAGAGCATCTCAGAAAACCTAAAGAACTGCAAGGAACATTTTCCTTATGTGGCCCTGGTAAGTGTGCATTCTACCCAGATCTAATGTTAGAGGATGGATTTAATGAATATGTACAATTTGTTCCTAAAGAGCAGTAAGCTCCAGCTCTTGAGTTGGTAATGAGCAAAATGCTGGTTTCTGTACATTCTTGATATGCTGCTGTATGAGGTATTTTTACTCAACTAGTACAACATGGGCATGGTCCAGTATTCCTCAAAATTCCAGCGACTGTACAATAAGAGTCCAAACTTTTTCCCTTCTGAAGCAACTCTGAAAGAGCAGCCCTCAGAGACTAATCAGTATCTCAAAAGGTTAGACACCTTCCTTCTTGCAAAACAAACAATGTTGTGTTGTGCAATATAGACACGTACGTTTTGCTCTCCCATCTGGCTGGTGATAAAACAGCTGTTTCTGAATGTTGCATCTGTTCAGGCAATTTATGTAGTCCCACCAACTGTCCCTCACTTCCCAACCTGCTTCCTGGCTTTTATTCTATCTGTGGTGAAAAAGTCCAGATTAAATTTGAACAAATCTAACATTGTTGAGAGTAAACTACCTTGTATTCACCATAGACCTGGCAATTCTCTTGAGAAACGCAGAGACAGTTGTGGGGCAGATGAACTTGCTGAATGAATGAGCCGAAAAAGCTCACCTCCAAATTTGTTTTGAGAAAACAAAGTACATAACTGACATCTGAACAGTCTCACATCACCTAACAACAGACTGCAATAAAACAGAAAAAGTGGACAGTTTCAAATACCTTAATGAAATAGTACGGATGAAAACTAGCAAAACAGAAGCCGATGCCAGCAGGAAAGAGAAGACACCCACTACTTTTCAGAGAATGCACACTCTGTATGAGACAGAGTCAAGACAGTAAAAGCTAATCAAATCCAAATGCCTACACGGGAGTGAATGCCTCAAAATGACGGGTGGCTGGACTGAAAGAAGCTGAGACTGCTAGCAGCTGGCTGTACCACTGGACTATCTTACAGCACCTCCTTGCCATATGTAAACTTTCATTATTATTTTTGTTTCCTCTTGTTATTTCTGAACAAAAATGCACATTCATTGGAACTTGCAAGTTCTTGCCTAAGCAGGAAAATTAATCCCATTTGCAATTTATTAAAACAATATTCAATGTTATTTCTACAAAATGTTTGGGAACAACCGTGACAATTAATTTTGACATATGTATTTTTTTCTGGACACAGCCCAGTAGTTACTGTTGGAGGCTATTGTCTTCTAGCAACTTCACTTCCATGAAGACCATCGCTAAATTCTAATAGTATAAATAGGTTGTTCATTTAAGTATTAATTAACGGTTTCATCACCATTTAACTTTTCTTCAAATTTAAGTTTTATTACATTCACCTCAATACATTTTTTGCTGTTACTCAAGAACGATTAACATACAACTCTTCACTAGAAACTTCTCGCTACCACTGTCCAAAAGTGTGTGACAGCCAGAGATGCACAAGGTCTGTACGTATCATTCGTATTGTCTTAAGCACAACTGATTTACAAAGTATGCTATGTGATCAAAAGTATCGGGACATCTGGCTGAAATTGACTTACAAGTTCGTGGCACCCTCTATCGGTAATACTGGAGTTCAATATGGTGTTGGCCCACCCTTAGCCTTGATGACAGCTTCCACTCTCGCAGGCATATGTTCAGTCAGGTGCTGGAAGGTTTCTTAGGCAATGTCAGCCCATAGTTCACAGTGTGCTGCACTGAGGAGAGGTATCGGGGGTGATTGGTGAGGTCTGGCACAAAGTCGACGTTCCAAAATACCCCAGAGGTGTTTTATAGGATTCAGGTCAGGACTCTGTGCAGACCTGTCCGTTACAGGGATGTTATTGTCGTGTAACCACTCCATCGTAAGATGTGCATTATGAGCAGGTGCTTAATCGTGTTGAAAGATGCAGTCGCCATCCCCAAATTGCTCTTCAACAGTGGGAGTCAATAAGGCGCTCAAAACATCAGTGTAGGCCTGTGCTGTGATAGTGCCACACAAAACAAGGGGTGCACTATCACCCCTCCACCCATGAAAAACATGACCACACCTTAACACCACCACCTGTGAATTTTACTGTTTGCACTACACACACTGGCAGATGACGTTCGCGGGCATTCACCATACCCACACCCTGCCATCAGATCACCACATTGTGTACTGTGATTCATCACTCCACACAACATTTTTCCACTGTTCAGTCATCCAATGTTTATGCTCTGTGCACCAAGCGAGGCATTGTTTGGCATTCACTGGCATGATGTGTGGCTTATGAGCAGTTGCTTGACCATGAAATCCAAATTTTCTCACCTCCCCCTTTAACTGTCATAGTACTTGCAGTGAAACCTGATGCAGTTTGGAATTGCTGTGTGATGGTCTGGATAGGTGTCTGCCTATTACGACCCTCTTCGATTGGTCTCTGTCAGTCAACAGACCAGGTCGGCCTTTATGCTTTTGTGCTGTACGTCTCCCTTCAAGTGTCCCTTCATGTTTCGAAAACAGTGGACCTAGGAATGTTTGGGAGTGTGGAAATCTCGCATACATATGTGTGACACAAGTGACGCCCAATCACCTGACCACGTTCGAAGTTCGTGAGTTCTGCAGAGCGCCCCATTCTGCTCTCTCACAATGTCTAAGATGTCTAATGACTACCTTGGTTGCTGATATGGAGTACCTGGCAGTAGGTGGCAGCACAATGCACCTAATATGAAAAATGTATGTTTTTGGGGTTGTCCGGGTACATTTGATCACATACTGTACATAATGTACCTTTCATATAACTATTTGAAATGTTTCAAAGTTGCAAAATGATTTAACTTACTTTTTTTGCATTTGAATGAAATATAAAAAAGTTGACTGAGATATTGTAGAACCACACATTTGTTAAATGCGTAATATCTTATCTCCGGAAAATATAAATGAAGAAATTGGTACAGCACACCACGAAAAGTCACACTCTGAACTGACCAATTTTGTGACATTGGGATTAATGAACAGACCTATACTCTGGGTCAGGAAACTCAGTGCTGAACTGAATGAGACCCCAGACAACATTAGATTCTAATTACAGTGAAACCTCTATTTTACATTTTCTTGCAGTCCAGGCTTAAAAAACGCAAAATTGAGGAAAATGCAGAATTGAGGAAAATGCAGAATTGAGGAAATAAAAGCCCCAAAATATGACCAAAGACACGTGTAATTGGTGTATATGATTAAAGATCATAATCCTCTACAACACACTGTATTAAATCTGTACAAGCAAAAGAAATTAAATGTACAGTACAGTATTTATACAATAATTTGTGGTAATGAATTTCAACAGTTCCTTAAAAATCACAGATGTGTAACAGAAAGTAAAAACTCGCCCAAGAATTGAAACTGGTGTTTGGGCACAAGGAAATGGAGCTATTTTCTGGGCACAAGGAAATGGAGCTATTTTCTGACATGCTACAACCGCAAATTATATTTCAAAACATGCATTTTTGAGAGATGCTCACCCAGAAAAAAGAAAAAAATTGATGAACATGATGAATTAAACCAGAAACTGTGAAGTATGGTGAAAGGTGATGTAAGTAATCATTTGGTAGTGTGTGTTTTCATTGTGTACTTAATGGCAGTGCAGCGTACTCTGGTGATGCGAGTGCAGTAACCTCTAGTGTATCCAGCAGGCAAGTTCATTTTGCATGCGTTAGAAGCTCCGTTT
Organism: Schistocerca americana; assembly: GCF_021461395.2. NCBI lineage: Eukaryota > Metazoa > Arthropoda > Insecta > Orthoptera > Acrididae > Schistocerca > Schistocerca americana. The sequence continues at coordinate 199,783,119 of NC_060127.1, forward strand.
ATACGATTGACTTTCTTGTCTCGACTGACTACTGAAGACAAGTGAGTCTACTGCAGTGTCCCTGGCATTTTATTTCTCTACTGCATCTCATCTGTTTTGAGTGGTCATATTTGTTTACACGTCAAGGACTATCCTTTCTATGGAAAAATCGAAATGTAGTAACAAAATGAAGGGAAAAGCAGTGACAGTAGAGTTTATTAATGACCAAAGCAGAAATAATAGTGGCAGTTCTCATCAGTGATCGTGTGATAAATTGTTCACGCACCAGAGAACTGAAAAAACACGAAAAGTGTAATCCAAGCATTTCAGATCGCATAAATTTATTTGATTGAGAAAATATATGCTTGCAAACACATCAGGCAGTATGTAGAACACAGTAAATAGTGCCTTTTATCTTTATGCCTTATATCTTTTTTTTTTTTTCTAGGTGCCAAATAACAATGAAAATTATTTTTCTCATCCAGTAATTCTGAGTTTTTCACTGCTGAAATAATTTTCATTAAAACGTGTTTGTCTATTCATGTTCTTATTTATATGCAGTGTAGGTTCTTTCTCTGTAAAATGTTAATACCTTTTGCTTTCAAATATTTTGTCTTTCTTGTAGGAGAACATCAATAAGAAAAAAATACCAGGACCTCATGTAACTTTTCAGTATGCCACAAAAACAAAGCAAACAACAAAACAAAAATTGAGAATACACGAAATCACAAAATCCATTACTATAATAGGAGTGAATTCGACCAGAATAGGTTGTAACTTCCAGTGGTAGCAGACGCCACCATAGTCCCTTTTCTCTGTGCATGCACAGCATGCTGCATGCTCGGTAATTTGGAACTCCACACTCAGCACAGTCTATAGGTCATTGACATCATAAACACATGTGTGTGATTGTTGGTTGCTGATTTAAATCCCTTTTGCATGACCAATTTTCCTGTCTCAGTTGACTACTCAAGACTAGTGGATCTACTGCAGTGCCCCTGGCATTTTATTTCCATACTGAGTGCTGTCTATTTTGATTGGTCATTTTCGTTTGCACGTCAGCACCAAAATTGGCGGTGTTCCTTGAGTTGTCTGCTATGCAGTTTGGCATTTGAATGGTGAAGGTTGGGTTATGAGGGACTACCTGTTTTTATGGAAAAATTAAAATATACTAACAAAATTTAGAACTCTACACTCAGCTCAACATTCAGCATTCACATCTTACACACATTCACTTTGTGGTTGGTTGCTGATTTACATGCAGGCACAAAAGGCACATGATTTTTGAGTAGTCAGTTTTTACCAGTAAGTTGTTAGTATAAAACTGGCTTATACTGTGATGTGGTGGCAGTGCTGGCTGTTGGGGGACATAACAAGTCACCAGCCAATAAGAGCTCACTGGCTAGAAATGGCCTACATTTTCTTGATTCTGACCGAGTACGTTTTGTCGAGCCTCAGTGTTTGAATTTAAAAGACTGGTGACTGTTATTGTTGCTGAATCCGGTACATCGGAAATAGATGCAAGAAGACGAGACTGAGTAATGAGTGGCGCAAGAAAAGGTGGCGGCTGGCCCCCTTCGTGTCATGTATTGGCTCAGTTCGGAACACTTCACGTCAACTGTCCTGTTTTTATATTGCTGCCGCAGCCTAGCAGTAGTTGCGTCGTAATTGTGCAGTGAAGCTAAACGTTGCAAGATGCGTTGGCAGTGCCGATAATGGTTATGTCAGTATTTCCTCTCACATATCCCCTTTCTTCAGTAGCCTGAAATATTCCCTTTACTCTGCCACCACCTGCGGTGCAAAGCATCTGTCTTTTGTGCTGATTATAACTCATTAAGTCGCATCAAATGTCAATAGGAAGAAAATGGGACAAAGTCGAGCAAGACATTGAGTAAGACTTTAGAATTAACGTAAACCTTGGTAGAAATAAATATAAAATCGGGGAATTTCTAGCATTGATCTTATGAGTTTTTCACAAGGAATACGAATTTCTGGCATAGAATTTCAGAAAACATAAAATTGGATAACATAAAATCAAAGTTCCATTGTATTTTCATATCAGTTACTTAGATTCAGTTGGTAGTGTTTTACCATTCATTGCCATTTAGTATAAAAAAGCAAGTGTAATAATATTGCTGTCATGTGCTCCATAACACGTTGTCACTATCATTGGCCTCCACAACAGGAGGTAAGAAGAACCCTGGCGCTATAGACTTTATATTTATTACAATATTCTCACACAATTTTAGCAGTCATTGGGCAGTCTTAATAAATAGCAGATTTCTTTTTTTTTTTTTTTTTTTTAAGGGATTTATTTGGCATTTTTCCTAATTATTTTTGTTGCATTCCAATAGGATTTTCTTCTTAATTTTGATTTTTTTGTATTTTAAATGCCGTTATTCACTGATCGCGAATGATTACGTCGACTGCCATTGTAGAATACGAAACTAGCTGCTGCATGGGAAGGCTCTGTCTCCCACAATTGCCCAACTCTGTTGCCTCGGTGGATGACTGTTTCAGACATAAGTTTCCATCTGCAGTTTATTTTTCTCCTGGAACCCTCTTACAATCTCCAATGTGTTTGGATATACAGGAGAAAAATAAACTGCAGATGGAAACCTGTGTGCAAAACTGTCAGCCACTGAGGCAACATAATGATGCATTCATTTCTGCAAAGTAGTTAGGTCCATCTTCAGCACTGGCGATCTCTGCAATCAGGCACGATCACGAAATTACGAGATGTTCCGTGTACAATCCGTCAGCATACAAAGCCACGCTTGCTGCTGAAGGGGGTGTCCTAGTGGCAGGCGCTGGCAACTATAACTTCAGTGCTCTGTAGCATCGTTGGATGATGCTCCTGGACACAGATTCCTATCTCAATGTGTCCCTCTAGACACACTCCACAACCTGTCAAAGTTTGTCACAACATTTCTGGAACATCCTGTATTTGCAATTTCGTTTTTTTTATTGTCTAGTGGAGTCAGCCCAAACAAATACCGCTCATCACATCTTTCATGCTTTGTCCAGTGTGGATAGAAAGCATTGCCATATTTCCTGCTACAAACAAAATTATTTTTAAAGTAGACTTTCAAGCGACCGTTCAGTAGAGCGGTCCGATATTAGCCCAGTGCGTTATTCGTTTTACCGATATGTATTAACTGGGACAGTAAAACAGGAAGAATAACCAGTACTACATCAGCAACAGCACTGACCTGGGCCGTGCTGACTCCTACCGCCATCCCGCAACAATGCTGCTCAAGCACTGCCAGAGCACCGGTTATTCTTTGTGTTTTACTGTCCCTGTTAATACATATCAGTAACACGAATATCCCACTAGATTAATTTGAGATCGCTCTATCAAATAGGCTTGTAGAATTCTGTTTTAAAAATAATTTTGTTTGTAACGTGAAACAAACCTAAGCTTTGTGTCCTCACTCCAGCTACATATTTAAAAAAGTAAATTGTAAATATATGCTGAAACACCACAGAAAGTGCACCTGAGACTCTTAGGAGAGACACCCTGTATGTTGTCACGTTTAATTACTGGGGCAGTATACATTCTCATACTAACTGTATCAGCTATATAAAAGTAGCCCCATCAGAAAATATTCTGCAGTTGCCGGTGGTCAGTGTGTAAGAATTTTGTAATATTTTGTGGGACATGTGCACGCGTTGTGTTCTTCTGTTACACAGGAGCTCGTATCTCAGCTGCGAGCAAAGCTGGACGCAGCCCGTGCCTCTCGCAAAGCTGGCGACGATGACAAGCGTGGCCGAGAAACGAGGGACGAGGAGGAGGTTGTGGTGCTCACCAGGACAGATGCCAGGGGCAATGTGCGGCCCGCAGCTGCCCCCAGTTTCGCGCTGGACAGGGAGGCCGACCTGTATGTCACGTTTCCTCCTCCTCTTTTGTTTAATAGTGTGCCTGCAGAATCATTTACAATGCTGACTACTACGAGGGTTATTAATTCAAATGTTTGTCATACTATGACACCTGCTTCATTATCCCTTCGTCAAAGAATGGTGCTGCCTGGTGCATCAGCCAGTTGCTGGCAGCATTCTTCAGCTCATCATTGATAGTGAAGTGCTGAGTAGCCAGTTATGTCACACGTTACTCTCACCAAATCTTTTGCCAGATTCCTTTGCTTGAAATTTTTGGTCTTATTGGAAGAGTGAGTATGCAGCCGCATTTTGGACTGTTTCTTCGGTTCGTGATTCACATACTTCACACATGCTTCATTCCCAGTCACAATCCTATTTAGAAATTCCTTCCCCTCTTCAAGGTAGTGCTGAAGGAATGTCGAGACGGAACCTGGTCTATCTGTTTTGTGGACACGGGTTAGACTTTTTGGTAACCACTGTATACAAAACTTGCAGTAACCTCTCGGTGATGGTGTTAACACTAGAACCGACAGACTACACCTGTCTGACCCAGGCAGATTTTTCTGCAAGAGTACACTAGTGTTGAGTAAGCCTTTCATTGCAGCTTTCAGTTAACTTTCATAGAGGCCACTACTTGTTTCATAATTCGTATTTGTTTGCAGTTTGATTTTGGATATGGGAACAAACATGTACTAGGTCTGTGAGACCCAGGCTGTCCATTTACGTTGGCTTTTTCTGCTTATGCAGTTTTCTTGTTATGGTGACTGTGGGCAACAAAACTGCTTGCAAACAGCTTGGCAGCATCCCCCAAGTGAGGAAGAAATTGAAAAACTGTTATTAGAAAGTGATAATGGCGATTCAGATCTAAATCTTACTTTTGTTCCTGAAAGTGATCATGACAGAACATGAAATGAGTGACGGAACAGCTGAACAACAAATAAGGTTGTTATTCCTGCCAGAAATGAGAGTTCTCTCACTAACACTAATTGAGATTCTCTGTCATCTTGTGTGGCTGGCTCTCATCCCTCTTCTATAGTTCAATTCTTTTATCTTGGCGGCTCGCGCATGCCCGCCTAGACGCGGGAGATTGCTGCGTTGCCAGTTGCACACGACGCACGCGCCAATAGGAGCAGCGCCATAGTATAGCATAGTTCGCAAGCTTACGTGTAGGGGGGAGCCCGCAGTTCATGAAGTAAAGCCACCACGGCCGCATTAACCCTTTCGCTGCTACAAAGACGTGCTCCCTGCATTCCGCGCTGTGGGCGATTTTGTCACTGCGCTGCTCGCCTGTGCAGACACATTGTGTTCCGACTGCTTTGACACTCTTTATCATTCTATTCCACAAAAACTATTTGGCTCAAAAATTAGATTTTTACCTATCTTCTTGACTGATACCTTCCCCCCATAAATGACTTAATTTTGTTTCGATGTTCAACGCAGTTATTATGCAGCATTAAATATAGTAAACCTTTGCACGAAATTTTGAAGAGGTAAAAGTCCATAGAGTATACTTTCCGTATGGTCGATTTTAGTTGCCACAATGTTGAGAATGAAATGTGGACAAGATACCTATATATTTCATTTAATTTAAGTACCACATAAATGTCGTATGTAATATTGAGAAATATTCCACCTTTCGCGACTGTAACAAAAGTTTTACTTACACTGGGCACGTTTGGCTTTATTTTAAAGCACTTCAATCAATCAAAAGGAAGTAGACAAAATACATTAAACAAAACTGTGGACTTACAAAAACATTAGGACTTGAATATACCGTTTGTCAGTGAAGTGCTCAGAGCTATGTCAAATATAATTTTGTGTGTGGCACACACAAACAGCATTTATTTGCTAAAACACTGATGAGCCAACACAAACGTTGAATATTGTGCTACCGCAGCACAAAACTACGAAAGGTTACTTGGCAATGGAGGACACAAAATACAGTCCTCTTATGATGCTTCAAAAGAGAGAAACGCGTCTGGTCTAAATAAGTCGCTTATTACAGTTGCAAAAGAGGGATGTATTTCAATACCACTGGTAAAACTGCGACTGTGGAACAAAAACAAGAAATAGAACATGAATACCATTGTGTATGTGCCATACCTTTCACCGATGGAAGTGCTTTAAAATAAAGCCAAACGCGCCGTGTGTATATAAAACTTTTATTACAGTCGCGAAAGACGGAATATTTCTCGATATTACATACGACACCTATCTGGTTCTTAAATTAAATGAGATATTGTTATACAGTAAATATTATATGAAATTTAGGTATCTTGTCCACATTTCATTCTCAACATTGTGGCAACTAAAATCGACCATACGGAAAGTATACGCTATGGACTTTTACCTCTGCAAACTCTTCAAAATTTCGTGCAATGGTTTACTACATTTAATGCTGCACATCAAAACAAAATTAAGTCATTTCTGGGGGGAAGGTATCAGGCAAGAAGACGTGTAAAAATCAAATTTTTTGCCCAAATAGTTTTTGTGAAATCGAATGATAAGTGTGTCAAAGCAGTGGGAACACCATGTGTCTGCACAGGCGAGAAGTGCAGTGATGACAAAATCGCGCACAGCGCGGAATGCGGGGAGCACGTGTCTGCAGCAGCGAAAAAGTTAATGAAGAGGCAAAGCACTAGAAATTTCATTCAAACGAATAAAATTCGTGAAGTAAGGCACTCCAATATTGTTTTTAAATAAAGAAAATATTAAGCACTGCACAAGGTTTGAACTCATAACCATTCACTTGGCAGCCCAACACCTTAACCGTTCCACTACCTCAGCCCATTGTACAGTATAACTCTATAAGAACTCTAACACCTCACGCAACTACTTATAAACACTGTTGGTATGACTATGAATTACTCACGCTTTGTAGAAGTACAATAGGAAATAAACAATTACCGCTGTTCTTTATTGCGAAAAAGCAGTTCGTGAGATTGAAACAAACATCTTTCCTTGCTATCGCCTGAATTAGGAGTCAAGACATTGCTTTTGTTCTATTACTTTATTTATGACTGAACTTTTCTAAAACTGAAGAAGACACTCGTCCGTACTCTGCACTGCTGTCGAGATCTGGCAACGTCGTTCTCTGTTCATTGGCTGACTGTGTTTTGTGACGTCAGATGCGCAGAACGAACCTAAACTCGGGCGCCAAGATATATGACGCGCACTTTAGTGAATAGTCACCTCACTATTTGTCGAGAGACGGATGAACTCGCAATATAATTACACATTTTCCTGGTCTCAGTGGAGAAGCCAAAAAAGCTAACACTATTGTCAAGGCCTGGAAACTGTACATTGACAATGATATGCTCGATTTAATAACAGAGAGCACAAATACTTACATAGATTATGTAAAATCTCTTTCTAAAAGTGACCCAAATGTAAGAGAAACTTGAAAAAAGAGGAGTTCAAGGCATTTTTGCATCTTTTGTACATTTCCGTTGCTCTTCACGGAGGCAAAGTGAATGTGGAAGAATTTTGTGACACTTGTGGCACAGAAACAGAAATCTTCCCTCCAGGCGAGTTGCTGTGACCTTTTTAGATGTGTTAGATTAGATAATATTCACACGAGAAGAACGTAAAAAAAAGTGATAAGGTGGCCACTGTATGTAATTTTATGGAGGGATTAACAAAAAACTGCACAAGGCATTACACAACAAATGAATACCTCACACAAGATGAAAAGGTTTGGAGACATTATTCATTCAGAAAGTACATTCCCTCAAAACCTGGAAAGTATGGGATCGGATTATTTATCGTAGCAGATGCTACAACATACTGTGTACAGAATTTGGAAGTATATGTGGGACAGCAGGATTTTTTCCAAGTGAGTAACGGAGCTGATGATGTGCTCAGACTTGTAGAGCCGCTGAAGGGAACAGGACATGATATTATCCTTGACAGTTGATTCACAAGCTACACTCTTCCCAGAAAACTTTTCACAGATTATAACCTTACACTTGTTGGAACATTGCACAAAAATTAAAGAGAAATTCCTTTTAAATTCCTGTGTCACAAGAAAAGAGAAATAAATTCATCCTTATTTGTATTCAGCAACAATTTTACATTGGTGTCATATGTGCTGAAGAAAAATAAATGTGTAATTTTGCTATCATCAATGCATGCAAAGAATAAAATTAATGAAGAAATAGGTAATTTGAAGAAGCCAGAGATAGGGTTGAATGGAAGTGGTTGATGTCATGTCTTCAGAACATAATGTTGTAAGGCAAACAAGACATTGGCCATTGTGCATGTTTTATGCCAATTTGAACATTGCTGGATAAATGCATTTGTAGTAGAAAGTCAACACAGGACTGAATGTTTCAAGAAGGCTGTTTCTCAGGCAACTGGGTTGGGAACTAATAAAACCACACATGGCACAGAGAACTAACCAGAAGAATCTCCCAAGAAACATTCACTAGCTGGCAGCACGCATATATGGGATTAATATTGAGAAGAAAGTTGTTCCAGAAGGCAAATAAGATCATTATTATACATGCAAAGATAATGAAACAAAGTATATTTGTAAAAGTTGTGGAAAGTGGCTGTGTCTGTCCCATTCTGTATGTCTTACAAAGATTGTGCAGAAAATACAGATCATTAAACTGTATACCATAATGAGTGACAACCATTTTTTATTAGATCATACTATGCACAAAAATTCTAATATTGTGTAATAGTGTTTGAAAAAAAAAAGTTTTAAATGTTCAAGAAAATTCAGATTTTCACTGGAATATACCCTTATTTTTAAAGAAATGTGTGGTAAATTTAGTATATTAATAAACAGCAAAAGAAGTATTTTTGGCCCTGCTGTTGAAAATTTGTCGTACTTATTCTGGAACATAAAGAAAATGTTGGATCTGTCAGACCCATCCCGTCCATTGGTGCTGTTTTCTCTCTCTCTCTCTCTCTCTCTCTCTCTCTCTCTCTCTTCCTCCTCCTCTTCATCTTCTTCTTCACTCCCCCCCCCCCCCCCCCCAACCCCCCCTCCCCCACCACCAGCCAGTCGATTCTAGAGGGGTATGTCTTCAGACAGTTCGGAAGTTGTGAATTGACATCCCACATCCACAGTTTTTGCCAAAGTGTTGCTTGAGATCATCAATCACATCGGGATGCCATCCTCAACCACTTTCATCTTGCACATCTGTGTGACCAGCTTAGAATTTTGCTTACCACTCCCTCACAACACTGTCACTTGTAACCCCATCCACATGCACTGGACACAGTCAGTGATACATGTCGCTGCCATTGACTCCTCGTGCTTGCAGGAAGTGAATGACAGAACATGCCTCTCAGGCGGCAGGAGATGCTATAACACTGTGTATTTCAGTCGCTTGCTGCTTATACACCGACGAATGAAACAGACAGCTGACTGACTCAAAATGATCTTCAAACCATTTTTTCCAACCATACAAGTGTCATGAAGCTACAAGTATTTGTTTACTTTTAATAGCCAATCAGTGGTTAGTTTATGAATAGTCCTCTTATAAAAAGATGTACTTATAGAAATAACACCATTTAATCCTGTCACATATAACATACTTCGAAATATCAGACAATGGGAAATCCAGGCTGGAATAATGACAATATTATGAAAAGGATAGACTGTTTCTCACCATGTAGTGGAGGTCTTAAGTCGTAGACAGGCACAATAAAAAGACTACTAAACAAGTAAGTTTTCAGCCAGAAGGCTTTCTTCTGAACTACACAACATACACCCACATTTTCATGCAAGCACAACTCACACATACATGACCACCGTCTCTGGCCCCTGAGAGCAGACTGCGAGCAACTGCGCACGATGGGAGGAGCAAGCTGGGCATGTGCGGTAAGGAGGAGGCTGGGGTGGGGAGGGGGAGAGATAGCAGGATGTGGGTGGGGGACAGTAAAATCCTGCTTGTGGGAGCATACAGGCATGATATGGAGGTAGGGTAGGGCAGCTAGGTGCAGTCAGGAGGTTAGCTGGACAGTCGGGGTGAGAGGGGGGAGGAAAAAGAGAAGTAACAAGGCTGTGAGCTCGCTGTGGAATGTAAGACTGTGTAGGGAGGGGATAGGTGGGTGAAGGACAATGACTAACGAAGATTGAGACCACAAGGGTTACGCGAACATAGGATATATTGCAGCAGGAATTCCTACCTGCGCAACTCAGAAAACCTACTGCTGGTAGGAAGGATCTGGATGGCACAGGCCGTGAAGCAGCCATTGAAATGAAGAATGTCGTGTTAGGCAGCGTGCGCAGCAACTGGGCGGTCCAACTGTTTCTCGACCACAGTTAGTCGGTGGCCATTCGTGTGGTCAGACAGCTTGTCACGTCACACCCACGTAGAACCCAGCACAGCGGTGGCACCTTAGCTTGTAGTTCACATGACTGGTTTCACAGGTAGCCTCTGGTGGGATATGTGATGCTTCTGACCAGACTGGAGTAGGTAATGGTGGTGGGAGGATGGATGGGACACCAGATGAGGTTTAATGTTGTCCGCAACAAACAGTCTTTTCTTCTCATCTCACCCTATAAGTCTCCCCTGACTCTGGGTTCTGTGTGACTTTTCCGAACTCAACTTGTTTTCTAAACCACGCCAGTCCTTTTCCTTCACCTCTCCTAAATACCTTTATACCCGTGTTCTCCTGCTGCCACTTGGTGAGTAGATGTTTTATCTGTCCAAGTACATTATATCTGGTTGGGTTGCATATTTTTATTTTTATGATGTGTTCTGTATTTTTGAAGATATCCTCACTATGAATCTATGGTACCAGAGGTTTATCTATCTGTGTACATATAGTATGTATGCACACTATATTGTTGATCTCTTACATATAGCCTGTGTCAGGAATAAGTGTTGACGTCTTTAGCTAATAAAAATTATGTTTTGCTTCTGGATTTGCTACATGACTGTTAATATTCAGTTGCCAGAAATTTTGTAAACTTGTTCGGTACTTCTAGCAAGGATCATTCTGAATGATCAGGCACAACTTTTTTCTTTAAAAAATAAAATAAAATGAGTGGCAGTCAAAAGAAAGTGTGCATTGTGAATTTACTTTTCAGATGGGGAGGTCGTCGAGGCAGGAAGGCGAACAGGAAGAAAACACACGATTCCAAAGGACAGCGTGTTCAGTATTTTGCAGACGACTCTAAATTCAGTCTGCAGGACCTGGTTAGTCAGCAAACAATTGTCTTTGCCCTCTTTGTATTCCACACTGGAAATTTCCAAATGCTGTGAAGTATAAAACAATTTTGACCCATCTGTAGCGTTTGTAGCTATGTACGTACTGTGCCAGTCAGGTAATCACGAGGTTGCTACTTCGATTCCCAATAGATGTAACTTTTTTTTTTTTTACTTTTATTTCAGTTCTGTATTTATTATCAATGTGAAGTGTTAATTAACAAATACTGTATCATAATTTTGTAATAAAAATAACATCTTTAATTTTTTATCATTAATCACATGGAAATGCATAATTCCCGATGGATGGATATTTTCTAATCTTATTGTGACACTTCAAGCAATAGAAAGTTCCAGTCTGAGCCAATGCAATCATTGTAACACTCATATGGGACAAAGGCCAGATGGATGGGTTCTTGTCAGCATAATGCTGTCTGTAGAGTTTCTCTGCCTGAGTACCATTACACCTACTTCTAACCGCAATAAAAATTATGGTGATGCATTTTTTAATGAAAGACTATTTCTACCATCATATTGTTTGAAATCGCTACAGTACTACACTATACGTACGTGGACTGTAAATAAAAAAACATTATTACAGTTACTGTTTTGCTAACTTACATTCTCCATAGATGATAAGTATTTGAACCATCCCCCACTGGCCTTCAACTGAAGATGATGACTGAATGACGGGTGTGCATTTCCTTGTTTTTCCATTTGTTTTTTGCTGCTCTAGAAAGTGGATGAATTACATCACCCAGGTACCTGCACAGTATGCTAGTACATGAGAGTTAGTTTTGTGTCACATTTTTAATAATGTCGTATTTAAGTGATCGGTACACTGTGATACTATTCTGAATAGATCTTGAGGCAAAGAGATGGATTACTGAATAAAAAAATTGTAGGATGCCGTTCGAAAGCAGACTGCTGCTGTTCATTTCTTACTAAATGTCAAAGATACAAGAAAGCACTCTTATGGTATTCATTGTAGAGTCCATGTTTACCGGAAATTTTTTTCTTGTTTTGGTCCACACTATCTCCTCTCAAAATATGGACAACAAACAAACTGCAGTAGGAGGGAGGTGTTTCATGGTGGCAGAGCTGAGCAAGTGCTCATAGCTTTTAAAGGTATGAGTGAAGCCCATGTGTACTAGACATTTTATCCTTGTATTGGTGTGAGGAACCTGTCACCAAGTTTGTAACAGTATTTTTGAAACACCTTGTATATCAATAATAATCATTTTAACACTGTGTTTCTATTTAAACATAATTTCTGGAAATAGAAAAGTATTTTCTTTTCTTTGTGATGTTTCACATTTTTGTACCAAATTTTAATGCTTTATTAATAATAACATTTTTGTACAATTAGTAAATAAAAATTAAAAATGTATTATGTTTAGTAAAAATTATAGTTACAATATATTTTAGTTGAAATTTCTGTTTGATAGTAAATAGAGACTTCAAATAAAATTTAAAAAAATGTTGTTTCTAACAAGAATCGAACCTTGTTGTTACAAGCTTGGAACTCTGTGCATCCAGCTACCAATAGCTCTAACAGAAAGCTCAAAATTGTTTTATATTTAACAGTTTTCAGAAATTATAAGTCAGTTTCTGTGTGTGGCTTTTTTTTTTTTTTTTTTTTTCTGAGAAGTGCATCATACAGCTTTAGGGGACCAATGCTGGGGAACTGGTCTTCAAATTCTATAAGAATGAAGAAAATGTAAAATAAGGTCTTGTAAGAAACAATTCTGCACTGTAGCTATACAATTTTATGTTAGAAATTTGAATCGTGGCAGGGATAGAAGACATCACAAAGATAGTTGTACATTTTCATTGCCTGTAATCAGTGCCTTTTAAATATCATAATCCAATATGCTTTTTCCTGTATTAGTTGGTTTTGCTTGTACCTTGGGATGCCCCTTTTTTGGGAGGGAGGCAAAGACCAACAATCTTCACATCTCAGTTAATAGCGACCTTTCATTTCCATTTAGGCCACGCAGATGATTGTGCCATCGATTATCATATAGTATGCAGTTTTGATCAGAGTAGGGAGGCTACTTTTGGGGCACATCCTTATTGCTGAAGATGGTCTTTCCACACTTTCTCTGAAATGGGACAGGCAATCAAGTTAGGTATGTGGTATTATCTGGTGGAGAGTACACTCTTCTCCACACATTGCATGTATAGCCACTCCTGCTTTCTTCTTACTGGTTCTGTGGTAGTACGATATTAGGTTACACGAACCAAGATGAGTCTGTTCAATTTAAAAGATTTACCTCTGATGATCCAATATGCACTGGTTCTGTTGTAGTACAGTATCAGGTTACACGAACCTAAATGAGTCTGTTCAGTTTAAGTGATTTCTCTATGATGCTCTAATCTGCACAGGAAGACTGCCGACAGTCCATCTATCCTTTCCTCTTATGCATACGAGGATTTCATATATTTCACTAATGAAGTTTTTGATTTCAGAAAGAGTGTTCACTCTGCAACAGAGTGCATACTGGTTTGAAGCTTTCTGGCAGATTGAAACTGGGTGCCGATCCAGAACTCAGAGCTGGGACATTTGCCTTTTATGGACAACTGTTCTATCGACTGCTATCTAGTCATAATTCATGACACATCCTCACAGGTTACAGCACACAGTTTTAATCTGCGGGGAGGTCTTCAGGCTTCTGTTTCGTGGAATACACTAAAAGCATATCGTTTAATACCAGTGGCTTTGTCCATCCTGCCACATATTGTTTTGTTAGAGGCTTCAACTGTAATTATATTTATTCTGCAGCTCTGACTTTTGGATTCAGTTGCAACCGAGCAAGAGGCACTGCATCAGTCATATTTGTGTGTGAACGTCCCTCTCCCCTGAGTGATTTTGCAACCTATGTGTTGACACATTCCACAGAACACTTCGTCCAGAACTTGTTGTACCACTCATAGAGTGACGCAATATTCACACTAGTGTGAGGAGCATTCTTAGTAGTGTGGCTATTGTCATTCTCAATTGTGTGATTGAGTTTATGATACAAACAGTTACATCCACCCATTATATTATTACATGATCTCCTTTTCCAACATCCTTCCCCAAAGCACCTGAATCACAGGTGACATCTGTAATAGCTGCACTTGGGTGAAAAATTATAGGTACCTTGTAATCAAATCCCAAAGAATTCTGAAGCAGTTCTGACATTTTCATCCTGTAACTACTACCCAAAAACAATACCTCCTTGTTTTTCTTAAAACTTTTCTTCTTACACTTAGTTTGTAACTTAAACTCTGTACTTCAAACTGTTTCAGAATTTTTAGGGATATCAGTATGCTTTTGTTCTGAGTCTCCGAAGCAATGAAGCCATTGGAGACAGCCAAGATGAGCTGCACTTTTTCTGGTATTGTGCAGCAGTAGGCATAATAACTGCACCTCCAGAAGTGACCAACACCATTAATCATGTAGAATGTATTGATGACGATGATGATGATAATGAGGTCCCATACTCCAAGGAGCGTAGGAGACAATGTGGGAGACCCGCACCGCCGACTAGACAAGGTGTAGAATATATTAGTCATCTCAAATAAAAATCACACTGACGTTCCTCACATTGATGATTCTGCAGCTATTTGTGCCATTGTCCATTACGTCAGTTACGGTATTCTGTTAAAAAGCGGGACTGATGACCATAGATGTTAAGTCCCCTAGTGCTCAGAGCCATTTTTGTTAAAAAGCTGTATTCAGAGGTAAAGGAATTTCTAAATGTGAGTTTTTGATGAATTTGCTCAAAAATGAGAATTACATAATGGCATTTGCACTATATAATTTAAATGTAGATTTTGGTCTCATATACTTTGCACTATAAAATGTGTTTGTAACAGAAAATCAAAATTATGTGAGAAAAATAGCTTTATTTATGAAAGAATATTAAAATTATTTACAAAAATTGCATCCACACAATTTGTAAGAGCAATTATTTTATCTTACACTTCAATTAGTGATGATTTTAGAATAGATGCACAAGTTTGCTGTCCTAGAAATGGAGGATAGGTTAGTTCGCAGCTGTTCCACAGTCAGAAATGGAAATAATTTGTTAGTCAGATTATTTTCATCTAATAGTTATGGGAATACTGAAGCTACACAAAACTAATAATTCCACAAAATTTACTGGTATTATTATAAAACATGTCTTTTTTGTACAGTGTTGTTATATTTATTGTTACATGTAATATCTCCTAGTGGCAGATATGCTAATATTGATATAGTTGTATGTGCTCTAAAATTAAACTTCTGTGAGTATGATATTGTATCAGCAAAGTGTTTCCAGTTTAATAATTTTTCTTGTGTTGCAGAAGTTGTATCACTTGCCACATTTTTTTTGTGAATGTGTGTTCATAAGAAGTTCAAATCTACGATTGCTTAATTTTGTTTCAGTACCAACGCGAGAAATTCGTCTCTGCGGCAGACCAGCAGGCAGAGTTTGTGAAGCTCTCAGCAAAGGTAGTTATCATGTGCACTATTTTGTTTAGCCCAGGTTCATAACTTAAATTATACTACAGGTGCCAGATGTATATGTTATATGGCTAGATCTCAGTATGAATATGAAATCACTCTAGATGGTACCTGGCTAATTAATTTTTATTTATTTATTTATTTATTTATTTTTACTTCCCAAAAAGACATCAATATAGTTCTTGAAAGTGGAGGTGTGGCTCCAAAGAAAGTAGTATTGAACATAAATAAAAAATTTAAAAAAAAAAAAAACTGAAGTGCAGTGTCCATTTCTTAATTAGTCACAGTTTATATTAATTTGAAATTAATATGAAAGGTGGAATATTAGAAGCTTAAAAGTGCAAAAAATGTGTAATAATAATAATAATAACAATAACATTGCCAACAGTGGTAAATTTGTGTAACATTCAGAAAGAGAGGTGCAGAGGAAAGATGTGCAAATGATAACTTATATAGAAGTAGAATGTTTTGAGACATTCAGTTTCATTATGACAGAGTTGAGGGCCATTAAGCACCTAATCACCCCCCACCCCTACATGTAGCTGTTACCTGCTGCTTTGCTCGTGTGTCAGTAGTTTTATTATGATGAGTGATGGTGAGTAAGCAAGCTAGTAATTTTATGACATGTCTGTGGATATAGAGGTGTAGAGACATAAGTATAAAAAAAGTACATAATGCCCATATGTACATACAAAATGAATGTGTTTCTATTATTTTTCTGTATGTCACATCCGACAGCATGCATTACATTTTCTAATTATATTTAAAAAATGCCTTGACTCATTACATTCATGCAGAAGTGGAGATTTTAAGGATTTTTCTGGCTCACCTAGTATTGGATATAGGATTTTGCCACCAGAGCAACACGTACATAGCATTTCTTCCTTCCATTTTAATGCCTACATTTTTTATTCATCCCTCTAAGATGACTTATTTATGATTGACATATACAGTTAATAGATCATAATCAAATGTAGTCTCCCCAAAAGCCTCTTACATTCCACTTGTAAAGGCTTTAAACGATGACGTCATTGAGAGCCTTCAAGCATCTTGGAAGCTAAAATGTGATGGGCATGTGACTATTCTACTGCCTCTGTTCCTCCAAAGCCTGCCTGATGTTCTGCATCCAAGTTTTGGTGGACATGAGATTTGTCTGATATTTTTGGGTTTGACTAACTTTTGCAGCTTGATATCTCTTGGAACTATGCGCTAAATCGGAACTACATTTTCAAGACTTAGTAATAGTTTTAAATATGATTCTCAGGCTTATCGTCTGATTTTATTGTTGTATCTTCACCAAAACTCTCCAGTTATGCATCCAAACCACATGCACAATAACATTTCATTTGCACTGTCGCAGACTAATATCTAGACTCTAAGAGGCATCAACCAACATGCCAGTGTTGTCTGTATGCCGCTCACATATACCACATTTAAAAATGTTAGTAATACTCAAAAAGATACAGCTCTCTAAATTAGTCTATGGTCTTCCTCGGGGTTCCAGCTGTCTCCAACCAATCAGTTCAGCAGTTGAGTTGTTAATGCGTCACAGAGTGAGTTACTTTTGCAGTTAATAATACTGGTATTAGTATGGAAGTGTGGATTAAACACGAAGAGGATTGTAGAAACCTTGTATTCATTACATTGAACCATATTATGTGGAACATATCAAAAAGTACCACGTTTGTTCAAAAAATTCTGGAACTTTATCCACAGAATTTTTCTGCACATACTTTTCACCGATTGTGTATGGTCGCCTTTGAAATACTCTGCTCCACAATTGATACACCGCTCCCAATGTTGGTTACACTTCCAGAAACAGTAGTGGTACGCCTCTTGTTGGATTGCAAATTTTCTTTTATCTCATCTATCCAATGTGCAGGTCTGCAGAGCATGGAGGATGAGATAGCAATAGTCACACATCAACTGGGGTGAATGTGTGGGTGCATTATTGTGAGACAAGAGCCATGAATTGTCTTGCCACATTTTAGGCTGTTTGCTTCTCACATTTTCTCACAAAACACCCCAATAGTATCATCGATTAACGGTTTGTCCCTATGGCACGAATTCATGATGAACTAATCCCTCAAAGTCAAAGAAAACTATCAGCATGGCTTTGACATTTGACCGGACCTGATGAGCTTTTTTTGAGTCTTGGAGATCCATAGTGGAGATTGGAACGTGCTCTCAACATCACAACTGTAGGCTCATCTCTCATCACCACTTATGATTCTCTTACGGAACATCTCATTTTCGTTTGTGTGATCCAAAAGCTCTTCACAGATTGTGAGCAAAGGTCTTTCTGGTCTTGGCTATTGAGCCACCGGACGAACTTGGTGGCAACATGACATATTCTAAGATGCTGTGTTAGGATTTCATGACATGATCCAACTGAAATGTTTCATTCTTCTGCAATATCTTGGACAATCAGTCTTCAATAGGAACACACAATTTTGTTGATGTTTCTGACATGAGCATCATCGGTAGATGTTGAAGGGCCATTTTCAAACCATGTGAACCATTTGTAACACAGAGTGCAACATTAGCCCCCATCACCGTAGGCTTACCGCATCATTTGCTGTGTTTCTGTAAACGTTTTCTTGAGAGTCATGCAAAATTTAATGCAGACGTGCCCCTCTAACTCTGCTATCTCAGAATTCACAAACTGTGCAACACAATGTTCTACGCAATACAGCACTGAACAATAACTAACAAGTATACAATGAGGAAACTTTCAGCAGTCACACATTAAACACAGGCATGTGCAGGGATGCCAACCGCATTTCACTGCAACACACCATTGGCGTGAAATAATGAATCTTCTTGTATTTTTTGAAGAGACCTCAAATTCATCTTTTGGATTTGCAGCTCTTGTATTTGTTCTCCCATGTTTAAAGTAAAAATTTATTAGATATAAGTTCCATCTTTTATGAAAAACACTGTTTCTTGTTTCCTGAAGATATATCGGCATCTCTGTGCAATCATCAGTGGGTTTTGTTTATTGAAAAAAACAGTGAAAAGTGGACATATTTTAGGTTGCCATTGATCTAACAAAATGAGACCTAAAGACAGTTTTTGTTCACACCTTGATTTTACATTATACAGTTTTGCAGGATCTTCTGTATGGTGACCTGCACTAATAACTTGTCATCTGCAAAATCAAGGTAAGAATAAAAATGAACAAAAACTGTCTTTAGGCCTCATTTTGCTAGGTCAGTTACAACCTAAAATATGTTCACTTTTTACAGTTGTGCAATAAGCAAAACCTATTGATGATGATGGCACAGAGGTGCTAAAACATGTTTGGGCAACAAGAAACAGTATTTTGCATAAAAGCTGGAATCTATATCCAACAAATATCAAACAATGAAAACATTTTCAAAAGCCAGATAGTAAATAGCTTTTTCAAAGAGTAATTATTGTACCATGTGTCACATTATGTTCTTTAAATCAATAAATATAATGTACTACACAGTTTCTAAAGTGGCCTATCTTCTTCCTCAGTGTTCAAGCTATGTCCATAGCAAATTTTATTCAAATTGGTCCAGTGATTTAGTTGTGAAAACATAACAGACAGAGTTACTTTTGCATTTACAATATCAGTGTGGATGCTGCAGTTTTAACACACACAGTTGGTATATGTAAATAATGCTGAGTGAATCTTGGTTATGAGAATGCTAATGGGGGAAAGTATTGAGTGGTGCTAAAGTTAGTGGTATACATTATTTTGTTTTAAAAATTGTGTCTGTTACCAAATATTTCTAAAAAATGGCTGACATAAAATGTTTATCTTGTGTGTAGATAATGTGAAGGTTTGCTCTTGAGCTGAGATGTTACAAACAGTAGATATTGTGGCATGACCTGTTGGGGTATGCAAGTTAGGCTAAACAGTTACTCATTTAAAAACTGTCCTGCAAACATAAAAATGGATTGTGACTCGTTACAGTAACTGGTAGTTTCAGTTGACATTTTACAACAGTCTTAAGAAATCCTTACCTAGAACATGTACATTTAAAGAAAGAATGTATATATACAATGGTGGTTTGAAAAGTTCTCAGAATGGAATAGAAAAAAAAGTACTTTCATCACTGAATTTTTTTTAATTTTACAATGTAGTCTCCTTGTAGATTAGTGCACTTGGTCCAATGATGTTCCAGTGCCCTGATCCCATCTCGAAAATGAGTTTCCTCCAGGCCTGCAAAATAGTTGGCAACTCCAGCTATCAATTCTTCATTTGAAGTGACTCTTCATCCACCATGAAAAATTTTGAGTTTTGGGAAGAGAGAGGAGTCTGACAGCACCATATTACGTGAATAAGGCGGGCGTGGCAACAGTTCATGCCTTAGTTTGCGTAATTTTGCCACGACAATGGCGGCACATATGTGCGGGCATGCATTGTCTTGATGGAAGATGACTTTGTTCCTTACTAAACTTGGCCTTCCTTCGCATGTCTTTTGTTGCATTTTTTAGAGGAGGTTTGCCTAGTATTCTCCAGTAATAGTTTGCCCAGTGGGGAGATAATCTACAAACAGAATCCCCTTTGCATCCCAGAACAGTGATGCCATGACCTTTCCCACCAAAGGAATTGTCTTTGCTTTCTTTGGTGGCGCAGGATCAGCATTTTTCCATGCATTGACTGCTGTTTTGTCTCTGGGGTATAGCAGTGCACCCAAGTTTCATCTGTGGTCACAAACTGGCACAAAAAATCTTGTTCGTTTCTCCTAAAATGGGCCCAACATTGTTCTGACAAATCCATTCTCGTGAGTTTTTGGTCCAGCATGAAGAGTCGAGGCCCTTGCAGATGATTTTTTCATTTCTAAATCTTCATTTAAAATGTGATATACCCTTTCAGATGACATCTGGTAAGCGTGAGCAGTTTGACGCACTTTCAGTCAGCAATCCTCCATGACCATTTTGTGCACTTTTGCAGTGATTTCTGGAGTAGTGACGCATCTCGGCCGACGACTGCACGGATCGTCATCTAAGCTCTCCTGACCAAATTTAAATTCATTTGTCCACTTAGCAACAGTTGAATACGAAGAAGCACCGTCCCCAAAGTATTCTGGAAATCGGCACGAATGTCCTTTGCTTTCATACCTTTCTTTATGAAGTACTTAATCACTGCTTGAGTCTCAATTTTTTCCATCTTCGCAAATCACTATGCAGGAACAACAACAAAGCCGTGTCACTGCCAAAGCTCTCTTCCAAGAGCACTGACATAGCACATGTTTACAGGCAACAGTCCAATGAATAACACGTAACCAAATTGTTGCAATAGCACTAACCTCTGGTGGTGATTCCAAGAGCTCTCATTGTGTCCAGGTGGTAGTTCTTCATTTTCTGGCATCCATCCGTGCAGGTGAGGCATCAGCTTCTTCCATAACTCCAGCCTTGCCTTCTCTGGTGAAATTTTGAGTTTCTCAGATGTCCTCAGGAAGCTCTTTCGCGATATCAGCCATTTCTGTGGTTGATTATGTCCCTGCAGTGGATGGGCACTATTCTGTTCCACTTTCAATCTCTCCTTGTTGGCAGCTACTACTCTACATACCCATGGCGACGCTGGGTAGTAGAGCTTATCAGTTGGGGTCAACCTGCAGGTTTTGTTGAGAGCAATGTCTATTTGTCTGGCGTCAGATGACCTTTACCAGACACGGGAAGCATATTCGTTAGTAGAAAAGCACAGTGCCTTTGCAGAAGAGTGAATAACATGTGGATGTGAGCCCCAGAGTGTCCCCACTAGTTTGCAAATTAGGTTGTTTAGAGTGGAGCCTCCAAGAAGAGTGCAACAATTTCCGACCAAGATAAGACTTCCAATCAGGCGTACCCTGGGCGTCAGATTTCTCTGACGGCTGATCCTTTCACTCCAAAAACATCATCTTGGTCCTTTCCAGGACCACAGTTGACCATCATATTGGTGAATGTAGAAGGTATATCATCGCCAAAACAAGAACTGTTTTATGTTGATAGGTCTAAGCTTACTTTCAATCAAATGCGTTGCTACCCGTACTCAACGTAGGTAGGTTCATAAGGCCACAGTTTGATCAACTTAAATAAATAAATATAATCTTAAATAGAATTTAATACAGCCGATAACTTGTAACCAGCATCTCTATCGCTTACAGCCCTCTGCCACTGACAATATTGGGAAAGTTCTGTTCCACTCTGATGTCACCAGAGATGTGGGATTACGGCACATAGATTACAGATTACTGTCACTAACTTTCGCGACACGCAGGGTGTGGAGGGTGGAGCTGCAGAGACGGGGCGGCCGAGTGCAGATGCGGAACACCAGCGTGCCGTGTCGGACAGCAGGTGGGTGGCGAAGGCCCTGGAGAGCTGCCGCTGGTGCCTGGGCGGCCGGCAGCTGCAGAAGCACCTCATCGCCGCACTCGGCGACCAGGTGAGTTGCCGCCACTGTCTCGTTTTGTACGTATCTGTATCGAGTGACTGGCTACTGGAAAGTCGTGATGAAATATAAATAGTGGAATAGCAAAGGTAATGTATAGCTGAGTCATAGGTAGGTATGTACACTACACACTGAGATGTGCTAAGGTTTCTGATGAATCTTTCTTCAGGGCTAACAGAATAGCTGTAAAGAAGGAGCTACCTCAAAGCTTAGCATCATTTTCATTCTCACTTGCTGACAACTCGATGCCTCAACTGTAAGAAGAGTTTTATCCTTTCATTATTTTTTTTACGTTCCACTGGAGATTTTCAATTTCCTTACTAGTTGTAGAATATTTGTTTATTTGTGCTTGTAACATGTATGGACAGTGTCAAAATACATGTACATATGTTATGCCATTTACACTCCAAAATATGTATTCAGTGTAGCACATTATTTCTGTCTACAATTACTGTCCACTGGACCGAAGTACCGAGAATTCTTACAATACACACAGTGCTGTTGTGGCTGTGCTCTTTAGTCTGAAAATTGGTTTTGTGCTGCTCTCCTTGCTGCTATTCTACCCTGTGCAAACCTCTACATCTTTGAATAACTACTACAGCCTTTATCCATTTGAACTTGTTTATTCCATTCCAGCCTTGGTCACTCTACATTGTTACCCTCCATACTCCCTTCAATTACCAAACTGACAATCATTTATGTCTCTGGACCTACAAACTGGTAGTCATTTTGCACTGTAAATTTCTTTTTCCCCAGTTTTATTGTGAACCGTGCCATTAATTATTGAGCCATTCATCTAATCTTCAGTGTTCTTGTGTTGCACTGAATTTTGAAAGCTTCTCTCCTCTTGTCTGAATGCTTGTAGTCCGCATTTCATTTCCGTACAGTACTGCATCCCAACAGAGTGGGAAAGACAGCAGCTGGAAGTCCCTAACAACAAGCTGCAGCCTGTCAAGTCCATAGTTTGCCCACAGCGCACTTCCTTTCAAACTCCATGATGGGACAAAGTGGTCCTCACTCGCCTTCATTTCAGACACTGTTCAATGACACACACCTACCTCCCGGAGCAAGGAGTCTGACCAGAATGCAGTGTTTTCAGTGGCACACTCATGATGTACCATCTTTTAGTCCTCTTTGTTTTGAATACTGATAGCAGGAAAGCTATTGGTCTACTGAGGGACTTCGCTAGTTTTGGGTGATGACAAAATAGTAGCATGAAAACTGTTGGCATTTTGTGTGGTGCATGACTCCTTCCCTATTTAAGTGGAGGATGTTTTAATGTGTTTCTAGTGGTTGGCTCAACCTACTAGTTCCACAGTCAACAAGCCTTCTTACTGACTCCCAGTATTTTCTTAATTCTTTTATCGTGTGACAGTGTTATGGCCAGATTTACTGGAAACTGTCTATGTGAATTTTCTACTACTGTGGCTATTGTTATATGGCCTTTGCTTTTGATTTTATGAAGAGTACTATTCATTCCGCAGTACTACAACTTAGTAGAAGGGCGCTGATGTCCATGCTGTTTAACGCCCAAATATTTGAAATCCATCCATCCATTCTTCTGTGAGAACTTTCAAACACATAAATTTCTATTCAATGTTAACAAATTTATCTTTTTCAGAAGTTCTTTTCTCACTATAGCCAGTCTGTATTTTATATCCTCTCTACTTCATCCATCATCAGTTATTTTATTGCCCAAGTAACAGTACTCATGTACTACTTTTAGTGGTTTATTTCCTAATCTAATTTCCTCATTGTCACCTGATTTTATTTGACTACGTTCCATTCACCTTCTTTTACTTTTGTTGGTGTCTTTTCAAGACTTTTTCATACCGTTTGAATTCATTTGCTGTCACTGACAGAATTACGCTGTTATCAGCAAACCTAAAAATTTTAGTTTCTTCCGCCTGAGCTTTAATTCTCTTTCCAAATTTGCCTTTGGTTTTCTTTAGTGTTTGTTATGTGTACAGATGGACTACAATTCAATTTTTGCTTCCTTTTCATGTCCTTTGACTCATAACTCTAGTCTGGTTTCCGTACAAGTTGTAAATAACCTTTCGCTCCCTATATTTTATCCCTGCTGAATACAGAATTTCAAAGAGTGTATCCCTGTCAAAATTGTTTTCTGCATCTACAGATAGCTGTTTCAATTTCTGGCATCCATATTCGAAGCTAAATCATAAGGTCAGTATTGCCTCGTGTGATTCTGTATTTCTCTGACTACAAACTGATCTGCACACTGTTGGCTTCTATCAGTTTTTCTGTTCTTCAGCAAACGATTCATGGCAGTATGTGTATTAAACGGATGGTACAGTAGTATTCACCCCTGTCATCACCTGTCTTCTTTGGGATGGTAATTATTACATTTTTCTTGAAGCGCGAGGGTGTTTCACGTCTCGTGCAGCGTGTGCAGCAGGTGGAATAGTTGTCATTGTAGTTCTCCCATGGATATCAATAATTCTGAAGGAAAGTCATCTACTCCAGGGACTTTGTTTAACCTACCAATTTCTGCGCTTGCTCTCTCATACCTCTTGCAATATCACATCATATATATCTTTCCCTTAGTCATGTATGCTTCTCAAAACTTGTATTTGACC
Source organism: Schistocerca americana (assembly GCF_021461395.2). Taxonomy (NCBI): domain Eukaryota; kingdom Metazoa; phylum Arthropoda; class Insecta; order Orthoptera; family Acrididae; genus Schistocerca; species Schistocerca americana. The sequence goes on from NC_060127.1 coordinate 199,807,644, forward strand.
TCTAGCCATACCTGCTTCACTATTTTGCACTTTCTGTCACTCTCATTTTTTTCCATTAGTAATAATACCTTCTCCTTTCATCAATTAAATTCAAAATCCCTTGTGTTATTCAAGATTTTATGGGAGGCTTTGTCAGTTTGCCTACTCAATTCTCTTTTGCCTTCACTATTTCATATCTCAAAACGTTTTCCATTATGTTCTCTTCCCCTATTGAGTCAATTGTGGCACAATGCACCCCTTTGAAACTCACAACTAGTTCTGATTCCTTCAGTTTGTTCAAGTCTCACCTCCTCCTTAATTTGCTACATTTCTCCAGTTTCCCTCTATAGTTCATAACTAATATTTTAGAGTCATCTCAGTCACTACCAGCTGTGAACTGAAGTAATATGTAGTGGCTTCTCACACGATTTATTTGATTTTGGTTTTTTCAGGGAAGCAAAAAAACAACATTGGTCGAGCCCAATGCTGCCCACATCGAAACAGAGTTTATTGTGTGGTATCATTCCCTGTGTCTCTGGTAAAGCCAACCAGTGCCCTTGAACAGTGCGAGGAGATCCTTTACCATTGCTCTGGTGGACACAATCTCTTCAGATCTGGTTGATCCGAATATTCTGTTTCTTATAATCGCCAGTGCGTCACATTCGAATATCAAATGTGATGCAGTTTCCTTGCCCACACCACACATCCTACATTTGGGGTCTTCTTCTATTATCCTCATTGTTTGTACGTGTTTTTTGAAATTCACATGGCCTGTCAATAGTGCAACCATGAGTTTTATTTCTCTCCTGTTCAAGCCCAGGATTGAGAGACTTCTCGTAGAACATAGCTTTGGTATCAGTACCTTGCATATTTTTGCTTTTGGACCTTAGCCCAATATTATACGTGCTGTCTCCTTGTCCAGTCTCATAGTTTTATTTTGATTATCGCCTTGGTGATTGTCAGGACAGGTTCTGATCCAACCCCACACGAGTACTACGGGAGTATCACTGCTGTGCCTTTCCAATGAAAGAATGGAGCATCTCTCCAGGTTGCTATCATACCCGCCTAATGTGTTCATCCGGGTTAGTGCAGAACAGAACCACAGTTCGTTATCAAACGTAATGCTTTGCCATTCATCAGTAAACCGTGCTTCCCGATCGTGTCACCACACCAAACTCAGTTGTTTGTGTTGTGATGTTAACAACAGCCTAAGTTCAGGATGGTAATCCCAAGTATTGCCGATTGTTGGATGACATGTGCTGATGCGAGGGGGTTGCGATGCACTCGATATAGAGCACGGTCATTCTCCCTTGTGGGATGATCGGATGTTGTCAGCCGTAATCTCCACGTGAGCATGCTAGTGCTTACTCTCCTGTGCAATCCAACATTGGGCCACAGTTACATCGAAATGCCCCACAGATCTGAATATTGTACGATTCTACCATCTGGGCAGAAATAGAGCCACAATGTCAGGTGCTGAAAATGCTGTCTCACATGAGTATGCACCATTTGTGATTTTTTTTCACAGTAATCACTCAACATGAGACACTTCTCACACCCCCTTATAAACCTTACCAGACCCAGTAGCAACACAAAACATGAACAACACTATGCATTCTGTGGCCGTTCTACCTGCCACAGAGAACTGTAACCTTAATCGTGCATCTTCACTTCCCTCTGCACATATCATCTCTGGACTGAAGCTGGCACAGTGCTTACAAGTATGCCATCTTCGATGTCCTACTGTATCTTACACCTCACAATTTGTCTCAGTCTCCCCTCATCTGCACAGTGTGAGAATCCTTGTAATGCTGGTGTCTGAGTGAGCTGCCCTTCATTTTTAACCTTCCCTAAGCTATCCTGCTCCCCTCCTTTAAGGAGGAACTTTCGAGTCCAAAAATTTTTGCGTTTATATTTATTTGTCAGTAGTAGTACACATTTTGCCTCTTCATGGTAACTACCGACCAGTACTTCTGCTTCATAATTTACTAGTAAATGTTGTGATTGTTTTGTGGGCAATTGCCACAATGTGGAACCTAAAACTGTGGCTGTTTGCTGTCCCTCCAGGTGTACCTGTGCGTCCCACCTCATCGCTCAATGGTGGAGGGCCACTGTTTGCTCATCCCATCTCAACACGTCTCCTGCTCGACACAGCTGGATGAAAATGTCTGGGATGAGATGCAGGTGAGATTCTAAAGCCGCAAATGACTTAGATACTTACAGTGTCTTATTAGTGCTCCACAGAGTTTTTCTCCATTCTTTGACAAAATTACGTTTAGATTGCTGTACAGTTTTGAGTAGCAGCACTGGCTGAATTTTAATGTAGCAGTTTTCCTGTATTTTTAGGGATCACAAGTTCAGGGAGAACTGCCAGAATTATATTGCCAGCCTTACATTGCTGAAGTGAGGTAGAGATTCAGGGGTTATTGACATTTCGGTAAATAAAACACAGTATAGATATAAAGGCAGCACCATGTTGCGAGGAGAAGAGGAAAAGTGACCCACACATTCTTGTGAAATGCCGATTGTGCTCGCAGTATCTCTCTGCGTGTTACGATGATTGTCCTGAATCAATCTATCAACATTTTGCTTATGAAACTCGGTGGCTGCTGCCACAGTACGTCCAACTCTTTGTTTGACATGCAGGTCAGATGTTAACGCCTCAACATCTTTAAACTTATTCACCCTACGACGCACAGTACTCACATCAACACAATCACTATAAACTGATTTCATTCTCTGATGAATCTCCTTTGGGGTGATACCTTCTGCTGTCAAGATTCAATGACTGCACTTTGCTTAAATCACATTGATCGACCGTCTGCGCAGGGTTCCATACTTTACACTGTAACAACACAACCGTTCAATGCTAAGGCTTCCCACCAACTGGAGCAGGAGAGAAGAGGCTATGGAACAAGCCAGTTCCTGCCGCATACCAGTGCTGCCAACTGTTGAAGAGTTACGAAGGTGGAGGCATTACCCTTCAGTTAACCCTCGTACTAAACCTGTGTATGTATACTACATGTAGATGTATGTTACTGATACATGTATTACACAAATGGAAAATCTGAATAAAATGCACTGTCATGCTTTCATTTTTCTATATAAACACTGATCTGTAGGTGATAACTTTGGTTGGGCAAAGTGCACTTGCAGATGCCGGTACTGCATATTTCAGGTAATTTGGCACAGTTACTTATTATCCTTGTCATGTGCAAATGAACCTATATATTGAACGAAAGACACCATCTGGATCATGACCATTTTTTTTAATTAATGATGATTCGTTTTGATTTGCCCAGGAGGTGAACTTCAGACCTAGATTGAAAAAGGAGAAAAGAGGAGTGATGATATAAAAAACTGTCAGTAATATCGTCAATGGTTCTACGGATAACATTAAAACATCACAAATTTACTCATAGCTGAAGTTTGTCAGTAGTCGTAAGAGTGACAAAAAAACCCAAAAAATGGGGAAAAATTGCATGGTAAGTAATGGGACATGTGGACAGGGCTATTGCCAGTTCATCGATACAATGTAAATGAGATTCATCATCATAAATGAAAACAATTATTAAAACTAAAAATTTGGTAACCTAATACATTTCAGTATCTGTGATGTGTTAAAAGAAAATATACATGCAAGAAAAACCTTACAGTAAATTGTACACTACATAGTTTATTTATACATTTTTTGAGGTAAAAAGTGTAAAATTAACAAACACATCTAATTTGTTTTGTGTCATTCTTACCACTACTGACAAAGTGCATCTTTACAGAACAAGGTACAAATAAAATCATTATATTTAATGTTATTTTCAGTAATGCTGATGGTTCTATTTGCAGTGTTACACATACAATATTTTTTTTATATTGTTATGCCTCTTTTTTCCCCTTTTCCCAACTTAGAATTGCTAGTCAGATTGAAACCAGGCACCATTAATATAAAAATTAAAAAGTAATGGTGATCCAAACAGTGGTTTTTTTCATCAAACCAACAGAGGTCACTGGTTCCTGGGAAATTTAATCAAGGATGATCTTGGATAAGTGAGACAGATACCAGGTCCTGTCATTTTAATGCCCTAATACCTCCGTAAGTGAGAAGGCTGATGCTTCTGCAAGTGAGAGCATTCGACCTGACCTGACACCTCTCTAAGTAAGGCTCCCTTCCTGGAAAATGTAAGCAGCATTCAGCATTCAGTTTGCCTGCACATCCCTTTCAAATATAAAGGATGCCGCCCCCCCCCCCCCCCCCCCTGACACACACACAAATGCACACTCTTTAAAGACAGATTCCATACACCAAAACAGGAGAAAAAGACCTCTTCTACTGCAAGCTCTTTGCTTTCCATATTTTGGGAAGAGGTAGTGTGAACCAAAACAAGAAAAAAAGTGCAGTAAACATGGGCTCTAAAGTGCATACCTGAAGAGCTATGACCACTTGTTCACTAGAAGAGGCCTGTTTCCCACTAGTGGAGATTAACAAGTGCTCATATCTCTTAAACTGGTGTTTTTTATTGAGGTGTCCTGTATGTAAATGAGTGTTGTCATTGTGTTGGCAGAAGAGCCAACACTGTGTTGCTAGAGGAGGCCGAAATGCACGCGTTTAATTACACGCAGACTGGCGTGAGGTCTGGAACAGTTAAGGGAATGTATAGTAGCAAATAAAGTACGTAGTGGATGTAATACTTAACTTTAATCCACAATTGTAGAACATCTCTCGTTACTGTACATGCTTCACAATATTAATTATCAAATGCTATGGTGCCTTGCTAGGTCGTAGCAAATGACGTAGCTGAAGGCAATGCTAACTATCGTCTCGGCAAAGGAGAGCATATTTGTCAGTGTAGCATCGCTAGCAAAGTCTGCTGTACAACTGGGGCGAGTGCTAGTAAATCTCTCTAGACCTGCCGTGTGGTGGTGCTCGGTCTGCTATCACTGACAGTGGCGACACGCGGGTCCGACGTATACTAATGGACCGCGGCCGATTTAAAGGCTACCACCTAGCAAGTGTGGTGTCTGGCGGTGACACCACAGTCATATTTCTTTTTCTTCTGCTACTGTTGCTGAGACTGACAAAAGATATCTTGTGACCGCTTTGCCTGCATTATACTGTGTCTCCTCTAATTTTTATTGATATACATCAACCTGGCAAAGCATGGCTCATGAGCCGTTACCCTCCAGCAAGTACTTCCCCCTGAAACTCTTCTACATTAACCTGTACTGTCAGCCATTGTGTATCGTGATCCCTGTCTGCACTCTGCGCATAAATGTCATAAGACATAAACTATATTTGTCCTGTACTGTTGCACATACATTAATGATATACTTGGTCTTGACAAACTCTGGCGATATTCATTTTCATTTGTGTTGCACCAAAACCGAGCGGACTGTTGAGTGACTCGTTGGTCACTGCATTATACTGAACAGATTTAATGTTCTTCATTGAAGAAAATGTACTTTTACAAATATATGTTGACCAGAAAGTAGATTTTACTATAAGAGCGAAGTTTGCGAGTTTTGGGTACCTATCTTGTTGCACGACTTCATAAATTGCCTCTTTCTCTTCTGGATAACATCAATGGATCATTTTGTAAACTGCACACTTCATTTTGAGGATCACTTGTAACATTTCCAAGACTAATTTTCATTGGATTTTTGAAGAGTGTATGACTTCGACACACACTGGAGACCTCATCAATAGAAGAAGTAAATCATGAAAAATACAGGGTTTTACAAAAAGGTACGGCCAAACTTTCAGGAAACATTCCTCACACACAAATAAAGAAAAGATGTTATGTGGACATGTGTCTGGAAACGCTTAATTTCCATGTTAGAGCTCATTTTAGTTTCGTCAGTATGTACTATACTACACTCAATGGAGCACGTTATCGTGATTTCATACGGGATACTCTACCTGTGCTGCTAGAACGTGCCTTTACAAGTATGACACAACATGTGGTTCATGCAAAATGGAGCTCCTGCACATTTCAGTCGAAGTATTCGTACGCTTCTCAATAACAGATTCGATGACCGATGGATTGGTAGAGGCGGACCAATTCCATGGCCTCCATTCTCTCCTGACCTCAATCCTCTTGACTTTCATTTATGGGGGCATTTGAAAGCTCTTGTCTACGCAACCCCGGTACCAAATGTAGAGACTCTTTGTGCTCGTATTGTGGACGGCTGTGATATAATACGCCATTCTCCAGGGCTGCATCAGCGCATCAGGGATTCCATGCGACGGAGGGTGGATGCATGTATCCTCGTTAACGGAGGACATTTTGAACATTTCCTGTAACAAAGTGTTTGAAGTCACATTCTGTTGCTGTGTTTCCATTCCATGATTAATGTGATTTGAAGAGAATCAATAAAATGAGCTCCAACATGGAAAGTAAGCGTTTCCGGACACATGTCCACATAACATATTTTCTTTCTTTGTGTGTGAGGAATGTTTCCTGAAAGTTTGGCCGTACGTTTTTGTTACACCCTGTATACACCATGTATTCTTGTTTCAGTTCGCAGCAACTGAGGAAAGGGTACAAATTTTCATTTAGTTGCAATTTAAGCAATGTAAGTTTACACTGGAATCCATTAATATCTAAAAACATACCGAAAATAGTGCATTGCTTTCCTTGCAAATGCAAATACAATTTGTTTAAATGGTCTGTAAAGTCAAAATCTGTTGGAAGTCTGAATTTTGCTAAAAAAGTTAATCATTCAGCTTATTTTCAAATTGTGTAATATTCAATTTCACTTCTTTATTCACAAAACTTGAGAGGTTTCTATCTAACAGTAAGTGGGAGAGGGGGAAAAAGACTAGCTAAACATTTTCCTGCTCTCAAGCAATGAATTTCAAATGAGGAAATACATCTCCATATTCCACATCAACTTTTCCAAAAATTGTTTAATTTTTAAATGAGACTGTGATCGATTTCTTTTGAGTATTACGTCCATAATTTTCACTACATCTTTCATTGTGGACAGCATTCAGACACTTTGCCCATTTCGTGCTTCAATATGTATAATGCAGTGAAAAGTTAAATAATTTATTCCATGTTTTCTTAATTGACCAATGAAATCATTTTCAGTATTGGCCACACCTGGTGCAAATTACACATCATTTTTTAAAACCACAAATTTTATCAACACACCTTTTAACTACATTAAATGTATCCAACCTTGTGGCTCTGAGCAATGGAGCTAAAGTGTATAATACTTCAAACACATAAAGTCGTCCATTATTAAGCAGATAAAAATTAGTAGCTGATGAACGTCTGTCCAATCATCACTCTTGTCCACACAACAGGAATAATATTAACCATTGTTTTTAGTCTCTTTTCTGTGCTATCTTCCATCCCAAAAATGTACATTCTACAGTGTTAGTTGATGAAGCAGCTGTTATAAAGTGCTTAGAGGCATCATCTTAACCAAATGCTTTTGTCATTTTCTATTGGACATTCTTTTATGAATAAGCTATCCCTGTAGCATTTTGGAGCTTTTGCTAATTTGAAGCCTACTGCATATGATGCAGTTAAAATCATTTCTTTAAGACTTGATCATTCAGGAAACCTTTTTTAAGTTACCCACTAAAAGCACATTGTTCATCATGCGCAGGGCTGACTTAAGGGCTAAATGACACGAGCCATTCTTTGGGGCATCGAGCTAAGAGGGTTGTCAGAGGCATGGCAATTATAAGGTATCTGAGCAGGATGTATCACAATTAGTAGTGGCCACTGGGAGTGCCGTGCCAAGAGGGCCACCCAAATGCAAGATTTGCACACAGTGTATATCACAGTTAGTAACAAAAACGAGTGAAAGTATATGAGGGTGACGGGAAGAAGGGACCAAATAATAAGTCAGTTGTGTATAAAAATGTTCTCAGACCAGCCCTGGTCACTAGGGTAGTACCTGTGTGTTGTTTCATGGAACAAAAAGAAATGTTGAGAAATATTAACTACCTTTGTTTTGACCTACACATTTTTTACATATGAAACATTAGGGTTTTTCATTAGAATTGGTTACAAGAAAGTACGTAATTCCTCACTTGTCATTGTACACATATTTTTTCAGTTTTATTTCTGTTTCATATTCTAATGGACCCTAATAGAAAAACAGTCACAGTAAAAACCAGTATCGAAATCAGAATAATAGCCAGTGACAGCCTACACAATAGCACAAAATTCAGGAGAGTAAACACCAAGAGCAAGCTTACTAATGAAATAACAATGCCTCTTCGAAATTGGACAGCGAATGAAGGTGCAACAGTCTTCGGTTTAAAGAAACAGCCGAAGAGACGATGCCCCACTCGATTGCTGATAAACGGGTGAACCAAAGGCAACAGCTAGGCCATGACGACAACACATGAGTTCAGTTGGAGGGGGAAGTGCTCACTGGCAGGGAATGATTCGTGAGCCACACTTTGCCAGACCTGCTACGCATGGTACAAAGATGTGAATTAACCTCTCTTTTCATCCTCTCTATTCCACAGCTACCAGGAGAAGATGAATGAAATCTGGCTTGTTCCTTTATTTTAAGACAAGGGTAGATGAGATGGTTGCAGATATGAAGTTGTTCAAATTGTCACCTAATTGATAGTAAGAAATACTTTGTGAGAAAAATATTCTAAAAACAATACCTAGAATCACAAAACTTAATAAGAAGTGTAATGTCACAATCAGGGGAGGTGTGATATATTACAGTACATAGTATTAACAATGTAGGAAAAGGCAGATTGCTACTTATCGTCAAGATAACATGCGAAGCTGCATACAGAGACAATTAAAAAGACGCTTACACATAAGCTTGACTGCCAACTCTGGCAGCTCAGGCCAGAATTCTATAATGTCTTACCTCTTTTATGTCTGATGTCAGACCCAAAGTATCACACTGAAGAATTATTGTTTAATTTTGTCCCATTTTTATATTTTTCATCATAATATTCTGTAGAAATACAAAGTGTATCTATTATCAGGCTTAATTATTCCAAATAGTTGTCTCCATTGTGATGACCACCTCATGTGCCCAAATGGCGGCTTGGAAGATTTCTTTGGGGCTTACACCCATAAAAATTCAGGTGCCACTAACTTGACCAAAAGGCAGATGAATACAGTTACATGTGCATCCTCTCTGCCATTCCTTTCCATTTTCTCTTGGTCTCAGCTTGTTCAGCTTCTGAGTAGACCCCGATGAGACAAAGTTTGAATGAAATTGCTTATCAGTTCTCATTATTTTGAAGAAAGTTATATTGATTTTTCAGAAGGAAAACATTGAGAATCAATGCAGTATGTGTCAGCCGTCTGTGGAGATTATGCATAAAGCAGATACCTTGACCTGATACATCAAGATTCTCCACACTATTGACTGAAATCATTTCTTTGAAAAGGTTGAAGCAGAATTAAGGAATAGGCAGAAACAAAAATAATCTATAGTGTGATCTCAGAGAGGTATGAAACTGACTGGATATCTGTGACATTACCAGCATAGTGAGAGTAAAGTGGCACCTTAAAAATTGCCCTGTTCTGCATTACAATGTACTGAACAGAGGCTCATATCCCAAAAGAGGTTGTTGTGTATTAGACAAATTGTGTGCCTCATTATTAAATTATAATCTGTAAAAGGAAATCAAGTTGCATTCTGCGAAATTAAGTACATGTACTTGTGACCAATTATTCTCCTCCCCCCCCCCCCCCCACCCACCCACCCAAAAAAAAAGAAAGAAAGAGAGAGAGAAAGAGAAAGAGGTTATCAGTAAATCATTTTGTGAATGTACATATCAATAAAAGAACAAAGTATTACATGTCACTTACAATAATGTTATTGTTAATACTATACTGGTACCTTCAAACAGGTGCAGTAGTTCAAAATATGATAATAGCAAGACTTTGCAGTGTAGCTGTTACTATTAATGTTGGTTACATTTAATTACACTCGTATAACAGTTGTATGATGATGTACTAACCACATTTATCTTTTGGACACCATCACCAAAGCTGCAGTGACTGCTTTATATTCAAAAAGCACTATTTTTGTACACAACATTTTAGGAATGAAACAGTGTAAAGTCCAGTATGGAAGAACAACAATATTATGAAAGGTTAGATTGCTGCTCACCATTGACATTGAGTCGTAGACAGGCACAAAGAAAAGACTCGTAAATGTTTAAGATTTTGGCCGAAACTCCTTAGTCGGAAATAGAAAATGCACATACATTCACATTACTCACACACACAAGCGCACAAGTGGTCATGTGTGTTTGTGAGGTGCTTGAATGTCTGTGTACTTTCTGTTGCAGGAGGAGGCCATTTTGCCGAAAGCTTAAAACATGTAGCATTCCTTTCATCTTGCCTGTTGATGACTCAGTGCCGTCTCTGTATGGTGAGTAGCAATCTTTCTTTTCAATAACATTGACATTTTAGGAATGAATTTTTGTCACCATTTGTAAGATAACATGTGATACGTTTTCATACCTCAGTAACCCCTACTAATCGGTTATGTTAATGCTTTCAAATACAAGATCAATCTCCTCAAAAGCTTATCTAACCTCCATTAAAACATGCTAGCATTGTAGATATAACAGCACATCTTCAGGGCAGAATGGTGGTCTGCAGAATACTAATTGCTGCACCCAGGCGAATATTTCCTCTCACTAAGCAGCCACAATCTCCAGTATGTGCTGAAGAAGAGCGTCGCCATTTAATGTGGCTCTCCATGTGCCCAATAAAAATAAAACCAACCTACAATATTTGAACTTATGTACTATACATATTGTTTTATGTTATTATTTTCTTATTGTATAAATTACTGCTGTTGTGAGTATTGTTCTGTTGTAAGAAAATATAAGGATATGAATTACTCCCTTGAGGTGCTACATATCACTTCAGCTTTTTGGTGCAGATTTATTCACTATGTCTCAGGACCCAAAGTGTGAAAGAGTAATTTTGAGATTTTTAAGATGTTCTTTTTTAGTAATTTATATGTTCCCCTTATTGCAGAGATTTCGCAAGGCCCTGGTGGCGATGTTTTTGGGGCGAGGACTGGACGTCGTGTTCTTTGAGACGGCAGTACACCTGAGCAAGATGCCTCACATGGTGCTGGAGTGCGTCCCAGTTCCAAAAGAGGCAGGAGACATGGCTCCTGTCTACTTTAAGGTAATACTTTCAGATGAAGTGTTGTTGTTGTTGTGGTCTTCAGTCCAGAGGCTGGTTTGATGCAGCTCTCCATGCTACTCTATCCTGTGCAAGGTTCTTCATCTCCCAGTACCTACTGCAACCTACATCCTTCTGAATCTGCTTAGTGTATTCATCTCTTGGTCTCCCTCTACGATTTTTACCCTCCACGCTGCCTTCCAATACTAAATTGGTGATCCCTTGATGCCTCAGAACATGTCCTACCAACCGATCGCTTCTTCTAGTCAAGTTGTGCCACAAATTTCTCTCCAATAACATTCAATACCTCCTCATTAGTTATGTGATCCACCCATCTAATCTTCAGCATTCTTCTGTAACACCACATTTCAAAAGCTTCTATTCTCTTCTTGTCTAAACTATTTATCGTCCATGTTTCCCTTCCATACATGGCTACACTCAATACAAATACTTTCAGAAACGACTTCCTGACACTTAAATCTGTACTCGATGTTAACAAATTTCTCCTCTTCAGAAACACATTCCTTGCCATTGCCAGTCTACATTTTATATCCTCTCTAATTTAACCATCATCATTTATTTTGCTCCCCAAATAGCAAAACTCATTTACTACTTTAAGCATCTCATTTTCTAATCTAATTCCTGCAGCATCACTCGATTTAATTCGACTACATTCCATTATTCTCATTTTGCTTTTGTTGATGTTCATCTTATATCCTCCTTTTGAGACACTGTCCATTCCGTTCAACTGCTCTTCCAGGTCCTTTGCTGTCTCTGACAGAATTACAATGTAATCGGTGAACCTCAAAGTTTTTATTTCTTCTCCATGGATTTTAATTCCAACTCCAAATTTTTCTTTTGTTTCCCTTAGTGCTTGCTCAATATACTGATTGAATAACATCGGGGATAGGCTGCAACCCTGTCTCACTCCCTTCCCAATCACTGCTTCCCTTTCATGCCCCTCGACTCTTATAACTACTATCTGGTTTATGTACAAATTGTAAATAGCCTTTCGCTCCCTGCATTTTACCCTTGCCATCTTCAGAATTTGAAAGAGAGATTTCCAGTCAACATTTTCAAAAGCTTTCTCTAAGTCTACAAATGCTAGAAACATAGGTTTGCCTTTCCTTAGTCTATTTTCTAAGATAAGTCGTAGGGTCAGTATATTCTGAAAAACAACTGAGCAGCTCAATCCTAAGCAGGACAAACTTGATTACTTTCTGATGAATTTACTACAAAGTGTGAACCATGACTTCATCAAGTTTGTGCAGAAGCTGTTACGCATGTTTCAGGAAACACAGCAGTTGAAAGAGGCTTTTCTGTTAACAAGGAAGTTTTGATTGGAAACTTAGAAGGTGATATAGTTGTTGCAGAAAGAAGTGTTTACAATGCAATATAATAGTTAGCCCCCCCACGAACCATGGACCTTGCCGTTGGTGGGGAGGCTTGCATGCCTCAGCGATACAGATAGCCGTACCGTAGGTGCAACCACAACAGAGGGGTATCTGTTAAGAGGCCCTGCTGTTATTCAATCTGTATATTGAGCAAGCAGTAAAGGAAACAATAGAAAAATTTGGAGTAGGTATTAAAATCCATGGAGAAGAAATAAAAACTTTGAGGTTCGCCGATGACATTGTAATTCTCTCAGAGACAACAAAGGACTTGGAAGAGCAGTTGAACGGAATGGACAGTGTCTCGAAAGGAGGATATAAGATGAACATCAACAAAATCAAAATGAGGATAATGGAATGTAGTCAAATTAAATCAGGTGATGCTGAGGGAATTAGATTAGGAAATGAGACACTTAAAGTAGTAAAGGAGTTTTGCTATTTGGGGAGCAAAATAACAGATGATGGTCGAAGTAAAGAAGATATAAAATGTAGACTGGCAATGGGAAGGAAAGTGTTTCTGAAGAAAAGAAATTTGTTAACATCGAGTATAGATTTAAGTGCCAGGAAGTCGTTTCTGAAAGTATTTGTATGGAGTGTAGCCATGTATGGAAGTGAAACATGGGCAATAAATAGTTTGGACAGTAAGAGAATAGAAGCTTTCGAAATGTGGTGCAACAGAAGAATGCTGAAGATTAGATGGGTAGATCACGTAACTAATGATGAAGTATTGAATAGAATTGGGGAGAAAAGGAGTCTGTGGCACAACTTGACTAGAAGAAGGGATCGGTTTGTAGGACATATTCTGAGGCATCAAGGGATCACCAATTTAGTACTGGAGGGCTGCGTGGAGGGTAAAAATCATGGGAGGAGACCAAGAGATGAATACATTAAGCAGATTCAGAAGGATGTAGGTTGCAGTAGGTACTGGGAGACGAAGTAGCTTGCACAGGATACAGTAGCATGGAGAGCTGCATCAAACCAGTCTCAGGACTGAAGACCACAACAACAACAACAACAATAACAACAACAATAGTTAGGTGCTTTACTAAATAGCGATAAACAACTGAATGTGGACATTACAAAGTCAACAATACTAGCTGTGAAGAATGCTTCATCAAAAAGAGTAGTAGCCTTGAAAAAGAAGAAATCTAATGAAAATGAATTGGCCAATCTTGAAAGAAGAATAGTTGAAGAAATAAAAGAACTGACAAATTAAAAAAGTGTATTATTGACAACACAAAACAAGAGGCAGATGTTTTATATGCTGAAGTTGCCAATTTTAGCTGAGAAACTTTACTGTGAAGTTTAACATTTGACATAAATTTTGTACCTTCAAAAGGGTTACATTGTCTTAACAGAAATTGTAAGTTCTCATTGCATTACTGTGTTCCAAATCCATTTCAGTGCTGATCCTCATACAATGTTCCCAGTACTTTGTAATTAAATTGGCACTAATACCTTTACTTCTATTTATTTGACAAATGCACAATACAAAAACATACAATCTATTAATCGAAACAGTCCCTTAGCTTACGCCACACACACAGTTAATCAAAAGTACATCCAGGATTTCAGGTGTCTGTTCGAGACCTAAAAGAGATACCGAAAGATAACTTGTATCAGTTTACTCGCATTAAAGACGTTCAATACGGGTACCATTCCAGACGTGACGACTGTCTCAGTACGCAACTCCATCCCCTGCCATAGACGTGTCAACATCTCACAGTTGCTAACAGCAATCGCATTAATTATCCTTCCTTGCAACACTTCCATATTAAGTGGCAGTGGAAGCAGGAACACATGATCGTTGACACAACCTGATAAGAAGAAATCGCGTGTAGTAAAGTCATGTGTCTGGAGTGAGGGTCTACTGAAGAAGAGGAGATTCCTCACAATGAAAAGCTCATTCATTTATGGTAGTGAGGTAATCATGAATGCCTGAAAGAAGGTGAGGTGGACCACCATCTTGCAAATGAAATCTCCAGAGTCTGGCTGATGGCTGCAGCAAGTCATGCTACACAGTTTTCTCTGCAAAGAAACGCAGTCCATAAAGTTTTGAAGAGGACGCAGCACAAAATATGTTAATTTTACATGTGTCACAAATGAATTCCACAGTCTCATGTGGATATTCTGCGCCCTGGATGCACATTTTATGATGATTCATCTTTCCAGGCACATGAAATGTTGGCTCGTAATTATGATAATTCACCTTTCCAGACAAATGAAATGTTGGCTTCTCACTAAATACAAGTAATTGGGCAAAGTTGTAACTGTCTGTGATACGTCGTTTTCTCTGATGAAGAAAGCTTCTACGCATGTGGGAAGCTTAATCAGCACAACATTCACGTCTAAAGTTTGGAAAACTCCCACATTTTCCTGGCACGTGTCAGAGACACTGGAAAGATGATTCATGGAGCAAACAGTAAGAGGATATGTTTATCTGGACATGCTAGAGCAATTTGTTGTCCCTTTGCTTCTTCCTCTTTAGCCAAATGTGATCTTCCAGCAGCATGGGTGGCCACATACTGGAGCTTACACGTTCGTGTCTTCATAGACTAAACTTTTAAACAGAGATGGACAGGATGTGATGGTTCAGCTGAGTGGCCACTCGAATCTCTGGGTACAACTCCTCTGGAGTTCTTCCTGTGGGGTTTGTGATAAAGCAGGTGGATTCCATCCAGCTGTTACATTTTTGATAATGCCAGGCCAAAATCATGAGAGCAATATAAAATAAAGAAGTTTATACAGTCAAATGGCAGAAATGTCACTCAAACAATGTGATCATTTATATGGCATGTGCACAGTACCAAAAATCTTGAATATTAATACAGGGCTCATCCAACTTAACTTTATTATCCCTTATATTCATTTGGATAATTAGAGTCCACTGGTGTGACTAGTTTACTTAAAAACTGTGCTAATTACAAAGACCAGGAACTTTGGTATTATTCATGTGTAAACATGTACCTGATTGCTAACTTTCTCATCAAGTAAATAAAAAAACACATGTAAAGAGTGGTACCATTTATACAGCTAATGTCGAAGGTATGCTATCAAACTCTGCCCTCATTTAGTTACATAGTCATCACTATTAATAGTTAAAACATTGTTACTAAAATAGAATACTATACAGTGTGTTTGAAAAAGAACTCCCTAGTTTTAAGGTGCCCTAGAATCTGTACAAAGTGACAAAATACTAGTTTGTGGTGTTTGATTCATCAACTCTCCAAGTTTGGCTCCCCTGCAGTTGGCAGGTCTGCTTGACCTTGAAACGGCACCAGTGCTGTTTTTTTCCTGTGTTCCCTCAGTTCAGCCCAAGTGTGTTTGCAGTGCAGTGCAGAGCAACTCAGCAACAATGTGTACTCACAGAAAGCACAGTGTCTTATTTGGCTTGTGAAAACTGAGTCAGTTATAACAGTGCAACATAATTTTATGTCAGTATGGTGGTGAACTACCTACAGCAAAAACTATCCGTCGTTGGCTAAAGTCTTCCAAGGAAATCGGTAGTGTTTTAAAAGCAAAATCACCAGGTAGACTGAGAACTTCTGAAGATGTTGTTGAACAGGGGCTTGTGTTTTTCCAACAAGATGGTGCCCCACCTTACTACAGTAACCACGTGCGTGTGGCTCTTGACATTTACTTTCCAGGAAGGTGATAGGCAGGGCTGGCAAAGTACCTCGGACCCCACAAAGCCCAGACTTAACCCCACTGAACTTTTTCTTTTTGGGTCACATAAAAAATGTGTACACTGAAAAGACCAGAGACATCAATCATTTACAGGAAAGAATCGTCGCGGCGGTAAGGACAGTTGGTGAATATATGGTGAGAGAAGTGGAATATCGTCCCGACGTGTGCCAGGCAACAAATGGATCCCACGTTGTCAAACACCCTGTATTTTGGCAAACTACACAGCATAATTCTGTAGCAGTTATTACTGTATCTAAAAATTCACATTCAGAAGAATGTACCTCCATTGTTCACTTAATCAGAAATGTAAATGTTAAAAAGTGAACAACATAGATAATTGTTGTTATAAGTATTGTACTTTTATAAAAGAGAAGCTTTTGGAAGCCATTTTAGTCAGCGTATGGAAGGTTATGGTATGAGCATGATCTGTGCCCAGTATAGTGTACAATATTCGCAGACGAGTTAGCACAAATCACAAGTCGTAAAATGAGCGGAGTTTTATCAAAATTTTGCCTCCAGGAAATCATTCTGTAATTTAGTGGCTGTTCAGTGATTAATTGGACAGTGAATGTGTAATTATTATTGGGGACTGTGCCGAACTTCAATAATGTTCACTGTAACAATAGATTCAGACTATAAACGTTACTACCATCGATAGTTACCTACAGTGCACACTGTTTTCATATTGATTTGACTGTTAGACTACAAAGACAGTGATTTAAGAGCTTAATCCAGTGACTGTGTAAATTATACATGTTTGCCACATGAGAACTGTTATGAATAGTCATGTCTGTGTTAGTTTGCTGTTCTCAAAGAGACACACTATTAGACATCAACTGAGTGTATTATGTGGCTAACTGACTATTTGTGCATAACTATGATATTTGAGAGACAGTCTGGCCATAAACTGTAGTTATTCAACACCAAAGGGCAATTCAAGTGTTTGAGCTGTAACGTCAGTGTAGAGTACATCATTGACAATAGCCATCTTTCGACAATCACTTTTCAGTCAGATTTGACAGAGGTGCAGCAGCTACTGGAGGCATCTTAGCACAGGCAAAGACACTTATGTTACAGGTTATGTGAAAGACACTGTGTACGTCTCATCTGTGTGTGATGTTGGTGATCTCATAGAAGAATTATGGATGTAATTCCTCCATCATCCCAGACGTGCTTTTGCACACAGGGGTTGAGATAGAGTTTCGTCTAGACATTTTACAGTTTTGTGTAGACATTTTACGGGTTACACAAGAAGCCCATGCTGAAGTGTATTAATTTTTGTAGAACGCTTTTTGAGTTACTTCAGATGGTGCCTCAAACAGCAGGTATCTGTGTCTCATAGTTTCTTAATTGCATTTGGAAATTGGGGAGTTTTAATGTGGAAACCCAACATTATGGCAAGCTGGATTGGAAAGTGGAAGAAGGCTGACCATGCTGTACTGTATAAAACTTTTGCAGAAAGCCATCATGGAGTGCGAGATGGAGTGGTCGATGAACAAGAAGCTGGTGGACCTGGACGGCAGCAAGAATGTTCGGCGTGCCATTCCCAGAGGACTGCCGTACTTTTGGGTGGGGTTCGGCAATGAAGACAAGTTTGCACACATTATTGAAGATGAGAAGCATTTCCCCAAGAATTTTGCTCAGGTTAGTGGCTATTACTAAAGGAGAATCTCTTATGTCTGTTATTACTATACATCACACTGTGTCATGTAGTTAATTATGTTCATGGGTAGTTTGGAAAATTGAATTCTTTCTAACTCTCAGACTTAAAGCGGAATATAGTGATCCCATTTCCAGAAAAGATGGATGCTGACAGGTATGAATATTATCAAACCATCAGTTTAATAAGTCACAGATAAATTATTTATAGAATAATGCGAAGTCTTGTAAAAGCTGATCTTGTGGAAGGTAAGTTTGGGTTTTGGAGAAATGTAGGGACACATAGGACGTTGGAACAAATGATACCTGTCATCTAGGCTCTGAGGTCGTACTTCACAGTCATTCCAGCGACTGGCAGAGAAGGTTGAGAAGACCAACCTTGTGTGTGGAGTTTCAACACAGCTGACATTTTGCAGCATTGTCCCCAGAACTATTGTGGCCTTGGGTTGTGAGTCGAGTGGAAGAACTGAACCAGAGACTTGAAAAGTTCTGTGAGAAGCTAGGCTGCAACTTCCTGGACTTGAGCCATGGTGCTTTGAACTGTAGGGACCCCCTAAATGGGCCGGGTATGCACTACTCATCAGAGGTTGCTACTCACGTAGCTGACTGTGTATGGAATGCACACAGTGGTTCTTTATATTAGGCAACTATCCGTCCAATCCATATAATGATAGCTATTGGAAACCCGGAAGTATGAAAGAGATTCCTCTGTACTCGTATTTAAGTACTGGCATTGTAAGGAGGTGCGAATAATGTGGATTATTTTGAGATGTGTTGTTGGCAGACACTTTCTCCAGTAGCAATTTACGCGTCTTGAGTTCCCACCTCCACTGTCTCTAACTATGATTACTACTGTAATATTCTAAATTGATTGATATATTACCTTTCCTTTGAACAGAGTGATATTTACCTCTTCTTCCTTGAAAAAAAGATGCACTGTCCATGTCCGTGATAAAGAATAAAGTGTGATACAATCATACAATCATAAATAATATTATCTTGTGTCCAGAAGTTTGCTGTCTACTGCGTCTCCAGGTATCGTTTTCAGGCTGAAGCAATTTAGAAATGAAAGAAGTTGCCTCCCTTTCCAGAAGGTATATTGTAAAAACTTTTACACAAATATACATATTGTTGTCTGACATACACACAGTATGTCCACCCAGAATCATGGAGGGAAGAGACTGATAATTGAAGAGTGAAAAAAATTAATCTCATCGTAAGGAAAAAATGGAGTACAGATATATGTCCATCTATCTTTTCGTACATGTCTCTTTTTGGTGCAGGCATGTTTATATTGCATCTGTCCCTGACACAGTGTTCTGATACTTATGAGGGTCACTCCAAAAGAAATCGATACTATTTTTTTTTTTTTAAATCCATATTTTATTCTACATGTTTGAAAGTTTTACATTGTGTAGTTACATCCTTTAGGAACAATATTTTCATTTCTCCACATAATTTCCATCCCTCTCAACTGCCTTACACCATCTTGGAACCAGTGCCTGTATACCCGCACGGTAAAATTCTGGACCAACCTGTTGGAGCCACTATTTGGCAGCGTGCACAAAGGAGTCATCATCTTCAAACCTTGTTCCACGAAGAGAGTCTTTCAGTTTCCCAAAGAGATGATAGTCACATGGAGCCAGGTCAGGACTGTAAGGCGGGTGTTTCAGTGTTGTCCATTCGTGTTTTGTGATCGCTTCCATGCCTTTTTGACTGACATGTGGCCGTGCATTGTTGTGCAACAGCAAAAATCCTGCTTTTGCCAATGCGGTCGAACACGACTCAGTCGAGATTGAAGTTTGTTCAGTGTCGTCACATATGCATCAGAAGTTATGCTGGTTCCACTTGGCATGATGTCCATAAGCAAGAGTCCTTCATAATCAAAAAACACCGTAGCCATAACTTTTCCAGCTGAAGGTGTGGTTTTGAATTTTTTTTTCTTGGGTGAATTTGCATGATGTCACTCCATTGATTGTCTCTTCATCTCTGGTGAAAAATGATGGAGCCATGTTTCATCACCTGTCACAATTCTTCCATGAAATTCATCTCCACCATTCTCATACTGTTCCAAAAGTTCGCTGCATACCGTTTTTCTTGTTTGTTTGTGAGCCACTGTCAACATCCTGGGAACCCACCTGGCACAAACCTTTTTTAACGCCAACACTTTCTGTATTCTGCAAACACTTCCTTCCCCTATCCCAACGTAGTGTGACAATTCGTTCACTGTGATGCGTCTGTCAGCAGTCACCAATTCGTTAACTCTCTGCACATTGTCTGGAGTGTGTGCAGTACGAGGCCTGCCACTGCGAGGACAATCCTCAATATTGCCATGCCTGCTTTCATCACGTAACCTGCTTGCCCACCGACTAACTTTGCTGCGATTGACAGCAGCATCTCCATACACCTTTTTCAACCTCTTGTGGATGTTTTCCACTGTCTCGTTTTCACAGCACAGGAATTCTATGACAGCACGTTGCTTCTGACGAACGTCAAGTGTAGCAGCCATCTTGAAGACATGCTGTGATGACACCACTCACGGGAACAGGTTGAACTAAGTTTGAAAACAAGTGAGTAGGATGTATCTACACACTGTAAAACTTTCACACATGCAGAATGAAAACTGTAGTTTTACAAAAATAGTGTGCATTTCTTTTGGAGTGACCCTCGTATTAAATGGCATATACTTTATGACTAAAGCAAAATAAGATCTGTCGCACCTCCCACAGGCAAGAGTATTAAAATCTTAATTGTAAACTGCGAAAGCATTCACAACGAAGTGCCAGAGTTTGAAGTGGTTTGAAGTGTTCATGAAAAGCAGTGAAGCTCACATAATACTATGTACAGAAAGCTGCTTGAAACCTCAAATTGATAGTAATGAGATTTTCAGGGAAAATTTAAGAGTATATCGAAAGGATAGGCAAATGAGAAATGGAGGTGGCATATTTGTCACAGTAGATAAGAAACTCGTATCCACCGAGATAGAAATTGAAGCTGTGAAATTGTTTGGGCAAGACTCCATAACAGGAGTGGGCATAAAATGATAATTGGATACTTCTATTTCCCACTAGACTCATCTCCTGATATAACAGAAAACTTTACAGAAAGCCTCAGTTCACCTGTACGTAAGTTCCCCAGTCATAGTGTAATCATTGGCGGAGACTTAAATTGTCCAAAAATTTATTGCAAAGATTACAGTTTTGTTAGTGGGGGGTACCATAAGATGTCCTGTCAAACATTACTAAATCCCTTCTCTCAAAACTACCTAGAACAAATAGTTAGGGACGCTACTTATGATGGAAATATATTGGATCTAATGGCAACAAATAGAGCTCAACTCTTTGAGGATGTCCACATCAAAAATGGTATCAGTGACCATGATGTGGTTGTGGTAACAATGATTATGTTCAGTAAACTTGATAAAACATCATTAGTGTCATGTCTCAATGAGGAATTTGAAACTTTCAGTGCAGGGCAGGAGCATCTAGAGGAAATATGGTACAAATTTAAAAGAATAGGTGACCATGCACTGGAAAGATGTGTACCCAGTAGAACAGTTCGTAATGGGAGGGAACCTCCTTGGTGTACTGTCACTGTAAAGGAACTTGTAAAGAAACAGAGATTACTGCATAATAGATGTTATACAAATCGTAGAGCTATAAATAGGAGATGCTGAATGAAAGGCATTTACCTGTCAAGAGATCAGTGTGTGGTGCCTTCAGTGACTACCGTAGTAGAATATTGTCAGATGATCTTTCACAGAACCCAAATAAATTCTGATCATACGTAAAGGCTGTTAGGGGCATCAAAGTTAGTGTCCAGTCCCAAACGAATGAGACAGGAACTGAAATTCCTCGATAGCAGAGCAAAAGCAAAAATGCTTAACTCAATTTTCAGATGTTCCTTTTCAAAGGAAAACCAAGGAGAACTGGCCCAATTTAATCCTTGTACCACTGAAAAGATGAGTGAAATCAGTAGTAGCGCCAGTGGTGTTGAGAAACAGCTCAAATTGTTAAAATTGAACAAAGCTCCAGGGTCCAATGGAATCTACATCTACATCGATACTCTGCAAATCACACGTAAGTGCCTGGCAGAGGGTTCATCAAACCACCTTCACAATAATTCTCTATTATTCCAATCTCGTACAGCATGTGGAAAAAACAGAAACCTATACCTTCGGTGCGAGCTCTGATTTCCCTTATTTTATTATGGTGATGTAGATTGGCATCAAAAACATATTTTCGCATTCGAAGGAGAAAGTTGGTGAATGAAATTCCGTGAAAAGATTCCGATGCAACGAAAAATGCCTTTGTTTTAATTATGTCCTCCACCCCAATTTTTATATCATTTCAGTGACAGTCATGACCCTATTTCATGATGATACAAAATGTGCTGCCCTTGTTTGAACTTTCTCGATTTGCCCTGTCAGTCCTATCTGGTAAGGATCCCACACCATGCAACAATATTCTAAAAGAGGGCGGACAGGCTTAGCAGGGGGAGACTCTTTAGTAGATCTGTTACATTTTCTAAATGTCCTGCCATACAGATATCTTTTCTAAATCGTTTTGGTCTCCTGATGACTTTACTAGTCGATAAACAACAATGTCATCTGCAAACAACCTAAGATGGCTGCTCAAATCGTCTCCTAAATCATTTATATAGATGAAGAACAGCAAAGGGCCTATAACACTACCTTGAGGAATGCCAGAAACCACTTCTGTTTTACTCGATGACTTTCCATCAGTTACTATGAACTGTGATCTCTCTGACAGGAAATCACAAATCCAATAACATAACTGAGACAATATTCCATAAGCATGCAATTTCACTACAATCTGCTTGTGTGGTATAGTGTCAAAAACCTTCTGAAAATCTAGAAATATGGCATCAATTTGAAATCCCTTGTTATTAGCATTCAACACTTCATGTGAGTAAAGATCTAGATGTGTTTCACAAGAAGATGTTTTCTTAATCATTGTTGACCTTGTATCAATAGACCGTTTCCTTCGAGGTAATTCGTAATGTTTGAACACAATATATATTCCAAAATCCTGCCCCATATCGACGTTAATGATATGGGCCTGTAATTTAGTGGACTACTACTACTACTACTACCTTTCTTGAATATTGGTGTAACCTGTACAACTTTCCAGTCTTTGGGTACGGATCTTTCATCGAACGAACGGTTGTATATGATTGTTAAATATGGAGCTATTGTATCAGCATACTCTGAAAGGAACCTAATTGGTATACAGCCCGGACCGGAAGACTTGCTTTTGTTATGTGATTTAAGTTGCTTCACTACTCCGAGGGTAACTACTTCTATGCTGCTCCTGTTGGCAACTGTTCTTGATTCAAATTCTGGAATATTTACTTCGTCTTCTTTGGTGAACAAATTTCAGAATGCTGTGTTTAGTAACTCTGCTTTGGTGGCGCTGTCGTCGATAGTATTTCCATTGCTATCGCACAGAAAAGGCATTGATTGTGTCTTGTTGCTAGCATACTTTACATATGACTAGAATCTCTTTGAATTTTCTGCCAGATTTTGAGACAGAGTTTCATTGTAGAAACTATTGTAAGCATCATGCATTGAAGTCCGTGCAAAATTTTGAGATTCTGTAAAACATCGCCTGTCTTGTAGATTTTGCTTCTCTTTAATTTGGCATGTTTTTTCGTTGTTTCTACAACAGTGTTCTCACCCGTTTTGTATACCAAGGGGATAAGCTCCATTGTTTGTTAATCAGATTGTATACTGAATTTGCAGCTGGCTGAGTTAGGCCCTCTTCTGTCTATAATCTATTGCAGATCCCTTGAACAAGAAACTGTGCACAGTTCTTGGAAAAAAGGCACAGGCCACACCCGCCTACAAGACTACAAGAAGGGTAGTAGAAGTGATACACAAAACTCCATTCAGTACGCTTAATATCGATTTGTTGTAGAATCTTGGAACATATTTGTAGCTCAAACATAATGAGGTATCTTGAACAGAATGATCTCAGTGCATGGATTCCAAAAACATTGATCATGTGAAACCCTACATGCATATTTCCTACATGGCATTCTGAAAGCTTTGGATAAAGGCAATCATGTAGATGCAGTATTTCTTGATTTCCAAAAAAGCATTTGACTCAGCACCACATGTATGCTTGTTAAAAGTATGTTCATATGGGGTATCAATTGAAATTTGTGACTGGGTTGGGGACTTCTTGGTAAGGAGGATATACCATGATACCTTGAATGGAGATCTATCGCCAGGTGTAGAAGTAACTTCAGGTATGCCCCAGGCAAGTGGGTTGGGAATCTTGATGTTCATGTTGAATATTAATTATCAAAGTGGTGCAGAGATTACCAACTTACTGTAAATGGCCACAAATGTAAAACCATACACTTCTCAAAATGAAAAAATGTAGTATCATAAGAATATAATATCAATGAGCCATAGTTGGTATTAGTGAACTCATACAAATACCTGGATACAACACTTTGCAGGAATACGTAATGAAATGATTACATAAGCTCAGTTGAGGGTAAAGCAGGTGACAGACTTTGGTTTATTGTTAGAATACTGGGGAAGTGCAATCAATCTACAAAGGAGATTGTTTACATATCACTCGTGCTCAATTGTGTGGGACTGGTGCCAAATAGGACTAATGGAATATTGAATGTATGCAGAGAAGACCAGCATAAACAGTCACAGAATTATTTAAGACATGGGAGAGTGTCACAGAGATACCAAAGAAACTGAAAGGAAGACTCTTGAAAATAGATTAATCTATCCCAAGAAAATCTATTAATAAAGTTTCAAGCACACTTTAAATGATGACTAGGAACGTTTTGTGACATTTTATGAGTTCCTAACCAGGAACAAATTACATAGTTTCATCTGTGTGCTTTGATAGATTATTTTTTGAATTTCTCCATGTTAATTTAGTATTAACTAGACACAGTTCTCACATTTTCGTTTGTGTCCGAAAGTAAACTGATTTTGTGACATTTTACATGTTCCTGACCAGAAGGAAATTTAGTCTCATCTGTGTGCTTTGGTTGTTTTAGGTTTTGAATCTCTACATGTTAATGTAAGTTATTAGACACAGTTCTCGCTCTTTTGTGAGTGTCTACTGCAGAGTTTTGTAGCAGGTGTCGATAATCATTTGTGTGTCTGTATATTGTAGTTTTCCACTGTCTTTAGTATGGATTGGGATTGTGATTGCTGTGTGCAGATGTGAGCCGAGTTCGCTCTCAGCTCCAGGCTGTGATGGCTTCGGTTACACAGCCTGAGGCTGCAGTGGCTGGGCATCATTGTTGTGGGCCAGCTGTGGGGACCAATGGACATCCAACATGACCCAGGAGTCCACTGATTGGTCCGCACCTTTGGCTAACCTAGTTACTGCTTGCATTGAGATTGACTCCTCACCAATGCTCAAAGTGGGAGGTCGCCTCTGGGCATGGCAGGTGGCAAAAGACTTCCCATGGGGCAAATGTAAGGCCTCCAAGTTATTCTGAAAAACATGTCCCAGGTGCTGTGTGTCGCTGACACTGTCCCACAGCCAGATGCAGTCACTTTTCCTGTCTCAGAGTAAACCTCTCAGCCTGCAAGATCAGGGCGGTCACAGAGGGTGGGATTATTGATAGTTGAGACCTCCAATGTTAGGCATGTTATGCGGCCCCTTAGGGAAATGGCTGTTAAGGAGAAGAAGAAAGCCAGTGAGCACTCTGTATGTATATTGAGTGTGAAGTCATTCGAGGTGTGGAATGGGTAATTCTGGATGCCATGAAAAGCACAGGTTGTAGTCAACTGCCGGTGATGGCTCACATTGTAGCAATGATGTGTGTTGCTTTGGATCAGAAGAGATTCTCTCTGGTTTCAAGCAACTATCAGAAGTGATAAAGGCTCCCAATCTTGTTTGCGAAATAAAAGCACAGCTAACCGCTTGCAGCATAGCTGACAGGACTATTTGCAGACCTCTGTTACAGATCCTAGTGGAGGATGTGAATTCAAGGCTTAGATGGTTCTGCAACTGTGTAGGCTACAGATTCCTCAACTTGCACCATAGGTTGGTGGGGTTTTGGGTTTTGCTAAATAGGTCAGGAATCCATTACACACAGGAGGTGGCTACATGGGTAGTGGGGGCTGTGTGGTGTGGGCTGCATGGTTTTTTAGATAAGAGGGTCTTGGGGAAACACAAAAACAGCTTCACTCTTAAAGAATGTGTAGGTTGAACACAGGAAGAACATAGATCTAGGGACCATCGGTATAACTGTTGTAAACTGTCATTATTCTGTTGGGAAAGTACCAGAGCTCCAAGCTCTAACAGAAAATACTGATGCTCAAATCGTTATAGGTGCTGAAAGCTGGCTAAAACTGGAGATAAGTTCAGCTGAAATTTTTGCGAAGGACCTAGTGGTATTCAGAAAGGATAAGCTAAACACGGTTATCAGTGGCGTGTTTGTTGCTGATAGAAGTAGTTTATCTTGTAATGAAATTAGGAACAAATAAACCTGAGCTAATAATGTACTGTAAACTCCCGAATCCTCCAAAAATAAACTAAGACTGTATCTAGTCAAAAAATCAGATAAAAATTTTCTTGATGCCTACCCGAGAGACAGTCTCCATTCCTTCCAAATTAACAGTGTAAGTGTAGACCAGATGTGGCTAAAGTTCAGATGAATATTATCAATAGCAATTGCGAAATTTATACCAAATAAACTAACAAATGCAGAGCTGATCCCACTTGGTACACAAAACAGGTCAGAACACTGTTGTAGAAACAATGAAAAAACATGTCAAATTTAAATGAACACAAAATCCCTGGGATTGGCAATCTTTTACTGAAGCTTGAAATTTAGCACAGACTTCAATGCGAGATGCTTATAATGGTTTCCACAACAAAACCTTGTCTCGATACCTGGCAGCAAATCCAAAGAGATTCTTGTAACATGTAAAGTATGTCAGCAGCAAGACACAATCAGTGCCTTCTCTGCATGATAGCAATGGAAATACTATTGATGACAGAGATGCTAAAGCAGAATTACTGAGCATGGCCTTCCGAAATTCCTTCACCAAAGAAGACTAGGTAAATATTCCAGAATTCGTATCAAGAACATGAGTAACTTAGAAGTAGATATCACAGGAGTAGAATTCAAATCATGAACAGCTGCCAACATGAGTAACTTAGAAGTAGATATCCCCAGAGTACTGAGGCAACTTAAATCATTTAATAAAAGCGAGTCTTCCAATCCAGACTGTACCAATTAGGTTGCTTTCAGAGTATGCTGATGCAATAGTTCCATACTTAACAATCCTATACAACTGCTCGCTCAACAAAAGACCCATACCAAAAGACTGGAAAGTTGCACTGGTCACACCAGTACTAAAGAAAGTCAATAGAAGTAATCCGCTAAAGTACACGCCCATATCATTAATGTCGATGCGCAACAGGGTTTTGGAACATATATTGTGTTTGAACATTATGAATTACCACAAAGAGAAATGTTTAACACAGATTTAGGAAACATCGTTCTTGTGTAACACAACTAGCTCTTTATTCACACGAAGTGTTGAGTGCTATCCACAAAGGATTTTTAAATTGATTCTGTATTCCTAGATTCCCAGAAAGCTTTTGACACCATACCTCACAAGCAGCTTCTAATCAGATTGTGTGCTAATGGAATATCATCTTAGTTATGCGACTGGATTCATGATTTCCTGTCAGAGGGCTCACAGTTCATAGTAACTGATGGAAAGGAATTGAGTAAAACAAGTGATTTCTGGTGTTCCCCAAGGTAGTGTTATAGGCCCTCTGCTGTTCCTTATTTATACAAATGATTCAGGAGACAATCTGAGCAGCTTCTTAGGTTGTTAGCAGATCGTTTACTGCCTAGTAAAGTCACCAGAAAATTTCAAAACAATTTGCAAAAGATAGCTTAATGGTGCAAAAAATGGCAACTGACCTGAAATAATGAGAAGTGTGAGGTCATCCATATGAGTGCTAAAATGAATCCGTTAAACTTCGGTTACATGGTAAATGAGTCAAACCTAAAGGTCACAATGTCAACTAAATACGTAGGAATTACAATTACAAACAACTTAAATTGGAAAGAACACACAGAAAATGTTGTGGGGAAGGTGAACTAAAGATTATGATTTATTGGCAAACACTTGGAAGATTCAATAGATCCACTAAAGAGACTACCTACACCACACTTGTCTGTCCTAGTTTGGAGTACTGCTGCATGGTGTGGAACCCTTACCTGCTAGGATCAACAGAGTACATTGAAAAAGTTCAAAGGAGGGGAGCACGTTTTACATTATCAAGAAATAAGGGAAAGAGTGTCACAGTATTTGGGGTGGATGTCATCAAAACAGTTGTGTTTGTCATTGCAGCAGAATTTTTTTGTAAAATTTGAATCACCAACTTTCTCCTCTGAGTGTGAAAATATTTTGCTGATGCTGACTTACATAGGGAGAAATGATCATCATAATAAAGTAAGAGCTTGCATGGAAAGATATTGGTGGTTGTTTTTTCCGTGTGCTGTTCGAAAGTGGAATAATAGAGAATTATTGTGATGATGCTTTGATGAAATCTCTGCCAGGCACTTACGTGTGATGTGCAGAGTATTCATGTAGATGTAGATGTAGAATATACTACAGTCCCCAATGCATTGCTCGCGTAGGGATCATGAGTATGAGATTAGAATAAATACTGCACACACAGAGGCATTCAAACAATCATTCTTCCCTCACTTCAAATGTGAATGGAACAGGAAGAAACCCTAATGATTGGTACAATAGGACGTACCCTCTACCATGCACCTTACAGTGGTTTGCAGAGTACAGATGTAGCTGCAGAAGTAGTAAGGGAAGCATTCATTAAGTAGAGAGAGAGAGAGAGAGAGAGAGAGAGAGAGAGACAGGGTACTAAACTATTTCCCGTATTATTCAGTCTGTGCATTGAGAAAGCAGCACATTAAATCAAGGAAGAATTTGGAAAGGGACTTAAAGTATGGTAAGAAGAAATGAAAACATTCAGTTTTGCTGAAAACATTCAGTTTTGCAAATTATATTGTAATTCTGTCAAAAGTAGGAGAAGATTTCGAAGATTTGTGGAATGGAATGAATTGTGTCTTGAAAAGAGGTTATAAGCCAAATGTCAACAAAAGTAAAATTAGGATAATGAACTGTTGTCAGATTAAATTACAACACTGAGGGAATTAAATTAGAGATTGAAACACTAAAAAGTGTTAGATAAGTTTTGATATGGGCAACATATTTGTTGATGTGTATGTGCAGGTTTTCTCATAAAATATGTAGCTTGAAAGTCTCCTTTGTCAGCATGTGTAAGCTGGTGATGACTGTACGTTAGGCCACTGAAAATTTGTTCCACAATGACCAGTGAACCTGGCTGCATGTCCGAAAGTCGTTCAAGCAAATTTATTGATGAATGATGAAGTGTAGAGGATATGCACTGTATTAAAAAAAAAGTGTCTCTGAAAAGGAGAGATTTGTTAACATCAAATAAAAATATGTTCATGAGTTTTGTCTGGAGTGCAGTCTTGTGCTAAAATGAAATATGGACAGTAAGCAATTCAGGCAAGAATAGAATAGGGGTTTTGAAATGTGGTGCTAAAATGAATGCTGAAGATTAAGTGGATAGATCGAATAACTGGTGAAGGGGTACTGAATCAAACTGGGCAGGGAAAAAATAAATAAATAAATAAATAAAAAATGGTGCAACGTGACTACAAGAAGAGATCAGATGATAGAACATATCCTGAGACATAAAGGAATTGTCAGTGTGGTAATTGGGGAGGAGGGGAGGGGGGGGGGGGGGAGTAAAAACTGTGGAGAGAATGGAAGGAGCTGTTGAGAGGAGAAGATTGTGGGCTAGGTTTAAAATCTGATACCTGTCGGAGATTTTATTATCGAAGATTTTCATGGCAGCATATTGAACTCCTTCCTGAGCCATTGACGACTCTAGTAATGCATAATGAAGGCCATTGTTTTCTTCTAGGATTGTAGTTGTGGGCATCGCTGTTCTTGTCACATTGTGGTGCAGTGTTTTTGACAAACTTTCATTAGTGAGTATACATATTCTGAAGGAGTAATTAGAATACCCAATTCCAGTAAGAGTAAATACAAGAAGTTTGTAGGCAAACACTACGTATTCTTCTCTCTGCTCACTTTTGTTTTATCAGTACTTTGTTTATAAGTGATGAGGTACCCCAGAATATTATGCAGTAATATATTAATGAGAGGATATATGCAAAATATCTAACATATTAATTTATTTGTTTTCAAAACTAGTCATTATATTATGCTGAACTTAACTGTTTAAGCACCTCAGTAAATATTTCTTATAGTTAAGAGTTTCGTCAATATGTGTACCAAAATATTCGCAGTAGCCATCCCTATTTTTTTTGTGCCTGTTCGTATGCTATGTTGTTGTTTGTGTTATTCAGTTTTTTGTTTCGTCCAGAACTGAGAATACTGTGGGGAGAATCCATTTTCAGAGAACCACTTAATAATTCTTTCAGAAAAATTGTTAGTAACTTTTCTGTTGATGTCTCTCTAGCAGGATTAAATATTAATTTTTTGTCTTCTCCTAAAATGTACTGGCTCTGCTTAATGTATGTTATGTGGAAGGTCATCCATGTACATGAGGGTAAAGAGTAGAAACAAAAATTGAAACCTGTGGGAATCCCTTTGTGATTTATCCTCAGCGGATGGGCTGTTCCCTGCGGTATTTGATAAACGTTCAGAGATGTAATTAGTGTAATAGTTCTTATACTGATGTGTATGGATTGCATATTACTGACTTGCTTATTTGGAGTGTATCTCCTCTCATGATATCTTCTTTCTTCCTTTCACGGGCTTTGTCCTCAGCACAGTTTGGCCTATGTCGGAGATGGAAATCTTGCATGTCCGTGTCCAACAAGCTGCCGAATAACAGATCTCACTCTTTGAAGACAATCATATATTCTTCCAACTTGTAGAACTTTAGGACACCCCGTATACAGGTGTCTGCAATTTCGATTTGCCACTTACATTAAATGCTCTAAATTTGTAGACGGCTCAGTGTAAATGCTCTATCATACTTCAAAGCAAACTAACTATCTGCTCTCTTTCACGACATTGTCCATTGTCACGGTGTGCGCTATTTGACGACAAACAGCTTGTTTCCAAGGCAGGGGCACAGCTGCACAGAGTAATCTCCAAACTGGCAGGTCACACAAAGCGTGACCACACTGCCACCCCTTCTCGGATCACACTCATTAACATGGACAAAAAACACAAATTCTCTGCACAAAAGTTTATCCAACTCCCCAAACCTACTAATAAAAATTAACTGTATGTTTGGTGATCATCATTTGTCAGTACTACACTGTGGTGATGAAAGTGGTAGCGGTGTGCACACATGCAGGTGGCAGTGTGTGTCGCACACACGAGGTGTAAAAGAGCAGTGCATTGGCAGAGTTGTCATTTGCACTCAGGTGATTCACACGAAAAGGTTTCTGGCGTGATCATGGCCACACAGTGGGAATTAACAGATACTGATCACGGATTGGTAGTTGGAGTTGGACGCGAAGGACATTCCGTTTGAGAAATGATTAGCGAATTTAATATTCTGAGATCCACAGTGTCAAAGGGTGTGCCAAGTTTGTGTACAGTTGTCAGTGCTAACATACAAGCAGCACTGCAGGAAATAAGTGCAGAAATCAATGCAGGATGTATGACGAATGTAGTGACTTGGCAAGACAGCCAAGCCACTCGGAGGTAGCCGAAAGGCACGTGTTAAGCTCACGCAGGCTGGCGTGAGGTCTGGAACATTACAAGGAAATGAGAACTTAGACAAACGGATGCAGTTGCTGTAATACTTAACTTTAATCCACAATTGTAGAACATCTCTCTTGACTGTACATGCTTTAAGATAAATATCAAATGGTATGGCGCCTTGCTGGGTCGTAGCAAATGATGTAGCTGAAGGCTATGCTAACTATCGTCTCGGCAAATGAGAGCGTATTTGTCAGGGTTGCATCGCTAGCAAAGTCGACTGTACAACTGGGGCGAGTGCTAGTAAGTCTCTCTAGACCTGCCGTGTGGTGGCGCTCGGTCTGCAATCACTGACAGTGGCGACACACGGGTCCGGCGTATACTAACGGACCGCGGCCGATTTAAAGGCTACCACCTAGCAAGTGTGGTGTCTGGCGGTGACACCACAACGAATGTATCCGTTAGGACACTCTCACAACTTTTGGCATTTATTGGGCTACGGCAGTCGGTGTTTATCGGGCTACGGCAGCAAATGACCGATGTGAGTGCCTTTGCTAACAGCATCGCCGGCAGAACCTCTCCTGAGCTTGTAACCGTATCGGTTGGACCCTAGATGACTGGAAAGCCATGGCTTGCTCAGGTAAAACCCAGTTTCCGTTGGTAAGAATTGATGGTAGGGTTGGAGTGTGGTGCTGACCCCACGAAACCGAGGACCCGAGTTGCCAATAAGGCACTGTGCAAGCTGATGGTGGGTCCATAATGGTGTGTGCTGTGTTTACAAGGAATGGACTGGATCCTCTGGTCCAACTGAACCCATCACTGACGACATATGTCATTTGCAGCCACTCGTAGACTGCACGTTGGCAAACAACGGAATGTTTATGGATGACAATACGCCACATCAAGGGACCACAATTATTTGTGATTGGTTTGAAGAACGTTCTGGACAATTCGAGCAAATGATTTGGCAACTCATCGAACAATCGTGGGACGTAAGCGAGAGGTCAGTTTGTGCTCAAAATCCTGCGCCGGCAACACTCTCGCAGTTATGGACAGCTGTAGAGGCGGCACGGCTCGGTATTTCTCCAGGGGACTTGCAGTGACTCGTCGAGTCCACGACATGTTGAATTGCTGCACTACACTGGGAAAAGGAGGTATAACACAATATTAGGAGGTCTCACGTGACTTTTTACATCCCAGTGTACATCATTGTGCAACACATCAGTTCAC
Organism: Schistocerca americana; assembly: GCF_021461395.2. Lineage (NCBI taxonomy): Eukaryota > Metazoa > Arthropoda > Insecta > Orthoptera > Acrididae > Schistocerca > Schistocerca americana. Next base: position 199,840,505 of record NC_060127.1, read on the forward strand.
TGAAGCTGTATGTTACACCTCACCGCTAAAATTTTCTCTGCTCGCAGCATTGTTTGAATTATTCAGCACAAATGTAAGCAATCTCTTTCTCTCGGACGAACCCCAATTTCAGTCGGTAAGAACTGATGGCAGGGTTCGAGTGTGGTGCTGACGCCAAGTTGTCAACGAGGCACTGCACTGCGCAAGCTGATGGTGGCTCCATAATGGTGTGTGCTGTGTTTACAAAGAATGGACTGTGCTATTAGCACAGCTCAAACTGGTTGCATGTAAAACTGTCACATTCACGTAAAAGAGGAATACGATTCGTACAAACACTTTGGGCAGATCACAAGTACTTTTATTTAAGTGTGGCTTTTCCTTAAGTATATTATGTTCCCAAATATTTGGTAAAAAAGATGTCAGTGAGGAAATCAGATGATAATATTCTATGTGTTTCTTTTTCTTTCTTATAACAAAGATTAACAATAAAAGCATAGTTGAATGTGTCTGGAAAAATTCTCTGTTCCAGTGACACATTAAATGTATCACTAAAGTCATTTCTCCAAAAGTAAATTCACTTGAGAAAACAGTTGTTGTGGTCTTCAGCCTGAAGACTATATTGATGCAGCTCAGTCCTGTGCAGACCCGCTTAACTACTGCAACGACATCCCTTGAACGTACTTACTGTAATCAACCTTTGGTCATCCTTCACAGTTTTTACCCCCCACACTTCCCTTCATTACAAAATTCATAATTTCCTGATGCATCACAACGTGTCCTATTGACCAATCTATTTTTGTTCGCAAGTTGTGCCAAAAATTTCTTTTTCCCACTATTCGATTCAGTACTTTCGTAGTTATTCAATGCCTATACCTAATCTGCAGCAACGCATTTTGAAAGCTTCATTGCTGTTGATAGCATCATCAGGTAGATCTGAGAATGCCATTACAAATCTTGATCTACTGACTACTGCTTATTCATAATGCAATTGATAACCTCCTGTTTGCTAAACTGAAAATAATTTGTTTCCAGCAGGATATTTTAAGTAACAGCTGCTGAACTCTCTCTGAGGTGCTGCAGTGTAGAGTTGTATCAGCTTTGGTGCACATGCCTCATTTCGGTGGTAGTTGATCAGGTAAATATGGAGTCTACCAAATACTGTGTCACTGTGGCTAGACCACACACACAATATACAAAAGGTGTACAGAATGCGATCTTCACACTCACCTTTCACAGCTGTAGCTGAGTACAATATGTGCACGTGACATTCTGTGGATTTTTGTGCCACAAAAATCTTGGCCAGGAGATTATATTGAGATTTGATTTTTATGGAACCTGTGGAAAACATTTGGTAGACTCCTTATTAATCAGTAACAGCGTTCAGTTAATTAGGGTGAGGGGACTGGATAATTTCTTCAGTTTATTCACAAAGACAAAATTATGTGCCTAATGTCACATCCAGTGACAACTGATTTCACCAATTTGACTACAGAGTCTTTATTCTATGGGTGAGAAATTCAACAGATAGTGTTCATACAATATCACTGTTATATCTGCATTGTCACGTCAGATGCCTAACAATTTGACAATAGAGTGGCAAGTTTGATAAAAGACGGACATACAGCCAAATTTATGTGTGTACGCTACTTTGCCAATTTCTGGTATAAGTGTAGCGACGCACCCCAGCAGTCTTCAGTCATAAAATTCATTTGGTTATCAGCTGAAATCATGGGGCATGAAGTCAACATCATGCAGCTGCAATCCCAAAAATTTGTTGAATACTCATTAAGCCATTAATCTGCGCAATGCCCAGATTTTGAATATTGTGTCTTATTGGAATACCTGCGTAGATTTTTGGGAAACAGATTTTACTGAAGTTGATTTATTCTTTTCCTGTCAGTCATCTGATGGACTAATTTAGTATTTTCTTCATTTGTAGGCCGCTTTCCTTTTGGTGGTTACTTTATGCAGAGACAGTCTGGAAGAATTAAGAAGAGAGAGAGAGAGAGAGAGAGAGAGAGAGAGAGAGAGAGAGAGAGTCCGTGTGATAACTCAAACAAACAACTATTCATCATTAAGATTATTCTTTATGAGGCAACCTGTAGAGATTAGTTCATTGGAACAGTTTTGAAGGAAATTGTATAACACACAGTTATTGTGATGGTGTTTACTTACAGGAAATAGTGGGTGGCATGCTTGACATAGACCACATGCTGTGGCGAAAGCCAAAGATGGAAAATTTCGATGCTCAGCGCCAGAAGGTAATGCAGTTAGTTCAATGGTGGAAGCCTCACGACTTCACACGAGGAACAAAACGTTCTCATGACAGCAGTTCATCATCATCATCATCACCATCATCTGACTCTGAATGATAAACTGTAAAACGACGTCATGATATGGTTTGTACATTAAAAACTCTTCTCTTAAACTTATCTTTCACTATGATGTGGACCAATTACATTATTGTTTTAAGCTACCTTTATTTTGTTACATTTTTATTTATTTATTTTCCTTTCTCTTTCTGTGATTTAAATTTAATTATTTTCAATCATGCGCACGGCCACACATGCATGCGCCCCCACACGTGCACACGGACATCGGGAGGACGACAGTTCAAACCCACAACTGGCCATCCAAATGCCTGGATGGTTCCTTTAAAAGAGCATGACCGGGTTTCTTCCCCATCCTTCCCTAATCCAATGGGACCCATGACCTCACTGTTTAGTCCCCTCCCCTAAATCATCCAACCCCCCCCCACACACACACACACACACACACAATGTTATCACACATTTATAAATTATTCTGTGGAGTAGAAATAGTTGTGAAGTACATATGATTTCAGTTTGTGTTTCAAATAAGTTTTATAATCCATTAGATACTTGACGTCACTTGGTTAGGCGATGATAGATTTTTACAGCTGAATACTTCACTTCTTCCTGTGCCACACTAGAACTGAGTGATAGCTAGTGTAAATCATTCCACTTCTAGTATTTTATTTATGAATCACTGCTGTTTTCAAACTTTGATTGGTTGTTGACAAAAACTTTGTGTAAATGTACTGTAAGGCTTTTGTCATTGTACCCACCTGTCTAAAAGAGCTGCCTAAAAGAGTTTCTAGAGTGGGCACCACTTGTCATCCTACGGCACATTTCCGTGCAACAAATAACATCTCCATCAATGGAGAGACACTCCACAATATGACGACATGATAGTTCATGAGAATGGGAAAGATCACATTTTTCAACATTTTTTATTTCCAAACTCCACTACTATCTGCAGTGGGAAAGTTTCAGAGATCAGCTATTCAAGAATGTCTGTGATATATGACTTCTAGTTCAAGTTCTTATCCTTAAAATATCATGCCACATTTGGTGATTTTCCCTTCATGTGTTAGAGAGAGAAAGTGAGAGAGAAAAGGGGGGGGGGGGGGCGACGACTGTATGAGGGGATAGATATAAGGAAAAGAAGTGTCACATGTGAAACGTATCAAGTTTTTAGTGTAGGAGACAAAGTTTTTTTGGGTTTGTGAGACTTTTTAAAAGGACCAAATATTTCAGTGGCAGCAGCTGAGATATTTGTTACATATTCAAGAAATAACAAGGTATCGTGTTGCTTTTCATAGATATTTCCCTCTCCTTATTTTTGTTAGTTTTGTGATCTCAGTACGAGATGTGGAGCTCCCTTTCCTATTAACTTCTACCATCATGTCTGTCCACAGTTGTGAAAGACTTCTCATTTACCCTCCTTTGCTGCAGATTAGATGGCACAGCTCTGAGGTAAAGATATGTACTCTGCTGCTCACTTTATGATGTGTGGTGAAGGTACTTCTGCTACATCACAATCTGTTCCCCCTTCCCCGTTCCATTCACGAGTGGTGCACGTGTAGGGTGACTGCCGGTGAACCCCCGTGTCAGCTTTAATTTCTCTGATTTTTCCTTGGGATCATTTTGTGAGTTATACAAGGTGTATCCTAATTAATGGCATAAATGCATACATTTGAAAGTATATGATGCAAGAAACAAAAACATATCACTAAACATAGGTCACTAGATGAATTGTTTGTGAGATAGTTGCTACTTTGTGGTTACCGGTCACCACTGACTTGATTCTGTGTAAATGTCACCCCAGTTAGGAAAAGGTAACAATACTGTACAAGATGAAGAAAAGTTATTAGAGATACTTTGGTAGAAGTGCAGGTGTTTTGAATGAACACAGTGACATTTACACAAGTGTACTTGTAGTTAAAGAAGTTGTTCAAAGTGTCATCCTTTCCTCGGATGCAGGCCTGTACTGCCAGGTATCAAAAATCGGAACGAATTAATAAATAAGTACTGAACCTGACAGAATGTATGCCACCCAGTAGCAGCCTGCCAAAAACCTCTTCCCCTCGTGACAAAACACCTACCAAATAAAGAAGAAGTAAATGTAAGTTGCAGTTGCCGATGCTGTGAGTCGACAGCTTGAATGCTGTGCTCACATACCGTGATAGTGGAATTTACAAAATGTGAATATAGCTAGTACAGTGTTCCACTTGGAATCCTTTGAGAAATGTTCTAATGAGCACTGGAATACAGTATGGAAAACTTTTGTGCAGAAGAGTTATGGTCAGTCTCAGTAAATCTTATTTCCGCTGCACTGACTGAAATTTCTCTCAGTGTCTTGCTCAGAGAATCTGAAATTAAGATTAAAACAAAGTAGTGGCTGCCTTGTCTTTCAAGATCTGCAACTGTTTCATTTGGATTATGGCAGATTGCATAGATATAATACCAGGAAGATTATTTATAGTGACACTTGTATATTTTGTAATCAGTCTCAAGCAATATTTCAGTTATGAACAAACTATAGACAGGAAATACTATTTTAAAAAATGGGAAACTTTTGTACGAGAAGCTCAGGGGTCCTGTTTGTGTCTGAAAGTGTTATGTGATTCAGCACAGGCTCTCTCATATCGTTTCAGTGTGTTTTCTTGGCGTGTAAAGACTTCTGTAAACAACTTTCATATTTTCTCTTAAACTGAATTTTACTTAAATTATCTTTTTCCCACTCCATTTCAGGCTGATGTCTCCAGATTCTCATCTTGGGATCATTATCTTGAGAGGAACTGCAGTGAACTCTCAAGAGTTTATCCAGAGTGCTCGCATTTGGGTTTCGGAGGAGGATGTAAGATACTGTAGAGGGCATAAAAGTCTACACAAGTCCCATGTTTACCTCTAAAGATGTGCAGATAATAGTGCATGTATGTGGTCTATATTTATTCAGTTTACAAAAATACTTAAATAAAGAGACATTATGTATTGTCCTGTTCTAGGTATTCAGTACCATTCACTTTTTTATGCACTGTATCAGCTTTTCATTATGCAGTGACCATCATAACTTGCATTTTTGCAACTTGTCCTCTTAAAAACTATGTAAGTAAACTGCAAATACAGATTCAGAATTCACCAAACAAAATAATGCTCAGTGTTGAGGTATAAGTGGTTCGTAACAGTCTGAACCCATCGGTTAGGGAGAGGCAAACATATTCATCTTTGGAAACTACAGTCCAACAAAAATTACTTGATAGTTGGCACTTCATTTTTTGGAACTGGTTTCCTCCAATCAAAATGCTCATCATCACACGCAAACTGTTCGCCTTTGCCAAACTGCCCCAAAAATTGGTCAGTTCAGTTTCAGTTCCTTTGTCCAGCTTTTTTTCTTGGTGTGTTTGGATCCTGAATCATGGATCTGGCACTTTTATTTCGTATTTCATATGCATGATAACCACACCAAAAACAACACACACACACGCACGCACGCACACACACACACACACACACACACACACACACACACACACACACACAACAATGCTAATAAAATACACACATTTCATACGCAGCGCTAACCAAACACTACTGGATGCATCCACACAAGATGTGATTCAGTGTCACATAGAAAGTTATCATAATCATAGAGATAGGCTTACACAGGATGACCTTCACACGACATTGTGTGAAGTCGGATTTTTGAAAGTTGCAGTTCATCATTGTGACTGGATCACCCCAGTTATAATTATGCTTACTTAATGCAGTGTTGTGGCATAGTGTAATAGCAAGCATATTAACCTACCGTGTAGGTCATATGTTTGAATCATCAACTGTTTCAAAACATTTTATTATGCTAGATCTAATCAATAGGATTTAAATTCAAATTTGGAAAGAAAAGTTGCTACTCACCATGTAGCGAAGACACTGAGTCGCAGATAGAGTGAACAAAAAGACTGTCACAATATAAGCTTTTGACCAACAAGGCCTTTGTCGAAAACAGACGTCACACAAACGCGCGCGCGCGCGCACACACACACACACACACACACACACACACACACACACACACACACACACACACAACTGCAACCTCCGGCAGCAAAAGCCACACTGTGAGCAACAGCAGCAATGCATGATGGGAGTGGCAACTGGGTGGGGGTGAGGGAAAGGGATAAGTGCTGCTGGGGAGTGTGCAAGGACGAGGTGGAAAGAGGGTAGGGCAGCTAGGTGCAGTCGGGCGGTTAGATGCGGGGCGAGGGAGAGGGTAGCGGAAAAGGAGAGAAGTAAAAAGACTAGGTGCGTTGGTGGAATGAGGGCTGTGTAGTGCTGGAATGGGAACACGGAAGGGGGGCTGGACGGGTGAGAAAAATGACAAGGAAGGTTGAGGCCAGGAGAGTTATGGAAACATGGAGTACATTACAGGGAGAGTTCCCACCTGTGCAATTGTTCTGTTGGGCTGTCCAACACATCTTTTATTTCAATGACTGCTTCACAGCCTGTGCCATATGGAGCCTTTCCACAAACATCAGCTTTTCTGAAATGTGCAGGTGGGAACTCTCCCTGCAATATATCCTACGTTCCCATAATCCTGCTGGCCTCAACCTTCGTTAGTCATTTTTCTCACCCATACAACCCCTTCCCTGTTTACATTTCAGCACTACACAGCCCTCTTTCCTGCAATGCACCCAGTCCATTTACTTCTCTCCTTTTCTGCTACCCCCCCCCCCTGCCCCCCCCCCCCCCCACCACCTCTTCTCGGCCCTCCGTCAACCTCGTGACTGCACCTAGCTGCCCTACCCTCTCTCCACCTTGTTCTTGCTTGGTCACCAGGAACACTTCACTATCCCCCACCCCTACCCTGCTATCCCTCCCCGTCCCCACCCCAGCAACCCAGTTGCTGCTCCCATCATGCAGTGCTGCTGTTGCTCGCAGTGTTGCTTCAGCTGTCAGAGGCTGCAGTCTGTGTGTGTGTGTGTGTGTGTGTGTGTGTGTGTGTGTGTGTGTGTGTGTGTGACCTATTTTTGACAAAGGCCTTGTTGGCTGAAAGCTTATATTGCGACAGTCTTTTTATTGTGTCTATCTGCAACTCAGCATCTCCGCTATATGGTGGGTAGCAACTTTCCTTTTTGTAATATTTTTGCATTCCAACCTGGATTTTCCATTGATAAATTTTTTTTTATTTCTAATTCTTTGTGCCTCATTTTCATCGTCGTGTTGACTTTTTTATTTGTTCTTGTTTTCTTCATGTCATTCTTTTCTTCATTTGAAAGCTGCCTATGTTGCCTATAATCTGCAGCCAAGTGCCAACAAGGACTGCTCATAGGTTGGTTGCACCCAAGTGCCAACAAGGACTGCTCATAGGTTGGTAATGTGGCAGCACATAGCCAGTCTGAGGATAGTTTCAGGTAATCAATGATAGCAAGGAACTGCAGTTTTCTTTTAGCACTGAAACTGAATTTCTTTTCTGTCTTGAGTTTGCTTGTAGAGGTTAGGTTTAATCGTTGTGAACAAAGCGATCCTAATTTTATCTCTGCCACAGATAGCTGACCACTGTTTTCTCAGATACACTGCACATCACGATGTTGTGGTTAGTGTAGGACATCAGTTTAAATTCAGGACTACAAAATGCATCATGTGCCACATTCAGTCATTAGTCACTTAAAATCAAAATAAAACTCAAGTTGTAAAGGAAATGCATCATTTACAACAACAAAACACATTGCACACACAAGCATCTGCCAACAGCAAAATGTGTCAAAGGCTTTAGCACAAAGACTATCAAATACTTCATAGCAACAAACTGTTTCTGATGATCGTGTCATCAGAAAGGTTTACATTTGGTTTGTTTGAGCAGTTGCCAGCAGGTTCATGCGCATGCGCAGTTGAGTCACATATGGCCAGTGCCTTGCTTTTGGCTACTTGTGCGGCTCTTGCTGTATCAGCAGTGGCAATGGGGACATAGTGTCCACATGACCTGTGATTAAGTTTAGTGATTTTGCTGCTTCCTCTTCGTTTATAGCTCTTACGTCAAATGAAAACAAAATGGATTTCTGTGCCAGGAGCTATAAAGTGAATTAAAATACATTCACATAATTATGGAAGGCTAAAATATGTTGTTAGTTTCAGTTTTCTGATTTTGTTTCACTTCCAGGGTTTTGACAGTCAGGCATTAATTGCCTTTCGCAATAATGAAGTTATTTCTGTCAATTTGCTAAAGAAATATGGCTTTTATTAATCTTTTCTCTAGAGGCAGTCAATTTATTTGAAATATTATTGGCTAGTATCAAATACTTGCTGAATTTCAGGTGCATGTTTTTATCTTCTGGCACACATGGCATTATGCCATAATAAAGAACCAAACATGAGATAACATAGTACTGGTACTCCAAGCAAATTTGCATCCAAAAACCATACTGAAAAGCTTAATATCAGGATGGGGCCTATTTCTTTGTGAATCTGGACGTAACGAATGTGCGCCTTAAGCCGAATTATGCATTTTAGTATGGTTTACAGAATTCCGATGCTCTCGGTGTATCGTCGGATGTCCTGTTTCACTTATGACGTAATGTAACATCTCTTAATGTTATATAGGTACGAACATATAGGCTTCCTACGTCATCGTAGCTGTGCAAGCGCAGTAATGCTGTTTTCTGGTTCTCTGTGACAACTCCAGAACCAAATTCTAACAGGTTGCAGGAAAATATTGCCAATGATGGTTTTAAAAGCTTTACTTTCAGTGTAAATTTCATTTCAAAGAAGGTGAATTATGTGTGTGAACGTGCTTTGAATTTCTTAAATCACAGAGCGTTTGATTCCCATTTAAGGCTTAACACTTTGAGGGCAGCCACTTAGATGAATTTCTAGCCCAGCGGACCAGACATTTATGTCAGTATTTAAAATCTTACTGGCATATTTGTCTGACGTATCTTAAAGTGGAACACATACAAAAAAAAAAGACCAACATTATATGTCAAAGCTTAGCTTTTCTTGCGGCTGTACTAAGTACATTTATTTAAACCATTAACTTTTCCTACTTGTGTGTTCGTGCTACTGAACAGTGATGTTGCTATTGGCTGACTACATCACAATATCTGCTATCATTGGCTGGGGAGATCATGTGACACGACCTACGATTGGCTGAGAGAAGCGAATCGCAATCTCGATTTTGATGCTTCGGAAACTAAGGTGCTGTGTTTGGTGGAATTTCAATACATACTTTCATATTATGAAAATATGCAGTGTGTCGTAATATGAAAATATGTAGTATACATGTTGCCCTATATCAAATATCTTTACAAAATGCATTTCTCTTCCAAGTTTCATTTTTTAAAGTGCTTGGCAGTTCTACGCCGGTGTATAAAATGTTAACCATTCAAAGGAGTGGTACATTACATGGTTTTGAGGGGAAGTATATCGTCACTTAACACAGAAAAAGTATTTTTTTAACCAGCAAATCTGGGAATTTTTTTTGCTTGTCCGTGTATATACCCTAACGTGTGATATTGACTTTTGTCCAGTAATAGGTTTTATTTAGATACTTCTCAAAGTATCTTCTGAACCCTCTGTGTTTATAGCTGAATAGCACCAGGTTAAACACTTCAAGCCTCAATCTCTCTTGTACTCCAATGGACCAGAACTTGTCCAAGAATGGCCTTTCAAACTGTTCGTAGATGTGACATTTTTTAGTCATGTCAGTGGCCCACAGCAAGACATGGCCCTGTGTATAAACTACCACAGAGCATATCTTCTGTGCTTCGGTCCAGTTCCTTTGAAAAATGTTCCAGAATGCTCTTTTGAACACAACTGGGTTTGTTTGCTTACTTTTTCAAGAATAGTGACATTGTAATAGTGATGATACCACTACGAAACACATTCAGTGGTGCCTCACTGACGCGTATCAAAATACATTGTGGCATAACTCAATTTCGTGCACACATTTCTCTCCCTAAATTTACTTTTCTGTCCAACGTATTTTATGAGAATGTTCCAATTTGGAAATTGGATTAGGATAGGTACTATGATCACTATTGGCAGAGATGCTATGCAATGGATCATGGATTTTCCTACCTTACTGTTGGCTTTCTCACTCCTTCCAGAATCAATTCTCCAATTGATTATGTTTAATCTTTTGCACACTATGTGATTTGTGATTTCTTTCCAGAATTAATTCTCCAATTGATTATGTTTAATCTTTTGCGTACTATGTGATTTGTAATTTCCTTCCTCATTGCAATTACATATTATACCATTCATGAAAGAGAGAAAGACAACAGTATAGTAAAAAATTTACAAAGTTATATAATTATCTTAAATTATTACAAATGTGCTAACTGTCTTCCAATGGCAACATCCTACTGCAGGTCACCAGATAATACATTTTAAGAACGTTGTGGGAGTTCTAAAACATAGAATTCATATTAATGTCTTTTAGTTTAGTGTGCGACTTAGCAATTTACCTTTTCTCCCCAATGATGTACAAAGACACCAGCATGGCTGCGGCAGCTATTCTCTCTTCGCAATGACTTTATCTCCAAAACTCTCCATTTAAAAGCGCAAGTCCTTGTTGCATCAGGAGAAGGAAATTAGGACATGGCTCGGTAGTAGAATGAAAACTTCCAACTTCCACATGTTGTAACTTTTACTTAAGACAATACAATTGCAGTTTGGTACACTCAATCAACTTATCAAGTACAGTTAGGCAACCAGCTATCGCCATCATTCAATATTCACAATAGATTGAGACGAGGAGAACAATTGGCACCAAAAGCATTCACTTGGCCTTGGAAAAAGTAAACTGCCACACCTGACACATCAAATAAATTGAAAAGGTGGGAGCAGACACCATCCTGGCATTTGCTAGCGATGTTGCGGTCCTTGGCAACACCCTAGAGGTAGTATCACTGATACTCGCTAATTTCTCCACAGCGTTGAAGAAAATTGGGCTCGTGGTTTGTGATGATAAAATGTCTCATCATATGATGTTGTCTGGCTCTCCTTCCTTACATTGTTGTTGGTGGGCATGTCTCTCAATGAATTACCTTGGGTCCATACTGACTAGTAAAAGAGAAGTGATGAAAGAAGTGCATCAATAAATAATGAACACTAATTATATGTTCTTCCATCTGAACAGTTTATTCAAGTCACATCTAATATAAGAAGAATGAGATTCAGCTGCATATGACATTAGTATGGCTAATACTTGTACGTGGTTGTGAAACCTGGGTGACAGCAACAACTGAAGAAGCAGTCTATACCTTCGAGAGAAAGATACTTTGAAAGATCTAGGGACCCATCTACAATAACATGGAATGTAAACTGGAACAAAGAAATATGCGGTTTGCAGAACCACACATTGGCCAAATATTAGGGCAGAAAAGGTTGTGGTGGTTTGGCCACGTTTTTCAGGCTGATGAATCCTTCCCTAATCAAGTCCTCCATTCTCAACTTTATGGAAAATAACCAAGGGGTTATCCAAAGATGTGATGGAAGGGTTGAGTATTACCAGTCCTTAAACAAATGGAGCCAACAGTGCTGGAAGATAAAGCTAGAGACAAGCAATGATGGACTACCATGTGCTGTAGTTACCTCCCCTGTTGTGAGGGACGGACTTACCTTTTTTATTGTACTTCTTGTTTTGTTTCTTTATAATTTTTGAACAATGTAAACTCCAGGTTGGAATGACAGCAATATAAGGAAAAGACAGATTGCTAATTACCACTTACAATTAGCTTTGAGCCACAGTCTTCATCAGAAAAAGAAAGAGAAACACACACCATTCATTCATGCAAGCACACCTCATACACACATGACCTCCCACTTGGGCAGCTCGGACCAGAATGCAACTGTCACATGGGATGAAAGTGGCTATCTGGAGGGGGCAGGGAAGGGGAAGGGGTAGAAGTGTATGGGTGGGGAGAGAGGGGAGCACTGTCTTACGGAGTGTGTAGGGACTATACTGCCAATAGGCACATCGTCTGGAGGCTGTGGGGAAAAATAAAGCAAAAAGGCGAAAGACAGACAGGTGCAGCGGCAAAGGGCAGCACACAAAGAGAGTGGGAGAGAAGAAACTGTTGGATGGAGGGTGTGGGAACACTATGTTACTGTAGAAACTAGGTGCATAACAATGGTAATTCATGACGAAATAGCTTGTTTTTATGACTTGTGTTACAACTGCTGCAGTATTAGAAAGAACTACTTAATTTTATTTAACAAACAGTGCCAAAACAAATGTAATCAAATTGCAAAACCACACCAGTCTTGGGTGCTTTTTTGAATTCACATTAATATTATACAACAACATTATGATTTTTAATGTAACAAAAAGTGTAATTGTACATTACATCTTAAACTCAATAGAAAGTGCAGCAGATAAGTGTAAAAGGAATCCAAAAGGTGTTTTTATCCATGTGGGAATGAATTCCCTTCAAAGCAGCAGTGAAGAATAAATCGAAAACCACACAAGGAACCTTATTTGAATGGCCAAAAGCCTCTACTCAACTTCCAGAATAATAATCAATGGTGCTGTGTCCAGGAGATTTGTGAGTGACAGTTATGTGTAGAGAATAAATGGCAATAAAAGAACAATGCAGTAAAATAGTAGTCATTTTCATTGATCCCAACAAATCTCTAAGTGCAAAGTGTCTTGCCAAGGATGCTCTACATCTGAGTAAGTTAAGATAAAAATATTTAGTAAGATGTTCACAGATACTTACCATCTTCTAAAAATTAGGGAACTTATAAATAGTGATTGCAAAAATCTTATGAAGAAATACAAGAGACCAAGCTAAGCCATTATCTTGAAAGAAATGTGCTAAAGCCTTTGAGAAACAGTCAAGGTAGGTATGTTATGCCCTAGAATACAAGTGGTGTAAATATATGCTTCAAATAACAAAAGCTCAATAATAGACGAATTGGAAATTTGCAAATACTATAGTTTTTGTTATTAAAAAGAGCACTGGTTTGCTGAGGACGCAATTAAAATTTTAACCAAAACAGGGAATTACAGGTCAGCAAATAGTTCTGCAGAAGAAACAAGTCACATGGAGGCTCATGTATACTTCTGCATAGTGATATAAATTATGAACCCAGAAATTGTCTTCAGTAAATCTTATAGTACTGTCAATATATAGAATCCCCTTGAGGTCAACAACAGAACTATTGTTATCTAAGTTTCAAATTATGCTAGAAGACCTTTATAGAGAAAGAAAGAAAAAAATCTAATAGCTGCTGGTTTTAGTATTGATATCACATGTGATAGTACATGGTGTGGCAAATAAAAGTATCCCATCTGAGTGGATACAATTGGAATTTGTGGCAGCATTAACGGAGAAGGAAAAGACCTACAGCTACTTCCAACAAATTGGAGCAACTACCCATACAGCCGGCCGAACATTGGAGCACACTTACAGAATCTTCATGCGTGACAGAGATGTTAGCAGAGATCAGTCTGGTCGCAGCCCTAACAGACGACTCAGGCCATCTGTTCTGTGTCTGTGTGATTACTTTGTGTGGGGAGCCCTCAAGTCTAAGGTGTATTGCAACAACCCTCTTAGCCTTCAAGCATTCCAGCAACACATTTCAGATGAGACTGCAGCAATTTCAGCAGTCCAGCTTCGATGCACCTTCAATAACGTGCTGATCAGTCCCAAAAGTGGTTACTTTCAACAACTGCTATAATCAGGTTAGTACTGTTTTTCCTTTCCTCTTCTGGTTTTTTGTACCCAGGACCAGTTTTATTTGCCCCACCCTGTAGCTATGTTTCAAGACTGAATTTCTTTGAATCTACTGGAAGCAATAGCCAGTGAGTAACATGTATTGACAATGTTTTATATATATATATATATATGTGATGTAACTTACCAAACGAAAGCGATGTTGGTTGCGAAAGGTAGAATTTTGTGTGTGTGATTGTGTTTGTTTGTGTGTCTATCGACCTGCCAGTGCTTTTGTTTGGTAAGTCTCATCATATATATATCAAAAAACAAAGATGATGTGACTTACCAAACGAAAGCGCTGGCAGGTCGAAAGACACACAAACAAACACAAACATACACACAAAATTCAAGCTTTCGCAACAAACTGTTGCCTCATCAGGAAAGAGGGAAGGACGAAAGGATGTGGGTTTTAAGGGAGAGGGTAAGGAGTTATTCCAATCCCGGGAGCGGAAAGACTTACCTTAGGGGGAAAAAAGGACGGGTATACACTCGCGCGCGCACACACACACACACACACACACACACACACACACATATCTGTCCACACATATACAGACACAAGCATATATATATATATATATATATATATATATATATATATATATATATATATATATATATATATATATATAATAATTCCACGTAGGAAATATATATCTACAAACAAAGATGATGTGACTTACCAAATGAAAGTGCTGGCAGGTCGACAGACACACAAACAAACACACAAAATTCAAGCTTTCGCAACAAACTGTTGCCTCATCAGGAAAGAGGGAAGGAGAGGGAAAGACGAAAGGATGTAGGTTTTAAGGGAGAGGGTAAGGAGTCATTCCAATCCCGGGAGCGGAAAGACTTACCTTAGGGGGAAAAAAGGACAGGTATACACTCGCACACACGCACATATCCATCCACACATACAGACACAAGCAGACATATTTAAAGAATAAGGTCTTTATAAACGACAACTCCTTCTACTCAATAGATGAGTTCTTAGACATGAAGTAGTAACTAAAAAATAATAATTAATTATTTTGCGTAAAGAGAACTTAGGTTAAAGTGACATGTTCCACATCATTACGTACACATATTCATGATCTACGGAACAAGGATTAATCTATGTATGTATGTATGTATGTACATCAGGATTCAGAAAAAATGCACAAATTTGTAATCAGTACCCTCAGCAACTTAGAAACTTGGTCTCAGCTAAATGGGTTGAATTTAACATATCTAAGGCTCACATGATACAATTCAAAACCAAATGGTCAAAATGTAAACAGATTAAGATTATCCATGACAGCCAAGATAACTGTCTCTTAGGATTAAATCTGGATAAATATTTGAGCTGGCAGGCACACAATGAGTACCTAGCAAGCAAATTGAGTAGCTTTGCATTTGCAATACAAATATTATTAATTGCAAGTGACATGGACACATGAAATTAGTGTGTACAGTCTACTTTGAGTCCGTTATTAGGTCTGGTATTGTTTTTTGGAAAACTCGACAAATGTAGAGTGGATAGTAAAAATTGAAGTAAAAATGATTCGAAATTTGTGCACAGTAAATCATTAAGAACCACGTTGTCCATTACTTAGAAAACTCAATTTTTAACTCTGCTGTCTCCATATATACACTGCTGGAAAAAAACAAGTACACCTGGAAAGAAAACGTTGATTCTGATCCAATGACAGCATATGGCACCTGGGGCTAGTAGATGTACTGATAATGGTTGCAATGTCATAATAGGGAAAGCTCATAGCCGAAAGGCTCAGTGTAGTGCAAATGTGTGAAGCAAGCAGGCAACCATGCCATGGAGATGCTCTTGTGCTTGCTATGTGAACATCCTCACACCTGTGGATGATGTTCTGGAAGTCCACACAGCACAGATGCCCACCAAGATCATTGTATTGTAAGGGTAGCAGTGGCATATTGTACAGCTACCATAGCACAGATAATAGGGCTTGTGAGTCAAGACATGTCAACACAAACTGTTGGGAACCGGTTATTAGTAAAGGGACTATGGGCATGCACTCCTCTAGCTTGTGTTCCAATCACACCACACGATTAAAGTGCACTGCTCAACTGGTGCCGTTAAAGGATCACTTGGAACATGGAATGGCACACTGTGGCCTTCAGTGCTGAAAACAGATTCTGTCTGCCTACAAGTGACGGTCATCTGCGCATACGACATAGACCTGGTGAGCACTGTCTTGTAAAGAGCATTCGTCCGAGCGTCGGGTCTTATTGTTTGGGGTACGATAAGCTACACCTCTTGTTCACCTTTGGTGTTTCTGGAGGAGACACTAACCAGTGCTCAATATGTGCAGACTGTTGTTAGAACCTTTCTTTTGCCGGTTTTGCGACAGGAGGATGATGGGCTGCCTGTGAAGCTCAATGTGCTCTGCAAGACATGAAGGAACTTCCGTGGCTAGCACGATCTCCACACTTTTCTCCGGTCAAGCTCAAGTGGGATATGATGGGACAAGAATTGACTCGTGTGACTTGCCAACTAACAACTCCTACATAACTACAGGAACAGGTTGAGCAGGCATGGCATAATGTATCCCAGAACAGTACTTGCCATCTGTACGTACTAATATGGGTGATTCAGCATGGGTTGATAGCTGGTACCTTAGAACCATTTGTGCTATTAATGTGTAAATATAATCATGTCATGTACTCCATAAGCACAGTTGTAACAATAAATCTTGAGTGAACTGGAAACCTCTAAAAGGGAGTGCTAATTTTTTTCTGGCAGTGTATATAAGATAAATATCTTTCTGTATACCAAACATGAATTATTTTAAGGGAACCATTTTGAAAGTCTCTTCAGGTTTGCTGCCCGATCCTAAAATCAACTTGCCTCGATATTTTGGCGATCCAGCTGGTCGCCATCTTCAGGAAAATGCCGCTTCTGCTGATGAGTCCCGCTGAGAACTGACGCCAGGTTGCAAATCGACGTCCTATATAGGCCACCGTTCAGTACACGGCGCATGCGCCGCCCATCACGGTTTCTGCCTTCCTAGACAGGGAGGTGGCGCCACCCTTAGTGAAACACTGCTGGCAGCGATATATCGCAATCAAGGCCGCACCGAAGAACGTGGATACCTTCTTCGTCTGGCCGCATGGATATGATGCTCTTCAACTGTCTTCATCCCCGTATCAAATTTACTATGGAGGTTGAAAATTTTTAGACGTTATGGTTTATAAAAAACCAGATGGTACTTTGGGACACAGTATTCATCGAAAGCCGACACACACAGATTGGTATCTGCATCCTAAGAGTTGTCATCCACCACACCAACGCAGTGGCATCCTTAGGACTTTGGTATGGAGAGCATATGCCATTTCCGACACAGACAGCTTAACCCAAAAACTTGAGCATTTGATGGCTGTTTTTAAGGAAAATGGATACACCAAGAAGCAGATTCGTCGGGCTATGGAGTTTGGACCATCTCCGGAGGTGTATGGAGGGGAACATAGATCTGTGGCCTTTCTTCCTTATGCTGGAGGCTTATCGTTTAAGATTGGATGAATTTTAAGGAATTTTAACATTAAGAGTGTGTTCCATCCACCTTCTAAGATTAGGGCTCTGCTCGGCTCTGTGAAAGATGATTTGGGGCTTTGGAAACCCAGTGTGTACAAAATTCCGTGTCAATGTGGGAAAGCTTACATTGGCTGTTCGATTCGCTCAGTGCATGACAGGTGTGTGGAACATTGCCGTCATACAAGACTACAACAGCCGGAAAAATTGGGAGTAGCAGAACACTGCCTAAATGAGGCACACAGTATGAAATTTGGTGAAACTGTGGTTGTTGCCAACATTTCTGGTTTTTGGAACAGTGTCTATAAAGAGGCGATTGAAATTAGGTTGGCTGATAATTTAATCAGCAGAGACAATGGGTTTCCTCTTAGCAAGACGCTGAATCCTGTATTATCTCGCATCAAAACTGAACGTTCTTTGGTGCGGCCTTGATTGCGATATATCGTTGCCAACAGTGTTTTACTAAGGGCGGCGCCGCCTCCATGTCTAGGAAGGCAGAAACCGTGATGGGCGGCGCACGTGCTGTGTACTTAACGGTGGCCTATATAGGACGTCGATTTGCAACCTGGCGTCAGTTCTCAGCGGGACTCATCAGCAGAAGCAGCATTTTCCTGAAGATGGCGACCAGTTGGATCACCGAAATATCGAGTCAAGTTGATTTTAGGATCTGGCAGCAAACCCAAAGAGACTTTCAAGACTTATTACACCAGGAAAGCCTACGTAATCACAGGAAACCATTTTGTTTATTAACATAACACAAGAAAGAAAGAAAATTTTATGCTTCCCACCACCTCAAATTGTATGCACAGGGATCTCAATATATGGGAATGAAAATTTATAATATATTAAAAAGGGACAAGTTAATGCAGTTGAATTTAAGTCTACTTAAAAAAAGCTACATGAGGTGTTGAGACTGAAATGTTGTTACTCAGTGGATGAATTCATGCAGGATGAACTGGAAATGTGAGCCGGACTCAAAGTGTTACATATCGTAAGAAGTATCATTTTAATGATGTTCTTTATTTTAGTATTATTATTTGTGTAAAAATCATTTTAAATGTATTAAACAATTTTGACATGTCTCCTGCATGCAAATCAAATAGATTGCAAATGTATGTCATTATACGGATAAACCACAATTTCACTAATGTCCCTGAATTCACACAGCCACGTTACATCCATAAAAGAAAAAGAAAAATGTTCACTCTTATTCCCAATTAGAACAACTACTTCCATATTTTCATGAAAATATTAAGACCACAAGCCCATTAACAGTTCTGAGAAACAAAATTGTCTCCCATTTATGACATTAATATTAACCGTAAAGTCAGTACTGCTTTTTTTTAAAAAAAATGGCTATAGAATATAGCTGTTGTGTTTTTCAGTTAGTGTATTAGTGTTATCATCATATAACAACATCTGTATTTATCATAAAATAATAGTTATCTGCACGTTATAAGAGCATAGATACTTTTCATTCACCTAACATGTATCTTTAGATATTGAATCAACAAAATGAAAACAGTGGAAGGAGTGGCTGACAAGTTACATTTTTAAATGTCTGTTTAATTGTCACACAAATTATCTCATGTAATTCTTTTATTTCTTTCAGAAGTGCCTCTGTTCCACCAATGAACCAGCTACTACTAACATTCAGATACTTTACCTCTGGTGATTTCTTTCTGTCCATTGGAGACTTTATTGACATTGACAAGGAGACAGCCAGCAGGATTATTAAAAGTACGTTTATGTCAATGGACAACGTGCTCAAGAGACACTTTTTTTTAATATTTCAGTTCTCCGTTGTAATTAAATGAAAATAAAATAAACAAATGTAAAAGAATTAATATATTTTTATTCTGAAACCATTTGCTTTAATGTCTCTTTTTCTAATACTAATTTTGAGCTTTGTTGTTGTTGTGGTCTTTAGTCCAGAGACTGGTTTGATGCAGCTCTCCATGCTACTCTATCCTATGCAAGCTTCTTCATCTCCGAGTAACTACTGCAACCAACATCCTGAATTTGCTTAGTGTATTCATCTCTTGGTCTACCTCTACAATTTTTACCCTCCACAATTCCCTCCAATACTAAATTGGTGATCCCTTGGTGCCTCGGAATGTGTCCTGCCAACCAGTCCCTTCTTTTAGTCAGGTTATGCCACAATTTCCACTTCTTCCCAATTATATTCAGTACCTCCTCATTAGTTACGTGATCTACCCATCTAATCTTCAGCATTCTTCTGTAGTACCACATTTCGAAAGCTTCTACACTCTTCTTGCCTAAACTACTTATCGTCCACGTTTCCCTTCCATACATGGCTACACTTCACACAAATACTTTCAGAAAAGACTTCCTGACACTTAAATCTATATTGATGTTAACAAATTTCTCTTCTTTAGGAACGCTTTCCTTGCCATTGCCAGTCTACATTTTATATCCTCTCTACTTTGACCATCATCAGTTATTTTGCTCCCCAAATAGCAAAACTCCTTTACTACTTTAAGTGTCTCATTTCCTAATCTAATACCCTCAACATCACCCGACTTAATTCGACTACATTCCATTATCCTCGTTTTGCTTTTGTTGATGTTCATCTTATATTCTCCTTTCAAGACACTGTTCATTCCGTTCAACTGCTCTTCCAAGTCCTTTGCTGTCTCTGACAGAATTACAATGTCATCGGCAAACCGCAAAGTTTTTATTTCTTCTCCATGGATTTTGATTGCTACTCCGAATTTTTCTTTTGTTTCCTTTCCTGCTTGCTCAATATACAGATTGAATAACATCGGGGAGAGGCTACAACCCTGTCTCACTCCCTTCCCGACCACTGCTTCCCTTTCATGCCCCTTGAGTCTTATAACTGCCATCTGGTTTCTGTACAAATTGTAAATAGCTTTTCGCTCCCTGTATTTTACCCCTGCCACCTTCAGAATTCTAAAGAGAGTATTCCAGTCAACATTGTCAAAAGCTTTCTCTTAAGTCTACAAATGCTAGAAATGTAGGTTTGTCTTTCCTTAATCCATCTTCTAAGGTAAGTCATAGTGTTAGTATCGCCTAACGTGTTCCAACATTTCAATGGAATCCAAACTGAACTCCCTCAAGTTCAGCTTTTTCCAGCCATGACTTATAAAACTGATAGTTCAGTAATCTTCACACCTGTCGACAGCTGCTTTCTTTTTAATTGGAATTATTATATTGTTCTTGAAGTCTGTGGATATTTCGCCTGTCCCATACATCTTGCTCACCAGATGGCAGAGTTATGTCATGGCTGGCTCTCCCAAGGCTATCGGTAGCTCTGATGGAATGTTGTCTGTTCCTGGTGCCTTTTTTTGGCTTAGGTCTTCCAGTGCTCTGCCAAGTTCTTCATACAGTATCATATCTCCCATCTCATCTTCCTCCTCAATTTCCATAATATTGCCCTTAAGTACATTGTCCTTGTATAGACCCCCTCCCTCCCTCCATCTTTCTGCTTTCCCGTCTTTGCTTAGGGCTGGTTTTCCTTATGAAATTTTGATATTCTCTTTTCTCCAAAGGTCTCTTTAATTTTTCTGTAAGCAGCATCTATCTTACCCCTAGTGATATATGCCTCTACCTCCTTACATTTGTCCTCTAGCCATCCTTGCTTAGCCATTTTGCACTTCTTGTCTATCTCATTTTTGAGATGTTTGTATTCCTTTTTGCCTGCTTCATTTACTGCATTTTTATATTTTCTCCTTTCATCAGTTAAATTCAATATCTCTTCTATTACCCAAGGATTTCTGCTAGTCCTCTTCTTTTTACCTGCTTGATCATCTGCAGTCTTCACTATTTCATCTCTGAAAGCTACCCATTCTTCTTCTACTGTATTTCCCCTGTATTTGTCAACTGTTCCCTAATGCTCTCTCTGAAACTCTCTACAATCTCTGGTTCTTTCAGTTTATGCAGGTCCCATCTCCTTAAATTCATACATTTTTGCAGTTTCTTCAGTTTTAATCCACAGCTCATAACCAATAAATTGTGGTCAGAATCCACATCTGCCCCTGGAAATGTCTTACAATTTAAAAGTTGGTTCCTAAATCTTTGTCTTACTATTATATAATCTATCTGAATTTTCCCATCTCTCCAGGCCTCTTCCATGTATACAACCTTCTTTCATGATTCTTAAACCAAGTGTCAGCTATGGTTACGTCATGCACCATGAAAAATTCTACCAGGCGGCTTCCTCTTTCATTCCTTACCCCCATTCCATTTTCACCTACTACTTTCCCTTCTCTGCCTTTTCATACTGTTGAATTCCAGATCCCCATGACTCTTAAATTTTCGTCTCCTTTAACGATCTGAGTAATGTCTTTTATTGCATCATACACTTCTTCAATCTCTTCACCATCTGCGAAGCTAGTTAGCATATAAACTTTTACTACTGTGATAGGCATGGGCTTGGAATCTATCTTGGCTACAATAATGTGTTCACTATGCTGTTCATAGTAGCTTATCCACACTCCTATTTTTTTATTCAGTATTAAACCTACTCCTGCATTACCCCTATTTTATTTTGTATTTAGCCTATAACCCTGTATTCATCTGACCAGAAGTCTTGTTCCTCCTGCCACCGAACTTCACTAATTCCCCCTATATCTAACTTTAAGCTGTCCATTTCTCTTTTTAAATTTTCTAACCCACCTGCCCGATTAAAGGATCTACATTCCACACTCCAATCCATTTCTTCTGATAACGACATCCTCCTGCGTAGTCCCCGCCTGGAAATCCGAATGGGGGAGTAGTTTACCTGTGGAATATTTTACGCAAGAGGACACCATCGTCATTTAACCATACAGTAAAGCTGCATGCCCTCGGGAAAAATTATGGCTGTAGTTTTGCCTTGCTTACAGCCGTTTGCAGTACCAGCACAGCAATGCTGTTTTGGTTAATTTTTACAAGGTCTGATTGGTCTATCATCCAGACTGTTGCCCCTGCAACTACTGAAAAGTCTGCTGCCCCTCTTCAGGAACCACACATTTGTCTGAGCTTTATGTTCTTTCAACTGACACAGTTGTTCCTGTGTTGTCTAGTTCTTGTCATGCTACTTTTGAAGTGGCACCACCTTTAATTCTGGTAATTCTTTCACATTTGAGAATAGATATTTTTATTCTAAACAAAAACTGACAGTTTTAAGCTGAGATTTTTGTAGAAAATAAGAACACAATGAATGTGTCACATCTCCAATTACTTCCCCTTCCCTCCCAGAGTACATATAGCTTCTAGAGGTGATTGCACAAGCCAAAATTATATATGAAATAGTTCCTGTTACTCAGACATTTGGGGGCAGTAGATCCACGCCAAATTACTGATCCAGATCATGTTTTTCCTTTATTAGAGCTTTTTCCATGGATGCACGGGAGAAAATATAAATTTTTTGTCACTTTGATCTAAATGCAAAAATCACCAACTTCTGTGTTAACGTCTCATCTCCGAAATTAGAATTGATGTTGTTTTGCCATACTCTCCACGTGAAAACCTACACGTGGATCATTTTGGCTCCAAGTTATGGCTCTCATCCAGTGCGAAAGCGGAATTGATCCAAGTGCAAAATATTATTATGATTGTGAGTTAAAGTTTGGAATTTGTGTAATATATTAAGTCAAAATAGTTGCTTATTTTTTATAACAATGATTGAATAAATATTGCATACAACTGACTACAGAGTAATTTTTCAACTGGTAACAAAAGATTATGTTGACTGTATAGAACTCAGCTGCCCCATTCCAGTCATTTTTTCATTTTTGACTGTGTTTATATTCTCTTTCCTCTTTGCTGCGCATTATATTCTCTTTGCTGTGTACAAGTGTAAGGTTCTTGCTGTTTGTATGTACATTTTCGAAGTTAGAATAGTGTGTCAGTGAAATGGACAACAGAAATACATGCTCTAGAGATGAAAATACGTTAGCATTACAAAATTCATTGAGCGGTTATGAAAGTAATGTGGATTTTTCCAGCAATCATTCATCCTACCAGCCCCCAGACCATGTGAAAGGCTATAGAGGTGTGTATATTTATGAAGAGTGGTTATAATATAATGTAATTTGGAATGATTGCCATTAGATTAAAACAGCTTTGCTGGAGATTTGACCATCTCTCTGATTTAGTAACTTGCATTTTACCTTCCTACTGTGTAGATCTTGGCATTTGATTTTTATCAGAGATTTTATTACTTCCAGATATCTTTCAAGAGATTGGCCAGTCTTCTTCTAGTGTGATAGGTAATTTAGGAGAAGATGTCGACAATGAAGAGACTGATGAACATATTAGAGGCAGAATACGGCTAAGAAATATGGATGGAGTAGAAGAATAAAAAGAAAATCCAAAATAACAGCAGGTCAGGAATACACCAACATAAATTGTAACACTGTGACAGAAAAAGTATTCATGCCTGTTGAATATAACTGCCACCATAAATGCAGTGAGTAAGTTCCTGCTCAAAATCAGAAAATGACGCATAACATGTATTACCAGTTATCTTCATTGGATACACAAACGACTTGGTTATGTAATGTTTAAAAACTATAGTACCCAAATGATGTAAGAAAAGGTGTTCTATTCAGGCACCTAGCAACAAAAGTGTGACAAGACAGTTCGTATTATGTGATAAAAGAGTTTGTAAAAATTTCTCGCTGTGTGTGACGCAAGTTAGCAATAAAAGAATTGATTATACACTATGAATTTAAAAAAGTCTCTGGAATACCTGAAAATGACAAAAGGGGACGAATATCTCATCCTAGCAAGATCTCTGAGGAGAAAGTGACATGGATCAGAGACCATATTAAAACTTTCGTAAATACACGAATGGTCACAGGTTTGTTTGATCCATGAGAAAGTGTCACAGAGGTACTGAAGAAGCTGAAATGACAGACTTAAAGGCAGACGTAAACTGTTCCGAGGAAGTCTACTAACAAAGTTTCATGAACCGTCTTTAAATTATGACTCTAGGAACGTACTACAACCCCTGCATATTGCCCACATAGGGATCGTGAGGATAAGATTAGAATAATTACACTGTGCACAGAGGCATTCAATCATTCTTCACACATCCCATACGTTAACGGAATGGGAATAGACCCTAATAACTTGCACAATTAGGTGTACCCTCTGCCATGCACTTCACAGTGGTTTGCAGATTATGGATGTAGATGTAGATACAAGAGTGACTATGGAAAAAGAAAGTCTTCACATCAGTACTTGTCTCCAGGGCTGTCCATTAGTATAATGTATGAAGTATTCAAAGAAAAATGCGAGGCAGAGGAAAAGCCAATTCTAAAAAAGTATGTCTACAAAACAGTGTTCACAACAGAGTTCAGTTCACTATTTTACAGAACTAAAACAGAGACATCCAAAACATGTGTAGCAAAAAAACAAAAGAAGACCTAGAAACATGCTTAGTTTTAAGAAACCAGGAGGATGACAATATCAAATTGGCAACTAAAGTGTGAGGTATTTAGAATGACTGTAAAGCAAAAGTTAAAGATGTTAAATCTTTACAACTTTTGACTTGGAGTGCACACTTCCCCTTCCATATTTAAATACAAGTGAGTTCTATTATCAAAGGCAACTTAAGATGCTCAGTTTCAGAGTAAATTCCTACCTAAAACACGGAGAAAAAATTGTAATGAACAAGTGGCCTGAACATTGTGGGGCGAGAGGTTTTCAGGAAGTGATTTCCTCACACCATCACTATAAAGAAAATTCTCTGCCAGATTTCATCAAAACCCTGCACCTTTTTAGTGGCTGTCACTGTAGACAGAACTGAAAGTGGAACATATTACATTCTGTTATGTTTCTGGTCAGCAAATTGTCTCATTTCGAAAATACTGTTATGTGCTACCTTGTGAGTGTCGTACATTCTTACCAAATGACATGGCTTTTTCTTTCATAAGTCGAGAGCAGAAGAGATGAACAGACATCCTTATGCCTCAGGCAAGGATGGACCTTGGGCGTGGCTGATGGAAGTGTAAACCTTGCATAGTTCGAGACCTGACAAGTTTCTGGATTTTGAAAGCCTAGCAGATCGCTCCAAAGGCTACCAATCTGTCTTTCGGGAGGATGCAAAGATATCACAAATGTGAAAAACAAAATTCTTCAAGGACTCGAATTTCATGTGTTACAATGATGGCTATATAGAATAGCATGAAGCAACTGACTTCAAACCTAATAACAGATTTTCAGGCATTTCTGCCAAGCCTCCGAAATTACATACCTGCACTAGAAAGGGCAGCAAAGCCAATACCACACAATAATTTGTTCCACCAGTTCACCATCCATTCTACCCACTAATTTCGTGTGTACTCAGAAAAGGAAGGGGCGATAAGGCTCAGGACGATGAAAACGTGCTACCCTCCAGATCTTAATTACCTTGTTCCGATGTGACACAGCTTTAATTGCAGCATTTGTTTGTAGCAAAGTGATCCAAGCGATTTTTAGGGCAAAAACAAAACATTTTGTATCTTCTAACAAAAAGATTTCAATACAACATTAATTTATTCACATTCATTAGTCATTAGTAGATCAAACTATGAAAATGTCAAATTTCCTTAAAACAAACACAAAAGCTTTTCCCTAGTTTTCTCAAAATGATGAGAATGCCATTTGGATCAGTATGGTTCTGCCATCACCATTTAAGTTGAGATACAGTAACAACAGCCTCCAGTTTGGATATGTGTCACAGGCACATTTCTACCTTAACAATTTAAAAAGACTAGCTTAGCTGCTGATCCGCTTTAATACTAGTATAACAAAATACTTTTTTTAAAAATTTTCATCCTCTATTGTACCCCCTTCTAAAAATGATGCAACACGTTTTTTTAAATTTATAACTGAGAATCCAAGTACCAATTTTCATAGGTCTAACTTCAAAATTGCCTTAATAGTGACATATTTTCAAAAAGGCTTTCATATCCTATTTCACTCTCTTAGGAGTGTAATTTTGAACAATGCCTTCTTAAATGATGCCTATAGTAAAAGACTCACACCCTCTCCAAAGTTCAAGTTTCTATCCTTAGCGGTTTGGGCCGGCCTGATGAGACAGTGAATCAGCCTGGCACAATTCCATCCCCTTGGGCAGGTTGTACTAAACACGCAAACAAAGTTGACACTCGGTGCGGTGGCTGATGGGAGTGACCGTAAAGGCATTTCCCTTTTGCCGTCGCTCCCATCAGCCACGGTGTCGAGTGCCAACTTTGAAAGCACGAATATTAGTTCAAATGTGTGTGAAATCTTATGGGACTTAACTGCTAAGGTCATCAGTCCCTGAGCTTACACATTACTTAACCTAAATCATCCTAAGGACAAACACACACACCCACACACACACCCATGCCCGAGAGAGGACTTGAACCTCCACCGGGATCAGCCGCACAGTCCATGACTGCAGCGCCCTAGACCACTTGGCTAATCCCGCACGGCTGAATATTAGTCTCCTGTTAGCAACCGGTTTAACTCTACTCTTGGAATAGATGGAAAAATGCATTGTGTGAACCCAGTATAATGCAAACTCTGACTAAGTTAAGTTTCGGTTTCTGGCAATTAGCGACCTTAACTGGGAAATAAGTTTTCAAGACGGCAGGAATAGTGACAGATTCAGATAGTGATGGCTGAGATTTTCGCTGAATTGTTCATGAGAATGAGGACGGAGAAGAAAATGAGACAACGCCAATTCCAAATTTATGTCCAGATTTCTTTAATCAAAGGAAGCCATGCTTCATCTTTTCAGTCTCGTACCTTATGTAATAAACTGGAGCATGTGATGGACAGGTGAAAGTATTTCTCTGTTTTCAAAAATTATAGTTTATTTGCAGTAATATGCATTTAATGCCAGTATTTAGTCTTATTTACGTAAGACAGGTACATTAAAATGACAATTCGTGCCAAAATAGCCTTGTTTATCTGGCATATGTTACAACTACTGCAAAAATGTAGTGAAAAAGACTGTTTCATTTTGCAGACAGTGCCATAATAGACTTAACCAAATCGAAAAACCACGCCAGTTGTGGACATTATGTGTATTAACAGCTTTTTCTGTTTTAGACAAAAGCATATGATTTTTCGTGTTGCAAAACGGATTGATAAAGCAATAGTGTCCCAATTTCACTCAGCTACAGTACGCCAGTAGCAGAATATATTGTTCCACTTTGTTTACTATTGGGAATCATCCTTTCTGGAAACACCACAACAGTGTCAGAACAACATTCCGCCTTTCAGTGAAAATATTAAGTTCACAGGTCCATTAACACCTCAGAGCAACAACTTTGTCTCCCAACAACCATTATTCACTGAAGCTTGTGAACTATTTGTGCTTACTCAAGCTAAGTTTAGCACAGTAAAATTAACAGGTAAGTTAGCAATTTTTCAAACTCCTGCTTCCCCAGCTATAGAATATAGCTTTGGGTTTCTCAGTTATTATTACTATTCACATAAACCCATCTATAATTTATAATAAAATAATAGCTATATGTATATGGTACTGAACCTGCATAGTTGCAGCACATGGAAGGAATGCCTGGAACGCTATGTTTTTAACTTTTCTTGAATATCAAGCTATTTTCAGTATCATTCTTTATGTCAAATTGCAACTAGTTGAAGGTAACTTAAATTGAAATATTGTACTTATGTGAAGTACCATTTATTTCTTAAATTTATGGCTAATTATGATTGTTTAATGTAACAAATCAACTCTGCCACATCTGGAGCAGAAAATACTGTTCACTCTTATCTCCCATTCGAACAACAAATTTCATCTTTTAGTGAATGCTACAAAGCACCAAGACTGTCCAGCACATAGCATTATTCCCATAGATATGTAAATTATTTATGTTTACTAAAGCTAAGTTCAACACAGAAAAATTAACAGGAAATAACTCATAGCAAAGTTTAGCCATACGTTTTTATTCTGAAATCATTTGTTCTAATTTTTATTTCCTGATCCCAGTGTTGGCCTTTATTCTCTTTTTTTAACAGTTAACAGTTTTTCCTTCCTTCACTGCTTTTTGTTATGCTACTTTTAAAACAACACTATTTGCAAGTCTGATAATTGTTTCACATTTGAACAGGTATTTTTATTCCGAAAACAAAACTGGCAGGTCTAAGCTGAGTTGACTGTAGAAAATAAGGAAGAATATAGAGAAGGTGTCATATCTTCAGTTACTTCCCCTTCCCTCCCAGATTAAATATAACTGCTAAAGATGATTCCACAAGCCAAAACTATGTTTGAAATAGTTACTCTTCCTCAAACATTTAGGATGAGATGGAATAACAACAGCCTCCAGTTTGATATGTGTCATAGATACATTTCTGCCCAGGTATTATAGAGAAGATAATGGTTGTTTATGATAAATGTAGGTATCTTCTTCTTCTTATGTCCCATCAATATAATTATTAATAATCATCACTACATAGAAAGAGGATTCATATATGGACATTAACTACAAAACTGGATCCACAAATAGTTTTCAGTAATTCAGCAAAGGTACCTTCTATAGAACACCAATCTGCTGTAATGAATTAATCATTCCAAGCTGTAAATACAGCTGTCAAGTAGCCTGTAACACCTCTTAGAATTGTCAGTCAAATCAATCTGCTTGATGTCTGTGTTACACAGTTCGTTCACTGGACTCACATTCAGAAGAACGAGGGTTCAAACCTGTGTCCAACCATCCCGATTTAAGTTTTCCGTGACTTCCCTAAATCGGTTCTGGCACATGCCGGGATCGTTCCTTTGAAAGGGCATGGGCAACTTCCTTCTCCGTGCTTCCCTAATCCCATGGGGCCGATGACCTCACTGTTTGGTCCCCTCTGCCAAATCAACCAACCAACCACAGTTTGTTAAGAATCTGAGAAGGCCAGCAATTTCAGAAAACAGGCCACATTTCACAGTTCCTACTGTATTAAAAATTCATCTTCTACCATATAGTAAATTTAATGGAATATTATCTTGCCTGCAAATGTTGCTTCTGAATCGAACTGACTGTGGCATACCTCTGTTGACAAGTTTATCAAATCGTACACAATTTCGAACTTCCATTCCACATATGGCACATCAACATTCTGTAGCTTCTGCAACTTTTTACGGCCATAATATCTGAGTGTTTCTTTCTTGTAAAAAAAGTACATCTGTTGTAGCTCTCTATAGATCTATGTAATGTGTTTGTAAATGGATACTGTTGTATATTTTTTCCAATAATTTGTTTGGAAATCCAGAAAGATCTCTTACTGGTCAAACCTGAAATACCTGATCCTTTATCTAATTTCAAGACAGATCACTGCATTGTTACACATACAAGTAATATTCATGCAAACAAAGTTGACATCCAACACAGTGGCTGATGGGAGTGACTCTAAATGGGAAATGCCTTTACGGTCGTTCCCACCAGCTGCTGCGCCGAGTGTCTTCGTTAAATGTTTTGCACTAATATTCTCATTAAATGAGACCCCAGCGGTTTTCACCTACACTCTGGAACTCGATTACAGTGTCCAATAACTTTGAAGAAATCTCAAGCGAATAGTTTTGTTATCTGGAGTGTTTACTGCTCGTGTCAGACACGCTATTTCTTCTGACTAAGAGTAAGTAAATATGAAATGACGTACGCGAAAATACCCAGCATGCTCTTCAGTTGTTGCTAGCTTAACTGGACAGGAAACTTACTCCCGGAATAACTAGCTGGTGAATACAATGGTGTCATACAATGAGTACTCCAAGTTAACATGTGGTTAGCCTATTCCCCAATTAGCTAACCCTGCTTTTATACTAATTGACACAATGAAATATTTTCACGAAACATACCACCCCCTTAATATGCATCTACACCAGTGCGCCCTGTGGCTCGTCAGCATGCGGCTGTTGATTGCCCCACTTGCAGTAAAGGTGCCCATTGTGAACGCCATCACTCACACGCACATGCTGAGGAAGAGCCATGCACCTACACACTTGCCTCTTTTTGTGTTTGGGACAATCGACAGTCACATTGCGACTAGTTGCAAGGATGCGCACAGATGTAAACGGTACATACCTTTAGGGGTTGAGTATCTAAAAACAGTGATGTGTGTATTTTTTCTTACTAACATGCATTTATCTTCAAACATGCTTGGATAATGAAATATTTCCATAAAAATTTTCATACCCTAATCCACCCCCACATGGGTTGATCTCCAAAACCAGTGAAACACACATTTTTTATTTCAAACCGAGAAGCCATTTGACCAATTTCAAGACAGATCGTTATGTTATACACACAAATATCTTAAAAGTTAACTAAACGTTTTGCACTAATGCTTTCACTGCATAAGTTTTCATATTTTCTGCGTTGCTCTTGAGATCAGCTTCGAAGTATCCTCAAGCGAATAGTTCTGTGATCCGGAATGCTCATAGCTCATGTTCAGCACGCTGTTTTTGCTAAGGTTGGGCAATAGATACTCTCGTTCGAACAGCTACAGATTTTCCAGTATGTCGTAGCGTTTGTTACAGTATCGAGCTTGTTCAAACAATAATGTGACATTTGAGTCGTTTGGCGCGAGTGCAAGGGATACACAAGAAACAACAAAGTAGCCACAACAATAAGCTATGGCTCCGCTTAAAATTTGTCAATTTCATGAAACACTGGAGGAAATAGCGTTCAATCCTATCACTGCACAAACTCCTACTGTGTGCAAAAAAATTTACAATGTGACTTCTCATAGAATACCGGTATATATGTATATATATAAATATTTATGCATATATATCTAAAAACAAAGATGATGTGACTTACCAAACGAAAGCGCTGGCACGTCGATAGACACACAAACAAACACAAACATACACACAAAATTCAAGCCTTCGCAACAAACCGCCGCCCCATCAGGAAAGAGGGAAGGAGAGGGAAAGACGAAAGGATATGCGTTCCCCGGGAGAGGGCAAGGAGTCACTCCAATCCCGGGAGCGGAAAGACCCACCTTCGGGGGAAAAAAGGACGGACACACACACACACACACACACACACACACACACACACATACAGACACAAGCAGACATATACAGAGGCAAAGAGTTTTTTAAGTAAAGGTAACAGACAAAGGCGAAAATGTTGTCTTCTAAAAAATACTTATTGACTGAACACTGCATAATATTTTATTTGTTAATGATTTACGAAGGAGGCAGGAAAGCAGCAATTCAATCTCTGTTTGCATATTAGAATAACAGATAGAAATTTTGTTGTTGTTGTTGTTGTTGTTGTTGTCTTCAGTCCTGAGACTGGTTTGATGCAGCTCTCAATGCTACTCTATCCTGTGCAAGCTTCTTCATCTCCCAGTACTTACTGCAACCTACATCCTTCTGAATCTGCTTAGTGTATTCATCTCTTGGTCTCCCTCTACGATTTTTACCCTCCACGCTGTCCTCCTATGCTAAATTTGTGATCCCTTGATGCCTCGAGTATAGATTTAGGTGTCAGGAAGTCGTTTCTGAAAGTATTCGTATGGAGTGTAGCCATGTATGGAAGTGAAACATGGACGATAACTAGTTTGGACAAGAAGAGAATAGAAGCTTTCGAAATGTGGTGCTACAGAAGAATGCTGAAGATTAGATGGGTAGATCACATAACTAATGAGGAGGTGCTGAATAGGATTGGGGAGAAGAGGAGTTTGTGGCACAACTTGACTAAAAGAAGGGATTGGGTGGTAGGACATGTTCTGAGGCATCAAGGGATCACCAATTTAGTATTGGAGGGCAGCGTGGAGGGAGACCAAGGGATGAATACACTAAACAGATTCAGAGGGATGTAGGCTGCAGTACGTACTGGGAGCTGAAGAAGCTTGCACAGGATAGAGTAGCGTGGAGAGCTGCATGAAACCAGTCTCTGGACTGAAGATCACAACAACATGGGTGTCCCATTTATCCTGACCACCCTAAATAACTGTTTGTCCAGATGCAAATTACAAAATGTTTCAAGCAAATGTACTTCAGCCTTCAGGGGGACGTCAATCAGCATGATTTCCTTCGTTGTAGCTTTTTAACAAAGATGTGAACAGCGGTATGAATTTTTTAAATGGCACCCTATATTTTTTATTCGCTAATTCGTTTCCTCTCCTAAAGACCTACTCAAAAATGTATCACAGTGTGCCATTCACTGAAACACAACGTTCGTTGTTAATTACATAACACAACATTGACATTGACATTCCCAGCGCTTAGTGCAGGTACTCAGGGTAGTGGAACACATCCACGAGCTGACGTTGACAGAGGGCAAATGTAAACATAAGTGGAATACACACCCGTCATTCCGTCAACCATCGTCAGTTAAAGAGTATGTGAGTAGAATGCACACCAACGAAGAGAAGGCAGGAATGCTACACATCAATGGGGAATGTAAATTCGCAGAACAGTAATTGCAATACTGTTTTCTCATGTATGGGTACATTCAGTATAGCAGTTTAGTCCTTTCAAATACTGTTGTGTAGAGTAGGCATACAGTAAAGGCTGTCCTTCCTACAAACTGCATTGTCATATTGTTTCTTTTATTATCGTTGTTGAACGTAGGCGAAATGCTACTCAGACAGCGGAACTGTACAGAGAGCGATATCCTGACAAGAACCCACGTTTCCGACGGATATTTTCTCGTCTTGTTGCGACGCTTCAGCAAACGGGAAGTTTCAGTCCACTACAACGCAATCGCTGAAGCACTCTCACAGAGGAAGCTGCCGGAGTTAATGTTCACGCTTCCGTTGCTATGAATCCACATGTGAGCACACGACAGCTTGAACACGAGATTGGCATTCCTAAAACGAGTGTACATCTTATTCTTACACGTCATCGGTTCCATCCTTATCATGTACACCTACATAAAGAATTGCATTGGAATGATTTCCAGAATCGTGTATAGTTCCGTCAGTGTGCACAGCAGCAAATCCTCGCCAACCCGAACATCTTCTCCAATGTTCTGTTTACCGATGAATGTTCCTTCTCAAACAAAGGAGAGGTAAATACAGGGAACATGCATTATTGGTCCAGCGACAACCCACGATGGGTTAGACAGGTGGAACATCAGCATCAGTGGAGAGCTAACGTCTGGGTGGGATGCTTGGTACTACAATTAATGGCCCTTATTTCATCAATGGTAGTCTAAACGACACAGCGTATGCCAACTTCCCCAGACGACTTCTTCCTTTTCTACTGGATGAAGTGCCACTGGTAAGAACCAGATTGGTTATGTGGTATCAACACAAAGGGACGTCCAGCACATGATGCCTTGCGTATACGTCATATTCTGAACTGAAGGTATCCTACCAGCTGGATTGGTCGATAAATAATAGTTACTTGGTCTGCTAGATCCCCTGATTTAAATTCTCTGGACTTTTTTCCTCGGGGATGCATTAAAGATGTTGTCTATCGCGATATTCCAACAACTCCAGAGGACATGCAGGAAAGCATCGTGCTTGCTTGTAATTCTCTTCAGCAGGCAACAGAGGATGCAGTAAATAATTCTTTCATTCAACGAGTACGCCTGTGTATCAGTGTCCAGAGTCACCACTTTCAGCACCTTTGACTGTTCTACTCCTGGGCAATGGTACAGGAGAGTCAAAGTCAATTTTATGTTTTTACTTGGTTTTCATTTATTTTCTGGCAACTTAGCAAGTGGATGAGTTTGTGATCCCGGACTCAAAGTCAATGTTGTGTTATGTAATTAATAACGTTGTGTTTCAGTGAATGGTACACCGTGATACATTTTTGAATAGGTCTTTACGAGAGGAAATGAATTACCGAATAAAAAAATACAGGGTGCCATTTAAAAAAGTCATACCGTTCTTCATATCTTTGTAAAAAACAAACCTGCAAAGAGAAGGCAATCATTTTGATTGATGTCACCCTGACAGATAAATTTTGCAATTTGCGTGTGGACAAACAGTTATTTAGTGTGGTCAAGATTAATCGGACACCCTGTCTTCTCGTTGAGTGGGATTAGATTCCGTTATTGGTTCTGTTTGGTTCAGGCAGGTTCAGATCAGTTCATGTCAGTTTTCAGCTTCTCATGGCGTGGATGTTCTGGCTGCGAGGCGGATCGTTAAAGGTGCTCCCTAAGAAATTACAGAAGTACTGCTGACAGTGTGGGTTGCATGTTAGGACGCAGTGTTGTTCGTTGAGATAATTCCAATATCCTAGCACTGACTTACAGCCAGAATAAAAAAGATAAAGGGTTGTGTGGCCACAGATCCAGTTCACAGAGTGAGTTTTGGTGGTGAGATAAAAAGTCTCCTCTGGGAATAAAAGTGTGTGGATGTCGATCTGAGTGGGAGTTTGGCATGTAAGAATCGCCAAAATATGCAGTGCAAGTGTCCAGACATCAGACGCTGGACCACAGTGGAACTGGTGGTCGTCTATGTCGTCCACTCTACAGCAGGTGCAGAGGGACGAGTAGGTTAGATGGATGTGATGCAGTCGATATGGTTAACTTGTTTGCCATTCACTGGAAATACCACGCTGGTTGGACGTCGGATTCGAGAAAGCGGGCGCGAGCCGCTTTCCATAGGTGCCGTCACACGTACTGGGGATACTTAATTTCGATGGGATTGGGCGGGTGGCATTGTTGTAACACTTCGTAAACTGTTTTCGTCTGTAACAACTGTGTGAGAGGTAAAGAACCGTAGACATAGCTGAAGTGCAGATAAAATCACCAGATATGATAAAAAAGGGTATGGGATGGTCGAGGCCAAAGCTGGGCCAGACAATGAGACTGGCGCAAAGTCTTGGAATAGGAGCCCAGTGAGGCGGGCAATGATGTCAGAGTTTGAGTTGGGAGCCGATGTACAGCACTGTGACTCTGGTCGCCACTTCTATTAGTCCCACTTCACCACAGTCCCATGGGAATGCAAGGGAGTAACATTCCTGAGCTGACGAAGGCTCCAGAGCCATCAACAGACACATGTGGTATATGGGAAGCATGATAGATGTTCACATATTTGGTGTATTGGATAATGTCGAGGGCTTGTAGTCGGTGATCTGCAAAGCTAGCTCTGATAGCCTGCAGCAAGCGCCTACAGTTAATAGCTGCTGACTGATGGAGATTGGCGGTGAATTCAATGCCAAGACATCGAATTGTGGCAGTGACGCTAAGGGGGACGACGCTTCTCTCTGGTAGGCCCTCACCTTGGATTTGGACACACTGAGGGAGCTGCCTCAAGCTTCACCATAAGTCACCACCCATGTTAGGGCTGCCCGAACTTCATCCTCACTGCGCAGATAAAGAACAAGGTCTTTGGCATAGGCCGTGTAACAAAAGTAGTGCCTGTGCAGCATCACACCTTCCTAACATTGGAGCAGGGGTTTCAAAGCGAAAGCATATAAAATCGTGAAAGGGGGCAGCCTTGCTGAACAGATCAAGCTATGTCAAGAGGAGGCTTGAGGCAGACGTACATGATTCTGGAAGTCGCATCACTCAAAAGGCGCAAAATGACTGTGATAAAACTGCCAGGGGAACCCATATGTTTTAAGAACTGCCCAGAAGTAGGAGTGATCTACACAGTCAAAGGCCTGGCTAAAGTCCAGCAATGCCAAGGCACCAGGGAGATGTTGGTGGCGATCAAAGGCTATCATGTCTTTATAACAGCAAAGGGCCGTATGGATATTGTTGTGACCTCCTAGCGAAGCTTGGTCGCAGGAGGTGACGTAACGTGTAACCTTCTTGAGTTGTAATACCAGCAGCCGTGTAAATATTTTCATATCGCTGTTCAGCAACGCGATTGGTCGATAATCTTGGACGCTCGATTGCCCATACAGTTTGTGAATGAGTATAATGATGCCCTCGAGAAAGGTGTTAAGGTCCACTGTCGTTAGGGACATCAGCTTTTGCACGATGGTCGTCCATGTGGAAGCCAACAAACAATTAAAACTTTTGTAAAATTCGATGAGGATACCGTCAGGTCTTGGGGATTTGTTATCAGATCCCACCTTGTTAGCATCAAGTACTTCATCTGTGGTCACGTCTTCTTGGAGTTCATGCGCTACCTCCACCAGAAGAGTGCTCATAGTAAGGCATGTGACTTCTGTGATTAGTTCTGCAGAATGCAGTACAGCTGCATATAATCTGGCGAAATGATTGTGGAGAACATGGCTGATAGTTCGTAAGGTCTCATGCCAGTGGCCTTCCACATCAATGAGATAGTGGATCAGAGCCCTGTGTCTTCATTGTCTTTCCTGGAGGAGGTGGTACATTGATGAATGTCCTTGAGGTATACAATTAGAGGTATGAGATCAGGCTACCATGCCTTCCAGGGGATGGTGCATGATCAAGGAGATCTGTGCCTTTGTTTGTTGTACCACCTTCTGCCTGGCTGGCGAAAAAGGCATCGTTGCACAGTCACGAAGGATTAAATAATGAAAGTACAATGTATTAACACACCATGCCTTGGCTTTCACACCATAGGTCATCAATGTTTTATGGATGATCAGCTTTGCGCCTCACCAAGATAAGGTGTCACGATGATGCCAGCATCGTGCCCATGATCCCTCGAACATATGGCGACTGTCTGGGGAGGTCAGGAGGGTGAGTTGAATTTCCACTGTTCGCAACTATGCTACACATGCTGTCGGGTGAGTGTGATGTCGCAGATGAATGCTTCATGGTCTGAAAAGGCCATGGCCCAGACTTCTGCATGTCAGGTGTCATCAACAAGGGGGCGGGTGAGGTAGATGTGGTCTCTCTGGCTTGATGAGTAAGCGGTGTAAATCGTGAAACCCAGTTGGGTTCCGTGGAGCTTTGTCCAGGTGTCAATGAGTCACAGGCGATCAATGATCATCGAGAGAGCCACAGTAGGTGAATACTGTGGGAGTTGGTCAGTGGGTCCTTGTATCGAGTTGAAGTCTCCACTGAGCACCAAATCGTTGTGTGGGCCTGAAAAGAGCTGTGTGACCTCCTCAGTGAAGAATGTATGATAGTCATGACGTCGATTAGAGCCAGACGGTGCATAGATGTTAATGATACACACGCCAAATAGGGTGAGGGCCATGCCCTAGACATTTGGGAAGTATGAGACATCTTCTGCAGGGAGTCCATCTTGTAGGAGAATGGCTACGCCACTACCAGTGTCAGAGGTGTAAGAAACGTAGGCAGTTTACCCAGTGGGCACTTGGAAGTCAGCGACGAACACCTCCTGTAGGAGTACAATATCAACATCTGCAGAGTAGATGGTGTCTCAGAACATGGCCAGTTTGTGAGGGGCTCAGATAGTGGCAAGATTCATTCTGCTGTGTACAGTCCTTTGCCGTTGATGCAAAATGCATGGTGGAAGCATTCTGCAGGTGTAGACCTAGCGGGTCTGACTCAGTGATCAAGATTACTGGCAGAGCGCTGTCTCAAGTGCCTCTATGGGATACTCTTGCTTGGACACGCTAGTGGTCCGATCCACTGTTTCTTCAACATCATCTGCCCAAGATACTGATGCTGAAGACAGCTGTTTACTGTTGGAGTGGGGGAAGCAGACGTTGTGACAATCTCTGTGGGGGATCTGCCATCCTCATGTACTGGCAACATTGAGTTCGTGATCTGGACTGAGAGAGGATTCTTCATAGGAGTGACGTCAGGAGTGGTTGTACCATGTGACTGGACGCAATATGGAAGGTCACCATCAGACATCCGATCGTCATATCGCAAGGTCATCTGATGGAGAGTGTTGTCGAAGGGTGTTCGTCGGCATTTCTTGTGCTTCCTTGGCGACTGCTGTTTCTAATGTGTTGTTCTGAATCAGAATGAGGTCGCCCATCATCCAACACAATACCCATCTGGGTAAAGGCAGTAGTTGGCACGACTACTTGTTCAATGTCCATGGTTTGGGCAGGATCGTCCACCACAGTCCTGAGAGTGAATGTTTCCAGTGTGAGCACTGGGAGGGGGGAGGGGGTGACGCCTTCGCCTTGCTTGTATCGTCGTTGTGTTGTGGTATGTTGGGTGGCATTGATGAGGCTTCATGCCTATCCTGAAGTGACGTGGCAGGGCTCTGTGCTACCGTCACGTAGGTGACAGGTAGGGATGTGAACGTCGATGCCAGGGTCACTTCATCTATTGGTGTCGGTATCAAATGTTGGTGTAAACATTCGGACCAGACATGTCCTTCCTAGCCACATCCGGAGCTCATTCTTGGCTGACCATCGTACATGACAATGGCCCGCACACCACCAATCATAAGGGAAGATGGAATGTGTTTCGTCAGCTCAGTTTTGATCTGCCAGACGCCATTTAACACAGGGAAGGTCTTCAGTATTTGCCACTACTCTGCGAGGTGACCCAAGATGTTTCCACATGACTGGAAAGCGGCAATGACAACCTCCTGAGGCACCTCGAGTGGGATCTCAAACACACGGAAAGTTCAGAGACCGAATCCAGTGTGGTCCACTGTCACTGCACCTATGTATCCATCAGAGTGATAAAATTTTAGTCTGACGACTTATAATTGGACAACTCAGCACATAGCACCTCTGTCGACATGTATACAACACTTCCTGTGATGGAAAAATATATTCCGATCACGTTCAGAGGCTTCAAACGCAGATTGTCTCGTATGAACTCTCAACTTCAAAAGCTCTTGGTCATGGATGTTCGGCCTGAAACGTTACTTTGATCGTTGCACGGCGGTAAGAGTGCGCCATGAGGTTCGGTAGTAGTGGGCTCTATAAATACGAGTACCGCAGCACGGAAGTAAATAAAGCCGAGAGTAGTGTGCTTATCCTGCACGCGGGGCAGTTCTGCACGCTATCACGGCTGAGAACCGACTCTTTTTTAACCACGACGCCATTTTTATTCTGCTAAATCTATAATGCATTCCTTGATTCTTGGAACGTTCACTGTTTCTGTTTTGCTGTTTCTTCACAGTCCTGTACACATTCTTCCTGTTTTCATGCTTGATCTGTGTTCAGTTTTTGACAGGCTGTCCACTGGGACCTCTTACCACTTAATCTGACGGGGTGCGATTCAGAGCTTCCCTTGTAAGTATCCATATGACGAAAATACGAGGGTGAGTCAAATGAAAACTTTAAATTTGTAATAACAAATCGAAATTTCGCGCCGTTATACTGTAAGTTGGTAAGTGTTAAGCATGCTACAAACAGCGTGCAGAATGGCCTGTAGGTGGCAGCATAGTGCAGATGCACACATACCGTCGCAGTATCAGTATAAAGATGGCCGCCCCACTTGCGACTTGCACCAGGGAAGAACAGCGTTCTGTTATTCAGTTTCTGCGTAGTGAAGGTGTGAAACCTATTGAAATTCATCGACGAATGAAGGTTCAGTACAGTGATGCATGTTTGTCACAGCAGCAAGTTGACGAATGGAGTAGGAAGTTCGTAAATGGTGTGACATCAGTGGAAGATGCTCCGTGTCCAGGTCAGACACAACGAATTGTGACTCCACAGAACATTGCAGCAGTTGAAGCCATAGTGAAGGAAAACTGTCGAGTGACACTGAATGACATTGCAGCATGTTTACAAATTAGTCATGGGTGAGCACATCACATTGTGCATGATGTGCTCCAGTTTCACAAAGTGTCTGCAAGATGGGTGCCACCCCAGCTGACTCCTGAAATGAGAGAACCACATGTTGATGCTTGTGAAGAACTTCTTCGGCGCTTTGAACGAGAAGTTGAGGGCTTCCTTGCAAGAATCGTTACTGGGGATGAAACCTGGGTTCACTTCCACCAACCGGAAACGAAGAAAGCGAGAAAGGAATGGCGCCATTCCTCATCACCAAAACCAAAGAAGTTTCGAACAGAATTATCAACAGGGAAGGTTATGCTGACTCTCTTTTGGGACGAAAAAGGCGTCA
Organism: Schistocerca americana; assembly: GCF_021461395.2. NCBI lineage: Eukaryota > Metazoa > Arthropoda > Insecta > Orthoptera > Acrididae > Schistocerca > Schistocerca americana. The sequence continues at coordinate 199,880,856 of NC_060127.1, forward strand.
TTTTGGAGCATTACATGCCTAGAGGGACCATTGTCACCAGTGCATCATACACAGATCTCCTAAAAAATCATCTGCGGCCTGCAATCAAATTAAAGCGATGTGGTTTGCTGTCAACAGGTGTCCTTTTGCAACATGACATTGCAAGGCCCCATACTGCTCGTACAACAGTTGAAACAATCACAGACCAGCATTTTGAGAGTCTTCTTCATCCACCATACTCATCAGGCCTTGCCCCAAGTGATTTCCATGTGTTTGGACCACTCAAAGACGCAGTGGGAGGAAAGAAGTTCCGTTCTGATGAAGAGGTACACCACAGGGTGCATGAGTGGTTGCACGGACTACCAAAAGAATTCTTTTCTAAGGGAATTTATGCACTTTGCAAGCGCTGGAGGACTTGCATTGAGCGTGGGGGAGATTATGTTGAAAAGTGATACAGCTTTGTGCCATTTCTGCACAATAAATAATATTTAAAAAAAATTAAGGTTTTCATTTGAGTCACCCTTGTAGTTCTAAAACACTGACAGGCTCGCAAGTTGTAATAGTAAATAATGATAACTTACCTGTAAAAGGCATAATACCTTCGTTTGTAGATGTTCCTCAGACAACAAGAAAGGCAAAACTAAAGTAAAAGATTTTGTATGTCCATTCTTTTAGCAGAAGGTCTCTGGGACGACGGCCGTTTACTATCGTGACAAATAAAAACACCAGCAACCGTCCTTATGATTTTATTTTATTTCGTAGCTACCAGTTTCAAAGCTTCAGTGCGCCATCTTCGGGCTGTTTTTGATGCGGTACAGTTGATATGATCCCTATGCATAACACATCAGTTGCCAGCATTACTGGATACGCAGATAACGTGTCAGCTCTCCAACCAGTTGGCAGTTGATGGTTGGAGTGCTGACACATTACCTGCATATCCAGTAATGCTGGAAACTGATGTGTTATGCGTGGGATCATATCAGCCTGTACCACGTCAAAAATAGCCTGAAGATGACGCAATGAAGCGTTGAAACTGGTAGTGGCAAATAAAGTAAAATCATAAGGATGGCTGTAGGTGTTTTTGTTTGTCACGAAAGTAGAAGATAACCTGTATGTGTCCCATCTAACCAGAAATACACAATCTGTTAGTAAATAGGAGAAAAAGGTCATTCGGTTTTATCTAAAAAAAAAACAAGGCTATCGTATTTACGACACATCGAAAAATGTGGTTGCTATTGCGTCATTAGCAAATGATATACCGTCTAGGACTCTAGGTCCTAGGCTAACAAAGGATCTAATTTTTGAACCAAAATCAGTATTACAGGCGTATAGCGCAGACTTGTGGCATTAAAGACTGGGTCATTTGCATTCTGAAGCTATGTATGCACTTCGCAAACGCCTGGCTAATGGAATTTCATTTCAGGGAACAGTTAAAACTCCTTATGCTATTTCCTTAGAGGGCAAACAAACAAGACTTTTTCACGATCTGGCCGAAGAGCCACGGAAATTCTCGAGCTAGTTGGCTCAGATTTGTGCAGACTGATTCAAACTATGTCAATTGGAGAAGTGAAATACTTCCTTACTGTAATCGATGACTGTTGCAGGAAAGTATTTGTACATACTCTCAGAAAGAAAAATCAATTACCACAGCTGATTCGACACTTTAAAAATATTGTTGAAAGGCAAATTGAAAAAAGATCTGCACTCTATGCATAGATAATGGCACAGAATATGTGAGCTATAAACTGGTAAACTTTTTCAGACAGGTTGGCATTCATATCAGATTACAGTGCCATATACACCAGAACAAAACGGAGTAGTTGAGGGTTATAATTGTACAATAGTAGGAAAAGCAAGTTCCTGCTCCTCAAAACAAATTTGCCAAATAAATTCTGGCTAGAAGCAGTCTCCGCTGCAGACCATTTGACAGATCTTCGACTAAGGTACTAAAAAGCAACACTAGAAGAAGCTTGGACAAACAAGAAGCTGGATATTCAAAATATTTGGAAGAAAGGCAAATGTTTACATTCTGAGAATCAACCGACGAAAATGAGATAAAAAAGTATCGAATGTAATTTGATAGAACACTGTGAAGAATAAAAAGCATACCGCTTTTTTAATCTAAATGCCAGAAGATCATCAAAATGAGGGACGTTTGTTTTAGATGAAGGTACTTCTAAACAGTATAAAAAAGAAACTGAGTTACAGGAACCAAGTCGATTATTTCTCCCACTGACAGAAAAGAAGCAAAATGAAATTACTTAAGTCGAAGAATTTGAACCAGAACCTGAGACTATCACATCAAGTAGTAGTTCAAGGAATACTAACTGCAATAAGGAACCAAGCCCAGATAATGCAAATAATGATATGAGCAACTTCAGCAACTTGAGTCAATACGTAAATCATCCAGAATTCCGAAGCCAAAGAAGCTACTAGACTTTGTATCTTATCAGTCTCAACAGTCATCCAATATCAATCCTTTGTCACTGGAAGATAATGCTGAAAATTGGCTGAAAGTAAAACAAGAAGAGCTGCAATCGCACAAAGAGAACTACTTGTGGAAATCTACTGTTTCACCTTCAGATAAGGAGCCAATAAATGCGAAATGCGTGTTTAAAGCAAAGGAAGATTTGAAGGCCATATTGTAAACTATAAAGCATGGCTAGTAATAAAAGGTTGTGCTCAGAAGCAGGGCCTGGATTATGATGAAATGTATGCACCAGTTATAAGATATAACTCATTAAGATAATTATTTGCTATGGCTGCTAAATATGATCTTGACATTGATCATCTGGATGTTGTCACAGCTTTCTCATAAGGTGACTAACATGAAGGGATTTACGTGAAAGTTCCAGAAGTAGACCCTGTTACAATGACAGTGAGAGATACTGGTATTAAAAGGCTAAAAAAAGGAGTATACAGGTTAAAGCAAGGTGGTTGCTGATGGAACTTGAAATTAGATAGTACACTGTTGAATTTGATTTATTGATCCATTTCATCTACAGCTGCACGATGTGCAAGAGATATTTGGATTTTTTTTTAATATTAACAGTTTTACATATAATATACCTTTGTACATAATAACACACATTAATATATCAATGAATGATGAATACTTAAATAAATGTTGTTACACTATATACAGAGAGATAAAATACAAATGTTCTTCTGAATGAGACTACATTGGGTAAACACACAAAAATTTAGTTTTGTAGGTATTCATTTACTGTGTAAAAGCAGTGATCAACCAAGTACGACTTCAGTTTAGATTTGAAGTGACCAATGTTTTGTATGTGTTTAATGGTATCTGGTAAGGCATTGTATAGTTTCATACTAGGATGGATAAGGCTGTTTTGAAATAACTTTATATTGGCGCTTTAAACATGTACATCCAATTTTTGTCTCGTATCATAGCTGTGTATTGTGTGATTTTTAGTGATGAGTGGTCTTTTTGTATGTAAGTTTTGCTTTAGATACATTATATTTTCAAGTATATAGATGCAAGGATCATCCTTTTTTGAAACAATGGTCTACATGATTTGCGATTATTTACCCCTTCCATTATTCTTATAATTTTTTTTTGAATTTTGAATGTTTTGATGGCATCTCCAGAATTTCCCCAGAACATAATCCCATACCAGAGGTAAGAGTGTACAACTGCATAATACATACACACTGAAGGGTGTTGTAGCTGGCACAATTTTTTAATGTACGCAGCACAAAACAACAAGTACTTAATTTTTTGTTCATTTGCTCAATATGTGGTTTCCATTTCAAGTTGTCTTGTAGATGAAGTCCAATTTGGTACAGGCTGTTTTGGCAATTGTCTGTCCGTATAGCTCTAGATCGGGTGATATCAGATTTTTTGTTTGTGCTGTGTGTATATCCATAGCTACAGTTTTTGTAGAGTTTATTATTAAGTCATTGTCATCAAAGTAACATGTTAGACTGTCAGTGGTTTCTTTTATGTTTTTTACAAGTGTTTCTTCTGAGTTTCCTGTAATTAGAACACTTGTATCATAAGCAAATTGAAATATTTTACTGCTGTCACTGCTTATGTTTAGGTCATTTACATAGAGCAAGAACAGAACAGGACGCATTACTGATCCTTGTGGCACTCCATGTTTAACAGTCAGTAGCTTGGAATTATATGTCCTATTGACATTGTCCCTTTCTTGATCTATTTCCACATATTGTTACTTGTTTTTAAGATAAGAGCTGAGCCAGTTATTAGCTGTTCCCCTAATGCCAAGATTTTCTAGCTTGTGTAGCAATTTGTCATGATTTATCGTGTCAAATGCCATTGACAAATCTAAAAATATGCCCATGGTAAGCTTTTTGTTGTCGAAAGCTATCAGTGCCTCTAATAGAAAGGAGTGAACTGCAGGTTCGGTTGAGCGGTTTGCTCTAAATCCATGTTCAGATTCTGACAATGCTATTTACCTCTAAGAAGTCTGTTAGCCTCTTATTGAAAAGTCTTTCTAATATTTTTGAGAAAGCAGAAAGAAGTGCCAGGGGTCTGTAGTTGGAAACATCATCTTTGTTTCCTTTCTTGTATAATGGCTTTACTTTTCCTACTTTCAAACATGAGGGTAAAGTTCCTGTAGCAAAAAATAGGTTACATAGGTGGGTTAAGGGCTCAGTAATCAAGTCTCCACACTTCTTTATAATGAAATGAGGTATATCATCTATACCTGCAGAGTGTTTCATTTTGAGACTTTTTATTGTAACCTGAACTACTTCTACATTTGTTGGGTACAGAAACATTGATCTGCTTGAGACTTTTTTCCCTGATTCTGTATGCTGTTTTCTATTAGAAGTCTGTTGTAATAGTTTCTCTGTTACATTTATAAAATAATTATTAAACATATTAGCTACTTCCTGTGGGTTATTAATGTTTTCCAAACCAGCCTTTAATACTATATTATTAACTCTACTTTTGTAAGATTTGGTTTATTTTTTACAACTTGCCAGATTGCTTTGGTTCTGTTTGAAGCATCTTCTATGTACTTGTCATTTTCTCGTTTCTTTGCCTCCTTTATTATTTTATTTAAGATAGATTTATATTTTTTAAAGTAACTATCAAACTCCTGAGTTGTGTTGTAGCTTCTTGCAATATTGTGAAGGTACCGTTTGCTTGCACAAGATTTCCTTATACCACTAGTAATCCACTTGTTGCTTTTAGTGGTTTGCGTTGTTTTGGCTTTCAATGGAAAAGCAAGATCAAAATAATATTTACCGAGCGAGGTGGCGCAGTGGTTAGCACACTGGACTCGAATTCGGGAGGACGACGGTTCAATCCCGGGTCCGGCCATCCTGATTTAGGTTTTCCGTGATTTCCCTAAATCGCTCCAGGCAAATGCCGGGATGGTTCCTTTCAAAGGGCACGGCCGACTTCCTTCCCCATCCGCCCCTAATACGATGAGACCGATGACCTCGCTGTCTGGTCTCCTCCCCCAAAAACCAACCAACCAAAACAATATTTAAAAATATTCATGAATGTCTGAAACTTATCAGAAATATTTTCTGTACTATACACTATCTCCCATGATTCTTGTTGGTGATAATTCTGGAATGTTTGTACTGTAGTATTAATGAAAGTTCTTCCCATGTGTGTAGTCTTCCTCATATAATTATAGGATGGATTAGTGTTTACACAAAAGCTTATAGCCTGTGCATGATGGTCTGCAAGTCCAGCTTTTATTACAACTGATTTATATTTTGTTTTGGAGCTTATTATTATTTGGTCTATGGTAGTACTAGAGTGATTCGTTTCACATGTAGGGGAGCGGATTGTAATCTCCAAATTTTTGGCTGTTAAAATGTTCATCAGCTCAGATTTTGAATTGCTTCGCTTATTAAAGTCTACATTTAGGTCTCCACATATAAGAACTGTTTTTCTATTTGTTACTACTTTATTTAATAAAGTATCAAGCCGAGTGTTGAATTTTTTTAGGTGGGTATCTGGAGATCTATATAAACATATCACAATTAACTTGAATGCTGGAATTTCTATGCCTGATATTTCAAAATCTTTCTCAGTGTTTAAGGATTCAACATTGTCTAAGTTTTTGAATTCGATATCTTTCTTTATGTATATGCAGTTCCCTCAATGTGTAAACTTATTTCTACAAGTTTGTGCTGCTAACACATAATCCGTTATTTTCACTGTCTTTAACTCATTTTCTTTCAGCCAGTGTTCAGTTAAGCACAGTATATTAACGTATCGGAGTTCACTTGATAGCAAGATTTCAAGCTCCCTTACTTTATTCCTAAGTGGCTGTATATTCTGATGAAGAACAGTGACCTGGTGAGATTTTAGGTTTGTTCTGATTGTACTTGGTTGACCACTTACCTTTATTCCTGAATTTAAATTGTGTGAGAAATCTTCGTTCTCGTCTAGAAGCGTGAGGTGGTTTTTTCCATTGGTCATAAGAAAATGTCCTGATGGTGAATAGGGGCAGTTCTCCATCTCTCCGGTCATTTTACTTGTGTGGTCGATGTTGAGGTGATTTCTGTTTTTGCTGCAAGGACTGCTACTGGAGGTGGTGTTGATAGATGCACTAGTTGTCCTAATTTGGTCTTGAGGCTTTTTGGGAATAAATCTTGTAGATGACATGGTCGCCTTACATTTCTTCTCACTGGAATTGCTGAACTTCCTCCTGTTGCTGGGGTGGTAGTAGTTGATTGTTTGTGTTCACTGATACATGTTAAATTAGATGTCCTTGGTGATACTTTTGAGACTGGATCTGCTGATGTCTTTAGTGGGTCTCCTGTAGGTACTGCTTCTGGTTTCCAGTGCCCAGTTCTTCTTGTTGTATCTTGATTATCTTCGGGTGTGGAACATGTTTCTGCTGCTTTTTTTTGGGTTAGATGCTTTTCCCGGTATCACAGCCTGGTTTAGTCGATGGTAGTTTTGTTTTGCTGTGTCTTCTTTGAGTGATGAAGGTGTAGTACAATTCTTTTTTGCGCCTGCTCGTTTATCTTTCATAACTATCGAGTTGGATAAGTCCGTTTCTGCTGCTGATTCTTCTTGTGTTTTCACTGTCGTTTTTGCTGAAAGGTCTTCACATTGTATGTATGTTATAGCCGGTATTTGCAGATTGGCACTTACTGCTATTTGTAAATGTCTACATAAATTCTCTTTGCCTTCCATTCGCAAGTGAAGTTCATGCTTTGTATGATCGCTTCCACTGAGGAATGTATTGACGTCCACTACCATTACATGCTCATAATTTTTTGCTGTCCTCATTGAGAATTCGTTTGCAGCATAGATTCAGTTTTGGTACATCGTATCTGTACGGAATTGTGCACAAGATAACTTTTGTGTGGATTGTCTTATGAAGAGAGCCTGTTAAGGCACATTTGAAATCCTGAAATTTCTTTAGGATGTCGTTTGTCCCACCTAGAATGATGACACTGTCATTTTTCGTATATCTTTCGTCTTCCCGTCGATGTTACAAATCACGTCCTTTAACTGTGCGTTTGGTTTTATTACAGAAGAGATGTAGTGTTTTTGATTTTGAGAACTGTTCATAATTTTCGCACTGTGACGACCATGACTGTCAGAAAGAATTAATACATCCTGTCTCTTGTTATCACTGTGTATCATTTTTTGGGGCACTGACTGGTCTATTGCTTTTTTTACAGTTTTCATTTGTATTAACGCTGTTGGTTTTGTCAGGGTACCTCATAACACAAACACTTGAGTCCTTCGCTGTAGTATTTTTGCTTCTGGTCGATTCTTGCTGCTTTTCTTTCTCACTATTTACAGTTTTTGTCGGTTTTGTTTTGATTGGTGCACTCGATTTCAGATAACCTAACAGTTCGGTATTTTCATTTCGAAGTTTCGCTAAATCATTCTTTAAAGTGTTAATCGTTGTTTGCATGCTTATGATACACTCTTTTAAATGTTCAATATCTGTTACACATTTGTTACATGGAATATTTTCACTTTCAACAGCTGTATTTCCGCGTGGTAGAACATTGCGCACATCACACTCGTGAGCCATTTTATTTGACTTAATATACGTACCAGTAGTTCACTATTTCTAGACCGAATTTCCGCACACTTGAGTTATAATATCACGCACAGTGCATTTACGATTGCAGTATTCACTGATTTTTACATACGTCGTACATTTTTCGTTCAATTTAAGTTTATATTTGTAGAGCGAACACACTTGCAGTTTACACTTTCCGCCATGACAAGCCATGAATACATCTTCCCTTTTATCTATTTCAAAAATCAAGGTTAATACCTGGTGTTTACGTGGATGATGTGCTAATTTTCAGAAACAATTCACAAAAGAAAGATGTTTCACAAACAGTATAAGTGAAAAATTTAAATTGAAAGATCTTGGTGAAGTACAGATTGTTTAGGTATCCGAATTACTAGGAACCACAAAGAATGTTGTCTATGGAGAGATCAGACACACTATGTTGAGCACATTCTCAACAGATTTAATATGAATGAGTGTAACACAATATTTACGCCACTAGACAGTAACCAATTGCTCACTCATGACATAGCTCCTAAAAGAGAACAGAAGCAAGAAGCAATAAGGAACATATCCTCTCATGAAGCAGTAGGATGTTTAATGTATGCTCAGTTAGAAATAGGACCAGACCTAGCTTATTCGACAGGAATTGTCAGTCGTTTTTCTAGCAATCCGGGCATCCCGCCAAAAGAATCTTTAGATATCTAAAAGAAACCAAGGATATGAATCTATTGTTTTCTAAAGCAGTGGACTGCCGCGTAATAGGTTACTGTGATGCAGACTGGGCTGGAGATTCCAAAGATGGGAAACCAACAACTGGACATCTGTTTAAATCTCAAGGAGCAGTAATATCCTGCCAGAGTAAGAAAATGTTCAAATGTGTATAAAATCTTATGGGACTTAACTGCTAAGGTCATCAGTCCCTAAGCTTACACACTACTTAACCTAAATTATCCTAAGGATAAACACACACACCCATGCCTGAGGGAGGACTCGAACCCCCACAGAGTAAGAAGCAGCCAACCATAGCCTTATCCACAACTGAGGTACAATATATGGCCCTGACCTCAGCATGTCAGAGGGCCCTGTGGCTTCAAAGGTTAGACAATGAAATATCTCCAATCTCCAAGAAAGATCCTATCAATTTATCGTATGACAACAAAGCAGCAATTGACTTATCTAAGACTAGTGGCTACAAGAGTCGAACAAAACATATATACACTAGATACCACTTTACAAAAGAAAAAATAGTCAGCTGAAGTCATTGTGGGGCACTTATCTTCAGACCAAATGCTGGCAAACATGATGACAAAACCTGTGGCAAAGCCTCACTCTCATCCGCTACTACAAGTCTAGATTGAATATGTAGTTTTTTGTTTGTTTTTGTAGGTATGATTCTAGTGGGGGTGTAAGAATTTAGAATATGTACCTTGAGTGTGTATGTATCTTTTGCGTTGCTATTGACACGTTTATTCTTTAGTCTGTGGACTGAGTAATACAATAATTCGTGTAACTGTGTTTAACATGTTAATGCATACAATAAATCTTACAGTTCCAATCAAATGCCATCAGAAAATTACAATGCAAACTCATATCCCACAATCTTAAATATTTTTGGATGAATAAATAAACAATATATGTAACAAAAAACTAGAGTCGTATAAACTTCGTGATTTGTGCGACCAAGCATTGTGTAAATTGTGTATTATATGCATGAAATAGCTCCTAAATGTGATGTGGCAGCTGTTAAACTAAAAATTAGTTATTTGACACACCTGTATCAACGGATACAATAAGATTCTATAATCTTTGAAGAATGGCATGTCTGCAGTGGTATTTACATATTAGGTGTTGGTTACTTTGCCAATGCAGACATCACTTGTGTCTTTAAGTGTTATTTCTCTTATAAATGTGTTTGTGGGCCCTGATTTAGTCCTATGCGAAATCTATTTTCATGTCCAACTTTTGAGTTTCATTTTTCTTGTATTAAACTCTTGTCACAGCTCCAATGCAACAACCTGGGGGGATTGTCTAAAATGCGAATTGGGTCAGTCTTGATAAAAACAGCATCCTCTGCTCAATCACGAGCATTACTCGCCTATGATAAGCTGGGGATGTTTCTGTTTCCATCACGCCCCATAAGAGATTAAATATGGTCCAGAGTATTATATTTCACAGGGACCTTCTTTGCAGTCTGATGACGAGTTGCACACCACCTTAAAGTGATGAGGTTTTCATTTCCTCTGGCGCATCCATATGGGTCTAAAGGATAATCAGGTTACCACCGGTGCCTGTACCCTGTCCTTTGAGGGTGACACATTACCCAAGAAGATCAAGGTGATGGTATGCCAATGTGATCTAAAGCTGGAAGTTCAGTTATGTCTTCTCGCTGTACTTCCAGCACCATGTGTCAAGACTGTGGACATCCATCACATCCCAGTAATCCATGTGCCCTGCCTCCCATCTGAGTCAACTGTGGGGATTACCATTCCCCTTGCTAGCCAGGCTGCAGGATTCTCTGGAAGAAAAGGAAACTCATGGAATACAAGACCCTGGACCGACTGACCTACACAGATTCTAAGAGGATATTTGAAAGGCTAAACTCTGTGTGCATGACATGGTCTTTTGTCGCATCTACAACGGTTACAGCCCCTTCAGTTCTACCATTTATAGTTAGCCCTCAGGGCTGCAAGACTACACTTCCCTCATTGATGGTGGGGGCCACTCCTATGCCCATTGCTCCCGCAACACCTAACTTCAGGAGAATTTCCCCCCCCCCCCCCTCCCCCCAACCATTGAGGACATCAGTCACCACTTCTCAGCTGGAGAGGCATCAGTCTTCTTTGGCTCCTCTCGCTGGGAAGGGGTTCCTTGAGTCACTCCTTCCAAGACTCCTACCAGTGGGAAAGAGGACGACAACGAGTGGCTGAAGAACCCACAGGCAGCTGGTCCTAGGGCTTTGCGATCCTCCTGAATTAGTGAAGCCCTACCAGCCAGAGAACCCCAATGAACAGTGAGAGACATTGAAAGGTGGCTACACTGAGTCACAGCGCCAGAGATTGCACCAAAGATTATTATTCCGCGACCTCCACTGGTGCAGTAGTAGTTCAGAGGATATCGAGGGCAGTTGTTCTGTTGGGCAAGAGAGTAGACGCTGTTCACTTGGTGTAATGTATCGATGAAAGAAGTTGCAATTGTCAGAATATATTTGAGAAAAGAGATGGGCTTTTGATTTATGATGCTGCTGTAATGGAATATTTTCGTCAATATATAATGAGGTAAAAAGGTATTACAGTTTTCTTCAATGACAATAACCTCTTGCTCACAGGTACAGTCAACAAAGCATCTGGCTCGTGTTCATTTATTAGACTTGTAATTCTGGTTTCTATGTGCAATTATAGTATTTCTGGTTTTTCAATTAGTTCATTGTAAATGGTGTTTAAAATATTTTGTCGTATTGAGAAAGAACTGAGCCAGATACATGTTCGTTGAGTCACACTACCACACTCAGAACAGTTACACTTGTGCTTTGTTGTTTCGTAGCTTTTATAGTTGCAAGGGACTTAATTAATCAACTGTGTTAATGGAAATTCCTTGTCATTCTTTATTTTTATTTTATGCAGTCAGATTGCGTGCTAATACCAGTCAGCACCTACCGGTTACAAGACTTCATAACCGGTCACAGAACTATTAAAATTATTGCATTTATTCATTAATATTAGCCGTTTTTTTCTTCTTTTAATTAAGCCCCCATGCACGTGGCGACCCTGCCAGGATCGTTCCTTGGAATTCTTTTGATAGTAAAAATAGTAGACAGTAGTATTGTTGTAGTAATTTCTAGGTTAGTAATTGTAGTATATATTGCACGTGTAGATTTTGTAATTGAACATATGTAGTTGCTTGTCATGCTTCTGATGGTATTTTTGCAAAATTTAATTTTTGATGTGTCGTATACGGGTTTGACAATTTTGTGCAATTGTGAAGGTTTTAATTGTTCGTTAATCGTGTTTGTCAGTAAGCATTTCGTGTGAATGGTATTGTTGGTGATAGTGTTATATTGTGTGTAATTTTCGTATAGTGACGAGTTTTGTATGTTTTGTAAATGACTACGCAATCGATGAAAAAGGCAAGAATGATGGATAGTCAGAATAACGAAATTGTTAACATGGCGAACTCGCCAACACAGGAGTACAGTATGGTGAATAATGAAGTACAAAATAATTTAATAAGCTGGGAAAATAATCCGAAACCAGTTCAAAATTTTTCACAATCAAAACTTTCAAAATACAAGATTAACGATAGAAGATTCTGGAATAGTATCGAACACAGATAGCTTTACGGCTATGATGGAGGAAGTTAATTTTATGGGAAATGTTAGGGGCGAAAAGAATTTCGAACCAGTTAATATGGAGCAGTTGATGAGTGCAATATTAAATTTGGGATCACAAATAGAAACAATTAAAACTGATATGGGAACAATGGAAACACAGTTAGACTCATGAATAGGGATATGTTTTGAAAACATGAAAGATGAGTTAAAGAAAGGAACTAAAGAAATACAACCGATTTTGAATGCTCATAGTAATAGATTAACTTCAATAGAAATTAGTAGACAAAAGGAACAGGACAGAGAACAGGAAGAAAGGGATCGCATGATAGTACAAAAATTTTCAGAGCTAAATTTACTACGTGCACATGATAAGGAAGAAATATTTGAAAGAATCGAGGAATCCATACCAAACGACAGATTAAATAACCTATCACAACAATATGAACAGTTAACTACTAAATGTGTCAATACTGAAACCCGAGTCGCGACACTTACATAAGACGTAAATAAACAGAAAGAACAAATAGGTGACTTATTGGAAAAAGTTGAGATTTCAGATAAATTGACAAGTCTTAGTTTAAATGGGGTCAGAGATTCAGATGATACAGCTCCATTGCCATTTGCAGAAACAGAAGAGTACCAGAATATAAATAAACATGTTGAAAATCAGGGAAAATTTAATGAACGTGTTAAAAGGGAATTTAAGGCTTTACAAAAGCAAGTTAAACAAACTGAAAGCGAAATCATAGGAAAAGACAGTAGAAGCAATTTAGAATCACCGATAGCGGGGGGTTTTGAAGCGCCAGGCGTGCAAACTTGACAGTAATCGACATTCGGACTGGGACACACGCGGTAGGTCTTTGTCGCCACAAGGCGAAAATTTTGACTATAAACAGTTTTTAACTGTTCGGAAATTTAAGATCTTTCGCAATTCTAATAATGACATACATCCATGTTCATGGTTAGATCAATTTATGTATGCACTTCCGCCAAATTAGCCACAAAGTCACAAACTGGAATTTATGTGCTGATATTTAGAAAAATAACCGGCGACGCGCATGCGCGCACTTATTACAGATTGCAATGATTTAAGTGATTTTTATCATACACTTCTGTCGGCATATTGGTCCGAAAACACGTAAGACAAGAGTCAAACATAGTCTTATTATGCAGCGTAATTTTAAACAGTCTGAGTTCCGCACACCGGCAGAATACCTTGAAGACATGATTCGAAAGAATCAATTCCTTAAAGAATCAACCCTTATAGCCCGACTGAATTAATTCGTATTTCTTTAACTAAGCTGCCACAATCGATAAGACTCTTTGCTTTAGCCAGAAGATGTAAAGACGACATTGAAGCTTTTAACACTTTGCTACAAGAACTTGAGTTTGACAACGACGATGGAACTTCTTGTAATGTTTTCAGTAACGATAATCACAAAAAATTTTCAGAAAAAAGGGATAATGGTCGGAACGGACGTTATAGCGGTAATTTTGAAAATGTCAGACGAAACAGACAGGACAATAGATACCAGCCTTATGACAATAACAGACGTTCTAACAGAAATTACACAGACAATTATAATAACAGAAAGTCTTACCGGAATGATCAATCATACAGAAACAGTAATCGGTATCATAAAGCAGAAATTATTCATACAATAATAGAAATTCTTACTTCAGAAATAACCAGGGTAGTAGACCTAACAATAATTTCAGAAGTGACAGTCGAAATTACACAAGAAGTAGTCATGCAGATAGCCAGGAAAATAGAAATTTTAATATGACACAACCAAGAATTTACATCTAACAGACAGGAGGGATCTAATTGGCATCCTCCACATGACAGAAATTCAGAGAGACAGGTAGGTGCAAATCGTAGGAACTGATCCGCGAAGTGACGCGAATAATCAGACGTGACACAAACAATCGACAATGACTTGTAGCTTCGGCTTCTGGCAGCAATATAGACGGTTCAGAAAGTAATGACACTACTACTTTACACTACGTACGCTTGGAAGACATGATATTTTGCTAGACGAAAAGGAAAATAATGTAGACGCATTTTTACATCCTGTTATTGAAGTATGTGTGTGTAAGAATAAGTTCACTGCGGTTTTAGATTCTGGTAGCCCATTGAATGTTGTTAGTGAATCAGTTTTTCGTATATATGTAAGAACTATTGCTTGTCCTGTGTTACCTGTTTCTAAAACCACAATTCGAGGAGCTATTTCTGGAAAAAATGTGGAAGTCAAACAGCAGACCAACTTAAATATCATTTGTCAAGGATATGAATTTTCTGTTAATTTTATTATTATTCCATTACTCAGTACACAAATTATATTAGGTATGGAATTTATTAACACATGTGAAGCAATTTTAAACTTTAAGGAAGGAAGAGTGAACTTGACTGTTGCCGGAATGCCGAGATGTTTGAAATTTGCGAGTGTGTAACGAAATCTGAATCAGACACAAATTGTTTAAGGTATCTTACTTCAGATGTTTTCGCTGAGTGTTATGATGACAATGTGTTCATTCATGACAGTGACAATAGATACAGAGACGTGATGGATGATATGATTAACAGTGAAGATTTAATTAATGAAAAGATTAACAAAGCTGAAGTGACAGATGACGTTGCAAGAGAAGAATTACACCAAATTTTGACTTCACATGCTACAGTATTTAGTCATCACACAGGAACTATACAAGGCTTACAATA
Organism: Schistocerca americana; assembly: GCF_021461395.2. Lineage (NCBI taxonomy): Eukaryota > Metazoa > Arthropoda > Insecta > Orthoptera > Acrididae > Schistocerca > Schistocerca americana. Next base: position 199,895,887 of record NC_060127.1, read on the forward strand.
TTTATTTAAAGTAAAAGAACACACAATTTTGGGGAAAAACGTACGCTATTCCTTTGGCTTGTAGAGACAAGGTTAAGAATGAACTTCAATACATGTTAGATCAAGGCATTATTGAGCCAGCAGTCAGTCCTTATACAAGCCCATTACATGTCGTTCTTAAAAAGGATGGGTCAGTTCATTTCGTTCTGGATTCCAGACAGATAAGTAATATCATCATTCCTGAAGCTGACCGTCCACAAAATTTAGATGAACTTCTTCAACATTTCCATGGAATTAAAGTTTTATCCACAATTGATCTCCGTGAAAGTTTTTGGAAAATTTAACTCCACCCTGATTGTAGAAAATGCTCTGCTTTTTTAGCCTTTGGTGACTGTTATCAGTTTCGGAAATTACTGTTTGGACTTACTGTACCTTCAGTAGCATTCATTCGTGGCTTAAATGAAATTTTAGCTGTTTCTCTTCGTAACAATATTACTTCATATGTTGATATTCTTATTGCTAGACGTTCTTGGAGTGAGCATAACTGAATTTTGGATTCATTATTAAACATTTTGCAAGATTTGGCATTACAGTGAACTTGGAAAAATCTGAATTTGGTCGTTCTCAGGTGAAATTTCTTGGTCATATTATTTCTACGGAAGGTATTCTTCCTGATCCAGAGAAACTAGACGCTATTCGTAATTATGCTGTTCCTACTACTAAACGTGATGTTCGTAGTTTCCTTGGTGTCTGTAATTTTCTTAGATGCTTTGTTAGATTGGACAATTTGACCACACCTCGTTTATGTGAACTTTCTGGAAATAATTCTAACTGGTGTTGGGATGTGGAAGCTCAATTACAATTTGAACAACTTTGTGATGCTTTAGTTGCTACTCCACTTCTTTCACACCCGGATTTATCTAAAGATTTTTGTTTGGCGACAGACTCATCATACAAAGGCCTAGATGCACACTTATTTCAAGCGATAGAAGGAAACGGCGTTGTAGTACAGAAAACTATTGCATTTGGAAGTCGTGTTCTCTCTAAATCAGAAAAGAATTATTCGATCACAGAACTTGAAGCTTTGGCTGTTGTTTGGGCTTTCACAAAATTTCACATCTTTTTGTTTGGCAGACATACTAAGGTTTACACCGATCATCGAGCTCTGGAATTTCTTATGTCAACAAAATTAACACATGGAAGATTATCACGATTGGCACTGTATATACAGGAATTTGAATTTAGTATTGTTTACATCCAGGGTTCTTCTAATATCATTGCTGATGCTTTATCCTGTGCACCTATGGGTTTGAAACAAAGTGCTGAGGAAGACTGCAAAGAAAAAAATTATTGTTTGATGTATATTCAAGGTGTTGCGTTTGAAAATTTTTTGTCTTCGCTCCAGGACATCGCTAAGGAGCAAAACAAGGATCCAATCTGGAAGGACATTAAGGAGAAGTGGAGGAGAAAGGAAAGCGTAGCGATTAGACAATATTATTTACTTTGTAATGGTATTCTTTTTAAACGAAAATCGCTTGACAACTGCTTAGTTAGTTTGCATTCCTGATGAGTGGGCTAATAAATTGAATTGGTATACACATTTCAGCTATGCACACTTTGTTCCCAGAAAATGCTTTCATAAATTACGAGAAAATTGTACTTCAGTAATATGGAAAAACGTATTCGGGTTGTTCTTACTAAATGCAAATTATGTCAAAAGGCTAAGCCGCCAACTATTTCTAACAGAGCACCGTTGTTTCCTATCATTCCAGCGAGATTAAAGGCTCACAGAGCACCGTTGTTTCCTATCATTCCAGCGAGATTAAAGGAGATGGCTGCAGTCGATTTGTTGGGTCCAGTGGTTCGTTCTACTAGTGGTTTTGCGTACATTATGGTAGTAGTGGAATTGACATCAAAATATGTGTGTTTTACACCTTTACGCAAAACAACAGCTCGTTCAGTACCTAATGCTTTCATCAAATATTTTCTTACGGAAGTGGGTCATGTTGGTAAAGTTATATCAGATAATGGATCACAGTTTTGCTCTAAAATTTGGCCTCATACTCTACGGCGTCGTAAGATTAAACAAATTTTCATTTCACTTTTTCAGCCTCAATCTAACGCATCAGAGAGGTGGATGAAGGAAATTAATAAATTGTGTCGTCTTTATTGTCATCATAATCACAGAACGTGGGATCGGTATCTTCATATTTTTCAAAACATTCTGAACGAACTCTCTAGTGATTCAACTTCTTTACTGCCCATATTTATATTAAAAAATAAAGCACCGACAATTCGTATTTCTGAAATTGTTCCTTTTCCACCTACACGGAAACTGCGGCATTCTGAAGTTGTCAACCTGGCTCTACAAAATATTGCATCTGCAGCTTCGACCATAGATACTAATATCTGTGGTCGAAGATCTGCAGCAGCTAGAAGATAGAAACCATGTAAAAATCTTGGTCGTTTAAAAACTTTGTCAGTTGGTCAAAAAGTGTTTATTAAGTCTCGTCATTTGTCTCACAGAGGAAAAGGCTTGTGTCGCAAATTTGTTCTGCTTTATAACGGTCCATATAGAGTTCGCAAAATTATTCATGATAACACTGTTGAAGTAGAAACTCTTAAATCACGGCGCTGTAAGGGAATACAACATATATCGAACGTTAAAATTTTTGTGGAATGACATACTTTTGAGAAAATTAACAGTTACACGTAAACACACAGAGAACACAGGGATACTGCGCCATGTTATTAACGTTCAGTTTTTCCAGGATACAGTTGTATAAAATCTTTAAGTACTACATTAAGAAGACTTGCTATCGAGAAAATTTCAGGAAGAATGTAATTTCGAGGAAGAAAGTAATAAACTAAAAAGGTAACTATTAATTGAGTTTATTTTTCAGGTAACATATTTCTACTTAGATATGTACTTTATACGTAATTTGCTGCTCGCAATTACGTGATTTATACTTTGTGTTAAATTTTATGCTCTATGAATTTACTTGTGAAGCGACATGCTTGCGTACATTTGCTGATTTTGACAATGTTTTATTAATGAACAGGGTTGTTACTTGTGTGTATTATGGATCGCTTGGCTGCTATGCTTTCCCACTGATGTCATAGTTTTCATTATATGCCTGCTGTGCCTATTTATTTGTTATCTGATTAGTTGTGCAGATATGGCTATGTATGTAAATTATACTATGTGATTTACGTGCTTGCGCCTTCATGTTTACTTATTAAGGTTATATATGAACATTTATTTGCTTGTGCTGATATGGTGCTAATGACTTATTTATTATGTAAGATATATACTTGCTGCTTTGCGTATGGATTGCATATTTACACATTTCTGTTTTGTTGCCATGACTACTTTTTAATTTAGTATATAGAAGTGCTTATATACTGTGTACGAACATAGAGTTTAGTTTACACTTTACTATTAATTATAGATTGTTCGCTTGGCAGAGCCTCGTTATAGGGATTGTGCTGCAATCACTTGTTGACATTCTGTACTCTACTGGTATATTTACTCGCTATTGCCTGTTTTGATTACGCTCAGTGCTTTACATTTTAAGATAATTAAGATAAGAAAATGAACTGCTATAATTTTACGAACTACATGGGTACAAGAAACTTCATCGAAGTGATATCAACTGGAGGTTTTATGGAAGCCGTATGAAATACCAACACTAGCTTTAGACCATAGACATTTATTACACTGCATTCTTCGTGAGCAATTGAAATAACAAGTGACACTTGACACAAAGAAATACTCCACATGTTGCTTCTGTTTTTCCATGATTCTTGAAGTGGTGTACACACTGTGAAATATTATGATTTATTCATTCAAATTCTTATGTGATCATTAACACTGTATACTCGCACCTACTTACTGAAAGTTATTCCAACTGAAGGCTGTTAGGTCATGTATGCATTTCTTTTATTTTATGATGGACAGGATAACCAAAATGTATTTTATAATTCATAATGAGTAGAAGATTTGGCTCAGGTGGATTACACAGGGGTTGTGTGTGGACATTGTGTCTTCGGATTGTATGGGATGATGAATTGAAGTTTGCACTAGGATTTTATCTGTACTTGTTCGAGGGGACTGACTAGAGGAAAGAGTTGTATGGAATCGAAATGATATTGGTGATAAGGTTTATATGTATCGACGTATTGAAGAGGTATTATTGAAGTATTGAGATTATGTGATGCTGATGATTATTGGAGTTTTGGTGGATAAGAGGTAAGGTAAGTGAGGAGCATATTTTTTTGTTGGTTTATATAGAACAAGAAGGATGAAGATGGCAGACTAGAACACTCCAGTGAAAGGAAGATTGTCTACACACACACACACACACACACACACACACACACACACACACACACACACACACACACACACACATTAAATCAATAAGCAGTATATACTTTTTTTGGGAAAGAAGTATTTGCGTATGTTGGCAAACTGACAGCTGTTCAGCAACCATATATTTTGATGTGGCTTTGCAAACATTGGTCTTTACATGATTACTATGACGTTGACTAACTACTATTGACTATTATACACTGCTGCCACTACTAATTGATACACATGTTAAACATCAAATTTTGACAGAATTGCATTTACACAGTTAACACTATTCAATTACACAATAGTACTTAGTATGTGGATGAAAGATGAGTGAGTGTTTTGTGTGTTTTCCTTTCCCAATCCCAAATGATTAGTACCGACCTACCTTCTAAATATTATTTTACTTATTTGTTGTGGCTTGTACTGCCACTCATAAATATTATAGGTTTACTGATATTTGTGTATTTGTAATAGTTAATATGATAATTATCTGATATCATTTGTGTGTTTATTATAATTTGTATGCTTAGTGTAAGAGCATTGATAATAATTTTGTAAAAGCAATTGTGTGTGAATTCAAACTGTTGTTCGTGCTTATACCTATTATCATTGGTGAGTGCCACTTAGAAATGTTTAATTTCTGCTGATGAAATGTGTTGGACTATTCAATTTCTGCTGATGAAATGTGTTGGACTGTTCAATTTCTGATGATGAAATGTGATGGACTGTTTAATTTCTGCTGATGAAATGTGATGGACTGTTTAATTAATGCTCATGAATATTATAGACTGTTACTTGCACTTGTTCAACATTGCTGGGTGCCACTGTTGGAACTGCTACTATTGATGTGATGTCACTCATTCCTGCCTGCATGTTCTCACCATTGCTGGGTGCTACTGTTGGAACTCTGATGAGTGCTACTTGTTTATTGAACTATTGAAAAGATTTTATGTGAATATTTGTGAAAACTGATTTATTGAGTATTTACTGTTTATGAAATGTTACGAGACTCTTATCTGCACCTATTCGTCATTGCTGGTGCCATTGATTGAACTGTTTAACTACTCTGAGAAGTGATAATTGTGTAAACTATTACGTAAATTCATATGTATGTAAGCATTTGTATTCCTTACTGTATTTTTATATATTACGTTATTGAAGGGTCAGTGCAAAGCCAAAATTTATTTAGTTGTGTGATATTTACTTATTAATATCATCTTTTATTTTTGTCTGTGTTTTTTGGACGAATTTGGTGGTATTTTCACCACCAATGCTGGCAAAATTATCACCAAATTCTAGCCCGTGGAGGAGGGGCATATGAAAGGTGGCTACACTGAGCCACAGCGCCAGAGATTCCGCCAACGATTATTATTCCGCCGCCTCCACTGGTGCAGTAGTAGTTCAGAGGATGTCAAGGGCAGTTGTTGTTCTGTTGGGCGAGAGATTAGACGCTGTTCGGTTGGTGTAATGTATCGATGGAAGAAGTTGCTGTTGTAAGAATATATTTGAGAAAGGAGATGGGCTTTTGATTTATGATGCTGCTGTAATGGAATATTTTCGTCAATATATAATGAGGTAAAAAGGTACTACAGTTTTCTTCAATGACAATCCCTCTTGCTCACAGGTACAATCAACAAACCATCTGGCTTGTATTCATTTATTAGACTTGTAATACTGGTTTCTATGTGCAATTATAGTATTTCTGGTTTTTCAATTAGTTCGTTGTAAATGGTGTTTAAAATATTTTGTCGCATTGAGAAAGAACTGAGCCAGATACATGTACGTTGAGTCACACTACCACACACAGAACAGTTATACTTCTGCTTTGTTGTTTCGTAGCTTTTATAGTTGCAGGGGACTTAATTAATCAACTGTGTTAATGGAAATTCCTTGTCATTCTTTATTTTTATTTTATGCAGTCAAATTGCGTGCTAATACTAGTCAGGGCCAACCGGTTACGAGACTTCATAACCGATCACACAGCTACTAAAAATATTGCATTTATTCATTAATATTAGTCTTTTTTTCTTCTTTTAATTAAGCCCCGATGCAACATTCAAAAAGAAAAAGACCTGCGAGAACAAAGAGATTGAGGTGGCCGCCACACCACCGTTACCCAGAAGCTCCGCATCTGATAATGAGGTGGAGATTCTGGGGTTCCCTGTGAACCCAGATCCATCCGACCCGATGGATATGGATCGCACAGGTACTTCATCGGTGGCAGCAGGTGACCCTGAGGCATAAACTGCCTCACTGGGCTCTTCACGCTCTCCCAGCCTCCATACAACGTCATCCTCCAGTGGAATTGCGGCAGTTCTTTCCATCTCCCAGCTGAGATATGACAACTTTTAACATTTATACCCGCTTTCTGCATTTCCCTCTAGGAAACTTCGTCCCCACCCATGTGGACCCCTGTCCTTCACGACTATAGAGAATATTACAAAAATCATAGTGAATATAATGACGTGTCAGGTAGAGTATGCGCCTATGTCCTGAACTCGGAACTTGTGCCCCTTCAAACTCCTCTCAAAGCTATAGCTGGTAGGATAAGGATCATGCAGGAAATAACCATCTGCAATGTGTCTCTTCCTCCAGATGGTGAAGTACCCCTGAACATATTGGCTGCACTGATTAATTAAATCGCGAAACCTTTCCTAATTTTGGGAGATTTTTAACACCCATAACCCCTTGTGGGGTGGCATCATGATTACTGGCTGAGGTAGAGATGTAGAGAATTTAGTCTCAACTCGACCTCCGCCTCTTAAATACTGGGGTCCCCGCACATTTGAGTGTGGCTCAAGGTACTTAGTCAGCCTCTGATTAATCACTTTGCAGCCCAGGACTACTTCCATCTGTCCAGTGGAGAATCCACGACGACTTGCGTGATAGTGACCACTTGCCCATCTTCCCGTCACTCTCCCAGCATCATTCCTCCAGATGCCTACCCAGATGAGTTTGCACCTCTACCATCACCATTGGATCTCCCCCACATGGTAATATCGGCGTGGTGGTCTAGACTAACGGCAACGATCATTTCTGCTGCGGAATACGAGATCCTTCATTCCTCAGGGTGCCCCTGGCGAGAGACAGTGCCTTGGTGGTTGCCAGAAATCGCCGAGGCCATTAAAGAGCATAGGTGGAATCTATAGCGACATAAGCGGCAACCATCACTGCAGCACCTAATAGCTTTTAAATGGCTCCGTCCCGTATTAGCCAGCTCATAAAAAGATGGAAACAGGAGTGTTGCAAGAGGTACATCTCAACCACTGGCTCACATACGTCATCTTCGCAAGCCTGGACAAGTATCAGATGCATGTTCGGGTACCAGACCCCAACAGGTGTCCCTGGAATTTCCATCAATGGAGCGTTATCTACCTATGCAATCTCAATTGTCTAGCACTTTGTTGAGCACTATGCTCAGGCATCTGCATTGGAGAATTACCTCCCTGCCTTTCGTACCCTAAAATGGTGAATTGAAGGGAAACTCCTCTAGTTCACTACATGCCACAGTGAACCATATAACGCTCCATTTACTGAGTGGGATCTCCTCCGTACCCTTGCACAGTGCCCTGACACAGCTCCTGGGCCAGATCGCATCCACACTCAGATGATTAAACATCTCCCGTCAGACTACCAGCGACATACCATCATCTTCAACTGCATCTTCGCCCAAGTTTCACAACCATATAAAAGTACTGGACTTACCAGCATCGTGTACAGATGGACTTTGTTCTTCTGAGGTATCAGACGAGACTTAAAAAGATTGTTCAGACTAAAAAACACGTGATTAGCACTTTTTATGGGTTTATGTACTTCTTTCGTCACTTCACTTTTGTTGGTTAATATTGAGCCCAGGTACTTGAACTCTTAAACTCGTTCGAAGGTATGCCCATCTACAACAATGGAAGGAGGGAGAAATCGATGACGTGATACTCCAAGATATTTAGTTTTGTCTCGTTCACCTCCAGACCAATTTCCTTTGCATTTTGAAGGAGTCGGGAAGTATCAGCACACATCTGCTCTAGAGTGTCGCCAAGGATCACAACATTGTCAGGAAATGCGAGAATTGTGTCTCTTCCCATCATCTCCATTTCTCTGGTTCGTCAAGCGTCATGGCTTACTTTTTCCAAGGCCAAGTTGAATAATATTGGCGCCAATGGATCGCCTTGTCTCAATTCATTTTGGGTAGTGAAAGGTGGTGATAGTTGGTTGCCAAACCATACTTTAGAAGTTGACTGGGAGTAGCGAGCTGCAATTACAAGGATGTATTTCGATGGGATGCCAAGTTCCTCTAACGTTTTCCATAATGCGACGCAGTCAGTGCTGCCGAAAATCGATGAAGATGAGGTGTAGTTCCCGACTGAACGCATAGAATTTTTCTATCAGCTGCTTCAGAGTAAATATGTGGTCAATGCTAGATCGTCTGGGGACAAACCCACATTGATATGTGCCTACAATTCCTTCTGCCAGGGTTTCATTTGGTTTAGCAGCGGAGTTGTAAAGACTTCGCGTCCAGTTTCAAGAAGTGAAATTCCTTGGTAGTTCGATACTTGGGTAGCATCACGCATCTTGAAGATGGGACTTATAATTGCCCCCTTCCATTCTTCAGGAATTATTTCTGCTGCCCATATGGTGGTTATTAATCGTTCCAATGCATCCATCAGTGGTTGTCCTCTCAAGTGAAGCATCTCAGCTGTGATACCACAACATCCTGGGGCCTTGTTGTTCTTGAGTAGTTTTCGGGCAACACTGATTCCTTCCTATGATGGTTCAGGTACTTCTACTCTACCAAAAAGGGCTCTGAGTTGTGATGGTCAGTGGAACGTCTTGAGTCAAAAGGTTCTCAAAATGTTTTTTTTTTAAATAGGTCCACTTCACACATCTCATTTGTTGAAACCAATGTACACTGTTGGTAGACACTTATGGGAAATCTTGAGTTGAGGCCTGGAAAAACGAGCGTGATGACTTTCTCATGAGTTTGTCCATATTTCGCCTTGCTTCACAGTAGGCTGCCCTTGCTTCTTCTAACCACTGTATCCTCTTCGCTGATCTCATACCAACAGATTCTCGACATTCTCCATTGAACCAATGTTTACATCTGATTTTGGATGACAAGCAAGTTCTCCTCTTGCACTCTGTAACACTACATTCCTCAACACCAACCATGTATCTTCCACATTGATAGGGTTCTCCAATACTATGAGGTTTTCTGCAATTTTATCTTGATAGCGTTATCTCACTTCTGTATGGTGCAAAAATTGGCAATTGACCCTAAATAATGAAAAGTGTCACCCACATGAGTGGTAAAAGGAGTCCATTCAACTTCAGTTACACGATAAATCAATCAAATCTAAAGGCCATAAATTCAATTAAATACCAAGCAATTACAACTAGCAAACAAGTTAAATTGGAAAGAACACAAAGAATATGTTGTGGGGAAGTCGAATCAAAGGCTGTGTTTCATCGGCAGAACACTTAGAAGGTATATTAGATCCACTAAAGAGACTGCCTACGCTTCATTTGTTCGTTCTCTGTTGGAGTACTGCTGCGTGATGTGGGATCCTTTCCAGGTAGTATTAACAGAGTACATCGAGAAAGTTCAAAAAAGGACACCACGTTTTGTACTATCGAGAAATAGGAGTGTGTCACGGACGTCATACAGGATTTGGGGTGGACATCATTAACACAAAGGCGTTTCTCGTTACAGCGGGATCTTCCCACGATATTTCAATCACCAACTTTCTCCTTCGAATACGAAAACATTTTGTTGACTCCAGCCTACATAGCCAGAAACATCACAGTAATAAAATGAGGGAAACCTGAGTTTATAAGGAAAACTATACATGTTCATTTTTTCTGCGCATTGTTCGAGATTGGAATAATAGACAATTATTGTGAGGGTGGTTCGATGAACCCTCTGTCATACACTTTAATTTGATTTGCAGAGTACCCACATAGATGTAAATGTAGAGATGGATTAACATATTTTCATTCCGAAATCATTTGTTGTAATTTTTCTTTTTTGATCATAATTTTGAGCTTGATGCTCTTTTTTTTAAATAGATAAAGTTCTTCCTTTCTTCTCTGGTTCTTGTCATTTACATTTGAAGCAGCACCATCTGCAATTCTGATATTTTTCTTACATTTGAGAACAGGTATTTTTATTCTGAAAACAAAACTGACAGTTTTAAAAAATGTTCAAATGTGTGTGAGTTCTTAAGGGACCAAACTGCAGAGGTCATCAGTTCCTAGACTTCACACACTACTTAAACTAACCTATGCAAATAACAACACACACACCCATGCCCGAGGGAGGATTCAAACCTCTGACGGGAGTGTCTGCTCACTCAGTGACATGGCGCCTCTAACCATGTGGCGACATTTTTAAGCCGACATGGCCATAGAAAAGAAAGAAAAAAAGCAGTGAAGCTGTCATACCTTCAGTTACTTCGCCTTTTCTCCGTTCTCATGTTGTTGCTAGAAATGATTGCAAAAGCCAAAATGGTAAAAAAAGAGATTAGGTACTTTCTGTAGAACACCCATTCCTTCTGTAATGAATTAATCATTGTAATCTGTAAATACAATAGCAATCTAACCAGTGACATCTCTCAGAATTGTCACATTAGTCTCCATGCTTTCTATGTTGTCGCAGTTTGTTGGAACTCTGGAAACCAACTATTTCACAAGGCAGATGGCATTTTACAGCTGCTGCAATGCTGTGTCCCTACTTACAATTCACCATCTACTATACAGCTACTATCGTGTCTAGAAATGTTGCATCTGAATCGAACTGACTGTGACGTCCGTTTGTTGACAGCTTCACCAAATCGCATATTTCACTGTGTACAACTTGGAACTTGCGTTCCGCGTATGGGGCGTCACCAATGTGTAGTCTGTTGTAGGTGCTCAGTCGATCTATGTGAAGAAGTTTGCGAACCGACAGTGTTGCATATTTTATTTTGAAATCAAGGAAGATCACTTACTGGCCAAACAACAAGTATCAGATCTTTTAACTAATTTCAAGATAGATCGTTGTATATATAACAATATAAGCACCCTACAAACTTCGTTAAATGTTTTGCACTAATGTTTTCATTGAATGGAGCTGCAGCTGTTTGCGTGTTGTTTACTACACTCTAAACTAATTTACAATATCAGTCAGCCTCGAAGTATCCTGAAACGAATAGTTTTGCAATCTGCAACACTTATCACTAATGTTAGACATGCTATTTCTGCAGAAGGCGTCTATGTAAATATGAAATGATGTACGCAAAAATACGAGTACCCAGCGTGCTCTTCAGTAGTTGCCAACTTAAATAGATGGAAACGACATTCCAGGAATAACTAAAGAGGGAATAAAATGGCATCGTATGACACGCATTCTAAGTCATTCCGTGGTTAGCCTATTCCTCAGTTAGGTATCACTGTATTTGTCCCGAGATTATACATACGGCCCTAAGCTTCTCTAATGCAGTAACAAACTTGTCACAGGCAAATGATATCCTTGCCAGACAGACTGTTTAGCAGGATTTAGTACTCGTTTAAGTTCCGCAAGCTTGTATTAATCCTAGTTTACACTACGATATTGGGTTGCGCCACTTGTTGCGTGGAATGAGTTGCACACAAATGGTTCCATATTTGACAGTACACATGGCGAAACAAGTATATACTTCAGTTTCGTCGTTTTGTGGATTCCTGAGTCGTGTCTGAAATGAAAGTTTTGGTAGCTGTATGTCGCACGAGTTGTGATGGAGTTTGTTGCGTGGAATCGCTGCATAATAAAAAAATAAGAAACGTGTTTGGATTCGTGACTGGATGAAGAAAAGATGTTAGCTCGGTTGCTCAGCATCCTTGCTGAAATAATTGGAATGGAAGACCCAAGAAGTTCTTTTAATTATCTTAGAATCTCACCAGAACTGTTAAAGTTTCTTCTAAATAGAGTTAATTATGTGATAAGTAATTAAGATGTTGTAATGCATGAAGCACTGTCGCCAGAACTGAATTTACATATCACACTGCATGCACTCAGCATGCTATAAGATGCGGTTTTAGTTGGTGATGACGCTTTTTCATTAACACCAATGATTATTAACAACAGTAATTATTTGAAGCAGGCCGCGTTAAGAAGAGAATGGTTTGCGAACTACTCTCTGTAAGATAGACCTGTACAGTGGCAATATTTCAAAATTCAAACATTTGTGAATTGTGAATTGCTGCGACGTTTTAAATAGATGAATATTGAATAAACAACATAGCTTCTTGATTTGCATAGACTTCCCTACCGTCAACAATATTCCTGAGATTTGAGTCTTGTAGACAAGAGCATTTCTACAGGTAGAATTATATTGCTTGTATTTGTCTTAATTCAGTTGTATATGTGCTCCTAATTCAATAAATTTTGCCCTGGAGCTCAGATATTGTCAAACTATCTATGCTAGGGTGACCAACTTTTCTAAACGAAAATAAGGGAGATTCTTATATCCTTGACAAAAAATAAGGGAGATTAATAGCATGGCAAAATTTCACCAAAAATCAAAGCAGTATGTGTGTAAGTAGACTATTTATTTACACACCACAATTACTTATACATATTTTGCCTCAGTCAGTAGTTTTACATCATTTTAGGAAATTCAAAGAAGTCATTACACGGATAAGGAAAAATCATGGCAACTTGTAGTTCAAATTTGATTAAGTTTGTGCTACTTCTGTTCCTTACATCAGTCTACTTATTATTCATAAGAGAAAATACTCTCTCAGTGTGAGCATTACCTCCTGGTATACTCATAACAAAACAAACCAACTTACCTAAGTTTTCAAAATTAACATTATTTGATTTCAAAGTTGTAAAAATCTGTATCCATTTCTGGCTAACATTACCACCTAAAGAGACAGCACATTTAATTGCATCATTAGAACTACAAAACTCCTCATATAATTCATCTTCAATAATACAATCCAGCTTAAGATATTCTACAAACTCATGCATGTCATTGAATGTCAGTTCCCTTTTTAGACATACTGGGATTAAACTCTTTAAACTATTATCAAATTTACTACTTGAGTAAGAATATAAACAATCATAGAATTCAATGAAGTTGTCCTCACTACTAGATTTCAAATTTAAATCAAGAACAGAGGCTAATAATTTATGACTACCACTACCAAAAAACCTATCTTTCATTCTCTGTCTAATTTTACTAATTAGTAAGTTTACAGTTTCATGAGATTCCATAATACTAAGGTCAGAATTCTCCAAATACTTTGATTATTGAATGTAAATATTTCTAGTATCCCAAAAAACTAATATAAGCTTGAAAAATTGTTTCTACTTCAGTATTTTCATTGCAAAAATACTTTTTCAGAACTTTAGGACAGTCTGATTCATCTATGCTTTTAAAATAGCTTTTTATAGGCTCCCAATTTTTAAAAGCTTTTCTACAGCAGGAGTGAGAGATAACCATCTAGTATTCACATGTCGCAAGATTTCAGCCGATTCCACATCAACAAATTAAAAAAATGATTTTAACATGTCCCTTCGTTTGGCAGAACAGGAAAAGTGACTATATATTTTTAACACCAACACTTCAACATCTACATACTGTAAACAGTTGCAAGCACATTTCATTGCATTATGAAGTACATGGTCAAAATAATTTGCTTTAAGGATTTTTTCATTTGCGTTTGTTAATAGTTTCATGACTGAATTACGCTTGCCATAATTTATATTGGCACCGTCAGCACAGTATGACGATGTATTACTGATATTCAAATTATTTGATTTCAATGAGTTTTTTTAACAACCTATGGACATCATTTGCACTTTCATCTGCCTGTTCCACAAAATCCAGCTAAGGGGGTCAAAATATCGTATGACAATTGGAGGCATCTGTTGCTAAAGAAAAGAACAGGAAACACTTCTTAGGGTAATTTAAAACATCCAGAAAATCGTTAACACTTCCTGGGGCCAATACGTTTATTATCATCATTTCAGCTTTAGTTCGCTTGCAAGATATTTTCTTTGACATATTAGATTCACTGAACAGGTTTTTCGAAAGTTTGATAGCACATTCCAAGCTCCTATAGGTTAGATTGTGTAGCACTGTGTGGTACTCTAATGAAAGTCCACCAGCAATGGTTTTCACATCTTCGCTCAGGTGAGGAGGGATGAGGAACGTAGTTATTTTGGACGAAGTAGTTACATCATTTGCCTTGCTTTTGTGACCTACAAGCAAATACAGGATGTTAACTCAGAAAATTGCTGATTACTAATTACTACGCATATATACATAGTAAACAATCGATCTTGCTGCCATGCGCCATCCTAAACTCCCGTTTGCAATTTCAGCAGTTTGCTTTATAAGCATTTGACTGTGCTGATCAAATCCAGGAATATAAAGCTTCCCATTTCGTAAGATATGTATACATATATTTTGTTTTCTTTTTTGTTGGCGTTTTAGCTTCGTCTTCGCTGCCCATGATAAAATCTTGAACAAGTTAACGACGATTCACAGCAAGCACTGGCACAGAAACAGTCACATCTAACCGCCAAGCGTCGGTCGATCATTCCAAAGATATTCGATAGACATAATGTCGACATCTATGGTCGAAGGTCGATATAGAATCAGTTGTCTGCTGTCTACGAACGAATACCGACAGTGCGTGCAAAATTTAAATGATTGAAAATTATTTTTACATATCGGTACGTGATAAGAAAAATAAAGTTGAAAACGGGAGATAAACGGCCACTGTGCCTGAAAATACGGGAGCCGGGAGATTATGAAAAAATGTCTCTAAATACGGGAGATCCCGGGAAATACGGGAGAGATGGTCACCCTAATCTATTTTCTGATCACACATAAAGGTCTCAGGAGCAGCAATATGTTTCTTATTTTTGTAACCAGCATCAACTATAGGCCCACAAAGCATAGAAATCCAAAAAGAGAACAAGATTCTCCGTTCCCCACTTCATATTTCAATTTGTCTACACTCTACAAACACACATAACCTCAAAACTCGTACAACTAGTGTCACCAAAGTTGGAACAAGCCGAAACTGTTTAGTTTCACCGACGAGATGCGCAAAAGAGCGGCGCGCATGCGCTGTGGCCTATAGCATAGGTGCCTGCAACCTAGTGTCGTCGTGTAAACTAGGCTTTAGATTGTGAATTGGATCTCGAATCCCATCTTCATCACTGTATTGAAAAGGAACTATTGAAGCCTTTTTCGAAATCTGAGAATACTAGCGCGGTTTTGCACTTGCAGAGCTCGGAGCCAGAAGTAAATAAATAGATAATTCTCACTCGTTCATGGGCGACCATCCCTGTGCCGCGCTTGCCTGATACGGACCTACTATGTTCTTTAGCAATGATTTCGTCCTGTTGTTGACAATCCATGTCAGAATTTTACAGAGTCCGTGAGAGTAATCGGCCTGAAATCTTTAATCGTCTTCCGCTGAGATTTGTACGATACCGTATCAATACGGTCATTCCTTCCATGAACTGCGGAGACAGTGATTTGCTTGACGTCAGTTATTACGCATTTTAGTTAGTTCATGTCCGCTCACGGTAGCTGAGTGCTCAGCGCGACAGAATGTCAATCCTCAGGGCCCGGGTTCGATTCCCGGCTGGATCGGAGATTTTCTGCTTTCAGGGACTGGGTGATGTGTTGCCCTAATCATCATCATTTCATCCCCATCGACGCGCAAGTCACCTAAGTGGCGTCAAATCGAAAGACTTGCACCTGGTGAAAGGTCTACCCGACGGGAGGCCCTAGTCACACAATCCTAAGTTAGTTCATTACCGATTATATCCCAGAAAGAATTACAGAACCCTGTTCTAGATCCGGCGAAACCTGCCACCTGACCACGCATGTTCTCAGCTTTCCGCAAGTTGCTGGCAAAAGTAAAACAGGAACAGTGTCACCAACATACAGTTGCAGTCCGCAATAGAGGCGCTGGCAATGTTATGAGCTCGAAGACAAATTACCAGAACTAGTTTGAATCATTTCTTCAACAATTTGATCGTCTAGAAGTCTTGCACATTTTTATTAATCTGTCGTGGAAATAGTATGAATGAAGATTATCGTACACATTGGTAACAACCACGTAGATCGTCTTTCGTCATTTTTGTGGCCCAAGCAAAGCGATAAAATCCTTGTGCGTCTGGAGCGCCGAGCGGGTATTTGGTGCACTGTGCGAATGTTTGTTTATGTTATCTGCTGAAAAGCTTGAGTGGCTGCACGCCTGATTTTTGGATGTGAGAATATTTTTCAGTGTTCGGTTGCAGATGGATGTGACTCATATCAAGAAGGAAAGTACGCTGGATTGCAGTGCAGCAAAGGTAAATAATTAACTGCTCTTGTAATATCACATTTTTACGAAAATACTTATAGAAAATTTCAGATGTCCCCCAGGAGAAGTAAATACATTTTCACAATTATACTGAAACAAAGTTATTTCACGTGGCTCGGTTAGCTGTTGTGTTGGATAGCTATTTACGGAAATGATTTTAACAGATTGTTTGACAACTTATACCATAAAAGTGCTGCCAGTTCTTTTGTGTCCATCAACCAGTCGTACAATCAGGGTTCATAACAGAATTCAGGGATAATAGTAAATTTAGTCGTAGTTGGGACAAGCCATGACTTTATTCTTCGGTTGTGAGATGCCATTTTTGAAGAAATTATTGAAAGATTTCATCCATCTTCGGTATTCAGCGAGATCACCAGTATCGAACAGTAAATTTAGTGCTGTATGCAGGTAGGCTAGTCAGTGTCTACCTTACGTCCCATATTTTCCTTGAAATTGGTTTTTGCTTATTTAAAATGTTGTGTTAACATTTTGGACGTGCAACACGAGTAATATTGCAGCAACTAGATTAGATATGGTCATATTGAAACCTTGATAAGCCTATCCCATTGACTCAGTGGACAACTCAATGCCCCAGTGGCTATACAGAAGCAGTAAAGTAGATGTATTGACTGAAGGAGTCAACAATGTGCAAACTTGCTGAAGGTTTTAAACTTATTTGCATGTTCCCTAGCTCATTTTGTACCTAAATATTTTGATGGAGTCCTGTCATTTGTACCATAGTTAGGCTTATAATTCATATGTGCTTACATCATGATGATGATTATGTAGCTAGTTAGCTACAATATTCTGTTTAAGAAATCATCTTGTATCATAATTTTATGATTTCTTCCGTTTATGGCATTATAAATAGTTCACATCATGAATAAGAACCATCAGGAATGGGGAAAGAGTTAAGATATAGAAGAAATAGTCCTCTCTTTCTGTTTTTTTCCCTTTTTTTTCCTTGATGGTTTATAAAGTTGTGTGGTGTCACACTTCCAAGAATCACCCAAGTACATGGCTGTGTATTTTACTTTGTATTATAATGTTTGTAAATGTCAGTGTTCAACCCAGACTGTGTAGATTGTTGCTCATTTTCACCACAAAGTGTTGATTTATTGATGATAGAT
This sequence comes from Schistocerca americana, assembly GCF_021461395.2. Lineage (NCBI taxonomy): Eukaryota > Metazoa > Arthropoda > Insecta > Orthoptera > Acrididae > Schistocerca > Schistocerca americana. The sequence continues at coordinate 199,913,704 of NC_060127.1, forward strand.
ACCAATAAATGGTTTTCCTCATCATCCAATAACAAATGGAGCATCATGAAATTGAAAGTTTCTTGCAAGTGGTGGAATACATGTCAGCTTTGACATATCTGTAGAAATGTTAAAGTAAATGTGATGCCCTTAACTACAATCCCAGAGCTCCTGTCTGTATTTAGTTGTTTCTTTATCACATATGGGGAATTGCCATTGACTTATATTAACCTCCAACATGGGTCCCAACAATTCAGAGGGTTTTTCATGCTGATTTTAGTATTAAAAAATCGGTAAATCACTTTATATTGTGATTAAATCCTATTGACCATCCCTGAGTGTTATCTTTGCAGCAGTAAGACAAAAATATGGTATGGTGTCAAAGATCTTCAGCAAATTGTGTGGGAAGAGGGATTTTAATTTGACCCTTGCACTCATTCCCCCCCCCCCCCCCCGCCCCCCCTCAAATCCATCGTTCTAATCTTATTGTGTGCAGGTGATTATTATGTTTGCATGCTTGAGTGTGTATTTTACCTCCCATAATATAGCTTCTTTCATGTATTTCACACTTGTTCCAAAGCATGCCTATAAATAAATAATTATCTAATTATTTCTCATGTGGCCACTAAACTGAAGACTTTTTACTCAGGTCATGTATAACATTTCTTGCCCCAATCTGACATCCAACATCAGTGTCTACTAGATCTGTTGCTAGCTTGTGTCTTGTTGCCTAGGTAAAGTTATTAGTTGACTCAATCAAATTTGTGATTTGGCACACTGAACCTAGATTCTGCTGAAAGTGCTGGTGCACACATCATCAGAACTCTTAGTTTCAAGAACATTCTTTGAAATTGTCATTGAAAACTTGTCCAGATCTAATATGTTTTCTGTATTTCTGTTGTAGTTTTAATATTGATGACAGAAAAGTACATTAAATAAGGCAAAGCATGTTTCAATGCGGTGTGAATGTAAACATATAGCTACACTACAGGTCAGTTATTACCACAACTTTTATCTGACATTCAAATTTGTTGACTTTGCCGACTCCCAACAGAGTTATCACCTTTCAACCAAACTTGCTCTGTGGTTACACTACAGATCAGGCTGTCACTTCTGGGCGCTAATGACCATAGAAGTTTTGCGCCCTAAAACCACAAAAAAAAAAAAAAAAAAAAAAAAAAAAAGGCTGTCACTTCAATCAAAATTTGGAGGAAAAAAAGGGGGGGGGAGATGTCTAGTTTCATACCCTAGCTGAGCTTGTCAGGTCGTAAATTGTGACTGACCAACAAAACCACCTATGTTTTAACCAATACGTGATTTCAAAAAGAAGAAGAAGATTGACAGAACACAGTCTTCAATAGGAACATGAGCCCCTGTAGTTGATAACAATTCCTCAGAATTTTTGAGATCCTTGGGATAGCTAACCAGGGCAAAACTATTTCATCTGGTGTGCAATATATGTGTGATAGAGCAAATACCCTCATACCTCAAGAATAGTGTAATAGTTCCAATTTCAATAAAGTAGATGCTGACAGGTGTGAATATTATTGTATTATCAGTTTTATAAACATGTTTGAAAAATACTGATTCAAAACATTTGCAGAAGAATGGAAAAACTGTTAGATGCTTGGTTTGGATAAGATCAGTTCTGGAGAAATGTCAGAACATGGGAAGCAATACTGACCCTATGACATATCATTGAAGGTATTTGAAGAAAGGTAAACCTACATTTGTAGATTTAGAGAAAGCTTTTGACAATTTTGACTGGGTTACAGCCTCTGAAATATTGAAGGTAACAAGGATAAAAACAGATAGCAAAAGGTTATTTGCAATTTGTATAGAAGCCTGGTGCAGATATGAGTCAAAGGGCATGAAAGGAAGCCATACTTGAGAAGAGAGTAAGACAGGGTTGTAGCCTATCCCCAATGTTATTCAATCTGTACACTGAACAAGCTGTGAAGGAAACCAAGGAGAAATATTTTATTTGGAATTAAAGTTCAGGTAGAAGAAACAAAAACTTTGAGGTTTGCCAGCAACTTTGTAATTCTGTCACCAGATTAGCATATGGTACATGAAAACTAGTAGATGAGTTTTTCTATCCAGCCAACAAAACACTGATGAAGGATGAAGTAGAGAGGATATGAACTGCAGACTATTGATAGCAAGAAAAGCATTTGTGGAAAAGAGAAACTTGTTAACTTTGAATATAAATCTGCCAGGAAGCCATTTTGAAGGTATTTATGTAGAGTGCAGCTTTGTATGGTAGAGAAACTTCGGTGATAAGCAGTTCAGACAAGAAGAGAATAGCTTTTGAAATTTGGTGCTATAGAAGAATTACAAGTGTGGCAATGGAGGGAAGTATTAGGAAGGGCTGGGATTAAAATTGTAGAGGGAGACCTAAGTAAGGATACAGTATGCAGGCTCAAATGGATGTAGGTTGCAGTAGTTATTCGGAGACGAAGAGGCTTTCCTGGGAAAGTCTTCAGATGGAGGGGAACAACAGCAGCAGCAGCATGTTATCGTCGTCTTCAGTCCAAAGACTAGTTTCGTGAAGCTCTTCATGCTAATCATACTTGTGAAGGCCTCATCACCTCTAGCTAACTAATGCAACACACATTCATTTAAACCTGCTAACCGTATTTGTCTCTTGGTCTCCCTTTACATCTTTTGCCCACTTCCCTCCAACATTAAATTGATGATTCCTTAATGGTTTTGAATCAACCAGCCCCATGTTTTTAATTACAATGATAAGGCATATTCCTTTAGCATGTATCAGTTGAATTGGTCTTTTCACATAAGAGGAATTAAGTGAAATGGATACATTGATAAAACTGCTCCATTTTCACTTTTTTGTTACCTTTCACCCACATCTTCACCGTGCTTAGTTTGATTGTTCTCTTCCGTAATTCTTGTATCTTTTCCATAGTCTATGTTTTTATGGAATTTCACAGAACATTGCATTGCCTTCATCTCTGCGGTCACAAGAGTGAAAGCATGATTTACAGTTTTCACAAGACACATTATGTTGTATAATAGACTTGTTGTGTAGGACTGCAGCTATGCACAAGGACAACAGCATTCCCATGTCAGTGATACATTTATCCTAACTATGACTATTTTTCATTGGCAAATTGAGTTTGTGGCTGCCCTTTCACCACATATTTAACTTCAGTTAAAAATGGTATGTGTTGTAGTAGTGGTAGTAGTAGTAGTAGTAAAGAAATAAAGTAGTTGTTCTTGACTGATGAACACAGTAGTTAGTATGTCAGCAGACATCCCTGAGACAAGCAGATATTACACTTCGTTTGTGTATTGAAGTATGCTTTACAGCAAATGCTTAAAAATGAAACTTTGCACTGTGCATATTTTTTAATTGTATTGTGTTTAGGAAATTAATAAGAACGTTATTTTTTATATTCACCTGTTCCACTGCATTTTTAAATTTTCTGAAACGTCACTTAGCAGCATTAACTGAATCATCTATTCCATATTGTGAAACCTTGTTATAGAGTCTGTTATATTGATATATATTTAAAGAACATAGGGTCTATCTAACTTTTTGTAAGTGGAATAATATAATCACACCTATTTGAGCAAAAGTCTTTAAAATTATCCATTACTGTTTCAGATTTGCCAGCAAGAACATGAAAATGATAATGAACAGACACAAGAAGAGTTTATTTTTGTTAAGCCAGAACTGGTAAGTTTGTGATCATGATGTACTACCACACATTTTCCAAAAATGATTTACCAAACAGGGCTGAAAAAAAAAAAAACCTGTGTATGATGTTAGTAGCTACTGTTAGGCAGTCAAAGCCCGAGACCTCAACAATTTGTTGTGTTATCAAAGAATGGATGACACAGTGATGTAACTTTTTTCAGAATAGCTTAACCATTTGCACTTTGGTTACACTGAAACCTCAAATAACAAAGCACTTAGCATACAATAGCTAGAGTCCGCATAAAATACCGTGGCTGGTAGACACGCAGACGGCAGGGCACACGTGGGGAGAGTGGTAGTGGTGGGGGGTTGTGGGCAGGTGTTGTAGGGGATGTGCTGTTCTAAACTGAAGCTTACGTTCACATTTTTTGTAATTATTAAGTGGGGCCCGTCTACACCCACATTTGCATGCTGGTCACTCAAAACAACTGTCACTTCTGGTTTGGTTAGTATCGAAAAAGAATTCTGCTGAAAGTGCAGGAATTTATTTTTGCCTGGCTTGGTAAGCATTTTTAACTTTCAGAGAAGCATCACTAGTGGTGAATTTTGAGTAAAACCTACACATTTCTCTGGTTGCCGTGTTAGAATTTGCTTCTTTTTCCAAAACACAGCAGGGCTTACACAGTCTCACCTTTGTGGGGTGATGTACAGACACAATTGTGACAGAATTCTGAAACAGTGGTTTATTAAATTTATTATGTGAAGAACTGAGAAAAAGTAAGATCAGTAGCTTATGAAAAAGCACATCTCCTGTGGGGGAAAAAAAAGAAAAAAAAGTGTAATGCCTTCACTTATGTTGTTCCAGAACCCATAGCATTTCTTGTTTCATCAGCAATCAATGGCCCGTAAAAATTGCATTTTTTCATCGAAAAAGTCTATAGTTGGTGGAATAATATGGTAGATAATTAAATTTTGTATAATAATGATATGGCAAAATACTCTTCTATTTGCATGCTATCATTTGCCAAATTCTCATTTAGATGTCTGAAACCATTTACAAAATACGAGAAATGTTGTGGATATTTCGCGTTGGCTTTATCTCTGACATGGTGCGAACGTAAATGAGTGTGCTATATCAGATCAGTTTTCTCGAAAGTGGTGTCAGACAGACACCTCCAAATTTCTCACAGTAAGTATCACAATTACTCTGATCATTAATGAAGTAATGCACACATCGTGATCATCCTGACACACAAAGCTATAAGTAAAGCAAAAATGTGTTTATTTATTTATTTTTTATTATTGAATAGTTACTGTAAATTTTTTTGAGAAGGATTGCATGGTAGCCACCTTGATTCTGGCCTTGCCAACTGGCAGGAAGGTGGCAAAAGCTTGTCGGCCTCCCCTTTCAAACAAACAAAGGAACTTGCCCAGCGCTTTTAATGAAAATTGGTCACTGCACATCGGCCACTGTATGCTGCACAGACACTACAAATATACGATGAGCACTCTATAACTAATGCAACACTTTTTTTTCGTGGTGAATTTTGGTTGAAAAAATGTGGAATTTGTTGTGGAACATCATGGAGTATTCTCACTTCAGCCCCTGTAGCTTCAGGAAGCTCAGATAGGTGGCAAACTCATAGGTCCAAATGCCATAAAGACAGATTTGCCTTTGCTTATCCTATTTCCTATGAGAAGTCGTCGGTTCAGTATTGCCTCACATGTTCCTATATTTCTCTGGAATCCAAACTGATCTTCCTCGAGGTCAGCTTCTACTAGTTTGTCCATTCTTCTTCTGTAAAGAATCTGTGTCAGTATTTTGCAACCATGACTTATTAAACTGGTAGTTCAGTAATATTCACACCTGTCAGCAACTGCTTTCTTTGGAATTGGAATTGTAATATTCTTCTTGAAGTCTGAAGTTAATTCACCTGTCTCATACCTCTTGCACACCGGACGGAAGCATTTTGTCATGGCTGGCTCTCCCAAGGCTATCTGTAGTTCCAACTGAATATTGTCTACTTGCGGGGCCTTGTTTCGACTCAGGTCTTCCAGCGCTCTGTCAAATTCTTCACATAGTATCATATCTTCCATCTCATCTTCGTCTGCATTTTCTTCCATTTCTATAGTATTGCCTTCAAGTACATCTCCCTTGTATAGATCCTCTATATACTCCTTCCACCTTTCTGCTTTCCCTTCTTTGCTTAGAACTGGGTTTACATTTGAGCTCTTGATATTCATACAAGTGGTTCTTTTTTCTCAAAAGGTCTCTTTAATTTTCCTGTAGGCAGCATCTACCTTTCCCTAGTGATACATGCTTTTAAGCCCTTACATTTGTCCTCTAGCCACCCCTGCTTAGCCATTTTCCACTTTCTGTCAGTTACATTTTTTAGACGTTTCTATTCCGTTTCACCTTCTTCATTTACCACATTTTCTATTTTGTCTTTTCATCAATTAAATTCAATAAATCTTGTGTCAACCAAGGATTTCTACTAGCCCTCATCTCTTTGCCTACTTGATCCTCTGCTGCCTTCAGTAGTTCATCTGGCAAAGCTATCCATTACCGTTGTACTGTATTTCTTTCCCCTGTTCTTGTCAGTCATTCCCTGATGCTCCATCTGAAATTCTCAACCGCCTCTTGTTCTTTCACTTTATTTCCTCTCTCTTCAGTTTTAATCTACAGTTCATTCCCAATAAATTGTGGTCAGAGTCCATATCTGCACCTGGAAATGTCGTAAAATTTAAAATCTGGTTCCAAAATCTCTACCGTACCATTATATAATCAATCTGATTCCTGCTGGTGTCTTCAGATCTCTTCCACGTGTACAACCTTCTTTGTGATTCTTAAACCAAGTGTTCATGATGATTGAATTATTCTCTGTGCAAAATTCTACCAGGCAGCTTGCTCTTTTATTCCTTTCCCTCCAGTCCCTATTCTCCTACCATTTTTCCTTCTCTTCCTTTTCCTACTATTGAATTCCAATCCCCCTTGACTATTAAATTTTCACCTTCGTTAACTATGTGAATGATTTCTTTTTCTGACCATACATTTCTTCAATTTCTTTGTCTAGGGAACTAGTTGGCATATAAACTTGTACTATTGTTGTGGATGTTGGCTTTGTGCCTATCTTGGCTGCAATAATGCATTCATTATGCTGTTTGTAGTAGCTTGTCCATGTTCCTATTTTCATATTCATTATTAAACCAACTCCTGCATTACTCCTATTTTTGTATTTATAATCCTGTATTCACCTAAGTGGAAGTTCTGTTCCTCCTGCCATCACACTTCACTAATTCCCACTATATCCAACTTTAATCTGTCCTTTCCACTCTGTAAATATTGTAACCTACATGCCCAATTAAAGTATCTTCTTCTGATAATAACATAGTCCTGAGTAGTCCCCATCCGAAGATCTGAATGGTAGACTGGAATATTTTACCCAAGAGGACGCAGTCATCATTTAACTGTACAGTAGAGCTGCATGCCCTTGGGGAAAATTATGACTACTTCCCCCATGATTTTAGCCATTCGCAGTGACAGCACAGCATGGCTGTTTTGGTTGATTTCACAAGGCCAGATCAATCATCCAGACTGTTACCCCTGCAATTACTGAGAATGCTGCTGCCCCTCTTCAGGAACACTCATTTGTGTCGCCTGTCAACAGATACCCCTCTGTTGCCATTACACCTACAGTACAGCTACCTGTATTGCTGAGGTATGCAAGCCTCCCCACCATTGGCAAGGGCCATGGTTCATGGGGGAGGGACCCCAGTTACCATTGTGATTATATTATTGTGATAATACTTGCACAACACTGCAAATAATTACTGATGAGCCAAAATGTTACGACCACTGCCCATTGTGAATTTAAATGCTGCCTGGTGGGACTGTGGGTGAAGCTGGCAAGTTTTCACATGCTACTGCTATGTGCTTCCATGTAAAGTGCTTCAACAGTGGTGAAACCGTGAGTAGGCAACAAGATGTTGGATTTTCATGACTCATCACAGAATGTGGAGGTCAGAGGCTGCTCTGGTGTGTTAAGCAGGCTAGGTGGTGATCTGACAGCAGAGTACAACCACTAAACCTGCAGTTTCATAAAGAATTGAACTCCTGTGTTAGAAACAGTTTCAAAGTGTGATTGCTTGGACTCATTTGTAATGTGTTGAATATTTGACATCAAATGTATAGTAGAAAATGTTCAAAATTATGTCTAAAGTTTGTCAGAAGTCACCAAGTGGTCACATTAAGAAATTCTGGATGAATGTAATACAGGTAATTCGTGTTCCATTTTAAGAAAGAGCAAGTTTTCCAGGCATCTCAACATTTATGACATGTCTCCTGAACTGTGTGTCAGGCCGGAAACTGGAGAACGGATCTCAGTCCCAGAGAGCCATCGGAGATTTGCCCACACGGCAGAAGAGAGATTGGAACTGTTAAAAGATCTACTGAATGAAATCCAGATAGCTTTCTCGCTATCCCGAAGAATGTGATGACACTGTGCCCACATCTGTTTATAACGAATGCAGTTTGCCACCATAGGACGACAGTTAAACACGCAGAAGACAGGTCTTCACACACAAATTGCGTCACAGCACACCTCAGGCCACCAAAGGACTGGGACCGAACATGGTAAAGAGGAAGTGTGAGGATCAGCACATTCTGCAGTGGTAAGGATAATGTTTGCAAGATATTCCACCTGAAAAACAGGAGAAATATTGTTCGTCGAAGGTCGCTAGGAAAGACAGAAGCCTCCAGTTGGCCTTGGTAAACTGCCATTTGGGTGTGCACTTATGTGGGGTAGGAGTCAGCAAATGTACGGCACACGGGAAATAAGTTTGAAGGTACATTCAGTGCTATAAGTGGATACTGTCTGCAAAACGTGTTGTGAACAGGGTTAATAGAAAAGTAGTATCAGATAATATAGTGTTTGCTTGAACAGCAGAAATATAGTAGACAATAAACCATTTCCCGTGATAATTTTGTGGGGCTGTCAGGAGAGAATTACATAAAGATTTGAAATTGTGTGTAATGTTTGTTGGAATCTGCTAAGTGTTGTCATTCTCAAATACTGGATTAATAAATTCCAGGTATCTGTACACTGCAGCTATGCTACCTCGTTTCTACCTGTAATACTTGTTGTATTGTGTTAAACTTTTACTACTAAACTCCTCCCGAACAGGCTACGAAGGCCCAATGGTACCCACTGGCCACCGTGTCATCCTCAGCCAATAGGTGTCACTGGATGAGGATATGGAGAGGCATGTGGTCATTACACCGCTCTCCTGGCTGTATGTCAGTTTACAAGACCAGAGCTGCTGCTTCTCAATCAAGTAACTCCTCAGTTTGCCTCACAAGGGCTGAGTGCACCACGCTTGCCAGTAGTGCTCGGCAGACTGGATGGTAACCCATCCAAGTGCTAGCCCAGCTCAGCAGCGCTGATCTGACGAGAACCGGTGTTACCAGTGCACAAGGCTATGGGCTGTTAAACTTTTAATGCAAGATTATGCCTCATAATGAATAGATTATGACAAAATTTTAAATTTCCATTTTGGTCAGTAATTATGAGAAATATTAAAATTTTTGTTGATCCCGGAGCCATTATATAGGCAATTTGCAACTGTTAGCGAGTTCCATGCTAGCCGTGTAGTATTATAGATGCTGGTGAAGGCCCAGGTGTTTCGGAGCACACTGTTCACTCCACATTGACGAGTTTACTGGGATCCCACAGCTAACAGTGTTTGTGTGTCCCCGTGTTGTCCTGACAATATCACCAGTTAAGATTTTATTTGGCTCCAGACCATAGAGATTGGACCATGGATCAATATAAATGTGGCAACTGGTCAGATGAATCGTATTGTTTGTTACACCAGGTTGATGGTTGTGTCCAGATATGTCATCCAAATAAACCATTGCTCAAAATATAAAGCAAGCCATGGATGCAGGCCAGTGGGAGGGGGCAGATAGGAGGCAGTATTATGCTATGAGGAACTTTCACCTCGGCACCCGTGGGACTGTGGTAGTAATCAAAAGCACCGTGACAGTTGTGGGCTGTGTCAACATTATTCTGGTTCAGCATGCATCACTGCATGCTATATGTCAACCCTCATAGCAAGGCATCTCCCATCGGGATGACTGTCTGTGGCACAAGGCCGGAATTGTACTGTAGTGGTTTGAGGAGCACAATAGAGAACTGGTGTCTCTGCCACTAGAGCGCCTTGTATGAATGCGGCGGAACACGTCTGAGATACTGTAGAGTGTCAACTCCGTGCCTGCTAACCAGTGGCAGATAGTATACAGAAATTGTATTACCTGTTGCATAGACATATGGTGCCACGTACCTTGCATACATAAGTGACATAGATATTTGTAGTAGTAACAGAACACCACTTCAGAATCTCCCCCCCAGGGGTCTTGAACTGTGTGCCGGGTTCGTACTTGGCTGCCGTGGGGCTCCAGCCTTTGCAGTATCTTTGCTCTTCCTTGGCGCATGTCTGTCCTCTTGCTGTTCTTTTTCCTTTCCCTTGGGAACATGTCTGGTCTGTTTTCGAATATGTATTCTGCATTTTCGTTCGTCAATATCAGAATACTCTCCACTGTTCCTTTTCTCTTTCTTCATTCACCTGCTCCTATCCTTCCTCTGCATCGGCATTTGAGGTTCCTCTTTTTCTTCCTCCCTGAGCGCTCAGGAAGTCCAGCCCACGTGTAACGGGTAATGCGTAATTCCCAGCCCCGGGTTTTCAGGTAGGGTTCGTATGTACCCCGTGGTACAGGCCAGGCCCAGGGAGGGGGTGATTGCCTGAGCTGCTACCTTCCCAAATTGCTGATTGGTCTCTGTCAAGTGTTTGAGGGGTGTGACCTGAGGTGGGAACAATCGCCTAAGGCAGTTGCACCCCCTTCTGAGACGCTGGCAATTGTGTGGGATTTTCTCGCAGTGAGCCAATCATCTTCATAGTCAATGTTTACGAAATGTAAACGGAATGAGGCAAATGATTCAAAGACCCTCCCAGCTGCACTAAGGTTCCTTGTGGTTTCACGTACTTCACTACGGAAAATCTGTTTATTATTCAGAAAGGTGTTGATGATGCATTTGCTGGCCCTGTGAAATCTTGCTCTTGTTTACGCAGTGGCACTTTGCTTTTATGAGACTACTACTGATCCTCTATCACAGCTACTGCTTGCAGCTCCACTCCTACGTGGCTGTCCTGTTCACGTTGAGGCCCATTGAACGCTGAATTCTTCCCATGGTGTTATTTTCACTAGGCTGCCTGACATTCCTTTTTCTTTCCTTGTCATGTCTCTTCTCCAGTGGTACGTTTGTGTTCTTCGATCCAACAAAGAGGGTGTACGCAATGTCCACCTGTTCCCTGCCTTCAGGAAATTAAATTGCAACCTCACGACCTTTTTGAGCTCTTCCATTTTTTCCCGGTCCATTAAGACCTTCCCCCCAAGGTCGGCATTATATCTCATTTGGGGGGGGGGGGGGGGGTGTTATGCTGCTCACATGGGGTGCTGTTCATAGTCAGCCCATCTCCCTGACTGCCTTCAAGCTGTTGCAGTTTGCCTTTTCCTTCCTCACATAAACTTTTCCATTTGTACCGTTTACATACCTCCATTGTACGATGTCACCAGGACAGACTTCCTATTGCTTATTAGGCAGCTACCCCACCCCCTTTCTGCTGCTTAGTGACTTTAATGTGCACCATCCATTTTGGGGTTCTCCCAGAACCTGCCCAAGAGGCGCCCTTTTGGCTGACCTTCTTAATCAACTTAATCTCTTCTTCGTTAACACAGGAGCACCAACGTTCCTTTCAGACTCCTCACACACCTGTTCCCATTTGGACCTACCCTTCTGTACTGCCCAGTTTACCCATTGTCTCAAGTGATCCGTTCTGTCTAACATATACTCAAGCGACCATTTCCCGTGTGCCGTACATTTGCCGACTCCTACCCCACATAAGTGCACACCCAAATGGCAGTTTACCAAGGCCAACTGGAGGCTTATGTCTTTCCTAGCGACCTTCGACGAACAACATTTCTCCTGTTGTTCAGGTGGAATATCTTGCAAACATTATCCTTACCACTGCAGAATGTGCTGATCCTCACACTTCCTCTTTACCATGTTCGGTCCCAGTCCTTTGGTGGCCTGAGGTGTGCTGTGACGCAATTTGTGTGTGAAGACCTGTCTTCTGCGTGTTTAACTGTCGTCCTATGGTGGCAAACTGCATTCGTTATAAACAGATGTGGGCACAGTGTCATCACATTCTTCGGGATAGCGAGAAAGCTATCTGGATTTCATTCAGTAGATCTTTTAACAGTTCCAATCTCTCTTCTGCCGTGTGGGCCAATCTCCGATGGCTCTCTGGGACTGAGACCCGTTCTCCAGTTTCTGGCCTGACACTAGCAGACGGTGTTATCGTGGACTCTATTGCTATCTCCAATGCCTTAGGCTGCCATGTGGTAGAGATTTCAAGCTCCTCTCACTGTCACTGTGCCTTCCTCCATTGGAAATGAGCAGAAGAGGCTCGAGTGATACCCTTCTCTTCTCCAAATTGTGAGTGATACAATGTCCCCCTCACTATGAGGGAGCTAGATCATGCTCACTTCATTCCAATCCTCCTCCCCGGGTCTAGAAGCTGTTCACATTCGGGTGTCACAGCACCTTTCACTTGTGGGAAAGCATTTTCTGCTTGACACGTAGCACTGTATCTGGGCAGAAGACATATTTTCCAGATGCTGGTGTGAAGTCGCTGTCATACCCATACCTACACCTGGTATAGACAAACACCTTCTGTCTAGCTACTGCCCCATTTCTCTCACCAGCTGTGTTTACAAGATGATGGAATGTATATTTCATGCGCGGCTGGTACAGTGGCTAGAGACTTGCAATTTACTAATTACTGCACAGTGCATTCTGCAATTGACCATCTCATCACTTCGTTCACTCGTGTCGTGAATGGTTTTCTGCAGAAATTCCAGACTGTGGCCATGTTTTTTTTTTTAATTTGGAGAAAGCCTATGACACCTGCTGGAGGACTGGTATCCTCTGTCAACCTGGGGCTTCCGTGGCTGTCTGCCCTGTTTCCTTCAGAAATTTTTAAAGGACCGAGTTTTCAAGGTGCGTATGGGTTCTGCCATGCCGGACACCTTTATCCAGGAAAATTATGTGCCTCAGGGTTCCATTTTGAGCATTATCCTCTTTGCTATTAACCCTATAATGCCCTGTCTCTCCGCCGGCACCTCCGGTTCCATTTTCGTCAACGATTTTGTTATTTATTGCAGTTCTCCAGAGACTTGTCTGATTGAGCGGTGTCTTCACCAATGTCTTGATCATCTTTACTCATAGAGCATCAACAACGGCTTTCATTTTGACACTGACAAAACTGTTTGTATGAAATTCTGGCAGTGCAATTGGTTTCTTCCACGTCTTTATATCTTGGACCTGTTACTCTTCCATTTGTTGAAACTACGAAATTCCTGGGGCTCGTGCTCAATGCGAAACTCTCGGTCCTCCCAAATGCCTTACCTGGCAGCCCTCTGTGGTACTTCCTGGGGAGCAGATCGTATCACCTTCTCCATTTGTACTGGTCCATTGTCCATTCGTTCGTGCATCCTTTTTACTCTGTCTCAATACTATCCACCATTATGGTATCCGTTTGGCCACTGGCGCCTTTTACACTAGCCCGGTTGTGAGTCCTTACGAAGAAGCTGCCGAACTACCGCTATCCTCCTGCCGTGACTTTCTCCTCGGCAGGTATGCGTGTCGTATGTCTGCCGTGCTTGGCCACCTATCCTGTGCCTCCTCCTTCAGTGACTCCTTTGACGGCCAGTATGGGGCGTGTCCCTCTTCGGTGTTACCTTGTGGAGTTTGCTTTTGGGTCTTGCTCTGACGACTCAACTTCCCCCTACCTGCCACTTCCCTGGTGGGTGTGAACCCTTCACTACCTCGACTTCACGCAGCGTCCTGTGTTCACTTCGACCTTAATTCACTTCCCGACGACACTATTCCAGCCTCACTCTATCGCATTGAGCTTCACGACATTAGCGTGGAATTTTGTGATAGTACCTTTGTGTACACTGACGGCTCTCGGAGTGACCGCGGTGTCGGATGTGCCTTCGTCATTGGCTCTTGACATTTTTCGATATCTGCTTCCGGAACACTGCTCAGTATTTACAGCAGAGCCCTTCGCCCTGTATAAGGCTACGCAGCACGTCCGGCAACACGGGCTTTTCAATTGTGTCACCTGCTCAGGTGTCGAAGCCTCCGTGTGCTGCACACCGTCTGTCACTTAGTGCGACTGGTCCAGGAAAGCTGTCACTTCCTCACTCTTGATGGAGCTTCTGTAGTATTTATGTGGGTTCTGGTCACATCGGTCTGACAGGAAACTGAGCCGCTGTTGCTGCTGCCGAGGCTGCTGTCCTCGTACCTCAGCCCGCTAGTTCTTCTGTTCCCTCCAATGATCTCTGTGTCACCGTGTATCAGCAGGTAGTGTCATTACCACTGGTCCTCCCTTCATGAGAACCAGAACTGGGTTATTAAGCCTCTCCCAGTGGCTCGGACGACCTCCTCTCGGCCTTCTCAGTGCGAGGAGATCATTTTAACTGGGTTGCATGTTCGGCACTGTGTCTTTAGCCGTTGCTATTTGTTAAGTGGTGCTCCCCCACCACTTTGTACACATTGCGCCCAACTTTTGTCTGTCCGCCATTTCCTGGCGGAATGCCCTTTTTTTAACTGCTTACTTCCCCATTTGTTTTTGCCATCTGAGTTACAGGCCATTTTATTAAAGGATGCTCTGGGTGTCGAATGCGTTTTACTCTTTAACCGTCGTAGCCATTTGGTGAAGGTCATTTAATTTTTAGTCAGGACCTCCATTGATTGGGATTGATGTGCAGTTGTTTTTACTCCTCTCTTTGCCTTCGTGTTCTACAGTTTTGACACGGGCACATACGACCCTTGTTGTTTTCGCGCCCTAAAACAAAACAAAGCCACTCCATAATGGTGTGCTCTTACAGTCTCGTCTCATTAGCATTTTTTCATTTCGTTTGACAGAATCCTACGATGGCTTTGGACTGAGAATGGTTATGTCACAGATTGTGTGTGACATGGTGTAATCTAAATGAGGAATTACAAATAAAGAGCTGGAATGTATGTTTTACCTAAGCATTAAACACTTCCATATGGTGTTTACACTTGTGCCTTGCTGTTTCAGGAAGATTGCATGGTCGAGGAATCGAGCAGTGCCCAGGACCCTCTCAGTTTAGACAGTGAAGATGTACAGGTAAGTATTTAATTTTGGCTAAATTATTGTAAAAGGTGTTCTTATTTAAGGAAACAGACTGTCTCTCCTTGAACAAAGCTTTCTGTAATGGTAAGCATTAGGCACCAGATGGTAATTTACAGATGTTTATTTTTAAACATATGTGCAGTGTTCAGCAGATGGCATAGGGATTTTAAATGAACTAAAAATACATGGCATTTTCTGGCATTGTTATTTTTTTGCTACTGATGACTCAGAAAGTACATGAAGTTGTTTGCATAAATGTGTGCATTTACTGAACTTCACTATAGGTTCCTCTGGCCATCATTGCAGTTATAATGAGCAGCCTGTTTTGTCCACATATATGAAGATTGTACAGAAAATGATGGCTTGTTATTTCTCTTTCTATACGCAAAAAATGTAAATACAATTTACACAGTTTACATCCACAGCCTTTTGGACTAATTCACATTACCGAAGAAGACACAATTTCTTCAAAGGCATGTTGTTGTTGTGGTCATCAGTCCTGAGACTGGTTTGATGCAGCTCTCCATGCTACCCTATCCTGTGCAAGTTTCTTCATCTCCCAGTACCTACTGCAACATACATCCTTCTGAATCTGCTTAGTGTATTCATCTCTTGGTCTCCCTCTACAATTTTTACCCTCCACGCTGCCCTCCAATGCTAAATTTGTGATCCCTTGATGCCTCAGAACATGTCCTACCAACCGGTCCCTTCTTTTTGTCAAGTTGTGCCACAAACTCCTCTTCTCCCCAATTCTATTCAATACCTCCTCATTAGTTATGTGATCTACCCATCTAATCTTCAGCATTCTTCTGTAGCACCACATTTCCAAAGCATCTATTCTCTTCTTGTCCAAACTAGTTATTGTCCATGTTTCACTTCCATACATGGCTACACTCCATACAAATACTTTCAGAAACGACTTCCTGACATTTAAATCTATACTCGATGTTAACAAATTTCTCTTCTTCAGAAACGCTTTCCTTGCCATTGCCAGTCTACATTTCATATCTTATCTACTTCGACCATCATCAGTTATTTTGCTCCCCAAATAGCAAAACTCCTTTACTACTTCAAGTGTCTCATTTCCTAATCTAATTCCCTCAGCATCACCTGACTTAATTCGACTACATTCCATTATCCTCGTTTTGCTTTTGTTGATGTTCATCTTATATCCTCCCTTCAAGACACTGTCCATTCCGTTCAACTGCTCTTCCAAGTCCTTTGCTGTCTCTGACAGAGTTACGATGTCATCGGCGGACCTCAAAGTTTTTATTTCTTCTCCATGGATTTTAATACCTACTCTGAATTTTTCTTTTGTTTCCTTCACTGCATGCTCAATATACAGATTAAATAACATCGGGGAGAGACTACAACCCTGTCTCACTCCCTTCCCAACCACTGCTTCCCTTTCATGCCCCTCGACTCTTCTAACTGCCATCTGGTTTCTGTACAAATTGTAAATAGCCTTTCACTCCCTGTATTTTACCCCTGCCACCTTTAGAATTTGAAAGAGAGTATTCCAGTCAACATTGTCAAATGCTTTCTCTAAGTCTACAAATGCTAGAAACGTAGGTTTGCCTTTCCTTAGTCTTTCTTCTAAGATAAGTCGTAAGGTCAGTATTGCCTCACGTGTTCCAATATTTCTACAGAATCCAAACTGATCTTCCCTGATGTCGGCTTCTACCAGTTTTTCCATTCGTCTGTAAAGAATTCGCGTTAGTATTTTGCAGCTGTGACTTATTAAACTGATAGTTCGGTAATTTTCACATCTGTCAACACCTGCTTTCTTTGGGATTGGAATTATTATATTCTTATTGAAGTCTGAGGGTACTTCGCCTGTCTCATACATCTTGCTCACCAGATGGTAGTTTTGTCAGGACTGGCTCTCCCAAGGCCGTCAGTAGTTCTAATGGAATGTTGTCTACTCCCGGGGCCTTGTTTTGGCTCAGGTCTTTCAGTGCTCTGTCAAACTCTTCACACCATATCGTATCTCCCATTTCATCTTCATCTATATTATCTTCCATTTCTATGATATTGTCCTCAAGTAAATCGCCCTTGTATAGACCCTCTATATACTCCTTCCATCTTTCTGCTTTCCCTTCTTTGGTTAGAACTGGGTTTCCATCTGAGCTCTTGATATTCATACAAGTGGTTCTCTTTTCTCCAAAGGTCTCTTTAGTTTTCCTGTAGGCAGTATCTATCTTACCCCTAGTGAGATAAGCCTCTACATCCTTACATTTGACCTCTAGCCATCCCTGCTTAGCCATTTTGCACTTCCTGTTGATCTCATTTTAGAGACGTTTGTATTCCTTTTTGCCTGCTTCATTTACTGCAATTTTATATTTTCTCCTTTCATCAATTAAATTCAATATTTCTTCTGTTACCCAAGGATTTCTATTAGCCCTCGTCTTTTTACCTACTTGATCCTCTGCTGCCTTCACTACTTCATCCCTCACAGAGCTACCCATTCTTCTTCTACTGTATTTCTTTCCCCCATTCCTGTCAATTGTTCCCTTATGCTCTCCCTGAAACTCTGTACAACCTCTGGTTTAGTCAGTTTATCCAGGTCCCATCTCCTTAAATTCTCACCTTTTTGCAGTTTCTTCAGTTTTAATCTGCAGTTCATAACCAATAGATTGTGGTCAGTCCACATCTGCCCCTGGAAATGTCTTACAATTTAAAACCTGGTTCCTAAATCTCTGGCTTACCATTATGTAATCTATCTGATACCTTTTAGTATTTCCGGGATTCTTCCATGTATAAAACCTCCTTTTCAAAGGCCTGTATAAATTTTTTTTATTTTATGCTACACTACTGAATGGTTTTTGAAACTTTTGAAATTTGAACAGTTTTGATGAAGCAGGAGAATCCTGCATTTAATATGGTGATTATGGAGGATGACAACATTGAAGTCAGTTGTAACACCATGAGTCTGGATGAGCACTTCATCTTTAGAATTTGCGGATAAACATCTATGAAGAGATCAAATGAATAAGCACTTTCATTCTTGAATGTGGTGCTTTAGGATGAATACAACATAATTTTGTGACTTTTGTTTTATTATTTTGTAATGTTCTGTTGTTTCTTAGCTAGACTATTCTCTTTTGTTTTAGTTTGCGGAAACAGAGGATTCAGGTCTGCAGCAGAAGAGCTTTGTTGAGGAAGTGAAGGAGTAAGTTCATATTTGTAACATTTATCGTCCTAATAGTTGAGCTTCAGTTAATTTTGTTTAGAATGGACACAAGAGTTAGTAATAACAGTGACCCTATTTTAGACAGGAGAGAAGTTACTGCTAGGTGTGTGAGAATATTAGAGGATGAGCCTCATAATAATAAATAATTTGTCTGACCATGATCATCCAAAAAACGCTGACCAAGAAGCATCCCCATCAATCAAGTTTTAACTAAGAAGAGGAAAATAGTTTCATAGATTCATAATGGTCGACTGTCACACTACTCTGAGAAAATTTACAACAGGACTTCTTTGGTATCATTACACTTGCTGCTACAGCATGGTGTTTTAAATCCTCTTAACTCATCGGAATGATTGCATAGTCGTCGTCTTTGAGTTTACCCTTGAGAAATAAGTCCATTGATGTCATATCAGGCAGACTTGCAGGCCAATAGATAATGCTTCCACTTCTTGTCCAGTGACAGGAAAGAGCTGCGTGACTGCTTTCTTAGCCACAAGTGAGTTGTGAATTGGGCACTTATTGTATACATCTCTGAAGTGGTACTTCCTCTAGGAGAGCAAGTAGCACTTAAGTAAAAAATTGTGTATTTCTTTTATGTGTTCAGGTTTGTTCAATGAATTAAGGACCAATTGTGCAGTCCCCAGGTTTGTTCAGTGAAGTAATGACCAATCACATAGTCTCCAGGTTTGGTCAGTGAATTAAGAACCAATCACATAGTCTAATAATCCAACGTCAGACATTCACACTCGACTACCTCTGATGTTCAACATGTGAAGATTCTCAGTGGCCAAATAAAGTGTGTTTATTACATTCAGCAACAAGATTTGTAATGGTAGCTTTATGAGCAAAGAGAATTCTTTCAAGAAAAAATCTATTTCCCTAATGTTGGATCAGAACTGTGTGGCACATCATCATCTGAAATCTCGCTGGTTAATCTGCTGGTGAAGTGAGTGCCACAGTATGGGCAGGTGCTATTTGCGTGCAAAATGTGTACAACTCTGGGTTGATTTATTCCAGAGGCATTCCTAAATACTCTGGAGCTAACCTGTGGATGAGTATTAATTGCCAGAACATCTATTTCGTTTACTCTGCTCTTTGCAATACTGTGCCCTACCCTTTGTGTTGTATTCTGGTGCCCTTCCATTAAAATTGTTTTGCTTATTTACTGAATTGTCATTCTTGTTGGGCAACGTCTGTAGAAATACCTTCGTGCATATGTCATCAGTTCTCTTCACGTTCCTTGTGTTCTACATAAAGAAGTAGCATATTTAGTTTATCTTGATTTGTGAAAGACATTTATTTTTTCAGGTAACTGGTATTTGGCACAAATGAAAACACGGACAGAATGAAAGTTACGTTTCCTCTGTGCCCCTTTCATACCGGTTTTGCTGCGGTTTGACACCTTTTTCCCTACGAATTTGATTAAGACGTATTTTGGATATGAAATCACGAATCGAAACCAGACCGTGCCTAAGTTCTAGCAAGTATTTTAATTACTCTGAAAGTGGTGATTGGATTTTGAAGAGTAAAATGCCATTGAATTTCTCTCTTTCAGGATTATGATATTAATAGCAGAAATTACTACGGTTTAATTTGTAAAGCGAGGTTGATGCCAATATATCTGTAATTAAAATGGCTATGAACATGGACAGTACGCTGAGGTTAACAGCTCAGCTTAATCATTCTGTATATTAGTAGAAAACCAGCTACTTTGTGAACAAGAATGCTACTCCTCTTCTCACATTATTCAGTGGCAATCTTCATCTAGTAATTCAAATTACAACTTAACACGAAACACTGTAGTTATCCCCAGGGGCCTCAGGATTCTTTCGTGAGTTCACACGTGACGCACACTGGACCTCGAGCTATTGCAGCCCATTCTTCCTTCCTGCGCTACAATTCCTTCCCTGTGCCTCTGCCTCCCTGCCGTGGCTCCTTCCCTGCTGGCCCCTCCTTCCCCTCTCTCGGTGGTCTTGTGTCGACCTGGCTATCCACCCGGTTTCCTGTATTGCTCGTGGTTTTGTTCCCCTTGCCTTTTATCTGCCATTCTTCCTCTTTGGCATTTTTGATCCCTCTTTGGGGTTTGACTCCCACTTCTAAATTTCCTTTCCGTAGTGTGGGCCACTTGGAGAACAACTTCCTCCCTAGCATCTACATCGTGGATTCCTCTCCCCCTGTCCTTCCTCTCTTTCTTCCCTGTCGTAGCCTTCCCCTGCCCCGCTAGCTCACCAGCCTGTGTAGCCAGTCCGTGCAGTAGGGCTGTTATGTCCCCACCTGAATGAACCCTGTAACAACATAGGTATCACACTTCTGATACCTCAGCTGTTGCCTCACCATGTATGCCTAAAGTTCCCCTCATGTAGGACGGCGGTCCTATTTTCAGCTGTTCTGCGCATCCCCAACCATTAACTGCTACCGGCCAATAAAATTCATTCTCTCTCCCAGGGCTAGCCGTGAGATACAAACTGGACTGCAAGAATCTCTCTCCCGCCTGCTGCGCTGTTTCCTTATTTTGCGACAGTGCAGTTTCATTCACAGAGCGACTGAATTATTCATTCAGATGTCAATTTTACTTTCTTGTAGCAGTATAGCTGTGAATGTGTATCTGTAAAATGAATGTCGGATGATGGCAATACATTTGAAATATCAGACAAACAACTTTAATTAAATTGCACAGCTATGGTGTATCATTTTAGTTGTGTGCTGGGTTCACGATTTCTTGTCCAAAGTCACAGTTTATAGTAATTGACGGAAAATTGTGGAATAAAATAGCAGTGATACTTGGCTTTTGCAAGAAAGGTTCCTAGGCCTCCTGCTGTTCCTGAGCTAATAAATGATTTAGGAGACAATCTGAGCAGCCCTCTTATAAAGTCATCAGATGATTGAAACAGATTACAAAACGATTTAGACCATCTATCTGTATGATGAGGAAAGTGGCAATTGATTCTAAATAATGAAAAATCCACACGAGTAATAAAAGGAATCCGTTAAATTGTGGTTTACAGGATAAAACACACATATAAAGGCTGTAAATTTAACTGAATACGTAAGGATTACAATTATGAATAACATGAATTTCAACAATCGCACGGATAATGTGGTGTGGAAAGCAACGCAAAGACTGCAATTAATTGGTAGAACACTTAGAAAATGCAACAGGTCTACATAAGAGACTACTTACACCATGCTTTTCTGCCCTCTGCTGGAGTACTGTTGTCTGGTGTGGGATCCACAGCAAATAGGATTGATCAAAAAAATTCAAAGAAGGGCAGCTCGTTTTGTATTACTGCGAACTGTGGTGGCAGTGATCAAAACAAAGGCATTTTTCATTGTGGCAGGATCTTCTCTTGAAATTTCAGATGCCAACTTTCTCTACAGAGTGGCGGCCACCCACATAAGGAGGAATGATCATCATAATAAAACAAAAGAAATAAAGGCTCACACGGAAAGACTAAAGTGTCCATGTTTACTGTGCACAGTAAGAGAGTGGAATGGTAGAAAAATAGCTTGAGGGTGGTTGCATGACTCCTCTGCCTGGCACTTAATTGTGGATTGCAGGTAATCGTGTAGATGCAGATGTAGATGCTTCACAAGCAGACATGGAAGTTTATTTCCCGCATTTGTAACTTTTTCAAATGTGAATCTGAAAGCGAGACTTCTGTTTTGGACATTTTGAAGTCTCAAGAACGAATTGCAGAAGCATGTGTCGGCAAGATAACTGTACAGAGAATAGTAAACAGAAGTGTCGTAGCTGTAGAAACCACAGGAAAATTTGTGTTCATGTTACCTGGAAAGCATTGATATTGCAAGATACCTGTAACACAAATAGATGGTTTTGGCAACGATATTTTAAAGCACTCTGTGTTTTAAATGTTTATAAGAAGAGAATACCTGATATCACAAAAATTTGTTACAATTATGCATGAGTGAATTGGCTTCAAAGGTAGTGCTTCATCAGTGCATATAATATTAAAATATATTGGTTTCAAAAATGTTAAGAAGAGAGTTTTTAATTGAAAGAAGTGACGCAGAAGCAGCATGAACCACTTGCCTTATAAATGCATGATACAAGAGGAGGAGGTAGTTCTGCAGTGTGTTACCTTGATGAAATGTGGGTGAATCAGAATCATACAGTAAATACCCCCTGGTAAACGAGTTATGGTATTGGCAGTTTTAAAGTTCCTATAGGAAAAGCTTCTCGGATACTTATTCTGCATGCTGGCTCTTCTTCTGATTTCGTTCCTGAGAGTAAACTTGTATTTAGCTGTAAGAAAGACAGTAGTGACTACCATTTGGAAATGAACGCTGTCACTTTCAAGAAGTGGTTCACTGAACAATTCGTGCAATACCTTGCTTTGAAGTCAGCCATTGTAGTTACCATGCCAGTTGTCATTCAGCTGTTACAGAGAAAAGGCCAGGTACGAGCACCAGGAAAGGAGATATTGTGCTCTGGCTGAAAAATATTCCGGACAATATAAGCCAGACTCGTGGTGAACCCCTGAAGCTGTTTAAATGAATGTGGTCCACAGTTATGCATGCGTTGACCCTCATATCACTGTGAGTATAACCTGATAGAATTTATTTGCGCACAGGTTACAATCTATGTTGGGGGAAAAAAACAATACATTCAAGATAAGACACTGAAATACTTGTGCTTGAAGCAATAGACAGCATCTCCTTCAGTGTGGCTTCAATTTGTGTGGCACGCTGCAAAGTTTCAGAAATAACACTTTGACAGGGAGTCGAAGTTGGATAACAGCCTTGAACATATCTTCCTAAATTTACAATTAGATGGTTCGGACACGGACTCAGATAGCACATGGGTCATTCCATGTCAGTTCAACCAGGGGCTCCAGCTCATAGTCTCAGATTTGACTGAAATTCAGCACACTAATTCTATCATGTGTGGAACACTCGTGTACAAAGTATTAGTTTCCCCTGCCAATTAGTTCCAGGATTACGACTTGTGAAAGACGGTGGCGTGACCCGGAAATTGCAACCCGCATCTGGCAATCTATCTTCAGACCCAATTTCAGGTCTTAATAACTTTGGAACTATTCCACACAATCCAGTGAAATTTTTACAACCCAGTATCATCCACTTAAAGAACACACTCTATGAATCAAAACACCAACAACATATTTCTGAGGGAAAATAAAAAATTCCAAAATGTGATTAAAAATGTAATATGTTAAAAGGTACATATTGTAGGTGCCCTCTATGCCAAATATAATTCACTCAAAAAGGGTATAAATTTTTTTTGGTAAGCGTAATGTGGCCTAAACACACACAGAACTCATCATGTCCATATCAGTCACAAAAACTGAGTTACATGCACATGAAAATACAAAAAATTATAAAATTACCTGAAAAACATGGATTTTCCAAGTGTGGTAGCACAAAAGGAACAAGTGGTATCCAAGCCAAATTTCACACACTGCATAAGTAGACCATAATGATATATATCTCAAAATGTCAGCATGTTATTGTAAGACATTTGTGTACATTGGAAGTTGACAGATGTATTTAGTGATGGGGCCATTGTTCCACAACACAGTTTTGTAAAAACATATCATAAACTGTTTTGTCTCTTCTTATCCTCTCTCACAACTGTTTAATCACTAAGCAACAACATATAGACAGATTAACACAACCTATCATTAATGTTTACTGCACCTTAACTGCTAAAAACCAGTCGATTGTACTTTGAACAGAAGTTCTCTCACACTTTAGCTACTGTACTCTGTACATTGAGTGGCAAATTGTACTGTCTTCCTGACACTGTGGTAGGAACTAGCACTGTCATAAGAATATGTTCAAAATGAATCCAACACCTGCCTGCCAAGCGTGGCCTATGAAATGATCTGGCTGGTCCTGCTGGTGCCATGAAGTTCACAAATACATCACCTTCTGCTTCACAGCACTCTGCAACACATCCTAAGTACCATTTGTCATCATAAACAGCAATAACATAGCAACCTGGCTGTATGTTGCTGCTTTTGCTTCTGAATCCTGAGTCAGACACACTGTGAAGACACATGTTGTGCATGAACCTATAGTTAGTTATAACCAGTCTGCTCATCTGCACATTGTCAGAGTCTGCTGGAGAGAAGTGATGATGGTTCTTTGTGTTTTAACGTGTTCTAGTCTGCTTTTTAGCAACTCTTCGACTGATTTCACCTCACCTTTCGAAACGTAGGATGATTATATGCCAGAGATATTTTTCTGTATCCATGTAAATAATTGAAGAGGTGTTAGAATGTGACCTTCTGTAGGATGCTGCAGACTAGCTCGTGATGCCATGCGCTTAATGGTAGCACCAATACCATCACATACATTTTTACCATGACTTGTTGCGAAAAAATTCCATTCTGTGTGAATCTGAAAATCATGGTAATGCAAGCATAAATTTTTGAGATTTACAGTTTTTGTACTGACTAGCTGCCCCATCACTGAAGCATTTCACAAAAAGTATTTGAGGCAGCTTGTTTTTCACATATGCCATGACAGTGCGAATGTGGGCGTGAACTGCAATGGCATCATGAATTTAACAGTCACTACAAACGCGCAGGTTCATGACAGACACATCACCTGATTCACCTCTATAGTAAATCGCAAATGGCTGGAGAGTTGCTTGACTGTTATCCCAATGATATCCTTAGATGGCATCTTGAACTATAAACGCATAATTTTCAGAAAAGGTTATGTAGTAACTAAAACCAACCGCGGGAACGCCTTGGGCTGCGGATCGGAGCTGCCAGGCGGGGAAGCCGCCGGCTGTGGAGCACGCACCACCGGGTAAACACAAGGACGAGTCGGACGACAGACCAACGACAACTGACCACGACCGCCTAAGACCAACATAACAAGGAAGAGATAAACAATGGAGGCTTGTGGAAACCACAACACCAAACACCAACAGTAAATCCACTTGGAACCAGAGCCAGACAATTGTCAACAACGAGCAACGACCAGAACGCAGTACCGCCGAGATAGAAACGCAATCCAGAGTGAGTACCAGACTGACTGGACTAGGGCACAGCGGGTCCCTATATACGAAACCGGAGGGTGCGGCTATTGGCCGCTGTCTGCACGTGGCGTAGCGGTGGCGTCCTCGCTGCATGAGAGCCGCTGCGCGGAATAGCTGCCGCGGAGGCGGAGCCCTCTATGGGTTGACCACGTCCATTTGTTCTGGCATGTGTTTGACTTCTGCGGTGGAAGGTACTAGAGTCTAGTACAGTGGAGCGTCGATTATCCGAACGTCGGTCAACCGAACGACCGCTTAACTGAACTGTGTACTTGCTCGCACCTGTTACTCTCCCACCCTACCGTCCATCATCCCCCTTACTCCCAAACCAAGTTTCCCACAGTAGTAGCCGCACTGGGCCACCGCTGGCGGAACATTGCTTCTAATGGGGCCTTCACAAGGCCCTGCTGACCGGCCAAGCCGCCAGTCGCTGTGTTTCAACAATCAGCACACTTCTGTCGGCTTGGCACTGGCAGTAGAAGTAGCGGCAGTATGAAAGCTGTTCACAGCAACAGCTGCACCAGCTTAGAGTTGAGGCATGCCGCTCCGCGCAGTTTGAAGGATTGCGCTCCCCAAAGAAGAGCTTCTCACGGTGCAAACAGTCACCTTCTGTTCTCTGTTACGACCACCTGTGTGCTGCTGCGTGAAGGCTTGCTTAGACAGATCAAAATAAAGGATTTTTTTAAACGTTAATTTTGTACACTGTGTGTATTGTTCATGCAAAATGCGTATGTAATATGTATATATTTTTGTTTAATAAACTGTGCCACATACTATATATTCCTTCTGAAGCTGCCTTTGTATGTTACTTTGTAATACTAAAAGAGATGCCTGTTTTTATGAATAAATTTACTGTACAGTACTTCTTTTTGGCAAATAAACATGTACAGTTCGATTATCCGAACAAACCAGTTTTCTGAACACCCATGTCCCCCAATTACTTCGGATAATCGCTTTGTGTGGTCAGTTTGTCTGTTTTTTGACAACACATTTCAACAAAATATTCCACTGTACTTTGCTTTGTTTAAAGACTTGTGTGATCCATGTTTGTCCATTGTTTATAAGAAACAAGTTCACAATCATCATCCATAAGGAGTTCACCATACAGTTCGTTATTCATGTGTTCTGCAAGATTTGCCTTTCCAGGACACTTTTCACACCTGTGTATCATGCATTGGTAGGAACTGATGTCTCACACTAGCAGCTTCATTGCACCTTTGTAATCCAGACCAGAATCCTTTATAGCAGGAAACATCAGCTTAACATTTTGATGGGTCTCACGCACACAAACATTGTGTGTGCCCCTTGCACTTACAGGCACAACCCATTTTGGCCGAAGACTGAAAAAAGGCGATGAACCTACTTTGGTATTGGGATGCTTTTCTTTGAATTCTACATATAGTTATGATATGTTGCATAGCAACAGTCTTTTTTGCATCTGTACACGTACATTTCCCATTTTCACCGTTACATAGTCTTTTTTTTTTTTCCAGGCATTATTTGGCTGTAGTCATTATTTTCATAAAACTCCGACACTAGCAACTCAATTTCTTACCCTGAGCCTGCTGAAGTTGTGGAAGCACTCCTTGGGCTGCTTTTATTTTCCTAGCTTGCTTTACCATATATGTAGAAACATTGAATTCCTTTGCAGTGTAGTCAATAGACCAGCTGGAAGCTGCAAGAGTAAGAATAACTAATTTTTTCTGGCGTGTGGATATGGCACATTTTTCTTTCAAATCGTGCACAATTTTGTCCAAATCGGAGCATTTCTGGCATGATTTCTCTTCCTTTGGAGCAGATAGTTCTTCCTCTTCCACCATTAGTGTGTCAGCTATTTTGTGTTTTAATTCCATTTGAGCTTCTTGTAGTTTTCTTCTACCATAGCTGGGCCTGTCTCTTTTCCCAACTTTGTGTGTCTTCGTGAGAGACAAACCAATAGCAGTCACTGAAGTATTTAATTGCTCATCTGCTGTGGTCGTAGGTGGCTGATACTCTTTGTCACTGTCATGTAAATTATCAGAATATTCTTCATTTTCTAGCAGTGTAACACACCTGGAACATAACTTTTGTCCTGGTTTCATGTTAAGACCCATGCACTGATTCACTTTCAATACTGATTTTATATAAATTTCTGTGAGGCTACACTTCACTGTCTTCTTATGAATCTGAAATGGATCAAAACAACTTCTTTGTAGGAAAGAATACTTATCCATAAACACTTTCATATGATGATAACAAACACAAAAGTTTCCTGGAACTGTACTTCTTGTGCCCACAGGGTGTATCCCATTTCACCATAGCAACAAATCTTGGTCCAATTCATCCAGATCATACAGTACAAAGCGAATGCCACATTTTGTTCCATATGTTGTTTTATGACATTCAGATACTTGTGCTCTACCAATACTGCAACTTGTTTTAACAAGCTGCCTCCATACTGACTTTTCACAACAGTACTGACCAGTCTGAACTAGAATCTTAACAACATGAGTAACCTGTAATTGTTGCTCGTTTCCTTTATTGTTCCTGCCTAACAATGACTCATTCTGTCCCTGAAAACTAACATTGTTTAACTTCCTGTTGCCTAATGGTTCCCAATTATTGCTGCAGCTTTATCTGAAACAAGCCGTCTGCATCATCACTATTACTTGCTAAATCGTGTTAAAAGAAACATAACCAAATACATCTCTGTCTACTTTTATTGTACACAAATACCTTTCAATAACAAGTTGAAATTTTGCCACATATTATATCATGGTCTACTTATGCAGTGTTTGATATTTGGCTTGGATATCACTTGTCCCTTTTGTGCTACCACACTTAGAAAATCCGCGTTTTTCAGGTAATTTTTCCAATTTTTCTATTTTTGTGTGCATGTAACTCTGTTTGTGTGACTGATGTGGGCAAGATGAGTTCTGTGTGTGTTTAGGCCACATTAAGCTTATCACAAAAAATGTACACCCTTTTTGAGTGAATTATATTTGGTATAGAGGGCACCTACAATATGTACCTTTTAACATATTACATTTTTTAATCAAATTTTGGAATTTTTTATTTTCCCTCAGAAATATGTTGTTGGTGTTTTGATTCATAGAGTTTGTTCTTTAAGTGGCTGGTACTGGGTTGTAAAAATTTCACTGGACTGCGCGAAATAGTTCCAAGGTTATTAAGACCTGAAGTTGGGTCTGAAGATAGATTGCCAGATGTGGGTTGCAATTTCCGGGTCACGCCACCTTCTTTCACAAGCCATAATTCTGCAACTAATTGGCAGGGGAAACTAATACTTTGTACACGAGTGTTCCACACTTGGTGGCATTGGTGTGCTAAATTTCAGCCAAATCTGAGACTATCAGCTGCAATATTTTCTCAAATTGGTTGAATTGACATGGAATGACTCACATGATGATATGATGTAGACTTTTAAGAGGAGTAAAGTTATAACTTTTCTTGGTTTTAAAGGCTCATGGTTTAAAAATATTTTTGTCAACATATCAAAATGCGTACAAAGAACATAAGGATTTCCTAGCTTTTATTATTAGAAATATGTAGCCTATGACACAGACTATAATGTTGAACACATTGGCCAATGAGAAGTTAAGCTTTTCCCAGTGTGGTGTGTGCTCTAATTACTCACGAGAATGCAGCCGAATAAATTTGTCAAAAACTCCAATATTTGCACAAGCAAATCCCAGTCATTTTCAAGGCGCGAATTGGAAAATGTCTTAAAATGAAAGGGACAGTTATCTTTGGAGATATCAATGGTTTTCAACATTATTGGTCAGCATTTGGTTGAGTTATTCACAGAAGACAGTTAATTGTTTGCTTGTTTAGTGGATCATAAATGCATTCTCCCATTATAACGTCGTAAGAATTAGTTTAAAATCATAATGCCTGTCAACACCAAAAAATGTGAGAACATACTGATGATTTTTATGATAGTCTTTTGCACTAGTCTGTGCCGCCAGTAATTCTTTTTTACGCATAGTGAGTTACACTGAACTGCACCCACGTACATGCGTTATATATATTTAAAAAAAGTAGATGGAGTAGAAGCAGTTATCAAACAAATATAATGATTTCGGTTTGAGTTTGAACTTAGTTTATCGTGTATTCCACTTTTACTTATAATGTATCCCAAATTGCAATAAATGGCAATTATCGCAACCATTTTTGATGATCTTGTCGCTAGATAGTTGTCGTTTTGAGAAAAATTGTAGTTGAAGCCTTCACTTAGCTACATCTGCTGTTCCGACGTCACACGGGCGATTGCAGTAGACACAACCTCAAGACGTGAAGCAATATTTCTCTCCTGTAGACGACTGATTGAAATCGATTTTAAAATGTATTATTCTCTCATACATTTTAACATAAAATACGATTTACTGAAGGCAAATGAACCTGGTTGTTGTCTGCAGCAACACAATTGGCAATGCGGACTTAGTTTGCCTGCTCTCTGCTGCCACACATGACCAGATCTCTGCCCTCCGCGATTTTCTATCTCTCCACCTCTATACGTGGAAGCGCGGTCATACATGACACACACTATAGGAGAGGTTGCTTACCACTGTGAAGCACTGGAACTTCGGCAACAGCCACTTTGGTAGCGCTCATGAAGAGAGCCCTTGATTGGAGTGGGTGGTATCAGGGCAGATTCTTTGCACATGGGCATTATTTCTGTCTCATCTGGACTACGATTGTAAAGTTTATGGGTCAGCTGCCCCTTCCATGCTGCTCCTCTTGTACCTAGTTCACTATTGTGGTATCTGTTTAGCCACTGGCGCCTTTCACACTAGCCCTGTCGATGACCTTCTACTTGATGCTGGGATCTCTCCCATTTCAATTTACCCCCCCCCCCTCCCGGGGGCTCGCCACCCTTTGGCGGGTTTGTGCTTGGCTATTGGCTACCAGGAGGCCCCAGCCTTTGCAGCACTTTTTCCCTTTCGTGCTGTATGTCTGTCTTCTTGCTATTCTTTTTCCCTTGGGGAACACGTCTGGAGTATTATTGGGAATATTCTGCATTCTGTTGCTGACCTGCGAACAGTCTACAGTTTCCTTTTGGCTCCCTTTTTCCTTCTTTGTTTCCCTTCTCCTCTCATTCCGAGGATCCTCTTTTTTTCTTCTTCCTCCCTGTGGGCTCCTGATGGCCGGCCCACGTCTCTGACACGTAAAAAGGTGACCGGGTGACGCGTAATTCCCAGCCTCGTGTCAACAGGCAGGGTTTGCACGTACCACCTGGTATGGGCCAGGTCCAGGGAGGGTGATTGCCTGAGCTGTAACCTTCCCAAATTGCCCATCGGTCCCCCCGTCAGGTGTTTGGGAGGTATGATCTGAGGTGTGAACCGTCACCTAAGGCGTGTGCCCCCTCGTGAAGGGGGCCCCTACTCGAAGGAGCACACCCTCAGACGCTGGCAATCGTGGGGGATTTCCTCACGACGAGGACGAGTCAGTCGTCCTCTCTATCGATGTCGACGAAACGTAAATGTAATGGGGCTACTGATTCGAAGACCCTTCCCACTGCACTGCGTTTCCTCGTGGTATCACATAATGAAGATGATTGGTCCTTCGCCATGGTCAATCTGTTTATTATTCAGAAAGGTGTTGGTGCCATTGCTGGCCCTGTGAAATCCTGCTCTCGTTTACAGAATGGCACTTTGGGTTTGGAGACAGCTTCTGATTTTCAAACATGACAACTACTTGCTGCCTCACTTCTCCATGGCTACCCCGTTCGTGTCGAGGCACGTAGAACTTCGAATTCTTCTCGCGGTGTAATTTTCACGGCCACTTGACAGTCTAACCGAGGCTGAAATATAATCTTACCTCTCCGATCAGGGTGTCATTGCTGTCCGTCGAGTAATGAAAAAGGTGGCTTCTTCCTCGGTGCCCACCCGCACTCGTTTCCTCACCTTTGATAGGGTGGTGCTCCCATCCCAGATTAACGCGGGCTATGAAATCGTCATAGTCCGGCCGTACATTCCGAATCCGATGCACTGTTACCAGTGTCATCGGTTCAATCACACTAGAATGTCTTGTTGACACCCGACCACATGCGTAACCTGTGGCAGCGATGCACACGAGGGTGAATGACCGCTTCCTTCTGCCTGCTGTATCGCCTGCAGTGGCGGCCGTGCCGCCTCCTCCTGGGATTGTCCCGTGTATCTAGATGAGCGAGATGTTCGAGAGATGCAGGTAAAGGAAAAAGTGCCTTACCCAATAGCTCACAAGCTACTGGCTAGTCACAAACCCCGTGTTCTCCCGTCTGGCACTTATAGTTCAGTTCTCGTTACCCGTCGCTCCACGAAAGACGTGGCCACGCAGACGTGTGACCTCAAATTTGGCTCCGAGATTGTGAAGTCGCCCACTGTCGAGGTAGCATCACTGTCCCCCTGTCCGACTCTTGCCTAAAGGGTGAAGCTACCCTCTACACAACCGACAGGCAGGAAATGACAGGACGAGTACTTTCGAGAAGACTTCCTTTGTCCCTCCCGCCTAACGATACCTGAATCTTCCTCTGACTGGAAGGGCTCGAAGAAGTCTGCTAAAGATGAACGGATTTCTCCTTCCCCGACTCAAAGATCCTGCACAGCGGTGTCACCACGTGGTCACTTATCCCAGCCGGCCTCTGTTTTGCAGGTGTGCACCACCGACCGTTTTTCAGTGTCGGACTCCACAGACCTACCGCACAACTGTGCCGATGCTTCTGTGAACCCCACGGAGCAGGATCCTCCTGCTTCTGTGCCCTGTAGTGGCGACTCTCCACCGGCTGTTCTTCGGCAGCCACCGAGTTGACACCCCTACATCTCTTCCTCCTCAGGACTGTCCTCCAATGGAACGTTTGCGGCCTTTGATCCCACAGAGAGGATTTACGCCTGCTTCTAGCATCGCAGCATCCCCTTGTACTCTGCCTTCATGAAACGAAATTGTACCCTCGAGACCGCTTTGAGCTTTCACATTACTTACCGACTCATTTTGACCTTCCCCCTGAGGTCGGCATCCCATCTCGTGGGGGCATTATGCTGCTCGTACAGGATGACCTTTGTAGTCAACCCATCTCCCTGACAACTCGTCTTCAAGCTGTTGCTATTCGCTTTGTCCTTCCCCACCTGACTTTCTCCCTCTGTACCATTTGTGTACCTCCGTCCTTCGATGTCACCGAGGCAGACTTCCTTCAGCTAATTGGGCAGCTACCTCCCCCCATTTATGCTACTCGGTGACTTTAATGCGCGTCATTCCCTTTGGGGTTCTCCCGGGACCTGCCAGAGAGGTGCTGTCTTGGCTGACCTTCTTAACCGACTCGACCTCTTCTCCCTCAGTACTGGAGCACCCAATTCTTTCTGACTACACGCACACCTATTCACTTTTGGACCTATCCTTTTGCACTGCCCCGCTTGCCCGTCATCTTCAGTGGTCCGTTTTTTCGTAAACCTACTCGAGTGACCATTTCCTGTGTGCTGTCCGTCTGCTGACTCCTACCCCATCAACATGCGTGCCCAAATTGCAGCTTACTAAGGCTGACTGGCAGCTTTACTCCTCTCTGGCGACCTTCGCAGAACGAGATTTCCTCAGTTGTGATGACCAGGTGGACTATCTCACCAACGTTATGCTTACTGCTGCAGAACATTCCATTCCTTGCACTTCCTCTTTACTATACCATGTGCCAGTCCCTTGGTGGACTGAGGCATCCTGCATTGCAATTTGTGCACGGTGACGTGCTCTCTGCGTTTTTAACCGCCACTCTGCACTGGAAAACTGCATTCATTATAAACATATGAGTGCAAAGGGTCATCAAGTTCTTTGGAATAGCAAAAGAGCTAGTCGGATTTCATTCACTAGTTCTTTTAACAGTTACACACCTTCCTCTGTCGTGTGGGCCAACCTCCGACGGCTCTCTGGAACCGAGATCCATTCCCCCATTTCTGGCGTGACAGTAGGTGCCGATGTCATCGTGGATCCTGGTGCTATCTCCAACACCTTGGGCCACCATTTTGCCAAAGTTTTCAGCTCTTCCCACTGTCACCCTGCCTTCATCCGTCGGAAATGAGTGGACAAGGCTCGGGCAATACCCTTCTCTTCTATGAATCGTGAGTGCTGCAATGCCGCCTTCACTATGATGGAGCTAGATCGTGCTCTTAGTTCATCCCTGTCCTGTGCCCCAGGGCCAGAACCTATTCACATTCAGATGTTGCAGCACCTCTCTCTTGCAGGCAAGCACTTTCTGCTTAACACGTACAACTGCATCTGGGCTGAGGGCACATTTCCTGGACACTGGCGTGAAGCCACCGACATACCCATACCCGAGCCCGATAAGGACAAAAACGTTCCTTCTAGTTACCGTCCCATCTCTCTTACCAGCTGCATTTGCATGGTGATGGAACGTATGATTCATGCCCGGCTGGTGTGGTGGCTCGAGTCTCACCATTTACTCAGGAATGCACAGTGTGGATTTCGAGTGTGTCGTTCTGCAGTTGACCATCTCGTTACTTTTTCCACCCATGTCGTGAATGGTTTTCTGTGGAAATCCCAGACAGCGGCCGTGTTTTTCAATTTGGAGAAGGCCTACGACACCTGCTGGATAATTGGTATCCTCCGTACTCTTTACACATGGGGCTTCCGTGGCCACCTGCCCTGTTTTCGTTGGGCATTTTTACAAGACCGAGTTTTCAAGGTGCGTGTGCGTTCTGCCTTGTCAGACACCTTTATTCAGGAAAATGGTGTGCCTCAGGGTTCTGTCCTGAGCGTCATTCTCTTTGCTACCGCCTTTAACCTTATAATGGCCTGTCTCCCGCCGGGCGTCTCCGGCTCTCTTTTTGTTGATGATTTTGCCATCTATTGCAGTTCTCCACAGACCTGTCTCACTGAGCGGTGTCTTCAGTGCTGTCTTGATCGTCTTCAGTCCTGGAGCATGGCCAGTTGCGTTCACTTTTCAACTGACAAAACCATATGTATGAATTTCTGGCAGCACAAATGGTTTCTACCACCAGCTCTACATCTTGGGCCTGTTGCCCTTCCATTCATTGACACTATGAAATTCCTGGGGCTCATGCTCAATAGGCAACTCTCTTGGTCCTCCCATGTCTCTTACCTGGAAGCCCGCTGTACGCAGTCCCTCAGTGTCCTACATGTCTTCAATGGTACTTCTTGGGATGCTGATGGAACCACCCTCCTCCGTTTGTACTTGTCCCTTGTCCGTTCAAACTGGACTACGGATGCTTTGTTTAGGAACCTGCACACCCTCCCTTTTTACGTCATCCCAACACTATCAGTCATCATGGCATCTGTTTGGCCTCAGGCGTCTTTAACATCAGCCTGGTTGAGAGTCTGTATACTGAAGCTGCTGAACTACCACTGTCCTACCACCATGACTTCCTCTTCGGCACATACGAATGCGGTTTGTCATGCGTGGCCACCCGTCCTATGCCTCCTCCTTCGATGATTCCTTAGATCGTTAGTATGGGGCTCGTCCCTCTTCTCTGTTATCTCCTGGAGTCCGCTTTCACCACATGCTACAGCGGCTTAACTTCACGCTACCTGCAACTGTCCCAGTGGATGTAAACCCTTCACCACCTTGGCTTTGTGAAGCAGTGCATGTTAACCTTGGCCTTCATTTGCTTCCTAAGGCCACTACTCAAGCCTCGGTCTATCGCCTTCAGTTTCACGACCTTCGTATGGAACTTAGCGATAATACCTTTGTATACACTGATGGCACTCGACTGACCGTGTGGTCCAGTGTGGCATCGTCATTGGCATCCATGTCTTTTGATATCGGTTTCCATCACACTCCTCAGTATTTACAGCCGAGCTTTTCGCCTTGTATCAGGCCACGGAGTACATCCGGCGACACAGCCTTCCCAATTGTGTCCTGTGCTCAGGCTCACTCAGCACCCTCCAAAGTCTCTGTGCACTGCCTACTGCTCATCCCTTAGTGCAGGGAGTCCAAGAAAACTGTCACTTCCTCATTCTTGGTGGAGCCAGTGTCGTGTTTCTGTGGTTCCCTTTTGTATGGTTTTTTTTTTTTCCCCCCCCACGTGCCTTGTTTAGCTGTCTACTATTCTGTCCATTGGGACTGACATATAGTCATTTCCCTCGTCTCTGTGTTTGTGTTCGCTAGTTTTGACTTGGGTGCGTATGACCCCAGTTATTTTTTGTGCCCTAAAAAAAAAAAAAAAAAAAAAAAAAAAAAAAAAAAAAAAAAAAAAAAAAAAAAAAAACATTTCAATTTAGTGGCCCCAACTCACAGTTTCCTATGCCATCATTATCCGGTCTTTCCCTGTTCATCTCTTCTATTCTATTATTTTTCACTCCTTGGGCTGTCTTTCTCCCAGTGCCCATCCTCAGGTGGGTTTAGCAGTTGGCTTGTGCTTTGCTTCTCTCCGCAGTGACTTACATCTTCCCTTTTATTCCCCTTCTCCACATTAATTTTCGCCAAAGAATTCCTCGAAAGGCAGTCGGCATCCTCGTGTTTGCGTCTGCTTTTGGGACATTGTACTCGTGGGACCTCGGTGCCCATTTTCCCAGTGTACCCGACGGATACTTCAGGATAGTCAGCCAACACAGTGAATGGTAGTCCATCACAACGGCAAATGGTTTGGCAGAGAAATATGACCGGAAGTTGTTGATGGGTCAGACAACTTTGAGGCGCACTTTCTCAGTTGTAGAGTATTAATCTTGGACTTGGAGAGTACTCTGGAAGTATAAGGTATGATGTTGTTACCACATTACTGAAGTTGCAGTAAGATTGTATCTGTCTCATAACTGCTAGAATCATCGTGAAGGTCTGTATTTGTATTCTCTTTGTACAATGCTAGGATTGGAGAAAAGACACAAACAAAAGTATGTCCAGGATCTGTGCTGCGACAGATGAGAAAGGAGATGCTGTGGAGGGAGTGAGTGGCAGCTCTTATTAGTGTCTTGGGGGGAGGGAGGGGGGTAGAAGTGGAAGAAATCGAGCACAATTTCTTACGAAACAAAGCCATTGGAGAAGTGTGTTTATTAATCACTGAATACACTAGTGCTACCATTTTGTAATAGGTACAACTGTATACAGTGCAAAACCAAGAGAGCATAGTTTGTATGAGACTCATTCATATTATTTTACTGTTAGGCAGATAATGTTTACATGCGTGTAAATACTTTAATAGTGAACTGAAGGTACGACACTGCAGGAAACATGTGGTACCTAGAAGAGTTGTCTGGAATTTTCTCAGTTGTGAAGAGTGTAGCGGTGAATGGTGAAATAATTCTGAGAGTAAAGTAAAAGTGTCCCTGGGCACACCTGCTACTAGTCAGTATCCATTGTATGTCACGGCCACCCCTCCCCCCCCTCCCCCCCCCTCCCCCTCCCCCACCCCCCACTTGCTGAGTGCACCCTTGCATTGAAACAATGCCTATATGCAAGCAAGTGCAAACACTGAAATACAAAGTAGACAAACTAGAAGTATTAGAGAGAAAAACAGTGTGGATGTAAAAAGAAATGCACAAAGCTAATAATTAAGCACTGGCCAAATAAATTGTGTAAAAAGAGTATTTGACCAGCCTCGCAACTTGTCCAGTCTATCGGCACACCCTGAAGGGCATTTCCTGTTAGGTAGAGTGTACATTGTTTGCAAGAAATTTTGGTTGACGAAAAATTTGACAAGATGGCAGACATTGTTTATGTTGATGTTTTGCTACATATGTTTAATCAAAAATATTTTTATTACAATTTATCTCACTGTATTGTGGGTTCCCACAACTATAGAAACTACGAGCAAAGCTAGAAACAAAATATCACTCGCAGTTGCCAAAATGGTAGTGGTGTCACATCTTGCCCAGCCAGACATTGAAAGAGGTATGCATAACATACAAGCAGGAGTCCAATAAAATGAAAAAAAAAAAAAGAAATTATCAGGTTCTTCCAAGGATAATGTTCCCATGTTGCAGTATTTTAATGAGCTGTCATTTGATAAGTGAGTAGAGAAGAATATATCTTCGCATACTTATTTTTCAATGAGAAGGTGAAGTAACTCTAAAATAGTTATTAAAAGTTTCACTGTCCATTCACAGAAAGTGATGTAAGCATTGGGTTCTGAATGTAAAATTTCCTTA
Source organism: Schistocerca americana (assembly GCF_021461395.2). Classification (NCBI taxonomy): domain Eukaryota; kingdom Metazoa; phylum Arthropoda; class Insecta; order Orthoptera; family Acrididae; genus Schistocerca; species Schistocerca americana. The sequence continues at coordinate 199,950,931 of NC_060127.1, forward strand.
ACAGATTTTTGTGTGTATATTTCTCTTTCAATTTAAACCATTCCCTGGGCTATTGTCTTATTTTCATTTTCTTCTTCTTCTTCTTCTTTAAAAATGCTGTCAGAGATAATGTTAGAGAGACTTTATCTGCATTTCTAGCAATTCCCGGTAGTGTCAAAATACAGCATACCTGAACAGCATTGCTTCAAAAGCAGACAAACTGTGTTGATACATGTACAGGATCCTTTGACAAATCTGTGGCTCGATAAGAGCAAATTCGATAGAAAAGTTTGATAGTTGACAAGGGCCTTCACAGGTCTCGTTTCACAGGGGAGAGACAAGTAGTTGACTGTGGCCTTCTGGTAGGAACCACCCTGGAATTTGCCTGAAACAATTTAAGAGAAACTTAGAAAATGTAAACCAGTATGGTCAGATCCTATCAATTACAAGATCAGTCTTTTTAACTTCATTTGTTTTATGTAGTGTACAATATTACTTTATAAAGATATTATTTAATAATGTAAGAAACTAGTACTACAAGGCATTCATTTATCAATCTGAGTCACTGCACTTACTCCACTCACTGTCTACTAACATTGCGACCATGGTAAATATGTTTGATTTCCATTTTGTGCATCACATCTTCTCTTATGCCTGCCTTAAAAAGAGTCAGCATCTCTTTGTAATAAGTGAGATACTGAGTTCAGAATGAGGATAAGACGTATGTGTAACCCATTGCAGAGATTTGGCCAAAAAAATTATGATTATTGTTCAAGATGGTGACTGGGATGCAGGGAAAATGGAAGAGTTAGACAGTTGGGGATGAATGCAAGTTGCAAATTAGAAAAAAATTCTTGCCTTTATTACAGTCTGAGGTTTACATTAGCACCCTCCAGGACGGACATACTTATGCTATATATCAGTCATAGGCAGCGAGGGTGGATGGCCAAAAGTGAAAAGATATTAGAAAGGAACAATAGTATCTGAAGGGTGAACAGTAGACCAAGGTTCAGACAAAACTTAAAAGAGAGACAGGCAGACAATATATTGGAATGCAAAAGACGCAAGGCCAGTGCACAAGATGGGAATTATAGATAGCTTAAACCTAAATACAAGAGAGTGAAATTCAGAAGTCTCTCTCCACAGGCAGTTGCGGAAGGCAGTCACGTAGCATCTGTTCTGTTCCTCGTTATGGGTTACTATAAGCTCTGTATTCCCCTTAGACCTTGATCCATTAATTCAGTACTTATGTAGTGGCACGTGGAAGTGGGTAGAACAATTGGGTACTGAACGTAAGATTTTCCCCCCGTGGGGCACACCGTTATTTGGCGGGTTCTTGCTTGGCTTCCATGGGACCCCAGCCTTTACAGCATCTGTTCCCTTTGGTGCTGCATGTCTGTCCTCTTGCTATTCTTTTTCCTCTCCCTTGGGGAACATGTCTGGGGTGTTTTTGGGAATGTTCTACATTTTCTGTAGGTGACGTAAGAAGTCTCACCACTGTTTTTTGTTTCTTTTTTTTCTTTCTTTGTTCTCCTTGTCCTGTCCTTCCTCCGCTTCTCCTGTCCTTCCTCCGTTTCGGCGTTTGAGACTCCTCTTTCTCTTCTTCCTTCCTCCCTGTGTGCACCTGAAGGCTGGCCCATATGTCTGCCATGTAACAAGTGACTGGGTAACACATAATTCCCAGCCTCAGGTCAACAGGTAGGGTTCACACATAACCCCTGATACTACAGGCCGTGCCCAAGGAGGTGTGATTGCCTTAGCAGCTACCTTCCCAAATTGCCAGTTGGTCCCTCTGTCAGGTCAGGTGTTTGGAGGTGTGACCTGTGGTGTGAACAATTACCTAAGGCAGGTGCGCCCCCTTCCGCAGGGGGTCCGCAGTTGGAAGGAGCGCGCGATTGGAGACGCTGGCAGTCGTGTGAGATTCTCGTAATGAGCCAGTCATCTTCATTGTCAGTGTCTATGAAACAGAATGAGACAAACAATTCAAAGACCCTCCCAGCTGCACCATGATTCCTTGTGGTTTCATGTACTGAAGACGGTCAGTCCTTCGCTACGATAAATTCGTTTATTGTTCAGAAAGGTGTTGATGCAATTTCTGGCCCTGTGAAATCCTGCTCGATTACGCAGTGGCACTTTGCTTTTGGAGTTGACTACTAGTCCTGAAGCACAACTGCTTGCAGTTTCGCTCCTCCATGATCATCCTGCTCATGTTGAGGTCCATTTAATACTGACTTCTTCCCATGGTATATTTGCACTAGGCTGCTTGACAGTCTGAAGCAAACGACAGAAGGAATACTCGCACGAAGACTTCTTACACCCCTCCAGCCAACAAACAACTGAGTCTTCCTCTGCCAACTGGGAAGGCTCCAAGAAGTTAAAGGCAAATGGTCTACTCCTTCGCTGACTGGGAGATCCTCTTTGACAGTGTCGCCATGCAGTACTCTCACCCGGCCGACCTCAATGTTGCTGGTGCGCAGCACCAACTGTTTTTGTGCCCTGGACTCCGCAGATCAACAGAGAGACTGCCAACACCTCTGTAGATCTCGTGGAGCAGGATCCTCTAGCCCTTGTGCCCTGTAGCAGTGAGTCTTCAAAGTTGGCACTTGGCAGCTGCCGAGGTGACACCCCTTCATTTTATCCCTCCTCCCCTTTCCTTGTTGTGGCTCTTCTTCAATGGAACATTCGTGGCCTTCGATCAACAAAGAGGATTTGTGGCTACTCTTAGATAGAATCCCAGTGTCAGGTTGTTCTCTGCCTCCAAGAGACAAAATTGCATCCTCACAACTGCTTGAGCCCTTGCATTTCTTCCTGGTCCATTGTAACCTTCACCCCCATGCTACTCATAAGGGATGTCATTCATAGTCAACACATTTCCCTGACTACCCGCCTTCAAGCTGATGCAGTTCACCTTTTCCTTCCTCACATGAACTTTTCTCTTTGTACTGTTTACATTCCTCAGTCATTCGATGTCACCAGGACAGATTTCTCCCAACTTATTAGGCAGCTACCTCACCCCTTTCTGCTGCTTGGTGACATAAATGTGCACCGTCCCCTTTGGGGTTCTCCCAGAACCTGTCCTAGAGGTGGCCTCTTGGCTGACCTTCTCAATCAAGTTAACCTCCTCTGCCTTAACACAAGAGCAGCCATGTTCCTTTCACACCTCTCACACACCTATTCCCATTTGGACCTACCCTTCTGCACTGGCCAGCCTGCCCATAGTCTAGAGTGGTCCATTCTCTCTGACACATACTCGAACGACCATTTCCCGTGTGCTATCCACTTGCTGACTCCTACCCCACCTACATGCACACCCAAATGGCAGTTTACTAAGGCCGACTGGAGGCTGGCCGACTGGAGGCTTTACTCCTCCCCGGTGACCTTCGATGAACATTTCCCCAGTTGTGATGACCAGGTGGAATATCTTTCAAACATTATCCTTACCACCACAGAACGTTCAATTCCTCGCACTGCCTCTTTACCACGCCGTGTCCCGGCCTCTTGGTGGACTGAGGCGTGCCACGACACAATTTGTGTGCGGAGACGTGCTCTCCGCGTTTTTATCCATCATCTTATGATGGCAAACTGCATTCATTGTAAACAGATGTGTGCACTGTGTTGTTGCATTCTTTGGGATAGCAGAAAAGCTATCTGGCTTTCATTCAGTAGTTTGTTTAACAGTTTCACTCCCTCTTTCGTCATGTGGGCCAACCTCCGGCTTCTCTCTGAACCCAGATCTGTTGCCCAGTTTCTGCCCGGCCATACCTGGTGATGTCGTAGTGCACCCTACTGCTATCTCCAACGTCACGGGCTGCCATTTTGCAAAGATTTCGAGCTCCTCCCACTGTCACCCTGCCCTTCGCCATTGGAAACGAGTGGAGGCGGCTCGGGCAATACACTTCTCCTCTCAGAATTGAGAGTGCTACAATATCGCTTTTACTATGAGGGAGCTAGATCGTGCTTTCACTTCATCCTGATCCTGAAATGGCTTTCTGCAGAAATCCCAGACTGTGGCCATGTTTTTCGATTTGGAGAAAGCCTGTGGCACCTGCTGGAGGACTGGTATCCTCCGCACACTCTACACGTAGGGCTTCTGTGGCTACATGCCCCGTTTCCTTTTCTTCAGGAATTTTTAAAAGACCGGGTTTTCATGGTATGTGTGGGTTCTGCCTTGTTGGACACCTTTACCCAGGAAAATTGTGTGCCGCAGGGTTCCGTCCTGAACGTCGACCTCTTTGCTGTTGCCATTAACTCTATAAAGACATGTCTCCTGCCGGACATCTCCCGCTCCCTTTTTGGTGACAATTTTGCTGTCTAATGAATGCAGTTCTCCACAGACCTGTCTCATCGAGCAGCATCTTCAGTGATGTATCGATCGCCTTTACTCGTGGAGCATTGACAGTGGCTTTTGTTTTTTCACTGACAAAACCCTCGGTATGAATTTCTGGTGGCGCAATTGTTTTCTTCCACTGTCTTTACATTTTGGGCCTTTTGCTCTTCCATTTATTTAAGCTACAAAATTCCTGGGGCTCATGCTTGACAGGAAACTTTCTTGGTCCTCTCACCTGGCAGCCCACTGCCTACGGTCCGTCATTGTCCTACGTGTCCTCAGTGGTGCTTCCTGGGGAGCAGATCGTACCACCCTCCACCATTTGTACTGGTCCCTTGCCCATTCGTAACTAGACAATGGGTGTTTCTTACACTAGCCCGCTTGAGAGAGTATGCAGAAGCTACCGAATTACCACTGTCCTACCGCCGTGACTTTCTCCTCGGCAGATGTGCGTGCTGTTTGTCTGCCTTGCGTGGCCACCCATCCTATGCCACCTCCTTCAATGACTCCTTTGATCGTCACTATGAGGTGCGTCCCTCTTGTCTGTTACCTCGTGGAGTTTGCTCTTGGCTCTCGCTCCGGCAACTTAACTTCACACTACCTGCCACTTTCCCAGTGGGCGTGAAGCCTTCACCGCCTCGACTTTGTGCGACGGCCTCAATTCGCTTCCTAAGGACACTACTGCAGCCTCACTCTATCGCCTTCAGTTTAACGACCTTAGCACAGAATTTTGCAATAGCACCTTTGTATACACTGGTGGCTCTCAGAGTGACCGTGGTGTTGGGTGTGCCTTCATCATTGGCACAGGTATTTTTCAGTTTCGGCTTCTGGAACACTGCTCAGTATTTACAGCAGAGTTTTTCACTCTGTATCAGGCCACGCAGAGGATCTGGAGACACAGGCTTTTCAATTGCATCATCTGCTCCAACTCTCTCAGTGCCCTTCAAAGCCTCTGTGTGTTGTACACTGCCCATCCCTTAGTGCAGCAGGTCCAGGAAAACTGTCACTTTTTCACTCTTGATGGGGCCAGTGTGATATTTATGTGGGTTCCTGGTCACATCGTTCTGACAGGAAACGCAGCAGCTGCCGCTGTTGCCAAGGCTGCAGTCCTCGTACCTCAGCCCGCTAGTTCTTCTATTCTCTCCAACAATGTCTGTGTTGCCGTCTGTCAGCAAGTGGTGTCCCTTCGGTATCACCACTCGTCCTCCCTTTACAGAATCAAACTCCGGGCTCTTAAGCCTCTCGCAGTGGCTCGGATGACCTCCTCTCGGTCCTCTTGCCGCGAGGAGATCATTTTAGCTAGGTTGCGCATCAGGCACTGTCTTTTAGCCATTGCCATTTGTTAAGTGGTGCTCCCCCACTGCTTCGTACTCGTTACGGTCTACTTTTGACAGTCCGCCATTTCCTGACAGAATGCCCTTTTTTTAACACCTTACATTCTCGTTTGCACTTGTTGCTTGAGTTATCCGCCGTTCTAGCAAACAATACTTGGGCTGTCGACTGCGTTTTACCTTTTATCCATTGTAGCAATATGGCAAAGGCCGTATAATTTTCTAGTTCGGGACCTCCATTTCCCTGTGGTGTATTTTATAGACCTTTCTCTAGGTCCCCGTTTTAGCTGTGTTCTTGTCAGTAGTTTGGGGTTAATGTGTAGTCGTTTTTAACTCCTCTCTTTGTCTTCGTGTTCTATAGTTTTGACATGTGCACGTATGACCCTAGTTGTTTTTGCACCCTAAAATAAAACAAACATCAGATTTTGGGGAAAACTGAAAGATCATCAAATATCTATTTTTAGTGGTTCATTTTGCTGCAACTTGAGGTTGTACCAAATTATAGTGTGGAAAAGTGTAATTTTAAATGACAGATTATTATTATTTTTATTATTTTCTGGTGTCAATTTTAACTAGAATTTATAACACACTTTGTGTTTTTCTCATTATTCAGTATGAAGTTGGCATTTGAAGATGTATCCAATTTGAGAGCCCAGCACATTGAGCTGTCACCAAATGATGTTGGCTTTTCGAGGACAGTGAATATGGGATACAAAGTACCAAATGAAGATTCTCCTTTTGCGAAAGGAGAACGTGAGGACCATGCTGTGCTCCGTACAGTCGCAGTTGAGGAAGAGGGAAATTCAGACCTGGAAGAGGAAGGCTCCGAGGATGCAGAAAGCGAGGAGCAGATGGTGACGTGCGACACGTGCCGGAAAGGGTTCCCCTCGAGGAAGGCGATGGTAGGCCACACCTGCAAGGCAGCTGACGTGGTCGCCAGGGAGGGCGCTGCGCTGCCGCCCAACGCATGTGCCGCCTGTGGGGAAGTGCTGGCGACTGCGGAGCTGGCGCGCCGGCACCCGCGCTCGCAGGAGTGTCCGCACAACCGGCAGCTGCCCGGTGGCAGGGCCAGGGATGTGGCCGAACCGGGGAAGTTCGCTTGTGACCAGTGCTCGGCACGGTACGGTCGTCGCAGCCACCTACTGCGCCACCTGCGTGTCCATAGTGGCGTCAAGCCCTTCTCCTGCTCCACCTGTGGTAAAGCATTCCTGGACCCCAGCTCTCTCAAGGCCCACGAAGCCACGCACACGGATGACAGGTACTTTTTAAATTTTTTTATGTATTTGTGTATTTTCTATGGATCCATACAGTGATGAGACCGTACATAATTTTTTTTATGTATTTGTGTATGGAAACCAGGGAAATATCAAGGAAATTTGTAAAAAAACCCTGGAAAAATCTCGTTTTTGTCTCAGTAGATGAAGTAGATGAAACGGTTTGTTTACTGAGGTGTCGTGTGTCGTTGCTGGCTGGACACAGCTGAGAACGTGCCCTGCTTCCCTACTCCCTCATTCTTATTGCTTCACCCCTTTCTACCACTCCCCTCAGCTTGCAGGCAGTGTTGCCACTGCTTCTTGCTGCTAGCCTAGTAGCTGGTGATGAGAAGCATGAGGAGTGGTTCATTTCATTTTGATTCAGGAGTGGTTCATTTGGATCTGATTCTCAGAGATTGTTGGTGCAGCGGCTGGAGATAGCGGTCATGAGTGCATAAGTTGTGTCGGAGTGAGTGTGTGAATGTGTGTGTGCTCTCATTTTCTGACCAAGACTATGGCCGAAAATTGAGGTGTGAGAGTGTGATTGTCTTTTCTACATGCCTGCCTGCAGCTCAGCGGTCATCTTTACGGTCAGTTGTTACCCATCCTCATTAGTATTGATTCTCAGAGTATTTGCACAAGTTATCTGTTGCATGGATTGATCACAGCAATCTCACTTGATCAACATCCTGTCTGTGACATATGAATAGCTGGCCATACGAGTGGATTCCTGCGACGGGCCAAAACTGCAGACCGTGTCTGCAGGTATCTCTTAACGGATCGGGAGTGCCATTCTGAAGCTCATCGTTTTCCACTCGTGTGCAGGCCATGTGCGTTGGATGTAGTCTCACCAATCTGTCCGCTGGTCGGGTCTCTTTGTGTGTGGATAATGCGGTGGATTTTCATGGTTTATCCATGGACTCAGGACTGAGGTGCTCCTCGGTAAGCCAGAGGCCGTGGGTGATGGATTTCAGGAATTGTGACTGTCTCACCACAAGTACATTGTACAGTGTGGCATTTTATAGACTTTTATTTATTGTAGTACATTTTGTCACTTTGAGAGTAGTTTATATATTAGAAAGTATGGACAATAAAAAGAAGAAAATTGTGGCAGTCACTTGTAGTTTGTATGCTTTTATACTCATATACTTCTCAAAAGAAAATTCACACAATACCTGTAAAATAATAGACATAACACAGGGGGTAATAACCGAACATAGTAGAACCAACATTTTATTGGTGATCACCTATAGTTTTGGTTTACACAACTTTCCCCTGCCTTATACACTTCTTTCAAGAGGCCTACTTTTTCTGAGGTTATTTCTCAAATCAGAGAACGTGTTTTAAATCTGGTTTGTGAGTCCAAGTAAATGCATATTTTTGTGACCAGATGTGTTTTGTTTTATTGAAGTACAATAATAACAGTGGTCTTAATGAAACACACACACCATTTGGCTTGCTTTCTCCATTGAAAAACAGTTCGTTACAAAAGATGTTGATGTCAGTTGTTAAGATTTTTGCTCACATGGGAGAGAAGTACAGAATTCCTTACATTTTTTGTCATCTTATATCTTTACTGACCCTTGAGATCTCAAAATTTGTCAGGGAAACATGCTAAAACTTGTCTGGAAATCAGGGAAATATAAGCAAATTTCACTTGGGGAAACTTGTGGCAACTCTGATTATGATTGTGTATACTTAAATCTATAGGTTTGTTCATGAGGATCTCCAAGTTTCAGGAGATGACTGCAAAAACTATGAGACATTTAGAAAATAGACAATTTATCTCCAAGTTTTAAACTGATATTGTGGGAGCCTAATATTTATGAAGCAGTAAACACTACATCTACATCTACATCTACGTCTACATACATACTCCGCAATCCACCATACGGTGCATGGCGGAGGGTACCTCGTACCACAACTAGCATCTTCTCTCCCTGTTTCACTCCCAAACAGAACGAGGGAAAAATAACTGCCTATATGCCCCTGTACGAGCCCTAATCTCTCTTATCTTATCTTTGTGGTCTTTCCGTGAAATATAAGTTGACGGCAGTAAAATTGTACTGCAGTCAGCCTCAAATGCTAGTTCTCTAAATTTCCTCAGTAGCTATCCATGAAAAGAACGCCTCCTTTCCTCCAGAGACGCCCACCCAAGTTCCTGAAGCATTTCCGTAACACTCACATGATGATCAAACCTACCAGTAACAAAACTAGCAGCCCGCCTCTGAATTGCTTCTATGTCCTCCCTCAATCCGACCTGATAGGGATCCCAAACGCTCGAGCAGTACTCAAGAATAGGTTGTATTAGTGTCTTATAAGCGGTCTCCTTTACAGATGAACCACATCTTCCCAAAATTCTACCAATGAACCGAAGACAACTATCCGCCTTCCTCACAACTACCATTACATGCTTGTCCCACTTCGTATCGCTCTACAGTGTTACGCCCAAATATTTAATTGACGTGACTGTGTCAAGCACTACACTACTAATGGAATATTCAAACATTACAGGATTCTTTTTCCTATTCATCTGCATTAACTTACATTTATCTATATTTAGAGTTAGCTGCCATTCTTTACACCAATCACAAATCCTGTCCAAGTCTATATGATAGTCCAAGTCTAATATGATACTTAGACTCTTTCCATTCACATCTCCGGATGTAATGCTTGATATTGAAGCCCTGTTAATTAGTCTTGCAACTTTTCCAAATTAATTGGTCTTGGAGGCAGGAATGTGTGATCTTTGATGTAACTCCATAAGATGCAATCACACAGAGTTGTCAGGTGACCATGGGAGCCACTGAAGAAGAGGAGAGTCACAGTGCGAAGCACATCCGATCCGATGCTGAGGCAGTTGGCCATTGAGTTAATTGTGCACACATGGAGCAAAGTGTGGTGGGATACCATCGTGTTGTAAAATGAAACCTCCATTATTGTGCTGTAATTGTGGCATAAGCCATTGCTGGAGCATGTTGGGGTACATGAAACCAATCAGTATCTTAATTTCATCTGCAGTATTTTGGTGTCCAAAGACAGTTTGTTTTATTTTTTGGATCACTTTTATTTGTTACTTTTGGTTCATCAACTCCTCAGGATCCTCCCTCAAACCCACATATCAAAAAAATACATTTTCTTGTAATCTAGAGTTTTCATTGTCCACCACTCATAACTGTACAAAACTATGGTAAAGACCAAAGTTCCATCCATTTTTATTTTTGTTAGTAGAGTGTTTTCTTTCGTTTAGTGATTTGCCAGATGTAATTGTAACTGATTTTCCAAATTGCACCCTTCTTCTTATTCCCCCAGTGCAGGAACTGCTTTTTGTCGTCACAGGTCCTAAAATATGTTTTATTTTACTGATTTCCTCAGTGATTTTTCCATCACCATTTATTTTCATTCCTTTTAAATTTTTTGTTTTCTTCAAATTTAGTTTTGTTCACATGCTCCAATTTTAATTCCAGATTACAGACAACAATATCAAAATTGCTAATTTTCTTTCTAGTAACTGTGACTGTGATAATAAGTTGGCAGATGAAGGCTTCTTATTTTGTAAGTCCCTATTTACTTATTTCCTTGGAGATACAAACATTTCATATTGAAAGTTACAGTGTGAGGGGAGATATTTTGTTATCCATAAGAAACTGGATTACCACTTTTTTATAAATCATTGTACGCCAGTTAATATTACTTTGTGACTGACATTCCAAGGATTTGAGTGATAAAGGCCAGCCACTAGTCAGTCGCAGTTCTTTCTTGAGTGCCATGTGCTGGCTGGATTGCCTGTTTTGTAGGCGTGTACAGCACTTTGTGAAGCATGGCTGACTGCGCACTGGCAGCACTCCTTCCTCCATTGCAGTCTGTGAATCACAAAGTAATTTTTAATGCAGTATAATACATTATGAAGAAATGCAACAAAAATATTATATATTTATTCATAACTAGTGTAGCACCTGCTGCTTCTCTTGTGTGGTCCGTGTGATCTGCACAGATTTGTTTGTTTTTTCTTGAATTAAATTTTTATGTTGTTCACAAACTGTAACACATTCTACACTTTTCATAATTATTGATGCTATAGAAGCAAGGTCTTCTCTGGATGGACTTCTGACCGTAAACCAATTCTGGTAGCTGGAGTCCAAGGTTTTTGATAATTGTGCCTTTTGTAGTCTTGTGAAAATATTTCATCCCCTAACACGCTTCATTATATCTAACTGAGAAATGAAATACCAATTTTCATACATATAGCTTTAAACATTTTTTTAAGATAACGAAATATTTTCTTACATGTTTGCTCCCCGTAAGGGGTTGAATTTGGAAAAAAACATTTTAACTTGTAATTTTTTTTTTTAAATTTCTAACAGAAAAGCCAAAATGCACATTTTCTTAGATTTAACTTTGAAAATATTTTTGTAATGAAATAATTTCATACAGTTTTTCATCCCCTATTTCATTTCATTAGGCAGCTGAATTTTCAAAAACACTGAAACATACTTTTTTTTAAAATTGGTAACTGAGACATCAAATACTAATTTTCATAGATGTAGCTCTTATAGTACTTTAGTAGTTCTTTAATAATGATTTATTTTCAGGAAAGCTTTCGCCCGCTATTTCACTCCCATAGGGTTAGGTTTCTAAAATTGCTGAAACAGGAATTTCTTTGAAACCTTCTGGCAGATTAATACTGTGTGCCAGACTGAGACTTGAACTCGGGACCTTTGCCTTTCGCGGGCAAGTGCTATACCATCTGAGTACCCAAGCATGACTCACGCCCCGTCCTCACAGCTTTACTTCTGCCAGTACCTCGTCTCCTACCTTCCAAACTTAACAGTGCTTGGGTAGCTCAGATGGTAGAGCACTTGCCTGCGTGTTGTATCCATGGACCCAACCAATGAACCAACCAACCAACCAACCAACCAACCAACCAACTAGTGCACGCGTGCCCTGACCGTGACATCACTGGCCGCAGTTCCTGTCGCGGCCGTCGGCGTCACAGGGCGTTACCGCCGACGGAAGAGGTCGCGACATGGCTGAGCTCGTGTCCGCAGCGCCCTCTGCCTTTCGCATATAAGGAGGAGCGCTGGCCCCGAGACGGTCAGTCTAGTGTCGATTGTCTATTGCTACCCTTTCGTGGAGTTTATAGCGGAGCCATTGCAGTGTGATATTTGCTATCGTATTCGACTAGGCTCAGTACACGGATTACTCTCGGATATTACTCGGACTTGTATTGCTGGTGCGCATTTCGTCAGAAATAAAGATAAGTTATCTCTTCATTCTAGCTGGCGCAATTCTTGTCATTAATTATTTTTCGGCCAACAGACATATACCCACGCTTTATACAATTTGTGGTGGCTGCCCCAAAAGTGCCGCCGAGGACCTTGGGTTTGGGAGCCGTCACAAAACTGCGAAAGGCAAAGGTCCCAAGTTCGAGTCTTGATCCGCCACACAGTTTTAATCTGCCAGGAAGTTTCATATCAGCGCACACTCTGCTGCAGAGTGAAAATCTTATTCAGGAATTTCTTTATTTCTGACTGAAGAATCAAATACTAATTTTTGTAGGTCTGGCTTCAGTATTGGCTTAATAGTGACATATATTCAAAACAGTCTCATCCTGTAGGGGTGGAATTAAAAAAAAAACCCTTCTTAAATGATGCCTACAATGTAAGACCAACACCCTCTCCAAATTTAAAGTTTCTGCCTGTAGTGGCTTGACCTGAGTGACTGAGTCAGTCAGTCAGTCAGGACATTGCCTTTCATATATAGAGGAAAAAAGGTTAATATAACTCAGTTTTAACTGACTGTTGGTGCTGTAAGTGTCCCAAACTGCTGCCTCTTGATACTTGAACAATATTCTAGCTGCAAGTTTTTAAGTTCCTGTCTATGAGAAACGGCCAACTAACTATTCTGACATAGATAGCTCGGTCTCATAGAGCTAGGACACTAGACTCACATTATTTAGCACATCATTTCAGATACATCTAGATTTAGGTTTTCCATGGTTTCTGTAAATAGCTTTGGGCAAATGCTGGTGTGATTTTTTTAAAAAGAACAAGGCTGTTTTCCTTTTCCAGTATGTGCAACTTGTCTTGTGTTTCTGTTGAATTCTTCATTACAGGTCATTGAACTCTGTCTGGTCCTCCTTCCTTTTTCTATACAAACAAAGAATTTTCACGATTGAAATAAAAATTCCATGTTCATATTTATGTGAAAATATCACCTTGTTACTTGGCAGATTTTGGGGAAATGTTCGTTTTTCATCTGTTCACTTTCTTTAGGTTCCCCTTTCTTTTCCCCATTTTCCTGATGTACTAAAAATAATCCTTTGAGCTTGTGTAGAGTGTGAACAACAGTATTAAAAAAATAGCTGTAGTTCAATTCAGTTGCTTAAGTCCTTGTGTGGCTTTGAATAATGTACATTGTTCTGTAATTTTTTCATTGTTATGCTACTAGTGAATTTTTGAAGTAGCACGAAAATCTGTGAGCTGTATTTATAACTGGGGCAGATGAGATCAGACTTCAATGAGAAGTTCATTGCAGTACATTTAACGCCCTTCATAAATACTGATAAACTGTACAAATGGTATATGCAGTTTAAAAAGTAATAGCAGAAATAAGAACCCTGCTCAGTGCTATAATAAAATAATCTTCCGTAGCACCTAATAAAATTGGTAATTAAGTGCACATTGAAGAAGTATTCTAATCTGTTTTGTTAACACAAAGAGCAAGAGTAACACCTCAGTGTGGATGATGTAGCTTATTTTATTATCTGTTAAACAAGTGCCAGTGTTATGACAGATCATTTCGTTACAGTTGATTCCCACTGGGCAGTATTCTAAGCTACTGCTTTTAAACTGTTTTTATACCAATTGTACTTGTAACTACGTGTCACAAGTTTTGTTTGCATGTCATATATTGGTGACTGGACAGCTTGGAGGCCTATCCTTGTGCATGTCAGATACCACTTCTAAATGTCATGATGGCCAGTATTTATCAGTAATGAATAACAAACGATTCCAATATCACAAAAGCAGAAATATTGTCATTTCAAAAATTTTGTAACTGTGTAGTACCTATCCAAAGGAGAAAAGAAATATTGTAAACTGTTGAGGGTCTTAATGACTCATTGGAGAATTTTTTATGGGGTTTCACTTTCAGTGAGTAAAGATGAGCCATCTGTAAACAAAAAACTCACAAGGGCCATATGCGCAGGCCCTTTGCGATTTTCTTCATTCTTTAAACACCAGTGGCTAGACATCAGTTTTCTAGAGCAGTATCGAGCAATTCTCAAGCTCAAAAAAATTGGCTTTTACGATAGAAGATTTCAGAGTGCTGTTAACTACAAAATATTTCTGTTATGGTAACATATTCACCAGTAGCTGAGTGCGTAATGCACGAGTCTTGTGTTTGTGAGGTCACTGGTTCTCTTCTTGTTAATAGCAACTTTTTGTTTACTTTTATTTAATTTGTGTATTTGTTGTCTAACAGGAATATTTATTAACAAATATTGAATGATATTTTTTATATAAATACTGTCTTTCTATGTGTGTTTTTGGGGTTTATGGGTGCTCAACAGCAAAGGTTATCAGAGGGGCCGTCTTTTTATTTTTAAATTATTGTTAAAGGAAAAGAGTTAAATACATCAATAATAGTGTTCAATCTCTAGGACAAAGTATTCTATTTTCTATTTGACTTTTGCGTTTTTGTACCAAATTTCTTAAATATATGAGTATTGTGAATACTTAGATTTCCATGCAATTACTAATTAAAAATAAGGAAGAATGTTACTTTTACTGCAAACATGATTCAATATTTCTTTGTTAAAATTTCCATTTGTTAGTAAATGTGGAATTTATATTAAAATTGCTATGGACTTGCCTACTGACAACTGTGTTAACAGTTTACAATTTTGTGTACCAAACAGTGCTTGGAAACAAGCAAAGATTTCTTTAAGAGTCTTTGATAATTTTGTATATTGCTTTAGCGAAATTGATGTCAAGGCACTGATTTTCAAATCCTATAAGAAGGAAAAGAAATCAAAGAGGACCAGTTGTTTGTAAGATACTATATTTACAAGCAGAGGTCCCCAGGGGTGTGATCGGCTGTTTGAACTCAAACATACAGTGGTGTAGGTTAGGATTAGTGGTTTCACATGCTGCAGCGATTCAACCTGATGGTCCCTTACTTGCGTATATTTGACATAAAATTTTTTTAGAGTTTTTAATAACGCATTAGAGCCTTGAAAATAACCTTGGTAACAAAAAGAGACCATAACCTTGTGGTTAACTGGCTCGTATGTTGAAGGTTGTGGATTTGAATACCACTGGGTATAATATAGATTTGTTTTTACAGCTGAAATAATTATTTTTATTAAATTAATTGGTTTAAAAACATTTTTTTTAAAATATGTGATCATTTGCTGCATCAGTTTAATCATCACATCAGCTTTTTTATTTGCTGTCATTTTGTTCATTTGAAATCTTTGCACAAGTTAGCGGTCGTGCGTGCGAGGTGTGCTTGCTTGTGTGTGTGTGTGTGTGTGTGTGTGTGTGTGTGTGTGTGAGTGAGTGTCTTCTTTTCTGAAGAAGGCTTTGGCAAAAAGCTCAATGCATAACAGTCTATTCATTGTGCAACTGTGTGTGTCTTTACAGTGAGTAACAACCTATCCTTTTTGTAATATTGTTGATATTCCATCCTGCAGTTTTCATTGTTTAATTATTTTTATATATTTACTTCAATTTAATTTCTTCCTTTTCATCGCTGTATATTTTTGTCCATGTTTTTGCAATTGTTATTTCTACTAGTCAGTGTGCTTCAATTTCCATTTGTTTATGATAGCTTTCCTTTGTTGAGATCACCATCTATGCTTTTTTGCCGTTGTGTGAGAACAATTTGTTTGAAATGTTTGTATGACAATTGGCTGGCTGTGGTCGTGTGTTCAAAGACTGGTTTGTTGCAACTCTCTGTTCTAGTCTGTCCCGGACCTGATCATATTTGCAACCTGCTTCCCTTGGAATGTGTTTACTGTATTTGAGTCTTGACGTCTCCTCCATTCTTATCTCTCCCCCCCCCCCCCCCCCCCCGCCCCACACACACACACACACACACACACACACACACACACACACACACACACACACACACACTCCCCTCCATTACCAAATTGTCATGCAGGTGGGTGGCCACTTCTGATGTATGGTATCTTTTGTTGTTTAGTGCTTCCACATATTCTTTGAATGTGATCTCAAACGATATGCCTATATGGCCTATGTAGAAGCAGTTGCAGTCCAAACATCCAATTTTGTACACACATGTGTGATGAAGTGGGTTTAATGTGCTGATATTGTGGGGTAACTTCTGTCTAATCTTTTTTTCTGTGATAAAGGATATGTTTACGCCATTTTGTTTCAAGATGCTTGCAATCTGATATGAAATGTTTTCTAGAAAGCGGATTGTGTGGAAGATACTGTTTTCTTTTTGTTTTTTGTGAGATGATTGCTTTGCCGCTATTGAGTGTTTCATGGTGTCAACTATGGAGCTGTTGTAACAATTTGCAAATAGCTGTTTGTTCTGTTATTCCAATTTCTTGTTCATATTTGTCTTCGGAGAGTGGTGTTTTGGATAGCTTTATTGATCATGTACTGGAATGCTGCTATTTTTAGGGGATATGGGGAGACAAGATAGCTTAGATATATATGGCATATCATCCAACCTGCTAAAAAAAGTGTGTGACTGCATTCTCTACCCCTTAACCCATTGTATAAACAAGTGCTTACTTGAGGGATATTTTCCTGATGAGTTAAAACTGTCTAGGATCGTCCCAGTATACAAAAAGGGAGATAAAGACTCTCCATCTAGCTACAGGCCTATTTCAATAGTACCCACATTCTCCAAGGTAATAGAATGCATCATGTACCAACAATTATCATCTCACTTTGAGAATCTAGGAATAATTAATGCTACACAATACGGGTTTAGGAAGAATCTGTCGACCATTGATGCAATCAACACGGTAGTCAGTTACATCCTCAAAGTTTTTGAGAACAAAGGCTTTGCTCAGGTCTCATTCTGTGACCTAAGCAAAGCCTTCGACTGTGTTGAGCACATGCCACTACTAGAGAAACTAGAATTCTACGGCATCAAAGAAAACAGTCTCAGACTATTAAAAGCTTATCTCAACAACCGTAAACAGGTAGTTTGTGTTGGTAAGGAAATGTCAAACATAGAAAATGTTAGAGTAGGTGTGCCTCAGGGATCTGTACTGGGGCCCTTCCTGTTTCTGATAATGATCAATGACCTCCCCTCGTTTATTAGATCCACCACTGTATTGTATGCAGATGATACGACTTTTCTCCATAGCAGTAACAGTCTTAATGATCTTAAAACCTGTGCTGAAAATACACTCACTCATGCAGCATATTGGTTCAGAGCAAATAGTTTCCTGCTAAATGAAAATAAAACTCAGCAGATAATCTTCACTCTAAGAGACAAGCCACTATCTGATGACCCTAGTTCTGTTAAATTCCTGGGAGTTTATTTAGACGAAAAGTTATCCTGGGGCCAACATGTAAACTATATTAGTAGTAAACTATCTAGAGTAATTTATTTATTAAGACAACTCAGAAATTGTGTACCTGAAACATACATCAGATCATCTTATTTTGCATTTTTCCAGAGTATAATATCCTATGGCATTATCTTGTGGGGTAACTGTAGTCATATACATGACATCCTATTATTGCAGAAGAAAGCCATTAGGATAATTACAAATTCTTCACATAAGGCTCACTGCAAACCCTTATTTACTAAACAAAAAATTATGACTGTAATAAACCTCTATATATACAATGTCTTAATCTTTACGAAGAAGAAGCTACAAGATGTGAAACGTAGAGAAAATGTACATTGTTACAACACAAGAAGCATCAAACACATATACACGCCTTACCACAGACTATCAAAATCAATAAATAGCTATGAAGTCACAGGGCACAAGCTATTTAATAAGCTGCCACATGCCATACAGGATCTTCCTGAACATAAATTCAAAGAAAGACTGCATGAATGGTTTATTGCCCACCCATTCTATGATATCAATGAATTCTTCAACTGTAAAATGCAGTAATCTAACAGATGACCCACTGTACATTGATTGTAATATAAGCTAAAATATTTAAGTAGTCAATACCTTATCACACTGTATTATAAATTGTAACTTCATTTGACGTTGTCAATTGCTGTAATGGCCTAAAGACAATAAAATCTTTATTATTATTATTATTATTATTATTAAGAGGAGCTGTGGATTGTAGTGTTTTCTGGTGGGCTTCCAATAGATTTCAAACAGATGTTTGTTATTGTTTATTCTAATGGTTGAATAACTGGTTCAACTCATTGATGTCAGCTTTTGTGCCATTGTTTAAAATGATATCATCTACATATCTGTTGTAGTAGATGATATTTTTGAGAAGGTGGTGATTGGAGTTGTCTTCTAAATTACTTATAAATATTTCACCTAACAATCCGGAAAGGTTTGAGCCTATTGCCAAGCCATCTGTTTGTAGGTTTTATTGTTAAATTTAAAATAGTTGTGTGAAAGTGTGAATTTGAGCAGGTCCATTAGTTCAGTAATGTGAGTTGAAGGGATTTTTTTGTGCTTTTGTAGGTTGGCATTAATGATCTGTAGCGTTCGATCTATTGGCTCAGAGGAATAAAGATTTTGTATATCAAATGAGGCAAGTATGGCTCAATCAGGAACTTCCATGTTTTTGACATGTTGTGTAAATTCTGCTGTGTTTTCAAGTGTTCTCTCGTTATTGAATGTGTATGCTGCTTCGAGAATTTTGAAGAGCATTTTGTTGAGTTTGAGTGTTGGGCTGGTCCTACAGTTATCACGGTATAAGTGTATATTTTTTATTTTTATAATTATATATTTTATGATTTTGGTTAGGGTGGCTTTAAATATTGTGGGCTAGCATGAGACTTTTAATTAACATATACCGCGATAACACTCATACGGACATCGGCTGCCCCGAAGTACGCACGATATAATATTTTTTAAACAGAGCGTGCGACTCACCACCTTCTAATAAATAGTTTGCGTGAGTGATGCTATTTAGAAAAGAAAATATGTGTATTCTTACACAAACTGTAATTATTAATATGGGTCTCAGGGGCTACTGGTTATTCATGTTCCAAATTACACAAAGATTAATTGAGATATTGCGTAATGTAATGATTTTTTAATATTTATTTTTCATTATTTGCAAGGCAAAACTGGAGAGAATCTCGTCTGCCGTTAGGCGGCCAAAATGAAACATACTGAACTCACTCAGTATTCTAAATATTAATAAATGAAATCTATTTGGACTCTTTTTAACTTTGAAATTATTGAAAGATCAAAATTGAGAAGTCTCTCGCATTTACATTTAACATTATGACATGATATTTTAATTAAATAATACAGTCAGCGTAATGGCAGACTAAATCCTGCTAGGGGAGATGAGCCCCTGCACTACGAACTCCTGTAAAAACTTCGTTACTTATAATTAATGGTTGCGATCACGGGAGGTGACAACTAAGTCAATAATACATACTTTCTAATAACAATTTCTATTATATTTTTCAAAATACAGATAAAACTTACGTTAATTATCAGACAGCACTACAATGGCAGCCTACCGCTAGACGAAACAAAACAGGAGAGCTAGTTCAATCAAAGCATTGTCTCTGATCTTCATGGCCTATGTTACACAAAGATTATACCAAAAAACCTGTGTTTTGTTAATTACATCGATATTTGTGTTTCGATAAGAATAACTTACGTTCTTTACTATTTGTTATGCATCGTGCATACGTACACAGTCTTGAAATAATTTATAATTCACACGTCTCATAACAAAAACTTCCTTTCCCTTTCTCCAAATGTCCATTTATGTGACGTACTGTCACAAATTTCACTATAGGTCTGATGGGGGTCCCATTTTTGTGTATCTTAGGTTGTGATCTAAGGCAAGGTGCTTGTGGGCTCATTGATTTTCTTGCTTCTTGGTTGGCGAGTAGGAGGCTGATATTCTTTGAAATGTGTTTAATCTCTTTGTGTATTCTGGCTGTTGGATCTTTGTGTATTTCTGTTATGTTGTTGATTTGGGAAAAGTCTATAGTTTTTTTTCTATGTATGGTTCTCTGTTAATTACAACAGTTGTATTACCATTATCATCTCTTACAATTATTGCATTATTCATGTTTAGTTTAGTCTTAATGGTACGTGTAAGGGCTTCTTCTCTTTCTTGGTATGCCGGGAATGGTTTTGCAATTTTCTTCTCAATAATTTCATTAATTTTGTGTCAGGCTGCTATTCTGTCATTTTGCTTCTGTCCGTCAACACGATGGCAGTACTAAAAAAACACATCAGCAGTAGCCACCCGCCTGCATGAAACAAAACACCATGTTAACAACACAACAGCATCCTAAACATTCAACCTAAAGGCAGAAAACTAGACACTCCAGATATACGAGGGCTAGTCAAAAATTATCTACACTTTTCATTTATTAACATGTTAACATGACACTAGCAACGGTCAACGAGCTTACGTATTCCTTCCAAATAAAAGGTTTTTGGTTGGCTGTGGAGCCAATTTTGCACCACATTTTGCTTGTCCATATCTGAGGCAAATCTGTGACCACACGTACCACCTTTGGTCCAAACAAGTTAAAGTCACTTGGAACAAGGTCTGGGCTGTAGGGAGGGTGTGACGCGGCATGTGAGACTGTACTTTGTCGTGCAACACCACCACCTTCTTCGACAGCAAACCTTGAAATTTGGTGCAAATTGCTGGCTTCAACTTCTTTTCCAGCAATTCACTCTACCCCGCACTGTTGATAGTCGTCCCATTTTCCATGAACTCTGCCAGTATGGACCCCTGTGAGTCCCAAAAAATGGCTAACGTAACCTTTCCTGTGGATGACCCCATCTTGAATTTTTTCCAGGTCAGCGATCCAGGGTGTTTCTACTGCATACTCTGGCATTTTGACTCAGGCTCGTAGTGATGCACCTGTGTTTCATATCCGGTGACAATTCTGCTCAAAAATGCATCGCCTTTGTTGTTGAAGCAAGTAAGCAAGTGTTGACAGACCCTAACACGGGTGAGCTTATGGTCGTCGGTAAGCTTTCTTGGTACCCACCGTGCACAGATCTTACAGAAACTGAGGTCGTCGAGGATGATGTGATGGGCGGAGCCGTGGCTGATGTTCAAAGCAGATGCTACCTCATCGACAGTGATTCGCCAGAACCATCTCTTGAGCTTGCTGAATGTTGTGATTCGCAGTGGAGGTTGATGACCATCCCACTTCCTCTTCATGCGTTACACCTGTTCAACCATTTTTAAATTTCTCAATCCACAAAAGCCCAGTTTTACGTCATAGTGCACTTCTCTTGTATTGCAATGTTAGTCTGTGATGAATGTCTGCCCCCTTTGACACCCTCTGACCAGAGGAGTTGGATCACTGCCCATTGTTCTTCCTCTTTGGTGCACACTTCTAATGGAGCTGTCATACTATATCTGCAACAGAAGGAAGAACAATGGCGAAAATAAGATCAAACTGTCACAGCATTACCACTACAGTATAACAATGACATGTGTGAGGACAGAAGATAGTGTGCACAGTGTAACAAATGTTATGGCAAAAGTGTAGATAATTATTGACTCGCCCTCGTTCAAACACCAAACAAAACAACCTGAATCCATCTTAAATGGCAAAAATGACTATTTACAATAGTATCATCTCTGTTTTCAGCAACTGCCTATGTTAGTAAATATGCAGTGCACACACACACACACACACACACACCCAGGGGGTCCACAACTCTTTTGTGGACACGTGCGTAGCGAGCACGGGACCCCGAGCTAATGTGGCCCTCCTTCCTTTCCGGGCTGCATACCTTCCCTTCCCTTTCCGCATCCCTCCCCGTCCCCCATCTTCGCCCCCCCCCCCCCCTCACCTCTGGCTCTTTCCTTCCCTTTCTCCCCCTCTGGGAGTATGGTTTGTGCCTACGTCCGGAGACGGATGCTCGAAACTGTTCCAATTTCCTTGCTTTCTACACTTGCAAGTCCTCGTCCTTCCTCTGTCCTTCTCTTTTCCTTCCCTCTTCTCCTTGCCCTTTTCTCCGCTGCGGCGTTTGAGACCCCCTCTTCTTTCCTTTCCCTTTCTCTTTTTTCCTCCCTGTGCGTGTCTGAAGGCCGACCCACGCACTTCCATGCGTAGCCGGTGATGGGGTAACGCGTAATTCCCCGCCCGGGTAGACAGGTAGACAGGTAGGACACGTACGTACCCCCTGGTAACGGCCAGGCCCAGGGAGGGGTGATTACCCGAGCTGATACCTTCCGAAAGTGCCGATTGGTCCCTCCGTCCGTTTGTCGGGAGGTGTGACCTGAGGTGTGAACAATCATCTAAGGCGGGTGTGCCCTCGGTGAGGGCCCCCACAAGGGAGGAGCGCGCCATCGGAGACGCCGGTAATCATGGGGGATTCTTCCGCAATGGTTTCCTCACCTTCCACTATGTCTGCTCACAAACGTAAGTTCACTGAGTCTCAGCCACAGACGGTTCTTCCATCGTTGCCACAGTTCCTTGTTGTTTCTCGGTCTGACGAAGGTCACGACTTTTCCACGGTCAACCCTTTCATTATTCAGAAGGGTGTCGACGCAATTGCGGGTCCTGTAAAGTCTTGTTCCAGATTACGGAATGGCACCCTGTTGTTGGAAACACACAGTGCCCTCCAGGCTCAAAAATTGCTGCGTACTTCTCTGCTCCACACCTTCCCTGTCCGGGTGGAACTGCACCGTACCTTAAACTCCTCGCGTGGAGTCGTTTATACACGCTCCCTCGATGGATTGTCTGACGAAGAAATTCAGCACTACCTGTCTGACCAGGGCGTCACGGCTGTTCATCGGGTTATGAAAAGGGTTGACTCGAACATCATTCCAACCCCCACTGTCTTCTTGACATTTGACAAAGTTCAACTCCCATCAAAAATCAAAGCAGGCTATGAGATAATTTCCGTTCGCCCTTATGTCCCAAACCCTACGCGTTGCTATCGCTTTCAGCGGTTCAATCACACCAGCCAGTCCTGTTCCAATCCGGCCAAATGTGTTACGTGTGGCAAGGATGCCCATGAGGGTGCTTGTCCACCTCCATCCCCTCGCTGCATCAACTGTATGGGTGACCACGCTGCTTCCTCTCGAGATTGCCCCGTTTTTAAGGACGAAAAGCTCATCCAGGAAATAAGAGTGAAGGAAAAGGTGTCGACCTTTGCTGCTCGCAAGTTACTCGCCAGTCGACAGCCCACCGTGCCTCAGATAGGAAAATACAGCACTGTCCTTGCTTCTCCTCGGCCAACAAAGGAGGCGGCCACGCAGACTTGCGACCTCACCTTTAGTACCACGGTCGTCAGATCGGCCAGCGCAAAGATCGCCCGTTCAACCTCACCACTTTCGCCTGCCCACTCTATGGCTCACCCTTCGTCGGGTTCTGCTAAATCTCGAGCCCAAAAGTCAGACGCCAAGTCTTCGAAAAAAGAGCATTCTCGTGAGGAGTTTTTACGTACCGCAACTTCACAACCATCGGTTCCTCCTTCATCTAAACATCATACTTCCAAGAAGGCTACGAAGAAACACAGTTCCTCTCCTTCTCCGCCAAGGCGTGTCCCATCTACAGCACCACTTGGCGGAAATCGCCCTCGGCCGTCTTCTGTGTCGCCGAGGCGCACTGCTGGTGGCCGGTCAACTGGCCGATCGTTGGTGGCAGGAGCTGCTCCTGACCAACCCATGGATCAGGATCTTCTGCCTTCGACTGAATGCCATTCGATGCTGTCGGTCGCAAGCTCTGAGCAGTCGTTGAGTTGACAGCACCCTTGGTCACGTTCCTCCGTTTTCTGTTCACCCTATGTCCATTATCCACTGGAATATCCGCGGCATTCGAGCCAATCGGGATGAATTGTCGATCCTCTTACGATCCTACTCGCCGGTCATCTTCTGTCTTCAGGAAACAAAGCTGCGTCCCCATGACCGCTTTGTTCTCCCTCATTTTCAGTCCGTCCGATATGACCTCCCCTCTGTTGAAGGCACTACAGCCCATGGAGGACTCATGATTCTGCTCCATGATACTCTCCATTATCACCCAATCCCCTTAAACAGTTCCTTCCAAGCTGTCGCCGTCCGTCTATCCCTTTCTGGATACACGTTCTCTCTTTGTACGGTATACATTCCATCGTCCACACCAATGGCACGAGCTGATCTCCTTCATCTTCTTGATCAGCTTCCACACCCCTATTTGCTGGTTGGGGACTTCAATGCCCACCACCCGCTTTGGGGATCTCCACATCCTTGTCCACGTGGCTCACTATTGCTAGACGTCTTCCACCAAGTGGATCTAGTCTGCCTCAACACTGGGGTCCCCACATTTTTGTCTGCCTCCACGACAAATTTATCTCATTTGGACCTTGCGGTCGGTACTGTTCCGCTAGCTCGGCGCTTCGAATGGTTCGCCCTTGATGATACACACTCGAGTGACCACTTCCCATGTGTTCTTAGACTGCAGTCTCAACTGCCATATCTGCGCTCGCGACGCTGGAAATTTGCCCAAGCCGATTGGACACTTTTTTCGTCTCTAGCGACATTCGATGAACGTCGCTTTCCCAGCGTCGACGATGAGGTCACACATGTTACCGACGTTATTCTCACAGCTGCGGAACGTTCAATACCACGCACCTCCGAATTGCCCCGGCGCCCCCCAGTTCCTTGGTGGAATGAGGCATGCCGTGAAGCAATACGTGAGCGGCGACGTGCTCTTCGCATTTTCCGTCACCATCCAACTTTGGCCAACTGTATCTGATATAAGCAGCTCTGTGCGCGATGCCATCGCGTCATCCGCGACAGCAAGAAGGCAAGCTGGAAATTCCTTATTAGCTCATTTAACACCTTCACTCCCTCCTCGGAAGTTTGGAGTCGGCTTCGACGGTTCTCAGGCGCGCCTAGTTTCTCCCCGGTCTCTGGGCTCACTGTCGCGCATGATACCTTAGTGGACCCCGTCGCAATTTCTAACTCATTGGGTCAGCACTTTGCTGAGATTTCGAGCTCTTCAAATTACCCGGCAGCATTTCTCCCGAAGAAACGTGCAGCGGAAGTGCAACATCTTGCTTTCTCCTCTCAAAATCACGAAAGCTACAATACTGTTTTCTCCATGCGGGAACTCCAACATGCGCTCTCTTCTTCTCGCTCCTCCGCCCCAGGACCGGATGGTATCCATGTCGAAATGCTGCTGCATTTATCAACCCATAGTCTGCGTTACCTCCTTTGCCTTTATAATCGAATTTGGACCGACAGTACCTTTCCCAGGCGATGGCGGGAAGCCATTGTCGTTCCCGTTCCAAAACCTGGAAAGGACAAACATCTCCCCTCTAGCTATCGCCCCATTTCTCTCACGAGTAGTGTCTGTAAGGTTTTGGAGCGTATGGTGAATTACCATTTAGCTTGGTGGCTGGAATCCCGCAGTCTTTTAACACCAGCCCAATGCGGATTCCGAAAGCATCGTTCTGCCGTTGACCATCTTGTTGCTCTCTCCACTTATATCATGAACAATTTTCTCCGGAAACGCCAAACGGTAGCAATATTCTTTGATCTGGAGAGAGCATACGATACCTGTTGGAGGACAGGCATCCTCCGCACACTGTTCTCTTGGGGCTTTCGAGGCCGGCTGCCCCTTTTTCTTCGCGAATTTATGGCAGAGCGCACATTTAGGGTGCGGGTGAACACTACTCTCTCCCGTACTTTCTCCCAAGAAAACGGGGTACCCCAGGGCTCCGTGCTGAGTGTTGTACTGTTTGCCATCGCCATTAATCCAATTATGGATTGTCTCCTTCCTGATGTCTCGGGCTCCCTCTTTGTGGACGATTTTGCGATCTACTACAGCTCTCAACGGACCAGCCTTCTTGAAAGACGTCTTCAAGGATGTCTCGATCGCCTCCACTCGTGGAGCATCGAAACCGGCTTCCGTTTCTCACCCAGTAAGACCGTTTGTGTTAATTTTTGGCGACGTAAGGAGTTTCTTCCACCCTCCTTACATCTAGGTCCTGTCAACCTTCCGTTTTCCGACGTCGCTAAATTCTTGGGTCTTATGTTTGACAGAAAACTGTGCTGGTCCTCCCACGTTTCCTATCTTTCGGCTCGCTGTCTGCGTTCCCTTAACACCCTCCGTGTCCTGAATGGTACCTTCTGGGGAGCGGACCGAGTGGTCCTTCTCCGCCTCTATCGCGCCTTAGTGCGCTCGAAATTGGATTATGGAAGCATAGTCTACTCCTCTGCTCGGCCGTCTATTCTTCGGCGTCTCGACTCTATCCACCACCGTGGATTACGTTTAGTGTCTGGAGCTTTTTACACCAGCCCTGTGGAAAGCCTTTATGCTGAGACTGCTGAACCTCCGCTGCCCAATCGGCGGGCAGTCCTTCTGAGTCGTTATGCTAGCCATCTGTCTTCCATGCCTGCTAATCCAGCCCATGACCTTTTTTTGACGCCTCCTTTGATGTTGAGTATGCAGGCCGCTCCTCTTCCCTACTACCCCCGGGAGTCCGCTTCCGTCAACTGCTCCATTCTCTTTCCTTCCGCTTTCTTAAAACCTTCTTGACAACTTGGGGTACAGCACCGCCTTGGCTCCGTCCCCGGATCGACTTGCTCAGAGACCTATGTCAATTTCCCAAGGATGGTACCCCTACACTTGTTTACCGTCGGGCATTTGCTGCTCTATGTGCACAAATGACGGAAGCCACATTTATTTACACCAACGGCTCGAAAACATCGTTAGGTGTAGGGAGTGCCTATATTGTTGGCGACACCCCAAATCACTTTCGGCTTCCCGACCAGTGTTCGGTTTATACTGCGGAGCTTTACGCTGTTCTCCAGGCTGTCCACTACATCCGCTGCCATCAGCGGATACAGTGCGTAATCTGCTCAGATTCTCTCAACTCTCTCCTAAGTCTCCAAGCTCTTTACCCTGTGCACCCTCTGGTCCATCGGATTCAGGACTGTCTGCGCTTGCTCCACCTGGGGGGCGTCTCGGTGGCGTTCCTCTGGCTCCCGGGACACGCTGGTATCTGTGGGAATGAGGCGGCCGATACAGCGGCCAAGGCTGCAGTCTCTCTTCCTCGGCCAGCTATTCAGTCTCTTCCGTTTACCGATCTACGGAGCGGTTTATGTCGCCAAGTTGCTCATTTATGGCATGCGCATTGGTCAACACTTCCCCATAATAAATTGCGGGAAGTGAAAGCCCTTCCTTGCGCTTGGACCTCTTCCTCCCGAACGCGTCGTCGGGAGGAGGTAATTTTAGCTAGACTCCAGATAGGACACTGTCTTTTTAGCCATCGACATCTTTTAAGCGGTGATCCTCCCCCACTCTGTCCCCACTGCTCTCAGCTGTGGACGGTCAGACACCTTTTAATTGAATGCCCCTATTTTAATCCGTTACGCTCCCGTCTCCAGCTATCGCCTGATCTATCGTCGATTTTAGCAGATGACACGCGCTCAGCTGACCGCGTTCTATAGTTTATTAGTGACAGTGAAATGACGTCAGTCATTTGAAGCTTTTTTTGGGGACAACCAACCCCTCTCTATAGTGGATTTTTAAGCATTCCTTCTGCCTTTAGTTTCTCAAATTTTATGACTTTGTTCCCATTGCTGCTGGTTTTAAACTTCGTTTTTTCCCTGTTTCCTACATCACGGGCTGGGCGCTAATGACCATAGAAGTATTGCGCCCTAAAACCAAAAAAAAAAACACACACACACACACACACACACACACACACACACCACCTCCAAAACCCTTTAAATTTATCCTGTAATAATGTTGTTACAGTGTATATTATGTGTACTTTGTGATAATGTTTCTCTTCTGCCTTATGATTCTTACACCTAATAGTTTCCTGACATCATATTTGTTTACAAAATATGACAGTATACATGTGATGTGTTACGGCAGTGAAAGGAACCTGTGACTATTGGAGATACTATATTTTACTTATTTTATTTTTACCGCTAGATATACATTTAGATTTTTGTCAAAAGAAACCCCAAACTGTGCTCTGAAATAGTGTTTGTTTTCTTCCACTGGACAGCACAACAAGGTCCTCAAAAATTGTAACACACACACACACACACACACACACACACACACACACACACACACACACGTCATGCTAACAAATGTAAATCCACCTGATGAGGGAAGTATAAATCTTTGAAATGCGTCATGGAGATAAATAAACAGTAACTGGTAACAGTAAACTTGTTGTTTCATTTAATGTCAATAATGGTCATGGTAAAGCCTAACCTAAAATGTTCGCATTTAATAGTCTCCTTTGAGTGATGCACACTTTGCCCAGTGATCCTCCAAGTTTTTCATGCTGTCGGAAAAATAGGTTCTGTCAAGCTGCGCAAAATACTCGTTGATTGTAACTATCACTCCTCATTTGATGAAAATTTCTTTCCAACATGTTAGAGACCAGGAAGACGTCACTTGGGGCTAAGTCTGGTTAATAGGGTGGATGAGGAACCAGTTCAAAGCCAAATTTGTGCACTTTCATTATTGTTATTATTTATGTGTGGAGGAGCATTATCCTGATGAAAGAACACTTTTTGTATGCCATTCTTGGTCTTTTTTTCAGCCAACACAGGTTTCAGATGATCTGACCTTGAAGCATAATAGGATCCAGTTTATGGCTCTGCCTTTCTCTAAGTAATCTATGTGGATTATTTGATGGGAATCCCAAAAAACAGTGGTCTTCACCTTCTTTGGTGCACTTCCTTCAGCCTTTTTCCATTGATTTTACTGCCACTTTGAATGTGGTGTGTAATAATGGATCCAGATTTCCTTGAGTCACTCTTGCAGAGTGTTATTGACCATTACCAGTCATTGTGAATCTTTGGTGCTTGTCTGATGATGTTCAAATGCATTATTCTAAAAGTAAATGGTTTTCAGTGATGGTGCAAACTCCACATGAGCTTCATACAATTCTGGTTTGATTTGTGCGGCAGTCCAACCCTTCAAATGAAAACGGTTAATAACAGCACAAAATTTGGTTTTCTCCATTTTCAGTCACAGTCGACACACTGACCAATTCAGATGGCTGTCAACAATGAACTGTAGACTGTACATTGTTGAAATTCTTTATGTGATCCTTGGAATAATCAAGCTTACCAGCCATGAAGCTGCAACAATAATGTTCCTCTCTTTCATGGAAATTAACCAGACTTATCAAACCACCCTCGTAAGTAGATTATTAAGTCCTTTGTGTTTTGACCAATAGATTTTTTTCAAACTTGTAAATATTTTAGTGTATAAATAAAAATGATTTAATCATGTGCTAGAAGATTCTCAATGAAAAAAGAAGCAAAACCTAAAAATGAATACAACACAATGATTAAATATCTAAAAACGAAGATGATGTGACTTACCAAACGAAAGCGCTGGCACGTCGATAGACACACAAACATACACACAAAATTCTAGCTTTCGCAACCAACGATTGCTTCGTCAGGAAAGAGGGAAGGAGAGGGAAAGACGAAAGGATGTGGGTTTTAAGGGAGAGGGTAAGGAGTCATTCCAATCCCGGGAGCGGAAAGACTTACCTTAGGGGGAATAAAGGACAGGTATACACTCGCACACACACACACATATATCCATCCACACATATACAGACACAAGCAGACATATTCAAAGGCAAAGAGTTTGGGGAGAGATGTCAGACGAGGCGGAAGTGCAGAGGCAAAGATGTTGTTGAATGACAGTTGAGGTATGAGTGGCGGCAACTTGAAATTAGCGGAGATTGAGACCTGGTGGATAACGGGAAGAGAGGATAAATTGAAGAGCATGTTCCCATCTCCGGAGTTTGGATAGGTTGGTGTTAGTGGGAAGTATCCAGATAACCCGGACGGTGTAACACTGTGCCAAGATGTGCTGGCCGTGCACCAAGGCATGTTTAGCCACAGGGTGATCCTCATTACCAACAAACACTGTCTGCCTGTGTCCATTCATGCGAATGGACAGTTTGTTGCTGGTCATTCCCACATAGAGTGCGTCACAGTGTAGGCAGGTCAGTTGGTAAATCACGTGGGTGCTTTCACACGTGGCTCTGCCTTTGATCGTGTACACCTTCCGGGTTACAGGACTGGAGTAGGTGGTGGTGGGAGGGTGCATGGGACAGGTTTTACACCGGGGGCGGTTACAAGCGTAGGAGCCAGAGGGTAGGGAAGGTGGTTTGGGGATTTCATAGGGATGAACTAAGAGGTTACGAAGGTTAGGTGGACGGCGGAAAGACAGTCTAGGTGGAGTGGGGAGGATTTCATGAAGGATGGATCTCATTTCAGGGCAGGATTTGAGGAAGTCGTATCCCTGCTGGAGAGCCACATTCAGAGTCGGATCCAGTCCCGGAAAGTATCCTGTCATAAGTGGGGCACTTTTGTGGTTCTGGGTTTGAGAGGATGAGGAAGTGGCTCTGGTTATTTGCTTCTGTACCAGGTCGGGAGGGTAGTTGCGGGATGCGAAAGCTGTTGTCAGGTTGTTGGTGCAATGGTTCAGGGATTCCGGGCTGGAGCAGATTCGTTTGCCACGAAGACCTAGGCTGTAAGGAAGGGACCGTTTGATGTGGAATGGGTGGCAGCTGTCATAATGGAGGTACTGTCGCTTGTTGGTGGGTTTGATGTGGATGGACGTGTGAAGCTGGCCATTGGACAGGTGGAGGTCAACGTCAAGGAAAGTGGCATGGGATTTGGAGTAGGACCAGGTGAATCTGATGGAACCAAAGGAGTTGAGGTTGGAGAGGAAATTCTGGAGTTCTTCTTCACTGCAAGTCCAGATCATGAAGATGTCATCAATAAATCTGTACCAAACTTTGGGTTGGCAGGCCTGGGTAACCAAGAAGGCTTCCTCTAAGTGACCCTTGAATAGATTGGTGTACGAGGGGCCATCCTGGTACTCATGGCTGTTCCCTTTAATTGTTGGTATGTCTGGCCTTCAAAAGTGAAGAAGTTGTGGGTCAGGATGAAGCCCACTGGGGAGAATGTTTGTAAGGTGATATCTGGGACCCTACACGCTGTGTGGATGGTTTCAAAAAGTCGATCTCATCCCTTAGGGGCTTCCTTCCTTACAGGTAAATTATTTATAAGAAGTAAAAACTGGACTTGGCCTGAAATGGAATCTTGTTGATCTTCCTCTGAAATAGTTTGCCAGTATAAGAAAAAAAATTCCTGCTATTAACTGTCATTTGATTTCACTCTGTTGAATATGATTTGAAACATTTAAAAGCACTTCTTCCTCCCTTTCTGGCTTCTCTGGTAAGACTAGTTAATGCAGTTCACAATGCTAAGTGCAGAAACTAATGTGCAGGCACATTGCAGGCCATACGTGTGCGGCCTGTGTGAGAAGCTGTTCCGGCAGTCGGCACATCTGAGAGCGCACCTGCGTACGCACACAGGAGAGCGGCCGTTCACCTGTGAGGAGTGCGGAGCAGCGTTCGGAACTGTGGGTACACTGGCCATCCACCGACGGCAGCATACGGGCGATCGGCCGTACACGTGCAGTGAATGCCCGGCTGCGTTCACCACTGCCAGCAACCTGACGGTGCACCGGCGTACGCACACGGGTGAGCGACCGCACGCCTGCACGCACCCGGGCTGTGGGCGGGCCTTCAACACGGCGCACAACCTGCTGTCGCACACGCGTGCCGTGCACGCCGGCGAGCGTCCCCACGCTTGTCCGCAGCCCGGCTGCGGCCGCCGGTTTTCCCAGATAAGCAATCTGCGCTCCCACACCCGCGCCGTGCACGAGCAATTGCGGCCCTACGCCTGTGACCGCTGTCCCGCGTCGTACTCCTCCGCCAGCTACCTGCGCGCCCACCAGCGCTCGCACACCGGGGAGCGGCCTTACTCGTGCTCCTCATGCAGTGCCGCCTTTGCTACGTCCGGGGGACTCCGCCAACACGAGCGCGTCCACTCGGGGGCGAGGCCGTTCGTGTGCCCGGACTGTGGCAATGCGTACAAGCAGGCCGGCAGCTTGGCGGAGCACCGGCGCTCCCACACTGGGGACCGCCCACTCGTCTGTGGAATCTGCTCAAAGACCTTCGCTGCTGCCAGTAACTTCAGGAAGCACCGCCTCATGCACGAACGCAATGGTGACTGTACTTGAGATTTAGGATAATCACTTGTGTTAATGTAGTATCCTCTAATTATGCAATTGCCATTGCATTTGCTTTTGCAAAAGGCTTCTTTGTGCTGCCAGCAGTTTTGAGAAAGGATAGGTTTTTCTCAAACACAAGGGCATCTCAACCAGACCACCAGTATATCATCAGCACCAGCTTATATACACACACACACACACACACACACACACACACACACACACACACACACATTTGGAAATGCTGAGATGAATTTGCTAAGAGATGGCTCGGTAAGGAAAGAAGGTCCGGATTTAATGTTCTGTCGCCGACAGAGTCATTACCGAGGATATATATATCTGATGACAGTAAAAATTAGTGCAGTGTCCTTCAATTAAGCAATCACCAGTGCATTTGCTTTTACAAAGGGCGTGTGTCTCCTGCCAGCAGATGTGAGAATGGATACCTTTCTCTCAAATGTCGGTGCACCTCAACTAGACCACTAGCGTTATATGGCATCAGCTTACAGATACACGGTTGGCGAGGCTGGAATCAAGAAAATAAATCGTGGCTTCGGAAAGCTAGGGAAGAATGAGAAAGGAATTGGCTGTGTCCTTTTCAAAGGAACTATCTCACTCTTTACTTTGAGTGGTTTAGGAAAATTACAAGAAAACTAAATGCGGATGGCACACGGGGATTTGAACTGCTGTCCTCCTCAAAGTGAGTGCAGCATCTTACACCTCTGTGCTGCCACGTTCAGTGTTCGGATGACAGCTGTCCGGCAGTGACTAAATACAGATGCGACCTGCCGTTTTTGAGATACAGTGTTGGACAGTTTTGTAAGACAGAGCAGTATGGAACGGAAACTAGACTGTGGCTGTGCCATAGAGGAAACACAAGAGTAAGCAGTGCATTATCTGAACCAGTGATCATTTTACTCGCGCAGTGTACTCGAAGGGCTTCAGTGTATTGCATAAATTTGTGGCGATAAATATTTTGCTTCCAGCAAAAGGGAGACATTATCAGTCACTTCGATTGAAAAGAGAGGGTGGTCAGAGATGAAAGTTCCACTGTCATCACAGTCCAGTGAGACTGAGACAGTAGTGTTTGTGTTTTATAGATGCTTAAAATGATCACGTGCACGGTGTCAGCAACTTAGGAGACATATTACTCGTAAATGGAGTAATGGGAAGTTCACTATGCTCTCAGTGGCAAACATATGTAATTATGTTTAATGTTGAGGTACAATGTACTGGAGCTGCATTCTTAATAGCAAAAAAGGGAATTTTTACTTACCTCGTCAAGACAGGTCGGTATGCGGGTGATCTCGGAAGTCGGCAATACGAGCGACAGTAGAGCAAACGCTGAACACGAGGCAGTAGCCCCGAGAAGACGTGAGCAGCATCAGCTGCAGGGACAGGCTTCTGGTTGCTATCTCCACAAAGAAGAGTAACGAGTTTTCTCCGTTCTGCCCGTACCACCAGACTGCCAAGGACAAGCGGTGTTGACAGCAGTGGCACCAGCAGTATCGGCAGTGGGAGCCGTAAGGAGTGCACCAGTCACCGTATTCGCCAGCAGTGACGTAAGGACAGGGAGCAGGAGCGGGAGTGCATCGGCTGGTGCATTTTGCAGCAGTGTCGACAGCAACGACATCAGGACTGGGAGCAGAAACGAGGAGTGCATCGAGCACTGCCTTCGACAGGTGGTCCGGGAGGGTCTTGTAGCAAAACACGAGTGAGGGTAACGTACCTGTTGTGATCACTACTTTGTTTCTATCTCTTTTGTTTGTTTTAGCCGTGCTGGTTTAATTTTGTTCCGCTAAGATCAGGCAACCAGAAAAAGTGACTATAATTTTTGTGCAGGAAATGTACATGTGTAGAGAGAAGAGCCACGTAGGGTTTATGGAACACTCACCTCTCGACATGGCCGGGTACCACATGTTTAGTGTAAGCCCGACATGAAAGCGATGCATAATTTTCTGCATTCATTGCTACTCAGATAGATTATCCTTCCTGCAGAATATTTAAAGTTCTTCCGTATCGTAATTCGAGGAATCTGGTTTACACTTGGAGCTGTCATTTGCTACGTTTACATGTGACACAATTTCTGGAAGATGGAAACTGAATTTTGGAAACAGTTCTCCACTGTCACTTTTCTTTTTATCGAATACCTCAAATACGTCGAATACAGTTAGGTGATTCGGTGCAGATGGCGGCCGACTGTGCTTGGAGGTTGCTCTCCTACCGTGGCTCGACTCTTCCACTGACAGTGTGTGCCTTATTTCACTCGCTGATGCTGACGTAACTGAAATTGAAAGCTGCTCTTTATAAATTGTTTGCCATAATGGTTACACCATTATTTGTAAGGATAATATTAGAATATTGATTTACAGCATATCTCATTCCAGGAGAGACAGTCATTCGTTTGAATATCACATGCTCAAGATGAAGCTTCACTGACTGTATGCTTCAGTCTTAATGAAAGTGTGTGACGGCATCTATCTGCTTCGTGTTTATATAGAATTACTGTCAAAGTGACCAGTCTGAAACATACTGTATTTCTACTAGCAGATTTTAGGCATTTCATGGTTAAAATTGCTCTTGGATAACTGCCACATCTGTGGATACTGAGTCATTGGAAGGGTGAGACAACCTGGTGCTCCAGCAGTTTAAGCTAAGTTTAAGCTTTGCATGCAAGTATCTCCAGTAATTTGGTTCTGTATTAATTACCCTTTACAAAAGTATTTATCAGCTGTGACTTGTGAACTTTTACACTCTTTGTCTTCTTGAAGTATACCACATGAGTCCGGGAGTTGGGGTACACGGCTCATGTATTAAGCTCAGTTTATTATACTGCACTACACGGAAAACAAGTACAGTACTCAAAACCAAGTCCATTTGTAGTCATCTATGAACTGTCGGTGAAAATTTGGATGGTACGGTAAACCTCGCAAAGTTCAGATCTGTTGCAGTGCCATCATATACCATATTTACCCAAATCTGAGGTGCACTCAAAACAGTGACACTCAGAATTAGAAGGTTGATGGGGAAGAGGTAATGAGTGTAAGCCGCACATGGAAAATGAGACTCATTTCAAGGGGGAAAAGGTGTAGGCCACACTTCAAACTTCAAAATTGAAACAAAGTTGGTTCATTCTAACTTGAGATATGAATTAGGTTTAATGGGTGATGATACAGCTACAGTAGTTGGATTCACATCATAAGCTGAGCAGTCAAGCTTAAGCAAGATTGTTTTGTAGATCAAGTTACTCTGTCAAATATTTAAAACCATGTAACTTGCCTGCACTCACAGAAGATTTAATAATCAATACTAGAAGTCAGTTGCTGTGCTTACTTTCTGACTGTATCACTGTTCAGCATAAGAATATGTTGTTGTTGTTGTTGTTGTTGTTGTGGTCTTCAGTCCTGAGACTGGTTTGATGCAGCTCTCCAAGCTACTCTATCCTGTGCAAGCTTCTTCATTTCCCAGTACCTACTGCAACCTACATCCTTCTGAATCTGCTTAGTGTATTCATCTCTTGGTCTCCCTCTACGATTCTTACCCTCCACACTGCCCTCCAATACTAAACTGGTGATCCCTTGATGCCTCAGAACATGTCCTACCAACCGATCACTTCTTCTAGTCAAGTTGTGCCACAAACTTCTCTTCTCCTCAATCCTATTCAATACTTCCTCATTAGTTATGCGATCTACCCATCTAATCTTCAGCATTCTTCTGTAGCACCACATTTCAAAAGCTTCTATTCTCTTCTTGTCCAAACTATTTATCGTCCATGTTTCACTTCCATACATGGCTACACTCCATACAAATACTTTCAGAAGCGACTTCCTCACACTTAAGCCTATACTCAATGTTAACAAATTTCTCTTCTTCAGAAATGCTTTCCTTGCCATTGCCAGTCTACATTTTATATCCTCTACTTCGACCATCATCAGTTATTTTGCTCCCCAAATAGCAGAACTCCTTTATTACTTTAAGATTCTCATTTCCTAGTCTAATTCCCTCAGCATCACCTGACTTAATTCGACTACATTGCATTATCCTTGTTCTGCTTTTGTTGATGTTCATCTTATATCCTCCTTTCAAGACACTATCCATTCCGTTCAACTGCTCTTCCAAGTCCTTTGCTGTCTCTGACAGAATTACAATGTCATCTGCGAACCTCAAAGTTTTTATTTCTTCTCCATGGATTTTAATACCTACTCCGAATTTTTCTTTTGTTTCCTTTACTGCTTGCTCAATATACAGATTGAACAACATCGGGGAGAGGTTACA
Source organism: Schistocerca americana (assembly GCF_021461395.2). Taxonomy (NCBI): domain Eukaryota; kingdom Metazoa; phylum Arthropoda; class Insecta; order Orthoptera; family Acrididae; genus Schistocerca; species Schistocerca americana. Next base: position 199,987,311 of record NC_060127.1, read on the forward strand.
ACCCTGTCTCACTCCCTTCCCAACCACTGCTTCCCTTTGATGTCCCTCGACTCTTATAACTGCCATCTGGTTTCTTTACAAATTGTAAATAGCTTTTCGCTCCCTGTATTTTACCCCTGCCACCTTCAGAATTTGAAAGAGAGTATTCCAGACAACATTGTCAAAAGCCTTCTCTAAGTCTACAAATGCTAGGAATGTAGGTTTCCCTTTCCTTAATCTAGCTTCTAAGATAAGTCGCAGGGTCAGTATTGCCTCACGTGTTTCAATATTTCTACGGAATCCAAACTGATCTTCCCCGAGGTCGGCTTCTACTAGTTTTTCCATTCGTCTTTAAAGAATTCGTGTTAGTATTTTGCAGATGTGACTTATTAAACTGATAGTTCGGTAATTTTCACATCTGTCAACACCTGCTTTCTTTGGGATTGGAATTATTATATTCTTCTTGAAGTCTGAGGGTATTTCGCCTGTCTCATACATCTTGCTCACCAGATGGTAGAGTTTTGTCAGGACTGGCTCTCCCAAGGCTGTCAGTAGTTCTAATGGAATGTTGTCTACTCCCGGAGCTTTGTTGCGACACAGGTCTTTCAGTGCTTTGTCAAACTTTTCACGCACTATCATATCTCCCATTTCATTTTCATCTACATCCTCTTCTATTTCCATAATATTGTCCTCAAGAACACCGTCCTTGTATAGACCCTCTATATACTCCTTCCACCTTTCTGCTTTCCCTTCTTTGCTTAGAACTGGGTTTCCATCTGAGCTCTTGATATTCATACAAGTGGCTCTCTTTTCTCCAAAGGTCTCTTTAATTTTTCTGTAGGCAGTATCTATCTTACCCCTAGTGAGATAAGCCTCTACATCCTTACATTTGTCCTCTAGGCATCCCTGCCTAGCCACTTTGCACTAGACGTTTGTATTCCTTTTTGCCTGCTTCATTTACCGCATTTTTATATTTTCTCCATTCATCAATTAAATTCAATATTTCTTCTGTTACCCATGGATTTCTACTAGCCCTCGTCTTTTTACCTACTTGCTCCTCTGCTGCCTTCACCACTTCATCCCTCAAAGCTACCCATTCTTCTTCTACTTTATTTCTTTCCCCCATTCCTGTCAATTGTTCCCTTATGCTCTCCCTGAAACTTTGTAAAACCTCTGGTTCTTTCAGTTTATCCAGGTCCCGTCTCCTTAAATTCCCACCTTTTTGCAGTTTTCACAGTTTTAATCTACAGGTCATAACCAATAGATTGTGGTCGGAGTCCACATCTGCCCCTGGAAATGTCTTACAATTTAAATCCTGGTTCCTAAATCTCTGTCTTACCATTATATAATGTATCTGAAACCTGTCAGTATGTCCAGGGTTCTTCCATGTATACAATCCTCTTTTATGATTCTTGAACCAAGTGTTAGCTATGATTAGGTTGTGCTCAGTGCAAAATTCTACCAGGCGGCTCCTTCTTTCGTTTCTTACTCCCAATCCATATTCATTTCCTTCTCTCCTTCTCTCCATGACTATTAAATTTTAATCTCCCTTCACTATCTGAATAATTTCTTTTATTTCATCATACATTTCTTCAATTTCTTCATCATCTGCAGAGCTAGTTGGCATATAAACTTGTACTACTGTGGTAGACATGGGCTTAGTATCTATCTTGGTCACAATAATGCATTCACTATGCTGTTTGTAGTAGCTTACCTGCATTCCTATTTTCCTATTCATTATTAAACCTACTCCTGCGTTACCTCTATTTGATTTTGTGTTTATAACCCTGTATTGGAGAAGAAGTAAAAACTTTGAGGTTTGCCGATGACATTGTAATTCTGTCAGAGACAGCAAAGGACTTGGAAGAGCAGTTGAACGGAATGGACAGTGTCTTGAAAGGAGGATATAAGATGAACATCAACAAAAGCAAAACGAGGATAATGGAATGTAGTCAAATTAAATCGGGTGATGCTGAGGGGATTAGATTAGGAAATGAGACACTTAAAGTAGTAAAGGAGTTTTGCTATTTAGGGAGTAAAATAACTGATGATGGTTGAAGTAGAGAGGATATAAAATGTAGACTGGCAATGGCGAGGAAATCGTTTCTGAAGAAGAGAAATTTGTTAACATCGAGTATAGATTTAAGTGTCAGGAAGTCGTTTCTGAAAGTATTTGTATGGAGTGTAGCCATGTATGGAAGTGAAACATGGACGATAACTAGTTTGGACAAGAAGAGAATAGAAGCTTTCGAAATGTGGTGCTACAGAAGAATGCTGAAGATGAGGTGGGTAGATCACGTAACTAATGAGGAGGTATTGAATAGGATTGGGGAGAAGAGAAGTTTGTGGCACAACTTGACTAGAAGAAGGGATCGATTGGTAGGACATGTTTTGAGGCATCAAGGGATCACAAATTTAGTATTGGAGGGCAGCGTGGAGGGTAAAAATCGTAGAGGGAGACCAAGAGATGAATACACTAAGCAGATTCAGAAGGATGTAGGTTGCAGTAGGTACTGGGAGATGAAGCAGCTTGCACAGGATAGAGTAGCATGGAGAGCTGCATCAAACCAGTCTCAGGACTGAAGACCACAACAAAAATAAATTTTCTAACCTACCTGCCCGATTAAGGGATCTGACATTCCATGCTCCGATCCGTAGAATGCCAGTTTTCTTTCTCCTGATAATGACATCCTCTCGAGAAGTCCCCGCCCGGAGTTCCGAATGGGGGACTATTTTACCTCCGGAATGTTTTACCTAAGAGGATGCCATCATCATTTAACCATACAGTAAAGCTGCATGCCCTCGGGAAAAATTACGGCCGTAGTTTCCCCTTGCTTTCAGCCGTTCGCGGTACCAGCACAGCAAGGCCGTTTTGGTTAATGTTGCAAGGCCAGGTCAGTCAATCATCCAGACTGTTGCCCCTGCAACTACTGAAAAGGCTGCTGCCCCTCTTCAGGAACCACGTGTTTGTCTGGCCTCTCAACAGATTCCCCTCCTTTGTGGTTTCACCTACGGTACGGCTATCTGTATCGCTGAGGCGCGCAAGCCTCCCCACCAATGGCAAGGTCCATGGTTCATGGGGGTAGGCATAAGAATAATACAAATATAAACATTACATGATATGTATATTGTTTTGCAGTTGCCGTTGTCTCACTAGAGTTTGTTAGGCAGTCAGGATTGGAATGAGGTAACAGTTAACACGGAAAAATAGCATGGCGTAATGTTTACGTTTGGATTATTATTATGGTGAGGACAGTGCACGATTCACAATTCATGTGGGAAAAATGGTAAACAAAGGCTTGCCAGTCAGCTTTTGGTAGTAGACTTTTAGTGCAAACTTCAAATGTGTGACTAACAAAATAGGAATGAAAATAACTTAGAAATTAAAAGCAAGAATATAAAAAAAGCTATTAGCTTTTGATACAAATTGTATGAAATGTTTAAAATATCAGTTACATAATTTTGAACCACAGTCACTTGACTCCTTGTTGCCCAGTTCTGCGCACAGAGCACCATCATCAGTACCATCTAGTTCATTATCAAACATTTTTTTTGGTGCCTGTTGCACGGTCGGATTTGGAACAGACTTCTGTGCATCATCTGTCTCCATTGGCACACTTGCCACAAACTTTTATGTTTTACATATCCTGCTAGTGTCAGTTATCTGTCATTGTTTGAAAGCCAGTCCACGTACATGCGTTTAAGCTTGTCCTTAAACCCCAGGTCTTCATAAAAAAGACTAAACTAGTTGCAGCTAGTCTCAAAATTTCTGACTTTTTTGCACCTGAGAAATTTCATGTGCCTTAATTTTTAAAATTTCAGCTGCTCCTTAACAAACTCATTTAAAATTACTTCAAGAGCATGGTATTGGCCACATTTTGGCCCACTAAAGGTTTTCCTGCTACTGAAACAGTCAAATAATTTCCCTCTTTGCGATCACCATCGTCTGTTGTTGCTCTCGTCAATCCCGTATCGCAGACATGCAGCACTAATAGAACTTTTTCCCATGAGAGACACAACTTCTTTCTTGAATTTGGCAATATAATGAAAGCACTTCATTGTGGTTCACTAACACCTGCATTTCACAAAATTCAGTGAAGCAATATATCGAATCAGAATAACCTGCAGCTTACCAACTCATTCAAGAATCCTAAAGCTTTATGCCTTTTGGGTATTTATGTATAGAAAATTTATTTATTATTTTTTTTTTTTTGCTACGAATATTTGAAAGGCTGTTACATTCAAAGATGAGCAGTACTGAATTTTTGTTTCCTTTGTTGGATGATGCATTTAGCGATCTAAACTTTAAAAAAAGTGGACTCCTCTTCTACCGCTCCCACCTCCCCCTTTTTTATGCAACTGCAGATACTTTGACACCAATACTTATTTTTGCACCTGCAAAACATGCCTGTGTAGCACTGCTTATATTAGACGGCAAAAGTTAGCTGTGGCAGGTCCTAGTACCATTTTTCAGAACGTCTGTTTACTTTGCACTTGATTCTGAGCTGCAGTTTTTTTTTTGAATCTCTACAACCAGAAAAAAGTATGGCTTAGATTACATATACGATAAATAGGAGCTGGATCGCAGGATGTGGGCATCAGTTGACGATGACGACACGCAAGTGGTCCTGTGGTAGACATGTTGTCGCTTTTATTCTGGATTCAAAGAAACTTATTGGTGCCACGTAATCTTAGGAGGCCCTAAGAGGTGCATTTGTGGCTTGCAGTGTGCAGATTGCAGCATAAATGTGGTGATGTGTGTGATCCTGCTTTAGGGAGCTCGCAAACTTGATCACGTATAGATACCCAAATTGCTGAATGCAGCAGAGTTCATGGCATATCATAATTGCTGTGTAACAACTGTGGACAAAGTTTAGAGTGCTGATATGGTCATGTGCCTATTGCTCATAGGGAGGTCTCAAACTGGCCAGTTACATACGTCCTACCGCAATAGCAAGAGTGTTTTGTAGATTCAACTTGTTTGCTAATATCTTCTGGATACTACAGTCGCTTATAAATTTATCGTGTACAGCAGGTCTTGGTTTTCAGTCCCAACTGATTATGTTCTTCACCGTGCTCAGGTCCTCTTCCCCAAAGATTTTGTGAATTAGCTGGAAACGAACTTATTTTTCCCCTCAGTGCAAAGCATTCATAACCAGAGTTCCATAATTTCAACCATGTATTGTCAAATTAACGATTAATACAATCTACTTTAGCATGAGCACCAGGCTTCTGCTCTTCTCCGATCCGTATATGAGAGAGTTAGTTCAATACATTACCCAAAGTTCATTGGTAACGCAGGCTCTCTGGTTGTTTCTTGGCAGGCCATTGTAACACCTGACATCAGAGGCTGCATGGAATAACACGCCCACCACAGTAGGTGATGACGTCCATTCACCTCTCTTGCCCAAGGGAGGCGCAACTGCTGCATAGATTCTTGGCTCTGCATAAACAGAAGCTTAGCGACCCTGTTTTGTCCCACTCTAGCTCAATTAAAACAACAGTTTTTCGCTCTCTGTTGACATGAATATCTCCCATTTCTCGAAGAGCTGAGAATGTACTGTGGTATTTCCTAATGAAATGCCATGTTAACTACAATATCTGTGATGAAAATATTTTACTATATTGTTATTATCATCATAGAAGAAACAGGATATGAAGTAGTTTTTTGGCTCATCCATGTATTGGAAGAAATTTTAACTGACGATTATTGTTGCAGCAAAAGAACTCCAGATTTCAATTGCAAGCATTTTTGTCACCCAAAAGCAGTTATTTGAAATTAGTGCAGTTGATTACTCCTGCAAAGCACAGACAAAATATGTATATGAGAGAATGCGTCGAGCCCGTGGATTGAATTTTAATCACACTTAGGTTATAATTTTTTTTTAAAAATACAAATTCTTTAAAATAAATGTTGTGATATGTTTTAATTTTTAGCAAGATTAATATGTTTAATGTCTCTTCCACTATTTTTTTTTTATTAAATAAAATTGCAGCCAAATAGCCATATACAGTTACTTTGCTTAACATTTTACATTTACATTTTTGCATATTCATTTATCGATTTCACTCTTTTACTGCACAGTCCTACGTGATATTGTTCACAGGCTTTGTTACACAGTTCACATACACATGTTGTGGTTGGGTCGTGATAAGTTTTGTCTTTGCAGATTAGATGATGAAAGCCGTGAATAGAAAGTCTAGTTACGACATGTCGCTGTTCGAAGTTTGGTGCTGTCCATGAGCGGTTTGTCATTGCTTCAGTGCCATAGAACTCCAGCCATATTTTTTCTCGTTTGTCCTCCATGATCTTCAGTTGCTTTCTGGAAGCCCTGGTGTGTGGCATCATATATCAAAGTCTGATGTCTTCAATTAGGAATGCCTCTCTCGCTAGCAGGTACACTAGTCTAGGTCTTGTTGTCTTTGAGAGACCTAGTGCTCTTTTTAGATAGGTCGATTTTACCTTTTTCTGTCAGGTGGTGCCATATAACCTCCATCCCATAGGCCAGGATTGGCAAGATTTTTGTGTTTGAATAATTTCATGGCTGTTTCTAGACTGAGTAGGCGGATGTTTTTGATGTCCTGTATTGCCATTATTGCTTGGGCTGCACGTTCTGTTGTATGTTTTGTGAAGCATTTGGCTGTTGGTTGCAATGTCACTCCTAGGTATTTAAAGTCTGATGAGATTTTTCTTTTTTGTCCTCTGATCATGATTTCCGCATTCTTGGGTGTTTTGCCTCCTTTTCTGAAAATTACCATTTCTCTCTTAGTTATGTTTATGTGTAGTTTGTGTTCACTGCACCATCTGTCTACTTTCTCAATGATTCTCTGCAGCTTCTGTATATCTGTTGAACCTACGGCTATGTCGTCAGCGAATGCATATACATACACATCTTCTTCATTTTCTCCAATTTGGAGTACTTCTTCAGTGGCAAGAATGTACAGCAAAGGGCTCATTGGGTCACCCTATAAGACTCCGTTCGATTGCAGAATGGGGTTTGAAAAAGAGAGGTTCTCTGATATTGTTATTAAGTTGTATTCGAGGATTGACTTGATTATTCTCGCCCATACGCTATCTTCTCCCATTGTGTTTTCCAGTTTTTGGACTATGAGATCTCTTTCCAATAGGTCAAAGGCTTTGGTAAAGTCTATGAACACTGTGTAGAACATTTGTTTCTTTTGTAGCACTTCGTCGATGTTGTTTAGAAGAAGCCTGACTGCCGTAAGTGTTGATCTGTTGATCTTCCAGATCTGAAACCCATTTGTCGTTCTGGGAGATGACTGTCCAGAGAGGCTTGGATTTTTTGTGTTATTATCTTTGAAAACATCTTGAATTGAGTATTTTCCAGGGCTATGCCTCTGTGCTTGTTTGGGTCCATTGGGCCTCCTCTACCTTTGTAGAGAACTTTTATTGTCGCGTGTCTCCATTGTGACGGAATTCTTCAAAGTTCCAGGCATTTGTTAAATAGTTTGGTCCATATGTGTTGGAGGGCCTCTTTTGCATCTTTTATATGTTCATTATATATATTATCGGGTCCTGCTGATTTCTTGTTCTTCAGTGCTTTTATTACTTCTTTCACGTCTTCTTCATTTGGAGGTTCCCATATATTGTCTTTTTCCTTAGTTTGATTTTGTTTCTCTTTCTTTGGAGGTGTTTTGATTCCTCGTTTGTTCAGTATCTTACTGAAGTGGTCTTCCCATTCCTTCAGGTCTATATTTGGTGTATGAGCCATTTTTCTTGGTCTTGCTGCTATGTATGGGTCTTTCTCTGCTTCATCCGCTTCTCTTTTTGCCTCTCTTTCTATGTATTCTTTTTTCTTCTCTTCTATTAGTTTTTTGTAGATTCTCCTCTCTTCTGCATACAGTTTGTATGTTTCCTCGTCGTGCTGGTTTCTTAGTCTGTGGAGCGTTCTTAGAACAGTGTTCCTTTTGCTGTAGCATTCAGCATCGAACCATCTTTTTTCCATCCTTGTTTTGGGGATTGTTTGTATCACTGAATTTTTTAGGAGGTCTTCTATTTGGTCTGTTGCTTTTTCAAGGTCTCCTTCCTCTATTTCATAGTACCTATTTGGGTCCTGTACTTCTTGTAGTTGGCTGGTGGGCACATCTACAAACTGGAGAATAGCAAATGATGACACCTACCAGTCACTGCTCCAGCTCTGAAAATGTCAACCTTGACACTGACTGTAACTCTTGAGAAGAATCAGCTGAGAAGGGTCACAAAATCTCAGAACTGGCTCTAGAATTTTTCTCTTAGAAATGATGCAGATGTTTGTCTCACATTTTTATGATTCCTTGCAGCATAATTAATGAGAAAATTTTACGTCCTTGGGTTCTTTACTCTACATCTGACACACAAATCCTAACCCCTCTCCCTCTCCCCTTCCTCGTGAATATTAAAGTAGCAACGTGCTCACTTTTTTCCATTAACTGTGTGTGTGTGTGTGTGTGTGTGTGTGTGTGTGGGGGGGGGGGGGGGGGGGGGGGGGTGTTCAAGTTGAGGGGAACTGAGGGTGACATGGAGAATGTGTTTTCTTGCATTTTAGATTTGTTACTGTCAAGCCCCTCTAACTGGCCAGGATCTCCTTCATGTTGTGGCAGACTGGGTAATTTTTTGGAAGGCGCTACTAGTGCCTTAATGTAAGGCATGGTAAGTTTCATAGCTTCTGTTAAGTAGTGAGCCGTTTTTTAGCTCCTTCGCCACTTTTAGGTGGCTTCATGAGCCGCTTTTAGGTGGATTCATGTTCCGCATTAAAGTGACCTGCAAATTTTTTCTCCTTTGTTCACAGTTGGCCAAGAAAACAAACAGAAAGGGTAAATTTAGAAACTTCATAGTGAATACTCTGTAACCAACTTAATAAAGCAATGTCTGTCTGTTAAAAGAAACTTAACATTTTTATATTATGCACTCCACACAGAGCCCTTGGAACTGGAAATAGTTCTGTGCCAGGCATGTCTGTGTGGTCAGTCTCAAGTCATTCAATTCCACATGATTGACATTAGACTTGTGCATCAGCTCTGTCAGAATATCAATGCATTCTACCACTGGTATGTTAGAAAACACAACTGCTGACATCAGACGATACTAATTTATCACTGTGTGAGACAGATATACTTTTTGACTTATTGACTAGGTCCACGGAGTTTGAAATACCATGCTATGGTTTGAATTTAGTCTTGCTCTTAATTAGGACATCCAGTTTACTAACTAGTTTGTAAGATGGAGCAGTGAATGATGATACAACTGGACGAATTGGAACAATTTGTTTATGTAGTTTAGGAAGCCCATACATTCTAGGAGGCACTGGGTTCATATAAGTTAACAGTTTTGCTTCAGACTCAGAGAATATGCGTTTGCATGAATTGTTTGCAATATTAATATCCTCTTTGAACAATTTAGTAGTGTCGTTAGGAAGTACTTGGAAGCCTGTGGTATTCAGGAAATCATTAACTTTATCCACATAATCACATCTGTTCAAAAGCACAATACTGTTGCCTTTATCAGATTTTGTGGCAATGATACCTTGGTGTTGTAATTTCTGTTTTAAGGACTTGAGGGTGTGAAAGTCAATAGACCGTGGGATGTTACACACAAATTTGGCTTCATTCTTTAGTTCATTGGCAACTATACATTTTGCAGTGGTGTCTTTCATTAGAGCATATTCAGTATTTACTTTCGTAACATCCAGTTAGGTAAGAGCACCTATAGTCAACATGTTAAGAGGATTTTTTCCTACTTTTTAATATTACGGCCATGCTATTAAATAATTATGGGTTCTAAAATTATTTTCTGGAACTTCAGAGACTCAGCTTTCACCTAAAATGTCATGTCTTGTAAAAATGAAATTGTATGTTTTTATAAAAAAAGTGGAATATGAACCCTTGAATTGCACCTAAAATAAACACTCTATAGTGGCCGTGCTCCTAAAGTTGTCAATTTTGGCACCTATGGTTGACATAATTCCCATATTCCCAAAAATTAGACAAGGATGGAAAGAAAACTGCAATGCTAGTCACACCAAATATTTTTTTTATTATTTAAGTTTAACTGCAAACATTTACAGTAGGTGTAAATCTCTCATCTGAAGTATCTGAATCGGACACCACCACTTTCTTTTTCCCTTTCTTGGCAGGTCTTTCTTCCCTCTTCTTTTGTTGAATAATTTTCTTGTCCTCTCTAGCCTTCACCCTTTCTTGTTTCTCCATTTCTAGTTTCTTTTTTCATTTCCTCCTTTTTTTTGGAAGTAATCTATGATTTGAGGAAATGTGACAACAGCTAGCATTTTTCTCTCTTTCTCTTTACTCTAGTTGAAGCAGTATGACTAGGCCAAAACAAAGCTCTTTTAAAGGGTGATGTTACAAATCTTGCACTAATGGATAGTTTTGGCTCATTTGTTGTCATTATGGCTTTTTGTGGAGTGCTAAGTTCTAGAAGTGTCACTGACTGTGTTGTATTTCCCACTTCTTGAAGTTGAGAAGATTGTTCTGGTGATGAAACCTGAGGCAAACTCAGCAAGACATCCTGTGGTGCAGATTATGGTGGTGGTGAGGTTGCTTGCTGAGACAGATAATGTATAGCTTGTTAACTTATAATATTACTTGAAAATACAGCTCTTCGGTTGCACAGGTAAAAAATTTTCAACTTTACCTAGGTTTCAACTGCTCTAAGGCAGCCTTCATCAGAAGTAAAAATTTTTTACATTACCTATAACAGAGTTTTGGAATAATATAAAAATTATTAAAATAAACACACACACACACACACACACACACACACACACATATATATATATATATATATCACCATTGCTATTCAGTTGTGCTCTTGAATATGTAATGAGAGAATGGTACAAGGAAAATCCTATGAATATTAAAATTGGAACTAAGAAAGATAAAATAAACCTAAATTGCTTGGGATTTGCTGATGACCTAGCATTACTAGCTAATAATATTCAGGAAGCCACGAAACAAATAACAAGCTTACAAAATATAGCACAAAAATTAGGACTCCAGATATCATTTGAAAAGACTGAAATAATGGTAACAGATCCACTTGTAATAGATCACATCACAGTGAACAATAGGGAAATTAAAATAGTGAAACAATTTAAATACCTGGGTGAAATTATAACACATAAATTGGACGAGAAACCTGCATGGCGAGCAAGAACTAATAAAATGATAAAAGCTCAAAAACTAACATGGTCTACGTACAATAAAAAATGTCTATCAATTAAAACAAAATTAAAACATTACAAGACGGTGGTTCAACCAGAGGTTACATACGGAAGTGAAACTCTTTTTAAAGTCACCCAGAAAAACAGAATTGACAAAATTTTAAAAGTAGAGAGACGAATTGCTAGAACATGCATAAATAAGAAATATCAAAAAGCTGGGCAATGGCGGATAGTTCCAAATGAAGTGGTATACAGAGAACTGGAGCCCATCACTGATAGTATACGAAAGAAAAGGATCTCTTTTTGTGGTCACATTCTGAGGACACCAGAAACCAGATTATCAAGGAAAATTATTGAGAAACTCTGGAATTTGAAACAACAAGGAGGATGGCTTAAGGAAATAATAGAGGATATGGAAGAACTGGAAATAACTCTGGATGATTTGCAGAACAAAACGCCAAATTTAAAGAAGTTGAGGGACACAGAAATAAGATTTAAACCAAAAATTGACAAATGACATACAATGAAAAGGGTATTTACAGATAAGGAACGACAAAAAGCATCAGAACGAATGAAGAGATACTGGGCCACTCGGAAGGGGAAAATACCAAAGAAGAGGACCAGAAATGATTGACTGAAGTGGTCCAATGAGGCCGTAAAAGCAGAAGAAGAAGAAGAAACATATGTAATAAAATTACATCATAGCTAACTGCTACAGTACAGTAGACAAAAAAAGCATACTTACATAGAGTAAGTAGTTATGAAATGGTTTAGAGCAACAGTGCTCACGTTAAAGATAAAAATATATTTGTACATTATAAAATTTTCCTAGGAATGCACAACTTGATTAAGACGCGCCGCTAAGGGTCACGTGTGCGGCCGGCACTGTAAGCAGCGTCAGACTGACAGGCGCGCGCGCCGCCGATGTTAACAAGTCGGCGCCTTGTATCGTGCCATCTAGTATTGAATGCTTGTAATTTACAGTGACAACAGCTGTCAGAAGCATTGGAACAGGAGTGCACGTAATGTGCTGATTACATTATGTCAGATAGTATGTAACAGATCGAAAGTTGAACAAAATAGTATACTGTAAAACAGGAAGAGAGAGAACAATATTTAAGGCTACAGTACGGGAAGCATATTAGCAATATACCGTGTTAAGTGATTTTAAGCAAGGGCTTTACACCATCAAAGAAATTTTTATCACGTAATTGTAATTGCTCATTGAGGATTAAATGGTTGTTGCGGGAAAAATGTTTGAAAATTTCCAACTGTTCAAGAATATCAAGTCTGAAGCCTTTCTTTTCCGTATGTAAGATACTAATATCATGAACATCTTTAGGTTTGTGTTTGTGTCCTCTGATAAGAAGGTGGTCAGCGAATGACGAATTATGTATGTTCGTACCTTTTTTCCCTAATACGTGCTCTTTATATCTAATCAAAAAAGCTCGTCCAGTCTGTACTATATAATAAGCTGAGCAAGTGTCACAGGCGTTTATAAAAACTCCTGAGTTTTGCAGAGGCAACCGTTTTGGTTTTAAAGTATGGATAAGATTATTTTTGAGAGAGTTGTTGGTAGAGAAAACTATGTTGCAGCCATATTTATTTTTAAGGAGACGTTGCAATGTGTAAGTTATTGGCCCTACATACGGTAAAGAGAGCGATTTCTTCAAATCGCTAGGCTCGTCAATAGTGGTCCCAAGCGTGGTAATTGTTATTGGTTTTCTGTCTGACATCATCTACTATATTTGGTTTGTAACCATTATTAACTGCAATGGTTTTAATTACATTCAATTCGGTTTTTAAATTTTCAGAGGACAAAGGGGTAGAGATTGCTCTATGAACAGCAGAGTGAAAAAATGCTTTTTTGTGAGATCGTGGGTGTGTGGAACAGGCTGGCACAATTTCGTCAGAAAAAGAATCCTTACGAAAAATATTGAAAGAGATTTTGTCATTCACTATTGTCAAAGTTAAGTCTAAATAATTTAACTGACGGGAGCTGTTTTCAAGTTCACATGTAAAGGTGATTTTTTCATGTAGTTTCTTAAAGATCTCGAACAGGTGGTTAATGCCATCGTTCGTTCCCTTATAGATGATTAAAATGTCATTGACGTACCTAGAATATGAAACAATTCCTAAGGTGGTAGTGGAAAAATTTTTGAAAAATGTCTCTTCTAGAGAGTTGATAAAAATGTCTGCTAGGATGCCAGCTAAGGGATTGCCCATAGCAAGACCATCAGGTTGTTGGTACAGCTGTCCATTGAATTCGAAATAATTGTACTTTGTTATGATCTGCATTAGGTTAATGAAATCAGTGATCTGTTCATCAGAGAGTTCTTTTTTGAACAAACGTAAGTTATTCTCTATGATACCTAAAGTCGTTAGTACAGGCACATTGGTATAAAGGTTTTTAATATCAAATGAGAACATCTTTGTGTTTTCGTCGCAGTGTATGTCTTTTATTTTGTTGATAAGGCTCTGACTGTTAGCTATAGAGCAATTATTTCTAAAAACATAAGACCTTTTTAATTTATCATGAAGGAATTTTGCTAGATCGTGGTAAGCACTGTTCATACTATTAGAAATAGGCCGAATAGGGTGATTTATTTTGTGGACCTTAAACTGGGACCGAAGCTTCAGCGGCTGGGGGTTCATGTTAATCAGCTGTTTTTTCTGGAATGGCTTAAGTAAGGAATTTGCATCATTGACCGCGGATCTAATTCTTTTTGTAAAATTGGGGTAGGAACTAAAATTTTTTACCTGTGCAACCGAAGAGCTGTATTTTCAAATAATATTATAAATTTCGTCTACGGTTGCTGCATTATCGGCCATGTTCAAAATTGCTTGTTAACTTACTTTCTTCCAAAGGTTGTAAAGGGACAAATCTTCAGCACAACCTGCCCACTCTCCCTTATTTTCCACAAAATTTTGTATACGTGCTTTTTCAACTGGGACTCTGGAATTGCTGTTGCTGTTGTTGTTGTTGTTGTTGTTGTTGTTGCCACTTGTGGCTCAGTTACATCTAATTCTGGAGCTTTACGGAATCCATTCTGAAGGATCTCGGACATTATACCATCTAGAACTGAACTGAGCACGTGTGCAAAGTTTTGTTTATTTAAGTGTCTGTGCTCCATGTGCCATTCTTGCACTTTTTGCTTCCAAGACATTTTTAGAGTACGGAACACAGCAACATCCATAGGTTGCAAAATGTGTTGCATTTGGATGTAGGGCCACTATTTCAATGCCCTTCTCTGCACAAAACTGACTCAGGGGCATTGACATGTGTGATGTATGACCATCCAGAAACAAGACAATTGGGAACTAAAATCCTTTCTTTACCAACCATGGGTAGAAAATGTTGGCAATATACTCACAGAAGTTTTTGTGGTTCATTCACCCACTTTCTGAATGCCCAGAGGCCCATCCTTTGGTACTGCTGTGGCTACAGCTGCTAGTATTTTGGTGTACCTGAAATAAAATATTCAGAATGTAAACTAGGCTTGGTAGAGAATACAGGTACAAAAATTAATCAACAGGTAAAACTATTTACCTAAATACAATCATTGGTGGAACAAGTTCCGCAACAGAATTTCCCATAATGAGTGTTGTGATGTTCTCCTTTTCATCATTTCCAGCCCCTTGAGACACTGTTTTCGATCGTCATTCAGCCAGAACCTTTCCACCTTTTAGATTGAGGAAGAAGGAACTTTTGTCTCCATTAAAAATTCTACTTGGGTCCTCAAACACTGAAATTAGCCCCCTCTCCTCAAAATAAACCAAAATTTAATATTATCTTGAGTGACATTTCTTTGGTTTGTTGTTAAATTTTGGCAAATTCTTGAGCTTAAATTGTCATGTCTTTGCATAAAGCTATTGTACCATTTCTTACTGGGACAAGACTCTTTTACTTTAAGCTTTAATTCTTCAGCCAACTTTCTAGCAGAATACAATAATGTCTGTTTTGAAACTGGGAACCCTCTTTCCCCCATCATTATTACCCATTCAGCTAGCAAATTTTCCTGATCTGCTGAAAATCTGTAGAAACTCCCATTTTCATTTGTATTGGGGCCTGCCCCTTATGTTTCCCCATCAAAGTTATGCTTGGAATCCCAAACTGTTTTGAAGCAGAATAATAGCTCGTTCCATGGTTCACTGCATCGATGGCCTCTATCAAAGACTCTTGTGAGTATTGTTGATACTTCTATGGATCCATGTTTCTGGAAGAACAGTTAAAAATAACAATTATTTAGAATGCTGATACTAGAAAATAAAAGGTTTAAAATTATCAGATAGCACTCCTAAATTAGACACTCGAATACCTAAAGCTGTCACCCTATGTCAATTATGGGTTCTAAGTGACATAGCTTAATAAAACTAATATAATTATGAACAGCATTAAAGTTACTTTCAGATACAGTCTAAAACTCAAGTTGTAATAGGAAACCTAAAGTTGACACCCCTGTCATATTTGAGATTGTGCCAATTTAAAAGAACCAGTAGTTTACATGTATGTGAATGCTTAAAGTACTAATTTTATCCTACACTCAACAAAACAAAGGCAATAATAAAGTCTTCTCAGTAACACAAAAAAATTAAAATTAATCTAACATATACAGAAAGAAGTTGAGACACACTGAATGAAACTTGCGACTTCCTTAAGGTTTGCTTCTTGCTTCTGTCTGCTGTGCAGGTCATAACAAATGTGGCTTTTCCCTCCCAAAACCACGATGCTTTCTCTGTGACTTTGTAGATACCATAGTTAAACAATGTATAACAACAATATTTATTTATTTAGCGTATGGCTCATAACATCACAGTAAAAATTACAGAAACAACACGATTAAAAAAAAAGCCACATATGTATAAACAGAACAATAAATAACAATTTGTATATAAGGACACCACCAATTGTAAATTTACACTGACAGAAGAGCAATCACAAACAAACGTCCAGCTTAGATAATATATAGTTGATTGCCTCTTGGGCCGCCATTAGGAAATCCTGTGGGGTCACCCTCATATGCCCTTAGTGGGCATTCCTGCACGACGTGTTTGACCGTCTGCCTCTCAGCGCCACAGTCGCAAGTGGCCGAAGGAAGTTTATCCCACCTGTGTAAGGTGTCTGCGCATCTCCGACAGTTGGTTCTGATACGATTAAGAGTTGCCCAAACTTTGCGAGGGCAATCAAATCCTTTTGATTTACTAAAGATGCATGGGATACTCTGTCAGTTTACTGCTCTCCCATTCCTCTTTCCATCGGTCATTTATTTTAAAGTTGGTTTGGTGCAGCGCCTGTGCGGTCTTTAGTGGGGGATGCCTAGACCGGAGTCAGTTTCCTTGGATGTCGTGAGTATCTTCATGGATTTGTAATTGAGGATTGGTCATGATTTTTTGAAATTCTCCACCCTGAGCGTGTTCTCGGTGCAGGTTAGGAGGGTCTGTGTTACTGAGAACGGGCAGCCACACTGTAGGAATTGGCCTGATTGTGCCTGATAAAATACGCATTGTTGCATTAAGTTGGCTATCTACCATGTGTGTGTGTGTTTGCTGTTGAGCCACACTCGGTCACAGTATTCTGCCACTGGATACACCAAGCCAAGTGCAGATGTTCTTAAGGTAGATGCTGTGGAGCCCCAAGTGGTGCCACAGAGCTTCTGCAATATGTTGTTGCATGTTTTAAGTTTCGCTGCAGTTTTCATCAGGTGTTCTTTGAATGTTTTGTCCTATCCAGCGTAACCCCAAGGTTTGTTGTGATTTAGTATTTTCCCGTCTAGATATACAAGTAGTTCTCTGTTGGCCATTTTGTTGTTCAAATGGAAGGCAGATACTTCCGCCTTTGTAGCACTCGGTTGTAGCCTCCATTTTCTAAAGTACTCGCTGAGAATCCCTAGGTCGCTCGTAAGGATATCTTCGGCAGTTTCTATATTTCTGTGGGCTGTTGCCAGAGCCCAGTCGTCAGCATAACCAAATTTGCACGATCTGGTTGCAGGCATGGCAGCGATGTAAAGGTTGAAAAGATGGGGCGCAAGGACGGAGCCTTGTGGGAGTCTGTTATTGAGTTTCATCTGTTTACTTCTCTCATTCCCCATTATTACTTGGAAGGTTCTATTTGACAACATATCGTCAATGAGGTTGGTTATCTTCTTGCAGGGGATGGCACAGATTAATTTGTACACGAGCCCCTGTTTCCAAACTGTATCATAGGCTGCTGTTAGGTTTATGAATGCTGCAGCTACTTTGTTTCTTCTGCAACCCCGCCTGTATATATGTTGTCAGTGATAGGACTTGACCTGTACAGCAGCGATAGGGACGGAATCCTGCTTGTTCGATAGGGATTTTTTTGAGTATAGTTTGGCCTATTCTGTTGAGGAGCAGTCTTTCTAGTAATTTATAGATCATACTGAGAAGGGCAATGGGGTGGTAACTCTCTGGTCTATCGCCTGGTTTACCATGTTTCAGGTCTGCGATGATCTTTGCTCGTTTAAGTGAGGGAGGAATGTTTCCCTCTTGGAGAATGTCCGTAAAGAACTTAGCCAGCCATTGTTTTGTGTAGGCTCCGACATGTATGAGGAACTCAGGGTGGGTACCATCGAAGCTCGGAGCTTTGCCTGGTTTAACCTTCTTCGGGCCATTGGTAACCTCCTCGACATGAATATCTGATGAATATTCTGAGTCCATTGCACGGGTCCTTTTTAATGTTCCTCAAGAAAGGGGACCGGGAAATAGCGGATGAACTATTACATAACATCGACTTTATTAGACGGCAAAAACGGGAGAATACTGTTGAAAATCTAGACTTTTCAAAGTCAAACTGACAAGCCTGATCCCAACTGAGTAAACTCGGAGGCGCAAATCCACCAGAACATAGAAAGGACGAAATATCTCCCAACAAGGTTGCATCCCACATAGTTTCTGCATCTAGAGCCCCACGAGATAGAAAGCACACAACAACAATGTATGTTAAAAGCACAGCCTTCCATATTAGGGGAGATTGGGGCACATGGGCACTTCTTTTTCCAAGAATTTGTTGTGGTGAAATTTGACTATATTTTTGGATTATTTCCTGTCTGGCGGGAAAAATATAAAATAAATGAAAGCAAAGTCATGTAGAAGTGCCCACTGTGCCCCCATCATGGGGCACTGTGAGCATTGGTATGGGACACAGTGAGCACTAGTAAAAAAAGAAACACCCTCACACATGCTGAAAACATTTATTTTATTGCTAAACATTATTTGATACATTGAATTGATACATTATAAAATCACTGGACATTGTATGGTTCCATGTCAATGGGGAATAGAAACATTCCTACAATTCGTTTTGTGCCGCCAACTGTGGAAGGCTTTGGTAATTTACAAATGACATGTCAAAGCGGTAGGTGGATCGAAACAAAATGTCCAGACACTCTGTGACCAAAATGGTACTGAAACAGAGGATGACAGACTAAAGGCCGAAGTACTAAATGTCTTTTTCCAAAGCTGTTTCACAGAGGAAGACTGCACTGTAGTTCCTTCTCTAGATTGTCGCACAGATGACAAAATGGTAGATATCGAAATAGACGACAGAGGGATAGAGAAACAATTAAGATCGCTCAAAAGAGGAAAGGCCGCTGGACCTGATGGGATACCAGTTCGATTTTACACAGAGTACGCGAAGGAACTTGCCCCCCCTTCTTGCAGCGGTGTACCATAGGTCTCTAGAAGAGCGTAGCATTCCAAAGGATTGGAAAAGGGCACAGGTCATCCCCGTTTTCAAGAAGGGACGTCGAACAGATGTGCAGAACTATAGACCTATATCTCTAACGTCGATCAGTTGTAGAATTTTGGAACACGTATTATGTTCGTGTATAATGACTTTTCTGGAGACAAGAAATCTACCCTGTAGGAATCAGCATGGGTTTCGAAAAAGACGGTCGTGTGAAACCCAGCTAGCGCTATTCGTCCACGAGCCTCAGAGGGCCATAGACATGGGTTCACAGGTAGATGCCGTGTTTCTTGACTTCCGCAAGGCATTCGATACAGTTCCCCACAGTCGTTTAATGAACAAAGTAAGAGCATATGGACTATCAGACCAATTGTGTGATTGGATTGAAGAGTTCCTAGATAACAGAACGCAGCATGTCATTCTCAATGGAGAGAAGTCTTCCGAAGTAAGAGTAGTTTCAGGTGTGCTGCAGGGGAGTGTCATAGGACCATTGCTATTCACAATATACATAAATGACCGTGTGGATGACATCGGAAGTTCACTGAGGCTTTTTGCAGATGATGCTGTGGTGTATCGAGAGGTTGTAACAATGGAAAATTGTACTGAAATGCAGGAGGATCTGCAGCGAATTGACACATGGTGCAGGGAATGGCAATTGAATCTCAATGTAGACAAGTGTAATGTGCTGTGAATACATAGAAAGATAGATCCCTTATCATTTAGCTACAAAATAGCAGGTCAGCAACTGGAAGCAGTTAATTCCATAAATTATGTGGGAGTACGCATTAGGAGTGATTTAAAATGGAATGATCATATAAAGTTGATCGTCGGTAAAGCAGATGCCGGACTGAGATTCATAGGAAGAATCCTAAGGAAATGCAATCCGAAAACAAAGGAAGTAGGTTACAGTTCGCTTGTTCGCCCGCTGCTTGAATACTGCTCAGCAGCGTGGGATCCGTACCAGATAGGGTTGATAGAAGACATAGAGAAGATCCAACGGAGAGCAGCGCGCTTAGTTACAGCATCATTTAGTAATCGTGAAAGCGTTACGGAGATGATAGACAAACTCCAGTGGAAGACTCTGCAGGAGAGACGCTCAGTAGCTCGGTACGGGCTTTTGTTAAAGTTTCGAGAACATACCTTCACCGAAGAGTCAAGCAGTATATTGCTCCCTCCTACGTATATCTCGCGAAGAGACCATGAGGATAAAATCAGAGAGATTAGAGCCCACACAGAAGCATACCGACAATCCTTCTTTCCACGAACAATACGAGACTGGAATAGAAGGGAGAACCGATAGAGGTACTCAAAGTACCCTCCGCCACACACCGTCAGGTGGCTTGCGGAGTATGGATGTAGATGTAGATGTAGATGTTAAACAAATTTCACCTGCTTCTGCACCTGCCGGAAGTGAAAAATGTCTGTCAAACTTATGTGAACTTTGCAAATAATTACAATTGCAGTGCCTTCATTTTTATTCATTGAATTAATATGCGCATCAAAGTAGCAAAATGGTCCTTCACTTTCTGATGAGCTACTCACTGGCTGCAGTTGCCTTCTGACTTTTTTAAAAATGGGCTTCTGGGCTGTTTTGTTTGTAGAGTTTGGTCTGTTTCTTTTTTCCCTAATGTTCTCAGATTCTAGAAGCTCCTGCTTCTCTGGGGTGTCAGTAAGAATTCTTGTCCTTCCTCTTTTTCTTCCATGCTGAGGTGTCTTATGGATGGTTGCTTTTGGAATATGTCGAATTTCCTTTGGTGATACCAACGATCCTGACATACTTCAACTGCTACTATTTGCAGGCAGACTTACTGCTGGAACAGTGCTTGTGTTGTTGCAGTCTGTTATATTTGTCCCATTGGCATCATCAACAGTATTTTCTGGTACACTTCCAACTACTGCACCTTGTTGACCACATGTGACCTGTACAGTGAAAACCAGAAACAATATTCTTTGAAGTAAATGCTAATGCGTATGCCTTTCCTACAAGACCTGCAATTTAAAGTATTGTTATAGTTTTTCCTGGATTCATTAGCATGTAATTGTCACAGGCATTGTTATAAAACTTTTTGAATGGACCATATACAGTTCGATCTAAAGGCTGCAACTTACAACTGCAGTGTCGTGGCAATGTCAGAATAGTTACATTTTTTGCTTTTGCCAGATCAATGGTTTTAACACTCAGATGTGAATCATGGTTGTCATATATAAGTAAAACTGGGTGCTCTTTTGATGCATTTGAAAACTGAATGAAATGTTTGATTACACAATAAAAATTATCGACTGTTATCCAGCCAGAAGGAGGCACCAGTCCCAGTGTCTGTGCAGGGGCTCCATGAAGAAAACTCTCCTTAAATCAGACTCGGGGAAATATCAGGACTGGTGGAATTGCATTCCCTAGTGCCATTAACACATCCAACAAATGTAACCAGTTGACCACGTTCACCAGAGGTGCATCTTCCAACTTGTTTTTGACCCTTTGGTGCAACGATTTTAGTTGGTGTCTGAACAGTGTTTACACCAGATTCATCTAAGTTGTATATGTCCTCAGGACCATAAGAGTGTCTGGTATATACAGCTCTTAACTTTTTGAAAAAGAATAGCCAGTTGGTTCTATTAAATCCAGTTGCTCTCCCAAGACTTCTTGATTGTGGAACCCTCAGTGATAATGAATGTCTTCTTATAAATCCCTGGCACCAATCAACTCCTGCCATCTTATTTGTAGTCCAATTTACAGGCACACTGATATTGTTATCAGTAGCAAAGTCAAATGCCAGTTGCCTCAGACTCTTCATTGTTAAGCCGTATAATATGTTGGCTGATTCCCATGCATATTCCACTAACAAGTTTCCTTCTTTTTTCATAAAAACTAATCTGGACTGATACTTTGGACAGTATTGCAATTCATCTGGATTGGCAGCTGCCTTGGCCTGTTTCACATACCTAGAAAAGGTGAATGTAATATGTAAAGCCTGGTTACCTAAATTTAATTTTAACCCAACATAAAATAGAAAAAAAAGTGCTCGTTAAAGGAATTGCTACAGGTGTTTGTTCAGAATATCATTATTCAAGGTATATCACACTCATATTGCAGGAAAAGCTTAATAAAACCTAAAATTAAGGAGCATTTTTTAAAACTCAGTATATGCACAACAAAAATCAATAGGCACTGAATTAGGCATGATAATGGCATAATGTTGACCTTTTACATGAACAAATTTTAATATCTTTGATTGAAATGTTTTATTAATATCAGTGAGATCGAGTAGGGCTAGTAATGCAAAAATGTTCAAACGTATCTAGGTACAAATATAAAAACTCATTTTATGTAAAACTGTATCTGTTCAATTTATAAAGTTTTGAAGAAACACTCAGTTATTAGATGAACACTGCAGCTACTGCAAAAACAACCAACCTTTAAAGAGTCTGCCTTGGGATATTGTATAGTTCTGCTGCTGCCAAAACTGTCATTCCATCTGCAATAATACTATTCTCAGCTTTCTTCATTTCTTCAGCAGGTGTTAACGCAAAAGACGTTTTCCTCTTTCTGTAGCGAACCATTTTTCTTTTCTGAAAGCTATGGAATAGGCTACTATTTAGAAATGGAATGACACGTGGGGGACAGTGAGCATCTATGCTCACTGTGCCCCACGAAAAATTGCCCACTCTGCCCCAAACTCCATCTCCACAATCAAACACATTTTTTTCAGTCACAAACGGGTGTAATAATTCTGTATTTTAAACAATATGTATTAACACTACTTACATTCTCAATTTTTGTTTCTGCAAAACATAGAAGTACAGTGCCTTACACAAGATGCAGCAAAATTTACTCTGGAAGATGGTAAAACCAAAGAGTCACAATTTCAAATCTACAGCATTATTCCGCCATCTTGTTTTCACCGCCCTCTATATGCTCAGAGACTGTAGTCCCAATGAGCAAAACTTCGCTGGAATCCTGGCAGTCATCGATTATATATAATTGATTGCTCACTGTGCCCCAGTCTCCCCAACTTCATTTCCTTATTTCAAACATTTTAAAATAGTTTGTTGACTTTAGGTGACCTGTCAACCATAGGTGCTCTTACCTTTGTTTTTCTGAGGAGGGTGGGGAGGAGCGTATTTAAAACCTTTCTCAAGCACTTTTTGTTCATTTGGAGACAGAACGAAGTTCGATAAGTTAATTAAGCGTTGTGAAAATATTTTGTTTACAGTTTGAGGTTAGATGTACACTCACCTTCCTAATCGTATACAATTTCTTGTTCTGCCATAACTATATGTCGTGAATAAGATCACTTACACTTTGAGCAGCTTCTTGATCGAAAATGTCAAACTCACAGGGGTGTAACTTTGATGTGATTGCCATATGTACCAATTTTAGATGTGTACACACGTTGTTACGAACACGATACTATTTCTTCATTTCTTCCTTTATCCACGTGTATCTTGTGACGTCAACAGCTTTATTTGCATCGGCAGATGTTCCTCTTGACTTTATGGAGACATATTTTGGCGTAATTTTGCATTGCAAACACTGTTTGTTAAACCAAATGTGTTGTGTTGACTTTGCTTTTTGTCTCGGTAATCCACTATAAAAGATGGATAATTGTGCTGTTGTGGCACATTTTATCATGTTAGCAGAATCTTCTGTCGGTTATTGGTAAACTAACATTATAATAAATGAAAAGGACCAGTTTGCTTTTGTTCTAGAATATTATTTTTATTGTTAACTGGTTTTCAATTGGTGTGTACCGACAACTACAAAATTAATAGATATGTATGAAGCTGACGAGGCGCTTTACAGTGTGAGGCATCCTGAATACAAAAATAGATTAAGAAGATTGGAGACCTATCCTATCCTAACCTAAATTGGATTGAATGAAATTTTATTGTCATTTAGCTATTACAGTAATTGACGAAGTCAAGTTACATATATACAAGTTATACAGCATATATACATGGGTTATACAAGTTATACAGCATATATACATGGGTTGAAGATCAGTATGTCACTATTGGTTTTCCATAAAATACTATATTTAAAATGAAATAATATGAAAACATTGCATCATAAATTACTCAGTTAAAGAAATTATGCTGCACTCTCCAAACCGGTACCACTATGATATTTTACAGTCATAAAATTCCTGAAGTGAGTAGCAAGGATTAGCAGCTAACCAACTGAATAATTTGTCTGTAAATAAATCAGATGGAGCTTCTACCCATTCTAGTGGCAGTTTGTTAAACGTCTTCATACCCACCATTTCGTAGCTGTACAGTGACTTTGATAATCTGTAGTAAGGTATGTCAAGATTGGCCACTATTTCTGGTTCCACGAGAGTGTAAATATCTTCTATGCTGGTATTCTGATAAGTTGCTCTTTATATACAGTAGGGCAGTGTAAATATACATGTTTATAACAGCTAATATTTTTAAGTTGATAAACAGTGGTTTGCGGGGGGCCAGTGTATCACTGTTTGTAATAATTCGAATTACTTTCTTCTGAAGTACCAAAATGTCCTGAAGGTGTGAGCTATTGCTCCATATTAAAAGCCCATAAGATATAATGCTTTGAAAAAAAGCAAAGTAGGCCGAGCTTACATAGGCCGCAGGTACATGGTTTTTTAAATTCCTTAAGAAATACACCACTCCAGACAGCCTTGCACTAATGTATTTAATATGTGGCTCCCAAGTCAATTTACTATCTATAACAATACCTAAGAACTTAACACTATCCATGAAGTCTTCTACTGGCAGATATCTTAAACTAAATACAATCTTTTGAGTTTTACTCTCATTAAGCAGGAACCAATTAGCTCGAAACCACACTGATACCTGTGATATTGTATCATTTGCCACAGTTTGGAGCATATCCATGTCTGAGCTGATATTGAAAAAAGTGGTATCATCTGCATAGAGAGTGGAGTGAAAATTTATGTAAGATGGTAGATCGTTTGTCATTAAGATAAATAACAGAGGTCCTAATACTGAGCCTTGTGGCACACCACACTTTACTTCAGCTAGCTGTGATCTCTGTTTACCAATACAAACAATTTGTTTATGGTTACTGAGGAAAGATTCGAGAATGTTGTCAACTTCACTGTTTGTGATTCCGTAATAAACTAGTTTGTTGAGGAGTGAAATATGCTCCACACAATCGAAGGCTTTGCTAAGATCACAAAAGGTAGCCTGAGCAAAATTTTTTCCTTCATAAGCATTAAGCACTTTTTTAATCAGGGAATCCTAAAGCCAATTTTATTACATGTCAGATAATCACACAACTGGGAGTTGATGGTGGGTTCCAAAACTTTAGATTTACGATGGTGTGACCTCTGTTAAAAGGAATTTATCTTTCAGGGTGTAGTCTACATTATGATATTTAATGAGATAAGCTCCAGTTTCTTGCGGCCTCCCAATGCTTTCCCTAATTTGGTTAACAGATTTTATACATTAGTTATTAAATTCATCTGCTGAAATTTCTACCTCAGCTTTCTGCTTGCTTTTGACCATTGAATTTATCATAGTCCATGCTTTTTTGCATTTATTTTTTGATGACCCAATGCTGACTAGATTATGTTGTTTTTTGGCCTCATTTAAAGCATACTTATATTCCTTTTGTGCTCTTGAGTACCTTTGTTTAGCCATATCAGCTTTCTGAAGTCTGTAAGAATCTCTATACAACAACCACTTCCTTTTCGTATTGGCTAGTTGAGCGTTATACCATCGATTCTTGTCCCTATGTCTATTACTGTTACTTTTAGGGTTAACTTTACATTTGTATTGAGGGCAGTTGGTCTCGAATATATTTAAGAAAGAATGAAAAAATCTATCGAACAATATATTGGCAGAGCCCTGAGCATTATTGTTAAACATACGTGACCAATCATAATTACTGAGTGAGACCATGAAATTAGACAATTTTTCTTGTGTTATTGGTCTTGTGATGACTATTTTAGGCCCTTTAATCTCATTATAGTCCATATTAGGCCTATCTGTACCTATTTTTACCCAAACTGAGTCATTGTCCGAGAAATCAAAGATGGCTAAATCCGAAGACAGTAACTCCCTATTGACATTTGTAAGTATGTTGTTCAGACAAGCAGGCCGTCTTGTGGGTTTGCAGTTCGTAAAAATGAAGTTGAATTGTCGTAACAGGTTTTTAAATCCATTTATGGTGCGTACGTCTTTGTTTACATCAAATGCGGCATTGATGTCACCACCAATCAATATACTATAGTTCTTCCACTGAGGACTAAGAAAGAAATTCAGTAAAGTCTCAAGTTTTTCTAAAAATATTAGTGGACTTCCATCTGGTGATCTATAAAGAGATACAATAAGAATTTTTAAATGACCCAGATACACACCTGTGGCTTCAAAATGTATCACACTGCACAGAAATCCTAGATCTAGTTCATTACTACAATTTATTAATCCTTTCTTAATGTAAATTGATACACCCCCATGAATATGCTGCTCTCTGCTATAGCTGTTTGCTAAGTAGAAATCATCTAGTACATGAAAAGATATTTCATTTCCTTTACACCAGTGCTCACTTAAGCATAATGCATCAAATAAGTTCTCATTTGCAAATTTGTCATTACTGCTATATTTCTCTCTAGTGTAACCGAAATTTATTATATTATTCTTATCTTTAATCAGGTCGTCCAGTGTGAATCTGGTGAAATCTGTTAGTCTCGGCCCTTCTTTGCTACCTCTAAAAAAGAGTTTTCCCTAAATCTAAGTGGTATTGACTCATGAGGTTTTGATTTTTGCTATGCCTAACTCAATGGCTACTTTTATGATTTCATTACTCACATACTTCTTTCCGAGTTGACTCAGATGGAGACCATGGGTAGTGTGGAATGTTGTACCTAAGTTAGTTATGTTTACAAAACAGACATTTTTAAAGTATTTACAAATTTTCTTCATTTCTTCATTTACTCTTCTCACTTCAGCATTCACACAAGACCAGTATGGAAGATCATTCCGAAATGGTATTTTGTAGTTCCTGCAGTTTCTTCTTTAACGATAACAAGAAATCTTTTCCTTCATTTCTCGCTACGTCATTTGATCCGGCCCAAAAAACTGCCAATTCCATAGCTTCTGCTGGTGAAGAACCTGCTACAACATCTCTAAATTTTGCGCTAGGTTTTATTGTGGCTGAGATATGGTTGCTTGAAGTGTTCTCAACTATATCCTTTAATTTCCTTCATTGACTGTCTGCATATAAATGTATTTTCACAGGCCTAGGTTTGCAGTTGCGACTCGCTTTCTGGGGGTTTTTGGTTTCATTACTTCTATTGACAGTTGATGTAATATTGTTACTGCACCCATTATTCACTTCTTTTCTATTGACAGTTGATGTAATATTGTTGCTTCACCTATTACTCACTTCACTTTCATTAACCTTACTTGTGTTAAGCACCTTGACTTGAGTCTACTTTAATGTTTTTTCCTGTAGCACCAACATGCTCCAGGACACTAAATCTGTTTTCCAAGGGTGGAAAGTTTACACATCCTCTACCGCGTTTTGTAATAGGAACAGCCTGCTATTGTCTTTGTAGGTGGTCTACTGGCCTACATTGATTGCTTGGTTCTTTGTACAGGATGCTAACCTCTTCTTGGGAAATTTGTTTAATGAGTTCCTGATTAATAGCTGCGTATTCCTTCTTCAGTTGTTCATTTTCTTTAGCCAAAGCTAGGATATCTTCAATTACCACTGATAAGATAGCTTGTAAAGTATTAAAGTCAGTGTTTACCTCACGTTTATCTTCCTCCATCAGCGCCATATTGTCTTTACTCTTCAGACAGACATTGCATCACCATTTGCTGTTTTCGTCTGGAAGACTGTCTTCTTCTAACTCTGCACATCGAAAATGTAACCAACCATCACAATCATCACACAGAATTCCGTTTTTCACAGTTTTACTACACTTTAAGCAGTTTACACTCATTAAAATTCTACTTTTCTTGGGAGCTAACTGATTTCTAATCATACTACTTGCCGCCATCTCCTGTAGCAAGGAATCAGAGTGTTACAGTGAGCCTGTCTTCTGCAGATATAGCAGGTCTTCAGTGAATATTGTGCTTTGTGATATGAGGATACACTTCACTGAGCACATACTGAAAAATATGCTCATCCATTCTTAAGTAATTGATGTACGACTTGACGTCCTCCACTATAAGCTCATGTAACAGGTTTTGTGAAATGCTTTTATCGTGTCGTCGTAAAACCCACGGCTTCACCCAGTTACGTTTCCTTTTTTTTCCCCGCTTCTATTCAGCATGTGCACACAGTGCAATTGTGGTACAGGCAACTGCTGCGGTTAATAAGTTGTTGTTAGCCATCTTGAACTTCGACAAAAAATATGATGACCGTGTAATACTCGTATTTAGCACCACGTCAAAGATCTTTGATCAAATCTTTGACAAAGAAATTTGATAGTGTAATACCGGCCTAAGGGGAGATGGTGCTACAGACGTACGCTGTACATTGTTTTGAAGCCAGTGGGTGGGGTCTGCCGCCACCTTGGATCCCCCAAAACATTAGCAGACGAGTGTTTACAATTGCCTCCTATTCGTTATTTCTTGAGTGCACACAATATTTGTTTTATATAGTAAATCTTAACTGAAATATTTGTTAAGTTACAGAAGAAAAGAACTGAATTTAAGATTGTCAGGGCCATTGTAGTTTACACATCTGCTTTGTTTTTAAATTGTACTTACCAGGTGACATTTAGCGTGGCAAATAACAGCAGTTTACAGGGTAACAAGACAGCACAGTGATTAATGTAATGACCTAAATAGCCTGGACATAGATAGGGAACTTTGCTTTAACAAAATATATGTAACCCTTTAAGTACTTATAATTAAACCACTTTAACAGGTGTTCCACACATTTTACTGAAGATTTAATTAACTACATGTAGTTACATTACTTTTATATTAAATTATTGCATTTTAAAACATTAGTCCCCATTTCTAGGATATTTCTTGCCAGAACTTGTCAGTTACTTGAGAATAACCAAGCAATGAAAACCAAGTGTACTGCTCACCTCCTTCCAATTAATTTTAAATACCATTTTCAGGGTTTTAGATTACACAGAGTTACAGCAAATAAGTCGATAACAATAATAATATCCCATGCAACTACTTTTATTTATTTATTCATTCTTTCATCCATCAATTATCCAGATAACGTTTAGCACATTGAACATTTTCAATAAAGTATGTTAGTGAACAAAAGTATGAAAAATAATTTATTTTTTCTCTATACTGAGTGGACAAATGCTGACATTGCAAAATGTACATAAGCAGTTAAGAATTTACTTTTTACAGACTAAACTAAAATGAGACAAATTTGATGAATGCAATACCATCTGAAGAAGAAAAGCAATCTTTTACACAATATTGCTCTTAGAGAGAATTCTCCAGTTTTAAATTCACATTTCAATTGCATGACATTCTGTGCCAACATGCTGCCAATTTTCATCACTTGTACTTGACAAAGTTTCACAGTTCTTTGATTAACATTTTTAAATTTTAAGTATAAAAAGTGTTTTGATTGATAATATGTCTTAACTTATAAGAGCCATTCTTATATACACCTGCCACCTTACATTACATAGGTTACAAATATGTCCAAATGACCTGTCTATAAAGTAACATACAATGTTATGAAAATAACCATCGCTCTTCTGCATCCAAAAAAGTATTGGGACACGTGTATGAATCTGACGGTGTGTTCGTTTTCTTCATTGATGTTACTTTCTAATAGCTAGTGTGCATCCCTTTAGCATCTATAACAGCATGTAAAGCCTAGGAATGCTTTGTATTAAATTCCGGGTTATATCAGGGGTAATTTTCGACCATTCCTCCAGGAGCACTTTCTCCAAGTCGTTTTTACTGGACGGACGCCTTTTTCTGACTTGTGTGTCAAGATGAATTTACTGACATTGTTGTTGTGGTCTTCAGTCCAGAGACTGGTTTGATGCAGCTCTTCATGCTACTCTATCCTGTGCAAGCTTCTTCATCTCCCAGCACCTACTGCAACCTACATCCTTCTGAATCTGCTTAGTTTATGGAACGTGTCCTACCAACCAATCCCTTCTTCTAGTCAAGGTGTGCCACAAATTTCTCTTCTCCCTAATTCTGTTCAACACCTCCTCATTAGTTATGTGATCTACCCATCTAATCTTCAGCATTCTTCTGTAGCACCACATTTCAAAAGCTTCTATTCTCTTTTTGTCCAAACTATTTATCATCCACGTTTCACTTCCATACATGGCCACACTCCACACAAATACTTTCAGAAATGACTTCCTGACACTTAAATCTATACTCAGTGTTAACAAATGTCTCTTCTTCAGAAACGCTTTCCTTGCCATTGCCAGTCTACCTCTAGTAATGAGTTTTGCTATTTGGGGAGCAAAATAACTGATGATGGCCGAAGTAGAGAGGATATAAAATGTAAAGGTGGATAAATGGGCCCCCACTTTATATATATACACCTTTTATTTTTGGGATAATCACCTGAAATTAACATAAGACATTTCTTTAGTATGTTCTGCAATAGTTAAGACATGTTTTGTTTCAACTTTTTAATATTTAAAACAAAATTTTATTTTTTTCCTGATAGTCTGCATTTTGTTGCGTCAAGAATTTGTGCTGGTAATATGGGCCTCAAGGTAGTTTGAAATAAAAAGAAACAAAATTTTTATAAAATAATTTTTTTATTTTTGTGTATAATGAAAGAAAGATTCACTCTGAACATTGTTAATTAGTCTACTGGTGGGATGATTTTCACAGCCTACGCCTAGTCTGTTTACAATAGTCACACACATAAGCATCTTTTTCGCATCCAGTGCATTCGTTGTGAGCCCACATCTCACAGGCTATAATGCTGGACCCAGAGTTCACCTTTTGTGTCCTTTGAAAAAACCTCTTCACAAAATAGACATACAGCATCGTCAAAATCAGGGAGAGAAACACCAACTTCAATGTCTGGGAGGGATTCTCCCGAATCAAAATCTACACTTGCCTCTTCACCTTCTTCATCTAATTCATGTTCATACACTAACTTATTTCTCCTACTTGTTGTAGAATTTGGTTGGTTTTCATTGCCGCCATTCTTCATTGTACTGCTCTTTTCTTTTCCGTCTTGTTTCTTCTTACTTTTCTTATTTTTCTTCTGCCTCTTCTAGTACACGTTTATAAGGAGAACAAGTTACAACAGCACAAGTAATGGGTTTAGGGCCTTTGTTTCTCAATTTTCTTTTTTGTCTTGGTATCGGCAATACGTCTTGGTGAGAAACATGACCAAAACGTTGTTGGGAAGAGCATCCTGAGGGCCCAGCTTCAGCCAAGTCTCTTGCAGATGGTGTAGTTAATGTCGATGATGTGCTAGGATTAACGCATTGAATTGATTGACTAGAAGGCTTGTCCTTAGGAGTTCACTCTTTAATGTCTTTCAGAGCATCTACAGTCAGACTTTGAATGTCAATATCTTCAGAGGGAGCAAAGTCAATTTCATTTAACACTTTGCGATTTACAGGAAAAATTCCTGTGATTCTGAACCCTGAAATGGCTATCTCAGCTGTTTGGCATTTCAGGAATGCATTCCCAAGTAGCTCAGCAATATCGTATAGTCCAAGAGGCCTATTGTTGTGCAGCATCCATTGCCTTATGTAGTCACTATAATGATTCTTAAGGGGTCCCATGAAGCTCTCTTATCTAGTGATTGCAGTTTGTGTGTAGTGTGCAGAGGCAAGGTAACTATTGTAACGTGGTGTTCTCGAGCTATGTCAATTAAGTCAATATTCTTTGTGTGGGTATGGTGGCCATCTAAAATAAGCAAAATAGGATCACCTTTTGATGGCTTAGTTTTAGAGATAAAATGGATTAACCAATCAGTGAAAAGGTTGCTCTGAATCCAACCAGAGGGATGACACATTTCTATAGAGCCAGGCGGAGCCCCTTTCATCAGCGTATCCATCATATTTTTCCTGGGGAAAATTAGCATTGGTGGGACAAAAGTACCACATGCACTCGTGCAGAACACACACGTTACAAGTGATCCTCTTTCAGCTGCAGATAATGCACCAACTTGCCTTTTTCCCCTCAGGCTGATGACACGAGAAATTTTGCTTTGAACGACACTAAGGCCTGACTCGTCTACATTAAAAACTCTGTCCGCAGGATATTTGTAGTTACTGGACACAGCTTCAAGTAAGTTGAAGAAATTGTCGACAGCTTGTTTATTATTATTATTATTATTATTATTATTCTGGATTTACAATGTGAGTACATTTTTCCAGCACCTATTCTAGATTACAGTAAGTCACTAATTATTGTTCTGCACTCTTCTCTATTTGTCCATAAATCTTCAGGAATGCTGTTCTTCCTCATTGCTGACTGAACTCCCTGTATCCATGTATCAGGTGGTCGTCCCCTTTTTCTTCTTCCAATTGGTACCCAGTCGATTATGCATTTTGGTATCCTTTCCTGTTCCATTCGTCTGATGTGTCCATACCATTTAAGTTGTTTGTGCTCGATGAAATCAATAATTGAATTTTTACATTTCATCTTGTCTCTGATTACTTCATTTCTTATTCTTTCTCGTCTTTATATTCTTGCTGAACGTCTCCAGAAATCCATTTCTGTGGCTAATAATTTTGATTTCAGTTGCCATTTTGTTGTCCACACTTCTGAACCATATGTAATAATGCTCCTAACTATTGTTTTAAAAATCCTTATTTTGTTATCAGTTGTTATGTGTTTGTCCCAGAGAATTCCATTCAATAAAGAGATTGTCGTCTTTCCAGAATTTATTCTTGATCTAATTTCTTTGTCCTGTTTCCCATCATTTGTAATTTTCACACCTAAATATTTATATTCCTCAGTAGCTGTTATTGTTCCCATCTCTTCTTCTAATATTAAGTCTCCTTTCACTCCACCAATTACCATGTACTTTGTTTTATTCATGTTTACATTTAGACCTGATTTTTTAATATTCTTGAATCAATTTTCTGGTCATATACTCTATGTCCTCATAGTCTTGGGCTATAATCAGTTGGTCATCTGCAAATTGTAACGAGTATATTGTTCTATCATTTATTGGTATTCCCATAGCGTGACATTTTTTCTTCCAGTTCTGTAAAGTTACTTCTGTATATATTTTATACAATGTAGGTGAGATGCTACATCCTTGACGTAATCCTTTTGTGACTTGGAATCCATGTGATAGATATTTACCAATTTTTATTTTTGAAATAGAATTTCAGCTTGTTTATTAAACCCCTTGTTTATTAAACCCATTAGCACGTGAAATCGAAGTTGCAGATGGCTTCAAAATAGGCAGAATATTTTTGTGCCATGACATAAAATGGTCAAACCAAGCTTGACCAGCAACTTCACCCTTTTCAAATGGATGAGGGATTTTGTTTCTTGTGCAAGGCTGGTAGGCCATGCACCTGAGGTCATTTCTGGTAAGTCCGTAGAATTTGGATTCCATAATGAGAAGATATTTAACCAGTTCGTCCTCAAGTCCCTGTGGTAAAACCAGTGGACGGCCCAGTTTTATATTAACTATTTCTTCGACCGGTGTATCGATTCGTGAAAGCGTTTGGAGCGTAGAACGAGGGACAGAGTACACTTTAACCGCTTGTTTCAACCCCATTTTTTTCTCTTTGATAGCTACAATAGCATTTGCCATATTTGCTTTCTCCCACGATTGCCGTTTCGATTTTTTTGAGGGTACAAGATGTCTTCGAGGCATCTGAAACATAAAGAGTAGCAATATTTGTAAATGGTCCCATAAAATCTGATTGATTTTATGGGGCCCATAATACCAGCAGCACCCTCACCATCTTGGAAAAAACGATTTTGCCTACGGCTAGTTTGGTTCGCAACCGACATTAATTAATGGAAAACGGCATTCCAACAACAAGCCAAATACGTACTTTACCTTAGTTTTACTAATAACATTTCTTCATTATAGAAAGTGCTCCTTGCTCGCTTGTTCTCTATACTAGATGGGATGTATATGTTGATAAAGAACGTCTTATAAAGCGTTTGTGAGGTTTGTATCCTCGGCTGAGGGTCTCCTTCGGTATTTGTCAGGATTATTGCGGTCACTGGGTCCAGTATAGTATTTTGCGCTATTCCTTGGGTGCTTGACCACATTTTAGTTCCGGCAAAGTCGTTCCTGTTTCGTACCATTATTGCCGTGCAACATTGGGTTTCTGGGTCTATGTTTGTGATTGTCGCATATCCTCATATCCGATTTATTTTGGTCGTAAACACTTCTTGCAATAGTGCAACATCCGTTCTTCTTTGGCGTGACAAGTCCGCGAGGGCTCCAATTTTTAGTGGTGTGCTCATTTTGTTTATACAGCAGAACCCCTATTTAACCTTTTTCTAGGGACCAGAATTTTGTAACCTTAGGGGTTCACCTTAAATCTTGGTTTCGATAGAAAGCAAACTCTTTGCTTGTATTGACATGAATTGCACCATCACACATAATTTACACAATAACAATAGTAAAACAAGGAGATACATACCCTACACACTATACTGTAATTACAACTTTTTTTTGTAGCACTAATACCGTAGTCAAAGATCGTAGTTTCCCAGCACGCTACAAAATTAAAACATCCACAAAATACTTACACAATTACAGTAATATCGAGTTACTTTTCCCATACACAACACATATTTACATAACTTTCACTGTGCCTCATTGTTTGGAATACCTGTAATCAAAAATGGTAGTCTGCTTTTTAGCACTGTTGGAATTTAGGTTCAAAATGTCCATCTCCAATTGATTTACTCTGTCTATAACAGGGTTGTCCACTTTAAATGCTGTGACAAATCTCCAGACAATGTCTATGCTGGCAATAGCTTCACTGAATGATGGTGTTTGCACGTCTTCATCCCTAACATCATCATCTTCTTCGATATCTTCATCATTCTGCTTTACTTCATCTTTGCAGATTTCCTCAACATCTCGGATGCATGTGGCATCATCATCAGAAGCCACAAATTCATCAAAAGTGATGGGTAAATTGTTAGATACCTGCACCCAGTCTTGAATGTCCACTACTGCTTCGTCCCCGTCTTTGTCGTGTGTGCTCATTTAATTAAATTCAGCCTTATGAAAACAATCTGAGCACTTCATTCGTATCAATAAAAGCAAGTGCCTTAGGGACAAGAGCTTTCCGATACTTGCTTTTCGGGCTATGAATAATCCCTAGATCCATGGGCTGGAGTCTGCTAGTGCAATCTGCAGGAAAGAAATGCACTTTCACATTCCGCAGAAATCCTAAGTCCCTTGGATGAGAGCAGGACACTTGTCCATAAAGAGAACAACCTTCCTGTTTCTAGCACCACATTTTTTCCGTCTTTTTGAAGATACTGCACACACAATCTACATCACAACACACACTAAAATTTCACACGCATAGCTAAGGTGTGCTTGGCAATGAGGAAATTTGTACTAGAGACGCTCTCTAATTTTAATACTGGCACAAAATTACTGTCAGTTTTTGGGTAACTTTAGTCTTAAAAAGCATAGTATTTTTCCCATATCTAATGTTCTGAATAAATTAACATCACAACGAAAGGAAATCAGGTGTTAATAAGAAGTAAAAACAACAGTGATTCAGTTTTTAGATTTACTTTGAAATATCAAGATATTTGTATCAACCTGGCAGTGTTCAACTTAAATCACTGTCAGAAGCTTTACTTCACGGTCAAAGCAATTAAAGAAAAATCACAAGCCTAAGAGCTTCTAGGGAGGGGGAAAGACATTTGAATGAATCACAGAGGTAATAAAAACGTTACAAACAGGTGGAACACCAGCCATTTGAAGCAAAAATAGCAATTGGTACAAAGATACCATGATTAGTTAAAAGCTACCCTGATATAATGCCCCAAGGAACACCTTCATATATCTATGTACTTTTTTTATCATTTGTAAAGTGATGAATACCGCAAGCATGTGCAAGGATATTGAAATGAGAACACATTGAAACATAAAATATGAAATTTAGTTTTGTCATTTCCATACATTTTTAACCACTGCTGCAATGTTACAGGCACAACATTACACATTACTGAATAAAATAATCTTACTGAGATTTTGTCTTACACTAGTTTTATTGTGACCTATTGTCTCAGCTGAAAACCTTTTCCCATGTTTCCAGCTGCACCTGAATGTACCTGGATGCAATCTACGTACAAGCTATGTGTCATGCGAATGTTCAACTCCACATTCATTATGGAAGTCATGGTCAAGTTGAGGGAATGAATAGTTCACAAATTTTTTAAGGACACACATGAAAATCTTACTAATTAAGTGCTTTTGCCTCATGTCACGACTGACAAGAAACATTTGAAACAATTTTTCTGAGTGCTCCACCACAGTATACAGCATTACTTGTTTCAATGAGCTTACCTCGGCCTACAAATTTTGTGAATGAGCTCTTTTGTGCAGTACTGAGAAGTGCATATCTTGTATCATTACATACAACAGGTGGCCTAAGAATGTAGAGGCAGTCCTTACCTGTAACTTGTTTTGAAATTGATAATATTCTTCTCAGGTGTGCAGCCGGATCATAACATCATCTTGAAACAATATTTCAGCGGTCCAACTTCAGGTGAGAGTGCTGGTACACGATCTCGCCGGAACTGATTTCTCAGCCTCCTTTTTTTTTTTTTTTTTTTTTTTTTTTTTTTTTTTTTTTTTTTTTTTTTTTTTTTTTTAAAAAAGGAGCAAAATGCCAAACAAATTTGTGAAATAACATAAAATATAACACCATAGGATTGTTTGGTGCTGGTTCACATAAAACATAACATAAATTAATAGATGAAAATAAAATTGTGAGTTTGGAGTTGTTTAACATAAATGATACATAAGGGGATAGAAAATTAAATAGATATTAACTCAATATAATATGGTGAAATGAAAACAAGCCTCTGTATGGATAGTTTTGTGTTGTTTTAGCTTGTTGTGTCAAGCAGGGAAGGGTCTAAGCATTAA
The DNA here is from genome assembly GCF_021461395.2 of Schistocerca americana. Lineage (NCBI taxonomy): Eukaryota > Metazoa > Arthropoda > Insecta > Orthoptera > Acrididae > Schistocerca > Schistocerca americana. The sequence goes on from NC_060127.1 coordinate 200,024,209, forward strand.
GTAAATTAAATTTGTAAATTTATAAATGATGTGAGAAGACGAAAGAGTGGCTTTAATCAGAGTAGGGGTGGGAGTATCCTGTGTCTGCTACAGTACTTATATTTATATTGGGTCAGGGTCCAATGCCAGTAAGTGGGGAGGGGTGGGTTCATCGTTCGCTAGTATGCTAATTTGGCCTGTTTGTTCATGGTTCTCAATGGTTTGTGGGTGTGTTAGTAATGTGTTGTATGTGATGGTGCGTGGTGGGTAGGTGTATTTGTATTTAGGCTTATTCCTGTGGTGTGGTATGGCTGTGAATATGTGTGTCATGTTGTGCCGTCTGGTTAGAGTGCGTCTCCCATACCGCGCTCTAAGTAGTGCGAGTCTGGTTTGCAGTGGTGTGACCCTAGCTTCCTCGTAGACCTCAGTTCGGGGGGTGGTGGGCGGGACTCTTAGTATGCTACGTAGTATACGTCTTTCAGTCTGGTATAGTCGTTCTGTCTGTGTCCAATTCGTTCCTGCTAGCGGCGCGGCTGCGTATTCGAAGAGGGGTCTAACGAATGTTTTGTACGTGTTAATTGCTGTTCTGTCACAGCAGCCGTTGAATTTGCCTTGTACCAGTCTAATGAGGTTTTGTCTTTTTCGGGCTTTGTTGAGGGTTTGCTTAACGTGTTCTTTTAGGTTCAGATATTTATCTAGGGTCACCCCCAGATATTTGGCTTTGTCGGATATGTTCAGTCTGGTTCCCCACAGCGTGAGTGTGATGTTGTCAGGGTTTTGGTTCGTCTTACTGTGTATATGTCTGTGTTTAAATAGTATGAGTTGCGTCTTGTCAGGGTTTGGTTTGATACGCCATTTGCACATCCAGTCTTGCAGTCGTGTTAGGTAGGTCAAAGTTTGTTGGTTTATGGTAGTCATGTTCGGTCCGGAAGTCCAGTATGCCGTGTTGTCAGCAGAAAGTTGTACTTGTTCGTTGGTCCTTGTGGTAGTCGGTATGTCTGTAGTGTAGAAGGCGTATAGTAATGGACAGATGATTCCGCCTTGGGCCACCCCTGCTTGGGGGCTGAATGGTTCGGAGGTTTCGTCATTGACGTGTACTTGGCATAGTCTGTCTTTCAGTAGGGCGTCTATCATGTTTACCGTCTTTGGGGGGATTCCTGTCTTTAATAGTTTGTATATTAGTCCGTCGTGCCACATTTTGTCGAAAGCCCGCTCGATGTCTAAGAAGACAGCGAGCGTGCAGTGTCCTACGTTAATGTGCCTCATAATGTCGGTCGTTAGTTTAAGTAGTGGGTCGTTGGTCGAATGGTTTTTGCGGAAGCCGGACTGTATGTGGGGGATTAGTTGTAATTCGTCTGCGTGTTTGGTTAGTCTGTCTGTCAGTATTCTTTCGAAAGTCTTTCTTAGTACGTCTATGAGAGATATTGGGCGGTATGATTTTGGGTCGGCTTTAGGTTTACCGGGTTTCGGTATCATAATCGTCTTCGTCTTTTTCCATGCTGTGGGGATGGTGGTGTTCGTCAGGCAGTAGTTAAAGAGTAGTGTAAGAAGGGGGGGTGATGGTCTGAAGAGGGAATTTTCGAAGGTGTGTACGTCTTATTCCGTTTTCCACGGGTGCCGTGTTTTTACCTGACATGATGGTGTGTTCAACTTCGATTTCAGTGATTTCTTTCATTAGCTGGTGGTCGAGTTCTGTAGGTGCGGTGGGCATGTTGAGTAGAGTGGGGAGTTCGTCGTTAACTGTCTGTCGGAAGTCTTCGTCGAAGAGTTGGTCATGGGGAAAGCTGTGTGCTTCAGTTAGTACCTCTCTGAAAGCCTCTGCAATTTCCTTGGGGTTGGTGGTGGTCGTGTTGTTTATTGTCAGTCTGTGGTTTCTGTCTGTGGATTGTCTGGTGAGTCTGGAATTTAGACCAGAATTTTCGTCCTTGTCGGTAGTCGAGTTTGCTGCAGGTTTCATCCCACTGTTTCTGTCTATGTTCAGAGATCAGTCGTTTTATTCGTAGGTTTAGTCTATTCCAAATTGGGTTAAGGTCACGGTTCTTTGTCCTAACGATTTCTATGTGAAGTCGTCTTTTTTCCCTGATTAGAAGGAGTATGTCCGGTGGTAGTTGAGGTTTCCAGTTCTGCACTGTTTTGGTCGGTATGGTTGAGTCGATGGCAGTTTTCAGCGTGTTTCTTATTCTGTCGTTGATAGAGTTCATGTCTCTGTCGTCCGTTATTGTCAGGGGTGCTCGTAGTTCCTTGTCTATAGTCTTTTGATATTTGTCCCAGTCTGCTTTGTTGTAGAGTCGGATGGTGCGTGAGATTTGAGGTGTTGTTGGGGGATTTATGGCCGAGGTGCCGAAGACGATAGGTAGGTGTTGGCTCGTTATGCTGTCGTCTATTGTGGCTTCTGTCATTGTGTCGTATAGGGTGGGACTGAGTAATATGTGGTCGGGTAGGGAGTTGCCTGCGTGCCCCACGAATGTGTAGGTATTCATGGGTAGTCTAGACATGTTCTCTGTGGTGAGGAAGTCTAATAGGTCCTCGCCATTTCTGTTGATGGCAGTGTCTCCCAGTAGATCGTGCCTGGCATTTAGGTCTCCCATTAGTATATACTCCGGAAACTTGGTCAAGTATCTTAGGAACGCCCTGGGAATTTCGGTTTCAGGGGTGACGTATAGGCAAGCTATTAACAGATATATGTCTGCTTGGGTCTGTATGTGTGGATGGATATGTGCGTGTGTGCGAGTGTATACCTGTCCTTTTTTCCCCCTAAGGTAAGTCTTTCCGCTTCCGGGACTGGAATGACTCCTTACCCTCTCCCTTAAAACCCACTTCCTTTCGTCTTCCCCTCTCCTTTTCTGATGAGGCAACAGTTTGTTGCGAAAGCTTGAATTTTGTGTGTATGTTTGTGTTTCTTTGTGTGTCTATTGACCTGCCAGCGCTTTCGTTCGGTAAGTCACCTCATCTTTGTTTTTATATATAATTAATATGTTGTTCTGACAACTTGTTAGCAAATGTCATGCCTTCCTGAATTTGCAACTCACTTAGTTCTTTAAGAACTGCCACTTAATAAGGCCATTTGTAGACTCTATAACACCTACTTCTGCTAATGCATTTCGAGCAAGTTGCACTAACTGACACATATCCAAAATAAAGTGAACATTGTGATTTCAAACTCGGTGAAGGAACTGAGAAGAAAAACCTTTTTGATGAAAATTAATACTGCATCCCAATGAATGAAGAGTACTTATATTTGTCCTTGTGCCATCACAAGTTACTGCTGAAATTCTTTTGCCTGAATTGCTTAGCCTCTCCAGCGTAGAGTTTATTAACTTTGCCTGCACACTACCATCAAAACCATTCACTAAAAAATACGCTACAGAACACTTAAATTTTCCTTTTATGGACATAAGCATAAAAACTAATGCCTCTGAAGCTTCTTTAACTTCTTTTGATTGTTCAACTTCTCCTCCAAAATCTACAAAACCTGTACACCTCTTAGTTTCCTGGTCCCACACTACCCGTTTTCTAATTGCCATACTGTCTATTATGAGGCTAGAATCATTAAATTCAGTCCTCCCTTGATGGTTGAATTCAAAGCACCTGTACATATCACTTAAAAAGCCAGGATCACAATTCACAGTCCCTGCCCAATGAGAAATGAGTGATGTGTGAGGCAGAGGCATTAATGTCTGTAAAAATTCATATGCCTTAGGAGAGTAAAAATACACTGTCATTGCAAACATTTTAATGTCTGTTTTGTACCTGTTTCCCTTGGATAACACACTATTATTCAACAAATTGCTGTTTGTTGATTCAGGAATTCATGCAGCTTCTCTGTTAGATAACCCTTATCTTTCAGAGCACTTATGTCTTTCATTGAATAGTTTTTCTTCTCTTTTGTCCTAATTTTTTCCTGCACCCTCTTGATTTTTCTTCTCAGTGTCCCCACAACATCTGGTAAAAAATTGCATGTGTCAGTGGCCTTATGAATCATTTCTATTGGTGTTTGAGATCCACATTCCTCAGATGTCTCGCAACCCTGAGAAAACTGAAGCAAGAATAGAATACAAGTAGTACAGGCATGAAACAAAGTTTGGCAAGTACTTATGAGAAAACACGTTTGAAAACAAAAACAATGTTTATGTGAAGTGACTAACCTGTTCAATATAATCATGAGTTTCTACAGTAGACTGTTCAGTTGTTGTTCTAATCTGTCGCCTTGGTTGCTTTTCCTTGGGCATTAAATGCGTCGGAAACGCAAACTGTGATGGCACTGCATCAGGCTTAACATGGCTTCTCAAAGTACCAGGCCTTACTAAATAATTTTCTTCCAAGACGTGAAATCCACAAAACAAATTAACCCTTGTAGGCGTGAAACCTTTGCGTTTAGTGGTAATGGCCCACTGTTTCAGCAAATCGCCTTTTTGCAGAGGAAACATGTCCAAAGCAGAAGACACATTGTGTCATGCAAGGCAATGACCAAGATATTTACGAGATTGTTGTCATTTCTTGACATTCAATTATTACCTGTGGAAAGTTAAATCACTTTCCTTGCTCCACCGGTTCGTACAGTTGTATGCAGAGCAAGAAATAACCATTTTACACTCACAACATACACTTCGTTAACAGCAAGAGAAACTTTCTACCTAACTAAAAGATGTCGGACGATGTAAACAAACAGTCCTGACGCGGCACGGATAAACACTATGGTCAAAGACAGAAGATGTACATCCAGTTAGTATGGAGATCACTGTAGTTACCGTATTTACCCTACAGCAAGCCGCACCCCAGAAATGAGACTCGGAGAGGGGGGGGGGGGGGGGGGGGGAGAATTACTCAGATTTCAACCCGCACTTAAAAGTGATGGATGATGGATAGAGTATTAAGTGGCGCTACCTCTCAGGGATTTGGACACTTAAAATTACAATTACATCGCAAAACACTGACAGCATTGAGAATTCACGATATCTACCGAAATACAGTACAGCATTCCAGATATACACGCACGTGAGCTGTGAGCAATGACATTGCAGGCGAGGTCGCAGCACTGCATATCGGAACACAGTCGTGATTTTTCAGCTGGCGACACGTTGTCGCTACTTTCGTACAGAACATCATCCCCAGTGCCATCAAGCGCATTAGAAATAGGGCAAGGATGCCTAATTCCGGGATATTTTTCATATTGTGTTGCTCAGTGCCCATAAATAATAAGAAGTCATGTAAACAACATGTCATGTAGACAGTTTCAGTGTACTCTAACCATTTTTATTTTGCTAGTTAATGTTAATTTTTATATATACAACAAAAAGTATAGAAATAAATTGACAGAGGCTCCTAAATGTGTGACAGGATTCCTAAATCCGTGATAGTGGGATCGTAATTCCTTGAGTTAAAAAACAAAAACATAAAATGTACAAAAACTATTACTTGCTAACATTTCATTGTCTTCTGAAAGGGAAACATCCCACAGGCTGTGGTTAAGCCATGTCTCCGCAATATCCTTTCTTCCAGGAGTGCTAGTTCTGCAAGGTATGCAGAAGAGCTTCTGTGAAGTTTGGAAGGTAGGAGACGAGGTACTGGCAGAAGTAAAGCTGTGAGTACCGGGCGTGAGTCGTGCTTTGGTAGCTCAGATGGTAGAGCACTTGCCCGCGAAAGGCAAAGGTCCCGAGTTCGAGTCTCGGTCGGGCACATAGTTTTGATCTGCCAGGAAGTTTCATACCAGCGCACATTCCGCTGCAGAGTGAAAATTTCATTCTGGAAACATTTAAAATATTTTAACATTAACAGTAAATAGTTGCAAATTAATGGTACAAACCTTCATCCAGAAGTGTTTTCAGTATTTTGTTGGTTTATTCTGTATCAGGAACTGCCATGGGGATGCGGCGTGAGGAACTTCTTTGTTGAAAACAGTCCCATCTCAGGCACAAGTTTTCTCTTGTGACTTCTTTGTAGGCTAATCTGAGAGATACCACTACTGGTACGAACAGCCTTCAGTGAAGTCACCATTTTGTTGGCCAGCGGAGCTTCAGTTGCTGACATACCAGAAACAATTTCTGAAAACCTAGAACTAATTTTTCTCTTCTCTTCTGCCAATGCTACAGGGGTGCAGGAATTAGCATTTCCACGTACTTGATTCAGAATCACTTCTCTCTCATTAATGAAAGACATGTCTTCAACATTTGTAGCTAGTACATCAAGTAATTCAGAAATTTCAAACAGATTTTCTTCTGTACTCTCCAGTTGGCAAACATTATGTATATGCTTGCACTTATTTAACTTAATGCTACAGTCAGTGCACACTAATTTACACTTACAGTGGATATTATTTTCTTCTACACGGTAAACTTAATGTGATTTTATGGCTAGTACTTCCCAACCGCTGCATACCTTCCTAACTGAGTTTTTATTCATCAAAATACTGGATTTGTGCTTACGGCGAATGTTTTTCATTTTACTTGTTAGTTCTCCCTTCACGTTGACAATGAGCCCGACAAACAGCTTTGCTGTTACAAACGACATCAAAGCAGATACCGTATACCTTTATCCAAACGTTTCACCTGCTTTGCATTACAATGTATATATTTCAGTGTCTTACTCATACTCTCTAGATGCATGTTTGTGTTGTGTCTGGCTCGCATCCTATGACAATATGCCCCACACTTCACATTTTTTTTTTCACAATACATCTTGAAATAGTGTCCAGATTCTGAAGACTCTGAATCGCTGCTGCGTTTCTTCAGTGCTTTTACCAATGATTCTTGAAACACAGCAACTTCTCTTACCCGCATTAACGACTGTTGTTCAAATTTCGAATTATGCTCTTAATATTGGTCCTCCAGGCTCTATCGACATGCCAGGTACAGAAAAGTCTCATTTCAGGAGGTCTCATTGTTTTGTTCCAAGTGATACTATACAATTCTGCCATATCTGTCATGAATACTTTTGAGGAAATCTGTCCAACCTGAGACGTAACACAATTGAAAAATATACGCAAAACATCAGAGTCATTTCTGTTAGATATGAGGAAAGCCATGGAAATCCTTGCCTCATAATAATAATAATAATAATAATAATAATAATAATAATAATAACCACTAATAGGGCTAACCCCCCTTTTAGTGTGATTACTTGGTTCAGGACAGAACTAAAGAAGCCTCGGAAAAGCGCCGTCATGGTCGGGGACGACGCTTGAACCCTATGCCCGCCCACAATGGTAACGACACTGCTAGCCAACTGGATAATGATTTAAATCCAAATAGAGGTGTTTTGCAGGATATGTTTCCTGCAACCACCCTAGAAGGAAAACAAAGACAGAGGATGAGATGGTCTGTTATTACCAAGCAACAAACCTAGGAACCAACACAACTGGATACAGATCACAAGTATACACAACATTTATTACCAGATACCCGGAATTAAAATTTTTAACAGAACAACGACTAGCTGATCAGATCTGTGTAATAATAAAATATAACAGGATACCCCAGTCAGAATTAGAAAACATCAAACAACAAGTACAACAAATACTGGAACAAAATAATGTGCAGTCAGAAGAAGAAGAAAATACAGTAATGGATTCAAACATCCCAGAGCAAGCAAACAAAGACCAACACGCATCAATTAAACAATCAGAGGAAAACGAAATCACAAGACAGCCACCAGAACAAGCACAAATAGAACACGAAGAGACACACGTGTTCGATATAGAAGAGAAATTTCAGCTGACGTATATAGAATACAAAGACACAAATACAGACATCAGACCATTCTTGCACAGAACGCCAAATAACCCACAAGTCGAAACAACAATAAAAACTATCAGCACAATCATACACAACAAAATAAACGAAAATACAACTATGGAAGAGTTACAACTACTGGTTTATATAGGAGCACTCACTACACTAAATATACACACTAGGCAGAGAGCAGAACAAACCAACACACAGAAGAAACCCACAAAACCAGCATGGCAACACAGTCTACAGATAAGAATAGAAAAACTGAGAAAAGACATCGGACAGCTAACACAATTTATAAGAAATGAAATATCACACAAAAAACGAAAAAGGTTAGGCAAAATCACACAACAAGAAGCAATAGAGCAATTAGATGAAAAGAAGCAGAAATTACAAGCATTAGCCAAACGACTTTGAAGATACAAAAAAAGTGAAAATAGAAGGAAACAAACCAAACATTCAACACAAACCAAAAGAGTTTTTACCAAACAATAGATAACACACACATTAAAATAGACAATCCACCAAACATAACTGACATGGAACACTTCTGGAGCAACATATGGTCAAACCCGGTACAACATAACAGGCATGCACGGTGGATACAAGCAGAAACAGGCACATACAAGATGATACCACAAATGCCTGAAGTGATAATTTTGCAACATGAAGTCACCCGAGCAATTAATTCTACACACAATTGGAAAGCCCCTGGAAATGATAAAATAGCAAATTACTGGCTAAAGAAGTTCACCTCAACACATTCACATCTAACTAAATTATTTAACAGTTACATTGCAGACCCATACACATTCCCTGATACACTTGCACATGGAATAACCTATCTGAAACCTAAAGATCAAGCACACACAGCAAACCCAGCTAAATATCGCCCCATAAAATGCCTACCAACAATCTACAAAATATTAACTTCAGTCATTACACAGAAATTAATGGCACAAACAACACAGAACAAAATTATAAATGAAGAACAAAAAGGCTGCTGCAAAGGAGCACGAGGATGTAAAGAGCAACTGATAATAGATGCAGAGGTGACATATCAAGCTAAAACTAAACAAAGGTCGCTACACTACGCATACATTGATTACCAAAAAGCCTTTGATAGTGTACCCCACTCATGGTTACTACAGATATTGGAAATATACAAAGTAGATCCTAAATTGATACAGTTTCTAAACATAGTAATGAAAAACTGGAAAACCACACTTAATATCCAAACAAATTCAGATAACATCACATCACAGCCAATACAGATTAAGCGTGGAATATACCAAGGAGACTCATTAAGTCCTTTCTGGTTCTGTCTTGCTCTGAACCCACTATCCAACATGCTAAATAATACAAATTATGGATGTAATATTACTGGAACATACCCACACAAAATCACACATTTGCTATACATGGATGATCTAAAACTACTGGCAGCAACCAATCAACAACTCAACCAATTACTAAAGATAACAGAAGTATTCAGCAATGACATAAATATGGCTTTTGGAACAGACAAATGTAAGAAAAACAGCATAGTCAAGGGAAAACACACTAAACAAGAAGATTATATATTGAATAACCACAGTGACTCCATAGAAGTGATGGAAAAAACAGATGCCTATAAATATCTAGGATACAGACAAAAAATAGGAATAGATAATACAAATATTAAAGAAGAACTAAAAGAAAAATATAGACAAAGACTAACAAAAATACTGAAAACACAATTGACAGCAAGAAACAAGACAAAAGCTATAAATACTTATGCTATACCAGTATTGACCTACTCATTTGGAGTAGTGAAATGGAGTAACACAGACCTAGAAGCACTCAATACACTTACACTTTCACAATGCCACAAATATAGAATACATCACATACATTCAGCAACAGAAAAGTTCACATTAAGCAGAAAGGAAGGAGGAAGGGGAATCATCGACATAAAAAACCTACATTATGGACAGGTAGACAATTTAAGAAAATTCTTTCTAGAACGAGCAGAAAGTAGCAAAATACACAAAGCAATCACTCATATAAATACATTGGCTACACCACTGCAATTTCATAACCACCTCTACAACCCTTTAGATCACGTAACATCAACAGATACGAAGAAAGTAAATTGGAAAAAGAAAACACTTCATGGCAAGCACCCGTATCATCTAACACAGCCACACATCGATCAAGACGCATCCAACACATGGCTAAGAAAAGGCAATATATACAGTGAGACAGAAGGATTCATGATTGCAATACAGGATCAAACAATAAACACCAGATATTACAGCAAGCATATTATTAAAGATCCCAATACCACAACAGATAAATGCAGACTTTGCAAACAACAAATAGAAACAGTAGATCACATCACAAGTGGATGTACAATACTAGCAAATACAGAATACCCCAGAAGACATGACAATGTAGCAAAAATAATACATCAACAACTTGCCTTACAACATAAACTTATAAAACAACACGTTCCCACATACAAGTATGCACCACAAAATGTACTGGAGAATGATGAATACAAATTATACTGGAACAGAACCATTATAACAGATAAAACAACACCACATAACAAACCTGACATCATACTCACCAATAAAAAGAAGAAATTAACACAACTAATCGAAATATCCATACCCAATACAACAAATATACAAAAGAAAACAGGAGAAAAAATTGAAAAATACATCCAACTGGCTGAGGAAGTCCAGGACATGTGGCATCAGGATAAAGTTGACATTATACCAATTATACTATCAACTACAGGAGTCATACCACACAATATCCACCAGTACATCAATACAATACAGCTACATCCAAACTTATATATACAATTACAGAAATCCGTAATTATTATACATGTTCAATGACCCGAAAGTTCCTAAATGCGATTTAACATATACCGTACAGTTAAAAGGAAGTGACGCTTGATCATGTTCCGCGTCACTTCCCATTTTTAACCAGACTTAACGTCTGAGAAAGTAAAGAAATAATAATAATAATAATAAGGCCTGGGAAAAGAATAGGCCTCCGGTATGTTCTGCCAGTCATAAAAGGCGACGAAAAGAACAAACCACTAATAGGGCTAACCCCCCTTTTAGTGTGATTAGTTAGTTCAGGACAGAACTAAAGAAGCCTCGGACAAGCGCCGTCATGGTCGGGGACGACGCTTGAACCCTATGCCCGCCCACAATGGTAACGACACTGCTAGCCAACTGGATAATGATTTAAATCCAAATAGAGGTGTTTTGCAGGATATGTTTCCTGCAACCACCCTAGAAGGAAAACAAAGACAGAGGATGAGATGGTCTGTTATTACCAAGCAACAAACCTAGGAACCAACACAACTGGATACAGATCACAAGTATACACAACATTTATTACCTAATACCCAGAATTAAAATTTTTAACAGAACAACGACTAGCTGATCAGATCCGTGTAATAATAAAAAATAACAGGATACCTCAGTCAGAATTAGAAAACATCAAACAACAAGTACAACAAGTACTGGAACAAAATAATGCCCAATCACAAGAAGAAGAAAATACAGTAATGGACTCAAACATCCCAGAGCAAACAAACAAAGAACAACACACACCAATTAAACAATCAAAGGAAAACGAAATGTTAAGACAGCCACCAGAACAAGCACAAATAGAACACGAAGTGACACAGATGTTAGATATAGAAGAAAAATTTCAGCTAACATATATAGAATACAAAGACACAAATACAGACATTAGACCATTCTTGCATAGACCACCAAATAAGCCACAAGTCGAAACAACAATAAAAACTATCAACACAATCATACACAACAAAATAAATGAAAACACAACTATGGAAGAGTTACAACTACTGGTTTATATAGGAGCACTCACTACACTAAATATACACACTAGGCAGAGATCAGAACCAACCAACACACAGAAGAAACCCACAAAACCAGCATGGCAACACAGACTACAGATCAGAATAGAAAAACTGAGAAAAGACATCGGACAGCTAACACAATTTATAAGAAATGAAATCTCGGAAAAAAAACGAAAAAGGTTAGGTAAAATCTCACAACAAGAAGCGACAGAGCAATTAGACGAAAAGAAGCAGAAATTACAAGCATTAGCCAAACGACTCAGAAGATACAAAAAAAGTGAAAATAGAAGGAAACAAAACCAAACATTCAACACAAACCAAAAGAAATTTTACCAGACAATAGATAACACACACATTAAAATCAACAATCCACCAAACATAACAGACATGGAACACTTCTGGAGCAACATATGGTCAAACCCGGTACAACATAACAGGCATGCACGATGGATACAAGCAGAAACAGACACATACAAGATGATACCACAAATGCCTGAAGTGATAATTTTGCAACATGAAGTCACCCAAGCAATTAATTCTACTCACAATTGGAAAGCCCCTGGAAATGATAAAATAGCAAATTTCTAGTTAAAGAAGTTCACCTCAACACATTCACATCTAACTAAATTATTTAACAGTTACATTGCAGACCCATACACATTCCCTGATACACTTACACACGGAATAACATATCTGAAACCTAAAGATCAAGCAGACACAGCGAACCCAGCTAAATATCGCCCCATAACATGCCTACCAACAATATACAAAATATTAACTTCAGTCATTAAACAGAAATTAATGGCACATACAACACAGAACAAAATTATAAATGAAGAACAAAAAGGCTGTTGCAAAGGAGCACGAGGATGTAAAGAGCAACTGATAATAGATGCAGAGGTGACATATCAAGCTAAAACTAAACAAAGGTCGCTACACTACGCATACATTGATTACCAAAAAGCTTTTGATAGTGTACCCCACTCATGGGTACTACAAATATTGGAAATATACAAAGTAGATCCTAAATTGATACAGTTCCTAAACATAGTAATGGAAAATTGGAAAACCACACTTAATATCCAAACAAATTCAAATAATATCACATCTCAGCCAATACAGATTAAGCGTGGAATATACCAAGGAGACTCATTAAGTCCTTTCTGGTTCTGCCTTGCTCTGAACCCACTATCCAACATGCTAAATAATACAAATTATGGATACAATATTACTGGAACATACCCACACAAAATCACACATTTTCTATACATGGATGATCTAAAACTACTGGCAGCAACAAATCAACAACTCAACCAATTACTAAAGATAGCAGAAGCATTCAGCAATGATATAAGTATGGCTTTTGGAACAGACAAATGTAAGAAAAGTAGCATAGTCAAGGGAAAACACACTAAACAAGAAGATTACATATTGGATAACCACAGCGACTGCATAGAAGCGATGGAAAAAACGGATGCCTATAAATATCTAGGATACAGACAAAAAATAGGAATAGATAATACAAATATTAAAGAAGAACTAAAAGAAAAATATAGACAAAGACTAACAAAAATACTGAAAACAGAATTGACAGCAAGAAACAAGACAAAAGCTGTAAATACTTATGCCATACCAATATTGACCTACTCATTTGGAGTAGTGAAATGGAGTAACACAGACCTAGAAGCACTCAATACACTTACACGATCACAATGCCACAAATATAGAATACATCACATACATTCAGCAACTGAAAGATTCACATTAAGCAGAAAGGAAGGAGGAAGGGGATTTATCGACATAAAAAACCTACATTATGGACAGGTAGACAATTTAAGAAAATTCTTTCTAGAACGAGCAGAAAGTAGCAAAATACACAAGGCAATCACTCATATAAATACATCGGCTACACCACTGCAATTTCATAACAACTTCTACAACCCTTTAGATCACATAACATCAACAGATACGAAGAAAGTAAATTGGAAAAAGAAAACACTTCATGGCAAGCACCCGTATCATCTAACACAGCCACACATCGATCAAGACGCATCCAACAGATGGCTAAGAAAAGGCAATATATACAGTGAGACAGAAGGATTCATGATTGCAATACAGGATCAAACAATAAACACCAGGTATTACAGCAAGCATATTATTAAAGATCCCAATACCACAACGGATAAATGCAGACTTTGTAAACAACAAATAGAAACAGTAGATCACATCACAAGCGGATGTACAATACTAGCAAATACAGAATACCCCAGAAGACATGACAATGTCGCAAAAATAATACATCAACAGCTTGCCTTACAACATAAACTCTTAAAACAACACGTTCCTACATACAAGTATACACCACAAAATGTACTGGAGAATGATGAATACAAATTATACTGGAACAGAACCATTAAACAGATAAAACAACACCACATAACAAACCTGACATCATACTCACCAATAAAAAGAAGAAATTAACACAACTAATCGAAATATCCATACCCAATACAACAAATATACAAAAGAAAACAGGAGAAAAAATTGAAAAATACATCCAACTGGCTGAGGAAGTCCAGGACATGTGGCATCAGGATAAAGTTGACATTATACCAATTATACTATCAACTACAGGAGTCATACCACACAATATCCACCAGTACATCAATGCAATACAGCTACATCCAAACATATATATACAACTACAGAAATCCGTAATTATTGATACATGTTCAATTACCCGAAAGTTCCTAAATGCAATATAACACATACCGTACAGTTAAAAGGAAGTGACGCTTGATCAAGGTCTGCGTCACTCCATTTTTAACCGGACTTAACGTCTGAGAAAGTGAAGGAAATAATAATAATATTTTATTGTCGTTAAGCTTACAGAAGCAATAAACAACGTCAAATTACAACATATAAACAAAATTATATGCAGGAGTACAATATTACAATAGTTTTATAAATAGTCATTAGACAGGAGATACAATATATAAAGTGAGGTAGTTCAACCAAATCAATCAGAGTGTACCAGTACAAAATACAAGAAAAAGTCAGAATACAGAATACCAAGGCAGTAAAACATATTATACACAAAGAAATATTACATCAGATTATAATAACTGCCCTTTGTAACTGTGTGGAGAAAAACAGATTAATGCTTATTACTAGCTACTAACAAATAGGTAACTAGAACTGCTAATGAAGTAATTTATATAGTATATCAGGAGCAGGAGTGAGACAGGGTTGTAGCCTCTCCCCGATGTTATTCAATCTGTATATTGAGCAAGCAGTAAAGGAAACAAAAGAAAGATTCGGAGCAGGTATTAAAATTCATGCAGAAGAAGTAAAAACTTTGAGGTTCGCCGATGACATTGTAATTCTGTCAGAGACAGCAAAGCACTTGGAAGAGCAGTTGAACGGAATGGACAGTGTCTTGAAAGGAGGATATAAGATGAACATCAACAAAAGCAGAACGAGGATAATGGAATGTAGTCAAATTAAATCGGGTGATGCTGAGGGAATTAGATTAGGAAATGAGACACTTGAAGTAGTAAAGGAGTTTTGCTATTTAGGGAGTAAAATAACTGATGATGGTCGAAGTAGAGAGGATATATAATGTAGACTGGAAATGGCAAGGAAATCGTTTCTGAAGAAGAGAAATTTGTTAACATCGAGTATAGATTTAAGTGTCAGGAAGTCGTTTCTGAAAGTATTTGTATGGAGTGTAGCCATGTATGGAAGTGAAACATGGACGATAACTAGTTTGGACAAGAAGAGAATAGAAGCTTTCGAAATGTGCTACAGAAGAATGCTGAAGATAAGGTGGGTAGATCACGTAACTAATGAGGAGGTATTGAATAGGATTGGGGAGAAGAGAAGTTTGTGGCACAACTTGACTAGAAGAAGGGATCGGTTGGTAGGACATGTTTTGAGGCATCAAGGGATCACAAGTTTAGCATTGGAGGGCAGCATGGAGGGTAAAAATCGTAGAGGGAGACCAATAGATGAATACACTAAGCAGATTCAGAAGGATGTAGGTTGCAGTAGGTACCGGGAGATGAAGAAGCTTGCACAGGATAGAGTAGCATGGAGAGCTGCATCAAACCAGTCTCAGGACTGAAGACCACAACAACAACAACAACATCAGGAGCAGCCAAAGTTAACAACATTATTTGTTTTTGACAGCGATCAAGAAATTCATCAAGGGAATAAAAAGGATGCTCGACCAGCCACTCATACAGTTTTGGCTTGATCTTTTCAATGGGACAATCGAATATACAAAGAGAAAATTTATTGCAACATTTGGATCCTTTTACATGATAGCTTTTTAAAGACTTAGTTAAACATTGAAAAGGTACATCAATGTGTTTCCTGTTTCTCGTATTATACGAAAGTATATTTTCTCTTAATTGCTGGTTTGGTAAATTGTTCATGGTATGTAGGTTTCACGAACAATGGTTTGCAGGAATCTAGTCTACCAGAATCAGTGATAATTCTTACAACCTTTTTTTGCTGTAGAAGAATATCATGTACATGGCTACAGTTTCCCCATAATAGTAAACCATAAGAAATAATGCTCTGAAAGAAGGCAAAATAAGCTGATCTAATATACTGATCTGATACACAACCTTTTAACCTTCTCAACAAATAGACCACTCTAGAAAACCTAGCAGATATATAGTTAATATGCTAATTCCAATTAAGTTTACTATCTAAATATATACCAAGAAATTTAACATTATTTGAAACATTCAGAAATAAGGTCTCTCTTAAGCTGAAAACCATGAACTGTGTTTTATTTTCATTTAATAAAAAACCGTTTGCTCTGAACCATTTTGATGCTTCACTGATGGTATTTTTTAACAATTCAATGTCAGGGTCATTGTTGATAAAGGTTGTATTGTCAGCATATAAGATTGAATCGGAACTTACATGAGATGGTAAATCATTAATCATAATCAGAAAAAGCAGTGGGCCAAGCACCGAGCCCAGAGGCACACCACACGGGACATCGGGTATATTGGATCTATCTTCATTAATACAAACAATCTGTTTACGGTGCTCCAAAAAAGACCTAAGAATACCCAAGCCACTGTTTTGAAAACGTAAAATCTCTAATTTATGCAGAAGTAACTTGAGGTTCACACAATCAAATGCTTTACTCAGATCACAAAAGGTGACCAGAGCAAACTCCTTATCTTCAACCTGGAGAACCATTTTAACGAGCAAATCAATAGCATGAGTGGTCGATCTATTTTTCCTAAAACCAAATTGCTCATTGTAAATAATAGAATTATTATCTAGAAAGTTACACATTTGGTTATACATAACAGTTTCTAATACTTTGTAAAAACCGGGAGTGAGGGATATGGGGCGGTAACTAGATGGAGATTTTCCATCTCCATTCTTATACACAGGAACAACTCTAAATAATTTCAGTACATTGGGGAAAATTCCCTGTGTCAGACACTTATTTATAGCATAAATTAGAGGGCCAACAATGCACTCAATAACATTTTTCAATATCTTACAGGATATGCCGTATATATCGGCACTACTCGAAAACTTAAACTTATTTACAATATTTAAAACGTTCTGCTACATCACATCAGAGAACACAAAATTATGTCTGTCATGCCTAAACTCCAAATTACAATTTTCCATAATTTGAGCAGCAGTTTCCGCGGGTTTAATGATATTTTTCTGAATATCCCTAACTGACTGTATACAGAAATTGTTAAAATCATTTGCTGAGACAGCTACCTCTTTTGGTTTGTTATTTTTGGCTACTGAGTTTATTATGTTCCAAGCTTTTTTACATTTATTTTTTGATGCCTTGATACTTAGTGTTATGTTGTTTTTTGCTTCAATAATAGCTGCCCTATATTTTTTCTTAGAGTCTCTAAAGAAAAATTTGGTTTGCTGAGTATTAATCTTTTTATTTAGATCGAAAAACAACATAACTTTATTCTTTAAATTGGCTAATTTGGGAGTAAACCACTCTTTACTTCTCCTTTTGATTTGAGATTCACTGGCCGTCACTTTAATTTTGCATTTTCTTTGCGGTATAGTCATTTCAAACAAAGTATTGAATATTGCAAAAAAATTTCTCAAAAACACACTCAGCTGGCAAATGTTCTATTTTAGCAAACATATCAAGCCAATTGAAGCTGGGATCTAAAATTAAACAATTTTGTGTCATCTACAGGTCTTGTTACAACTAATTTAGACTTATGCGATGTATTGTGAGTTACAAAAGAATTTTCAAAAGTGAGAAATACACCATCATGATCAGAAAGGGAAAGTTTACTACACCACATGAAAAAGTTGATCTTAAGTAGTTTGTTAGGATGTTATTAAGACAGGCCAAGCCTCTGGTTGGTTTGGTATTGTGGTAGACAAAGTTAAATTGCCTAAATAAATTTTTAAATTCTCATACACTGGGTTTATCTTCTGTGACATCAAAGTCAGCATTTAGGTGCCCCAATTAGTATCTCATAGTTTTCCACTTGTTACCATTAAAAAACTCCAATAATTCCTCCAATTTTTCAACAAACAAAGAGGGATCACCATCTGGGGATCTGTACAGAGATAAAACTACTAACTTTGCCATTTATACATATTCCTGATACCTCAAAATCAAATTCCTTACACAGAGCACTCACATCTAGCTTGCTACTATAACCCAGCAAAGAGTTTTTAACGTAGACTGCAGTACCACTATGTATACACTTATCCCTGCAGAAGTTACTAATCAGTTTAAAGTCATCAAATTGAATAAAGCAAATTTCATCATATTTACACCAATGCTCATTAACACAAATCACATGAAACTGATTTTCTAAGGCAAATTTTTTCAATATTAGGAATTTACTACTCAGCCCTTGCACATTGAGGCAGCATATTCCGAGACTGTGGTTATTTTGTGAGGAATTAGAATCAGCACTGATATTACTATTCACTGCTAAATCAATGTGCTTAGTTAGACAAAAAAAGTATTATCAGAGTGTACAGGGTGGTTAACATTGTATTCTAAGGCTATTGCATTATGGTACTTAGCTTGATTCAGACAAATTTTTTCTACTATGTCTACAATAACATCTGAGACAAATCTTTTACCTAACCTATTTAGGTGAAAACCATGAGATATATGAAACCTCCTACGAATGTTGCTGAGGTCAAAGAAAGTGACATTCCTAAAGCGTTTACACATCTTAAAAATTTCCTGGTTAGCCTTCTTCACCTCTTGATTGATGCCTGACCTTACAGGTAGATCATACCATGTTGGAACAGAAAAAACACAGATAAATTTGGCACTCCGAAGATCTTGCAGCGTGTCTTTCAGTGAGGAGATAAGATTTTGCCTTTCATTTCTCACCACATGGTTTATTCCCGCCAGTAGTAGGCTACAGTAATGTCGAGGTCTGACTTGACACTTCCTGCAGCACTTTGGGTGGCTTCCTGGAAGTGTGCCCCTGGTCTCACAAAACTAGTAACATTGAAGTTGCTTTTCTCCCTTATTCCAGGATACACATTCCTACCTTGGCTATCAGTGTGAATTTGAATGTTTACGGACCTTCTAGGCCTAGGTACAAACTTTCTGGGGATTTGTTTAGTAGTCTTTGTTGTTGGTTTCTATTGTAGGTTAGACCTTGAATTGGTTTGGATGCAGACTGGGGTTATACTCTCTGCCCCATCGATAGCTTCCAAAATACCATACTTATTTGAAGGGGTTGGATCACGTTTCGTGTTTTTCTGGTTATTAACAGATTTTGTGCTGTTTTTAAAGGCACAATATTCCACTGGTCTACCTGACTGGTATCAGGCCTGTTTCTAAGCGGCGGCCAGTTGGCGTCGATATTAGGCCTATAATCTATTTCTAATGACTCACTATTAACCAACCTTTTACATAGTTCCTGGTCGCTCTGCTCACAGCATTCTTCGAGTGTCTAATTTCTTCACACAGTAATTCGTTTTCTTCTTTCAATTGCTGAAGAATAGCGTCAGATGAATCGTAGTTTTTTGTTGCAACATTGTCCAGGCTAGCGTCATTGCAGCATGGAGGACAGAACCACTCAGTAATATCTTTGGGCAGGCTCTGTTCGTCAACGGTGGCACATTTAAAATGGTTCCACAGATCACATTTATCACAAAGGATGCCGTTTCGCACAATTTTCTTGCATTTCACACACTTAATGTTTAATAAAATTCTACTTTTTAGCGGAGCTGAATGATTACGTCCTTACTGACCGGCGCCATCTTGATTAGCTATAATTTGGGGAATTTTTAATGGACTGTAGGTTGTTAAACCAAAGGTTAGCTCGTTGGGCTCTTTATAGTATTCTGTTTCACTCATCTCCAAATTTAATTCAGGATCCTCCTCGATAAAATCATTTGGCCAAGAGGTTCCCAATTTATCTTCAAGACACTGTTGGTTCACTTGCTCATCCAATTCTTGTTTTACTTTCATGGTAGATATCATCCAGTACAAGTAATGTTGTAACTTCAAAATTATAGCCGTTTAGGCCATAAGTTCCATCAACACTAATACAGTCATTTCCATATTTTGATAATATTTCAGCTTGTGTGTTGTTCATTATAATTACTGGTAACGCAAAGTCATCACTTCTTGGTTCAGGTTGGAGATCATTAATTGTTTCTTGATGCTTATAGAACAATAGACATGGATTGTCACTTTGCTGCACTTCTTGCACCCAAGCTCAATGCTGATTGCATAATTTGGATGTCTGACTGACTTTGAAGACAGGTTATACGCAGCTGCAATATTATGCAAATCCTGCATTGCTGTAAGATGCACTCTCTCCAAATTTGAATTCTGCACTGTTTCTTGAATTTTTTGGAGGACAGTAGGAAATGGGATTCCTGCAGCAATGTCTTCAGCTATCTTTATCCGTTCTTTTTCTGTCAGATTCAGATGACTGAGGTCCAGATCGTGATCAACATGAGTGGAAAGAATGTTAACATGGCAGTTTCCTTCCTTGTATTGGACTTTAATCTCTTCAGGCACTTTCTGTTGACTTTGTTGCTTCCTGTCAATTTTAGATGTCTGCTCCTGGAGAATACTCAGTATTGTAGAACACTCTGTATAATATCGTTTATTGAAACTGAACTACACTTCTTGAACAATCACTATACACACAAAAACA
The DNA here is from genome assembly GCF_021461395.2 of Schistocerca americana. Classification (NCBI taxonomy): domain Eukaryota; kingdom Metazoa; phylum Arthropoda; class Insecta; order Orthoptera; family Acrididae; genus Schistocerca; species Schistocerca americana. The sequence continues at coordinate 200,044,983 of NC_060127.1, forward strand.
AATAACTTGTGGACGACCATTCATCAAGGGCGTCGGTGAGGTCCGTCGAAGCTGGTCCTAGCTCGGCGAGGAACTGGCTGTACTGCTGCTGTGCTGGCCTTATAAAGCTGGCGGAGTACTCCAACTTTCCCCGTATCTGTGAGGCGACCTCTGCAGAAAAATCTTCGCATTAGTCTCTAGCAAGTTCTGTTTGTTTTGAAGAATTGTTTTCCTCTTGGTTGCGCCTGCAAGTGCATGTGTATGTTATATGGTACACAGGGGTGTCTTGAGTGTAGTCTGCCTGGCAGGAGCTGTCTGTGGCAGACGTAACAGCTCTCATCACCTTTGGAGATAAACTGACCTGAGAAATGGCAAATATAATAATTAGTGCCAAAGCTTTAAACTAATTTGGAATGTGTAGCACATTCCACTTTAAAAATTCTTCTTCACTGGAGAATTCTAGGGCTTCTGGTTTCACACATAATGCATGTGCAGACTGGAAAGACCCATCCAGCACTTTCTAGAATTGGTTTCAAATGCACACATCGTACACTTAAACCTTTTCTGTTGCAGTTCACCATGAATATTTTGCTGGTGGCGTTTTAGACTACCTTTACAAGTAAAATTCTTGTCTCATAAGTAGCACTGGTATGTAAACGAACGTTCGTTATTCGTAACAGGAGGTATCATTTGCCTCAGCTTCCTTGGGTGGGCTGTGGAAATATAACTCTTCAGAGTCTTGCAGTAACTGTACTCGTTTCCGCAAACTTCACATTTACAACACACAAAACGCGTAAACTTTTCTCACGCAAATTGTTCTATAACGCACGACAAAACGCATTTCACACGCAAATAGTTCACGCACAAATGGTACTGCAACGTATTAACCCTCTATGGACTGAATTATGACGTAACACAAACAAAAAAACTCTAAATGCTATATTTGTATTAGTTAGGGGTCACTTTAAACATATTTTGATTAAAAATGCAAAAAGTCATGTTTAAACAATGTGTATTTTAACGTTACAAATTTGTTACAGTAGGCATTTAAGGATACCGGGTAATTAAATGTTGGAGAGTGAATACAAACATATATACTTTTCTTACAATTGAAAATATTTATGAATTTAAAACATTTGACTTGCATACTTTTCATCCCCTATAAAAGTCTAGAAAACAGTTCCTTTTTCTCTCGATACACAAATGACCACCACACTTCTGGCACACTATTGATGGATGTCGTTAGCAGTTTGGCTTTTTGCATCTACCTCTCTTGTCAGACACAACTGGCCAATGTCCAACATTGTCCTGATGAACAATGCTTTGGGGGATTGGGTTGGATGCATGTCCTAGGTTCTTCTTCTTTACATATTCGACATCAATAATTAAAGATGGTCTACCCCTCTTTCTCCCACTCAAGTCCTTGTTCATTTTGCACAACACTTCAGCAATTTCAGACTTGAACTGGCAAGGCTGCTTTTGTTTACACCAAAAGCAACCATGCATTCACTACCACCATATCAAGGAAGTGAAAAAAATAGACTATGGTAGTATTTTTTTGATCTGATGTTTATCCAGTATAGTGCAATCAGTGAGTCTAAAAGATCTACCCCTCCCATAAATTGGTTGTAAAGAAGAATTATTGACGGGCAGCCGGCTTCAACTTTTGCTTCGGCCTTCTTATCCCATCGTTTCACCTTACTTATTGTTTCTGCAGCAAAAAAAGTAGAGGCAAGTACTACAGATCTGTTGTCAAACCATTTTACAAGTCTCACACACTGTCCATCAACATTTGCCTCTCGTTCATCGTATGCACGTCTCCCATTTTTTTCAAATCTTTATGAGTTGTCAACACACATCCAGGTAATCTATTGTCTCTAACTGTGCCCAGACAAAAAATCTTCATGCGTGCAAGCCCTGTAAGCAGTGGTATTGTCGTAAACCAATTGTCAAAATATAACAAATTGTTTCTTCGTTGTGGAATAGCCTTACAAAGACGCATAACAACATTGGCGTTAGCCCCTAAATCTTCATTCCTTCCAGTGGATCACGTTTCCCACAATACTTCGAAATTGTACACAATTCCTTTGTTGTCGCATAAAATATATAATTTATAACCCCACTTGTGAGGCTATTTTGGCATATATTGTTTCAAACTAGACATTGCTTTGAAGGGTACGGGAGCGAGGGGCTTGTAACAGTTTTCCTGAAAACTAATATATCTTGAGATCCATTGATGAAATTGCTACTAAATAAAGATGGATAGATGTGTAACTCTTCCTCCACCAAATCAAGTAAAAATAATTATTAGTAACGACAAAAAAACAATAATACCTCTAATCATTTATTCTTTGATTATTGTTAACAGAATTGATATCTTTCTAAAGTAGGTATTATGTCATTCTTATAAAAAATCAACTTAAACACACTTGTTAAGTAATCAACACCTAAAAATTAAGTAATTAACACTTTTATTTAGTTACACACTACTTATAATCATCATGGCACTTTTCAATCATAGAAAGTAATTAAATTATTTATATCTAAGGTATGCTTCGTAATTATCTCTTCTTAACATCTATCTAACAAAGTATTGCACTTATATGTGAATCAACATTTGGTTGGTTTCATTATAATTAAATTCGGTATTCATCTGAGCTACAATTAATACAAATAAAAGGTATAGTGTCTCCTGTGACACATCCTACATGTGCCCACATCTTACAAATGCAACACTCGACCTGATCTTTATTTGAATCCTTGTAAGCGTCACCACATACCAGACAATACCACTCTTCTGATTCAGGTTCTGAATCTGAACATAAAATCTTTTTATTTAGCTCTGTCCACTCCGGTTTTATGTTTTGTTGATTTACCTTTGCCTTTCCCCTTTCCTTCACCTTTTCCTTTAATTTTGTCATCTTTTTTTCTGTTTTTTCTTCATCTTTTTCTCATATTCCCTTTGTAAAGCTTCTATTTCAGGAGTGTCCGTCAATACTGTAGATTTTCTTTTGCATCTGTTATTTGTATTAGTTTTTCTTGGTGACGCCTTTGGTAGAGGTCTAATCTTCGATGGCGAAAAAGGTTTCTGTAGACTGGAGCAACTCGGAGTTGGTTTGTTCGCAGTTTCGATTTGGCTTATAATTTCCTTGGTGCTGATATCTAATTCAGGGGCAGAATCTAATAGATCTGGATTTTCAAGATTCAATGATAAATTTTCTGAGACATATACGACATCTGGCTGTTGTGTAGGATCTGGACGATCAGTAACATAAGATGGTGCAAAGTCGGAGTCTTGGAAAATATCAGCATTCAAAGGCCACACACCAGAAACTTTAAATCCACTCATACTATTAGCAGGGTTTAAGGCAAGCGGTAACGACTCTTTCACAATACTTGGGATGTCGTATATTGTCATTGTTTTCTCCGGATTTTTGTGCATCCATGCTGTCTGTGCCCTATTTATGTAATTTCTAAAAGGGCCGTACATTCCTACGTCTAAAGGTTGCAAATTGTGGGCACAGTGCGGGGGAAACGACAACATGACATTATTTTCTTTGGCTTTTTCAACAACTCCAATATTCACGTGTGAGCTATGGTTATCAAGTAGCAACAGAACTGGCTCGTCCTTGGTGGGTTTGACGTATTTGATAAAATGATCCATAAAAATTATAAATTCTTTTTCTGTCATCCATTCAGAGGAATTACCAGCTCCAATGCTGCCTGGTGGTCCACCGCGAATAAACATTTTAGAATATTTGAGCCTGGGAATAACGAACATTGGTGGGATAAAATTACCCGCAGCATTAGAGGCACAAGCAAGTGTTAAAAGATTTTCCCTCTCAGCCGATGTGATAGCTCCAATTTGCTTTTGGCCACGAGCAGCTACTATTTTCTTAGATTTTTGAACCATTGTGACCCCTGTTTCATCAATGTTCCATATTCGAGAAGCATTAAACTGATATTTTTGGAGAAGTCGTTGATGTATTGCAAAGAATGAATTAACGTTAGTCTTATTCAATGACGTCGCTTGACTTAAAGACATCGCTTCTGGTGTCCTTAAAGATACTGTGGATTTATTATTTTATTATTTCTATTATTCTGGATTTACAATGTGAGTACATTTTTCCAGCACCTATTCTAGATTACAGTAAGTCACTAATTATTGTTCTCCACTCTTCTCTGTTTGTCCATAAATCTTCAGGAATGTTGTTCTTCCTCATTGCTGACTGAACTCCCTGTATCCATGTATCAGGTGGTCATCCCCTTTTTCTTCTTCCAATTGGTACCCAGTCGATTATGCATTTTGGTAGCCTTTCCTGTTCCATTCGTCTGATGTGTCCATACCATTTAAGTTGTTTGTGCTCGATGAAATCAATAATTGAATTTTTACATTTCATCTTGTCTCTGATTACTTCATTTCTTACTCTTTCTCGTCTTTATATTCTTGCTGAACGTCTCCAGAAATCCATTTCTGTGGCTAATAATTTTGATTTCAGTTGCCATTTTGTTGTCCACACTTCTGAACCATATGTAATAATGCTCCTAACTATTGTTTTAAAAATCCTTATTTTGTTATCAGTTGTTATGTGTTTGTCCCAGAGAATTCCATTCAATAAAGAGATTGTCGTCTTTCCAGAATTTATTCTTGATCTAATTTCTTTGTCCTGTTTCCCATCATTTGTAATTTTCACACCTAAATATTTATATTCCTCAGTAGCTGTTATTGTTCCCATCCCTTCTTCTAATATTAAGTCTCCATTCACTCCACCAATTACCATGTACTTTGTTTTATTCATGTTTACATTTAGACCTGATTTTTTTATATTCTTGAATCAATTTTCTGGTCATATACTCTATGTCCTCACAGTCTTGGGCTATAATCAGTTGGTCATCTGCAAATTGTAACGAGTATATTGTTCTATCATTTATTGGTATTCCCATAGCGTGACATTTTTTCTTCCAATTCTGTAAAGTTACTTCTGTATATATTTTATACAATGTAGGTGAGATGCTACATCCTTGACGTAATCCTTTTGTGACTTGGAATCTATGTGATAGATATTTACCAATTTCTATTTTTGAAATAGAATTTTTATATAAATTTTGAATTGCTTTAATTATTCTTGGATTTATTCCTATTGATATTAGAGCTTTCCATAAACTGGATAAAGCCACACTATCGTAGGCTTTTTCTATATCTATGAGTACTAAATGTATAGGTTGTGCCCGAACCATTTTTTTTTCAATAATTTGTTGTAGGCAAAAGATATGATCAATTGTTGATCTTCCAGCTCTAAAACCTGCTTGTTCTTCAGCCTCCTTTTCTTTGTATTCTTGTTCTAACAAATATTTAATAATTCTTCCATATAATCTACTGAAGGTATTGGTCACTGTTATTCCCCTATAATTTTTACACTCGTCTTTCGCTCCTTTTTTATGTATCACTGAAATATATCCTACTTTCAAATCATTTGGGACATCTTCCCCATTTAAACATCTTCCGAAAAGGTTTCTTAACAATTCCATTAATTTCTTTGTTCCTAATTTTAATAATTCTGCAGGAATACCTCCAATGCCTGTAGCCCTTCCATTCTTTAAAGATTTTATTGCAGTTTTTACTGTCTCTATTTCCAAACGGATGTAATTCTCTGCTTGTAGATCTATCATTACATTATGTTCAGGGTTTCCCAAGTATTCTTCCCTGTTTTCTGTTAATAAACTTTTAAAATATTTTTCCGAAGAGTAATATATTTAATATGTGTTGTTTCTTTAGAATTCCTTCTTAAATTTTTTATAGTTTTCCATGCTTCTGTGTTTCTTTTACCACCAATATAGGATTCAATTTTTTGACATGACTGTTCCCAAACTTTGTTTTTTGCTTCTGCAACCTTTTTCCGGATTTTTGCTTGTTGTGCATTAAGCTCTATTTTATCTTGATTTCTGGTATTTAACCATTTTAAATATTTTTCTTTCTTTAATTTCACTTCCTTTTTAATTTCTTCATTCCAGTAGTATAATGGATGGTTTGTACGTGTTTCTTCTGTTTCTCCTAAAGCTTCCTTGGCTGCTTCATGTAGTTTATTTACAATATAATGATATTGATCTTCTGTATTATCAAACTCTGTTTCTACCAATTTTTCATCTAATCTCTTTTGATATAAAAATATTGTGCTTTCATTCTCAAAACTATTCAAATTATATTTAGGAATTTTGATTTCTGTTTGTATATTTTCTATAGGACAATTTCGATTTTCTTCAGTGCTTTTTCCTCTGAAGGGGAATAAAAATTTGGAATTTACCAAATAATGATCGCTAAGAGTTACCCCTCTATATACTCTTATGTCATGTATTTTTATCCTCGTTTGCTGTTTAATTATAATATAGTCTATTATTGATTTTTGATTCAATGTATCTTTATGCCATGTGTATTTATGTATTTCTTTATGTTGATAAAAGCCATTTAATATTTTCAATGAATCTTGTTCACAGATATCAATAAGTCTATTACCATTATCATTTATAACATTTTCTCCAAATGGTCCTATAATTTTATTTCCAATTTTACTTCCAGTTCTACTGTTAAAATCCCCTGCAATAATAATCTCCCTGGTTTTCCCGATATCCTCTATGATTCCATTTAAATTATTATAGAAATCATCCTTTTTACAAATTGGTTCATCTTCGCTTATTCCATATACTCCTATAATAGTAATTTTGTATCCATGAATATCAATATTAATTTTAATCAGATTTTCATCAATAGGTTCCCAGTTTGTGACCATTCTTTTGAATTTGTTTTTCATCAATATTGATATCCCCCGTTTTGCTCTTTGATTTTTTGGGACACCACTATAGAAATGTGTATATGATCCTATTCGTTCAATACCTCGTCCTTTTTTCTTAGTTTCTGGGAGTATAATAATATCTTGATTTCTAGCCTCCATTTCTTTAATCACTTCTCCTACTTTATTTTGTAATCCTTGTATATTCCATACACCAATTAAGACAGTCCGTTTTCTTAGCCTTTTTCGTCTCCTATTATATCCGTCCTGCTGTAATCTTATAGGCTTTTTAACCAGTGAGGTTTTTCCAATGAATGGGGAGTTGGCCCATCGCATTAACCCCCAACCTGGAGGACCAGGTAATTTTTGCTCAAGGTTTTCTTCCTTTAGCCTTTGGTAATCCAATACCTAGACTACAAGGTAGTAGTTGCTAGTTTTGGTCCACCCCGGGTATTTTATTTCCCCGGTACCCTCCATATCTGGTGGGCATTCCCCTATCCGCCACCTGGGGAGGCGCCCGATGGGAGACTAGCAACTCCACATGGGACTGTGGATTTCTGCGGATAAAATATTGAAACCAGTCAGTACCAGCCATGTTATTTTGATGCCAAGGAGGAGGAATGTTTTTAGCATTAAGCTGCGCACCACATTGATAAGCTAGTTTCCTTACTTCTATAGGAAGTAATTCAAAATATATTTCGGCGCACTTGAGTAGATAGGAAGTCATCTTACCCTCTTTCTCTGCAGTAAATAGGGGAGAGCGGGGCATGTTGAGACAAATTTTCTGATTTTATTTTTTACATTTTTTTGTTTGAATTTTGTTTTAATTGGGAAAATTATGATATTATACTTCAATTAGTTGTGCACTTTTCTATGGTACTGACGCTCTGATTAACCACATATATCTCCCAAAATTAAAATATTTGTTTAATGCTGCAAAGTGTATCAATGTTCCCTACATGGGGGCAAGTTGATACTAGCGAGAGGCAAGTTGATACAATGTATAAATAATAAGCTAATTGACATTAAGGTATCAAATAATCACTCAATAGATAATCGAAATCATTTATTAAGCAGAATATAACACAAAGGTAACACAAGATATATTATTAACTTATTTTAAACACACAGATCATGAGATTGTGTCCATAACCTACTCTTTATCACTGATTACAAAGTCAGATGTACAGTGAATACAAGTGCACATCTTACAGTCTTTACCACATTCTATACGGGCCCATTCTTTGCAAGACATGCACTGTATACAGTCCTCACCTGGCTTGGATTCGGAGAATGGCTCCAAACGTATGAGACACAAGGTGTCTTTCTCTTCCTCAGACTCTGATGCAACCTTCATTTTATTCTTTGGGACGCATTTCTTTTTAACATTTTAAAAAGCCTTTTTTTGTCGTTTTCTGACTTGGCTACCATTTTAGCTTCCTTTTCTTAGGCTTCCTCTTCCAGTCTCTCCTTTACTGGTGTGGTAGTAAGGATAGCGGATTTTAAAGGTTTCTTCCATTTTTTGAAATTTTTTCGCTCTCCAGCTTTAGGGTACGGGCAGATGTCTTGAGGACTTACAGTGAATACACCTAGAGAAACATCCGTACTTGTAGATGGAACTGCAGTTGTAGTCTCAGTTCCGTTCCGTTCACTTTGGACTGTAGACCATCAGCGTTGCTTGTCCCAGCCTGAGAAGTCTTGACAGTGCTGTCTTGTGAAGTCATCTCTCTATCCGTGAATGCGCTGGACAAGAAGTCATCATCAGTAAACACTTCTCTGTTGTATGGCGCGATTCCTGTTGCTTGAAATCCAGATATAATATTTGTAGGATGTATTGCTCTAGGTAGTGCCATCTTTACTATGCCAGGAATGTCGTAGATTGTTACAGTTTTCCCTGGATTGTTGATCATCCAGTCGTCGACTGAAGCGAAGTAAAATTTCTTGAAAGGCCCATAAACCGACCTGTCAAGCGGTTGCAGGCGGTGGGAAGTGTGTGGGGGAAACAACAACATGACGATACCATTTTCTTTGCAGAAGTTGAGCACTTCAGTAGATAATGTGATTCATGGTTATCCAAAACCAACAAGCAGGGATAACCCTTGGTAGATCTTACGTGCCCATGAAAATGTTTAATGAACTTCAAAAACGATTCAGATGTAATCCATCCGGATGGGTAGGAAGTTCCAATACATCCTGGTGGTCCGTTAATGATGAAGTGATCCGTGAAGAATATTCTTGGAAATATGAACATCAGAGGAACTGAGTTGCCAATGGCACCGACAGCCAATAGCATAGTGACAGTCTGCCCCCTTTCCACTGATGTAGCATTCCCTACTTGGCGTAATCCTTTCTGAGCAATGATTTTGTTTGGTCTCTGAACTGTTTGCACACCGGTCTCGTCGACATTCCAAATATCCTTAGGTTCAAATTTGTATTTATCTAAAGTAATCTTCAAATTGTCAAAAAATAGATCAATATTGGCTTTATTAAAACTGGTAGCGCGACTAAGGCTCATAGCCTCAGGCTTCCTGATTAATAGTCGAGGGTGTCTTTTCATAAATAAGCTAAACCAGTCCTTTGTAGCTATTTTATGGTTAATCCATTGTTGACGAATGGAGTCGGGGTATTGTAGCGTGTCACTTGTAAGGAAACATAAAAGCAAACCGAAAAGACGGATTATATTTACACTACAGTGCGGCTGTTATTCTGGAGAGCGCCTTTGACTTAGAGAAAGGCAAGGAACGGGGGAGTGTGTTGCTTGGTTGCCTTTGCACGAAGAAATCCGAAACAAACAGATATTTTAGAGGTCAGATGTTTTAACTTACATGTCAATGTTTCAATAGGTCATTACTTTTTGATGAAGGCAACTGAGAAATATTTATTTTATTTTGTTTTTATCAGACTAAAAATTTCGTGGGTGCGGCGCACGGTCAACCTTATTTTGTGGGTGCTCGAGCCCCGGCGTTGACCACTTAGTTAAGGGGGCAAACAGTAGCCATTGTAAAGACCTTTCATGGTGCTTGTGAGCCAACCACTAAACTCTGTTTCTTTTCCCCACCGGCGATTATACACTGAAGAGCCAAAGAAACACCAGTGTAACATCGTGTAGGGCCACCGCGAGCACGCAACAGTGCTGCAGTATGACGTGGCATGGACACGCCTAATGTCTGAAGTAGTGCTTGAGGGAATTAACATTATGAATCCTGCAGGGCTGTCAATAAATCCGTTAAGAGTACGAAGGGGTGGAGATCTGAGCGGCAGGTTGCAGGGCATCCCAGACACGCTGAGTAACGTTCATCTCTGGGGAGTTTGATGGCCAGCGGAAGTGTTTAAACTCAGGAGACTGTTCCTGGAGCCACTCCGTAGCAGTTCTGTACGTGCGCCATGTTGCATTGTCCTGCTGGAATTGCCTGACGGAATGCACAGTGGACATGGATGGATGCAGGTGAATCAGATAGGACGCTTACGTACGTGTCATCTGTCAGAGTCGTATATAGACGCATCAGGGGTCCCACATCACTCAAACTGCACACGCCCCTACCATTACAGAGCCTCCACCAGTTTGAACAGTCTCCTGCTGACATGCAGGGTCGATGGATTCATGAGGTTGTCTCCATACCCGTACACGTCAATCCGCTCGATACAGTTTGAAACAAGACTCGTCCGACCAGCCAACACGTTGCCAGTCATCAACAGTGCAATGTCTGGGTTGACGGACCCAGGCGAGGCATAAAGCTTTGTGTCGTGCAGTCACCAATGGTACACGAGTGGACCTTCGGCTCCGAAAGCTCATATCGATGATGTTTCGTTGAAAGGTTCGCGCGCTGACACTTGTTGATGGCCCAACATTGAAATCTGCAGCGATTTGAGGAAGGGTTGCACTTAGGTCACGCTGAACGATCTTCTTCAATTGTCGTTGGTCTCGTTCTTGCAGGTTCTTTTTCCGGCTGCAGCGATGTCGGCGATTTGATGTTTTACCGGATTCCTGATATTCACGGTACACTCGTGAAATGACCGTACTGGCAAATCCCCACTTCATCACTACCTCGGAGATGCTGTGTCCCATCGCTCGTATGCTGACTACTACACCACGTTCGAACTCATTTAACTTTTGATAATCTGCTATTGTAGCAGCAATAACCGATTTGACAACTGCGCCAGACACTTGTCTTATACTGGCGTTGCCGATTGCAGCTCCGTATGCTGCCTGTTTATATATCTCTATATTTCTATATGCATGCCTATACCTGTTTCCTTGGCACTTCAGTGTACTTCTATTTGTCGCAGAGATAAAAAGCTGACAGGTCATAGATCGCCAGGCGGCACTTGCACCGTCCGAATTAACAAGGAGACAATCTCAACCTGGGGTCACAGATTATAAATCCCTTTTGTGATAAGAAAGAACTCGTGAGTAAACTAGAGCCTCAATCCCACCCCGTCCGTTATGGCCGCCAACACACAACCGTTTTCGAGAAAAATTGGTTCGAATAATTTGACGAGATTCATGCACCCGTACGGTTGCATGAGCTACCGCTAAGGCTGCGTGGCCAAGAGGATGAGCACCCTATTACTAACCGGGCAGTCTGTGTTCAATTCGAGGCCATGTCTTTCTTCTTCTGTTTGTTTTTTCTGTTACTATCAGATGGCATGCTCCTCATTCTTCCACGATTTCGTCAACTAATAAGTGGATTTAAAATTAGTTGTTATAATATTTATTACAAAATTTCACAAAAATGTACGGAAAACCCGGAATAGTGTGTTGCATGCAACGTGCTTGCGTTGTGTTGTACAGGTGCCTGATGTCAGTTTGTGGGCTGGAGTTCCATGCCTCTTGCATTTGTGCAGTGACAGTTAATGGTGTTTGTGGATGACGTCCCGATTGGAGACAGATCTGGTGATCTAGCAATTCGAGGCGACACGTCGACACTGTAGAGCATGTTGAATTACCATAGCGGTACATGGCCGAGCGTTATTCTGTTGGAAAATACCCCATGGAATGCTGTCCGAGAAAGGCAACACAGCAGGTCGAATCACCAAATTGACAAACAAATTCGCAGTCAGGGTGCATGGGAAACCACGAGAGTGTTGCTGCTGTCACACAAAATCGCACCCCCACACCATAACCCTAGCTGCAGGCCCAGTATGTCGCAGACAGATTGATTGCAGGCTCTCGCTTGACACCACTGAAGTCGCAAAATGTGGCGGTTTGGGGTCAGTTGAATGGACGCTGCAGGGCGTCCGGCTCAGAGTTGTCCTTCAAGTAATCAATTTGTACAATTACTTGTCACTGTGGTGTCAAATGCTCCTCAAACAGTGCCACGTGGCCGTTCGCATTCCTGTTTTCTTATGATCGTACATTCCCCTGACCACTGCTGCCAGCAGTAATGTACAGTGGCTACATTCCTGCCGAGTCCTTCTGCAATATTGCGGAACAAATATCCAGCTTTGCCCTACTGGCGTCCTTGACTAACATTAGTTCACCGCGTCCAGTTTCAAAGGCAACTAATGTCCACAGCATGTATTTCAAGCGAACCTTATTTGCATCTTCATAGTGTCGATACTAGTTCCACTCTTACGCGACTGCAGAACATATGTGAAGCATGGGACACTGAAACTGCTACTTTCAGTAGTTCTAACAATTTGTAGCTACCTATATTCACAAGAGCACAATTGTGTCTACAGTGATTATTGCACTTCACAAAAACTTTCACTGCTAGAAAACTACTGGTTCAACATTTGTTAGGGGGCTCCAGTTTGTACTGTCTATTGACTGCGCTTAATGCTTTCTATCAAAACACATTAGGGGTAGGGTAGAGTGCGGCCAGTTGATCAACTTTTCACTTGATTGGTTATAGCTCCTCAAAGATAAGTCGTAATGGCTTCCTATGCATACTGGTCAGTAATTAATTTATCCCTTTGCAAAAACGTCCATAGTAATTTATTCCTAACAAGTTGCATTTAAGAGCTAGACGTGTTTAAATGCAAATAGTCAAGTACGCTCAACGTACCCCATAGGTGAGGTAAGTTGAGCAACAGTATGGGGCAAATTGAGCACTTAGAAATCTATCCAAACCACGGGTGCAATATTAGCTAGACATCAAATAAAATTCTTGTTTCACAATCAACTGTTTATTAAATGAAACAACAAGTTTACTGTTACCAGTCATTGTTTATTTATCTCCACGACGCGTTTCAAAGGTTTCAACCTTCATAATGAGGTAGATTAACATTTGTTAGTATGACATTTGTGTGTGTTTTGTGTTACGATTTTGTGGAGGAACTTGTGGCACTGTCTAGTGGAGAAACAAAACACTATCACAGAACATGGTTTTGGGTTTCTTTTGACAAAAAATTAAACTTGTATCTAACGGTAAACATAAAATAATTAAAATAAAGTACCTCCAGTGGTCACAGATTCCTTTCACTGTCGTAACACATCACATGTATACTGTCATATTTTGTAAGCAAATATGGCGTCGGAAACTATTGGGTGCGTGGATCGTATAGCAGAAGAGAAAAAAGTGTCACAAAGTACAAAGAATATACGTCCAAACAACATTATTACAGAATAAATTTTTTAAAGGATTTTGAGGTGTTGTTTGAGGTGTTGAATACATTCGTTGGAATAAGTACTTCAGATGGTATATAAAACAATTTTGACAAGTTAAAATAGCTTAAACTTCATATCCATTTATACAATCAGGTGAAGCGTTACAGACGTTAAGTATAATAATCATATTGGCTACAGTGGGAAATAACAATTTTGGTTGGGATTCATAGATAGAAATGAAATGCTGGAGGCAGAGAGGGAGGAAGAGAAAGAGAAAGTGAGAGGGGCAGAGAGGGTGGAAAGAGTGATTGTAAGAGAGCAAACTTTACAAGGCAAGGGGTTAAAAGCGGTAGCTCGTTTTTTTTTTACAGGTTACTATCCCTTGCTGTAAGGCTGCAATTTTGAATTTTTTTTTTTTAAACGAGGAAGGTAAAACAGAGGACACTACTTCCACCACATCAAGTGGATTTAGTGCTCACGTGCTCACACGGAGCCGTAAACACTTCCCAGTTTATCAATGGGGGTTGTTGTTGTTGTTGTGGTCTTCAGTCCTGAGACTGGTTTGATGCAGCTCTCCATGCTACTCTATCATGTGCAAGCTTCATCATCTCCCAGTACCTACTGCAACCTACATCCTTCTGAATCTGCTTAGTGTATTCATTTCTTGGTCTCCCTCTACGATTTTTACCCTCCACGCTGCCCTCCAATGCTAAATTTGTGATCCCTTGATGCCTCAAAACATGACCTACCAACCGATCCCTTCTTCTAGTCAAGTTGTGCCACAAACTTCTCTTCTCCCCAATCCTATTCAGCACCTCCTCATTAGTTACGTGATCTACCCAATTTATCTTCAGCATTCTTCTGTAGCACCACATTTTGAAAGCTTCTATTCTCTTCTTGTCCAAACTAGTTATCGTCCATGTTTCACTTCCATACATGGCTACACTACACACAAATACTTTCAGAAACGACTTCCTGACACTTAAATCTATACTCGATGTTAACAAATTTCTCTTCTTCAGAAACGATTTCCTTGCCATTGCCAGTCTACATTTTATATCCTCTCTACTTCGACCATCATCAGTTATTTTACTCCCTAAATAGCAAAACTCCTTTACTACTTTAAGTGTCTCATTTCCTAATCTAATTCCCTCAGCATCACCCGATTTAATTTGACTACATTCCATTATCCTCGTTTTGCTTTTGTTGATGTTCATCTTATATCCTCCTTTCAAGACACTGTCCATTCCTTTCAACTGCTCTTCCAAGTCCTTTGCTGTCTCTGATAGAATTGCAATGTCATCGGCAAACCTCAAAGTTTTTACTTCTTCTCCATGAATTTTAATACCTACTCCGAATTTTTGTTTTGTTTCCTTTACTGCTTGCTCAATATACAGATTGAATAACATCGGGGAGAGGCTACAACCCTGTCTCACTCTTTTCCCAACCACTGCTTCCCTTTCATGCCCCTCGACTCTTATACCTGCCATCTGGTTTCTGTACAAATTGTAAATAGCCTTCCGCTCCCTGTATTTTACCCCTGCCACCTTTATAATGTGAAAGAGAGTATTCCAGTTAACATTGTCAAAAGCTTTCTCTAAGTCTACAAATGCTAGAAACGTAGGTTTGCCTTTTCTTAATCTTTCTTCTAAGATAAGTCGTAGGGTCAGTATTGCCTCACGTGTCCCAATTGAAAAATATTATTAGTATTATCGGTACCATGCGTGCAATGGTTGTGCCAGGCGCGCGATATTGAATCTTTATCCTGTCATTAAAGTTGCGAGACCAGCACGGCCTTAAAGGAACCATTATCATGAGAATGGTTCTGCATTATTCTACTGTGACACAAAGGGTGATTTCACGTAATGAAAGGGATAATGTAAAGATTAAAGGACTCATTTATTTATCAGTTGAATATTGAACAATGATACAATCAAATGGGGGTGTGGGAAGAAAGAATTGAGTTCAGCATCCTGCCCCCACGTACGTCCATAATAAGCCACAATGGCAGGAGAAAAGGAATTTTAGAAACGATCGCTGTATTCACAAATGGAGTTCAATTTACTAAAGGAAGGGGTTGCAGGCTTGCAACAACCACCACCATGAATGAGCCAAAGACTAAGAAAGAGGCTACTGGGGGTGAATCGCTAGGTAGCATCCTGTACTAAAGGAATAAAACCTGCAAGACGCGACACTATTCATAGAGGCGATACTAGATAACTTTGGCTCGCGGTCCGACTACATTGACGAAACATGAAGGGGCGCCAGACACTCACCACGTGACGTAGGACAAAGAGCACAAGTTTTCAAGCTAGGAAGACCTAAATTCGAGTGAAATTTTGCACTGGAGAACTGAAAGAGCTTCTGCCAGACGAAGCGGAAAAGTGAGCATGAATGTATCCACTTTAGTGCCGAACTGTAAGCTACTGAGACTGAGCAACATATCGCACACATTATGCCTAACTGTACAAGGAAAACCTACGGTCTTATAACCCGGAAAAATTGCGTGAACCGTAATATAAGGAACGCACATCAGTAAAATGACCTATACGGTTCCCTCTGGGCCGCAGGGCGCGAAGCTACAGTTGCACGTCGGCGCTCCTGCTTACTTCGTCTTGTGGAAGAGCACCTCCAGCCTCAGGCACGGTCACACTAGAACTGCCTACCGCCCCTTTGTCCACTATCAAGCCGCGGAGGGCCGCGCGCACCTGAACTGGCGAATCAGAGGGCCGGAATCTCACAGGGAGGCGACCTCGCGACGTTAAAATCGAGCAGAAATAGCAGTTACAGGGTTGGGAAGGCAGGTTGGGGAACTGAGAACAGGAGAAACTTTGGCCACTACTGAACGTTGGTTCTTCAAACGACACCACGTGCTACCCTGGCGATCGGAAAAATGATAGGAAAAGGGGGAGCCATCATGGCTGACATAAGACTGCTGCCCTCGCCCATAAATTAAGAAAATTCCTAGCGCCAAGCTCCTCTCACAGATCAGCGTGAGACAAACTGTAAACATCGTCAAATAAATTAGGCAACCCATAGAAATTATTAACAGGGCCTGAATTATTATATTACAGAATACCAGAATGCTGGGATTAGAAATATGAAATACGAGCTCTGAATGGTGAATGAAGTGCACGTCCTTCAGGATCTTAAGATTATATCTGTTACATGTAATAACTGCATAAAGGATGTGGTAATATATTGGTTAATGCTTAAAAATATGCAGATGGATGTGCAAGTTGTGCCAGTAGTTGATGTACACATAGTTTCAAGCTGACAAGCGGGAAAAGCTGTTGATGTGATATCTGTAAATGAGGTCAATCTCTTGTACACACGGGGCTGTTGTGGTAACATAACTAAATATTTACGGTATATATTACTGTGTGTGTGTGTGTGTGTGTGTGTGTGTGTGTGTGGGTGTGTGGGTGTGTGCGCGCTTTGCAGTTTTTAATGGCGTAGGCTGTTGCTGAAAACAGATATGATACTATTGTAAATATTGTCATTTTATGATGGATTCAGGTTGTTTTGTCTGGTGGTTGTATATTTGGAGTGTTTCAAGGATGTCTAGTTTCCTGCCTGCTGTTATAAGCATTTGCAAATAGCTGTTTGTTTTATTATTTCGATTTCTTGATCACATTTGTCTTCAGAGAGTGGTAGTTGGATAGCTCTATCCTCTTCAGTCCCGAAGATAAACAAAGAATGGAAAAATGTTTCAGTTGCTTTTTTTGGTGCATCTGATGTCAAAGTAAGACAAAAAAACTAATTTTGAAATTTTATTTTATATAATGTTTGAGTAATTGAATGAATGTACACATGTGTGTACATTGGATCTCAACAGAGAAAAAAATGCCGATCTCATAGTATTTTCATATTTTTATTACCAATGAAAAATGTACACATTACTTCTCATTTTTACGTGCACATTACATTGTATGAACACATTACTTCTCATGTTTATGGAATTTAGCAAAACAATTGTTTTTTAATACGCACAAATAAACTTTGCACTTTTTACACATTATGCGGGAACGTGACTTGCACCCTGGTAACCGACACCTTGAGGCAAAACTACTCTCAATATATTCAGGAAGGTGGTCAACCCTGTCACATTTGCTTTCTGTAGTTGGCTTTGGTACAATTCGTCTTCGTTTTGTGGGCTGATGCTGCTCATCTTCATCAGAACTGCTGACGTACTCCTGTGTCACACTCGAAGAAATTTCTTTCGACAGTTCCAGTGAGTCTACAATTTTGAAGACTTTACCAAGTCGTGGGACAAGTGAATTCTGAAGTTTATGAGAGACATCCACTTCTGTTTTGGTATCCCTTCTTTTTGACAACACCTTTTGTACATAATGCATGAATTAATTATGGCTAAATCAGTGAAGTGGTTGAATACTCTGACAGTCCACTTTTTTGTTCTGATGTTTGACCTATAGTATGCCATGTATCTATCACAAAGATCAATGCCACCCATATTGCGATTATAGCTTTTGATGATGGCTGGTTGTTTGACACTAACCTTTGTTTTTTCTGTATTACTCCATCGTTTGCAGGTACCCTCTGGTTCGCTCTCCATGCACGAGGATTACAAAGTGACGGATTTATTGTCCTTCCATTTGAGGGCACAAATTTCCTGGTCCTCCCTTACGTACTCACCCACTGCCCCCGCTGCAGCTCCTGATCTGTCTTGAACTTAGAAGCTACTTCTTTTATTCTTTTGGCCATCACAGTTCCTGTCTGAAATATATTCCTGTCTAGTAAAAGCTGAACAGATTTTGAACTGGTGAAAAATCTGTCACTGTAAATTACATGATTGTAATCATCTGATGCCGCTAAAATAAAATTTTTGAGGCCAAGTGGATTAGGTTTGGAAGGTACATATGTTCGCATCTTACACCTCCCCGTGAATGGAATCATCTGTTCATCCACAGAAAGGTGTTGAGACCTGGGTAAACTAATACATTTATTTCTAAAAGCATCAATTAAAGGTCTAACCTTCCAAAGTTTGTCATTTACGTCATGATCTTCCAAATTATTTACAAAATGCAGATTATTTCGTAATTTGTAGTATCTATCTCTTGTCATGGTTGATGATACAAGTGGAATATCCAGTTGCATGTTCCAGTAAAGTCTTGCCTGGGGCAATTTCAATGTACCCATCAATATCTCAATTCCGACAAGGGACAAAATTTCATTAGTATTTGTATCCAGACTTTTTGAGTTCTTTTGGCAATGATATAAATTAGTTTGTCCTGCAACATTTTTCCCTGAAATTTTTATCGAAGTACTCGAAGAAAAACTGTGAAGGGTTTCTCAGTTCACCATCAGTCTGTTGTTCAAAGTTGTCGTCAGAAGGCTGTCGATTACACATCCTGCAAACAAATAGAACCACTGAAAAATACTGATCTAAATCGTGTCAGATGACACACAGAACTACACCAATGTATTGCTTTCTTAGATTGCCTCCATCTTAGTGGACGACAGTGAGGAGATGAAGGTGATGCAGGTGCCTCAGGAGTAACATCCCCAGTGCATCCTTCAACTTCAAGCACACCAATTCGTTCAGGTGGAGTTGGAGGTTCATCAACAGGATCATCTTCGTCTGACAGGGAACTCAAGTCACTCGTCTCGAGCAGTTTTATAATTTCATCGTCTGTTAGAGCTGAGAAGCGAAAATGAAATAAAGTGAAAGTAACTGTTGATGTAATGGAATAAAGAAATGAAACTGAACCTAATAACAGTCGTGCACATCAGGTCTCAATTCAGGAAAACGTCATTTGGCAGGATGACACTACAAAGACCTGATGTGCACATATGTGTACGTCGAGACTGAAGAGGCTATTGATCATGTACTGGAATGCTGCCATTTTGTGGGCTGTGGGATGACTAGAGGAGTTGTTGATTGTAGTATATGTTGTGGTAGGCTTCCAATAAATATCAAACTGATGTCTGTTATTCCTTATTCTAATGGTAAGGTCTAAGAAATTTATACTGTCCTCTGTTTGGTGTCCAACTGTGATTTTATATTTTCATGGGATTTGTTGAATAACTGGTTCAACTCACTGATATTATCCTTAATGCCTTTGATTAAAATGATGGTATCATCTACATATCTATAGTAGTAGATGATAGTACAAATCTGTTTCTCTTCTTAGAGGATCAGATAATGCCACGTGTGTGGAGTCGTATGCTCTACACTATGCAGACTTGGAGAGTAACCACTGGACTCAGTGCCGGAAATTTCTCCAGCGTACTTCTCTCCACGCTCTCCAAGCAGGGCAGCCAGACACCGCGACTGCTCCGGTCCAGTCGCGACCCCAGAGTCCACTTAGATTTTTGCAAACGTAGCCGTTCTTCGCCGCATGGATCCGTGCGTGTTGGTAGCCAATCACGACACAGACGTCAATGTATCCGTGCGCGT
Organism: Schistocerca americana; assembly: GCF_021461395.2. Classification (NCBI taxonomy): domain Eukaryota; kingdom Metazoa; phylum Arthropoda; class Insecta; order Orthoptera; family Acrididae; genus Schistocerca; species Schistocerca americana. The sequence continues at coordinate 200,064,718 of NC_060127.1, forward strand.
TTGTACCCAACCACGACACAGAATTCTCCCGCGGTTACTGTTGCCGCCAAACTTTTAATGTGTATCTCTACGCGGTCTGCGCCAATCCCGTCACATCATTCTTCCGCAAATTTTCCACTGTGTAGCCAAATCGTCTTTCGCATATAGCTCCTTCTCACTTCTTGTCGCGATGGCTCAGCCTCTCCCAATGTGCCAGCCAACAAAGGGGTCCGGCCGTCTTCCAGCCTCTGAGCCCATCTCGTTAGTTTAACATCACACACAACTTCCTTTTCTGTTTCCATTCTCTCCTTCCGGTGGGCCAATTATCTAGTTTTGTTAAATGACTATCTCTGCGTATTAGTACTGATTTAGCTTCATGTATGGTGCAAAATCTGCTACCTTACACAGTAATGTGGGTTGAAGGGATTTGTTTGGTTTTTGTAGGTTGGCATTGATTATACTGTAGTGTGGGATCTATTGGCACAGAGGAATAAAGGTTTTGTATGTCTAATGAAGTAAGTGTGGCTCCATCAGGTTCTTCTATGTTCTGTTGCGTTTTTAAGTGTTCTATCATTATTGAATGTGTATCCTTCATTGGGAATTTTGAAGAGCATTTTGTTGAGCTGGAATGTTGGGCTGTTCCTGCAGTTCACTGGATCTCAGATGGGGGTCCCATTTTTGTGCATCTTAGGTAGTGATCTAAGGCAAGGTGCTTCTGGGCTCATTGTTACAATATTTCTTGTTTCTTGGATAGTGAGTAGAAACTTGATATTGTTTGAAATGTGTTTAATCTCTTTTCGTATTCTGGCTGTTGGAACTTTATGTATCTCTGTTATATTGTTGGTTTGGAAGAAGTCTAAAGTTTCTTGTACATTACAACAGTTGTTCATTACAACAGTTGTTACCCTTGTCAACTTTTACAGTTATTGCATTATTCATGTTTAATTTAGTTTTAATGGTACATGTAAGGACTTTTCTTTTCTTGTATGCTGGGAATGGTATTGCAGTTTCCTTCTCAATAATTTCATTAATTTTATGGCAGGCTGTTATTCCGCCATTTTGCTTCTTAAAGGCGATGTTGAGATCTGTTCGACACTAGCAATGAGCTTTTCTTGGTTATTTTGTTACAGTGGAGCTTGAACGTTGTGTTTTAAACATCTGCATAGTACTGTCTCTTCTTCTGCAGCGAATATTATGTTCGTGTTGTTGAGGAAAGGTGTGTAGAATGTGTGTTTCCTCCGGCTGTTATGGTTCAGTTTGGAAGGTAGCGGTTGCTTTATGAGATTGGCTAGTTTTTTCTTCTGTGTAGTTTTTGTTTTCTGTACAATTAACTCGATGTACTTTCTGACTTTTTCGGTTATGGAATTATATTCTAGTCCATGAAGCAACTTTCCCAACAGTAATTCTGCATTTTAAAGCTGTGTGTTGAACATTAGTTCTTTCAGTTCGTTTTTCACCCAGAGTTTTCGTGCTTTTTCCAGTGTTGTCTTTGCAGTCGTCGTGTTTGTTTTCACGTCAGTCTTGACATAATTTGGATTGACGTTATTTTTGAGACAATTTCTATGGAAGTGAATATGCTGTGTTGTCATTGCGAGCTTTTCTGTACTCGGAAATAGCCTTGATTGCCTGACTGGGCAGATTAAATGCGAACATTTTATTTATAGTCTTCTAATGACGTAACAGTAAAATTAATTTTCTTTTAATAAAAAAATAGAATCAACAAAACATTAACGTATCTCAAGATTAACTTCTGGATTAGACCCAGTCTTTCTATTCAAAATCAGACTTGAATATTAATGTAATTATTAATATAACTTATATTAAAAAAGAAAATATTAATACTATAGTGGAAACTTAATCGTCGTTGTCACTGTTGTAATTTACATAAATGAAAGTAAGACCAGCATTTGGCGCACATTTTATATGTGTCAATCGCCTGCAAACTTGAGACTGGATCAATGTTTCACCTGGTAAACTTACACAATTGCCTTCGCAACAAACCAGACAGAAACAGTCATCATTGTTGCTTTCCTCACTTGACCGAGGTATTTATTTTAGGAACACTCCCTTTTTTTCTTTCAATGTTTTTTCTTGGCTTTTTAATTTTTGTAGTGGTTTTATTTTGTTCTTCTTGCAACGCGTTCTTTTCGGGAGTGTCTGTTAACAGCAGTTTTCCTCTTCCTTCTGTTACTCTTGGTTGATTTTCTAGGTCCTGCTTTTGGATATGGTGGAACAATTTGTGGAGAAATGTATACGTTCGATCGAACAGCTGGTTTTCTTGATTGCTTTTCAGTTTGGCTGGTGTACGTAGTGTAACACGCCCGGGGGTGCAATGGGGGTTGGGGTACCTTCAGACTGGTTGTCGTTTCGACCGTTTCTCACTTAGTCCGCACCACGTACCTGACAATCCCGCGGCGGTCGTATCGTCCTGCTCCACACTGCCGCTGGCTTGCCTGAAATTATCTGTCTAAATACGCAAGCGGGTTTATGGGAGCCACTCAACGTCAAGCACAACACCGTCCTACGTCTGGTATGAACATCTGTATTCTGAGACGATAAGAAATCACAGGTTGCACTGCTTACATTCTAAGTCATAAGTTTTGATGTCAACTTCTAGGTGATTGTCCACAAAATCACTTGGACGAGCGGACGCGTAACCGAACACGGCGGGGATGATAGTTGATGATGCGAAAGCCGAATAATCGAACGAAAGTTCTTACGCTCGCCACGCATACAAAGATATTTGGTACCAGTCCTCCTTGACACTAGTAACAAATTTTAACACTGTTCACAAAGTTAAATTTACAGTTCACAGTTCTCAGTTGTACGAGCGTGCGCGTAACCGTCGCGGCGCGGCTGATAATTGATGATGCGGGAACGCGATGACCGAACGCACGTTCTCACGCTCGCTACAAGACAGTGGCACTTGTTTGCACTCATTCATGGTAACTAATTTTTGCTGATTCACATCAGTTCATTCTGAGAGACCGAACACGGCGCGGATGATGATACTGTACGGTACGACACGCAACGAGAGGATACGCAATTAATTATCGGCGGCACTGCTCATTTGTTAATTACTTCTTGACGCCCTTTCCAAATCATTTGCATGTTTTATCACTTTACTATAATAGCACTTGTAGCAACACTTCAACTTCCGTGCTAACAATGCCTCTCACATCCAGAGCTACCTGCAACACAACAAAACAGTTCCGTGTCCAGCGCTCGACTCTGCAGACGCGGCTGCCCGCAAACATACTCCACAACCAATCCAGCGATATCACAGTACGCTTACATTACCGCACGAAAAAGTTTTCGGATTGTCGAAGAGAATATCGAAATCCAGATAATTTCCTACTGCAGGAGGTTAGAGAGATGGTGTGAGGGTAGGGGGGTATACTGCCCCATCCCACGGGCATAGACCCACTGCCACATTGTGGACCAGACGTGGGTTACTCACAATCGTAGAAACATAAACTACAGTTCATAGCGTGTAGGCTTTCACGGCCGGCGTCTTCAGTAATTAAAATTTCCGGGCTGAGAGGTCGTGGTCCAATAGTAGAAATACTTCTCCCTGACGTTTCGTTGCCAGCTGCGGGCAACATCATGTGAGGTGAGTCTACGACTGGCTGCTAGGCCGTGGAGGTCCTGTTTATATAGAGCGTGTAGAGGGCGCCACCGCTCGTCACGTGTTGTCGACAGTAAAACTATCTCTGCCTGGCGTCATTACTCTCGATCGAAGGTAATCGATTGTCACATCTTTGGTACAAAGTCGATCGCCATATCTTATCTAACTGCAAGCCTTCTTCTTTCCTGTTAAAATTATTGTGGTGTTTAAAAATCTCTACAGCCTCTCTATACATACGTGCATAATAATGCGATGTCTTAGCTAGCACGCTCGTCTCACTAAATTTTATTTCATGGTCACCCGTTTCAAAAACATGTTCCGCTACAGCCGATTTGTCCGTGTGTCCCACTCGACAGTTCCTTTTGTGTTCAGTTAGGCGAGTATTGATACTTCTTTTTGTGGTTCCAGTAATAAATAATAATAAAGAACAGTTGCCAAATACGCAGAATTTTACATAATTAATAGACCCTACCTACAGTGCAACTTGTACAGCAAAACTCACTCACAGAACAGTGGATATACAAGTAGTTAATACACTAAGACACAAGAATATTAAGTCTCTGAAATAGAAAGTTCTACAAATACAATAGGTTAGATATGATAGGCAGGTGCCTGAAAGAAAGAGATAAAAAATAGTAGAAAAACACACGCGGATTTAGGATGATGTCTGGGATTCATAGAAAATGCAGTTAACTATAAAAATTTTTACTATATTCTGAAAACGTTAAAGCGTAAAGTTCCAGACAAAAGTTTACCCAAGCCATGCTACCATCAGCTCTTGTGCTATCAGAGCTGTTCAGAGTCTATTGCACGGATCCTGTTATCCCTAGATAACGAAACTATTCAATAATCGTTAACGATGTAAATGTTAAAAGTGAATGGTGACCAAAATTTGATGTTAATACTAAGGTGACCATATTTTCTAGACGCAATATTTGAGCCGGTAAACGAGTCTCACTTTAACAAATATCTTGATCAACAGCAGCTTAGTTTCTTCACAACATCCAGGAGGAAAACTTGGGATAGCCATCAACAAGTCCACATATAATTCACGACAGTTTTTCTTGTGAGAATGTTCATCCAAAACTGAAGCCATCTGATTTGCACAATCCCTCAAAAATATACAAACATTTTCACTGCAAAAAACCAAGCTTCCATAATTGTCTTCATAACTTTCGAAATGGCAATAAAATTTGTCATTTGCATCTAAGTCCTGGCTGTTGTCTACAAGTAGATTCCTGCGCTTGACACAATTATGTAAAGAAAAAAGTTTCTTCAAGATGTAACAAACACATATCTCATTCTGTTTTGTTCTCCAAGGTCCGCTGGAACTTCCACATTTGGTAGCTTTGTTGTAGAGCTTGTATCACTACTGCGTAACAACGGTGAGACCTTTAATGTTTGAGCAGATTTCATGTCCAGTATTGCCTGACCCCAGTCAATTCCTTCACAATTACTGCTTGCCACATTAGAAGAGTTTATCAGTTTGCTTAGTGTACAGTTGTTAAATGCAGCACAAAACTGCCTTGGAGATGGGTTACTGCAAAACCACCTCTCTACCTTATAGTTGAAAAAAAGTTTTCCAATGTGTCTTGGTTAATTTTATGTGAGAATAAGTACAATTTTGTTCCAGTCAGTACCTCGGCAGCAAGCATTTCCAAAGCACATTTATTGCTTAGAAGCCCCTTTACGCATTTTACCCTCAGGGAGTAATCTTTCCCATCACAGCCTACAAATTTCCAAGAGTGAATCCATGGCTTCATCACATGTAGAACATCCAGATGCTCTGAATCACTCCTAATACAGTTCCTTAGATGCGCAGGCCCTTTAGCACTGGATATATTAAAGATATCAAAAACGTCATTAACTTTCTGACATAAGTCTGAAGTGCAAATTGCAGATAATGGCATACTACCACAAAATACAAGTCTGTCAATACCAGCTGCCACTGTGTGGCTTAACACACGAACTGCAGTACCCACTTTCATTTTTGAAAAAGCTGGCAGTTCGACAGCTTTTTTAGTCAGCTTGGGAGCTAACTTGTATTTCCTGTGCAAGTCATTTGAATATAGCTGAGAAATGTCCTTCCAAGAAGCAGTACCAACCAAACCATCATTTGATGTATGAATTACGTCATACCTAAACAGGTTGTTTCCGATACTCTTAAACAAATGTGGGGTGTCGTAGAAGAAATAGATCTTCTGCTCCTCATATACCAAACTTGGTTTGTCTTGTGTAATTCCCAGCCTCTTTCTCCAGTCCACAAAATTTGAACCCTGATCGGTCACACAAGTCTTGACAACCAAGCCAATTTCCTTAAGTCTTTTGACTACTTCATAAAATATAGCAGTCAGATGGATAGCTCCCACTGTTCCTATACAAAAACAGTACAGCAATGGTTGTTTGAAACATGAAAAAAGGCCATTAATCATTATCACCAACACACTGTTGGCAATTTTAGCTGTGCATGTAAACTCCAAGTCCTCAAAATCAAGAAAACTGCCAGAAGTGCTGTCATATGTCAAATTTGCCATTAGAGACATTTCATCCAATGACATATTCGCAAGTTTATCATTATCAGAGAAATGCTGCACCTTTTGCTTTAAAAGATAGAATATATTGTCACTTATCCCACATTTTATTTGTATGTCTTCCACATACCTTTGTAATGTACGCACTGATGGAAGCATAAAACATTCTGACAAACACCTTTATGCCTGTTGCTGCAATATAATAAATTTAGAGCAAATAGCTTATTTTCGTCTTTCCATCTTGCAGCACGTTTCTCTTTCAATGGCATGCTAATCTGGCTTAACAACAAGTCAAGGGCATCTTTTTTTAAATATCAGGATCCTATAGTCTTCAATATTCGTTTGCCCTTGTTCACTTGATACTTCTGATACAGCTTCTGTCGCTGTCTGTAGGCACTTTCCTTGTCCCATAATAGTTTCGCTCGAAGTCTAGCGATTTGCACATTCTGACCTTCTCACGCTTTTGTAAGACACGAACAGCTGCACTTAATCTAACCACACCATCGTCAAAGCACGTCTGTGTTGATGATTCACACGAATCTGGCACTGATACATGGAGAGTTAAACTGGCTGCTTCTGTGTCATAGGACTGTTTTACTGCTTTAGATTGAGTGTCGAATCTTTGTAGCAGTTTCCTCTTCATCGTCAGTTGAGGTGGCTTGTTTGGATTGTCAAACAGTGTGGATACTGCATTCCACACGAGTTCGTTGTTGTCTGCGTTCATGAACTGGTTTTGTTCGAAATGTAGCGAACAAAACCTAATATTATTATACAGGTAAGCTGGGTCTTTCTTCATAAGGTCTTCTAGTCCGCTATTAACTAGCCATTTTCTGCACCTAAAGCGAAACAGTCATCATTTATACACATATAGTTTGCAAGTGAATCCTGACGATACAGTTTAGTAACATGATGATATATACCTCTCAGGATCCTTAGGAAACCTAAAAAAAGGAAGCTGTGGTGTCATCTTCCTGTTGTTGCTGCAATTTATTGCGTTACAATCGCTCCCGCCAGTAAAAACCATTGTATAAATCAAAATAAACAATCACTATTTGCTTTCACGATCGCGCCGAAATCACAGTGTAACCTACCGGCCGCTTGGGGCGCTGCTGGCGCTGTAGGCAACAAAATCGAGGCGGAGTGTGGCGACTGTTATGTTAGACTGTGTTGATACTGTACGATACGACACGCAACGAGAGGATACGCAAATAATTATCGGCGGCACTGCTCGTTTGTTAATTACTTCTTGACGCCCTTTCCAAATCATTTGCATGTTTTATCACTTTACTATAATAGCACTTGTAGCAACACTTCAACTTCCGTGCTAACAATGCCTCTCACATCCAGAGCTACCTGCAACACAACAAAACAGTTCCGTGTCCAGCGCTCGACTCTGCAGACGCGGCTGCCCGCAAACATACTCCAGAACCAATCCAGCGATATCACAATACGCTTACATTACCACACGAAAAAGTTTTCGAATTGTCGAAGAGAATATTGAAATCCAGATAATTTCCTACTGCAGGGGGTTAGAGAGATGGTGTGACGGGAGGGGGGTATACTGCCCATCCCACGAGCATAGACCCATTGCCACATTGTGGACCAGACGTGAGTTACTCACAATCATGGAAACATAAAGAACAGTTGCCAAATACGCAAAATTTTACATAATTAAAGGACCCTACCTACAGTGCAACCTGTATAGCTAAACTCACTCACAGTATAGTGGATATAGAAATAGTTAATACACTAATACACAAGAATATTAAGCCCCTGAAATAGAAAGTTCTACAAATACAAATACAATAGGTTAGATCTGATAGGCAGGTGCCTGAAAGAAAGAGAGAAAAAAATAGTAGAAAAACACACGCGGATTTAGGATGATGTCTGGGATTCATAGAAAATGCAGTTAACTATAACAATTTTTACTATATTCTGAAAACGATAAAGCGTAAGGTTCCTGACAAAAGTTTACCCAAGCAATGCTACCGTCAGCTGTGGTACTATCAGAGCTGTTCAGAGTCTATTGCACGGATCCTATTATCCCTAGATAACGAAACTGTTCAATAATCGTTAACGATGTAAATGTTGAAAGTGAATGCTGACCAGAATTTGAGGTTAATACTCATCAAACGCCATGCTAGTAATTATAGAAGGTCTGTCCTGCGGCGACATTTCACGCAATGAAGGGGATAATGTAAAGATTAAAGGACTCATTTATTTATCAGTTGAATATTGAACAATTATACAATCAAATGGGGGTGTGGGAAGAAAGAATTGAGTTCAGCATCCTGCCCCCACGTACGTCCATAATAAGCCACAATGGCAGGAGAAAAGGAATTTTAGAAACGATCCCTGTATTCACAAATGGAGTTCAATTTACTAAAGGAAGGGGTTGCAGGCTTGCAACAACCACCACCATGAATGAGCCAAAGACTAAGAAAGAGGCTACTGGGGGTGAATCGCTAGATAGCATCCTGTACTAAAGGAATAAAACCTGCAAGACGCGACACTATTCATAGAGGCGATACTAGATAACTTTGCGTGAACCGTAATATAAGGAACGCACATCAGTAAAATGACCTATACGGTTCCCTCTGGGCCGCAGGGCGCGAAGCTACAGTTGCACGTCGGCGCTCCTGCTTACTTCGTCTTGTGGAAGAGCACCTCCAGCCTCAGGCACGGTCACACTAGAACTGCCTACTGCCCCTTTGTCCACTATCAAGCCGCGGAGGGCCGCGCGCACCTGAACTGGCGAATCAGAGGGCCGGAATCTCACAGGGAGGCGACCTCGCGACGTTAAAATCGAGCAGAAATAGCAGTTACAGGGTTGGGAAGGCAGGTTGGGGAACTGAGAACAGGAGAAACTTTGGCCACTACTGAACGTTGGTTCTTCAAACGACACCACGTGCTACCCTGGCGATCGGAAAAATGATAGGAAAAGGGGGAGCCATCATGGCTGACATAAGACTGCTGCCCTCGCCCATAAATTAAGAAAATTCCTGGCGCCAAGCTCCTCTCACAGATCAGCGTGAGACAAACTGTAAACATCGTCAAATAAATTAGGCAACCCATAGAAATTATTAACAGGGCCTGAATTATTATATTACAGAATACCAGAATGCTGGGATTAGAAATATGAAATACGAGCTCTGAATGGTGAATGAAGTGCACGTCCTTCAGGATCTTAAGATTATATCTGTTACATGTAATAACTGCATAAAGGATGTGGTAATATATTGGTTAATGCTTAAAAATATGCAGATGGATGTGCAAGTTGTGCCAGTAGTTGATGTACACATAGTTTCAAGCTGACAAGCGGGAAAAGCTGTTGATGTGATATCTGTAAATGAGGTCAATCTCTTGTACACACGGGGCTGTTGTGGTAACATAACTAAATATTTACGGTATATATTACTGTGTGTGTGTGTGTGTGTGTGTGTGTGTGTGTGTGTGTGTGTGTGTGTGTGTGCGCGCTTTGCAGTTTTTAATGGCGTAGGCTGTTGCTGAAAACAGATATGATACTATTGTAAATATTGTCATTTTATGATGGATTCAGGTTGTTTTGTCTGGTGGTTGTATATTTGGAGTGTTTCAAGGATGTCTAGTTTCCTGCCTGCTGTTATAAGCATTTGCAAATAGCTGTTTGTTTTATTATTTCGATTTCTTGATCACATTTGTCTTCAGAGAGTGGTAGTTGGATAGCTCTATCCTCTTCAGTCCCGAAGATAAACAAAGAATGGAAAAATGTTTCAGTTGCTTTTTTTGGTGCATCTGATGTCAAAGTAAGACAAAAAAACTAATTTTGAAATTTTATTTTATATAATGTTTGAGTAATTGAATGAATGTACACATGTGTGTACATTGGATCTCAACAGAGAAAAAAATGCCGATCTCATAGTATTTTCATATTTTTATTACCAATGAAAAATGTACACATTACTTCTCATTTTTACGTGCACATTACATTGTATGAACACATTACTTCTCATGTTTATGGAATTTAGCAAAACAATTGTTTTTTAATACGCACAAATAAACTTTGCACTTTTTACACATTATGCGGGAACGTGACTTGCACCCTGGTAACCGACACCTTGAGGCAAAACTACTCTCAATATATTCAGGAAGGTGGTCAGCCCTGTCACATTTGCTTTCTGTAGTTGGCTTTGGTACAATTCGTCTTCGTTTTGTGGGCTGATGCTGCTCATCTTCATCAGAACTGCTGACGTACTCCTGTGTCACACTCGAAGAAATTTCTTTCGACAGTTCCAGTGAGTCTACAATTTTTGAAGACTTTACCAAGTCGTGGGACAAGTGAATTCTGAAGTTTATGAGAGACATCCACTTCTGTTTTGGTATCCCTTCTTTTTGACAACACACTTATGTGTTCCGAATCCAACACGCTACCCATTGCACCACAACAACCACAATAATTTAGGTGCTCTCCTACTTATTAGTAGCTAAACTTTCGACTCGACTTTAATTTAGATTACGTTTTAAATTACGATTTCACAATGAGATCAGTCTTAGCTTTAGTACCACTACATTCTGAGAGGCAAGACCTGATGTACACAAATGTGTACTTCAAATTCAACAGTCAATGTTTTTAAACTACGAAACTATCGTTTTCATTGCATACACATATCGCTTTCTTGATGTCTTGTTTGGAGTAAGACACGATAAAAACAGTAATACAATTCAAAAAGAATTATTGAAACTGAATTTATCTTTCTCGCGTGTCGCAGATGACGCCATCCTTCATATCGGAAGTTTCAGGATGCAAGAAAACCCGCTAAAACTGACTTGCGCACGACCTAGCGGCAGAAACAGAAACCGCATGATGTGCACAGTCGTGCACATCAGGTCTCAATTCAGGAAAACGTCATTTGGCAGGATGACACTACAAAGACCTGATGTGCACATATGTGTACGTCGGGACTGAAGAGGCTATTGATCATGTACTGGAATGCTGCCATTTTGTGGGCTGTGGGATGACTAGAGGAGTTGTTGATTGTAGTATATGTTGTGGTAGGCTTCCAATAAATATCAAACTGATGTCTGTTATTCCTTATTCTTATGGTAAGGTCTAAGAAATTTATACTGTCATGTGTTTGGTGTCCAACTGTGATTTTATATTTTCATGGGATTTGTTGAATAACTGGTTCAACTCACTGATATTATCCTTAGTGCCTTTGATTAAAATGATGGTATCATCTACATATCTGTAGTAGTAGATGATAGTACAAATCTATTTCTCTTCTCAGAGGATCAGATAATGCCACGTGTGTGGAGTCGTATGCTCTACACTATGCAGACTTGGAGAGTAACCACTGGACTCAGTGCCGGTAATATCTCCAACCTCCTCTTCTCCACGTTATCCAAGCAGGGCAGGCAGGCACCGCAACTGCTCCGGTCCAGTCCCGACCCCAGAGACCCACTCTGATTTTTGCAAACGTGGCCGTTCTTCGCCGCATGGATCCGTGCGTGTTGGTAGCCAATCACGACACAGACGTCAATGTATCCGTGCGCGTTTGTACCCAACCACGACACAGAATTCTCCCGCGGTTACTGTTGCCGCCAAACTTTTAATGTGTATCTCTACGCGGTCTGCGCCAATCCCGTCACATCATTCTTCCGCAAATTTTCCACTGCGTAGCGAAATCGTCTTTCGCATATAGCTCCTTCTCACTTCTTGTCGCGATGGCTCAGCCTCTCCCAGCGTGCCAGCCAACAAAGGGGTCCGGCCGTCATCCAGCCTCTGAGCCCATCTCGTTAGTTTAACATCACACACAACTTCCTTTTCTGTGTCCATTCTCTCCTACCGGTGGGCCAATTATCTAGTTTTGTTAAATGGCTATCTCTGCGTATTAGTACTGATTTAGCTTCATGTAAGGTGCGAAATCTGCTACCTTACACAGTAATGTGGGTTGAAGGGATTTGTTTGGTTTTTGTAGGTTGGCATTGATTATCTGTTTTGTGGGATCTTTTGGTACAGAGGAATAAAGGTTTTGTATGTCTAATGAGGTAAGTGTGGCTCCATCAGGTTCTTCTATGTTATTGACATGTAAATTCTGTTGCGTTTTTAAGTGTTCTATCATTATTGAATGTGTATCCTTCATTGGGAATTTTGAAGAGCATTTTGTTGAGCTGGAATGTTGGGCTGTTCCTGCAGTTCACTGGATCTCAGATGGGGGTCCCATTTTTGTGCATCTTAGGTAGTGATCTAAGGCAAGGTGCTTCTGGGCTCATTGTTACAATATTTCTTGTTTCTTGGATAGTGAGTAGAAACTTGATATTGTTTGAAATGTGTTTAATCTCTTTTCGTATTCTGGCTGTTGGAACTTTATGTATCTCTGTTGTATTGTTGGTTTGGAAGAAGTCTAAAGTTTCTTGTACAGATGTTGCTCTGTTCATTACAACAGTTGTTACCCTTGTCAACTTTTACAGTTATTGCATTATTCATGTTTAATTTAGTTTTAATGGTACGTGTAAGGACTTTTCTTTTCTTGTATGCTGGAAATGGTTTTGCAGTTTCCTTCTCAATAATTTCATTAATTTTATGGCAGGCTGTTATTCCGCCATTTTGCTTCTTAAAGGCGATGTTGAGATCTGTTCGACACTAGCAATGAGCTTTTCTTGGTTCTTTTGTTACAGTGGAGCTTGAACGTTGTGTTTTAAACATCTGCATAGTACTGTCTCTTCTTCTGCAGCGAATATTATGTTCGTGTTGTTGAGGAAAGGTGTGTAGAATGTGTGTTTCCTCCGGCTGTTATGGTTCAGTTTGGAAGGTAACGGTTGCTTTATAAGATTGGCTAGTTTTTTCTTCTGTGTAGTTTTTGTTTTCTGTACAATGAACTGGATGTACTTTCTGACTTTTTCGGTTATGGAATTATATTCTAGTCCATGAAGCAACTTTCCCAACAGTAATTCTGCATTTTAAAGCTGTGTGTTGAACATTAGTTTTTTAATATAAAGTTCTTTCAGTTCGCTTTTCACCCAGAGTTTTCGTGCGTTTTCCAGTGTTGTCTTTGCAGTCGTCGTGTTTGTTTTCACGTCAGTCTTGACATAATTTGGATTGACGTTATTTTTGAGACAATTTCTATGGAAGTGAATATGCTGTGTTGTCATTGCGAGCTTTTCTGTACTCGGAAATAGCCTTGATTGCCTGACTGGGCAGATTAAATGCGAACATTTTATTTATAGTCTTCTAATGACGTAACAGTAAAATTAATTTTCTTTTAATAAAAAAATAGAATCAACAAAACATTAACGTATCTCAAGATTAACTTCTGGATTAGACCCAGTCTTTCTATTCAAAATCAGACTTGAATATTAATGTAATTATTAATATAACTTATATTAAAAAAGAAAATATTAATACTATAGTGGAAACTTAATCGTCGTTGTCACTGTTGTAATTTACATAAATGAAAGTAAGACCAGCATTTGGCGCACATTTTATATGTGTCAATCGCCTGCAAACTTGAGACTGGATCAATGTTTCACCTGGTAAACTTACACAATTGCCTTCGCAACAAACCAGACAGAAACAGTCATCATTGTTGCTTTCCTCACTTGACCGAGGTATTTATTTTAGGAACACTCCCTTTTTTTCTTTCAATGTTTTTTCTTGGCTTTTTAATTTTTGTAGTGGTTTTATTTTGTTCTTCTTGCAACGCGTTCTTTTCGGGAGTGTCTGTTAACAGCAGTTTTCCTCTTCCTTCTGTTACTCTTGGTTGATTTTCTAGGTCCTGCTTTTGGATATGGTGGAACAATTTGTGGAGAAATGTATACGTTCGATCGAACAGCTGGTTTTCTTGATTGCTTTTCAGTTTGGCTGGTGTACGTAGTGTAACACGCCCGGGGGTGCAATGGGGGTTGGGGTACCTTTAGACTGGTTGTCGTTTCGACCGTTTCTCACTTAGTCCGCACCACGTACCTGACAATCCCGCGGCGGTCGTATCGTCCTGCTCCACACTGCCGCTGGCTTGCCTGAAATTATCTGTCTAAATACGCAAGCGGGTTTATGGGAGCCACTCAACGTCAAGCACAACACCGTCCTACGTCTGGTATGAACATCTGTATTCTGAGACGATAAGAAGTCACAGGTTGCACTGCTTACATTCTAAGTCATAAGTTTTGATGTCAAATTCTAGGTGATTGTCCACAAAATCACTTGGACGAGCGGACACGTAACCGAACACGGCGGGGATGATTGTTGATGATGCGAAAGCCGAATAATCGAACGAATGTTCTTACGCTCGCCACGCACACAAAGATATTTGGTACCAGTCCTCCCTGACACTAGTAATAAATTTTAACACTGTTCACAATGTTAAATTTACAGTTCACAGTTCTCAATTGTACGGGGGTGCGCGTAACCGTCGCGGCGCGGCTGATAATTGATGATGCGGGAACGCGATGACCGAATGCACGTTCTCACGCTCGCTACAAGACAGTGGCACTTGTTTGCACTCTTTTATGGTAACTAATTTTTGCTGATTGACATCAGTTCATTCTGAGAGACCGAACACGGCGCGGATGATTGATACTGTACGGTACGACACGCAACGAGAGGATACACAAATAATTATCGGCGGCACTGCTCATTTTTTAATTGCTTTTGACGCACTTTGCAAATCATTTGCATATTTTATCACTTTACTGTAATAGCACTTGTAGCAACACTTCAACTTCCCTACTAACATTGCCTCTTGCATTCAGAGCTATCCGCAACACAACAAAACAGTTCCGTGTCCCGCTCTCGACTCTGCAGACGCGGCTGCCCGCAAACATACTCCGCAACCAGTCCAGCGATACCACAATACGCTTACATTCCCGCACGAAAAAGTTTTCGAATTGTCGAAGAGAATATCGAAATGTGGATAATTTCCTACTGCAGCGGGTTAGAGAGATGGTGTGAGGGTAGGGGGGTATACTGCCCTATCCCACGGGCATAGACCCGTTGCCACATTGTGGACCAGACGTGGGTTACTCACAATCGTAGAAACATAAACTACAGTTCATAGCGTGTAGGCTTTCACGGCCGGCGTCTTCAGTAATTAAAATTTCCGGGCTGAGAGGTCGTGGTCCAATAGTAGAAATACTTCTCCCTGACGTTTCGTTGCCAGCTGCGGGCAACATCATGTGAGGTGAGTCTACGACTGGCTGCTAGGCCGTGGAGGTCCTGTTTATATAGAGCGTGTAGAGGGCGCCACCGCTCGTCACGTGTTGTCGACAGTAAAACTATCTCTGCCTGGCGTCATTACTCTCGATCGAAGGTAATCGATTGTCACATCTTTGGTACAAAGTCGATCGCCATATCTTATCTAACTGCAAGCCTTCTTCTTTCCTGTTAAAATTATTGTGGTGTTTAAAAATCTCTACAGCCTCTCTATACATACGTGCATAATAATGCGATGTCTTAGCTAGCACGCTCGTCTCACTAAATTTTATTTCATGGTCACCCGTTTCAAAAACATGTTCCGCTACAGCCGATTTGTCCGTGTGTCCCACTCGACAGTTCCTTTTGTGTTCAGTTAGGCGAGTATTGATACTTCTTTTTGTGGTTCCAGTAATAAATAATAATAAAGAACAGTTGCCAAATACGCAGAATTTTACATAATTAATAGACCCTACCTACAGTGCAACTTGTACAGCAAAACTCACTCACAGAACAGTGGATATACAAGTAGTTAATACACTAAGACACAAGAATATTAAGTCTCTGAAATAGAAAGTTCTACAAATACAATAGGTTAGATATGATAGGCAGGTGCCTGAAAGAAAGAGATAAAAAATAGTAGAAAAACACACGCGGATTTAGGATGATGTCTGGGATTCATAGAAAATGCAGTTAACTATAAAAATTTTTACTATATTCTGAAAACGTTAAAGCGTAAAGTTCCAGACAAAAGTTTACCCAAGCCATGCTACCATCAGCTCTTGTGCTATCAGAGCTGTTCAGAGTCTATTGCACGGATCCTGTTATCCCTAGATAACGAAACTATTCAATAATCGTTAACGATGTAAATGTTAAAAGTGAATGGTGACCAAAATTTGATGTTAATACTAAGGTGACCATATTTTCTAGACGCAATATTTGAGCCGGTAAACGAGTCTCACTTTAACAAATATCTTGATCAACAGCAGCTTAGTTTCTTCACAACATCCAGGAGGAAAACTTGGGATAGCCATCAACAAGTCCACATATAATTCACGACAGTTTTTCTTGTGAGAATGTTCATCCAAAACTGAAGCCATCTGATTTGCACAATCCCTCAAAAATATACAAACATTTTCACTGCAAAAAACCAAGCTTCCATAATTGTCTTCATAACTTTTGAAATGGCAATAAAATTTGTCATTTGCATCTAAGTCCTGGCTGTTGTCTACAAGTAGATTCCTGCGCTTGACACAATTATGTAAAGAAAAAAGTTTCTTCAAGATGTAACAAACACATATCTCATTCTGTTTTGTTCTCCAAGGTCCGCTGGAACTTCCACATTTGGTAGCTTTGTTGTAGAGCTTGTATCACTACTGCGTAACAACGGTGAGACCTTTAATGTTTGAGCAGATTTCATGTCCAGTATTGCCTGACCCCAGTCAATTCCTTCACAATTACTGCTTGCCACATTAGAAGAGTTTATCAGTTTGCTTAGTGTACAGTTGTTAAATGCAGCACAAAACTGCCTTGGAGATGGGTTACTGCAAAACCACCTCTCTACCTTATAGTTGAAAAAAAGTTTTCCAATGTGTCTTGGTTAATTTTATGTGAGAATAAGTACAATTTTGTTCCAGTCAGTACCTCGGCAGCAAGCATTTCCAAAGCACATTTATTGCTTAGAAGCCCCTTTACGCATTTTACCCTCAGGGAGTAATCTTTCCCATCACAGCCTACAAATTTCCAAGAGTGAATCCATGGCTTCATCACATGTAGAACATCCAGATGCTCTGAATCACTCCTAATACAGTTCCTTAGATGCGCAGGCCCTTTAGCACTGGATATATTAAAGATATCAAAAACGTCATTAACTTTCTGACATAAGTCTGAAGTGCAAATTGCAGATAATGGCATACTACCACAAAATACAAGTCTGTCAATACCAGCTGCCACTGTGTGGCTTAACACACGAACTGCAGTACCCACTTTCATTTTTGAAAAATCTGGCAGTTCGACAGCTTTTTTAGTCAGCTTGGGAGCTAACTTGTATTTCCTGTGCAAGTCATTTGAATATAGCTGAGAAATGTCCTTCCAAGAAGCAGTACCAACCAAACCATCAATTGATGTATGAATTACGTCATACCTAAACAGATTGTTCCCGATACCCTTAAACAAATGTGGGGTGTCATAGAAGAAATAGATCTTCAGCTCCTCATATACCAAACTTGGTTTGTCTTGTGTAATTCCCAGTCCACAAAATTTGAACCCTGATTGGTCACAGAAGTCTTCACAACCAAGCCAATTTCCTTAAGTCTTTTGACTACTTCATAAAATATAGCAGTCAAATGGATAGCTCCCCCTGTTCCTTTACAAAAACAGTACAGCAATGGTTGTTTGAAACATGAAAAAAGGCCATTAATCATTATCACCCACACACTGTTGGCAATTTTAGCTGTGCCTGTCAGAAGTGCTGTCATATGTCAAATTTGCCATTAGAGACATTCCATCCAATGACATATTCACAAGTTTATCATTATCAGAGAAATGCTGCACCTTTTGCTTTAAAAGATGGAATGTATTGTCACTCATCCCACATTTTGTTTGTATGTCTTCCACAAACCTTTGTAATGTACGCACTGATGGAAGCATAAAACATTCTGACAAAAACCTTTATGCCTGAGTGCTGCAATATAATAAATTTAGAGCAAATAGCTTATTTTCGTCTTTCCATCTTGCAGCACGTTTCTCTTTCAATGGGATGCTAACCTGGCTTAACAACAAGTCAAGGGCATCTTTTTTTAAATATCAGGGTCCTATAGTCTTCAACATTCGTTTGCCCTTGTTCACTTGATCCTTCTGATACAGTTTCTGTCGCTGTCTGTTGGCACTTTCCTTGTCCCGGAATAGTTTCGCTCGAAGTCTAGCGATTTTCACATTCTGACGCCTTTGTAAGACACGGACAGCTGCACTTAATCTAACCACTTAATCGTCAAAGCACGTCTGTGTTGATGATTCACACGAATCTGGCACTGATACATGGAGAGTTAAACTGGCTGTTTCTGTGTCATAGGACTGTTTTACTGCTTTAGATTGACTGTCGAATCTTTGTGGCAGTTTCCTCTTCATCGTCAGTTGAGGTGGCTTGCTTGAAATGTCAAACAGTGTGGATACTGCATTCCACACGAGTTCGTTGTTGTCTGCGTTCATGAACTGGTTTTGTTCGAAATGTAGCGAACAAAACCTAATATTATTATACAGGTAAACTGGGTCTTTCTTCATAAGGTCTTCTCGTCTGCTATTAACTAGCCATTTTCTGCACCTAAAACGAAACATTCATCATTTATACACATATAGTTTGCAAGTGAATCCTGACGATACAGTTTAGTAACATGATGATATGTACCTCTCAGGATTCTTAGGAAACCTAAGAAAAGACAGCTGTTGTGTCTCCTTCCTGTTGTTGCTGCAATTTATTGCCTTACAAACGCTCCCGCCAGTAAAAACCATTGTATAAATCAAAATAAACAATCGCTATTTGCTTTCACGATCGCGCCGAACTCAGTGTAACCTACCGGCCGCTTGGGGCGCTGCTGGCGCTGTAGGCAACAAAATCGAGGCGAAGTGCGGCGACTGTTACGTTAGACTGTGTTGATACTGTACGGTACGACACACAACGTGAGGATACACAAATAATTATCGGCGGCACTGCTCATTTGTTAATTACTTCTTTGCAAATCATTTGCATATTTTATCACTTTACTGTAATAGCACTTGTAGCAACACTTCAACTTCTATACTAACAATGCCTCTCACATCCAGAGCTACCCGCAACACAACAAAACAGTTCCGTGTCCCGCTCTCGACTCTGCAGATACGGCTGCCCGCAAACATACTACGCAACCAATCCAGCGATATGACAATACGCTTACATTCCTGCACGAAAAAGTTTTCGAATTGTCGAAGAGAATATCGAAATCCAGATAACTTCCTACTGCAGGGGGTTAAAGAGATGGTGTGAGGGGAGGGGGGGTATACTGCCCATCCCACGGGCATATTCCCATTGCCACCTTCTGATCCAGACGTTACTCACAATCATGGAAACATAAAGAACAGTTGCCAAATACGCAAAATGTTACATAATTAAGGGACCCTACCTACAGTGCAACCTGTATAGCTAAACTCACTCACAGTACAGTGGATATAGAAATAGTTAATACACTAAAACACAAGAATATTAAGTCCCTGAAATAGAAAGTTCTACAAATACAATAGGTTAGATCTGATAGGCAGGTGCCTGAAAGAAAGAGAGAAAAAAATAGTAGAAAAACACACGCGGATTTAGGATGATATCTTGGATTCATAGAAAATGCAGTTAACTATAACAATTTTTACTATATTCTGAAAACGATAAAGTATAAAGTTCCAGACAAAAGTTTACCCAAGCAATGCTGCCGTCAGCTTTTGTACTATCAGAGCTGTTCATAGTCTATTGCTCGGATCCTGTTATCCCTAGATAACGAAACTGTTCAATAATCTTTAACGATGTAAATGTTGAAAGTGAATGCTGACCAAAATTTGATTTTAATACTCATCAAACGCCACGCTAGTAATTATAGAAGGTCTGTCCTGCGGCGACACGTTAAAATACGACATATGTAAACTGAGAATAAATCACTGAAGTCGTTCCACAATTAACACTTTACACCAATGCGAACTCATTGTTTCGTGCATACCAAGTTATGTAATATGACATCCAACGCTGTTCCTTGCAACTGCACAGACGCAACGCGGCTTCTGACATGGAGTGCACGCGGATACGAATCTAGAAGAGAACTGGGGCAACACCACCACCACAAACTTGACAGGACTTACGTCCACTGAAAAATTGAAGGATCGCTGTAAGCCTGCCTTCAGAATGTATAAAAGGTTCGAAATGGCGTTTTTATAGGACAAGAACGATAGAAAATAGAATGGACAGATCAAAGTATGAGCAGAGACCCAACGGCGGTGAGACCGTAAGTTGGGGCGATACCGGCGCCGAAGTATCAGCGCCAGATGAGGGTATGGGACGTCACCAACGGCACGACAGAGAACCGAAAGGTGATCATGAGGAGAGTTCTGGAGAAAGGCAAGAGTGTTCGAAGCGCGAAGGCGAATTTGGTGTACAAGCGGCGGAATGCGGAGAAGACGGCGGATGTCGTGGTTGGAAACGTAATGCGGAGCGTTTAGTATAATACGGAGTGATTTGCTCTGTACCACCTGAGCTGGAGAACATGGGTGTCAGCAGCCAGGCCCCACAGTTCGCAGCTATACAACAGGAGAGACAAGACGCAGGACGTCCAGAGGAACAGCTTCAAGTGGACTGAAAGGGTGGGGCCCTTCAACAGGGGGAAGAATTGGTGTAACATGCCATAGGCCATATGACAAGACGCCATCGACATGGGGTTTCCACGTGAGGCGGGTGTCGAAGGTCAGACTGAGGTAAATGACTGTCCGGGACCATGGAATACGACCACCACCAAATTTCACCAGACGAGCAGACGGCACCCATTTATGAGTAAAAAGGATGGCCTGTATTTTATCTGCATTGATCTTGATCTTCTAATTGTTGCTCCATTGGGTGATCAATTCGAGATGGTAAGTGAGATTGAGAGCAATGAACTGGAGGTTGCGATGTGAAGTAAAGACAGCGGTGTCATCCGCATAGAGGGCCAGTTGATTGGAGACACGGGACGGGGTGTCGTTGGTGTAGACGGCGTACAGAACCGGGGAGAGGATAGACCCCTGGGGTACACCTGCTTCCCTGGCCCGGACTGAACTCCAGGTTCGGCCTTGAATAACGTAGAATGATCGCCCGGTTAGAAACGCCGAAGAATGTGGATGAGGTGGAGAGGGCAGCCATGATCGGCAAGCTTGTAGAGTAAACCCTCGCCCGTGCTTTGACGCTCCAACTGCACCCTGCGGATGGCGTCATGAAGGCGGATCAGCTGGTGGACCGTGCCATGGCCAGCCCGAAGCCCAAACTGTTAGGAAATGAGGATGGAATGAGCATCGAGGAAGGATTGAAGGTGGGAAACGATAATGCGCTTGAGGATCTTACCGAGGAAATTGAGGAGAGAAATGTAACGATAGTTCTGTGGGAAGAGAGGATCCTTGCGGGGCTTGGGGAGGGCGATGACAAGGGCCAACTTCCAAACAGAAGGGAAGTAGTTGTAGGAGAGAGAGCTATTGTAGAGATGGACCAGGTAGTCAAGCGCAGCTGGAGACAGGTGGTGAAGAAGGGCCGGCCGGATACCGTCAGGACCCGGGGCCTTACGGGATGGAATGCGACTGATGTATTCTGCCACCACTGGGAGAGTGACTGGTGGAAAGGCGGTGTCGATATGACGGCGAAGGAGCTGGCGGACCCAACGGTGGACGTGGGTCTCGTGGGCGTCAGCCTCGTCGTCGTCGACGTCGTTGAGGCGAAACTGCCGCTCAAGAGTGTGTGCCAGAGCCTCCGCCTTGCCCTGAGGCGAGTAGACCGAACCTTGGGGGACTGTGGAAGGGCTGAGAAGGAGGGGGAGTAGATGTAGTCTCCTTGACGATACGCCACAGTCGGTCAGGACGGTCGGCGGCCTCGCGAAGGCGTTGGTTCCGTGCCTGATTATGAACCTGCTGTAGACGGACGCGAAGCTCTTGTGCCAGCGATTGCCACAGTCGCTTGTCAACTGCGTCCCGGAGGCGTTGCCACCGGCGAGGAAATCGACTTTTGGAGCGAATCAGTTCCTGGCCATCTGGTGGAAGGTCCAGACGACGAGGGGGCTGGAGGACCCGTCGAGAAGAAGTGCGATAGCATTCGGTAAGAACTGTCGCAAAGCGGTCCGCCGACATATCGATGTGGCTGCGGCGGGTAACAGGTGGAAGCTCAAGGACGTGTAGGTCTGCGAGCCGCTGGTAGCTCTCCCAGTCGGTGTCGATCACAAAAGCCGGACAGAGCTGGTCCTGAGGGCGAGCATCCAGGAATTCGAGGATCACCGGCTTGTGATCGGAATCGAGTTCCGAGACCACAGAAATCCGGTGGACCCACAGGATATCCTGAGCCAAGAAAATATCCAGAATATCAGGACGGTGGAGGGCCGGCAGCGGTCTTGTTTATATAGCCGCGGTGCGGACCGCCGAAAGTTCAGCCCACAAAATTTGCCTTGCTGACTAGACGCTGGGGCTAGTAGACCACCACTTCAAGTTACTAAATAATTAATTGCTTCATTCGCAGAAGGCCGATGAAGGTCTCAATTTATTTGTGCAATCAGCACACAGGTAAGTATCTGTAATGAAACTCTGATGTGACTAGGTTAAATACTTTTGGCGAAAGAATTATTTTAGTTCCACTGCACACAGTAGATGAGCTCTGAATTTGCCCTTTCGAGAGACGCTACAGCTATAGTTTAATAGCTACCTTTTGGAAACTTCTCATATCTTTGTTACTATAGATTATATCTATTCTACCTAAATCTAAACATCCTAGCTTTATCTAATGACTTACTTAATCTATCTTTCTTTCGTCCTTTTAGGAGACAAAACGGAAAATCATGCATTTCAACCAATATATTACTTGGTTAGATCCAGCATGCTGTTTCCATTAAATTACAATGAAAAAGGAATCCGAATATAAAGTTTGAAGTTTCTAGCTTCTTCCTGTTGCGTCACTGATTTTTACGTAAAACGTCCAAATTTTGAATACTGTTAAAGCTACGAAACTGAAACTTAACACATTATCATTTGAGCATCACTTCTGACATGTGATTAACTTTTCAGATTATTTACTTTACTTTTAAGGTATTGTGCAACATTCGTGATGTCATAGCTAGTTACAGCGGACTAGGCTGGTACACAATGGAAAGCATATGAATCCTATATGGCGTGAGTAGGCTCCTTCCCTACAAGTAGAATGGACGCTGCAGGGAGTCTGGCTCAGAGTTGTCCTTCAAGTAACCAATTTGTACAATTATTTGTGACTCTGGTGTCAAATGCTCCTCAAATAGTGCCACGTGGCCGTTCGCATTCCTGTTTTCTTATGATCGTACAATCCCCTGACCACTGCTGCCAGCAGTAATGTGCAGTGGCTACATTCCTGCCGAGTCCTTCTACAATATTGCGGAACGAATATCCAGCTTTGCCCTACAGGCGTCCTTCACTAACATTAGTTCACCACGTCCAGTTTCAAAGGCAACTAATGCCCACGACCATTACAGCATGTATTTCAAGCGAACCTTATTTGCATCTTCATAGTGTCGATACTACTTCCACTCTTAGGCGACTTTTGCGAAATTTCAACAGAGGTAATCTTTCAGATGTAGAAACACGCCTGCCAACTTTCGTTTGTCACACAACTTATTTGTGCTACGATTTTTCCCCGTCAGTGTATAAATGCTCACTTGTATGATTGATTACTATTGGAGTATGCCAAGTCTTCCCACACTGCAGAACATAGGTGAAGGGACACTGAAACTGGTAGTTTTAGTAGTTCTAACAAATTGTAGCCACCTATATTCACAAGAGCACAATTGTGTCTACAGTGATTATTGCACTTCACAAAAACTTTCACTGCAAGAAAACTACTGGTTCAACATTTGTAGGGGGCTCCAGTTTGTCCTGTCTATTTACTGCGCTTAATGGTAACGCTTCTATCAAAACACATTAGGTAGGGGTAGGGTAGAGTGCGGCAAGTTGATCAACTTTTCACTTGATTGGTTATAGCTCCTCAAAGATAAGTCGTAATGGCTTCCTATGCATACTGGTCGGTAATTAATTTATACCTTTGCAAAAATGTCCATAGTAATTTATTCGTAACAAGTTGCGTTTAAGAGCTAGACGTGTTTAAATGCAAACAGTCAAGTACACTCAACGTACCCCATAGGTGAGGTAAGTTGAGGAACAGTATGGGGCAAATTGAGCACTTAGAAATCTAGCCAAACCACGGGTGCAATATTAGCTAGACATCAAATAAAATTTTTGTTTCACAATCAACTGTTTATTAAATGAAACAACAAGTTTACTGTTACCAGTCATTGTTTATTTATCTCCACGACGCGTTTCAAAGGTTTAAACCTTCATAATGAGATAGATTAACATTTGTTGGTATGTCGTTTGTGTGTGTTACGATTTTTTGGAGGAACTTGTGGCATTGTCTAGTGGAGAAACAAAACACTATTTCAGAACATGGTTTTGGGTTTCGTTTGACAAAAAATTAATCTTGTATCCAATGGTAAACATAAGTGAAATTAATTACCTCCAGTGGTCACAGATTGTTTTCACTGTCGTAACACATCACATGTATACTGTCATATTTTGTAAACAAATATGGCGTCGGAAGCTATTGGGTGCATGGATCGTCACAAAGTACAATATACGTCGTATCAACATTATTACAGTATACATTTTTTAAAGGATTTGTAGGTGATGTTTGAGGTGTTGAATACATTCGTTGGAATAAATACTTGAGATGGTATACACTTGATATATTTTTTAAAACAGATAGGTAAAACATAGGCCACTACTTCCACCGCATCACCTGGATTTAGTGCTCGGGTACTAACACTCAGCCGTGAACACTTTCCAGTTTATGAGTGGGGTATAATTGAAAATTATTATTACTATTATCGGTACCATGCGTGCAATGGTCGTGGCAGGCGCGCGGTATTGAATCTTTATCCTGTCATTAACGGTGCGAGACCTGCAAGACATTGTAGCAACGGTTATGATGAGAATAGGTCTGCATTATTCTACTGTGACACAGAGGGTGATTTCACGCAATGAAGGGGATAATGTAAAGATTAAAGGACTCATTTATTTATCAGTTGAATATTGAACAATTATACAATCAAATGGGGGTGTGGGAAGAAAGAATTGAGTTCAGCATCCTGCCCCCACGTACGTCCATAATAAGCCACAATGGCAGGAGAAAAGGAATTTTAGAAACGATCGCTGTATTCACAAATGGAGTTCAATTTACTAAAGGAAGGGGTTGCAGGCTTGCAACAACCACCACCATGAATGAGCCAAAGACTAAGAAAGAGGCTACTGGGGTGAATCGCTAGGTAGCATCCTGTACTAAAGGAATAAAACCTGCAAGACGCGACACTATTCATACAGGCGATACTAGATAACTTTGGCTCGCGGTCCGACTACATTAACGAAACATGAAGGGGCGCCAGATACTCACCACGTGACGTAGAACAAAGAGCACAAGTTTTCAAGCTAGGAAAACCCAAATTCTGAGTCACATTTTGCACGGGAGAACTGAAAGATCTTCTGCCAGACGAAGCGGAAAAGTGAGCGTGAAAATATCCACATTAGTGCCGAACTGCAAGCTACTGAGACTAACCAACATATCGCACACATTGTGCCTAACTGTACAAGGAAAACCTACAGTGTTATAACCCGGAAAAATTGCGTGAACCGTAATATAAGGAACGCACATCAGTAAAATGACCTATACGGTTCCCTCTGGGCCGCAGGGCGCGAAGCTACAGTACACGTCGGCGCTCATGCTTACCGAAACTTCATCTTCTGGAAGCAGCACCTCCAGCCTCAGGCACGGTCACACTAGAACTGCCTGTTGCCCCTTTGTCCACTATCAACCCGCAGAGGGCGGCACGCACCTGAACTGGCGAATCAGAGGGCCGAAATCTCACAGGGAGGCGACCTCGCGACGTTAAAATCGAGCAGAAATAGCAGTTACAGGGTTGGTAAGGCACGTTGGGGAATTGAGAACAGGAGAAACTTTGGCCGCTACTGAACGTTGGTTCTTCAAACGACACCACGTGCTACCCTGGCGATCGGAAAAAGGGTGGGAAACGGGAAGCCACCATGGCTGCTATAAGACTGCTGCCCTCGCCCATAAATAAACAAAATTCCTAGCGCCAAGCTCCTCTCACAGATCAGCGTGAGACAAATTGTAAACATCGTCAAATAAATTAGGCAACCCATAGAAATTATTAACAGGGCCTGAATTATTATATTACCGAATACCAGAATACTGGTATTAGAAATATGAAAAACGAGCTCTGAATGGTGAATGAAGTGCACGTCCTTCAGGATCTTAAGATTATATCTGTTACATCTAATAACTGCATAAAGGCACGGTAATATATTGGTTAATGCTTAAAAATATGCAGATGGATGTGCAATTTGTGCCAGTATTTGATGTACACATAGTTTCAAGCTGACAAGGGGTACAAGCTGTTGGTATGATGATATATCTGCAAATGTCGATCTCTTGTACTCTCTTTCTTGGGCTATTGTGGTAACATAACTAAATACTTATGGTAAATATTAGTCTGTGTGTGAGAGAGGGAGGGAGAGAGAGAGAGAGAGAGAGAGAGAGAGAGAGAGAGAGAACACATGTGTGCGTGCATGCTTTGCAGTTTTTAATGACGTAGGCTGTTACTGAAACCAGATACGATACTACTATAAATATTGTCATTTTTGTCATTTAAGATGGATTCAGGTTGTTTTGTCTGGTGGTTGTATATTTGGAGTGTTTCAAGGATATCTAATTTCCTGGCTTTTGGTTGGATGTGTAGGATGCTGATACTTGTGTTGTTAAGATGGTGTTTTGTTTCATGCAGGTGGGTGGCTATTGCAGATGTGTGGTATTTTTGTTTTTTAGTGCTGCCATGTGTTCTTTGAATCTAACGTCAAATGATCTGCCTGTCTGGCCTATGCAGAAGCAGTCACAGCCCAAAGATACATTTTTGTACACACCTGTGTGATGAAGAGGGTTTTGTGTGCTGATGTTGTTGGGTAACTTCTGTCCGATCTTGTTGTCTGTGGTAAAGGCTATGCTTATGCTTTTTCGTTTGAAGACATTGGCAATCTGATATGAAGTGTTACCTAGAAAGGGGATTGTATGGAGGTTGTTAATTTCTTTTTGTTTTTTGTGTGTGTTGTGATTGCTTTGCGATTGGTGAGCGTTTTGGGGTGTCTGCTATGGAGCAGTTATAACCATTTGCAATAGCTGTTTGTTTTATTATTTCGCTTTCTTGATCACATTTGTCTTCAGAGAGTGGTAGTTGGATAGCTCTGTTGATCATGTACTGGACTGCTGCCATTTTGTGGGCTGTGGGGTGACAAGAGGAGTTGTGGATTGCAGTATGTGTTGTGGTGGGCTTCCGATAAATTTCAAACTCATGTCTGTTATTCCTTATTCTAATGGTAAGGTCTAAGAGGAGTTTGTGGCACAACTCCACAAGAAGAAGGGACCGCTTGGTAGGACATGTTCTGAGGCTTCAAGGGATCACAAATTTAGCATTGGAGGGCAGCGTGGGGGGTAAAAATCGTAGAGGGAGACCAAGAGATGAATACACTAAGCAGATTCAGAAGGATGTAGGTTGCAGTAAGTAGTGGGAGATGAAGAATCTTGCACAGGATAGAGTAGCATCGAGAGCTGCATCAAACCAGTCTCAGGACTGAAGACAACAACAACAACAAAGGTCTAAGAAATTTATACTGTCATCTGCTTGGTGTACAACTGTGATTTTTTTTGTTTTCATGGGACCTGTTGAATAACTGGTTCAACTCACTGATGTCATCCTTAGTGCCTTTGACTAAAATGATGGTGTCATCTACATATGTGTAGTAGTAGATGATATTTTTGAGGAGGTGGTGATTGGAATGCGTTATTTATTTTCTTAGTTGCTTATAAATATTTAAGCTATCAATATGGAAAGATTCGTGCCCATTGCCAGACCATCTGTTTGTTTGTAGATTTTATGGTTAAATTTAAAGTAGTTGTGTGAAAGTGTGATTTCAAGCAGGTCCATTAGTTCAGTTGCAACGTACAGGGGGTTTTATTTAATAATTATCGATATATTGAAAAATATCTACTGGTAGTCTTAGTCGACCTTGAGTTGCTATCTGACTTAAGTTGGCTCTGTTTAAACGCGCGGTTATGCCCCCAGAATTGTTTGCATCGAAATTATCATTACACTCTAATTATTAAACAGAAATATGGTGATTGCTGGCTACGAAATCAATAATTTCCATATGATACCAAATAAAGATTTATTCAGAAAACAAGATGAGCAATATTTCTAGCCTAACACGACAATCTAGTACACTCACTGGCCTATCGTTGGCACAATGTATCCTCTTTTCCTAACTCCTTAAGTCAACACTGAACCGTCGAGTGACTCTAGTGAAGTTCTGCCTGAACGGACACAGAGCACCTGTCAAAGAGCTAGTGGAATACGAACTCGTTTAGAATTGCAGTGCCATAGTTTGGCCGATGATTGCTAATATCACCGTAATTCTCCGTGGTGATTACGACGTTCGGCCCAGCCAACGTCGTGATGCCGTCTTTCCCGTGAGCGAACTTGGCCTTAATCCCAAACGTGGACGTGATTTGCGTCCGTAAACTCCGGTACGGAAGTGTTTAGTTGCGGAGTCAGTCACGAGTCAATACTCAAGCTACTTGCACATATGCCAAGAAATTTGGTAGACTCAAGTGCACGGCAGCAAAGGTACACTTCAGATTGCATATGAAGACCACAAGTTAGCAGAAATCTGTATCTTCTCAGACGAACAGATAATGCTACGTGTGTGGAGTCGTATGCTCTACACTATGCAGCCTTGGAGAGTAACCACTGGACTCAGTGCCGGAAATTTCTCCAGCCTACTTCTCTCCACGCTCTCCAAGCAGGGCAGCCAGACACCGCGACTGCTCCGGTTCAGTCCCGACCCCCGAGACCCATTCAGATTTTTGCAAACGTGGCCGTTCTTCGCCGCATGGATCCGTGGGCGTTGGTAGCCAATCACGACACAGACTTCAATGTATCCGTGAGCGTTTGTACCTAACCACGATACAGAATTCTATCGCGGTTACTGTTGCCGCCAAACTTTTAATATGTATCTCTACGCACTCTACGCCAATCCCGTCACAGTCTTTTGCAAATTTTCCACTGTGGAGCGAAATCGTCTTTCGCATATAGCTTCTTCTCACTTCTTGTTGTAATGGCCCAGCCTCTCCCAACGTGCCAGACGACAAGGGAGTCCGGCCGTTTTCCAGCCTCTGAGGCCATCTCGTTAGTTTAACATGACACACACAACTTCCTTTTCTGTGTCCATTCTGTCCTACTAGTGGACCAATTATCTCGGTTTGTTAAATGGCTATCTCTGTGTATTCTGTGTATTAGTACATGATTTAGCATCATGTAAGGTGTAAAATCTGCTACCTTACAGAGTTGTGAGTTGAAGGCTTTTGTAGGTTGGCATTGATTATGCTACCTTACAGAGTTGTGAGTTGAAGGCTTTTGTAGGTTGGCATTGATTATGTGTAGTGTAGGATCTATTGGCACAGAGGAATAAAGGTTTTGTATGTCAAATGAGGCAAGTGTGGCTCCATCAGGTTCTCCTATGTTTTTGACATGTTGTGTAAATTCTGTTGCGATTTTAACTCTTCTATCATTATTGAATGTGTATCCTTCTTTGAGAATTTTGAAGAGCGTTTTGTTGAGTTTGAATGTTGGGCTGTTCCTGCAGTTCACTATCGGGCTGATGGGGGTCCCATTTTTGTGTATCTTAGGTTGTGATCTAAGGCAAGGTGCTTCTGGGCTCATTGTTACAATATTTCTTGTTTCTTGGATGGTGAGTGGAAAGTTGATATTGTGTGAAATGTGTTTAATCTCTTTTTGTATTCTGTCTGTTGGATCTTTATGTATCTCTGTTGTTGGTTTGGAAGAAGTCTAAAGTTGTTTTGTACATATGTTGCTCTGTTCATTACAACAGTTGTTACCCTTGTCAGCTTTTACAGTTATTGCATTATTCATGTTTAATTTAGTTGTAGTGGTACGTGTAAGGACTTCTTCTCTTTTCTTGTATGCTGGAAATGGTTTTTCAATTTCCTTCTCAATAATTTCATTTTGTGGCAGGCTGCTATTCTGCCATTTTGCTTCTTAAAGGCGATAGTTGATATCTGTTTGACACTAGTGATGAGCATTTCTTGGTTCTTTTGGTCCAGTGGAGCTTGAACATCGTGTTTTAAGCCTTTGTAGAGTAGTGGCAGTGTGAGCGAAGTCGCAATTCCTGCAGCACCTCGGGGGGAGGAGATAAGGGAACTGACTGTTGGGAAGGGCCTGGCAGACGGAAGGCGTCTAATGGAACTTCAGGCTGTCGATGGAGGAATTTGACCATCGCATCGGAGGAGGTCGCGCGGTGGTGACCGTCGCTGACCCGATCGGTACTCCCCCGTCGACGTGCACTTGGATGAAGACAACAAAAATGTGTTCCCAGGCAGAGGGGATGGAGACGGTATGGTTATTGATTAACTTGAGGTCACTGCTCGAAGCAAGGGAGCGGAGAAACTTTGATGCCTAATAGGTTCGTATGGCTCGTGAGGAAGGATGGGTTCGGGAGTATCGGGAGTGATGAACGGGTAAGGATTGTCCAGGTGCGGGTATGACCCGTCAAGAAGAGACGCGGCCAACTTGTCCACCACAGGTTGTACGCTGCGCTCATTTAGGAGCGGCAAGCACGCGTGCTGGCTGGTCTCTGACAGCGCCTCAGCAGGACGGTGCGCCCCCTTCGCCTTGTGTGCGGTGGTCGCTTCGGGAGGCGACGACACGTTGTGGGGCGCAGGCGGCGGGCGTGGCTGGTCTGTCTGGGTGGAGGCGTCCACAGTGGAGATGGCGACAGGGGATGAAGTCTTCTTAACAACAAATTTCAATCTACCTAGAAGAACCATTTGACTGGTACAGTTTCATTTGCCGTTTTTAGAAAAATTCACACATTTTAACATATTGAAAGTTTACGCCTGGTTATGTATCGTTACCTTTGCATCTCTCTTCCTCTCTCTCCTTCTATCTATGCTAGAGTGTCCCGGGCGTGTGTGTCCTTATTTACACGTGCTTACCCGCTTGGTTCAATGCTCGGAAGGATTGAATTTAAGGGGGGCCGTCCCGAAGTCTAGTTATTATGTTAAAATTGCGCAACGGATAACGCGGGGGAGGGCTCAAGCAACCAAGTGGGCAAGTAAGTAAATGCCACGCTGTAACGTGATCTATAAGGACTCCACTTTGTTGATAACATTGCTCTCTACACAGGACTGGGGTTTGTAATGGCCACTAAATTCATCACATCGAGTTTATAAGACAATCATTACACTGGTCAACACTCATTTTCTTGCCAAGGATATTTGAGTGGCTTTAGGATGGGTTAGTGGTGCTGAGGACGAATATAGCAACCATTTATGCAGTTTGGCTCTAGTTTTTGAGATAATGCATGATTTATTCAAAAAATTAGAAAAAATTGCTAATACTGAACTCGAGCGCTACAAACTACAATGAAAAAAGAAAATAATCTTTATAAATAGCTTCTATGAAAACTTGATAGGCATTTGTCCACGTATAAAACATAATTGAAAAGTTTCTCTATAAGTATATCATTTTCCGTCCATGACGAACCGCTTCCTGCACGCTTTCCTTTTATAGGTCTCTTCAGAACAGTCACGTTGCAGATTCAAGCAATAATCTGCCATCATATGCCTGTCCCATCTTCCTTTATATCTTTCCTCTATTCCTTTCATATCTTGATGGAACCGCTCTCCTTGTTCCTCACTGAAATCACCTAGATTACGAGGAAATCGATCCAAGTGGCTGTGAAGGAAGTGCAATTTTATGCTTATGTTAGCTCCTAAGTTTTGAAAGTTAGTGAGCATGTTTTTGACCAGTTCCTCGTAATTCGGAGCTTTATGATTGCTCAAAAAACATTTTACAACAGCGACAAAACTGTTCCAGGCCGATGCTTCAGTGACAGTCATGACACTTGTAAAATTGGTATCGTTGATGAGCCTGCGAATTTGAGGACCATCAAATACTCCTGCCTTAAATTTTTCACTACTGAGTCCAGGGAACGTATTGCAGATGTATGTGAAGCAATTACCATTTCTGTCTAAAGCTTTGGTGAATTGCTTCATTAGTCCTAACTTAATATGTAATGGTGGAAGAACAATCTTGTCCCTACTAACCAGAGGTTCATTAATAATGTTTGCTTCACCAACAGCCATATGTTCCCTTGGAGGCCATGTTTTCTGCTTCCAATGTTCGTGCTTTGCCCTACTATCCCACATGCAGATAAAACATGGGTGCTTTGTGTATCCACTTTGTTGTCCAAGCAAGAAGTTCACCATTTTCAAACCAACACAAATCAACCACTGGTGCTGCATATACTGAATTTTCTGCAGAACCATCTTGATGTTAGCAGATGCTTCACAAAGTTTTGTTGAGTGGGAAATTGGAATAGATGCGTAACGATTGCCATTGTGTAGGAGAACACATTTTAAACTTCTAGTGGAACTGTCTATGAAGAGACGCCAGTCCTCTGGTCTATATTCCGGCAGCCCCAATTCAAGTAAAAGTCCAGGTATATTGCTGCAATACACTGTAACCTCTTCTTGGTTGAAGTATGGAAGAAGGTTTTCTTCTCTCGTCCGGTAAGCTGTTATTTTAACACTTGGATGAAGACAGTTCTTTTCCTTAAGCCTGGATGCTAAGAGTTCTGATGCTTGCTTTGAAAGATTGAGTTCTCATATCAAGTCACTGAGCTCCTTCTGGTCGAACTGCTGGGGTTATGTCTCACGTCCTTCGTATTCCGAACCACAACTTGTACATTCCTCGCCGTGCACATCGTCATCTGATGATGTTAGCGTGGGTAATGTTGTGAAGGTTGGTACAGGAACATCGTTGCTGTGCACCACCGGTCTTCTTGCTGACTCCAAATCGGGATATTCCCACTTTCGTTTTTTGAACCTATTAAAACCTTTCACATTATCAATGCAAAAATAGCAATCATCTGTATGGTTCTTCTGCTCTCGCCATACCATAGGCACTCCGAAGTTTAAGCTTTTCCTTTTTCGTTTTGTCCACTGCCGTAAGCACTCCACACAGCATTTACAAACTTTATGGGGTGCCCACGCCTTGTCTTGATCTCCAAGTTTAATTCCGAAATATGCCAGATACGCTTCCTTCACAAAAGGAGTGATATTCTTCCTGTTCTTTTGAAGAACGTATTCACCACAAATGTAGCAGAACTCATCTGGATGGTTCACGCAAAGACGGCGTGAAGAACTCATGTTTTCCTAAAACAAAATTGCACAAATACTGCATATTATGCAGAACTTTCTTGTATTTGCATGTCAATCACATCCAACAAACATCATTAATTGTTTTGTGTGAAATGAATACTCGCCTCTTATTTGCTACGTCACGATGAAAAGGTTCTATCTCCTTGAAGCTGCACTGCACATGTGTGTGACTTTCGACCATCGCCATTTTTCTTGTTTACACTGAACGCTACCTATCGGCTGTTGCGGGGATTACCTCGGCCAACAAATGAATGTCGAGTACCGCCGAATTCAAATCTGCACAACCCTCAATATCTTCAACACACGCACCGCACAACAGGACTGAACACATGCTGACAGTGTGATGTTTGCATGATGTAATCCTCAACCACACAGATGCACTCCCTGAGCACAATTGTTTAATAAAGATAGTACAATATCACTAATTAAAAAACAGGTAGCAAATACATTACACCATATATGGACCCTGCAGTCGATATTATCCACATGAAACTGTCATTTCCACAAATAACCTATATCTCAAAAACCAGAGCCAATTTGGAAAAAGTACAAATATACTCGGAATGAGTATCATAACAATATCCCAATTTCGTTCAAACTTCCCTGGCAACGAAAAAAAAAAAATTATTTTGTAGAGCTGTGTTATCTATATTCCCAGACACTTTAAAAAACTAATAATTGCAGCAAACAAATCCAAGCCAGATAACTTCTAGTTTTGTCTCGCACTGAAGGTACTTAAACTAACAGGCATCTTGTTGCTACTTAAGCACTGCGAAAGAAGATGGAACTACGTTGCTGTCCTCGTGGTCCGTCTGCTGGGACAGTGATCGGAATTCGCACCCAAGATTACTACTTGGACCGAATAACAAAATTCTTTTGGTGGGAAAACGGGGGACAAAGCAGACACAAACGTCTCCGATATACACAAAAGAAAGCAAATTCTTAAAAAAATAAAACATCCTGTGAAATATGGCACACGCAAATAAACAATTAACAGCACACGCAAGCATCCTGACATTAACTAATTTCCAAGAACGAACTGGTAGCTCGCTGGCAGTGCAATTCGACACCACGTGGGTGATCCATGCCAACAGCTAATTTCTTTGTACTCACCCTTCTGTTCGTTCTTGCTTTCCATTCTATACAATTATTCACACCCTCAATCTATTCTTTATCAAAGTAGATAGGACATGCTGCTTCCAAATGGGGGTTAAAACGATCCGTGAACATGGCCTAAAAATTACATCACACGCTTAGAACCTTAAGTGACTCACACGAAACACACGCATCTCCAGAATCGTCATCTAAATTAGTAATCAGCCGTTACGACCACGTGTTAAGTTAACTAGGCGGGGTGAGGCCCCAGGTTACTTTAACATTGCAAAACGCGGCTTTTAAACGTGAAACTATACGATTTTTTTTAACAATATAGAGCTATTGCTGCTCTCGTGTGCTGAAGGCACCAAGTGATTGCAGCGCTATAAATGGATAACGCGGGCCCCCATGCTCACCTCTGGACAAGAAACCCTAACTGAAAACTTTAATTGTAGAGGCAAAATTTCTCAGAAAATGAATGAATGGCCGTAACGACACGTTAACTAATTCAGTCCTGAAAAAGAGCGGACTAGTAACAGTGTAAAACATAGTACCTCATCCCACAGTGAAATTGGCGGCGAGGACGGAGATCGCCCTCGATTCCGTCCGCTCAGTTCAGCCGCTGCCCCAAGAGTGACTCGTATCATGGCGGCTCTCAACGGCCGTTCCCTTACATGGAGGGTAGGGGGGACCTGTTACCAACCCTGAACTACCTCTGGCCTTCCACCACAGATACTAGTAGACTGGCCTTGCTGTGCGGAAGCTATAGGGCTGGTGTGGCTCCAACATAAACTACAGGACTGTTGGCAAAACGTGGCGGGATTTCAAATCAGCGGTCTGCCATCCTATGTTTGTATCGTGTTTTACCCACATTTCTCAATTGACTGCCAAACGATTCCAACAAAAATTACTTTTTTATTTGCAAAAAATTATGCCAGAACTACATTTGACCTGGATTTGTTCACAGTACCATTTATAAAATCTAACAAATACATCGAACGCCACTCTGGTGGGCAGCGGAACGAAATTTCTAGAAACTATGCATTAAAGTAAAATGTCGTTAAAATTCTTTTAAACAGTAAGAGTGGGCTCGTGTCAAAACTTTAAACATTGGATTCGCCGCGTTTTGAGCTCTAGTCACTTATAGAAGAAAATGGGATATGGGAACAATGTCAACTATAGGTGCCAAAATTGTCGACTTTAGGAGCAGGTCCATATAGAGTAGCAATTTTAGGTGCACTTCAAAGGTTCAGTTCCCACTATTTTTACAAAAGTTTAAACTATCAGTTTAAAAAAAATGATAATTTAGGTGAAAGGTGACACTTCGACGTTTCAGAAAATAATTTTGGAGCCTACATTTATTTAATAGTATTAGAAGGTAGAAAAAAATTTTCTTCATGTGTCGATTATAGGTGCTCTTAACTTATTATAATCTCACATGTACATACAAATCCTTGGTGCCTGTGGGCTATTAAATGCCTCAAAAT
Organism: Schistocerca americana; assembly: GCF_021461395.2. Lineage (NCBI taxonomy): Eukaryota > Metazoa > Arthropoda > Insecta > Orthoptera > Acrididae > Schistocerca > Schistocerca americana. The sequence goes on from NC_060127.1 coordinate 200,100,725, forward strand.
GAATAATGCATATACTAAAGAGAATATTGTGCACTGTAGTAAAAGCTGTCAATTATGACTCAAGAAACACCTATAAAATTTCAACTGAAACAGTCGTTACAGCTCTCAATTTAACCAGGGCAAGCCATAAATTAAAAGTTCCAAAAGACTATGCAATGATTTTAATTTTTTACAGGTATTTCTTCACAGTTGATGAAAACAATCTCAAGGAAAATTCTTTTCAAGGTTAAAACACTGTTGTCAACTTCTGTCTTAAGATAGTCATTCTGTGGGGGAAACAAACTGCAATATAATTCCCACAATGAACTGTGAGAGTATATAATTTTTTAAGAAAACTATCTAAGGGACACTTTCCACTCCTAATATTGCACAACTGTACTGACCCTCTTCCAGATTAAGAGATATTTTCCAGGGCACAAACACGTTAGAGGTCATCTGCCAAATCAAAAACAGTCTGCTTACATTTGGCAGTCTCTCAGTACAATAAGAATAGGTGCTCTTATTTTAGAAAAATAATGCCTGTACAGTGATCTGCTTTTGTTCTGACACTGTGTGGGATCATGAGGAAATTTTTCCTTGCCTCTGCATAATAATCATGTGAGCATAAATTAAATAAAACTCCCCTTTAATTACATATTAACGTTTATCATTGCAGTTTGTGCGCAATTTGAATAGCTTACTACAAATGCAGCAGAAGACAATTAGTCAACCCAGAGCTTAAAAACTCACTTTTTTAGCAGAAATTTTAGACTTACCTTAGGAGTAACCTTTAAAGATAGGAAAAGCTGTTCTTACACTGAAAAGTGAGGTCTGTTTTCTGCAGAGTTCATAAACTGCCAATGCCGTCCACAATGTCACATTTTCATGAAGTTTTCTACCAAATTTTTGGAAACTGTAGCATATGAATGAAATATACATACTTGTTCTTGCTTCACTCAAACAGCATTCTGAATTTTTTATTGCAAGCTCGTGTGACACATCCTTAGTATCTGGTATCTGTAGTGGATGTATTTTGCCAGAGGTGAACACTATCCATTGCAGTAACAACTGAGGTAATGGAAATACTTTTGTGCTTGACACTCCAATGATATTTACAAACATGCAGTGCCAACACCATGCACAGTTTCACATTTCCACTAAGTTCCGTAGCAAATTTTGAAAGCTGTTGCATGTAAATGAAATATATGTACCTGTACATGCTTCACCCAGAGCCTACTGAATTTTGTATTACAATAACATGTGACAGATCCTTACTACCAGGTGGCTATTACGTATCTATAGCAGACACATTTTACTGAAGTGAACACTATCTATTGCACCAACTACAGTTGACTAAGAATCGAGAAACTGGTTTAAACTTTTACGTGAAACAACTTTTGCGGATTTGAGTTTCTATAGATAACAAGAAAAGAAATACATGTTGATTCTTTCACGTGCTTTTCTCATTTTAAATTTATTACACTTTTTATTAGTTGCTGCAAGTATTCAAAGAAAACGAACATCTCTTGGGAAAAAATAGATATTCAGAAAAAATTAACTCAGTACTTTATTTCATAACATTATTTTATTTCTTACAAAATTTTATTTCACATTTTATTTCTTACAACACAATATTTTCCAGCAGATTTATTTGTTAAGCCCATATTCTAAGAGGGCAGAATAATGTTTAACAGATAAAAAGATATAGAAGACACTGACAAGAGAATAAATCTAGTAAAAATACAGGGTGAGGCAGTGAAACGGCACGATTTTGTAAAACCACCAAAGATTTATTTACAAGTAAAATCATAATAGTTGAACATGGATCTCAAGTACAAGAGTGGAAATTAAAGATTTAACTTAAAAACAATCATTTTTTAAATATGGTGTCAGTGAGGTGTCGTCCTTGGTTTTGCACACATTGTCTAAGCCTGAGATGAAATTGTCCCATGACGTTTTGTAGCATCTGTACTGGAATGTTGTTAATTTCCTGTCGAATTCGCTCCTTCAGGTCTTCTTTTGTTCTTGGTGGATTTTCCTGGAAGACTTTGCACTTGAGGTAGCCCCAAAGAAAAAAGTCTGGTGCCGTCAGATCTGGTGAACGGGCAGGCCAGGGGAAATCGCCATTCCTGCTGATTAGACGTCGTGGAAATGCAAGTCTGAGCAATTCCATTGAGACATTAGCAGTATGGCTTGTTGCACCATCTTGCTGGAAGAGTGTTTCAGCATCTGGATCATGTCGATCAATTCCAGGCAGACCAAAAATGGTCAACATGTCAGCGTAACGTCCAGAGTTTACCGTCACTGTGTTGCCATCTTCATCTTCAAAAAAATAGGGCCCCACGATTCCACGAGATGACATTGCGCACCAGACTGTTACTTTTTCAGAATGGAGAGGTTTTTCATGAAGTTCGTGCGGGTTATCTGAGGACCAATATCTGAAGTTTTGCTTATTTACGTACCCACTAAGATGAAAGTGGGCTTCATCATTCATCCATAAGTTATGCACTCTTTCTTCATTTTGTTCAATAACGTTAAGCATTGACTGGCAAAAGCATATACGGTTATTGTAGTCATTAGGTTTAAGGGCTTGCACTACCTGAATTTTGTATGGATGATAGTGAAGGTCACTCTTCAAAATCCGTCTTACTGATCGATTGCTGAGACCAAGTTCTGCGCTGTGCCGTCTCGCGGATTTTCGCGGACTTCGTCCCAACGCTTCGCGCACACGATTAATGTTCTCGGGTGTCCGGATTGTTTTTGTGCTGTCGCCTCTTTTCTTTGTTGTGCTAGCAGTAGCTTCAAAGGTTTTAACCCAAAGGAGAATGGCTTTCCTTGATGGCACGGGAGCCCGTGGCGGCAGGTTGAATTCATGACGAAAGGCGCGTTGAGCACCAACCACACTATCCGCGTTTTTGTAATATGCCTTTACGGCATATGCACGTTGCGCACTCGACCAACGCTCCATGGCTACTGAAACTTCCACCACTCTAGACACCCAAGGTCACTTCCCCCACTCTCGCAACCCCCCTCCGCGCCCGACAACCACTATCGAAATCGTGCCGTTTCACTGCCTCACCCTGTATAAGGGCCCAAACAAATTAACAACACAACATACAGACCTAGAAGAAACAAACAATAAAAAAGACAGTACATAAATATATATTCTGTTACGAGAAAAAGAATGTCTAGGTTTACATAAAACAGATGAATCAAATTGGTCTGAAAACAGAAGTAAAGTCCAAACATATATTGAAAAAAGGCATTGTGGATGCAGTATGGGTACTTAGAAAGTCTAAGAACTCCAGATACCTCTGTCTGTACTTTGTGTAGGCATCAAGGTTCAAACATTGATAATAATAAACATCACCTTGGCAATTATTAACTCTAATGTAATAGGGATCAAGCATAGAATATTTAATGTCCCTTAAACAACACAGTTTTTGTGTATAAACTCCTCACACAACCTTTCTGGAATTTTCCTGTCAGTCTTTCCAAAGTGGTGATTTCTAATTTTAAAATACTCAACTAAAATTGATTTAAGTAGAGCATTTCTGTGATTTTCTGTGGGCTCAAAGTCCATAATATGTTCGTTGATGGATTGAAAAAACACTACACTCAACATCTGCCATAGCACATGAAACAAGAACAAGCATAACATTTTTCTTTTGCAGCATTCCCTTCGCCTGTTGCAATCGATAAGCTTGCTCTGTTGCTTTGCAAATTTTAATAAGGTCAGCAGAAGTCGTAACTAAACGTCCCACATTCTTTCTTCTGATTAGTCCACTCTCACTGTCCACTGCTCCCCATAAGGAATTTGCACATTCTACACAATGTACTGACTTAGTCAATTTATGCAAAATGAATCCTGCTATGTATGCAACAACATTCCGTACATAATTTGACAGCTGTTCAAATGAGACAGCAGGAATGCTGTATGAGTGATCATGAGAGACTGATGCAACATCTAGGCCTAACTTTTCTGAATTACAATTGATAACTCATGTAAATGGGTTAAATTGCGTCGCATCTAGTCCAGAAGATACACTGAGAATGGAACAATCTGCAATATCCAAAATAGATCCAAATTCTGACCCTCTTACCTGCTGATGGATAAGCAATCGTTTGTAGGCTGCTTTGAATTGAGGTGCTGTGGGATTGTTGTAATCACCACCATATCTTCTGATTGAGCTGGAAAATGTCTCTATGTGGTCCTGTAGCAATTTATATGCAAGCAAGAAATTTAGTTTTGATTGAGAGCTGTTTATGAGAGAAACATATAATTTTCTTAGGCTCTGTATACATACAAGAAAGCCAAGGAAACCAGTCTTTCTGTTACTATATACAATAGATGGCCCATTAGCCTCAAGTCTCAGCTCCTGAATATGTTTTTCCACTTCATCAAGAAATGGTAAAATATGGCCATCTGTCTGCATTGACAGAGGTGATTTATACCCTTTTGACAGGAGATTCCTACTATTGAAACAATCAAGAAGGTTGTTCATTGTCCTTATAAATTTAACTCTATGTTCACAGCGTTTAATGTCAGCTAGCTGCAAATCTTTGTCAAGGAATTCTAGGGCATTAGCTACACTACCAATAAATGTTTGCACAGCAATCCTTACATTCATTTTATGACGATACCACTCAACGTGTTTTGTTCTTACTCTTGTAGCAGCCAGAAGTTTCTCCACTTTTTGCAGCTCATGTAATTTTAATACATAATCCCATTTTATTGGATTTCTATTTCCATCAAAAATGACACCTTTACCAGCTAATGTATTGCGTATTAACTTGAACTTGTGACATGGATCAAGGAATATGTAAACACCATCCTTACATAGAGGGTGTTTAGAAAAAGATTTCATTCTGCACATTGAAAGACAGGCCCCTAGCTTGTCTACCATTGCAGTGCTTACGTGAGCACCATCAAAAGTAACAGGAATTACTTCTACTCCAGCATCATATGTAAATTTCAATGCCTCCTTAAGTAGGTTTGATTTTTCAGCAGCACCTATGCCATTGACTAAACAGTAGCCAATTGGAATTTTCCATGAACCATTAACAGCAGTCAACATGAATGTTAATGCCTCATTTGGAACAGGCAGATTGTCATTGTCAAGAACTGTACCATAATCTATGTAACCGATAAACGTATTTCCACGAAATTCAACATGCTTCATTATGGCAATCTCATCAAATGACATGGCACAAAGTAATTTATTACCTTAGCTAATGAGTTCCTGACTCTTTATTCTAAGCGCTATTGCTGCTGCTTTACTGAAACCAGGATCCCCATCAGCAACACTGTACCACTTTTTTAATGTTCGTGGATGTGGCAGTGATGTTTTAAAATTTTTCCTTACATAGCTATATGCCTTGCAACTGTAAAAATTTAGTGTTAGAGCAAACGTCTGAAGAGCTGCTGGATACATATTTGCTTCTTTACCTTTATTGACACGTTGGAGGAACTCTGAAGTACCAGGTGGCAGCATCTGATAGCAAAAAACCACAATCATTTAAGGATAAGTATTCCAAACTGCAATCAGTCATACATTTTAAAAATGACAGGCATCGTAAATATACTGCCTTTAGTAAATTAGCCAGGGATTCATTTATAACACGATTATTTTCAAGATTACTTATCAAAGATTTCAAAGACAAGACTTTCTTATTCATCCCACAAGATGACCGCTGCAAGTTCTTTAACTTTCTGGCTTTGATGCTAATCTGCCGTCTTGCCACATCTACCACTTTTTCTGCTATGCCAGGAGTACACAAATCGCTATTTGAAAAGTCCTCAATATACCTGAAACTTTTGTTTTTCGGGGTGTTCGTTTCCATATCGCATAACGTAACTGCAAACAAAACAAAAATGCATGTTTTGAGGTATAATTTGTGGGCGAAGCATGTCCGAAATGGCACTTAACGTAATGTCCTACATTTCTATCCTAATACAATATTTTACTAACTCGCAGTTATCACACACATCCTAACAACATTCAGACTTATAGGCATTGGAAGCACAGATTTCAGAAGACGAAACACCATATAACGAGCACCGTCGGCTATGTGACTGTCTCTGGTAATGCCAACATCCTCGATTGAAAGTAATCGATCGTCACGCTTCCGGTGAACGCTGACATCCAAATTTTATCCGGTTTGATACTTTCCTCTTTCTTGTTAATATTACAGATAGGTGCCAAGGATAGTTGGCGTGGCTGCCACCTATATTACGCCACTGTCAGTGTGACTTCCTATTTAATAATATTTGATTGGTTTCCATCTGCTTATATGTATGTAGTGTGTGAAGTTATCCAAGCTGTGAGACATGAAGTATCTTATGTTCTGTGTTTACATTTAATTTAATATTTTGAATATGACTACCAAATGTGCTATGGTTCTGCAGTTAACAAAAGTATTTATTGGTTGGGTGTGTGAATGTCAGTCTAAGGCTTTCTGGATATATGTCAGCATCAAGAATTCAAATACAAAGTGTGATTTAATGTTTCGTTAACCAAATAAGCTGTGATGAGATTCACAGGCTGTAAAAATGGCGTCATTCATGCAGCTATTTACTTCACTTTTTGTACTTACCATTGCTGTTGAGCTAATACTTTTAGTGTAATCTTTTTCATGTAACTGTTAGTTCAAGGTCGTAAACATTAAACCAGGGGTGTACAATTCTGAATTAGAATTGTGTACTACTGGTTCCTGTGATAAATTTTAAAATAATGGTGCTGTATTATATTACCTACAAAGTGTACTATTTGTTCATACTTTTGCACTTTTTGACATTATTGATACTTCCTGTAATGGTAGTAATAGGACAGTTGCTGTGTAGTATGTCTTCGTAATAAGAAAATAGTGTTTTCAGTGGCATGAATTACACTAATTTATTAATTTAGTACATACTGTGTGTTGTCTGTCACTGGCATTCATTTGTATATTTTATGTAAGTCACTTGCCACTTTTGGGCTGCTTTTTTTTTAATTTTCAGATTTGCTGTAATCATGATTTGTTATACCATTTACACAAACTGTCTGTATTGGTAATTATATTATCAAGATATGTTTGTAGCCCAGTGGATTTTTTTTTTTTTTGAATAATATTCAGGAATTCCAGGCTTAAAAGCTTTTATTTTGTTTTTAAGTTAACACAACTGGATTGTATCTCAGCTGTAAAGACAAGATGGTATTAGCACAGAACTGTGCAGCTCTATCAGCAGGGTTTTGAAAGATATTTTGTGAGTTGCAATTAGTAGTAGTTGATGGGACGAGTAAGTATTTTCTTTAAGACTATTTCTGTTCATAAGATTTTGTTATGATGTATATATAACGCTGGATCAGTAACGAGAATGTATTCTCTGATTAGATGGTCTGAATTTCGTATCAAAACTTTATGGGGAATGTTGAAATGCCGTATAAAATATTGCCTCAAGAGCTCTGTGGCTGTTACGGATCATGTCAAAAGTCAGTGCTGCAAGTTTTGCTCACATTTTATTTGCCACATCCACATTACAACAACCGATAATAATATATATTATGTATTCCAGTTACGTTTCTCCAAATCTTTGGCAGTATTTTCGTAACAATATTATGCACTTATGATGTTTATATATTATAGAGTATGCTGGTTGTATGTATTTGTTGGAAATGTTAAAATTAAAAATGTTTATGACATAGTGTTTGATATCTTACTGTGGAAATGAATACAGTGTGCTTTTCCCAAAACGATTGATCCTGTTGCACTTAGGAACAGTAACCTAAAAATAAAAAGTTACACTATCTTATCATGAACATACTTGGAGAAGATATTACAAATTTAAATTTTAGCAATTTTAAGGCAGTAAAAAGTTTTGTGAGACATCTGCCAAATTTCTCTATGATGCATAGCAATATGAAACAATATTATAACAACATACATTCTCTGTTAAACCCATGCACTTAGTTTTGATTGGAAAGCCAATCAGATGGCAGACATCAACACAGCTGACATCCAGTGGATAACTGAACCTACAAAACATAAGTGTATTATTCTCATTAAAATAAATGTTGTCTGAAGCAATTCCTCTTGCTAGTAACAGTAAAATGCTAATAGTGCTGCATTCAGATGAGTAAAACACGCCTTATGCCTGTTCTGGTATTAACATAGTTCTGTAACTAGTTTGGTTTTGTGTTAACACAACATGTTCATTTTGAAAGACTATTCGCTTAGGTGAAGCAGCACATGTGTGTCTAGGAAGTTTTATTTTCCATTATATATCGTGATTTTGCAGGGCGAAGAATAAAGGCAATGTGGGTGGAAAAATCGAATTTCACACTTCACTCACACTGTTGGATGGATCCCTTGAACTGCAAAGTGGTGGAACAGGGTCTTCAAAATATCCTTCAAAAGCAAATTCTGTTTGAAGGACTATAAGCATAAAGTATATACAACAACAATTTTCAAGCATTATCTGATTTCAGTCCACTATTTGACCACAATGTACTTGACACCCTAGTACCTTAGTTAGATATTCTGCACTGTGCATTCACATCCAGCCTGTTTGTTAGATTACTGTGAGAAAAGGGAATCCACTTTCTACTTTCTGTGTCAACAGTAATTTTTATATATGTGTCCAAAGCCATTCTTATGTAACCTTTTATTATGACAGAAACAACTTTATTTCATTACTCAGCCATTAGCTAATTGTGCCCCTTGAGCATTGTTATGTTAAATCTGCTGCTGCTGCTCTTGCTGTGGGCCGTGCAGAGTGGCCACCTGCTTTGAGGTACCTTGTCACGGACTGCTATGCCCCTCCTGCCGGAGGTTCGAGTCCTCCCTTGGGCATGGGTGTGTGTTGTTCTTAGCATAAATTAGTTGAAGTGTTGTGTGTGTGTAGTGACTGATGACCTCAGCAGTTTGGTCTCTTAAGAATTCACACACATTTCAACATTTTTGCTGCTGCTGCTGTGGTGGTGGTCTTCAGCCTGAAGACTGGTTTGGCATAGCTCTCCATGCCGTACTGTGCAAGTGTCATCATCTCTGCATAATTACTGCAATCTACATCTATGTGAACCTGCATACTGTAATCAAGCCTTGACACCCCTCTAAAATTCTTTTACCCTCTACATTCCACTACATATCAAATTGACAACTCATTGGTGTCTCAGTGTATGTCCTGTCAAATGAGTCATTTTAGTTAAGTTATGCTATAAATTTCTCCCTCCCCCAAATCGATTCAGTATCTCCTCAGTCATTATTCGATGTACCAATTTACTCTTACATTAATGGAAGTTACGTTACCACACCATTTAATCTTACCACACCAAGCAACGCAAAAATAAATAATAATAATAATTTACGCAAAAGAGGGTGTAACATATATGCCACGCAAGGCGGAACATACATTTAGGCAAAACACAAGAGGGAAAATAAAATAATGCAGTTTATGTCATTTAAAATTCGTTCTGTTTAGGCGACATTATGAGCTTTCTGCGACACTGTACAAAACAGCATCACATGTGCAACACATTGTTTCTAGGAGTTTCTTTTTAGTTTTCTGCAGTGCAACATCTTCTATTTTCCTTTGGAACCATAGCTACCAGATTATTTTTCTCGTCATATCTGATGTCGTGCAGCACTCTACCTCGACATGAATTATCTCTAGGGCAACCAGGACTCCTAGGGACTGTTGCATTGGAAATCAGGTGACATTTCACAATGCAGAGCCGAAACTGCAATTGTGACATATTCATACCTGTCTTTCTGTGGAGAAGCCACGTTTTATGTACAGAACATCCAGTAACCACGTAAAAATTGGCCGCCACATTGTCTTTCCTGTGATACCATATAAGATGCTATATTTCCATCCATTTGTTCAGTAAACCCCATATTGTTGCTGGGTTCTCCAATAACACTGATCAGGGTACAAACATACTTTTCTCGTTTTGTCTGAAGTATTGGCCCACAGACCTGACTGGATTGGTGCCATGCCTAGTTAAAAAAAAAAAAGGTTCAAATGGCTCTGAGCACTATGGGACTTAACTTCTAAGGTCATGAGTCACCTAGAACTTAGAAGTACTTAAACCTAACTAAACTAAAGACACCACTCACACCCATTCCCAAGGCAGGATTCGAACCTGCGACCGTAGCGGTCGCGCGGTTCCAGACTGTAGCGCCTAGAACCGCTCGGCCGCCATGGCCGGCCATGCCTAGTCCAACCAGTTATTCCTGCAGAATTGCCTAGCGATCTCGTAAAGATCATTACACTTTTCTTGTTGCTCTTTTAATCAAAATCTCGTCTCCTATTCCTTCTGGACAGTGTTTCCGAAACCTCGAAAAGTTGACGTACTTGTGGCAGACGATTCTCACTAAAAGTCTCAGTGGCACCATAACCTCATTCCTTTAGGTAAACCAACATCACACGTGTTGCAAACAAGTTGTCAAAGTAAAATTTCTAGCACAGGAGTAAGAGAGGATATTTTGATTAAAAGAGCAGCAAGGAAAGTTTACCAGTGAGCTACATAATTTTGTAGTAACAACTGCTGTGATATCAATCGAGTCAGCTCTAAGCGCCGATACTGCATACAAGTGAAAAAAATCCTTTATCAGGAAGTGAATCGATTATTTGAACCAGAGGTGCAGCGCATGTACCAAATGCTTTCTCATACACTTGGTTCCTTTTGTGCATCAGCTCCTTGGTATATCTGAAAATCCACTAGATAATTCACATTTGTTTTTAGTCACCATGCTTTGTTCGCAAATCTAGTGGGCTTACTTTTCATAATTCGTTTGCATCCATGGCTGCCAAAATAATTTACCGTGCATTCATTGGAATCTAGTTCTTGCTCAGGCTGCGTTTGGAGCAAAAGCCGTTCCTTAGCATACTTGTTAATAGACAAAGTTTCCAGATTTCATCATTTACTTTGATTTGAGTGTCGTCACATGAGTGAACGAATCTCATAATTGTTTCAAATCTACCTCTCGTCATCGTATTGTGCACCATTTCACTTCTCTTGTCCAACCCCAAATCCAATACCATCTTCTTCTAGGTAGAGGATTATGTGGTTCTGAGCACTATGGGACTTAACATCTGAGGACTACTTAACTACTTAAACCTAAGTAACCTAAGGACATCACACACATCCATGCCCGAGGCAGGATTCGAACCTGCGACCGTAGCAGTTGCGCGGTTCCAGATTGAAGCGCCTAGAACAGCTCGGCCACCGCGGCTGGCAGAGGATTATACCCCCAAGAGAATTGGAAACGCTAGAAAGCCTTTTCTCTCTTCATACGTTGTTTTGAGATACAGACAATTCTTGAAAGAACAATATTTTGTTGATTGCACGATGAGAGATTGAATTGTTTCCTCTTCCAAAACAATTCAAAGCACAGAACGAGAGACAAGCTTCTGTATTTACTACCATCACTGTCAGGAACCATAGTAAAAATACTTTGTAGGTTCTCTCTTCTCCAGTGTTTGATTCCAGTCTTTATAGTTTGTAGCTCTTCCATTTCATCTGAATCGACATTTTCTGGTTTCTCATCGCGAGTGCAATGTTCGCATCCCATGTGTAACCCACGATCAAGAGTTAGTAATTCGTTATTTCATTCCCCAGACAGATAGGTAATATTTCAGTGCTTTTTCTAATGTTGCCGATTTAGGAAACAGAGTAGGATCCTGAGTGTCTGTCATAATACTTATTGTAATAAATCGAAAGTTCATTTAATATTTCCATTTTAACTACCTTAGTTATACAAATATTTATGTAGTAATAAAAAATAAACATTTTGTGATTAATGCCAGTCCGGATTTTACATAAAATAGAGCCCCTATAATCAGAACTAATTGGGACCGGACCTTGTTCGGATTACCGATTTGTTCAGATTAGCCGGAATTACGGTGACGAGTTTCTAGACTGAAGTATACCAAGTAGGTAAGTAGGTACACCATGATAACAAATGCGAACAAATGTGGGAACAATGGCTCACTCTCACTCCCTGCCCTTGTTGTTGTGCATTGTTAAGACCTTTGTAGTGTCTGAGGTCAGTGCACTGCCATTTGACTCTCAAACCGCTTGGTTATGTAAGTTATCGGTCGCTGGCACGCGTAACATTTGTATTGTATTCGTTAGGTGTAGTTGTGTACCTATTTTCGTCATGAGTAAATGGAAACATACAACGTTAACTCTCAAAGAAAACTGAATGCTTTGAAGCGGTTGGACAATGGTGAGAATGTATCTCAAATGGCACAAGAACTGGGCGTTGGTAAAGCAACCAGTTGTGATTGGAAGTAGAACCGGGTGAAGCTTGAACAGTCCTTTGCAACGTCTTCGGGAAAAAACCTCGAAATTCGGCAGACTTTGAAACAGTCCCAGTGTACAAGGTGCATTCAAGTTCTAAGGCCTCCTATTTCTTTTCTAATTAACTACTCACCCGAAATCGATGAAACTGGCGTTACTTCTCGACGTAATCGCCCTGCAGACGTACACATATGAAACTTCCTGGCAGATTAAAACTGTGTGCCCGACCGAGACTCGAACTCGAGACCTTTGCCTTTCGCGGGCAAGTGCTCTACCATCTGAGCTACCGAAGCACGACTCACGCCCGGTCATCACAGCTTCGCAGGAGAGCTTCTGTGAAGTTTGGAAGGTAGGACACGAGATACTGGCAGAAGTAAAGCTGTGAGGACTGGGCGTGAGTCGTGCTTAAGTAGCTCAGATGGTAGAGCACTTGCCCGCGAAAGGCAAAGGTCCCGAGTTCGAGTCTCGGTCGGGCACACAGTTTTAATCGGCCAGGAAGTTTCATATCAGCGCACACTCCGCTGTAGAGTGAAATTCTCATTCTGGAAACATCCCCCGGGCTGTGGCTAAGCCACGTCTCCGCAGTATCCTTTCTTTCAGGAGTGCTAGTTCTGCAAGTTTCGCAGGAGACCTTCTGTAAAGTTTGGAAGGTAGGAGACGAGATACTGGCAGAAGTAAAGCTGTGAGGACCGCGCGTGAGTAGCTCAGATGGTAGAGCACTTGCCCGCGAAAGGCGAAGGTCCCGAGTTCGAGTCACGGTCGGGCACACAGTTTTAATCTGCCAGGAAGTTTCACTTCAAAGTTGTTATCACGAAGAAACTGTTGCGTAACGTTAGCTCGATGTGCGGGTACGTTGTCTTGGTGAAACAGCACACGCGCAGCCCTTCCCGGACGTTTTTGTTGCAGTGCAGAAAGGAATTTGTTCTTCAAAACATTTTCGTAGGATGCACCTGTTGCCGTAGTGCCCTTTGGAACGCAATGGGTAAGGATTACGCCCTCGCTGTCCCAGAACATGGACACCATCATTTTTTCAGCACTGGTGGTTACCCAAAATTTTTTTGGTGGCGGTGAATCTGTGTGCTTCCATTGACATGACCGGCACTTTGTTTCTGGATTTAAAAATGGCATCCACGTCTCATCCATTGTCACAACCGACGAAAAGAAAGTGCCATTTATGCTGTCGTTGCACGTCAACATTGCTTGGCAACATGCCACACGGGCAGCCATGTGGTCGTCCGTCAGCATTCGTGGCACCCACCTGGATGACACTTTTCGCATTTTCAGGTCGTCATGCAGGATTGTGTGCACAGAACCCACAGAAATGCCAACTCTGGAGGCGATCTGTTCAACAGTCATTCGGCGATCCCTCAAAACAATTCTCTCCACTTTCTTGATCATGTCGTCAGACCGGCTTGTGCGAGCCTGAGGTTGTTTCGGTTTGTTGTCACACGATGTTCTGCCTTCATTAAACTGTCGCATCCACGAACGCACTTTCGACACATCCATAACTCCATCACCACATGTCTCCTTCAACTGTCGATGAATTTCAATTGGTTTCACATCATGCAAATTCAGAAAACGAATGATTGCACGCTGTTAAAGTAAGGAAAACGTCGCCATTTTAAGTATTTAAAACAGTTCTCATTCTCGCCACTGGCGGTAAAACTCCATCTGCCGTATGGTGCTGCCATCTCTGTGACGTATTGACAATGAACACGGCCTCATTTTAAAACAATGCGCATGTTTCTATCTCTTTCCAGTCCGGAGAAAAAAAATCGGAGGCCTTAGAACTTGAATGGACCTCGTAAAGTGAATGAAGCTCTTTTCCTTTGGTTTACGCAAGAAAGAGGAAGGGGAACTTCTTTGAATGGAGCACTGGTTCAGGAGAAGGCTGTTTATATAAACAAGTTAATGAATGCTGATGAGTCTTTTAGTGTGAATAAGGGTTGGTTGGACAGATTCAAAAAACGTCATGGAATCCGTCAGTTTACAATTACTGGAGAGAAGCTTTCTTCTGACCGTGATGAAGCGAGGGAATACTTGGGTGAGTTTGAAAAAATGATACGAGAGTGAAAGTATTCTCCCCAACTAATTTATAACGCTTACGAGACTGGCCTTAAATTTAGGGCATTGCCAACAAAAGCCTGGCATCAAAAGCAGAAGACCATGCTCCTGGTTTTAAAATGTGCAAAGATCGTGTGACTATTAGCGTGCAGCAACGCTGCTGGTAATCACAAGCTGCCTTTAATGCTGATCGGCAGATCTGCTAAACTCAGAACTTTTAAAAACTGCAGCATGAAGTCCCTGCCCGTATATTATCGTAACCAGAAAAAAATCATGGATGGATGGTAAGCTGTTCAAAGAATGGTTTCTGGGCCAAGATGTTCCCTCTGTTCGACGGTTTGTAAGGAAAATCATTTGTCTCCCCATGCAATCCTTTTGATTGATAATGCGACATCTCACCCCAGCACTGAGGAATTATGTGATAGAGAAATTGTGGCGAAGTTTGTGACGTCGCAAATTATTACAGGATAACATTTATTGCAGTAAGATATGTAGATGTGGAGCCGGTGGCTGTGAGGAAGTTCTAGGAAGACGCCTCAGCTATGAATCACCGTGCAACTGACGCTATGTGGCCATGCGAATGGACTACTGTGTCACCTAGTACAACCGTATATTCGTACCCCTGGCGAGACTTAATCAATCATAGTAAAAGCTAACCAATTGTTTTCAAACTTGGTATACTACTTTTTGTTACTCAGTAGAAGATCTCATAAAATTTACAGCTTTCTAACTATTATATTTTCGGAGATTGAGAAAATTACCTAAAAACCATGAAACCAACACTTAGGGTGTAAAATTCAGTTAGGAACAATAACAGTGTCTTTTGTTATCAATTGAAATCATAACCAAAGTTCTCAATGTGTAGAATTGGGATTTTTATTTTCAAAACCTTTAATAATTTCGCATTTCATAGTATGAAATTCATGAAAAATTAATATTTGTTTATTATGTTGTTGCGTGAATAAATGGTAATGAATGAGAGTGTGTATGTGGGACATACGTAAAATTTGATATTACTTTCTGTAAAACATTACGCAGTCGGATCCTGGGAAAGCTGTATTGTACCCACATTGCTGATGATGTATGTCAAGGTGTGATTGCTTTTGCAAGAAGGCAGCCAGAATATCGGTTTGAAGTGTAATCTGTTTCTAAATTAATTTTAAGATTATTTTTCTTTTCGGTCATTTTATTAAACATTGTATTAATATTTGCACTTTAGAATGATGCAAATTGCTTTCTGAAGAGTGACTGGCTTAGGCAAGTCTTAGCGCGAGAATGATCTCTAAGGATCCTTCTGATTGGTCAGTCAGACTGATCGGCCAGTCAGGATTAAGCTGTTCCTGCGCGCAGAAACTTAGGTACGCAGAGTGTGGGGAGACATTGAGAGAGTCGATCGCCAGCTATCGGACGCGAAAGGTCATGGTAAATGTAATGCTGCTCATTATGTGTAAAATGAAGGAATATTGACTTCTCGCGTTTAGTACGAGCCGTGACTAAAGCTGTCGCAGTTATGAACATTTTGATGAAAGTTTGAAGTTTCTGGATTGTTTTGTTGGAAAGTTACTAGCGTATGAACTTTCGGCCTTAGTGATAATTCCGCGTGGCATATTCTGTGTTCATTTATGGAGTATTTGGCGAGCATACCTTTTATGTAAGACCACTGAATGAGACCGAATTTAGAACTCGCGAATAGTGGTGAATCAGAGACTGTGCGATCGCAAACATGAACAGGTCGAACTTGCGTAGATTTCTGGCAGCTTTGCGTGTGAAATTTGTTGTTTGACTGGGAACTGAGACTGATAGAACAGTACCTAACTAAATGTGGACTTGATAGCCATAAACGTGTGTTATTAAGCAATAAAAATTACTGGTATTGAAATTTTAGGACGCTTAATTCAGTCAAAAATACACCATATTAACACCCGAAAGCTTGATAAATAGGAGGTTTCAGGAATTGTTTCCACCACTAGAGTTACGCGGACTCTGCTGGGTAGGTATTAGGCGACGTTTTGTTCAACGCTGCTTTTACACCATCTATTAAGTACTTACGATTGCAGAGTGAATGGACGTCGAGCAGAAGCCGTACTGAGGTAGGTGGACATTTAATATGAACAGTACGACGAATGTTCAAGACATATATTTTAACCCGCCCCGCCGCAAGTTTTTTGCCATCGAATGTTACACCACTTCTACAGCCAATGGACCAGGGCGTACTGCAAATATTAAAACTGATTTAGAGAAAACGATTTTTAAGAATGCTGATCCAAGATGATAGCATTCCTTTAGTGGACAACATAAAAAGACAATGTGAAGGATGTTTTTTATTGGGCCGCTGAGGCATGGCAGAATATTTCAGAATATACTCTGAGAAAATCGTGGAGAAAAATGTGGACACCTCTTGAATAGGAAAATCTACTACAAATGTCCTAGTGAACAAATAGGTTTCACTGGGTGATTTTTATTTAAGGAGATCCAAAATACGTAAGTTGGCCACTGTTTTTCGTACTTCATATTAATTATTTAAGATGAACTTAGTGTTTTTACATGATGACATTTGCTGTATCAGTGATCAAGTGATATTAACTTTTGTGTGGGTCAGTTATTCAGTATAATTTAATGGGTTGACTGTTTATGGAGACATGTTATGCAATCATTGTTAACATACACAATAACTTTTCTATAATCATAAATACTCGTTAAACTGGTTGAATTTGGAGGGTATCGCATACTTCTGTAAAGTAAAGCCTTTAATAGGTTCCGTTACAACCTGCTGATTTGATGTTTATGAGATGATGGGACAACTATGCGTCATATAACAGACTGTCTTCATTACGCCAACAATGACTGAGTTTGTCATCTAAAAAGTAGGGATAAAATGTCCGCTGTATTTTTGTAAGTTTGACAGCTTCTTTCATTGTTATGCATTGCTTAAACATAATGTTTTCTTGCCAATTTTTCTAATCCATGTTCACTGTACTGTGTAAATTAAAATACTGTGTATGTACAGCAGTTTACTGCACAGTATTCGATACTTAGACTAACATTTTTTATGTTAGAATTAACCAAACGTTGGGGTTACCAGGGTTTGGATTACCGAGACTCTGCTGTACTTTTACCTAATTAATATGTCTGTCAGAAGTCACTGTTGTATAATAGGGTCAAATGTGTAAGTGTGCAGTAAGTTATACTACAGAACGATGAAACTATGCCTGCTGAGCTCCTATGTTCTTCTTTTGAGACGGTGTGGCATTGTAAGTCCCTCTCTGTTTCAAGTGGTGTGATATTGTAAGTCTCTGTATGAGTAAAAAGTAAATCAGTGAATAATTCAAACCAGAGCCCTAGTAGTACGCTCACATTCAGGATATATGAACATTTGGAAACAATATCGAGATTCAAAGATGGGCAAGTGGAAATTAATAGCAGGAGTAGGAAATCAGTGAAAGAATTAAATGAGGGACTCTCAAAACACTGAAAAGGGGATTGGTAAATGATTTAGTAAAGAACTACAAAGTAGGAGAGTTCAAACATCTGGTGAAGGTATGAATACTTACACTGTAGGTGTGCCTATTCGTAGGAAAAGATTACAGCAAACTCGTAGAAATCGTTATAGAGAGGAGGTACAAAGTGAAAAAATATTTACTTTTGATTAGAATCACTCATTAACTGTAAAAAAGTTTCAAGTCTTTAAAATTTCACCCAACAGCATTTGTCCTCCTACATGGTTGGAAAAATTTAATTATTTCCCCTCCACATACTTGCCAGGTAGTTATAGGGTTGAATTTGAGTGTGTGATTGGCTAGAAAGTGAGCCTGCAGTACAAATCTGTACATTAACTAGTAGTTGTGAAACATATGTGGAATGTGGAAATGGTAGTGACACACCCATAATCACAATAGTAATCCATTGTAGTTGCTACATATTTTATTACAATGAAAAGCATTATAAAATCACAATCACAATAATACAGGAGACTGCCTTAAAAGGCCAGATCACTTGGACAAATAACAAATAATGGACAAATAACAAATTTCTTTAACCGGAACAAGACCCATAAAACGTGAAATTTGAATATGACTAGGTAAATACACTCATGTAAAGCTTTACTTAAATAGTACAAATATCCATACAATTCCCATCAGAACTCTCATTACTTCCAAGCAGCTGAAGAACAGATGAAGGGTAAGAACACAGATCTTTTAAGGCTAGCCAACTTTACTAAACAAAACTATATACAAATGACTAAAACAATTAAGGAGGTGCATCAAGTTTACTTACTCAGTTGATTAATCAACAATATTCTTAGAATGATTACAACTAGAACATGCTCATATGGCAACACCCCTAAAATGAGGTTGATTCAATATTACAAGTGAATTAGCAATAGACACAAGCAGACCAAGGATTCAAATCAATACGAGAGATCCACGAGACAGGAAATGACATTGAAATGTACTCAACTTTGCACTGCAACTGAACTTCAGATGCTATAATTCTCCACCGGACAGATGGAATCACGCAACAGTGACAACATAATCCAAGATGTAAAGGAGAGGACAGGGCCTTAAATATCTCTCTGCCCCGGTGATGCTCTGCTCCCAGTATCTCGCGTCAACCGCTTGCAATTATCTGTAACACAACACACATCAACGCAGACAATATTCTTAGACATAAGCTACACAATCTTATCCAAAGAAAAAGTGATCAATAGAACTGAATAGAAACAAATTAACCTCCATGAGTTACTTGGCCGGTGCCAGCCATTAAACTTGGATTCGTAAGTTCGCTAAAGATAATGCCCTAAAGTTAACATGACAAGAATTATCTCGGCGCACATTTACACTTGGTAGCAGAGACACAACACACATCAACGGCAGACAATATTCTGAGACATAAACTAGACAATCTTATCTAGAGAACAGGTGATCAATATAACTGAATAGGAACAAATTAGCATCCATGAGTTACTTGGCTAGTGCCAACCCTTAAGCTTTGATTAATAAGTTCGCTACAAATCATGCCCTAAAGTTAAGATGACCAGAATTATCTCGGTGCAAATTTACACGCCAAACTACCAAATGAACTACAAGATAGAATAGAGGATGTATCTCAGCGTGTCTTGAAATGCCAGAGCCGGACTTACTCACTACTCGTTGAACTTGTAGCTATGTCTTTAACCACACTTCATGTCGGTTGGTTGGGTGTAGCCACACTTCCTCAACTGCCGTCAAGATAGTTAATGACGACACCAAGGTAAGTGATCAACAACTAAAACAATTCCAAAGGATTTTTAGTACACTGGCATATTCAATTAAGGCGCACGCAACCCACCGAAGCAACCCAGCGACTCCTTATAAGAGACTCGAAGGAGCTTGTCCTTCCAACTTCTAGGAAAACCAAATCACCATGGGCGGTGGATCTGTCCTCATGACTTAACACGTCATAACCCGTGGCCCTGCTCCTTCATTGTCTGACTCGTCCTCTTGCTGTCCTACCTACATACACAGTGTCACGTGACTCTCCTCACCGCCGATGCTGACACACCTCCCCAGCAGAGCGGGTGTGCTGTTCTTAAATCCGCGCCGCCAAAGATGAGCAGAAGACAAATAAGCATGAAAGTCGACTCAAAGATCAAAATGACGATCGATGGAAACTGGCGCCAGAAACGCACCAGCTCAATATGGAGTCTCTAGACAAATATTTTTATCTGCATATTGTTCTGAAACAGCTGACAACAGTGATAAATATAGTATCCTGATGCCGGCCGAAGTGGCCGTGCGGTTAAAGGCGCTGCAGTCTGGAACCGCAAGACCGCTACGGTCGCAGGTTCGAATCCTGCCTCGGGCATGGATGTTTGTGATGTCCTTAGGTTAGTTAGGTTTAACTAGTTCTAAGTTCTAGGGGACTAATGACCTCAGCAGTTGAGTCCCATAGTGCTCAGAGCCATTAGTATCCTGATGAGAAAAACTTAACAATTCTGGTTTTAAGTCATTCTCAAATCTTTGAAACATGAAAGGAGTGCTGTATATCCCAACTGTTACAAATGTGGGTTCTCTGCCAGGAGTTGGGAGGTTGTGGACAGCAGATGACTGCTGATGGCAAATACAAAGTCTTTATTTCAGTAACAAGGTCTTAAAATTGATGGATGGCCCTCAGAATAAGTTTTAACCCTCTTGTAATACACTGGTGGAGATGTCAGCTAGCGGCAGGCACCCTGGTGCAGCTGTATATTGTTAAGCTAGCGGCAGGGGAATGCGCCACTACAGTGATGGAATAGTCTTTCATAGGTGCTGCTGTGTCGGGGGATGTGACACAGCTATCACACTTAACGTGATTCGGCGAGGAGCGACCTCAACAGCTGTGAGCAGGTCTGCATTGTGTCCTGTAGATCATCTCCATTGCAGCAGCTGTCTGGTGGGCAGGCAGATCGGAGTATGGGCATTGAGGTTCAGTCATGGCGTCTGCAGTGGCAGTGGCTCTGGATGGCATAAGTGGTACATCACTCGACTGTCCCACTGATGTCTGCTGTTTTCCTCTGGTCAGTAGGACAATGGGATGCTCCAGCATGGATCCATGCCTTCGGCTGATATCATCAGAGCAGAGTTACTGCACCCCATGTCATCACTTTGGTGTGGAGCACACCATCAGTCATCATGTAACCCATCTGTTGCCACCTTCATTTTACCATCCTGTTGCCTGACTCAGTTGGTCAGCAATCCATTTACGATAAGCTCTCTTTGCCCTGAGCTAGTAATAGAAGTCAGAGTACTTTTTCAAACCTTTTTAATGTTTTTAACCAATTTAATCATTTTTCCTCTTCAGAACATATCTTACAAAAGAATACATTTTTATACAACCCTTTTAGTCATGCTGAGCTGATTCACATCTATCTTATGAATTTATCTCAATATTTATGGAAGATTATTCTTGCTGGTATGTGAAGGTAATTTAGGAAGTTTTCAGAGTTGGTTGCGGCAATTGGAATATGACATCAAGGAGCAAAATTTTCTGAATAGCCAGTCGAGTTGAATACCGAAATTCAAGGTTTCATCAAGGAAGAAATTATAACAGTAAGGATAATGATTCATTATATCCCAAATATGATAATGACAAGTGAACATTAGGAAATAATGGAAATATAAGAATAGTGATGTAGGAGAACTAGAAACAGTTGGTATGGTAGATGTCTCAGTATTCAAGGTAACAGAGGTGGTAATATAGCCAGACATTGGAGTGATAAAAATTCGAGTATGGAGATTGTGGATGTTTGATTGTCTGACCATAGCAATAATATACAGATGGTGACTATTCCACCACATGACTGACAACTGGATTCTGAAGCTACAATGGGATCTGATAGCCAAATGAACCACGAATACAAACTGGTGAAGATGTTGAATTATGAGGATATGAGGGAGATCCTACTTGTTGAGACACTTGACAAGGTGAACTGACAGCGAGTGCAGTACTTCAGATAGACATCAATGGAATTATTCTAACTTGTGTACTTGATAACACTAACCATATGTCTGTGTTGAGAGAGGCTGCGTTTGAAAAGTGTAACAGGTCTAGGAGGACCTTTCCTTTGCAGTGAATTAAGTTCAAAGGGACAATTCCAGGAAAGAGTGTTGATGTAACAAAACAGATATGTGTTGTGGGATTTTTGTGTCAGGCTGAAAGTTCAAGAAGTAATGGACTTCAGTCACAGTGCACTTTGATGAATGTGCTAGTAGCGAAAAGAATTAGAGCAATTGCTTAAATTTTTATTGATGTGAAGTGTATTTTTAGGTTGAAGGTCTATTGTGAAAGAGAATACATCAATGCCATTCAGTTACTAGACTGCAACACAGGTCTTAGTACTGAACAAGAGATTCGGAATAGGAATGAGTACATAGAAGGTGCCAATGAAGCACTGAAATGAAATTTATATGAAGCTTTATGCCATCACTAATCTGTATTCGATGGATATTCAGGAACTATTAATGAATTTCTGTATAATTTAGACAGCGTAACAGTTTCTTAGTTCAACCATATTGGATACCAATAATTTGCAATGAGAACCTTGAAGTGGAAATTGAGAAAATGCTGCAGTAAGGGGTGACTGGACAAACAGTCAGCTCTTATAAGAATCCAGTGTTTAGTTGTGCAGAAATGAAGAGACAATAGTAGATTAGAGTTAGATTCCATACAAATCAATAAAATAATTATACCAGAAATCAGTGGACTGTGGGCACTAGAAGAGTTATTGTAGAACTATCATAGTGTGAAGGTTCTATCCACAACTAATCCATGAGTCAGCTACTTTCTGAGAAAGTTGCATAACTCATTCAGGAAGTATACAGTATTCTTATGATATGACTGGTGCTAAAATTCCCTTTGGCTTGAATGTTAGTCTGACTGCATTTATTACAACCGTTAATAGTTTTCATCTTCTAGCTCTAAAGATGATGATCACAACATTTTATGATGATGTATAAGTTGTATAACACAGGAGAATCATAATAAGGTGTTGATAGACTGCTAGGTGTTTTTAAAGAATATTAGGTGACTGTTAATTTAAAAAAGTCAGAATCTGAGCTAAAGGAATCTAGTTTTCTTGGTCACACTGTAGCAGAATCAGGTATTTTTACGTGATCTGGCAAAAGTAGAGGCCATGAGAGGCTTCCTTGTACCTAAGACTAGGAATCAGGTTTGTGCTTTCTTGGGGTTTATCTGTTTCTAAAAAATGTTCATATATTTCACTATTTTGGCCATGCCAAACTTGGGCACACTTTCAGGTAAGTAATAAGGTCCATCTGTCATATTCAGACTTGACTAAGGATTTTTGCTTGAACACAGATGCCTCCAGCGTAGGTGTTGGTGCTGAGTTGTTTCAGGAATTCTGAAGGAGACGGAGTGGTGAAGCACCACATTATTGCATTTGTGAACCAGGTGTTGACGAAGAGTAAGTGCAGCTACTCAGTAACTGAACTGCAGACCTTATGGGACTTCATTAATTTAGGTGTTATCTATTTCGTCGAAAAATTAAAATATATACTGATCATAAATTATTAAAATTGTTAATGAGTGTGAAAAAATTAACTCACAGTCATTTGGTCTGGTGGACATTGCGTCTTCAATTGACTTTACATTTTCAGTAGACTCAACGTTGTTTCTGGTGCACTTTTGACATATCCATTAGGACAGAAACATGAGACTCAGGAGCATCTCCAGGTGAACAATTTTAGTATTATGTACTTGCAAAATGTTACTTTTTTTGCTTTTATCATATCTCCTCTGGAAAACATTGCCAAGGAGCAGTGAAAAGATCTGACATGGAGAGAAGTAAAAGAAAAATGCAGAGATCAGAACAGTTTTACCACTTGACGGTACCACATATAGTTTAAAACGATATTTTATTCAAGAACAGAGTTTGGAGGGAAGTGTTATGATTGATTGTACTGTTTAGGAGTGATGAGCTGTTTATGTAGTAATGATTATCTTGTACTTTTCAGATGCTTAACTTTTCGTAAATGTTTATGCACCAACACTGTTAGCAACTACAATCCAATAAGAATTGAAGATATTGATAGAAAAATATTTTACCTGGGAGGAGTAAAGATACGTTAGATTTGTTCAGGACGGATAAAGAGGAAGTGATGAAGGAAGTACTGTTCCGTCCTTTGGCATGATTGCAGACTGATAGTGAGATGAGTGGTAGTATGTTATTGTAATTTGAACATGATTCATGAAGTGTGATTTTATTTTTCTCTCTCTCACAGAGGTATGTCACTTTGACATGTGTATAGCAGCGTACTGATACATAAATCTATAAGTATCCATGTGGTTTGGAATGGATTTGGAATGGATTATGCTTATTTAGAAGTGCTTTACTTAATGATGTTTAGAGAAGGGTTCATGTTGCAAGTGCTGAACTGTGTTGTCATTCCAACAATTTCATGTTTCTTGTTTCTGCAGTAATGTAGAACACACCAATGAAAATGTTGAACACTCAGTAATTATATGCTTAGTCAGGTTCATGTATTTTCAATACCGTTATTATTTACTTGAGGATCCTTTGTATTAGAGCCTAGGTTAAAAGTATTATTCATCTCTGGATGTTGTTATAATTGCCATCGTCATTTATTAGTGAATTCTGACTATTAAATTGCTTTTTCTCTTGTCAAAGTTTATCTACAAGAAGGTATTTTCTACATTGTAACTGAGTTAGACATACTGACCCACTCTACCAGACTTGCAGTTGACTGTTGATACTTCTAAAAAAAAAAAAAAAAAAAAAATAGAACTTTTGATGGTCAATTTAGTATTCTAAAGAAGGTAGCATTGTGTATGTAGTTAATAATAAGGAATGTCTGTGGACACTGTGATTGGGTTACATTCTGGAAATAGAGAGTTATCCAATGGACAAAAATAAAAAAAAAGGCAGTTGCAATAGGCGTGAGTCATTTGTCATCTGAAGGAGTGCAGTCAATTAAATCACTCTTTGATTTAATTCAAGGATAATGCACGTCTTTGTGTAACATCACAGACATGCCGAATTCATACTTATGCTTTACATTAAGCGATTTTTACTGTTTGTTTAAATTTGCCCATGGTTTACTCAGTTGTGTAAGAAAACAGCTAAAAAGAGGACACGTTTAAGATTTTAAGCCAACTGTTTTACACTATTTAATTTTTGTGTAGCATTAATGCTATTGTATGACCAAATATTAAATTTCGTCCATCTAGTGGAAGACGATGAAGATGAAATGGGAGATATGATACTGCGTGAAGAGTTTGACAGGGCTCTGAAAGATCTGAGTTGAAACAAGGCCCCCGGAGTAGACAACATTCCATTAGAACTATTGATAGCCTTGGGAGAGCCAGCCCTAATAAAACTCTACCATCTGGTGAGAAAGATGTATGAGACAGGCGAAATACCCTCAGACTTCAAGAAGAATATAATAATTCCAATCCCAAAGAAAGCAGGTGTTGACAGATGTGAAATTTACCGAACTATCAGTTTAATAAGTCACAGCTGCAAAATACTAACGGGAATTCTTTACAGACAACTATGTTTCTAGCATTTGTAGACTAGAGAAAGGTTTTGACAATGTTGATTGGAATACTCTCTTTCAAATTCTGAAGGTGGAAGGGATAAAATACAGGGAGCGAAAGGCTATTTACAATTTGTACAGAAACCAGATGGCAGTTATAAGAGTCAAGGGGCATGAAAGGGAAGCAGTGCTTGGGAAGGGAGTGAGACAGGGTTGTAGCCTATCCCCGATGTTATTCAATCTGTATATTGAGCAAGCAGTAAAGGAAACAAAAGAAAAGTTCGGAGTTTTTTATTCAAATCCATGGAGAAGAAATAAAAACTTTAAATGTAGTCGAATTAAGTCAGGTGATGCTGAGGGAATTAGATTAGGAAATGAGACACTTAAAGTAGTAGATGAGTTTTGCTATTTGGGGAACAAAATAACTGATGATGGTCGAAGTAGAGAAGATATAAAATGTAGACTGGCAATGGCAAGGAAGCCTTTCTGAAGAAGAAAAATTTGTTAACATCGAGTACAGATTTAAATGTCAGAAAGTCGTTTCTGAAAGTATTTGTATGGAGTGTAGCCATGTATGGGAGTGAAACATGGACGATAAATAGTTTAGACAAGAATGGAATAGAAGCTTTCGAAATGTGGTGCTACAGAAGAATGCTGAAATTTAATGGGTAGATCACATAACTAATGAGGAGGTATTGAATAGAATCGGGAAGAAGAGGAATTTTTGGCACAACTTGACAAAAAGAAGGGATCGGTTGGTAGGACATGTTCTGAGGCATCAAGGGATCACCAATTTAGTGTTGGAGGGCAGTGTGATGGGTAAAAATCGTAGAGGGAGACCAAGAGATGGATACACTAAGCAGGTTCAGAAGGATGTAGGTTGCGGTAGGTACTGGCAGATGAAGAAGCTTGCACAGGATAGAGTATCATGGAGAGCTGCATCAAACCGGTCTCAAGACTGAAGACCACAACAACAACAACCATCTAGTTAATTCTATGGTAACACCCACTTATTACATTTCATTCTAAATATCATTCTTGTGTCATAATATATAACAATATATTTTCTGTATTTTGTAAATATTTAAACAATTGCTGCTAATTTCATTTTCTGCATATAAATCTAGTAATTTATCTATTACATACTTGTACATGCACTGAAGGTATAAAGAATATCGTTTGGTGAATGAAGATGTACTCATATAGGTAATTCCTATGATCAGCTTGGAATGCATACTATCTTCTCAACAGGAAATATTCAAAATCAGATATCTGCTTATAGGGGAGTCTGATAAAAGGTGTCTGCTGATTCAGTCACCCCTCATTTTTTGCATCGATTATGAGGGAACGTTTTGAATTTTTTCCTGATTGCACTGATATCAATGTTTACGTCTTCTACATGGGAAGTACTTAAGTTTTACTTGTAGCCTTTGGATTCTGTAACTTGGTCAAGTAACAGCTAGGGTGTGCTTACAGCACATGAGCATGTAGAATTTGAAAAGAAGGTGTTGTTCAAGGTCAGTGAGTCCCTTGTAGTCAGATGGGGGCTGTCATAAGTTGTCTAACTATATAATACAGTTCGTGTAATTGTCAATGCTGAGCAGTTTTATATGGGAAGTCCTTGTTATTGTGAGTCTGTGAGGACAAGCAGTGCTGAGTTTGCATCAGACAAGGTGTGCTCTGATAATTTCTGCAGCCACTCAGTTAAAGAGAAGAAAAGCATAATATAGGAATTTGTATAGAGAGTGGCTACTACTATTATATTTTGAGAGGGTGAACTATATTTTATTAACTGATTATGACACGCACGTGTCACTTCTCTCTTTTTATTCTGCTCAGTGATACGAGGTAAGCTGTTACTCTTTTAATTGTAGTTTGATGTGTTATGTAGAGTCAATGTGATTGATGAGGCTTTCCCACGATCTGTGTTGTAAAGTAACAACGAAAGTGAGGTCAATACGCAGAATTTTGATTATGTTCATTTCCAGTGTTTAACTTGCAACTGGGAGTCAATAAGTTGTTGTTTTACTCGCCAAATGGATTAATAATATTTCTGTGGTATTTTTTTAATGTTGCTAATTCACAAATAATGCAGATACAGACGAAATGTAGCAGATGGATCGAGTTGCATTAATGTATGTGAGTGTTTGTCGTAGAACTTATTCCAATGAATCAGTTTAATAAATCAAACATTAAGTTGAAATTTCAATTTCATTATGTTAGTCAGACTAATGTTCCCATCTCACGCCATATTAAGTAATAACACACAAACATTTTGTGATTAAGGCTAGTCTAGATTTGTAACTGATATCTCCCTAAATAAGATACCTATGAGGAATCACTGTGGTGCAGTAATGTAGAGTGCAGCAGCACAATATAGGGTGAGCGCTGGTTGTGGGCTGGTGGATACACTGCTGACTGACAGAAATGTTTCGTTCATCTTTAAATACATATTCCATTTATAGCTCCGTGTGGCAAACAAACCTCACTCCAAAGGCCCTTGCTGGCACTGGCACATGGATGGCTGATTTAATCTAGGCAATGAAATGCTCCCGCAGGTATTGTGAAATACTGACTCAAGACCAAATAATGGCCAGTGGCCTGTCACTACACTATCGGCCCCTGCGCCAACAACGTGCTCTTTCTGCTGTGATATTGATCCCCTGTGGAACATACACTCCCAGCTATTCACCTAAACAGACATTCAATGCGGCGGCTCATGCAGTTTGTCATGCATGGAATATGACCCACTGCTGTCTTACAGAAGGCGGATAGTCACAGGCCCAGACATCAGGTGTAGTGACATTACCGTGGTTTGGTGCAGATTTCCACTGAGCGAATCTAGCCCGAGAGGCAATAATTTTGCATACGTGTTGTTCTGGCCCACATTTCGCCATACTGTGCCTACCAGACTGCAGTTGCTATTTCTTACAACTCCTCACTTATTTCACTGCAGCTGGTTAGTGACATGTAATCAAGCTGCAGAATTACGAAACTGCCGTGCTGAGATCGTATGTTATTCTTTTCAGGTGCTTTGAAATTTTCAGTCTCTGTTTGGGTAAATGTATCTAAGACTTAATTCCATTACCCCATATGTAAGTATACAAAACGGATGTTAGTGGCATACGGATATTCTTTATTGGTTGGGCCACACCACAATCTCTTAAAAGTTAAAATAGTTTGTAACATTATGCTATATACATATTGGTGCAATCCATTTAGTCTTCCTCCATCTAACAGGATCTAATAACCCTCTAGGATTAAATGGACATAGTCAAATGAAAATCGATAGGTTTGATAGATGAGTAAACCTGTTGTTAACAGATACTGCATGACCTACTACTTAAATAACTGATTAATTGATTATTCAACGATCACAAAAATAATATACTTCAAGCAAATAAATTACTCTCAGGTTGCAAACGCTGTACTAATTTGTGTGTGTTTTACATCAAGAAGAAGGCAAGTAAGTAGAGTCAGTTGTTGTTGTGTGTCTCAGCGTTGCAGTTTTGTGGTAACAACTGTACTGTGTTTGTGTTTCTATGAAGTTTCCGTTGTGTTTCACAGTCTCAATAGGTTAGAAATTTTGCAATTAGGTGGAAGTGTTTTCCTTGTGTCAGTGATTGAGTATGCTGAGATGAACCCGTGCTCCACTCAACATTGTCACACTCAAAAGAGAAGTCCATAGCTACTTGCTCGACGTAAGATGTGGGAGTGGAAATCCGATACCAGTGTTGTAACTGGTACCACTTCTGACACCACTGTTGTGGGGTCGGTCGTCGAACCCAAGACTCCAGATGGCCGAGCTGAAGCCAGGACCCACCGCCCCGTGTTTCGTCATGAGGCCGAGCAAGTACAAGAGTGTCAAGGGGCAGTGCAGAGTGATACAGCAGCTATTCGCAAGCATTTCTTAATTCAGTTAGTTTACGGTATTGAACGGGTGCAGTGTAGTGTCGGCGTGCTGCCCGCAGCACTGTCCCACGAGTCCAGCTGGCTCAGCAATTCCTGGTATGCCGATGCTGCTGCTGCCGTCGTCAAGGCCACTTTCCTGGAAGTCGGCCCCACTCTCCCTGGTCGCCTCCCACCGATGCATCGTGTCTTGCGCCACAGTGCTGCCTGCAGTTCCAGATACTGCTACAGTCCCTGGTCCTCATCTCCCACCGCCCTGGTTGGCCTGCTCTGTCTGACCATGGGACGAAGGTGGATGTACTGGTCACCTGTGGCCGTCGCTGCTCCCAGGGCAGGACCAGACTCGAACCCGCGCCCTCGTGGATGCAGTGCTGCAACTTGCCACTAATGGTGCTTGCTGGTTGGCAACACCGTCGCTGTCCCTGGTGCTGCTGCAGCACTGCTGTGCCTCCTGCAGCGTACGCCTCGCCCGGACCCCGGTATGCAAGGTGGGAAGTGAACGCGTCCCATAGACTGGAGTGGAACCGAGCTCCTCCTGGACCCACTGCAGCCCGCTGTCAATGCCTTCTTTCAGGCAGACCGTGTGATCTCCAAGTTCCAGGCTGCCGTTCTGCCCTGCCCCGGTGTTGTGCCCAGGAGGCGGACAGTATCCCAAACAAGTACAAGGAAACAAAGTACATGTGGAATACTTATAACATTGCTGCCAGACGCCCCTATAAGCATAGACCAGCACAGGTCCATCCCGACGCTCGACTGACCTGGAACACCCTCCGTCAACCTAAAATTGCCCATCTATTTATATTGGTTCCTCCCTCGCTTCTGATGTAGTGTCAGAGAGAGACAGAAACTATGGCAGGGATAAATTCCCACACATCAGCCATTTACAAAGCGCCACTCCTGGCTCTGGCCAAGTGCCCCACCTCATACATCGTAACAACTTAAAGCAACGCTGCAGTTTCCTGCCTCATTGTTGCTCCACTCAAAACAAATCGTGGGTGCAATACCGCCGTCGCAGCTCCGCGCCCACTAGTGCTATGTTTACCTTGCCTGGCCTGCTGGCTGTCATCTGTTTCCAAACTCTGCCAGTTGCCCCAGATTCCATAGTCCAACTGCGCCTTCACTGAATTTTGATAAAATTTCTCTTTCCCTCGACTGGGACTGACACTAGCGCAGCTGTAGTAAAGTATTTTGGACTAACTCTCAAGAGAAAACTGACATGTAATGCACACCTCCATTCCGTCCTACACAAAGCCTGAAACCAACTAAAACAACTACAATACTATGAGGCGTGTTTTTTTAAGTAAGTACCGCTGAAATTAAGAAAAGACATGCCATGGTATCTCAATAATTTTATTTTTACATGAAAGCCTGTACCTTAATCTACGCATTGACGCCACTACAGTCTGATTCTTCCTTGTTTACGCTGTGTACTGAGTGTTTAAGATGCCACCGATAATCGCGAGTCCCCCCGACTGTGAAGTACGGACTGTTATAAGATTTCTTAGTGCTAAAGGCCTAAAAGCGATCGATATTCATCGTGAGACCTGTGCAGTTTACGGAGAAAACATTATGAGTGATGGAATGGTAAGAAAGTGGGTGACAGCATTTAAATATGGCTGCACAAACGTGCATGATGAACAACGGAGTGGGCGTCATTCGGTCGTTACTGAAAGATTGGTGCAGCAAGTGGACAATAAGGTGAGAGAAAACAGACGCTTTACGATTTCCTCCTTGCAGGATGACTTTCCTAGTGTTTCTCGTAGTGTTTTGTATTGCATTGTGACCGAGCACTTGAATTACCGAAAATTGTGCGCACGTTGGGTACGGAAAATGTTTACGGATGTGCACAAAACCAAACGTTTAGACAGTGCATTGACTTTCCTTGAACGGTACCACAACGACGGTGATGACTTCTTAAGCCAAATTGTTATGGGCGATGGAACATGAGTGGTCTACGTCACAGAATCAATGCAACAGGCCATGGAAGTTGAGCAAGGGAATCGTTTTGCTGCAAGACAATGCCCGTCCGCGTGTGGAGAATCAGACCAAAGATCTCATCACATATTTTCGATGGGAAACTCTAGACCATCCTCCATACAGCCCCGATCTTGCGCCTAGTGACTACCATCTGTTCCTGCACTTGAAGAAACACCTAGGCGGTCAGCGTCTTCAAGACGATGACGAAGTCAAAACAGTGGTGATGCAGTGGTTACCAAGTCAGGCGGCAGACGTCTATGGGGATGGTATTCAAAAACTGGTACAACGTTATGACAAGTGCCTCAATATTGACGGCAATTATGTAGAAAAGTAGATTAAGGTACAGGCTTTCAAGTAAAAATAAAATTATTGAGATATCTTAGCACGTCTTTTTTTAATTCCAAAACGGCATTTAAAAAACACCCCTCGTAATAGGCCCCACCTTGAGTTTAGATCCCGCTACCATTATCATCACCTATAAATCCCTTATCAACCCCATCCTAACCTGTGCTAATGTTGTCTGGATCTCTGCCTCACCCAAATTCTCTAAGTCCCTCGTAATCTTGGAAAGACATTCACTCCGCCTACCCATCTGTATCCTCTCACCTTCCTCAAGTCGCATCCTGTACCAACGAATCCACTTCCCCCACAGTCTTCTCTTCCTAGAGCACATTTGAATCTGATACATTAATCGGAAAACCCAGTCCTAGCACTCCCACTAATATCCAATCCAGACTGCATCACTACATACATACTCCACCCTCAATGCTCCTCCATGTCTTGTTTATCCTCTCCTGCAGGACTTTTAACCAACTCCCACTCCTCAATGATAAAATTTGCCCTCTCTCTATCCTGAATCACAATGCTCCACCTCACACCATCCTCTCATTTTCTCCTTCCCCCTTTATCCACTTTGCTGACATGTAGTCGCCACCTGCGGCTCTGCAGGGCTCTAAAGTCATACTCACCATCACATCTTCATTAGAACAGTTTTTTCATGTGTCACCTAGCATCAGCTTCACACTATGTCATCATTCGCATTCATCAGTGACTATATTTTAACTTTAGCAAGATCAAACGAGTTTTAAAAACCATCAATATTTTCGATGTAAATGTATTTTACACAATTCTCATTTATTGTCACTTGTTTTATGTAAAAGTCTTCAATATCGTTTACCTATGTATTTTTTACAGAGTTGTCAGTTTTGGCCACCTTTTATATATATTAACTATCTTGAAATTCAGTCTATGTAAGCTTCAGCTGACGAGCAGTTTGTATCTGCTGGCAGCTCCCCTCATTGTGAGAAATTGAAATAGTAACAAAGAAAAGAATACTAGTATGGCTAGTGAGCCAGTCCTGAAACGAATTTTTTGGAAGTCAGTAATGCATACATAGTTGTCGAATTTTCCGACAGTTTACTTTGTCGTATTTGGCTGCCAAGTGGGTGTGGGTGGGTTGGGAGACGTCTGGGGTGTGGGGTGGGGGATGCTTCATGGAAATTAGCAGAAACACGGGGGTGGGGGGGAGGGGGGGATAGCTATCTCCTTCCCGTCCCGACCCCGGCACGTAGTTCCGGTACGCCTTGGAGATAAGGAAGTGATGGTGCTGCTGCCAGCAAAATGTGACATACACAGTTGTATCCGCTGTAATAAGACACTGCAGATTAAACGACGCTGACGCTGAAGTCAGCGAATTTCTGGCCAGGCCTTGCAGTGCCATAAGCCCCACTACTAATTATCAATGGCTACGTTTCTCTCTGGGTTATTCATACGAGTAACAAGATGCTGAACTATCAGTCTGCTTTTCCTGCGTAAACATCAAATGTGACCAAATAGAAATTTCTATAATCCACTAAAACAGCAAACTTTTATTCCAAATTTCCTTGGAGTTTTAGACAAATGCTTCCTACAGGAATAACATTCTCAAAATCAAATGAGCTATTCATCAGCCGTCAGATATTCTGTAGTGGTATATGCCTCCATGTATTTGTGCCTATGAAGGGCGGAAATTCACGAATGGCAATCAATAGTCAGTTTCACTGAGCTCATAAACACGTACGTAATATGTAAATACCGCGCGACACCACTAGTTGACGCAACAGTTCCATAAAATCATCAACCTGTGGTGTATCTGTCTGTAATTTTCAATGTCTTACTGTTGCACTGTTGATAGCTACTACGAAATTCAGATTTTATGCTGGATCAGTTTTACAGTGGGTTTTTGCTTATCATTGCTGATCAATTGCTCACCGTACTTCCCGGTGGACGTATCGTAGAAGAATTCTGTTTTTATTGGGGCTTCTTTGGTTGAATGGCTTCTCATTTAATTTGCTTTTACCGTTCAGACTGTAATGTTTCTACGTTTGGAGCAGCATGACGAAATGTGGTGTAGTAAGTTACATAATTTATGTCAGTGCATGGCAACTAATATTATTCTAATTAGTATTCTTTGAAAAATATTGTATATCCTCTGATTTTGTATTTGTTTCATGTAAGTGGAGGATCTCCGGGTGCGGTTTTAAGACTTCGAGGTGCTGGACCAGGTTAGTGCTGGTTGAACAGTCTTTCGTCGCAACGAGATGCGAGTCCCTTTGTTAAGATGCCACTGATCGTTATTAAAATTTATAAAAGATAAGAATGGGATAAATGTTAATGTGACACTGTATCAGTTCTTTTCCAGGTTCATATAATTACACATCCTTGTTTGTGAAAATAACATTCTTTAATAAAAGACAGTAACTTATACACACATAAAGCGCCGTAATTTATTATAAGGTGTGTTTAAAACAAATAAGTACATGCATGATGAATTTAATTGGAAATCTCTAACTGAAACGTTTATAATGGGCATAACGGAGGAATTATTTTGGAAGGCACTAAAAATTTCGAGTTGGCCTAAAGCGTATTACAAATGTGATGATATATTAATATAAATGTCCAGAAGAACAGACACATTTTGATCCCACGGCCATTATGAATCAAGACACAAAGAAGTGCCTGATATTAGGTGATAGCGGGCATTTATTTCAATCAGTGAGGGAAATTGAAAATTTGCGCCTCAGTGTGGTTCGAACCCGGTTCTCTTGCTTACTAGGCAGATGCACTCGGCCCTGTGCCATCCGGTTGCAGTGGTCATCGTTGCAGCACTGCCTACCCTCGCACACCCTCTGTCAGACCCAAATCCTCAACTGCCACCACACACCACTGACGCAGCCCCGCTTGCCAAATCCCGGAAGAGTCCGAGCGTTGTGTGCATCTGCACTGGAGGCATCGGTTGGTCTTTCTCGCCTTAACTGTATATGTGCTGCCTGTTCTTTCGGGCATATCTGAGCTAGAAGACAATTTTTGTCTCGATGTTTGTGTTCAGCACACCAGAATCTATAAATAACATCTATTTTGGTTTCTGTAAGAGGTCGACTGTGGACCAGTGAGCTACTTCAGAAATTTCAGAGAACAGGAAGTTGAAGCTGGCTGCGGAACGACTCTACTTCCACCAACGTAAATTTACCGCGAGTTCTGGATGAGAGAAATTAGGAATCGTACAGAGACAAATACACTCCTGGAAATTGAAATAAGAACACCGTGAATTCATTGTCTCAGGAAGGGGAAACTTTATTGACACATTCCTGGGGTCAGATACATCACATGATCACACTGACAGAACCACAGGCACATAGACACAGGCAACAGAGCATGCACAATGTCGGCACTAGTACAGTGTATATCCACCTTTCGCAGCAATGCAGGCTGCTATTCTCCCATGGAGACGATCGTAGAGATGCTGGATTGTAGTCCTGTGGAACGGCTTGCCATGCCATTTCCACCTGGCGCCTCAGTTGGACCAGCGTTCGTGCTGGACGTGCAGACCGCGTGAGACGACGCTTCATCCAGTCCCAAACATGCTCAATGGGGCACAGATCCGGAGATCTTGCTGGCCAGGGTAGTTGACTTACACCTTCTAGAGCACGTTGGGTGGCACGGGATACATGCAGACGTGCATTGTCCTGTTGGAACAGCAAGTTCCCTTGCCGGTCTAGGAATGGTAGAACGATGGGTTCGATGACGGTTTGAATGTACCGTGCACTATTCAGTGTCCCCTCGACGATCACCAGTGGTGTACGGCCAGTGTAGGAGATCGCTCCCCACACCATGATGCCGGGTGTTGGCCCTGTGTGCCTCGGTCGTATGCAGTCCTGATTGTGGCGCTCACCTGCACGGCGCCAAACACGCATACGACCATCATTGGCACCAAGGCAGAAGCGACTCTCATCGCTGAAGACGACACGTCTCCATTCGTCCCTCCATTCAGGCCTGTCGCGACACCACTGGAGGCGGGCTGCACGATGTTGGGGCGTGAGCGGAAGACGGCCTAACGGTGTGCGGGACCGTAGCCCAGCTTCATGGAGACGGTTGCGAATGGTCCTCGCCGATACCCCAGGAGCAACAGTGTCCCTAATTTGCTGGGAAGTGGCGGTGCGGTCCCCTACGGCACTGCGTAGGATCCTACGGTCTTGGCGTGCATCCGTGCGTCGCTGCGGTCCGGTCCCAGGTCGACGGGCACGTGCACCTTCCGCCGACCACTGGCGACAACATCGATGTACTGTGGAGACCTCACGCCCCACGTGTTGAGCAATTCGGCGGTACGTCCACCCGGCCTCCCGCATGCCCACTATACGCCCTCGCTCAAAGTCCGTCAACTGCACATACGGTTCACGTCCACGCTGTCGCGGCATGCTACCAGTGTTAAAGACTGCGATGGAGCTCCGTATGCCACGGCAAACTGGCTGACACTGACGGCGGCGGTGCACAAATGCTGCGCAGCTAGCGCCATTCGACGGCCAACACCGCGGTTCCTGGTGTGTCCGCTGTGCCGTGCGTGTGATCATTGCTTGTACAGCCCTCTCGCAGTGTCCGGAGCAAGTATGGTGGGTCTGACACACCGGTGTCAATGTGTTCTTTTTTCCATTTCCAGGAGTGTAGATACTCGTTTTACCTGCACTCCATTTGTTGAGTGGAATAGCTAAGGAAATCACTTGTACACGGCAGTTCCGTCATATACCACATGGTGGGTTGTAGAATATGTATTTAGATGTAAACGAAAAGCATGTGTAAGTTGTGATCTGACCTGCAGCGTAGTTGACGACAACACATGTGTGAGAACACTTGTAAATTTTCGCATATCTTGGCTTCAGCCTAAGCGCCGACATTGGAGGACATAGTATGCTGCGGATTCTGTGGCTTCTGTTCCTAAAATAATGCAGTGGCTAGTCAGTCACTTTTCTATTGTTCTCTATCTTTCAATTGTTTGTTTTTTAAATTTTTATTTACTTACTTATTGTTTTTGAGAAGTTCAGAACTGACTATAAATATGATTGTAGTATTTCTGCGTGTCTGTACAAACAAGTATTATTTCAATACCTGTCGACTTTTTACAACGTTACTTTTTTTTAATATTCCCATCGTCACAAGAAATACTAGATCTGACGCTAAGAAACGGCTGTCTTCCACCCTAACCAACATACCATCACAACACCGGCAGCTCGTCAGCTAAATAACACTAGCAAGAGGGTCAAGAGTGACTGGGTCCGATATGTGGTTGTCGTGAGGGGCTCAGATGTTAAGTCCCATAGTGTTCAGAGCCATTTGTCATGAGGGGCTCAGTATTAATTAATAGAACGATACAGCACTCGTGGCACGAACATGGGAAGAGTGCATATTTTGTTGCAAGTCGTTGAATGCTTTCAAGGGAAATCGACTCCGTCCGAGTAATGACGCGACACCTGTGATGGCGCTATTCCGATGGAGAGACCAGTTCCTTAAGAGTCTAGATGGGGAATTAAAATATATGGAGAAACATTTCTTTTTTATGCGATGCTTTTGTTATACGTGGGGCAAAGGGTGCTAAATCCCTCAGTTATAAAGTTTAGGAGATCCTTTACAGTATTTGTAAAGCAGAATATTACCTCCGTTTTTCCTTGTCCGTGCCAGATTCCGCAATGCTGTAAAAGAAACTTCGATTTAGCATCAGAATTACGTAATCTTCATATCGTGTGTACTCTCTACGGACTGATTTCATGGACGCTTGAGTTCCAGGGAATATTTACTGGTGGAGGTATTTAGTGCAGGAGTCGCGTTGGCTCCAAAAATATGGAAATCACCTGGGGCAAGATCTGGACTGTGTGGAAGATGTGCAAGAGCGTCCCAACTCAACTATTCCAGGATACTTGAAACTACCTTGGCAACAAGTGGGAGGGGATCAGTTTTGAAATAATAAATAGTTCACTCTGTTTTTATTATGTGTCTCGTTTCCGTCTGAATGCCACTTGTAAATCATATAACCGTGAAAATTTCATTTAAAAGGTTCTGAATTAAAATTTATCATCCTATCTTAAGTACATATTCCTGTGTCTTAGTACAAAACAAGTTATGTTGAATCTATTTCTTTTTAATAAACATAATAAAAAATATTAATGTGAACAAAATTATCAGGTCTCGAGTTTCCATAGCGCAAATTGATGTTAATTTAAAGTATAAACACTACCATTTTGTTGCAATAAAATCGAAGGTTAGAAAAGTATGTAATTTTGTAAAAATTAGTGTTTCAATTAGAAAAATATTCTGATTAGAAAAGTACAGATGTCCAGTAAATATGTGCAGGAAACCACAGATTATATAAGCACCCAAAATGCGCCAATACGTCAGTCACATGTTAGTTAACATTTAGACACATAACCTGCACTTCATCTGTCCGTCCCATGTAAACAATTTTCGGATCTTTAAGGACAGCTCAGCTTTTGTCACATAAACATGAGTTTCAGTGTTGCGTTCTCAATATGTACGTCATTATGAATACACATGAACGTCTATCAACCAAATGATTATTTTTGGAAGAAGAAATATGTTCTTGTTTGCCTACATTAAAAAAAATGTCTTTTGGAAAAAAAGTAACACCTAATAAATACGCAAAAATGGAATTTCAATCCCATAAATACCGGACCCACCCCACATAGCCAATGATGTCAGTGGCGTGCAACAAATAATATGCAACAGCACGACAAAAGTATTGCTACCTTACACTATTTTCAGTGTCCAGTTGTGGTTTTTCGTCCTCCTGAACTTCGGTAAGACTGCATTAATTTTATGTACCATTATTTGGGAAGGATATTTACAATTATGTTTGCTCAACTGCGGTCGCAGGTTCGAATCCTGCCTCGGGCATGGATGTTTGTGATGTCCTTAGGTTAGTTAGGTTTAACTAGTTCTAAGTTCTAGGGGACTAATGACCTCAGCAGTTGAGTCCCATAGTGCTCAGAACCATTTGAACCATTTGCCCAACTGCGATATTTAGAATACTTAGATACCAAGTGGAATAAGGAACACCAATAATTTGAAGCTTACTCAATCTACTCTTATACATGTATACAGTATATCAGTAATAATGTGAGAACATAAGGTGAAACACTGTTAAGAAAACTAGAAACAAAATATGGCCTTGTTTTTGCTAAATATCCCAATGAAATGCCAAGATTTGATGAATTACGCGTGCCTGAGTCAACTCTTTAACAAAAGTGTAATAGGAGCAGTCGAAATGTGCGTCCCACTCATATGATTCTCCTCACATGAAATGGAGATCACTCGATATGAGGAACTAGCGTAATGGAAAATACAATTATTTACGATGGACCAGCATCATGGATATAATACTTACCTGCGCATCTACAATGAGTGCTGCACTGAACAAAATACACACATTCAAATGAAAAAAATAAATATGTTAATGGAAACTGTATACACCATTTTGACCGGTACTGGGAACTAGAACCACATCTGATCGAAACCATGCTCAGATATGGTGCTATTCGAGAGGTGGAAGCTATGTGCTGGCACTGGAATTGACCCTCTCCCTTCTCTACGTCCGTAAGAAAGTAACTCTCAGACTGTACGGTACACGCTCTGGTCACAGACATCTGCACGACATATACAATCACTTGACACTGCATGACATGTCAGTGGATGGCAATGGCAGCTCACCTCCACAATTACCTTCCCTAGGACAGAGATGCTGTATTTCTGCTTTTATCGCCCAACATCCGTACTCTGAGTGTGGAACTACTTTCACACTCAGTAACACCGCACCTCTACTCTCTTCCAGTTTTCCTACAGTCAACATTACGTATAAATTCTTGAACTCCAGCCCTACATATTCAGAAATGTCTGGTTACGTTCTCTTTTTAATACTAGTAGATTTAATATTTTATTAATGACTGTAGTTTTCAGCAACTGTAGTATTTTTTTTATATTTTAATAGTTTTAACACCAGTAGTTAAACACTTCGAATCCTTCTTCTGTTTCCTTTCTTGTTTCTCCAGTATACAGACTCAACAGTATACACCATCCTACCTGGTTCATATCGTTATGGACTAGTTTGACGCAGCTCTCCATGCAAGTGTATCCTGTGCCAGCCTATTCATCTCCAAATAACTACAGCAACCTAGATCCGTTTGTACGAGCTTACTGTATTCGATCTTTGAATTTCCTGTTCAGCTTGACTATAAATTAATTTTTTTCCTCAGCTCCACTCAGAACCGCCGCATTAACTATTCGGCCAACCCATCTCTTCATTAGATTCTTCTACAACAACTCCTTATCTGAACAATGTAACATCCACGTTTGGTTTCTATACAGTAGAGGTAAATACTGTCAGAAACGACTTTCTATCATTTTAATTTACATTTAGTGTTAACACATTTCTCCCTTTTTGAAATAAGTAGGGGACTGATGACCATAGATGTTAAGTCCCATAGTGCTCAGAGCCATTTGAACCATTTTTGAAATAAGTACTTACTATTATTGCCACTCTACATTTAATATTATCTCTACTCTCCTGCCCAAATAGGAAAACTCATTTACTACTTTTAATGTCTATAATCTGATTCCATAAGAAGCTTCTGACCTAAATCGTCTACATTTGCTTTCTTTTCAGGAGGAAAACAATATACTGTTTGGATCAAATATACGCACTGGCCATTGCTCGATGGTCAGTGATGGCGAAAGCTGGGCTTTGGCGACGACAGCGGCGCCAGCGCCAGATGACGTCACCAAGTGCTTCTCTTTTTCCCTTCCTCTTCACCCCTCCCCTCAGCCAAGACTATTTCTTAGGCCAATCAGACAGCATCTAAACCGACATACATGTACACTGAGATGAAAAAAGTCGTCATCACGTCGGACCTCCTTTTTCTCAATGTAATGTCCATGACGTGTCATGGACTCAACAAGGC
The DNA here is from genome assembly GCF_021461395.2 of Schistocerca americana. Lineage (NCBI taxonomy): Eukaryota > Metazoa > Arthropoda > Insecta > Orthoptera > Acrididae > Schistocerca > Schistocerca americana. The sequence continues at coordinate 200,141,252 of NC_060127.1, forward strand.
GTTGGGAGTCCCCTGCAGAAATACTGCCTCTATAGCCGTTCATATTTGCTAAAGTGTTGCTGGCGCAGGATTTTTTGCACGGACTGTCCTCTCTATTGCGTCCCAGAAATGTTTGTTGGGATTCATGTTGTGTGATCTGGTTGGCCAAATCATTCACTCGAACTGTCCAGAATGCTCTTCAAATCAATTACGAACAATGACATGGTGCATTCACATCCATAATAATTCCCTCGTTGTTTGGGAACATGAAATGCATAACTGGTTGCAAATGGTCTTCAGGTAGCCGAACATAATCATCTGCAGTCAATGATTTGTTCAGATGACCCATTTTATTCCACGTAAACACAGCCCACACCATTACTGAGCCACCACGAGCCTGCACAGTACCTTGTTGACAACTTGTGCCCAGAGCTTCATGGGGTCTGCGCCGCACTCAAACCCTACCATCAGCTCTTACCGACTGAAATCGAATCACCCAGCCGAGTCACGGTTTTATACTCGATTACAATCCAACCGATGCAGTCACAAGTCCAAGAGAGGCGCTGCAGGCGGTGTCGTGCTGTTAACAGAAGCATTAGCAACGGTCGTCTGCTGCCACAGGCCATGAACGCCAAATTTCGCCGTACTGTCGTAAGGGATACGTTCGTCGTATGTCCCACATTGATTTATTCGGTCGTTTCACCCAGTGTCGCTTGTCTGTCAACACTGAAAACTCTACGCAAACAGCGCTGGTCTCGGTCGTTATGTGAAGGACATCGGCCACTACGTTCTCCGTGCTGAGGTAATGCCAGAAATTTGGTATTCTCGGCACACTCTTGACACTGTGTACAGCAGAATATTGAATTCCCTAACGATTTATGAAATGGAATGTCCCATGCGTGTAGCACCAACTACCATTCCACGTTCAGAGTCTAGTAATTCCCGTCGTGCGGCCATACTCACATAGGGTACCTGAATGACGTACGAGAAATGAGAGCTCCGCTAATGCACTATTCTTTTATAGCTTGTGTATGCGATATTACCGCCATCTGTATATGTGCATATTGGTATTCGCTGACAATTGCCACTTTAATGTATTTAGATCTCCCAATCGTAGCCCAGTATTTAATTCTCCAGTCACAATTTTCAGCTCCCTCTCAAGTCAAGCAGTTTCTAATAAATAAGCCGGTCAAATACCTTAGGTGACGACAACCAAACATTTTGCTCTCCCGTTCATACGAGCGTGCTTTATGGGCCATTAAAACGAAAATGCCTGTCGGTATGTGCCCCAGAGCAAAACATCTCGCACTCTGTAGCGGATCTGGCAGTCAGTATAGCCCAGTATTTGTACCAAGTAAAATACTCTTTAAAAAAAGATAAATTGTCTGTATTATTAATGGAAACACGTAACGACTAGTTTTATAGCGGTACAACATACACATGTTTCACTTACTGGCACTACTGTGCGACTTGCAGTTTAAGCTACAACTAAACACGATTGTGGACCTTCGGATTAAGTACCACAGTATCATTCCCACGTAAAAACTTCATGTACAATTAACAAAAATATGTAGTGATATTATCATGTCGATCTTAGCCGTACTTGAGTTAATGTTTCAAAAATTGAACTTTCAGCATCTCACTCTTTAGACATTTTTTAGTGTCGTTTAAGGAGGGAAGAAGATGATGCATTATGTTGTAGACTAGATAATTGTAACTGAAGATACTGATTGGCTAATACGACCTTTACTGCTTGTGATCTTAGACCTAAATAAGTTTATGTTAGTCGTGAGCCGCGCGGGATTAGCCGAGCGGTCTAGGGCGCTGCAGTCATGTACTGGGCGGCTGGTCCCGGCGGAGGTTCGAGTCCTCCCTCGGGCATGGTGTGTGTGTTTGTCCTTCGGATTATTTAGGTTACGTAGTGTGTAAGCTTAGGGACTGATGACGTTAGCAGTTAAGTCCCATAAGATTTCACAGATATTTTTTTGTTAATCGTGGTACAAAGACCAAGCTTTCATGGTAGATGTTTTTAGAAGTTTTTCAGTAATGATATAGGGGAGGGACACGAAAGATAAGCCGCATAGTCCTATATTAGAAGAATATAATTAGATTTGTTGACTTTCTCTATATTTGCTGTACTCTGTGAAATTTCCGGTGTAATTTTGTCTATGGACAGATGTGGCTCATTCGTGGCATACTAAGGAACACAGTAACATTTGCCTGTCAGAAGTATGGCGCAAAGCCTCTCTAAGAAGTTTACAAGTAGTATCGACTTAGCTGATAGAGTCTTCTTGAGTTATCAGTTCAGTCGAGGCGTTGTTCTGCAGCTGTGGGTAACTACTTTCCCTTACATAATCAGCTACTAAGTAATATCAGCAGTAACTCCAAGATAAGGTCTGATGCATACCTAGTCACCGATGTCACTGTTTCAGAACTTTGGCACAACAAAACATGCTGAAAAGATGCGTTCTCAAAAGCTACTTCATGCTGCGTGTAATTTAAATATCATATTTTCGTACTAGTGGAGTGAACCTAAGAAATGCACCACATAGGATATACTAGTTTCATAAACACACACAACAATGTGATGGGTACTCGGTTTGCTCGAAAGCCTTGCTGCACCACTATGAGTCTCAGAAGTAGTACTGGCTTTGCAGGACGTTCCTCATGGAGTAAATGCTGAGATCTGATTACACGCAAAAATATGATCTTTACATCAAATGTAAAACAGCACTTTAAAAAAAGTGAACACTGTCTGTACCATCTATCAGAAAATTTAAGTACTTATTCTATAATGGTACAAAGCACATGGTTCACTCATTGCCACAACTGGTGTAACATTCAGGTGAAGGCACACTTGGCGACTGCTATGTTTGGTGTTTGTATTCACTTATTGCAAGGCACAATGGACACTGAAATTAAGTGCCACAAACTCATTTGCTGGCAAAAATTGTCCATATTGCTTCCCAAGAACGTGCGTTAGTTCCGCTGATACTGGAACACTACCTGTGAGAGTCTGTTAATCAGGATGGAGCATATACAGTGATTGGAGCCTGCCTCCCTTGGTAGTAGGACAAAGCAGGCATCAGGACAGTTTGTTAGTGTGGGCTGCCTACATCAGGGACAAGTATACATTCAGGGGGAAACCTATTGTTGTCTTTCAATTGACAGATCTTTAACATATTGTTCTGCTAAGTTGATTGTAACCCTTTGGAAATAATCTGTCCTTCTGAGAAATGTCCCTAAACCCCACCCCCTCCTCCTCTGAACCTCTCTGAAAACCCATGACCCCCCCTCACCTTTCCATCTTGCTGATACAAGCACACTTTCTGGCCTGAGTTTTTCGAATAGCCACCTTCCATTCTATCAATTTGACTGATCAATTAATTGTTGTTGTTGTGGTCTTCAGTCCTGAGACTGGTTTGATGCAGCTCTCCATGCTACTCTATCCTGTGCAAGCTTCTTCATCTCCCAGTACCTACTGCAACCTACATCCTTCTGAATTTGCTTAGTGTATTCATCTCTTGGTCTCCCTCTACGATTTTTACCCTCCACACTGCCCTTCAATACTAAATTGGTGATCCCTTGATGCCTCAACACATGTCCTACCAACCGATCCCCTCTTCTAGTCAAGTTGTGCCACAAACTTCTCTTCTCCCCAATCCTGTTCAATACTTCCTCATTAGATATGTGATCTACCCATCTAATCTTCAGCATTCTTCTGTAGCACCACATTTCTGTTCTCTTCTTGTCCAAACTATTTATCGTCCATGTTTCACTTCAACACATGGCTACACTCCATACAAATACTTTCAGAAATAACTTCCTGACACTTAAATCTATACTAGATGTTAACAAATCTCTCTTCTTCAGAAACGCTTTCCTTGCCATTGCCAGTCTACATTTTATATCCTCTCTACTTCGACCACCATCAGTTATTTTGCTCCCCAAATAGCAAAATTTCTTTAGTACTTTAAGTGTATCATTTCCTAATCTAATTCCCTCAGCATCACCCGACTTAATTCGACTACATTCCATTATCCTCGTTTTGCTTTTGTTGATGTTAATCTTATACCCTCCTTTCAAGACACTACCCATTCCATTCAACTGCTCTTCCAAGTTCTTTGCTGTCTCTGACAGAATTACAATGCCATCGGCGAACCTCAAAGTTTTTATTTCTTCTCCATGGATTTTAATACCAACCAATCCTCCCCTGGTAAATCCACCCAGTCCTCCACTCCCCCACTTACCCCTCCCACCTGGAAATTGTTGGCTCTGTGCTGGAGAGGAAGGATCTCATGACAGGAAATTCAACTGCACAGGAGAGGGTATAATTTTATTTATAAAAAATTCAATTTGCAGGACTTGGATGTGTGTTGCTCATCATTCTCCGCTGTTTGGGAAGATGCATGTCTTGCAAAATATATTGAAAAGAAGTAGTAAAATCGATCGCTTTTTTTAATTGCGATCATTCATGGAATATTGTCATGAAACACTCATCACACGGAATTACGGTATTAAAAATCTTCCGAGCATGAAGCACGTACTGCCCGCTATCCACCAAGCTGCACCGTGGTCTGGTGTCCAAGAGACCTCACTGTGCCCACTTGGGACCACGTGGCAGCTGTCATGTCAGCTGCTGCACAGCCAGCCGCCTTTTGCACCATGAAGCATCCCACCTGTCCAAACAAAAGGAGCCTGGTCTGCTCGGACTTGTCTCTGAACACTTGGATGAAGAGGAAGTCACATGACTCTCTCACATCACAGAACTTTCTGTAGATACGTCGCTCCGCCCCCGTCTTGTTTGAACTAGTCTGTAGAGACTCCTATGCTCCCCACAAAGGATGTCTTATGACTCTCTGACGTCATGAAACTTCCTGTGGGTGGAGCATTCTGATTATTTCTTACTGAATCTACCGCTAAATTGCTGCTGCTGGTGTGGGAGCAGTCAGCCACATACTGCAGATGCACAAATTACTAGAATTTCAGCAGCGAACTATTTTGTGCAGATCGAGAAACATGTAGCAGTTATATTGTGCTGACAGTTAAACCCTGCAAAAGTGGTCTACTGGAAGGAAGTGTCGTATAATCTGGGATCTCCTGTGTGTGTGTCGATCGTCAGGGCGCCTTACAGGAGTCAAAACCTCCCAAAGTAATATTTACAGATAACGTTATTGAATACCACTGAGCACAGACTATATACCAGCATCGTCTGATCTCGCAGCTCCCAAGCAAAGCATCAGGTGGCGGCATTCTATTTATCAAGAAATTCCTGACTCACTTCCCATCTCTGTTTCTCACAAGAGGCCACTCCCTGTTTGTCTGTGTGAACCAATGTCTCGAAACTCGCAGAGAGAGGTTTGCTTCTCTCCTCAGACTACTGTGTGCCTATTGGCAAATGGTGGAGACAAAGTGAGAGCTGACACAAATTCGACATCAGAAATTGCATGAAATAATCCATTTTCACTACCATGTCAAATTAATTGCATAACCATTTACAGCACTCAAATATATCACTTAAAATACTCACCTCCGCCTTACCTTCATCCTTCTACAGAATAAAACATATTTTCAGTGTCTGAGTATCACATGCAAACATTATGTAAATCAAGTAATGATATTACCACCACAAATAGGTCATAGCAGTAATAAATATATCTGAGATCTTGTATGCAACGATGTTTGAGAGCACAAACACCTTCCTCCACTACAACAAAAATCCAGTCGATCATATAAACTCACGATTGCGAAGAGCGCGCCATCTGCTGACTGCGAGGAGCAGTGGTTGCACCATCCACCACTGGCAGGAACATCGCATGCCCATCCTCCGCCATCCACACACCCGCCGTACCAAACACTCAGAGGCTGGGGAGTGTCTGTCACCAAACTGTCAACCGATCAATTAACATGGGTGGAATAATCGTCCAATACAAACACCTGTCATTTTGAATCTTCTCGAGCAACAAGCACGTCCACTTCCATTGCCACTCACGCAGAACACTGGTCACTTTGCCAGCCTCTGCTGCCACAGGCAAGAGCAGACTAGTAGCTGCATTCTTTGTACCTAACAGTCCATTACAAGCTGAACTAATCTGTTATCTGTTAGTTCTGGTAGCCAATTCCTCTTGACGACCCCTGCCGCCAGCTGAGGTGCGCTATGAAACAAAGAAGTGTGGCTTGGATGTGTAGATTAGTTCTAACCAATTCCAGCTTGACATAGACTACCCGCCCCCCCCACCCCCCGTTTAAAAAATCCACTTTACCCAATCTAAGATGGCGATATTACTGGCCATACACGTCGAATTGTAGATTTTTCCCTTTTATACAACTTATTTTCGAAGAAAGAAGAAATTGAGGCATACACGCGTTTCCACATCGCTATAGTATCGTTACTTGTCGTAAAAATCCTGTAACAGTATGCCATAGGCTACATTCCTTCTAAGTATTTTCCTATCAGATAGAAAAATAATTTGTTCTAATGAGCTTAATATCTGTAGAACGGAAAATCTGTCCAAGTTCCAAATTTTTACTTCTTGTTCACTCAGTGACTAGTTTCGGGCCGAGACCCGTTTTCAAATCCTCATAACAAAGTAGAAAATGGCATCTTCGTGAATGCCAATTTGGATTTTGTTGTGATGATTTGAAAATAGGTCTCTGCCCGAAACTAGTCGTCTAATGAATAAAAAAATGAAAATTTGAAACTTTGATTGGCTTTTCGTTCTACTGGTTAACAGAAGTTGCTACCCCAAGCTACTCCAGCAGACTGGAAGTTCGTAGCTTAACAGCTGTTGTGTCATGCGTCACAGGATTACAATATTATTACATTTTAGGCTCATGATGGAGTGCAAAGATCTACCACAGTCACAGGATGCCTCATCCCTTTTGATCTTCCTTAAAGTAACCACATGCCTCGCCACATACCAAGTTCCTTAGGGCAACAACACAGAAAAGTTGTAAATATCATGTTTATACTATGTATCACTTCATAAATTCGATAACACATTTGATTTTATTACGATGCTTGTCTCTTCCTGCGTAGGTGGGAGATTAAAATTTCGTTAAAAGATATTACTGCAACGAGAAAAACACCTGATTACCGCTCCAGCCCAAGAATCATGTATGTAGTACCCTAGGCATCGCTTCCACTTGCCAGGTGGCGTATCATGGATATAAATTGGGAGACTAATTAATTAACCCTAGGATGCATGGTGCCGAAAACACACATGAATGCGTATGCAGGGCTTCCAAGGCCCTGCCCTAATTTAAAATTTTCCTCTTTTCATATAATCATTCTTTGGAGTTAAAGTTATTTCTGTCAAATTTATTGTCATATTGGAAGATTCCTAAGGTACAGTAAAAGGATCTGGCGGGCCTGATTAACATTTTATTATTTTTTTAAAAAAACTCCAAGAGTGAATTTTTATTAGTTACATCCATTTACATACAACGTATACAATTAATTTTATTAATTCACTTATAAGTTGCAGTTTACATTTTCTAACATTTATTACAACCAATTTCTTCGATTAAAACATACTCATTATTCACAATATTATGTATATAGGTAATATTTTGACAAAAAGTTATTATTCATTGTTCACATAAAATTGCATTTTTCTTAGTTTCAACATGTGACAAACAAGAAGCACAAAGAACGCCACTATGTTCCTTACAAATGATGGTTTTACACTTAATGCATGTCATAGCACTTTTCCTGTGTTTATTATATGGACAATAATTGTATCTTCTTCTTTTTCCTGAAACAGATAGTTGGTTTGGCAATATGACATCTTTTTGAACACCACATCTTTGCATGGCATCAACGATTTTCTTTGGAAGATTAGGGATCTGAATACGAAGTTCCATTAGTGGTCTTACCATTTCCTCTGCAAAATCTCTTAGGAACAAACGCCTTTTATCACTTCTTCCACTATGGTATATCAGATGTTGGGCGGAAAATAAAATTTCACTGTTCATTGCTGCGACGTCCATCATATTCATCCATAATGCAAATGGTCATCTTTTGTTTGTCTCTTTCAAGTGTAATAACGAATTTTCTGGTCCATTTGATCCACTCCACCCTTTGTAGAGTTATAGAACTGGTTTCTTTTTTGCGTGAGTTTTATCAATGTTTCTGTCGTGATGCATTGTGCTAGTGAAAACTACAGACTTTTTCTTTTTGGGAACAGAACTCACCATTGTAATGTCACTTCTAAATGCAAACAAAGAGGAATGTATCGCTCTTGAGGCAGATGGTTTCATCTCATTAGGAATTTCTGGTTTATTTTGTTTGATTGTTCCCTCCACTGTAATTTGCTTCTGAAACATCTCTTCTGCCAGCTGCACACTAGTAGAAAAGTTGTCAACAGTAATATTTTTTGATGATCCTTCAATGCTTTTAGCAAGATCTTTCACCACATTCAATCCAAGATTTTTCTGAATAGGTTCATGGGGCTTCCTTCCCGTGTAAACAATTCCGTCTAAAGCATATGCAGATGTAACATCACATAACCAAAATATTTTTATGCCATACTTGGCTGGTTTAGAGGGCATATACTGGATGAAGCTGCATCTTCCACGGAATGGGACCAGCTGTTCGTCAACTGTGAGCGAATCATTGGGAATCATTCTATTTCTACACTTGTCAAGAAATAGTTCCCATACACAGCGAACAGCTGCAAGTTTGTCATCTGCAGATCGAGCTTCACGGGTACACCTGTCATCAAATCTAATCATTCTCCTTATATCCTCGAATCTATTTACTGACACGGTGGCCTTATATGTAGGATTTGCCTTATCATCCAAGAATAATTCTCTAATAGGGACATCCCAACTCTTCTCAAAACCAGAAAGCAGTAAAAGACCAAGAAAACCCTCCATTTCAGCAAGCCAAACGTTTTTCCACGTTTTACCACGTAAAGCAGCCACTCTTCTGCCTTCGATATTTGTGCAGTTGACGATTTCCTCTAGTATTTCCTTGGAGATGAAATAGTCCCCCAGGCATCCTTAGCTTTACAGGTTTTCAACCCACGGGCTGGACCAGGTGCCTTCTTTACGATATTATGAACGGCGTACGAAAAGTTGCAGGAGGACCTAATTTCCAAATCGTTCCATTCCGACAAATGTATGTGTGGTTTTCCATACCTTTATGTGGTGGTTCTTCATTTTCAGACTCTGATGCAATAATATTATCGGAAGGACTGTCATCTGCCTCAATATTCACATCTGCAGGTCCATTGGCTGATTCTTCACTACTTGCAACTTCAAAAATATTTCCTTCGTCGCAAGAATCATCTTCTTCAAACCACTGAGACACAACACTTTCAAAATTAGCTGCATTTGCACGTAATGACTCTCCTGCTTTACGTGTCGAAGCCATAGCAAAAGGCGTGTCTCTCGAACAGCAGCTTGTGCAGCACTAAACGAGTCATGCTCGTAACAATATGGGCCTTGCAGCAACAAACAAATTACAGTAACAATGAGGCTGACAAGAGCAGCACAGGATAACAATACTATGCAATAATAAAACATTTGATAGCAAAAAGATCAATAATACACCGACAACGCCAATATGTGAAAGTAGTGTGTATTATTTTTTAGTTATACTATTACTTGTGTCTTGAAAGGAGGATATAAGATGAACATCAACAAAAGCAAAAAAAGGATAATGGAATGTAGTCTAATTAAGTCAGGTGATGCTGAGGGAATTAGATTAGGAAATGAGACACTTAAAGTAGTAAAGGAGTTATGCTATTTGGGGAGCAAAATAACCGATGATGGTCGAAGTAGAGAGGATATAAAATGTAGGCTGGCAATGGCAAGGAAAGCGTTTCTGAAGAAGAGAAATTTGTTAACATCCAGTATTGATTTAAGTGTCAGGAAGTCATTTCTGAAAGTATTCGTATGGAGTGTAGCCATGTATGGAAGTGAAACATGGACGATAAATAGTTTGGACAAGAAGAGAATAGAAGCTTTCGAAATGTGGTGCTACAGAAGAATGCTGAAGATTAGATGGGTAGATCACATAACTAATGAGGAAGTATTGAATAGGATTGGGGAGAAGAGAAGTTTGTGGCACAACTTGACCAGAAGAAGGGATCGGTTGGTAGGACATGTTCTGAGGCATCAAGGGATCACCAATTTAGTATTGGAGGGCAGCATGGAGGGTAAAAATCGTAGAGGGAGACCAAGAGATGAATACACTAAGCAGATTCAGAAGGATGTAGGTTGCAGTAGGTACTGGGAGATGAAAAAGCTTGCACAGGATAGAGTAGCATGGAGAGCTGCATCAAACCAGTCTCAGGACTGAAGACCACAACAACAACAACTATTACTACTACAGATACTGCTGCTGTTGGCATTCCTGTTGCTGGAAATACCACTACAGTTATTGTTGAATTAATAACTGCTCCCAAACAAATGTTGAAGACAATATAGGCTAAAGAACATTTATAAATGTGTGAGGGCTTCTGAAGCCCTGTTTATGCACTCACGGTGTATGGGTAAACGTATTGAATTATACAAAAAACTTAAAAAAGGTATCTCGTTCAGACTTGATAGGAGGAATGTCAGAGTGTTAGTGAAAGAGTACTGGAAATCAGTTTGAAATCAAACAAAAAATGACAAAAATTTTTAAAAAATGAAGACATACCAGGGCCTCGGAGGCCCTGTATATGCATTCTAGGCTTAAATTGATCATAAGAGTCGCTTTGAATGGCGAATAATTTTCTTTTTTCAGCAGTCGGAATACACTCACCAGGTAGCTCAAATGGGAATCCCTGTAGAGAAGACGATGTTCTTTATGAGGGACACTACTGAGAACCGACAATTGAACTTGACCACAGAAGGATTCTACCACCAGGAACAAACATTTCGCGTAAAAACCGCACTATTAGACAGATAATCTCAATGTCTGTGTTACAGTCGCCTCACCCTGCATAAGAAGCGATCTTAGTTCTACAGGGGTTGCTGATCGTGTTACGCTTTCTAGTAGTATTGCTGTATGCAATTTGGATTCAAGTCCACCCATTCAATCATATGCATACGTTGGATACAATGGATACGTCTTTCAATGATTACAGCCACTGGCGAATCATATTCGTGACCCTTGTAACTCAAAACGATTCACCTTTTTCGAACCTATCTGCTAAGGATCCCATACAGAACAAATCCAGCGTGGTATTTTATACAGCCCCCCTGCATCTTGTAACTGTTCCTCAGTGTCTCCCCCCCCCCCCCCGCCCCCCTGCCTTGCAGCTTTGTCCATGTGAACGAAAGTCAGAGAGCACTTTATCTAAGACATTTTACGTCCTGTGGTGGAAGAGTGTGAGCTCAGTTAATGCGACAAGACTGTGTTTTGACCACTCGATAGAAATGGGAACATGTTGTGAGATTTCCGCCAACCATGTACAATGTGTAATGCCAGCACAAAACAATGATTTCTCGTGCAATGTGAGGTAGAGAAAAGACAGCATGAGCAGTCTTGGCAGTTGAAAATTTATTCAGTGTTCGCAGTACAACAGATCGCCCCCGCCCCCCAAGGTAACGATGCCAGAAGCGTATATCGTAGTATTTACTTTCATGGAACCCTGCCTTACATTTGTACCCGTGAAAGTCTTTTCTGTATCTATTGTTGTTCCAGAGATAGGTGCACTGGAACGTATAATTGGACCTTCCCACATATAGATGTTAGGGGTATGTAGTGTACACTATGTCTTTTGAAGCACCGATATCCTTAACGATAGTAAGGACTATAATACTTTTGATTTTACATGGACAGTTATACAAAAAAATCGTGTATTCCTAAAGTATTTCAATCAGATTCGTTAAGTTCAATAAAAGACTCAGAGGGTTTACTGAAATATTCAAAACATACAAATCACGAAAGAATCATTCTTCATCATGCTAATGATAGCTGCCTCATTGGATACAAAAAAGTTGATGACGTGGCTCGCAAGAAACGATGTCTCACTGACTTGATTAATATGATTTGTTACAAATGAGTTCATTCTCTTCCTTTACATTAACTGGATGATCATTTTCGCCATGTCAAATCGCTGCTGATTCCTCCCAATTCATGCTTTTTAGGTAATGATTACTAAGTGGATGGAGTGTTCCCTGAAATTTTTTGAATGCACGGAAAATTGGATAATTTTTAAAGGTGTATATTTTGAGAACAATTATCGATTTGTAACAAATAAGTTCTTTTTTCTTTTTTTTGCAGGAAAAACTTCAAAGACTCTCCTGTTACTGCCTAGGTAAAATCTGTATGTGGATAGATTCTAATGGCGGTTGAGAGCATCACTAAAAATGTTTCTGGATATGTTGTTCAGTCGCCAGGTTTTTGTGCATATATACATATAGATATACATACATACATATTTCTGCTGGCAAACAATGTGCTGCCTCTTATAAGAATATGAGAACTTAGTATACACTGTAAAATGTGTCACTAAGGTATATATTCCCATGACAGCTGTATAAGTTTACATATTGTTCCACTAAGGTCTGTAGCGACTGGCATTTCCTCACTGCAATGTGTAACATATTTAGCGTCCTACTTACTCACTCTCAGCACATAATATCAGATATTTGTAATATAACATTGTTTAGATAGACAGTAAAATGATTACAACAAGCTAGAGGTGGGACTGGTGAAACTTTTTGTATTTGCAGCTGTGCAGGTGTCTTGGCATTGACTGCAAGTACGCTGACTAGCTCGGCCCTGGCATGGGGACCTAGTGACTCCAGGTGATAGTTCCAGTGTAGTGATGACTGCTTGCATTTGCTTTAGATTGTAGCCATAAAGGCTGCCACGTCATCTTTCAGATGTTACCGTGAGTACTGGACCAGAGCCAGTTCTGGGTCACTTTCATTAATGGGATATTAATACAAATTAGCTGTCACTTTCAAGGTCAATGCCACCTCTCTCACCCCAGGTCAAAGTGAAGTACAAGGTCACCATCATCACCACCACCACCAACTCTCTGCCCACCTCAGCACGTTCCACCCACCCCTTCCCCCAGCCCCTCTACACACTCTTTTCAGGCTGGACTTCACTTGTGTTCTGTACACCACAGAGGAAAAAAGGGAGCTGCAAAAACGTAAATGTGGCTAATAATTATACTGATCCCATGTTGAATCATTATGTATGACTAAGCTTAATTGACGTATCACAGACCAAAAAATAGCTTAAATTAGCTGTAGTGGTACCAGATAACAAGCGAGTTATTACCACTATTACTGTGGCTAACAGTTATGACTGGATGCAATTATTCCAAAATTATACTATGAATCAATAGTTGACAAAATTACATTCATTCTGCTGAGAAACTATGTCATAGCATATCACATTAAAGAACCATATACTTGTGCAGTTCAAAAGTCACACTGCATAATTACAATATTAAATTTTTGTGATTGCACTGATTCTTGATGAGCCAATTGACACACACATACTCACATGTGTTCATACCGCAAGCATGTGTCTATCACAGAAGACAGATCACATAACTATAAGCCGTAACACAGGCTTCTTTCCACATTATAACAGGATTTGCATGCAAGAATGGACCAAATACTGCAACATAAATGCTGAACGCGAGTTGGGAGTTGTGGTGGGCGAGGACTATGTGTTCGCGTACTATAGTGCTGAATTAGGGACAACGATATTCACCTGGTATAGCGCAACTTCCGCGCAGCTGAATGCAACCTGCCAGCAGCTGTCGGGATGCACAGCCCTACACACCTCTTTGTGCACAGCTGTCGCCCCAGTGGCGCTCCACAGCACGTCCTGTGCAGTGCCACCGCCCCAAGCCTTTGCAGAGGGCAGCATCTCTGCATCACGCACACACCATTGCTCTATCACACTTAGTTCGTTAATTACAAGGGCAGACCGGCTGGTGCAGAAGTGTTATAGGAGCTAGCAGCTTGCTGATGAATTCCTTGTGGCATTTAGAGCGCGCCCACCTCCAGTAACCCCCCCCCCCCCCACTCTCGCGAAAATATATACGTTGAATGCACAGACATTTATCGATCTAGTGTTAATGATGTGCTGATGGGAACAGACTATAAATTCTATCACTGTGACAGCATTATAGGGCCCCGGAGACCCCTGTCCGAGGTGATGGAGTGTGGATGGCTCCTGCTCCTCTCTGCCAGCAAGTGGTCCCTTCTAATTTACACACCTGCCATCCATTCCCAATACGTGTTTCAATGCTACTAATTTTTTAACATCACACAATATTTACCGCCTTTCGAAGGTACAGCACCTGCAGTTTCCTGTCCAAGGATGTTAGGACTTATCAGATCTGGAACAGACTAGACAGGAAACCATCCAAACAGTTCCCTTGTCCGTATATTCCCCACCCTAGAGATCCGAGTACCTTCTAATGCTCAGATGTGTTCCCAGTGATATTATCCCCACTGGGATATACCAGTCCTTATGATGTTTCAGAATACAACACAATGAGAGAAACTTTTATTCTCGCTCTGACATAATTTTCTTGACATTTCACAGCACTTAGTCTCCTGTAATAAACTTGGTGTGCAGGTGAGCTTCCTTTGAAATAGGCTTAGTTGCCTCCACCAGTTAACAATATTGACTATACAACCCTGTTAGCTGAAAATCATTCCACTTCCAGGTTGTTAACCTGAAACACATAGAATCAAGAGATTGTAGTCATAGTCACCCTACAATAGTTCATAGGCCAAGACCCTGTGTCAGCCTGGTAACATATCCAATGCTATAGTTGATGATGATCAACCACAAACATTTGAGCTTTCATGCAAGTACTGATATTTTTCCTTCTTATTCAGCTCTTGTGTGTGTGTATTATATGGAATTCGGTATCTTGCTGTTGGTGTACAATTCATCCCTCAGACACTGGATGAACTTGAACAATAACTTAAAGTTGAACAACATATAATCAATGTACATTGCATAACAATATGGTGCTAATTTTGGTGTATTGAGTGAGATGGCTGGCAGTTACAAATATTTTTTCTTATTTTGCAGGTGAAGACATGTGTACATAGATGTCTTCCCTCATGGGCAACGATACTGATAAGTATCTTAAACAGCATATACTCACCACAGGATCAGGAGATTGGGCTGGTGTGCTGGCATTAACACATAAACAAACTGCTCCAAAATTTTTAAAGATGAAGCTGGTCCCCAGGATGATGGGGAATAATATGTTTATACATTTGTATGTCTTGCTTGTATTTGAATCTGCTTGTGACTTCAGTAACGATGATTATGATGATGATATACCAAACTCGAAGCTGACATGTGACTCTGACATGCGTATCTGTACAGAGGATGTGCCTGATGATCTCAAGATAACGATATCAGATAGGTGTTATACAAACATGGATGTTGCTTTTGGTAAGTACAAAACAACTCAGTATTTACGCATGTAATATAAATATATACTATTATAAATATCAAATACTAATGTATCCAGTTGTTTGTTTCTACAGGAGCATCTGAACCATCCATTAGTGGACTTAGGATGCAAACACCACAATGCGGTCTGACATCATAGTTAACACTTGCAAGTCCGTCAAAACACAGTCTGCTCTGGCTTGTTTCTCACAGTCTGTCAAGTCCACTGTATGCTCGCCATGGCATCTGCCACCATACCAGCATTGGGGCCTTACCCACCAGCGTCCTGGTCCATTCCTCTTGCAACAGACTTCAATCTCCACTGCTGATAGTTATGATAATACTCAGGCTAGCAGAATACCTCTGTACTATCATACTAATAATGTATTCACACACTAGGTCAGTAGTGTGCCACCTTTAAATTACTTGGTGGTGGCAATTGCATTTGAAGACTAGATATCATTTGCCCATATAGCTAATTGTACTGCTGGGTACAAAGACAAGATACATATTCTGAGCTCTTGTCTATGCATTCAAGAAAGCAAGTTTTGCAAAATGGTTGAAAATCTGCAATATCCCACAGTTAAGTGAAGCGCACTTTTATACTGTGAACTGGCACACAAAACAAAACAACTTTTCAAAGATGCAGGAAAGAGGGTCCAGTAAAGAACTAAGTGGAATATTCCATGCTGATGTCCAATCTCATGTTACTGGTACAGCTATATGTGGCTTCCACAAGATATCGCTAACAAGAAGGCCATTACTAATGTCGAAAATATTGATGAGATTTGTTCTGAATGGTCAATACTGGCTAGTGAGAGAAGTTATAGAGTCATCTGGATAAAGACCATGTTTATGTGTGTTGTAACTTTGATGGTACTGATTTCTCCATTAAACTTTAGAAAATACAGAAAGTTGAGAAGCAGAAAACCAATGTAACAGTTCGTGTTTATGACCAGACAATAATTTCAAAGTAACAAACTAGATTGTTGGAGCCCTTCATTCATACAATTTTGGGAGTCGTCATATGATGGAGGTAAATTTGCTTTTATTCTCAGAGGGAGAAAATCAACATTGCACTACAAGTTGCTCTTTGAAGAAACTGGGACATGTTGATATGTCCACATTGAAAATAAATGCTCAAAATTTAAGAACACTCACCACCAAGAGGAGTTTCCCTTCATTGTGTATGCTGACATTGAGTGACTCCTTGCTCCTGTCACACCTAGCTGTATCACAGCTGAAACGCAATCTGGTGCCTCATAATGATAAGCAAGTCATTTGTTGGGATGGGACAGGAACTCTCCTGTAGTTATACTATTCATGCACTTTAATGGATTTATTTGTAAATAGTGTGTGTGTGTGTGTGTGTGTGTTTTAGAGAGAGAGAGAGTTTATTGGTTACGATGTGTTCTGTAATGAAATGTATACTTTGTACACTAGTGTGTCTGAGTTTATTGCACACCATGTATTTGCTGTAATGAAATGCGTCTATGCATTTCTACATTAGTTTTTCAGCTGCTACAGTCTGTAGCTTTTATTTTAATCTAATTGCCATGTTAAGTCAGTCTGTTCTGAAGAAGTATATCGTACGATACTGCAAATTTCTCCATTTGATCAAATGACAATGCGATTGCACAATTGTAATTTTTTCTGTTAGTCAATGACTGGTTTCATAGATAACATATTATAGGAAAAGTATCTTTGTACATAAAAAGTATTATCTTTCAAAAGAATTCATTATTACTACTGAAGCGAATTAATTGAATATATGTATCTCTGTTTGATCATATATTAAGCAACCAAAGAAAATACTGTATAAAATTAACTGAATAAATGATGACGAAATTTCTTCCCCTAAATTCTTGTTATTATTTACGAAAGCCCAAATCACAATTTTTTCACTGTGATGTAGCATATAAAGGGTGTGAGACACTTGCTTAAAAAGAAATTAAGTGGTATTTAGAAGATGTGGTTTAGAGATGGGTATAACAGGGGTCATAGACTGATCACTTGGGGTTTTACATACTGGTATGTACTTATAGGTTTCTGTGAACACGTAGCACACGATCTCTGCTGTTTCAAAAGATGTATAGAAGCGATGTCTAAGTTTGTATCACCTGTGCATGAAGGAGACCATACACATTGTACCTGAATGAAGCTGTTTCCTGCATAAAAATACTATTTTGTGCATTTGGCACAATTTATGCTTCGCATCCCTGAGAGTCTTCAGCGATACTATATTTGATCAGAACGTCGTTATTACACGTCTACAATTTTTGTAAAAGCAATGAAAGCAATATCCTTAACTACAAACTGTCTGCATTCATTGAAAAATCCCTGAGCATTTAGAGTGATGTTCACTCTTCGAGGTGCCATCGTGAAATGCTTTGGATGTGACACAACACCTGTTCATCTCTACAGCTCGTTGCCCAATTCCTGTGAGTGCTGAATTTTTAATGACTCAGTCATGCCAAAGTAGAACATATGCTGCAGAGCCTGCTGGAGGGCAAATTTAACTGCATCGTTCTCTTTTGCAAATGTAAGTTGACAGGAGGTGAGCACATATACTTCTTCTTTACTGACCTCATAGTAGGAAGGCATAAATCTTCCATACATATCAAATCTTAGATTGTAGATTCCACTCCACTCTTAAATTGTAATAATGGATAATAAACAGAATTCAGTTTGCCTTTGGTGTTAGTTAAATTGCTGCAGTCAAACACGCTAGAACCGCTTCCCATATTGCCATTCATACTGGTTTGAAAAGTATAATGAATCTTGGTGTTCCTAATTGAATGGACGTTTTAATAGCCTTTGTGTGCTTGGATGCCGTCGGTAAAATAGGATAGCCAAAGTGCTCTCATCAACAGAAAGTTAACAGCAGATGAAAAACTTTTAAGAGAATCAGATGTTCCTCACATGTTACAGTGATATGGGACATCTTCCATATTATTTCATCAACGATAATGTCATTCACATCACCACATCCACATTGAATGTATGAGTTACAATAAATTGCATTTCTCACCAAAACAAGTTCCTGCTTCTAACTCGTAAGTAGATTCTTCATGTCCTTGAAGTAACCCATCAACAGCTTGAGAAGTATGTGTGCATTTAACTGACTACTATTTTGCTGCTCTAGCCATCAATTCATCTTCGAAACACCCTGCGTTTTCTAAACAATTGAAATCTAAGGATTTAAAGAATTAATGTTACAATCACAGTATGTGTGTGGTCAGTCTTGATCCTGTACTCCTCATATCTTACTTTCTTAAACACAAATGTTAAACCATTACGTTAACATTCGATGCAACTGTAGCATTACCATCACTTTTCCGAAATTTCCCGTTGAAATATCGGAAACTGTTACTATTTTTATCTGAGACAGGAAAATTACCAGAATGATCCTAAATCTGAATCATTTAGAAATCTAGTAGTGGTCCTATTGTACACTTATAGATGAAGTCTTTTATCTTATCTGTTGCCCTGAGTTAAACTTATTCATATTTACATGTAACAGTCCTTTTCCAAGACTATTTAAAACCCTCATTTAAATATCAATATCATATTTTCCAGGTTCTATTTCCTTAACATTAGCAGGTTTTAGATGTAGCTTATTGTTCGTGCTGGTGATATTGGGAATACAGGGTGTTTATAAATGAATATCAGGGTTTTAACACTTTGTAATATTTATTACACTAAACTTACGGTTATAAATGATATGTCAAATGGAAGAGCAGCTCAAACAGTTGTGTTTGGCACCAGTGTGCATGCGGAGCGCGCAATGTTTCCGCCGCAATTCGCTGGATTGGTTGAACTTCACTGTACCCAAGCGCTGGAAAGGCCGCAAGGGGCCCAATGACAGGGCTTGCTTTGCATAGCCTCCACGTTCACCCAACCTAACGCCATGCGATTTTTTCCTTTGGGGCTTCATCAAGGATTGTGTATACATGCCGCCTTTACCAGCAGACCTCCCTGAATTAAGAAACCAAATTGAAGCAGCTGTTGCTACGATCACTGAAGACATACTTATGAACATTTTCGAAGAACTCGGCTATAGACTTGATGTGTGCTGTGTGACAAATGGTGCTCACATTGAACGTTTATAAGGTTCTTGGTAAAACTGTTTGAGTTGCTCTTTCATTTGATATAATATTCATAATTGTAAGTTTAATATAATAAATATTATAAAGCGTTTAAACTCCGATATTCATTTATAAACACCCTGTACTGCTAAATGCCTCTAACCCAACAGTGTGATGCCTAAGTGCATTCTGCTAAAATCAATTGGTGGAAAGTAATTTGCACTTAATACCGAGGACTGCTCTTTTAAAGTCAGAATGTCTGTTATCACATTTAACTCTCAGCTCATGAATAGATGGGTAATGCTGATCGTTTTATATTATTCTACTTTACAAATTTCAGGAGAATGAGAGGCACAGATGAGCATACAAGTATGTATCACAGTTTTGGTAACATCGAAAAATGTAGAACACATGGTTGCTGATAAAAGTAGTGGCGTAATTCTACTGGCAGATGCAGGTCACCAAACAGATCAGCCACTATTCATTGGTCTTTTAACATATGCCACCTGGTGAGTTCCCAGTCCCCTGCTATATCTAAATACACAGTCCTGCATTCATTAGTTTTCACATAGTCCTAGCCTATGTATTCCATGTAAACACTCCACAGAATCTTGGAATATCGTTGCAGAAATTTAACTACATCAGTATTGGGTAGTATGGCTTGGAGCTTCCCATTACGAATAGCCAAAATACTTTCATGTGTTTTTTAAATACAATCGTTTCCCAGTAGCCATAGATCCCATCATCTTGTAATGTTTTTCACCTTATAAAGCTGTACCTGGACACTTTCAGCAGTTTTCAGTGCTCAGGTGCTAAGTGCTGCATCTCTGGCTAATGAGCCTATTGCTGGAAGATCTGCATGTTGGAATTAGAAATGGAATAATTTCCCATATGGTCTTATGTATTGGCAGAACCCTAGGCATTTTAATTAATTAATTCTTCTTCTTCCTTCACCTTTGCATTTCAATGCACTTTTTGCTGCTGACACCACTGAATGGAAACAGTTTTTTAAACCTCCTTGGGTTTCTTTTTATTCTTTAGGGTATGACGAGCAGTGCACCTAACTTGTTGGAAATTTACTTCCAAATCCTATTTATACTCCTGCATTGTTTTATAAGCTGCAAATGCTTCACTGCATTGTTTGATAAATGTGTCTCTTCTCACATGTATTGTCTTAGCTTGATCTGCTGTGTGACATTCTGCCTGACTCTGATTTGTAGCATATGCACTACATGCTTCTTGCACGACCATTCAACATATTAATTCTGTTATCATCATTTGTTAACTGTTTTTGAAACTATGTCCCATGTCCATTGTATTAATATGTTGAGTTGTGTATTCGATTGGTATTTCATGTATAATACTACCGCCACCTGTGATGCACTTCCTACCACACATGTTACGCTACTGCACAGTTTGATGTTTGCAGGTCCTGTAATACAGCAAATCACAGGCATCCGACCAACTATCGTCTAATAATGGGAAACCAAGCTACTTAACTAAAGACCTAACTCTTGATGTATTATGAAACACTCTATGAAAAACATATCTGACTCAGAGCTTTTCTACAATTCGTCTGTATAAAAACGTCCAGCAGTTTCTTCACCTTAGTATCCTTTAAGATATACATTCCAGCGTTTGTTCTCTGCTATTCTGTATGTATGATTTATCAAATGCAGTCTTTTATTCTGAAATGCACGCCAAATCACCTACATTAAATATCTGATTCTGTGGATATGCCATTTTAATATGGCTGTATACAGTATTTAGAGTCTCATTATTACGATTGTCAATTGGTTTCTTTTGGACTGTATGAGGTATATTTCAGTTACACTGTTCAGTTCTTTGGGGGATGATGTCTAGCCATTTGTATAACACTCAAAAATTAAAATGCATCCAAATTTGGTTTTTTATTGTCCTATTCAATCATTCCAAGATACTAGATTTCATGTGGGAGGACGTAGAGTATTGGTGTGTTCTATACTGCTCCATCACCAATTTGAAATGCTTATTGTAAATTTCACCTCCATGGTTAGTTTGAAGGTTTCCAGGCTGCAGCATCAGTTGTTCAAACATCTGTGCAACAACCTTCTTCCTTTAAGGTTTCACATGTAATGCCCAGGAAAATGTGGAGAATATATCAGTAACTATTAAGATATATTTGAATCCTTTATTCACTCTTAAATATTGCATTGTATCTGCAAGATCAGCCTGCCACATGTCATGCAACCCAAGAATAATAACATGCCTATGGGAGAATATTTCGTGTGCTGATCTGCGTAGTTCTCGAACTACTGTCCTCATAATTGTTCCATGATTTGCCTTTCCCTAAACTCAGAAGTGACTGATGTGATTTCATTCATATGAACTGTATTCCCAGCGGTGTCTGATGATGTGAACAGGCATAGCTGCCCTATTGTTTGAACTGAGTCATCATAATATATGTAGTCCAGAGACTAACTGTTCATCCTTCTATGCTGAATATCAAAACATTTACTGGTGCTACCACACAACATATGTTTAATAATTATTCCGTATTTCCTACTGTGAGGGCTTTTTGTTCGTTTATTTTCCATAAGTGTGTTTGTCATATGTAATATTTCACCATATATTTTTGAACTTTGGATGCATGCTAGGCAGCCTTGGTAGTTTTTGAGAATATTAGATCCATTAGACCAAGTGATCTTTCAAATACTGTAGTCTCAACAAATAAGACATGCTTAGGTAAGCTTATAGGCTGTGGACCCTACATATATGGTTCTTTCCCACTGACCCAATACGTGGAGTCTATTTCAGTGTCTCTGTCATGAATAAAGAAATCAGCAACAACACAGCCTTCTTATTCTTCTGCTTTGGCCCCATTTGACTTAGCAGGTGTGTATGAGAGTCGCTTGATAGATACAGTTGGATCAAAATTTTTTCTGAGAGACTGAACTCATTCTGAATGTTCTATTCTTAGCAATAGTAATTTCTGTCGAATAGCCTTCTGTGCATCGACAAGATGCTGTTGCATACTAAACTGATTTCGATACAATATGGAACTTGTAAGGTCTCTGTAGACTTATTACTTACCATATTTCTAAAATTCGTTCATTGCCATTAACCTTTACATTTAATACATCGATTAATTTCAGTAGGGTTCTGATATTTGCATCTTGTTGAGTGTTTGTCCCCTTAGTCTCTTCAAGCTAGTGTTTTTTGTATCTTGTAATGTTTACTTAATTAACATTGCCCTTGCACTTTGCATATTAATTATCTTCCAAATGTTCTTGCGCTTCTTAAACTTTGCATCAGTGTGCTGATTAAGTGTCACAAACTTCATGTCAACCATTTCAGTTGATTTTCTGCTAATGTTTTTTTTTTTCAGTTTTCTCACTATGATGTGATAGAGTCAATCTTTGCATCCATCCATGGACTAATTTTCTGTGTATTATACCTCTCCTCTCGGACTGAATAAATGCCATACATGTGAATATAATCATCATGTAATGTATACTAGTACACTCAACTCCTTCATTGCAATATGTAGAGACACTGCTGAAAGTTCCATCTTTATTGTATTTCTTAAAATTTTCCTGTTTTATCAGTTATCGAATACCTACACTCTGTGTGATACCAACAGACTCCACATATCTATATAAATTCATTAAATGTCACAGTATTTCGTACATGTACTTGATAAATATGTTTTTAATTCATATTGTCTTGTTTAAAAACGATAGTAAAGTTTGTATTATCCCATACCAACTGCTTTGGAGTCCTATGTCAGACTCATATAAAAATGTGG
Organism: Schistocerca americana; assembly: GCF_021461395.2. Classification (NCBI taxonomy): domain Eukaryota; kingdom Metazoa; phylum Arthropoda; class Insecta; order Orthoptera; family Acrididae; genus Schistocerca; species Schistocerca americana. The sequence continues at coordinate 200,164,494 of NC_060127.1, forward strand.
AATCCCATATGATGGCAGATAGAGAAATACTTCAGTACTTGATCCTGGTTTTCGACTGCAGCGTCATCGAAAATATATATACATGTTCGAAGCAGATTCCATCTAGATGTGTTAGTAATGACATGATAACATTCATGTTACCACAGTGAGATGGACCTACAATTATCGCTCATGTACTATCAGAGAGCAGTGTTCCATTTTTCTTCTTCCAGTCTTCTGTTGTATTGGAGGGCAAGTTAGTTACTGCGAGGTCTGAGAAGCTGTGAAACAAAACTTTAACCCTCAGTGCTATGTTACATACAGTAAGCGTCACTGTCACTCATTAATCGTACAGTCTGCATTGTCCATCCTTTCCTGACAGACTGAACTGTGATGATATAAGCTAAATACCCTATAAAAGAGTCCTGACTCAGATTTTGTGAATGAAGAATTTATACTGGTGGTCAATGCAGTGTTCTGTGGCAAAATAATACTAAAACTAGAAATTTAATAAAAATTATGTAATTCACCTAAATTTTAGGACCTGTTCAAACTGATTAGTATTTTTGTTCGAAAATTACTGAAATCTTTGGAATATTCAGAAAAATTAATGTCCAGTGCCTAAAAACTATGAAAACAGTTCCACTGGTATTTTTAGTACAGGTCGTTTCCGAATGTAGACCCAGTAGTACATTGAGAACATCTATCACTATGTTGTTGTCATGAAACAATAATAATTATTCATTAGATTCAAGTATATTAAAATATTACAACACTGTCTAAACACATTCTAGCCATAAATTACTAAAAAGAAACATAATTCTTATATTAATTTTATTGCCTGACACCATGCTGACACAGAGATAAACAGTTTTCTTCAATCACACATTGTCACTTGCTGGGAACATCAAGAGACGAAAACAACCAATCTGCAGAAAGCACATGGTGTAAAGTATATGCTACAATCTAGCACAGCGAGTTCAGTATACTTCCTCATAAAAAAAATAATTGGATTTTGTATATATGCTACCTTAGCTCTGAGGTGGACAATGTTCTCAGAACCTATTTTTAGTCAATTATTAAGTGTTATGTGCTAATTTTTAATTTTAATTAAAATACATGCAGAATATCATGTAGTAACGGAAGTGTGTCACAGGCAGTCCCAGCTTCTCAATCAATATCGATTCCAGCAGTTCTTGTGATCCAGTTGAGGAAGTAGGTTACCCGGGTGTAGCCAGCAGGTACAGGTACCTCACACTTGTCATAATAAAAGCTGGCAATGCCAATCTGCTTGAAGCTATCTTTGAGAACAAGTGGTGCACCATGGTCTCCCTGCAATGTAGGCAGTTATTACCTGTGAAACATCTAGTATACTTCTACGGCTAATATTAAAAGCTTATGGACGATATTACACATTGACCTACATAAAGGATGCATTGGGGGAATAGAGGCCTCTTTAAAATCTGTTTACCAATGACACAAGTAAGCTAATGAAAGGTACAAACACACCCATACCAGGAACAGCCTGTGAAATAACGTAACAGTCTCACAACTGGTTCCCAACAAACAACTTGCCTTCCTGCGAAAAGCTGTATTGTTGGAATCCTGGTATCATAAGTAGATATCAGTGGAGGTCCACAATGGATGGGAATCCACATGAGACGTTTTTTGACATCGAGGTGCATAACAGATTGATGTCACACCATCATGTGGACATGTTTGGCAAGAACGTTTAAGTAAAACTGCTATTTAAGAATTTGTGGAAGTCTCTTCAATGACCTTGGCATTATTAAACTTGAGTGGCAGTACATATACTCTCTAATCGTACTTGAAGTTATTAACAGGAGCCTATATACAATGAGCTGTGGAAATCACGACAGTGACAGACCTATTACACTGCCTGTGGAGTACTCCTTACAACCTAAGTTTCTTTTATATCTGTCCACATCAGCTTTGAAATCCTGAACCCAGTCTCGAATCTGCTTCAATCCTCGGAACGTTTGCACTATAGTTTTCATTCGAAAATGTGAAGCTGTATCAAGTGCCTTAGGGAATCCATGAAACAAGTGCATGTCTACACTTACAGTATGTGAATAAAAATGGACACAGTTATTCAGTCAATATGAATTATGTTATATAAATGATATCTGTTATCGTACTATGGACAATAACTAATTTTGTCCACCAAAATAAAGTTGCACTGGTACGAAATTTATGAAAGTAATCACAAATTTGTGGCCTTAAGAATATAAACTTATAGCAAGTCCTACCTATTACCCAACAAATTTATGTTTCTGCTAGTAAATAATGACGTACGTATGTTTTTAAACTAAAGTCTCATAACTGTCAGGGCATTTTGTTCATTTGAAACTGGTTCTCTCCACAATTATTTTTGTCAGTAATTTTGTGCAGTTTCTGTACTTTTCATCTAGGGGTTTCTTTGTGTTCTATCCATAGATGCAGTATGCAAAGGCTTCTTGCACACTTCTGATTTCACCATCAAACTGATGTGAAAATTCAATGTTGCTGAAATTTCCATTACATACCTACAGCATACCTACAGCAAAAATCGTAGTTGTGAGGCCTGGGTGAACTACAGGATAGTATTCATAATTTTATGATAATGCCATCTGATTTAGCTCATAATTTTAACTTCTTTGTATTGTCTCTGCAAAGTGTATCTCTCAGATTTAATGGTTCAACAATTTCCACTGATGGTTTCAATTTTTTAAATATTCTTATACACTGTTGAGTTAATCCAATTACATTCCCACATTTCTACTAAATGATACCCATTGTTCCACATTTATGCATTTTTTATGAACGTTCTTTATATATATCATCCATTGATTCATTATTTTTTATTATTAATCGTCTCAGTTTTAAAACATTTTTTACAGCCATCCCATAAACAGCCATAGTTCTGATAAATGGTATTTTTTATCAAATCTATTTTTTCCCACTATTTTTCTTCTCCACCACTAAGGGCCTATTGAAAGTTATTACTGTTTAAACCATTTAAACAAGCTATAATTTTTTTTCTAGAATTTTCTTTTTGTTTTTTATCTAATATTACAATTTTTCTGTAAGGTATCATATTTAGATCTGTAAATATTTAGATTTGTAAATACCCAAACAAACTTTGGTAATTCTTAAATAACAGGGTGGATAAATATTTGCTATTTATAGAAATTATTTTCTTAACACTAAACAATCAGTATATCTACATCAGAATTACAGTAATAATAAATTTCTTTCCTTGTATAGAATACATAATTTTCGTGAACTTTCTGATGATACCATTTGAGAAATATTTGTTTTTCTTTTGGTTTCTTACTGTCAGCATAATAATATTCGATGCCAGGAATTAGTCCAAATAATTTTGTATTGAATAGATGTGGGAAGTAACCTATCTTTAATTCTTTCAAATGAAACACTTTTGGGAATTTACTAAGTTACACTGTACAAAACTGCTGCTATTTATAATTTTTAAACCAAACTCTTGGATCTCAAATAAAATTAATTTATTTCCTGTTTATGTGGTATGCAGTTTTATTATATATTCAACATAGTACTCGGAAATAAATTGTGAATCACCACCTTTAGCATAATTTATAAATCTTCCTTTCTTTAGATATCATCCAATTACATAATTCGATATTTGTTTTAAATTTCTAAACATCACCACCAAAATTATCATCAATAACAAGATTATGAATCTGTATTCCCATTTCTTGTTGAGCGTCATAATAAAAAATTGTATTTTTCAGTTTATTTCACTTGGAGATCCTTTTTGATAACATTTAAAGTTTTTTTCTTCAGTTATTTTATTGAATGCAACATAATAATAATCTGTGAATTCTCTATTTGTATGACAACCAATGTTATTACAATTTCGGCATCCATCGACTACATAGCCATCTCAAATTTTTCTTTTACAAATACCACATTTTTGCAATCTGTACTATATGTAACATTGATGAATTTTAATTTTTACTTCTTTTTTAGAGTTTCTACATTTTTCAGTGCCACACTTATGCTCTTTGGATATCTAACAGATTTTGTTACATCCTCCACAATTATAAACTGCATTGCAAACTCCATGGTGATTGCTTAAGCCTTCTTTATTATAATGATATCTACTACATTTTCTCCAATATATTTCATTTTCCACAGTTTCAGGTTCTGGACAAAAGCATACAAGCACTTGTTTTTATTTTACACAGATGTTTTTTGTTCTTATATGTTTTGTTATATTTACCACAGAAATATAAAGCTCCTAAGAATGCTGCCATTCTGCTAAATACATCAAAATGGTCGTGATTTTTATAGAAATATATCTATATCACCTTCTTGGGACCAAGTAGATAACTGAAATAACATTTTCAGCACGCACAACATTTTTATGAATATCTAAATATCGCTGAACATTTTTAATATTGTCTAGAGTAAATCCATCTTTGTTGTATTCACCTAATGGGTTACCTATTATTCTAATTGCCTTAATCTTACCAGCAGGTAGTTTTCTTCCTAAGATAATATTTGTGTAATACATTAACGCAACTCTTATTCTGCTAGGGCAACATAGGTTATCACTCTCATCAATTATAGTAATACATCTTTCAGTCCTTTTGTCATCAATTTAGCTTTTTATTTTATTACATTTCCTACTTCATGGAATTGTTAACATGTGATTATTAAATATAATATTTGTTATGTCAATAGATTCATCACATGTTAATATATCTCTGATTTCATTACGCAAATCTTGGTCCAATTGTTTAATAATATTTGTTACTATATATCCTGCACAAAATGGATAAGCCATTTTTGAATTTGAAACTTTTATGTTCAGTTTATCTCCTTTTCTGAATTTAAGCTCCTGTACCATAGAACTGAGTGCTTTCGTTATATAATCTATTTTTCCATAACAATTTCGAGTTTACTAATGTAATCGTTATTAGAACTTATTTTATAGTCAATAGACCAAGCTTTAGATTTTTGGATAAATTTAGATCTTATTTCTTTAATCTCAGATGAATGTTTTTCGATGGCTTGTTTTATTCTTATTCGAATAGTTTACTACTAAATGGGTAAATTTGGTCAAGTGTCACTACTTTTTTTCCCTGTCTCACTAGCTGAATTTCTCCAACACTGTCGGCTACATATCTGTAAAAATAATTTAGAATTGACACACGTTTTGCCATTGATTTTGAATGTTTCTGGATGAAAATATAATACAATAATTGAATTAATTAATTCTGATTTCTTTAATTTATTGTAGCCTTTAATACCAAGATTTTTGGTGCTGATATTAAGTTCAGCTACTCCATATTACTGAAAGTCCTTGGAGGTACAGCTTTAGTAGGCCATTAAAACAATATAATGTACAAGTAGTAAGGTGCAACACTCTGGCAATACCAAGAAAATCACAGGAGAATTTTTACACATCTGTTACATAACTCATGTATCTGCATAGGGACCCAATATATGAATTGATGTGGTCAATAGTTTAGCATTGAGCTTCATAAGATGAACATGTATGAGGTGACAGTTCGAGTCCTGCTCAGACCATTTTATTTATAATAAAGTGTAAATATGTGATATTCAAAAAAATTGCACCTACGCTATTCGTTCTCACTATGTTATCACTACCAAGGTTAACTGCCAAATGGGCTCAGTCTCTGTGTCTGCAGCATTGAGGCGCAAAATAGTTGTTGGTAACTTGCCAGACTGCATGTATATGGGATTTCGCAAGTCACAACAGCATTTATTTTCAGGAAAACTCTATGTGTTTTTTTTCATTTACTTGTCAATAGTTATACATATGTCTGTTCTAATAATTAAATTTAATCAAAAGTAGTCAGCAGTCAAATAACATGTACTCACTAAAACTTCATGCAAATACATGTATCTTCTAAAACTATGTTATCTCTGAAATAAATTGAATAATATGACCACTGATGACAAAACATATATCAAAAACTAAATCTGAGCAGTAGGCGAAAAGTCGCCTCTTTCATGTTTGTGTTACCATGCACAAACACGACCTGCTTGGCCACCATGAACTCTAAAGCAGGACACCTATGCATAGATATCTCAGTTATATAATAGACATGTAAAACTTGTGTTGCAATTTTCTTGGAATTGCCAGAGTAGTGCACCTTACTATTTGCACATTATGTTGTTTTAATGGCCTACTAAAGATGTATAGAGTTTGAAGTGAAACCGTGAACCCAACATCTTGGCCTCCCCTTGTAAGTAACCATAATCATTCAAATACTTTAGAAACTTCTTTAGTAGTCTACAGACCAGCCACAGCCGAAATAATCTCCAGAGAGTGTTGGGTACTCATTTCTGTATTTCTGTCATCCGCAACTACTATTTCCACAAGCAACAGTACTAGAAGAAACTTAATTTATATACGTAAAATACTTTGAGATTAATTTAAACCCCTCCAGTCTCAAGGTACTGAAAGGAAATTAAAAAATCGACCACATTTATTAATGAATTTTAATTTTATTAATAAATTTTCATGATTATAAGAATAAACATCCTAATAAAAAGGTTTTATGAAATTGAGCTAATCATAGATCTGGTGCAACCTAAAGTGTGCTTGAGCAGCTTTTTGATCAATGAGAAGATTACATGTAATAATATGCCAGTGGTTATGATAAAACAAGAATAAACCCTGGTTTTATGCAAACAAAGTTTCCTGTCTTTTAGGATGTGAACACCATAGGAAAGCAATTTAAGCCCATCTTAAACAAAGATGTTGTAAAACATGAATAATCATTGTAGTCCCATTTCGGTATTACCTAAATACACAAAATTGAACATAATTTATTATAACTAGAGTTCCAAGATGCCTTTTGCAGGAGATTTCAAGATTGGATTTATGAAGAAGTTTTCCCATCATTTCGTAAATATGGCGAATACAAGATTAAAAATGAAGTGAAATAAATGTATTAAGGTGAAATTTAAATAAAATTCAAGACCACGCTCAAAACTTAAATAAATTAGTTTATAATGAGTTAGAAGTAATACAAAAAGAACAGAGACATAGATATATTATTATCTCATGACACACCTCAAACAGATAATGAAAATTTAAGGCCAACTTTTTTCTTTTAAAATAATTTGATGAACACTGTTACATAATTATTATGTTATCAGAGCACAATGAAACATTTACATAAACAATCGAAGACAGACACACAAACTGTGAAGAAATGTGAAGACTGAAATATAATCATAATTCAGTTGATCTATACCAAATAATGAAGGAAACTTTAAGAATTCTTTATTGGCACAATTATTTTAATATTTTGGATGAATATACACAAGAGCAATGGATTAATGATATATTTGATGGCAGACAAAAAATTTTTTAATTATGTTGTTTTAATAAGATTTCTACACATTGGAAAAGAACCATGATCTGCTAACCAGTTACCACTAAATTATTTATGAAAAATACGATTACATTTAGTTTTCACAAATTGATAATTTTGATCTGTTAGGCATTTAGAACAAGTGATTGCCTCAGCAACTGTGTGGTAGCGCCATCCACTCCATTCTTAAGAATTAATTATTTTATAAGGTCATACTATTTTTTTGTATGAATGATTCAAATAGTTTTTTGACAGCATAAAATATTTTCCAAACCTATTTTATCCTTAAAGTCTATTGCAAAATCTTTAGACAATACTTACTTGATCTACTATCCCAATCTAATTTATCTTGAGATTCATGCATAAAGTCTTCATGTAATTTTTGATTTTATGCTATTTTTATCCCAATCTATTTTATGTTGAAATTTATGACCAAGTTTTCAGACAATTCTTGCTCAACTGATAAGTATTCGCAAGTTCATATGTTTTCAAATTCTGTCATAAAATCTTCAGATAATTCTTGATATGTTGATATTATTCCAACCATATTCATTCTGATATTGTCTTATAATTATTCAGATGTTTTTTGATGTGCTGATGTGGCTTTATTTTCTCTTGGAATTTTCTTATAAAGTCTTCAGGCATTTCTTGCCTATATGATATAGTATCACAATAAATTTTATCTTGGAATTCTCTAATAAAGTCTTCAGATAATTTTCGATACAGCATAAAGTACTTTATCTTGAAATTCTCTAATGATAGCTTCAGATATGTTTTGTGTCCTTGATATACACCCAAAATCTAATTTGTCTTGAAATTCTCATATGTAGCTTTCAGACATTTTACGATCTTTTGGTATATAATGCCAGTTATCTTGATCCTGAAATTCACTAATAAAATTGTCAGACAGTTTTGGATCATATGATATAGGATTCCATTCAGATTCATTGCAAAAATTTTTCTTTTTAATGTAATCAACAACTGTATTACAATATGTTTCATTAGATATATACTGATTGCAGAACTGTTCAGAATTAAAATTTTCACCCATAAGATCAATAATTTGAATAAGTTTTTGTTGTTTAGCTTTCAGTTTACTCATTTCATTCTTATCGTTAATTTATTCCTAACGAGATCAATGAGCTCTTGTTTTCTCATTATAGAATATCCTTTTATTTCTAAGTGTTTTGCTCTAGCATTTAATTCGTTGAATTTTAGGGTTTTCAAGCTCTCCATTTAAAAGAATTATTTGTGTTACACAAATAGAAACATATTTTTTCCAGATGCCAGTAATTATGAAGGTTTTGTTCTTTATTCGCTATGAAATTTCATGGTCTATGAGTCTAAAGCCTGGAAAATTAAAAGATGCAGGTTTACTCAAGGTCAAACCTGGAAACTAAACAAAAAAAGTTCATATTAAATTCCTTAAAGAATTTCGTTTCATATTAGCTATCGCAAGTACATCTTTAAGACAGGGATGTAGTCTTTCAGATTTACTGCTCAATCTGTACATTGAAGAAGCAATGATGGAAATAAGAGAAAGTTTCAGGAGTTTAATTTAGATACAAGTAGAAAGGACATCAATGATACGATTCCCTGATTAGATTGCTGTTCCCACAGAATGTGTGGACTGTGGGAAAACTGGAAAAATATAGGATGGAAGTAAAGATCATTATCAGGAATTTCTGAAACATAGTGATATTTTTTTCAAAGAAATACATCACGATAATGCAATTGTTTTAGAATATGAATATATTCAAAATGAAACGACAACATTAAGACCTAGTAATCTTGCTCAGAGGTTATGGATCTTATTGACAGTTGATGATTTTAAGGAATCGATTATCATGATGGATAACAAAAGTAGTAAAAAATAAGAAAGTATTGTATCACTTTAGAAAAATATTATTGGATTAAATAAAATATAGAACAACAAAAAGTACAACTATCCATTGACTTCAAAAACAAACTTAAAAATAGAAGAAGACTGAAAATAATAACTTCTTATAGGAAAACAAGAAGAAAAATGTAAAAATTAAAAACACAGCTGGGTAAACTACAAAACATTGAAAATATAACTGAATGATATTATCTACATCACCAAAACTGATGATCTACAAAAAGAACATTCCCTTAAAGTTGGCAGAACAACAAAAGGTAATCAAATCTACATTATCTGCATATGATAACTGAGAGCATCCAGCACCAGCTGAAACAGACTTAAGCCAGTGGCTAGACAAAAAACTTTATTATATGTATTTTCGTGAATATCTCAAGTATAAAGTGATTGAAGAAAAATTTAAATCTGTTATTAAGAGCTTTTGGATTGGAGAAGGTAAAGATATATGTAATCTGAAATTTGATGATACAAAATATTGTAAAAGAATTTAATTTATTACTGCATAGTCACAATCTCAATAATGAAGAAATTAAAAATATATTTTATGACAATATCTAACACCATGAGAATATATTCAGCCTCATTAAGTACCACAGTAAATAACTTACAAAAGTATTGATAAACAGTACAAATTTCTTCACCCTTATTCCTGGGTAAGCAATTCACCTTCATATTAGTTAATTGATTTATGAATTTAGATACAAATCTTCATCTTAAGGATATCATACACAGAGAAAATATGATAGTGTTAATTTTCTCATTCATATTGCAAGGTACATGTAAATATAAAAAATTTTATTAATAAAATATGAAAATTTAAGTCCATCTAAATTGAATGGCTTAACATATAATGAAAAGCAAGACCGAGAGTTAGGAATATTTCATAAAACAACATTTATGTAACCAACTATTATGTGAACTACGAAATCCCAGCCATTTTACATTTACTTGGTTTCCTTTCTTCCCCAATGCATCCTCAAATACATCTTTTTTCTGTAACTCATACTAAAAATCTTACTTTTACTTCTTCACCTTTTAATCTCTCAATTTGTATGTGATTGGATTAGAATGAATAACACTATCAATTTCGAAAAGTCTGTTAAACAATTAGCTGTATAAAGTTTTTCAAAAATCACTTTAAGTTTAATAATCCAAACTTTATCACATATTTTAAATTTTGCATCATCAGTAGATATAACAAGAGCTTGATTGTAATTTTTTAAAATTAACTTCCGTTGGATCCATTTTTATTGTTCAATGTTTTGTGTTATTGCGTTCATCAAATAATTTATAAGCTAAATCAACCCCCTTATAATTTCTTTAGTATTATCTGTTTGTAAATTTCTTGACTTCCCCTCTCTAAATATTTCTTCAAAAGCATCAACTACATTCTCAGTTGTTTTATGTTTAACTAGAATGGCTGAAGCATATATTGAATAACTGTGGGTTACAGTTAACAAATATTTATATCCTTTATTTATTTTAGATATTTCGTTTAAGTTACCAGGATCCATTTCTACAGCTTTCCACAAATCATAAATATGAAGAGAAATGGCATTCCTTGATTTAAATTTTTTGCTCATTGGTTTATGCAGTTTATTAACATTTCTCTTCGAATATTTGACTAAAGCCTTACCTACAAAATTTTTTAATGAATGTGCTCTTTTTAGTTTTTACATACTATGCAAACAGCTCCAATCCTTTGTCTTCCATTTTTGATTGTTACTGTGTGAGGACTATATGTCTGAGTGAATTTTTTACATTACAAACAGCAGATATGATTTACTGACATAGATTAAAAATTTAATAAATTTAAAATAATTGCTCCATTCTATCATCACGATTTGATTCCAAAATCAATTCTCCCAACATGAGTAATTCTTGTGAAACACGTACAGTTTTAAAATATTTATTTAGAGATATAAATACTTTATTTTTCATTTCCATTTCAAGTGATTGATTATTGAACTGTGTTGGAGATAAAATTAGCAGTTCGTTGACATCATGTTTTTCATCTCTGTTTTAAAATCTGTAGGTAGCAAGTCACCATTTACACTGGCTCCAAATAAAATAATTCTCTTGTTGTTTACAACTTACTTAAATGTGTAATTTAATACAGGGTGTACACAAAATTCCAGGAACACTTTTAATTAGTTATTGCACAAAAACTAAACATTATACAGGTGTTATACATATTGCATTTTGAAGAGAAACGCTGAAAGATTTTTTTTTTCAAATATCCAAGATGTGAACCATGAGTGACCCTGCAGTCATCAATACAGTAATCGAATTCGTGCCATACCCGTCTCAGCATGGCATCATCAGCTGTGGCAGTCGCTTCCCATATTCTCTCCCAGAGCTCTGCTATGTAATGTGGTACATACACCAGAATTTTTATGTAAGCCCCCACAAAAAATTTACGATTAGTGAGATCTGGTGATCATGGAGGTCATTGAATGAAACAGCTCACACTGCGCCTGAGGTCGCCATGTTTGCGACTAGCACTGACTGTCATCAAATTATGAAACTATGCTGTAGCGGTATACATGAAGATGTTTCTCTTCAAAATGACATATGTATGATATCTGTACAATGTTTGGTTCTTGTGCAATAAATAATTTGAAGTGTTCCTGGGTTTTATGTGCACCCTGTATGTTTTGTGAAGTGTTCTTATTTGGAGATCACTTAATTGACTTAGATATGGAGTTTCATCTTCTCCTCGAGAAATAATTTTTAAGAGCTCTTTCTGTTTCCTTTATTGTGAAGTAATTTGTAAAAGTGTAGTAGTTATCACTAAGTAGTTGATTACACTTTTCATTAAATATGTTTTAGTGAGGTAATTATTGTATTGTGTTAGAATACTTGCATAGTCAGTCTCTGTAACAAGATTAGCTAATTCATTTTCTAAACATTATTTGGTAACTTCATCATTACAAGTTAGTGGATATTTTAAGTCTGATAACATTCTACCTTTAAAATCAATATAGGATTTAGTTACTTCAAAACCGTCTCATAGTTCTTTATGAAACTGATTAAATTTTCTATTTTTGCTTTTAATTCATTTAAGTTTATTTTCATTTCACTGCAGTCTTTAGACTGGCTACAGCTGAGGCCATCATCAGACTCTGCCTGTGTCTATGCCTGCTGCCTATTCCCAAAAATGCACATTTATTACATTCAAAATATCATTAATAGTTTTAACACATATAAACAGAAATGACTGCAAATTATTTCATTAAAATTTTGTATTCGTTGCCAATTACAATGCAGCTCACTTGAGCCAAGGTATTTAATCACTTCTTCAGGAACATTTCCTCTAAATAAACAAAACATAAATGTTTTTCCTTTATTCTGATAATACAGTGTGAGCCACCATGTTCAACTGTATCTAAATTTAGTATTCCAGAGTCATATTCTCTAGGATGGTTAGCGACAGCTGAAGGAGTCTTAGAACTGGCGACCAGAAAGCAGCGGCAGCTGGAGCAGCCTCTGTGGCTGCGCCAGGCTTCAGAATGTCTCAGTGTCATAGTAGTTCATCAATTATAAAATCACCACAGAAATGTTTAATTTTTAATTGCTTAGCAAGTTTTTCTATATCAAAACTTCTTAATGCATTATGATATATATATATGTGAATTTTTTTTGCTTTTTTTTACTCCACTGACAGATGAAGCAGCCTTGGGATTGAGCCTAGCGCCAGCCATAACAGCAGAAATCCAGCTTCATGTTTTGTTGTTCCTGAACTTTCTTCCTTTTTTTAAATATTGAATAATATATTTCTTTTGCAACTGGAATACCTAATGTTTAAAGCAAATTTCCACCAGTTTTTGTATTTCTCTTTCTTTTTTTGCATCAGTTAAAAAATTATCTGTACTATCTCATTGGTTATTGTTTAGTTTATTTTTAATTGATTTTGGTTTTGTCTTGTCATTAGGTAGCAAAGTATAATAAATGCTGGAGTTATTCATTTATGTAGATAAACTGTTTATAAGAAGAATGAACATCTCTAGGCAGCACTGAAATGGTGCTGCTTAAATTTTTATAATCTCCAACCACTATCATCAAGCTGCAGTCCAAAGTCTGGGCGTAGCCCTAAGGCTGCTTCATCTGGCTCAAGTTCATGTCCCATACCTAATTTTCGTTTTCCATACATTACTCCTCTATAGTAAATAGACAGATTATATAATGGTAAGACAGAGATTTAGGAACCAGGTTTTAAATTTTAAGACATTTCCAGGGGCAGATGTGGACTCTGACCACAATCTATTGGTTATGAACTGTAGATTAAAACTGAAGAAACTGCAAAAAGGTGGGAATTTAAGGAGATAGGACCTGGATAAACTGACTAAACCAGAGGTTGTACAGAGTTGCAGGGAGAGCATAAGGGAACAATTGACAGGAATGGGGGAAGAAGTACAGCAGAAGAAGAATGGGTTGCTCTGAGGGATGAAGTAGTGAAGGCAGCAGAGGATCAAATAGGTGACAAGACAAGGGCTAATAGAAATCCTTGGGTAACAGAAGATATATTGAATTTAATTGATGAGAGGAGAAAGTATAAAAATGCAGTGAATGAAGCAGGCAAAAAGGAATACAAACATCTAAAAAATGAGATCGATGGGACATGCAAAATGGCTAAGCAGGGATGGCTAGAGGACAAATGTAAGGATGTAGAGGCTTATGTCATGGGGGGTAAGACAGACACTGCCTACAGGAAAAATAAAGAGACCTTTGGAGAAAAGGGAACCACTTGTATGAATATCAAGAGCTCAGATGGAAACCCAGTTCTAAGGAAAGAAGGGAAAGCAGAAAGGTGGAAGGAGTATATAGACGGTCTGTACAAGGGCGATGTACTTGAGGACAATATTATGGAAATGGAAGAGGATGTAGATGAAGATGAAATGGGAGATACGACACTGTGTGAAGAATTTGACAGAGCACTGAAAGACCTGAGTCGAAACAAGGCCCCAGCAGTAGACAACATTCCATAAGAACTACTGACGCCCTTGGGAGAGCCAGTCATGACAACACTCTACCATATGGTGAGCAAGATGTATGAGACAGGCAAATACACTCAAACTTCAAGAAGAATATAATAATTCCAATCCCAAAAAAAGCAGATGTTGACAGATGTGAAAATTACCGAACTATCATTTTAATAAGTCACAGCTGCAAAATACTAACGCGAATTCTATACAGACGAATGGAAAAACTGGTAGGAACCGACCTCAGGGAGGATCAGTTTGGATTCTGTAGAAATACTGGAACACGTGAGGCAATACTGACCTTACGACTTATCTTAGAAGCTAGATTAAGGAAAGGCAAACCTACGTTTCTAGCATTTGTAGACTTAGAGAAAGCTTATGACAATGTTGACTGGAATACTCCCTTTCAAATTCTGAAGGCGGCAGGGGTAAAATACAGGGAGCGAAAGGCTATTTACTATTGGTACAGAAACCAGATGGCCGTTATAAGAGTGAAGGTAGTGAGATAGGGTTGTAGCCTGTCCCCGATGTTATTCAATATGTATATTGAGCAAGGAGTACAGGAAACAAAAAAAGAATTCGGACTAAGTATTAAAATCCATGGAGAAGGAATAAAAACTTTGAAGTTCGCCGATGACATTGTAATTCTGCCAGAGACAGCAAAGGACTTGGAAGAGCAGTTGGACGGAATGGACACTGTCTTGAAAGGAGGATACAAGATGAACATCAACAAAAGCAAAACGAGGATAATGGAATGTAGTCGAGTTAAGTCGGGTGATGGTGAGGGAATTAGATTAGGAAATGAGACACTTAAAGTAGTAAAGGAGTTTTGCTATTTGGGAAGCAAAATAACTGATGATGGTCGAAGTAGAGAGGATATAAAATGTAGACTGGCAATGGCAAGAAAAGCGTTTCTGAAGAAGAGAAATTTGTTAACATCTAGTATAGATTTAAGTGTCAGGAAGTCGTTTCTGAAAGTATTTGTATGGAGTGTAGCCATGTATGGAAGTGAAACATGGACGATAAATAATTTGGACAAGAAGAGAATAGAATTTTTCGAAATGTGGTGCTACAGAAGAATGCTGAAAATTAGATGGGTAGATAACATAACTAATGAGGAGGTATTGAATAGAACTGGGGAGAAGAGGAGTTCGTGGCACTACTTGAGAAGAAGAAGGAACTGGTTGGTAGGACATGTTCTGAGGCATCAACGGATCACGAATTTAGCATTGGAGTGCAGCATGGAGGGTAAAAATCGTAGAGGGAGGACAAGAGATGAATGCACTAAGCAGATTCAGAAGTTGCAGAAAGCACTGGGAGATGAAGAAGCTTGCTAAGGATAGGGTACCATGGAGAGCTGCATCAAACCAGTCTCAGGACTGAAGACCACAACAACAACAACTCCTCTAACTGCAGTTGGAGCTATTTTTTCTAGAACTGGTGCACGGCTTCTTTCTTTTGCAGCTAACTGAAGTTCTTTAGCTGCATCAAATCTTTCTTTTCTATCTCCTTATTATCTCTATAGGCAATATCATGCCTTTTACAGGCTTCATCTAATGGATTTATTCTTTGATCTCCTCTAGCTAATCTGTCACCTAATTTGGTCCCTGGGTCACGAATCTGGTAGCCTGGTACATGCATTTAGAAGGGAAGTTTGTTACCCAAAGTGTTTACTAAACCTTTTCTATATTTTTCGCTTTTCCAAAATGTGAGGAAGATTATTCAAAAATCTAATCAAATATGGAACTCGTTTTGAATTGTTGAATATGAAAACACTTAGCTTATTTCTTTACATTTGTGCTATCCCTACTTTTTCAGTATAATAATGTTTATTTGCAGCTAATTCTTCTCCATGAGTTAATGCTAATCTATATGTTTAATCCCTAACATCATTCATTCAAACATCTTCAACTAGTCTTTCCATATACTAATTTCTTGACCTTCACTTGATTTTTTGGAACTTGCAGATTCTCTTATTTTCCACCATATTGCTTTTATTAATGCACCATATGTCTCATCTTTACTTGATTTAGGTTTATTGAAATTTGGATTGTTATTTTGAAATATAGCAGTTCTCGATATTAATATAGCTTCATACTTTTCTGTAGCACCCTCATCGTATTCATTGTCAAAATTATTTTTAGTTAAGAGTTCAATTACATCTTCATTTTGTTCACTCATTAAGATGTGGTCATTGTTAAATTTAACTTCAGAATCCACAATATAGTCATACCATTCATAAAATGAAAGCAAAAACTGTTTCATTAAGAGCACCAATATACTTTGTTATTGTTGGACCAATATAGGCACTTAGAAATTAAACTTGTTTTGGTTCATTTTTAGTTTCCCTTTTCTTCTACATTTTTCAACATTTCTTCAAGTGGTTTTCGTCTTTGGGGTGGTGGAATTTCATCATCTTAATATAATAAACTTTTCTCACATGAACATTCTGACAGTGTTGATGGAATAGGAATCATGTCATCATACTTTTCTTTGTAATGATGGTAATAAGGAACCGTCAGTTTTTCAACCTCTCTATTTTTTTCAGTAGCTTTCAGAATATTATTATCTAAACTCTCATTTACCTGTTTAACTTGTTTGGTTGCTTCAGTAACCTGTTGATCTTCTTTTTGACGTTTTATGTAATCTGCTGTTGGTTATTTTTTCAAAATTATTCTATCACTTCCTTAACTTTTTACTATTTCCTTTAGCTTTTTTTTAATAACTTTCGGGTGATATTTCGAAATATCATTAAATTTATAGCTATCAGGTAACAGTTTTAACACAAATAAACAAAATGACTATGTTTTAAATATATGCTATACTGTTGAAAATATTTAAAAATGAGATTATCTATGCATAATTGTTTAGATATTTCTGAGAAAGTTTGAGCTATATAAAAATAATGTTTGTGTTTTGATTTCTTCCCTGGAATTCTAATTTTCAGTTCCCAATTCATTTACATTTAATGAAAATAATATTTATTAAGAACCTTCAAGAACACAGCACATCAGCAATCATTGGTTTATAAATTAAAAACTAGAAACCCACCTCGATTGCGAAAAAAGCACCTTGTGTTAACCTAGGTTTTGGCATAGATAGGTGCTTTTTTGCCATCGAGATGGGTTTCTAGTTTTTAAAATATTTATTAATATGAATATATACAGGAGTAGATTATTTCTATTATGTGGGAAGTCTCTGTTCCCATATAAAAACTTAACTGTAGCCTGTATGAGACAGCTTTATTAATGTAGCACTACTTGGTTTTATACAGCATTTCTAACTCCAAATATTGCGCAAAAAATAGTAAGGAGAAACGATCGAAATTCCTGTTGGCCAATACAGTAAAAAAGCTTAGAAAATTTTATTGATACAGGCAGGACAGATATTCACATTGAAGCAGATGAAATTTTAAATAGCATTATTATTGAGAGTGACGTTAAATTATATATGGACATAGAAGATAGTATTGGAAATGTGCTTGGTTTTAGTGAAGTTAATAGAAAAGGTCCTAAAATTATTCTATTCGAATTAATTAACATAAATTTTAATTTACCTGATGGAATGTTTGTAAAGCATACTGATCATTTTCATTGAGAAACTAATATTATTGCTCATTGAAGCCAAATGCAGAATTTGTTGTACCAATAATTCATGAACCAAATTATCCTGTATATATTGTAATTTTTGATCCTATTCAGGATTTAGAAATAACGATAAGTGGCGAAAAATATAATTTGATTGACTTCATTGGTTCTAGAATAATAGGTGTTCTAGAAATGACAATAAACTTTATTCTTTAGTGCATGATAGTGCAGAATAGAGAATTATTACTTTTACTCACTCCCTGTGAATGAGAAATCTAAAAGTAATTTAAATTTACCCAACACAGATAGTGAGATTAATTTGAATAATGGCAATGACTGGATACATCCTGGCCACACACAATTATACATGAGCTTCAGTATGATTGGAGCTAATGGTACATTTTATCGAATATATCATGAAAAATCCAATAAAAAGTTACATAGCAAAGCTATTTCATTTTATAACTATAAAGAAATTAGGTAATATTTCCTCTATAATTGGGCACACTTTTATTTCATTATCAGTTCTATTGTATTTGACTTCATCTGTTTCTGACAAAATAGGTGTCGAGGGACATATACTTAATAATGGTAAAATAAATATGCTGAATATGCTTGGTGGTTTCTTTAGGGAATGCAAAGAAATTTTATGGGAAGGTGATCTTAGTGTAAGTTTTACTTGGAGTTCCAGTACTGGAGATGCTCTTCTTTGATGGCCTGATAAAAATTATGCTGGAGTCGAAATCAAAGATACACTTCCAAAAGAAGAAAAATTCGTGTACTAATTATGAAACAAATTACTAACTGGAAAAATGAGAAAATATACTGAAAATCCTAAAATTCTGATACCTTTTTATGAACGATGAACTATAGCATTTACTGGATTAAGTGGTAAGAAAAATTATGGCTTAGATATTACGGATTTCTACAACTCTGCGGAGATTGATATGCCGCGTTCATATTTGTTGCATATCAAAAAAACTGTAAAAATAATCAGTTACAGGACTCTTCTTTATTCGATCACTTTTAGCTACGGAATATGTACCAGAAAAATGGAAACTATTAATCCATCTAATAATTTTCTCAAAGCATATGATGCATTTCTAGATTTTGAACGAGTTACACTACTCAAAGGAGATACTGACATAAGTCCATTTAATTTCGCAATGAACTATCCTATCTATGTGATTAATATGACTCATAGAAAGAATTTTGTAACAACTTAGAAGACAACTCTGAAATTAGTTGTAACTTTTAACGGAAATATTCCTGGAGATACTTTAGCATACATAGTTATGTGTGGTAAGAAGTGCCTCACCTACAATGTACAACACAAATCTTAACTGAGAATTTTTAAACTGAAAAATCACGTTTGTAATTATATCCAGGTTTATTCACTATTATTTTCGTGAATAACCACTTCCATGTAGATTGTATTAGCATTTTGAATTTTAAAAATCGGTCGAACACTTTTTTCATGAATTAGGAATTTCCTCAGTGACAGCAACAATGGAAGATAAAAACCAGCTCATGACTCAAGGCAGCACGCTCTCTCACACATATCTGTGAAGCTTCACCAGTGCTGCTGACAGCCTTAAGAAAGAAGTTTGTGTAGCGAGCATCGGATAGTGCAGTTGCCAGCATCCGTTCACATTAATCGACGAACATGTTTCATTTTAAATGCAAGTTATTCTCTTTCAATGATAATTTGAGCTTTGTCGTTGATATTTACATGTTCTTCGAATTTCACTTCTTCAAATAAATATAATGTTGTGAAGAAAATAATTCATTTGTACCCGAGAGATTGATGAATAATTATTTACTTTGAACTCAATTTTGTCACTCAAATACCAACAATATACAGATTTGAGGTTTCTTTACTTCGTCAAACGTTGATACAGATATGTGACTGAAGGATGTGGCCATTATCTGATGGAGTCTTAAGTGCATCATGCTTGAGGAGAGCATACGGTTTGACGAAACATTCTTTATCCTCGCTTCAGTACAACTCATCACCATCCCCGGGCTGGTTTGAGACCGACCTAAAGAAGGAGTTGTGCGTTTCAGCCCAAATTAAAGGACTGCTCTGTTAACTCAGAGATGGACACTGTTCCATACTCTTACAGATGGTCAGAGGCCAAAAGCTCGGCGAGGGCGTGGGTGATCACCAAGTGCAAGATGTATAATAGGGAATGATTTGCACTTTTTGAGAATGAATTATGTTTTTAAATTAATTCTACTGTGCTCAATCTACTCATAAAAATTGTTATAAGTACTAACTTGGTACACTGAGTGTTTTTAATGCCCAACCGTTTTTGACGAATTGGTAAAGGAATAAAGGGTAGCAAAAGCAATTGCTGCAAACATTTCTGACTGTCAAAAATTTAACCCTCTGGTTTGTCCAAATCGGGTGGACTGAAAAGTATAATTTTTGCTTATCAGAAATGTTGCCAGCCTTAATTTCTTTATTATTTCGTAAAAGACTGTGTATTAAAAACATTCCTAATGCAACCAATTTACCCACTTACTACTGTTGGCAACATGGATTCCACTACAGCTGAGTCAGACGACACAGTGCACAAAAACAAACATAGCAGCACGCTCAGGCAGTGAAGTGCACAGAGTGTTTTGACCTGAACTGCAGTCCACATATCGCAAACTGTGAAAATATGTATAGCAATGAGCACAATTTTCCATGTGCATTCGATCAACAATACTCATGCACATAAAGTAGTCTGAGTCCAGTCAGTATACAACATTCATCAGTTGTAGGGACAGCGCCTCCAGTTATTGATTTCTTGCTTGAAGAAAGCTTGAGTAAACAAGAGATAGTTTCAATCTTATATGGATGAAAAGGAATCTATTCAAGCAGTTGTGTTCATTCGAAGATTTAAAAATATATTACCTAATGCTTGGAGTGAAAGGCAAAAAATCCAGTTTATTTTGTTTCACATTCAAAGTGAACAAACATTATGGGCCACACACGTGGCAAAGAGTTCGAAAAAGCATTTCTAGCAGAAGGCTCGTCAACTGGTATTCATCAGGGTTTACAAAAAAAAATCTATAGTCCAGAATTATATAACTAAAAACAGTGTTCTCTGAGGACGTATTTCGAAAGATACATAAATAAAGAGCATTACTGGCATGAACCAATCTCTAATAAAAACCACATTTGTTTATTGAAGGCTACGTTACCTCACAATATCAATGAAACGTTACTCAATGTTTCCGAAAACGACCTTGAGCAACTTCTGTCCACACTTGATCAATGCTTGACTTTATTGACCTTATATAGGAAGACATGAGGCATAGTAGTGAGCATGGGAGCAATAGCACATCTCTGCCTAAGCGAGGTAGACGCAACCTTTCACCACATGGCAATGGCAGTAGAGGTGGTAGGAAGAGTGATTACAATCACAACAGTAGACAACAAAACGGTCACGGAAATCAGTCTTTAACCGAAAAAGGGGCCACGAAGAAGGAAACCACTCAAGCCCTCATAATATGCGAAATGGAGAAATACTGGGAAAGAAGGATATTCCGTAACATCAGGGTCCACCGCCTAGTAATTCGAACATGCAGAGTAACAACAGCCAACCAGTTGTGCAAGGGCTAAATCTGCATGTACAACAATTGCAAGGTCCTAGTATAAGTATAAAATAGAAATGGGAAAAATGTTCACCTGCATTACGTCTTCCTCTCAAGCTGGTGTGTATCTTTCAAGCGTAATAATTTTACTTTGGTATAAAAAAAGAATTTTCTAGTTTTTTAGAAGTTCTTGCTCCGTATGACGCAGCATTGCATGTTATAGGTGGGCCTCTTCATCTGAAATTATGGTCCTGTGTTGGTAATGTTCTCGTTCTCGTGATATATGCTACGTAACACCTTTTTAGGCACCACATCTGTGTGTTGTATTATATACCTTGGTATTATATTTTTAATTTACCGCCCTCTTTTGTATTTTTACTGCGTCATAATTTTTGGATAAATGAATGCACAGGTGATGCTTCTAGTAATTCTATCTTAGTAATGTTTTATGCGCATTATATTTATAAAGTTTTTAGTGGCAACGTATATCCGGTTAACGATCTCTCGTTCTTACTAGCAGCTGCGTGGCAGCGCCATCTAATGAGGTGATTCTGTGTTAGGCGTCAGTACTAGCGCACGGCGCAGTGGTGCATTATGCTTACTACCAGATCCCCATCTTATTCTATTATTTGCTCCTGTGAACGTGTACGCGTTATGCAGGTCTTGGAGTCACTCACGTCCATCTAGAAAAGTAAGGCCTTATCATAAGACTTCGGCAATATGATTGCATTCCGAGTGTTCGATCATTGGTCAACTCTCTTATCCGTTTTTACTGTTTTACATTTCTAGTATTTACTGAGGTTAACGAACGTGATGATGGCCTGATGTACTCGACGACGCCCTTTTGCTACACTGTCTAAAGGATAGTCCATAGAAATACCACATTAAATAGATGTATTTGTTCTCTGTTTTCTATGTAGATCACCCTGAAGATACCTAAACAAGGTGAAACGCGTGGCTGATAAATAAAAAAAACTAAGACTGCAACCAAGACTGTTTTCAACTAATAGTAATAGGATATTTATTATGGATATTATATTTACCTAAGTACAGAAATTTGTGTTTTGTGGAAAATGGCTGTTAAGGTTTTTGCTTGTATTTTACATTCTTTTAGAATCGTCCAGCACCGTAAGCAGGTTCTTTTTCATTTTCTAAATCAGTTTTCTTCCTTTTCACATTCCTCTGAAGCACTGTTCGTGATTTTATCACCTCCAAAAATGATTTATCTGCTTTCAGTACTCGATCTCTCTGTCCCTTGCATACAAAGTTTTGATGCAGTTCAGTCTGTACTTAATTTCCATTTTCTCTGAAACATATTTCCTGCTTTGAACACCATCATTAAAACATGAAACTGCATCATAAACACCAAAGCAGGTGGATTTCTTCCCACAAAAATTATTTTTGGCAATCTTTCCCATACACATTGGATAAAACTTTCATTTGGAGATTGGGTACCGCCATGAAGACATTTCTTCAATAAGTTTTCATTGGCAAGGTACCTGGATATAGGACTGATGGCTTCCAATACAGCAGTTGGTAGAGAATTCCAGTGATGAAATTCTTCACCATCAACAATTGACCTTTGGTAGACACACCTTTTGGGCGCACGTTGTGGATAGGATTATTGTCTGTGGACATTTTGTGGAAGTATAAGGCACGAAATGCTTGTTTCATATTTTTCAAGTCAGTCTCCTGTGTTCCTTCTTATTGCCAAGCCATAATATGTTTGTAGTGTGTCAATTTCTATATCTGTCAGTCGGCCTCTCCCTTTTATTCCCTTCCCATCAGATAATTTTTTCCTGACAAATTTTGTCTGAGCCTTCTAAGTCTAGCGCCAAGTCTTTTCTTTACATGTACCACACATTATGACTTCTGCACAATAGTCTCAGCTCCATATGGTGCATACTTTTGAACCTCAAGGAAAGCTTTACTGTCACCATCACCAAGGTACTTCACATAATGCGGGCCATGGGAGGCAACAGATCTGGCAAACAAACGGACAACTCTACACCCCCACTTGATTCTTCATACTTCATATTATATTAACAATCTGGAATCGCTGTCACACAACTATAACAAAATTTGCTCAACACTTCAACACCTAGTACTTTACCAGTGTCAACAGTTGTTGTTGTAACAATACCATTCAATGATGTTTACCCACTTTTTTACCAGGTACCATCAAAAGCGGCCACTATGTCCTGTCACCATCATTTTCGATGATAAATTCTTCTGCAGTACTTTTCATTGATGATTCTGCAACTTCTTTTACAGCCCCAAGCCATAAGCCATAATATCTCTCAAATTTTGCTGGAGCAGGTGACAGATTCATCACTGCACAAAGAGTTCTGACTGCCTTCTGTCCCTTACCAATACAGCACAGGCCATATGCTGCCCTCAAATTCATATCATAGCCCTTATTTACGATTTTAGATGTTATGCAAGACTCACCAACGTTGCATTTGCTGCATATCACGGATAAGTTCATAGAAAGGCCTTTCCTGGCAATCTCATATTCCACCACATAAACAGACTGCACACCAAAGTAATTCTTGCACATAACATTATCCAGTATTAACTGTGACAGTATGTTAACGTCAATAAAAAATATTACACGAACTTTCAGATTCTCAGGCCCCATTGTCATTAGCACCATAAACAAGTTTCCTTCTTGAAGCACTCAACGGTGGTTTACTGGTTCTGAGAGGTTGCAGTCTTGAGCTACTGGCGTAACATTTGTTGTAGAACCCTTTACTGTGTATGTGTTGCCCTGGTGACGCTGTTTACGGTTCAAGAAAAGAATGATAGGCATCTTGTGCGATAATATGCCACAAACGAAAACAAAACAACACAGACCAATGGAAATTGTTTCGAAATTCACAAAACCAGACTGCAAGCCTTTCAAAACAAACAACAAAGAAAATCAGCGATCAAAGCAATGCACATCGATAGCAGCAGAGAGTGTATCGATATCAACAGTCCTTTGTTTCACATATGACAATCTTGGACGCAAATATAAACATTCGAGTTTGATAGAGCGAAATATACGTATGGCAGACGAATGCTGTGCAAATGGGTGTGGTGCTGCATCTTGGTACAATTAAGACCAAACAATGTTCCTTTTAATCTAGAATGAGATTTTCACTCTGCAGCGGAGTGTGCGCTGATATGAAACTTCCTGGCAGATTAAAACTGTGTGCCAGACCGAGACTCGAACTCGGGAACTTTGCCATTGGCGGGCAGGTTCGCAGGAGAGCTTCTGTAAAGTTTGGAAGGTAGGAGACGTGGTACTGGCAGAAGTAAAGCTGTGAGGACGGGGCGTGAGTCGTGCTTGGGTAGCTCAGTTGGTAGAGCACTTGCCCATGAAAGGCAAAGGTGCCGATTTCGAGTCTCGGTTTGGCACACAGTTTTAATCTGCCAGGTTGCTTTATAGTCTCTCAAATACACTCCTGGAAATTGAAATAAGAACACCGTGAATTCATTGTCCCAGGAAGGGGAAACTTTATTGACACATTCCTGGGGTCAGATACATCACATGATCACACTGACAGAACCACAGGCACATAGACACAGGCAACAGAGCATGCACAATGTCGGCACTAGTACAGTGTATATCCACCTTTCGCAGCAATGCAGGCTGCTATTCTCCCATGGAGACGATCGTAGAGATGCTGGATGTAGTCCTGTGGAACGGCTTGCCATGCCATTTCCACCTAGCGCCTCAGTTGGACCAGCGTTCGTGCTGGACGTGCAGACCGCGTGAGACGACGCTTCATCCAGTCCCAAACATGCTCAATGGGGGACAGATCCGGAGATCTTGCTGGCCAGGGTAGTTGACTTACACCTTCTAGAGCACGTTGGGTGGCACGGGATACATGCGGACGTGCATTGTCCTGTTGGAACAGCAAGTTCCCTTGCCGGTCTAGGAATGGTAGAACGATGGGTTCGATGACGGTTTGGATGTACCGTGCACTATTCAGTGTCCCCTCGACGATCACCAGTGGTGTACGGCCAGTGTAGGAGATCGCTCCCCACACCATGCTGCCGGGTGTTGGCCCTGTGTGCCTCGGTCGTATGCAGTCCTGATTGTGGCGCTCACCTGCACGGCGCCAAACACGCATACGACCATCATTGGCACCAAGGCAGAAGCGACTCTCATCGCTGAAGACGACACGTCTCCATTCGTCCCTCCATTCACGCCTGTCGCGACACCACTGGAGGCGGGCTGCACGATGTTGGGGCGTTGAGCGGAAGAGGGCCTAACGGTGTGCGGGACCGTAGCCCAGCTTCATGGAGACGGTTGCGAATGGTCCTCGCCGATACCCCAGGAGCAACAGTGTCCCTAATTTGCTGGGAAGTGGCGGTGCGGTCCCCTACGGCACTGCGTAGGATCCTACGGTCTTGGCGTGCATCCGTGCGTCGCTGCGGTCCGGTCCCAGGTCGACGGGCACGTGCATCTTCCGCCGACCACTGGCGACAACATCGATGTACTGTGGAGACCTCACGCCCCACGTGTTGAGCAATTCGGCGGTACGTCCACCCGGCCTCCCGCATGCCCACTATACGCCCTCGCTCAAAGTCCGTCAACTGCACATACGGTTCACGTCCACGCTGTCGCGGCATGCTACCAGTGTTAAAGACTGCGATGGAGCTCCGTATGCCACGGCAAACTGGCTGACACTGACGGCGGCGGTGCACAAATGCTGCGCAGCTAGCGCCATTCGACGGCCAACACCGCGGTTCCTGGTGTGTCCGCTGTGCCGTGCGTGTGATCATTGCTTGTACAGCCCTCTCGCAGTGTCCGGAGCAAGTATGGTGGGTCCGACACACCGGTGTCAATGTGTTCTTTTTTCCATTTCCAGGAGTGTATATATGTTCTACACATCAAATTATTTAGGAAGATGTGCACTACAAAATAGGCATAATTTTGAAAAACCGAATTTCTTTAAATTTTTGACTTCCTATCCGCTTTAATAAGGAAGCTAAATATTTGGTAGACAAATTCGTTTGTGAACCGGTAGTGCTCGTCATAGGTCTAACAGACATATATTCATCCTTACCCTTCTTGTGACCTTTAGGAAGCCCATAAAATCTCGATGGTACTTATAAGCACTCTTTTAATTGAGAACAATATTACCAGGCTTGTTCTCATACAGGTTAGAGATGATCGATGGTGGAAATAATTAATAGCATCAAGGGCGTACCCAGGATATGAACTGGGAGGCGGGGGGGGGCAGGTCATACTAGTCTCAGGAAACAAGAACTCGAGACAACATACAGCACTTCTTACTAAATAAAACAGTAAACTAGTGAAAAACTGCTTTTAATAAACATTTTAAATACAAGAATGCACTTATACAATTTCTTATTAAATAAAACAGTAAACTAGTAAAAAACTGCGAATATCTTCAAGGGGGGGAGGGAGCAGCTGCCCCCCCTGCCCCTCGCTGGGTACGCCCATGAATAGCATTGAAAAAGTTTTAATTAAAATTATCCATATATAATCTCTCATCAGAATAATGCCCGGAAAAAAAGTAGTGCTTCAGCGAAATCAGATAGGGTTCAACGCAGCTACTTTTGTTTCTAAAGTCTGCTTTATTAACCAAGCGTGGGTATTGTTAGTTCTCTTGTCTTGTTTTCTGCACTCTGAATAAGTCTACGTAGCTGTGGCGTGCGACATGGGTGCCTGGCATTTCCGTTTACTACGCTACGGAAGGGATCAGGGCACATTTGTTAAACTGCAAGAAAATTGACTATAGTTCATTTACATGGGACAGACTTTGTGGTTAGGCCACGGACTAAAAATATCTGATGAGTTGTGTGGGCGAGAAAAAGTATCGCTCAGTATTAATTTTATTACCTGTCGAATAACCGATGATAGGATTTGTGGACCATGTGAAGGGACGTTAAACTGAATATAGAAACGGAACTGGACACTTAGCTTTGTGAAAGTAAATGCGTACGAAATTTGAATGACAGTATCGAAGTACAGTAATGGGCCATAGTCTTTGCTGTAATATCTTTGAGTGACGAACTATAAAAATCGCGGAAATTTTAGTTGCCGTATTTAATCGCTGAGAGCAATTGTGGATCAACTCTCCTTTTCCCTATGCACAAAACGTAATCATTCATGATCATTTAATTATTATTGAATGTACTTAATAGAAAAAACCAAAGTGATTTCCATTATAGCGTGTGTGTTAGTAAATCTTAACAAACATCCAAAGACGTTGTTAACTACATCGTCTTCGCTAACGCAGCAACAAATGAAGCGTGATCGTCTAAGCAAAAAGTTAACATTAATTGTTAGTATTAAAACCCCAAATGGATGTTTGCATCTAGTCCATCTGAGGTATAGATATAACGGAAAGTCGGGCACATACAGTAGATGACAACATCAACATCTTATGTCAGAGAAATCGACGACAGCAGATTGACGGAGGGCGGCTACATACTGCACCTCGCACTTTTAAACTTCTTTGGTAGAGATGAAACGCTCAGCAAGGTATTGTCACCTTGTTGCTAGGATCTTTGTTGATCTTCCTGTATGCACCAGAACTAAGTAAACTACAAATCTTTTCCTTGTAGCCTTCCTGAGGCAAAAGGACGGTAGCATTATGTTTATCAGCGCTCAGGGCGACTGTGTCAGTATCCTCACTCAGCTTTCGTATTGCAAATCTCTCTTCCTTGGAGACATTACTTCTCTATTGACGATGTTTCGGAATTGCTCGGCAGCTTTCGCCTCTGCTTTCTTCAGCTGAATCCTCTGATAGCGGTCGTACAGCTTCTTTAATGGCACTGATGAAAGGTGATATCGGCAAAGTCTATGGAGCAGTGGCAAAATTTAGCTCTTTACTTAAGACAGATAAGGTAGCTTTGTCCAGATCCTTACCCGTCAAATTTATGAAAGGAAGTCGAATGACAGAGTCAACCTGAAGGCTGGTCTAATCGGTTATACTTGACAATCTGTCTTTTTGTAGCCACTTCACGAACCCAGTCAGACGTAGCTCATGTCGTGCCATGAACCTACCCATGTGAGTCAAGAGGTAAAACAGCTGCTATCTTCAGATGCAGATGATACAGGTGTTCAGAAGTAATGTCCAACCTGAGACGAGTAAAACGAATTGTTTCTCTGACAATAGCAGAAGCAGCCCTAAGTAAAATTTTATTTACTGCTGCGTTCTTGACAAAGTGAACCAACCTTGCAAATTCTTGGAACAACTCCGTGGTCCCGGCACTTCAGTAAGAAACTCAAGGAGCTCAGTAGTCCAGTCCTCTTCTGTCGTAATTCGTCCAAACTATGGACCCATGAAACCCTCTCCTCCCCGAAGAGGTATTTGAAGTGCATTTTCAACATTTCACGGCATAATGAATAATCAAATAAATCCATTCCCCTCATATTTCGCCCGCCTATCGTCCGACCATCCTCAGAATAAGTTGCAAGACTGGAGATAAGGTGCCAAGCGCGGTCTCATATGCTCCATCGCGGCGATACGCACCTGCGAATCACAGACGCTGATCGGCAGAGATACGCTTACACACGCGCCGCCTGTGGAGAAGGCATACAGCCTTATGGCATATGCACGGGGGAGATGACATCGTGACGACTTCTCTGCAGTTTAATAATCACAAGAGCCGGATTCCATTCTCTGTCCAAATTAATACCATTATCTCCATTTATTAAATTATTATTAGCTTATCTAATCTCTATAGCTTCTTTGAAGACAGAATCCCAAAAGGAAGAGGTGGATGTTAGAATCTTCTAGTTCATGGAATGCCCTGTATCAGTACAATGTTCGGCCATGAATTGTCTGGTTGTGGTAAGAATGTGTATATTCGATGTTCCACACATCTCTCCTGAATGGTACGTGTTCTTGACCTATGTATGACTTCTCACAATTTCCGCAAGGAAACTACACACACATAAAAAAAAAAGTTTTGCATCACCCCGGTTCCCAGAACGATGACTGTGGATGTTGTCTCAGAGACACAGTCCCTTTGACCTTTCAGAGATGTCACTAAACCCACCTAAAGAGGCCGTGCGGTTAAAGGCGCTGCAGTCTGGAACCGCAAGACCGCTACGGTCGCAGGTTCGAATCCTGCCTCGGGCATGGATGTTTGTGATGTCCTTAGGTTAGTTCGGTTTAACTAGTTCTAAGTTCTAGGGGACTAATGACCTCAGCAGTTGAGTCCCATAGTGCTCAGAGCCATTTTGAACCACCTAAAGATATAAACAATCTTGCATGAGTGGCGCCCACTAGACGAAGGGGGTCCGACGGCCGATCAGTTCCAGTCATTCCACCAGGAAGGAGGTACACGACTCGTGTTGTCTGTAGCTCAAGCACACATTGTTACTTTGTGCCAGGAAGGGCTCTCAACAAGGGATGTGTCCAGACTAGATACAATGTGCTACGAAACAGTACAATTATATCTGTTGATTGTTACAGTGTAGTATGTATATATTTGATAGCGTCCCTCTCCTTGATATTCTCTCTCTGAATCATTTTCTCTGACTGACCTTGTTATAACTTCTCTCTGCGCCTTCAACGCCTGTACTACGGTGTTATTAATTGTGCAATTTTTAACTTAAACTGTTATTTAATGCGTTCATTTCTTAGTTGTGATGGTCCTGTGTCAAATAACGAAGCATTTACAGCAATTCTAGAACGCTGGGCATTCGAGGCAACGTAGCATCGCAGGAGCTACAAGATAGCTGCCATTACGGGACAAATTTGGATTTTAATACTCTTCTTCATAGTTTCGCGACTGCTCGCGCAGTTAGTATATTTATATTCCACAGGAGTCTGCGGATCTGGAGGAAATTCTATTTATACTGAAACAAGGAGGTGTACAATAAATGACTGATTTTTCACCTGGCCTGGCTACGAACTGACAAAGACGCACTTCCAACTCATATTGGCTGCTGATTTTTGGAAGTCTGAAGTCTAGTTCCGGAGACGGAAAGTAAGTGACTCATGTTATACAGGAAATGTGTGGGAATATGAACTGTTAGACAATTATAGTGAAAAATATTTACAATGGCAGTCATTTACAGTATCGTAGCTCATTCTGTGCTGCAAAAATAGGTACTTAGACGTATAGTCGGACGCCTATCGTCACGACTATACGTCTCTGAAGCATTTTCTCTGACTGACGTTATTATAAGTTCTCTCAGCGTCTTCAACGTTACTGCTTATAACAGCATTTACGCCACGCAGTCACAATAATCAGATGGAAGACTCAATTCATGAGTATTAAAGTAAATGTGGCTAAGAATTGTCCTGCAATTTACGTCGCAAATGAAAGTGCTAAGCTTAGTGCAATATTTTATGAGCTAATTTCCAAACAATACTCGGATTTATTCAAAGAAAAGCATAAAAGCATTTAAGTACCAAAAACAAACATAATTTTCAATCTCAGGACGCCACATACTACTTTCTAATGGAGGGAAGTGTATTGCACAGCAAATTGATACACAGTAATTGGTGAAGCTGGGGAAAAATGAAGGCATCTCCTACAGATAATGCACACTAAAACTGACAAATGTTACTGAAATAATGCAACAAATTCTTTTGGTTTTGTCAGGATTCCAATACGCCGTATTATTCTTCTCTCTTCTGGCTAGAAATCCTATTTCTCAACATAATCTCCGTTGAATCCGATGGCCTTACACAGCTTTACTGGGTGGGCAAGTAACCCCTCTGATGGTGGACGTCGGAACCAAAGTCTTGCTGCATAAATAACCTTTCCGTCATCCACGAAGTGCTTCCTGCAGAGTGCATCCTTCACTGGGCAAACAGGTGGTCCTTCATCGGTCTTTATGCTCTTTTGTTAGGCAGCGACGAACCCAGTGGGTCCGCAGCTCGTGGTCGTGCGGTAGCGTTCTCGCTTCCCACGCCCGGGTTCCTGGGTTCGATTCCCGGCGGGGTTAGGGATTTTCTCTGCCTCGTGATGACTGGGGGTTGTGTGATGTCCCTAGGTTAGTTAGGTTTAAGTAGTTCTAAGTTCTAGGGGACTGATGACCATAGATGTTAAGTCCCATAGTGCTCAGAGCCATTTGAACCATTTGAATTTGAACCCAGTGGGCACATACCTTTGAGTACCCCAGCTGCTGGACGAATTTGTCAGCAGTACCAGCAGAGTCGTCCTGTTAAGCGGCGAGGTGTTTGACTAATTTGTCGATCACCTCAAATGAGAGTGTCCACACATTCCAACACTGCAGGAGACAGAGGAGTGTGCGACCAGCCGGCATGCAGGAGGTTTGACAGTTTTCCACGACCTCGTTGCGATGATGACTGACGCCTAGCCCAACGACTCACCGTGCTTCTGTTCACTGCCAGTTCTCCAGAGACATTCTGTAACCGCCTACGAATATCTGCGATGCTCTGGTTTTCCGCCAAAAGAAACTTAATGACAGCTTTACGCTCGAAAAGCACCTCCATTATAGGCACCATTTTGAGGGCTACATATAGCTTCGAGACCGTTCAGAACTTCACAAAACTATAAACACCCAAGCGGGAATATTCCACGATGTCCCACAGCAAATTCCGCATTTTTTCAATTGAAATTAGCCGAGAAAAAAAGCGTTGTATTACTTATTGAATGCCTCTCGTATATGGTGCAACCGTAGTAGTAATATCAGTGACACAGCTGGAAGAAAGAGTTATTGCACCGTCAATGGCATGTTTACTTCACATCTGAGCCACGGAAATATTGTGAGCCGGCCGGGGTGGCCGTGCCGTTCTAGGCGCTACAGTGTGGAACCGCGAGACCGCTACAGTCGCAGGTTCGGATCCTGCCTCGGGCATGGATGTGTGTGATGTCCTTAGGTTAGTTAGGTGTAAGTAGTTGTAAGTTCTAGAGGACTGATGACCTTAGACGTTAAGTCCCATAGTGCTCAGAGCCATTTGAACCATTTTTGATTCACGTGGCCAGAACTGATGCACCATCAAAACAAGTACGCACCAAGCCAGTTTACATATGACACATTTTTTTGGTATAAGGTATCACAGTCAGCTAGCTGCCAGTCTTGAGAAAGGACCTAAGCTGGTCCCCAAGTTTACAAGTCTACAAATCAATGAATATATCAGACTACAAGGCTCAATCAGTCCCCTCTTAGACTGTGATGTTGTTAGTCGTGGCACTGCTGTTGGTGCCAAGTCCGATGATGTGGACGTATCGCTTCCCAACCAGTGGCCCACTTGCAGGGCGTGTTTCAGCTGCTTCTACCTCCCACGCGGTTCGCATCCAGTGACATGCAACCGCTCGTCCACCACCTCCTGTGTATGCAAACTTCTTTCAGCTTATTTGGGCAGGCTCTGCTGTTGTGAGCTGCCTCTTCTGCATGCGTCGACAGCGTGACCGTCCATGCCTTGGCTATCTCTATCTGGGGCTGTAATGGCATCAAGTCAGTTGGGCCTATGAACTGTTCTGTCCTGCTGGGTCAGCGCTTTTGCAATTCCAGTGCCTTCGCCACTACACCACCTGCAGGTTGCTGAAGTGTTGGCAGAAGAGCGAACACCGTGTTGCTAGAGGAGGCCGAAATGCACGCTTTTAAGCTCACGCAGATTGGCGTGAGGTCTGGAACATTACAAGGAAATGAGAACTTAGAAAAACGGACGCAGTTGCTGTAATACTTAACTTTAATCCATAATTGTAGAACATCGCTCTTGTTGATACATTAATATAATCTCAATATAACTGGTAATGGCGCCTTGCTAGGTCGTAGCAAATGACGTAGCTGAAGGCTATGCTAACTATCGTCTCGGCAAATGAGAGCGTATTTGTCAGTGTAGCATCGCTAGCAAAGTCGGCTCTACATCTGGGGCGAGTGCTAGGACGTCTCTCTAGACCTGCCGTGTGGCGGCGCTCGGTCTGCAATCACTGACAGTGGCGACACGCGGGTCCGACGTATACTAACGGACCGCGGCCGATTTAAAGGCTACCACCTAGCAAGTGTGGTGTCTGGCGGTGACACCACAGTTGCCATGCACCACGTGCTGAATGCGGCATCTTCTGCGACTGGGTACACACTGCTTACATCCCGTGAGTGATGGCGTCCTGGGGCATCATCACAATGGATGCAATTTGAATTATAAATGAATGAGTTTCCACTATTTCTCTGGCATATCACCTAGCATCTAAAAAGCACCAATTCACCACTCTACTTGGACTCTCGTCTTGTGTGGTGATATTCTGGCAGCATGATCACGATCCACCTCGTTCTGCCATCCACGATAGAGGTAGTCAACATAGTCGTTATAATACAAATCTTTCTCTCAGTACCATCTCTAAATTTCACCGTCATCATTCCTCATCTTACAGTCTGACCGACACTTTAACCTCCTGGCACAGAGCGACCCACATGCTAGCTTATCACATACCAAAAAAATGCCACAGCGACTCGACAATGACAAAAAGTGTGCCTAGCGTACTGAGTGTTCTAAAATGTCAGACATGCTGCCTAGCAGGTGTTAAGAAAAGAGTACGAGCTTAGGAAGCACAGTACTCTTACGTATTGTCGGGCACATTCTGTTAGGTTGATGGTGGGGCGTTTCTGGTAGGAGGAGCTGCAGCAGGGGGCTCATGAACTTGCTTCAGTGTGTCAGCGGTCACTGGAAGCCAGCCAGAGTCATCACTAGCGGACATAGAGGCTACGCTGTTGCCTTGGCAACTGCTGGTGCGAAATTCTGCTGCCTCAGGCTCTCCACACCACGAGTATCATAGTGACAACTCAGCAGCATTCGGGCAGGGCCGATATGGGGACACTCTGCATTTTTGCCAGATGTATCCAAGATGGCGGCAATGAAGTCATCGAAGATGGCGCCGTGTAGACTTGGCAACATCGTATGACGTCATCAAAGATGGCAGATTTTGGCGGGAAGTTTGAATATTGGCGGAAGAAGGTCAGTTGGGCTACCTCCACTAACCTAACCTCCCCTTCCCCTGAAAAATGGCGGGAAGCTCAAATTCCAGCAGGATAATGCATCACACCATGGTTATCTCTACTAAGCAAAGAAATTCGCTGAAAGAGGTCACTTGGACTACCTCCACTAACCTAAGTTACCTCTTCCTACGAACTCGTGCCAAGTTTGAATTTTGGTGGTAAACAAAGGTCAATTCGCTTATCTCTACTAAGCTAAAAAAATGGCGCAAAAGAATGGACACTTGTACTAACCCCAGTCGCCCGACGGCCACATCCTCCTACGGATTCGTGGGAGAAAAGGACTTGGAGATAAGTCTTTATTATTTAACCAATTTCATGCAGGTGTGTTCACCACGAGGTCCAGAGCACAGGTGACTTAGTACACATCGCCACCAGCAGAGGGCGCTCTCGTTTAAGACGTAATATAAGATGGCAGCACCCAATATGTCCACCACGAGGTACAGAGCCCAACTGACTTAGTACATATCGCCACCGCCAGAGGGCACTACCGTGACGTCAGGTGATGACATCAGTACTATAATCCAAGCTGGCTGCATACAGTGTGTTCACCACGAGGCCTAACACACAGTAAAACCAGCAGAGGGTGCTGTCGTCCGTTTCATGACGTAATCGAAGATGCTGGGGGGGAAATGGCGGGAAAACGACTCTGGACACAAGTTTTTATTTTGGAGCCAGTATCTCCACCACGAGAATTAGGAGTCTAGTGGACAATACTGCCACCAGAGGGTGCTGCCAACCATTCTGTGACGTAATCAAAGATGGTAGGGGACAAACTGCGGGAAAACGACTCTGGACACAAGTCTTTATTTTGCAGGCAGCCTCTCCACCACTAGATCTAGAGTCCAACTGACCTAGTGCACAGCACTGCCACCAGATGGTTTTGTCTTCCCTCATGTGCTGTAACCCAAGATGGTGGTCTGGAGGGGGAAAATTGCGCGGAAATGACTCAGCCTGCTCTGGGTTCCTGTATAGAGTAAGGAAGCACTGCACTCTATTTATTTTCAAACAGTTTGTTTAGGGATGGAGTATATTTATCACACTTACACAAAACACACGCTCTGACATGCTTGTGGCCATCTCACACAGCCCATAAACCTCTAAACTACTTCTAAATAACGCTCTCCTGACATGCAAACAACTCTTAATTTAACGAAATTATTTCATTACATACTTGCAGACTCCTCCTAAATAATGCAGCACAAGGATGTGTAGACATGCTCAGTACTCTTAAATTGTCCAAATAACACATAGTACAGCCTAGAGACCTGCTCGCAAAATAATGCAATCAACGCACGCAAGCACCCTCCGCCAACCCCTGTCCAGTAGAGCGCACTGGCAACCTCAAAGAAGTGGCGCAGTCATCAGCTGTCAAACCACGCACAGGCACTCGCATCACATTCATACTTGCTATCTGAGAAATTCCTATGTAAGTATGTGCTCACCTAGGCACACATGCTGACGTGATTGGGCGGTAACACTGACACGAGCTGCCGCCAAACGCAGGTGAAAGTTGCATCTAGGCGCCATTGATGATGCGGTCGGACGGGAGCGAAGACTTATTTACAGAGTGCACGCTCCAAGCAGGGCCGCGTGCATGGGTTCGCCGCTACCCTCGCTCTAACTGCGGTCCTGCGAAGACGTTGCAGAAATCCACTCCACAATAGCACAAGCTGCTTTCTCCTTAGCGATTCTAACAGACCATGCATAACATTTGACTGACACTTCGCTGCGTGTAACTACTTACCACCGTAAGCGCATCTAGCAACGTTCTCAGTGTTGTACTGAAGCCACATTGCTATCTAAAATAATAACCAAGTCGATCTCTAGTAAATTGCGTAGTCCCCCAGAAGTACTTAACGTGCACTTTTGGAGGAGTTTCCGTATTGTCTCAGCTTGTATGCATGGAAATTCTTGCGCTAACAGAATCTCTTTACGAAAATAGCGCAGAATAATATAGAATGCCGTCTTCCTCGCGGAGGTAACGTGCTACCCATTCCATCACGTGCTACCCTTCCTGCTTTCAACGTACACAAATGTTCTCACAGCTATGTAGAGGCTCCAATATCCCGGCACAAAGGATGTGACTGAATCGAGCATTATGATTGGCTCTTATCGAATTTACTCGCCGAATTACAGATGCCGCCGGTATCCAAGCACCATCTCTCTCTTCTTTCTGGGATTTCCAGCGGTAAAATTATTTTTCACAGATCGCTAAAATGCATCGACAGTTAAACCCATAAACTTGTCTGTAGATCATCAGATACATACGAGACTCACAAGAATATTGGAAGCCAGGAACATATCTACCAGTGTAACTACAATTGAATATTACGATTGCTGCTACAGTCTGACACCGACCTATGTACAGGTAATGTCTCCTCTCGACGACTGTGCTTCTTGAACCAATCTCATTATCTATAGCGCACATAATTTTCCACATAAAAAATCTCTCCCTTTTATCTATGTGCTGAATGTATACGTCCCACATGATAGGACACACAGTCATCCTCTCCAGTCGTGCCACAACATAAACCACAGTAACTTTAAAATGCAATATATACACATTTTACACAACATAAGCCACAGCAACTTTACAGTTCAATATATACGCATTTTACACAAACAGTGCAGTTATCTTTCATATCCGTACAGCACCCGAAAAAATTATCGTATGCCTACATTCACACAGGCTAAATGTCATGATGCCCCCCAGTCCTAGGGAAGCACAGTCTACCTCTTCTTTCTTTCTACAGACGTGACATTCAGCCGCAATAAACTATTTTACACTGATCGCCATATTGCACTGACAACTAAACCTCGCAAACTGACATACATATAGTCAAATACGTAAAGACACCTACTCTGTTACACTGTCCTCCCACTGGTACTAGGAGCCTGAATATTAGTGCGTGAAACCATTCTCCAACTCAGCATTATATCAACGCGTACCGTGTCGATCTATTAAACATACAATTCGTATCCTACGCCGTACAAAATCATCCCTTTGACATCAGAAAGCCCTCAGCGAATCGAAGTCACTCTCAGAACTGATGTGCAAAGACAGACTTTCCCCCTCAGTACAAACACGCTTCTGTTTCTGGTCCGGACCTGGCTTCTTGCTCGCATTTCTACACCCATCTCCAGACTCTGGGATTACACGAACACAGCGATTTTCGCATCGTCCGCCATAATGTTATATCATTTTCGCTGTACTTCTCGATATCAGGCACACAGCAGTAGCCTCCCAATCACTCACACAACATAATTTGCGAAGATATAAACTGGAAATTGTTTCTCTACAAACCCGAAACTTTAGCTAGGTGAGGCGTGCTCTAAACCACTGAGTAACTAGAAACAAACAGATGAAAAATGATATTTCCACCTGCGAATACCGATCGCGCTAATTTAAAAAATTCCAAA
The DNA here is from genome assembly GCF_021461395.2 of Schistocerca americana. NCBI lineage: Eukaryota > Metazoa > Arthropoda > Insecta > Orthoptera > Acrididae > Schistocerca > Schistocerca americana. Next base: position 200,202,290 of record NC_060127.1, read on the forward strand.
TCATCCCTATGATTTATAAGCCAGCTAAGGTCTTTCCCATGTCTAGAGAACAGGCAACCGTGTCTTCCACATGCCAGATGCACACACCACAATCGATATTTTCTCAACTAAATAAAGGTGTGAAATGTGCAGAAGCAGTGAACCAAACAATTTACATGGGAGGGAATAATGGTCCAAGACAAACGCACCTCCATACACAAATTTCCATTTGATCACAAAAGCTGCTCATCTTATGATCACGGTGTCAATTGAACATCACTCAACAATGAGCCAATATTAGAAATACACCATGCTGTTGACAGTGGCTCTGCAAATATAAATATCAATACCTTTCTTATGACTCGATATACTGTTCCCTTTGCTATCACAGTACTCCAAGCCAAATACCATACATACCCTCCTTATGACAGGACATAGTCATTTCCTTTATACAAACTCAAACGTTATAAAACTGATGCTCACACATGGACCTATCATGCATCCCCTACCACGTAAGTATTGTAAGCGTTGCTTCACGCAGTGGAGAATGGCAAAACAGAGGCATCCCGACGACCGAGGCGTTGCGAAGTAGGCGAGCGCAGATAGCCTGGCTGACAGCATCAGTCTACCAACAGGCTGACGCAAGGACAAACAGAGACCGAGCGCCGAGCGAAGCCTGGAGAGTGCTGAGTAAAGGCCGGTTCCCACTAGGGCTGCCGCGCGTCAAAACCGCGCGTCAGCGGCGTGGTTGCCATGGAAACGGCGTCAGCGGCACGCCGCGGCGGGCTCTGCGTCGCGGTTTGACCATGTCGAACCGCTTCCGCTGCCGCGTGCCACGCTCCAGGTGCGCACCGCCAATCACAGAACGCGCTGAGCGTGACGTCAGGTACGGACTCCCGGGCCACACGAACTTTCGCCGAACCGCTGGCGCGGACGCGGCGGCAGCTATGAAATACTTATCATCCGATTCCAAGGAAACTATTCGGCAGAAAAATTTGATTCTTGGGTATGTTACAGCCTGATATCTTCTCTCGATAAAGAACCGAATTTATTTTCGTTATTCGTTGTGGTTACTTGCTGTATCGCATTTACGTAAACCTTCACACGAAATTTTAATGAGTGTGCAGAGGTAAAAACGCATTGCCTGGACTTTGCGTACAGTTCATTTTAGGTAATACATTATTGCATATGAAATTTAGTCAACATATCGAAATTGTTTTTAAAGCTGAGAGCAGATCGATAGCTATCACCGTTCTCGAGATATTGGATGATATGTCGGCGGACGGGCTGTGCGGTGACTGCGCGCGGGTCGCTGGCGACGCGACCGATACTTCGTCCTGCTCGTCGTAAACCATGTGGTTGTATCAACCGCAAATTTCGTAAACGGTTCAAGAAATCGAAACGTGTTTTTTTGCAAACGATAACTTGTGAAAAGTCATGTATTTCGTTGCATGATAAATATCCTAAATCTGTTTATCTACCGCGATATGAAAGTAACTACAGTTTTTCAGAAGGGATAGATGAATTTTTTTAAACAGCATTTAATAGCATGTGGAATGAGAAGTTAAACTGAAACTAATTTGCTGGTATGTCATAAGATGTAATTTACTAAATATCTACAGCTATTGATTATTCCCTTTGGTAAGTAAGAAACTTTTTTTTCTTTATCCAGTGTACTTCACTGATTGAAGACGCGTTTCGCCTTTTACTTTAAGGCACCTTCGGTGGAATCTAGAATGATTCAGTTTTGTTTTGATATGTGATACTTGCAGATTATAAATCAGTTCACATCTTTTTTTACGTGAATGACTGATTACTTACAGTGAACCGAGTTTTTGGCGGACAGGCGGACATATACGTTTCCCTTCACCTGGTCACATGCTGGAGGTTGAACTAAAACTTAGATTATGGTACATAAGCACATTTTCATGTTCGCTCTGTTTTTTCCTGTCACTAGCAGTAGACGTTTTACCGAAAACTCTGATTTGAAGTCGTAACTACAGTGTGTTCACCTCTTGTCCCTTCCTGTCTGGTTTGTTTATGTACATGTTGCCATCCTGCAGAAGTATATGCTGAAAACTAATGTTTGTTTATTTTTGTTCTCCTTATATCTGTATGTGCGTGTGGCTAGTCAGTGATAGTTATAGAAAGTTGAAAGTGAATCCAGTAGTTGTCAGACAGTGGTTGAAAGATTTGGTGTTCAGCTGATTTCAGTTTTGGTTTAAATGTTTTGTGGAGGAGTGCATGGAAGAGTAAATTCACTGCTTACATTAATAGATAAAATAGTACAATAGCATTTCAACAGATGATTATTATCAGAATACTATCACCCAACCCCTTTGTCCTCACTCTTTGGCGCCTCATAATATGTCCTGTCAACTTACCCCTGTTGTAGTCAAAGTTGTGCCGTAATTTCCTCTTCCTCCTCTATTTAATTCCGTACCTCTTCATTAGTTACACGATCCTCATATCTAATCTTCAGCATTCTTATTGATCACCACGTTTTGAAGCGTCCATTGTCTTCGTGACAGAACTGTTCATCGTCCACGTTTCACTTACATACAAGGCTGCAGTCCACACAAATACCTTTGTAAAATAGTATCCAACCATTATAATTTATATTCGATGTGAACAAATTTTCTTTTTCAGAACGCTTTCTTGCTATTGACAGTCTTCATTTTATGTCATCTCTACTTCTACCTTCTCAATTACTGCTTCCCTTTCAAGCCATTGAAGTCTTAGAAATGCAGTTTGGTTTCTGTACAAGTTGTAGATAATCTTGTGGCCCTGTGTTTTATCGCTGAGATCTCCAGAGCTTCAAAGAATGTTTTCATTTAGATTGTAAAAACCTTTCTCTAAACATGCAAATGCTATAAACACAGTTTCGCAGTTCTTCAGTGTGTCTACTTATCTAAGTGGTAGGATCAGTATTGCTTTGCGTGTTCAGACATTTCACAGGAATCTAAAATTGTGCTTATGTTAGTTTGCACAACCCCTCCCACTCTCCTACATACATATTCCTTCCACTTTCTAGCCTTCTCTTATTTGCTTAGTTCTGGCTTGCCAAATGAGTTCTTGACAGTTGCTTCTCCTTTGAGGAAAGTTTTCTTTGTTCTTTCTCATTTTCATTCCCCTATGTTTTCCAAGTGCAAAATCGCGGTGCAATTTTCGACTTTCTGTCGACGTCATGTTTAGACATTTCTGTTTCCCATGGTCTACTTTATTTGCTGCATTTTTATAATTTTCCCTCTTGTCAAATTTAATATATCACGTTTTATCTAACGATTTCTACTGTACCTTCTTCCCGTTAACATACTCTGCTGCATTCACCACTTCTTCTCTCAAAGATATCCATTCGTATTCTAGCGGATTCCTTCCTCTGTTTCAGTCAGTCGTTGCATTACGGTAAATAAGATTATCGAATAACTGTGGTTCTTGACTTATTCAAGTTCCATTTCCTTAATTTGCTATCGTTTACTGTATTTTTGGTTGTAAACTGCAGATTGTAACCAATAAAGTATTGTAGGTTTGCGTCTGCACAGGGAAAATGTCTTATAATTTAAAATCTGGTTTCGAAAACTTTGTTCCAAATATGATTATTCTTTCATGAGTGTTAAGCAAGGTGCCGGAGATGATTACATTATGCTCTGTGCGAAATTCTGGCTTCCACTTTCATCCCTTTGTGTTCTTAATGTTTTCTTACTGTTTTCCTGTACCTGCTACCGTATCAAATTTTAAATTTTTGTCTCGCTTAACTATCTGAATAATCTCTTTTGTCGTACATTGATTGTTTCAATGTGTTTATGGTGAAAGGCCGGTTCCCACTAGAGCGCGGCAGCGCGGCATGCGGAAACGGCAGCGGCAAGCGTTTTCCGCCTTGACGCGGCGGCTCGCGGAATTGGCGTCCCATCTGGAAGCGGCAGACGTTAGCGGTAGCCAATGACGGACAGCCACTGAGGTACGGGGCAGGGCAGGACCCACTGAAACGCGCGGTGCGTTTGATTAACTATATCTTACACCTACATGAAGGAAAGACGAAGTTGGGTGAAGACATACCAATTTTTCATTTTCTGTACAATGTGCTCTTTCACATACTTCATTATTCATGTTTTCTCATTTCACCATAAACAGATTTCATGACTACCGTTCTCGTAACACAGTGAAACAACAAGAGAGATTATTCAGATAGTTAAGCGAGACAAAATTTTAAATGTGGTACGGTAGCAGGTACACGAAAACAGTAAGAACACAAAGGCTAGGTGGAGGGGATGAAAGTGGAAGCCACCTGATAGAATTTCCCACAGAGCATAATGTAATCATCGCCAGCACCTTGCTTAAGAATCACGAAAAAATAATATATATTTGGAACAGTTTTCGAAACCAGAATTTTAAATTGTAAGGCATTTCCTGGTGCAGACGCAAACCTGACTGAAGACTGTCAATAGCATGAAAAGCGTTCTGAAAAAGAAAATTTGTTCACACCGAATATAAATGCTAATGGTTGGATACTATTCTACAAAGGTATTTGTGTGGAGTGCAGCCTTGTATGTAAGTGAAACGTGGACGATGAACACTTCTGTCAAGAAGACAATGGACGCTTTCAAAACGTGGTGATTCATAAGAATGCTGAACATTAGATACGAGAATCGTATGACTAAAGAAGAGGTACGGAATTAAATAGAGGAGGAAGAGGAAATTACGGTACAACTTTGACGACAATAGGGGTTAGTTGACAGGGCGTATTGTGGGGCGTCAAAGAGTGAGGACAAAGGGGTTGGGTGATAGTATTCTGATAATAATCATCTGTTGAAATACTATTCTACTATTTTATCTATTAATGTAAGCAGCGAATTTGCTCTTCCATGCACTCCTTAAAACATTTAAACCAAAACTGAAATCAGCTGAACACCAAATCTTTCAACCACTGTCTGACAACTACTGGATTCACTTTCAACTTTCTGTAACTATCACTGGCTAGCCACACACACATACAGATATAAGGAGAACAAAAATAAACAAACATTAGTTTTCAGCAGCCGGCCGAAGTGGCCGTGCGGTTAAAGGCGCTGCAGTCTGGAACCGCAAGACCGCTACGGTCGCAGGTTCGAATCCTGCCTCGGGCATGGATGTTTGTGATGTCCTTAGGTTAGTTAGGTTTAACTAGTTCTAAGTTCTAGGGGATTAATGACCTCAGCAGTTGAGTCCCATAGTGCTCAGAGCCATTTGAACCATTTTAGTTTTCAGCATATAATTCTGCAGGTTGGAAACATGTACATAAACAAACCAGACAGGAAGGGACATGAGGTGAACACACTGTAGTTACGACTTTAAATCAGAGTTTTCGGTAAAACGTCTACTGCTAGTGACAGAAGAAAAAAGAGCGAACATGAAAATGTGCTTATGTTCCATAATCTAAGTTTTAGTTCAACCTCCAGCATGTGACCAGGTGAGGGGAAACGTATATGTCCGCCAAAAACTCAATTCACTGTAAGTAATCAGTCATTCACGTAAAAAAAGATGTGAACTGTTTTATAATCTCCAAGTATCACAGATCAAAACAAAACTGAGTCATTCTAGATTCCACCGAGGATGCCTTAAAGTAAAAGGCGAAACGCGTCTTGAATCAGTAAAGTACACTGGATAAAGAAAAAAGAAAGGAAATAATCAATAGCTCTACATATTTAGTAAATTACATCTTATGACATACCAGCAAATTAGTTTCGGTTTAACTTCTCATTCGACATGCTATTAATGCCATTTAAAAAAATTCATCTATCCCTTCTGAAAAACTGTAGTTACTTTCATATCTTGGTAGATAAACAGATTTAGGATATTTATCATGCGACGAAATACATGACTTTTCACAAGTTATCGTTTGCAAAAAAACACGTTTCGATTTCTTGAACCGTTTACGAAATTTGCGGTTGATACAACCACATGGTTTACGACGAGCAGGACGAAGTACCGGTCGCGTCGCCGAGCAACCCGCGAGCGGTCACGGCATAGCCCGTCCGCCGACATATCAGTCAATATCTCGAGAACGGTGATAGCTATCGATCTGCTCTCAGCTTTAAAACCAATTTCGATATGTTGACTAAATTTCATACGCAATAATGTATTACCTAAAATGAACTGTACGCAAAGTCCACGCAATGCGTTTTTACCTCTGCACACTCATTAAAATTTCGTGTAAAGGTTTACGTAAATGCGATACAGCAAGTAACCACGACGAATAACGAAAAGAAATTCGGTCCTTTATCGAGAGAAGATATCAGGCTGTAACATGCCCAAGAATCAAATTTTTCTACCAAATAGTTTCCTTGGAATCGGATGATAAGTATTTCATAGCTGCCGCCGCGTCCGCGCCAGCGGTTCGGCGAAAGTTCGTGACCTGACGTCACGCTCAGCGCGTTCTGTGATTGGCGGTGCGCACCTGGAGCGTGGCACGCGGCAGCGGAAGCGGTTCGACATGGTCAAACCGCGACGCAGAGCCCGCCGCTCCTTGCCGCTGACGCCATTTCCATGGCAACCACGCCGCTGACGCGCCGTTTTGACGCGCGGCAGCCCTAGTGGGAACCGGCCTTAAGGGGAAGTGAGGCCAGCACGCTAAGTTACGCTGCAATACACTGCGGGAGTAATAACAAAAAGCTACCACCGAGGGTAAAAAACGTCCTCCTGCTGGATATAAATAGTGGAGCGCAGGCAGCAACAGACAGAAGCCATTAGGAAGCAGTTCGGATCTGAGGATGGACGTGGTCCATGTCCGAATGTTCAATCTTCGTAGGTGACGATTCCGGAACTCTGTTCCAGCTCACAGGAGTCATCTGTTCGCCGCCAGATGTCAACTTCAGCTCTGGAGGTCAGCCCGAGTTCGGTCGGCACCATGACTGACTAACTACCATGAGAACTTCCAGCAGGACCAGAGTGCCTCTGTTTTTCCATTCCCCACTGTGTGAAGCAACGCTTACTACATGTGGCCGCAACAGTATAATAGATTGTCAATAGATGATAGCCTACTATATGATGTATCTTATATTTCTTCCTGCGAGTGCTACCACTGTGTCTTAGAAAGCGATAAGTAATGGGCCAGATGTTAAAAAAAACCATCGCAACAACTACTGCATATTACTGTCACAAGCGATCTTGGTTCTACACTGCATAATATTACCCATGTTAAAGCTATACCCGCTTTACATATCGAGGTACGACATTACCCCTGAATGAGGTTGTTTTTTCCTGACATAGTATGAATGTGATCGTAGAAATGTGTACTATCAGCCCACGATGCAACCTCGTGATAAAATTACCACATTTTCAAAGTGATTCGGGTAAGAAACGTAGTATGTAAGCGGTATTTGCCACGCCCTCAAACCGATAATTCTATAGTATTTCTAGCGCATTCTGTCTCGAGATCATATAAGAGGTTCTGCGATATATCCTCTGAGTTATAGGCGATGACTGATTGAGGAGGAACACAAACAGTAGTAGTAGATGATGTGCCGATTGAAGTCGTAAGAAAATGTACACTATCTTCCGAGATCTCTAGTGCTACACTTTCCGCTAGAAATGATGTCCATGATTTGGAATCTGGTCTTTCCATTCAAACACATACCTGCCTTTTATCCTACTGACAATTCCTTTAATTATTACAGCCACTACTCGATCATATTTCTGGCACTGTCATATCTCGAAGCGAGCAGCCTTTCCTGAAACTAGCTGCTACAGTAAAATTCCAACATGATTTTAGTCACCCCCTACGCATCTTGCAACTGCTCCAGTTTCTACAGCTTTCCGCATGTGGTCGTTCCAATTTAAGTCGGAACTGAGCAAAAGTCGGAGAAAGAGATGTCCACCACCTTCTGCAACCCATGTAGAAACAGAAAGATAGGAGTTAATGCAACAGGATCGTGTTTTGACTATTCTGCAGAAATGCGTGCAATGTTGTACGTCCCCAAACTACATACAAGTACTACAGATACACGTCCATTCAGATCAGTCAGCCCAACATGCTGTAATAGTTATTCTCTACCTCCCCAACAGAGATAAATTACGAACTATAAAAGCTCATCTGATTTGGAAGTCACCTAGGAACCGATGCTGGTGCAAATGGCTCTGAGCACTATGGGACTTAACATCTGAGGTCATCAGTCCCCTAAAACTTAGAACTACTTAAACCTAACTAGGCTGAGGACATCACACACATCCATGCCCGAGGCATGATTCGAACCTGCGACCGTAGCGGTCGCGCGGCTCCAGACTGTAGCGCCTGGAACCGCTCGGCCACAGTGGCCGGCCCGATGCTGGTGCAATGACGCATAACTGCGGTGCAGTCCAGCACGGAGAAAGAGATTTCACAATGGTCCCTGATGCAAAGCTGCAGTGGGGCTCCAGTACGGAGAAAGAAATTTCGCAATACTCCCCAGAATAGCGCAGCGTGCAGCCATCAAGCATTCCTAACGGTATACACAGTCCTTCTCTGAATTTAAACCTCAAACTGCTGCTGCTACTCCTGCTGTGTCTTACGGCCGATAGCATAACACTGGATGATTGTAAATAAAAGACACAACATAAGCAAACTGGAAGTGTTTGCTCACTTAGTGCAGAGTCCCCAGTCTGAAGGTCATTCACGAGCTCTACATTTAGACTTGTGTGTCACACGGACGGAATAGCTGATAACTCTACGTTCCATTTTGACTGATTCCTCATATTGCAGTCATGTACGCGAGCACTGCTTCACTGCTAGCAGCCCTCAGAAGGTGTCACCCATCCACAAAACTTTGCCCAACTCAGACAAGCGCTGTCAGTCAATCATTATGTGCCAACCAGCACCGAGCCAATGCACAGATGGGATGGAAAAGACACCGCCGATGTACTGTAACAATAAGCATCAGTTGACAGCGCGAACAATTTTACCAATTTTACAGTAACTTCAACACTGGCCAGTGATGTGACAGCATGTCTCCCCAATTTTACTATCATAGGTAAATCAACCCTTCTCCACTGTGCAAGTATCACTGCGATCGTGGATACATGACTGCGCAGTACATCCATTCAGTGTTAATTCTCGAACACATAAATCATCAAAGTATACCAGACAGCGCTCCACATATAAAAACTCAGATTGATTAAAATTCTTCTGAATATTATGCCACGTCATTGCTAAAAACTAACAACAATAATAAACTAAAACCGATGTTTCATCCGAATTGCAACGGCCTTCCTCAGGGCAGGACTGGTTTTGCATGGGGATAGGTGCCTCTGTGTACTTATTACAGACTATTGATGTCTGACATCACTGTTGTAAAACTTTTAATTGGCCCTCTGATATGACTGGCTAGCCATGACGTGAGGGAAGATGGAAGGAAAGATGCTATTCGTGGATGTCCATGTCGTCAACGATTGGTAGCTGTCCGCCAATCAGCGTTCGGCTTCTGGTCTGGAAGTTTTCCTGCTGGTGTGCGCGGAAGTGGACTGACAGTTGCTCTACAGCTGTTTGTGCAGATACGTCCGTGTCCCGCGTAGCTTCTGCCCCGCGACCGCTTGCGGTCCGTTGGACTGGAATGGCCGACAGCCAGGACCTTGGGAATTTGTAGCCATCTTCTCTGTTGATGTTTTCAGGCTGCTTAATAATTTCGATCGCCTCCCGTATTTTGCGTTCTCGCATCGACGATTCTTTCGCCAGTACTCGGGCTTCCTGGAACCCGATAGGTTGTCCACAGTCACGGTGGTGTTCCGCTATCGCCGATTTATTATGTAGTTGTCATCGTACATAGCATCCGTGTTCTGCTACTCGTAAGCTGACAGATCTCCCTGTTTTTCCTATGTAGGCAGCTCCGTACTCATACCTGCAGTGTTAAGATTGTTGACTACATCGCCGGCCAGAGTGGCCGAGCGGTTCTAGGCGCTACAGTCTGGAACCGCGCGACCGCTACGGTCGCAGGTTCGAATCCTGCTTCGGGCATGGATTTGTGTGCTGTCCTTAGGTTAGTTAGGTTTAGGTAGTTCTAAGTTCTAGGGGACTGATGACCTCAGAAGTTAAGTCCCACAGTGCTCAGAGCCATTTTTGTTGACTACATCCTTGGTGGAACCTATCATTTCGTGGATCCTGTGACTGCTTCGAAAAATCGGTTTGAAACCTCGTCGGCGGAGGACGTTGCCTAGCCGTTCACTGACACCTTTTACATATGGTAAGTGTACCAGTGGAAGCTTGTCTTCTTTGCCTTCTTATCGTGTTCCTCTCCCTTTAGTTTTAGCTACCTTTCTTATGATGTTGTCATCATAGCCATTGGCACGAAACGTGTGTTGTAGCTCCTTTAATTCTTCTTTGATGTTATTTTCATCGCTTATCGGCAGGCTCGGGCAGTTAACGTGTGCGGAACAGAATACTTTTGAGCTGGGTGGTGGTGGCTCTCCGCATGCAGGTACCGATTAGTGTGCGTCAGTTTCCGGTACACTTTGTGTCCCAGTTTACCTTTGGCAGCTCTGTATACTTCCACATCCAGAAATGGCAAGGTACCATTGTTTTCAGTCTCAAGTGTGAACTTTATATTTTGTGTAGGCTGTTTAAGTGCTGGAGGAAGTTTCCCAATTCCGCTTCACCAAGACGCCAGATAACGAATGTGTCGTCCACATATAGTAGCCAACAACTGGGACGTAATGGAGCAGAAGCCAACGCCATTTGCTCAAAGGCTTCCACAAAGATGTCCGCAGCTACAGGGGATAGCGGGGAGCCCATTGCCACTCCATCTAACTGTTCGTAATATTTTCCCCACCAGGTGAAGTACATAGACGAAAGGCATATGCGCATTCTACAGGATTGGATCCCACCAGATATCTGCGATCGTGTCATCAACAGTGACTAGATGTAACTTCCGCCTGCGTATGGCGGCAGCTCGTGTCTGCGCTCCCGCCCAATCACGTCAGCATGTGTGCCTAGGTGAACACATACACTGCTGGCCACCGTAAATGCAACACCAAGAAAGACAAGAGGTAGCACAACAAAATTTATTCTGTAGATAACATGTTGACCAAGTATCAAATGATTACGTTTACAGACGTCTGTGACATGGGGTTCCTGCCAGAATCAGTAGCCAGAGTAGCCGCCATTGTTGGAGATCACCGCTGCCACACGTCTCGGCATTGAGTCAAAGAGACGTTGGATGTGTTCCTGGGGTACAGCAGCCCAAGCAGCTTCCACACGTTGCCAAAGATCATCTGGTGTGGCAACTGGGGATGTAATCTGGGTCACTCCTTGAGCAACCATGGACCACATGTTTTCTATCGGCGAAAGATCCGGAGAGCAAGCCGGCCAGGGAAGCAATTCAATCTGGTTATTGACGAAGAACCTTTGGACAATGCGTGCCACGTGTGGTCACGCATTATCCTGTTGAAATATGGCTGTGGCCGAGCCCTGAAGGTAAGGAAGGACAACTGGCTCCAGCACCTCGGATATGTAGCGCCGGCTATTTAAAGTACCGGCAATGCGTACTAGAGGCGTGCGAGAGTAATATCCAATACCGCCCCACACCATAATACCCGGTGCAAGACCAGTGTGGCGGTGCATAATGCAGCTGTCCAGCATCCTCTCTCCACGGTGTCTCCACACTCGAATCCGACCATCGTGGTGCTGCAGACAGAAGCGTGCCTCGTCAGTAAAGACAACGTCATTCCATTCTGCCGTCCACATCCGTCTGTCATCACACCATTGGCGACGGAGACGTCTGTGGTTCTGCGTCAATGGTAGACGAAGCAATGGACGTCTTGCGGACAGACCACTCTGCTGTAAACGGCGTCGAATGGTACGCGCAGACACTGGATGATGCGTTACAGACGCAATGTGCTGTGCTATGGTTCGGGATGTCACTGAGCGATCCGTCACTGCCATGCGCACAATTTGCCTATCAGCACGTGCAGTGGTGCACCGAGGTGAATGCGATCGACCACGTCGGTCCGTCGTACCCTCCTGCATCCAACGGTCACATATCCGCATTACAGTTGTTTGGTTTCGTCCAACACGACTAGCGATTTCTCTGTATGATAATCCACAATCTCGGTAAGCCACTATCCTTCCTGTGTCGAACTCGGATACTTGATCAAACGATGTTCGCTGTTGTCTACGAGGCATAACTGATCGTCTTCTGAAACAACCACAAGGTAAACACACGTGCCGAACGTACACTCGTCGAAATCGCCAAGCCTTAAATGGCGCTATGAGGTGGCGCCACAGGCGCGCGTGATGTGCGTCTGCGCTGAAATTCTAATCAGTTGCATATCTTATCGCTGCAAACCCATGGTGTAAATTTCACTTGATTCGGATGCTTCCTTCGGGGTGTTGCATTTACGGTGGCCAGCAGTGTACTTACATAGGTTGCCTGTGCCCTCTACTGGACAGGGGTCGGCGGAGGGTGCTTGCGTGCGTTGATTGCATTATTTTGCGAGTAGGTCTCTAGGCTGTGCTATGCGTTATTTGGACAGTTTAAGAGCACTAAGCGTGTCTACACATCCTTGTGCTGCATTATTTAGGAGGAGTCTGAAAGTATGTAATGAAATAATTTCGTTAAATTAGGAGTTGTTTGCATGTCTGGAGAGCGTTATTTAGAAGTAGTTTAGAGGTTTATGGGCTGTGTGAGATTGCCACAAGCATGTCAGAGCGTGTGTTTTGTGTAAGTGTGATAAATATACTCCATCCCTAAACAAACTGTTTGAAAATAAATAGAGTGCAGTGCTTCCTTACTCTATACAGGAACCCAGAGCCGGCTGAGTCATTTCCGCGCAATTTTCCCCCTCCAGACCACCATCTTGGGTTACATCACATGAGGGAAGACAAAACCATCTGGTGGCAGTGCTGTGCACTAGGTCAGTTGGACTCTAGATCTAGTGGTGGAGAGGCTGCCTGCAAAATAAAGACTTGTGTCCAGAGTCGTTTTCCCGCAATTTGTCCCACACCATCTTTGATTACGTCACAGGATGGTTGACAGCACACTCTGGTGGCAGTATTGTGCACTAGGTCAGTTAGAATCTAGTTCTTGTGGTGGTGACACTGGCTGCAAAATAAAAACTTGTGTCCAGAGTCGTTTTCCCATCATCCCCCTCCCCCCCCCCCCCCGCCCAGCATCTTCGATTACGTCACGAAACGGACGACAGCACCCTCTGCTGGTTTTACTGAGTATTAGGCCTTGTGGTGAACACACTGTATGCAGCCAGCTTGGATTACAGTACTGACTTCATCACCTGACGTCACGGTAGTGCCATCTGGCGATGGCGATGTGTACTAAGACATTTGGGCTCTGTACATCGTGTTGGACATATTGGGTGCTGCGATCTTGTATTATGTCTTAGATGAGAGCGCCCTCTGCTGGTGGCGATGTGTGGTAAGTCATTTGGGCTCTGGACCTCGTGGTGAACACATCTGAATGAAATTGGTTAAATAATAAAGACTTATCTCCAAGTCCTTTTTTCCCATTAATCATTTTCTTATCTTAGTAGAGATATGCAAATTGACCCTTGTTTACAGCCAAAATTCAAACTAAGCACCAGTTCGTAGGAGGAGGTGGCGGTCGGATGACTTAGGTTAGTACAAGCGACCTATCTTCTGGTAATTTTCTTAGGCTGGTTGCAAAACACCAAGTGGAATTTGTTACTGCAAAAATTCAAACTTGGCTCCAGTTGGTAGGAGGCTGCGGCAGTCGGATGACACAAGTTAGAGGAGGTAGCAAAAGTGAGCTATCTTTGCGGTATTTTCTTTGCTTAGTAGAGATAACTGTGCTGTGATGCATTATCCCGTTGGAATTTGAACTTCCTGCCATTTCCTGGGGGAGGGGGTTAGGTTAGTGGAGGTGGCCCAAATGAACTTCTAACCCCCACAAAATTCAAACTTCCCACCGAAATCCGCCATCTTTTTTGACGTCATCGCCGCCATCTTGTCTGACGTCATGTGCTGTTGCGAAGTCTACACGATGCCATCTCGGATGATGTCCTTGGCGCCATCTGCGATACATCTGGGAACAATGCAGAGTGTCTCCATAACGGCCTTGCCCCAATACTCTCAGCACCGCTATAGGTGCTCACAATGAAATGTGCAACAACACAGATATACGATGAAAGGTCTGTAAAGGCTAAAGTGGTCCTGAGATTGTGAGTAACGCAGTGAGAAAACTGCTGTGGTTTTCATTAACAGTAATGTGTGCTGGAAACATATTAATTGTGTTGTCCTCATCGTCATTTCATCCTCATCTCTGGCGTGCAAGTCGTCCAATGAGGTGTCGACTGAACAAACTTCCCCGGACGGAGCCTCCTTGCCAACGATGCTATATGCTCATTTCATTTCCATTAATCATGTGAGAATAAGCCCTATGTATTCATTGCAGTAAATTTATAAGCGATCCAAAATACACCTACTCTCCAGAAATAAAACGATTGTTTTACTTCATGTTTATATTCCTAAAGCTGATGCACCTACACCTTTCATCTGTTAATGATTGCAAGTAGCGCATTGAGGCATAATTTTGTTTTAAATTAATAATGTATATTAGTTTCACAGCCCCTGACTATAGAAATTTCCATCGACATCTAACCTGTCTGAGAGTGTAGCTATCAACAAACCCATCAATAAAATGTCATGGAGAAGAAATGCAGTGGACAGTTTCACCTACCTCTAGTTTCACTCACATTGACATCTGATGACAATACCAAACTAATAACAGAAAAACTTAGGAGATCGGGTGTCGCTGGTAGCTGTATTACAAAATACGTTGATAGTTTATCAATGTTTACAATCAGACAGCATGAATTACATATGAATAACAAATTCTGTTAATTCTATGGAATAGATTGTTACAATATTAATTACTTACAAATTAGCATTTTAAAAGTCATTTATGAAAAGTCATAGAATAAGAAGCTAATAATCAGTAAGTTTTCGGGATGGACCACACTTTTTACTCACACTGCAGATGCCTTTGTTCTTGTTTCCAGCACACAGCGTACTTTCACGAATGAAACCTGGTTTATAGTCCTGCTCACATACTGAGTTGGGAATAACTGTCACATCAGTGTACTGGAGAGTCTGAGAAGGGTCTTCCCCTGTAACGAAAAGAATTCAATCATGTCACATTTGTGTCTGTTTATGAACGTGAGCATCCATTTACTGTACTCCTCAGCACCAACGTAACATAAATAACTAATATCAGTTCCAAGGTGTTGCAGCGTAAGGATCTCCGGACTGTGAATTGCTAAAACCACAATAACAATTATAGCAAGAATTTTTGCACGCAGTTGGATTATTTACCAAACTCAGTTTGTCCAATTTGTTTTGTTATGACAGTGATTGAATCAGTTTGCATCTCACGAATAAATCACGTGCTTGTGTACACAGTTACATCCTGACTATTCATCGATGCAGGGACACCGCAGAGAAACATACTACATTTCATTATCACATATGTACATAACAGTTTTAAGCAAGTCGAACAGTGCTTGCAAAACTTACCAAAATGAAACTAAGAAAGTAATATGTTAGTCCTCTTGACAATTCAAGTAAATTTATGTCTAATCGAGAAACATCAGTAAAAGAAAAGGAGTTCCCGAAAACAAGCAGCTTCAGATAAACACTACACGTCTTCTGTTATTAAGGGTAGATTATTGTGACATTCTGGTGTGCTGTTTGCACGTGCAAGTAGAACTTTTTTCAAGAACGTTAAAGTAAACACTTTTTGTATTTTATGTTTCTGACTACTATCCATTAACAAATTCGCGATGAATGAATTATTTATAACCAACTTTATTAGCAGTTATATGTGCTGGAGGAGATGCAGCTACGTTTCTCTAACTCTTCATAGAGAACTTTTTAAAACAGTAGTGAAGGAACAGTAATGTTTACCATCACTGTCCACTTCTACCACACTTTTGTTTATAGAGATGAACTATTTCAAAGTCATTTTGCAAAGGACACAGGTGAGAAAAAATGCAGTATGCACCGATCAGCCAGAAAATTATGACCGCCTGCCTATTAAACAGTATGTTCAATTTTGGCACGGATAACAGCGGGGATGCGTCGTGATATGGAAGCAATGAGCCTTCGTAGCTCGCTGGAGGGAGCTGGCGCTACATCTGCACACACAAGGTTTCTAATTCCCATAATTTCAGGGGAGGGGGCGATGAGCTCTGACGTCATGCTCAATCGTAACCCAGATGTGTTCGATTGGGTTCAGATCTGGCGAGCTGGAGGTGGGGGCAGGGCAGCACATCAATTGTAACTCGTCTCTGTGTTCCTGAAACCACTCCATCACATTCCTGGTCTTGTCGAATGGCACATTATCTTTTTTAAAAACGCCATTGCTGTTAGGAGTTGTGTTCAGTTATGAATGTGTGTACGTTGTATTCAGTGTACGACACTCCTTGGCTGTCATGGTGCCCTGCACGAGTTCCAATGTACCCATGGGTGACCTCGTGAATATTCCCCAGAGGCATAACAGAGTCGCCACCAGCTTGTCTCCATCCCACAGTACAGGTGTCAACGAGCTGTTCCCCTCGAAGACAATGGATTCGCGCCCTTCAATCGGCATGATGAAGAAGGTATCAGGATTCATCAAACGATGCAACTTTCTCCCACTGTGTACACTTCCAGTTCTGATGGTCACATGCCCATTTCATAGTTGCCTATGTCATGATTCGCACACGCATGGATCGTCGGCTGCGGGGGCCCGTCATTAGGAGTGTTTGCTGCAGTATGTGTTCAGACACACTTGTACTCCGCCCAGCATTAAAGTCTGCTGTTAGTTCTGCCACAGTTCGCCGCCTATCCTCTTTTACCAGTCTGCCCAGCCTACGACATCCGACATCTGTAATGGGGGGTGACCGCCCAATCCCACAACGTCTGGGTGTGGTTTCACCTTGGTTTCGCCACATGTTTGAAGACACTCACCAGAGCAATTTTCGAATATCTGACAAGTCGTGCAATTTCCGAAATTCTCGTGCGAACCTCTGGGACATTACAATCTGCCCTCAGTCGAACTCAGACAGGTCGTGCAGTTTGCACATTATACACACAGTCAGCAGGCTCACTGATACTGCATGCAGCACACGTGTGCCTGACCAGCAGCCAGTCGGCACCAGGTGACGTTGCTGTCGGCTGGTTTGGTTTATATCGGTAGTAGGTTGGCGGCCACAGTGCTCTAGCCGATCAGTGTACAGTGATACAACGATTTCTTCCCTAGATGAACAAGGAATTAATGTTTGAAAATTGCTGTGGCATTTAGTTGAAGAAGTTAAGTAGTGTTTACAGCGCATTACATATAAAAAAATCAGATCAGTGCCACGCGGGGTAGCCGCGCGGACCGAGGCGCCTTGTCACGGTCGGTGCGGCTCTCCCCCCCCCCCCCCCCGTCCCCTCCGTCGTAGGTTCGAGTCCTCCCTCGGGCGTGGGTGTGTGTGTGTTGTCCACAGTATAAGTTAGTTTAACTTAGATTAAGTAGCGTGTAGGCTTACGGACCGATGACCTCTGCAGTTTGGTCGCATAAGGCCTTACCACACATTTTCAGATCAGTATGTATTTTTTTGAATATCTAACATGTTGCTTTTTCAGGTACTGTTCTTTATCTTCTACCTTAATACTTGATATTAATAATTACATAGAAAGTGCAGAAAGACAAAACAGGACTGGATGGAGGATAAATATGGAATTTTCGTAGTCATGCTTGTGTATAGCAAATAAAAATTTAACACGTATAGGAAAATGAAAGTCACCTTTGGGCAACAAACAAGCAGGTGTATGAACATCAAGAGCTCAGGTAGCAAACCAGTGATAAGCAAAAAAGTGAAGCCTGAAGGGAGTAGACAAGATATGGAAATCTTCGAAATGGGAAGGAGGAATTGAAAGAGGAAGGGGAACAGAAACCACGAGAAGAACTTGATAACGCACTGAGAGACCGTGTAAACTTTCTCGTCATTACTGGATTTAAATTTTTATCCAATTTTAAGTACTTCATGTTGTATCAAACCACTTAATATATACGAAGAAGGAAATACTCGACGTCTTTCGCATAACACCTAGAAATAGAGCGGAAAGCTCATTTATGGAGACAATGAAAAATAAATTTAAAAGGTGAACTTTCTTTTTAACATTTAAACTATTATTTAGTAAAGAAAATTAGAGTGTACTTACGTACAACATCAAGTTATATAATCTTTGTATAAACATGAAGTATGTAAGCAATTAATGAGCAATGTATATTATAACTAATTAAAACGCTTCTTGATGTGGTGAGATGGTGCAACTAACGCTGGCGAGTGTTGAACAATGTGAAGAGCAGCTGCGCTGGAGTGCAGTGGGGCAGCTCTAGCAGCCGTGCGGGGCTGTGGCCGGCTCTCAGGGAATCGAGCTCAGATCACGGCGGCTTGGCGTAACCTAAGGTACTGCGTGTCTGTCAGTTGCCAGTACTGAGTGGAACCGTCGCACGACATATATGGAGGACTCCGCTTTTATCTTAGAAACTGGCTTAGGTTATCAGAGAAATTAATATTGGGAGGTGTGTTTTAAATGCTGATAGCAGTGTAGCATTGGCTCATACGTTTGCTGTTGTTATTACGATTATTCTTGACCATAGGTGACTTCGCACATTAAAATATAGGCTAAAAACCGAAAAAACTGCATGGACACATTCCTGACTAGAAATAGAGGAAGAGAGGTCCTAAGGACATGTGTCTGGAAATGTAAAGTGTGCATGCAATGACAACAGATCTTCCCAGAATGCAGTACACAGCTGCATTGCATCCATGTCAATACAGGTGTTTAAAGTGGCCTTCATGAGATGCAATGCACACGTTCACACGTCGCATCGCGGGTTGCTGCACTCTTTGACGCCTTCCAGCCTCTCTCCAAACAGTGTCACAGGCGTCAAGAACACGATGCTGAAGGATCGGCGCACCAGGAACTGGTTCAGCATACACAACTCCTTTCAGATGCCCCGAGAGGCAAAAATATAGGCATTTAAGGCTGACTATCCAGTGGAAGTGGGGTGGTGCTCCGTCACGCAGAAAACACGTAACATATGGTATTTTCAAGGACACATCCTTGAGCAGCCCAGACAGTGTATTCCATAGGAAGTCTAGGTACGTTCTTCCAATTCCATGTTGTGGAATAATGACCAGACTAGGTATATGGTCGCTAAGAATGCCTGTCCACACGTTGATACTGAAAAAACGCTGATGAGGCGCCTCAACCATGCCCCGAGGTTTGTGTGTAGCCCACTGATGACAGTTACACAGAATGATGATGCCAGTTCTTTTAAATGTTGCTTCATTGGTAAAGAGAAACGATAGCAGAAACCCCATAATTGTGATGGTCTGGTGCTAAAATCACAGACAAAATTCTTCCTGTAGAGGCAAATCCGTTGTTGATAATCCTTGCACTCGTTGCAGGTGACAGTCATGCAGGATACACACAGTCGTACTTTGGCTTACACCGCGTTGGCGGGCTATTTGCCTGGCGCTCGTATTAGGGTTCATGTTAGTATCCTGTGGAATCTAGTTCTCCAAGCCTGGTGAACGCACAGTCCGTGACCTTCCTGGACGCTTGTCTGTTTGAAAGGATCCATGATCACACAAATGCCCAAAAAGCGCTTGAAATTTTGTGATATGTGGCCAGTGTCTGTAAGGGGATTTGTTTGGTATAGCAGTGTTGCCTCACTACCGTTTCCATCTGCTTGGTCGTACACAGACGCAAATAACGGATTATTTTGCTGCTTAAAGTACGCTGCGTCAATCACACATCCTGTAGTACACAAGAAACACGTGGCCTGGGGTCAGAGGAAGTTTCATTCGCTACCTCCATCTACAGTGGACACGATGCATTTCTGGACACATGTTCAAAATGGTTCAAATGACTCTGAGTACTATGGGACTTAACCTCTGAGGTCATCAGTCGCCTAGACTTAGAACTACTTAAACCTAACCTAAGGACATCACACACACCCCTGACCGAGGCAGGATTCGAACCTGCGACCTGGACACATGATCATCGCACCTTTTTTCCTCTGTTCCCAGTCAGGAATCCTTCCCTGTAGTTTGTCGGTTTTATTAACGTTCACCCTGCATGAGTAAGACTACATTTTAATTCAAAGTTCTGGACGCCCTTTTGAAACACGGTAACTGATGGCGATCAGTTGCCATGTTGATAGTTATGAAGGTATAGAGCGTTATTTTATTTGTCGCAGAAATATAATGAGGGAATGCTTGATTACTAACATTAAGCGCGTTTTCCGTCCACCTCCGAAAATGTATGCACTCTGAGGTACAGTGAAAGACGACTTGGGGCTCCAAACACTGTGCCTTCACCTCATTCCCTCTAAATGTGGTAATGCATGTGTCAGGTAGACTGTGCGGATAATTGAAGAAAGATATAAGAAACACAGAATTCACACCGAACTTAAGCAACCAACAAAATCAGCGTTTCCCAAATATTGAATGGCCCCAAGGGAGTCAGTGGAATATGAAGAAATGGAAGTATGTAGACGCACCACATCATCTGAGTCTGTGTTGTGATGGAGGCCACTTAAATACGAATAGCCAAAGGGCTGATCAACAGAGATTTTGGCTTCACATTCAGCAGATATTGTGGCCCCATCCTCACCCAACTAATATCAGAGCATTGGCCGAACACAACTTCCATACCTGACAGGGGCTGCAGAAGGGCTGAGGGAATCCCATCACCTCCCACCCTCCACACTACACAGCATGCGGGAAGGTGTGGGGAGCGGTTACAGTCTAAAGGAGGCGGGATATAACGAAGATGCTCCACGGGCATTGGCACTGGATTCTAGTCCAGGTGGCAGTATGGCGTAGACCTGACTGGCGAGGCTTTCATAAAGAGAAATTTTTCATCATTATAGAACGTCGCTTTGCAAGAAGGGCCACACAGAGATGATCGCCCCCCCCCACCCACCCTTCCCACTATTTCGATAGACTCGATCCTGAGCTCAGACCAAGAGCAAGACAGAAACGCCACAAGTAGAAAATTGGGGTTGAAATGCGGATGTGGATGCAGCCTTCGCCATGAATGCACATCGCTACAACCAAATTCAATCAGATAGGAGGAGTGTGCCTGCAGACATGACATACTCATCGCTACACAATGCCTTGCCACAGGTAACCTGCTCTACAGGCACAAGGAGAACAACGCAACATTTTCGACTGTGATGGCGATGGTTTGTGTCCCATAAAATAACATCGCTATGATGCAGTCCTCTACCACCATCTCAGCTGACAGGAGATCGCAGTCATCCATGGCCACACCTGACATGGCAGTACAAGATGTTCCAGCAGACAAAGCAAACCCTTTGTACCAGATGATCGATTCCCTAAAGGCAAGTCACACGATGGGCCCATGTAGGCCATGAAACTCTTGTGGAGATGCGCTTCTGTAACAGACGAGGATGTTTCCACCCTTAGGTCACCTTACACAGGCCACGGGCGAAAAAGTATCACAGAAAAGAGATGCTCTGTCAACATCAAAACAGGAAGAAGAGTACAGTTTCGTCGTTCCCACGCAGAAGCACGCGTCCAGGAATAAAATGTGCCAGTGGTTGCTGCCAGAACTGCTTCAGACAACATCAAGCACACAGAAATGCCGGAAGCAGTGAGTCACTTGGTAGTTGGTGGTTTCATACACAACATCGCTGTTACAGTCTATGGAAACCAGTTCATAGTTATTGGCCACTGATGGCATAGAGTATATAATTGGAGATCATACCCTTAGCGTCAGTTAAGGCCTGGAGATGGTGTACTGGATCACTAAAACTGGTAGCTATATAATGAATAACATGGAAAGTACAGCTGCAGGTGTCCCATTTTATTACACTTCGTTCAGGAGCCCATCCTTCGGCATGGAAACATGCGGAAGTTGTGGCTGTTCTGAAAACCCAAAAGTACGCACGTCAGAAAGCCAGTCACGGGCCCACCAGCCTGCTCTCAACTCTCTCGAATGTGTCCGAGTGGCTGTACAGCGAAAGGTCGATGCAACACAACATTCAAGAAAGCGTCATACTTAACGAACAGTTCGGATTTGAGAGCGGCCACTCCATCTCTCACCGGCTGTTGTGACTGCCGACACAGGCGATGTGGGACGGTGTTTCTCGATGCGTCCAGGGCTTTCGACTCGATGTCCTCGCGCACAAACTCTTTCTCCACGGGATACTGACGTCACACTTTGTTCTCCTCCAGTCTTATCTCGCTGGGACGACCTCCTATATGAGTACAGACGACATGTCATCCACCGAGTGGCAGATACATGGAAGGGTGCCGCAGGGTCGATAGTCAGGCCCTTGCTGTACTCCTTGTAGAATGTTGATGCACCGCGAGTGGCGCGAGTAGAGTTGACGCTTCACACCGATGATGCAGTGTTGTTCACCTGCAGCATGAGTGTCCAGACGATGAGACGCCACTTCCAGATCGGGTTCATGATCGACGAAGTGGCGCTTGAAATTCATAACCGCCAAGACCCACGCAGTAATTTTCAGTCGAAAGATGCTGTTGTCACATCTGCCACCTGTTAACACCGTGGGAGGCCGCATCCCACGGACGCAGACCGCGAAATAGCTCTGCGTGACCCTCGATCAGGGGTCACATGGGCGCCACATATACGTGACATTAGAAACAGAGCTTTGGGGCGGCCCGCGCCGCGTATCCATCGCATAATCGTCGGTCATCGGTGCCTCCGTGCCACGGTATTACGCTATTACGCTCTACGTCTCCCTAGTGAGTCCTGTGTTACGTGTACGCGGCCGTGCTGTTGGGGAAAGTCGTCAACATTGACACAGTAGCACTGCAGAGGGTGCAGAATCAGGTTCTTAAGCTCGCTTTGCATCTTCCGAGGCTACACTCAGTTCGTCTGCTGCACGAAGAGACACGCATCCCGCGCGCTGCGTATAAGATTCCAACAGATTGCTCATCTAGAAGATGGGTCATTCACAAACCTCTCACATCACCAGAGCCCAGTACTGCTGTGGTATAATTTTCCCCATAGCAGCTCGAGGGAAAAAGCATCTCCACGTTACATGAGGGCAATCCAGAGAGTCAGGTAATCATAAGATCACATCAAGAGATTCAGCTGGAATAACATTTTAATGTTTAACCTGCACACATGCCGAACAAGGAGTGCTCACCAGATAAACATCAGCCTCAGAAGACGCTTATTTTACAAGTATCTTCTGAAGTGCAATGTTCTCCGTCTTGGGGAGTCATTTTTAAATCGAAGAATAAAACTAATGACGCATAAATCCTTCAAACCTCTTCAAATTGCTAAAAAATTTAAAGAAAATAAAACGTCATCAGTTGATGGAATAAATACGATCTGTAGTGAAATTTCTGATGAGCTAAAGAAATACAGTCCACTCCCATAGTGGACCGGAATACAAGGGAAAGAAGGATGAAAATGTCGTTCTATCAGATACACTGTATGCTGAAGTAACAGTAAGTAAAGGAGCAAAGAAGAAACGTGAAATCACAGTATTATACAATGCAAAAGCAAAACAAACCCGCAATAACTGATTAAAGTGCACAAAGCTGTGCGAGGAAATTGTGTGCATAAATTGGAAACCACTTGTGCTAAGTGTATCTAGCAAATCCCAGTGATTTGAGTAAAATGTAGGACAAAGCCTTATGTAGAACACATGCAAGTAAGAGACCACTTTCCATCGTTTCATAAATGTCAGAAACTCTGCGAAACCATTCTAAAGCTGCAGATCATTTGTAAGTCTCAGATTACCATCGGTAGTCTAGCTATAACAATGATTGTGTGTGAAGAGTTAAAAAAAAATGGGGTACAGTGGTCGAGTGGTCGACCAGGTCGTCAAAATCCACAAATTTTGTATTGATTTGGACTGATGAATCAAACTGTGCCCTCTGGTAACCAGATTTAAGAATTAGGTTTGTGCGTATGCCTAGCACACATTGCCACGCATCATGTATTAGTGCCAAAAGTGAAGTATGGATTAGGTGTTGTTACAGTATCATAGTGTTAGGAGTTAGCCCCCAACCTACGCTTAACAAAACACTAAATGTGGAAGGATATGAAAATATTTAACAGGATTGTATGCACCATACAATAGACAGACAGTTTGGAGATCATATGGTCTATCGATGATAAAATTACCGAAATGGACTGGTCTGACCAGAGTCCCAATGTGAATGCAATGGAACATAATTTGATAAGACAGAATGTCTACTTCACTCCAGAACAAGCGTCCAATACTAATACCCACTCTGGTACTGGCTCTTTCGGATGAATGGCTACCATTCCTGCTCAGACATTCAGATCCATCATTGAAATTGTCTCCAGCAGAGGTCAAGCTGTCATAAAGACGATGCATGGACGCACCTCATATTAATCTGCTAATAGGTGTCCCATTACATTGACCCACGAGTGAATGTCTAAAATGCCCCCAGCAGAATGAACACCTTACAGAAAACTGCCAAAACAGTGCAAACTGTCCCCTGCATAAACAAAACCACCTCCATAAACAGGTTCGTAATTTATAATACCTAACAGTGATAGTTGGGAGCCCCACACCAGCTGTGAGGTTTTGCTCTCTTGTAAAGATAAGTTATTTAGTTTCAATAACAGTTTGTTTAGTAAAAATTACAAATTAAGTAAGAGTACAAGATTTGTTTCAAACTTCGTATTAAAGGTTTAACTTTTCTTTATGTATTATTATTCCAGAAAAGATGGAAATATTATAAAATCGGGTTGTGGGTGCAATTTTGTTTTTGTTTTGGTCCAGTATAGTAAGAGAATCCCGTTACATTGTTCTGTTCTTGTTTACAGCACTTTAAATGGAGCACATATTCATTATAAGCTCATATTTCTGTAAAGTAACATAACTCTTAAACTGTTAGATTTAGGAACTTTCATAGTATTAGTTTGCTTACATTCAGTTTCCATTCATTAAAAGTTACATTAAAATTTACTTTAGTAGTATGTCTATGAGAGTTCCAGATGAAAGAGCATTTCCTACGCAAATTTCCAGGGTGCCAACTGAAGATATAATTGCCCAGTTCCCCCTGACCAAAAAATCTCACTTCCCCCCATATCGAAAAATTAAATTTTACCTAAATACAAGGGAAAAAGAAATTACAAAGAGAACTGTGCGATTTAAAAAAAAATTTAGAAAATCATAGCAAAGGCAATCTTAATTTAAATCAAAGAATAATACAAAAATTTTAAAATTTTTTCAAACTTGGTAACATGAATTGGGCAATCTTTATTTACTGTTTTGCCTCTATAAACAAAATGTAAATTTACAAGTTTAACTAACTAATCATCATCATTTTTAAAGATTTTAGTATATCGATTTGGAAGAGTGATTTTATATTTTTCATCTAAAAGTAATAAAATGGTATCTCCAAATTTAGTAAGTAAGTTCATCTTTTGAAATTACATAAGATTTATGTTTTTTAAGTTCTGAAAATTTAGGGAACACTTGTAAACAACCATTACTGTAAATATTTAGTTCACTTAATAGATTTTCAGTGCTACCTCTCATGGATTTTTTATAAAGAAAAAAATTTAAGAATGAAAAAAGTAAAATCTGTCCCAAATGTTTGGGAAACTTAGTAATTAAGAATTTTCAGTAAGAATTCTATGTTGGAAATGATAAGTAAAATTCATTGTACCATACAGACTAACATAAGCAAATGTATCATATAAAATATTCTCATTACAGTATGCATGTAATTTCATTGTTCTTTTTTGAGTAGTTAAAGTATTTATTCTTCTAGCCTTATTAATTTTATAAATAGGATAATTTTCAATAAAATTGAAAAGATTTACATTTACATCATTATTTAATTGAATTATCCTTTTAAAATCACTAAAGAATCATATGATTTTAAGAAGTTATTTAGTGGATGAAGATTCCATAATTCTTCAGGAAAACCTTCATTTCTTCCATTTATAATGTAGATGTTTTGTGATTTAAGATGACCAAATAAAGAAGAATCAAGTAATTGAATGTTAATTCTATTAGTTTGGAAAACACCAAAAATAAAGTAAGGCATATAAAATTCTGTAGAATTATAATAATTAGTATTACCTAATACAGAAGTTCGTTTTCCCTGTAATCCAGCAAATTCAATACTTTGAAGTTCGAAGAAAGAAATTGGAATTTTTCGATTTGTAAGTCTTTCTTGTTATAATTCACGTGAATATTCTGGTTCATATTTTACAACAGGAAGACGAATTTCCATACTTTCAACAACAATTTTACTGTCTTTTGGAAGAGTAGAATTATCATTATCATGAGTCCAATGAAGAATTGAATCTTCTTGATCTTTTCTAAAACTCCAAGTAAAAACTTATATCCTTTATAATCTTAAAAAAACGCCAAATAATTCTAATGGATAAAGAACTTTGTTTTGTTTACTTTCAATTTTTGCTTGATTTATATTTAATAAATTCAAAAGTGAACAAGTTGAATGAATATGAATTGAAAAAGAAATAAAAATATATTCTGTTCTAGATAAAACACTATTTTCTTTTTAATAATAATGGTGATTATTAATTAATTTTTACATTTCTTTCATTTCAGTTCATAGTATATTTGTTCATGGTTGATAGTAATGTTCAGAATCAGTTGTTCTTAATCAGATGTGGTTTAATGTTTTAAAATTATGTTCTTTTATTTCATCTTGTCTTTTAAAATTACAATAAAATTACATAATAAATTTTTTTGATCTCCTTTGAATTAAGACATTCTGTAATTTGGTGTTTATTTCTTCTTTAATTTGTTTAAAAAATTCTTGTGGTTCCACAGTTTTATCAATATGATTAATTCCATAAGCTACTATTCTTGTTGCGAAAGTTGAAGCTTCTCTATAACTGCATTTAGTTGATTTGATAACATCTTCATCACCTAGAAAATTGAGCCCTGGTAAATTTTTATGGTTTCTCTTTTGTTTAGTTTCTTAATATTTATCTCACAGAATCTTTTGAAAAGACTTCTCATTATCGTTATTAGTAATTTTACTTTCAGATCTATTGATAAGATCGGTTAATTGTTGTTACTTTAGATTAATTTTTTAAAATTTCTATTTTACAGGATTGATGAAGTTCTTTTAAAGATTGTTTACTCAAATCGTTATCATTATTAATTTTAACTACAGTTCCTTTGATAAGATCGATTAATTGACATTTTCTAAATTTAGAATATTCTTTTATTTTGCTCACTTTACAGGACTGATAAGTTTTTTCTTTCAATTCATTACCATTATCACTGTTAATAATATTGTGAACATGATCTATAATAAGATCAATTAATTGACTTTTTGGAAGTTTATAAATACACCATAATTTTACTGTTTTAGCAATTGATCACAGTTTTTTTAAGGTTTTAGATTTTATTTTGGTCTTATTTATTTCTTTATTTATTTTTTTGCTATTAAATTAATCAATAAACTCAAACAACTCTTCTCTTTTTCAGTTTGTGTAACCATTTTCGTTAGAATAATATTGTAAATCTGTTAAACTCAATGTATGCTTTCCTTTAATTTTCTAATATCATAAAGAGCTGAGCTTTCTTATTCATTTCTTTTTCCATTGTATTTATAGAGAAGGAAATTTGATTTTTTATTTTTATTAAAACCTTTACTTTTATAATGTACCTTTGAGACTTTATGGTTAGGGCTTTTATTTTTAGAGAATAAAATTGATCAGTTTTGAAATTTTTTAAATGAGAGAATGAGTCATCGGTTTTTTAGATATAGGCAAATGAGGTTTCATGGTTCCTATTTAAAATGGTCACTCCAAAAAAAATGCACTCTATTTTTGTAAAAATACAGTTTTCATTCTGCATATGTGAAAGATTTACAGTGTGTAGATATATCCTTTCTGCTTCTTTTCAAACTTAGTTCAACCTGTTCCTGTGTGTGACGCCATCACAGCATGTCTTCAAGATGGATGCTACACTTGATGTTCATCAGAAGCAACTTGCTGTCATAGAATTCCTGTGCTGTGAAAACGAGGCGGTGGGAAACATCTACAAGAAGTTGAAAAAGGTGTATGGAGATGCTGCTGTTGATCGCAGTACAGTTAGCCAGTGGGCAAGCAAGTTATGTGATGAAAACAGGCAAGACAATATTGAGGACTGTCCTCACAGCAGCAGACCTCGTATTGCACACACTCCAGACGAATTGGTGACTGCTGACAGACGCATCACAGTAAACGAATTGTCACACTATGTTGGGATAGGGGAAGGAAGTGTTTGCAGAATACTGAAAGTGTTGGCGTTAAAAAAGGTTTGTGCCAGGTGGGTTCCCAGGATGTTGAGACTGGGTCACAAGAAAAACGGTATGCAGCGAAATTTTGGAATAGTACGAGAATGGTGGAGATGAATTTCTTGGAAGAATTGTGACAGGTGATGAATCATGGCTCCATAATTTTTCACTAGAGACAAAGAGGCAATCAATGGAGTGGCATCATGCAAATTCACCCAAGAAAAAAAATTCAAAACCACACCTTCTGCCGGCCGAAGTGGCCGTGCGGTTAAAGGCGCTGCAGTCTGGAACCGCAAGACCGCTACGGTCGCAGGTTCGAATCCTGCCTCGGGCATGGATGTTTGTGATGTCCTTAGGTTAGTTAGGTTTAACTAGTTCTAAGTTCTAGGGGACTAATAACCTCAGCAGTTGTGTCCCATAGTGCTCAGAGCCATTTGAACCACACCTTCTGCTGGAAAAGTTATAGCTATGGTGGTTTTTGATTTCAAAGGACTCTTGCTTGTGAACATCAGGCCAAGTGGAACCACCACAAATTCTGATGCATATGTGACGACACTGAAGAAACTTCAAGATCAACTGAGTCGTGTTTGACCACTTCAGCAATAGCAGGATGTTTTGCTGTTGCACGACAATGCACTGCCACATGTCAGTCAAAAAACCATGGAAGCGATCAAAAAACTCGAATGGACAACACTGAGACACCCGCCTTACAGCACTGACCTGGCTCCATGTGACTATCATCTCTTTGGGAAACTGAAAGACTCTCTTCGTGGAACAAGGTGTGATGATGATGACTCCCTTGTGCACGCTACCAGACAGTGGCTCCAACAGGTTGGTCCAGAGTTTTACCGTGCAGGTATACAGGTGTTGGTTCCAAGATGGCACAAGGCAGTTGAGAGGGATGGAAATTATGTGGAGAAATGAAAATATTGTTCCTAAACGATGTACCTACACACTGTAAAACTTTGAAACATGTAGAATAAAAGATGGATTTAAAAAAAAAGTAGTGTACATTTCTTTTGGAGTGACTCTCGTATAAAGAATAAAATTTATTAGATTTTAAAATTTTTAAAGAAGAAAATGAGAATTTGATATTTGCAATATAGGCAAATAAGATTCAATGGTTTTTATTTATAATGAATAAAAATTATTAGATTAGGAATTATTTAAATGAGAAAGTGGAAATTTGGCTTTTTGATATCGACAAATGGGATTTTTGGGAATTTCGATTTTTTCTTTTAATTAAATTAAGATTTCCTTTGCTAAATTTTTTAAAAGCTCAGCCTTCTTTTTCATTTCTTTTTCTATTGTGTTTAGGTAAAATTTAATTTTTAGAAATGCGGAAAATGAAATTTTTTTGTTGGGGAGAAATGGGAAATTATATCTTTGGCTGGGATCCTGGAAATTTGACACAGAGATGCTCTTTGAGCTATAAACTCCCATAGACATACTACCTACATTATATAGTGAACAACTTAATTAACAAATACTTCATTTATTTGAGTGCTGAGTTGTTATTGTAAGCAAAATAATTATTTCTTTACTTTACACTGATCAGTCGGAACATTATGACCACCTACCTGATAGCCAATATGTCTGACCACTTTTGACATCAATAACGGCGCTGATGCATCGTACTGTGGAAGCACTGAGGCCTTGTTACGTCACTGGAAGGTGCTGTCAATACATCTGCACATACAAGTCACCTAACTCCCTTAAATTCTGTGGAGGGTGCAATGATCAGTCACATCGCAAGTGTTTTTGATCGGCTTCAGATTTCATGAACTGGTCAATTGGAACTCGCAACAATGTTCCTCTAACCAGTTCATCACACTTCTAGTCTTGTGACATTTCGCATTATCTTGTTGAAAAAAGACATTGCTGTTGGGAAACATGATCATGATCAAGGGAAGTACGTGGTCCGCAACCAGCATGCGATACCCATTGGCCACCAAGGTGCCTTGCATGAGCTCCACTGGATCCATGGGTGCCTATGTGAATGTTCCCCAAAGCATAATGGAGCCGCCACCAGCTTGTCTCCGTCAACCAGTATAGATGTCAAGGAGCTGTTCCCCTGGAAGATAGCATGGTAAAGAAGGTATCATGATTGATTAGACCATGTAACACTCTGCCACTGCGTCAATGTGCCACTGGTCACACATCCCTTTGAATAACGGCTGCCAATGTCATGCAGAGCCCCATTCTTAGGAGTGTTCAGTGCACTGTGTGTTCAGATACACCTTTACTCTGCCCAGAATTTAAGTCTGATGTAAGTTCCGCCACAGTTCGCCAGATGTCATGTTTTACCAGTATGCTCAGCCTAAAACATTCGACACCTGTAATGAAGGGTGGCCGCCTATCCCCACTACGTCTGAACATGGTTTCACTTGGATGAAATTTTCACACTACAGCGGAGTGTGCGCTGATATGAAACTTCCTGGCACATTAAAACGGTGTGCCGGACCGAGACTCGAACTCGGGACCTTTCCCTTCCACGGGCAAGTGCTCTACCAACTGAGCTACGCAAGCTCGACTCACGCCCCGCGCTCACAGCTTTAATTCCGCCAGTACCTCGTCTCCTACCTTCCAAATTTCACAGAAGCTCTCCTGCGAACCTTGCAGAACTAGCACTCCTGGAAGAAAGGATGTTGCGGAGACATGGCTTAGCCACAGCCTGGGGGATGTTTCTAGAATGAGATTTTCACTCTACAGCGGAGTGTGCGCTGATATGATACTTCCTGGCAGATTAAAACTGTGTGCCAGACCGAGTTCGAGTCTCGGTCCGGCACACCGTTTTAATCTGCCATGAAGTTTCATGGTTTCACTTGGTTTTGACACGTGTTGAGAACACTCACCACAGCACTCCTCAAACACCCGATAAGTCGTGCAGTTTCCGAAATGCTTATGCTGAGCCTCTAGGCCATCAGAGTCTGCGTTCAGTGAAAATCAGATATGTCGTATATCTTCCCCATTCTTCATGGGGCACACACTTACTATATGCACTGCGTGTGTGTCTGACTAGCAGTCATTCCTATCTAGATGAAGCTTTCATCTCCTGGACGGGTTTATAACAATAGCAGATCTGTGATTATAATGTTCTGGCTGATCAGTGTGTATCACACACATGATGTGCTAACCTGTAGGCTCAATTTTTGTGACTCATACATAACGAAAATTCGTGTAGTGTAGTGTGTGCTGCCGGCCGGTGTGGCGTGCGGTTCTAGGCGCTTCAGTCTGGAACCGCGTGACCGCTACGGTCGCAGGTTCGAATCTTGCTTCGGGCATGGATGTGTGTGACGTCCTTAGGTTAGTTAGGTTTAAGTAGTTCTAAGTTCTAGGGGACCACAGA
The DNA here is from genome assembly GCF_021461395.2 of Schistocerca americana. NCBI lineage: Eukaryota > Metazoa > Arthropoda > Insecta > Orthoptera > Acrididae > Schistocerca > Schistocerca americana. The sequence goes on from NC_060127.1 coordinate 200,233,881, forward strand.
TGTTAAGTCCCATAGTGCTCAAACCCATTTGAACAATTTTTTTAAATATGTGCTGAATGATTTAATTATATTTTTAAGCGTATGAACTGTGTTGCAATGTATCATAAAAGTTGATGTGATCGTAGAGGAGACAGTGTAGATTGTAGCAGGCTGAAATTTCAATGGGGTGACTAGCCAGGAACTGAGTTGGGAACTCAGGAACTGAATGGACTGCAAAAAAAAAAAAAAAAAAAAACACAAGTGGGCCACTGAGCAGGAGGCAAAGATTTGTACCCTTCAGGCCTAATTATAATACGTGAAACTTGAAAGAGAGAGGTTAAATGGGAAAAACGATCATGCATGTTGACTAAAGGTAACAAGCGATTGGCGAAAGGGCAATAGTCCTTCAACTTCTTCGTCCGCATTTGAGCTTACACTATCGAATAAATTTGACCTGTTTCCTGAAGAAATAGGGGAAGAGCCTCATCTAGCTGCAGTTCACAATATGAGCAGCAGACTTCTAGCGAAGAAGGTAAGTGCATGTCGATATCAAAAGAGAGTATTATGGAAATCCGGTACGGGGTTGCGCGGAAGTTGAATGATCGCTGGAGCAAATGGACCTCGATGGACGATAGAGGGCAGCGTAGCCGCAGCGCTGCGCTAGCCTAGTGAATGCTGCACCGCCTCGCCATCAGAGTGCCCAGCGGCCGGCGTTAATGCCGCCGCACCACGGCCGCTCGGTCGGTCGTGCACTTCGTCTGACAGCATTACTTACCCTCTCCACCGTACTACTGACTACTCGTCATCGACTTCTTTGGTACTGGGTGTCCCTTTTGGTCTCGATTTGGATTCTGGCTTGTACTTGATCTGTTGACAAGTGTTGCGTCGAAAGTCCGTTGCACTTTGTTGTCGCACAAGTAGCTATTCACTTACACTTTTTGTGGTGGCTCCAGTCCTGTTGCTCGACGCTGGAGTAGGTTTGAGTCCCGTCCGCGGGCAGTCTTCCCGCCTTCTGTCACCATCGTTTCTGTCCTGTTTTTGTGACGTGAGCGTCGGTATCGGGCTGCTCGCGGCTATAGCAGAAAACACTCTTCCTGCTAAGTAGTACAATGGGAGGAGCGTAGGCCACATGTTAGAGGACAATGTAGGAACAGGATACGTGGTCCCAAATGTAGTGGAGCCAAGTTCTGGCCTTAGCCAGGTGACAGAGGACATAGGGAATTCGTGGAAAGGTTTTAGCAAAGAGGCTCAGGTTATGAGTAGTAGCTGGACTGGGGAATGGCCTGGGTAAGAACAGTAATATTAAAGCGCTAGGGGTGACCTAGCTAAAGTAGTAGCAACTACACACACAAATGTGAGTTTCTTGGAGATCTTAACAGCAGTATGACCAGTCCTGTGTTAACACTGCTGTGATCAATGCGAACAATGAGTTGAGCAAGCTGCTGTTGACTGAAATGGAATGTCGTGTAAATGCAGTGCTACAGGTAGGAGATGCAGATACCTTGGACACACTGTAATGTTGTAACTTTAATTTGGTATGCTGATATCGGTGCTAATTGACAATGAAAGTGGGTTAAAAGCCGTGATCTGTCTGGGGACGTTAACCGTGGATTACTGGGCAACTGTTTCATCAGATATTTAGTCTAGGTTTACCAAGCAGACTAACATTAATGATAATCTTTTAATAGTCATACAAAACCGGTAATATATATATATAAAAAAAGGAGAATTTAAATAAAAAGAAAGAAATCAGTTTATATTTGGAAATTTATTTTAAGATTGTTCATTGAGATTTCAGCATATTATACGTGAGTTATAACGGAGCTGGTGCCTTATTTACGATTGAAAAAATGTGAGATTGTAATCTTACGGAACACATAAAATATGGAGCCAAGACTGGGAGACTGCATACAACACTACATTCATAAAATAACACACGAAGAACATTGAAACATAAGCAAGAAGAAATTAACCACAACCAACAGATTCAGTTTTTACCCAAAGAAATTACGTTCATACCACAATCCTGTCCGTCATGTAATTACCACACACTGGTATACTAAATTCATATTAACTCTTTGTGAAATCTTCGCAAAAAGAATAGCTGAGGGCTACTTTGACGATTACACCACATGCTTCACGTGGTCAACTTGGTTTACACAAAGCGTACAACTCCACAATAATTTTGATAATTAAAATAAATTAGATCGAAAAGCAATTGACAAAAGAAAAACCTTGAACTGGTTACTAACGTCTTACTATTAACCTGATGGGTCAAACAGTTATATAAGCACGTGGTAGTGGTCTCGCAAAGTACACCCCACGTGGGCTGAACATAAAGAAAAGTTGCTATATTGAAAATATAGTCAAGACGAGACGTTATAATCACACAAGCATTCGCATTTAAGATTGATCTTAGTTAGAGTTACTGATCAACACGTAGTTCCACTTTACTCACAAAGTAGTAACAAAGCAACTACCGGAAAATAATCTGAACTTCACACGAGAACTATATTGCGCTACAATTTAAGATAACATCGGATATTTTAGACCTAAACCCGAAATAAAAGTGATTAAATTTTCAGTTAGGCTGAACTTAAGAAATCCATTGTCCTACGGACTTAACAGACACGCGCTTAGCCGGAGATCTTACCACTTCAGACGCTCGCCACGGCCACCCTGCAACTACGCTACTGCCGAGTGTGCTTCCTGAGGGTGGCTCGCAAAGACAAACGGAAGTGGCCAGAGGGGCAGCTTCCTATACCAACATGACAACGGACGGACAGAACCATACTACGGATAGAAACCTCTTTGCTTTTAGGAAGCGTAGCTACCTGTTCCGACGTTGGTCCTACTGTTCTCTAGCAGACAGGCTTGTCTGCTACCCTCAAGCATGCAACTACAAACACATTTGATCATTCATCCTCTCACACAGAAGGGAAGGGGGATGACAGTATCTTATCATATACAGTATATAAAAGAAAGCGGATGTAGGTTCCGTATGAGACTGTGTGACATGAATTACATATAAACTGTGTTTTAAAGTGTACTAGTGTGACAGATCGTTCTTGTTTATGCGTAAAAGTAACACGTTCCACTGCTCAGTCTCCTCCCAGATAGTCTGAAACGCCACAGTAAATTTAGAAGAGGAATTTATTCCATAAATGTCAACAGATTTAAGAAATCAAACATGAAAGGAATCCAACAGAGACCTTTCATAACCCCAACGCTCCGGGAAAAGACTGTGCAGGGAATTTTCTGGCCATGCTAGGACATTCCCAAGCAGGCTTCTCACACCCTACTTAAACCAAAAGTGTAAAAGAAAAGGCAAAAGGACACCAGCTACTTGCTAAAACACAATAATTTCAACACATCTTTAGAATCTACCAATTTCAAACAGAAAAAAAAGAACACAATCTGTGACACCTATTTAAAAGGTAGTATAGACCTAATTCGGTCAGCAAGTAAAAACAATGGTTCCTGTGTCATTAATATGAAAACAATTTCTGGTTGTTACCCTTATGGAGTTCACCAGTATTTGCTCATTGCAAGAGCCAACTGATCACAGGAAAATTTATGACTGTTTATTAACAAGAAAAATTTATGAAAATAGCAAAGGTGCCACAGCAATTAAAAAAAGAACATCAAATAACATCGGTATTAAAAAGTAGAACATAACAATGCACAATCTGCAAAAGCAACAAAATGATAAGAGAAAAAACATGTTTTACAAAGTGGTTATCGCAAAAAAAATTCTATATCGTATAAAACTAATAATTTGTAGAATTAAAATAACTATGTGGCACTCATTTAATCACTCTACTATATTTCAATTATCTAGCAAACAATGAGCACTGTGTCATCATACTGAAAATACAATTAATTATGTGATTGTTACCCTTAAGGGGTTCCTCACTATATATATGCCCCATGCAAAGGCTAATCGATCACAGTCCAATGAGAATGAATAGCAATCTGACTGATAAACGAAGCAATGCCACATGAATGAATTTACGAAACAAAATAACACAAATCTAATACATCACACAAGAACAAACATTGATCAATAAAACAGTACACTAGTCAACATCTAAAAAAAAACACCAATAAATAAAACACCTTGCAAAATACAAGAGTCAAAGTCTAAAAAGAACAATAAATAGAACACCTGCAAAATACGAGAGTCAAAGTCTAAAAAAAATAATAAATAGAACACCTGCAAAATACAAGAGTCAAAGTCTAAAAAAATAACAAAAATAGAACACCTGCAAAATACAAGAGTCAGTCTAATAAACACCAATAAATCGAATCCCTGCAACACACGAGTCAAAGTTTCTGTGACAGAAACACACATATATGCATTGAACTAAGAACCGTATAATCACTGTTCACTGATACACTCACTAGTTCCACTGTTCCGAGGCACAATATAAGGGGAGGGGAAGGGGGTGCGTCGCCGCAGCTGTCAGCAGGGATTTTTTGTCCATCTGTTGCGTGCAATCCCGCCGTCTCTGCCCTCTCATGAAGTTTCTCTTGGTGGTCTGTGTCACGTACATCTCGATTTGGTTCCATGTTTGTGTTGTCAAATTCGTGCGGTATCCTCGATTGACACGCCAGGTTGATATTCCTGGGCAAGGATGACACTTAATGGCTCTTCTTTTGTGCCACCCTTAGCGACCAGAGAACATCGAACCATGGTTTACTGTCGCTTGACAGTAGGCATCCGTCAGGAAATGTCGATAGGCGTCGTTGACGTCTGCAAGTTTCTCTGGACAGTATGTGTCAAAAGGCTCCACGCCCTTTGTGTTGTTTCTCCGCGGCCGTCTCGTCACGGTCGCGTGCGTGTGGTGCGTTGCCAGCAGATGGATTTCCGCGCGGTGGACCGCTCGCCCATCTCAGGTCATCGCATCGAGGAAGGGTCGCCCGGGGCGGCCGCCCATTAGCTCCAGGTGCAAGGGAAAGTGTTTGCCACGTACCCTTCTTTTGTTGTCGGCCGCGCTCCCGAAGTGGCCTGGCTGACAGCGTGTCCTGCTGGGAAACCCGCCAGTTTACAACTAGTCCGGCTGCTCCCGCTGTCTCTTAAGAGTTTTGCCGGTTCGCTTTCACGTTCTCAACTGCATTCACAGAAAATTTTTTTATCGTAGTTATGTGATTACACAATGTCATACATAATACCACTTAGTATTGTCTTTCACAATTTTTAAGAACAAACGTGAGACTTAATTTTGTTTTTTTGTTTTTTTTTTGTTTTAAATTATATGAATCGACAATATAAAATAAAATTTAAATGACTTGACAATGTAAAAGAATAAAAATGAAATGACTTTACAATGTAAAAAAATAAGAATTAAATGAACTGACAATATAATATTTAAATCCACATCACTAATGTGGTTCACTTACGTTTTAATAAAGCAAGTGCTACTTATTAATTCACTAAAATGAATAGGATTATGCCTTGTGCAAGTATAGGTCAGGACAGCATAGGGTTCACATGTTATTTACACACACATACATGCACACCTGTTGTGTATTCTACAAACTAACTACTCATAAACATGCATTACTCAATATTCTACTTCTATCCACTACTAGTTAAGCCAATAAGCTACTTCAATGCTATTTCAACGCCGTGTATATACCACTACAACATTGTTCTAATTCGTCCTCTTCTTGACGCTCGCGGCATACGTCTTGTCACATGATAAATATGGAGAAACTTTCCTTAAACATACACAGTAAAAAGAACAATGGTTATTTACACACCAAAACATTTATACCAGTTCGCACACCTGAAAAGAGACTCGCAATTATACATTTATCATACTCATATATTCACACATAAAACAGTAAGAAAATTTCATCTAAAATTACGTTATCACAAGAATTAATCACACAGATGGCTCTGAGAACGGTAAAAATGTCTGCACTATACAGGTTATACTACATTTTCTTACCCATTTTGCTGCGATTTCGTTCCTTCTTTAAGTTACCTCTCGCTTCCAAATCAGTCATTTCGCCTGTGGTGGTTATTCTGGATTCATTTCTTATGAATGGCAAAATTGTGGTCACCTCTATTCTGTAAAACAGTATCATCTTAACATATTGAACTTACAACAGACACAAAAGATCCGAATCCTCCTGCAGTTTAAATGACAAATGTTTTGCTTCATCCTTATTACCTTAAACCAAGCTTTCCTTCGTTCCCATAATCAAAATTATTTAATCATCCTCTACCTTCAAGAGGGAAATTTCCTCAGTACAAATCATATAGGCTGCAGTGCATCCCGCACCAGCGAAAACGGTAAGCTGTAATGCTCACAGCATCAGCAAAAATACATAAACGTCGCTTTTCTAGGACAAGTATTAACGCAGAATAATTTTTTAGGCTCTGGCTCAACATCAGTGAAGACTACAAAAAGGATCCACATTTCCGTTCCATTCTCCATTTGCTGGAAAACTGCTCGTATTTGACTGCCACAATAATATTTCAGGGCGACGTAAATTACACAAACCACAATTCTTCTTTCACCTTGAAGGGAATCAATCTACTTACGAAATCCACAGACAGCACTTTCCGTACTCAGCTATAAAGAACAAAAAAGACATATATCATCAATATTAACATATCATCGCATATTGGGAAGCCAATGGTTAAACAATCGTATTATCGCGTCCTGTTTTCAAGATTCCAGATTTACTCATTCCTTTCTCAGAGTTCTCCTGTCTTAAAATATTCATACAGCACGCATACTATAGTAAGAGATCCTCATTTATACTGACAGATATAGAATAGTAATAGATAGATAGTAGCACTGAAAGCAGAAAATCGGAAACAAGGCTACTAACAGCTGGGGACCTGGGTTTGCCAGACCCATAATACCCACAGATCGGATATTCCCCTGAGTTTTGCATTAATTCAACACAGATCTTGGTTCTCTCAGGAGCGACTCTTTTCAATTTACACAAAAAAAAAACATAAACAGCATTTCACTCGTTCACAAAGAAACCTTTTATCTTCACATTTGAACCAACCTAAATCCTAATTGCACAAGGAAAGAAAAAAAATTAAATACATCACTTCAATCAATCACATAGAAACATCTTTATCATTATTTTTACCAACATATTATTCAAAATGCATACGTCACAAATTTAAACTAATCAATTCTTTCTCCTCACCGTCCTCTCTACTTCTCACTGTCCTTTCTACTTATTTGCCATGTCGCTCATTTGTTCTGATTGGGCGCCTTCTGCGCTGATCATTTGTCATTGCCGGTTTTGTTCATTTCCATTTGCTGGATTATGTCTAGGATTGGCCGGCCGAATTTCAACATCATGAGGTGCTCCCCCTACAGTCCTATTCCCACCGTATTCATCGTAGTATCGATTCTGGTTGCCGTACCTGTAGCGTTCACGATCTTGTCCACGTCCTCGATCATTTCCGTTGTTCCACCTGTGTTCGCGACTGTCACCCCAGTTTCTATACGGCCGGTCCCGATTATTGTTCCGTTCGCGTCGCGACGACCAGTCACGCCGTTGATTAGTAATACGGCCACGACTGCGGTCGCGCTGCTGTGCCCCGTAATAACTTTGTGCCTGATTAGGCGGGCATTCTGCTGTATTATATTCCAACTCTTGGAGAAGTGTTTTAAACGTTTCCACGTCCTCTTTGCATCGTCCCGCAAGAATGACGTGCCGCAAGTGCATCGGCAATTTGGTGATGCATATCCTACTTAGTTCCGCAGGCCCGTATGGGTCGTATAAAAATTGATTTGCCTGCAGCATGTGGTCGAATAGGCGTGCAGGGCTGCCGAAACCAGACTGGTTCAAATTTGGCAGCATAATTATGCCATGTTTGACCCTGTCTTGTGCCGCTTCCGACCAATAGGCGGAGAGAAAGGCTTGTCGAAACTCCCGAGTGGAGTTGCAGTGACGCGCTGCCGACCTCATGCGAATCGCCGGTTCGCCTTCCAAATAGCCACACATATATTCTGTCTTATGTCAACTTGCCCAGTCGGGGGGAAGACAAAACTCAAATTGCTCGAGCCATGCACGTGGATGTATTCCTTTTTGCGAATTTCGGAATATCTCAAACTTTCTTACCGTAAGGAAATGTTTGAAATCAAATCCCCGCATTTCCTCCTGGCGAGGCCCTTGAATGTTTCTGTTTCTCTCATGTCTGCCCCTTAAATTACATTCTTCCCTGTCGTCAAAATCTCCCTCGTGGCCGGAGTCCCTCTCTGCACTGTTCGTACGGCTATTTTTTGTGCTATTGGCGAGTTCGGAATCACACGCCATGCGGTTTTCCAGATGCGCCACGCGTTCTTGTAATTCGCCTGTTACAGCTCTGTTTTGCCTGTTCACTTCGAACTGTCCCTTCTGAAATCTCAGAAGCGAACGCACTTCTTCGGTCTCTGCGGCCGCTACCGGTGTAGTATTGTTCTCGCTTTCCGTCAGCTTCATCGTGCCTACAGTGTCCGCTAATGCCGCAATCTTATCATCAATTTGTCTCTTGTCCTCCGCCCCAGTCTGCTTCAATTGTTCTATTTGCTGTTCCAACGCGTGGATCGCTAAACTGTTGTCCGCTATTGTGTTGCTAACGGACGTGGGACAATGCGTTTCCGCCTCTTGGACCCTCGAGAGTGCCTGCTGGTGTTCCCTTTGGCATTCTTCCCTCAGCTCTTGGAAATTCCTAAGTAGCCGTTCTTCGCTTTCTTTAGATTCGGCATCGCGACTCCGCTTGCTCTGTTCTAAGGCTTGCAGACGATCATCGATTTGTTCAAATGTACGGCCTAATTCTTTCATAATATCACTTTTTATCTCACTTGCCAGATTGTTTATTCTTTGTGAGATATCATCGGACACTCTCTGCATCGACTTGTCGACTTTATTTGTCTGCTGGATTAGTTTTTCGTCTATTTGTTCGCCTAGCTCTCGGATCGATTTTTCAGATTTATGCGTCATTTGTTCGCCTAGCTCGCGGATCGATTTTTCGGATGATTCTTTTTGTTCTCGGAACGATTTTTCTGATGATTCTTTTTGTTCTCGGAACGATTTTTCAAATGATTCTTTATTTTGTTGCAATAAGGCTTTCATGAGTTCTGCCAAATCAATTTGGTTAGTTGGAGGCAAATTAATTTGTGGCTCTGATGTGAGCCCGTTCGTCCTGTCTTGCATTTCGTCTGAAGTATTCCCCATTTCATTTTCGGAACCGCCCGACGCGTTAACATTCGAAATTAAATTATCCCCTTGGTCCATGTTGCTTAGGTTGTTGGACCGCTTACTTTTAGTTTGGTTACGTGTCTGCATTAGTGCAATTTATAACCGGTATGCGACACAATAATCAAAATATATGTGTCTCACAAAAATTACGATAGTCACACGAAAGATACCCAACCTAGTACGCACTTTTTCACACGCAAAACAAATTTTTATCTTAGATCGAAACAGTGGAATTTACAAGCGAGAATAAAAAAAACACACAGACATATAAAACACACAAATATAAAAAACACAACAAGACAAACAAGGCAACGCCGATCAACAACGCCGTGAATCTTTTGAAAGTCTGCTCGAAAACAACGCAGAAGTTGTTTGAGCGCAGTAGGGAAAAAAAAAATTAAGATTATAACACGCTCGCAATCTAACGTTTCAGAGATTCCAGAGTCTAGCGGAATCACAGAACAGGGTCGCCATGTGTGATGTTGTAACTTTAATTTGGTATGCTGATATCGGTGCTAATTGACAATGAAAGTGGGTTAAAAGCCGTGATCTGTCTGGGGACGTTAACCGTGGATTACTGGGCAACTGTTTCATCAGATATTTAGTCTAGGTTTACCAAGCAGACTAACATTAATGATAATCTTTTAATAGTCATACAAAACCGGTAATATATATATATAAAAAAAGGAGAATTTAAATAAAAAGAAAGAAATCAGTTTACATTTGGAAATTTATTTTAAGATTGTTCATTGAGATTTCAGCATATTATACGTGAGTTATAACGGAGCTGGTGCCTTATTTACGATTGAAAAAATGTGAGATTGTAATCTTACGGAACACATAAAATATGGAGCCAAGACTGGGAGACTGCATACAACACTACATTCATAAAATAACACACGAAGAACATTGAAACATAAGCAAGAAGAAATTAACCACAACCAACAGATTCAGTTTTTACCCAAAGAAATTACGTTCATACCACAATCCTGTCCGTCATGTAATTACCACACACTGGTATACTAAATTCATATTAACTCTTTGTGAAATCTTCGCAAAAAGAATAGCTGAGGGCTACTTTGACGATTACACCACATGCTTCACGTGGTCAACTTGGTTTACACAAAGCGTACAACTCCACAATAATTTTGATAATTAAAATAAATTAGATCGAAAAGCAATTGACAAAAGAAAAACCTTGAACTGGTTACTAACGTCTTACTATTAACCTGATGGGTCAAACAGTTATATAAGCACGTGGTAGTGGTCTCGCAAAGTACACCCCGCGTGGGCTGAACATAAAGAAAAGTTGCTATATTGAAAATATAGTCAAGACGAGACGTTATAATCACACAAGCATTCGCATTTAAGATTGATCTTAGTTAGAGTTACTGATCAACACGTAGTCCCACTTTACTCACAAAGTAGTAACAAAGCAACTACCGGAAAATAATCTGAACTTCACACGAGAACTATATTGCGCTGCAATTTAAGATAACATCGGATATTTTAGACCTAAACCCGAAATAAAAGTGATTAAATTTTCAGTTAGGCTGAACTTAAGAAATCCATTGTCCTACGGACTTAACAGACACGCGCTTAGCCGGAGATCTTACCACTTCAGACGCTCGCCACGGCCACCCTGCAACTACGCTACTGCCGAGTGTGCTTCCTGAGGGTGGCTCACAAAGACAAACGGAAGTGGCCAGAGGGGCAGCTTCCTATACCAACATGACAACGGACGGACAGAACCATACTACGGATAGAAACCTCTTTGCTTTTAGGAAGCGTAGCTACCTGTTCCGACGTTGGTCCTACTGTTCTCTAGCAGACAGGCTTGTCTGCTACCCTCAAGCATGCAACTACAAACACATTTGATCATTCATCCTCTCACACAGAAGGGAAGGGGGATGACAGTATCTTATCATATACAGTATATAAAAGAAAGCTGATGTAGGTTCCGTATGAGACTGTGTGACATGAATTACAAATAAACTGTGTTTTAAAGTGTACTAGTGTGACAGATCGTTCTTGTTTATGTGTAAAAGTAACACGTTCCACTGCTCAGTCTCCTCCCAGATAGTCAGAAACGCCACAGTACATTTAGAAGAGGAATTTATTCCATAAATGACAACAGATTTAAGAAATCAAACATGAAAGGAATCCAACAGAGACCTTTCAACACACCTTATACTTGCATGGGAGAGGCAAAGAAGGTTGGCTGAGCTTCTTGCAGAAAATATACGGGGAGCCTCCACCACATAAGCAAGATCCGTGTGGTTATTTGTGTCAGAGGTGTAAATTTTCAAGCTGAGATCGGGATTCAGGTACCCTGTTTCTAAAGAAGTCAGCATAACAGAAGCGCCTCACAAAATGCTTAAGGATGCACAGAAAATTAAGGTTCGCTTGTTTCATCAAAATAGTAGAGGATTGAGTTAAAAAAGGTACAGGAGGTAGATTCATGTCCGTTTGGAAAATTTGAGAGTTGTAAAAGGATAGACATCCGGTGCCTATTTGAGCACCACATAACATACAGGATTACATAAGTTACACATAAAGTATTGTACTCTAGCGTCTTATTAATGCAGGACCAATATGGGAAAGGAAGAATTGTTACATATTTTATGACAGAATGGAAGTTCAAAAACATGTGGCAAGTAGATTTTGTAGTTATCAGCAAAAAGAAGTGTATTTTTGTGAATTAATGCTGGAAAATAGTTCACTTTTAATTGTAACTATACGTAGATCTCCACTGCAGATTTTGAAATGACTGTGAGGGCCCCAGGGGCCCCACAACTTACGAATACGCGTGTGGCAACCACATGGCCCCTTAGAAAAGTCTGACATTACTGCCACTTACGTGTGTCAGGCTTCTTCTGCATTACTTTCTATCAGCCTACCCTGGCCATCTCTTGCTTCTCGACTCCGAAGGAATTAGTTGTCGAGGCATGAGGATGATGTCTATTTTCCATTTGTATTTCTAACGTCGGAGACGTTGGACAAGATGGTATGGGGTCGTGGGCATAGAAGGAAATCTTAGCGTCTGTTTACATAGAGGCGGCTACAGACAATATAGGACTCATGTTGGGTGGCTCAGTATGGCTGCACAACCATATGCTTATGAGGATACGAATGGCATACTACCACATTATTTTTCCCAGAAAACATGATGTGACTTTATTTATGTAAGAATCCAGAGGCAAAACATCCCTTCAATCGATTCTGAGATCTATACATTAGTGTAGGTGGAGGATGAAGAAAGAATGACAAACGAAGTAGGAACTCGGAAGGGAAATTGAGGATTGGAGCATGGAGTATGCCCACACAACTGTAGACTGAAAAGCTTGAAAATGCTAAGAGGGAATGATGAGTAAAAGATTGGATGTGTTAGGTATGTGTGGAGCAACATAGGGGAGTAAGGAAGAAATGGAGAGTGGACAGTACGAATTGTTTTACTCACACAGGGAGAAGAGAAGCAGCTATGGTGTAGCAGTCGTAATAGGAAAATGTCTGATGAAAAAATATTGAAAGTGGAGTACATACATGAAAGTCTGATGGTATTGAGATCAAGAGGTGGCAAGAAGGATATCATATTAATAGAAATATACAATCCGGTAAGTCAGTACGATGATGAGAAAGTAAAGGACGATTGTGAATAGATTGAAGAAGTTATGGATAAAGAAAAAAAGAAACGCCTGCATCATCGTAATGGGGAAAAGAAGGGGGATGGGTTGGAAGATTTTCACTGGGAAATAGGAACGACAGAGGTGAAAGGCTGGGAAACACATTGCTTTAACGTCACAGAAGACGAATTATACATGCATATCTAGGTCGAATGAAGAAGGATAAATAATTGGTTATATCATAATGCAGAACAGATAGAAAATCCGCATAAAGAAAGCCAGAGGATATACTGGAGCAGACATAGGTTCGGGCTACAGCTTCGGGATGGTAGATCTGCTAATAAGGTTCAAAAGAGTAAGAAGAGGAAAACCAAAAGAGAAATTTGATCTAGAACGACAGAAAAGGAAGAAGAAAAGGATGCTGAGATGGAAAGCACAGTTATGTCAAAATGGGATAGAAGACGAATGAAGAGAGTGTGAACGAAAAATGGAAGAGAGTGGGACGAAAGTCTAGGGAAACTGCTGTAGAATTTGTACATGTGAGGACATTTGAGAGAATAGTATTAAGTATGGGTAGCAACTACGGTGTTTGACGAGATGAAACAAAGAAGAAAAAGGAAGACAGTAACAACAAGAAGGGAGATGAATGGACGCAAATGAGAATAATGAATTAAGGAGAGAAACAGAACAGGCAAGGGAGACATGGATGAAAGGGAGATGTAAAGAAATATACATATTGAAATAGGGAGGAAAAATGTATAGATTATCTGTATAGATTATCTGCCGCCCTAGTTTCTGAAGCAAAGTAAAGTAGCACAAATATGGAAGTAGGAAGAAGTGATTGTACAGTGGTACATGAACTGGAGGAAATGATGTGGAGGTGGCAAGGATATGTAGTGCGCCTATATGAGACTGATCAAGAACCAAACGATACAGAATTAGAAGTACAGATGAGAGTTATAGTCAAGCCAAAGAATGTTGCATCTTGGTACGAGAGATGAAGAATCATAAAGCAAGTGGAATTGGTGGATTACCAGCAGAATTGCATAACAGGCTTTGGAGTACGGGTGTGAATGAGTTAACTTACCTATGTACTAACATACATGTAAAAGATGAATGGCTAGATGACTTTCTCTCAGCACTAATGATACCGATTGAGAAAAAACGCAGTGACAAGAAATGTGAGGATTTTAGAGCTGTAAATATGATTTCTCATGCGGAAAAAATTCTAGTAAGAGTGACAAACAGAAGCCTTCATGGAAGACTGGAAATAGTATTACATAGGAGCAGCACGGATTTAGAAAAGAGAAAGGTACAAGAGATGCAATTGGACTGTTGAGAATTATAGGTTAGAGATACATTGAAAGTAGAAAAGAAGTTTATACTGTATCGTTGACTTGGAGAAATCCTTTGCCAGAGTATAGTGGAATAAAATAATGGGCGTTCTAAGGGAGATTGGAATTGAATAGAGGGATAAAAGGTTGATTAAGAATCTATATACGTTACAGATGGGGATGAGATGAAAGAGAAAAGTACAGGTGGAAGGGGAGTGAGTCACAGCTGCTGTTACTCCCCAACATTGTTTAACATATATTTGGAGCATGTTATTCAGAAATGTTTGAAACGAAAAAAAGGGTGCAAGTTGGTGATAGGAGGATAACTTATATTCAATTTTCAGATGACATGGTGTTATTGACAGAGATCGAAATGAATTAGATTGGAATGTTAAAAGTATTAAATGAGAACTGTGAGGAATTTGGAATAAGAATTAATAAGAAAAACATAAAATGTATGATGATAAGTGCAGGACATTTCTTTTCATTTCATCTTACAATAGCATCTTCAGCAACAACGAAGTTGGGACAGAAAAATAAATAAAAAGTTAGTGCTTTCAAATATCTGGGGAGAGGAATAATTACGGAAGACATAAGATGCAATAAGCATGGAGAAACACGTATAGCAGTAGCCAAGGAGATGTTTAATAAGAAGAGGAGGCTTCTATATGAGTGCATGTATAGGGAGCTGAGGAAGAGACTAGAGAAGTGCTTTATATGGAGCGTAGCGTTATAGGAAGCTGAGACGTGGACACTGAGGAAAGAGGAAGAAAGAAGAAGAGAAACACTTAAAATGTAAATTTGAAGGAGTCATCGATATGAGCCTTCGGAGCCAAAGGCCCTTTCGTGTACCCTTGGTGACTGCACTACACAAAGCGTTATGCCTCGCCTGAACTCTTCAACACGGACAATGGACTGTTGATGACTTGAAACATGTTGCCTGATCAGAAGAGTCTCGTTTCAGATTCTGTCGAGCGGATGGAGGTGTATAGGTAAGGAGACAACCTCATGAATCCATGGACCCAATACATCAGCAGGGGCTGTTCAAGCTGCTGGAGGCTCTGTAATGGTGTGGGGCGTGTGCAGTAGGAGGGATATGGGACTCCTGATACGTCTAGGCACGACTCTGACAGGTGACACGTTCGTAAGCATCCTGTCTGATCATCCGCATCCATTCATTTCCGCTGTGCATGCAGACGGACTTGGGCAATACCTGCAGGACAAAGCGACACCCAACACCTCCAGAATTGTTACAGAGTGGCTCAGGAACTCTCTTCTGAGTTTACACACTTCCGCTGCCCGCCAAATTCCCCAGACATGAACATTATTGAGCACGTGTGGGATGCCTTGCAAAGTGCTGCTCAGAAGAGATTTCCACCCCGTCGTACTCTTACGGATTCAGGACAACGCTGCAGGATTCGTGGTGTCAGTTCCCTCCAGCACTGCTTCAGGCATCAGTCGAATCCACGCCACGTCGTGCTGCGGGACTTCTGCATGCTTTCGAGGGCCCTACGCGAAATTAGGCAGGTGTACCAGTTTCTTTGAGTGTTCAGTGTATTTCGTTTATCTTGTAAACCCAGCCCAGTTACATTTCTGTAAACAATTATCAAAACCAATAAAAGTGATATTGTTTAATATGTTGCTGTATTAAGCCAAATTTTTATTTGAATATGTTTCTAAGCCAAAAATAGTGTTACCAGATTAACTTTTCTCTCTTGAGTGATGTTTGTAGACACCGCAAACTCGCAATAAAATCGCCTCGAATGTAAGTGGAAGTTACTGCCAATTTCTCGAAGGAATTAGACTTGTGCCTGTAGATATTTGTTTTTCAATATTTTCAGACCGATGATGTGTCAGGCATGCTGGGGTGTGATGCAAGAGTGGTTATTTTGTTTACAAAATACAGAGTATTGCGAAATTCCCGATACAAATTTCTGGGACCTGTAGTGCGGAGTGAGTGCATAATATTTTGAATGGAAACCCATGTCCATATACGAAATGTTTCCGTTCTATGACGATTTCAGTACAGATGTGTAGCGTGTCGATGTCTGCTGAGAGAAAGAGAAACGTCTCAGAGTTGGTTTCCTGGTATGCAATGGGGTAGACAGGATGAAGTGTGGTACTGTACGACGTCAGACGGTCACCTCGCGTGGGGTCGTATGCGAAGTTTAATTTACGAGACAGAGGAAGATCTCTTGGCACGAGTTGTGGCTGCAGCACTAGAAACTGAAGAAACACCAGGTGGGGTGGAGAGTGTGCAACAAAACATGCTTCATAGGTACATAGTCTGTAACGACGTTGGTGGTCGTCACATCGGTCTGCGGTTGTAATGCATCAGTGCTGTTCTGCACGTACAGTATGCTGCGTTATTTTTGTTCTGTAATAATGTAAACATGTGTTTAACTGTTAACACAAATAAATGAATATTTCCTTAACATTGCCTTTCGAACTATTACCTAATAACTGTACTGCGTCACGCCTAATTCAGTTCCTCAATCAGAAGTGGATGAATTAAACATCTGAACTCAAAATGTCGCAGAGTGCAAACGGTACGTTTCTGGATATGGGTTCCCATTCAAAATACACTCCTGGAAATTGAAATAAGAACACCGTGAATTCATTGTCCCAGGAAGGGGAAACTTTATTGACACATTCCTGGGGTCAGATACATCACATGATCACACTGACAGAACCACAGGCACATAGACACAGGCAACAGAGCATGCACAATGTCGGCACTAGTACAGTGTATATCCACCTTTCGCAGCAATGCAGGCTGCTATTCTCCCATGGAGACGATCGTAGAGATGCTGGATGTAGTCCTGTGGAACGGCTTGCCATGCCATTTCCACCTGGCGCCTCAGTTGGACCAGCGTTCGTGCTGGACGTGCAGACCGCGTGAGACGACGCTTCATCCAGTCCCAAACATGCTCAATGGGGGACAGATCCGGAGATCTTGCTGGCCAGGGTAGTTGACTTACACCTTCTAGAGCACGTTGGGTGGCACGGGATACATGCAGACGTGCATTGTCCTGTTGGAACAGCAAGTTCCCTTGCCGGTCTAGGAATGGTAGAACGATGGGTTCGATGACGGTTTGGATGTACCGTGCACTATTCAGTGTCCCCTCGACGATCACCAGTGGTGTACGGCCAGTGTAGGAGATGGCTCCCCACACCATGATGCCGGGTGTTGGCCCTGTGTGCCTCGGTCGTATGCAGTCCTGATTGTGGCGCTCACCTGCACGGCGCCAAACACGCATACGACCATCATTGGCACCAAGGCAGAAGCGACTCTCATCGCTGAAGACGACACGTCTCCATTCGTCCCTCCATTCACGCCTGTCGCGACACCACTGGAGGCGGGCTGCACGATGTTGGGGCGTGAGCGGAAGACGGCCTAACGGTGTGCGGGACCGTAGCCCAGCTTCATGGAGACGGTTGCGAATGGTCCTCGCCGATACCCCAGGAGCAACAGTGTCCCTAATTTGCTGGTAAGTGGCGGTGCGGTCCCCTACGGCACTGCGTAGGATCCTACGGTCTTGGCGTGCATCCGTGCGTCGCTGCGGTCCGGTCCCAGGTCGACGGGCACGTGCACCTTCCGCCGACCACTGGCGACAACATCGATGTACTGTGGAGACCTCACGCCCCACGTGTTGAGCAATTCGGCGGTACGTCCACCCGGCCTCCCGCATGCCCACTATACGCCCTCGCTCAAAGTCCGTCAACTGCACATACGGTTCACGTCCACGCTGTCGCGGCATGCTACCAGTGTTAAAGACTGCGATGGAGCTCCGTATGGCACGGCAAACTGGCTGACACTGACGGCGGCGGTGCACAAATGCTGCGCAGCTAGCGCCATTCGACGGCCAACACCGCGGTTCCTGGTGTGTCCGCTGTGCCGTGCGTGTGATCATTGCTTGTACAGCCCTCTCGCAGTGTCCGGAGCAAGTATGGTGGGTCTGACACACCGGTGTCAATGTGTTCTTTTTTCCATTTCCAGGAGTGTATTATGCACTCACGCCCCTCTACACGTCCTAGAGTTTTGTTACGGGAATTCCGAACATACTGTATATGCGCGTGAAACCGGCAGTATTTCCTTACCCTGTACCCAGATCAGAATAACGAAGTGTTTCGAAGCGAAGCACAGTTGAGCGTGGAAGGGGTTGATTATGTCAGCTCACTGGTGTGTGCGCGCGCAGTACGGCTGCAGCAGCTGTTGCTGTTGCGTACTGTATCACCTTCACACCGGCTTTTAACATGTGGTATTGAGTTCACTTTACAAGATCTTGACATCCTTGTGGAAAATCAAACTCACTCCCCTCTATAAAATGATACTGTGTTCCTATTAGTTGTATTTCTCAACAAAAGCGACAAATAGCTCACTGTATTTTACAGTGATCAGAATAAATAACGTTCAGTTGTCGTATACGATACGAAAAGTGTCATAAAGTGGATCTGAATCGTTCATGTATGTACAATAACTAACAACATTACAATAGTACAATCTGCTTGAGTATTTACCATTCATTGTAGTGTGTATGTAGAGTGTTATACCTGTGGAGGGGGATATTCCTTGATAATGAGATGAGATTTATTGTGCAAATGCAGTACACACCATTCAGTCAAAAATACCAAACACAAGCACAAAAATAAATACGATTTATGGCTAAGGTTAAATGCCACTTAGTTCAGAATCACTTTCTTCTTCTACAGTGTCGTTATCTGAGCTCTGATCTGTGGACGAGTCGCTGGAATTGCGCAAGGATATAATTTTATTTTCATTATTACTCTATACTCATTTCAATTTTCAGTGGTTCTTTAACAACAGTTTCTGCGCAGTTTACAACATTATTACACTTCTCTGGCGTCATTTCTGCTACTGCTTCCTCTAACAGTCTTGAATTTCTGACACAGTGAAGCTTTTGTTATTTATTGCCAAGTCATGTTTAATCTATGCCCAAATCATTTCGACGGCTTTGAAGTGGCAATGGTGTAGTGTAAGCCTACGGACTCTGTGGCAGTGTTCTCTAGCTACCTCGTCCAGAACAAACTGTTGAATCTGTTTCCAAGAGCTGCGTCTTATATAAATGTCCTGAATTTTCACACTGTGGCGTTTCAGTCATTCGACAAGCTCGGCCTTTTTAGTTGCCATCGTTGGTGCTTTATCTTTAATAACGGACTGGCAGGGAGGATTATCCATTACAATGACAGACAACCGATTTCAGTTTTCCAACAGTTGTCCCTCGAGTCACTTCGGAAAACTATCGTGGTTCATGTCCTGATGGCAGTTGTTTGTTTTCCGCGAGTTGTGAGCGAGGAGAGAGTTAGGTACGAAAACAAATGCAGTTTCAGCATGGAAGACAATTATCCATACGCCCTTTCCTACGGGACTAGCATAACTTCCACCACTGCTCTCATCTGTCCTGTCTTTTTTCACGGAAAGACGGGCTTTTATACAGGTTTCTTCGAGCCACACAAGGCCTTTAATCGGCACTTTAACGATGTTGCTTGAAAACTGACAACGCCAAGGTACGATGTCAGCTCTCTCCATTATAATTTTCCGTCCATTAATTTTTTGTACCGAAAACCAGAGGGTTCTGACAACCGTTAACAAGGACGCCTTGCTGCCACTGAATAACCCTGTCTCGTGAAGAGTATTCCACGGCCTTTTATTGTTGGTAACCGCAGTTTGGACGGACCAGACTCTTCCCTTGCAGCACAGTATCGCTCCCTATAAATTTTAGCTACTGTATTTTTATATATCTCCAAAGCGTCTGCAGTTCTCCGATTACCTTCGTTAGAGACAACAGAGATGCGACATTGGCTTTCTCCACCTCGAAATATTCCTTCACCGGGCACATAAACCCACGTGTCTGACGAGGCAAAACATGGGCAGATCACTGAACTTTCCCTTTAGCAGCCTCACGTTTTTTGAACACTTACATTACAAGCTTCAGACATGCAGTAGCCCAAAATGAACTCTCCACACAGAAAAATAAAGCACAGTGAAACAGCCCCCCAACTGGTTGCGTTACCAGCTGCGACCGTCGTCTGCAGCTGACTACAATAGCCGCTACCTACAGTAGGAGAGAGACCGTGGCTCAGCGCGTTCTCCGATTGACTATTGCTGTGGTAGCAGCCTTCCAAACAGCCAGATGTCAGTCACACTTATTTTGGTCTGAGTTTATTTACATAACATCCACTAACCTAGAAATTCCACAAAAAGTGAACTTCATAGCATTCAACACTGACTAACGCTGCTGATCAATATGTGAATGTCTTTCTTAATGTACAGATGGTCGTTACTGAACATATGTCGTTTGCAGCTATATTTCGTCGCGAAAATAATCAGAAATGCCCAACAACGGTATGCTTCCCACTAAATGGGAAGGGATGCTAGATTAGTAGATCAAAGCCATTTGTGGTGCAACTTGTTGGTCCAGGTTGCCTACATCAGGGGCATGTATGCACTCAGGGATAAACCTGTTGTTCTCCTTTGTTTCACAGGAACTTAACTCAATAGAGGAAAGTCCACTGGACCTGACGGGATACCAATTCGATTCTACACAGAGTACGCGAAAGAACTTGCCCCCCTTCTAACAGCCGTGTACCGCAAGTCTCTAGAGGAACGGAGGGTTCCAAATGATTGGAAAAGAGCACAGATAGTCCCAGTCTTCAAGAAGGGTCGTCGAGCAGATGCGCAAAACTATAGACCTATATCTCTTACGTCGATCTCTTGTAGAATTTTAGAACATGTTTTTTGCTCGCGTATCATGTCATTTCTGGAAACCCAGAATCTACTATGTAGGAATCAACATGGATTCCGGAAACAGCGATCGTGTGAGACCCAACTCGCCTTATTTGTTCATGAGACCCAGAAAATATTAGATACAGGCTCCCAGGTAGATGCTATTTTTCTTGACTTCCGGAAGGCGTTCGATACAGTTCCGCACTGCCGGCTGATAAGCAAAGTAAGAGCCTACGGAATATCAGACCAGCTGTGTGGCTGGATTGAGGAGTTTTTGGCAAACAGAACACAGCATGTTGTTATCAATGGAGAGACGTCTACAGACGTTAAAGTAACCTCTGGCGTGCCACAGGGGAGTGTTATGGGACCATTGCTTTTCACAATATATATAAATGACTTAGTAGATAGTGTCGGAAGTTCCATGCGGCTTTTCGCGGATGATGCTGTAGTATACAGAGAAGTTGCTGCATTAGAAAATTGTAGCGAAATACAGGAAGATCTGCAGCGGATAGGCACTTGGTGCAGGGAGTGGCAACTGACCCTTAACATAGACAAATGTAATGTATTGCGAATACATAGAAAGAAGGATCCTTTATTGTATGATTATATGATAGCGGAACAAACACTGGTAGCAGTTACTTCTGTAAAATATCTGGGAGTATGCGTACGGAACGATTTGAAGTGGAATGATCATATAAAACTAATTGTTGGTAAGGCGGGTACCAGGTTGAGATTCATTGGGAGAGTGCTTAGAAAATGTAGTCCATCAACAAAGGAGGTGGCTTACAAAACACTCGTTCGACCTATACTTGAGTATTGCTCATCAGTGTGGGATCCGTACCGGGTCGGGTTGACGGAGGAGATAGAGAAGATCCAAAGAAGAGCGGCGCGTTTCGTCACTGGGTTATTTGGTAACCGTGATAGCGTTACGGAGATGTTTAATAAACTCAAGTGGCAGACTCTGCAAGAGAGGCGCTCTGCATCGCGGTGTAGCTTGCTCGCCAGGTTTCGAGAGGATGCGTTTCTGGATGAGGTATCGAATATATTGCTTCCCCCTACTTATACTTCCCGAGGAGATCACGAATGTAAAATTAGAGAGATTAGAGCGCGCACGGAGGCTTTCAGACAGTCGTTCTTCCCGCGAACTATACGCGACTGGAACAGGAAAGGGAGGTAATGACAGTGGCACGTAAGGTGCCCTCCGCCACACACCGTTGGGTGGCTTGCGGAGTATCAATGTAGATGTAGATGTAGATGTTGTTCCCCCAACCGCTCCCACTGCCCTCCCCCCTCAGGAAACCTCTAAGCCACCCCCTCCCCTTCGCTGCTACAGGTACACTTTCAGGTCTGAGTTATTAGAATAGCCCCTCCCTTATCAATTTGATTGACTACTTAATTAAATTGATCAAATAATTAACCTCTTCCCACCTGGTAAAGCCCCTTCACCTCCCCCCCCCCCCAACCGGAAATTGGCGGGAAAAAGGCTCACTTCATCGGTCATTTGGAGGGGATTCAGTATGTGTGTGTGGAATATTGTTTAAACATTTTAGGCAATGTATAGAATATTATTTGATTATTTATAGCAGTGAATAGAATATAGTTTATTTATTTAATTAAAGAATTTGTCTGCAACTCGATTGCTGTGTATGGAATATTGTTTAGACTGTTTAGACAATGTGTGGAATATTGTTTATTTAAACAATTTATGGGATTCAAGGCAGTGTATGGAATATATGGAAATTAGTGGCCCTTTGGTGGAGAGGAAGGGTCTCATAACAGGACATTCAAGGCTATGTTGTTTATTTATAAAAAATTCAGTCTGTGTGGTTGGATTTCTCTTGCTCATCATTCTCTGCAGTTTGGAAACATGTGCGTCTTGTAAGAAGTAATTGCATGGGGAAAACATGTTGCATAAGCTAATGTTCATCCCTGTACTCTGGGTGTCTTAACTTAATGTTTGGCTCTTTGTTGGCACTTAACTTATTGTTCTGTTAAGCGGTTTTTCATGTCAGTCTCATTTCCTTAAATTATTGTACCACCTTTGATACCAAATTAAGTAATTAGTTTGGTCCTCCCACCATTTTATGGTACACTTTTCGAATTTCACACGCTTTTGAACGCCATTTCTGGCGCATTCTTCTTTGTCACCCACTCCCTTAAACTATTGTACTGCGTTGTACATAAAAATTATGCGAATTAACCTAGTGTTCTGCACTTAACCTGCTATTTTGCTCCACTTCACCCACTCACTCACAACTTCACCTTAACTACTGTACCAGTAACACCACGTTGATATAAAAAATTGCCTCCCATCTTGTTCGAACCAGTCTGTAGAGATCCATACGTCCCAGCACAAAGCATGTCCTGTGAATGAATCGAGCATTCTGACTGGCTCTTACTGAATTAACCCATCAAACTGCTGCTGCTGCCGGTGTGGGGGCACTATCTGCCTTTTTTTCTGCAGAGACGACTTTCAGCGGTAAAAAACTATTTTGTACGGATCGCCATATTGCACTGACAATTAAACCCTGCAAAAATGGTCTACAGTTCGTGAGATACATCTCACGTACTCACTGTGCCACAGTGGAGTGCCCACAGCCGACCCCTTACCCCAGGAGGACCTAAGTGGTAGGAGTTTGAGTGCGGTCAATACTCCCAGTGCAAACACTCATCGTGTTGAATCATCTCAAATTTCTGCAGAGTATACATGCAACACACACGGTCCTGAAGGCAACTGAATACAAACTGGGTATTAGTGCACTATTTACCCGTCCAGGGGAGCCGCGAGCCAAATTGTCATAAGCCAGAAACTTTCTTGGACGCTCTGAACCGATGCACAAAAGATGGACAAGCCACAGCTCAGAACAAAGGCATTACTGTTTCTGGTCCTGACCTGCTTGCTTGCTGCTGTGCTTTCTACGGCCACCTCACATTGATATTGGGGACCAGGCACATATCTATCAGTGTAAGTACAATTAAATATTATGATTGCTGCTGCAGTCTGACAGCGATCGATTCACAGGTAATGTGGTAATGTCTCCTCTTGACAGCCATGGTTCTGGAACCCATCTCAATATCTATAGCGCACATACTTTTCCACGTAAAAAAATCTTTCATTCCCCTTACGGCTATCGATGTGCTGAATCTATACATCCCTCACGATAGCACACCCACTAGCGACCACCAGGCTCTCGTACATGTATACCACAAAGCCTGCTGTACAAAGGCTAGGTCGGTTCCCTTCGGCACAAAGGAGTCACGGTTTCTGGCCCCGACCTATTTGCTTGCCTGCTTGCTTTCTACATTCATCTGCAGACTACGGAATTACAAGAACATGTGTATTTTCAATTGGTTTTCCAGAATATTATACCATTTACACGCTACTTCTCGAGCACATAGCAATATCGCTTCCATAGCACTATCGCTCGCGTAACATTATTCCGAAGCTATAAACTGGAAATTATTTCTCTAGAAACCCGAAACTTTAACTAGATGGAGCATGCTGTAAACCACAGAGTAACTAGAAACTTATCCCGTCTGCAAAGACCTCGAAAAAAATAGAGTAGACTGATATTTCCACTCGCGAATACCAATGTCGATGATGTAACAGGTTCCAAATCACCCCTATAATTTACAAAGTCAACTAAGGAGTTTCTCATATCTAGAGAACCAGCAAACGTGTCTTCCACCGGTCTTTCACCTGCTACATGTGCACACCACGATCGATGTTCTCTCAGCTAAATAAAGGCGCGAAATGTGGAGAAGCAGTCAATCGGACAATTTGCGCGGGAGGGAATAATGGTCCAGCGCAAACAAACTTTCATATTGAATCTTCTCAAATTTCCACGCTATCATGAAAGCTGTCCAACACGTACTAAGTATTAGATCGCTAATTGGCCGTGTAGAAGACGACACGGTTTGGTCAGCTACATTCCTGCGTCCCAACAAGCCTCTCCATTTGCACAGCTCCTACCCTTAGCTGCCGCGCCACGCACCCCTAGGCAGAATCGTCCTACATATTTGATCGCTATACTTGCAGTTAAATGTCACGATTGTGGTCTCAGTTGAACGACATTCAACAATGAGCGAAGTATCGGAAATACACCCTGCTGACGGCTGTGCCTCTGGAAATAGAAATATCAATACCATTTTGACATACTCTTCCCTTTGCTATCACAGTATTCCACATGAAATCTGCACTAACAAATTGCACCATAAACGGCTTTGGTCTACTACTTGCTAGAGGTTATGAATGATAGAAACAAACTTAATTCAGTACTGCACTTAGATAGGTATCACAAATTGAACTAAGCCAGGAACTTACTGTCACCTGTCTTTCCCCAGCCGCTGATGAAGGAACGTTTTCCCACGAAGGTTTCATTGACCTCGCTGAGGGAAGGCAACGTCACCAGCGAAATGTAACCTTGAGGACAAAATGTTAAATTATTTATACTGACAATATTTTATGCTTGAATTGCCTAAGTTTGGAAAGCAGTACCATGTAACAAAAGATATAGAAGAATATAATACACCTTGGTGTCGTCATGTTAGCTTGACAACAAGTCATAACCAGCAATACTATGAGGTGGTACTACAGGCGATTACCAGAATAATAGTGGCAGGCGCTTTAAAGCAGTCGCCAACTGTTCTGCGAAAGCATGCTTACGAGGAACCATTATTATTAAGTGATGAATCTCGGACCATGCTACAACCATCTATGTACCGCTCCCTGTCAGGTGACACTTTCACCAGACATGTGGTTATATGTTTTTCTCTCTTCCCTTTCATCGGCCGTTGTCTTAGTGGGAAAGGCAGATGAATTAATTGACGTATAGTCAACATAGATTTAGAAAAATCTTTCTAGTGATATACAGTTAGCTCTTTAATTACACATAGTGTTGACGGCTATCGACAAGGGATTTCAAATCGATTCCGTATTTCTAGATTTCCAGGCGGCTTTTGACAACCTATATCACATGTGGCTTGTAATCAGATACTTAAGGAATATTGTCCCAGTTATGTGATTGGATTCGTGATATCCTGTCAGAGAGGTCACAGTTTGCAGCAATTGACCGAAAGTCATCAAGTAAAACGAAAGTGATTTCTGGCATTCCCCAAAGTACTGGAACAGCTATCTAAGGTTGTTTGCAGATAATGTTGTAGTTTATCCTCTAGTAAAATCATGCTAAGATCAAAAGAAACTTCAAAACGATTTACTAAAGGTATCTGCATGGTGCGTAAATAGGCAATTGACCCTATATGATGAAAAGTTCGAGGTCATCCACATGATTGCTAAAAGGTACCCTTTAAACGTCGGTTACTCGATAAACCAATCAAATCTAAAGACTGTAAATTCAACTAAATACTTAGGAATAACAATTATAAACAACGGAAATTGGAAGGGGCACACAGGGAATGCTGTGAGGAAGGCGGACCAAAGACTGCGTTTCATTGGCAGAACTCTTAGCAGATGCAACAGGTCTTCTAAAGTGACTGCCTACACAATGCTTGTCCATCTTCTTTTGGAGTGTTGCTGTGCGGTGTGGGATCCGCATCATATAAGATTAATGGGACACATCGAGAAGTTCAAATAAGAATAGCACGTTTTGTATTATCGAGAAATAGGGGAGAGAATATCACAGACATGGTACAGGATTTGAGGTGTACACCATTAAAACAAAGGCGTTTCTCGTTGCACCGACTTTCTCCTGTGAATGCGAAAACATTTTGTTGACGGCAACTATATTGGGAGAAACGATCGTCATGGGAAAATAAAGGAAGTCAGAGCTCGCATTGAAAGACGTAGTGTTCGTTTCTTCCATGCGTTGTTCGAGAGTCGAATAATGGAGAATTATTGTGGATGACGACATCCATATAGCCCTAAATGTGACGAAAATACTGGACTTCTGCTCAAAATATTACTGCAACTCTTTCACCATAGTGGGAGTCGAACTAGGCCTAAATGTGACGCATATATTGGATTTCTCGTAACATAAAGTGCCACTTGTCCAAGCTCAGCATAAATTGTGCCGCATGTAGCTGTTAAGTATGTTTCAGAATATTCCTGAAATACAGGATTATATCATTTAGATATAGCATGCACTGTTTCAGCTACAACCCTCACAACAGACCATCCAACAAACGGTGGAAAATCTCCATAACGCAGCGCATCGGGTATACGTCCTATGCTATCTTCCTGTTACAGAAGTAGTAGTCTCAACAAAAGTGATACACCTTTTTACAGCCATCCAATGATTTTTATCCCAGACCATAGACTGTTACTAGTTTCTATAATTCGGTCGTGAATTTGCTGATTCATAAAATCCGCCATAACAGGCCTCTTAGAGGCTGGGGCCTCGATCCCAGTGGTAATATGATGTTCTGCTAGTGGCCTAGCAAGGAACGGACCTGAAGGAGTAAGCAACTCTATGTACTCTCCTTTCTCCATTGCAGTATTTGATGCAGTATAGCCATCCAGTGTGTTCACCACGAGGTCCAGGCTCCAACTGATATAGTACACAGTACCACCACTGGAGGCACTGTTATCCATTCCACGAAGTAATCCAAGATGGCCACTGTGACATCAACTGATGATGCAAGTACCGTTACCCACAATGGCGGGAAACAGTGTGTTCACCTCGAGCTCTGGACCTAATACACAGTACTGCCACCAGAGGGCACTGTTGTCTGTTCCTTGATGTAATCCAAGATTGGGGGAGGGGGAGGGGACGGGAATGGAAGGAAACTCTGTGTTCACTACAAGGTCTGGACCTAGTACACAGTACTGTCACCAGAGGGCACTGTCATCCATTCTGTGGCATAACCTAAGATGACTGTATGGAGGGGAAAAGTCTCATCTTGTGCTGGGCTGCTGGAGAGAGTAACGAAGAAGTATACTTTATGTATTATGGGCAGTTTATTTAGGGAAGGATTTTGAAAAATAGTACATTTTACACACTGATACAAAACACACACTCTGACATGCTTGGAGTCACACCACACAGCCTACAGACCTGTGAACTACTCCTAAATAACGCTCAGCAGCCACGCAAACAACTCCTAAATTACCCAAATAATTTCAGTACAGGCATGCAAACTCTCTGTAAATAATGCAGTACACTGATGTGCAGACACAAAGTCAACTCGTAAACTGTCCAAATAATGCATAGCACAGCCTATAGACCTCTAGCAAAATAATGCAACAGTAAAGCAATCAATGTGCGCAAGCACCACCCACCACCCCTGTCCACTAGACCAGAGAGGAGGCTAGCGGCAGACCCGCAAAGTGACGTGGCTGTTAAATGCCATGCCACACACAGGTGCCTGTTCGAGTCCCTCAAGTATAAGGTGGCGGCATCCCGTTCATACTTGACACCTGAGAAATTCATCTCGAAGTACCTAGGCACCAATTCTGACTCGCCGGTCAGGAGCGAAGAACTATTTGCAGAGCGCAGATGCTCCAAGGGCATGCATGCGTCAAGGTCACCGCTGTACACAAGGCAACATGAGCCACTGCTTTCACGCCTCTGCTGCCTGCAGCGACTAGGTGAAAGTTGCTTCTATTTTCGGGTATACAGTTAGAGTTCTCTGAGTGTTGTACTGAAGTCACAGTACTCCAATGCATGCTCACGCTGCCCCATACACGAGACGCCTCTGGGCAGCATGAGTGTTTTACCATTGCTGATTTGTACCTGGGGATACTGACATCACCAAATAGGACAGGGTGCATTGTTCTTAACGAGGGATGCGAGCTACGTCTAGCCATGCTTACCTGCTCTGGGTGGAGACTCACCATCTAAAATGTTCTCAATCTTATACTGATATCAGATGGCTATGTAAAATGAGAGCCAAGTCGACCTCTCGGAAATTGTATAGTGCCCCTGAAATAGTTAACGATCGCTTTTCTAGGAGCTTTTGTAATGTCTCGGCTTGTATGCACGGAAATTCTTGCCCTAACACAACGAAAATAGCGCGGAATAAGGTCGAATACATTCTTCCTCGCGATCCTAACATGGCACCCTGTCCATCACATGCTACCATTGCTGCTTTCAACATACACAAACGTTCTCACCACTAAAAGCCTGTACACGCTCGTGAAAACACCGTTAATCATAAAAGCATTGTTGTTGTTTGGAAAGAGAGCACTCTCTAAACACAGGGGGAAATCAGAACGATTACGCAAACAGAATTCGAAGCACTGTCTTACAGAAGGGAAAAAATGACCGGAATTTTTGCTATCCTACAGCTACAGGTCTGGAGATGTCCTAATGCCACAGTGGCGGATGAGTGATGGCAATCCTACCAGAGATGGATTGTCTGCTTCAACTTTGAATACTTGCTTTCTCAGAACTTTCCGTACATACCTCTCCTCCACCTTTTTCTAATCAGTTTGTAGATGCTTCTATGTCCCGGCACAAAGGATGACTTGTGACTGTGTAGAGCATTATGATTGCATTTTGTACAGATCACCATCTTGCATCTGACAATGAAACCCTGCAACATGCCCTACATATCATCAAATACAGAAAGACTCTTACGCAATTACACTGCTTTCCCACTGACGACAGGAGCTTGAATATTAGAGCACGAAACAGATTTCCATCCCAGCAATATATCACCGCATACCATGTCGATGTAGTAAACATTCAATTCATACCCTGTGCCATAAAAAATCAGTCGTTTTACATCATTTGTACACATGCACATATACCGTGAAGACAGACAGCGCCGTAGACACTCCTCATTGCACTAGATATTTCCGTGTGTGGTTAGCATTCATCCACCCCAATGGGTGACCAGAGTGCCCTCAGCGGACCGAAATCACTTTCAGAACTGTTCTACAAATTAGGGCTCATTTTCCCCTCGGCAGAAATGCGTTCCTGTGTTCTACACCCATCCCCATACTCTGGGATTACAAGAACACATGCATTTCCGCATGGTTTGCAATAATATCATACCATTTTCGCTGTACTTCTCGATATCAAGAACGCAGCAGTATCCTACCGATCGCTCGCGCAACGTAATTCCTAAGATATAGACTGGAAATTATTTCTCCGGAAACCCGAAACATTTGCGAGGTGGAGCGTGCTGTAGGCCACTAAGTAACTAAAAACTTATCCCGTCTGTGAAGACCTTTACGTGAGGACTCGAAAAAAAATAGAGTAAACTGATATTTTCACTCACAAATACCGATTTCGGTGATTTAGCAGATTCCAAATCATCCCTATAGTTTACAAGGTCAACTAGGGTGTTTCTCATGTCTACAGAACCGACGAACGTGTCTTTCACATGCTAGATGCACACACCACAATCGATCTTCTCTCAACTAAATAAAGGCGCGAAATGTGCAGAGGCAATCAACCAAACAATTTACATGGGAGGCAATAACGGTCCAGCACAAATGCACTTCCATATACAATCTTCTCAAATTTCCATGCGATCACGAAAGCTGTCCAACACATACTAAATATTATTTCGCTAGCTGGTCGTCTAGAGGACAACACGATTAAGTCAAGTACGTTCCTACACTCCAACAGGCCTCTGCATCCGGGCAGATCTTGCCGTTAACGGGAAACGTGAATCATTCCCATCACCTGCGCTGCATGCCAAGCAAACATTGGTAGAACCACCCTAGGAAACTGGTCACATACATGTTTTATCATTGTAATTACAATTAAATATTACAATCACGGTTTCAATTGAATGACGTTCGACAATGAGTGAAGTATCGGAAATACACCATGCTGGTGGCTGTAGGTCTGGAAATAGAAACATCTGTACCATTCTTATGACTTGCCATACTCTTCCCTCAGCTATCACAGTATTCCACAGTCATCTCCTACCACGCATCTCCTCCTGATGATGAGGTCCCATACTCCAAGGAGCGTAGGGGACGATGCAGGAGACCTGCACCGCTGTACACTACTACTAAGAATAACACTTGACCAATAACTGATTTCAGACGATACAAAATAATACTGAGAGAAAATCAGCGATGGGTAGACATGTCTCATAACTTTTTCTCGTGGGTGTTACCACTGTGTCTTAGAATGAGAGCCGTAATCGCCTGGATGTTACAAAACCCGATCGCAACAACTACTGTGTGTTACTCTCATAAGCGGTCTTCTTTCTACAGGTGCGCACAAGTATCCATGTTAAAAGCTGTACTGGATTCATAATCCGAGGTATGGCATTACCATCGAATTAATTGGTTTTTCTGGACAAAAATCGCTGAATTTTGAAAGTGATTCGGCTAAGGAACGTGGTAAGAAACCGCTATCTGCAACTCCCTCACGCCGCTAGATATTTCTCCAGTATGTATAACGTTTTCTGTCTCGATGCCATGTCAGAGGTTTTGCGATACATCCACTGAGTTATAGTCGATGACTGATTGAGAAGGATCACAAACAGTAGCAGATGGTGTGCTAACAGAGGTCGTAAGAAATGTACACTAGCTTTGCAGATCTCTAGTGTTACACTGTCCACTAGAAATGATGTCTATGAATTGGAATCAAGTTCTTCCATTGAACCACATAACTGTGGTGGATCACAGCCACAAGTGAATCATATTTCTGGCACTAGCTTTGCAGATCTCTAGTGTTACACTGACCGCTAGAAATTATGTCTACGATTTGGAATCAAGTTCTTCCATTGAACCACATAACTGTGATGGATCACAGCCACAAGTGAATCATATTTCTGGCACTCTCATATCTCTAAACGTGTCACCTTCCTCGAACCTATCTGCTACAGTAAATCTCCAACGTGGTTTTAGTCAGTCACTATGCATCCTGCAACTGCTCCAGTTTCTGCAGTTTTGCGCATGTGATCGCTCCAGTTTAAGTTGGAACTGAGCAGAAGTCAGAGAAAGCCGTATCCAACAAGTTCCGCAACCCATGTAGAAACTTGAAACACCCCCGTTTAATTCCTTCATTGGGTTTTGTGTAATTTACCGAGGCCGCCAAACAGTTAATTATTATTATATATGACCGTGTGCTTAATGGATGAAAGGCTATCGGTTTTTCTGCTGTGGTTTCGGAGGTATTTCAACCGAGTGCGGCTGTTCTGAGATTGACTAGTGGAAATGATAGAAAGTTTGTCTATTATTAAGGACCACAAAGGTTGTGATGTACAAACTGTATTATATTTTCTACGAACACACAAATTCTGAGGCAGTTGCTACCTTCGCCTTACACGTCTAATTACGGTTATATCTTTTTATTGATGGTTGATTTTCAGTGCGTCGTCACACGCAATGCTGATGGTTAACATTCACAACAATCCTCACTGCAATCCATGGTTGTTGCTGGCCGACGCGGTTGACGCGAAACACGTAATTCGGCACTTGTCACTTTCGGTTTCATATCACTTGCGAATCGGTATTAGTGAGGGTCAACCCCACGACGATCAGGGGGACGTGCTCACTCGACATACTCCGGTGAATTTTACTCGACCACCATTCTTGCCCGTCTTTCCCGCACTACTTCTCTCTCGACACTCTCCAGTGCTACTCCGCACTCGATACTAGTCTCACTGCCTCCTGCAGCACTCAACAATCGACTCCTGTCTACTATCGACCTGGGCGTCGGATACTAGCATCTATGTTCGTGGGATCATGGATCCCTTACAAACTGTAGAAACAGAACGATCTGAGTTAGCGCAACAGGACCGTGTTTTCACCATTCGGTGGAAATGCGCGCATTGTGATGACAGATACTGCAGTCCGAAGCAGATTCGCATCCATTTACATCTGTCAGCCCAACATGCTGTCATCGTTATTCTGTACCATCCGACTGAGAAATATTACGAAATATAAAAGCTCCACGAACTTCATCCAATATAGAACTCACCTAGGCGCTGATGCTGGTGTGATGACGCATAGCTGCATGTGGGTCTGGCGCATAGAGAGAGTTGTTACGATGCTTCCCAGAATAGCATTCCTCCTAGCATTCCTAATGGGACACACCATCCGTCATTGAATTTACCTGTCAAACTGCTGCTGCAGCTGGTGCTGGATGATCCTATTAAATATACATATTTTGATCCACTGCAGAGGCCAGTTTAAGGTTTCATCACCTGTACTGTAGGAGGATGATCGTATCCTGAGGACTATACTGCACATCGCAAGAGACGCTCCCTCTGGCCCTGTCTCGTTGTTTGAAACATTATTTTTTTCTGCTGTAACACGCTTTGTTCACTGGCATACATTTTGTTTTTCTGCCATGAGATCCACGTCTGTGTCAGGTTCTAAACTGAGCTTAATACGTTCTGATCCACGGCCTCTTGCAGAAAACTAGACATCACATAATGTCAGTCATATTGTTGCTGAGGCTACCATAACACGCCACAAACGCATGTGTCCAGTCGCGCCTGCAACAGTGCCTTGGTGATCACTCATTTCGTGAGGAATTTCTCAGGTGTCAAGTACGAACAGAGTGCTGCTGTCTCATGCTTGAGGGACTTGAACAGGCACCTGTGCGTGGCTTCGCAGTTGACGGCCATGTCACTTTGTGGGGGCTGTCGCTAGCCACCTGTGCGGTCTGGTGGACAGGGGGTGGTGGGCAGTGCTTGCGCACGTTGAGTGTGTGACTGTTCCATTATTTTGGTAGCAGGTCTGTAGGCTGTGCTATGCATTATTTGGACAGTTTACAAGTTAATTTCGTGTCTGCACATCAGTGTACTGCATTAATTAGGAGGAGTTTGTATGTCTGTACTGAAATTATTTATGTATTTTAGGAGTTGTTTGCATGTCTGCTGAGCGGTATTTAGGAGTAGTTTAAAGGTCTGTGGGGTGTGTGGTGCGTCCCCAAGTATGTCAGCGCGTGTGTTTTGTATCAGTGTGATAAATATACTATCATTCAAAATCCTTCCCTAAAAAAATTGTTCCAAAATAAATAAAGTACACTTCTTTGTTACTCTCTCCAGCAGCCCAGCGCATGCTGAGACATTTCCCCCTCCATACAGTTATCTTGGGTTATGTCACAGAATGGATGACAGTGCCCTCTGGTGACAGTACTGTGTACTAGGACCAGACATCATAGTGAACACACTGTTTTGGCCATTCCCCCCCCCCCCCCCCCCCACCCAAATCTTGGATTACATCGAAGAACAGACAACAGTGCCCTCTGGTGGCATTACTGTGTACTAGGTCCAGACCTTGTGGTGAACACACTGTTTCCCGCCATCTTGGGTAATGTTACTTGCATTATCAACTGATGTCACAGTGGCCATCTTGGATTACTTCATGGAATTGACAACAGTGCCCTCTGGTGGTGGTACTGTGTACTAGGTAACTTGTCGTGAACACACTGGATGGCTATACTGCCAAATTGTTTAAATAAGTAGTGCATGCAAAATAATAAAGACTTATGTCCAGCACAGGTTGAGTCCTTCCTCACCAATCCCTTGGAAGAGGTGGTGGTCAGATGACTTAGGTTAGTGGGGGTAGCCCAAGTGCCCTTTCTTTCCTGCCATTTCCTTAGGTTATTTGAGATAGCCCAAGTGAACTTTCTTTACCACCAAAATTCAATGTCTCCACTGGTGCTCTCTACATTCCTGCTTCTTATGGCTTTTGGGACCACATCTAAGACATTTCACATTCATGCTGAACATAATCTTCCTTCCTTGTGCTTTGGTAACAGAATCTTTTTCCACTAATGACAACATGATTTCCATTGCTTGGCTTGACGACTTCAGAAACTCCATTCGCAATTTCCTCGATTTTCAGACTCTAAACACCATAGGAATGCATCTAGAGCCCTTCCTGTAAGATAGCTGAATTGGCCTCATCATTTTCCATGAGTTCATACGTATTGATGCTAATTTTGCACGTGCGATCCACGAAATTCGAAACCGACCCCACATGCCTTCGATAGACCCTACTGAGCTATTCTCGGTAGTACCTTGCTGTGTTCTTTCTGTGATGCCTGTCTATAAGTTCCCTCTGAAAATCCATCACTTAATTTTAGTTGCACATAAATATGTGCAAGCATCCCCTGTTAGATTCAGCCTAACCACACTCAATAACTGCTGCTTATTCGAATTATCTAACATGGCAGCTGTTGTCAGATAATCGAAATAAATTCTCCACTGATGGCCCTTAAAATAGGGTTACTAAAGCCACAGTGTTGCTACTCATTGTTACAGGGTCAGGGCATGACTTCTCTCTTCACCTCTGTATCTGCCTCTACACCTGCTCTATGAGCTGCTGAATGGTTCCTTAGCCGAACGTTTCATTATGACTATGTCCTATCGATTCAAGCATATATATATGCTGTTGTGAACCTATTGGGTCGACCCTTGTCCTGTCTCCTGTGCTTGAATCGACAGGACATAGTCATAATGAAAATTTCGGCTCTCTCTCTCTCTCTCTCTCTCTCTCTCTCTCTCTCTCTCTCTATATATATATATATATATATATATATATATATATATATATATATATACCCAAAGATAAATAGCCAAAATGAAAGACAGGAGACAGGACAAGGGTCAACCCAATAGGTTCACAACAGCTCTTTGAATGCTGTATTTTATTCTTTCATGTGGGGAAAACCCCTGCTGCTGCAGATCTGTGTTGCTCGGTGTCATCTTCCGGTTGCTTGTCCTCCACTGTTCCCTGGATGTCGTCCTGACACCATTGTAAAAGGAGGCAGGAAATATCGTGACAGTTGGTATTGCGAATTCTCTGCCAGGAAGTCGACAGCCGACGATTCCTGACAGCAAATATGAAGCCTTTATTTCAGTAACAAGGCATAAGAACTGATGGATTATCCTCAGTGTGAATTTACATTCCCTCTAATGCACCGTCAAAGACGACAGCTTGTGGAAGGCATCAGGGTGCCTGTCGTAGCGGCGTGTGGCAGTGGAATGCCCCACTGCAGCGTAGACTGGGTGTCAGCGCTCTGTGGCCTCTGTTTGTGTCGGAGTGCAGATGGTGCAGCCTGATGAGGAGCGACGTCAACGGCTGCGAGTGGGTGCGTCTTCTGGCTATAGATCATCACTGTGACAGCAGCTGTCTGGTGGGCTGGCAGGCCATAGTCCAGGGCTCGAGGCTCAGGCACAGTGTCCGCTGTGTCGGTGGTGCTGAGTGGCATAGGTGGTGCAGCACTCCACTGAGGGAAACAGCGGAAAGGTCGGGGGAGAAGGCCAGTGCTCACTCTGTCTGCTTGCCGGGGGGTTCCATGCGAGATGTGGAGGAGGCCCTGCCGGCGGCGATAGAGAGCACTGGGTGCTCCCGACTGCAATGACTCCTGCCCTCTGGGTTCAGAGGTCATCCTCAGTTCGTACCGGCGGTTGGCGGAATTGGTGAAGGCGGAAAGCCTCGCTCGCGGGGTGGAATCAGAGCTGACTATTTGTAGTATCGTTCCCAGAACCGATCGCGGTCGTCTGGTTTGGAGCCGAGTAGAAGGCTTAAACCAGAGGCTCAGACGATTCTGTGGAGATCTGGGGTGCAAATTTCTCGACCTCCGCTATCGGGTGGAGAAATGTAGGGTCCCGCTGAATAGGTCAGGCGTGCACTATACGCCGGAAGCGGCTACAAGGGTAGCGGAGTACGTGTGGAGTGCACATGTGGGTTTTTTAGGTTAGAGAATTCCCTCCCTAGGCCCAACAAGACGCCTACTGAGACGCGGCAAGGTAGGAGTAGGCGAAATGCAACAGGGAATAACAATATTAATGTGGAGCGTCTATAGAAAGGTCCCAGAACTGCTTTCATTAACAAACGGTCACAATGCCCACCTAGTACTAGGGACAGAAGGTTGGCTGAAACCAGATGTAAACAGTAATGAAATCCTAAACTCAGATTGGAATGTATACCGCAGAGACAGGCTGGGCAGTGAAGGGGGAGGCGTGTTTATAGCGATAAGAAGTGTAATAGTATCGAAGGAAATTGACGGAGATCCGAAATGTGAAATAATTTGGGTGAAGGTCACGGTTAAAGCAGGCTCAGAGATGGTAACTGTATGTCTCTATAGGCCCCCTGGCTCAGCAGCTGTTGTGGCTGAGCACCTGAAGGATAATTTGGAAAATATTTCGAGTAGATTTCCCCACTATGTTATAGTTCTGGGTGGAGATTGTAATTTGCCGGATATAGACTGGGAGACTCAAACGTTCATAACGGGTGGCAGGGACAAAGAATCCAGTGAAATTTTTTTTAAGTGCTTTATCTGAAAACTACCTCGAGCAGTTAAACAGAGAACCGACTCATGGCGATAACATATTAGACCTTCCGGTGACAAACAGACCCGAACTATTTGAAACAGTTGACGCAGAACAGGGAGTCAGTGATCATAAAGCGGTTGCTGCATCGATGATCTCAGCCGTAAATAGAAATATTAAAAACGGTAGGAAGATTTCTCTGTTTAGCAAAAGTGACAAAAAGCAGATTACAGAGTACCTGACGGCTCAAGTCCCGATAGTGTTGAGGATCAGTGGACAAAGTTCAAAACCATCGCACAATATGCGTTAGATGAGTATGGCAAAGCAAGATCGTAAGAGACGGTAAAGAGCCACCGTGGTACAACAACAGAGTTAGAAAACTGCGGCGGAACTAAAGGGAACTTCACAGCAAACATTAACATAGCCAAAGCCTTGCAGACAAACAAAAATTACGCGAAGCGAAAAGTAGTGTGAGGAGGGCTATGTGAGAGGCGTTCAGTGAATTCGAAAGTAAAGTTCTATGTACTGACTTGGCAGAAAATCCTAAGAAATTTTGGTCTTATGTCAAAGCGGTAGGTGGATCAAAACAAAATGTCCAGACACTCTGTGACCAAAATGGTACTGAAACAGAGGATGACAGACTAAAGGCCGAAATACTAAATGTCTTTTTCCAAAGCTGTTTCACAGAGGAAGACTGCACTGTAGTTCCATCTCTAGATTGTCGCACAGATGACAAAATGGTAGAAATCGAAATAGACGGCAGAGGGATAGAGAAACAATTAAAATCGCGCAAAAGAGGAAAGTCCGCTGGACCTGATGGGATACCAGTTCGATTTTACACAGAGTACGCGAAGGAACTTGCCCCACTTCTTGCAGCGGTATACCGTAGGTCTCTAGAAGAGCGTAGCGTTCCAAGATTGGAAAAGGGCACAGGTCATCCCCGTTTTCAAGAAGGGACGTCAAACAGGTGTGCAGAACTATAGACCTATATCTCTAACGTCGATCAGTTGTAGAATTTTGGAACACGTGTTATGTTCGGGTATAATGACTTTTCTGGAGACTAGAAATCTACTCTGTAGGAATCAGCATGGGTTTCGAAAAAGACGGTCGTCTGAAACCCAGCTCGCGCTATTCGTCCACGAGACTCAGAGCGCCATAGACACGGGTTCACAGGTAGACGCCGTGTTTCTTGACTCCCGCTAGGCGTTCCATACAGTTCCCCACAGCCGTTTCATGAACAAAGCAAGAGCATATAGACTATCAGACCAATTGTGTGATTGGATTGAAGAATTCCTAGATAACAGAACGCAGCATGTCATTCTCCATGGAGAGAAGTCTTCCAGAGTAAGAGTGATTTCAGGTGTGCCGCAGGGGAGTGTCATAGGACCGTTGCTATTCACAATATACATAAATGACCTTGTGGATGACATCGGAAGTTCACTGAGGCTTTTTGCAGATGATGCTGTGGTATATCGAGAGGTTGTAACAATGGAAAATTGTACTGAAATGCAGGAGGATCCGCAACGAATTGATGCATGGTGCAGGGAATGGCAATTGAATCTCAATGTAGACTAGTGTAATGTGCTGCGAGTACATACAAAGATAGATCCATTATCATTTAGCTACAAAATAGCAGGTCAGCAACTGGAAGCAATTAATTCCATAAATTATCTGGGAGTACGCATTAGGAGTGATTTAAAATGGAATGATCATATAAAGTTGATCGTTGGTAAAGCAGATGCCAGACTGAGATTCATTGGAAGAATCCAAAGGAAATGCAATCCGAAAACAAAGGAAGTAGGTTACAGTATGCTTGTTCGCCCACTGCTTGAATACTGCTCACCAGTGTGGGATCCGTACGAGATGGGGTTGATAGAAGTGATAGAGAAGATCCAAGGGAGAGCAGTGCGCTTCGTCAGAGGATCATTTAGCAATCGCGAAAGCGTTACGGAGATGATAGATAAACTCCAGTGGAAGACTCTACAGGAGAGACGCTCAGTAGCTCGGTACGGGCTTTTGTTAAAGTTTCGGGAACATACCTTCACCGAAGAGTCAAGCAGTATATTGCTCCCCCCCTACGTATATCTCGCGAAGAGACCATGAGGATAAAATCAGAGAGATTAGAGCCCACACAGAAGCATACTGACAGTCCTTCTTTCCACGAACAATACGAGGCTGGAATAGAAGGGAGAACCGATAGAGGTACTCAAGGTACCCTCCGCCACACATCGTCAGGTGGCTTGCGGAGTATGGATGTAGATGCCCAGCTGTGTCTGACAATGATGGGCTGGCTTGTGGGTGCTATGTTGCTTCTCCGCCACTGACGTCTGTTGTTTTCCTCTGGTCAGTAGGATGATGGAACAGTCCAGCAGAGACCGATGCTTCTAGCTCATGTAATTGGAGCACTGTTATTGCACCCACTTCGGTGTGGAGCGCACCGTCGATCATCACGTAACCCATCCGTTGTAATACTCGGTTCGCCATCCTGTCATCCACCTTGGTTGGACAACGATCTACTTAAGACACGTTCTCGTACTCCTGTGAAGCCCAAAGAAGTCACAGTATATCTTCAAACCTTTTTCATGTTTTTAACCAATTGAATCACTTTCTCACTTCAGTGCACAATTTTAGAATTGGCAGTGGGAGTACATCTTGAGACAATGAGCTAAATTTTTTTTCTCTGTTTTCATTCCGCTCAGCAGTACCAGGTAAGGTGTAATCGAGTGCCTCATGATTTGGTGTCATGTAAATGCAGTGTGACTGAGTAGACTTTCTTTGGAACCATAAGACTTAGTGAATATTAGACTAAGATTAACATTCAGTATTTTGAATATGTTCCCATGCCATGTACACGTCATCATCAAGAGTTAGTAATTCGTTATTTCATTCCCCAAACAGATTGGTAACAACTTCCTGGCAGATTAAAACTGTGTGCCCGACCGAGACTCGAACTCGGGACCCTTGCCTTTCGCGGGCAAGTGCTCTACCAACTGAGCTACTGAAGCACGACTCACGGCCGGTACTCACAGCTTTACTTCTGCCAGTACCTCGTCTGCCTACCTGGCAGAAGTAAAGCTGTGAGTACCGGGTGTGAGTAGTGCTTCGGTAGCTCAGTTGGTAGAGCACTTGCCCGCGAAAGGCAAAGGTCCCGAGTTCGAGTCTCGGTCGGGCACACAGTTTTAATCTGGCAGGAAGTTTCATATCAGCGCACACTCCGCTGCAGAGTGAAATTCTCATTCTGGAGATTGGTAACATTTCAGTGCCTTTTCTAATATTATCGGTTGAGGAACAGAGCAGGATTCAGAGGGTCTGTCATAATACTTATTGTAATAAATCGAAAGTTTATTTAATATTTCCATTTTAAGTAATTTTGTTGTACAAATGTCGTAGTAATAACGAATAAACGTTTTGCGATTATGCTAGTCCGGATTTGTGACATACTTTTCCTACGTAATGTGTCAGTGAGAAGTCACTGTTGCACAATAGGGCGAAATATGTCAATGTATGGTAAGTCACGCTGTAGAACGATGAAACTGCACCTGCCGAGCTCTTATGTTATTCTTTTTGTGTGGTGTGCCATTGTCAGTCCCTGTCTGAGTAAAACATACCTACGATTTGGTTTCTTTATCCCATATATGAAGATAGGAAAAGGGCATACAGAGGCAATTTATTTGTTGAGAAAATCTTCAGAGTAATGACGGATTTTACTGCTGCATAGTATATGAACTGGTGTCACTTTATGCTTGCTTGCATATAGTCAGATGCATAGCTGTACGATTACTAACAGATGATTATTAACAGGTGATGTGTTTGTACCGACCTAACCTTCCAGGATTCAATTTAGAAGATTTCGCGATGTTATTTTTTTTCTTTTAAGTTACATTATTTTGTATAATTTTGAAGCTTTAGGCAGTGATACAGTGTACATTATTCCACATGGAGTATTAATATTTTTCTGCAGCACTAAAAATTGATTTTTGCAGGTTGACGCCTGACAGATCTTTTTTGTATGTTAAGGATTTGTGAGAAAATTCTGAGTTTCAGTTTTGAAGAAATCAGAGGTAGAAGAAGATCAAGGGTTAAAGACTCTGATTCAGATAATTTTTCAGTTGGTTTCATTAATGGCGTTATCGATGAGTCAGAACATGTTACAGCTAGTGTCAGGAGAATTACGTAAAAAAAAGAAGGTGAGATTCAAATTAATGGTGTTGTGGTTCAACCCTGGAAATTAGTAATAAACATGACGAAAAGGGATATCATTCCTCAGCCTTGGCGGTATGTTCTCCACAGGTTGAACAACTGAATGTTAGTATAATTACAGAATAGCATTATGATAATTCTGTATGCGAATTACAACTAGGCTTGAGAAAGGATCATGATTACATTGCTAAAGGAAGAGTTGCAAGTGGAGTCTGATGGTAGAATTTCTAGTGTTGAGAATGATCTAGCCTTAATTGAAGAACAGCAAAAACAGTTCCAGTTTTATATTAAGGGTTAGGTTAAACAAATCCAAAACAATTTTCAAGATGTCAGAACTGAATGTTAGAAAACAAAATCAGAATAACCATACAGAATAAAGATGACGTCTGGTCAACAGGCATTAATTCAAATGAGAAAATAAATTTTGGGTCTAACAAGACTGATACTACGATCAGAAGAGACCTTTAAGGAATTAAAACTTAGTGCTGAAAAGGAGTGTGCACAAGTGGGTTAGATGCTAGATGAACTTGGACATTTAATTGCTCAATCAGTCAACAATTCAAATCAGAGTCCTCGCAGTATGTCCACAGTCAGGATTGATGAGCATCTGGAAACTATATCCAGATTCAAAGATGGGCAAATGGAATTCTGTAGGAGGAGTAGGAAATCAGCGAAAGAATTAAATGAGGGACTCTCAAACATTCAAAAGTGGATTGGTGAAGGTGTCAGTGAAGATTTAAAAAGTAAGAGAGGTCAAGCGTATGCTGAAGAGAAAAATACTTTCAGTGTAGTTGCACCTAGTTCTAGGTGACGTTGTGAAAGGTACAGCTTACAGCAAAATAGTATAAATCGTTATAGAGATGAGGTGCATAGTGGAAAATATTTACTTTTGAATAGAATCACTGAGTAGTTATAGGATTGAATTCGTGTATGATTATCTAGAAAGTGAGCCTGCAATATGAAACTGTACATTAATTAGAAGTTCTGAAACATGTGGTGAGTCATTACAAATATTTTTATCTGCATATTGGTCTGAAACAGAAGGCAACAGAGGTAAATGCAATATCCTGATGATGAAAATTTTTAACAGTTCTGGATTTATGTTCTGCTCAGATCTTTGAACTGGAAAAGGAGCGGGATATGTCGCGACTGTTGCGATCACGGGTTCTCTGCCAGGAGGTGGGAGGGCGTGGTCAGCAGACGACTTCTGATGGCAAACAAAAAGCCTTTATTTCAGTAACAATTACTGGATGACCTCAGAATAGCTGCAGGCAGCAGAGCGACTGCATATTGTTGAGCTAGCGGCTGTGGAATGC
Organism: Schistocerca americana; assembly: GCF_021461395.2. Lineage (NCBI taxonomy): Eukaryota > Metazoa > Arthropoda > Insecta > Orthoptera > Acrididae > Schistocerca > Schistocerca americana. The sequence continues at coordinate 200,276,464 of NC_060127.1, forward strand.
GACACTACAGTTATGGAATGAGCGTTGGTCTTTGGCAAATGCTGGCTGCATCAGGGGGTGTGACGCAGCTGTCGCGCATGGCCCGATCTGGCAAGGTCCTGACCAAGGTGAACTGACAGTGAGTCCAGTACTTCAGTTAGATGTCACAGGAATTGTTATAACTTATGTACTTGACACCACCAGCCCTGTGTTTGTGTTGAGGGAAGCTGTGTTTCAAAAGCGTAAAAGGGTCAGTTCTTGGGTGACCCTTCCTTTGCTATGAATTAAGTTTAAAGACGAAATTCCAGGGAAGAGTGTTGATGTAACAAAACAGGTATATATGGAAATTTTGTCAGGCTGAAGGGTTTTTCCGAACTTCAAGATTGTTTAAAATTCAGTAGCTGATTCAATATTAGTTGTGGACTTCCTGTCTACACATCAAGCAGTAAAGGACTTCAGTTACAGTGATGCTGGCGTACAATGGATTGATGTTGAAATTGTACTTCGATGAATGTGCTCTTACGAAAAAGAATCCTAGCAACTCCTAATTTTTTTATTGAAGTGAAGGGTACATTTAGGGTAATGGTCTATTGTGAAAGAAAATACATCTGGTGCCATTCTGTAACTAGACTGCAACACTAGTTCTAGTGCTGAAAAACAGTTTGGAATAGGGATGAACACATAGAAAGGATCAATGAAACACTGAAATGAAATCTGTATGAAGCTTTATGTCCTCACTTTTTTGTATTCCCTGGATATTCAGGAATATTAATGAAGTTTCATATCACTTTAAACTTAGCATAAGAGTTTCTTTGTTAAACCATATTTGATATCAATAATTTACAAGCTGAGATTGAGAAAATCTTGAAGAAAGGGGTGGCTGGACAATGAGTTAGCTCCTATAATAATAAAGTGTTTAGTTTTGCGGAAATGTGGACACAATATTAGGTTAGTGTTAGATTTCAGATAAATTAATACAATAATTATGCCAGAAAACAATAGACCATGCACACTAGAATAGTTAGTGCATAAATTTTATGGTGTGAAGGACCTATCCACAACTGATGAGTCAGCTACTGACTGATACAGCTGCACCACTCATGCAGGAAATATCCAGCATCCTTATGTAATGCTTGTTGCTGACTGTTCTCTTTGGCTTGAATGTTAGTGTGGCTGCATTTATTGCAGCCTTTAATAGTTTTCGTCTTTCGGCTCTAAGGACGATGTTGGCAACATTTTTTGATGATGTGGATCAGAATCATAATAAGGTGTTGGATATGTTGCTAGGTGTTTTTATCAACGAAAGCAAGCTAGTTTCCTTGGTCACACCGTATCGGCGTCAGGGATTTTACCTGAGCTGGCAGAAGTAGATGTCACTAGAGGCTTCTCTGTACCTAAGAAAAGGAATTGGGTTTGTCTTTTCTTGGGGTCAATCAATTTCTAAAAATGGCTCGTACATTTCACTGTTTTGCCCAGCCAAACTTATACACAAAATCCGGAAGTGTTAAACAGTTTCTTGGCGAGGCGTATCTTTTGTCATATCCAGACTTTAGTTTGGTTTTTTGTGTAAACACAGACACTTCCAGCGTAGGAGTTGCTGCTACGTTGTTTCAGGAATCTGAAGGAGGTGGAGTGGTGAAGCATCTTATGAACGCATTTGGAAGCCAAGTGTTCTTGCAGTGTGAGCGCAACTACACAGTAACCGAACTGCAGACCTTAGCCATTGTATGGAGCTTCATTAAATTTAGGTGTTATCTATTCAGCAAAACAAATAAATTCTGCACTAACCATAAAGGATTAGAATTTTTAATGAGTGAGAAATTAACTCACTGTCATTTGTCCATGTGGGCATTATATCTTCAAGGTCTCAGTTCCAAAAGATTTTACATTCCCAGTAGAGGCAACGTTGTTGCTGATGCACTTTTGATGTATCCATTAGAGTTGAAACATGAAACTCATGAGAATCTGAAGGTGAACAGTTTCAGCATTATGTACTTGTAGAATGTTACTTTTATTAATTGTATTACATATCCACAGAAACCAGATGGCAGTTATAAGAGTCGAGGGACATGAAAGGGAAGCAGTGGTTGGGAAGGGAGTAAGACAGGGTTGTAGCCTCTCCCCGATGTTGTTCAATCTGTATATTGAGCAAGCAGTAAAGGAAACAAAAGAAAAATTCGGAGTAGGTATTAAAATTCATGGAGAAGAAATAAAAACTTTGAGGTTCGCCGATGACATTGTAATTCTGTCAGAGACAGCAAAGGACTTGGAAGAGCAGTTGAATGGAATGGACAGTGTCTTGAAAGGAGGATATAAGATGAACATCAACAAAAGCAAAACAAGGATAATGGAATGTAGTCTAATTAAGTCGGGGGATGCTGAGGGAATTAGATTAGGAAATGAGGCACTTAAAGTAGTAAAGGAGTTTTGCTATTTGGGGAGCAAAATAACTGATGATGGTCGAAGTAGAGAGGATATAAAATGTAGGCTGGCAATGGCAAGGAAAGCGTTTCTGAAGAAGAGAAATTTGTTAACATCCAGTATTGATTTAAGTGTCAGGAAGTCATTTCTGAAAGTATTCGTATGGAGTGTAGCCATGTATGGAAGTGAAACATGGACGATAACTAGTTTGGACAAGAAGAGAATAGAAGCTTTCGAAATGTGGTGCTACAGAAGAATGCTGAAGATTAGATGGGTAGATCACATAACTAATGAGGAAGTATTGAATAGGATTGGGGAGAAGAGAAGTTTGTGGCACAACCTGACCAGAAGAAGGGATCGGTTGGTAGGACATGTTCTGAGGCATCAAGGGATCACCAATTTAGTATTGGAGGGCAGCGTGGAGGGTAAAAATCGTAGAGGGAGACCAAGAGATGAATACACTAAGCAGATTCAGAAGGATGTAGGTTGCAGTAGGTACTGGGAGATGAAAAAGCTTGCACAGGATAGAGTAGCATGGAGAGCTGCATCAAACCAGTCTCAGGACTGAAGACCACAACAACAACAACATTACATATCCTCTGGAAAACATTGCTAAGGACTGATACAAAATCTGAGATGGAAAGAAGTAAAAGAAAAATGGAGAGATCAGAACAGTTTTACCACCTAACAGTACTACATGGTTTAAAATGATATTTTATTCAAGAAGAGATCTTGGAGGGAAGTGTTATGATTGTACTATTTAGGAGTGAAGAGCTGTTCATGTAATAATGAGTATCTTTTACTTTCTAGGTGGTTAACTTTTCGTAAATATTTGTGTACCAAAACCATTTACAACTACAATCCAATAAGGAGTGAAGGAAGATGGTGATGATAGCTAACAGAAAAATATTTTACCTAGGAGGAGTAAAGACATACTGGATTTGTTCAGAATGGAAGAGAAAGTGATGAAGGAAGTAGTGTTCGAACCTTTGACATGAATGCAGATTGATAGTGAGACGAATGTTAGTAAGATATTGTAACTTGCACATTATTCACGATTTGTGATTTTATTTTGCTGTCTCTCACAATGCTGTATCACTTTGAATGTGTAAAGCAGCATGCAGATGTACCTGTCTATAAGTATCGATGTGATTTGGAATGTATTTGATTATGATTATTTAGATTTGATTGAGTTTATGTTTCGCTAAAGGTTCGTGTTGAAAGTGCTGAAATAGTTTGTCATTTCAAAAGTTTCGTATTTCTCGTTTCTGCAATAATGTTGAACATAATACTGAAGATGTTGATGATACCCAGTAATTAGATGCTTAACCATGTTCGTCTATCGTCAGTACTGTTGTTGTCTACTCAGGGATTCTTTGAATTAATGCCTAGGTTAAAAGAATTGTTATGTATGGATGTTGCTATAAACGCCCTTGTCATTTTTTTCCTGTCAGTGTTTATCTATAAGAAGGTGTGTTCTACCTCATAAATGACTTAGACTTACTGATACGTTCTACCAGAGATTCCATTGACTGTTTACGTTTCTCAAGAAAATAACTGAACATTCCTTATGTTTCCAGAATGAGATTTTCACTCTGTAGAATGAGATTATCATTCTGGAAACATCCCTCAGGCTGTGGCTAAACCATGACCCTGCAATATCCTTTCTTCCAAGTGCTATTTCTGCAAGGTTCGCAGAAGAGCTTCTGTGAGGTTTGGAAGGTAGGAGACGAGGTAGTGGCAGAATTGAAACTGTGAGGACGGGTCGTGAGTCGTGGTTGGGTAGCTCAGTTGGTAGAGCACTTGCCCTTGAATGGCATAAGTCCTGGGTTCGAGTCTCAGTCTGCCATGCAGTTTTAATCTGCCAGGAAGTTTCACTAGTAGAATTATTTAAAGAAGAAGAACAAAACAGTTGTTTAAGGATTGGGATAGAAGCATTAATGACAGAAGAAGATAGGTAAGAGGGAGAGGAAGAGTTACATAAGTCAACCGATGGAATCTGCTGTGTATGTGACGATCCGTTATTGTCATCTACGAAAGTACAACCAGCAGTGATTGTTGAACCATGGCGAAATGTCATGGTTCTCTGCGTTTCCTCCTTGTCTGTAGCGCATTCCTTTTGAAATTCCCGCTTCGCGCTCTGCTGTTTTCTTACCCTAGCCAGAGGGCGCTGTGGCGTTGCTGCGGCCGGCTGCCTGCCGTGTTTGCGGGAGAGCGTCGGTTGGGAGGAGGGATGTCTGGGAGTGTACAGGTGGCCACGCCGTTTTGTTGATGGTGGATCCAAGGGGATGAGGCCTGGTTGTCCATTTAAACTCCTGTCCTATGGATGTCATCGGACTTAAAGTAAGACGGTTTGAACATCATCTGCGTAATTTGCAAGCAACTTGGGATTCCGGCGTCTTCAGTAATTTGGCGAAGATTATTTGTTTCCTTGGTGTGTAAATGATTGATTAAGGAGAAGTTTATTTAATGTTCACCTTACTCTCGTGTTCTGCGTGTGCTGCTTGCGAGTGTAAACTTGACTCTCACCTTTGTCGGTTGATTTTAAGCGCATCATCAAATACTGAATCCAAGTAGTGACTTTTAATTAATTAGCAGGAGAGCCTAACCTGTAAACTAATTAAGGCTTGTGGTAAACAAAGATATTTAAGTATGTTGTTTTAAAATATTATCTGAAATGTGTCAATGATTTATGTTGCGCTAGTTGATTCTGGCGTGTGAACGGAAGTGTTGTCACGTCTGCCGTGTAAGGGAATCCTGCTAGTTTTGATTGTTTTGGAAACTTTAATTGAGAGAGAAACTAGTATGCTTTAGTCCTGTCTTTGGTTAGTCAATCTATAAGCATGCTATTCTTAATTTTGTTACTCTAGGAAGCCATTAAGTTGCCATTTTTAGGGTGTTTAGATGGAGTACGGCTCCTTTGAGTATAGATTTGTCAATTTCCAATTAAGTGTTTGTCCACCAGTTTTTGGAATATAAATGTTTTTTATTACTATTGAGCTGTCCTTAATGTCATATTGTAAAGAAAGGAACTTACTGGAGGTTAATAGTCGCCGTAAGGTATTGCGGACGGCCCACTTTCCTGTTATTAACCTTAATGTTCTAGTCGATGAGTAAACTTCCTGATTATGTTCCCTTTAAATGGAGTGTGCCTGCCTTGGGGTTATAGGTGATTGTTTCATAACCAGTTCTTTAACACGCCTACTCTCATATTTATATTTAAGGGAGAACTTAAATTGTGTTCGCCTGTTGAACTTTAACTAAAGAGCAGAAAACTGAATCAGCTGTTTATTATTGTTCTAGTGCTATTATCTGTCAAGTGTAATGCGCGACACATTCTTGATCTGATATCAAGTGTTACAATAAATGCAAATTTCAATGAAGTGATGCGCTATTTCAGTTGTTCCCGTAATTTCCTGTCTCCACATATAATATTTAATTGTTTGACATAAGACTAATTAAGCCTTTGTTGAAATATTGGGGGGAGGTGCGCGTGTCTCAATTGTAGGTATAGGATACCTAGAGATCAAAGTGGATGAGATTCAGAAACTCTTAGTATAGGTACAGAAATATTCGTTATTCCTGGATCGATCGAATTGTTTGCATCCAAAGATTGGATGAAACATTTCCAATACAGACTTCCATATCATGGTCTGGAGCGTACAACATAATATTCATATGCACACATCCCCAGCAAGAAGCGACAGCCACGACATGCCGAATGCAGGACGTCCGAAGCCATTATTACGTGAGTTGTGGAAGCGAGAGAAACAAAATCATGTTACATTAGAGCGTTGATGATGGAGCCGTAAGCTGAATCATAATTTTGCACCCTAGTTCAATTCTTCAAAGAAATGATTCGAAGAAACTATTCCCTGGATACACTACTTGAACAGGAAAAAATTACAAAAAACTGCCAAACTAAAGTCGCAAAAATACAGAATGATGTTGCACTTGTTAGTCGAGAAATTAATTATATCTGTACATTCTTACATTTACTGGATGAATTATGGTACGACTACGGAGTAGATGTCAGAGAATGAGTGCACTTCATGCAGTGCTCTATGGAGCTGCACATTATGGACTAACCAGCGTGAACCGGCAAGTGATGCATCTAATCTTCAAGAATGGAAACAAGTGGCATGGGAACAATCAACTCTATCGAACAGACGACAGACAGCATCACGAAGGAATACATGAACGGATACACAGAGAGGGTGCAGCAGTTGTAAAGTTACGCTTTCCAAAGCCATGAAGAGATCAGGGCAACAATGACAGAGAGAGAAATTCTGGGAGTGACTGGCCAGTGGCAAAGGCTGAGACTTCAGATGGTACCCAGTTTTCTTTAGCATCACTCGTTAATATATTGTAAAGGTTTAGAAAGGACACTGTCAGAAGATGTTGCTATGTTCTAGAACTGGACAGAAAATATTAAGTATCCCAACCTGATGTAATTCTGAGTGACATAACAAGTGCCATGTATTGTGGACTCAGATATTCAAATCTCGGTACATGATAACAATGTCTATGAAGAAAGTCTATGAAATGTGCGACAAAGAAAACAAGTGGCCATACGATAAATTTCGACAGCACCAGCGATAACGACGTGCTGAGGACGTAAGTACTTCTAAATTTTAATGTAAAAATTGTAACGTAATTTGAAACTAATGAAAACGTACACAAATTATGAGGTGTGTTTTTTAAGTAAGTACCGTTTTGAAATTAAAAAAAGAAGTGCAAAGATATCTCAATAATTTTATTTTTACATACCAAGATGTCACATACAGGGAACTTAAAGAGACCTTTGGAGAAAAGAACCACCTTTATGAATATAAAGAGCTCAGATGGTAGACCAGTCCTAATCAAAGAGCCGAAACGTGAAAGAAGTGTATAGAGAGGCTATACAAGGTGATGTACATGAGGGAAATGGAAGAGGACGTAGATGAAGATGAGACGGTAGATATGATACTGCATGAAGAATTTGACAGAGCACTGAAAGACCTAAATACAAACAAGGCCATGGGAGTGGACAAAATTTCGTTAGAGCTACTCATAGTCTTGGGAGAGCAAGCCCTGACCAAACTCATCCATCTGGTGGGCGAGATGTATGAGATTGTCCAAGTACCTGCACTCTTCAAGAAGGTTATAATAATTCCAATCCCAAAGAAAGCAGGTGTTGACAGCTGTGAAACTTACCGAACTGTCAGTTTAATAAGTCATGGCTGCAAAATACTAAAACGAATTCTTTACACACAAATGGAAAAACTGGTAGAACCCAACCTCGGGGAAGATCAATTTGGATTCTCTAGAAATGTTGGTACATGTGAGGCAAGACTGACCCTACGACTTATCTTAGAAGATAGATTAAGGAAAGGCAAACCTACGTTTCTGGCATTTGTACACTTAGGTGAAGCTTTTGGCAATGTTAACTGGAATACTGCCTTCCAAATTCCGACGGTGTCAGGGATAAAATACAGGGAGTGAAAGAATATTTACAATTCGGACAGAAAGCAGAAGATAGTAAAAAGAGTCAATGGGTATGAAATAGAAGCAACGATTGAGAAAGAAGTGAGACAGGGTTGTAGCCTATCTCTGATGTTCCTCAATCTGTGCGTCGAAGAAGCAGTAAAGGAAACCAAAGAAAAATTTGGAGTAGGAGTTAAAATCCAGGGAGAAGAAATAAAAACCTTGAGGTTTATCGATGTAGTTCTGTCAGAGACAGCAAAGGACTTGGAAGAACAGTTGACCAGAATGGACAGTGTCTTGAAAGGAGGTTATAAGATGAACGTCATCAAAAGAAAAACGAAGATAATGGAATGTATTCAAATGAAATCAGGTAATTCTGAGGGAATTAGATTAGGAAATGATACACTTTAAGTAGTAGATGAGTTTTGCTATTTGGGCAACAAAGCAAGTGAGGATGGTCGAAACAGGGAGGATACAAAATGTAATCTGGCAATGGCGAAGCAAGTGTTTCTGAAGAAGAGAAATTTGTTGACATTGAGTATAGATTTAAGTGTAAGGAAGTCTTTTCTGAGAATATTTATATGGGGTGTAGTGATTTATGGAAGTGAAAAATGGATGATAAACAATTTAGACTAGGAGAGAATAGAAACTTTTGAAATGTGGTGCTACACAAGAATGCTGTAGATTAGATGGGTAGATCACGTAGCTAATGAGGAAGTACTGAAGATAATTGGGGAGAAAACGAATTTGTGGTACAACTTGATTAGGAAATGTGATCGGTTTGTAGGACACATTCTGAGGCATCAAGGGATCACCAATTTAGTACTGGAGTGTAGTGCGGAGAGTAAAAATCGTAGAGAGAGACCAAGGCTTGCACAGGATAGAGCAGCATAGAGAGCTGCATCAATACAGTCTCTGGACTGAAGACCACAACACCATTAATTTAGTTCCTGTGTAGATAGTATATGTGTTTATCTTATTTTCTACACAGTACTTCAGAATAAATTGTGAATCATAATCCTTAGCTTATGTGCTATAAATGTATAATTATTATGTATATTAGATATCATCAATCTACAGAATTCATCATTTGTTTTAAAGTTATAAACAGTATCACCATTAAAATTGTAAATTATTATGAGATTTGGAATATGTATTTCTTTTTCTAGTTGAGCTTCATAATCATGCCACATGTATTTTTCAATATAGGTAAAGGAATTCCCTTTGGGGATCATCTTTACGACACTTAAACTGGATTTCGAACATTAAAAAAAATAATAATTTTTATGTTGTCCATTAACAAAACAACCATTTTACTACATTGTTGACAACCTTCGACTGTATATTTCGAATAAATTTTCTTTCACATACACCAGGTTTTTGTATTTTGTTTAGCATATAACATTTACGATTTTTATTTTCTACTTCCAGACCATAGTTTCTACATCTTTCAAAGCCACAGTTATGTACTGTAGACATCGAACAAATTATTGTGCATTCTTCACAAACTTATTGTTTAAGCATCCTTCTTTATTACAGTATCTATTACATTGTTCACACTATATCTTATTGGGTATTGTACCATTGCATTATTACATATTTTTCGCTCTGTCTTGCAATTATGTTCGTTCTTGTTTTTTTTTTACATTTATCACAGAAATATGATCATTCTGAGAATGCTGATATACTGTTAATTAAAACAAAATGGTTGCAATTTTTATAAAGATATTTTGTTTCTGAAGACCATATTAGATGACTGAATTGGAATATTCAGCATGGGCAACATATTCTTGAATATCCAGTAGTTGCTCAACTTTTTTAATATCGTCTAGAGTATATCCTTCTTCGTTGTATTCACAAAATTGGTCACATAATGTCTTGTTAACTTGCTTTGTAGTCTGTACATATCGCCTCTAATTTTCGTAATTTCACCAGTAGTTAGTTCTCTGCCTAAGATAAAATACTTGTGGTATGTTAATGCAACTATAATTGCTCTAGGACGAAACCGGTTATCACTATTATTAATTCTAGTAATACATCTTTTAGTCTTTTTAACATCAGCTAAATTAAGTATTTAATTTCCATTGCTACCTTTTGAAATTGCTGACATTTGAATATTAAATGTAGTATTTGCTATATCAATAGGCTCATCAGATGTTAATAGATCCCTGATTTTAATGCACAAAACTTGAACATGTTGTTCAGTATTATTAGATGTTTTATGTCTTGTAGAAGTTACATAAAGCATTTTGGGATTTGCTGCTGTTATATTCAATTTATCGCCTTTTCTAAAATTAGTTCTCATTTTAGCTACTTCTACCATAGATTGTGTGCTTTTGTTATATAGTGTGTTTTCTCACTAACAGATTCAGTTTATTAATATTAGTGTCCTTAAAGACCATTTTATGGTCAACAGACCAAGTTTTACATTTTTCGTTAAATTTAGGTTTTATTTCTTTAGTCTCAAATATGTCGTTTTTCGACGCTTTGTTCTCTTTTTGTTCCTCAAATAGTATACTGCTGAATGGATAAATTTGAACTAATCTCAGTTTTCGTTCTTTTTTTGGTGGTCGAGTTTTTTTAGAAACATCCTCGCCTAATCTGTAAAAATAAATTATATTATGTACAAGTTTTGGTCTTGTGTTAGTCTTTTGGAATAATTCTTGAAGAAATGGAAGATCTTGGAAAATTAGTAAATTAATTAATCCTGAATTTTTAAGTTTACTGTAGCCTCTAATACAATGATTTTTTGCTCTAGATTTGTGTTCAGCTATTTTCATGTTATTGAAATTCCTTGTAGGAATAGGTCAACTAAGTGACATAATTAAATAAATTAACTCATCTTTATTGAAATAATTTTAATTAGTAACATTACTTTTCCTGCAATAATTACGTAGTCGAACAAGTGTGAACTGCTCCATTTTAGTCTCTTATTTACTATAAAAAAATTATTTAGGAATTTCAAAAAGACTCAGGCAGATTTCTTGTTTTTGATATATTCACAAGTACATTTACTAAATCTGCTTATGTATTTCTCTTTACACAATGGATATGAGTAAAAACAATCTAAAACTTTAAATTTTTGATAGCCAGCTCATTTTTTACCTACAGTCTGCTGATCATCGTTTTTCATTGATAACAATACCTCAAATGTTCTTCACTCAGAATTTGTTGGAAATGATTTTTATAATAAAATATAGAAATATTTTGTCTGCATACACACACACATAAGGAATTTGTTTAATATGGTATACTCTTATATGACATTCACTTATAGACTGACTACACTGACCATCTTTTGTGTATTTCTGTAAAGTTCAAGTACCAACTGACATCTCAGTTTTACAGCATTTACACAGTTTACACTGGATAGTGTCCACTACTCCTTTAGCCATTGCTTGATGGCTTTCATCTATATGGAAAAAGATTTTGCTAGACAAAAGTAAAATTTTCAAGTTATAACAATGTATCTTTAAATATAGTTATTACCTCAGGAACTAATGTTGATAGTTTATTGCAATCAGTGCCAAATAAACATAAATGAGCTGCACCAGCTCTAAGCATTTTTTGTGAATTCATTATATTCACAGAATGTATCGTCTTTGAAGAAATTCAGCAACCATTAACCCTTTGAGTACTGAAGACGTGATATGCCGCTGCGCTCCACCTTGGCACGGGGCCTGCGGATGTTGTTTGCCACTGACGTGGGCTTTCCTGAGGGCTCTGCAGAAGGCATTTGCTGCGCAGGCTGGCCGGTACTTGAGTCCTAATGACAGCTTATACCTCAGCCCTCCGCTGCCTGTGGGCCTGCAGACGTCAATAGCCGGTCAGGGCTGCATGCCAGCCCATCGCAAGTTCTTTTGTCCCGTGCACTCCCCGGGATGGATGTACCCTATTCATTGTTCTGTGCCGCTGTCCCTGCTATCTGGGAAACACTCTGCTACAGATTTCGCAGTTGATGTTCGACATTCGTGCTAGCTGGTTCGTGTGATCTTCTGCATTCTGCTTGTGTGGAGTCGTTTAGCCATCTGCTGTTTCTTTCAGGTTTTTTACAGTGCTGTCACTTTTGAGTTCCATAGACAAATGGCATATCGGCGCCGTTGCACTGACGAAGAGATACTGGAGATACTGACAAAGAGTGTCAGTGACAGTGAGTGTGGCATCTTCAATGAATGTAGTGACGATGAAAATTCATCAGAAGAATGTCATAGTAATACACCTCCACACACGTCACCTAGTAGAGGTCGCCAGGACAGTTCTTCTTCAGATTCTGAAAGTGAAGACCAATCGATCCGTAAAAGGCCACACCATTGTGGGAATGAGAAATCTGATTGGCAAAAACGTGATTGCTGTCCAGTACTTCATGCATTTGATGACTCATCTTCAGGACATAATTGCCAACTAACGCCTGATTCAAGTGTTCTGTCCTTTTTCATGCTATTTCTATCAGAAGATCTGTTGAAATTTATAGCACTTGAAATGAACCGAGTTTTCACTTTCACCATGGCAAATACGTCGGAATCAGTTCGTTCTCGACTATCCACCTGGAAAGATACAGGTTTTGAGGAAATGTATAGCTTCATCGGTATTTGGCTTCTCATGACTCGTGTTAGAAAGTTGAGAATAAAGGAATATTGGTCCAGAGATGTACTTCTGAGTACGCCAATTTTTGGCGGAGTTATGTCCCGTGACCGTTTTATGCTATTTTTGAGAATGTTGCATTTTAGTGACAACTAGACCAATCGTGGAGATAGTTTGTTTAAAATTAGGGAAATAATTGATACAGTTCGTATGGTGTTCCACAGTGCATTTAATCCATACAGAAAACTCTGAGTCGATGAAAGCCTATTCTTTTTCAAAGGTTGCTTATATTTTAAACAATGCATTCCTTCGAAACGAAGTAGATTTTGAATCAAAACATGCGTGTTGTGCGACTGTAAAAATGGGTACGTCTTGGATTTCATTGTATACACAGGCACAACAACAGAAATTGAAGTCCATAATTTGGGGAAATCTGGTGATATTGTGACAACACTAATGAAGCCATACCTTGAGCTTGGACATACTCTGTATGTCGACAATTGGTATACAAGTCCAGCCTTGTTCCTCTGGTTTCACAACCAGAGAACAGCAGCAAGCGGTACTGTACGTAGGAACAGGTGCAACTTTCCGAAGCTACAAAAGAAACTGAAATGAGAATAAGTTGAGTTTATGTCAACTGACGCAATGCTTGCGATCAACTGGAGAAGTGTTCATACTGACTGCCTGCAACACGACAGAAATGCGTGAGACGGGAAAGATAAACAGGACGGCTGGCGAAAAAGTAATGAAGCCGCAAAGTGTTGTTGATTACAATGCAAAGAGAGCAGTAGACCACTCTGATATGCTATTAAGCTCTGTTGCATCTGTACGTAAATCTGTTAAATGGTACAAAAAGTTTTTTTTCATGTTGTGGACCTTTGTGTTTTGAATGCGCACACTCTTCACAGATCGGTGACAGTGAGCAAAATATCATAAGCGGATTTTCATCATTTATGTCTGGTACGAGAACTTACAGAACGGAGAAGAGATAGGAAAGGAAGACGGTCTGATGACGAGAAGCCACTGTACTGGGATGCACTTTCCACATGTCATTCCAAGTGACCAGTCCAAGAAACGCGGACAATGGCGTGGATGTGCAGTCTGCTCGAAACAGATTATGCGTCGAGAAACGGAATATGAATGCAAAACATGCAATGTACCTTTGTACGTTGACCCATGTTCTGAAACAAACCACACAAAGAAGAACTTTTAGCCAAGTTGCTACAGCTGGAAGATGAAATGAAGCCATTACTTCTGGAAAAAATTACTTAAAAATAAAAATTTTTTAAAAATGATAACAGAAATTAAAAAAAAATATTTTTAACTTCGCCATTGCCGCCAGTCCAAAGCCCAGATGAGAAATAAGGATGGGAAATATAACTACAGAAAAAAGTCTGTGAATTATCTGAGCTTGAAGAGCCTCTCCAGATGAAATACTTTGCTAAGATCTTATGTACATACATGTGAAACATCCAGTCTGTGCTGACAAACACAGACTGGATGCTTCAAATGTTCATACAGAAGGTGCAAAAACAAAAACTTAGTACAAATTTGTGGATTCTTCCATAACGTCTTGGTAGAAGTTAACCCTTAAATTTAGTGGAAATATCATTAATTAAACAAAAAATTCTAGCATTATTACTACTACAAAATTGTAGCCTGGGTTGTGGTATAAGATATATATTTAAGCGGTGACTAGTTTAGAGGGAATGCCATTTTCAAACCACCATCTAAAACAAAGACTGTGACAACCACATTATAGCTGTAAATAAAACCATAGAAGATGTATAGTTATCGATATTCTATGGTTTTATTCACAGGTATAATGTGTTTGTCATATTCCTCTTGACATGGTTGTTTGAAAATGGGCTTCGCCCGAATCTAATTGCCACTTAAATAAGTATCTTTTATCGCAACACAGGCTACAATTTTCTAGTAATATTCAGTAACGGACTGCTGTCCTATTTTTCCAGGACACTGGCTTTGTGAAAAAATTCTAGGCCTACACTTGGAAAGGGCATCTCGGCACACGTTGGTCAGTTGCACACACTCGGCTGTTTCTGAAGCACAAAAGCTCATTAGGAATTAATGGTGACATTTAATTAGGTAGTTTAGAACCTTGAGCATTTACTTATCTAATTCTTAAACAAAAGTTATACATCATTGTTAATCTGTACTGTACAATAACATTTGCGTCCTACATAAAAAGAATTCAGAATTGAATTTTTGGTTTTGAAGTTTCCTTGGGGATAATTTATTGGGTTAATGCTCTCAAAATATAGTGATTAGCCTCAAAAGTGTGTCTCGGCATCCAGACACTTCCCTCAAAGGTTGTTTGCTTGCGAATTATTGCGTTAGTACAGTAGAAAGTCAACATTTGGTCGTTACGGATTCTATAGCGTTTACATCGTAAGTTGCGTACAAAAATCTGATAATTAAGTATCAGTATGCCAAATAAAACACATGTATACTGAGACCTTATGACGATTCTCAAGAACTAATTACCAATGAAAGAAAGCCTTTGATAAAGAGTTATGTGTTAGTAGTGTAGACAGTTTCAGTGTACATTAGGTCTGTCGAGCAATTCATCTCCAGATTCAAAGCACTCAAAGGGTTAATGTATCTAAACGCAGATTTTATTCCTTTGGGCAATCCAGAAAATCTCTGTTTACAATACCACACATTTTATTATTAAAACTACATTCATCCATCTCTGCATGGAAAAAATTATGAAAGGTTATATATGCTTTACCTGAGCATATGTTTACTACACTATTTAATTTAATATCTTGACATAATCCTGTATAGTCCTGTATAAGGTAGTGTTTTTGGATATCTGACGATTAATTTTAATGTATTCAAATGTATCATATATATATCACACTGTGGACAAATAAAACAACCGCATTACTTGATCTTTGATACACTATGACTTTTTTTTTGTAAATCTGGTGGTTATAATGTTACCCAGTGAGTTACCAGCTTTGATTTCATTTCAAATTTGTCATATATATCATACCGTCGACAAATAAAACAGCTTCACCACTTGAACTTTGATACAGTCCATCTACTATTTTTAAATATTGCGGTAAAAGTGTTAACCAATCAGTTATTAGCTGTGATTTGATATCACTACCTACCTGTACCCACTTGTGACAAAAGATATATAAAATTCCATTGACAAATAATAAGTGAGCGAACATTTTCATTTGACATAAAGATACAGTTGGTTCAGATGAAACAACTGCAGTTCTATTCTTTATACAGGGCTGTGTTGTTGCCTGTAATTTTTACCATAGAAGTTTTGAATATCATCAATACCATTTCCAGATAATTCTAAATGTGGACCATTATAGTATGGATACATTACTGTTCCATCAACATCTGTGTATTCTAAACCTTTTTTGTGGATTCCCATCAGTCTCCATGTATCACAGCTCTTTGTCATCCATATGTATTTCCACTGGATCATTATTCATATTCAGAGAAAAATTATTACCTAATACATAATCTTTTCCATACCAAATATTTCATAACTATGTACTTGTATTTTATTTACAATTAAAATATCAAAATTATTGTTATCCTGATGAAAGTGAATGTCAATATAATTTTTCCATAAATCAAATTCAGATTTGGTGCTTGTGATACATTTTTAGCTGCATCATTACGATACCATTTTGCATTTTTCTTATTCCATTTATGCATTGTAATTCTTCAGTCAGTATTTATATTTTTTCATCACTTCTAGGTTTATTCATAAAATTTATAGTTTCTTCAGTTAACTCACATTGAAAAATCCTTAAAACCTTTTGATGGTGATGATACTATTAAATTAGAAAAATTAAACCCCTCAATTTGGAGGTCTTTGAAGGAAATGGAAAATCAACTATTTTCGTTAATGAAGGAGGTCTATATTCCTTAATTTTAAAATCACAAAAGGAGGAAGCTAGACAATTTAAAAAATGAGTTACACACGAAGTTTTGTACAAAATTTGTAAATATGGAGAATATAAAATTAAAGAAATGTATCAAGCCCAAATAACACACATGAAAAGTATAAGGATGACTATATAGAACATTTAAATGGAATAAATGATAATGATTTAGAAATATGACAACAAATAAACTGAAAAATGAATATTTCGTTATATCATGTTGTTCCTCAAATAATCGATCAGAATTTAGGGCAACTTTTGTTCTTTTAAGATTATTTGATGAAACCTTTGAATATAATTGTGTAATCCTTGCAGCACAAAGATAAATTTTCAAGAAGCAATTGTATAAAATCGAAGATAGACATCCTAATTGTGAAGAAATATTAAGACTTAATTAAAATCCAGAATAATAAATTAAACTTTAAGAATGCATTCTTGACACAATTATTTCAATATTTTAAATGATTTCACATAAGAGCTATTGATTAAAGATATAACTATATATTAGAGCTATTGATTGATGATATAACTATATATAAGAGCTACTGATTAATGATATAACTACTCTACAACTGGACAAGAAGAATGATCTATGAACCATTTATCAATACATTCTTTATGAGAAACATGATCTCATTTTGTTTTTACAGATTGATGAATTTGAGCAGTTAAATATACAGAACAATCATTACATTCAGACTAATCCATTATTTCACAACCTCCTATTACTTTTTATATCAATATACACATAAATTTTGACAGCACAAATTTTTCCCCACTTAATTTTACCTTTAAATTCCATTATAGAATCTTCAGTCAATACTCGATCACTTGATATACAATCCCAACATATTTTATCTTCAAATTCTGTAATAAAATCTCCAAATAAATAGCTTCATCGTTCTCTAATTTATTTGGTACAAACCTCTCATTTGCTGTCAATACTAATTCTTTGAATTCAAGGCACATCTAGTCTACACTCACATTGTTAATTTGGAAGGAGAGGAGGTTGTCTCTCTGAAAGGCGTTAAGAGAATTTTTATCTGCTTTTTTGAATAGGTATATTTTTGTTTACTTTTGGAGAATTTGGGAATTACAGTATTCAGTGTCTGTACAACTCTGTGTTCACTAATCCCAATATCCATTTTGATACTCGTTTACACTATATGTGTGCTGATGTTATGCCTGGCAAAGTCAATGGGAATTGTTAACAGACCAATAGTGCATGTTTTAGCTGTTTTCCCATCGATGTTTGGTAAATGTGCCTTCATTACAAAACAAGATACACAATACGCATTGAATATTCCATCTTAATGCCCATGTACAGAAGTTAATGCAATTCTCATAATCACTTGCATGCAGCTCTCGATGGAGAGAGATGTCATAGGGACGGAATCTGCGTCGATGGAGACTGTGTGGACACTTGTCTGCTTCATGCCATTTCATTGTGCGACAGTGCGGGAGCTAACATGCGTGTATATCACAACAGCAGCGAGAACATCGATTTCTCCGTCTTCTTTCGTCACGTATTTCCTTCTGTTATGTTGTCTAATAAATAATTGCCGAGATGCTGCAAGTCGCAATGCACTCAAGGAACGCACAAGCACACTTTTAGAAAAGATAACAACATCTTACCTAGCAACAACGCAGGTCGAATGGCACAAACAAGTTTCGTCGTTGAAACATTTCAAAATACGATATCACGGAAACGACTCGCACTATAACCCTCTAACAACCACTGGTGGCATTCTAATTTACCCTGCCTTAAGTCTTCTAATGTCAATGGGCATTGCTTCATTTACCAAAGTGTATGTACTCGTATGCACAACAAATACACTTTGTATGTATTGTTACAGTCTGTGTATTAGCTGATAATACAAGCTCCTGAATACCAATCCATCCTGTGAAAACTATAGATCAGAAGCACTTTGAATTTCCACAATATTTGCGAAGCAAGTGTGTGTGTGTGTGTGTGTGTGTGTGTGTGTGTGTGTTTGCGGGTGGGTGGGTTTCTGTTCCCATACTGGGCGCCTGCCCAGGTGTCGGATAGAGAAACGGTCATCAGATATGATGGGTAATGAGGAAATGAAACACTAGCAGTGGACCAAAAACTAGCACATCAAATCCAGGTGCAACGCTATCAGAATGGGTGGCTTCCTGCTAGGCGCCTGTCCACTGAGAGGTGAGGTTGCAAATAAATACTCCAGGGGCCAACAATCCCTGGTTCTAATTTCACTGTGAACCATTGCAAGGATAAGGTTACAAGGAACCAGTCCACCTATCAATGGACAGCAACCAGGAACATGTATTGTGGGGAATCTGTACACACACAGCCACAGAGAAAGTCGGAGTTCTCTGGCAAACTACTACATTTCTTCGAACATTCGATATAAACACACTGATCAAACCAGGGAAATTGCGCAGTCTAACATTAGAGCTCATAAACAAAAGACAATGACACCTGCCTTGCAGGAAACACACATTACAGACGAAAAGACAATCGATTATGGAAACTACCGTATTACAAAGAGCAAGGAAGAAAAACGAGTCGCTAGGGGTGCTCAACTTGTGGACATGGCCTTCATGGTACACAAGAAGATATCAGTTCAATCAGAAAAGTCACCCCCATAAACGACAGGATAATGACAATGCACCTGCAGTGCACAAACAAGAAATACACCATGATGAACGAACAAGTCCTCATAAATGGGGATAACAAAAAAGACCCCAAATTGACAGAGAAATTCTGGGCAACATTAGAGACAGTGATGCCCAAGATCCCCAAAGAAAACCTTCTAAGTTTGATAAGCAGAGAAAGAAGTCATCAGTAAACAGATGGAAAGTTTCGCACGCACAAATATACAAACAGAAATGGCATGAGTCTCGTAGAACTATGCCAGCAGAACAACCTGCAAATTATATCAACATCCCTGAGAAACTCCGCGCGAAAATAGAAAACATGGTCACCTATACAACAGATGAGAGAATTCCAAATAAACCATGTAACGGTATCCTACCCAGTGCAGGAAGAGACCATGACTTTCATGTTCACAGAGGTGTGAATTTTGATTCACACCTGAATCAAAATCAAATTTACACCGAAGAATAAAAACCATCAGAATAGAGCACGCATAGATAAGTTTGACACGAAACAGATCAGAGTAGAAATGACAAAGACAGGAAGCAAAGACATGAGAAGACTTCAGTAGAAAGATAACACAAAAAAGCAAAAGTACTGATACCAAGGAAAAAGAACAATACACAGCGATGGTGGGACTCGGAAAGTCAACATGCACTAGAAAGACGCAGCAAGCTTTCCAAGAACAAAAAAGTAAAGAAAATAGCCGAAAACGTTTATCATTTTAACTAGTCCAGAAGGCAGGCAGGAAAACGCATTAGACAAATCGACAGGAAGTGCATGAAGGAGCAACTGGACGCTATAAAGGATAATTTCCAAAAATACAACAGGAGACAATCCTACAGAACTTTCGCAACGAAAGTGTGTAGGGACCTATGCTGCAGAAAACAAGATGGAAAACTCGTATTAACTAATCAAGAGAATTATAATGAACTGTTATTTACCTCTCGAGTCTCCTTAATTATACTGAAACAAGATTCCCAACACGGGACTGTACCCCCAATCACTCAGAATCACTCCCACCAACGTGTGAAGAGATACACAAACATACAGACTGGACATACACTGAAGAATGCATCATTCCGAAACTGCTAAAGAACGTCGGACCCAAGTCTTTACAGGAACTTATACAAATAATAACAATCATCTGTCAAACAGAAAAACTTACTGGGGCAGGAAATGTGCGCTTCTCCACCCACGACACAAGAAAGGAGATAGGATGACTGTACACAAACACAGAGGAATTTCTCTGCTACAAGTCACATACTACATTTTCTCAAGATGCTTACACCTGAGAACACAACAACCGTTAGAACACAAAATTGGTGAATACCAGGCAGGCTTCCACCCCTGTCGTTCATGCACAGAACATATCTTCAATCGGAAAAAAATTTTAAATTACAAGGCTATCAGTAATACTCCAGTCACTTTCATTTTCATAGATTTCAAGAAAACGTACAATTCTATTGACCAGCAATCCTGACTCAAGATCTTAGAAGAACAGGGACATGACTCAAAAACAATATGACTAATCAAATAGACATTGACTGGAACTACATTCAAAGTTAGATTCATGAGTGTTTCGCAGACGACCTGGCCATACCCTCGGACAACAAAGCAACAGCAACCAGACAAACAGAAACACTAACAAGTTGGCCTGCAAATCTCTTTTCTGAAGCCTAAATTATTCTGCTCAAAATTGAACAGTTAAAAATTAGACACAAAACACAGTAAGATAAACAGAGTTACACATTTCAAATATCTAGGTGAAATCCTCGAACCTACAGGTGGAGAAAAGATGTCACAGAAGATTCGACTACAAAAAAATGAAGAGACCTTACAGCCGAGCACAACACATATATAATTAGAAAGTCATGAGCATTCAAACAGAAATGAGACCCTACAACACAGTAATCTTTTCTGAAATACTTTATGCAAGTGAGACACTTACACTCCATACGAAAAGCGACATGCAAAGCATACTGAAGGAAGAACGCAAAGTCATGAGAAAAATTCTCGACGCAAAGCTAACAGAAGGGGGTTACAGATCACAATCTAGGAAAACCACAGAGAAGATGTCAGACTAGCAGCAGACGTCAGAAAAGAAGATTAAAGCTCTACGGTTACATCAGCAGGCTACCACCAACAAGACTCAGCAACACGATTTTGACATACATACAAGGGGTCAAGTCAACAACAGTATGGATCACATAAATCAAAATTGACCTAGAAAAAGCACAAATCGATCCAACAGAAGACAGGAAAATATACAGGGACAAGATATGTAAGTGGAATGATACGTCAGAGAGTGAAGCCCAAAGAAACCAGTGACAAAGTGGACTGACAATTCATCCCTGATTGAAGACAGAAGTTTATCTAGTACAATCAGTTCAGGTGCATTTTAAAAACAGACGAATGCAAACGAGGAGCTGGCAACACTGTCACATCGTGCAGTGTGTTGGAATGCATAGAGGAACATGTATCATCCTGAAATACCATGCTTGCCGTCTTACTTCACCAAGTAGACTGCTCGGACGTCAAACACACATCCACTATGGAGCTACAGTTCGATTATTCGTCAGTTTCCTTTTTCATTTTTTAGACGTCCGTTTCCTACTTGTAGTCGTTTATAACCGGGCCATCATTTTGTTATATGACAATAGCCTATCACTTAGCAGTGGGATCCATTAAACTACACGTACTGTCTACTAACCCTAAACAGGACCGTCGAATTCAAGTAGAGTGGATTCCCGATGGAACACACAAACGATAAATACATCGTCATCCATTTGGGACTGGGTGCGACCGATAACCAAGCTGCTGCTGCTGGTGCTCGTGCATATGCTGCACAGTACTCTCGAAGGCGCCATCCCAATAAGAATGTTTTTCGTTGTCTGGAGAAACGCTTTGGAGAAACCAGTAATCTTTGTCCACAAGTAATGGACAGAGGTTGTCCAAGGACTAGATGTATTCCATAAACGTAGTAAACGAATCTTGGAACCATTCAACAGTTACCTCGATGAATTAAATGTGACATCGAAGGGCACTTCCAGATATCTCGAACACTGGCTGTTGAAGTGTTTCACAATGAACTGCGTCCATATCATTAAATGTTAACTCAACACCAGCAGCCAGGAGACTGCTTTCGATGAGTACAGTTTTGCACAAACTGAATAACGAACATACCTTTATAAATAACATGGTATGGACTGACGAATCTTGCTTCACTCGTGAAGGTATTTTGAACATCTACAACAGCCATTATTCGTTAGGACACAACCCGCAGTTCACCTGTGAATATGGCTTTCAGGCAACCTTTGGCATAACCCTGTGCACTGAACCGTCGGAGGAATGCTTTTGGGTTCTTACGTGCAGGTGGGCAAGTTGAATGCAACCTTGTATCGTATGTCTTTTTGCAATGTTTTCGTGATACATTAGAAAACGTTCCACTTGGCATTCGGCGACAACTGTTGTTTCAGCATCGTGATGCACTGCCACTCTTTGGAATGAATGTGTGTAACTATTTACAGGGTGTTTCAAAAATGACTGGTATATTTGAAACGGCAATAAAAACTAAACGAGCAGCGATAGAATTACACCGTTTGTTGCAATATGCTTGGGACAACAGTACATTTTCAGGCGGACGAACTTTCGAAATTACAGTAGTTACAATTTTCAACAACAGATGGCGCTGCAAGTGATGTGAAGGATATAGAAGACAACGCAGTCTGTGGGTGCGCCATTCTGTACGTCGTCTTTCTGCTGTAAGCGTGTGCTGTTCACAACGTGCAAGTGTGCTGTAGACAACATGGTTGATTCCTTAGAACAGAGGATCTTTCTGGTGTTGGAATTCCACCGCCTAGAACACAGTGTTGTTGCAACAAGACGAAGTTTTCAACGGAGGTTTAATGTAACCAAAGAACCGAAAAGCGATACAATAAAGGATCTGTTTGAAAAATTTCAACGGACTGGGAACGTGACAGATGAACGTGCCGGAAATGTAGGGCGACCGCGTACGGCAACCACAGAGGGCAACGCACAGCTAGAGCAGCAGGTGATCCAACAGCGGCCTCGGGTTTCCGTTCGCCGTGTTGCAGCTGCGGTCCAAATGACGCCAACGTCCACGTATCGTCTCATGCGCCAGAGTTTACACCTCTATCCATACAAAATTCAAACACGGCAACCCCTCAGCGCCGCTACCATTGCTGCACGAGAGACATTCGCTAACGATATAGTGCACAGGATTGATGACGGCGATATGCATGTGGGCAGCATTTGGATTACTGACGAAGCTTATTTTTACCTGGATGGCTTCGTCAATAAACAGAACTGGCGCATATGGGGAACCGAAAAGACCTATGTTGCAGTCCCATCGTCCCTGCATCCTCAAAAAGTACTGGTCTGGGCCGCCATTTCTTCCAAAGGAATCATTGGCCCATTTTTCAGATCCGAAACGATTACTGCATCACGCTATCTGGACATTCTTCGTGAATTTGTGGCGGTACAAACTGCCTTAGACGACACTGCGAACACCTCGTGGTTTATGCAAGATGGTGCCCGGCCACATCGCACGGCCGACGTCTTTAATTTCCTGAATGAATATATCGATGATCGTGTGATTGCTTTGGGCTATCCGAAACATGCAGGAGGCGGCATGGATTGGCCTCCCTATTCGCCAGACATGAACCCCTGTGACTTCTTTCTGTGGGGACACTTGAAAGACCAGGTGTACTGCCAGAATCCAGAAACAATTGAACAGCAGAAGCAGTACATCTCATCTGCATGTGAAGCCATTCCGCCAGGCACGTTGTCAAAGGTTTCGGGTAATTTCATTCAGAGACTACGCCATATTATTGCTACGCACGGTGGATATGTGGAAAATATCGTACTATAGAGTTTCCCAGACCGCAGCGCCATCTGTCGTTGAAAATTGTAACTACTGTAATTTCGAAAGTTTGTCTGCCTGAAAATGTACTGTTGTCCCAAGCATATTGCAACAAACGGTGTATTTCTATCGCTGCTCGTTTAGTTTTTATTGCCGTTTCAAATATACCGGTTATTTTTGAAACACCCTGTAAATGAAGTGTTTCCAGGGATAATTGTTCGTGGAGGTCCAGTGTATTGGCCTTCATATTCGACAGGCCCTAAACCATTAAATTTTTATATGTGGGAACTTAAAGGATGAAGTTTATTGTAGTCCACCCATGGATGTACACGATCTAATAGCTCGCGTTCATACCATTTCAGCAATGGTGGATGCGCGCGCGTTGCATAGGGTTAGAAAAGTACGATCGGCCAAGTGGCAAAGTGTTTGCTTTTACGTGCAAGTACTGGCTCTGTGAACATAATACTTGACGTCAAATCTACAGAACGGAATTATTGCGTGCAACATAATTTGCAATCTAGTGTGCTTTTTTACACCACTGGATATAGACTGAATACAGATGTTACTATGTCCATTGTTCTCTGTTGGCTTTATTTATGTCATAAATAAACAATGTAGTCTTTTATATCTGTAAAAAGTTCATTTTATGTTTTAATGTTTAAAGAAACAGTGACAGAAAGAAATACACAATATACCGCATCGTGGAGGTGTAAATTAGATAGAATTGATGATTTATCCGAAGAAAAACACAACTCAAACATTAGAGAGTCTGCATATTTGTTTCCCACAGCATCGCTTCATCTCACTGAGCTAATAGGACAGAGAGTTCATGCAACCTGTTCTTGGCTATGCTGCACACAGTTACAGAATTGCCAGAGCAATTTCTATTAAACCGGATGGTGAGGCTAGGTTTTGCTAGATACACTTTTGTTTTGAATTAGGATGAGGAACTGCATGCTGACCGCCACGTGCGGCATCATATATATATATATATATATATATATATATATATATATATATATATATATATATATATATACACCTTAATTTGGAGAAAACCCAGTACATGACATCAGACACACTTGAAATGGGAATCTTCACAATTAATGGTGAAGATCTGACTTGTGTAAGCTTATGTACCATGGTCCCACGATCGCTATTGATGCTGACTCTCTGAAGAGATCAACAACAGGCAGCCTGGATCAAGTGGCGAACAGCAACCAGAGTCAATTGTGAGCGCAGGATGAAAGATAATTTAAAATAAAAAATCTGTCACACTGTCATCTGACCAGTCGTCTTGTATGGCTGACTACAGTTGAGACGGACTGCCAACTAAGTCTAATGGAAACAAAGACGCTAAGGTGGACAGCGGGACTCACTAAGTTAGATCACGTTTCCAATGATAGCATTAGGAAACAATCTGGTGTAGCACTGATCCAAGACAAGATGCGTGACAATCGTCTTCGATGGTTTGGACATGTTTTGCGGGTCGGTGTTGACTCTGTTGCCAATGCTGTTTACATACTTGAAGACTCAAAGGATGACCTAAGCAACGTTGGGCTGATACTATTCATGAAGACCTTAACTGCGTGAACATCCACCCAGATGCAGCCAGTCATAGAGTGAAATGGAGACAATGGATCCCTGTAGCAGACCTTGCAGGCACATGCGACAAATGCTAAAGAAAACGATCTCTCTTTCTCTCTCTCTCTCTCTCCCTCTCTCTCTCTCTCTATATATATATATATATATATATATATAATAGAGGGAAACATTCCACGTGGGAAAAATATATCTAAAAAGAAAGATGATGAAACTTACCAAACAAAAGCGCTGGCAGGTCGATAGACACACAAACAAACACAAACACACACACAAAATTCTAGCTTTCGCAACCAATGGTTGCCTCGTCAGGAAAGAGGGAAGGAGAAGGAAAGACAAAAGGATATGGGTTTTAAGGGAGAGGGTAAGGAGTCATTCCAATCCCGGGAGCGGAAAGACTTACCTTAGGGGGAAAAAAGGACAGGTATACACTCGCACACACACACATATCCATCCACACATACACAGACACAAGCAGACATTTGTAAAGGCAAAGAGTTTGGGCATTTTTTGGGCAGAGATGTCAGTCGGGGCGGATGTACAGAGGCAAAGATGAAGTTGAAAGACAGGTGAGGTATGAGCGGCGGCAAATTGAAATTAGAAATTAGCGGAGATTGAGGCCTGGCGGATAGCGAGAAGAAAGGATATGCTGAAGGGCAAGTTCCCATCTCCGGAGTTCTGACAGGTTGGTGTTAGTGGGAAGTATCCAGATAACCCGGACGGTGTAACACTGTGCCAAGATGTGCTGGCCGTGCACCAAGGCATGTTTAGCCACAGGGTGATCCTCATTACCAACAAACACTGTCTGCCTGTGTCCATTCATGCGAATGGACAGTTTGTTGCTGGTCATTCCCACATAGAACGCTTCACAGTGTAGGCAGGTCAGTTGGTAAATCACGTGGGTGCTTTCACACGTGGCTCTGCCTTTGATCGTGTACACCTTCCGGGTTACAGGACTGGAATAGGTGGTGGTGGGAGGGTGCATGGGACAGGTTTTACACCGGGGGCGGTTACAGGGGTAGGAGCCAGAGGGTAGGGAAGGTGGTTTGGGGATTTCATAGGGATGAACTAAGAGGTTGCGAAGGTTAGGTGGATGGCGGAAAGACACTCTTGGTGGAGTGGGGAGGATTTCATGAAGGATGGATCTCATTTCAGGGCAGGATTTGAGGAAGTCGTATCCCTGCTGGAGAGCCACATTCAGAATCTGATCCAGTCCCGGAAAGTATCCTGTCACAAGTGGGGCACTTTTGGGGTTCTTCTGTGGAAGGTTCCGGGTTTGAGGAGATGAGGATGTGGCTCTGGTTATTTGCTTCTGTACCAGGTCGGGAGGGTAGTTACGGGATGCAAAAGCTGTTTTCAGGTTGTTGGTGTAATGGTTCAAGGATTCCGGACTGGAGCAGATTCGTTTGCCACGAAGACCTAGGCTGTAGGGAAGGGACCGTTTGATGTGGAATGGGTGGCAGCTGTCATAATGGAGGTACTGTTGCTTGTTGGTGGGTTTAATGTGGACGGACGTGTGAAGCTGGCCATTGGACAGGTGGAGGTCAACGTCAAGGAAAGTGGCATGGGATTTGGAGTAGGACCAGGTGAATCTGATGGAACCAAAGGAGTTGAGGTTGGAGAGGAAATTCTGGAGTTCTTCTTCACTGTGAGTCCAGATCACGAAAATGTCATCAATAAATCTGTACCAAACTTCGGGTTGGCAGGCCTGGGTAACCAGGAAGGCTTCCTCTAAGCGACCCATGAATAGGTTGGCATACGAGGGGGCCATCCTGGTACCCATGGCTGTTCCCTTTAATTGTTGGTATGTCTGGCCTTCAAAAGTGAAGAAGTTGTGGGTCAGGATGAAGCTGGCTAAGGTAATGAGGAAAGAGGTTTTAGGTAGGGCGGCAGGTGATCGGCGTGAAAGGAAGTGCTCCATCGCAGCGAGGCCCTGGACATGCGGAATATTTGTGTATAAGGAAGTGGCATCAATGGTTATAAGGATGGTTTCCGGGGGTAACAGACTGGGTAGGGATTCCAGGCGTTTGAGAAAGTGGTTGGTGTCTTTGATGAAGGATGGGAGACTGCATGTAATGGGTTGAAGGTGTTGATCTACGTAGGCAGAGATGCGTTCGGTGGGGGCTTGGTAACCAGCTACAATGGGACGGCCGGGATGATTGGGTTTGTGAATTTTGGGAAGAAGGTAGAAGGTAGGGGTGCGGGGTGTTGGTGGGGTCAGGAGGTTGATGGAGTCGGGTGAAAGGTTTTGTAGGGGGCCTAAGGTTCTGAGGATTCCTTGAAGCTCCGCCTGGACATCAGGAATGGGATTGCCTTGGCAAACTTTGTAAGTAGTGTTGTCTGAAAGCTGACGCAGTCCCTCAGCCACATACTCCCGACGATCAAGTACCACAGTTGTGGAACCCTTGTCCGCCGGAAGAATGACGATGGATCGGTCAGCCTTCAGATCACGGATAGCCTGGGCTTCAGCAGTGGTGATGTTGGGAGTGGGATTAAGGTTTTTTAAAAAGGATTGAGAGGCAAGGCTGGAAGTCAGAAATTCCTGGAAGGTTAGGAGAGGGTGATTTTGAGGAAGAGGAGGTGGGTCCCACTGTGACGGAGGACGGAACTGTTCCACGCATGGTTCAATTTGGATAGTGTCTTGGGGAGTTGGATCCTTAGGAGTAGGATTAGGATCATTTTTCTTCGTGGCAAAGTGATATTTCCAGCAGAGAGTACGGGTGTAGGACAGTAAATCTTTGACGAGGGCTGTTTGGTTAAATCTGGGAGTGGGGCTGAAGGTGAGGCCTTTGGATAGGACAGAGGTTTCGGATTGGGAGAGAGGTTTGGAGGAAAGGTTAACTACTGAATTGGGGTGTTGTGGTTCCAGATTGCGTTGATTGGAATTTTGAGGTTTTGGAGGGAGTGGAGCTGGAAGTGGGAGATTGAGTAGATGGGAGAGACTGGGTTTGTGTGCAATGAGAGGAGGTTGAGGTTTGCTGGAAAGGTTGTGAAGGGTGAGTGAGTTGCCTTTCCGGAGGTGGGAAACCAGGAGATTGGATAGTTTTTTAAGGTGGAGGGTGGCATGCTGCTCTAATTTGCGGTTGGCCTGTAGGAGGATGCTCTGAACAACAGGTGTGGATGTGGGAGAGGAAAGATTGAGGATTTTTATAAAGGATAGGAGTTGATGGGCGTGTTGATTGGCTGAGTGGATGTGTAGGTGAAGGATTAGGTGGGTGAGGGCAATGGATTGTTTGGTTTGGAACTGGTATAGGGACTGATGGAAAGAAGGGTTGCAGCCAGAGATGGGAACTTTAAGTGTGAGGCCTTTGGGGGTGATGCCAAATGTCAGACAAGCCTGAGAAAATAAAATATGGGAGTGTAATCTGGCTAGGGCGAAGGCATGTTTGCGGAGGGAATGTAAATAAAACTTAATGGGGTCGTTGTGAAGGTGTTGTGAGGGTGACATGGTACTAGAAGATGGAAAGTGGAACACGAGGCTGAAATGAAAATGAGAATAAATATGAAAAAATTTATGGGGAGAGATAAAGGTAAAATTAGAAAACAAATGGAGATCTGGTGTGAAAAAAGGCGAAAAAGGGTTGGTTAGGGCTGGGCTATGTTGATCCTGTGGTGAACTTGTGTAGGTAGATAATGATGTGCATAAAGGTTAGGTGGTTGTGTTGCCGCCAAAACACGTTAAAGGGTGGAGAAATTCGGGAAAATTTCGAAAAAACTACGTGAGGATGTATTAAAAGGAGTGGTTTGGTGGTGGCAGATTATGGAAATGAAGCTAACAATTGTTTGATGAAGAAATAATGACGTTAAAACCTGTGGGAAGCGGCTAAAAATGATCGGTGATGTGAGAAAAACGGAAATGGAAATAAAGCAAAAGTTATTAAAACTGCCGAAAGGGTTGTTTAATAGCTGAAAGGAACTGTTTGTGGACTGGAAACGGTGGATTTTATAGCAGCAAAGCGGAAAAAAAAATTTTTTTGGTTATGGTTTGGAAGTGATTTACGTATTATTACGTATTATTGAGTGTATATCGACGGGATAAAATTGTATACTGGATTACGGTAAAAAAGGAGAAGGTGAATAGAAAGTGATGGCAAAAACAGAAGGAGGAAATAAGACGACAGAAAAGACTTCGAAATGCAACAGTGACAATAACAATAACGATAACAATAACAAACGTGATTGTTGGCTTCAAATTAATGATATGAATATAATAGAGGGAAACATTCCACGTGGGAAAAATATATCTAAAAAGAAAGATGATGAAACTTACCAAACAAAAGCGCTGGCAGGTCGATAGACACACAAACAAACACAAACACACACACAAAATTCTAGCTTTCGCAACCAATGGTTGCCTCGTCAGGAAAGAGGGAAGGAGAAGGAAAGACAAAAGGATATGGGTTTTAAGGGAGAGGGTAAGGAGTCATTCCAATCCCGGGAGCGGAAAGACTTACCTTAGGGGGAAAAAAGGACAGGTATACACTCGCACACACACACATATCCATCCACACATACACAGACACAAGCAGACATTTGTAAAGGCAAAGAGTTTGGGCATTTTTTGGGCAGAGATGTCAATCCGGAATCCTTGAACCATTACACCAACAACCTGAAAACAGCTTTTGCATCCCGTAAATATATATATATATAGGTGTGTATGTATGTATATGGATATACATACATATATAAGGTGAGTTTTTGGATCATATACAAACTCTGGGGATTGATCTATGAGAGGGTATGAAACAAAAAAGGTCTAATGAACTTATGTCTGGAAATGCAAGGTTTCCACACTGGAGACCATTTATTCAGTAATAATGACATGATTTATATGAGTAATAGCCAGCTGCACTGAATGAACAAATCGACCTAAAGCACAAGAAGTACGCAGAAAACTTCAATCAGATTATAAAGTAAGAAAACGGGTAAACTAATCAATCAGAGATGCTAAATAATACATATCCATAGTAAAAACGATAACAACATGAAGAATATTAAACAGAGACAAAGCACTAACATAAATCATATACAATAACAAAACTATTCCGAAAAAATTAAAAATGTAAAATTAAAATCTGAAATAAAACTAAAACAAACCCTACACAAAAACATAATTAGAACCAAACTTATAAAAATAATAAAAAACAACCGAATTTCGCATATTACTTATTTATAATCGTAACCATGTAAACAAGTAATATCGCTGATCCACTTCATACAAGCTGTCAGAAAAGTAGCGTATATGGAAAATAACTAAAATCCGATATACATCTGCAATTTGCACCTAGGAGGAAGTAATAATTCTATAAAGGACAGGACACGACAGCAACGATGTTACATGTAAGGTAAAAACACTTAATGATGTATTATAGCTTTTCAGATCATAGTTACAAGTCCATTATATTAAGACCATAGCATACTTATGTATTTACAGAGCACCTGATGATATCAATATAACGAAATAGGCTCATTGTCAATGATATAAAATACAAACCATTCACATAGCAGTGTAGCTAGCTGTTATTCATAATAATAATGGTGTTTACCTGCAGAAAGGCAAATGGCAATGGGCAGTGGGCAATGAGGTTGAATCAGGAGATCTATCCCCACCAATAACAACCACAGCATTCAACGTTGCAACAGTGTTTCGCCATTTGTCTGAGACAGGGTCGTTTCAGGAAGCAGGAAATCATGAAGGACGTACCAAAAATACACTCCTGGAAATTGAAATAAGAACACCGTGAATTCATTGTCCCAGGAAGGGGAAACTTTATTGACACATTCCTGGGGTCAGATACATCACATGATCACACTGACAGAACCACAGGCACATAGACACAGGCAACAGAGCATGCACAATGTCGGCACTAGTACAGTGTATATCCACCTTTCGCAGCAATGCAGGCTGCTATTCTCCCATGGAGACGATCGTAGAGATGCTGGATGTAGTCCTGTGGAACGGCTTGCCATGCCATTTCCACCTGGCGCCTCAGTTGGACCAGCGTTCGTGCTGGACGTGCAGACCGCGTGAGACGACGCTTCATCCAGTCCCAAACACGCTCAATGGGGGACAGATCCGGAGGTCTTGCTGGCCAGGGTAGTTGACTTACACCTTCTAGAGCACGTTGGGTGGCACGGGATACATGCGGACGTGCATTGTCCTGTTGGAACAGCAAGTTCCCTTGCCGGTCTAGGAATGGTAGAACGATGGGTTCGATGACGGTTTGGATGTACCGTGCACTATTCAGTGTCCCCTCGACGATCACCAGTGGTGTACGGCCAGTGTAGGAGATCGCTCACCACACCATGATGCCGGGTGTTGGCCCTGTGTGCCTCGGTCGTATGCAGTCCTGATTGTGGCGCTCACCTGCACGGCGCCAAACACGCATACGACCATCATTGGCACCAAGGCAGAAGCGACTCTCATCGCTGAAGACGACACGTCTCCATTCGTCCCTCCATTCACGCTTGTCGCGACACCACTGGAGGCGGGCTGCACGATGTTGGGGTGTGAGCGGAAGACGGCCTAACGGTGTGCGGGACCGTAGCCCAGCTTCATGGAGACGGTTGCGAATGGTCCTCGCCGATACCCCAGGAGCAACAGTGTCCCTAATTTGCTGGGAAGTGGCGGTGCGGTCCCCTACGGCACTGCGTAGGATCCTACGGTCTTGGCGTGCATCCGTGCGTCGCTGCGGTCCGGTCCCAGGTCGACGGGCACGTGCACCTTCCGCCGACCACTGGCGATAACATCGATGTACTGTGGAGACCTCACGACCCACGTGTTGAGCAATTCGGAGGTACGTCCACCCGGCCTCCCGCATGCCCACTATACGCCCTCGCTCAAAGTCCGTCAACTGCACATACGGTTCACGTCCACGCTGTCGCGGCATGCTACCAGTGATAAAGACTGCGATGGAGCTCCGTATGCCACGGCAAACTGGCTGACACTGACGGCGGCGGTGCACAAATGCTGCGCAGCTAGCGCCATTCGACGGCCAACACCGCGGTTCCTGGTGTGTCCGCTGTGCCGTGCGTGTGATCATTGCTTGTACAGCCCTCTCGCAGTGTCCGGAGCAAGTATGGTGGGTCTGACACACCGGTGTCAATGTGTTCTTTTTTCCATTTCCAGGAGTGTATTTAAAAACTAGACTTGGAGGTAAATGTGATTAACAAAGCGTGTCCTGCATGGAGTGGCCTTGTGGTTAGAGGCACCACGTCACGAAGTGCGCTGCCCCTCCCGCCTGAGGTTCGAGTCCTCCCTTGGGCATGGTTGTGTGTGTTGTGCTTAGTATAAGTTAGTTTAAGTTAATGTAAGTAGTGTGTAAGTCTAGGGACCGACAACCTCAGCAGTTTGGTCCCTTAGGAATTCTCTCTCACACACACATTAACACTGTGGAATACGACTGATGTGTCAGTACCAGGCAATTGGCCTGCCAGTATAGTGTAAGTCAGACAACTACGTGGAAGATTCTCCATGAAAATTTGTACTACCATTATCACTTACAGCGTGTGTAGGGCTTACTAGCTACAGACTTTCCACAAAAGGAGCAGTTTTGTCGCTGGTTTCTACACCAAGCGGCCACAATTCTGGGATTTGTGTCATCCATCCTATTCACAGATGAGGCCACCTATATGCAGAGAGGTATTCTCAGCTTTCATAACAGTCATCTGTGGGATAGTATGCAGAGCGTCCATGGTATGGTGACAGCAGATCACCAGCATCAGTGCAGCCGGAATGTGTGGGCTGGGATAATAAGCGTCCATACTTTGGGATTAGTCTTCCTTCCACAGTGTCTAACAGGCCAGAACTATTGGCGTTTCTTGTGGGTGACATTGCCTCCCCCGCTGGAAGAAGTGCCGCTGATGATTCGAAGGGTTATTTGGCTACTACATTATGGTGCTCCAGTACACTTCACCGTTAACATCTGGATGCATATACAGCGTGTCTTCCCTGGTCGATTGAGCAGACGAAAGGGTATAATTGCATGGCCTACTCGTTCACGAGATCTCGACTCGATTTCTGATTATGGGGCCATCTCAGAAGTATCATATATGCAGAGCCCATTCCAAATCTGGAGATGCTGGAGCAGTATACTCATGCTGCCTTTGACACTGTTCGGATGTAGCCTGGCTGATGTGAATGTGTGAGATAGAACATGCATGTGTTGAGGGACATGAAAACCATTTTCAACACATACTGTAGCTATGGCTGCATGGTACAGTGCATATAAGACCACAGTCTCTACAATATACACATCCAGAACTTATTTGTTCTGTGTTCTCTCATTGATGAATCCCTAGGCTTTGTACATGGTGGAAAAAATCACCTTGTATACCAAGTGAAGATTCATATATATATATATATATATATATATATATATATATATATATATATATATATATATATATATATATATATATAAAGAAAATAAATTCTACACTTGGTGCTCAGCATATATATCTTGTGTGTGTGTGTGTGTGTGTGTGTTGTGTGTGTGTTTGTGTAAAGCAGCATGCACGTCTTTATAAGTTAGTGCATGTCTGGGATCAGCTGCCAGACCCCGAAAACTACAACCAAATTTGAAACACAAACAGAAACCTTCATGAATATCAGCACTGTGTGGTTTATAACCTAACGCCAATAGGAGCAGAGATATGGGCAAATCCTTGTTTTTCCATCCCCTGCAATATAGGCTGGCATACACAATGTGCGTATTGTGTGGGAAAAATATCAGGCTGCCAAATCAACCTGCTTTGCAGGTCAGCCTGCATAAACATTAGGGGCAAGAAACGCTTTTCCAGTCCCAGAAACGTTGGTTGTCTGCACACAGCGGGCATGTTGTATTGGAATAGTATTGAGCTACTTTATCGAGCTGTGTTGCATGGCAGGCTCTACATCAGGTCGGAAAACTTGTTCCGAAGCCCTTGATGTGTAGCTTGTCCTGCACAACACACATGTTGTGGGAGTGATCAACCTACTGTGCATGGGTTCGTATGTAGATAGGAATGGCTGTGTGTTGTTTGAGATAGACAGATGTGGGGATATGCATGTTGTTTGAGATGGACAGATGTGGGGATATGCAGAGGTTGGTGGAGAGGATGGAAAGACAGAGTGGTCGGAGAAGATGGACATATATAGTTGGGAGGAGAGCCAGAAGAAGGAGATCTGCAATATATGGGCTGAATGTGGACTTGAGCACAGATGGCGGAAAATGATAGTATCCACATAAAATGCAGATTGATTGAATGTATGTTTGTGTGTATATCCAAGATCTTCTCTTAACCACTGGATCAATTCTGGCAAATTTGGCACACAAACAGCAACCTTTATGCACAAGCGCAGAGAGCTTTGCAATATACATATCAAAGGGCAAAAACACAAGATATATAGGCTGCCATACACAACAGACTTGTTGTTATACTTGTGTAGGCATGCTTTACTGATCAATTTTGTCTGGATGATAGTCACAGATGTGATGAGGTAGAGATGGACAGACGAGGGGATGGACAGACAGAGAGGGGTGAGGAATACATATTCAGAGAGATGGTGTGAGGGATAAGATGTTGTTGTTGTGGTCTTCAGCCCTGAGACTGGTTTGATGCAGCTCTCCATGCTACTCTATCCTGTGCAAGCTTCTTCATCTCCCAGTACCTACTGCAGCCTACATCCTTCGGAATCCGCTTAGTGTATTCATCTCTTGGTCTCCCTCTACGATTTTTACCCTCTCTGCTGCCCTCCAATATTAAATTGGTGATACCTCGATGTCTCAGAACATGTCCTACCAACCGATCCCTTCTTCTAGTCAAGTTGAGCCACAAGCTCCTCTTCTCCCCAGTTCTATTCAATACCTCCTCGTTAGTTATGTTAACTACCCACCTAATCTTAAGCATTCTTCTGTAGCACCACATTTCGAAAGCTTCTATTCTCTTCTTGTCAAAACTATTTATCGTCCATGCTTCACTTCCATACATGGCTACACTCCATACAAATACTTTCAGAGACGACTTCCTGACATTTAAATCTATACTCGATGTTAATAAATTTTTCTTCTTCAGAAACGCTTTCCTTGCCATTGCCAGTCTACATTTTATATCTCCTCTACTTCGACCATCATCAGTTATTTTACTCCCCAAATAGCAAAACTCCTTTACTACTTTAAGTGCCTCATTTCCTAATCTAATTCCTTCTGCATCACCCGACTTAATTCGACTACATTCCATTATCCTCGTTTTGCTTTTGTTCATGTTCATCTTATACCCTCCTTTCAAGACACTGTCCATTCCGTTCACCTGCTCTTCCACGTCCTTTGCTGTCTCTGACAGAATTACAGTGTCATCGACGAACCTCAAAGATTTTATTTTTTCTCCAATACCTACTCTGAACTTTTCTTTCGTTTCCT
Source organism: Schistocerca americana (assembly GCF_021461395.2). Classification (NCBI taxonomy): domain Eukaryota; kingdom Metazoa; phylum Arthropoda; class Insecta; order Orthoptera; family Acrididae; genus Schistocerca; species Schistocerca americana. Next base: position 200,312,374 of record NC_060127.1, read on the forward strand.
TTATTGATTGCTCAATATACAGATTGAATAACATCGGGGAGAGGCTACAACCCTGTCTCACTCCCTTCCCAACGACTGCTTCCCTTTCATACCCCTAGACTCTTGTAACTGCCATCTGCTTTCTGTACAAATTTTAAATAACCTTTCGCTCCCTGTATTTTACCCCTGCCACCTTCATAATTTGAAAGAGAGTATTCCAATCAACATTGTCAAGAGCTTTCTCTAAGTCTAGAAATGCTAGAAACGTAGGTTTGCCTTTCCTTAATCTTTCTTCTAAGATAAGTCGTAGGGTCAGTATTGCCTCACGTGTTTCAACATTTCTACGGAATCCAAACTGATCTTCCCTGAGGTCGGCTTCTATCAGTTTTTCCACTCGTCTGTAAAGAATTTGCGTTAGTATTTTGCAGCCGTGACTTATTGAAATGATAGTTCGGTAGTTTTCACATCTGTCAACACCTGCTTTCTTTGGGATTTATTATATTCTTCTTGATGTCTGAGGGAATTTCGCCTGTCTCATACATCTTGCTCACCAGATGGTAGAGTTCTGTCAGGACTGGCTCTCCCAAGGCTGTCAGTAGTTCTAATGGAATGTTGTCTACTCCGGGGGCCTTGTTTCGACTCAGGTCTTTCAGTGCTCTATCAAACTCTTCACGCAATATCATATCTCCCATTTCGTCTTCATCTACATCCTCTTCCATTTCCATAATATTGTCCTCAACTACATCGCCCTTGTATAGACCCTCTCTATACTCCTTCCACCTTTCTGCTTTCCCTTGTTTTCTTAGAACTGGGTTTCCATCGAAGCTCTTGATATTCATGCAAGTGGTTCTCCTTTCTCCAAAGGTCTCTTTAATTTTCCTGTAGGCCGTATCTATCTTACCCCTAGTGAAATAAGCCTCTACATCCTTACATTTGTCCTCAAGCCATCCCTGCTTAGCCATTTTGCACTTCCTGTCGATATCATTTTTGAGACGTTTGTATTCCTTTTTGCCTGCTTCATTTACTGCATTTTTATATTTTCTCAATTTCATCAGTTAAATTCAATATTTCTTCTGTTACCCAAGGATTTCTACTAGCCCTCGTCTTTTTACCTATTTGATCCTCTGCTGCGTTCACTATTTCAACCCTCAAAGCTACCCATTCTTCTTCTACTGTATTTCTTCCCCCATTCCTGTCAATTGTTCCTTTATGCTCTCCCTCTGTACAACCTCTGGTTCTTTCAGTTTATCCAGGTCCCATCTCCTTAAATAAGAGGTAGGAAGAAGAAATGGGGAGGAGGAAATGGTCAGAGACACGAAAATGGAGGCAGGAAATTGGAGATAGTAACATTGAAGGTGGATGGGCGGATGGACAACAAGACAGGGTTGGAAGAGATGGGCACACATGGTGAAAATAGGGCGAGGGGCAGGATGAAGTTGACAGATATGGTGTGTGGGAACAGAAGGAGATGGACAGGTAGGGACAGTGATGCCAGGAGGAGAGGGGGAGTGGAACAGATAGAGCATCAGGGACACAAGAGGGGAAGGACAGATAGAGCAGATAGGATGAGATGTACAGGAGATGAGGATAAGGGGGAAAGGCAGTGAAGCTGGGTGGTAGGGGTAGCATACTAGCATATATATAAAGCAGCATATCTGTATGTATGTCTGTGTGTCCATGCAGGATCTCTTCCAAAACCCCTCAATCGATTTCAACCACATTTCGCACACAAACAGCAAACTTAATGAGTATCATCACTGTGGATTTTACAACAACTGCAACGAAAGCGGAGTTATGGACAAAAACATTTTTTTCGGCTCCTGCAGAACAGCCTACACTACGCCATAAGCTTCTGTATCGACCACCTCTCCAGGAGAGCCTGCATACCAGCGATAAAAAACGGTTTCCTAGCATTCGACGTGAGGGATGCCTCCGCAAAGGATATGTTGTGTTGGAATGCCCTTTGCATGGCACCCAACGTGTCAGGAGCAATAAACGGCTTTCAAGCCCATTCTGTGTAAGTTGCCTACAAGACAGATGTGATGATGGAACAGTCAAAGTGTCCTTTATCGATTTATCTTGCATGAGCTAGAAGTTTCGATGGACATAGCTGCAGGTAGGTTGACATTTCTAGAGGAGGTGATAGAGAGTGAGGGTGGAGGAGAAAATGGTCAGAGAGACAGTGTGATGAGGAGACAGGCAAAGAGGGGATAATGATATGTGCAGAATTTTGGCTGGAGGAGATGGCAGATAGTGGAAGGAGGGCAGAAAACAAGCTGGAGGTGAAAACTCTACAGAGGTACTGAGCAATTTGAAAAGCATGATGTGGAAGGAGGTGACAGACAGAGGGAGGGGAAAAAGCACATGGACACATGAAAGGGGCAGGAAGATATGATAACAGAGAGAGGGTGGAAAAGGCAAAAATAGGTCAAAGAGGATGGACACGGGAGCTTGAGGTGGAAATAGATGGGGCACAAAGAGGTGAACACGAAGTGGGGGATGGATGTTATGTGTGTAATACAAATGTGAAATGCATGTGCAAGTGAAGCCATGGGGAATATATAAAGCAGACAGTGTATATGTGTGCTTGAATGAATGAATGTATGTGTTGGATCTTCTCCCAAAATTTTTGTCGAATTCTACAAAGCCCCCTCCCCCTTCCTCCCCCCCCCCCCCCCCCCAACACTCTTTACATACCCTAAACTGCTAATGATGCTATCTCATTTCTCTGAGCGGTTATTGCACTTTGATGTTGAACACAGATGGCTGTCACATTAACGTGACTGGTTTGTGTAAAAAAAAAAAAAAAACTTTAAGTTACAGATTCCCATCACATGGCTTTCGATCAATCACTACACTCTCTCTGTCTATCTATTTTTCTATACATCAGTCTCTATGTCTGTCGATGAAGTAAGAGCGCTACTCTACTTTTCCACTACTTACTGTTGAGAGGAGCTTCGTCAGGCAGAAATACAACAGCCACGTCATGACTGAAATAGCCCTCCATTTTGTAGTCCGGGTGGGCCACGACCCAGCGGGTGACCACGATCCAAGCTGTGGTCTCGTTCTTCGTCCGATGGATGCCACCCAAGCGAATGGTGAACTTGTCATAGCTGTCAGAAAAAATCTATTTTCAGTTGCAAAGCAGTCAAGCAGTGGTAATCATTTTTATCTATAGCTGATGGTAATCAACGCCACCGACAATCCAGAGCAGGTGAAAACTCAAATACTCCCTGTCAACCTGTATTAGATGCATTTTTGTATATATGAAGACTTAAATAAACACAAAACAATATCTACAAAGTTAATGAAACTCCTGAAAGAAAGGAGTGCTAGCTCTGCAAGGTTCGCAGGAGAGCTTCTGTAAAGTTTGGAAGGTAGGAGACGAGGTATTGGCAGAACTAAAGCTGTGAGTACCGGGCGTGAGTCGTGCTTCGGTAGCTCAGATGGTAGAGCACTTGCCCGCGAAAGGCAAAGGTCCCGAGTTCGAGTCTCGGTCGGGCGCACAGCTTTAATCTGCCAGGAAGTTTCATATCAGCGCACACTCCGCTGCAGAGTGAAAATCTCATTCTGGAAACATCCCCCAGGCTGTGGCTAAGCCATGTCTCCGTAATATCCTTTCTTTCAGGAGTGCTAGTTCTGCAAGGTTTGCAGGAGAGCTTCTGTAAAATTTGGAAGGTAGGAGACGAGGTACTGGCAGAAGTAAAGCTGTGAATACTGGGCGTGAGTCGTGCTTCGGTAGCTCAGATGGTAGAGCACTTGCCCACGAAAGGCAAAGGTCCCGAGTTCGAGTCTCGGTCGGGCACACAGTTTTAATGTGCCAGGAAGTTTCAACTCACTCCATTGTTGTTGTTCATGTGCCTCAATAACAAAGAAAAATTCCAAGGGTAGCCGTTAGGATTCTGTGTCGGGACTTGGCCATGGGAGCCTTGCTACAGTTCATGGGTGTAACAGGATTAATTGATGACTTTGTTATATCTGCTGGTGACATTTCTTTTTAAGGATGGCGGAGACTCCAAAGAATAAACTGCAATGATGGGGAACACCAAATGGTATGGTATAAAGCCAATAAATCACAAATTGTGATGCATAGGATTGCATATGCCTTCATAAAGAGTAAATTGTCTTTCAGGCAAACACTATACTGAAAGTCTGTCAAAATTCCATGAAATCTAACGATAGTTGCATGTTATTAGCTCTACCATTAGATGAGAAAAAGGAGTTTCAAGACTCACAACGCTAATGGAATGCACAAGGGCACAAAAATTATGCACAATAGATATGAGTTTAGGTATTGCTGGTAACCGATTTCCAGTGCAGGTCGTTAGAGCATATCATGACATAATCTTCACCAATTTTTCAGGACATTTCTTGTGGAGAAGAGCGGTTTTTTTAATTTTTTTAGTACTGCAAAATGAACATAAACAGCTTCAACCACAAGAAATCTTAATTTTTGTGGTTACCGGTTTTGGTCAGTTTTTGACCATTTTCAGACCCCATAAAAGTGGTGGTAGGCGATGGCAGTGAACAGAGCAAGTGTTACAAGTCCACGAATGGCAACTGCTCAATCTTCACTGCATTTTATGGGGTTTAGATCTAATATTTAGACAGATCAATTTATCTCCCTGACAACAATCGTTTAATATTAGTTTATGTAATGTTCATAATTAACTATTTATGACTATAATCCTACACATTGTTTCCTCTTACAATTTCTGCATGTTCCAAAGACAATTTATTGTAGGATAAGCTTGTGAACCGACAAAAAAAATTATCATCACAATGTGACATGAATTCTACTTGGACTAGATTTTCAGTAACTGAATAATGGCTGCAAACGCTCACCAGCCATAAACGTAGTATATGAGATTATCAGTTAGAACATGTAATGTGCCACACCTAAAGAAACAAGTTGCTGACACCATATTAAGTAAATTACGAATCGACATTCCGTTTCCTCTATATGTACTCAAAAGTAGTCAACTCATTTATGTAAAGCACTCTAGGTAAAGTATTTTCCCAGATATGTAAAAGCAACTAATCACACATCTAAATACTATAGTATATCCTGTTCACACATAGTTTTGGAATGAAAACAAGCACACTACTCGAGAATATACAATGATTTAATACACTGTAAATGTTTGTGAAAATGGAAACAGGTTAATTACTTGATTAAGTATGACCTGATGTAAAAATATTGTTAAAACTTCTTGTCCTACAAATTTTAAATGTGACTGTGACACACTTTGTGGCTCTGAATGGTCAGTCAGTGTCCACACATAATCACATATGCAATACTGCGATGCATCTCAACTACAAATTATCTCTGTGATTCCAAACTTGTTAAAACTGTAATTCCTACAATGAATATATTGATCTTGACTGTGAAGACCATATAGATAGCCAGGTGTCTCAGTCCACAACGTTTGTGCATGCACATATGAGACAAATTTTGTGTTAACTCCTGTAGGTTTTATATTTGGAAAAATTACCAAGAATTTGTTAAAATGCAGTAAAAATTTGAAATAGAGTGTTCATCTTTCATTGGAGAGATATGTAAGTTTTTAACACAAAAAATCTGGAAAATATCAGTCTGCAGTGCAATCTTACACATTTCCTTTATTGATAACTGAACAAAAATGAAAAATAATTGTTATTGCTTGATGTTTTACGTTAATGCTACCCAACTCAAATTACATTTTATTAGCTTTGAATTAATTATCCAAAATCAGCATAATACAGAGTTACAATCTTGGATTTTATAAATGAACCAATAGGCACTAAAACACTACAAATGTTATAAGTCACTGGGTAACTGTAATGTTAAACTGACATTCTAGAAAATATTGTCATAATTTCAAACAATGAATATATGAAAAGTATTACTTGAACTAATCTCTATAACAGAAATGGAAGCAATAAACACAAGTAACGGGCATCATACTTCAATGGTCTTAACGTAAAAATGTAATTGCTTGTCTGAAATTGGATTTCAACTACAAGTGAAACAGTAGATCAGTAGTGTTTTTATTATTTTATTACGAATTTGAGCATAGACTGTAAGACTTTGCACAAGATTTTTTTGTGATCTGTAAAGATGTAGCAAATGACTAACGAAGAGTCAGTTAGAAACCCTTGGAGGAGAAGATTAAATTTAGGGAAAAATACTTGGATTGAACACTTGCTGAGGGAGATGTAGATTATGAAGAATGAGCTAGACAATCATAAACTGCTAGCAAAAAGTAGTCTAAGTAAACTGGGACATCAGGTAGTAGAAAATGAAAGTGAATTAGATGGTTAAATAACTCAAACAAACAGTTAAGTTGAAGGTTCGAAAAAAATTACAACAGACTTTCTGAAGTGAATTTCTAAATAAGAATGTCCAGATAGCTGAAGTCAAGGACAAAACTGATAGATCGAAATCCACTGCAGAAGCAGCTGAATGCTCTAGTCGATGTAGTTGAACCTAAAATTGTAAATGTACTAGTGCTCTTGCTATTAGATTAACAAACTTTTGAATGATATTGAAATAGTCAGTACTATCACAATTTAGGATAATTAAAGTTTGAAAACAGAAATATCTTAAACTGAACAGAATTAGGAAGAGAAATTGAAGGACTTTAGTGTAAAGGAAATAATCAGATTTGTGTTATTAACACTAAAGTTGTGGATGTAGAAAAAATAGTTACTAGTAATGTAGATACATGAAAAACCAGTGTGTGAAACATTATTCAGAATTCCAGGAAAATATCTCTACAAAAAGTTTCGTTAGTAACTGTGGCAGTATTTGGCCTAAGGCACCTATAACAAAACTTCTTAGTGAGGGTAAATTACATTCTCTCCACTTTGTATAAGACTTTTGTAAGAATGATATTCTTAAATGACTGATTTGTTTCAAATTAAATTTGAAAACTGTTTTTAACAGAGAAGCACTTTCATAACTCAATCAGCATGTTTTCAAATATGTTTTATACTGTGATGTAATTAAAACTGTGTTCCTAATAGATTTTGGTCTTAATCAAAAGCGAGTTTTTGAATGGGCCTAACTACAGAGAGGGAAATGAGAATACAAAAGAATTGTTTGAAAAACAGCTTAGAAGAGTAATATATTTGGTCAGACTTTTGGTGAGTTGACTCAAACAGATGCCCTGAAAACAAGACTTCTAGCAAATGCACAATGAGGTATAGTGTATGAACCAGGAGCCTCAACTGAATAATTTATAAAGTACCGGGTGATCAAAAAGTCAGTCTAAATTTGAGAAGTTAATAAACCATGGAATAATGTAGATAGAGAGGTAAAAATTGACACACATGCTTGGAATAATATGGGGTTTTATTAGAACAAAAAGAATCCATCGTTTTCGGGCCTTTTTTCTTCGAGGAAATGCTTGATTCTGGTTTTGTAACCGCTACCGTGACGGGTGAGAGGTACGCCGATATGTAACAGAATCGCATTATCCCTAGCCTAGCTGATAAACACCTGCTGGAACCTTGATGTTTATGCAGGATGGCGCTCCACCCTGTATTGCTAGACACGTGAAAGATCTCTTGCATGCGTCGTTTGATGATGATTGTGTGCTCAGCCGCTACTTTCGCCATGCTTGGCCTCCTAGGTTCCCAGACCTCAGTCCGTGTGATTATTGGCTTTGGGGTTACCTGAAGTCTCAAGTGTATCGTGATCGACCGACATTTCTAGGGATGCTGAAAAATGGCTCTGAGCACTATGAGACTTAACTTCTGAGATCATCAGTCGCCTAGAATTTAGAATGACTGAAACCTAACTAACCTAAGGACAGCACACACATCCATGCCCGAGGCAGGATTCGAACCTGTGACCGTAGCGGTCGCGCGGTTCGAGACTTACGCGCCTAGAACCGCTTGGCCACAGGGTGATGAAAGACAACATCTGACGCCAATGCCTCACCATAACTCCAGACATGCTTTACAGTGCTGTTCACAACATTATTTCTCGACTACAGCTATTGTTGAGGAATGATGGTGGACATATTGAGCATTTCCTGTAAAGAACATCATCTTTGCTTTGTCTTAGTTTGTTATGCTAATTATTGCTATTCTGATCAGATGAAGCTCCATCTGTCGGATATTTTTTGAACTTTTGTACTTTTTTGGTTCTAATAAAACCCGATGTCATTCCAACCATATGTGTCAATTTGTACCTCTCTATCTACACTATTCTGTGATTTATTCAGTTTTCAAATTTATACAGACTTTTTTATCACCCGGTATATTGACAAGCTGCACAGTCTGAGAGAAAAATGAGAGTCAGAAATTTAATCGTGGTGCAGTTGATGGTTATGGACTTTGGGGTGTGATCGAAATTATAATGGGAAGAATCATTTGTAGAAAGAAGTAGGATATTACAGGAGTAATTGTCAGGGATTATGAAATTTTAAGTGAACTCATGAGAGACATAGGAATGGAAACAGAGAATTTTAAGATAAAGGTAGGCTGTAGGATGGAAACAATAAATCACAAGATAATACAAGAGCAGATAACAAGGAAATGTACTGTGAAATTTATGGTTGTCCCATTGCTAACATGTCAGTTTGGAGCAAAAAATATGAACCAAAACATGGCCAGTAATCAAATGATCAGATTATAGGGGAGAAGAAATTCAAACAGCTGTTTGCAGAATAATATGGGGCCTACAAACAGAATATTTTATATTTATAGTTCAGGAAAGCAACGCATTTTAATGCAACGGACAACAGAAATCCTAAATATTCATGTAATTAAGAGTAAGAGTGGGATGCAGAGTTACTCACAAATGCCTATAGGCTATCAGGAAATAAAATTTCAAAGGGAGAGGAAATGACTAAACATCCAATATAAATAAGTTCAGTATTATTTAGGAAGCATGAGTGAAAATAATATAGCTGTTTCTGATGTTATAACTGGATGTTATAAATCTTGCACCAAAAACCATGTCAAAAACTTGCCATCTGGAGTGGCCATGCAGTTTGAGGCATCATGTCACGAATTGTGTGGCCCCTCCCGCCAGAGGTTCGAGTCCTCCTTCTGGCACGGCTGTATGTGTTGTTCTTAGCATAAGTTAGTTTAAGTTTCTTCAAGTAGTGTGTAAGCATAGGGCTGATGATCTCAGAAGTTTGGTCCTTTAGGATTTCCCACACATTTGAATATTTTCAAAAATTTGTGTCTGCTTTCTCATGTCTCCCACAACAGAATTTTCGCAAGTCCTTTGAAAGCCTGTTATTCTGAGTTGTAACGCATATGGATGAGGGAAAAACCAGCTATGGTAACAAACATGGTTATCACCAAACTGAATGGGAAGGCCCAGCTTAAGTGCCCCACAGGGGAGATAGCAGTCAATGCATTTACAAATCGTTAGATCAAATAACAGATTTTCATATATTTTTAGTGCAGCTGAACTGACCTCTGAATTTATTTCACTTACTCCTTTGTGGAAAGCCACTGCAAAGACGGATTCTGCTGCATTTGTCAAAAATTGTCTGAAATAAGTTGAACATGTGGATAAAGTGACTTCAGACAATGGTTCCCAGTTCCATTCAGACATTTGATAATGCACTTTATGCCAACATAGGATTAATCCTGTCTACATTTCTAATTAGTTGCCAGCATCCAATCAGGCAGAATGTTTTATGAAAGAACTTAACAAGCCCTGAAGACTGTTTTATCATCACCAACATCTGACATTGGACAAACACGTCAACAATTCTCAAAATATTCGTAATGAGCTACCCCATGATTCTGCTTCACTACAGCCTATACTTATATTCAGGAACAAACAGTTACCACATTATATTAAAGAACTTGTACTTTTTCCAAGTTCACAACAATTACGTCACAAGGAAGTAGTTAATTTAGCATTTAGTAACATTAGGAAAGCTACTGAAAGACTAAAGAAACTACAATCTGCAAGAATGAAGGTAAAGTAATTACATGTGAGACAGAAGATGTTACTGAAATCTCATCACTTATTACATAAAGATTAAAAAATTAGTCAAAATTATTCTTCTTTATCACAATGGACCTTACAGTATCTTTTAGAATTCTACTCTACAATGTGACAATGTGATTTAGACTGAAACTTTCTATATGCACAAGAACAGAGGATTTCACTGTATCACACATGTGAAGCATTGAGTAAAACTTCATCTAATTTCCTGGGAAGTTGATGAACAGTTTTGACTTTTGTATATTTGTATACAGCTATATTCTTGTGTCCAAATATCAATTTTTGATTATGAAAAGTGCATTGCACTACTTTTTATTGTTGTATTTTCAGCCACATATATTGCACAGTAATTTATTACACAAAGGTAAAAAAAATTAGTCACAATTATTTTTCTTCTTTACAGTGGACCTTGTAGCATTTGTTAGAACTGTACTCAACAATGCGATTCAGGTTGAAACATTATGTACATACAAGAGTAGATGACATTACTGCGTCACACATGCAAAGCAATTTATTGAGTAAAACCTCATCTATTTACTGTGGAGTTAATGAACATTTTTCATTTTTGTATGTTTGTATGCAGCTATATTCCTGCATCAAAATGTCAATTTTTGATTATAAAATATGCATTGCTATAATTTTTATTATTGTATTTTCAGCCACATGTATTGCACTGCAATATTGGGAACATAGTATTTTGTAGATAGTGCTTTGTACATACTGAAATGTGATTTTTCGTATTTAAGGCATTTGTTGCTACAAAGGAAGATAAAATGAAAAATGTATTTTAAATATTGTTGCACAGAAGGAAGTAATCCGTATCCAGCTAACAGAAATAAGTGATAAAAAAATTGAGTCTTACATGAGTGACACACATAGAAAAGAAGAATACATGAAATAAAATGTGGCTAGAGCCTCTAGTTGGGTGGACCAGTCGCCTGGTGCAAGTCTTTGGAGTTGACGCCACTTCAGTGACTTGTGTGTCGTTGGGGATGATATGATGAAGACAACACAACACCAAGTCCCTGAGCAGACAAAAACTCTGACCCAACTGGGAATCGAACCCAGGTCCCTTTGCACAGCATTTGGCCACACTGACCACTCAGCTATCGAGGCAGACAGAAGAATACTTGGAAGCCTTTTTACTTTTCTTCTAACAATATAAGCATTACAGCAGATTTTTTTCTTTTAAATTTTTTTCCAGCCTTAGCGTTATAGTTTAACTTTTAATGTTGTAAGATGAGTTTATTTATACACATTTGCTTGTTATAATATTCTTTCCAGATGACATAACTTTTCCTTTTAAGACCAACAGTATTTGATGAAAATAAAGTTTAAGGATATAACGAATCTAGGTATGCAATGGTATAAGCCAAAATGAAGCTTCAAAGCTGGAGAAGAACCAGATGAGATGAAGAAGACTTTTCATTCTGTTTAGTGTGATTGAGAAATTAGATTTTTGATGTGACAGTATGTATTTAGGTCGTTAGCTGTACTTATGACTGTGGGTTTGAAGAGGGATGATGATAAGTACAGAGGTTAGGGAGTAATGTGAGGCACTGTGGGATGCTCACATGGCAGAAATAAATTAGAGAAGTTGTTTTAGTACATATCGAAAATTGAATAAAAGTAAAATTGTAAGGAGCAATAGGTGGAAATATATAACATGGTTTATAATGAAGGGAAATATGACAAGGCTTGATGACAATAGTAAGAAATGATATGTTTATACTGAAGTAAAATGTAACAAGGATTAAGGAAGGAATTGTGAATTCATAAAAGTTCAGTGCACTAGGAAAGGAGGTTGCTTACTTCATTTATGCCCATCTTTTATTGATAACATTATGTAAATCGTCTTGCAATTGTACTGTGGTATCATTTAAACAAAAGCGCCATAGATGAGGCAACAAAACAGGTCATTTGTAACATTATTTAATCAGTATGTTGAGTTTATTTTGGAATTTAAGTTTAAAATTTGTATCTTTCCTGTTTTCTGTGTTAGTATAAGATGGTATTTCAAGGTTTCTTCTTGTGGCTGACTGACGACTAATGACTTTCTAATAGGAGTTTTCTTGCAGATAATTTTCCAAATGCATTCAATGACTTGCTCTTTAGTTAGTACAACCATAGTTGATTCCTAATCTCACATGAATTTGTAGTTCATTTGTTTCCTGTCACTACATGTGTTTGTAGCTGAGTAGCAATAGTCTGTGTTCTGTGCCTAGTTGGGCAATATATTGAAATATCTTAAGTGTATCTATGCGAATAATATTTCTTTTCCCTTCTTTCTTGTCATTCATTGGTGATGTGTAGTATTCAGACATTTATTTTTACATATATTTTCTTTTGTTAGTTGTTTTACTTTGAAATATTTTACCTTCACTGTTATGATTACACTGGATGTGTAGCTTTACTTTAATACCTTAGGAACGGCTATTATGTCAATCTTTTGTATTAGTACTAAGTTTTTATGAGAAAATTAGTTATATCCGCTTAGGTACATATTTTATCATGCACATTAGTTCTCATATTCCAAACATTTTGTTTTGTCTTATGAGGTTTATTCAATCTTAGATTGTGACATACATCCTCTTAAGTTTCATGTAACTTTGTCGTACTTTCCACAGAGCTAACCATTATCACCAAAACACACCCACTCACACACACACAAACACCCACCAACCCACCCATCCACACACAGTTGTTAGAGAGAAATGGACTTTTGCAATTACAATTTTGTTCTGTTATCACTGCTACAAATGAACAGATGGATTGGGCAGTGTGTCACATAATATACCAATCCAATGACCTATGCTGTCATCAGAAGGGATTCACAGAATTATAAATGGCAATACTGGTCTAGTGGTACAAATGAGTCATCAGCAGATGCATCACCACTAAGAACATTGGATTTGTGGGGTGTCATTAATGAACACATCCCACTGGCCTTGCTCAGTCCACACCTTGTGTTAGGATTCAACAACCAATGACATTTCTACTATGTGATTTGATTCAATCACTACTGGCTCAAAGAATATGGTAGGTGGGTTTTCAGAGGAGGACATATTTCAGAGCTGCCTTCCTGATTCTTCCTTGTAGTTCCCACATGTGTACTGTTTCAGCACTTTATACCGATTTCATCCTTGATTGTACACTCTGGAGAATCCTGATGTGTAGTGGTGTGACGTTTGTGTGAGAACTGCGTGCTATATTTTCCCATTTCTCCCTGAGCATAAAAGTGTCATTCATTTCCCTTGTTGAATAGGTTTTATATTATCCTATGTCTTTTGCATTACTCAGATATTTATTGGTTAGATCATACCTTATGTAGATATTAACTCAAGTAATCAAAAGCGCAATTTGGTTATACTGTATTATGCATCTGAAATGTAATTTTTTCTCGCATGTCAGAGTATATGTTAAGATGATCTATTTGTACGTTTGTTCAGAAATTCACTGAATAAATTTAAATGTAGACTTCAACAGCCATTTTCACAGGCAATAAAATTTTTTCTGGGTTTGTGACTGGGTTGTAATTATGTAAAACTACCGACGATTTGAAACTTCCTGGCAGATTAAAACTCTGTGCCGGACCGAGACTCAACTATTGGAGACTTCTAGTTGAAAAATACCGAGCGAACTGATGGGACGTGTGACACATCAATTAAAAATAGAGCTTACAGTACTTTCATTGAATACCAAAAATAAGCTAGTAACCTAACTTCAGCCTTCCCCCTCCCTTTTACCAACAAGAGTTTGGGAGCACGTTGCTTGCAAATAGCAAGGTACAAACAAGTCTCACATAGAAATTTACATAAAAGAGACAAGAAGAATATTGATGCTGAATAAAATATTTCTGGGTTTTTGACTGCATTGTCATTATGTAAAACTACCGACATTTCGGTCACTGTTGCAAGTAACTTTGGTTAGGGCGTTTTTGTTTACTGATGAATGAGAAATCTTTGTTTCTTACATACAAGGTCCGGCAGAAAAACCTCCCCTTTAAGGAAAGCTAATAAAAACAAAACCAAATAAGGTAGAACAATTTTATTTATACTAAATAAAAGTACATATTATGCCATTTTAGAAAATACTCTTATGGTCTTACTTTTTAAATAAAACATCCCTTAAATGGCTTCCTGCACTGTCGACACACTGTTTGAGTCTTTCCCTGAAGTTATTCATTACTCTTTGAGTCATTTCAGGTGGAATAGCTTCAACCTCTTGTGTAATTGCTTCTTTCAGGGCTCGTAAAGATTGTGGACGTTGTTCATAAACTTTTGCTTTTAAATAGCCCCAAAGAAAGAAATCACAGGGCGTTAAGTCCGGCGATCGTGGGGGCCAGCCAATGTCTCCACGCAACGAGATCACATGTCCAGGAAACATTTCCTTCACCAATGCCAGTGGCTGCCGCGCTGTGTGGGCTGTAGCACCATCTTGCTGGAACCACACGTTCTCTATTTCACCAAAAAGCTCCCTTAGTTGCGGTTGGAGAAAGTCGCGGAGCATGGCACAATAGCGTTCACTGTTGACGGTTAAATTCCTGTCATTTTCTTCGAAAAAGTAAGGACCGATCACTCTGGAATTGTAAACAGCACACCATACTGTTACTTTAGGGCTATGAAGTGGTCGTTGATGAAGTTCTTGGGGATTGTGTTCACACCAGTACCTGCAATTTTGGCTGTTCACTGTTCCGGCAAGGTGAAAGTGTGGTTCATCAGAAAAAATCACAATATCGTTGGGACGAATGTTCCGAAGAAGGTCTTGGCACAAACTTACACGGACACCACAGTCTCGTTCACTCAGTTCCTGCGTAGTTACAATTTTGTAAGGATGCATTTTAAGATCTCGATGCAAGATTCTTCTCACACTTCGATCAGATATCCGTAATGCTGCCGCATGCTTTTTAGCGGATCGTCGAGGAGATTGTTGAACTGAAGCTCTAACTGCATCAACATTTCCGGGGCCTGTTGCAGTCCGTGGTCGTCCAGGTGGTTTCCTTTTTAATGCGGAACCTGTCTCACGAAAGTTAGCAACCCAAGAATAAATTGTTTTCTTATCGGGAACAGGGTCCCGTCGTCCGAGCGCAAAGCGAACGCGAAAAGCACGTTGAGTATTAATAGGCGATTCGCCATTTTGAATAAAATCTTCCACTACGAAGGTACGATGTTCACCAGACCACGCCATGGCGTACACTGAAAACGGCACGTAGGCAGCTACTTAACGACGCGCCCCCCACCACTCTGCTCCTTCTACTGTCCGCTGCACGTTACTTTGTAATCGGGGAGTATTTTATGCCGGACCCTGTACCTGCAGACATAACTGTTACGTAATTCTGATAGGCTGTAAAGGATGAAGGGGAGGTATGTTAACAACCTGTTAGCATTAGATAACAGTCACATCTCCAGCTATATAAGAAACGAAGTTTTCTCATTCATCAGTAAGCAAAAACACCCTGAAGAAAGTCACTTGCAACAGTGACTAAATCGTCGGTAGATTGAGATTTTCACTCTGCAGCGGAGTGTGCGCTGATATGAAACTTCCTGGCAGATTAAAACTGTGTGCCCGACCGAGACTCGAGCTCGGGATCTTTGCCTTTCGCAGGCAACTACTCTACCAACTGAGCTACCCAAGCACGACTCACGCCCCGTCCTCACAGCTTTACTTCTGCCAGTATCTCGTCTCCTACCTTCCAAACTTTACAGAAGCTCTCCTGCGAACCTTGCAGAACTAGCACTCCTGAAAGAAAGGATACTGCGGAGACATGGCTTAGCCACAGCCTGGGGGATGTTTCCAGAATGAGATTTTCACTCTGCAGCGGAGTGTGCTCTGATATGAAAGAAGTAAAGCTTTGAGGATGGGTTGTGAGTCGTACTTGGGTAGTTCAGTTGATAGAGCACTTGATCGCCAAACGGAAAGGTCCCGAGTATGAGTCTAGGTCCGGCCCACAGTTTTAATCTGCCAGGGAGTTTCATATCAGCGCACACTCCGCTGCAGAGTGAAAATCTCATTCTGGAAATATCTTCCAGGCTGTGGCTAAGCCATGTCTCCGCAATATCCACAGAGGTTCTGATTACAAACCATGCCATCTTTTGTTGTCAGCAGCGTTTTCGTTGCCTGTAGCATTCTGTGAGAAGTAAGTGAGGGAGTGGGGTGTTGGTCACGCTACTGAGCGATCTGGAAGTAGTTAGCAGAGCACAGGCGTACTAGTGGAGTGGATACAGAATTTTGGAAGTGTGATTTCATAAAGGCTGATTTGAGAATTTTGAAGATCCTTTAGCCAATCTGCTGCTGTGCTGTAGTTTACTTTTCATCACCATCGTGACGTACTGAGTTTCTGCTGCCACAGGTAAGCCATGAAAATTTACTAGGGCGAGTTTAACATTGCAGTCATGACACAATACCGCGCGACAGCTACAGTCGCAGGTTCGAATCCTGCCTCGGGTATGGGTGTGTGTGATGTCCTTAGGTTAGTTAGGTTTAAGTAGTTCTAAGTTCAAGGGGACTGATGACCACAGATGTTAAGTCCCATAGTTAGTGTAGTGTGTTGGAACTGCAACTCACGTGCTATGAAGTCACGTATAGTAGCAATGTTTGCTGGGCTGCATGATACAAAATTTCATAGGACAGTTCCTTTATTAGACAGTTTTAGGTTTTCTATTTTTTTGGTCAAATTTAATTCTAACACAGTTACATAATGTAAGAGATGCGGATACTATTTTACCAGATAGCGTTTACGTAACAACATGACTTGCATTGTTGAAACTAACATTCAGTACAGTCACACATGAAAGTTAAAAAATAGGACATCAGTTCAGTTTAGTTTACAGTTCACATCAACAAATGCAAATTAGTCTTGGCAAACTGTCTCCCTAGGATATAAGGTTTTTGGAAGTTTCTGCGATTTTCGTATTCAGATGAAGGTACAGTCTCGATAGTGAAGCAACTACAACCATCTTTCACAATAACTTGCACACACACTGCTTTGCTGGCTAATATCAGTGTAATAATGTTGTAAATGTTTCTTTATGTGGTATCATTTGTATTTTCATGGTGGTGAATGCTATTTTAGAGAATTTTTTGGTTGACAGTATACATTCCATTAGGTGAAAAGTAATTGTACAGACTGAGATCATTGTAATGCTTTTTACATATCCAGGAATTTCATTAGTTATTCATTAAGAGCGATGATTTGTCTTTTTGTGGACAGTAAGTGATTGGAAGATTCATATTTTGGCGGGTAATAGAAATGTTTGTGTTGCATTTTATTTTTGTTACAAATCATCACCATACCTAGCAAAACTAGATCCAGTGATCGTCGTGTGAGACAAATGGAAGAAGCTCAAAATGAGAATTCTGCACCGGGTGAAATTAATTGTCAAACATTTATTACAAATCAGTAGCTCCATTGAAAATTACGAAAACATCGCAGACAGGCTAGCTCACATTAATTCACTGTCGAATCAAAGTAATGGATGGGACATGACTAGTGGAATTTTGGGTATTGAGAAAGAATCTGTAGGAAACGAGAAATCACAGGTTAGTGATGTTTCAGAACAAACTCAAGCAGCAACAACAGATTTCAGTTTTGTGTCAATTTCTTTCATGTTGCGAATAGTCAAAGTCTCCTCCATTTTCTCCTGGACCTATCAGGTCGGATTGAGGGAGGACATAGAAGCAATTCAGGGGCGGGCTGCTAGATTTGTTACTGGTAGGTTTGATTATCACGCGAGTGTTACGGAAATGCTTCAGGAACTGGGGTGGGAGTCTCTAGAGGAAAGGAGGCGTTCTTTTCGTGAATCGCTACTGAGGAAATTTAGTGGACCAGCATTTGAGGCTGACTGCAGTACAACTTTACTGCCGCCAACTTATATTTCGCGGAAAGACCATAAAGATAAGATAAGAGAGATTAGGGCTCGTACAGAGGCATATAGGCAGTCATTTTTCCCTCGTTCTGTTTATGAATGGAACAGGGAGAGAAGATGCTAGTTGTGGTACGAGGTACCCTCCGCCATGCACCGTATGGTGGATTACGGAGTATGTATGTTGATGTAGATGCAAACTTTGAATATTAACCTCATCACCATTCAGATAGCTTAGTTTCCATTCTGTCGGTAGGAGGCGTTCACACAAATCACTGGCCAAGTTTCAAAGTGAGGTATTGGGTTCACAATATCCTTACTTAAACTTTAACATTGGTGTAACCTCTTCTGTCTCTGAAATCAGAATGGACATTATGCCTTTACTATTTTTCCCTGCTTCAGCAAATACTCAGCTTTCTTTGTCAGCTTGCGCAATTCATCTGCCAAATTTAAAATTTTGTCGAACTTAGTGACTTGAATTTTATTTTAGAATACTGCAGTTGCAATGACTTGTTCAGAAACTTACCCCCTGTGACTCCCAAAATGTCCTAAAATTAAACTTCCAACTTTAGTTATACTATCTTCTTTATGTTTCCTTTGTTGTGCTCTCAAATTTTTCAGACTCCGCTATATTTTTCCGGCACTGTCATTCGATTTAATCTGTTCCCCTTGATCATCATGATCCTATTTTCCACACTCTTAGTCTGCGCTTCAAATTCGATCCTTAGCTTTTCCAACAACTGTTTAAAGCTTCACCTCCAAATCATTTTGTATTTTCTCAGTCTTGACCAAAAACATTAATATATCTTGCCACATTTTTTTGCGCACTTTCATCTTTCTTTGTTAATTCGGTCAACCTCGTTTTCAAATCTTCATTCTGTTTTCCTAACGTTCGATAAAAATCTCTATTCATACTCTTTATTAGATATCTGAGGCACTCCATTAAATGTTCCTGATTAGCAGAACTACTAGCCAATACATACAGCTCAAGGAATTGCGTGTGTGTTGTTGCACTGGTCAGTAGTGGAGAACCTGATGCATCAGTTAATTTATTTTCACAGTTTCAATGATTGCTTGAGCACAGTCTAATTCTATAGTTGTACACAGTTAACAGATCTCATTACATAAATGTGTGGTGTCTATTGTTTTCGGACAAGTCCAAAATAACAGACACCAGCATTCATGTAATTTTACGGGCCTGTCTGGGAAACGAATCCACCTTCACCAGCGCAGATGCACAAATACATCTGACCTCCTGTGGGAATCTTGGAAGATCGTATATGGAGGAAGTGGACAGCGGCTGTTGGAAGGTGGTGTTCGATGGGAGTGTGGAGTGTGGCTATAAGGTGAGCCAAGATAGTCCATTCTGTTGCGATAACACTGTGTCCTGGATAGCATAGTGGTTATCGCATCTGCCTAATAAGCAGGAGATTCCATGTTGAAATCCTGGTCTGGTACACATTTTCACTTGTCGTCGCTGACTCCACGTAATGTCCCAGTGCAGCTGACAGCTGTGATCCCTCACCTAACCATTTCATTCTTCCGCTCTCCACCTTCAATATGCATATAACAGACCTCAGAGTCTGGCTAATAGCCATAGTTTCCTGTACATTAACTGGGGCTCTATCGTCTCGTTCTTCAGCTCCATCATCAAATCTGACATAAATTTTGTATTGACTCAGTATATATCTGATTATTTATCACAAGATTCTAGTGAGTAATATGTAGATCCATAGCAGGGTTCACCATGTATTATGTATCTGTCATGTTGCCGTGGCTGTCAGCGGCTAACAGTGTCAACTGATTTTGAAATAAGCTCTCCAGCGCCATGAGGTATATCTTAGCAAGGAAAGACACGTATAGAGCATCACACCTGGGGTAGAGGTAATAAATTAGCTAAATATTTTGCCCCATGTGTCAGTACATGTGAACTAAGCTTTTTCATGGGTTTTGTGTAAGGCCGCAGATAATAGAAAAGGGAGATGAAAAAAAATGCCTCAGTTGCGCTAGAAGACAAATGATTTATTTCTTGGCTGCAACATTTAACAACTTAATTAAAATGTCAGTGTAACTAGGGATACGATACTTATAATGCTTTTATTCACCATGATAAAGACCAAACAGAATTTGCTGTGCATGGTCTAGCACACGTAGATTCCAATGATTCATACTGGGAAACTGGGATTGTGATTAGGTGGTGGGTGGTGAGAAGTAAGGTAGTAGTAGCAGTTGGGGATCGCTAGGAACTTCCGTATGGAGTTGATTAACTGACATAGAAATAATTCCCATTGAACATTTACAATATACAAAGTTTAAATGTATACCATTGACGATAAGCGTGCACACCAAGACTTTCCTTCAAATGCCTATTCATTGTGAGTATCACATGCATTAGCAGAGTCAAGACAGACATGTCATGGCACTTTATGGTGGCACACAAAAGAAGATCAGTCATTCATGCATACTTCAAGCAGGCAACACCCAAAAGATATCTCTTTAAGAGTTTTAGAAGTGTGCCACAGTACAGTGCTCTTCACAGAGATGTAAAACCTTGTCTGCAGGAAAAGTATTCAATATTTCATGAAAATATTTCATCAATCAAGAACCACATAAAGTAGCAAAATTTACCATGTGTACCAATGCCACATTGATTTTCAAAGTGTAGCTCTGTTCATTTACAACATCACTAAGGCCTACGGACTGTATGAAGGACATATGGTTGGTTATTAGTAAACAACAGAGAAACAAGTTAACTTCCTGTAAGTGAAACACATGATCTGAATAATTGGATAATAAATGAGCTTAGAATGTTGTACTCTGTTTACTTAACAATAACACAGGGGAGTGTATAAGGGATACATTATTCGTCATGGGTGAACAATGACTAAATTGCATAAGATTTTGAATATTACACACAGATTACTTGGAATTACAACTCTCATTAATGATTTACACTCACTCACTATGATCCCTTTTGCACCTCCCACATGATCATGGCATCAACACAAAGAATAAGTTCTCAAGTCTCTTAACTCACAAAACACCAGTAATTTCGATTTTGTGCTAAAATATTTAATTTCCCTGATATAATTGAATTTCCTGTTATGAACATCAAATAAAAGTACAGTTCCAGTGTGTAATCAAAAGAACCTGGGACACTTGGTCTGAACATAAAACACCATTATAAAATTGCAAGAACTTGTTAACTACAAAATCACATGTATTTCCACAATTATAATCTCAGACTACCATTCCATCGCTGTAAGGAAGATGGTTAATCAGAATAATAGCATAGTTAAAGAACTTTCTAATACCTACATTATATCAACTGCAGAGTTAATTGTAAACTAATATGGCTTACTGGAAGTCCACTGAAAGAGTTCCAGTTGAATCCACCAGCTGTTACCTACCCTCACATGTCCAAGGAGAGGAAATTGGTTGCTCCAAATACGCACATCACACTCATTTCAAAATAGTGGGACAATCCGTGACCATTAAACCAGTTGTCCCAGTAAAGGTTACCAATCAGTCCAATCACTGTCATCACAATGGCTGGCAAGAACGTGTTAGCAGAATACACATCCCACTACCAACAAGTAGATATATTCAGCTCATTAAATCATTCATTTACTTTGACAATGAAGACTGGAAGAGACAGGAAAATTACTGATATTCTTTAGAAAGAGGTCAAATAAAGAAGCAGCGACTATTGTCGTTCCTTGAAGTCATTTACTATCACAAACAAGTAGCAAGAGGCAGTAGCAACATAAAAAGAAGATTAATTCTTAAGAAAGCGGTCTAATGGACCCCTTTAAACTGTCATTACGGTACTTGACGCGATAAATCTTATTAGCATTTTGAGAATGTTGCTCATTTCAGACAAAATGTCATCCCTATCCACATATCTAGTCCACAGGCAATGTATTTCAGCTTATTACTTGAGAGAATGGGATGACACAAATATAATCTTAAGATTTGACACCGACTATAGCGTACGATACACATGTCAAAATCTCTTGCTCCATTTATTTGTAAGTTCGTTAAAATTTTAACTCTGATTAAGAATAGATATCACATTTTGAAAGTTTTCTTGCGTTCAGTCGGTAATATAATGCAATCGACTGACTGTAAAATAATATTGCAACTGTAAACATGTGAACATTGCTGATACCAGATCCTTAAAGCTTCACACAATTTTGATCACAAATCCAGTAAAATGGAACCTCTATGTATGTTCCAAGTGTCAGGAAGTCATTTCTGAAAGTATTCGTATGGAGTGTAGCCATGTATGGAAGTGAAACATGGACGATAAATAGTTTGGACAAGAAGAGAATAGAAGCTTTCGAAATGTGGTGCTACAGAAGAATGCTGAAGATTAGATGGGTAGATCACATAACTAATGAGGAAGTATTGAATAGGATTGGGGAGAAGAGAAGTTTGTGGCACAACTTGACCAGAAGAAGGGATCGGTTGGTAGGACATGTTCTGAGGCATCAAGGGATCACCAATTTAGTATTGGAGGGCAGCGTGGAGGGTAAAAATCGTAGAGGGAGACCAAGAGATGAATACACTAAGCAGATTCAGAAGGATGTAGGTTGCAGTAGGTACTGGGAGATGAAAAAGCTTGCACAGGATAGAGTAGCATGGAGAGCTGCATCAAACCAGTCTCAGGACTGTAGACCACAACAACAACAACAACATGTATGTTCCAAATTAATGTTAGCACCAGTCTGCATACTATAAATTTGCAAGCAACTGGATAATTAGTCAGAAGTGTTATTGGGTTTTAATACAGTATTGTTATATTGCTTGTACTTAATTACTCAGTGTTTATATGATACAGGAACCCATTTTCTTGCACAAACTTTGCAAATAAAAGTGTCTCTTCATACAAGTTTGACAGTAAGTTGTAAAAGGAAGTGTTATGGGTCTATAAATTGTGTACAGAATTCAATATAAAATGACTCTGAATTCAAATGTTGTTTTTTATCTACATATAACACAGAATCATACATACTAGAGGGGAGATACATGGTTGCAATGAGCAATTGTATCACAAAGCCATATTAAATGCACACGTGGACTACAGATGGTCACAGTATTCCACCCATATCTCATTGGTTCTGTCCTCATTGAAACAAATATAAATTTAACTTCTGTATTTGGATAAGGAAAATGAATTGTTATATTGTAAGAAAAGAAATTGTGGAATATTCATAACGAAATGAAGCCCATATATTGGAAGTATGAAGAAAAGCGTGCATGTATGTACTGTGTTTTGAGATTGTTTTACAGAAATGTAACTTGCCACTTCGTTATGTTTCTGTTGCTGGCTGGAGGTAGTAAAATGACAACTTCTGAAAGAAATTTGTAGTAACAAAAAAATATAATGAAGGGGAAGAGTGGAAATTTTTTGTATATATGTGAAGGAAACAATGTTAAGTGTGGTTCTAAGTGCTCCTGTCTTGCTGAGCCCTGCTATCAGATACTATTGATCCGCTATCTGTTAAAGTGGCAGTTGTACTTGAAGTTATGCATTTATTTATGCTTGCCCTTACAGTTACTGTAAAAAACACTTTATCTCCAATGAGAAATTACAGTTCCAGAATCCCATGAAGTGTAAGCGTGTGAACTTAATAATCTAGTTTAAATTAAAATTAAGGAAAAGTAGTGCATAAATCAAAATTTCATTTGAAGGGAAATAACTATTTATGGGCAAATTATGGTAATGTATGTAACTGAGGATTTTAGTCTGTGTAAAGGACGAAAAATGCTTTTAGCATTTGAAAATAATCTTTTGTTGCTTGCTTTCTACACCTTTGATAAACAGTCGAAATGCCTTGTTTAATATGTGCTTGCTGTTGTATAATTTATTTTTAATTGTATGATTGGCTTTTCTCAACGTTCATTTTGTAGTACTCATTTTAATTTGTATGTATATATTTCGATTGGAGACCATTATACAGTATAAACTTCTGTTAATATAAAGTGTTACATATATATCATAAAACAAAGGTCAAAATATGGTACTTGTATTATATTTTGATCTTTGGTTTATGATATCTATGTAACAGCTTGTATTAACAGAAATTTGTACTGGAAAGTGGTCTCCAAACGAAAGTGGCCATACAGTGAAAACCAAATAATACAGCAGGTTCACATGTTACAATATGACATTTTTTATGATTTAAGCACTGTTTTTATATAGAAAAGATACAAACTAAAAGTGTTAATTGGACAAAAATTAGAATAAGACAAAACATTTTATTTCAAGCTTGTTAGTGAAATATGTGTGCTGTGAAGGACATGTGGCATAGAAAAGTATCATACAGTGTTGAATGTTAATGAAATAATGTTGAATGTCAAAGAAAAGAAGTAAAGAGAAGAGATTCAATTGAAAATATTTTGAGAGATGACTGTAATAGACAAAAATTTGAAACACTTCTACCTGTGAACTCAATGACAGTAGTTATTATTTTAATTATTTTTGGATTTCTTTCAATTGTCTGCTATACAGACAGGATGGTACATTTAATGTATGTGTGCCTGCACAGTGAAGGAATTGGCCTGCAGTTACATATAGATCGTAAGTGACAAAACAAGCTGATTCCACAAGTTCTGTACTAGGTATGTGACAATATATGCAAAGTAAATGCAGCAGCTTTATGAAAATGCGCCATGCTTATAGTTTGGTTGTAATTGTCGCCACAGAGAACTATATTATTAAGTTTTGGCTTATTGGCAAGTGTAGCTAACACTTTATGATTACCATTCAAACAGTGAATTTTTGAGTGTTTATGTCCAAAGACCCTTCATTTTCCTGTTGTCTGCCTCCCTGTGAAATACGTTTGCCCACATATGTTTACATAATAAAAATCAGTATCTCAAAAATCAGTTTCCTTCTAAGCGTGTTTGTATTCTCTGACATGATGACTGTTGAAAATAGCATTTATTTTCAAAACATGTCCAGTATTTGAATAATGAAATGTTTATGCAGTTAATATAGTGTCAGCTTGTAACAATGAATACTCTGTTTAAGAATCACAAGAGGAGAAGGTATACTCGGAAAAGGCCAGGCGATGCATGAAGTTTTCAGTGGCAGAGATACCGAAATCAAGTGCTGGATTTTAAGGCGTACTCTGGAGCAGATCTAGATTCAGATCTCAATTTAGTAATGATGAAGAGTAGGGTGAAGTTCAGGAGACTAGTCAGGAAGAATTAGGGCACAAAGAAGTGGAATACAGAGGTAGCACCAAATGATGAGATATGCCTGAAGTTCTACGAGGCTATTGATACTGCGATAAGGAATAGTTCAGTAAGCAGTTTAGTTGAAAAGGAATGGACATCACTAAAGCGGGCGATCACAGAAGTTGGAAAGAAAATCATAAGTACAAAGAAAGTAATGGTGCAGAAACAGACATAATGTCTGATGGGATAGCAGCAATCAGTGATTGTATAATTTTACTCATAATCCATCTTGATTGCAAAATTTTTTATTCATATGACCGGTTTCGGTTCATTCAGAACCATCTTCAGATCTGTAACGATAATGATACTCATTTACTATTTCACGGAAGCAAATCTTTTTCATCCTATCTAATCAACATCAAATGATGATCCGCTCAGTTGCCTGACGCCCGTCGCCGCGGGCAAGAGGGCCGCGCAAGAGGGCCCCGTCAACGACGCCAGGTGCTGCACGCATCTTCCGGCTTCTCCACCGCGCACCATCTCTCATCCCTCGGCCTGGATCTCCACACGCAACAGTTGTCATCTTAGTAAGTCGTCATAAATGCTAAAATAGGCGTTATGATTGAATTCGCTTTGCTCGTTGAGGATTAAATCCGGATCTTTATTTTTGTGGGTGTATACTTCAATTTCTTCCAAAGTGTTAAGGAACCGTCGCGATGGGCGTCAGGCAACTGAGCGGATCGCGGGACAACCCCGAAATGGCGGGAACCACGGAAGCAGACCGTAGAGGAAACCAAGTCCACACCAGCGCCATAGATATATAAATCGCCCCATGCTTTTTAGATCGTATAAAAATGGTAATTTTACTGTTTTTTAATTCTTCCGTTTCTTAATTCTGATAAGTACAGATTTTAACCATGACATCTACATATTTTAATTAAATATTTTTGGAGATAAAAGTTAATCAAAAAATATATTGTTTGCAGTATGTGCAAATGGAATGTAACACCTGTCGGTAATAGTGTTATAATTAATATAAATGACGTGCATTCTGCCAACCAATTTTGTGTGATGCAGCATGTGAAAGTTGCTGGATTAGGATGGGTTACTCCTGTAACTGAAATATCAGGTACGTTCTGGTACATTTGATGTTGATTAGATAGGATGAAAAAGATTTGCTTCCGTGAAATAGTAAATGAGTATCATTATCGTTACAGATCTGAAGATGGTTCTGAATGAACCGAAACCGGTCATATCAATAAAAATTTTTGCAATCAAGACGGATTATTAGTAAAATCAAAGAAAGTAACTTTGAGGAAACCATGGGCAACAGTAGAAATACTTTAGTTGATCGATGAAAGAGGGAAGTACAAAGTTATTGAGAGAAATTCAGGAATACAGAAATACAGGTTGCTGTAGAATTAAGTAAACATGAAGTGAGAGAACCTACACAGAAATGCTCGCTCGATAAATGTGAAGAAATCGAAAAAGAAATGATGGTTGTAAAGATCGATGCAGCATATAGAAAAACCATAACTTTCGGTGAAATGAAAAGCAAGGTACGTAACATTACATACACAATGGGAATTCCACAATTAAATGCATGAGAGAGAGCAAATAGGTGGGAAGTGCACACTGAAAACCTCTATGACAGGAAGACTCGTGGTCGACGTTATAGAAGAAGAAACAGGAGTCGTTTTAGAAGAGAGAGGTATCCAGTCAGAATTTAGAAGAACTTTGGACGACTTAAGATCAAATAAGGCATCAGTGATAGATAACAAATCATCACAATTTCTAAAATCAATGGGGCAAATGGCACCAAAACGACTGTTCACGTCGGTGTGTAGAATATATGAATCTGCCGATATATCATCAGATTTTCGGAAAAACATAATGGACACAGTTCCCAAGACTGCAAGAGCTGACAAGAGCAATTCTGGCGTTGCAGTTGATAAGGGAAGCAAGACTAAAGAAAAATCGAGATACGTTCATAGGATTTTAGACCTGGAAAAAGCGTTGGAAGATGTCAAATGGTGCAAGACGTTCGAAATTCTGAGAAATGTATGAGAAGCTATAGGGGAAGACGTGTAATATACAATGTGTAGAAGAGTCAAAAGAGAACAATAAGAGGGGAAGACCAAGAATGATGTGCTCAGATTAAATAGGATGTAAGACAGGGATGTAGTCCTTCACCCCTACTGTTCTGTCTGTACATCGAAAAACCAGTGACAGAAAAATAATGATAGTTCAAGAGTGGAATTAAAGTTCAAGGTGAAATGATATCAAGGTTGAGATTCCCTGATAACATTATTATCCTCACTGAATGAAAAGAATAATTACAGAATCTGCTGAATGGAATGAACAGTTTAATTACTACAAAATATAGATGAAGAGTAAATCGAAGAAGACGAAAGTAATGAGAAATGGAAGAAATGAGAACAACAAGGAACATAACTTCAGGATTGGTGATCACGAAGTAGATGAAGTTATCGAATTCTGATACCTGGGCACCATAATAATCCATGATAGATGAAGGAAGGAGAACATAAATAGAAGACTACCACCTGCAAAAAGGGCATTCCTGGCCAAGATAAATCTACTAATATCAGACATAGAGAACGAAATTTCTGAGAATGTACGTTTGGAGCACAGAATTGTGTTGTAGAGAGACATGGACTATCGGAAAATCGGAAAAGAAGAGAATCGGAGCATTCGATATGTGGTGCTATAGAAGAATGTTGAAAATTAGGTGGAGTGATAAGGTAAGGAATGAGGAGGTTCTACAGAGAATCGGCGAGGATAGGAACTTATGGAAAACACTGACAAGAAGGAGGGACAGGATGGTAGGACATCTATTAATACATCAGGCAATAACGTCCATGGTACTAGAGGGTGCTACAGAGGGCAACACCTGTAGAGGAAGACAGAGATTGTAATACATACAACACATAATTGCGGATGTAGGTTACAAGAGCTATTCTGAGAGGAATTCGTGTTGGCCACATGAAACCAGTCAAAGGACTAACGACTCAAAAAGAGAAAAGAAAAGAAAATAAACAGTGTGTTTGAGTCAGGCAACGTCTACATCAACATCTTTTCACGGGGCACCTTTGGTGTGTAGCGGAGGGTACTTCTTGTATCACTATCCTTTTCCCACTTTCCTGTTCAAAGGGACCAAGGTTTGATCCACAGAAGGCTGTTGGATTATTATTGTAACTTTTCGGTTCTAGCATCAGTGCTCATTACTCTGACAACATTTTGTTAATGCGGAAAATGAAAAGGTCTAGTGTGGCTCCGGGTTGACATTAAACATGGACCTCAGTACAGCTGGTTGAGTAAGTTCGTTGTAATGCTGAAAGTAGACAAGGCAGACAGCAAAAAATACGAACATGCTTAATAAAGTGCAGCTGTGTTCAAAACAACCTTCAAGTTGAGTACAAAATTTCCTTACTATGTAAAGCTGCACTAATTTATTTACAAGTTCTTTTTATTTTTTTTACCCTGCTTCACTTTGGACCATACCGAAATGTAAGGACCTACACAAAATAACACTACTGTTGTCGAACGTTTCACAAAAGTTAATTTTATTTCACATGAATTAGTTCGAAGGTGTTACTGTCTTAGAGATTTTGCTCACAATTTCTCCTGTACTATATCAAAGAGTCAACAACCACTAAAGAAATTAAGTGGTAATTTGAAATACATCAGTACCTTACAATACACAACAATGAGATGTGACGATAGTGTGATGCTATCTGTTACATAACACTTGTTCGATGTCTCATTACTCGACACTTGCAGATTCTTCCTTTAATAGAACACCATATGACGGTAATGCCATCTTTAAAACAGCAGCACTAAAAAAGTGTCTCGTATCGCAAAATCTTCTTGCCCACATGCCACTCTGTGTTCTAAGATTCATTTGCATCGAATTAGTGTTGTTTATGATGTCTTAGTTACAAATAATCGAAAATGTTTATCTCTCCGTATATGTCCGGAGTAGTAATAGAAGGGACGATTTGTTTCGATCTGATGAGGTATCTCTGCACCTTGCAGAAAATTCAAGCACTTGAGAAATGGAAAACTCACCGCATCTGGGCGAGTGCCATGAGGATGCGCAGAAGGTACGAATTTACTGTGCAGTGTCCTGAACGCGGATATTCTTCAGATTCGACCATGGTTCAGTAAGCGGTGTGCGATACACACACACACACACACACACACACACACACACGCACACATGTTGCCACGTTTATTGACACTATACTTGAGCAACAACACAGTATACATGTTTTCCACAAGCAAATGCTACAGCTGATACAGTCAGCAACACCATGGCTCTTGTGGCTTAGTGTTTTCAAGGAAAAGTAAAAGGGTAGCAGCGTCTTGTATCTCTAGATTTAAGTACACATGGTTTTTTCCTATGAGAATGCCTTAAGACTGCTGCTTAAAGATTCGCACTTCTGTCACATTAAACGATTTTCTTCACTCATTGTTAGTCCCATTCCTGCAGGATTTTTGTCCAGCTGCAGAGATGTCAGAGATTTGATGTTGTTCCTGATATTCACAATAGACTCGTGAAATGGTGATATGGGAAATTCCCTTCATTACTGCCTCGAGGATTCTGTGTCCCATGGCGTGTATGCCGACTATAACACCACATTCAAACTCACTTAAATCTTGACAAAAAAAATGGTTCAAATGGCTCTAAGCACTATGGGACTTAACATCTGAGGTCATCAGTCTCCTAGAACTTAGAATTACTTAAACCTAACTAACCTAAGGACATGACACACATCCATGCCCGAGGCAGGATTCGAACCTGCGACCATAGCAGTCGCATGGTTCCGGACTGAAGCAGGGGGGGGGGGGGGAGAGGACGGGATGAAAAGAATAGGGGTGTCCAACAGCGCCAGACACTTGTTGTCTTATATAGGCGTTGTCGACCGGAGTGCCGTATTCTTCCTGTTTACATATCTCTGTATTTGAATATGCATGCCTATACCATTTTCTTTGGCGCTTCAGTGTATGACACTGTAAGCTCGTAATTGAAAACTACGTTAAGGCTGTTGAAAGACTAAGAAGCGAGGAAATTATTTTGAAATACATAGTGGAAGGTAAGAGCCTTACAAATTCGGTAGGAGTATCTGAAATTAACTTTACCGAAACAGAAACAAGTATTAAGGAACTGAGAAGAGTAGCATTCGAAATAATTGACACAGTAGTATCAAACATGGAAACTAGATTCCGGACCTTTAGTGAAACAGGTTTTACTGAACATGTTAATGAGGATAAGTTCTCAGTTTATAGTAGACCGAACAATTTCCCGATGCATGAAGTTGAAAAACTACTTAAAATATATCCTATCTTCGACAGTGAAGAACTGAAAGGATAACTAATGTTTATTTATGACAATGAGGATAAACGCCTACAGCCTCAGGACCTCCTTAAATCCATTATAAACAATGGATTAAAACAAATCTTCTATGAATGCATAAAATTACTGGTGTTGGTTCTTGCAATTGCATTTTCCAAAAGCAGCGAGAGTGCATTAAAACGCGTTAAAACCTACCTTCGCAACACAATGACAGGTAACAGGCTGTCAAACTTGGCGATTTTGCTATATAGGAGGCAACTATGAAATCTTCAAGCAAACAGCAGGACTTGATATCTCATACTATCAATGTTTACGACCAGAAAAAGGACAGGCGGATAGAACTAATTTACAAAACGATGTACCGGTGAATTACTAGGTGTATGTTATTACTAATATGTAAGCCTAGCTTTTTAAAATTTTTATGTATTTATTTATAACAATTTCTGTAGTAGTTTCAGTCCTAGTAGAAATATGTGATTAAGTTACGTTTGCAGCGTTTCTATTTTACAAGATTTTTTTTTTCAATATTCGTAATTTTCGGCCTACCCTACAAAAAATACCACCTTTCGCTACTGGGTGAGACATATTGCAAAACACACATACACACACACACACACACACACACACACACACACACACACACACACACACACTGCAAATAAATCGAAGCAATACTTAATATGTTGTAACTACTAATCTTTTCATAAACGGCTTAGAAAAGAAGCACAACGGAAAATTTGGAAGTGCAAGTAAATATCCTAGAAAGGTTTGCACTTACAGCGTCTACGAAGATTCAGCAAATGACATTCCAGAAAGGAATTACGATTAAAGCGTACAGGCCTTCGTATTCTGTTAGCTTCATTTTGACCTTCCAGAAGCCCTCAGCAGTTGCACGTGGTCAGCAGAGCTCACTCGCTTGTTAACTCATGGCGGAATAACGTGAATTATTCGAGAATACTGTGAGAACACACTGAGAATGTTGTTTCTCTATAGAAGCTTTAAAACAACAATGTAATTATAAAACTGCGTCAAGATGTCTTGAAAATTACTGCTTCCCCTGTTTTCAAGATGAAAATCATCCCAGCACGTGTAAATCATCAATCGTAAATATTAAAAGTATAATATATATGTTGTTGTCGTGTGCGCCTTACAATCGCTCCCTGAAATTTTATCTGGAATGACAAATTTTCCTTTACCTTTTATAAAAATATTAATGAATATAATGTACAGAGCATTACTTTTGTTTCTTCGCAGTGTAAGTAATATAGAATGTGATAAAGCAAAA
The DNA here is from genome assembly GCF_021461395.2 of Schistocerca americana. Lineage (NCBI taxonomy): Eukaryota > Metazoa > Arthropoda > Insecta > Orthoptera > Acrididae > Schistocerca > Schistocerca americana. Next base: position 200,344,026 of record NC_060127.1, read on the forward strand.
AAAAAAAAAAAGTTCCGCAGGATTTGACCACAAGACCTTCAAGCCTTGAAGTAGTGTGTTGTACTCTTTCCGCTCAGCGAACCGCTGCCTGGAAGCAAAGACAGCACACATGACTGATGCCTAGCCTGACCCACACCAAAAGTGTCATTTTATTTTTACAACGTTTGTCCATCTTTAGCTCCCACTTCTGTCAATTTAATATTTGGTCAAGCCCTGCAAACAGCATAAATGTTGACATAATCGGTGGTGACGTGTACGTGCGATCCCCTTGTTAAATATCGTTTCACACACTATCAATTTTTCACTCAAGCTGTGCGGATAGATTTGTAATAAGATTTGTGACAACGCGAGGTTGCTAAACAACAAGTATAGGAACCATTTTGAAAAATATGTGGTGGTAAGTATGCATATTTACTGAAATAAACTGTAAGATAAGACCCTTCCGTACCAAATGGCGCATTATTTTTGTGACAGATGAATTATTTTCAGGTTGAGGACATGAAACCTTACGACTGATCAGCGCCTTCATTGTATCTGTGGCCGCAATCCGTCAACCATAAACACTGGCTATACGTCACAGTGTGACAAGCAAATGTTACGACATGCGCTGAAAATGGATTTGATTTGTCTGAAGATGGTTTCATCAATAGCTGTATTGGACAGGAAAACTTCGCGTATCCAATAACGCGTAATTGACAGTTTCAGGTGAAATTGGCGATTTGTAAGAAATACCGTAGAGATTGTCATTTTCCGTATGGAAAATGTTACATACCTGAGGGCGAAAGTGAACAATTACTGAAGGCAGAAATTGCTTTTTGCCTTTTCTTCCCCTGACCTTCATTGTTGTTGATGTTGTTGTGGTCTTCAGTCCTGAGACTGGTTTGATGCAGCTCTCCATGCTACTCTATCCTGTGCGAGCTTCTTCATCTCCCAGTGCCTACTGCAACCTACATCCTTCTGAATCTGCTTAGTGTATTCATCTCTTGGTCTCCCTCTACGATTTTTACCCTCCACGCTGCCCTCCAATGCTAAATTTGTGATCCCTTGATGCCTCAAAACATGTCCTACCAACCGATCACTTCTTCTAGTCAAGTTGTGCCACAAACTTCTCTTCTCCCCAATCCTATTCAATACCTCCTCATTAGTTATGTGATCTACCCACTTTATCTTCAGCATTCTTCTGTAGCACCACATTTCGAAAGCTTCTAATCTCTTCTTGTCCATACTAGTTATTGTCCATGTTTCACTTCCATACATGGCTACACTCCATACAAATACTTTCAGAAACGACTTCCTAACACTTAAATCTATACTCGATGTTAACAAATTTCTCTTCTTCAGGAACGATTTCCTTGCCATTGCCAGTCTACATTTTATATCCTCTCTACTTCGACCATCATCAGTTATTTTACTCCCTAAATAGCAAAACTCCTTTACTACTTTAAGTGTCTCATTTCCTAACCTAATTCCCTCAGAATCACCCGATTTAATTTGACTACATTCCATTATCCTTGTTTTGCTTTTGTTGATGTTCATCTTATATCCTCCTTTCAAGACACTGTCCATTCCGTTCAACTGCTCTTCCAAGTCCTTTGCTGTCTCTGACAGAATTTTAATGTCATCGGCGAACCTTAAAGTTTTTACTTCTTCTCCATGAATTTTAATACCTACTCCGAATTTTTCTTTTGTTTCCTTTACTGCTTGCTCAATATACAGATTGAATAACATCGGGGAGAGGCTACAACCCTGTCTCACTCCTTTCCCAACCACTGCTTCCCTTTCATGCCCCTCGACTCTTATAACTGCCATCTGGTTTCTGTACAAATTGTAAATAGCCTTTCGCTCCCTGTATTTTACCCCTGCCACTTTAGAATGTGAAAGAGAGTATTCCAGTCAACATTGTCAAAAGCTTTCTCTAAGTCTACAAATGCTAGAAACGTAGGTTTGCCTTTTCTTAATCTTTCTTCTATGATAAGTCGTAAGGTTAGTATTGCCTCACGTGTTCCAACATTTCTACGGAATCCAAACTGATCTTCCCCGAGGTCCGCTTCTACCAGTTTTTCCATTCGTCTGTAAAGAATTCGCGTTAGTATTTTGCAGCTGTGACTTATTAAACTGATAGATCGGTAATTTTCACATCTGTCAACACCTGCTTTCTTTGGGATTGGAATTATTATATTCTTCTTGAAGTCTGAGGGTATTTCACCTGTCTCGTACATCTTGCTCACCAGATGGTAGAGTTTTGTCTGGACTGGCTCTCCCAAGCCCGTCAGTAGTTCTAATGGAACATTGTCTACTCCCGGGGCCTTGTTTCGACTCAGGTCTTTCAGTGCTCTGTCAAACTCTTCACGCAATATCGTATCTCCCATTTCATCTTCATCTACATCCTCTTCCATTTCCATAATATTGTCCTCAAGTACACCGCCCATGTATAAACGCTCTATATACTCCTTCCACCTTTCTGCCTTCCGTTCTTCGCTTAGAACTGGGTTGCCATCTGAGCTCTTGATATTCATACAAGTGGTTCTCTTCTCTCCAAAGGTCTCTTTAATTTTCCTGTAGGCAGTATCTATCTTACCCATAGTGAGACAAGCCTCTACATCCTTACATTTGTCCTTTAGCCATCGCTGCTTAGCCATTTTGCACTTTCTGTCAATATCATTTTTGAGACGTTTGTATACCTGAGCTTCATATGCAACATTAAATTGACGTTTTATTTCTCGCATAAAGAACTAAGATTTGACTTAAAAAATAGCACCGAAATTGCCAATAAAATCAGTAACCTTGGAAAAAAATAACACCGAAAGTGGCATAAATAACATACAATTTGGAAAACAAAATACGTGGAACTTGGAAAAAAATAGCACCGAGTTGAGCAAGAAAATGACTCTGGATTTTGTAAAAAATGAACAAGGAAATTGGCAAAAATAACAATTTCATTGGCAGAAATAACAACAAAATTAGCGAAAAGTATACCGAAATCGGTAATAAAATAGCAAAAAAATCGAATTTCTCCAAAATTGCATAGAAATTGACAACAGAAACACAATTTGGTTAAAAAGGTAACACCAAATTTGGCATAAATGAGTAAATCGAATTTGGCATGAGGGTAACACCGTATCCAGCAAAAAAATAACACCAAATTTAGATAAAAATCAAGGTGAATTCGAAAAAAATAAACATCGAAAAGGGAAAATAAGAAAAAAACGCGATATTGGTAAAATAACACCGAGTTTGACAACAAAATAGCACCGAAACAGGCAAAAAATAATACCGAGCTTGACCAGAAAGAATACCAAACATGGCACTAAATTAAAACTATTTCTTCCTGAGCCTGTCGTAGGTAGTTATCGATTTTAAGTATCGTCTATTTTAATTTCTGAATACTGTCAGCTTCGTTGATAAACAGGAAGTGTTGCAATAATTTGCGGTTTACTTGGCACTTCAGTTTCTTATGACAACCAGAGTTAGATACCAAAGTTTCGAAATCATAGTTGGAAACAACTGTTTATTAAAGTGCAACATTGGAATCAAGTCTCCCAACCAAATATACGTCTTCAGCACCCAAAATTAGACGTTTCACCATAAAGCTGCGTCACTTGTTGCGCACACTAGACAAGCGTGCTCCCGGCCCGGCTGCCACTGCCGCTGCCGCTGCCGCTGCCGCAGTCGTGTGAAGTTAGCACCCCTTTTTCGAGATATATACATTTTTTTCACAGTTCTTGTTAGATGTGCCATAGTTCTAGAGTTCTTTGCACAAAATTTCAATAGTTCTGCAAAATGTAACGAAGAAAACAACAATACTCGAAAAAATTTTCGTATCGAAAACATTCTCTGACAATTTCCGCAAAATGTAAGTAAGTACAAGAGTTCTGAGCACAGTTCTGAACAGAGCTCCAAGAGTTCTTTCGATAATCCAAGTAACATTTCTTTGTGCAGCTAATAGTTTACGAGATAATTGCAATTTAAGGAGAAAATCTTTTCACTTACTGTGAAGTTGGCACCCTTTTTTCCAGAAATGTATACTTTTTTCAGATTTCTTGATAGATATCCCATAGTTCTAGAGTTCTCTGTACAAAATTTCAATAGTTCTGCAGAATTTAGCGAAGAAAACAACAATACTCGAAAAAAATTTTCTATCGAAAACATTTTTTGTCAATTTTCGCAAAAATTAAACTTGTACAACAGTTCTGAGGACAGTTATGAACAGAACCCCAAGAGCTCTATCGAAAATCCTAATAACATTTTTCTATGGCGATAATTGATTTAATGTGGGACACACTTTCTCTATAGAAAATATAAATATATTCGTACAACAGTTCTGATGACAGTTCTGGACACCACGTGAAGAGTTCTATCGAAATTCCTAGTAGAATTTTTTAGTGCAGGTAATAGTTTATGAGGTAATTGCAACTTAATTAAGAACCCCATAAGTTCCCCCTACTGTGAGGCTGGCACCCTTTTTTTCAGAAATATATATTGTTTTCAGAGTTCTTGATAGATAAGTCATAGTTATAGAGTTCTCTGTACAAAATTTCAGTAGTTATGCAGAATTTAGCGAAGAAAACAACATTGTATAACATAGCTGATTCAGGAACCCTTTCCTTCTGATACAATTCTTACTGTTGCCATAATAAATCACTTGTGCATGGATTCCAACTGTACTGATCATTACAAAAATACAACCATTCACCAGCGGCGCACATTTCTTGCAGCGTTGTACAAAGCATTCGGCTTATCCGCTGTGAAAATACCACACTTAACGCTATTTTAAAATTTACGGTGGATGGCTTCCGTTTATCTACAATGTCAGCATCTATCGAATTATCTTCATGCAAACGTGATGCCTGGATCACTCACTTCCCCTTTTTAGGTACGGAGGAAACTAGAGTTCAGTCTTGTGGATGCCAAAAAAGGAAATGTGGGCAACCCTTCTTTTACTGATAGCAAACTCTAGAGAAATCTCCACGCTTGTTTTTCTTCATCATGCCAACAAAAGAAAAATTCTCCCTTCATAGCTCTATTATCATTCCAGTACTAGTAAACCAGTTGTCCGCTTTCACATTTCGACCTGACTGATATATAGGTTTATACAGTCACAGAACAACATCAAAATGTTTATTGCTCAGTTGGTAAATCCTTCTGGTTGCAACACAGCGTATATTTCCAAATTGTACAGGTAAAATACTTAAGAATCCACACTTAAGAATCCACACTCGTTTGTTTTGATTGATACATATTGGCGAAAACTGTACCTTCCACAGAATCCTTCCAGCTTCTTGTCTACTGTAACATTTTCTCCAAGGATGTAAGATTTGTGGTAGTTGCGTACAAACACAGTAAATATTTCCCGAATAGCTGTTAGCTTGTCTAATTGTCTCCTTTCATCACGAATAGCGCGACTGTAAAATCTAAGGCTCTCCAGAATAAATTTGAAACGTTTTATGTTCATTTGCGAGGTGAAATTTTTCAATGCCATCACCATCAGTTCCACACAGATCTTCCAGGCTTTATCTGTTCATTTGCGAGGTGAAATTTTTCAATGCCATCACCATCAGTTCCACACAGATCTTCCAGGCTTTATCTGTTACTGTTGTGAACAACAATTAAAAACAAGAGACTGATGAAGGCTTTCAATTCAATATCATCTATTGATTTTACCCCTCTCTCACGCTGAAATGAGGCTTTGATGCTCTCAAAATTCTGATTGGAATACAAAACTACAATAGACAAATATCGTTATCTATGAGATAATTACAGCATCACAAATGCTGCTTTGGCTGCACCTATTGGTACAGGTAAATTTCGAATAATATTATGCTCTTCGAACAATATGCTTTGGATTTCTTCAACATTATCTAGTACTTCCCACTCACAATAATAAAATTCCTATAAAATAACGCAACCAGGCGCAGTGTATTAATCTGAAATTTGACGTTCAGACAGCGGACACCGACTATTAAACAGTTCAAACAGAGTTTAAGTGCAGTTTACATTCTGGATTAGCTTTGTACTACTTACTACGTTGATAAACAAATAAATTAATCGCTGAAATGAAATACGAAAGGGCACAGTGGATAAAAACGAGCAATCAGCTCATATCTCATCAAGAGAGCACTAGCGTCGATACTGAATCATACAACAATGAAAGGCACACATGAAGTGTATATTTTTAGAATCAGGAAGAACCAGATAAATTTTATTACGTAAAACAGTAATTCTTTTGAGCTCTCATGACATCCAGGACCCACAAACAGCTAAAAATATGCCCAGGACCCTAATGGATGAAAGTTATGTGGCAACATCAACAGCCGCTAGGATACATAAAAACATGTGCTGTGTGTAACGAATAAATTTGAAATTGCTGTCGTTAATATTGTTGCAAACATTTGTTCTAGTTATAAAGGAAGTGTGGAAGTTTGATGAGTTACACTACAGCGAGAGTTAAAAGTCTTTACAATGTATAGAAATGTAAGTATATTTACTGAATATATCGTACAAACGAACTAAGTAGTATGTTTAAATCCTAATTCAATACATAACTGGTAGAGGTGTTATAATGTTGAGGGGATACAGTATTAAAGTTAATAAGAAGTTCGAAATTTGTAAATAATAACCTCGTTTATTTGGTCCTCAGTAATCCGGATTTCCGGTTTATCCGGATTCATATTTTGTGTCCCTTGGCATTTTTCTCTTTTTTTTCTTATAACACGAAGATGTGTAGTCGGTGAGGTACATAGGCTGCTTATCATTAGGCCGGTGATTTAGTCTAATACTGAGTGATAAGGAACTCGGAGTTTGTGAATGACATTGTTTCTCAAGTATTGTACATTAATATAACGGTGTATTGATGCCCATCAAGTAAGTTGCATAGTAACCACGCCAACAGCACTCCACCATAGCTCATTGTACCTCTGGTGCGCTTCTCGACAGGTGTGACACCAACTGGTTAGTGGCGCGTGCGAATGTATCTGCTCTCTCAGCCATCTGTTTGTTTTGCACTGACGAGCCTTCTCTCCTTGAATCATCTAAGCGTGCACATCCCACGCTTCCACCCACAGTTACTACAGTCAGTCTTAAGAAGGTGTACTGGCATTTGTATAGTGCTGAACATTTAGACTTTTTGTATTTAGTAGAATATACATCCGGGTTTTCGATTTTCGGTTTTCCAAAATAAAAGTGAGAATTTACGATCGTACTCATAGCTGTACTCCCAGCAGTACTTCATCTCCTGCGTTCCCAATTGCGCAGAAGTTGTCCTACGAAAATTGCAGAAGAAGCACTCCTGGACGAAAGGATATTGTGAAGATATTCTTTCGTCACAGCCTGGGGTTAGAGACCCGGTCCGGCACACAGTTTTTATCTGCCAGTAAGTTTCACATCGGCGCACACCCACTGCAGAGTGGACACACAATCTATTTCATAATCTACTGGCACCATAAAAATGTTATGAGGGTTTTTAAAAGAACTCATTCGGTGCTATCCAGAACTGTCAGCAAAAGGGTTGCGCCAATTTATTATAATGTAGACCAAGTGGGTTTCTCGAAAATGCTATTATCTCATTAACTGTTATCCCCACAAAAAATGTTGTTACAGTTGTCGGTGGAACTCTTAGGGTCGTATTAAGAAATGCCATCAGATCTTTTGTACGAATTTATTACTTTTACATGACAAAAGTGAGTCCCACATTAATTATCTCATATAATGTCATCGTCACAAATAATGTTATTATAGTTTTTCGTAGAACTCTATGAGTGATATTTAGAACTGTCATCAGAACTATTCTAAGAATTTTGCTATATTAGATAAACTGAGTATCAGATTAAAACAATTATTGTATAAACTATTATCGCCACAAAAATGTTCTTATCATTTTCAATGCAACTCTTCCGGTGCTATCCAGAACTGCCAACAGAATTGTTACACAAATTTATTTTTTCCAAACTGACAAATTATTTTTTACCATACCAAAATTTTGCCGAGTTATTGTTGTCTTCCCGAAATTCTGTAGAACTATTCGTGTTTTGAGCAGGGAAATCTAGAACTATTGCATATATATCAAGAATTGTGAAAAAAATTTATATTTATCGTAAAAGGGGTTCAAACTGCACGGGAAATGCTCATAAGCATTCCTTAATAAAGGCAGTTACTACGCAAACAATTACCTGCACAGAATATGTCACTAGTATTTTCGATAGAACTCTTACAATGCTATCCAGAGCTGGCATCAGAGCATACGAACAGACATATATTTTTTTTTTTTTAGTAAGTGTGCCCCACAATTAATCAATTACCATACAAACTATTATTACCACAAAAAATGTTATTATGGTTATCGATAGAAGTCTTGAGGTGTTAACCAGAACTGTTCATCAAAACTGTTGAACGAATTTACTTTTTCTGTGGAGAAAGTGGGTCTAACATCAAAGCAGTTACTGTATAAACTATCATCGCCACAAAAAGATATTATTAGGATTTTGGATAGAGCTCTTGGTGTTCTGTTCAGAACTGTTGTACGAATTTACTTTTTGCGAAAATTGACAAAGAATGTATTCGATACGAAAAATTTTTCGAGTATTGTTGTTTTTTTCGCTAAATTCTGCAGGACTATTCAAATTTTGTACAAATAAGTCTAGAACTATGACATTTCTATTAAGAACTCTGAAAAAATATATATTTCTGAAGAAAAGGATTCCAACTTCACAGTAAGTGAAGAGGTTCCCTCTTTAAATTGCAATTATCTCGTAACGTGTTACCTGCACAAAAAAATTGTAATTAGGATATTCGATAGAACTATTGGGGTTCTGTTCAGAACTGCCCTCAGAACTGTTGTCCGAATTTACTTTTTGCGAAAATTAATAACGAATGTTTGCTATACGAAATTTTTTTCGAGTATTGTTGTTTTCTTCGTTAAATTCTGCAGAACTATTCAAATTTTGTACAAAGAACTCTAGAACTATTCCATATCTATCAAGAACTCTGAAAAATATATATATTTCTGAAAAAAAAATGGTGCCAACTTCACAGTAAGTGAAAAGATTTTCTCATTAAAATGCAATTATCTCGTAAAATATTAGCTGCAGTAAAAAATGTAACTTGGATTTTCGAAAGAACTCTTGAAGCTCTGTTCAGAACTGTGCTCAGAACTCTTGTACTTATTTACATTTTGCGGAAATTGCCAAAGAATGTTTTCGATACGAAAATTTTTCGAGTATTGTTGTTTTCTTCGCTAAATTCTGCAGAACTATTGAAATTTTGTACAGAGAACTCTATGACTATGACTTATCTATCAAGAGCTCTGAAAAAAATATATATTTCTGAAAAAAAGGGTGCCAGCTTCACAGTAGGAGCTCTTATGGAATTCTTAATTAAGTTGCTATTACCTCTTAAACTATTACCGGCACAAAAAAATTTCACTTGGATTTTCGATAGAACTCTTCACGTGGTGTCCAGAACTGTCATCAGAACTGTTGTACGAATATATTTATATTTTCCGTAAGGAAAGTGTCTCCCATATTAAATCAATTTATCTCAAGCCATTATCACCATAGAAAAATGTTGTTGGGATTTTCGATAGAGCTCTTGCGGTTCTGTTCAGAACTGTCCTCAGAACTGTTGTACAAGTTAAATTTTTGCGGAAATTGACAAAAAATGTTTTCGATACGAAAATTTTTTCGAATATTGTTGTTTTCTTCGCTAAATTCTGCAGAACTATTGAAATTTTGTACAAAGAACTCTAGAACTATGCCATATCTATCAAGAACTCTGAAAAAAATATATATTTCTGAAAAAAAGGGTGCCAACTTCACAGTAAGTGAAAAGATTTTCTCATTAAAATGCAATTATCTCGTAAACTATTAGCTGCACAAAAAATGTTACTTGGATTTTCGAAAGAACTCTTGGAGCTCTGTTCAGAACTGTGCACAGAACTCTTGTACTTATTTACATTTTGCGGAAATTGCCAAAGATCGTTTTCGATACGAAAATTTTTTCGAGTATTGTTGTTTTCGTCGCTAAATTCTGCAGAACTATTGAAATTTTGTAGAAAGAACTCTAGAACTATGCTACATCTATCAAGAACTGTGAAAAAAATGTATATTTCTCGAAAAAGGGGTGCTAACTTGACAGGACTCGCTGCCGCTGCCGCTGCCGCTGGCGCTGCCACTCACCCGACGGTGCAGTAGGCGCTGGTGAGGACAGCGGTCGTGCTGATGAGCGACCCGCTGCATATAACTTTTCCATCACTGAGGATGAGAGCTTGGTGTCGGAATTGTCCGAGAGCAGCAGGGTTGGCGTCGATGATGCGCCCATTTCCCTGTCCGTGTGGCGACTGTGTGCCTGAAGCAAGACGTCATGTTGTGGTACAGTTCTATTTAACGCTCTGGACGTTTGTTAATCTGAGATCCATTGAAAACAAAAAACCTACATCTAGTTGGTAGGTACACAAGGAAGGCTCTTCGTTCACTATAATAAAAAAATTCAGATATAAAAATTGGTTCTGGTGTAACATTATAAGTATTGCGCCAACCAACATTCTGCGCCGAAGTACGACTATCCAATATGGAAGCGATGACGTCATCAACTGAAGTCAGTAATGACGTCATTCAAGATGGAGTCTGTGACGACAGTTGATGACGTCATCCAAGATGACGAACGTGACGTCACCCAGCCCCAAGGCAGTTATACGGCGGGAAAGTGCCACGCCCCCCTGTCACATTACCCTGCCACACCCCCCTGCCATCCCCCCCCGCCCCCCCCCCCCCCCCCCCAGCAGGAAGTTCAGAGTCTATTAACCCAAGACAATGGCGGCAAATAAAGGTCACTTGGGTTACCTCCACTACCCTAAGTCATCCGACCGCTACCTCATCCTAGAAACTGGCGCCAACCTTGAATTTTCGTGAAAAGATAGGTCAGTTGGGCTATCTCTACTACCCTAAGAAAGACTCGGGAGGATAGGTCACTTGTGCCCCCTCCACTAACCTAAGTCAACCGACTGCTGCCTCCTCCTAGGAACTGGCACCAAGTTTCAATTTTGGCAGTAAAGAATGGTCATTTGGGGTTTCTCCACCAACCTAAGAAAATCGTGTGAGGATAGGTCACTTGGACTACCTCCACTAACCTAAGTAACCCTACTGCCACCTCCTCCTAGCGATTGGTGAAAAAAGGACTCAGCCTGCATTGGGCTGGTGGACATAGAAAGGAGTGTACTTTATTTATTTTGGAACAATTTATTTAGGGATGGAGTATATTTATTACACTGATAAAAAACACATGCTCTGACATGCTTGCGGTCATGTCACACAGCCTACAGACATGCAAACCACTAAAAAACTCTCCAAACATGCCTGCTAATCGTCAGTTGTCGAAATCATGCACCAGTCTTTAAACAATTTGAGCCAGTACCACCATCTGGTGTGTTCACCACCACATCCAGGGCCCAACTGACGTAGTACACAATACCACCGCCAGACAGCGCTATCATCCCACTCATCTGTTCGAATGATTTCTCTCTCCTGCGATTCTAAAGGGACACGTCTGACGTGTCTAGCCTGCATCCGCGCAGAGTGACGTCACATTGTATAGCCCGCACCCACATACCAACGTCACAGCCGGCCGCGGTGGTCTAGCGGTTCTAGGCGCTCAGTCCGGAACCGCGGGACTGCTACGGTCGCAGGTTCGAATCCTGCCTCGGGCATGGATGTGTGTGATGTCCTTAGGTTAGTTAGGTTTAAGTAGTTCTAAGTTCTAGGGGACTGATGACCACAGATGTTAAGTCCCATAGTGCTCAGAGCCATTTGAACCATTTTGAACCAACGTAACATCTATATCTAAATAAGCGCCAAGTTGTCCTCAGGGCCGCGCGACTGCGTGTTCACCGCTGCTGACGTCATTCCCATCTATACCTGCACTCCAGCGAAGATCTATTTGCAGAGCGACTCACCCTCCCAGGCGCCATAGAAAAACTGTTCCACCAATCGCGACATGTGTGTGTGTGACACACGTACTGACATCACAGATTATGCAATAGACAACTGCTCGCGATTGTAACGGTACTAGTGCAACATGTGTAGCAAGCGTGCGCACGGTGACATCACTGTGTGTAGCCCGCATACGTATACAGACGTCACAGATCGTGGAATACAAATCTACCTGCGATTCAAATAGAGCATGTGGGGGGCCCCTGCCCCCGGCCCTGCCCCACACAGGCCGCGGCCGCCACGGCATCACTCTTTCGTCCATGGGCCACCCTCCCTCAGGCTAGTGGGTTATGGCTGGAGCAACCACCCTGATCACAGTGGCCCGATTCCGCAGCGCCGCTTCCTCTGCCGTCACATTGTCGCCAACTGCGTGAGGTACAGCACATCCCCCCTTTAAACCACGCCACAGAACTCCAAGGCACACTCACACTGATCCCATCACACGTGCTAATTGTAAACTGTCCAAATAAAGCATTCTGTGGCCTACACACATGCAAACTACTAAACCATAATAATTTCAGTACAGACCTGCAAACTGCTTCTAAATAATGCAGCACAGTGATGTGTAGACATGCTGAGTACTCGTAAACTGTCCAAATAACGCATAGCACAGCTTACAGACCTCCTCACAAATTAATGCAACAGATACGCAATCAACGCGTGCAAGCACTGCCCCCCACATCCTATCCACGGGACCGCACAGGAGGTTAGCGGCAGCCCCTGCAAAGTGACATGGCCGTCAGCTGTCAAACCACACACAGACGCCCATTAGGGTCCCACACACATGAGGCGGCAGCATCCATTTCATACTTGACACCTGACAAATTCCTCTCGAAATATGTGTTCACCTAGGCTTCGTTGCTGATGCGACTGGGCGGGTGTGCAGAAGCTCCAGGGGTGCGCGAACCATCACAGCTGGGTGCCACCGCTGGACGCAGGTGAAAGTTGTTTCTATTTTCGTGTATACAGTGTTATACTGACATCACAGAACTCGAAGGCACGCTCACGCCAGTCTCATAGGCGAGATGCGTCTAGGAAGCATGTGTCTTTGTCACTGATGACAGAGTAGCACAGGGTGCATTGTTCCTAGCGCGACATGAGAGGTGTGTCTAAATCCTACTTAACTGCCCAGTCTGTCTGACCCAACACCCCGAAGTTGCGTGCTTACCTACAAACTTTTGCAAGCGCATCTAACAAGGTTCTCAATCTTATACTGATTTCACATGAGTATGTAAAAAATAAAAACCGAGTTGACCTCGTGGAAATTGTATAGTGTCTGGAAATAGTTAACACTCACTTTCTTGATGTCTTAGCTTGTATGCACGAAAATTCTTGCCCTCACCGAAACTGTTTACGAAAATAACAAAGAATAACGTCGAATGCAGTCTTCCTCGCGGACCTTAAGTGCTACCCAGTCCATCACGTGTTACCCTTCCTGCTTTCAAGGCACATAAACCTTCCCTCTCCAATGTAGAGGCTGCAAACCCCAGCACAAAGGATGTGAATGAATCGAGCATTATGACTGGCTGTTTCTGCTCCAAACCTGCATCCTCGCTTGCTCGTTTTTCTACACACATCTTCAGACTCGGGGACTACAAGGACACATGTATTTTCGCATGGTTCGCCATACTCTTATACCACATTCGCGGTACTTCTCGACATCAAGCACTAGGCAGCATACTACCGATCGCTAGCGCAACGTAATTCCCGAGATATAGACTTGAAACTATTTCTCTACAAATCCGAAACTATAGCTTGTCACGTCTGCGAAAACATTTACTTGGCAACTCGAATCAAATAAAGGAAACTGATATTTCCACTCTCGAGTACCGATGTTGGTGTGTAGTAGATTCCAAATCATCCCTATAATTTACAAGGTCAACTAAAGTGTTTCTCATGTCTAGAGAACCGGCAAACGAGTCTCCCACACGCTAGATGCACACACCACAATCGGTCTTCCCTCAACTAAATAAAGGCGCGAAATCTGCAGAAACAGTCAACCGAACAATTTACATGGGAGGGAATAACGATCCAGTGCAAATGCATCTTCATATTCAATCTTCTCAAATTTCCGCGCAATCAGGAAAGCTATCCAACACATACTGAGTATTAGTTCGCTATTAGAGGACAACATGGTTAATTCATCTACATTCCCACACTCCATCAGGCATCGCCAGTCTGACAGCTCCTAGTGTTAACAGGAAACGTGAATCACCCCCACACAGGCTGAGCACGCATAGGTAGAATGTTTAGCCTAAGAAAATCGATGTACTTACAACTAAATGTTACGATCGCGATCTCAGTTGAACGACATTCGACAATGAGCGAAGTATCGGAAATACACTGTGTTGACATCTGTGGCTCTGGAAATAGAAATATCGGTACCATTCTTATGGCTTGACGTACTCTTCCCAAGCTATCACAGTACTCCACATCAAATCCATACATTCCTTATGACTGGACTTAGTCATTTCCTTTGCACATGTCAGAACACAAACACAATCTTTATAAGCCTGATGCTCAATGCAGACATATCATGCAGCCCCTACTACTAAGTATAATACTGCGTCAATAACTGATCGCTGGCGATACGAAATAATACTGAGAGAAAATCAACCCGGGTGGACAAGTCTCATAACCTGTTCCTGCGTGTCCTAGAAAGAGAGACGTAATCGGCCACATGTTAAAAAGCTCCAGCCCAACAACTGGGTCTGAGCACTATGGGACTTAACATCTACGGCCATCAGTCCCCTAGAACTTAGCACTACTTAAATCTAACTAAGGACATCACACACCACCCAGTCATCACGAGGCAGAGAAAATCCCTGACCCCGCCGGGAATCGAACCCGTGAACCCGGGCGCGTGAAGCGACAACGCTACAGCACGACCACGAGCTGCGGACAAGCCCAACAACTATTGTATGTTACTGTCACAAGCGGTCATTGTTCTACAGGTTCACACAAGTATCCATGTCAAAAGCTATACTGGCTTTATAAATCACGGTACAACATTACCTCTGAATGAGGTGGTTTTTCTATCCAGACAAATATCGAGATGGTGATCGCTTACACGTGGCCCACGACGCAACCTCGTGATAAAAGCGGTAAAATTTGAACGTTATTCGGCTAAGGAACGTGATACAAAATACGTATGTACGACACCCTCACGTCACTAGATATTTGTCCAGTATGTGTAACGTATTCTGTCTCGATACCACGTCAGAGGTTCTGCTATATATCCACTTAGTTATAGGCGATGGCTGATTGAGAAGGATAACAAATGGTAGTAGATCGTATGCTTATTGAGGTCGTAAGAAACGTACACTAGCTTTTCAGATCTGTAGTGTTACGCTATCCGCTAGAAATGCTGTCTGCGATTTGGAACTGTGTCCTCCCATTCAACCACATACCTGCTCTGGATCACAGCCACAAGTGAATCATATTTCTGGCACTCTCATATCTCACAACAGGTCACCTTCTCGAACCTGTCTGCTACAGTATAATTACAACCAGGTTTTCGTCAAACCCTACGCATCTTGAAACTGCTCCCATTTCTACAGCTTTGCGCATGTGTTCGATCCATTTCAAGTTGGAACTGAGCATAAGTCGGAGAAAACCATATCCATCACCTTCTGCAACCCGTGTAGAAACAGAGCGACCTGAGTTAGTGCGATAGGAGCATGTTCTGACCATACGGTGGAATTCCCATATTGTGGTGCATCCCCAAACTGCATACAAGTACTACAGATCTGCGTCCGCTCAAATCTATCAGCCCAACATGCTACACCTCGTCCCTCACCGAATTTACTTCTCAAACAGCTGCTACTGCTGCCTCTGCCTGTGTGCCACGATCCTATTAGATACACAGGCACTGCAGAGACCACTTTCAAGTTTGGTCACCTACAGTCTAGGCAAATGATTGTATCCCACAGACTATACTAAGTCGCAAAAGATGCTCCCACTGGTCCTGTTTAGTTGTTTGAAGCACTGTTTTCTAACAAGCTTTTGTACAATGCCAAAGATTTAGTTTTTCTGCCACGACGTTGAGTCCTGTGCCAGATTCTAACCTCTCACAGAAAACTAGACATTGCACAGTGTAAATCATTTTGTTACTGCAGGTACAATAACACGTGACACACGGTGGATGATTTTAAATAAAAGACAGTTACAACATAAGGAAACCAGCACAGTTTGGCTGCGTTGTCGAGAGTTTCCAAAGTGATGTCCGAACGTGATTTACGAGTTCTACATTTGAACTCATCTGTCACAGTGACGGAATAGATGATGGCTCTTCGTTCCATTTCGACTGATTCCTCATATTTCACTCATGTACGCGATCACTGTTTCGCTGCTAGCTCCCCCCAGAAGGGGTCACCCATCCACAAAACTCTCTCTCCAAAATGAGATTTTCACTCTGGAGCGGAGTGTGCGCTGATATGAAACTTCCTGGCAGATTAAAACTGTGTGCTGGACCGAGACTCGAACTCGGGACATTTGCCTTTTGCGGGCAAGTGCTCCACCAACTGAGCTACCGAAGCATGACTCACGCGCGGTCCTCACAGCTTTACTTCTGCATCTCGTCTCCTACCTTCCAAACTTTGCAGAAGCTCTCCTGCGAACCCTGCAGAAATAGCACTCTGCCAGGAAGTGTCATATCAGCGCACACTCCGCTGCAGAGTAAAAATCTCATTCTGGAAACATCCCCCAGGCTGTGGCTAAGCCATGTCTCCGCAGTATCCTTTCTTTCAGGAGTGCTAGTTCTGCAAGGTTCGCAGGAGAGCTTCTGTAAAGTTTGGAAGGTAGGAGACGAGATACTGGCAGAAGTAAAGCTGTGAGGACCGGACGTGAGTCGTGCCTCTCTCTTCAATCCAAACAAGCGATGTCAGTCAATCATTATGTGGTAACCAAAAGCGCGCCAATGCACAGCTGGGGTGGGAAAGACACCGCCGATGTACTGTAATAATAAGCATCACAGTTGTTTGTGCAAACAATTTTAGCAATTTTCAGTAACTTCAACACTGGCCAATGATGTGACAGCATGTCTCCCCAATTTCAGTATCATAGCTAAACCACCCCTTCTCCACTTTGTATAACTGAGAACGTGGATAGATGACTGTGCACTGTGTCCACTCAGTGTTAATTCACGAACACAAAAATAATTAAAGTATGCCAGACAGTGCTCCACATATTTCTAACAACTTGAGCATAGTGCATAATTTATGCTGATGAGAGTCAAAGAGCATTCTTGCTGTCTTAGGGTAAAATTAAATGGTGAAAGACTCTCTCGTTCTGCCATTGGCCAGCCCACCCTGCAGCACCGCTACTGATTTAATCTGCATCCGACCAGAAAGAGACTGCTACAATCCACTTCTTGCGACTGAATGGAGCTTATCGAGTCCTAGCCAAACCAAGTGCACAAGATACCTCGAGATGCACCCATGTCGAGGAGCTTAGCACTCCTTATCGATGTATAGTAACAGATATCAAAGCGTCGTGATGTAAAAGCAGACGGCTAAGAAGAACAGCTAACGACTGACTTTTATACGCGATGGAGCTTCTGACGGATGGAGTTCGACGCATTTTTACGTAAATCAACCAAGCTATCAACTCTACAGTATTGTTCTAGAGTGTAGGATCGGTACCCATTGGTAAGAGAGAATACAAACACACACACTCCTAAGGCTACAACGCTCTGCACTTAAAATTGGCTATAATATTAGATCGCCTGCGCTTCCGACCTATCAATCGTATGGAATGAAGCGCTGTTAATATTCACATGTCAGAAATATGTTCCAAGCGCCTTACATACATCCTTCTTCCAGGTTTCTCTACTATAAACTACGGTATCGATCTGTAGAATGAAAAAACTACTTCCTTAAAACACTTACTATCCACAATATAACTTTCCAGAGATGTATAGCATCCACTGTTCACATCCGATCATGGTTCAGAAATTATACAATGCATGCATCAACTCTATATAAAATGATCGTTAGTAGCGGGGGATACCTCCTACAAGGAACCAGATAAACGCATAGTAGCAGCGTCCAACATGTGAAAATTACAAGTCATTCCATCACTAACTCTGTAAACAGCACATCTGCCAGGCAAATGTGTACACGGGGATTCAGGGCCTCACAAGCACATATCGCTAACTTAGTTATGAAGCTGAAGTCTCGATTTTACACCCAAGATGCGACAGGGGGGATGGAGCACATCTCATAAATCAAATTTTGTTTAGAGGCATGTGTCAAGTTTCATCAGACGTGAGATGGAAGTCATCTATTGACTGACAGGTTTACCGTTAACGATCGCAAGTAGACAGTGCTTTAAACCATATACAGAACACTTGGCTGTATACAAGTAGAACACAGGCTACATCACGTGACTGATGCATCCTGACAGAACAGTGGAAAAATTGGCCTACAGCAACCTCTCCTTCTCTAGAATGCAACAGTCAACCATTAAATCCTGTCTAGTTACAGCTCCATCTCAATCGATCACCGCATCCACTCTCTGTTATCCTTTAACGAAGATGAAAGTAAGTATAGAGGTGAATGGTTGTCTGTCTTCCTGAAAAGCGTCAAATACAGTAGTCAACTCGCTTGTAACACTGATGCCTCAATAGACATACAGGATAATGCTGCCTCGATGGAAAAAATTGGCTGCCTCCCTGATTCCCTTCGATGGCGACGTTTTCTCCGATTCCTCTTGTTGCCACATACTTGATCCCATGTACAAATTGTTTGGTGTGAACCAGAAGATACGCAAGCACTTCCTCAATTTCCCCGCATTTTGGGGCATATTCGCTCAATTTATACCTACTTCCTCGTCATTTTTCTCAGTTCTATCAATTTTATGTCAGATGTATACATGCGATCATGACATAACCTCTCATTCTGTGTTCTAAAATAATTATTGTAAATTTAGCACAGCTGCCAACACCTAGCCCAAATGCAATGATTGGGAGGTGTAGTATAGCACTGTACTCGACTGTATCCAGTCAGCTCCGCATTTGGAGAGCGTTCGCTCTGTTTTCTGTGTCTGTGTATATGCATGTGTTGTGGAAGGCTCCCAGGAGCCGCAGAAGACCCGAGTTAGCGTTCGAATGTGGATCCGCTGCGCAATATATCAGGGGCGATGTTGAGATGTGGATCCACAATATGCCGTGCACAGATAGGGATTGAAGGTGGATCCGCCAAGTGCATTGTGCGAAGCAGTGCAGGTGCAGATCCACAATATACCACATCCGAGTTAGTGTTCAGGTGTGGATCTGCCATGGACTGTATATCTGGACCTATGTTCGGCAACAAATCCACCACACATTACATCTGTGATAGGGTTTGTGGGTGGATCAACCACGTATTATGAATGGACACATATTTTATGTTCTAAGTTTGGACCACCAGCAGAGCGGACTCGGTCCTGGGAGCTGTCCGAGAGGCAGGCACATACACAGACATACAGAAAACAGACCAAATGCTCTCCAAATGTGGAGGTGACTGGATACAGTCGAGTACACTGCTATGTTACACCTCCTGATCAGTGCATCTGGGCTAGGTGTTGGCAGCTATGCTACATTTACAAGCAATTTTAGAACACAGAACAAGAGGTTATGTCATGATTGCATGGATAGATCTGACATAAAATCAAAAGAACTGTGCTATGCATTATTTGGACAGTTTATGAGTACTGAGCGTGTCTGCACATCACTGTGCTGCATTAGCTAGATGCAGTTTGTAGGTCTGTACTGAAATTATTTTGGTTAAGTAGTTTGCATGTGTGCAGAATGCAGAATGCTTTATTTGGACAGTTTACAATTAGCATGCATGATGGGATCAGTGTGAGTGTGTCTTGGAGTTCTGTGGCATGGTGGACAGGAGGGATGTGCTGTACCTCATGCAGTTGGCAAGGACGTGATGGTGGAGGAGGCAGCGCTGTGGAATTGGGCTGCTGCTGCTGCTGTGATCAGGGTGGTTGCTGCAGCCGTAACCTGCTAGCGTGAGGCAGGGTGGCCCATTGACACCAGATTGCTGCTGTGGCGGGCATGGCTGGGGTGGCGTCAGGGCCAGGGGCAGCGGCGCCCATGTGTTTCATTTGAATCGCAGGCAGATTTCTATAGCACGACCTGTGACATCTGTATACGTATGCAGGCTATACACTGTGATGGCACTATGTGCATACTTGCTACACACGTTGCATGAGTACCATTACAATCGCAAGCAGATTTCTATTGCATGATCTGTGACCTCAGTATGTGCGTCACACATGCATGTCGTGAATGGTGGAAGAGTCATTCTATAGTATCCCGTTAGAATTGCAGGAGAGACAAAGTGGCCGAACAGATGATAAGGATGATAGCGCGCTCTGGTGGTGGTACTGAGTACTAGGGCTCTGGACTTCATGGTGAACGCACCGGATTGTGGTAGTGGCTCAAGTTGTTTAAAGACTGGTGCATGATTTCAACAACTGACGATTAGCAAGCATGTTTGCAGAGTCTTTTAGTGGTTTTGATATCTGTAGGCTGTGTGGCGTGACCGCAAGCATGTCAGGGCGTGTGTTTTGTATCAGTGTAATAAATATACTCCATCCCTAAATAAACTGTTCCAAAATAAATAATGTACACTCCTTCCTCTTTCCACCAGCCCAATGCAGGCTGAGTCCTTTTTTTACCAATCCCTAGGAAGGGGTGGCAGTCGGGTTACTTAGGTTAGTGGAGGTAGCCCAAGTGACCTATCTTCCCAAGATTTTCTTAGGATGGTGGAGAAACCCCAAGTGACCTTTCTTTAGCACCAAAATTCAAACTTGGTGCCAGTTCCTAGGAGGAGGTGGCAGTCGGGTTACTTACGTTGGTGGAGATGGGCCAAGTGACCTATCTTCCCGTGATTTTTTTAGGCAACTAGAGATAGCCCAATTGACCTATCTTTTTGTCAAATTTCAAACTTGGCAACAGTTCCTAGGATGAGGTAGTGGTCAGATGACTTAGGTTAGTGGAACTAACCCAAGTGACCTTTCTTTGCCGCCATTTTCTTAGGTTAGTAGAGGTTGCGTTATCCTGATGGAACATGAACTTCCCACCAGGGGGTGTGTGGCAGGGTGGGGGGGGGGGGGGGCGTGGCAGGGGCACATGGCACTTTCCCGCCATTTTGGATAACGGTACTTTGGCGAAGGAACCGCCTTGGATTGGGTGATGTCATGGCCACCATCTTGGATATCGGTACCTTGGTGCAGAACGCAAGTTGTCCCAATATATTTATAGACGCTTTTCGTTACAACATAGAGATGGTTGAATTTATTTCTGCCCTTTTATACCATTCAGTGCACTTATATTTACTGGGTCACTTCATATAGTGCTATCCCTGTTTACACTTTCTGCTTAATTTTTAGAAATTATGTCTAAAATTACTAACATTTCTGA
Source organism: Schistocerca americana (assembly GCF_021461395.2). Taxonomy (NCBI): domain Eukaryota; kingdom Metazoa; phylum Arthropoda; class Insecta; order Orthoptera; family Acrididae; genus Schistocerca; species Schistocerca americana. The sequence goes on from NC_060127.1 coordinate 200,365,422, forward strand.
AAAGACTCATAAAATGATCGCAATAATTCCAGTATGAGAGCATTGCTCAACTTATTTTGTGGCTCAGCCTTTTTATACATTTTTTTAAAGAGAAGATTTTTCAAGCTATTGAGGCATCTCAGTCACAGCACATCAAAAATTTCCGGTTTACATTCACCTACCATCACCTCAGTGAACTTGTATTGAGTAATAACAAAAATAATTATAGATGATAAGCGCAGCCTTGACAAAGTCGCATTCCAGGTTCATAGTTACCTACTCAAGCGCAATCATTTGGTGTACACTCTTTGGCACAAAACATGGTGGGCAGCCAGCAGCTGCAGAGTCCAAGTCTGTGCCCATCGTGACATAGGATAAGTGACCTGGATACGCAGATAATAATCTCACGAGATGAACACGGCAAGTGCCATAACACGATATCTCAGAAAAGAGTGAAATGAAATGATTCTACAGCATTGATGACCAGGAGCTAGTCTTTTCATTTGATGACACATCAGGCGACGTGCGTGCCTATGATGATGAAATGATAATGACAGCAACACAACAATAAACTCTCGAACGCAGAAAATCTGATGCGCGACCAGGATTCGAATCCATGCCCACTGCATGGTAGTTAGAGGCGCTGACCATTCAGTTAAGCGGGCGGCTAAGTTTCCAGACATTCCGCTCAATGAAAGAGGGCTCAAAAGAAGTGCAAACGTGCCTCAACTTATCCGTAGATATTCCACCATCTCTGAGAAAACGACGGTCAAAACTTTATGAGTACTTTCTGTGACTTTTAGCGCCTACATACACTGATCAGTCAAAACATTATGACCACTGCTCACCATGATGTTGGATGCCGCCTGGTCATGTTGCGGGCACTTGACGCTGCAAGAGCAGTATGAAAGTGGCGGGGGGAGGGGGGTGTCACCCTAGCGAAGATATCTGCTGTAAATGGGGAAATCTATTGAGATAAGCGACTTTGTGAAAGAGGAGGTTATTGAAAGAGCACAATGCTGGTCCACATACAAGTGATTCAGAGCATTCCAGTCATCGAACATTGTTGAACACTGAGCTCTGCAGCACAACACCCCTACGTTTTTACATGTTGACATTCGATCTTTGGCAAAAACATTTGACAGTCCGTAACAGAAACAAAAACATTGCATTGAAACAAGCTTCAGAGTGATTTGGAATGTGGGAAGAACACCGCAAATTGGCATTCATAAGAAGAAGAACAACACCAAAAATGCAACATGAGCGTAATAGGTAAGAAATTGTCTACACAACCTGTAAGTACAGTTCAAAACATTACTACTTAATAGGAAATACCAACCACCAGAACTGTTTATAACCTATAGTTACAGTGACAAAAATGTAAATGAAATAGCAAGCATATGTACATGTACCAGGCCACTGATGAAGCCTTGCAGAAAATAAAGGCGAAACGCATATGGCACTAAAATTGTGTTTTATCAGTTGCTGTCAGACGGTCCATAAGTAAAAATTATTAACATACCGTAATATTACACGCAACTGAGGAAGACAGGACTACAAGAATTGAAGATGTCAATACAGCTTTGTCAAGCATTCCCTGTCAACATGTACAACAGGTTCAAGAAAATACATCTGAGACTCCATAAGACGATACAGCACGTAAAGTTCAACAAAACATGCAAAAAGAGCTATTCAATACCAAGTTATATTAATGTAAAGGTTAAAAACAGTTCTACAGTGGCACTAAAGTTGAAGTCGGTTTCAGAACGATACTGGTTACTAAATGAAATTAAGATGCTCTATTCGAAAAAACACCACCTAAACATGATGCTCTATGAGACTCGTCCAGAATTGGCAAAAAGCATAGGAAACGCCACAGTTTTCATGGCACTAGTACAAAAAACTGACCACAATACATACACAGCAATGAAACATTTAGAAAACAAACATAAACAGAAGATAATGAAACTAACAGTAAAAAAGACGCAAAAACACATTTACATTTTAAACGTGAAACCACATAAACACCAACACACATTCCATTCACGTTTAGTTAACCTAGCAGAGACACAACTACACGAAAATGAAAATATGCTCTTGGAAAAAGGTTTGTAACACTGCACCAATAGCAATGTGAACAATCAATACATAGAAAATCTCATAGTAGAAACTGAAGACATCCTTACACGTGAAGAGCAACAAAATAATTGTGAAATAAATGTAGGACTGACAAGAGAACTAGTAAAAGGAGAAATAAAAGACATTAAAATAGAAAAACACAGCAGACACTCAATAAGAACAACCAAACAGAAGCAGCCATAATGAAAAGTTTAAATCAACAGTTAACATTCAACAACATATTAATAACAAGAGCAGACAAGGGAAATGTAACAGTACTCATGGATAAAGAGCAATACATCACTAAAACCAAGGAATACATAAACACCAACGCCATACGAAAACTGAAATCAGATCCAACAACACGATTGCAGGCAAATGTGAAACGGTCAGTGAAAAACATTGAACACACACTCACAGACAAACGGAACTACTACATAACACAGAAAAACCCACAAGCACCAACACTCCACAGTCAACCGAAAGTACATAAAGACAGAATGCTAATGAGAGCTGTTACCAACTTCAGGAAAGTCACATCATACCACATAGCCAAACACCTCCATAAGTTAATTACAAAACACTATAAAGTAGAAAACAACAGAACACTGATAAACACAGGAAACCTAATAGGAAACATACAGAGCATACAGGTACCACACACAGCATCACTGATTTCATTCGACATAGAAAATATCTACACCTCCATCCCTATCACAGAAACAATAGAAATCATAGAACAAAAGCTCTCATCCCACAGCAACCTCACCACAGATGCAATAAAAGAAATAAGAGATATGCTCAGACTGACAACTGAACAAAACTACTTTCAGTTTGAGAAATAATATGATCTACAAAGTGATGCACTGTCCACGGGATCCCCAATATCAGGAACACTAGCAAACATTTTCATCAGTCATCTAGAAAATCAGATATTTGAAAAGATGACCACTAATGAAAGTTTCAAAATCATATATTGGAGCAGATACGTGGATGACATTATTTGTCTGGTAGATGAGCCAAGTGAAAAAGTAGATGAAATCCATTTGGAAATAAACAAAGCTCATCAGAACATAAAATTCACACTTGAAAAAGAAAATCAAATAAATTTTCTTGACATTACAATAAAAGAAGAAAATGGTAAACATACATTTAACATCTTTAGAACACCAACAGCCACAGACACAATAATACATTCCGCATCCAACCACCCCCAGAGCCAGAAACGTGCAGCACTAAGACACATGTTACATACATTAAACAGAATCCCACTCAGCGAGGGAATCTATGAGCAAGAAATGAGTTTTTGTTTTGGTCATCAGTCTACTGACTGGTTTGATGCGGCCCGCCACGAATTCCTTTCCTGTGCTAACCTCTTCATCTCAGAGTAGCACTTGCAACCTATGTCCTCAATTATTTGCTTGACGTATTCCAATCTCTGTCTTCCTCTACAGTTTTTGCCCTCTACAGCTCCCTCTAGTACCATGGAAGTCATTCCCTCATGTCTTAGCAGATGTCCTATCATCCTGTCCCTTCTCCTTATCAGTGTTTTCCACAAATTCCTTTCCTCTCCGATTCTGCGTAGAACCTCCTCAATCCTTACCTTATCAATCCACCTAATTTTCAACATTTGTCTATAGCACCACATCTCAAATGCTACGATTCTCTTCTGTTCCGGTTTTCCCACAGTCCATGTTTCACTACCATACAATGCTGTACTCCAGACGTACATCCTCAGAAATTTCTTCCTCAAATTAAGGCCGGTATTTGATATTAGTAGACTTCTCTTGGCCAGAAATGCCTTTTTTGCCATAGCGAGTCTGTTTTTGATGTCCTCCTTGCTCCGTCCATCATTGGTTATTTTACTGCCTAGGCAGCAGAATGAGTACAATCATACAAATAGCTAGGAACAATGGGTATGACACACATGTGGTACACAGGCCCAATCAAAAAATAAAAACACAGTTACAAAACAAACACAACATTTCCAGAATACAAGAGAACTCACACACTGAAAACTTACACACTCAACAAACACACACAATGACAACCCCACACTGAAAAGAACCAGATGGTACATTATGACCTACACACATAAACTAACACACAGAGTTGCGAACATCCTAAAGAGACAGGGCTTCAAAATAGCATATAAGTCTGGCAAACCCTCCAATCACACCTAAGCCAGTCAGCTACCAAGAGGGACAAATTCCAACAATCAGGAATATATAAACTTGAATGTCAAAGTTGTGATGCAACATACATAGCCATGAAATTCAGGAATTTTGAAAAACAATACAAAGAACATATCAGATGTTGGAAGTATGAAACAAACCATTCCACATTTGCAGGACATTTAAAACATCATAGCCATCATCCTACAAACATGGAACACAAAATGAAAATAATGAGAAGAAGCAACCATGACAAACATCTTATACAAATGCAAGAAAACTTCCAAATCCTGAAAGCCATCACAGAAAAGAAAAATGTGATAAATGAACAAACACACGTCAGCACAGGCTCCCTAATACACTTAATAAAGGAAATGATAAGATAAAACAAAAAAACTTCCCCCTTTTCACCTTATGGACTCACACACACATACACACACAGACACACACACACACACACACACACACACACACACACACAGACACACACACACACACACACACACACACACACTGAAAGCTTGGCAATAACATTCGATCTTTGACAGTCTGTAACAGAAATCAAAACATTGCATTGAAACAAGCATTCAGTTCAGAGTGCTGTGGAATGTGGTAAGAAAACCGCAAATTGACATTCATAAGAAGAACAACACCAAAAATGCAACATGAGCGTAATAGGTAAGAAATTGTCTACACAACCTGTAAGTACAGTTCAAAACATTACTACTTAATAGGAAATACCAACCACCAGATCTGTTTATAACCTATAGTTACAGTGTCAAAAATGTAAATGAAATAGCAAGCATATGTACATGTACCAGGCCACTGATGAAGCCTTGCAGAAAATAAAGGCGAAACGCATATGGCACTAAAACTGTGTTTGATCCAGTTGCTGTTAGATGGTCCATAAGTAAAAATTATCAACATACCAAAATATTACACACAACTGAGGAAGACAGGACTACAAAAATTGAAGATGTATATATTTATTATTTTGCTTTTGCATGTCCTTTATGACATTGGGATGTTCCTCAGCTTATTTCTTTTTTAAACATATGAATCATATCATAATGATGTAATAAATCGTGTCATTGTTTAGTCATTTTCAAAATTGCATCAAAAGACAAATTAGGTGCTGTAAAATACCAAGAAGAATCTACATCATAAGCCATCAGACAATAGCAATACATCAGTTTTAAGAAATTGATCATGATATTGACCAAGATTTTTCATATTATATTTTTCACAAACTCTTTTTGCGTATTTATAACCTTCATCACTTATTTCACAGTCGTTCAGTTTACTGTAAAATTCTTTTCTTGCTGGTAATTGCTCCTATTCAAATTTCTTCCTAGAATCTGTGTATTGATATGGATATAATCCTTTCCTAAATACTAGGTTAAATCAGTCTTTTGAACAAAAATTTTTTAAAAATGTTTTCCATTTGATCTCTATTCAGTTTTGAGGAATGTTTATCACTTTAAGAAGCCATAAATTTAAATGTGTCAATAAATCCGATCTTTCAATTATCTGTCCTTTACCAAAACTGATGTATCTATCTTCATTGTTTGGTATCGAATTATTTCTTTGCTATCATTATCAAGTTCTTTCACAAACACATGAGAATAATATCCAGATAAATTGTGTAAATGAATTGATACAAAACTAGGATTTGTGAATTGCAAATTACAATTATTACACAATGGAATTTTATATTTTCCAGTTAAGTGATCATACGTCGAACCCTTTTTATTTTTTTGTGGACAACAACATTTACACTGTGTACAAACTTTAGATTTATTTTGTCTTTGTTGTTCTTCAGAAGTTAGAGGACCCTTTTCTTCAATTTGAGAATAAATTCTTGCAATTTCTTCAACTTCTTTTCATATACATTGAAAAATTTGTTTCGCAATTTGGTCTTCTATAAACAACAGGATCTATATAATGTCCATTTATATATTTCATATAACAACAGAATCCGCTTAGTACATTCTGTACATTCTTTCGATATTTCATTGCCACAGAATTTGAATCCCCACCAGACATCATGGACGTCAAAGACTCCTAGAGGTCTCTGCACCATCGCGCCCTAAGCTATGATGGCGCGCGCCTCATGGAACACATTTAGAGTTAGCGGCGTCCCTGACAAAGTGCTTGAGCGCCTGCCTGTCGCTCAGTCTGCCAGTCTAACCTTGCATGCGTCTCAGGCCATATCATGTCGCGCTGGCCAGTGTGGCTGTGCGGTTCTAGGCGCTTCACTCGGGAACTGCATGACCGCTACGATCGCAGGTTCGAATCCTGCCTCGGGCATGGCTGTGTGTGATGTCCTTAAGTTAGTTAGGTTTAAGTAGCTCTAAGTTCTAGGGGACTGATGACCTCAGATTTTAAGTCCCATAGTGCTCAGAGCCATGTTGCCTCACCTTAGACAGCGTATTTACTTTCGTGTTTTGTTTATGAGTGGATGTAGTTGTCTAGTTAGGTTTTCTTGACTCTTTTGTTTCGTTCTTGTTGTTTTCGTAAGGTCCTTCTTAGTCGTTACAACATGAACTTTCCAGGTTTGGTACGCAATTATCCATTTTTAACATAAAACTATCTAAATCAGCGTAAATAACAAAAGGAAATTTCTGTATATTTGAAAATTTTTAAAACCTTATGAACATTTTTCTGGCATTTAATGATTTTTTTAATTAATCAGTTTTTTCTGTGATCATCTGAATTTTACTTACTATTAAAATGTGGTAAACACATCAGAAGTAAAGCTTGCTTCTGTGCGTTTCGTAATTTGACTTGATCAAGCCAGGATAAATCTTTTTTCCATCAACAATGTGAATTTTCACCATTATTAAAATAACATAATAAATTAACATGTTTCTATTTCTTTCATTTCGTAATTTTTAGTGTATAAACTTGTTCTTTTTCACCAAATGAGTAAACATTAACAGATTCCTTAATTTTGCTCTCAAGTTTTGGAATATGATCAACTACAATAGGAAATTCAAAATTTTCATTATCTGATCGAGATAAAGACCAACATTTTTCTGTTACTTGTTCTGAATTTCAATCTACAGGATACAATGCAGATTTTATTGTCACAGAAAAAATTTTTGGTCTTTATTTTTGGCATTAAAACACACTTAATTACTTTTTATTTTATCTGGTAATTCAGTGTAAGATGATCCTCTCAGTGGAACATATCTATTAATTCCCAATTGAAGTCGGATAGTTCTGTTTAATGCCCATTCCAATACGCAAGCTTAAAATCACCCATTCTTGATAAAGTATTTTGTTTTACCTATCTTAAATTTTTTAATTATATCCCTTTCACTCGTGAACCTATATGTCTGTGTCTGAAACTGAGATTCCATAATATTTCTATATGTCTGCATTTGGTACTCACAAAAAAGTTTAAAATTTATTTTCAGTCCACAATGTTTTCTTAGTTTGTCTTTTACAATTTTCATAATTTTCGGTTTTACTGCAGTCGAGAAGTGATTAGATCCAATTGTGCTTATATTATTCTCAAAATTGATATTTTGTAATCTCTAACTGTTGTTCTGTCTTTCGATTTCTCAAATGAATTAGTACAAAAAGTAAATAATACTTCATTGTAAGTTCTAGTGTTGTATAAACACATTCAGAGAATGGAAATTTTTTGTTTCAAAGGTTTATCTTCTTTAGTTTCAAGAACATCATCATTTTTAATTTTATGATAAGGTAACTATTACCAAAGACTTCTTCTTCCGTGAACTGATTCAGGTGGTGCTGATGACTTTTAATGATTTGAAACAGAGCAGCTTTATTTAATTTACCATAACCTTAACAATTATTTTTTTTCCAATAATAATGAAGTTGAACAACAGTGAAGTTCTCCATTTGGGTCTTCTATCTATAGGAAATAGAATTCATTAGTTTTGTAAAAAAAGGACCTCAAAAATTCAAGACCTCTCTTTTAATAAAAATTTAAAAGTTAAGTATGAGATTTTTCTAATTTCCTACTTTTCATACATTCTAAAGTACATTTTTATTTTTTTGGGGATGAATTAATTTTTTCTTTATTTTTTTATCAGAAATTATACTTTATAATGTTGTTCACTTGTAATTCGTTGTACATGTTCTTTGTAATAATATTTAACAATATTTTTTCCACATTCACAAGGAATTAGATTTCCATTATAATTTTTACACGATGTTTATTTACACATTGTCTACACGTTGTACTGTAACCATCTTTTGTATATTTTAATCTAGTGTTTAGAAAAGGAGTATACACATATGATTACATGGATTCTTCGAAAAAATTTGAAGAGGTGCAATTACCAGCATAAGAAGAATTTTACAATAAACTGAACGACTGCGAAACAAGTGATGAAGATGATGCACATGCAAGAAGAGTTTGGGAAAAATTTAATACGAAAAATCTTGGTGAATATCATGATCTGTATCTTAAATCTGATGTATTGTTAATCTGATGTGTTTGAAAACTTTAGAAAAACTTGTACAGAAGCTTATGATTTACATCTTTCTTTGTATTTTACAGCACCAGGTTTATCTTTTGATACAATGTTGAAAATGGCTAAAAGATATGTAAAAGCAAATAATAATTATATGATGGATTTTGATGGTAGATAATGTCAAATTATTTAGCATATTTAGATGCAAACAAATTATGTGATTATGGTATGAGTCACTATTTGTCATTTAGTGGATTTGAATGGGATGAACTAAATAATTTTAAATGATCTGAAGACCTAAGTGTAAAGGTTGATTGTACAAAAATAACTGAAATATCGGATGCTGCAAAAATTGGATATATTATTGAAGTCGATTTAGATATCCAAAATAATTGCGTGATTCACATAAAGATCTATTAGCTCCTGAAAATGAAATTGTGCCTGAAACTAAAGAAACAAGTTGTTCACTACTCTGAATGACAAACATGAATATGTTGTTCATTATATAAATATTAAATATTATTTATCTGTAGGATTGAAATTAACAGAAACACACAGAGTTTAAAAATTTAATCAATGAGATTGGTTGAAGAAATATATAGATTTGAATACTAAAATAAGGACTGACGCTAGATATGACTTTGACAAAGATTCCTTTAAATTCATGAATAACTCTGTGCGTGGATAGATAGGATAGATTGCATGCAACCGGTGGTGGAGTGTTCGTCGCTGTTAGTAGTAGTTTATCCTGTAGTGAAGTAGAAGTGGATAGTTCCTGTGAATTATTATGGGTGGAGGTTACACTAAACAACCGAACTAGGTTAATAATTGGCTCCTTTTACCGACCTCCCGACTCAGCAGCATTAGTGGCAGAACAACTGAGAGAAAATTTGGAATACATTTCACATAAATTTTCTCAGCATGTTATAGTCTTAGGTGGAGATTTCAATTTACCAGATATAGACTGGGACACTCAGATGTTTAGGATGGGTGGTAGGGACAGAGCATCGAGTGACATTATACTGAGTGCACTATCCGAAAATTACCTCGAGCAATTAAACAGAGAACCGACTCGTGGGGATAACATCTTGGACCTACTGATAACAAACAGACCCGAACTTTTCGACTCTGTATGTACAGAACAGGGAATCAGTGATCATAAGGCCGTTGCAGCATCCCTGAATATGGAAGTTAATAGGAATATAAAAAAAGGGAGGAAGGTTTATCTGTTTAGCAAGAGTAATAGAAGGCAGATTTCAGACTACCTAACAGATCAAAACGAAAATTTCTGTTCCGACACTGACAATGTTGAGTGTTTATGGAAAAAGTTCAAGGCAATCGTAAAATGCGTTTTAGACAGGTACGTGCTGAGTAAAATTGTGAGGGACGGGAAAAACCCACCGTGGTACAACAACAAAGTTAGGAAACTACTGCGAAAGCAAAGAGAGCTCCACTCCAAGTTTAAACGCAGCCAAAACCTCTCAGACAAGCAGAAGCTAAACGATGTCAAAGTTAGCGTAAGGAGGGCTATGCGTGAAGCGTTCATTGAATTCGAAAGTAAAATTCTATGTACCGACTTGACAGAAAATCCTAGGAAGTTCTGGTCTTACGTAAAATTAGTAAGTGGCTCGAAACAGCATATCCAGACACTACGGGATGATGATGGCATTGAAACAGAGGATGACACGCGTAAAGCTGAAATACTAAACACCTTTTTCCAAAGCTGTTTCACAGAGGAAGACCGCACTGCAGTTTCTTCTCTAAATCCTCGCACAAACGAAAAAATGGCTGACATCGAAATAAGTGTCCAAGGAATAGAAAAGCAACTGGAATCACTCAATAGAGGAAAGTCCACTGGACCTGACGGGATACCAATTCGATTCTACACAGAGTACGCGAAAGAACTTGCCCCCCTTCTAACAGCCGTGTACCGCAAGTCTCTAGAGGAACGGAGGGTTCCAAATGATTGGAAAAGAGCACAGATAGTCCCAGTCTTCAAGAAGGGTCGTCGAGCAGATGCGCAAAACTATAGACCTATATCTCTTACGTCGATCTCTTGTAGAATTTTAGAACATGTTTTTTGCTCGCGTATCATGTCATTTCTGGAAACCCAGAATCTACTATGTAGGAATCAACATGGATTCCGGAAACAGCGATCGTGTGAGACCCAACTCGCCTTATTTGTTCATGAGACCCAGAAAATATTATATACAGGCTCCCAGGTAGATGCCATTTTTCTTGACTTCCGGAAGGCGTTCGATACAGTTCCGCACTGTCGCCTGATAAACAAAGTAAGAGCCTACGGAATATCAGACCAGCTGTGTGGCTGGATTGAAGAGTTTTTAGCAAACAGAACACAGCATGTTGTTATCAATGGAGAGACGTCTACAGACGTTAAAGTAACCTCTGGCGTGCCACAGGGGAGTGTTATGGGACCATTGCTTTTCACAATATATATAAATGACTCAGTAGATAGTGTCGGAAGTTCCATGCGGCTTTTCGCGGATGATGCTGTAGTATACAGAGAAGTTGCTGCATTAGAAAATTGTAGCGAAATACAGGAAGATCTGCAGCGGATAGGCACTTGGTGCAGGGAGTGGCAACTGACCCTTAACATAGACAAATGTAATGTATTGCGAATACATAGAAAGAAGGATCCTTTATTGTATGATTATATGATAGCGGAACAAACACTGGTAGCAGTTACTTCTGTAAAATATCTGGGAGTATGCATACGGAACGATTTGAAGTGGAATGATCATATAAAATTAATTGTTGGTAAGGCGGGTACCAGGTTGAGATTCATTGGGAGAGTGCTTAGAAAATGTAGTCCATCAACAAAGGAGGTGGCTTACAAAACACTCGTTCGACCTACACTTGAGTATTGCTCATCAGTGTGGGATCCGTACCAGGTCGGGTTGACGGAGGAGATAGAAAAGATCCAAAGAAGAGCGGCGCGTTTCGTCACCGGGTTATTTGGTAATCGTGATAGCGTTACGGAGATGTATAATAAACTCAAGTGGCAGACTCTGCAAGAGAGGCGCTCTGCATCGCGGTGTAGCTTGCTGTCCAGGTTTCGAGAGGGTGCGTTTCTGGATGAGGTATCGAATATATTGCTTCCCCCTACTTATACCTCCCGAGGAGATCACGAATGTAAAATTAGAGAGATTAGAGCGCGCACGGAGGCTTTCAGACAGTCGTTCTTCCCGCAAACCATACGCGACTGGAACAGGAAAGGGAGGTAATGACAGTGGCACGTAAAGTGCCCTCCGCCACACACCGTTGGGTGGCTTGCGGAGTATCAATGTAGATGTAGATGTAGATGTAGGTGGCAAGACAATGGAAAATATTAGAAATAGATTTGATATAAAATTAGTATAAGACAGAGCAAAGATTAACTTTAAAGGAAGAATTATATTTAATCTAAATCTTGTTGCCATCAATACAAATGAGACAAAAATCACATTTAATAAGCCTCTCTGTTGGAACGAGTATACTCGATTTATCTGAAGAGTTGATGTATGATTTTCACTATAGAATAGTGAAACAGAAATATGGAGAAAATATTGAGTTGTGTTATCAAGATAGAGACAGTTACATTTAGAATATTGAGACTGAAGATTTTTATGAGCACATGAAATCGGTGATTAATTCCTTTGATACAAGTGATTATCCTACAAATAATATTTATGGAATTCCACATGTAAACAAGAAAGTTTTAGGAAAAATGAAAGACGATTGTAATGGGAAAATAATGGAAGCATTCTATGGTTTAAGAGCAAAAATTTTTGCTTATAAAGTTGGTGATAAAAATAGAGAAAAAATCAAAAGGAGTGTGTTGTTAAAAGTAGAATAAGTTTACAAGATTATAAAGATTGTTCATAAACAATAGAGAATAGTATAGGATATTTAATATGTTTCAATGTGAAAAGTACAAAATATACATAGTTAAAATAAACAAGAAAGCATTTACCCTCATGATAATAAAATATACATTTTAGAAAATAATATCTACTATCACTTCAACAGAGTTAGCCATTTTAGAACTGTTGTTGTTTTCTGAGTTTATTTATAATAAATAAAATTCATTATTAAAAATGAAAATTATTTCTTTATCAAAATTTTTTATAATTAAATGAAGAGTCTTATCAAGAAGCTCAACAACACAACTGTTTCAAAAGTGATTAAAAAAAGAAATTAGTTAGAGATAAGTTTTATATATATTGTTACTGGATGCGAATATTTAAATCTAAATATGGAGAAAAAGTTTGTATGGAATTTAATGATGAGTTTCATATGACTTTGCCAGATAAATATTATAAATTAATTACTAGTTGGGATTCAGAACTGATAGAAAATGAACAATTGAAATTGAGATACAAACAGATGAAGAAATTTAAGAATAAAAATAATGAATTTCATGATACAGAGTTCTTGATGCTGTGAATTTATAAATATTTATTTAATTTTTAATTTTTAAATATGCAATACCATAAAGCTAAAGCACTGTAGTCAATGTATGAATGAAAAATATTACTGAATTTCATAAAGATAAACATCAAAAAGATTGAGATCGAAATCTATGTAGAGAATGTGTGTATTATTACCAAACAATTAAAGGTACATGTGAATGTGGTAAAACCGTAAACAGACCTTATTTAAAAAGACATTTATAAACTGCTCTTCATAAAGATCTCATGGATGCTAGTGAATAATTTTCACTAACGAATTCATTTTATATATTTTCTTACATTCACCTTTTATAAAAAAAATATATTCAATTTATTTTATTACATTCACCATTTATGGAAAATATATGAATTTATTTTCTTACATTCACTTTTTATAAAAGGATATAATAAATTTACATTCTTACATTGATCTTTTAAGAAATTTGTGAATTTGTGTTAAAAATATTTATTATAGCAGTTAAAGTCTGTGTGCTACAGCTAATTTTGGTGAAACTAGCGAACAAACTTGTGAGTGAGCTAGTGAGCCAAGGTTAGCCAGGATATGCAGTATTTAGCTACTTACCATACGCAACATATATTGAATAACAAAAGTATGACACTTATTGTGAAACTCAGTTGTAATTTTATAAATAATATAATGTCCTTCTATTGCACAATTGGATAAGTTGTATTTGTGTAATAACCTTATACAGACATAGGTTTTTATAAATAATATAATGTCGTTCTATTCCATAATTTGATAAGTTGTATTTGTGTAGTAACCTTATACAGACATAGGTAGGTAAATGAAAAATAAAATAGTCAGGTTTTGATGGGGGACACAAAACTTAAGAGGCCACACTCTACGCACTATACCACCAGTTTAGCTGACATAATGGAGTATATGGAAGCAATCAAGAGCCTTTAAAAATAAATGGGAAAGATGGAGGAGAAGGATGAGAATTCTCGATATGTATTATGTAAGAGCCAAAAATTACAACAATCAACAGACAGAATTCATTGTTCTGTGTATCAAGCAGCATTTTGTGCTTAATTAGGAGGCATGCAGCTCATGAAGAAACTGGTGGTGCAAGCAGTAAAATTTCTGAAGTTGCACTCATTATTCCACTGTCATTTCAACAGTTTACGATGGAGCTGAACGAGGAGTGTGGAAACTTTTAACATTACTGCAAAGTAGGTTAGTTAAATCAAGGGACATGCCAGGAAAGATTTATCACTTTGAAAGTCGTTGTTGTTGAATTAGTGAAGGAAAAAGGAATGCAATAACGAATATCAGGACATCCAGAATGGATTGTAGACCTTGCACTTTAAGTGGACTTGACTGTGCACTGCTCACAGTAAGACACCACAAGGCGAAACACAATTTTTTCTGATTTCTTTGGGATCCATTAAAAAAAAAGTCCTACTTTAGAAGGGGCACATTTTGACAAACACAATCCAGTTCCCTAAGCTCACTGCTGTTAAACAAAAAACTGCAGTCTGAAGAATTCATAGTGGCTTGAAAAAATTACAAGGATAACTTCTTAAACGTTTTGAGGACACTGTTAGTCTCACCTCTGTTTCAGAAATCGCTTGCCATTTCAATTGATAGAGGTCCTGCAAAAAAAGCTTTTGACACAGTGCACATTGCAGGTTGTTAAAGAAGTTACCAGCATACGAAAAAGGTTCACAGATATGTGAGTGGCTTGAAGACATCTTAAGTTGTGGAACTGAGTATGTTGTCCTGACTGGCGAGTATTCATCAGAGATAAGGGTATTGTCAAGACTGCCCCACAGAAATGTGACAGGACCGCTATTATTCTCCATATACATAAATGATTTGCCGCGCAGGAGTCAAGAGAACTGCAGTTGTTTGCTGACCATGCTGTGGTGTGCTGTAAGGCGAAGAAGTTGAGTGGCTGTTGGAGGATACAATATTTCTAGTTGCTGCAATGAATGGTAGGTAGCTCGAAATGTAGAAAAACAAACCGATAATGTTCGGATGCAGTATTATCAGTGCCCTGATTGACACAGTCACATCGTTTAAATATCTGGGCGTAACGCTGGAAAGAAATGGAAAGAGCATGTGAGGATCGTAGTAGCAAAGAAGACCGCATATAAGACGCTAGTGCGACCTATTCTTGAGTACTACTCTAGTGTTTGGCATCCATACCAAATCAGATTAAAGGAAGACATTGAGGAAATTCAGAGACAGGCTGCTAGATTTGTAACTGACAGGGTCGCACAACACGCAAGTGTTACAGAGGACGTTTGGGAACTCGAATGAGAATCTCTGGAAGGAAATGGATGTTCTTTTCGATGAAATTTATTGATAAAATTTTGATAACCGACTTTTGAAGCTGACTGCAGAACTAATATGTTGCCTCCAAAATTCATTCCACTTAAGGACCACAAAGATACGAGAAATTAGGGCTCATACAGAGGCATATAGACAGTCGCTTTTCCCTCATTCTGTTTATTAGGGGAACAGGAAAGCAAATGATTAGTAGTGATTCAAGGTACCCTCCTCTACGCTCCGTAAAGTATACCGCGGAATATCGATGAAGGTAGGCAGGTAGGAAGTGGAAAGGCAATTCGAAGTGAACGTAACGGAACAATTCAGGAGCACATGCGAAATTAAATGCACTGACACTGTGTTGCCAAATATTTGCAGCTATGTTGCGAGGTGCTAGCCCTGCCAGCGGCACCTACGTAGCAAAATGCCTGTCGTTGACATCTTATAAAGGCTCTCATTGTCAGACGGGAGGCGCCAGCGCGTTTGGTTTTTATGGAGCGTCATCTCTTGACAGTTTCTAATGTCGCAGTTTAAACTACCTGTATTTAAGGCATTCAGTTAGATTTAGTCTAAAATTCCTCATTTATGAAGCTTTGAGGCGTGGACTGGGGTGTTAAGGCTGATGGCAGGGATGGCAAGACTAGTGATGCTAGTTTCCTCTCATCTTAGCACATGGCATGTGAAATATTGAGGTATATAATTTTCCATTACGATTACGAAAATAAGTAAAAATGTACATTAAATATGTTCTATCCTGGAAACCATTAAGAATAGTGCATTTGTCCAAGTAGAGTTTTTTTCTTCAAACGATCGTTCCTGTCATATCCCTGAATATTGACTATTCATCGTGGGACAAACTTCATATTATGTTTTATCTTCTTATTTATTAACCTGAGCACATTAATGACTTCAGGACTTTTTTTACATCAAACCAGAGTTTGTAATGTAATTACAAAACTTATTAAAATCACAGTTACTCAAAAATCATAATATTTTTATTATGATATCTCTTCTTATTTATGCATGTATTAGGCAGTTGCCTGTTAGTCCTTCTTGGTTGAAATTGTTCATTTTCCTCGATCTTCCTAAATATCGTCTGCCCACTGCGTAATAACTATCACTAATTACGACAATATGTCGTCTTCCATTCTTGTGACATAATCCTTCTAATTGTGTCTGTATTTCTTAATCTGCTCATTTGAGTTTTTTACTCTATTCTTTTCTGATGTCTACAGTCACTCTTCCGTCGACATAATGTCACCAGCTACACTTCTTAGCAATCGGATGTCAAGTACTTGTATTCCGACGGGTACAAGTGTTCTGCAGTGTTGTTCAGGCAAGATCTTCAAGGTCTAGGGGGCACTAGCTATTATGAGCAGTAGTGTGTCAACAATAAACTTGATGATTTGGCCTGCGACGACGTCCTGTACAGTTAATGCTGAGCTGAAGGATTTTTCGACAGAGTTGTCAGCACGAGAAAGAATTTTTGACTATTACCATGATTTACGTGTTTTAAATAATTAGGCAAGTCTATGTGTTGTTTCCCCCCATGAACCTTGGACCTTGCCGTTGGTGGGGAGTCTTGCGTGCCTCATCGATACAGATGGACGTACCGTAGATGCAACCACAACGGAGGGGTATCTGTTGAGAGGCCAGACAAACATGTGGTTCCTGAAGAGGGGCAGCAGCCTTTTCAGTAGTTGCAGGGGCAACAGTCTGGATGATTGACTGATCAGGCCTTGCAACATTAACCAAAACGGCCTTGCTGTGCTGGTACTGCGAACGGCTGAAAGCAAGGGGAAACTACAGCCATAATTTTTTCCCGAGGACATGCAGCTTTACTGTATGATTAAATGATGGTGGCGTCCTCTTGGGTAAAATATTCCGGAGGTAAAATACTCCCCCATTCGGATCTCCGGGTGGGGACTACTCAAGAGGACGCCGTTATCAGGAGAAAGAAAACTGGCGTTCTACGGATCAGAGCGTGGAATGTCAGATCCCTTAATCGGGCAGGTAGGTTAGAAAATTTAAAAAGGGAAATGGATAGGTTAAAGTTAGATATTGTGGGAATTAGTGAAGTTCGGTGGCAGGAGGAACAAGACTTTTGGTCAGGTGATTACAGGGTTATAAATACAAAATCAAATAGAGGTAATGCAGGAGTAGGTTTAATAATGAATAAAAAAAAATAGGAGTGCGGGTTAGCTACTACAAACAGCATAGTGAACGCATTATTGTGATCAAGATAGACACAAAGCCCATGCCTACTACAGTAGTACAAGTTTATATGCCAACTAGCTCTGCAGATGATGAAGAAATTGATGAAATGTATGACGAGATAAGAGAAATTATTCAGATAGTGAAGGGAGACGAAAATTTAATAGTCATGGGTGACTGGAATTCGTCAGTAGGAGAAGGGAGAGAAGGAAACATAGTAGGGAATATGGATTGGGGGGAAGAAATGAAAGAGGAAGCCGCCTCGTAGAATTTTGCACAGAGCATAACTCAATCATAGCTAACACTTGGTTCAAGAATCATAAAAGAAGTTTGTATACCTGGAAGAATCCTGGAGATACTAAAAGGTATCAGATAGATTATATAATGGTAAGACAGAGATTTAGGAACCAGGTTTTAAATTGTAAGACATTTCCAGGGGCAGATATGGACTCTGACCACAATCTCTTGGTTATGAACTGCAGATTGAAACTGAAGAAACTGCAAAAAGGTGGGAATTTAAGGAGATGGGACCTGGATAAACTGAAAGAACGAGAGGTTGTACAGAGTTTCAGGGAGAGCATAAGGGAACAATTGACAGGAATGGGGGAAAGAAATACAGTAGAAGAAGAATGGGTAGCTCTGAGGGATGAAGTAGTGAAAGCAGCAGACGATCAAGTAGGTAAAAAGACGAGGGCTAATAGAAATCCTTGGGTAACAGAAGAAATATTGAATTTAACTGATGAAAGGAGAAAATATAAAAATGCAGTAAATGAAGCAGGCAAAAAGGAATACAAACGTCTCAAAAATGAGATCGACAGGAAGTGCAAAATGGCTAAGCAGGGATGGCTAGAGGACAAATGTAAGGATGTAGAGGCTTGTCTCGCTAGGGGTAAGATAGATACTGCCTACAGGAAAATTAAAGAGACCTTTGGAGAGAAGAGAACCACTTGTATGGATATCAAGAGCTCAGATGGCAACCCACTTCTAAGCAAAGAAGGGAAGGCAGAAAGGTGGAAGGAGTATATAGAGCGTTTATACAAGGGCGATGTACTTGAGGACAATATTATGGAAATGGAAGAGGATGTAGATGAATATGGCAGTTATAAGAGTCGAGGGGCATGAAAGGGAAGCAGTGGTTGGGAAAGGAGTGAGAAAGGGTTGTAGCCTCTCCCCGATGTTATTCAATCTGTATATTGAGCAAGCAGTAAAGGAAACAAAAGAAAAATTCGGAGTAGGTATTAAAATTCATGGGGAAGAAGTAAAAACTTTGAGTTCCACCGATGACATTGTAATTCTGTCAGAGACATCAAAGGACTTGGAAGAGCAGTTGAACGGAATGGACAGTGTCTTGAAAGGAGGATATAAGATAAACATCAACAAAAGCTAAACGAGGATAACGGAATGTAGTCAAATTAAATCGGGTGATGCTGAAGGAATTAAATTAGGAAATGAGACACTTAAAGTAGTAAAGGAGTTTTGCTATTTAGGGAGTAAAATAACTGATGATGGTCGAAGTAGAGAGGATATAAAATGTAGACTGGCAATGGCAAGGAAATCGTTCCTGAAGAAGAGAAATTTGTTAACATCGAGTATAGATTTAAGTGTTAGGAAGTCGTTTCTGAAAGTATTTGTATGGAGTGTAGCCATGTATGGAAGTGAAACATGGACGATAACTAGTATGGACAAGAAGAGAATAGAAGCTTTCGAAATGTGGTGCTACAGAAGAATGCTGATGATAAGGTGGGTACATCACATAACTAATGAGGAGGTGTTGAATAGGATTGGGGAGAAGAGAAGTTTGTGGCACAACTTGACTAGAAGAAGGGATCGGTTGGTAGGACATGTTTTGAGGCATCAAGGGATCACTAATTTAGCATTGGAGGGCAGCGTGGAGGGTAAAAATCTTAGAGGGAGACCAAGAGATGAATACACTAGGCAGATTCAGAAGGATATAGGTTGCAGTAGGTACTGGGAGATGAAGAAGCTTGCACAGGATAGAGTAGCATGGAGAGCTGCATCAAACCAGTCTCAGGGCTGAAGACCACAACAACAACAACAACAACATGTGTTGTTTACGGTTCAATGAAGGTTATCGCTAAAGCCAAGTGCTGGTTTAGTTCCTTAGTTGTGACAAAGGCTTCTAGTTTGCCTATACTTCTCTAGATCACACAAGCTTTTCTGTAGAGCATCTGGTCTTTATGTTTTAGAGTAATGTATTGTCATGTCTTAGTTATCGTTTCTCTCAGATTGGTTGGCCCTGTTTACTATCTGCTTGAAATCAATTTTATTTCCAAGGATAGGAGGTCATTTGTAAGTCCAATGTGCTATGCCTCCGAAATTGATGAACTGTTTTAGCTTTTCCGCTAGCCAAGGTGCATGCTTTCCCTCCATGTTTTCGGTTTTGGGGGAGCATATTTATTGTGTAATAGAATTTTTTTGTAGCAAATGCGTCCAGGAATTGTATGCAAGGCGTCTCACAAATTCTCTCTTCTGCCTCTGCTGCCTACACTGCTACACTTAAAGTCTCTTTGTGTACTTACAGATTATTCCTTGCATATTTTAGAGAATAAGTCATGAATATGAAGTTGTGAGCTGATATAACAGGAACGAATTTCCTTGTTTGCGAATTTCTTGGCAAATATATGTATGGAGGCTTGAATATAGGTAGGTACAACCTGAAATTCTGTTACATTTGAAGCAGATACTACACAACTGAATTTCACAATGAACGAACGGAATATTTATGTTAGTGTCCCTAGAATTATTTATAAGCTCTTAAGTCGAATCGAATTTTGAGTGGTCAGTTTTCAAACAGGCTATTCCTCCTACTTCTGGAATTCTGTGGACGACGCACATTAGGCAAATTTTCGTAAGGGAATTGATATTTAGGAATATATATTTGACTATGTATGTGACTAGCACGGTCGGTAATAAGGCAAAGGCTACGACTCCAACTTTTCATCTGTTACTTCTGTCGTGCCTTAGGACAGTGGGATGTACATTTAGGAGAGGACACTTGGCTTGGTCCAGGTGTCACGTTAGTTAGGAGAAAGACGTGGATGTCCATAATTATTCTGCAATATATGTCGGAGTTCGTCGAAATGAGAAGAAACTGATGGCCAACTATGTTCTACATTAATAATGCAGTCACACTAACGGAACTACTGGCTGCAGGAGTAGGCAAGTTCGTAGCTCCGAAAGCACAGGCTTTTTTCCGTCCTCGATTGTGTTGAGTAGAAACAGTGTTTTATTACGCAAAGGTAGTTTGAACCTGACATTTAACCCAGATTTCCTTCACGCAAGCTGATTCTTCGATACAAACACCTAAGGGACCTAACTGAATACTGAAGGAGTAATGCATGAACAAAAGTAGGTTGTGGTAACGGTTATCAAATCTGAGACTGAATATATTAGTAGCCTACTGAAAACAACCAAGATACCGCTGTAAAGAACAGCTCTGTAACGTAGTTTGCATACAAAGAAGAACACTGAGGTTATTTTAAGAAAAGAACAGAAAGAAAAAGATTTCATTACAACACACCAATATATTAGGATCGAGCGCTGCGGCAATTATTTAAATATCTGCGCTCGGCGGGTCACAGTGTTTATTTGAAGCAGTTAATGCTGGACTCGCGTCTTTGTGTAGAGGCACATTACAAAAAGAGTTTGCCCTGTGATGCGTAACATTCTATCAACTACAGCTCGATGGCTGTTCTTCTGTTTTATATCGTGGCCGTGCGGTAGCGTTCTCGCTTCCCGCACCCGGGTACCCGGGTTCGATTCCCGGCGGGGTCAGGGATTTTCTCTGCCTCGTGATGACTGGGTGTTGTGCGATGTCCTTAGGTTAGTTAGGTTTAAGTGGTTCTAACAAGGGAACCTCCCCATCGCACCCCCCTCAGATTTAGTTATAAGTTGGCACAGGGATAGACCATGAAAAACTGAACACAGGTCAATCGAGAAAGCAGGAAGAAGTTGTATGGAACTATGAAAAAAATAAGCAAAATATACAAACTGAGTAGTCCGTGTGCAATATAAGCCACATCAAGGTACGTGTACACTGAGGAGCACCGTGGTCCCGTAGTTACCGTGAGCAGCTACGGAACGGAAGGTCCCTGGTTCAATCCTCCCTCGAGTGAAAAGTTTTAATTTTTTACTTTCAGACAATTATCAAAGTTCATGCACTCAGACATGATCAACTTCGCTCTCCAAAATTCCAGGACATGTTCAGATTTGCTTGGACACATGCAGGATTTGACGGTCAACACACGGAAAAACTTGAATACGTTAAAAACGTATGTTTTGACAGAGCACAGGGAAAACTGTGCGACTGTGAAACTGTTGCACTCATTTGTTGCCGTTTATGTGACAAACTCTGATGTTTTCATCACTTTTTTGGGAGTGATTATCACATCCACTAGAAAACCTAAATCGGGCAAGGTGGAAGAATCTTTTTACCCATTCGCCAAGTGTGCAAGTTAGGTGGGTCGACAACATATTCCTGTAATGTGACGCACATGCCGTCACCAGTGTCGTATAGAATACTTCAGACGTGTTTTTCTGTGGAGGAATCGGTTGACCTATGAATTTGCGATCAAATGTTTTCGGTTCCTATTGGAGAGGCACGTCCTTTCGTCTACTAATCGCACGGTTTTGCGGTGCGGTCGCAAAACACAGACACTAAACTTATTACAGTGAACAGAGACGTCAATATATGAAAGGTCAGATCGTAACTTTGCGAAAATAAAGTAAGTAAAATTATTGTTCGAGGGAGGACTCGAACCAAGGACCTCTCGCCCCGCAGTTACTCACTCTAATCACGGGACCACGGCGCTGTTCACTTCAGATACTCCTTGATGTTGCATATCTTACACTTGGACTACTCAGTTTGTATATTTTGCTTATTTTTTCATAGTTCCACACAACTTCTTCCTGTTTTCTCGATTGATTTGTGTTCAGTTTTTCAAGGCCTATCCACTGTGTCAATTTATAACTAAATCTTAGGGGGGTGCGATGGGGAGGTTCCCTTGTAAGTTCTAGGGGACTGATGACCATAGATGTTAAGTCCCATGGTGCTCAGAGCCATTTGAACCATTTTCTTCTGTTTTATGATAAATATTTTACATACAGAGCATCCGAAACCCAATAATACTACAATTGCAAAGAGCTTTGTGCGTGTTAAATCAATCTACATCGAAAACAGTCTGCCGCAGTTAACATCTGTGAACAATAATGATTTTATATTTGGGAACATATATTTGACTAGCACGGTCGGTAATAAGGCAAAGAGTTAGTATGCTGCTACTCCAGCTCTTCATCTGTTACTTCTGTGGTGTCTTAGGACAGTGGAATCTACATACAATATTGAAACTGTGTATCGATCCTATTATACTATTCTGCATCCCTACCTTCTTACCTTACCATGTAGAGAAGCGATTTCTGCGGGATGACTGAGTGCTCGATACGTACAGACTTGTGATAGTCGTGACACATTGGTTGTTGCGAGGTTATGCTTATTTTTTCCGCGAAACACGAATTCAATTATGATTTGTTGTGTGCAATTGCACATTAGGGAACGTCTTGCTTCCTAATTTCAATTGGTGGAAACTTGAACGTGAACTGTTTGATAAGTCAATAAGGCTACATTGACTTTGTCTTCGAAATACTGAAGCAACTAATGCAGTGAAAATAAAAGAGATGAAATTTATAAAAGGCAACTATTGTAAAAAGAAAAGAATAAAAGGATTTAGAACTAGGTATAAAGCTAATGTGCCCATGGAAGCACTACTTATGAATAGGAGACACGTTTTTCGTCAGGCCTTGTAGTCACAGAGACTATTTTTCTTTTGTAAATAATTTCTAGATATAGTATGTATACAAAAGGTTAATTGTACTTTACAGTAATTAAACAGTTACTATTTAATGGACACGTATGAATTGCTGTGTGTGAACTGACTATAGACAAGCAACTAAAGGACACGTACAAAAATGGTGAGAGCAAACCTTGACGACCAAATACATGTGGATACGAATTTAATAGTAATGTGTGAACTGAAAAGGTGATAACTATATGCACATATGTGGAATGCCGCGTGTCACGCAATCTGATTCTTCGATACAAATACCTAAGGGACCTAACTGTATAATGAAAGGGAAATGTATGAACAAAAGTGGATTATGGTAATGGTTATCAAATCTGAGATTGAATATGTTAGTAGCCTCCCGGAAACAACCAAGATACCGCTATAAAGAGCAGGTCTGTAACGTAGTTTGCATACAAAGAAGAACACTGCGGTTATTTACAGGAAAGAATAGACAGAAAAAGATTTCATTATAACACATCAATATATTCTGAAATATTCCATATCACTAAGTATGAACAAATAATGCAAGAATATAAAACTTACATTTAGTATGTCTTTCGCACTTTCCGTGCTACCACAATGTCCTCTCTTGTCGGTCCAATATTTCTTAAAATTAGTTCCCCTGGCATGCGCATGAATATTACATAGCATCGCACTGTTTATTGAAGCATTCGTACGAAAATTTACATTTGCTGGTTCACTAAATTGATATAAGTTGTAGATATGCTACATTGCACTACTTAACACGTCAGCAGCGAAACAGTAAAAGGTAATCAAGTCTCTAGAGCTATTCATAGCAAAAGACAAATCTTCCTTTTTTTATTCATATGTTCGCATCATATTAGGATCGAGCACTGCGGCAATTATTTAAATATCTGCGCTCGGCGGGCCACAGTGTTTATTTGAAGCACTTAATGCTGGACCTGCGTCTTTGTGTAGAGGCACATTACAAAAATAATTCTTTTCCTAACATTTGCGCTGTGATGCGTAACATTCTACCAACTACAGCTTGATGACTCTTCTTCTCTTTAATGATAAATATTTTATGTACAGAACATTCGAAACCCAATGATATTACACGAGGTGTATCAGCTGTGCGGCGTAACCTGCGTTGGACTCATACAACTGTGTGTTCAGTGTATGGCTGAGAGCACTATCTACTAGCGATCGTTAACAGCGAACTTCTCAATACCACAGTCATCGGAGGAATTCCAGCTCATGTGTAATGATCATGAAACATATCCCTCCTGTTTCAGCATCCTCCTCTAGACGAACGGGTATTTGTATGATCTACTACATTCCCCTGCTGCACTTTGGACATAAAATCCAGTATTCAGTTTGATAACTACGGTGATTATAGATTAGTGACAGGTGTTTGTGAGGTAATGCAGTCCCTGTATATTTATCTGCTTAATGAATGTCCTGTTTTCGGAATTAATGACAGCGTGAAGTGTAATCTCACATGTAAAGCACCGCTGCTATGCGTTTTTCTGTTTCCTTGTAAGGGGCGTTCTCCTTTATTAACTTTTTTTTTCGTAGGACTGATGTGAGCATAGTACAATTTTTAAGCCATGATTGGATGTGAACTGTGGGTGCTGTACGCATCTGGAAGGCTATAATGTGCACATATCACTCTATATTCCGCATGTATTACCCTATGTTTCAAAGGAGTAGTTTAATCTTGAAGTTTGTCACCGTAGTGAGTGGGATAAAAGACTTGCAGGTGAATGTATGTCAGACATAGGACTTTTACGTCTTGCATTAGAGTGCATATGTTTCTGTTCCATCATATCTATAACTTCGTGGTACTAACCCAGACACTAGAACAATACTTTAGCACTGATAGAGCAGTTGATTTACGTAACATGCTTCAGAATCCATCCATCTGGAGCTCCACCATTTTCAAAACCACATGTTGTTCATCTTCTTAACCGTCTCTAATATCATCACATTACTTCCATATCTATTATACACCGATAAAGGGTGCTAACCCCATTGAGATACGTGCGTCTGGAGAGATTTGGTGCACGTGGATGAGTGCCTTGGGTAAGATTGGCGCAGAACAGCAGCTACAGTCTCCGATCGCTCTGTTCCTTCATGAGACATGGAACGTAGCAGTCTACTTCAGGTCACCTGCAGTGCAAATCGGCGACAGCCTTGCAGGGAGACTTGATCAAACGCAATGCAAGGAGATCGTTCAATCTCTAACTTTATCCTAAGAATGCGAGACTGCTCTGTGACTCCCATCTGTATAGGTGAAAACAGGCAATTGTAATCGTATATTACACGCTATGATCGAAGTGGCAGAAATGTGTAGATGGCTGTCTGGTTATACTCTGTGTATATTTTCGAGAATTAACAACGAATGGGCATACTGCACAATCATCTATCTACGTTTGCAATGGCACTTGCACAGTAGTGGAGGTGTGGTACAGCGCGATGAATCAGAAAACAAGAAGCACGCTGCCGTGTCACTGATCGGCGTTGAAAGTATGGAAGAAAAACCTGGTAGAGTTGCTAAAACTGATTGTACTATCAACTGTGATCTTTGTTTCAGTACATTGATGATGCTTTCCAATCCCGTATATCCACACGTATGCTGTTGATTACCACATAATGACTGACTGATATCACTTGTTTGAGATGGGGAAATAGTCTTGGTGGAGTCACAACACCCTCTGTGGATAGCTAGCACCGAAACAGTGATCGCATACATGACTACAATATGGGGAATCAGTCAAAATCGAAGACCAAGCCATCTGACACCCTATCACTGTGAAAGATGAGTTTAAACCTAGAGGTCATGAATCACCTTCAGGCAGCTGTTTGGAAACACTGCACAATGCCCCAAAAGTCTTCCAGTTTCTCAATTTTTGACAATAAGAAACACTCCCTCTGTCTTTTATTTCAATCATTGTGTGTGTGTTTAGGGAGCAGCAGAATAATTTACACTGTGTGATATCCAGTTTTCTGTGGGAGCGACTGAATCGAAATGTGTTAATGGCAGCTTAGATCCTGACAGAAACATCGAAGCCATACTGGGAAAAAAATGTATGGAGATTTAAAAAGCTGTAGTCATACACTGCTTGGACGTGAAAAATATGTATAAACAGAACAGGGAGCCTCTCTTGGTGCTGATATACTGTGGGATATGGTCCCCCTATAGTACAGGCAATGAAGCTTCACACTGGTCTGTGCAGGTGACTTTGCTTACTGGTCACCTCCACCAATGGACCAATACCTGTATATTTAATAGGATCACCACATATGCTCGATGCCTGCATACAGACTGTTGTGGGTTGGCAGGAGAGCCAACACCGTATTATTAGAGGAAGCCGAAAGGCACGCGTTTTAGCTGACGCAGGCTGGCGTGAGGTTTGGAACAGGACAAGGAAATTAGACTTTAGAAAAACGGACGTAGCTGGTGGAATACTTAACTTTAATCCATAAATGATGAGCGTCACTCTTGACTGTACATGACTCAGTATCAATAGTAACTGGTAATGGCGCCTTGCTAGGTCGTAGCAATTGACGTAGCTGAAGGCTATGCTAACTATCGTCTCGGCAAATGAGAGCGTATTTTGTCAGTGAACTATCGCTAGCAAAGTCGGTTGAAAAACTGGGGCGAGTGCTAGGAAGTCTCTCTAGACCTGCCGTGTGGCGGCGCTCGGTCTGCAATCACTGATAGTGGCGACACGCGGGTCCGACGTATACTAATGGACCGCGGCCGATTTAAAGGCTACTACCTAGCAAGTGTGGTGTCTGGCGGTGACACCACACAGACTATTTATTTTCGACATATATCGCGTTCTCTGTCGGATGACGTTAGTGGTGCTTTCATTGTTCATAGTTTTTCTCTGTAGGATGGTAAAAAATAATAATTATAGAGAGAGAATGATTGGGTAACAAACGTGAATGCTCTGTGAGGTACACAGATCTCTTTCAAACTGTATGTAGCTTGGAAGCACATCGCAGTGCAGTAGCTAAACTCTTGTCCTTCTTCCAGTTACTGTAAGTGTATGTACTGTCTTTCCTACCACCTCGTCTTGCAGGAGAAAGTTTCATTTGGTGTTGGCCTCACACAATGTACATGGTTGGTAGAACTACGACAACAGGTTCCCAATTCACACCGAGTGCTCAAAACACGGTGCTGTGACATTAACACAGCCTACCCAGTTTCTACACAGGTGGTAGATATAGCGCTCTCTGACTTCTGCTCAGTTCCATGTTAAATGGGGAACATCACAGGGACAAAGCTGCACGGATGGCGGGGCAAAGACTGAGGACCAGTTACCAGTTGCAGAGGTACTGTATAAAATCATGATGGAGTTTTACTGTAGAAGACGTTTCGAAATAGGCGACTCGGTTCGAGACATAAGAGAGTGTCATGAATATGATTCACTAGTGGCTGTAATGATTAAAAGACATCTCCAAGCATCCAACACAAGTATACGATTGAATGAAAATAATTGATTCCATCAACCATCATCCCCCCTCCTCTAAGACGCTGTGGATATATTGCAGATCCTGTGACCTGGCATTAACATAGAATATGTTACAAATACTGGAGAAATATCTACCGGCACCATCAGGGAGTTGCAAATACCAGCTTAATGCCGCATTCCTTAGCTGAATCACTTCCTAAATTCGGTGATTTTATTACGAGCTTACACCTCTGGCGACGTGCACCCGCAGTTTTGGTCTCTTAATACTCCCCCGCAATCACCGTCTTTATTCAGTGTTCCAGTGTTGCATTTGCTGGCAACACCATATCTCGATTTACAAAGCTCATACAGTTTTTAACGTGGATATCGTCAGCGTTACTTGTGTGTACTGGTGGAACCAAGATCCCTTTTCATGCAGGTTGAGAGTAACATAAGCACTGCGATCATATTTTTTGTAACTGCCAACTTATAAGACGATTATGTCTCTCTTCCTAAGACAAAATGGTACCACTCGCAAGAAGAACAAATGGGACATGTCCATCCACCTCGGATTTACGGTCAATATCGTTTGGTGTCAACAGCACTCAGTTATTGCCGATGCATTAGACTTAGTAGAGGTTGTGTGATAGGTTCACTGCAACCAGCAGGCTTATAAAATATGTTGCCTGTGGTCAGTGTTCTGATATGTGCAAAGAAAATGGCTTTGACCTATCATAAGGAAGTTATCAATTTTATGGGAAAAATTGCGATAGCTGTAATTGAATGAAGGATTTTTTTTTACATGGAGAATTAAGTCCAGTCGTAAGAAGGATAGAAATTTTCATATTTCCAGAGCCATAGTCGTCAGGAGGGGGTATTTCTCATACTTCACTCGTTTTCGAATGTCATCAAATTGAGACTGAAATCATAATATTTAAGTGTAATTACAGTGATAAAATATATGTGGCTGGTGTCCTAGGACGATTGTGCCTGGGGTGCAGGGCACGTGGCATCGGTGGCCTGTGGCTGGGATTGTAGGCATTTCCGGCTTACGGCGTAAGCCATCCGAACTAGAGAGGCCGTCTGGGATACAGGAAAGCACCTGACTTAACCGTGTCGCTCTCTAGGCGGCTGAACAGCGCACTAATACACAGTATGTATTATGTAGCCTTTGTGATTGCGCGTTTTCTCAGTAGAAATTTGAGTAGATTCAATATAGGCGTGTGTTTGCACAGAACAATGATTCACTCGAATGTAAATTTTCGAGTTGACTGCTTCCACAAACTTCCCATCTTTATTTGGTTGAGAGAACATCTATTGTGGTGTGTGTTGTGTGCATCTAGACGGTGAAAGACAGATGGAGGAGACGTTTGCTGTTTTTCTAGACCTGAGAAACACCTTAGTTGACTTTGTAAAGTAGAAGGATCATTTGGAATCTATTATGTCATTGACATCGGTATTCGCTAAAAAATACGAGTGGCGTTACCGTTTTCCTCTATTTTCGAGTTTTGGCGTAAAAATCTTCACACACGAAATAAGTTTTAGTTACTCATTGGTTTGCAGCACGTTCCTCTACAGACTGGTTCTGCAGAGAGTACTGTGATGTCTGAGAGTCACGTGATGTCTTCTTTGTTCGAGTGTTCAGAGACGAGTCCAAGCAGACCATCCTGCTCTGGTTCAGTCAGGCGGGATGCTGTTCCTGATGCATCATTTTGGTTTCACAGCATTTCCACATCAGTAGCTGTAGGACATCGAAGATTCACCGAAAATTCCAGCCAGTTTTTTCGTCTGTGGGACAGCGCTTCGAGCTCTGTTCGTGTAATTGCACTGATTTTCTCGTCTGTACTTAGCCACCATTGTGTACTTCGAGAGGTGAGGAAAATAACGTCCCTGACTCCAGCAAAAAATATAAACTAGGCGCTGCGGAGTGGGGTTGGGTTGGGTTGTTTGGGAGAGGATACCAAAGAGCGAGGTCATCGGTCTCATCGGATTAACGAAGGATGGCGAAGGAATTCGGTAGTGCCCGTTCAAAGGAACCGTCCCCGGCATTTGCCTGGAGCGATTTAGGGAAGTCACGGAAAACGTGAATCAGGATGGCCGGACGCGGGATTGAACCGTCGTCCTTCCGAATGCAAGTCCAGTGTGTTAACGACTGCGGCACCTCGCTCGGTGTCTGCGGAGAGTCTGTGGGAGGTTTCACAAGTGTGCTTTATCTCTCTAGAGTCAGTGTACAAGTTTGGCGGTATACATTGCAAAATTGACGAAAACTACTGTGCAGCGATCTTTTCGAAAGTGTATTTTGAGACATATTCAGTTGGATTTAGTAGCTCCTGAAGCAGCTTGTGCTCAAAGACAAGGGTATTTCCAGGAAAGCACACGGAGTGTCTCAGGGACGGTTTCGCAACTGTGCCACGCTCTTTTGAGAGTCTGTGTTAAAGTGTGGTGGTGGTGGTATTCCTCGGAACAAAGAGTGTAATCACATAGAAAATTGTTCAAATATTCTTGCATCATCTGAAAAGCTCTCTCTCTCTCTTTGTGCAGTAGTGCAATCAGTTGCCGTGAGATATTCAAGTTATGTATGTGACAGTATTCCGCACATTGTGTAAACCACAGATTTAATAACTGCTGAAGCAGTTCGTGTTCGTGCTCGTGCGCCGAGGATGGGAAGGAGGAAGGCTGCGGGTATTTCCAACGCGACAGGAAGTACGCAGCCACCGCTGCAGTTACTACTTGTCAGTGCCGTGGTCGCGGTGTCTCTGGGGTGAACGTCTTGCCTCTTGCACTTTGGAAGATTGGCTGCACTTTTATTGAATGATCTACAGTTACAGTTGAAGCATTTAACAGTACGAGTTCTGAAGTGAAATCAGTCCCATCCTGCTGCATCTTCACTATTTGGTGAAGCGTATTCGCTTTCACCAATTGTCATTGCTTTCCAAACACTGTGCAGATGCCTATCGATATAGTCCTCAGCTGCATGATTATAGCTAATACACTCATTAAACATCTCCTTCTCCTGCACAGACGTCTCATCAAAAATGGTTCAAATGTCTCTAAGCACTATGGGACTTAACATAAGAGGTGATCAGTCCCCTAGAGCCAGCCGTTGTGGCCGAGCGGTTCTAGGAGCTTCAGTCTGGAACCACGCTGTTGCTACGGTCGCAGGTTCGAATCCTGCCTCTAGCATGGATGTGTGTGATGTCCTTAAGTTAGTTAGGTTTAAGTACTTCTAAGTTCTAGGGGACTGATGACCTCAGACGTTAAGTCCCACAGTGGTTAGAGTCCCCTAGACTTAAAAATACTTAAACCTAACTAACCTAAGGACATCACACACATCCACGCTCGAGGCAGGATTCGAACCTACGACCGTAGCAGCAGCGCAGTTCCGGACTGAAGCGCCTAGAACCTCTCAGTCACAGCGGCCAGCAGACGTCTCATCCACTGAACACAGGAAACGATTATGTTCGTCCTCCCAGTCCACCAGCTGGACGCAGACTGATTTCTTTTCCTGCCATATTTCCCCAGACCGCCATCTTGTATTACATCAAAGGAGGGGGAAGGGGGAGAGTCAACAGCGCTCTCTGGTGGCGGTATTGTGAACTAGGTCAATGGCCTTCATGGTGAACACACTGGGTAGAGTTACTGTCTTTGACAACTCAGATTGTTTAAATAAGCAATGCACACAAAATAAAGACTTATGTATGCCCTACCCAGCAGCCCAGCACAGTCTGAGTCCTTTTCCCTCCAGATGGCGGTGGAGAGGAAGGCGTGGGGAGGGTGGAGGAGGGGGGGGGAGTTAGGTCAGTGGAGGTAGCCCATTTCACCTATTTTCCCACAAAAATTGAACTTCCTTCCATGACATCAATGAGACATTGCCACAACTATGGCCATCATCTTGGATCGGCCATCTCGAATAAACTTGGCAACAATGCACAATGCCCCCTTTGCCTTACTAGTCTCATATGGAGGGATATAGAGAGTCGTTTCTAGCTCGCTCTGTTTGCGAGTGGAATGGGAAAGGAAAAGACTAATAGTGGTACATGATATCCTACGCCATTTACTATACAGTAGCTTTGTTGAGTATACAGGGTAGTTGGAAATTCCCATTACAGACTTCTAGGGCATGTAGAGGGTAGTGAGTACAGAACATTTTGAATAGGAACACATGTCTGGAATCGTATCGTTTCCGGTCTACGACAGTTTCAATTCAGATGCGTACATCATCAACGTCTGCTTAGGGCAAGAGAAACGTCTCAGGGTTCCCTGTCCTGGTATGCAACAGGGTAGACACGATGACGTGTACTACTTCAAACGATCCCCAGATGTCACTTATTGTCCGCTTTGCTGTGAGACCGACTCAATACCTGTGCATCACCCATAGAGGAAACATGGTGCAGTACATGTTTGCGGAATACACAGATATGCTCCTTGTGTATGGCGAAGCTGGAGGTAACGGAAGAGCTGCTAGTCGGCTGTATCACGAACGTTTTCCACGCCATCACACTCCATCGCACAAACTGTTCACCCAAGTTACACAACGACTACGAGAAACGAGTACCTTCACCGTGAGGAGGCAGGACTGTGGTGCTCGACGGCGACGCCACACTCCCGAATTTGAAGACGGCGTACTGCGTTGCATTGAAGATAGGCCGTCAACGAGTTCACAAACAATTGCGCGTGCAGTGGCTGTTAGCTACAGTACCGTCATGGACGTCCTGCATGAGCAACAATTACATCCGTACCACTTACAAAGGGTACACGCTACGGGTCCAGCAGACTTTCCACAACGCGTCGCCTTTTGCACATGGTTCCTGCACCGTCCCTGTTTCCACGTCGAGTTCTCTTCACAGATGAATGTAGGTTCACAAGGGATTGTGTTCTGAATGCTCGAAATACCTACGTCTGGGCGGACGAAAACCCTAATGTTCAGGGATTTCAAGACAGGTTTGGAATTAACGTGTGCGCAGGTATTCTGGACGGTCATGTGATTGGACCATACCTTCTTCTATCCAAGCTCATGGGTCCCGCATACTTAATCTTCCTACGACACGTAATGGACCCGTTCTTGGAAGCTGTGGCATTGAATGTCCGTCAGGAAATGTGGTTTCAGCATGATGGAGCACCACCTCACTTTTCACTGGCTGTCCGGAGACATCCAGCAGACGGTTTAAGGTGAAAGATGGATAGGCCGTTGTGGTCAAACCGCGTAGTCGCCACGATCACCGGATTTAACCCCTATGGACTACTTCTTGTGGGGTCGTATGAGGAGCCTAATTTATGAGACACCTGTAGAGATAGAGGACGATCTGCTGACACTAGTTCTGGCCGCTGCACCAGACACTGAAGAGACACCAGGTGAGATGGAGAGAGTGTACCAGAACATGCTTCGGAGGTACAATGTGTGCAACAATGTTGGAGGTCGCCACATCGAGCCGCTGTTGTAATGCATCGGTACGTTGCGGCTGGTGCTGTAGGTGCCGGGTTCTTGTTGTTGTCGACTAATGTAAACCATAAGGTGTAAGTTGTAATGCAAATGCGTAAGTAATAACGGAACGAGTCAGTATTCTTTTCAAATGGATTGCAACAATTGTACTGGGTCATGCCTATGTACATTCCTCATGCGGGCATGGATGAAATAATCATCTGCATTGAAACTGTCGTAGAACGGAAACGTTACGATTCTGGACATGGGTTCCTATTCAAAATGTTCTGTACTGACTACCCTCTACATGTCCTAGAAGTTCGTAACGGGCATTTACGACCACCCTGTATATGTAAATGTACAAGTTGATATTGTAACACCATCCATTTCGTAGTTCAGTGCCAGCACTAAGCGAGATAGTAGGTAATATTCTCCAAGCTTTTGCGAAACTCAAACCCCTCCATTGGATTGCTACAGGGTACAGCGTGATTCATTACTTTTCATCACTCGTTTCACCCATCTACTGGCCGGTGGCAAACTCTTTGCAGCACTTCAAGTGTCGCATAGTACTTACTACAGTAGCGTCTGGCGCACAAGGAGCTGCTCAAAAGCTGTGCTCATTCTTTCTAATTCACTGCACATGGTGTTTGTGTTAGATGGGCTGCTGGTAGCATTTTGGAACTCGTGAGTGATCCCATTCCACTGAATTTTTTCGTCCTCCACAATACTCGGCTGTCGCTTTCGATAAGTGCATGGGATCCCCAAGAAACGACTGCGTCCAGACTTAAGTGTCTTCAACGGGGAATCATTTATGATTTGAGATACTCACATGTTGGGAGTGATAAATTCCTTGGGCGTTCGAACCCTTGAGTGCCCACCACTCTCTACAAGGCAGATAAAGTAGTCCAGAATATCGAGGATGCCCTCCTCCACCTATACAGACTAGGGAAGTGGGTGGTGCCAGGGCTCATGGGAATTAAAGGGAACAAAAGGGTGGAGTGGCCAGCCAAGGAGGTGCGTAGTGATCCTCAGAGATTTCAGTGTGCCTTCCAGCTACGTGCTATCATCTCGTTTCATCATCAGCAACTTCTCTGATTGATATTCGGCGACTGTTGATAAGTATTCCTTCCACTTTTTCCACGTTGTCGTCGGTTGTTGATGTGCTGGTTCGCCCAGAACGTTCGTCACATTCAAGTTTCTCACGACCATCTTTGCTTCACTAATAGCAGACACACCAAAAGCAATGTTCCACAAATTATGTTACATTGTATTCCAGTTTTATAGCAAAATATAACACTAATACTATAATTCATTTGGAACTTAAATCAATAATCGTCATTCGTACGCAAACACATGTAAACTTCTGACAACTGACCACAGACTAAACGTTGAATATGCTAACAGTGTTCAGATACGTTTCAGGCATATTTCCCAAACCAGCAACGGAAAATCGCGACAGTCGGACTAATACAACCCTCGAAGTTAAAAATTCCCAATACGCTTCGAACAAACCTCATATACAGAACATAACTGAGGATGCTGTATGTAGATTGTGCTCCGAGATTAGCAGTTTGGCAGGAAATCGTAGTAGGCCATTGCAAAGTATCCAGCAGGAAAGAACATAAATTAAATGATGCACAGGTTAACGGTTGGCAATGAAGATAACATCTGTAAAAAATATTGTAGTAAAACAATAGAGTGTTTCACGCGTTTCGCTGAGAAATATATTCACTACAAGTACACTCACTTCTTTCCGCCAAAACCAGCAGCAGGGCAGAGGTCAGTGCAGACAGGACGCTTGTAGCCATGGCTCCTGCCACTGAGGCACTGCCTCTGCTGCTGGGGTCGCCCGCCAGCGCGTCGCCTCGTAGCCTTGTATACACACCTTATGTATATACCGTCACCGCCGCCTGGATGGCGAGCCGTACTCAGCGGCACTGTACGTGTGTGTCACTTTGTAGATGCGCTAAGAACTCCGTGCCGCTACCTGCCGCTATCCGAGGAGGCATCGCGCCACAACAAGTCGTGCAGTTCCAGCAACGGTAAGTTGATATACACGCTGTCCGTTAAGTTCTGCTATCATTTCAAAAAACCACAGGTTCCAAAATATTAGAGATCATATATTAAATTAGCTTGGAGCATAAGTTCATATCGTTTTTCCATAGGTTTAATAAACACAACAAATACACATAACAGGGAATTTAGTCATCAATAACAAAGTCTCCTTCACTATTTACAACAGTCTACCAACAATGAGCTACCGTTTAATTTCGGCTACTGTAAAAATCAGGTGGTTTTGAGGGTAAGAACTCGTCGAGCCGTGTCACGAGCGTATTTTCATCCGGAAAACAAGTTCCTTAAAGGTATTTTCGTACAGAGCGGAAAAGGTCAAAATCTGAGGGCGCAAGATCAAGTGAACCAGGTGCATGGGGAATGACTTTCCAGCCCAGCTCCTCCATAGTACTTTTTGACGGTCTAGCGGAATTCAGTGGGCGTTATCGCGGAGTAGATAACATCCTGCTCGTTGATCATGTACTGTGTCTGCGAGACGTCTCGATTGTTGACAGTAAATGTCAACAGCGCTGGTTACACCATTAACGAGACAGGATACGAATCGTCGGTGTTGTTCGAGAGCCAACTGATGACCAGCAAACACAGATGCGCATATGGCCACTTGCTGATTTTTGTGATTTTGGGTTACAGCATGCGGTAGCCATTGCATGCAAATTTCGCACGATGCTGGAATGGTCATATTCATCACATTTGCCAGTTCTCGGAGCAATGACGTGGATCGCAATCGATTAATGCTTTTAAATGCTCTTCATCAAACCCCTTGATTCTTCCTAAAGGTGCAGAGTACCTAATATCAAAAACATGCTCCTTAAAACGAGAAAATCGTGTTGTTGCCGTGCTCTGTCCAGTGGAATTATTCTCGTATACGGCGCAAATGTTTCTGGTTGATTCCGACGCTATCACACCTCTACTGGACTCGAATGATAAGTCGGAAAAGTTCCGATTTCTCCGTTCGTACCTCATTTTTTGACGTCCACAGCTCAACACATTGTCTCCCGATGAAAATCTGACAATATGTAAACTCAAACAACAATAATTTACAAGGAAATAGTGCATTTAGAAAGGATGACCTTATCGTCTTAATTATTTGAAATAATTTGCCTCTTCCCACAAGAACTCTCGAAAAATTGAAAGTAAGTGAACTTAAGCTAAAGATAAAAATCTTGGTGTTAAAGGACACAGTACATTAAAGAAATCAGAGTTAATTATTGCTGTTGTATTACAAGAGTTTAAATTTCATACAGATGTATTTGAAAAAACTAGATT
The DNA here is from genome assembly GCF_021461395.2 of Schistocerca americana. Taxonomy (NCBI): domain Eukaryota; kingdom Metazoa; phylum Arthropoda; class Insecta; order Orthoptera; family Acrididae; genus Schistocerca; species Schistocerca americana. Next base: position 200,402,148 of record NC_060127.1, read on the forward strand.
AGGACCTAAGAGTATACCGAATATAAATTACTTTTACAGATTTGATGATGATATTATTGGGAAGCCCTGTCCACCAAGAGAGGAAAAAATAGTAAGGTTAGATCAAATTTACCCATTTAGTAGTAAAATATTTGATAAAGAAAAGGAGGCTGAGCCATGTGAAATGCATTTATTTGAGATTAAAGAAATTAGATCTAGATTTAATGAAAAATTTAAAGCTTGGTCTGTTGACAATAAAATTGTCTTTAACGATGCTAACATTGCTAAACTCGATACTGTTAATGAGAAAACAGATTAAATAACGAATGCACTCAATTCCATGGTAAATGTAGCTAAAAAGCAGACTAATTTCAGAAAAGGAGATAAGCTGAATATAACAGTCAATAACCAAAAAATGTTTTATCCAATTTCTACAGGTTATAATGCATCGAATAATACTCGAGTGTCTGTTAAAGTTTTGTGCAATAAAATAAGGGATATCTTAACATCAGATGAAACCGTTGAAATAGCAGAAACATCGTTTAATATTCAGATGTTAGCGATTCCTAGAGGTGGTAAAGGTTAAAAAATAATAAATCTAGTTGAAGACAAAAAGGCAAAGAGATGCATTACAAGAATTAAAAATGATGATAATCTGTGCTGTCCTAGAGCTGTAATTGTAGCTAACTACAAACGAGATTAAGAAAATTAGAGAAGGAGTTAAATACAAATTACAGAACGAGTTAACTGATCTATTATGTTATCAGTTGGGTAAATACAACGAAGAAGGATTTACTTTAGATGATATTAAAAATGGTGAAGAATTGTTGAATATCCAAATAAATGTTGTATGTGCTGAATATTTCAATGCCGTTATCTATAATGGTGCTGAGAAAGAAATGAAGATTTATCTGTACAAAGGTTACAACCACTTCGTTGTAATTAACAGTATGACTGCTTTCTTGGGATCAGTATACTTCTGTAATAAATGCAACAAGCCACATAACAACAAGGATGCTCACATATGTAAAATAAAGCGAAAAGTGTGCACATTATGCAAAAGTCCAGAACATGAAAGTGATGAAAATAAAATTTATTGTGAAAAATGCAATAGGTACTGTTATAATGTAGAATGCTTCAACAATCACCAACACGTTTGTGATACAAGTGTGTAGGATGTAAAAAGATTTGTTTATGATCTAAAGAACATAAATGTGACTTTGAACTTTGCTGAAAATGTAAACAAATAGTGGAAATTGGAAATCATAAATGTTATATGCAACCTGTATTGCAAAAAGGTGGTATCTGTGAAAGAAAATGGAGAATTCAAAGATCTTTATATTTACCAGTGCTTCGTGTGTAATAAATTAGTTGGTGGTAAAGAGTATAAATTTTGTAAGAAACGCTTTCCAAAGAAAGTGACTTGTACCTATACTGAAAGGCACATGTGGTTTGATTATGAAGCAACCCAAGAAACTGGTACACACATTCCAAATCTTATAATTGTCCACAATTTTAAAGGGGATACTGTTTATAAATTTAAGACAAATGATGAATTCTGTAGGTGGATGATTTCACACATTCATAGGTCACTATGCAAAAGGTTATAATTCCCAATTTATTTTGAAGCAGTGTGTTCAAAATACAATAAGGCCATATACCATCTACATGGGAACTAAACTAATGTTATTGGAGATCACACAGTTAGGTATAAAAATTATAGATAGTAGTAGATTTGTACAAGGTCCACTTATTAGTTTTCCAAAAACTTTTGATTTGAAATAATTGAAGAAAGGCTACTTTCTACATTTATTCAATAAGCCAGAAAATGAAAACTACATAGAACCAATTCCTGATACTGAATATTACTGTGTTGACACTATGAAGCCAAAAAATAGAGAAGCATTTCTTCAATGGCACAGCTCTAGAGTTAAAGAAAATTATATGTTCAATATGAAAAAAGAAATTAACGAGTACTGTAATTCTGATGTAGACATATTAAGAAGAGGTTGTTTGGAATTAAGAAAACAATTTCTGGAAATTGCTAAAACTGATTCATTCTGTTATTTAACTATTGCTGGCGTTTGTATAACAATTTACAGATCGAAATATTTACCAGAAAATACAATTGCAGTATTGGATAAAGAACAGAAAGTACATTATAGTAAAGAATCCATGTTTCAAAAGTGAAACGATTAACAATAAAAAATAAGGAAACGATGGACAATCTTTATCAAAAGACTTTTAAAAGAAGTGCAGAAATAAGAAACGCTGGATACAATTTAGCAGAAATGTGGGAATGTGATTCATTGAACTCAACAGAGTATGAAACACTTAAGATATTAAAGTAGTTACCAGAAGTTATTGAACCATTGAATCCAAGAGACGCATTTTATGGTGGATGAACAAATGCAATAAAATTAAGAGCTAAAGCAGATGGTATTAGCTCAAAAAAATATATTCATGTATGTACTCTTTATCCTACTGTGCAATATTGTGAGTATTATCTTGAACAACATGAAAGAAAAATATATAGACCAAGACATTATTCTGCAAATTGGTATGGCTTAATAAAATGTAAAGTATTGGCTCCTAGGGGTTGTATCATCCTGTTGTACCTGTACGTATGCAAATCGATAAAAATGAAAAAAATTATTGTTTCCTTTGTGTGTCAAAAGTGCAGAAGAACAAATAAGTAAATGCAGTCACAGTGATGACAAAAGAAGTTTTATTGGAACTTGAACAAATGACAAAGTGAAGAAAGCTGTAGAAAAATGATATAGAGTTTTAGATGTGTATGAAGTTTGGGATTTTAAAAATAAAAGCAATATGCTGTTTAAAAATTATGTGAAAGACTTTATGAAAATAAAATTAGAAACTAGTTCACAAAATTTTGAAAGTGATCAAGAATATATCAAAACAGTTAAAGAGAAGATGGATATTGACTTAGATCATGATGGAATAAAGGAAAATCCTGGAAAACGAGCTGTTGCTAAGATATGTCTTAATTCATTATGGGGCAAAGTTGGAAAAGGCAAAATTGAGTCAATCAGAATATATGACAGATTTGCAACGATTTTATATTACTGGATGATCGATTAGATAACTTAGATGTATATTTTATTACAGAACAGATGGTTCAAATGAGGTACAATTTCAAGGATTATTACATGGAAAATAATGCAGGTACTAATATTTTCATAGAGGCATTCGCTATATCATATGCAAGGCTTAGATTGTATGATACGTTAGATAAACTAGGAGAATCTGTTTCATATTTTAATACTGATTCTGTCATATATATTGATAATGGTAAAAATACTGTGGAAACAGGTTGTATGTTAGGTGAATGGACTAACGAATTAGGAAATAATTGGATTACAGATTGGGCTTTGACAGGTCCCAGAAGTTATTATTATGAGAAAAATGATGGAAAAACGGAAATGAAGGTAATAGGATTCACATTAAATTACAAGAATATTCATAAGTTGAATGGTGAATCGAAGATAAGGGTAACAGAAAGTGAAGTTAAAGAAGAGATACAACTAGAGTACAATCAGATAACAAGAGATGTTGATACTAAAAATCTAGTTAACAAACAGGTTAAGAAAGAATTTTCATTTCAGTATGATAAAATAATTGTTCTAGAAAATTATGATACAGTGCTTTATGGTTATTAAAAATTATCTATATCTTCTAATGTAAACAAAAAATTCATACCACATTCCTTATACAAATAGAATAAATTAGTTAGTTGCATTTTGTTGTATTCTACATTGTCTAACTTTTTGGTTATAGAGTGATAAACTTTTAAGAATAACGAATAGGCTTTAATGTAATGTTGTAGGTAAATTATTAATTGGCAAATTAGAATTCACTATTTGCTTTACAGTTATAGAAAAGAGGGAATCGGAATTTTCTATTTCCTGCCATATTTCTATATCAGTTTCCTCACAGTTATCAAAGTACTTTTTGTATTCTTCTCTGTAAACTCTCTTCAGTGCACTAACACATTTAGTATGAACCTGACTTCTTAAGTGTTCTATAATTAATGATTCTTTAAAATATTCTTTGTGAATATTACACTCAACTTATTTCTCTCTTGGATTATTACTTCTTTCGACAATAATGTCAAACTGAAATTCATCCCATACATTAATCATACTTATAAATATAAAACATTTAAAAGATTATTAAAACTTTGTTCTATATAAATGGACACTCTACTGAAGAAGTTCGATAATGCAAGCCATTCTAATATGTTTAAAAATATTAGTGAGCTTGAGGTAAATGAAATTATATTACTGATTGTGAATGTTTAAAAACTAGATATGGTGAGAAAATTTCTCTTGAGCTCGATAATAAATATAAAATTATTTTGCCAGAAAGGTTCAACAAAATAATACATAACTGTGACTTCCAATTTTTTAAACATGGTGAAATTGAACTAAAATATAAAGGTATCAAAAGAACTAAAAGTAATGATAACGAATTTCATGATGTGGAGTTTTATGTGTAGCTGCAGAATTTTAGTTGAAAATTTTTATTTTTTATAGCTTGCATCTGTTTATAAAAAAATTTAGTACGTAAGTGACGTGTGTGCGGCCTAGCTGTTTATAAGAAAATAACTGTTTATAAGAAATAACTGTTTATAAGAAATAACTGTTTATAAAAAATAACTGTTTATAAGAAAAGGAAGAACATCATTAAATAATCTGCAACTGCGCTCAACGTACCCACTTACTGCATTAATTTGGTTTACATATGTATATGTGGAAATTAATTCGCACTTTCTTTTACATTGCATTGTTTTTTGCAATGTTGTGAAATGACAGTAATTGATTTGATTCCTACAGCATTTTTCGAGTATTAGCCTCAACAATCTATGCAGACATTGCACATTTCGCGTTGCAGACATATTTTGAAGGCAATTTTCGAAACCTTTCGACATCTTAGATGTGGAAAATGCTTAATTTACAACTCTGTTGCATTTTTAAGAGTGCAGCATTCTATCAGTGGCAGCATTAAGTCGTGGAATGAAAATCGAACTTCCCTTGGCTCTGAGCACTATGCGACTTAACTTCTGAGGTCATCAGTCCCCTAGAACTTAGAACTAAATAAACCTAACTGACCTAAGGACATCACACACATCCATGCCCAAGGCAGGATTCGAACCTGCGACCGTAGCGGTTTCCAGACTGTAGCGCCTAGAACCGCACGGCCACTCTGGCCAGCGAACTTCCCTTCAACTAGTTATGTAACCATCACATTTTTCGCGCTACTGATGTATTTTGTAGATTTCTAGCATTATTTAAATGTCTTAGATGCACAAAATAATTAATTTACGATTCTGTTGTTCTTTTTTTTTTAAGCCATGGATCAACCTACTGGTGGCAGTACGAGATCGTGGTACACAGACCAAACTTTCTTAATGTTACAGTGCAGCCATTGCTTGTGGCGCTAAGACGCGTTCTCTACAATGAAGCCATCTGTTGGTGACTCAGTCTCATACATCAAAGTAACAAATGTGCTCACAGCAAGTGATGATGTTCCTTATTTCACAGTGAGGGACTCATTAGAAACTACTCTTCTACATTTGGAATCTGTTAGTCATAACCACTGTGTTATGGCATTGGACTGGCACCACCGCCATAACACCCACCGCCAGAAGTGTTCACAAAACCGTCACCGCGAGATCAGCATCTTCTGTTGTGGCTGGACACCCAGAACTGCTGCCACAACATATTCAGCCGCAATCTACACACCTCTGACTGCTACCTGCACAACAATATGAGCAACAACTACTTGTCGAATGTCCGCATGACCTGTTAACAACACTCCAGCACCGCCAACGACGCTGCCGACCTCCCAGGACACAGCACCATCACTATCACCGCCAAATCTCACAGCACCAGTCATGTAATCGACACCATCGCCAGGAGCAGCTCCAATACTGCCAGCAACAACACAAGTTATGACGCATGTATCGATACCAGCAGGTAATTATTCCCTATCCCCAGTTATTCAAAAACCTCCCTTCCACAACCAACGAAAAGCTATCAATGAAGCTAACAAAAGGTCGAGCACTGTTGATCAACAGGGTGAAACTAAAAGGACACAGTTAACTCTCCCACATACTGATGACATGCAGACCGAAATCATCTGAAAACAGCAACAACAAGTATGTTCCTATTCCTTTTTGCTCAGCAGGTGTGACCCCAAATTTCTCAGTTCAAAGTCACTCCTAACTCATATTTATCGCCACATACCAACAATGCAAATCCAGCAGTACTTCCCTAGGAGAGATACCATCATAATTAAAACTGGCAATCCTTATTCCCTCCTGCAAATCATTCTTTCTTTTGGAGGGAAGGTTACCATGAACGAATATGTTGCCTGTACATCCCAACTCCAAGGTGACCTCTCACATCTTCTTACTCATACTGTCCAACAACACAAAATCCATACCTTTCTTCTCAACGAAACTTTTCTCCAACCCCACCATTTAATACAAATGTCCCTTTACATCCTGCATTGCACTGATAATGCTTATCCTATTGCCTGTGGTCGAGGAGCCATCGCCCATCCCCGAAGTACCCTCTACACCCCAACCGATCCTAAACGATCCATCTGAGCACCTCATCCTCAGCATCTTTCTCCCAAAACTCACATTAACCCTTGCCAGCATCTAAATCCGCCCTAACCATGCCATCCCTTACAATGCTCTGGCTCATGTCACATACATATTCACAGCAAACCTTAGCCTTCACTCCCGCGCACCCTCTGAAAAACGGTGGTGACGTCAGTTTATCAATATATCAACATCCTTAATAGCCAAGATATTCATATCCCTGTCCATACCTGTCCTAACACAGATACCACCCCTTATGGCGTTATTATGTCCCCCAACCTCTTGAGGTGCACCACAGTAGAAGTCCTCGATCCAACTAGAAGTAATTAAGTAATTACGTACCTGTCCTTCTCCAGGTCTCATATTGTGTGCCAGTCACAACCCACACCACTCATAACTATCCACCGTGGTGTATCCAGGATTATTCCTGTGCGGACTTGAATGCAATCCGTGCGCAAATTTATAACATAGTAGAAATCCATGATTCCCAACTTCTAAATCCTGACAGCATCCACAGTGAGGCTGACCTCCTGCAACACACTGTCTTAGATGCCATTTCCCAGCCTATCCCATTCCAAACTCTCTACTACGACAGATCGCTTTCATGTATTCTTGCCGCACGCCGAGAATACCGATGCACATGTACTCGTCAGTGGGAGATGCTCATATGCCACCAGCAGCTCCAGCAACATTTTCAAAGTTATTTAGAACCAAAACGACGTCAGGACAGGCATATGACATGCACTGAACCAAACGAAGCACCCATAAACTCTACAAACCATTGTAAAGCATACCATAGACTCTACAGAAACAATGCCACTCCCACCTATTCCATCCTGCATAAAATAGATAACTTTCAGACAACCTCTGCAAAGCCAACCACCTTACATCATACCTAGACAACACATTCGCTGTCCCACACTACCCCAATTTTGATTATATGATTCACCTGTATGTGTATGAATGCAACCAACAAAACAACATCACCTCTCGCCCCAAACTTCAAGTACTTACACAGCACTCTGCGAACTGGACTAGGCACACCACCAACAGTTGACGAAATCACAGAAACACTTACTAAAAAGCGAAACGCTGCGGTGAGTGACGATAAAATTACCAGCCACCACCTCAAGGAATGTCTTGGAGCCTATCACGATATCCTTGCTATCCTTTACAATGCTATCCTGTACGTGGGCTATTACCCAGAGCAGTGGAAAACGTTCACTTCTCCTCTTCTCGAAACCTGATAAATCACCCTTATAGTCCTCATTATATGCACCTATCAGTCTCACATCAGTTCTCAGCAAAATTTTTGAAACCATTCTTACTCAATGAATCCATCAGCACTTTGTAAACCACCTACCCATTCCCAAAACCTAACGTGGCCTTCATTCCAATTATTCCATCAAATACCAACTTTTTTCCGTACCAACCTAATCTTCCATCAGATATATAAACATAAGTCCAAAATACTTGTCTCTTTTTAGATCCTTCAACCAGTTATGGTGTTCTGGGCTGCTCCTCAAGCTACAGAACTATGCACTCCCAGTTAACTACGTCCAACTTATGATGATGAAGTCAGCGAATTCCTGGCCAGAAGCGTCAGCCCTACTACTAATTATCAATGGCTATGTTTCTCCCAGAGTAACCAAGATGCTTCAGTACCATCTGAAAGACTGTTACATTGTCTGAACCAACTATCATATTTCTCTTCCTGCGTAAACATCAAATGTGAGCAAATAGAAATTTCTGTAATTACCATAACAACAAACTTAAGTAGTCTCACACGAACGTTGTGAACAAATCAATGAGGATATGCAGAAAATAAATGGAGTAATGACTGGCAGCTATCTCTCAATATTGGTAAGTGTAACCTACTGCTTATAACAAGGCGAAAATCCCCATTAATGTACGAGTACAAAATAAATGCCCAGTCTTTGGAAGCGGTAACATCCATCAAGTATCTGAGTGTGACTATTCAAAATGATCTTAAATGGAATGATCAGATTACACAAGTAACGGGCAAGGCGAACTCTAGATTGCGGTTTATTGGTAGAATCCTGAAGCGATGCAGTCCTTCAACAAAGGAAATAGCTTACAATATGTTTGTTCGTCCAGTCATAGAGTATTGTTGGTCTTTATGGAACCCTTACCAGCTGGGTCTGATTCAAGAGATGCAGAAGCTCCAATGAAGAGTGGCAAGATTCGTGACTGGTACATTTAGCCATCGCGAGAGGGTTACAAATCTCATAGAAAGTTTGAAGTGGGACACACTTGCAGATAGACGGCGAGCTAAACGGAAGGGGCTGCTCACTAAATTCCTAAATCCGATCTTCGCCGAAAGATGTAGAGCATATATTATTACCACCAACTTTCAAATCGCGCAAATATCACCATTTAAAGATAAGGGAAATTAGAGTTCGTACTGAGGCGTTCAGACTGTCGTTTTTCCCTCGCGCGATCCGCGAGTGGAACAGAGGGGAGGAAATATGACTTTGGCGCGAATTATGCCCTCCGCCACACACAGCATGTTGGCTAGCGGAGTATATATGTAGATGTAGAGCTTTTGTTCCAGATTTCTTTGGATTTTTAGACAAATATTAACTTCAGGAACAAAACCCCCAAAATGAAATGAGTTATTCACCAGCCATCAGATATTCTGTAATGGTATATGCCTCTATGTATTTGTGCCTAATATTACGAGTAGCAATCAATAGACAGTTTCAGTCACCTCATAAACACATTAATAATATGTAAATACCGCGCGATACCAATAATTGACACAACAGTTGCATAAAATCATCAGCCTGTTTTGTATTTGCCCGTAATTTTCAATGTCTTATTGTTACACTACTGGTAGCTTCTGCGAAATTCAGATTTTATGCTAGATCAGTTGTACAGTTGGTTTTTGCTTATCACGTCTGATGAATTGGTCACTCTCCATGGCTGCTTATTTCATTTGATTTTAGCGTTCAGACTGTAGTGTTTCTACGCTTGGAGCAGTATGACAATATGTTGCGTAATTTATGTTGGTGCATGGCAACTAATATTATTATAATTAGTGTTCTTTGAAAAATACTGTAAAATACTCTGTTTTTGTATTTGTTTAATGTGAATGAAGGATCTTGTGGTGCGGTTTTAAGACTTCGAGGTGCTGGACCAGGTTAGTGCCAGTTGAACAGCCTTTCCTCGCAACGAGATGGGAGTCACTCTGTTAAGATGCTACTGATCATTATTAAAATTTATAAAAGATGAGAATGGGATAAATGTTAATGTGACAATGTATCAGTTCTTTTCCAGCCTCATATAATTATAGATGCTTGATTGTGAATATAACATTATTTAATAAAAGCAGTGACTTATACACAGCTACAGTGCAATAACTTATTGAAAGGTGTGTTTAAAACAAATAAGTACGTGGATAATGAATTTAATTGGAAGTCTGTAACTGAAACGTTTATAATGTGTATAACGGAAGAATTATTTTGAAAGGCTCTAAAAGTTTCGAGTTGACCCAGAGCGCATTGAAATGTGATGATATATTAATATAAATGACCATAAGAACAGACACATTTTGATCCCGCGGCCATTATGAATCGAGACACAAAGAAATGGCTGATATTAGCTGATAGTGGGCACTTATTTAAATCAGCAAGGAAAGCTGAAAATTTGGGCCTCACTGTGGTTCGAACCTGTCTCTCCTGCTTACTAGACAGATGCACTGGGCACTGTGCCATCCCGAGACAGTGATCAGTGTTGCAGCTCGGCCTGCCCTCGCACACCCTCTGTCAGACCCAAATTCTCAACTCACACCACACACCACTGACGCAGCGCCGCTTGCCCATTGTCCTCATTACCAGCGGCGTCTCGCAAATTCCCGTGAGTTCGAGCGTGGTGTGCATCTGCATTGGAGGCATGAGATGGTCGTTCTCGCCTTAATTGTGTACGTAGTGCCTGTTGTTTCGGGCACATTTCAGGTAGGAGATAATTTCAATCTGGATTTTTGTATTCAGCACACCAGAATGTATAGAAACCATCTAATTTGGTTTACTAAGAAATCTGCTACGGGCCAGTGAGCTATTCAGAAGTTTAAGAGACCAGGAAGTTGTAGCTGGTTGCAGAACAACTCTACTTCCGCCAACGTAAATGCAGCGCGTATTCAGGATGAGAAATTAGGAATCACACAGAGGCATATAGACTCGTTTTCCCGGCACTTCATTTGTGAGTGGAAAAGGAAAGGATATGATTGTATTTGTACATGGCAGTTCCGCCATAAACTGCATGGCGGGTTGTAGAACATTCGTGTAGATGTAAATGAAAAGCATATATAAGTGGCGTTCTGGCCAGCAGTGTATGTGACATCGAGATGTGTGTGAGGACACTTGTAAAATTTCGCATCTATGTTTTGGCTCCAGACTAAGCGGTGACACTGGAGCACTTAGTATGGTGCAGAGTCTCGGACTTCTGTTTCTAAAATAATGCAGTGGCCAGTCAGTCACGTTTCTGTTGTACCGTTCTCGAACTTTCAGTTTTGTGTTTTTTAAATTTTTATTTATTTATTTCCTTTTTTGAGACCTTCAGAATTGACCGTAAATGTGATTGTAGCATTTCCATGTGTGGGTACAAAGAAGCATTATTTCAATACCTGTCGACTTTTTAGAACATTACATGCTTTAACTACTCTCGTTATCAAAAGAGACACTATATCTGACGCTTAGAAATGGCTGTCTTCCACCCTAACCAACATAGCATCATCATTAGAGATAACGACAGCGACAGCTTGTCTTGTAAATAACAGCAGCAAGAATGTCAAGAGTGACTGGGTCCGACATGTGGTTGTCGTGAGGAGTTCAGTATTAATTAATAGAACAGTACAGCACTCGATGCCACAAATGTTGGAAGAGTGCGTATGTTGTCGCAAGTCATCAAATGCTTTCAAGAGTGTAAGCAGGCTGTTTAGGTTTTTTATCGCTAACGCCACGTAGCGCTCTGTATGAAAATCACTCGCTGTGCTGTGTGCAGTCTGTGGCTGCTTTGCATTGTTGTTTGCTATTGTAGTGTTGGGCAGCTGGATGTGAACAGCGCGTAGCGTTGCGCAGTTGGAGGTGAGCCGCCAGCAGTGGTGAATGTGGGGAGTGAGATGGCGGAGTTTTGAGAGCGGATGATCTGGGCAGTAATATATATATATATATATATATATATATATATATATATATATATATATATATATATATGTATAATGACTTTTGAACATTATTAAGGTAAATACATTGTTTGTCCTCTATAAAAATCTTTCATTTGCAAACTAAGCCTATCAGTAGTTAGTGCCTTCAGTAGTTTGAATCTTTCATTTAGCGGGCAGTAGTGGCGCTCGCTGTATTGCAGTAGTTCGAGTAACGAAGATTTTTGTGAGGTAAGTGATTTGTGAAAGGTATAGGTTAATGTCAGTCAGGGCCATTATTTTGTAGGGATTATTGGAAGTCAGATTGCGTTGCGCTAAAAATATTGGCTGTCAGTTTAGTGTTGATCAGAATAGATAAAGAGCGAAATGTATGAGTATGTTCAGTTCTGCTCAGCTGTTTGTAAAGCAAATAACGTAAGGGGTTTACCAGCACAGTAATTCGTAAATTTTTCTAAGGGGACGTTTGAAGAGAAATCGACTCCGTCCGAGTAATGACGCGACACCTGTGATGGCGCCATTCCGATGGACAGACCAGTTCCTTAAGAGTATGGACGGGGCACCTAAGTGCATACAGAAGCATTTCTCTTTTATGCGAAGCTTTTCTTATACACTGGACAAAGGGTGCTCATTCCTCTAGTCATAACGTTTAGGAGATTCTTTACGGCATTTGTAAAGCAGAATATTACCTTCGTTATTTCTTATCCGCGTGTGCTCGTAACTGCAAGATTCCACAGTGCTATAAAAGAAACGTCCATTTAGCATCAGAATTACATATTCCTCGTATCGTGTGTACTCTTTCTGAACTGATTTCATGGGCGCTTGAGTGCTAGGGAATATTTACTGCTGACATGACCTCTAGAAGCTGCCTGGATCAGTTGGGTCGTTCAATGCAGGAGTGGCGTTGGCTCCAAAAGTTGTGGAAATCACGTGGGGCGAGATGTGGACTGCGCGGAAGATGTGCAGGGCGGCCGAGCTCAGCTACTGCAGCGTACTTGAAACAACCTTGGCAACGAGTGCGGAGCCCGCATGGCGATCAATTTTGAAATGGTAAATAGTGCACATAGTTTTCTTGATCTGTCTCGTTTTTATCTGAATACCATTCGTACATCGCATAACAGTAAAAATTTTATTTCAAAGGTTTCGAATTAAATTTTATCGTCCAATCTTGACTACACATCTCCTGAGTCTACGTACAAAATAAGTTTTATTCAACCCATTTTGTTTCAATGAACATAATAAAAAACTTTATGTGAACAAAATTACCCCGTCTCAAAGTTTCCATAACGAAATTTCAGATTATTGTATCGAATAAATAGTACCATTTTGTGGCGATAAAATCAAAGATTCCAAAGGTGTATAATTCTCTAAAAATTGGTGTTTCAATTAAAGAAGTGCTGTGATTTAGAAAATTACAAATGTGTAGAACATACGTGCACAAAAACCAAATTATAGAAGGACTTAGAGTGCACCACTTTTACACACATAACCTGCACTTCATTTGTCTGCGTCATACGAACGATTTTCAAGTCTTTCAACAGAGCTCAACTTTTATCACTTAAATATCAGATTCAGAGATGCGTTCTCAATATGTACATCATTATGAAAAGACATGAACGTCAGTATTGGGACAACATGTGTTTCGGGACAAAGTACTGTCATCCAAGATGTCAGCGATTACGTCATCCAAGATGACAGTGAAAACGTCATTCGAGATGGCGCATGTTGGTGGGAAGTTTGAATTTTGGTTACCTCCACTAACCTAACCCCCACCACAAGAAAAATGGCGGGAAGTTCAAATTTCAACATGATAATGCGTCACGCCTAGGAACATGGCGGGAATAAGGTGCTTGTCTTTATTATTTCATCAATTTCAAGTACGTGTGCCCACCGTGAGCTCTGGAGCCCAGCTGGCTTAGTTCACATCATCGCCACCAGAGGACGCTATAGTGACGTCGGTTGATGACACTAGATCGTCCACACTCTCTCGCACGGCGCCACCGGCCCGCGTCCATACAACTGCTTACATCAGACACCATTGGTCGCCATCTCCATACATGTGCCATACATAGTCTTCTGTAAACATACCAACTAAACTAACACCCACATCTCACATCTAACCTATCAATTACCCAAGTACTTAATTCCATTTCAATTTTAATCATATTCAATAAGTGAATTTAAAATTTCAATATTCAATTAGCAAATGAGAAGTTCGACATTTTCCCACTATCAGCGCCGTGTTCATTCATGACATAGCAACCCGCCACCCCTACAATGCCGCACTCCTATTGGCTGCTGCAATACTCACACGATTTGACCTCCTTGAATCTAGGACGTGGAGTAAATATTTACCAATCGCACACCCACCTGTACTTGGAATCAAATATTTAAAGTCTCCACCACGATCCTCAACCCAACACCATGCCCCCTTACCACCCCCTGTTAACGGGCTAACGCGTACTAACCTGCACTAATGTGTACTAACGTGCACAGTGCATGACTTCAACCAAAATGGTGGGGCGAAATGACGGGAAAACAGATCTGAACACAAGTCTTACTTTGCAGGCCTTGTCTCCACCATGAGATTTACTATCCAACTGACATAGTACACATTACTGCCATCACATCACACTGTCATCCCTCTTATCACCTAATCCCAGATGGTGGTCAGTAGGGGCGAGAATTATGCTAAAATTACTCAGGCTGCACTAGGCTGCTGGGGAGAGTAAGGAAGGACTCCGCTCTATTTACTTTCGAACATTTTATTTAGAGATCGAATATATTTGTCACACCGAGGCAAAACACTCTCCATTCAGCACAAATGTCTCTAGACACACTCAGTACTCGTAAGCTGTCCAAATATCTCATAGCACAGCCTACACACCTGCTCGCGAAATAAAGCAATCAGTGCCTGCAAGCACCCTCCGCGGACCCCTGTCCAGAGACCCGATGACGTGGCGCGGCCGTCAGCTGTCAAACCACGCACAGGCCCCATGCCAGGGTCCCGCAAGTGGCCGCATCTCATTCGTATTTCACTTATGAGAAATTCCTATCCAAATACGTGTTCACCTAGACACACGTGCTGACGTGATTGGGCGGGAGCGCAACTGCAAGCTGCAGTCGAACGCAGGCGGAAGTTGTATGCAGGCGCCGTTGATGGCCGGGGTCTTATTTACAGGGCGCGCCCTCCAAGCAGGACCGCGTGCGTGGGGCGTCCCTCGCTACCCTCACTCTAACTGCGGTCCGGCCAAGACGCTGCAGAATTCCGTCCCACAACAGCAGAACCTGCTTTCTCCTCAGCGATTCTCACGGACCGTACGTCACGTTTGACTGACGCTTCACCTCGCGTAGCTACATACCACTGCAAACGCATCCAGCAACATTATCAATCTTATACTCAAGTCACATTGCTATCTAAAATAATAACCAAGTCCAACTCTAGTAAATTCCATTGTTGTTGTTGTTGTGGTCTTCAGTCCTGAGACTGGTTTGATGCAGCTCTCCATGCTACTCCATCCTGTGCAAGCTTCTTCATCTCCCAGTACCTACCACAACCTACATCCTTCTGAACCTGCTTAGTGTATTCATCTCTTGGTCTCCCCCTACAATTTTTACCCTCAACGCTGCCCTCCAATACTAAATTGGTGATCCCTTGATGCCTCAGAACATGTATTACCAACCGATCCCTTCCTCTAGTCAAGTTGTGCCACAGACTTCTCTTCTCCCCAATCCTATTCAGTACTTCCTCATTAATTACGTGATCTACCCATCTAGTCTTCAGCACTCTTCTGTAGCACCACATTTCAAAAGCTTCTATTCTCTTCTTGTCCAAACTTTTTAACGTCCATGTTTCACTTCCATACATGGCTACACTCCATACAAATACTTACAGAAATGACTTCCTGACACTTAAAGCTATACTCGATGTTAACAAATTTCTCTTCTTCAGAAACGCTTTTCTTGCCATTGCCAGTCTACATTTTATATCCTCTCTACTTCGACCATCATCAGTTATTTTGCTCCCCAAATAGCAAAACTCCTTTACTACTTTAAGTGTCTCATTTCCTAATCTAATTCCCTCAGCATCACCCGACTTAATTCGACTACATTCCATTATCCTTGTTTGCTTTTGTTGATGTTCATCTTATATCCTCCTTTCAAGACACTGTCCATTCCATTCAACTGCTCTTCCAAGTCCTTTGCTGTCTCTGCCAGAATTACAATGTCATCGGCGAACCTCAAAATTTTTACACTCCTGGAAATTGAAATAAGAACACCGTGAATTCATTGTCCCAGGAAGGGGAAACTTTATTGACACATTCCTGGGGTCAGATACATCACATGATCACACTGACAGAACCACAGGCACATAGACACAGGCAACAGAGCATGCACAATGTCGGCACTAGTACAGTGTATATCCACCTTTCGCAGCAATGCAGGCTGCTATTCTCCCATGGAGACGATCGTAGAGATGCTGGATGTAGTCCTGTGGAACGGCTTGCCATGCCATTTCCACCTGGCGCCTCAGTTGGACCAGCGTTCGTGCTGGACGTGCAGTCCGCGTGAGACGACGCTTCATCCAGTCCCAAACATGCTCAATGGGGGACAGATCCGGAGATCTTGCTGGCCAGGGTAGTTGACTTACACCTTCTAGAGCACGTTGGGTGGCACGGGATACATGCGGACGTGCATTGTCCTGTTGGAACAGCAAGTTCCCTTGCCGGTCTAGGAATGGTAGAACGATGGGTTCGATGACGGTTTGGATGTACCGTGCACTATTCAGTGTCCCCTCGACGATCACCAGTGGTGTACGGCCAGTGTAGGAGATCGCTCCCCATACCATGATGCCGGGTGTTGACCCTGTGTGCCTCGGTCGTATGCAGTCCTGATTGTGGCGCTCACCTGCACGGCTGCCAAACACGCATACGACCATCATTGGCACCAAGGCAGAAGCGACTCTCATCGCTGAAGACGACGCGTCTCCATTCGTCCCTCCATTCACGCCTGTCGCGACACCACTGGAGGCGGGCTGCACGATGTTGGGGCGTGAGCGGAAGACGGCCTAACGGTGTGCGGGACCGTAGCCCAGCTTCATGGAGACGGTTGAGAATGGTCCTCGCCGATACCCCAGGAGCAACAGTGTCCCTAATTTGCTGGGAAGTGGCGGTGCGGTCCCCTACGGCACTGCGTAGGATCCTACGGTCTTGGCGTGCATCCGTGCGTCGCTGCGGTCCGGTCCCAGGTCGACGGGCACGTGCATCTTCCGCCGACCACTGGCGACAACATCGATGTACTATGGAGACCTCACGCCCCACGTGTTGAGCAATTCGGCGGTACGTCCACCCGGCCTCCCGCATGCCCACTATACCCCCTCGCTCAAAGTCCGTCAACTGCACATACGGTTCACGTCCACGCTGTCGCGGCATGCTACCAGTGTTAAAGACTGCGATGGAACTCCGTATGCCACGGCAAACTGGCTGACACTGACGGCGGCGGTGCACAAATGCTGCGCAGCTAGCGCCATTCGACGGCCAACACCGCGGTTCCTGGTGTGTCCGCTGTGCCCTGCGTGTGATCATTGCTTGTACAGCCCTCTCGCAGTGTCCGGAGCAAGTATGGTGGGTCTGACACACCGGTGTCAATGTGTTCTTTTTTCCATTTCCAGGAGTGTATTTCTTCTCCATGGATTTTAATACATACTCCGAATTTTTCTTTTGTTTCTTTCACTGCTTGCTCAATATACAGATTGAATAGGATCGGGGAGAGACTACAACCCTGTCTCACTCCCTTCCCAACCACTGCTTCCCTTTCATGTCCCTCGACTCTTATAACTGCCATCTGGTTTCTGTACAAATTATAAATAGCCTTTCTCTCCCTGTATTTTACCCCTGCCACCCTCAGAATTTGAAAGAGAGTATTCCAGTCAACATTAGCCCCCTAGAAATACTTAACATGCGGTTTTGTACTAGATTTCGTCTTCTCTCAGCTTTTATGCACGGAAATTCGTGCCCTAACAGAACCTCGTTACGAGAATAACGCACAATAACGTCCAGTGCAGTCTTCCTCGCTGACCTAACCACACCACATTATACCATCCCCGCTCTCAACATACGCAAATGTTCGCACAGAAATGTAGAGGCTCCCATATCCCAGCACATACGATGGAGCATTCTTATCTGCTCTGGTCCAATTTACTCGCCGAATTACTGATGCCACCGGTATCGAAGCACGATCCACATATTCTCTCTGGTGATTTCAGTCGTTATACTAAACGGAACGCTAAATTGCATTGACACTTAAACCAACAAAATGCTCTGCCCATTATCAAATACACACCAGAGTCATTATATTATACCATTTTCGCTATACTTCTTGGTATCAAGCACACAGCATTAGCCTCTCGAGAGCTAATGCAACATAATTCCCGACATGTGGACTCAAAATCATATCTCTACAAACACGAAACTTTAGCTACGTGGAGAGTCCTCTAGACCACTGAGTAACTAGAAACAAACCAATAAAAAATCATATTTCAAACCGCGAATACCGATCACGCTGATCTAACATACTCCAAATCATCCATATAATTTACAAGCCAGTAAGGTCTTTCCCATGTCTAGAGAATAGGCAAACGTATCTTCCACACACCACATTCGATCTTCTATCAACTAAATAAAGACCTGAAATGTCCAGAAACAGTCAACCCAACAATTTGCATTGGAGGGAATAACACTCAATCTCAGTCATACTACCTTCTCAAAGTTCCACTCGATCACGAAATGGTATAATATTATGGCGAAAATACGCGTGTTTTTGTAATCGCAAAATCTGCAGCTGTGCATAGAAAAGCGAGCAGGCAAGGAAGGAGAGAGAGTAACGCGTTTGTGTCGAGGTGAAACGATCGCTAATTTCTAGAACAGGTCAGAGAGTGACTTCGGTTTGCTATTGTAAATGGGGGGATTTTGTAAGATGTGGGATGTGAACTGTATGTTCACTAGATCGACACGGTACTCGGTGATATATTGCTGGGATGGTGATCGGTTTCACACTCCAATATGCTTGCGAGTCTGATATGTATTTCATGATCTGTAAAAAAAATTTTTCATGTGCTGTACAGATACAAAAGATATCTGAAGTGTTTGTCTAAAATGTGTATAGATTGTATTGTAAAGTTAATGTGGCTTACGTTGTGTAAACTGTGTATATATTGCATTGTAAAGATGGATAGTTTTTATCTTATGGAATGACTAGAGACGATGACTGTGTGTCCTATGGTGACGGATGTATAGATACAACAGTCTGATAATGACGAGGGTAAGAGTGATAACTTTACAGTGCAAAATTATATTCGCTATAAATACTGAAGTACAGTCAACCAGAGGAGAGATTATATATACATTGATTGGTGTCAGACTGTTGCACAAATAGTAATATTTAATTGTACTTAGAGTGGTAAATATGTTCCTGACTTCCAATATTATTGTGACTCTGATATCTTTTTGATAATGGGGAGAGCATTTTGCTGGTTTAAGTGTCAATGCAATTTAGCGTTCCGTTTAATATAACGACTGAAAGCACCAGAGAGAATATGTGGATCGTGCTTCGATACGGGCGGCATCGTATGTGCTGGGATATGGGAGCCTCTACATTTCTGTGCGAGCATTTGCTTATGTTGAGAGCGGGGTTGGTATAATGTGGTGGGGTTAGGTCAGCGAGAAAGACTGCACTGGACGTTATTGTGCGTTATTCTCGTAACGAGGTTCTGTTAGGGCATGAATTTCCGTGCATAAAAGCTGAGAGAAGACGAAATCTAGTACAAAACCGCATGTTAAGTATTTCTAGGGGGCTAATGTTGACTGGAATACTCTCTTTCAAATTCTGAAGGTGGCAGGGGTTAAATACAGGGAGCGAAAGGCTATTTATAACTTGTACAGAAACCAGATGGCAGTTATAAGAGTCGAGGGACATGAAAGGGAAGCAGTGGTTGGGAAGGGAGTGAGACAGGGTTGTAGTCTCTCCCCGATCCTATTCAATCTGTATATTGAGCAAGCAGTGAAGGAAACAAAAGAAAAATTCGGAGTATGTATTAAAATCCATGGAGAAGAAATAAAAACTTTGAGGTTCGCCGATGACATTGTAATTCTGTCAGAGACAGCAAAGGACTTGGAAGAGCAGTTGAATGGAATGGACAGTGTCTTGAAAGGAGGATATAAGATGAACATCAACAAAAGCAAAACAAGGATAATGGAATGTAGTCGAATTAAGTCGGGTGATGCTGAGGGAATTAGATTAGGAAATGAGACACTTAAAGTAGTAAAGGAGTTTTGCTATTTGGGGAGCAAAATAACTGATGATGGTCGAAGTAGAGAGGATATAAAATGTAGACTGGCAATGGCAAGAAAAGCGTTTCTGATGAAGAGAAATTTGTTAACATCGAGTATAGCTTTAAGTGTCAGGAAGTCATTTCTGTAAGTATTTGTATGGAGTGTAGCCATGTATGGAAGTGAAACATGGACGTTAAAAAGTTTGGACAAGAAGAGAATAGAAGCTTTTGAAATGTGGTGCTACAGAAGAATGCTGAAGACTAGAAGGGTAGATCACGTAATTAATGAGGAAGTACTGAATAGGACTGGGGAGAAGAGAAGTTTGTGGCACAACTTGACTAGAGGAAGGGATCGGTTGGTAATACATGTTCTGAGGCATCAAGGGATCACCAATTTAGTATTGGAGGGCAGCGTTGAGGGTAAAAATTGTAGGGGGAGACCAAGAGATGAATACACTAAGCAGGTTCAGAAGGATGTAGGTTGTGGTAGGTACTGGGAGATGAAGAAGCTTGCACAGGATGGAGTAGCATGGAGAGCTGCATCAAACCAGTCTCAGGACTGAAGACCACAACAACAACAACAATGGAATTTACTAGAGTTGGACTTGGTTATTATTTTAGATAGCAATGTGACTTGAGTATAAGATTGATAATGTTGCTGGATGCGTTTGCAGTGGTATGTAGCTACGCGAGGTGAAGCGTCAGTCAAACGTGACGTACGGTCCGTGAGAATCGCTGAGGAGAAAGCAGGTTCTGCTGTTGTGGGACGGAATTCTGCAGCGTCTTGGCCGGACCGCAGTTAGAGTGAGGGTAGCGAGGGACGCCCCACGCACGCGGTCCTGCTTGGAGGGCGCGCCCTGTAAATAAGACCCCGGCCATCAACGGCGCCTGCATACAACTTCCGCCTGCGTTCGACTGCAGCTTGCAGTTGCGCTCCCGCCCAATCACGTCAGCACGTGTGTCTAGGTGAACACGTATTTGGATAGGAATTTCTCATAAGTGAAATACGAATGAGATGCGGCCACTTGCGGGACCCTGGCATGGGGCCTGTGCGTGGTTTGACAGCTGACGGCCGCGCCACGTCATCGGGTCTCTGGACAGGGGTCCGCGGAGGGTGCTTGCAGGCACTGATTGCTTTATTTCGCGAGCAGGTGTGTAGGCTGTGCTATGAGATATTTGGACAGCTTACGAGTACTGAGTGTGTCTAGAGACATTTGTGCTGAATGGAGAGTGTTTTGCCTCGGTGTGACAAATATATTCGATCTCTAAATAAAATGTTCGAAAGTAAATAGAGCGGAGTCCTTCCTTACTCTCCCCAGCAGCCTAGTGCAGCCTGAGTAATTTTAGCATAATTCTCGCCCCTACTGACCACCATCTGGGATTAGGTGATAAGAGGGATGACAGTGTGATGTGATGGCAGTAATGTGTACTATGTCAGTTGGATAGTAAATCTCATGGTGGAGACAAGGCCTGCAAAGTAAGACTTGTGTTCAGATCTGTTTTCCCGTCATTTCGCCCCACCATTTTGGTTGAAGTCATGCACTGTGCACGTTAGTACACATTAGTGCAGGTTAGTACGCGTTAGCCCGTTAACAGGGGGTGGTAAGGGGGCATGGTGTTGGGTTGAGGATCGTGGTGGAGACTTTAAATATTTGATTCCAAGTACAGGTGGGTGTGCGATTGGTAAATATTTACTCCACGTCCTAGATTCAAGGAGGTCAAATCGTGTGAGTATTGCAGCAGCCAATAGGAGTGCGGCATTGTAGGGGTGGCGGGTTGCTATGTCATGAATGAACACGGCGCTGATAGTGGGAAAATGTCGAACTTCTCATTTGCTAATTGAATATTGAAATTTTAAATTCACTTATTGAATATGATTAAAATTGAAATGGAATTAAGTACTTGGGTAATTGATAGGTTAGATGTGAGATGTGGGTGTTAGTTTAGTTGGTATGTTTACAGAAGACTATGTATGGCACATGTATGGAGATGGCGACCAATGGTGTCTGATGTAAGCAGTTGTATGGACGCGGGCCGGTGGCGCCGTGCGAGAGAGTGTGGACGATCTAGTGTCATCAACCGACGTCACTATAGCGTCCTCTGGTGGCGATGATGTGAACTAAGCCAGCTGGGCTCCAGAGCTCACGGTGGGCACACGTACTTGAAATTGATTAAATAATAAAGACAAGTACCTTACTCCCGCCATGTTCCTAGGCGTGAAGCATTATCATGTTGGAATTTGAACTTCCCGCCATTTTTCTTGTGGTGGGGGTTATGTTAGTGGAGGTAGGCCAAGTGTCCTATCTTCCCGCGATTTTCTTTGCTTAGTGGAGATAACCATGTTGTGGCGCATTATCCTGTCGGAGTTAGCTCCCATTTTCTTCGAGTGGGGATTACGTTAGTGGAGGTAGCTCAATTGACCTTTTCCGACCATAATTCAAACTTCCTGCCAAAATCCGCCATCTTGAATGACGTCATCTCCGCCATTCTGGATGATGTCATCGCTGCTATCTTAGATAATAGTACTTAGTCCCCGTACGCAATTTGTGCCATTACTAACGTCTGCCAACCAAATGATTATTTTTGGGAAAAAATATAATCTTGTTCACCCACATTAAAAGAATGTCTTTTGGAAAAAAAAGTAACACCTAATAAATACGCAAAAATGGAGTTTCAATCCCATAAATACAAGACCCACTCCACATACCCACTGATGTCAATGGTGTGTAACATATAATATGCAACAGCCCGACAAAAGATGCATATTATTTTCAAAAACTTGTACGTATAAGTAAATACTACCCTACATTATTTTCAGTGTCCAGTTATGGTTTTTTGTCCTCCTGGACTTCGCTAAGACTGAATTAATTTTATGTACCATGATCTGAGAACGATATTTATAATTATGTTTGCTCAGCTGTGACCTTTAGAATACTAAGATACCACGTGGAATAAGAAATACCAATAATATGAAGTTTACACAATCTAGTTTGTATACAGTATATCAGTAATAATGTGAGAATGTAAGATGAAACACAGTTAAGAAAACTAGGAATATAATATTGCCTTGTTTCTGCTAAAAATCCCAATGAAATGCCTTCATTTGATGAATCACGCGTGCCTGAGTCAACTCTTTAGCAAAAGTGTAATCGGAGCAGTAGACATTTGCGTCCTGCTCATGTGATGCTCCACATATGAAAAGGAAATTACTCGATGCGAGAAACTGGAGCATTGGAAAGGATAACGGTAGGCGATGGACTAACATCATCGATATAATACTTATAGTATCTTCAGTGAGTACTGTACTGAACAAAATACGTACATTCACATTAAGAATAATGAATATTGATATTAAGACTACAGACATGATTTTGACCAGTACTGAAAACGAGAACCACACCTTATCAAAACCATGCTCGGATATCCTTCCAGCAGGTCCCAGATGCCAGTGCAGGACTACTCCTAGTCAACACTGTGGTTCAACTTTCAGCATAGTCATCTTCTCCCGAAATTAAATCCATCTTACTGTAAAGCTCCCTTCTTATATTTATACAGGAACACTTCTGGTAGTTCGCCCTTCATTTGTGGGTATAATAGGGGAGGAAGCTTAGTAAAGACACGAACAATGTTCTGCCACGTAGTGCATCTTAACTTGTGGTGTGTGTCTCTGTGTGTGTGTGTGCGTGTGTGTGTGTGTGCGTGTGTGTGTGTGTGTTTATCTTTGTGTATAAGACCTGTGAGTTATAGAAAAAAATCCAGATACTTTACGTGAAGAAATTGTTTGCAAATTGGTGTTGCTCTTATATTGCACATTTTAAATTTTTGTGTAATTTTTCTTGTGCTACAACAGTTTAGTTCCATTTCATGTTAAAATGTGATTCGTGAAGTTTGAGCATTTGGGATAAAGGAAAGTGGTGCGTCTTGGCCCTTAAATCTGCAAATGCAAAAATTTACATCCAGACAAAACAAATTACACCCTGAAGAAGTGGTTGGATGTCGATGTAACCTCGGAGATGTACATGGAGTCTACTGGTATGTAAATTATTTGAACTGCAGATCTCTTTGACAGGTGGAACGGCCACTGAAGTGTATTACTTGTATCCGTGTTTAGTGTTGTTACCAAGCCTAGTGGGATGTACACATGGGCCCAGAAAAATGTAGACACTCTCTGATAGTCGATATTAATGGAACAATATGACATAAAGTTACAATTCTTGCGCGGTGGTAGGTTAGTTTACGTGTTCAAAGTGACCACCATTAGCAGCGAAACAACGTCGATGCTGCTGAACTGTTGACCCAACTACGTCTGTCATTATCGCCGGTGTGACTGCTGCGCAGGACGCCTCGGTGGTTTCTTGTAGCTCTTCAGTGTTGCTTGCTTCTGTTATATGCTTCGCTTTTCGCCCATAGGTAGAAATCAAGATGTGTAACGTCTGCAGACTGTAATGGGTACTCAACAACTCCCCTTCGACCTATGCATCGTCCAAGTAGATATACATCGAAATGGGCTCTGACATCTCTGTGGCAGTGAGGCAGAGCACTATCTTGTTACAGTGAAATCGTTCATTTCCAAACCCCTCTCGGGTGGCAGGTAAAATCGACGTTTGCAGTACATGAAGGTACACGTCATCCGACTGGTATCTTCAAAGAAGACTGGACTGATAAAACGGCCGATGACTGCTCTGCAAACCATTCATCCTCGCGAAGCATGCCTTCAAACCACTCGCAGTACTCCACCCTTCGACCCACGTTGTCCTCCTTCGTAGTGTGCAGCACTCTTAGAATGTATACTTTCCACTTTGCAACCTTCAGAATTGGTCATGCGTGTCACTGGCATACCCCACTTTCACGTGCACCCCGCTTCACAGACTTCTGACGTGACCTAGTAAAATGTTGCAAAACAGGAGCGCTGGACTCTGGACTTGCTGATGTTTGTGTCGGGGAAACCTTTCGTTATGGTCTCGGCTTCAAATTTATCCCAAATACGATAAATTGTTGTATGTCTTGGTAGCTGGGTTCTGTTCACACTACACCACTGCCGTTGTATGTCCATCATGTTTCCGTATTTTCTGTACCTTTTCAGTACAGCCTTGCGTTACTCAAACGACAACCTTACTTGTTTCATTGCTGCACTGTCGTCTGCCGGAAAATGAGCGCCAATATCTGTTGAGAAAACAATAGACTGTACTACCGCGTAAAATTGCAACACATGTCAATTGTTCCAAAGATATTAGCTATCAAAGAATGTCTATTTTTTTCTGAACCCATATGTAGAAGGAGCGTGAACAGAGTATGGTGTTGACTTACCAGTGTCAAGGAAACAGAGGTACCACGCGCTCGCGGAAGATAGAATTATCAGCTTCCTATAGAATTTGAATTTATTGTGCGTCTTCATTTGGCCTGGCGACCGAAATGTGCTATATACACATTTGTGGGATGTTCGGATGTGACAGTAGACAGATGTTGGACATGCAGTGGAATGGGGAAGGCGTACTCATCATGAAAGCTCTGGTCTACAACAGCTGAGCACCACAAGGGAAGATCGCCATTTGGTTCACTAACCAATTCGTTACTTCAGATCTGTGCCTGTCATCCAGTAACAGTATTCTGTGCATTTGGCCCTTTTGATGTTAGACTGCCATCATCTGGACTAACGTATTACCATCAAACATATAGGCCACCAACAACACCACAACACCGTGGTGCTGTCATGGGTTACAAAGGGCTTCTGAAGAAATACATCTCAACAATATGCTCTGTGATGAACCACGGATTTGCACCCTCTAGATAATTACCATCGGGAAGTATGGCCCTGCCTGGGAAGAAGTCCCACATTTCCAATGTTTTGGAGAAGCTCATTGGGCTACTACTGGTGTCTTGCCATGAGCAGCCATCAGATGTAAAGTGGCAAGATTTTGGCACCATACATTTAATATTCTTCTACATTCATTTTTACGTTATATCACTGTTTACTAGGCATTTTAGTGGCTCATACTGGCTAGCCACCACGTACAAACAATATCTGTAGTACTGCATGTCACTGTCAGAGAATTAATGAAGGCTGAGCACTGACAGGAAATCGCAGGGAACCACATCTTCCTCAGAAGCCACTACTGGCTGAAGAAGGGCTGGGACTTGCAGTACCCAGCAGAGGTGCGACATTTCTGCCCTCAGAGAGACCACAGCACGGCCATTTTACGACGGACAGAATGGTTGGGTGGTTGCTCTCTGGTGGAATGTAAAAAAGCTCACAATAGCACACCAGGAGAAAGAGTGTTGGGGGCGGAAGAATGCGAAAGGACATCCTTTCAGTGTGAAGGAATGCTTAGGGTCACAACCGTTGGGAGTGACCTGACTTAAGAGGAATCTTCTCACAGGAAGAACTGGGACACACTTCCTGCCGAAAAGAAGAGACACGTTTTTGATTGACGGAGTGCTAAGGATGTAGAAGGGGAAATGCAAACTTCCAGAAAACCTTTTGTGAGGTAATGTTTAGTAACGGCCAGAGGGATTCGTCGCCTGAGCGCAATGTAGACGCCACATGTCCAAGAGGGTGTCCGTACGGCAAGAGTGAGGGCTTCCCTGTGGGGACTGATCAGAGACCTTCCCTGCGGGATCGATCAAAGACATTTCCCTCCACGGACTGAACCATAGTGGAGAATCTGGTGGTTGTACTTAAAGAAGCGTCGCTTTCGACACAGTGAGCGCGTGGAATCTTTTCTCCAAGACGGAGTTGTTATTCTGTTTACTCGAGTGATGATTCTGTAACTCTGTGTGGAGTCTGACACGGTGAACTGCTCCTGTGTGGGAGAATACCTGAGTCGGATTTCTGTACCTGACGAGTGAGCAAACAGAAACCTTGACTCGTGTTCTGTCTGCTACCGAGATAATTTCATCCCTATAAGGTAGCAGACGCCGTACTGCGTCCTCTGGGTAGGCAGAGGACTGCAGCTGCGCCACGTAAGTCACGGGCACATCGGCCAACGCCCCAGTGAACCGATCATTGCTGCAGTACTTTAACAGCTGATATGTGCTCTCTGGTTTGGCGGACAGGGAAACACTCAGGGTAAATTTGCTGCGTTCCGTTTGCTTGTCTACTAAACGTTTCCTGAAAGAGCCAGTCAGGATGGAGGTCTGCTGCTTCTCAACGCTCAGAAGTGTCAGCCATCTATGTGTCCAACTAAAAATTTGGGGGATGGGGTGGTCTAAAGAAAGTCTATTTTAACTTCTGCCAATCTGGAAATTATATGCAAGGTAGAATCTGATATTGTGTGCTTCCTATTTGTATAATTTTTTTTCACTCTGTATGGTTTTAGAGAAATGTTTACGGTGTCCACACTGTGGTTCATTCTAGTAGCATCTCGATAAGAATTATTGGTTTTCTGTGCTAAACTGAAGTAAAATCACAGCACAAGACATCGTTTAATGGAAATCCCTAGGTATACGCTGTCAATTGCAGCGTCATCTGAATCATTTGTGATCGTGTGAATCCCACTGCGGGGACAACGTTAGACGACCACACATCCTGCACGCCACATGTTACCTGCTCCACGGTGCTTTACACGGGTAATACTTCAGGTCACGAGTGGCAGTAATTGCGGAATGGAAACTATGATGACATAACTTTTACACCACGCTTATCCTGCGTCCTCCTGTGTTGCCTCTCTGCAAGTGTATGGTGGTAGCATTTTTTAGTAGGACAATGCTCCTACACGATTTAAACATGTTTCTATACAATGTGTGAATTATGTTGAGGTACTACTATGGGCAGCAAGACCTCCAGATCTGTCACCAACAGAACATGTGTGGGACCAACTAGGTTGTCAACTCTGTCACATTGTCAGTACAGAGGATATCAACAACCAACTAAAACAGCTGTTGTCAGCTTGTCACTGGAGAGGACACAACAGCTTCCTAACCAAACTACTGTTTGCATCCAGGCCATAGGGGTGCAGCGTCATACAGGTAAGTGGGCTCACACTGCCACACTCTTCATACATTTGGCTCAATTTTCTAATCACTGAAATATCATCCCATACCAGCAACTGTGGGCACACATAGTCCCCATCCCCACACAGCTGTCTCCACAGCACATCTTGTGTCGTGCCATTGCCCCAGCCCTCGCAGTGTGCAGCGTCTGCAAGACTCTCACACCATTGCGACAGCACAGTCCGTCGTTAATTACAAGGAGAGACAGGCTGGTGCAGAGGCGTTACAGCAGCTAGCAGCTTGCTGATGAATTCCTGGTGGCGCACGCAACCTTTACTCAGCAAGACCCTCGCGAAAATATATAGGTTGAACACACAGATATTTATCGCTCCAGTGCCAACGATGGAGTGTGGACGGCCCCTGCCCCTGCCTGGCGCTAGCTGGACCTTTCTGATTCACACACCTGCCGTCCATTCCCTAAACGTGCTGCAGTGCTACTAATGTTGTAAGAACAGCATTCCTTAACATCGCACAGTAGTTACCTGTACTGCCTCTCCCACATACGGAACCTACAGTCTCCTGTCCAAACATATTAGGACCTGTCAGACCCGGTACAGACACAACAAGAAGCCAGACAAAGAACTCCCTTATCTATATATTCTCAGTGCTACAGATTTGAATACCTACGATACTCCATTCTTTTAATCCTCAGGTGTGCTTCCAATACTGTTATCCCCAAGTGGACATTCCAGTCCTTATAATATTTCAGAATACAGCAAACGAGAAAAACAATTATTCTGGCTGTGACATAATTTTCTTGACATTTCACAGCACTTGAGGTCCCGTGATACATTTATTGTGCAGGTGAGCTTCCTTTGATGTGACTGGTCAATGCACACCCCCACCACAACATTCATATACTACCAGATGCCCACACCTGTGAGCGATACTGTATATAAATATCGCAATCCTGTTACTTGAAAATCATTGCAGTTTCAGATGGTTAATTATCTGTCATTGTTGCAGTAATCATCCTTCAGATACTGGATGAGCTTGAAAAACAACTTAAAGTTGAACAGCATACAATCAATGTATGTTTCATTCCAGTGTGGTGTTAGTTTCAGTATACTGAATGAGATGGCTGGCAGTTACAAATATTTTTTCATATTTTGCCAGTGAAGATGTGTGTACATTGATGTCTTCCCCAAAGGGCAACGATACTGAGGAATATCTTAAATAGCAAATACTCAGTCAAGGAACAGGGGCCTGGGCTGATGTGCTGGAGCCAACACCTAAGCAGACTGCTCCAAAATTTTAAAAGATGAAGCTGTTCCACAGGATACTGTTGTACACTCCCAGGATGATAGGAAGTAATATGTGTATACATTTACATGTTTCACTTTTGTGTGTATCTGCTTGGGACTGCAGTAATTATGATGATGATGATGATGACGATGATGTACCAAACTCACAACTGACATGCGACTCTGATGTGCATATCTGGATAGTGGATGTGCCTGATGATCTCAAGATAATGATGTCACACTGGCGTAATACAGACATCGATTTTGCTTTAGGTAAGAACACAACAATTCAGTATTTGCACATGTATTATAAATATCTAGTATTATAAAATGGCTCTGAGCACTATGGGACTTAACATCTGTGGTCATCAGTCCCCTAGAACTACTTAAACCTAACTAACCTAAGGACATCACACACATCCATGCCCGAGGCAGGATGCCAACCTGCGACCATAGCGGTCACGCAGTTCCAGACTGAAGCGCCTAGAACTGCATGGCCACACTGGCCGGCTCTAGTATTATAAATATCCAATACTAATGTATCTCATTATTTGCTTCTACAGGAGCATTTCAACCATCCAGAGATGGACTTAGGATGCAATCACCATGACATGGTCTGACATCACATTTAACACCTGCAAGTCCTCCAAAACCTGTTCTGGTCCACCTTGTTCCTCACAGCCTGCCACGTCAACTCCACACTCACCACAGAATCTGTCATGATGACAGCACTGTGGGCTGTAAGGGGTCAACCGCCCCTTATGTATTGTGAACAACATATCTTTGGCTCACACAGATCACAGTATGTCAGACAAAGGGAGTAACTGCCCTATTCGTGCTATTTAGACAAAAGATATAGATCATTAACAACAAAGTATGTACCGATTATTGATACCTGTTATTCCAGTTAGCTTTGTTGGATTTGATACGAAACAACTCCCATAAAAATACTAACTGATCAGCCTTTATCAGGTGCACATGGTCAAACTGTTTTAAACTGTTTGGCTATAATCCACTAGTCAATAACGGTGGGTTGAATTGGGAGTGTTTCAGGCCCTACCCCCTTGCATCCTGGGCCATTCCTTTTGGCACAGACTTCAACCTCCACTGCCAACAGTTGTGGTAGTACTCTGACTAGCTGCAGACCTCTGGCCTGTTCTACTAATGATATAGGCACACGCCTGGCTAGTAGCTTGCCATATTTAAATAACTCAGTGATGGCAATTCCATTTGAAGACTAGATATCATTTTCCCACATGGATATTGTGCTACTGGGTACAGAGGCACCATATGTATACTTCACTTTTGTCTATGCGTTCAAGAATGAGAGTTTTCCAGAGACGCTCACCATTAAGTGTAGCACATTATTATGCTGTAAACTGACACATACAAAAAAAAACAACTTTTCCAAGACGCAGGAAAGAGGATCTAGTAAGGCACTAAGCCTAGAACTCCACATTGATGTCCAATCTCATGTTAAATGGAGGGTCCAGCTATATACAGCTTCCACAAGATATCAATAACAAGAACGCTATTACTAATGTCGAAAATCTTAATCAAACTCCTTTTGTATGGTCAATCCTGGCAAGTGAGAGAAATTATTGTGTCATCCAAGTAGATTCCATGATCATAACATTGTCTGTGTGACTAGTAACTTTAATAGTACTTAAACTTCAGGACACAAGGAAAGTTGAGGGGCAGAATACCGACGTAATGGTTCATCTTTATGGCTTGAAGAAAAGCAAACCAGATTATAATATTTTAAAGTCACAAACTAGATTCTTGGACCCCTTCATTCATCCAGTTATGAGAGTTAACATAACGTGGTTGTGGATTTGTTTTTATTCTCAGAGGGAGGAAATCAATATTACACTCTAGACTGTCCTTCAGAGAAACTGTGGCATGTTGATATGCCCATTGAGGAAAATAAATTCTCAAAATTTAAGAACTCTCATCACCTAAAGGGGTTTCCCTTCGTTGTGTATGCTGACTTTGCGTGACTTCTTGCACCTGCTGAAATCAGTCTAGTGTCTCATGATGATAAGCTAGTCCTTTGTGGGGATGGGCTACAAATTCTTCTGCACTCACACTATTCATTTGCGTTAATGTATTTATTTCGAAATTCTGTGTGTGCGTGTGTGTGTGTGTGTGTGTGTGTGTGTGTGTGTGTGTGTGTGTGTGACAGAGAGAGAGAGAGAGAGAGAGAGAGAGAGAGAGAGATAATTTATTGCTTACAATCCGTGCTATGATGAAATGTATGCTGAGTACACCAGTGTGTCGGAGTTTATTAAGTGATTGTGCTTACGTCCGTCGTCCAAGCCTCACGTCCCTGTAGTGTGTTTACATTTTGTGGCGTGCAGTTGCAGCTGTAACGGCTATAGAGCTAAGTACTGACAAAGTTATTTGTGTACAGTTATACAGTTATTAAATTTAATAGTTTTCAGTGGTGTTTCGAGCTGTTTGTGGCGAAATAACGCTTTAATAAACTTTTGGAAACGTTCGCTCGCTGTGTTTTCAGAGTTTTCTGTTCGTTGAAGTGTTTACCAAATTTCGTACTATAGTTTTCAGCAGTCGTTTTTTATTGTTTCTAGTGATACATTTCAGTAAAATTTTCGTTCAGTGTTTTAACTTCGTTGAGTGTACAGTGGCCGCTCAAAATTTTTGGTTTTAGCTAATAATTTGTGAAGTTTTGTTGGTATTGGTATTAGCTGTGGTGTAGTAGTCTTAATACAAGTCGTTGCTTTCTTAATAGACAGAAAATTTCGAGACCGCATTTGTCAGTTCTGTAATTAGTTCTACTGGTGTAACTGAACTGAGGTAACTTAGACGTATAGTTTTTTCAGTAACTGTAAGATTTTACCATGAGTGAGAAGTGTGGGCTCTGTCTTAGATATGTGAGTACTGGGTTATGGCGTGGGATTTGTTCAAAGCATTTTCATTGGGGAGAATGCAGTGGGGAAGCCAGTGGGCATTCTAGCGAAATACTCTCCTGGGAATGCAGAATCCGTAGTAGAAATAAGTTGATAAAGGAGCAGGAGCGTCTGATCTGCGCCCTTCAGGTGCAGTTAAAACGCGCAAAGGAGGAACTAGACAGATTGAGGAGGGTGAAGGGTGGTGGAGAATGGGAACTGGCAGTTGGCAAGAAGGCAGCTAGGAGGAGGAGGTATTCAGACAGTAATACTTTGCGTATATGTAGTAGATTTGACCAATTGTTAGAGCTGAGTGGAGAGGAGACTCTTGTAGCTGTAGATGTGGGAAACATGCGGCAGTCCTCAGCATTTAGGAGGCCTAGGTTTGTTGCAAAGTCTAACAGAAAGAAGAAGGATCTGGTGCTAGGTAGTTCACATGGTAGAGGTGTGGGCCAGTAGTTGCAAGAAGTGTTGGGGAGTGACCTCCAAGTCACCAGCATTGTTAAGTCTAGCGCAGGGTTGGTTGGCTCAGGTGACTGACAGCATAGTGCAGTTATGTAGGAATTTTACGAAGGAGGAGCAGGTAGCGACAGTGGGTGGAGCAGGTAACAGTCTTGATAGGGACAGGGAATATGATGTAGGTGGTGACCTGGTAAAGATAGCTACTCAAACTGGTGGCACTAATGTGCATCAGTATCATGAAAGGCCGCCTATTGATGCGGTTGTTAGGCGTGTTAACATGGGGCTGAAGAGGGTGCTGATAGCAGAGGGCATGGGTCACATTTCCGTGGTGCCACTTGGGTCTATCAGTAGATTGGGTCACTAGACGTGTCCTGTACCTCAATAGGTATGGGAAGGGGAGGCTGGCAAAGCTTATAGGTGATAGTGTAGTGAAAAAATTCCTGTAGTAGTTGGTATTAGAGATGCACCTTTTTTAGACTGAAGTCAGCTCATAAGTATATCTGCTCAAAGGAAGTCCCTCTATCTTGGGGATCACCTTCGGAGGACATATTGTTTCCAAGTAGAGACGGAATTAAAATATTTCATCAAAGTATAAGAGGTATTACAGATAAAGTTAGTGAACTGCTTATATCAGAACTGGTATAGTGGAGCGCCTCTTAAATAATTTGACAGTTCAGAGGTTTCTTTTGTAGGATACAGACTAGCTGGCTGTTTTCAAGGAGCTCCTTGTGGAGTGGGGGTGTAGCTATGTACACTCTTTGACCGGCGGCCGGCCGCTTCAGAGGCTAAGTCCGCGCCGATCGCGACATGGCACAAATAAACTGACCAACTCGCTAATTCTCCAGCTATCTGCACAATCTGGCAACACTGTAGACTGCGGCACTTCCTGGAGGAAGTCTTGTCCAATGTTAGAGAAAAAGTAGTCTGTTTACGCGTGTGGTCTAGTGGTAGCATGTGTTCTTTCTGTCTACAATGTCTCTGGATCGAGACCAGCTGGAGTAAAACATTTTTATAGCCTCTTGTGTCTGAATGGTGAAGACGCGAATTCAATGGTAGCGCAGATTAAATCTATTTCACTTTCTGACAGACCGATAACAAAATTTTATACAGTAAGCATTTTGCCGCAGATTTGCTGCAGACTGTCCTCCTCTGGACGCCGTATGCGGCAAAGCTCCGGGACCCACTTGCTGGCTACCGGCAGCGGCCGTGGCGACAGAAGCGGCGCTGCACTCCCCCGTTCTTTGTCAAAAGCGCCTGCTACCGCTCATCGCTTTTGATGATTTAAAACGCTTTATTATTATTAAATGTTGCTAAACAGAAAATTTCTACGATTTCCACTCACGCTCGAAAGCAACCGAACACCACTATATTACATTAATCGGCAAGAGCTGAGTATGGCCTGAAATTAATTTAATAGACTGCGACGAAAGTGATAGTTAAGGTCATCAGATTTAAACCAGAAAAAGATATCGTTTTTGAGGTTTCAGATAACGGAAAGGAATTGCTAACGCTAGTGTCAGGAAAACTCTACAGTTAAATGCTATTACAACAATTTAGAGGAGAGAAAGTATATTAATCAACATGTTCACTTCATAAACAACCTCCTGACATGTTAGACCTATGGATGGAAAAGAGGAAGTGGAAAAGGGACCATACTCAATTCCCATAATATTGTCTTTTTATATTGACGACTAATCGGAATAGTCTTCACATTGCAAATTTAATACTACGATCCTAGGCACTAATCTGCAATAAGATTTGCATTTCATAATCACAACTATCTGCATTAACCGTCATCAGAGCAACGTCGGGGGCAGAATGCAGCAATGCCTTGGTAACTACTTGGGGCCTGCTTGAGTCGTGTACTAAAGAAAGCGTAGTTTCTGTTTCACATTATATTACTCAAGCGAGAAGTACCGAATTTTCGTTTTTCTCTGCAAACATCCAGAACTAAATTCAGTAATAAAATTCTAAGAAGATATTTCCATTGTGCCAACTCAACGATCAACCTATTTTTATAGATTTTTATTTTCACACCCATTCTCGTTCTGCATTGCAATAAACTTCGCTCATTATTTGCTCGATCTTATTACGATTATTATTGTCATTTTCTCACTCGCAAGAGTTTTCACTTCCCTATTCGGTATCGATGCACATGAAGAGTGGCTATGAAAGATGGGAATACTGAATGTTACGTCATGTAGAATACACTCCTTTACTTCGGCACCTCGTGATCAACGCTACAGAAGAAGTGAGATACATAAAGTTGACAGTTGGAGGACAGATACGCTGGCACAACTCTGCAACTACTCCTGTTGATTTAACACAGTGTTACCAGATAAACTGGTGCTGCGGGATCGAAAATGTAGTGCGGACTTTGCCACAGTAGCAGAGAGATGCTAATTTCAGACCATGACGGTTGACCACACTTGGGTTAGCTGCTGGTTAGAGTGTTGCAACTGTAAATGGAAGACTTTGCTTGATAGTTTTGTGCTGATGCAGTCTGAATAAATTATGTCATTGGATAAAAAACGGTTTAGTTTTGAGACCTAACCCTCGAGGGGGGAGGGAGGGGGGAGGCAGAGTGGTCTGCTTCATGAATTCCAAACAAAAAAACACACAGGAAGGGTTCAAAGAACTACTTTCTTGCAGAGACATGCATTTGGAATCTACTGATCGTTTAGGGGCCAAATAAGAGGGTAACATTTTGGAAACAATGATTAGGTTACTTAGTATATATGAGAGCATACAGATTTCAAGGAGGAAACGTATGAAGACGCAGACTTCTTCGTTATCCATATGTGCTACATATCTTTCGTGTTAACGAAAGTAATATCCCGCTTTACCTCTTCTTAAATCTCAAATGAAATGAATACCATGAGGAATCGAATATTTGTTGACTGTGTCTCCTTTCGATTCCATCCCTACCAACATATTTCTTCATTTTCGTGGTAATCGTGACACTTTATATGTATGCTGCAGAAGATTGAACGTGGGCACATTCGACATCGAGGTGCAAAGCGTTTGATATCTTACATTACATTATATTCAAATAAGCTTAAGATGTATTTTTACTTCGTCTGTAGTTTGAGATGATTATGAACGTTACGGAAAATTATTTCACATGCTTTATGCTGAATGAGAAACACTGAATCATCCGTTTCGATTTCCTACGTTGAAATGATATAATGTCGGTTGTCAACAACCCTCTCCCACGCCGGAAGCTGAAACTTCTATCATTCTGGATTAATGATAATTGAATGCCTCAAATGTATACATAGCCCCCACGGTGACGTCAGAAACTATCAGGAGAGACCGCCGCATAAAAACCAAACATGCGCGCACGTCTCCCCTGTGAAGAACCGAATCGGACAATCACGACAAGCATTTCGCTGAAGAGCTGCCTCGTAAGAGAGCCGGGAATAGGCAGCGTCGTAGCAAATATTTGTCAACACTGTGATAGCGCATTTACTTCCGGGTGTAGCCCGGTATTACCTCGCTAAATTCATATGGCGTTCGTTTTTCACATCGAAGACTCATACGATATAACCCACTGTAAGACGAGACACTTAGAAAGTATATTTAATTTCTGGACTCCAAAACGGCGTTCTTCACATAAGTAACACCTGTTTGTGCGTTTAATGTTGCGCTTTGAGGTTCAGGCAATACCGCAATGACTATAGTCAGCCTGTTACGGCCAGTGTGTCGTTAGCTCAGTGGTTCCCTTATGCGTTGCGATGATAATGCTATATGAAATGGCTGTTCCAATCTGGGAGAAAGCCGCTGAACACAACCTTTTTATATTCCATTTTAATCAATGGAGTTACAAACTGCTAGTAAAAATTCCTTACACGAAATGTGAGGAATGCCTTTACACACAAATCTTCGTGCAATTTCGACTTAGTAAATTATGTTAATATCACGGATGTCTACTTTGCAAATGCCAAGGTGCTTCACTTTGAACTAGTTTCGGAAACGATACAAATTTGAGGTTTGTTCGTCATATAGGTCTAACATGTCAGGAGGTTGTTTATGAAGTGAACATGTTGATTAATATACTTCCTCTCCTCTAAATTTTTGCAGTAGCAATTAAGTGTAGAGTTTTTCTGACACCGGCGTTTGCAATTCCTTTCCGTTCTCTGGAACCTCAAAAACAATAACTATTTCTGGTTTAAATCTGATGACATTAACTATTCTCCCGATAAACGTTAAATACTTCATGAATTCATTCTTGGAACTCCAAATGTGCAATGTTCCTGCACTGCTACAGAGCATGCATTGCAAGGTATTCACACAGTTTATCGCATAGACTTACCACAAGGAGTGAAACAGAAACCGTAATACACTTTACACCAGAGTAGCTCAACCGAGCGAGGTGGTGCAGTGGTTAGACACTGGACTCGCATTCGGGAGGACGACGGTTCAACCCCGCATCCAGCCATCCTGATTTAGGTTTTCCGTGATTTCCCTAAGTCGCTCCAGGCAAATGCCGGGATGGTTCCTTTGACAGGGCACGGTCGACTTCCTTCGCCATCCTTCCCTACTCCGATGAGACCGATGACCTCACTGTCTGGTCTCCTTCCCCTAAGAACCCAACCCCAACCCTAGCATCCCACAGAAGCTCACTCTGCCTTAACGAAAACATCCTAATATTGCCCAAAAGTTGCACAATTAATTGAATTTGGAAGAAAAAGAAGCGAGGTATGAAGCATTTATAAATTCATGGAATGTAGTGAGTTGGTTTAATTTCGTCCCAGTGTATAAAATTAATTTCGGGTCATACTCAGCTCTTGCTGATTAATGTAATACAGTAATCTCTGTTGCCTTCGAGCGTGAGTGGAAATCGTAGAAATTATCTGTTTAACAACATTTAATAATAATAAAGCGTTTTAAATTATCATAAGCGATGAGCGGTAGCAGGCGCTTTCAATATAGAACGGGGGTGTGCAGCGCCGCTTCTGTCGCCACGGCCGCTGCCGGTAGCTAGCAAGTGGATCCCGGAGCTTTGCCGCATACAGCGTCCAGAGGAGGACAGTCTTCGAGTAATCTGCTGCAAAATGCTTACTGTATAAAATTTTGCTATTGGTGTGTCAGAAAGTAAAATAGATTGAATCTGCGCTACCTTTAAATTCACGTCTTCACCATTCGGACAGAAGAGGCTATAAAAAATGTTTTACTCCAGCTGGTCTCGATCCAGAGACATTGTAGACAGAAAGAACGCATGCTACCACTAGACCACAGGCGTAAACAGACTACATTTTCTCTAACGTTGGACAAGAGGTCCTCCAGGAAGTGCCGCAGTCTACAGTGTTGCCAGATTGTGCAGATAGCTGGAGAATTAGCGAGTTGGTCAGTTTATTTGTGCCATGTCGCGATCGACGCGGACTTAGCCTCTGCAGCGGCCGGCCGCCGGTTGAGTTTTATGTCAAAGAGTGTACATAAAAAACAATATTCCATTTGAGTCCGTAGACATATCACAGCACAGCACTGAGGTGATATTTGGATGTTGTACAGGGTAGTTGCATTTAGTGTAACTGAACTATTAATTATTGTTGTTTATAGGGACCCTAACTCTGACTTCAGAGCATTTCTACTCAAGCTACAGAGGGTTCTTGATTCACTTTGTAGGAAGTACCAGAAATGCAGTGACTTCAATATAAATTTTTTATATGATGGTGCAAGGAAAAGAATGTTGGTAGATCTCCTAAATTCATATGATCTGATGCAGACAGTGTTTTTTCCAACTAGGGTGCAGGGGAACAGTAGCACAGCCACAGACAATATTTTCATTCATTCTTCGTTGCTAGATGGACATTCTGTTAGTAAATGGCCTTTCAGACCATATGCACAAATTTTAACACTAAAAGGCTTTTGTAGTCAAACAAATGTCACATATAATTGCAAACTATGTAGGAAAGGTAATCCAACAGCAATAGAAAGTTTTCTAAACCTTGTGAAGGAACAAGAGTGGCAGGATGTTTATAGTACTGATAATATAGATGATAAATATAATGATTTTCTTAACACATTTCTCATGCTGTTTGAGAGTTGCTTTCCACTAGAAAGTTCTAAACAGGATACTGTCAGTAATAGGCAACCCAGGTGGCCGACTATTGGGATAAGGATATCATGTAGAACAAAGTGGGAGTTATATAAAAATGTTAGAAGTAGTCACAATCAAGCTACAGTAGCCCATTGCAAGCGGTATTGTAAGGTGCTTAAAATATTAGGAAGGCAAAGATTATGTGGTATGCAAATAGAATAGCTAATTCACAGAATAAAATTAAAACCTCATGGTCAGTTGTGAAGGATATGTCTGGTCACCAGCACCAGGTCAACAATATAAAATCAGTTTGTAGTAAAAATATTTCTGAAACTGATAAATCAGATATATGTACAGTATTAACAATCTTTTCTGAGCATTACTGACGAATTAAATAAAAATTTAATTTCTACAGGGAATCATATAACATTCTTGGAAAATGCCTATTCGAGATTGATGTCTGAATACTTCTCTGTGATACAGACAAGGGGGAGATTGCGTCAGGAATTAAAGCACTGAAGACTAAGGACTCTTATGGATATGATGGAGTCCCTCGCAGAATATTAAAGTACTGTGCTGCACATGTTAGCCCTCTATTTAACCAAATTTGTAATTTTCCCTTTAGGACTGGTCGGTTTCCTGAACTATTAAAGTACTCAGTAGTAAAACCGCTTTATAAAAAGAGAGAAAAGGATAAGGCAGACAATTTTAGAGCTGTTTATATGCCATCAGTGTTTGCTAAATTTAGCGAAAAGGCTGTGTATATAAGGATAATTGATCATTTTATATCACACGATTTGTTGTCAAATGTACAGTTCGGCTTTAGAAGTGGTTTAATAACTATGTGAGGTACTGGATGGGTTAAATAAATGGTTTCGAACGCTAGACATATTTTTTGTTTAACTAAGGCACGTGATTGTGTTGATCACAAAATATTGCTCCAGAAACTGGACCATTATGGAATACAGTGAGTAGCTCACAATTGGTTCACCTCTTACTTCAGAAACAGACAGCAAAAGTTCATTATTCACAATGTTGAGAATGACTGTGATGTGGGGTCTGATTGGGGTACAGTCAAGTGGGGGGTGCCCCAGGGATCAGTGTTGGGGCCACTCCTGTTCCTTATATATAGAAATGATATTCCCTGCAATATAATAGGTAACTGTAAATATTTATTTTTGCTGATGACCTAGCTTGGTAGTAAAGGATGTTGTGTGCAATGTTGACCAGGTTTCAAATAGTGCCATTCATGATCGAAGTTCATGGCTTGTAGAAAATAAACTAATGGTAAATCACAGCAAGACTCAGTTTTTACAGTTTCTAACACACATTTCAACTAAATCTGACGTTTTAATTTCACAGAATGGGCATATGGTTAGTGAAACTGAACAGTTCAAGTTTCTAGGTGTTCAGAGAGATAGTAAACTGTTGTGGAAAGCCCATGTTCAGGATCTTGTTCAAAGACTTAGTGCTGCTATTTTTACTTGTCGAAAGGAATCGCAAGTGAGTGATCATTCGACACCAAAATTAGTCTAATTTGTATACTTTCATTCGCTTATGTCATACGTTATATTTTGAGGTTAGTCTTCCCATTCTAACAGGATATTCTTGGCTCAGAAATGGGTGGTTTGTGCAATAAGTGGTGTAAGTTCACGAAACTCTTGTCGACCCTTGCTCATGAGTCTGGGTATTTTGACATTGGCCTCTCAATATACATATTCCTTACTGTCATTTCTTGTTAAAAATATTAGCTTATTCACAAGAATAAGCAGCTTTCACTGAGTTAATACTAAGTGGAAAGCAAAACTGCATTTGAATAGGACTTCATTAACTCTTGTGCAGAAAGGTGTGCAATATACTGCTTTATCCATTTTGAATAAGCTACCGCTCGAACTAAAAAACCTTTGCTGTAATCCACGCACTTTCAAATCTAAACTGAAGAGTTTCTTCATAGGCCACTCCTTGTATTCTGTCGATGGGTTTCTTGAAAAATTAAGCTGATTCTTGTTGTATTATTGATTGCATTTACTTAAAATTATGGATTGATTTTTTTCGGGTTCATAAATCTTTTATTGTTATCTGTTGTTACTTTTATGCTCTAATTCATGTACTCACATGTTCCATGACCTTAGAGGTTTGCTCCTCAATTTGGTTCTATGGAACTTGACATATAAATAAATAAATAAATAAACGAAACCATGTCTGTGCTGTCATGAAATGTGTCTATACATTTCTACATTAGTCTTACACCTGCTGCCACCTGCCAGAGTCTCTACTTTTTAGTGTAATTTACTTGCCATGTTAATTCAGTCTGGATTGAAGAAGTATATCAAACGATATTTGCAAATTTCTCCATTGCATCAAATGACACTGGGAATGCAAAATTATTCCATTCTGTGTCAGATGACATTGCAATAATTAAATTGTAAGTTTTCTGTTATAGTAATGACTGATTTCACAGAAAAAAATTGCAAAAAGTATCTTTTTACAGAGAAGTATTAACTTTTATCAGAATTCATTATTATTACTGATGCAAATTAATGGAACATATGAATGCCTGTTTTATAATTGATTAAGCAACCAAAGAAAATACAGTATAAAATTAAATGAATAAATGATGAAGAAATTTGTTACCCTACATCTTTGTTATTATTTTCAAAAGCCTAAATCAGAATTTTGACAATGTGATTTAGTATATAAAGCGTGCAAGACACTTGCTTTAGTTTTCATTTTTTAAAAAGGTGTGTTATTTAGAAGGTGTAGTTTACAGATGAGTACAACAGGGTTCATATACTGATCAATTGGGGTTTTACATGATGATATGCACCTGTAGGTTTCTGGGAATAAGTAACGCCTGATCACTGCTGTTTCGTAACATGCTTAGAAGCTATGTGTAAATTTATATCACCTGTGCCTGAAGGAGACCATAGACATTGTATCTGGATGAAGTTGTAAGCTGAATAAAAATGTATCCTCATAACATTAATTGTGTCAGCTGATGGTAGGTGAAAACAAAGTAAAATCAGGGTGAAGTCATTATTAAACAGTCAATTTGTTTTAGCTTCATTTATTTATTACCCAACTTGAAAGCAATCCAGGATTTTCTGAAGCAGATACATTATTTTGTCCATTTCCATACTTCTTTTTGAGCTGCTGAATGGATTGGCGCCGGCCGCGGTGGTCTCGCAGTTCTAGGCGTGCAGTCCAGAGCCATGTGACTGCTACGGTCGCAGGTTCGAATCCTGCCTCGGGCATGGATGTGTGTGATGTCCTTAGGTTAGTTAGGTTTAAGTAGTTCTAAGTTCTAGGGGACTGATAACCACAGCAGTTGAGTCCCATAGTGCTCAGAGCCATTTGAATGGATTGGCACCTTTATCATTCGAGGTCTCAAATAACTGCATATGTTTAGATACCATGTATCCACATAGCCTTCTTGGAGCAATTGACATAGACGATAGTGTCTGTGAAATCGAAGATTAGAAACAGTGTCACCACATCCTTGTAAGATATGTCTGGATCATTACAGTGAATTGCATAGAAAATGTATTTAATCATAATCCTGTCTTATATGTTTTGCCACACTTTATACTCCACATCCCTGAGAGTCTTCAGCGATGCTGTATTAGCTGAGAACGTCATTATTACACATCCACAGTTTTTTGTAAAAGCAGTGAAGGCAATATGCTTAACTACAAACTGTCTGCATTCATTGGAAGAGCCTTGAACATTTACAGTGATGTTCACACTTCAAGCTGCCTTCGTGAAATGGTTTGGATGTGACACAACACTTATTCATCTATATGGCTCGTTGTGCAATTCCTGTGAAGGGTGAATAGTTAATCAACCAGTCATGCAGAAGTACCTGCTGGGGGAGAAATTTAAATGTATTGTTTTCTTTTGAACAATGTATAACAATAAGTGGTGCCAGCAGCTTAAATGTCTGCAGGGTTAGCAGACATCATTCTACTGTAACGTCCTCATAGTAAAAACGGCGACACCTTGCATACATATAAAATCTTAGATTGTGGGTATAAAGTTTCCACTCCACTCATAAATTGTGATATGGACAATAAAATGAATTCAGGTTGACTTTGGCGTTAGTTAAATTACAGCAGTGAAATACCATCGAATCGTTTCCCATGTTGCCATTCCTATTGGTTTGAAATGCTCTTATAATGAATCTTGGTGTTCCTTATTGAATGGACGTTTTAACAGTCTACATGTGCTTGGATGCCGTCAGTAAAATAGGATAGGCAAAGTGCTCCCATTAATGGAAAGTTAATGACAGATTCAAATGTTAGTCATCTGTTACAGTGATATGGGACATCTTACACCTTATTTTATCAACGATTATCTCATTCACATCACCATATCCTAATTCAATGTATGAGTTGCAAACCGTTGCATTTCTTACCAAAACAAGTTCCTGCTTCAAACTCATAATTATATGCTTCATGTCCTTGAAGTATCCCATCAACATCTTGAGAGGCATACATTCATTAAACTGACTACTATTTTACTGCTCTATTCCACAGTTCATTTTGGAAACATCTTGCGTTTTCTAAACCATTCAAATCTCAAGTTTTAA
Organism: Schistocerca americana; assembly: GCF_021461395.2. Classification (NCBI taxonomy): domain Eukaryota; kingdom Metazoa; phylum Arthropoda; class Insecta; order Orthoptera; family Acrididae; genus Schistocerca; species Schistocerca americana. Next base: position 200,445,501 of record NC_060127.1, read on the forward strand.
GAGTTAACGCCTAAGAGTTAATGTTACACTCACATATCGTGTGTGGTCAGTCTTGACCATGTTCTGTTCATACCTTAATTCCTGAAGCACAAATGTTAAATCATCACATGTAACATTTGATCCAACTGTAGCATTACCATAAGTTTTGCGAAATTTCCCATTGAAATATAGAAACTATTACTATCCTTATCCAGCACATAAAAGTTATCAGAATGATGCTAAACCTGAATCCTTGAGAAAGCCAGTAGTGGTCCTATTGGGAAGTCTTGGCTGAAATCTATTGTCTTTTGGTAAAGATATCTCTTTTTCGCACCTATTGCCTTCGCTTAATCAGCCAATATTTGATATGATGCATGACATTCTGTCAAACACTGATTTGTAGCACATGCAACATCATGATTCTTGTCCACGTCATCCAACAGATTAATTCCCATATCATCATTTTCTAACTCTTTTTGAAGTGTTACTCCAGGTATATGTTTGGCATGTGTAGTGTTCCAGCGCAATGACAAGCGCCGGCACAAAGACAAAGAAACGAAGAGCAGAGAAGGCTGTGAAATAACGTCGCTCAATAGCCCACTGACAAGGACCACACCACGACAGAAGCGGCCTCTCCTCGAAGAGAATATAAGCGCAGCTCCTGCCGGCCACAGCTGCACAGCTCTAGACCAGCACTCGCAGAACTGTCATTAGTGACCCACAAATTGTGTGACAAACTTGCATGAACATTGTATACAGCAGAAGACTTTGAGGATTTGTGTGTCACCCATCGCTTGCGACTATTCAGTGTAATTATAATGTTAAGTATTGTATCTTCTTTAATGTAATAAGAACTATTAATGTGATTTGCTTGAATTGTTGTATAGCATTCCGAGAATGCACCCTATACGAGACGAGTGGGCAGGACCCACATTGGCAATGAGGACTAACAAACAAACCCCGCGCCTGATGCTCACGGAATATCCCTTTTTTTTACTTGCACCTTTATTCTCTCTTGTCTTTAGTTTTTGGGGGCGTTTATTTGCTTTAATAGTTTATTGTTGTTTTTGCTAATCAGTGTCTTTCATGTGGGCGTTGCAGAAATTTTCTTGGTTCTTGTCCTTCTTTTGCTTGCTTGCTTTGTCTGTTTGCTGCATTTGTCTCTTCCAACATGCCAACTCCACCTATCCCATCCCCTACAGAGGCGCCGCAGCCGCAAACGCCAGATGCCACGCTGCTAGTGCAGGTGTTTCAGTCCGAGACGCAACAGACATCTACTCTACTCAACACGGCGCAGCAGCTGCTGGCCAATGCGGCACACTCGACGGAACGAGCACCACCTACAGCAACACCTGCACTATAACGCTTCTTCGACAGTTTTGTGAAGAAAAAGAAGAATGGCTCGAGTGGTTGTCCTAGTTTGAGACGAACTTACTAGCTCATAGCTTTCCAGGTACTGTGAAACTTTCCTATCTACTATCAATGGTAGAAAGTGCAGTGTTCAGACTTATTCAGAAGTTGTATCCTAACGCAACTCTGAATGAAGTGTCTTATGCCCAGCCGGCCGGCGTAGCCGAGCAGTTCTAGGCCCTACAGTCTGGAATCGCGCGACCGCTACTGTCGCAGGTTCGAATCCTGCCTCGGGCATGGATGTGTGTGATGTCCTTAGGTTACTTAGGTTTAACTAGTTCTAAGTCCTACTGCACTGATGACCTCAAAAGTTAAGTTCCATAGTGCTCAGAGCCATTTGAACCAATCTTATGCCCAGGTAATCCCAACGCTGACTAATTATTATGACCAACAAGGGATTGTGGTCGCAGTTAGGTATGAATTCTTTCATTGCAAGAAAAGGCCAGAACAAACACATCGCAAATGGGTAACAGATTTGCAGGGTATGACAAGGAAAAGCAAATTCACATATGCTTGCAGTGCTTTGTACTGAGACGTTATGTTACGTGATGTGATCACATACAATGCGCCTGATGTCAAACGCAGAGAACAGATTCTGAAACAGTCTAATACATCATTTCAGCAGGTAGTGCAAATACTCGATCAGTACGACTCTGGCGCCCTGTCAAATGTTACCCTTGCTCGCGACCGGCCCATTCGCTGGCGGCAGCAGCTCACCTCTCCGAATAAATAACCTTCCACACTGCGTAAGCAGTTCGCTAAACATGCTACACAGACGAACGGAATTATGTCTTGCCCTTGGTGTTATATACAGCACAAACGCCAAGATTGGCCCCTCCCAACAGGCTCAGTGTTACGCTTGTAGTAGGAAAGGACATATACAAGCCATATGTTTGTGACGGAACAAACATAAGAATTCGGCCCACTCACAAAAATCTCGTCACTGGACCCATGTCATTAATGCAGTATATTCAAAGTCTGCAGAAGGCATATGCAAACCTAGCAAGTGTGCAGTTTCTTCAGTGATACGCCAGTCAAACAAATTTTTTGTTCATTTAGTTATTTGTGGGATACGTGTGAAATTTCAGTTGGCCATTGGTCCCTCTATCACATTCTCAATCGTCACACATATCAACTGTTAGGCTCCATGTTGTTGTTGCCCATACGCCCGTCTAAAACTAGCATGCAACTGACTGCTTATAATGGACAAGACCTTCCCATTCTCGGAACATATACTTTGCCTGCCATGTATTGCTAGCATAAGTGAGCAGTGAGTTTTACAGCGCTACACTCACGTGATGGTGAGAATATATTTGATCTTGATTCTTTTGATTTGTTTGACTTTACCATTCAGGACAATGTGTTATCGATGTTTGCATTCAATGCGAAAGACAGTGTACTTAGCTAGCTTACTAAAAGAATTCCCAGAACTCTCTTCTGAAGGGTTAGGCATAGCTAACAATTTTGTTGCGCATATTACTCTGAAAGACAACGCTCAGCCGAAATTTTGCCGGAACAGAACTGTTGTCATTGCATTACGGGACAACGTTGTTGCTGAACTTCAAGAATTACAAGATAGCGGAGTTATTGCGCCCATATCAGCTGGGCAATGGGCAATGGGCAAGTCCAATGATTTTGCTCCCCAAAGCATCACATCGCATTCGCCTGTGTTCACTTTGAGTGTACAGTCAACCAACAAACTGTCATTGATACTTATCCATTGCCATGGCCAGACGATCTCACGGACAGATTAGCTGGATGCTACTATTAAAAAATTGACTTGTGTGATGAGTATCTTCAAATACCGCTTGAAGAAGAATCTCAAAAAGTCTGTGTAGTAAATACCAGTAGTTGAACTAAGTTCGTTGTGGTCCATTTTGCTAGTGCAGGTTGCCTACATCAGGGGCAGATATGCACTCAGGGGCAAACCTATTGTTCTCCTTTGATTGACAGGTACTTAACCTATTGTTCTTCTTTGACTGACAGCTGCTTAACCTATTGCTCTGTTAAGTAGTTTTCCATGTCACTCCATCATTTCCTTTTAATTGACAGGCACTTATCCTATTCCAGAATGAGAACTGCAGCGGAGTGTATGCTGTTATGAAACTTTCTGGCAGATTAAAACTGTGTCCCAGACCGAGACTCGAACTCTGGACCTTTGCCTTACGCGGGCAAGTACTCTACCAACTGAGCTACCCAAGCACAACTCACACCCTGTCCTCACAGCTTTACTTCTGCCAGTACCTCGTCTCCTACCTTCCAAACTTTACAGAAGCTCTCCCGCAAACGTGTGCTAAGCCATGTCTCCACAATATCCTTTCTTTCAGGAGTGTTAGTTCTGCAAGGTTTGCAGGAGAGCTTCTGTAAAATTATGGTACACTCACACCGTCTATACGTATGGGCCTAGGAAATTATCTGTCAAAGTCATCGAATCAGTGCTACATCCTGCCAGGATTATCTCAAACAAGTGTTATGAAGGACAAGCATCCGGCACTATGTGTAATAATGAATATTGCACCGACGGACGTAATGCTTGGAAAGACATCACTGACGTCGGTTGGTGTACTGTAATCATTACTATGACAAGGAAAATACAAAGGTACGCTTAGGGGTGCTGATAACATTCTTTCTGCTACGTAGAGGCTCCCATATCCCAGCACAAATGGTGGGATATGATTATCATTGGTTCTTATCGAATTTAACCCACTGAATTACTGATGCCACCTGTGTGGAAGCACTGTCCACCTTTTTTGTTCTGCACACGAGACTTTCAGCAGCAAAAAACCGTATTACACAGATCGCTATATTGCACCAACAATTTAACCTTGCTATGTGCGCTACATATCGTCAAACACAGAAAGACTCTTACTCAGTGACACTGACCTGTCACTGAGGAAAGGAGCTTGATATTAGAATGTGAAACCGATCTCCAACCGAGCAATATATCACCGCATTCCGTGTTGATGTAGTAAACATGCAATTCGTATCATGTGCCATAGACAATCACCCCTTTTATAACATTCGTACATACACCACGAAGACAGACAGCATAAGCACATGCACCATAGCTATACTCACATCACTAGATATTTCTCGCGAGGTTGGGTGGTCATCAACTCCCAGCACGTGACCAGTGTGCCCTCACAGGGTCGAAGTCACTCTCAGAACTTTTGTGCAAAGATGGGCTCATTTCCCCCATGGCACAAATGCATTACTGTCTTTGGTAAAGACCTGCTTGCTTGCTTGCATTTCGACACATATCTCGAGACTCTGGATTACAAGAACATATGTAATTTCGCATGGTTGGCTAGAATATCACACATTTTCATGGTACTTCTCGATATCAAGCACATGTCAATATTGCTTTCATAGCAATATCACTTTCATGACAGCAGGGTGTATTTCCGATACTTTGCTCATTCTTGAATGTCGTTCAGTTGAGACTCTATGGTTTAGAGCATGTTCCTCCTAGACATTTCTAGTCTATGTATTCGGAATTATGTCATGTGGATAACCACCCAACCTCACGGGAAATTTCTAGTGCTGTGAGTATAGCTATGGTGCATCTCTTGGTGGTAGACCTGCAACTCTGCTATGAGTCATCACACCAGCAATGGAGCCTAGGTGAACATGTATTTCGACAGGAATTTCTCAGGTGTCAAGTATGAAATGGGTGCCGCCGCCTCAGGTTTGCGGGTCTTGAACTAACACCTGTGCATCACTGGGCACCTGAGGGCCGCATCGTCAATTTGTGGGACCCGCTGAAGCACCCAGACTCCAGCATAGGGCGTCAGATAGCCAGATATGTTTTGGTGGATGCAATCGATGGAATAAAGTTTAAACAAAACATAACTATATTCCATCGATTTCACCAACCAATAATATGCTGTGAATTAAGAAAAACTACCCCATACATGTGAAGAATACCGATTTAATTAATTTGCATAAATTTTTTATATCAATGAGGTGTTAATGGTACAATAGTTAAGGGGAGGGGGTGTGTGAGTGTGTGACATGGAGCAGAACAGCAGGTTAAATGCTGAACAATAGGTTAATTTGCATAATTTTTATGTAAAATGCAGTGCAATAAATTAAGGGTGTGGGTTACACATAAGAATGCGCTCGTAATGGCATTGAAAGGAATGTGAAATTCGAGAAGTGCACCAGAAAATGGTGGGAGGGCATAACTAATTACTTAATTTGGTATCAAAGTTGCTACAATAGTTTAAGGAAATGGGGTGACATGGAAAACCACCTAACAGAATAATAGGTTAGATGCTGACAAAGGCCTAAACATTAGGTTAAGAGACTCAGAGTACAGTGCCGATCATTAAGTTATGTAACATGTTTGCCTCATGTAATTGCTTGTTACAAGACCTGCATGTTTCCAAACAGCAGAGGTGATGAGCAAGAGAAATCCAACCCCACGAATTGAATTTTGTATAAATTAACAATAAACTATTGAATTTCCTTTTATGAGATCCTTCCTCTCCACCACCACCAGACTACCATATTGGATTATGTCATGGAAGGGACAACAATGTGCTCTGGTGGCAGTACTGTGTACTAGGTCAGTTGGACTCTGGACCTTGGGGTGAACACACTTGATTGGGGGTACTGCCTCTAATTGATTAAATAAAGACTGAAAATAAAGACTTATGTCCAACACAGACAGAGTCATTTTCCCGCCATTCCGTAGGAGGAAGTAGCAGTTGAATGACTTAGGTTAGTGGAAGTACCTGTGCACTTTCTTTCCCGCCATTTTTTTAGGTTAGTGGAGGTAGCAGTGGTGTGTTGCATTGTCCTGATAGAATTTAAACTTACCGCCACTTTTTTGGGGGAGGGGGGTTTACTAGTGGGTGAAAGGTTAATTAATTGATCTATTTAATTTAGTAGACAGTCAAACTGATGAGAGTGAGAGGAGCAATTCCAGTAACTCAGACCTGAAACTGTACCTGCAGCAATGAGGGGGGAGGGGGATGGTTGAGGGGGAGGGGTTTGATTGAAAGGGGAGGGTGGGATTACAGGACAATAGGATAAGTGCCTGTCAATCAAAAGGAAATGGGGTTGACATGGAAAACCAGTTAACAGAACAATAGGTTAATTACCTATAAATCAAAGGAGAGCAATAAGTAAAGTACCTGTCAATCAAAGGAGAACAATAGGTTTGCCCCTGAGTGCATACCTGCCCCTGATGTAGGCAACCCACTCTAACAAAATGGACCACAACAAACTTAGTTCTACTACTGATACTGATGTGGGCTTGTTCCAATTTTTGCATTTGTCTTTTTGCAGTGCTTCCCCACCTGTCATTTTCCAATGGTATTTAGAGCAGTTTACTGCACAAGTTCCACACTGTTCAAACTATACGGATGATATTGTCATAGAAGGTCGTACACCTGAAGAACATACTGCAAATTTATGTGATTTGTTTCGTGTGTTATCTGATACAGGACTAAAGTGTAGACAGGACAAGTGTGATTTTGTAAACATGAGTTGCAGTATCTTGGTCATGACATAAACAGTCAAGGTGTACATGCTCTTCAGTCGCATTTGTTAGCAACACAAGACTTGCCAATTTCTCACAATGTCACAGAATTGGAGTCAGTCTTAGGGAAAACGAACTTTTACATTCGGTTCATACTGAATGCTGCACGAATCACCGCACCATTGCGTTGCTATTGTCGCAAGAATGTCCCCTTTTTTTTTGCACAGATAAGTTGCATTTGTCAGTGATCGATGCTTAGTTCACTTCGATTCTGGCAAACCAGTCGTACTACAAGTTGATGCTTCCTCTTCCAGTCCCGCGATGCGCCCACACTGCAGCTTCCCCCGCCAGGGAGGAATATTCTGGCGTAACCACAAGCTCCGGCACGACGACGAAGAAAGCATGAGCAGAGAAGGCTGTGAGACGATGCCAGCCGATAGCTTGCTGACAAGGACTGCACCACGACAGGAGCGGCCTGTACCTGAAGAGAATATAAGCGCTGTTCCTGCCAGTCTCGGCCGCACACTACTTGACCGTCACTCGCGGAACAGTTAATAGTGATCCACAAACTGTGTGACAAACTCGCATGAGTACTGTATACAGCAGAGGACTTTGAGTATTTACGTGTCACCCATCGCTTGCGATTACTCGTTGTAATTATAAAGCTATGTATTGTCGATCTTCTTTATTGCAATAAAAATTATTAATGTGATTTGCTTGAATTGTTGTATAGCATTCCCAGAACACAGCATCCTTTAAGCACCCTATACGAGACGAGTGGGCAGGACCCCGCACGTAGTTCGATCATTAGTTTATCTATAACGCTACCACCACCTCTGATGCACTTCCTAACACACCAGGGATATTTCTCAGGTTATGTCAAAATCTTGATCACCGAGGTTGTCCTTGCATTTAGGTTGATTGGCCGTTGGAGTGTTTTACAAGATACAGTGCAAATGGTACGTTTGTTTTGTCAGTGATGGTATTTGCAGTTAACTATAACTAATGTAAATAAAAAAGTACATCCCACTGTGATTTTTTTCCTATTATCTCCTTAAGCTGGCTTCTCCAGCCCCAGATTCCCTACCTCAAATTGTTCAATGGAGCATCCACTATCACTATGTCCTATTGGATTTTTGCATGCTCTTGCAGAAACGCACTGTATAGCAAATCACATGCATCCAGCCAACTTTCATCTAATGATGGGAAACCAACCTACTTAACTAATGACCTAATCCTGGATGTTTTATCAACCACTCCACGAGAAACACATGTGGTTCAGAGCTCTTCTCCAATTCTTCTGTGTAAAAAGCCCAGAAATTTCTTCACCTTTGCCATCTTTTAAGATATACATCCTTGTGCTTCATCTCTGCAGTTTGAAAATGGTAAATATTTCTGATGGTCAGTTCAGTACACATGATTTCTCAAATTCAGTCTTCTACTCTGAAAGACCAAATCAGCTACATTAAATGTCTGATACTGTGGATCTTCCATTTTAATATGATTGAGTTAGAGTCTCAATACTATGAATATTAAGCCGTTTCATTCATATTGTATGACATACAGTTCAGTTAGGCTGTTCAGTTCTTTGCGGGAAAGTGTGGGAGAGTGTCTAGCCATTAGTATGATACTCAAAGATTAAAATGTATCGAATTTTTTTTCATGCTATTCAAACGTATCAAGTGAGAGGAGCAGAGTATTAGTATATTCTATACAACTACATTAACGCCTTAAAATACCTATTGTAAACTTCATCTCCATATCAGTTTGAAGGTTTCCAGGATACGGCATCAGTTGTTCAAACATCCATCCAACTTCACCTTATCACTGGCAATGTCGAGGAAAAATTGGAATACATATCAATAACCATTAAGATGTACTCGAATCCTCAATTATGTCTTAAATATTGCATTGTATGTACAAGTCATGCAGTCCATGTGCAATAACATGCCTATGACAAAATCTTTCGTGTGCTGATTTGTGTGGTTCTCAGACTACTGTCTCCATATTTGTTTAATAATTTGCCTTTCCCTAAACTGTCGAATGACTGATGTGATTTCACTCATATGAGCTCTAATTCCAGCAGTGGCTGATGCTGTGAGCAGTCATAGCTGCCCTTTTGTTTCAATGGAAGTTACATAATATATGTAGTCCAGAGATTGATATTTATCTTTTTATGCTGAATGTCAGTATCTTTACTGGTTCTGCCGCATAACACATGTTTAATAATGTTTGTGTGCCACCTAATGTTAGGGCTTTTTGTTCGACTGTTTGTGCCAACGCAATATTTCAGCACACGTTTTTAGATCTCTGGGTTCATGGCTGCCAGGCATTGAAGGTTTTAGGAATATTAGATCCATTAGACCAAGCATTCTTTCAGAACCCTTATTCTCAACAAATAGGGCATGCTTGGTGAAGCTTACAGGCTGCGGAGCCTACATATATTGTACTTACCCACTGCCCTCAGTATGCAGAGTCTGTTTAACTGTCTCTGTGACAGCTAAAGAAATCAGGAGCATCACATCCTAATCCTTCTTCTTTGGCCCCATGTACCTTAGCAGGAATGTGTGAGAGTCGTTCTACAGATACAGTTGGATTAAACTTTTCTGTAAGAGAGTGAACTCATTCTGAGTGTCCTAACCTTATAAATCGTAATTTCTGTCGAATGGCCTTTCGTGAATCAATGACTTTACGTTTTGTCAACATGCTGTTGCATACTAAACTGATTTCGACACAATGTGCAACTTGTGTGGTCTCTGTAGACTTATTTTCTCCGTATTTCTAAAATTCGTTCATCGTCATCAACCTTTACATTTAATATAACAAATAACTTCTCTACGGTTATGACATTTACTTCTTGTTGAACTTGTGTCCCCTCAATATCTTCACGTTATTTTGTTCATATCTTGTAGAGTGTGTTCAGTTAACATCGCCCTTGCAGTATGCATATTAATTGTCTTCAGCATGTTCTTGTTCTTCTGGAATTTTACATCAGTGTGCTGATTAACCATCACAGACTTCATGTCGACCACTTTTGTCGATCTTCTGCTGATGCCTTTTTTCTACTAGATCTTCTGCTGATGTTTTTTTTTTCAGTTTCACACTAAGATGTGATAGATAGATTCAGTTTGTGCATACACATGGACAAATGTTCTGTGTATTCATACACCTATTTTCAGACTGGATACATGGCCTACATGTGAATATAATCATAATGTATTGTAGACTGAAATATTCAACTCCTTCATTGCTATACGTAGAGAAGTTGCTGGAAATTCCACTTTTATTGGGTGTCATTCAATTTTCCTGTTTAATCATTTACCAGACACCTGTACTTTGTGTAATACCAACAGACTCCACATACCTTCATAAATTCATTCCTATTTCCTACATGTACTTGATAAATGTGTTTTAAATTCATATTGTCTTGTTTGAAAGCGATAATAAGATTTGAATTATCCCTTACCAAATACCCTAGAATATGCCAGACTCGTGTAAAAGATATCAACTCATATATGGTGACGGATATAGAAACATTCCAGTAGTTGAACCTCGTTTTCCTGTGCAACATCATTGCCTCCACTCTTTCTGTCAGTGGGATGTTGTGTAAGTTACTCCATTGATGCTGGAAAATCTACTGTACTAACTGTTATTTACGCTGCAATTGCGTTTTGAAAACTATATACACATGTTCGAATAGATTCCATCTGGATGTGTTAGGAATGACATGACAATATTCATGTTGCCACGGTCAGATAGACCTACAATGCATTATCAGGAAGTAGTGTTCCTTCTTCTTCTTCTTCCTCCTCCAGTCTTCGCAGTACTGCAGGATGTATCAGTAATTCAGAGATCTTGAAGAGCTGTGAAACAAGACTTTAGCCCTCAGTGTCACGTTACATACAGTGTCACTGTCGACCACTAAACGCTCAGTCTTCAATGTCTGTCCTTTGCCGACAGACCTAAGTGTGGTGATGTAAGCTAAATACGAGTCCTGACTTAGATTTTGTGAATGATGAATTTATACTGGTGATCGATGCAAGGTTCTACAGCAAAATAACGCAAAAACAGGAAACTTAAAAAAAAATAAATGACTGAAGTTCTAGGGCATGTTCAAACTGTTTAGTATTTTTGTTCGAAAATAACTGAAATCTTTGAAATATTCAGAAAAATTAATGTCCAATGCATAAAAAAAAAATGTGAAAACGTTTCCGCTGGAATTTTTAGTATAGGCTGTTACCAAATGTAGACCCAGCGGTACATGGAAAAAGTATACCACTACATCGCTGTCATGAAACATATAACAATTATTAGATAGGTTTGAGTACCTTAAAATATTAAAACACTCTCTAAATACATTCTACCCATAAATTACTAAAAAGAAACGTAGTTACATATTAATTTTATTCCTTGAATCCATGTTGACACAGAGATAAACAGTTTTCTTCAGCCACATATTGTCACTTGCTGGGAACATCCAGAGAGGACAACAACTGATCCACAGAAAGCACATGGTGTATGCTGCAATCAAGCGCAGTTCAATCTACTCCCTGACTGAGGTGGACAGTGGTCTGAAAACATATTTTTTGGGTTATTATTAAGTGTCATGTGCTGATTTTTTTTTCAGTTTCATTATAATACATATTGAATGTGATCTAGTAATGGAACAGTGTAACTGTCAATGCCAGCTTCTCAGTCATCAGTAATTTCAGCAGTTTTTGTGATCCAGTCGAGGAAGTAGGTTACCCTGGAGAAGCCACCAGGTATAGGTACGTCGCACTTGTCATTCACAAAGCTGGCAATGCCGATCTGCTTGTAGCCTTCTTTGGTCTTGAGAACAAGGGCTCCGCCATGGTCATACTGCAATGTAGAAAATTATTACCTTACAATATCTTGTAGACTTCTGCTGCTGATATTAAAAGTTTGTGAACGATATTACACCTTGACCTATACAAAGGATGCACCAGAGGTATGAAGGCCTCTTCAGAATCTGTTTGTTTACCGATGACACAAGTAAGCTGATGGAAGGCATAAACAAACCAGTACCAGGAACAGTCTGGGTAATAATGTAACAGCTTTATCACTGATTCCCAACAAACAACTTCCCTTCTTACGAAAAAGCTGTATTGTTAGAATTTAAGTTTCACATGTTGATATCAATGCGGTCCACACTGGATGGGATTCCATATGAGACATTCTTTTACATCGAGGTGCACAACAGACTGATGTTGTACCAGCATGTGGCTATGTTTGGCAAGAAAGATTAAGTGAAGTTGCTATTTCAGCATGTTGCAAAAGTCTCTTCAATGACCTTGGCATTATTAAACTTAAGTAGCATTACTTATAGTCATAAGTTATTAGCAGGAAAGTATGTGCAATGGACAGTGGAAATCACAACAGTGACACTGTCATTGGAGTACTCCTGAAAATATATCTGTCCATATCTGCTTTTACCTCCCCCCATGAACCATGGACCTTGCCGTTGGTGGGGAGGCTTGCGTGCCTCAGCGATACAGATAGCCGTACCGTAGGTGCAACCACAACGGAGGGGTATCTGTTGAGAGGCCAGACAAACGTGTGGTTCCTGAAGAGGGGCAGCAGCCTTTTCAGTAGTTGCAAGGGCAACAGTCTGGATGATTGACTGATCTGGCCTTGTAACAATAACCAAAACGGCCTTGCTGTGCTGGTACTGCGAACGGCTGAAAGCAAGGGGAAACTACAGCCATAATTTTTCCCGAGGGCATGCAGCTTTACTGTATGATTACATGATGATGGCGTCCTCTTGGGTAAAATATTCCGGAGGTAAAATAGTCCCCCATTCGGATCTCCGGGCGGGGACTACTCAAGAGGATGTCGTTATCAGGAGAAAGAAAACCGGCGTTCTACGGATCGGAGCGTGGAATGTCAGATCCCTTAATCGGGCAGGTAGGTTAGAAAATTTAAAAAGGGAAATGGATAGGTTGAAGTTAGATATAGTGGGAATTAGTGAAGTTCGGTGGCAGGAGGAACAAGACTTCTGGTCAGGTGACTACAGGGTTATAAACACAAAATCAAATAGGGGTAATGCAGGAGTAGGTTTAATAATGAATAGGAAAATAGGAATGTGGGTAAGCTACTACAAACAGCATAGTGAACGCATTATTGTGGCCAAGATAGATACGAAGCCCACACCTACTACAGTAGTACAAGTTTATATGCCAACTAGCTCTGCAGATGACGAAGAAATTGAAGAAATGTATGATGAAATAAAAGAAATTATTCAGATTGTGAAGGGAGAGGAAAATTTAATAGTCATGGGTGACTGGAATGCGAGTGTAGGAAAAGGGAGAGAAGGAAACATAGTAGGTGAATATGGATTGGGGGACAGAAATGAAAGAGGAAGCCGCCTGGTAGAATTTTGCACAGAGCACAACATAATCATAACTAACACTTGGTTTAAGAATCATGAAAGAAGGTTGTATACATGGAAGAACCCTGGAGATACTAAAAGGTATCAGATAGATTATATAATGGTAAGACAGAGATTTAGGAACCAGGTTTTAAATTGTAAGACATTTCCAGGGGCAGATGTGGACTCTGACCGCAATCTATTGGTTATGACCTGTAGATTAAAACTGAAGAAGCTGCAAAAAGCTGGGAATTTAAGGAGATGGGACCTGGATAAACTAAAAGAACCGGAGGTTGTACAGAGATTCAGGGAGAGCATAAGGGAGCAATTGACAGGAATGGGGGAAATAAATACAGTAGAAGAAGAATGGGTAGCTTTGAGGGATGAAGTAGTGAAGGCAGCAGAGGATCAAGTAGGTAAAAACACGAGGGCTAGTAGAAATCCTTGGGTAACAGAAGAAATATTGAATTTAATTGATGAAAGGAGGAAATATAAAAATGCAGTAAGTGAAACAGGCAAAAAGGAATACAAACGTCTCAAAAATGAGATCGACAGGAAGTGCAAAATGGCTAAGCAGGGATGGCTAGAGGACAAATGTAAGGATGTAGAGGCGTATCTCACTAGGGGTAAGATAGATACCGCCTACAGGAAAATTAAAGAGACCTTTGGAGATAAGAGAACGACTTGTATGAATATCAAGAGCTCAGACGGAAACCCAGTTCTAAGCAAAGAAGGGAAAGCAGAAAGGTGGAAGGAGTATATAGAGGGCGTATACAAGGGCAATGTACTTGAGGACAATATTATGGAAATGGAAGAGGATGTAGATGAAGATGAAATGGGAGATATGATACTGCGTGAAGAGTTTGACAGAGCACTGAAAGACCTGAGTCGAAACAAGGCCCCCGGAGTAGAGAATATTCCATTGGAACTACTGACGGCCGTGGGAGAGCCAGTCCTGACAAAACTCTACCATCTGGTGAGCAAGATGTATGAAACAGGCGAAATACCCTCAGACTTCAAGAAGAATATAATAATTCCAATCCCAAAGAAAGCAGGTGTTGACAGATGTGAAAATTACCGAACTATCAGCTTAATAAGCCACTGCTGCAAAATACTAACACGAATTCTTTACAGACGAATGGAAAAACTGGTAGAGGCCAACCTCGGGGAAGATCAGTTTGGATTCCGTAGAAACACTGGAACACGTGAGGCAATACTGACCTTACGACTTATCTTAGAAGAAAGATTAAGGAAAGGCAAACCTATGTTTCTAGCATTTGTAGACTTAGAGAAAGCTTTTGACAATGTTGACTGGAATACTCTCTTTCAAATTCTGAAGGTGGCAGGGGTAAAATACAGGGAGCGAAAGGCTATTTACAATTTGTACAGAAACCAGATGGCAGTTATAAGAGTCGAGGGACATGAAAGGGAAGCAGTGGTTGGGAAGGGAGTAAGACAGGGTTGTAGCCTCTCCCCGATGTTGTTCAATCTGTATATTGAGCAAGCAGTAAAGGAAACAAAATAAAAATTCGGAGTAGGTATTAAAATTCATGGAGAAGAAATAAAAACTTTGAGGTTCGCCGATGACATTGTAATTCTGTCAGAGACAGCAAAGGACTTGGAAGAGCAGTTGAATGGAATGGACAGTGTCTTGAAAGGAGGATATAAGATGAACATCAACAAAAGCAAAACAAGGATAATGGAATGTAGTCTAATTAAGTTGGGTGATGCTGAGGGAATTAGATTAGGAAATGAGGCACTTAAAGTAGTAAAGGAGTTTTGCTATTTGGGGAGCAAAATAACTGATGATGGTCGAAGTAGAGAGGATATAAAATGTAGGCTGGCAATGGCAAGGAAAGCGTTTCTGAAGAAGAGAAATTTGTTAACATCCAGTATTGATTTAAGTGTCAGGAAGTCATTTCTGAAAGTATTCGTATGGAGTGTAGCCATGTATGGAAGTGAAACATGGACGATAAATAGTTTGGACAAGAAGAGAATAGAAGCTTTTGAAATGTGGTGCTACAGAAGAGTGCTGAAGACTAGATGGGTAGATCACGTAATTAATGAGGAAGTACTGAATAGGATTGGGGAGAAGAGAAGTTTGTGGCACAACTTGACCAGACGAAGGGATCGGTTGGTAGGACATGTTCTGAGGCATCAAGGGATCACCAATTTAGTATTGGAGGGCAGCGTGGAGGGTAAAAATCGTAGAGGGAGACCAAGAGATGAATACACTAAGCAGATTCAGAAGGATGTAGGTTGCAGTAGGTACTGGGAGATGAAAAAGCTTGCACAGGATAGAGTAGCATGGAGAGCTGCATCAAACCAGTCTCAGGACTGAAGACCACAACAACAACAACATCTGCTTTTAAGTCCTAAATCCAGTCTCGAATCTAGGCCAATACTCAGAAAGCTCGGACTATATTCTTCATTCGAAAATGTGAAACTGTATCGAATGCCTTAAGGAATCCAGGAAACAAGTACTGTTCTACACTAAAAGTATCTGAATAAAAAAGGACGTAGTTATACAGTCAATATGAATTATATTTTACCGATAGCGATTTTCCTGTAAAATTGTACAATGGACAAAAACGAAATTTGTCCACCAGAGTAAAATTCGTGGCTTTAAAAATATAAACGCACAGCAAGTCTTATATATTAGCCAGCAAATTTATATTTCTGCTAGTAAATAATCAGGTACCTATGTCTCTAAATTAAAAATCCCGTAATTCTCAGACCATTTTGTTTGCTTCAAATTGTTAATGTCTCTCCACAGTTATCTTTGTCAGCAATTTTGTGCGGTTTCTGTACTTTTTTCCACGTAGAGGTTTGTTTGTGTTCCATCCATGGGTGCAGCATGCGAAGGCTTCTGCGACATGTCTGTGAGAACTGTCGTTTGCCTCAACTTATCTTTACTATAGATGTGACGATCTGAAGAATATTTGTAGCTTTTGCCCAAAAAGACAGTTCTTGACATTTTCTTACAAGTTTCTCGCAATAAGTACGACGACATCTTTCTCGGAGTGTCCCCAGTTAACATTTTCCCACGTATCTCCAGGCAGTCAAATAAGCCTGTGATCATTCGCACTGCCCTTCATGGCACGCTCTTGGTGATTCGTGTTGTTCAAATTCTCCATCCAAGATTCCACGGATTTCTCTGTGTGCTTCCTACGAACAAATTCTCAATGCAGTCAAAAATATGTCTTGACAGCCCATATGAACGTGCTGTCGATGATAATATTATGTATGTTGTTGAATCAAATATCTACATCTACATCTACATCCATACTCCGCAAGCCACCTGACGGTGTGTGGCGGAGGGTACCTTGAGTACGTCTATCAGTTCTCCCTTCTATTCCCGTCTCGTATTGTTCGTGGAAAGAAGAATTGTCGGTATGCCTCTGTGTGGGCTCTAATCTCTCTGATTTTAACCTCATGGTCTCTTCGCGAGATATACATAGGAGGGAGCAATATACTGCTTAACTCTTCGGTGAAGGTATGTTCTCGAAACTTCAATAAAAGCCCGTACCGAGCTACTGAGCGTCTCTCCTGCAGAGTCTTCCACTGGAGTTTATCTATCATCTCCGTAACGCTTTCGCGATTACTAAGTGATCCTGTAACGAAGCGCGCTGCTCTCCGTTGGATCTTCTCTATCTCTTCTATCAACCCTATCTGGTACGGATCCCACACTGCTGAGCAGTATTCAAGCAGCGGGCAAACAAGTGTACTGTAACCTACTTCCTTTGTTTTGGGATTGCATTTCCTTAGGATTCTTCTAATGAATCTCAGTCTGGCATCTGCTTTACCGACGATCAACTTTATATGATCATTCCATTTTAAATCACTCCTAATGCGTACTACCAGATAATTTATGGCATTAACTGCTTCTAGTTGCTGACCTGCTATATTGTAGCTAAATGATAAGGGATCTTTCTTTCTATGTATTCGCAGCACGTTACACTTGTCTACATTGAGATTCAATTGCCATTCCCTGCACCATGTGTCAATTCGCTGCAGATCCTCCTGCATTTCAGTACAATTTTCCATTGTTACAACCTCTCGATATACCACAGCATCATCTGCAAAAAGCCTCAGTGAACTTCCGATGTCGTCCACAAGTTCATTTATGTATATTGTGAATAGCAACGGTCCTACGACACTCCCCTGTGACACACCTGAAATCACTCTTACTTCGGAAGACTTCTCTCCATTGAGAATGACATGCTGCGTTCTGTTATCTAGGAACTCTTCAATCTAATCACACTATTGATCTGATAGTCCATATGCTCTTACTTTGTTCATTAAACGACTGTGGGGAACTGTATCGAACGCTTTGCGGAAGTCAAGAAACACTGCACATATCTGAGTGCCTTGATCCATGGCTTTCAGAGATTCATGTGGAAAAAGAGCGAGTTGAACGTCAGACGTCGATATTTACAGAATCCGTGATGGCTGGCATGGAGGTGGTCTCTGAACTCAGAGTATGTTCTGAGATTCTACAACAAATAGCTGCCAATGATATTTGTCGGTAAGTTTGTCGATCAGTCCTGATGTCCTTCGTGGACACAGGTATGACCCGTGCATTCTTCCCAGCAAACGGCATAGAGTTCTATTCGAGTGATTTTCGATGTATAACGGTTAAAAGTGGTTCTAACTGAGTCGCAAATCATGTATAGAAACCGACAGGGATTCCATAAATCCTTGGAGCTTTGTTCAGTGTAACGACTTCAGCTGTTCCTCAACGCCACTGACGCTAATGTCTATATCAGTCGTCTTTGCACTGGCACGAGAATAAAATTGGGGCAGTACTTGTGAGTTTGCCTTTGTAAAGGAACACTTGAAACCCAAAGTTTCAGTTCCTGTCTTGTCCATGTGTTTCTGAGCACTAACTCTGAGGCCACTAACAGCCTTTACATATGCCCAATATTTCTTCGTGTTATGTGACATCTTTGGGTAATATTCTACTATGGTACTCACTGAGGGCGGCACGCACTGTATACTTTAAAGCCAAATCAGCATACCTGTATGTACATCGGTATTCCATGTTTTAGACCGAATATGCGGTTGTCTCTGTTTCCTTAGAAACTTCTTCACAGTGACCATATACCAAGGAACGTCCCATCGACCACGAACTGTTCTGCCAGGTACGTATTTATCTAAGGTATGGTCAACTATTCTTTTGAATTTGAGCCATAGTAGCTCTACAATTCCTTCATCTTAATCTGTTTTACTGAACATATAAATCCTTGAAACTGTTTCTGTTGCCCTTTTTAAACTGGTAATCGTTGTTGCTACAGCTACCTCATAGTCGTTGAGACAAGTTTCACTCTGGACATTCTCAGACAAATCAGGTGTATTTGCCTCATTAAATCCAATATACACTACTGCCGCCATGACTGGAATTCTGAACTATATGTTGCTGGTAGTTATCAGAGAAGGCATTTATTGATGTTTCGCAGGATGTCTTGTCACGTCTGCCACTAACAAAACTGTAATTATCCCCACCAGTTGTTGAATTAAAGTCTCATCCAGTGATTACAATATGATTGAGAAACTTAACATTCTAGTGATCTAATGGTTCTCTCTCACGTTTTCAGTAACATTACGAAGTGAGTTTGGTTATCAATAAAAGAATCCAATTATAATTTATGACCAGTCCTGCTATTGAGTCTTGCCCAAACAATGTTACATGCAGCTGCAATTACTTCCTCAATGGATTTGAGTTTCTTGTGTACTACACAGAATACACAGGTTTCTATAACCAAATTAATCGTTTTGTTATCCTTGCCTTTAATAAAATAATTGTCGTTAATTTTACATATTTGTCTAAAGTATTTCACAATGAAAAGTTATTTAGTTAGTAAAATCTGATTGTGAATATATTGTAGCCGCTGATAAATTGATAAGTTTCGGTAGAACAAACTTGCATTATATAATTAAATTGTGAGAGACAGAGGTAGCATAGACCGCAGGGGAAGTTGGCAAGGCGTGGAGGGCATGTGGGGTGCCGACAGCTAAGAGTCAGGTGGCAGTGCGTGACTGAAGCGGATGTGTGTGGGGCTCTCAGTGCACCAAATTTCTTGCGATGAAAGTTATGGAGTGGATCAATATGGAAACTGAACAGACCACCAGTAGGTGGAACGATATTGCCAACTGTATCTGTGTGTGTGTGTGTCAATGGCAGGCGCTATAAATACATCTCGGCATCGGAGGACACGTAAGACAGCCTGCGGCACATCACCATAGCCAACAGTACTGCGGCTTCCTTAGTTTTGTAAAAGAGCAGGAGCAGTGAACGTTATTCTGTGAGAATATAATAATGAATCTTAATCTGTGATAATGTAACAATTAACGGTACCTCTTCAAATCAATTTTTAACCAGAGTGGTATTACCTGTATGAGTTTTTTCTATTTGGTCCTTTAATGAACTGGCAAACTATCAAGGTGTCATGTTCTAACTACAATCAAGACAAAACCTCAACACAAAGCCATTGGTCTACCACAACACTTACAATCGAAAGCATGTTTTTTACAACCACAAACACACAGAAACAAGACAAGTGATTCCTGAATCGATAATGCTGCCGTTTATACAGCATCGAAAATTCCATATTATACGAACATTTCAAATTTCAGAAACTTTCCAGAAATGAAAACCACTAAATGACAAATAGATGCTGGTGGTTGGGTTTGAATGGGCGATCGGCAGTCATTTAACTTATGCATTTCAGAACCTGTAAGAGACTTCCTCCCAGCGTATGTCTAACATATGAACACATACAGATAGAAGAAGTTGACATTGTTAGATTTCTGGGATTACAACTCGATAATGAGTTCACTTGGGAAGGGCATATCACAGAATTGATAAAGCGCCAAAGCAGGTCTATATTTGCAATCCTAATGACGTGAGATGTAGCAGATACAAATGTAAAAAAATGCATATTTTGCTTACTTTGATTCTGTAATCTCATATGTGAACATATTTTGGTATAACTCATCAAATCGAGAAAAAGTTTTTAGAGTTCAAAAGAGTATAATAAGACTCATTTGTGGAGTAAATTCAGGAACATCATGTAGAAACCAGTTCATCGAACTGGGTATCGTAAACATCGCTTCTTAGTATATTCATTTCTTAATGAAATTTGTTGCAAATAATATGCCTCTTTTTCAACCAATAGCTCAATACGTAGTGTCAGTACTAGGAAGAGAACAATGTACATAAAGACCTAAAATGACTCAACTAGGTGCAAAATTGATCCAATTGTCATGAACACACATTTTCAATAAATTGCCAGTACCATTAAAAGCTTTCTGCTAAAACACAATTAAAGGACAGATTGAAACACGTTTTTGGTAGACAACTCCTTCTACTCTAGAGTATGTTACAAGGAACTGTTAGAACAGCTTAAGTAGAAACTTTAGATTCTGTTATGACCTCACTTGGTCACAACAGTCAAGATTAGGTATTTTGGTATGATAAATTTATTAAACGTACTTAACTATGTTACCTTCTGACAGTGTATGAATTCTCCAAATATTAGCAGTTCCAATTTACTGAGATGTAATCGTATATTTTGACAAAATGATATGATCGTTTGGTATTGATGATCAGGAGGCCCAATTCTGCGAAGTTCGGCTACCGGTTTCAAGTCTTATTTCAGGCGATGCCCCATTGGGCGACCTGCGTGTCAATGATGACGAAATGATGATGAGGACAACACAACCCCTACGACACGAACGGAGAAAACCTCCAACTCGGCCGGGAATCAAACGCAGGCCCACTGCGTGATAAGAAAGCACTTTACCCCTCACGTAAGCAGTAAGGGACATGTTTTTATTATCTCTTGACAAATGATCGGGGAAGTTAGTTTTATATTGAAATGTTCTGTGCTTTCTGTGTTATAGGTTCCGAAGTGTTCCACATCCACGAAAATCATCTCATCCTTGAGTCTATGGAACGAAACTGGAATCTAATATAATCTAATCGGCATGCCTGTCAATGACGGCTAACCGTTACAGCACATTGCATACAGTGCAGTCCACGGCATTTCTCCCTCTCCTGGATAAACAGCGACATGTTGTTTCTGATGTTCTCACTGGAGCCGACTGCAGCACCCTGGATCTAAATCGTGTCAGTGAAGCTCGGCATGGCAATACTGGGATTCTCACGTTCCAGTCGTGTTGTCACATCCACTGCAAGATGGCAAACATTGAAGGTAGTCGCTCTGTCAAAGCTTCACAGTCGTCGAGGTGGTCTTCAGTTTCCTTGACTGAGGAGCTTCCAGAGTTATCTGCCCCTCAGAACTCTAGTAGGTCGTCATATGAAGTACATGGACGACATCTCTACATATTGGTCCTCTTGATGATGGGGTTACAATCCTCGACTTTGTAAGTGGCATCTGAGAACCGACAAACAATACGATACAGCACAAAGTAGATCTGCTTTAGTATCTTTTCCTGGAGTTCACCTTCCTACACAGGTTTAAATGTCCATATCAAATCTGCCTGGCTGTATCTCACAGGATGGCATTAGGCACCATAGTGATCTCGGTCTTTTTCGTGGGTGTGTTTAAAGTCTGTACGTGAGTCAGCTATCTTGCTTCTTTCGTCTTGGTGATGTGTTTCATGCAGCTGTACTGAGTATTGTCGCGACGAAACGGGCGCTGTGTATCTGTTTTCATTTCTGCCTCACGACTGTCGTGAAGTCTGTTTTTCTGCTGTGTTCAAGAATGTTACACGGGGCATTTTGTATTCCACTCCTGTTTGACATCAGTCTGCATCTCCAATAGATCTGCCAAGGTCTCATTAAACTGTCCTGTGAGGCCAATCGTCTGTGCCTGGCCAGGAGTCGTCATTCTATGGGTGATATCGCAACATGAAATTACCTCACATTCTAACCTCAACAAGGAAACCTTTCTATGACCAGTGTTGGAGCACTGTACTTCAAAATGATGTATAGTACATGGATCATAGCAACATCCGAAGCTTTGAGAAGTGACACTGCCTTGGTGAAACCATAAAATGTGAGGTATTCAGCCAAAATAATTATATGTCAACTTAGGGAACCTCCTCTAGATGTCGGTATCAGTTCGGTGCAACGGTGCTGCTGCGGGCAGAATTGGTACCAGATGTCCCAGAGGTAGCTGTGGCATGTGCTTCCATCGCTGGCATTCCTTACAGTAGCTCAGATAGTGTCTAACAGATCGGTAGAGTCCTGCCCAGAGATAACTGAGACTAAGGCAGTCTTTACGAATTCCAGGTGATCAGATTTTGGAGTTCATGGAAAAATAGGAAAACAGCTGACTGTATATGTGTCGGGATGATAACCAACCTTTTCTGCCCCATCAGGTTACAGTAATTCTAATACGATGTTCCCTTTTTTAATTGTAATCCTCCTTTGATCAGTACCTCCTTCTTCACTGCTGTTATGGTCCATCGCACTGGTGAATGGTTAGCCAAATAAATATGCCAAGAATATTTTAATGATTCAGCTAACTGAAAGACACACTTTCTCAGGTGCAGGTAGTTCATTTCGAATGTGGAGAGCAGGGCAGAAGCACCTTCCTGAATACTAGAACTGAACTCACTCCACAAATGCTAGCGTCAGGGAAACGTTCTGTCTCGGCTTTCTCGTTATGCAACGTGCAGAAGTGTCAGAGACAACCTAAGGGCAAGCAAACATGTTTGTGGCTCTCGTTACAGGAAGATTTTAAGGCTCCTTGAAATACGCGCAAATGAAGTGGATTGGTACACAAAACAGGAGTTCCTTACAAATGGCAAGCAGTATGAGCACATTGTGGGAGAGCTTCTCCACCAAGCGAGGTGGCGCACTGGTTAGCACACTGGACTCGCATTCTGGAGGACGACGGTTCAATCCTGCGTCCGGCCATCCTGATCTAGGTCTTCCGTGATTTTCCAAAATCGCTCCAGGCAAATGTCGGGATGGTTCCTGTGAAAGGGCACGGCCGGCTTCCTTCCCCGTCCTTCCCTAATCCGATTATACCGATGAGCTCACTGTATGATCTCGTCCCCAAAAAACAACAACCAGAACTTCTCACATCATGAATGTGTGGAGGATCGTTACGGCTATTATTTCCACTGGATCAGGAAGGACTCCTTTGGTACGAACTAAATGCTCAAAGCTTCTTGTTTTCCACGTGGTGAAGGTGCACCTTTTCGGAATCAGAAATCAGTCTGAACAGATCCCATATAGGTTGTAGGCAGGTTAGATGTTATTCAGATGTCTTCCTAAAGCGACAGTGTCACCCAAGTAGCAATAAAGCTTCGTTCATTAATGGTAACTAAGCAGGTTACCCACCATAGTCAAAGGTCCGGTCACCCTCCTCAACCTCAGTTTGCTAGTAGTCTGTTTGCAAATCATTACTAGAGATACACTTTGCCACTTTCAAGCACTTTAGGATGTCATCAGTACGCGGCAATGTGTAGACATGTTATTCAAGATTTTGTTCAGTTGACACAAGAACGCCATATTCTGCACTTCTTCACAATTGGCCCAGGAGAGGACCAAGGACTGTCTGAAGTTTGAATGACCATGCAGGATCTCCAACCAGAATTATGTGTATTCCGACTGGCGACTGCCTAGACTCATAGAAGAGCTAGCTAATTGGTGGTCGATGTACAGTGTTGATACGGTGCTTTACTATTGACCACTTAGTCTGCTTTTCACCTCAGATACGAAAGCATCCAAATACTGTCCCAGAACGGCTAACACTCACCGCCCTCGATCCGCAGTCAGCCAGATGCAGTCAGCATTTCGCAAAAAGCTTCCTCCATTGCAGTTTCCTTAGTGGTAGTGGGGTACAATTTGTCGTTGTTGGTACTGAGCTGCCAATGCTGGACTGGTTGAGCTCTTTCTGTGCACATACCTTCGGGGATGCGTTGGTGCTGCTCGTCGTAATTAGTCAGCAAAAGATCTCCTTGTCAGCCTCTAATCCTTATGATCGTCACTAATACGTAGATTTCATTTATGAGCCCGTGTAGCGTTTGGCAATCTAAACAAACCTCCACAGTTTAATCAGCATCTAGACTGACGAATAATACTAATACGTTGATGATGGCAGGATACCAATGTTTCAACGGCGAACAACAATCCAGAGCAATATTCGTTACTGACGCATTTTTCTCAGTAGGTACTGTAAGGTTTGACACCAATGATTCGCAAAATAAAAGTCCGCAAGCTTCTGAATTGAGTAACCATAAACACAGTCTTGAGAAATTTCTTCTCCGCTATTTGCAGCGTGGTTCCAAACAGAGCACCGAACATACCTGTAATAAAATTCTTTGTTCTCCCCCACAGGTATTCAATGGATATTTGCTGTTTTCGATTTAAAATTTTTTAGAAACATTTCTCATTGATTTAACCATCAAACTGACGTGGAAATTCTGTGTTGTCAAAATTTTCATCACACCAACGCAGATCTATGGCCCCTGGACCTAGACCGGTGGCGGAGACCGCACTTGCAGCGGCCGGTGTAGGCGTGTAAGGAAAGGTAAGTAGAAGTGCATCATGTCGCGATGTATCGATGTATTTGTTGATATGTGCAACTTTCTCTCTCCTGCCCTGCTAGCATGACAAAGCCGTTACACGGGCTGTGCTCGCAGACTCGAAGCCCGGTCTCCTCCAGTTGATGCCACAGCACGGCGCCAGTCAGGGAAATAAGTCAGGGAAATAAGTCAGGGCGGCTGGAGACTCTCACCCTGCCGGTGCCTCAGCGTACAGCCTGGACTTTATCTCAGAGGGTGGCGGCACAGAGATGGGAGGGGCTCTGTGACGTAGCTTATGTTACTGTCGTCCATTCCATGCAAAAGTTGCTGGTCAATTTTGCAAGCCTAGTGCCTCAACCTCCCTTTCACTTCATACTCAGAATCACTGAGCTCTAAGGCCAATCTTGTCAGCCTACTGGATAGCGGCTTCAAACCTAGTTACCATTTAAAAGCAGCATGATCTGTCACCACACTGATCTTCTTTCCAGACAGGTAACACAGGCTGTACGTTACACCATACAGTAGACCATTCATCTCTCTCTCTGCCATTGCATAATTTCTCTCCGTTACATTAAGGGGAGCAGGAACGATGAAAATGTCAAAATTAACGTTTTTTGGGGTTCTTCTTTGTAACACTATTTAGACTTTTCTGATTAAAACAAGTCAGGCTTCACTTGGCGTGTTTTTTACCATTTCAAAGTTGATGCACCGCGTCGCGCCACGTAAATGGCTATAGCGAGTTAGCATTTTATTTCTGACGTCACCGCTCGCTGTCTTTAGGCAGAGTTTAGTGGTGGCAACCGCCAGTGTTTTGTTTTCCAACGTTGTAGGCCTTTACCTCTGTGACACGTAATTGTTCATATCCGCAAACATAAATGGCAAGCCGTGTTTGTGGACTTGTGATGTTTGCTATGTGTTTGTTGTTACGTTCAGGAATTTTGAGTATTTTACGAATGTTCCTCGTATATGTTTTACATATTTTGTTTGTGGATATAAATATGTCCCATTTCAGCAATCGAATGTATAAGTAAAGACGCAATGAGTGAAACAACAAATCCTTTGTTGCTTCACCATCCACTCTCAATCTGTGTGAGAAAACTTCTTCCAGCAAGAAACCTTTTAATAGCAGACAAAAATTTGAAAGTTACAGTAATGATGTGAATGAAATATTAACATTTCCTTGCTGTCAAATACTTTGAAACATAATGTATTATTCCAAGTTTGCAAAGAAAGAGGACTCGAATTGAAAATAATTCCACACATTGGTTTTACATGTAAAATCTTAATGAAGAGTGACAAATCTGGTGGAGAAGTTTTGTTTTATAGTTCTAATAGTATTCCTAGTAGTGTTAACAAAGGAAGAAGGTGTATGACATAAATTTTAGTCTAGTGTATGGCATGCATGACATAGGAAAGGGCAGTGCTAGAGGAACAATGTTATGTGGAATTATGAACTTGTCAAAAGCACCAACCAAGTTCGAATTTTATAATGAATTGGTGGGGTCTTCTGCTGAAGATGTTGCACAAACAACGATGGAGAAAGCAGCTAAAGAGGCTGTGACTGATAATGGAAATTGTGGAGAATGACTATTTCTTTGAATGGATCATGGCAAAGTAGAAGTCGTAAACGTCTAAATGGAATCGTGACAGCTACCAGTGCAGACAGTTGCAAAATTATTGATGTTGCTACTCTCTCCAAACATTGTAGATGTAAGGCCAATACCAAGGAGGAATATAAAGAACGTTCTGAGGGAAATTTTCATGGCACAGTTGAACAATGGAAGTAGAGAGCGTGAAAAGAATTTTTTTCAGATTGCACTTTGGAGTGTATGATGCAGTTGCAACATACAGTGCCGGAAACGCTATGTGCTGAAATGCTTAGGTTTCCAACCAGGCACAATAGCATTTTCGCAATGCGCCTAACGGATGAAGAAAGACTAACAAATGCAGCAAGAAGAGACAGAAGTCTGCAACACGTAGCAAAAGGGAAGCAGAGACCTGTGAAAAGAAAACTAGCACTAGAAAGAGAAGAGGATGCTGATGATCCGTCATATGGAGTGGGAATGTATTAAAAGACTTTGAAACCATTTGCTGAAAGTTTCTAATTTTCTAATTTTCATATTTAGGGAACATTTTCTTAAAAACTACTAACTGTAGATGAATCAAAATTACACACAATACCGTTTATTTCATTTCCTTAATTGTTATAACAAATTGTAAAAAAATTTGTATAGTTAAGGGGCTATAGAAGTAAAGATGCAAAACTTTAGAGAAAAAATTGGCAACATTTTAAAAAATTGCGAAACAGAAACGAATAAATGTTACTCAACATGGCGTTATAACTTTGTACTCATTGAAAATATTCTCCAAATTTTGGAGCTGTAAGTTTAATGCTTTAGGTAAAAATGTTCCTTGTATTTGCTGAAATTAACATGGAGAAGATAGAACGTTCTGGTTCCCCTTACGTTGTCTTAATACACAAGTGATACGGTGTTCATCTCCATCAGCCTCAGGCACAAACTGCACATGAGGGCATGGTCTGATGCATCACATAATAATATAAATTTCTTATGAAATCTGGAAACATCGACACTGGATTCAACGTTAGTATCTCCATTAATTCGACGAACGACCTTGACTGTCTTAAGATCACACAAACGTGATATATTTCTTTAATAACTGCATAAGCAGTCGTGACATATCCACAAATCCACTCGTGAACTTTCTACAAAAATTTCTGAGGTTTAGAAATTATTGTAGCTTTTTTCTCATTCCTGATTCGGAAAATCTTGCAGCCCTTATATCAAACTCGGATCAGTCGTCACACCAACCTTAGTAACTATGTCACCCAAATAATCTTGCAACACAAAGTAGCATTTCTCCCTACACAGTGTTAGGCAAGCAGCTCGTAATGTCTTGAATATTTCTGTCAGGCTTTGTCTGTGTTATTGAACACCCAATGCAAAAACAAATATGTCATCCATCACTTGGCATCGACAAGACTTCAATACTTTCAACACCTCATCAAACAAACTTTGGAATGTCGCTGGTGCATTCTTAAAAACCAAACAAATAATTTCCCCAAGGAAATACCGATAATTTCCCCAAGGTGCTGAAGACAAAGTCTTCGTTCTATGCTCTGGAGCGACTTCTAACCGATGATACCCACTCTTCAATGCCACTGGTGAGAAGTCCCAACACTGCCATAGATTAGCGATCGTCTCTGTGACGTTTGGAGTTGGGTAGGTATCTATTGTAGTCTTACCATTTGTTTGTTGTTGTTGTTGTGGTCTTCAGTCCTGAGACTAGTTTGATGCAGCTCTCCATGCTACTCTATCCTGTGCAAGCTTCTTCATCTCCCAGTACCTACTGAAGCCTATATCCTTCTGAATCTGCTTGTGTATTCATCTCTTGGTCTCCCTCTACGATTTTTACCCTCCACGCTGCCCTCCAATGTTAAATTTGCTCCTCAAATAGCAAAACTCCTTTACTACTTCAAGTGTCTCATTTCCTAATCTAATTCCCTCAGCATCACCTGACTTAATTCGACTACATTCCATTATCCTCGTTTTGCTTTTGTTGATGTTCATCTTATATCCTCCTTTCAAGACACTGTCCACTCCGTTCAACTGCCCTTCCAAGTCCTTTGCTGTCTCTGACAGAATTAGAATGTCATCGGCGAACCTTAAAGTTTTTATTTCTTCTCCATGGATTTTAATTCCTACATCGAAATTTTCTTTTGTTTCCTTTACTGCTTGCTCAATATACAGATCGAACAACATCGGGGAGAGGCTACAACCCTGTCTCACTCCCTTCCCAACCACTGCTTCCCTTCCATGTCCCTAGACTCTTATAACCGCCATCTGGTTTCGGTACGAATTGTAAATAGCCTTTCGCTCCCTGTATTTTACCCCTGCCACCTTCAGAATTTGAAAGAGAGTATTCCAGTCAACATTGTCAAAAGCTTTCTCTAACTCTACAAATACTAGAAACGTAGGTTTGCCTTTCCTTAATCTTCCTTCTCAGATAAGGCGTAAGGTCAGTATTGCCTCACGTGTTCCAACATTTCTACGGAATCCAAACTGATATTCCCCGAGGTCGGCTTCTATCACTTTTTCCATTCGTCTATGAAGAATTCGCGTTAGTATTTTGCAGCCGTGAGTTATTAAACTGATAGTTCGGTAATTTTCACATCTATCAATGCCTACTTTCTTTGGGAATGGAATTATTATATTCTTCTTGAAGTCTGAGGGTATTTCGCCTGTCTCATACGTTTTGCTCACCAGATGGTATAGTTTTGTCAGGACTGGCTCTCCCAAAGCTGTCAGTAGTTCTAATGGAATGTTGTCTACTCCCGGGGCCTTGTATCGACTTAGGTCTTTCAGTGGTCTGTGAAACTCTTCACGCAGTATCATACCCCCCATTTCATCTTCATCTACATCCTCTTCCATTTGCGTCCATTGCCCTCAAGTACATCGCCCTTGTATAGACCCTCTATATACTCCTTCCGCCTTTCTGCTTTCCCTTCTTTGCTTAGAACAGGGTTTCCATCTGAGCTCTTGATATTCATAGAAGTGGTTCTCGTTTCTCCAAAGGTATCTTTAATTTTCCTGTAGGCAGTATCTATCTTACCCCTAGTGAGATAAGCCTCTACATCCTTACATTTGTCCTCTAGCCATCCCTGCTTAGCCATTTTGCACTTCCTATCGATCTCATTTTTGAGACGTTTGTATTCCTTTCTGCCTGCCTCTCCTTTCGTCACATAAATTCAATATTTCTTCTGTTACCCAAGGATTTCTACTAGCCCTCGTCTTTTTACCTACTTGATCATCTGCTGCCTTCAGTACTTCATCCCTCAGAGCTACCCATTCTTCTTCTACTATATTTCTTTCCCCCATTCTTGTCAATTGTTTCCTTATGCTCTCCCTGAAAGTCTGTACAACCTCTGGCTTAGTCTAGGTCCCCTCTTCATAAATGCCCATCTTTTTGCAGTTTCTTCAGTTTTAATCCACAGTTTATAACCAATAGATTGTGGTCAGAGTCCACATCTGCCCCTGGAAATGTGTTACACTTTAAAACCTGGTTCCTAAATCTCTGTCTTACCATTATATAATCTATCTGAAAACTGTCAGTATCTCCAGGCTTCTTCCATGTATACAACCTTCTTTTATGATTCTTGAACCAACTATGATTAAGTTGTGCTCTATGCAAAATTCCACAAGGCGGCTTCCTCTTTCATTTCTTACCCCCATTCCATATTCACCTAGTACGTTCCCTTCTCTTCCTTTACCTACTATCGAATTCCATTCACCCATGAGTATTAAATTTTCGGCTCCCTTCACTATCTGAATAATTTCTTTTATCTCATCATACATTTCTTCAATTTCTTCGTCATCTTTACAGATAATGGCACATAGACTAGTACTACTGTCGTAGACGTGGACTTCGTGTCTATCTTGACCACAACAAAGCGTTCGCTGTGCTGTTTGTAGCAGCTTACCCGCATTCCTATTGTTTTGTTCATTATTAAACCTACTCCTGCATTACCCCTATTTGATTTTGTATTTATAACCCTGTATTCACCTGACCAAAAGTCTTGTTCCTTGTTCCTCACTACCATTTAAATGACGCTAATCCCAACAGAATCGATATTGCCTCAAACCACCCACAGACTTCTTTGGTACAATTGCAATTCCTACCTCTCCCAGGGACTAATAATTTTTCTAATATGCTGTCAGCCAACTGCTGATGAATAACCTGTTGTAAAATCAGCTGCAGAGACTGACATATTCCATATGACCTCCAGTACGCCAGTAGTTGGTTCCCAGTCTTAGCAGCATCCTGTGCCCCCTCTCCCCTCATATCCTACACCTCCTATGCAGCTGACTCGTTCCCCACCAACAAAGTTCTCTTTAACAACATAACCTTCTAAGCACAAAAATTACCCACATTGATGACTTTTACTCTACCACCGTCCTTCTTCTGTGTGCTTATGATGCTTCACTTTACTAATCAAGAAGCTGCATCTAATATGTCACTATTTTTCAGTGGGTCCACTACACGAAACGTACCTGTCGGTAACTCGGGCCTAACATTCACCCATAGCGACTTCCCGGTCCCACTCAGCACCCAATCATGTGAATTAAGGCCTAATGTCGTTGTTCACAGTTTAACTGGGTTATCTTGTACAACAGACTCCATTTGCGATGGATCGGAACTGACGACAGCTTTACCTAGCCGTAATGTTTTCCCACTAAGCTCCACCACATGTCATCGAAGGTCAACCATGGCGTGACGCTGATACAGAAACTCTTACCCTAGGATCATGCTATAGCCATCGCTTACATCAAAGTCTACTTGCACACGCTGCCTGAACTTGGTTGCCTGCAACTGAAATTTCTTCAGCATCTACCGCAGCGTCGAACATCACTGTCCTCTACCCAACTCAGCCTAGAATGCATTGGTTCCATTGCCTCTTATCGACCTCAGTGACTGAGCTTCGCTGTCCCCTACCCAACTCGATCTATAGTGCAGTTGTTTCCATTGCCTCTCACCGACTAATTCTCTCCAGGGTACCGGAACATGCGCCACCAGCTGTTGTACCCACTATTGCACATTCCACTACTGTATTCGTTTTTCCTGTGTTTATCTTTACCGAGAACAGCATCCGACAGATCTGGGGTTCCTTCTTACCTTCAGCGTGTGCTTGTCTAACAAAAACGTGTACCCTTTACCAGCTATTGCACCCGCTATTGCACACTGCGCTTCTGCATTCGTTTTTCGTTTGTTTATTTTTACTGAGGACAGCCTTAGGCGGTTCTGGGTTTCCTTCTTGTCTTTAGCAGGTGGTTACTTGTACCCAGTCCATCCCTAAATCGCACAATAAAATTAAGGCATGACTTCTTCGACAATCCGTAATTGTCTCCCACTGCGACTCGGCGACTTGGACTCGGCGGCGCTTCAGGCAGCAAGGGAAAAGCCACAGCTCAGAAGTCCAAATGAGTTGCGGGGTGGATTAATGATGTCACAATGGCAGAAAATTTCACCGCAGTGTTGCCCAGTGTCACCCCGGACGTCATCACACGATGGGAACGTCGCACGTCATCCCTTCTTTTGACGCCTTTTTTGATGGAGGGTAGACTACAATACCCACCATTGAAATCGTGAGATTTTCTAATGGGTTTTCAAGGAAAACATTTGACACACTTCGCCGATTACAATCGATACGAAAATTTCTCAGGGGACGGCAGAAAGGGCGTCAGTGAAACCAGCCCTTTCCTCGGGGAGTTGTTTCACACACGTTTCTCACTACTGCCGCCCCCTGGTCATTTCAATCCTACTTAGCACCTACATCTACATCTACATGATTACTCTGGAAGACACCATTACGTTTCTGACAGAGGAACATCCTTAGGCTGCAGCAACACAGAACGTGATCTCACTCCTTTTGAGTGTACTGTGATTGCAATTTTTGCTCTGGCATACAGAGTGGAACAGATAGGGACTCTGAAAACCACTTGACGAAATTTCTACGCGATCCGTGGCAGCCAAGGGGGTTTCTGCTTTTTCAGCCCTCCTTTTTTGCGCCCTGCTGTGGCATGATCATTTAGGGGTACAACGTTAACATGTGCGTGAATGAAACAGGAAGGTACGCCCTCCCACTCCATTTCGGCAACGGTGCCACATTTGTTGAGCATTCTACAAATGTACCTGGCAGAAATCTAGAAATTTCGACACTAATTCACCATTGCGGCTACTCTAGCACCTGAGGGTTAGGCAACCCCTTCGACATATTTTAAGAGTGGTTTGCTTGCCTTCAGTGTTTAGAGGACCGCCATTGGTATAGAAGTTTCTGGCAGTTACATTGGTAAAGTCCTCAACAAAGGTGTGTGGATGGCACCGAAGGTGTTGCCCAACAGGGGAATATTAGAGGGACCCTTTGGAGTTTGCCGGCCGCTGTGGCCGAGCGGTTCTAGGCGCTTCAGTCTGGAACCGCACTACCGCTACGGTCGCAGGTTCGAATCCTGCCTCGGGCATGGATGTGTGTGATGTCCTTTTTTTCATAGTTCCACACAACTTCTTCCTGTTTTCTCAGTTTATCTGTGTTCAGTTTTTCAAGGCCTATCCACTGTGCCAACTTATAACTAAATCTGAGGGGGGTGCGATGGGGAGGTTCCCTTGTAAGATAGCAGTTGCATTATACAGTTGCACCCTCAATTGTTCCGGATACCCTGTACAGTCAACAGCATCACCCGAAACACTGAACAGTACACTCCCGGAATGTAACCGTCGTATTCAAGCACTGCATGCCCTAGGAAAAGGCGACGTAGCACGTTGTAAAAACTCTCACTCTGAAAATTCTCTGATCGTTTCGTGCTGAAATAGGTTATTCATGACAGAAGAAGTGGAATATCAGAACGAGATTTTTCAAGTTACTGAACTTCCTGAAAGGAGGAGTTCATGGTGCTCTTACTGCACAAAAATTCGTTCAGAATATCTTGTCATCTAACTTCACGTACACTGCAGTGATACTTCACATAGATTCAAAGGAAGCTAAAAACTCGCTAAAACCTAATCGAAAAGTACGACTATATCGTGCATTTTGTTAGTTCTCACTCATTTGGCGCAAGACTGCAAGTTAGTAAATGACAGCCAACAAAATTAAATAAATTAAATCTACATAATCATTTTTTTATGTGTCTAAACCCGTGTTATAATGCTAGAAACCGCAGTAAAACAGCAAATTCTCGTGCTGTGGATGCAGTGAACACCATCACAAAGCTGTCTCTACTGACACCTTTTCAGCTACTTCTGTGGGGAAAATCGACGTAATTTCAGCAGACTTTACTTGTCTCTAGATAGCTCGAGTTTGTATCAGTGAGCCCAGAAAATTAAGCAGATTTACTCGCTGCGTTCAGGTTAGTGGTAGTGAGCCAACATTCATTTCCAAGTTTCTCATTGTTGCTGTGTTTAAGAACTACAGAACATATTGAAACATGTATCAACACCTCTGACGTGATAGCTGCTACTTCAAAGAGTTGCAGGATTCTCCCTGAAGGGGATCTGGAGAAATTCCATGAAGTCTGTGATGCGTTTGGAAGCACATACTCATTTTCCAGGGTCCCGATTGTATCTTCCAATATTGAGAGTATAGTTAGTGATCCCAAGGGAAGGCCGAGACCCTTGTAGGAGCAAATTATTATCGGAAAACCGTTAAAATTTCTCTCCCCATCCCTCTCTCTCGATTGAACTAACATTGTTCTGGTACCTTCAACTACAGGCTGCATTCTTAGCTAGAGCAAATGAGGCACTATGCCAAACCTTGTGATGGCAAACGACGGCGAGAAGTAATGGCGATCGCAGGGGAACAAACAAGAAATCTGAATCCGGAATCTGAAGGACTTGGCCTAAGACTTTTCAAAACCCTACAAAAAAAAAGGGTTTCTTTCTCCAGAAAATCCAGCATTATGGTGCCTAGTATTATTCAGCGAGCAGGGAAAACATTTATTTCACTGGAGGATATATTTATAAAGGACATTAACCAAAAAGAGATTTTTGAGGCGGAGACAATACACTGCGACAAAGAGACATGTGTGTGGAAGCTTCCCATTCGGGACAGATTGCGCAATACATTTTATATTCCACATCATGAACTAAAAAAAGAAAACCTGTGTGCTTCATCAAATGGAGAATTGTATTCGGCAGTTTGTTATACAAGAAGAACTATTCGTTGAATTACCCTTTAGAAATGGGCCCTACTTTACTCCTTGGAATCCATTCATTATTACTGAGATTCTGTCTATGTCCTGTAGCCTTAAATGCCAATATCAAACAAGCATTTCTACAGTTAGTTCTTCATAGGAAGGACAGAGATCTCATGAGGTTTGTCCGGTTCAGAGTAATTAAAGACCAGTGAGGAAACTACCAGGAGATCAAAGTCAGTATAAATTTGTAAACTGAATAAATCACGGAGTGATGTAGATAGAGAGGTACAAATTGGCACACATGCTTGGAATGACATGAGGTTTTATTAGAACAAAAAAAAAAAAATACAAAAGTTCAAAAAATGTCCAACAGATGGCGTTTCATCTGATCAGAATAGCAATAATTAGCATAACAAAGTAAGACAAAGCAAAGATGATGTTCTTTACAGGAAATGCTCAATATGTCCACCATCATTCCTCAACAATAGCTGTAGTCGAGGTATAATGTTGTGAATAGCATTTTAAAGCATGTCCGGAGTTATGGTGAGGCATTGGCGTCGGATGTTGTCTTTCAGCATCCCTAGAGATGTCGGTCGATCACGATACACTTGCGACTTCAGGTAAATGAAGGGGAAACTGGCTGGGGTAATAGCAGGAAATTTAAGGGGGGGAGGCACTGCCATGAATGGTAAAATACCAGTGGTTACAGGTGTTGGAGCAGCACCTTTTTTAGGATAGGTAAGACAGAAAGATGTCAAGTTCTACGGGAGGTCAGGATTGAAACAAATCTTCAGTTTAGGAAAGAAATTAAACAGCACAATTCTAGCACATTGGATCACCAATCACAGCTATCAATTATAAATTTTCACCAATCACCAGAAATTTTATCTCCACCAAGTTGTATCTCAGTCCTAGGTAATTCCATTGATGAATTAAAGTCACCCAACCCAGTTGACATAATCTGCCTCTCTGAACACCATATGACCACTGGTATAGGAACTAGGCCTAAGCACAATGAGAAACTCAGACAGGAGAGTACTGCAAATGTTAGAATAAGGAAAGGTTCTCATAAAAGTATAATTAAAAATAATGTAAGTGTATTTCATCAAAATATTGGGAGTTTAAAGAATAAAGTAGATGAGCTTCTGGTTTGTTTAGAAGATTTAGAAGCTGAGAATGAAATAGATATACTATGCCTGTCTGAGCATCACATTGTTACTGATATGGATAAGGTAAATGTAAGTGGTTATAAGCTCTCTGCACATGTAATGAGAGAAAATATGGAGAAAGGAGGAGTTGCCATATATGTCAAAAGTTATCATTGTGCAAAAAGTATAGAAACAAAAAAGTTTTGTGTAGAGAAACATATAGAAGCATGTGCCTGTGAGCTTAGATTAAATAAAGGCACATTTATAATTGTAACTGTATATAGGTCCCCATCAGGAAATTTTCATCTATTTCTGAAAAATTTGGACTCCTTGTTGTGCTATCTGTCAGACAGGGGGAAGCAAATTATTATTTGTGGGGATTTCAATGTAGATTCTCTGAAAAAGGGTAATAGGAAAAATGACCTTGAAGTATTACTCGGTTCTTTCAATTTGACACCCGTTATTGATTTTCCTACTCGGGTGGTAAAGGATAGCAGCTCACTGATAGATAACTTCTTTATAGACCAAGATAAGTTTAACCAGATAAATGCTCAGCCTGTTGAGAATGGTCTTTCTGATCATGCTGCACAGCTAGTTACAATATATGACATAGCTCCATTCAGCAATACTAAACAGTCCTCCAAAGTAGTACGTTCAGTCAACGATTTAACAATTGCAAATTTCAGGGAAAGCCTACAGCAGTTAGACTGGGATGAGGTGTACCGTGAACCTGATGCCAATTTAAAATATAATTTATTTCATGACATTTCTGTAAATGCATTTGAAAATTGCTTCCCCAAGAAAATAGTTAAATATACTCGTAAGAAACCTTGTAACAAACCATGGCTTACTAAGGGTATAAAAATATCTTGTAACCGGAAAAGGGAAATGTATCTGACAGCAAGAAAGAGTAGTGACCCAGAAACTATCAAAAATTATAAAAACTACTGTGTTATATTAAGAAAAGTTATTAAAAAATCCAGGAGTATGTGTATCATATCTGAAATCAGCAACTCTGATAATAAAATTAAAACAATTTGGAATATTATTAAAAGAGAAACAGGTCAACCAAGAGCAGAGGAAGACAGTATTACCATCAAATTGAATGAAAACTTTATGAACAAAAAGTCAGAAATTGAAAATATTTTTAATAATCATTTTCTAAATGTTGTGGATATAGTAGGATCCAGGTGTTCATTAGAAGATGCTAGGCTGTTAATGGAAGAGGCCATACCTATGCAATTTGATACAATTGAAATCTCATCCACTTCTCCCTCTGAAATTAGGAAAATAATAAACTTGCTTAAAAGCAAAAACTCACATGGAATTGATGGCATTTCCAGCAAAACACTAAAAGCTTGTTCTCAACAGATAAGTAAGATTCTCAGCCACCTGTGTAATAGCTCTCTGGAACAGGGCATTTTCCCTGATAGACTGAAATATGCTATTGTTATACCTTTGCATAAAAAGGGGGATAGATATGATGTCAACAATTACCGTCCAATCTCCCTTCTAACAGCTTTATCCAAAATTTTTGAGAAAGTAATGTATTCAAGAGTAGCTTCACATATCTGTAAAAATGAAGTACTAACAAAATGTCAGTTTGGTTTCCAGAATGGTTTTTCAACAGAAAATGCCATATATGCTTTCACCAGTCAAATTTTGAATGATCTGAATAACCGAACACCTCCCATTGGGATTTTTTGTGATCTCTCAAAGGCTTTTGATTGTGTAAATCATGAAATTCTGCTAGACAAGCTCAAGTATTGTGGCATGAGTGGGACAGTGCACAAATGGTTTAATTCGTACCTAACTGGAAGAGTGCAGAAAGTTGAAATAAGTAGTTCTCGTAACATGCAAAGATCAGCACATTCCTCAAACTGGGGAACTATCAAGAATGGGGTTCCACAAGGGTCAGTCTTGGGTCCTTTGTTGTTCTTATTATATATTAATGACTTGCCATTCTATATTCATGAAGAGGCGAAGTTAGTTCTCTTTGCTGATGATACAAGTATAGTAATCACACCTTAGAAACAAGAATTAACTGATGAAATTGTCAATACTGTCTTTCAGAAAATTACTAAGTGGTTCCTTGTAAACGGACTCTCACTGAATTTTGATAAGACACAGTACATACAGTTCCGTACAGTGAATGGTATGACGCCATTAATAAATATAGACCTTAATCAGAAGCATATAGCTAAGGTAGAATATTCCAAATTTTTAGGTATGTCCATTGATGAGAGATTAAATTGGAAGAAACACATTGATGATCTGCTGAAACGTTTGAGTTCAGCTACTTATGCAATAAGGGTCATTGCAAATTTTGGTGATAAACATCTTAGTAAATTAGCTTACTACGCCTATTTTCACTCATTGCTTTCATATGGTATCATATTTTGGGGTAATTCATCACTGAGGAATAAAGTATTTATTGCACAGAAGCGTGTAATCAGAATAATAGCTGGAGTCCACCCAAGATCATCCTGCAGACATTTATTTAAGGATCTAGGGATATTCACAGTAGCTTCTCAGTATATATACTCTCTTATGAAATTTGTTATTAACAACCAAACCCAATTCAAAAGTAATAGCAGTGTGCATTACTACAATACTAGGAGAAAGGACGATCTTCACTATTCAAGATTAAATCTAACTTTGGCACAGAAAGGGGTGAATTATACTGGCACTAAAGTCTTTGGTCACTTACCAAATAGTATCAAAAGTCTGACAGATAACCAACAAGTATTTAAGAAGAAATTAAAAGAATTTCTGAATGACAACTCCTTCTACTCCATAGAGGAATTTTTAGATATAAATTAAGAAAAAAAATTAAAAAATAAAAAAAATAAAAAAATAAAAATAAAAAACACAAAAAAAAAATAAAATTGTTATATTAACTTAAGTATGTTGTTAAATTAACCTAATTATGTCATGTATTGGAAAATTCGACTCGTTCCACATCATTACGAAATATCGTATTCATGATCCATGGAACTAGTATTAATCTAATCTAATCTAATGTAATCTAACCCCAAAGCCAATAATCGCGCGGACTGAGGTCTGGGGACCTGGGAGGCTGACAACACGATCATCACCAAACAACGCGCGCAAGAGATCTTTCACGCGTGTAGCTATATGGGGCGGAGCGCCATCCTGCATAAACATCGTACGTTCCAGCAGGTGTTTATCAGCCAGGCTGGGGATGATGCGATCGAAGAAAAAATGCCCGATAACGGTAGATGTGGTAAATCCAACCCATACCATGACTTTCTCGTCGGGCAATGGAGTTTCCACGACAGTTCTAGAATTTTCAGTAGCCCAAATTCTGCAATTGTGGGCGTTGACAGACCCTCGGAGCGTGAAATGAGCTTCGTCGGTCCACAACACGTTATTCAACCAATCGTCATCTTCCGCCATCTTTTGAAACGCCCACACCGCAATTGCCCTCCGCTTCACTAAATCGCCAAGTAACAGTTCATGACGTCGATGGATTTTGTACGGATCGCATCGGAGGATACGTCTCAGTGCCAACCAAACAGTAGTATATGGAATGCCGATGCGACGTGCGACAGCACGAGCGCTGACTTCCCCATGCATAGACGAACCCGCTGCAGTCTCCATTTCTTCCTGAACTGTCTGAGCGGCATTACGCCTTGTGCTCCGTCGGCCACTACGGGGTCTAGCGTCTAAACACCCCGTAGACTTCGAAATCATTCTCGCCACAGCTGCATTTCTCAACGGACCTTTACCCGTTCGAATCCCCTTCCTATGGC
Organism: Schistocerca americana; assembly: GCF_021461395.2. Lineage (NCBI taxonomy): Eukaryota > Metazoa > Arthropoda > Insecta > Orthoptera > Acrididae > Schistocerca > Schistocerca americana. The sequence goes on from NC_060127.1 coordinate 200,484,899, forward strand.
GTTGGATCGTAACGCTAAACCAGCACATTCCCCACTCTGATAGTACAGCTTCACTAAAAGCGCCTTTTCAGATAACGTCAACATGCTGCGACTGCTGACGCATCTGATTCTCTCTCTCATTACAGCTCCTTTGATACACGATTGTCATGCGCAGTTACTGACGTTTTGCTGTCCAGCGCCATCTGTCGGACCTTTTGTGAACTTTGTTCATTCCAAGAATGTGTGTCAATTTTTACCTCTCTATCTACATTGTTCCGTGGTTTATTAAGTTTTCAAATTTATGCTGACTTTTTGACCACCCAGTATATTACATGTGACGAAACAGTTACATGTCGCTTCATCCAGCTACCTTTCGGAATCAGCGGTAGCCCATTTCTTCTTGCAGCCACCTGTAAGAACTTGCTAAGACGCACAAAACGAATTTTTGCCTAGCTGCTTCACATAAAAAATGGTTCAAATGGCTCTGAGCACTATGGGACTTAACATCTATGGTCATCAGTCCCCTAGAACTTAGAACTACTTAAACCTAACTAACCTAAGGAGAGCACACTACACCCAGCCATCACGAGGCAGAGAAAATCCCTGACCCCACCGGGAGTCGAATCCGGGAACCCGGGCGTGGGAAGCGAGAACGCTACCGCACGACCACGGGATGCGGCCTGTTTCACATATTGAAGTTAAAGTGTATATAGATGATACTTTGGCAGACGCTGAACATGACAACGTTGTGATTAACATAAACGCATCAAGAAAAGGTTTGCATCACCCCAGTTCCTACAAGTCTTGAAGATAGACATTGACTGGATATTGTACCACAGATGCAGTCCCTTTGACTGTTCAGAGATGTCATTAACCCGCCCAAAGATGTAAACAACCACGCATGACCAGTGCCTACTAGGCGAAGGGGGTCTGACAGCCGATCAGTTCCAGTCATTCCACCAAAAAGGAGGTACATGGCTCGTGTTATCTGTAGGTCAATCGCGTCCGCATTGTTACTTTATGCCGGGAAAGGCTCTCAACAAGCGAAGTGTCCAGGTGTCTCGGAGTGAACCAAAGCAATGTTGATCGGGCATGGAGGAGATACAGAGAGACATGAACTGTCGATGACATGCCTCACTCAGACAGTCCAAGGGTTACTACTGCAGTGGATGACCGCTACCTACGGATTATGGCTCGGAGGAACCCTGACAGCAACGCCACCATGTTGAACGATCCTTTTTGTGGAGCCACAGGACGTCGTGTTACGACTCAAACTGTGCACAGTAGGCTGCATGATGCACAACTTCACTCCCGACGTCTATGGCGAGGCCCAATTTTGTAACCACGACACCACGCAGCGTGGTGCAGATGAGTCCAGCAACATGCCGAATGGACCGCTCAAGATTGGCATCACGTTCTCTTCACTGATGAGGGTCGCGTATGCCTTAACCAGACAATAGTCGTACACGTGTTTGCAACCCCTGTCGGTCTGAACGCCTTAGACACACAGTCCAGCGAGTGCAGCAGGGTGGAGATTCCCTGATGTTTTGCATTACGTGGGGCCGTCGTACACCACTGGTCTTCATGAAAGACGCTGTGACGGCTTCACTATACGTGAATGCGATTCTCGAACTGATAGTGCAACCATATCGGCAGCATACTGGCGAGGCATTCGTCTTCATGGATGACAATTCGCACCCCCTCGTGCACATCTTGTGAATGACTTCCTTCAGGATAACGACATCGCTCGACTAGAGTGGCCGACGTGTTCTCCACACATAAACACTATCGAACATGCCTGGGATAAATTGAAAACAGCTGTTTATGGACGACATGCCCCACCAAAAGCTCTAAGGGATCTATGCCAAATCGCAGTTGAGGAGTGGGAGATTCTGGACCAACAGCGCTTTGATGAAATTGAGGATAGTATGCCACGACGAATACAGGCATGCATCAGTGGAGGAGGTCGTGCTACTGGGTATTAGATGTACCGGTGTGTACAGCGATCTGGACCACCGCCTCTGAAGGTCTCACTTTTTCTAATGTGTGTGTATTACGAGCTTACAGCACCCATGTGGCAGATCAGCCTACTACTGGTGATGTGGACCATAAATGTAAGCCAATGGACAGAAATATGGCAGGAAGAAGATGTCGTAAACAGCTCAGATGTTGAGGCACTAGCGGTCAACTGGAACATGTGGTATCATCCTACTGGCGAAATTAAATTGGCAATGGAAAAGTCTAGGCAACAGATAAATCAGCAAGCTAGCGAAGACTCGTTTGCACCAGAAATAGAGCAAGACACTGAAGTGGATAACCTAAGTGGACATACTGAAGACGATATTCGTCAAGGAACCCGAATAATTTGCGAACTGGGTGCACCTTGTTTTACAGAAAACACTATGATGGAAGGTACAGGTGGTGAGACACTGGAAAGACAAGATGTGGAAAGTGATATCGATGGGTTACAGAATAGGCCTATCTGTTTGCCTATAACAGACCCATTCGCTTTACTTCTACGTGAGTTAGAAGATTGTGACAGAGAACATGATCACATATAAGGAGAATGTGGGAAGGCAAGCGACGGCTTGCAAGCAGAATGCGAGAGAGGACGTAATAGGAAATAGCCGCTGAAGCGAAATAAAGGATGGAACTCCAGAATTGAACAGGTCGTGGAAAAGTTCACCGGAACTGGATACAGTCCTTGTCCATGCTACTAGAAACTTTACAAGCTGGGCGCTTGGCTGTAGAGGAAGATGTAGCGTCACTAACTGAACGCTTTGATAATCTTGCAGTAGATACAAATAAAAATGTAGAGCAAAACTTTATTGAAGAAGCAGAGAACAGAGAATCTGAATTCAGTAAATGGTTAGATAGCGAAGATAATGATATTGCCGACTGGGTAGTGTATAGGTACATCAAGAAAAGCCCCAACAAGCTAGGACAAAAATTTAAAACCGATGATAATAATCACTAGCGCGACCGCTGTAATCGTCGGAAAAGATGTATTTTGCTACGCCGGAAGGTGAATGACAAATGACGGAAACTCCATTCAATTTTTATGTCAGTAGTTTAGAAGACTGTGTCTTTAGTTCTCGTAGGGAGAAGACGTATTCTTGTGAGAAGCGTGTAGTAGACATTGTGTTACCTGAATAATATTTTTTATGAAAGTATGAAGTGTGAGAGTTCTTTTTAGTGCAAAACCACGAAAGTTTTCTTTTCTTCCACGCACTATGCTAATGTCATGTCACTGTAGCTGCCTGCACCTGAAGAGGAAGTCCGATAAAAATCAGTATTTTATTCACAGTGAAAAATGAGAAGTAGTCATGGCGGAAGAAGAAGCATATAACCAAATTCCGTAAATCTCTATGGCGTAAAGCAAGCAAAATCGACGTAAGTTTACGCCACCGCTCACTGACAACAAGATTTTAAGGCTTCGTAATTAATTCGATTAATATTGATAATAAGAACATTTACTATGTTAATAATTATATGTTTGCACAGCAGGAACTCAAGTAAAGTGTCCAATACAGTGCCTAACGAAGGAAATACCAAGCAACAAAGTTGGCACGAGTGTTTTTAATGTACAGCCTCTTTTGATGAATTAATAAAGAAGTTGAGGGTAGCTACCGTTAACTTCTTTACTAATTCGTCAAAAAGGTTGTGCATTAAAAACACGCCTAGTGCACTCAACATACCCACTTATTACTTAAATCTCTTTTGCCTGGGTACATTTTACTTGTAGCCCACTAATCTGAGTTCGGACGATCATGATACTGAGGAAAACGAAGAGGACTTCAATCTAGTGGAATTTTTAATGGGAATGGAGAAGAAACTTGATAGCATAAAAGGTATGGAAGAAAAGATTAACAGATTAGAAGGAATGGAGAGAAAGATGAATAGACTAAACGAAATGGAGGAGAAAATTAATGACTGAGTCGTGATTATAACGAGGCGAATACGGACATCAAAAATATCGGTGCTCAGGTAAATCAGATGCGAGAGGAACACAAGTGATGGGAAAATAAACTCCAGTGAAACCTACGGATAGTAAACACCAAAGAAATGAAAGGTTTAAAGATTGCACATGATGCTAAGAAGAATGCAGAGAACGCCAATCCGTAGCCAGTATCGCCAAACGAATATCAGCTGAAGCATCGAAAGCGAGTAAACGCATAGGATTGCAAAGACGAGAGGCGGTGATCAATTTCAGCAAGAAGGTAGAATGCGTGGAAAAGCGGCAAAATGACGAGTCAGCGACCATGGACAAATTAGAATGTGACCTATGCAAATTAGGGACTGGTTCGGAGGTAACAACTGCAACTCCAGTGAGTGAGACTGAAGAGGTCCGGACTCTCCTTTCGTTCAAAGCTCAACAGGAAGTTATCAACACGCGCATGGAGAAGAAACTGGAGGAGGCGCTAAGGAAACAAATTCAAATGTGGCCAAGCGCGAACGCAACAGAACCTGAAACAAATTCAGTCGGGACGGGTAACTGTATACCGTTAGCGGCAAGCAGAGGATATGGTGAGATAAACGCCGCATTTTCTCGAAGCCGAGGAGGCAGCACAAATGAGGGGACGTCCAACGAGGACAACCAAAAGTCTGATATTTTCCGAAGGACGGAAGTTGTCGATGAAACGCCATTTGATTTTCAACACTTCTTACAAGTCCAAAAATTCGAAATTTTCCCAGATGAGGGTGATTTTGCTCACCCACGCACTTGGATATTACAATGTGACCTTTCTTTACCTCCAAATTGGCCTTTAAAATACAATTTGCGGACACTTGCAAGGGTTAGTCGCGGAGAAAATGCGCGGAACAGCAGCAACGTGTAGAAGTTACCATGAGTTCAAGGACAGCTTCCTAAATATCTACTGGTCAAGGAGACGCAAGAGCGCATAAAATACGAGATGATTGTTGGCAAAGATTTCGAGAGTTCAGGCTACAAAAGCCCAGTCAAGTTCCTTGATGCAATGATTGACAAGAACCAGTATCTTGACGTACCACGCTCTGCCGGTGAAATCATTGTCCATCGTTACACCAAACTTCCGTCATCATATGAACAAGTATTAGCCGGCAGATGTAATGTGGAGCTCAGTACTTTCGGTAACACACTTTAAGAATTAGAATACGCATTCCGAGCGGAGAATGACAGTGCACACAGAGGGAAGTTTGACAGATACGTCGCAGGCCCTATGTCGCGTCCACAATATAACCATTGCAATAACAGGAACGGCAATGAGCGGAATGGAGGGCCTTAAGGAAACCATTCACGGTCGGGAAATTTCGGGGGGGATGAAGTTGAACAACGAAGAGACTGGATGGGAACCGCAATAATTATGTACTACGCAACAGAGCCTGGAATGGAAGGAGGAATGAAGGCTACAGACTACAAAACAATGGATGGCGAAACCATGGCTCCGGTTTCAATGACAATAGTAGATGGGCGCAACTGAACAACGGAGAAAACGGGAATGGAGCTCAGCTAGAGGCAATTGAGATTCGGGGACCAAACCCAGGTCGACGGGCGCGAGGAAATGACAACCAAGGCCACTGAACTTCGGAACAAGGCACAGATAGTTTAATGGTCGGTGAAAGCCGAACATAAGCTTAGTAGGATAAATTTTGTCTAGTTATAATAATTTTAAACACAACAAGCATTTCTTTACATTTTCTTTGTAATTCCACTATGGTAATTAGCATAGCAACTTCTCCCATTACTGCCAGTCGTGAGAGTTGGTATTGTTAGAATTTCACTGTAGAAGTATTTCTTCGTAACATGTATCAAGTGTAGAGATGTACAGCTGGTCATCCCAGAGATGAATAAATTACAATTGTTGAGAGTAGAAATGTGCCGATTTCACGACAGAAACTTCGTTGTTTATTTGAGCCCTATTTCGCATAAGTTAACATGTTCTCAAAGCAGTTTTGCATTTTGCACGGAACGACAGAATCAGGTGTCACAACGACAGACTTTTATATCCTCGAGTACGAAAAAAGTGCACGAGTATTGGGGACGGAATTGTACTTGTAACATCTTAGATTTCAGCTACAGTCCTATTTCTTCTGCTTATGGTGTGTGCATCGCAGTGCAAACCCTTGTAGGATGCGGTATATAATTTGTAGTATAGTGTGTGAGAGGGGCGTCGTTGAGATTAGTTTGCGAGATTCTCGGAGGTATTTTCGCAGGATGGTCCAGTATTGTCCATGCAAAAAGGCTGTGGTTTGTGACCAGTGTCCAATGCAATGAGTCTTCCCTGTGGGCTGATTATTGTTATCGCCAGTGGCGCTATGTATTTGTGGTGTGTTTTTTGTCTGTGGATGTCACTTTCGGTGCAATGTTTCTCTCGAATTAGATATTTTATTCGAGTGTAGTTACACAGATGAGCTATCGCGTCTAATGCGGTTGTTATTCACTGTGGTTCTTCGCTTGTGGTTTTCGCATGTGGTTTTCCACACTATTGTGTGATGATATTCGTGTAGGCTTTCGCGAGTAATTTGCGAGCGCCTGAGTGGTTTATTTTGGGCGATAGTTTGTACTATGTGGCGTGAGCACAGAATGTGCGAGTCACTTTAGTACGTTTTGCAGAGTGAGCGAGGCACACCATCAATTTGTGAGAAAGAGAAGAACGGAAGATGTGTAGCTTTGCAGTCAAATGTCGATAATACCTTGTGCTTTTTATGTTTGTTTCAGGGGCTGGAGTGAAAAAAAAATGTGTACACCAACCTGTGAAAATTTTGTGTCAGTTGCAGCAAAAAAAGAATTTCGCGTTTTTTTTAATCCCACTTAGAACAGCGAGCAGACTGGTGACGTCAGTACTCATCGAGATTGATGCCATACAACAGTGTTAGTGCCACCTTAATGACATCAAAATGGGAGTATAGTAGTTTGCATATCTTTTATAGCAGTTGGGTTGCATGAATAAGTAGTATGCTGCGATGGAATGAAAATGACTGAAGTGAATATGTAGTCTAATCTGGCTTAGTACATTGAGTGTATGTAAGGGTGTGGGAAATTAACACTACACTATCATACAGTACAACACCTCACCACTACTTGAGATTATAGAGAAAATTAATCATTTAAAATTACTGATGTAATAATATCATATTATTTATGTAACAGAACAGGATTATATTTTTTTTAAAGAATTGTAAACCCTTTTATTCTTTTTATTCTGGGAGTAATCATTCATTATAATTCACTGTATTTATGTTGTACAGTGGCTGTGCGGTTCTAGGTGCTGCAGTCCGGAACCGCGGGACTGCTACGGTCGCAGGTTCGAATCCTGCCTCGGGCATGGATGTTTGTGATGTCCGTAGGTTAGTTAGGTTTAAGTAGTTTTAAGTTCTAGGCGACTGATGACCTCAGATGTTAAGTCGCATAGTGCTCAGAGCCATTTGAACCATTTGACAGCGATAGCAGGAGGTGATTCACCTCAAACCTTTGTCCATATGCTGCACAGGTCTTCCCACGAACGTCTTCAACAGTGTCAACGCATTGCCGACCACCACGTCATCCGAGACGCTCAGTATACGAGATGGCAATGAGTACTGCCAGAGACCAGGTCCTGCCACACTGAGGGTGCTGCCCGCGCTGTACATGCCGAAAAAAAGCTGTAACCCACCTTGCACAAACTCATCCCACATAGGTGCCACATCCAGCCTGTTACATGACATATGTAGTGCGGTGTTTTTCTGTGACAATAATAAATTTTAATAAATTCGTCTCCCTATAGACCTTTGAGAAGGGAGCTGCAGGCAGCTTTGTTTTCAGTACTGATTTATGTATGTGCCTTTTATATATATATATATATATGTATTATGTGTGCCTTACCGTTTACATTTTACAAGATAAAATGTAGTCTCTATGTTCTATTGTCAAGCTTTATTTTTTCTTAATGAACTCATGTATTATTTTTTTCGTTTAGTGCAAAGATTCACTTGTTTTATGACAATCATATGTTGTTTTGTTGTGTTGACACTTATACCTTTGCATTTAAGGGACAACTTACACATTTTAGAGATATAAGATCACTTGCAAATTTGAACCTAGTAATACTCTCTTTTTAGATGAATGTGAGGACGTTCGTAACCAATATTATGTCAAGGAATGAATGCAGACATGTGTATTATTGAGCAGGGGTAGTAATTTTTCCGTGGGGCAGAGAATCCTCAAGACCCCAATATTATATTCAGGTTAGGGAATAACCTTCTCTGGCCCCAGTGTCAGGATGAATGTGTAGATAAATGACTGCATGACCCTGTAACTGTTTAGTAATTGTTATTTAAATCTTGGCGTTCAAGAATATAATTCGATGGTATGCCCATCACACTTTATTTCTCACTTAATTTTGTGGAAATGCAGCAGAGAGGGTATGGATGATCCCTGGTTGAACTTGGTAAGGACAGGATATAACACTGTGCTGGGATTTATGGCGTACAAAGATTGAATCATGTTTGTTTCTTTGATAATGACCCAACTGAAGTTTAACACAGAACTATTGACACTGTTCTGTGTAACACTAACCTTTTAAAGTGTGAGATTCCCCATGAATAAACTTGAGAGGGGTGGGGAGATTGTGAGAGATTGCAGGGCACTCTCATTTCTAATTCGGTGTTATGGCACTTCATGTTCATAGGGAATATGATCTTTATCCCGATTTTGACTTCATACATCATGATGAAATGGTGGGCACTAGTTAAGGCTCTTGCTTGCGTGCTCTAGGGCAGAAATAACGGTAAGCTTTACCTCCGTTCAGAGGAATAGAGTGCCAATTTAAACGACTGCAGTAAAGGCGTCTGGTGATGGTGGTGTCAAGGGAAGCTCGTTTTTTCTGTGGAAGCTGGGTGAGACATTTCCTGACGGCCGAGTTCTGCATTCTGATTGTGCAGACACATTGGTTGGCGCAGGTCAAGAGGCTGCAGCATCCAGGTAGGTTGACTAGCACCGAGAAGTCGTCACTGCAATGGCCAGCACATTGTAGACAGGCAAAAAAGCAGAAGATGGACCCTTGTTATGCAGGAAGCCGACAAAACAACTGTGAGCGTTCTGCGAATTTCCGTGGGACAGTGCGACTGGCGCCCAGACACCCGGACTCTGTTACGAAACATATTTGTGAAAGCATGAGGCTTTTAGTGAATTTATGGCCGTTCCTTGGAAACTTAGAAATAGATGCAACAGGAGAGACAACAAGCTTTTTATGGTGGGCTGTAGTTCTATCCTGTTCATGTTGTAAGCAAAAGACATGGTATAACGACGTGGGAAAGAGGCCGAGAAGCTGACTCTTTTTTCCTTTTCGCCCCATTAACTTTAAAGTCTCTGATTGGTCAAATCAGTATATGCAGAGCAAGAGGCACTCTCGGAGTTTCGAATGATGTGTTCCAACTCGTGACTGGCTTGTACTAAAGTAGAGAAAGTCTAAGAGGTAAAATGTGCTTTCCTGCAGATCTGGGCAGGAAAGCAGGCATGAGAGAAGAGAACACACTTGTACTGGCACTTCGCTAGTAAGGAACTGCAGGGCTCTACCTGGAAGGTGAGACTTGTGTCGTTTGCTAATGTGCCACTCAGAGCCTGTGCCAGGCCCTTCTGAATTGTCAGAGGTACTGCTTCTAGCATCACGTAGATAACAAGTGATGCATGGGTGTACTTATTTGTCTTCAGTCAACTGTCTAAACATTTGACACATTCCATCACACATAGTCGTGGAATGGAGTCAAATTTGTTTGGCAGACTAATAAATAGGTGTGCCGCATTCTGAATTAACCAAATGCGAGGCTGCGTACTTGCATTTTGTGGGAGCGCGCCATTAACAACAGATTGCGGCCATAAATGACTTGTGTCGCCGAATGCATTGTGGTGTGCCTCCCTGACCAGTAGGAGGGTAAGATATTCGCTGCTATGGCGTAGCGCTCCAATATATGTTTCTCAGCACCCTGTTCTTTCGACCTACATTTTTCTTTTTGGAATGGTAAAATATAGATGCTTCATGGTGCCATAGTTTTTGTGCCATATCCCGGATTCACGTGTATGAAGTCAGATGAAGCGATTAGTGTTCCTGTTAATGTCCTATGTCGATCCCCAACTATTCACTTTGTCCACCATAGAGCCCATGTTAGTGGAAGCGTTTGTCAAATAAAAATGTTTGTGTGACGTTTCTTTATTACTTTTTTTTCTTGTTATGTTAAGATAGAATAAATCCATTGTCATTTAGATCACGACTTATCTCTGGTGTCTGAATAACAGTACCTTCCTATTTTATTATTGAAGTCTGTATTTGAAACGTGAGTAGAAGGCTTTCAAAGAAGCAAACAAATGAAAAAATATTAAATCACTTTAGAAACTGTACTATTCATTTATATTAAATACATATCAAAACAAGAAAAAGAACAGCTTGTAATTGACATCGAAGACGAACAAAAACCACAACTTACAATAAAATTAGAAGATGACAATCTGAAATATAAAAACTAAGGCAGGTAAACCCCAAAATACCTAAAATAGGGCTGAATGATATCATCTACATCATCACAACTTATGATCTGCAAAAACATCATTTCATTGATATTGCTGGAACAATAATCAAGTTAATCAAATCTTAGTTATCTGTAAACAATTCTCGAGAGCACCCAGTGCCAGCTAAAGTAGGCTTTGTCCTGCAGCCAGACAAAAAATTATGTTATGTCTATTGTGGAGTATGTATCAACTATAAAGTGATTTAATATAGGTTTAAATCTGCTTTTAAGTGCTTCATGATTGAAGAAGCTACAATATGAAATTTGGTGATATAAACTATTATATAGATAGTTTTGTTGACTAAGAAATTAATTCATTTGCAATCATGATCTCAGTAATGAAGAAATTAAAAATAAGTTATTGATTATATTGTGCAGAATATATCCAACCTGATTAGTACCATAGTAAGTAACTTACATCTGTTACTTAAAGTATTTATAAACAATACAAATTTCTTCACAACTAAGTTTGAATAAATAATTCACACTCTTATCAGTTAATTGATTTATGAATTTAGTGACTACATCTTCTTCATTATCAGGATAACATACAAATAAAATATTATGAAAGTGTTAATTTTCTCATTTATATTGCATGATACATTTATATTTTAATATTTTTACAAATGATAAATGAAAATTTAAGACTGTCCAAGTCAGGTAACCTAACATATAGTGAAAAACAAGACCCTGCGATAGGGCTTTTCATGAAATATTATTATTTTTATCTACTCAACTATTATGTCAATTATCAAATACAAACCATTTAACATATACTTGTCTCCTCTCTTTCTCAATACTTTCTCAACAGATATTCATAAAAATTTGCTTTTACTTCTTCACCATTTAAATCCCTTATTTTGTGCATGAATGAATAACACTTTCAATTTCAAAAATATCTGTTGTCCAATTAGCTGTGGAATCTTTTTCAGAAATTCGTTTAAGTTTAGTAATTCTAGCTTTATTGCCTGTTTCAGATTTAGCATAATCATTAGATACAACAACAGCTGGCTTGTAATTTTTTCATTAACTTATATTGGTTTCATTTTTTTTGTTTTGTGTTATTGTGTTCATCAATTGATTTAGAACCTGAATCGTCTTACCTGTAATTGCCATCAAGACTAAATATTGTCTGCATCTTTTATTTAACTGTACTATGAAATCTTTCTACAACAGATACTGAGAACACTGAATAGTGATAAATGCTATGTATTTTCATAAGTTTTATTTTTATTGTAAAATTCTTTGCCATTATCTGTTTGTAAATTTCTATGTTTTCTCTCTGTATATATATCTTCAAAAGATCCAACTAGAGTCTTACCTGTTTTACCTTTAACAGGAGCTCCCCCAAGCACATTTCGAAAAACATCAATGACAGTTAATAACTGTTTATATTCTTTATTTATTTTTATATTCCTTTTTAGTTCCCATAATCTATTTCTACTAGATCAGCTTGCCCCAAGTCATCTATACTAAGAGAAATGGCACTTACTTCTTTTAAATTTTTTTCTCATTGGTTAATGAAATTCATCAATTTCATGAGTCATTTACCACAAAGAGGTCCAATTTTAACAGATCGATTTAGAGATATAAATATTTTATCTTCCATTTTCATTTCAAGGGATGGATTACTGAACTGTGTTAGAAACAAAATTTGTAGTTCATCAAAATTATATCTTTTGCTTTCTGTTTCTAAATTCATAGGTACCACATCGCCATTTACGTTGGCTGTATATAAAATAATCCTCTTGATGTGTAAATGATAGTCAAATATGTAATTTAATATTCCATCAATGCTAACAAATTTAAATATGAGTTTACGTTTGATACGAATTCTTTTTTCAAGAGCACTTAATTGACATAGTGATGGTGTTAAACCTTTCTTAGAGAAATATTTTACATAAGCTTTTCCTACTTCCTTTATTGTACAGTAAGTTGTAAAAGTGTTAAGGTTACCACATTGAAGCTGATTAAACTGTTTATTAAGTATGTTTTAGCGAAATAGTTATCAAATTGTATTAGAATACTTGCACATTCATTTTTTGTAACAAGATTAGCTGTTAGAATACTTGTACATTCAAATCTGTTACAAGATTAGCTAATCCGTTTTCTGAATATTGTTTGGTAACTACATCATAAGCGGTTATTAGATCTTTGAAACCTACTAACCTTCTACTTTTAAAATCAGTATATAATTCAGTTACTTTAAAAATGTCTCATCATACTTAAAGAAACTGTATAATTAAATCTTCTATTTTTGCGTCTAATTTTGCTTCTAATTCATGTATATTTTTCTTTCATTGCAGTCTGTGCCTGTAGCTTATCCCAAAAATGTTCATATATTGAACTCAATACATTATTAAATTTCTTATTATCAGATAATATTTTTAACACAAATGAGCACAAATGGCCACAAATTACTTCTTTCAAATTTTGTATTTATTGCCAATTACATTACAGTTCATTTGAGCCAAGATATTTAACCACTTCTTTAGGAATATTTCCTCCAAATGAATCAAATACAAATTGTTATCTCTGTTGTTATAGTAACAGATCCAATGTGAGACAGCATCATCAGATGTACCTAAATTTATTATTCCAGGTTCATATTCTGTAGCATGACTAGCGACAGGTGAAGCAGTCTTAGGTATGGCTTGTGCCAAAGCAGCAGGATGTGAAGCAGCTTATGTGGGTAAACCAGTCTTCTTACGACAATGTATATTTTTAGGCAGCACTGAAATGAAGCTACTTCATTTTTTATAATCGCCTACCATTACCATCAAAGACAGTCTAAAGCCTCTGTGCAGCCCTAAGGCTACCTCAGGTACTGCTGTTCAAGTCCCACACCTAGTTTTCATTTTCCATACATTATTCCTCTAAATGCAGTCGCAGCTAATCCGTTTCCTATAGATGCATCAGTAGCAGGTAATTGAAGTTCCTTATCTGCTTCACATCTTTTTTCTAAATCTTTATTACCTTTATAGGCAGTATTATGTTTTTTTACAAGCCTTATGTAATGGATTTGTTCCTTGGTATCCTCTAGGTAATCTTTCATCTAGTTTGGTCCCCAGGCCGCAAAATCGGTGGTCTTGAAAGTTTTGTAGATTTATTTTGAATGGAAGTTTGATAATCAAACTGTTTACTAAACATTTTCCACAATTTTTTGTTTTCTGCAGAGTGTGAGGAAGATTATTCAAATATCTAATCAAATACAGAATTCCTTCTGGATTGCTGATTATGAAATCACTAACTTTATTTGTTAACATTTGCATTATTTTTATTTTTTTGATTGTAATAATCTTTATTTCGACCTAATTTTTCTCCACGAATTACTGCTAATCTGTCGATTAAATCTCTAACATCATTCAAGCAAACACATCCAATGTGTTTCTTTGTATAATTTTTACTAGACCTCCACCAAATTTTCTGGGACTTACAGATTCTCTTATTTTCTGCCTTATCAGATTTTTTAATGTGTGATATTTCAAACATTTACTTGATTTAGGTTTATTAGTATTAGGATCGATATTTTAAAATCTAATATTTGTTGATATTAACATGTCTTTATAGTAATATGTAGTATCATCATTACAATCATCAATATATTTTAGCTAAGAGTTTCCTTAAATTATCAGTATCTTTATTAGGTTTTTCATTGATAAAGGTGTCATCATCACTGTGATCAATAACTAGTAGATCTTCTTTCAAATTTGTCTCATTCTGTTCTTGGTTGTTTTTTCAAATCTTGAATTGTTCTTTCACTTCAACTTTTTTCTATTTCCTTAAGCTTTTTTTACCAACCTCTGGGTCATATTTCCAAAACATTTAATATAAATAAGAAACATTAAATATAATTAATTCTAACATTCAATGTTTATGTCTATGGATTCAAGAGGAACAATTCATTCCCCTTTACGTTGTCAGAAATTTTTGTATTTTATCCCTGAACTGACTTTCAGTTGGGTTTCTAGTCATATGTAGAGAAAAAATACAAAGTGACCACTGCAATATTTACTGCACATTTGTTTAAAATCATCAAATTTTCAACCACCACCAAAAAGTTGTGTGAATGTGATTTTAATTTGTGTCATCCTGTTTGAAAATATTTAAAAAGTTGAGATTATTGTGGAGTAATTGTTTGGAATTTTGAATAAGGTATAGCTAAATAAAAAGAATATGTTACTCAATGGTGACTTCTAGTAAAACATTCTCTAATGATATCTTGATTTTCAATAATTAAGTCACCAAATACTACCAGTGAATTATCTTGTCATTGATCCAGAGGTATAATTTCATCACGATTTTCAATAAAATTAATGAACTTCTCACTATATTTGTTTTCAATTTTTTCCACTTTTTATAAATTCTTAATATTTCGGTTCATCTAAACTTTTAGGATAAACATACAAATGATTGATTGTATTCCTGTCAACCATCCTGGTGCTAGAGGGAACTGTCAGTTATTAATGTAGTTTTTCCACATCTGCTTGGTCCTATTATTACACATTCAATAGAATTCCCCAAATCTTACCATGTTTATATGTTGATTCCTTCAATGTAGTTCTTATTTTTGATTCCCAATCAGTTTTCATTTAATCAAGATAATTTTTATTAAGTAAATGATTAGGTTATTTCAGTTGAGTAGTAACTCATCTGTTCTCAAAAAAGGTCAGCTGTGATATTTGAGACAACTATAGTAATGTAACGCCAGTTGGTTTTCATACAACATTTGTAACTCAGATATTATATGAAAAATAATAAACTTTACTTGTAAGGAGAAACAATCGAAATTCATATTTGCCAGTGCAGTTTATAAGTTTAGAAAAATTTATACATACAAAAAACCAAATGATACGGAATCGGATTTTGGGTTAAAAAATCGAATTTTTTTTTATTGGCGTATTATATTCTGCCATGTTTCCTCTTTAAAATGACGTATGATACATAGCTCTACTACAATTATAACTATTTTATTTTTATATATTTGTGAGATCGGGTATTGCGCTTTAGTTATACACGTCTCTCGTGGCTGACCATGAACTTTTTGGCAGTACCTTTAAAGTGACATGAATTCAAATATCCCGGTTTCCAGCGACTATTTATACACTAGTTGCCCGAAAATGTTTCTCTCTGGTTTCCTCAAGTTACTCTTTGACTTTGTGGCGGGACTGTTTTGTAAACAGTGTGATATAAGAAAGTAGTTGTTGTTGAGTTATTTCGTATTTAGTGCTTCATTTTTCGCAGTGAAAATGCCTAGAGCTAAAGCAAAAGTATTTAAAAAGGGTGTGAACTGGCAAAAGAAAAGAAATAATGATTCATTAGCAAAGCAAAGCAGTTCATCATCATCACTGTTGGAAAATGTGAATCCACTTATTACTGATTTGCCGAACGAACTTACACCAAATGAAAACAGTGCTTCTCATAAAAAACTAAGAGATTTGGAAGAGAAATATAATTTACTTGATAGAGGGAATGAAGTTTTTGAACTCATTGATACGAATATATTGTGTGAAGCTCTTGAAAACAGTTTGTGCTGCAAAAAATGTCATGGAAACGTTTCTCTGAAAGTAGAATCCCATGTTGGCCTGGCTGCCCAGTTTAATTTAATATGCAGTGTTTGTAAATACAGCTGTAAGTTTCCAAGTTCGGTTTCAGTAACTGTAAATAATGGATACAAGAAAACTGAACTTTATAGTGTAAATATTAGGTTAGTTTATGGATTGCGAGCAATTGGTAAGGGCAAAGCAGCTGGTGATATGCTATGTGGTGTTCTAAATCTTCGAAGTGCACCTTCAAAGTTTGAAGCTTACAATTATGTACTAGGATCTGCAGTTGAAGATGTAGCACAGAAGTCAATGCAGGTTGCTGTGGAAGAAGCAGTGGAAGAAAATGACGGCAGTCGTGACCTCACAGTGGCGTTTGATGGCACGTGGCAGAAAAGGGGCCACACCTCCAACAATGGTGTTGTAACAGCAACTAGTGTTGATACTGGCAAGGTTATTGATGTTGCAATAATGTCTAAATACTGTAGGTGCACAGGCAGGCTGAAAAATGAACACAGTGATGACTGTATTGCTAATTATTATGGTAGTAGTGGTGGCACGGAGGTTGCTGGGGTGAAGAAAATTTTTCATCGCTCTTCACAGTGGTATAATGTTCGCTATGTCAAATATCTGGGAGATGGTGACTCTAAAGCATTCAAAGAAGTTTTGGAAAGCAAACCATATGGGAACAGTGTAAATATAAGCAAACTTGAATGTATAGGACATGTGCAGAAGAGAATGGGTGCCAGGCTGAGAAGGTTAAAATCAATTATGAAAGGGAAAAAACTAGATGATGGGAAAACCTTGGATGGCAGAGGAAGATTGACTGATTCCATAATAGACCACATTCAGAACTGCTATGGCCTTGCAATCAGGCAAAATACAGGCAATCTTGAAGAAATGAGGAGAGCTATATGGGCTTTATATTTCCACACTGCATCCACGGATGAGCATCCACAACATGGTTTGTGCCCCAAAGGTGAAAACAGCTGGTGTAAATACAATAGGGGACTAACAACAGGAGAGAAATACATTCACCACCACAGTCTACCATCAGCCATCATGGCAGAAATAAAGCCCATTTTCAGAGATCTGGCTGACAGAAGTCTTCTGATGAAATGTCTTCACGGAAAAACGCAGAACCCCAACGAGTGCTTGAATAGTGTGATATGGCATCGTCTCCCAAAAACAGTGTTTGTCGGAATTAATACACTAAATTTTGGTGTGTATGATGCTGTGGCAACCTTCAATCTTGGAAATATAACTAAATGCCAGGTCCTTCAAAAGTTGGGTATGTGTGTTGGTTCCCGTACGGTACGTGCTATGTTCTTTTTAGATCAGCACAGACTAAGGCATGCTGATAATATAATCAAGACATTAGTGAAAAAAGCAAGACAGGTGCAGAGGGGTGCCAAAAGAAGACTTGAAGATGATTATGAAGACTGTGAAGGGGGTATTAGCTACGGATCAGGAATGTTTTAATCTTCTTTCTCCGTTTCCCGTAAGTTTACTTTTTACTTCATCTAGGAACATTATCTCAGGTACTGGTCAACCTAGAAGTCTGAAATTTTTATGACGTAGTGACATAGGTCCCTATTACATACTGAAACAACGATTTTTTAATTACTTGATTTACAAAAGACTTAGGGGTGATAGTCTAGTAAAAAGCGATGGAAAAAATTTACTTAAAAATAAATGTACAATATCTCTGTAAGAAAATACTTTGACAATAAACTGTTGTTTCAGTATTGTTGTAACATATGAATGCACATACAGTAAAATTTTTACCTCTCTGTCTCCAGTAGTTTGTGAGAAAATGTTCCCTATAGTAGGCATATATTAACATTGCGGGGATAGGTGATTCCGTATCCCCTTAAAAGAGATTAAATTTTAAATGGAATTATTATTGACAGAGATGCTAAATTAGGTATGTGTATAAAAGATAGTATTGTAAGTGTGCTTGGATTTAGTGATCAGACAGTTAAACCCAATAAAAAACTGTTGCTAATGATGTTCCTAAAATTACTCCACTCGAATTCAATAATATAAATTTTAACTTAGCTGATGGAATATTTATAAAGTATACTGATAATTTTGATTGAGAAACTATTTTAATGTTTCTTTCAAATCAAATGCAGAATTTGGTGGTCTGATAATTTATGAACCAAATTGCCCTGTAATTATTCCAATTTTTGATCCTATTTAAGATTTAGAAATAACTATACTTGATGAAAATGATTATTGGATTGATTTCAATGGTGCTTGTGTAACAGTTGTTTTAGAAATGGCTTGATAAAATTTATTCTTTACGATAAAGGATGACAGCCAAAAACAGTTGCAGGATAAAAATTTATTAAAATTCTTGACCAAGGTTTTGGTACGATAGGCGAAGTAATGGTGCTAAACTGTTCGCTTTGACCCTTTGCCTATAGTCATGTTGTACAAATGGAGAAGATGTCTTAATTATTGATGATGCCTTTGGCACAATTGTTTTATTAATCTCTATTGCATGACGTAATTTTAGATTTTTTACTTCTGATGAAGGTATATTTATATGTACCGAAACCTTGGTCAAGAATTTTAATAAATTTTTATCCTGCAACTGTTTTTGGCTGTCATCCTTTATCGTGAAGAATTTCAACAGTTGCTGTTGCAGCCATGTTTAAAATCTTGATTTATTCTTTAATAAATAATGAACAAAATAAATGGTCATCAATTTTACTTATTCTCTGTAAATCAGAAATCTAAAAATAAACTGAATGTACCTAATGAGGATACAAAGATTAATATAAATAATTATATATTTAAATTAATTATACAGGAGCTTCAGTAGAGATTATCCAACAGATGATGGGAAATGCCATAAAATTAATTGTTTATTATGTAGTTAAGCTATTTGATTTTGTAGCCATAAAGAAAGAAAATAATATTTCATCGAGAACTGAGGACCCTTTTATTTCAACACCAGTTCTGCTGTATCTGACTTCATCTGTTATCGATAAAATTAGTAAGGATGGACAATTACTTAAAAATGGAAAAATAAAGAGGAAGAGAAATGAAGTACTTTATCCACTGAATATGCTTGGTGGTTTCTTTGGGTACTATAAAGAAATTTTATGGGAAGGTGATCTTACTGTAATTTTTAATTGGAGTTCCAGTGGTGATCATGCTCTTCTTACATGGCCTGCTAAAAGGATGCTGGAGTGAAAATAAAAGACATGCTTCTAAAATGAGGAACATTTGGTGTAGAATCGATGGAAATTCTAGTACCAGTCGTTAAATATCAACCAAATTACTAGTTAGGACAATGAGAAAATCTATTGAAAGATCCTAAACTTCCGAAGTCTTATTGTGAACTGCAAACTGTAGAAATTGCTGTACTGACTGGTAAGAAAAATTTTAGTCAGGTATTAGGAATTTCTATAGCTCTCTAGAGTTTGATATGCCATATTTCGTACTTCCTACATTTCAAAAAAACTGTAAAAATAATCAGTTGCTGGACTCTTCATTATTCAACCAAGTGAAGCTACAGAATATACAGGGTAGTCCATTGATAGTGACTGGACCAAATATTTCACGAAATACGCATCAAACGAAAATACTACAAAGAACGAATCTCATCTAACTTGAAGGGAGAAACCAGATGGCACTATGGTTGGCCCACTAGATGGCGCTGCCATAGGTCAAACGGATATCAACTCTGCTTTTTTAGATAGGAGCCCCCAATTTTTATTACATATTCGTGTAGTATGTAAAGAAATATCAATGCTTTAGTTGGACCACTTTTTTCGCTTTGTAATAGATGGCGCAGTAATAGTCACAAATGTATAAGTACGTGGTGTCACGTAATATTCCGCTAGTGAGGACGGTATTTGCTTCGTGATATATTACCCATGTTAAAATGGACCATTTACCAACTGCGGAAAAGGTCGATATCGTGTTGACGTATGGCTATTGTGATCAAAATACCCAATGCGCTTGTGCTATGTGTGCTGCTCGGTATCCTGGACGACATCATTCAAGTGTCCGGATAGTTACGTTTTTTAAGGAAACAGGAAGTGTTCAGCCACATGTGAAACGTCAACCACGACTTGCAACAAATGATGATGCCCAAGCAGGTGTTTTAGCTGCTGTCGCGGTTAATCCACATGTCAGTAGCAGACAAATTGCGCGAGAATCGGGAATATGAAAAACGTCGGTGCTAAGAATGCTACACGAACGTAGATTGCACCTGTACCATATTTCTATGCACCAGGAATTGCATGGTGACGACTTTGAACGTTGTGTACAGTTCTGGAACTGGGCACAAGAGAAATTACAGGACGATGACAGATTTTTGCATGTGTTCTATTTAGTAACGAAGCGTCGTTCACCAACAGCGGTAACGTAAACCGGCATAATATGCACTGTTGGGCAATGGAAAATCCACGGTTGGTTGCGACAAGTGGAACATCAGCGATCTTGGCGGGTTAATGTATGGTGCGGCATTATGGGAGGAAGGATAATTGGCCCCCATTTTATCGATGGAAGTCTAAATGGTGCAATGTATGCTGATTTCCTACGTAATGTTCTACCGATGTTACTACAAGATGTTTTACTGTGTGACAGAATGGCGATGTACTCACAGCATGATGGATGTGCGGCACATAGCTCGCGTGCGGTTGAAGCAGTATTGAATAGCACATTTCATGACAGTCGGTTTGGTCATCGAAGCACCATACCATGGCCCGCACGTTCACCAGATCTGACGTCCCCGGATTTCTTTCTGTGGGGAAAGTTGAAGGATATTTGCTATCGTGATCCACCGACAACATCTGACAACATTCGTCAGCGCATTGTCAATGCATGTGCAAACATTACGGAAGGCGGACTATTCTCTGTTGAGAGGAATGTCGTTACACGTATTGCCAAATGCATTGAGGTTGACGGACATCATTTTGAGCATTTATTGCATTAATGTGGTATTTACAGGTAATCGCGCTGTAACAGCATGCGTTCTCAGAAATGACATGTTTAGAAAGGTACATGTATCACGTTGGAAAAACCGAAATAAAATGTTCAAACGTACCTACGCTCTGTATTTTAATTTAAAAAACCTACCTGTCACCAACTGTTCGTCTGAAATTGTGAGTCATATGTTCGTGACTATTACAGCGACATCTACCACAAAGCGAAAAAAGTGGTCCCACTAAAACATTCATATTTCTTTACGAACTACACGAATATGTAATAAAAATGGGGGTTCCTATTTAAAAAAAAACGCTGTTGATATCCATTTGACCTATGGCAGCGCCATCTAGAGGGGCCAACCATAGCGCCATCTGGTTTCCCCCTTCAAGCTAGACAAGTTTCGTTCTTCGCAGTTTTTCGGTTTGGCACTTCTTTCGTGAGATATTTGCCCTGGTCACGATCAATGGACCACCCTGTATACCTGAAAAATGGAACAAACGATGTCTTCCCTCAAGAGACGTGGAATATTAACCCTCCCAATAATATTCGCAAAGCATATGATGCATCTCTCGATTTTGAATGAGTTACACTATTGCAAGAGGGTACTGACATAAGTCAATTTCATTTCGTAATAGCTATCCTATCTATGTGGTTAACATGACTCATAGAAATGATATTGTAGCAACTCAGGAGACAACAATGAAATAAGTTGCAACTTTTAATGAAAAAAATCCTGCAGTTACTTTTGCATATGTAATTATGTATGGTAAAAAGAACCTCACAATGTGCAACATAGAATCTTAGCTGAGAATTTTTAAAATGAAAAGTTGCACATCTAATTATATCTGATTTTATTCATTATAATTTTTCTGAATATCCCTTTTCATATAGGTTACATTAACATTTTGAATGTTTTTTGTTTCGTGAATTTGTACTTTCCTGAGTGTGAGAGGTAGTGGAAGATAAGAACCAGTTGGCGACTCAAGGCAGGTTTCACTCACACATATCTCTGAACATAGCCACAAGAAGTGAGTCTACGTATTGACCAACAGTTGGTGCAGTTGGCAGCGTCTATTTGCATTAATATCGGCACACGATTCATCTTATTCACATATTACTCTTTTTTAATGCTAGTTTGAGTGCTGTCATTGACATTTACATTTTGCTGACATTTCATTTCTTCAGATAAATATAATGTTGTGAAGAAAATAATTTATTTGTACCCAAATTTGACTGATAAAAATAACTTAATTGGAAACACTTTGTCACTCAAATATCAACTACATACAGATTGGAGACTTCTTTACTCCATCAAACCTCTATGCAAATATGTTGACAGAAGTATGTGACATTATCTGATGAAGTCTTAAATACATTATGTTGGGGGAGAGAACCCTATTTGACAAAATATTCTATATCCTCGCTTCCGTATGACTCATCGCCACTCCTGGATGGGTTTGAGACCTGTCCTAAAGAAGCAGTGCCCTGTTAAGTCGGACATGGACTCCATGCTGCACTGATGCACACAAGGTCAGAGGCTGGAAGCTTGGTGAGAGCGTGGGTGATCATCAAATGGAAGGCGTTCAATAGGACATGTTTTCTACTCTCTGAGATCGAATTATTTTTTTAAATTAATTGCACTGTACTCAACATGGCCAGAAAAATTTATGTAATTAGTAAGTGGATAAGTTGAACAAACTGGCCGTGTTTTTAATGCAAACTGCTTTTGACACATTAATAAAGAAATTAAGGGTAGTAATAGCAATTGCTGCAACCAACTCTGACAGTGAGTTATTTGACCTTTAAGTCTATCTGAATTGGGTGGACTAAGAGGTCAAAGTTTTAACTTTCAAAAGGGTTCCCAGCAACTGCTTTATTAATTCGTCAAAAACGGTTGTGCATTAAACTACTCCTAGTGCGCTCAACGCATCCACTTACTACTGTTGGCAACATGGATTCCACTATATCTGAGTCAGACGACACAGGGCACAAAAATAAACCAAGCAACACGCTCTGGCACTGAAGTGCTTCAGAGTGTTTAGACACTAATTGCAGTCCAGTAGACAGTAATTGGCATATTGTAAAATGTGGTGTGACAACATTCTTCAGTTGCAGGGGCAGCAGCTCCAGTTTCAGACTTATTACTTGAAGAAAGCTTGATTAAACATAGACATTTTTAACCTAATATTTAGAAATCTATTCACCCAGTTGTGTCCAACGAAGTTTTAAAAATACTATACCTTTGGGTCAGGGGCAAGAAAATCCAATTTATTTAGTTTAAAACTCGAGGTGAACCATCATTATGGCCACACATTTGGCAGAGACTTGTTGTAGACAAGAACTATTCAAAAAACCATTTCTAGTGAAATTCTGGTCAATTGGTATACAGCAACATTTATATAAACAGACATGAAGGCCCAGAATCGTATAACTCAAGACAGTGTTCTTTGTGGAATTTCCAAAACTACACAAATAAAACGCGTTACTGGGTTGAACCGATCTCTACTGACATCATCTGCTTATTGAAGGCTAGGTTACCTCACAATATCAAAGAAAACTTGATCAATGTACCTGAAAATGATCTTGAGCAATTTATGTTCGTCCTACTGACCTCACACAGGATGTCATAAGGCACAGTAGTGAGCATGGGAACAGTAACGCATCTCCATCGAAGCGAGAGAGACCCAAGTACTTGCTGCATAGCAAAGGCAATAGAGGTGGCAGGAAGAATAAGTACAATCACAAAAACAATAGACAACAAAACGATCGCGGCAATCAGTCACTTAACCGAAAAAGGTGTCACAACGATAAAAAGCACTGAAGCCCTAAACATAATGCGAAATTGAGAAATAGTAGGCAAGGAGGACATTCTGGAACCTGTAACACAAATCATGGACCACCGCATAGTAATTTGAAATGCAAAGTAACAAAAGTCGACCTATTGTACAGGGGTAAATCCGCATACCCATCAATGGCAGAATTCCAATCAAAACTTGTGTATAGTGGACATAATGGACAGAGACCGCTTTGTCTCTCTGTTCCACTGAACTAGATTTGGCTACACAATACGCACTCCACTGCTGGCCATATGGTGGAGTGAGAGCAACATGACTCACACTAATGGCAATGACATTGAAAGTTAACCCTGTGGGCACTGTAGGAATGATCGAGAAAGTATGCAAAATTTGGTTTACTAACAGCTCAGGAGGGGCAGCAGCCTTTTCAGTAGTTGCAGGGGCAACGATCTAGATGATTGACTGATCTGGCCTTGTAACACTCACCAAAAGGGCCTTTCTGTGCTGGTACTGCGAACGGCTAAAAGCAGGGGGAAACTACAGCTGTAATTTTTCCCGAGGGCATGCAGCTTTACTGTATGATTAAATGATGATGGCGTCCTCTTGGGTAAAATAGTATCTTAGAAGAAAGATTAAGAAAAGGCAAACCTACGTTTCTAGCATTTGTAGACTTAGAGAAAGCTTTTGTGAATGTTGACTGGAATACTCTCTTTCAAATTCTAAAAGTGGCAGGGGTAAAATACAGGGAGCGAAAGGCTATTTACAATTTGTACCGAAACCAGATAGCAGTCACAAGAGTCGAGGGGCATGAAAGGGAAGCAGTGGTTGGGAAGGGAGTGAGACAGGGTTGTAGCCTCTCCCCGATGCTATTCAATCTGTATATTGAGCAAGCAGTAAAGGAAACAAAAGGAAAGTTCGGTGTAGGTATTAAAATCCATGGAGAAGAAATAAAAACTTTGAGGTTCGCCGATGACATTGTAATTCTGTCAGAGACAGCAAAGGACTTGGAAGAGCAGTTGAACGGAATGGACAGTGTCTTGAAAGGAGGATATAAGATGAACATCAACAAAAACAAAACGAGGATAATGGAATGTAGTCGAATTCAGTCGGGTGATGCTGAGGGAATTAGATTAGGAAATGAGACACTTAAAGTAGTAAAGGAGGTTTACTATTTGCGGAGCAATGGTCGAAGTAGAGAAGATATAAAATGTAGACTGGCAATGGCAAGGAAAGCGTTTCTGAAGAAGAGAAATTTGTTAACATTGTGTATATATTTAAGTGTCAGGAAGTCGTTTCGGAAGGTATTCGTATGGAGTGTAGCGATGTATGGAAGTGAAACATGGACGATAAATAGTTTGGACAAGAAGAGAATAGAAGTTTTCGAAATGTGGTGCTACAGAAGAATGCTGAAGATTAGATGGGTAGATCACATAACTAATGAGGAGGTACTGAATAGAATTGGGGAGGAGTTTGTGGCACAACTTGACAAGAAGAAGGGACCGGTTGGTAGGACATGTTCTGAGGCATCAAGAAATCACATATTTATCATTGGAGGGTAGTGTGGAGGGTAAAAATCGTCGAGGAAGACCAAGAGATGAATACACTAAGTAGATTCAGAAGGATGTAGGTTGCAGTAAGTACTGGGAGATGATGAAGCTTGCATAGGATAGAGTAGCATGGAGAGCTGCATCAAACCAGTCTCAGGACTGAAGACCACAACAACAACAACAACAACAACAACAACAGCATTTATATTCCCAAAACAAAGAAAGACATAAATTATGCTAAACAAGATATTGATTGAATACCGTAAATAAGGGAACAATGGAAAAGGATCCTGGTTGGCAGAAGTGAGTCTAGTACCCTCGCCCTAAAAATGTGCATAACGCAATCTAAATTGATCTGACGCTAAGCAGACTTTGATTGATCAACTGAGAGCAAGTGGCGATTGAGATCTGTATAGCCTGACAATGCCGGTGCGGCAGTACATTACTGTGTTGGCTTCATGCGACGATGTAAATTGCACCTGGGGAGAAGTGTGCAGCGGTGATGAGACGTGGAGGCGGCACCTGTGAATCGACCACGGCTCCCAAAAGAAATATAAAAATCTTATGGTCTAGCGATCAGGCAGACGGATCACAATTAACTATCTACCAGAGCGCTGAAATCACAGAAGATTTCAGTGTGTGACACACCCATTTGCTGGTCGTACTAAGGACCAATTTGGCTCACATATACGACAGAGCGCACAAGGATACCCAACGTCAAAACTGGTAAACCAAAGACGAATAAGTGTGTCCTCGGCAAACGAGTAGTCAGTGACGTTTCAAGTCACACTGTCAGTACAGTAAGAGCTTCACCACAGGCTCCCCAGTCTAAACTACTCGCAAGCAAAGTCAGTCTCAGGACAGGTCCCACGTACCAACCACACATGCCAGAGCCTTGACTGGCAGTGTTTCCCAGGCCAAAGTCCAGCCCCGGCCCCGGAGAGCTTCGCACCTCTTCAGAAAAAAAAAATAATCCGTTTTCCTGCAAAGTGCACGAACGACACCGCCTTCACGCCATCTTGAGCCAATCGCAGGTCTCTAGAGGCACTAAATGCCCCTCCCCTATGACAACACAAACTCCTGTCAAACCAGGGCAAGAGCTAAGAAACGTGCGTCCCTGGGAAAAAAGAAGCCGCCCATTACTGCTTTTTTTAATTTTTCGCAGAGGGGGAAGATGATTTTCTCTGACGTCGCGTCGCTTCCCACGGGAACAATCAAACAGATACAATCTTAAAGGTCTTGATCTAAATCGCCTGTGCCTTGGAGCTTCTTAGTCCTAGCTATGAGGTGTAATAAAGATTCTATCTATGAAGATTTTTCCGACACTGGAGTTACTTGTACAACCGAGGCAGCCGATGGAAGTGGGTCACAGGCCTATGTGCAGAATCGGCAAACACGAAAACCTGTGAATTTTTATCACGCATTGGCTCTGCACACAATGCCTGGCTTACTTCTCCACCATGTAGACACGTACCTTCAGCCCATTGCCCCCAGCCCAGCCTTCTGCTGGCGCCGCGGCATGTAGCTTGGCATTGTTCTGCTGGAGACCTGTCTCGACAATGGGCTGCATTGTCTGCCCTGTACGGCTGTGGGCCTGTTCGGCAAGATTTACTGAGGGATGAGCTTGGCGCCAATTGCTTCCAACTCCCAACATGCCGTTTCTACGAGCTAAGAACCATAAAAATACCTCAAGCTTTTAGCGCCCTACCAGGCTCCATCAACATCTGCTCAGGCTGTTAACTTTCTAAAGTCTGGCTGAAGGTGCCTCAGGTTGTAATAAAATCTTTGATAATTTTCCGTATGAGGAAAATAGGTGAGAGAGTAACTTGTCCTCTCTAAACATACACTCCTGGAAATGGAAAAAAGAACACATTGACACCGGTGTGTCAGACCCACCATACTTGCTCCGGACACTGTGAGAGGGCTGTACAAGCAATGATCACACACACGGCACAGCGGATACACCAGGAACCGCGGTGTTGGCCGTCGAATGGCGCTAGCTGCGCAGCATTTGTGCACCGCCGCCGTCAGTGTCAGCCAGTTTGCCGTGGCATACGGAGCTCCATCGCAGTCTTTAACACTGGTAGCATGCCGTGACAGCGTGGACGTGAACCGTATGTGCAGTTGACGGACTTTGAGCGAGGGCGTATAGTGGGCATGCGGGAGGCCGGGTGAACGTACCGCCGAATTGCTCAACACGTGGGGCGTGAGGTCTCCACAGTACATCGATGTTGTCGCCAGTGGTCGGCGGAAGGTGCACGTGCCCGTCGACCTGGGACCGGACCGCAGCGACGCACGGATGCACGCCAAGACCGTAGGATCCTACGCAGTGCCGTAGGGGACCGCACCGCCACTTCCCAGCAAATTAGGGACACTGTTGCTCCTGGGGTATCGGCGAGGACCATTCGCAACCGTCTCCATGACACCGTTAGGCCGTCTTCCGCTCACGCCCCAACATCGTGCAGCCCGCCTCCAGTGGTGTCGCGACAGGCCGGAATGGAGGGACGAATGGAGACGTGTCGTCTTCAGCGATGAGAGTCGCTTCTGCCTTGGTGCCAATGATGGTCGTATGCGTGTTTGGCGCCGTGCAGGTGAGCGCCACAATCAGGACTGTATACGACCGAGGCACACAGGGCCAACACCCGGCATCATGGTGTGGGGAGCGATCTCCTACACTGGCCGTACACCACTGGTGATCGTCGAGGGGACACTGAATAGTGCACGGTACATCCAAACCGTCATCGAACCCATCGTTCTACCATTCCTAGACCGGCAAGGGAACTTGCTGTTCCAACAGGACAATGCACGTCCGCATGTATCCCGTGCCACCCAACGTGCTCTAGAAGGTGTACGTCAACTACCCTGGCCAGCAAGATCTCCGGATCTGTCCCCCATTGAGTATGTTTGGGACTGGATGAAGCGTCGTCTCACGCGGTCTGCACGTCCAGCACGAACGCTGGTCCAACTGAGGCGCCAGGTGGAAATGGCATGGCAAGCCGTTCCACAGGACTACATCCAGCATCTCTACGATCGTCTCCATGGGAGAATAGCAGCCTGCATTGCTGCGAAAGGTGGATATACACTGTACTAGTGCCGACATTGTGCATGCTCTGTTGCCTGTGTCTATGTGCCTGTGGTTCTGTCAGTGTGATCATGTGATGTATCTGACCCCAGGAATGTGTCAATAAAGTTTCCCCTTCCTGGGACAATGAATTCACGGTGTTCTTATTTCAATTTCCAGGAGTGTATCAATATTGAAATGCAATGACGGGCTTGGCATACAGCAAGATTTGCTGGATGAACAGCGGTGATGTCTGAGGACAGATAGAGAACTTGTGCAGGCCATAGTAGAAAGAACCATATGTAGGATACCTGTCAATATAATCATAGGCACAAGAGGTTCTGTGAACGTAATGAACGTAAAGAAAATTTCTCAGGCCCAAAAACTGACGACGTTATGGGTAAGAAACTGTAGGACGACAGGTGCTATTGGTGCCACATCGCAACTGATAAAATACCAGGTTCACGTTGTAATAATGGTAGGAGAGGAAGCTATTAAAAGCACCTTTCTCTGAGGACTCTCGGTTGAATGTATTCTGAGTTGCGAGTTTCTGTGGGAGTTGATAGCGAATATTGACCTATCCAAAATTGACATAAGCTTCAGCAAAGAGTCACTGGTAATGAGGACAACGGAATACATGGCAAATACCGCCAAAGTATCTAAATTACGCGTAGGGGGTCAAGTGTGTTACAAATCTGCAATGCGATGTATGATGAGGGATACTGCTATTCAGACACTGAGGAAAATAATTTACTTCAGGTGGAAGAGCTGATTACCTCGAAAACACGAGACTCATAATACCTTACTAGTAGCCAACAAGTCGAATTTGGTCAGCTTCTCTAAAAATACTTAGAGGTCTTTCCCGACAAACCAGTATGTAACAACAACTGTACATATGATAATTTTTTCTTCTGATTTTCGATAAATTAGTGTAAGCAATGTTTTGATTTCATTTCTTTTTCTTTTCGTGTCATTATGTTAAAGAAACTGTAAGCAACTTTCGATTTGAATATTAATATTTATGTCAAATTTCAAGCAATGCTATAACAGAATTGAAGTGTAACCCATGTTGAATCTATTGTAACATGTTTAAAACTGTAATTGTGCGCCTGGTCCATACGTAGGCAATGTATTAGGATATGTGGAATGCAAAACCTTTGGTGAATACCCTGTCTGTAGGGGAGCGGTAAAAGGTGGATGGTAGGCGAGCGCGGGAAAATACACACGGGCGCTGCACGGCATAACGGGCTCAGCAGTAATAGTCGGAGTTGGGCATCGGTCTGAGAAACACGCTCTGGATCGAGGAGGCTCTCCTGGAAAACGTGATTTCATTGAGCCTCGGATGTGCCGTTTCCGACGACTATACAGCATGGCTATATTCCATAGGCACTAAATGGAAAAGGATTGCGACGCTAAGAAGAAGCAAAGTGCCGATACATCAAGAGCCATAGCTGTGATTGTATGTGTGCTGTGCGCCTCGCCATCTCGCCGCCCGCCAACCGCCGCATCGACACGAACAGGTTGAAACATTTACTACTGTATTCGTGTGGACCAGTGTTAATTTTGTTCCTGACTGTTCAATAACAACTTAACTTTTACCAGAATTGTCCTATCATTTAATTATCCTCATCAATAACCTAGACAGGGTCCTTTCCACATGTCGTGCAATCCGAGTGTCCCGAAATGAAGATTTAAAGTTTATGTTAATAATAATTACCTGCAGACCTATCTATGCTAGAATGATGTTTAAGGAACTTTATTGTTAATGAATATACAATAAAGAACATAGGACTGACAAAGTTGGAAGATAATGT
This sequence comes from Schistocerca americana, assembly GCF_021461395.2. Taxonomy (NCBI): domain Eukaryota; kingdom Metazoa; phylum Arthropoda; class Insecta; order Orthoptera; family Acrididae; genus Schistocerca; species Schistocerca americana. The sequence goes on from NC_060127.1 coordinate 200,515,106, forward strand.
TGAAATTGGTTTGGTAATGAAGTATAATTAATTTGAGATAAAAATAATGGTAGTTAAATAAGCAAGAAATAAGACAAAAAGAGTAGTAATTCATATATTGGAAACCTTGAGTGCTTAATGAGTTCAATAATCAAAGAATTTCAATACGGTGACAATTACAGTTTCAGGGTCCCCCCCCCCCCCAACCCCCCTCTTCTTTTCTATTCATTTAAATTCTGAAGTGTACTGAACTGATTTGACCAGCAAAGTTAAAGTCAATATAAAAATTAAATTTATCAGTGTTTTACCCTTCTTAAAATTTACATTGTATGTGTGTTTCAAAAGTGCTATTTCTAGGGTAACCTATGCCCGATTTCAGTCGGATCAATAGACAAAACGCAGTTTGTAGTAATCATTATAGTGTAATGTTGTGTATGTATAGCTTGTCCAAATTAGTACAGAAAGGGAAAATATTAGTTCAGTAGATTTTCCTGGTTCTAAAATTTACCATATAATGCAGTATTACTACGTGTTGTTACGCTTGTACGTACATCCACTTGTACAAGGAAAAAACTCACTTAATGCCTAATTAGGCTGGCGACCATATTATTAACAATTGGTAGCATCTGCTGTGTATGTTTCTTGCCCGTCCTAACGTGTAGTTGCACTTTAGACTTGCTTGACGTATCATTGTTGTTACTGACTGGGTGTAAGTCTGATTTTGCCTCCATTCAGGTACACGCGGTCAACATATTTACTAAAATCCTTTCTTATAAGGTGAAGCCCGTCAACTTACCATAGTACAGGCTTTAAAGAGTTAACGTACGCCCGAGCGTAGACGTTACAAGTATCATCAAGGGACACAAGTACAATACAAGGGTGATACCTCACAACACTTTTGTCATGCCACTTACTCTGTACCGTGGACCAAGAAGGAGTCAGTCACCAAGAAAATAAGGAAAAAGGTGAATGGGGAATAATAGAACCTTCCTTGTCACCTTATAGTAGTCCTTTAGTTGCTGTAGCTAAAGCCAGTGGGAATATCCATCTGGTTTTAGACGATAGAGACATAAATAAGATAACTGTACTGCTTTGCACCAAACTGGAGAATCTGGAAGAGCATGTACAAATATTCTTTTTCATTAGATATCTAACATCAGTAGATTTAAACTCATTTTAAACGCAGATTCCATTAACTGAAACTTCTAAGAGTGTACATCACGCATATTTTGTGGTAGAAGCTACCACTTTGGAGTATTACCATTCAGTCTGAACGTTAGATCAGATGTATTTATAAAAGTACTTGATACAATGCTTGGCCCAATAGAGTAACATTATACTTAGATGAATTACTTATTGCCACCCCAACATCACAAGAGCATGTAGAGATCTTAGAAAAGGTACTGCAAAACTGTCTGGAGCAGGTATGACTGCAAGCCTCGATAAATCAAGGTTTGGCAGACACCAAATCAAATATCTTGGACATGTTATTTTGCTCTTAGGCATCATTGCTCCTCCTAAGGAAATGCAAGTGACTGAGGAATTTTCTCAGCCAACAACAAAGAAGCAGTTAAAGGCTTTCATTGGCGCTGTGGTTTTTTTTTTTTTTTTTTTTGCATTTTGTGCCCAATCAAATTTTGAACAGTCAACAGCTGCTGAGATTACTAAGCAAAAACGCACCGTGGATGTGTTCAGCAGAAAGCCACAGAGCGTTTGCAACAATAAAACAAGCCTTGTTGGAAGCAAACCTGCTGTACCACCCAAACATGACAAATGAGTTCTGTATTGCAGCAGACCATATTCACATGGGCTAGGATGTTGTCTGTTCCAAGTAGAAAAAATGAACAGTTGCTAACAAATACAAGCAATCGGTTTTGCAAACCGAGTTCTCACAAGTTGTGAGAAATCCTAATCATTAATGGAGTTGGAGCCTTAGCGGTTGTTTGGACCACCAAAAGATTCCATTTTTACATCCACAGTAAACCAATAATAGTATACAGTGATTATAAAACTCTGAGCTTTTTGCTTACATGCAAAATTGTACATGACACGTCGTCCCAGTAGGCTCTATCCTCACAACAGTAAGAACAAAGAATAACATGTATCAAAGCATATGACAACTTAGTAGCAAATCCTTTATCACACCTACGGCGCGGTATGGATGACCTTACTGATCTGATTTAACAGGCTTCTAGGTACTTAGGGGTCAAACACATAGGTAAAAGTCGTTGCAGATGTGTAAAGACATGGCCGAATTGCAAAACTCAGATCCGACTTGGAATTAGGTAAGAACATTCTTGTCCTAGGATCCTGTGTGAGCCCTAAGCGGGCGATGTAAAATAGAAAATTCAGTCCTTTTCCATAGGAGGGATGTAAACACAGATGTGAGGTGCATGCGTACATCACAGTCGTGCATGAAATATTTCATCTAGTGCATACACATGACTTTGGGGCATATACGAATTGATAAGTGTGTGACAGTCATAAAAAGGTAGTGTTGTGCCAATGACCTCAAAAGACAAGCACAAAGCATAAAACGAACATGTGAAATATGACAGAAGACGAAGCCCATGAACAGATCAAATAAGAGATTACGGCGACGCGGAGCAGACCGTGTACGACCGCAGCAGTGAACGTTTGCAGAACGCAGTGTACCCGCGAGCGTCTGCGCTCTATGAATTTACCAATAAAAAATTTTGCGTCGCGCAAACCGAGGCATGTTCAGTAAATTTGGAAGATGTGTGAGAATACATCGCCAAGCCAAATAATCTTCAGAACTGGTCCTGAACAAACAATAATAACTTATAAGTTAATTAGTGTGTAGTGATGTACTTTAAACATTTTTCATAGACACGCATGGCGGAGCTGCACAGTCGAAAGCAGTCGAGGCAGCGACAAGTTGGCCGCATCTGCTACACAATCGTCGCCCAGAGGTTCGAGTTTGACCCTGCGCTCGTGCCGGGCGTTTCTCAACATCTACACCGAGACTACAACGTCGAGGTAGCAAAACTTCGCCTACATCGTTGGAAACTTCACACGAAGGGAAAGATCTCTGAAAAATTGAAAACATTTCCATTGTATAGTTGGAAAGACAAACTCTTCAGAGAAAAAAATCAATGCTTGTAGCCAAAAATAATTATGCGGTCATGTCTGACCTGTATATATAAATAAAATGTTACCATAATAGCTCTCATTGAATGTAATGTTTTACAAATGCCACACAAAAGTAAAATCTGAGCAAACTGTGAGTGGAGATAGGCTCTTTCCTGTTTTTTCGAGCCGTTTTTCCTGTGTACTGCGCCCTAATAAGAGGCCACAAACTTTCTAACGACTCACTCTAATAAATCTCCAGTCCAAACAAGTGTCGTTTATAGGAACAGCTGCAAAACTGTGTACTGTCAAGTAACCTTAAGAATGCGCTGCAATAGTATACACAATCAAAAGTAGCAGCAAATACTAGTTTATAAGTTTCAAAATTGCAACGTGTAAGAAGGTAGATATGATGAAATTACACGCAATTTTTTATAAGATGAACATTAACCAGCGAACTACATAGATGTTACGTGTAAAAATCTGTGAACAATGATCGTACCATGAATTGTTAGCGACTAAGGATCATGAAATATTATTTATGTGTGTGTGTGTGTGTGTTATAAAAAACAGGGACTCTAAAGGAATTCCCTTTATAGGATATATTCAGATGTACGTATGGCCATTCCAGGTAGCAATATAGCATCCCCATGGGAATTTACCACGAACATTCTTGTATTTGTGACGAATTAATGAACTGAGGAACTTTAATAAAACAAACTCTGTACAATGTAATAACTAGTGGAAAAGAAAATCAGTGAACATGGGGCATAAGATTGTTAATTCTACGACTGATATTTAATGCTTTCATTTCCCAGTTTTAATGGCACTGTGTCAAATAACGGAACATTTACAGCAATTCTAGCAAGCTAGCAATTCTAGCAATACACATTTTACACACATAGTGCAGTTATCCTCTATATCTGTACAGCGCCCGAAAAAATTATGGTATGCCTGCACTCACACAGGCTATATGTCTCGATTCTACTCAGTCCTAGGAAAGTCATCGAATCAGCGCTTCTGGAAGTGTCGATGTAGTAAACACACAAATCGCATCCTGCGCCATACAGAATCGTCCCATTTACATCATTTGTGCATATACTACGAAGACAGACAGCACCGTCTACACTCCTCGCAGCACCAGATATTTCCCTGCGAGGTTTGGCGGCCACCCACTCTCGATGGGTGATCAGCGCGCCCTCAGCGGACCGAAGTCACTCTCAGAACTGTTCTACAAATTCGGGCTCGTTCCCCCTCGGCGCAAACGCGTTACTGGTTTTGGTCCGGACCTGCTTGCTTGCTTGCTTTTCTACATCCATCTCCAGACTCTGGAATACATTTAGTTTCACGTGCTTTGCCATAATATTACGCCATTTTCGCGGTACTTCTCTATATCGAGCACACAGCAGTAGCCTCCCGATGGCTCGCGTCAACATAATTTGCGAAGATATAGACTGGAAATTATTTCTCTACGAACCCTAAACTTCATGGAGGTGGAGCGTGCTGTAAACCACTCAGTAACTAGAAACTTATACCGCCTGTGAAGACCTTTACGTGAGAATTGGAAAAAAATAGAGGAAACTGATATTTCCACTCATGAATACCGATACTGTTGATGTGTCAGATTCCAAATCACCCCTATAATTTACAAAGTCAAATAAGGGCTTACTCTCATCTCGAGAACCAGCAAATGTGTCTTTCACCTGCTAGACGCATACACCACAATCGATGTTCCCTCAACTAAATTAAGGCGCGAAATGTGCAGAAGCGCTCAACTGGACAATATACATGGAAGGGAATAACGGTCCAGCGCATACACACGTCCATACTGAATCTTGTCACGTTTACACGCGATCACGAATGCTACACAACAGATACTAAGTATTAGTTAGCTATTCAGCCGTCTACAACAATATTGTTAACTACATTCCTACACTCCAACGGGCCTCTGCATTCGGACGGCTCCTACAGTTAATGGGAAACGTGAATCATTCCTGCCAAAGGTCACCATCGCTGCATGCCAAGGACTCATAGACAGAATCGTCCTCATATATATTTTATCCCTATACTTACAACTAAATGGTACGATTGAGGACTCAAAAAATGGCTCTGAGCACTATGGGACTTAACGTCTATGGTCATCAGTCCCCTAGAACTTAGAACTACTTAAACCTAACTAACCTAAGGGCAGCACATAACACCCAGTCATCACGAGGCAGAGAAAATCCCTGAACCCGCCGGGAATCGAACCCGGGAACCCGAGCGCGGGAAGAAAGAACGCTACCGCACGACCACGAGCTGCGGACTTGCGGTCTCAGCTGAATGACATTTGACAATGAGCAGAGTATCGGAAATACACCCAGTTGACAGCTGCGGCTCTGGAAATAGAAATATCGGTACCATTCTTATGACTTGACATATTCTCCCCTTTGCTATCACAGTACTCCACGTCAAATCCATACCTTCCATAAGAATGGACATAGTCATTTCCTTTGCACATGTCGGAACAGAATCACATACATTATAAGCCTGATGCTCAAGGCGAACCTATCACGCACTCCCTACTACTAAGTACAATACTTCGTCAATAACACATTGCTGCCGATACGAAATAATACTGACCGAAAATCAACGATGGGTGGACGTGTCTCTTAAGTTTTTCTTGCGAGTGTCAGAAGCTCTCCTGTGAACCTTGCAGAAGTTCTGCAAGGTTCGCAGGAGAGCTTCTGTAAAGTTTGGAAGGTAGGAGACGAGGTACTGGCAGAAGTAAAGCTGTGAGGAGGGGGCGTGAGTCATGCTTGGGTAGCTCAGATGGTAGAGCACTTGCCTGTGAAAGACAAAGGTCCCGAGTTCGAGTCTCGGTCTGGCACACAGTTTTAATCTGCCAGGAAGTTTCATATCAGTGCACACTCCGCTGTAGAGTGAAAATCTCATTCTGGAAGTCTTTTAATGATTACAGCCACTAGTGAATCATATTTCTGGCACTCTGATATCTCGAAACGAGTCCCCTTTCTCGAACCTATCTGCTACAGTAAAATTCCTCGTTTTAGATAGCCTCTATGCATCCTGCAACTGCCCCCTCAGACTCTGCGCTACCATCCCTGCAGCTTTGCGCACATGATCATTCCAATGTAAGTCAGAACTGCGTAGCGGTCAGAGGAAACTATATCTACCACCTTCTGCACCCTGTGTAGAAACAGACGAAACTGAGCTACTGGGACAGAACTCTGTTCTGACCATTCGTTGGAAACGAGGCTTGCTCCCGCAACACGTGGTAGAAGAAGACAGTATGGGAACTGGGGGGAAGGACGTGGATTTTGCTACTGCACTGTAGTGCTTCTCCACTCCACACAGAGGTAATGTAGATCCACGTCCATCAGGGTCCATTCACGCCTATCACCCCAAAATTCTATCATTGTTATTCTATTCCATCGACCAGAGAAAAATTACAAACTATAAAAGCTCCACTAACTTCATCCGATAGAGAACTCGATAAGATTTTTACCGCATCTCTTTCCCCCCATATTTCAAAAACAAATACCGCATGTGTGCCGGCTTCCTATTAAATATACATGTATTGATCCACTGCACAGAACGGTTTAAAGTTTCATCACCTAAACTGTAAGATGATGACCGTGTCCCACAGACCATACTGTAAGTCGCAAGAGACGCATGCTGTGACCCTGAGTCTTTGTTTGAACATTGTGTTTTTTCTGCTGTAACACTCTTTGTACACTGCCATACATTTTATTTTTCCACCACTACTTCGAGGTCTGTGTCAGGTTCTAAACTGACATTTAAACGTTCTGATGCATTGCCTCTCCCAGAAAATTAGACGTCACATAGTGTAAATCATCTTGTTACTCCTGCTACCATAACACACCACACACACTGGATGATTTGAAATAAAACACAGTTACAACATAAGGACACTGGAAAAGTTTGGCGGCGTTGTGGAGAATTTCCAAACTGACGTCCAAAAGTGATTGACGAGCTCTACATTCAAACTCATCTCTCACAGTGACGGAGTAGCTGATGGCTCTGCATTCCATTTCGACTGATTCCCCACATTGCAGTTATGTACGTGATCGCTGTTTCGGTGCTTTCCATCCGCAGAAAGTGTTGTCCCTCCACAGAAACTCTTTCTCCAACTCAAACAAGCGATGTCAGTCAGTCATTATGTGGGAACCAACAGTGTACCAGTGGATGGATGGGGTGGAAAAGACACCATCAATGTACTCTAATAATAAGCATCACATTTGATAGTGCAATTTTACAGTAATTACAACACTGGGCAATGCTGCGACAGCATGTTTCCCCAATTTCAACATCATAGCTTTACTGTCCCCCTCTCTACCTCTCGAGTATTTTTGCGAATGTAGATAGCGAGTCGCATATTTAGCTTTCATATTTGTTTTGCAGTTTGATTCTTAATTTTTTCCGAGTGTTTGTGCGCTTGCATATTTAATTACATAAAATCCTTGCGAATTCTCGTATTTGAGAGGAGTAATATTGCTTATTGATAGCCGTATAATATAAATTCGCGGAGTCGTTAGATATTAGCAGTAGGATGGATAGGGTGTGTGCGTGCTGTGTGCGGGCGCAGGAGGAACTGCCGCGGTTCGCGAGCAGTTGAGCGTGCTGTTGGCCACGGTCAGCCGCCTTCAGGCTGCTGCCTCGAGGTGCAGCGACGGCGGAGGGTCTGGCGCGTCGCTTGAGACACCCCAGGTGTCGCTTGCTGCGTCCGCGAGGCACCTTCTAGTGTACCCGGCGCGTTGGGACCGCCCTCACCTCAGGGTGAGTGGCGGACTGCAGCGCGTTCGGGTCACTCGAGGTGGAGGGCCAATGTGGAGGCTAGCCGGCTGGCCTCACCCGTTCATCCTGTCAGTGGGCAGGTGGCCGCTCCTTCAGCAGGGCCCGAGCAGGCACACGGGGGCAAAGGCTTGCTGGTTATTGGGAGCTCCAACGTTAGGCGGGTGATGGAGCCCCTTAGGGAAATATCGTACAGAGCTGGAAAGAAATCCAACGTAGTTGGTCACGTCGGCACCAATGATGCCTGTCGCTTGGGTTCTGAGGCGATCCTCAGTTCGTGCAGGGGGCTGGCGGATTTGGTGAACACCGCTGGTCTCGCACGCGGGGTGCAAGCAGAGCTCTCTAATTAGCGCATCGTTCCCAGAGCGGATCGGGGTCCTTTGATTTGGAGCCTAGTGGAGGGTCTCAACCAGAGGCTTTGTCGACTCTGTAACGGTCTTGGCTGCAGGTTTCTAGACTTACGCTGTTGGGTGAGGAATTGTAGGACGCCCCTAGATAGGTCAGGGGTGCACTACACAAAGGAAGCGGCTACTCGGGTAGAAGAGTACTTGTGGCGTGCACATGGGGTTTTTTTGGGCTAGGCAGTAGTGCGAGGTGTTCTGATGAACACTCACCAGTCGACGCGCAGGCAGGGAAATCAGGACGCACTCAGTGTAAAGACACTTCAGCTATCAAGATATTAGCAGTAAATTTTCAGTGTTCGGAAGAAAGTTCCTGAATTTACTGCCCTCCAGGAAGCGTGTGGCGCGCAAATTATTCTCGGGACTGAGACCTGGCTGAACCCTGAGATAGGATGTTCTGAAATATTTAGTGAGGATTAGAACGTGTATCGGAAAGACAGATTAGACACCATAGGAGGTGCTGTCTTCATTGCAGTTGACAAAAATATTGTGTCTACTGAGGTCGAAGTAGAGTGTGATTGTGAAGTTATCTGGACACGTTTAACAGGGCTACGGGAAATAAAGTTAATTGTAGGGTGTTATTACCAGTCACCAGGTTCCACCGTGGCAGTTCTAGAATCATTCAAAGGGAGTCTACATTCTGTACCGCAGAAGTACCCAGATCATGCTATACTAGTCGGAGGCGACTTCATCCTACCTAGTATAGACTGGGATGTCTATGGATTCACTACAGGTGGTACAGACAAGCCGTCGTGTGAATTACATTTGAACACATTATCCGAAAACTGTCTTGAGCAGCTAAATCGACAGCCAACGCGTAATGGAAATATTATACAGCAGACCAGACCTCATCGACGGTGTCAGTGTTGAGACAGGGATTAGTGATCATGATGTTGTCATTACGACTATGGTTACGAAAGTTAAAAAGTGGGTCAAGAAGGCTAGGAGAGTATTCTTACTAGAAAGAGCAGATAAGCAGTTGTTAGCACCCTCGATTCCCGGCGGGGTCAGGGATTTTCTCTGCCTCGTGATGGCTGGGTGTTGTGTGCTGTCCTTAGGTTAGTTAGGTTTAAGTAGTTCTAAGTTCTAGGGGACTGATGACCATAGATGTTAAGTCCCATAGTGCTCAGAGCCATTTTTTTTTGTTAGCATCCCACTTAGCAAATGAATCGACTTCATTTACTTCCAGTACGATGGACGTGGAAAAATTATGGGCAAATTTTAAACACATTGTAAATCACGCATTGGACACGTATGTGCCGAAAAAGTGGGTTACGGACGGAAAAGACCCACCGTGGTTTAACAGCGGCAGCCGGCCGGTGTGGCCGTGCGGTTCTAGGCGCTTCAGTCTGGAACCGCGTGACCACTACGGTCGCAGGTTCGAATCCTGCCTCGGCCATGGATGTGTGTGATGTCCTTAGGTTAGTTAGGTTTAAGTAGTTTTAAGTTCTAGGGGACTGATGACAATAGATGTTAAGTCCCATAGTGCTCAGAGCCATTTGAACCATTTTTTTTTTAACAGCGCAATTCGGAGAATGCTCAGGAAGCAAAGGCAGTTGCACTCGCGGTGCAAGAAAGATCGGGAGAATGAGAACAGACAAAAGTTAATAGAGATTCGTGCTGCTGTAAAAAGAGCGATGCGCGAAGCATTCAACCACTACCACCGTCATACCTTAGCAAATCTTGCTGAAAACCCACGAAATTCTGGTCTTACGTAAAATCGGTAAGCGGGTCGAAGGCTTCCATCCAGTCACTCACTGATCAGTCTGGCGTGGCAACGGAAGACAGCAAAACGAAAGCTGAAATTTTAAATTTAGCATTTGAGAAATCTTTCACGCAGGAGGATCGTACAGACATACCGCCGTTTGAGTCTCGTACAGATTCCCGTATGGAGGACATAGTGGTAGACATCCCTGAGATTGTGAAGCAGCTGAATGGGTTGAAAATAAATAAATCGTCAGGTCCTGATGGGATTCCAATTCGGTTTTACAGACAGTACTCTACTGCACTGGCTCCTTACTTAGCTTGCATTTCCCGCGAATCTCTTGCCCAACGTAAAGTCCCGAGCGACTGGAAAAAAGCTCAGGTGACGCCTGCATATAAGAAGGGTAGAAGGATGGATCCTCAATATTACAGACCAATATCCTTAACATCGGTTTGTTGCAGGATTCTCGAACATATTCTCAGTTCGAATATAATGAATTTCCTTGAGACAGAGAAGTTGCTGTCCATACATCAGCACGGCTTTAGAAAGCATCGCTCCTGCGAAACGCAACTCGCCCTTTTTTCGCATGATATCTTGCGAACCATGGATGAAGGGTATCAGACGGATGCCATGTTTCTTGACTTCCGGAAAGCGTTTGACTCGGTACCCCACTGCAGACTCCTAACTAAAGTACGAGCATATGGGATTGGTTCCCAAGTATGTGAGTGGCTCGAAGACTTCTTAAGTAATAGAACCCAACACGTTGTCCTCGATGGTGAGAGTTCATCGGAGGTGAGGGTATCATCTGGATGGTCCCAGGGAAGTGTGGTAGGTCCGCTGCTGTTTTCAATCTACATAAATGATCTTTTGGATAGGGTGGATAGCAATGTACGGCTGTTTGCTGATGATGCTGTGGTGTACGGGAAGGTGTCTCTGAGTGACTGTAGGAGGATACAAGATGACTTGGGCAGGATTTGTGATTGGTGTAAAGAATGGCAGCTAACTCTAAATGTAGATAAATGAAAATTAATGCAGATGAATATGAAAAGAATCCTGTACTGTTTTAATACTCCATAGTGTAGTGCTTGACACAGTCACATCTATTAAATATTTGAGCGTAACGTTGCAGAGCGATATGAAGTGGGACAAGCATGTAATGGCAGTTGTGGGGAAGGTGGATAGTCGTCTTCGGATCATTGGCAGAATTTTGGGAAGATGTGGTTCATCTGTAAAGAAGACCGCATATAAAACACTAATACGACCTATTCTTGAGTACTGCTCGAGCGTTTGGGATCCCTATCAGGTCGAATTGAGGGAGGACATAGAAGCAATTCAGAGGCGGGCTGCTAGATTTGTTACTGGTAGGTTTGATCATCACGCGAGTGTTACGGAAATGCTTCAGGAACTCGGGTGAGAGTCTCTAGAGGAAAGGAGGCATTCATTTCGTGAATCGCTACTGAGGAAATTTAGAGAACCAGCATTTGAGGCTGACTGCAGTACAGTTTTACTGCCGCCAACTTCGCGGAAAGACCACAAAGATAAGATAAGAGAGATTAGGGCTCGTACAGAGGCATATAGGCAGTCATTTTTCCCTCGTTCTGTTTGGGAGTGGAACAGGGAGAGAAGATGCTAGTTGTGATACGAGGTACCCTCCGCCACGCACCGTATGGTGGATTGCGGAGTATGTATGTAGATGTAGATGTAGATGACTGTGCAGTACGTCCATTCATTGTTAATTGTTGAACAAATACATCATCTAAGTATATCAGCATCTCAAGCATAGTGCTTAATTTACGATCTAACTCTGTGCTGATGAGTGTCACAGAGAATTCTTACAGTCTTGGGGTAAGATTAGAGACTGAAAGAGCCGTCACATTGTCATTGACCAACTCGCCCTGCAGCATCGTTACCAATTTAATCTGCAGTCTACCAGAAGTGACCGCTACATTCCACGTCTCGTGAATGAATGGATCTAGCCAAGGCCTCGCCCATCCAAGTACACAAGATTTCTCCAGATACACTCATGTCAAGGGGTTAGCACCCCTTATCGGTGTACAGTAACAAATTTGAAACTGTTGTGATGAAATAGCACAGGTTTAAGAAGAACAAGAAAAGGGTGATTTTTATGCACGATGGAGCTCCAGACGGAGGCAGTTCGAAGCATTTTACGTAAAGCAACTACTTTATCAACTCTTAAAGTATTGTTCTAGAGTCTAGAATCTGTACCCGGAAGGTACTGGTAAGAGAGATCATAAACACATGCACTCCAAAGAATCCAAACTTAAAACAGGCTATAATGTTAAATCGCTTGAGTTCCCGACCTATCAGTCGTGTGGAACGCAGCGCTGTTAATATTCCAGTGTAAGAAGTATATTTCCAGCGCATGACATACATCCTTCTTGCAGGGTTCTCTATCATTCACTATGGTATCGAACCATAAAACGAGAAAACTACTTCCTTAAAACAGCGGCTCTGTGTGATACATGCACAACATAGCTTTCCAGAGATGTATAGCGTCCACTGACCACATCCGATCACAATTCACAAATTATACTATGCGCACATCAGTCCTATATAAAATGATCGTTGGTTACGGAGAATACCTCTTACAAAGAAAGTAAACAGCACATCTGCCAAGCAAATGTATACACAGAAGATTGCAGTGTCTCACAAACACTATCGCTAACTTAGTTATGATAGTGAAATATCGATTTTACACTTAAGGTGCGGCAGGGAGATGGAGTACATCGCATAAATCTTCGTTTGTTTAGAGGAATGTGTCACGTTTCGTCACACATGAGATGGAAGTCCTCTAATGACCGAGAGGTTTACTGTACACCATCACAAGTAGACACTGCTCTAAGACCCACACAGAACAAGCGGTTGTATACGAGTTGAACGCAGGCTAGGTCACACATCTGATTCATCCTGACAGAACATCAGCAAAAAAATGGTCAAATGACCTGCAAAAACTTCCCTCCTCCCTCTCTCTCTCTAGAAAGCATCATAAGTCTACCATTAAATCGCACCTCGTTACAACTCCATCTCAACCGACCAATCCATCCACTCCATGTCGTCCTTTAACGCAGGTGCAAGTGAGTTTAGAGGCAGATGTTGCTCTGCCTTCCTGAAATAGCGTCAAATACAGTAGTTAACTCGCGTGTGTTACCTCAATAGACAAGCAGTAGAATGCTGCCTCGACGAAAAAAAGTGACTGTTTCCGTGGTTCCCTTCGCGTCCATGTCGATGTTTTCTCGAATACCTCTTGCTGTCGGATGCTTGTTTCCATGTGCAAATTGTTCTGCGCAGGAAGAAGACACACAAGTACTTCCTCAATTTCCCCACATTCCATCGATTTGGCCGACAATTAGGGTGTCATGAATTAAAAAAAACTTCTCCAAACATGTGAAGAATATCGATTTAATTAATGTGCATAAATTATTTATATCAACATGGTGTTAGTGGTACAGTAGTTAATGGAGGGGGGCGGGGGGGAGTGGGCATCAGTGTGTGACATGTAGCGGAACAGAAGGTTATGTGCAAAAAAGTATGTTAATTCGCATAATTATTATGTAAAACGCAGTACAATAGTTTAAAGGGGTGGGTGACAGGGAAGAATACGTCAGAAATGGCGTTCAAAAGCATGTGAAATTCGAAAAGTGTAGCAGAAAATGGTGGGAGGACGTAACTAATTTCTTAATTTGATTTCAAAGGGGGTACAATAATTTAAGAAAATGGGGGTGACATGGGAAACCAGTTAACAGAACAATAATTTAAGTGCCAACAAAGGGCCAAACATTAGGTTAAGACATACAGACTACTGTGCCGTATATTAGGTTATGCAACATGTTTGCTCCATGTAATTACTTCTTACAAGACCTACATGTTTCCAAACAGCGTAGAATGACGAGCAAAAGAAATCCGACCCACACAAACTGATTTTTTCATAAATAAACAAAGTACACTTGAATTTCCTGTTATGAGATCCTTCCTCTTCACCACCAGACCACCATCTTCGATTATGTCACGGAAGGGACGACAGTGTCCTCCGATGGCAGTACTGTGTACTAGGTCAGTCGGACTCTGGACCTTTTGGAAAACACACTGGATGGAATTACTGCTTCAAATTGTTTAAATGAACAGTTTCCACACATTGTATAAATTGTTTAAACAAGATTGTATAAATTGTTTAAACGATACTCCATACACAGCAATTGATTTCCCTCCAAATGACTGATAAAGTGAGCCTATTTCCCGCCAATTTCCGGGAGGGAGGCTGGGAGGGAATGGGGGTTTACCAGAGGGGTATGAATTTAATTAAGTATTCAATTTATGTCCAGCTCAGGCTGAGTCCTCTTCCTGGCAATCGCTAGGAAGAGGTTGTGGTCAGGGGACATAGGATAGTGGATGTAGCCCAAGTGACATATCTTCCCCTGCCATTTTCTTGGGTTAGTAGAGATAACTGTGATGTATTGCATTATCCTGATGGGCTTTGAATTTCCCTCCATTTTCTGGGCGAGGAGAGGGGAGTGGGTGGGGTTAGGCTAGTGGAGGTAGCGCAAATGGCCTTTTTTCCCGCCATTTTCTTAGGATAATGGAAGTAGCTGTGGTATGTTGCGTTGTCCTGATGGAACTTGAACTTCCTGCCATTCTCTGGGGGGAAGGGAGGAGAGGAGGAGAGGAGTGGTTTACCCAGTGGGTGAGAGGTTAATTAATTGATCAATTTAATTATGTAGTCAATCAAATTGATAAGGGTGAGAGGGTCGCCTATTCCAATAACTCAGACCTGAAATTGTACCTGTAGCAGCAAAGAGGGAGGGAGGCGATATGGGGAGGGAGGGGGCAGGGGGAGCAATGGGTTAATTACCTGTGAATCAAAGGAGAACAATCACTTGGCCCCTGAGTACATAGCTGCCCCTGATGTAGGCAACTTGCAGTAACGAAATCCACTGGCATCCTTGTTACCCCACCAGTAACGTCTTGCTGCATGTAAAACGTCTCAATCATTTGCTTTGCAGAGAGTGCATCCTTCACTGGGCCAAACATATGGTCCTTTTTTCTTTTTATGCTCTTTTGTTAGGGGGCGACGAACTCAGTAGGTACATAGGTTTCATTACCTCAGCTGGTGGACAAGTGTGTCCGCACTAGCAACAGAGATGTCCAGTTAAGTGGAGAGGTGTTTGACTGTGATCCATCGATCACCTCAAATGATAGTGTTCAGACATTCGTACACTGGAGATGCAACTGTGTGCTACCAGCTGGGACGAAGGAGACCTGACAGGTCTGCACGACCATGTTGCGATGATGAAAGACGCCTCGCCCATCAACTCACCGTGCTTCTGTTCACTGCCAGTTCTCCAGAGATATTCCGCCTGCAAGTACGAATCTATGATCTGGTTTGCTGCCAAATGAAACTCAGTGACAGCTTTATGCTTGGAAAACACTTCCATTATAGACATAATTTTGAAGCCTACATATAGTTTCGCTACTCATCAAAACTTTATGAAACTATAGAGACCGAAGTGAGGATATTCTACGATGTCCCACGACAAATTCCACATTTTCTCAATCGATACTAGCCTAGAGAAAAAACATTGAATTATTTATTGGACGCCACTCGTGCATCACAGGGTGCAGCCAGAGTAGCAATATCAGCGACGAAACAGGGAGGCAGAGCTATTGCAGCGTCGATGGCATGGTTCCTTCACATCTGAGCTACAGGCGTGTTGTGACTCACGCGATCAGAACTGATGCACTATCAATGCAAGTAGGCACCAAGCCAGTTTACATAATGCACCTTTTTTAAATTAAAGGTATCACAGTTAGCCAATTGCTAGTCTCGAGAAGCGACCAATGCTGGCCACCAAGTTTACAAGTCTACAAATCAATATCAGTGTACATGGCTCAATCAGTCACTGACTGTTATGTTGTTAGCTGTGGCACTGCTGTTGGTGCCAAGTCCAGTGATGTGTACTTAATACTTTTCAATCAGTGGGCCACATGCAGGGTCTGCTATCTGCTTGTGCCTCTGGTTTCCGTCCAGTCCACCATATCCTGTGTGTGTGAACTTCTTGCTGCTTACCTTTGCCCTGGGCAGACTCTGCTGTTGTGAGCTGCCCCTTCTGCATGGGTAATCAGCGTGACCATCCACGCCTCGACTGCCCCATCTGGGCTGTAATGGCATCAGGTCGGTGGGATCGATGTGATGTTCCTGCCCCGCTGGGTCAGCGCTTTTGCACTGCCACTGCCTTCGCCACTGCGCCGCCGGCTCGTGGCCCTGCACCATGTGCTGGCTGTGCAGTCTTCTCTGGCTGGGTGTGCACTGCTTATGTCCCATGGGCGTTGGTGTCATGGGGCATCGTCACGACGAATGCCTTCTGAGTAATAAATGAATGAGTTTTCACTGTTTCTCTGGCGTACCATCCAGAATCTAACAAGCACCCATTCACCACTCTACTGCGACTTGTGATTTTCTGGCAGCCTGACCACGTTATACCTGGTTCCGTTGTCCACCGTAGAGGCATTCAACATAGTCGTTAAAATACAAATCTTCCTCTTTCACCATAATCAACCCCATCTTACATACTGACCAACAGTACAACCTTGTGGCACAGAGCGACTCACATGCCAGGTGTTTACATACTGAAACAATGCCACAGAGACTCGACAATGCCCCCACTGCCAAGAAGTGTGCGTGGCTTACCGAGTGTTCTGAAATGTCAGACTCGCTGGCTAGCGTGTGTTAACAAAAGATTATGAGTTTAAAAAGCACGGTACCTCTTACGTGTTGTCGAACACTTTCTGCAGGTTTGTCGATGGTTGGGGGGGGGGGGGGGGAGTATATAAGTGGTCGCTGGTTGTCAGTCAGGGTCATCACTGGCTGACATAGAGCCACGTTGTTGCCTTCGCAACTGCTGCTGAGAAGTTCTGCTGCCTCAGGTGCTCCACATACGAGTATCACAGCGACGATTCATCACTGCTGCAGACCGTAACAATGAAATGAGCAACAGCACAGCATTCTGATGAAAGGTTTGTAATGAATAATATCCAGGAAAGTGGTCCTGAGCTTGTGATAAATGCAACGCGAAAATTACTGTGGTCTTTCTTTACTTCACTGTACGATGGAAAAATTTTCTGTGAGAATAAGTCTTGTAAGTGTTCACTCCAGTAAATCTATACGCGAGCCAAGCTGGTGTACCTACATCATTTATCTGTTACTGACTGCAAATGCCATATTCATGTACAAATGTATTTAAAATTAGTAACGTGTATTAGTTTCACAGCGTCTGACTGCAGACATTTCCACCGCCATCAATGATATATATTATGGAGAAAAGATACAGCAAACTGTTGCACCTACCTCTAGTTTCAGTCACACTGACATCTGCTGACAGTAACAAATTAATAATAGAAAAGCGTAGGAGATCAGGTGCCGTGTTACATTAGAAAATACACCGATTTTTTATCAATGTTCACAAGCAGACAGCACGACTTAGTTATGAAAAGCAGATTCTGTGAAGTCGATGGAATAAATTGCTACAATATTAGTTACTTGAAAGACTTACATTGTAGAAAGCATTTATGGAAAGTCACAGAATAAGATGTTGATAGTAAGTTGTCGTGGTAGACCACACTTTTTACTCACTGAGCAGAAGCCTTTGAACTTGTTTCCGGCACACAGCGTACTTTCAAGAATGAAACCTGGTCCGTAGCCCTCCTCGCATACTGAATTGGGAACAACCGTCAACTCAGCATACTGAAGAGTGTGAGGAATGTATCCGTCTGTAACGAAAAAACTCAGTCATATCATACTGGTACATCTTCACGAACGTGAGCATCCTGTTACTGTACCTTTCAGTATCAACATAAAATTAGTTAGTAATATCCATCCAAGATACTCACAGTTTAAGGATCTTTGCAATATTTTTTGCAATAATTTGTGAAAGCTGTTCAATAGTTTACCAAACTCAATTTGGCCAGTTTCTTTTATTACGGCAGAGACTGAATCAGTTTGCATATCATGAATAAATCACATGTTTTGTACATAGCTACTCACTAATGTAGGGACACCACAGATGATGATGATGCTTGGTTTGTGGGGTACTCAACTGCACGGTCATCAGCACCCGTACAAAGTCCTAATTTTTACACAGTCCAAGTTTTTTCGCAGTCCAATCTAGCCACTGCCACGAATGCCGATAATGATGACAAAATGATGAGGACAATACAAACAGCCAGTCCCTAAGCAGAGAAAATCCCCATTCCGTCCAGGAATCGAATCCGGGACCCTGTGATCCAGAGGCAGCAACGCTAGCCACTAGACCACGAGCTGCGGACGACACCGCAGTGAAACATACTACATTTTATTATCATGTATATACATATTAGTTCGCAGCAAGTTACATGACATTTGCAACACTTACCTTAAATGAACTGAGGAACTAAGATGTTATTCCTCTTGACACTGTAAGTAATTTACGTCTGATCAAAAATACAACAGTGAAAAAAAAGGAGTGTTCTAAAACAAGCAGCTTCAGATAAAATGAAAGTTGTCTTTGCTAACCCTAGCCGTTTTCTGTTACTAGAGATGGATTATTGTGACAGTGTGCTGTGCTGCTTGTACGAGTAGGTAGAAATTTTTTGAGGAACAATAAAATAAATACTTTTGAATATTAAGTTTCTTACTACAATTTAATAAATGCACGATAAATTAGTTATTTATAACCCTTTTTGTTAGTAGTTATATATGCCAGTAAAGGTGCAGCTACGTTTCTCTAACAGAGAAGTCATTAAAATCATAATGAACGAACACTAATGTTTACCACCGCTGTCCATTTCTACCACACTTTTGTTCATAGATGTTAACCACATAAAAGCCATTTACAAAAGGCCAGAAAAAATGCAGTATGCATTGGTCAGAACATTATGTCCACCTACCTAGTAAACAGTATGTCCACCTTTGACAGGGATAACGGCGGCGACGTGTCGTGGCCTGGAAGATACGAGGCCTAGGTAGGTCGCTGCACGGAGCTGCCACCACACCTGCACGCACAAGTCTCCTAATTCCTGTAAATTCTGGGGAGGGGGCGATGAGTTCTTCATCACGTTGAGTCACATCCCAGATGTGTTCGATCGGGTTCAGATCTGACGAGCCACTGTGTTCCTCGAAGCACTCCATCACTCTCCTGGCCTCGTGGCATGGCGCATTATATTGTTGAAAAATGCCTTCGTCGTGTAGTGATGCACACGGTCTGCAACCAATGGACGACACTCCTTGGCAGTCAATGTGCCTCGCACGAGCTCCACTGCACCCATTAGTGCCAACGTGAATGTTCCCCAGAGCATAATGGAGCCTGCTTGCCTCCATCCCGCAGTACAGGGGTCAAGGAGGAGTTGCCCAGGAAGACGACCGATTCGCGCCCTCCAATCGGAATAACGCAGAAGTATTGGGATTCATAAGGCCAAGCGACGCTCTACCACTACGTGAACGTCCAGTGCCGATGGTCACATGCCCATTTCAGTCGTAGTTGCCAATGTCGGGGTGTTAACATCGACACATTCATGGATCGACAGCTATGGAGGCCCTTCGTCAGGAGTGTGTGGTGCACTGAGCAGCGTTAAAGTCTCATGTTATTTCCACTGGAAGCCTGTCCTGTTTTACCAGTCTACCCCGCCTACGACATCCGACATCTATAACGAGGAGTGGCCACCAGCCCCACCATGTCTGCAACTGGTTTTTCCTTGGTTTCGCCTGTTGGTGAAGACACAACAGCACTCCTCGAACACTCGAATTTCTTGCAGTTTCCGAGATGTTCGTGCTGACAGTCCAAGCAATTACTATCTGTCCTCGGTCAAACTCAGATAGATTGTGTATTTTCTGCATTCTACAGACAGACAGCATGCTCACTAATACTACATGTATGGTGCGTGTGTCTGACTAGCAGTTATTCCCTGCCAGGTGACGCTACTACAGCCTGGATGGGTTCATATTGGTAGAAGGCCGGTGGTCGCAATGTTCTGGTCGATCACTGTATAGTGATACAATGATTTCTATGCTGGATGAACAATGATCCAACGAGTGAAAATTGCTGTAGCAATTACTTAAAGTAGATAAGCAGTATTTATGGAACGTTAGATACCAAAAATTAGATCAATGTGTATTTTTTTTAAAGCCTACCATTTTGCCTTTGTCACATTTCTTTACCTTCTACATACAATGTGCAGAAAGGCAAGTCAGGTCTTCGTGGAAATACAGGATTTTTATAATTGTTGTTGTATAGGCGCTCCGTCTTCAGGCCACGAGTGGCCTACCGGGATCATCAGACAGGCCACGAGTGGCCTACCGGGACCATCCGACAGCCGTGTCATCCTTGGTGGAGGAAGCGGATAGGAGGGGCAGGGCGTCAGTACACCGCTCTCGCGGTCATAAGATGGTATTCTTGAGCGAAGTCGCTACTATTCGCTCGAGTAGCTCCTCAATTGGCATCGCGATGCTGAGTGCACCCTGAAAAATGGCCACAGCGCATGGCGGCCTGGATGGCCACCCATCCAAGTGCCGACCACATGCGACAGCGCTTAACTTCGGTGATCTCATGGGAACTGGTGTATCCACTGCGGCAAGGCCGTTGTTGTTGTATATGGAAAATAAAAATGTAATGTATAAGAAAATTAAAGAAACCTTTGGACAAAAGAGAAGCAACTGTATGAACATCAAGAGCTCAGGTAGCAAGCCAGCAATAAGCAAAAAAGTGAAGCTTGAAGACAGTAGAGAGTAGGTTTTTTTAGTGCAGGTTGCCTACATCAGGGGCAGGTATGCACTCAGGGGCAACCTACTGTTCTCCTTCGATTGACAGGTACTAAACGTATTGTTCTCCTTTGATTGACAGGCAATTATCCTATTGTTCCCTCACTCACTCCCCCTCCTCCAACTCCCCTCCCCCCCCCCCTCGCTGCTACAGGTGCACTTTTAGGTGTGAGTCATTGGAATAGGTTCCCCTCTCACTCTTGTCAATTTGATTTATGCTTTACTAAATTGATCGATTGATTAACCTCTATGGCAGGAAAGTGTCACATCCTCTTGGTGGGAAGTTAAAATTCCGTAAGGACAATGCTACCTCTATTAACCTAAGAAAATGGAGAAAAAATAGGTCACTTTGGCTACCTCCACTAACCTAAGTCATCCGACAGCCACATCTTCCTAGGGATTGGATGGAAATTTGAATTTTGGTGGTAAAGAAAGGCCACTTGGGCTATCTCTACTAACCAAAGAAAAGGCAGGAATGTGCGGGTACTTGAGCTACCTCCCCTAACCTAACTCATCCAACCACCACCGCTTCCTAGGAAATGGTGGGAAGAGAACTCAACTGTGCTGGACTTTCAGTCTTCATTTAAACAATTAGAGGCAGCACTTCCATCCAGTGCATTAATCACAAGGCCTGGAGTCCAACTGACCTAGTACACAGCACTGACACCAGAGGGTGCTGTCATTTATTCCATGATTTAATCCAAGATTGTGGTCTGGGGTGGGGGAAAATGGCAGGAAACAGTGTGTTCGCCACGAGATCTGGGCCTAGTACACAGTACTACAACCAGAGGGCCCTGTCGTCCCTTCATGATGTAATCCAAGATGGCGGTCTGATGGTGGAGAGGAAGGGTCTCATCACAGGAAATTCAGGGGTATATTGTTCATTTTTGAAAAAAATTAGTTTGTGGGGGTTGGATTTCTCTTGCTTATCATTCTCTCCTGTTTGGAAACATGTAGGTCTTGTAAGAAGTAATTACATGGAGCAAGCATGTTGCATAACCTAATGTTCAGCACAATATTCTGGGTACCTTAACCTAATGTTTGGCCCTTTGTCGGCACTTAACCAATTGTTCTGTTAAGCTGTTTTACATGTCACCATCATTTCCTTAAACAAATATACCGCCTTTGCACCAAATTAAGTAATCAGTTATGTCATTCCACAATTTTCTGCTACACTTTTCGAATTTCACATGATTCTGAACGCCATTTCGGGCGCATTCTTCTTTGTCACCCACCCCCTGAAACTATTGTACTGCATTTTACATAAAAATTATGCAAATTAGCCTAGTGTTCTGCACTTATGCTCTTCTGTACTATGTCACCCACTCACACACACCCTCCCTTAACTATGGTACCACTAACACCACTTTGATATAAAAAAATTATGCAAATTAAATAAATCGATATTTTTCAAATGCATTCGGTAGTTTTTTTTAATTAGCAGCATCCTATTGGTCAGTGAAATCGATGGAATACAGTTTAAACAAAATATCGCTAGTAAAAAAAACATGCTGCCACTCGACACCCAGCGCCGTCACTGGCGCCGTCCTCGCTGCTGCTGCTGTTGCCGCCTCCGCCATTGCCCCCAGCCCCAACCGTACCCCAGCTGTGGCTGCCACAGCATCGCTCTGGCATCTGTGGGTCGCCCTCCCTCAGGCTAGCAGATTAGGGCTGCCGCAACCAGGCTGCTGACAGTGGTCTGATTCTGCAGTGACTCCTCCTCTGCCATCACATCCTGGCCCATCACATGAGGTACAGCATACACCTCTGTCCACCTCGCCACAAAACTCCAAGGCCCACTCACACTGATCCATACTCAAACCCCCTCTGGGCAGCATGTGTGTTTACCATTGCTGATGCTATACCTGTGGATAATGATGTCACAGATCGCGCTATAGAAATCTGTTCCAGTACAGCACAGGCTGCTTTCTCCCTACCAATCCTAGCGGAACATATGAGCTGCGTCCAGCCGTGCTTATCTGCCCCAGCATGACTGACACCTCACCGTGAAATGTCTGCGTGGTTACTCACCATCTGAAAGGTTCTCAATGTTATACTGATGCCACCTGCTATGAAAATAAGAGATAAGTCAACCTCTCGGAAATTGTATAGTGTCCCAGAAATAGCTAATGGTCGCTTGTTAGTAGGTTTTACGATGTCTCAGCTTTTCCACATGGAAATTCTTGTCCTAACAGATCCTGTTTACGAAAATAGCGCGGAATACCGACGAATGCATTCCTCCTGATGGTCCTAACATGGCACACCAATTGTCACGTCTTACCCTTCCTGCTTTCAACATACACAGACGTTCTCACCGCTATGAGAGCACAAAGGATGTCTTGAAAGGGGATTTTTGATTGGCTCTTATCGAATTTACCCACTGAATTACCGATACCGCCGATGTGGAAGCACCATCCGCTCTTTTTTTTTCTTGCAGATGAGACTTCCAGCCGCAAAAGCTATTTTATGCATATATCCATACTGCAATTATACCTTGCAAAGTGCCCTTCATATCGTCTAATAAGAAAAAACTCAATTACACCGCTATCCAACTAAGGACAGGAGCTTCAATATTAGAGTGTGAAACCGATCTCCAACCCAGCAATATATCACTGCATACCATGCAGATCTAGTAAACATACAATTTGTATCCTGCATCATACAAAGTCATCCCTGTTACATCATTCATACATATACAGCGAAGTCAGACAGCATAAGCACATGCACTGTAGGTATACTCGCAGCACTAGATATTTACCACGAGGTCGGGTGGGCATCCACCCCCCATGTGTGACAAGAGCATCCTAAGTGGATCGAAACCACTCTCAGAACTGTTCTACGAATTCGGCCTCATTTCCTCCCTCGACACAAACTCGTTACTGTTTCTGGTCCGGACCTGCCTGCTTGCTTGCTCGATTTTCTACCACCAGATGCTCATACATATACCGAGAAAAATGTCGTACAAAGGCTGAGTCGTTAGCCCTCAGCACAAAGGCGTCACTGTTCCTGGCCCCAACATATTTGCATGCCTGCTTGCTATCTACACCCATCTCCAGACTCTGGGATTACAAGAAGATACCTAATTTCGAATGGCTTGCTAGAATATCAAACGATTTTCATGGTAATTCTCGATATCAAGCACACCATAGTAACCTACCGATCGCCCACACGATATAATTCCGAAGATATAGACTGGAAATTATTTCCCTACAAACCCAGAACTTTAGCTAGGTGGAGCGTGCAGTAAACCATAGAGTAACTAGAAACTTACCCCATCTGTGAAGACCTTTACATGAAAAAACTTGACAAAAGAAAAATGGAGTAAACTGATTTTTCCACTCACTCATACCGATGTCAGTGATCTAAGAATCCAAATCATCCCTATAATTTACAAAGTCAAATAACGTGTTTCTCATGTGTACAGAACCAGCAAACCTGTCTTCCACCTGCTAGTTGCATACACCACAATCGATGTTCTCTCAACTAAATAAAGACGCGAAATGTGAAGAAGCAGACAACTGAACAATTTACATGTGTGGTAATAATGGCCCAGTGCAAATAGAAGTTCATATTGAATCTTCTCAAAATTCCATGAGATCACGAAAGCTGTCCAGAACATACAAAGTATTAGTTCGCTATTCAGACGTCTAGAGGACTACCTGGTTAAGTCATCTACATTCCTACACTCCAACAGGCCCTTCAATTTGGGTAGTTCATACCGTCAATGGGAAACGTGAATAATTCCCGTCACTGGCACTTCATGATAGGCATGCATAGGCAGAATCATCCTACAAAACCAGTCACATATATATTTTATCACTGTACTTTGAGTTCAATGTTACCATTGAAGTATCAGTTGAATGACATTCGACAATGAGTGAAGTATCGAAAATACGCCCTGCTGACGGTGGTGGCTCTGGAAACAGAAATATTGGCACCATTCTTATGATTAGCTGTCACAGTACTCCACGTCAAATCCATACTTTCCTTACAACTGGACATAGTCATTTCCTTTGCACATGTTGTAACACGAACACACACTTTATGCTAGATGCTCAAGGCAAACCTATCTTGCAGCCCCTACTACTAAGTATAATACAATAACCAGTTTATGGTGATAGGAAATAATACTGACCTAAAATCAACGATGGGTGGACATGTCTCATAAGTTTTTCTTGCAAGTGCTACCACCATGTCTTAGAAAGGGAGGCGTAATCGTCTTACAAACAGCTATATGTTAAAAAAAAGACACAAACATATTACCATCACAAGCGGTCATGGTTCTACAGGTGCACACAAGTATCCATGTTAAACCCTATACCAGCTTTATAAATCCATGTATGGCATTAGCTAAGAATGATGTGGTTTTCTCAGACAAATACCGTGACATTGAATATAGATGGTGACTGCCGGAGTGTATATTATCACACCAGCAGTGTGGTTACACACCGCCAATGGCGCACCCTCCTGATAAAATTACCGAATTTTGAAAACGATTCGGCTAAGGAGCAAGGTATGAAATAGTATCTGCAACCCCCTCACGCCGCCAATGCTAGATATTTCTCCAGTATTTGTACCGCATTCTGTCTTGATGCCATGTCATAGGGTTGATGATATATCCACTGGGCTATAGGCAATCTTAGATTGAGAAGGATCACAAACAGTAGATGGTGTGATGATTGGGGTCATAAGAAATGTGCACTAGCTTTTCAGATCTCTAGTGCTACGCTATCTGCTAGAAATGCCGTCTGGGATCAGGAATCAAGTCCCTCCCATTCAAGCAAATACTTGCATTGGATCCTATGGAGAAGTCTTTTAATGGTTACAGCCACTAGTGATCCATATTTCTGTCACTCTCATATTTCGAAATGAGTCACCTTTCTCGAACCTACCTGCTATAGTAAAAGTCCTTCCTCGTTTAAGATAGCCCCTATGCATCCTGCAACTGCCCCCTCAGACTCTGCGCTACCATTCCTACACCTTTGGGCACATGATCATTCCAATGTAAGTTGGAACTGAGTAGGGGTTAGAGGAAATGATGTCTACCCTCTCCTGCAACCCGTGTAGAAACAGGCGAAGCTGAGTTACTGCTACAGAACTGAGTTTTGTCCATTCGACGGAATTGAAGCTTGCTCCTGCAACACTAGGTAGTATAAAAGACAGAACGGGAACTGGGGAAGGACGCGGATTTTGCTACTGCATTCTCCAAAGCACAAGCAGGTTCTGTAGATCCATGTCCCTCAGGGCCCATTCACGTCTATCACCCCAACATCTATCATCATTATTCTATTCCATACACCAGAGAAAAATTACGAACTATAAAAGCTCCACTAACTTTATCTGTTAGAGAATTCGTTAAGGTTTTTACCGCATCTCTCTCCTCCCATATATCGAAAACGAATACCACATGCCTGCTGGCATCGAGCACATGTGACGATCCTATTAAATACACAGCTATTGCTCCACTTGACAGACCAGTTTGAAGTTTCATCACCTGTGCTCTAGGAGGATGACTGTATCCCACAGACCATACTGTAAGTCACAAGAGATGCTCCCTGTGGCACTGTGGGGTTATTTGAAACATTTCTTTTTTTTTCCTGTTGTAACATGCTTCGTACACTGCCATATATCTTGTTTTCCGTCACGACGTCGAGATCACTGTCAGGTTCTAAACTGACATTATTACTTTCTGATCCATTGCCTCTCGCAGAAAACTAGATGTCGCATTGTGAAAATCATCTTGTTAATCTGGCTACCATAACACACTACACACACTGGATGATTTTAAATAATAGACAGTTTCAACATAAGGAAACTGGAAGAGTTTGGCGGCGTTGTGGGGAATTTCCAAACTGAGGTCCGAAATTGACTGATGATCTCTACATTTAAACTCATCTGTCGCAGTGACAGAATAGCTGAATGTCCTGAATTCCGTTTCGACTGATTCCACACATTGCAGTCATGTACGCGATCGCTGTTTCGGTGCTATTCATCCACCAAAACCCTTTCTCCAACTCAAACAAGCGATGTCAGTCAATCATTATGTGGTAACCAACAGTGTACCAGTGGACGGATGGGGTGAAAAAGACATCATCAATGTACTCTAATAATAAGCATTCCAGTTGATTTAGCAATTTTACAGTAATTTCAACACCAGACAATGCTGCGACACACATTCGGGATAACGTTCACGTGTGGATCTGCCGCGCACTACATATATCCGGACCGATGTATGGAGGCAGATCCACCATGCGTCACATCTACGATAGGGCTCACAGATGGACCAATCACGCGTAACGTCCGAACACGTGCTCTATGTTAGAAGTTTGGTCCACGCCGAATTCGTGCCAGGCTTCACCGACCGACATAGATACCTCTCTTCAGTGCAGCACTCCGTGAAGAATGGGCTGCCATTTCCCAAGAAACCCTCCAGAAACTGAACGAATACCTCTGAGAGTGCAGGCTGTCATCAAGGCTAAGAGTGGGCCAACAATATATTGAGTTCCGGCGTTATCAAGCGTACAAAAGATTGCACTCTAACGTCTTACTCATGCACAACTCATACGGGAAAAGGAGGAGTTGTTACACATATTAAGGCAGAACACAAGTTCAAAAACGCTGTGCTAATCAGATTTTGTAGTGAATTAATATTGAAAAATAGTTCACTTTTAATTGTAACTATATATAGGTACCAACTGGGCGATTTTGAAACGTTTTTGAGGTCCTCCTAAAGGTTTGGCACCTACATCACCCCTTAGCTAAGACTTGCATTACTTCCACTTACGTGTGTGAGGGCTCTTCTGTTTTCCTTTCCATCGGCCTCCCTTGGCCAACTCTTGTCTTTCGACCCGAAAGGTATTAGGTTTCGAGGCATGAAGGTGTCTTTGCTTTCCTTTTCTGTTTCTAACGTCGGAGAAGATGGTACGGCGTCGTAGACAGAAGAAGAAAATTTTAGCGTCTGTTCTCAGAGAGACGGTTACAAGCAAGGTAGCGTTCATATTAAGTGGCTGAACATGGCTGCACAATCACATGCAATCATATGGCTATGTTGTAACGAATGGGACACTACCATATTATTGTCCTTGGGAAACATAGTGTAGCTTTAGTTGTCTAAGAATTCAGAGGCAAAACTTCCCCTCAATCGATTCTCCAGGAGGGGCTTACACTGAGATAAATACAGAAGTGTAGGAGGAGGATGAAGAAAGAAAGAAAAGACGGAGTAGGAACATGGAAGGGACGTTGAGGATTGGAACTTGGAATATACTCACACAATTGTAGGCTGGCAAGCTGGAAAATGCCTAGCAGGAAATAATGAAGAATAGATGGGATGTATTAGGTACATCTCAAATGACATTGGCGAGTGGAGAGTACAAAATATTTTTCTCAGGCAGCTACAAGACTGGAAACTATGGAGTGGCATTTATGATAGGAAAACAACTGATGAACAACCTGTTGAAAGTGGAGTACATAGATGAAAGACTGATTATGATGAGATTAAGAGGAGACAAGAGGGTTGTCGTATTAATACAAATACGCGTACCACTGAGTGAAAACGATGGTGGGGTATTAAAGGACTATTGTGAAAAGACTGAAGAAGTACTGCATAAAGAAGAAAAAATTGTGATGTGGATTTGAATGCAGTGGAAGGAGAGGGAAAAGTAGAAGGAGTGCTTGGAAGATTTGGATTAGGAAATAGGAATGACAGGGGTGAAGGGCTGGTTAATCTCTCAAGAGAAAATTCTCTTATGATTGGAAAAACATCGTTTGAACAATACAGAAAACGAAATATACATCGATAGCAAGGTCAAATGAAGAAAGATAGCAAATTAATTATACTATAATGCAGATTAGGTGAAAAATCTGCATTAAAAATGCTAGAGCAGACACAGATTTGGATCACAGATTGGTGGTACTAATTTGCAAATAAGATTGAAAATAATAAGAGGACGAAAACAGTGTGAGAAATTTGATCTAGAAAGACTAAAGTAAGAAGGTAAGGGTGCTGAGTTAGAAAACACATCTCCCTCGAAATGGGATAGAAGACCCAAGGAAAGGGCGCAAATGAGAAATAGATGAAGATGGAAAGAGGAAACAGAGTAGGAAGAGGGAAGGGAGGTTAATGATTGGAACATGAAATGTACTCACGCTGTTGTAGGCAAGCTGAACAGGGAATGATGAAGAATAGACTACATACATGAGGTATATGTGAAGTGATACGTTGGGAATAAGCAATAACTGGATAGTGAAGAGTACAAATTGTTTTATTTTGGGAGAAGAGCCGCAACTATGGTGTGGCAGTTGTGATAGGAAAAGAACTGATGAAGAATTACTGAAACTGGAGTACATGGATAAAACACTGGTGATGATGAGCTTAAGAGGTGACAAGACTGATGTCATTTTAATACATACACATGTGCCTACATGTCATCACACTGATGGGAAAGTACACTACTATAATGCAAATGTTGATAAAATTGTGGTTAAAGAAAAAAAAGAAATGCCAGGATCATCATAATAGGGGATTTGAACACAGTGGCAGGAGAGGGAAAAGAAGGGAAAGTGACTGGAAGATGAGAGGTGGAAGTAAGGAAGAAGTGTATAATGGAGAGTGTAAAATGTTTTACTCAGGGAAGGAGAAGAGTGGCAGCTATGGTGTGGCAATAATGATAGGGAAACATCTGATGAAAAATTATTGAAAGTGGAGTTCGTAGATGAGAGACTAATGATGAGATCGTGAGGGGTCCGCTTGTACGTGGAGACCAGTTTTGTAATACAATTCACGAAGAATGACCTGAAACGATTGTCACATGTAGAAGAGATTGTATTTTTGACACCACTGAACCACTCTGTCATAAGTAGGATGTAAGACTTACAGCTAGTGGCTAGCTGGAAGAATTTAGTTGTTGGCCTATGGATGCAGCAAATACAGTTTTTATAAAATGAAGTGATGAATGGCTATAAGACCATCAAGAATGGAATTAATACTGATTGTTAACAACATTGACCATTGTCCATGGCAATTACAGAAGAGTAATGAATTGATACTGTACCTATTGACCACTGACCATAGTAATTACAGAAGAGTAATGAATTGATACTGTAACTATTGACCTCTGACCATGGCAATTACAGAAGAGTTATGAACTGATACTCTAACTCAAAGTGAAAGCAACTGGAACAGATTTGTAAGGTAATGAAATTTAGTTCTAAGTATGCAACAACGCAGTGTGGATTTAGATGAATTTTACAATACTGATCCCTGAATGTAGGAGCCAGATATTTTCCATCAGGTTTAATGTATAGGTTGATTAGGTACACGCGATTTGTAATATTTTGTGTGTTTAGTAATCCTGATACAGAGAAGTTAAATTCTAGAACCTTGTTTGTCAAACAATGTCAGACTTTTTGTCATCTAACGATCCAAGTGCTTTTAACTACGACAGTAAGTTAGAATTGTAGAACAGCTGAGAAGTTAACTCATTTGGAAGTTAATGTAAAAATGTTTCATCTCAGATTTTGTGGAGGAGAAACTTTATTTTCAATACAGTTTTCTACCAAAGCATTTGGTCTTAGGATATCTCCTTATCAGTACCTCTTCCTGTCCTATGTCATGTTTGTTTGAAACCAATGAATATTTTTTAAGAAAATCATATTTCAATCAGAGTCAGAGAAATATTAATGTGCCAGAGTCAGAAAAGTCTAAATGTTTGTAACAGCTTCAATGCTGGCAGCATTGCACAGCGCTGAGCCAATATCCAGTATTTTCACTGAACATTTGCAAGGTTATTCATTTATCAACCAGTCTACCGATATTATTTCTATGACAATATTTCATGGCTGGCATTGCACTTTGCTGTGCCAAGTTTGGATATTTTCTATGCCTACTGTGGAGAGAACAGTATACCAAGATTACATCTGGTGTGGCTCTAGAGCTGAGGAAACTTCATTTTGTTTATCAGCACAAGGAATTTTGTCAGTTTTTTGTACAGGGCCATAGAACTCAGTGCTCCCTAGACTGGGTAAATTTGAGAGGGATTGATTTCATTATAGGCATTGTATACAGATTTTCCAGATTAAGTTGTTTAATTTTTTTGAATTGCAGTAAAACTGATTAGCCACACCATCACCTTAACAACTCATCATGCAGTAAATTTGCATGACACAAACAAATAAACACAAAATATATATAAAGACCGTTACACTAGGCGACAGCTCTGCCAGTCTTTCACTTTATGAAATCTATGATATTTAAAATAGTCACTCTGTGGCTATGATAGTAGTTTTACTTTTTATGTCATACTTATACTTGTCTTGCAGAAGTCGTTATTTCATTACCAGTGCATCTCAACTTATGCTCATTTTAGTTCCACATTCAAGTCTACATATCCATAAAACACAATCTTTTACTTGCCAGACTTCCTATGCTTATACAAATTCTATAGGTACATTTTTTCATGATTCCTCGGTTATTCACCATTTTATTCACCATTTTATTAGGTGCTTACATGCCCAGTAGAGAGAGTCTTTCAGGTCGGTTCTCATACCGTAAGTTTCGGCCTTGCACATTTTTCTGTTTCCATATGCATGTGCATGAAAACGACAGCTGAAAGAGACACCATTTTTCTTGTATGTGTCCAGCAGATTACATCCCTTGCATAGTCTGACCATTGCAAACGGTAATTCAAACGTTTTTTTCTTCATAATAAGAATTTTGTCCTTTGCTATATAGCCTCTATATATCTTCATTTATCACTGATGCTATTATGACTTTGCTGATGCCGTGTAATGTGTTTCTTTTGTGATGCTATGCTACTCCACTTTGCCATTATTGCACACCATATGCAAGATAGTATTACTACTGATATTTATGTTTTTGTCTGATGAATTGTTATTACATTTTTGTTAGGTTAGTCACTCTTTGTACATTATAATGTTGCCATGTTTCATTTATGCCCAATCTTGTGTTCTAATGTGATATATCTCCTGTACTTGATGATGTCAGTATTTTACTTCCTTTCACCTATGTAGACTCAAGAAAGCTTTGTACTCTGTAACACATGTCCATTGCATATGCTCATCAATTTTCTTTATCTTGCAGAAGAAATCTACTGAAGTCTCATTGTACCCAAACCAGGCATTATGCTTGTAAATAGAAGCATATGAAAGTGTGAAATACATTATATAGAAAGCATGACATAAGCAACTTATGCAGAATACTAAATACCATTGACACTCCTCACACTGTTTCCTGGCAGCCCTTTACAAATGTTTTCCTGTTAGTGTACTAGGTAAATTAGGCAGATTGCCTATAAGGATTTAGGATTAAGGAAATTTTTCTCTGCCTCTTCTCTTAGATATAAGAGTATTACTAGAATATTTAATGAGTGCACCAACTTATACGGAATAATGACGGAATTCTGATGTTTAATGAGTGTTCATATCCTAACTGCACTACAATAATGAGGATTATATTGACATGTTGATCATTCTTGTATAATAATATTGTATGATGTTAATATGTCTTTCATGTATATTGACTTTTTTCTAGGAAAACCTGTCTTACTTTGTGCCATATGATCGGAGGTGTTTGTGGGAGAGAGATTGCGTATGCTACTGCCTTCTTATGTTAGCAATCATGACTGCCGTTTTCTTTCCAGATTAATAACCACATTTCCCAGATCCACTATTTCTGCAATTCACTTTCATCTTTGCGTATTTATCTCATAATTTACTGTGATATCTTACATTTACCTAGTCAATAAACTAAATTGCAGTTAGTACTCCTGTCTTTATGCTTGCATATATCATAATCATATTCTTCTTTTCTTTGGTCATAGCACTTCTTGACTCAAGATGAATGACAACTGACTGTTAATCATTTCCTTTAGAGACAAATTGCACTGCCCTTATCAATCTTTCCCATATCTTTCCCTACAGCAATGCCCACTGTTAGAGATATAGTTCATTTACTAGACTGAAATTTATGAAGCCCTGAGGGTGCTACACAACCTATAAGTATTGGGTCTTTACAAACAGGATACCATACTTTGATTCTATGTTTCTATTTGTCTAATATGTACTCATACAGGCCATACAGAGCCATATTTCCATATAATACTGCACATTGTTCTTGTGAAAGCCATATCGAGTTATGTACTTTGATTATGAATTATGCATAGGCCTCTGAATGTCATAGTTAATGATATTTTATGACACTTTGTTAGCTTTCATATTTATCATATGTAAAACTAGGCCACTTGGAGCCCCAAACGTTTACTAGCTAAGATCAGCATTAATGTGTGTAATAAGGCCATGTGGAGCCTCTGATTGATATTTTCTATTCAGTTGTTTTATATATTAAGATTTGCATGTATTTCATGTACTAGGCCGCAAGACCAGCCTTTATTCATGTAGAAAGGCAAATTTAAGCCTCTGATAGATATTTTCTATACGATTCTTTAAAAAATTAAGATTTGCTTCTATTAAAGTTTTAAACATGGCTGCATTGAGAGGAACCATTACAAAGTAAAACAAAAGAAATAACGGCCCATGGTCACAAAAATGACGTCTTTTTGGCCTAGGTTTCGGCCTCTACTAAGGATGCCTTCATCAGCAATAAAACATTTACACTGGTCTATAGCATGAGTGCAAAGACTTAGGAAACGTTTTTTAGCTGTAAGTACTGACAATCAGTATAAAAAGAAATGGCATAGTACTACATGTCAAGCATAAAATAAATATCAAGCAATAAAGCTTTACTCACAAAATTTTAAAATAGAAAACAAAGAAGGCTAGCCACTATGGGCTGCTGACTCACATCGAGCTGCGGTAGCATCAGACTGAGGCACCCACGTTAGCAACTGCGGGCAGGTGAACATTATATCAAAACTGCCATCTAGCAGCCACAAATACATACAGGCTACCCAACATTCAAAATATAGACAGACGAATATTGTGATGAACATTATGTAACACATGAAGTAAGAGGCAATATTTTATCTGGCAGCAGCAGACATGGTAACAATTTGTGCACATAAGAGCTTAGAAGTACAGTTTAAAGACTGAAAACGCCATTACAGAATTACAAAGGGAGCTGAATGACTCAGTGGGTAGAAAAACGGTATAACATGAAATGTAGTTAATACAAACCATTTAATGAACAAAAAATTATGAATCGACTTAGATAGAAAAAAATATTTCGGTAACTGCGCGACGGAATACGAAATCAAATATCAAGTAATGGCTTCATACCGTTGAAGAAGCTTTTATTATGTAATAGTAGCTGCTCATTAAGACTGAGGCCATCATTTCGATAGAGATGTTTAATAATTTCTGATTCTTCGAGAACATCTAATCTACGCCCTTTCTTCTCAGTGTGCAATAGTCACACCTTAGTCCATAAATTAAAAGATTTAGAATGCAGCCCTGATACCAAGTTGTTTTCACTAGATATCAAAAATCACTATGCAAACATTCCAGTACAAGTAATGCTTACAATAGTAGAAAAAAATTTACGTCATTTCAATAAAGAACTTTCAGAAGAACAAACCACTGGCTTTATGAATCCAATTACAGTCATAGTCAAATACAACTATTCTGAATTCAATGAAAAATTGTATCAGCTATCCGACGGTCCTGCTATGGGAAATCCGTTAGCTGATATCCTTGCTGCCGTTTTCATTAACTCTCTAGAACAGTTCTTCAACTGTTTTTCAGCTACAGCGCTAGGCACTCTCCCCTATTTCAGATATGTCGATGATATTTTCGTCATTAACAAAGGACCTGTTGAAGGCATTGAGCGTATTTTCAATCTCTTCAGTGAACTTCACGAGGAAATATCCTTCATCAGCAAACTCGAAAACGAGGCCCGTCAATTGAATTTTCTTGACTAGACGCTTACAGTAGAGAAAAATAAATACTCATTGAATATTTTTCTTAAAGATAGATTTACCGATCAGATCTTACCTGCCTCTTCTATGCACCCACAATCTCATAGAAACGCTGTTCACAGAGCTACTTCTATTCCTCTCTCGAAAAATTAATTTAATCAGTAGTTAATAATGAATACGAACCTGCCATAGTGGATAACATCCTTAAAAAGAAAACTGTTAAAAGAGTTAGTACACTAGGCACCCCTATCATTAAGTCCAGCCGAAAGAAGAAGTTTTTTCTATTCCTTTCTTGCGACCCATCTCCTCTGAGATTCAACGCCTTCTTCGTAAGAAATACAACTGTAATGACACCTTTTTAACGAATAATAGTCTGAAACAAAATTGTATTCGTAATTTAAAATCGACCCGTTTCCCTTTGGAAAACTCTGGAGTCTACAAGATTATTTGCGACACCTGCTGTTCTTACTACATAGGACAAACAGGACGTGACTTTACAGCCAGATAAAAAGAACATTTTTTAAGAAAAAATTATACTAGCACCCAAAATTCGTCTTTTGCCGACCATCTTCTGATTACAGGCCACGAGCCTAAAGCTTTTCACGATACCAACGTTTTGCACACTGAGAAGAAAGGGCATAGATTAGGTGTTCTCGAAAAATTAGAAACTTTTAAACATCTTTCTCGAAAAGATGGACTCATTCTTAATGAGCAGCTACGATTACGTAATAAAAGGTTCTTCAATGGTATGAAGCGGTTACTTTATAACGATAGCATGGCAATGTAAGTGCTGTTCTATCACTTTAACACATATATAACGATAGTATGTAGACATAGTAAATGTTCTAATCCTGTCTAAAGGCCACTTACAACACTCACGGTTTCCACTCCAGCAATTATGTTTAGTACTTAAGATGTTATCCTAGCTTCGGTAATTGAAGCACTTAAACACAGCTACGTCCTTAACAATCGCTAGTGGCCTTAGATGCCACATAACGGATAAAGCTCGGTCAAATGTGACGTTATCGTATAGTCTTGGTTGCAGCTTTTCTTTTTCGTCAAACTACATCTTGTGAGTGTTAATAATACTGAAAAACACGGTCGCCAGCCAATATTACGAATCGATTGACATTATTCAACAAATTCACAAAATTTGGTCTTTATTTTGGTTCTTATTAAAACTTTTTCTCTTTTAATTATTTCTATCACTGAAGGACCAGGCTAATGCACGTAGACTGCTTTCAGAATTGCTCTCTCTCACACACACACACACACACACAAACACACACTTCGGAAGTTTTGGTCCATGAAAACAATGCCTGAACGACAATAATGCCTACTTACGTTTCAGAAGGTAAGATCAGCAACACTGCCTCTGAAAACATGTATTATACACAAGAAACATTTTACGATACCTTTGTTAGTATCGAAATCGAAATGATTGTAAAAGGTTTTTTATACTTGGTTTTTCTCAGTTTTATTGAAATACTTTATGTAGTTTCTTTGACAGAAGATCCCAAAAACACTAGTTAGAATTGCTATTTACTTTACTTTCTTTTAAGGCAATCTGCAATTCTTCACATTTACATTGCAAGTAAACACTCAACTGCGCCACAATGTTTCTCACCAATGGATTCTCGGTTTCGTTCTCTTCACTATAGTAAAGGATCCCTACATGGAACACTTTATATTAAATGTCTAGTTTAGTGTAAAAAACATTTAAACGATTATTGAACACGCAAAAACTTGTCAACACAGCTCGTATACAGAACTATGGACGGTTAATTTCAATAGTGTCGTTGTGAGTACAGTTGCTGAAGATTTAGGTGCTTTGAAGGCACGTACCATTTGCAACGATGGAGATTATTACTAGTCTTCATGGCGTCGAATAATGCGACTTATACCGTCGTAAATTAGTTTGACTTTCCTGGGGATCTGTGTCAGTCTAAGTAATGGATGCCTTAGAAGGCTTAGACCATTTCACATCGAGCAACGAACACTCGTTGCAAACGTAATTTTATATCTGCTCTAAAGCGTTGCAAATTTGTACCTTAGCACTTCCCCTTCACTCACAGCTATTAAGCGGTTAAACTTTAGCTTTGTTTAAACAATACTGCGGTGTACAGCGCGCCATCAGCTTTCGCCACCTTCCTCCACAGTGTCTTGCCCCTGTCTGACTCCCTCCACTTCTCCCCTCTCCAAACTGCTTCTGTTAGCGGCAAAAAAACTCCACCTTTTCCGACCTTCCGGAACGTCGGTAGATCCCTACTGGTTTTCAACTATATTTAGCCTGAGCCCTGTGCTGGAGTTGACTTCACTTTACAAACAATAATACATAGTTAAATAAAAGGTACTTATTGTTACTTACATAACATTATAAACATTTGTTAATTACATATAAACTTAAACTTCACACAGTCAAAGAATATTGTCTTCTGCAGACCCTCTTATACACTGCATACTGTACAAGTCTCATTTTTTGCTTCCTTTGTGCAAAGTCTCTCGACTCTCAAAAGGTCGATAGTGTTACAACTTTACATTTGATTTCGTGTTCCTTCGTACAGGTACCGAAATATTTTTTCTATCTCAGTCAATATGTAATTTTTGTTCATTAATGGTTTATATTAACTACATTTCATGTTATACCGTTTTTCTACTCACTGAATTACTCAGCTTCCTTGACTCTTACTCCATGTGTTACATAATGTTCATCACAATATTCGTCTATCTATATTTTGAATCATAAGTAGCCCGTATGTATTTGCAGCTACTAGATGACACTTTTGGTATAATGATCACCTGTCCACAATTGCAAATGCGAGAACCTCAGCCTGATGCTACTGAAGCTCGATGTGTGTCAGCAGGCCATAGTGGCTTGCCTTCTATGTTTTCTATTTTAAAATTTTGTGACTATAGCTGTATCGCTTGATATTTATTTTATACTCTGTTCTTTTTATACTGCTAGTCTGTACTTACACTTAAAAACCATGTTTCCTAAAACTTTGTACTTATG
Source organism: Schistocerca americana (assembly GCF_021461395.2). Taxonomy (NCBI): domain Eukaryota; kingdom Metazoa; phylum Arthropoda; class Insecta; order Orthoptera; family Acrididae; genus Schistocerca; species Schistocerca americana. Next base: position 200,552,799 of record NC_060127.1, read on the forward strand.
TTATAGGTCAGTTTAAATGTTTTATTTATGATGAAGGCACTCTTAGCAGTGGCTGAATCCTAGGCTTTATTTTTGCGACTGAGGGCTGTTATTGCTTTAATTTTATTTGTATGTATTGCAAGTAGAAGGCCACCTGAAGCCAATATTGCATAAAAAAGGCCATTGAGAGACAGCATTCTAAGTTTCATGACATTTTATGAGGAGCTGGTGTAAACATTTATGTCAAATGGCTATTGAGAGCACTCTGTCATAGGTACAATGTAAGACTTAAAGCTAGTGGCTAGCTGGGAATATTTAGATGTTGGTCTAAGGATGCAGCATAATACAGTTTTTATAAAATGATGTAATGAATGGCTATAAAATTACCAAGAATGTAAGTAATACTGATTCTTAACAATACTGACCACAGTCTGTGGCAATTAGAGAAGAATAATGAATTGATACTGTAACTCAATGTGAAAGCAACTGGAACGAATTTGTAAGTTAATGAAATTTTGTATATTTAGTTCTAAGTATGTGTGGATTTAGCTGAATTTTACAATACTGACCCTTGAATGTAGGAATGATGTATTTTCCATCATGTTTAATGTATAGGTTGATTATATATACCCGATTTGTAACATTTTGTGTGTTTAGTAATCCCGATAATGAGAAGATAAATTTTGGAATCTTTTTTGTCAAACAATGTCAGACTTTTTGTCATGTAACAATCCAAGTGCTTTTAATTACGACAGTACATGAGAATTGTAGAACAGTTGTGAAGTTCACTGATTTTAAAGTTAATGTGAAATGTTTCATTTCAGATTTTGTAAAGGCGAAAATTTATTTTAAGTACAGTTTTCTAACTGAAGCATTTGGTCTTAGGATATCTCCTTATCAGTACCTCTTCCTCTCCTATGTCGCATTTATTTGAACCCAATGAATTTTTTTAAAGAGATTATTTTTCAATCAGAGTCAGAGAAATATTATAAGTGGTAATGTTTGTGCCAGCTTCAATGTGGGCAGCATTGCACACTTCTGAGCCAACATCCAAAATTTTCACTGAACATTGGCAAGGTTATTAATTTATCAACTAATCTACAGATGTTATATGTACGAAGCTATTTTACGGACAGCATTGCGCTTTACTGTGCCAAGATTGAATGTTTTCTATGTCTACTGTGGAGAGAACAGTATATCAAGATTACATCAGTTGTGACTCTTGAGCTGAGGAAAATTTATTTCATAGTTCAATAGCACTTCGCAATCTCTTCAAATGAAGAGATTAGGAACGAGAAATGGAAGAGGGTAACCCAAAAGCTTAAGGTAACTTCTGAAGAAGTTGTAAAGGTGAGGGAGTCTGAGAGAATAATGTTAAGAGTGGGTAGCAACTCAGTGCTGGACGAGACTGAACGGAGAACAAAATGGATGATAATATTAATTGAATAAGGGGAAAGAATGGACAGAAATCTCAACAATGAATTAAGAAGAGAAACTAGAATAATAAGTAAGATATGGAACAGTGTATAGATTAGCTGCTGGCATAGTCTCTGAATCAAAGTAAAGCAGGACAAGTACGGAAGTAGAAAGAAGTGATGGTACAATGGTACATAAACTGGATGAAGTGCTGAGAAGATGACAAGCAAATGTAGAGTGCCTAAATGAGACTGATCAAAAACCAAACGATACTGAATTAGAAGTGGAGATGAGAGTTGTAGATGAGGACAAAGAATACTGCATCTTGGAAGGAGAAGTAAAACAGGCTTTGGAGAAGAATCAAAACAAATGGAACTGATGGATTACCAGCAGAGTTGTTTAACAGTCTTGGCAGTAGGGGTGTGAAAGAGTTAACTTATCAATGTAATAAGATACAGGAAAAATGTGAATGGCTAGATAACCTTCTCTTGACAATAATGAGACCGATTGAGGGAAAACACTTTGCCAGGAAATGTGGTTATTTTAGAATCATACGTTTGATTTCTCATGCAGAAAAAGTTCTACTAAGGGTGATAAATAGAAGACTCTATGGGAGACTGGAATAAAGTATCACAGAGAAAGAGTATTAATTTAGAAGAGCGGAAGGTACAATACATGCAAATGGACTGTTGAGAATTATACATGAAAAATATGCTGAACGTAGAAAGACATTTATACTGTTTTCGTTGACTTGGAGTAATCCTATGACAGAGTAGGGGGGAATAAATTCATTAACATTCCATGGAAGAATGAAGTCGGCTGGAGGGATTAATGGCTGATAATTTATATCTAATACAGAAAATATGAGCACAGATTGGGGATGTGGTGATAGAGGAAAGCACAGTTGGATGGGGAGGGTTGCACAGCTGTTGTCTCTCTTCAATATTGTTTAACATATATTTGGAGCATGTTATTCAGGAATGTTTGAAACGAAAAAAGATGATTGCGTGTTGGTGGTAGAAGGATAATTTGCATTCAATTTGCAGGTGATGTGGTGTTATTGGCAGAGATAGACAGAACTATTACAGGAATGATAAAAGATTTAAATAAGACCTGTGAGGAATTCAGAATAAGAATTAATAAGAAAAAATGCACGATGATAAGAGCAAGAAATTATTTTTCTGTTCATTTTACAGTAGTAGCCTTAGCAACAACATAGTTGGGGAGATACAGAAGCCAATAGTGCTTTCAAATATCTTGGAGAAGGCATAATTACAGAAGACATATGATGCAATAAAGGTGGGGTAAGATGATGATGGTGTCCTCTTGGGTAAAATATTCCAGAGGTAAAATAGTCCCCCAGTCGGATCTCCAGGCAGGGACTACTCAAGAGGACATCATTATCAGGAGAAAGAAAACTGGCGTTCTACGGATCGGAGTGTGGAATGTCAGATCCCTTAACTGGATTAGAAAATTTAAAAAGGGAAATGGATAGGTTGAAGTTAGATATAGTGGGAATTAGTGGTCAGGTGAATACAGGGTTATAAATAAATAATCAAATAGGGATAATGCAGGAGTAGGTTTAACAATGAATAAAAAACTAAGAGTGCGGGTAAGCTACTACAAACAGCATAGTGAATACATTATTGTGGCCAAGATAGGTACCAAGCCTACCCCTACTACAGTGGTACAAGTTTATATGCCAACTAGCACTGCAGATGATGAAGAAATTGATGAAATGTATGATGAGATAGAAGAAATTATTCAGGTAGTGAAGGGAGACGAAAATTTAATAGTCATGGGTGACTGTAATTCGAGAGTAGGAAAAGGGAGAGAAGGAAACATAGTAGGTGAATATGGACTGGGGGTAAGAAATGAAAGAGAAAGGCGTCTGGTAGTATTTTGCACACAGCATAACTTAATCATAGTTAGCCCTTGGTTTAAGAATCATAAAAGAAGGTGGTATACATGGAAGAATCCTGCAGAAACTAGAAGGTATCAGATAGATAATATAATGGCAAGACAGAGATTTAGGAACCAGGTTTAAAATTGTAAGACATTTCCAGGGGCAGATGTGGACTCTGACCACAAGCTATTGATTATGAATTGTAGATTAAAACTGAAGAAACAGCACAAAGGTGGGAATTTAAGGAGATGGGACCTAGATAAATTGACTAAACCAGAGGTTGTACAAAGTTTCAGGGACAGTGTAAGGGAACATTTGACAGGAATGGGGGAAAGAAATACAGTAGAAGAAGAATGGGTAGCTTCGAGGGATGAAGTAGTGAAGGCAGCAGAGGATCAAGTAGGTAAAAATGCGAGGGCTAGTAGAAATCCTTGGGTAACAGAAGAAATATTGAATTTAATTGATGAAAGGAGAAAATATAAAAATGCAGTAAATGAAGCAGGCAAAAAGGAATACAAATGTCTCTAAAATGAGATCGACAGGAAGTGCAAAATGGCTAAGCAGTGATGGCTAGAGGACAAATGTAAGGATGTAGAGGCACATATCACTAGTGGTGGGATAGATACTGCCTACAGGAAAATTAAAGAGACCTTTGGAGAAAAGAGAACCACTTGTACGAATATCAAGAGCTCAGATGGAAACCCAGTTCTAAGCGAAGAAGGGAAAGCACAAAGGTGGAAGGAGTAAATAGAGGGTCTATACAGGGGCGATGTTCTTGAGGACAATATGATGGAAATGGAAGAGGATGTAGATGAACATGAAAAGGGAAATACGATACTGCGTGAAGAGTTTGACAGAGCAGTGAAAGACCTGAGTCGAAACAAGGCCCTGGGAGTAGACAACTTTCCATTAGAACCACTGATAACCTTGCGAGAGCCAGTCCTGACAAAACTCTACCATCTGGTGAGCAATATGTATGACACAGGCGAAATACCCTCAGACTTCAAGAAGAATACAATAATTCCAATCCCAAAGAAAGCAGGTGTTGATAGATGTGAAAATTACCGAACTATCAGTTTAATAAGTCACAGCCGCAAAATACTAACGCGAATTCTTTGCAGATGACTGGAAAAACTGATAGAAGCCGACCTCGGGGAAGATCAGTTTGCATTCCATAGAGATACTGGAACATGTGAGGCAATACTGACCTTACGACTTATCTTAGAAAAAAGATTAAGGAAAGGCAAACCTACGTTTCTAGCATTTGACAATGTTGACCGGAACACTCTCTTTCAAATTCTAAAGGTGGCAGTGATAAAATACAGGGAGCGAAAGGATACTTACAATTTGTACTGAAACCAGATGGCAGTTAGAAGAGTTGAGGAGCATGAAAGGGAAGCAGTGGTTGGGAAGGGAGTGAGACAGTCTTTTAGCCTCTCCCTGATGTTATTCAATCTGTATATTGAGCAAGCAGTAAACAAAACAAAAGAAAAATTTGGAATAGGTATTAAAATCTATGGAGGTTCGCCGATGACACTGTAATTGTATTAGAGACAGCAAAGGACTTGGAAGAGCGGTTGAACGGAATGGACAGTGTCTTGAAAGGAGGATATGAGATGAACATCAACAAAAGCATAACGAGGATAATGAAATCTAGTCGAATTAAGTCGGGTGATGCTGAGGGAATTAGATTAGGAAATGAGACACTTAAAGTAGTAAAGGAGTTTACCTATTTGGGGAGCAAAATAACTGATAATGGTCGAAGTAGAGAAGATATAAAATGTAGACTGGCAATGGCAAAAATGAGTTTCTGGAGAAGAGAAATTTGTTAATATCGAGTATAGATTTAAGTGTCAGGAAGTCATTTCTGAAAGTATTTGTATGGAGTGTAGCCATGTACGGAAGTGAAACATGGACGATAATTAGTTTGGACAAGATGAGAATAGAAGCTTTCTCAATGTGGTGCGACAGGAGAATGCTGAAGATTAGATGGCTAGATAACATAACTAATGAGGAGGTATTGAATATAACTGGGGAGAAGAGGAGTTTGTGGCACAACTTCACAAGAAGAAGGGACCGGTTGGTAGGACATGTTCTGAGGCATCGAGGGATCACAAATTTAGCATTGGAGGGCAGCGTGGAGGGTAAAAATCGTAGAGTGAGACCAGTAGATGAATACACTAAACAGATTCAGCAGGAAGTAGGGTGCAGTAAGTACTGGGAGATGAAGAAGCTTGCACAGGATAGAGTAGCGTGGAGAGGTGCATCAAACCAGTTTCAGGACTGAAGACCACAACAACAACAACAACAACAACATATATAGTAGTTGCCAAGGAGACATTTGATAGGAAGAAGAGGCTTCTATGTGACTGCATGGACACAGAGCTGAGGAAGATACTAGTGAAGTGTTTGATGCGAGTGTGTCATTATATTGAGCTGAGACATGGACACTGAGGAAAAAGGATGAAAGAAGATTAGAAGCATTTGAAACGTAAATTTGAAGGATGATGGAAGAGATAAAATGGATAGAAAAAGTGAGAAATGAGGATGTGTTGAGATGAGTGGGGGAGGAGAGAGAAATTTTAAAGTAAACAGGAGGAGAAAACACAATTGGTTGGGACAGTGGAAAACAAGAGATTGTTTAGTGATTGGTCCTGTGGAACCAACGGTGGATCTAAGAAGAAGAAGAAGAAGGCACACAAGATATCAGAGTATATGAGGGTAGCATATGACACGACTGCAAAGAGACCTGCGTTAGGCCAGAACACTGATGATGATGATGATGAATCTGGATTCTTTACTATGCTATCTGTCAGACAGAATCAGGCAGCTACTAAACTGTGGTTACTTCAGTATAGATTTTCTAAAGCATTCTGGGATGCTAATTGACAATGTTTTCTTTCATGAAACTCAAATCAAGAAAATAACTGTTTACCCAAGAACAAATCCTCTCTCTGATCATGGTACACACTTAGTTAGGCCAAATAAGAGAGCACATTAGTGTTATGTCTGAGTCGAAATTAGTTACAATAATTAATGACTACAAGACTAATGTTTTTAAGAATAGCTTACAAGAAAAATCCCATGACGAAATTTATGATTACGTAATTGTTAACATAAAATTTATTCTGTTACATGATAAAATAAATAACTCAATACAGGAAATTACCCATGTTGAAATTTATGGTGAAATAATAGTTATTGCCTGATATAATAAATAACTGAAAATAGCTCTTCACATAAGCTAATCAGAAAGGATATTAAACAGTTATATAAAATAACACATTTCATTAAATGGGTTAAAGTACCTTGTGAAAGGAAAAAGTAAATATACCCATCTGTGCGGAGGAAGAAAGAAAGATGCTGCAGTAGTTGTAAACTGCTAAATACTGAAAATTACTAAGAAAAGATATTAAAAAGTCAGGGAACATGTACATAATTTCAGAAACATTTAACTGTGACAACAGACTGAATACTACATGTAATGTGGTGAAATGAGGGACAGGACAACCACCCATAGATAGGGTAACATCACAACTGAACTGAATGGAAGGGCTGTAAGTGATGAGTCACAGGTAACAAATATCTCTCTAATAATCATGTCTTAAATATAGTAGAGAAAATAGAGAAAAACAGTTGAAGTGTAAAATCACAGCAGTCTGTTGAAAAATAAATCATCACAAAATTCAGTCATATGAATGTATCACCAGCTTCTCATTCCAAGATTTATGAAATTATATATTGCCTCTAAAACTAAATCTCATCTGATTTTCATGGTGTTTCCAATACAGTGGTAGAGATTTGTTCAAATATAATAAGTCCTGTCTTACCTGAAATCTGTAATGGATCACAAATTCAAGGCATTTTTCCAGAGAGACTGAAATATGACATTGTTAAACCAATCTTTAAGGAAGGTGATGGGAGAGACGTCAATAACTACCAACCTGTTTCACTGCTGACTGCATTTCCCAAATTTTTTGAGAAGGCGATGTATTCTATAATAGTACCTCACCTGGACAACAATAATATCCTCAGCAAAGTTGCTCAACTCAGTATACCACCTACACATTCATTCAAATTTACCAAATTTCACAAGAATGAAATAAGACCTTTGACTGTGAATCACAATATTCTCCTAGATAAACTAAAGTTTTATGGGATTCATGATATAGCCAACAAATGGACAATGTCATCTCACACCAAACGAATGCAGAAAGTTGTATTTCGTAATTTAAGCAATATTGTCTGGGGACATTATTCTGATGGTTGAGAAATCATGTATGGGACTCCCCAAGAATCAGTCTTTGATCCCCTAGTCTTCATCATATATGAAAATATTCTTCCATCTAATATACATCAAGCCAAATTAATTCCTTTTGCGATGACAATAGTATTATAATCAATCCAAACATACATACAGCAACAGAAGAAGTGGCAAACAGTGTTCTTAAATGTACCATAAACTGGTTTTCTGGGAATGGTCTCAGTTTCAAAGACACAGTATATTCAGTTGTGCATGTCTAGTGGTTGAATATCAATGATAAGCGTAATACATGATGAGGAAATAATAAATAGGGTGGAAACTTCAAAATCTTTTAGTGTCCACTTGATGAGGATCTAAAATGGATAAAGGACTTTTAAAACTCTTAAAATATCTTAGCAGCCACGTTTGCATTTATAATTGTTGGCATTTCAGACAATAATTACATGTGGAGTAATGTTTTAGGGTCACTCATTTGTAATGGAGCAAGTGATCATTGTTCAGAAATGTGCTGTAAACATTCTAAGTGGTGCTCACCCATGATCATTTTGCTGGAAACGTTTTGAGGAGGTGGGCTTTCTGGCTACTGCTGCACATTGTATTTATATTCTCATCATTATTTTTGTAAATAATCTGGTGCAGTTCAAAAGGAACAATGATGACCTAATTGCAATACCAGAAGGAGAAAGACATTCATTACTCCAAAATAAACCTTTCTTGAGTACAATAAGAGATGCACAATGCTGCAACTAATGTTGTTGATAACCTACCCAGTGCTAGAAAACATCTAAGAGACAGCAAAGTAAAATTAGAAAACAAACTGAAATAGTTTCTTCTTGCAGCTCTTGCTGTTTTATAGAAGAATTTCTACTATTTTAATGTGCAAAAGGAATTATGAACTCACATCTGCATAATTAATAACAATAATGAAAAATGGAAAGCAACTATGCAGATGTCCATCATGCAGCCATATTTACAAATTAATTTGCTATGTGAAACTTGTATGGACTCATCCATATCACTATGAATTATCATGCAAATTATCCATGGAACATGAAACAAACTAACTAAGTAACCATCTAAGTAACCAACTCCTCACCACCAATATTCCTGGTGTCCCACCCCCCACTGTTCAAGATATCACATAGGTTTTATCATTAGTGTGCTACAGAAAATTTCTCTCTTTGAACAGCTACATAACCTCCAACAGCAGTTCTTATCAACTCAATCTGCTTACCATGTTACCTACTCTGTAAAGCAGTTGCAATTCCTCTGCAGCCATCTTGATATTCTTGTCTGAAATGGTGCCCAACAACACTCCTACCTAACGCACCATGGCACAACTGCAGCTCAAGATCCTATTAAGTAACATCCATTCCCTGTAATTTGCATGCTACCCCCAAACTTTATCCTTTCGTTTACCTTTCACTAAACATTCTGACTACTGCCCAGCATAATTTGCATGTCCTCCAACACTTCACACATATTCCCAAAACCTGTAGCCAAAATGGGAGTTTCAGCAGGCCATGTCTGATATAATCTCATTTGCCTGAACACTTATTCAATCTTCATGTATACCACTTACTTCAAGAGTATGACAGTAACAGGTGTCACCGACTGTATCAGTCTCAAATACTCTGCTTTCAAAGCCTTCATTGTACACATCAACCAGATTGCCCCCAATACACACACAGCTGTTAACATGAATAGACGCTTCCTTGGCAAACTTGACCAATGGCGTCTTGTTTCTATCACTCTAAGAGCTGACCAGGTTCCCTTACCCCAGTACATTTGACCTGAAAACAGTCCCCTCTGACACCATCCTCACCTCAACCAACCACCTAAAATGAATGTCACCAATCCGTTTGCAAGTGATCATATTCCCATACTTTTCTCAATAGCTTACACAACATTCAAAAACACAAGGGCGTACCACTGACCCTCCATCAATGTCACACAAGTTTACTGCAATACCAACACCATCTATACCCACATTGAAGACCACAAAATTACTCTGAAAAAACCATATTGCAGAACTCACATGAGACACCCTTCACTGCCTCTGTCCTCATGACATGTCTCAAGCCACAAGTCCACCAAACACCAAGATAGCAATCCCATGTACTAACTATTCATTTAAACCACCATAGCAGACTATTACTGCAACTATTAACAGGGCATATCTAAATCTACACTTACATGGTGGGGGTCCCAAACACTAGAGGAGTACTCTACAATACGTCACTCTGTTCTTTATGTGGCCTCCTTTATAGATGAGCTACTCTTTAATACGCTTCCAGCAACCTGAAGTGAACCATTCACCTTCCTTGCTATCAAACTTACGAGGGTGTTCGATGCTACATTGGTTTGCACAGTTATCTCCAGACATTGAATAGAAATGACTGTCAAGTAGGACACAACTAACAGTGCATTCCAGATTTACAGGATAGTTTTCCCTACTTATCTGTATTACCTTATATTTTTCTAAACTTAGAGCAAGCTGCAATACATTACACAATTAAATAGTCATCCTGTATCCTCCAACCATTATTCGACGACACTTTCCCATATAGTACAACATCATCAGCGAACAGTCGCTACTGACCAACCTATCGGTCGTCGTTTGTGCATACAAAGTACCTTGGAACATGTTTCCACATTTGGAGAAACGTTAGTTTTCTGGAGTAATTTTTGAAAAGCCTGCAGCACCTAAAGAGTGAATGGCAACATATAAAAATACATGAAATTGATAGATCTTATAGATTTTTACAGTCATCCATGGACAATTTCTCCATTATTTTCTTACTATGCACAGAAGGGCAAGACAGTACCGCATTGGTCACTGTTCAAAATGAGTTCTCTCATGCATTATAATTCTAATTATTTCTAATTTGCTGCCCATCTTCAGTGCAATGCAAAATGACGCTAAGTGACTGTTCCTTGTATACTTGGTGGTGAAATCATAATATACATAACATATCAGTTATCATTCCTTGCACACAATATAGTTGTAACAACATTTTAATTTTGCTCATAAATTTCTGATCTATTTGGTGGCAAATGTGTTAAATGCATTTAATTGTATGGATATGAATCTCATGTACAGAGTCAGTTCTCAGATTTGCTTAAGCACCCAATCACTCCATCATTAACATAATATGGAAAGATACACAGTTCATATTGACATAAGAGACTTGGGAAACGACATCTCACTAATCCCTCATACTTGAAATATGATGAATCTGATTCTATTGATTACAGCACATATCAGAGCGATTGTTATAGTAAAAACATCGCAGACTATTTACTACCAGAACATAGATAACTTAATTCAAGAAAAGAACAGTATCTTCATTAATAATGAAGTAATTAAAAGTCACACTGTATCATTAAATATGGGAGATACCATAAGGAAGATTTTTAAGAGATATTGTAACCTATATGTACAAAACTAATGTGATTGTACCAGTAAACAGCTTTTACACCTTCATATTCTATGCAGTAATTAGTCATGTTCGTATATTAATGTGCATCATGTTGTAATCTTATTTTAAATCAGTTAGGGACAACAAAAGACTTGGAACATAAACTGAATGGAATGGATAGTTTCTTGGAAAAAGGTAACAGAATTAACTGAATTAAATCTATTTATAATGAGGACTGCTGCCAATCTGAAAATAGCAGCAACAGTATTTCTGAAAATAAGAATTTTATTAACATTGAGTGTGAAATTCAGTGTAAGGAGGTCTTTCCTGAAGACATTAGTCAAGAATGTTGTCCTCTGTGGAAGTGAATTATCGAAGAAAAATATCTGTGACAAGAATACAATGCAAGTATAAGCTTTAATTCCATTTTTTACCACCTTCCATGAGCAACTGAGAAGGTGACAATCCATTTTACCACCTTTCATGGGCTTTTCTTCCACGAGACGATTCGAATAATATGTCACATGCCATACTTTGGACGTAGCAGACTTAATTTGCAAATCACACGATAATGAAAGTGTACATGGCAGCTTGGAATACGATACCAAATAATCCCTTGCTCCATTCGTGTGTACATATATTTTGGTAGGAATTCAGACATGGAACTGAGAGGAGGTGATGAGCTGTGATGCAGCTATTTCTTTAAAAGCCTTTTTTCAGATACTGTGCCACAGGATAGGGATGGGTCATAAATATAGTGCCCGGGAGGGATGCAGCAAGGGCCTCGACAGAGCTGCAAAGCTTGTTTCGCCACAGGGAGTCTACAGTGTGTTTACTGCCTCAGGTGTCCAAAGGGAGAGGAAACTGCGCAGTTCCGACTAATTGGATGGGCTGCAATTTCGGATGCAAAGAACGGAATACGTAATTAAAACTGCAAGTGGCACTCACGTGAGCAGTACATGATCTCTACACATACAAATCAATCTCGTAGAACGCTCTATAATTGGCGGAACAGTCTAAAACTTTCCAGTGGGGGGAGATCGCCCTATTTTCGTCATTTCTTTATGGAAGTGGAGTTACCAGGTATGACAATTGACAGTTTTTTTAGTTAATCATATGGGTAGGGCCCCCTCCATTGGGCAGGCCGTTTGCTGGATGCCGGTCTTTCAATTTGACGCCACTTTGGCAACCTGCAGTCGATGAGGATGATGGGATGATGATGAGGACAGCATAGCACCCAGTCCCTGAGTGGAGAAAATTCCCCGACCCAGCCAGGAATCGAACCCGGGCACAGAGGATTAACAATCTGTCACGCTGACCATTCAGCTACCGGGGGCAGACAGCACAATTGACAGTAATGTTTTGAGCGTGGCAGAAATAATTCCTGTACATAGCAGTTTGGTCGGCAGACTCCAATTTTGGAGCGTGCCATTAGTGTCCACAGCCAGCAGAGAGGTGGCTCAATACATGCAATTTGCAGACAGGAAAGTACTCTCTCTCTGTCTCTCCAGAATGTTGCGTTGATACACACAGTGCTTTATTCCGTGCTCATTTTGATCACAATGGACTCTAAATGGATCAGCAATAAATAAGCTGAGAGTCTCGAATGTTCTCAAAGTGGAGACAGATGGAAGAGTCATGTCAGTTAATATGTTCTTGCGAGGCAAGGGCGTCACTGTGCGCATCGCCTCACCAACCTGGCTAGTGTACGCGGCCATTGTAGACAGACTGGGGACGAATAGTGTTCTGCTTCACTGAAAAACCCGGTAAGAATATGTGACTGACACTTCAGTCAAGAGTATGCAGTTTAATAGGTTGCCAGGCAGTGCAGAGTACATATAGTTATCTGGCCTCCCACACGCTCAATGACACACTGGGACGCAAAGGTAAATTATGCGTTGCTATTGCACAGGATGCACATTACATATGATGTTGTCACAAGGGTGCCTCTTCATCCAGTTCCATGTTTGGACTACTACACTAAGCCCTCCTTGATGGTGCATTCAGCCAGGCAACAAAGTAATGCTGAATTTCATTTAGGAATGATTTAGGAATGGTTGACTGGCTATGTTAACTAATGTTCTTTAAGCATAATATATTTCAGAATACATTTCTGCAGAGTTTTCCCCTTTTCTTACTTGTTTGCTTTATCTAAAACTATCTGATGCTTGTATCAAGACTGACATGTCCTTTTTTAAATTTATTTACCAGTAAACGTTTTCTATGCTGTATCATTTTCTAAACAACATGATAATAAAAACAATATAACAATACATGGCAATGGATTGTTTTCCTAGAAATAGGCTTCCTACCCTCATTATATTAAAGAACTAGATAGATAAACTCTTTCAGGAATCCACAGATTACCATTCTTCTGATGTCTACCTAATTCCACAATTCGTGCTCCCCACCTGGCAGAGCCCGAACACAAACACTTCTAGACACACTTGTTGCTGTTCTTACTATTTTTGCGTGGCTAGTGGTGGGGAGCAGACTGTAAGAATCGCTGAAATAGTGAAGAAGATTTTGAAATGTGGTGCTACAGAAAAAGTCTGGAGATTAGGTGGGCAGATTCGATTAAAGACGAGCCATGGAATCGACTAGGGAAGAAAAGGCATTTGTGAAATAACTTGATTAAGAGGAGGGGTCAGTGATAGCAAACGTTTTGATGCAGTGAGGAATTGTGATTCTGTTAATGAAAGATAGGTTTAGGAGTCACAAGTGCATAAAAGTTGTAGTGAAATACCGTAACTTGGTTACTGTAAGCAGTTTCAAATAGGCATGGGTTGCAGTAATTATGCAGTGATTGGTAGGCTTACACAGGATACAGTGGCTTGGAGGGCTCTATGAAACCCGTATTCGGAACAGAGATCACCACAAAGCTGTCTTGTAAATTCAAGTCAGTTAAATTTCTGTAAACAGTGGTCAAAACGAATAAAAGTGTTATTGTTTAATATTTTCCTCTGTTGCGCCTAATTTGCGTTTCAATCTGCTTCTCAGACTAAGATAATGTTATCCTAACCGGTTTTTCAGTCGTGACTGATGTTTGTAGACACTGCTAACAGGAAATAATTGGAAGTGGTAGTTACTGCCAAGCTCTCAAAGGAACTAGATGCGTGTGCCTGTAGATACTTGTTCTTCAATATTTTCAGACTGATAATGTGTCAGGCACGTCGGGTTGTTATGAAAAGGTGATTATTTTATTTCCATCAAACAGGCTCTTTGGACATTTCGTTATAAAAGTTTGGACGCGTAGATGGGAGTGAGATCATAATATTTTGAATGGGATCCCACGTCTGGAAACGTACCTTTTCTGTTCTACGTTTCAGAGTTACTTGTCCTGGTTGCAGTGGGGTACAAAAGATGAAATGTAGTCTACTACATCAGACAGTCACCTGATGTGGAGTTGTACGCAAAGCTTAATTTATAAAATTCTTGTAGAGACAGAGGAAGATCTCCTAACACAAGTTCTGGCCTCTGCACTAGAATCTGAAGAGACACCAGGTGGGATGCTGAGTGTACAGGAATGTGCTTCAGAGGTAGAATGTCTGTAACAACGTTGGTGGTCGCCACATCAGTTTGTAGTTGTAATGAGTGAGTAGTGTTCTGTACATACAGATGCTGGATTCCTTTTTGTTCTGGAATGTGATGTGTGTTAATACAAATAAAAGTGTTTAAGTGATAAATGAATATTTCGTTTATGTTTCCTTTCAAACTGTTGCCTAATAATGATACTGCGTTAGGCCCAATTCAGTTCTTCAAGATGAAGTGGATAGTTAAATATCTGAGTTGAAACCATCGTAGAATGGAAACGGTATGTTTCCAGACATGGGTTCCTATTCAAAACACGATGTACTCACTCCCCTATACAAGTCATAGAAGGCTGTAACGGGAATTTCCAAACACCCTGCATATGAAAGTGAAACGAACAATATTTCCTTTCACTAGTTATAATATTTGCTAAACTATCAATTCCATAAAAAGTGTACTTGAGAGTAGTCAACACTGGATAACGCTACTGATTGAAATGTGAATGTCTTTTTTAATATACAGATGGTCATTACTGAATTACAGCTATGTTTCGTGCGTAAATAATAATAAATGCCCAACAATGCCATACTTTCCACTAAATGGCAAGATATGCGATAGGTCCTAAATGACAAAAGCAAACTTAATTCAGTACTCCATCACAAATGAAGCTAAGTCGGCAACTTACCGTCACCTGTTTTTCCCCAGCCGCTGAGCAAGGCAGTTTTTCCTACGAAGGTGTCATTGACCTCGCTGAAGGAAGGTAACGTGATCAGCTCAATGAAACCTTCAGGACAAAATGTTAAATTATTTATACTGAAAACATTTTATGTTTGGATTGTCTAAATCTAGAAAGCAGTACTACCTAACAAAGGACATATATTGAAATAACACACCTATGCAATCCTCATGTTAGCTTGACAACAAGTCCTGACCAGTCACATTATGAGATGGTAACACAGGTGGTTACCAGTATAATAGTGGCACGCCTTGAAAGCAGTCGCCAACTGTTCCGCGAAAGTGTCCTTACAAAGAACCACTATTACAAAGTGATGAATATGGGACCATGCTACAACCACCTATGTACCGTCCCCTGTCAGGTCACACTTTCATCTGACATGTGGTTATGTATTCCTTTTTCTCTTCCCTTTCATCGTCTTAGTGGTATAGGAAGATGAATTAAGCTGAAGATAACAATCTATTGATACATAGTCAACCCGGATTTAGGAGACGTCGTTCTCGAGAAATAGAATTAGCTCTTTACACAGACGAAGTGTTGAGTGCTATCGACAAGGGATTTCAAATTAATGCCATATTTCTAGACATACAGGCGGCCTTCAACAACCCTGTTTCACAAGCGGCTTGTAATCAAGCTGCGTGCTTATGAAATATCGTTTCAGTTATGTGACTGAATTAATGATTTCTTGTGAGAGAGGTCACAGTTCATATTAACTGATGGAAAGTCATCGAGATATCACAAGGTGATTTCTGGCATTCCCCAAGGTCGTGGAGGGGCTGTCTAAGTTTGTTTCCAGATAATATTGTCGTTTATCGTCTAGTAAAATCAAAAGATCAAAACAAATTGCAAAACGATTACAGATGATGGCTGTTGTGTGTTGTCTTCAGTCCAACGAGTGATTTGATGCAGCTGTCCATGCTATTCTATCCTCTACAAGCTTCTTAACCTCCAAGTACCTACTACAAACTACATACTTCAGAATCTGCTTAGTTTATTCACCTCTTGGCCTCCCTCTACGATTTCTACCCTCCACTCTGCCTTCCAATACGAAATTGGTGATCCCTTGATGCCTCAGAACATGTCCTACCAACCGATCGCTTCTTCTAGTCAAGTTGTACCACAAATTCCTCTTCTCCCCAGTTCTATTCAGTACCTCTTCATTAGTTATGTGAGCTACCCTTTAATATTTAGCATTCTTTCAAAAGCTTCTATTCTCTTCTTGTCTAAACAATTTATAGTCCATGTCTCAATTCCATACATAGCTAAATTCAATACAAATACTTTCAGAAAGGACTTCCTGACGCTTAAATCTATTGTCGATGTTAACAAATTTCTCGTCTTCAGAAACTCTTCCCATGTCATTGGCAGTCTACCTTTTATTTCCTCGCTACTTTCACCGTCATCAGTTACTTTCCACCCCAAATAGCAAACCTCATGTACTACTTTACGTGTCTCATTTCCTAATCTAACTCCTTCAGCATCATCTGATTTAATTCGACTACATTCCATTATTCTCGTTTTCCTTTTGTTGGTGTTCATCTTATGTCCACCTTCCAAGACACTGTCCATTCTGTTCAACTGCGCTTCCCAGTCCTTTACTGTCTCTGAGAGACTTACAATGTCATTGGCATCCCTCAAAGTTTTTATTTCTTTTCCATGGCTAGCCTCTGTGACTGAGCAGTTCTAGGTGCTTCAAGTCTGGAACCGCACTACTGTTACAGTCGCAGGTTCGAATCCTAACTCGGGCATGGATGTGTGTGATATCCTTAGATTAGTTAGGTTTAAGTAGTTCTAGGTGTAGGGGACTGATGACCTCAGATGTTATGTCCCATAGTACTCAGAGCCATTTGAACCAAATTCTTCTCGGTGGATTTTAATTAATATTCCAAATTTTTCTTTTGTTTCCTTTACTGCTTGTTCAATATATGGATTAAATAACATCCAGGATATGCTACAACCCTGTCTCACTCCCTTCCCAACCACTGCTCCTCGACTCTTACTACCGCCATCTGGTTTCTGTGCAAATTGTTAGTAGCCTTTCGCTCCCTGTGTTTCACCCCCGCCACCTTCAGAATTTGAAAAAGAGTATTCTATTCAAGATTGTCAAAGCTTTCTCTAAGTCTACAAATGCTAGAAACGTAGGTTTCCCTTTCCATAATCTATCCTCTAAGGTAAGTAGTACGGTCAGTGTTGCCTCACGTGTTCCTGCATTTCTATGGAATCCAAACTGATCTTCCCTGAGTTCGACTTCTACCAGTTTTTCTCTTCGTTTGTAAAGAAATAGTGTTAGTATTTTGCAGCCATGACTTATTAAACTGATAGTTCGGTAGTTTTCACACCTGTTAACCGCTGCTTTCTATGCGATTGGAATTATTATATTCTTCTTGAAGTCTGAGAGTATTTCACCTGTCTCATACATCTTTCTCAGCAGATGGTAGAGTTGTGTCATGGCTGGTTCTCACAAGGCTATCTGTAGTTCTAATGGAATGTTATCTATTCCCAGGGCTACAATAATGCCTTCGCTATGCTGTTCATAGTAGCTTGTGTGTGTGTATTTATAAACAATCCATGACCTTCGGCAGTTTAAATGATATGACATGATGAAACAATTTATTTCTTGCTAAAATCGAGGACCTCATTCCTTCCTTCCCTAAAATAAATCGTATTATGTATGTGTTGCTGATGTACTTGATTTTACGTTTTTTAAAGAGCCATAGGTTCTTAGTAAGACTTCTCATCGATTGCATTTTATTCTTATGGTCCAGTTTCTTCTGTAAATGGAAAATACGAAGTTACTTGATGACAATATACACATTATCAGGTTGAATACATTTTACATATTTATAAGGCGCATCTAGAAAGTAAGTTACCCTAGTGTTTTAAAACAAAGACAACATAGTTGCATGACAAACGTTATTGGCAACAGCCATAGCAAATGTTTGAGCTATTTTTCGACACAGTCATCAAAAGAATTGAGACATTCGTCATGTGAGATCAATTTTTGTGTTCCTGTGTTGTAGGGTTCTGCTGCCTGTGAATAGAACCAGCATGCGATAGTCGTCTTCAGCTCTTAGTCGTAGTTAAAACGCTGGCCAAAGTCCAGGAATTTCTTGAGGTTCAAGAAAAGATAGAAGTCGCTGGGAGCACGATCAGAACTGTATACTGGATGACCAGACAGCTCCCAGCCGAACTTCTGCACAACAGTTGCTGTGCGCCGAGCCATATGGGCCTGAGCACAACACCCGCAGTAAGCATTCCAGTCCTTTTGTTCTGAACGGCACGTCGCAGTTTCCGCATTTTTTTTTCAGTAATGGTCAGCATTCAGTGTGTCGACTCTGGGCAGAGAGTCATTGAGCAGAATGCCCTTACTGTCCCAGAAAACCGTGAACATTAGTTTCTGCACTAACAGTTGGAATCTCCTCCTGACTGGGAATCTGCAGAGATGCCAATGCATTGACTGTTGGTTGGTTTCAGAGGCCAAGTGACATACCCACATCTCATCGCTTGTGGCGAACTTATTGAGGAACTTGTAGTCGTCACCATGATACTACTACAGAAAGCTCAGTACTGCTCCAGAGCGTTTCATTTTGTAAGTAGTAAGTGGGTACATTCAGTGCACCAGGGGATTATTTAATAATCAAACCCGCCCTACCCAACAAAAATAAATATAAAAATCAGCAAATCATATTTGATATTGAAAAGGTGCACAAGTTGCTCAAACTTAGTTTCGATAAACATTATTATGTTTTTCTTTAGTATACTCAGTAGTAGTAAGTGGTTAGGGTAAGTGCACTAAGGGATTATTTAGTGGTCAGACCCACTCCACCCACAAAAATAAATGTAAAATTTAAATCAATAACAACTAACTCACATAATGAACTCCAAATTCTGAAATTCAATATAATTTTGTAGTTCTTTCCATTCCTTTATATTTTAGTTTAATATTACCATCTTCAGATATCTAATGTCAGAGCTAGATATTATTTTATTAAAGCTGTCTGGCAAAATAATTTTAAATTAATTATCAAGCTCAGTACAAGTTTTCTCCCTGTATCTACTTTTTAAATATTTAGAGTCTATAATGTAATACAATTCATTTACTTCTATCTCACTAATCTTTTTAAACAAATTAGAATACTTTCATTATGAAGCTTCTTCAGTAGAGCATCCATTTATATGGAATAATTCTACACTTTGAATCGATGTCCTTAACAGATATGGCTATGTAGGCAATTGTATCTTTCGGAATTTTATCATTAAAATGGCAACTAATTTCATTTTATCCTTCTGTATGGCTAACATATTCATTCTCCCAGATAATTTTCGATAAAACTGAAGGGATTTGCAGTGACGTCATCATTCAGTCAAGTGACACTCTTCAAATTTAGGAAACCATCACATGCTTTTAATAAGTATTTTGTGGTTATAGATTCCACATATCTTGACAAAAAACATAGTTTCATCCATTCCTTATTTAGATGTTTGGCAATTTAACTTGACTGAATAAAGAAGACTCAATTCACTGATTATTTTCTGTGTTATTCTGAAACATAACAAAACTAAAATTAGGTATATCAAAGTCTGAGGAACTATAATAATTATTAATTTCTTGTTCATAATTTCTTTTTCCTTCTAATCGGGCTATTTCAATTGTTTGTGACTCAAAGAAAGAAAATAGAATTTTTGGAAATATTAGTCTTCCTTCTTCTAGCTCTAGTATATATTCTGGTTCATATTTTGCGACATGAGTACGAATTTCCATAGATTCTACTATGATTTTACCTTCTTTTGGAAGTGAACCTTCAATATTTCCATTCCAGAATTGTTTCAGCCTGTTTTTGAATAGCATTCTTTGAATAGCATCTCCAGCACTTGAACTCCAAGTAAAAATTACTGTTAAGTCCCTTCTCAAGTTACTTCTTTACATCACATGCGGACAGATGAAGAAATGAATGGATGCTACATTCTAGACCAAATATTGTTTCATTTCTTTGTGGTGATGTACTTGAACAGCTTTGACATATTGTTATTATTAATTTTTTTTTCGATTTTGCATCATATGATGGAAACTTAGTACCATCAGCTGCAGTAATACTAAAGCTCATGTAAACTGACAATCTCCAATATTTTTATTAATCTCTGTGTTCTTGCTGTGGGGATTGAGATTATTTTTAGTCTTCTCATTCAGTGGGCATGGGTAAACTGATAACTCTCGATTTTGTCCATGATTTAATAAGGATAAATCTTATTAAGTCATTTCTAAAATTACTGTTACATAAGCAACATTAAAGTCAATAAAATTATCATTTTCATCAGTTACAGTAATTTGTAAATCTTGAATAGGCTAAAAAAATGGAACATGTACAGAAGACTTTGGTCTACCAAACGCTGTATATGGTTGATGAGAAATAATATTTCTCTGTATGAGTAAGTGTGCAGGTTGAGTGCACTAGGAGATAATTTAATGAGCAAACACAATAAACCCAAAAAATAAATATAAAAATTAAAAGAATGAAAATTTAAATAAAAAATTATTCAAACAATCAGCTCTAGATCATGGAATTCGCTATCATTATTTTAGCTATCCCAATTCCTTTATACTTTAGTTTAATATTACTTGATTCAAAAAATTGAAAGTCCCAGTTAGTTTTTATTTCATTAAACCTGTCTGGCAAAATAATTTTAAATATACTACCAAACCCCATACAAATTTTCTCTTCTTTTTACACATTCACACCTTGTAATCTAATACAAT
Organism: Schistocerca americana; assembly: GCF_021461395.2. Classification (NCBI taxonomy): domain Eukaryota; kingdom Metazoa; phylum Arthropoda; class Insecta; order Orthoptera; family Acrididae; genus Schistocerca; species Schistocerca americana. Next base: position 200,573,808 of record NC_060127.1, read on the forward strand.
TTATTTATTTACTTCTAGATCACAAATAATCTTAAAAAATTAGAGTTCATTGTATTACTTAGCTTCTTCAGTAGCATATCCATACAATTAAAAATATTAATATTAAAAGTTGTCACTCAAATTTCTATGCTGAGCATCATATGGTAAATCTTTCTTGCTATGGATGACTGTGTTAACAACTGTATATTTCGGAATTTTGTCATTAAAAGTAGCAACTAGTTTCATTGCAGTTTTTTGTATGGCTTGCATATTCATTCTCCTAGACATATTTATAAAAAAAGAGGTCAATTTTCAATAAAAGTGAAGGAATTTACGTTGACATCATCATTCAATTGAGTGACACTCTTAAAATCGAGGAAATCATCATATGCTCTCAGATTATTATTTGGTGGATCAAGATTCCGTAATTCTTGAGGATTCACTTCATTTCTTACTTTTTTCACATAGATATTTTGTGATTTAGCATGACTGAATAAAGAAGAAACCGTTAGGTGATTACTTTTTCGATTAGTTAGGAAAACAACGAAAATAAGGCATATCTGATACTGCAGAATTATAATAATTAGTAATATCTAGTTCAAAATTTCTTTTTCCCTCTAATCTGGCTATGTCAACTGTTTATGATTTAAAGAAAAGTGAATATTCTGGTTCATACTTTACAATAGGAACACGAATTTCCATGGATTTCACTCCATTTTACCTTCTTTTGGTTAGTGTATCTTTTACTTCAATTCCAATGTCATTTTTATCAGCCCATCTAAAAATAGCAAATAGCATCTCCAGCACATGAACTCTAAGTAAAAATTACTGTTAACTCTCCATCCAATGCAACTTCTTGAAAATTCCAGCAAACAAATCTAGTGAACAAAGCACTTCATTTTCCTTTCTTTTAATCTTACATTATTAAGGATATGACACTCCACAGTTAAATCACTGGCTATAGTCAAAGTTAATCTCACAAAGACAGATAAAGAAACGAATGGATGTTCCATTCTAGACAAAATATTGTTTCCTTTCTTTATACTGGTGACCTCGAACAACTTTGGCAGATAGTTATTTACAAATTTTTATTGGGTTTTCAACATATGAGGGGTAATCTGTACCATTTCTGCAATATCACTAAAACTTATATAGAATTATGCATGCTGGGATGAACCAATCCATTTCCAACATCAATATTAATTTCTTTATTTTTGTTGGGGAGATTCAGATTATTTTTAGTCTTCTCATTGACTGGGAATGAGTAAAACAGATAACTCTCGATTTTGTTCATGATTTATCAAGGAAAAAATTTATTAAGACATTTTTAAATTACTGTTACATGATTATCATTAAAGTCAATCAGATTACCATTGTCATCAGTTATGGTAATTTCTAAATTCTGAATAGGTTCAAAAATTAGAATAATACAGGATAATGTGACTCGTGAATTACTGCTTCACCAAATGCTGCATTAGAATTAGAAGTGGGACACTGTCCTCAGCCTGCTTCGGCTGGCACTGTCTTAGGCATGGATAACAATCGTTGGGGAGTGTAAAAACATTAATCCTTATAAATTTTTTATCTGTATAAACGAACAACTTAAAACTGATTATACATGGCTACCAAATGGCAAAACTAAACCAAATCAATTCAAATTAAATTAAACAATGAAAGACTATGTAGTGTTGAACCATTTTAACCGATGTTCAAAAAAAAAGGGAAAGAAACAGAAAAAAACTGGTTTAAATTTACTCACTACATTAGGAATTCCTGTAGTGAAAAAGATTATTGAATATGTAACAAAAAAGAAAGAAGGAAAAAGACTAACACAACACAAAGCTAGATTTCTTCAATTGCTATTAGCAGCATTACCTTATTTTGCAATAATTGGTTCCCTTGCTGGTGGTTCTGCAGTAATTTCAAATGCAGTAATAAACAAGAGAAAAGGTGATACAGAGTTGGAAGAACAGAAAAGTAAGGAAAAGAAATACACTGGTGCTAGAAAAAAATTTCAAAGAGGAGTTGAATTCTATGCTAATACATAAGCAATTTCGATATAGAAAAATTAGTTAAACATTTAAAAAATAAATATTTTGGTGACTCTTTTATGATTCTTAGAGAATACAAATCTGGAATAGTTAATTTAGATACATCTGAGCATGTTGGTTCTCATTGTTATTATAAGAATACTGATATAAAATTTGTTTAATTCATTTTGTGGTAAGACACCAATTTAACTACTTAATTACTTAGGAAAAAATGATCTGTACCACAATGTTAACAGAATACAAAACATGAATTAAGTAATTTGTGGTCATTTATGTCTATTTGTGGTAAAATTGCTGCCAGATAAATACAAGTTTAATGATATTTTGAATATAATAAATAAACATTTTTACAAATAAGATCAATAACTATTTATACTTTAAATCATTAGATACAAAACTTAACAATGAATTAATTACAAATTTTAAAGATTTCCAATCAAAAATCAATAGATCCACAAGCAGATAATGTAATTCAACAATTTAAGAAAAAAATTAAAGCTATTTTCAAAATTACTAGAGATTATATTGGGTTTAAAGGTGAATGTTAATGAGTCAATTGATGCAAAGGATGTAATGAACAAACATTTACAGAATGAGTTATGAAATGTTACAAATCCTAAACATACAAGAATTCTAACAGTTGAATAATTATGTCAGTAAAACTAATCTAACTGATTACTTTACAAAAACACCAGAAAAATGCTTTATAGATTATTTCTCAAAAACGAGTTTAATTCAGTACTTAAACTGTTTAAGTAACCTTTAAAAAAGTGTATGATAAACAAATTCTTGCATTTACTTTTATGACTGGAGGCATACGAAATATACACAATTTCGAGTACAAGTATATTTACAAAAAAATTGTTGTTATTAGTCGAAATATAAACAATGTATTATCTTTTAATGACTCTGATACCACACAAAGTGTTTCCATATCTATGTGAAATGGCTCCTACTCAGTCAATAATAACAAACAGATCAAGCTTTCTCATTATAAGATTAAAAGATTCTGTTAAAACTGTTCCAGCTGATGCAAAGTTAATCATATTTGGTGAAAAAATTAAACCTTATTTTTATTCTATATAAATGGATAATCATACTTAGTTGTACTGTTTGAAGTATAATAATTTTATTAAAGCACATAATCCTCATAGATTAACAACGAAATATGAATGACAAGGAACTGAAGTTCTTTGTAAGTATGTACAACTAAAAAGAGTAACTTTGTTAAATAATTTTGTAAGTGATGTAGGTCACCAGAACCGATTAATGTTGATGTTCAATTTATTAATGAATTCCATAAACCAATGAGAAAATTTTTTAAAAGAAGAAGTATTGTTTCACATGGTATATCTGATTTATAGCAAGCAGATTTAGCTGAATTGGACTCTGGAAAACTAAAATGAATTTCGAAATAAATAAAGGATATAAATACTCATCAACTGTTATAGATGTTTTTTTCAAAATTTGCTTGGGCAACTCCAGTTACAAATAAAACAGGGAAAAATACAGCTGATTCTTTCAAAAAAATATTCATTGCTAGAAAACCTAGAAATTTACAAACAGAGAAGGCAAAGAATTTTATAACACAGAATTTCATGAAATAACGAAAAAATATAACATTAAACATTATTCAGCTTTTAGTGTATTAAGAGCATCTGTTGTTGAACGATTTAACTGAACATTAAAAGAAAATGTGTGGAAAAATGTTCTCTTGAAGGAAATTATTAATGTGTGGAACTAGTTTCGGTATTAGTTGACGAATATGACAACACAAATCATACAACTATAAAAATGAAACCAACAGAAGTGAAGGAAAAGAATTATTTACCCACTACTGTTGTCTAATGAAAAAGCGAAATTTAAAATAAGAGATAATGTCAGAATTAGTAAACTTAAAGAACTTTTGGAAAAAGGTTCTACAGCAAATTGTCAACAGAAATTCTCAGAATTGAGATGTTATTCATTCTAATCCAGTCACATACAAATTGAATGATATTGAATGATATTTTTATGAACAAGACTTATAGAAAACACAATATCCAGATGTATATCTTGTTGAAAAAGTTTTGGGAAAGAAAGGAGGTAATGTTTATGTTAAATGGTTGGGTTTTGATAATTGACATAATAGTTGGGTAAATAAAACAGAAGTAATTTTATAAAATATTAATAAAAACTCTTCTATATAAATTCCTACACTAAGAATGAAAATATTTTCACTTTTATTCTTTCTAGCTGTATTTTATCTGATTGAAGAGACCTCTCTCCATATTCATATATCATTTAACTGGTGAAAGTCTGAATTACTTGTAAATTCTCAAGGAGACGAAATTTGTATTGTTGATGAATACATTAATAAACAGACTTATATTAATCCAGTCTGATCAAGATTCAATAAATCATTAGTCAGTTCTTCTTGTGTATAGTCATTGGAAATATTAAAATAATTGTTTTGACAAACTATCATTAAATTTTGTTTCATTCTTTAGTATAAATTTATTAACTTATGATCATATTCAAGTCTCAATGTTTCTTCACAGTCTGAATGTCTATCTATAATTACATTTAACTGTTTCACACATTTCTTAATTGTGTTCTAACGAACTAATTTGTATATTCATATTCATCATCAAATAATTTTAAAGAAGAAACATGTCTCAAATTAAAATCTTGAGTTGGTGTAACTACATGCAGCTGTATGTCTCTAATTATTTCATTTTCCTCATTGATTTGTTCTCTTAAGTTTTGAATGGCTTCTCTTCTTTTCTTCAGAACACAGGTAGCCATTTCTTTATCAGTAAGACACTGCTGGTTACACTTTAATTCTCTGTATCTTTTAATAACTTTCCCTTAACATTATCATCTAAACCTTTTCTAGAGAAAATATATCACTCACATCTTTAGCTTTAAACCATGGATTATTCCCTTTATCATTTGTCAGACAAACTTTTTTACCATTACAAAAATCGTGTTGTTATAAATTCAAATAAATTTTTCATAGAAGTGCTTGAGACTGGACTAAGCCTGCTTAAACTAGCGCTGCTTCACCTGTCGCCATTACAAATAATTTTTATTACTTTTTTATTTTCAGAGGACGATTTGTTTCAGTGGCTGACTCTCTTTAAGATGAATTTTGGTGAAGAAGATTCTTTATATCTTTAATCAATTCTTATTGAGGATGATTATACAAAATATTGAAATAATTTCGATGGCAATTATTTCTTAATGTGTCTTTCATTCAATGATACAAATTTACTGAATTTTGTACATAACTAGTTCTTAAAAATACTTAGCAATTTAGGTGTCGGTTTCTGATAATATCTTTTTGTTTTGCACATTTTTAAATTGTGCATCGATAATATAATATTCATAATTAAAATCATATCATTATGAAATAACAAAATTAGGTCTCACATTTGCATGATATAATTGAGGAACAATATGAGGTAAAAATGTATTGATTTCTTCATTTCTTCTGTTTATTACATCAAAAGCCATATCAACACTTTCTCTCAAATTTTCTACTCGTTTTTCATGCAATTTATCGATATTCTCTAGTTGTTCTGTACCTTAATTCTTGTATCTATTTGATTTCTATAGGCATCTATCATTTCATTTCTAATCTTGTATTCGCCATGTTCGAAAATTGCTGGTAACACGTCTTGTGTAACCCAGTTTCTGAATGCTTTGCTTCTTGGTTTTGCGATTTGAAAATTAAAAAATGTTAGCCCCATTCATTGATTAATATTGATGATTTTTCATTAACTCTTAATCCCGAGGTGGCATTGGTGTATAAATTTTTTAATGTAATTTTATCTTATATATCCACATGTGGCCTAACTGCATAGTCAGTGTCTTCATATTCTAATACTTCAGCAACAACTTTTGCTTTAAAACACAAGGTATTATTTTCACCAATAATCACAAATGCATACTTACCATTATGTGCAAGCTTGTTATTAGCAAGTTCTATGATTGACTCCATTTATATACAATAAAAATATATTACATAAATTAAAAATCTTTAGTGGTCCATTCAAAATTTCGTAATAAATGTATTTTTCTCTTCTCATTCATTTCATCAGCAATATCACTGGACTGGTCACATTATTTCTAAATGAAATAAGACTGTTGAAGTGAATTTTGTACATTTCTTTACTTTAATCTGCTCTGTGTACAACAAAATAAATATTAAGCATATGACCTACTAATTTATAATTGTACATTTATATATTCTACCATAAAATATTTTACTTTCTTTAGGTCTTCCACTTTTATAATTCTAATATCTTCCTGAAAGTTGATTTTTGTACAATACAGCACCAAAATAATTTTTCCTGGCATATTTCTTGGATCTGGCAATGTAAATAAATTGTTCTTTCTTCAGCTCTACTACATCAGAAACTATTTCTCAGTTGTAGACAGTCTTGGTCTTTTGCATTAATTTCTATTGCCTATTCTTCAATAATGTTTTACAATTTATCTTTTTCAACAATTGCCTTATACTGCAGATAATCGAGTAATTTTGTTCTAAGGGAACGTAATATTTTATTACTTTTTTATACTGTTTGGAATGAGTGTCATTACCAAGTTTTTAAAACTTTCAATATTTCATAAAATACATTTCGTCTGAACAAAATTATTTGGTCTTAATGTTTTAATTTCATTTTGAATGTATTCACATTCTAATGCTAAGGTACTGTCATAATTAATTTGTTTGTTTGGTATTTCTTTATGTTTAAGAGATTTAAGATAACCTCTTCTTCCAGGTGGGAAATTTTTTCCATAAGGTGTTCTATATATAAAAGTTAAAATATCATTTGTAGTTAATATATGTTTCCTTTAAACAATGGATCCTGAATATCTTTAAACCATGTATCTAAATTTAATTTATAATTATTCTTGTGAATAAATTCTAATACAACCATTGTACTGCAAATAACATTAGATGAACTTGAAACCACTTCATCTGCCACTGTAAGTGGCACCCTTTATATAGAATAATAATATATTAGATAAAAGTATTAACAATAATTTCCTTAAGTGTGTGTGCAATTTATTTTTCATGAAATGTGTATTGTACTGCAAAATCATAAATAAAATATAAAATACACAGTAGAAATGTTAGTGAAGGTAAAATTAAGCATGTAATTATTTTATGTATACAATTATGTAGACCACAGCAACAAGAAAGTGGGTTCATTTATTAAGGATTAATTTTCATGTAAGTAATGAAAAGTAGTCTTAATAAATGGAAGTCAAGAAACGTAAAGACTGTGAACTGGAGAAATCAGTTGATACCTTTCACTTATATAAACTTGTAAAGGATAAAAATTCACATATTTATAAGGAATGTATTAGAAACTACGAAAACAGTAGATGTAGTAAAGTATTTTGTTCGTGTGGAAAAGCTACTACATCTGATTAATATAAGAAATATATCAAACAAATTTCATGTGAGGAGCAATTTAAAATATTGTTATCCATAGAGAATGATGATTGTGATGAGTCACCAAAAAATAAATTGGTTGTCAAGAAATTAAAGAGTTGAGTTATTTTTACCTAATTCCTACATCTAGGGAAAAACATTTAAGTAAATGTAGGATATTTCAAATGGAAGATAAGAAAAAATGGAGTGTAATTGTGGAAAAGAAATAAATACAGGTCATCTCAAAAAAAGATGTACAGTCAGTCAACCATATAAAATTGATGGAAGGTAAAATTTAATTAAGACATCATTTTTTCATTTCCCACTTTTTGCAAACGTTCTCACTTTTTGCAAATGTAATTTTTTTATCCTTAATTAATTAATTAATTAATTAATTAATTTAATTATTTCATGTTATTTATCTCCACATACAAGGACTCTGGATAATCTGAACGCAAGGCAACTCAAAGCTCAAGCAAAAAATCTTAGTATTAGAGGATACAGCAAATTAAAGAAATCAGAAATAATTAATACTATTGGGTTACTAGAGTTTCAACTTCATCCAGAATCTAGTCGAAAAAGACTAGATCAAGACCACAACAAGTACCTAATATAAATTATTTTTTCAAATTTGATGAGGATATTGAAAAAACTCGACAACATAGAGAAGAAAAAATAGTGAGACTTCATCAAATTTATCCATTCAGTACCAAACTATATGACCAAGAAAAAGAGTCTGAGCCATCTAAAAAGCATTTATTTGAGATTAAAGAAATAAGATTGACATTTAATGAAAAATTTCAAGCTTTCTTCTGATGAGTATAAAATTATCTTTAATGATGCTAAACTCGGTACTGTTCATCAGAAAACTGATTGTATAACGATGGCTCTCCATTCGATGGTTAAAGTAGCAAAAAAGAACTAATCATAGAAAATGAGATAGGTTGAATATAACCTCCAAAAATGTTTTATCCAGTGCCTGCAGGGTGTAAACATCTAAGAATACTTGAGAATCTGTTCGAGTTTTCTGCAATAATATCAGAGATATATTAATGTCTGATGAGAGTAATTACATAGCAGATGCCTCGTCTAATACGCAAATGATTGCGATTCCTAGAGGATGAAAACGTAAAAAAAATAATAAATATAGCTGATGTCAAAAAGACTAAAGATCTATTACTAGAATTAATGTTAATGATGATCTGTGTCGTCCTTGAGCAATAATAGTGACATTAACACACCAAATAAAAACAAGATTAGAGAAGGAGATAAACAGAGGTTACAAAAAGAGTTAAGTGAAATATTATGTAGTGAGTTGGTTGAATGTTTTGCTTTAGATGAGATTAAAAATGTTGAAGAATTGTTGGGTATTGAAATAAATGTTGTATGTGTTAAGAATTTCAATTCAGTCATCTATAATTGTCCTGAGAAAAAAACAAAGATATATCTGAATAAAGATCAAACCATTCTTACGTAATTAGCAGTGTGAATGCTTTCTTATGATCATCATATTTTTGTGATAAACGTGACAAACCAAATAAAAACAAAGATGAATAGAAATGTAAAATAGACTGTAAAATCTCTATACTACTCAAAGGTTCAGAAACTGTGGAAAACTAGATATATTCTGAAAACTGCAATATGTACTGTTATAATGAAGAATGCTTAGAAAATCACAAGAAGTTTGTGAAACAGCTTAAAAATGTGAAGGATTTAAAAAGATCTGTTTGAGATTAAACCACAAAACTGTAGCTTTTAACTTTGCAGAAACTGTAATCAAGTAGTGAAAATTGAAAATCATAAATCTTACATATAATCTGTATCGCAAAAGAGTATTTCTGAAAGAAAATTTGATGACGGTTTTATAGTGCGAGGTTGTCCAATGATGATGGTGTTTGGTGTGTGTGGTGCTCAAGTGCATGGTTATCAGCGCCAATAGAAAAGCCCAGTTTGTTCACAGCCCAATTTTCTTCACAGTCCAATCTCACTACTGTCATGAATGATGAGGATGATGATGAAATGAGGAGGACAACACAAACATCCAGTCCCCAGGCAGAGAAAATCTCCAACCCAGCTGGGATTCGAACCTGGGACCCTGTGATCCAGAGGTAGCAATGCTAGCCTCTAGACCATGAGCTGCAGACAAGGTTGTCCAAATTGTAATACAAATGGTTGCTACACTAATGGAGTATTCAATGATTTTTATGTTTACCAATGCTGTGAATGCGGAAAGATAGTTGCTGATACACAGTTTGAGTGTTATGAAGATGGATCCCTTAAGAGAGTGAATTCCACCAACACAGAAAGATATGTCTGGTTTGATTTTAAAGCTCAATAAGAAACTGGTATACATACTGTGAATCTCATAATAGTTCACAAATTTTCAATGAGATAGTGTTTATAAATTTGAGACAAATTATGAGTTCTGTAGTTGGACGAAATGTGAAAAAAACCCAGCATTACTCAATCATAGTTCACTATGCTAAAGGATGCAATTCACTATTCATTTTCATGTACAGTATTGAAAAGACAATAAAGTAATATATCGTCTACACAGGAAGTAAATTAATGTTATTGGGGATCAAAGGGTTAGGTCTACAAACTGTAGATACCACTAATATTATACAAGGTTTACTTAGTAGTTTTCAAAAATTTGATTTCAAAAAATTGAAGAAAAGATATTTTCCACATCTAGTCAACAGACAAGAAAATGAATATTACATTGGACCAGTTCCAGATACTCGATTTGATTATGTTGACACCTTGAAACTGAAAGATAGAGAAGCATCTCTCAAGTGGCTTAGCTCCAGAGTCAAAGAAAATTATATGTTCAATATGAAGAAAGAAATTAATGAGTACAGTAATTCTGATGTCAATGTATTAAGAAGAGGTTATTTGTAATGAAGAAAACAATTTCTATAGATAGCTAATATTAATTCTTACTGTTATTTAACGATATCATATGTTTGTATGGCTATTTACAGATTTGAATAATAACCTGATAATACTAACACTGTATAAGGTACAGAACAAAAAGAAAACTATAGTAAGGAATCCATAGGAAGGTTGAATAGTTTAAACAATAATAATACCTATCATGTTTTTAGTGGTGGAGAAGTAAAAATAGCTGCAGCAAAAGTAGATGGATCTGAGAGAGATAATATTACTGTTTACCCATATCATCGTTTTTATGGCATTATTGTAAATTTTTTTTAAAGTGAGATGATTTACAATAAATAAAAAGAAAAATGGATGACCTTTACCAAAAGATTTTAACAAGAAGTGCAGAAACATGAAATGCAGGATATAACTAGTGGAAATACGGGAATATGATTGGCTTAACTCAGCAGAGTATAATAGTTACCAGAAGTTGTCAAACCATTGAATTCAAGAGAAGCTTTTTATGGTGGTCAAACAAATGCAAAAAAATTCAGAGCTAAAGTAAATGGTGTTAGTATAAAAATAAAATACATGGACATATGTAGTCTTTATCCTACTGTGCAATTTTGTAATTGTTGTTCTGAACAACATCTGAGAAAAATATGTGGATGAAGATATTATTCTTATAATTGATATGGTTTAATAAAATGTAAAGTATGCCACCTAAAGGATTGTATCATCCTGTTCTATCAGTAAGTATAAATGAAAAACAGGTGGTTCCTTTGTGTGTCAAATGAACTCAAGAAAATATAAATAAATGCAATGACAATGATGATGAAAGTAGTTGTATTGGTACTTGGACAACTGATGAAGTGAAAATATCTGTAGAAAAAGGATATAAAATTTTAGATGTCTGTGAAGAGTGGGATTTTAGAAATAAAGGCAAAATCTTGTTAAAAAATTATGTGAAAGATTTTATGAAAATAAAATTAGACCCCAGTCCATATGATTTTGAAACTGATGAAGACTATGTCAAAACCGTTTAAGAGAAATTAGATACTGTTGTAGATCCTGGAAAATCCAGGAAAACGAGCTGTTGCTAAGATATGTCTTAATTCATTATGGGGGAAATTTGGGCAAAGGCAAAAATGAGTCAGTCTACATATGCAACAAATTTATAGCTATTTTACAAGATATTATTGGATGATTGAGTGGATAATAGAGATATCAATTTTATTAATGTCAATATGGTTCTGCTGAAGTTCAATTTCAAGGATTATTATGTGTAAAATAGTACAGCTAAAGATATTTTGATAGCTGCTTTCACTACATCAAATGCTTGGCTTAGATTGTACGATATGTTACATAAACTATGAGCATCTGTTATATATTTTGATACAGATGGTGTAGCGTATATTGATTTGGTAAAAGTTCTGTGGAAGCATATTGTATGTTAGGCGAATGGACTGATGAATTAGAAAACAACTGGATTACAGACTGGGTTTCAACTGGTCCAAAAAGTTATTATTATGACAAAATGATGAAAAAACAGAGATGAAGGTAAAGGGATTCACATTAAATTATAGGAGTATTCAAAATCTGAATCGAAAATCTGTGATGAGATTATTTGAGAGAAAGGTGAAGAAAAAGATAAAACTACAATAAAGTCAGATCATTGGAGATGTTTATACTAAAAATTTAGTCAATGTACAGGCTAAGAAAGGATTCTTATTTCAGTATGTTAAAAGAGTTGTTCTAGAAAATTCTGATACAGTGCAATAAGAAATTAAAATATGTTTATTTTATTGATGAATATTAATAACATTAAAATAATTTTTCTATTACATGAGTAGCATCCTATAAATTTTTAAACTTATTTTAATTGATTTACTTTTTGTATTTAGTTTCATGAGTGGGTTGTGTTTGCCCATTGAATTATAAGTGTGAGTCAAATGAAAACCATTAAAAAAATTTAAGAATATTATTTATTGTGCAGAAGTGGTACAAAGCTGTATCGCTTTTCAACATACTCTCCCCTACGCTCAGTGCAAGTCCTCAAGAGCTTACAAAGCACATAAATTCCCTTCGAAAAAAATTCTTTTGGTAGTCTGTGCAACCACTCATGCACCACATGGCGTATCTCTTCCTCCCATTTCGTCTTTGAGTGGTCCAGACATATGGAAATCACTTGGGGCAAGGTCTGGTGAGTACGGTGGATGAGGAAGACTCTCAAAGTGCAGGTCTGTGATTGTTGCAACTGTTGAACAGGCAGTGTAGGGCCTTGCATTGTCATGTTGCAAAAGGGCACGTGCTGACAGCAATCGACGTCGCTTTGATTTGACTGCAGGTTGCAGATGATTTTTTAGGAGATCTGTGTGCGATGCACTGGTGACACTGGTCCCTCTGGGCATGTAATGCTCCAAAGTGACGCCTTTTTCGACCCAAAAGAGAGTCAGCATAACCTTCCCTGCTGATGGTTCTGTTCGAAATTTCTTTGGTTTTGGTGATGAGAACTGGCGCCATTCCTTGCTCGCTCTCTTCGTTTCTGGTTGGTGGAAGTGAACTCAGGTTTCGTTCCCAGTAACGATTCTTGCAAGGAAGCCATCACCTTCTTGTTCAAAGCGCCGAAGAAGTTCTTCACAAGCATCAACACGTCGTTCTCTCATTTCAGGAGTCAGCTGCCGTGGCACTCATCTTGCAGCCACTTCGTGAAACTGGAGCATATCAGGCACAACGTAGTCTGCTGACCCACGACAAATTTGTAAACATGCTGCAATGTCATTCAGTGTCACTCGGCGGTTTTCGTTCACTATGGCTTCAACTGGTGCAATGCTCTGTGGAGTCACAACTCGTTGTGTCTTACCTGGACGAGGAGCATCTTTCACCGATGTCTCACCATTTTCGAACTTCCTACTCCATTTGTAGACTTGCTGCTGTGACAAACATGCATCACCGTACTGAACCTTCTATCGTCGATGAATTTCAGTAGGTTTTACACCTTGACTACGCAAAAACCGAATAGTAGAACGCTGTTCTTCCCTGGTGCAAAGTCGCAAGTGGGGCGGTCATCTTTATACTGATACTGCGACGGTATGTGTGCATCTGCACTACGGTGCCACTTACAGGCCATTCTGCACGCTGTTCGTAGCATGCTTACCAACTTACAGGATAACGGCGGGAAATTTCGATTTGTTATTACAAATTTAAGGTTTTCATTTGACTCATCCTCGTATCTCCTAGTGCACTCAAGTGACCCATTTAGTACTACTGAGCATACTAGAGAAAAGCATCATAATATTTATGACAAATTAAGGTTCAGCGTTTTGCTCACCCCTTCAATTTCAAATATCATTTATTGATTTAATTTTTTTATCTATTTTGGCGGGTGGGGTGGGTTTGATCATTAAACACCCTAGCGCACTGAATTTACCCTCATACTACTTTTGTACTCGCGTGTCAGGTTTTTTGGCACCGACCTGTCACACAATTTATTCAACAGCAAGTGCATAGTAACAGTTTTGTGCATCAAGGATCGCGATACCTGCGGAAACTGGCTGTTGAGCTCCGTAATCGTGAAGCAACGGTTCTCCAGGATATTCTGCCACACCACTTGAACCAGGTGATCACTGATGAAGAACTGTTACGCACTGTGCTCTTCATCATGGATATTTGACAGAAAAAAAACCTTCACCAGCTATGCATCATCTGCTCATGCTGTTCTGCCCACAGACCTGACAAAGCTGACAATGAATTTCGATGGGCGCTAAGTTTTGTGCGTTAAAGTACAAGAAACCTTGAGGATGTCTGGAGAGCGAACAGGAATGGCAACAGGCGGGACCTCTCCAGCCATCATTTGTTTGGCACATGATAGAGCTCTAGCGAATGCGCACTTTTCCCATCTACATACATCTACATTGAAGGAAACATCATGGGTAAATTTACTTTCTGGACTCGGCTTATAGATACTGTTGCAACAGCATATTGCTAACACATTTTTAGAATACTATGGCGTCATAGCTGAGGTGAAGTAAATAATTTGACACCTCCAAAGATTTCCTTGTACTTAACCTCAACTAGATCCCAATAATTTTGGGCAACAGTTGTTAACGATTGTACTTTTCTAGCAATACTTTATCTTCATTCTCCCCTCCTCCACCTGACTCATACTTAGGATTTCACAATCATTATGAGACATGTTTGGAAAATAATTTTGATCTAAACATAACACACTGCATTTTTTGCACAGTGTGAATACCCTTTAGGCATTTAGATATCGCTACAACATACTAAAAGCAGTTTAGGCGTTTAGATACTGCTGCAACATAATCATTACATTTTCTGATGCATTTAAAAATATTGTGGCATCATAGATGAGGCAAAGTAATTAATTTGAGATCCATCTAGATCCAAAGAAAACTGATGCAAATATTCTACTTTTGCTTATCGGCGAGTTTTGCAGACATTTTGGAATATTGTGATCTCATAGTAGTGCTGAATAATTAACATAAGACTCTGTTGCATGCTAAAAGATGTGTGGTCCATAGATATGACTACTCTGCACAGACTACAGTTGTTAACAGTAAGAACACCTCATGGTACAGACAGCGAACTTTTGTCGCATTTTAACAGTGGACCATCTGTTTGTGAGAGGAAGCAACTGGGATGTGAAAGAAGAGTTGATTTCATTTCGCAATTTCAGTGTATACAGAATACTATTTGAGGTAAAACTGTTCGACCACCACATATTCCCAAGTCATTATATCTGTGTTACAGGCAAACATCGGTTTTTAATGATTTGCAGAGAATATGTTACATATCGGTTCCAGTATTGCATGGTGAATGATATATGATATATAGCTTTGAATAGAAATTGCCAACATGATATGTGGACCAGTCTGTAGACTTATTTTTGGAACCCAGTAATGTAAACATAGTTGACAAAATTTTCGATATTTCAGGCTATTTAAATACCTAAACGTATTTATCATATTATAGTTGGTGAACAGGCTAGATGGAGGTACATTGCAATGGTAATTTTAGACTCTGACTGGAGGAGGCGAGAGACATGTATCATGCAGTTTTTCATAAATAACTATGTTCGTTTGGCTAGTTTCGACCACAGACCAGGTGGGACACTACTGTGTAGTTTGCTCTTTTCATTTTAATGGTGACTAAAATTCTAGGCTATGACAGAAGGAGATTCGAGAGATGTAGTATGTTATGTAATCTGTCATCAAACAATTCAATGTAAATTTTATGCACAAGGTGTGATTTCTGTGCATTATTTTAATATTCTACTTTAATTGGTTGGAAAAAGGAAAGTGATAGGTATAAAGTGGGCAATTGGCCTGTACATAAATTATGTCAGATAGCACCAGACATGGTTTTTAATTTCCCACTAACACTATTGCGCTATTTCTGCAACCTTGTATTTTTGTTTTTCTCCTGCATATTTAATACTGCGCTGTAACTACATCGACGTCTATACTCTGCAGACCACAGTGAGGCGCATGGTAGAGGGTATGTCTCATTGTTCCAGTTATTAGAGTTTCTTTCTGTTCCATATATGGAGAGCAGGAAGAACGATTGTTTGATTGCAACTATGTGGGCAGTAATTATTCTAATACTGTCCTCACAATTCCTTTGTGAGCGATACATAGGGTGTTGTAGTATGTACCCAGAGTAATCATTTAAAGCTGGTTTTTGAATCTTCGTTAGTATACGTTCTCAGGACAGTCTATCTCCAAGAGTATTCCAATTCATTTCGTTCAGTATATCTGTGAGACTCTCCAACAGGTTAAACAAACCTGTGACCATTTGTGTTCCCCTTCTCTGTATACGTCCAATATCCCATGTTAGTCCTATATGGTACAGGTTCTACATTCTTGAGCAATATTCTAGAACCAGTCGCACGAGTAATTGCTTGTACTTCCCCCATATCGTACCAATAAACTGAAATCTTTCACTTGCTTTATCCATGACTGAATCTATGTCATCATTCCATTTCATATCCCTACGAAGTGTTACATCCAGGTATTTATCTGAGTTGGCATATTCTAATAGTGACTCACTGATGTTATAGTCGTTGGCTACTACATTTTTCGTTTTATGAAGTGAACACTACGTTTATAAACATTTAAAGCACATTGCCAATCTGTACCACTTTGACACCTTATCAAGATCTCACTGAATATTTACGCAGCTTCTTTTAATCATTATTTCATTATGCACTGAAGCACCTAGGAAACTAGTATAAGCATGCGTATTCAAATACAGAGATATGCAAATTGGCAGAATACGGCTCTGCCATCGGAAATGCCTATATAAGACAACAAGTATCTGGCGCAGTTATATGGTCGGTTACTGCTTCTGCAATGGCAGATTATCAAGATTTAATTTAGTTTGAAACTGGTGTTATAGTCAGCGCACGAGCGATGGGACACAGTGTCTTCGTGGTAGCGATGAAGTGGGGATTTTCCCGTAAGAACATTTCACGAGTTTTCCGTGAATATCAGGAATGTGGTAAAACATCATATCTCCGACATCGTTACGGCCGAAAAAAGATCCTGCAAGAACGGTAACAACGACGTCTCAAGAGAATCGTTCAACGTGACAGAAGTGCAACCCTTCCACAAATTGCTGCAAATTTCAATGCTTCAACAAGTGTCAGCGTGTAAACCATTGAACGAAACATCATCGATGTGGGCTTTTGGAGCCAAAGGCCAACTTGTGTACCCTGGATGACTACACAATACAAAACTTTACACCTTTGCTTGGAACTGTCAACACCTACAGTGGACTGTTGATGGCTGGAAACGCGTTGCCTTCTCGGACGAGTCTCGTTTCAAATTGTATTGAGTGGATTGATGCGTACGGGTATACAGACAACCTCATGAATCCGTGGACCCAGCATGTCAGCTGGGGACTGTTCAAGCTGGTGGAGGCTCTGTAATGGTGTGGGGTGTGTGCAGTTGGTGTGATATGGGACCCCAGATACGTCTAGATACAACTCTGACACTCTGATGTGTGACATGTACATAAGCATCCAGTCTGATCACCTGCATCCATTCATGTCCATTGTGCATTCAGACAGACTAGGGCAATTCCTGCAGGACACCATACACATCCAGAATTGCTACAGCATGTCTCCAAGAACATGCTTCTGAGCTTAAATACTTCCGCTGGCCACCAAACTCCCCAGACATGAACATTATTGAGCATATCAGAGATGCCTTGCAACATGCTGTTCAGAAGATATGTCCAACCCCTCGTAATCGTAAGGATTTATGTACAGCCCTGCAGGATTCATCATGTCAGTGCCCTCGAGCACTAAGTCAGACAGTATTCGAGTCCCTGTCATGTCATATTGTGGCAGTTCTGCGTGATCACGGGGGCCCTACACGATATTAGGCAGGTGTACCAGTTTTTTTGGGTCTTCAGTGTAGATAACTGCATGAACTTTAAAAAGATTGATTTTACTATTGATATAGTCTCCGAGGTCATTGGTGTACAATATGAAACGGAAGGGTTCCAACACACTTCCCTTGGCACTCCCAAAGTTGCTTCTACATCTGACAGTGAGTCTCCAACCAAGATAACAAGTTGTGTCCTCCCCACCACAAAGTCTCAACGCAGTCATAAATTTCACTTGATGCCGCATATGATCTTTCTTTTGACAATAAGCGTAGGTGTGGTACTGAGTCAAATGCATCCCGGAAATCAAAAAATACAGTATCTACCTGATTGCCTTCTTTTAGTATGTCATGCGAGGGAAGTTCCAGTTGGCTTTTACATAATCGATGTTTCCGAAGTCCATGCTGGTTGGCAATGAGGTGGTCATTCTGTTCAAGATATCTCCTTACGTTTAAGTTCAGAATATGTTCTAGGATTCTACAACAAATCGATGTCAGTGATACTGGACGGTAGTTTTGTGGATCACTTTTACTACCCTCCTTGTAGTCAAGTGCGACCTGTGCCTCTTTTCATGAATGGGGCATGGTTTGTTGTTGAACGGATCTGTGATAGGGGCCAACTTAGGCGCAAATTCAGTGTGGAATCTGACAGGGATTTCATCCAGCCCTGGAGATTTGTTCAGTTTTAACCTTTTTAGCAGTTTCTCAACACCACTGACACTAATACTTATTTCATTCATCTTCTCAGTGGTACGAGGATTAAACTGGGGAAACTCTCCTGGGTTTTCCTTTGTAGAAGAACACTTTAAAACGAAGTTAAACATTTCAGCTTTTGCTTTGCTACCTTCGATTTCAGCTCCTTCTCCTTCGCTAGGGACTTGACACTAACTCTGGTGTCATGGACAGCCTTTACATATGACCAGAATTTCCTTGCATTCTGTGAAAGATCACTTGATAATATTCTGACAGCGTAGTCACTGTAGGCATCACACGTTGCTCTCTTGACAGCCAAATGTATTTTACTGAGCATCTCTCGATCTATAGCCCTACACTTTGTTTTACACCCATTACGCAGTAATTTCTATTTTTTTAGAATTTCCTTTACAGTGACTGTATACCAGGGAAGGTTCTACTGTTTACATGTATATCCAGTGCATGTTCCACTATACGTTTAAACTTTAGCCAGAGTTCCTCTGCATGTTCATGCCCTTTGCTGAAAGTTTGAAGTTCCTGATTGAGATATGACATTACTGATTTTTTTATGTAGTTTATGGAACGTGTATATCTTACTACATGTTTTAGTTGTCCTTTGTACTTCGGTAATTACTGTTGGCACAACTGTGTCATGGTTACCGATACCAGTTCCGATGTATACACCCTTAAAGCGGTCATGTCTATTTGTTGCCATTAGATCCAATGTATTTCCAAGAGTGAGGTTACTAACTATCTTTTATAGGCAGATTTCAGAGAAGGAATTTGGTAATCACGCCCAGAACTAACAGGACTGTCATTTTGCAAATTAATTGTTGGATGATTAAAGTCTCTGCAGCTGATGACAGTGTGACTGGCGAATTTATGTGCAAGTGAACCGAGGTTTTCTTTAAAGTTTTCGGTTATATCAGGAGATGAATCTGGTGGGCGATAGAAGAATCCAATTATCACTTTATGCCCACACTTGACACTGAGTGTTCTCCAAACAATCTCACTTGCAGCTCCAATTTTTACCTCAGTGGATATGAGTTTGTTGTCTACTGCAACAAATACACCGCCTCTGTTTTCCATTTGCCTATCCTTACACTCTTAAATTTTCCCCAAAAGTCTCACTACTATAAGTTCCAAGTTTCAAATAGCTTTCTGTACCAAGTATTATGAGAGCTTTACTGCATTTCATGGGCACTTGAAGCTCTGGTACATTCTTGCGAATGCTTCAGCAGTTTACCATTAGTATTTTAATACTTGTGGGTGGCATTGCTTTGGATCTTACACTGATATTTATCTGTTTCCTACAGCTGTCGTTATCTGAATTGGATGGAGAGTAGCCTAATCTAAACAGCCTTGTCTGCAGGTCATACATAGTCAGCACCTGAGTAGCAGACTCTGATGTGTAGTGCACATGAGAGCATTTTAGAGGGACCCTACAGTTCTGAACCTCATGGTGCAAGTCCAGAAAGTCTCAGCCGAGCTTTTCACACAACTGTCGAAGTCTCTGGTTCAGTCCTTCCACTCTGCTCACTACCAAAGTGCCACGATCAGTTCTGCAGACATTGCTGCCAATTGTGAGCTTTGTTGAAAGTCCAGACACAAGGTTGGTCTTCTCAACCTTGTCTGTCATTCGCTGGAATGACCCAAGAATTTATTGTAATGTGCGCCAAAGTCAGCATTTGGTTGTACCCTGTTCCGTCAATAGCTGCTGGAATTGCCTTTTCAACATGTTGAATGAGGCCAAGAGGCATACAGACTGAGTGCATCTGGCATCCTTTCCTGTTCCTTGCTGCCGTCATTCGCTGTATGTTCGAGCTGCCGACAATTAAAAGACCCTGCCCTTATGTGTTTGCCCTTTCCTGACACTGAACCAAAACAGATTTCCCAAAAACAGTTGAAGTGTGTCCCACTGACTACGATTCGTTGGAGATTAGGAAGGGTCATGAGTTCCCACTGATAAAGGTGATGTCATTGTTGATGTCAGTAGTTCAAGATCATCAGTAATGAAATAAGGCCAACAACTGATTTCCGCGTCAAGTACGACGTCTGTGGAGGTTCTACCTGTGTCAAAATGACTATACTTACACTACCACTGTAGCTGATTGGCTGGTTAGTTGGTTTAAGGGGTCAGATGGACAAAACTGCTTGGTTATCAGTTCCCCTGCAGCTGGAACGTTCGTGGCCCTTGCACAAGTTGTCAGCATGACAGCTGAGCGGAAGATGGGCAAACATCGCATTTGATTCAGAGTTATTTCCAGGGTACCTCAAGTCAAAGTACACTTTGACTCTGCAATTCAAACACTGGGATTATGTCATGCCACCTTGTCTGGTGCATGCTGTGAGAACCTATGTATGAGGGAAAATGGCACCATTATGACCATCAATTGCAGCCATTAACTCACTGATGACAGTGCTTGGCGTCAACCATTGCAAACTGTAACAGCGAAAAGATGCGACGCAGTTCGGCAAGTCACTCATGAAAAGAGCTGCAAATAGTGAACAACTTTCCAATTCAGCGCTACATGTAGTGAACAACTTCGCAGTTCATATCACGTCCTTGCTGTGGCGTAAAAAGTATCTTCCGAATCCTTGAAAATGCATCTAGTACACAAAAATCTTCTCATAGATTGGGAGGGGGGGAGGGTAAATAATAATATTAGTTGATTTCAAAGGCACAGTGACAGGTCACTTGGACTGGTGGTACACTCCAGTGGCATCAAAACCATGGAAACGTTATTAGGTGCTTTCTTCTGTCTTTTAACTGATCGCTATATAGGCTGGAAGGGGAGGTATTATTGTTTGGTAGTTTTTACTTTGGATGAAGTACCAATATTTATTAGATTTATTTGGTTTCACATCTGTCATCAGTGAAATATTATAAAACCTATTGCATCCTCATGGGAGTTCACTACTTGTGGAATGGTCTGAGATATCTGCTGACATACACCCAATCAAGAATATTTAGGGTTACAAGAAACTTGCAGTGCAATATCACAGATCAGATGATCTCAGGTGAGCCCACATCAAACAGTGATAAAGGTTTCAACAGCAACTCCTTGCTTACCTTGTAGACAGGCCTAGCATGTTACAATGGACAACGTAGAGCAACACATTATTGAATGTAGCCCAGCAGCGACCATGATTTTACATATAGAAATAAAATGTGCATACCTGTCGATTCTTCCATGATTTACAGTCTTCAGATATGCACCCATGTCAGGTGTTACATTTATTCTAATGTCATCCAGTCCACACTCATTGTAGAACAATCAGATAATTTCTACAAAACAGCATAAAAATAACTTGAGTAAACAAAGAACTGAAAAAAGTAACTATGTATTATATTACACCATGCAGTCACATTGACGTGAACACCTGTCAGGATACTGCTGCTCATGAACACACATTGTGAGCTGTGTGCCACGCTGCATTGCCCTGCTGGTAGGTGCCATCAGTCGAGGAAAAAGGAACTGCATGTAGTGGTAGACGTGGCTCCCAAGGATAGAAGCATACTTGTGCTGATCCGTTGTGGCTTCCAGAATGACGAGATCACCCGCGTAATGCCGCAAAAACTCTTCTCAGACCGCAACAGTTTGTTCTCTGGCGCAGACCCTTCTACAGATTGCTGCAGGGAATTTATTTTCAGACGTTTCACGCTGTACAGCCCAACTGCCTGATGGAATATAAGGCGAGCTTCATCTGGTAAGGCTGCCTGCCCCCACTCACTGGACGTCCAGTTTCGGTATTGGCATACAAATTCCAGCCTCTGTCACCAATGAAGAGCAGGCAGCATGGCTGCATGAACCAGTCGTCTGCTGCAGAGACCCATATATATAGCATCATTCGCTGAACGGTTATTGAGGAGATACTGTTGCTAGCCCCTTGGTTTATCTGGGTGGCCAGTTGCTCAACACATGCACATCTATTTGCCGCAGTCATCGTTCATATATGGTCCATGGTGCACAGCAGATGCCTTACCACCAGTTTTGGATAGCGCCATTAAGCCATGCATGTTGTACTTTAACAATGGCGGCATGTGGACAGTTAACAAAACTAGCCGTTTGGGAAGCGCTTCCACTCTTGTCCCAAAAAGCAATGATCACGCCCTTTTGGATGTCAGGCAAATCGATCCGTTTTCCCATTATGACACCTGCACTTTTTTCAATCCCTCTCCCCCACCCAACAATTTTTATATGCCCTCCACTGTTAATGCTGCCACCTGCCACCTGTGACTGATTATTGTACTGACGTTGAACATAGGTGATGGCCACATTAATGTGACTGAACTGTGTAAAAAGAAACTATAGGTTTCAGACCGTACACACTCCTTTGCCAGACTTTCGCAGATGACTTTCGTTAATCACTACTGTCTCTGTCGCTTTCTGTCTGTCAATTTATCTATGTATATATCTGTATGTATATCGCTCTCTCTATGAAGTAAGAGCGCTGTTCTACTACTTACTGCTGAGAGGAGCTTTCTGGGGCAGGAATACTACAGCCACGTTGTGACTCATATAGGCTTCCGTACTGTAGTCCGGGTGGGCTACAGCCCAGTGGGCGGCAATGATCCAGGCTGTGGTCTCGTTCTTAGTCCGATGAACGGTTCCCAGGCGAATGATGAACTTGTCAAATCTGCAAGAATTAATCAATTTTCAATTGCAAAGCAGACAGGCGATGTAAATAATTTTTACTGATAGCTCATGGTAATCAGTGCCACAGACATTACCGAACAGAAGAAAACACAACTAATCTCTAGTAAAACTGTATCAGGAGCCTTTTCGTGTATCCAAAGACATCCACAAACACAATAAAATATCAACAACGTTAACTCAACAATGTTCTTCTGAGTTTAGTAACACAATATGTTATTTGTGTAATGAGTGAGTCATCTGTGGAATATTTCAGAAATGGTTTAAATATGCTGAAGGTAAGCCATTACGTAAGGAAATGAAGAATAGCACTCAAATTCCTGCACAAAATCACTGTTGTTAGCATTTTCGAAAATTGTGGAAAAGTTAGTATAGAAGCTGTATCTTATCTACCTGACTACAAATAATATACTGTCTATGACTCAGTTAGGATTACAAAATAATTACAAAATAGATTATGGATATTTACACATTGCATTTGAAAGAAAATGACAAAGATTTTTGGGCAAGGGTAGGAAGAAACAGGTTAGAAGAGGCTGAAGAATGAAGAAATATACGATAAGATTAACTCGTTTAATGTAGTACAGAAAGTAAAAGTTGAGCTACTACAATAGGCTGAAGATATTGTGAGGATGGCTAATGGTTCTGTTTCAGAATAATGGTGGTAGCAAGGCCAGAGAGAAAGAGACCTTTGCAGAGATTAGGAACAATACGGGACGATATGCTACACGGAGACCCACAGTAGATTAGATTCTCAGGAAACTGGATGGAAGGTGCACATGACAGGATCTGCTGGCCGGGGGGGGGATTTGTTAGATATTGTTAGATAGGCGCATGATCGTCAAGGTCCTTCTCGCTCGCTAAACAAGAAAATGAGTGCCAGAGGGTTATAATTAAAATGTAGCTACTCATGGAGGTGTAGTGTAGTCTGTGATTATCGTGTGGCTGCGAGACTTGGTAGATAAACTAATGCGTAAACGCGGAACCGATTTACGCTGGAAAATAATGTTCCAGTTTCGACAACCACATGCAAATCTGGCACTGTACACGGTTTTTATGACGGTATGACAACCACAGTCTCATTTGAAAAGCCATGGTTGGTGAGTGGACAGTACGACTATCGAGAAGAGAATCCATGTTCTTTGAGTGAAACTGTTTTATGTGGACAACAGCAATTACTGTGCTACATTGAGAGTGTATCACTGACTGAAAGATCTGAGGAGCCGCCCAATGTCATTAAATGGTTTAATGACGACGATAGCGAAATTCTAAAACACAGGTGAACTTGGTATGGCATCTGAGAAATGAACGTGCCTTTCCTGGTGGAAGTTATTGACGAGGTTGATGTTGCTGTAACTGAACGTACAGCATGTACTCTGGTCAACAATATGGAAAGTTTTGCGATACAGACTGTGTAGTAACTGGAACCGCATGATCTGCAGCAACATTCTAAATTGGCGCTTTGCTTTCTGGCATGGAACGAAGTTCACGACATGTTGACAGGAAATACTCTATGGAATGACGAGGCAGATTTTACACTGCAGGATTCAGTGAATACATAGGACTGCCCAATTTGGGGTACCGTTAAATTGGGTGTTTTGCATGAGTAGCCATTGCACTAGCCGTATGTGACTGTATGGCATGGGTTCACAAGCAACTTTATCCTCGGCCCATTCTTCTTTGGAGACAATACACCTAGAGGGTCTGTCAGATGAACAACGACGTCTGCAAGTTTTGGAAACCTTATTGTACAGCATGTCACTGTTGCTTTGAAAGAGCACAACTGTGTGGACACCCCGTTTTCTTGCAAAACCACGGAGCGACGTGGCACAGTGTTAGCACAATGGACTCGCATTTGGGAGGACGATGGTTGAAACCCCCATCTGGCCATCCTGATATAGGTCTTCCATAATTTCCCTACTTCGCTTCAGGCAAATGCTGGGATGGTTGCTTTGAAAGGGCACAGCCGACTTCCTTCCCCATTCTTCCTTAATCTAATGGGACCGACGACCTCGCTATTTAGTCCCCCTCCCCTGCCCCCACTCAATTCACCAAGCAGCCATACAAGATGGGGCAACACCTCATTCTGCTCGCCAGTGAAATATCTGCTCAATGCAACCTTCGTCAAATGTGTTATCTCCAGAATTTTTCCAGATATGTAACCTACAAAATCACCTGATATGGATCCATAAGATTTTTAACTCTGAGGATATCTAAAAGATCGTTATTGCTAGGGACAGATTCAGTCTCTGCCTGTCCTGAACGCCAGTATACAGGATCATGTTGTTTTATGGATGCAGCATCTCGTTGTCGTTCCTGGTGCTCGTAATGAACAAATTTTGTAAGTGGTGGTTAAAAATAATATCAACATTTGGCCTTTCTCACTTGTTTGACCTTTCGAATTCACGTTCCATTCCTAATACATTACACATGGAAACATTTCTATAAGTTTTTATTGCATTCACAGCACCTGATGTTCACCTGGTAGCCGAAACTGGAACTAATTTTTATCCAGGATTAGGAATGACTCGAGTATTAAGCTATCAGGCATGATAGAACTGCGAATTTATTACATGCCACCATTACTTTTTCTTGCGTGTGTCAACGAACTGCCATCACTGACATTCCCATATGCCAAATTTGTTTCCTTTCCAGTTCATACACACATATCAGTAAATTGCCAATCGGTTAATGAAATGTTCACAGTTATTAATAAATATCTTCTAGCCAGTTCCTTATAAGAAACTTCGAGAAAAAAAAATACTACACGCTGCTCAGATATTGTGCACTATCCTTGTAAACTCCTAAAATATGAGGACATGACAAGAGTAGAGATCTACAGTGTTAAATTATTGAGACAGAAGCTTAATAATAAGTTTAACTGCGAGGTACATAATATGAAACTCTTGAAGCACCTTTACAAATTTTTATTTGCGATGCAGATGCTGCCACACATAAATGATATAAAAATTTAAAAAAAAAGGTTCCACGATTTGCTTAATTTCATTGCCTAATGTAATCCAGTATCATTGTTGGGTAACTTAACACACCAGGCATAATTTTTCTGTGTCCAAAAACATGTGATACGAATTATTAATTCTGCCAGTTAAGAATTTCCTACACAAACCTGTCCAACCAAGTGCAGATACTAACTATTGCTTCAAAATGTGTATATTCGTTAGTAAAATTAGTCATAAATAACATACCCTTTTTGATATCAAGTGATCAGTTTATGCAATTCGTAAGAGAAAAAAGAATACTCTTCTAAAGATTTAACATCAGTAGTTTTGTACAGAAAAATGAACATTATTAAAGCACACATAACACAGTTTTTCATACCATAAGATCAGTTTATGCACTTGGTAAGAGAGAATACTCTTGTAAGGATTTAACATCGGTAGTTTGGTACAGAAAAATTAACATTATACAGAACACACATTTTAATAACTTGCCAGCAGCTATATAGACTTTAACTACTAATTATGTTTGGTTTAAGGCGAATTGTTTGGGGCTTAGTCATTCTACTGCATTGACGAACATCTTAGGTGAAGTGACTGATTTGTTTATATTATAAATAGACTTAATATTTCGTAACATCTAGGCACTGTTGATTTTCAGTGCACTAGTATAATCAATGTAAGCAAATGTTACAAACAATTTTTTCCACTTTGATGATTTGTGGTTACAATAGCTTAAAATTATCGTATAATCGCATGCTGCTGCAAATGTATGTGTGTCTGACAAGTCTGTTATTACTTTCCAAGTGAAAGTGTGTTTAAGAATTTTTAATTTACTCCCAATCCATGAGGACAATTTTGCTTGGGGCCTGTGTAACAGTCATTGTTGCATCTCATTTGCATATTAATAATGTATTATTCTTTCCTGATGTGTTCTAACTTCATGAGGATCTCCTGACTATGAATCTATCGAACGAAAAGTACATCGAATCTAATCAGTTCAACATACGACAGACAAAAGAACAAAGATGCTGCCCTTAAGTTCACAATATTTACTTTCTAAAAAAGCTGAAAAATGTGAGTGTGACTCTGATACTTCAAAAAAAGTGTGAGAGCAGCCAACACATGGTAAGCTAGGGTGAACATTCAAAAGAAACGACTAAGAGAGAAATACAAATTCAGTATCAACATCGATCAACCACATAATAAACACAGCGAAACGAACAGTTTAATAGATTTTCAGTGAAGTGCCATGGCACTGACAAGTTTCATTCCTAAATAGCAAACCTCACACTATGTTGCTTCAGCACACAGCGATCTCAGCGGCCATTGCTGACTGCTGCATACAGAAGTCGACTCTGATGCAGTTATTCTGGTGAACTACGTGTTCGTTTCTCCACTGCTGGTCGCTATGTATATGGAAGTGTGGAAACAAGTTAACGCCATTAATGTTGTACTTCATGTGCCACAATAACGAAAAAAATTCGAAGGCTAGCCTTCAGCGTTCTGTATGGGAACTTGATCATGGAACCCTTGTTACAGCTGATGGGTGTAGCAGGATTAACTGACCACATTGTTGTTTATGCCAGTGGTATTCCTGTTTTAGGATAGTGAAGACTTCAGACAATAAACTGGAATGATGATGAAAACCGTATGGTATGGTACAAAGGCAATAAATTACAAATTTTGATTTATAAGATTGCATACACCTTGTGGAAGAGCAGATTGTCTTTCAGTGAAACACTATACTGAAAGTCAGACCAAATTCTATACAATATAATGATAGTTGCAGGTTTTTAACTCTACTATTTGATGAACAATGAGTTTCATGAATCATGACACAATTGGAATGCACCAGAAATAATGCACAAACACGATAGTGTAGGCATTGCCCGACTTCCAATGCAGGTTGTAAGAGCATACTGTAACACAATCTTCACTACTTTATCAGAACATTTCTCATGGACAACAGTAGTATTTTTCTTTCTATATTTTTAGTACTTTAAAATGAACATAAACAGTCTCGACAATAAGAAACCTTTATTTTTGTGGTTACCAGTTTTGGTCGGTTTTTGACCATCTGCAGACCTCATATCATTGCAGTAGGTGTTGGTCGTGAATGGAGCAATTAGTATTACTCCACTTACTTCAACTGCTCAATATTCACTGCATTTGTGAGGATTCGATCTAACATTTGGACTCATCTTTCTATATCCCTGATGATAAGTGTTAAAAATTAGTGTGTGTAATATTTTCAGTAAATCATCATATCGACATTCTGTTTCCTCTATAAAACTCAAATTTAGTCTATTCAATTATGTTAAGCACCCCAAGTAAATTATATGTAAATATTGAAGCATTCACAAATGTAAATACTATAGTACATACTGTTTAAACATTTTTCTGATAAGAACAAGCACACTACTCGAATATATACATTGATGTAATACACTGTAAATGTTAGTAAAACTGGAAAAGTTAATTATTTGATTAAGTATAACTTAATGTTAATATTTTGTTACAACTTCTAGTTTTACAAATTTTAAATGTAACTCTCAAACACTTTATTGTTGTGACTGATCAATCAGTGTTTACGTTTTGTCACGTTTGCGACAGTGCGATATAACTGAACTAAAAACTATTTCAGTGATTGTATCTTGTAAAGACTGTAATTCTGACAATTAATGAATTGATTTTTATTGTGACGACCACTTAGATAGTCATGCATCTCAGCCCACAAAGTCTGTACACATACATATGAGACCAATCTTACGTTATCTTCTGTAGGTTTTATATTTGGAAAAATTACCATGAATTTAATACAATGAAGTAAAAATTTGAAATGGTGTGTTCATCTTTCATTGGAAAGCCCTAAAAATGCTTAACACAACAACAAGGGTGGAAAATAGTGAAGTCTTACACCTTTGCTTTATTGATGACTGAACAGAAACTAAAAATAATTGTTATAACTTTTACCTTGATGCTACCCAACTCAAATTGTGTTTTATCAGCTTTGAATTAATTATTCAAAAGGGTCATAACATGCAGCTGTAATATTTCATTTTATAAATGAACTAATAGCAACTAAAGCACTGCAGATGCTGTAAGTCATGGGATACCTGTAATAACAAACGGACATTTTAAAGAATACTGTTACAGTTTAAAACAAGAATTATATGACAAACATTATTTGAAACTAGTCTGTAATTGAAATGGAAGCAGTGTACACTTATAAAGGGCTTCATACTGCAGTGGTAATAATTTTAAAATGTAATTACTGATATAGAATTGGACTTCAACAACAACTGAGACAATAGATAAGTAGTGTTAATGTTATTTTAGTGAGATTTGAGCATTGAGTGTAAGTCTTTGAACATGGTATTTTTTGTGATCTGAAAAGATGTAGCAATACGATTAAACAACAGCCAAATTCGAACACCCTTGCAGGAAAAGTTAAGGTTATGAACAAAATCTCAGGAGTTTACTTTTACAGAACAATTCTTAGATTGAACACTTGCTGAGGGAGATGCAGATTATGAAGAGGTAGCTTGGCAGTCTTATATTCCATATAAAAAGTAGTATATGTAAACTGGACCATCAAGTAGTGGGAACAAAAAATAAACCAGATGGTTACATAACAGTATTGAAGATTCAAAATGCCTATTACAGTGTGAACATGACAGCACACTTTCACAAGTGAGCTGGTAAATAAGAATATCCAGGTGGTTGGAGTCTATGACAAAATTAATAGATCAAAATACCCTACAGAAGCAGGCAAATGCTCTAGTTGATGTAGTTGAATCTAACATTGCAAATGTAGAATCAAATCTTACTATTAGACGAAAAAAGACTTTGAATAATTTTGAAATACTTAAAACTGTCATAATGCAGGATAATTAACTTTTGAAACCAGAAATAACTAGGACTAAACCGAATCTTGAAGAGAAGTTGAAACTTTTTGATTTCTGTTATTAATAGCGAAACAGTGGATGAAGAATGAATAGTTGCTAATGAGGTAGATGCATACAAAAGCAGTGTGTGACACATTATTTGGAAGCATGTTGAATTACAAGAAAATCTCTCTACAAAGCATTTTGTTAATAACTGTGGTGGTATTTGGCGTAACACACCTCTAATAAAATTTCCTAGGGTTGTAAATTACATCCTATCGACTTTGCATAAAACTCTTGTGACAAAACTTTCTTTAGTGACTGATATGGTTAAAATTAAATTTGCAAAATGCTTTTGACAAGTATGTACTTTCATAATTAAGTCAGAATGTCTGTTCTCTTATGTTCTATATTGTTATGTATTTCAAAAATGTGTTCCAAACAAATTTTTCTCAGAATCAGAAGCGAGTTTTTGAGTGGGTCTGACTATATAGAGGGAAATGAGAGTACAACAGAACTTTTTGAGAAATGGCATAAGAGAACAATACATTTGGTGAGATCTTTGGTGAGTTGACTCAAAACAAATGTCCTAAAAACAAGACTTCCAGGAAAAGGGTCGTGAGGGATACTTCATGAGCCAGAAGTCCCAAATGAATATTTTCTAAGCTATGTTGACAAGCTGGACAATCTTAGAGACAAATGAGAGTCAGAAATTTAATCAAGGTGCAGTTGACAGTTATAAACATCGATATGGGATAGAAATTAAAATGGGAAAATCAGGGAAAGAAAGAAGTAGGATACCTCAAGAATGACTGTCAGGGATTTTGAAATCATAAATGATATTTATGTAAATGAGAGAAATAGGAATAGGAAGAGAGAATTTTAAGATAAAGCTAGGCCATTGGAGGGAAATAATGGATCATAAGATAATAGCGATCAGATAAGGAGGGAAATGTTCAGTGAAACTTATGGTTGTTCCATTGCGAGCTTGTTAGTTTGGAGGAAGAAATATGTAGCGAGATATGGGCAGTAATTACGTGATCCAAGTATAGAGGAAAGAAAATCAGACTCGTATATCTAGAACAAAATAGGAGCCTACAAACCGAATATAGTATACTCTGATAGGGAGTTCAGGAAAGCAATGCATTTTAATCCAACAGACAACAGAAATCCTAAATATTGAAGAAATTTCACATAAGAGTGGGCTGCAGAGATGCTCTCAAATGCCCATAGCCTGTTGGGAAATGAAATTTCAAACAACCAGGAAATGACAAATAATAATAATAATGATAAATGAGGTGTAGATAACTTAGTTATTATTGAGAAAGCACGAGTGAAACGTTGCTATTTCCAATGATGTAGCTGATGTGTTTGATGATCATGTACAGGGGGTAAAGACATTTAACCATTCAATTGTAATAAGACTGATGATGAAATTGATAATTAAGATAAATACAATGCTAATTGTGATGAAGAAACTGGCAGAATGGTTAATATCGAAATTACAGATGGAGCAGTGGAAGTTAATCATGTAGACAGTCGTAATGCAAATAGCTGGAGCAGTCAGGTTGCTGATACAGAGCTCCATTTGAATCACATTTTTGGCACTCAATAGGTCTTTAATCAGTAACAGAAATAATAAAGTGTGTGTGGAAAATTTAGATAATGGAATATGAGGTTTTTGTTCAGAAAAGTTTGTAGTGACAATAACAGAAACCGAAAAATCGAGACTAATAAAAAAACGAGTCTGTGAGATGATGCATCCAAACGGGTGAGAAGAAAATAATAGATTGGATAATGAAGGGAATCTGTACCTGGTAAATATTCTTCCAATAAAAACTGTGGAATCAGGGCGGAAAATTATATGACTATTAGGATATTACAAACAGAAAAGAAGGCATCATGAAAAAGGTAGGTCACAAAATGGGTTTCAGTGAAACTCAAGATAATCTGTTTCATAATGGAAATGATAAAAATCTCTGTTACCCAAGTGGAACTCCTTATATTTACATTCAGGCAGAAAACTGGGAGTCTAACAGTTTGAAACATCCTGGCTGACGAGTCTCTAGAAGTTCATGAAACATGAAACATGACCATGACTGTAATGGTGGTTAAAATAAATGCAGTGCTGGGAGATATGATAAAGTAGTGAAAGAACAAAATGTTACTATTATCGACTGGTGTTGGAAACATAAAATTTATGCAAGAATGTCTAGTTATGGCGGATTTCAGTTAAACAACCGTATTACATATAGACAAAATTGTAAGAACTGGAGTGAAATTTGACTGACCAATAAAGAACTAATATTGACTCACCCCTAAAAGTTTTTTGATAAAGACAATTAATTAGTCTGACTTATATAAGTAGAACATCCAGATTAGGGAACTTAGTTTGACTTATGTAAACAGAACGTCCAGATTAGGGAACAGGCAACTCATGACACGAATCAGCACTAGAACAATTAATAGAATAACAGTTTTGGTCTAAGACCATCGTCCAGTTCTCAAATCAATGCTAAGGAAACAAAGCATCATATGGACAGTGATAATATAAAATCGTTATCTATGGAAACTTACAAATTACATACCACTCACGCAGAAATGTAAAATCACAATAATTACGAAGCTCTTCAACAATAGCAAAGCATGTAAGGATTGCCCTGCATCTGTAGTTATCATCATGCACAACAACAACAAGCAACTGACCATTTTATTAGGGCATAACTTGAGTAATCAAAGTATTGTAATCTCAAAGATAATACCACAAAGATGTCTAATCGACATGGGCAGTATCACACTTGGGTGATTTTAAAAAAATTATTTTACTTTGTATCACATCAAGAATACATTACTGAGACTGAAGAACATGGTGTTAATGGCAATAACATCCACTTAACGTAGATTTACTGTCTGATTTACTGTATGGTTAAATGATGATGGCGTACTCTTGGGTAAAATATCTGGAGGTAAAATGGTCCCCCATTCGGATCTCCGGGCGGGGACTACTCAAGAGGATGTCATTATCAGGAGAGAGAAAACTGGCGTTCTATGGATCGGAGCGTGGAATGTCAGATCACTTAATCGGGCAGGTAGGTTAGAAAATTTAAAAAGGGAAATGGATAGGTTAAAGTTAGATATAGTGGGAATTAGTGAAGTTCGGTGGCAGGAGGAACAAGACTTTTGGTCAGGTGACTACAGGGTTATAAACACAAAATCATATAGGGGTAATGCAGGAGTAGGTTTAATAATGAATAAGAAAATAGGAATGCGGGTAAGCTACTACAAACAGCATAGTGAACGCATTATTGTGGCCAAGATAGATACGAAGCCCACACCTACTACAGTAGTACAAGTTTATATGCTAACTAGCTCTGCAGATGACGAAGAAATTGAAGAAATGTACGATGAGATAAAAGAAATTATTCAGATAGTGAAGGGTGACGAAAATTTAATAGTCATGGGTGACTGGAAATCGAGAGTAGCAAAAGGGAGAGAAGGAAACATAGTGGGTGAATATGGATTGGGGGAGAAAAATGAAAGAGGAAGCAGTCTGGTAGAATTTTGCACAGAGCATAACTTAATCATAGCTAACACTTGGTTTAAGAATCATGAAAGAAGGTTGTATACATGGAAGAACCATGGAGATACTAAAAGGTATCAGATAGATTATATAATGGTAAGACAGAGATTTAGGAACCAGGTTTTAAATTGTAAGACATTTCCAGGGGCAGACGTGGACTCTGACCACAATCTATTGGTTATGACCTGTAGATTAAAACTGAAGAAACTGCAAAAAGGTGGGAACTTCAGGAGATGGGACCTGGATAAACTGAAAGAACCAGAGGTTGTACAGAGTTTGAGGGAGAGCATAATGGAACAATTGACAGGAATGGGGGAAAGAAATACAGTAGAAGAAGAATGGGTAGCTTTGAGGGATGAAGTAGTGAAGGCAGCAGGGGATCAAGTAGGTAAAAAGACGAGGGCTAGTACAAATCCTTGGGTAACAGAAGAAATATTGAATTTAATTGATGAATGGAGAAAATATAAAAATGCGGTAAATGAAGCAGGGAAAAAGGAATACAAACGTCTCAAAAATGAGATCGACAGGAAGTGCAAAATGGCTAAGCAGGGATGGCTAGAGGACAAATGTAAGGATGTAGAGGCTTATCTCACTAGGGGTGAGATAGATACTGCCTACAGGAAAATTAAAGAGACCTTTGGAGATAAGAGAACCACTTGTACGAACATCAAGAGCTCAGATGGAAACCCAGTTCTAAGCAAAGAAGGGAAAGCAGGAAGGTGGAAGGAGTATATAGAGGGTCTATACAAGGGCGATGTACGTGAGGACAACATTATGGAAATGGAAGAGGATGTAGATGAAGATGAAATGGGAGATACGATACTGCGTGAAGAGTTTGACAGAGCACTGAAAGACCTGAGTCGAAAACAGGCCCCGGGAGTGGACAACATTCCATTAGAACTACTGACGGCCTTGGGAGAGCCAGTCATAAAAAAACTCTACCATCAGGTGAGCAAGATGTATGAGACAGGCGAAATACCCTCAGACTTCAAGAAGAATATAATAATTCCAATCACAAAGAAAGCAGGTGTTGACAGATGTGAAAATTACGGAACAGTCAGTTTAATAAGCCACAGCTGAAAAATACTAACACGAATTCTTTACAGACGAATGGAAAAACTAGTAGAAGCCGACCTCGGGGAAGATCAGTTTGGATTCTGTAGAAATACTGGAACACGTGAGGCAATACTGACCTTACTGCTTATCTTAGAAGAAAGATTAAGGAAAGGGAAACCTACGTTTGTAGCATTTGTAGACTTAGAGAAAGCTTTTGACAATGTTGACTGGAATACTCTCTTTCAAATTCTGAAGGTGGCAGGGGTAAAATACAGGGAGCGAAAGGCTATTTACAATTTGTACAGAAACCAGATGACGGTTATAAGAGTCGAGGGACATGAAAGGGAAGCAGTGGTTGGGAAAGGAGTTAGACAGGGTTGTAGGCTATCCCCAAAGTTACTCCATCTGTACATAGAACAAGCAAGAAAGGAAACAAAACAAAAATTCGGAGTAGGTATTAAAATCCATGGAGAAGAAATAAAAACTTTGAGGTTCGCTGATGACATTGTAATTCTGTCAGAGACAGCAAAGGACTTGGAAGAGCAGTTGAACGGAATGGATAGCATCTTGAAAGGAGGATATAAGATGAACATCAGCAAAAGCAAAACGAGGATAATGGAATGTAGTCGAATTAAATCGGGTGATCCTGAGGGAATTAGATTAGGAAATGAGACACTTAAAGTAGTAAAGGAGTTTTGCTATTTGGGGAGCAAAATAACTGATGATGGTCGAAGTAGAGAGGATATAAAATGTAGACTGGCAATGGCAAGGAAAGGGTTTCTGAAGAAGAGAAATTTGTTAACATCGAGTATAGATTTATGTCTCAGGAAGTGATTTCTGAAAGTATTTGTTTGGAGTGTAGCCATGTATGGAAGTGAAACATGGATGATAAATAGTTTCGACAAGAAGAGAATAGAAGCTTTCGAAATGTGGTGCTACAGAAGAATGCTGAAGATTAGATGGGTAGGTCACATAACTAATGAGGAAGTCTTGAATAGGATTGGGGAGAAGAGACGTTTGTGGCACAACATGACCAGAAGAAGGGACTGGTTGGTAGGACATGTTCTGAGGCATCAAGGGATCATCAATTTAGTATTGGAGGGCAGCGTAGAGGGTAAAAATCGTAGAGGGAGACCAAGAGATGAATACACTAAGCAGATTCAGAAGGATGTAGGTTACAGTAGGTACTGGGAGATGAAGAAGCTTGCACAGGATAGAGTAGCATGGAGAGCTGCATCAAACCAGTCTCAGGACTGAAGACCACAACAACAACAACGTAGATATAAAATAAATTACATTCGTTTCTGATTAGGAAAGCCTTATAGTAAGTCGATAAGGCAATTTTATCCATGAGATTAGAAAAAATTAAAAAAATCACTTGTATGAATTATGTATTAAAGAAAAAAGCTAATAAGCTAATTTTAATGCAAAGAATGAATAAAGTTTAAGATAAGAAAAGACAGGACAGTTTTTTTAAATATTTGCTATCAATTGGTTGTAGGTGGATATCTAAAGTTGCCATTCACGAGGCTGCGTCCTCAGGTACCTAATGTATGCTGGACAGAGTTTCAGCATATTTCATAGAGTACATTCCACGACTATGAAGTGCATCTTTTGTCACTGCTGTCCACAGGCACACTCGGTACTTTCAGCTGTTCCTTACTTGTACTTCAAGTCCTGCCATCTTCTGCACTTGGTGCATAATGCGATTTAGGATGGTCCACAAGCTCCTAGGTCTGTTGGGACCCTGGAGGAACTCATGTATGTTCCACACTAAGCCATTCCGAGTTCTGCAAACCACTACTTCCACCATGCTGTTTCTAGATGGAATCGTTCAGAAGTGAACCTCTTTCCAAGTCTACAGGGGGGTTTCCTAGATCTAAGTTGTTGCCTTTGAGTGACATCACAGTCTTGATGTAGTGGCAGCTCGGAATTTATGCATCATGTCTCCCATTCCTTTTCCAATGGAGATTGACTTTGTGTCTTCTATGGTTCGACCAGATAGCCATTCAGGGGTGTGGATTTTATTGTGCCGCATATTCTTCTTATTGCCACATTCAGCTTTGTATCAATCATGTCTGTATGAGCACTATTTAGGCGTACTGGGCATCCATAGTCACCAACAGAATAAACAAGTGAGAGGGCAGCTGTCTTCAGAAGTGCTGCCTTAGCTCCCCAACTTCTTCCACATAATTTGAATTGTGCATTGCTTTTTTGTTCTCATTTTTGAGGCTGTTGATGTTAGGTGTGTTCTATTTCGATTCAGGGTCACATCAAGATATTTTAGGGATGGATAATTTGACAGCAACTGATTTCAGAATACAATTTGAGGTTTATGGCCCATATGCCTGGTACTTATATGGAAGGTGGAAGTTCCACTTTCATTTTCATTTACTTTGAGTCGCTGTACATAAAAAACCTTATAATCCTAAGTGAGAGTCGTTTCTGAAGCTGTAAAATTAATAGATGTCATCAGCATAAATAAATATTCTCGCTTTCATTTTCGGCCAGTTGGCAACATATGATTTGAAATGTAGTGGGGCCAATAAAGATCCGTGCAGTAGTCTGTCAGTTAAATTGTACACTTTGGTTACTTGACCATTTACATGAATTTGTAATTTCCTGTTGGACAGAACGTTATTGAATATCTGTGCAATTCTTTTGCATGGAATTATTCTTAAGAACT
This sequence comes from Schistocerca americana, assembly GCF_021461395.2. Classification (NCBI taxonomy): domain Eukaryota; kingdom Metazoa; phylum Arthropoda; class Insecta; order Orthoptera; family Acrididae; genus Schistocerca; species Schistocerca americana. The sequence goes on from NC_060127.1 coordinate 200,611,078, forward strand.
TTAGAAGCATTCGTTTCCACTACGTTGTATCATATGCTGATGTTAAGTCAATAAACAGGGCTGTCGTTTTCTCCTGACGCTTGAAGCCCTTCCATATGTATGTTGACAATGTTGGCACTTGATTGCTGCAGCTGTGGTCTGATCTTAAGTCAGCCTGTTCTAAGGGAATGTTTCTGAAGATAGTTGGTGCTATTTTATTGTAGAGTGCCCTCTCCAACAGTTTATGGCAGATGCGCAAGTGTAATAAGTCTGTAATCTTCAGGCTTGTTGCCAGATTTAGACGGTTTTAGGATGGCAATTATCTTTGTGCTCTTAAAAAGATTGGACGGTCTGCTTGTTATGAGGATTTCATCAACCAGTGCAGCCAGCAACAGCACTTTGGGTGCAGAGATTTTTTTTGCGCAAATCCGAAAGGCTGTGCTTCAAACAGTTTAGACTTGAGCTCATGTGTCTTTCCATTGATTTCCGGTTTGTTGTCGTTCCTTACCACTGTTGTTAGAAAAAAATGGCTCTGGGCACTATGGGACTCAACTTCTGAAGTTATCAGTCCCCTAGAACTCAAAACTACTTAAACCTAACTAACCTAGAGACATCACACACATCCATGCCCAAAGCAGGATTCGAACCTGCGACCGCAGCGGTCTCGCGGTTCCAGACTGTAGCGCCTAGAACCGCTCGGACAATCCCGCCGGCTGTTGTTAGAATGACAATCCTATGCGCTATATTGTTATGATTTGTTTTGTGTCGTAAGGAATTTTAACATAAAACAGCCATAATAATAACTGTTAGAATAATGTTGTAACATATGACCAAAGCAGAACAAGAAGACTTCGAACTAATCACAGTTATGACATTACACACACACACACACACACACACACACACACACACACATGCACACCTTAAAAGTTATGAACACTTGTTCATTAGAAGAGTTGTGTTTCAAGCTTATAGCTCTTAGGGTATGCATTTTAGAGAATATGTTTACTGGACTTTTTTTCTTGTTTTGGTACATACTACCACTTTCCAAAATATGGAAAGCAAAGCCGTTCCAGTAGAAGAGATGTGATGCACAGTATCGAAGATAAAGAACTGCTCAGAGCTCTAAAGGTATGCTTTTTAGAGCTCATATTTATTTGCCTTTTTTGTTTTGAATGATCATTCCAGTCATATCCGTGAATATTGACCATCAGTTCTGAAGCACCCTATATATATATATCTGAGTGTGTGTGTCATGTTACATACATATTACAATGTATTATCTGACTAGTAAAAAACTAAACGACAATAAGGGAAACTACCACAAATGACACTGAAATATAATTCAAGCAAATGTGTCAATGGTATTATTATACACAATTTTTGAGTACCATATACCATACAATGCAGTGTGTCATATGTCTCAGTGCACAATGTCCCACAAGCAAGGAATACCTATCTGGATAAAAGGGTAAAACTGAGGACCACAAATTTTGCTAATAAGCTTCATGATGACAGATACACAAAAAACTAAACAGAATTAAAAATAAACGTTACACAGAGGAAAAAACTCAATGACCTACTGAAGAACGCTGTAAGCAGAAGTATTTTGCGTTTATTGGGAAAATTAAAATAATCTAGCATACAATATCAAGAGTTACAGCCAACAGCAATAACAGGGAAATGTATTTTCCAAAAAATCAGTAAGCAGTATCAAAATGTGCCATACTTGAAGGTAAATATGGACATGTGTGAATACCTGCTAGTGGTTCTTTTATAGTCATTCAGATGTTAGAACTTTGATTCCAGTCAGGTTGTGAAACAAGAAAACTAAAGTGCAGGCAAAAAGCCAGACTAGTTGTCACCTGGCTATGAGAAGGCTAGTTACGTGGTTCTTCCTTAGTATGATAATATTTAAGAGAAAATTAAACAACTGTTCAGAACAAGGTAATGCTATGATCTCTTTTCAGTCACATTGGCATGAAAGTATAGCACAATATAGAGATTGGACTAATCTGGGGTATGTAAGAATGAAGGTATTCAGCATGACAAATTTTTCACAGGTCAGGCTGTAAAAAAACAAGTTCTGAAGAGCATTCTTCACCAAGTAATACATGAGATCTAGCAGCACTTCTAAAGACTCGCAAATACAGTCTTTGTAATATAAATGATCAGATGGAATTGTTACACAAATCTGGAGAAAACTAGGAACGAATTTATTACAAGAGACTGAAACATGTTTTACATGATGAGACATTCTGATGGGATCTAAAATGAACAGGCTGATTTGAAAAGTAAGAAGTATTTAAATAATTGTGTAAAAGTTTTAGATATGCAGTGACATTTATGATTCTTGTCGTGGTTTCTGGTGCACAATATTCTGTATTTTATGGATGATTAGGCCCTGATAGCTAGTAATTTGGTATTGCAGTAGTTTCAAAAGAGTTTAAAAGTTATAAAACTTTTTCACCTCATACTGGTACCACCATGCATTGATATGTCTTTTCTTAAGACAGTGTTTTAAATTTTGATGTTAGCAAGTTTGATTTTTCTTCATATTTAGGATATCAATTACGTAGCAGTCTGTTACCCATTAATTACCTCCCCCTTTCCCTTCCGCTTTCTGGCCCATTTCCAACGCTTCCACCCCTATTTCGTCTTGGGCACCATTTCCCCCACCTCCTACAATAAGTTTGGTTATGTCTCAACCTTCAAACTTTAATGTGTTTACAAGGTTGGATATTACATTTTAAGCCTATTTTAAACTTTCCATGTTAACTATTGTCATTATGTGATTCATTCTTTTGGTCTTTCTGTTAAGATATTTTGATTTCATATTATTATGATAGAACACTACTCTGCATTCTTGTATGTTGTTATCCAAACTAGTTATTATCAGTTATGTCTTCAGATTAAAAAACCTATAATCTTAACATATTAAATTATCTATTTTTATAGTAATTGATAACGCCCCCTAAATGATATATTAAACTTCATGCCACTGCACACCCAGCTGCAGAGTGAAAATTTTATTCTGGAAACATCCCCCAGGCAGTGGCTAAGCCATATTTCTGCAGTGGTCTTTCTTGTAAAGTGCTAGTCTTGCAAATTTCTCAGGAGCGCTCTGTGAAGTCTGGAAGGTAGGAGATAAGGTACTGGTGGAATTAGAACTGTGAGGACCGATTGTAACTGGTGATTGGGTAGCTCAGTTGGCAGAGCACTTGCTTGGCAAATGCAGAGGTCCCGAGTTAAAGTCTTGACCTGCCACATATTTTTAATGTGGCAGAAAGTTTCATATTAGAACACAGTCTGCTGTAGAATGAAAATTTCATTCTATTAAACATGAATACTTTCCTCTATGTACCTTCTGGTTATTTTGTTGCTATGTATTAAATTTGTACTGTTATACAGAGTTTTTTATTAGTAAGTCACATTACACCTTATGGTACATTCAGAGAAATATGTGGTTTAGCGCCATAATATTTAGTAGGATAACAGCTTGTGACATTTGTATGACTTGTGAGAGTTGTATGGATTTACATTTCTGCTCTGTTGAGTTTCACATTGTTATTACATGTTACTAGTCGAATAGGTATTTTGATTAAGATTATTTGTGGCTGGTAATGGTCGATAATCGTTTATGTTTGTTTTATTTACTATTACTTCCCTAAATTCACTTCTTTACTTTTTCATTTATTTTTTTTACAGGTTCACTTACATTTACTACAGTGTTTACATGTCTGAACCAGAGTATCCTGTATTCATCCTGATCCCTGACTGACTCTAAGAAGCTCACTACTAGTTAGTCCGAGTGTCCACATCTACCTTAATGTCTGACACAATTTCATGTTAAGTGCTGATCATTTTGGGAAATGTATTTCCGTATTATTCATGTTGGCTATATAGTTGGATATTAAGTTTCAAAACGTGTTGTATATATATATATATATATATATATATATATATATATATATATATATTGGGAAATGTATTTCCCTATTATTCATGTTGGCTATGTAGTTCGATATTAAGTTTCAAAACGTTAATATATATATATATATATACGAAAAACATTTTTAAGGGATAATACAATTGCGTTATTAGAAATGTTCTGTGTTTGTACGAATTTTTAGGTTATCGAGCTTCTTCTGTTACATTTCAATTGTAGATACAGGCAGCGGACTCCAGGTACACCAATGCATGTCGTAATTAAGAAAATTCTCCTTGCTTGGTTTCGTTTCACTTGAGCAAAACGTACCTAATACTGGTATCAATGTTCTTCTTATTTCGAACCATGTACGATACACCACACTTGTAGCCTGTCATATTTCCAAACAGCACTTCTTAACAGAATTCTACATACAGGAGAGTGAGAAACAAAATCATGTACAAAAAATGAATGACGTTTTTTTCATTTGTCTGCACCTTACCGCACATTCATAACTATCGTCTTTGCCAACACTCACGGTCGATCGGTGTTTTAGTTTTTGTTTTTAAGAAAACATAACTTTACGATATCCTGGGGTCTTCCATCATGCACCTACACAATTGCCCCCACACTGTACGTTGACATGGTATGGAGACGTATAATGTTTCCTGCTTGTACATATTTATATTTGCTGGTAGGGGTCAATGCCCTTTGTTTGCCAGCTTCTCTTTTATTTAATGGAATGGATATGTCAGCTTATTCTATGTATGTTACAGTTCTACAACAAACTGAAAGACTATATACATAATATGATAGACGATTACATATTTCAGTTTAGCGCACTGACAATAATGTTCAGTTTGCTTCGGTCTTGCTGCCGGGTTTCGCGCTTGCTCACTGGCAGATTTGGTGCCTAAGAACTAGTCACTAACGGTCATCATGTCAGCTGTTACCGTCACACGTGCGTGCACTCACTTTCTTAATGTTCATTTCACATTCAGTGTCACACTTTCATCTGAGTATCACATATTAGAGAATTGCTGTGACGTTTGTCTTCATTCTGGGGTCAGTGGATGTGCGCTTATTGTTCAAAATCCGACGCTGTGGCAGAAGATCTCAATTTTTAAGGCCCGGGCGTCATTATTACCCGTCGTAGTCGCATTTTCAGCAGAGAGAACCGCCACCAAATCATCTGTCGATGAGGTAAGTACAGGTTCGAACAACTATAGTTCACTTGTTAATGTGAGCAACGACACTCAGGAATTATTTGGTCGCACACACATGTTCATGTCACTCCTCTTGACCATCCACTTGTTGAAAGATACATGTAGCCATCCAAAACATAGTATAAATTGCTTATCTTCATAGTTCGTTTATTCCTATGGAGTTTGGTTTCCAATGAAAAGTCATACCAGTATTGAGTTACAACAATATACATAACACGATAACTTATACCTATGGCTGACACTCCACCAATTTCTTATACTATGAACATAAATTTCTCAATATTTAAAACGTCATCAGATTTTCATTAACTGGGTTCTGTTACTACAGCTTTTTTTTTTTGTTAGTTTCAACTTCTCTTCATTCACATCACATATATAAATTATTTAAATACGCATTATCTTGATACAATATAAGCATATGATACATTTATACTTCATTTTACAGATAGGCTTTTATCAGTTATGGGAGTTCATTCCTCCCTTAGATGAAGGAGGGAAAAAGCATTGGAAATAGGACTAAAACATTACGCATTGCTGACCTAACTATGCTTGGCGCCATCTCTTTCGTTTGGGAGGGAAGAAAGGAAATACTCATGTACTGGTTCAAGAATTTATGAGGAAATGTTACTCATATAGTCATGAACTAGTTTCGCAAAAAAATTTGTTTCATAGAAATAATGTGTACCGACTGATCATTCATATTATGTCATGTTTTTCATCATATGCTACTGTTATTTACTTCAATTCACGTTTAGTTAAGTGTTAAATTCCTGGAAATGTCATTATTCAAGTTTTCACGTGACACAATAAAAATTAATTGGTTTTTGTAAAATCTCATCCTTAAATGTTTATTTGTACTCTGCAGCGAATAGGTACTGATAATTCTCACGGAGATATACTGCGAGGATGCATATTTCATTTGCCATTTGCCTTATGACCTTTGTATAAATATTCTTATAACTAAACTGTTTACTCGAGGTGCGGCCTGTTTCTTCATTTGGTACCTGCTACTCTGTCTTCTTCTGCGCTGTGACGATACACTGGTCGCTGAAAGAAAAAAAATCCTTAAAACTAACTTAAAAGTAATTGCATTACGTAGCTCAGTGGCAACTCTTACATTTGGTCATTACATCTGTCCGCAGATATTTCCATACTTTGTTTAAATTTATAGACATCGTTTATTCTGTTACCCTTAATGATTTACTCTGCAAAGAAAATTGACATTTCGTACGGTATTTAGTCGTTTGTCCTTAGCTTACACGCCTCGTATAATTTTTCATTATGCTTCCTTTTGCTTATTAATATGTTGTATGTAGCTTGGTATTTAATTAAATTTCTGTGTACATTACACTACCGGCCATTAAAATTGCTACACCATGAAGATGACGTGCTACAGACGAGAAATTTAACCGACAGGAAGAAGATGCTGTGATATGCAAATGACTACCTTTTCAGACCATTCACACAACGTTGGCGCCGGCGGCGACGCTTACAACTTGCTGACACGAGGAAAGTTTCCAACCGATTTCTCATACACAAACAGCAGTTGACCGGCGTTGCCTGGTGAAACGTTGTTGTGTTGCCTCGTGTAAGCAGGAGAAATGCGTACCATCACGTTTCCGACTTTGATAAACGTCGGATTGTAGCCTATCGCAATTGCGGTTTATCGTATCGCGACATTGCTGCTCGCGTTGGTCGATATCCATTGACTGTTAGCAAAATATGGTATCGGTGGGTTCAGGAGGATAATACGATTCAAAATGGTTCAAATGGCTCTGAGCACGATGGGACTTAACTGCTGTGGTCATCAGTCCCCTAGAACTTAGAACTACTTAAACCTAACTAACCTAAGGACATCACACACATCCATGCCCGGGGCAGGATTCGAACCTGCGACCGCAGCGGTCACGCGGTTCCAGACTGAAGCGCCTTTAACCGCACGGCCACACCGGCCGGCGGGTAATACGGAACGCCGTGCTGGATCCCAACGGCCTCGTATCGCTAGCAGTTGAGATGACAGGCATCTTATCCGCATGGCTGTAACGGATCGTGCAGCCACGTCTAAATCCCTGAGTAACAGATGGGGACGTTTGAAAGACAACAACCATCTGCACGAACAGTTCGATGACGTTTGCAGCAGCATGGACTATCAGCTCGGAGACCGTGGGTGTGGTTACCCTTGACGCTGCATTACAGACACGAGCGCCTGAGATGGTGTAGCCTACTCAACGACGAACCTGGGTGCGCGAATGGCAAAACGTCAAATTTTTGGATGAATCCAGCATTGTTTACAGCATCATGATGGTCGCATCCGTGTTTGGCGACGACGCGGTGAACGCACATTGGAAAGCGTGTATTCGTCATTGCCATACCGGCGTATCACGCGGCGTGAATGTATGGGGTGCCATTGGTTACACGTCTCGGTCACCTTTTGTTCGCATTGACGGCACTTTGAACATTGGACGTTACATTTCAGATGTGCTACGACCTGTGGCTCTACCCTTCTTTCGATTCCTGCAAAACCCTACATATCAGCAGGATAATGCACGACCGCATGTTGTAGGTCCTGTACGGGCCTTTCTGGACACAGAAAATGTTCGACTGCTGCCCTGACGAGCACATTCTCCAGATCTCTCATCAATTGAAAACGTCTGGTCAATTGTGGCCGAGCAACTGGTTCGTTACAATACGCCAGTCACCACTCTTGGTGAACTGTGGTATCGTGTTGAAGCTGCATGGGCAGCTGTACCTGTACACGCCATCCAAGCTGTGTTTGACTCGTTGCCAAGGCGTATCAAGGCCGTTATTACGGCCAGAGGTGGTTGTTCTGGGTACAGATTTTCAGGACCTATGCACCCAAATTGCGTGAAAATGTAATCACATGTCAGTTCTAGTATAATACATTTGTCTAATGAATACCCGTTTATCATCTGCATTTCTTCATGGTGTAGCAATTTTAATGGCCAGTTGTGTACATCTGCAGCCTCCTAAATGAGACATTACATCGTTAGGCAGCGTCGCTTGTTGCGCTCGCTAGACAAGCGCTGTCCTCGCCCAGCTGCTGCTGCCGCCGCCACTCACTTGACGGTGCAGTAGGCGGTGGTGAGGACCGCGGTTTTGGTGATGAGCGACCCGCCGCATATGTGGGTCCCGTCGCCGAGGACGAGAGCCTGGTGTGGGAACTGGCCGAGCCTAGCGGCTTTGCCGTCGGTGATGCGCGCACTCCCCTGTCCGTGTGGCGACTGTGTGCCTGAAACAGGACAGCAAGGTGCGGTACAGTTCTGCTGAACTCTCTGGGCGTTTTGCTAATCTCAGATCCAATGCCAACACACAACCTACATCTGATTGATAGGTACACACGGAAGGCTCTTCGTTCAGTACAATATAAAAAATTCACAAATAAAAATTACTTGTGGTGTAGCACTACAGACGCTTTTGGTTACAACACAGAAGTGTTGGAAATTATTTCTACCTTTTTATACCATTCAGTGTGCTTATATTTACTCTGACAATTCATATAGTGCTATCCCTGTTTTCGCTTTCTCCCTTCGTTTTTAGAAATTATGTCTAAAATTACTAACATTTGTTAATAGACAAAAATCTTCTACATCTACATTTACATTTATACTCCGCAAGCCACCCAACGGTGTGTGGCGGAGGGCACTTTACGTGCCACTGTCATTACCTCCCTTTCCTATTCCAGTCGCGTACGGTTCGCGGGAAGAACGACTGCCAGAAAGCCTCCGAGCGCGCTCGAATCTCTCTAATTTTACACTCGTGATCTTCTCGGGAGGTATAAGTAGGGGGAAGCAATATATTCGATACCTCATCCAGAAACGCACCCTCTCGAAACCTGGACAGCAAGCTACACAGCGATGCAGAGCGCCTCTCTTGAAGAGTCTGCCACTTGAGTTTGCTAAACATCTTCGTAACGCTATCATGGTTACCAAATAACCCTGTGACGAAGCGTGCCGCTCTTCTTTGGATCTTCTCTATCTCCTCCGTCAACCCAATCTGGTACAGATCCCACACTGATGAGCAATACTCAAGTATAGGCCGAACGAGTGTTTTGTAAGCCACCTCCTTTGTTGATGGACTACATTTTCTAAGGACTCTCCCAATGAATCTCAACCTGACACCCGCCTTACCAACAATTAATTTTATATGGTCATTCCACTTCAAATCGTTCCGTACACATACTCTCAGATATTTTATAGAAGTAACTGCTACCAGTGTTTGTTCCGCTATCATATAATCATACAATAAATGATCCTTCTTTCTATGTATTAGCAATACATTACATTTGTCTATGTTAAGGGTCAGTTGCCACTCCCTGCAGCAAGTGTCTATCGGCTGCAGATCTTCCTGCATTTCTCTCCAATTTTGTAATGCTGTAACTTCTCTGTATACTACAGCATCATCTGCGAAAAGCCGTATGGAACTTCCGACACTATCTACTAGGTCATTAATATATATTGTGAAAAGCAATGGTCCCATAACACTCCCCTGTGGTACGCCAGAGGTTACTTTAACGTCTGTAGACGTCTCTCCATCTCTCAATTGAGAACAACATGCTGTGTTCTGTTTGCTAAAAACTCTTCAATCCAGCCACACAGCTGGTCTGATATTCCGTAGGCTCTTACTTCGTTTATTAGGCGACAGTGCGGAACTGTATCGAACGCCTTCCGGAAGTCAAGAAAAATAGCATCTACCTGGGAGCCTGTATCTCATATTTTCTGGGTCTCATGATACGAGTTGGGTCTCACACAATCACTGTTTCCGGAATCCATGTTGATTCCAATAGAGTAGATTCTGGGTTTCCAGAAATGACATTATAAGCCAGCAAAAAACATATTCTAAAATTCTACAACAGATCGATGTGAGAGATATAGGCCTATAGTTTTGCGCATCTGGTCGACGACCCTTCTTGAAAACTGGGACTACCTGTGCTCTTTTGCAATCATTTGGAACCTTCCATTCCTCTAGAGACTTGCGGTACACGGCTGTTAGAAGAGGGGCAAGTTCTTTCGCGTACTCTATGTAGAATAGAATTGGTATCCCGTCAGGTCCAGTGGACTTTCCTCTGTTGAGTGATTTCAGTTGCTTTTCTATTCCTTGGACACTTATTTCCATGTCAGCCATTTTTTTCATTCGTGCGAGGATTTAGAGAAGGAACTGCAGTGTGGTCTTCCTCTGTGAAACAGCTTTGGAAAAAGGTGTTTAGTATTTCAGCTTTACGCATGTCATCCTTTGTTTCAATGCCATCATCCCAGACTGTCTGGATATGCTGTTTCGATCCACTTACTGATTTAACGTAAGACCGGAACTTCCTAGGATTTTCTGTCAAGTCGGTACATAGAATTTTACTTTCGAATTCACTGAACGCTTCACGCATAGCCCTCCTTACGCTGACTTTGACATCGTTTAGCTTCTGTTTGTCTGAGAGGTTATGGCTGCGTTTAAACTTGCAGTGATGCTCTCTTTGCTTTCGCAGTAGTTTCCTAACTTTGTTGTTGAACCACGGTGGGTTTTTCCCGTCCCTCACAGTTTTACTCGGCACGTACCTGTCTAAAAGCCATTTTACGATTGCCTTGAACTTTTTCCATAAACACCTGACATTGTCAGTGTCGGAACAGAAATTTTCGTTTTGATCTGTTAGGTAGTCTGAAATCTGCCTCCTATTACTCTTGCTAAACAGATAAACCTTCCTCCCTTTTTTTATATTCCTATTTACTTCCATATTCAGGGATGCTGCAACGACCTCGTGATCACTGATTCCCTGTTCTGCGCTTACAGAGTGGAAAAGTTCGGGTCTGTTTGTTATCAGTTTGTCCAAGATGTTATCTCCACGAGTCGGTTCTCTGTTTAATTGCTCGAGGTAGTTTTTGGGCAGTGCACTCAGCATAACGTCACTCGATGCTCTGTCCCTACCACGAGTCCTAAACATCTGAGTGTCCCAGTGTATATCTGGTAAATTGAAATCTCCACCTAAGACTATAACATGCTGAGGAAATTTATGTGAAATGTATTCCAGATTTTCTCTCAGTTGTTCTGCCACTAATGCTGCTGAGTCGGGAGGTCGGTAAAAGGAGCCAATTATTAACCTAGCTCGGTTGTTGAGTATAACCTCCACCCATAATAATTCACAGGAAGTATCCACTTCTATTTCACTACATGATAAACTACAACTGACAGCGACAAACACGCCACCACATTATTAGCAGTCACATAACAAACTTAGTGGGAGACAGCCTCCTTAAAATGATCCGAAGAAGCCCATTATGAGAGCACTGCTCAACCTATTTTATGGCTCAGGTTTTTTTAACTCTTTTTTTTTAAGAGCACCTTTTTGAAACCATTGACGAATCTCAGTAGAATCTCAGTAGAAATTCCGATTCGTGTGTCTACTAACACCTTAACGAACATGTATTTAATAATAATAATAACAATAATATATCATATGCACAGCATTGACAGAATCTCATTACATGTTCGTACTTCCCAAGTCAAACACAGGCACTTGATGTACACCCTTTGGCATAAAGCATGGCAGCGGCCAGCAGCTGCAGAGTCCGAGCCCTCGGCCATCGCAACATGCGACACGTGACCTGGCCACGCTGATGGTAATCTCACGAGGAGAACACTCACTCGCAATCCGATTTTCCCGGAAAAACTCAAATGAAATGATTGTATACCGTTGATAACCAGGAGCTAGTCTTTTCAGTTGATGACACATTGAGTGACTTGCGTATCGACGATAACGAAATGAAGATGAGAACAACACAACACAAAGCTCCGGAACGGAGAAAACCTCCGACCCGGCCGGGAATCGAACCCAGGCCCGCTGCATTGTGGTCATAGGCGCTGGTTACTCAGCTAAGGTGGGAAGGGGGGGTTGGGGGGGACGAGTTCCCAGACACTCCGCTCAGTGGAAGAGCGCTCAAAATTACCGAACACATGACTCAGCTTATCGGTAGATTTTTCCTATGTCTCTGAGGAAACGACGGTTTTCGAGTATTTTCTGTGTCCTTTAGCGTCTAAATACACTGCCAGCCAAAACGTAATGATCACTGTCCACCGCGGCGTTTGATGCCGCCTAGTCGCGTTGTGGGCACGTGACGCTGTAACAAAATTATGCGAACAGAGCACACATATACGAAGGGTCACTCTAGCCAAGATATTGGTTGTAAATGGGGAAATCCATTGAGATAAGCGACTTTCACATAGGACCGATTATTATTACGCAGAGTCTGTGAACTAGTATTTCGAGAACGGCGAAGGTGGTCGTATGTTCACACGGAGCTGCGAAATGAGGTAGAAGGACAGTGAAACTACCACTAGGAGGTAAATGGTTGGACGCCTACGACTCTTCACAGAACGTGGGATTCGGAAGCTTGTCTGATCTGTGAAGTAGGACAGATGGTGATCTGTGTCATCTCTGCTGATGGAGCACAATACTGGAGCACACACAAGTGTTTCAGAGGACAACGTTCATCGTACATTGTTGAACACTTAGTCTGCAGAAGACCACCCTTACGTGTTCACATGTTGACCCAACGACATCGTCAGTTACTACTGCAGTGGGCACGAGAGCACCGGGATTCCATCGTCGACCAATGGAAACGTGTTGGCTTTTCGGGCGAATCACATTTTTGCTGCATTAGATCGCTGGTCGCCTGCTGATGACGATCAGGGTGAACTGCAGCTGGAAACGTGGCTCGCGCCACAGACGCAAGCTGGTGGGAGCAGTACTGTGCTATGGGAGACTTCTCCTGCGCTTAAATGGGACCTACGGTGGCAATCGAAGACACGCTGACAGCTGCAAACCACCTGCATCCCCCTTCATGCTTGATGTCTTCCCTGACGGCGATGTCATCTTCCAGTACTGTAACTGTCTGTGTCTCGGAGCCAGAACAGTGCTACAGCGGTATGAGGACCATTATAGCGAGCTCACGTTGATGTTCGGCCAACAAATTCGCTTGAGGAAATCCAATGGAACCCATGTGGGTCGCTATCAGGCGCCATCAGCGGCGTGTGTAGATATCTAATGCCACGTACCTCCACAAACCTGCCAACAAACTGTCGGTTCCCTGATATGCAGAAACAGTGATGTATTTCTTTCGAAAGATGGACAAACAAACTGTTAAACAGTTGGTTATAATGTTTTGGTTCATCAATGTAGTTGGCACATTGGTCAGCATTACAGCTTCACACTTTTGCTCCCTTTGCGCCCTGTTTTCGAAACTTGATTATTATTGATATATTCTTTAGTTTTCCATTCATCTATCCACTTCTGTAAAAGACTGATATACAAATGTTTCCCAGTGTATATAGAAATAACGTTGTCCGTATTTCCCTACTAATTGTGTGTCAGGTGAATGAATTAAAAAAATGAATGAATGGAAAAGTTATCTAAAATTATTTCGCTGAAATTTCTGCGGCGTAGCTGTGAAATTACTGCCAATTTGTGAAATCTTCAGCAATGTTAAGGGGAGATGGTGGCAGTCTTGCACTGATATTTTTGTAAATCCATATCTTTGCCATTTTTTGTTCAATCTCATTGAAATTTTGCACACTTTTGTATAGAGATCTAATATAATTTTTTTTTAATTCAGAATTTTTAATAACAATCTAAGGCAGTGAGATAATTTTGAATTTTTTATTGTATTTTTATTTTAAGGTACACTTTTTCATAATTTCGAGGCAAATTTAGCAAATTTTTTAATGGTAAAATAATCTACACTAATAGGTGTACAATTACGTGCTGCAACTTTTTGGTAGATTAATACTATTATTTTCTGTGATATTTTGGATTTGAACATTTTTTACAAGCAAACTTTACAATATATTATCAATCACAAAACTGTGTATAATATCTCGATTACAATTTTGTCCCACTTAAATATTGCTTCAAACTAAAAGAATAGGTGTGCCAAGTTTCATTGCAATCCTTCCAGTAGTTTCTGATATATGTGTTCCTGAAAGCAGAAAACCTTGAGTTACAGAAAAATCATTTTAAAGTTTGGATGAAACGTAAAAAAAAAAAAAAAAAAAAAAAAAAAAAAAAAAAAAAAATCTGTCATACCTCAGCTAAAACTGCCTATATCCATATTCCATTTCTTCCTCATCATCCTCTACAGCTCTTTTATCTTCTCTGCTCGTTTGCCTAGCAATTTTTTGTATGTTCTGGACTGAAGTCTCCGCCTTCGCGAATCTTTACTTACCGATGATCTGCAGTATCTGCTCAGTGAAGACTCCAGGTGTAAAGCCAAACTTGCTGAGGATGTGAAGTCTTACCACATTCCCATCTTTAAACACTGCTGCAGCTTCCAAAGCAGAAATCTTCACCACCAAATTGGAAACAAACAGTCTTTGGACATCTTTTCCAAATAAGAGCATTGAAACTTTCGTTTGGGTTCTGTGTTTTCCCATGCAGACATTTTTCTAGCAGTTCTGGTGAAGCCAGTGCTCTAAAAGTTGGTTTAATGGCCATTGAAACCTCATAAGGAAGGCTATTTTTATGGATATAAGCTCCCCCACATTCCTTACTTTTCAAAAATTTGCACCATTTATTAGAACAGAAGCCATGTTGAGGTGTAGTGTCCGTCGACAAGTAATGATACCAAACGGCCCATACTGCTTTCCTCACACTGTCCAAGCTTGTGAGGTTACTTCTAATTGAGCTCCATAATAGATTTGTAGGCTGTCAATTCTATTCTTTGTTAGTCTGTTTTTGCCTCCCAGTGGCTTCCCATCCTCTAGTAGCTTGCCTTTATTGTCTGCAACAAGTCTTTGGAGTCGTCCACCCATCCTCTACTGAATATGGCCTAAGCACTCCAGTTTTTCAATAGTGCAATCTTTTCCATAGGGCTGACTTTTAACTACATTCTTGAAAGCACCTTTCTCCATCTCCTAAATACTGCACATATCTTACTCCATACTTTTGCAAAGATCTATAGAAAATGAATTTCACAGCTGCAGCTTCCATCCCACCACTAGAGTCTGCATAATTTGTGCTACAAACAGCTTTATGGGCTTCTTGCCATTCTGTTTCTTTACCTGCATCAATATATTTCTTTTGCAAGGAACATGCAGAGCAATATTTAGACATCACCTCTAAGTCTAATACTTTTCCAGTGTTGACACTAATGATTATTGGAACTACATGCAGTGAAATATGCCCCCCTCTTCATCCAGGAACTGTCACAGGAAACTGCCATATCATTGCTATTAGTTGCTTCACAATTTTCTTGAATTGCCCCCAGGACTGCCATTTCCATGCTCTCTTCACTTACTTCCAACTGCATTGAGGAGAGCAGTATTCATTGCAGAAAATTTTAGGGGAGGACCGGGCATGTTCATAATATCACATAAAAGGTTTCCACCATCTCTTCCAATCCCTACACACCTTAGTCCATAAGCAAATCTCATATTAGCTTCATAGATTCTATTACTGCCCTTTGATGTCTTGAATGGCCTGTCAGCATTACAGTTTTGACACAAAATGTGCAATGTGAAAACCAAACCTTCCCTCTTTCCATCATCAACCAAATCCACATTTTCTCCACAAACAGAGCACTTGCAGACTTTTCTAAGTGCTTCTGCCACCATTTCCAGATCCACAATTCTGAAACCTGTATTTCTGTCATGATTTGTTTCTTCTGACACAATCCCTGTCCCAAATTTCATTTTAGATGCACTTGGAGACAAGCTAATGTTTGCATCTGCAGGCCCGACCCCAACCTCAATTTCAGTTTTTCGCTTTATATTGGAAATATGGAACTTACTATATTTTTAAATACTTTACCAGGCCTAAGCATTGTAAAAAGGGATCAACAGATTCAACCTTTCACAAAGAACGGCACAATAAATCAAGCGTCACTCGAATTCCACTGAACAGCTCAAAATTTGTTTACAACACTCCACAGCCTTCTATACCACACTGATTGAACCAGAAAATGGCTCCATAGCCTTCTTTACAACACTGCTGTTATGCATATAAAAAATCAAAGCCTTCTAAAGCTACATTTTCTAGGTTCACAGGCCAAATTCTGCAATAAAATTTTTCCTCCATCTGGTACATTGAAAAGTGGGCTTGGCGCATTACACTGCTTAGGGTTTTAATTTTTTATGCCATTTGTAGTTCGAATTTCAAGGAAAAAATTTGGGATAATAATCTCAATTATACTTACCATCAAATAAGCAAATAAAAATAATTTGTAAATTTTTCATTATTTCTGCCACCGTCTCTCCTTAACGATGTTTCTTTCCTGAGTGAGAATCATATGAACAAATGTCGCTGTGAGAAACCTATCTTCGTGTGACACTCGTTGCGTTCGAAATATTCATGTTTCGAATGTTACTACAGTCGATATTGTAACGTAGCAAGTTATTCCGTATTATCGAGGGTGCTGTAAAGTATGGAGCAGTGAGCGCTACCGGTCCAGTGGCTGCAGGATATTCGATTGTCTTTTCTTGTTTCTCCTTTAGTCAGGATGCAGCTGACGCATCAGTGTCAGATGCCACCTGTGGCAGTGACTCAGCCTGACAGTATAACGCTACGAATAGTTACACCTCATACGAGCCTAAGTGAACTACTTGAGTTACTTTCCGGTTTTGTTGAGACTTTACACATTGATTTTTGTTATTGCTAAAATGATACTGTCCAAATTTTATTTCTTTGTTTATCATAGTTTAGAAGACAGAAAATTTAACTTAAATATGACACAAAACCATACTGGTATTTCAAAACTGATCTAATTACGTCAATAGATTAACCTTCAATATCGTATGGATGTAATGAAAAGTTCAGCTGCCAGAAGTCAGTTAACATAACATTTGTAATTTTTATTTTAAAATTGATATTCATTTATATTTTTTATGTGAGTGAGTGGGAGTGATTGAGAGAGTGAATGAGAGACTTACGAAATTGGAAATGTTTTATTTTGTGAAGATCTATATGAAATTCAAATCTTGGGACAATTCCAAGGAAGAACCACAAGTCATGTGACATACCTTTGAGTGAGCAACGTTTTGTAAAAGGCAGCCAGAAGAGAAGTGAACAACGCAGTAATTTTGATATTTAATTCTGGATTTACTTCATACTTTTTTTGGTCTGTAATTAAAAAGCAATGTAATAAATTGAGGTTCTGTTTGCATAAATTTACTTTCTGAATTGTGGTTGGATAAGACAGGATCTGGCTATGAGAATCATCTAGAAGAAATTTCTCATTGGTAGTTCAGATCAACAGTCAATCAGAATTGAGAGCTTCCCGTGTTGAGAGACTAGTGCTATCTGTATGAGCACACTGCATGGGAGAATCGTTTCTGAACCATTGTGCTGAACACGTGATCTTAGATTGCTCTTCCCAGATAGTGTGTAAAATGAAGAATTAGACACGTAAACTCGGTTCGGTGAACGTTTGGTAATTTTATGTGCTTCCGTGTGAAAGACAACCGCGTGTGAAATATTCTGCTGGAACTTAGAAAATCCTCGTGGCATACTTCGCATTCGTCACAGAAGAGTGCAGCGAGTACATCTATAAAGGGAGACCACTGAATCGACCGATTGCTTAATCCCTCCTAAGGTTATGGGTCGATGACTGTTTATTTCGCAAATAATAATCGGATCGAAATTACAAAATTTCTGATTGCTTTTGTAAAGCTATGTGCAGCAGGTTTTTATAAATGTTAACCTGCAGAGGAGGTATTAGTGCAGATGTAGGTACGGATTTGATAGCCATTTCATGAGTCTTACTGGCAGTACATAGTCAACAGAGCTTTAAATATCTTGCTACAAGAAGGAAAAAACAGAACGCCTGGTATTTATCATGAACTTTCAGGACCTGATTTCTTACTAGGGTTTCGTGGCCTCTGTTTGATAGGTATTAGGTGGTGATTTCTTTAACTCTTCTTTACACATACTAACTGCAAAGTGCAGACAAGAAGCCTATGAGCTAGGTGGATTGAACTGTGTGAAAGTGATAACAATAAGAAGAGAACGGAAACCCGCTCCGCCGCATCCAAGGGAATGTACCAAATCTTCCTAAACAGTAAGTCTACGAATAAAACAAAGGACAATATTTCTCCCTCTCAGTCTTTTACCCACCACGCTTCCCTCCAATACTAAATTGGTTATCCCTTGATGCCACAGAACGTTTCCTAGCAACCTATCCCTTCTTTTAGTTAGACTGTGCCACAAATTCCTCCTCTCCCCAATTCTATTCAGTACCTCCTCATTAGTTACGTGATCTACCCATCTAATCTTTAGCATTCTTCTATAGCACCACCTTTCGAAAGCTTCTATTCTCTACTTGTCTACACTATTTATCGTCCACGTTTTACTTCCATACATGGCCACACTCCATACAAATACTTTCAGAAAAGGCTTCCTGACACTTAAATCTATACTCGATGTTAACAAATTTCTCTCCTTCAGAACGCTTTCCTTGCCGTAGCTACTCTACATTTGCTCCCCAAACAGCAAAACTCATCTACTACTATAAGTGTCTCATTTCCTAATCTAATTCCCTCAGAATCACCTGATTTAATTCGAATACATTCCATTATCTACGTTTTGCTTTTGTTGGTGTTCGTCTTATATCCTCCTGTCCATTCCGTTCAACTGCTCTTCCAGGTCCTTGGCTGTTTCTGACAGAATTAAAATGTCATCAGCAAACCTGAAAGTTATCATTTCTTCTCCATCATCATCATCATCTTGGACAGTTTCCAGCCACTGGCTGGGTCTGTCGGGAACACAAGCCTCTCCATAGTGTTCTGTCTTTCCACCATCCCCCCTCTTCCACCTTCGTCCAGTTCTCTCCTCTTCTCATCACACATTCCTTCACTCCCTTCACCCATCTATCTCTTGGTCTTCCTCTGGGCCTCTTCCCCTCCAGTTGCAGATCAAACATCCTCTTTGGAATTCTTCCCTCATCCATTCTCTTCATGTGTCCATACCACTGCAGTCTTGATTTTTCTATCCTGTCCTGTACTGGTTCCTCCTTTAGTCTTTCTCTCACATACAAATTTCGCAATCTGTCTCGTCTTGTTACACCCAACCTGCTCCTCTGGAACTTCATTTCACTAGCCTGTATTCTACTTTTGTCGCTTTAGTGCATTACCCATGTCTCACTTCCGTATGTCAATATGGGGACAAAGTAGGTTCGGTATATAATTCCCTTGGATTTCTGTGGCACCTCCTTGCTCCAAATAAGCCCCCTAACGCATTTGTAGAACTGCCCTGCTTTTCTGCACCTTTCATTTATTTCCATTGCGTTTCCCCCCTTACTTTCAATCACGCTTCCCAAGTACTTGAAGTTCTCTACCACTTGTAGTTTTTCCCCTCCACAAGTTATATCCACATTTGGCCTATTCTTCTTCCTTGTTGTGACGATTATTTCACTTTTCTTTGCAGAGAAATGCATTCCATATTGTGCTGCCGTTGCCTCCCATGCATCTAACTGCTCTTGCACCTCCTTCACGCAATTTCCCCATAACATCAGGTCATCGGCAAAAAGCACTGCTTTCATTTTATGATCTCCAATTGCATCTGATACTTGCTGTAGGATTTCATCCATAACAATAATAAACAATAAAGGCGAAAGTGCACTTCCCTGTCGCAGCCCATTTTCCAGCTTGAACCATGCAGTACGTTCCCTCCCCACTTTCACACAACTCTCACTTCCCTCATACATTTTTCTGACTTTTCGTGTTATCTCTTCATCTATCCCTTTTGCGTTCAGCACATCCCAGAGCTTGTCCCTACAGATACTGTCATACGCCTTCTCAATATCCAAAAAGGCCATGATTAAGTCCTTCCCGTACTCATAGTGCCTTTCCTGCAGTTGCCTTACCGCAAATATGAGGTCCGTTGTTGATCTTCCCAGTCTGAAACTGTACTGCTCCTCTTGCAGTCTACTTTCAATACTACTTCTTATTCTCTTCTCCAGCATCTTTTCATAGATTTTTCCACAGTGGCATAGCAGGGTGATTCCTCTGTAGTTCTCACATCTCCTTTTATCCCCTTTCTTGAAGATCAGGACTATAATTCCTTTCTTCCAGTCCTCAGGAATTCTGTTCTCCTTCCACACCACCCTCAGCACTCTGTATAGCCACTGGGTACCTACTTCTCCTGCTGCTCGTATCATATCCACTGTTACTTCGTCCCAACCTGGTGCCTTGCCCCCTTTCATCCTCTTTATGGCTTCTTCCACTTCATTCCAAGTTAGATCATCAATTTCCCCACTATTATAATCGTCTGCTGCCTTAGGCTCTCCATCGCTGTTAGTTACCCGCTTGGCGGCATTCAACAGATCTTCAAAGTACTCCTTCCAAATCTTTTTGAGCTCATGCATTTCCTCCACAACTCTTCCATTATTATCCATGATCCTCAGGCACTCGCTTCTGTCGTTCCTCTTATTTCTTACCATGGTGTAAAGTACTTTTTTGTTCCCTTCACTGTCCTCTTCTAACATTCTTGTCCATTTTTCCATCCACTTCTTCTTCTCCGCCCTTACTATGGTCTGTGCCGCTTTCTTGCTTTCCTTATGTTTTACCCTAGCTTCCTCTGTTCGGGTCTGGAACCATTCTCTGAAGGCTTTGTTCTTTCGAAGTACTGCCTCTTTACATATGTTGTTCCACCATGGGGTTTCCCTACTTCTCCTCTTTGTGCTAGTTCTTCCACACACAGTCTCAGCTGCCTCAACTAGAGCCCTCTTAAAATCGCCCCATTCTTCTTCCACTGTTCTCTGATCTTCCTTTGGCAGCTTCTTCCTCATCAGTGTCTGGTACTGGGTCCTCCGTTCATCCTCTTTCAGCATCCATGTCTTCAACCTTTTCTCCTGTATATCTGTTGCCCTCCTATCTTTTTTCTCTCTCAGGGTGGCTACCAACAGCCGATGGTCACTGTCTAAGGCCTCATTTCTTCTCCATGGATTTTAATTCCTACTCCAAATTATTCTTTTGTTTCCTTCACTGCTGAGCCGTACTGACACCAGCTTATGCGTTGCTTTTAAACTTGGCTGTTACTCTGCGTTTCGTTCCCCACTGTTATTGCGGTTATGCGATGGTTCTTCCTCTTTCTATGTGTGGCAGCAGCGGTGTGTATCGATATTTGCACCGTATACCATCTTTGGTCTGGTGTTCATAGTTGTGGCTTGGTGGTATGCAGCCAGTTGGTCGGTTGGAGCGGATCAGCAAGTAAGTCTCCACACGGCGCAGTCATCCAGGGCCTACTGGCGGTCTCTATGCAGTGTCGGAGTGTGTGGGAGCTGTTCCGAGTGCAACGAGGTTCGTGGCTCTCCGACACAGGACATGAAGGTTGAGTGGTGATTTAATTACTGAAGCCACGTCTGTTCACGTTGTCCCCTTAGTTGGTGGTTCGCTGTTGGCGGTATTCCTGGGAGCAGCTGCGAGTGTTCGAGTTGGTGTACATGTAGCCGCCGTGTAGTGGAATTAACTGTATTTGTCGGTTTGAAATTCAAGTACGCCAGCGGAATTTTCTGCTTGTGGCCGTTACCAGTTCGGTTACCTGCCCTTGTCGCTGAACGTAAGTTCAGACAGTGTCCTTTCCTCACCTGTTGTCACTGTCCAACATGATGTGCAGTTTTTGACAGCTTAATGTATTTTCCTTGTGGGCGGCTATGTCTGCAACGTTATGGCTTTGGAATTCTCGTCTACTGGTCGTTGGCTAGCAAGTTGTCTTGTTGGTGGGTCCCTGCCAGTCTCTTGGTTGTGTTGCCGGAGGATCGAGTATAGTTGGCCTGACTTCTTGTCTCACCTAAGCGAATGTTAAGATTTCAAGGGAAGACCGAGCCCCCTGGAAACTTCTGAGCGCCGTTTTCTATACTGCCTTTCTTCTTGGCGTTTAATTGTGTATTTTTAATGGCTCATAGCCGATGGTAGGAATTTGTATGCTTGTAATTGTGTTTTTAAAATCAAAGGCCTACAGCCGTTTTAAAAGTAATCTCTAAATTGGTCCAGTCTTACATTGCCTGAAGATAAGCCTTTGGACTTCTGCCTGTTGAAAATTTATTGTATTGTTTTAAAGCATCGGCCTTCAGATGCTTTATGTTTTAAGGATCTTACTTATCAAGTAATACCTTTTGGAAGATAAAGCTGTGGGCTTTCTCCCTGTTGAAAATTTATCGTAGTTGTATTGTTCCCAAAATGATGGGCCTTCAGCCACTTTAAAATTTTGGATTCTTACTTATCAATTCTTGCATCACTTGGGATTAAATACCATTTAAGGTTAAAAGCTTTGGGTCTTCTGCCTTTCAAAAATTGGGTGCAGTTTTTTTTTTTTTTTTTTTTTTTTTTAACAAAGGTCTTCAGACGCTTTACAGTAAGGTTTCTTATTGGTCATAAAGCTTGAGACTTCTGCGTATTGAAAGGTTATTATAGTTATGTTGTTTTAAATTTATCGTCTTTCAACTGCTTAAAAAAAAAAAAAAAAAAAAAACCTTAATCTATCTGAGCAGTCAAGTCTTACATCACCTGGCCTTAAATAAAGTGTTATGTTTGGAATGTAACTAACAGTCGCTCATTCTGGCCCCCTTCCACAATTCCTACTACCTGTTCTGTCCTGCGGTTTTAGCAGGGTGTCTCAATATACAGTTTGAATAACATCAAGGATAGGCTACAGCTCTCTCTTACTCCCTTCTCAACCACCGCTTCTCTTTCGTAGCCCTCGACTCTTATAACTGCCATCTGCTTTCTGTACAAATTGTAAATAGCCTTTTGTTCCCTGTATTTTACCCTTGCCACCTTCAGAATTTGAAAGAGAGTATTCCAGTCAGCATTGTCAAAAGCTTTCTCTCTCTCTACAAATGTTAGAAACGCAGGTTTGCCTTTCCTTAACCTATCTTCTAAGATAAGTCGTAGTGTCAGTATTGCCTCGTGTGTTACAACATTTCTACAGAATCCCAACCGATCTTCTCTGAGGTCGGCTTCTAGCAGTTTTTCCACTAGTCTACAAAGAATTCCTGTTAATACTTTCCAACCATGGCTTATTAAACTGATAGTTCGGTAATTTCCACATCTGTCGACACCTGCTTTCTTTGGGACTGCAATTATTATACTCCTCGAAGTCTTAGAGTATTTCGCCTGTCTCATACATCTTGCTCACCAGATGACAGAGTTTGTCAGGGCTTGCTCTCCCAAGGCTATCAGTAGTTCTAATGGAATGTACTCTATGCCTGGGGCCTTTTTCTGACAGGTCTTTCAGTGCTCTGTTAAATTCTTCACGTAGTTATTTCCCATTTCATCTTCATCTACATCCTCTTCCACTTCCATAATATTGCCCTCAAGTATATTGCCCTTGTATGGACCCTCTATATGCTCCTTCTACCTTCCTGCTTTCCCTTCTTTGCTTACCACTGTTTTCCGATCTGAGCTCTTGATATTCATACTGGTGGTTCCCTTTCTCCAAAGGTCTCTTTCATTTTCCAGTCGGCAGTATCTACCTTACCCCTAGTGATATATGCCTCTACATCCTTACATCTGTCCTCTAGCAATACTTGATAGGCCATTTTGCACTTCCTGTCGACCTCATTTTTGAGATGTTTGTATTCCTTCTCGCCTGCTTCACTTACTGCAGTTTCATATTTTCTCCTTTCATCAAATTCAATATCTCTCCTCTTACCCAAGGATATCTACTAGCCTTCGTCATTTTAGGTATTTGATCCTCTGCTGTCTTCACTATTTCACCTCTCAAAGCTACCCACTCTCCTTCTACTGTATTTTATTCCCAATTCTTGTCAATCGTTTTCGAAAACCCGGTTCTTTAAGTTCATCCACGCCCCATCTCCTTAAATTCCTACCTTTTTGCAGTTCCTTCAGTTTTAGTCTACAGTTCATAACCAACAAATTGTGGTCAGAGTGAACATTTGCTCCTAGAAATGTCTTACAGTTTAAAACTTGGTTCCTAAATCTCTGTATTACCATTATATAATCTATCTGAAACCTTCCTCTGTCTCCAGGTCTCTTAAAGCAAGTGTCAGCTATGATTAAGTTATGCTCTGTGCAAAATTCTACCAGGTGACTTCCTCTTTCATTCCTTACGTCCAGTCCACATTCACCTACTACTTTTCCTTCTCTTCCTTTCCATTGTATTGAATTCCAATCCCCAATGACTGTTAAATTTTCGTCTCCCTTAACTATCTGAATAATTTCTTTTGTCGCATCATACATTTCTTCAATCTCTTCATCATCTGCAGAGCTAGTTGGCACATCATCTTGTACTACTGTGGTAGGTATGTACTCACTGTGCTGTTTGTAGTAACTTATCCATGCTCCTATTTTTTCCTTCAGTATTAAACCTACTCCTACATTATCACTAACTGATTTTGTATTTATAAACCTGTATTCATCTGACCAGAAGCGTTGTTCTTCCTGCCACCTAACTTCACTAATTCCCACTATATCTAACTTTAACCTATCCATTCTCCTTTTTAAATTTTCTAACCTACCTGCACAATTAAGGGATCTGACATTCCACACTCCGATCAGTAGAATGCCAGTTTTATAGCTTCTTATAGAGACATCATCCTCAGTAGTCCCCTCTCGGATATCAGAATGGAGGACAATTTTACCTCCGGAATATTTTACCCAAGAGGACGCCATCTTCGTTTAACCATACAGTAAAGCTGCATGCCCTCAGGAAAAATTACGGTTGTAGTTTCCCCTTGCTTTCAGCCGTTCGCAGTACCAGCACAGCAAGGCCGTTTTGGTTAATGTTGCAAGGCCACATCAATCAATCATCCAGACTGTTGCCCCTGCAACTACTGAAAAGGCTGCTGCCCCTCTACAGAAGGGTATAGGCTTGCATTTGTGGCCAGCATTGAAATAATACTGATCGAAAAATCTGCAAGAAAGTCTTCCAAATGAAGCTTGAGGTTATTAAAACTCAGTAAATACGATTTGGCTGTCCCTATGGCTCATGCTTGGTGTCCCTAGAACTCGCCATCTTAATCTGAAGGTGGAGACTGGAATGGCAGCGATTTCAGGCATTTGTCACACCTGCGACTAACAAGGAGGGATCCCCAGTGGTGGCAACAGCTTCTTGTAACCATCTATACGGTGATGCTGGTTAAGATCCCAGGTATCACACCCCGCAGCCATTCACCCTGGTGGGCCCTCTTTTGCGACTAATTGGCGAAAAAAGAGATCCAAGATTTTGCCTGACCCTCAGTAACGTTGAAACATATGTAATGTGTAGTTTTGTTGTGTAGTGTAATGAGAAGGGCTTCAAATAAAAAAAATCGTGGGTTTGGAGCTCATCAGGCGCTTCGAATTTTATTATTCTTAAACCTTAATTGAAATGACTCTACTTCTCATTTATAATTAATTAACTGGTTTAAATGTAATTTATTAATTTACATTTCTTTGTTACGTCACTTTAACCACAACTTTTTCAGTTGCTCTGATTTTTTCTTTACGTCGTTCTTTTACCAGTCGGAATTTTTTTAATGTAAGTGTATATATATATTGTTATATTTAAATATTTGAAAATGTCGATCTATCAGTTAGAAAACAAAAGATGAAATAATCTGTGAAATGCTAGCAAAAATGTATGTTTTGTTATAAGCTGTGTATTTTTTGGTTGGTAATCGTTATACAAACATTTAAAACATATCCTGCATTATGGACAAAATAACGCAGACGAAGATTTAAGAAAAAGAAGAGATTATAAGTAAAACGAAATTCAAGCAAAATGAGGAATAGAAATAATGAAAGTAATAATACACACAAAAATATAGAATTATTGAGCGAAAGAATTAATACATAAAGGTAATACACAAAGTCAATTAAAATCACATGAACAAAGATTTCAAGCAGAAAAAGAATAATGTGAAGAAGGTGATAGGATGATTAAAATGTAACAAAGTAGAAGAAATAAAAAAATACATTTAAACAAATTAACAGAATAAAATTAATGATCAAATTCATTTAGGTATAGATTTAGAATAAAAAAATCTTATAAAACTGGACAAGTTTCGAGTCAACGACCTACTGTACGCAAAGTCCTTACCCTATCTATTACACTACACAACTAGTCCGTTACATATCAGTTATTTAACGTTGTTAATTGTTACTCAAAATAACAAAATTTTTCTTCGATTACTCGCAAACGAAAACCCACCATGGGGAATCACCACACAGATCTTCCAAAAAGTCTATTCCACTGCTGGGGACCTCTTGTCGTAAGTTCAGCTCATTCGAAAAGTTGTTGAGAACCCCAGTCCATATGCTCAGAGACACCTCACTGCTCGGTGGATGACGTGCAGAGAAGGACCCCAGTGGAGAAGTGTGGCGGAGAAGAGCCCGGCGGCGACGAAGTCTGCTGAAGAAGTTATTTTGGTTCATCTGCTCACAAAAAGGAAGACTAGCATCTTAACGTTTTCTTTCACCATGTCATCTCAGTTGTGACTAGTGTTCTGAGTGCTAACCAGCAAAAAAAAAAGAAAAAAAATGGTTCAAATGGTTCTGAGCACTATGGGACTTAACTGCTGAGGTCATCAGTCCCCTAGAACTTAGAACTACTTAAACCTGACTAACCTAAGGACACCACACACATACATGCCCGAGGCAGGATTCGAACCTGCGACCGTAGCGGTCACACGGTTCCAGACTGTAGTGCCTAGAACCGCTCGGCCACACCGGCCGGCCTAACCAGGCAAAAGATGCCTTATAAGAAACTGGTTCTCTCCTGAATTCTGATTTCAGGCAGTTAACCAGAATCACGCTCCCTAACATTTGGTGGTGAAGAACTGCTGGACGCACTGTCTGACATTTCTGTGACCAATGAGGCAAGTCCTCATTAGCACAGTCGAGTTTCTGTCTATTAACTTCATTGCTCGGCTCCTGCAGAAAAACTTAATTTGTAATTTGCTTTGTCACTCTGATCCAGCTCATACAAATGTACGTCAGCTTTCTTTATTCTATCAGTTAAATCCTCTATGCCTTCCATTTGCCTCTTTGTAATATCACTCAAATGTTCCTGGCAGAAACTTGCACTCTTCTGCTTTATGAACATCTACAGAAATCTCCATTTTATATGTTCAAACACCTCCCCCTTTCTCAGTGCTTCCGTGTATCTACAAAAGTTTGCCTCTCTTGCTAGACCTAATTTTGCTACCTGCAACAAGTGCTCAACCACCAAGTCTCTGCGACATTGTCAGGTTCCCCACGAACAACATCACATCCACAAAAGGTACTGACTAGGCTAGTGGCAGATGGATCTGTTAGATGGTTCAGTGTGTGGAACAACACTATTTCCTCATGCTTAGCTACAAGCTTATTCCATAATTCTGTGTTATCTGGTCTACCCTGTGTTACTTCATCAATCAATGCTTTAGCTGTCTTCTGGACAGTAACATACTGTATCTCATTTCAACTCCTTTACTGCTCATTCACACACAATACAATACGCAACAACTGCCAAACTGAAGAACGAATAACCCAGAATCCCTATACTGCCTCACAAGATGACCAAAGCTGTGTCACATGAAACAAGTTACAGGTACAGATTCAGTGCACAATGCAGAATGCTCAAGTATTTACACTGTAAACATCTAGCAGTCCCAGATTCTGCCCCCTGCTGTTGCCCCAAAACTCAGACTCATCAGCCAGTTCCTCTGGTGTATCCAAAGTAATCTCTACGCTTTGGTGACACTCTATTCTAGATCCATGTGTATCACACATATCGAAAATAACCAACAGTTTCTCCACTCACCCCACTCTGTAAGCACTGTAGGTTGAGGTCCACTCTGCGTACTGCGTGGATGACGCAAGTTCTGATACCTACTGAAGATGATGCCACTACTTGTGAGGAAATTTATAGCCGACTCTGAGAGTGGCAGGATGGCCATATTGTCAGGTTGTCAAACAACACACAGCTGAATGGCTCTGAGCACTATGGGACTCAACTGCTGAGGTCATTAGTCCCCTAGAACTTAGAACTAGTTAAACCTAACTAACCTAAGGACATCACAAACATCCATACCGAGCGAGGTGGCGCAGTGGTTAGCACACTGGACTCGCATTCGGGAGGACGACGGTTCAATCCCGTCTCCAGCCATCCTGATTTAGGTTTTCCGTGATTTCCCTAAATCGTTTCAGGCAAATGCTGGGATGGTTCCTTTGAAAGGGCACGGCCGATTTCCTTCCCAATCCTTCCCTAACCCGAGCTTGCGCTCCGTCTCTAATGACCTCGTTGTCGACGGGACGTTAAACACTAACCACCACCACCACCACAAACATCCATGCCCGAGGCAGGTTTCGAACCTGCGACCGTAGCGGTCTTGCGGTTCCAGACTGCAGCGCCTTTAACCGCACGGCCACTTCGGCCGGCAACAACACACAGCTGAGGTTGGATGAATACACAGAGGGAAACGGCTGTCAAAACCAATGAATTACTCTCTATTTGTACATCAGCACTGTGTCGTAATGGGGACGTGATCACTCTGTCTCCCCCGAAAAAAAGGGCTGGCAGCAAGGCAGGTACTTTCTAGTGATCGGACAGCTGACTGCAGTGTGTGCTCGTGTCCTGTTTTGCTGACGACTGCTCTAAGCACCTGGCTTGTGCACCTGTGTCGTAAGCCACAGCACTGGCGTCAGTTGACTGTGGAAACAGCCAGGACTCTTACAGATGTGGCCAACTACGCGACTAACGACCGCCACTCTTAAGCAAACACAACTAACTTACATGACAACTGAGGACCCACTAAACGTCCAATACAGCGATCAGTGAACACATAGTTTGATATGTTGGCCGACGCAACAAAGAAAAATCGCGAGAATTGGACTAACACAACTCTCGAAATTAAAACTTTCCGATACTCTTTGAAGAGACCTGTCAGCAAATAACAAAGTATGGAAATGGTGCCCGAGATTAAGAGATGGGCAGGAAATCATAGTAGGCCATTATAAACTAGTCAGGAGAAAAGAATGCAAATTGAATGATGCATTGGTTAACGCTTGATAACGAAGGCAAAATCTGTAAAAACATTGTGTTAAACCAGTTGACTGGAAGACACTCACTAGTCGCCGCCATCGCCACCAGGAGTGCAGCCGCGAGCGCACAGTGGGAGCGCGTGGCCATGGCCGCCGCCGTCGCCGCCTGCTCTGCTGCCGCTGCTGCGACCGCCTGGCAGCGCGTCGCCTCGCGCACTGGCGAGCCACCTGGCGGCGTCGTGCCGAAACAGGCGTGTGTGAGCGCAGCACACGAGGACGGGGGCACCCGGGCGAAGGCAGAGGGCAGGTTACTATAAGGCAGGGCCTGGGAACGAGTACTCGAAAACGGCGAAGCTTGTCGAATGCTCACGTGCTACTGTCGTAAGCCTCGTCAGAAGGAAGCAGGACTGCGAAAATACCACTACTCGCTAAATGGTTGGACGCCCATGACTCTTCATACAAAGTACTGTTTGGAGGCTTGTCTGCCCTGTCAAGGAGGATACATTGTGATCTGTGGCACTTCTATCAAAAGAGCACAACCACAGTGGACGCACAAGCGTTTCAGGGAACACCGTTCATCGTACATTGTTCGACATTGAGCTCCACAGTCGACCATCCTTACGTGTCCACGTGTTGAGCCAACGACATCGTCAGTTACGATTGCAATGGGCACGGGACCACGGGAAATCTTCGATCAATGTAAACGTGTCGGCTTTTCGGGCCAATCACATTTTTGCCGCATTAGGTCACTGATCGTCTCCACAAACGCCGTCACCAAGATGAACAGCAGTTCGAAACGTGCCGCGCGCCGTAGTTGCAAGCTGGCGGGAGTAGTGTTATGGTACGGGAGACACCCTCCTACGCCTGCATGGAACCTCTGGCGGTAACTGAAGACACGTGACAGCTGCAAACCACCTGCATCCCTTCATGCTTGATGTCCTCCCTGACGAAATTTTCAATTCTATCGGTCCCATCTGGTTCACTATCGGGCACCATCGCCGCGAATGCAAATAAGCGACGTTTATTTACGAGAATTACATGACCTCTGCGTAGATATCTAATGCCACATACCTCCACGAACCTACCAACAAACTGTCGGATCGCTGATACACAGAATCAGTGATACATTTCATTCCAAAGATGGGCACACAAGCTATTAAGCAGGTGTTCATAACGTTTTGGCTCATCAGTGATGGATTCGTTCCAAAGATGGGTAAACAAGCTATTAAGCAGGTGGTCGTAATATTTTGGCTCACCATTGTATGCAGTTAATGACGCAGGGGTGGTGTGCCGTTCTTAAGAACGCTACACGCGTCAGTAGTAGATGTGTTACGAGCTCGGTGGTGCTATCTCCTACTATCCAAGGACCCAGCAATCCACAACACTTCATGCTGTTCAAGCAAAGTCACGTTAATATGCAGGGTATCCATGAATTTAAACTCTCATTTCAAAAAACCATAATTTCGAAACTATTTGAGACAAGTTATCGTATTGGATTGGTGCACAAATTTGTACTGCTGTTCCATAAATGTAATAAACACAACAGATACACATACCACAGATATTAGTCATCAATAATATATTCTCCTTCGCTATTTACAACAGTGTGCAAAGGCTGGGGTAACTTTTCGATTCCGCGACTGTAGAAATCACGTGGTTTTGAAACGAAGAATTCCTCGATCCCTGTTCAGAGCAAATTTTCTTGCAAAAACAAAGTTCCTTAAAGATTGTTCGATAATACAGAGCGAAAAAAGTGAAATTGTGAGGGCACAAGATCAGGTAAATAAGGTGGGAGCAGATTCACTTCCCAACCCTACTCACTAGTCTAGCAGGACGCGAGCGGGCATTATCGTGGAATAGCGTCAATTCACGCAGTCTGCCTGGTCCTTGTTCTTGTATTGCATCTGTAAGACGTCTCAGTCGTCGACAATAAATGTCAGCAGTGGTGGTTATACCCCAGGAAAAAAATTCGAATTACACCGAACCATCGCTGCTCAACCAGATGCATAACATTATCTTTTGTGAATGCGAACAGGTCTTTCTATGGGAAGCTGTTGCTTTGTTTAGGCTCAACCAATCCTTTCATTTCCTTGAGTTAGCAGAGAAACGCCATTTACCGTCATCAGTAACGATAGAGCATACTTATGGTCGGTGTTGTTCAAGATACAATTGATTACCAGCAAGCAGAGACACCCATATGGGCACCTGCTGATTTGTGTGATTTTGGCTTGAAGCGTGCAGTATCAACGTGCCCGATTTCTGAACCTTCCCCACTGCACGCAAATGTCGCACTGTGGTGGAATGACCACAGCTCATCACGTTTGCTAGTTCTCGAATACACAGGCGTGGATCATTGTGAATTAATGCGTATAACGATCTTCGTCATACTCTGAATGTCTTCCTGAACGTGGAGAGTAACTAACATCTAAAGGATTCTCCTTAAAAGGAAAAAACATTTTTTTGCCATGCTCTGTGCAATGCCACTATCCCCGTACACGGCGCAAATATTTCTGCCTATCTCCACTGCTGTCACTCTCTACTGAACTCAGACAGAAGAATGTTCTGATTTCCCCAGTTGGAACTCCATTTTCTAGCATCCAGAGCTCCACTTAGTACCTCCAGCTGACAAAATGACAAAATGTAAACTCAAACAGCAACAATAAACCACAAATGGAAAATGACAATCAGTACATAAACCCATAGCAACACGCTAAACAACAACGCTACGAATTTAAGCGCCATTCTTATACTTCGTTGTAAAACAAAGAGTAGGTCTCAAAATTATTTTAAATTCAGCTCAGTCTTAGATTTTACTTGCAATGCATCAAAATGACAATAGACTAGGAGAATGTGCATTGTGTAATCTGGTACGCAGAATTCAAAACTGTGACAATGGTATCACATAATTATACGTAGACGCCATTTTAGCAGAACACGACCTCAAAAATTAGCACGGTGAGATGGATCAAAAACCTTAAAAGGCAGACATTTCTCTAAACAGAGCCCGCACCCTACAACACACACACTCCTCCAGTGCCTCAAGCACGTGTTGTCATCTTGAAAGCTGCCAGAATGGTGGTGAGCTGCGACTTCACACGGCAGATGGAACGTGGACGACGCGCTTGCTGAGGAGTGGCTGGACCGCGACGGCCTGGACGCCACACCATCAAACTTCTGTTTGTGGTGTTACGTCAAGGATTCCATGTAGACGACGCTGGTCGATGACATTCCCACCCTTCGTGCTAGTATCACTGAAGAAATCTGAAGTGTTGATACTACAATAATGACCCTCGCATGGGCAGAACTCGAATTTCGACTTGATGTGTTACGAGCGACAAGTGGGACACACATTGAAAGTCCGACACAACAGCAAAAAAATCTCTGAGAGCTCTTTAACTTTTTACAATAAACCACAATGATCTTTCACGAATAATTTCCAAGTTATAAATTTTTGAAGTCATGCGGGACCTTACGAACTCCCTGTACTTTATTGCAGCCGCAAGGCAAAGCTGAAAAGAACGATAACAGTCTATTGTTCATGTGTCATCTGATGTTGGTGATACTGTACGTAAAGATGATGACTTAAGTAGAGGGAAATTTGCAGCCTCACTGTAATGTCTGTAGTACTGATGTATTCAACCCTACCATGTCTTCCACTTTAAATAACGAGCGCTGATGCGGAAGTAAATTTAATGCCAAATGTTGAATATGTAGGATACACCAAAGCCCAGCTCATAGAAACTGAAGCATGTGATTCTATGTTTCGTAACACTGATGAGCATCAAGTCTTGGCAGGAAAACAGGTGAAGAAATTTCTCTTCAGAAAAAAAATCTGTTATTGGGGTAAATGTACTATTATCACACATTTGTAGTATTGAAAATTTGATAATGACAAACGGAAACGGTAACTCTGATACTGTAGTTGTTGTAATGTGGTACATTTATAACGACAGTACGTATGTTTACTGAAAGCAGGATGTTGGTTCCATTCTGTGCGTTCATTGTGCAAAGATAGATGTAAATTATATTTGCCTTGTCGTTAACGAATATTCTTAACGCGGTAGCAGTTTCCTGTTGTTGAGTAAAAAGGAGTTTGTTATTTGAAAAAGCAGTGCTCGGTTGTTTACGAAAATGAAGACAACCACCCGACAAGTGTGCTTTATGAAATTGGACATGGC
Source organism: Schistocerca americana (assembly GCF_021461395.2). NCBI lineage: Eukaryota > Metazoa > Arthropoda > Insecta > Orthoptera > Acrididae > Schistocerca > Schistocerca americana. The sequence continues at coordinate 200,644,344 of NC_060127.1, forward strand.
TGACATTAAGATACGGGAGTATGATGGAGAAGGCTACTGGAACTGGAAACGGCGAATGGAATGTTTCTGAAAATGAAGAAAAACTATACAGTGGCTTCGAGGGCAAAACCAAGCAAGGACAAATCGAATACTTTCGAAGAAGAAAATCTGAATGCAATGATCTAAATGTGTGGAACGATTTCGAAGAAGCAACTAGAATTCATGAGTAATAAGAAAATTATATTTCAAATAATGAAAAAATGGATGTATTATACTGCAAGGAATCGATAGCATTGAAAAGGGTGTGAAAAAACGAATTAGGGAAACTGAAGTTAAAAGTTGCAGTGACAGAGCAACAAATTTTATACCTGCTGCTGGTATATTTCTTGATCAGTCCAAGGCATTTGACATGGTCGACCACAAGCTGCTTCATATGTAACTCGAAAAATGTGGGATTACAGGTGTAGACCACAATTGGTTCCATAAATAGCTTAGTGATAGAAAGCAATGCATAGAAATAAGAAAATCAAAGACATCCAGGCACTGCAGGTCAGATACACTACATACAACAAATGGCGTCCCTCAGGGATCCGCTCTTGACCCTGTTATTTTCATATTGCTTCATAAATGTTCTCCCAGAACCTGTAATATTAGTAATTTTCGCCTCACAAACATTAATATACGCTCAATAGTAAACGCCCTATGGCCTAAAGTTATCGAACAATTGTAAAGTAAAAGAAATGAACCATCGCATAGCAGCGACAGAGTCTATTACTCTTTATGTTTGCCGTTATTGCGCGCTGCCTGTAAATCTCTATGTACCTGTATCAATTAATGGTATAAAAAAGAATTCTGTTGTTTCAAGACCAATGAAGCCTCACCTTTTACTGTTTGTATTCTATGAAAGGCGGACGCGGACTTGCTGCGTTCCGCAACGGTATTTTATATTTCATGTGAAAATATTGAATGAATATGCTAATTGTTATTTTTCCAATCAGAAAACATGTTTCATGTAACTGATTACGAACAGACAGCATCAAGAGGGCATTTTGACTGTTATGTATAAAGTATTTAACCACAGTGGTCATCTATCGTAATTTAATATAACAGGTACATAGCATTAAAAACAGTGTGTTAAAGATAAGTTTGCTTATTTTAGTAAATTAACCTTGATGATTTCCATCTCCTTATTTACCCGAAGGATAATTATTTTGTGTTACTTCATCACCAGAAATTACGATCACGCTGATGGGCCGAACGCAGCATGAGGCAGAAGGAACATTATCGTTTTCCTATTATATCTGAACAATTTTTTTTTAATTCTGTAGTGTTGCATTTCTTTTAAAGTCTATAAATCTTGTGGTCCCTTAGTGTTGATCTGGGAATGACTACATCGCGACTATAAAAATGCAGAGAAATGATAATGTTTCTTCCGAACGATCTCAAATATGTATAAATATGCTGCTCTTATTCAGGTATTTAATGCTCAACGTATGTTATTATAATAGTGTAATCAATCCCTGATTCTGTTGCCAAGTGGCCCACCAAAATATTCACTTTCACGACATTTAAAAAAAAATAAAAATTCTTTTTATTTTCGTCCCCCAAGGGCAACGTTACACTTGACGACCGAACAGGAACTTGATCAAAAATCACTTGACGTATGTGTCTAAAAATTTTTCAGTGCTTGTTCTAATAACGTATGTTATAAGTGGGAAAACCTTTTAATTAATTCAGACGAACGATTGGTGAAATTACAAAAAAAAAAGAAACACGCTAGTATCCAGCCGTATCACCATCAAGACAGCCATAGTAAGTGAAATTTTTATACGCAGTAGCCAAGCTTTCGTAGTGACGTTGCAGCTTTCGAGTTGACCAGAACGTAAACCTGTCTCTCCTTGCCTTGAAACAGCTTTATTTCAATTTGTCCATAGGCCGTTCTTATGTAGTTAAATTCAATGACAGTGAACCATTGTTGTCAGTGCATAAAATTTTTTTTAACAATATGGCGGATAATTACGCTCAAAACTGGTAAAACGTGTGATACTTCATTTGTTTGTAATTAGTAGCAACCATCTTGTCTTCTTGGCGTACATGAACGTCAGTTGTTACCCAGAGTTAAAATTTCATCTTGGGTCCCAGTAAGCCATAGCACTGCGTCACAGACAAACGACTGACGGCAGTGACAAACAATATCTGTAACATTTTGGCGTTTGACAAATAATTCATGAACATGGCTCACGGTAAACACCGGACACAAACAAAAGCAGACGACAGCGGTGATGCGAATGGACCTCACTATCCATTACGATAACGCGCGATAGGTACACGAGCGGAGGCAGAAGCAGCCTCGACCGAAGTTTCAGAAGCCGGTCCTAGTATGCAAACTATTCCCGCTTTTGAAAAAAAAAAAAGACTTGGCCGCAATGATCGAAGCAATAATGGAACGTAAGTTCGAAAGCCAAAAACAGGAAAGATTAGATGAAAAAGCCCGCGAAGAAAAAGAGAAGGCCGAAAGACGGCATAATAAAGATCAGGTCCTTACAAATCTGTGCAATTCAGTGAAAACAGACATAAATTCAGTAAAGACGGATATAAATTCAGTAAAAAAAGATCTGCAAACGGAGATAAATGACATAAATACACGGTTAAATTCGGTAAAGGCCGAACTAAAGGCAGACGTAACAGCTGATTTAAATACCCTGTTGGATAATGTCCAAAGCCAAATCAGTAGTCAGATCACGACCATGAGGTTAGAAATTGACACACAAGTAGAATCAAAAATAGAGGATATTTCAAAACGGTTAGACGAAAAAATCGAAGCAGCCAAGGGAGAGAGAAATTCAAAAGTGATGGAATATCAAAAACAAGCTGCGACCTTAAAAGAAGATTATACTGCAATCTGTGATGTGGTCAAAGGAGTTAAAACCGCAGTAGACACGATCGAGAATGTTGTTGATGATCTTTCCAAACAGATTGAGACTCTTAATGTGGAGGATCAAATAAAGAATACTGTTAAGGCACATGCTGAAGCATTGTCCGACCACTACCAAGAGTGGATTAAAAACAAAGACGGATTGATAGAACAAGGTCAAGAACGAACTCAGGGAAACTGTCAAAAATGTGACCCTTGAAATATTGGCAGCCCCTGGAAAAACAGGAGAACGGTCATGTCAGAATTAGGCCAGATAAGGCGAGCGTTAGCTCAAGATTTACCTGAATGGCGTCAACAGATAGTTGATGAAGTTCGTACACTAAAATGCCAAGTTGAAAGTTCCCCACCTCCCGTGTCAGGAGAGTGGAATAATTCACCACGATGTAATGAACAACAGCAGGTACATTACCGTTCACCATTTGATAACGCTCAAACTCATAGTTCTATAGAAGCACAATTTAACCAGAGTACCAGCCCACCCACTTTTGTCAGTTTGATGCAGGAGAAAAGCGTGATAAAACATCGTGTTTTTCCGATCTTTCACCCACAGAAAAGAGAAATTCATCCTATAGTGTTCCTCCGAAATTTTTCAGGAAGTTTCCCGAACAGCTGGAGTGACCGCCAACGAATTCAATTCGTTACTGGATTTATCGTAGGCGATGCTGCCTTATGGGGAACCGAAATGGTCGACTCTTGAAAGAGTTACAAAGAGTCTGAACAGATGTTTTTAGCTAAATTCTGGAGTTCTGGTGTGCAGCAGCGCCTGAGAAAAGAGGTTTACAACGCCGAAGTGTTTAACAGTAAGCGCGGTAGTTTAAGATATTTTGAAAAGTATTTAGCGAAAATCAAGTTCTGGGATTCGCCGATCACCGCCAAAGACGTTATTATGATTCTAAAAACTAAGCTACCGATTGCGATCAGAGAAAAGTTAGTAAACGTGTCTGAGGACGATACGGACACCTTCCTATCTGTGTTAGACTCATTAGATCTGATTTACGAGGACGCTAGGGTTGATGTTGGCAACGCCCACTTCAGTGAAGGCGGCCAGCACAATACAGAATACGCAGGCAACAAGGCACGTCACAGGGATGGCCAGTACCAACCCCACAATGGTTTCAAAAATAAACACACTACGTACTCCAACAGTAAATACAAAAAATAAGTACAATAACGACTAGAGATACAATCCAATATATAATTCGTCAGTACGGAAATGCACATTATAATACACAGCCCCAGCAATATGGAAACACGCAACCGATCAACGGTAATTATCAAAACGATCAGTCTTACGATTCAAATCGTCAGTGGAAAGGAAATAAATGGCATAATGAAGGTGGAGACCAACGTACACCTTTCAGTAACGGTTACAATCAACACAAGTCACAGCAAAATACTTTCCAGCCACAAAATATACACTTCACGCAACAAGCGAACGGACCTTCGGGACGTCTTAAGCCTAAACGCCAGCATAATACGCAAATTTATTATGCGCAAGCGAATACGCCAGAACAACAAGATCCATTTCCACCCGAGTTCGTACCGCAAAACCAACACCAGTTCGAGACGGAAGAAACTTTGAGAAATATAAATCAGCAGGAAAGTAAGTGTCGAGCGGAAAATTAAAAGCAGCGCCTTTGAGCCTCCTAGAGGATGCTGCGGGTTTGAATGGGGGCACCCTGTCCATTAGTCCACACGAAATTAAAGCAATTAGGTATGACAAAGAGACAAACTTACGGGATGATCTAGTAGCAGACACTGAGACGAAAGACAATAATGACGCATGGGACGAACAAGTTCAAGCTTCCGTAAGAGTATCAATTGCCAACATACCAGTAACAGCCATTGTAGGTACAGGAGCTAATATAAATGTCTTATCTTTATGTTTATTTAAGCAAATATCCTCTGTATGCAAAGTTTTATCACTTCCAATTCAAAGTTGCGCCGTTTCGGGAGCAATTGGTCCACTAACACAACGTGTAAATCTTCAGACTCTGCTTCAAATCCAGATGGAGTCTATTTCAGTAACGTGCATTTTTCTTATTGTTAAAAACCTATCAGTGTCATGTATCCTGAGTATGGAATTCTTGAGGGAGACGAAAGCTAAAATTGACATCGAGTGTGGAATCTGTACTCTAGTAGCGAGTCAGCAACAAGTAACTGTAAATTTGTTAAGAAGTAAGATGAAGACAAACTTTGGGGTGCTTCAAATAGCAATACGGCCATGGACTAAAATATAACAGTGCAGTCAGACAGAAGACATGACAGATCTTGAAAGTGTTAATGACGATGAGTATAAAGAGATAATTCCCGGTCAGAATGAATTATACGGAAAAGCTAGTGAGTCCACTGAATTACCCAAACAACAGAAGAATGAGCTTTACAATTTGTTAACAGATTACGTTCAAGTATTTTCTAAGAAACCTGGACTAATAAAAGGCTTTGAATATCGAATGGATGTCCTGCACATTCAACCTACTGTAGAACATGCTATTCCATTCCATATGCGAGACGCGAAGCTGTCAAGTGCGAGATCAGGAAAATCTTACGCTGGAATGTGATAGAAGTATCTCATTCACCTTATTCGAGTCCTTTATTGTCTGTACTAAAATCAGATGATAGCGTAAGGCTACTCCTAGATGCAAGATTAATCAATAAAATTATAGTACCCATAAGAACGAGAACAGAGGCTCTTGAAGAGCATCTGCAGGAGTTTCATGGAGTTAAGTATTTGAGCACCCTTGATTTGAAAAGCAGTTACTGGCAAGTAAAACTTGCGCAGGAGTCTAAGAAGTACACTGCGTTTATATTTGCAGGTAGATCTTACCATTCCAAAGTTGTACCGTTTGGACTAAATGTGAGTTGTGAAATTTTTGTTTCTGCCCTGGACTATGTACTAGGTCCTGAACTTTTAGATGAGGTAACAGTCTATGTGTATGACGTTGTAGCATCGAAAAATTGGGAAGATCATGTGGCCCTTCTGCAAAAGGTATTTCAACGATTCAGAGAGTATGGTGTTACAGCAAATATTAAGAAATCCAAGTTTGGAAAAAGTGAAATTAAACTTTTAGGACACATCATCACCCCTGAAGGAATTATACCTGACCCGGAAAAATTGTCTGCTATAAAAAACTTTCCAACCCCTGTTACAAAAAGGCAACTGAAAGGATGTATCGGTCTTACGTAATTTTTCAGACGTTTTGTTCCCAGTCAGGTATTGAACAATTCCGCTCTTCACAACCTTTTAAAAAGGAATTCACATTGGAATTGGACGCCGGAATGCCAAGACGGATTTCAGAAAATTAAAGACAGTTTGCTTAACAGTGACATCCTCCAACATCCTCAGATGGCTAAGGAATTTTGCATTACTGCAGAAGCTTCCTTTGTGGGTATCGGCGCTTGTCTTTTCCAGATTCAGTTAGTAGATGGACAAGAGCAAATCCAAGTGATTAGCTTTGCGAGTCGAGTGTTATCTAAGTGTGAAAAGTCTTATTCGGTTACGGAGTTGGAGGCACTCGCCGTTGTATGGGCTTTTAGGCGATTTAACTATTATATCTATGGAAGAAAAATTAAAGTCTATTCAGACCATCAAGCCTTATCATTCCTCCTTACCTTCAAGTTGCAATATCCCCGTCTTACTCGATGGTGCTTATTCCTGCAGGAATATGACTTTGACATTATATATATAAAAGGTAAAGATAATGTTATAGCAGAAGCACTTTCTCGCTCACCTGAGGGCTTACCAGAAACCAGCGAACTGGTGGAACAAATGTCTAATTATAAAGTTTTGTTAATGAAGGATCCAATTCACAGAAAGTATTTTCTTCCGTTATGTAGGCATATTCAGATTCTTCAAAATACAGATCCAAAATGGAAAATGGTTAGACAAATTCTTCACGAAAATCCAGCCCACAAGTTGTCAGTTTTATAAAGTTCATAACCAAGTGCTATTTCATAAGACGTCTGAGTCATCTGAGAGGTGGTGTGTTTGCATCCCTCGAAATTTCATTGAACATCTTCTGTGGTACACTCACATTTCATGGGGTCACTACGGACCAGAAAAATATATAAGGAAAATGTCGACTTACTGTTATGTTCCGAATCTACATCAGAGAATCCATAAATTATTGAGAAACTGTGTCGTCTGTCAAAAGGCAAAATCCGTAAACATTTCCACTTCAATCCCACTAAATCCAATAATTGCTGAAAGGCCAAACCAGCTTCATAGTATTGATTTGGCAGGTCCACTACTCACCGGTAGGGGAGGCGCTAAATACTTAGTAGCAATCCTGGACAATTTTTCTAAGCACATAAGACTGTACGCAGTGAAATCGTCTTGTGAAAATCCGAAAATTCGTCGCATTGAAAATGATTATTCCCACGATTCGGGGTTCCAGAATCAATCTTGTCCGATAATGCTTCAAATTTCACATCACGCCCGGGAGTGCATTTCTTGCTCGCCATGGAATCAAACAAATTTTGATATCCCGGTTTCGACCGCAATCGAATAGGGCAGAAAGAATCTTCAAAGAATTTAACAGATTTATAAGGACGTACATTCCGAATAAGCAATCTAAGTGGGTAGACTTCGTAATACCTTTCGAACAGATTGTAAACCATCTTCTTCATCTGTCGACCAGATTCACGCCACATGAGTTAATGTAAAGATCAAAAGAAAGGAATGAGTGGATAGACCCCCTTCCAAAGTTACAAGACAACGAATTGGACCTAGGCGCAAAAATCAGGCAAGCTCTCATATCATTGACAACGTATGCTAACCTCCGAAAAAAGGCATTTGTTAAGAAGGTAAACAGAGTTATCGATTTCAAAGAAGGAGGAAAGGTATTGGTCAGGACTCACTTCAAACCATCCCTGTTGTTAAACAAGAATCATAAGTGGCAACACATTTATGAAGGTCCCTTTGTGATAATGAGGAAACCACACATTGGTAGCTATTTGTTATCTGACCCTGCCACGAATGAAATCAAAGGATTGTTCCACCATCATGATTTAAGAAAATTTTGCAACGCCAGGAATTAAGTTAATTTAAGCTGTAAGAAAATTCTAAGGTATTGGAGATGAGGATTAACCAATGAGTGACAAGAACCGAACTGAACTGACTACGGACGTTAACCGGTGCTAAAACGAAACCTTATGTATTAAAACAACGCGTCTGGAAAATAAAATACAGAACACGTTGTAGACAAGTATTTATATGAATAATCTTTATGTAAACAGGAGGACATGTCCTAAGGGTGATTTTCAATTTTAGTTATAAGTTAGTATGTAAGAAAAATGATGTACTCGAGCGTTATTAATTAGCCCCGAGGTACTAAAATGATGAAAGTGGAAGGAGCGAATAATGCACTTCTCTCGCTAAATAGTAATTTGAAAATGAGCAGGATGGAGCTAATAATGCACTTCTCTTGCTAAATAGTAATATGAAAATGATGATTATATGTGCTTAGTATTAGTAAGTGAAATTTAATCGAGGGCAAATTAATGACCTGTTTTGAAAGAAAATACTCAACGTCCAGACAAAACAGGAAAGTAGTGTGAAAAGATTCTATTCCATGAGGTTATTCCCTATATTCAAAAGTGACGTAAATAAGGCACCACCCGTTCGCGCAAAACAGTCGGTAGATTTAACTTGTAAGTTCCAGCACAGTGCTGTGCCAGCGATAAAATAGCATCTCTTTGAAGTCAACAGATACCTAGGATTAAGCATGAACAGACGGTTAACGAAGTGCAATTGTTCTAAAAAGGCCTGACGTTAACCTTAAGTAAAAGCGTGATGGAATAAAAAGGATGTTTATTATATAACGCAAAGTAAGATGAGTCCAGACAATAAACAAGCTGAGTAAAAGAACATATGAGTAACATGGTTTATTATGGCAACTTCACGGTACTATAGAGCATTAGCGATACTGCAAATTCACAAGCTAGCAGCAAATAGAATAAGAATCTCGCCCAAGCTCCACAGGTCGCCACAGCAGCAAACAACAACACTCTAGTGAGAGGCTTATATATACAAATGATAAATAATACCCAAATGTGTAATACATAAACTTGACTTAGTCTAAGAAATGAACAAAGAGTAGTAACCAAGCTGCAGCAAGATACATATTAGATATACATACGTCAAGTGATATATTTTAAGTGCGCACTGCAATATTTACTGTTTTCTCTGTGACTATTGAATCCCTTTCCTAAGTGCAAATCCTTTAAAATCCTTCATCCTATCCACTCCCCAGGATCAACTTGTAAAGATGCACGTGTGCTTGGGAAATTGAAGCACTACGTATAAAAGTGAGTAAGTTCGCGACGCGGAAATTGCTTTTGTAATACGTAATGTAAATTAAATTTTCGACCTGGTTGACGAGTAATTTTAATTCTGTCGACGATCCGCGAGTAGGCCCGCTTTGCCCACTTTTCTTTTTCGAGTGTTTGTATTTCTACACGAAATCCAGAGGCGGATTTGCTATTTTCAAATCTGTCCTCGAACTTTCTTTAAAGACAAGCACATAAGAGAGAAATTTTGACATAAATGAAGCTCCTCTCACAAGTCACAAAATAAGATGAGCATTAAAAAAATGTATTGGGCCTACAAAATGAATAAGCAAGCGTGATAAAGATTATTATGAATGAAATTAATTTGTAAAGGAGATTGGAATGAATTTGGTCAAAGAAAAAGGACTTGTAATAGCTTACCTGTGACCGTAGGCATAAATAGCAAAAAAAAAAGACTAATTAAAAAACACTTGTTCTGATTCAAAGTGGTCAATTAGATTATTTCTCGATTCAATGAACTCTTGTAAATATTAGTATGTAAATCAACTTCTAAACACCGTATGATGTTATGAAGCGAGAATTTCTTTTAATACACCGTTCACGCAGACGCTCACCACAGTGCAAGTGAAGTTTCAAAGTTCGACGATTTTCAGTGGCAGTATTCTACTGCACCATATGTGTGAAAAATTCATTGATGTGTGCAGTGTGTCATAATCAGTGTCATTCCACACACGCAGTTGCAGCGGTAGCTACCACTTACGTGTGAATCCGTAATTGGATAGTGGACAGGAAGTGATTTGAGGTAGTTTCGGTGGCAGAAGCTCCCTTCAGCAATCTAAAAGGCACAAAGCCACGATCCGCCGAACAAAAGCGACGCACGGCACCTCAAACGAGAAATCAACGCTCTACAACTAAGCTCCGGTCACGCGCGCGCGCACAGACTGAATTTCAAGACTGCTCGCAACAGTGGAAGCGGACAGCCACCATATCACGAAATAATGTAAACGTTCAACCGCCAACAGCAGTTGCTGTGCGCAACATTCTGTAGCAAAAACATTCACACCCAGTACTGAAAACATTTTTGTATGTGTCATAAACCTTCTGAGAGACTCTAAGATAGAGAAGTTAGCGTAATTAGTATATGACTGACTGTACGCAGTGATAAGTCACAAGGTCACCTCTGAACACTTGAACACTGTTGAAATGTAAACTTTAATGAGAGGTCACGATACGAATGAAAATAAGCACACGAAAATACGTCAAAGGATCCGATCCTTCCTATATCCCATCCCACATGTATATAAAATTAGTTTTGTAAGCTATTCTAATATAAGATATTTTATCTGTTTCATATGTGAAATAATTCGGAGAGCCACACTCGAGCCCTGGAAGTGAAAGATATGGACTTCCTTGTCGAAGCCATCACCAGTGGCCGCCCTACAATCCAAGTCTATCATAAATAGTGTATGTGCGACGAAAATAAATGTATAATTAGGTGCGATAACGGACAAGGCAATCGATTGACAAGACGATTACAATATAATGAATACAATTAAAACAGAAAGTTGTGTACCAGTTGCGATACTTTTGCAACGATGAAAAATGAAGTGTGACTCTATTTCCTTATAAATTTTGTAAATATTTGTACTTATAGCGTAAATTTTAAGAATCAACAAATGTAAGACTGAATCCATACCAACACTGATAAAACACAGAACAAATTCACAATGATCCACCGTCAGTAATTACAAATTTAAACGTTAATTCTTTTATTATGGAATGAATGTGAAATGAAACTTCTAATAACCTGTATGTTACACCCGAAAATTACAAACATGCCAATGGGCATGAGGATGAAAGTAATACCTTCGGTATTCCTTCCCTCCTCATGGGAGGCAGTGTAACATTAGTAATTTTCGCCTCACAAACATTAATATACGCTCAATAGTAAACCCCCTATGGCCTAAAGTTATCGAACAATTGTAAAGTAAAAGAAATGAACCATCGCATAGGCGCGACAGAGTCTATTACACTATCTTTGCCGTTCTTGCGCGGTGCCTGTAAATCTCTATGTACCTGTATCAATTAATGGTATAAAAAAGAATTCTGTTGTTTCAAGACAAATGAGGCAATTGACGCCTCACCTTTTACTGTTTGTATTCTATGAAAGGCGGACGCGGACTTGCTGCATTCCGCAACGGTATTTTATATTTCATGTGAAAATATTGAGTGAATATGCTAATTGTTATTTTTCCACCAGAAAACATGTAATTTCTTGTAACTGATTACGAACAGACAGCATCAAGAGGACATTTTGACTGTTATGCACAAAGTATTTAACCACAGTGGTCATCTATTGTAATTTAATATAAAAGGTACGTAGCATTAAAAACAGTGTGTTAAAGATAAGTGTGCTTATTTTAGTAAATTAACCTTCATGATTTCCATCTCCTTATTTACCTGAAGGATAATTATTTTGTGTTACTTCATCACCAGAAATTACGATCACGCTGATGGCCTGAACGCAGCATGAGGCAGAAGGAACATTATCGTCTTCCTATTATTTCTGAACCAATTTTTTTTAAATTCTGTATTGTTGCATTTCTTTTAAATTCTATAAATCTTCTGGTCCCTTAGTGATGATCCAGGTATGAGTACATCGCGACTATAAAAATGCAGAGAAATGATAATGTTTCTTTCGAACGATCTCAAATATATATAAATATGTTGCTCTTATTCAGGTATTTAATGCTCAACGTATGTTATTATAATAGTGTAATCAATCCCTGATTCTGTTGCCAAGTGGCCCACCAAAATGTTCACTTTTTCGACATTTAAAAAAAAAATCGTTTTATTTTCGTCCCCCAAGGGCAACGTTACAAACCCATACCAAATGCCAGCTCCTTTCTGTATGCCGACAAAACAAATATTCTGATAACCAGTAGAGGTGACACAAAGCAAGATGAAACTACCTGTCAATTACAATCTTGGTTTGAAGCAAATAGACTACTCATACATATTAAAAAAAACGTACGCATGAACTTCCGCACCAGACAGAATCTTATCCCCTTCAATGCAGTTATAGTTATTGGCAAAGATGACATTACAAACAGGCAGGACACCTAATTTCTTGTACTTACTATCAGTAACACATTAAATTGGAAACCACATACTGAGGCACTGTCACAAAAGCTTAATAAAATCTGTTATTTATTAAGATCATTAAAAGACACAGCCAGTGTAGATACCTCAAAGCTGGTGTACCATACCCTCTTTGAGTCTGTCTTGAGCTCTGGCCTGATCTTATGGGAAAATAGCTCTGAATCTCTCAGAATTTTCAGGTTACAAAAAGAAGTGGTAAGAATAATGAAATGTAAAAAAAAAAAAAAAAAAAAAAAAAAAACTGAACACTGTAAACCACTGCTTCAACAGCTAAGAATTCTATCACTGCCATGCCTGTATATAATGGAACTAGCTTGTTTTACAGTACAGCACTTGGAATCCCTCGACAGAAACGCAGACCGCCACACACATGCGACCAGAAACAAAACCCAATTACAAATTATAGCTCGCAACACAAAATTATATGCTAATGGATTTAAGTGTATCAGCGTTAAGACATACAACCACCTCCCAACAGACATAAAAATACGCAAAAACCCAAAAATAATGATAATTAAATTAAATCAATTACTACTAAACCACTGTTTCTATTGTTTACATGAATTTCTTGAAACAAAATTTTAATTACTTATAATAAGGTGTTTATTCACTTGTAGATGTTTCTACATAGTAAGATAATTTAATTACTATATCTTACTAATATTCTGTCTGTATCTCATATATGTATTCTGCTATGTGAAGTATGTACCACAAAATTTTAATTACTTGTAATAAGCTGCTTTTTCACTTGTAGATATTTCTACATAGTAAGATTAATTAATTCTTGTATATGATTTATATTGTCTGTATCTCCCCCGATGAACCACGGACCTTGCCGTTGGTGGGGAGGCTTGCGTGCCTCAGTCACACAGATGGCTGTACCGTAGGTGCAATCACAATGGAGGGGAATGTGTTGAGAGGCCAGACAAACGTGTGGTTCATGAAGAGGGGCAGCAGTCTTTTCAGTAGTTGCAGGGGCAACAGTCTGGATGATTGACTGATCTGGCCTTGTAACACTAACCAAAACGGCCTTGCTGTGCTGGTACTGCGAACGGCTGAAAGCAAGGGGAAACTACAGCCGTAACTTTTCTCGAGGGGATGCAGCTTTTCTGTATGGTTAAATGATGATGGCTTTCTCTTGGATAAGATATTCTGGAGGTAAAATAGTCCCCCATTCGGATCTCCGGGCGGGAACTACTCAAGAGGACGTCGTTATCAGGAGAAAGAAAACGCGTTCTACAGATCAGGGCGTGGAACGTCAGGTGGGTTAGAAAATTTAAAAAGGGAAACGGGCAGGTTAAAGTTAGATGTAGTGGGATTTAGTGAAGTTCGGTGGCAGGAGGAATAAGACTTTTGATCAGGTGAATAGAGGGTTATAAATACAAAAGCAAATAGGGATAATGGAGGAAAAGCTTTAATAATGAATAAACAAAATAGGAGTACTGGTAAGCTACTACAAACAGCATAGTGAACACATTATTGTGGCCAAGATAGACACGAAGCCCACGCCTACTACAGTAGTACAAGTATATATGCCAACTAGCTCCGCAGATGATGAAGAAATTGATGTAGTGTATGATGAGACAAAAGAAATTATTCAGGTAGTGAAGGGAGACGAAAATTTAATAGAAATGGGTGACTGGAATTCGACAGTAGGAAAAGGGAGAGAAGGAAACAAAGTAGGTGAATATGGATTGCGTGTAAGAAATGAAAGAGGAAGCCGCCTGGTAGAATTTTGCACAGAGCATAACTTAATCATAGCTAACACTTGGTTCAAGAATCATGAAAGAAGGTTGTATACATGGAAAAATCCTGGAGATACTAGTACATATCAGATAGATTATATAATGGTAGGGCAGAGATTTAGGAACCAGGTTTTAAATTGTAAGACATTTCCCGGGGCAGATGTGGACTCTGACCACAATCCATTGGTTATGAACTGTAGATTAAAACTGAAGAAACTGCAAAAAGGTGGGAATTTAAGGAGGTGGGACCTGAATAAAGTGAATAAACCAGAGGTTGTACAGAGTTTCAGGAGGAGCATAAGGTAACAACTGACAGGAATGGTGGACAGAAATACAATAGAAGACGAATGGGTGGCAGCAGAGGATCAAGTACGTAAAAAGACGAGGGCTAGTAGAAATCCTTGGGTAACAGAAGAAATACTGAATTTAATTGATGGAAGGAGGAAATATAAAAATGGAGTAAATGAAGCAGGCAAAGAGAAAAACAAACGTCTGAAAAATGATATCGACATTAAGTACAAAATGGCTAAGCAGGGATCTATCCTACCCTCACTAGGGGTAGGATAGATACTGGCTACAGGAAAATTAAAAAGATCTTTGGAGAGAAGAGAAACACTTATATTAATACCAAGTGCTCAGATGGAAACCCAGTTCTAAGAAAAGAAGAGAAAGCAGGTAGGTGGAAGTAGTATTAGAGGGTCTATACAAGGGCGATGTACTTGAGGACAATATTATAGAAATGGAAGAGGATGTAGATGAAGATGAAATGGGAGATATGATACTGTGTGAAGAGTTTGACAGAGCACTGAAAGACCTAAGTCGAAATACGGCCCTGGGAGTAGACAACATTCCATTAGAACTACTGACGACCTTGGGAGAGCCAGTCATGACAAAACTCTACCATCTGGTGAGCAAGATGTATGAGACAGGGGAAATACCCTCAGATTTCAAGAAGAATAAAATAATTCCAATCGCAAAGAAAGCAGGTGTCGACAGATGTGGAAATTACCGAACTGTCAGTTTAATAAGTCACAGCTGCAAAATACTAACGCCAATTCTTTACAGACGAATGGAAAAACTGGTAGAAGCCGACCTCGGGGAAGATCAGTTTAGATTCCGTAGAAATGTTGGAACACGTCAGGCAATACTGACCTTACGACTTATCTTGGAAGAAAGATAAAGGAAAGGCAAACCTACGTTTCTAGCATTTGTAGACTCAGAGAAAGCTTTTGAAATGTTGACTGGAATACTCTCTTTCAAATTCTGAAGGTGATAAGGGTAAAATACATGGTGCGAAAAGCTATTTACAATTTGTACAGAAACCAGATGACAGTTATAAGAGTCGAGGGACATGAAAGGGAAGCAGTGGTTGGGAAAGGAGTGAGACAGGGTTGTAGCATATCCCCAAAGTTACTCCATCTGTACATAGAACAAGCAAGAAAGGAAACAAAACAAAAATTCGGAGTAGGTATTAAAATCCATGGAGAAGAAACAAAAAGTTTGAGGTTCGCTGATGACATCGTAATTCTGTCAGAGACAGCAAAGGACTTGGAGAGCAGTTGAACGGAATGGACAGTGTGTTGAAAGGAGGATATAAGATAAATATCAACAAAAGTAAAACGATGGTAATGGAATGTAGTCGCAGTAAGTCGGGTGATGGTGAGGGAATTAGATTAGGAAATGAGACACTTAAAGTAGTAAAGGAGTTCTGCTATTTGGGGAGCAAAATAACTGATGATGGTCGAAGTAGAGAGGATATAAAATGTAGACTGGCAATGGCAAGGTAAGCGTTTCTGAAGAAGAGAAACTTGTTAAAATCGAGTATAGCTTTAAGTGTCAGAAAGTCGTTTCTGAAAGTATTTGTATTGACTGTAGCCATGTATGGAAGCGAAACATGGATGATAAATAGCTTAGACAAGAAGGGAATAGAAGCTTTCGAAATGTGGTGCTACAGAAGAATGCTGAAGATTAGATGGGTAGATAACATAACTAACGAGGAGGTATTGAACAGAATTGGGAAGAAGAGGAGTTTGTGGCACAACTTGACAAGAAGAAGGGACCGGTTGGTAGGACATGTTCTGAGGCATCAAGGGATCACCAATTTAGCATTGGAGGGCAGCGTGGAGGGTAAAAATCGTAGAGGAAGACCAAGAGATGAATACACTAGCAGATTCAGAAGGATGTATGTTGCAATAAGTACTGGGAGATGAAGAAGCTTGCACAGGATAGAGTAGCATGGAGAGCTGCATCAAACCAGTCCCAGGACTGAAGACCACAACAACAACAACAGTATGTATCACCAGTGTCATCTCTCATCACACAACACACTTTTTATATATTGTCTGTATATCCCATACGTATTCTGCTATGTGAATTATGCACCACTACTCTCATCATACACCGTCTCAACATAATATTCAAATTTACATGTCCTGTATCATTACGTGCTTTACTGTTCAAAATGTATGATCTAGAGGACTAATAATAAATAAATAAATAAGTTGTTCAGTCTTTTCTTCCGATTAAATTTCTCCCTGAGGCATTTAAGTCTCGTCTTACTTCTGCTTTCATCATTAAAGCTAAATTTTCAGTTTCTTTGAAAAAAAAAGCGAACCAATTAAAATTTTGGGGCGCGAAAGTGACGGAAAAGAAACAACTCAAGTACATGTTGAAAACGTTTCCGGAATATTTCAGCTATGTAGGGCACTTGATCATGCTTAGAAAGAAGAGGATAAGGTAGTCAAATTCGTTAAAAGCAAAATTCAGATGATTGATTTAATAGGCAAGGATGGAACTGAAGCTGAAAAGTATTGAATGTGTAGAATACACAAAACATCAGTTCAGAGAAACTGTAGCAAGTGATTCCCCATTGAATAACATTGACGAGGCTCAAGCCATTTTGCAATAAATGCGTTTGACACTGAAAAGAAAACGAGTGAGAGGTACGAGGAATAGTTAATTTGTGGATGAGGCAAACAAAGGTACTTTTAGAGGGAATGACGTAAGTCGGAAAGAAGCAGAAATTAATGGACTCGTGGCGTACATCATCGGGCAGTCGCCGCGACAGTTGGGCGAAGCGAGCTGCCTAGGGTGGGTAACAACAGCTGGTCGCATGGTAGGTAGAGGTAATCAGCGTGGTTCAGGAGGCGGTCGTCATCCAGAACGCCGAGGCTATCAACGGAACAGAACCGGCGTGGCCATTGTTGTAACGGAGGTACAACCCACGAAAGCATGTAATAATGATAAGTGATGTAGCATAGTCCCGACTCCCTGGATACTGGATAGTCCTTGTACAGATCATGTTGTTAATTGTGGAAACTATTTATATGTATACACAACTTTAATGCTTTCTGTGAATATCAAAAATGCCGACAGTAAAGTTTAGCAGTCTAAAAAAATACGAAGTATAATTAGATATTTTCCAGTTCATGATGACATGATTCCGACCGATATGAGAAATATAGTTGGCGTCAAAGACATGGATAGAGGTTGGATTATACACGTGAAAGTAACAGAAAAACATTTTATTTGTATGAAACACCTCACAAAGATTTGATAAGCATAATAAGTTACTAGCGATTAGATTGAAAGAAGATAGGCTGTATAAAATGACAATTATAAATTATAAGGAAGAGATTAATGTTAATAGTGTGAACAGTTATGATATTATCTCAATAAAGGAGGAATAGATTTGGCAGTGGGACATGTAAATTTTTAAGGTTTGAGTATATTGTGTAAATATCAGGTAGCACATATACGTATTCCCAAAAAATTTAGAGTAAGAGTTTATGAAATGAATCACTAAGAACCATAAGGACCTAAAGTACACTGTCGTCAGATCTTCATGACAGTGAATGCCAGAGAAACCAGTGAGGCAGCTTTTCGTGATCGTTGATCTGTACGGTTTGGACATACAGCACAGATAAACCTGGCTCACCGTAAGACAAACAGATGCCAGAAGCATGCATACATGCTACAGTCACAAAATCGACGATGGTGTGCCTTAGGTCATTATGGTTCTCAGTGCCTCAACTGTAAACTTTGTATTGAAAATAAAACGCATCATTTACATTTTGAAAAGAATGTAAGCAAGCTACAAGAAACACTAGAGATTATTCACAAAGATGTGAATGGGTCACACTCAACTTAAAGTTTTCGTATGGGGAACCACCCTCTCACTTTTATTGATGACAGTAGTAAAGCAGGTACAGTCTACACTGTCAAATTTTAAATTCAGGTTTGTGAGTGTTTTGGGGAATACGTTAATGAAACTGGAAATTTAACTGGTAATAGTACTAAGAAATCCAGGTGCGACAGTGGGAAGGAACGGTTAAATTCGGATGTTTATCGGTTTACAAGACAACAACCCGATTATGCATATGTCACGATGCCTGTACTCTGAAACAAGAGTAAATAGGGGAGTTTTGCCTGAAGTAGTTTGTGCAGCTGCATACCTTAAAAACAGAAGTTCAGTTAATACTGTTGAAAGAAGAATGGCTTTTTTTGGGAAGAAATCTAATGTCAGACATTTAAAGTTATATGGAACTAGTATTTTTGTACATGTACCAGAGTGACTGATAAAAGTGTTCGTAAAGCAGCCTTGAGTACTGAAATAGGCTACAGTGAAGTTGGATACAGAATATTTATTAACAGATCATAACTGTATATTGAATTTTATACAGTCATGGGAAGTTCCGTTTCTGAGGTTTCAGTCAAACTGCTGGTCTCTCAAACAGCAAAACTGTGTGGAAGACGTTCCATGGCTTTACAGTGTGTATCGATTTCTTGTAAAAACCTGTCGATGCACTCTAACATTGACCTTCTCCATTCCTGGTGCGATATCAGCGTTTCGTCTGCAGCTATAACTCCACTTACGATTTTCTTATTGCTCATAGTTGTACTTTTTTCCACAGTGGTTGGCTTCACCTAAGACAATAGCCTATAAACATAAAAACCACAAAAATGATAAATCAAAACATTGCAGGCACCAAAGTTTGATCATCTCATTTGATTTCTGTAGTTTCCATAGAATCAGATAATTCTTAAGTGCCACAAATAATCTTTTTAAAGCACTGAAACACAGGATTGGTGTTGTAGTTAAGATACTTTCACATACGTGATGGTGTGCTCAGTACAGAGTGAAGATTGGACGGGTAGATCACGTAACTCATGGGGAGGCACTGGGTAGAATAGGAGAGATGAGGAATTTGTGGCACACCCTGTCTAGAATAAGGGGTAGGAGACATTCTCAGACATCAAGCGATCACCAGCCTAGTACTGGTGAGGGCGGAGGGGGGGGGGGAAGTGTGGGGGTGTAAAAATTGTAGAGAGGAAACGAGAGATGAATACAGTAAGCAGGGTGAAGGGGATGTAGGTTGCAGTAGTTATTCGGAGCTGCTGAAGAGGGTTGCACAGGAAGAGTAGCGTGGAGATCTGCATCAAACCAGTCTTTGGACTAAAGACCAGAACAACAACAACAACAACAACATATTTACCGGGCAAGAAACAGCTAGTTACGTGCTGTCACAGTGTTCACTGTGTGAAGATAAATGCCTTGCCTTGTCGTCAATAAATATTTCTAAAGGTAGCAATTATTTCCTAATTGGAAAAGAAAATTTCGAAGCAATACTCCGAGCCAGAAGCAAGAATACGAGTATATACAACCATAGGTTGAAAATGATGTCAGAGTAGCTGCTGAAGTTAAAGCTGTAAACAAAAATTGTTTTAAACGCAAAAATACTATTTCAGAAGTTGCTGAGAAAAAGGAAATCGGATACAATACTGTAAGGTGTCATGCCTAACCGAATAATAGTGTTTCATGGAGGTACGTTGTGCAGACAGAGCCACAGTTTTGATAGCACTGCGCAGGAAACAGTTGGTGCAGTTGAAGCAGAGAGGCATGCACGCAACTCTTATGAGATGGAGCAAAAATCGTTCAAAATGTTGCTTATCTGCAATTAGTAACCTATCGACTTACAGTATCAAAACAGACTCAGCTCTCAGTAACAATTTCTCAGCTTTTGCACGTCGCGAGAGCTGACGAATCAGTCGTAAAATGTAAATTCAGTCGTTTTAATTCCCAGAGAACTACATGGAATGTGCATGTATCTGTTATTTTGGTGTGTCATTCTATGGGAAAACAACACAGTGAAACCGGGAAACGATGTTGGCATGTTTAAAAAGTGTTTTTTGAGGAAATACTGATCGAATGAAATTCAGCAAAGTTTCTTAATTGACTTCTGAACCGGAATAAGTATCAGTGAGTAGAGTTTGGGGGTATTCCTGGACCATCTCAGCTATTTAGACGCATGTATTGAGGCAAAACTTTTTTTCTGAACTACAATTCTCGTTTATCTTGCGTCGTAACACGATGGCAGCCAGTGGAAATAATTATGAGTAACGTACAAAATTATGTTGAAGTTAACGTTTTGAAGAAAGTTTTCTTTTCCGTTTTTGTAGGAAGAATCTGAACCCAGTGTGATGCATAGCTGATTGAAAAGATAATTTACGTTGCTCAGTTTCCGTGACGTTGAAAGTTAAACGGAGCTACAGATAAAAGGCTGACTTTGTCCTTGGCGACTAGAGCATTAAGACAATGAAATGACATTCACATTTCCTGTGGGTATTAAAATATGATTACTGGTTTTACTTCGAGAATTAATTCCGTTTTAGCGGTAATTGGATTTACAACCTCTTTTGAAATCCCATTATTACACTGAAATACCTCAATCTGTTTTTGGAGCGTTGGATTATAAAGCAAATAATACTTCTATCTCCACAGATAAGTGTACATATACACTGGGCGATATTGCTTCTGGTGAAAGGACCTCAGCAGTATCTCCTGCACTCCACGTGACACCATTTGCATTTCTTATTTACCTTTTATGTCTAGCGTGTGCACAGTCCTTTTAGTCTTATATTTCATGTAACAACAACTAAATTTTTTGTGATACATAAGTTTCATTATATTGGTACTTTTCTTGCGCCATATTTCTGTTCTTTATTGTCTCTATTTGCTTCTTGAGGACCTCCATTTTTTTATCTCAAGCTCATGGGGATGGATTCAGAAGTGATTCAGTACTAACCGCCTGGTCAGCTTTTCTCTTTTCTCGATGTAATGAATGAAAACTTGCTAAGGCACTTTCTTTCAACCCATATCTCGTTTAGTCTCATATTATGACGATGTAAAGTCAAACATAAACAACCAGTATACCAAATGTTGACAAAGAAACATGCAGAAATTTTACTGACAAGGGAACCTCCCCATCGCACCCCCCTCAGATTTATTTATAAGTTGGCACAGTGGATAGGCCTTGAAAAACTGGACACAGATCAATCGAGAAAACAGGAAGAAGTTGTGTGGAACTATGAAAAAAACAAGCAACATATACAAACTGAGTAGTCCATGCCCAGATAGGCAACATCAAGGATAAAATGAGCTAAGGGGCGCCGTGGTCCCGTGGTTAGCGTGAGCAGCTACCGAATGAGAGGGCCTTGGTTCAAGTCTTCCCTCGAATGAGAAGTTTACTTTTTTTTCGCAAAGTTATGATCTGTCCGTTCGTTCATTGACGTCTCTGTTTACTGTAATAAGTTTAGTGTCTGTTTTGCGACCGCACCGCAAAACCGTGCGATTAGTAGACGAAAGGACGTGCCTCCCCAATGGGAACCGAAAACATTTGATCGCAAGGTCATAGCTCAACCGATTCCTCCACAGGTAAACACGTCTGATATATTCTATATGACACTGGTGACGACATGTGCGTCACATGACAGGAATATGTTGTCGACCCACCAAACTTGTACACTGGGCGAATGGGTAAAAAGAGTCTTCAACCTTGCCTGATTTAGGTTTTCTTGTGCATGTGATAATCTCTCCCAAAAAAGTGATTAAAACATAAGAGTTTGTCATATAATAGTTGAAAATAAAAAAATTAAACATTTTATTCGAGGGAAGACTTGAACCAAGGATCTCTCGTTCCGTAGCTGCTCACGCTAACCACGGGACCGCGGCGCTCCGTATCTCTCTCTGTCCTTGATGTTGCCTATCTCGCCATCGACTACTCAGTTTGTAAATTTTGCTTATTTTTTTCATAGTTCCACACAACTTTTCCTGTTTTCGCGATTGAGCTGTGTTCAGTTTTTCAAGGCCTATCCACTGCCAACTTATAACTAAATCTGACGAGGGTGCGATGGGGAGGTTCCCTTGTGAGTAAACTTTACCATAGTTAAGAAATTACTTCCCATGTAATCTCCTAGAGTGTTAAAATCCCTATACAGCATTCTGTGTGTTATTTACATGATATTTACATACTTTGTATTAATGATCTGCATTTGGAGTCAAGGACCTTGTCAAAGAGGGGTCCACACACCTCATTACTTAAATGACATTACAAGCGACAGTTGCCAAGTAGTGAAATACTCTGATTTTCAATCATACGAAGAAAAAGGAACTGCCAGCCGGTGTGGCCGTGCGGTTCTAGGCGCGTCACTCTGGAACCGCGAGACCGCTACGGTCGCAGGTTCGAATCCTGCCTCGGGCATGGGTGTATGTGATGTCCTTAGGTTAGTTAGATTTAAATAGCTCCAAGTTCTAGGGGACTGATGACCTCAGCTGTTAAGTCCCATAGTGCCATTTGAACGAAAAAGGGATTGCACTATCAGCAATCAACGAAGCTAACGATGGATTTAAATTATCTACATATCCATAGCACTATCGGCTATCGCTCAGCCAAGAGGAACTACTTTACGTTTTTTGCCGTGCTAGAGCTCAGTTATCTTTTTGCTAATCAGTCCAGTTCTCACTTGCAGCTCAATTTAATATAATTGTTACCGTTTTTTTTCTTTTTTTTTTTTTTTTTTTTGCTGTTCAGATATAGTTTCTAATTGTGTACAAGTCTGTATCACGAAAGAAGAGGAAAACGGTTTTTGTCACCGAAGAACTCAAAAAAGTGCACTGCAAGTTGTTACAGGAAATAAGTTGTCCTTGGTAAAGAGCCTTAAAGGCAAATTCCCAAGACCCGCATTCAAACGTATAAACTGCTGGAGAAAAAAATTAGTGCACCTGGAGAGACGACGTTGATTTTGATTCGATTACGGAGTACGCCACCTGGTGGATAGCAGATGCACTGATAACGGTTTCAACGTCGTCCACCAACAGTGGCATAGCTACCAGAGTGCCATCTGTGTTTACCTTTTAGTAGGGAACGCTCACAGCCAGAAGGCTCAGCGAGGTGCAACCAGGCAGCCATGCCTGGAGATGCACTCGTGCCGCCTACAGCCAACTGAGCGCGTTTCAAAGGCGTCAGATTGTGTCCCTCCGAATGGAGCGATGGTCCTGCCACACATGTTGATAATGTTGATGTCACTGGTCACGTGAACATCCCCACTGACACTGACAGATCGAGGGCCCACAGACACTACGGGCACGGAGACCTCTGGCCCCTCTTCCACTCACGCCACTGCATCGTCGTGCACGGCTCGACTTGTGTCGCCAGAGGATCACTTGGAAGATGGAATGGCGCTCCGGGGTCTTAAGCAATGAAAGCAGATTCTGAATCCACGCAGGTACGTCGTAGACCTGATGAGTAATATATGTACCCTTATCTAAGAAGTTATTCAATACATTACTGCAATATTTTCTCTGTTTAAATTTTTTACCTATGTATAACATAAAATTGATGCAAACGTCCACGCACTTTACCCCATATCTCAGCTTACATTCAGGATTTCAGAATTTACTTTTTAGACAACATTTCTTGGGTTTACAGGAATACGTCTACAGAATTTCATAATTCTTGCTTTCACAGTTACTTATCTTTCTTTCAAAGGCCTCTTTAACTTTCCTGTAGGCGCTATCTGTCTTTCCCCTGGTGAAATATGCTTCTAAATCCTTACATTTGTCTTCTAGCCACTCCTGTTTGTCCATTTGGCGCTTCCTGTCAGTTTCATTTTTTAAAAGTTTGTAGTCTCTTTGATCTGCTCCAATCGCTACATATTCATATTTTTTCCTTTCAACAATTAAATTCAGTATCTCCTTTGTTCTCGAAGGAATTGTACTGGGCCTTGTACATTTATCTACTTGATTTTTGCTGCCTTGACTATTTCATCTCTGAAAGCTACCTATTCATCTTCTACTGTATTCCTTTCTCCTATTCTTGCTAACTGTTGCCTAATTCTCTCTCTGAAACTCTCAACACAGTCTGCTTCTTTCATCTTACCTAGATCCTATCTCCTCAATTTTCTACCTGTTTGCAATGTCTTCTGTTTTAATGTACAACTTACAGCCAATAAATTGTAGGCAGAGTCTTACAAATTAAAATATCTCCCAGAGTCCACATTCACTTACTATTTTCCCTCCTCTGCCTTTTCCTACTATCGAATTCCAGACTTCCATCACAATTAAATTTTCGTCTCCCTTAACTATCCTACTAATTGATTTTGCCTCATCATATATTTTGTCTCTCTCTTCATAATCTGTGGAGCTAGTTGGCATATAAACTTGTACTAATGTAGTATATGTTGACTTCGTGTATATCTTGGTTACAATAATGCGATCATTGTGCTGCTCGTAGTAGCTTATTCGCATTTCCATTTTCTTATTTATTATTAAATCTACTCCTCCAATTTTTATTTACAACCCTAACCAGAAGTCCTGTTTCTCGTGCCACCGAACTTCACTCATTACCACAATATCCAGCTTCAACCCATCCATTCTCCTTTTGAAATTTTCCAACCTACATGCACGTAGCATTCCACGCTGCGCTATGTAGAACGTTAATTTACCTCCGAAATATTTTAACTAAAAGGACGCCATCATCATTTAACCATACAGTAGAGCTGCGTGGGCTCGGGAAATAGTACGGTTGTGTTTCCCCCTTGCTTTCTGCTGTTCACAGGACCAGCACAGCACGGCTGGTTTGGTTGATGTTACAGGGCCAAGTCAGTCAATCATGCAAACTATTGCCCCTCAAGTATTGAAAAGGTTGCTGTCCCTCTTCTGGAACACCACATTTGTCTGGCCTCTCAACAGATACCCCTTCGTTGTGGTTCTTCCTGGGGATTGGGGCGAAGGGGGGGGGGGGGCGTTGGCTGTTGGATGGAGGGGGCTGTATGATTAAGTCCATAAATTCCTGCTTGAACTCTGAATGCACACCGGTCACCGTAGGGGTAATGTCCTACTCTTGTATTCGGCACGTTGTTACAGCCAGACCACGCTGTTCAGTAACATGGAAAATATCCTCCCTTATGACAACGCATTGTTCCTAGTTTGCTGAAAATAACCTAAAAGTGACTCATTTACTTCTAATTCTGTGTTTCCTGTGTTAACGTGACGAAAGATTTCACTGATTTTATCCATGTTCGAGGTGTCTTCTTGGTGTCAACGATGATACAAAGTTATATCGACTTTTTAATGTCACTGAAAATGTTTTCCTAAACAAGCCAACACAAAAGTGAGATGAAATCGTTTCTGTAGTGGTAAATCTTCTAAAACTTAAGCTCGGCTGTTACAGAATGGAGTGTTCTGCCTTGCTCAAGTGCCCTCATAGTACAATTTTACGATAGCAGTCTAATAAACTGATGAAAATTTCCTGTTTTCTGCCAACATGTGCTCTCTGTGGCCGTGTAATGGAAGATTACGCTTAGCCCAAAACATAGTGACGTATAACAGTCTTTCTAAAATATCTCCATTTTCGTTTTTCTGTTTCAGATGCTGCGTAACATGATCAATCGTTCTGTTGGAAATCAGACTACCTCTTAAGCTTTTCCGTTTTTGAAACAATTCCGATGTTTTTCAGAGGTTTTGTTGGTTATAAACTTTCGGACTACGTTCCCACAATGCTTGAAAACCAGAGCCAAATTTAAATAAATTGTTCAAACTTGTGACTATGCTACGGAGTCCACAGCAGAAACAGTACAAACTTTGGATTTCCGTTGAGTATGCCATCCAGTTTCTCATACGTCTCTCACTATTTGGGTGACTGGTCTAGAACCAATCAGAAGTCAAGTGTCAGTTAACGCATTTTGTCTCTTAAAAGTGCAAGTAATCCAACAGTTTTGAAATCATTCACTTCTTATTTTATTTAATATAACCCTTAGATTTGCTGGAACGGGGGAAACCTGGTGAGATACGTCATAAAACAAAATATTGTTGCTACTTTCAGTTTTTTCTTTTTCACTTGCTCTCTGTTGATCCATAAGCTGTCTTTCAATCTAGTTTCGTTTATATCACAGTTACCTACATGATTTTCTACATTCCTCTGAGCTCTTCATTTTCTCCGTCCATGTCTTCCTTAACTTTTACCTCATTTTTGTCACTGCTGTCAGTTTTTTCGCTATCTACTAACTCAGTCTGGGATTGAGATAATTTTACGCCTTCTTTCGTTTGATTTTAGTGAGGTGTGGTCTGAATGGTTGTTGCTGACGCGAAAGGTTTAACAAATTTCACCACTGAGCTGACCACCGACTGATCACCAGAACTTCGGCTCTCTGGTTTTCCTTTGCTTTGCTCCATCTGGACGGCGTCATGTTTAAAAAACTATGACATATTCTTACGGGAGAGAGTAATAGATAAATTTAGAAGAAAAGTTCGTATAGAGACATGTCTGGAAGGCAACACTTGTTGAGATGCGTGCGAATCTGTCCATTGAGTCACATCTGTCCGTTATGTAAAAGCAGACACTACGGTTATTGTTGCATGTGGTTGTCACGCACCCTGACAGACCGTTCACCACTTGTTTGCACAGCACCTCGCTCTCTTTCAAATACGTATGGCTCCAGTCGGACTGCATCACATAAACTGTTCACACGCTCCTGTAACGCCTCTACTTTGCCTTAGTGACGGGCATACACCAGTGTATTGTAGAACAAAAGCAAACTGGTGCTTTTCATTTATTATACACCAGTGTCTTCAAACATTCCAAAAGCTAGAAATCTGACGGATTCAGGCACATAATGAGGTTAATGAAAACGGTGATAACGAGAACTGTGAAGTGTCGGAATAGGTCGTAAGTGTGTGTATGTGTGTGTGTCTGCGTGTGTGTGTGTCTGTGTGTGTGTGTGTGTGTGTGTGGTAGATTTAGTGTCTGTTCTTTATGTTCCGATTAGGTTTCACACTAATTTTACTTTACAACTTTAAAGCTTTAAAATGATACTATTGTCACTGATTAAATATGAAAATTTTGTGAAATAACATTAATAATAATACATTCTTAAATATTAATTGATATTTCATACCTTAATTTGGTACATTATTTTTCATAGAAAGGATAGAATGTTGAGACTTTGTGAAAAGAAATTCAGACCTATGAGACTGGTAGTTTGTCTATAAATTTGATTTTCACAAAGATCTATTTTTCTCAAAACTTTGTGTCTGTGCTTTGGGTCCCTAAGGCTCTCAGTACCTCATTTATTTTAGTCAATAAGTGGATTTAGTCATTGATAAAAACGAAATAATTGTAAAAAAATTGTAAATTCCTTAACCACAAGCAACATTTACTTATTACTGTGTAAAATAAAGAATACGTCCGTAAACAGTGTTTCAGAACTATAAAACAAAATGTTTTGTAGCATTAAGCTTCACTCCGCCTAAACATTTCGTGCATAAAGCGTTGGAAGGAATTCTGCACACTATTTCCTTGAATACTAGTTTACTTTTGAGCTAGGGCATATGCAGCATCTCTCCACTTTCTTCAATGTTGGTTGTAACATTATGTGTTCTCTTGTCTCTTTTAAGTTGTGTCGGACGCGCATGTCTTGCCCCCGTATTATTATTGTTAAAAATAATATTATTTTAGTGTAAAGTAAAAGTTTAATACTAAAAGTGCAATACTAAAAGTGCAATACTGCATAGCAGTAGATTTATTGTGCGACGTGTATGTGAAAACGTCAAAGGAATTATTTTCATTACGAGAAGTGCGAGTCAAAACGGCATCCATATTAAATCCTTCATTGCAGTGTAAGTTCATGTATTAATTACCATAAATTCAGTTAAATGGAACTGGTGTATGGACTATTTATTTAGTATAGAATCTATGTCTCACTCCTTCATGAAGTTATTTAATTTTCTTTATGTTTCTGCCAAAGAGAGAGTTCACAGTCACGAATTCTTTCGTAGAAATCGGACGGAAATTACATGCGGCGAAATATTTTCTCTGCGTCATATTCTACTGGTAAATGCATGATAAGCTATGGTCCCTTAGGAAATTCATGTTGAGCTATCCAAAAATAATTATATTTTGAATAGGAATTTACTGTTCTCTGCAATGCAACTTCCGACTGATCAGACGATCCAACAAGAAACAGCCGCACAGGGTCGGCGTTCCACCGCTGATTATAGCTATATGTCACAGCACAAAAGTTAACATATTGTTATAATTAGCAACTACAAACGGGGATATTTATAACTGTATGTTTATGTATACGCATTACGTAAACATATCGTTATAATTGGCGCACGAACAGGGACGCGAATAAAAAAAAACCCTCAAAGGAATAAAAATTTATATAAGATACGCATTGTGGAAATATTCATAAAGAATTGTAGCTAATCTTGTGCTTTTTATTTGTTACAAGGCATCAAACACCATCCAAAAAAATTTACATTGAGCGAAAGAAACGAGATATTCAGAGAAAATTACGGAAGAGAGATTTTTTTTGGGACAGAATTTGTGCGAAAATCTAGCTGCAACGCCCAAGGCAGTTATTAGCAACGTAAGTCAAAATTTCGTTAGCCGCAGCCAAGCTCCCTTAATTTCAGCCGACAGTAATCAATTTGTGACGATCTTTAGTAGTTGCAGTAAAAATTTGCTTGGAATTCAGTAGACTGGTAATTTCTTTAAGTATTGTTTAAATTCCATTGTTGTGTATTGCATATCACTTGTTTTTAAATGTACGCTGCCTGTTCACGGAGCTGACCAGCCTTAGTTTTCATTTATTTTGACCAGTGTGCAGCCATACTTTCTTTACGGTCCAGAATAGTCTCTTGTCCTCGTGACGTGCAACTCCCGACATTCCTATCTTGTGACGTAGCAGTGACAACCGACTTGCTACCGATAAATTACATCTCTGTCGACAGCTGGCGGCCGTAGCGCAAACGAACTTCATTGACTTGCTGTTTGTAAATAAATGAGCTATGGCAGACGATAAAATGTCATCACTAGATTCAAATGAACAGAATGAAACGAGTGAAGTGTCGCGTCGCTTGCGGTCCTGCAGGATAATTAGTAGGGCTGAGACACCAATCGAAACAATTGTAGAAAGTGAAGTGGGAAATCTGATGGACTTTGTTGCCCACACCATAATGTTACCGGTACTGAGCTAGACAATGCCAGCATAGTTTCTGCCACTAGTACTCGTAGCTATATACCGGTTACAAGGGAGGCAGGTGAAAGCAATTCAGGGGTAGTGACAGACGATGTATTCAAACAGCTACTGAGTCAAATAAGTCAAATGATGCAGGATGGAAATCGCCAAATGGTGAATTCCATTAAAATGATTTGAAAGACGAAAATCGTCAAATGAAAGAGGAAAATAGACAAATGTTAGCCTCGCTTGAAGATAAACTTTCTACAGTATGCGAAGAAATAAAAGCTGTTAGAGAAAACGTAGCCAAAGAAGTAGCAAAGCAAGTTAAGGACGCTGTTTCTCAAATGCGAAGTGGAATAATTTTCGAACTGAATGACACTTTAGCTACCATGCAAAGCGAGACAGCTGACATCCGAAACGCAACCAAGAATCTTGACTCCACCGTAATCATGGTTACTCACAGATTAGACAGAGTAACTAAGAAGGTACAAAAACTAACCGAGGGAATGTCAAATTTGATTCTGGAAACTGAAACGAAAGTAAAGGAGAGGCTAGATAGTCATGAGAGAGAATTTAGAGAAAAGTATGAGAACTGGATTGCTGGAAGGGACAACTTTGTCGAAAATAAAATTAACAAAGACCTAGTAGAGACTGTGAAAGCAACCACTCTTGGTATCTTGTCAGCTCCTGGAAGCTCCGGAGATACCGTAATGTCTGAACTCGGTAGCATTAGGCGTACCCTTCAGCAAGTATTACCAAATTGGAAGCAAGAGGTAACGGAACAACTAAATAACCTGAAGGCACAAGTGAGCAGTAGTTCCCGAATACAGAGACCGAATTATCCTAACTCTTTAGCCTCAGAGGAAGAAGATGAATTATTTCGGCAATTCCGAATACCTGTTGAATCCAATGAACACACTTCACCACCACATATTCCAGTTAATAACCGAAACCAAGAATCTGACTCACTTGTACAAATGATGAAGGAAGAAAGCACGATTAAGCATCGAGTTTTTCAAACCTTTAACCTGGAAAAACGAAATATCCACCCAATTGTTTTTCATCGTGGATTCTCTGGCATTTTTCCAAATTCTTGGATTGATAGACAGCGTATCCAATTTGTTACCGGTATATAGGTGGCGAATCGGCAATATGGGGAACCTAAATGATTTAAAGTGTCGTACGTATGAGGAGTTGAAAGTACTTCGAAAAATATCTTGGCAAAATCAGGTATTGGGATACCCCTATTATGATTATCAAGTCTAAATTACCCATATCGATTCGTGAAAAGCTGATAGCCATACCAGATGACGACCCAGATACCTTTCTGTCGATATTAGATTCCCTAGACCTGATCTATGAGGACATGAGAGCTAACAAACCGCGGAATACTCCGCACAATTCTTGGCCACAACATCACGAGAGTAACGGCTATGAAAAGCCAGGGAACGGTCACAAAAATAGTAACGACTGGCAAAACGGAAATAAAGGAAATGGGTATCCGTACAAAAGGAATAGACATAATCAACACAGCCGATTCAATCCCGTGTATAACATGACTGGTAACCAGAACGGCAATCAACCGTGCAAACAGAAGTTTGGAAATGCTTTCAGTCAAAAAGGTTGGCAACAGCAGAGCGGATCGCAATGGAATGCACCGTACTCGCGCGGCCAAGACTCACGTTACGGGCAGCAACAAACAGCTGATAACACCCACTCATACCAACACAACTCCGCGCCTAGTGAAAATCAAGCGCAGGAAATGTACAGAAACACACAGTTTAACAGCAAGCCACAGTGTGAAGGAGGATTTCACCGTAACAATTCTGGAAATCATAATAGTAATAAAAATCATCAGACCCCGCGAAGGCAGTACAATCCCCCTGTATTTTTCGCAAACGCGGAAGACAGTAACACGTATTGGACACCAGAACAAACGCAACAACATTTTGACACAAGGTTTGTGCATAACAGTAATTTTGTTCCTCAGTGTTCTCATAATGTCAGATTGGTCGAACTTTCTAATGATGAAGGCCAATCAAAACCACACAAACAGGAAAACTAAGTTCAGCATCTGAAAGCTCCCTAAGTGATGCTGTGAGACAGAATGGGGGCGACCACTTCGACGGAGAGACTAACCATGACGTACTTGTACTGAGATACAATGACGGGATTGACATGAGACAAGAATTATTTCAAGAGAAAGAGACGACTGACGGTGATGAACAGATAGACGACCAAGTGCAAGCTATGACAAAACTTCCTATAGCCGGAATTTTGACGACTGTAATCCTAGATACAGGTGCAAATATTAATGCTGTGTCCTTATGTTTCTATAAGCAAATTAGTACATTAATTAAAATTCCAACATTACCCGTCCAATGGTGTTCAATAACAGGAGCCATCGGCTCCCAGACACAAAAGGTCAGTATACAAGCTTGGGTACCACTGGAGATTCAATCAATACGCATCAAATGTATTTTCCTCGTTGTCAAGAATTTGGCAGTGCCATGTCTCTTGGGAATGGAATTTCTACGACGATATAGAGCCCGAATAGATCTTTATACAGGCATTTGCACACTGTTACTACAGCAGACAGAAGTTGCACTGGATTTAGTGAAAGAAAGAGTAAAAACTTTGGCACTTGTAATAGCATTAGATTACAAAGGATAGGCAGAAAACCTCCTTGTCGTAATCATTTCAAATTGTTCTATGGTAACTTTGATACATTTAATGATACAATAACAGTCAGTGACCTACCCTCTCAGCAGGAAATAACCAATAAGACTGCAGAATCAACAGTGTCATCAGAACCTCAGCGACAGGAATTATTCAAGTTGTTGTCACACTATATCAACGTGTTTTCAAAACTACCTGGTATTATAAAATACTATGAATATACTATGGAAGTGGTGCCGCACCAAACTTTCTATCGCACGACATATCCCATACCGTATGCAAGAAGGGAAGCAGTTCGTAATGAAATTAAGAAAATATTGAACTGGAAAGTCATAGAGTATTCTAATTCGCCATATAGTAGTCCCTTGTTGACGATTTTGAAACAGGATAACACCGTACGACTCATACTTGACGCACGAAACATAAATAAAATTGTTCTGCCGGTACGAACGAGACCTGAAGCGATTGAAGAACACCTGAACAGATTTTATGGAATTAAATATTTGAGTAGCATAAATTTGAAAATGTCATTTTGGCTAGTGAGACTAAATCCTAACTCACGAAAGTATACGGCATTTATCTTCGCCGGCAGATCCTATCAATTTCAGGTCATGCCTTTTGGATTGAATGTTAGTTCTGGAGTATTCATCTCTGTCCTAGATCATGTTCTTGGTCCAGATCTTATTGATGAAGTCACTCGCTACGTTGATGATCTTTTAATTGCTACTAAAACCCGGGAAGGCCACGTTGAACTAGTACAGAAAGTGTTTCAGCGATTCCTGGAATACGGAGTCACTGCCATCTTGCAAAAGTCACACACTTTGGCAGAGCCGAAATCAAATTCTTAGGACACGTCATTTCATCTGACGGAATCCGTCCTGATCAGGCTAAGCTAAGTGCAATTAGAAATTTTCCTATCCCATCTTCAAAACGACAACTTAAAGGTTATCTTGCACTCGCTTCATTCTTCAGAAGATTTTTACCAAAGCAAGTAATGAACAACAACCCTGATCTATTGAAATTGTTAAAGAAAAATACTCAGTGGAATTGGACAGACGACTGTCAAAAGACATTCGTCGATATCAAAGAAGCTTGGTTAAACAGCAACATTCTTTATCATCCAGAAATGTAAAAGGAATTTTGTGTGTCATCTGACGCAAGTTTTCCGGGGTTAGCCGTATGTCTCTTCCAGATCCATGAAGCCAATGGAAAACGAGACATCAGAGTAATTAGTTTTGCTAGTAGGGTTCTTAAAGAAACTGAACGGTCCTATTCTGTTACTGAATTGGAAACTCTTGCAGTAGTTTGGGCTTTCAAGAGATTCAACTACTACATCAATGGCAAGAAAATCAAAGTCTGTTCTGATCATCACGCTCTTAGTTTTCTTCTGACGTGTGAACTCCTACATCCTCGCTAAACGAGGTGGTGTCTTTTCTTACAGGAATATGACTTCAAAATAATCTATATAAAAGGCAAAGATAACATCATTGCGAATGCTCTATCTCGCATGCCTGAAGGATATTCGGACAGTACTGAACTTTTGTAACAAATGTCAAATTACAGAATTCTTTTGATGAAGGATCCAATACATCGGAAATATTTTCTTGATCTTTGTAACTAGATTATCCAATTGCAGGAAACTGATCCAAAATGGAGAGGTGTGAAACAGATCTTCGAAACTAATCCTACCCATCACATGTGCAAATATTACAAATTGCATAAGCAAGTTCTTTTCCACCGAACATCATTGTCATCAGAAAATTGGCTAGCATGCATTCCGCAGGAATATGGAGAAAACTTACTCTGGTACACACATATTTCGTGGGGAC
The DNA here is from genome assembly GCF_021461395.2 of Schistocerca americana. Classification (NCBI taxonomy): domain Eukaryota; kingdom Metazoa; phylum Arthropoda; class Insecta; order Orthoptera; family Acrididae; genus Schistocerca; species Schistocerca americana. The sequence continues at coordinate 200,678,267 of NC_060127.1, forward strand.
ACTTTGGTCCAGAAAAGTGTTAGCGTAAAGTAGCAAAGTACTGCTACATCCTTAACCTTCATAGCAGAATTCACAACCTCTTGAAACACTGAATCATTTGTCAAAAAGAAAAAACCTTTTAAACTCTCGAATATACTGCCTTTGAATCCTATTATCACAGAGTAACCTTGACAAATCCTAGGCATAGATTTGGCAGGACCCCTCCCACGAGGTCGTGGAGGAATTTAGGTACCTTGTAGCTGTCACTGATCTATTTACCAAACATTTCAGATTGTACGCTAAGAGATCTGCAAACACTCAACTAATCATCAGTCGTTTAGAACGTGACTATTTTCCAAGATTCGGAAAACCTGAATAAATTCTCTCAGACAATGGGTCTAACTCGTCTGCAAAAGATGGAGACTTTTCCTTGCTAGTCATCAAATAAGGCAAATCCTTATCTCCAAGTTTGGACCGCAGTCGAACCAGACTGAGTGGGTGTTCAAGGAGTTTAATCGTTTCATTCGCACGTATGTACCAAATCAGCAGACTCGCTGGGTTGACTTTGTGTCACCTTTCGAGGAAATTGTGAATAATCTACCACACCTGTCTATTGGTTTCACTCCGAGTGAGTTGATGTCTTCTGACCAAGAGAAAAACGAATGGGTCAATTCAATTCCTAAGTGTAACAACACAAGCGCTAGTTTAGACGCCAGAATAAGACAAACTCTAACAACGTTGACCACCCAAGCCAATTTACGCAAGAAGGCGTATGACAAACATATTAAAAAGGTGTTAACTTATAAAGTAGGCGAAAAGGTCTTGCTAAAAACACACTTTAAACCATCGTTGCTCTTACGCAAAAACCGAAAATGGCAAAGTCTTTTTGATGGACCTTACAAGATCCTTCGAATACCGCACACAGGTTGTTATCTGATTTCTGATCCCGCAAATGGAAAAATAAAGGGGTTATACCATCACTCTGATCTGACTTCGTTAAAAAAATGCTTACAATAAATTACACGACAGTGAATCTATCCTGCTATACAGCAGAGAATTTGAAATATGTTATCTTGAGTCATAATTTAAGTACAGACAAGCTCATAGATTTAAAAAATAAATCTTTTTTAACAAAGAAAGTGATCAACTTCAAGAACTCTATTTTTAGGCTTTAGTTTTAAGGAGATAATATTTAAGAGAGAAAAATGAAATATAAAGCTAAGGATGTGCCAAACAAACCGGCATCTGCGATATGAAATGGTAAAGAAGTGAAAATAAAACATAGTATGTAAGAAATTTTTTTAAGTTCAAGGAGGAATGATCGAGAAACAAAATTTATTTTCGTCAAGGACAAGGGTCGCTTGACAATTATTGGTTCCTGATCCCACTAAAAAGGAAAACAAGTAACTAGTTTCTAAGTCAGCTGTGTCTAGATTAAGTTCTAATGTACATAGAAATTTGGAACAGGTTCATCTCTGCATTAAAATAACGTAATGTTTATGAAGCATGTGAGTTACTTGTAAGTACCAACATGACTACGAAAGCGCTACCCTTCAGCTAGATAAACAAAGTAACATTAATTGTAATTGCAATACGCTGGTCAGATACATTCAAAGCCATAAGTGAAATAAATACCAAGTATAAGAGCGCAAGTGACAAGGGCAAAGCAATGATGACTTAAGGTCATATACAGAGGTCAATGCAGTGTAGCGCAAGCAGGCGTCAAATCGAGAATAAAATGGCAATGAAACCGCCGGCAAAACAAAGCAGCTAGTTCTTAATTGCAGCGCGTACGCAGACGTACGGCGCAAAGGAAAATTAATTTCTAAGTCATAAGGAACAAGGTGTTGTCTGCTAGATTTCTTCTTCTATGTACTATTATATCTATATCTTTCTTCTGAGTTTGTGTAAATATCCTAACCCGCCTAAACCTGTCCCGTAGACTTGACGTCACACAGATTGAGAAGTGCGGCTGACGTGGAAGGCTGGTTTGGCATACGATTTTCAAAAGGAAACGCGTGAACGAAATCGGGAAAAGCTAGTTTTGAAATGTCTTTATTTTTCCTTTTAAAGTCAATCCGAGACGCAAACCGAGATCGCGATAAGGAATTTGAATATTTTCTTGAATCGTGTTCTGTTCTCATGTGAGGGGGCGATCAAATGTGATTGATTGATCCTCACATCTAGTAAAAAGGAAATTTTTGTTGAAATGACAGTGGTAGCCTAACTTTAATGAATCTAATGAATAGATAGAACGATTCAAATGAATTAAAATAATAATAATAAGTGCTAACACATCGGCGAAACTAATGTATTGTGACTGTGAACTAAAAGGATAATTAGTCTTAGAGAAAGATGATGAACAATGTAAAGCGAAATGTTAAGGTGGTAACCAACAAAGCAACAGAAATTGAAATGGACATGATAATCGAAGCTCTCAATTAGCAAGCTTCAAAGTGAGGCAAACTATTTGATTATAAACTGCAAAAAATTTGTGAACATAGTAGTGTATAAGTGAAGGCTTAAAATGCCGTGGTAGTCTGCCACAGACACGAAGCAATGCGTCGTTGTTATAAGTAAGAGATAATTTCATTCACGATGAAGATAAAAAGTGTTAAACGTGCAGATAGGCCGACGGACAGTGATAGTCCGGTTGTGTAACCGAAGGCGTTGATGTGATTAAGTACAGTACATCGGAAATCAAGTGTAAGTGTTAGCTGCTTTGCAAAGTGCGAGCGCTAGCCTACCTTTAAATATTCAAAATCGGCTGAAAAATGTGGAGGCAGGGATGGTTTCAATGGAGTCTCTGTCCCTGGTAATCCTCGTACCTCCGCACCAGCTCAGCAAACCACAAAATACCACAACACCATCGACGCAACGTGTTCACTGAACCGTGCGCGGAAAAGCTGGAATACCGCGTGGAGGCTGGTGAGCGCCTCGAGTTGCGATTCAGCTCTAACAATCAGCCTGTGCCAACGTCCATCGACGCAACAAACGCGTTAAATTTAGAGTGCTGTACTAGCACAGCACTCCCGCTGCAGTTCGACGAAACGTACTTTCCATGAAAGCCGCTCCCAAAATAAAAGACTCTTACATGAGTTCACAACATATCACTTACTATGCTAATGTTATATCCCGTGAATGAAATGCGAACAGGCAAACCACACGCGAATAGTGACAAAGTCAAATTCCTATGAATCCCAAGTCCTAAAATTAGATTAAAGCTTAGTTCTTAGACTAGTGGGTACATGTAACGTGTGTACCTAACGTGCGAGCGAGACTCGCCGACCAGAGCTGATGAAAAGTTTTCTACTCGGAGAACGCAAAGTAGCGATCCAACTTCTCATGGGATAAGCTTCACCCGGAGAAGAATCAAATTTTAACTTACCTTTCAAATTCACAGTCAATGAAAGCGTAAAAATTATGACAACTAGTGAGAAATGGAAAATGGACACGTGTGAGAAATTCCATGTGTGAGAGTTATGTGTGTATAAAAAGATGAATGTCTATGTGTTTTCTTTCAGGAGCAAAGAGCCTATGAGCTCTGGACAATAACTTGAGGCCACAGAGATGGTCGTTATGAATTCTGTTAAAAAAAAAAAAAAAAGACTGTTATGAGCATAATGTATAATCTCTATTGTAAACTTTGTAGATTTAATGTCTTAGTTTTTAAATTTTTTTGTGTATCTTTACCTTAAGAATTGTCTTTGTCTATGAATGAGAGATCACCGTATTTGTGTAATCCTAATAATCAAGTGACAGGAATACTGTGTTTGATCAATGTAAATCTGTGAAGTACTCAATCCCATAATGTTAACGGCGACATGTGTGTCTTGGTAATCTTGATTTCCAAGATTCCTATGGAAGGCAATGTAACATTATGTGATTGCCTTATCATTTTTAATCATTCACTAATCGAGCAGTCGCTCGGCAACAGCTACAGTTAGCAAATAATGTTGCGAGAATGTAAAAGGTGAACGACGTGCGACGTAACTTGTTTATTGTCGAAGCGCCGTCAGATATGCAGTGAGTTACTGACTTTGAAAACCACGGTGCGAAAAACAGACAGAAGAAGAACACTTTTACACATTCTTTTGATGTACGAGATATTCTCGATGAACAGTTACTCGGTTACTCATTTTTTTTCTCTTGTCTCTTGTAACTTGTGTCGGACGCGCATGTCTTGCCCCCGTATTATTATTGTTAAAAATAATATTATTTTAGTGTAAAGTAAAAGTTCAGTACTAAAAGTGCAATACTAAAAGTGCAATACTGCATAGCAGTAGATTTATTGTGCGACGCGTATGTGAAAACGTCAAAGGAATTATTTTCATTACGAGAAGTGCGAGTCAAAACGGCATCCGTATTAAACCCTTCATTGCAGTGTAAGTTCATGAATTAATTGCCATAAATTCAGTTAAATGGAACTGGTGTATGGACTATTTATTTTGTACGCAATCTATGTCTCACTCCTTCATGAAGTTACTTAATTTTCTTTATATTTCTGCCAAACAGAGAGTTCACAGTCACGAATTCTTTCGTCGAAATCGGACGGAAGTTGCTTGCGGCGAAATATTTTCTCCGCGCCATATTCTACTGGTAAATGCATGATAAACTACGGTCCCTTAGGAAATTCATGTTGAGTTATCCAAAAATAATTATATTTTGTGTAGGCATTTACTGTCCTCTGCAATGCAACTTCCGACTGATCAGACGATCCAACAAGAAACAGCCGCACACGGTCGGCGTTCGCAAGTATATTTCCACCGCTGATTATAGCTATATGTTACAGCACAAAAGTAAACATATTGTTATAATTGGCGGCTACGAACGGGGACATTTATAACTGTATGTTTATGTATACGCATTACGTAAACATATCGTTATAATCGTGTCGTAGTTGGTTCTGCTACTGCTGCTTACTTGCAGGTTCTCTGTGTCTATCAGAAACAAGTTCTGTCTCTTATGATATTGGATACGCGTATATGACTATGCTATTACTAACTTCCTACCGATCTTTCTCACGATAAGTTAGCTTTCAGCTAATTTTTCTGTGTATTTTTTCTATTGCTAATTTCGTAAATGACACAGTTGTTTGAAACGCAGATGTTTAAAAATTAGAACACGGTAAGTGGTCACGTGATTGTTTAGCCATACATGCTGTAACAGCTGAGTGTGTGTTAGCATGTGTCGAATCCTCCCATAGTGTAAATGTAAAAGGGTGCCTGTATCTTCTTGTATTTTGGCATCAGTCGGCATTGCTTATACTGTATGAAAACTAAACAGTGAAACTTCTTGGGGACACAATACACATTTGTCTCGCAAAAGCAAGCAAACTTGATCTCAATAGGCTCAATAGTAAATTAACGTTAATTTTACCAAAATATTCCTACCAAAGCCAAGATTTTTGGTTTTTTAGGAAAATACTGCTTAGAAGAACAATGACCACAAAATGAAATTAGTTACTCATCAATTGTCACATATTCTTTAATGATATCTGTGGTGTCACCGCCAGACAACACACTTGCTAGGTGGTAGCCTTTTAAATCGGCCGCGGTCCGTTAGTATACGTCGGACCCGCGTGTCGCCACTATCAGTGATTGCAGACTGAGCGCCACCACACGGCAGGTCTAGAGAGACTTCCTAGCACTCGCCCCAGTTGTACAGCCGACTTTGCTAGCGATGGTTCACTGACAAAATACGCTCTCATTTGCCGAGACGATAGTTTAGCATAGCCTTCAGCTACGTCATTAGCTACGACCTAGCAAGGCGCCATTATCAGTTACTATTGATATTGATTCATGTACTGTCAAGACCGACGTTCTTCATTAACGGATTAAAGTTAAGTATTCCACCAGCTACGTCCGTTTTTCTAAATTCTAATTTCCTTGTCCTGTTCCAGACCTCACGCCAGCCTGCGTGAGCTAAAACGCGTGCCTTTCGGCCTCCTCTAGTAACTTGGTGTTGGCTCTCCTGCCAACCAAAACAATATCTACCTTCAACGTACTTTTTCCTATAAAGGAAAGTAACTCACCAATATTAAACAAAAGGCAGATTTCTTCATCTTATAATCACGTACTTGCACAGGAAATTGATCTTCTAGTGCGGTTATAAGGTTTAGAGGTGGTGAGCCAGGTTAAAGCAGATTGCAAAGCCGTTCCTCGCAACAATATGAGTGTCGCTGTGTTAAGATGGCGTTGATCGTGAGTAAAATTTATAAAAGATGTTCATGTAACAATGTATGACTTCTTTTCGAGCCTCATTAAATAACACATGCTTGTTTGTCAACATAACATTTTTTAATACGTAGCAATGTGTTGTAGGCCTACATAGTTAAGGGGCTCCGGAACGCCCTATACTTGCAATGTTAAAATAACGCTTATATATTACATCTTTCCTCACAAAGTATTTGAGGTAGGAAGTTGAACTTTTTACAGATTATTTATTGGAATATGGGGTACAACTTAACACAGGGATTTTACAAAATTTTAGTTCAGTTATTAAAGATGATTTTTTTTTCAATTGTAATGAAAATTCACAACATTTTTTTGCAATTTTTTATTTATATATTCAAAAATATACAGTTTTTTGGAAAAAGGCTGTGTTAAATTATGCAGAAGGTACTGTGTAACATTTACTGAAAGTTTGAAACAAATATGTCTGGAAGATCCTTAGAAAACATGTAATTAGTATGAGAAAATAAAAGTTTTGGGAATCGAGCGACAAAGATTGGATTAACTTTTTAGTGCATTCCAGGTCCATAGGATGGATTATCTTCATCCTCTGCAAACTCCTCCTCCAGATTCATCTTGTTCCTCCTCCTGTTTACTCTTGCTTGTAGTTCTAGACCCTTTACAGCCCTGTCTGCAGCCCGAAGGCGTTCCTTGTCTAAAGCAAGCATCGCTCGTACCATGTTAGAACCTATCTTCATTCCCATATTTCTAAATACCTTGCACCTTACAATGTTGCCATCATTGAAAGTCGCAACAGCTTCATACACACCAAAGTGAATTGTTTCTATTCCAACAAATACAGTCTTGAGGATTCTCGACCATATAACACTATTTACACTTTCATTGGGGGTGTTGAGTTTTTCCGTGAATACACTTTTTCAACAGTTCAGGTGCTGCTAAGTCTCTGAAAATAGGTTTTATCACCTCCATTATTGCATGAGGCAGACTATGCTTATGAGTGTACACTTCACCAGTTAGCAATCCTTTGTTATATTTACACCAACTGTCTTCTTCTTTGGGACACAAGCTATGTTGGGGATTTTCATCAGTTGAAGAAGTATGAAAAAAAAGAGCTCAAACAGCCTTCTTCATTTCGTCGACACTTTATGTATTTTGCCTAATAGCCATTCCATAATAGTTCTGTATTTTGTCAATTACACTGTCATTTAACCTTCCGTTCCCACCCAACCCTTTACCATCACTGAGTTTTTGTTTTTGTACGAAGCTTTCAGTCGCCGAAGTCTTGTTCCCATTCGCTTCTGTACGTGTCCAATACACTCAAATTTCTGCACTACAACATCATCACCATAGGGCTTCAGTCCTTGAACATGTTTGAAACTTTTAGAATCACCGTCACCAAGGTAATTAACATATCGCACTTTATCACACGCCTCAGAACGCTGGAATATACTGGCAACACCAGCCACTTCCATTCCTCCATTACTGCCACTATAGTTAGCTTTGCAATTATTTTCATGTGTACCTTTATATTTCTGTGGACATCTACAATACTTTGATATTACTGCTACATCTAAAACTTTCCCTGTATACATACTGGTGGCAGATACTACACCATGAAGAGATGTGTGTCCCCGTTTATGCCAGGTACCATCGAACGCTGCAGTCAAATCTCTGTTACCATTATTTTCCATTACTGCTTCTTCCACAACGTTCTTCATAGATTCTATACAGACATCTTCTACTTTAGACCCTATTAATTTCTTATAGGTCGTAAACTTGGTTGGGGGATTTGGAAGATTCATGATGCCACAGAAAATTGCACCTGCAGTAGCACCCTTACCAACTGAACGCAAGGAATAAACAAATCTGCTGTTGTGTTCGTAGATTTTACTACCATTTTCTTCAGATGCAGTTACTGCAACACTGTTCCAAAAGGTGGTCATGTATGAACACTTATCACATTTCAGTTGTATTTCACTAGCAAGTCCTACGTGCTTTATTATGGAGAGTTCCAGACCAACTTCACTACAATGAATACATCTTACACAGTTTGAAAAAATTCCTTTGAGAACCGACATATCAAATATTTCATTCACATCCGATTCGCCCATAAAACATTAATAGTTTTCACTCATTGAACCAAGCTTCTTCTGTGAAGTATTTTCTTTCCCACTTTGACTGCTATGGACAGGTGTACTTGAGAGGTTAGGTTCACTCACTTGGTTATCGTCTTTATTGTTTACAGTAATAACACATACCTTTGGCTTTCCAACATTTCTCCTTTTCTTAAAAGCCTTCAGAGGATTTCTAATAACTTTAATTTTACTCATTATTATACTTCAACAAAACAGAGACTCAAGAAACAGAATTAATTACGAATATTTTCGAGATAACGACAGAGTAAATAAACATGAAACAATCGACAATCACACCAGCGATATATATTGAACCATCACAGGTTAGCCACAACACATACTTTATCTCACATCACTAAAATGTACCTGATGAACACGGACGTTAATAATAACACCATTTGACAGCAGTTTAACAGCGCCACAGTGGGTCACGCCCATGTAGAACACATTTCAAAAAAAAATTTAAAAATAGTTGTAGTCTTCGGAATTGAATAAATTATATATATATTAAAAGGTAATAGTCTGCAGATTCAGAAAACGCAAAAAAGTAAAAATTGAACTTTTAATGATTTTGAGCCTTTCCGGAGCTCCTTAATAAGTCCAGTAATATTTATCAGATTTTTTAAAACGGATAAGTAGTTTATGACGATACCAGTATCTGAACCTTTAAAATGTGCATAACGGAGGAATGATTACGAAAGGCAGGAAAAATTGAAACTTCCTGGCAGATTAAAACTGTGTGCCCGACCGAGACTCGAACTCGGGACCTTTGCCTTTCGCGGGCATGTGCTCTACCAACTGAGCTACCGAAGCACGACTCACGCCCGGTACTCACAGCTTCACTTCTGCCAGTACCTCGTCTCCTACCTTCCAAACTTTACAGAAGCTCTCCTGCGAACCTCGCAGAACTAGCACTCCCTTAGAATTTGAAAGAGAGTATTCCAGTCAACATTGTCAAAAGCTTTCTCTAAGTCTACAAATGCTAGAAATGTAGGTTTGCCATTCCTTAATCTATTTTCTAAGCTAAGTCGTAGGGTCAGTATTGCCTCACGTGTTCCAACATTTCTGTGGAATCCAAACTGATCTTCGCCGAGGTCGACTTCTACCAATTTTTCCATTCGTCTGTAAAGAATTCGCGATAGTATTTTGCAACTGTGACATATTAAACTGATAGTTCGGTAATTTTCACATCTGTCAACACCTGCTTTCTTTGGGATTGGAATTATTATATTCTTCTTGAAGTCTGAGGGTATTTCGCCTGTCTCATACATCTTACCCACCAGATGGTAGAGTTTTGTCAAGACTGGCTCTCCCAAGGCTGTCAGTAGTTCCAATGGAATGTTGTCTACTCCAGCGGCCTTGTTCCGACTCAGGTCTTTCAGTGCTCTGTCAAACTCTTCACGTAGTATCGTATCTCTCATTTCATCTTCATCTACTTCCTCTCCATTTCCATAATACTGTCCTCAAGTACATCGCCCTTGTATAGACCCTCTATATACTCCTTCTGCTTTCCCTTCTTTGCTTAGAACTGGGTTTCCATCTGAGCTCTTGATATTCATATTGGTGGTTCCCTTTCTCCAAAGTTCTCTTTAATTTTCCTGTAGGCAGTATCTATCTTACCCCTAGTGAGATAAGCCTCTATATCCTTACATTTGTCCTCTATCCATCCCTGCTTAGCCATTTTGCACTTCCTGTCGATCTCATTTTTGAGACGTTTGTATTCCTTTTTGCGTGCTTCATTTACTGCGTTTATATTTTCTCCTTTCATCAATTAAATTCAATATTTCTTCTGTTACCCAAGGATTTCTACTAGCCCTCGTCTTTTTACCTACTTGATCCTCTGTTGCCTTCGCTACTTCATCCGAGCTACCCATTCTTCTTCTACTGTATTTCTTTCTCCCATTCCTGTCAATTATTCCCTTATGCTCTCCCTGAACCTCTGTACAGCCTCTGGTTTAATCTGTTTATCCAGGTCCCATCTCCTTAAATTCCCACCTTTTTGCAATTTCTTCAGTTTTTATCTACAGTTCATAACCAATAGATTGTGGTCAGAGTCCATATCTGCCCCTGGAAATGTCTTACAATTTAAAACCTGGTTCCTAAATCTCTGTCTTACCATTATATAATCTATCTGATACCTTCTAGTATCTCCAGGATTCTTCCATGTATACAACCTTCTTTTATGATTCTTGAACCAAGTATTAGCTATGATTAAGTTAAGCTCTGTGCAAAATTCTACCAAACGGCTTCCTCTTTCATTTCTATCCCCCAATCCATATTCACCCACTATGTTTCCTCCTCTCCCTTTTCCTACTCTCGAAATCCAGTCACCCATGAATCTTAAATTTTCGTCTCGCTTCACTACCTGAATTATTTTGTTTTATCTCATCATACATTTCATCAATTTCTTCATCATCTGCAGGGCTAGTTGGCATATAAACTTGTACTCCTGTAGTAGGCATGGGATTCGTATCTATCTCGGCCACAATAATTCGTTCACTATGCTGTTTGTAGTATCTTACCCACACTCCTATTTTTTATTCATTATTAATCCTACTCTTGCATTACCCCTGTTTGATTTTGTATTTATAACCCTGTATTCACCTGACCAAAAGTCTTGTTCTTCCTGCCACCGAACTTCACTGATTCCCACTATATCTAACTTCAACCTATCCATTTCCCTTTTTAAATTTTCTAACCTACCTGCCCGATTAAGGGATCTGACATTCCACGCTCCGATCCGTAGAACGCCAGTTTTCTTTCTCCTGATAACGACGTCCTCTTGAGTAGTCCCCGCCTGCAGATCCGGATGGGGGACTATTTTACCTCCGGAATATTTTACCCAAGAGGACGCCATCATCATTTAACCATACAGTAAAGCTGTATGCCCTCGGGAAAAATTACGGCTGTAGTTTCCCCTTGCTTTCGGCCTTTCGCAGTGCCAGCACAGCAAGGCCGTTTTGGTTAGTGTTGCAAGGCCAGATCAGTCAATCATCCAGACTGTTGCCCTTGCAACTACTGAAAAGGCTGCTGCCCCTCTTCAGGAACCACACGTTTTCTGGCCTCCGTTGTGGTTGCACCTACGGTATGGCCATCTGTATCGCTGAGGCACGTAAACCTCCCCACCAACGGTAAGGTCCATGGTTCATTTGGGTAGGGAAAAATTGATAGTTGGCCAAATACGCATTACAAGTAGGATGATGAACTATTAATATACTTGTATATCTGATCTTACAAACTCTCAACGACTGTAATTTATTGCAACTGATTTGGATGCTTTTGAAATACTCCTATAAAAGAGCTATTAGTCAGCTGTTATTCAACGTGCGTTGTTAAATTACTAGAATGTGAACTAAAAATATCTTAAGTGGGGCAATAAATTTTAATTAATTTGGATAACCATATTGTAGCTCGGAGCTTATTTCAAGTCACTGCCCTGCAGATGTTGAGCGTTTCGGTTTGTCAAACAATTCTTCAGACAACGTAAATAATCTTAGGAAATATTAATTGAAAGTTTTTAATTGCAAGATGTCAGAAGTGATTGTTCCATTATTTTTTAAACATTAGGTTACGTTCCATTCGGAAAGTGGGTGCACTCAGCGCCTGTTATGTGACTTACAAATTATAGACTGCAGCAATCAATCGTCCTTTTTTAGATTTTACTATGCAAATCCAGATTTCGGCTAGTAGCTAGCCATTCTCTATGCAGTATTCAAAGAACTGTGACTGACGCCCGAACAACAGGGACTTACACATCATTTTAATATCAGAAAACAAGAGCCATTATTCACAGTACAATATGAACACCAGAAATTGCAGCAATATTTGAATATTTGAATGACTGTAGTTTTCACTTTCTTCAGCCTTACATGTACAATTTCAGAAAAATATCTCGCAGATTCGGCAACATAATCGTGAAAAAGTAATTTTACAACTAATAGAAGAAAAGAAAATGATGTACTAAAGTACTTGTAAACAGTTACATTTGTTCAGTGTAAATGATTAAATACTTTACTCGATCTTCTGTAGACTATATCTTTCCGCAGAAAACACTCAGGAATTATGGCGGAACAATTCCAGCACTCAACGCCATGTCACACACACAACAACAGTTTTAAAGTGAAACAATAATACACTGCCGGAAAAAATTAGTACTCCCTTTTAGAGGTTTCAAATTCATTCAAGATTTGCTGTTGCAACAGTGCATAAGAAGTACATGAACAGATTACAATTACAGATCGATACCACACGCGGTTCTCGGGTACCAGGTATCAACCCATGCTGGTACACCTGTATTAGAACGTGGGGGGCAGCGGAGGCGCTGACTCTGACATCCGATCGATAGTAGAGGTGGCGAATACCATCCTGGGATACGCTATTCCGCGCACACTCGAGCTGTTCACGCGGTTGTGTAAGAGTTATTGGTTGACGACTTCCAAGACTCACTTCTCGTCACATCATATCCCACACCTGCTCCATTGGAGTCAAATTCGGAGATCTTTCTGGCCAGGGAAGTTGCCACATGTGTTGCAGACCACGTTGACTGTGAGTGGGCGAGCGTGATCCCGTTGGAACAACACATCACCATCCTGTTACAAGAACTGCAAAACAACACGTTCTCCACGTACCGAGCACGGCTCAGCGTTCCCTCCAGAAAGCCCAAAGGTGAGCGAGAGTTGTAGCTTATCGCAGCGCAGACCATAATGTCTGGACTAGGACCAGTGAGTGTTGGACGAATGTACTCTACGAGACAGCGCTCACCAGGTCTGTGTCATACGCGCTAACAGAATCGTCTCTCATCGCTGAAGACCACGGCGAGGTGTTCCAGCTTGCAAGTGATCCTCCAACGGCACCAGCTTGAGCCAAGCACGTCGATGCTGTGGCGTGAGTGGAAGATGGGCTAGAGGTGTGCGTGTCCCACTGCTAATAACCGGTTCGCAACAGTTCGTGTTGACACGTCTGTGCCCACGAGCCTTCCTGTCTGAGCTGTGGCAGCTGTACGATCTGCCTCTGCTGCCCTCACAGTACGACAATCCTGGCGGGCGTCTGTGGTGCGTGGGCGTACAGAAGCTCACCTATCGGCGTGAGGATGTTCACGTGACCACTGATACCAGCAAAGTTGCACAAATGACGCAGCACGTCCAACTTGCGTGGCAATTCGCCGAATGGAACATCTCGCCACTCGTAAGGCGACAATGTGACCCCTTTGAAACTCGCTCAGTTGGCTGCAGGAAGCAAGAGCGCGTCTCCGTGTAGTGCTTGCACCTCATTCAGCATTCTGGCTGTGAGCATTCGCTGTTACAGGGTACACACAGGCGGCGCTCTGGCAGCTATGACACTACGCTATCTGTTCGCAGACGTCTGATATCCGCAGGTGGCATATGCCGTCATCGGCCTAAAATCGACGTCGTTTTTGGAAGTGCACTTTATTCCCGGCATGGTACAAACAACGACTCTGATTCCAAACATATAAAAAAAAAGCAAATCCACGGCAGTCCACCAGACGTTGAGACACGTTATTGAAAGTGTGGCCGACAGAGTGGATGCATGCCATATTTATATCGAGTAATGCATGTCAGCATCATTTTAAAAAGACAGTACATACGTAGTCTTAGTTGTTTATAAATTTACTTGGCAAGTTAGATGGTTTTACATTTCGCGGAAGAGGGTATGAACAGGGGGCCAGAACATCCTCATGTTGTTGCAGCATAATGACTGCTTTAGTAAATTTCGGACGTGGGGCAGCATTAATTCCACTTTTTTATCTGATATTTCGGCTCCATACTCTTCAGCCATCTTCAGATGTGCCGGAACGAGTGCTTTCCTTTGAGTCTCGAACCGCAAAGGAGCACACACATGGGTGAATTACAGCTGTCGCTACCTAACCGAGCCACGTAGGGAAGTCGATGTAGCACCGTGAGCTGCACTGTAGGGACGTCTTCGCCAAGTTTGTTAAAGAAAGCGCCTGATTTCATGACTTATCCAAGCTAAAACAGCTGCATTAAATTGATCGTCAAACGAATTTTAATTATTTCTTTTGAAACCGAGTCCTGAGCAGATGAAATTTACGCCTGAACTTCGATGTTTTCGTACGACATAGTGTTCCCAGTGTCAATGTAGTACACTGCCACAGCATAGTTATTGCGCTGCGACAGCCGAATGTACCCACGGTGTTCCGTGCAACTTTCACGCTCTGCACTAGACGCCTGTCCGATGTAAGAAAGGCCACGCCCACCATGTATCTTGGGGAACCCAGCCTTCCGGATCACCAGATCGTCTTCAGCGAAACTCAACAACGCTGCTGTCTTCGCTGGAGGGCAAAAAGTCACATTTACGAGGGTTGTTCAACAAGTAATTCCCCACTTTTTTCTTTTACTGAAAGGTCCTTAATATACATACAAAAACGTCCTCGTTGTTGCTTCACATCTGATGTTTGTTCTGTGCGTCGGCGAATTTTCTTACCGTTCTGGCAGATGCCAGAACCGTAGTAGTGGGTCAAAGTGGCGTCTACATTCGACTCACGTTACAAGCTGCGTGTTGTTATTGAATTCTTCTGGGCAGAAAAAGAAACCGTGGTGAACAATAATAAACGTTTAAGTGCAGTGTATGACGGTGCTGCAGTTGATAGGAGTACAGTTAGGCTATGGGTAAAGAAAGTTACAGCCTCAGGAAATGCAGAAACAGAGCTGTACGATCAGCCACGCTCGTGCCGACCGATGCTTAAAGATTCTTTTTGGGGAAAGTCTTATTAAGGCGTTCAGTAAACCCGTTGTTTTGCGGATGGTGGGCAGTCGTCATGTGATGAGTAACGTTGCACTCACGGTTTCTCTCTGTCACAAGATTCGATTGAAAAACTTACCCTCAATCCGTAATTAACGACCCTGGGTCACCGTGTTTTAACGCAATGTCTTCCACGATGAATTTGGCTACCTCGGATGCTTCGGCTGATTTCACGGCTTTTGTAATGGTATGGTGTGTCAGATAATCAGTGCACACAATAATCCATTTATTGCCACTAGCAGACGTCGGAAATCGTCCCGAGGAGGTCAATCCCAACACGCTGGAAAGGCGTTTCTGCTGGTGGTATTGCTATGAGTCAGCCAGATGCTTTCTGAGGAACAGCCTTTCTCCTCTGTCACTCTCGACAGTGCGACACATATGTCTTAATAAATCATATGTCTTAATAAATCCCAAATGTCCGGCCTCAGGTGTGTCATAGAATTTGTGTAGAGAATCTAAGCGCATGTGTTTAGGAATCACTGGTAGCCACATATTTCCAAATGGATCAAAGTTTTTTTTGAAAAGTAATCCATTAACTACCTTAAATTATCCTTTCACATCCTCTGACCGATTTAAGGCAAGCATAATTTGAGATATCTTGGCGTCCTTCTTCTGCTCAGCAGAGAGATCCTGGACTGCTGCGAGACAGTCACTATCTTCATCAAAGACTTGACGGCCTTGCACAGGGTTTCTTGAGAGACAGTCGGCATCTTGGTGTTTTCTTCCACTTTTGTACGCTATGGTAATGCCATACTCTTTAATACGTAGTACCAGGCTGGCGAGTCCTCGTGTTGGGTCCTCAGGACCTGTCAGCCAACAAAGTGAATGATGGTCTGTAACAACCGGGAATGGCCTTCCATAAGGATAACGTCGAAATTTGCACATGGCCCAGATCACAGCAAGACATTCTCATTCTGTAATTCAGTAGTTTCTCTCGGCTTTTGTAAGTGTCCTAGAAGCATTTGCTACAACCTTCTCTTTTCCATCCGAAATTTGCACCAGAACATCACCGATCCTATACCCACTGAGATCTGTGTGTAGTTCTGTAGGTGCTCTCTCATCATACAGACCAAGTACAGGGTCAGTCATCAGAGCTTTTCGCAGCACATCGAAAGAATCTTGTTGAGCACCATCCCAGATAAATTTAGCATCAGCTTTTAACAACTTTTGCAGTGGCCTGGCTTTGATACAAACTTCTTTGATAAAACGACTGTAATAAAAACATAACCCGAGGAAGCTTCTCACATCTCTAATACTTTTAGGAATAGGAAATTACGTTGTAGATCTCATCTTTTCTGGGTCTGGCCGCACACCTTCGTTTGACACAACGTGCCCAAGTATTTTGACTTCTTTTGCTCCAAAGAGACACTTCCTTAGATTTAATTTCAGCCCACCTTGTTGGAGACACTTCATAACGGCCCTCAGTCTCCTTATATGTTCATCAAATGTCTCTGTAATGTCATCTAAATAACAATGACACATAGTCCACTTCAGGTGACGTAGATTATCAATCATCCGTTCAACAGTTGCTGGCACATTACTCAAACCAAACGGCATTACCTTAAATTCATACAGGCTCCCAGGGGTGATGAATGCAGTTTTCTCACGATCAGCCTCATCTACTTCGATTTGCCTGTATCCCGAGTACATGTCCATGGTTGAGAAAAACTTAGCCCCCTTCAGACAATCTAGAGTATCGTCAATTCGTGGAAGAGGGTAAACGTCCTTTCTAGTTAACTTATTAAGCTTCCTGTAATCAACACAAAAGCGCCAACTGCCATCCTTCTTCCTGACGAGGACCACCGGTGACGACCATGGGCTCTGCGGAGGCTGAATGACGTCAATATCCATCATTTTCTCTATCTCGTCGCGAATTATTCGACGTTACGTTGCTGACACACGGTATGCTCATTGGCTTATTGGTTGATGGTCTCCAGTGCTAATCCGGTGCTTCACCGTCGATTCATCTAATTTGCTCTTCATGTGTGGATTGAAGAATGGCAAGTAGCTTCTTCTGTTGTTCCTTGGTGAGATCTGGTGATAGTCGAGCAAGAAGATATTGTCTCGCAGCGCTAATTTCGCCCACAGACTCAGCATGGTAGGATTTTTCGACGCTCAGCTGTTCTTCAATCAACAGCTCAGCTTTCGCTACGCACATGCATCTTGGAAGGATCTTCGGTTCTCGGCGACAGTTAACTATCCACAGTTCACCGAATCCATTCTTAAACAAGACGACAGATGCTTTGATGACCAAATTATTCTTCAGTGGTATGATTCTCTTACATTCCACTACAAGATACATGAATTGATGCTTGGCATGACACGTGACTGTTACCTTTCTAACGCTGACTTCATCCAGCACACATAGTCTCCACACACTCGGTTGGTTGGTTGGTTTGGGGGATTAAAGGGACCAGACTGCTACGGTCATTGGTCCCTTTTCCAAAACTTAAAAACACCCACACAGAATAAAAGCGAACAAGGAAAAGATGACAGACGACGCAGGACACGGGAAACGTAGACAAAGACCAGACAAAACGAATTAAAATCACACAGAGTGTGACGGTGGTTGGCCGACCATAGAGAAAAAAAAGGAAAAGCCAACCACCAAGAAACACATTAAAAACTCATTCTAAAATCGTAGGCCAAAGGCTGGACTCAACATAAAAAAGCATAACAAACACTCAGATTAAGTGATAAAAAAACCCTGCCCGAATAAAACGCAAAACTAAGCCTGCCATGGGAGTGTCATTTGGTAAAAGGGCAGGGAGCGTCTCAGGCAGTGTGAACGACTGCCTGATCATAGCTAAAAGTGGACACTCCAACAAAATGTGGACCGAATATGAAGCAGCCAAGTCAACCAGGCATCAAAAACCACACCCAAAAACCTATGTGACTCCACCTCATCAAGAAGTTCGCCATCAAGATAAGGCCACAGCTCCAGGTGAACAGTGCGTCGCCGGCAGAAATGCATAACGCCGGTCTTGGCAGCTGAAAACTGGAAGCCGTGCGCTACAGCCCGAGACTGTGCTTTGCGGATAGCGCCCTGCAGCTGAAGTTCAGCAGCGGCAATGCCAATGGAGCTGTAGTAGATGCAGAAGTCGTCAGCATACAACGAAGCGGAGACAGACATTCCCACCGCCGCACCGAGCCCGTTAATTGCAATTAAAAACAGGCAGACACTTAAGACTGATCCCTGTGGTACCCCGTTGTCCTGAACTTGGGAGGGACTATGGGAGGCTGCGACTTTCACGCGGGAGGTACGATGCGACAGAAAATTGCGTATGAAAATCGGCAGCGGACCCTGAAGACCCCAATCATGAAGTGTAGAGAGGATGTGATGGCGCCACGTCGTATCGTACGCCTTCCGCATGTCAAAAAAGACAGCGATGAGGTGCTGACGGCGGGCAAAGGCCGTACGGATGGCAGACTCCAGGCTCACCAGGTTGTCGGCTGCAGAGCGGCTTTTACGGAACCCACCCTGAGTTGGAGCTAGGAGGCCCCGAGACTCGAGTACCCAACTCAATCGCCGGCTCACCTTCCGTTCGAGCAACTTGCAAAGAACGTTGCTAATGGGGCGGTAGCTGCCCACCTCCAAAGGGTTCTTGCCAGGTTTCAAAACGGGGATGACAATGCTTTCCCGCCACTGCGACGGAAACTCACCCTCGACACAGAGACGATTGTAAAGGTCTAGGAGGCGTCGCTGGCAGTCCATGGAAAGGTGTTTCAGCATCTGACAGTGCATGCAATCTGGCCCAGGAGCAGTATCAGGGCAAGCGGCTAGGGCACTGTGAAATTCCCACTCACTGAATGGAACATTGTAGGATTCAGGATGGTAGGTGCGAAATGAAAGGCTCCGACATTCCATTCGCTTTTTAATAGAGCGGAAGGCCAGTGGGTAGTTCACAGAAGTGGAACTCAGAGCAAAATACTCTGCCAAGCGGTTGGCAATTACGTTGGAGTCAGTACAAACTGCTCCATTCAGGGAGAGCGCAGGGACGCTGACAGAGGTCCGATAGCCATAGAGGCGTCGAATCTTGGCCCAGAGCTGCACTCCTCCTTGCGTTGGCGAATGATGTGGCGGGCCCGCGCATGGCGCTGTTTAATGGCGACGAGGTTTTCTAAAGATGGATGCCGCTTGTGACGCTGGAGCGCCGGCCAGCTATCTTTAATCGCCTCGGCGATCGCGGGCGACCACCAAGGCACAGTCCACCGCCGAGGGGACCCAGAAGAACGGGGAATGGCAGATTCTTCGGCAGTAACGATGCCGGTGGTGACCGAGTGAACCACCACATCAATGGTGTCATTAGAGAGACGCTCAATAGCGGCAATGGAGGAGAACAAGTCCCCGTCAGCCTTATTCATAGCCCTAGGGCTGCAGATCGAAAGGTCGATGATGGAGTACGTCCCATGCGCCACACTGAAATGTGTGAAGGCACCATCATTTAAAATGGAAAGATTGAGCTGTGCCAATACATGCTCAATGGTGCCACCTCGACCTGTTGCCACTGACCCACCTCAGAGGGGTATGGGCGTTGAAGTCGCCCAGTAACAAGAAAGGTGACGGCAATTGGCTATCAGCACAGCCAGGACATGCTGCACGACATCACCATCCAGTGGAAGGTAAAGACTGCAGATGGTAACAGCCTGTAGCGTCCACACCCGAACAGCGACAGCCTCTAAAGGTGTTTGTAGAGGGACAGACTCGTTGTTAAGAGAGTGAAGGACATAGATGCAGCCACCACCCTTTCATAAGCTGCCCGGTTCTTATAATAACCCCAATAGCCACGGAGGGCGGGGGTTCGCATTGCTGGAAACCAAGTTTCCTGAAGAGCAATGCACATGAAAGGGTGAAGGCTGATAAGGTGTCGGAGCTCAGCTAGATGGTGGGAGAAACCTCTGCAGTTCCACTGGAGGATGATATTGTCCATGGCTGAGAAAGGTGTGAAGGGACTGGGAAGGCAGATTACGCCGCTGGGTCACCTGCTGCCTCCTATTGAGCACCTGTGCTAGTGCTAGCCTTGGTGTCTGAGGGACTGGCGAGATCGAGGTCCTCAGTGGACGCCAGTATCTCCACCTCATCCTCAGATGCAGAGCTGGAAGGTTGCGGTGGGGTGGGTGCCACCGCGAGTTCCTTGGGCTTAGAGCTCTTCTTCTTGGATTTCTCACACTGGCTGGGTGGGCTTCACTGATTCAGTCTCCGGGATGGAGGAGGATCGCAAACCCCTATGACCAGCTGATTGTGGGCACGTGTGCCAGTGTTGGTCGTGAGCCTTCCGCTTGTGGAAACTTGGGAAGGGAGGGACTCAAGGGACCCCTTGCAAGCATGAGAAGTTGGACACTTCTCCGGCTTAGAAGCAGGGACGGATGTCCCCAATGTGTGGGGGGGTGTTGCTCTCGAGGTAGGTGGCGCAGGAGCAACAGGGGGGATAGTGGCCCCCATGGGCAAGGGGGCATGTGGAGTTGTACGGCTCTGATTTGGCTGGAATATGCTGAACTGATGGGGCTAACACGGTTGTCGTCCAGTCGGTCCAGGGTCTTATATTCCATGATTTTGCGCTCTTTCTGTAAGATCCTGCAGTCTGGCGAGCAAGGGGAATGGTGCTCTCTGCAGTTGACACAGATGGGAGGCGGGGCACATGGAGTATTTGGATGTGATGGGCGTCCACAATCTCGACATGTGAGGCTGGAAGTGCAGCAGGAAGTCATGTGGCCGAACTTCCAGCACTTAAAGCACCGCATCGGGGGAGGTATATAGGGCTTGCCGTCACCCATCGGTAGACCATCACCTTGACCTTCTCCGGTAATGTATCACCCTCGAGGGCCAAGTTGAAGGCACCGGTAGCAACCTGATTGTCCCTCGGACCCCGATGAACGCGCCGGACGAAATGAACTCCTCGACGCTCTAAGTTGGCGCGCAGTTCGTCATCAGATTGCAAAAGTAGGTCCCTATGGAAAATAATACCCTGGACCATATTTAAACTCTTATGTGGTGTGATGGTAATATGAACATCCCCCAACTTGTCACAAGAAAGTAACCTGCGTGACTGGGCAGAGGATGCCGCTTTTATCAAAACTGACCCACAGCGCATTTTGGACATGCCCTCCACCTACCCACACTTGTCCTCTAAATGCTCTACAAAGAACTGAGGCTACACAAATACAAAGGATTCCCTATCTGCTCTGGTACAGACGAGATACCTGGTCGAGTAGGTTCCACTTTCATTTATTGCCTTTCGTTCCACCCATGGTGTGGCCAGGGAGGGGAACGATTTGGGGTTGTACACATTAGCTTTAAAATGAGCCCTCGAACGCTTAGAGACTGCTGGTGGCTGGCCATCAGCAAGAGATGATGTGCCACACTTCATTGCGTGTCATCCACCCTGATGCCACCTACTCCGACCAAGGCCCCTCCCCATGGGCGCCACCCAGCCACAGCAAGGGCCACCTGGCAGGATGGCCATTGCTGAGAGTCATGATGCCCCAGGGAGATGGGCATCTACACCTTGGCATACATGGGGGGTAAACGGCGCAGGCATCAGCAGAGCGATCCCTGTGTTGTCAGGGGGCTACAACTAACAGGGTACATGGCGGCCCCACCACAACGGACTGGCTACCGTGCTGGATTTTAGGTGACATGTAGTCCATGGTCGCCGTTAGTGCAGAAAGTGGCACTGCACATTGCATGGCGGAAACTGCACGCTGGAACGTATCCATGCCCAAGGGATGGAGAGGAGGCAGGACTACAATGCAACAACGATTAAGCTGGCGAAAGTTCTCAACGCAAGATGGACACAATACACCAAGTAAGGCCGAAACGTTTGAGACTCCTTTTAGTCGCCTCTTACGACAGGGAGGAATACCGCGGGCCTATTCTTACCCCCGGACCCGCAGGGGGTTCCACACACTTGGATGCGCATCTTCCTGTCCACAGTATCGCATCTCGTCCAACATAAACTTTGAGCGACCTCAATCTATAATTGCCTGAGAAGCTTTCATAAAGTCCCATCCAAGACTGACGTCATGACTACGCTCTTGTAAGACGAAGAATTTTAAGGGCTGTATATGGCTGTGTATGGCACATCTTCCTGTAGGTTTTACATATTTCCCATTAGCCACCTTCAGCAGAGATGTTTTGTTGTCGACGAATTCTATTTTCTGCAACTGGCGACGGTACCTTCTCCGAAATGACTGAATATGATGCTCCAGAGTCCACGAGAGCTTGGCTCAGCGGCCATCCATGAGGACATCGACGTAGTTTCCTATCATTTTTGTAGTAATCGACGGCGGAGGATTTTTCTCTTCGGCGGCTTCACCTCGAAGGAAGGTCACACCCTTTAGTTTTCCAGGTTGTGGCGGCTAGGTGATCGGCTGGAGCTTCTAAGCGGCCCTGGAGGCTTTGATCGGGACGTTGGGGAGCGTCCTCTCCAGTGGCTAGCTTGCGGCGATGGTGACCTACGTCGTCGTGCACCCACATCTTCTTGATCATCTTCGTCGTCTCCGAGTTGCCTTCTGGCGCGGGCGTCATCAAATATCCGCCGCCTTTCTCGACAGTAGCGCACCACATGTCCCGGTCGTCCACAGTGGAAACATACTGGTTGGTTATCCTGGGTCCTCCAGACGTCAGACTTCCTTGGTGCCCAAACAGGTTCCTCATGCGGCATTGTCTGTGTCTCAATTTTTTCACCGTTTTAAAGGGAAATGAAGGAGGAGAGATTGGGTTCAATGTCTGTTGCACTTCCTCCATTATATCCTCTTGAATCGTCTCGGTTTTTTGCTTCGCGTGCAATCCAGGTTTATCTGAACTCCCTCTCTCACCATCTGACGAAGAACACTTGTGAAAGCAGTTGCTTCCTCCATCAGAGACATCGATCCGACATTTGGAAGCCGTTCAAACTTCTTGCGTGTAATTCTTTTTTGATGCAATGTCTTGATATACTGGCACCGTTTTATGAAGTCGTGTGCTGTCGAAACCTCCTTCAGGAGTAGGCCTTGATACATGTCCTGCAAGTAGAAAAATACGTTAACCAAACACGCAGTGTCATCCCATTTGTTAAATTTGGCTATACACTCATATACTTTCCGCCACTTGTTTGGGTTTTGGCCATCGTCACCAGAGAACCCGGAAGGATGTCTCATGTGGTTGCACACAGTTGCTGTTATCGTAACGTCCTCCTCTTCTTCTGTGTCCGGTAGATTGCGAGCTGTTGAATATGGCTCGAACTCGGGTTTCTCGCCACGTAAATGGCAGCTCTGTCGTGGCCTGATGGGAGCCACTGTGTCGTCGATAATGTGAGCGATAACAAGTTCCAACACCCAGCGCATCCACCAGAATAATGTCACGTAGAAGAAGGTGTAATTTGACGAAGTTTAATCCGACACTTGCACATACAAGAGGGCGTAGCGAACTGCCTCCGGCCAGAACACATACAGTACATATACAGCTAAAGAACACTCCAGTACAATGATTCTTGACATTTGTGGATACTTCTAGAATGTACTCAAACCGAATATAGAAATTAAAATTGTACAACATCAGTGGTTTTTTTATTGTGGTGTACGCGTATGTGGAGACAGTGTTTGCGCAGCAATCGGCGACATAATGTAACTGATGTGGAATGAGGGGAACCAGCCCGCATTCGCCGAGGCAGATGGAAAACATCCTTTTAAACCATCCTCAGGCTGGAAGCACACCAGACCTCGACACAGATCCGCTGGGCGGATTCGTGCTTGCGACCGGCACGCCATCCCGCCCGGGAAGCAGCGTGTATTTTTTTTTAACTGCTTGTATCTCTTTCACAGAAGGAATAAAATGGTTTCTGTCAAGCGAGACTGGAACCGAAAACCATATCAGACGCATTTTTACAGGTCAGCACGTTACCACAGAGCTAGTTTTTTTGTTTTTTTTAATTGCCCGCATGTCAGACGCTCTATCCATCTGAGCCACTTTTTTTTGTTTTTTAGCCGAAATGTGAAAAAAAATTAAAAATTGTTAAAGGCGAACACATGACTACAGGTTCAGAATGCACAACGATTACCTCTTTTTTTTATAAATACATATACAACGACACAGACAAAATTTTTAATAAAGTGAAATAAATATTGGCACCAGGGAGGTTCTTTTTATGAACCAGCCAACCGTGAAATTCAATAATTTATCAATCTATCACGCTGCCGATTCCGTCTTTTTTTTTTTTTTTTTTTACGCAGGAAACACACCGAAATATACAGGGTGAAAAGTATTGAAACCGACAAACTCTGGGAGGTTGTAGGAGACATCAAAACAAATATTTTTCCCTAAAGTAATTTTTTCTTATAAGGAATATTTAAACCGGTAGAGGAAGATTTCTCTGGCGGCAAATTAATTAAACCAACAAACACTTTTCCGTTTTTTTATGGCCAAGAACAACAAACAGGTAGCAGATACGACCCAGTCAAACAGTCCCCAACAACACCGACCCACACATTAATGAAGAACCGCACTTGATGAGCGCTAGTAACTGTGGCACGTGGGTTATCCTCACTCCAAACATGCGAATTGTGCATGTTGAAGGCTCCATCACCCTCGAACGTTGCTTCATCGGTAAGCAACACAGAGGATGGAAATGTAGGATGCATTTCACACTGTTCCAGATACCAGTGAGAAAACTGTGCTCTGGGTGGATAATCAAATGGTTCCAGGTTGTGGACACGCTGCAAGTGAAATGGACGTAACAATTGCTCTCGAAGGACTGTTCTTACATTCGTCTGATTCGTCCCCATGTTACTTGCAATTGCACGAGTGCTGATTGAAGGATCCCGCTCCACATGCTGCAAGACAGCTTCCTCAAATTGCAGCGTTCTTACCGCGCGTCGGCGTCCCTGTCCAGGTAATCTGCAAAATGACCCGGTCTCACGCAGACGTTGGTACACAGCAGTAAAGGTCGTATGATGCAGGATACGGCGATTAGGATATTGTTGTTGATAAACCCGCTGTGCAGCTCGTCCATTGTGGTGCGCTACGAAGTACGTGCCAACCATATCAGTGTACTCACTCCAGGTGTATCGCTACATTAGTAAACAGAGACAATGCACTACTACACTGGTGGACAGCAGTTGCCTACAATTGAAGAGCGTAATACGGCCTCCACAGGTTTAAATAATCCTCAGACGAAAAAATGACATTAGGTAAAAATATTTGTTTTGATGTCCCCTAAAACCTCCCAGAGTTTGTCGGTTTAAATACTTTTCACCCTGTACACTCAAATGGCAGTGTATTCCTTCAAAAAACGAAAATGTTCTCGTTTTCTCCTAAAAAAACTTATTGAAGGCAATCAATTAAAATAAAACAAAAGAAGTCATTTCGACAAAAACAAAACGGCGAAATCAGAAAAACGTATAGGAAGGAATGGGGCGTCAATTTTAACGTTCCCACACATATTTCTTCCGCCACTTCGACATCGCGGAAGTGTCCACAAAAATAAAATAAAAAAATAAAATAAAACTAAAATAGGGGGGGCATGGCAACTCATCCAACGCCGTGGCGATGAAAAACAAGATACAACGTATTAGAAAAAAATTCACGCAAACGGGGCATCCGGAGCCACGTCCAATGTGCGGTGGCCATATAGTAGGAGAAGGCACACAGATAAGCGTCATCACGTAGTGGACATAATGGCCAACAAGCCACATGACGGTATTGTCCTTCGATCGAGGAAATCGGGACACACGAGAATCTCCCCCGAGATAGCCGCTTCCGACGTCCTGAGGAGAAAAGCCAGTTGTCGGCGAGGCCATCTTTAATGGTCATGACCGCAGGAAATCAACCGATGGGGTAATGTATCAGTTTCATGGCAACGATTGCAGCGATCCGTTACACTGAGGCCAATACGAAAAAGTCGCACGTTGGTATGCATGATACCATGAACAACTAGGTACCACGAGGACGCCACTTCCATCGGGAAAATCGGGAGGCTGATGTTAGACCAAATAATCTTCCAGTTCGTTTCTGGCGACAGGGCTTTCACAGAGGGAACACTATAAGGAACTGGCCAGCGGCTTAACTGCATTTTTAGGGAGAGATTTGCTTTGGAAAAGATATTTACTCCTAAATAACTGACCTCAAGAAAAAATTCCCTGACATGCCGTAATTTGTAACTAATCCTACCAATATCTACTGGCGGTGTTAAAATCGCAGGTCGGATACAGTCATAAAAGCGAGCTGTAAGTGACTGGGGGGCGCGTTGACACGCTAACACGGTGCGACGGATGAATAAGGCAGAAACCTTAACCCGAATGTCAGGGAGGCCCAAACCTCCCTGCAGACGAGGGCGCGCCATGACCCCACAACGCACGCGAAATGCAGAGTGGCGCCAGATAAACCTGCCAGTTAAGCTTTGCAACGTGCGGGACACCATCGCAGGAAGTGGAAAGAATTGTGCAATAAAATAAGCCTTACGTAACACATACGTTTCCATGGCCCGAACCTTATGAAGAAGTGAGAGGCAGCGACGCTCGTGTTCAGTGATTGCACCCTGAATCTTATCCGTGACAGACTTCCAGTTTATAGTAGCCATATTTAGCGGACAGCTGTCAATTATAACATCCAACGATCGATATCGGGTGACCTTGGAAGCCCATGGAATTTCAACAGCGTCAAATCCTCGCAAACTGAGTAAACGACATTTCTGGTCATTAACCCGCGCTCCCGTAAGACGACAAAAAGCATCCAAAACTTCCTTCAGCAGTGGTATATCATCATGGGTACGGAGAAGAACCATAACGCCATCATCATATGCACGAACGGAAAACATTTCTCCCAGCAGCGACCAGCCACTGAAACGAGCAGCTATAGTTCGCAATAATGGTTCCAGAAAAAGCACGTAGTGCGACATTGATAATGGACTCCCTTGAAGGACGCCCTGACACAACGCGATGGGGGAAGTAAGACGGCCATTTACGTCAGTGGACGCCCGAATAACAGTGATTAGAGAGCTAAACAGCCGTCGTGCTGCATTATTAAAACCAACAGTCGTCAATACTCGCATAAGGAATCCTTGAATGACGCTGTCGAACGCTTGGTGAAAATCAATGAAAAGCAAAGCGCTTGGCACGGGAATGGTGGAAGCAATCGAAATTAAGTCTCGACATTCAGCAACGGGAGTCAGGAGAGTACGACCCGGAAGGCAACTTTGATGACTCGCGATGATGGTAGTCAACAGTACCGATAGTCGACTATTGACCGCTCGCACCACTATTTTATAATCATAGTTGAAGAGGGTTAGCGGGTGGACCTGATCCACACGCAAACGTCCCGGTTTTTTGGGAATGAGGACTATTTTAGCAACCTTAAAGCTGGGCGGGAGAAGGCCTCCGTGGAACACTTCACTCACAATGGAAGTTATCGTATCCCCTATTAGGGGCCAAAATCGAATATAAAATTCTTTGGGAAGGCCATCGGGGCTAGGTGATTTGTGGGAGGGAGAACGAGCCACAATATTAAGTACATCATCGCGATGGAATACAAAGAAAAACTCTTCCAGGAGAGCTGGTGTAACAACACGATCAAGGAGGGAGGTGAAACCAACAGACGGTGTACCGTCTGAATCCACTTCAGCATAAAGCTCGGAGTAGTACTGGTAAAGTTTACACATGATATCAGATTGGGAGGACCACTCACGCCCATCTGGAGAACGAATGGTAGAAAGACACGTCCTTTGAGATCGCTTGTGAAGCCGGAGAAGATGATAGAGAGAGGTCAACCCATCCTGTACGATTGAACGAGGCTGGGAACGCAGTCGGACCCCATCCATTTGCCTGTGTTTGAGTTGGAGAAGTTTTGCCTTCACACGGTGGACGTCGACGACCCTCAAGGGAGCATCACGAGCATTATCGTAAAGATCGCGAAGGACTGCATAGTAAAATGCCTTATTTCAGCCGCCTTTTCAGTAGTAAAATACTTGAGTGTATTTCGATCCGGGGTTTAGCAAAGGTAACCCACCATTCTAGACGTGAGGAATAACGCGTCAGGGACTGGGTTGTCCGCCTCCAAACATCTGCGACGATGCCTTCCAGAGAGGGGTCCGTGAGAGGTAGAGTGTTTAGCTTCCACAAAGGGCGCGAGAGATGTACCCGCTGCGGGACGTGGCTAAAAGTCATGGAAACAGCACAGTGATCAGTGAAACTGGCAGGAATTACATCAATCGATAGAAGCTGACTACACATGGGGGCAGATAAATAAAAGCGGTCCAATCGGCTACTTGAAGTAGCTGTAAAAAACGTAAACCGCACCAATGTAGGATATCTGCAAACCCAAGGATCCTGGAGGTGCAAGGACGTCACGATATCATTAAGTTCACGACAAAATGTATAATTGGGGGTCTGATCAACACGGTGTAAGACGCAGTTAAAATCGCCCCCTAACAAAACCTCGTGAGGGTTCCGTCGGAGTAAATAAACAACTTCTTCCTTATAGAGCCGGACGTGATCGGATGAACGACCGGATCCAGATGGAGCGTAAAGAAAAATTAAGGCGAGGTCATAAAAACTACAGCCTATACCGGAACCATCATCTAGCGTTTCGAACTCCGTCAGCGGGATTCCATCTCGATAATGCAAAGCCATACCGGTAGAATTTTCAGGCGCGATATTGAAAAACATAGAATACCCAGGAAGACAAAACACATCAAACAATACCTCTTGTAAATACACGATATCAGCTTGGGAATCGTAAATAAACAGACGTAACGCAGCAAGCCGTAATTGGGAACGTATCCTATTAACACTGAAGGTTATAAATGTATACGCCTGCATACGTTAACATATGTAAGGTCAATTAAACAACATTAAGGAAAAATCACTATCACGTCCGTCTCTCCCCAAACGTCCGGAGGCGGGGAAAAGAAGGTACAATGCTAGTCCTCCCCACCTGACGCCGAGGATTCCTCGCTTTTCTTTTTACGACGCGCCGCGGCACGGGCAGGTTGAAAACGCTGTTTCACACCACTCCGTGAAAATATACACTCTTTATGTGGAGGGGTTGGGGGCACGTCAAGCTGCGATTTGACAGAGGAGCCGTCGTCACCGCACTTATCGAAATCGGGGAACACAACTCAGAACGACCAACAGCAACATCAGCTACATAAGAGACAGATAATGCAGTGCCAGCATCTCCTGAACATCAATAAGAGAACCCGTAAAATCCCGTTGTTCGACCGTCTCAGCGTGAAGGAGGGGTGGTACTGCACTGGAACACTGTAAAGGCTGGCCAGCAGGCAACGTCTATGAGGGAACAATGGAAACCACGGGAACCGTCACGTCGACGGGTGGAGTGGGGGACGCACGTTGAACGCACATTTCAACATCAACAGAAGCAGCTAGCAGCTACATCATCTCTGGTAATATTGGAATCACAATCAACATCAGTAGACAACGCATTACCGCCAGAAGATGCACCCTCTGTCAACGCCGAGTCAGAAGAACGAGACTGGAGTGGGGTGTGGGGCGTCCTCGAAATCTGTACCGTCCTCAGTCCGCCGGCGTTTGACGTGCGCTGCAGGAGCCGTCGTCCCCTCGTGGACAGAGGCCGCACTGGGACGCGTCAGTAACGGTGGAAATTCCCGAGGAGTAGGGGGTAATGTTGCCCCTACATCGCTTAAAGCTGGAGGCTGACTGACAGCTGACTGCGAAGTTACTGTGTCTGCTGACGTTAAAGGAAGACGTTTTTGAGAAGACGACGTCAGAACAGTAGTACGGCGCGGGCAATCAGAGACGACCGCTTTCGTTACAGAGAAAACAAGTTCCTTCTTGCCCTGTATACGTAACATGGATTCGGTAACCACTAACAGTTAAGTGGGAAGGAATATTCTTTTTAACGCACATGTCCACAGTCCGGATACCATTGTAACACTGGAAGCGATGTTGTGCTGACCAGCGTTACCATCGGATATGCCGTATGACTCCAAACGGAAGTAACACCGTTTTAAGAAATGAATCGTCCACTTCAGGAGGAAGGTTATAAATTCTAACTGGAGTATACTCGAGTGCCGCATTTTCAAAGATGACTTGACTAACAGTACCATCGCGATGTATAAACAACACTGTAGAACCAACCCGGGAGAGAAGTCTTTCTACTTGAACGGGATCATAAAACTTCACAAAGAATGCATACAAATCATAATCGTAGTAAGCAGTGTCTACCTGATCAGGTGTAACACGGCTAACATCAGCCAACTAATCGTGAATTTCTGAGGAGCCAGGTTGAACATGACGCGTGTTCATGTCAAAACTGAAACGGACAGTAGCTCGACGAGGAACATATTTAGGAGACTCGACAGACACCATGGCGCGGGCAGAAAACTCTGCCGCCAAGAGGAAAACAACAACAAACTCCGCTAAGCAACTACGATGTGACTCCGGCCGATACACCAACAAGACTGAGTAGCTTCAACACAAGTGGCGCTGCGGCACAGGCGGAAGTTAACGACAATCAGTTCGCTTGCAGACGCGGAAGTGTTAAGACGTGCTACGCGGTCGCTCTTCCGTATGACTTGTGTTTACCTACTAATGCACGCGCGTAACAGCTTTCGTTTGGTACGGTTTTCTGTTAGGCACATTAACACCTAACATTACTATCGGTGACGGCAAGCCCCACCGTGTATGGTGGGGTGTATGGAGAAGGGGGTGGTGACCGTCGCCCCTATGGGACAACATCAATAACAACCACCTGCCCAGCGGCTACATCAAGATGCAGCACCCTTACCAGCTCCTCCAGGAACTACATTGGACAACACGACGGCTGTGATCAGCCACTCGTTAGCAGTTGTTCGGGGAGAATCTGGAATACAGCCGGCAGAAGAGCATATGGATCTATCGGAACAGGATTTCTCCAGCTACTCCGCTACGAGAAACAAGCGACAAAGTGAGGTCAGTCTGGATTTAAGAAATTCCAAAACCTTCATGGCAGACGCTAATCAACTCTTACCTGTAACTGACGTTTCAAATGTCGCTGACCCCCTGTAGCAACTGCTTGTGTTCTCACTCCTAACCAACATGCTGCAACTAACACCCCTCCTGTGGGACCTGCACCTACTCCGAGGTCTCTCAACTTTTACAAACGTACAGATAGGGGACCATTCGTAGTTTACATGGAATATTTGGACAAAAACTTAGGCCGCTTGTACCCTATGGCACTAGGGAAATTGTTGCATATTTCCTTGCCAGAAGTGAAGAATTCTATACTTAACATCTCTTCAGCAGGAAAAACAAAAGGTGGAACTGAAAACACCAGACAAGGCTAATTTCCTAGTTACCAGTGAGGTATTAAAGTCAAAAAATATAGAAGCTTACATTCCTTCCTTTGTTATCCATAAGCTGGGAGTAATCAGGAAAGTAGACACCAACCTTGAAGAAGTGGAGAATTTGGAAGTCGTACAATCTCCCTTCCCTGTTGTAGGCGTTCGGAGGTTTACGAAGAGATACGGTAAAGATCAAATCGTTAAATTGCAGACCTGTTTGTTAGCCTTCGACTCTCAAACCTTACCGGAAGTCGTGTCTATTCACGGAACAAGATGTCCCGTAGACTTTTATGTACCAACTGTCAGGCAGTGCTTTAATTGTCTTCGTTACGGGCACATCAGCAAACAATGTCGATCTCAGATGAGATGCATTAAATGTAGTACTCCACATAATGTTGAATCCTGTGTCTCACCTATCACTATTTGCGCTCATAGCGGGGGACAACACGCATCCACGGACCGTTCCTGCCCGGAATACCATATACGGCGACGAGCTCAAGAATTAGCTACGTTCGACAACATTGACTTCCAGGGATGCGCTGTCTATTGCTCGTATGCCAACCTATGCATCCGTCACCGGGGTTCAACAACATCACTTACCGGCTCCGATCATTCCTGCTCCAACAAATTTGAGCTCTCCGGACTTTCAAAACCCACAACTCTTCCCGCCGCTGCCCGCCGCAAGAATGCAGAGTCAACAACGCGGATGTGGGGACGCAACTCAGTGTGCAACTGTGCCCCAGCAGACACACGTCGCTTACCGGCCTCCCCGGCGGCAGGCGCAAGTAAACAACCAAAGTAGCGTAACCGCAGCCTGTTATATCCCATGCAACATTCATTCACTCCTATCAGCCAAAATCCATACCAGCCTGCTGCTCACAGATTAGCAACCTCACAAGCGCCGAATCAACGACAGCCTCAAGGTCATGCTGAACTTATAGATAAGATAATAAATGTGATTGATATTGTCATGCAAAACATAAGACAAAATAGTACTATGAACAATTCAGATATCCGGCACCACGTTACTGGCATCTTTCAATCTCTCTCTCCCTAAATTATGGCGGCTTTAAAGGTATTGCAGTGGAATACGAGATCGGCTAATTCTAATAGAGAAAGCTTGCAACGAGAACTGTTCGTAAGTCAGCCTGATATCGTTCTGTTATGTGAAACTTGGTTCAAATTCGAACGAACTGTTCGCTTTCAAAATTATTCTATAGTAAGGGAAGACCGTCTCGATGGGTGGGGCGGCGTAGCTATACTGGTAAAAACTTCGCTGCCGCATCGACCACACCCGTTATACGTACCAGTCACCAACCTTGAATTAGTTGCTGTGGAGATACGAACTGCCCACAAAACCTTTACAGTTGTCTCGTTGTATAACGCTCCCCACCACAGTATCGTGGAAGACGACTGGAGACGCTTAATAAGTCAGCTTCGTCCTCCCGTTATCGTAGCTGGAGACGTGAATGCCCACCATGTAGCGTGGGGAGGAGACGTGACAGACAGGAACGGCAGGACCTTGATAAGCGTTATCGAAGATAATAACCTAGTGATACTCAACGGTGGCTCTCCTACTACGATAACTTCACCTCTCCGTAGACCCTCCGGAGTTGATGTAACTCCTTGCACCCCCCTGCTTTACTGAAATATCTAATTGGTGCGTTAAATAGGATTCAATGGGATCCGATCATCTCACAATAGAGTTTCACATTAACATCAACGTCGATACTACGCACATCTGTTACTCTAATAGTACGTGGAAAATCAAGGAAGACAATTGGGCTCTTCAATATAGAGCCATTCGTACCTGTCTTGGAGCCATGCGATCGACGCCCACCAACGCCCTTTTAATAGAAGCAGGGGAGATGCCCTTGAGCATTAGGCGCCAAATGTTATCGGACAAATTCTACATTCAAGGCATGGCCATTATGGACAGTTCCGTCTATCAAAGTAGAGACTACATTTATCGACTGTGGATTGCATCCCACAGAAGGAATAAAGTGCCAGCCGTTTGTGCCAGCTTTGACACTTGGTCACCTGTCATACATTCTATACGGCGTTCAGCGCATCTATCTGTTTTTGAATATGATCTTCAAACGCTCTACTCCCAGATCCCAGTCCATTATTTAAGTACGACCTGGCTGGACAGTACTAATGTCAACGTTGCCTTCAATCGTCTCGTTCAAGCACAATGGCCGGGTTTTCTCTGTGTATATACCGATGGCTCCAAAATTCCGCAAGAAGAGTGTACAGGATGCGCTTTTTTCTGCCTTCAGATCCAGATCCGCAAAACCTTCAAACTGCCTACGAGCACTTCTATTTTTACGGCGGAGACAGTGGCAGTTTGGAAGCACTTAAGTTTGTCTGTAGCACTTCCTTCCCCAAGATATTGATAGTATCTGACTCGCAAAGCGCCCTTAAAAACATTCAGTACAGTCGATGGAGCAAAACAACCAACAGTTATATCTTGGATGTGATATCTGAATATATTCGCAGCACACGCACGGGCCGGACGATCCATTTGTTGTGGGTACCTTCCCACTCTGGTATCCTCTATAATGATGAAGTTGATGCGTTAGCCAAACAAGCGGCAACCGTAGGCACCGTCCTGGATCTGCACCTTCCTTATACAAACTACTTACGTGAAGTCAAGGATCACGCAAGACAACAATGGCAGGAAATGTGGAACGTTTCTCAACAGACAAAAGGCGGTTATTACGCAATGCTACAACCTCGGATTCCTTCACAGCCGTGGTTCATGAGGACACATCTGGACCGATTCACGATTTCCACCATCATAAGACTCCGCTAAGATCATGCCTCTTTCCCACAACATCTACATCGGATCAACGTTTACAGTTCACCAGCATGTGAGTGTGATCCTGAGTCGTAAGCTGATGTCAACCACATCTTATTTATGTGCCCCAAATTTGAACGTGAACGGTTGGTCTTTCTGAAGACATTGCTGAGTATGGGCTACCATCTTCCTGAATCAGCTTCTTCTCTTTTGTGTACTAAAGGCGTTCGTCTATATAAAGTGACAGTTAACTTCATCAAGAGTACTGGTTACAATCTGTAGGTTTTAATGGTGTACGTAAATTATAAATATGTCTTGCTGATGAAGATATTTCAGAATTGGTGTGAATTGTAAGCCAAGACGCTTTTAATTATTTTACAATTCAATTCAATTCCATTTTTAAAACATTATGTACAAAATTGTAACAGTTAAGCTTTTTATTCTCGTAAATATGCATTTCTGTATTTGTTTATTCAATTATGTGTACATTGTCACTATGTGTTGCCGATGGCTAAATTGAGTACACACTCAAAGGCCAAATAAACAAGAAACAAAAAACAACAAGTTAACGACAACCTGCTCGCTCGACGCGCAAGACGACGCTATGGGCATCGAACTCTCCACCCTCCATGCAACAGGTTATCATCATAACCACTGCACAGCTTGCTCTGCGACACTCTTATGTACTAGGTAAACAGCGTGAAGCATTCTGCTGAGGTGGAGGGCAAGTGGAAAATTGTCAGCTGTGTTTCTGCAACCTGCAGTCGTACATTCATTATCTATATTCCCGTTCCGGGGAGACATTTTAATTGAAAGACGCTTGCCCGGTGTCGGAGGATAACTACGATATTGCACTGCATGTATCGTTCGGAAGTACGATGCATAGTTCATTCGGACACGCATGCATGTCAAAAGGGATTTTGCATAGTACTTCTGAACAATACAGGTACTGCAATATCGCATGTATACTGAGGTGACAAAAGTCATGGGACGGCTCCTAACATCGGGCTGGACCTCCTTAGACCGGCGTAGTGGTGCAACACGACTCGTCATGGACTCAGCAAGTCGTTGGAAGTGACCTACAAAAATACTGAGCAGTGTTCACTCCATAGCCGTCCATAATTACGAAGGAGTCGCCGATGCAGCGTTTTGTGCTCGGACTGACCTCTAGATTATGCCCTATAAATATCCGAACTGTCTAGAATGTTCTTCAAACCAATCGCGAACAATTGTTGCCCAGTGACAGGGCACATTGTCATCCGTAAAAATTCCATCGTTGTTTGGGAACATGAAGTCCTTGAACAGCTGCAAATGGTCTCCAAGAAACCGATCATAACCACTTCCAGTCAGTGATTGATTCCATTGCGTGTAAACACAGTCCACATCATTATGGAGCCACCGCTGGCTTGCAGAGTGCTTTGTTGAGATCTTGGGTAGACATTTGGGGGACCTGCGCCACACTCGAAGTCTACCATCAGCTCTTACCAACTGAAGGCGGGACGTATCGACCAGGCCACCGTTTTCCTGTCGTGTAGGACCCAACCGATGAAGTCAGGAGATCAGGACAGGCGCTGCAGGCGACGTGGTCCTCTTAGCAAAGGCATACGCACCTATCGTCTGCTGCTACAGACCACTAACGCCAAATTTCGACGTCTCCCATTGTCTTATGCTGTTATCCCACTCAGTGTTGTTTGTATGTCAGCACCGACAACTCTACTCAAACGCCGCTGCTCTCGGTCGTTAAGAAAAGGTCATGGTTCCCTCGCTCCATTTGTGAGTGGAATACGGATGGAAATGATTGGTAGTGGTACATGGTGGCCTTCGGCATACACCGTGAGGTTGCGTTGTCCGTGGTGAGGTAATGCTTGAACTTTGGCATTCTCGGCACACTCTTGACACTGTGTATCACTTAATATTGAATTCCTTAACAATATCCGAAACGGAATGTCACGTGCGTGTAGTTCCAACTACCATTCTACATTCAAAGTCTGCTGATTCCGGTCGTGTGGCCATAATGAAAGTTCCGGGGGTGCACTGTCTTTTTATAGCTTGTGTACGAGCTACTGCTGTCATCTGTATACGTACATATCGCTATTCCACGACTTTTGTCACCTCAGAGTGTATAGTAGTACACTACTGGCCATTAAAATTGCTACACCAAGAAGAAATGCAGATGATAAACGGGTATTCATTGGACAAATATAGTATGTTAGAACTGACATGACATTTTCACGCAATTTGGGTGCATAGATCCTGAGAAATCAGTACCCAGAAGAACCACCTCTGGCCGTAATAACGGCCTTGATACGCCTGGACACTGAGTCAAACAGAGCTTGGATGGCGTGTACAGCTACAGCTGCCCATGCAGCTTCAACACGATACCACAGTTCATCAAGAGTAGTGACTGGAGTACTGTGATGAGCCAGTTGCTCGGCCACCATTGACCACACGTTTTCAATTGGTGAGAGATCTGGAGAATGTGCTGGGCAGGGCAGCAGTCGAACACTTTCTGTATCCAGAAAGGCCCGTACAGGACCTGCAACATGCGGGCGTGCATTATCCTGCTGAAATGTAGGGTTTCGCCGGGATCGAATGAAGGGTAGAGCCACGGGTGGTAGCACATCTGAAATGTAACGTCCACTGTTAAAAGTGCCGTCAATGCAAACAAGAGGTGACCTAGACGTGTAACCAATGGAACCCCATACCATCACGCTGGGTAATACGCCAGTATGGCGGTGACGAATACACGCTTCCAATGTGCGTTCAACGCGATGTCGCCAAACACGGATGCGACCATCATGATGCTGTAAACAGAACCTGGATTCATCCGAAAAAATGACGTTTTGCCATTCGTGCACCCAGGTTCGTCGTTGAGCACACTATCGCAGGCGCTCCTGTCTGTGATGCAGCGTCAAGGGTAACCGCGGCCATGGTCTCCTAGCTGATAGTCCATGCTGCTGCAAACGTCGTCGAACTGTTCGTGCAGATGATTGTTGTCTTGCAAACGTCCCCATCTGTTGACTCAGGGATCGAGGCGTGGCTGCACTATCCGTTACAGCCAGGCGGATAAGATGCCTGTCATCGCGACTGCTAGTGATACGAGGCAGTTGGGATCCAGCACGGCGTTCCGTATTACCCTCCTGAACCCATCGATTCCATATTCTGCTAACAGTCATTGGATCTCGACCAACGCGACCAGAAATGTCGCCATACGATAAACCGCAATCTCGATAGGCTACAATCCGACCTTTATCAAAGTCGGAAACGTGATGGTACGCATTTCTCCTCCTTAAACGAGGCATCACAACAACGTTTAGCCAGGCAACGCCGTTCAACTGCTGTTTGTGTATGAGAAATCGGTTAGAAACTTTCCTCATGTCACCACCTTGTGGGTGTCGCCACCGGCGCCAACCTTGTGTGAATGCTCTGAAAAGTTAATCACTTGAATATCACAGCATCTTCTTCCTGTCGGTTAAATTTCGCGTATGTAGCACGTCATCTTCGTGGTGTAGCGATTATAATGGCCAGTAGTGTATATAGTAGTACGTGTAAAACATATGGCTGTCTGTCCAGCACTGTAACTGATGACAACTAGTGCGAGATAGAACTTACAAAACCTCGTATACTGTCTTGGCTCCAACCTAAGCACTGACGGTGGAGGATTTAGTATGCTGCAGAATTGCTGGCATATGTTTGTAAAATGCAGTGGCCAGTCATTCAAGTTTATCTACTGCACCGTTCTCGATCATTCCACTGCGTTTTTCTTTCTTTTGAGAACTTTAGAAAAGACTATAAATCTGATTGTAGTCTTCCCGTGTTTGTGTGTGTATATGCAAATAAGAAAGATTCCAATACCCGTTAACTTTTTAGTAAGTTCCATTTTTTAACTACTCTTGAATCAGAAGACACAGTAGATCTACCGGTAAGAAATGGCTGCCACAACACTCGGAGATGAATAACCATTATAGGTTCCGATAGGCAGGCCCAATTCTTAAGTTTCTAGCTGGGACGACTCAGTAACTACCAAAGCACTTCGTTTTTATGGGAGGCTTTTGTTACGCCCAGGACAAACGGTGCTCAGTCCCCCAGTCATAAAGTTTAGAAGATCCTTTACGGTATTTGTAAACCAGAATATTACCTTCGTTATTTCTTATCCATGTTTTCTTAATCGTAAAATTTCTCAATGCTGTAAAACAAACGTCGATTTACCATCAGAATTAGTCTTCAAAGCGTGGGTACGCTTTATGGACTGATTTCATAGATGCTTGATTGCCAGGGAATATTTGCTGGTGACACGACCGCAAGAAGCTGACTGTACCAATAATTTTGCTGGTCATTTAATGCAGGAGTGGCATTGGCTCCAAAAATGTGGAAATCCCCCTGACGCGAGATCTGGACTGTATGGAAGATGTACAGGGCGTCCCAATTCATCTGCTGCAGCGTACTTGAAACAACCTGAGAGGAAGCACATGGCGATTAATTATGAAATAATGAACAGTCCACTTAGTTTTTTTTACTTGTCTCGTTTTCATCTCCCCAGGGAAGCGTCCTGGGACCTCTGCTGTTCCTGATCTATATAAATGACCTGGGTGACAATCTGAGCAGTCCTCTTAGGCTGTTTGCAGATGATGCTGTAATTTACCGTCTAGTAAGGTCATCCGAAGACTAGTATCAGTTGCAAAGCGATTGGCAGGTGGCAGTTGACGCTAAATAACGAAAAGTGTGAGGTGATCCACATGAGTTCCAAAAGAAATCCGTTGGAATTCGATTACTCGGTAAATAGTACAATTCTCAAGGCTGTCAATTCAACTAAGTACCTGGGTGTTAAAATCACGAACAACTTCAGTTGGAAAGACCACATAGATAATATTGTGGGGAAGGCGAGCCAAAGGTAGCGTTTCATCGGCAGGACACTTAGAAGATGCAACAAGTCCACTAAAGCGACAGCTTACACTACACTCGTTCGTCCTCTGTTAGAACATTGCTGCGCGGTGTGGGATCCTTACCAGGTGGGATTGACGGAGGACATCGAAAGGGTGCAAAAAAGGGCAGCTCGTTTTGTACTATCACGTAATAGGGGAGAGAGTGTGGCAGATATGATACGCGAGTTGGGTTGGAAGTCATTAAAGCAAAGACGTTTTTCGTCGCGGCGAGATCTATTTACGAAATTTCAGTCACCAACTTTCTCTTCCGAATGCGAAAATATTTTGTTGACCCCAACCTACATAGGTAGGAATGATCATAAAAATAAAATAAGAGAAATCAGAGCTCGAACAGAAAGGTTTCGGTGTTCGTTTTTCCCGCGCGCTGTTCGGGAGTGGAATGGTAGGGAGATAGTATGATTGTGGTTCGATGAACCCTCTGCCAAGCACTGAAATGTGAATTGCAGAGTAGTCATGTAGATGTAGATGAAGACATCTGAACACCACTTCACCACTTGTACATCACATGACTGTGAAAACTTTATTTAAAAGATTCTGAATTGAATTTTATCGTGCCATACTTAAGCACATATCTCCTGAGTCTAAGTTAAAAATAAATTTTGTTGAACACATTCTCTTTTAATAAATGTAATAAAAAACCGTAATGTGAACACGGTTATGAGGTTTCGAAGTTTTCATAGCGAAATTTGATATTTATTTAACGAACAGATACTGCTATTTTATGGTAATAAAATCGAAGATTCCAAAAGTATGTAGTTTTGTAAAAATTATTGTTTCGATTAGAAATGTGTACTGATTAGGAAACTACAAATGTCTAGAACACTTGTGCACGAAGCCACGAATTATATAAGCACCCAAAATGCGCCAGTGCGTCAGTCAGCTGTTAGTTAATTTTTAGACACGTAACCTACACTTGATTTGCCTGCGTCATGTGAACAATTTTCGAGTCTTTAAGTACAGTTCAGCTTTTGTCACGTAAACATGAGATTCTGTGTTGTGTTCTCAATATGTACGATGTTATGAAAATGCATGAAAGTCTGTCAACAAAATGATACTTTTTGGAATAAATATGTTCTTGTCTGCCCACATCAAATGAATGTCGTTTTGGAGAAAAAGTGACACTAATAAATACGCAAAAATCATATAAATGCAGCATTCACCCCACACAGACATCGATGCCAGTGGTGTGCAACAAATAATATTCAACACCATGAGAGAAGACAGATATTATCTTCAGAAACTTGTAATTATCATTCTCCTACATTATTTTCAGTGTCAAATAGTGGTTTTCCATCCACCTGACTTTCAGGAAGACTGAAGTGTATTTTATATACCTTAATATATACCTTAGTTTGGAAATGACATTTATAATTGTGTTTGCTCAGCTGGAATATCTAGAATGCTTAGATACCATGTCGTACGAATAAATACTAATAATTTCAAGTTTGTATAATCTAGGCTTATACAAGTATATGGTCCATTAGTAATTATGTGAGAACTAAAGCTGAAACATAGTTAAGTAAACTAGACATAAAATTTCATCTTCTTTTTATTAAACATCCCAATGAAACGCGAATATTTAATAAATTACGTTTGCCTGAGTCAACCCTTTAACAAAAGTCTAACTATATAAGTACATTGATATATGAGAATAATAGGAGAAATCGACATTTTCCACACATGAAAAGGAGGTTACTCGACGCAGGAAACTCGTTGATTGCAAAAGATAACAGTAGACGATGAACTAGCATCATTTATATCATACTTACAGTATTACCCGTGTATCGTTAACGAATAATGCACTAAACAAAACACCTACATTCACATTAAACAGTAACATACACAATTTTGACCCATACTGGGAACGAGAACCACATTTGATTAAAACCATGCTCAGATATCCTTCCTGCATGTCCCAGAAGGCAGGCACGGGACTAAACCTAGTCAACAGTGTGGCTCAACTTTTACTATACTCATCTTCTTCCAAAATTAAATCTACCTCACTGTGGGAATTACTAGCAACAACACGAAGCACCCTCTACCATGTTGTACACCATTATTTGCGCTGCGTG
Source organism: Schistocerca americana (assembly GCF_021461395.2). Classification (NCBI taxonomy): domain Eukaryota; kingdom Metazoa; phylum Arthropoda; class Insecta; order Orthoptera; family Acrididae; genus Schistocerca; species Schistocerca americana. Next base: position 200,719,444 of record NC_060127.1, read on the forward strand.
TGTCCGTGTGTATGCGTGTGTAGAACCTCTGAGTTACATAAAAAGATCCAGATATATTACGTAAGCAAATTATCTGCAAATTAGTGTGGCTGTTATTTTGCACAGTTTTGTGTAATTTTTCTTACGCTACCACAGTTTAGTTCCATTCCGCGTTAAAATGGGCTCCACTTAGTTTGAGCATATTTGGATAAAGGAAAGGGATGTCCTTAGCCCACAGATCTACAAATACAAAAATTTACATCGAGACAAACAAAATTAAATCTAGAAGAAATGATCAGATGTCGATGTAACTTCGTATGTGCACGCCTCATTAGCTGGTATGTAAAGAAACATCAGTGGCCTGTCATTAAGTTGTTTGCATTTTGATCTACTTGTAGATCGAAAAACAGTTCGTTAAGAATATGTTGATTTCTACTTAGGGCGATTTTCGCTTTATTTCTCGCTTGCATGGTGAAATGCCGTCTGCTAGCATATCGCTGTTTTTCTGCATTGGACATTGATCCCTTTGGTCTAATTTTTAGTTGTTCTACAACATTATGCATTTCTTATGTTTTTCAAAGCACACTTTTATGCACACCACTATATTCTGTTTGTTTTTGTACTTCTAAGTATGAGTTGTGGTTTGTGTCTTGAAGTGTTGCCAACACTTCCACTTTCCACTACTTTGTCTTTGACCTACAACCTTTTTCTTTTCTTTCTTTATTACATTATTGTATGCAAGTAATTCTATTTAAGTATGTTGCTATATATTTATATACTGCATAAGAATAAAGAAGGAATAGTGATGGAGGGACCCTTTTTTTCCAGTGTAGGGGAGAGAGAAACCACGATGAGTGGGCAGTGTGATGGAATGTGTGTTAGAGGAGAAGGTGTGGAGCAAGAAGTAAAATGTAAAATAAAATTGTGTTGCGGTGGGGGGGGGGGGGGTGAGGGTTATGTGAGAGTGGGAAGGGATGAAGGATGGAAAAGGCTCTTTTCTTTTTCATGTAATTTCATCAATTATTTTATATAGAGTCTGGTTTTGGAAATTTTCTTGGAAAGGGAGGAGATGTCTGTCTTCATTGATTTTTGTGATATTCATATCTTTTTGAATATTTCTTGGTCTGTGGCAGGGGTCGGCAACCTTTTGAGTCGCAAGAGTCAAAAATTACAATTTATAAAATTTCAACGTTTTTAAAGAGCCTCAAAAATATTTCTTGCCAACAATAAATAGTACTCGCATGCATAAAGTTTTTTAACGAAAAAATAATCTATTCATTCATAAGAAAAATATATATTTGTTCATATACTACAAGTAGTGTTTTCTTCACAGCAAATTAGATCACATATATAAGGAAAATATTAAAACAATTAAACATTCACTTACAACACTAACTTGTACTTCAATTACAAACAATTGAGCAAACAAATTCAATGGAAGCGATGGCTTTGCATGGTTATTCAAGCAGAAAAATTGAACTTCACTAAACAATATAACATGTGCTTAAAAATGAACAAAGAAAACGATAGTTGTTTTAAGTTTCAAACACGACTCTAAATTTTCATTCGTTAGTTGGCTCCTTACTTTACTTTTAATTATGTTCATGCAAGAGAACTCTTAATCGCACGAATATCCCGATCCGAAGATAGTCAGCACTCCAAATGCCAACTTCTTCACCTCAATGTAGCAATCTGGAAGACTATTCTATGCGTCGAATACAATTGCCTCAACTCGTGGCATTTTTTTTAAAGCTGTCCACTTTTGTTGCATTACGTACATTCATTTCCGGACTTCCAACTCTTCCAGTTTGCTTATCAACTCTGTGAATTTTCCACTCCACAAAGCTTTACTTTTCAAATCGATCAGTTGCATTCCTAGAGATCCACTATCAGCTCCAAATGGCTCAATGTGGATTTCGTTACTATTTGCGATGAAAGCATTTACTATGAATGCTAAAGTGGTTTGTTGGCTTTGAATTGCTGAAATCTTTCATTTTTTTTAATAACTGTGCTGAAGTAACTCGAGTCAGCAGTTGCACTGGTTTTATTGCGATATTGCTTTAGAAATTGAAAATGACATAATTTACCGCCCTGAATATCTTCTGCAAAAATAATTAATTTTTCTTCGAAACAAGCCAATTCTTCTACCAAAAAATAGGCTGGGTTTCCCTTTCGTTGCAGTTTTAGATTCAGCTCATTTAATTTTGCAGCCATATCCACCATAAAGTAAAATTTTTGCAGCCATTCGCTGTTCTCTAACTAAGGGTGATTGATGCCTTTTTCATTGAGGAATGTATTTACTTTATTCAAGCACAAAGCAAAATGTTTCAACATCTCACCCTTGGAAAGCCTTCGCACTTTATTGTGAAGGAGGAAGTCGGAACACTGAGTCTCCATTTCGTTTAAGTATTCTTTAAACTGACGATGGCAGAGTGCTTTTGACAAGATGCTGTTAACAATCTTGATTACCAAATTCATGACCTCAACTATTTCGGCCGGAAACGTTTGCACACAAAGCGCTTCTTGGTGTATTACGCAGTGAAACGTAAGAATTTGGTGCTTTATTTTGCTCTGAAGAATCGTTGTTGTCCCTTCATTTTTTCCTGTCATATTTCTGGCTCCATCAGTTGCTATTAAAACAATTTTATTTGAATCGATCTTATTATCGTCGAGGCATTTCTGCACGGCGCTCGCTATGTCTTCCCCTCTAGTTTGTACCAAAAGCGGTAGCAATCCTAGAATTTCTTCTTTCCGACCTTGGTAAGACATATACCTCACAAAAAGGGATACTTGTGCCGTGTCTTTTATATCGCAAGACTCAGCAAGCGATAACGCAGATAGTTGTCTTCCACCTGCAAATGTGTTACAGTTGAAGACATTTTACTTATTCTCTCTTGTACTGTTTTAGCGGATAGTGGCAGATCTTTGATTTTTTCAAGATTTTTGGTTTGTTTTTGAAATTACGAAATAGTTCTTCAGATGCACGTATGAAGCAATCTTTGACATACTCGCCACCTTTTTTTTGCAATTTCTAGTGATACCACGAAGCTTGTCAGATTAACATTGCTTGTAGATTGCGTCCAGTTGCTTAACATAGGACTTGATTGCTGTACTTGTTTCTGGAGCTCGTCGACACCTTTATTTCGTTCTTCGTCGGCTGGATATTTACTAGCAAACTGTGTACGTTTTGTAGTGAAGTGTCTCTCTAAATTTGATTTCGTATTGTGTGCGGGTTTTTCGTGGCAAATGAGACAAGTCGGAAGGCCATCTGAGTTGCATATAAAAGCAAACGACTCCTTCCAATCCCGATTGAATTCTCGATGATGCTCTCTTCGGTTTTTTTTTTTTTTTTTTTTTTTTCCTTAGATGCCACGCTCGCGGTGAAGCTGTGATGAAGAATTTTTAAAATCATTGTTCATGTATCCAAAACAGCAGATGACAAGTTTTGCCGTTATTTACTATGTCAATGTATACCTGCGTAAATGCATACGAAAAGCTGGGCTTTAAAATACTTCCCAATTAAAGATACTTACCTTGATAGAATAAATGATTCTCCAATAATTGAATTATTAAAATGAATAATTCAGGCACGAAACACTGTTTGTCTCACGCTGCGGTCGCCTCCCGTGTGCGGTGATCGCCGACTGGCACCAACGGGCTCGTCAGAAGTCAGAACGTGCTGCAGTGACGAGTGTCACGGGCGAGGCGTGCGGTGAAAAGTGAGAACAGTGGGCTGATTGTGAGGAATAGAAATGGTGCCTAATCCTCGTTAGTCGATTCGGAACGATTAAAATTTTTTTTTCTTATAAAATAAATAATATTTGCGCATGGAACCAAAGAGCGGCAGCTTCACATCCAAAGAGCCGCATGTAGCTCACTAGCCGCAGGTTGCCGACCTCGGGTCTATGGTGATCCTCTTTTAGATGATCTGCAAATGTTGAATGGTTTGTACCCTATTTAAATGCTCTGGTAGAACATCTACATCTGCATCGATACTCGGCAAATCACATTTAAGTGCCTGGAGAGGGTTCATCGAACCACCTTGAAATGTGGCTACACTGAGCCACAGCGCCAGAGATTGCGCCAAAGAGTATTATTCCGCCGCCTCCACTGGCAGTGCTTGTCAGAAGTCGTGGTAGGGAGTGCTTGTTGAGATGTAGCAGTGGTGAGTCGTTGTTGAGAAGTTCCCATGGAGAGTGCTTGTTCAGATGTTGTCATATTGTTTTGATGGGCAAGACACCAGATATTGTTGGATTGGGGATGCTGTAATGATCAGAGTGTGCTTTTCGTCAATATATATGAAGGTAAAAAATTCATTTCTTTTTTATTATTTCAATGTCTTAAACAATAATGCCTCTTGGTCACAGGTTCAGTCAACAAAGCATCTGGCTCGTGTTCTTGTATTAAACTGTATTTCTGGTTTCTATGTGCAATTATAGTATTTCTGTTTTTTTTTTAATTACTTCAGTATAAATGGTGTTTAAAATATCTGGTCTTATTGAGGAAGAACCGTACCAGATGTGTACGTTGAATCACACTACCACACACAGAACAGCTACACTTGTGTTTTGTTGTTTCCTAGGTTTTAAAGTTGCTGGGGACTTAATTAATTAATTGTGTTAACAGAAATTTTCTTTCATTCTTTGTTGTTATTCTATGCAGTCAGATTGTGGAGTAATACTAGTCAGGGCCTACCGTTTACGAGACCACGTAATCAGACATTCAGCTACTAAAAATTTTAAAAGTATTTGCATTAAAATTAATTAAGCCCCCATGCATGTGGCGACCGCTGCTTCGGATCGTCCCTTGGAATTATTCTGATTGTAAAAACAGCAGACAGTAGTATTGTTGTAGTAATTTGTAGTTTAGTAATTGTAGTCTATATTGCATGTGTAGATTTGGTAATTGTCATTCTTCTAATGGTATTTTTTGCAGAATTTAATTTTTGTTGTCTTGTATACGCGTTTGACAATTTTGTGCAATTATGAAGATTTCAATTGTTCGTTAATCGTGTTTGAGGGAAGCATTTCGTGTGAATGGTATTGTTGGTGATAAAGTGTCATATTGTGTTTATTTTTCGTATAGTGACGAGTTTTGTACGTTTTGTAAATGATTACGCGATCGATGAAAAAGGCAAAAATGATAGATAGTGAGATTGACGAAATTGTTAACATGGCGAACTCGCCAACAGAGGAAAACAGTATCATGAATAATGAAGTAGAAAGCAATTTAATAAGCAGGGAAAATAGTCCAGAACCAGTTCAAAACTTTTCACAATTAAAGAAGTTTCAGAATACGAGATTAATGACAGAAGATTCTGGAATAGTATCGAACACAGATAGCTTTACAGCTATGACGAAGGAAGCTGGTTTTGCGGGAAATGTTAAGGGCGAAAGTAATTTCGAACCAGTCAATGTGGAGCAGTTGATGGGTGCAATATTAAATCTGGGATCACAGTTGGGATCTGAATTAAAAACAGTGGGATCACAGTTACGATCTGAAATTAAAACAGAGATAGGAACAATTAAAACCGAGAATGGCAACACGGTTAGGCTCACAAATAAGAACATGTTTCAAAAACATGAACGATGAATCAAAGAAAGAAATTAGAGAAGTACAACCGATTTTGAATGCTCACAATAATAGATTAATTTCAATAGAAATCAGACAAAAGGAACAGGATAGAGAACAGGAAGAAAGAGATCGCGCGATAGTACAAAAATTTTCAGAGTTAAATTTACAACGTGCACACGATAAGGAAGAAATATTTGAAAGAATCGAGGAATCCGTACCAAATGACAGATGTTCAAAAAGGAACAACACTACGACTTTACACTACGTACGCCTGGAAGACATGAGAGACATTTTGCTAACGAAAAGGAAAACAATGTAGACGCATTTTTACATCCTGTTATTGAAGTATGTGTGGGTAAGAATAAGTTCACTGCGGTTTTAGATTCTGGGAGCCCACTGAATGTCATCAGTGAATCAGTTTTTCGTATATGTGTAAGAACTATTGCTTGTCCTGTGTTACCTGTTTCTAAAACTACAATTCGAGGAGTTGATTCTGGAAAAAGTGTGGAAGTCAAACAACAGACCAACCTAAATTTCATTTGTCAAGGATACGAATTTCCTTCTAATTTTATTATTGTTCCATTACTCAGTACACAAATTTTGTTAGGTATGGAGTTTCTTAACACACATAAGGCAATTTTGAACTTTAAAGAAGGAAGTGTGAATTTGACTGTTGCCGGAATGCCGAAATGTTTGAAATTTTTCGAGTGTTTAGCAAGATCTGAATCAGATACAAAATGTTTAAGGTTTCTTACTTCTGATGTTTTCGTTGAGCATTACGACGACAATGTGTTCATTCATGACAACGACAATAAATACAGAGACGCGATGGATGATATAATTAATAGCGAAGAATTAATTAATGAAAAGGTTAAGAAAGCTGAAGTGCCAGATGACGTTGCAAGAGGAGAACTGCACCAAATTTTGACTTCACATGCTACAGTATTTAGTCATCACACAGGAACTATACAAGGCTTACAATATTTATTTAAAGTAAAAGAACACACACCATTTCGAGGAAAAACGTACGCTATTCCTTTGGCTTACAGAGACAAGGTTAAGAGTGAACTTCAATACATTTTAGATCAAGGCATTATTGAGCCAGCAGTCAGTCCTTATACCAGCCCATTACACGTCGTTCTTAAAAAGGATGGGTCAATTCGTTTGGTTCTGGATTCCAGACAGATAAATAATATCATCATTCCTGAAACTGACCGTCCACAAAATTTAGAACTTCTCCAACATTTCCATGTAATTAAAGTTTTATCCACGATTGATATGCGCGCAAGTTTTTGGCAAACAGAACTCCACCCGGATTGTAGAAAATACACAGCCTTTTTAGGCTTTGGTAACTGTTACCAATTTCGGAAATTACCGTTTGGACTTACTGTATCTTCAGCAACATTCATTCGTAGTTTAAACGAAATTTTACCTGTTTATCTTCGTGACAATATTACTTCATATGTTGACGATATTCTTATTGCTAAACGTTCTTGGAGTGAGCATAACAAAATTTTGGATTCATTATTACGTATTTTTGCAAGAGTTGGCATTACAGTGAACTTGGAAAAATCTGAATTTGGTCGTTCTCAGGTGAAATTTCTTGGTCACATTATTTCTACAGAAGGTATTCTTCCTGATCCAGAGAAACTAGACGCTATTCGTAATTATGCTGTTCCTACCACAAAACGTGATGTTCGTAGTTTCCTTGGTGTCTGTAATTTTCTTAGACGCTTTGTTAGATTGGACGATTTGGCCACACCTCGTTTATGTGAACTATCTGGAAAGAATTCTAATTGGTGTTGAGATGAGGAAGCTCAATCAGAATTTGAACAACTTCGTGATGCTTTAGTCGCTGCTCCACTTCTTTCACGTCCGGATTTATCAAAAGATTTTTGTTTGGCGACGGACTCATCATACAAAGGCCTAGGTGCACATTTATTTCAAGAGATAGAAGAAAACAGCGTTGTAGTACAGAAAACTATTGCACTTGGAAGTCGTGTTCTCTTGAAATCAGAAAAGAATTATTCGATTACGGAACTTGAAGCTTTGGCTGTTGTATGGGCTTTTACAAAATTTCACACATTTTTGTTTGGCAGACATACTAAGGTTTACACCGATCATCGAGCTCTGGAATTTCTTATGTCAACAAAATTAACTCATGGAAGATTGTCACGATGGACGTTGTATCTACAGGAATTTGATTTTAGTATTGTTTATGTAGTGTCACCGCCAGACACCACACTTGCTAGGTGGTAGCTTAAATCGGCCGCGGTCCATTTAGTACATGTCGGACCCGCGTGTCGCCACTGTGTGATCGCAGACCGAGCGCCACCACAAGGCAGGTCTGGAGATACGGACGAGGACTCGCCCCAGTTGTACGACGACATTGCTAGCGACTATATGGACGAAGCCTTCCTCTCATTTGCCGAGAGACAGTTAGAATAGCCTTCAGCTAAGTCCATGGCTACGACCTAGCAAGGCGCCATTAGCCTTACATAGTTTGAGAGTTATCGTATGAAATGTCTCATCAAGAACGTTGTAAACCAACAAAGAATTAAAGTTAAGTATTCGAGGAGCTGCATACTTTTCTTATTAGAATCAATACGTATCCTGTTCCAGACTTCACGCCAGTCGGTGTGTGTGTACGCGTGCCTTTCTTTCGGCTACCCGTCACTGTGGACTGGCTGCATTGTCAGTCCACATCAGTTTACATACAGGGTTCTTCAAATATTATTGCTGATGCTTTATCACGTGCACCTATGGGTTTGAAACAAAGTGCTGAGGAGGACTGCAAGGAAAACAATTATTGTTTGATGTATATTAAAGGCGTTGCGTTTGAAAATTTTATTTCTTCTTCGCTCCAGGACATCGCTAAGGAGCAAAATAAGGCTCCAATCTGGAAGGACATTAAGGAGAAGTGGAGGAGAAAGGAAAGCGTAGCGATTAGACAGTATTATTTGGTTCGCAGTGATATTTTTTTTAAACGAAAATCAGTCGACAACTCTGTTTGGTTAGTTTGTATTCCTGATGAGTGGGTCAATAAATTGATTTGGTACACACATTTCAGTTATGCACACTTTGGTCCCAGAAAATGCTATCAGAAATTACGAGAAAATTGCTACTTCAGTAATATGGAAAAACGTATTCGATCTGTTCTTGCCAAATGCACATTATGTCAAAAGGCTAAGCCGCCAACTATTTCTCACAGAGCACCGTTGTTTCCTATCGTTCCAGCGAAATTAAAGGAGATGGCTGCAGTCGATTTGCTCAGTCCAGTGGTTCGTTCTACTAATGGTTTTGCGTACGTTTTGGTAGCAGTGGAATTGACATCAAAACATGTGTGTTTTACGCCTTTACGCAAAGCAACAGCTCGTTCAGTATCTAACGCTTTTATCAAATATTTTCTTAAAGAAGTGGGTCATGTTGATAAGGTTATATCAGATAATGGATCACAGTTTCGCTCTAAAATTTGGCTTCATACTCTACGGCGTCATAAGATTAAACCAATTTTCATTTCACTTTTTCACCCTCAATCTAACGCATTAGAGAGATGGATGAAGGAAATCAATAAATTGTGTCGTCTTCATTGTCATCAGAATCACAGAACGTGGGATCAGTATCTTCATATTTTTCAAAACATTCTGTATGAACTCCCTAATGATTCAACTTCTTTACCGCCTATATTGATATTAAAAAACAAAGCACCGACAAATCGCATTTCTGAAATCGTTCCTTATCCGCCTTCACGGAAACTGCGGCATTCTGAAGTTGTCAACCTGGCTCTACAAAATATTGCGTCTGCGGCTGCTAGAAGAGAGAAATCAGCTAAACGTCATGGTCGTTTAAAAATCTTGTCAGTTGGTCAAAAGGTGTTAATTAAGTCTCACCGTTTGTCTCACAAAGGAAAAGGCTTGTGCCGCAAATTTTTTCTGCTTTATAACGGTCCATATAGAGTTCGCAAAATTATTCATGATAACACTGTCGAAGTAGAAACTCTTAAATCTCGGCGCTCTAAGGGAATACATAATATATATCGAACGTTAAAATTTTTGTGGAATAACATACTTTTGAGACATCAACAGTTATACGTAAACACACGGAGAATGCAAGGATACCGCGCCGTGTTCCGGCGGCGGCACACACTCAAAGCAACAGTCAAGTCTGCGCGAACTAATGCTTCTGTCCATCAGCTGTGTTGTCTTCTGCTGCCACTACCAATTTATGACTAACAGTTATACGTAAACACACGGAGAATGCAAGGATACCGCGCCGTGTTCCGGCGGCGGCACATACTCAAAGCAACAGTCAAGTCTGCGCGCCGCACAAGGCAGTCGTTGACCGCAAACAATCACTTCCTACGTCACGCGCCTACAGCTGATCGAGCGCTCAGTGCGAATGCACTGACAGACGTAAACAAATACACAGTCTAATTTCTCTGATTAAATTCAGTATAAAGCTATAGTGACTTGATAAATTATGTTATTAACGTTCAGTATTTTTCAGGATACGGTTGTATAAAATATTTAAGAACTTCAGGTAGATTCTGTGTGTGTCCGACGTTAAGAGGACTTGCTATCGAGAAAATTTCAGGAAGAATGTAATTTCGAAGAAGAAAGTAATAAACTAAAAAGGTAACTATTAATTGAGTTTATTTTTCAGGTAACATATTTCCACTTAGGTACGTACTTTAGACGTAATTTGCTGCTCGCGATTACGTGATTCATACATTGTGCTAAATTTCATGTTCTATGAATTTACTTGTGAAGCGACGTGCTTGCGTACATTAACTGATTTTGACAATGATTGATTGATGAACGGGGTTGTTACTTGTGTATATTATGCATCGCTTGACTGCAATGCTTTTTCACTGATGACACTTTTTTTTATTATGTGCCTGCTGTGCTTATTTATTTAAATTATAATTGTCACCTGATAAATTGTGCTGATATGGTTATGTATGTAGGTTATACTTTGTGATTTATCTGCTTGCGCCTTCATGTTTACTTATTAAGATTACATATGAACATTTATTTGCTTATGCTGATATTATGCTAATGACCTGTTTATTATGTAAGATACATAATTGCTGCTTGCGTATGGATTGCATATTTACACATTTCTGTTTGTTGTCATAACTATTCTTTAATTTGGTATATAGAAATGCTGATATACTGTGTACGAACATAGAGTTTAGGTCACACTATGGTATCAGTTATAGATTGTTTGCTTGGCATAGCCTTGTTGTAGGGATTGTGCTGCATCCACTTGTTGACATTGTGTTCTCTACTGGTATATTTACTCGCTATTGCATGTTTTGCTTATGCTCAGTGCCTTATATTTTTAAGATAATTCGACGAACGACATTAGTACAAGAAACTTCATTGAAGTCACATGAGCTGGAGGTTTTATGAAAGCTGTATAAATTTATGCTAATAGGAAGGAAGCTAACGACATGACATACCAACACTAGGTTTAGACCATTGACAGTTATTACACTGCATTCTTCGTGAGCAATTGAAATAGCAAGTGACACTTGACACAAGAAATACTCCACATGTTTGCTTCTGTTTTGCCATAATTCTTGAAGTGGTGTACACACTGTGAAATATTACGATCATTAACACTCCGTACTCGTACTTACTTACTGAGAGTTATTCAAACTAAAGGCTGTTAGAGGTCATGTATGCATTTCTTTTGTTTAATGATGGACAAGGTAACCAAAATGTATTTTATGATTCATAATGAGTAGAAGATTTGGATTAGATGGATTACACAGAGGTTGTGTGTGGACATTGTGTCTTCGGATTGTATGGGATGATGAATTGAAGTTTGCACTAGGATTTTATCTGTACTTGTTCAAGGAGACTGACTAGAGGAAAGAGTTGTTATGGAAGTGAAATGATATTGGCGATAAGGTTTATATGTATCGACGTATTGAAGAGATATTATTGAGGTATTGAGATTGTGTGAAGTTGATTATTATTGGAGTTTTGGCGGACAAGAGGTAAGGTAAATGATATTGATGATAAGGTTTATATGTATCGACGTAAGAGGTATTATTGAAGTATTAAGATTATGTGATGCTGATGATTATTGGAGTTTTGGTGGATAAGAGGTAAAGTAAGTGAGGAGCATATTTTTTTTTTTTTTTTGTTGGTTTATATGGAACAAGGAGAATGAAGATGGCAGACTAGAACACTCAAGTGGAAGGAAGATTGTCTACACACACACTTTGTTAAGTCACTAAGCAGTATATATATATATATATATATATATATATTTTTTTTTTTTTGAGAGAGGAAGTAATTGCATATCTTGGCACACTGACAGTTGTTCAGCAACCGTACATTTTGATTTGGCTTGGCAAACATTGGTTTTGACATGATGACTACGACATTGACTAACTATCATTGACTGTTATACATTGCTGCCACTACTACTTGATACACAAGTTGAACATAAAATTTTGGACAGAATTGCATTTACACAGTTAACACTATTCAATTACACAGTAGTACTTAATGTGGATGAAAGATGAGTGAGTGTGTTTTGTGTGTTTTCCTTTCCTAATCCCAAATAATTGGTACCGATCTATCTCCTAAATATTATTTTACTTGTTTGTTGTGGCTTGCACTGACACCCATAAATATTATAGGTTTACTGATATTTGTGTATTTGTAATGTTTAATATGACAATTATCTGATATCATTTGTGTGTTTATTATAATTTGTATGTTTAGTGTAAGAGCATTGATGATAATTTTGTAAAAGCAATTGCGTGTGCCTTCAAACTGTTGTACATGCTTGCACCTGTTCAACATTATGGGTGCCACTTGGAAATGTTTAATTTATGCTGAGAAACTCTGAAGAAGTGTCTGATTAGTGATAGTGAATATTATGGACTGTTACCTGCACTTGTTCAACATAATGGGTGCCACTTAGAAATGTTTAATTTCTGCTGATGAACTCTGATGAACTGTCTGATTAGTGATAGTGAATATTATGGACTGTTACCTGCACCTGTTCAACATTACTGGGTGCCACTGATGGAACTACTTCTAGTGAAATGATGTCACTTGTTGCTGTCTGCACCTGTTCAAAATTACTGTGTGCCACTGTTGGAACTGCTTCTACTGAGATGATGTCACTTTATGCTGTCTGCACCTGTTCAAAATTACTGGGTGCCACTGATGGAACTACTTCTAGTGAAATGATGTCACTTGTTGCTGTCTGCACCTGTTCAACATTGCTGGGTGCCACTGGTGGAACTGCTTCTACTGAGAAGATGTCACTTGTTGGTGTCTGCACCTGCTCAACATTGGTGGGTGCCACTGATGGAACTGCTTCTACTGAGATAATGTCACTTGTTGGTGTCTGCACCTGTTCAACATTACTGGGTGCCACTGATGGAACTGCTTCTAATGACATGATGTCACTTATTGGTGTCTGCACCTGTTCAACATTGCTGGGTGCCACTGATGGAACTGCTTCTACTGAAGTGATGTCACTTGTTGGTGTCTGCACCTGTTGAACATTGCTGGGTGTGACTGTTGGAACTGCTTGTACTGAAATAATGTCACTTGTTGGTGTCTGCACCTGTTCAACATTGCTGGGTACTATTGCTGGAACTGTCAACTACTTGTTTATTGATATGTTGACAAGATTTTATGTGAATATTTGTATAAACTGATTTTTTTGTGTATTTACTGTTTATGAAATGTTATGAGACTCTTACCAGTACATACATATTCGTCATTGCTGACGCTATTGATTGAATTGTTTAACCACATGATACTTGTGTAAACTATTATGTAAAATCACATGTATGAAAGCATTTGTATTCCTTACTGTATTTTATATATTAGGATATGGAACGGTCAGTGCAAAGCCAAAATTTTATCTAGTTATGTGATATTTAATTATTAATATTATCTTTTATTTTTGTCTGTATTATGTTTTGGACGAATTTGGTGGTATTTTCACCACCAATGCTGGCAAAAATACCATCAAATTCTGGCCCGTGGAGGAGGGGCATATGAAAGGCGGCTACACTGAGCCACAGCTCCAGAGATTGCGCCAAAGAGTATTATTCCGCCGCCTCCACTGGCAGTGCTTGTCGAGAAGTCGTGGTAGGGAGTGCTTGTTGAGATGTAGCAGTGGTGAGTCGTTGTTGAGAAGTTCCCATGGAGAGTGCTTATTCAGATGTTGTCATATTGTTTTGATGGGCTAGACACCAGATATTGTTGGATTGGGGATGCTGTAATGATCAGAGTGTGCATTTCGTCAGTATATATGAAGGTAAAAAAATTCATTTTTTTTATTATTTCAATGTCTTAAACAATAATGCCTCTTGGTCACAGGTTCAGTCAACAAAGCATCTGGCTCGCGTTCTTGTATTAGACTGTATTTCTGGTTTCTATGTGCAATTATAGTATTTCTGATTTTTTTTTAATTACTTCAGTATAAATGGTGTTTAAAACATCTGGTCTTATTGAGGAAGAACCGTGCCAGATGTATACGTTGAATCACACTTCCACACACAGAACAGCAACACTTGTGTTTTGTTGTTTCCTAGGTTTTATAGTTGCTGGGGACTTAATTAATTAACTGTGTTAACGGAAATTTTCTTTCATTCTTTGTTGTTATTCTATGCAGTCAGATTGCGGAGTAATACTAGTCAGGGCCAACCGGTTACGAGACTTCGTAGCCGGACATTCAGCTACTAAAATTAAAAAGTATTTGCATTCAATATTTAATTAAGCCCCCATGAAACCTTCACAATTCTCTTTTATTCCAATCTCGTATAGCGCGCGGAAAGAATGAACACCTGTATCTTTCCATACGAGCCCTGATTTCCCTTATTTTATCGTGGTGATCGTTCCTCCCTATGTAGGTCGGTGTCAACAAAATATTTTCGCATTCTGAGGAGAAAGTTGGTGATTGGAATTTCGTGAGAAGATTCCCTCGCAACGAAAAACGCTTTTCTTTTAATGATTTCCAGCCCAAAATCCTGTATCATTTCTGTGACACTCTCTCCCATTTTTCGTGATAATACAAAGTGTCATGCGTTTCTTTGAATTTTTTCGATGCACTCAGTCGATCCTATCTGGTAAGGAACCCACCCCGTGCAGCAGTATTCTAAAAGAGGACGGACAAGCGTAATGTAGGCAGCCTCCTTAGTAGGTCTGTCACATTTTCCAAGTGTCCTGCCAATAAAACGCAGTCTTTCGTTAGCCTTCCCCACAACATTTTCTGTGTGTTCCTCCAAATTTCAGTTGTTCGTAATTGTAATACCTAGGTAGGAAAAGGGAGAGAAGGGAACATAGTAGGTGAATATGGATTGGGTCTAAGAAATGAAAGAGGAAGCCGTCTGGTGGAATTTTGCACAGAGCATAACTTAATCATAGCTAACACTTGGTTCAAGAATCATGAAAGAAGGTTGTATACATGGAAGAATCCTGGAGATACTAGAAGGTATCAGATAGATTATATAATGGTAAGACAGAGGTTTAGGAACCAGGTTTTAAATTGTAAGACATTTCCAGCGGCAGATGTGGACTCTGACCACAATCTATTGGTTATGAACTGCAGATTAAAATTGAAGAAACTGCAAAAAGGTGGGAATTTAAGGCGATGGGACCTGGATGAACTGAATAAACCAGAGGTTGTACAGAGTTTCAGGGAGAGCATAAGGGAACAATTGACAGGAATGGGGGAAAGAAGTACAGTAGAAGAAGAATTTGTTGCTCTGAGGGATGAAGTAGCGAAGGCAGCAGAGGATCAAGTAGGTAAAAAGACGAGGGCTAGTAGAAATCCTTGGGTAACAGAATAATATTGAATTTTATTGATTAAAGGAGAAAATATGAAAATGCAGTAAATGAAGCAGGCAAAAAGGAATACAAACGTCTCAAAAATGAGATCGACAGGAAGTGCAAAATGGCTAAGCAGGGATGGCTAGAGGACAAATGTAAGGATGTAGAGGCTTATCTCACTAGGAATAAGATAGATACTGCCTACAGGAAAATTAAAGAGACCTTTGGGGAAAAGAGACCCACTTGTATGAATATCAAGAGCTCAGATGGAATCCCAGTTCTAACCAAAGAAGGTAAAGCGGAAAGATTGGAGTATATAGAGGGTCTATACAAGGGCGATGTACCTGAGGACAATATTATAGAAATGGAAGAGGATGAAGATGAAATGGGAGATATGATACTGCGTGAAGAGTTTGACAGAGCACTGAAAGACCTGAGCCGAAACAAGGCCCCAGCAGTAGACAACATTCCATTAGAACTACTGACGGCCTTGGGAGAGCCAGTCCTGACAAAACTCTACCATCTGGTGAGGAAGATGTATGAGACAGGCGAAGTACCCTCAGACTTCAGGAAGAATATAATAATTCCAATCCCAAAGAAAGCAGGTGTTGACAGATGTGAAAATTACCGACTATCAGTTTAATAAGTCACATCTGCAAAATACTAACACGAATTCTTTACAGACGAATGGGAAACCTGGTAGAAGCCGACATCGGGGAAGATCAGTTTGGATTCCGTAGAAATATTATCTATTTATTTATTTATTTAACCTGATCAGATTAGGGCCATCAGGCCCTCTCTTACATCGGACCAGTGTTCCCCACATGCAGCATTTCACACATCAGAGTTACATCATGACAATACTTTAAATAAGAAAATTAAATTACTCTAGTCACAATATGAATAAAGAATAATGACTACTGGCAGTATTTTTACGACAGGTGCTATACATACAGATTATGATAAAAGAATTAATAGTAAGAGTAAAAAAAAATAAATAATAATGATACACATGAGAAAAATGGGCAATAGTAATGAAGATTTGTGCAGATGTACATTAATATCTTGGTGTGTAAAGTAGATGTGTACTAGTATAGCGAGTTTTGGGGAAGGGAGACTTAAGGAGGGGGAAAGAGGGAAGTAATGAGGTGAAGTGCATTCGTGTACAAAGGAAAGCATTACTGTTGCTTAAGTAGATACGTCATTAACTGTTTTTTGAAGCTGGACATGTTTTTAAGTTCTCTAACATACCGAGGGAGGTTATTCCAGAGTCGGGTTCCCGCTACTGTAAAGGACTTGGAGAAGGTGACTGAGCGATGCAGTGGAACAGAGAGGATTTTATTATGATGGGAACGTGCGTTTCTGTCATTTTGTTCAGACATAAGCGTTAAGGACGAGGAGAGATATGAGGGACAGTGTACATTCATAAGGCAGTAGATGAGACAGAGTGTATGGAAATCTCTGCGTTTGTCTGCACGCAGCCAGGACAATTTTGCATATGCTCGTGAAATGTGATCAAAAAGTCGAACGTCACAGATATATCGGACGCAGGCATTCATAACCAGTTCCAGACGTCGCGAATTTCCCTGAGAGAGGCCTTGTAGGATAATATCGCTGTAATCAATGATTGGGAATATAAGCGTTCGTACTAATTTCTTTTTCAGATCGAAAGGGAAGAGTTTTTTATATTTTTGTAAGACATGAAGGGATGCTGATGCTTTTTTGCACACTGCAGTTTGTGCTCTGTCCAATTTAGATTTTCATGTATTATTACTCCCAAACTCTTTGCTGAGGGAGAGAAGTTAATATTTGTTCCATTTAGGATAAGAGATGGTACAGATTTCCGATGTTTTGGGCTAATGAGCTTAGAGTGACCAACAAGTACCGCTTGGGTTTTAGATGGGTTTAGTTTTAGTCCTATGTCCTGTGGCCATTTTGATAGTGCATCGAGATCAGTATTGAAGTTTTCAATAGCTTTCTTCAGATTGTTTGGTTCCGCACTTAGATACAACTGAAGGTCATCAGCATACGTATGATATTTGCAATAAGTCAGAACCGATGACACATCATTGACATACAGAGAGAAGAGTATGGGACCTAGTACTGAGCCTTGGGGAACGCCTGACACTACCTGCCGCCATTGTGATTTTATATTCCCGGACAGAACGCGTTGCTGACGAGATGTCATGTATGAGCGAAACCATTGTACTGCACTTGGTGAGAAATTTAGACCGCTAAGTTTGGCTAGTCAGATGTCGAAGTCGACAGTATCAAATGCTTTGCTGAAATCTAAGAAGCAAATGATAGTCGCTTCTTGTCTGTCCATGGCAAGTTTCAGGTCATCTGTCACCTTTATCAGTGCGGATGTTGTGCTTCGATGTTTACGGAAACCTGATTGGTATTCGTCTAGTAGGTTGTTAGTAGTTAGGTAGTTGGTGAGCTGGTCATGGACTATATATTCTAAGGCCTTTGATAGTGCAGGAAGAAGGCAGATGGGGCGGTAGTCAGAGGGTGCTGTGGCGATGTCCTTTTTAGGCAGTGGCTTAATTTGTCCCAGTTTCCAGGCCTCAGGGAAAACGCTTGCGATTAATGAGTCGTTGAAAATGTCTGTTATAGAGGGCAGTAGTTGATCAATAATAAGTTTTACCATCTGGATAGTGATGCCATCATGTCCAGTAGATGCTGATCTAATCCGCATTATGGCTTTCTTGACAGTATTGCAAGTGACGTGCTATAGATAGAATTTTTCTTTGCTACAGTCGTTCATCCCCATGAAGTAATCAATGATTCTCTGTTCTCTCTCTCTTTTTTTTTTTTTTTTTTTTTTTTTTTTTTGCGGTTCAATTGTGGTTGCAGGTAATGTGAAGAATCGGTTTAGTTCTTCAGCTGGGACCATGGGATTTTCTGCAACTTTTATTTTGCCTAAACCGAGACTACGGAGATTTTTCCACAGGATAGCTGGTCTACATCTATTGTCAGCTAATGTACGGACATGTCTGAGCTTAGCGTTTCTCACCGCTTGACTGACTTTGTTTCGCTTCTGCTTGTATACAGTATGATTTTCAGGTGTAGGGTGTATCTTGTATGCTCGATGAGCAGCGTCTCTGAGATTCATGAGCTGTTTTAGTTCATCAGTCAGCCAAGGTGTAGGTTTCCTTTTTACTTTTCTGGTCTTTATTGGAGCGTATTTGTCATATAGTTTAGTAATTTTGGTAGTGAAATCTTGGAGTTTGTCGTTTATGTCCATGAGGGGAGTAGAGGTCATCCTCCAAACTATTTCATGTGCCTCAGTTTCGAGTTCAGGCAAATTTATGCGTTTGAAGTCTCGGTATGTAGACAGCTTTTGTTTCTTTCTAGGACATTCTAGTGAATACGTCATGAAAATAATGTCATGGGCCGACATGCTAGGTGCAAATATTTGAGAGGTGCGGATTATTCTGTTTGGAGATTTCGTTGCGAATATATCTATGAAAGTGTGACTGGGAGTCGTGTGATGAGTAGGTGCCAGCTGAAGTAGCGTCATATTTGAGGAAGAAAGCATCCTCTTAAATTTCCCAGTGGAAGGACTATTGCACAGAAAATTAATGTTAGTGTCACCTGCTATAATTACATGTTCATATGACGATTCGAGACTGGAGAGGGCAGTTTCGAAGCAGGCGAACCCGCCTACTTTAGGAGGTTTGTAAAGGACACATATTAAGCACTTTCTGTTAAGGGATTTGATCTCTATGAACATATATTCCTCTTGTTTATCTACAATGTTGTCGGATGTGTGTAGTACAGTAGGTGACAAATCAGAGCGTATGTACGCCCCTACTCCGCCCCCTCGTCTGTTGCATCTGTCGTGCCTGAGGAAGATATAGCCATCTAGGTTTACGGAATTTGTAGGAATTCTTGGTTTCAGCCAAGTCTCTGACAAAAGTATTACGTGTATATCAGTAGTCTGAAATATATATTTGAACTTGTCGAAGTGAGCTGGCAGAGATTGGACATTTGCATGTGCAATATGCAGCTTGGTGCGTTCGGGTGTTGATTTCCCGAGGAGACTGCCGACAGATGTTTGCGGGTCGTGGTTAGCAGTGACAAGAGGGTCTGGCATAAGGAATGCGGAAGGCGTGTGAAGGAGAGGGGGTGAGGGAGTGTCCACCCAGTTCTGAGCAGGGAGAGCGGCCGAGAGGGGGAGGGGGTGGGTCCCCGGGGAGGCAACTTGAACTGCGGCCAAGGTCAGCGAGGTCTGCAACGGTTCTGGAAGTAGCCGTGGGCCGGCAGGGGAAGGAATTTCGCTAAACACAACGGGAGTAATCTGCACGAAACGGTAGAGTGTGATATTAATTGCACTTATGAGGATAACAACTAAAGTATGATGGTGGATTGGTAATTAAAGATGGAAGTGAGACTACCTTATGTAATAATTATCAAAATTACATGAGAAAACAATTATAGATTAAAATAGTTGTGTGGAGAAACGAAAAGTTGATAATACAAATAATAACAAAATTACATGAGAAAACAATTAGAGATAAAAAAATAGTTATGTGGAGAAACGAAAAATTTGATGATATAAGTTATGGTTGACAGTGTAAACAATATAAACATACAGGTTAGTGGCAGCAAGATTGGACTGATTTAGCTTCTAAAGCATAGGCTTTCGAGTTCATTAACACTGCAAATTGTTCTCTTTCCGTTTTCGGTCTTAACCATTATCCTGCCGTCATTTTCCATACATTCTGTAGCCCAAATTTCGAAATCGCTCTCTTCAAAATGTTTAGTCTTTCAGATGTCAGATCCTCGCGTACTGTCAGATCCGACTTCGCGAGATTCTTCTTTGCTCTGAAGATTTCAGATCTTTTCCTATAGGACACAAATTTCACTATTATAGGTCTTGGTTTTGTAGAACCTGGCGACCTACGACCCACTCTATGACTTCTGTCAATGTCACTCAGAGTCACCTGCACGCCTAGCTTTTCTTGGACAAGGTTTATCACTTGTTCGTCTGTGTTCTCTCTGCTGCTCTCTGGAATTCCGAACAGTCTGAGATTATTGCGTCTCTGATATTGTTCGAGCTCGTCCGTCTTCTCGACCAATTTCTGTTCGAGAAGTCGTGCTTTCTCCTCACTTGCTTTTAACGATGCGTCCAGTGCACGGATCTCGCTCGCATTCGCCTCCAGAGTTTTCTGTATTTTGTCCGTCACTGCTGCAGTGGCGGCATCAGTGATGGTCTGAACAACGAGCCCGAGCGTCTCCTTGTCCTGCAGCGCGGCACTCACCTCACCTCACCTCACCTCAGCCTTCACGAGTGCGGCGATGTCGGCGATGCCGGGCGAAGCGGCCGCAGCTCCCGGTGTGGACTCCATGCCTGCGCTGTCTCCGGCCTGGCCGTTGGCTGCACTGCGCGTTGTTCGGCGATTTTCCATTTTAAGTGCGATTCCGTGTAATTGGTGCTCAGTATGTGATGTAAAATACGACACTCGGCAGTAGATATACGGCTTTAGTATATGTAGACTAGCCTAACAGCTTAAAACACCTCCAGATTTCACGTAAACTTGCGAGCCAAGCCAACGCACGTCACTCACTCGCCGCCATGTTAGTCACGAACACGTGAGGCAATACTGACCTTACGACTTATCTTAGAAGAAAGATTAAGGAAAGGCAAACCTGCGTTTCTAGCATTTCTAGACTTAGAGAAACCTTTTGACAATGTGAGACCTGAGTTTCTCCTGGCGTATACAACTTTCAGATAACTTCCGGGAATTCAGCCAGGTAACACTTTCAGCGACCGCCGATATTTCGGCGGGAGAACACCCCGCCACTGTCAAGGCAAACTGCAACGGACAGGCGGCGTACATGCAAATTTAATACCTCGGTTCTCGGACCCAATGTACTGTAATGTAGTCGTATTAAATCGGGTGATGCTGAGGGAATTAGATTAGGAAATGAGACACTTAAAGTAGTAAAGGAGTTTTGCTATTTGGGGAGCAAAATAACTGATGATGCTCGAAGTAGAGAAGATATAAAATGTAGACTGGCAATGGCGAGGAAAGCGTTTCTGAAGAAGAGAAATTTGTTAACATCGAGTATAGATTTAAGTGTCAGGAAGTTGTTTCTGAAAGTATTTGTATGGAATGTAGCCATGTATGGAAGTGAAACATGGACGATAAATAGTTTGGACAGGAAGAGAATAGAAGCTTTCGAAATGTGGTGCTACAGAAGAATGCTGAAGATTAGATAGGTAGATCACATAACTAATGAGGAGGTATTGAATAGAATTGGGGAGAAGAGGAGTTTGTGGCACAACTTGACGAGAAGAAGGTAGGACATGTTCTGAGGCATCAAGGGATCACAAATTTAGCATTGGAGGGCAGCGTGGAGGGTAAAAATCGTAGTGAGAGACCAAGAGATGAATACACTAAGCAGATTCAGAAGGATGTAGGTTGCAGTAGGTACTGGGAGATGAAGAAACTTGCACAGGATAGGGTAGCATGGAGAGCTGCATCAAACCAGTCTCAGGACTGAAGACGAAACAACGACAACAACAGGTATTTAGTTCAATTTAAGGCTTTATCCTTGGTTAGTTTTGCCCTCGAAACCACTGTACAGCTTTTCTTCATTTTGAGATACATTCGGTTCGACGTCTTCACTTCCTGTAGTCTTTTCCATCATATCTCGTATCTTAATGTTAACCATGTCCAATTTCATAAAGGACACTTTTCGGGTGATTTAGTACACAACCGAGCACAACTTTTTCAAATAACAATCTTCTTTTACTTAACAACAGTAAACTGATACCACGTTAAGAATATTCGTTAACGACAAGGCAAATACAATTTACATCTATCTTTACACAATGAACATACGGAATGAAAGCAACTGCCTGTTTTCAGTCACATACTGTAGATATAAATGTACCACATTCCAACAACTACAGTATCAGAGTTATCGTTTTCCTGTGCTATTATCACGTTTTCCATACTAAAAATCGGTGTTAATATATTTTCCCCAATAACTGATTTTTTCTGAAGATAGATTGATTCCCCTGTTTTCCTCCCATGACTTGATGCTCATCAGTGTTACGAAACGTAGAAACACTTGCTTCAGTTTCTACGAGCTGAGCTTTGGTGTACCCTGCATATTCAACATTTAGCATTAAATTTACTTCCGCATCAGCGCTCGTTATATAAAGTGGAAGACACGGTAGGGTTGAGTGCATCGGTACTACAGACATTACAGTGAGCCTGCAAGTTTCCCTCTACTTAAATCATCGTCTGTACCTACAGTATCACCAACATCAGATGACAGATGAACAACACGCTTACTGTTATCGGCCTTTTCAGCTTTGCCTCGGACCTGCAATAAAATACAGGGAGTTGATGAGGTCCCGTATGGCTTCAAAAAATTAGAAGTTTGAAGCTATTCGTGAAAGATCATCGCGGTTTGCTGTAAAACGATTAGCTGCTCTAAGAGATTTTTTTTTTCGATTGTGTCTGACTTACAATGTGTGCCCCACTCGTCGCTCGTAGCACATTAAGGCGAATTCAATTTCTGCCCATTCAGGGTCAGTTCAAAATGTTTCAAATGGCTCTGAGCACTATGGGACTTCACATCTGAGGTCACCAGGCCCCTAAGCTTAGAACTACTTAAACGTAGGCCAAAACAGAATTCGAACATGAGATTGTAGCAGCAGCACGGCTTTGAACTGAAGCACCTAGAACCGCACGGCCACAACGGCTGGCGGAGGGTCAGTATTGTATCATCAAGACCGGATTGCATCAGTGATACTAGCACGAAGGGTAGGAATGTCGTCGACCAGCGTCGTCTACACGGGATCCTTGACGTAACACCACAAACAGGAGTCTGATGGTGTGACATCCGGGCTGTCACGGTTCAGCCACTCCTCAGTAAGCGCGTCGTCCACGTTTCATCTCCCGAGTGAAGTCGCAGCTCACCACCATTCTGGCAGCTTTCAAGATGACAACACGTGCTTCAGGCACTGGAGCAGTGTGTGTGTGGTAGGGTGCGGGCTGTGTTTAGAGAAAGGTCTGCCTTTTAAGGTTTTTGATCCATCTCACTGTGCTAATTTTTGAGGTCGTGTTCTGCTAAAATGGCGTCTATAATTATGTGACACCATTATCACAGTTTTGAATTCTGCATACCAGATTACATACTGCACATTCTCCTAGTCTATCATTTTGATGGATTCCAAGTCAAATCTAAGATAGAGCTGAATTTTAAATAACTGTGAGAGCTACTCGATGTTTTACAACGAAGTATAAGAATGGCGCATAAATTCGTAGCGTTGTTGTTTAGCATGTTGCTATGGGTTTATGTACTGATTGTCATTTTCCATTTGTGGTTCATTGTTGCTGTTTGAGTTTACATTTTGTCATTTTATCACCTGGAGGTACTGAGTGGAGCTCTGGATGCTAGCAAATGGAGTTCCAACTGGGGAAATCGGAACATTCTTCAGTTTGAGTTCAGTAGTGAAAGACAGCAGTGGAGATATCCACAAATATTTTCGCCGTGTACGGTGATTGCGCCAGTGGACACAGAATGGCAAAGAAAATGGACAGGACAGACAAGCCTCCAAACAGTACTTTGTATGAAGAGTCATGGGCGTCCAACCATTTAGCGACTAGTGGTATTTTCGCTGTCCTGCTTCCTTCTGACGAAGCTTACGACAGTAGCACGTGAGCATTCGACAAGCTTCGCCGTTTTCGAGTACTCGTTCCCAGGCCCTGCCTTATAGTAACCTGCCCTCTGCCTTCGCCCGGGTGCCCCCGTCCTCGTGTGCTGCGCTCACACACGCCTGTTTCGGCACGACGCCGCCAGGTGGCTCGCCAGTGCGCGAGGCTCGCGCTGCCGGGCGGTCGCAGCAGCGGCAGCAGAGCAGGCGGCGACTGCGGCGGCCATGGCCACGCGCTCCCACTGTGCGCTCGCGGCTGCCCTGCTGGTGGCGATGGCGGCGACGAGTGAGTCAGTCAACTGGTTTAACACAATGTTTTTACACATTCTGTCTTCGTTATCAAGCGTTAACCAATGCATCATTTAATTTGTGTTCTTTTCTCCTGACTAGTTTATAATGGCCTACTATGATTTCCTGCCAATCTGTTAATCTCGGAGCACCATTTTCATCCTCTGTTATTTGCTGTATACAGGTTTGTTCAAAAAGTAGCGGGAACTTTTAATTTCGAGGATTGTGTTAGTCAAATTCTCGCGATTTTTCGTTGTTTATCGGCCATCATGTCAAACTATGTTTTCACTGATCGCTGTATTGAACGTTTAGTGGGTCCTCAGTTGTCACGTAAGTGAGCTGTGTTCGCTTAGGAGTGACGATTGCTGATTTGTCTCCAAAATGAGTCAGACAGTTTGCATTATATTTTGCTACGAAAATGGAATAAAATGTAACAAGGTTTTATGTATTATAATTGCTGCTTTTAGTGACTCTTAGGAGCGAAACAAGGGTTTATGTGTGCTATAAGCGTTTTGGTGGTGGTGGTGAAAAATTTGAGGATGACGAACTTTCTGGCCACCCAACCACATCAAAAACCGACGGAAAAAAACGAAACAAATCATTATTTGGGAAGGTTTTGCTCAGTGTTTTCTTCGATTTTAACCGTGTAGGGCATCTCGACCTTTTGGCAATAGGTCAAAATCAGTTAGAAGTACTACTACCCAAAACATCAGTGCCGTTCTCTAGAAGTAATCCGAAAAAAACTCCAGGATTTGTTGCGAAACAATTCGTGGCTTTTGCACCACAATTTTTCACTTGTTCACACTTCATTGCTTGTTATGAATTTTTGGCAGAAAGCAAAACTGTAATGATGCCCAGTCTCCAAATTCGCTACACATGGCCGCGTGTGACTTTTTCCTGTTTCCAAATGAAACGAACGTTAAAGCGCCGTCGTTTTACAACCTTAGATGAGCTTAAAAGCGCATCGCTGAAAGAGCTACGTGCTGTGGCAAAGATAAGTGTTCTGGAAGTGTTCTGGGAATATGAAAAAGCGGTTGCGTAAGCGTATGTCATGTAATGAGGACTACTTTGAAGAATATAACATTAATGTAGATGAATAATAAAAGTAATTCTAGAAAATGAAAATTACCGATACTTTTTGAACACACCTTGCATGGTTAGAATATATCACACTCAATGAAAGATAGCGTTAAATTTGTTCAGATGTTCTACAACTATTAAGTAACGCTAAGTAAAACAAGAGGAAAACTAAAACAGATTCAGAGAAGTATGTAGCTGGCTGATAATTGGCAAAAAAGAAGGAATCAGACAGCAACCCTGATAACACGTCAAGAACGTCACCCTAAAATTTTGGTGAACGTATCGAATGTTCAGAAAACCCTAAAAGTCGTGTCACATTCGGCTGACCATCAATTACAATAGAGCAAATCTGTTGGCAAAGAGTTGCCGCCCTTTCATCTGAAAATAATCTTCATTCTAGTAAAAGGTGGTGTACTGTGACCTGTACGCCAAAAGGGCCACACACTGGAGAGTCCTCTCACTAGAGCGAGGAGCCATGCGGGGTGGTACCTTGTGAGTAGATGACACACTGAAATGCCTTTTTCACGCACCCTGGTTCCAAGTAGAAAGACACTTCCTTCCCCAGCCTGCGTAGGTTGAGGAGAGCGTCCTGGATATTCTGGACAACTTCATCCACACTGCAGAGAGTGATGGGCACTCAGGGAGTCGGAACACACGATGTGTTTATCACTCCCAACATACGACTATCTGATCTGCTGCAGTGCCCACAAGATAGCCTATATTCCCATCGAGGACACTTAAATCTGAAGGCAGTCGGATCTTGACGACCTCATCTACTTATGGACAGGGACTGTCAAGCACTGTGGAGGACAGTTGTAAAAAATCACAGGAAATCAGCAGAAGAAATCAGTCGTGATTTCGAAAGTGCTACCAGAAGTCCATCTAGCACACTGCCAACCTAAAAACAACGGGGCACAATGTTGGAGCAGCTCCTCACAGGACTCACACTTCTGTAGTAAATGTCTACGGTGCCGGACAGTATACGGCTGGGAACTGGAGTAGTAGTGTAACAGTGGCATCGCCACACATTGTGGGTTGCCTACATCAGGGGCAAGTACACATTCAGGGGCAAACGTATTGTTCTCTTTTGAGGGATGGGTAATTACACCCTCACAGATTGCTTGAACATATCTCTAAAACCTTCTCTCGTCTCGCCACCCATGCAGGCTGTCCGAAGTCTGGGTGGGCCCCACAAAGCGACGTGTCCACCAATGGGCTCACCACAAGCTGCCTCTTGCGCCGCACAGAATGGATGTCACGCTAATCCCTGAAATAAAATCACACATCCTGTCAGTGTCCTCTGCCATCTCAAGTGGTCTGTATGCATGCAGAGACCAGCACATGCAAGAGATGCTTTCCTTCAAAGCAATTACCTGTCTGGGAATCGATCCAGAAATATTGCTGGAGTTAATAAATAGTTAATTTCTGATCATGATGCAGGGGATATATGACGAACATGGTAACTATTTCACCCACCCACCCACCCACCCACCCACACACACACACACACACACACACACACACACACGCACACACAAACAAACACACAAAAATTGATGACATCACAAAACTAATAGCAGGCTGACTGGAAATATAGTAAAAGGAAAAAAGTGATTGTTGGCTACAAAGAGAGAGAGAGCTAACTGGTTTCATCATGAATGAGCATGGGATATTCTAATAACTGCAGCACTTTTTCACTCCACCCATGGTCTCTAAACTGCCCCAGCCATCCTGGTGCGGATTCTTGTAATACACTTCATGAAACGCTGCAGTGCTTCAGAAGTTACTAAATCTGGAGTGGAATATCATATTTTGAAAATGTCACAAATGTTGCTTCAGAAGATGTGCAACAGGAAATATTAATTAAATGATTAATATAGGCATTTACATAATTTGCTTCAAACACACACAGTTTAAAAATAATAGCGAACAACACTGCACCATACTTTGCTCGCATAAACAATTGTATCATGCTCTTGGCGAGAAATGTCATTAAATAATCTAAACCTATTATTATTTGACATCACAACTGGAAGTGGTGATGTATGAAATATCTGGAATTTCAAATTTCGATGTGCATTCCGTAATGGTTTTGGGTTCCTTGAGGACTACAGGCCTTCCATGTGTATTTTCTTTTTCAAAGGTACTACAGAATTACTAAACTGACAGGTTCTCTCAGCTACACCAGGAAGAAGAGTGCAGGAGGAGGCGGAGGAGGAGGAGAAGGAGAAGGTGCACGAGGAGGAAGAAGATGTACCACATGATGGTACAGAGACAACAACAACAAATACCTCTGCAAGACAGAGTCCACTGTGATGTACTGAGAGACACTAAATATAACACACTTAAACCGCGATCTAATCAGGAGTAATAAGTCGTAATGGCTAGATATCATTGTCAATCGGGAATTTGATGCTAGGAAAACCTAAATTGGTTCTCTCCACTACATTGAGAAGGAGGAAGGGCCTATTGCGGATAGTATAGAGAAAACAAGCAAATACCACTGCAAGACAGAGTCCATTGCGATGTACTGGCAAGCACTAAGCATGACACACTTAACCACAAATCAGTCTGTAGCAGCAGCTGCCATGGGAGTATGTCGGAGATCGCCGAAACACTGGCAGATTCCGCACGTTCATGTCCTGATGTACACACACAGTGCACCAATTTCGTCATACACCGCCGACGCTAGTACCCAGAGATCGGTGAAAATTACACTGGCGATAACTTCCACTTCTGCTACAGCTGCAGTCGTGGACGCGTGTGTAAGCAATACCACCAGCCATGGAAGGCATCTAGGGATGGTTGGAATGGTAGGAATTCGAATGTTATCAATATTGCCAGCGCAAACACCTGTTATTTTCAATCTCCTCTCACACTACACACACATCCGCGTCTATCCCCACTCACCCAGCTCACTTCCCACTTCTGGTCGGTGCACTCTGTGCACTAAAAATCCTGTCACAGACTGAGCTAATCTATTACTTCTGGTAGCCAGCTCCTTGTGACCACCTCTGCAGCCAGCTGCAGTGTACCACCAAACAAACAGCTGCAGCTTGGTTTTGTATAGTAGGTAGTTCTAACCAATTCCACCCCGACATGCCACACCCCCCCCCAGATTAAAAGATCCACTTTACCCAATCTGTGATGCCTATATTGTTGACCACATGCCTAAAATTTCTCATGTGAAGTGTAGATTTCTACTTTTATACAAGTTATTTTTAAGGACAGAAGAAATCAGGGCATGCACATCACTAACGTATCATTACATGTTGTGAAGGTCCTGTAATAGTATGACATAGGCTACATTGCAAGTAGTTTTTCTCATCAGGTAGAAATAAATCTGTTCTAATCAGCCTAATATCTATTACATCGTGTTGAGGGTTGAATTACACTTAGGCGCTTTCTTGTTCTACTGATTTTATTTGTATGAACTAGTTTTTGGCTTATTAGGCCATCTTCAGATAACTACTGACTATTGTTTACAAGGAGCTTGTGTTCGAACCAAACATTCTGGGCTAGGATACAACTCACTTACATACAATCTTTGGTTGTAGTATTGTCTTTGGAATTGTCAAAAGGGTCTTTTTGTTCTATAAAACTGTTCTTTAATGTAATAAATCACATTTTATGGTTTGTCAGTACCATGTATGACAAGATTTGGATTATTTAGACTACACATTGTTACAAAACTACAACTGTTTGGTGTTTATTGTGAACAGTTGAAAAAAATGGTTCAAATGGCTATGAGCACTATGCGACTTAAATTCTGAGGTCATCAGTCGCCTAGAACTTAGAACTAATTAAACCTAACTAACCGAAGGACGTCACACACATCCATGCCCCAGGCAAGATTCGAACCTGCGACCGTAGCCGTTGCTCGGTTCCAGACTGCAGCGCCTAGAACCGCACAGCCAATCCGGCCAGCTGTGAACAGTTGCACTGGACACTAATTGTTGGTTGTACAACAGCAATGTTTGTTTGGGGGTTACATATATTCCAAATATTACATGGTTACAGTTGAGTTACAGTTAGAAATGTAAACACA
This sequence comes from Schistocerca americana, assembly GCF_021461395.2. Lineage (NCBI taxonomy): Eukaryota > Metazoa > Arthropoda > Insecta > Orthoptera > Acrididae > Schistocerca > Schistocerca americana. The sequence continues at coordinate 200,748,908 of NC_060127.1, forward strand.
TATGGGATATTACTTTATATTGGGATGTCAATTTGTTTACTATTGGGACACTTTGTGGTTAGTAGTAGGTTTACTTTATTGTGTAAAGTTTAAGAGTGATGATGTGCTCAGTTCCAATTGGTCATTTAGAACCAGCTGGGGATTTAGGGCTAAGTGTTTGTTAATTTCAAGTGCTTCTAGTAGGCTGAGTTCACTGCCTTTGTTGGCTATGTGTAGCACTTCTGTGTGGGTTAGATATTCGTGTTCTTCTTTGAGTACATGTTCAGAAAAGGTGGAGTCTGATTTATTTAATATCGAGCTGAGTTCATGTTCAGTCAACCTTGTTGATATGTCCCGGCCCATTTGACCAATGTACAGTTTATTGCAGTCAGTGCAGGTTATTTTGTAGACCCCACTGTTGCTTTGTTTATCTGTTTTGTCCTTGCTGTTGAATAGCAGATTAGCTGTAGTGCCTCTTATATAAAATGATATCTTATAGTTTTGGGATTTCAATGTTTTGGGTAGTTTGATAGTTTACCTAGACATGGAATAGTACACCAGTTAGTTTTTGGTGTGGTTGTTATTGCAGAGAGAGCATAAATGTAGGGCAAGATTTTCCTTCTTTGTTTCTTCTGCAGGATTTTGTCAACTAATTCAGGGTTATAGCCATTGTTATATGTAACATAGTTAATGGTGTCTACTTCTGTTTGGAAAATCTGTTTTGACATTGGTATGGATGTGAGGCGATGTACCATGGAATGGAAGGCTGCATGTTTGTGTGTTATTGGGTGTTATGAACATGAGGGTATTACCGTGTCTGTTGTTGTGGGTTTTCTTTAAATGCTAGAAGTACGTGTATTTGTGCTGATATATGCGTTAAGGCCTAAAAGTTAATGGATTTTTCACCTAGCTGCGTGTAGAATTATATGCTTTTATGTTGTGAATTTAGATGTTCTAGGAATGTGTTCAGTTGTCTGTTGGTACCTGTCCGCATACACAGTACATCATCTACATATCTCTACCAGTATTTAATGTAATTACTGAGGGGTTCATTTTCTAGGAACTGTTTCTCGAAACTGTCCATGAATATTTCAGCTAAGAGGGGACTTAGAGGTCTTGTCAGTGGCAGAGCTCACACCATTATAAAACTGACGGACGCACCAGCTGTGTGGGTGCTGTCTTCGTCAACCGCATTCGATGCACCACGCACTGCTCGGATCTCCGAAGAAGAAACATACCGACGAAAAAAACTAACAACACCAAAAAGAGAATTAATGTAGAGTGACGAAACGTCGGGAATACATTCGTCTAGGTAGCATATGTAAGTAACTGACACTGCAACATCATAGGTTAAAGTAATCGCGAGATAAGCCATTGCAAGTGTGAACTGGAAAATTAACAACCGTTGTAATGACCAGAACGTTGAGTGCAGACAGGCGAACGTGCAAGCAATGTTTTTTACTGTTACTGGATCTCAGTTTGTGGGATGGCGTTCCATGCCTGTTGCACTCGGTTGGTCAGTGCAGGGACGACCAATGAGATGACACTGAAATTATCGTCCAATGATGTCCAATGTGTGCTCGATTGGACATGTGGTGATCGAGCAGGCCAAGTAACACGTCGACACACTGTAGAGCGTTTGGATTACGACAGCGGTCATTGGGTGAGCGACAGCCTGTTGGAAAACACCCCCTGTAATGCCGTTCATAAATGTGAGCGTAACAGATCGAATCACCAGACTGACGTACAGATTTGCAGTCAGGTTGCGTGGGATAGCCCTGAGAGTGTCCTGTTGTCATACGAAATCTCTCCCGAGACCATAGCTCCAGGTCGGGGTTGGTTGCTAGTCCTCAACTGGTCTCGTCGTAAGTGACACACGGCCATCGTGGGCACCGAGGCCCAACCAGCTTTCATCAGAAAGTACAAGCGACCTCTGCCCTGCTCTCCAACGAGCGCTCGCATGACACCACTGAAGTCGCAAACGGCGGAGGTTCCGTGTCAGTGGAATTCACGTTGCAGGGCGCCTGACTTGGAGAGGTCCTTGAAGTAATCGATTTGTAATTTCGTTCTGTCCCTACCGTGCCCGCTGCTGCTGAGGCTTGTGCTGCAGGTGCAGCACGATGCGCTAGATCCATACGCCGTCACGACAGTCTTCCCTGTCGGTATTGCCATGCAGTCATCCCGTCCCTAGTTTCCCTACGACCATACATTTTCGTGACCACCACTACCAGCAAACACGTGCAGTGGCTACCTTCCTGCCATGTCTTTTTGCAGCAACGCAGAAGGAACATACAGTTATCGTAGGCCTCGTCCAAAATCAGCGAGGTGTTGAGAATGGCGTCTTTTTAGCGTTAATCGCATTCATTCACTAGCTTCAACTCACCACGTCCAGTCTCAAAAACTCTCATGACCGACAGAGCGTGTATTTAAAGCAAGCTTGCTCTGCACTGTCATAGTGGCACTAGTAGCTCCACTCTTATGCGACTGGCGCAAAATTGTAATAGACATCATCTTCTAGACGTAGGAACATGCCTACTAACTTTCGTCTGTGTCAGAGAACTCCTTCTTGGTGCTGCGATTTTTTTCCGTCGGTGTGGATTGAAGCTATGCAGCCCCTCGAACTGGGCCTCATACGATGTGGTGTCGCTCCAGCGTCAATTATTGTCGCTGGTGACACCGCTGTCAGTGTTCTGTTCAGAACCGATTCAAATGGCTCTGAGCACTATGGGACTTGACTGCTGAGGTCATCAGTCCCCCAGAACTTAGACCTACTTAAACCTAACTAGCCTAAGAACAACACACACATCCATGCCCGAGGCAGGATTCGAACCTGCCCCCGGAGCGGTCGAGCGGCTCCAGACTGTAGCGCCTAGAACCGCTCGGCCACTCCGGCCGGCCAGCGTTCTGTTCTCCTCCGTTGGTCAACGGAAGCCACAACAATGATATTCCTCCTGGCAGTTCATATCGCTCCGTACTTCATCGCACTACCCATTTGCATGTATCACTTGCTACTAACAAGCCCATTTGCCGACTCCACGTACGAGTTGTGTCTTACAAGATTGCGCGGTACAGCCAATAACGTTGCTGTCATCTCAGCGTTAGGAGCGTCCGACTGTTGGGTTTGTACAAATTCCACAGAACTCACCGATTCGTCAGTGAAGTGACTAAAGTCATTGGATAGCAATATGCACACCTAGAAATGGCGGTACGTACAAGGTACAAAAGGGTGGTGCCATGGCGGAGCTGTCGTTTGTTCTCAGGTGATTGGAGACCATTTGCAGTCATGTTCCCAAGCAATGATGTCATCTCACCGGACAACAACTGTTCGTTCTGGACAATTCGAGCGAATTATTTGGCCACCCACATTGCCCGACCTCCCCCCCATGATCCATGGATCTTGCCGTTGGTGGGGAGGCTTGCGTGCCTTAGCGATACAGATAGCCGCACCGTAGGTGCAACCACAATCGAGGGGTATCTGTTGAGAGGCCAGACAAACGTGTGGTTCCTGAAGAGGGGCAACAGCCTTTTCAGTAGTTGCAAGGGCAACAGTCTGGATGATTGACTGATCTGGCCTTGTAACAATAACCAAAACGGCCTTGCTTTGCTGGTACTGCGAACGGCTGAAAGCAAGGGGAAACTACGGCCGTAATTTTTCCCGAGGGCATGCAGCTTTACTGTATGATTAAATGATGATGGCGTCCTCTTGGGTAAAATATTCCGGAGGTAAAATAGTCCCCCATTCGGATCTCCGGGCGGGGACTACTCAAGAGGATGTCGTTATCAGGAGAAAGAAAACTGGCGTTCTACGGATCGGAGCGTGGAATGTCAGATCCCTTAATCGGGCAGGTAGGTTAGAAAATTTAAAAAGGGAAATGGATAGGTTAAAGTTAGATATAGTGGGAATTAGTGAAGTTCGGTGGCAGGAGGAACAAGACTTCTGGTCAGGTGACTACAGGGTTATAAACACAAAGTCCAATAGGGGTAATGCAGGAGTAGGTTTAATAATGAATAGGAAAATAGGAGTGCGGGTAAGCTACTACAAACAGCATAGTGAACGCATTATTGTGGCCAAGATAGATACGAAGCCCACACCTACTACAGTAGTACAAGTTTATATGCCAACTAGCTCTGCAGATGACGAAGAAATTGAAGAAATGTATGATGAAATAAAAGAAATTATTCAGATAGTGAAGGGAGACGAAAATTTAATAGTCATGGGTGACTGGAATTCGAGTGTAGGAAAAGGAAGAGAAGGAAACGTAGTAGGTGAATATGGATTGGGGCTAAGAAATGAAAGAGGAAGCCGCCTGATAGAATTTTGTACAGAGCATAACTTAATCATAGCTAACACTTGGTTTAAGAATCATGATGGAAGGTTGTATACATGGAAGAACCCTGGAGATACTAAAAGGTATCAGATAGATTATATAATGGTAAGACAGAGATTTAGGAACCAGGTTTTAAATTGTAAGACGTTTCCAGGGGCAGATGTGGACTCTGACCACAATTATTGCTTATGACCTGTAGATTAAAACTGAAGAAACTGCAAAAAGGTGGGAATTTAAGGAGATTGGACCTGGATAAACTGAAAGAACCAGAGGTTGTACAGAGTTTCAGGGAGAGCATAAGGGAACAATTGATAGGAATGGGAGAAAGAAATACAGTAGAAGAAGAATGGGTAGCTCTGAGGGATGAAGTAGTGAAGGCAGCAGACGATCAAGTAGGTAAAAAGAAGAGGGTTAGTAGAAATCCTTGGGTAACAGAAAAAATATTGAATTTAATTGATGAAAGGAGAAAATATAAAAATGCAGTAAATGAAGCAGGCAAAAAGGAATACAAACGTCTCAAAAATGAGATCGACAGGAAGTGCAAAATGGCTAAGCAGGGATGGCTAGTGGACAAATGTAAGGATGTAGTGGCTTATCTCACTAGGGGTAAGATAGACACTGCCTACAGGAAAATTAAAGAGACCTTTGGAGATAAGAGAACCACATGTATGAACATCAAGAGCTCAGATGGAAACCCAGTTCTAAGCAAAGAAGGGAAAGCAGAAAGGTGGAAGGAGTATATAGAGGGTCTATACAAGGGCGATGCACTTGAGGACAATATTATGGAAATGGAAGAGGATGTAGATGAAGATGAAATGGGAGATACGATACTGCGTGAAGAGTTTGACAGAGCACTGAAGGACCTGAGTCGAAACAAGGCCCCCGGAGTAGACAACATTCCATTGGAACTACTGACGGCCTTGGGAGAGCCAGTCCTGACAAAAATCTACCATCTGGTGAGCAAGATGTATGAAACAGGCGAAATACCCTCAGACTTCAAGAAGAATATAATAATTCCAATCCCAAAGAAAGCAGGTGTTGACAGATGTGAAAATTACCGAACTATCAGTTTAATAAGCCACAGCTGCAAAGTACTAACACGAATTCTTTACAGACGAATGGAAAAAACTAGTAGAAGCCAACCTCGGGGAAGATCAGTTTGGATTCCGCAGAAATACTGGAACACGTGAGGCAATACTGACCTCACGACTTATCTTAGAAGAATGATTAAGGAAAGGCAAACCTACGTTTCTAGCATTTGTAGACTTAGAGAAAGCTTTTGACAATGTTGACTGGAATACTCTCTCTCAAATTCTAAAGGTGGCAGGGGTAAAATACAGGGAGCGAAAGGCTATTTACAACTTGTACAGAAACCAGATGGCAGTTATAAGAGTTGAGGGACATGAAAGGGAAACAGTGGTTGGGAAGGGAGTAAGACAGGGTTGTAGCCTCTCCCCGATGTTATTCAATCTCTATATCGAGCAAGCAGTAAAGGAAACAAAAGAAAAATTTGGAGTAGGTATTAAAATCCATGGAGAAGAAATAAAAACTTTGAGGTTCGCCGATGACATTGTAATTCTGGCAGAGACAGCAAAGGACTTGGAAGAGCAGTTGAACAGAATGGATGGTGTCTTGAAGGGAGGATATAAGATGAACATCAACAAAAGCAAAACGAGGATAATGGAATGTAGTCGAGTTAAGTCGGGTGATGCTGAGGGTATTAGATTAGGAAATGAGACACTTAAAGTAGTAAGGGAGTTTTGCTATTTGGGGAGCAAAATAACTGATGATGGACGAAGTAGAGAGGATATAAAATGTAGACTGGCAATGGCAAGGAAAGCGTTTCTGAAGAAGAGGAATTTGTTAACATCGAGTATAGATTTAAGTGTCAGGAAGTTATTTCTGAAAGTATTTGTATGGAGTGTAGCCATGTATGGAAGTGAAACATGGACGGTAAATAGTTTGGACAAGAAGAGAATAGAAGCTTTTGAAATGTGGTGCTACAGAAGAATGCTGAAGATTAGATGGGTAGATCACATAACTAATGAGGAAGTATTGAATAGGATTGGGGAGAAGAGAAGTTTGTGGCACAACTTGACCAGAAGAAGGGATCGGTTGGTAGGACATGTTCTGAGGCATCAAGGGATCACCAATTTAGTATTGGAGGGCAGCGTGGAGGGTAAAAATCATAGGGGGAGACCAAGAGATGAATACACTAAGCAGATTCAGAAGGATGTAGGTTGCAGTAGGTACTGGGAGATGAAGAAGCTTGCACAGGATAGAGTAGCATGGAGAGCTGCATCAAACCAGTCTCAGGACTGAAGACCACAACGACAACAACAACAACATTGCCCGACATGAATCCCATCCAGTATTTTTGGGTAATAATCGAGAGGTGACCTCGTGCACAACATCCTGCTCCAGCAACACTTTCCCAATTAAGATCGGCTGTGAAGCAGCATCGACCAGTACCTCTGCAGGGGACTTCCAACCACTTGTTGTGCCCATGCCACGCCGAGTTATTGCACTGCGCCGGTCATAAGGAGTTTCGACACGGCATATCTAATTTCTGATGACTTTGGTCACCTCACTGTATGTTAAAGATCCCAGCCACTGAGGAAAGCACTACTGTGGAACGACAAATACACTGGCTGGTGGACGTTCTTCCTTCTAGAAAACAACCATCACTCAAGTATGTTCCTGAATGAGTGACCCATTGCATAATCTTCACATACGTGTAGATTGTAAATGGTGTTAATGTACCTACCTACAGCAGCTGTCTTCAGATGCTTATATACATATAAGTGTGAAGCACACTTCAGGTATTTCTTGCTTGCTGTACTCATCATGATGGAATAGTAACTGCCAGCAGTTTGTTTTAGAGCTTTCTATATTCGTGTACAAAAGTGCATGGGTTGGATAAAAATCGTGGCAACACAGTTATGATCCATACCAGACGTTGCTGACAGACGTTCCAAATACTCCAAGCCATCAGTGTAAGTGCCCCGCATCTCGATCACCTTCCCCACACCGATGGAAGGCGTCACACACTGTCAGCAAGTCCACCTCTGCCGACTTCTTGCAAGGACTGCCCTATGGCACGTGCCAAGAAGACATTCCTTCATTTTGGCGGACAGCTCGTAATCGCACAGACTGCTATCGGGTGAATTCGGTTGATGTTCCAGTATGCAGGAGCTAGTGCATGTTGTTCGCCATGTAGCATCATGCATGATGGGACGCTGTGTCAGGAGGCTGTTGTGCTCTGACTATGTGCCATTTCAGTCTATATCCATGCACTTTGTTTGTCTTTCCTAAATATGCTGCTAGGGCGCTCGAACTGCCCTTCCGCAGTTTCAGACAGTATGTACAGAAACTGACTCAAACACAGCCGTCGCCGCTCACTGCGCTATTTGTACAGATCGTTTGCTATCAGAAACACACAGTGCCCATGGCATGTGATACACGTCCTTTATTTTATGGCGGTTTTGCCACTACTTTCCATCCAATCCATGTACCTCTCAAACAGTTACGTCGGAAGTGTGGTAGCCTAAGTCTTCAGCTACAGTGGAGCTGACAGTCTGCTGCGCTGGCTGCCATCAGTCGCTGGTAAACAGAAACATGTCTGTCTGTGGGCCTTCAGAGGGCTGTGTGTGAGCACATGAAGCCAAATTTGTCACCAGAGGCGGGACAGTCATCTCAATATTTTTCAATGCCATTCGTGTGCTAACCTTGTAGAAGGATGACCAATCTTCAACATCTGGAGTAGTTGAGACGAGACGACACGAAACCTAACCAGTGAGTGCCTGCTTAAAATGCACTCCAGAAAGTCAGTAAGAAGCCAAGCTGTCACTAGTGGGAAGACCTCTCCCCCACCATCGACCATTCTCTCCTTGGTCTTCACTACCAGAGGAGGAGTCAACTAGAAGCCTAGCGATAGCCCTTCATTAGCTATCACTCTCACCATTGTACAACCGCAAGCATTTTAAGGGCAGATTACGTGTGAAGCTACAGTGGAATACTGTATTAGCCACCAGTAGCTAGTGAACACAGCGTGTTGTCATTTGGGTTGGTGGTTTATTACTAGATGGACAAGGCCTGATCGCTATAACCTGACAACGGGGGTGATGCATGGCACAGGCGAAAGGGTATCCCGAACATCAGGGTTTCAGTGATATTGCCGAATACGTGTCTAGAAATGGTGAACTGCCCTAACAGGTGAGCTGGAATCTGGAACAAATCGCTGTCAAATTTGTAGCAGAATCATTCACAGCCACCAACAGCAGCTTGAGGTTCGAGTCTCCATGTTGGTACCAACTTCCTGCACTAAGTCCACACTTCAGACTTGGTGCCACACTGTAGAGAAACCTTCCTGACTCACTTCAGCAGCAACCAGATTGCAGAGCAGAGGCAACAGGGCACAGCCCAGGCGCAACAGATGGCTTTCGACAACGTGCTCGACACACCTGCTTGATGAACGATTGTCCACCCGTCTGCGGTCGTTAACCGCGTAGTTGGCTACATCTGCAAGATTCCTGGCTGTTTCCACATTCAACTGACGCCAGTGCTGTGGCTTACGACACAGGTGCACAAGCCAGGTGCTTACAGCAATCGTCAACAAAACAGGACACGAGCACGCATTGTAGTCAGCTGTCCGATCACTAGCAAGTACCTGCCTTGCTGCCAGCCCTTTTTTCGGGGGAGACAGAGTGATCACGTCCCCATTTCGACACAGTGCTGATGTACAAATAGAGAGTAATTTATTGGTTTTGACAGCCGTTTCTATCTATTCATCCAACCTCAGCTGTGCGTTGTTTGACAACCTGACATTATGGCCATCCGGCCACTCTTGGAGTCGGCTATAAATTGCCTCAGAAGTTGTGGCATCATCTTCAGTAGGTATCAGAACTTGCGTCGTCCACGCAGCATGCAGAGTGGACCTCAACCTACAATGCTAACAGAGTGGGGTGAGTGGAGAAACTGTTGGTTATTTTCGATATGTGTGATACACATGGATCTAGAATAGAGTGTCACCAAAGCGTAGAGATTACTTTGGATACGCCAGAGGAACTGGCTGATGTGTCTGAGTTTTGGGGCAACAAGAGGGAGCAGAACCTGGGACTGCTAGATGTTTACAGTATAAATACCGGGTGATCAAAAAGTCAGTATAAATTTGAAAACTGAATAAATCACAAATTAATGTAGATAGAGAGGTACAAATTGACTCACTTACTTGGAATGACATGAGGTTTATTAGAATCAAAAAAATACAAAAGTTCAAAACATGTCCGACAGATGGCGCTTCATCTGATTAGAATAGCAATAATTAGCATAACAAAGTAAGACAAAGCAAAGATGATGTTCTTTACAAGGTAATGCTCAATACGTCCACCATCGTTCCTCAACAATAGCTGTAGTCGAGGAATAATGTTGTGAACAGCACTGTAAAGCATGTCCGGAGTTATGGCGAGGCATTGGCGTCGGATGTTGTCTTTCAGCATCCCTAGAGATATCAGACGATCACGATTCACTTGCGACTTCAGGTAACCACAAAGCCAATAATCGCACGAACTAAGGTCTGGGCGTCTGATAATACAGCTTCACTAAAAGCGCCTTTTCAGGTAACGTCAACATGCTGCGACTGCTGGCGCATCTGATTCTCTCTCTCATTACAGCTCCTTTTATACACGATTGTCATGCACAGTCACTGACGTTTTGCTGTCCACCGCCATCTGTCGGATATTTAGTGAACTTTGTTTCTTTTTTTTTTGTTCTAATAAAACTCCATGTCATTCCAAGCATGTGTGTCAATTTTTACCTCTCTATCTACATTATTCAGTGGTTTATTAAGTTTTCAAATTTATACTGACTTTTTGATCACTCGGTACTTGAGCATTCTGCATTGTGCGCTGAATCTGTACCTGTAACTTGTTTCATGCGACATAGTTTTGGTTATGTTGTGAGGCAGTACAGGGATTCTGGGTTACTCGTTCTTCAGTCTGGCAATTGGTGCGTATTTGTATTGTGTGTGAATGAGCAGTAAAGGTGTTGAAATGAGATACAGGATGTTACTGTCCAGGAGACAGCTAAAGTACTGATTGATGAAGTAACACAGGGTAGACCAGATAACACAGAATTATGGAATAAGCTTGTAGCTAAACATGAGGAAATACAGTTGTTCCAGACACTGAACCATCTAACAGATCCATCTGCCACTAGCCTAGTCTGTACCTTTTGCGGATGTGATGTTGTTCGTGGAGAACCTGACAATGTCACAGAGACTTGGTGTTTGAGCAGTTGTTGCAGGTAGCAAAATTAGGTCTAGGAAGAGAGGCAAAAACTTTTTGTAGATACACGGAAACACTGAGAAAGGGGGACACGTTTGAACATATAAAATGGAGACTTCTGTAGAGGTTCAGGAAGTAGAAGAGTGCAAGTTTCTGTCAGGAACATTTGAGTGATATTACAAAGAGGCAAGTGGAAGGTATAGAGGATTTTGCTGACAGAATAAAGAAAGCGGACGTACATATGTATGAGCTGGATCAGTTTTTCTACAGGAGCAGAGCAATGAATTTAATAGACAGAAACTCGACTGCGCTGACGAGGACTTGCCTCATTGGTCATAGAAAAGTCAGACAGTGCTGGACATAGTTCTTCAGAACCAAATGTTAGGGAGCGCGATACTGGTTAACTGCCTGAAAACAGAATCCAGGAGAGGACCAGGTTCTTTTAAGGCATCTTTTTGCTGGTTAGCACTCAGAACACTAGTCACAACTGAAATGACATGGTGAAAGAAAACGTAAAAATACTAGTCTTCCTTTTTGTAAGCAGATGAACCAAAATAACTTCTCTGGCAGATTTCTTCGCCGCCGGGCTCTTCTCTGCCACGCTTCTCCACTGAGGTCCTTCTCTGCACGTCATCCACTGAGCAGTGAGGTGTCTCTGAGCATATGAGCTGGGGACCTGAACAAGTTTTCTAATGAGCTGAACTTGCAAGGAGAGGTCCCCAGCAGTGGGACAGACTTTTTGAAAGATCTATGTGTTGATGCAGGATGAGATCCCAGGTATCACAACTTACAACGATTCCCCATGGTGAGTCTTCGTTTGCGAGTAATCGAAGAAAATTGTTGTTGTTTTGAGTGACAATTAACAGCGTTAAATAGATGGTATGGAACTGACTGGTTGTGTAGCATAATGGATAGGGTAAGGACTTTGCATGCAGTAGGTCGTTGTCTCGAAACTTGTCAAGTGGTTTAAGATTTTTTGTTTTTAAACCTTTATCAAAAAGAATTTGATCATTAATTTTGTTCGATTAATTCATTTAAATGTAGTTTTTTTATTTCTGTTTCTTTGTTACTTCATTTTAATCATCCTATCAACTTCTTCATTTGCTCTCATATTTCTTCATGTCATTCTTTTTCTGCTTGAAATTTTTGGTCATGTGATTTTAATTGACTTTGTGTATTAACTATGCATATTAATTTCTTTCTGTTAATCATACTATCTTTTGGTTGTGTTAATGCTTTCATTCTTTCTATTTCTCATTTTGCTTGAATTTCGTTTTACTTATATTTCGTTCTTTTCTTTAAATCTTCATCTGCATTATTTTGTCCATAATGCGGCAGGAATGCATGGTATGTTTTAAATGTTTGTATAACGATTACCAACCAAAACAATTCGCTGCTTGTAACAAAACATACATTTTTGCTACCATTTCACAGTCAATACAAATGGATTATTTAATCTTTTGTTTCTTAACTGATAGATCGGAATTTTTAAATATTTAAATATTATAATAGATAGATACAATTACATTCCCACTCTCAAAAATTCCAAATGGACAAAGAAATACATAAAAAAATATCAGAGCATCTGAAAGAGTTGTGGTTAAAACGACGTAACAAAGAAACATAAATAAATAAATAACATTTAAACCAGTTAACTGATTATAAGTGAGAATTAAAGTCATTTAAGTAAAGACTTAAGAATAATAAAATTCAAGCACCTGATGATAACCAAACTCACGATTTTTTACATTTGAAGCCCTTCTCATTACGCTACACAACCAATTTACACATTACACGTGTTTCAACATTACTGAGGGCCAGGTAAAGTTGTGGCACTCCTCTTTCTCCAATTAGTCGCAAAAGAGGGCCCACCTGGGTGAATGGCTGGCGCGTGTGATACCTGGGATCTTAACCAACATTGCCGTATAGATGGTTACAAGTAGCTGTTGCGACCACTGGGGATCTCTCCTTGTTAGTCGCAGGCGTGACAAATGCCTATAGTCACTGCCACCTTCAGATTAAGATGGCAAGTTGTAGGGACACCGAACATGAGCCACAGGGACAGCCAAATCATTTTTACTGACTTCTTCATTTAGAAGACTTTCTTGCAGATTTTACGATCAGTATTGCTTCAATTCTGGCCACAACTGCAAGCCTATATTCTTCTGTAGAGTTATCTGCCTTTTGATACTAACACTCTGGCAATGATAGCACACCTTCACAATTATAATTGCATTGTACTGATACAAATTTGTTAGAATCAGACCACAGATCCCCCAAACATATTTACAAACGTATTAGTTTTGACTTGTCAGTTTTTGTCACATGTTTTATTGTAAAGTTTGATAATGACAAATGGAATTAATTCTGGTTCTTGTTTAATTTCATAGATGACGAATTCCTTATTGATTTTTTTAGTGGTCAGCAACTAATTACGCCTGATCAGCATGGTCACTTCACATTCTTCTAGTCAAACACATCCCACATGCCCTTGAATTTTGGCGACTACTACGAAGAATTCGTTGAGTGCTATCTTGTGGCACTGCAGTCAGTTCCGTGACAGTTCTAATTTAGAGGAGAACTTGCATTTGGTATCTAAGAAATCATTAAACTCACTAAGGTAATAACTAAATTGTAAATTGTTTGCACATCACCATTTATGTATTCCTTTCACAGAAGTGAGGTTGTATGTGTCCATTGATGTCCAGCTGAAGAATCATCATTATACTTTTCAACAGGGGTTTATTTATTTTTTGTCTACTATGTGTGTCGGACAATGACGGGAATCCAATCATTGGGTGTGCAGGAGACTTGAGAAATTTTATTGTAGGTTGATTAATTCCTCATTCACACATTAGGTGTGTTTAAATTCCAGCGATTGCATATGTCATGCCGAAGTTTAGCAGGGCAAGAGTTAGAAGTTTAGCAAGAATGAACGAGGTAGACAGTGGGTCAGATATGGAGGTACAACAAGAAAACGTCTGATGTCATGATGCTTTCCAAATCAGAGAGTAACGATACTTTAGAGAGGTTCTTACGTGAGATGTAAATTATTCATTGATTGATATTCGCTTCGTTGATGTATATTTTCACTGTCCTTTTATGGTTCTGACACACTGTAATCCAGTAGCAAAATCAGCGTTTGAGAGCTGAAAATCGCAATTGTCTGGCCAGAAATCTGATCCTCCCCGATTCTATCCTACAAACAAACACACGCACACACACATCGGTAATGGCGTGTTCTGCAATGAAAGCGACTGGTACCATCGGTTTTATATTGCATGATTAATAGACATCACACGAAATCATAGACATTCTGTTAGATTCATAACATTTATATATAGTCCAGACGAAATTGTAACGATATGAAGCGAAATCCACTTCTTTCGTAATATTTTCATCGATTTGGCAAGAGAAGCCGACTTTAACTTGGCAATAAGAGACGCTACGTATTACTCGAAACTCATCAGTGCTTCATGATTCCATGTCCTAGCAACCACCTTATTGGTATGGCTGGCAACTCGAAAGTAGTCCTGTGGTGTAACATTTGCAAACGCTTTTTTTGTTAGCATTTCAGCCTCACTGAGCATAAACTTCTTCTTGTTTTTTGCCACGTTACTTTTACCACTGCACATTTATTCCCACTCGGATTTATCTGAATCAGATATACAGGAAGCCTGATTTAAAAGTGCTCTTTCGCTTTAGCTACAGTAGTCCATCGGCTTGGTAGCCTGGTGTTTTTCGCCTGTACGGCACTACAAGTTCCGTTAACTCCGTCTTATGCTCTCTGGGTTCAACTTTATTCAATGGAATATTTCTTGGTACACAAAGCAAAATATCCACTTTCCTCCAGTGCATTGTTGGAGCTTGGTCTACCTCATCTGAGTCGTATGGCTTCATTACATCTGTCGTATTCGGAGGAATATTTTGCAGCATTTTCTTAGCTGGTGAGCGTGTTCCTGGACGACCACTTTTATTTTGAATCTCGTATTCAGAGATGATACATTGTTATTATTAATTCAGCGCTAACATGAAACACTCGAACACAAAACTTGAAGAGCATAGAACACTTCAAGGCCAAAAACTGCTACTTTAAAACGAGAGTTGACGAACTTCATCCATCTAATGCGCGACTCCACGTGTTACTGTTTATCTGCGTCGTAATAACAGGGGTGCTTTACCAATCGAACCGCTAGCGGCGCAATAGGGAAAGCTGGCTCACTGTTGGTGTTACCTAGGCAACAGTATCGCGTTACCTCTGATGGGCCAAACATCACAAGTCGCAACTAATTTTAAACGCACTATAGCGTTTGGAATCAGAACATCTATACTCCATTCTGGGCTAGGTTATCATATCGCTAGTATACAGGTGTTTTCTTTCTGAACGGAGCTGTCAACGGCATGACTACAGGGTGACTTGGTTCCTATGGGGGTATCACAGATGGGATGGTGGCGGACTTCTCGAACTGTCCAGTGATCATGAACTTCATGGCCACGGAAGCAGTAGGTCAGCAAAATTATTCAAGATATCGGATCCAAGATGACGGCGATAGATATAGCAATGTAGCAATAACATCATGGAGAGAAGTTCAAATTTTGGTGGGAAAACAGGTGAATTGGCCTACCTCCACTAATCTAAGTCATCCTACCGCCACCTCTTCCTAGGGATTGGTGGGGAAAGGACTCAGCCTGTGCTGGGCTACTGGATAGGATGGACTTCAGTCTTTATTTTGTATGCAGTGTTTATTCAAACAATATGAGGCAGTAGCTCCATCCAGTGTGTTCACCGTGAGGTCTGGAGTTCTAGTACACAGTACCGCCACCAGAGAGCACCGTTGTCTCTCCTGTGATGTAATCCAAGATTGCAGTCGGAAAAATTGTGAGATAAGGACTCAATGTTTTCTGGGCTGCTGGAGAGAGGAAGGAATGTACTTTATTTATTTTGAAACAATTTATTTAGCGATCCATTTCATGTGGTTTATTTTACTGCTACAAAACACTCGCTTTGACGTGCATGGGTCACAATACACAGCCTACAGAACTGCAAACTACTCGTCTATTATCTAAATAACGCAGTACACTGATGTACAGACAGTCAAACAACTCATAAATTATCGAAATAATGCACTGAACAGTCTACAGAACTGCAAACTACTCGTAAATCACCGAAATAATGCAGCACAAAGGTGTGGAGATACGCAACAACTCTTAAGTTGTCAAAATAATGCCTGTAAAAGGCTCTACAAACACGCCCGCTAATCATCAACTAATGAAATCATGCATTGCACGGCGTGCACACCTGTTCACAAAATAATGTAACAGACACCAAAACAACTCATAAATCATCAAAAGAGAATGCATGCGTAACGCTATGCAAACATGCTCACAATGCTTAAACAGCCAAAAATAATGCAGTGCACGAACACTCATTGCATGTGGAAAAATGCTCTCAAACTGTGGTCAACAGCAATGTATCAGCAAACTGCCCCCTACAGGACTTCAGGGCATGCAAACCAGGGGCACACTCACACCATTCCCATACGTGAGGCACCTCTGTGCCACATGTGCATTTACCCATGCGGTGCAGTACCTCCCTACCTGTGGATACTGATGTCACAGGTCACGCTGTAGAAATCTGTTCCAATGCTTCCCAGAATAGCACAGGGTGAGTTGTTCCTATCATTCCTAATGGGACATGTGAGCTGCGTCTAGCCATGCTTGCGTTTTCATGCCTAGCATGGCTGACGCAGTGCTGCAAAATGTTAGTGTAGCAACTCACCATCGCAGGGGCATCTAAAAGGTACTGAATGTTATACTGACATCACATGGCTATGTAAAGGAGAGCCAAGTTGGCCTCTTGGAAATTTTAAAGTGTCACAGAAATAGTTTTGTAAGAGCTTTCATGATGTCTCAGCCTGTCTGCATGGAAGTCCTAACAGAACCTGTTAACGAAAATAGCCGATGAAAACACTGAATGCATTCCTCCTGATGGTCCTAACTTGTCACCCCATCCATCCCATGTTACCATTCCTAGAAATCGTTAAGTCCTGCTTTCAACAAACATCTCTGAAACACAAACGTTCTCCCTGCTATGGAGGGGCTCCTATGCCTCAGCACGAAGGATATCTTGTGAATGAATAGAGCATTCTGACTGGCTCTTATCAAATTTACTCAACAAATTACTGATGCTGCCAGTGTGAAAATCAGTGATGGGTGGACGTGTCTCATGAGTTTTTCTTGTGAGTGGTACCACTGTGTCTTAGAAAGAGAGGCTGAATCTTCTTAAAATCCGCTTTATGTTAAAGAAACACAATCAGAATGACCACATTACTGTCACAAGCAGTCTTGGTTCTTCAGGGGCAACCCAGTATCCATGTTAAAAGCTATAATGGTTTTATAAATCGAGGTATGGCATTACCTTCAAATGAAGTAGTTTTTCCAGAGAAATACCGCTACAGTGAGTATAGACGGTGATTGCCGGAATGTACACTCCTGGAAATGGAAAAAAGAACACATTGACACCGGTGTGTCAGACCCACCATACTTGCTCCGGACACTGCGAGAGGGCTGTACAAGCAATGATCACACGCACGGCACAGCGGACACACCAGGAACCGCGGTGTTGGCCGTCGAATGGCGCTAGCTGCGCAGCATTTGTGCACCGCCGCCGTCAGTGTCAGCCAGTTTGCCGAGGCATACGAGCTCCATCGCAGTCTTTAACACTGGTAGCATGCCGCGACAGCGTGGACGTGAACCGTATGTGCAGTTGACGGACTTTGAGCGAGGGCGTATAGTGGGCATGCGGGAGGCCGGGTGGACGTACCGCCGAATTGCTCAACACGTGGGGCGTGAGGTCTCCACAGTACATCGATGTTGTCGCCAGTGGTCGGCGGAAGGTGCACGTGCCCGTCGACCTGGGACCGGACCGCAGCGACGCACGGATGCACGCCAGGATCGTAGGATCCTACGCAGTGCCGTAGGGGACCGCACCGCCACTTCCCAGCAAATTAGGGACACTGTTGCTCCTGGGGTATCGGCGAGGACCATTCGCAACCGTCTCCATGAAGCTGGGCTACGGTCCCGCACACCGTTAGGCCGTCTTCCGCTCACGCCCCAACATCGTGCAGTCCGCCTCCAGTGGTGTCGCGACAGGCGTGAATGGAGGGACGAATGGAGACGTGTCGTCTTCAGCGATGAGAGTCGCTTCTGCCTTGGTGCCAATGATGGTCGTATGCGTGTTTGGAGCCGTGCAGGTGAGCGCCACAATCAGGACTGCATACGACCGAGGCACACAGGGCCAACACCCGGCATCATGGTGTGGGGAGCGATCTCCTACACTGGCCGTACACCACTGGTGATCGTCGAGGGGACACTGAATAGTGCACGGTACATCCAAACCGTCATCGAACCCATCGTTCTACCATTCCTAGACCGGCAAGGGAACTTGCTGTTCCAACAGGACAATGCACGTCCGCATGTATCCCGTGCCACCCAACGTGCTCTAGAAGGTGTAAGTCAACTACCCTGGCCAGCAAGATCTCCGGATCTGTCCCCCATTGAACATGTTTGGGACTGGATGAAGCGTCGTCTCACGCGGTCTGCTCGTCCAGCACGAACGCTGGTCCAGCTGAGGCGCCAGGTGGAAATGGCATGGCAAGCCGTTCCACAGGACTACATCCAGCATCTCTACGATCGTCTCCATGGGAGAATAGCAGCCTGCATTGCTGCGAAAGGTGGATATACACTGGACTAGTGCCGACATTGTGCATGCTCTGTTGCCTGTGTCTATGTGCCTGTGGTTCTGTCAGTGTGATCATGTGATGTATCTGACCCCAGGAATGTGTCAATAAAGTTTCCCCTTCCTGGGACAATGAATTCACGGTGTTCTTATTTCATTTTCCGGGAGTGTATATTATAAGACCAATCACCGACGATACAACTTATAATAAAATTACCAAATTTAGTAAGTGATTCGGCTAAAGAGTGCGGTATGAAACTGGTATTTGCAAGTTCCACATGCTGCCATTGCAAGATATTTCTCCAGTATTTCTAATGCATTCTGTCTCGATGCCATGTCAGAAGTTCTGCGATATATCCACTGGGTTATAGGCGAAGGTCGATTGAGAAGGATAACAAACAGTAGTAGAGGCTGTGCTGATTGAGGTTATAAGAAATGTAGACAGGCTTTTCAGATCTCTAGTGTTACGCTATCCACTAGAAATGCTGTCTGGGATTTGGAATAAAGTCTTTCCATTCAAATACATATTTCCAACCGAGTCACCTTTCTCGAACTTATCTGCTACAGTGAAATTTCAACTTGTTTTTAGGTAGGCCCTTTGCAACTGCTGCTATCTCTGTACCTTTAAGTATGCGATGGTTCCAATTTATTTTGGAACTGATTGGAAGTTGGAGAAAGCTATATCTACCACCTTCTGCAACCTATATAGAAACAGGCTAAGCTGCGGTCATGTACTGCATTGTTTGAAACCGAGTCAATGTTGCACACAACATCCTTTACTACAAAGCTAGTGTCATCAGCAAACAGAAACATTTTAGAGTTACCCGTAATAGAAGAGGACATATCATTTATATAAATAAGAAACAGGAGTGGCCCCAACACTGATCCCTGGAACACCCCTCACTTGACAGTACCCCACTCAGATCCCACATCACAGCCCTTATCAACTTTGTGAATAATGACTTTTGCTGCCTGTTGCTAAAGTAAGAGGTGAATCAATTGTGAGCTACTCCTCATATTCCGTAATGGTCCAACTTATGGAGCAATATTTTGTTATAAACACAATCAAATGTCTTAGTTAAATCAAAAAATACGCCAAGCGTTCGAAACTTTTTGTTTAGCCGATCCAGTACCTCACAGACAAAAGAAAATATAGCATCTTCAGTTGTTAAACGACTTCTAAAGCCGAACTGTACATTTGATAGCAAATCGTATGATGGAGAATGGTCAATTATCCTTACATACTCACCCTTTTCAATAACTTTTGCAAACACTGAATGCATAGAATTAAGTCTAAAATTATTCCTTTCTTCCTTTTTATAAAGTAGCTTTACTACTGAGTACTTTAATCGCCCAGGAAACTGACCATTCCTAAAGGAAAAATTACAAATATGGCTAAATACAGGGCTAACATGCGCAGCACAGTACTTTAATATTCTGCTTGACACTCCATCATAACCATGAGAGTCCTTAGTCTTCAGTGATTTAATTATTGACTCAATCTCCCTCTTGTCTGTATCACAAAGAAGTATTTCAGACATCAATCTCGGAAAGGCATTTGCCAAGAAAGTTATATGATTTCCTGTTGAAACTAAATTTTTATTTAATTCACCAGCAATGCTCAGAAAATGATTGTTAAATACTGTACAGATATCTGATTTATCAGTAACAGAAATATTTTTCCTGCGAACTGACTTTATATTGTCGACCTTGTGCTGCTGACGAGACACTTCATTCACAACTGACAATATGGTTTTAATTTTATCCTGTGAATTATGTATTCTATTTGCATACCACATACTCTTTGCCTTCCTAGTAACATTTTTAAGCACCTTACAAAACTGTTTGTAATGGGCTACTGTAGCTTGATTGCGACTACTTCTAACGTTTTGATATAATTCCCGCTTTGTTCTACGTGATATCCTTATCCCACTAGTCAGCCACCCAGGCTGTCCATTACTGCTAGTAGTCGAAAACATGACGTTATAAAGCGTCAATAGATGACGCTACATAAAAACCAAACGCCCTGGCGCCTCCCGTCACACAATGAGAGACCTTATGAGACGACCACAAGTATTTTGGTATGTAGCTGCCGCTGGCAGAGCTAAAACCTCGCAACATCGTTCCAAATATTTGAAACCCTGTGAATGTGCATGTGGTCCTGAATTGTTCCGCTAAATTTACTTCCCATTCCCTTTCCACTTTCTGTCTACGCACCTTCATCGACTTTCCACAATCCACCTTACGGCGCGTGATGGTGGGTACCCTACACCACAACTAGTGATTTGCTTTCCTGATCCACTAGCAAACAGAACGATGGAAAAGCGACTGTCTATATGCCTCTGAGTGAACCCTAATTTATCGTATCTTATAGTCCTTACGTGCAATGCATAATCGTTACGTGCAATGAATCTTATAGGCAACAGAATAGTTCTGCTGTCAGCTTCAAATGTCGGTTATGGAAATTTTGTCAATAATTTTCATCGAAAAGATCGGCACCTTCCCTCCAACGCTCAGGAATAGATCGCACTAGCATTCTATCTGCGGTCTCCTTTACAGATGAATAATACTTTCCTAGAATTGTCACCGAACGAGGTGGTGCAGTGGTTAGGACACTGGACTCGCACTCGGGAGGACGACGGTTCAAACCCGTATCCGGGCATCCTGATTTAGATTTTCTGTGATTTCCCTAAGTCACTTCAGGCAAATGCCGGGATGGTTCCTTTGAAAGGGCGCACCCAATTTCCCTCCCCGTCTTTTCCTAATTCGATGGGACTGATGACCTCGCTCTTTGATTTCCTCCCCACAATCAACCAACCCACCGACCAACACTAGAATTCTCCCAATTAACCGAAGTCGACCACTCGCCTTTCCTACCACAGTCCTCACATGCTGTGTCCATTTCATGTCGCTTTCGTGCGTTTCGCTCAGATATTTAAACGATGTGACTGTGTCAGCCAGGGCACATTATGCGTTTGGTTTTCCGAGTCATCCGCATTAACTTACACTTTCCTACATTTAGAGCTAGCTCTCAATCATCACAGCAACTACAAATCTTGTATCCTCCTACAGTCACTCGACTTTGACACCTTACACCACAGCATCATTAACAAACAACTACAGCGTGTGCCAAATAGTTTATGTATATAGATAATAATAGTGGTCCTCCCACATTTCTCCGGGGCACTCTTGGCAATACCCTTTTATCTGATGAATACTCGTCGTGGAGGAGAACATAGCGTATTCTATAACTTAAAAAGTCTTTGAACCACACATTGTGAACCTATTCCATATTCTCATAGCTTCTTTAACAAGCTGCAATGGGGCACTGTGTCAAAAGCTTTCCAGAAATCTAAAAATGCGGAATCTGTCTGTTGTCCTTCATCCATCTTTCGCGCTCTATGAGCGGTGCTTTCTAAAATCGTGCTGATTCAATGACATAAGTTTCTCTGTCTCAAAAGAAAATTTATTAATTTCGAACTGAGAATATGTTTAAGGTTTCTACAACTAATTTATAGTCATTGAAACGTTCAAGATTCAAAATACAATCCCTAAAAACACATCGCCCATCAAGGGCAGTATGGGAACCAATGCCTTTCATCTTCACTTTATTTTCCCGCATGGTCCTAGTACTAATTTCAATTTTCAAGGATTCTGCAGCAAATTTATCATTAATAAAAAGTGCAAAATTCAAAATATCACGTACAAAAAACACAACGAACATAAAGGACTGCATGGGAACCAATACCTTTTATCTTCAATTTATTTTTTTCCTTGGGCCCAGTAGTAATTTCAAATCAAGATGAAGCTACTTCTGTATGGTGTAAAGGATCTGGTGTATGTGAAAATGTAAAACTTGTTGGTGATTTGACTGTGTATTGACATAAATAAAGAATCCTCATTCCCCCCTCCTCCCAAAAAAAAACTACACATTGATATTGCCAAAAGGTGAGATGCAACTCTTGGGATTGTAGCTGTCAGAGTACTGTGGGATGCTCTCTGTTTGAGACACCCCTGTACATCTCTGTCTCACCTCGATTAGGATTATTAACATAATCGATGAATTACGCTACATATTCCTCATGTAAGATGAGGCACTGAGAATGGAAATTTTATTTTTGGACTCCAGGAATTCTGTACTTAACATAGGTAACAAATCTTTCCTTCTCTCACGTTGTGTTATGTAGCTCAACAGCTAAAATTGCGATGAGAGAGAGCACCTCCCATGAGGGTCCCACTAGCTCAGTGATAGACAAAACTGTTGGAAAAGGCGTAGGGACAGTGCCTGAAGTGGTGCAATATTCTTGTTTTTAGCGCCAGAGAGGCCGTGGCAAATAGATCTTTTCATTCAAGGTTCCTTTAGAATAAGGAAAGTGAGGGAGAAAAAATAAAAGAGGTAACATCTCTGAGAAAAAAAAACTGGTTCCACACATGACATGTAATTTGAAGGTGGAGTGAGCTCTCAGTTCTAATCCGAGTGCAGACCAATGTCCTATAGTTTTCTATTTTCTGTTTTATTTAATAGAGTTGAAAATTTTTGGAAGAAATTCCTTAACAAAATCTGAAAAATCTTTTACACATAAAGTCTTTCCACAAGGTTGATCCAGTAAGCTGTGTTAATGATCATAGATGTATGTTTTGTCAATAACAAACTTCTTCACCGTACAAAGGTTTCTGAAGAACTTCAGCTTTAGTGTCAACGAAGCGAATCAGACTATTTCATCATATAGGAGTCATATGTCAGGGGAATAGTTATGTAGCGGATACAGTTCCTCTGCACTGAGTCTGTGTAATATCAATTAGACACTCCTGTGCGCTCAGTCCGGAACCGCGGGACTGCTACGGTCGCAGGTTCGAATCCTGCTTCGGGCATGGATGTGTGTGATGTCCTTAGGTTAGTTAGGTTTAAGCAGTTCTAAGTTCTAGGGGACTGATGACCACAGCTGTTAAGTCCCATAGTACTCAGAGCCATTTTGAAACACTCCTGTGGACGCTAGCTCCACCAGCTAGTCTTGATAACTTACAAAATGGGAAACTTTGTTCATTTAATTCTAATTCATTATCGTAAATATTAACTTTCGATCAGCTTAAGTTCTCTCCATACATGGACCTCAAAATGTACACTGTCCCTGATTTGCTAAAGAGCATACATTGCAATGTATTCACACAGTTTATCGCATATAATTTCCATAAGAATACAAACAATGACAGTAAAATTCATTACATCACAGCTACATACTGTGGCTTGACGAAAACATAAGAGGTCTTGGCGAAATAATTGCATGAAATAAAAAAACGAGATATAAATGATTAACAATTACTTTAAATAAGTAAATATTCTGATTGGAGCACAAATCATGAAACTGATTTTGAGCCACACTTGTGTCTTGAACATTAGTGTAAAGCAGGGGTGGCCTGGAATTCAGTTCAAGAGCCATGCACTGCTGTGTGTGCCACTGCACTCAGCATTGCTGCACACTTCCCCCACCACCACTCCACACTGTCTGACCACGAGGAAGGGAATGAGGGGGAAACTGTCAACGTGCCTCAACTAAATGGTACTGCAGTCGCAATGTATACGAATTGGTTTTATATTTCACTTTTTGCAACAATATAGACCACAACCATAATAAATTTTCAGTATTACTTATTTTGGCGCACTGAAGACGTAATACAATTTTTATCTAGTACAAGCTGTCGACCGAGCGAGGTGGCGCAGTGGTTAGCACACTGGACTCGCATTCCGGAGGACGATGGTTCAATCCCGTCTCCTGTCATCCTGATTTAGGTTTTCCGTGATTTCCCTAAATCGTTTCAGGCAAATCCCGGGATGGTTCCTTTGAAAGGGCACGGCCAATTTCCTTCCCAATCCTTCCCTAACCCCAGCTTGCGCTCCGTCTCTAATGACCTCGTTGTTGACGGGACGTTAAACACTAACCACCACCACCACAAGCTGTCGAAATGTAGATCTGTGCAGGGAATTTCACAGTATGTTGCATTGAGGCTGCCACATAATTTTGTCTTATTTAGTTTCATAATTCAAAAATGTCTTTCACCCACATTCATTAATCGAAATATTGTAGAACTTTTGCAACATCATTATGAATACGTGGGAATGCTGTCTGAGGAAAATAATGTAGATGTCCTGGATAGTTTTAACGTGAAAGGATTTGTGATTAAAACAGGAACTATCTTGCAACCCAACCAGTTATGTATGCCCATGCGCAGGACCACTTTCAATTGAAATGGCAAGCGAAATCTGAATCAGAGGTAAAATTAATGGTTTCTCAAAACGTTTAGGGAGCTAACCTTGTAATTTTTTGAACCCACAATGAATTATTGGACCTCGCGGTGAGGCATAGGGCAGTGTGCAGTCAAATCCACTTAAAATGCGAGGTCTGAAATCCATTCTGGAAGTTCTGATTTTCGTTCTTGCATTCCTTTTTCCTTCATTAATTCATCAGTAGCGAGTTTCAAATCGATAAATGGTCCTGGCATGCCTCTTGACTTAAGTAACATACTTTGCAGAAAGGTATAACGTCTCCATACTCCTAATTCAGTTCCACGGAAAATTGTTGAACTGAGGGTGAAATAATGTTTGTGACTTCAGAAATGTTATTACTGACACTATCAGGTTCTTCATGTGTTGGATAACAATAAATTTAGCATAACGTGCTTCGTGACGTACGGGACAATGAATCTCGTTTGTCGATTGTTGTAATTTTTGTCTCTTACATTTTCAGTTAAACTTTTAAGATCTGTCTGCACAGTATTGTAATATTGTTTTAGAGCAAATTTTCAATACCCACCACTTATGTGACTGCATGATATATATTGAGAATTCTCATCCCTCTTTTCTGCCTTTCCCATTTATTTTTAAGGGCTTGTGGTGATAGATCTGGAGATTGCATCTTTTGTGTAAACTACCAATGGGCCTGTAAATGTCCTTCATACCACGAACGAACAGACCAGATACCACTATTCTGCCGAAGTGAATGAAGTTGTGCCGACCGAAGAACGCAACATCACAGTATTAAAAGACGTGTCACGCCATACTCGGTACATCCGGAAATGAAGGAGCAAAGCCGAGACAGGCTGACGCTTGGTTCACGGGAGGGGCCTGCACGCCTGGCCCATGTGAAGTTTGGCACGCCGTGGCCGGCCATGGTGTAGTACAAATCTCATCATACAAAAGTGGGTCGTCTGCATCTGTTACTATCGAGCGCGACATGAAAATCAAAGATTTCTTATATGTAGCACCACTCAACAACAGCAAACAATTTTATACTCTCCAAAGTAGTGAGCGGTGATTACCGCCTTCGACAAAGGGCGAGGGAGTGCACTTCCTACTCAGCAGACGCTGCCAGACACCTTGAAGTGGGTCCTGGAGGTGTCAGGTGCGTGCGGCGTCCAAAGGCAGACAGACTGCCAAGATTTCTGTCGCAAGCGACGGCAGACGAGGTGCTATCTGCTGCTAGATCAAGTGCGTCAGTGTAGAATACCACAGCGGATAAGACGTCCTTCAGGAACCGCCGCTGCCTACTGGGTTGCCACACTTTGTAGATAGCTGGACTCATTAGGATAACACGGCAAGTGCCATAACTGGATTTCCCAGATGTTTCGCTATGTGGAATAGGAGCTACAATAAGCGGAAAACTGTCTCAACTTGTCTGTTCATACTGGACACTTTCTGAGAAAACGACAGTCAGTTTTTTGACGTCACTTAGGTGCCACTTTACACGCAATAATCTCAGCCCACCTGCAGGCACGGTAGCTATCGCACAATTTCTCACATTCTACGTCCTGCCTCAAAACCTGATTCTTTTATTTATTTTATTTTTCCTTCACCTACCCGTCTCTGTAGAAGATTACTACACAAATGTTCCTTGCCAAAATACGGGATACAAGGGTATTATATTAACTGTAAAGTTATAATTGAGTTTCACAATAAGTGTCATATATTTATTATACAATATTTCTGTGTATCGTATTTTCAGGCCCCACAAACGCTTTAAATTCTCATATTCTCATATTTCATTCTCATATCAACTCTTATATTAATTCCTTTATTTTATTCTTGGGCTTATTCTTCAGGGCGATTTGATGCATTTTCTTGGAGCAGGATTTAGTTCTCTTAATATTGTTATCAGTTCAATCCACCTACCTCCTCTCATCCGCTCGATGCCCCCACACTATGCCACAGCAGGTATCATCTAGATCGTCCAAAGAAGAGTTAAAGAAATCAACACCTAATACGTACCAAACAGAGGCCACGAAACTCTATTTAAAAATCAGTTCCTGATAGTTCAAGATAATTATCAGGCGTCCGGTTTATACCTTCTCATAGCAAAATATTTAAAGTTGTATTGACTATGTGTTGCCTCTAAAACTCATGAAATGGCTGTCAAATCCGTACTTACATCTGCGCTAACACTTTCTCCCCATGTTTACAGTCATAAAGAACTGCTACACAAATGTTTTCATTGTGGTCTACAGTTCAGAGACTGGTTTGATGCAGCTCTCCATGCTACTCTATCCTGTGCAAGCTTCTTCATCTCCCAGTACCTACTGCCACCTACATCCTTCTGAATCTGCTTAGTGTATTCATCTCTTGGTCTCTTTCTACTATTTTTACCCTCCACGCTGCTGCCCTCCAACACTAGCTTGGTAATACCTTGATGCCTCAGAACATGTCCTACCAAACGATCCCTTCTTTTAGTCTAGTTATGCCACAAATTCCTCTACTCCTCGGTTATATTTAGTACCTCCTCAGCAGTTGCGTGATCTGCCCATCTAATCATCAGTACTCTCCTGTAGCATCACATTTCGAAAGCTTCTATTCTCTTCTTGTCTAAATTATTTATCGTCAATGTTTCACTTCTATATGTGACTACACTCCATACAATTACTTTCAGAAAAGCATTCCTAACACTTACATCTATACTCGATATTAAGTGATTTCTATTCTTCAGAAACGCTTTCCTTGCCATTGTCAGTCTACATTTTATGTCCTCTCTACTTCGACCATCATCAGTTATTTTACTCCCTAAATAGCAAAACTCATCTACTTCTTCCAATGTCTCATTTCCTAATCTAATTCCCTCACCTGATTTTATTCGACTATGTTCCATTATCCTCGTTTTGCTTTTGTTGATGTTCATTTTATAGCTTCCTTTCAAGACACTGTCCATTCCGTTCAACTACTCTTTCAGGTGCTTTGCTTTCTCTGACAGAATTACGATGTCTTCAGCAAACCACAAAGCTTTTACTTTTTGTCCATGGATTTTAATTCCTACTCCAAATTTTTCTTTTATTTTCTTTACTCCCTACCCAATATACAGATTGAATAACACTGTGGATAGGCTACAACTCTGTCTCACTCCCTTCCCAACCACTGCTTTCCTTTCATGTCCCTCGACTCTTACAACTGCCATCTGGTTTCTGTACAAATTGTAAATAGCCTTTCTTTCCCTGTATTTTTCCCCTGCCACCTTCATAATTTGAAAGAGAGTATTCCAGTCAACATTGTCAAAAGCTTTCTTTAAGTCTACAGTTGCTAGAAAAGTAGGTTTGCTTTTGTTAATCTATCTTCTAAGATAATTCGGAGGGTCAGTATCGCCTCACGTGTTCCAACATTTCTAGAGAATCCAAACTTATATTCCCCGTTTTTCCATTCGTCTGTAAAGAATTCGTGTTAGTGTTTTCCAGCCATAATTTATTAAACTGACAGTTCGGTAATTTTCGTGTCAGCACCTGCTTTCTTTGGAGTCTGAGGGTATTTCACTTGTCTGATACATCTTGCTCACCAGGTGGTGGAGTTTTGTCAGGGTTGGCTTTCCCAAGGCTATCAGTGTTTCTAATGGAATGCTTTCTACTCCCCGGGCCTTGTTTCAATGCAGTATCATATCTCTCATTACATCTTCATCTGCATCCCCTTCCATTTCCAAAATATTGCCCTAAAGTACATCGCCCTTCTATAGACCCTCCATATACTCCTTCCACCTTTCTGCCGTCCCTTCTTTCCTTAGAACTGGATTTCCATCTGAGCTCTTGATATTGATACAAGTGGTTCTCTTTTCTCCAAAGCTTTCTTCATTATTCCTGTAGGCAGCATCTATCTTACCCCTAGTGATATAAGCTTCTACATCCTTACATTTGTCCTCTAGCCATTACTGCATAGCCATTTTGCACTTCCTGTCGATCTCATTTTTGAGACGTTTGTATTCCTTTTTGCCTGCTTCATTTACTGCATTTTTATATTTTCTCCTTTCATCAATTAAATTCAATATTTCTTCTGTTACCCAAAGATTTCTACTATCCCTCGTCTTTTTACCTACTTCGTCCTCCGCTTCCTTCAGTATTTGATCTTTCAAAGCTACCCATTTTTCTTTTACTCTGTTTGTTTCCCCCATTCTTGTCAATCGTTCCCTAATGCACTCCCTGAAACTCTCTACAACCCCTGCTTCTTATAGTTTATCCAGATCCCATCTCCTCACATTCGCACCTTTTCGCACTTTCTTCAGTTTTAATCTACAGTTCATAATCAATAAATTGTGGTCAGAGTCCACATCTGCCCATGCAAATGTCTTGCAATTTAAAGCCTGGTTCCCGTCTTACCATTATGTAACCTATCTGATACCTTCCAGCGTCTCCAGGCCTCTTCCACGTATATAACCTTCTTTCATGATTCTTAAAGCAAGTGTTAACTACGATTAAGTTATGCTCTGTGCAAAATTCCACCAGGCGGCTTCCTTTTTCATTCCACCTACTACGTTTTCTTCTCTTTTCTTTTCCTACTATCGAATTCCAGTCCCCCATGACTATTAGATTTTCGTCTCCCTTTACTATCTGAATAATTTCTTTCAAATTAATATACATTTATTCAATCTCTTCGTCATGTATGGAGCTAGTTGGCATATAAACTTGTACTACTGTGGTGGGCGTGGGCTTCGTGTCTATCATGCCTACAATAATACGCTCACTGTGCTGTTCACAGTAGCTTACCCTCGCCCCTATTTTTTATTCATTAATAAACCTACTACTGCGTTATCCCTATTTGATTTTGTATTTATAACCCTCTATTCACCCAACCAGTAGTCTGATTCCTCCTGCCACCGAACTTCACTAATTCCTACTATGTCTAACTTTAACCTATCGATTCCCCTTTTTAAATCCTCTAACCTGCCTACCCGATTAAGGGATCTGAGATTCCAAGCTCCGATCCGTAAAACGCCAGTTTTGTTTCTCCTGATAACTACGTCCTCCTGAGTTGTCCCCGCCTGGAGATCCGAATGGGGGACTATTTACCTCCCGAATATTTCACCCAACAAGACGCCATCATCATTTATTCATACAGTAAAGCTGCATGCCCTCGGGAAAAATTACGACTGTAGTTTACCTTTGCTTTCAGCCGTTCGGAAGACCAGCACAGCAAGGCCGTTTTGCTTGATGATATAAGGGCTGATTAGTGAATCATCCAAACTGTTGCCCCTGAAACTGCTGAAAAGACAGCTGCCGCTCTCAGGTACCAAACGTTTTGTCTGGCTTCTTAACAGAAACCCCTCCATTGTGGTTGCACCTACGGAACGGCCATCTGTATCGCTGAGGCACGCAAGCCTCCCCACCAACGGCAACGTCCCTGTGGTTCATGGGGGGGAAGCTACACATACACATAGTTTCACAAAAGCAGTAAGAAATTTTGGAAGTTTGACCCGGATACTATTTGCGAACAATCATCGACCCATAACTTTACTTGAGTTAAGCAGTCGGTCGATTCAGTGGTATTCCTTTACAGAAGTGCTCGTCACACTCTTCCGTCATGTATACGTAATATGCGGCGCGGGTTTTCTGAGTTCGAGCAGGATATTTCACACGCGATTTTCTTTCACACGGAAGCACATAAAATTACCAAACGTTCACCGAACCGAGTTTAGGTGTCTAATTCTTCATTTTACATTCTCTCAGGGAAGAGCGATCTAAGATCATGTGTTCAGCACAGTGGTCCGGAAGCGACTCTTCCAGGCAGTGTCCTCGAACATATAGCACTACTCTCTCGACAAGGGAAGCTCTCAATTCTGATTGACTGTTGATCTGAACTACCAACGAGAAATTTCTTCTAGATGACTCTCATGGCCAGATCCTGTCTTATCCAACCAGAATTCAGAAAGTAAATTTTCGTAAGCAAAATCTCAATTTATTACATTGCTTTTTAATTATAAAGCAAATAAAGTATGAAGTAAATCCAAAACTAAACAACAAAATTACTACGTTTTTATCTTCTCTTTTGGTTGCCTTTCACAAAACAATGCTCCCTCACATTGTGTCACATGACTTGTGGTTCTTCCCAGGATTTGCATTTCACATAGATCTTCACAAAATAAAACCTTCCCAATTTCAATACTCTCTTATTCACTCTCTCAATCACTCCCACTCACTCACATAAAAAATATAACTACCAATTTTAAAATGTTTGAATATCACATCAAATAAAAATTACTAATATTATGTTAACTGAATTGAAATTTTCATTATATCCATACGATATTGAAGGTTAATCTATTACCGTAACTAGATCAATTTTGAAACACCAGAATAGTATTTTTCCTGATATTTAGGAAGAATTTTTTGTCTTAGAAACTATGAAACAATGAAAAAAATGTGGACAGTATCTTTTTGGCAATAACAATGTGTAAAGTCTCAACAAAATCGGAGAATAACTCACTTAGTTCACCTAAATTCGTATGGAGTATAAATATTCGTAGCATTCAGGCCGAGTCACTGCCACAGGCGGCATCTGACACAGATGCGTCAGCTGCGTCCTGACTAAAGGAGAAACAAGAAAAGACGATCGAATATCCTGCAGCCACTGGACCGGTGGCGTTCCCTGGTCCATACTTTACAGCACCTTTGATGACACGGAATGACTCGCTACGTTACAATACCGACCGTAGTAACATTCGAAACACGAATATTTCGAACACCTCGAGCATCACACGAAGGTAGGTTTCTCACACCGACATTTGTTCTTACGATTCTCACCCGGGAAAGTAACGTCGTCAACATTGCTGAAGATTTCACAAATTGACAGTAATTTCGCAGAAAACCTCGCATAACGAATCACTTTTCCGAAACCCGCCACTTGCAGTTGATTATGAATCAAGATATGCCACAGGAATTTCAGCGAAACAATTTCAGATAATTTTTCCATTCATTAATTTTTTAAATTCATTCACCTGACATACTATTAGTGGAAAAACAAGAACAACGTTATTTCTATATACAATGGGAAACATTCGTGTATCAGTCTTTTACGGACATGGATAGATGAATGGAAAACTAAAAAAATACATAAATAATAATCACGTTTCGAAAACGAGGCACAAAGGGCGTAAAAGTGTGAAGTTGCGATGCTAACCAATGTGCCAATTACATTGATGAACCAAAACGTTATAACCAACTGTTTATCACTTTGTTTGTCCATCTCTGGAACGAAATACATCACTGATTCTGCGTATCAGGGATCGGACAGTTTGTTGGTAGGTTTGTGGAAGTACGTGGCATTAGATGTCTACACACGCCGCTGATGGCACCTGATGGGGACCCAGATGGGTTCCATTGGTTTTTCTCAAGCGAATTTGGTGGCCGACAACGATGTGTTCGCTATAATGATCCTCAAACCATTGAAGGACGATTTTGCCTCCGAGACACATACTGCTGAAAGATGACATCGCCGTCGGGAAGACGTCAAGCATGAAGGGATGAAGGTAGTTTTCAGCTGTCAGTGTGTCTTCGATTGCCACCGTAGGTCCCATGTCAGCACAGGAGAATGTATCCCATAGCATAATACTGCTTCCACGACCTTGCATCTGTGGAGCGAGGCACGTTTCTAGCTGCCGTTCACATCGATGACGGCGTTTGTGGAGGCGACCAGCGATCTAATGCAGCAAGAACGTGATTCGCCCGAAAAGCCAACGCGTTTCCATTGGTCGACGATGGAATCCCGGTGCTCTCGTCCCCACTGCAGTAGTAACTGACGATGTCGTTAAGTCAACATGTGAACACTTAAAGGTGGTCTTGTGCAGACTAAGTGTTCAACAATGTATGATGAACGCTGTGCTCCGAAACACTTGTGTGTGCACTATTATGACGACTGCTCACCGCCGCCTCTTTCGGCAGAGATGCCACGGATCACCATCTTCCCCACTGTACAGTCAGACGGCCTCCGAACCTCACGCTCTGTGACGATTTCTAGGCATCCACGCTCGGAGTGGCCGCGCGGTTTGAGGCGCCATGTCACGGACTGCGCCACCCCTCCCGCCGGAGGTTTTAGTCCTCCGTCGGGCAAAGGTGTGTGTGTTGTCCTTAGCAGAAGTTAGTGTAAGTAGTGTGCAAGTCTAGGAACCGATGATCTCAGCATTTTGGTCCCTTAAGAGTTCAGACACATTTGAACACATTTGTAGGCGTCCAACCATTTGGCGCGAAGTGGTAGATTCACTGTCCTTCTACCTCCTTCGGCAAGAGCTTACGATCATGGCACGTAAACATTCGACCAGCATTGCCCCTTTCGAGATACTCGCTCACAGACACTGCATAGTAATACTCTGTCCTCTGTCCTTTGCTTATCTCAATGGATTTCCCCAATTACAACCAGTGTCTTAGCTGGGGTGATCCCCCGTCCATGTGTGCTTCGTTCACATGCTTTTTGTTACAGCGTCACGTGGCCGTAACACAGACCAGATGGCATCCAACGTAGTGGTCAGTGGTGATCATAATGTTTTGTCGTATCAGTGTAATTAGACGCTAAAGGACACAGAAAATACTCGAAAACTTTGATCGTCGTTTCCTCAGAGACGTAGTAACATCTCCGGATGGCGTGTCTTCGGTAATTTTGAGCGCTCTTCCACTGAGCGGAGTGTCTGGGAACTCGTCCGCCGCCTTAGCTGAGTGGTCAGCGCCCCTGCCTACTGAGTAGCAGGCGTGTGTTCGATTCCCGGCCGGGTCGGAGATTTTGTCCATGTGTCTGTGTGTTGTGTTGTTCTCATCTTTCTTTCGTTATCGTCGACACGCAAGTCGTTCAATGTAGCATCGACTGCATAGATTAGCTCCTGGTGATCAATGTTATACAGTCACTTCATTTGAGTTTTTCCTGGAAAATCGGATTGTGAGTGTTCTCGTGAGATTAGTATTGGCGTGGCCAGGTCACTTGTTCCATGACGCGATGGCCTCGGGCTTGGAGTGTGCAGCTGCTCGCCGCTGCCGTGTTTCAAGTGACTGCGTTTGACTGGGGCACTTATGAACATGAAATGAGGCTTTGTCAAGGCTTTGCATCTGCTCGACTTTTGTTGCTACTATGATTTAATACAT
Organism: Schistocerca americana; assembly: GCF_021461395.2. Lineage (NCBI taxonomy): Eukaryota > Metazoa > Arthropoda > Insecta > Orthoptera > Acrididae > Schistocerca > Schistocerca americana. The sequence continues at coordinate 200,782,600 of NC_060127.1, forward strand.
GTTCATTAAGGTGTTAGTAGACACATGAATCGGAATTTTTTGATGTGCTTCGACTGAGATGCCTCAATGGTTTCAAAATGCTTCTCTTTAAGAAAAGAAAAGAAAAAAACTCTGCCACAAAATAAGTTGAGCAATGCTGTCATACTGGGCTTGTTGGGATCATTTTATTTTGGCTCTCTCACTAAGTGCTTTATGTGACGGGCTAATAAGAGAAGATTTTTGTCTTTTAACAAATGTTAGTAATTTTAGACATAATTTCTAAAAACGAAGCAGAAAGCGAAAACAAGTATAGCACTATATGAACTGTCAGAGTAAATATAAGCGCACTGAATGGCGTAAAAAGGCAGAAATAATTTCAAACAACTCTATGTTGTAACCAATAGCTTCTGTAACGTTGCACTACAAGTAATTTTAATTTTTGAATTTTTTATATTGTAGTGAACGAAGAGCCTTCCGTGTGTACCTATCAATCAGATGTAGATTGTGTGTTGGCATTGGATCTCAGATTAGCAAAACGCCCAGAGAGTTCAGCAGAACTGTACCGCACCTTGCTGTCCTGTTTCAGGCACACAGTCGCCACACGGAGAGGGGAGTGCCCGCATCACCGACGGCAAAGCCGCTAGGCTCGGCCAGTTCCCACACCAGGCTCTCGTCCTCGGCGACGGGACCCACATATGCGGCGGGTCGCTCATCACCAAAACCGCGGTCCTCACCACCGCCTACTGCACCGTCAAGTGAGTGGCGGCGGCAGCAGCAGCTGGGCTAGGAGGGCGCTTGTCTTGCGGGCGCAACAAGGGACGCTGCCTAACGATGTAATGTCTCATTTAGGAGGCTGCAGATGTATGCTCGTCTGGGAGAACCGCGTCCTACGTTACACTTCAATAAACTGTTGTTTCCAGTATTCGCAGCTATGATTCCGATACTTCGGTATTTAACTATTACATGTGATTGTCATGAGAAACGGAAGTGCAAGTTAGTGCAAGAGTTCCTGTTCATTAAGCAAGCTGACAGTACTGTTTTTCGTACACAGTTTAGCTTTGGACACGGACGACGATCCTACATTACAACTCCAATGAAGTACGTTCAAAGTTAAAAACTGTGATACTTAAAATTGATGATTACTTTTCGGCAGGGTCAGGAAAAAATAGTTTTATTTTAGTGCCAGATTTGGTGTTATTTCTGGTCAAGCTCTGTGCGGTTTTTTGCCACTTTCAGTGCTATTTTGTTGCGAAATTTGTTTTTTGTCGATTTCGCAGTTATTTTTAGCCAATTTCGATGTTATTTTGTTCCCTGTCTGTCTTAATTATCTGCCAATTTCAATGGTTTTTTTGCCAAATTCGGTATTTTTTTGGCAAACTCTGTGTTATTTTACGAGTATGGTGGTTACTTTTTTTCAGTTTACATTTTACATTTTTCCCTTTTGGATGCTCATTTTTTCCGTATTCGGTGTGATTTTTATCTAATGTCGGTGCTTCTTTTTTGCCAAATACGGTTTTCACGCAAAATTCGATTTACTTGTTTCTGCCAGTTTGGTGTTACCTTTTTTTGCCGAAATGTGTTTATTTTTCCAAATACTATGCAATTTTCGACAAATTTGATATTTTTACTAATTTATTAGCGATTTCGGTATATTTCTTACTACTTTTCTTGTTGTTTTCGCCAATTCCCTTGTTACCTTTATGCTAAATCCAGTTATTTTCTTGTCTAATTTCGTGCTAGTTTTTGCCAAATTCCATGTCTTTTGTTTATGAAAGTGGATGTTGTTTGCGCCACTTTCGATGTTATTTTTTGCCAAGTTTGGTGAAGTTATTCGCAATTTCCGTGCCATTTTTGAAGTCACATCGTATTTCTTTACGCGAGAAAGAAAATGTTAATTTAATATTGCATATAAAGCTCAGGGGAAGAGAAGGCAAAATGCAATTTCAGCATTCAGTAACTATCAGTTACGTATATTGTTCACGGTCGCTCTCAGATTTGTAAATTTTCCATACGGAAAAAGCCAAATTCTACGGAATTGCGTAAAAATCGCCGAATTCGCGCTATTTACCTAAAACTGTCAGTTAGGCGTTATCGGATACGCGAAGTTTTCCGGTCACTTCCTATCGGTGAAACCAGTTTCAGACACGTCAAAGCCTTTTTCCGCTCGTCTAGTAACATTTGCTTGTCACACTGTGAAGCATAGCCAGTGTTTATAGTTGACGGATTGCAACCACAGATATAATGAAAAAGTGGTAAGGTTTTATGCCCTCAGGCTGAAGTGAATTCATCTGTCACGTATATAATGCGTCATTTGTTGCGGGTAAATATGCATACTTACCACAGCATAATTTTCAACATGATTCCTGTATTTGTCGTTTAGCAACGTCACGTTCTCATGCATGTTATCACAAATCTACTCGCTCAACCTGAGTGAAAAGCTGGTAGTGTATGAAATGATATCTAAAAACCGAAACGCACGGATACGTCACCACCGATTTCGTCAAAATTTATGAGGGGTGCAGCGTTTGGACAGAAATGCAAGTGACAGAAGCGGCAGCTAAAGGTGGCCAAGTGTTCTGAAGAAAATTGCACTTTTTGTGCGGGTCAGGCGATGCATCGGTCATGTGTGCTGTCTCGATTTCCAGGGAGCGTTTCACTGACCGGAAAGAGTACAGCACACTGATTCAAGGGCCGTGGAGTCAAGTCGCCCTACAGACGCTTTTTTTTTTTTGCATTTCCAGTTTTTATATTACCTACACTGCGAATAAGCAGAAGTAATGCTCAATACATTATATTCGTTAATATGTTAATAAAAGGCAAAGGAAAATTTTGGATTGCAAATAAAATTCGAGGAAGGCATTCTAAAGCATACACGACAACATCATATATTAAATAAGATATTTTTATTATTTTACGGTTGTTTTACACGTGCTGGGATGACTTTCATTGCTAAAACATGGGAGGCAGGGATTTTCATCCTTGCCGCAGTCTTATAATTACGCGTGGTTGTTTTAAAAGTTTGTATAGACAAGTGTGTTATGACGATATTCTCCAACAGCGCACGTTACTCGGTCGAGAGTTACGAAGCGAATAAGCTCTGCAGCCGTAGCTCACGTTGGCTCCATCGGCCGATGGGTCTGCTTTACCTGGATCGGGAAACTAGTGTGCATGTGCCACTGCTGAGGGCTGCTCGAAGGTAAAAATGATTGTAACGGAATACGAGGACCTGTGCGTTTTAATCATAATCCCTTCTTGGAATGTCATTTTCTGAATCTTCGTAGACGTCGTAAGTAGGTACAAACCTTTCTTAGAAATTTATTTACAATTCCATATTTTCTGTTGTGTTTCTTGTTTATACCGTTTATGAAAAGATTAATAATTACAACATATTAAGCATTATTTCGACTTATTTGCAGTGTGCATAATGTAAAAATGGAAAATAAGAAAAGAAAAATATTAATTCATATAGGGACTTATGTTTCATCACTGATGAATATTCAACTCGAGTTCATTTACAATTACGGCCTATTGCGAACCGTTATCATTCAGTGCGTGTTTATTTCAAACAGACCTGCACAGCTGAGATGTCATAGTCATCTCTATATCCATTAATAGAACACAAATTCGTTATGGGACTTCAGGTGGCCAAGACCGAAAAAAAAAAAATGCTTGCCAATTAAAAAACGCCAGTGGCCTTGCCGCAGTGGCAACGACGATTCCGCTCAGATTAACCAGGTTAGCGCTATTACGCTGGAAGGGTGACCATATGGGTCTGAAAAGTGCTGTCAGCAAGTGGGGTGCATGCAGCCGTGGTGAGGTCAGTTGAGGAGCTACTTGACAAGCAGCGGCTCTGCTCATGAGAATTGAGAACGGCCAGGAAATGGCGTGTCGACTACAAGCCCCCTCTGTCGACGTCCAGTCATGCCTGCTGGCTGAGGATGGCCTGGCAACAGGATGGTGCAATTGGCTTTCTGACACCTGTTCGAACGATGTTATTAATAGAATGCACTCCCAATAACTGATGAATAATGCCAGAAGCTATGCCTCTTTTGCTCAACACGTCAGCAGTTGACATGCGTATCGATTTAGATTTATTTTGGGAGAGGGTTCGACTATTTTCCTTTTCCTTTTTATTCCCCAGAAATGTTTTGCTGAAGTTTCAGTATCACCATCGAGTTTCTTGTTATCTTTTATAACACAGGACAAATTCTTTTTATTACTCGTACACTGAGCCGTGCTGTTAGTAGGTTTCAGTCCTCTTTTGGAGGCCACACCGTACCCTTTAGTTGGCACGGTTCCGGGTGTTTGTCTTCTTGTTGACTGGCGACACTCGTTTCGCAACCGTTGCCTGTCCGCTAGTGGCAGCAGCAGCTGTTATTGATATGTAGTAGCTGTTGCCCTATCTTTGGGGCGACGTGTTTTATTTTCTGTGTCGTGTGCGTGTGGCAGTTCGGTTGGGGACTCAGGAGGAGCCAAGTCCGGGCAGTGCCCGAACACGCCGGGACCGCTGACGGCGCGCACAGCCTGCCGGATCGAAAGCCTGTGGTCACGAGGGTGCACGACCTCGTCGTAAACCGGATCCTGCAAGCTTTAAGTTGAGTGCATTTGGTTTCAAGTAGAGAAACCTCCACCACTGCGAAATCTTGCGATTCTCCAGTGACTTGGGTTCGTGTTGCTGCTCATAGTGTTGCTGAGGCAAAGAGCAGCGACTGAAGCGCTCGAGGAAGGCGGGTCTGGTAAGCTTTCCTCGACTCCTTATTACTATTTACTGCGTTCAGCTTGTTACAATTTGTTAAGTTCAACCAGCGGCACTTTTCCTGCCTGGTGGCCTCTAACGCCCCAGGTACCTCCGATCAAATGGTTCAAATGGCTCTGAGCACTATGGGACTCAACTGCTGAGGTCATCAGTCCCCTAGAACTTAGAACTAGTTAAACCTAACTAACCTAAGGACATCACAAACATCCATGCCCGAGGCAGGATTCGAACCTGCGACCGTAGCGGTCTTGCGGTTCCAGACTGCAGCGCCTTTAACCGCACGGCCACTTCGGCCGGCCCCAGGTACCTCCCCTCGGGGTTAGTGTATGTAACGGCAGTGTACGTTTCCTCGCCTTGCTGCTGCTGTCCAGTAAGGCGTGTAGTTTGACAGCTTTCTTGATTGTAGGCCGTTTTTGATTCTTCTACTCTGGTGGTAGTGATTCCTTTCTCGTTCTGGGCGCTCTAAGCACAGTGTTCTATGGGCGTAGTGCAATCCACCGGTTCCGGCTTTGGCGTATTGTTCCATCGTTGCATTTGGTTTATCGGACGTCAGGTAGCTTCAGCAATATAATATTAGTCATTCGTCGGACTGCCACTAGTCTGAGTTACCATCGGCCGGCCGAAGTGGCCGTGCGGTTAAAGGCGCTGCAGTCTGGAACCGCAAGACCGCTACGGTCGCAGGTTCGAATCCTGCCTCGGGCATGGATGTTTGTGATGTCCTTAGGTTAGTTAGGTTTAACTAGTTCTAAGTTCTAGGGGACTAATGACCTCAGCAGTTGAGTCCCATAGTGCTCAGAGCCATTTTTTTGAGTTACCATCTTGTTAAGTGAATGCAACTCTTGGCTGCCTATCTTATCGCTCGCGAAAGTGTTTGTTGCCGGACGTTCTCAGAGGTCGATTCCTGGGGCACTGTCTGTGACCGGTCCTTGTGTTTTATTATTGTATTATTTATTACTATGCCTTGTAATGCATACAATAAAGGTTATTTATCTCTAGTTAATAGTTCCGGTCGCCTTCTGGAATAAATCTAGCAGTGTAAGGGTTGTGTTACAAGGTTGCCATCATCTTATTTCACCCGTATGGTGGTCAGTTGCTTGTTTCTTTTAATTAACCTTTGCTGTTTTACAGCAGGTTTCTAATTTTTTTTATGTAATTGCCGTTCCTATAGTGTAAGGCTTTCAACCATGATTGCGGTCATTTGCTTTGAAAAAATAATTCGATATTTGTACTTTAGCAATAAGCCTTAAAACCTTATTTACTGCCATTCCTGGCGTCTATACGTTCTGCTGCTTTGTGGCCACTTACTTTTAATATTTTAATACCTGTAAGTTGTAATTGGAGAGAGTTCTTAAACATTCTTAATTTATTGCCATTCTTGGCGTGTAAGGCCTTCAGCCGTGATCAATATGGCTTGTTTTTTAAAATATTATTTATATCTGTATTTTATGGTGACTTGTTAAATTGTAACGCACTGAAAACTCTATTATTTGCACAGCTGTTTATTCCATCGTTAATGTCGTGTGATATTTTTTACTTATTGTTGAGTCCAGAATTACTGTTTTAAAAATAAATTGTGTGTAACTGTAAAAGGCAGCCAATAGTAACTGGTTACGGCCCCGTCCACAATCGTAACAGAATCCTGCCTTCCCTCGACTATGAACTCACATACACATATATATTTCCGTTCATAGGATAGTAATTGAATATTTACAAAAACATACAAAATTTCGTATATATACCTTGTTACCACATGCTGTGGATTTCATTGATTTTGTCTAATTTAATGTAGTTGTTGTTGTTTCACAGTTTGCCATCTGAAACCATATAGAACCTAATGTAGAACAGTCATTTTCTTCGAAAATTATGACTGGTCATGTTATGGTTAAGCCTACCGTTAACTATTACTTTGTGGAATGTTGTGTGTGTGTTGGTATGAGTATATATATATATATATATATATACTCCTGGAAATGGAAAAAAGAACACATTGACACCGGTGTGTCAGACCCACCATACTTGCTCCGGACACTGCGAGAGGGCTGTACAAGCAATGATCACACGCACGGCACAGCGGACACACCAGGAACCGCGGTGTTGGCCGTCGAATGGCGCTAGCTGCGCAGCATTTGTGCACCGCCGCCGTCAGTGTCAGCCAGTTTGCCGTGGCATACAGAGCTCCATCGCAGTCTTTAACACTGGTAGCATGCCGCGACAGCGTGGACGTGAACCGTATGTGCAGTTGACGGACTTTGAGCGAGGGCGTATAGTGGGCATGCGGGAGGCCGGGTGGACGTACCGCCGAATTGCTCAACACGTGGGGCGTGAGGTCTCCACAGTACATCGATGTTGTCGCCAGTGGTCGGCGGAAGGTGCACGTGCCCATCGACCTGGGACCGGACCGCAGCGACGCACGGATGCACGCCAAGACCGTAGGATCCTACGCAGTGCCGTAGGGGATCGCACCGCCACTTCCCAGCAAATTAGGGACACTGTTGCTCCTGGGGTATCGGCGAGGACCATTCGCAACCGTCTCCATGAAGCTGGGCTACGGTCCCGCACACCGTTAGGCCGTCTTCCGCTCACGCCCCAACATCGTGCAGTCCGCCTCCAGTGGTGTCGCGACAGGCGTGAATGGAGGGACGAATGGAGACGTGTCGTCTTCAGCGATGAGAGTCGCTTCTGCCTTGGTGCCAATGATGGTCGTATGCGTGTTTGGCGCCGTGCAGGTGAGCGCCACAATCAGGACTGCATACGACCGAGGCACACAGGGCCAACACCCGGCATCATGGTGTGGGGAGCGATCTCCTACACTGGCCGTACACCACTGGTGATCGTCAAGGGGACATTGAATAGTGCACGGTACATCCAAACCGTCATCGAACCCATCGTTCTACCATTCCTAGACCGGCAAGGGAACTTGCTGTTCCAACAGGACAATGCACGTCCGCATGTATCCCGTGCCACCCAACGTGCTCTAGAAGGTGTAAGGCAACTACCCTGGCCAGCAAGATCTCCGGATCTGTCCCCCATTGAGCATGTTTGGGACTGGATGAAGCGTCGTCTCACGCGGTCTGCACGTCCAGCACGAACGCTGGTCCAACTGAGGCGCCAGGTGGAAATGGCATGGCAAGCCGTTCCACAGGACTACATCCAGCATCTCTACGATCGTCTCCATGGGAGAACAGCAGCCTGCATTGCTGCGAAAGGTGGATATACACTGTACTAGTGCCGACATTGTGCATGCTCTGTTGCCTGTGTCTATGTGCCTGTGGTTCTGTCAGTGTGATCATGTGATGTATCTGACCCCAGGAATGTGTCAATAAAGTTTCCCCTTCCTGGGACAATGAATTCACGGTGTTCTTATTTCAATTTCCAGGAGTGTATATATATATATGGTGTTACAAGAAGGTACGGCCAAACTTTCAGGAAACATTCCTCACACACAAATAAAGAAAAGATGTTATGTGGACATGTGTCCGGAAACGCTTAATTTCCGTGTTAGAGCTCAATTTAGTTTCGTCCACCTACACTCAATGGAGCACGTTATCATGATTTCATACGGGATACTCTACCTGTGCTGCTAGAACATGTGCCTCTACAAGTATGACACGACATGTGATTCATGCACGATGGAGCTCCTGCACATTCAGTCGAAGTGTTCGTACGCTTCTCAACAACAGATTCGGTGACCGATGGATTGGTAGAGGCGGACCAATTCCATGGCCTCCACGCTCTCATGACCTCAACCCTCTTGACTTTCATTTATGGGGGCATTTGAAAGCTCTTGTCTACGCTACCCCGGTACCACATGTAGAGACTCTTCGTGCTCGTATTGTGGACGGCTGTGATACAATACGCCATTCTCCAGGGCTGCATCAGCGCATCAGGGATTCCATGCGACGGAGGGTGGATGCATGTGTCCTCGCTAACGGAGGACATTTTGAACATTTCCTGTAACAAAGTGTTTGAAGTCACACTGGTACGTTCTGTTGCTGTGTGTTTCCATTTCATGATTAATGTGATTTGAAGAGAAGTAATAAAATGAGCTCTAACATGGAAAGTAAGCGTTTCCGGACACATGTCCACATAACATATTTTCTTTCTTTGTGTGTGAGGAATGTTTCGTGAAAGTTTGGCCGTACCTTTTTGTAACACCCTGTGTGTGTGTCTGTGTGTGTGTGTGTGTCCTTTGCAATACGATTCACTTCTTTTTGCTGGTTTCCCCGTTTTCTTCACTGTGAAGGCCTGCATTAGAACTTTTCGTGTCACTGTTTACAAACCACGGAAACAAGGTGGCAGACAGTTGAACAGTTGAATGTATATCAATTGTTATTATCGCAGTGACACCATCTTTGAACGTCCACAAGCATATATCAGCACATCAGTAATTTGCAATAAATAATATGAAATTGCCCATGTGCAGTCAACTGCAAGGTGTTCAGTGATACAACCTTATGGAAAAATAGCATCATTATGGGATCCCTATTAATAAATTCGTCGTTACATGTTCTTAGGAGCATGATCCCTTAGTTGTCGAATCGCAGAAGCGTCCTTAAGTTTCTTTTACAATTCGAGAATAGTGCGAATCTTTAAGCAGCAGTCTTAAGGGAATCGCACAGGACAAAACCACCTGTACTTTAATCTAGAGACCGAGGTTATTGCTACCCTCTCACTTTTCCATGGACAAACTGATCCACATAAAATAATGGTGCTGTTGACTGAACGAGCTGTAGCATTTTCGTGTGGAAAACATGTATATTGTGTTGTTGCACAAGTGTAGTCACTATGGACGTGGTGCAGGCTGTTTACTGAACCACGGACGAATCTGGAAGAACATCCTCCTCCCTGCTACTGCACACCAAATTCGTGCCTTCTGCGTCTGCTCATGGCACTCTCGCAGACGTGGTGAATTTTCCATTTCTCAGGTGCGTGAGTTTTCTGCAAGGTGCAAAGATACCTCATCAGATCTAAACAACTCGCCCCTTCTATCGTTACACCTGACATATGCGGAAAGGTAAACATTTTCGATTGTCTTTAACTAAGACCTGATAACACGAATACGGTACGGTCGCATCTTTAAATACAGAGTGGCATGTGGGCAAGTAGATATTGCGATACAAGTCACTTTTCTAGTGTTGCGGTATCAAAGATAGCATCATTGGCTTGTGGTGTTCTATTAAAGAAAGAATCTGTGTCGAATAATGAGACGTCGAAGAAATGTTATGTAACAGATAGTCTCGCACTATCTTCAATTTCATTGTTGTGTATTTTAAGCTACTGATGTATTTCGAATTGCCACTTAATTTCCTTAGTATTTGTTGACTCTTTGACATGGTACAGAAGAAACTGTGCGTAATTTCCTTCAAACTATAACACTTCCATACTGGCTAGAATTCCGAAAACGATTTCATGTGCAATAAAATTAATTTTTGTGAAACGTATGACAACGTTAGTGCTATTTGTGTATGTCTTCACATTTCTTTATGGATTCAAAGTGAATCAGGTTAAAAGGAAAATAAAGGAACTTATAAACAAATGAATACAACTTTATACAGTAAAGAAATTTTATATCCAACTTGAAGGTTACTTTGAACACAGCAGCGCTTTACTAAGCAGTGTCGTGCTCTTGGCTGTCTGCCCTGCCTACTTCCATCATAATAACGGATTTACTCAGCCAGTTGTTTTGGGGTCAATGTTTGACATCGACTCAGAGCCCCCAGGGGCTCAGCATTCAGGTGCCGGGTACGGGCTTGGCGACCCCGGGGTTCCTGAGCTGGGAACTGGTAAGCGCCGCCCGTCCCCTGTCACCGTAAGCTCTGGGCATACTTCAGCGACCACCGCGAGGCGTGGCAGTGGAACGTTGTGTGTCTCAGGGAATGGGGATCAAGGCTTGACCGCCCGGATCGCGAGGATGGGATAAACCTCTATAAACAACCCCTCAATCTCAAGGTGTGCTGCGCGCTGATGAGATGCATGGCTGTTGAGGTGGAACAGTCGATAGCGGGCAACCTCTGGGGTACCTGCCGCACCTCAGTTGTATAAGGCTTACCTAGGCAAGCGGGGCTCTGTCTAGCTGCTCGTGGGACCGAGATGGGACCCTCGAACTTTTCTTCTCCTCCCAGCGGAAAGGGTGGGTCGCTGGTAGGTTCTAACACCCAATCTAACTAGAGGGCTCGTGTAGCCAGTCCTCCTGATTCCGTTAGTAGTAACAGAATGCACGCTGCTTTGCAGAATGTGTTTCTTATAATTAAAAGAAAAGATGGGAGTTTTGATAAAGTTTCACCATTTTATATACAGAAGGGCTTAGAGGGTATTTCTGGCACATTAAAATCTGTAAAGCGCTTGTGTAATGGCGCCTTGTTGGTTCCAGCAAGTCCAGAACCTTCAGAAGGCAAAATTTCTTGGGGACTTTGCGATAGAGACTGAATTTCACAACACCTTGAACTACAGCAAGGGTGTTGTGACTTGCAGAGATCTCGTTGACATTCCCCAAGATGAACTGAAGGCTGAATGGTCCCGGGAAGGAATTGTCGACGTGCAACACGTTATGAAACGGGTGGATGGTGCTCTCATGAAATCTGACTCTTTTATCCTTACGTTTAACAGCACCAAATTGCCTGAGCATGTGAAGGCAGGTTTCCTGCATCTCAGTGTACGACCTTATTACCCCAACCCCATGCGGTGTTTTAAATGCCAACGCTTTGGACACACTACTCTCGGCTGTAAAGAGGAAGCCACTTGTGGGAAATGTGGTAAAGCTGCCCATGAGGGAGTTGGTTGCTCCTCTCCTCCCAAGTGTGTCAACTGCTCTGGGGATCAGCCTGTGTGCAGTAGGGAATGTAGAGTTTTCCTTGAGGAACGGAAGATCCAGGAACTTAAAACCACGAAAACGCATCCCGTATGGTGAGGCAAAGAAACTCTATATGTCATGCAGCTGCCCACGTTCGCTACCTCCTTTTCTTCAGTTCTCAAACAGCCGGGTTTGAAAACCGATGCCGTTACACAAACGGAGGTTGCTATTGTCAGCACTAGCACCTGCGTTTGTCAATGTTCTTGTGAAGCCTGCTGCTCCCCCCCCCCCCCCCAGCCTTCTGACCAGGCCATGGTAGCTGACATCATGATGGAACTTCCTGGCCCTTCCCGGGTCCAGTCTTGTGCACTTCCCAGCGCTGCTACACCCCCTACTGCTTCTGAGGTTTTGGCTCCAATGCCACCTCAGGCCAGAAAATCTAAACCAAAGCCAAAGGTAAAGACTCGCCCACTGAAGGAGACTGAAGTTATACAGTCTTCTGACGTTGATGTCATTCTCTTTGACGTCTCTCTTGACTCCTCTTCAGAGGCGATGGAGGTTGATGTCAGAAGGGGGCAATCGTCTCGCCCCAAACCTGAGCCTCCACCTGTTGTGGGCTGTCCTCCCCGACAGAAAGTGAGGATGAAGGTACTCCCACCCTGATAGCTGGCTCCCATTATACAGTGGAACATGAATGGACTCCGGGCACATGTGGAGGAACTGAACCTCCTAGCACGGCAACACCCCCTGTGCTTGTGTTTACAGGAAACGCATTTAAAACCATCTGATGCTCCTGTACTAAGGGGCTATACGTTATATCGCAAGGATGACCTGACTGGGGAAAGGGCCAAAGGCGGAGTCGCCGTGTTTGTCAATAGTGACCACCACTCCTCTGCTCTCCCCCTGGATACTGACCTGCAAACAGTTGCAGTTGCAGTTGAATTCATTCACGTCGGAGACTTACCGTTTGCTCACTTTATTTACCTCCTCTGGATACAGTGAATTTAGAGGCTCTCACAGATCTTATCGCACAACTCCCCCGCCCATTTCTCCTCCTGGGCGACTTCAATGCCCATCATGTCCTCTGGGGCTCCACTTCTCTTTGCGCTCGAGGTCGAGTTTTGGAGAGCCTCCTAACATCTCAAGTGCAGTGCATCCTCAACACTCGTACTCCGACTCATTCCTCTGCTGCTACTGGGTCATTCTCAGCCATTGACCTATCTTTCTGCTCTCCAACCCTCACTGACTCTGTTCCCTGGGAGGTCATTGACGACCTTCATTCCAGCGATCCCTTCCCCATCCGCATCAATCTCCTGGATTGTGTATTGCTGGAGCAGAGGCCGCCATCGTGGATGACTGGCCACTGTTCAGTCGGTTGGCTGTCTTTGAACGCCGCAACAGCGTACAGGAATGGGTGGATCACATCACACCTGTCCATACCAAAGTCTTCTGGCCCTCTTAAGCGGCGCCTTGTGCCTTGGTGGACATAAGAGTGCCATTCAGCCATCCGGGACAGGCGTGCAGCTCTTCGACGATTTAAATGCCGCCCAACAGCGGTAAATCTTACCACCTTTCGAATCGCGAGATCCAGGGCACGCTGTGTCATTTAGGAGAGCAAGAAAAGGTCATGGCAGTAGTTCCTGGACTCCATCAACCGTTCCACTTGTTCCACAAAAGTATGGGAAACCATCCGGAGGATTTCCGGTAAACGCAGCCGTTTACCAATAGCTGCAGTCCTGAACCAGGGATGCCTCCAAACGACACCCAGATCTATTGCTGAGACGCTGGCAGAGCATTTTGCACGAAGTACTGCCACTGCAAATCAGGATCCAGCGTTTCGTCGCTACCGTGCGACTGTCGAGAGAGCGAAATTGGACTTTTGGTCGAACAGCACTGAGGCCTACAACTCCCCTTTCTCCCTGTGGGAACTTGAATCGGCACTTACTGAGACTTCTGATACTGCACCAGGTCACGACCGCATCCGGTATTCCATGCTTCGTCATCTGCCAGCGGCGTCAAAGGAAATCCTCCTCGAATGTTTTAATCTCATATGGCAGACAGGACTGTTCTACACCTGGTGGAGGGAGGCAATCCTCATCCCTCTCCTCAAACCAGGAAAGGACCGCACATGTCCCAGTAGCTATCGTAGTATCGCCTTGACAAGCTGTGTCGGAAAGACCCTGGAACGGATGGTTAACCGTCGTCTGGTCTGGCTGTTAGAGACTAGAAAGCTCATTAGCTGCTCTCAGTGTGTATTCCGAAAATTTCGGTCCACGGTTGACAACCTAACACTCCTAGAGGCGGCTATTCAGCAGGTTTTCCTCCGTTAGCATCACTGTATCGGTATCTTCTTTGCTGTCAGTAAGGCATATGATACTACTTGGAGACACTGTATTCTTGCACAACTGCATCATGGGGCTTTCGTGGCCGTCTCCCCATTTTCATTCGGTCTTTCCTGTCTCAGCGTTTTTTTCGGACCCGAGTTGGTAACACACTGTCTGATCGCTTTGAGCAAGAGAACGGTGTCCCCCAGGGCAGTGTTTTAAGCGTTACCCTCTTTGCCGTAGCCATCGACAGTATAACGTCTACAGTGAGGAGTTCAGTACAGTGCTCCTTATTTGTGGACAGCTTTGCTGTTTTCTGTTCCTCCTCCAGTGTTGCCACCGTGAGCCGTCAGTTGCAGCTAACAGTGCGGCGGTTAGAGGAGTGGGCTGCAAAGACGGGTTTTCGGTTTCTGCTGATAAGTGTGTTTGTGTTCATTTTAATCGTTCTCGTCGTCTTTTTACTTTGCCTGCTTTGCATATGGGGGATACTGTCCTACATTTTAGAGACGCAGTGCGGTTCTGGGCCTAATTTTTGACTCCAGGTTGTCATGGCTGCCACACCTACGCGACTTGAAAGCCAGAACCCTGAAGGCACTGAACATCCTCAAGTGCCTCAGCCACAGGTCTTGGGGAGCGGACAGGGCGCGTCTCCTTCAGTTTTATGGAGCTTTTGTGCGTTCACGGCTGGACTATGGGTGCACAGTGTATGGGTCAGCGAGGCCATCTTATTTGCAGATCCTTGACACTGTCCACCATGCTGGGATCCGACTGGCCACAGGTGCTTATCGGACCAGTCCCATACCCAGCCTCTGTGCTGAGGCTGGGGAACCGCCACTTACCATCCGATGGCAGCTCTTGCTGGTGCGCCAGGCTTGTAAGTTTCTTGCAGCTCCCACCTTGCCTGCTCACCATCTTGTTGCTCATCCACCTCTGGACCGCCTTTTTTCCCACCATCCCCGGGCTACGTTGCTGTTTGGGATCCGAGTGCAATGTTTGCTAGAGTCCCTCAGTGTGGAGTCTGTACAACCACAAATCCTGGGTTTTAACCGCCTGCCACCCTGGTTACTGAAGAGGCCCGGAGTGATTTTAGATTTATTGTAGTACAAGAGAGATTGCACTCCTGCCACCGTCTTTAATTCAGCATTTTATGCCATTTTACCTGAGCACCACGACTACGTAGCCTTTTTTACAGATGGGTCGAAACAAGGAGATTCCGTTGGTTGCTCTGTTGTTTTTCCGGATCGTGTCCTCAAGGTCCGACTGCCTAAGACTTTTACTGTCTTTGATGCAGAATTGTCTGCGATCTTGCTGGCACTGGAGCAGATGAGACATTCTTCCTGTCCTAAATTTCTTGTCTGTTCCGATTCACTAAGTGCCCTTCACTCATTGCAACGTTTGTATCCAGCAGATAAAATAGTCCAGACCATCCTGGATGCCCTCCTCCAACTACAGCGATTGGGGAAGGTGATGGCTTCCTGCTGGGTTCCGGGGCATGTCGGCATTCCTGGGAATGAAAGGGCAGATCTCGCAGCCAAGGAGGCGTGTCTCGAGCTACAAGTATCTCAGTGGGCTATCCCCTTGCACGCACTCACCTCGCTGTTGAGCTCACGAGTCACGCGTCGGTGGGAGGATGAGTGGCTGGAAGTGACTGACAATAAGCTCGGTGTAGTCAAGCCCACAACGCGTGTGTGGTGTACTTCTTTTCAGCCCCATCGACGGGACCAGGTTCTCCTCACTCGGCTTCGGATAGGCCACAGCCCTATGACGCATGGCTTCCTGCACTGGCGGGAGGACCCTCCAGTTTGTGGTACTTGTGGCGTTCAGGTCACTGTGCGCCACGTTTTATTGGATTGTGTTTTATTTTCTGACCAGCGGGCCGCGGCTGACTTGCCAGCGGACCTGCCATCTCTTTTAGGCAACACTCGGACGAATGTGGTTAAAGTTTTAAAGTTCTGTGCCATGTCAAATGTTTTTACAAAGATTTTAGGGAGAGGATCTTAATTTGCTCACTGTGTGACAAGCTCGCCCATATTTTATGTAAGTGGCCAGCCAGTGACAATTTCGTGTGGCATTATTGGTGCTATGTTTTCCCTTTCCTTACGTTTTACTTCCTTATGTAACATTTACCTTCTTTTCCTGCTTTCTTTGCGTGTGTGCTTAAGTTTTATTAGGTCTGTCCACATTTGTTCCTTTTAATGTGTGTCAGGGCGCTGATGACCTCGACGTTGAGCGCCCATAAGCCTCAACACACACACACACACACACACACACACACACAAACACTCGACTCAGAGCCACAGCACACCAGTAGGTGGAACAAACTTAGTTCTGGTGCATTTTTTTAGTGTGGATTGCCTACATCAGGGGCAGGTATGCACTCAGGGGGAAATCTATTGTTCTCCTTTGACTGACAGGTACTTAACCTATTGTTCTCCTTTAAATGACAGGTCATTAACGTATTGTTCTCCTTTGGTTGACAGGTTCTTAGCCTATTGTTCTGCTAAAATAATCCTTCCTTTTGACTGACAGGCACTCACACTATTGCTTTCCCACCCTCACCCAGTCCCCTCCTTTCAGGAAATGTTCCCCCTCGCTGCTACAGGTACACTTTCAGGCCTGAGTAATTGGAATAGCCCCTCTCACTCTTATCAATTTGTTTGACTACTGACTTAAATTGATCAAGTAATTAACCTCTTCCCATCTGGTATACCGCCGTCACCCTCTGTCCTAGAAATTGTCGGGAGAAAGACTCAGTTGATCGGTCATTTGGAGGGAATTCGGTAGCGATGTGTGGAATATTGTTTATGCACTTTAGACAATGTATAGAATATTATTTAATTATTTATGGCGTTGTACGGAATATAATTTATTTATTTATTTAAAGAATTTTTCAGTAAATCGATCACCACACCCGCCACACCATCCCCACCCACCTTGCCAGTTACCCTCTCCCCCTTCCCCCTTCTACCTGGAAATTGGCGGCTCTGCAATGGAGAGGAAGGATCTCATGAAGGAAAATTCAAGGGTATATCGTTTATTTACAAAATTTTCAGTTTATAGTTCTCTGCTGTTTGGAAACATGCAGGTCTTGTAAGAAGTAATTACATGGAGCAAACATGTTGCATAACCTAATGTTTGGCAATGTACTCTGGGTGTCTTAACTTAATGTTTCGCCCTTTGTCGGCATTTAAACCAGTGTTATGTTATGTGGCTTTCCATGTCACCCCTATTTCCTTAAACTATTGTACCGCCTTTGATACCAAATGAAGTAATTAGTTATGTCCTTCCACCATTTTCTGGTGCACTTTTCGACTTTTTACATTCTTTTGAACGGCTTTTCTGGCGCATTCTTCTTGTCTCCAACCCCCTTAAACTATTCTACTGTGTTTTACATAAAAATAATGGTTCAAATGGCTCTGAGCACTATGGGACTTAACTTCTGAGGTCATCAGTCCCCTAGAACATAGAACTACTTAAACCTAACTAACCCAAGGACAACACACACATCCATGCCCGTGGCAGGATTCGAACCTGTGACCGTAGTGGTCGCGCGGTTCCAGACTGTAGCGCCTAGAACCGCTCGGCCACCACGGCCGGCTTTTACATAAAAATTATGCAAATTAACCTAGTGTTCTGCACTTAAACTACTTTTCTGCTCCATGTCACCCACTCACACACACCCTCCCGTGAAGTATAGTTGCGTTAACACCACACTGATATAAAGACACTATGCAAATTAATTAAATAGATATTCCACACATGTATTTGGTAGTTTCTTTTTTAATTCGCAGCATCTTGTTCGTCGACGAAATCGATGAAATATAGTTTAAACAAAGGATCGCAGCTAAAAAATACATCCTGCCACCTGCCACCTGACGCCAATGCAGCTGACTCTGCAGATGCCCCCATGAGTTAGGGTGCACAGCCGGCCCCCGTGAAGTGATGCGATCATCAGCTGCCGAGCCACACTACAGGTGTCTGTTCCATTCCCGCAAGCATGAGGCTGTGGCATCCCTTTGTTGCTTGGCACCTGATAAATTCTAGTCGAAATACGTGTTCATCTAGGTGCCATTGCTGGCACAATGACACATAGTTGCTATTCCTAGCAGTCGTAATGGGACAGCCAGTTCATCACTGAATTTACCCATGAAACTGCTGCTGTTACCGGTGTGGGAGCACCATCCCCCAACGTTTTCTGCAGACGAGACTTTCAGCGGCAAAATAATTTTCTACAGATCGCCACATTGCAGTGAAAGTTAAACCCCGCAAAAGTTGTCTACAGATCATAAAATAAATACAAGACTCGCAAGAATATTTGGAAACAGGAACATATTTACCAGTGTAGCTAGAATTATATATTAAGATTGCTGCTGCAGCCTGACACCGATTGATGTACAGTCTGCTCTTGATGGCTGTGGTCCTGGATTCAATCTCAGGATCTATAGTGCACATAATTTCCATGTTTAAATATTTCTCATACCTTCACGGTTATTGATGTGCTGAATCTGTATGTCCCTCACAATATGACACACACTCATTTTCTGTGGACATGCTGGAACATAAGCCACAATAACCTTAGACTGCAATATATACACATTTTACACAAACAGTGCAGTTATCTCTTATGTCTGTAAAGTGCCAGAAAGAATTATGATATGCCTACACTCACACTGGCTATATGTCTCGATTCTCCTCAGTCCTAAGAAATTATTTGACAAAGTCTTCGAATCAGAGCTTCTGGAAGGTGCTCCATCCTGCCAAGATTCCCTCAGACAAGTGTTTTGAAGAACAGCGTCTAGCACTATGTGATAATGAATACTGCACTCACAGACGTAATGCTTGAGAAGACATCACTGATGCGGCCTGGTATACTCTAATCAAGGTCACACTGTAATCAATTTCACAATGTAATCAACATCACAAGGAAAATGTGAGGGTGCACCTAGGGGTACCGATGACGGGAAGTATTGTTACGGCCGTATTGCTCATCCTATTTGTACACTATAGCAGGTCCAGTTCAACACTTGCATTGCTATATTGTGCAGCCGTTTACAAAATGAATCTATCACCATTTACATTCGGTCATACTCCTCAGTGCATTATAATCACAATTCACCATGTCAAATCTATCCTTCTATTATGACTAGACGTACGTAATTTTTTGTTTGTTTTTTGTTTTTATGTGAATAGTAGTTTGATCGCTTCCCACAAACATATGTCGGACCATACGCCACAGCCCTTACGTTCAAGCAGCAGCATAACATTTCTATCAATTATAGGTGTATAAAAAAAATTATGATACGTTCTCACTTACAACAGCTGGGTGTCGTTTTCGCACTGCAAAAAATCCTCCCGCCATGTCATACGTGTCGATGAATAATGGAAATAATAACAATTAGAAAAAAAGCCCTAGGGTCTTTTCAGTTTATCGATTTCATCACTTCCACGAAAGCTTTTGCTTATTAGGCACATAGCAGTATTGCTTGTATACCAGTAATGCTCGCACAACAGAATTCCGAAGACATAGACTGGAAATTACTTCTCTAGAAATCCAGAACTTTAGCGAGGTGGAGCGTACTGAAAACCACAGAGTAACTGGAAACTTATCCCATCTGTGAAGACCTTTACTTGGAAATGCGAAAAAATGGAGGAAACTGCTATTTCCATTCACGAATACCGATGTCGGTGATGTAACAGATTCCAAATCATCCCTATAATCTACAAAGTCAACTATGGTCACTCGCATGTCTGGAGAACCAGCAAACGAGTCTTCCACCTGTCTTTCACCTGCTAGATGGACACAACAGAATCGATGTTCCCTCAGCTAAATAAAGGCGTGAAACGTGTAGAAGCAATGAACGACACAATTTACATGGGAGGCAATTTTGGTCCAGAGCAGACACACGTCTATATTGAAACTTCTCAAATTCCCACGCGATCACGAAAGCTATCCAAAACATTCTGTTAGTTCGCTATTCGTGCTTCTAGAGGACGACATGGTTGAGTCCGCTACACTCCTGCATCCCAACAGCCCTGTCCATTAGGAGAGCTGCTACCGTTAGCCAGAAACATGAATCAACATGAATCATTCCCGCCACAGGACACCGCCGGCGCGCCACGCACCGTAGACAGAATTATCCTAGGAAACCAGTCACAAACATATTTGATCGCTACACTTACAATTAAATACAGTCGTGGTTACAGTCGTGGTCCCAATTGGACGACAATCGACAATGAGCGAAGTGCCGAAAATACATCCCGCTGATGCTTGTGGCTCTGGAAATAGATATATCTGTACCATTCTTATTGCCTGACATACTTTCCCCTTTGCTATCACAGTATACCACGTCAAATCCATACCTTCCTTACAACCGGACATAGTCATTTCCTTTGCACATGTCGCAACTCAAACACATACTTTGTAAGGCAGACGCTCAAGGCGAACCTATCATGCAACTACTACCACTTAGTATAATACTCTACCAATAACTGATTGCTCGCGATGTGAAATAATACTGAGAGAAAATCAGAGATTGGTGGACACGTCTCATAAGCTTTTCCTGCGAGTGCGACAACTGTGTCTTAGAAAGAGAGGCGTAATCATGATACAAACCGCTATATGTTAGAGAAACATAACCATATTGCTATCTCAAACGGTCTAGGATCTGCAGGTGCACACAAGCATTCATGTTAAAAGCTACACCCGCTTTATGCATCGACTTATGACATAACCTCCGAATGAACTGGTTTATTTTTCCAGACAAATAACGCGACACTGAGTACAGACGGTCATCGCTGATGTGTATATTATCAGACCAGCAATGCAGTTACACGTAGCACACGATGCAACCTCGTGAAAAAACCACGGAATTTTGAAAATGATTCGGCTAAGGAACGTGGTACGAAAGTGGTACTTACAACTCCCTCGTGCCTTCGCTAGATATTTCTCCAGTATTTGTAACGTATCCTATCTCGATGCCCTATCAGAGGTTCTGCGATTGATCCAGTGGGTTATAGGTGACGGTTGATTGAGCTGGATCACAAACCATAGATGGTATGCTGATTGAGGTCGTAAGAAATGTACTCAGCCTTTTCAAATCTGTAGTGTTACGCTATCTGCTAGAAATGCTGACTGGGATTAGGAATCAAGTCTTTCCATTAAAACACATACCTGCATTGGATACTGTGGAGAAGTCCTTTAATGATTACTATCGCTACTAAATCATATTTCTGGCACTCACATATTTCGAATGGATTCAACTTTCTCCAACCTGTTTGCTACAGTCAAATTCCAAAGTCATGTCAGGTAGGTCCTATGCCTCTTGCAACTTTGTATATGTGATCACTCCAAGTCGGAACTGAGCAGACATCGGAGAGAGGTACTACATCCACCACCTTCTGCAACTCGTGTAGCACCAGAGTGACCTGAGTTAGTGCGACTGGACTGTGTTTTGACCACTCGGTGGAAATGGGAAGATGTTGTCGTAGCTCCACCATCAGTGTACAATGTGTAAGGTTAGCGCCAAACGAACCATTCTCGTGCAACTCGAGGTAGTATAAAAGACAGTACTGGAACTGGGGGGAGGACGAGGATTTTGCTGCTGCATTGTGGTGTGCCCCCAAACTACATACAGGTGCTGCTGTTCGAAGCAGATCCGCATCCCCCATGGCCCATTCACGTGTATCAGCCGAACATGCTATATTCGTTATTCTGTACCATCGAACAGAGAAAAACTACGAACTATTAAAGCTCCACTAGCTTCATCCGTTAGAGAACTTGGTAAGATTTTTACCGCATCTCTCCGCTCCCATATATCGCAAACAAATACCGTCTGCGCGCCAGCGTCGGGTACATGTGACGATCATATTAATATTGCAGCTATTGATCCATGGCACAGACCAATCTAAAGTTTCTTTGCCTGCACTGTAAGAGGATGACCGTATTCCACAAACTATACTATATATCTCGAAGAGACCCTCCCTGTGACCCTGTGTCGTTGTTTGAAACATAGTTATTTTTTTCTTTTCTACTGTAACACGCTTTGTACACTGCCATACATTTTGTTTTTCCCGTCATGACTTGGATACCTGTGTCAGGTTCTAAGCTGACATTAACACGTTCAGGTCCATTGCTTCTCACAGAAAACTAGACGTTACACGGTGTAAGTCATGCTGTTACTGCAGCTACCATAACACACCACACAAACTGAATGATCTTAAATAAAAGATAGTTACAACATAAGGAAACTGGAAGAGTATGGCGGCGTTGTGGAGAGTTTCCAAACTGCTGTCCGAAGGTGACTGACTCATCTGCCGCGGCGATGCAGTAGCTGATGGCTCTGCACTCCGTTTCGCCTGATTTCTCATATTGCAGCCTTGTGCATGATCATTGTTTTAGTGCTAGCCATCCCCTGAAGGTGTTGCCCAGCCACCAAAACTCTTTCTCCAACTCAAACAAGCGATGTCAGTGAATCATTATGTGGTAAGCAACAGCATACCAGTGGACAGATGGGGTGGAAAAGATGCTGTCGATGTACTGTAATAATAAGCACCACATTTGATAGTGCGAACAATTTTAGCAATTTTAGAGTAATTTCAACACCGACCAATGATGCGACAGCATATTTTCCAATTTCAGTATCACTCGTAAGCCGCCCCTTCTCTACTTTTCGAGTATCATTGCGAATGTGGTTAGATGACTGTGGAGTACGTCCTTCATCATCAAAGTATACCAGACAGCGCTCTACATATTTCTAGCACCTCGATCATAGTGCTTAATTTGCGATCTGTCTCTATGCGGATGGGAGTCACAGAGCATTCTCACAGTCATAGGACAAAATTAGAGACTGAAAGACCCCTTCGCACTGTCTTTGAGCAACCCGCCTTGCACCACCGTTATCGATTTAATCTGCAGCCAACCAGAAGTAGACCGCTATATTCCACGTCTCGTCAAAGAATGGAGCATGCCGAATCATCGCCCATCCAAGTGTACAAGATTTCTCGAGATGCGCCCATGTCGAAGAGGTTAGCATTCCTTATCTATATACAGTAACAGATTTGAAAGTGTTGTGATGTTAAAACACATGCAGTCAGAAGCCTACATGGTTCTGCACTTAAAAGAGGCTATAATGTTAGAGCTCTTGAGTTTCCAACCTATCAGTTGTGTGGAATGCAGTGCCGTTAATATTCCAATGTAAGAAATATATTTCCAGCACATGACATACATCCTTCTTGCAGGTTTCTCTACGATAAACTACAGTAACAAACCGTAAAACGAAAAAACTACTTCCTTGAAACAGTGACTCTGTATGATATACGCACAATATAGCTATCCAGAGATGTATGGCGTCGATTGTTCACTTCCGATCGCGGTTCAGAAGTTATAGTATGCCCATATCAGCCCTATACCAAATAATCGTTAGTAACAGACAATACAAGGAAGCGGATAAACGTATAGCAGCAGCGTCCTAAATGTGAAATTACAGGTCATGCCGCCACTAACTATGTGAAAACCACATCTGTTAAGCATGTTTGTGAAACACTGCGGTGCCCAAGTATACATATACATGGGCATCGCAGTGTTTCACAAACACCTATCGCTAACTTAGTTATGAAGCTGAAGTATCGATTTTACACCAAAGATGCGACAGGGGAATGGAGTGCATCGCATAAATCTTCATTTGTGTAGACGAATGTGTCACATTTCATCACACATGAGATGGAAGTCCTCTGATGACAGAGAGGTTTACTGTTAACTATCGCAAATACACACTGCTGTAAGACCCACACAGAGCACGCGGTTGTATACGTGCCTACTTACAACACCATCTGAACCCAACACTCCATCCACTCTATGTCATCCTTTAACGCAGATGCAAGTAAAATTAAAGGCAGATAGATCTCCGTATTCCTGATTAGCGGAAAATACAATAGTCGACTTGCGTGTATCACTGTTACCTCAATATACTTACAGTAGAATGCTGCCTCGATGGAAAAAAGTGACTGTTTCCCTGGTTCCCTTCGCTTCCATGTCGACGTTTCCTCTATTCCTCTAGCTGTAGCATATTTGTTCCCATGTACAAATTGTCCAGCGCCAACCAGAAGGCACGCAAGTACTTTCTCAGTTTCCCCATATTTCAGTGTATATTCCCTCAATTTATACAAATAATTCTATCGATTTTATATCAGTTCCTCCCATGCGATCATGACCTAACCTCTTGCTCTGTGTTCTAAAATTATTGCAAATGTAGTACAGCTGCCAACACCTAGTGCTAATACGCTGATCGGGAGGTGTACTGTGATGAGAGTGCCAGAAATATGATTCGCTACTGACAGTAATCATTAAAGGACTTCTTCATGGGATCCAATGCAAGTATGTGGTTGAATGGAAAGACTTGATTCCTAATCCCAGACAGCTTTTCTAGTTGAAATGGGTGTGAAATCTTATGGGACTTTACTGCTAAGCTTACACCCTACTTAACCTAAATTGTGCTGAGGACAAACACACACGCCCATGCCCGAGGGAGGACTCTAACCTCCGCCGGGACGAGCCGCGCAGTCCATGACTGCAGCGCCTTGGACCGCTCGGCTAATACCACGCGGCAGCTTTTCTAGTAGATGGCTTGAAAGGGCTGTGTACATTTCTTACGGCCTCAATCGCACACCATCTATGGTTTGTGATACTTCTCAATCAAACTTCGTATATAACCCAGTGGATATATTGAGGAACCTCTGACATGGCATCGAGATGGAATATATTACAAATACTGGAGAAATATCTAAGCGGCGGCATGAGGAAGTTGCAAACACCGGTTTTATACCACGTTCCTTAGTCGAATCACTTCCAAAAATGGTTCAAATGGCTCTGAGCACTACGGGACTTAACTTCTGTGGGTATCAGTCCCCTAGAACTTAGAACTACTTAAACTTAACTAACCTAAGGACGTCACACACATCCATGCCCGAGGCAGGAATCGAACCTCCGACCGTAGCGGTCGCGCATTTCCAGACTATAGCGCCTAGAACCGTTCGGCCACCCCGCCCGGCTACTTCCAAAATTCCGTGATTATACCACGAGGTTGCAACATGGGCTACGTGTAACTGCACTGCTGGTCTGTTAATATACACTCCAGCATTCATCGTCTGTATTCAGTGTCGCGGTATTTGTCTGGAAAACAAACCACTTCATTCGGAGGTAGGGTCATAAGTCGATTTATAAATCGGGTGTAGGTTTTAACATGAATACTTGTGTGCACCTGTAGAACCAAGACCAACTGTGATAGTAATAAGGTCGTGTTTTTTTAACATATAGCGGTTTGTAAAACGATTATGTCTCTCTTTCTAAGACACAGGGGTCGCACTTACAGGAAAAACTGATGAGACGTGACCACCAAAGGCTGATTTTCTCTCAGTATTATTTCGTATCGCGAGCAATCAGTTATTGGTATAGTATTATACTTACTAGTAGTGGGTGCATGATAGGTTCGCCTTGAGCATGTGTGTGCATGTTCCGACATGTGCAAAGGAAATAACTATGTCCAGTCATAAGGATGGTATGAATCTGACGCGGAATACTGTGATAGCAAAGAGGAAAGTATAAGAATGGTACAGATATATCTATTTCCAGAGCCACAGCCCTCAGCGTGGTATATTTCCGATTCTTCGCTCATTGTCGAAAGTCATCATTTGAGACCGTGATCGTAACACGTAATTGTAAGTGCAGTGATCAGATATGTTTGTGACTGGTTTCCTAGGCTAATTCTGTCTACGGTGCGTGGCGCGACGGCCGTTGCCTGTGGCGGGGATGATTCACGTTTGTGGCGAATGTTAGCAACTGTCCGAATGAACAGACATGTTGGGATGCAGGAATGTAGCGGACTCAACCATGTCGTCCTCTAGAAGCACGAATAGCGAACTAACAGAATGTTTTGGATAGCTTTCGTGATCGCGTGGGAATTTGAGAAGTTTCAATATGGACGTGTGTCTGCTCTGGACCATCATTCCGACCCATGTAATTTGTCTGGCTGACTACTTCTGTACATTTCTTCCTTTAATTGAGCTAAGGGCACATAGATTGTGGTTTGTGCATCTAGCAGGTGAAAGACAGGTAGAAGACACGTTTGCTGGTTCTCTAGACATGAGAAACACCTTAGTTAACTTTGCAGATTATGAGGATTATTTAGAATCTGTTACATCAATAACATCGGTATTCATGAGTGGAAATATCAGTTTCCTCTATTTTTTCGAGTTTCCGCATAAAGGTCTTCGCAGACGGGATGAGTTTCTAGTTAGTCAGTGGTTTACAGCACGCTCCACCTCTCTAAAGTTTTGGATTTCTAGAGAAGTAATTCCCAGTCTATATTTTTGGAAGTAGGTTACACCAGTGAAACTGCTATTCAAGTGATATTTCTATGTGCCTGATAAGCAAAAGGTTTCGTGGGAGTGGTGAAATCGATTAACCGAATAGACTCGAGGGCTTTTTTTAAATTGTAATTACATCCTTTATTCATCGACAAGTATGTCATGGCGAGAGGCTTTTTTTCTGTGCGAAAACGACACCCAGATTGAGCAAGTGTGGACGTATCATAATTTTTTTATACACCTATAATTCATAGTCAGAAATGTTATGCTGTTGCTTGAACATAAGGCTTTGGCTTACGGTCCGACATACGTTTGTGGGAAGCAATCAAACTACACGTAAAAACAAAAAAAAATGTTACATATGTCTAGTCGTAATGGTAGGATAGATTGGACATGGTGAATTGTGATTTCCATGCACTGAGGAGTATATTCAAACGTAAGTGGCGATAGATTCATTCCGTAAACAGCTGCACAATATAGCAACACAAGTGTTCAACTGGACCTGCTATAATGTACAAACAGGACAGACAATACGGCTGTAACAATACGTCCCCTCATCGGCACCTGTAAGTGTACACTCGCATTTTCCTTACTGTTCTATGGATAGTGATGTTGATTACAGTACACCAGCCCATATCGGGCTTTCCAAGCATTATGTCCACGGGTGTGTCATTCATTATCACATAGTGCAGGACGCCTGTGCATAAAACTAGTCTGAGAGAATCTTGGCAGCATACAGCAGCTCTCAAGAGCTCTGATTCAAAGACTTTGTTAGATAATTTCCTGAGAAGAGTCGATACGTATGGCTAGTGTGAGTGTAATTTTTTTGTACACTGTACAGATATAGAAGACAACTCCACTGATTGTGTAAAATGTGTATATATTGTAGTGCAGTGTTACTGTGGATGATGTTTCAGCATGTACAGAGAAAGTGAGTGTGTGTCCTATCATAAGGGACGTATAGATTCAGCACATCAATAACTGTGAGGCTATGAGAGAGATTTTTACATGGAAAATTATGTGCTTTATAGACACTGAGATTCTTTCCAGGACCACAGCCATCAAGAGCAGACATTGCCTGTACATCAATCGGTCTGTAGACAACTTTTCTGGGGTTAAACTGTCAGTGCAATGTGGCGAGCTGTACAAGAAAGTTTTGCCGCTGAAAGCCTCATATGCAGAAAACAATGGTGGATCATGATCCCACACTGGCAGCAGCAGCAGTTTGATGGGTAAATTCAGTGACAAATGGGTTGTCCTATTACGATTGCTAGGAATCAGAGTTATGCATCACTGTGCCAGCGACAGTGCCTGGATGAAAACTTATTTCGACTGTAATTTCTCAGGTGTCAAGCATGAAAGGGATGCCACTGCATCATGCTTGCGAGACCTGAATGGACACCTGTATGTGACTCGACAGCTGATGGCCGTGTCATCACTTCATTGGGGCCGACAGTTCACCCCATCTGCTGGGGGCATGTGCAGACTCAGCAGCGTTGGAGTCGGGTGGCAGGATGTATTTTTTAGTAGCATATCTTTTGTTTGAACTATATTCCATCGATTTCACCAAGCAATAGGATGCTTCAAATTAAAAATAACTACCTCATACGTGTGAGGAATATCAATTTAATTAATTTGCATAAGTTTTTTATATCAACACGTTGTTAGCAGCACAATAGTTAAGTAGAGAGTATGCTTGAGGGTGTAACATCGAGCAGAACAGCAGTTTAAGTGCAGAACACTAGTTAAGTGGCATAATGTTTATGTAAAACGTAATACAATAGTTTAAGGGGATGGGTGACAAAGAACAATGCGCCAGAAATGGCTTTCAACAGCATCTGAAATTCGAAAAGTGTACCGGAACTTGGTGGGAGGACGTAACTAATTACTTCATTTGGTATCAAAGGTGGTACAATAGTTTAAGGAAATGGGGTTGACATGGAAAACCACAGAACCATAGGTTAAGTGCTGACAAAGTGCCAAGCATTAGGTTAAGACAGTGCCGAACATTGGGTTATGCAACATGTTTGCCCCGTGTAATTACTTCTTACAAAACCTACACGTTTCCAAACAGCAGAGAATGATGAGCAAGAGAAATGCAACCCCCACAAACTGAAATTTTTATAAATAAACAATATACCCTAGAACTTCCATTCATGAGATGTTCTCAGCGTTCTCAGTTGTAACCACATATATTACCATAATTTGCCAAAAATTAATTATTTTTTAAAAATGACAATTTCGCCATTCTTCTCCTTAACTATACTTTAGACTAGATTAAGTACACACACATTCACTTTGTTGGATGCTGAAACTGTAACTTCTGTCTGGAGATTAAGAGTGTTTTTATGGGGACAACACAAACACAAATAAATGCATAACATGCATAACTTCAAGGCCGGGGTGGCTGAGCGGTTCTAGGTGCTACAGTCTGGATCTGCGCTACCACTACTGTTGCAGGTTCGAATCCTGCCTCGGGCATGGATGTGTGTGATGTCCTTAGGTTAGTTAGGTTTAAGTAGTTCAAAGTTCTAGGGGACTGATGACCTCAGTAGTTGAGTCCCATAGTGCTCAGAGCCATTTTTTTGAGCCATAACTTCAAGTACAACTGTCACTATAACAGACATTGAAACAATAGCATCTGACAACAGGGCTCAGCAAGATAGGAGTACTTGGAACCACATTTAACATTCTCTTCATCGTATTCTTTAAACACTGAAGAGCCAAAGACACCTGCCTAATATCATGTAGAGCCCCCACAAGCATGCAGAAGAGCTGCAAACACCACGTGTCGTGGACTCGACTAATGTCTGACGTAGTGCTGGAGGGAACTGACACCATTAATCCTGCAGGGCTGTCGACAAATCCGGCAGAGTACGAGGGCATGTAGATCTCTTCTGAACAGCAGATTGCAAGGTGTCCCACATATGGTAGACAATGTTCATGTCTGTGGAGTCTGGTGGCCATCAGAAGTGTTGAAGCTCGGAAATGCGTTTCTGGAGCCTCTCTGTAGCAACTCTGGATGTGTGGGGTGTCCCATTGTCCTGCTGGAATTGCCCAAGTCCTTCGGAATGCACAATGGACACGAGTAAACGCAGGTGATCAGACAGGATGCTTACGTACATGTCACCAATCAGGGTCCCAAGTCTCGCCAAATGCCTATGCGCCACACCATTACGAAGCCTCCACTAGCTTGAACAGTCCCCTGCTGACATGCACAGTACAGGGATTCATGAGGTTTTACACATCTATCTGTTTGACACAATTTGAAACGAGAATTGTCCGATCAGGCAACATGATTCCAGGTATCAACAGTCCAGTGTCGATCTTGAAGAGCCCAGGGGAGGTGTAAAGCTTCATAGCATACAGTGATCAAGCTCCAAAAGCCCATATCAATCATGTTTCATTGAATGGTATGCATGCTGATACTTGATGATGGTCCAGCATTGAAATCTGCTGCAAATTTAGGAAGCCTTGCACTTGTGTCACGTTGAAAGATTCTCTTCAGTCGTCGTTGGTCCCATTCTTGCAGGATCTTTTTTCTGCCGCAGTGAAGAGTGCCTTGATATGAAGAGTGGATACTATCAAATACCGATTGCACCACATGACAGGCCGAGAACAACGTTTGTAGTTCCCTCCGGTCTCTTGAGAATGCCATTCGGGCTGTGCAATGCGCCAGCCACTTTCCAAGGCTTCGCAGACTTACTTTTAAGAGGACTCAAACCTACAATGTGCTTAGTTTATCTAGATATCATTTTTTCCAGAAACATAGATGAGCATGTTACCAGGTTAAGGAATGTTTTGTCTAGACTGAGAACTGCCAATTTAAGTTTGAAGATTGAAAAATGTTCCTTTGCTGAGAGTCAAGTACAGTATCTGGGGCATATTATTAGTGCTGATGAAGTAAAACCGGATCCCTGTCTAATTGAAGCAGTTAGAACATTCCCTTCCCCTAAAAATGTAAAAGAATTGCAAAGATTTCTGGGACTCAGCAATTATTATAGGCGTTTTGTAAAGGTCAGTGCCACAGTAGCCAAACCCCTACCCACCTGTTGAAAAAAGATGTACCCTATCAATGGACCCTCGAGTGTGAAGCTGCTGTGCAGCATATCAGAGATTTTCTGACTAGTTCCCCCTATTGATTTATCCCGATTTCGAAAAACCATTCATTCTCTCCTGTGACACATCCGATTTTGCAGTGGGGGCTATTCTGAGTCAAATAATTGATGGTGAGGAAAGACCAATTGGTTATGCATCCCGTCAGCTGACCAAGTGGAAATTAATTACAGTACCACGGAGGAAGAATTGCTGGCATTAAAGTTTGGAGTCGACTTTTTTAGAGGCTATCTTTATGGGAGAAAGTTTACAACAGTAACAGATCATGCAGCATTTCAGTGGCTATTAAGCTGAAAAGACCCTAGCATCCGTCTCACCTGCTGGGCCCTGAAGGTGAGTGAGTATGATTACCAAGTGCGACACAAAGCTGGAAAATTGCACCAGAATGCTGATACCCTTAGTAGAAAGGTGAGAGTAGCTCAAACGGACAATGTGTCAATTGACAAATGAAAAGACTCACAGGAGAATGACACAAAATGTTGCCAGTATCGCTGTATCGCTTCCATCCAGATTTTGTTATGGAAGATGGAATTCTATACTGCAAACCCCCCCAGGGTAAACGTATGGTAATACCCGAAAACCTACAGTCAAGAATCATTGCCCAGTGCCATGACAACATTCAAGCTTGCCCTAATGGTCAAAGGGCCACAAACACCAGCATTTCCATGAAGTATTGGTGGCACAAAAGATAGCGAGGTGTTGCTAAGTATATAAAAACTGCCTACCATGGGCCCAAAGAGCACCACCTCCGAAAATCAAAATTCCCCTACAGTCTCTTCCTGAGGCATCAAAACCCTTCCAGTTTGTGGTTTTGGACATAGTTGGGCCACTTTCCGTAAGTACACAAGGAAGTAAATGCATCCTATCCATTATCAATCACTTTTCTTGATACGTTATTTTGGTACGCATTGCTGACATTTCAGCGGAAACAGTAGTACGACCGTTTGTGGATCATCTTGTCCTTCCTTTTGGAAGCCCTGAACAGATCAAGGAACCAATTTGATGTCCACCTTATTTGTCCGAGTTTGTAAATTTCTGAGAATTAGAAAATGGAGAACCACCCCTTTTCACCCCCAAGGCAAATGGCCACACTGAGTGTGTCCACCACACTGTGAAACGAATGCTTTCCTATTACATCAACTCAGCACACAGTGATTGGCGAAGGTATGTTCCGTACATGGCAGGTGCATACAACAGCCGTATCCACAAAGCCACTGAACGTACCCCTTGAGATAGTACTTGGCTGCCCTATGGAATCTGCCTTAGAGATCGATAAATTACCTCTGGGAATCGATCATATAGCTGTTATGGGGCTAGCCCGCTGTCTTAAGGCCTTTTGGAAGAAGGTGCAAGGGAACAACTGCAAAGCAACCAGGAAACAGATGGAACGAAGTAATAAAAATGCCATTCTCCCCCTACAACCCTGGTAATTTGGTTATGCTAAAAACACCTAGTATAAAGAAAGTAAGAGTGAAGAAACTTACCCCTGTGTATGACGGACCATATTCAATCATTCGGCTCACTTCCCCTGTCATTGTAGAATTACAACTGTCTGATCACAAGGTGGTCGTCCATTTTGATAGAATGAAACCCTATTCAGGAACTATGCCTCTCCCATTGCCTTCTGAGACAAGCGCCAGACCTTCATCAGGTTCTGTCCCCCCCCCCTCCTCCCCCCTGTGAAGTGGAGGGAAGGAAAAAATCCCCCACCCCTAAACACCCATATGCCCTTAGATCCAGGGACTAAACATCCAGGTACTTCTTACTGAGGAGATTCCCAGTCATAGCAACCAAAAAGAAGTAACAAGGCTGTAGCAACCACCTTCTTACTCTCCTTTGGAAATGAAGGTGTCACCCTAGCCTCCCTCTCTGAAAGAGTTTATCAGAGCCTTAGCCACCCAACCTGTTCTGCAATGCTAGCCTAGCCTAATTAATCCCAAGTTTTAACCAGTATTTATTATGTTATTTATATGTTATGGCATGCCTAGTAGTCGGACAACAGCTCCATTTTCAATACCAGTACATTTAATTTCAAATAAGAGCATCATATGGAGAAGTTATGGATCAATATTAGGATATTGCATTAAGTCTCTACCTTTTCATTCCAAAGGCTTTCTCCCTGAAATGGCACCATGTTTCATTAAATAGTTTTCCCATTTGAACACCCAGTGTGATAATTAATAATATGCAGTACTAACTGCAAAATTTGCTGCTAACAAAGATACATAACCTGTATCTTTGACAACAAAAGAAATGTTAGATGACTCAAAAATTATTCCTGTACCATGGCCACGTGGCCTACACACAACAGTGACACTCTAAATTTTCCCTACCACCCCTACAGATGCCCATAGTTTTGTCAGGTTACCTCAGAAGGTAAGTTTAGCGGCTCGGTGGTACACATGCGCTCCAGTTGTCAGAATCAGGTGGACCTGTCAACAAGGAGTCACACGTGCAGCGGCCATAGTGTGAGGGGAGGAGCCACTTCAAACACCTGACACTGATACCTCTCTGCCCCTCCCCAACCCACAGCATCCCACTAGCCACGCCAGCTGTCGCTGCCTGATTCCTCCATCCCCTTTCCCTCTCTCTGAGCGCTGACGGTGCTCCTGCCTGCATTGTTAAAGGGATCTTACAAATATTGGAATGTACTATCAACCAAGGAATGTCAACTTAATACAGAAAGGTACCATCTTCTTACGTAATACCTATTTCAAACGTAATTTCTTCCATCCTTCCATCTCAATACCAAGGTAACTTCAACAACTTCAAAACCCATCCTTAAATTTATTTTCACACCTAAAACCTTAACATGCCTGCTGACCAGACTATCACTCTGAGAGGAGTTTGGAATCATGCGACCTCCAGCTGATGGAACACAAAGCGGAAAAGCATCACAATAACGAAGAGCGTCATTATGGGGTGTCTTCCCATGCACCATCATTTAATTTGGTGGCACTCTGCATTTCCGAGCCACCTCTGAAGTATAGTACCACTATACCACCTTGCCTCTAGTCTGGCACATCTTAAAAATCGAATACCTGCTCCCTTTCCAAATTTTTAAATGGTTTCACCATTATGTGCCCATCACAGCCTATTCACGTTTACCACCATGAAGGTAAAAAAAAAATTAAAATTTCTTTGTACATGAGTTACAGCAGTTTTACCCAACAAACCCATATAAATCGACTCGTTTCGGAAAGGAATTAGAATACTATTGCAACAGTCACTAATCACACTCTAATATTACACACGTTGCCCAGCAGCTATCTTAGCACTACATGCATTGGGCCACTGTTGTGCTATCTCAGTGCTAATCTGACACCTGCCTGCATCACAGCACGTCTGCCTGTGTCTCTAGTCAGATTCATAATGATACCTGCTACACAATGAACCGAGTCTGATAAATTGTTTTACCACCCAGTTTTGGCAGCACCCTAAAAACTCTTACCATATGTGCATCTCCACCAATGAGAGAACCCCCAAATAAACATATTTAATTATTAATACCACGAATTAAATATTATGTATCTATTCACTATACCCCACACTTCGAACATAAGAATTATGAAAACTGACTATCGAATTGTCCTCTTTATAGTGTCGATAGCTTTACAGGTATTAGGAGAGAGCACACGACCCAAGAAAACCTAGTTTCAAGCCTTGGCCACAGCCAACAAGAAAAATGATGATTACAGTTAAGTCCATCCCATCACTACAACATGATACACCACCAGAACACTAAAACAAGTATACCCCGCCAGTAAACGATGCCTAACCTCTTCTTCCCCACCCAGAGATATACCAGAAGGCTCAGTATTGTGTGTATTTTGTGTGATTAGAGGTGTTGAGCGACATCCGACCCACTATGCACTGCCAGTTGCTAGGTGTTCAATAATTGTTACCCAATAACTTCTATTTTTCTCCCCTTTTGATTTTATGTTACATTCAAGCATTTTACAATCATTTTGCTGTGCAGCAAAGCCCTTGTTATACTGTATATGTTATACCATACATGTATTTTTATAATTTATGCCATTTGTGTTGTACAATATGCATTTGTATTTTACAGTTGTGACTCCAGTATGTAAAGGCCCACCACAGACCGGAATTCTAGATATGTTGCACTATAGCAACAATCCCATTATGTAAGATTCCCCTTCACTCATGATACATGAGTCTGTGAGTTAGCGATTCCAGAATCCCATCATGCGCCATGTTCGTGCCCAGAGCCAGACTGGTATGTTTAGAAGAAAATGAAGCACATATCTAGGATACTCAATAGAGAAGAGTCGAATGCGCCCCTGAAGTTGAGAAGAAGTGCGCTACTTTCGCGCTGCAGAGCGGTAAGCGAAATAGATTTTGTGGTAGGATAAAGAAGTTTCACCCAAGTAACTGTAGAATTGTGGTTTGCACCTTATGTGCATTTTTAAGAGTTCACCCAGACGATCACAAGTTTCGTTATTATCCACCCTACTTATTACGAAATAATTTAATGATGAATGCAGATGTTACGGCAGTGCTACCATTTGGATAGAGTGCTCCGCCGTGTGTTTAGGAAGTGAGAGACACCCATTTGTTTATTCAAACAATCACACCCATGAGATAATAAGATTGAAGCACCCTCTGAAAAAAACACTAGATTGTTGATGGTTAGCACCGATGATGTAACGTCATCACCGAAGCACAGTAACGTGTTATCTCGTTGGAAATATAGTTAGCAAGAGACTTCCACCTAATGAATAAAAGTTTTATTGTGCAATGCTCCAGTAGTTTGTGCCCTCCTTTTCTCGTAGCTCACCCTGTTACTTCATGGATTTTGGGAATTTTGTATTAGTTAACCACCATGAGAGGAAATCGCCCCTATGGAGACACAGCACAGTTCTTCCCTCGCCCATGCATTGCACTGGGTTACTACCATTACTCTGAGTTGCTCATCTACTCTTTCCAACATCAACCCTTACTTTGTACCTTCCTCCTCGAGGGCTATGTGCCTTACACGGTGTGGTTAGTGCCTGCAGAGTGCGCAGCTGATTGGTTTATTCTTTCAGTTTTCGCTTTCATAAACTGGTCGCCTACCTATCTCTTTCATCTATACTTCATTGACACTTCACGAGGCTTGTCTTCGTTTCCACCCTGTTTGGTAGCCAATACTACTCAGACATATTGTCTCCCTCCAGAGGGAGGGAGAAGAAAAAACCCTGCGATCGTGGAAAGCTGTCCACGAATATACCCAGAAAAACCTCTGCATTAACTGCAACATAATTTTCTCATTGGTCAAATACCTTTCCCTCCTAAGCCACAGCATCCATTACTTAAGCTTCCGATTCAGCAAATCACTTACGAAACCACTAAATAATGCAAACGCCGCCTATGCATTGATTGCAGGCATTGATTAATGCAACCCAACATTTTTGCACTCATGCTAATCTGGATGACGAGTAAGCTTCTTTGCGGCACGACTGTAGTCCCCCTCCTTGCTGTGAATCTTGTTACCAACTTATGCCCCATTTTAAATTGCCCAGTGACATAGTGCACATGAGTCGCTTAACCACCGTCTTTCCACCCGCCACTACAACCTCAGGTAATTACTTACTACTTTTTCATCCACTGTAATCCTTCCCTTTCATAACATAACTAGAAGCTGGAGCTAACAAGATTAATTAGTGCTTATAGGTAGGTACTCAAGCTAAGCACGTGCACTCTGTACTACCACCTGTCGCCACAACGCGCACTATTAGTGTTTTAACGTCTTCTTCTGTGTGTTAACACAATGACTTATTATTTGGTGCTCGCCCTTGTTGCTATTGTTGTAGGCCTTCCAACATTTCAGAATCACCCATCCAACTCTGGAGTTACGTTCAAAAGGTTGAATAACCCGCTGTATACCATGCACCAGGTAGTAATTTCTACCAACTTGGGTTCAGCTGTGCTTCAAAAAACGTTTGTTTCAAGATCGCCTTAGCAAGCGCACGTGTGCTGTGCTGAATGATTAATGAGTCACCTCCACCTTCCCCTCCCCCCCCCCCCCCCTCCTCACGCCATTCCTCATCCCTTGCACATACCTCTCGCTCTTTTCCCTCCCGCAAGATGTGCATTACGCTGCAGATGATACCCCCTCCATCACCCAACTAGAGAGAAGCACCATTTAAGTTTGTCAACGTGACATGCTTCTCTCTCCTTCCCTGCTGGACAAGCCATGTCCCCATCTCCCATCAGTCAGTCGCTCCTTTGTCGCGCAGAACCATGTTCTAGCTGTGAATCTTTTCGTATTTTATGATCTAATTATACACTCACTGCATTCTTTCCCTTTTTATGTGATGTATTATGAATAGGACGAGGATATTGTTAGCTGTTTTGTCACTGTGGACACGCATTTTATTTATCTTTTGTAGAGTTTTGCCTGTGTGTTTCTCCATGACTACAACGTCGTTTTACAAGCTTATTTTACCTTGATAATCTCAAAACGGTAAACTCTACGAATCGTTGACGGGACATATCTTTTTCTTGAACTTTGTCATTTTAGAGCGAAACATAAGGCTGTAACCGATCTTCACTGTTAATTGAGAGTCCAAAAAGTGTTTTTTTCGGCCCTGTCCTCCAGAATTTCTTGTTGTGATTTTAGTTATAGAGAACAGTTTGTTAATAATTATTGTAAAAGGTTTGCAAAACATTATGGTTGAGTGGCACTATTGGGAAAAAACATTAAATCCGTGGGTTCCATGCTGAGAACTAACTTATGAGAAGTATTGATTATAGATCCCCATTAAGAGAGACCTATTGTATTTGTTGTGCAAACCAGAAACCATTTAGACCACAATGTGGTCACATTTCAACCTTGTTAATTTTTATTTGCCTTACTTTTAACTAATTAATTTACACGTAAAACTAAGTGATGTACGTGAGCAGTATTATTCCGTGAGGTAATGTAAAGTAGTTTTTAAATGAATAGGTGTGTCTTATCTTTTGCTTTTTTGAGATTTTCACTACTATTTGGCTGTACTGTCCATTTCGAATGATGAATCCAAGTTGAGGTAGTGATAGCACATCATGTAGTCTGGCTACTTTATGTTACAATTTTTACAGTTGAAACTACTGAGTAATTTTGACCTAGGTGTAATATGTCACTATCTTCTTCTCTTACTGTGTGTTTGTACGTACTCCATTCATGTTTTGGAGGACGATTGCTTAATGAAGTGATTTAAGGTACTTTAAAGTGAGAAGATAGCATTTTGGTATTAGATATTCATGGGTCTTGATGTGTAGCCTTTGTTGTCCCCTGAATTCATCCATAATTCCAGTATTCCACAAGAAAACTTTTGTACCTTGTATTTTAACATCAGTTAATATAGTTAAAGATTTTCATCTGATTTATGGAACACTATCTCTTCAGCTTGCTAACTGACTCCTCCATTCTACTGAAATGTGTTAATATTTTGTAGCCTGTGAAACTTTGTGCAACTGTTACCTGTAACTAATATGTGGAGGATATAGCACAATTTTACGTTTGTTATCACTTCTTTTAAATGTACTTCACCCAGTTTTTACCCAAGTCAGATGCTAACGATTGCATTAAACTGATTTATTATGTTTTCTACCCAAATACTTTGATTGTCATAGAACTGAGTATTCTGTCATGTTGTTGATGCTTTTTATTTTTGGTATTAGTTCCACTATCTAGCAATGAGATTAATATTTGCCAAACAATACAAACAACGCCTGTAAATCATTAAAAGATCGGTGCTGATTCAGTTTGGCCACCATCTACTCCCTATGACAACGAATTTGTACTGCAACAGCAGATTAATAACCGATTTTTTCCCCAAACCTAACCGAAACCAAACTAGTTCATCCCTCTTTTGAGAAACTTTAACATCGCATTCCTTATCTGATTATATGGACAGTGCTGATTTTAACCATTACAGCAGATATCGTATTGTAATTTGAATAGTTAATATTTTGTTATTTTCTTGACTCATGAAGTTTGATAAACTTGACTGTATGTTAGTCCCTGCCCTTACACTAAATGAAATATGGTAACAGATCCCTCCATAATGTCTCTACTAGGGCTAACCGTCTTTCTGGGGACTGATTGACGCCTTTTTGTAAGCAATGTTTGTCACCACTTCTCTGGAAGGGGGAAGGAATGTACATGGTGGCACCCAGTCAAGGAATATTTCAAGGAATTGGTTTAAAAAAATTCTTTTAAAGGACCAGTCAAATCTTCACAAGTCTACTCCCAGAGTAACTTACGCTGTGCCTACGTCACACAAGTTGCCTGTCTTTCAAAACCTAGGCAGTTCTGTCCAGTTAAAGCGGCTGACAAGAGCTGTCCAGAGACCTCTGCTGAAACTGTTAGCGAATTCACGCCGTTATTTTCAGCCAATAGCACGCGTGGGATACAGGCCACTTGTGTGGACGCTGGAGTGTTCTGCGGTGCGGAACACAGTTGCCTTTCTCTCTTGTAATCCAGACCTCGAACAGAGCAGGTGTCATTTTGGAAGGCAGAACCTATTTCAATTAATTATTCAACCAGCTAGACTGGCCTAAAGCTGGTAACTTCCGACCTTAGGAGCGCCCCTTGTACACCATACATTGAAATATATCCTCTTTATTGTACCTAATAACCTGTTTTGTCATTTAATGGCAGCCCTGGATGTGCGCTCTCAAATCCTGACCGCTCGACCTCCAGCACACTGTCCTCACGAGGCATATGTAACAACCGTCTCCGCCCTTCCCTCATCATACACATTAACATTGGTGACCAGAAGTGGGCCACATACCGAGTTTCTGGTGCCACAGGTAAGCCAAGAACATTTGTTAGGGCCAGTTTAACATTGCAGTTAGGACACAATAAGATCATTTACAGCAAAGTTTATTATCAGCAGTAGAATTTTGAGCAATTATTCTTCCATAATTTTATTTGTAATTTTATGTAGAACTTTTATTCTCTGAGCTTTGTGTGTTAGAACTACAAGTCATGTACCGGGACTGTGAAGTCACGTAATGTAGCACTGTTTGCTTGACTGCCCAATACAAAATTTCACAGGAAAGTTCCTTTAATATAAAATTTTAGATTTTCCCATTATTTTTAGTCAAATTTAACTGTAACACAGTTATATAATTTCAGGCATTTGGCTACTCTTTTACCAGTTAACATTTATGTGATAAAATCACTTGCGTTGTTCAGATTCACATTCAATACAGTCACACATGAAAGTTAAAAAGTAGGAAACCAGTTTAGTTTACAGTTCACAACAAGAAACGCAATTTACTCTTGGGGAACCATCTACCTAGAACGCGATGTTTTTGGAACTTTCTGCGATTTTCGTATTCAGATGAAGGTTCTGTCTCAATAATGGGATAACAACAACCACCATTGACCATAACTTGCACCCGCACTGCTTTTCTGGCTAATATCAGTGTAAGAATTTTGTACATGTTTCTTTATGTACTCTCGTTTCTATTTTCGTGATGAGTGCTATTTTAGACAACTCTTTTGGGATTGTTACATGACGTTACATGAAAAGAATTGTGCAGTCTGAGGTCATTGTAGTGCAGATATTACGTGTTAATATACTTTATATATTCAAGAATTTCATTAGTTATACATTAAGAGGGACAATTTAGCTTTTCATGGACAGCTAGTGAGTGAAAGTTTCATATTTTCGTGGGTAATAGTAACTTTTTGTTGCATTTTATTTTTGCAACAGATCACCACTGTGGCTAGCAAAATTAGATGCAGTCATTATGTGAGACAAATGAAAGAATCTCAAAATGAGAATTCATCACTGGGTGCATTTACTTTTGTCAAACATTTATCACAAATTGAAAATTACAAAAATATCAGAGACATGCTAGCTCACACTAATTCACTGTCGAATCAAAGTAATGGACAGGAAATTACTAGGCAAAGTTTAGGTTTAGAGAAAGAATCTGTGGGAAATGAGACATCACGGCTTAGTGACATTTTACAACAAACTCAAGCAGTAACAACAGAATCCAGTTTTGTGTCAATTTCTTTCGTGTCCCAAATACTCAAAATCTACTTAATTTTCTCCTGGACTATGAATGTTAACCTCATCACCATTCAGATTTCTTGGTTTCCGTTTTGTCTGTACAAGACTTCATCACCATTCAGATATCTTAGTTTCCGTTTTGTCTGTACAAGACGTTCATACAACTCACTGGGCAATTTTCAGTGTGAGCTAATAGTTTCATAATGCCCTCACTTAAACTTTAACAATTGTGTAACCTCGTCTATGTCTGAAATCAGAATGGACAATGTCCTTTACCACTTCTCCCTGCTTTAGCAATACTTTCTTTGCCAGCTTACCTAATTCATCTGTTAAATTTAAATTTTTGTGTATTATGGTCCATCTTAGAGACCTGAATTTTACTTTCAAATACTTCAGTTGCAATGGCTTGTTTAGAAACTTGCCCCCTGTGGCTCCCAAAATCTCCTAAATTTTCACTACCGACTTTAGTTTCAGTCACTTCCTTATGTTTTCTCTGCTGTGCTCTCAAATTTTGCAGACTCCACCATATCTTTTCTTCACTGTCATCCAGCTTAATCTGTTGCCCTTAATCCTTATGATCTTCACGTCTCGTAGTCTGTGCTTCACATTCAGTCCTTAGCTCTTACAACAACTGTTCAAAGTTTCCTATCTAAATCATTTTGCACTTTCTCACCCCTGGTAAAGAGCAGTAACATATTTTACCAAACTTTGTTGCACAACTTTCATGTTTTTTGTTAATTTTGTCAACATCTTGTTTAAATCTTCATTCTGTCTCCCTAACGTTTGTCTCACATCTCTATTCAAAACCATTATTAGACTACAGTTCCTGGCTAGCAGAACCACTACCCAATACATCCTGTTCAAATAATTGTGTGTGTGTTGTTGCACTGATAATGAATGGAGAACCCAATACATCATTTAATTTATCTTTACAGTTTAAAAGAGTTGCTAGTGTACAGTTTAATTCTACAATCGGACCATATTTTTAGTCACTATGCTAACATTTTGCGGCGATGCATCAGCCATGCTGGGCGAGTAAACATACGTGCAGGGCAAGACGCAGCTCGCATGTCTCGTTAGGATCGCTAGGATAAGTGCACCCCGTGCAATTCTGTGAAGCATTGAAACAGATTTCTATAGCGCGACCTGTGACATCAGTATTCACAGCTGGAGAGGTATTGCACCAGCAACGGTGAACACATGTGCGCGGCCCAGAGACATAGTCGTGTGACGTCAGTATAACACTCGACGAATTCTAACTGTATACCTGAAAATAGACATGACTTCCAACTAATTGCTGTGGGTGGCAGCGGAGTGATAATGATTGCTCGCGCTCCAGCGATGGCTTGCATCCCGATGGCCTTGCAAAGCGTGTGTGCACATTGGTCTCTGATACTTCGCGGTAGACGATAGTTCGAAAGCGTTTTTACGTGCACTGAGTGTTTGTGCATTATTTTCGGCTGTTTAAGCACTGTGAGTGTGTTGCAAGAACGTTTCACATGCTTTATTTCGAAAATTTACGAGCTGTTTTCGTGTCTGCATGCTGTGCAATGCATTATTTCGACGTTTATAGTTAGCGGGCGTGTCTGCAGAGCGTTTTACATGCATTATTTGGCAATTTACTAGTTGTTTGCGTATCCGTAGGCTGTGCAATGCTTTACTTTGGCGGTTTACGAGTAGTTTGCAGGTCTGCGTGCTGTGTACTCTATTATTTTGGTTATTTACGAGTTATTTGCAAAAAAAAAAAATGGTTCAGATGTCTCTGAGCACTATGGGACTTAACATCTGAGGTCATCAGTCCCCTAGAACTTCGAACTACTTAAACCTAACTAACCCAAGGACACCACACACATCCATGCCCGAGGCAGGATTCGAACCTGCGACCGTAGCGGTCGCGCGGTTCCAAACTGACGCGCCTAGAACCGCTCGGCCACTCTGGCCGGCAGTTATTTGCATCTCTGTACATCAGTGTACTGCATTATTTCGATAATTTACGAGTAGTTTGCGGGTCTGTAGCCTATGTAGCGTGACCCCAAGCGTGTCAGGGCGGGTGTTTTGTATCAGTGTAATAAATGAACTACGTGAAATTCACCCCTAAATAAATTCTTCCAAAATAAATAAAGTACACTCCATCCTCTCTTTAGCAACCCAGCACGGGCTGAGTCCTTTCCCCGCCAGTTCCTAGGAAGAGGTGGCAGTTGGATGATTCAGGTTAGTGGAGGTAGCCCAAGTGAGCTATTTTCCCGCCATTTTCTTATGTTAGTGGAGTTAGATATGGTGTGTTGCATTGCCCTGCTAGAATTTGAACTTCCCACCATTTTCCGGGGGGCGGAGGGGAGAGGGGAGGGGAGGGGTTTAGGTTAGTGGAGGTAGCCCAATTAACCTATTTTCCCCCCCAAAATTTGAAATTCTCACTATGATGTCATCGCGATATTGCCATATCTACTGCTGCCATCTTGGATCTGCCATCTTCAATACATTTGGCAACAATGGAGAGCGGAATAACATACTTTGTCCTACTACTCTCACGATTCGAGCACCAGAGATGTTCTCACATCCGAATTCACAGATCTCCGACATAATGCACTCAGAACCACAAGAACACTGTTCTGACAATGAGTGACAATTGCAACGTATAGAGGACATTGCTTAGGTGCCGTTAATGCTCAAACACAACAGCAAAATTTGCAGGCTCTACTAGTATCGTTATTAATTTTCAAGCATGATTTCTTGCAGTATTTCCATATTTTGGCGCAACCCATATATAAATGGAATCAAATAGTCACGAATGTTACAGTGTACTGGTCTGAGGGTCCCTTGTACCTTTCATAGGAGGCGGCACCTGTTAGGATGTATTGTAATAAATTAAATAATATGGAGGTGCATCAGGGATCGTAGTAATACCTTGTGTGTTGGTCTAGCAAACTATTTTCCTTTACCTTTTAAGGGGTCAGCATATACGTGGTGTGTATTAACGTAGTGCAAACGAATGGGGACTCAACCAGAGTCTACCAATATTTACCTTGGTCTTCATACACTTTGCCATCTATGTAGGGAGGAACCCTTTCTTTCCTTGCTACGGGTAGCCTCCTGTTTAGTGGTAATTACCGGGATGTTTGTGGCCTTTGGATGCTATGAAGGAATACAATATCTTTTCCTTGCTACAGGGAACTACCTTTTCTGGTTGGAATTTCCTCAGTAAAGAGACACTGTAACTGTACCAGCTATTACTAAATTACCAACTCACCAATAATGTTACTCTTGTGGAAGGATTTTAATCTCACCGCGATCATGTGTAGACTGGTTAAGTAAGATATCGGACTATTTCCGTTCCTCTAAAGATTTTTGTTAAAAGAAAGCAGTAACACACAAATAATCGAACCAACGTTCTGTTAGTAATCATGTAAACCATAATTCCGTAAAAGCAAACGGTCATCCTAGCTACGGGAAGTTGTACCAAATAAGAGCATGGTT
Organism: Schistocerca americana; assembly: GCF_021461395.2. Taxonomy (NCBI): domain Eukaryota; kingdom Metazoa; phylum Arthropoda; class Insecta; order Orthoptera; family Acrididae; genus Schistocerca; species Schistocerca americana. The sequence continues at coordinate 200,826,418 of NC_060127.1, forward strand.
CGTTAAAGAAAGTTAACAATTTGGATTAACTTTACTTATTACTGAAATTCTGCTTTAATGATGAGCTACAAGGAAGTTGTGCAATTTAGTAACTAATGCACCAGTGGTCTGACATGAAATCCATAAGTGGAGTATTAACACGTTTAGGCAACAAGTGTCTCTCAACAACAATTACTATCTGTACATTACCGTAGGAACCTAATGAGCATTATAGGTAAATGATTAATAATTCTGGAACACTACTAACTTGGACAAAGGATTCCTTTGTCGGTTTAATTTTCAACCATTGAAATAGTTTTCAAGTAATTGTATCAGTTGTACTGATTATCATTTGCATTCTCAAGGAGTATCCACTTCCTTATACTGTTTGGCTTAGATGGGTTATATGATACCTGAATCTTGCATAGTTTGAATAGTTATAGCTATTTGCTTACTGTGATAGACACAAGTTGTAAGAATGATAAGTTGTATGTCTTGAGTACTGTTATTGTTACATGAAATTTAAATCTGGCTCATCAATTATCATGGAGATCCAGAAAGTAGTCTGTCAGCAGAACCGGATCGAGGGTAATTATTTTAGTCACAACACAATATTACAAACACTGGTAACTACATAACACATGAAATTATAAACACTGTTATTCAGTAAGAAGAATCTTTAAACTGAGTACCTTAAATCTTCTTTCAGTAACAGTACTTTGATGAAAGTTTAACTGTCCTTTTATGAAAATTACGTAGAGCATTTCAAAACTTATTCTCACTTCATAATTGTGCGCTTTATAACTCCACAAATTTTATTAACTTTTTTGAGGAAGATAATTGCTTTACAGTTCAGTAAAATAGGATACTCAGAAATATCATGGCGCTTTGCACACACTATGTCTAGGTAAACGACTAAGGATTAAAAACGGGTGGTCAACACAACGTTTGCAGAACACAAGCTTATTACCGAAAAAGAAACCGCATAACTGGTCAACTCAGTTATACGTTATTCAACTGATAATTTGAGATGAAGGCGATGGAAATGTCGGTGTCCTGTGCTGTTCAAAAAAGGTGGAAAAGGTGTCCATGGCTCTTGCTGTGTAATTCGCTCCAAATATTTTGTTCTTAGCGTCGGATTTTCAAACCACAGAGCCAGCTAAAATACACTCCTGAAAATGGAAAAAAGAACACATTGACACCGGTGTGTCAGACCCACTATACATGCTCCGGACACTGCGAGAGGGCTGTACAAACAATGATCACACGCACGGCACAGCGGACACACCAGGAACCGCGGTGTTGGCCGTCGAATGGCGCTAGCTGCGCAGCATTTGTGCACCGCCGCCGTCAGTGTCAGCCAGTTTGCCGTGGCATACGGAGCTCCATCGCAGTCTTTAACACTGGTAGCATGCCGCGACAGCGTGGACGTGAACCGTATGTGCAGTTGACGGACTTTGAGCGAGGGCGTATAGTGGGCATGCGGGAGGCCGGGTGGACGTACCACCGAATTGCTCAACACGTGGGGCGTGAGGTCTCCACAGTACATCGATGTTGTCGCCAGTGGTCGGCGGAAGGTGCACGTGCCCGTCGACCTGGGACCGGACCGCAGCGACGCACGGATGCACGCCAAGACCGTAGGATCCCACGCAGTGCCGTAGGGGACCGCACCGCCACTTCCCAGCAAATTAGGGACACTGTTGCTCCTGGGGTATCGGCGAGGACCATTCGCAACCGTCTCCATGAAGCTGGGCTACGGTCCCACACACTGTTAGGCCGTCTTCCGCTCACGCCCCAACATCGTGCAGCCCGCCTTCAGTGGTGTCGCGACAGGCGTGAATGGAGGGACGAATGGAGACGTGTCGTCTTCAGCGATGAGAGTCGCTTCTGCCTTGGTGCCAATGATGGTCGTATGCGTGTTTGGCGCCGTGCAGGTGAGCGCCACAATCAGGACTGCATACGACCGAGGCACACAGGGCCAACACCCGGCATCATGGTGTGGGGAGCGATCTCCTACACTGGCCGTACACCACTGGTGATCGTCGAGGGGACACTGAATAGTGCACGGTACATCCAAACCGTCATCGAACCCATCGTTCTACCATTCCTAGACCGGCAAGGGAACTTGCTGTTCCAACAGGACAATGCACGTCCGCATGTATCCCGTGCCACCCAACGTGCTCTAGAAGGTGTAAGTCAACTACCCTGGCCAGCAAGATCTCCGGATCTGTCCCCCATTGAGCGTGTTTGGGACTGGATGAAGCGTCGTCTCACGCGGTCTGCACGTCCAGCACGAACGCTGGTCCAACTGAGGCGCCAGGTGGAAATGGCCTGGCAAGCCGTTCCACAGGACTACATCCAGCATCTCTACGATCGTCTCCATGGGAGGATAGCAGCCTGCATTGCTGCGAAAGGTGGATATACACTGTACTAGTGCCGACATTGTGCATGCTCTGTTGCCTGTGTCTATGTGCCTGTGGTTCTGTCAGTGTGATCATGTGATGTATCTGACCCCAGGAATGTGTCAATGAAGTTTCCCCTTCCTGGGGCAATGAATTCACGGTGTTCTTATTTCAATTTCCAGGAGTGTATTTCATCAATAATGAGCCAAATTACGTCCACATCGAAGGCTATATCCTATAATCTTGCCGTTTTTTTCACCTCATCCACTTCATAAGATGGCCACATTTGTCTGATAGTGCCGTATGACTCATGTCACAAAGGAGCTTTGCAGTTTGATCCACAGATCCAAGCCACTTTCCTTTCAGAGGGAACCTCTGCATGTTTTACATCATTACATATCTGAATGCCCTACAAATAATGTTTCAAAATTTCCATTCTTTCACAGTATATTAGTTTTGAAATTACATCCATACATTCATTACAATTATGTAAAAGATCATAAATAATTAATAAAACACTTACATAGCTATTACACCATAGAGCTTGTTGATACAGAAGTCACATTGAGTAAAACAGACAAAGAAGTTAAATAAATCCGTTTTAGGTGGTATAGATGATAGGGTTATAGCACCACCAAAAAGAGTAATGCCAATAATGGTTTAAATACTGGAGGAAAAAAAAAATACTTTAAGTTCTCCAGTATGAGTAACATGTCATGATTAATAATGCCAACTCCACAAACAAATTTAGATTATTTTCTGAATAAATATCGCTGTCCATTCAAGGATAAAATATAAACAATATCATGAAATATAACTTCGCTTCATTTTGCTATGGGAATTCCACTGATCACACATTATCCACTCTGCCTCTGGAGAGGCCGTGTGTTACTCTCCACGAAGTGGGCAGGTGATTACAATCTTCACAGCTGTTGCTCTTAGCAACCTCTTCTTTGGCGCCTCCCTTTTCACTCCTTCTTTTTGAATGACTGTTTCTCTGCTAGATATCTGTTAGAAGGCGAACTTGTTAACATACTAGACTGGTTTCCTTTGCGTTCCATCTTCTCTCCAGTCTGCTTCACACGGCGATGAATGTCCATTTGTGGATAGGTGGGAGGGTCCTCGCTCCTGGTTTGGCGTAGAGGAAGTTATGGCTTTGGAAGGTCCTGGCTTTTGGTTTGGTGTGGTGGGAATTATCTGTGGAAAAGACATTCATGTTCAGAAAAAACAGAACACCTTGAACGACTGGTGATAGGACGTTCACATTCACAGGAAATGTACATAAGTATGCCCTGCAGAAATGATCAGCATTTGAACCATGTCAGCTCGCGGGTTCAGTGTCAACAACGATTTCGCGTCGCAACACAACCTACCGGTAAAATTTGCCTGCGGCTCTCGTTGTCGCTATAAACCAAAGACGTGCAGGATGCCTCGCAGAAGTCTGTGCGAACTGTACCGTCAAATCAGTGAGTTTGGAAGAGGGCGAATTATTGGAATGAGAGAATGTGATGGATGCAGCCAGGAACCTGCTTATAATGTGGAACGAAGTGTTTCGGCAGTGCAACGGGTGTGTGCAGAATGGTTCACGGAAGACCGTGGAACACGACGAGATGGGTCAGGTCGCAGCAGCCAGGCCACACCCCGAGAAGACGTTCATCTCGTCGGAACGGCATTGCGGGACAGATATGCGTCTTCCTCGACTGTGGCGCAGCAGTGGAACAGTACACTATTAGGGATTGACAGTCAGCAGCCGTTTATTACAGCATGGGTTACGTGTGCATCGTCCACTTCTCCTCCTGCCTTTGACGAATGTGCAGAGACATGCTAAATGGCATTGGTGTATGGAACGACGTCACTGGGGGCAGGAATAACATCAGATAGCATTTTCGGACGAATCTAGTGCGTTTGTTTGAAAATGATGGCCGCATTTCGGTTCGCCATAGACAGGGGGAGCGGCATCACAGTTACTACATTAACATGAGACATACAGCGTCAACTCAAGGCCTTGTGGTGTGGTGTGCTGTTGGGTACAACCACAAATCACAGTTGGTGCGTGTCCAGGGCAGTGTGACCAGTGTGACGTACGTGAACGACATCCTGCATCCTGTAGCCACACCCTTTCAGCACAACACCCCAGATGCAATTTTTCAACAGGACAATGCACAATTATGTGTTGCTGCACAAAAACGTGCCTTCGTGGTGTCACAGAATGTCAGGTTTTTGCCCTGGCCCATCAAATCACCACAATTGTCACCAATCGAAAATGTGTGGGATGTGGTTGGCTGGTGGATTTAAAGAGGGGGCGAAGGGACCAATCTGCTAGGTCATCGGTCCTTTGATCCTATTAAAACAATTCCACAATGCTAAGAGTAAAAGAAAAGAAACTTACGACACAGTACTGGGAGAATGAAAGACCCCAAGAACGACAGTAGGGCAACAAACAGTACAATGGACAAAACAGGAAAACAAAACAACAGAGGCGCAACACACAGGTAGCAGGGATTAAAACAAGAGAGCAGATGACCATGGGTTCCTGATCAAGAGAATAAAAAAGATAAGCCAGCCACTTTGAACACATTAAAACCTACTGCCTAAAAGCACTAGGGAGGAGGACACACAGGGACAAATGACATGCGCTAAAACTTATATAGAATGATAAAAATGGTTCAAATGGCTCTAAGCATTATGAGACTTATCATCTGAGGTCATCAGTCACCTAGACGTGGAACTACTTAAACCTATCTAACCTAAGGACATCACACACAACCATGCCCAAGGCAGGATTCGAACCTGCGACTGTAGCAGCAGCGCGGTTCCGGACTGAAGCGCCTAGAACCCCTCGGCCACAAAGGCCGGTGGATGATAAAACCCACCCTCACGTATAAAACGCAAAAATAAATCAGCCGATGAGGCGTTGTCAGATAAAATTAACGGTAACGAGTCCGGTAAGCGGAGATTGTGGCGCATGGCAGCCAAAGTAATACAGCACAACAGAATAAGGGCCACTGTTAACCAGGCACCACACCAACACCGAGGTGGGTCTTCATGGCACAGCCTTTGGTCACCCAACTGTGATCAATGCAGAGCCAACAGGGAACCACAGAGCCCCTGCGAGAGGCCTGCATAGAGGATTTCTACAGATTCGTAGTGGCATTTAGTTTGTTATACATACTGAGGGTACGCCATTCCATCTTGCGGGGTAATTTGGAATGCAGGTCAGTTACAGGGATGCCGATCTCCGTAAGTGGTTTCCATGTAGCCTCTTTGGCCAGCCTGTCAGCAAGTTCATTGCCGGGGATTCCGATGTGTCCTGGGGTCCAGACAAACACCACTGAACGACTGGATCGTTTCAGGGCATAGATGGGCTCCTGGACAGTCGCTACAAAAGGATGGCGAGGGTAGCACTGGTTGATAGCTTCTACGCTACTCAAGGAGTCACTACTGAGAAGAAACGACTCACCAGGGCATGAATGGATGTGCTCAAGAGCACGAGATATGGTCGCCAGCTCTGCAGTGAAAACACTGCAACCATCTGGCGAGGAGTGCTGTTCAATATGTCCTCTGTGAACGTAGCGAAGCTAATATAACCATAAGCCATCTAGCCATCGGTGTAAACCACTTCAGAGCCCCAAGATACATCAAGAATCGAGAGGAAGCGACAGCAGAGAGCCGCAGGATTAACTAAGTCCTTAGGGCCATGCGAAGGTGCCAGACGAAGCTGCAGCCTAGGTTTACACCACAGAAGTGTATGTGAACGAACTTGGAGTAGAGATGGTAAAGGGGAGGACTCCAACTCAGACAGAAGGGATCGGAAATGAACCGCAATCACAATCCCTGACCTGGACCACCAATGTGAGATATGAACTGCAATGGTTGGGATAAGGAGACGGGAATTGGGATGCCCAGGAGAGCTACGAATGTGTGCAACGTAACTAGCCAGCAGTTGTGCAGGCCTCATTGCAATGGAGGGACTCCAGCCTCCACCATTACACTGGTCACTGGACTCGTCCTAGAAGTTCCAGTCACTAGTCGAACTCCGCAGTCCTGCACTGGGTCCAGTAAATGCAACGCTGAGAGCGGCGCCGAACCACAAACCACATTCCCATAGTCAAGGCGGGATTGAACAAGGGCTCTGTAGCGCTACAGCAGCGTAGAGCGATCAGCACCCTAGCTGGTGTTGGCCAGGCAGCGGAAGGGATTGACATACTGCCAGTATTTCTGCTTGATCTGACGAAGATGAGGAAGCCAAGTTAAGTGGGCCCCGAAAACCAGTCGTAAGAATCGATATGTCTCCACTTCAATGAGTGGATCGTCATTAAGGTACAGTTCTGGTTTCGGATGAATGGTACAACGCAGACTAAAGTGCATGTCACATGACTCCACGGCTAAAAACTGCAAACCGTGGGCTAGAGCCCATGACTGTGCCTTGTGGATGGCTCCCAGTAGGCGCCACTCAGCAACACCAGTACTGGAGTAGCAATAGGAAATGCTGAAGTCGTCTGCACACAGAGAAGGTGACACAGACGGCCCTGCAGCTGCATTTGGGCAGCTAATAGCCACTAAAAATACTCCCCTCCTGCGCATGGGGGGAACTATGCGAGGCACCAACTTGGACATGTAAAGTACGGGACGACTGGAAGTTTTGAACAGAAGTCGGGAACAGTCACTCATATAATGTAACGAGGATATGATGTCACCAGGTCTTTTCATAAGCTTTCCTTAAATCAAAAAAGACGACAAGCAGGTATTGGTATCTGGAAAAAGCTGTCCAGATGGCAGACTCGACGGACACGAGATTATCAGTGGTAGAGCGGCCCTGGCGGAAACCACCCTGGCATGGTGCCAGTCGGCCCCGTGACTCCAGGAGCCAACACAACCGTTGGCTCACCATACGTTCTAACAGCTTACAAAGAGCGTTGGTGAGGCTGATGGGCCAATAACTTTACTCATCTGGCTGGTTTTTACCAGGTTTAAGCACTGGAACGATGGTGCACTCCCGCCATTGCGATGGGAGTATGCCATCACTCCAGATGCGGTTGAAGATGACGAGGATATGTCGCTGGTAGTATGACGAGAGGCGTTTAAGCATCTGAGTGTAGATCCGTAGCCCCGGAGCTATGTTGGGGCAAGGTGCAAGGGCACCGAGGAGCTCCCACTCAGTAAATGGAGCTTTATATGGGTCGCTGTGGTGTGCAGTGAATGAGAAGAGTTTCACTTCCATCCGCCGTTTGAGGGTGCGAAAGGCTTGGGGGTAATTCTCGAAAGCTTGGTGGAGGGGGGGGGGGAGGTAATTCTCCAAAGCAGAAGCTCCAGCACAGTGCTCAGCAAAGTGCTCGGCGACTGTGTTTGCGTCGGAAGATAACACACCATTGATGTTAATGCCAGGGACACTCCTTGGGGATCCAATGGTTGAGACGTACCTCTCCCAACGCTCCTGTTTACATCTTTTTATGAGCAGGCGAACACGGGCATGGAGCAATTTAAAGGTTATTAGGTGTTTCAGGGCCGGGTGCCACTCATGTAACCGTAGAGCTTGCGTACGCCCTTTAATGGTCTCAACGATTTCAGGCGACCACCAAGGCACTGTAGAGTAGTGTGCTTGTTCTTATCACAAAACTATGTGTAAACAGTGTGTACTATGGTATTTACATGTATGATTAGTTTAATTTGTGCATATAAAGGAAAATAATTTACTTGCAGTGCTCAACATAAATGAATAGACTAAGTTTGAGTTTTATAGAGGAAACAGAATGTCGAAAAAAATGTTCAAATGGCTCTGAGCACTATGGGACTTAACATCTGAGGTCATCAGTCCCCTAGAACTTAGCACTACTTAAACCTACTGTAACAGGGGTCCCATGGTCAAGTCCCCATATGGAACCATGAGGGTATAAAATAAATAAAATAAAATAAAATAAAATATTAATTATGTATTATTGTATGATAGTGATTGGTTGTAATTAATATTTACGTGACGTTTGATTATTCGGTATCAGACGCTTGACAATGGCTTTTTCGTAAATGTAATGTTATTCGTAGTTGACCGTGAAATAAGACTCAAATAATCGGACTTCGTATTTAAATCGTTTCCAAAGACTGCTGCGGTAGGTGCGGACTCAAATCTAAATCTCAATATTAGAATAATTTGCCAGCCATGTCAATACGTCGTACAGAGGTGACTGTCTACTAAACATAAAAAGTTTACACAGTTAGTTAAATCAGATATATTCAATGAATAAGCCTACAGTTCATAATCCTACTTACTTTTATAAATATAAATTCTTTTCAGAATCGAGTGCCTAGTATGGTTGCAACTCGCAGTAATTTTCTATAACATGAAATATGGCGGTGTGCCAGACAATAAACTAAAATACGTGCTTCTCCTTCTTTAATCAAACATACGAGTAACGAAAATGTGCTTTTGTTTTATCAGCGACACAGCGCTGCAGTTGTGTGCCATAGGCTTTATTTATTTGTCACTGATTATTTATTTAATTAATATCTCGCGTTTCCGAGGAAACTCACGCTCGGCATGCAAATGTGCCTTTATAAGGGCTACCTTTCGAATTTTTCTTCGTTATTGTGGCGCATGAACAACAACAATGGAGTTAAGTTGCTTAAACACTTCCATATCTATAGCGACCAGCAATGGGGAAACGAACACATGGATCACCAGAATAACTGCACTGATGTCGACTCGTGCGTGCAGCAGTCTGAGCTATGGCCACTGATATCACTGCATGCTGAAGCCACACAGTGTGGGATCGGCTATTTAGGGATGGTACTTGTCAATACCTCGACACTTCACTGCAAATCTATTGCACTCTTCGTTTCGCTGAGTTTATTATACGGTTCATGGACGTTGTTACTGATTTTGTATTTCTCTCTTGGTTCTTGCTTTTGAATGTTTGCACTAACTTACCACATGTTGACTGCTATCACACTTCTTTGAAGCATAAGAGTCAAACTTCCATTTGTCAGTTCTTCTAAAAAAGTACGATATTATGAACTTAGGGGCAGCATTTTTGCTCTTCTGTCTGTTGTATGCTGAACTGACTAGATTCGTCATACTTTTCGTTCCATAGATTCACAGCCAGGAGATCCTCAAGAAGTTACAAAAATCAGGAAACAATAATACATGTTTACAAAGAAAATAAGGTATTGTAATGACTGTGCCACATGTCCAAAGCGAAACTATCCTCATGAGTGTGGAATAAATCAGAAATTCTTAAACGTATTTTCACTTAAATAGTAATAAGGAACTTGTCAGACACACAAATTTACAACATTATGCGATACATACGATAATTTTGGGCTATTGTAGCCACACATCACTAAAGTGAAAAAAATTGTGTGCGAGGTCTATTTACATTGGCTATATTACTGCACTGAAAACCAACAGTGGCCAGATGTTACGAGACCTTTAGTCTATTTATCATATAAACACATCAGTCACTTCCTCTAAGATATTCTGCAACGTTGTAGAATGACTGATCCCCTGATAATGGGTCAGAAACCAAACATTATTAGTATTTAAAGTGTGTGTGGCTGCTGGCAAGCTATTAAAATGTGTGCTCTGAATAATGTTAATTTTTCTGTACCAAACTAGTGACATTAAATATTTAGAAGAGTATTCTCTTTTCTCTTACCAATTGCATAAGCTGATCACTCGGAAAGAAAGAGTGTATTTTATTTATGACTAATTTCATTAACGAAAACACATATTGGGAAGCAGTAGTCAGTATCTGCACTTGTTTGGACAGACCCGTGTAGGAAATTCTTAGTTGACACAATAAATAATTCGTGTCATATGTTTTAGAACATGGAAAACTTAGCCTGGTGTGGTGAGTTACCCAAAGAATATCCTGGATTACATTATGAAATGAAATTAAGCAAATCGTGGAACCTATTTTTATATCATCCATGTGTGGCAACATCTGCATTGAAAATAAAAATTTGTAGAGGTGCTTCAGGTGTTTCATGTTAGATTCCTAACAGTTAAATATATTATTAAACTTCAGTCCTAATAATTTAACAGTGTAGATCTCTTATATCTGCGTGTCCTCATAATTTAGGAGTTTACAGGTATAGAGCACAATATCTGAGCAGTTTAATAACAAAGAATTGGTTAGGGGCTATTTATTAATTAATGTGAACATTTCATTAACAGATTGCCCTTAAACTATACTCCAGTGGTAATTTACTGAAATATTTGTATCAACTGGAAACAAAACAAATTTCACGTATGGGAATGTCAGTGATGAGAGTTTATATATATGAGAAAAGTAATGGTGCCATGTAATAAATTCTCAGTTGTATCACGCCGGATAGCTTAATCCAAGACTCATTCCTAATGACACACTGTGTTCCGAGTCAGAGAGATATGATACAACCATTCTCCACCAGTTCCTGTTGCACCAAAGTATCTTAATTTGCTTATAAGCTTATTGTAATTCCCTTTGTCAAATGCTTTGAAAGACCATAAAATATACTAGTAATCAGTAGTTTGTTGACTACTGAATTAAGTAAGGACTCGCTATATGTGTACATACTAAGTGGTTATAATTAAACTCCACTACTCTTAGGTGTCCGGTGGCGGATATAATTACCATACAGCAATGAAACTTGGTAGATACTATAATGCGGTAATGGAGAACCGACGTATGCTGGATACCAATTAGTTCCAGTTTCGGCTACCATTTATAATCAAGCCCTGTGAATTCATGGAAAACTTATAGAAATGTTTTCATGTGTAGTATACTGGCAGACTCACTAACTATTGCCACCAAGAATAGCTCCGAAAGTATGCTAGGAGCTACAAAGCTTGTGGGACAAAAGTTGCGTGGGACAACGAGGGCCATAATATAACGTTGGTTTTTGTTGCTAGGTAGCGTCGCGTCAGAGATATGCAGGACAACTTTTTTTTTAATGGGCTGCTACAGTTTGGTACTTATTTTCTGATAGTGGCTATCGAGACGAATCCAATTATGTGCAACAGTAAGGTCTTTGAAGGTCAACGAAGGTCACAAAGGTGGCATGAACGTCCATTTACAGAAGGTATCAAAGCGGTGCTGCAATCTTCTTATCATGGATTGAGCGATATTCCTTAACACATCAGCACTTATCAAAGCACATGCTCTGACAATTCAGTCTCTCATATCTTCAGGTGTAGTTGGAATGTCTTTATAAACAATGTCTTTTACGAATCCCTACAAAAAAAATCTGGTGAATGAGCCGACCACGAAACATCTCCTCCGCTTTCAATCCAACGATTTGGGAATTGTCTCTGGAACTCATTTCTAGTCATCAGCGAAAAATGTGCCGGACACCCATCATGTTGATACCACATTCTCTTCATTGTTGCTAAAGGTACTTCTTTCAATAATAGACCTAATGTTTCTTCCAGGAATGTGGTATACTTCCTACAATTAAGATTTCCTTCGATGAAATAGGGGCATATAATTCTGTCCGCCAGAATCCCACACCGTACATTCACCGACCACGGTTTCTGGTCTGCAATCTTCCGCATCTTCATGGATTTTCAGTTGCCCAGTAACGCATGTTATACAAATTAACATTTCCATAGTTCGTGAATGTAGCCTCGTTAGTAAATAAAATCAATAATAAAATTATAAACAGCCGACCAGTTGCAATGGATAAAGAAATCTTTACCTAGGTTTCAACAAATTTAAATTTGTCTTCTTCAGAAGGTGGCAATTTAAATTTGTTGAAACCTAGGTAAAGATTTCTTTATCCATTGCAACTGGTCGGCTGTTTATAATTTTATTACGTGGAACCGTTGCTGTTGTGCAGCTATGTTTAAAATACTGAAATAAAATCAAATTAATAAATGTGTCATCCCTCTGAAGCTGAAGTTGAGCACATTGACAGAATTCAGTGCAACACAGACAGTCCGTACCAGTTAATTCTTGGTGGAGACTGATATGGTAAGGATGATATTTGTGGCGATACAGAGAACGAACAACACACTCTCGCTCATTCCAGATTCCCTTTCAATTTGACGCAAACTAATATAAGAATCTGGAATCACAGTGGCAAGAGTACCAATTTCCGTTTCCTCGTTAGTAACTTTCCTTTGCCGGATGGGTTAAAGATCCAGTTGTTCTCAATTTATCATACACATATTTAAATGTACGACGTGTAGAGTGAGTACGGTGAGGGCATCTTTCAGCGTTTAAGTCTCTAGCTCGCACTGAATTTCGTTGGTATTCTCTATAAATGAGAAACATATCGACTTTTTCTTCGAAGGAATCCATCATTTACATTCGCTTGATTCGACGATAGCAGTCTTACCGTTCCTATTAGTGTTGTATTCCAAAACTGTGGAATGCTGTTTACATGTCAATGGCACGAGATGGATACGCCATATTCGTCGAATATTTACTATTTGCGCGATATACGAGACAGAATTGTCAGAGCATGTGCTTCACTAAGTGATAAGGAATACCACTCAATCCATGATAAGAAGGTTGCAGCACTGCATTGATACCAATGGTCATCACTTCGAACTCCTTCTGTTGAATGGACGTTTATGCCACATTTTTTACCTTCGTTGACCTTAGAAGACTTTACTGTTGGACATCGTTGTATTCGTCTCGATAGCCGCTATCAGAAAATAAGTACCAAACTATAGCATCCCATTTAAAAGAAAACAAAGTGTGCCTTCATATCTCGGACGCGACCCCACCTTGCAGCGAAAAACCAGCGTCATATTACGGCCCCCATTGTCCCATGCAGCTTTTGCCCCACATAGGTCTCAACTCCTATCATACTTCGCAGTTATTAGTGACTCACCCTGTATTAGGAATGGGACGTGGACAGAAAACGTCAAAAAAGCGAGGAAGGCCTAATGCTGATATTATTTTTAACCAACACTAACAAAATTTGTCCAAGTACCAGAAACGACAACGAGACGCTGCATCCGTAAAACAACATGATCGGCAGTTGCTCGCAGCAGTTCTGGTGGATGCTGGGCAACGTGTGTCTGTGTAACGGCCTTCAGACCAGACAGACACTGAACGTGTCCCAGGCAAACACTACCTCTTAGATATCCTCAGAGTCAAAAGTCTCACGGATTCAGATCAGACCATGCATTTGGAAAACTTCTGGAGGTAACACGTTTTTTGAAGGTTACATTAAGCAGATATTTCACTGGTGACCGAAATGAGGTGTTGCCCCATCTTGCATGGTTGGTTGGTTGATTTGGGGGGGGGGGGGGAGGGGGGGGTCAAACAGCGAGGTCATCGGTCACATCGAATTAAGGAAGGAAGGGGAAGGAAGTCGGTCATGCCATTTCACGGGAACCATCCCAGCATTTGCCTGAAACGATTTAGGGAAATCGTGGAAAACCTAAGTCAGGACGACTGGACGTGAGTTAGAACCGTCGTCCTCCCAAATGCGAGTCAGGTGTGCTAGCTTACTGTACGACCTCGCTCGGTGTTTTTGCATGAAAACAGGATATCCACACAGTTGTGCTCTTTCAAAGCCTGAGTGCGATGCTGCACAAGTAGGTTTCCAGAACATTGAGACAGCGTTGTTCACCAGACAGGCCCCCTTGGTGTAATCTCTCCAAAGAAGAATGGACCAAGGATAAAGCCGCTTGTGAATCCTTGCCATACAGTCACATACGGGAAGTGCAATGGCTACTCGTGCACAACACCCAGCTTAACGGTACCCAAAATACGGCAGTCCTGTGTATTCACTGTATCCTGCAGCGTAAAATCTGCTGCGCCATTCCTTAAAATATTTCCTGACCACATGTCATTAACTTCGTTCCATGCCATTAATCAAAGAGCCAATTCAGAACGTTGCTACAGATCGTGAGGTTCCAGTTGATACACAGTATGTATATTGTAGGATTACCAATATAAAGCAGACTGCAAAACTTTCCATACTGTTGACTATGGGGTGGACAATTCTCGTGACATAGCACAGGCACTAACACTAGCCAGAGTACATCCTGTACGTTCAGTTACAGCAACCGCAATCTCACCGGTAACTTCAGCGGGATATGACGCCTTCATCTTTCAGGAACCATTGCAAGTGCACCCGTGTTTTAGAATTTCGCTGTCGTCTTCTTCAAACCATTGAAAGACATTTGACGCTTCCTCTGATCTTTCAGTCAGTCATACCCTCTCAATGTAGCACAGTAATTGGTGCTGTTCACATAAGACAGTTTCACTGAAAGTGCACGGATTCTCTTCTCGATAGCCGTACTGTCCACTCACATCATGGTTTGTCAAATGAGAGTGTGGATGTCATACCGTCATACAAACCATCTGCAGTGCCAAATCTGCCTGTGACAGTCAAAACTGGAGTAACTTTTTTTCCAGTTTTCAGAAATATTCCACAGATAAATAACTGATTACACAAGTAACTTATTGTGTTACTCATCTCAGAATAACATTGTTAAATTAACTTTGTTGATATTGTATTTTGTTTGTGAATGTTTTCAGATATAAGAAGAGACATCTAGTACGGCTTTATAGAGAGTAGCTGTGTTTTCTCCTGCTCTGTTATGTCCGTGGCTTTGGTCACCATCAGCTACACATAAAAATTATTTGCATCGCTTGTTTGCTTCACAATTGAAAATAGATTTATTCTTGCAGATGGAAGGAGTTTACCATTCGACTGGGAAGCATTCGTCGGGATAGGAACGAGAGCACATCCTGGATCGTGGTCGCGAGCTGGGTCGTGGCCCACCCGGACTACGACACGGAGGCCTACTACGGCCACAACGTGGCTGTTATATTCCTGCCCCAGAGCGCCCCCCTCAGCAGTGAGTAGCGAGAAAGCACAGTAGCGCTCTTGCTTCATAGTGAGAGCGACAGACACACACATGTACAGGGTGTCACAAAAAGGTACGGCCAAACTTTCAGGAAACATTCCTCACACACAAAGAAAGAAAATATGTTATGTGGACATGTGTCCGGAAACGGTTACTTTCCATGTTAGAGCTCATTTTATTACTTCTCTTCAAATCACATTAATCTTGGAATGGAAACACACAGTGTCCGCAGCTCGTGGTCGTGCGGTAGCGTTCTCGCTTCCCGCGCCCGGGTTCCCGGGTTCGATTCCCGGCGGGGTCAGCGATTTTCTCTGCCTCGTGATGACTGGGAGTTGTGTGATGTCCTTAAGTTAGTTAGGTTTGAAGTAGTTCTAAGTTCTAGGGGACTGATTACCATGGATGTTAAGTCCCATAGTGCTCAGAACCTTTTTTTTTTTTTTGAAACACACAGCAACAGAACGAACCAGCGTGACTTCAAACAGTTTGTTACAGGAAATGTTCAAAATGTCCTCCGTTAGCGAGGATACATGCATCCACCCTCCGTCGGATGGAATCCCCGATGTGCTGATGCAGCCCTGGAGAATGGCGTATTGTATCACAGCCGTCCACAATACGAGCACGAAGAGTCTCTACATTTGGTACCGGGGTTGTGTAGACAAGAGCTTTCAAATGCCCCTTTTCTTTATTTGTGCGTGACGAATGTTTGCTGAAAGTTTGGCTGTACTTTTTTGTAACACCCTGTATACATAGATAAATTGATAGACAGAGGGAGAGAGAGAGAGAGAGAGAGTGTAGTGACTGAGTGAATGTCATGTATGGCAGTCTTGCAAATCAATATGTGCATTCTAAAAACTTATAGTTTGTTTTTACACAGTCAAGTGACATTAATGTGATCACCACCTATGTTCAGCGTCAGTACAATAACGAAACACAGATGACAGGTCGCAGCATTAGCAGTGCAGGGCACATAAAGGGTATTGGGGGGAGGGAGGGGGGGGGCAGGGGGATGTGGAAACAGTGCAAATGTTATAATGCGGAAGTGAAGCGATTTGCCTGACAACCAGTGCCGATGTCA
This sequence comes from Schistocerca americana, assembly GCF_021461395.2. Lineage (NCBI taxonomy): Eukaryota > Metazoa > Arthropoda > Insecta > Orthoptera > Acrididae > Schistocerca > Schistocerca americana. Next base: position 200,842,682 of record NC_060127.1, read on the forward strand.
TAATGTGGAAATGGAGCGATTTGCCTGACGTCTACAAAGGCATGATCACTGATTTTTAGGACAAGGGTGGAAGCATTCCAGGAATGTCTAAGTTTGTTAAACGTTCACTTGCAGCCATTGTTAAGGTACAACATGCATGGCATAAAGGTGCTATCCAAAACTGGTGATAAGGCGTTTGCCGTGAACCATGGACCATATATGAACGACGACTGCGGAGATGTGTCTGGGCAAATAGATGTGCATGTGTTGAGCAACTGGCCACCCAGATTACGCAAAGAGCTACCAACAGGGCAGCATATGGGCCTCTGCAGCAGACAGCTGGTTCATGCACCCATGAAGACTGCTGTCCATTGGCGACAAAGGCTGGAATTCGCACGCCAATACTGCAACTGGACGTCCGAGTGGCGACAGGTTCCCTTTCCAGATGAAAGTCGTTCTATATTCGATCAGGCAAATGGCTGATTGGTTGTACAACGTGAAACGTCTGAAAGTAAATACCCTGCAACAATCAGCAGAAAGGTCTGGGCCAGAGAATAGAGCGTAATGGTCTCACGAGCGTTTTTTGTGGCATTAAATGGGTGATCTCGCCATTCTGGAAGTCACACTAGATCAACACAAGTATGCTTCCATCCTTGGGAGCCATGTCCACCCCTCGATGCAGTTCCTTTTTCCTCAACACGATTGCATCTACCAGTAGGGCAGTGCAACATGTCACACAGCTCACAGTGTATGTGCGTGGTTCAAAGAGCAGCAGAGTGCGTTTACTGTATCCCTTGGCAGACAGGCTCCTTGTATATGAAACTCAAAGAGGAACTGTGGTAACACATTGGACTGTTGGCACAATGGATCCTCAACTGAGAAACATCACGCAACTGGCCACAGCACTAGAGTTGGCATAGCGCCACATCGCTGTCAGTGCTGCGCAGAACTTCATTCACTGTCTTCCTGCATGCCTCACAGTCGTCCACACTGCAAAAGGTGGTTAGTAAGTATTTTGACAAGTGATCACATTAATGAAACGGCACGGTGTAATATAATACATAGTTGCTTTTCTTTCAGTTCTTTGTTTATTCAGGTTATTTTTATGATCTTTCATAGAAATTATCTTATTGTTCCACAATGATTAAATACCAGATGACATTAGAATAAATGTAGCACCTGACATGGTTGCATATCTGAACACTGTAAATCTTGGACGAATCTACAGATACACACATTTTTGTGTATCTGTGAAATCATGTTCACTGCTCGGTTACCTCCAACAAAGTGTTGCCGCACGTTGTGCGTTGGGACATGTCCGCAGTGTTGCCGAGGAGTTGCTGTTGAAACCTGTCCCACTCCTGAATGCTGGCTCTCCTGAAATCATCCAATGTGTAAAGGAAGTTCCTGTAATAATACACTGCAAGTTTCATTTAAACCTAAGCGTTTTAGATTGGGTGTATGTCATCATACAACTGAGACCATTCCACAAGCAGTGAACTGTCATGAGAATACAATAAGTTTTTTAATATTTCTCTGAAGAGTGACAGTGTGAAACCAAGGAAAGATCTCTACTTCCTCCAAGGAAAGAGCTACCACACGATAATATGTCCCCTTCCAGTCCTTCATAGTGCCCAGTTCATAAACAGAAGGAAGCATCTAATATGGTTTCCATGATAATGCTGCCACTGGATTGCACCACCGGATGCTGTGTCACGCAAGTCCAAGTGGCCTAATACTATGCCTTTGAAATCCACTGATGGTGTTCTTTTGCCCCTCCCCCCACATCATCTCTACTTATAAACTGAACGTAAATTCGAATATGCGAATGATACCTTCTCTACAACAACAAGGAGGTGGTATGAATTGCAAAGTTGTTCACTACCTGGAGCTGTATAGCTCTGTTTTCACGAGTGGCTTGCTGTACTGTGTCGCAGCTGTTACGGTCTGCAATGGTTGATGCCAAGCACAGTCGTAATTGCAATTGATGATCCTGATGGAGCCATTTTCCATCATACCTAGGTCCTCACAGCATACACCAGACAAGGCGGCATGACATAATCCCAATGCTTGAATGACAAAGTTAAAGTGTGCATCACCTTGAGCCACCCTGGAAACGACTGTGAACCAAATGCGTTGATTTCACATTGTTTGCCCATGTTATACCCAACTGTCACATATCTTGTGCAGGGTCCACCCACTCCAGCTACAGGGGGCTGATGACCAAGGACTTAGGTCCCCCCCCCCCTCCTTAAACCAACCAACCAACCAGTTATAGGGGTAGTGTAAATATAGTCATTCTGACACAGTCAGAAACTCTACAGACGCCCAATGACTTGTAAATCAGTTTTTGGCCTTATTTGAAAGTCATGCATGATATCATCGATGATCTTGAACTATTGATATCAACAGTGACATCACCGTTATCAGTGGGAAGGCGCAATCCTACCTAATCTCTAACAAATGATAGTGCCTTTCACTGAAACTGAAACTGAGCCAGTGAGACTCGCTTCATCTGTTTTGGGGTAAGCTGTTTTGTCCAGCTTAAGGAGGTAGCAAAAGTAAAAGGGTAGGTTCTATTAACAGTCGGCATCTGGAACACACAGCGAATGATGGCAACAAGGGACAGCAAACGACACCAGGTACACTCAGTGTGTATGTCTGCGAACCTCATTCACAGCGGCCATTGAGGGAAAAGGGTGCAACCAACTGCAGCTTATGGCACAACAAATGATGGCTGCCGTCTGTGCTCTGAGGTAATTCTTAAGTCATTCCAGGAAATGGCAGAGAAGGTCGAGAAGACCAGTCTCGCACATGGGCTTCCAAAGAAGCTCACAATTTGCAGCATTCTCTCCAGAACTGATCATGGCCATTTGGTAGTGAGTAGAGTGGAAGGACTGAAGCAGAGACTTTGAAAGTTCTGTGAAAAACTAGGTTGTCACTTCCTGGACTTGCTCCATAGGGTTCAGAACTGTAGGGTCCCCCTAAATGGGTTTGGTATGAACTACAAATCAGGGGTTGCTTCTCAGGTAGCTGGCTATATATGTGGTGCACACCAAGATTTTTTAGATTAGGCGACTCTCCATCTAATCCAGATAACGACAGCTGCAGGAAACCCATAACTATCAGTGTAGGATCGAAAGAAAGGCCTTCCACATGTGAGAGTATTAAAATCCTAATGGTAAACTGCCGCAGCTTTAGCAACAAAGTGCCACAGTTTCAAACGTTCATGAAAAGCAGTAAAGCTCACATAGTACTAGGTACAGAAAGCTGGTTGAAACCCAAAATTGATAGCAGTGAGATTTTCGGGGTGTATTTAAGTGTATATCGAAAGTATAGGTAAATGATAAATGGAGGTGGTGTATTTGTCGTAGTAGTCAAGAAACTCATATCCACTGAGGTAAAAATTGAAGGTGCATGTGCGATTGTTTGGGCAAGGCTCAATGTCAAGTATAGGCATTAAGTTATAATTGGATCCTTCTGTCGCCCACCACACTTATCTACTGATGTAGCCGAAAACTTTAAGGAAATCCTCAGTTCAGCTGTAGGTAAGTTCCATAATCACACTGTAATCAGTGGCAGAGACTTTGATCATCCAACTATTAATTTAGAAAATTACAGTTTTGTTAGTTGTGAGCGTGATAAGACATCCCATCAAACATCACTAAATGCCTTCTCTGGAATCTCCATAGAACAGATATTTAGGGCCCCATTCACGAAGGAAATATTGGAATTAATGGCAAGAAGTAGACGTGACCTCTTTGAGGATGTACACATCGAAACTGGTATCATAACCATGAAACGGTTGTGGCAAGAATAATTACCAATGTACAAATGACAGATAAAACACGCAGAAAGGTACATACGGTCAGTAAAGTAGATAAAAAAATCGGTAGTGTCATATCTCCATGAGGAACTAGAAACTAACAGCGCAGGGCAGGAACATGTAGAGGAACTACAGAAAGGTACATACTGTCAGTGAAGTAGATAAAAAAATTGGTAGTGTCATATCTCCATGAGGAACTAGAAACTTTCAGCACAGGACAGGAACATGTAGAGGAACTACAGTCAGTAAAGTAGATAAAAAAATCGGTAGTGTCATATCTCCATGAGGAACTAGAAACTAACAGCACAGGGCAGGAACATGTAGAGGAACTACAGAAAGGTACATACTGTCAGTGAAGTAGATAAAAAAATCGGTAGTGTCATGTCTTCATGAGGAACTATAAACTTGCAGCACAGGACAGGAACATGTAGAGGAACTATGGCTAAAGTTTAATAGAATGGTTGACCATGTTCTGGATAGATAAGTACCCAGTAGAACAGTTCATACTGGGAGTGATCCTTCGTGGAACACACTCACTATAAAGAAAATTGTAAAGAAACAGAAATCACTGCATAATTGGTGTAAAACAAAGCGTAGGGCTATAGATTGAGAGATGCCCAGTGAAATTCATTTGGCTGTCAAGAGGGCAATGTGTGATGTCTACAGTGACTATCGTAGCATAACATTGTCAAGTGATCTTTTGCAGAATCCAAAGAAATTCTGGCCATACTTACAGGTTGTTTTTTGCACCAAAGTTAGTGTCCAGTCCCTAGTGGATGAGACAGGTACTGAAATTCAGGACAGCATAAAAAAGACTGAATGCTTAACTCTGTTTTCAAGTATTTATTTACCATGGAAAACTCGGGAGGATTGCCCCATTTTAATCCTCGTACCACTGAAAAGATGAATTTGTCAGTGGCGTTGAGAAACTACTTAAAATTGAACAAAGCTCCAGGACTGGATGTAATCCCTGACAGATTCTATACTGAATTTTCGGCTGTGTTGGCCTCTCTTCTAATTATAGTCTATCGTAGATCCGCCGAACAAAAAACCATGCCCTTACCTGGAAAGAGGCACAGGTCACACCTGTCTACAAGGGGGGGGGGGGGGGTAGTAGAAGCGATCAACAAAACTACCATCCAAATTCATTGACATCCGTTTCTTTTACAATCCCAAAATATATTCTGAGGACAGACACAATGACGTATCTTGAACAAAATGACCACTTCAATGTCAACCAGCATGGATTTTTGAAACATCGAAACATGTGAAATCCAACTCGAAGTTTTCTCACATGGCATACTAAAAGCTTTGGATCAAGGCGATCAGATGGATGCTGTGTTTCTTGATTTCCGAAAAGCATTTGACTCACTACCACACCTACGCTTATTGTTAAAAGTGAGATCGTATGCGCCATCAAGTGAAATTGATGAGTGCATTGAGACTTTTTGGTAGGGACGACCAGACATATACGACGCAAAATACAAATAATGACTTAAGAATATGTGGCTGTCGAACATGGGTTTTACCTCCAATAGTATTCTGTAAACACTGAAATAGCGCCATGAAATCACCTTTTGTTTCACATCCCAATTGCTTACTGTCACGAACAGATGGCCCACTGTTAAAAAGCGACAGACGTTTGCCCTCTGTACCATAGGTGTTCTTATTGTTAACAACTGGAGTCTGTAAAGATTGGTTGTATGTATGGACTGCACACCTTTTAAGACACAACAGAGTCTTAAATTAATTTTTCTGCACATATATGACGTCACAAATTTCCAAAATGTTTTTAAAATTCGTCGGTAATACAAAAGTGGTATGTTTGAAACGATGTTTTTGGGAACTAGTTTGATATGAAATTAATTACTTTACCTCATCTGTGACGTCACAATATTCTTAAATACGTCAGAAAATGTAAGGTTTATGTTGCAGCAGTTTCAAAATGCCTAAAGTGTATTCATTATGTTGCAGCGGTATCTAAATGCCTAAAGGGTATTCAGTCTGTGCCAACAGTGTGATGTGTTATCTTTACATCAGAATTATTTTCCAAAGATGCCTTGCATGACTGTGAACTTAAGTATGAGTCAGGTAGAGAAGAGGAGAATGAATACAAAGTATTACTAGAAAAATACAATCGTTAACAACTAGTACCCAAAATTATTGGGATCTAGCAGAGGTTAAGTACAAGGAAAACGTTGTAAGGATGACATTATTTACTTCACCTCAGCTATGATATCACAATATTCTAAAAATGTATTAGCAGTTTACGTTGCAACAGTATCAGGGATGCGTATCCAGAAAGTAAGTTTTCTCATGTTGTTTTCTTCAATGTACACGTGCACTATATGATCAAAAGTATCCAGACGCTAGGCTGAAAATGACTTACAAGCTAGTGGCGCCATCAGTTGGTAATGCTGGAATTAAATATGATGTTGGCCCACCCTCATCCTTGATGATAGCTACCACTCTCTCAGGCATACATTGGATCAGGTGCTGGAAGGTTTCTTGGGGAACGGCAGCCCATTCTTCACGGAATGCTCCACTGAGCAGAGATACCGACGTCGATCGGTGAGGCCGGCACGAAGTCGGCCTTCCAAAACACCCCAAAGGTGTTCTAGAAGATTCAGTTCAGGTCTCTGTGCAGGCCAGTCCATTACAGGGATGTCATTGTCGTGCAACCACTCCGCCACAGGCCGTGCATTCTGAACAGGTGTTCGATCGTGTTGAAGGATGCAATCGCCATCCCCGAATTACTCTTCAACAGTGGGAAGCAAGAAGGTGCTAGAAACATTAATGTAGGCCTGTGCTGTGATAGTGCCAGGCAAAACAACAAGGGGTGCAAGCCCCCTCCATGAAAAACAGTCCCACACCATAACACCACAGCCTCCGAATTTTACTAATGGCACTACACACGCTGGCAGATGACGTTCACCGGGAATTCGCCATACCGACATCCTGCCATCGGATCGCCACATTGAGTGCCATGATTCGTCACTCCACACAACGTTTTTCCACTGTTCAATCGTCCAATGTTTACGCTCCTTACACCAAGCGAGGCGTTGTCTGGCATTTACCGGCGTGATGTGTGGCTTATGAGCAGCCGCTCGACCACGAGGTCAGCGTATACGTTTTTGTGCTGTACGTGTCCCTTCACGTTTCCACTTCACTATCACATCGGAAACAGTGGACTTAGGGATGTTTAGGAGTGTGGAAATCTCGCGTACAGACGTATGACACAAGTGACAACCAATCACCTGACCACGTTCGAAGTCCGTGAGTTCTGCAGAGCGCCCCATTCCGCTCTCTCACTATGACTAAGGACTACTGAGGTCGCTGATATGGACTACCTGGCAGTAGGTGGCAGCACAATGCACCTAATATGAAAAATGTATGTTTATGGGGGTGTTCGGATACTTTTGATCGCGTAGTGCGTTTAGCTGGAAAAATTGCACATGCCTCACAGATCTATGCCGCCTGGACAAGTACTATCTGATGCCAGTACAGCGCCAACAGTGCTACGAAATGGCGTCTTTTGCTCTCTCTCCCGCCGTCTTCGAGGTCCGGTCAGTGACAAGGTTCCTTAACGCACAAAAGTTAACGCCCATCGAAATTCATCGTCAGCTTTGTCAGGTCTACGGGCAGAACATAATGAGCTGATGGTGCGTCGCTGGTGTAGGCTTCTTTCCGACAGGTGATCAAAGTGCCCACGATGGGGAGCGAACAGGGTGACCGTCCCTCGCCATTTGGATGAGATGGTGCGGCAGCGCATCCTGGTGAACCGTCGCTTCGAGATTACGGAGCTCAGCAGCCAGTTTCCGCACATATCGCGATCCTTGTGCGCGAAACTGACACTAAGCACCTGCTGCTCGATTAATTGTGTGCCAGGTTCGTACCGAAAAACCTGACACTCGAGTACGAAACGAAGCGCTTCGGATCAGCACCGACCTTTCTGCAGTGGTATCAAGATGGTGGCGACGAGTTCCTCGACAGGTTGGTAGCAGGCGACGAGGCGTGGATTTCTCACTTGACGCCGGAAACCAAGCAGCAGGCAAACCGCTGGCGTCACAGTGGAGCCCTCGTCAAGACGAAATTCAAACAGGCTCTGTGGGTGCAGAAAGTAGTGTGCAAGGTGTTCTGGGGACAGGAAGGGCATTCTGTTCATTGACTTTCTGCACAGAGGTGACGCAGTGAACGCTGACCGTTACTGTGAAAAATGCGGAAACTGAACTGTGACGTGCCGTTCAGAGCAAGAGGCGCGCAGTGCCTACTGCACGTGTTGTGATGCTCGGTTCCAAACGGTTCGGCGCACATCAACTGTTATGCACAAGTTCGGATATATAAAAGTATTCAACCTGATAATGTACGTATTGTCATCAAATAACGTTGTTTTTCCATTTCCAGAAAATAATGCTCCATAAAAATAAAACGCAAACGATGAAAAGCCACACTGAGAAACTTCTAATGCCTTTTTTGAAACCGTGGCTTCTTAAAAAACTTGTAACCCAGCACACCTGCATCTAATAAAAGTACGAACAAACACATTACCACCGGCCGGTGTGGCCGAGCGATTCTAGGCGCTGCAGTCTGGAACCGCGCGACCGCTACGGTCGCAGGTTCGAATCCTGCCTTGGGCATGGATGTGTGTGATGTCCTTAGGTTAGTTAGGTTCAACTAGTTGTAAGTTCTAGGGGACTGATGACCTCAGAAGTTGAGACCCATAGTGCTCAGAGCCATTTGAACCATTTTTGAGCCAAACACATTACCAAACGCGATTTATTATAAGGAAGGAAGGAATAAGGTGTTCGATTTTAGAAATAAATAAATTGTTTAATCATGTTATATCATTTAAACTGCACAATGTCATCGTTTGTTTATAAATATACACACACGTGGCAGGCGACCAAAGACTGTAACAGTGAGAGACGTGATGTTTCAAAAGGAAATGTCAGAATTGATATTGCGAAACTAAAAGAAATTATTCAATTTTTGTCAGATTTCTCATATTTTGCAAGCACAAATAAGCTTCAAAAACAATATATTTCAACATCTTCAGCACTCACAGTATATCTACACTAATGGGCATTAAAATTGCTACACCACGAAGATGGCGTGCTACAGACGCGAAATTTAACCGACAGGAAGAACATGCTTTGATATGCAAATTATTAGCTTTTCAGATCAATCACACAACGTTGGCGCCGGTGGCGACACCTACAACGTGCTGACATGAGGAAAGTTTCCAACCGATTTCTCATACACAAACAGCAGTTGACCGGCGTTGTCTGGTGAAAAGTTGTGATGCCTCGTGTAAGAAGGCGGAATGCGTACCACCACGTTTCCGACTTTGATAAAGGTCGGATTGTAGCCTATCGCAATTACGGTTTATCGTATCGCGACATTGCTGCTCGTGTTGGTCGAGATCCAATGACTGTTAGCAGAATATCAAATCGGTGGGTTCAGGAGGGTAAAACGGAAGGCCGTGCTGGATCCCAACGGCTCCGTATCACTAGCAGTCGAGATGACAGTCATCTTATCCGCATGGCTGTAACGGATCGTGCAGCCACGTCTCGATCCCTGAGTCAACAGATGGGGACGTTTGAAAGACAACAACCATCTGCAGGAACAGTTCGACGACGTTTACAGCAGCATGGATTATCAGCTCGGAGACCACGGCTGCGGTTACCCTTGACGCTGCATCACAGACAGGAGCGCCTGCGATGGTGTACTCAACGACGAACCTGGGTGCACGAATAGCAAAACGTCATTTTTTCGGGTGAATCCAGCTTTTGCTTACAGCATCATGATGGTCGCATCCGTGGTTGGCGACATCGCAGTGAACGCACATTGGAAGCGTGTATTCGTCATCACCATAATGGCGTATCACCCGGCGTGATGGTATGGGATGCCACTGGTTACACGTCTCGGTCACCTCTTGTTCGCATTGACGGCCCTCTGAACAGTGAACGTTACATTTCAGATGTGTTACGACCCGTGGCTCTACCCTTCATTCGATCCCTGCGAACCCCTACATTTCAGCAGGTTAATGCACGACCGCATGTTGCAGGTCCTGTACGGGCCTTTCTGGATACAGAAAATGTTCGACTGCTGCCCTGGCCAGCACATTCTCCAGATCTCTCACCAATTGAAAACGTCTGGTCAATGGTGGCCGAGCAACTGGCTCGTCACAATACGCCAGTCAGTACTCTTGATGAACTGTGGTATCATGTTGACGCTGCATGGGTAACTGGCTCGTCACAATACGCCAGTCACTACTCTTGATGAACTGTGGTATCGTGTTGACGCTGCATAGGCAGCTGTACCTGTACACGCCATCCAAGCTCTGTTTGACTCAATGCCCAGGCGTATCATAGCCGTTATTAAGGCCAGAGGTGGTTGTTCTGGTTACAGATTTCTCAGTATGTATGCACCCAAATTGCTTGAAAATGTAATCACATGTCATTTGCAGTATAATATATTTATCCAATGAATACCCGTTTATCATCTGCATTTCTTCTTGGTGTAGCAATTTTAATGGCCAGTAGTGTATTAACATATTCACAGCTTGCATGCCCAACATAGCATATTCAAGACAATCACAAAAATTTTGCTAAATAAATATTTTACCAGCATATTTGCGATTTGTCACATATTGCACGTGCTGTGAAGCTTCGCACTGAACATATCTGCATCAAAATTATCTACATTATTTATTAAAATACTCACGGTTGATGGGAATCATATGTGCAGCACAGTTACGAGCCTACAGACCTATAAATCAAATGTTTTGCCTTTCTAAACTGTCTGTGTACCCCAGTAAAATACATTCTTATAATAACATACAAAACCTCCACGACAATTCGATCAAAAATAAAGTCTGATAATATGTAAAGTTTCACACACTTTCCATCCTCATTGAAGCTTTAAATCAAATATTTCTGTATCTACATTATCTATATTACTCATTGAAATGCAGACAGCTCCCATGCTTACCGTAATACATGCAAGACCTCTTTGAAAAATGAACAAAAATGGAGCTGTAGTTTATGAAGGATTTCCCACACTTTACAAGTAGAATGACGCATCAAATCAAATATTTCTGCATCTAAATTATTTTTGTTACTTATTAAAAACGCAAACAGGTTGCATGCTTATCGTAATACATGCAAGACCTTTACTAAAATTTTAGAAAATTCCGTTTTATCTCAGATTTCTCACTCACTAGTAGGATAAAATGCTTCCACATCTAAATTGTATATATTATTTATTAAAATACTTACAGCTCATGTAGTACGCTAGAGGTTTGTGGAACTAGGTTAAAGAACGTATGGAAATCTGGAAATTAATTCTATAGGAGCTTGCTAAGTTTAGAACTGAGGCATAAATACTCTTTTAGGGCAAGTTCATGCAGTTTTTGGGGAAACTGGGTACAATTCTGTGCCAACTAGATACTGTTTTAGAGGTAGTTTGATATACTTTTAGGGCAAGTTGATGTTCTTTGAGACGAAAGTTCATACTCTTCTAAGGGGCAAGTTTGTACACTTTTGGGAGATGTTGACATAGTTTTGGGGGGAGGGGGGGGGGAGGGACTAGATGCACATTGGGCCACGTTGATACAGTTTTGGGACAAGTTGACACGTTTCTGGATCAAGTTGGTACTGTTTTGGGGCAATGTGAAGTTTGAGAGTCAATTTGATACTCCTTCAGGCCAGACGTTAATGGTAAATGCAAATGGTAAACAGTAAATGCTGGATGATAAACGCTAGACACTAAACTGTTAGCACCTAACAGTAGATGTTAAACAGTTAATGGCTTATGCATAATGCATGACACTGAATGCCTAATGAAATCAACTAACACCTAATGGCTAACAGCTAACAACTAAATGCTAATGCCGAGTGCCTAACAGTGCGTGTCTAGTGCCTAATGGCTAATGGCCAACAACAGCTAATGCCTAATGCTAATCGCTAATGCCTAACACAACATCTAGTGGCTATTACTTGTCACCTAATGTGTATGGCTAATGTATATTGATCACTGACCATCGTTGATCAGTCGACATCATTGATCACTGACCACCATTGTGTACAGGGTGACAGCCAGTCAAGGAATATTTCATGGATTTCCTTTGAAAAATTTATTTCAAAGGCCCAGTCCAATCTTTACAAGTTTTCTCCCAGAGCAACTTCCGCTATGCCTAAGTGACACAAGTTGCCTGCCTTTCAGAACAAAGACAGTGATGTCCAATTAAAGATGCTGACCAGAGACACCTTGAGTGCTCTGCTGAAACTATTGGCGAATTCACGCCACAGGTTTTAGTCAATAACGTGCATGAGATGCAGGTCATGTGTGTGGACTCGGGAGGATTCTGCAGTGCAGAACACAGCTGCTTCGGTCTCTTGTGATCCAAACCTCGACTAAGACAGGCGCCTTTTTGGGGAGGCAGAGACCCTGGTTATGCACCCCGTGACCAGCTGCCAACGTAACTTAAAATGAACCACCATCCCTTCCGTTGCCCACTTATTTAATTGTTTGTCCGCCTAGACTGGCCTACACCTGGTAACTTCCTCCCTAGGCTAGCCCCTTTTGTGCCTGCATTGAAATATATTCCCTTTATTTTGCCTAGCTATCTGTTCTGCCACTTAACAGCTGCCCTGGATGCTCACTCACACGGCCTGAACACCTGATCTCCTGTTCACTGTCGTCGTAAGCCACATGCAGCAGCCTTCTTCCCCTTCCCTGCACATGTACAATTGATCACTGTGCATGAGATATCTCAAAGAAACCCTAAAACTGTAACAGAGTTACCCAAATGTGTATCAACTTTGACCTAAAACCCAATGAGCTTACCCCTAATCTGTATCAACATGTCCCTTAAAGTGTATCAAATTGCACCCCAATCTTTGTCACCCTACCCAGAAGGTGTATCGACTTGACTCAAAAGTATTCCTATTCGTAGCGCCAGTATGAAAGCTGAGAATATTTTAATAAATGATACATACAAATCTGAGCGGAAATATTCAGTTTTAAGCTCTATTGTGCTTGCAATATACGACAAACCTTACATATAATGCTGCCATATTTACTTTGCACGAATCTTTGTAGGCATCTCGCACATGATGCAATAAGCATGCAAGCTCTGTGCATTTTAATAATTAATGCAGACAGTGATGAAGATGCTGAAAGATTTAATTTGTGAAGCTTCATTGTGCTTGCCAGATGTGAGGAATCTCGCAATAAACGATAAATAATTTAATTTGGTTTTGAGATATGAATTATTTCACTGTCTTTGGAGATGTCTCATCGTTCACTGTTAGCAACTTTGGCTATATTTCTCGTGTGTGTGTTTGTAAACAGTCCAGATTGTTCTGCAGTTTTGGTGATATAACGTAATAAAACACTTTATTTCTTCCTGAAATCGATCACCTCATTACTACCTGCCCCAAAGTAAATCATGTTGTGTATGTTTTTGATGGTGATGTACTTGACAGCACTTTTTTAAGCAGTCATAGTTCCCCAAAATGCAGCAGAAGTTTGATCGTAACACTTGTCAACGATTTTTTTTTCTTATGATCCATTACCTTCTGGTGATGAAGGAACAACGTTAGCTGAAGACGATACACACGTTATCAGATCGAATACATATTTAGATACTGTTTCAATGTAAACAATACATTTCCTGATGCAGTTTCGGAATATTGTGGCATGATATCTCAGGTAAAGTAATTAGTCTGCATCTTACAGCATTTTGTTGTACTTAACTTGAACTAGATACCAATAACTTTTTGGAAATAATTGTTAAAAATCACACTTTTCTGGTGATACAACTTAATTCTTCCCCTTACTCCTCCTGACACATAGTTTGGAATCTGAATTCGGATGGGACACGCAGGGAAAAAAAATTTGATGTAAGCACACTGTGGCAATGCACACATAAAACATCGCACTTTTTCCACAGACTTATTACGCTTTAGGTATTTAGATACTGCTTCAATGTCAACAATACATTTTCTGATACTTTTTAGAATATCGATGTAGTATCGATTTTAACATCGCACTTTCACGTTTCTGATGTATTTTGTAGATATTTTAGAATATTATGACATCACAGATGTCCAGAATGACTCTTTCACGGCTCTGTTGTGTGTTAAAACAAGTGTGTACAGACGCCTGTTGGTAACAGTGAAAACAACTTGTGGTGCAGAGACTGAACTTCGTCGTTTTTTAACAGTTGAGCCATCCGTATATGAGAATAAGCAACCGGCATGTGAAACAGGAGTTGATTTTATTTCGCAGTTTCACTGTTTATGGAATAGTATTTGATATAATAGTCATGTTCGATTGCCACATATTCCTTATTCATTATTTGTTCTTATCAGCAAATGTCAGTTTTTGTTATTTATAAAGGTCATGTTATATACTGGTTCCAATATTCCATGGTGATTAATATATATATCTTAAAATGTAATTTACCAATATGACTGGTGAGCCAGTCTGTACACGTGTTTTCGGAAGTCAATAACTAAACATAGTTGACAAAATTCTTGGTGTTTTAGGCAAGTCAGATACTTTGATGTATTTTTGGTAATATATTTTGGATATTTCTGAGAATATGCCAGATGGAATTACGTTGTAATGGTAGTATTAAACTCTGATTGGAGGAGGCAAGAGAGGTATATGATGTACTTTTTCATTAATAATTCCAATTGCTTGAATACTTCGGATAACAGCCCAGATGGGACACTACACTATAATTTGCTCTTTCGTTTTAATGGTGACTAATATTCTAGGCTATGATAGAAAGAGATTTTAGAGAGTCACTATATTATGCAGTGTGTGTTCAAGCAATGTAAATTTCATGCACATCTTGTACATCTTGCTTTTTAATATTACACTCTGACTGTTTGGAAAGAAAAAAAGACAGGGATGTAAAGTACACAGTTAATCAGTACATAAATTTTGTCAGTTGACACCAGTTTAAAGCCAGAAATAATAAATATCTTTGATTATAAATTGGAGGTTATGTAATTTTTACTACATATCTAGCACTATATTTTCTCATTATTTTGCTACTAGACCCTGATTTGTTGGAAAAAGGGAGGGGGAGGGGTATAAAGCACACACTTCATCTATTCCCACCATCCTGTGTTTTCAATACTGTGTTAGAAGTTGTTAGAGATACAGGGGGAGCCCTTCTGATTTCCTAATTAACACAACTGCAACATTGGCTTTTTGTTTCATTTTTAACAATGCGCTAAACTTTGCTTCAGCTAAGGGGTAGGGACTTCCAGCTTCCCATTAATACAACTGGGCTATTTCCACCATCTTGGAATTTTAATATTGTGCTATGAGTAGGCGTAGTGCACCGTGATTGTTTGGCGATAGGGAGAGGAGTACATGGTTTCTAATTTCCCACAAACACAAATCGGCTAGTTCTGCTATGTTGTTGTTTCATTGGCTCTTCCGTACTTAATTCTACGTGCAGCAAAATGCGTTGACCTATATTACACATTGTGTAAGGCGAATAATTCCAATAGTCATTGCAAAAGGAGAAAATTCTTTCTTCAACACTTTGAATGCAATAAGTCAATTGTGTAAGATAGTAACAAGAAATGTTACTTTCTCGTGATTTTTATACTGCATTGAGTTACATAATTTGTTATACGATCTTTCACTAGCAGCCAACAGTCAGCTGAAGTCCAACTGGCGACCTGTGTTCTGTGTCAGAAGGGTGAGCTAAAGTAATGGTGGATGGTTAATCAGGTAGTACGTATTGTAATAAATTTAAAGAATAAAATTGAGGAAATGCAAGTGACAAACGTAGTGAATTATGAATATGGCGAGCAAGGCCACAGTGATTAAAAATGATTAAAGGATTAAAACATGCGACCTTTACGTGTCTTATTGTATTATTAACTCAAATATGTATCTGAGAGCTGATCTGACCCGTCACTGTAATGACCCAATAATTGGAAATCAGGAAGCAGACCATGATGGGTAGATCACATAACAAATGAGGAGGTATTGAATAGAATTGGGGAGAAGAGGAGTTTGTGGCACAACTTGACAAGAGTAAGGGACCGGTTGGTAGGACATGTTCTGAGGCATCAAGGGATCACAAATTTAGCATTGGAGGGCAGCGTGGAGGGTAAAAATCGTAGAGGGAGACCAAGAGATGAATACACCAAACAGATTCAGAAGGATGTAGGTTGCAGTAGGTACTGGGAGATGAAGAAGCTTGCACAGGATAGAGTAGCATGGAGATCTGCATCAAACCAGTCTCAGGACTGAAGACAACAACAACAACAACAACAACACCATCTCATTACTCAGTCGAGTCACTTCTGGCACGAGAGTGTTGCTCGAGAAGCGAGTTCTTGGCGACATATTGCGATCTTGTTGTTTTTCACGGTGATTTTACAGCCAGAAGCTTTCTTCTTCTGTGTTATGTGGCTTCTAGACAACGGCTCGAGGCAGCATAACGCCATCTACCTACACATCTACGCGATTACTCTGCTATTCACAATAAAGTGCCTGGCAGAGGGTTCAGTGAACCACCTTCATGCTGTCTCTCCGCCGTTCCACTCTCGAACGGCACTCGGGAAACACGAGCACTTAATTATTTCTGTGCGAGCACTGATTTCTCTTATTTTACCGTGATGATCATTTCTCCCTATGTAGGCGGGTGCCAACAGAATGTATTCGCAATGGGAGGAGAAAACTGGTGATTTAAATTTCATGAGAAGATCCCGTCGCAACGAAAAAAGCCATTGTTTTAATGATTGCCACTCCAATTCACGTATCATGTCTGTGACACTATCTCCCCTATTTCACGATAATACAAAACGAGCGGCCCTTCTTTGTATTTTTTCGATGTCATCCGTCAGTCCCACCTGATGCGAATCCCACACCGCACAGCAGTACTCCAGAATAGAGCGGACAAGCGTAGTGCAAGCAGTCTCTTTGGTAGACATGTTGCACCTTCTAAGTGTTCTGCCAATGAATCGCAGTCTTTGGTTGGATCTACCCACAACATTACCTATGTGATCGTTCCAATTTAGGTTATTGGTAACTGTAATCCCTAAGTATTTAGTTGAATTTACAGCACTCAGATTTGTGTGACTTATGGCGTAGTCGAAATTTAGCTGATTTCTTTTAGTACTCATGTGAATAACTTCGCACTTTTCTTTATTCAGGGTCAATTACCACTTTTCTCACCATACAGATATCTTACCTAAATCATTTTGCAAGCCATTTTAATCATCTGATGACTTTACAAGACGGTAAATGACAGCATCATCTGCAAACAATCTAAGACGGCTACTCAGATTGTCTCCTATGTCGTTAATATAGATCAGTAACAATAGTCCATGAACCATGGACCTTCCCGTTGGTGGGGAGGCTTGCGTGCCACAACGATACAGATAGCCGTACCGTAGGTGCAACCACAACGGAGGGGTATCTGTTTAGAGGCCAGACAAACGTGTGGTTCCTGAAGAGGGGCAGCAGCCTTTTCAGTAGTTGCAGGGGCAACAGTCTGGATGATTGACTGACCTGGCCTTGTAACACTAACCAAAACGGCCTTGCTGTTCTGGTACAGCGAACGGCTGAAAGCAAGGGGAAACTACAGCCGTAAGTTTTCCCGAGGGCATGCAGCTTTACTGTATGGTTAAATGATGATAGCATCCTCTTAGGTAAAACATTCTGGAGGTAAAATAGTCCCCCATTCGGAACTCCGGGCGGGGACTACTCGAGAGGATGTCGTTGTCAGGAGAAAGAAAACTGGCGTTCTACGGATTGGAGCGTGGAATGTCAGATCCCTTAATCGGGCAGGTAGGCTAGAAAATTTAAAAAGGCAAATGGATAGGTTAAAGTTAGATTTAGTGGGAATTAGTGAAGTTCGGTGGCATGAGGAACAAGACTTTTGGTCAGGTCAATACAGGGCTATAAATACAAAATCAAATAGGGGTAATGCAGGAGTAGGTTTAATAATGAATAAAAAAATAGGAGTGCGGATAAGCTGCTACAAACAAATAGTGAACGCATTATTGTGGCCAAGATAAACACAAAGCCCACGCCTACTACAGTAGTACAAGTTTATATGCCAACTAGCTCTGCAGATGACGAAGAAATTGAGGAAATGTATGATGACATAAAAGAAATTATTCAGGTAGTGAAGGGAAACGAAAATTTAATAGTCATGGGTGACTGGAATTCAAGAGTAGGACAAGGGAGAGAAGGAAACATAGTAGGTGAATATGGATTGGGGCTAAGAAATGATAGAGGAAGCCGCCTGGTAGGATTTTGCACGGAGCATAACTTACTCATAGCTAACACTTGGTTTAAGAATCATGAAAGAAGGTTGTATACATGGAAGAACCCTGGAGATACTAGAAGGTATCAGATAGATTATATAATGGTAAGACAGAGATTTAGGAACCACGTTTTAAATTGTGAGATATTTCCAGGGGCAGATGTGGACTCTGACCACAATCTATTGGTTATGAACTGTAGAATAAAACTGAAGAAACTACAAAAACGTGGGAATTTAAGGAGATGGGACCTGGATAAACTGACTAATCCAGAAGTTGTACAGAGTTTCAGGGAGACCATAAGGGCACAAAGGTGAGGAATGGGGGAAAGAAATACATTAGAAGGAGAAGGGTAGCTTTGACGGATGAAATACTGAAGCCAGCAGAAGATCAAATAGGTAAAAAGACGAGGGCTAATAGAAACCCTTGGGTAACTGATGAAATATTGAATTTAATTGATGCAAGGAGAAAATATAAAAATGCAGGTAATGAAGCAGGCAAAAAGGAATACAAACGTCTCAAAAATGATATCGACAGGAAGTGCGAAATGGCTAAGCAGGGATGGCTAGAGGACAAATGTAAGGATGTAGAGGCTTATCTCACTAGGGGTAAGATAGATACTGCCTACAGGAAAATTAAAGAAACCTTTGGAGATAAGAGAACCACTTGTATGAATATCAAGAGCTCAGATGGAAACCCAGTTCTAAGCAAAGAAGGGAAAGCAGAAAGGTGGAAGGAGTATCTAGAGGGTCTATACAAGGGTGATGTACTTAAGGACAATATTATGGAAATAGAAGAGGATGTAGATGAAGATGGAATGAGATATATGATACTGCGTGAAGAGTTTGACAGTGCACTGAAAGACCTGAGTTGAAACAAGGCCCCCGGAGTAGACAACATTCCATTAGAACTACTGACAGCCTTGGGAGAGCCAGTCCTCTACCCTCTGGTGAGCAAGATGTGTGAAACAGGCGAAATACCCTCAGACTTAATACTTTCAATCCCAAAGGAAGAAGGTGTTGACAGATGTGAAAATTACCGAACTATCAGTTTAATAACTCACAGCTGCAAAATACTAACGTGAATTTTTTAAGGACGAATGGAAAAACTGATAGGAGCCGACCTCGGGGAAGATCAGTTTGGATTCCGTTGAAATGTTGGAACACGTGAGGCAATACTGACCCTACGACTTATCTTAGAAGAAAGAAAGGCAAACCTACGTTTCTAGCATTTGTAGGCTTAGAGAAAGTTTTTGACAATGTTGATTGGAATACTCTCTTTCAAATTCTGAAGATTGCAGGGGTAAAATACAGGGAGCGAATGGCTATTTACAATTTGTACAGAAACCAGATGGCAGTTATAAGAGTCGAGGGGTATGAAAGGGAAGCACTGGTTGCGAAGGGAGTGGGACAGGGTTGTAGCCTATGCCCGATGTTATTCAATCGGTATATTGAGCAAGCAGTAAAGGAAACAAAAGAAAAGTTTGGAGTAGGTATTAAAGTCCATGGTGAAGAAATAAAAACTTTGAGGTTCGCCGATGACATTGTAATTCTGTCAGAGACAGCAAAGGTCTTGGAACAACATTTGTACGGAATGGACAGTGTCTTGAAAGGAGGGTATAAGATGAACATCAACAAAAGCAAAACGAGATTAATGGAGTGTAGTCGAATTAAGTCGGGTGATGCTGAGGGAATTAGATTAGGAAATGAGACACTTAAAGTAGTAAAGGACTTTTGCTATTTGGGGAGCAAAATAACTGATGATGGTCGAAATAGAGAGGATATAAAATGTAGACTGGCAGTGGAAAGGAAAGCGTTTCTGAAGAAGAAAAATTTACTAACATCGAGTATAGATTTAAATGTCAGGAAGACGTTTCTCAAAGTATTTGTATGGAGTGTAGCCATGTATGGAAGTGAAACGTGGACGGTAAATAGTTTAGACAAGAAGAGAATATAAGCTTTCGAAATGTGGTGCTACGGAAGAATGCTGAAGATTGGATGGGTTGATCACATAACTAATGAAGCGGTACTGAATAGAATTGGGGAGAAGAGGAGTTTGTGGCACAACTTGACTAACAGAAGGGATCGGTTGGTAGGACATGTTCTGAGACATCGAGAGATCACAAATTTAGTACTGGAGGGCAGCGTGGAGGGTAAAATTCTTAGAGGGAGACCGAGAGATGAATACACTAAGCAGATTCAGAAGGATGTAGGCTGCAGTAGGTGCTGGGAGATGAAGAAGCTTGCTTAGGATAGAGTAGTATGGAGAGCTGCATCAAACCAGTCTCAGGACTGAAGACCATAACAACAACAACAATAGTGGGCCTGTAACACTTCCTTGGGGAACACCGGATATTCCTTCTGTTTTACTCGATGAATTTCCGTCTATTACTACGACCTGTGACATTTCTGACAGGAAATCACGAATCCAGTCCCACAACTGAAGCGATACTCCGTAGGCATGCAATTTGATTAGAAGATGCTTGTGAGGAACGGTGTCGAAAGCATTCTGGAAATCTAAAAATATGGGATCAATTTGACATCCTCTGTCGATAGCACTTGTTACTTCATGAGTATAAAGAGCTAGTTGTCTTTCACAAGGAAGATACTTTCTGAATCCGTGCTGTCTATATGTCAATAAATCGTTTTCTTCGAGGTACTTCATAATGTTCGAATACAGTATATGTTCTAAAACCCTACTGTAAACGGTCGTCAGTGATGTAGGCCTGTAATTCAGCCGATGACTCCTACTTTCCTTTTTGGGTATTGGTGTCCGATGACTCCTACTTTCCTTTTTGGGTATTGGTGTGACTTCAGCAATTTTCGAGTCCTTAGGTACGTATCTTTCTGTGAGCAGGCGGTTGTATATAATTGCTAAATATGGAGCTATTTTATCAGCATACTGTGAGAGGAACCTGACTGGTATACAATCTGGACCGGAGGCCTTGCCTTTATTAAGTGATTTAACCTGCTTTGTTACAACGAGGATATCTACTTCTATGATTCTCATCTTGGCAGTTGTTCTTGATTGGAATTCAGGAATATTTACTTCGTCTTCTTTGGTGAAGGAGTTTCGGAAAACCGTGTTTAATAACTCTGCTTTAATGACACTGTCATCAGTGACTTCGCCATTGTTACCGCGCAGTGAAGGTACTGATTGTGTCTTGCCACTGGTGTGCTTTATGTATGACCAGAATATCTTTGGGATTTCTGCCAGATTTCGATACACAATTTCGTTGTTGAAATTATTAAAAGCATCTCTCATTTAAGTACGCGCCATATTTCGAACTTCTGTAAAACTTTGCCAGTCTTGTGGATTTTTCGTTCTTTTAAATTTGGCATGCTTTTTTCGTTGCTTCTGCAACAACGGTCTGACCCGTTTGTGTACCATGGGGGATCAGTACCATCACTTATTAATTTATGTGGTATACATCTCTCAATTGCTATTGATACTATCTCTTTGAAAACATTCCATAACTTTTCTACACTTACATGTTCGAATCGGAAGGAGTGAAGACTGTCTCTTAAAAAGGCATTAAGAGCATTTTTATCAGCTTTTTTAAATGGATATACTTCGCGTTTCTTTTTGATGGTTGTAGGTGTTACGGTTTTCAGCCTAGCAGCAACTGCCTTGTGGTCGCTAATCCCTGTATTCGTGATAACACTCACTATTTGTCCAGGATTATTTGTTGCTAAAAGGTCAACTATGCTTTCGCAACCATTTACGCTTCGAGTGGACTCATAATTTTCTGAGAAAGCATTCAGTACAATTTCGCATGATGTGTTATGCCTGCTTCATATCGAGGGTAGATTGAAGTCACCACCGACTATAATTGTATGAGTGGGATACGTATTTGAAATGAGACTCAAGTTTTCTTTGAACTGTTCAGCAACTATGTCTTCTGAGCCGGGGGGTCGGTAAAACGATCCAATTAATAGTTTTGTCCGATTGTCAGGTATAACCTCTACCCTTACTATTTCACATGAACTGTCTACTTCAATTTCGCTACTAGGCAAACTACCTCTGACAGCAATAATTACTCCACCACCAACTTTATTTAATCTATCCTTTCTGAACACCGTTAGATCGTTTGAAAAAATTTCGCTGAACTTATTTCCGGCTTAAGCCAGCGCTTTGTACCTACAACTATTTGAGCTTCAGTGCTTTCTATTAGGGCTTGGAGCTCTGTTTCTTTCTCAACAAAGCTACAACAATTTACAAGTTTCTACAACTACATTACTGTGTTTTATTGCCCTCTTTTAGACGGACGCACTTTCTGTTGTTCCCTGAGGCCCTGTAACGTAAAAAACCACCAAATCCCTTCCACACATCCCCCGCTACCCGTGTAGCCGCTTCCTGTGTGTAGTGGACCCCTGACCTATTAAGCGGAAACCGGAAACCCACCACCCGATTGCGCAAGTCAAGGAATCTGCAGCCTACACGGTCACAGAACCGCCTGAGCCTCTGATTCAGACCCTCCGCTCGGCTCTGCACCAAAGGACCACAGTCTGTTCTATCGACGATGCTGCAGATGGTCAGCCCCGCCTTAATTTCGGAAGCAAGACTGGCAGTCTTTGCCATTTCCACTAGCCGCCTGTAATCAGACAGAATCTGCTCTAATCCAAAGCGACACACGTCATTGGTACCGACATGAGCCACCACCTATAGTTGGCTGCACCCTGTACTCTTTATGGCACCCGGAAGCAGCCTTTCCACATCTGGAATGACTCCCCCAGGAATGCACACAGAGTGCACACTGGCTTCCTTCCCCTCCTTGGCAGCCATGTTCCTAAGGGGCCCCATTACGCACCTAACGTTGGAGCTCACAACTACCAGCAAACCCACCCTGTGTGAATGCTGAGACCTTGCGGGCCGAGAAGCTTCCTCTGGAACGGGGTGGAGGACTGCATCCGGCTCAGAGACATCGTCAGCCACAGATAACGCCCGAAACCTGTTCGTCAAACGAACCGGGGAGGCCCTACTATCGGCCCCACGGAAAGTTTTCCGCTGCCTGCCAGACTTTGGAATGATCTCCCACTCGACCACGGGTGAGGAGTCAAGCACAGTGCAGGCAGTACCCGGGGAGGTCACAGCAGGTGAGCGACGGCTCGCCAGCTCAGCTCGCATCTGTACACAACAGTCACAGCTCCTACCCATTACTGGACTCCTCCTGTTTGAAGCTCGTAAAAATATGTAAAAAGTGAACGGAGCACTCGCCTTAGTAGTAGCAGGAACTAGCGATGCGCTCTCTCTGACGGTCTAACTGACACTCTACTGGTTCCATCTTTCGAAGTGGTGATTGAAAGTCTTAATCCTACTCCGGTAGTTTATTGAGTAATTTGGAAACGGGTGCTGCTGCACTCGCATTATTGGTGACTGCATTCCACGGTAAATGTCTCTTGGAGGTGATATTATCGTAATGCTTAGAGGGAAAGGTTGAACAAGGAATGTGTACCTCTGCATTCTGGTGCTTGAAAACTCAGCATTTGCCCATGGAGAGAAAAGAATGTGTTACAAAATGAAAGAAAACTCTGGAATTGAAGTAGGAGTCTGTCTCAAAGTCGAGAGACACTGTTGGTGATGTGCTGGCATGTTTCCAGATGGCACACTCATTGTCTGATCAGTCTCCTCACTGTTCCCCTCACTGTCTTAATGTTCGATTGGTTTCTCAGTGTCTCACCAACTGGATCTCTTTCAATCTCTTGTGACTCTTCGCATTGCTCACAGACTATCTGAATTTTCCGTTCTCTCTGTCCAACCCCTCCTGCCGCTCATCCGCATATCACTCCTCTCTGACCATGCTCCCCTGTCACTGACAAGTGGCGATTGCAATTCCACTCACTGGGTGTCCAATGTTTCGCGACCCCCTACAGAGTCTTTGTGTAGGGTGAAAATATCTGATTTAGCATTGTGTGACATGGGACCTCTCATCTTGTTCTTATGTGATCCACATTATGGCTATTTCCAGAATTGGCAACAACCCCTTGAGCACTGTCCATCTCCTTCTCTCCCCTCTCTCCCCACCTCCCCTTTCCTCCTATTTCGGTCCATCTGCACTTCGCACTCCTCTCTCCATCTCATTATCCCCATCTGCCCATTACCTCTTCCCCTCTTTACATCCAGCTCCTCCTCCTCTGTCTCCTGGGCCATCGCTAATCCCCTCTCCCAGTCAAACTACTACTGTTCATCTTTGACCCGCCCCCCTCACTCTCTGTCCATCGTCTCCTGCCCCTCTCCTCTCTATCACATCCTACCCCACCTCTCCCATTGACACCCCTCACTATACCCATCTCCTTGTGCCCCCCTCTTCGTATCCATGTCCAGTCCACTCTATCTGTTGGTAATTCCCATTTCCCAAACTCTCTGTCCAATCCTCCTGCCTCTCATACTTGTTACCACTCCTCTCTGGCCATGCTCCCCTGCTCACCCCTCCTCAATCCATCCCATCCTTCTCCCAAGCCATTCCAACCCCATGTGGGAGACCTGAAAAACAGGTCCATAAAGCGCACAAAAACTATACCCATGGCATACTTGTATATGAGAAAGGTCTGAAGTCGATTCTTGCGTTTGGCATATAGGCAGCCACGATAAACAGGTCGATAAAGCAGGTCAATACTACTCCAACAAACTACACTTACCACGCAGGACAACCTACATTCCAGGGGCTGGAATAACTACACCTGTCCCCGATACATAGTTTGCATTGAAGAGCAGGCCAGCGCCTCTCCCATTGCTATCCCCTCATTATACCCATCTCCTGCTGTCCCCTCTTCGTATCCATGTCTATTCCACCCTATCTGTTCGAATCTCCTATTTCCCAGCCTCTCTGTCAGACCCCTCCTGTCTCTCATCCTTGTTATCACTCCTCTCTGGCCATGCTCCCCTGTTCACCCCTCCTCAATCCAGCCCACTCTTCTCCCAAGCCATGCCAACCCCATGTGGGAGACCTGAAAAACAGGTTCATAAAGCACACAAAAACTATTCCCACGACATACGTATGTATAAGAAAGGTCTGAAGTCGATTCTTGCATGTGGAATACAGGCAGCCATGATAAACAGGTCGATAAAGCAGGTCAATACTACTCCAACAAACTACACTTGCCACACATGACAAACTACATGCTAGGGGCTGGAAAACTATGCTTGTCCCCGATACATAGTTTGCATTGAAGAGCAGGGCAATAAGGCAATACTATTCACAGATACATCTGTCATGCAGGGCAGTGTGTATGGCAGGACTGAAGAAAATACTTTCGTGCCCCGAACTCCACTTCTATTAGAGTTAGGAGTTGATGCTGCTGAATGTTACTGTCATGTTGCGAAATTTGGCTGCTTTACGCAGTATACAGTACGTATTTTACTAGATTTCCTCCCCCCCTCTAGCTTAGCACACATCTGCATTCGACATATATATCGCTCACAACTCCTCCACAGCATATTTATCTGTGTCATTCTTCCGCTTTATTTTTGTCCACCTTATAATCCCACTTACATCTGTTTATCTCCTACTCTTTCTTCTCGTTATCTATCTCCTCCACCCTCTTTTACTGACTAGTCCTTCCTCCCCTCCTTCCCCTTCCCTCTGTTCTTATCCACATCTAACACTCCATGTCTGTCTCCTGCTCTTCATGACTTCCTTATTATTTTTTCTTCTGGATCCCTCCCTTCTCTCTGCACATGCCATCTTCCTCCTCTCTATATTCATCGCCTCCTCCCCCCTCTCTTTGCACCTCCCCTATCCCCTCCCTCTGTAGGCCTCCTCTTGCCCCAATCACTTCATGCACCCTCCTGCTGCTCTCACTCCATCCTCCTCATGCTGCAACCTTTCTCTCTTTCAATATACCCCTCCACTTTCTCCCTATCCATTCACTCCTGCCCCCCCATCTCTGTCGATTCACTCCTCTATCCATCACTACCTTCACCGAGACAAGCACATGTACATGCATGGGCTCCACAAAACAGTTTGATAAAGCAGCCCAGTACTGTTCCCAGATCATGCTTCTTATATAGGGCAGGCTGTGTGTGAGGTGCTGCAAAACCATATTTGGCCAATGATATGTAGGCTGCTTTGAAAAGCAGGATGACAAGGAAGGGTGATACTACTCCAATGCAACATACCTGTTATGCAAGCACTCTTAGCATTGGGGCCTGGAATTCCATTTATCGCCCCAAAAATGTAGGCTGCTCTATAAAGCAGGACAATATTCTAGGTCAATACTATCCCAACACATCTTGTCTGTCGCTGTGGACAGGCCATATGCCAGGGATAGAAAGACAGATCTTTGCCCATTTCTACACTCCCATTGCAGCTAGTATGTTATAAACACCAAAGTTCTGATACTTGTGTGCTGTATTTACCTCAAATTTATCGAAGGCTTTGGAAGGAGATCGTGGACCTACATTCATATATGTTGCTGTATGTATATTATACTAGCCTTTTCCCCACAGCTCCACTCACATATATGTTTGATATATATATATATATATATATATATATATATATCCTCCATATTCTCTCCTGACCATTCTATCCTCAACTTCTCCACCTACTTCTGTCTATATTCTCCTTACCCCCTCCATGCCCATATACTCTTCTGCATTTCCCCCTGCCTACTTCATCTCCGCCTCCTCACTTTTTATATCATTGCTCCTTCTATCACCTCCTCACCCTCTCATACTAAATTATCTCAGTCCCTGTAAATCAGCTATGTCTCCTCCTCCTCTCACTGTGCGTCCTCTCTGACCCACCTCTCTCCCAATCCATCCCTTACTGCCCCTGTCCCACCTTTCTCTCTGTCCATCATATCCTGCCACCCTTTCTCACTGTAGATTCCACACCTACACATCTCACTCTGTCCATCCTCTCAACTTGGATGTCAGACCGCCCCCAGATGTGACCATCTGCATGTGTGGCCTTAGCTAAAAAGGTCAATAAATAAGATCAATATCTCTCACATAATATGCCTGTTGTTCAAGGTTGTTTAATTTTAAGGGCTTGAAAGCCATTTTTTGCCCCAGATGTGTAGGCCACCTTCCAAAGCAGGGTCAATAAAGCATGCCAGTACCAATTCACTACAACAGATATGCCATCCAACGAAGCATATATGGGAGGGACTTTAAAAAGTATGTTGTTGCCCATATCATCACTCTTGTTGGACCTGAGAGGTTCTGATACTTATGAAATTTGTTGTTTGTAGGCAACATTTGGATAGAATCAACCACGGTTGTGGGCGAAGATCAAAGACATACATGCATTCATACAAGCACACTTATATACAGTCTGCTTTACATTTACAGTAGTCCTTTTCCCTATGGGTTAACTCGTATATGCATTTCACATGTGTATAACACACATACCATCCACACCCACTTTGCATCCACCTCTTCATGCCATCTCTCTTTCAACTTCATCCTCCTGCCACAATCTAGATATTCCACCTGACTTTGCTTTTCCACCCTCCCTCTATGATGATATCTTCCTCACCACTCCGTGTGTCCATATGCTCCTTCCCCTGTCTCAATCTATCACCTCCTCCCACATCCTGATTTTCCACTTGCTCACTACCTCTCTAGAATTTACACCTACATTCTTTTCCTCTCCCTCCCCTCTCTGCCATCTTCCCCCATACTGCACATATCATCACACCTCCTCTATTTGCCTGTCTCCTTACGGATCATCTGTCTGTCCTCATACCCCCGTCCCTATGACCATTTTCCTCTTCACCCCCTCTCACTCTACATAACCTCTTCTATCTATGCCAAATCCCTGCAACCATCACTGGCCAAACTTGTAGCCCATGCAATATAAATCGATAAAACAAACTGTAATTGCTCTGTCAACACATTTATCTTTTAAGGTGGCTGAGCCATGTGTGGTTTCCGCTCATACCATCTCTAATTTTACATCCTGTTTTTTTTCGTGTTGCCACCTCGTTATGTTAGTTTCAAATTCTATTGTCACTGAGTTGCTATTTTGTCTGCCCATCAGCGGCAGCAGCAGCGCCTATCGATTGCTGCACTGCTATTACTTCCTGGTTGTCATCTGTTGTGGAGTCAATTGGAACGTGCCAGGAGGGCAGTTCAGACCTGCCAGTTGTGGAATTGAGAAGGGGCACTACTTCAGTTGGATTTGAGGAGCAGTGAGGCCAGGATGCCCATGGCTCACAAGACCATTGCTGCCACGCATCACTTGAGCTGGGACAGTCTTCGGGGATGGTCGGTCGG
Organism: Schistocerca americana; assembly: GCF_021461395.2. Taxonomy (NCBI): domain Eukaryota; kingdom Metazoa; phylum Arthropoda; class Insecta; order Orthoptera; family Acrididae; genus Schistocerca; species Schistocerca americana. The sequence goes on from NC_060127.1 coordinate 200,871,023, forward strand.
TCGTCCCACTGGAGGACATGAACTGGCTCACTGGTCGATTATGGGTTAGCTGTGTGTGTGTATCGAATCCCAATTTGTCTTCGTGATTGCACAGCCACTGCTGAGTGTCATTCAAGTCTTTGTGCAAGTCTTTGTCAAACTATGTGTGTAGTTGGTGTCATTTCCACTGACAACTTGTTTTAAATGTTGTCGGCATACTGGCAGTGAGTCGGTCGGTTGGAGCGGATGAGCAAGAAAGTCTCAGTGCGGATGGGCCTGCTGGCAGTCTCTATGCAGTGTTGGAGCATGTGGGTGCTGTTCCGAGAGCTACAAGTTTCGTGGATCACCGAACCAGGACGTGAACCTAAACTAACCTAACCTAACCTAACCTAACCTATTGAGTGGTGATTTAATTACTGAAGTGACATATTGTTCACGTTGTCCCCTTGGTTGGTGGTTCGCTGTTGGCGGTATTCCTGGGAGCAACAGCGAGTGTTCAAGTTGGTGAAGATTTAGCCGCCGTGTGGTGCAATTAACTATATTTGTCGCTTTGAAATTCGAGTGCATCAGCGGAATTTTCTGCCTTATATAGCAGCTATCCTTCCCACTCTCTTTCCATCCTCTCCGCCCCTCTATTTGTTCATCACCTCTACCCCTTTTCCCAACCACATCTTCTTACCCTCTCCCTCCATCTATATCCTCCTCCCCTCTGTCCACATCCTCCTGCCCCCAATTATTTTCCACCTACCAATTACCTCTCCATCCTTTCCACATTACCTCCTTTCCCTCCCCATGTCCATCGCCACCTCGCCAAATTTTTGTCTATCTCCTCAGCGCTGCCATCTCACTGCCCATTTCCTCCTCTCCAATTTATCTGCCCAGCTCATTTTCCCTCGTCTCACTTTCCATCTCCTACCTCCTCTCTGGTGAACCGTGCCCCTATGAGGCATGCAGATGCTACCTGTGCCATATGCATTCTCCCGTCTATATTCTCCTCCTTCTTTCCACCCAACCGCTCCAACCCCTCTCTGTTCATCACCTCCTCCCTCCCTCTTCTTCCTGTCCACTTCATACTTCCCCTCTCTCAGAGTCCATCTCTTTCCTCATCTAATTGCTCTGATGTAACCATCTGCACATGGAGCCCCTGGAAACGAGGTCAATAAAGCAGGGTGACGCTATTTTCACACAACACATCCGTCGTGCAGGTAAGCCTCCATATTGGGTAGAGAAACTGTTTCTTACCCCTGATGTGTAGGCTGCACTTCAAAGTGGGGTAGTAAGGCAGGCTGATACTATACACTCAAAAACTGCCTATCATGTATGGATGCTTATACACCTATACATCAGTGGCTGCAGAAACACGGTTTTACTCACAAGTCCGCTCCTATTCGAGTTAGCAGATTATAAACACAACCATGGTGATGTTCTTGAGCCCTGCTGTCTCTGGGCCAAATTTGATTGAAATATGTCCAGGGTTTTGGTCGTAGATCCCAGCTATATATTCTACTTTATGCTTTGTGCAAGGTGTACACTCTGCTTTACGCTTTAGCCACACATCACCAGCTTCATTCTCATAAGTGTCCAACATGTATTATCCTCTGCACTCTTGGACCATCTTCACTTTCACACATCCCACCTTCTTATCCTCAACTCACTCTGTCCCCTTTGCACAGCCTCCTCACTCTGTCTATTCAATCCTGCCCCATCCCTCTCTCTTGATCCATCAACTCCTGCCCCACTCTCTTCCTATCCAGCCTCCATTGCACCCATTTTCTCTGTCCATCTCCTTTGTCCACCACAAAATTCCATCAGCCATACCCAACTTCACTAAGTACTGGCAAAGTAAGTCAGTAAAGTAGGTTGATAATATTGCCACAACATACCTGGGTGGCCTAAGTATAGGACTGAAAAAGAGTTTGATACCCCTGAAATGCCGGCTGCACTGCAATGCAGGTCGACTAAATAGGCGGATACTGTTCCCACACATCACACCTGTTGAGCAGGGTATCACACGTAGTAAGTGCTGAGAGAAACACGTTTCCCATGTCTCCACTTGTATTGGCACTGTGAGGTTATAAATTTCATAGCGTTGATACTGATGAAGTTTTGTGTTTGGGTGTCAAATTTGGTTGAAATTTAGCCAAGTGTTTAGATGGAGATACATACCTATATATTAGAGAGAGAGAGAGAGAGAGAGAGAGAGAGAGAGAGTGCAGGCTGGCTTCACTGCTGTACAAATTTGACATGTAGCTTGCAAACGTCTCCTCCTCTCCTCCAGATTTCTCTCCATTTCCATCACCTCCTTCCCCCTCTCTTTCCATCTCTTCCTTCACTTCTCTCTTTTCATGTCGTCCTGCACCCATGTATTTATCCACTTCCTCTTACCACCTCCCTAACTGTTCATCTTGTGTTTCCTCTCACCTCTGGCCATCTCCTCCAGGCCCTTCTGCCTCTCCAGCTCCTTCTGCCCTTGACTCCTACACCTCCTCCACCCAACCTCTCCCCAACTCTCTCGTTCCCCACTTCCCCATCCAAACCTCCTGCTCACCTCCCCCCATCCATCTTCTCCTGTCCCTCTTGTTATCTATCTCCAGTTCCCTTTGTTTTCCCGCCATTACCCCTCTCCCATTTGATCAACACCCATGTCCCTATTCATCCCCTCCAGCATCTCTTTCTCTTCCCCTTCTGTCCTGTCACACTCTGTGTATGACCTCCTACCCCTCTCAGCCTATCTACTCCAACTCCCGCCTCTCATTCTATGTACTCTTGCCACACACTCTCAATACATCCCCACCTCTGTCCATCTCAACCAAGCCATGCCTATCTGCATATGAACCCATGCACAACAGGGTGATGAAGCGGGCCAATACTACTCCCACAACTTGTGTGTTGTGCAGCGCAAGCTACACATCAAGGGTTTGAATCCAGGTTTTCAAACGTGATAGAATTGCCTGCCGTACTAAACAACTCGATAAAGCAGGCTGATACTATTTCAACACGATATGCCTGTTGCGTAGACAACCTACGTTTCTGGAGCTGGAAAGCATTTCTTGCCCCCTGATGTGTACATATGCTCACCTGCAAGGATTGTTGATTGGGCAGCCTTATACTGTACCAATGCAACACCTGTTGTGAAGTTCAGCCTACATGGTAGGGGCTGCGAAAACAGGGGTTTGCCAATATCTCTGCTCCAATTGGCGCTTTGTCCCCACAGTCATGATATGCATAAAGTTTTCTGTCTGTGTGCCAAATTGGGTTTTATAAAGACATACATGCTGTTTTATATACACACACCGATTTACACACACACACACACACACACACACACACACACACATATATATATATATATATATATATATATATATATATATATATATATATATATATATATATACAGGGTTATTATAAATGATTGAAGCGATTTCACAGCTCTACAATAACTTTATTATTTGAGATATTTTCACAATGCTTTGTACACACATACAAAAACTCAAAAAGTTTTTTTAGACATTCACAAATGTTCAATATGTGCCCCTTTAGTGATTCGGCAGACATCAAGCTGATAATCAAGTTCCTCCCACACTTGGCGCAGCATGTCCCCATCAATGAGTTCGAAAGCATTGTTGTTGCGAGCTCGCAGTTCTGGCACGTTTCTTGGAAGAGGAGGTTTAAACACTTAATCTTTCACATAACCCCACAGAAAGAAATCGCATGGGGTTAAGTCGGGAGAGCGTGGAGGCCATGACATGAATTGCTGATCATGATCTCCGCCACGAACGATCCATCGGTTTTCCAATCTCCTGTTTAAGAAATGCCAAACATCATGATGGAAGTGCAGTGGAGCACCATCCTGTTGAAAGATGAAGTCAGCGCTGTCGGTCTCCAGTTGTGGCATGAGCCAATTTTCCAGCATGTCCATATACACGTGTCCTGTAACGTTCTTTTCGCGGAAGAAAAAGGGCCATAAACTTTAAACCGTGAGATTGCACAAAACATGTTAACTTTTGGTGAATTGCGAATTTGCTGCACGAATGCGTGACGATTCTCTACCGCCCAGATTCGTACATTCTGTCTGTTCGCTTCACCATTAAGAAAAAATGTTGCTTCATCACTGAAAACAAGTTTCGCACTGAACGCATCCTCTTCCATGAGCTGTTGCAACCGCGCCGAAAATTCAAAGCATTTGACTTTATCATCGAGTGTCAGGGCTTGTAGCAATTGTAAACGGTAAGGCTTCTGCTTTAGCCTTTTCCGTAAGATTTTCCAAACCGTCGGCTGTGGTACGTTTAGATCCCTGCTTGCTTTATTCGTCGACTTCCGCGGGCTACGCGTGAAACTTGCCCGCACGCGTTCAACCGTTTCTTCGCTCACTGCAGGCCGACCCGTTGATTTCCCCTTACAGAGACATCCAGAAGCTTTAAAATGCGCATACCATCGCCGAATGGAGTTAGCAGTTGGTGGATCTTTGTTGAACTTCGTCCTGAAGTGTCGTAGCACTGTTATGACTAACTGATGTGAGTGCATTTCAAGCACGACATACGCTTTCTCGGCTCCTGTCGCCATTTTGTCTCACTGCGCTCTCGAGCGCTCTGGCGACAGAAACCTGAAGTGCGGCTTCAGCCGAACAAAACTTTATGAGTTTTTCTACGTATCTGTAATGTGTCGCGACCATATGTCAGTGAATGGAGCTACAGTGAATTTATGAAATCGCTTCAGTCATTTGTAATAGCTATATATATATATATATATATATATATATATATATATATATATATATATATATATAAGAAAAATTCGTGCACTCAGACTTTGCAGCGCAGTTCCCCACATACAAGCAATACCAAAATGTCGCTCACAAAATTTCATCATGTACATACTGGGTGATCAAAAAGTCAGTATACATTTGAAAACTTAATAAACCACAGAGTAATGTAGATGTTGTTGTTGTTGTGGTCTTCAGTCCTGAGACTGGTTTGGTGCAGCTCTCCATGCTACTCTATCCTGTGCAAGGTTTCACTTCCATACATGGCTACACTCCATACAAATACTTTCAGAAACGACTTCCTGACACTTAAATCTATACTCGATGTTAACAAATTTCTCTTCTTCAGAAACGATTTCCTTGCCATTGCCAGTCTACATTTTATATCCTCTCTACTTCGACCATCATCAGTTATTTTACTCCCTAAATAGCAAAACTCCTTCACTACTTTAAGTGTCTCATTTCCTAATCTAATTCCCTCAGCATCACCCGATTTAATTTGACTACATTCCATTATCCTGATGTAGATTCCATTATCCCATGTAGATAGAGAGGTAAAAATCGACACACATGCTTGGAACGACATGGGGTTTTATTAGAACAAAAAAAAAAAACCACACACATCCACCGTCATCGCGCCTTTTTTCTTCGAGGAAATGTGTGATTCTGGTTTTGTAACTGCTACCGTGACGGGTGAGAGGTACGCCGATATGTTACAGAGTCGCATCATCCCCAGCCTGGCTGACAAACACCTGCTGGAACGTACGATGTTTATGCAGGTTGGCGCTCAATCCCATATTGCTAGACGCGTGAAAGATCTCTTGAGCAAGTCGTTTGGTGATGATCGTATGCTCATCCGCCACTTTCGTCATGCTTGGTGTCCAGGGTCCCCACACCTCAGTCCGTACGATTATTGGCTTTGGGGTTACCTGAAGTCGCAAGTGTATCGTGATCGACCAACATCTCTAGGAATGCTGAAATACAACATCCGACGCCAATGCCTCACCATAACTCCGGACATGCTTTACAATGCTGTTCACAACATTATTCATCGACTACAGCTATTGTTGAGGAATGACAGTGGGCATATTGAGCATTTCCTGTACAGAACATCATCTTTGCTTCGTCTTACTTTGTTATGCTAATTATTGCTATTCTGATCAAATAAAGCGCCATCTGTCGGACATTTTTTGAACTTTGTATGTTTTTGGTTCTAATGAAACCTCATGTCATTCCAAGCATGTGTGTCAATTTGTATCTCGCTATCTACATTATTCTGTGATTTATTCAGTTTTCAAGTTTATACTAACTTTTTGATCACCCGGTGTTTTCGACAGTAAACAGACGTCAAATATTGGAAATCTGGTAGACCATAATCATGAGTACTGTCACTACCTCTTTTAGGATATTGCAATAGTGCTATGCATTTGGTGCAGCAAATAGCGTTTTGGGTTACGATGCAGGAGGTAGGGGTTCGGTTCTGGTTTGAGGCTTACTTGTTTTTATTCACCAAAAGTAGTCTGCATGGTATGGTATCATTTGTCTTAAGTGTTGTTATGTAGCGTTTACTCTTCGCCACTCGGTGGCCCAAACGTTTTTGCTCCCAATGTAACACACCTACATCCACCATTGCAGAAATGGCAGGAAAGCGAGCTATTAGGTCGTGTACATGATTGGGTAGAGTGCAATAAACTTGTTCTTTTTAGTGGCCTCTCAAATAAAAATCTATTCGTTTAAGGTCTGCGGAACGTGAAGACGGAACATTGGACCTCCACGACCAATTCATTTCCCTGGAAACACTTCATTTAAACAGCTCCATACTTTCATTCCAAAGTGCGGCAGTGCACCAACATGCTGAAACAATATCTTCGCCGAACACCAAGTGGAAAGTCTTCTGATGCCTCTTGCATGATATTGCAAAAAGGTACAGGATACAAGGGCGCATTCAACGCGCCCAGCTGCGGCTAAGAGCCCAAAAACACTCCTCTCACGGTTCAGTGCACTGGTTTATGCCAAAGCGCGCCTGAAAGCCCTATTCATGAGTGGCATGCAGTTTGTGTTCCAACCAATAATGGCAGTTGTCGAGGTTCAAAATGCCTTCACGAGTGAAACAAGATTCGTCATTCCATATCACGTTATTTATATATATTCGTTATCTTTCACTTGGTGCAAAATTGTAATCATCTAATGCAGTCTCCTGGCTGCTGATGTTGACATTTAATGAGATGCACGCAGTTCTTCACTGTGCAACACTTCAACAGCCAGGCTGGAAATGCCCTGCAATGTCACGGGTAATTCATTGAGGTGATTGATGTGTGGTTCCAAGATTCGTGTACTGTGTTTGCGGAATGTATCCAGTCCTCGGATGACCTCTGTTCATTACTTTTTGACGAATATTACCAGTTTCCCTAAGGTGTTGCTCCAGACGACGAAAAACATTCTTACTGCGATTGCGTCTTTGGGAGTACCATGCAGTGTATGCCCAAGCAGCAGCAGCAGCTTGGTTATCGAATGCACCCAGCACCAAATGGATGTCGATGTATTCATCGTCTGTTTACTCCATCGGAAAGCCACTCTACGTGGCCTCGACAGGATCAGTTATGGTTAGGCGACACGTTCACGCAATTTAACGGATCCGAAAGTCAAGTGATTGGCTATTGTGATGTGACAAAATGACGTCCTGCTTCAAAGAGAGAAGAAGTAGGGAATGAACTTCTAAAAAATGCAAAGGAAACTGACGAAGATTCTAACTGTAGCGCCTTGGTGGATGTGGGTTTGATGTCTGAGCAGTCTGATCAGTGATCTACGCTGGCTGGTACGGTATTGTAGGGTGCTACACATTCCTCGATACATTCCAATACACTTTACGATGTGAGAGTGCTGCCAGTTCCTCGTTTGCGTTCATGTGTTTTCAAACTGAATGCAAGTTGATTTAGATAGATAACTTTGTGTCTTGAATCTGAATGAATCCGCAATCCACTTTGCCACTGATTTCTTTGGGGTTTCATTCTTTCACCTAAAATTCCATTTTCACATCTTGTCTCTGTACATGTTTCCGTCTTCAACTTCTATTGTATCGGTTTGTGATTTTCTAGGAGAAGTCTGACTTGTGTGATCCATGCCGTTGTTGACTTAACCCTTTGTATCTATTTCAGAATCCTGTAGCTGAGTCTCGTTGCTGGTAGCGTGCTGCTAGGTCTGACATCTGAGTGTAGTCTGTATCCCCTTCTGCCAGCTTTGGGCAGAGTATTCTTATCATGGTTTTGCGTTGTCGCTTCAGCGTGCTTTCCATGTCGCTTTTGGTATGGAATGTTAGCGTCTCACTTTCGTACTGTATTTCAGGCCTGATTAATGTGTTGCAGTGCAGATCTCTGTTTGAATGGACATTAGTTTGTTATAATATATGTCTTATGTTCCGCCATCTGCACTCTTCATTTCCTTTAGTCGAGTCTTCTGTGAGATATTTTCTACTTCTGTAGGTTCGAGGAATTCACCTAAATATTTTAAACGTCTAACTTTGTTTATATTGATGTACTTTGTGTCTAATTTTGTTTAATTTTGAGCAGAAGGATTCAGACTTAAGGAAACAGATTTGCAGACCTACTCTTTGTGCACGTTGTTTTACTTTTTCTATTTGTTTGGTTGCTGTAGCTTCGGTATTAGAGAGTATGGCCAGGTGGTCTCTGAAAGATATCTTGTCCTGTGATCGTCCTAGTCATGTTGATTTCCAATATCCTTGGGTTTTCAGTTATTTTTCCATTCCCTCATACGTTGTCCAGGAGTAGATTCAACAATAGTAGGATAATCCGTCACGTTGGTGTACTCCAGATTTGATCATGAAGGGGTCAGAGATTTTACCATGGATGTAACTTTGCATGTAGTGCCAACCATTGTCAGTTTGAATAGTCGTAGTGTTTTTGGCTGTTCTAATATGTTGAGTGAGGATAGTCAGTCAACTGAATCGTATGCTTTCAACACATCTATGAAAGTGCAAGTGATTGGAGGATTCCTGATGACCTTGTATTTTAGAACTGTTTACAGATTGAAGGGTTTTTTTGTGCATGACGACCCAGCTGGAAGCCTGCCTGGCGTTCACCAATTTTGTGTTCTTACTGTTGTTGTGTTCTCTGAAGTAAGCACATTGACAAAAATTTTGTAGGTGACTTGAAGAAGAGAGATACCTTTGTGGTTGTTCACAGTAGTCCTACCTCCTTTATAGTGTCACGGGTGGTTAAGTGCACATTTCCAGTCCCCAGTAAATTTTTCTGTTTGCCAGATGGTTGTGATTATTCGTAAAAGTTCCAGTAAAGAGTTTGGTCCGGCGTTCTTTAGTAGTTTTTCAATGATGCATTCTTCAGTGGATGTCCTGTTGCTTTTTAATGTAAGTTCATGTTTGTGTATCTCTTCACGTGTTGGTGGGAGTGATTCTGGGTGAGTGGAGATGCAGTCCTCTGTTGGAAATCTTGTTCCTGTTTCAGTAAAACTAAGGAGACCAGAGAGGTAGTGTGCCACTTTCCGACAGTTGTGTTGATTAGTTAACACGAGTTTTCCATCTTGTTTCCTGCAGCATAAGTGTTACGTGTGTATCCACACACCTTTACTGCGAAAATGCTGTACAATTCTCTTGTGTTGTTTGTGGAAATTTTCCACTGTAGCGTCCAGTTGCTCCTTTATGTAGTTTCTCTTGGTTTGCTCAATGAGTTTTGCTGCCTGCTTTCTGCACTAGTTGACACGATACAGGTTTTCGGCTATTTTTCACTTCTTTATTCTTGGAGAGCTTGTTGCGACTATCTAGTGCATTTTTACTTTCTGAGTCCCGCCATCCCTGTGTAGAGTCCTTTTTCCATGGTACCAGTCCTTTTGCTTTTTTTCTATTACTACTATGGCCCTTTTCGTGTCAAACTTCTCTACGTGTAGTCTTTTCTGAGGGATTTTCTGCGGTGTAAATTTGATTTTAATTCAGGTTAGGTAGTGGTCTGAACCAGCCTTCGCACCTCTGCGAACTTGAATGTCGTTGGTCTCTTTCTGGACTGGATAGGATATCGCTACATGGACCATTTGGAACTTTCCCATCTGTTGCATAGGTGACCTCTATGTTTTCTGTTTCCGCGGGGATTTCCTCAGGGATATTGATATAATTTTCAGGTTGTTCTGTTAGTTTCGTTATATTGTTTGTATATTTGTGTGTGGGGAAACTTTCCAACAGTTTCATGACGACTTATTTCTCTGCCTATTCCTGCGCTTAAATTACTCAGCAAAATTTGTAAGTCGTCTTTGCTGATCTTGGCCATCGCTGTCTCTAATTTTGCCCAGAATTTCTCAGTCCAATTATGAGGACTTGCACGTTGATTATGGTAGAGTTTGTGCACGGCAGGTGGATTGTCACTATCCTGTTGTTCGTAGGAGTGACTTCTTCGACTGAACTGATTATCTTCTTGTGTATCATGAACGCCATGCCCACGATTGGAGCACCCCTGGCGACTTGTTTCTCTGCCTTGCACTTGAGTGTTTCCTGCAGGGCAAGTATAATTACCTTTCGTTTACCGTGCTTTAATGTTACATCGCGCAAGTTTCCTAGTTTGATCAGTGTGTTTAAGTCGAAGGTCCCAAGAAATGTAGGAGTTTACTGTGGAAGTTTGCGAGAGAACACCGACTTTCATTGTGGCTGTGTACGTCGAGATTCCCCAGAGTCCATATTCCTGGTTGCCGTCCATTGATGGGTGAACTCGTTACCTCCTATGGTATTCCTATTACTCGTCACACAAGTGATTGTTCCTTGTAATCTTATCGTTGCATTGTTTCACAGGGAAATTAGCACCAGAGGTTGTTGGGCCCTGGAGCATTTATTTGCAGCCTCAGTGGACAGCTCTCAGTGGACATACGCCGACCATGAACCCGCCCATTCCGGATACCGACACGCCTGGATTTGGTACCCATCATATCTGACGACTGTTCCTCTATCCGGCACCTGGAGAGGCGCCCAGTATGGAAACAGAAAGCCACGCCCGCCCTCGCGCGCCCATATGTCAGAGTCGTATCTAGACGTACCAGGGATCCTACATCACTCCAACTGCACACGCCCTACACCATTACGGAGCCTCCACCAGCTTGAACAGTCCCCTGCTGACATGCAGGGTCCATGGATTCATGACATTGTCTCCATACCCGGGCACGTACATCCACTCGATACAATTTTAAATGCAGTTAGTTCTTCCTCTGTTTATGCCGCAAGATATACCAATAAACGTCAAACATCTCGGCAATTATTTATCAAACTCTTCAACCACTTTAGTTAAAGTCGTAGTGTAACACCTATACAACGCAACAGAGGGAAATACTTCACGACAGAAGCAGGGCAAATGAATATTCTTGCTGCTGTTGCAATTCACACGCATCTCATCTCGAGGAAGTCCTATGAGATAAGTGTCCTATCCATTCTTCATCGACATCGGTTCCACCCCCACCACATCTCTCTCCTTCAAGAGATGCATACAAAAGATTATGAGACTAGTGTTAACTTCTGTACATGGGGATTGAGACAGGATATTCCACATGTATCATGCAAATAATCAAGGTTCTTCGATATATACAATCTCCTTCCAAGCAAATCACATAAGTTCATGAGTCAGTGCTATAGAGCTCATGTCACAGCTGCTGTAGAGTTTATATCAATGCCCATCTTCCAGGGCGACTCCTCTAGTGCGCCCGATGCTAGCTGGAGCGGCGCTTGTATTCTCCTCGTGTAGGCGCCGCTCCAGTCGTTGTGTCGTCCTAGCAAGCGTACTACTGGCTGACGCCGTCTCACAGCCTTCTCTGCGCTCACGTTCCAGGCCGACGTGCCGGAACAAAAACGAAGTAAATATTCCAGAATTCGAATCAGGAATAGCTACCAACATGAGTAACCTAAAGTAGATATCATCGAAGTTGTGAAGCAACTTACATCACTTAACAAAACCAAGTTTTCTCGTCCAGACTGTATACTAGTTAGGATCCTTTCAGAGTATGCTGACGCAATAGCTCCATACTTAACAATCATATACAACTGCCTTCTCGACAAGTGATGCGTAGCCAAAAAGTGGAAACTCAGACAGGTCACACCGATATTCGAGAAAAGCAATAGTAGTAATCGTCAAAATTACAGACCCATAGCATTAACGCTGATATGCAGCAGAATGTTGGGTTCGAACATATCTAACTACCTCGAAGGGAACGGTCTATTGACACACAGTCAACACGGATTGTGAAACACAACAAGCTCTTTGCTCACACAAAGTGCTGAGTGCTATCAACGAGGGATTTCTAGTTCATTCCGTAATTCTAGATGTCCAGAAGTCTTTTGACACTACCTCACAAGCGGCTTGTAATCAAATTGCGTGCTTATGGAATGTCATCTCAGTTATGACAGTGGATTCGTGATTTCCTATCGGAGAGGTCACATTTCGCAGGCATTGACGGAAATTTATCGAGTAAAACTGAAGTGATTCCTGGCGTTCCCCATGGCAGTGTCATATTCCCTTTGTTGCTCAGTATCTGTGTAAATTATTTAGGAGACAATCTGAGCATCCGTGTTAGGTTGTTTCCAGATGATTCTGTCATTTATCGTCCAGTAAAGTCAGCAAAGGATCAAATTACAAAACAATTTACAAAATACGTACGAATGTTACGAAAACTAACAGCTGACCATAAATAATGAAAAGTGTGATGTCATCTACATGAATGCTACAACGAATTCGTTGAACTTCGGTTACACAAGAACTCAGTCAAATATAAATTCAACTAAATACCTAGGAATAACAATTATGAACAACTTAAACTGGAAATCACACATACAAAATGTAGCAGCGAAGGACTGCGATTTACTGGCAGAACACTTAAAAGATGCAACAGATCTACTAAAGAGACTGGCTAACTATACTTGTCCGTCTTCTTTTGGAGTACTGCTGCTTTGCGTGGGATCCTCATCAGTTAGGATTAACAGAGTACACCGAGGAAGTTCAAGGAAGGGCAGCATGTTTTATATTATCCAGAACAGGGAGAGCGTATCACAGACATGATACAGGATTTGGGGGTGGACATCATTAATACAATGGCGTTTTTCGTTGCTGTGGGATCTTTTCATGAAATTAGTCACCAACTTTCTCCTCCAAATCCGAAAGTATTTTGTAGATGCAGATCTACACAGGGAGAAATGATCATCATTATGAAATAAGAGAAATGAGAGCTTGGACGGAGACATGTAGATGTTCGCTTTTTCCTCATGCTGTTCGAGATTGGAATAATATAGAAGTATTATGAAGGTGGTTGATGAATCCTCTGCGAGCCACTTACGTGTGATTTGAAAAGTTTCTGTGTAGATGTAGATGTGTGGTGTGGGACAGTGAACCAACAACTCATAGGCCCATATTTCATACACGGAACACTGAATGTGCCTCCCAACAGAAAAACTTGTATGGATGGTAGTAGACCGTCTTCTGCAGACTAGGAGGAACCTATGAAACCAACATGATGGATGTCCAGGCCATAGTGCACGAAGTAGAACAGCGTATCTCCACAAACTATTCCCAAGTAGTTGGATTTGATGCATAAAACCTGTATCTCGGCCAGCTTCTTCCCAAATTTGACGCCAGTGGACTTTTTTCTCTGAGGAAAGCTGAAAGTCGTTGTCTACAAGACATAGTAACTACAACCCATGATATACAACGGCGTATTACTGGAGCCCGTTTAGACATCTCTGCTGAAATGCTAGCACATATGTAACAGTTATTCCATACCTGACTGGAAGCGTGTATCGCAGCTGCCAGTGGTAATTTTGAACACAACCTATGGTGGTCAGTTCTATCGTTACTGCTCAGAATCCATATAACCAGTATGTGAACTTGCGTTGTTCTTTAGCGTGTGCTACCACAGGTACTGTTCAAGTGTCAGTGTGGGAGCTTATCAAAATACGATGTCTCGTTAACGACTTGCACTAGAATCTTGCAGCAAACAACATGGACATTCTAATTTGTTCTACGTTTAGTCTGTAAATGTTAATAGGCATTGTTCCAGGCCAGGGCGGTGCTGTGGCTGCTGCAGTACTGGCTGTTCTCCGTGTCCTGCTGTCCTCGTATATATATATCGACAAACACATTATTGCACAAGACTGATTGGTGACCACCCCATCGAATGGGCTAGTAAACTTTCGCCTTAAAAATCATTTGTAACTGGAAACAAACAGACGGTTTGCGTTGATACAAGTGAATGCGTTTTACATCGATATTTTGAAGCACTTCATGTTTGAAATGTATAAATTACGAATACCCAACCTCACAAAAACTTTTAGCAATTGTGAGTGAGAAAATGGCCTGGTGCAAAGAATTTTAAGAGACATTGGTTTCAAATGAGTTAAAATAGGGTTTGTATTTGAAATAAGTGACACTGGAGCAGCACAAACCTCATCCCTTATAACGATACACGATACGAGAGAAGGTACAGCAGTTCGACAGTGTTTTACCTTGATGAAACGTTGTTGAATCACAATCATTCCAGGAAAACCATCTGAAAAATGAGTAGTGGTAGAGTAAGAGTAGTAAGTGCGTAAGTTGAGCGCACTTGGCATGTTTTTATTGCACATACTTTTTTCGAATTATTTTATTATATTATACTTATAAATATTTTCGATGTGTAAATTTTTCAGCGAAACTTTATAATATAATGTAGTATAATAAACTAAATTAACTCATATAGAAATTATGTACAATAACAACATATCAAGTGTGCTTAATATATCCAGTTATTTGTGGTAAAAACTTCTTGTGATCTACGCAATTGCTACTACATATATAACTCCAAGACAGCTATGAGCCCACTAAGGAATTGCAGGTGTCACATGTAACGTGTTAAAAGCATCTAGATATTCACTGAGATAGCTTATCTGCAAATCATACGTAAGTGCCCAACAGAGTGTTCATCGAACCACTTTCACAATAATTCTCTATTATTGCAACCTCGAAGAGCACGCCGAAAAAACGAATATCTATATATTTCAATGCGAGATTTGATTCCCTTATTTTATTATGATTATCGTTTCTTCCTATGCAGGTCGGTGTCAACAAAATATTTTCAAATTTGGAGGAGAAACTTGGTGATTGAAATTTCCTGAGAAGATTCCTTCTCAAAAGAAAATGCCTTTGTTTTAATGATGTCGACCCCAAGTCGTGTATCACGTCAATAAGACTCTCTCTTCTATATCGTGATAATACAAAGTGTGCTGCTCTTCTTTGAACTTTATCAATGTACTCCCTTAATACCAACTCCTAAGGATCTCACACCCCACAGCAGTACTGCAAATGAGGGCGGACAAGTATAATGTAGGCAGTCTCTTTAGTACATCTGTTACATTTTGTAAGCATTCTGCCAATGAAATACAGTCTATTGTTGGCCTTCCCCACAACAATTTCCATGTGTTCTTTCTAATCCAAGTTGTTCGTAATGAGCATTATTTGTTAGCTACAAAATGCGAAAACGAATCTGTAAATATCTGCTGAACACCAGAGATAATGGACCTGATGAGTCTGAACAGAGACACTCAGTATATGTATTACAACACACAGCTCTGACGCTTTCGTTTAAATTGTCTCTTCGTTTCTCTTCCCAGTATCACAATCGATAACTGAATAAATTATTCGGTTGTCACAAAGTATGGCAACTGCAGGGGAGAGCTTCTCACCTCATAACTGTTACGTCGCGGCCAGCCGCTCGACAATGAGGCTTACTGGCTGCTAGTGCTTAATGGAGGGGTTGTATGGAACGCCGAAAATTGAGCCGCCATCCTACATGATGTGGACTTTAGTGGCGTCAATTTTAGCCTGATGGACCTGCCTGCACGTACGATTCCTAACTGGAACACATGCTGTCAGTCCCACAGTCCTTCACTAACTTGTTGCAGCAGCATAGTGACCTTCATGTTTGTTGCAATATCTTAAACTGAGTTACATTTTAATAAGTAAATAAATACGGAACCACCAAATGAGGTACATCGACAAGTGAGGGAAATGAATAAATTATTCCAAAGTTCAATAAATACTCCACATAATTTCTGAAATTGAAAGAAAACCAGGAATCTGAGATGATACAACAAGAGCGTATCTTCACAAGCTAGAGAGACTGAGTTTTGAGTACAATACAATAAAAATTTATGCTGTGGTGCTAAAAAATAAAATAGCTTCACCACATAAGTATCAATCAACTTTTTATTAGCTTTTATATCATAAATTGGATAATCTGCAACATCAGCTCCAATAGCACTGAAGCTCAGCTACAATTGAGCATGATTAGAGTGAAGTCATCCAAGTCCTATATTTATGTCAATTTCGGTATCCTTGTTACGAATATTTCAATTATTTTTGATTTCACATTCACAGGGAATGAGCAGAATTGATAGCTCTCAAACCTGTTCATTTAATAAGGATAAAAGTTTATTAAGACATTTCTAAAACTTTCAGCAGAAACATCTTTATGACTACGATTATTCCTGTAAGTAAACCTTCACCAACCAGCCAAAAACCCCCAAGACTGCTGTAATTGCAAGACTCCTTCAATGTACCCAGAGGAAAAAATACATACTACTAATTAGAATTTGCCATCATTGGCAGTAGTTATTATTACTTAAAATTTTCATGCTGTGTTTGTAAGTTCAGTTGATTTGCAAGGCAGATATGTACACTGGATTAATTTATTGTTAAAAAGGGTAAGTAACCAAAACAGCATCAGATGAAAGTAAGATATAATAATGACAAGCCCACAAAGAGAAAGGTTAAGAATAAATGGACTGCTATTAATATTAAGGTAGCAACATGGAATGCCAGAGGTTCAGCAAGGAAACAAAAGAAGTTAGCAAAAAATTTTAAAAAATGTCGAGGTAAACAGAGCTTGCATAATAGAATCGAAGAGAAAGCTACAGAGTAACAAGTATGAAGGAAAATATTTGATTTTATATAACAGAGCACAGAAACAGGAGAGAACAGGCAAAGCGTTGTCATTTATATACATAAGAGACTGGAAAAGAGAATCATAGAGTACAGTTGCATAAATGACAGAATTACAGGTTTAACTGCCAGAGAAGAGAAACAAAACTTGACTGTCATTGAAGTTTATACTCCTGATGAAGGGAAAAATGTGAAGTCTACAGATTTCTATGCTAAACTGCATTTGGTTTTGAATGAGTATAATAATAAACATCAAATACTATTGACAGGAGATTTAAACGCAACAGTAGCGAATAAACATAACCCAAAGAGTGTGGGAATGATGAGAGAAGATGTCATAAATATAATTGGAAGATTACCTACAGATTTTGTCTCTTTTAACAAGCTAAATATCCTTCCACGACAGATACTTAAATATAGACTATGAGCTCGAAGATTTATGCCTATTATTGACTACATTAAGATTAACAGAAAATTAAAAAGCAAAGTAAGAGGCACAGGTGTATACAGGGGACAAGACATAGGTTTCATCATTTCTTAGTGGTATCTCAAGTACATATGTATACAAAATGGAGAAAGAACAAATGGCTGACATAAGATGAAGGAATAAATCTACAAAGAATATCTACGAAATAAACATAGCATACGATATCTGTGCCATAAGAGACTTAATAAAGAGCTAGAGAAGAAAGAAGCATTGAAAGAAATAGAGAAAAATTGAAAAATATAGAAAATGGCGTGAAGAAAACTGCTGAAGAAGCCTTAAGAAAAAGAAATAGGCGAGAAGGATGGACGAGTTAAAAATCTAGACACCAAAATTGCATGAAATTAAAAGGAGACAACAGTATGCTCTTATTAAGTGTGTCAATGAAGCAACAGAAGTGAAACATCAAATTTACAAATGAGAGAAAGCAGGAAATTAAACAGTGAAATTATTGTGAGAGTCTTGGGATATGTTTATAAGCACAATAGAAGGCAATATTGAGAAAAGACAAATGATGATTTATAAAACAATGAAATGCTAAATCGAACAGGATAAGAAGTTTCTCAGATAAATAACATCCACCAGAACTTGTGGTACTAAGATACATGCTCAACAGGGAATACAGTAGATGGAATTAAAGTTGGATATGTAAAAGTCAAGAAAGTCATATACAAGCAACAGTTGTAAGGTCTATGAGTAATAAACAAATTTATAAATTCGGAAAAACTGGATGTGTTTAACATCTTCGATAAAATACAATGGAGTAGGAGTAACTGGAATGAATGTGCCGAAAGAAAGAGTGAAGAAAGGTTACTTCTCCAGATAAGAAGAATTAAACCAGTTGGGAGAAGAAAACAAGGAAGGCTGACGAAGTGATAGGTACCGTAACAAGCAAAACAAAGAAAAGTCTAATAGTTGGGAGAAGAAAACAAGGAAGGCTGACGAAGTGATAGGTACCGTAACAAGCAAAACAAAGAAAAGTCTAATCCTTGAAATGAAGATTATGATGATGACGACTGTGTTGTCTGACAATAATTCACCTCAGGTTTACCATCTGTTTCCTGACTCTCAGTATTAGAGTTATTTGTATTCTGCACTCAAGATATCACACCTATCTTGAAATAGCTGCAACACTTGAATATTATTCTACGTCCTGCCTACTAGTTTCCCTTACCCACCCTAAATAACTAAAAATTAATATTTCAATGAAAAGTGACTAACAGTCCTTTCATCCAGATATTTGGTTTGGTTTTTATCTCACTCTACAAAAATTTGTGAATTGGGTTGACAGTTCGGTGTTGATATAAAATTTGTACACCCACATGAGTAATAAAGGGATGCACAAGAACCAACAAATTTATAAATTCGGAAGAACTGGATGTATTTAACATCTTCGATAAAATACAATTGAGTAGGAGTAACTGGAATGAATGTACCGAAAGAAAGAGTGAAGAAAGGTTACTTCTCCAGATAAGAAGAATTAAACCAGTTGGGAGAAGAAAACAAGGAAGGCTGACGAAGTGATAGGTACCGTAACAAGCGAAACAAAGAAAAGTCTAATCCTTGAAGTGAAGATTATGATGATGACGACTGTGTTGTCTGACAATAATTCACCTCAGTAGAGAACTCAAGGTAGAATGAGAAACAATATATATACCTTGCACCTACACATGCTCTACAGTCACACAAAATGTCGACTTTGGTTTTCCTTGTTGTTTTTCAACTCCATTTCCCATTTACTACTGTTCTGCCTCACTTATGTCAAATTGCAACAATTACACCTCTAGAATTGCAATCTAGAATCATAATTGAATATAAGACCAATCATGGTAAGAGTGAAATTATCTCCTAAGTAGATTTACCGTCTACCACCTAAAATTCAGCCATCTTACCACAAAAATGTTTATTCTCAACAAACCATAAGGACATTGGTACTTTATATTTTCTGTTTGGGGCATGAGCAGGAGGCCGGCCGCGGTGGTCTCGCGGTTCTAGGCGCTCAGTCCGGAACCGCGCGCCTGCTATGGTCGCAGGTTCGAATCCTGCCTCAGGCATGGATGTGTGTGATGTCCTTAGGTTAGTTAGGTTTAAGTAGTTCTAAGTTCTAGGGGACTGATGACCTCAGATGTTAAGTCCCATAGTGCTCAGAGCCATTTGAACCATGAGCAGGAATATCAATAAGAATAATTATTCGTGCTGAATTTGGTCAACCAGGATCGCTAATTGCCTAAATATATAAATGTAAATAAAATTTTAAGATAATCTCTTTCTGTTATTATAATATGCAAACTGAAGTTCTCTAGTACTAAAAATCTACTTTTGCAGCAGATCTGAAGATATGGAATCTTTTATGGAAGTAATCCCATTTACGTCCTGGACTTTACTATTATTCATTTGTCAAGACTTGTGTTAAATTACGTCATTTTTCTGAGACCTACTGCCGTCCAGTTCAAGATACATTGTCCAAACCTCCTGGCAGTACTCTTTTAGCCTACCTCCTGCAGGTCTCAGTCATAACCATTCTTTTTGTGGTGGATGGAAAAGGAATTAGTGCAATTCTAGTAGAGAACCCAGGGTAGAATGAGAAACAAAGATAAAAATATATTTTTAAAAATACGAAATGGTTAATTAAGTGAACTGCAAGTTTGTCTGTGAACTAATTATTGTCTAATAATAATTAAAATACAATAATATCGTTGACAAACAAAAGAATAAAGCTTCTTCATTGCAAAAAGAGGAAGTATGTCCCAGGCATTGGGCTCAATGGGGCAGTAAGGATAAGCAGTTATAAAAACATACAAAACTAGTGAAAATGCAGAATTCTCTTCTTTGCTCTACATTTCTTTCCTTTTAAGGGAGTATAAAGTTTTAATAACAGCATTCAACGCCAGTGTCCTTTTCTTAAGCCTGTTCATAGCCTGACATAGCAACAAAATGACACTCTCGCTCTCGTATACTGTAATTTCAAGGTTCTAGGTACGTGTTGAGCGGACATTTAATAGAAAATCTGGTAAGTCTTTTGATGTCTTAGAAAATTCTACAAAAAATGTCTCTGGAGCCATCCATCCAATGCTGTGTACCTCACCCAACCACCTGGTGGCAATTGTATCTCAGATTCTTTCTGTTGCTTCTTTCGAGGAATGATGAACATCGAGCTCCGCTTGCCAACAAACAAATAAAGCATGTTGTAATTTCAATCCTTTCTGCGGACAGTAACTATGTAACTTGACGTTTCCCCTTGCAAGCTACGAATTTTAATTGGTTTTTAGGATTCACTGAGACGCCTGTATCATCGCAATTAAATATCTGAGAAGCCTTTAGTTAGTGTTTCTTAAGTAAACTTGTTGGCAACGAAAAAAGGCACCTACAGCTACCTTATTAAAGCCCATGGTTCTAGCACCAGATGTTGCTTTGAGAACAGATGAAACAAGATGTATCTTAACGAACCCGTTAACCCGATTTCATTTTTAAATCTGTGGGCAATGCCATTTCTTATAGTGATACGAGAAGGTAAGATAGGCAAGTCTTTTATTGTTGGATCGAATAACTTAGCTGCCATTGTTTTTAAGTAGTTAATGAGCCCAACTTCCTGTTCATCCATAAATTCGTTTATATACTTTACAGCCAATTTTTTGAACTTTGTAGTCAGTGTTTTCTCTTCTTTTCCCAATACGTATTTGCTGAATAAACTGGGGAAGAGCAAACTGTTTGAAACTTTCAAATACCCCTACTGGTCGGAAATAAGAACATCGACAGGATTGTCAATTGCCTCATTGTATGTATACATTACCTTGGTTAAAAAATGATCCGGAATTCCAAGGCAGGAGTAAAATTTCACACAATGGAAACTTCACATAACGGTGCTCAACACGAAAACACATGACTGCTTTAGTTGAAGAGCACCAAGGTGATATAGCTCAACTTATTGCTGCTAAGTGGCACCATCTCCTTGACACCTAAAAACGTCAATCTTGATTCCATCTCAGAACCCCATTCTACCCACCGTTCCACTACTTACATTGAGTGTTTGCTAGCAACTACCTTATGTGGCTACTGAACCAGACTTTTATTTATCAGACATGTGCAATGCGCAATAAATACTGCCATGAGAAATGAAAAGATGTTTCAGTTTGCTTAACACTATGGCAATGATACAGCTCAAGATTCACATTAAACCAGACTCTTATAAAGCATTAAAATATTGATATAGCATAATTTTATAGTAATTAAGTAACTAACATAAGGACTGCAAAGGGGTATTATTTCATTTTATCTCCTTCGTCAGATGATACTGCTTTCTAGATTTACGGAATCTAAACATAAAATATTGCCAGTATAAAGAATTTAATATTTTTTTTCGTGAAGGTTTCATTGCACTGGTGACGTTACCTTCCTCCAGCGAGGTCAATGAAACCTTCGTGGGAAGAACTGCCTTGCTCAGCGGTTGGGGAAGACAGTTTGCCGGTAAGTTGCTGATTTAGCTCAATTTGTGATACAGTACTGAATTAAGTTTGTTCCTGTCATTCAAAACATCTTGCGTACCTTGCCATTTCGTGGAAAGTATAGTATTGTTGGGCATTTCTGATTATTTGTGCAACGAAATATGGCTGCAAACGGCAGTAGGGGGACAAGGGGGTGTCAGCTCACGCTGCGTTGTTGCCAAATTTATTCAAGATGGCGGTGATGACGTCATCAAAGACGGCGGCATGTAGACCTGGCAACAGCGCATGACGTCATCCAATATGGCAGATTTTAACGGGAAAATAGGCCAATTGTCCTACGTCCACTAACCTAACCTCAAGAAAAAATGGCGGGAAGTTTGAATTTTGGCAGGAAAATTGGCCAATTGTGCTACGTCCACTAACCCAAGACTCCAGGAGAGAAAATGGCGGGTAGTTTGAATTCCAACAGGATAATGCATGCAAAACCATAATTGTCTTTATTATTATTGATTATCATTTATTAACATTCACTATCATTTATTATTATTTAAATAGACCAATTGGGCTATGTCCACTAACCTAAGCCTCCAGAAAGAAATAGGTGCCAAATTCAAATTCCAACAGGATAATGCATGCAAAACCGTACTTATCTTTTATTATTATTATTCATTATTATTGATTATTATTTATTAACATTCATTATCATTTATTATTATTTATTATCATTTATTATTATTTATTATTATTGACCTGCCTCCACAAGAAAATTCCCTCCAAATTCAAATTCCAATACGATAATGGCTGCAAAACTTTACTTTTGTTTATTATTCATTATCATTTATTAACATTCATTATCATTCATTGTCATTTATTATCATTCATTATCATTTATTATTATTCATTTTCAGTTATTGTTATTATTTATTATTATAGGCTTACCGCCACTAGAGAATTGCGCCAAATTCCAACACGATAATGTCTCGAAAACTCTACTTCTATTTATTATTATCATTTATTGTTTATTCAAGATGTCCGATTTTCTCGGCGAGAAAGCCATTTTCCTTAAATGCATAACAAAAATCTATCACAAGTTCAAATCCCAACACGATAATTGATCACACGTACGAACTTTCTCGGTCACTTATCTTTTTTTCACTGGTAGCCTATGAGAATCGCGTCAAATAATAAACTCCACTTATAGTAACGTAACTCACGTCCTTTGATTTTGCAGGGGGGAAGGGACTGAAGACTTTATTTCAAGCAGTACGGTCATCACTTGTTCTCCAACACAGTCAGCACACGCATCTTTGACATCGCAGTGCAGTGCTGCGGTGTAATGATTGACAACACTCTATTTATTTTTGCAACAACTTATTTAACCAAACAGTATATCACACAATCATCCTGGGCCATGTTGCACAGCCCACAGACACGCACCCAATCATAATTTCAGTACACACTATTGCAAACTGCTACTAAATAATTCCTCACACAGATGTGTAGATACCCTACGTACTCGTAAACTATAGTAATAACGCATAGCAGAGCCTCCAGATCCGCTCGCAAAATAACTGAGCAGATGTGCGCAGGTACCCCCCACTGCGCACCCTGCCCACAGGATTGTGAAGTCACCCATCCCTCTGGTTTCAGACCTCGCACAGCCCCTGCTCGGCTTCCGCAAGCGTGAGTTGGCGCGGTCAACGCGCTCGTCAGCGGTCAAAGAACACACATACGACCGTCCAGGACCGCGATCCGTCACAATCCCGAGCCTCGACCACCGCTCGCTTCGATATCATCGTTTTCCTGCATTCCTCTTGTTGCCGCATACTTGACTCCATGTACAGATTCCCCCTTGCGAACCAGAAGATAAGTGTTTGGAAATTCCCGTTACATCGTTCTAGGTCTTGTAGAGGGGAGTGAATTCGTAACACTTTGAATGGGAATTCATGTACGGAAACATACCGCTTTCATTCTACGATGGTTTCAATTCAGATGTCAAACTCAGCCACCTCTTTAATATCTGAATTAAGCCTGATACAGTACAAGGCAACACGAATGAGAGTTTAGTATAATACTCCAGACTAAACACTGAGCTGGACGAAGAGGTACACTTGTGACATCAAATGTAATACACGCCCTGCGTGATTGTAATGCATCGTTTACCTTTCCTGCACAGTGTGCCATTGAATGCCTGGGACGCCAGATGATTGTCTGTACTCCACACAGCCTGTCAACTTAGTGAGCTGCTTATTCTTGACTGAAGAGTGAGTCACGACCTCTTACCGAGTTCTCCAGTGAAACAGAAGACGGTTTGTCCCCAGCCTGTCTACAATGGCTGCGGGTACACTCGTCTGGTTGGTGGGGCTACGTGCTCAGTGATGCCCTTACAGTTATCGCAAGAACGTATTAACTAGCATGACTCTTCTGTCCCATTTTCACTAGTTGGAGAATATACGAGACTCGCAGCTTATTTATGCTGCACTATTTAGAGCCAATTGTTATCAAAATGACCACAGAATAAAATATTCCATGTATCAACACAACATTTCGGAGAGAGAGAGAGAGTACTTCCTTGTCAGCAAATTACGTATATCGAACTACCTCTCCTCTGTTAGTGCCGAATATTGACACCTTCCAAATTTGGAGTCTGCCAAGCAAACTACTAGACACGTGAATTATTTCTACCACCCTCAAAACATTGCTTTCAATCGTCCTATCTGTTAACACCATCTCCAAAAGAAATGACGGGAACACTGCGATCTCCCTCAGCTCGAAATTTTCAGACTGTTCCGAAAATGAGAGAGAACCGCCCTTTACTGTCACTCATTTGTGTATGTGAGATCACGCACAACTCACATGAGCACCACGTCCTGCTTTAATTACATATTCCATTCTCCGCTTCCGAAACTGCGGCCCATACAATTAGTGTGAACTGCGCAGTTGTCTCTCCCTTGCCGGCCGGTGTGGGCGTGCGGTTCTAGGCGCTTCAGTCTGGAACCGCGCGACCGCTACGGTCGTAGGTTCGAGTCCTGCCTCGGGCATGGATGTGTGTTTTGTCCTTAAGTTAGTTAGGTTTAAGTAGTTTTAAGTTCTAGGGGACTGATAACCTCAGATGTTAAGTCCCATAGTGTTCAGAGCCATTTGAACCATTTTTTGTCTCTCCCTTGGGATGCCTGAGGCAATGAACACACCATTGGCTCCCTATGGCGAAACAAGCTAAGCAGCTCTGTCGATGCCTGTGCTGCGCCCCTCTCGGCCGTGATCTTTATGACCCATCCCTTTACTCCGACGGGTGTGAAAAGTGGCTTCTAATCTCCGTTCCATGTTTGCATTGCTACCGAAATGAACGCACATGTAAATGGGAAAAGGGAGCTGCCAAATACACATTCATTACCATCTGATATGCAAATTAAGTCTCTTACATTCAAAGTACAGCGTGTAAAATATCAATCGAATCGTCTCATCGAGAAGAAGCTCATGAAAGCTGTTAAAAGGAACTGTCACCTTACCTGTTGCCTATGGAAGGTGGTAAAAATGGACTTCCACATTACACTTCTATTCTACGCTTCTCTCAGATATTTTTCTTTTGCATTTCACTTCCACAGAGGGCAAAATTCTTTACTCCTGTCTTCAGAAAAGACCACCTTACATTGAACCTCATACTTAACATTAACAAAATTCAATTTTTCAGAAATGCTGTTGTAGGTATTGCCACACTGGCAGCAGTCCTCATTATAACCTGATTTAGTTCAGTTATATTCTGTTACCTTTTTCCAAGACATTATCCATTCCATTCAGTTTGTTTTTCACACCCTTTGTTATCTGTAACAGATTTAAAATAAGATTACAACATGAATCACATTTAAATAAGAAAATGGTTACTATGTGCATACAACGTAAGTGTGTGAAAGCAGTTTACTGGTATATTCACATTTACTTCGACCATAATGGCTACAATATCTCAGATACTTAATGATACAGTGTCACTGTTTAATTACTTCATTATTAATTAAAATATAGCCTTTCACATGCATTTAACTGCCTGCACTCTGGTAGATAGATAATCTGCGACGTTTGCACTAGAACAATCGCTGTGATATGTGCTGTAGTCAACACAATCAGATTCTCCATATTTCAGGTATAAGGGATAAGCGAGATGTCCCTTCCTTATGTCTCTTATGTCATCATGAACTGTGTATCTTCCCATCTTCCAATTCATGATGGAGTGATTTGTTGCTTAAGCAAGACTGAGAAATGACTGTGTACACAGGACTGATACCTATGCACGTATGCATATAATATGTTTGGAACCAAATAGATCACTAAATTATGAGAAAAATTAAGATGTTAGAAGTAAGTTGTGTGCAAGGAAACATAACTGGGATGTTACATAAATTACCATTATGCCACCAAGTGTACAAGAAGCAGCTCCTTAGCATCATTGTGCATTGAACTGATGACTGACAACAGATAAGACAGAATTATATCACATTACCGAACGTATGTTGATCAGCCACCGATGCTGCACAATCTTGCCCTTCTGTGTACAATAATAATAAAGAAATTTTTCATGGATGACTGCAAAAATCTGTACGATCTATAAGTTTCAAATATTTTTATATGTTGGCAGTCACTTTTTAGGTGCTGCAGATTTTTTCACAAATTACAAAAATTACTCCAGATAATTAAGGTTTCTTCCAATTTAAAAACACGTTCCATGGTACTCTGTAAACATGAACGATGATGGATAGACTGGGCAGCAGTGACTTTTCGTTGATGATGTTGTACTTTATGGGAAAGTGTCGTTGCTGAAAAATGGCTGGAGGATACAGGATGACTTACACAGAATTTCTAATTTGTGTGATGTATTGCAGTTTGCTCTAAATTTAGAAAAATGCATGCTAATGCAGATAAGTAGGGTAAACAGCTCTGTAAATTTCGAATGCCATGTTAGATGCGTCCTACTTGACTCAGCCATTTCCATCAAATATCTCGACATAAAACTTCAAAGCAATGTAGAGCAGAACAACCACATAAGACAGGTAGTTGATGCGAGAAATGTATTAAAGAGTAACTCATCTACAAAGCAAACCCATACAGAACACCAGAGTGACATGCTGTTGAGTACTGATCCAGTGTTTGGGGACCCCACCAGGTAAGTGTGGATGTAGGTATGTCTTGTTAATAGTTGCAGTAATAGTCTACCACAGTGCTTTAAATGAGCTGTTAGTACATGGCATTGCTGTGTTAGGGAGTGACTGACTTTTGGCTTGTGATAACGTGTCTTGAGGACAGAAGCAGTGAATGGTATGTGGTGCGAATTCTGAAATATGTTTTTTTCAGAGTAATTTTGTAGTTTATAGTGTTGGTATAGATGAGCAGTGGGACAAAGTTCGTACAGCTCCACTCTCCATTGTTGTCAAATGTATTCAAGATGGCGGATCCAAGATGGCAGCTATAGATATTTCAACATTGCAATGATGTCCTGGTGGGAAGTTCAAATTTTGGTGGGAACATAGGTCAATTGGGCTACCTCCACTGACATAACCCCATCCACCTCCCTACCCTCCCCAGAAAACGGCTGGAAGTTCAAATTCCATCAGAACAATTGAATACACCACGGCTACCTCCCCTTCCCCCCGCAGAAAATGCGGGGAAGTTCAAATTTATGAGTTGAAAAAAGGGCACTTTGGCTACTTCCACTAACCTAAGTCATCCGACCGCCACCTCTTCCTAGGAATCGATGGGAAGAGGACTCACACCGTGAAGGATAGGATGGACATATGTCTTTATTTAAACAGCTTTTATTTAGACAATTTGAGGCAGTGCCTCCATCTGGTGTGCTCAGCATGGGGTCTGGAGTCCTAGTACACAGTACTGCCACCAGAGGGCGGTGTTATCCCTCCCATGATGTACTCCAAGATGGCAGCCTGGGGTGGGGGAAAATGGCGGGAACCATTAGGCACCCTCAATCCAGTGATGTGCTAGACTTCAGCCAGTAGGATGGCAGTACATGGTAACGTCATTGGAGGGGATATAGGGCAGTCTCAGCACCTCTGGAATCTCAGTCTTGCTCAATCAGTTAGCACCAGCAGAAGAAGAAGAACCATGAAGCCTAACAGTAGTCTCAATCCATCACAGCCCTGCAGAACAGGAGAAGCGGAAATGTAAGGGTCCCTTATCACATCTTTCTCTGTGGATAGCATTATTATTATTATTATTATTATTGATTGTTTTCGCATCTTGGCCCATGTGTAATACTTCCTAGACTTTGTTCAGCAGTAACCCTCGACGCATCCAAGCCCACAGGGTAGAGCGCCAACATGCCGCTCTCTGCCGCATCTGGACCTGTAGCGACATTGGCTGCCATCTTGTCCAGACCTGCAGCGACCTCTAGACCTGCAGCAGCAACAACCTCCAGCACGTCTGAACCTGTAGCGACCACGTGGGATCCTGTAGCGCACACAGCCCACTTGCTGGAGCAGGACAAGGAGCTGTTGTTGTCTGTCGCACTCATCGATTTGTGTGATGAGGACATGCGATCTGCTCGCAACACATCGAACGCTGCTGGTGGTCCTAAACAATAGCAAGATGGAGGACAGTACTGGTCACCAACATATGACCCATCCCAAAAAAACATCCCTGTGTTATTGCAGTCACAGAGTGCAGATGCTGTGAATACGAATGCGTGGAGTATACCCATGCTTTTCAGTTCCACATACAGCTTAACTCCCAGTGGAACGAAACTTGTAAGTGTTGGTATAGAAGCACATCATGTTTGAGGCTTGCATGCGAGAAAAGAAATTGAAAATGCATCGAAGGGTGTTAATGTGCCAATTTCCGAGTTCGACTGAGACGAAATATGTCGTGCAGAGCGCTACATAACTCAGCAGATTGCAGAGTATTATCCAACTCGTTCTCACCCAGACATTTGCCTTACTGGTGTGACACTATTACAACAGTGTATGATGACTGCACACTATGTGTGAAATAGGGTGACCATTGCGTTTACCTAAGGCACGCCTCAGTTATGAAATTATACGATCTGGATACTGCACTACGTTCTACATTGTAGAGAGTGAACCCCTGGTTACCGAGCATAGACTCTGCATACAATGATGTTGTATACTTCCTACGTGTGCACAGTGTATATGTTGATGATTTGAAGCAGCACCTTTGTTTGAACATGAACGCTGAACCGAAAGAGAACCAGACTAAATGAGCATTTGAAAAATCTGAGACACTGTGAGACATCCATTGGCCTGAGAGAGATACACGGGGAATTTATTGCATGTCAAAGAACTTTGTTTGGGAAATACTGTACAGGTGCAAAGAAGAAGATACAGAAAGAGTCTGATGATTTTCTTGAAATACTACATCCTATGTAAGATATTTAAATAAAAAAATATTGTACATATGTATAATGTCAAACCGTGTTTGTGTTCTATTTCATAACTCTCTCATTACACTCAAAGTATTACTCTTATTAATATCATTATTTTTCAAAGCTAGACCAGTTATTGACATAATGAATGATCAAGTTAGTCTTCATGGTAATATATATTTCTCTGTAACCAATATAGCTCATACAGTTAAGTGCTTGAGCTATAGTGGCTACACAAGTTATTACCCTCCCTTCCAGTGTATCTTTCTATATATGTCAACTACTTGTCAGTATCTAGCGTGGCGTAGTCAGTATCACAGCAAGGTGAGTGAAACATCATCATCACAAGGACTTTGTTGTATGTGACTGATCCTGTGGAGATGCAAAAGAAGACCTGTAGAAGAACGGAATTCTCCTACCTGATGTAGCTGTTGCTGTCTTCAGTTCAGAGACTGGTCTGATGCAGCTCTCCATGCTACTCTGTCCTGTGCAAGCTTCTTCATCTCCCAATACCTACTGCAACCTACATCCTACTTAATCTGCTTAGTGTATTCATCTCTTGGTCTCCATCTACGATTTTTACCCTCCACGCTGTCCTTCAATACTACATTGGTGATACCTTGATGCCTCAGAACATGACCTACCAACCGATCCCTTCTTCTAGTCAAGTTGTCCCACACATTTCTCTTCTCCCCAAATTTATTCAGTACCTCCTAGTTAGTTACGTGATCTACC
Organism: Schistocerca americana; assembly: GCF_021461395.2. NCBI lineage: Eukaryota > Metazoa > Arthropoda > Insecta > Orthoptera > Acrididae > Schistocerca > Schistocerca americana. The sequence continues at coordinate 200,900,778 of NC_060127.1, forward strand.
CACCTTATCTTCAGCATTCTTCTGTAGCACCACATTTCGAAAGCTTTTATTCTCTTCTTGTCTAAACTATATATCGTCCACGTTTCACTTCCATACATGGCTACAGTCCATGCAAATACATTCAGAAACGACTTCCTGACACTTAAATCTATAGTCGATGTTTCTCTTCTTCAGAAACGCTTTGCTTGCCATTGCCAGTCTACATTTTATATCATCTCTACTTCGATCATCAGCAGTTATTTTGCTCCCCAAATAGCAAAACTCATTTACTACTTTAAGTGTCTTATTTCCTAATCTAATTCCCTCACCACCACTCGACTTAATTCGAATGTATTCCATTATTCTCGCTTTGCTTTTGTTGATGTTCATTTTATAGCATCCTTTCAGGACACTGTCCATTCCGTTCAGCTGCTCTTTCAGGTCCCTTGCTGTCTCTGACAGAACTGCAGTGACATTGGTGAACCACAAATTTTTACTTCTTCTCCATGGATTTTAATTCCTACCCCGAATTTTTCTTTTGTATCCTTTACTGCTTGCTCTATATACAGATTGAGTAACTTTGGGGATAGGCTTGAACCCTGTCTCACTCCTTTACCAACCACTGCTTCCCTATCAGGCCCCTCGACTCTTATAACTGCCATCTGGTTTCTGTACAAATTGTAAATAGCCTTTCACTCCCTGTATTTTATACCTGTCACCTGCAGAATTTGAAAGAGAGTTTTCCAATCAATATTGTCAAAAGCTTTCTCTAAGTCTACAAGTGCTAGAAACCTAGGTTTACCTTTCCTTAATCTATCTCCTAAGATAGGTCGTAGTGTCAGTATTGCCTCACGTGTTCAAATATTTCTATGGAATCCAAACTGATCTTCTCCGAGGTCGGCTTCTACCTGTTTTTCCATTCGTCTGTAAAGAATTCGTGTTAGTATCTTGCAGCTGTGACTTATTAAACTGATAGTTCTGTAATTTTCACATCTGTCAACAGCTGCTTCCTTTGGGATTGGAATTATTATATTCTTCTTCAAGTCTGAGGGTATTTCGCCTGTCTCATACATCTTCCTCACCAGATGGTAGAGTTTTGTCAGGACTGGCTCTCCCAAGGCCGTCAGTAGTTCTCAGTAGTTCTAAAGGAATGCTGACTACTCCCAGGGCCTTGTTTCGACTCAGGTCTTTCAGTGCTCTGTCAAACTCTTCAGGGAGTATCATATCTACCATTTCATCTTCATCTACGTCCTCTTCCATTTCCATAATATTGTCCTCTAGTACATCACCCTTGTATAGACCCTCTATATACTCCTTCCACCTTTCTGCTTTCCCTTCTTTGCTTAGAACTGGGTTTCCACCTGAGCTCTCGATATTCATGCAAGTGGTTCTCCTTTCTCCAAAGGTCTCTTTAATTTTCCTGTAGGCAGTATCTATCTTACCCCTAGTGAGATAAGCCTCTACATCCTTACATTTGTCCTCTAGCCATCCCTGCTTAGCAGTTTTGCACTTCCTGTCGATCTCATTTTCGAGACGTTTGTATTCCTTTTTGCCTGCTTCATTTACTGCAGTTTTGTATTTTCTCCTTTCATCAGTTAAATTCTATATCTTTTCTGTTACCCAAGGATTTCTACTAGCCCTCATCTTTTTACCTACTTGATCCTCTGCTGCCTTCACTGTTTCGTCTCTCAAAGCTACCCATTCGTCTTCTACTGTATTTCTTTCCCCTAGTCTTGTCAATCGTTCCGTAATGCTCTCCCTGAAACTCTCTACAGCCTCTGGTTCTCTCAGTTTATCCAGTTCCCATCTGGTTAAATTCCCACCTTTTTGCAGTTTCTTCAGTTTTAATCTATAGTTCATAACCAATATATTGTCGTCAGTGTCCACATCTGCCCCTTGAAATGTCTTACAATTTAAAACTTGGTTCCAAAATCTCTGTCTTATCGTTGTATAATCTATCTGAAACCTTCCAGTATCTCCAGGCCTCTTCTATGTATACAACCCTCTTTCATGATTCTTGAACCAAGTGTTAGCTATGATTAAGTTATGCTCTGCGCAAAGTTCTACCAGGTGGATTCCTCTTTCATTTGTTACCCCCATTCCATATTCACCTACTACGTTTCCTTCTCTTCCTTTTCCTACTATGGAATTCCAGTCACCCATGACTATTAAATTTTCATCTCCCTTCACTATTTGAATAACATACGAGCAATTATTGTAGGTCCATCCAATTGTGGCAAGACTAATGTCCTCATGACGCTGCTAACACATGTAGATGGAGTCCGATTTGAATATATTTGTGTATTCTCAAAAACACTGTTTCAACCCAAGTATCAGCTATTACAGGAGATATTACACGGTGTAGATGATAATACATACACGATATTCAGTGAAAGCGGTGATATCCCTCCATCTGAAAAACCAAAGCCAAACACTGTCTTCATATTTGACGATGTTGCTGGGGTAAACCAAGACCAAATTCGAAAATATTTCTATTCCCGTCGTCTTATGGGTGATGATGTATTTTATCTAAGCGAAATATATTCCAGAATCCTAAAACAGCTGGTTAAGGATAATGCAAACCTCATTATAGCCTTCAAACAAGACAATATGAATTTAAACACATTTATGAGCACGTGTCGGAATTGACATATCGTTCAACAATTTTGTAAAGAAATGTTCTGATTGCTGGAATCATTCACAGTATGGGTTTCTCGTTATCGATGAAACAAGAGAACTGAGTGATGGTAGGTACAGGGGAAACTTTCAAGAGTTACTGCATATACAGCACGGTAAGAGAGGATGGTACATGAGTATAAGCTGCACCATGGACAAATTCGCACTCATGTCTAGCTCTCAACCCGAGAGAATGGGTGTACACAGACAGAACATTCGCCTGTACATGGATGCGGAAATTTAGGCTGTTGTGCGTAAGGATGGAGGTATGCACAGAGAACTAGAGACGTATTACCAGACTCTTCTGAGAATGGTGAATTCGTTAAATGTGTTAGTTAATGAAGTCGGTAAGAAAGTAACCGACCTAACTGAAAAGGTCGAGGGCCGGCCGAAGTGGCCGTGCGGTTAAAGGCGCTGCAGTCTGGAACCGCAAGACCGCTACGGTCGCAGGTTCGAATCCTGCCTCGGACATGGATGTTTGTGATGTCCTTAGGTTAGTTAGGTTTAACTAGTTCTAAGTTCTAGGGGACTAATGACCTCAGCAGTTGAGTCCCATAGTGCTCAGAGCCATTTGAACCATTTTAAAAGGTCGAGGCTATTGAGGGGAAAATATATGTAGAGTTCCTTGTTGCTGAGAACGGAGAGCAGGCAGATAGCAAGAGGAAGAAGAAGAGCGAATATATAAAGTCTCACGCTGCGGAGATGTCTGATTACTCCGAGATGTCAACGAAGCAGAAAGTGATTCAGGAGCGGAAAAGTAGTTCGTGAGCAATTACGGTTTCTGGGTTTACGGTATATGGATCGACAGCAAACACTAAGAAAGACCTTTAAGCCGGTTACTGAATCTCTCAGACACCTATCAGAAAAAAACAAAAACACACGATAACGGTGGTATTGCCATGAACGAATTCATTATCCGTCCCGACCCTGGTCAAGTAGAACATTCGGCGCAGCAGGGCAAGACCGTACATGTCGGGCATGCATCTTATAACTGTAACTGATGACACAATACAGATTGGTGATAGGCGCTTTGAGAAAACGCCTGGCTTAATGAATGTTACTTCTCTAAGACCTACCAAAAATCTTAGATATTATTCAGGGAAACGTACCGTTAAATACGGCACATGACTGATCTACATAAGATCGAGAAAAACCTGAGCAACAATAAATATAAAACCATTATAAAACGGATACGTGTTGGCGAAAACAACAACAACAACAGCACAGTAGCGGTGATGTTATTGATATTTAGCATAAAGCAGTGAACAATCGAATCCCGCAGTATATATATTATAACGAACCTATCGAGCTAACAGATCGACTACCGCCGCTCATGGTATCAGCTGGTGCAGGTAATACAGTTCGTTCGAATGAGGCTGTTTTAGGAATCTCTGAGCTTAGAGAGAGAGATATCATCGAATAAGTATGGAGGCAGTAGTTCGAGAACTGCACAAACCAGCACGCAAAACACACCTTCGTAGGCATGTTATGATTAGATGACTTATGGCAAGTTGATCTTGTAGGCATGAGGGAATATTCACATGAGAATAATGTATTCAAATATATTTTAATGATACATACTCCAAATTTGTCTGGGCATTACCTGTTAAAACAAAAACGGGTAGAAATGTGTTTTTGAGCGTTTGCTACATACAGGGACGAATCGATGCCCAGACAACCTCCAAACCGATCACGGTGGGGAGTTTTACAATAGATTCAAGTGTGTGTGAAATCTTATGGGACTTAACTGCTAAGGTCATCAGTCCCTAAGCTTACACACTACTCAACCTAAACTATCCTAAGGACAGACACACACACAAATGCCCGAGGGAGGACTCGAACCTCTGCCGGGTTTTCAATAGGTATCTCAATACCGTGATGCAGTGGTATGGGATACATCACTACTCAACATTCACTCACCTGAAGGCAAGTATCGTGGAGCGTCTGAAAAGGTCGAATGTGGATGCGTTATAACCTTCGCAGCTCTTACAAATGGACAGATATCCTCCTAGAATTAATTGCTCAGTATAATCGAACCAAACATACCACAATAAAAATTAGACAATCGACGTTCGTGATAATGGACTCAAGGATACGGTGTACTATCGCATTAAAATGCTGGATCCACGCAGACATAAATTTAATGTAGGTGATGTGGTGTGTATCTCAAAACACAAGACCGGATTTGAGAAATCATACCTACCGAACTGGTCAACAGAGATATTTACAGTTTCACAGGTGCAAAGAACGAATCCGAGAGCTTATGTATTGAAGGATAGTAAAGGTGAAGAAATTGCAGGCTGCTTCTACACCGAGGAGTTGCAGAAAAGCTCAGAACCGGATGTGTTTTCCTGCTACGCAAAACAGATTGATGCCGACGCGGTCTAAGGCGCTGCAGTCATGGACTGTGCGGCTGGTCCCGGCGGAGGTTCGAGTCCTCCCTCGGTCATGGGTGTGTGTGTTTGTCCTTAGGATAATTTAGGTTAAGTAGTGTGTAAGCTTCGGGACTGATGACCTTAGCAGTTAAGTCCCATAGGATTTCACACACATTTGAACATTTGATGCCGACGATTTGCTATGTAATGAGGGTGCCCAGTCCACAGCGGTGCCCAGTCCACAGCCACCGCAGTAGCATAACATGCATGCCAGGAGACGCATTCGAGAAGGTGGTGGTATTTTAGACAAATTGCCAGTGGAATTATACATCCCTGGGTATAGCTACTGTGTGTCTGGGACAAATCTTGGTTCAAATGGTTCAAATGGCTCTGAGTACTATGGAACTTGACATCTGAGGTCATCAGTCTCCTAGAACTTAGAACTACTTAAATCTAACTAACCTAAGGACATCACACACATCCATGCCCGAGGCAGGATTCGAACCTGCGACCGTAGCGGTCCCGCGGATCCAGACTGAAGCGCCTAGAACCGCTCGGGCACAACGGTCGGCGGACAAAGCTTCAGAAGTGCTCCGCTTGAGGTGATAAGGGGGTTAATCTGTTCGACGACGGGTGTATGGGACATGAGATTGCATACGCTGCAAATAAAGATCTATCAAGTCGTCACATTGCACACAGGATTTTAATTGCTAAGGCTAAGGAGATACGGAGAAGAAAGAATATTGGTGTAGGTCAACGCACCGCAGGATTTGCAGTCGACAAAATCATGTGAGGAAAAATTAAGTTGGGTTAAGAGCGATGAATTTCAAGAGAGTTATAAATGCCACAAGTTGTGCACTAAACAAAAAGAGGGACAAGGGCGGGAAGCAGAGCTGTCTGAAGAACTGTATCCTGACAGCGATGTAAGCGGCTAAAAGCGCAGTGAAGCAGAAAGGTGCGTGAAGAAGAAGAAGCCTAAGAGGATCGGTGGGAGCATCTCGAGTTCTACCAGTATTCAAGACATGTGGGGGTTTTCTTCCACTTCTCATCCCGGCCCTCTCCGCGCTCTCGGCGGTAGGGTCCCTCGCTGGTGGTGCTGCAGCTATCACTCTAATGGTCAAGAACGCACAAGACTCCCAAGCGCATTTAGAAGAACCAAGAAGCCATAACCGCATGATGGAAGCAGCAGCCATAGGAAAAGGACTATACTTGAAACTGTACAAGAAAGGGCTTGCTCCATTCATAAATTTAAAAAAGCCCATTAACGGTTCTACTACATCGACCACTCACAAATACGCATCTTCTTAAGTTTGTTATAAAGAAATTCAACTTTCCAAGATCCCGTGGTGCGTTTATGCGGGATACATTACCGAAGACTACGTGGAAAACTGGTGAACGTGGTATTATGAATTTAGATGTTACTCGAGGCCCCGGCTCCCACTGGGTATCACACGTATGAAAAATGAGGTTACCGTCTACTATTTCGACCCATTTGGTGACCAGCAACCGTCGGAAGAATTGCAGCGATACTCCACTCACAGAAAACGTGCGTTCTACAATGATCGGCGCTATCAGGACTTTAATACATACCTCTGTGGACATCTATGCATCATGTTTCTCTTGCCGTTTACAAAGCAGAAGAAGAAGCATGCTATATAAGAAGGAGGTTTAAACATTCCTTCATCAGTTTGAGATTCAGATACAATGTCATGCTTGGCCTCCCAGGTCCACAGACCTCAGTCCGAGCGATTATTGGCTTTGGGTTATTTGAAGTCGCAAGTGTATCGTGATCGACCGACATCTCTAGGGATGCTGAAAGACAACATCCGACGCCAAAGCCTCACCATAACTCCGGACATGCTTTACAGTGCTGTTCACAACATTATTCCTCGACTACAGCTATTGTTGTTCCCCCCCCCCCATGAACCATGGACCTTGCCGTTGGTGGGGAGGCTTGCGTGCCTCAGCGATACAGATAGCCGTACCGTAGGTGCAACCACAACGGAGGGGTATCTGTTGACAGGCCAGACAAACATGTGGTTCCTGAAGAGGGGCAGCAGCCTTTTCAGTAGCTGCAAGGGCAACAGTCTGGATGATTGACTGATCTGGCCTTGTAACAATAACCAAAACGGCCTTGCTGTGTTGGTACTGCGAACGGCTGAAAGCAAGGGGAAACTACAGCCGTAATTTTTCCCGAGGGCATGCAGCTTTACTGTATGATTACATGATGATGGCGTCCTCTTGGGTAAAATATTCCGGAGGTAAAATAGCCCCCATTCGGATCTCCGGGCGGGGACTACCCAAGAGGATGTCGTTATCAGGAGAAAGAAAACTGGCGTTCTACGGATCGGAGCGTGGAATGTCAGATCCCTTATTCGGGCAGGTAGGTTAGAAAATTTAAAAAGGGAAATGGATAGGATGAAGTTAGATATAGTGGGAATTAGTGAAGTTCGGTGGCAGGAGGAACAAGACTTCTGGTCAGGTGACTACAGGGTTATAAACACAAAATCAAATAGGGGTAATGCAGGAGTAGGTTTAATAATGACTAGGAAAATAGGAATGCGGGTAAGCTACTACAAACATCATAGTGAACGCATTATTGTGGCCAAGATAGATACGAAGCCCACACCTACTACAGTAGTACAAGTTTATATGCCAACTAGCTCTGCAGATGACGAAGAATATGAAGAAATGTATGATGAAATAAAAGAAATTATTCAGATAGTGAAGGGAGACGAAAATTTAATAGTCATGGGTGACTGGAATTCGAGTGTAGGAAAAGGGAGAGAAGGAAACATAGTAGGTGAATATGGATTGGGGGACAGAAATGAAAGAGGAAGCCGCCTGGTAGAATTTTGCGCAGAGCACAACATAATCATAACTAACACTTGGTTTAAGAATCATGAAAGAAAGTTGTATACATGGAAGAACCCTGGAGATACTAAAAGGTATCAGATAGATTATATAATGGTAAGACAGAGATTTAGGAACCAGGTTTTAAATTGTAAGACATTTCCAGGGGCAGATGTGGACTCTGACCACAATCTATTGGTTATGACCTGTAGATTAAAACTGAAGAAACTGCAAAAAGGTGGGAATTTAAGGAGATGGGACCTGGATAAACTGAAAGAACCAGAGATTGTACAGAGATTCAGGGAGAGCATAAGGGAGCAATTGACAGGAATGGGGGAAATAAATACAGTAGAAGAAGAATGGGTAGCTTTGAGGGATGAAGTAGTGAAGGCAGCAGAGGATCAATTAGGTAAAAGGACGAGGGCTAGTAGAAATCCTTGGGTAACAGAAGAAATTTTGAATTCAATTGATGAAAGGAGAAAATATAAAAATACAGTAAGTGAAACAGGCAAAAAGGAATACAAACGTCTCAAAAATGAGATCGACAGGAAGTGCAAAATGGCTAAGCAGGAATGGCTAGAGGACAAATGTAAGGATGTAGAGGCCTATCTCGCTAGGGGTAAGATACACTCCTGGAAATGGAAAAAAGAACACATTGACACCGGTGTGTCAGACCCACCATACTTGCTCCGGACACTGCGACAGGGCTGTACAAGCAATGATCACACGCACGGCACAGCGGACACACCAGGAACCGCGGTGTTGGCCGTCGAATGCAGCTAGCTGCGCAGCATTTGTGCTCCGCCGCCGTCAGTGTCAGCCAGTTTGCCGTGGCATACGGAGCTCCATCGCAGTCTTTAACACTGGTAGCATGCCGCGACAGCGTGGACGTGAACCGTATGTGCAGTTGACGGACTTTGAGCGAGGGCGTATAGTGGGCATGCGGGAGGCCGGGTGGACGTACCGCCGAATTGCTCAACACGTGGGGCGTGAGGTCTCCACAGTACATCGATGTTGTCGCCAGTGGTCGGCGGAACGTGCACGTGCCCGTCGACCTGGAACCGGACCGCAGCGACGCACGGATGCACGCCAAGACCGTAGGATCCTACGCAGTGCCGTAGGGGACCGCACCGCCACTTCCCAGCAAATTAGGGACACTGTTGCTCCTGGGGTATCGGCGAGGACCATTCGCAACCGTCTCCATGAAGCTGGGCTACGGTCCCGCACACCATTAGGCCGTCTTCCGCTCACGCCCCAACATCGTGCAGCCCGCCTCCAGTGGTGTCGCGACAGGCGTGAATGGAGGGACGAATGGAGACGTGTCGTCTTCAGCGATGAGAGTCGCTTCTGCCTTGGTGCCAATGATGGTCGTATGCGTGTTTGGCGCCGTGCAGGTGAGCGCCACAATCAGGACTGCATACGACCGAGGCACACAGGGCCAACACCCGGCATCATGGTGTGGGGAGCGATCTCCTACACTGGCCGTACACCGCTGGTGATCGTCGAGGGGACACTGAATAGTGCACGGTACATCCAAACCGTCATCGAACCCATCGTTCTACCATTCCTAGACCGGCAAGAGAACTTGCTGTTCCAACAGGACAATGCACGTCCGCATGTATCCCGTGCCACCCAACGTGCTCTAGAAGGTGTAAGTCAACTACCCTGGCCAGCAAGATCTCCGGATCTGTCATGTTTGGGACTGGATGAAGCGTCGTCTCACGCGGTCTGCACGTCCAGCACGAACGCTGGTCCAACTGCGGCGCCAGGTGGAAATGGCATGGCAAGCCGTTCCACAGGACTACATCCAGCATCTCTACGATCGTCTCCATGGGAGAATAGCAGCCTGCATTGCTGCGAAAGGTGGATATACACTGTACTAGTGCCGACATTGTGCATGCTCTGTTGCCTGTGTCTATGTGCCTGTGGTTCTGTCAGTGTGATCATGTGATGTATCTGACCCCAGGAATGTGTCAATAAAGTTTCCCCTTCCTGGGACAATGAATTCACGGTGTTCTTATTTCAATTTCCAGGAGTGTAGATACCGCCTACAGGAAAATTAAAGAGACCTTTGGAGAGAAGAGAACGACTTGTGTGAATATCAAGAGCTCAGATGGAAACCCAGTTCTAAGCAAAGAAGGGAAAGCAGAAAGGTGGAAGGAGTATATAGAGGGTCTATACAAGGGCGATGTACTTGAGGACAATATTATGGAAATGGAAGAGGATGTAGATGAAGATGAAATGGGAGATATGATACTGCGTGAAGAGTTTGACAGAGCACTGAAAGACCTGAGTCGAAACAAGGCCCCCGGAGTAGACAATATTCCATTGGAGCTACTGACGGCCGTGGGAGAGCCAGTCCTGACAAAACTCTACCATCTGGTGAGCAAGATGTATGAAACAGGCGAAATACCCTCAGACTTCAAAAAGAATATAATAATTCCAATCCCAAAGAAAGCAGGTGTTGACAGATGTGAAAATTACCGAACTATCAGCTTAATAAGTCACAGCTGCAAAATACTAACACGAATTCTTTACAGACGAATGGAAAAACTAGTAGAAGCCAACCTCGGGGAAGATCAGTTTGGATTCCGTAGAAACACTGGAACACGTGAGGCAATACTGACCTTACGACTTATCTTAGAAGAAAGATTAAGGAAAGGCACACCTACGTTTCTAGCATTTGTAGACTTAGAGAAAGCTTTTGACAATGTTGACTGGAATACTCTCTTTCAAATTCTAAAGGTGGCAGGGGTAAAATACAGGGAGCGAAAGGCTATTTACAATTTGTACAGAAACCAGATGGCAGTTATAAGAGTCGAGGGACATGAAAGGGAAGCAGTGGATGGAAAGGGAGTAAGACAGGGTTGTAGCCTCTCCCCGATGTTGTTCAATGTGTATATTGAGCAAGCAGTAAAGGAAACAAAAGAAAAATTCGGAGTAGGTATTAAAATTCATGGAGAAGAAATAAAAACTTTGAGGTTCGCCGTTGACATTGTAATTCTGTCAGAGACAGCAAAGGACTTGGAAGAGCAGTTGAATGGAATGGACAGTGTCTTGAAAGGAGGATATAAGATGAACATCAACAAAAGCAAAACAAGGATAATGGAATGTAGTCTAATTAAGTCGGGTGATGCTGAGGGAATTAGATTAGGAAATGAGGCACTTAAAGTAGTAAAGGAGTTTTGCTATTTGGGGAGCAAAATAACTGATGATGGTCGAAGTAGAGAGGATATAAAATGTAGGCTGGCAATGGCAAGGAAAGCGTTTCTGAAGAAGAGAAATTTGTTAACATCCAGTATTGATTTAAGTGTCGGGAAGTCATTTCTGAAAGTATTCGTATGGAGTGTAGCCATGTATGGAAGTGAAACATGGGCGATAAATAGTTTGGACAAGAAGAGAATTGAAGCTTTCGAAATGTGGTGCTACAGAAGAATGCTGAAGATTAGATGGGTAGATCACATAACTAATGAGGAAGTATTGAATAGGATTGGGGAGAAGAGAAGTTTGTGGCACAACTTGACCAGAAGAAGGGATCGGTTGGTAGGACATGTTCTGAGACATCAAGGGATCACCAATTTAGTATTGGAGGGCAGCGTGGAGGTTAAAAATCGTAGAGGGAGACCAAGAGATGAATACACTAAGCAGATTCAGAAGGATGTAGGTTGCAGTAGGTACTGGGAGATGAAAAAGCTTGCACAGGATAGAGTAGCATGGAGAGCTGCATCAAACCAGTCTCAGGACTGAAGACCACAACAACAACAACAACAGCTATTGTTGAGGAATGATGGTGGACATATTGAGCATTTCCTGTAAAGAACATCATCTTTGCTTTGTCTTACTTTGTTATGCTAATTATTGCTATTCTGATCAGATGAAGCGCCATCTGTCGGACATTTTTTGAACTTTTGTAGGCAGTGCAGTTGAACAGGAATGGACATCTCTAAAACGTGCCATCTCGGAAGTTGGGAAAGAAAACAGTGCTACAAAGAAAGTAACTGCGAAGAAACCATGGGTAACAGAAGAAATACTTCAATTGATCTATGAAAGGAGGAAGTACAAAAATGTCGCGGGAAACTTAGGAATACAGAAATACAAGTCGCTGAGGAATGAAATAAATAGGAAGTGCAGGGAAGCTAAGACGAAATAGCTGCAGGAAAAATGTGAAGACATCGAAAAAGAAATGAATGTCGGAAGGACAAACTCAGCATACAGGAAAGTCAAAACAACCTTCGATGGCCGGCCGCGGTGGCCGAGCGGTTCTAGGCGCTCAGTCCGGAACCGCGCGACTGCTACGGTCGCAGGTTCGAATCCTGCCTCGGGCATGGATGTCTGTGATGTCCTTAAGTTAGTTAGGTTTAAGTAGTTCTAAGTCCTAGGGGACTGATGACCACAGATGTTAAGTCCCATAATGCTCAGAGCCATTTGAACCAACCTTCGATGACATTAAAATAAAGGGTGATAACATGTATAGTGCCACAGGAATTCCACTGCTAAATGAAGAGGAGAGAGCGATTGGTGGAAATAATACACTAAAAGCCTCTATGAGAGGGAAGATTTGTCTGATGTGATAGAAGAAGAAACAGGAGTCGATTTAGAAGAGACAGGGGATCCTGTATTAGAATCAGAATTTAAAAGAGCTTTGGAGGACTTAAGATCAAATAAGACAGAAGGGATAGATAACATTCTATCATAATTTCTAAAACCATTTGGGGAACTGGCAACAAAACGGCTATTCACGTTGGTTTGTAGAATGTCTGAGTCTGGCAATTAACTAGTGTGGTCTAGGGGTAGCGTCTTTGATTCATAATCAAAACGTCTTCGATCCCCGCCACTGCCTAAATTTTGATAAATAATCAGCATTGGCGGCCGAAGACTTCCGGCATAAGAAGTCAGCCCCATTCTGCCAACGGCCTTGTCAAAGAGGGCGGAGGAGCGGATAGAGGTTCAGCGCACTCTCTTGTCCTAGGGGTGGGAAATTGCCCCTAAAGGCGGAAGAATCAGCAATGATCAACGACATGAGGATGCAGAAGGCAATGAAAACCACTGCATTAAAGACACGTAACGTGTATCCACAGGACATGTGGCCTGTAATTGAAGAAGTGTCATGATGATCTCTCCATTGGCAAAAGATTCCGAAATAGTCCCCCATTCGGATCTCCGGGAGGGGACTGCCAAGGGGGGGGGGGGGGGGTTTACCATGAGAAAAAGATTGAATAATCAACGAAAGGATAACGTTCTACGAGTCGGGGCGTGGAATGTCAGAAGCTTGAACGTGGTAGGGAAACTAGAAAATGTGAAAAGGGAAATGCAAAGGCTCAATCTAGATATAGTAGGGGTCAGTGAAGTGAAGTGGAAGGAAGACAAGGATTTCTGGTCAGATGAGTATCGGGTAATATCAACAGCAGCAGAAAATGGTATAAGAGGTGTAGGATTCGTTATGAATAGGAAGGTAGGGCAGAGGGTGTGTTACTGTGAACAGTTCAGTGACCGGGTTGTTCTAATCAGAATCGACAGCAGACCAACACCGACAACGATAGTTCAGGTATACATGCCGACGTCGCAAGCTGAAGATGAACAGATGGAGAAAGTGTATGAGGATATTGAAAGGGTAATGCAGTATGTAAAGGGGGACGAAAATCTAATAGTCATGGGCGACTGGAATGCAGTTGTAGGGGAAGGAGTAGAAGAAAAGGTTACAGGACAATATGGGCTTTGGACAAGGAATGAAAGAGGAGAAAGACTAATTGAGTTCTGTAACAAGCTTCAGCTAGTAATAGCGAATACCCTGTTCAAGAATCACAAGAGGAGGAGGTATACTTGGAAAAGGCCGGGAGATACGGGAAGATTTCAATTAGATTACATCATGGTCAGACAGAGATTCCGAAATCAGATACTGGATTGTTAGGCGCACCCAGGAGCAGATATAGACTCAGATCACAATATAGTAGTGATGAAGAGTAGGCTGAAGTTCAAGACATTGGTCAGGAAGAATCAATACGCAAAGAAGTGGGATACGGAATGACGAGATACGTTTGAAGTTCTCTAACGCTGTAGATACAGCAATAAGGAATAGCGCAGTAGGCAGTACAGTTGAAGAGGAATGGACATCTCTAAAAAGGGCCATCACAGAAGTTGGGAAGGAAAACATAGGTACAAAGAAGGTAGCTGCGAAGAAACCATGGGTAACAGAAGAAATACTTCAGTTGATTGATGAAAGGAGGAAGTACAAACATGTTCCGGAAAAATCAGGAATACAGAAATACAAGTCGCTGAGGAATGAAATAAATAGGAAGTGCAGGGAAGCTAAGACGAAATGGCTACAGGAAAAATGTGACGACATCGAAAAAGATATGATTGTCGGAAGGACAGACTCAGCATACAGGAAAGTCAAAACAACCTTTGGTGACATTAAAAGCAACGGTGGTGCAACGGGAATTCCACTGTTAAATGCAGAGGAGAGAGCAGATAGGTGGAAAGAATACATTGAAAGCCTCTATGAGGGTGAAGATTTGTCTGATGTGATAGAAGAAGAAACAGGAGTCGATTTAGAAGAGATAAGGGATCCAGATTTAGAATCGGAATTTAAAAGAGCTTTGAAGGACTTACGGTCAAATAAGGCAGAAGGGATAGATAACATTCCATCTGAATTTCTAAAATCGTTGGGGGAAGTGGCAACAAAACAACTATTCACGTTGGTGTGTAGAATATATGAGTCTGGCGACATACCATCTGACTTTCGGAAAAGCATCATCCACACAATTCCGAAGACGGTAAGAGCTGACAAGTGCGAGAATTATCGCACAATCAGCTTACCAGCTCATGCATCGAAGCTGCTTACAAGAATAATATACAGAAGAATGGAAAAGAAAATCGAGAATGCGCTAGGTGACGATCAGTTTGGCTTTAGGAAAAGTAAAGGGACGAGAGAGGCAATTCTGACGTTACGGCTAATAATGGAAGCAAGGCTAAAGAAAAATCAAGACACTTTCATAGGATTTGTCGACCTGGAAAAAGCGTTCGCCAATATAAAATGGTGCAAGCTGTTCGAGATTCTGAAAAAAGTAGGGATAAGCTATAGGGAGAGACGGGTCATATACAATATGTACAACAACCAAGAGGGAATAATAAGAGTGGACGATCAAGAACGAAGTGCTCGTATTAAGAAGGGCGTAAGACATGGCTGTAGCCTTTCGCCCCTACTCTTCAATTTGTACATCGAGGAAGCAATGATGGAAATAAAAGAAAGGTTCAGGAGTGGAATTAAAATACAAGGCGAAAGGATATCAATGACACATTGATGACATTGCTATCCTGAGTGAAAGTGAAGAAGAATTAAATGATCTGCTAAACGGAATGAACAGTCTAATGAGTACACAGTATGGTTTGAGAGTAAATCGGAGAAAGACGAAGGTAATGAGAAGTAGTAGAAATGAGAACAGCGAGAAACTTAACATCAGGATTGATGGTCACGAAGTCAATGAAGTTAAGGAATTCTGCTACCTAGGCAGTAAAATAACCAATGACGGACGAAGGAAGGAAGACATCAAAAGCAGACTCGCTATGGCAAAAAAGGCATTTCTAGCCAAGAGAAGTCTACTAATATCAAATACCGGCCTTAATTTGAGGAAGAAATTTCTGAGGCTGTACGTCTGGAGTACAGCATTGTATGGTAGTGAAACATGGACTGTTGGAAAACCGGAACAGAAGAGAATCGAAGCATTTGATATGTGGTGCTATAGACGAATGTTGAAAATTAGGTGGACTGATAAGATGAGGAATGAGGAGGTTCTATACAGAATCGGAGAGGAAAGAAATATGTGGAAAACACTGATAATGAGAAGGGACAGGATGATGGGACATCTGCTAAGACATGAGGGAATGACTTCCATGGTACTAGAGGGAGCTGTAGATGGCAAAAACTGTAGAGGAAGACAGAGATTGGAATACGTCAAGCAAATAATTGAGGACGTAGGTTGCAAGTGCTACTCTGAGATGAAGAGGTTAGCACAGGAAAGAAATTCGTGGCGGGCCGCATCAAACCAGTCAGTAGACTGATGACAAAGAAAAAAAAAAAAAAAAAAAAGAGTCTGGCGACATACAATCTTTCGGAAAAGCATCAGCCACACAATTCTGAAGACGGCCAGAGATGACGAAGTGCTCGTATTAAGAAGGGTGTAAGACAAGGGTGTAGCCTTTCGCCCCTACTGTTCAATCTGTACATCGAGGAAGCAATGATGGCAATAAAAGTAATTTTCAGGAGTGGAACTAAATTCAAGGTGGAAGGAGATCAATGATACGATTCGCTAATGACATTGGTATCTTGAGTGAAAATGAAAAAGAATTACATGGTCTGCTGAATGGAATGAACAGTCTACAAATTATGAACTGAGAGTAAATCGAAGAAAGACGAAGATAATGAGAAGTAGTAGAAATGAGAACAGTGAGAAACTTAACATCAGGACCGATGGTCACGAAGTAGATGAAGTTAAGGAATTCTGCTACCTAGGCAGTAAAATAACCAATGACGGACGGAGCAAGGAGGACATCAAAAGCAGACTAGCAGGGGCAAATAGGGAATTCCTGTGAAAGAGAAGTCCACTAATATCAAATACCGGCCTTAATTTGAGGAAGAAATTCCGTAGAACTTACGTCTGGAGTACAGCATTGAATGCTAGTGAAACATGAACTGTGGGAAAAACGGAACAGGAGAGAATCGAAGCATTTGAGATGTGGTGCTACAGATGAATGTTGAAAATTAGGTGGACTGATAAGGTAAGGAATGAGGAGTTTCTATGTAGTATCGGAGAGGAAAGGAACATTTGGAAAACACTTATAAGGAGAAGGTACAGGATGATAGGACATCTGTTAAGACATTTAAGACATGAGGGAATGACTTCCATGGTACTAGAGGGAGCTGTAGAAGGTAAAAACTGTAGAAGAAGACAGAGATTCGAGTACATCAAGCAAATAATTGAGGACGTAGGTTGCAAGTGCTACTCTGAGATGAAGAAGGTAGCACAAGAAGTTAGCACAGGAGAGGAATTCGTGGTGAGCCGAATCAAACCAGTCAGAAACTGGCGAAAAAAAAAGGCACATACAAACGATTACTGCACTGCTTGTTTGAAATGTGTACATGTTGAATAACTGTGTGTGGATTTCACGTGGAAAAGTGCGATAGCCGTAAGGGGAATGAAAGATTTTTTTTTTCCCTTGTGTGGAAAATTATGTGCAGTGTAGATATCGAGATTCGTTCTAGAACTATGGTATCAAGAGAAGACATTTCCAGTACATCTCTCGGTGTGAGACTGCAGCAGAAATCCTAATGTTTAACTGCACTTAATGGATGCCTAATTGCCTATACTCTTGAGTGTCTCGAGAAGGCCGTAGAAAGCACAGCAGCAAGCAAGCAGTTCGGTGCCGGAAACAGCATCTCAGCAGACGCCTTTGTCCGGGCTGGGGCTTGCCAGTCCTTCGTACACCAGTGCAGAGAGTCCCAGAAAGCTTTCGTCCTATGACGGTTTGGCTTACTGCTTCCTCTGTATGTGTGAATAGTGAACTCATACCCTGTCTGCACTGAGTCACTATCGGGACCGCTTGTGTCGTGTGTATACTCTGCGGGAATTTGAGAAGAGTCAATACGACGATTTTTTTTTCTGGGGGAATATTGATAGCGTTCGAAGTCCCACACTGGGGTCCTCCTGGGACAAGGGCTGTTCCACGGTCGGCCGGCCTCTCTGGCCGACACACGCTTCCGCAGCTGCAGTCACGGGACACGTTTCCCGCGGCAGTTACCTCCGTCGGCGCTGCACTGCGGCACGGCGAGTACGTGGGATGTTTATTTCCTACGATCTCAGTCATCTAGCCGTGAATGGATGGTGTTCTCAATACATCGTGACGGTATTTGTTATTGTTAATATCCTCTCACGCTGTAGACCCTTTTCCTCCCTCCTTCTTCGCCCTGGTGTAGCTGAGAGAACCAGTCATCGTAGGAATTTTATAGCACTTTACAAGACCAAATACGCTTAGCAGATTGTAGTTGTCAGGAGGTCTATACCCATGACAGTGTAAATTCACGTCGAAATTTGAAATGCGAACTATCATTTCATACATCACCACTGCAATAGTGCTGTCAAATAGTGATAAGTTTTTATTATTTAATGTAACTACTCGCCGATAATGTATCACTGTTGTTTATACATGGAAACTAATGTGCAGTGTCGATCTTTTTTTTATTTAGAGTGGTTTTAAACCGTGTGAAGGAGATTGTTTAAACGCTATATTAACGATTTAATTAATATTTCGCATGGCACGTCATGTGAAGTAACATTTGTGACATCTTCAAGATGTGATCTCCACACGAGATTTAATAACTCCTGAAGCAGTTTGTGAAATGCAGCACAGGAAAAGTGCACAGGAAGGCTGGAGGCAGTTTAGAGTCCATGCCAGAATGAAATATCTCGTGCTAGTTCCTACGTCATCTGCAAAGCAAACTAGAGCTCTCTCTCTGTCTTTGTATGCAACGATCTCTTTTTGAAAGTGTTTTCGTGTGAGCTGGCTACTAGTTTTGTGACATCGCCAGTTTGTGTGTGAGGTAGCTACGGCATCCACCTTATATCCCCTACATCATGATCATTGACTGGGAATTAATTATTTATTAACTTCAGCAGTATTTCTCGTATGATTCCTAATCAGCCATTTGCCTTGGGAGGAGTTCTCCCGTGCGTGCGTCGGTATTCTGGATGAGGTTTAGAGGGTAAATGCTGTTTTCTTTGCGCCCCAGCCCGACTGCAACGGCGGCGCATGCAGGCCCGGCAGGTCACGGGCAGAAACAGAGAAAGAGCACGTGTTCCTGCAGGAGATCCTCAGGTGACAAGTATGAAAGGGATGCCGCTGCCAGATGCTTTCGATGGAGAATTACTGTAACATCCAGTCTGTCTGTCGCGAGACCCGAACGGAAACCTGCGCTTTTCTCGGCAGCTGACGGCCACGCCGCAACTTTGGCAGGGGCCGCCGATGTACCACCAGTCCAGGCGGTCTGCACGGGTGTCGCCCTGTGCGGTCCTGTGGACCGCGCGTGCTTCACGAGCGACAGATTCTTGGCAGTCTAATTACGTATGATGGATGTTTCATAACGGTATTCCTTGTGCGATCGCATTGATATTAGTTATTTATTTTATGTTGGTACTGAAGGGTAAAGTAACTAGATGCTCACGGTCGTAAAGAGACCGCAGTATGACATGACTGAATTTTTTTTGTTACAGGCAAGCCATTTTCTGACGTTCTTCTGTTTACTGAGGTGACGGTTATTCCCAATTCAGTATGCGAGCTGCAGTTCGAAGCAGATACCATTCTTGAAAGTACGCTGTGTGCCGGAAACAAGCACAGTGGCCTCTGTTCTGTGAGTAAAAGTGTGCTGCACACTCACGACTTACTAATTATCAGCATCTTATTCTGTGGATTTTCATAAATGCCTTTTACAGTGCTAATTTGTAAGTAATTAATACTGTAAAAGTATATTCCATTCAATTAACACAATTTGCTTTTCATAACTGAGTCATGCTCTCTGCTTGCAAACATTGTCAAACTATCCACATATTTTATGATCTAGCTATGAGCGGCCCCTAATGTCCTACGCTTTTCCGTTATTAATTTGTTACTGTCAGCAGATATCTGTGTGACTGAAACTAGAGGGAAATGAAACCGTTCATTGCATCTCTTCTCCAGGGCATCTGATTGATGGGTTTGTTGATACCTGCATTGGCAAGCAGTTTACATGGTGATGGAAATACCTGTAGTCAGACCTTGCAAAACTAATATACGTCATTAACTTTGAAAACATTCATGCCTGAAAGTGCCATTTCGAATCAGTAACAGACAGAAGGTATAGGTGCACCAGCTTCGGGAACATAAATATAAATTAAAACAGTCGTTTTATTTCCGGAGAATAGGTGTATTTAGGATCGGTTACAGATTTACTGCAGTGAACACTTACAAGGCTTATTCTCATACAGTTAATAATTTTCCATCATACAGTACAATTACGAACGAACACAAACACAGTAATTTCCACACTGCATTAATGACAACCTCAGGACCACTTAGCTCGATCTTCGTAATTACAGACCTTTCATCGTAATGCTGTGCTGTTGCACATTTCATTGTTAGCGTCTGTAGCGATGCTGAGTTGTCACTGTGATACTCGTGGCAAGTTCATCAAGTTCATGAGGCCACACCCCTCCCTCCGAAGCGAAGCGCCCACCAACAACCTCACAGAAAGTGGTCTACAATACGTAGCAGCACGGTTTCTAAGCTCGTACTCTTTTGTTAACATGGTACATGCGCTAGCCAGCGAGTCTGACAGTGGGGAACACTCAGCACGCTAGGTGCACCTCTTAGCAGTGGGGGTACTGTGGAGTCTGTGTTGCAGTCTTTCAGTATGTAAAACGCTGGCCTGGTAGTCGCTCCTCGCCAGGAGATCGAGGGGGGCTCGGTCACAGTGAAAGTTAGAGATTGTGCTGAGAGTAAGATTTGTATTATACTGGCTATGTTGACTGTTTCTACGATGTATGATGGAATGAGGTGGATTGTGGGCAGGCTGCCAGAGTATCACCACACAATACGAGAGCTCTAATAGAGTGGTGAATGAGTGCTTGGTAGATGCTGCGCGATATTCCAGAGTAACAGCGGAAAGTCATTTATTTTTTACTCAAAATGCATCCATAAGCAGTGAGCACCCAACCAGAGAAGATACTGCAGTCAGCATGTAGTGCAAGGCCACCAGCAGGCGGCGTAGTGGTGAAAGCAGTCGCAATGCAAAAGCTCTGACCCAGCAGGCCAGGAACACTGCATCGCTTCTACCAACTTGATGCCATTACAGCCCAGGATGGAGACAGCAGAGGAGCGGATGATCACGCTACTGGGCCATGCAGAAGGGACAGCTCACAACAGCAGAGTCTGCTCAGTTCAGCAGTAGGACATGGTGGATGAGTGGCTGTACATCACTGGATGGGAATTGGAGACCCTCAGGGTGGGAGGCAGAAGCAGCTGAAATAGGCCATGCAGGTGGTCCAGTGATTGGAAAGTGTTAAATCCAAATTTTTGGTCTTGTCATCAACACCAGTGCCACAGCCAACAACATCACAGTCTGAAGACGGTCACTGATCGAGCCATTTACACTGCTATACTGACTGGCTAGTAGACTTGTAAACTTGAGGGCCGGCATGGGTCCCTTATCGAGAATGGCGGTTGGCTAACTGCGATACCTTTGACCAGAAAACGTGCAGTATGTGAACTGGCTCGGAGCCTACTTGTACTGGTAGCGCATCAGTTCTGACCGCGCGCGTCTTAACACGCCTTTGGCTTACATGTGAAGTGACCGTGCCATCGACACTGCAGTAGCTCTGCCTCCCTCTTTCCTCACTGATATTGCTATTCTGGGTGCACCCTGTGATGCACGAGTGGCGTCCAATAAACAACGCAACACCTTTTTTCTCGGCCAGTCTCGATTGAGAAAATGTGGAATTTGTCGTGGGACGTGGTGGAATATTCCCACTTCTGTCTCTATAGTTTCATGAAGTTCTGATGAGTAGCGGGGCTGTACGTAGCCTTCAAAATGGCGTCTATAATGGAAGTGTTCTCCGAGCATAAAGCTGTCATTGAGTTTCTTTTGCCAGAAAACCAGAGACATTCGTGCGTGCTTGCAGAATATCTCTGGAGAACTGGCAGTGAAGAGAAGAGCAGTGAGTTGGTGGGCGAGGCGTCTATCATCGTCGCTACGAGGCCGCGCAGGCCTGTCCGACCCCCTGCCGTGCATTCCGGCTGGCCGCACACAGCTGTCTCTCCGGCAGTGCTGAACGTGCGGACACTCTCATTCGAGGTGATCGATGGATCACAGACAAACACCTCACCGATCAACTGAACGTCTCTGTTGGTAGCGCTGACACGCTCGTCCTCCAGCTGAGGTACTCAAAGGTATGTGCCTGCTAGGTTCGTCGCCGCCTAACAAAAGACCGTCTGTTCGGCCCACTGAAGGATGCAGTCTGCGGGAAGCAGTATGTCAACCACTGAGAGGTTTTATGTGCAGCCAGGCGTTCGCTCTGACGCCCACCATTAGAGTGGATCCGTGCGGGCGTACTCGCACTCCCAGTAGAGTGGTGTAAGCCCATCGCACAGAAAGGAGATTATGTTGCAAAGTACCGTTTTGTAGCCAATAGAGTCAGGAATAATACGGTGTATTGAAATCCTAAATAAAACCAACCTCATTTTGGAGAAAAATGTGTTGCCTTACTTCACTTAGTGTGACCTTTTCATGTGGCCCCTTGCATTACACGTAGAAGATGTCTCCATTTTTCCCGAGCCGCACCAGTTAAGCAGCGCAATACGCTTCTCTCCATTACAAAATCCATCTGTGGTATCAATAGTTTCAAAAAAAAATTTTGTAATTGAATGCTTTTAAAGGTTTCTTTGAAAACATCTGAGTATAGCTTGGAAATTAGTTCTTAAAATATTGCATCGGTTATGAGCCTAGCACTTTCGTTTGTGACGTAAATTACAGGGCAGTTCTTAGCCACATTTACTTTAATAATAATGAATCGAGTCTTCCATCTAATTATTGTCACTGATTGGCGTAAATGCTGTTAGAAGCAATGGTCAAGAAAAACACAATCTCGTAACGATAGTCGTACGACATTACGTCCATATGAAGTAGTTATTTTCGCACCACAAAAACAACTATACCACTGTAAATGACTATCATTGTAATTATTTCTCAATGTATTGGTTTAACAGTGCATAGTTCCGGAACTTTCCTTTACAGCATGTCTTGAAATTATGTCTTTGTTGCTTCGTAGCCATCCCATTGAAAAATCAATAATTTATTGTACACCCCCTTGTTTTCATATAAATAAGATCTTCTCCAGGTCCACAGACTCCTGTGGAATAGAAATGTTGCGCGAATGTACAGAAAAGTGTTAAAATTAATATTTGCCCGTTAATGGCGGCTGTCCTGCAGCTCCTGCGATGCTACGTTGCTTCGACTGCCCAGTTTACTACACTTGTTATAAATGCTATGTTATTTGATACAGGGCGATTACAATTACGAAATGAAAGCGTTAAATGACAGTTTAAGTTAAAAATCTATTTCACAATTAATAACACTTTATGCAGTCGTGCACATCTGGAAGACACAGAGAAATCGTACAACAACGACAGTGTGAGAGATAAGGCGCCAGAGAGAAAAAGCTAAAAAGAGAGACGCTACGAAACTGGCGCTCATATATATAATTGTAACAGTCACAAATATAAATATAAAAATACTGTTTCATAGTACATTATATCAAGTGCCGCGCGGAGTGGCCGCGTGGTTTGAGGCGCCATGTCACGGATTGCGCGGCCCCTCCCGCCGGAGGTTCGAGTCCTCCCTCGGGCATGGGTGTGTGTGTGTTGTTCTTAGCATAAGTTAGTTTAAGCAGTGTGTAAAGCTAGGGACCGATCACCTAAGCAATTTGGACCCTTAGGAATTCACACACACACACACACACACACACACACACACACACACACACATCAAGTCTCTATCGTCACTGGTTTTGTCCAGAGTAACATTTCGTAGAATTTACAGTCTTCTATACCATGTTCATTGATTTTATTTTTCACTTGTTATTAAGTTGTACAGAGTTTCTTTTATTACTGTCACTCAATTCATTAATTTGTACCAAATACAAAAATTTTCGTGACAAATACACATGGGCAGGCTACACACGCCCTGGAACGGCCATGCATTCATCTGAATATTTTCTGTAATGCACATTCCAGTTGAGTTCTTGTTTTTTATAACACTCGCATGCACTAACAATTCATGGTACGAGCATTGTTCACCGATTTTTACGCATAACGTCATATATTTTGTTAGTTAATGTTTATTTTATGAAAATTTGCGTTGCATTTCATCATATCTGCCTTATTACAGGATGAAATTAAAGTTTTAGAAACTTATAAACTACTATTTGCTGCTGCTTGTTATTATGCACATTATGACAGATCTGTTCTTATAAAAGGCACTTGTTTGGAGTGGAGATTTGCTTGTTTGAGCCGTTAGAAAGTGTATGGTCCTCGAATTAGGGTTCGGCTCACATGAGAAACGTCTCGAAAAACCGGGAAAGAACCTATCTCCACTCCAAATTCGCTCAGCTTTTACTTTTGTCTAGCATTTGTAAAACATTTAATTCAATGAGAGCTATTATGCTGACATTTTAGATTCGTGTATAAATATACAGATCAAACACGAATGCATAGTTATTTTTGGCTACAAGCATTAAGTTTTATAGAATTTCTCAGAGTTTGTCTTTCCACTTGTACGATGCAAATATTTCAATTTTTTCGAAGGTGTTTTCTGTCGTGTGAAGTCTCAAACGACGTTGGCGACGTTTCGCTACCGTGACGTTGTAGTCTCGGTGTAGATGTTGAGAAACGCCCTGCAGGAGCATCGGGTCCGACTCCCAACCCCCCAGGCGACGACTGCTTACCTACTGCCGCCAAGTTAACGCTGACTCGTTCCCGGGCACTTGGACTGCTTTCGACTGTGCAGCTCCGTAATGTGTGGCTATGAAAATGTTTAAAGTACATCACTACACACTGATTAACTTTGACGTTACGTGCTGCGGGATGAAACACATAAGAATTATGCATTATTATTGTTTACTCAGGACCAGTTCTGAAGATTATTTGTGTTGCCGATTTATTCTCACATATCTTCCATAGTTATTGAGCATCCATTCATTTTTTTTTTCAAACGACATCATGATACATGAAAAACCCACCACCTAAAATATTAGTGGTTCCTAATTTATACTATGGATTACAGTTACTGCAGCATTTGTTAATTGGTTACTAAGTATGTTAATTATTTTACTTCCACTATGGGCATTCTAAGTCCTACCATTGTTAGTTCTACTATGAATCTACCCCACCTGCAGCGTCACATGCGTGCCAGCGTATTATAAACCTACTTTTTTGGCTGTCCCCAGTGTGCATGCCCCTGGCACTGGGCTGGCCCAAGATGTTTTGAGCCACCGAAGTTTTGTACTAATGGTGTTACCCTAACTTGTCCTACGTCTTAATCTAATTATAATACTACTGTCAAAACCGGTAGTGTCCAGTTCGGTCTGAGTGTGCATCCTCCTCCTAGTCCTGGACGTGGCAGATCCCAGCCGTGAGCCAGCTGGCAAAATCCACACCCTGGCGGAAAGGGACAGGTGCTCAGAGTCTGGCCGGGTTGAAGTCTGGTTTAATCTGTTATTGATTGTTCCTTAGGTTCTCTTTTAGTGGTTTGCTTGATATCTCATTAGCAAGGTTGTTTAAGATTTGAAAATAGTCCTCATGCCTGAGCAAGTGGTACGTGTCGTTCATTGTTTGGTAATTGAAGTCTTAGTTGTGATGTGACATCGTCGAAGAGGTGTCACTCATACGCCACAATTTCCGGGGCCCCACAGTCACACGTTGGTGTAGCCTGTTTCCCAAATTGTCATAGGTATGCTGGGTAGGGTCCATGTCCAGTATGGAAGTGCAGCAGTCCTCTTGATGGCTTCAGATCTTTGAGCTGGAGTCGCTCCTTGATATTAGGCGGCAGTTCGTGTGTTTGACGACCTGTTTTGTAATGATGCCATTGCTCCTGCCATAGCTCCTCCCCCTGTGTTTAATTTTTGATTTAATACCCAAGTGTGTCCCCATTAGTTCAACTATTTTTCCTTTTTAAGCCAATACCATGCAGACTGTTCCCTCATTTTGATATCTAGGGGACAGAGACCCATTAGTACTAGTAACGCCCCTCCCGGAGTCGTCCTGCATGCCCCTACAGAACGCAGGAGCATACTTCACTGCACTCTCCTAACGGCCATGGCGGGCATGACCCTCGTGAGCCTGTGAGCCCAGACTCCTGACCCGTATCCTACAATTGATGTCAGAATGCTGTTGTGATACGATTTTATTAGATCAGGTGCCAAATGAAATCGCTTATGGCCAATCCCAATGAAGTTGTTTAATGTTTCCTGAGACCTCTGTGTCAATGTGTCGATATGTGTTGTATAGCTCCACCTCTCGTCGACGACTACGCCTAGGTATCGGGCCTCATGGCGAGCAGTCTATTCTTACCATAGGATTCCTGATTACTTGTCCCTTGAGTAGCAAGTATGTAGACTTATTAGGCGATATCGTCATTTTGGTATTTTGACACCATGTAGTTAGAATGGATATTGACCTTTCAATTTTAGGTTCCAACTCTTCGCGGGTGCGACCGCTAACCAGCAGGAGAAGGTCGTCTGTGTAGGGCTATTCCCTCTAGCACATCATCGCTATTCTGCAGGTTATCTAGGAGTGGTTCCATGGTTATGTCCGACAAGAGTGGCCCCAGGACAAAGCCCTGTGGATACCCCTTTGTGATGTGTTTATTGATTCTCCCACTACAGGACGATAGCCAAACCTTCCTTCCCTCACAATAGCTCATGAAACAACCATATAGCGGCCCTGGACACTCTTTCTCCCACAAGGAGGAGAAGAGCGAAGGCCACCACAGATTGTCAAAGGCGCCACTGATATCAACCTTGACGCCAACAATGTATTTGTGCGGGGCTTAGTCAAAGACCTTCGCAGACAAGGCGATGCCGTTAGACGCTGATCTCCTGGACCGATAACCAAACTGCCTGTCACTCATCCTGCTGCCAGTCTGTCTGCTAGCAACCTCTCAATAAGTTTACCCAGTAGGTCCAGCAAGCAGGCAGCTCTATAAGATTTATCTTCCTTTTGATGCTTGTTTGGACCTTTCTTAATTATTACTACATTTGCCTTCTCCCAGATGGATGGGAATTTCCTGAGTGTTAGGCACTCATTATATAACTTAGTGAGAGGTGCCACCTCCACTGTGGTGCCATCTGGGCCAGGAGCTTTGCCCTTCATGAGGGCCTTTATCTGGGCGCCCACCTCTTCTTCACAGAAGGGGTGAACCATGCTGTTGTTCTCATAGTCTAGTTGGTCTTTCCTTCTGATTTCTTGTTGTGCTTCCGAGTCATTTTCCTCTTCGTCAACAGGCAACAGGACCCACAGAAGGACCTCAACAGTTTCCTGCCAAGATTCCGTCATACAACCCCCATCCTTGATGGTAGACAACACCGTAGGTGATCTTATTTTCTCCCATACTAGCTTGTATGGAATGCCCCATGCGTCTATAGCCAGTTGGTTTTGAACAAATTTTTCCCAGTTAGTCAGTCTAACTGCCCTTAGCTCCTGCTGAAACTGATCTTATGCCTCTCTGTATACTTGCAAGCAAAGCTGCTTTTCTTCCCAGATGACCCTTTGCTGGTAGTGCCTCCTGGCCCTCCTTACGAACTGGCGCATCTGTCCCAGTTTGCGGGGAGGTCGCAACGGCCCTCCTCGTTGCTACAGCAGCTTTCACCGCCCTGATCACTGCTTTTAAAAGTTTCTCGGCGTACTGTTCCACGTTCTCGTCACCTTCTGGTAATTTTGGTACATCACACTCCCTAGCCAAGCGATCTGAATCAGTCTTATTGTAATTGAACTGTGACTCCTACCCCATGCCCCAGCAGCAATCCCTCTCTCCCAGTGAGAATGTAATTATGATCGCTAGTTGTTACTTGCTCCCAAACCGTCCAGTCTGTTTCGAGGCTGGGCATCACCAAGGTAATGTCAATGTTTGTGGCTTCTCCCCCACCACATGTGTAGGTAAGGGGGTGCCCTTGCTTGTTGGCGACCATTAGTTGTACGACCATGATCGTCTGTTCAGCCTTCTGTCCTAGTTCATCTCGAGTGCCGCTGAACCACTTGGCGGACTTCGATTTATGTCTGCTGTGATTACAATTCTGCGCCCCCTGGGTTAATTTGTCAAGAAATTCATCAATTTCTCTGCAGTATAAATAAAGTACACTCCTTCCTCTCTCCAGCAGCCAAGTGGAGGCTGGGTCCTTTTCCCAGCAATCCCTAGGAAGAGGTGGTGGTCAGATTGGTTAGTGGAAGTAGTTCTCAGTGGGGGCGCCCTCTGATGGTGTTATTGTGTACTAGACCTCATGGAAAACACACTGCTTGGAATAGATTAAAGAAAGACTTATGTCCAGCACAAGTCGAGTCCTTTTCGTGCAAATCCCTAGGAGGAGGCAGTGGTCAGATGACTTAGGTTAGTGGAGGTGGCCCAACTGCCCTTTCTTTCTCGCTTTTTCCTTAGGTTGGTAGAGATAGCCCAAGTGATCTTTCCTTACTACCAAAATTCAAACTTCCCGCCAGTTCCTAGGATGAAGTGGTGGTTGGATGACTTGGGTTAGTAGGGGTAGCCCAATTGAACTATTTTCCCGCCATTTTCTTAAGTTATTAGAGATAACTATGGTATGATGCGGTATCCTGTTGGAATTTGAAATTCCCGCCATTTTCCTGGGGAAGGGGATTTGAGGGGGGTTAGATTAGTGGATTTAGCCCAGTTGACTTGTACTCCCACCAATATTCAAACTTCCCGCCAAAATCTGCGATCTTGGATGACGTCATGGCCGCTATTTTGGATGACCTCATCGCCACCACCTTGGATGATGTCATCGCCGCCGTCTTGTATAACGGTACTTTGGTGTAGAAACAGCTTTGTCCCAATACTGGCGTTGCCAAACTGGGGGGGTTGAGTGTATCTTACAGGGATCCCCTACTGTTTAGTTCATGCACATAGTAACGCTGTACCCCTTAAAGATCATGCCACAGGAGGGTGCAAAACAGGAGGGCTGAAATGCTGGGATCCCCTTTGCTGCTTTTGGATTATGTTCAAATTTCGTCTTATGCTTGAATCCACCCTGTCTGCCAGAACAAAAATTTTGGTCATACTACACTCCAAAGTAGTCAGATCATGTTCAGGCGGGTTGTAGCTGCACGTTGTCCCTCTGTCGGGCACGTAATTGTGACTTACTGACTAATCATGTAAATGTGGATGTAGATGTAGAAGAAGAGTCGGACTGATACGCCCAGGGGGTGGGAGCAATACTGAACATTGTCAAGAATGTTGTCGTGCTACTCATCGCACTAAGAACTGTCAATTTCGACTTCTAAACGTGTGTCAATCAACTCCCCGAGGGAAGCGGTGGTTTCATTGACGCCATTTATGCCACCCTCTGAGAACGTTTCGTATCGATTCTAATTGGCGATGTGTGTCAAACGTTTTTCTTGGCCACCTATTAGAAGACCTCGTGATTTCGGTGTTGTGTGTTGTGGTTCTTGGGTCCATTGAAGAGGCGTCAAAAGAAGGGGTGAAATGCCGGTAACTGGGTGTGTGACGACGTTCCCATCATATGATACGTCCAGGCTGGCACTGGGCAAAACTGTGTGAAATTTTCTTCCATTTTGACGCCATTAACCCACCTTGCAACTCACTTGAACTTCTGAACTGTGCCTTTTTCCCAAATGTGTCGACATCATGCTGTTGAAGCGTCTCGGACTCGAAGGGTTACGTCCCACTGACCTACACTTTTGCACCATTACAGAGGAAGTCTGTAGGCACATTTTGGGCGTAATGGGAGTCATCCCTTAATTTTATTGTGCAGTTTAGGAGTAGTCGTATGGGTGGACTGTGTAGGAATAACCACTTGTCAAAGAACCCTAGAACCGCCGAAGGCTGTCGTCAGTAAAAATAAACGCAGGAAAAACAAATGCAGAAGCGGAATGTCCAATAGTTGATGTAACAGCTGGTAAATGGTATGCTTTTTTGTTAGACAAGCATCCATTAAACGGTCCCCAGTAGAAAGGGACACAACAAAAACGAATGCAGAAGTGGAATCTGCAATAGTGAGTGTAATATCTGGTAAAGTGTATAAGTTTTGGTTAGGCACGTGGGCGCATGTTTCGGTAGCTTCGAGAGAGTTACTCGGTAAGAGGCAATGAAACCCACTGCATTATAGCTTCAGTGTGTCAGGGGACAGGGATGTTCAGCCACTGGGGTCGGAAATGATGAAATTTCAATTGGAGGCAACCAAGTTTAGATAGTGTGACTGAGTGGCGTCTGATGTAAGCGGCGGCTACAGCAAGGTCCTAGACTGAGAGTTTCTGCGTCAGCATCATGCCGTAATTGACCTACAGTGCATGTGGTGGAGCTCAGTGGGAAAACATTACGGGCTAGGCAAAGCTGTCGTCACTTACGATTCATCGCAAGGGGCATCTGTTGTACGAGGCAACCCAGTTAAACTGTGAACAACGACATTAAGCCTTAATTGGCATGATTGGGTGCTGAGTGATACCATTAGACCCAGAAGAAGGCCGCTGCAATCGTGGCCGAAACGTTGGTTTTTCTCCAGCAGTAGTAGTTTTTACATTATGACGCGGTACCATACCCAGAAAACTTTTATGTCGACTGATACCGAGAAATCGATATGGACGAATGTGGAGCCAGAGTTATCAATAGGTACGTTGCGTGTAGTGGAACCTCTAGAAGATAGTGACATATTAGAGGCAGCGTCTTGTTTAGTAAGGCGAAGCATAATATGTGCACAGAAGGAGGACGGAGGCAGGGTAATACCTGTCAATGTGGATAAATTTGGAGCTGAGAACGTTATGTTGTTAAAGAGAACATTGGTGACGGGAAAGAAGACTGCTGCGCAGGAGGTGCAGGATATGAGGGGCCGAAGGTGAAGCATTTGAAGGGTACGGAGGGAGCGCAGATGGAAGAGCTGCTTTTGTTTCTTCCACGAGGGCCATTGCCTGAAATACCCGTGAGGCAACACAGGATTGCGACAGCGAAGGAAGCACTGGTGTACAAGAGGGCATATGGAATACGACAGTCTCTGCACCTGAGTTTAGAACAGTTTATTTATCAACACTTGGCAGACAGCATACTAGAACAGAGAAATAGTCCATGGGAGAGATGGGAACTGTAATTGTATCAGAGAAGTCGGTGGGTGGTTTGAGGCAATATCGACTCTGTTGCAATTATCGCCATTTAAATAATAAGACTACGACAGATGCCTACCCAACTCCAAGCATCATCATAGAGGCGATTGACAATCTTGGGCACCACTCATCAGTGGGACTGAAGTGTGGGATCATCAGTTACAAGTGGCTCCAGAGGATAGAACGAAGACCCCATCTTCAGCACCTTGGGGAAATTATCGATATTTCCTTTTGGAAACTATAGGTTTGGTTTCAAGAATGCACTAGCGACATTCCAGCGTCTTTTTCATGAGGTGTTGAAAGGACTGAAGCTTTGTCAGTGCCTAGTGTATCTTGATGACACTTTATTTTTGCAGTGGGTATGCAGGAATATAGACAAAGCCTGACAGAAATTACAAACTGCATGTCTATCACTGAAGAGTGAGAAATGTCATTTTGTGTTGCAAGAAGTAGATTATGTGGGTCACGTAATAAGTGAGATTTGTGTGAGGACTGATCCGAGCTCAAAAAGGTGCTCCAGACAAGGAGTGAACATGGAGTTATAATCTTTTCTGGGCCTCACAAATTTTTGTAGGAAGTTCACGAGAGGTTTTGTGGATATGGCACGGCTGCTTATGCAGTTATTATACAAAGATATCGAGTATGTGTGATTACATTTCCACCGTCGTTCGGCGATTTAATGGAGTTAAACTAACGTTGAATCCAGTGTTGGTGTTCTCAGATTTTCGTAAGGAGTTTGTATTATTACTTGATGCATCAAATCATGCCCTCGGGTGTGGTCTGAGGCTGGGGATCATACAGATGAACACCCTATAGCTTTTGCATCAAGACAACTTAATGTAACGGAGAGAAACTGTACTATGACGGAGAGAGAGATTCTTAGTCTGCAGTATAGAGTAATGTACAATCTGTGTTACCTGTCTGGAAAGAAGTTCAAAGTGGCTGCCTTTAAATGGTTATAATGTTTGAAGCTCCTATCCAGTAGGCTGACAAGGTGGGCGTTAAAGCTCAGTGACTTTGAGTACGAAGTAAAAGCGATGTTGACGCTCTAGGCTTGCAAAATTCACCACAAATTTGTGCATGAAGTGGACGGCAGTAACATAACCGACATCACAGAGCCATACACAGGTCCGGGCCGCCGCCTGTAAGGTAAAGTGCAGACTGTACACTCCAACACCGGAAGACCACACCTCGAGTCTCTGTGGCCAGAGCCCCCGCACCGTCTGCGAGCACAGCCCGTGTATCGGCTTTGTCAAGCTAGCGGGGCGAGCGAGAACAAGTTACACTATGTGATCAAAAGTATCCGGACACCTGGCTGAAAATGACTTACAAGTTCGTTGCACCCTCCATCGGTAATGCTGGAATTCAGTATGGTGTTGGCCCACGCTTAGCCTTGATGACAGCTTCCACTCTAGCATCCATATGTTCATTCAGGTGCTGGAAGGTTTCTTGGGGAATGCCAGCCAATTTTTCACGGA
Source organism: Schistocerca americana (assembly GCF_021461395.2). Taxonomy (NCBI): domain Eukaryota; kingdom Metazoa; phylum Arthropoda; class Insecta; order Orthoptera; family Acrididae; genus Schistocerca; species Schistocerca americana. The sequence continues at coordinate 200,933,059 of NC_060127.1, forward strand.
GTGCTGCACTGAGGAGAGGTATCGGTGTCGGTCGGTGGGGCATGGCACGAAGTCGACGTCCCAAGACATCCCAAAGAAGTCGTACAGGACTCAGGTCAGGACTCTGTGCAGGGTAGTCCATTGCAGAGATATTATTGTCGTTTATCCCCTCCACCGCAGGCCGTGCATTATGAACAGGTGTTCGGTCGTTTGAAAGACGCAAACGCCATCCCCGAATTGCTTCTCAACAGTGGGAATCAAGAAGGTGCTTAAAACATCAGTGCAGCTCTGCGCTGTGATAGTGCCACGCGAAACAACAAGGGTTGCTGCCCCCTCCATGAAAAACGTGACCACACCGTAACACCACTGCCTCCGAATTTTACTGTTGGCACTATACACGCTGGAAGATCACGTTCACCGGCCTTCGCCATATCGACACCCTGCCATCGGATCGACACATTGTGTACCGTGTTTCTTCACTCCACACACCGTTTTTCCACTGTTCTATCGTCCAATGCTTACGCTCCTTACACAAAGCGAGGCATCGTGTGGCATTTACCAGCGTCATGTGTGGCTTATGAGCAGCCGCTGGGCCACGGAATCCCAGTTTTCTCACCTCCCGCCTAGTGTCATAGTACTTGCAGTGGATCCTGAAGCAGTTTGGGATTCCTATGTGATGATCTGGATACATGTCTGCCTATTATACATTACGACCCTCTTCAACTGTCGGCGATCTCTGTCAGTCAACAGTGGAGGTCGGCCTCTACGCTTTTGCCCTGTACGTGTCCCTTCACGTTTCCACTTCACTATCACTTGGGAAACAGTGACCTAGGGATGTTCACGAGTGTTGAAATCTCACGTACAACCGAATGACACAACTGACACCCAATCACCTGACCACGTTCGAAGTCCGAGACTACCGTGGAGCGACATACTCTGCTCCCTCACAATGTCTAATAACTACTGAGGTCGCTGATACGGAGCAGCTGGCAGTAGGTGGCAGCACAAAGCACCTAATATGAAAGACGTATGTTTTTGAGGGTGTCCGGATACTTTTGATCACATAGTGTATGTGCATCTACAAATACATCGCAGTCGTATTATTCATGCGACATGACGCACTTCTGCTTACCTCTCCTTAAACGCCTACACCGGCCATTGCAAGTGCGGTATCCGCCGTCGGGGGGCCACGATTTTCGCTGTAGGTGCGCCTCGGTGTGATGAAAATTTCGACAACAGAGAATTTTCACGATAATTTGAAGGTGAAGTGAATGAGTAATGCTTCGAAATAGGTTGAAGACAGCAAATATCCATTGAATACTTACCTTAACGTCTACCTGTGGGGCAGGAGAAAGTATTGTACACTACTGGCCATTAAAATTCCTACACTACGAAGATGACGTGCTACAGACGCGAAATTTAACCGACAGAAAGAAGATGCTGTGATGTGCAAATGATTAGCTTCTCAGAGCATTCACACAACGTTGGCACTGGTGGCGACACCTACATAGTGCTGACATGAGAAAAGTTTCCAACCGATTTCTCATACACAAACAGCAGTTGACCGGCGTTGCCTGGTGAGACATTGTTGGACTGCCTCGTGTAAGGAGAAGAAATGCGTACCATCACGTTTCCGACTTTGATAAAGGTCGGATTGTTGCCAATCGCGATTGCGGTTTATCGTATCGCGACATTGCTGCTCGTGTTGGTCGAGACCCAATCACTATTAGCAGAATATGGAATCGGTGGGTTCAGGAGGGTAATACGGAACGCCGTGCTGGATCCCAACTGCCTCGTATCACTAGCAGTCGAGATGACAGGCATCTTATCCGCATGGCTGTAACGGATCGTGCAGCCACATCTCGATCACTGAGTCAACAGATGGGGACGTTTGCAAGACAACAACCATCTGCACGAACAGTTCGACGGCGTTTCCCGCAGCATGGACTATCAGCTCGGAGACCACGGCTGCGGTTACTCTTGACGCAGCATCACAGACAGGAGCCCCCGCGATGGTGTACTCAACGACGAACCTGGGTGCACGAATGGAAAACGTCATTTTTTCGGATGACTCCAGGTTGTGTTTACAGCCTCATTATGGTCGCATCCGTGTTTGGCGACATCGCGGTGGACGCACATTGGAAGCGTGTATTCGTCATCGCCATACTGGCGTATCACCCGGCGTGATGGTATAGGGTGCCATTGGTTACACGTCTCGGTGACCTCTTGTTCGCATTGACGGCACTTCGAAGAGTGGGCGTTACATTTCAGATGTGTTACGACCCGTGGCTATACCCTTCATTCGATCCCTGCGAAACCCTACATTTCAGCAGGATAAAGCCTTTCTGGATACAGAAAATGTTCGACTGCTGCCCTCGCCAGCACATTCTCCAGATCACTCACCAATTGAAAACGTCTGGACAATGGTGGCCGAGCCACTGGCTCTTCAGAATACACCAGTCACTACTCTTGATGAACTGTGGTATCGTGTTGAAGCTGCATGGGCAGCTGTACCTGTACACGCCATCCAAGCTCTGTCTGACTCAATGCCCAGGCGTATCAAGGCCGTTATTACGGCCAGAGGTGGTTGTTCTGGGTTTTTCTCAGGATCTATCCACCCAATTTGCGTGAAAATGTAATCACGTGTCAGTTCTAGTATAATACATTTCTCGAATGAATACCCGTTTATCATCTGCATTTCTTCTTGGTGTAGCAATTTTAATGGCCAGCAGTGTAGTACAAGTATGTTCGGTGCTCTGTTTGGAATCAAGCTGCATGTGCCGGAGAAGAAATTCCTCAAGACTATTTTTATTGTGACTGAATTTAGAAACGTAAGGACTTTTGTTTTGCGAAACATTAATGTTAAACTTTACTGTACCTGATGTGACTCTTCAAGCTTCACGGATTTGCCGCCGGATCAAGTTGTGGAAATTCCACAATATTTCCTCGGAGCAACTGTCCGACATCTTCAGGTGGTTCAACCTCGCTCGTGGCTACGTACGACTGACGGGATCCGCACACCACGCCTCGTTTTTAGAACACGCGCGCGAAGAATGCAGTGATTTGCCGTATTCAAACTGCCGCTGGTACGCTGCGTTAGCCAGCAGTGCGGCCAGGCGTTACTCTCCAACGGCCGTACTGCGCCAGTGCTATGACGGCCCTGTTAGCGAAGAATCTGGATTTTCGCGTCGTGATTTAATAGCAGCCAACTCAGGGTTCCAGGCTGTGCTCGGTTGAAGTCCCGCATCCTTGTTGACGAGATTATCGGCTGTACGGATATATATTGCTTCCTTAATGACGCAGTCCCAGAAGGATGATGTTGTTGTTGTGGTCTTCAGTCCTGAGACTGGTTTGATGCAGCTCTCCATGCTACTCTATCCTGTGCAAGCTTCTTCATCTCCCAGTACCTACTGCAACCTACATCCTTCTGAATTTGCTTAGTGTATTCATCTCTTGGTCTCCCTCTACGATTTTTACCCTCCACGCTGCCCTCCAATGCTAAATTTGTGATCCCTCGTTGCCTCAAAACATGTCCTATCAACCGATCCCTTCTTCTAGTCAAGTTGTGCCACAAACTTCTCTTCTCCCCAATCCTACTCAATACCTCCTCATTAGTTACGTGATCTACCCACCTGATCTTCAGCATTCATCTGTAGCACCACATTTCGAAAGCTTCAATTCTCTTCTTGTCCAAACTATTTATCGTCCATGTTTCACTTCCATACATGGCTACACTCCATACGAATACTTTCAGAAATGACTTCCTGACACTTAAATCTATATACGATGTTAACAAATTTCTCTTCTTCAGAAACGCTTTCCTTGCCATTGCCAGTCTACATTTTATATCCTCTCTACTTCGACCATCATCGGTTATTTTACTCCCTAAATAGCAAAACTCCTTTACTACTTTAAGTGTCTCATTTCCTAATCTAATTCCCTCAGCGTCACCCGACTTAATTAGACTACATTCCATTATCCTCGTTTTGCTTTTGTTGATGTTCATCTTATATCCTCCTTTCAAGACACTGTCCATTCCGTTCAATTGCTCTTCCAAGTCCTTTGCTGTCTCTGACAGAATTACAATGTCATCGGCGAACCTCAAAGTTTTTACTTCTTCTCCATGAATTTTAATACCTACTCCGAATTTTTCTTTTGATTCCTTCACTGCTTGCTCAATATACAGATTGAACAACATCGGGGAAAGGCTACAACCCTGTCTCACTCCTTTCCCAACCACTGCTTCCCTTTCATGCCCCTCGACTCTTATAACTGCCATCTGGTTTCTGTCCAATTGTAAATAGCCTTTCGCTCCCTGTATTTTACCCCTGACACTTTCAGATTTGAAAGAGAGTATTCCAGTTAACATTGTCAAAAGCTTTCTCTAAGTCTACAAATGCTAGAAACGTAGGTTTGCCTTTTCTTAATCTTTCTTCTAAGATAAGAAAGATGATGCCGGGGATAAAACTTCCGGCTTTTCATAAATCATACGATGTCCTGTATTCAGGCAGTGTCCCGCAATTGCCGACTTTTCCGGTTGACGAAGGCGTGTATGACTGTACCTGTTGAGAGAAATGTGTCAACTGCAGTATAATGCTTCGCCCTCGCCGGAGAAATTTTAGAAATCAGAGTCTAGGATTGATCTTTATAGTAAACAACAGTGCCCAGCTTCCCTCAGCCAGGATGAGATAAAAATAATTTTTTGGGGCGTGTGTGGAGGCACACCCAAGCCAAATCGCCAAACTATGCGCTTCAATCGATAAGAATTTTACGAGAGAAATGCGATATCTGTTTGTTATGCACTCTAAAAACCCCCCCATGAACCATGGACCTTGCCGTTGGTGGGGAGGCTTGTGTGCCTCAGGGATACAGATACCCGTACCGTAGGTGCAACCACAACGGAGAGGTATCTGTTGAGAGGCCAGACAAACGTGTGGTTCCTGAAGAGGGGCAGCAGCCTTTTCAGTAGTTGCAGGGGCAACAGTCTGGATGATTGACTGACCTGGCCTTGTAAAACTAACCAAAACGGCCTTGCTGTTCTGGTACAGCGAACAGCTGAAAGCAAGGGGAAACTACAGCCGTAATTTTTCCCGAGGGCATGCAGCTTTACTGTATGGTTAAATGATGATGGCGTCCTCTTGGGTAAAATATTCCGGAGGTAAAATAGTCCCTCATTCGGACTTCCGGGCGGGGACTACTCAGGAGGACGTTGTTATCAGGAGAAAGAAAACTGGCGTTCTACGGATCGGAGCGTGGAATGTCAGATCCCTTATTCGGGCAGGTAGGTTAGAAAATTTAAAAAGGGAAATGGAGAGGTTATAGTGGGAATTAGTGAAGTTCGGTGGCAGGAGGAACAAGACTTCTGGTGAGGTGACTACAGGGTAATAAACACCAAATCAAATAGGGGTAATGCAGGAGTAGGTTTAATAATGAATACGAAAATAGGAATGCGGGTAAGCTACTACAAACAGCATAGTGAACGCATTATTGTGGCCAAGATAGGTACGAAGCCCACACCTACTACAGTAGTACAAGTTTATATGCCAACTAGCTCTGCAGATGACGAAGAAATTGAAGAAATGTATGATGAAATAAAAGAAATTATTCAGATAGTGAAGGGAGACGAAAATTTAATAGTCATGGGTGACTGGAATTCGAGTGTAGGAAAAGGGAGAGAAGGAAACGTAGTAGGTGAATATGGATTGGGGCTAAGAAATGAAAGAGGAAGCCACCTGGTCGAATTTTGCACAGAGCACAACATAATCATAGCTAACACTTCGTTTAAGAATCATGAAAGATGGTTGTATACATGGAAGAACCCTGGAGATACTAAAAGGTATCAGATAGATTATATAATGGTAAGACAGAGATTTAGGAAGCAGGTTTTAAATTGTAAGACATTTCCAGGGGCAGATGTGGAATCTGACCACAATCTATTGGTTATGACCCGTAGATTAAAACTGAAGAAACTGCAAAAAGGTGGGAATTTAAGGAGATGGGACCTGGATACACTGAAAGAACCAGAGGTTGTACAGAGTTTCAGGGAGAGCATAAGGGAACAATTGACAGGAATGGGGGAAAGAAATACAGTAGAAGAAGAATGGGTAGCTTTGAGGGATGAAGTAGTGAAGGCAGCAGAAGATCAAGTAGGTAAAAGGACGAGGGCTAGTAGAAGTCCTTGGGTAACAGAAGAAATATTGAATTTAATTGATGAAAGGAGAAAATATAAAAATGTAGTAAATGAAGCAGGCAAAAAGGAATACAAACGTCTCAAAAGTGATATGGACAGGAAGTGCAAAATGGCTAAGCAGGGATGGCTAGAGGACAAATGTAAGGATGTAGAGGCTTATCTCACTAGGGGTAAGATAGATTCTGCCTACAGGAAAATTAAAGAAACCTTTGGAGATAAGAGAACCACTTGTATGAATATCAAGAGCTCAGATGGAAACCCAGTTCTAAGCAAAGAAGGGAAAGCAGAAAGGTGGAAGGAGTATATAGAGGGTCTATACAAGGGCGATGTACTTGAGGACAATATTATGGAAATGGAAGAGGATGTAGATAAAGATGAAATGGGAGATACGATACTGCGTGAAGAGTTTGACAGAGCACTGAAAGACCTGAGTCGAAACAAGGCCCCGGGAGTAGACAACATTCCATTGGAACTACTGACGGCCTTGGGAGAGCCAGTCCTGACAAAACTCTACCATCTGGTGAGCAAGATGTATGAAACAGGCGAAATACCCTCAGACTTCAAGAAGAATATAATAATTCCAATCCCAAAGAAAGCAGGTGTTGACAGATGTGAAAATCACCGAACAATCAGTTTAATAAGCCACAGCTGCAAAATACTAACACGAATTCTTTACAGACGAATGGAAAAACTAGTAGAAGCCGACCTCGGGGAAGATCAGTTTGGATTCCGTAGAAACACTGGAACACGTGAGGCAATACTGACCTTACAACTTATCTTAGAAGAAAGATTAAGGAAAGGCAAACCTACGTTTCTAGCATTTGTAGACTTAGAGAAAGCTTTTGACAATGTTGACTGGAATACTCTCTTTCAAATTCTAAAGGTGGCAGGGGTAAAATACAGGGAGTGAAAGGCTATTTACAAGTTGTACAGAAAGAGTCGAGGGACATGAAAGGGAAGCAGTGGTTGAGAAGGGAGTAAGACAGGGTTGTAGCCTCTCCCCGATGTTATTCAATCTGTATATTGAGCAAGCAGTGAAGGAAACAAAAGAAAAATTCGGAGTAGGTATTAAAATCCATGGAGAAGAAATAAAAACTTTGAGGTTCGCCGATGACATTGTAATTCTGTCAGAGACAGCAAAGGACTTGGAAGAGCAGTTGAATGGGATGGACAGTGACTTGAAAGGAGGATATAAGATGAACATCAACAAAAGCAAAACGAGGATAATGGAATGTAGTCGAATTAAGTCTGGTGATGCTGAGGGAATTAGATTAGGAAATGAGACACTTAAAGTAGTAAAGGAGTTTTGCTATTTGGGGAGCAAAATAACTGATGATGGTCGAAGTAGAGAGGATATAAAATGTAGACTGGCAATGGCAAGGAAAGCGTTTATGAAGAAGAGAAATTTGTTAACATCGAGTATAGATTTAAGTGTCAGGAAGTCATTTCTGAAAGTATTCGTATGGAGTGTAGCCATGTATGGAAGTGAAACATGGACGATAAATAGTTTGGACAAGAAGAGAATTGAAGCTTTCGAAATGTGGTGCTACAAAAGAATGCTGAAGATTAGATGGGTAGATCACATAACTAATGAGGAAGTATTGAATAGGATTGGGGAGAAGAGAAGTTTGTGGCACAACTTGACCAGAAGAAGGGATCGGTTGGTAGGACAAGTTCTGAGGCATCAAGGGATCACCAATTTAGTATTGGAGGGCAGCGTGGAGGGTAAAAATCGTAGAGGGAGACCACGAGATGAATACACTAAGCAGATTCAGAAGGATGTAGGTTGCAGTAGGTACTGGGAGATGAAAAAGCTTGCACAGGATAGAGTAGCATGGAGAGCTGCATCAAACCAGTCTCAGGACTGAAGACCACAACAACAACAATATACACTCTAAAATTGATCGAACTTGAGTATTTCTTTACAGAACATGTCATTACTGACGTTTGTGTGCATGTGTTTGACGTAGGACAGAATAAGGCACGATCAAAATTCAGCAGAAATTGCTGCAATGTTCAATCCTCAAGTGCTGATAGTGTTACTGGATTAAAGTGTGTAAGAATCATTCAAGTACAGTGAAAATATACATCAACAACGAGAATAACATGCTTTGAGCGACTCACATTTCACGTAAGAAACTCGCTAAAGTATCGTTACTCTACCGTTTTACGAAGGGAGTAATGACATCAGATGTTTGCACTTGATCTATGACATCACAGGCGAAGATGATGACGCAATATGGCTGATCTCTAATACTGGTTCTATGATGTTCGAATCGAAGACTTGGAGTACTGGGACAGGCTCCATGACTCACAATATAGGTCATTCGTGTCGAGCTATTTATAATAGTACGGAATTCAAGCATACTGACCCCTCAGAGGCGCAAGAACACTGTGTACTGCTTATCCTAACTCTATGTTTGGATATCACCACTCTATATCTTAAACTAACAGTGGGCAGGGGCCGGCCAGTGTGGCCGAGCGGTTCTAGGCGCTCCAGTCTGGAACCGCGCGACCGCTACGGTCGCAGGTCCAAATCCTGCCTCGGGCATGGATGTGTGTGTTAAGTAGTTCTAAGTTCTAGGGGACTAATGACCTCAGATGTTAAGTCCCATAGCGCTCAGAGCCATTTGAACCATTTAGTGGGGAGGGAAAGGCCCCTCTGTCCCATGGCATCTCACTCCCCCACCCTAAGATCACTTGTGCTATTGTCCAACAACCTTCCACACCCACTCTGACATTACAGTTTCAACGATTTACCCCTCCACACTAGCTACCATGAGTTCAAATGTTGAGGAAGTTCACTTACACAAGTTCGAAATGATTGTAAGTTTACTAGCTGTCTATAGAGCGCTTATCCTAACAGGAGAGATATCCACCTGCATATGTATTTAAACACTGCTATATCTGTACCACTGCCAACGCCAGTCACTGTCCTGAGATGCTGGAGTTGGCAGACTTATTCGTATTAGATGTGCATCCTTGTGTATTTGGATGGTGTTTATTTCTTTTTTGCTGATGAACACTGTGGCCAAAAAGTGTATATAAGTGTGATTTAACTGTGCATGTCTGCAACTTACTGTGTCTTCTTTAGGTAAGTAGCAGTTTGTCTTTTCCTACATTATTGATGTTCTTACTTGCAGTTTGCATTGTTTTATTATTCGTTACACATGTATCAGTACGTGTGTGTTTTCCACGATTTTCTTTTATTTCTTCTTCAGTTTAACAGCTCCATCACATGGGTGATGCGATGCCTGACACATTTGAGGAGGAGCAGGAGATATGAAGCTAGCATGCAGACACACATCTTGATGCAGGTCTGAGCAAGTTGCAGTGGAAGTCAAGTACATCTGAGCAGCAGCAGAACCAGAAATCAAATCAGCATGCAGACAGGCTTCCTGACACAGACCCCAACACAGCAGATTAGAAATTAAGTCAGCATAGAGAACTATTTCCAGAATTCGAGTTTCCATTGTATCTATCACTGTCACCATCATGTCACCATGCAGACTAGCTCTCTGATGCAACATCTGGTAATTCAGAGCAGGACAGGGAATTTTTTACAGTCTCCATTACATCCAATATCTGCACCACACACCATGCATCAGCTAATTCATTACATAGTGCTGTTGGTCAACATTGCTTATTAATTGACTGTCAATGGATGAAATTGTATTAATGTTGGTTTAGCTCCTGACTCAGATTTAGAAGTTGTAGTGGAAACAGAGCATGCCCAATGGATCACAAAGATTCAGTTGGGTGATATGGAGTGGACCAGCTGCGCAGCACACTGTAATACATTGGGGATGGCATGACAACCGAGAACACTCCATTCCCTTGAGACATCAGTATCTTCGGCACCAACAGTGTATCTATCATCGACTTGTTTGGGGTAAGATCTCAAGACCTGATGCGGTGTGTATCTTTAAAGCATTCACTTCAGATTACCATGGAAGACTCAGTCTACCGTAAAGGTACGTTAAACCGCCTTTTGATACTATTAACAAGTTTATATTGAAGCATGAAGTACATGGTGAAGAGCAGAAGTCAAATGTGTGTACAGGAGTGTACACATTTGCTATATCCAAGTCTGTTGGTAATACTCCTATAAACAGAAATTCTATGCAAGCACAGCTTATAGATGGACATTTGCAAGTGTATTAGTGATCCAACCGCAATGGGTGAAATACACTGATGAGCTAAAGAAATTGGTGTAGGCATGCATATTCAAATACAGAGATATGTAAACAGGCAGAATACGGCTCTGCAGTCAGCAACACCTATATGTGACAACAAGCAGTTGTTAGATCGGTTGCTACTGCTACTATGACAGGTTTTCAAGGTTTAAATGTGTTTGAACGTGGTGTTATAGTCGGCGCACGTGTCATGGGACACAACATCTCCAAAGTAGCGGTGAAGAGGGGATTTTCCCGTATGACCATTTCGCGAGTGTGCCGTAAATATCAGGAATCCGGTAAAACATCCAATCTCCAACATCACTGCGGCTGCTAGAAGATTCTGCAAGAACGGGACCAACAACGACTTAAGAGAATCGTTCAATGTGACAGATATGCAACCCTTTCGCAAACTGCTGCAGAGTTCAATACTGGGCCATCAACAAGTGTCAGCGTAAAAACCATTCAACGAAACATCATCGATATGTTCTTTCGAAGTCAAAGCCCCACTCATGCACTCTTGATGACTGCATGACACAAAGCTCTATTCCTCACCTGGACCCATCAACACCGATATTGGACTGTTAATTACTGGAAAAATGTTGCATTGGTGGACGAGTCTCGTTACAAATTGTATCGAGCAGATGGCCGTTTGCGGATATGGAGACAACCTCATGAATCCATGGACCTTGCATGTCAGTAGAGGACTGTTCAAACTGATGGAGGCTCTGTAATGGTGTGTGGAATGTGTAGTTGGAGTGATATGGGATCCGTGATACGTCTAGATACGACTCTGACAGGTGACTCGCGCGTAAGCATCCTGTCTGACCACCTGTATTCATTCACGTGCATTCCGATGGACTTGGGCAGTTCCAATGCTACACCCTACACGGGCAGAATTCCTACAGAGTGGCTCTAAGTACACTCTTCTGAGTGTAAACACTTCTGCTGGCCACCAAACCCACAAGACATGAACATTATTTAGCATATCTGGGATGTCTTGCAACGTGCTGTTCAGAAAAGATCTCCATCCCTCCGTACTCTTACGGATTTATGGACAGCTTTGCAGGATTCGTGGTGTTGATTCCCTCCAGCCACACTTCAGACGTTAGTCGAGTCCATGCCATTTCGTGTTGTGACGCTTCTGCGTCCTTGCCGGGGCCCTACACGATATTAGGCAGGTGTACCAGTTTCTTTGGGTCTTCAGTATACATGATGCATGTAAAGCATTTAAAAATAGTTATTTGGAAAGTATTGCTGAATGATGAATAGGTTTCGTCTAGAAGAAGGAAAACGAAATTGTTGTTTTTTTTAACGATGGTGGTTTTTTCGCAGTTCACAGAGTACCACATACGTATTTACAATGTACTGAAGGTGTAACAAAAATACATATAATAATAAACAAAATTTTTCTTTTACAAGTTGTATGTTTTATTCTGTCATACACATATGCCATGAGGCTTGCCAGTTCAGATGTTGCAGAGAGAGCTTTAGTAGTTGGAAGGAAGATGGAGTTCATGGGCCCTCAAAATTGTGGTTATCTGCACATTAGTAGTTCGTATATTTGCAATGTCGAAGAGACTACAGTTCAATTGTTGCTATACCAGAGAGACTTAGAACAATTATAGCCTTGACAATGGCATACCGTTCAGATGACATTACACCTAATGCTTTAGGAATAGTAGCCATTACATATTTCTGAAGTTTAGTATTAGCTGCATCCCCTGCAGTACAACAGCCAAAATCCCAAGCAGTTAATATATAAACTCACTTTGTCCTTCTACTGCAAACTGAATCCTCTGCTACTTCTTGTTACACAATGCAAAGTACATATTCTTCATATAAGACTTCTTACAAACACTTCAAAATCCAACACGACAACTCCTCCTGTGTAGATGGTTAATCCTATACAGGGTGTTACAAAAAGGTACGGCCAAACTTTCAGGAAACATTCCTCACACACAAATAAAGAAAACATGTAATGTGGACATGTGTCCGGAAACGCTGAATTTCCATGTTAGAGCTCATTTTAGTTTCGTCAGTATGTACTGTACTTCCTCGATTCACCGCCAGTTGGCCCAATTGAAGGATCGTGAAGTTGACTTCGGTGCTTGTGTTGACATGCGTCTCATTGCTCTACAGTACTAGCATCAAGCACATCAGTACGTAGCATCAACAGGTTAGTGTTCATCACGAACGTGGTTTTCCAGTCAGTGCAATGTTTACAAATGCGGATTGGCAGATGCCCATTTGATGTATGGATTAGCACGGGGCAATAGCCGTGGCGCGGTAGGTTTGTATCGAGACAAATTTCCAGAACGAAGGTGTCCCGACAGGAAGACGTTCGAAGCAATTGATCGGCGTCTTAGGGAGCACGGAACATTCCAGCCTATGAATCGCGACTGGGGAAGTTGCTGCTGTACAAGGTAACGTTGACCACGTCACTGTATGGATAGTGCTACGGGAGAACCAGTTGTTTCCGTACCATGTACAGCGTGTGCAGGCACTATCAGCAGCTGATTGGCCTCCACTTCTGCGAATGGTTCATCCAAAAATGTGTCAATTCTCATTTCAGTGCAAATGTTCTCTTTACGGATGAGGCTTCATTCCAATGTGATCAAATTGTAAATTTTCACAATCAACATGTGTGGGCTGACGAGAATCCCCTCGCAATTGTGCAATCACGTCATCAACACAGATTTTCTGTTAACGTTTGGGCAGGCATTGTTGGTGATGACTTGATTGGGCCCCATGTTATTCCACCTACGCTCAATGGAGCACGTTATCATGATTTCATACGGGATACTCTACCTGTGCTGCTAGAACACGTGCCTTTACAAGTACGACACAACATCTGGTTCATGCACGATGAAGCTCCTGCACATTTCAGTCGAAGTGTTCGTACGCTTCTCAACAACAGATTCGGTAACCGATGGATTGGTAGAGGCGGACCAATTCCATGGCCTCCACGCTCTCCTGACCTCAACCCTCTTGACTTTCATTTATGGGGGCATTTGAAAGCTCTTGTCTACGCAACCCCGGTACCAAATGTAGAGACTCTTCGTGCTCGTATTGTGGACGGCTGTGATACAACACGCCATTCTCCAGGGCTGCATCAGCGCATCAGGGATTCCATGCGACGGAGGGTGGATGCATGTATCCTCGCTAACGGAGGATATTTTGAACATTTCCTGTAACAAAGTATTTGAAGTCACGCTGGTACGTTCTCTTGCTGTGTGTTTCCATTCCATGATTAATGTGATTTGAAGAGAAGTAATAAAATGCGCTGTAACATGGAAAGTAAGCGTTTCCGGACACATGTCCACTTAACATATTTTCTTTCTTTGTGTGTGAGGAATGTTTCCTGAAAGTTTGGCCGTACCTTTTTGTAACACCCTGTATATACCAATCTGATATATGCCCTGTATCATCGTACAATCTCTTTGTGGCAGAAAGGGAAGCTGGCTCTTGTGAATGTCACCCTACACTAGATTGACACTACAGCCCCCCAGTAGCAGTTAGTTGCCACAGGGTGACAGGGGTGGCAGTAGGAGTTGGAAAGTCCTTGACCTTCCTTCACAAGGGTGAAGTGGAGTGATCCAAACTGTTATGAGAAGCATGTGTAGTGCCCTCTGAGTGAACAGCAGCTTTAAGGGGAAAATGTGTTCAAGTAGGTGATGGCTGGGTGTTGTGTGCGGCACTTAGGTTAGTTAGGTTTAAGTAGTTCTAAGTTCTAGGGGACTGATGACCATCGCTGTTAAGTCCCATAGTGCTCAGAGCCTCTAAACTGAAGGAAACACTTCTGGCATTCGCTTCAGAACTGCTACAAATTAATCGGGCAATAGACCGCGCCGCTCGAACTGTCAACACAACTGGCACTGCTAAGAGTATCCGACGACTTCCGCATCGTTGGCAATGGGCTATACACAATGCTGGGGACTACTTTGAAGGTAAGTAAAACTTTGAAACACGTATCTGTTTTGTATCAGCAGTAAATAAATAGTTGCCACCTTAAAAGTCCCAACCCTCGTATATTTTATCACTGTACTTACAATTAAATATCACGCTTCCAGTCTCAATTGGACAACAGTCGACAATGAGCGAAGTATCGAAAATACACCCTGGTGACAGATGTGGTTCTGCAAATAAAATATCTCGATCATTCTTATTACTTGATTACTTGACATACTTTCCCCTTTGCTATCACAGTATTCTACATCAAATCCATACCTTCATTATGACTGGACATAGTCATACCCATTGCACATGTCAGAACACACAAACGTATAAGCCTTATGCTCAAGGCGAACCTATCTTGTACCCCCTACCAAAGGGTGGACATGTCTCATAAGTTTTCTAGCGAGCGAAACAACACTGGAAGAAAATCTGTGATGGGTGAACATGTCTCATAAGTTTTTCTTGCGAGTACCACTATGGCTTAGAAAGAGAGGTGTAACCGTCTTAAAAACCACTATATATTTAAAAAACACTATCGCTGAAGGGTATATTACCAGAAAAAGAGGACGGTTACACGTCGTCGACGGTACAACCTCATACTAAAATAATGAATTTGGAAAGTGATTTGGCTAAAGAATGTGGTATGAAACCGGTACTTGCAACTACCTCATACCGCCATTAGATATTTCTCGAGTATTTGTAACAGATTCTGTCTTGATGTCATGTCAGAGGTTCTGCGATATATCCACTGGGTTATAGGAGAAGGTTGACTGAGAAGGATCACAAGCAGAAGATAGCGTGCTGATTGAGGTCGCAAGAAATGTACAGGTGCTCTTCAGATCTCTAGTGTTACGCTGTCCTCTAGAAATGCTGTTTGGGATTTGGAATCAAGTCTTTCCATTCAACCACATACCTGCGTTGGATGCTATGGAGAAGTCCCTTAATGATTACAGCCGCTAGTGAATCATATTTCTGGCACTCTCATATCTCGTAACGAGTGACCTTTCTCTAACCTGTCTGATACACTAAAATCCCTCAGACTCTGTACTACCATCTCTCCAACTTTGCACATGTCATCGTTCCAATTTAAGTCGGAACTGAGTACAAGTCAGAGAAAGCTACATCTGCCACGTTCTCCAACCTGTGTAGAATCAGGCTAAGCTGAATTAGTGTGACAGGACTGTGTTTTGACCATTCTATGGAAACAGGAACATGTTGCTGTAGCTCCACCAACTGTCTGCGATGTTTAAGGTCAGCACCAAACGAAGCCTGCTCCTGCAACAGGAAGTAGTACAAACGAGAGTACAGTATCTGGGAAAAGGACGGGGATTTTGCTACTGCACTCTGGTGCTTCTCCAAACTATATACAGATAGTGCAGTCTGAAGCAGATTCGCATCTCTCAGGGCCCATTCACATCTATCACTCCAACATGTTATTATTGTTATTCTGTACCATCCAACAGAGAAAAGCTGAGAACTATTAAAGCTCCACTAACTTCATCCAACAGAGAACTCGAAAAGATTTTTAACACATCTCTCCTACCATACATCGAAAACAAATAACGCATGCATGGCGGTACCGAACACATGTAACAATCCTATTAAATATACAGGTATTGATCCACTGCACAGATCACTTGAAAGTTTCATCACGTGTACTGCAGGAGGATGGCTGTATCCCACAGATTATGCCATAAGTGGCAAGACACTCCCTGGGACCCTTTGTCATTGTTTGGAACATTACTTTTTTTCTATTGTAATACGCTTTGTTCACGTCCATACATTTTGTTTTTCCGCCACGACTTTGAGGTCTGTGTCAGATTCCAAACTGACATTAACACGTTCTGATCCATTGCCTCCCGCAGAAAACTAGACATTGCACGGTGTAATTCATGTTATTACTGCTGCTACCATATCACACCACACACACAGGATTATTTTAAATAAAAGACAGTTACAACATAAAGAAACTGGAAGAGTTTGGAGGCGTTGTGGAGCGTTTCCGCACTGCAGTCCGAAGGTGAATGACGACCTCTACATTTAAGCTCATCTGTCTCAGTGACTGTTTCGTTGCTAGTAATCCCCAGAAGGTGTTGCCCCTCCACCAAAAATTTTTCTCCATCTCAAAGAAACGATGTCAGTCGATCATTATGTGGTGACCAACAGTCTACCAGTGAACGGATTGGATGGAAAAATGGTTCAAATGGTTCTGAGCACTATGGGACTTAACATTTGTGGTCATCAGTCCCCAAGAACTTAGAACTACTTATACCTAACTAACCTAAGGACATCACACACATCAATGCCCGAGGCAGGATTCGAACCTGCGACCGTTGCAGTCGCGCGGTTCCGGACTGCGCGCCTAGAACCGCTAGACCACCGCGGCCGGCAATTGGATGGAAACGACACCGTCGATGTAGTGTAATAGCTAGCATCACAGTTGATAGTGTGAACAATTTGAACAATTTTACAGTAATTTCAACACCGAACAATGATGCACAACATGTTCCCCAATTTCAGCACCATTGCTAAATAGCCCACTCTCTACTTTGTGTGAGTATCTTTGCGAATGTAGATAGACAACTGTGCAGTACGTCTACTCACTGTTTATCCTTGAACATATACATCATCAAAGTATACCAGACAGCGCTCTACATAGTTCTAACGCCTCGAGTATAGCACTTAATTTATGATCTATCTCAGCCGTGGCGCGGCTCCCGGGCGCAAGACGCTATCGATGACTCCTCTGGTTGAGGTTGGCACTATGTGCGATCGCGAGCGCCTCCTGTCGGAGCGGGTCCTAACGGGGAGTGAGTGCGAGTAACGAGAGTCTGGGGCGGACAGCAGGGGAGAACGGACATTGCGTCCGCACTCTGAGGCCACAAGGGAAGAGTTGTTGTGCACGGCCGAGAAGGGAGCGTTGAGCAAGGCGGCAGTCAGCACCGCTTTCCGGGGGACAGAGAGTTGCGGCAAGCCGGCGAGCAGACACCAGCTCCGGGAGCAGTGCTCCGGTTTGTGGACGTGACGTGGGTCGTATTTTGGCGCACTATAGTTTGCTCGGTACGCATCTGCTGCTCCCTTTATGCCCGCGTGTGTTGTTCTGTCCGTATGTGCATTGAAAAGCTTACGCTCCGGCTGGAACTGTGGCTCGTGCTTTACGTCCATGCACCCTGACTCATTTGTTTTCCTGCAGGCAGCTGTAATTTCAG
Organism: Schistocerca americana; assembly: GCF_021461395.2. Classification (NCBI taxonomy): domain Eukaryota; kingdom Metazoa; phylum Arthropoda; class Insecta; order Orthoptera; family Acrididae; genus Schistocerca; species Schistocerca americana. Next base: position 200,950,569 of record NC_060127.1, read on the forward strand.
AGATTTTTTTTTCCGTCGCGATTGTCTTAGCCCGGTGGTGCCTAGTATCCGAGAACAAGACAGCTAACGTGTGACGTGTTTTGGGTTTTGGAGCCCTGTTTGGGTAACCTAGTTATCATGCACACAAATGTACTGCTGCCGAGTGAGGTTAGCCCTAATCTTGTGAAACTGAGCTTTCAGTGACTGGCTCGTCTGCAAATTAATTAAACCTTCGTGGTGTTTTTTTTTTTTTTTTTTTTTTTTTTTTTTTTTTTTTTTTTGCTTTCAATGGCGAATTTCTTGTCATTCATTGGTGTATGTTTCGCCGTTAATGATAACTGTGAGTAAGATAGCAAGGTCTTGAAGGGCTTGCGTATCGTGACTGTATTTTTGGCAACTGTTTAATTTGATTTCTTGTTTATCGGTCTGGTGAAAACTTATGCCAAGTTTACTAATTTCCGCCCGTGGTCCGGAAGTTGGTTTGAAGGTAAATCCGTGGGTAAATCTTTACTGGACCTGAATGTTAACTGATCTTGCGTTGAACTAATGCCATTATTAAATCGTTTCTTTTGTGCTATTACCATAGACAAGGAGACAGGGCACATTCTGTGGTCGAGGGGTAGGCACGGTTGCTGCTTTGCGCGTGGCGTCTTTTCGCTCGCTACCATTTCCCGCGTTAGTACGGGCGCCGTGAGATTTGTTTGCTTGGGTTGTACGGCCGCTAGTCAGCTGTGCCTGCTCCCGCTTCGGGGTGTGCCGTGTTTCGTATGTCACTGCTACTCCTGTGCTGCTGTCGGTCGCTTACCGAAATGCTAGTCTGTTTTAGCACGGTGGCCACTGGGCCGTGACGATGTCGGTTGATGACCAGCGTTGGGGCGGTCGTCCGCTCTGAGTGGCTTCGGTCGCTTGGACTTGGCAGTTACCTTCCGATTAAACAGATCAAATTTGTTTATTTGCAGTAAATTCCTAAGTATTTGTGAGAAAAGTTGTAACTGAGTTTTTCATGATTTTACAGAATTCAAGCATTTCGGTAACGCATTTTCCTATCTATGTTTTATTTAAATGAGAATTCTTTATTGGGGTTATTCACCTGTTGAAGCTTAACATAAAATTTGTAGCTTAACTTTCATGATTTTATTTAATTTAAGCATTCTTGTAAAGCAGTCCTTTATCTACGTTTTCTTGATTGGTAATTCTTTATTGGTGTTATTCACTGGTTGAAGGTTAACATATGTTTGTAACCAAGTTTATGTCCTTGCTTAATTGAGATTGGTTAAGAGCCTTATTGCTGGAAGATCATTAAAGCTTGGGTGCTTGTAATTGCGAGTACTGTTGTCTATGTTCTGGGCTACCCTTCCACTTCCACAGCCAAGCTGTCCTATCTACCAGTACACTATCTATTTGTGGATGGGAGTCACAGAGCATTCTCATAGTCTTAGGATAAAATTAGAGACTGAAAGACCATCTCGCAGTCTTTGACCAACCCTCCCTGCAGCAATGTTACCGATTTAATCCGCAACTGCCCAGAAGTAGACCGCTACATTCCGCATCTCGTGAATGAATGGACCTCGTCGAGTCCTAGCCCATCCAAGTGCACAAGATTTCTTCAGATGCGCCCATGTGGAGGAGGTTAGCATCCCTTATCGGTGTATAGTAACAGATCTAAAAGGGTTGTAATAGCAGACGATTAAGAACAAGAAATGTGTGGTTTTTATGCATGATGGAGCTTCAGACGGACGGAGTTCGAAGCATTTTACGTAAATCCACTACGCTGTCAATTTTAAAGTATTGTTCTAGTGTCTGGGTTCAGTACCAGCAGGGTATTGGTAAGAGAGAATATAAACGCATGCAATGCTAAGGCTGCACAGCTCTGCACTTAAAAGAGGCTATAATTTTAGATCGCTTCACTTTCCGCCCTATCAGTGATGTGGAATGCAGCGTTGTTAATATCCACGTCCTTCTCCCAGTTCCAGTACTGTCTTCTAAACTACTTCGTGTTGCAGGAGCTGGCTTCATTTTGCGCTGACCTTGCACATTGTGGGCAGTTGGTGGAGCTACAACAACATGTTGCTGTTTCCGTCGAATGGTCAAAACACAGTCCTGTCGCATTGACTCAGCTCAGCCTGTTTCTACACGGGCTGGAGAAGGCGGTAGATATAGCGTTTCCGACTTCTACTCAGTTCCGACTTAAATTGGAGCGATGACATGTGCAAAGCTGCATGGATGGTAACGCTGGGTCTGAGGGATAGTTGGAAAATGATTAGGGAATACCGAAAACCACATTAGAATTTTACTGTATCAGATAGACTGGAAGCAAAGTGACTCGTTTCGAGATATGAGAGCGCCAGAAATATGATTCACTAGTGGCTGCAATCATTAAAGGAATGCTCCATAGGATCCAACGCAGGTATGTGATTGAATGGAAAGACTTGATTCCAAATCCCAGACAGCATTTCTAGCGAATAGCGTAACACTGGAGATCTGAAAAGGAACAGTACATTTTTTGCGACCTCAATCAGCACACCAACCTCTGTTTGTGATCCTTCTCAATCTGTCATCGCCTATAACCCAGTGGATATATCGCAGAGCCTCTGACATGGCATCAAGACTGAATGGGTTAAAAATACTGGAGAAATAACTAGCGGTGGTATGAGGTAGTTGGTGTTTCACCGGTTTCGTACCACATTCTTTTGCCAAATCACTTTCTAAATTCGGTAATTTTATTACGAGGTGGCACCATCGTTGTCGTGTAACCGCAGTGTTTTTTCTGATAGTATACACTTCGGCGCACAGCGTCTATATTCAGTGTTGCGGTATTTGTCGTGAGAAGCCACTTCATTCAGAGGTAATGCCATACCTAGATTTATAAAGCCAGTACAGCTGTTAACAAGGATACTTATCTGCACCTGTAGAAACAAGACTGCTTGTGACAGTAATATGGTCGTTGCGATCGTGTTTCTTAACATATAGTGGTTTGTAAGCCTCTCTTTCTAAGCCACAGTTGTAGCACTCGCAGAGAAGACTTACGAGACATGACCACCCATGTCCCCGTATCGCAAACAATCAGTTATTTGTGGAGTATTATACATAGTACTAGGTTCGCCTTAAGCATCAGGCTTATGTGTGTGTGTCCCGGAATGTGCAAAGTGACTATGTCCAGTCGTAAGTAAGGTATGGACTTGAAGAGAAATACTGTGATGGCAAAGGGAAAAGTATATGAAGTGATAAGAATGGTAGAGATGTTTCTATTTCCAGTCCCACAGCTGTCAGCATGGTGTATTCCCTATACTAGACCTATTGTCGGTGACGTGCAGTTGAGGCTGCGATCGTAATATTTAGTTGTAAGTACAGTGACTGTCTGCACCGGTGACCTGTGGCGGTAATGATTCACTTTTTTGGCTAACGGTAGAACCAGTGCGAATGGAGAGGCCTTTTATGATGCAGGGATGTAGCTGACCTAACCATAGCGTCCTCTAGTCGGCTGAATAGCGGACTAATACTTAGTAACTGTTGGATAGCTTTCGTGATTGTGTGTAAAATTGAGAAGATTCAATATGGACGTATCTTTGCGCTGGACCATTATTCCCTCCTATGACTGCGTGAACACATTTTGCGCCTTTATTTCGTTGAGAGAACATCGATTGCGGTGTGTCCATCTAGCAGGTAAAGGACGAGCGGGAGACTAGATTTGCCGATTCTCTAGACATGAGAAAGAGAAACACCTTGGTTCACTTAGTAAATTGTAGGGATGATTTGGAATCGGTTACATCACCGACGTCGATATTCGCGAATGGGAGTATCAGTTTTATCTATTTTTTTCGAATTTTCGCTCAAAGGTCATCACTGACGGGATAAGTTTCTAGTTACTCATTGGTTTACAGCATGCGCCACCTCACTAGTGTTTCGGATTTGTAGAGAAATAATTTCCGGTCTATGTATTCAGAATTATGTTGCGCGAGCGATCGGTATCATACAGCTATGTGCTTGATATCGAAAAGTAATCTTGTAATCTCAGAGTCTGGAGGTGGGTATAGAAAGATAGCAAACAAGCAAATAGGTCAGGGTCAGGAACAGTGAAGTCTTTGTGCCATGGGGAACCTACCCAGCCTTTGTACAACAGTCTTCGTGGTATATGGTGTCTGGTGGTCACTACTGCATGTCCTATCGTGAAGGAGGTATAGATTCAGCACATCGATAGCGATAAGGGGAATGAAAGTTTTTTTTTTTTTTTTACATGGAAAATTATGTGCGCCATAGATACTGAGATTCATTCCAGAACCATGGTCATAAAGAGGAGACATATCCAGTACATTGCTCGGCGTCAGACTGCAGCAGCAATCATAGTATTTAATTGTAGTTACACTGATAAATATGTCTGGTGCCCTATATTATTGTGATTCTGGAGATAGCCGTTGAAAGCATAGCAGCAAGCAAACAGGTCGGAGCCAGAAACAGCATCTCAGAGGATGCCTTTGCTCTGAGGTGGGACTCAAATTCAAATGGCTCTGAGCACTATGGGACTTAACATCTGTGGTCATCAGTTCCCTAGAACTTAGAACTACTTAAACCTAACTAACCTAAGGACATCACACACATCCATGCCCGAAGCAGGATTCGAACCTGCGACCGTAGCGTTCACGTGGTTCCAGACTGAAGCGCCTAGAACCGCAAGGCCACACCGGCCGGCGAGGTGGGACTTCCCCATCCTTTGTACACCAGTTCAGAGAGTCAGAGAAAGCTTCCGGCTTACAACGGTTTGGCTTTCAGCTCCCCCTGGATGGATGAATAGTGAACTAATATACAGTTTGCGTTGAGTTGCCTTTGGTACCGCGTGTTTTTCGTGTATAGTCTGCAGAAATTTGAGAAGATTCAATGTGATCAGTGTTTGTTCTAGGAATATTGATAGCATTCGAACTCCTACCACTTAGGTCCTCCTGGGGCTGCAGTCACGAGCCGTGTTTATGGCAGCAGTTTCCTCTGTCAGCGTTGCACTGCGACATGGTGTGTATCTGGGATGTATTTGATGATCTGTAGACCACTTTCTGCAGAGTTTAATTGTCAGTGCAAAATAGCGAGCTGTGCAAAATTCTTTTCTACCGCCGAAAGTTTCGCCTGCAGGGAAAAAAAAGGTGGACAGTGCTCCCACACTGGCAGCAGCAGCAGTTTGACGGGTGAGTTCAATAAGAGGTGCACTGTCCCACTGGGTTCATCAGGAAGGATGCATTCGGTGCTTTTCTGGGCTATTTTAGTGGACATGTTCTGTTAAGACAAGAAATTCCGTGAGGACACGCTGAGACATCACGATAGCTCCTGTACGGTCTTACTTGTCGAGTTAGGACCACAATGAGCAATGCACCCCGTGCTATTCTGTGAAGCATTGGAACAGATTTCTACAGTGCGACCTGTGATGTCTCCACAGGTAGAGAGGTATCGTGCCAGCAATGGTAAAATGCACTTGCAGACCAGACGGACAATTGGCTCTTATGTACAGAGACATGTGACCTCAGTATAACACTCGAAGAACTCTAATTGTATACCCGAAAGCAGATGTGAGTTTCACCTGCTGGCTGTTGGCAATAGCGGCCTGAGACCAATGGCTCGTGCCCCTGTACTCGTGTGTCCAGTGGAGATTCACAGCGGCGTCGCCATGTGCATGTGTTGGAGTCTCTGATACGTTGTGGTTGAGGACAGTTCGAAAGTGTTTTTCATGTGCACTGAGTGTTTGTTCACTACATTATTTTCGGCTGTTTAAGAAGTCTGAGTGTGTTGATAGTGTTGTATATGTATTGTTTTGGTAAATTACGAGCAGGTTGCAGGTCTGAAGACTATGTACTGCATTATTTGGACAGTTTAGAATTGGTGAGCGTGTCTGCAGAGTGTTTTACATGCGTTATTTTGATAATTTATGAAATGTTTTCCTGTCTAAACATCAATGTACTGCATCATTTAGATGATTTACGGGTAATTATCTGATCTGTATGCTGTGTACCGCATTATTTCAGTAATTTTAGAGTAGTTTTCATGTCTGTAAATCAGTGTAATGCATTACTTCGATAATTTACGAGTAGTCTGCATGTTTGTAGGCTAAGTAGCATGAACACAAGCACATCAGTGCGAGTGTTTTGTATCAGTGTAATCAATGAACTAAGTGAACTCCTCCCTTAAATAAATCGTTCCAAAATAAATGAAGTACACTCCTTCCTCTCTCCATCATCCCAGACAAGGCTGAATCCTTTTCTTGCCATTTTTCCCCCTCAGACACCCATCTTGGATTACGTCATGGAAGGGATGACTGCACGCTCTGGTGGCAGTGTTGTGTACTGTGTCAGTTGGACTCCAGATCTCATGGTGATGGAGCTACTGTCTCAATTTGTTTTAACACTGAATGCAAAATAAAGGGTTACATCCATCCTATCCAGCAGCCCAGCACAGGCTGAGTCCTTTCCCCACGAATTCCTAGGAAGAAGTGGCAGTCATATGAGTTAGCTTACTGGAAGTTGCGCAAGTGACCCATTTTTCCGCCATTTTCTTCGGTTGATGTAGGTAGCCATGGTGTGTTGCATTGTCCTGCTGGAATTTCAACTTACCACCGTTTTCTGTGGGAGGGGAGGGGGTTTGGCAGAAGGGGAGAGGTTAATTAATCGATCAATTTAATTGAATAGTTAATCTAATTGGTATCAAAAGTGTACATGTACCAGTGCAGGAGATGGGGCTGTGTTGGATGTTTCCTGTGGGTGGGGGGAGGGATGGGAGGGGAGAAACAATAGGTTAAGGACCTGTCAATCAAAAAGAAGTACCCTTTTAGCAGAACCTGTCTATCAAAGGAGAACTGTAGGTTAAGTAACTGTCAATGAAAGTTGAACAATGGATTTGCCCCTGAGTGCATACCTGTCCCTGATGTAGGCAACCTACACTAACATAATGCTCTAGTGCCTGCCCTGTCCCTCTACTTATACTTCCTCTGTCTGTCTATTCTATCTCTCAAAATTTTATTACATAATGGAAGTTTGTTCTATGTGGACTGAACAAGTTACCAGTGGCTACAATATATTCACAATTAGATTTTTCTAAGTAAATAACTTTGCACTATGAAATACTTTACTCAACTTTCCAGATTAATGACAATAATTTTCTTAAATATAAGGATAATAAAATTAATTTTCTCATAGAAACTGTTGTGTGTTTTGTGTAGAAGAAATTGTAGCTGCATCCAAGATTGTTTGGGGAAGACTCAATAAGACTCGTGTACATGTATGTACAATTGGATTCTTGTATTTACAACCAAACTCACCTCGTAATGTTACTGGAAACTTGAGAGGGAAGTGTTAGATCGCTAGCATGTAAGTTTCTCAATCATACTGTAATCAATGGAGGAGTCTTTAATCATCCAATAACCAACTGGGATAATTAGTTTCGTTACTGGTAGGCTTGACAAGACATCCTGCAAAACGTTACTAAATCCCTTCTCTGACCACTGACAACATCATGTAGTTCGGAAATCCAGTCGTGATGGAAATACTGTATATTGGATCTAATGGGGACAAATACATCTAATATGTCTGAGGATGTCTACAGTGAAACTGGTATCAGTGACAATGAGGTAGTTGTAGCAACAACAATTACCAGTGTAAAAACACCAAGAACAATATGTAGATAGATTTATATATTCAGTGAACTAGAGTAAGAAGTTGTTTCTTTTTGCTCAGGACAGTGGGGTGTAGAGCAACTATGGCTCAGATTCAAAAGAATGGTTGACCATGGCTTGGACAGATACTTACCTAGCAGGACAATTCATGATGGATGGGATACTCCATGGTATATGATCACTGCAAAGAAATTTCTAAGGAAATAGAGACAACCGCATCATAGGTCTAAAAGATAGACTACCGAGGTAGACAGAGAGATGCTGATTTGGCTTTAAAGTAGGCGATACATGACGCCTTCAGTGTGTACCACAGAAAAATACTATCGAATGGTCTTTCAAACAACACGAGAGATACTGGTCGTATGTAAAGGCTGTTAGTGGCATCGAAGTTAGTGTTCAGACACACATGGACAAGATAGGATCTGAAACTCAAGGTTTCAAATGTTCCTTTACAAAGACAAATTCACACGTACTGTCCCAATTCTACTCTCGTACCTCTGCAAAGACGACTGAAACAGATATTAGTGTCAGTGGATTTGATGAACAGCTGAAGTCGTTACACTTCAACAAAGCTCCATGTCGTGATGGAGCCCGCGGAAGATTCTATACCAGATTTGTGACTGAGTTAGAACCTCATTTAACCGTCATTTATCGAAATCACTTGAATGCAAATCTATGACATGTCGTCTGAAGAAAGCACGGGTCATACCTGTCTCCACGAAGGACATCAGAACTAGTCCAGAAGTTTACCGACCAATGTTTTTGACAGCTATTTGTCGTAGAATCTTAGAACATATTTTATTATTATTTTGAGCTTTTCCTCATTGCAGAGGCTTATCTCCAACATAATAATTTACCTGGAAATGACAATACAAACAATAAACATTCTTAAACTATACTCTCAAAATATTTCTCCATGTGTTTCGATCTTGCGTGTCCTCTTCCTCTGCGCCCATTCTCCTCATTGTGTGCTGTACATTTTGGAGCCAGGTGGTCACAGGTCGTCCTCTTCTTCTTCTCCCCTCCGGTTCCCACTCCAGTATCAATTTTGGTATTCTGGCTTCCTCCATTCTTTGTACATGCCCGTACCACTGTAATTTCTTCCTATCCATTACGTCATATATTCTTTCTTTTATTTCCATTCTCCTTATTACTTCGGTGTTCCTTATCTTTTCTTTCCTGGAGATTCTTGCCGATCTTCTCCAAAAGTCCATCTCTAGAGCTTGTGATTTTTTAATGTGCTTCATGTTAATTGTCCAGGTCTCCGTTCCATACAGAACCACACTCTCTAATATGGATTTGTATATTAATTTTTTAGTTCTGCTCATTACATTCCGGCTCCATAAGACTGAGTTAAGCATCCCAATGACCCTCCGTCCGCTACTAATTCTTTTATTGATTTCTGACTCTGATTTTCCCTCGATTTCTAAAATGGATCCCAAATAACAGAAAGTGTTTATCTTTTTGATTTTCTTTCCTTCAATGTATAGCTCATCTGAATCATTAGTCAAGTATTCTGTTTTTTGGTAATTAATCTTCAAACCCCAAGTTTTGTATGCTACTGCTAGTTGATTGCACATATAGTTAGCATCCTCCCCATCTTGTGCTACGACTACTTGATCATCAGCAAATAATAAATGATGTAGGTAAACTCCATCTCTTATTTCTAATCCCATACTATTACATTTACGAGACCATGTTCTAAGGCTAATATCTATATAGATTTTAAATAATGATGGTGACATGGGACAGCCCTGTAAAAGGCCTTTGCTTGTTCTAAATTTCTGTGAAAGTTTATTACCAACTTTCACTTGGCAAATGTTATCTTTATACATCTGTTGTATTATTTTAATCAAGGAAGGGTTTATGTTTGCCATATGTAGTGCTCTCCAAAGTAATTTTCTTGGAACAGTATCATACGCTTTTTCTAGATCTATGAAAATTAATCCTATACTTTTTGATTTTTCCCTATGTTTCTCCAAAATCTGTCGTAATGTGAAAATATGGTCTACACATGATCTCCCAGCCGTGAATCCACATTGTTCTTCTTGGGTTCTAAATTTTTTTCCAGCTTGTTTTTAATTACTTTCACAAAAATTCTCATTAATGTGTTTGGACACAAATTCCTCGATAGTTTGAACAAATTTTGCGATCCCCTTTCTTAAATATTGTATTAATGTAACCTAGCTTCATTTCGTTGGGTATTGAATCTCCATGTATCATTTTGTTGAAGAGCTGTGTTATCAGTTTCACAATTTTGTCACCACCATATTTTAGACACTCCAGATTGATATTGCCTGGTCCCGGTGATTTACCATTCTTTCCTGTTCTCAATGCCTGAAGTACTTCACTTTCTAAAATATGGATCTCATCATCTTCATGTCCTTTATCTTCCCCTGTTCCTTCTTCTAGATATTCTTCTCTGTCCTCATTTAATAATTTTTGGAAATACTCTTCCCATTCTTTTTGTGTTATCAGTTGGAGATTAGTTTTGCTTTTTGTATCCTGTCGAAGCCCTTTCAATACTGACCATGCTTCTTTTGCTCTCCCAAATCCTAATTTGCTATTCACCTTGGCACATGTTCTTTCCCATGCTTCATTTTTTGCCATCCTTATTTTTTTCGTCACTTCATTCTTCTTTTCCTTGTATATTGATCTTGTTTCTTCTGATTTATCATTCAACCACTGAAGGAACGCATTTCGTTTTTCTCTAATGAGGACCTCTAGTTCCTCTGACCACCACTCTGCTGCACGGTTGTGGTTGCTATCTTTTTTACCCAACACCTCTGTTGCTATGATTTTCACATTAGCTTTTATATAGTCATATATTTCCTCTGTACTTCCTTCAAATGATTCAACCAGTTTCCTTTCCATCCTGGGCGCAAAGAGTGTTCTGATACTTTCGTCTTGTAGGCTGTCAATATTAAAAGGTAAATTTTCATCTTTCTCAGTCTGGTTCGTTTTATTTATGTTACTTGTATCACTCCTTGCATTCTTCCATGGCCAGAAAGACTTCATTTTAACTAGATAGTGGTCTGATCCACACTGGGCTCCTCTATAAGATCTGACGTCTACTGCCTTGAAACTACTTGTTTGCCTAATGATAATATAATCTATTATAGGACGAAGTTCTTTGGTGTTCTGTTGCCAAGTATATTTATGAATGTCCTTATGTTTGAAAAATGTGTTGGTAATTTTTAGATCAAATTGTTCACAAATTGCAATCAATCGTTCTCCATTGTCATTATATTCGTCCTCTCCATGTTTTCCTACTATTCTACAAGATTCTCTAATTCCTACCCTTCCATTCAGATCTCCCATGATAATCAGTTCCTTTCTTCTTGGGATTTTTTCAATAGTCTCCCTGTTGGTGTCCCAAAATGTGTCTTTCTCCTTATCTTTTGTGTCGTTCGTGGGTGCATATACGCCAATAATCACAACTTCCCTAGCAAATAATGTCATTTCAACAGTTATTATACGTTGATTGATGAATGTCCAATTTGTGATTCTTTCTTTCCATGATTTTTTTATCATAATGGAGACTCCTGCTTTGGCTATTACTGCTTTTGATACCCTACTCCAGATATGTACATAATTATCCAGTTCTTCTTCTCCTTGGCCTTTCTTCTTTGTTTCAGAGAGTACGACAACATCCATGTTGAACATGTCAAGTTCTGCGGGGAGTAAATTTATTTTAGTGGAAATACCTTGCACATTCCAGCATCCAAACATAATTTTCCGTTTCTCATTGCCAGTTCGTCGTCCAAAGTTCCAATTTTTCCGAGGCATATTATTAGGTTTTTTAGCATTTATATGTTTTTATGTGAGTGAGGAGCTGGCCCACTGCACAACCCCAAACCTGGAGGACCAGGTAATTTTTACTCAAGGTTTTCTTCCTTTAGCCTTTGATAAGCCAATATCATACTACAAGGCAGCAGTTGCTAGTTTTGGTCCACCCCGGGTATTTTATTTCCCCGGTACCCACCATATCTGGTGAGCATTCCCCTATCCGCCACCCAGGGAGGCGCCCGATGGGAGACCAGCAACCTTCACATATATTCTGAGCTCAAAGACCTCACGGATCCTGTAAATATCGACATTTGACGACCAATTTGGTCTTTTCTTACATGAATATCTGAAAGCCATGGATCGAGGCAGTCCGATAGCTGCAGTGTTTCTTGACATCCAAAAGTTATTTTTCTCTGTAACATACTTAATATTATTATCGACAGCACGTTCATATGGGCTGTTGAGAGATATTTTTCACTACTTTGTGAGTTTGTTTGCAGAATCTTGGGTGGAGAGTTTGAACAACACGAATCACGAATAGCAGGTAACGAAGGGCAGTGCGAATGATCCCAGACTTATTTGACTAACTGAAGATATGTGGGAAGATATTAACTGGAGGACACTCCGAGAAAGACATCGTACATATTGCAAGAAACTTGTAAGAAAATGTCAAGAACTGTCTTTCTGGGCAAAAGGTACAAATGTTCTTCAGCTCACCACATCTATATTAAGATAAATTGAGGCAAACAACAGTTCTTACAGACACGTGCAAGAAGCCTTCGCATGCTGCATCCACGGATGGAACACAAACAAACAACTACGTGGGAAAAAAATAGTAGGATTAAGCTAAAGTACAGAAACCCCACAACATTGTGGACAAAGATAACTGTGGAGAAACGGTATAAGTTTGAAACAAAATGATATAACAGTTACGAGATTTTCGTTTAAAAACATATTACTAGCAGAAATATAAATTTGTCGGATAATATATAAGACTTGCTGTATGTTTATATTTTTACAGCCACAAAGTTGTGATTATTCTCATAATGTTCTTACCAGTGCAGTTTTACTCTGGTGGACAATTTTCGTTTTTGTCCATTGTACAGTTTGAGACAACAGTGGTCATCGATAGAATAACATCGATATTGGCTGTATAACAGCGTTGATTTTTATTCAGATACTACTAGCGTAGAACTACACTTGTTTCCTGGATTTCCTAATGTATTCGATACAGCTTCGCATTTTCGAATGAGAATAGTTGTAGCTTTCCGAGGATCGGCCCAGAACGGTGACTGGATTCAAGACTTTAAAGAAGATATCGACAGACATAAGACTTACGTTGTCGGGAGTACTCCAATGGTAGTGTAATAGGCCCGCCACTGTTGTGATTACCACTGTTCATTGTACATACATTCCTGCTAATAACTGCAAGTACGATTAGAGAGTATATGTACTGTCACATAAGTTTAATAACTCTAAGGTCATTGAAGAGACTTCTGCAACATGTTGAAATATCAACTTCACCTGATCTTATTTGCCAACCATATCCTTGTGCTGGTATGAGCATCGGTCTGTAATGCGCCTCGATGTCAAAGAACGTCTCACGTGGTGCCCTATCGAGTGTAAAGTGTGGTCCCGCTGACCTCTGCTTGTGATTACTCGATTCTAACAACACGACTTTTTGTAGGAAGGGAAGCTGTCTGTTGGGAATCAGGTATAAACCATTTACGTTATTCTCTTACTGTTTGCTCCTGGACGTGTTTGTGCCCTTTATCAGCTTACTTATGTCATCGGTAAACACAGAAATTTTGAAGAGGCGTCCATTGCCCCTGGTGGTCAGGTCAAGTTGTAATATTATTCATAAGATTTTGATATTAGCAGCAGAAGTCTACTAGATATTTGTAAGGCAATAACTGTCTATGTTGCAGGGAGATTGGGGCGGAGCGCTTGTTCTTAAATCCACAGACGGCTATAAGCAGATTGGCATTGCCAGTTTTTTTCACAATTGCAATGAGCCTCTACCTGGTGCCTTCTCCAGGATGACCTACTACCTCGACTGGATAAAAAGCACTGCTGACATCACTACTGACTAAGGAACTAGTATTTACTGTGACAAGGTTCCGTTATTTGATCACATTTCATAAGTACTCTAATTAAAATTAAAAAATCGGCACAGAACACTTAACAATTGGCAAAAAATATGTTCTCAGACAACTGTCAACTGCTAACATGGCATAAATGATACGATCATTGTAGCAGAAACCCTGTACTTACTATACTTCGGTTGTTTTCCTCTCTGGATGTTCCCACCAAATGACAATATGTTATTGAAGAAAACTGTTTATCTCTGTGTCTGTATGCTTTCAAGCAATAAAACTGAGATATGAGTAAATTTCTTTTTAGTAATTTGTGGCTAGAATGTGTTTATAGAGTCTTGTAATATGTTATATACTCAAATCTATCGAATAATTATTACTTGTTTCATGACAACATTGTAGTGTTACATTTTTTCGATGTACCACTGGGTCTACATTTGCCAACGACCTACACTAAAAATTGTAGTGGAACGGTTTTCACAGTATTTTGACGTTGGACATTGATTTTTCTGAATATTTCAATGATTTCAGTTATTTCCGAAAAAAATACTGAACAGTTTGAACATCTCTTAAAATTTCGTTGAATTACACACTTTTTTTTAAATTTCCTGTTTTCGTGTTATTTTGCCATAGAACACTGCACTGATCACCAGTAAAAATATTCTTACATCATCACCACACTTCAGTCTGTCAGGAAAGGAGAGACATTGAAGACTGAGCGAAAGTGGCACTTATGGAATGTAACATGGCACTGTGGGTTAAAGTCTTGATTCACAGCTTCTCAGGACCTCATAGTCACTGACACGTCCTGCAGTACTACCAAAGACTGGAAGAACAAGAAGAATGGAACACTACTCTCTGAATAATATATGAGCAATAATTGTAGTTCCGTCTGACTGTGGCAAGATAAATGTCATCGTTCATTGCTAATACATCCAGATGGAATCTGCTTCCTACATGTATATTTTCGAAAACGCTATTGCAGCCTAAATGCCAACTATTACAGCAGATTTGTCCAGCATCGATTTTGTAACAAACACAACATTCAGCGAAAGAGGCAATATGCCACTGCCAGATAGTGTGAAGGCAAACACAGCGCTTAAATTTGGTGATGTTGTAGTGGTATACCAGGTATAAATGCTGAAATATTTCTATGTCCGCCATCGTATGGGAGTTGTTATCTTATGCATGAGTCTGACATGTTTTATGGTTCCAAAGCAGTTGGAAAGGGATAATGCAAACCTTATTATCGCTTTAAAGCAAGACAATATGAATTTAAGATTCATTAATCAAGTACATGTAGGTTATTGTTTGACACAGATAGATGGAGTCTGATTGTATCGCACACAGTATAGGTGTTTGAATGACAGACAATAAAGATCAAACTTCCAGCAGTTTCTTTACATATAGCAATGAAGGAGTTGAGTACATCAATATACATTACATTATGATTATATTGACATGTATATCACGTGTTGAATCAGAGAGGAGAGGTCTGCATGCAAAGAACATTTGTTCATGTGTGGATGCGCAGATTCAATCTATCACACCATAATAAGTAAATGGGAAAGAAAACATCAGCAGAAGATCGACTGAAATGGTGGGTATGAAGTTCGTGATGGTTAATCAGCTCACTGGTGCAAACTTGCAGAAGAACAAGAACAAGTTGAAAATAATTAATGTGCAGGTTGCAAGGACCATGTTAATTGAATAAAGATTGCAAGATATAAAAAACTAACTTGAAGATATTAAAGGGACAAAAGCTCGAAAAGAAGTGAATGTCCGAACGCCGCTGAAGTTAATCGTTATATTAAATGTAAAGGTTGAAGACAACAACCGAATTTTAGAAATACCGTAAAAATAAGTCTACTGAGGCTATAAAAGTTGCATATTGTATAGAAATCAGTTTAGTATGTAACTGCACGTTGAGAAAACCTAAAGTCATTGATGAACAGAAGGCTATTAGATAGAAATTACGATTTCTAAGGATAGGACACTCAGAATGAGTTCAGTTTCGTGGAGAAAAATGTAATCCAACTGTTAAGTCAAATGGAGATAAAGAAGAAGAACAAGTATATACTGTTGCTGATTGCTTTAGCCATCATGAAGACAGCGAAATAGACTCTTCACGTTGGGTCAATGGAGAAAAACCATAATGTAGGCTGCACAGCCTATAAGCTTAACCAAGCACATCGTATATATTGAGAGTAAGGAATTTGAAAGAACGCTTGATCTAATGGATCTAATATTCTTAAAAACTTCAAAGCCTGGCAAAGATCTAAAAACGTGTGGTGAAATATTATGTATGACAAACAAATACAAAAACAAAAGCCCTAACGGTAGGGAGCACAGAAACATTATGAAACATGTGTTAAGCAGTAGAACCAGTAAATATATTGACGATCAGCATAAAAGGATGAACGTTACTCTGTGGAATACATATATTATCACACTCCTATTGAAATAATAGCCCAGCTATGGCAGCTCACAGCATGAGCCACCACCAGGAATACAGCCCATATGAATGCAATCGTATCAGTCGTTTCAGAGTTCAGGGAAAGGCAAATCATGAACAATTCTGCAGAGAATAGTTCGAGAACTACACAAATCAGTACACAAAATATGCTCTCTCGGGCATATTATCATGCATGGCAGGATGACTTGTGGCAAGCTGATCATGCAGATACAATACAATGTTTCAGAGTGACAACTGCTCCCATCTCTGTATCCACTGGTGTCTCACACACGAGTGACTTTAGATGTCCCCATGATAAATAATCAAGGGGATTCAGGTCAGGTGAACTCGCATGCCGTGGAAAAGGACCTCCCCTTCCAATTCCTAATAATCAGGCTCGTCCTCTTCGTTTTCTTGCAGGGAATGAAGAATATACATGGAAACAAAAAGCACAGTACGTGTAAACCTGTACACATGTTAGTTACAAACAAACTGGAAAACTGTAATGCCAGAAAAACCGGTAGACAAGTTCATTACATGTCGCCTTAAACTGACTTCTCCGACTGCAGGTTCCCTCAAGTTGTTCAGTTCAGCATTCTCTATGTCCTGTTACATTTTCGCACTCTGTTACGAAGACACCCAGTGTAACAGGGCGTGTAGACATCAAACCGTGCAACAGCGTAACATGAGTGGTAGTATGCACATCAGGACCTGGGATGATGCTTTAAAAAGAGTCAGCAAATTGTGATAAGGGAATTAATCTGTTGGATGAGGCGCGCAAGAAGTATGATATTGCATATTCTACAAATCAGTGTTTGGCAGAATGTCATACATCAGATCAAATATTGGCTGATAAAGCTAAGACAATACATGAGAGAAGAGACATATCTATGCGTTACAGAATTTGCAGCTTATAAAACGATGAGCACCAAGCTAAATAGGGTTTGGAAGTATATATCCAATAAGTTAGGAGCACTGCTCTTCAACACTAAAGAATAAAAAGGTAACCCAACGGTCATTAAAAAACTTGTTTCCATTCAGTGGTGTCAGCAACAAAAAGTGCAAAGGAGGAAGAAGAAAGAGAAGAAGAAGAAGAAGAAGAAGAGAAAATTAAAATGCCTAGGATTCTACCAAAAGATAAGATCACATGCGAAATTATTCCTGGCAGGTCTTTCAGTAACTGGCTCATTAGCTAGAGAAGTGGCAGTCATGGCCTGAACAGTGAAAATTCTAAATGTGTCCAGGAACAGCTTGATGAGGAGAAATAACAGGACGATGGAATCTATGGTAATTGGGAAAGGATTGTATTTGAAACAACATAGGAAAGGATTTGGCAGTTCATAATAGGAAAGGCTCCTAACTGTACTACCCAATTGACCACTTTCAAGTACTGACTTGTTTAACTTTTCCCAAAAATTCGATATTCCAAGATTTTGTAGAGTGTTTATTTGGAACACATTGCTTAAGACTATATGAAAAACTAATGGGTGCGGGTTTGTGAATTGAGATGTAGCAGGGGAACCAGGAACTGACAGCATGGCATATGTTAAAAACCCCATGAATAGTGTCTACTATTTTGATTTGTTTGGTGACCTGCGTACGCCAGTAGAATTACATCACTGCATTACCAGCAGCCACGTGTTCTACATTTTTCGATTCTACGAAAACAGTGATACACACTTGAATGCTCATCTGTGCCTCACGTTCGCCTGAAATGTATAAACTAGAATAATCTATATATCAGTAGTACCCCTCCATTCATCAGTTGAGATTTAAATGTGATATCGTACATTCTGACTTTAAAAGAGCGATCCTCAGTATAATGTGCAAATTTTTTTCCATCAATTGATTTAAGCAGAGGGCACTACAGTATCACACTGATTCGACTAGAAACATAGAACATTATTCCCAGTATCACAAAGGTAAAGAATAAGCCACGTGTAAAAGGTGAAGTTATGGAAATGTTACCGACACACATGACATTGATATTAAAAATGTGGTTTTTAAATGGTCTGGAAAAGGAATTGTGTTACAGGCAAATATGAATGAGGTTGACTCAGAAATAAAGACAACAGTAACTACTCGATAGGACCACTACTAAGTTTCTGAAGGATTTAGATTTAGAATCATTCAGTTGATTTTTATGTCCCCGATAAAAGTAGTAGTAGTTTCCTATACTTCAACGGTAAATTTCGGAAAAGTGATGGTAATGCTACAGTTGGATCGAATGTTGCATGTGATGCTTTAACATTTGTGTTTCAGGAAACAAGATATGAACAGAGCTGATGATTGACCACATATGAAATGTGAGTGTGACATTAGCTCTTAAACATTAACTCTTAAAACCTGAGATTTGAATTTTTTAGAAAACACTGGATGTTTAGAAGATGAACTGATGGGCAGAGTAGCAAAATAGTACTTAGTTTAATGCATATATACCTCTCAGGATGTTGAAGTGATATTTCAAGGACATGAAGCATATAATCATGATTTTGAAGCAGAAATTTGTTTTGGTAAAAAATGCAGTGGATGATAACTCATTCATTCAGGGAGAATGTGGTGATGTGATTGAGATTCTTGTCGATAAAATAATATGAAAGATCTCCCATATCAGTGCAACAGATGAGGAACATTTGAATGTTTTAAATGGAGTAGCCTTCATGGTTAGTGATAAACTGAGAAAAGCTGTAATGGGATGCAAATATAAAAATGATAGAATGATGTCCATCAGACTTCAAGATCAGCCCCTCAACATCACAGTAATTCAAGTTTATGCGCCAACAACCGATGCTGAAAAGGAAATTATTGACCAGCTCTATGGAGATTTACAAGAATTACTTCTGTCAACACCAAAAAAGGATATCGTCTTCATTGTTGTATATTGGAATGCAAAAGTGGGAAATCAAGCTGTAGAAGGTATAATAGGGAAATATGGTCTTGCTACAACAAATGAAGCAGGACAGAGACTCCTAGAATTCTGCCAAGAAAATTCATTCATAATTACTAATACACTGTTTCAACTACAAAATCGACGCCTATACACCTGGACTTCGCAAGATGGCCAACACTGGAACCAAATTGATTACATACTTTGTAATCAGAGGTGGAAGAGCGCGGTTCAGTCAGCTACAACAATACCTGGGGCTGACTGCGGATCAGATCATGAGCTCCTGATTGCAAAATTTCGGCTGAAACTTCAGAATGTAGCAAAAAGTATCCCAACTTGCAGATACTATCTTAACTCTATACCTTCCGACTACAGTGTAGCGGTACAAAACAAATTTAACGTATTAGAGCTGGAGGACAAAAGTTCACAAGAGATGTGGACAGAAGTAGGTAATACTGTCAAGGAGGCCGCAGAGAAACACATTCCCAAGAAAAGGAACAGCAAGAAGGCTAGATGGCTACCAGTTGAGGCACTGCAAGTTGCAGAAGAACGAAGGAAAGTAAAAATAAATGGAGATAGATCAGCTATGTTTGAATTAAATAAAGATTTTTAGAAATTAGCTAGAAGAGATAAAAATATATTCTTTAATGAACAGTGCGAGGAAGTTGAAGATAGTGATGGAATGGGGAAGACAAGAGATCTTTACCAGAAAATTAGAGAACTTGAAATAAAATTCCAGGCAAAAATTGGAATGATACAAGATAGAAACGGGAAAGATCTGAGTGAAGCAGAGGATGTTAAGGAAAGATGGGCAGAAGACCTGCAAGAAAGAACTGCATAATGACAGGGCTCCTACTGCTGATGTTAATGTTAATTTAGAACTGGGAGCCAGATATTTTGGAGAGCGAAATGGCTGATAACAAAACTAGTGGACATGATGAAATACCAGCAGAATTGTTTAATGTCACTGGAAAGGATGCAGTGAAAGTGCTGCGCTCAATATGTCAAAAAATATGGATCATGCTGCAGTGGCCAGAAGACTCGAAAAGATCAGTATGCATCCCCATTCCAAAGAAGAGAAGTTCTAAAGAATGCGCAGATTACCAAACAATCGCACTTATCACACATGCTAGAAAAGTCATGTTGAAAATCTTACAAAATAGACTTCGCCAATATCTAGATCGAGAGCTACCAGAAGAACAAGATGGATTAGGAAAGGAAGAGGAACTAGAGATCAAATTTGCTAACATTCGCTGGATTATGGAAAAAGCAAGAGAATTCCAGTGTGATGTGTACCTCTGCTTTATTGAGTACGCCAAAGCCTTTGACTCCATCGATCACAACAAATTATGGAACGTACTGAAAAACATGGGTGTACCAGATCACCTCATTCATCTGATACGGAGTTTATACCTTGACCAAGAACCCACGGTGAGAACTATGTATGGAACAACGAAATGGATAAACAGTCAGAAAGGGGTCCGGCAAGGCTGTATACTGTCACCGTACTTATTCAATCTGTATGCAGGACATGTTATGAGGAATGCGAGGCTACGCGGATGATACGATTCTGTTGGCAGTAAGTGAAGAAGAATTGAGAACACTCTTGCTGAAGGTGAAAGACGAAAGTGAAAAGGTCGGTCTTAGGCTGAATGTGAAGAAAACGAGAGTTATGGCAACTGCACCGACCAATTCGTGAATATAGCAGGAGAAACCATGGAGGTAGTGACCACATTCAGTTACCTTGGTTCCCAGATCTCTGCTGATGGCGACTGCAACCATGAAATCCGTTGACGCCTGTTGCTCGGCAGACAGGCGATGTCAAACCTTGACAGGCTTATAAGGTCCAGAGATATAACACTAGCAACAAAGATCCGTATTGTGAGGGCTATGGTCTTTCCAGTTGTGATGTAAGGATGTGAGACCTGGACCATTAGAAAGGGTGAACGGCGAAGAATTGACTCCTTCGAATTATGGTGATAGAGGAAACTTCTTAGAGTCCCATGGACTGCAAAGAGAACCAAAAGATCAATACTGGAGCAAATAAAACCAGATTTCTCCCTGGGAGGTCTAATGTTAAAACAAAAGATGACCTACTTTGGACACACAAGGCGAACGCATGCCTCGCTGGAAAAAATATTAATGCTGGGAAAGATTGAAGGAATTAGAAGAAGACGTCAGAGGGTGAATGGACCGATGGCATCACAGAAGCAACGTGTGTTCCAACCTGGAAGGTGTACGGAGAAAGTGCAAGACAGGAAAAACTGGCGTGATTTGGTTCATGGAGTCACGAAGAGTCGGAACCGACTAAACGAATAGAGAGAGAGAGAGAGAGACAGAGAGAGATTCATCTGTCATCATCTTTCCATTAATGGGAACACTTTGAGTATACTATTTTACTGACAGAATCCAAGCACACATAGGCTACTAAAACATCCATTCAGTTAGGAACAACAAGATTCATTATACTTGCATTTCAAACCAATAGGAATGGCAACGTGGAGCGTACTTGGCAGCTGTGGTATGTATGCAAGACTTCGTACTTTCTACTATGAGAACGTTCGAGAAGAAGGTTGTCTGCTCACCTGGTGGACAATTAAGGAGCTGGCATTACTTAGCATCATACATTGTTCAAAACAAAGCAATGCAGAAAAATTTGTCTCCCCACAGGCACTTCTGCATTACCGAGTGACTAACTATTCACCATGCACAGGAAGTGTGCAACGAGTTGTATAGGTGAACAAGCATTGTGTCTCATCCAAAGCAGTTCACGAGGGTACATCATTGTAGATGCTCAAGTCTTTTACAATGAATGCAAACAGTTTGTAGTTAAGGATATTGCCTTCACTGCTTTTACAAAAATTGTGGATGTGTAATAATGACATTCTCAGCAAATATAACATCGTCGAAAACTCTCAGGGATGTGAAGTATGAAGTACGAGTATGCCAAAACACATAAGGTGGGAATGTGGTTAATATGCTTTTTCCATGGAATTCACTGTAATGATCCTGGCATATGTTATGACGATGTGATAACATCGTTTCAAACCTTCGATCTCACAAACACTGTCGTCTATCCTATGACTGCTCACAGAAGGCTACATGGATGCGTGGTATTGCCCAGCCATCCAGCATGTCAGAAAAATCTGGAAATGCTTTTAAGCTGGGTGACAAATAAATGAATTTAAAACAAATTCACTGTGTTATTAATGAGTTCGTGCTAATTTTACTTTGCTTTCAGCTACCATTGGATGTATTTTAATTCAGCACACATCTACTTCCAGATAGAAGGCCTATGATCTCCTTCAAGCACAGGTGAAATAAATTTAGACGTAGCTTCTATGCTTATGAAGCAGCAGAAATCATGCACTGCCTGTTCCCAGAAACCTACAAGTGACTATCAACATGTGAAATGCCAAGTGATCAGTCTATTAACACCGTTACACTCGTCTGTAAACTGAACCTTCTAAATAACACTCACCTTTTTTTTTTTAAAAAAAAAAAAGCAAGTGTCTCATACCCTTTATATACTACATCATATTGACAAAGGTGTGACTTGGGCTTTTGTAAATAATAACAACGATTTAGGTCAACAAATTTCTTAATCGTTTATTTGGTTAATTGTATATAGTATTTTATTTAGTTACTTAATTAATAATAAAAAGAGATACATGTATTCAATAACTTGCTTCAGTAATGATAATGAATACTTTTAAAAGATTATACTTTTTATTTATAAAGATTC
Source organism: Schistocerca americana (assembly GCF_021461395.2). Classification (NCBI taxonomy): domain Eukaryota; kingdom Metazoa; phylum Arthropoda; class Insecta; order Orthoptera; family Acrididae; genus Schistocerca; species Schistocerca americana. The sequence continues at coordinate 200,973,165 of NC_060127.1, forward strand.
GTTTCCTATAGTATGTTTTCGATGAAAGCAGTCATTGGCATAACAGAACAAATTACAGTTCAGTTATTACAATGTCATTTGCCACAGAGTGGAAAAATTTTACAATCTTCATGTCATTTGATGCAATAGAGAAATCTGCAATATCTTTTGATATACTTCTTCAAAATAGACTGAATTAAAATGGCAACTAGATTACACTAAAAACTAGAGACTCTACCAGCTGGCAGCAGCGCAGGCGAAACACTAACGTAGAAACGTATAGATGCATTTTATTACAGCACACACATATTGTGCAATAAACTCAGGCACACTAGTGAACACAGCATTCATTTCACTACAGCACACATTTTAAACAAGAAACACACACACACTCTCTCTCTCTGAAACACACAATTTGGAAATAAGCACCTTAACGTGAATCAATACTGTGAGTATAGTAAAATTTCTGCCCCATCGGCAGAAAGGACTTACTTACTATCAAGAGGCACCAAACTGATTTTCAGCTGTGATACAGCTAGATGTGACAGGAGCGAGGGGTCACTCAAAGTCAGCATACACAACGAAGAGAAACCCCTTTTGGTGGTGAGTGTTCTTAAATTTTGAGAATTTATTTTCCTCTTTGGGCATATCAATCAACATGTCCCAGTTTCTTTGAAGGACAACCTATAGTGTAAAGTTGATTCTGTCCCTCTGAGAATAAAATCACATATATGTCCATCTTCTGGTTACTCCCAAAATTGGATGAATCAAGAGGTCCAAGAATCTAGTTTGTGACTTTAAAACTATTATCTGGCTTGCTTTTTCTCATGCCATAAATATGAACTGTTACAGTAGTATTCTGCCTCTCAACTTTCTGTATATCCAGAAGTTTAATGGGGAAATCAGTACCATCAAAGTCTCAATACACACAGATATTATTGTGTACATAGTATTTACCTGGACGACTCAATAATTTCTCTCACATGACAGGGCTGACCATGCAAAACTAATCTCGTCAAGATTGTCGACGTTAGTAAGAGCCTTCTTGTTAGCGACGTCTTGTGGAAGACTCATATAGCTGGACCCTACATTTAATGGATCAAAACATGATATTGGACATCAGTGTGGAGTACTCAGCTTAGTGCCTTATAGCACCTTCTTTTTCTGCATATTGGAAAAGTTGTTTTGGTATGTGTGTCAGTTCACAGCATAATAGTGTGCCACACATTGGGACACAGTGGGACATTGTGGATTGCCAGCCATTTTGGAAAAACTCTGTACCCAGCAGTACCATTATGTATATGGGCAAATGATATCTAGTTTTCAAATGCAACTGCAATCACTGAGTAATTTAAATGTGGCAATCTACTAACCTGATGTGTGTGTACATTATTTTTAGAATGGGACAGAGGTCTGCAGCTGACCAGAGTATTACCACAGCTATCAGCAATCTAGGTTCTAGTCTGTGCTGAGAGGAATTGCCCAGAACTGCTGTGGGTCAGGCTGGTGTTTTGACAGATGCCATGGTGACCATGCAGTGGACTTGGCAGGCTATCAGGGACAAGCTGGACCAGACCAAATTGTGGCGGACATGCCAGTGTTTACTGTGATGTCAGACCATATCGTGGTGATTGAATCCTAAGTCCTCATCTGGATGGTTTAAAGGCTCCTGTAGAAAAAAACGAGATACGTTAGTATTGGATATTTATAATACTGGATATTTATAATACATGTGTAAATACTGAACTTTTTTTCCTTGCCTAAAACAGCATAGATGTATGTATCACGTTAGTCTGATATCGTTATCTTGAGATCATCAGGCACATTCTCTATCCAAACATGCATATCAGAGTTGCATATCAGTTGTTGATTTTCTACATCATCATCATCATCATTATCATCATCATCATTACTGGAGTCCAAAGCAGATACACACACATGTAAGTGTATAGACATGTTACTCCTCATAATCCTGGACGCCTACAGCACTGTGCTGTGGACCAGCTTCATCTTTCCAGATTTCGGAGCAGTTTGTTTATATGTTGGTTTCACTGCACCAGCCCAACCTACTCTCCCTGCAGTGAGTATTTGCTGTTTATGAGGGAAGGCATCAATTACAGACATCTTCACCTGCAAAATATGAAAAAAAATGTGTAACTGCCAGCCATCTCAGTCTATACACCGAAAGTAGCACTAAATTGGAATGCAACGTACATTGATTATATGTTGTTCAACTTTAAATTATTGTTCAAGCTCATCCAGTGTCTGAGGGATGAATGCTGCAACAACAACTGTTACTGAATTCCATATAATACATCCACAACAGCTCAATAAGAAGGGTACTTGTCTGGTAGCTCAGATGTTTGTGTCTGATCATCATCAGCTATAGCACCGGATACAACGTGAGGCTGTCATTGTCACTTCCTCTAAGAACTACTTAAGAGTGAAACTGACAAAAATCTCTTCATTGTAGGTGTCTCATGTTAACAGTCTGGAACTGGAATGATTCTCAACTAAAAGGGTTGTGATATTGTATATTGTGTATTTTTCATTAGTGGGGACAGCTGCTAGTATGTGTGTGTTGTCTTGGAGGTGTGTATTGCCCAATCACATCAAAGGAAGCTCACATGAACACCAAATTTATTACAGGACGTTAAGTGCTGTGAAATGTCAAGAAAATTACGTCAGAGCGAGAATAAATATTTTTCTCATTGTGCTGTATTCTGATATATCAAAAGGACTGGGATGTCAAAGTAGGAATTGGGGATTAAAAGAGTGCAGTATCGTAGGAACTCGAATCTTTACGACTGAGAATATATGGATAAGAGAATTCTTTGTCTAACTTCCTGTTAAGTCTGTCCCAGCTCTGATGGGTCCTAATATGTTTGGACAGTAGACTGCAGGTGATGTACTTGCGAGAGGTAGTAAACAGCGTGTGATGTTAATCAGTGCTAGGATCAGGAGCCATCCACACTCTCTCACGTTTGACAGGTGTCTACAGGCGTCTTTATCGCTGTGATAGAATTTATAGTCTGTTCCCATCTGAAACTCATTAGCAGTAGATCGATAAATTTCAGTGCATTCAACATATATATTTTCGCGAGGGTGCTAGGTGACTCGAGGTTGTTGTGCTCTAAGGACCACAAGGAATTCATCAGCAAGCTGCTAGCTGCTGTATCACTTCTGCACCAGCCTTTCTCTCCTTGCAATTAACGACAGACTGTGCTAGTGCAGTAGTGTGAGAGTGATGCAGAGATGCTTCCTGCTGCGAGGGCTGGGGCAGTGGCACGGCACAGGATGTGCTGTGGAGCGCCACTGGCGAGGCAGCCGCGCACAGAGATGTGTGTGGGGATGGGGACTGTGCATGCCCACCGTGGCTGGCAGGCCGCATTCAGCTGCACAGATGTCGCACTCTGCCATGTGAAAGTGGTCCTGCCTCACTCAGCACAACAATACATGGAGGCACAGAGGTCAACCACCACAACTCATGTGCAGCATGTATGCTGTGTCCAAATGAAGTGTTTGATTCCTTTTTCCCTACAACTCCTGTTATAGTATGGAAAAACGTCTGTTTTGTGGGTTGTCGTTTTGTGATCCGTCTTCTGTGATAGGCATTTGTTTGGGTTGTGCATGCATGTGTGTATGTGTGTTTCAAGTGGCTCATTTAGAATAAGTATAATCACAAAGTGTGAATATTGTATTTAAGGAATGTGACTTTTGAACTGTGAACATGTATGGTTCTTTAATGTGATATGCCATGACATACTTTTCTCACCAGAAAGAATATAATTTTTGTCAAATATTCAGTCATAGCATAAATTTGCTACAATTGGATCCAGCCACAACTATTAGTTGCACTGACTGTGTGATACCTCACTTATTATCTGGTCCCACTACAGCTATGTTTTCACCTTTGATATGTGAAATAATTGCTGTCATACATAATGATTTAACATGGGACCAGTATAATTAGTAGCAATATTAAAATTTTTCCAAGTCACTTTTTTCCACTGTTGTGAACAGAACACAAGGGAAGGTGGGGGAATAGTCCATCCTGAAGACGTGGTATGGAGGGGTTGGGGGCACAGATGGGTGGAAGAGGTTCAGGTGGGTTGAGACGTGGTGATGATAGTGATGCCTCTCTTCCTTACACGAGGCATCACAACAACGTTTCACCAGGCAACGCTGGTCAACTGCTGTTTGTGTATGAGAAATCGGTTGTAAACTTTGCTCATGTCAGCACGTTGTGGGTGTCGCCACCGGCGCCAACCTTGTGTGAATGTTCTGAAAAGCTAATCATTTGCATATCACAGCGTCTTCTTCCTGTCGGTTAAATTTCGCGTCTGTAGCACCTCATCCTTAGCAATTTTAATGGCCAGTAGTGTACTTTGAGTCATTCTAAAACGTAAGCAAATATTACTGTTAACACAAACTTAAATGAACACCCTGTGTTATTTCTTAAGTTATCAGTAACACGAAAAATTATAAACAGCCATCATGTTGGTAGCATCGCAGTTCGTCAATTACATCACAAGGAATTGCAAATCGAAGTTGCTGCTTGAAATAAACGAAATGTACCACTATTGCACATTTCGAGATGCAGGCGTTTTACCCATAATCGCGATGTGATTGGCGTACAATGTTATGACCAACGCTATGCTTATTGCTCTTAACACTATTGTTAAGTGGACTGGAAACAATACAGGCGTCCAGTCACAGTGGAAAATTAGTAAAAGGTTTACTCCTTCATGCTTTATTTATCTTCACTACTGTACTAGAATGGACATAATGGTAACGAAATACCGAATGTCACCGGCCAGGGTCAATATGATTAATGGCTGACCAAGGATCAAACAGAGGGATAAATGCTAGTTGTACATCAGTTACATAATGGTACATGACACATACAAAACATTTTAATGGTTACTTACATCTGAACTATTGCACATGGCGAAATGCTTAGGTAAAGGTACAAAATACCTGCAAAGCTGACACATGTCTCCTCAGAAACACACAGAATGTTCGCCAGTTTGCAGTCACGTTTCTCACGGCAGAAACGCTACAACCTGTGTTCGATGAGATCATTACTTACGTGGTAACACTGATCGACTCCCTGCTGGCAGCGTTCCTCGTGTTGCTACACGACGTGCAATGGTAATACAGGCTTTCGTGTTGTCCATTGTTGCTGGAACCTGCTGATACACCACATTGTTTACATGTCCCCCAGAAGAAAAGGCCACGAGGGCGATGTCCTGCGACCGAACCGGAAACCTCTGAACAGGACTGCTCCATCCTATGCATCGAGTTGGGAATTGTTGGTTTAGAACATTTCTTGCTACCGTGGCACTATGTGAGGGCATTCATAATGAAAGGGTACAGTACCGCCCGACATTGAAAATAGGTACAACATACTTCATTATTTTTGTCAGAACAACATATTTTTTTTGTAAAGCTAACTCAATTTCAATTAATACAGCGAAGCCGGATACCAGTGTGGGAAAGAATGACAATTTATTTATTTAATTGATCACATGTGCACTCCCACAAAGTAAATCCCTACATCCAGTTTGGTGAGATCTGTGAAATGAATGAATGTATGGTCGTCTGCTAACCGCAGATAGTGAATGTGAATATATGATCATCTTTGAGTCGATCCTTTGGCCACCTTTGGTGGGACCAAAGAGATGAAATTTACCAGAGCTTTGAGCGCCTGAAATGTGGCTGACCAATACGATAGCAGGGTGCTTCCCCCACCTCGACAGAGATGGGAGAGGACCTAGAGAACGGCCATGTTTCAGCACTCTGCCGCTGGATCTTGTGCTGTTAAGACCTGTTTTAGTTGTGCTCCATAATGACGAAAGAGTGGAGACATGGTATGCATGTGGAATATTTAAGAGTAGTTTGAAATAATAATTTCTCTATTTCAGGAACTTTTGTGGGGACAATTAAATGTCAGGCAGGTAATATTAAAGGGATTGTAGTAATCTTCAGAAGTGACCAACAGTCACAATGAAACCACGTGTAGCGATAGTTGAAATACTTCCGTGTGCCTAAGTTAAGCTGAATTACTAGCGTGTGTACAATAAGTTGAAATATTTAAGAAATAGCGTGTGTACCATAAGTTGAAATATTTAAGAAATGGCGTGTGCAGGACTTCAAATTAGAGACGAGTACTTCCACGTGGTGAGTACTGTGTGAGTCTCAATCTGTGTATGAGACAAAGGATAACGAGAAGTACTCGTCCATGGTATCAGTTGAGGACTCGCGTGTGTGATGAATACGTTCTTAATATTATCTTACGTGATATAATTCCGTGTGACGCTAGATTCAAACTCTGAGAGAGAGGCAAGGTGAGTCGGCCGTCTATCCAGCAACGCCACTTGGCTTGCATTGCACAGGAAGACGTGCAAATATCTCCAGAGTGCATAGTAGGAAAGTAGAATTATGAAGTGGGGCAGTGTCCTGTGAAACTGGGATAAATATTAATTGAAGTGGGAAAGCTGAAAGTGATAATGTTGTGACTATTCTCTGTGTAGTATTTCATGTTGTAGTGTGGTGTATGTCATGTAATTTGGGTATGTGTGGTTTGCATGGGAGAGTAGCAATGTAGTTTCAAAAGATTAGTGGGTTATGCCTGTTCCTTCTGTACTGTTCGGTCTGGAGGAAAGTTTCGTGATGATGATTGTGAGAGTCGAAGTGCGAGAAATAATGAAAGATCCACCATCCTATCCAGAAAGTGCACTGTAGCGTTAAAAGTAATTACGAGACCATATTATAGAGATTCACCATTGCAAAGCCATGCCCACTGGGCGGAATTTCTCATGTGTTATTGTTGTAGGTTATAGAATTTGTATGTTTAGGTTAGAGAATTTATCGGAATAAATAAGATAGTGAAAAGAAAAAGATTGGTGGACTTTTCCTTCGAATTGTATGTTGTCATAACGTCCCGAATTTATAATGTGTGCGCCATTCATATTCAGTGCGGTGGCCACGTGTTGACAAAAGCCGTTAAATAAAAGGCAAAAAGAAAATGTGGTATTGCCAGTGCGTAGTGTACAGTCAGAGTTCTGTAAATTACTGATAGTCAGATGCGTGTTTCCGTTGCGTATTAATCATATAGGAGGATAACTTGTAACTTAAGTGTGAGTACTAGAGTTCATGTTACTCGATAAATAAGAATGAATCCACTCACTTGGCAGACCACTCATCTTGCAGGCCTGACTGCTTGATGCCACAGTATGAGTAAGGCATGTGGGAGCCTCTCAATAATATTGATACCACTTTATTTGAGAGAAATGAAGAAGTATGTCTTCCATCAGTCCAGGTAAAATATATCTAAAGTACTGCCCATACTGTCACCTATTAAGAGTGGTACGAATCATGTAACAGCCAATACTATGGACCTGCAATACCACACCGTACTTTGACACTCCACTGACGTTAGTGTTCTACGTGATGAAGTCAATGTGGGTTTCCCGTTGACTAGTAGAGGATATTGTGTAAGTTGATGTTCCCGTGTTTAGTAAATGTGGCTTCATAAATAAACAGGTCGCTACATGAAGAGTCGTAGCATTGCCATAGAACCCACTGACAGTATTCCAGACGAATTTGAAAATCACTGCCATGAAGACTTTGATGTAGCAACACATGAGATGGGTGGTATTTATCTCTGTGAAGAGCGCACGGCACACTTGTTTGAGGGAACCCACTACTCTCTCCATTTCAGGAGAGCTGGCGTGGGGGTTTGTTGCAGTGGCCGAACCGACAGCTCCCTCTGCTGCTCCTTCATGTGTTACTCTTTGCTCTGAATCCGCGTTCATGGAGACATACGTCCTGGCATACAAGGCTTCTAACAGTATTCGTGAAAGTATGGCGGGTCAGACAACACCTATTAGAGCAACACATGGCATACAGCTGTGTTGTTCATGTGCGATTATGGTGACGTTCTTTGTAAAGCATTGAGATGTTGGTCATTTCTCCATTGGGCAAACCATGTCGAATGGCTAGCACGGATGGCCAGATAAATTAATATCAAGTTCACAACACTGGTATCAATTACATTGTGCAGTGCACTGGCGGCATTTGTCTGTACGTGCCTTCACCTAGATCAGCCTGTGTGGTAGGGAGCCGTTCCCACACACAGTGCTGATTGCAGTCCATTCCGGTACACGGGTGGAGAGATGATAGGTTGTACTAGATAGCATAACGGGTTGATGTACACCGACTGGTACGGTTTCGTAGTGCTTATGTAGATAAATAAAATACCCAGCGAGGGAAACCATTATGTTCGCATCAATGTTTGTCGCTGGTAACGTTGTTGCTACTTTCGGCCCTCGTCATAAAAATGAAAGAACAATTACGTGCGTCAATGACATTGCGACTACAAGCAACACCACGTTCATGCTTGCAACACGGGATGTGCAGTAGCAGCGCGTTTCGTTTATTTCAAGCATCAGTTTCGCTTTACATTTCCTCAGAACATAATTGACGTATTACGATGCAACGAACGCCTCTCTTTTGGTTAATTTTGATGTTATTGACTGCATAAGAAATAATACGTCGTGTCCATTTAAAAAACAAAATTCTTTGTTGAAACTAATAGGCCTATGTGCTTAGGCTTCAGAATGTCTGATGGTATTTATTTTCATGAGCCCCTGCCTTAGATTCATATCCATGGAAGCATTTTTTAAATATCTCTTGCTGCTCCAGATTATTTGCGCTGAAACATTTAAGTGTATACAATGACAATCATACTGAGAATTGCATGATCTCCTCAGGTTTGGAGAGAAATTTCAAGAAATATGCGTAGCAAACGAGTAGATATCACTCGTATGATGGCCATACAGGTAACCTTCGAACATAACAGCCCTTGCGATGCATGGTGTACGTGGCAACCCTTCACCTCCACCCATGCAAATGACTTACTTCTCATCATAATACGATGATCAGATCGTCCATTGCGCCACAATATGGACTACGCCCCCCTCCCACCCTGCCGCCCCACAGCAAATGAAAATCTGTCTGACATGTGTTATGCGATGATTAGGATTACGTTTACATGTGATACGCCAGATCATCTTTCTTTAGGGGTTGGGGGAGAGAGGAGTGTGCCTACATCTACTCACATACTCGCAAGTCACTGTGTACTGCATAGCGGGGGGTATCTTGTATCACTACCAGTCATTTCCTTTCTTGTTTCACTCTCAAATGGAATTAGAGGAAAACGACTATCTGTATGCCTCCGTACCACACCAGATATCTTTTGTCTTATCTTCGTGGTCATTACGCGGAATTTACGTTGGTGGTAGTAGAATCGTTCTGCTATCAGCCTGAAATGCCGGTTCTCTAAATTTTCTCAATAGTATCTCGTGGAAAGAGTATCGTCTCTCGTCCAGTGACTCAATTTGAGGTCATTTGCATACTGAGAGAACCTAAAGCTAACAAATCCGGCAGCATGCCGCTGAAATACTTCAAGATCTTCCTTTCATCAGACCAGGTCAGGATTCCGCACACTCGAGGTGTACTCAAGAATGTATAGCACTAGTGTTCTATACGTGGTCTCGTTTATGAAGCCGGCCACGGTGGCCGAGCGGTTCTAGGTGCTTCAGTCCGGAACCGCGCGACTTCTAGGGTCGCAGGTTCGAATCCTGCCTCGGGCATGGATGTGTGTGATGTCCTCAGGTTAGGTTTAAGTCGTTCTAGGTTCTAGGGGACTGATGACCTCAGATGTTAAGTCCCATAGTGTTCAGAGCCATTTGAACCATTTTTCCGTTTATGAATGAACTACACTTTCCTGAAATTCTTCCAATAAAGCCAAACTGACTATTCGTCTTGCCTTCTACCGTCCGTAAGTGCTCATTCCGTTTCATATTTCCTTGCAATGTAAGGTGTAGACATTTAATCGACTGTGTGCAGCAGCACGCTAATAATGCTGTATTCTAAAGTTACAGGATAGTTTTCTTCTAGTCATCTGCACTGTCTTACATTTCATTTAGAGCAAGCTCTCAGCCGCCACACCAACTAAAAATTGGCTTTTGTCTAATCCTTCTACATTCACATAACGGCGACACTTCCCATACCTTCTCTATCGTACCATAGGTGAAGTTCTGACTGTCGTGTCATGGTGATTAATGGGCCATTTACGTGGATGGACTTGAGGGATTATGGGTGTGTGGCTTGCGGTCATTAGGACTATTATGTTTAAGAAAACTTGAGGTCGCCTTATGGTGATCATATATGCAATATTTATTCGTTATGAGTTCTTTGTAGGTGAGGTTTCCCATGAAATTGGGGGCAGCAATGATGTTATAGAGGATCTGTTGGAGGAGGTACAAAATGGAGCTGATGAGGTAGATGATACAGTATATATGAGGGTGTAGCTCACCTTCCTCATAACTATTTTTTTTATTTATATTCACAATCTGGAATTGTTAGAGATTCCACATGATCATTGTCTGTATTTTTTCACTCAATATCTTGAGTAACGTGGGTGGACAATGACGTTTACGCCAAGCAGCCAGTAGCGCAGCAGATCCCACCACAGCCACCATCACTGTTGCGTGCACAACCTAATTATTCGTTCTACTTGTTATAGCAGAGCACATCTTCTTGGAGTCATGGTTCATACAGTGTAGGTGCTCCTGGGTTTGCTTTTTATATAGTTTCATCAATTTCTCCAGCAATGTTGTATTTCATGCTAGCAGAACATTTTCTGAGTGTATATCTTTCCCCTGTGAGCTCTCGTATTTTGCTCTTCATTTCCCATTTAAAGCTGTATATACTTCTTTAATTGGTTACGAACTGCTAAATTTAGATATTAGATCTCATCCATTATCATTTATTTCTAGTTTTGCATAAGTGACAATTACTTGTAATTGGTTGGCACTATGGGTTGGGGCGTGTCTTTTCATCCTTTGGTTATGATGATGATGATGAAGACTAGCGGATTGTATAACAACAATTCTGGTAATCTTAAAGATCCATCCAGGCCAGCTGTGGACCGCATACAACTTAAGACTTATGGTGTTTCTTTTTCTTCCGTTCTTCCCAGTACTTCTTCATTTTCTCGCCAACTGCTCGTCTCTGCTCATCTGTCCACACTCTCTTGGGTCGAGGTTTTGGCGCATCTTCTTCATAGTTTGCGTTTTCTATAAGTAGCCTAAAGTTATTCCTGTCACGTATTATTTCTTCTGTAGCACCTATTTTGTTGGCGTCTTTCTTTACTGCTTCTATCCATCCTACGGTGTTTTTCAGCTTACTAACGTAATTAAAAATTTTCTTTGTAATTCGTGTTTCTTCCATTCTTTTTAAATGTCCATAAAATTTTAGCCGTCTCTTCCTCATTGTATCTGTGATCTTTTCTGTATTTTTGTATAGGTCTTCATTTCTCATTTTAATCCACCTGTTTTCCTTGTTTTTCTCAGGACCTAGAATTTTTCTTAATATTTTTCTCTCTCTTTTTTCTAGTTCTCTTAATTCGCCTTTCTTATTCAATGTTAGGCACTCTGATCCATATGTTGCTTGTGTCCTAATAACTGAATTATAATGTTTAATCTTTGCTTGTATGGATATTGATTTCTTATTGTAGTAGTTTTGTGTTAATTTATATGCAAATTCCAACTTTTTTATTCTTTCTTTATTTGTTGTGTTATCCAGTCCATTGGCTTGGATCCACTCCCCCAGGTATTTGAATCTATCAACTCTTTTAATTTTTCCATACTTTGTTTTCATAAACTTTTCTGTATTATGTTTGTGTTCTATATACTCGGTTTTTTCATAGGATATTTTTAGCCCAGTCTTTTCAGCAATCTCGTGTAACATATCAAGCATAACTGTTGCGTCTGTTCGGTTTTCAGTTATCACTGCCATTTCACCCGCAAAGGCTAAACATTTTACTTCAAATTTGTACTTTCCTTGGCCCATGCTTATACCCTTTGTGCCTCTGTTTTTTAATGTGTTTTTCCATGTTTTTACTACTTTATCTAAAACCAAGTTAAAGATAATTGGGGACAGTCCGTCACCTTGTCGAACTCCTGTTTTGATTTTGAATGGTTCAGAAATTTCACCTTGAAACTTAATTCTTGATGTTGTATCTGTGAGCGTTTGTTCAACAAGTCTTCTGGTGTTTTCATCTATCCCTGATTCATAAAGTATCTGGAATAGTGTTTGTCTGTCAACTGAGTCATAGGCCTTCTTGAAGTCTACTAAAGTAACTACTGTGTTTTTATTTTGTATAGCTCTCACTCTCAAAATTGTTTTTAAATTAAGAATCTGTTCTGCACATGATCTACCTTTTCTAAATCCTTATATATATATATATATATATATATATATATATATATATATATATATATATATGTAAGTTCCACAATAGTGTGGGGGTGTTTGCCATTGCAGGTGAAGTTATATACAAGCATTCGTCTTGTTTCCTGATATGTCTCTTCCCTAAGAAAACATCCATCTATTTTTATGAGTGGAATTATTTACATTTACATGGTGATTATGATTTTTCACACTCTCTTAATTGGAGTTTGAGTATGATAATGTGGAATCCATGAATTGTTGAAGAGTATTTAGATTCTGAGTAGGACTCAATTACTTTCTATGATATATCACTGCTAACACGGAACACATTCATGCTTACAATAAAACCTAATGATATAGATTGTGTTTTTCAACAATCCATCAGTTTTGGAAACTTTTGTCTGTTTGTATTGTCGACATTATTTTCATTTATCGAATGAAACAAGTTAGCTGTTACCAGTCACTGCTCGTATAATCACAATTAATTGCGCCAAAGGTTTAAATCTCCATCGTCTGGTGGATTTACATGTGTTAAAACGACGATAAAGTTTCTGTTGTTGTATATTAGGGGGTGTTTCAGTATGAGGTGTTGTTTGAGATCTACTAAATGTAGGTTGTTGTTGACATTCTGTAAGATATCACTGCTAATATAGGATAAACACTACTTACATTAAAATGTAATGAAACAGATGTATATTAGTTTTTAGCAATTCTTATTGCGGGTAGAACTTAGTCACATTCTATAATATATTACAGCTATCAGTATCATATGCACCGTACACTGGCTAAAGATGCCATTATTAAAGGTAATTTTATTTAGCAGCCAGTCACTAGCGTCTTTACGACGACATGTCCTCCATCTCTTTGATGTGTGAAATTCGCTGCAGTTCAGCTCACATTCTTAGAATACAGATCGCTTTTCCTCGTTCGCTGTAGGTTATCAACACTTGCCAACTGAGAACCGTGGAAGGTAAACCTTTCTTTAGAATTTATGTGAAGAATCAGTCAAGGAATAGCAAAAAACGTGTTGATGATCATGGTATTATAGTAGTTCCCTCTCAGGTATTAGCTGGACTGCAGCCAGCAACAGGAAAAGTGGAGTTCAACGTCCCATCGACATGAAGATCGTTAGGGACACATTTCGGGTACAGACGCATGAGGGTATAAAACGGTAGTGATAATGTCAACGAAACGAGATCGGCATTCGTCAAAAATGATTCAGAAGTCCTGGAAATATTTGGTGTCGCAAGGGGGAATACCAACGTAACGACCTAAAGCGTCGTTCTTTTGACATTATTTTTGGACTGAAGGAAAGGTGGTAGGGGAATAATTCTCCGAGAAGTTATTGAGCATATATTTAAGTATCCTAGAGAAATTGTTTGGCATAAAATGTTACAAAATGGCGACACTGCAGCAATTCTCCCAAGGCATGTTGAATTTGAGGCGATCTGTGGGCACGCACTGTAACTGGTGCCAATTCGAATCTCTGAAAAGAAAAAAAGTCGGTGTTATCTTCGTAAGTGTAGCTAGTGAACCACATATGAGATTATAGAAATATTGATTTCTGCGTAAATGGCGAGTATCTGAATAAAGACGTTGACGTTTCACCGAAAACGGTAGTTAATGAAATAAATATTGTTTAAATCAACTAATCGAAAATCCCCCGCTTGGCCGACTGTGAAATGATACCTGAAAATTGTGGTTAAATTTTACAGTAAAGAGACTTAAAATTGTTAGTCACGCTGCATGTCGTTTAGAAAAATCATATTCCGAGAAAAACTGGTTAGAAATTTTTAAATGTGTTGTAGACAAGAACAGATGAAAAAATTTTATTGCTAGACCATTTATCTGCTATCCCAGGACTGGCCTGTTGTACTGTTGCCGTTGCGATCGAAATCATATCCACTATTTTATCATAGAACGATTGAAACAGAGGTCGTGGCATTTCGATGAACGCATAAAACTTCACAATTCCGTTTAGGCCTACTTCAAGCAGGCGCATTGCTAAGACGACTGGACGGTTGTGACTTCACATGGGTTCCGTACAAACTTAACTGTTTGGTATAACAGCTTCTGGACAGTTTGGACAAGCCACATTTATTGTGAACCCTAAGCCTCGAGTACTTCGTTCTTGCTAGTATGCCAAGTCAGAATCGGAAAATGCAATCAGTACCTTCACTGCGCAATAATAATTGAAATGACCGCTACACCCGCTGGTCAGAACAAGTGATTAGGATTGTGGAAGGGGCCAAATAAGGTTGGGGGCAGTTCCACCTTAAACTTGTAATTTATTGTAATTTAGTAGCACATTTATAACCAAAGCGGCACATAGCCGAACCTTTAAAACTACAAGCTTCAAAATGCAATTCTTTCACGGCTGAAGGCCTGTAAACAAGGAATCTTAACAATCAACAAGATAAAAATGCAGTTAAATAGCAAATAAAATAATTAAAATATAAATCTATCACAGCTAGGCTGAAAGCCTCAAGGCAAGGGTGGATAGACCAACATAAACAAGATGCAATACAAATGGCTGAAGGCCCAAAATAAAATTTTCAAGATTTTAAAATAAATTGCCGCAACTTTTCAAAGGCAGGGGGCCGCTATGTTTAAGCTCGAAAGGTAACTTTAAAAATAAAGTTCCAAGTAGCAATGTTTAAGCTTGCAAGGCAATTTTAAGAATAATGTACCAAGCGGCTGAAGGCCCACAATTGATTTTCCAAAATTAAAATTAAAATATAACGATAAGGCTAAAGTTTTAAATAGCTGAAACCCGACTATAACCTTTCAGCAAATATCCACTTGCCAGAATTCAAACTTACTAACATAAAACACAGCAAAACCAAGAATGTTTTTTTATCATTGGCTATGATAGATTGTAAACAGACAATTACACCAGTGAGAAAGACAGTAAAGACAACAGCACTCATAATCCTCCAGGGGGTCGGTCTACCGTCGTTCACTTACGTGAGACAGGTGGTGAGCCCAACTACACTTGATCCATCGGAACCCAACCAGGGGACAGTCAGGGACCGACCGGCACAACAAGTTGCTTGCCATCAATCGTTACATGAGAATTCAAACACAAAATGTTACGGGCGTGATTATCCACAATCTAATATGTATATGTATTAAGCTGCCAAAACTACACACCGAGATGGACTACAACAACAGGTGAGGAAAGGACACTGCCTGAAATTACATTAGTGGCCAGGGCAGGTAAGTGGAACACTAACGACCACAAGGCAGAAAATTCCGCTGGTGCACTTGAACTGTAGTCAAATAATATAGTTAATACCACTGCATGGCGGCTAAATTTCAGCAATAGAAACACTCGGTGTTGCTCACAGGAAAATCCCCCCAACAGAAAACCACCGAAACGAACCACACAACACGAATGGATGTGGACTTGAAACCACTACTCAACTTGACGTCCTGGGTCGGTGAGCCACGAAGCTCGTAGCGATCGGACAGCTCCACACACGCTCCGACACTGCGCAGGGACCACCAGAGGACCCAGCCGACTGCACCGCGCGGTGATAACTTCCCTGGTCCACAGCAACTGACCGACCCCTCTCGGAATGCCGACAACATCTAAAATAGTGCAAATAACTCCAACTAAACACAAAACCTGACAAACACTTGCACGAAAGCCTGAACGATACCCAATAGTAACTAAGCACACACGAAGACAAATCGGGAGTTGACACGCACACACACACGCACACACACACACACACACACACACACACACACACACACGACTCATGAATGATCGGAGAGCCAAAACGCGTCGACTGTAGGAGGATCGAGCGTCGATCCACCAAGACCGTGGCCCGGCTCACGTGATGGGTGGCGGCATCCGTCGGGCGAGCCATGTCGACGCAGACCTCACTGCTGCTCCAACCCGACTGCACTACTCCAGCACTGCAACTCCCCGACTGGCAGGTCCGGACTGCGCTCCAGACGCGTTCCAACTGACTGGCTGACCCGAACTCGTGACCGGAACTCCGTTACGACAGACAATGACCGGAAAGTAATAGCAGTCGAGCAAAGATACTGCGTGAGGGGATATATCGATACGCGCTGCTAATGCCGCTCACAGTCAGGCAAAGCAGCAACTCAGTGACAGTAGTAATTTAAATTAACGTATTGTGAGGTGGATGTACGTTAAAAATGGGTGTAAAGTACATGATGGCGGGAACACGAGCCACGTACGGCTCAATAACGATGATCTTTCGGATGACAATGCTCAATGCAGCCCTCCGAAATTTCTTCACGGAAGAATACGAAATAAATATTACAGAATTCGAATCAATAACAGTTTCTGACATAAGTAATTATATGTAGGTATCTTCGATGTAACACAGCAGTTTAAAGTACTTAATAAACACTTGTCTTCAGATTCAGATAGTGCACCAATTACGTTCCTTCCAGAGTTTTCTGATATAATAGCTCCATACTGGGCAATCATATTCAACCACTCGCTCGACGAAAGATTCGTATCAAAAGAAAGGAAAATTGCACGATAAATACGGAAGAAAGGAAATAGCTCAATTACAGCCCCACATCGCTACAGCAAGATTTTGGTACATGTACTGTGTTGGAACATTGCCGGTTACCTCGAAGAGAAAGATTTGTTAACACGGATTCTGTTTTGTGAAACTCAACTACCTCTTTATTCTCACAGAGTAACGAGTGCTACTGACAGAAGATGTCAAATTGATTCCATATATTTAGATTTCCACAAGTCTTTTGACACCGATTTTCACAAACGACTTCTACTAAAATCACATACCTATTGAGTATTGTCTCAGTTGTGCGACTCGATTCGTGACTTCCACAAAGTTTGCAGTTCGTAGTAATTTAAGGAAAGTCGGCGAGTAAAGCGGAAGTAATATGTGACGTCCACGAAGCAAAAGTTGTAGGCCGGCTGCCGTTCCTCTCGTACTGAACCACTCAAGAGACACTGTGAGCAGCCCTCTTAGATTTTATGCGGATGATGTTGTCGCTTACCGTCTTATAAAGACATCATGTCATGAAAACAAGTTGCAAAACGATTTAGACAAGATTTCTGCATTGTAATTTCTGGGAAGCCAACGTACCTGGATCGCTTGACAAATAATTTAACCAGTGGTATTAATGAGTTTTATTATAAAAAGAAAATTATAATACTTTGCAATTACACAAATGTGCGATTCATTGGCAGAGCACTTAGAAGGTGCATCAGGTCTACTAAAGAGAGTGCTTACGCCACGCTTGTCCGCCCTATTCTGGAGTATTGCTGTGCGGTGTGGGATCCGCATCAGGTGGGACTGACGGATGACATCGAAAGAGTACAAAGAAGCGCAGCTCGTTTTGTATTATCACGAAATAGGGGAGATAGTGTCACAGACATGATACGTGAATTGGGGTGGCAATCGTTATGAGAAAGGTGTTTTGCGTTGCGACGCGATCTTCTCATGAAATGTCAATCACCATTTTTCTCCTCCGATTGCGGAAACATTTTGTTGGCACCCACCTACACAGGGAGAAATGCTCATCACGATAAAATAAGGGAAATAAGGGCTCGCACAGAAAAATGTAAGTGCCCGTTTTTCCCGCGTGCCGTTCGAGAGTAGAACGGTAGAGAAACAGCTTGAAGGTGGTTCATTGAACCTTCTGCCAGGCACTTTATTGTGAGTAGCAGAGTAATCACGTGGATGTAGACGTAGACGTAGAAGCAAAGTGCTACATAGAGAGTACAAGCGAAGTGAGCTGGAGCTGACGCTGCTATACAAGCGCCTATTCTTGGAGCTGCTATTGAATTGGGCTGTCACCAGTCGGTCGAGACACTTATGTCTTCTTCACATAGAAACTACTGCTGTCCTGGAGGGAGGCCCAATGAGTGTGCTATTGGGTGATTACTTCACACAGCCTTCCCTTGTCTTCTGTCTTTGGCGCCTGGTGTGCCGGCGCTTGACTTTACTCCGTTAACGTTCCTCTCCGCCCCTCCCCCCCCCCCCCCCGGCCACCAAAGCGAGGGACCACCATCGTATAAGGAGCACGACAACGGGAGGGGAGGCGCACCGCGAACGCTGTTAGGGACCATAAGCTGTGGCTGCAGGGCATGTCGTACTTCCGGTCGTACCCCACCACACGTCCTCTGGAAAACGCCCAGAAGACGGTCCACCTCCTGAGGACCGTAGCAAGGTGTAGAGCGCGTCAGCTGCTGCGGCGTGGGCGGGTCCAGCTCCATCGGTGAGCATGAGGAGGCAGAGGAGGCGAAGGCTCCGTCTCCATGGGGTCGTCCCGCGGTGTCGTGATGACACCCTCTGGCGGCTGCTGTGGCCGCGCTGTCCTTGGGGTTCGTGAGTCTGGGGGAAGAGGCACAGAAGGATCACCGTGCACACCACAGTGGCGAATTTGTTTGCGATGGCGCTGGAATTCGTCAGGGCCTGAAATGAGACACATGGATGTACCAAGTCAACGAAGGATCACGCCCCGCGCCCACCGTCTGCTGCCGCTAAAATTTCTGGAAAAAAAAAAAAGAAAACAATGTATTCGGGCGCGAAGCGATACTCGCGGCCTTCCTTCGGCGCCGGACGCTCAGGAAGGTGGAGCAGGTGGAGGAGAAGTGTCCGATGGCGGTGGCCGTGCAGCGGTTCCGACGGCGACGGCGACGGCCCATCTCGTGGATGCGAACGACAGGAGGCGAGAAACAGTTGCAATGCTCGACACCTGGCGTGTGCCATGTGAAGTTCGCCCACCTGCTGCTTGAAGGTTGTGACAAAACGTTCCGCTTTGCCGTTTGACTGTGAATGGAACAGTGCACTAGTTAGATGCTGAATGCCATCGCGTTCACAGAATGATTCAGATTCATTAGATGTGACGCGAGGGCCGTTGTCCGACATTATGACTTCAGGCAAACCTTCGAGGCAAAAAATAGAGGACAACGCCTGAACTGTGCTACGTGACGTTGTCGAGTTCATTGGCACAGCAAAAGAAAACATGGTATAAGAGTCTACCACAATCAACCAACGACAGTTCCAGAAAGGTCCCTCAAAGCGTATGTGCACACGCTGCCATGGTGATTGCGAAGTAGGCCAAGCAGAGAATTCTGGCGGCGGAGAAGACTAATTTTCCCCACATGCGTGACTTATATAATCGCTCTTTTAATTAAGAACAGTATCATCTGGCTTATTTTAATATAGGGGGGAGGTGATCAATAATATCGGTAATAGTTAATAGCATTGAAGATATCGAAATATAATCTCTCATCACAGTAACACCCACAGCAAAGTGGCGCGTGAGGGAAATCAAAGAGAGTTTAACGCGGCTACTTCTGTTTCTAAATTCTAGTCTATAAACTATGTGTGGGTATTGCTAGTGCTCTTTTTTTCTTTGCTCTGAATAGGTTTACGTAGCTACGACGATGCGATATAGCGGGCTATTCCGTGAGATATACTACGCAAAGGATCGGGGCACTTGTGTTAATTTGTAATTAATCTATAAGGGACAGACTTCCGCCGTAAAGTCACAAACTAAGAATATCTGAGGAATTGGGAGTGCGAGATAAAGTAGAATTCTAGATAAAGTAGAACACTATTACACGCCGAATAACTGTTAATAGGATCTGTGGACTATACGAAGGGATGTGAATTTGCATATAAGAACACGGATTGGACACTTAGTTTTGTGAAAATAAAAGCGTACGACATTCGAACGACTGTATCGAAGTATGGTAATGGACCATAGTCCTTCCCATAATATCTTTGAGTGACGAATTATAAAAGTCACGGACATTTTAATTGCCGTAATTGCTGGCAGTAATTGTACGATCAACCCTCCTTTCCCCTCTATACTAAATACAATCATTTATGACCATTTATTTATTAATAAACCTTGTTAACAAAAAACTAAAGTGATTTCCATAATATCTTGCGATAATTAACATCCAAAGGCGTTACTAATTGGATTGTCTTCCGAGTCGCAGCAAAAAATGAAGGGTGATCGACTGAACCAAAAAGTTCACATTAATTATGAGGAAAAACTGAAATTTAGTTACCGTTACAGTGAAGATGTTTCTGTCTGCTCCATTAGAAGTACAGATATAACTAAAAGCCGTACATATACAGCAATAACAACATAAATATCGTACGTCAGAGAAGTCGGCGACAACAGATTGACGGAGGGCGGCTACAACTGGCGCCCGACTTGGGGCTCGAAAACAGGTATGAAAATACATATTACGTAATAAACAATGGTGAAACATAATTGTTGTGACTGCGTAATGAACAGTGAGTGAAAATTTCAGTTGTATGTTTCACACTCTCCGCTACGAGGACCCACGACTCACGCGCAATGTCACGAGCTGATTGCGGACGGAAAGTCGCACTGTGGCTGACAACGAGGCGCCTACCTCCGGGAACCAAAAGACGTCAAAAGCTGTACGGAAGGCAGGGAATAATCTACTTGCGTTGCTGAGGCTCGGACTTGTATGTGTAAAGACATTTTATCATTAGCTGAACAGTATCTCATCGTGCTTCCTTTTAATTTTAATTGCGTGGATAAATGAGACAAGTCCGTGACGCAGAAACTGTATAAGGAGTTAGAGTTTTATTTTATTTATTGTGTATTATTATTTTGCTGTTGTTCTGGGAGTGTATACTGATAACAATGAAACGGGGATATCACTTAAGATCCAATCGTGATACGAGTCTAGGGACTTCGGGGAGAGAAGATACGAGCCACAATGAAAATTTAGATGTTAATGGGATAGAGGATTTGTTGGAACCTCAAATGTGAAATATGAGTCGAACTAGTTTTGTAAGGAGCGGTGACCATACCGAAAGTGACGAGTTTGAAACTATAGGTACTGGTGAGGAAAGTAATCTTACCAGTGTTGTCAATATGCCATCTGGAGGTATCAGTATCAATAAGCTGTTTGAATTTCTATTGAAATCAAATCAGGAACAACTTGACCTTAGAGATAGAGCCTTTAGAGAGGAAATTTTAGAGCAAAACTAACAACGCGAGCTTAGAGAAAGGGAACAAGAGAAACAACGCGAACTTAGAGAAAGAACGACGCGAACTTGCGGAAAAATCTTTTCGGGAGGAGATGCTAGAATTACAGAAACAACGAGATTATCAAGACCAAGAACAAGAATTGAAGAAAGAGGTATTAAAGATTGTTAATGAGCTTGAATCACGTACTAAGAAAAGGGTAAATACTTATCTGCCGAGAGAGATTAATTAACGTTAAGTGTAAAATCTTCTAATGAAATGAACAAAACATTGCAACCTTCGGTCTCCAAATTAGAAGAGAAGGTGGAGGCAATAAATAAAGAACAGACTAAAATAGCTGAAGAGATCGATAACGTAACTAAACAAGTACGAGATTTAAATATCACAGGGGAGCAGTTTGTTGATGACTATCTTATTAAAGAGGTGACTAAGATAGAGGAGGATTTTTCAGAATGGCTGGAAGCAAAGGGGGGAGAAGTTCATTCCCAAGATCGGAATGCTATCGAGAACGCGACGCAACAGAATAAACCAAATGGACCGCGACGCAAGAAGGTAGACAGCATGGAACAAATGAAAGCAAAATTCAATCTTATTAAGGATAAAGTTTCATCCGATTCTCCTATGCGGCAGGAATACGTAATCAATAGTTCGTCAAAAGGTGAAGGTAGTCCTAAAGGACAAGACCAATTTGAAAGATATCCGGAACCATATTCCAGAACTCAGTCAACCGTTAGGAAGCGAAAGTGGCTAGAGAACGATTATAGTAACAGTAGAAGTAGCTGTGAGTCGGATCTTGGAGATAAATATTATGATCGCAAGGGGATTGTTCCATTTTCTACGGTTGAACACAGTATTTTCAAAGCTACGCGATTTCAAATATTTTCGAACGACAAAAATTGAATACACTCAGTGGTGTTTATAAAAAGTTTCAGATATGTATTTCCCCGGTCTTGGAAGGAACAAGATAAAATACAGTTTATAGTGTCAAAGTCCAGTGGAGAGGTTTCATTGTGGGCATTTGAAGCAGCTCAGAGTTGCAGAACCTGTAGAGATTTTCAAAAATAATTCATCGGAAAATATTGGTCGCAAAGCAAAGAAAATCGAAGGAGGAATGAAATTCATAGTCCGGACTTTTACGATCCTAAGAAAAGTACTTTACAAAAATACTTTGAAAATTACGTCAGTAAAACTCGTCACTGGAATGTCCCATTAGTCACAGAGAGGTTATTAGAATTCTCAAGGGAAAATGACCTATATGATTACGCGAGAAATTAATAAACGTACTGCCTGACGATGTTGACCAATTTTTATCACTTATTTGATTCCATAGACGTAATTAAGTAAGAAGCTAAGAGCAGGAGGAATCAGTTTTACTGTAGTAGTTGTAAACCACTCTCAACAAAAGAATTGTTGTAGTGGCAATAACATTAATGGTAAAACGAAAGAAAATGGAAAGGGTCACTATGTTAATCGATATCAGAACAGGAAGTATAACAATCAGGATAATGATAATCAGTCTGGAGATAAAAATTATAAAAAAAGTAATTCTAATAATAATTATGGGAGAAATGGGCAAAATCGTAGTAATAATGCTGAATATAGCAATAGAAATCAGCAGAATCAGAATGAACACAATTCAGACGGTTTTCATAGAAAACGAAAGTACGAAGGGCGGTCGGGACAGCAAGGACAAGCGCCAGACAGGCGTGTTCAGTGGGGTAATGGACCGCACATTCAGTGGGGGGGGGGGGGGGGGGTCCCACTAATGTTATTACAGCTAACAGACAGTTCGTACCAACGCCCTGAGACAATCTCTACTAACAGTAACAATGAATGGAATGGTCAGAATTCTGGGGTTCGAATGGTGGCACTGGATGAAGCGGGTAACCACCAAACAGATGCGACAAACTAAAACCAGCTGCCCAGAGCCTTCCCAGTGTAGCTGGCGAAGAGGCAGGAGGTAACAAAATCTTAGTGGCGTGTGTTTTGAGGTATAATAATGGTATGATAACCCGGGAAAATTAAATAATAATTCTATTGAAGTGGTGCAAGCCATGGTTAAAATTAAAATCTTAGATGAAGATATTAGCACCTTGTTGAACAGTGGCGCAACTTTTAGTGTGTTGAATATGGGAGTTTACAAGTATTTGAGCAGCCAACTGAAGTTGTCAGCGTTAGCGGTAGCCAACTCTATTTGTCTGAAGTATTAGGAACGAATCCTGTAACCATAAGGGCCCAAGTACAGGAGGAAATAGTAGCGCAAGGGGAACGACTTATTAGCATATTCTTGTTGGCTCCTAATTTAACTTATCCACGTACTTGGGGATGGGATTTTATGCGTGAACCAGACGTAACGCTCGACGCTGTGAAGGGTGTGTGCTCCTCAATCAATCAGGAATTGGTTGTTGAGTTACTTTTAGTACAGTAACTGGAATTTCAAAACAAAATACATAATCAAATTAAAGTAAGAAGTAAATAACTTAAACTACTCTACTTCAACAATAAGAATCCCACCGATTCGTTAACTGATCAAGAAGCGTCACATACCAACGAACTTATGAACGTTACAAATATAGAATCGGAAAATACTCTACTTCAACAATAAGATTCCCACATATTCACCAACTGATCAAAAAGCGTCACATATCAACGATCAAATAAACTTACCAACGCTCAAATCGGAACATTTAACTAATGTGCAACGGTACGAACTACGTAAACCACTTCGGAATCATCTTTCCAACTACGAACAAGTGGGAAATATTAGCCGTGGTGTTCGCTCTCAGAAGATATTTTGTATACGCAAAAAGGGTAGTAGTATTTTATGTCCATAAGACTCTGACCTTTCTTATGACCTGCAGAATTCTTCATTCTAGTCTAAATTGTTCTCAAAATGAAGAAGAAAGTATTTGAAATCTTAAGTAAGTGATAACTATGTCAAAAGTTTAAACCTATAAACTACTGTAATGAGCTATGGTTACAGCCCATAGTACCGTCAAAACCTCTTGAACTTGTGTCATGTGACGTCATAGGGCCATTATCAAAAACTAAAGGAAGATTTAAATATGTAATAGAATTTTAGGATCTAGTAATAACAAACCTATGTTAAGTAAACAGGAAAATGATTACATTCCAAATGTAGGCAAACCCCCTGCTCTATTGACCGATAATGCCTCATATTATGCTAGTAAAGCCTAGCATGAATGTATAGATAATTTACATATAAGACACATCTTTGTATCTCGTTACAATGCCGAGGCATCGCTTATGTATCTGGCATTCCGAGACTTCAGTATGTTTCTTAGAACGTATATTGAGAAAAACCAGTATAGACGGATAGGTATGTTTGAGAAGATCCATAACGAACTGTCTCATTTATATACCCAGAGTAGTCCCGTAGAAAGGGAGCATCCTGGGAATGGATCAACAACTTGCCGAGAATAGCTGATCCTGTGATAGACAGAAATGTACTTATTAGTTAAGTCCCGCCAGCCTTGCACTAAGCTGCGATGTTAAGGAAACGAAAATATGATAAGAAACTAATTGAAGTTAATACTTTTAATTTGAGTGATAAAGTACTGTTACGGAAACATGCCAAGTCGTCTGCATTGAAGAAGATGAATAAAAAATGGCAACATCTATATGCCGGACAATACAAGATAATAAACATTCTACACCCGGGCTGTTATGTATTGGGAGATATCCATAATTGGGGGGGGGGGGGGGGGGGAAGGCTCGCCGAAGAGTTGCTCCCTCATAAAAACCTGAAGAAATATTATGAATGAGAAGAGAACGAGGAAGAAGAGTTTAGTTATTGTCTTTAGGATAAGTTATGTTTTTTGTGTGGTTTCATGTAAACTTAACGACACTATCTTAGTGTATGTTTCATGCATGGTTATTTGCATTGTTAGCGAATTTATGTTCCAGTATGAAGTTGAATAAATACCTCAGATGTAAAGTCAGGTTCATGAGGCCAATATACGTAAAAGCAAGATGGGTACTGAGGCAGTAATTCAGGACGTAGCGCGAGGAGAACTGTCCTAAACTTAATACTCAATTATTTCCTATTTTTATGGAGCTTGATCCTAATTCAATGGAACAAACTGTGAGTTTTTGCAGTATATGATCACAGGCTGTGACTGTCCTGGTATCAAGAACTGGTTAGAGGACAGGATCTTGGTACTATTCTTAGTGATTTGATGATGTGTGGCTGCGTATTTAAAGATAAACGTACCGTAACTGAATCATAACGTGTGAAACAGAGGCTAGGTCAGTCGTATCATGCGTGTTACGCGTTTGGAGCTGGATAAAAGAATCTGGGCTCGTGACGTGCAGGAAGTGGTTACTTACACGTCGTGTTTGGAACTGAAAGGACAGAATCTGAGCTCATGATGGGGGGCGTTGTTTGATCATGTGTTGTGACTGTACGTGGATAGAACTGAAAGGAAGTTCATGTAACTAGTTGCACAATTATTAAATGTAATTAATGTGAGTGTTACTATAAAAGGAATCAGTAAAAATGTAAATGCCAGGTGGCTAGGGCCTCCCGTCGGGTAGACCCTTCGCCTGGTGCAAGTATTTCGAGTTGACGCCACTTCGGCGACTTGCGTCTCCATGGCGTGTGCAATGTTCCTATAATTCAGAGTGAAGGAGTGAAACAATTGAGAAACCTGAGCATCAATGTGCAGTAGAGGCGTCAAGGTCTGTTTCAGGTCCAATCGGAAGACGTGAAAGTGCGTCCGCGTTACCATGTTGAGATGTAGGGCGCTACACAATCTCGTACTGGTACTGAAACAACAGCAAAGCCCATCTTTGCAATTTTAGGGCAGTTCGTACAGGAACCGGCTTCATGCGATGAAACAAGGACTGCACTGTCTTGTGATCCGTTACTAAATAGAATTTTCTGTCCTACAAACAGTGGTGGAATTTGGTGTCACCATACACAATTACTAATCCTTCTTTCTCTATTTTGTGAATAGTTACACATAGCTTTGGACAACACTTTTGATATGAAAGCAGTAGATATCTCTTTATCACTCATTTTGTGCGAAAGCACTGCACAGATTCCGTAACAGGAAGCGAAAACTTGCAACACAAGTAGTTTGTCAGGATCAAAGTGAACCATGCATCGATCACGGAGCAATACATCCAAAAGTTTTTGAAAAGTTACTTGGCATTCATATGCCCAAAAAAGGGGTCGTCCTTGCAAAGCAAGAGATGCAATGGAACTGCGATTTGTGCAGCATTCGGTATGAAACGAATATACTATTCATTTTCCCCAAGACTGAGTGCAATTCTGTGACATTACGAGGAACTGGCAGGTCACGTATGGCTAATGTGACTGAAGAGGATGTACAACTTGACTGTTTATGACATGACTAAGACACTGCAACTCAGGTTTAAAAATATCAGACTTGTTCAGTTTACACTTTAGCCCTGCATCGGATAACACACGAAACAAGGAAGGAAAATTTGTAATGTGTTCTTCAGGTGTACGACCTGCCACAACAATACGTCCAAATAGATTGAAGAGTTTGGTAATTGGCCAATCAGCTGTTCCAAATTCCGTTGGAAAACGGCTGGTGCGGAAGCACTGCCAAAAGGCAAGCGAAAATATTTAAACAAGCCCAAATGAGTGATCACAACACACATGGATTGTGATTCTCCATCTAGCCGTATATTAAGATATGCTTCATGTAAATCTGTTGCAGGGACCAGCGCTTAGTCTGTTTATGAGATCCTCTGGGCGTGGCAACGGTAAATGCCACTGACAGTTTGTGGGTCGACTGTAGACTCAAAGTCAACACAGAGGCGAATGCGACCTGAAGGTTTGGGAACCAAAACCAATGGACCTGCTCAGAGACTAGCTGATACGGGCCCAGTAACTCCGCTATCTTGCAGTTCTTTGAGTTCAGCAGCCACTTTGTCCCATAATGCAGTGGGAACAGTTCTGGCCTGCCAATATTTCGGCTGAACATTGCCTTTCATAGTAATATGTGCAACAAAATTGTTAGCTAAACCTCCAGAAAAGAGTTCAGGGAATTCTTTCAGCAAGCTAGCTATCTACACTGTCTTTGGCATTGAATGCAGTCGCTGACAACACATTGTCCTGAATCTTAAGGGGATACGGAATCGGATTTTGGGTTAAAAAATCGAATTTTTTTTATTGGCGTATTATATTCTGCCATGTTTCCTCTTTAAAATGACGTATCATACATAGCTCTACTACAATTATAACTATTTTATTTTTATATATTTGTGAGATCGGGTATTGCGCTTTAGTTATACACGTCTCTCGTGGCTGACCATGAACTTTTTGGCAGTACCTTTAAAGTGACATGAATTCAAATATCCCGGTTTCCAGCGACTATTTATACACTAGTTGCCCGAAAATGTTTCTCTCTGGTTTCCTCAAGTTACTCTTTGACTTTGTGGCGGGACTGTTTTGTAAACAGTGTGATATAAGAAAGTAGTTGTTGTTGAGTTATTTCGTATTTAGTGCTTCATTTTTCGCAGTGAAAATGCCTAGAGCTAAAGCAAAAGTATTTAAAAAGCGTGTGAACTGGCAAAAGAAAAGAAATAATGATTCATTAGCAAAGCAAAGCAGTTCATCATCATCACTGCTGGAAAATGTGAATCCACTTATTACTGATTTGCCGAACGAACTTACACCAAATGAAAACAGTGCTTCTCATAAAAAACTAAGAGATTTGGAAGAGAAATATAATTTACTTGATAGAGGGAATGAAGTTTTTGAACTCATTGATACGAATATATTGTGTGAAGCTCTTGAAAACAGTTTGTGCTGCAAAAAATGTCATGGAAACGTTTCTCTGAAAGTAGAATCCCATGTTGGCCTGGCTGCCCAGTTTAATTTAATATGCAGTGTTTGTAAATACAGCTGTAAGTTTCCAAGTTCGGTTTCAGTAACTGTAAATAATGGATACAAGAAAACTGAACTTTATAGTGTAAATATTAGGTTAGTTTATGGATTGCGAGCAATTGGTAAGGGCAAAGCAGCTGGTGATATGCTATGTGGTGTTCTAAATCTTCCAAGTGCACCTTCAAAGTTTGAAGCTTACAATTATGTACTAGGATCTGCAGTTGAAGATGTAGCACAGAAGTCAATGCAGGTTGCTGTGGAAGAAGCAGTGGAAGAAAATGACGGCAGTCGTGACCTCACAGTGGCGTTTGATGGCACGTGGCAGAAAAGGGGCCACACCTCCAACAATGGTGTTGTAACAGCAACTAGTGTTGATACTGGCAAGGTTATTGATGTTGCAATAATGTCTAAATACTGTAGGTGCACAGACAGGCTGAAAAATGAACACAGTGATGACTGTATTGCTAATTATTATGGTAGTAGTGGTGGCATGGAGGTTGCTGGGGTGAAGAAAATTTTTCATCGCTCTTCACAGTGGTATAATGTTCGCTATGTCAAATATCTGGGAGATGGTGACTCTAAAGCATTCAAAGAAGTTTTGGAAAGCAAACCATATGGGAACAGTGTAAATATAAGCAAACTTGAATGTATAGGACATGTGCAGAAGAGAATGGGTGCCAGGCTGAGAAGGTTAAAATCAGTTATGAAAGGGAAAAAACTAGATGATGGGAAAACCTTGGATGGCAGAGGAAGATTGACTGATTCCATAATAGACCACATTCAGAACTGCTATGGCCTTGCAATCAGGCAAAATACAGGCAATCTTGAAGAAATGAGGAGAGCTATATGGGCTTTATATTTCCACACCGCATCCACGGATGAGCATCCACAACATGGTTTGTGCCCCAAAGGTGAAAACAGCTGGTGTAAATACAATAGGGGACTAACAACAGGAGAGAAATACATTCACCACCACAGTCTACCATCAGCCATCATGGCAGAAATAAAGCCCATTTTCAGAGATCTGGCTGACAGAAGTCTTCTGATGAAATGTCTTCACGGAAAAACGCAGAACCCCAACGAGTGCTTGAATAGTGTGATATGGCATCGTCTCCCAAAAACAGTGTTTGTCGGAATTAATACACTACATTTTGGTGTGTATGATGCTGTGGCAACCTTCAATCTTGGAAATATAACTAAATGCCAGGTCCTTCAAAAGTTGGGTATGTATGTTGGTTCCCGTACGGTACGTGCTATGTTCATTTTAGATCAGCACAGACTAAGGCATGCTGATAATATAATCAAGACATTAGTGAAAAAAGCAAGACAGGTGCAGAGGGGTGCCAAAAGAAGACTTGAAGATGATTATGAAGACTGTGAAGGGGGTATTAGCTACGGATCAGGAATGTTTTAATCTTCTTTCTCCGTTTCCCGTAAGTTTACTTTTTACTTCATCTAGGAACATTATCTCAGGTACTGGTCAACCTAGAAGTCTGAAATTTTTATGACGTAGTGACATAGGTCCCTATTACATACTGAAACAACGATTTTTTAATTACTTGATTTACAAAAGACTTAGGGGTGATAGTCTAGTAAAAAGCGATGGAAAAAATTTACTTAAAAATAAATGTACAATATCTCTGTAAGAAAATACTTTGACAATAAACTGTTGTTTCAGTATTGTTGTAACATATGAATGCACATACAGTAAAATTTTTACCTCTCTGTCTCCAGTAGTTTGTGAGAAAATGTTCCCTATAGTAGGCATATATTAACATTGCGGGGATAGGTGATTCCGTATCCCCTTAAAGACCAACAAATCAAACGAATCAAAGCCAAATATGTTCTCACAATCCTGTGATTGTAGCACAGTGAAAGTTACAGTTCGCGTATGCGAGTGATACGTGGCAGGCAAAGTACATTTTCCGAGAACGGGAATATCTGATCCATTATAAGCCGTCAGTTGTGAGCTAATTTTAGACAGGCGTGGGGAGCCTTGGGGGCCTAACAGTCCATATGTGTTACTATTCAGCAACGTAACAGAGGCACCTGTGTCCAATCGAGGTTTCACATCCTTTCCACTAATATGCAGATCAGCAAAAAGTTTGTTGGACTGGTGTAGCACTGAAGAAACTATTCGCTTGTTAGTTTTGCAAATGTCTGTAACAGGCTTTGAATACACTGTATTGATTACATTGGGTTTGGTACTAGATTTTTGTGAGTGGACGGAATTCTTATGTTTGACTTGTTGCAAACATACAGATTCTTTGTGACCTTTGATGCCTCAAGCATAACACTGTACTTGTCTGGACGGGCAGTCTTGGCGTTTGTGCCTTCAACAACACTAAGGGCATGACGTAATTCTGTTTGCCTGGCTAGAGAACTGTTTACGCGGCTTGGTGCGCGCATGCTGTTGCTGCTACTAGGCCAGTCGTAAGCAAGGGACGGCTGAACCTGGCAGATTGGTGGACGCTGCAGCACCTGAACCATGTTGATCTCGAATTTGCACTAGGTGCTGAAATGAGGAATGTGGCTGTTTCAAAATCTGTTACATTGTACACGATCGCATCACGAAACATAACATCTCAATATAAAGCACCACAAGTACATTTAAATTTGTATTTCCTCGTCATACCCTGCATATCCTTAGCCCCTCGTGATAAGTTTGTTCCGACCTTTTCTTAAAACAAAAATTTGATACCTAGCTGGTACTACAGTCACTTGTTGGTCATAATAGTTGGTTAGAGGATCTACAACCTTATGATAGGAAAGTACACTTGGAGTGGCGTTAGGGAACAATTTATGAATGAGGCGAAAAACTGCGCTTCCTACCATTGACAAAAAGTAATATAGTGTATCTCGTGCTTTGTGGGCAGTGATGTGGGCTTCACACTGTTGCAATCACTCGAGCCATTTCTCTTCTTTTTCGTTAAACTGGTGAAAAGGTGGTACGGGACTCAGAACTACAGTTGTTGCATTTGGCGCTACATTAGTGGCTTGGTTCACCAGGAACTGCTGTACCATATTTAGTAGTGTTTGTGTCTGCTGCATCTGAAACCGAAACATCTGTGTTAGCGGTGTTGTATCTATCGTTTGCAGATGAGGTTCCTGAGCAGGGAGTGGGAGAGGTGCGTTGCTCATTTTGGAACACACAATAGCAATAAACAGACAATGCAAGCAATAAACAGAAGGACACGAGCAAAGGAAATTTCTGCAATGCCCACCTGCAAACACTGAATAGAAAAAACACTACAAGAAACACTGTTAATACTGTAAACACACCCCTGCAAAGAAAACACAAGGTAGAATTAAGGCACCAGCAATACACAAAAGCTCACGACAAAACAAAATTGTGGCAGCCAGGCTCCTGGGCGCAAAACGTGGAAAGGTTGTCGCCATGGGAGTCTTTAACCCCTCATTGCAAGTGGCTCTGAGCACTATGGGGCTTAACATCTGAGGTCATCAGTCCCCTAGGACTTAGAACTACTTAAACCTCACTAACATAAGGACATCACACATATCCATGCCCGAAGCAGGATTCGAACCTGCGACCGTAGCGGTCGCGCGCAGACTGAAGGGCCTAGAACCGCTCGGCCACAACGGACGGCAACCCCTCATCGCCAAATATGTATTGTCTAGGTAGTCTGCATACTCGGATCGCTAGACAAACAATCAAATCAGTATCATTAATGAGTTTTATTGTAAAAATAAAATTAGAATATTTAATACTGCAATTATACATGTGTGTCGCAAGGAAAGGGCGACATACAAAACATCACTCTTCTTCAGTATAGACAATCCCACGCCTGTGCTACATAGAGAGTAAAATTGAAGTGATCTAGTGTTGACACTGTTATAAATGTGGCTAATCATGGAGCTGCTACTGAACTGGGCCATCAACCGCCAGTCACGTCGCTTGCGTCCTCCCCACATAGGGGTCGCTGCTGCCGCGATGTCGTCCTGGAGGGAGGTCCGTCCAGCTTGTGGCATGCTGCATCTTGCCTTCACGCTGTAACATGGATGGCGCGAGAATAACAATTGATTCTAAACAACGAAAAGTGTGAAGTCACCCAGATGGGTACTAAAAGGAAAATTTCCAGCATAAAGGCATACATAAGGAAACATATGCGTCACCAGAAAGGAGGACAGTAAACTAGACAGACCTCATCGACATTGATAGCTAAAAGACGAGTGTCAGATATTTAGACGTCATGGGTTGTAGAGTGTGGAGGTGAGCATTTTCTGGTCAGAGGTACAGGAACGACTACGGATAAAGCACAGTAGACTTTGAGAAACTATTCTGAAAGGCTAAAAGACGAAACGATAAACACCGAATATCAGCTGCAACTTAACAACCATTTGGAAGACCTTGAACACATATGAAGAGACATCAATAACTCACTGACTGACACAGCAAAGGAATCAATCAAGAGAAATACAGTTGCCAAGATATTCTGGTTTGAAAAAGAGTGCGCTGATGCTTTGGAACGGAGACAGGATGCCAGGAGGAACTGGCTGAAAGAGACAGCCCTCGTACAGGGTGATCATAGAGCTTCGAAGAGCTACCCAAGCAATTCTGAAAAGAGCACAGAGAAAGTGCGCTAAGGACATCACTGTTGAGGCTGAAGCAGACTTTAGAGGAACCAAGAACAGGGAACGTTTCAAATGTTGAGGAGTTTTAGTAAATTATAACAGACCAGGCAGAAGTTTGTCGAGGACACAGATGAAAAGATTCTGGTCAACAATGCTGAAATCGCCGTAAGACGGAAGGTCTACTTCAACCAGCTTACCTACTGTGATGAACACAAAGGGTGGTTGCTGTCCAGTCTCTAATCACAGCTGAGCCAGACAGATTCCCCCCACCCACATTTGTTGAGCTCATAATGCAAATTAAATGGTGTAAGAAGAATAAGACCCGCGGGAAGACGAAATACAGCCGACGAGCTGGTCCAGGGAGAAGGCGGGGAATTTTCGGAAATACTACATCGTCTGATACAAGTAATGTGAACCAAAGAAGAAAAATGGACAGAGTGGAAAACGGCTCTGATCTATCCAATCCATAAAAAGGGGGACAAGCTGAAACGCGCCAAAAAGCAAGAAGATAGTGTCCAGCTGCATCCTACATGGAACTCAGCCCTTGGAGGAAACGATAATTGGTTTTCGGCCAGGTCACATCTTAGGTCTCCGGTAGCTCACTGAAAAACTGAGAGCGCGGTAAAGAACTACACATTGTGTTTGCAGATTTCATGAAGACCTATTACTGCATACACTGCAAGAGCCTGTTCAGTTGTCCAAGAGAGTTCGAGATGCCTCAGAATCTCATCAACCCTGGCAAACATGTGCCTTAGTGAAAAACGCGGTAAAGAGAAGATGGGAAACTGAGTAACAGGTGACTTTCAGATTGTCACTCTCCTTAAGAAAGGAGATGATTTATCTCCTACCCTCTTCAGTTTTGTCCTTGAGAATAACTTTGAAGGTATTCATGTCGAAGTGAAAAATGTTGCATATCTAGTCAACGCTGATAATATCAGGTTAATCAGGAGCTTTTAAGATGGACTAAAACAAATGACCAACGCACTGGAGATGGCTGCCAGCAAATTTGGGTTACTCGTAAACGAGACCAAGAAGCACTAACTCGTTATGATTGGTCGCCAAGGTTACGATACTGAGCAACTACACTGCGGGTGAGAGACCGGTCGTACGACAGAGTCAGCGACTTTACATGTACGGCAGCGCTTTTCAAAGCGAACTCCTCGTCAAACGCGGTAGAGGTCAGCGCCGGGCTACACAGCAAGGGCTGTCCAGGTGTTTCTGCAGACTGTGCAAGATTCGGTTATATAAAACTTTGATCTAACTCACGGTACTGTAAGGCTGCAGGGCTTTCATAAACTTCTTGTATTTGAGAGGAAAGTGCCGTGGAAGATCTTCGGTCCGGTGTTGGACGCAACACTGTTGAATGGTGAATCAGAGACTCTCACAGTTATGAGCCCCCACGGAAGACAGCAGTTTGCGGTTTTCCCCCGATAAATTATTACTTCCTGCGCGGCGAGTATGGTACTTTCAATTAAAGTTAATTTACACATCGGCAAATTTTAAAAAGAAACATTTAAAGTTTGTCTGACAGGTGGCTGTTGGCTTTCAGTTATTTCGTGAGAATAATAACTGAGTAAATTGATCATTTCCTGTGAATGAAGTGGAGATGGCGGCGCTGTTCTTGCTATCAGGGAAGGTGAACGACTACTGAAGTGGTCTGGAATGGACAGTAAAAGGGAAAGGACCACCCCTCTCTGCCCCGCTCTTACTGTTTTAAGGACGATGGGCTGTCACGTGACCTAAAAAAAGAGATATGTGACTTGAGGACAGATTGAGGTAAGGAGAATGAGGTAAACAAACTGCCTACATGGGGTAATGATTGAATGTATTATGTGGAACTAATAATTTGGAAAGCTTATGCTTTTATGCGTACACTAGCTGACAAAAAAGGTGAAGCACACAGGACAGGAGGAAACGAAATAAAACTTCATAGGGTGATAGGGTATACGACGTTATTTAAGTGATTATGGAATCCGGTCAAATGAACGAAGGATGTAGCAGTCTGAGTGCACTTAACTGTATGACGATGCACCCCTCTGGCCTGGATGCATCCAGTGATTTGGTTAGAAAATTACGATAAAGCTGTTTGTCATTTCAAGTGACAAGCTGGCCACAGTTGTTATATCTGGTTGTTGATATCCTCTGTACTGACAACGTGACGGATGCTGCGATTATGATCTAGCTAGCTGGTCCGACACACTCGTGACAGATCTGAAGCTTTTGCTGCGCACAGCACTACCTCGACATAGTTCACACAGTCTATAGAAACATACGTAAAGTGTGTAGGAGCATTGTCCTACTGAAAAATGCTACGACCATACATTTCCATGAGAAGTAACACAGGAGGAAGCTGGATGGCCATGGTGTAAAAGTTGTGTCATCATAGTTTCCGTTCCGCAAATACTACCACTCGTGACCTGAAGTATTACTCGTGTAAACATGTGTGTAACATGTGGCGTGTGGGATGTGTCGTCGTGTAATGTTGTCTCCGACATGGAATTCTCACGTTCAGAAATGGTTGAGATGACGCTGCGATTGACAGCCTATACCTAGAGATTTCCATAAAACGAAGTGTTGAGTTGCAGTTTTACTTCACTTCAGTTTAGCACATTAAACGTATGATTCCAATCGGGATGCTACTACAATGAATCAAAACGTGAATACCGTAAATATTTATTCTCAAAAATCATCTAGAGTGCAAAAAATTGTATAAATAGGAAGTAGACAATAATAGATTCTATCACGCATGTAATTTCGAGACTGGCAGAACTTAAATTTGACTTTCTTTAGACCACATCCCTATGTTTAGATGGACAGACACTGCTGACCGGTGAGAAACAGCGGACCTTCACCTTGACTGGCTCTTTCAGGTAACAAGCAAATGGAACTCAACACATTTACTCCGAGTGTTTACCTATCCGCCAAACCAGAGAGCACATTTGAG
The DNA here is from genome assembly GCF_021461395.2 of Schistocerca americana. Classification (NCBI taxonomy): domain Eukaryota; kingdom Metazoa; phylum Arthropoda; class Insecta; order Orthoptera; family Acrididae; genus Schistocerca; species Schistocerca americana. The sequence goes on from NC_060127.1 coordinate 201,008,873, forward strand.
CTCTTAAAGTGCTGCAGCAATTATCTCTTCGCTGGGTCATTGGCCGCTGTGCATATGACTTACGTGGCGCAGCTGCAATTCTCTGCCTGCCCAGCACGGCGTCCACTAATTCCTAGGGCTGAAATTATCTCAGAACACGAGTCAAGATTTCTGTCTGCTTATTAGTCACAAACAGAAATTTTACTCAGGTATTCTCCCATAGGGGAGCACTTCACCGTGTCAGTCTCCACAGAGAGCTAAACGATCTCCACTTCAGTAAACAGACTAACAGCACTCTTATGTAGAAAAGACGTCACGCACTTACTGTGTCGAAAGCAACACTTATTAGAATATAACCACCAGATTCACCACTACTGCTCAGCCTCTGGAGGGAAATGTCTTTGATGTTCTCTGATCACTCCCACAGGGAACTCCTCAGCCGAGCCTTACCCACAACCTCATGGACAAATGGCATCTGTATTACGCTCAGGCGATGAATCCCTGTGACCGTTGCTAAACATTACCTCCCACCATGTGGGTTACGGATCTGCCAGCCACTCACTTGGAACTCAGAAGATTTTCTGGAAGGTTGCATTTCCCCTTCTGCATCTTTAGGACTCCGACAGTCAAAACGCGTCTCTTGTTGTTCGGCAGGAGGTGTGTCCCGGTTCTTCCCATTCCTCGGAAGTCAGGTTGTGACTCTGAACATTCATTCGCACTGAAAGAATGTCCATTCGCCTTCTTCCGTCCTCGACACTCTTTCTCCAGGTTAAGATATTCTGAAATTTTTTACATCCCACCAGAGAGAAACCTCGCACCCGTTATTCCAGGCTACAGGGGCTCTGCCATCTCCATCGTCGTAAAACGGCCACGCCCTGGACTCTCTGAGGGCAGTGAGTGTCGAACCTGTGCCGCGTACAGCGAGTCTCTTCCCAGCCCCTCTTCAGCCATTAGTGGCTTCTGCGCAACACGTAGCTCCCTCAGCTCTTTCTGTCAGTGCTCAGCCTCAATTAACTCCCTGACACTGACATGCAGCCCTACAGAAATTGTTTGTACATGGTGCTAGCGAATATGAGCCAGTGAAATGACTAGTAATCTGATTGTGCATTGTAAATAGTGGTCCAGTGTAAAAGTGAATGTAGAAGAATATTAAATGTACGGTAACAGTATCTTGCCTTCTTACACCCGATGGCTCATCGTGCCAGGATGCCAGGAATAGCACTGATGTGACTGTCCAGGACATTGGAAGAGTGGGACTTCTTACCAGGCAGGCGCCATACTCTCCGCTGGTAATTATCTTGAGAATGCAAAGCGACGATTCATCACAGAGCATACTGTTGAGACGTATTTGTTCAGAACTGCGTTATTACCTGGTCATGGGACCATTCCAAAAGCAGTCGTTTGAGTTCGTGATGTTGGCAGTGGCCCACACGTAATTCCCTAGAGCGGCAGAAGGCAGCCTCCAGCCAAAGCGGCCAGACACATAGAGTGTTACAGGGAATTCATCACTTGTTATTGGATATCAGGAACAGATGTGAAGAATTTATGAAGTTCTTCATTTGTGTGGCCATAGTGCACATAGTTGCTTTACAGTCCTTGAGGGCATTTTTGTTCTGTGGTTGCAACTACAAAAATGCTTCACGTGATTTTAAATGCAACCTCAGACCACCCGTAGAATCACAAACAAGCAGAAGTAAGAGACATGTTAAATAGGCTGAACAGGATTCTTCTAAACGCTTCTGATTACCAGAAAGAGCTAGCCATTATAAAACAATAGCATTAAAAATTGGACACAAATAATGGTAGACAAATTAAAAAATAGACATATAATGAAGAAAACTAACCAATCTGCACCAACTCACTACAACAAAAGTGGCATACAGTGACTACCACAACAATGTGGTACACAAAAATGTGTAATATATTCAAAATGGAAGGCATAAACATTGCTTACAGAACAAACAATTCAACACAAAAGCACATCCCAGAACTGAAATCAAAGCCAGACAGGTACAATGTGGTATCTATCAGCTCAGTTGCAGAGACTGTGAAAAGATATGCATTGGAATGACTGAGAGGACATTTCTACATAAGATATTAGAACACACCAGATCATATAAATACGGCACAAACCATTCAACATTTGCAGACCATCTAAAAGAAGAACGCCATAGACCATTCAATATTGAAAAAGATATGAATATCACAAAAATCAAAGAAGACAAACATCTCCTCCCTTTCCAAGAAAACTTCCACCTACAAGAAGCATTAACACAAAATGAACCGTTATTCAATGGCCAAATAAATATTGGAAACCAGACTATATAAAATAATTGATGAAATTACATGGAAAAGGAAAGAGCCTTTTTCCATCCTTCACCCCCTCCCACTCTCACCCCCCCCTCACCCCCCCCCCCCCTCCCACACTAACAATTTAATTTTACTTCTTCCTCCACACCTTCTCCCTAACTCACACTCGATCACACTGCTATACCCTTATGTCCACTCATCATGGTTTCTCCCTCCCCTACACTGGAAAAAAGGGGCCCTCCATCACTGTTCCTTCTCTGCTCTTACACGGTATATAAATACACAGCAACATAGTTAAATAGAATTACACACATACAATAATGATATAAAAAAGAGAAGAAAAGAAAAGAAAAGAAAAGAAAAGAAAGAAAATAAAAGGAAAAAGGTTGTAGGTCAAAGACAAAGTAGTGGAAAGTGGAAGTGTTGGCAACACTCCACAATACAAACCACAACTCATACTTAGAAGTACAAAAACAAACAGAATATAGTGGTGTGCATAGAAGTGTGTTGTGAAAAACATAGGAAATGCATAGAGTTGCAGAACAACTAAAAATTAGACCGAAGGGCTCAGTGTCCAACGCAGGAAAACATCGATGTGCTAGCAGACCTAGCAGATGGCATTTCCTCATCCAAGAGAGAAATAGAGCGAAAATCGCCGTAATTACAAATCAACATATCCTTAACGAACTGTTTTTCGATCTACAAGTAGATCAAAATGCAAATAACTTAATGACAAGCCACTAATGATGCTTTACCTCAATAAAACTAAAACGAAACGTGTCTGGTGAAAAAAATCACACATTTTTGTGGTTGCAAAAAAGGGAACAAAAATACCCTCAAGAATTTACGAGATGCCTGGTGTAGCTCACGGCTCTCATTTCTTGTGATGGCCAGCTGTTGCCGACCAGAGCTTAGACGGTGAGTACTCCTTCTCTGTTCCGCTGCATGTCCAACATCTGTCTGCTATAACATCCGAATACCCCACAAATCTGTATGCAGCACAATTCAGTTAACAGGCCAAACAGAGACCCACCGTGAGACGCCTTCAAGTTATATGGCGTGGTGACAGCGCTGTCTTAAACATGTGCGCAGTTTCTCCGTTTCCTTGTCAGTGATCAATAAGCATCAGGTGCTGTTCACTGCCCTTAGTAACTACACTATACCACTAAACGCAGATGAAAGTAATGGTGTTTGGTGGCCATTCTACATGTCAAAGGCATCTGCTACTCCAGTCATTTACATATGAGCTAATGATGCGTGCACAGACGAAGTTACATCGACATCTGACCATATCTTCTGGATACAATTTTTTTTTTTGTCTAGATGTAAATTTTTGCATGTATAGATATGAAGGCCAAGGGATTCCGTTCCCTTTATGTAAATATGCCCAAACTTCATGGAGCCCATTTTATCATGGAATGGGACTAAACGGTGGTAGCCCAAGAAAAATTACACAAAACTATGCAAAATAACAGCCACACTAATTTGCAAATAATTTGCTTACGTAATATATCTGGATCTTTTTCTGTAACCCACAGGTTCTACACACATATACACACACACACACGCAGCTTAAATAAAGATGTACATCATGGTAGAGGTTGCTAGTAATTACCTACCCTATTCTACCAGCAAATGGAGAGGGAGCTACCTGGGTTGTTCCTGTATAAACAGTAAGGTACATTTCATTTCGGAAGAAGGTGACTGTACTAAAAGTTGAGCCACACGGTTGACTAGGTTTAGTCCCGTGCCTGCCTTCTGGGACATGCACGAAGGATATCCAAGCATGGTTTTAATCAAATGTGGTTCTCGTTCCCAGTATGGGTCAAAATTGTGTATGTAGTTTCCATAACCATATTTACTTTTTAACGTGAATGTAAATTTTTTGTCCCGTGCATTATTCGTTAACGATACACAGGTAATACTGTAAGCATTATATCGATGATGCTAGTTCATCGTCTACTGTTATCTTTTCCAATCAACGAGTTTCTCGCGTCACGTAACCTCCTTTTCATGTATGGAGAGTCGTATGAGCAGGACGCAAATGTCGATTGCTCCTATTATTTATCAACATAATTATATAGTTAGACTTTGGTTAAGGAGTTTACTCAGGCACATGTAATTTATTAAATATACGCGTTTCATTGGGATGTTTAATAAAAAGAAGATGAAATTTTATGTATGGTTTACTTAACTTTGTTTTAGCTTTTGTTCTCACATTATTGCTAATGTACCATTCACTTGTATAAGCCTAGATTATACAATCTTGAAATTATTAGTATTTATTCGTACCACATGGTATCTAAGCATTGTAGATACCCCAGCTGAGCAAACACAATTACAAATATCCTTCCCAAACTAGGTACATATTAAGGTACGTAAAATACATTTCAGTCTTGCTGAAGGTACGTGGACGGAAAACCACATTTGGACACTGAAAGTAATGTTGGACAGTAATAACTACAAGTTTTTTAAGATAATATCTGTCTTTTCTGGTGGCGTTGAATATTATTTGTTGCACACACTGGCATCAGTAACTATGTGGGGTGTACCCTATATTTATACGATTTTTGCGTGTGTGTCTAAAAGTTAACTAACAGATGACTGACGCACTGGCGCATTTTCAGTGCTTATATAATTCGTGGCTTTGTGGATATACGTTCTAGACATTAGTAGTTTCCTAATCACCACACATTTCTAATCGAAACATTAATTTTTACAAAACTATATACTACTGGAATCTTCGACTTTATTACCACAGTATCTGTTCGTTAAATAAATATCAAATTTCGCTATTAAAAGTTCGAGACCATATAACCTTCTTCACATTATGGTCTTTTATTACACGTATTAAAACAGAATGTGTTCAATAAAAAATATTTTGTACATAGACGCAGGAGATATGTACTTAAGTATGGCACAATAAAATTTAATTCAGAAACTTTTAAATAAAGTTTGACAGTTATGTGATGCACAAGTGGTGTTCAGATGAAAACTAACTGAACTGTTTACTATTTCATAATTAATCGCCTTGTGCGCCCTCTCAGTCTTTGCCACGGCTGTTTCAAGTACTCTACAGCAGCTGAACTGGGAGGCCCTCGTACATCTTCCACACAGTCCAGATTTCGCCCCAGGGGGATTTCCACATTTTTGGAGTCAACGCCACTCCTGCATTAAATGACTCCACCAGGAAAATTATTGGTACAGTCAGCTTCTTGCGATCGTGTCACCAGTAAATGTTCCCTGGCACTCAAGCGTCTATCAAATCAGTCCATAAAGAGTGCCCACGCTGCGAATGCTATCTAATTCTGATGGTAAACGGACGTTTCTTTTACAGCATTGGGAAATCTTACGATCACGAACACACGGATAAGAAATAACGAAGGTAATATTCTGGTTTACAAATGCTGTAAAGGATCTCCTAAACTTTATAACTGGGGGAATGAGCACCCTTTGTCCTGGGCATAAAAAAAGTCTCCAATAAAAAAGAAATGCTATGGTAATTACTCAGTCGTCCCACCAGACACTTGAGAATTTGGCCTGTCCAACGGACACACGGAAATACTACAATCATATTTATAGTCTTTGCTAAAGTTCTCAAAAGAAAGAAAAACGCAGTGGAGTGATCGAGAACGGTACAGTAGATAAATGTGAATGACTGGCCACTGCATTTTACAAAAACATGCCAGCAATTCTGCAGCATACTAAATCCTCCAACGACAGTGGTTAGGTTGGAGCCAAGACACTGCACCAGATTTTGTAAGTTCTGTCTCGCACTAGGTACAGTGCTGGACAGACCGACATATGCTTTACACGTATTACTATATACTACTATACACTCTGAGGTGACAAAATTCGTGGAATAGCGATGCATATACAGATGACACCAATAACGCGTACAAACGCTATAAAAGGACAGTACATTGGCGGTGCTTTCATTTCTACACAAGACATTCACATGGACAGATGTGCTACGTCATTATGACCGCAGGCCCGGAATCAGCAGACTTTGAACGCCGAGTGGTAGTTAGAGCTACACGCATCGGACATTCAGGTTCGGATACTGTCAAGGAATTAAATATTCCGAGATACACAGTAACAAGAGTGTTCCGAGAGTACCAGATTTCAGGCATTACCTCACCACGTACAACACATCCACATGGTATACGTCAGAGCCACCCATGTATCACTAGTAGTCATTTCCTTTCGTATTATACTCACAAATGGAGCTAGGGAAAAACGGCATTTACTTAACGACCGAGAGCAGTAGCTTATGCATGGAACTGTCGGTGCTAACAGACAAGCAAGACTATGGAGTAATCACAGAAAACAATGGCTGACGTACGATTAACGTAGCCGTTAGGAGTGTGCCTCGGGATCTGGCGTTTATGGGATATGGCAGCAGACGATGGATGAGAGTTCGTTTTCTAACAGGAACACATCGCTTGCAGCGCCTATCCTGGTCTACTGACTGTATCGGTTGGGTACTAGACGACTGTAAAACCGTGGCTTGGTCGGTCAGTTACCATTTCAGTTGGTAACAGCTGTTGGTAGGGTTCGAGTGTGGCGGAGACCCCACTGAGCCACGGACCCAAGTTCTCAACAAGGCACTCTGCAAGTCAGCGGTGGCTCCGTAATGGTGTGGACTGTGTTTACACGCAATGGAATCAATCATTGACTGGAAGTGGTTATGATCGGTTTCTTGGAGACCATTTGCAGCTGTTCAAGGACTTCATTTTCCCAAATAACGATGGAATTTTTATGGATGATAATGTGACCTGTCACTGGGCAACAATTGTTCGCGATTGGTTTGAAGAACATTCTAGACATGAATCACATCGGATATTTATAGGGCATAATCTAGAGGTCAGTCGTTGCACAAAACGCTGCATCGGCAACGCCTTCGTAATTATGGACGGCTATGGAGTGAACACTGCTCAGTAGTTTTGCAGGGGACTTCCACCGACTTGTTGACTCCGTGACGAGTCGTGTCGCACCACTACGCCGGTCTAAGGAGGTCCAGCCCGATGTTAGGAGCCGTCCCTTGACTCTTGTCACCTCAGTATACATGCGACATTGCAGTGCCTGTATTGTTCAGAACTACGATGCAAAGTTTCTGTGGACATGCATGCATGTCCGAATGAACTATGGATCATACTTCTGAATAACACAGGCACTGCAATATCATATTTATCCTCCGGACGGAAAAGTAGGTAATGAATGTACGAGTGCAGGTTGCAGACACATAACTGACGGCGTATAAAAGTTTGGGTTTCGCCTTGAGTCATGCTCGGATAGCGTAATGGTAAGGCTACCGCTAGCGATGAGCGGGAAATCCGCTTTCGAGTCCTGGCCCGGCAGAAGTTTTCGTTGTCATCACTCCGTCATACAGCTGATGGTTGACCATATTCGCAGCTGCGAAGATATTTAACGTCTACATACACGTTCTAGAAGCCACCATATGGTTTATGTCGGGGGCTAACACGTAACGTTACTAGTCGTTTCCTCTCTTATTCCACTGACAAATGAAGCTAGGTAAAAACGACTGTCTATATGCCTCGGTGTGATTCGTAATTTCTCTTACCTTGTCTTCCGGTAAATTTACCTTGGCTGCAGTGGAATCGTTCTCAAGCCAACTGCAAATACTCGTTCTCTAATATTTCTCAACAGCGTCTGACGAAAAGAACTTCGTCTTCTCTCCAGGCATTCTCATTTCGGCCCACAAAACATCTTCGTAACAAATCCAACAGAATGCTACTGAACTGCTTCGATGTCTTTAATCCAAGCTTGTGGTGATCGCAAACACTCGACTAATACTTGAGAATCGGCCGCACAAGCTTCTGTCCTCTCGTTCACTCAGATAAAATGTAGCATACAGAGATTTTTGTAAAACAGGCAACACATACTGGTATAGATACCAGAATACGACACGGACATCTGGACACTGTCCTATACGGATTCAGGTCAGAGTGACTTCATTCTGTCCACAATGACGGGTGCGAGATGCGTAAGGGTCTGGTTGTTCGCTTAACCTACACCAGCTTTCTTTTATTGTTAGCTAATCCTCTCATATTTGGAGGGTTCTGACCTACCACTCCACGTGGGATTGATAGATTCTGTCACATCGTGTTCCCTGTAGCACTAGCGGGCTGGGCTTCGTGCACTTTCCTCGTGCTCTTCAACTCAGCAGAATGTTCACCCTGTTTACCTAGTAGATAATAGTGTCTGTTACTTGTCTTCTTCACCTGAGTAATTTTGTTTACTTTTTTTTATTTTTTCAGCCAGACACTTTTAACCTACTTCTTTTATGCATTTTCAGTGATTAGAAGCACATTCATAGACTCTCTTGCAAGTTATTCCTGAGCTAAACATCTTTTTCAATGTTTTCCTTCGGAGCAAAAATGACGGAGCTTCGGGAGATGCAGTATATCGGAAATTGATGCATACGGATTTATATTTGAGTGAAATAGCTGCCACTATCGTTCGCAGGCGATGAGTGTTCTCAGAACTTTGTTGTACAAAGCGCGAGTAGTGGCCGACGAGAGCCGCCTGCGCGGTGAGCAGCTGACACTTAAAGAGAGTTTCTGAGGCCCACGGGTATTCTCCACAACTGCTACCTAAGGCAAATCCAATAAAACCAAAGGTAGGCCTAAGGGACGCAGTAGAACATACAGAAAGATTTAAATCCATTGCTTTCCTGGATGGGCTACCGTCAAAAGTGGGACGGATACTCAGCAAGCACAAGGTACGAGTGTCGTTCAATGAGGATTTCTTTTCCTCAGAACATATTTATTATTAAGAGTCAGAATTTGGTGACCATATACATCAACATGTTTTGTCCAGTCCTATTTTTCTATGTAGTCTCCGTAACATTCTATGGCCGTACGCAAATGTTGTGGAAGAGCATGTACTCCCTGCTCATAAAAGCTCTTGTCATGTAGCCTTAGCCATGTTTTCACTGAGTGACATACACTGCACACAAACGTTTATGATTCTTAACCTCGATTTCTTTTTCTGCACACAAGAACTCAATAACGGCATGCTGGTTGTAACGTGAGTCGATGGTAGACGCCATTTTGACGCTGTACTACGGCTCTGCCATCTGCCAGAAGGGTTAGAAACTTCGCCGACACACAGAACATCAAATGTGAAGCACCAACAAGGACTTTCGTCTACATATATTAATGGCTTTTTTAAAAATATGTCGGGTGTTACTTATTGAACAACCCTCGTAAATGTGACTTTTCGCCCTCCAGCGAAGACAGCAGCGTTCATGGGTTCCGCTGAAGATGATTTGATGATCCAGAAGGGTGGGTTCCCCAAGAAACATGGTGGGAGTGGCCTTTCTTACATGGGACAGACAGCCATTCATCATGGGTCGCACCACCCACTCCTTTGTCTCCATGGTTTCTACCTCACCCTTCATGGTCGTCCTTCAAGTGCACCCCCACCCTGAGATACCTTGGCCTCACCCTCGATGGTCACTCCACTTGGACCCCTCACCTTCACACCATCTAGCAGAAAGCCCATTCCCGCCTCCACCTCCTGAAACTCCTGTCTGCCCGGACATGGGGATTGTACCCTTCCACCATCCTCCACACCTACAAATCCCTCATCTGTCCTATCCTCTGTTATGCCAGTGTTGCCTGGATCTCCGCACCCACCTGCTTTTACAAGGCCATCCAAATCCTCCAAGGCCATGTGCTCCCCCTTGCATTCCGTATCCGCCTTCCTTCCCCCACATGGCTACTCTATGAACTCATCCCCTTCCCCCACCTCCTCCTGTTCCACCAACATCTTCGCATCCTTTACATTGTCCGCAGGCTTGATCCCCCCCCCCTCCTCCTGGTTTATTCCTTCCTCTCTACCCCCCGCACATTGCCTCGCCTCTATCGCTGTACCCCTCCGTCTCTCCACCCTCCGTCTCCTTCAACAGGGCAATTTCCAGCCCCTCCCCCTCCCAGATGATGAACTTTGTCGTGACATATACCCTTCCTTCCAACTATAATCTGGCCTTGTTCCCCCCCCCCCCCCCCCAGGGCCCCCTTTTTCCTCTCCCCTCCTTCTCCCAGAGCGGATTTTCCTCCTTTCCCCCCCCCCCCCAGAGACCCTGCACCCCATTCTTGCCTCTTCCCTCCCACGTCCCTCCATACCTCGTCCTCTTAGGCACACCCCCCGCCCATCTCCCCCCTCTCTTCCCCTCCCTCCCTTCTTCCCTTCTCCCTCATCTCCTTGCACCTGGCAGATCCTCCGTTTTAATCATCGTCAGCGTGCCACATCAGTGTTGTGTTTAGTGTAATTTTTCCTGTGTGTCGAGAGGTGTGATTTTAACTGTATGCCGGCCTTGTACTTAGTGTTACTGTCAGTGTTTGTTATGTACTACGTCATCTGTCGATACTTTTATGCTCTGGTCATACTGCACAGTGTGTTGTTTTTTGCGTCCGCAACTTTTTTACGGTTTTTATCTCAATTTTACAATCGCCCCTTTTTGTCTATTGTCTTCCATGATGTTCCCCCTTTTTTATTTATATGTACACCATGTTTTCTCCTTTATGTTATTTTTAAATGTCTTCTATTGTTTGTTCTATGTCTTTCGGCTGAAGAGCAGCGCATATGCTGCTGCCAGCCCTCCCTGATGGGGAACTGAAATACAATAAAGAAAAAAAAAATTCGAGCAGAGTGTGAGAGTTGCACGGAACACCGTGGGTACACTCGGCTGTCACAGCGCAATAAATATGCTGTGGCAGTGGACTACATTGACACTGGGAACGCTATGTTGTACGAAAACGTCGAAATTTATTTGTCAATTTCGTCTGCTCGGGACTCGGTTTTGAAAGAAGTAATTAAAATTTGTTTCACGACTAATTTAATGCAGCTCTTTTAGCTTGGATAAGTCATGAAATCAGGCGCTTTCTTTAACAAACTTGGCGAAGATGTCCCTGCAGTGCAGCTCACGGTACTACATCGACTTCCCTACGTGGCTCGGTTAGGCAGCGGCAGCTGTAATTCACCCATGTGTGTGCTTCTTTGCGGCCGACCAACGTCTCTGACACCCATATATCTGTGGCCGCATGCGCAGTGGTGCGGCTCGAGACTCATAGGAAAGCACTCGTTCCGGCTCACTCTGAAGATGGCTGAAGAGTATAGAGCCGAAATACCAGATAAAAAAGTGAAATTAATGCTGCCCCACGTCCGAAATTTACTAAAGCAGTCATTACACTGTGACAACATGAGGATGTCCTGGCCCCCCTGTTCATACCCTCTTCCGCGAAATGTAAAACTATCTAACTTGCCAAGTAAAGTTATAAACAACTAAGACTACGTATGTACTGTCTTTTTAAAATCATGCTGACATGCATTACTCGATATAAATATGGCGTGCATCCACTCGGCCGGCCACACTTTCAATAATGTGTCTCAACGTCTGGTGGCCTGCCGTGGATTTGCTTTTTTATATGTTTGGAATCAAATCAGAGTCGTTGTTTGTACCCTGCCGGGAATAAAGTGCACTTCCAAAAACGAGCTCGATTTTAGGCCGATGACGGCATATGCCACCTGCGGATATCAGACGTCCCCGATGACGGCATATGCCACCTGCGGATATCAGACGTCTGCGAACAGATAGCGTAGTGTCATAGCTGCCAGAGCGCCGCCTGTGTGTACCCTGTAACAGCGAATGCTCACAGCCAGAAGGCTCAATGAGGTGCAAGCAAGCAGGCAACCACTACACGGAGACGCGCTCTTGCTTCCTACAGCCAACTGAGCGAGTTTCAAAGGGGCACATCGTCGCCTTACGAGTGGCGAGATGGTCTATTCGGCGAATTGCCACGCAAGTTGGACGTGCTGCGTCATTTGTGCAACTTTGCTGGTATCAGTGGTCACGTGTACATCCTCACGCCGGCAGGTGAGCTCCTGTACGCCCACGCACCACAGACGCCCGCCATGATCGTCGTACTGTGAGGGCAGCAGAGGCAGATCGTACAGCTGCCACAGCTCAGACAGGAAGGCTCGTGGGCACAGACGTGTCAACACGAACTGTTGCGAACCGGTTATTAGCAGTGGGACACGCACACCTCTAGCCCCTCTTCCACTCACGCCACAGCATCGACGTGCTTGGCTCAAGCTGGTGCCGTTGGAGGATCACTTGCAAGCTGGAATAGCTCGCCGTGGTCTTCAGCGATGAGAGACGATTCTGTTAGCGCGTATGACACAGACCTGGCGAGCGCTGTCTCGTAGAGTGCATTCGTCCAACACTCACTGGTCCTAGTCCAGACATTATGGTCTGCGCTGCGATAAGTGTAGTGTAACGACGTAAGTTTTTTATAAATGATTTTCTTTTGACATATGACCATGTGTAGACTTCGTCACCTACGTCAGTTACAACACACTTCAAAATTATTTATATTATTTTTAAATTGTCTCAGAATGGTTCTTGAACGAAACTGTAAAACATCATTTGAGTCGTATGCGCAGAATTTCGTCACTCAGTCCAATTGGTTTGCGCAAACTTTTTCAATCTAGATGTCGTGTGTTTCTCCTCAGATATTATATTAATGCACGTTATCTGATTTAATAAATATTAGAACCACATTGAATAAACTTTCGAGATTCAAACGTTGTCAAAATTTAATAATCTTGTCAAATATGTTATTAACTCATTCACATAATTCTTCATAAATAAATTCTCGGAACACGTATTTAAACTTTTGTAGCATCCACTAGTTTATTATCTTCCTACATATAGACGTGAACCTGAGCCTTGACAAGACAGAACTGAACATTTTCAACATGATTAAACTTTCTATGACGTCATCGTTGCACAAACATTACAAATTCTCAATTTTTTAATTTTTAGAAGTACGACACAACCACTCGGTTTCAGGATCTTCTGTTGCTCTTTGGCTGTCGACCCGCGACGTATAGTGGCCAGCCAGTGGTCCCGGCAGCGAAAATGCTGTCTCCGTTCGTTGCCCCGCCCTCTCCGTACATGAAACATAAAAAATAAATACAAACTTTAGATAATTCACAGCTATTACAAATATTACAAAAATACATAAACAAAACAGTAAATTAAACTTATATTCACCTGCAAACTGGGCTGACACTGGTGGATGGGGGACGCTTCTATTTCACGTCCCACTACATACCCCACCCACAAGCTCAGTTTATCAGGTTTTAGCCGAAAATAAAACTTTTTCTATATACAATATTTAACTGTTAACACATTTTTCTCACATTTTACGTAATCTAGAGCCCTTGCTCTTAGATAGATTTAATCCTTTTACTACAATATTGTTGTGACTATTTGTCATTTACTTTTAATTGTGCTATTATGGTAATTCACAACCGAATATATGGAGATTACTTCTTTTCATTTAATAGTTGCTAGTAAATAATAATTTAGTACGTTCTTTAACGTTGTTACATTGGGACAGAGCGTTCAAATTGTGATAGATTAGTTTCAGGTTTATTCATTTACTAGAGTTATTCTTTCCAAAAATGTATATTACTAATAAGTTTCTCACAATAAGTAACAGTACTATTTACTTTACCTCATTCTTTTCCCGAATGCTTTATTTATGCCTGGGGTCAAGAAGTAATCAAGCAAAACTTTCTTTAGAATCTCGGCACGGCTTTCTTTACCTTCGGACACCTTGTTGGGTAATGGCAATTTACTTAGGAGAAACAAGCGAGAGAGCCCCGTTTGGTGTGTTCCATATTAACACTTTTACAAATCTCTATTAAAGGCACTCTGCTATGTTCTCGTGAGCCATATAGCTCTGGACGCCAATGGTCCCTAAAATTATTAACCATCCCCTTTGGTCCCTTCTATCCGAGTAAATATAATATATACAAAATTCCTTCTGACCTAATAACAAAACTTTCTTCCATTTAAATCCCCTTTTAGTTATCTTTCCGTTTTTGAAGTACCGGTAGATTATTGTAGAACACTTGTTTAAACTTCCTGTCATTTCTTTAAAAATAACACGTAACTATCACGAAAAACTTCACATGAATAAACTATGAACGCTCTTCCGTATGTAACATATACTAAATATTAACTTATTTAGGAATGAAGAGTTTAATTTGATCAACACTATATAATCCTCTAATTACACTTGATGAAGGTTCCATAAGAAGTAACGCTTTGGGATGTACAATCTTACGTACAACATGTGAACCTTCAAAGATAAAGAAGAATTTTCTACATTCCTTATTGATCTTCGAACTTTTAGGATGAGATCGTACTAATACAAGATCTCCTACCTGAAATGAGGGTTCTATAGCATGTTGATTATAACTTTTAATTCTCCGTTCTGCATTTTTAACAATCTGTTCGCAAATCTTTTCGTTTGGATAGACAATTCGTAGAATAACATTTTTCTTTCCTTTACATAATACGGTAACCTACTAACTGGGAGTCGTATTAGCTGACTTTCAATAATTGGTTCTTCAATTAATTTAGTACTGTTTAAATGCCAGTTGAAATAATTCCTATATCCTCCCCACCGTTTAGAATATGGAGGAGGGTCTAACAACTCTAAAGTTAAGTGTTGTTGTTTTCCTCTTGACCAATAATTTTGTTTAAACTGCTTAACAAAATCATCCCAGTCCCTAAATTCAGTTCTATGCAGTACTGTCCATTCCGCAGCTTCTGCCTCTAAATGTCCTATTACAAATTGAATCCGTTTTTCATTGCTCCATTTAGGAGATAATGAAGTTTCAAAAGCTTTTATAAAGATTATAGGGTGAAGTTCGCTTCCTGGTTTGAATACAGGAAATCGACTTGCTACATTGGAATTTGTCGTTATATCACCCCAACATTCTGCGAGAGACATAGTTGGATTTTGTTTAGATTGCAGAGACGGAGTTGCATCGGATTGGCTTGCCGTGATTTCTTTATTCGTACTGTTGTCGCCCGAGCTAGCAAACACGATGCGACTGTTGTCTCTGACTACGTTATTACTTCTACTACTTGAAATGTTTTCATTATTATCTAATTCCGATAACCGTTTAGTAATTTCCTGTATTCGCATTTCTGTATTGGATACGCGATTAGCCAATATCGGTTCTTCACCGTGTTCACGATGTGAACGCTCTGTACCTTCGTCAATGTTATTATCTTTGGAAGTCTCAAGGTTACTGCATATTTCGGTAATTAAAAATTTCATGTTTTTTATTTCAGTGTGATCTTTTTCTACTCGATGAGTTAATGTCTCTAATTCTACATTATCTATTGAAGAAATCTCTACAGGTTTGGTAGAAACCTCTTTAATAGATTCTAATAATTCTCTACGAACAGTTTCTGATTGCATAGAATATTAATCTCGTAACTTGTCGTTATTTTTCTCTATTTCATTTACAACTAAGACATTGACATTATCTAGTCTCTTGGTTAAGTCAGTAATATCATTTCGCATGCGAGCTTTTTCCTCACGCGATTCCTGGATATGTTCTTTTAACCTCTTACAATCATCAGCAATCTTATTACTAAGTCCTACTAGTTTTTCCTGCATTTCAACTTTAGAACCCTCTATTTTATCACTTAATTCTCGACTGGTTTCATTAAGATGTTCCTGTAACCTGTCTGTCGATTTTGTTAGCTCCCCTTTAAGTTCCTCTTTTAATCTAGCCGTAGATTCTTCGTTAGACTGTTTTAATCTAGCAGTAGATTCTTCGTTAGACTGTTTTAATTCCTCTTTTAATCTAGCAGTAGATTCTTCGTTAGATTGTTTCAATTTAGCGATCGCCCTAAAAAGGGATCTCATGCTCCTATCGGACATAGATTGCTCTTCGTCTGACATTTCACTTCCCGACATTATTGTAAGATATTAACTAGTTACACACGCAGACTTGTAATCAACAATCCTGTAAAAGCACACTCCCTATGTACAACACTCCACTTCCAACTGAAAACTGACTCACCGGACACTAATATTTTAGTTTGTAGTTCTCGATGATCAGTGTGCTGCTATGGGCTGCAGAAGTAACAGCCGTCTATGCAGCCGCTGAGATGCTGCAACCCCGCTTCCGCAACCGGCAGGACGCTGAGTCGAACACCGGAGACGTCACTGGCTGCAACCACGCCCGGCCCCACCGTAGACGGGCGAAGCCCTCAGCAACCTCTAATACCAGCCGGAGGAACGCCCCCCAGCTCACGTACTGGGCCTGTTGGTTTAGGGAGAAAAAAGGTTGTCGGGGTTTGCAGCGTTCAGCTGCTGCCCAACAGATGCGCCTTCTCGTGGAATAACTGCGTGACCGTACTGCTTGGCTGCGCTCCGTCAGATGCCCACGCCCGCGAAGTCGCCGCTGGCTGGTGAAGGCTCCACGAAAACTCGCGTTGACTTCCGAAGGACTCTTGATGTTTTGTTTCGTACCTGTGTGTCTTAGTTGCACACAAGTCCTGTTTATAAGGTCGCCACGGTGAAGTGTAACGACGTAAGTTTTTTATAAATGATTTTCTTTTGACATATGACCATGTGTAGACTTCGTCACCTACGTCAGTTACAACACACTTCAAAATTATTTATATTATTTTTAAATTGTCTCAGAATGGTTCTTGAACGAAACTGTAAAACATCATTTGAGTCGTATGCGCAGAATTTCGTCACTCAGTCCAATTGGTTTGCGCAAACTTTTTCAATTTAGATGTCGTGTGTTTCTCCTCAGATATTATATTAATGCACGTTATCTGATTTAATAAATATTAGAACCACATTGAATAAACTTTCGAGATTCAAACGTTGTCAAAATTTAATAATCTTGTCAAATATGTTATTAACTCATTCACATAATTCTTCATAAATAAATTCTCGGAACACGTATTTAAACTTTTGTAGCATCCACTAGTTTATTATCTTCCTACATATAGACGTGAACCTGAGCCTTGACAAGACAGAACTGAACATTTTCAACATGATTAAACTTTCTATGACGTCATCGTTGTACACACATTACAAATACTCAATTTTTTAATTTTTGGAAGTACGACGCAACAACTCGGTTTCAGGATCTTCTGTTGCTCTTTGGCTGTCGACCCGCGACGTATAGTGGCCAGCCAGTGGTCCCGGCAGCGAAAATGCTGACTCCGTTCGTTGCCCCGCCCTTTCCGTACATGAAACATAAAAAATAAATACAAACTTTAGATAATTCACAGCTATTACAAATATTACAAAAATATATAAACAAAACAGTAAATTAAACTTATATTCACCTGCAAACTGGGCTGACACTGGTGGATGGGGGACGCTTCAATTTCACGTCCCACTACATAAAATACAACTCTCGCTCACCTTTGGGCTTTCTGGAGGGAACGTTGAGCCGTGCTCGGTATGTGGAGAACGTTGCTAGCCATGTTGTTTTGCAGTTCTTGTAACAGGATGGTGATGTGTTGTTCCAACGCGATCACGCTCGCCCACTCACAGTCACGAAACTCAACGTGGTCTGCAACACATGTGGCAACTTCCCTGGCCAGAAAGATCTCCGAATTTGACCCCAATGGAGCACGTGTGGGATACGATGTGACGAGAAGTGAGTCTTGGAAGTCGTCAACCAATAGCTCTTACACAACCGCGTGAACAGGTCGACTGTGCGCGGAATAACGTATCCCAGGACGGTATTCGCCACCTGTACTATCGATCGGATGTCAGAGTCAGCACCTTCGTTGCCCCCCACGTTCTAATACAGGTTTACCAGCATGGGTTGATACCTGGTACCCGGGAACCGCTTGTGGTATCGATCTGTAATTGTAATCTATTCATGTACTTCTTACGCACTGTTGCAACAGCAAATCTTGAGCGAATTGGAAACCTCTAAAAGGGAGTACTAATTTTTTCCGGCAGTGTATTATTGTTTCACTTTAAAACTGTTGTTGTTGTGTGTGTGACATGGCGTTGGGTGCTGGATTTGTTCCGTCATAATTCCTGAGTGTTTTCTGCGGAAAGATATAGTCTACAGAAGATCGAGTAAAGTATTTAATCATTTACACTCAACAAATGTAACTGTTTACCAGTTTTTTAGTACATCATTTTCTTTTCTTCTATTAGTTGTAAAATTACTTTTTCACGATTATGTTGCCGAATCTGCGAGATATTTTTCTGAAATTGTACATGTAAGGCTGAAGAAAGTGAAAACTACAGGTATTCAAATATTCAAATATTGCTGCAATTTCTGGTGTTCATATTGTACTGTGAATAATGGCTCTTGTTTTCTGATATTAAAATGATGTGACACTGTTATACTAAAGTTACGTAAAATGCGGTGGTGCATTAATTATTCTCATACTATATATATATATATATATATATATATATATATATAGAGAGAGAGAGAGAGAGAGAGAGAGAGAGAGAGAGAGAGAGAGAGAGAGTGCTGCAGTCAGTCGTCCTTTCCTAGATTTTATTACGCAAATCTAGATTTCGGCTAGTACCTGGCCATTCTCAATGCACTACTTTCTATTGTCAATGCATTTAAGTCCCTGTTGTTCGGGCGTCAGTCACAGTTCTTTGAACACTGCGTAGAGAATGGCTAGCTACTAGCCGATATCTGGATTTGCATAGTAAAATCTAAAAAAGGACGATTGATTGCTGCAGTCTATAATTTGTAAGTCACATAACAGGCGCTGAGTGCACCCACTTTCCGAATGGAACGTAACCTGATGTTTGGTGTTGATTGGAATTAAGCAAATCTTTAAAATATAAAGGAACAATCACTTCTGAGATCTTGCAATTAAAAACTTTCAATTAATATTTCCTAAGATTATTTACGTTGTCTGAAGCATTGTTTGACAACCCGAAACGCTCAACATCTGCAGGGCAGTGACTTGAAATAAGCTCCGAGCTACAATTTGGTTACAAAAATTAATTAAAATTTATTGTCCCACTTAAGATAATTTTAGTTCACTTTCTGGTAATTTAACAATGCACGTTGAATAACAGCTGACTAATAGCTCTTTTATACGAGTATTTCAAAAGCATCCAAATGCAATAAATTACAGTTATCGAGAGTTTGTAAAATCAGATATGCAAGTATATTAATAGTTTATCATCCTACTTGTAATGCGTATTTGGCCAACTATCAATTTTTCCCTACCCCCATGAACTATGGACCTTGCCGTTGGTGGGGAGGCTTGCGTGCCTCAGCGACACAGATGGCCGTACCGTAGGTGCAACCACAACGGAGGGGTATCTGTTGAGAGGCCAGACAAACGTGTGGTTCCTGAAGAGGGGCAGCAGCCTTTTCAGTAGTTGCAGGGGCAACAGTCTGGATGATTGACTGATCTGGCCTTGCAACACTAACTAAAACGGCCTTGCTGTGCTGGTACTGCGAACGGCTGAAAGCAAGGGGAAACTACAGCCGTAATGTTTCCCGCGGGCATGCAGCTTTACAGTATGGTTAAATGATGATGACGTCCTATTAGATAAAATATTCCGGAGGTAAAATAGTCCCCCATTCGGATCTCCGGGCGGGGACTACTAAAGAGGACGTCGTTATCAGGAGAAAGAAAACTTGCGTTCTACGGATTGGAGCGTGGAATGTCAGATCCCTTAATCGGACAGGTAGGTTAGAAAATTTAAAAAGGGAAATGGATAGGTTGAAGTTATTTATAGTGGGAATTAGTAAAGTTCGGTGGCAGGAGGAACAAGACTTTTGGTCAGGTGAATACAGGGTTATAAATACAAAATCAAATAGGGGTAATGCTGGAGTAGGATTAATAATGAATAAAAAAAATAGGAGTCCGGGTAAGCTACTACAAACAGCATAGTGAACGCATTATTCTGGCCAAGATAGACACGAAGCCCATGCCTACTACAGGAGTACAAGTTTATATGCCAACTAGCTCTGCAGATGATGAAGAAATTGATGAATTGTATGATGAGATAAAAGAAATTATTCAGGTAGTGAAGGGAGACGAAAATTTAATAGTCATGGGTGACTGGAATTCGAGAGTAGGAAAAGGGAGAGAAGGAAACATAGTGGGTGAATATGGATTGGGGGATAGAAATGAAAGAGGAAGCTGTCTGGTAGAATTTTGCACAGAGCTTAACTTAATCATAGCTAACACTTGGTTCAAGAATCATAAAAGAAGGTTGTATACATGGAAGAATCCTGGAGATACTACAAGGTATCAGATAGATTATATCATGGTAAGACAGAGATTTAGGAACCAGGTTTTAAATTGTAAGACATTTCCAGGGACAGATGTGGAATCTGACCACAGTCTATTGGTTATTAACTGTAGATTAAAACTGAAGAAATTGCAAAAAGGTGGGAATTTAAGGAGATGGGACCTGGATAAACTGAATAAGCCAGATGTTGTACAGAGTTTCAGGGAGAGCATAAGGGAACAATTGAAAGGAATGGGAGAAAGAAATACAGTAGAAGAAGAATGGGTAGCTCTGAGGGATGAAGTAGTGAAGGCAGCAGAGGATCAAGTAGGTAAAAAGACGAGGGCTAGTAGAAATCCTTGGGTAACAGAAGAAATATTGAATTTAATTGATGAAAGGAGAAAATATAAAAAGGCAGTAAATCAAGCAGGCCAAAAGGAATACAAACGTCTCAAAAATGAGATCGACAGGAAGTGCAAAATGGCTAAGCAGGGATGGCTAGAGGACAAATGTAAGGATGTAGACGCTTATCTCACTAGGGGTAAGATAGATACTGCCTACAGGAAAATTAAAGAGACCTTTCGAGAAAAGAGAGCCACTTGTATGAATATCAAGAGCTCAGATGGAAACCCAGTTCTAAGCAAAGAAGGGAAAGCAGAAAGGTGAAAGGAGTATATAGAGGGTCTATACAAGGGCAATGTACTTGAGGACAGTATTATGTAAATGGAAGAGGATGTAGATGAAGATGAAATGGGAGATACGATACTGCGTGAAGAGTTTGACAGAGCACTGAAAGACACAAGGCCGCGGGAGAACACAACATTCCATTAGAACTGCTGACAGCCTTGGGAGAGCCAGTCCTGACAAAACTCTACCATCTGGTGAGCAAGATGTATGAGACAGGCGAAATACCCTCAGACTTCAAGAAGAATATAATAATTCCAGTCCCAAAGAAAGCAGGTGTTGACAGATGTGAAAATTACCGAATTATCAGTTTAATATGTCACAGTTGCAAAATACTAACGCGAATTCTTTACAGACGAATGGAAAAACTGGTAGAAGCCGACCTCGGCGAAGATCAGTTTGGATTCCACAGAAATGTTGGAACACGTGAGGCAATACTGACCCTACGACATATCTTAGAAAATAGATTAAGGAAAGGCAAACCTACATTTCTAGCATTTGTAGACTTAGAGAAAGCTTTTGACAATGGTGACTGGAATACTCTCTTTCAAATTCTAAAGGTGGCAGGGGTAAAATACAGGGAGCGAAAGGCTATTTACAATTTGTACAGAAACCAGATGCAGTTATAAGAGTCGAGGGACATGAAAGGGAAGCAGTGGTTGGAAAGTGAGTGAGACATGGTTGTAGCCTCTCCGCGATGCTATTCAATCTGTATATTGAGCAAGCAGTAAAGGAAACAAGAGAAAAATTCGGAGTAGGTATTAAAGTCCATGGAGAAGAAATAAAAACGTTGAGGTTCGCCGATGACATTGTAATTCTGTCAGAGACAGCAAAGGACTTGGAAGAGCAGTTGAACGGAATGGACAGTGTCTTGAAAGGAGGATATAAGATGAACATCAACAAAAGCAAAACGAGGATAATGGAATGTAGTCGAATTAAGTCGGGTGATGCTGAGGGGATTAGATTAGGAAATGAGACACTTAAAGTAGTAAAGGAGTTTTGCTATTTAGGGAGCAAAATAACTGATGATGGTCGAAGTAGAGAGGATACAAAATGTAGACTGGCAATGGCAAGGAAAGCGTTTCTGAAGAGAAATTTGTTAACATCGAGTATAGATTTAAGTGTCAGGAAGTCATTTATGAAAGTATTTGTATGGAGGGTAGCCATGTATGGAAGTGAAACATGGACGATAAATAGTTTGGACAGGAAGAGAATAGAAGTTTTCGAAATGTGGTGCTACAAAGAATGCTGAAGATTAGATGGGTAGATCACTAACGAGGAGGCATTGAATAGAATTGGGGAGAAGAAGAGTTTGTCGCATAACTTGACTAGAAGAAGGGATCCGTTGGTAGGGCATATTCTGAGACATCAAGGGATCACCAATTTGGTACTGGAGGGCAGCGTGGAGGGTAAAAATCGTAGAGGAAGACCAAGAGATGAATACACTAAGCAGATTCAGAAGGATGTAGGCTGCAGTAGCTACTGGGAGATGAAGAAGCTTGCAGATGATAGAGTAGCATGGAGAGCTGCATCAAACCAGTCTCATGACTGAACACAACAACAACAACATCAATTTTTCCTGCCTTTCGTAATCATTCCTCCGTTATGCACATTTTAAAGTTTCCTATAACGGTACCATCATAAACTACTTATCCGTTTTAAAAAATCTGATAAATATTACTGGACTTAACTATGTAGGCCTACAACACATTGCTACGTATTAAAAATGTTATGTTGACAAACAAGCATGTGCTATTTAATGAGGCTCGAAAAGAAGTCATACATTGTTAGATGAACATTTATCCTATTCTTATCTTTTATAAATTTTACTCACGATCAGCGCTATCACAACACAGCGACACTCATATTGTTGCGAGGAACGGCGTTGCAATCTGCTTTAACCTGGCCCACCACCTGTAAGTCTTATAACCGCACTAGAGGATTAATTTGCTGTTGCCAAGAATCGTCATTGAACGTGAAATAAACACAAAACACAGACATTTTGCGGTAGTTTGCAAAGAACACTTTATATAACAAAATTAGTTGCCATGCACTGACATAAATTACGTAGCTCAGTCACAATATATCTTGATACTGTTCCAAATGTTAAAATACTGTAGTCTGAACGGTAAAACCAAATGAAACAAGCAATTATTCAACCAAAGGAGCCCTTCTAAAAACATGATACCGCTACTATACATTTACCTCGAGCTAGGGGGACCAAGTGCAAGTACGTGATTATAAGATGAAGAAATCTGCCATTTGTTTAATATTGGTGAGTTACTTTCCTTTACAGGAAAAAGTACGTTGAAGGTAGATATCATTAAAGAATATGTGACAATTGATGAGTAACTAATTTCATTTTGGGGTCATTGTTCTTCTAAGGAGTATTTTCCTAAAAATCCAAAAATCCTGGCTTTGGTAGGAATATTTTGGTAAAGTTAACGTTAATTTACTATTGAGCTTATTGAGATCAAGTTTGCTTGCTTTTGCGAGACAAATGTGTATTGTGTTCCCAAGAAGTTTCACTGTTTAGTTTTAATACAGTATAAGCAATGCAGACTGATGCCAAAATACAAGAAGATACAGGCACCCATTTACATTTACACTAAGGGAGGATTCGACACATGCTAACACACACTCAGCTGTTACAGCATGTATGGCTAAACAATCACGTGACCACTTACCGTGTTCTAATTTTTAAACATCTGCGTTTCAAACAACTGTGTAATTTACGAAATTAGCAACAGAAAAAAATACACAGAAAAATTAGCTCAAAGCTAACTTATCGTGAGAAAGATCGGTAGGAAGTTAGTAATAGCATAGTCATATACGAGTGTCCAATATCATAAGAGACAGAACTTGTTTCTGATAGAGAACCTGCAAGTAAGCAGCAATAGCAGAACCAACTACGACACGACGGTATAAGAAATGGACCACAATTATAACGATATGTTTACGTAATGTGTATACATAAACATACAGTTATAAATGTCCCCGTTCGTAGCCGCTAATTATAACAATATGTTTACTTTTGTGCTGTAACATATAGCTATAATCAGCGGTGGAAATATATTTGCGAACGTCGACCCTGTGCGGCTGTTTCTTGTTGGATCATCTGATCAGTCGGAAGTTGCATTGCAGAGGACAGTATATGCCTATTCAAAATATAATTATTTTTGGATAGCTCAACATGAATTTCCTAAGGGACCGTAGTTTATCATGCATTTACCAGTAGAATATGGCGCGGAGAAAATATTTCGCCGCATGCAACTACCGTCCGATTTCGACGAAAGAATTCGTGACTGTGAACTCTCTGCTTGGCAGAAACATAAAGAAAATTAAATAACTTCATGAAGGAGTGAGACATAGATTCTATACTAAATAAATAGTCCATATACCAGTTCCATTTAACTGAATTTATGGCAATTAATACATGAACTTACACTGCAATGAAGGATTTAATATGGATGCCGTTTTGACTCGCACTTCTCGTAATGAAAATAATTCCTTTGACGCTTTCACATACACGTCGCACAATAACTCTACTGCTATGCAGTATTGCACTTTTAGTATTGCACTTTTAATACTGAACTCGTACTTTACACTAAAATAATATTATTTTTAACAATAATAATACGGGGGCAAGACATGTGCGTCCGACACAAGTTACAAGAGACAAGAGAAAAAAAATGAGTAACCGAGTAACTGTTCATCGAGAATATCTCGTACATCAAAAGAATGTGTAAAAGTGTTCTTCTTCTGTCTGTTCTTCGCGCCGTGGTTTTCAAAGTCAGTAACTCACTGCATCTCTGACGGCGCTTCGACAATAAACAATTTACGTCACAGGTCGTTCACCTTTTACATTCTCGCAACATTAACTGCTAACTGTAGCTGTTGCCGAGCGACTGCTCGATTAGTGAATGATTTAAAATGATAAGGCAATCACATAATGTTACATTTCCTTCCATGGGAATCTTGGAAATCAAGATTACCAAGACTCAAATGTCGCCGTTAACATTATGGGATTGAGTACTTCACAGATTTACATTGATCAAACACAATATTCCTGTCATTTGATTATTAGGATTACACAAATATGGTGATCTCTCATTCATAGACAAAGACAATTCTTAAGGTAAAGATACAAAAAAAATTTAAAAACTAAGACAGTAAATCTACAAAGTTTACAATGGAGATTATACATTATGCTCATTACAGTCCTTTTTTCTTTTTTTTATTTACAGAATTCATAACGACCATCTTTGTGGCCTGAAGTTATTGTTCAGAGCTCATAGGCTCTTTGCTCCTGAAAGAAAACACATAGACATTCATCTTTCTGTACACACATAATTCTCACACATGGAATTTCTCACACGTGTCCATTCTCCATTTCTCACTAGTTGTCATAATTTTTACGCTTTCATTGACTGTGTATTTGAAAGGTAAGTTAAAGTTTGATTCTTCTCCAGGTGAAGCTTATCCCTTGAGAAGTCGGATCGCTGCTTTGCGTTCTCCGAGTAGAAAACTTTTCATCAGCTCTGGTCGGCGAGTCTCGCTCTCACGTTAGGTACACACGTTACATGTACCCACTAGTCTAAGAACTAAGCTTTAATCTAATTTTAGGACTTGGGATTCATAGGAATTTGACTTTGTCACTATTCGCGTGTGGTTTGCCTGTTCGCATTACATTCACGGGATATAACATTAGCATAGTAAGTGATATGTTGTGAACTCATGTAAGAGTCTTTTATTTTGGGAGCGGCTTTCATGGAAAGTACGTTTCGTCGAACTGCAGCGGGAGTGCTGTGCTAGTACAGCACTTTAAATTTAACGCGTTTGTTGCGTCGATGGACGTTGGCACAGGCTGATTGTTAGAGCTGAATCGCAACTCGAGGCGCTCACCAGCCTCCACGCGGTATTCCAGCTTTCCCGCGCACGGTTCAGTGAACACGTTGCGTCGATGGTGTTGTGGTATTTTGTGGTTTGCTGAGCTGGTGCGGAGGTACGAGGATTACCAGGGACAGAGACTCCATTGAAACCATCCCTGCCTCCACATTTTCCAGCCGATTTTGAAGATTTTAAGGTAGGCTAGCGCTCGCACTTTGCAAAGCAGCTAACACTTACACTTGATTTCCGATGCACTGCACTTAATCACATCAACGCCTTCGGTTACACAACCGGACTATCACTGTCCGTTTTACACTTTTTATCTTCATCGTGAATGAAACTATCTCTTACTTATAACAACGACGCATTGCTTCGTGTCTGTGGCAGACTTCCACAGCATTTTAAGCCTTCACTTATACACTACTATGTACACAAATTTTGTACAGTCTATAATCAAATAGTTTGTCTCACTTTGAAGCTTGCTAATTGAGAGCTTCGATTATCATGTCCATTTCAATTTCTGTTGCTTTGTTGGTTACTACCTTTACATTGTTCCATCATCTTTCTCTAAGACTACTTATGCTTTTAGTTCACAGTCACAATACATTAGTTTCTCCGATCTGTTAGCAATTATTATTATTATTATTATTATTTTAATTCATTTGAATCGTTCTTTCTATTATTTTGATTCATAAAAAGTTAGGCTATCACTGTCATTTCAACAAAAATTTCCTTTTTACTAGATGTGAGGATCAATCAATCACATTTGATCGCCCTCTCACATGAGAACAGAACACGATTCAAGAAAATATTCAAATTCCTTATCGCGATCTCGGTTTGCGTCTCGGATTGACTTTAAAAGGAAAAATAAAGACATTTCAAAACTAGCTTTTCCCGATTTCGTTCACGCGTTTCCTTTTGAAAATCGTATGCCAAACCAGCGTTCCACGTCAGCCGCACTTCTCAATCTGTGTGACGTCAAGTCTACGGGACGGGTTTAGGCGGGCTAGGATATTTACACAAATTCAGAAGAAAGACATAGATATAATAGTACATAGAAGAAGAAATCTAGCAGACAACACCTTGCTCCTTATGACTTCGAAATTAATTTTCCTTTGCGCTGTACGTCTGCGTACGCGCTGCAATTAAGAACTAGCTGCTTTGTTTTGCCGGCGGTTTCATTGTCATTCTTGATTTGACGCCTGCTTACGCTACACTGCATTGACCTCTATATATGACCTTAAGTCATCATTGCTTTGCCCTTGTCACTTGCGCTCCTATACTTGGTATTTATTTCACTTATGGCTTTGAATGTATCTGACCAGCGTATTGCAATTACAATTAATGCTACTTTGTTTATCTAGCTGAAGGATAGCGCTTTCGTGGTTATGTTGGTACTTACAAGTAACCCACGTGCCTCGTAAACTTTACGTTATTTTAATGCAGAGATGAACCTGTTCCAGATTTCTATGTACATTAGAACTTAATCTAGACATAGCTGCCTTAGAAACTAGTTACTTGTTTTCCTTTTTAGTGGGATCAGGAACCAATAATTGTCACTCGACCCTTGTCCTTAACGAAAATGAATTTCGTTTCTCGATCATTGCTCCTTGAACTTAAAAAAAATTTCTTACATACTGTGTTTTATTTTCACTTCTTTACCATTTCATATCGCAGAAGCCGGTTTGTTACGCACATCCTTCGCTTTAGATTTCATTTTTCTCTCTTAAATATTATCTCCTTAAAACTAAAGCTTAGAACTAGAGTTCTTGAATTTGATCACTTTCTTTATTAAACAATAATTTTTTTTCATTTGTGAGCTTGTCTGTACTTAAATTATGGCTCAAGATAACATATTTTAAATTCTCTGCTGTATAGCAAGATAGACTCACTGTCGTGTAATTTATTCTAAGCAATTTTTTTAACGAAGTCAGATCAGAGTGATGGTATAACCCTTTTATTTTTCCATTTGCGGGATCAGAAATCAGATAACAACCTGTGTGCGGTATTCGAAGGATCTCGTATGGTCCATTAAAAAGACTTTGCCATTTTCGATTTTTGCGTAAGAGCAACGATGGTTTAAAGTGTGTTTTTAGCAAGACCTCTTCGCCTACTTTATAAGTTAACACCTTATTAATATGTTTGTCATACGCCTTCTTGCGTAAATTGTCTTGGGTGGTCAACGTTGTTTGTCTTATTCTGGCGTCTAAACTAGCGCTTGTATTGTTACACTTAGGAATTGAATTGACCCATTCGTTTTTCTCTTGGTCAGAAGACATCAACTCACTCGGAGTGAAACCAATAGACAGGTGTGGTAGATTATTCACAATTTCCTCGAAAGGTGACACAAAGACAACCCAGCGAGTCTGCTGATTTGGTATATACGTACGAATGAAACGATTAAACTCCTTGAACACCCACTCAGTCTGGTTCGACTGCGGTCCAAACTTGGAGATAAGGATTTGCCTTATTTGATGACTAGCAAGGAAAAGTCTCCATCTTTTGCAGGCGAGTTAGACCCATTGTCTGAGAGAATTTATTCAGGTTTTCCGAATCTTGGAAAGTCGTGACGTTCTAAACGATTGATGATTAGTTGAGTGTTTGCAGATCTCATAGCGTACAATCTCAAATGTTTGGTAAACAGATCAGTGACAGCTACAAGGTACCTTAGTCCTCCACGACCTCGTGGGAGGGGTCCTGCCAAATCTATGCCTAGGATTTGTCAAGGTTTCCCTGTGATAATAGGATTCAAAGGCAGTACATTCGAGAGTTTAAAAGGTTTTGCCTTTTGACAAATGATTCAGTGTTTCAAGAGATTGTGAATTCTGCTATGGAGGTTAACGATGTAGCAGTACTTTACTATTTTACGCTTACACTTTTCTGGACCAAAGTGTCCCCACGAAATATGTGTATACCAGAGTAAGTTTTTACATATTCCTGCGGAATACATACTAGCCAATTTTCTGATGACAATGATGTTCGGTGGAAAAGAACTTGATTATGCAATTTGTAATATTTGCACACGCGATGGGTAGGATTAGTTTCGAGGATCTGTTTCACACCTCTCCATTTTGGATCACTTTCCTGCAATTGGACAATCCGGTTACAAAGATCACGAAAATCTTTCCGATGTATTGGATCCTTCATCAAAAGAATTCTGTAATTTGACATTTGTTCCAAAAGTTCAGTACTGTCCGAATAGCCTTCAGGCATGCGAGATAGAGCATTCGCAATGATGTTATCTTTGCCTTTTATACAGATTATTTCGAAGTCATATTCCTGTAAGAAAAAAAATGGTTCAAATGGCTCTGAGCACTATGGGACTCAACTGCTGAGGTCATTAGTCCCCTAGAACTTAGAACTAGTTAAACCTAACTAACCTAAGGACATCACAAACATCCATGCCCGAGGCAGGATTCGAACCTGCGACCGTAGCGGTCTTGCGGTTCCAGACTGCAGCGCCTTTAACCGCACGGCCACTTCGGCCGGCTATATTCCTGTAAGAAAAGACACCACCTCGTTAAGCGAGGATGTAGGAGTTTACACGTCAGATGAAAACTAAGAGCATGATGATCAGAACATACTTTGATTTTCTTGCCATTGATGTAGTAGTTGAATCTCTTGAAAGCCCAAACTACTGCAAGAGTTTCCAATTCAGTAACAGAATAGGATCGTTCAGTTTCTTTAAGAACCCTACTACCATACTAATTACTCTTATGTCTCGTTTTCCATTGGCTTCATGGATCTGTAAGAGACATGCGCCTCACCCCTGAAAACTTGCGTCAAATGACACACAAAATTACTTTTCCGTATCTGGATGATAAAGAATGTTGCTATTTAACCAAGCTTCTTTGATATCGACGAATGCCTTTTGACAGTCGTCTGTCCAATTCCACTGAGTATTTTTCTTTAACAATTTCAATAGATCAGGGTTGTTCATTACTTGCTTTGGTAAAAATCTTCTGAAGAATGAAGCGAGTGCAAGATAACCTTTAAGTTGTCGTTTTGAAGATGGGATAGGAAAATTTCTAATTGCACTTAGCTTAGCCTGATCAGGACGGATTCCGTCAGATGAAATGACGTGTCCTAAGAATTTGATTTCGGCTCTGCCAAAGTGTGTGACTTTTGCAAGATGGCAGTGACTCCGTATTCCAGGAATCGCTGAAACACTTTCTGTATTAGTTCAACGTGGCCTTCCCAAGTTTTGGTGGCAATTAAAAGATCATCAACGTAGAGAGTGACTTCATCAATAAGATCTGGACCAAGAACATGATCTAGGACAGAGATGAATACTCCAGAACTAACATTCAATCCAAAAGGCATGACCTGAAATTGATAGGATCTGCCGGCGAAGATAAATGCCGTATACCTTCGTGAGTTAGGATTTAGTCTCACTTGCGAAAATGACAATTTCAAATTTATGCTACTCAAATATTTAATTCAATAAAATCTGTGCAGGTGTTCTTCAATCGCTTCAGGTCTCGTTCGTACCGGCACAACAATTTTATTTATGTTTCGTGCGTCAAGTATGAGTCGTACGGTGTTATCCTGTTTCAAAATCGTCAACAAGGGACTACTGTATGGCGAATTAGAATACTCTATGACTTTCCAGTTCAGCATTTTCTTAATTTCATTACGAACTGCTTCACTTCTTGCATACGGTATGGGATATGTCGTGTGACAGAAAGTTTGGTGCTGCACCACTTCCATAGTATAATCATAGTATTTTATAATACCAGGTCGTTAAGAAAACACGTTGATATAGTGTGACAACAGCTTGAATAATTCCTGTCGCTGAGGTTCAAATAACACTATTGATTCTGCAGTCGTATTGGTTATTTCCTGCTGAGAGGGTAAGTCACTGACTGTTATTGTATCATTAAATGTATCACAGTTACCATAGAACAATTTGAAATGGTTACGACAAGGAGGTTTTCTGCCTATCCTTTGTAATCTAATGCTATTACAAGTGCCAAAGTTTTTTACTCTTTCTTTCACTAACTCCAGTGCAACTTCTGTCTGCTGTAGTAACAGTGTGCAAATGCCTGTATAAAGATCTATTCGGGCTCTATATCGTCGCAGAAAATCCATTCCCAAGAGACATGGCACTGCCAGATTCTTGACAACGAGAAAAATACATTTGATAGGTATTGATTGAATCTCCAGTGGTACCCAAGCTTGTATACTGACCTTTTGTGTCTGGGAGCCGATGACTCCTGTTATTGAACATCCTTGGACGGGTAATGTTGTAATTTTAATTAATGTACTAATTTGCTTATAGAAACATAAGGACATATCATTAATATTTGCACCTGTATCTAGGATTACAGTCGTCAAAATTCCGATTATAGGAAGTTTTGTCATAGCTTGCACTTGGTCATCTATCTGTTCATCACCGTCAGTCGTCTCTTTCTCTTGAAATAATTCTTGTCTCATGTCAATCCCGTCATTGTATCTCAGTACAAGTACGTCATGGTTAGTCTCTCCGTCGAAGTGGTCGCCCCCATTCTGTCTCACAGCAAAACTTAGGGAGCTTTCACATGCTGAACTTTGTTTTCCTGTTTGTGTGGTTTTGATTGGCCTTCATCATTAGAAAGTTCGACCAATCTGACACTATGAGAACACTGAGGAACAAAATTACTGTTATGCACAAACCTTGTGTCAAAATGTTGTTGCGTTTGTTCTAGTGTCCAATACGTGTTACTGTCTTCCGCGTTTGCGAAAAATACAGGGGGATTGTACTGCCTTCGCGGGGTCTGATTATTTTTATTACTATTATGATTTCCTGAATTGTTACGGTGAAATCCACCTTCACACTGTGGCTTGCCGTTAAACTGTGTTTCTGTACATTTCCTGCGCTTGATCTTCACTAGGCGCGGAGTTGTGTTGGTATGAGTGGGCGTTAACAGCTGTTTGTTGCTGCCCGTAATCTTGAGTCTTGGCCGCGCGAGTACTGTGCATCCCATTGCGACCCGCTCTGCTGTTGCCAACCTTTTTGACTGAAACCATTTCCAAACTTCTGCTTGTACGGTTGATTGGCGTACTGGTTACCAGTCGTGTTATACACGGGATTGAATCGGCTGTGTTGGTTATGTATATTCCTTTTGTCCGGATACCCATTTCCTTTATTTCCGTTTTGCCTATCGTTACTATTTTTGTGACCGTTCCCTGGCTTTTCATAGCCGTTACTCTCGTAATGTTGTGGCGAAGAATTGTGCGGAGAATCCAGCTTTTTGTTAGCTCTCATGTCCTCATAGATCAGGTCTAGGGAATCTAATATCGACAGAAAGGTATCTGGGTCGTCATCTGGTATGGCTATCAGCTTTTCACGAATCGATATGGGTAATTTAGACTTGAGAATCATAATTACATCTTTACTATTAATAGGGGTATCCCAATACCTGATTTTGCCAAGATATTTTTCGAAGCACTTTCAACTCCTCATACGTACGACACTTTAAATCGTTTAGGTTCCCCATATTGCCGATTCGCCACCTATATACCGGTAACAAATTGGATACGCTGTCTATCAATCCAAGAATTTGGAAAAATGCCAGAGAATCCACGATGAAAAACAATTGGGTGAATATTTCGTTTTTCCGGGTTAAAGGTTTGAAAAACTCGATGCTTAATCGTGCTTTCTTCCTTCATCATTTGTACTACTGACTCAGATTCTTGGTTTCGGTGATTAACTGGAATATGTGGTGGTGAAGTGTGTTCTTTAGATTCAACAGGTATTCGGAATTGCCGAAATAATTCATCTTCTTCCTCTGAGGCTAAAGAGTTAGGATAATTCGGTCTCTGTATTCGGGAACTACTACTCACTTGTGCCTTCAGGTTATTTAGTTGTTCCGTTACCTCTTGCTTCCAATTTGGTAATTCTTGCTGAAGGGTACGCCTAATGCTACCGAGTTCAGACATTCCGGTATCTCCGGAGCTTCCAGGAGCTGACAAGATACCAAGAGTGGTTGCTTTCGCAGTCTCTACTAGGTCTTTGTTAATTTTATTTTCGACAAAGTTGTCCCTTCCAGCAATCCAGTTCTCATACTTTTCTCTAATTTCTCTCTCATGACTATCTAGCCTCTCCTTTACTTTCGTTTCAGTTTCCAGAATCAAATTTGACATTCCCTCGGTTAGTTTTTGTACCTTCTTAGTTACTCTGTCTAATCTGTGAGTAACCGTGATTAGGGTGGAGTCAAGATTCTTGGTTGCGTTTCGGATGTCAGCTGTCTCGCTTTGCATGGTAGCTAAAGTGTCATTCAGTTCGAAAATTATTCCACTTCGCATTTGAGAAACAGCATCCTTAACTTGCTTTGCTACTTCTTTGGCTACGTTTTCTCTAACAGTTTTTATTTCTTCGCACACTGCAGAAAGTTTATCTTCAAGCGAGGCTAACATTTGTCTATTTTCCTCTTTAATTTGACGATTTTCGTCTTTCAAATCATTTTAATGGATTTCACCATTTGGCGATTTCCATCCTGCGTCATATGACTTATTTGACTCAGTAGCTGTTTGAATACATCGTCTGTCACTACCCCTGAATTGCTTTCACCTGCCTGCCTTGTAACCGGTATATGGCTACGAGTACTAGTGGCAGAAACTATGCTGGCATTGTCTAGCTCAGTATCGGTAACATTATGGTGTGAGGCACCAAAGTCCATCAGATTTCCCACTTCACTTTCTACAATTGTTTCGATTGGTGTCTCAGCCCTACTAATTATCCTGCGGGACCGTAAGCGACACGACACTTCACTCGTTTCATTCTGTTCATTTGAATCTAGTGATGACATTTTATCGACTGCCATAGCTCATTTATTTACAAACAGCAAGTCAATGAAGTTCGTTTGCGCTACGGCCATCAGCTGTAGACAGAGATGTAATTTATCGGTTGCGAGTCGGTTGTCACTGCTACGTCACAAGATACGAATGTCGGGAGTTGCACGTCACGAGGGCAAGAGACTATTCTGGACCGTAAAGAAAGTATGGCTGCACACTGGTCAAAATAAATGAAAACTAAGGCTGGTCAGCTACGTGAATAGGCAGCGTACATTTAAAAACAAGTGATATGCAATACACAACAATGGAATTTAAACAATACTTAAGGAAATTACCAGTCTACTGAATTCAAAGCAAATTTTTACTGCAACTACTAAAGATCGTCACAAATTGATTACTGTCGGCTGAAATTAAGGAAGCTTGGCTACGGCTAACGAAATTTAACTTACGCTGCTGATGACTGCCTTGGGCGTTGAAACTAGATTTTCGCACAAATTCAGTTCCAAAAAAAAAAAAAAAAAAAAAAAAAACTCTCTTCCGTAATTTTCTCTGAATATCTCGTTTCTTTAGCTCAATGTAAATTTTTTTGGATGATGTTTGATGCCATGTAACAAATAAAAAGCACAAGGTTAGCTACAATTCTTTATGAATATTTCCACAATGAGTAACTTATATAAATTTTTATTCCTTTGAGGGTTTTTTTCTTTTTAATTCGCGTCCCTGTTCGTGCGCCAATTATAACGATATATTTACGTAATGCATATACATAAACATACAGTTATAAATGTCCCCGTTTGTAGTCGCTGATTATAACAATATGTTTACTTTTGTGCTGTAACATATAGCTATAATCAGCGGTGGAAATATATTTGCGATGCCGACCCTGTGCGGCTGTTTCTTGTTGGATCGACTGATAAGTCGGAAGTTGCATTGCAGAGGACAGTAAATGCCTATTCAATATACAATTATTTTTGGATAGCTCAACATGAATTTCCTAAGGGACCATAGTTTATCATGCATTTACCAGTAGAATATGGCGCGGAGAAAATATTTCGCCGCATGCAACTACCGTCCGATTTCGACGAAAGAATTCGTGACTGTGAACTCTGTTTGGCAGAAACATAAAGAAAATCAAATAACTTCATGAAGGAGTGAGACATAGATTCTATACTAAATAAACAGTCCGTACACCAGTTCCATTTAACTCTCAATTTATTGCAATTAATACATGAACTTACACTGCAATGAAGGATTTAATATGGATGCCGCTTTGACTCGCACTTCTCGTAATGAAAATATTTCCTTTGACGTTTTCACATACACGTCGCACAATAACTCTACTGCTATGCAGTATTGCACTTTTAGTATTGCACTTTTAGTATTAAACTTTTACTTTACACTAAAATAATATCATTTTTAACAATAATAATACGTTGGCAAGACATGCGCGTCCGACACAAGTTACAAGCGACAAGAGAAAAAAAAATGAGTAACTGAGTAACTGTTCATCGAGAATATCTCGTACATCAAAAGAATGTGTAAAAGTGTTCTTCTTCTGTCTGTTTTTCGCGCCGTGGTTTTCAAAGTCAGTAACTCACTGCATCTCTGACGGCGCTTCGACAATAAACAAGTTACGTCACAGGGCGTCCACCTTTTACATTCTCGCAACATTAACTGCTAACTGTAGCTGTTGCCGAGCGACTGCTCGATTAGTGAATGATTAAAAATGATAAGGCAATCACATAATATTACAACCAACATTGAAGAAAGGGGAGAGATGCTGCATATGCCCTAGTTCAAAAGGAAATAGTGTGCAAAATTCCTTCCAACGCTTTATGCACGAAATGTTTAGGCGGAGTGAAGCTTAATGCTACAAAACATTTTGTTTTATAGTTCTGAAACACTGTTTACGGACGTATTCTTTATTTTACACAGTAATAAGTAAATGTTGCTTGTGGTTAAGGAATTTACAATTTTTTTACAATTATTTCGTTTTTATCATAGACCAAATCCACTTATTGACTAAAATAAATGTGGTACTGAGAGCCATAGGGGCCCAAAGTACAGACACAAAGTTTTGAGAAAAATAGATCTTTGTGAAAATCAAATTTATAGACAAACTACCAGTCTCATAGGTCTGAATTTCTTTTCACTAAGTCTCAATATTCTATCCTTTCTACGAAAAAATAATGTACCAAATTAAGGTATGAAATATCAATTAATCTTTAAGAATGTATTATTATTAATGTTATTTCACAAAATTTTCATATTTAAGCAGTGACAATAGTATCATTTTAAAGCTTTAAAGTTGTAAAGTAAAATTAGTGTGAAACCTAATCGGAACGTAAAGAACAGACACTAAATCGACCACACACACACACACACACACACACACACACACACACTCACACACACACACTTACGATCTATTCCAACACTTCAGAGGTCTCGTTATCACCATTTTCATTAACCTCATTATGTGCCTGAATCCGTCAGATTTCTAGCTTTAGGGATGTTTGAAGACACTGGTGTATGCCCGTCACTAAGGCAAAGTACAGGCGTTACAGGAGCGTGTGACCAGTTTATGTGATGCAGTCCGAGTAGAGCCATATGTATTTGAAAGAGAGCGAGGTGCTGTGCAAACAAGTGGTGAACGGTCTGTCAGGGTGCGTGACAACCACATGCAACAATAACCGTAGTGTCTGCTTTACATAACGGACAGATGTGACTCAGTGGACAGATTCGCACGCATCTCAACAAGTGTTGTCTTCCAGACATGTCTCTATACGAACTTTTCTTCTAAATTTATCTATTACTCTCTCCCGTAAGAATATGTGATTGTTTTTTAAACATGACACCGTCCAGATGGAGCAAAGCAAAGAAAAACCAGAGAGCCGAAGTTCTGGTGACCAGTCGGTGGTCAGCTCAGTGGTGAAATTTGTTAAACCTTTCGCGTCAGAAACAACCATTCAGACCACACCTCACTAAAATCAAACGAAAGAAGGCGTAAAATTATCTCAATCCCAGACTGAGTTAGTAGATAGCGAAAAAACTGACAGCAGTGACAAAAATTAGGTAAAAGTTAGGGAAGACATGGACGGAGAAAATGAAGAGCTCAGAGGAATGTAGAAAATCATGTAGGTAGCTGTGATATAAACGAAAATAGATTGAAAGACAGCTTATGGATCAACAGGGAGGAAGTTAGTTTTCTGACGTATCTCAGCAGGTTTTTCCCGTTCCAGCAAATCTGAGGGTTATATTAAATAAAATAAGAAGTGAATCATTTCAAAACTGTTGGATTACTTGCACTTTTAAGAAACAAAATGCGTTAACTGACACTTGACTTCTGATTGGTTCTAGACCAGTCACCCAAATAGTGACAGACGTATGAGAAACTGGATGACATACTCAACGGAAAACCAAAGTTTGTACTGGTTCTGCTGTAGACTCCGTAGCATAGTCACAAGTTTGAACAATTTATTTAAATTTGTCTCTGGTTTTCAAGCATTGTGGGAACGTAGTCCGAAAGCTTATAACCAACAAAACCTCTGAAAAACATCGGAATTGTTTCAAAAATGGAAAAGCTTAAGAGGTAGTCCGATTTCAAACAGAACGATTGATCATGTTACGCAGCATCTGAAACAGAAAAACGAAAATGGAGATATTTTAGAAAGACTGTTATGCGTAACTATGTTTTGGGCTAAGCGTAATCTTCCATTACGCGGCCACAGAGAGCACATGTTGGCAGAAAACAGGAAATTTTCATCAGTTTATTAGACTGCTATCGTAATATTGTACTATGAGGGCACTTGAGCAAGGCAGAACACTCCATTCTGTAACAGCCGAGCTTAAGTTTTAGAAGATTTCAACGCCCACTACAGAAACGATTTCATCTCACTTTTGTGTTGGCTTGTTTAGGAAAACATTTTCAGTGACATTAAAAAGTCGATATAACTTTGTATCATCGTTGACACCAAGAAGGACACCTCGCACATGGATCAATCAGTGAAATCTTTCGTCACGTTAACACAGGAAACATAGAATTAAAAGTAAAAGAGTCACTTTTAGGCTATTTTCAGCAAACTAGGAACAATGCGTTGTCATAGCGGAGGTTGTTTTCCGTGTTACTGAACAGCGTGGTCTGGCTGTAACAACGTGCCGAATACAAGAGTAGGACATTACGCCTACTGTGACTGGTGTGCATTCAGAGTTCAAGCAGGAATTTATGGAGTTAATCATACAGCCCCCTCCAGCCAACAGCCAAGCCCCTCCCCCCGTCGCCCCAATCCCCAGGATGAACCACAACGGAGGGGTATCTGTTGAGAGGCCAGACAAATGTGGTGTTCCAGAAGAGGGACAGCAGCCTTTTCAATACTTACAGGGGCAATAGTTTGCATGATTGACTGACTTGGCCCTGTAACATCAACCAAACCAGCCGTGCTGTGCTGGTCCTGTGAACAGCAGAAAGCAAGGGGGAAACACAACCGTACTATTTCCCGAGCCCACGCAGCTCTACTGTATGGTTAAATTGTGATGGCGTCCATTTGGTTAAACTCTTTCGGAGGTAAATTAACGTTCTACATAGCGCAGCGTGGAATGCTAAAACCCTAAGTCGTGCATGTAGGTTCGAAAATTTCAAAAGGAAAATGGATGGGTTGAAGCTGGATATTGTGGTAATTAGTGAAGTTCGGTGGCACGAGAAACAGGACTTCTGGTCAGGGTTGTAAAAAAAAAAAAAAAAATATATAGGAGTAGATTTAATAATAAATAAGAAAATGGAAATGCGACTAAGCTACTATGAACACCACAATGATCGCATTATTGTAACCAAGATATACACGAAGTCAACATATACTACATTAGTACAAGTTTATATGCCAACTAGCTCCACAGATTATGAAGAGAGAGACAATATATATGATGAGGCAAAATCAATTACTAGGTTAGTTACGGGAGACGAAAATTTGATTGTGATGGAAGTCTGGACTTCGATAGTAGGAAAAGGCAGAGAAGGGAAAATAGTAGGTGAATATGGACTCTGGGAGATATTTTAATTTGTAAGACTCTGCCTACAATTTATTGGCTATAAGTTGTAGATTAAAACAGAAGACATTGCAAACAGGTAGATGGGATCTAGGTAAGATGAAAGAAGCAGACTGTGTTGAGAGTTTCAGAGAGAGCATTAGGCAACAGTTAACAAGAATAGGAGAAAGGAATACAGTAGAAGACGAATAGGTAGCTTTCAGAGATGAAATAGTCAAGGCAGCAAAAATCAAGTAGGTAAAAGTACAAGGCCCAGAAGAATTCCTTCGAGAACAAAGGAGATATTGAATTTAATTGTTGAAAGGAAAAAAATATGAATATGTAGCGATTGGAGCAGATCAGACTACAAACTTCTAAAAAATAAAATTGACAGGAAGCGCCAAATGGACAAACAGGAGTGGCTTGGAGACAAATGTAAGGATTTAGAAGCATATTTCACGAGGGGAAAGACAGATGGCGCCTACAGGAAAATTAAAGAGGCCTTTGAAGGAAAGAGAAGTAACTATGAACGGAAGAATTATCAAATTCTGTAGACGTATTCCTGTAAACCCAAAAAATGTTGTCTAAAAAGAAAATTCTGAAATCCTGAATGTAAGCTGAGATATGGGGTAAAATGCGAGGACGTTTGCATCAATTTTATGTTATACATAGGTAAAGAATTTAAACAGAGAAAATATTGCAGTAATGTATTGAATAACTTCTTAGATAAGGGTACATATATTACTCATCAGGTCTACGACGTACCTGCGTGGATTCAGAATCTGCTTTCATTGCTTAAGACCCCGGAGCGCCATTCCATCTTCCAAGTGATCCTCTGGCG
Organism: Schistocerca americana; assembly: GCF_021461395.2. NCBI lineage: Eukaryota > Metazoa > Arthropoda > Insecta > Orthoptera > Acrididae > Schistocerca > Schistocerca americana. The sequence continues at coordinate 201,048,482 of NC_060127.1, forward strand.
ACACAAGTCGAGCCGTGCACGACGATGCAGTGGCGTGAGTGAAAGAGGGGCCAGAGGTCTCCGTGCCCGTAGTGCCTGTGGGCCCTCGACCTGTCAGTGTCAGTGGGGATGTTCACGTGACCAGTGACATCAACATTATCAACATGTGTGGCAGGACCATCGCTCCATTCGGAGGGACACAATCTGACGCCTTTGAAACGCGCTCAGTTGGCTGTAGGCGGCACGAGTGCATCTCCAGGCATGGCTGCCTGGTTGCACCTCGCTGAGCCTTCTGGCTGTGAGCGTTCCCTACTAAAAGGTAAACACAGATGGCGCTCTGGTAGCTATGCCACTGTTGGTGGACGACGTTGAAACCATTATCAGTGCATCTGCTATCCACCAGGTGGCGTACTTGGTAATCGAATCAAAATCAACGCCGTCTCTCCAGGTGTGCTGATTTTCTGCTCCAGCAGTTTATATGTTTGAATGTGGATCTTGGGAATTTGCCTTTAAGACTCTTTACCAAGGACAACTTATTTCCTGAAACAACTTGCAGTGCACTTTTTTGAGTTCTTCGGTGACAAAATCCGTTTTCCTCTTCTTTCGTGATACAGACTTGTAAACAATTAGAAACTATATCAGAACAGCAAACAGCAAAAAAAAAAAAAAAAAAAAAAAAAACGGTAACACATTAAATTGAGCTGCAAGTGAGAACTGGACTGATTAGCAAAAAGATAACCGAGCTATAGCACGGCAAAAACCGTAAAGTAATTCGTCTTCGCTGAGCGATAGCCGATAGTGCTATGGATATGTAGATAGTTTAAATCCATCGTTAGCTTCGTTGATTGCTGATAGTGCAATCCCTTTTTCGTTCAAATGGCTCTGAGCACTATGGGACTTAACAGCTGAGGTCATCAGTCCCTTAGAACTTAGAACTACTTAAACCTAACTAAGCTAAGAACATCACATACATCCATGCCCGAGGCAGGATTCGAACCTGCGACCGTAGCGGACTCGCGGTTCCAGACTGACGCGCCTAGAACCGCACGGCCACACCGGCCGGCAATTCCTTTTTCGTCGTATGATTGAAAATCAAAGTATTTCACTACTTGGCAACTGTCGCTTGTAATGTCATTTAAGTAATGAGGTGTGTAGATCCCTCTTTGGCTAGGTCATTCACTCCAAATGCAGATCATTCATACAAAGTACGTAAATATCATGTTAATAACACACAGAATGCTGTATAGGGATTTTAACATTGTAGGAGATTACATAGGAAGTAATTTCTTAACTATGGTAAAGTTTACTCAGTAAAATTTCTCTTTTCGTCATTCCGCATGTTTCTTTGTCAACATTTGGTATACTGGTTGTTTATGTTTGACTTTACATCGTCATAATATGAGACTAAACGAGATATGGGTTGAAAGAAAGTGCCTTAGCAAGTTTTCATTCATTACATCGAGAAAAGAGAAAAGCTGACCAGTCAATTAGTACTGAATCACGTCTGAATCCATCCACATGAGCTTCAGATAAAAAAAAATGGAGGTTCAAAGATGGTTCAAATGGCTCTGAGCACTACAGGACTCAACTGCTGTGGTCATCAGTCCCCTAGAACTTAGAACTACTTAAACCTAACTAACCTAAGGACATCACACACATCCATGCGCGAGGCAGGATTCGAACCCGCGACCGTAGCAGTCGCACGGTTCCGGACTGCGCGCCTAGAACCGCGAGACCACCGCTGCCGGCAAAAATGGAGGTCCTCAAGAAGCAAATAGAGACAATAAGGAACAGAAATATGGCGCAAGAAAAGTACCAATAACTAAACTTATGTATCAAAAAAAAAATTAGTTATTGTTACATGAAATATAAGGCTGAAATGACTGTGCACACGCTAGACATAAAAGGTCAATAATGGAAATGGTGTCACGTGGAGTGCAGGAGATACTGCTAAGGTCCTTTCATCAGAAGCAACATCTCCCAGTGTATAGGTACAATTATTTGTGGAGATAGAAGCATTATTTGCTTTGTAATCCAACGCTCCAAAAACAAACTGAGGTATTTCGCTGTAATAACGGGATTTCAAAAGAGATTGTAAACCCAATTACCGCTAAAACAGAATTAATTCTCGAAGTAAAACCAGTAATCATCTTTTAATACCCACAGGAAATGTGAATGTCATTTCTTTCTCTTTCATCTGTAGCTCCGCTTAACTTTCAACGTCACGAGAAGTGAACAACGTAAATTACCTTTTCAGTCAGCTATGCATCAGACTGGATTCTGATTCTTCCTATTAAAACGGAAAAGAAAACTTTCTTCAAAACGTTAACTTCAACGTAATTTTATACGTTAGTCATAATTATTTCCACTAGCTGCTATCATGTTACGACGCAAGTAAAACGAGAATTGTAGTTCAGAAAGAAAGTTTTGCCTCCATACATGCGTCTAAATAGCCGAGAAGGTCCAGGAATACCCCCAAACTCTACTCACGGATACTTATTCCGGTTCAGATGTAAATTAACTAATTTTGCTGAATTTCATTCGATCAGTATTTCCTCAAAAAATACTTTTTAAACATGCCAACAAAATTTCCCGGTTTCACTGTGTTGTTTTCCCATCGAATGACACACCAAAATAACAGATACATGCACATTCTATATTGTTCTCTGGGAATTAAAACGACTGAATTTACATCTTACGACTGCGTCGTCAGCTGTCGCGACGTGCAAAAACTGAGAAATTGTTACTGAGAGCTGAGTCTGTTTTGATACTGTAAGTCGACAGGTTACTAATTGCAGATCAACAACATTTTGACGATTTTTGCTCTATCTCATAAGAATTGCGTGCATGCCTCTCTGCTTCAACTGCACCAACCGTTTCCTGTGCAGTGCTATCAAAACTGTGGCTCTGTCTGCACAACGTACCTCCATGAAACACTATTATTCAGTTAGGCATGACACCTTACAGTATTGTATCCTATTTCCTTTTTCTCAGCAACTTCTAAAATAGTATTTTTGCGTTTAAAACAATTTTTGTGTACAGCTTTAACTTCAGCAGCTACTCTGACATCATTTTCAACGTATGGTTGTATATACTCGTATTCTTGCTTCTGGCTCGGAGTATTGCTTCGAAATTTTCTTTTCCAATTAGGAAACAATTACTACCTTTAGAAATATTTCTTGACGACAAGGCAAGGCATTTATCTTTACACACTGAACACTGCGACAGCACGCAACTATCTGTTTCTTGCCCGGTAAATATGTTGTTGTTGTTGTTGTTCTGGTCTTTAGTCCAAAGACTGGTTTGATGCAGATCTCCATGCTACTCTCCCTGTGCAACCCTCTTCAGCAGCTCCGAATAACTACTGCAACCTACATCCTCCCACGTGATCTACCCGTCTAATCTTCACTCTGTACTGAGCACACCATCACGTATGTGAAAGTATCTTAACTACAACACCAACCCTCTGTTTCAGTGCTTTAAGAAGATTATTTGTGGCACTGAAGAATTATCTGATTCTATGGAAACTACAGAAATCAAAGGAGATGATCAAACTTTGGTGCCTGCAATGTTTTGATTTATCATTTTTGCGGTTTTTACGTTTATAGGCTTTTGTCTTAGGTGAAGCCAACCACTGTGGAAAAAAGTACAACTATGAGCAATAAGAAAATCATAAGTGGAGTGAATAAGTGGAGTGATAGCTGCAGACGAAACGCTGATATCGCATTAGGAATAGAGAAGGTCAATGTTAGAGTGCATCGACAGGTTTTTACAAGAAATCGATACACACTGTAAAGCCATGAAATGTCTGTCATACAGATTTGCTGTTTGAGAGACCAGCAGTTTGACTGAAACCTCAGAAACGGAACTTCCCACGACTGTATAAAATTCAATATACAGTTATGATCTGTTAATAAATATTCTGTATCCATCTTCACTGTAGCCTATTTCAGTACTCAAGGCAGCTCTACGAACACAGTTTGATTTTATCAGTACCTCTGGTACATGTACAGAAATACTAGTTCCATATAACTTTAAATGTCTGACATTAGATTTCTTCCCAAAAAAAGCCATTCTTCTTTCAACAGTATTAACTGAAATTCTGTTTTTAAGGTATGCAGCTGCACAAACTACTTCAGGCAAAACTGCCCTATTTACTCTTGTTTCAGAGAATAGGCATCGTGACATATTCATAATCGGCTTGTTGTCTTGTAAACCGATAAACATCCGAATTTAACCGTTCCTTCCCCTTGTTCGCACCTGAATTTCTTAATACTATTACCAGTTAAATTTCCAGTTTCATTAACGTATTCCCCAAAACACTCATAAACCTGAATTTAAAATTTGACAGTGTAGACTGTACCTGCTTTACTACTGTCATCAATAAAAGTGAGAGGGTGGTTCCCCCCACGAAAACTTTCAGTTCACACCATCGTCGATGTGACTGTAGCATGTATGCATGCTTCTGGCATCTGTTTGTCTTACGGTGAGCCAGGTTTATCTGTGCTGTATGTCCAAACCGTACGGATCAACGTTCACGAAAAGCTGCCTCACTGGTTTCTCTGGCATTCGCTGTCATGAAGATCTGACGACAGTGTACTTTAGGTCCTTATGGTTCTCAGTGCTTCCTCTCATAAATTCTTACTCCAAATTTTTTGGGAATACGTATATGTGCTAACTGATGCTTACATAATATACTCAAACCTTAAAAATTTACTGCCAGATCTATTCCTCCTTTATTGAGATAATATCCTAACTGTTCACACTATTAACATTAATCTCTTCCTTATAATTTATAATTGTCATTTTATACAGCCTATCTTCTTTCAGTCTAATCGCTAGTAACTTATTGTGCTTATCAAATCTTTTAGAGATGTTTCCTACAAATAATATGTTTTTCTGTTACTTACAAGTGTATAATCAAACCTCTATCCATGTCTTTGACGCAAACTATATTTCTCATATTGGTTGGAATCATGTCATCATGAACTGGAAAATATCTAACTATACTTCCTATTTTTTTAGACTGCTAAACTTTACTGTCGGCATTTTCGATATTCACAGAAAGCATTAAAGTTATGTACACATATACATAGTTTCCACAATTAACAACAGTATCTGTACAAGGACTATCCAGTGTCCAGGGAGTCGGGACTATGCTACATCACTTATCATTATTACATGCTTTCGTGGGTTGTACCTCCGTTGCAACAATGGCCACGCCGGTTCTGTTCCGTTGATAGCCTCGGCGTCCTGGATGACGACCGCCTCCTGAACCACGCTGATTACCTCTACCTACCATGCGACCAGCTGTTGTTACCCACACTACGCAGCTCGCTTCGCCCAACTGTCGCCACGGCTGCCCGATGATGTACGCCACGAGTCCATTAATTTCTGCTTCTTTCCGACTTACGCCATTCCCTCTAAAAGTACCTTTGTTTGCCTCATCCACAAATTAACTATTCCTTGTAGCTCTCACTCGGTTTCTTCTCAGCGTCAAACGCATTTATTGCAAAATGACTTGAGCCTCGTCAATGTTACAAAATGGGGAATCACTTGCTTCAGTTTCTCTGAACTGATGATTTGTGTATTCTACACATTCAATATTTTTCAGCTTCAGTTCCATCCTTGCCTTTTAAATCAATAATCTGAATTTTGCTTTTAACGAATTTGACTATCTTATCTTCTTCTTTCTGAGCATGATCAAGGGCCCTACATAGCTGAAATATTCCGGGGAACGTTTTCAACATGTACTTGAGCTGTTTCTTTTCCGTCACTTTCGCGCCCCCAAATTTTAATTTGTTCGCTTTTTTTTTTTCAAAGAAACTGAAAAATTAGCTTTAATGATGGAAGCAGAAGTAAGACGAGACTTAAATGCCTCAGGGAGAAATTTAATCGGAAGAAAAGACTGAACAATTTATTTATTTATTTATTATTAGTCCTCTAGATCATACATTTTGTACAGTAAAGCACATCATGATACAGGACATGTCAATTTGAAAATTATGTTAAGAGGGTGTATGATTAGAGTAGTGGTGCATAGCTCACATAGCAGAATATGTATGTATGGGATATACAGACAATATATAAAAAGTGTGTTGTGTGATGAGAGATGATAGTGGTGATACATACTTCACATAGCAGGGTACATATGAGAGATACAGTTGTTGTTGTTGTGGTCTTCAGTCCTGAGACTGGTTTGATGCAGCTTTCCATGCTACTCTATCCTGTGCAAGCTTCTTCCAGTACTTATTGCAACCTACATCCTTCTTGGTGTATTCATCTCTTGGTCTCCCTCTACGATTTTTACTCTCCACGCCGCCCTCCAATGCTAAATTTGTGATCCCTTGATGCCTCAGAACGTGTCCTACCAACCGGTCCCTTCTTCTTGTCAAGTTGTGCCACAAACTCCTCTTCCTCCCAATTCTATTCGATACCTCCTCGTTAGTTATGTGATCTACCCATCCAATCTCCAGCATTCTTCTGTAGCACCACATTTCGAAAGCTTCTATTCTCTTCTTGTCTAAGGTATTTATCGTCCATGTTTCACTTCCATACATGGCTACACTACATACAAATACTTTCAGAAACGACTTCCTGACTCTTAAATCTATACTTGATATTAAAAAATTTTTCTTCTTCACAAATGCTTTCCTTGCTATTCCCAGTCTATATTTTATATCCTCTCTACTTCGACCATCATCAGTTATTTTTCTCCCCAAATAGCAAAATTCCTTTACTACTTTAAGTGTCTCATTTCCTAATCTAATTCCCTCAGCATCACCCGACTTAATTCGAATACATTCCATTACCCTCGTTTTGCTTTTGTTGATGTTCAACTTATATCCTCCTTTCAACACAACATTCCGTTCAACTGCTCTTCCAATTCCTTTTCTGTCTCTGACAGAATTACAATGTCATCGGCGAACCTCAAAGTTTTTATTTCTTCTCCATGGATTTTAATACATACTCCGAATTTTTCTTTTGTTTCCTTTACTGCTTGCTCAATATACAGATTAAATAACATCGAGAGAGGCTTCAACCCTGTCTCACTCCCTTCCCAAGCACTGCTTCCCTTTTATGTCTCTCGACTCTTATAACTGCCATCTGGTTTCTGTACAAATTGTAAATAGCCTTTCGTTCCCTGTATTTATCCCTGGCACCTTCAGAATTTGAAAGAGAGTGTTCCAGTCAACATTGTCAAAAGCTTTCTCTAAGTCTACAAATGCTAGAAACGTAGGTTTGCCTTTTCTCAATCTAGCTTCTAAGATAAGTCGTAGGGTCATTATTACATCACGTGTCCCCATGTTTCTACAGAACCCAAACTGATCTTTCCCAAGGTCAGCTTCTACCAGTTTTTCCATTCGTCTGTAAATAATTTGCGTTAGTATTTTGCAGCTGTGACTTATTAAACTGATAGTTTGGTAATTTTCACATCTGTCAACACCTGCTTTCTTTGGGATTGGAATTATTATATTCTTCTTGGAATCTGAGGGTATTTCGCCTGTCTCATACATCTTGCTCACCAGATGGTAGAGTTTTGTCAAGACATGGGATCTCCCAAGGCCGTCAATAGTTCTAATGGAATGTTGTCTACTCCAAGGGCCTTATTTCGACTCAGGTCTTTCAGTGCTCTGTCAAACTCTTCGCACAGTATCATATCTTCATCTTCATCTACATCATCTTCCATTTCAATTACATCGCCCTTGTATAGACCCTCTATATACTCCTACCACCTTTCTGCTTTCCCTTCTTTGCTTAGAACTGGGTTTCCATCTGAGCTCTTGATATTCATACAAGTGGTGCTCTTTTCTCCAAAGGTCTCTTTAATTTTCCTGTAGGCAGTATCTTTCTTACCCCTAGTGAGATAAGTCTCTACATCCCTACATTTGTCCTCTAGCCATCCCTGCTTAGCCATTTTGCACTTCCTGTCGATCTCATTTTTGAGACGTTTGTATTAATTTTTGCCTGCTTCATTTACTGCATTTTTATATTTCCTCCTTTCATCAATTAAATTCAATATTTCCTCTGTTACCCAAGGATTTCTGCTAGCGCTCGTCTTTTTACCTACTTGATCCTCTGCTGCCGTCACTACTTCATCCCTGAGAGCGACCCATTCTTCTTCTACTGTATTTCTGTCCCGCATTCCTGTCAATTGTTCCCTTATGCTCTGCCTGAAGCTCTGTACAACCTCTGGTTTATTTAGCTTATCCAGGTCCCACCTCCTTAAATTCCCACCTTTTGGCTGTTTCTTCGGTTTTAATCTACAGTTAATAACCAATATATTGTCGTCAGAGTCCACATCTTGTGTTTGTAGTAGCTTACCCACGCTCCTATTTTTTTTAATTCATTATTAAACGTACTCCTGCATTACCCCTATTTGCTTTTGTATTTACAACCCTGTATTCACCTGACCAAAAGTCTTGTTCCTCCTGCCACCGAACTTCACTAATTCCCACTATATCTAACTTTAACCTGTCCATTTCCCTTTTTAAATTTTTTAACCTACCTGCCCGATTAAAGGTTCTGACATTCCACGCTCCGATCAGTAGAACGCCAGTTTTCTTTCTCCTGATAATGACGTCCTCTTGAGTAGTCCCCGCCGGGAGATCCGAATGGGGGACTATTTTACCTCCGCAATATTTTACCAAAGAGGTCGCGATCATCATTTAACCATACAGTGAAGCTGCATGGCCTCGAGAAAAATTACGGCTGTAGTTTCCCCTTGCTTTCAGCAATTCGCAGTACCACAACAGCAAGGCCGTTTTGGTTAGAGATACAAGGCCAGATCAATCAATCATTCAGACTGTTGCCCCTGCAACTACTGAAAAGGCTGCTGCCCCTCTTCAGGAACCACCTGTTTGTCTGGCCTCTCAGCAGATACCCCTGTATTGTGGTTGCACCTATGATACGGAGATCTGTATCGCTGAGGCACACAGGCTCCCCACCAACGGCAAGGTTATGGTTCATGGGGGGAGATACAGACAATATAAATCATATACAAGAATTAATTAATCTTACTATGTAGAAATATCTACAACTGAAAAAACGGCTTATTACAAGTAATTAAAATTTTGTGGTACATACTTCAGATAGCAGAATACATATGTGAGATACAGACAGAATATTAGTAAGATATAGTAATTAAATTATCTTACTAAGTAGAAATATCCACAAGTGATTAAACACCTTATTATAAATAATTAAAATTTTGTTTCAAGAAATTCATATACACAATAGAAACAGTGATTTAGTAGTAACTGATTTAATTTAATTCTCATTATTTTTGGGTTTTTGCTTGTTTTTATGTCTGTTGGGAGGTGGTTGTATGTTTTAACGTTGATACACTTAAATCCATTAGCATATAATTTTGGTTTGTGAGCTATAATTTGTAATTGGGTTTTGTTTCTGGTCACATGTGTGTGGCGGTCTGCATTTCTGTCGAGGGATTCCAAGTGCGGCGTGTAAAATAAGCTAGGTCCATTATATAGAGGCATGGCAGTGATAGGATTCTTAGCTGTTGAAGTAGTGGTTTACAGTGTGCAGTTCTTTTTATTTACATTTCATTATTCTTACCACTTCTTTTTGTAACCTGAAAATTCTGAGAGATTCAGAGCTATTTTCCCATAAGATCAGGCCAGAGCTCAAGACAGACTCAAAGAGGGTATGGTACACCAGCTTTGAGGTATCTACACTGGCTGTGTCTTTTAATGATCTTAATAAATAACAGATTTTATTAAGCTTTTGTGACAGTGCCTCAATATGTGGTTTCCAATTTAATGTGTTACTGATAGCAAGTACAAGAAATTAGGTGTCCTGCCTGTTTGTAATGTCATCTTTGCCAATAACTATAACTGCATTGAAGGGTATAAGATTTTTTCTAGTGTGGAAGTTCATGCTTACATTTTTTTAATATTTATGAGTAGTCAATTTGCTTCAAACCAAGATTGTAATTGACAAGTAGTTTCATTGACTGCATCTTGCATTGTGTCACCTCTACTGGTTATCAGAATATTTGTTTTGTCGGCATACAGAAAGGAACTGGCATTTGGTATGGGTTTGTAATGTTGCCCTTGGTGGACGAAAATAAAAAGAATTGTTATTTTTTTTTAAATGTCGAAAAAGTGAATATTTTGGTGGACCACTTGGCAACAGAATCAGGGACTGATTACACTATTATAATAACATGCGTCGAGCATTAAATATCTGAATAAGAGCAGCATATTTATATATATTTGAGATCGTTCGGATGAAACATTATCATTTCTGTGCATTTTTATAGTTGCGATGTAGTCATACCCAGATCAACACTAAGGGACCAGAAGATTTACAGAGTTTAAAAGAAATGCAACACTACACAATTAAAAAAAATGGTTCAGAAATAATAGGAAAACGATAATGTTCCTTCTCCTCATGCTGCGTTCGGCCCATCAGCGTGATCGCAATTTCTGGTTATGAAGTAACACAAAATAATTATCCTTCAGGTAAATAAGGAGATGGAAATCATCAAGGTTAATTTACTAAAATAAGCATACTTATCTTTATCAGACTTTTTTTAATGCTACGTACCTTTTCATATTAAATTACAATAGATGACCATTGTGATTAAATACTTTATACATAACATTCAAAATGTCCTCTTGATGCTGTCTGTTAGTAATCAGTTACAAGAAACTACATGTTTTCTGATTGAAAAAATAACAATTAGCATATTCACTCAATATTTTCACATGAAGTATAAAATACCGTTGCGGAACGCAGCAAGTCCGCGTCCGCCTTTCATGGAATACAAACAGTACAAGGTGAGGCGCCAAATGCTTCATTTGTCTTGAAACAACAGAATTCTTTTTTATACCATTAATTGATACAGGTACATAGAGATTTACAGGCACCGCGCAAGAACGGCAAAGATAAAGAGTAATAGACTCTGTCGCTGCTATGTGATGGTTCATTTCTTTTACTTTACAATTGTTCGATAACTTTAGGCCATAGGGCGTTTACCATTGAGTGTATGTTAATGTTTGTGAGGCGAAAATTACTAATATTACACTGCCTCCCATGAGGAGGGAAGGAATACCGAAGTTATTACTTTCGTCCTCATGGCAATTGGAATATTTGTAATTTTCGGGTGTAACATACAGGTTATTAAAAGTTTCATTTCACATTCATTCCAAAATAAAAGAATTAACGTTTCAATTTGTAATTATTGACGGTGGGTCATTGTGAATTTGTTCTGTGTTTTATCAGTGTTGGTATGGATTCAGCCTTTCTTGGTGATTCCTAAAATTGAGGCTATAATTACACATATTTACAAAATTTATAAGGAAATAGTCACACTTCATTTTTCATCGTTGCAAAAGTATCACAACTGGCACACAACTTTCTGTTTTGACTGTATTCAGTATATTGTCATCGTCTTGTCAATCGATTGCCTTGTCCGTTATCGCACTTAATTATACATTTATTTTCGCCGCACATACACTACTTATGATATACTTGGATTGTAGAGCGGCCACTGGTCATGGCTTCGACAAGGAAGTCCATATCTTTCACTTTCAGGGCTCGAGTGTGGCTCTCCGAATTATTTCACATATGAAAGAGATAAAATATCTTATATTAGAATAGCTTACAAAAGTAATTTTATATACATGTGGGGTGGGATATAGGAAGGATCGGATTCTTTGTCGTATTTTCGTGTGCTTATTTCATTCGTATCATGACCTCTCGTTAAAGTTTACTTTTCAACAGTGTTCAGAGGTGAACTTGTGACTTATCTCTGTGTACAATCAGTCATTATACTAATTACGCTAACTTCTCTATCTTAGAGTCTCTCAGAAGGTTTATGATTCATACAAAAATGTTTGCGGTACTGGGTGTGAATGTTTTTGATACAGAATGTAGCGCACAGCAACTGCTGTTGGCGGTTGAACGTTTACATTATTTCGTCACATGGTGGCTGTCCGCCTCCACTGTTGCGAGCAGTCTTGAAATTCTGTGCGCGCACACGTGACCGGAGCTTAGTTGCAGAGCGTTGATTTCGCGTTTGAGGTGCCGTGCGTCGCTTTTGTTCGGCGGATCGTGACTTTGTGCTTTTTAGATTGCTGGAGGGAGCTGTTGCCACCGAAACTGCCTCACATCACTCCCTGTCCACTATCTAATTACGGATTCACACGTAAGTGGTAGCTACCGCTGCAACTGCATGTGTGGAATGACACTGATTATGACACACTGCACACATCAATGAATTTTTCACACATATGGTACAGTAGAATACTGCCACTGAAAATCGTCGAACTTTAAAACTTCACTTGCGCTGTGGTGAGCGTCTGCGTGAATGGTGTATTAAAAGAAATTCTCGCTTCATAACATCACACGGTGTTTAGAAGTTGATTAACATACTAATATTTACAAGAGTTCATTTAAGTCGAGAAATAATCTAATTGACCACTTTGAATCAGAACAATTGTTTCTTAATTAGTCCTTTTTTTTTACTATTTTTGCCTACGGTCACAGGTAAGCTATTAAAAGTCCTTTTTCTTTGACCAAATTCATTCTGATCTCCTTTAAAAATTAATTTCATTCATAGTAATCTTTATCACGTTTGCTTATCAATTTTGTAGGACCAATACATTTCCTTAATGCTCATCTTATTTAGTGACTTGTGAGAGGAGCTTCATTTATGTCAAAGTTTCTCTCTTATGTGCTTATCTTTAAAGAAAGTTCGAGGACAGATTTGAAAATAGCAAATCCGCCTCTGGATTTCGTGTAGAAATACAAAGTCGAAAGGGAAAAGTGGGCAAAACGGGCCTACTCGGGATCGTTGACAGAATTTAAATTACTCCTCAACCACGACGAAAATTTAATTTACATTACGCATTACAAAAGCAATTTGCGCGTCGCGAACCTACTCATTTTTATACGTATTGCCTCACTTCCCAAGCACACCTGCATCTTTGCAAGTTGATCTTGGGGAGTGGATAGGATCAAGGATTTTAAAGGATTTGCACTTACTAAACGGACTCAATAATCACATAATCACAGAGAAAACAATAAATATTGCAGTGCGCACTTAAAATCTATCACTTCAAGTATGTATATCTAATATGTATCTTGCTGCAGCTGGCTTACTACTCTTCATTCATTTCTTAGACTAAGTCAAGTTTACGTATTACGCATTTGGGTATTATTTGTCATTTGTATCTATAAGCCTCTCAGTAGAGTGTTGTTGTTTACTGCTGTGGCGATCTGTGAAGCTTGGGCGAGATTCTTATTCTATTTGCTGCTAGCTTGTGAATTTGCAGTATCGCTGATGCTCAATAGTACCGTGAAGTTGCCATAATAAACCATGTTACTCACATGTTCTTTTACTCAGCTTGTTTATTGTCTGGACTCATCTTACTTTGCGTTATACAATAAACTTCCTTTTTATTCCATCACGCTTTTACTTATGGTTAACATCAGGTCTTTTTAGAACAATTGCACTTCGTTAACTATCTGTTCATGCTTAATCCTAGGTATCTGTTTACTTCAAAGAGATGTTATTTTATCGCTGGCGCAACACTGTGCTGGAACTTACAAGTTAAATCTACCGACTGTTTTGCGCTAACAGGTGGTGCCTTATTTACGTCACTTTTGAAAATACGGAATAACCTCATGGAATCGAATCTTTTCACACTACTTTCCTATTTTGTCTGGAAGTTAAGTATTTTCTTTCAAAACAGGTCATTAATTTGACCTAGATTAAATTTCACTGACTAATACTAAGCACATATAATCATCATTTTAATATTACTGTTTAGCGAGAGAAGTGCATTATTCGCTCCTTCCTGCTCATTTTCAAATTACTATTTAGCGAGAGAAGTGCATTATTCGCTCCTTCCTCTTTCCCATTTTAGTACTTCGGGGCTAATTAATACCACTCGGGTACATCATTTTTCCTACATACTGACTTATAACTAAAATTGAAAATCGCCTCTAGGACATGTCCTCCCGTTTACGTAAAGATTATTCATATACATACTTGTCTACAACTTATTCTGTATTTTATTTTCCAGACGCATTGTTTTAATACATAGGGTTTCCTTTTAGCACCGGTTAACGTTCGTAGTCAGTTCAGTTCAGTTCTTGTCAGTCATTGGTTAATCGTGATCTCCAATACCTTAAAATTTTCTTACAGCTAAAATTAACTTAATTCCTGGCGTTATGAAATTTTCTTTAATCATGATGGTGGAACAATCGTTTGATTTTATTCGTGGCAGGGTCAGATAACAAATAGCTACCAATGTGTGGTTTCCTCATTATCACAAAGGGACCTTCATAAATGTTTAACAACAGGGATGGTTTAAAGTGAGTCCTGACTAATACATTTCCTCCTTCTTTGAAATCGATAACTCTGTTTACCTTCTTATCAAATGCCTTTTTTCCGAGGTTAGCATACGTTGTCAATGACATGAGAGCTTGCCTGATTTTTGCGTCTAGGTCCAATTCGTTGTCTTGTAACTTTTGAAGGGAGTCTATCCACTCATTCCTTTCTTTTGATCTTGACATTAACTCATGTGGCGTGAATCCGGTCGATAGATGAGGAAGGTGGTTTACAATCTGTTCGAAAGGTGTTAGGCAGTCTATCCACTTAGATTGCTTATTCGGAATGTACGTCCTTATAAATCTGTGAAATTCTTTGAAGATTCTTTCTGTCCGATTCGATTGCGGTCGAAACTGGGATATCAAAATGTGTTGGATTCCATGGCGAGCAAGAAATGCACTCCACGGGCGTGATGTGAAATTTGAAGCATTATCGGACAAGATCGATTCTGGAACCCCGAATCGTGGGAAATAATTATTTTCAAGGCGACGAATTATCGGATGTGCACAAGAAGATTTCACTGCGTACAGTCTTATGTGCTTAGAAAAATTGTCCAGGATTGCTACTAAGTATTTGGTGCCTCCCCTACCGGTGGGTAGTGGACCTGCCAAATCAATACTAAGAAGCTGGTTTGGCCTTTCAGCAATTATTGAGTTTAGTGGGATTGAAGTGGAAATGTTTATGGATTTTGCCTGTTGACAGATGACACAGTTTCTCAATAATTTATGGATTCTCTGATGTAGATTCGGAACATAACAGTACGTCGAGATTTTCCTTATACATTTTTCTGGTCCGTAGTGACCCCATGAAATGTGAGTGTACCACAGAAGATGTTCAATGAAATTTCGAGGGATGCAAACACACCACCTCTCAGATGACTCAGACGTCTTATGAAATAGCACTTGGTTATGAACTTTATAAAACTTTGAAAACTTATGGGCTGGATTTTCGTGAAGAATTTGTCGAACCTTTTTCCATTTTGGATCTGTATTTTGAAGAATCTGAATCTGCCTACATAACTGAAGAAAATACTTTCTGTGAATTGGATCTTTCATTAACAAAACTTTATAATTAGACATTTGTTCCACCAGTTCGCTGGTTTCTGGTAAGCTCTCAGGTGAGCGAGAAAGTGCGTCTGCTATGACATTATCTTTACCTTTTATATATATAATGTCAAAGTCATATTCCTGCAGGAATAAGCACCATCGAGTAAGACGGGGATGTTGCAACTTACATGTAAGGAGGAATGATAAGGCTTGATGGTCTGAAGAGACTTTTTCTTCCATAGATATAATAGTTAAATCGCCTAAAAGCCCATACCACAGCGAGTGCCTCCAACTCCGTAACCGAATAAGACCTTTAACTTTCCACACTTAGATAACACTCGACTCGCAAAGCTAATGACTTGGATTTGCTCGTATCCATCTACTAACTGAATCTGGAAAAGACAAGCGCCGATACCCACAAAGGAAGCTTCTGCAGTAATGCAAAATTCCTTAGCCATCTGAGGATGTTCGGGGATGTCACTGTTCAGCAAACTGTCTTTAATTTTCTGAAATCCGTCTTGGCATTCCGGCGCCCAATTCCAATGTGAAGTCTTTTTTAAAAGGTTGTGAAGAGCGGGATTGTTCAATACCTGATTGGGAACAAAACGTCTGAAAAATGACGTAAGACCGATAAATCCTTTTAGTTGCCTTTTTGTAACAGGGGTTGGAAAGTTTTTTATAGCAGACAATTTTTCCGGGTCAGGTTTAATTCCTTCAGGGGTGTGTCCTAAAAATTTAATTTCACTTTTTCCAAACTTGGATTTCTTAAGATTTGCTGTAACACCATACTCTCTGAATCGTTGAAATACCTTTTGCAGAAGGGCCACATGATCTTTCCAGTTTTTCGATGCTACAAGATCGTCATCCACATAGACTGTTACCTCATCTAAAATTTCAGGACCTAGTACATAGTCAAGGGCAGAAATAAAAATTCCTCCACTCACATTTGGTCCAAACGGTACAACTTTGAAACGGTTAGATCTACCTGCAAATATAAACGCAGTGTACTTCCTAGACTCCTGCACAAGTTTTACTTGCCAGTAACTGCTTTTCAAATCAGGGATGCTCAAATACTTAACTCCATGAAACTCCCGCAGATGCTCTGCAAGAGCCTCTGCTCTCGTTCTTATGGGTACTATAATTTTATTGATTAATCTTGCATCTAGGAGTAGCCTTACGCTACCATCTGATTTTACTACAGACAATAAAGGACTCGAATAATGTGAATGAGATACTTCTATCACATTCCAGCGTAACATTTTCGTGATCTCGCACTTGACAGCTTCGCGTCTCGCGTATGGAATGGAATAGCTTGTTCTACAGTAGGCTGAATGGGGCAGGACATCCATTCGATATTCAAAGCCTTTTATTAGTCCAGGTTTCTTAGAAAATACGTGAACGTAATCTGTTAACAAATTGTAAAGCTCATTCTTCTGTTGTTTGGATAATTCAGTGGACTCTGACCGGGAATCATGTCTTTATACTCATCGTCATTAACACTTTCAAGATCTGTCATGTCTTCTGTCTGACTATAGTGTTGTCTTTTAGTCCATGGCCGTACTGCTATTTGAAACACCCCAAAGTTTGTCTTCGCCTTACTTCTTAACAAATTTACAGTTACTTGTTGCTGACTCGCTACTAGAGTACAGATTCCACACTCGATGTCAATTTTAGCTTTCGTCTCCCTCAAGAATTCCATACTCAGGATACATGACACTGATAGGTTTTTAACAATAAGAAAAATGCACGTTACTGAAATAGACTCTATCTGGATTTGAAGCAGAGTCTGAAGATTTACACGTTGTGTTAGTGGACCAATTGCTCCCGAAACGGCGCAACCTTGAATTGGAAGTGATAAAACTTTGCATACAGAGGATATTTGCTTAAATAAACATAAAGATAAGACATTTGTATTAGCTCCTGTATCTACAATGGCTGTTACTGGTATGTTGGCAATTGATACTCTTATGGAAACTTGAACTTGTTCGTCCCATGCGTCATCATTGTCTTTCGTCTCAGTGTCTGCTACTAGATCATCCCGTAAGTTTGTCTCTTTGTCATACCTAATTGCTTTAATTTCGTGTGGACTAAGGGACAGGGTGCCCCCATTCAAACCTGCAGCGTCCTCTAGGAGGCTCAAAGGTGCTGCTTTTAATTTTCCACTCGACGCTTACTTTCCTGCTGATTTATATTTCTCAAAGTTTCTTCCGTCTCGAACTGGTGTTGGTTCTGTGATACGAACTCGGGTGGAAATGGATCTTGTTGTCCTAGCGTATTCGCTTGCGCATAATAAATTTGCGTATTATGCGGGCGTTTAGGCGTCAGACTTCCCGAAGGTCCGTTCGCTTGTTGCGTGAAGTGTGTATTTTGTGGCTGGAAAGTATTTTGCTGTGGCTTGTGTTGATTGTAACCGTTACTGAAAGGTGTACGTTGGTCTCCACTTTGATTATGCCATTAATTTCCTTTCCACTGGCGATTTGAATCGTAAGACTGATCGTTTTGATAATTACCGTTGATCGGTTGGATGTTTCCATATTGCTGGCGCTGTGTATTATAATGTGCATTTCCGTACTGACGAATTATATATTGGATTGTATCTCTGGCCGTTATTGTACTTATTTTTGTATTTACTGTTGGAGTACGTAGTGTGTTTGTTTTTGAAACCATTGTAGGGTTGGTACTGTCCGTCGCTGTGACGCGCTTTCACTCGGCCACCATTGTTGCCTGCGTATTCTGTGTTGTGCTGGCCGCCTGCACTGAAGTGGGCGTTGCCAACATCAACTCTAGCGTCCTCGTAAATTAGATCTAATAAGTCTAACACAGATAGGAAAGTGTCCGTATCGTCCTCAGATACGTTTACTAACTTTTCTCCGAACGCAATCGGTAGCTTAGTTTTTAGAATCGTAATAACGTCTTTGGTGTGATCGGCGAATCCCAGAACTTGATTTTGGCATTGTAAACCTCTTTTCTCAGGCGCTGCTGCACACCAGACTGCAGAATTTAGCCAAAAAAATCTGTTCAAACTCTTTGTAACTTTCACAAGAGTCGACCATTTCGGTTCCCCATAAGGCAGCATCGCCTACGATAAATCCAGTAACGAATTGAATTCGCTGGCGATCACTCCAGCTATTCGTGAAAATTCCTGAAAAATTTCGGAGAAACACTATAGGATGAATTTCTCTTTTCTGTGGGTGAAAGGTCGGAAAAACACGATGTTTGATCACGCTTTCCTCTTGCATCAAACTGACAAAAGTGGGTGGGCTGGTCCTCTGGTTAAATTGTGCTTGTATAGAACTATGAGTTTGAGCGTTATCAAATGGTGAACGGAATGTACCTGCTGTTGTTCATTACATCGTGGTGAATTATTCCACTCTCCTGACACGGGTGGTGGGGAATTTTCAACCTGACATTTTAGTGTACGAACTTCATCAACTATCTGTTGACGCCATTCAGGTAAATCTTGAGCTAACGCTCGCCTTATCTGGCCTAATTCTGACATGACCGTTCTCCAGTTTTTCCAGGGGCTGCCAATATTTCAAAGGTGACATTTTGACAGTTTCCCTGAGTTCGTTCTTGACCTTGTTTTCTATCAATCCGTCTTTGTTTTTAATCCACTCTTGGTAGTGGTTGGACAATGCTTCAGCATGTGCCTTAACAGTATTCTTTATTTGATCCTCTACATTAAGAGTCTCAATCTGTTTGGAAAGATCATCAAAAACATTCTCGATCGTGTCTACTGCTGCTTCAACTCCATTGACCTCATCAGAGATTGCAGTATAATCTTCTTTTAAGGTCGCATCTTGTTTTTGATATTCCATCACTTTTGAATTTCTCTCTCCCTTGGCTGCTTCAATTTTTTCATCTAAACGTTTTGAAATATCCTCTATTTTTGCCTCTACTTGTGTGTCAATTTCTAACCTCATGGTCGTGATCTGACTACTTATTTGGCTTTGGACATTACCCAACAGTGTATTTAAATCAGCTGTTATGTCTGCCTTTAGTTCGGCCTTTACCGAATTTAACCGTGTATTTAGGTCATTTATCTCCGTTTGCAGATCTATTTTTACTGAATTTACGTCCGTTTTTACTGAATTTATGTCTGTTTTTACTGAATTGCACAGGTTTGTAAGGACCTGATCTTTATTATGCCGTCTTTCGGCCTTCTCTTTTTCTTTGCGGGCTTTTTCATCTAATCTTCCTGTTTTTGGCTTTCGAACTTACGTTCCATTATTGCTCCGATCATTGCGGCCAAGTCATTTTCTTCAAAAGCGGGAATAGTTTGCATACTAGGACCGGCTTCTGAAACTTCGGTCGAGGCTGTTTCTGCCTCCGCTCGTGTACCTATCGCGCGTGATCGTAATGGACAGTGAGGTCCATTCGCATCACTGCTGTCGTCTGCTTTTGTTTGTGTCCGCTGTTTACCGTCAGCCACGTTCATGAATTATTTGTCAAGCGCCAAAATGTTACAGATATTGTTTGTCACTGCTGTCAGTCGTTTGTCTGTGACGCAGTGCTATGGCTTGCTGGGACCTAAGATGAAATTTTAACTCTGGGTAACAACTGATGTTCATGTACGCCAAGAAGACAAGATGGTTCCTACTAATTACAAACAAATGGAATATCACACGTTTTACCAGTTTTTAGCGTAACTATCGCCATATTGTAAAAAAAAATTTTGATGCACTGACAACAATGGTACACTTTCACTGAATTTAACTACATAAGAACGGACTATGGACAAATTGAAATAAAGCTGTTTCAAGGCAAGGAGAGACAGGTTTACGTTCTGGTCAACTCGAAATATGCAACGTCACTACGAAAGCTTGGCTACTGCGTATAAAAATTTCACTTACTATGGCTGTCTTGATGGTGATACGGCTGGATACTCGTTTTTTTTTTTTTGTAATTTTATCAATCGTTCGTCTGAATTAATTAAAAGGTTTTCACACGTCTCTTTCTCGGTTGAATTGCATCCACATGAACAAATGAAACAAGTATTAGAACAAGCACTGAAAAATTGTTAAACACATACATGAAATGATTTTTGATCAAGTCCCTATTCGGGCGCCAAGTGTAACGTTGCCCTTGGGGGACGAAAATAAAAAGACTTGTTATTTTTCTTTTAATGTCGAAAAAGTGAATATTTTGGTTGGCCACTTGGCAACAGAATCAGGGATTGATTACACTATTATAATAACATACGTTGAGCATTAAATACCTGAATAAGAGGAGCATATTTATATGTATTTGAGATCATTCGGAAGAAACATTATCATTTCTGTGCATTTTTATGGTGCGATGTAGTCATACCCAGATCAACACCAAGGGACCAGAAGATTTATAGCCTCTAAAAGAAATGCAACACTACACAATATTTAAAAAATTGGTTCAGAAATAATAGGAAAACGATAATGTTCCTTCTGCCTCATGCTGCGTTCAGCCCATCAGCGTGATCGCAATTTCTGGTGATGAAGTAACACAAAATAATTATCCTTCAGGTAAATAGGAGATGGAAATAATCAAGGTTAATTTACTGAAATAAGTACACTTATCTTTAACACACTTTTTTAATGTTACGTACCTTTTCATATTAAATTACAATAGATGACCATTGTGGTTAAATACTTTATACATAAAATTCAAAATGTCCTCTTGATGCTGTCTGTTCGTAATCAGTTACCAGAAACTACATGTTTTCTGATTGAAAAAATAACATTTAGCATATTCACTCAATATTTTCACATGAAATATAAAATACAGTTGTGGAACGCAGCAAGTCCGCGTCCGCCTTTCATAGACTACAAACAGTACAAGGTGACGCGCCAAATGCCTCATTTGTCTTGAAACAACAGAATTCTTTTTTATACCATTAATTGATACATATACAGAGAGATTACCAGGCACCGCGCAAGATCGGCAAAGATAAAGAGTAATAGACTCTGTCGCTGCTATGCGATGGTTCATTTCTTTTACTTTACAATTGTTCGATAACTTTAGGCCATAGGGTGTTTAAATATTGAGCGTATATTAATATTTGTGAGGCGAAAATTACTAATATTACAGGTTCTGGGAGACCATTTATGAACAATATGAAAATAACAGGGCCAAGAGCGGATCCCTGAGGGACGCCATTTGTTGTATGTAGTGTATCTCACCTGCAGTGCCTGGATGTCTTTGATTTTCTTATTTCTATGCATTGCTTTCTATCACTAAGGTATTTATGGAACCAATTGTGGTCTACACCTGTAATCCCACATTTCTCAAGTTACATAAGAAGCAGCTCGTGGTCGACCACGTCAAATGCCTTGGACTGATCAAGAAGTATACCAACACCAGGTATAAAATTTGTCGCTCTGTCGCTGTCACTTTTAACATCAGTTTCCCTAATTCGTTTTTGCACACCCTTTGCAATGCTATCGATTCCTTGGAGTATAATACATACATTTTTTCATTATTTCAAATGTAATTTTCTTATTACTCATGAATTCCAGTTGATTCTTCGAAATCGTTCCACATTTGTAGTTCATTGTAGTCAGATATTTTTCTTCGAAAGTATTCGATTTGTCCTTGCTTGGGTTTGCCCTCGAAGCCACTGTATAGCTTTTCTTCATTTTCAGAAACATTCCATTCGCCGTTTTCAGTTCCAGTAGCCTTCTCCACCATACTCTCGTATCTTAATGTCAGCCATGTCCAATTTCATAAAGCACACTTGTTGGGTGGTTGTCTTCATTTTAGTACACAACTGAGCACTGCTTTTTCAAATAACAAACTTCTTTTTACTCAACAACAGTAAACTGCTACCGCGTTAAGAATATTCGTTAACGACAAGGCAAATATAATTTACATCTATCTTTATACAATAAACGCACGGAATGGAACCAACTTCCTTATTTCAGTAAACATACGTAGTGTCGATATAAATGTACCACATTACAACTACAGTATCAGAGTTACCGTTTTCGTTTGTCATTATCAAATTGTCAGTACTACAAATGGGTGATAATAGTACATTTTCTCCCATAACAGATTTTTTCTGAAGAGAAATTTCTTCCCCGTGTTTTCCTGCCAAGACTTGATGCTCATCAGTGTTACGAAACATAGAATCACATGCTTCAGTTTCTACGAGCTGAGCTTTGGTGTATCCTACATATTCAACATTTTGCATTAAATTTACTTCCGCATCAGCGCTCGTTATATAAAGTGGAACACACCGTAGGGTTGAGTACATCAGTACTACAGACATTACAGTGAGGCTTAAATCATCGTCTTTATGTACAGTATTACCAACATCAGCGCGTCGTTCACGTTCCATCTGCCGTGTGAAGTCACAGCCCACCAGCACTCTGGCAGCTTTCAAGATGACAACACATGCTTGAGGCACTGGATTAGTGTGTGTGTTGTAGGGTGTGGGCTGTGTTTAGAGAAAGGTCTGCCTTTTAAGGTTTTTGATCCATCTCATTGTGCTAATTCTTGAGGTCGTGTTCTGCCAAAATGACGTCTATAATTATGTGATACCATTGTCACAGTATTGAATTCTGCATACCAAATTACATACTGCACGTTCTCCTAGTCTATCGTCATTTTGATGCATTCCAAGTCAAATCTAAGACAGAGCTGAATTTAAAATAATTTTGAGACCTACTCGATGTTTTACAACGAAGTATAAGAATGGCGCATAAATTCGTAGCGTTCTTGTTTAGCGTGTTGCTATGGGTTTATGTACTGATAGTCATTTTCCATTTGTGGTTCATTGTTGCTGTTTGAGTTTACATTTTGTCATTTTGTCAGCTGGAGGTACTGAGTGGAGCTCTGGATGCTAGAAAATGGAGTTCCAACTGGGGAAATCGGAACATTCTTCTGTTTGAGTTCAGTAGAGAGTGACAGCAGTGGAGATATCCACAAATATTTTCGCCGTGTACAGGGATTACGCCAATGGACACAGAACGGCAAAGAAAATGGACAGGGCAGACAAGCCTCCAAACAGTACTTTGTATGAAGTGTCATGGGCGTCCAACCATTTAGCGACTAGCGGTATTTTCACTGGGCTGCTTCTCTCTGTAGATGCTTACGACAGTAGCACGTGAGCATTCGACAAGCTTCGCCGTTTTCGAGATACTCGTTCCCAGGCCCTGCCTTATAGTAACCTGCCCTCTGCCTTCGCCCGGGTGCCCCCGCCCTCGTGTTCTGCTCACACACGCCTGTTACGGCACGACGCCGCCAGGTGGCTCGCCTGTCCGTGAGGCTCGCGTTGCCAGGCGGTGGCAGCAGCGGCAGCAGAGCAGGCGGCGACGGCGGCGGCCATGGCCACGCGCTCCCACTGTGCGCTCGCGGCTGCCCTGCTGGTGGCGATGGCGGCGACGAGTGAGTCAGTCAACTGGTTTAACACAATGTTTTTACAGATTTTGTCTTCGTTATCAAGCGTTAACCAATGCATCATTTGATTTGTGTTCTTTTCTCCTGACTAGTTTATAATGGCCTACTATGATTTCCATCCTTTGTTATTTGCTGTATACAGGTGTGTTCAAAGAGTGTCGGGAACTTTTAATTTCTAGTATTGTATTAGTCCAATTCTCTCGATTTTTCGTTGTTGTGGCGGACAACATGTCAAACTGTGTGTTCACTAATCGCTGTATTGGACGTTTAGTGGGGCGTCAATTGTCACGTAAGTTAGTTGTGTTTGCCTATGAGTAGCGAATACTGATTTGTCTTCAAAATGCGTCAGAGAATTAGCATTATATTTTGCTATCAAAATGGAATAAAATGTAACCAAGTTTTATAGAGCACTTGCCCGCGAAAGGCAAAGGTCCCGAGTTCGAGTCTCGGTCCGGCGCACAGTTTTAATCTGCCAGGAAGTTTCAAGTGTTATAAACGTTGAATATTGCTTTTGGTCAGTCTCTTATGTGTGGAACAAAGGTTTCGAGAGCTATAAGCGTTTTGGAGATGGGGGTGAAAAATTTCAGGATGACAAACTTCATGGCCACCCCACAACATCAACAACCGACGGAAGCGTGGAAAAATCGAAAGACATGATTATTTGAGAACGTTTTGCTCAGTGTTTTCTTCAATTTTAACCGTGTATTGGCTCTCGAGTTTTTGGCAAAACGTCAAATTCAGTTAGACTACTACCCACAACATCAGTGCCGTTCTCTAGAAGCAATCCGAAAAAAACTCCAGAATTTGTTGCGAAATAATTCGTGGCTTTTGGACCACAATAATTCACTTGTTCATACTTCATTGCTTGCTCATCAGTTTTTGGCAGAAAACAACATTCTATTGATGCCCAGCCTCTACATTCGCTATATATCGCCCTGTGTGACTTTCTTCTGTTTCTAAATGAAGCGGACTTTAAAGCGCCGTCGTTTTACAAGCTTAGATGAGTTTAAAAGTGCATCGCTAAGAGATCTACGTGCTGTCGCAAAGATATAGTTCCGGAAATGTTCAGGGAATATGAAATAGCGGTGGCATACGTGTATGTCAAGTAATGAGGACTACTTTGAAGAAAATAACATTAATGTAGACGATTAATGAAAGTATTTCTAGAAAATGAAAATTACCGATACTTTTTGGAAAAACCTCACATACTTAGCAGATATCACACTAGCTCAATGGAAGATAGCGTTAAAATGTTTCAGATGTTCTACAACTATTAAGTAAAGTTAAGTAAAACAACAGGAAAACTAAAACAGATTCAGTAGAGTATGTAGCTGGCTGATAATTTACGGAAAGCGCGAATCAGACCGCAACCCTGATAACACGTCAAAAATGTCACCCTAAAGTTTTGGGGAACGCATCGAATGTTCACAAAACCCTAAGAGTCGTGTGACTTTCGCTTGATCGTCAATTAAAATAGAGAGTCCAATCTGTCTGCAATGAGTTGCCGCCCTTTCATCTGAAAATAGTATTCATTCTAGTAAAAGGTGGCTTACTGTGATCTGTGCACCAAAAGGGCTACACATTGGAGAGTCCACTAGAGCGAGAAGCCAAGCGAGGTGGTAACACGTGAGTAGATGGCGCACTGAAATATCTATTTCATGTGCCCTCGTTCCAAGTATCACTTAAGTTGAAAGAGGAAGTTCTGAGAGAGTTGCGTTACCATGTGCTGTCTCTTCGTGGAGGATTCAGAGCAACGAATCCAGGGGTGGCTGAGAAATACTATAGGAAGGGAAGAAAGGGAAGCGTGGATCAGTATATAAAAAATTTTGTGCAGTGTTCACAGTCTACAGAATCGAGTTTTAAACTGAAAGACTACCAAAAGTGTCAAAGTCGTATGAAATGATGGGTGAATGGTTTTTGATGGTTTAGCTGGACTTAACCAGGAAATTTTTTTGTGCTAACAATAAAGATCACTTCTCTCAGCATTCAGAGCTGACACCTATACCGAACCAGGATGCAGTTATAATCTCACAAGCAATGGTCAACAAGTGACTAAATGAGTTACAGGAACCGGAGATGATGATTACTGACCAATGGACGAATTTTAAGTTAGATTAGATGAAGAATAGGCTTCACTTGCAGTAAAACTGTAATGCTGAATGGAGACATAGGATAATCAGGAGAATGCTAAGTTACTGTGTGAACTCACACAACAATGATTGGGACACAAATATTTCTTTTGCCTTGGCTGTGTAAAGTTGAAGCTCCAAAACAGTACAATATTGTCTCTGTTGGCGGTGGTGTATGGAAAAAAAATGCAATCACACTTTGATAAGATTAAGGTGAAAAAGGCAAGGGTGGAGAGTCAGTACGCGGGTTCACAAGAACAGTGCAAGAAGTCTGGAAGTGGCTCCAGCAGGCGAACCCAAAGGCACTAGTGAAACAGGAGGAAACTGTGAAATGGCTCTGAGCACTATGGGACTTAACTTCTGAGGTCATCAGTCGCCTAGAACTTAGAACTACTTAAACCTAACTAACCTAAGGACATCACACACATCCATGCCCAAGGCAGAATTCGAACCTGCTACCATAGCAGCAGCGGGGTTCCGGACTGTAGTGCCTAGAACCGCTCGGCCACCCCTGCCGGCAGTGTGAAATTCACAGGGATCTTACCGCATTGTAGAATAGGACAGTGGATGATGTTATCCAATCCTTGCATACAGAAGGGGAAGACAAAGAAATTTTGTTAAAGTAATGGTTTCTGTTTGGAGCCCAGTGACATGAGCTCTCTGAAGGGGGAAAGGAGGATGATGATAGTCCGTGTCATAAGGTTGGTGTACACTGAGGTCGAGGATGGGAAGGATCCTAGTTATGGCAGTGTTGTACCTATTTTCCTTGGGCAGAGTGGAAGTGCTGTGGAACCTACGCCTGGAAAGAGGAGTTCTCTATGTCAGGCAGGAAGATCTGGTGATTACTAGCCATCAATGGACGATGAGTCTAGTTTTTAATGCATAGGAATGACAAAATTAAGTAAGGACGCTGTAGGAGGTGTTTTCTGGTTGTCGACGGAAAGTTAAGAACAGAAGAGTACTTGGGGAAATTTTGGGGAGTGTGAGCAATAATGAGAACAGATGTAGTAAGCAGTGGAAATTGTATCATGTTGGCTACAGAGAGAGAAGATAAGTAGGATACACGCTGTGGGGAGGGTTTTGAAGACTGTGTTCGGGACAGCGGATGCCAATGATGTAAGAGAACTAAATGGGACGATGGAGGTAGAGGAGGGGGTTGACAGAGGGTAATAATTCAGTGGTGAAGTGTCACACGAAGTAGACAGCAATCTTGGAGAGCGGAATATTAAATCGCGTATGCTTTGCAACTCTTTGCAAGCTGAGAAGTGAGATGATGGAGTACACAAAGGCATTGGACGACACTGCGAATCGAGACCTAGGGTCCTTTCAGGCATGAATAAATATGTTGAATGCAACAGTAACAACGATAAGACTGCTGCACTAGCGAACAGTGTTTGTGACTTGGGAGTGGATCTGACTAGCTTTCATGAGGCTATTCATCACATTTCCCACAGACTGTGACGTTCCCTCGTGTTGTCGCCAGAATAGCTTCTGCCTGGGTTGAGGAAAGTGCAGGGAGAACTGACGTCAGAACTGGGGTTGGTATGGGAGCTCAATCGGCAGAGTTTGCCTTTTTATTATCGTATGACGTCGGTAGATCTGAGGGTGGACTAGGCACAGTTGTACGTACTTGTTAATATCCTAGTGACGGGAAGACATACACAATTTACTTGTTATACCATTCACCCCTGCGCAGTGAAATGGCAAGTGGGGATAAGAGGGGTGCCACTGACTTTTTAAGAGGGGTACACACATGTGGTTATGACAGAGAGAAGCTGTAACAGTTGTCAGACCGATAGGAATGCAGTGTGTCCAGCTCGAGTGTTTCAAACTGGCGCAGACGCATGTATGCTGCAGCTATTCACTGGCAGAACAGGAGGACAGTTTGTCCAAAGGATTTTGTGGAACTTACACGTCCTCCCCAGAAACCAGAACTGCCCTGGATTTATTCTGTATGGTGGTAGTGAGGAATGCTCACTGGAGTGAGGCAGTTGGAACTGAGAGGTAGTGGGTTGTTGTTTAACGGCACAGTATGCCACTTAACAGGGCCAAACTTCTGTCTAACAGCCACAGTGATAGGAGTTACTCACTTGAAGAGACACAGCTGTACTAGTGACACGAACCACCTCAAACCAGAATCTAACCTTCCTGAACCAAACGTCGAAACCAATCTTGATACATTTCCTGAACCAGGTAAGAGCCACACCAGTTAAGAGCCGTTCTGCAGAATGGTTGATGTACCGTGTTGAACAATACTGGGAAGGCCAACAACGAGTGACTGTGACCTCGAGTGTCACGATGCTTAGTGCCATAGTGGCTCTAACTCTACTTTGGATAGCTTTCATCTGTTTGGTCATCCCACCAGACTCTTGTGACATCCTTCGCACGGTCGGTAAGTACAGAAGCGAGAAACAGATGCCATTCGTCGACAGGGAATTCAGATATTAGATTATTTCACATCTAACGTCAAACTGTAAAAATAATACATAACTTTTCTTTCTGAGGTTGGAGCATCTGGTAACAGTAGATTTCAATGTAGAATTGTACACAGGTACAAAAGATTTATAAATCTGTCACTCTTCAACACAACCTCTATTCATAAAATGTAGAGACCTGTCCCGTATGAAAGTCCATAAATCTTATTCTACTGGCAGACATACAAAAAGGGGTCAGCGCATGAATGTTCGAACTTGAGTAAACCTACCAATGGAGCTGCAGAGAGAGGATACTTACGAGGGTTGTACGAAAAGTAAGGTTCCCAATGAGCTACAGCCTCGAGGGAAGGTGCTAGGCTAAATCCGACAACAGTGCCGTGCGCAGTGCTTTCCCCACTCTCGAGCCCGCCCATCCGCGAGTCCGCGGTTCGATACGTCGCTCAGTATTGGCTTGGCAGCCTTCAGAGATGGAAGTGTTGATCACCGCTCCCGCCAAGTGCAAGGTTCGAGCAGTAATCCGATTTCTCCACGCAAGAAAGTTACCGCCCGTAGAGATTCATCACAAACTGACTGAGGTTTATGGGGAAGAATGCATGTCCATTCAGCACATCCGCAAATGGTGCAGAGCTTCCACTGAGGATCGCACGGAAGTTCACGATGAAGAACGGAGTGGAAGACAGTTGGTTTCGGATGCGATTGTCCAGAAGATCAACAATAAACAGCTCAAAGGTCAGATGGTCACTGCTGTGAACTTGTTAACGCATTCCTGAAGCTTCCCACGGCATAAATGAATGAACTTTAACAGACTCGTTGTGTTATCGCAAGGTGTGAGTTCGTTGGGTCCCCAGATTGACTGACGGACACAGGGAGCTATGCCTTGACTGTGCTCACAAGTTCCTGCAAAAATGTGAGGGGGGAGCCAACAAGGAGAAGTCGTTGGATTCTATCCTCACAGGAGATGAAATGTGGGTGTTTCATTACATCCCCAGAACAAAACACCCATCTCATCAGCGGCGTCACTCCGGTTCACTGCCACCAGAGAAATTCAAACAAACGCAGTCGGCAGGAAAGGTTATGGCGACTGTGTTTTGGGATTGGAAGGAGGTACTCCTCATCGATTTCATGCAACCTGGGACGACCATAAACTCAGACAGATATTGGGAATCGTTGATGGGAGGCGGGGTCCTCATGCCACGGTGGCGGGTGTAGGAAACGCGGCGGCAGGCGTATTTGGAAGTACGGCGGACCAAATAACAGCCAATACCGCACAGACCAATCCACTGGTAACACAAACCCTAAAGACTGAAACTGAAACTGAGCCAGTGAGACTCACTTCACCTGTGTTGGGGAAATCCGTTTTGTCCATTGTCAAGCGGAGGCAAACGCAAAAGGGTAGGAGTCTACACCAGGTGTACTCAGTGCGTATGCCTATGGGCCTCAGTCAACATGTAGAAGAGTCTAGTCCAGTAGCCATTGACGGAACAGGATGAATGCAGCTGCAGATTGTAGCACATGTTGGCAAAAATGATGCCTCTTGTTTGTGCTCTGGGGTCATACTTTGATCATTCCAGCCACAGGCTGAGAAGACCAGCGATGCACATGTAGTTTCAACAAAGCTTACAATTCGCAGCACTGTCCCTAGAACTGATCATGGTCCCTTCGTTCTGAGTGGACGTACTGAACCTATAGACTTCGACAAACTAGGCTGTGACACAAGGTTGAGAAATTTAGGGTGCCCCCAAAACGGGTCAGGTGTGCACTACACATTAGAAGCTGTTACCCAGGTACCTGACTGAGTGTGAACTGTACACTAGAGTCTTTTTTGATTTGGCGACTACACCTCAAATCCAGACAACGACAGTTGTAGAAATCCCATAAGTATCAGCGTAAGATAGAAAGAAATCTCTCCCTCAGGTGAGAGAAAGGTGAGAGAATTAAAATACCAGTGGTTAACTCCTAAAGAATTTAGAACAGAGTGCTAGAGCTCAAAGAGATCTTGAACAATAGTGAAGCCCACATAATACTAGGTACAGAAAGTTGGTTGAACCTGAAATTGATAGCAGTGAGGTTTTTGGGGGAAAATTTAAGTGTATATCGAAATGACAGGCTAATTAGAGATATCGCAGTAGACAAACTCAAATCCACCAAGCTAGAAATTGATTTTGTATGTCAGACTGTTTTTGGCAAGACTCAGGAGTGGACACAAAATGATAACTGGATCCTTCTATCGCCCACGAGATTCCTCTCCTGATGTAACCAAAAAATTTAGAGAAAACATGAGTTCACTAGTATGTAAGTTCTCCAACCATATTATAATCATCCATAGAGACTTACTCACCCAACAATCAATTGGGAAAATTACAGTTTCCTTAGTGGTGGGTGTGATAAGACATCCTGTGGAACATTTTTAGATGCCTTCTCTGAAAACTACCTTGAACAGCTGGTTCGGAACCTCATTCGTATAGGATGTAATAGCAAGAAATACGCCTGACCTCTTTGAGGAACATGACATCGAAGATGGCATCGGGGATTATGACGTGATTGTGGCAACAATGATTACCAAAGTACAAAGAGCAACCAAAATATGCAGAAAGATGTGTATCTTCAGTGAACTAGATAAAAATATCAGTAATGTCATATCTTAATGAAGAACTTGAAACTTTCAGCACAGGCCAGGAGCATGTAGAGAAGCTATGGCTCAAGTTTAAAAGAATAGTTTCCCATGCACTGGATAATAAGTACCCAGTATAACACTTCATAATGGGAGGGCCCTCCATGATATACAGTCACTCTACAAAAACTTCTAGAGACTAGTGCATAATTGTTGTGAAACAAAGCATAGCGTCGCTAGGCAATGAAAACCTCGTAACTCAAATTGGTCAAATTTTACAGGAGAAACAAAAAACTAATTATAGAAATCACGTGGGGACCTGATTAGTCAAATGTAGTGGTTTCTGCTACACAATATGGATCCGGTCACTGGTACATAAGACTTTACTATGCATTTCAAATTGTCTGCCGGTTTTTGGAGTTACGAGGTTTCCACAGGTATTTGTTTGGTAGTGACGGAGATAAGAGGCATGTAACGAGTGCACAGTTAAGAATTGAACTAAATGAATGTTTAATTTGTTTTAAAAAATATTTACATAAACTTTGCATTATTTGTGCATTTTGAAACATCTTTAAGGATACATTGTTACAGATATAAAGTGAAATGAATAACTTCACATTGATCAAAATATTGGAATCTGGATGTTAATAAATTACAG
Source organism: Schistocerca americana (assembly GCF_021461395.2). NCBI lineage: Eukaryota > Metazoa > Arthropoda > Insecta > Orthoptera > Acrididae > Schistocerca > Schistocerca americana. Next base: position 201,080,075 of record NC_060127.1, read on the forward strand.
TGTTTAAAAACATAGAAACAATGTTGCTAGCTTTAATTAAACTTTTATTACTGTACATGCGTAAACTTTCTGCACTGATCATTAATTGTGAATTGTAGAGAGGGGGCAGTGTAAATGAGCTGGGTATGTTCGACATCCTTCTTGGAAGTGGTTACCATGTATCGCTCAATTTCAATTCATATTCCATTTTTGCGGAGGGATCATACTTGAGACACCGGATATCAGTCACTGCTGGATCCCCAATTTTGGATCCTGGACGAATAGTTGAATACACCGAGAGTTAATGGCTCAAATGGCTCTGAGCACTATGGGACTTGGTTACTTTTTAAACCATAGATGGTAAAGTTGTGGACCTTTAGTTTGCTTTTATAGTACAGTGCAGATGCTTTTAGTGTGGGAGAGAGCAGAAGTGCTTGAAGGTTCATAGTAAACACTCTAGTTGGTCGTAATTTATCACTATTTTTCACTTCCCTTGCTCAGTTTTTCGGGCCATATGCAAAGAGTATTCATTGTCTGAGAGATTGCCTGTCTGGCGGGAACAACAAAGATCGCACTGATCCTTTTTAGGCGAAAATAAGTTAAGATTATTTCCATCGAATACCTCACAGAACTCTTTGTAAGCAGCTGGGATTTGTTCTCTTTTCTTGCAAAATTCTGTATGTTCCCTATGTAGTTCTGATTTACTCTGCCAGTTAGGTTCCAAGTAGAGTTTTTTTTCTTCCTGATGCACTAGATGTCCATGTTCTGACACTCCATTTGCCTAAGCACAAAGTATTCAGAAACATAGTCTTGCAGACAGTTTTTCCCTGTCCTTCTGTAACAAAATTGTAATATAGTGTGTTAGAACGGTGAGATTCTGAATTATTTCTGCGTCTTTTAACTGGAACGTAGTAGACATGGCTTCTAACAAAAATTTTTATTTCACCCCAAGAAATAGCCTGCCAGAATTGATTAAATATTAGCTGTCTCTGCTCTTCTGTAATATCCTTGCAATTCCTGTTCCGATTTAAGGAAGAATGTTTACAAATACATCGTGGTTTCATTTCCCTCCTACTTCTGCTTATTGTTGGTCTCTTTTTGCCAAACTCATCTTTTTCCTTCTTAAATAATCCTGTCCCTCCATACGTTTTTCTTTCTGCAAACTTTGAAGTGATTGATTGCTTTTCCTTTTACGGCGCTGCTTAGTGGTTTTTTCTCCCACATCAATTTCGTCATCGTCGTCTTCCGTGCTGTTGTTACTGCTATGGTCATTTTTGTTTTTATCTGGATCATACACATCACTACTGCCACTGGAGATACCATCCTCGCTGCTGTGTTCGAAAAGACTTTCAAACTCAGAAGTGGAATTCGCCTCTATATTGGCTTCTTTTTCGCATTATCTGTAGTGGAAACAATAATTTCATCAATAATATTTAAATAATTTGATCACCTCAACTTTCAAACAAGGATCTTACTTGAAGTTACAACAATATAAACTACGGTTTACCTTCATTTTGTAGGTCTACTCTTTCTTTTGGTGCAAGACAAGGAGGAACCGGACTAGAATCTTCTTCCGGTGATTTTATACGATATGACCCCTTGTCGGCTTGTTTCACAAGTTAAAGAGTGAATTTTCTCTTTTTACCGATAGCTGAAAATAAAGTAGTTGCTGTAGAATGTATAGGATTCTGTTAAGTTCTAAAATTAAAATCTCGTATGTACAGAGTGCAGTATGCTTTACGCGCGATGAATAACTCGTAAATTAACATTGTTTTTAACGAGGTCATTATTAATTCTGTAAAGTAAAATACAATATATAAATACCTAGAAATACTAAGACATACCTGTAGCAATAAAGCAGTGTTGGGTCTGTCAGTCAAAAAGGTTACTATCACATCAAAATAGGTTTAAATCTCGGAGCATGTGTTCGTCCTGCACGTTAACAATGGCGATTACCGGAGATGCGAGGTTTACAGCACAAACTACATATCGCTGGAGATGTGAGTTTTTCATTATTGCCGGATATAGATGGCGACACCGTACATCTCGAAGAAGGAAGGTTTCAACAGGCTATGTTGCATAATTGTCTACATTTGGTAATGGAGTTACGTGGATTTCATTGTCAGATGGAGTTACGAGGTTTTCATTGCCTAGCGACGATAGAATTATAGATAGGAAGATACAGAATGAATCACGTCTGGTTATGAATAAGTCACTGTATGATGCCTACAGTGATACCATAGCAGAATATTGTCAAACGATCTTTCACAAAACCCAAAGTAATTCTGGTCCTATGTAAAGGCTGTTAGTGGCACCAAAGTTCCTAGCGAATCAGACAGGAACTGAAACTGAGGGTAGCAAAGCAAAAGCTTACATGCTTGCATGCTGTTTCCAAATGTTTCTTTACAAAGGAAAACTCAGGAGAATTGCCCCAATTTAATCCTTGTACCACTGAAAAGATGAATGAAATAAGTGTTAGTGCCAGTAGTGTTGAGAAAGAGCAGAAATCATTGAAACTGAACAAAGCCCCAGGGCCTGATAGAATCCCTACCAGATTCTGTATCGAATTTGCGACTGAGTTAGCCCGTCTTCTAACTATAATCCATCTTAGATCAACTGAACGAGAAACCGTGTCCAGTAATTGGAAGAAAGCACAGGTAACACTTATCTGTAAGAAGGATAGAAGAAGTATTCACAAAACTACCGTCCAATATCTTTGGCATCAATTTGTTGTAGAATGTTAGAACATATCCTGAGCTCAAATATAATGAAGCTTTTAAAGAGAATGACCTTATCCATGCCAGCCAGCATGGATTTAGAAAACATCGATCATATGAAACCCAACTCGCACTTTTCTTACATGACAAACTGAAAGCTTTAATCAAGGCAACGAGGTAGATGCAGTATTCCTTGCTTTCCGAAAAGCATTTGACTCAGTGCCACACCTACGCTTATTGTCAAAAGTACGACCATATGGCGTATCAAATGACATTTGTGACTGGATTGAGGCCTTTTTGGTAGGGAGGAGGCAGCATGTTATCTAGGTTGCACTGTCATCGTCAGATGCACAAGTAACGTCGGGTGTGCCAGGGAAAGTGTGTTGCGACCCATGCTGTCGATGCTGTATATTAATGACGCTGCAGACAATATTAATAGTAAAGTCAGGCTTTTTGCAGATGATGCAGTTATCTATAATGAGGTTCAGTCTGAAATAAGCTGTATAAATATTAGGTCAGATCTTGAAAAGATTGCAGAGAGGTGCAAAGACTGACAACTTACTTCAAATGTTTATAAATGTAAATCTGAGCACTTTATAAAACGTAAAAACGTAGTATCGTATGACTATAATATCAATGAGCCGCAAGTGGAATCGGTCAACTCATACAAATACATGGGCGTGACACCTTGTAGGCTCAGTTGTGGGTAGAGCGAGTGATAGACCTCTGTTTATTGGTAGAAGACTGGGGAAGTGCAGTCAGACTAAAAAGGAATTTGTTACAAATCACTAGTGCGGCGCGTTCCAGAATATTGCTCAAGTGTTTGACACCATGCCAAACAGGACTAGCAGGGATATTGAAGGTATACAGAGAAGGGCAGCACGAGTGGTTATAGGTTTCTTTGACCCGTGGGGCAGTGTTACAGAGCCGCTGAAGAAACAACCGGTAGACTCTTGAAGACTGACAACAACATCCTCCATGTCGCTCATGTGATCGTGAGGACAAGATTGGAATAATTACGGCACCCGCAGAGGCATTCAAACAATCGTCCTTCCCACGCTCCATCCTTGAATTGTATGTCGCGGTGGTTTGTAGAGTATGGATGTAGACGTAGATGTAAATACGTAACATGCTGTGTATACTGGTATTAAGTGAGACCTAAGGAGCCAGGCATTTTCCATGGAGCAGGGTAGTGCAGCGCCACTTCCGTTGTAACGGCAAAATCTGTGAGAAAGTGCGGTGAAATACTGCATTAGATGACGTCATTTGGGCGGAGACAACAACAATGTTGGTTCATAGCGAGGAGGGCTAGGCTCACTAACCTGTCAGCACACTGATAACACATGGCATAGGAAAGAGGATTCCTGCGCGAACGGTGTTCTGGTGGTGACCTGAAGCGGCTCATTTGTGTGACAGGTGCTGTAGATTTTGTACTAGAATCATTCCCAGCCCAGCAGTCTACCAGGAGGAAGGGACTAGTCCACCCAAGGAAGCGACGTGGAGCCAGCAACATTAGCCACAGGTCTAGGACTCCATCGCGGCACCTGCTTCCTGTACAGAGTCTGTCCTCTGGACTGCGGGCTTCCCAGCTCAGTCCAACCGCAGCCAGACTCCTGCCTGGTGGAAACGGATCGCATGCCGGGCACAGCAGGGAGCCTGCCTTCTTGCTGCATGGTTTCACCACTAGCGTGTGGTCACCCATCACAGAGCAGGCCACCTCTGCATGATTCCTGTCCACTTCCAAGTGCTGCTGACGCCGGTGCTGGAGGCCAAACAGCAGGGTCAGGTGGCAGGCATCAGCAGAGCAGGGCACGAGCACGTGCTGCAGCCATTTGCTAGCACCTGCCTGGCTAGCTGCTGGCCCTTTTCCTTGGGTCACAGTCGTGGTCATCTCCCAGCATTAGAGCGGTGATGATGTACGAATAAGAAATAAACTGTGGCTTTTTATAGCTGCTTCTTCTGGGCCTTCGTTGGCCCACAACCCACATTCAGTCATCAGCCACCCCACTTAGCCAGCAGGTGATCAGCACTTTCATTTGTTGGACTTGGTAATCAAACGAATTATGCTTCTATGCCTGAATCTAACTGCAGAATAATTATAGATTCTCAGTTAAATAAATTTGTTCTGTTGTTTAGAATTTGCGTCGCTCATTGATCTTTGAACTACTTTGTAACAATATGCAATGAACATTATAAATGTTTGCTCTGAGGACTATGACTGTATATACTGACAGCCAAATACATATATTGTTGTTAGACATGTTAGGAATAAGTATCAGTTGCACATCTATGTGATGTTTGGTGACTGTCATCATAACAGGAACTTGTTTGTATGTGTGAGTATATGAGTGTGTGTGTGTGTGTGTGTGTGTGTGTGTGTGTGTGTGTCCGTCTCTGTGTGTGAAAGAGAGGAAGAAACTAAGAAATTAATGTAGATAGATAGAGTGAGACAGACAGACAGGCACACACACTCAGAGAGAGAGAGAGAGAGAGAGAGAGAGAGAGAGAGAGAGAATGAGTAGGGAAGCAAGAGATGATGTTCAAGACAAAGTTATGTGAGTTAGATAAAGAGAGAGTGAGTCAGAGAGCGTAAGAGCATTATATCTATGAACACGATTAGCTTAGTCTTCAACGCAAAATTGTTTCCAAATCTATATCTGGGCTTTAGTGAAACTGTCAGCTAATGAAGTTGTTTGAAAGCTCCATTAAATTTCAACGGAATGATTTACGATGTACCATGCAAGCTTCCAAATTATCATACAATGCCGTCAATATTTAAAATCAATACTTCATTGTCACTGTTCACAAACTGAAATTTGAAATTTGTTGTTCGCGTTTACATCTAATTGGTACGTTATAGTTACAAATCCGTATAAAAATATATATGGGTAGCATGGTTGTAACTCATACCACCATATTTAATGCCCTCAGTATAATGGCCCCCATATCTCGATTGCCTTCTCCTACAGAGATGGAAGGCGCCATACCCAGTCAGTGCATCCTTCTCCGTCCATGTCTTGTAACAGCCGCCTATGACACAGACGATGTCTTTTAATGTGTTGCCGGCCGGACTGGCCGAGCGGCTCTAGACGCTACAGTCTGGAGCCGCGCGACCGCTACGGTCGCAGGTTCGAATCCTGCCTCAGGCATGGGTGTGTGTGATGTCCTTAGGTTAGTTAGGTTTAAGTAGTTCTAAGTTCTAGGGGACTGATGACCTCAGCAGTTAAGTCCCATAGTGCTCAGAGCCATTTGAACCATTTTTTTTAATGTGTTGTTGAGTGTACCACGAGGAGATTCCTTCATTTTGGCGAGCAGGTCATAATCGCATGGTCTCATATTGGATGAGTAGGATGGATGTTCAAGTATCTACCACCCCAACATATTCAGGAACTCTTGGATTGGGGTTCGCCGTCGTGAAGTATGACTGGATGCATTACCAGAAGGAAACATTATTGTGCACTCCAACCACATGCCACTTCAGTCTTGATTCGAGCACACTCTTAGTGTTTCTTAAATATGGTTAGGGCGCTCGCACTGGCCTCCCACACTTTCAGACAGTACACACAGCAACTGACTCAAACACAGCTGTAGACACTCACTGCACGACTTCAACTGACCTCCTATCAGCTGCAGAGAGTGAGCACCTCATGTGATGCACATCCCTCACTTTATAGCAGCGTTGTCAGTACTTTTTATCCAATCCATGGATACTGCACGAGCCACGGTACACATACACTAATATAGATCAACATAAGCGACTTTCTGTCTGTTCCAGCTGTGTTCCAAGATAGGTAAAAGTAAAGCTGTGTTCCAAACTGGCATTCAAAATTGGAACATTTGCCTTTCGTGGGCATTTACTCTACCGATTGAGTCGTTTTGATCTGCCAGTAAGTTTCAGATCAGTGCAGTCACCTTCCCAGGATGAACTTTGATTCTACCAGCCAGGCTGTGGGTAAGCCACGTCTCCGTAGTATTGCAGCATCGTCGATATAACCGACTGTGGTGCAGAGCCGATTGAAGGGTCTGAATCAGAGGCTCAGGCTGTTCTGTGACCGTGTAGGCTGAAGATTCCTAGACTTGCGCCATCGGGTGGTGGGTTTCCGGGTTCCGCTTAATAGGTCAGGAGTCCACTACACGCAGGAGGCGGCTACACGGGTTGCGGGGGCTGTGTGGAAGGGACTGGGCGTTTTTTTAGGTTAGAGGGCCTCAGGGAACCACAGACGGGGCGTCCGTCTGAAAGTGGGCAGGTAAGACATAGTAAGGTAGTTGTAGAAACAATTGGCATTGTATTTGTAAATTGTCGTAGCTGTGTTGGGAAAGAACCAGAGCTCCAAGCCCCAATAGCCCTAAAGCCGGAAATAAGTTCAGCCGAAATTTTTGCAAACGATTTAACAGTGTTCAGAAAGGATAGAACAAATACAGTTGGTGGTGGAGTATTTATTCCTGTCAGAGGTAGTTTGCATTGTAGCGAAATTGAAGCAGATAGTTCGTGTGAAATAGTATGGGTAGAGGTTACACCTGACAATCGGATTAAACTATTAATTGGATCGTTTTACCGACCCCCCCCCCCCCCCCCCCGCCCCCCGCCCCCCGCCCGACTCAGAAGATATAGTTACTGAACAGTTCAAAGAAAACTCGAGTCTCATTCCAAATAAGTACCCCGCTCATACAATTATAGTTGGTGGTGACTTTAATGTACCCTCCATTCGCTGGAAAAATTATGTGTTTAAAGCTGGCGACACACATAAAACATCATCCGCAATTGTACTGAATGCTTTCTCAGAAAATTATTTTGAACAATTAGTTCATGACCACACTCGAAGCTTAAATGGTTGTGAAAGCATACCTAACCTTTTAGCAACAAATAATCCTGGTCAAATAGTGAGTGTTGTGACGAATACAGGGATTAGCGACCACAAAGCAGTTGTGCTAGGCAAAGAGTATCTATTTAAAAAAAGCTGATAAGGATGCTTTTAACGCCTTTTTGAGATATAGTCTTCACTACTTCCGATCTGATCATGTAAGTTTAGAAAAGTTGTAGAATGTTTTCAAAGAGATAGTATCGACGGCAACTGAGAGTTATATACCACATAAATTAATAAGTGATGGTACTGATCCCCCATGGTACACAAAACGGGTCAGATCGTTGTTGCAGAAGTAACGAAAAAAGAACGCCAAATTTAAAAGAACGCAAAATCCCCAAGATTGGCAAAGTTTTACAGAAGTTCGAAATATGGCGCGTACTTCAATGCGAGATGCTGTTCATAATTTCCACAACGAAATTCTGTCTCGAAATCTGGCAGAAAACCCAAAGAGATTCTGGTGATGCATAGAGCACACCAGTGCCAAGACGCACTCAACACCATCACTGCGGGATAACAACGGTGAAGTCACTGATGACAGTGCCACTAAAGCAGAGTTATTAAACACGGTTTTCCGAAACTCCTCCACCAAAGAAGACGAAGTAAATATTCCTGAATTCCAATCAAGAACAACTGCCAAGATGAGAAACATAGAAGTAAATATCGTCGAAGTAACGAAGCAACTTAAATCAATTAATAAAGCCAATGCCTCCGGCCCAAATTGTATACCAGTCAGGTTCCTCTCAGAGTATGCAGATAAAATAGCTCCATATTTAGCAATTATATACAACCACTCGCTCACAGAAAGATCCGCACCTAAAGACTGGAAAATTGCTAACGTCACACCAACACCCAAAGTGCTATCGACAGGGGATGTCAAATTGATTCCATCTTTTTAGATTTCCAGCAGGCTTCCGACGTGCAACGGCCTTGCCGGAGTGGATACACCGGTTCCCGTGAGATCACCGAAGTTAAGCGCTGTCGGTCGTGATCGGTATTTGGATGGGTGACCACCCAGGCCGCCATGCGCCGTTGCCACTTTTCGGGTTGCACTCAGCCTTGTGATGCCAATTGAGGAGCTACTCGACCGAAGAGTGGCGGCTTCGGTCAAGAATACCATCATAACGACCGGGAGAGCGGTGTGCTGACCCCACGCCCCTCCAATCCGCATCCTCCACTGAGGATGACACGGCGGTCGGATGGTCCCGGTAGGCCGCTCGTGGCCTGAAGACGGAGAGAGAAGGCTTCCGACACCGTTCCTCACAAGCGTCTTCTAACCAAACTGCGTGCCTACGGAGTATCGCCTCAGTTGTGCGACTGGATTCGTGATTTCCTGTCAGAAATGTCACAGTTCGTAGTAATAGACAGAAAGTCATCGAGTAAAACAGAAGTAATATCCGGCGTTCCCAAAGGAAGTGTTATAGGCCCTTTGTTGTTCCTGATTTATATTAACGACACAGGTGACAATCTGGGTAGCCGTCTTAGATTGTTTGCAGACGATGCTGTCAAATGATTCAAATGGCTCTGAGCACTATGGGACTTAACATCTGAGGTCATCAGTCCCCTAGAACTTAGAACTACTTAAACCTAACTAACCTAAGGACATCATACACAGTCATGCCCGAGGCCGGATTCGAACATGCGACCGTAGCGGTCGCGCGGCTCCAGACTGAAGCGCCTAGAACCGCTCGGTCACGACGGCCGGCGATTATACTGTCATTTACCGTCTTGTAAAGTCATCACATGATGAAAACGACTAGCAAAATGATTTAGATAAGATATCTGTATGGTGCGAAAAGTGGCAATTGACCTTGAATAAGGAAAAGCGTGAATTTATTCACATGAGTACTAAAAGAAATCAGCTAAATTTTGATTACGCGGTAAGTCACACAAATCTGAAGGCTGTAAATTCAACTAAATACTTAGGGATCACAATTACAAATAACGTAAATTGGAACGATCACATAGATAATATTGTGGGTAGAGCAAATCAAAGACTGTGATTCGTTGGCAGAACACTTAGAAGGTGCAACAGGTCTACTAAAGAGACTGCTTACATCACGCTTGTCCGCCCTATTCTGGAGTATTGCTGTGCGGTCTGGGATCCGTATCAGGTAGGACTGACAGATGACATCGGAAAAGTACAAAGAAGGGCAGCTCGTTTTGTATCATCGCGAAATAGGGGCGATAGTGTCACAGACATGATACGTGCATTGGAGTGGCAATCATTAAAACAAAGACGTTTTTCGTTGCGACAGGATCTTCTCATGAAATTTCAATCATCAGTTTTCTCCTCCGATTGCGAAAACATTCTGTTGGCACCCACTTACACAGGGAGAAATGATCATCACGATAAAATAAGAGAAATCGGGGCTCGCACAGAAAAATTTAAGTGGTCGTTTTTCCCGCATGCCGTTCTAGAGTGGAATAGTAGAGAGACAGCTTGAAGGTGGTTTATTGAACCCTCTGCCAGGTACTTTATTATGAATAGCAGAGGAAACACGTAGATGTAGAATATTGTTTCTTCCTCGAACACTAGAGTCGCAAGTTTCCAGGAGACAAGTTCTTTAAGGTCGGAGACGAGGTGGAACCTAAGTTGTAAGGGCGGATCCTGCATCATGCTTGGATACCTCTGCACAGCATATGCCCGCAATAGGCGAAGTTCCCAAGTTTGTAAGGAGTAGGGAAGTTCGGGTTAATTGGTCTTACTTTTTCTTTCCTTGAGATTTTACTTAAAGAAAAGTTATCTTTTCAGTTGTTATTCATGAATACGGAGGAAAACGTATAAGATGACTACAGGCGCTTTTATTTTCGCTGCATTTCACGCAGATCGACACTACTTTTGGCCCATTTAACCTCAGTTACTGGGTTAACTGCATCATATGTCAGTGTTAAGTAGACCTCTCGCTAAATGAATTAACTACAGGACCATAAATGTACAAATTCATGGAACAACATTAGTAATAATACTAAATACACCTTCATGGTGCTATCAGTACAATATGGTTGTATTAAAATATGGTTATATTAATTAAAAAATCATGCAAATAACAAAACTGTTGCACTGTGAATCCAGTGACATCGGCCTAGAACCAAATCATGTGTTCATTGCCAGCTCTAGCGCAATTTATTGGATTCGGTAGTTAATTATTCCATTTGAAGCAACAGGAGAACCTACTTCTACCTGAGCTTCAAAGTGACATTTTCGCCTTTCCAACCGAATTTTTCAAATATTAGGAATCTTCTTATAGGAAAAGGTTAAGGAAGCGTGTTCTGTCAGGGGAAACTCCCCATGGCACCCATCTCAAATTTAGTGGTAAGTGGGTAGCCCGTCAAAAACTGAGCAGGGATCAATCATGAAAACAGGAAGAAGGTTTACGGCTCTGTAAAAAAAGAAGAAAAATCGAAACAGTGGACGGTCCAGCAGCAAGATGTGAGACACGGAGTGCATCTGAATAGCCACGGCGTCGTGGTTATGAGGTCACGATGTTGGACTGCGCAGCGGCAGACATCTGTTCAAGTCTCCCTCGTGCCACATGTTTCTCCCACAAAATTACGAACTGTAGGTCCAGTCATTGACGAGTATTTTCTCTATATTGAAATTTGCGTCTGTGTCGTGGTGTAACGTCCGTTTGCAACAGCCAGGTGTAAGGAAGGGACCTCCAGACGTACGTACCTCCCACTTGTTCCACACAAGTACCACCTGTTATGATTCCTGCATTCCGTTTTGGTTCTTGAATTCCGTTCTTTAACATATTTCACACCAGTTTATTTGTTGTGTTCATTTCTGTGAGAGGTGTATGCGGCATCTCGCCTGCTCTCACTATTCATCACATTTACTTGCGACAGTAATGTATTCCGACCACATGACTCATATTCTACAACGAATGTGTAGTGTGACAATTGCCATAACTACAGAAGGGGAGCAGACACGTCAGTGACCAGGTGGAAAGTACTTAATTCTGTAAAAAAAAAAAAAAAAAAAAAAATAGAGCACGAATGAGATTTGATCAGGGATTCCACGCTGCGCAGCCAGTGATGACACAACTGCGACGCCGCCATTCATGCAATTCACTCCACATTGCACATGTTGAGCTTCAACCGTTCACTGTTTCTATTCAACTTATTTTTTCATAGTTCCTTACACCTTCTTACTGTTTTCATGCTCTATCTATGTTCAGTTTATAACGGGGTACCCACTGTGCCATTTTCTTACTACATCTGAGGGTGTGCGATGGGGAGTTTCTATAAACAGTATACAGCTCCCGAACTCGAGTATGACAGTGTGATAGCCACAATATTTAATCCAAACGTAAACTGAAAAGTCACTGCAGTTGGTTTGCACCTGCGATGCAGGGAACGACTGCTTTTTCTTGAAGAAACTCAATAATGAAGAATAACTGTGAACAACAGAGCTACGTGCGGGAAGACTAACAGGAGTGCTTCATCGCCTACAGAGGGTATGTGAAAGGGAAATCTGTTGCGGTTTGGATTACAGTACTTCGACAACGTCTTGGGTTGTAGTGATTCGAGACAACCATCACTGCAGATGGTCTGCAATGGCTCTGATGATGAGGAAACCATTCTCTGATTTGCCTGAAATTATCTATAAAACTTAATTAGATCCCCGACAGAGGAGATTCCACTTTCCCGTATACGAGGTCAGTGTCTTAACAATTGACTTCCTCATCTAGGTGGTCCCAGTTACACAATGTTCCTTTGACCACACTCATTTTCCACCCGATAACGAGTAATATACAACATAGCTTTGCTCTGCACTGTTCAACACACTACCGACAGTGGCTGGTGTTTCCTTCCCAGTTGAATGAGATTCTGAGTTCAGGAGAGTCATGTGCTACATCTACTGCATGTCAGTCATGTACCACAGATCTTGACACATTTGTTTGAGAAAGTATAACATTGTGGTCATCTATTGTCATGTGAACAACAGAGCTACGTGCGGGAAGACTAACAGGAATGCTTCATCGCCTACAGAGGGTATGTGAAAGGGAAATCTGTTGCGGTTTGGATTACAGTATTGCGACAGCGTCTTGGGTTGTAGTGATTCGAGACAACCATCTCTGCAACCCAAGGTAGCGGCGCAGTTTGCAGTATCACAACATGACACAGCAACCAGCGGTTCTGGAGTGCCTACACTCGGTATTGTCATCCATCTGCCACTTGATGTTATACAGATACGTGGCACATGGGCAGTGACTGGGCACATCAAGTGTCAGGCAGTTTGACAGGTTGAGAAATCTCACTCTTTCCTTGATGCAACAGAGAAATTGACATTCTATCTGGCTATGTTGGAAGTGATACATTATCTTTGCTTCAGCTTTAAAATTTGTTGTATTCATTTCCTCGTATTGGTCAAGGTCCAAAGTTTCCTGTCTGCTACCATTTGATTGTCTTGCCTTAACGAATATTGCGCTCAATATTCCCGATTTTCGCCGGCCGGGGTGGCCGAGCGGTTCTAGGCGCTACAGTCTGGAACCGCGCGACCGCTACGGTCGCAGGTTCGAATCCTGCCTCGGGCATGGATGTGTGTGATGTCCTTAGGTTAGTTAGGTTTAAGTAGTTCTAGGGGACTGATGACCTCAGAAGTTGAGTCCCATAGTGCTCAGAGCCATTTGAACCATTTTTTCCCCGATTTTCAGGGCCAATAGGTATGTTCCCAGGGTTACCAAGAATGCATTGTTCAGTCATAACATTAGAGTCTCTTAAAGTAAGTAACATGGGGAAGTTGACTTTACAAATTGTGCTCTATTGGGCTATGTACCCACACTGTACATTGCAACCGACATTAATATAGATTGTAATTGTACCCTGTGCGCCCTTAATGGAAGAGAAAATAGTCTATCTGTGAAATTTATAAATTTTGAGTGATATTCTTGTACTCTTTCTACTTGCTACTTCTTGTGATGCATGTGGTGTGGAAACTTACAATATTCATCGTGGAATGCTTCTGGATATCATCTCATTTCACGTCTTCTTATTGGTTCGTCTCTTAGTTTTATTTTAGAGCTTATACATAGGTTCTTCTTAAGTGAAGGTGTACGGTTTTATGGTGAAAAACACATCTGCAAATGCTACTGTTATATGACTATTCTTTCCAAAAGTATCAGCTAACTGATATGAAACTAATGTCAAAAAACTAATCAAATTGGAATAATTAATCCTCAGTAATAAATGAGATGTGTATAAATGCCAGTGACTACAAACACTTATTTAACATTGTTTACATTTTTTAGGATTGCGTAGTTCACCTATGTATGAGAGTACAGTAGAAATATATTGAGTAGTGCTGTGAACACACAGACATTGAGCAGATCATGTTAGTCTACGGGGAAGCCCGCCCCAGGCGAATTCTCGAAAGGCATAAGCGAACATCTCCACAGATCAGTTCCGCTTGCTTTGAAAGAGCGCCCCTGCACGTCATTCGCCAGATAATTACAGTGCAGATACAATCTCCCATACTCTAGGGCCACCAACAGGATCGTTTTACATCTTGAATGTGGAAGGGCGCAAACTGCCATTTTTTATCCTTTTGTAAACAGAAGATAGAAAACAATGTTTTGTTCGAAATGCACCACCGGCGGTAGAGAACGTCAGTAACGAGGAGTGAGAACCAGCAGTCAGCCGTCTTCGGGAGCGTGGGATGCTGGTGGCTCAGGCCCAAAACCAAGCGTTTAACACAGTGGAAGGAGAGCCAGGACTGGCAAACGTAAGTGAATTAGAAGTTAATAGACAGAAACTCGACTGTGCTATGAGGACTTGCCTCGTTGGTCACAGGAAAGACAGAATGTTCTAGAGACAGTTCTTCAGCACCAAATGTTAGGGAGCACATTACAGGTTAACCGCCTGAAATCAGAATCTATGAGGGAACCAGGTTCATTCAAGGCATCTTTTTGCTGGTTAGCTCTCAGAACACTAGTCACAACTGAAATGACATGGTGCAAGAAAACGTAAAAATACTAGTCTTCGTTTTTGGGAGCAGACGAAACAAAATCACTTCTCTGGCAGACTTCTTCACTGCCGGGCTCTTCTCTGCCACGCTTCTCCACTGGGGTCCTTCTCTGCACGTCATCCACTGAGCAGTGAGGTGTCTCTGAGCATATGGACTGGGAACCTGAACAACTTTTCGAATGAGCTGAACTTACAAGGAGAGGTCCCCAGCAGTGCAATAGACTTTCTGAAATATCTATGTGGTGATGTAGGATGAGATCCCAGGTATCACAACCTACGGTGATTCCCCATGGTTGGTCTTCGTTTGCGAGTAATCGAAGAAAACATTTGTTATTTTAAGGAACAATTAACGGCGTTGAATAACTGATATGGAACGGACTAGTTGTCTAGTGTAATAGATAGGGTGAGGACTTTGCGTACAGTAGGTCGTTGACTCGAAACTTATTTCTAGATCTATATCGAAATGAATTTGATCATTAATTTTATTCTGTTTATTTATTTAAATGTATTTTTTTATTTCTGTTACTTTGTTACGTTTTAATCATCCTATCAACTTCTTCATTTGCTCTCATATTTCTTCACATTATTCTTTTTCTGCTTGAAATCTTTGTTCATGTGATTTTAATTAACTTTATGTATTAATTTCTTTCGCTCAATAATCCTATCTTTTGTCTGTGTTATTGCTTTCATTATTTCTATTCCTCAATTTGCTTGAATTTCGTTTTACTTATAATGTCTTCTTTTCCTTAAATCTTCGTCTGCGTTATTTTGTCCATAATGCACGATATGTTTTAAATGTTTGTATAACGATTACCAACCAAAAAAATGCACAGCTTGTAACAAAATATACATTTTTGCTAGCATTTCACAGTCAATACAAATATATTTTTGTTTTCTAACTGATAGATCGGCATTTTTAAATATTTAAAAATAATAATATATAAATACACTTACATTCACAAAAATTCCGAATGGTAAAAGAACGACGTAAATAAAAAATCAGAGAAACTGAAAAAGTTGTGGTTAAAGTGACGTAACAAATAAATGTAAATAAATTACATTTAAACCAGTCAATTGATTATAAATGAGAAGCAGAGTCATCTTAATGAAGGTTTAAAAATAATGAAATTCAAAGCCCCTGATGAGCACCAAACGCACGACGTTTTTTACATTTGAAGCCTTTCTCATTGCACTACACAACAAAACTACACATTACATATGTTTCAATGTTACTGAGGGTCAGGCAAAATCTTGGATCTCTTTTTTCGCCAATTAGTCGCAAAAGAGGGCCCACCAGGGTGAATGGCTGTGGGGTGTGATACCTGGGACCTTAACCAACATCACTGTATAGATGGTTACAAGACGTTGTTGCGACCACTCGGGATCTCTCCTTGTTGGTCGCAGGCATGAGAAATGCCTGAAGTCGCTGCCATTCCAGCCTGCACCTTCAGATTAAGATGGCGAGTTCTAGGGACACCAAGCATGAGCCATAGGGACAGCCAAATCATGTTTACTGAGTTCTGATGACTTCAAGCTTCATTTAGAAGACTTTCTGGCCACAACTGCAAGCCTATATTCTTCTGTAGAGCTATCTGCCTTTTCATACTAACACTCTGGCAATGACGCCACACCATCACAATTATAATTGCATTGTACTGATACAAATTTATTACAATTAGACCACAGATCCCACAAACATCCTTGCAAACGTGTTAATTTTGACTTGTCAGTTTGTCACATGTTTTATTGTAAGGTTTGAATATGACAAACGGAATTAATTGTGGTTCTTATTTAATTTAATAGATAACGAATACCTTATTGATTATTTTAGTGGGCAGCAACTAGTTAGGCCGGATCAACAGGGCCACGTCCCATTCTTCTAGTCAAACACATCCCACGTACCCTTGAATTTTGGCGACTACTATGAATAATTCGTTGAGTTGCTATCTTGTGGCACTGCAGTCAGTTCCGTGACAGTTCTAATTTAGAGGAGAAATTGCATTTGGTATCTAAAGAATCATTAAACTCACTAAAGTAATAACTAATTTGTAAGTTGTTTGCACATAACCATTTACGTATTCCTTTCACGGAAGTGAGGTTGTACGTGTCCACTGTCAAGCTGAAGAATCATCTTTGGACTTTTGAGTAGGGTTTATTTATTTTCTGCCTACTACGTATGCCGAACAATTCACACATTAGGTGTGTTGAAATTCCAGCGATTGCATTATGACTTGCCGAAGTTTACCAGGGCAAGAGTTAGAAGTTTAGCGAGAATGAGCGAGGTAGACAGTGGTTCAGATATGTTTAGCGAGGTTCTTACGCGAGATGTGAATCGTTTACTGTTTGATACTCTCGTTGTTGATGTATATTTTCGCTGTCCTGACACACTGGAATCTGACACATTGGAATCCAGTAACAATGTCAGCGTCTGAGAGCTGAACATCGCCATTATCTGAGCTGAATTCTGATCCTCCCCTATTCTGTTCAACAAAGAAACACACGCGCACACACATCGGTAATGGCGTATCTACAATGGAAGCCGCTAGTACGATCAGTTTTATATTGCATGAGAAATAGATATCGAACGAATTAATAGACATTCTGTTGGGTTCATAACAATTATATATAGTCCAGACTAAAGTATAACGTTACGAAACGAAATTCATTTCTTTCGTACCATTTTCATTAATTTAAGCACGGAGTTGGGTGATTTGGCCTGGATATGTGCTGCACGAGCATAGGAGGTTTATGTTGCGCCGTGTTTCTGCTTCCTGCGTCGATGTTATTGGTCAATTTGCAGTCGTGGTAAGAGTGAGGCAGCTCTACTTGTTGTCCTCAACAACATCTCGTGAAGAAACTCCTGCTCACATGCCCCAGAAACTGTTTCGATCTCTTTCCAAATGATCTGAGATGGTGCGCTTATGTCTCTGATTTTTAAAATTTCAACAGTGAGGGCTGTATATTATATCGAACTTGATGCCTTTTTTGAAATATAGTTTGAAGCAAAAGTGGGATGCTTGCCTTCTCATACTTCCCTGGAATTTTATCTGTGGGCGCATTAGCCTGTGCCTGTAGCCCCATCACTAACATCATACAAATGTTATAGGAATGATACACCTTCCGGAAACCTATAATCTATTTGTGTCGGACTGAACACTAGATACGGTACCTCTATACGATTCTAGTAGATTTGTGACGTTTGGCTCCTATTTTCCCTTCGTTCAAGTAGACATAAAAATTCAGTGACTAGTTTCATGCATGACACCTGCTACCTTTTAGAAATCCTACGCACACTTCTGATGTTAATTATTTGAAGTGTAATATTTATTTTTTGTAGCATATTCAGCGATTTAAACGCAGGATTCATTGCTTTTGGTGCCTCGAGAGCTGATGAACAAAGACTGAGATTGAGTTTTTCTTGTAACTTCCGTGGTAGTTTCCTGTCTGTATCATGAATATCTGAGAAGAGCAGGTCTTCATGTGTACTGTCCATAGGCGGCAGCACTCTCGTATCGGTAATTTGATAGTAATGACTTACTTTGTAGACGCGAAAGCAACAGCCTGACGCAATAAATTTCTTCGTTTATGTAAACCATACGGTCACTGAAACTTACTTAAAGGTGCAGCAAGCATTACTTTGTGCAACAATGTTTAGCTAATTTAAGGGCTTCAAAGAAGGCAACGTTTTCCTTGTTAAGCAAGTTGGACCTACTGTGACTGAAATTAATATCAGCTGTGATTGTCCTTGATGATCATCAGTTAACTTAATATCAGTGAAGTGTTCAGTATTGACTAAACTGAGGAAGCACAATTCAAGGAAACGACCAGAACTTTCTGGGACTAGGTAACGACTTCATCACGACAGTGCATGGCCTCACATTGCAAATCAAGTTATGCAGTTCCTGGCTCAGTTTTCTTTTTTACTCCCTTTACTAACAGCAAAGCCTTGTGGCATTCAATTTGAAAACTCTGAAGCTGTCCTCAAGAAAAGTCAGAGGCTTGTCAAGGACCCACAAAGATTGTCTTGCAGCCATAGGGGAGAGAGGAGCCACACCAAACGTGCGGGTTGCCGTCCCTTTAGGGGCAGTGTGTGGTTTGCCTACCCTTAAGGGGGAATTACGTCATCCAAGATGGCGGCTGTGATGTCAGTTGATGACGCGATTGTTGTCATTCAAGATGGTTGCCGTGACGTCAGCTGAAGACGCGAGTAGCGTTACACAAGATGGCGGAAAAGTGCCACGCCCGCCTGGTGGGAAGTTTGAATTTTGGAGGGAAAGAGCCCCCCCCCCCCCCCCCCCCCCTGGGCGGGAATTTCGGAGGGAAGGTATGTCAAATGGGCTACCTCTACTAACCAAAGAAAATGGCGGGAAAAAAGGGCACTTGGGCTTCTTCCACTAGCCTAAGTCACCCGACCGCCACCTTTTCCTAGGAACTGGAGGGGAAAAGGACTCGGCCTGTGACATAACTCTTCATTTTCAGTCTTTATTTAAACAATTAGAGGCAGTACCACAATCAAGAATGTTAGCCATGGTGTCCTGGCGCAACATCCCCTTGGAAAATGGGAGGGAATTCCGTATTTTGCTCTAAGAGCTTACTCCTGCAGCTGAGGGGAGTTTGTATGGTGTTGCCCCCAGTAGAGGCTGCTCATGATGTCATTCAATTCGAATATAATTTGTTTAAATTTCTTGAAATTTGTATAAATTTGTTTAAATTTCTTGAAATTTGTTTAAATTTATTATCTATGTACAGAATTAGTGTCGTGTTACCGCTACAAGAGGCTGAGATATCAGTTGTCGTTGGGGAACGAGCATGATTCCGGACAGGGAGTGTTCTAATAGCTGTATTACATGAACTCATTCAGCTGAGGAATGTAAACGAGCATTAATGCTTGAATATATGAAGAGGAAGTGTAAGGTCCTGCAAATAAATGCTTCACACAATGCATGGAAACGTCTGTCACAGCTCCCGCCCCACAAGAGACAACTGCCTCTGATCCAGCATGCTGAGAAGCTGCTCTAGAGGGTCCCGCATCGTACTGGCCTCCATTATACGCACTTTCATTGAGCAACGCACGGTCCATTATACGCACTTTCATTGAGCAACGCACGGGAGACATTCCAGCGCCAGTGCAAGAAGAGATGGCTAATCGTACTGGTGTGGATGTTGTGGATGAGAAGGTACCAACGTTCAGTGCACCACCCCCTTTACTATTCGCCTTATGCCATGTGTTAACGGTTAGCGATTCTAAACGTCTTCATGTAGGAATTGAAGTTTCACGAGATGGTAGCGTCTCAACTGTGGTAGTGCTCGATAATGTGCCGAAAAATATTAAAGTGCAGTTTTCAGACTATGGGTGGGATGAACTCTGCCGCGCAAAAACGTAAATCAAGAAGCATATGACTGCATAATATGCTCCATCCCACTCTTACCAGGACATCTACTGGGGCAGTCTAACAGTGAGTGTAATATCAGTGTATGATGATGCTACACTAAGAGTTAAAAGTGCCGAGGGTCATGCTATTTACATGCAGCTTTCGACTGTTGATAACTTTTTCAATCTAGACTAGGCGATAACTACCATGATGAAGAGACTAAATAGATGGCTCCCATATGTTCAAACCGTATACAGTGATATTATTAACTGGCTTCACACATGCAGCATTCACATAGAAGATATAGATCATTGTTTTAGTACACGTATCAGTGCAGTGCCGAAGTCTTGTGCTTTTCGCCGAATAGGTGTGGAAAATGTTGAACTCAAACTCACTGATGGAATACCAGACTATTGCAATGTGCGGATAACATTGCGAGATATAAGTGCAGAATTTGAGGGATATAAGACTCAGCTATTTTCCAAATACTGTACTGCTGTTACACTAAATGAAAAAGAAGCAAGTGATTTTTCGAAGTTGATACTGGCATGTATAACTGTAGACTGTGAATAAAAAAAATTATTCCTAATCTCAAATTTGTGTTTGTGTTATTTCTCTGGACAAAATGAGCTTACATAGAAATGTCATGCACGTTTACGGACGTAAATGCACGTTTACGCCCGTAAATGAACGTAAATGCAAGTTTGCACACGTTTATGCTCGCATTTTCTGACAAAATGATCCTACATAAAACCCTATTGCATGTCAGTACCTAACACAGTAGGTATCATGGCAGGCTGGGTCATGCACCCTCGTCACAAGGACTTTGTTATTGGTGACTGGTCTTGTGATGATGACGAAGATCCTGCTTGGAAAAAAAAAATCGCAATACCAGTCCAAAAGGCTCTTATCCAATCACACTGCTCTGCCACTGAGTACGGGAGCCAAGACCGGACGAGAACGAAGACCTATTTGCAGAGCGACTTACCCTTGCAGATACTACAGAAATCCGCATTGCTTCCCAGAGTAGCACAGGCTGCTTTCTCCTCCTTGCGGTCCTAACGGGATATTCAAGCTGTGTCCAGCTGTGCTTACCTGCCCAATGTGACCGACGCATTGCCGCAAAATGCGTGCGAGTAGCTACACACCATCGTAAGTGCATCTAAAAAGATTCTCTGTGTTATACTGATGTCACATGGCTATGTAAAATAAGAACCAAGTCGACCTCTCGGAAATTGTATAGTGTCCCAGAAATAGTTAACACTCGCTTTTGTAGGACCTTTCGTGATGTCTCAGCTTGTATGCATGGAAACACTTGCCCTAACAGAACCTCTTCACGAAAATAGCGCAGAATGACGACGAATGCACTCTTCCTCGCGGTCCTAACGTGGCACCCCATCCATCATGTGTTACCCTTCAACATACACAAACGCTCTCACCACTATGTAGAGACTCCTACACCCCAGCACAAAAGATGTCTTATGAATAAATGGGGCATTATGATTGGCTCTTATCGAATTTACCCGCCGAATTACTGATGCCACCGGTGTGGAAGCACCGCCCCCCTTTTTTTCCTGCAGACGTGACTTTCAGCGACAAAAACTATTTTACGCAGGTCGCTATATTGCGCCGACAATTAAACCCTGCAAACAGCCTATATATCATCAAATACGGAAAGACTCTTAATCAATTACACTGCTCTCCCACTGAGAACAGGGGATTTAATATTAGAGCGTGAAACCGTTCTCCGACCCAGCAATATATTGCCGATGTAGTAAGCATACAATTCGTATTTTGTGCCATCACCCCTTTTACATCAGCATAAGCTTACAGACAGCATAGGTATACTCGTGGCACTAAATATTTACCAGCGGGGTCGTGTGGTCATCCACTCCCAACACGTGACCAGAGCGCCCTCAGTGGATCGGAGTCTCTCTCAGAACTGTTGTGCAAAGACTGGCTCGTCTCCCCCTCGGCACAAACGTATTACAGTTTCTGATCTGGGCCTACTTGCTTGCTTTTATACACATATCTCGAGACTCTGGTATTACAAGAACATATGTAATTTCGCATTTTTTGCTAGAATATCATACCATTCTCGCGGTAATTCTCGATATCAATATCGCTTGCATAGCACTATCGCTCGCATGACATAATTCTGAAGGTATAGACTGGAAATTATTTCTGTAGGAACCCGAAACTTTAGCGAGGTGAAGCATGCTGTAAACCACAGAGCAACTAGAAACTTACCACGTCTGCAAAGAGGTTTACGTGAAAAAACTAAAAAAAAAGAAGAGCAAACTCTTATTTCCACTCGCGAATACCGATGTCAGTGATGTAACAAATTCCAAATCACCCCCATAATTTACTAAGTCAACTAAGGTGTTTCTCATTTCTAGAGACCCAGCAAACGTGTCTTCCACCTGCTGGATGCACACACCACAATCGATGTTCTCTCAACTAAACAAAGACACAAATTATGAAGAAGCAGTCAACCAAATAATTTACATGGGTAGGAATAATGGCCCAGTGCAAACACATGTCCATACAGAATCTTCTCAAATTTCCACGTGATCATGAGAGCTACCCAACACATACAAAGTATTAGTTCACTATTCGGACGTCTAGAGGATGATATGATTAATTCAGCTACATTCCTACACTCCCAAAATACCTCTCCATTCGAACAGCTCCTACCGTTAACAGGGAACGTGAATCATCCCACCACAGGCCACACATAGACAGAATCATCCTACGAAATCAGTCACATATATATTTTACTGCTATACTTGGAATTAAATGTTACGATAACTGTTGAATGACGTTCGACAGTGAGCGAAGTATTGGATATACACCCTGCTGACAGCTCTGGAAAGAGAAATATCTGTACCATTCTCATGACTTGACATACTCTTCCGTTTGCTATCACAGTATTCCACGTCAAATCCATACCTTCCTTACGACTGGACATAGTCATCTCCTTTGCACATCTCGGAACACAAACACATACTTCATAAACGTATCACACATCCCCTACTACTAAGTATAATATGTCGTCAATAACAGATTGCTGACAATACGAAATGATACTGACCAAAACAATCAACAATTCATGGGCATGTCGCATAAGGTTTTCTTGTGAGTGGTACCACTGTGTCTTAGAAATAGAGGCGTAATCGTCTAAAAAAACGTCAGATGTTAAGAAACAACCATATTACCATCACAAGCGGTCTTGGTTCTACAGGTGCATACAAACATCCATGTTAAACGCTATACTGGCTTTATAAATCGAAGCATGACATTTCATCTGTATGAGGTCATTTTTTGTCCAGGCAAATACCGTGACACTAAATATGTACGGTGATCACTGGAGTATATAGTATCAGACCAGGAGTGCGATTACATGTCGCCGACGGTGCAACCTTGTAATGAAATTACCAAAGTTAGAAAGTGATTCGGCTAAGGGACGTGGTATGAAACCACTATTTCCCACTCCCTCACACCACCACCGCTAGATATTTCTCCAGTATTTGTAACGCATTCTGTCTCGATGCCACATCAGAGGTTCGATGATATATCCACTGTGCTATAGACGATGGTTGATTGAAAAGGATCACAAACAGTAGTTGGTGTGTTGATTGAGGTTGTAAGAAATGTACACTAACTTCTCAGATCTCTAATGCTATGCTATCCGCTAGAAATGCTGTCTGGGATTTGGAATCAAGTCTTCCCATTCAAGCATATACTTGCGTTGGATCCAATGGAGAAGCCACTAGTGAATCATATTTATGGCACTCTCATATTTCGAAACAAGTCACCTCTCTCGAATCTATCTGCTACAGTAAAATTCCAGGCTCGATAAAGGTAGTCCCCATGCACTTGCAACTGCCCCCTAAGACTCTGTGCTACCATCCCTGCAGCTTTGCGCATGTGATCGTTCCAATGTAAATTGGAACTGAGTAGAAGTCGGAGGCAACTATATCTACCACCTTCTGCAACCTGTGTAGAAACAGGCTAAGCTGGATTACTGTGACAGGACTGTGTTTTGACCATTCGATGGAAACGGGAACTGGGAGAAGGTCAGGGATTTTTGCTACTGCACTGTCGTGCATCCCCAAACTACATACAAGTGCTACAGATCTGCGTCCATTCAATCTCTCCAGCTTGCTATCTTCCTTATTCCGTACGACCCAACAGAGAAATATTACTAACTATAAAAGCTCCGCTAACTTCATGCGATAGAGAACTCGATAGGACGTTTACCGCATCTCTCTCCTGTCATATATCGAAAACAAATACCGCATATGTGCAGGCATCGAGCACATGTGAGGATCATATTAAATCTACAGGTATTGGTCCACTGAACAGACCAGTTTAAAGTTTCATCACCTGTAGGATAATGATCTTATCCCGCGGACCGTACTG
Organism: Schistocerca americana; assembly: GCF_021461395.2. Lineage (NCBI taxonomy): Eukaryota > Metazoa > Arthropoda > Insecta > Orthoptera > Acrididae > Schistocerca > Schistocerca americana. Next base: position 201,104,399 of record NC_060127.1, read on the forward strand.
TAAGTCGCAAGAGGTGCGTCTTGTGACCCTGTCTCGTTGTTTGAAACATTGTCTTTTTTATGCTCTAACATGCTTTGTACAGTCCCAAACATTTTGTTTTCCCGCCACGAATTCGAGGTCTGTGTCAGGTTCTAAACTGGCATTAACACATTCTGATACATGGCCTCTCGTAGAAAAACTAGACATCGCACGGTGTAAAATACCATGTTACTGCTGCTACCATAACACCGACACACACTGGATGACTTTAAATAAAAGTCGGTTACAACGTAAAGAAATTGGAAGAGTTTTTCGGCGTTGTGGGGGTGATTCACGAGCTCTACGCTTGAACTCATCTGTCACAACGATGGAATAGCTGATGGCTCGGCGTTCCATTGCGACTGATTCCTCATACTACAGACATGTATGTTACCACTGTTTCGGTGCTAGCCATCCCCAGAAGGTGTCACCCCTCCACAAAACTCCAACTCAAACAAGCTTTTGTCAGTCAGTCATTATGTGGTAACCAACAGTGTGTCAGTGGACGGATGGGATGGAAAAGACACCGTCGATGTACTGAAATAATAAGCATCACAGTTGAGAGTGTGAACAATTTTAGAAATTTTACAGTAATTTTAACACCGACCAATGATGTGTCAGCATGTTTCGCAATGTCAGTATCGTAGCTATATCACCCCTTCTCCACTTTGTATCATGTGGGTAGATGACTGTGCAGTACGTCCATTCATTGTCAATTCTCGAACACATATATTATCAAATTACAGCATTCTACATATTTATAACACCTCGAGCAAAGTGCTTAATTTACGATCTATCTCTGTGGTGATGGGAGTCACAGAGCATTCTCACAGTCTTAGAGTAAAACTAGAGATTGAAAGACCCCCATCACACTGTCATTGACCAACCTGCCCTGCAGCACCGTTACCGATTTAATCTCCAACCGACCAGAAGTAGACCGCTACATTCCAGATCTTGTGAATGAATGGAGCTTTCCAAGTCCTCACCCATCCAAGTGCGCAAGATTTCTTGAGATGCGCCCATGTCGAGGAGGTTAGCACTCCTTACCGATGTATAGTGACAGATTTGAAAGTGTCGTGGTGTAACAGCAGACGGTAAAGAAGAAGAAACGAATGATCTTTGTGCTCAATGTAGCTCCAATGGATGGAGTTCGAAGTATTTTTACGCAAATGAACCAAGCTATTAATCCTAAAGTATTGTTCTAGTCTAGGATCAGTACCTGGAAGGTATTGGTTAGAGAGAACATAAACATACGCACTCTAAGCCTGCAGCGTTCCGCACTTAAAACGGGCTGTAATGTTAGATCGCTTGAGTTTTCGACCTATCAGTCGTATGGAATGTAGCGCTGTTAATATTCCAATGTGAGAAATATATTTCAAGCACACGACATACGTTCTTCTTTCCAGTTTTTCCACGATGAACTACGTCATCGAACCGCAAAAAGAAAAAACTACTTCCTTAAAAGATGGGCTCTGTGTGATACAAGCGCAATATAGCTTTTCATAGATGTATAGCGTCCACTGTCCATACCCGATTACGGTTCAGAAATTATACTATGCTTGCATCAGTCCTATATGAAATGATCGTTAGCGACGGACAATACCTCTTAACAAGGAAACAGATAAACGCATAGTAGCTGCGTCTGACATGCGAAAATTACAAGTCATTGCGCCACTAACACTATAAACAGCACATCTGTCAGGCAAATGTGTACCCGGGGTTTGCAGTGCCCCAAAAGCACTTATCGCTAACTTAGTTATGAAGCTGAAGTCTCGATTTTACACCCAAGATGCGACAGGGGGATGGAGTTGTTGTTGTTGTCGTCTTCAGTCCTGAGACTGGTTTGATGCAGCTCTCCATGCTACTCTATCCTGTGCAAGCTTCTTCATCTCCCAGTACCTACTGCAACCTAGATCCTTCTGAATTTGCTTAGTGTATTCATCTCTTGGTCTCCCTCTACGATTTTTACCCTCCACGCTGCCCTCCAATGCTAAATTTGTGATCCCTTGATGCCTCAAAACGTGTCCTACCAACCGATCCCTTCTTCTAGTCAAGTTGTGCCACAAACTTCTCTTCTCCCCAATCCTATTCAATACCTCCTCATTATTTACGTGATCTACCCACCTTATCTTCAGCATTCTTCTGTAGCACCACATTTCGAAAGCTTCTATTCTCTTCTTGTCCAAACTAGTTATCGTCCATGGTTCACTTCCATACATGGCTACACTCCATACAAATACTTTCAGAAACGACTTCCTGACACTTAAATCTATACTCGATGTTAACAAATTTCTCTTCTTCAGAAACGATTTCCTTGCCATTGCCAGTCTACATTTTATATCCTCTCTACTTCGACCATCATCAGTTATTTTACTGCCTAAATAGCAAAACTCCTTTACTACTTTAAGTGTCTCATTTCCTAATCTAATTCCCTCAGCATCACCCGATTTAATTTGACTACATTCCATTATCCTCGTTTTGCTTTTGTTGATGTTCATCTTATATCCTCCTTTCAAGACACTGTCCATTCCGTTCAACTGCTCTTCCAAGTCCTTCAATGTCTCTGACAGAATTACAATGTCATCGGCGAAGCTCAAAGTTTTTACTTCTTCTCCATGAATTTTAATACCTAGTCCGAATTTTTCTTTTGTTTCCTTTACTGCTTGCTCAATATACAGATTGACTAACATCGGGGAGAGGCTACAACTCTGTCTCACTGCTTTCCCAACCACTGCTTCCCTTTCATGCCCCTCCACTCTTATAACTGCCATCTGGTTTCTGTACAAATTGTAAATAGCCTTTCGCTCCCTCTATTTTACCCTTGCCACCTTCAGAATTTGAAAGAGAGTATTCCAGTTAACATTGTCAAAAGCTTTCTCTAAGTCTACAAATGCTAGAAACGTAGGTTTGCCTTTTCTTAATCTTTCTTCTAAGATAAGTCGTAAGGTTAGTATTGCCTGACGTGTTCCAACATTTCTACGGAATCCAAACTGATCTTCCCCGAGGTCCGCTTCTACCAGTTTTTCCATTCGTCTGTAAAGAATTCGCGTTAGTATTTTGCAGCTGTGACTTATTAAACTGATAGTTCGGTAATTTTCACATCTGTCAACACCTGCTTTCTGTGGGATTGGAATTATTATATTCTTCTTGAAGTCTGAGGGTATTTCGCCTGTCTCATACATCTTGCTCACCAGATGGTAGAGTTTTGTCATGACTGGCTCTCCCTAGGCCATCAGTAGTTCTAATGGAATGTTGTCTACTCCCGGGGATGGAGTATATAGCGTAAATCATATTCCGTTTAGAGGAATGTGTCCCGTTTCATCACACATGAGATGGAAGTCCTCTGATGACCGACAAACAGTGCTTTAAATCACATACAGAACACGTGGCTATTTATGAGTCGAACGCAGGCTATGTCATGCGACTGATGCATCCTGATAGAAGAGTGGAAAAAACGACTTAAAGTAACTTCTCCCTCTCTAGACTGCATCATCAGTCTACCATTAAGTCGTACCTCGTTACAGCTCCATCTCAGTCGATCACCCCGTCCACTCTCTGTTGTCCTTTAACGCAGATGCATGGTAATTTAGAGGCGGATGGTTCTCTGTCTTCCTGAAAAGCGTCAAATGCGGTAGTCAACTCGCGTGAATCACTGCTACCTCAATAGACATGCAGTATAATGCTGCCACGACGGAAAAAAAAATTACTGCTTCCCTGATTCCCTTCGCTTCCATCTCGACGTTTTCTCTAATTCCTCTTATTGCCGCATACTTGTTCCCATGTACGAATTGTTCTTCGCCAACCAGAAGATACGCAAGTACTTGCTCAATTTCCCCACATTTCGGTGTATATTCAGTCTATTTATACCTATTCTCCCCTCATTTTTCGCAATTCTATCGATTTTATGTCAGTTCTGTCCATGCGATCATGACATAACGTCTCGTTCTGTGTTCTAAAATTGCTTGTAATGTAGTACAGCTGCCTACACCTAGCCCAAATGCACTGATCGGGAGGCGTAAAATACCATTGTACCGTTTTAATCTGCCAGGAAGTTTGATATCAGCTGCAGAGTGACAGTCTTATTCGGGAATTGATCAGCGTATCATTATTCAAAATGAAAAACCAGTGGATAGAAAGTGACAAACGTGCTCTCTGACAAAGCTATTTTTAAATAATGTAAAACTACATGGAAAAGCCGGCCGCAGTGGCCGAGCGGTTAAAGGCGGTACAGTCTGGAACCGCACGACCGCTACGGTCGCAGGTTCGAATCCTGCCTCGGGCATGGATGTGTGTGATGTCCTTAGGTTAGTTAGGTTTAAGTAGTTCTAAGTTCTAGGGGACTTATGACCACAGCAGTTGAGTCCCATAGTGCTCAGAGCCATTTGAACCATTTTTGAACTACATGGAAAGTAAATTTTGGGAAGATTTATGGAATCAAACTAAAAATTGGAGTCCCTGAGAGATTGAAAATTCAGTTTGTCTGAGAATCAGGTTTTTAACATATTGTTTTAATGTGGTTTACTTCATATCAAAAGGGATAAAAACGCACAAAAACTTAGTATATAACTGCGAAATAAAAGTTGAACAGAATGTTATTATGTACACTCTTTGAAGTAAAAATGGTTGGAGGCCAGCTACAGCAACGTCGAAGTCTGCGCCGACAAATAACCTGGCCACACTGATAACACGTCGAGTCCGGCTACGTGTACAACCTGGGATCATACCAGGCCAGATTGAAGGAAGACATCAAAGCAATTCAGAGATCGGCTGCTAGATTTTTACCCGTAGGTTCGAACAACACATAAGCGTTACAGAAATGCTTTGGGAATCAAATGGCAGTCCCTGAAGAGGTGGCATATAGATAGTCTTTTTCCCTCCCTCTATTTGCGAATGGACCAGGAAAGGGAATGACAAGTAGTGGAACAGGCTACTGTCCGCCACCCACCATGCAGTGGTACGCAGAATATCTACGTACACTCAGCCGCTTTGGAGAGCATGAAATGCTTTATTGTTATTGAGAGGCAGACGATCCGGTTTTATATGATGAGTACTGTATTACGCCAGTATGCATGGCATGAGTATGACTCAAAATTAACTTTATAGTTTTCAATCCAAGCAAAATACATCTCTACATTTTTAAAGTAGTTTTTCCTTTTAGAAGCGTTTCTTCATGTAATTCTTTCGCTGTGAATGTTTCGGTGTTAATTAAAAGTTTTCGTTTTTCTCTTCCGAATACTCAAATGACAAACTGCTACGTACATCAAATAGTTCGTTAAGTGTGGTTTTTCATGTCTCTGTCTCCACCAAAATATTTCTAGATGCTCGTGGTAATCGTGGAATTATATCTGTGTGTGCCACAAGACAGCACGTAGAGGCAGTCGATTTTGAGGTGCAAAATGTTTGCTAACTTACTATTTCGTCACATGTGGGGGAAGGTTGATTTCCAGTTACATTAAATTCCCTTGAAATAAGGTTTCGTTGCAAACTATCGAAGTAAACATTTTATTCGTTTTTATTTTGGGGGAATTGTAATCGTGATGGGAAATTATATGCCTCAATATTTCACACGACATATGCCAGATGAGAGGAAACTAACGTGACGAGTTTTTCCATGCATGCGCTGAAATTATATAACAGCAGCCTTAACACTTCATTCCATTCCACGCTTGAAAGCTTAATAAATGAGAAATTCTGGACTAAATCTAACTCAAAGTCTTAAATACAGGTAGTCTAAAACGTGACGTTACAAAGTGTCAAGAGATGACGCTGCATAAAAGCCAAACGCGCTGGCGCCTCCCGTCTGACAATGAGAGCCTTTCTTTATAAGGTGACCAAGACAAGCATTTTGCTACGTAGCTGCCGCTCGCAGAGCTAGGACCTCGCGACATGGTTGCAAGTATTTGGCAATCCTGTGACAACGTATGTCGTCCTGAATTGTTCCTAGCTATCTACCTTCATCAATATTCGGCAATCCACCTTTGGGCACGTGATGGAGGGTACCCTGAAGCACAACTGGTCATTTGCTTTCCTGTTCCACTAGGAAACAGATCGAGGGAAAAGCGACTGTCTATATGCCTCTGAATGAACCCTAATTTCTCCTATTACGCGCAATACATAGTCCTTACGTGCAATGCATCTTATAGACAACAGAATAGTTCTGCAGTCAGCTTCAAATGTTGGTTATGGAAATTCTGTCAATAGTTTTCATCGAAAAGATCGACGCCTTCCCTTCAGAGATTCCCATTTGAGTTCCCAAACCAACTCTGTAACACTTGTGTGTTGTTCAGACCTATCTTAACAAATCTAGCACTCTGCCTCTGAATTGCTTGGATGTCTTTCTTTAATCCGACTTGGTGTGGATCCCAAACGCTAGAGCAGTACTCAAGTATAGGTCGCACTGGCGTTCTATAAGCGGCCTCCTTTCCAGATGAATAGTACTTTCCTACAATTGTCACCGAGCGAGGTGGCGCGGTAGTTAGCACACTGGACTCGCATTCGGGAGGACGAAGGTTCAAACCCGGATCCGAGCATCCTGATTTAGGTTTTCTGTGATTTCCCTAAATAATTTCAGGCAAATACCGGGATGGTTCCTTTGAAAGGGCACAGCCAATTTCCCTCCCCGTCTTTTCCTAATTCGATGGGACTTATGACCTCGCTGTTTGGTTTCCTCCCCAAAACCAACCAACCAATCAACCCTATAATTCTCCCAATAAACCTAAGTCGACCACTCGCCTTTCGTACCACAATCCTCACATGCTGTTACCATTTCATGTCGCTCTCCATCGTTACCCCCAGATATTTAAACGATGTGACAGTGCCCGCATCTCGTGGTCGTGCGGTAGCGTTCTCGCTTCCCACGCCCGGGTTCCCGGGTTCGATTCCCGGCGGGGTCAGGGATTTTCTCTGCCTCGTGATGGCTGGGTGTTATGTGCTGTCCTTAGGTTAGTTAGGTTTAAGTAGTTCTAAGTTCTAGGGGACTTATGACCACAGCAGTTGAGTCCCATAGTGCTCAGAGCCATTTGAACCATTTTTTCGATGTGACAGTATCAAGCAGGACACCAATAATGCTGTATCTGAACATTATGGGTTTGTTTTTCCCAGTCCTACGCATTAACTTACATTTTCCTACGTTTAGAGCTTCTTTAACAATCTTCAGTGGGGCACCGTGTCAAAAACTTCCCAGAAATCTAGAAATGTGGAATTTGTCTGTTGCCCTTCATCCATACTTCGCGCTCTGTCCTGTGAGAAAAGGGTGAACTGAATTTCGTATGAGCAATGCTTTCTAAAACTGTGCTGATTCATCGACATAACCTTCTCTGTCTCAAGAAACTTTTTTAGCTAATCGTGAAGGATTCTACAACAAATTTATGGTCATTAAAAAGTTCAAAATTCAAAATACACATGGACATCGAGGACAGCATGGGAACCGTTGCATTTCAACTTCACCTTATTTTTCCACTTGGTCTCAGTAGCAATTTCACTCTTCAACGATTCTGCAGCAAATTTATCGTTATTAAAAAGTTCAATATTCAAAATACCACCTACAAAAACACAAGGACCATCAGGGACTCCGTGATAACCAATACCGGTCACCTTCAATTTATTTTTCTCCTTGGTCCCAGTAGTAATTTCAAATCAAGATGAAGCTATTTATGTATAGTGTAAAGGATCTGGTGTATGTGAAAATGTAAGACTTGTTGGTGATTTGAGTGTGTATTAACATAAATAAAGAATCCAGATTCCCCAAAAAAACTACATATTGGTGTTGCCAAAAGTTGAGAAACAATTCTTGGTGTTGTAGCTGTAATTGTACTCTGGGATGATCTCTGTATGAGGCACCCCTGTACATCTCTGTGAGTCTCGTGTAAGACGAGGCACTGAGATGGAAATTTTTTTTTGGACTCCAGGAATGCTGTACTTAACACAAGTAACAAATCTTTCTATCTTTCACGTTGTGTTATGTGGCTCAGCAACTGATACTGCGATGAGAGAGAGCACCTCCCAGCAGCGTCCCATTAGCTCAGTGGTAGGCAGAACTGTTGGAATAGACGTAGTTTGTGGACAGTGCTTGAAGTGGTGCAGATATTCTTGTTTTTAGCTTCCGAGAGGCCATGGCAAACAGAGCTTTTTTTTTACATTCCTTTATAATCAGGAAACTGAAGGAGGAAAAAAATAGAAAAGGGTAACGTCTTTGAGGAAAACAGCTGGTTACAGATATGACTTTTGAGCCAAGAGTGGAGTGAGCTCTCAGTTCTAACCACAGTGCAGACCAGTGCACTGTAGCTTTCTATTGTCTGTTTTATTTAATAAGTTGAAAATTTTTAGAAGAAATTCCTTAACAGAATCTGAAAAATCCTTTAAACGTTAAGTCTTTCAACAAAGTCGAAACATTAAGCTGTGTTAATGCTCACAGGTGTCTGTTTTGTGAATACCAAGTTTCTTCACCGAGCGAGGTGGCGCAGTGGTTAGACACTGGACTCGCATTCGGAAGGACGACGGTTCAATCCCGCGTCCGGCCATCTTGATTTAGGTTTTTCGTGATTTCCCTAAATCACTCCAGACAAATGCCGGGATGGTTCCTCTGAAAGGGCACGGCCGACTTCCTTCCCCATCCTTCCCTAATCCGATGAGACCGATGACCACGCTGTCTGGTCTTCCCCAAACGAACCAACCAACCAAGTTTCTTCACTGTACAAAGGTCTCTGAAGAACTTCAGCACTAGTGTCAACGATGCGAATCAGACTATTTCATCATATAGGAGCCATATGTCAGGGGAATAGTTATGTAGCGAATATCGTTCCTCTACACTGAGTCTGTGTCCGCCCCAGTAGCTGAGTGGTCAGCGTGACGGATTGCCGTCCTCTGGGCCCGGGTTCGATTCCCGGCTGGGTCGGAGATTTTCTCCGCTCAGGGACTGGGTGTTGTGTTGTGTTCATCATCATTTCATCCCCATCCGGCGTGCAGGTCGCCCAATGTGGCGCCGAATGTAATAAGACCTGCGATATGGCGGCCGGACCTGCCCCGCGAGGGGCCTCCCGGCCAATGACGCCAAACGCTCATTTCCATTTCCACTGAGTCTGTGTAATATCAATTAGTCACTCCTGTAGACGTTAGGTGCACCAGTTAGTCTTGGTAACTTACAAAACGGGAAATTTTGTTCCTTTAATTCTAATTCATTATCTTAAATAGTACTGTCGATCAGCTTTAAGTTCTCCACCAATCCGTACATTGACCTCAAAATGTACAGTGTGCCTACTTTGCTATGAGCATACACTCTGATGTATTCACACAGTTTATCGCATATATTTTCCATAAGAAATCAAACAATGACAGTGAAACTCATTACATCACAGTGCTTGACGGAAACATACCAGTTCCCGGCGAAATAATTGCACGAAAACAGACACCTGTGAGCATTAACACAGCTTAATGTTTCGACCTTGTTGAAAGACTTAACGTTTAAAGGATTTTTCAGATTCTGTTAAGAAATTTCTTCTAAAAATTTTCAACTTATTAACAATTACTTTAAACAAGTAAATATTCTGATTGGATCACAAACCATGAAACTGGTTTTGAGTCGCACCCATGTCTTGAACATTAGTGTAAAGCAGGGGTGGCCTGGAGTTCAGTTCAAGAGCCGCGCCCTGCCATGAATGCCACAGTGGTCAGCACTGCTGCACACTTCCCCCACCACCACTCCACACTGTCTGACCACGAGGAAGGGAAAGAGGGGGAAACTGTGAACGTGTCTCCACTAAATGGTACTGCAGTCGCAATGTATACGAATTGGTTTTATATTTAAAATTTGGAACATTATAGACGAAAACCATAATAAATTTTCAGTGTTATTTATTTTGGCTCACTGAAGACGTAATACAATTTTTATCTAGTACAAGCTGTCGACATGTAGATCTGTGCAGGAAATTTCACAGATTCTTGCGTTGAGCCTGCCACATAATTTTGTCTTATTTAGCTTCTTAATTGAGAAATATCTTTCACCTAAATGCATTGATCGAAATATTGTAGCACTTTTGCAACATCATTATGGACGTGTGAGAACGCTACCTGAGAAAAGTAATGTAGATGGCCTAGACAGTTTTAACGTGAAAGGATTTGTGATTAAAACAGGAACTATCTTGCAGCCCACCAGTTACATATTCCCATGTGCAGATCCACTTTCAACTGAAATGTCAAGCGATCCCTGAAAGAGGGGTAAGATTAACAGTTCCTCAAAACGTTTAGGAAGCTATACTTGGAATTTTTTCAACCCACAATGAATTCTTCAGACCTTGGGGTTGCTTTAACAGCAGTGAGTCTAGGGAACTGGATTGTGTTTGTCAGAATGTTTCCCTTCTATTGTGGGATTATTTTTCACTGGATCCCCAACAAATCAAACAGAAATAGTTTTTCACCTTGTAGCGCCTCACTGTGGGCAGAGTGCAATCAAGATCACTTAAAACGCGAGGTCTGAAATACATTCTGGATATTCTGATTTTCGTTCTTGCATTTCTTTTTCCTCCATTAATTCTACAATAGCGAGTTTCCAGTCGATAAATCGTTCCTGGCATGCCCCTCGACTGCCAAGATATCTGTCGCAAGCGAAGGCAGACGAGGTGCTATCTGCTGCTAGATCACGTGCGTCGGTGTAGAATACCACAGGGGATCAGACGTCCTTCAGGAACTGCAGCTGCCTACAGGGTTGCTACACTTTGTAGATAGGTGGACTGATGAGGAGAACACAGCAAGTGCCATAACTAGATTTCCCACAAACTTCGCTGTGTGGAATAGGAGCCATAATAAGCGAAAATGTGTCTCGACCTATTTGTCGATACTGGACACTTTCTGTGAAAACGACAGTCAGTTTTTTCCACGTGACTTAAGCGCCCCTTTACGTGCTATAATCTCAGCCCAACTGCTGGCACAGTAGCTATCACACAGCTTCTCACGTTTTGCGTCCTGCTTCAAAACCTGATTCATTTTTTTTTTTTTTTTTTTTTTTTTTTTTTTTTTTTTTTTTTTTTTTTTTTTGCCTTTACCTGCCTGTGTCCGTAGAAGGTTACTACACTAACGTTCCTTGCCAAGTTAGGGAATACAAGGACATTATATTAAAATTGTAAAATTACAACTGAGTTTCACAATAAGTGACACATATTTATTTTACAAGAGGTATGCATGTGTATGGTGTTTTCAGGGGTTTTTAAAATCTCATGCTGCGAACAGCTGAAAGCAAGGGGAGACTACAACCGTAATTTTTCCTGAGGGCTTGCAGCTTTACTGTATGGTTAAACAAATATGGCATCCTCTTGGGTAAAATATTCCAGAGGTAAAATTGTCTTCCATTCTGTTATCCGGGAGGAGACTACTGAGGATGATGTCTCTATCAGAAGCTATAAAACTGGCATTCTACTGATCGGAGTGTGGAATGTCAGATCCCTTGATTCGGCAGGTAGGTTAGAAAATTTAAAAAAGGAAATGGATAGGTTTATGTTAGATACAGTGGGAATTAGTGAAATTCGCTGTCAGGAAGAACAAAGCTTCTGGTCAGCTGAATACAGGGTTATAAATACAAAATCAGTTAGGCGTAATGTAGGAGTAGGTTTAATACCGAATAAAAAAAATAAGAGCATAGATAAGTTACTATAAACAGCATAGTGAATACATACCTACCCCAGTAGTATAAGTTGATGTGCCAACTAGCTCTGCAGATGATGAAGAGGTTGAAGAAATGTATGATGCGAAAAAGAAATTATTCAGATAGTTAAGGGAGACGAAAATTTAACTCTCATGGGGGACTGGAAATCAGTACAATGGAAAGGAAGAGAAGGAAAAGCAGTAGGTGAATGTGGACTGGACGTAAGGAATGAAAGAGGAAGCCGCCTTGTACAATTTTGCGCAGAGCAGAAAATCACAGCTACCACTTGCTTTAAGAATCGTGCAAGAAGATTGTATATGTGGAAGAGGCCTGGAGACAGTGGAAGGTTTCAGACAGATTATATAATGGTAATACAGAGATTTAGGAACCAAGTTTGAAACTATAATACATTTCTACGAGCAAATGTTCACTCTGACCACAATTTGTTGGTTATGAACTGTAGATTAAAACTGAAGAAACTGCAAAAAAGCGGGAATATAAGGAGATGGGGCCTGGATGAACTTAAAGAACCAGATTTTCGGGAACGATTGACAAGAATTGGGAATAAAATACAGTAGAAGGGGAGTGGGTAGCTTTGAGAGGTGAAATAGCGACGACAGCAGAGGATCAAATAGGTAAAAAGAGGAGGGCTAGTAGATATCCTTGGGTAACAGAAGAAATATTGAATTTAATTGATGAAAGGAGGAAATATGAGATTGCAGTAAATGAAGTACGCGAGAAGGAATACAAACATGTAAAAAATGAGGTCGACAGTAAGTGCAAAATGGCTAAGCAAGTATGTCTAGAGGACAGATGTAAGGAGGTACAGGCATATATCACTAGGGGTAAGGTAGATACTGCCTATAGGAAAATGAAAGAGACCTTTGGAGAAAGGAAACCACCAGTATGAATATCAAGAGCTCAGATCAGAAACCAGTGGTAAGCAAAGAAGGGAAAGCAGGAAGGTAGAAGGAGCATATAGAGGGTCTATACAAGGGCAATATACTTGAGAGCAATAACATGAAAATGGAAGAGGATGTAGATGAAGATGAAATGGGACACATGATACTACGTGAAGTATTTAACAGAGCACTGAAAGACCTGTCAGAAAAAGGCCCCAGGCATAGAGTACATTCCATTAGAACTACTGATAGCCTTGGGAGAGCAAGCCCTGACAAACTCTGTCATCTGCTGAGAAAGATGTATGAGAGAGGCGAAATACTCTAAGACTTGAAGAGGAATATAATAATTCCAGTCCCAAACAAAGCAGGCGTTGACAGGTGTGAAAATTACCGAACTATCAGTTTAATAAGTCACAGCTGCAAAATATTAACACGAATGCTTTACAGACGAATGGAAAAACTGGTAAAAGCCGACCTCGGGGAAGATCAGTTTGGATTCCTTAGAAATATTGGAACATGTGAGGCAATACTGACCCTACGACTTATCTTAGAAGCTAGACTGAGGAATGGTAAACCTACGTTTCCAGCATTTGTAGACTTGGAGAAAGCTTTTGACAATGTCGACTGGAATACTGTCTTTCAAATGCTGAAGGTGGCAGGGGTAAAATACAGGGAGCGAAAGGCTATTTACAATTTGTACCGAAACCAGATGGCAGTTATAAGTGCCGAGGGACATGAAAGGGAAGCAGTGGTTGGGAAGGGAGTAAGACAGGTGTAACCTCCCCACAGTAATATTCCGAAACCTCCCAACAGTAAAAATATATATAATTATTTATATCATTCACATTCAGCGTAACCTCCCAATAAATGAATTCCGTAACCTAGCAATAATACAATGTGACTAATCTCTCAATAAAATTGTGGCGCCCTTGTCACCTTTCAATAACTGACTGTGAATTTAAACTGGTAAATTTTGGGCGTAAGCAACGCTTCATCATGGCCCTAAAAGATCATTCTGAATAAAAAATGGAATTACATGGGACTTGATATAACAATACTACATATGCGCGAGGCTGCTTTTACCTTATACTACAATACTCAGGCACCGCCATCGCTCCACACGAGCGGCCCAGCCAACTCCATACACCAAACTGCTACTTACTCCTACTGCTACACAGTTCCTACTGCTGACAACACTGCTCTCTGGTCTGAGATTCTCTTATAGCTTACATATCGCAGGCAGCGCTTGCGCAATCCATCGAAATTACGTCTGCTTGAGTGCGCTAGCAACAAATTCCTCAACCATGGACCTCTTACATAACCCTCCACCTGGTGGAGGGGGGGGGGGGGGGGCAAAAATTTGGCGGCGATGGTGAATCAATTGGACTTGCCATGAGCAACAAATTTTTCTATAATCTATTTAGTTACTAAGTCTACATTCTCAGAGGATATACATTATTGATAAGTGCAGAACATATTAAGAAATGAAATAGACTGGACACGCACTGAGTTCAGAACATTTTAAGGAATGACAAAGTGTATACGCAATGAGTACAAAATATATTAACAAATGACATAAAGTGCATACACACTGTATAAGTCTTTAGAATTTTTTCACAAGAACTGAATACATTAAGAAATATAAGTCTTTAGCATATTTAGGAGAATTGATCATATTAACAAATGAAGTGAAGTGCACACACACTATATAAGTCTTTAGCATAATTACAAGAACTGAATACATTAAGAAATGAAATAAAGTGCATACCCACTGTATAAGTCTCTAACATTTTACAAGAACTAGGAAGGGAATGGGAAGGATAGCACCATGGTTGTAGCACAGTGAGTTGCACGTAGCTCTGCTAAAGTTCATATCTTTCTACAGAAGCACAACACAAGTGAGACAATCCGAAGTTCTCTTCCTGAAGTATTTATCAGTGTAGCCAAGACACTGAAATGTTGCATTAGTATTGTATGTTATCATTTTGGTTATACATTAGGTACACCAAACAGTAGGACCATAATAACACCTCCATCGTTGAAGGTGGTGGAGAGCTTGATATGTCAACACCACATTCTTGTAGAATCCACACTCTTACATCAACGTAGAATTAGTGCAAAAACCAAATATAGGGCTCCATGATCATGAGGATGGACAGGACATACGGACATTGCAGTAATTCCTGGTAATTAGGTCAGAAGGTGAAGGATACATTAAGTTTTATGCTAGTCATCATTCAGAATTACACTAGTGTATCAACCCTTCTGAATAATTATTGGCATTCATTGGCTATTTACACCGTATTTAAGTAGTATATATATATGTAGTATTACACAACATTATTCATAAGTCATCTTATTACAGTAATTATTGGCATAGCATTTATACATAAGTCATCTAATTACAGTAATTATTGGCATAGCATTTATACATAAGTCATTTCATTACAGTAATTATTGGCATAGCATTTATGCACAATTCATCTCATTATAATAATCATTGGCATACCATTTATGCAGTATTACAAAACATCATTCATAACTCATCTCATTACAGTAATTATTGGCATCATGTCATCTCATTACAGTACAGTACAGTACAGTACATTACATTACAGTACAGTACAGTAAAGTACAGTCATCTCATTACAGTAATTATTGGCATAGTTTTTATGCATAAGTCATCTCATTACAGTAATTATTGGCAAAGCATTTATGCATAAGTCCTCTCATTACAGCAATCATTGGCATAGCATTTATGCATGTCATCTTATTACAGTAATCGTTGGCATAGCATTTGGCGTGTCATCTTATTACAGTAATCGTTGGCATCATAAGTCGTCTCATTACAGTAATTATTGGCACTCATTGGCCAGTTAAAAGCATTTTTATGCAATATTCAGAAGTCATCATTCAAAACAAGAGTTAATTATTGGCATAGCATTTATGCATAAGTCATCTCATTACAAGAGTTAATTATTGGCATAGCATTTATGCATAAGTCGTCTCGTTACAGTAATCATTGGCATAGCATTTATAGAGTATAGCAATATATTATTTACAGAAATTACTGGCATAGCATTTATGCATAAGTCATCTCTGAGGCATCAAGGGATCACCAATTTAGTACTGGATTGCAGCGTGGAGGGTAAGAATCGTAAAGGGAAACCAACAGATGAATACACTAAGCAGGTTCAGAAGGATGTAGGCTGCTGTCGGTACTGGGAGATGAAGAAGCTCGCACAGGGTAGAGTAACATGGAGAGCTGCATCAAACCAGCCTCAGGACTGAAGACCACGACAACAACAACAAGTCATGGTTGGCAAATATTAACAGGAATTCTTTGTAGACTAGTGGAAAAACTGCTAGAAGCCGACCTCGGGGAAGATCGGTTTGGATTCTGTAGAAATGTTGGAACACGCGAGGCAATACTGACACTACCACTTATCTTAGAAGATAGATTAAGAAAAGGCGAACCTGCGTTTCTATCATTTGTAGTCAGAGAGGACGCTTTTGACAATGCTGACTGGAATACTCTTTCAAATTCTGAAGTTGGCAGGGGTAAAATACAGGGAACGAAAGGCTATTTACAATTTGTACAGAAACCAGATGACAGTTATAAGAGTCGATGGGTATGAAAGAGAAGCAGTGGTTGAGAAGGGAGTAAGAGAGAGCTGTAGCCTATCCCTGATGTTATTCAAACTGTTTATTGAGACAGCAGTTGAGACATCCTGCTAAACCCGCAGGACAGAACAACTCGTAGGAATTGTGGTAGGAGGCCAGTTGAGCGACTGTCAGTTACATTCCAAACATAACAAGCAAAAAAAGTTTAAAAAAAACCCTGAGCCACAAAATACGTTGAGCAATGCTCTCATAATGGGCTTGTTCAGATCATTTCATGGAGGCTGTCTCCCACTAATTCCGTAATGTGACGTGCTAATAACAGAAGATTTTTGTCTTTTAACAAATGTTAGTAATTTTAGACATAATTTCTAAAACCGAAGGGAGAAAGCGAAAAGAGGGATAGGAGTATATGAACTTTCAGAGTAAATATAAGCACACTGGATGGTATAAAAAGGTAGAAACAATTTCAAACAACTCTGTGTTGTAACCAAAAGTCTGAGTAGTGCTACACCACAAGTAATTTTTATTTGTGAATTTTTTATCTTGTAGTGAACAAAGAGCCTTCCGTGTGTACCTATCAATCAGATGTAGGTTGTGTGTTGGTATTGGATCTCAGATTAGCAAAACGCCCAGAGAGTTCAGCAGAACTGTACCGCACCTTGCTGTCCTGTTTCAGGCACACAGTCGCCACACGGAGAGGGGAGTGCGCGCATCACCGACGGCAAAGCCGCTAGGCTCGGCCAGTTTCCACACCAGGCTCTCGTCCTCGGCGACGGGACCCACATATGCGGCGGGTCGCTCATCTCCAAAACTACGGTCCTCACCGCCGCCAGCTGCACCGTCAAGTGAGTGGTGGCGGCAGCGGCAGCTGGGCGAGGACAGCGCTTGTCTAGCGAGCGCAACAAGCAACGCTGCTTAATGATGTAATGTCTCATTTAGGGGCCTGCAGATGTACACAACTGGCCATTAAAATTGCTACACCATGAAGAAATGCAGATGATAAAACGGGTATTCATTAGACATATGTATTATACTACAACTGACATGTGATTACATTTTCACGCAATTTGGGTGCATAGATCCTGAGAAATGAGTACCCAGAACAACCACCTCTGGCCGTAATAACGGCCTTGATACGCCTGGGCATTGAGCCAAACAGAGCTTGAATGGCGTGTACAGGTACAGCTGCCCATGCAGCTTCAACACGATACCACAGTTCAAGAGTAGTGACTGGTGTATTGTGATGAGCCAGTTGCTCGGCCACCATTGACCAGAGGTTATCAATTGGTGAGAGATCTGGAGAATGTGCTGGCCAGGGCAGCAGTCGAACATTTTCAGTATCCAGAAAGGCCCGTACAGGACCTGCAACATGCAGTCGTGCATTATGTTGTGTTGGCAGTAGAACCAACATCGTGTTCCTAGTGGAGGCCGAGATGCACGCATTTTAGCTCACGCAGGCTGGCGTGAGGAGGGAAGGACTATACTGACGTGAGGTCTGGAACATGACAAGGAATGAAAATTCAGAAAGCGAACGTAATTAGTTTGATACTTAACTTTAATCCATTAATGATGAACGTCGCTCTTGACGGTACGTGATTCACAATATTATCAGTTCAGAATACATTCTTGAAGAATATGGCGCCTTGCTAGCTCGTAGCAAATGACTTAGCTGAAGGCTATGCTAAGCTGTCGTCTCTGCAAATGAGAGCGTATGTAGTCAGTGAACCATAGCTAGCAAAGTCGGCTGTACAACTGGAGTGCTAGGAAGGCTCACTAGACTAGACCTGCCGTGTGGCGACGCTCGGTCCCCACTTACTGACAGTGGCGACACGCGGGTCCGACGTATACTAACGGACCGCGGCCGATTTAAAGGCTACCACCTACCAAGTGTGGTGTCTGGCGGTGACACCACATTATCCTGCTGAAATGTAGGGTTTCGCAGGGATCGAAAGAAGGGTAGAGCCACAGGTCGTAGCACATCTGAAATGTAACGTCCACTGTTCAAAATGCCGTCAATGCGAACAAAAGGTGACAGAGACGTGTAATCAATGGCACCCCATACCATCACCTGGGGTGATACGCCAGCATAGCAATGACGAATACACGCTTTCCAATGTGCGTTCACCGCGATGTCGCCAAACACGGATGCGACCATCATGATGCTGTAAACAGAACCTGGATTCATCCGAAAAATTGACGTTTTGCCATTCGCGCACCCAGGTTCGTCGTTGAGTACACGATCTCAGGCGCTCCTGTCTGTAATGCAGCGTCAAGGGTAACCGCACCCACGGTCTCCGAGCTGATAGCCCATGCTGCTGCAAACGTCGTCGAACTGTTCGTGCAGATGGTTGTTGTCTTGCAAACGTCCCCATCTCTTATTCAGGGATCGAGACGTGGCTGCACGATCCGTTACAGCCAGGCGGATAAGATGCCTGTCATCTCGACTGCTAGCGATACGAGGCCGTTCGGATCCTGCACGGCGTTCCGTATTACCCTCCTGAACCCACCGATACCATATTCTGCTAACAGTCATTGGATATCGACCAACGCGAGCAGAAATGTCGTGATTCGATAAACCGCAATCGCGATAGGCTACAATCCGACCTTTATCCAAGTCGGAAACGTGATGGTACGCATTTCTCCTTACACGAGGCATCACAACAACGTTTCACCAGGCAACGCCGGTCAACTGCTGTTTGTGTATGAGAAATCGGTTGGAAACTTTCGTCATGTCAGCAAGTTGTAGGTGTCGCCACCGGCGCCAACCTTGTGTGAATGGTCTGAAAAGCTAATCATTTGCATATCACAGCATCTTCTTCCTGTCGGTTAAATTTCGCGTCTATAGGACGTGATCTTCGTGGTGTAGCAATTTTAATGGCCGGTAGTGTATGTACATAGAAATTTAATTAAATACCAAGCTCCGTATAACATATTTATAAGCAAAAGGGAGCATTATGAAAAATTATACGAGACGTGTAAGCTAAGGACAAACGACAAAATACCGTAAGAAATGTCAAATAATTTTCTTTGCAGAGTAAATCATTAAGGGTAACAGAATAAACGATGGCTATGAATTTAAACAAAGTATGGAAATATCTGCGGACGGATGTAATGACCAAATATATCAGTTGCCACGGAGCTACATAATGCAATTAGTTTTAAGGTTTTTCCTCTTTCAGCGACCAGTGCATCGTCACAGCGCAGAAGAAGAGAGAGTAGCTGGTACCAAATGAAGAAACAGGCCGCACCTCGAGTAAACAGTTTAGTTATAAGAATATTTATACAAAGGTCATAAGGCAAATGGCAAATGAAGTATGCATCCTCGCAGTATATCTCCGTGAGAATTATCAGTACCTATTCACTGCAGAGTACAAATAAACATTTAAGTATGAGATTTTACAAAAACCAATTAATTTTTATTGTGTCACATGAAAACTTGAATAATGACATTTCCAGGAATTTAACACTTAACTAAACGTGAATTGAAGTAAATAACAGTAGCATATGATGAAAACACATGACATAATGTGAATGATTAGTCGGTACACATTATTTCCATGAAACAAAAGTTTCTTCGAAACTAGTTCATGACTGATGAGTAACATTTCCTCATAAATTCTTGAACCAGTACATGAGTATTTCCTTTCTTTCCTCCCAAACGAAAGAGGTGGCGCCAAGCATAGTTAGGTCAGCAATGCGCAAAGTTTTAGTGCCATTTCCAATGCTTTTTCCCTCCTTCATCTAAGGGAGGAATGAACTTCCATAACTGATAAAAGCCTATCTGTAAAATGAAGTATAAATGAATCATATGCTTATATTGTATCAAGATAGTGTGTATGTAAATAATTTACATATGTGATATGAACAAAGAGAAGTGAAACTAACAAAAAAAACTGTAGTAACAGAACCCAGTTAATGAAAATCTTATGACGTTTTAAAACTTGAGAAACTTATGTTCAGAGTATAAGAAATTGGTGGAGTGTCAGCCATAGAAATAAGTTATCATGTTATGTATATTCCTGTAACTCAATACTGTTATGATTTTTCATTGGAAACCAAACTCCATAGGAATAAATGAACTATGGAGATAAGCAATTTATACTATGTTTTGGATAGCTACATGTTTCTTTCAACAAGTGGATGGTCAAGAGGAGTGACATGAACATGTGTATGCAACCAAATAATTCCTGAGTGTCGTTGCTCACATTAACAAGTGAACTATAGTTGTTCGAACCTGTACTTACCTCATCGAGAGATGATTTGGTCGCGGTTCTCTCTGCTGAGAATGAATAATGACGCCCGGGCCTCAAAAATTGAGATCTTCTGCCACAGCGTCGGATTTTGAACAATAAGCGCACACCCACTGCACCCAGAATGAAGACAAACGTCACGGCAATTCTCTAATATGTGATACTCAGATGAAAGTGTGACACTGAATGTGAAATGAACATTAAGAAAATGAGTGCACGGACGTGTGACGGTAGCAGCTGACATGATGACCGTTAGTGACTAGTTCTTAGGCACCAAATCTGCCAGTGAGCAAGCGCGAAAACCGGCAGCAAGACCGAAGCAAACTGAACATTATTGTCAGTGCATTAAATTGAAATATGTAATCGACTATCATATTATGTATATAGCCTTTCAATTTTTGTAGAACTGTAACATACATAGGATAAGCTGACATATCCATTCCATTAAATAAAAGAGAAGTTGGCAAACAAAGGGCATCGACCCCTATTGGCAAATATAAATATGTACAAGCAGGAAACATTATACGTCTCCATACCATGTCAATGTACAGTGTGGGGGCAATTGTGTAGGTGCATGATGGAAGACCCCAGGATATCGTAAAGTTTTCTTAAAATCAAAAACTAAAACACCGATCGACCGTGAGTGTTGGCAAAGACGATAGTTATGAATGTGCGGTAAGGTGCAGACAAATGAAAAAAACGTCATTCATTTTTTGTACATGATTTTGTTTCTCACTCTCCTGTATGTAGAATTCTGTTAAGAAGTGCTGTTTGGAAATATGACAGGCTACAAGTGTGGTGTATCGTACATGTTTCGAAATAAGAAGAACATTGGTAGGAGTATTAGGTACGTTTTGCTCAAGTGAAACGAAACCAAGTAAGGAGAATTTTCTTAATTACGACATGACCAAGACTAACTCGGGACCTCTGCGTTTGCCAAACAAGTGCTCTGCCAACTGAGCTACCCAATCACCAGTTACAATCGGTCCTCACAGTTCTAATTCCACCAGTACCTTATCTCCTACCTTCCAGACTTCACAGAGCGCTCCTGAGAAAATTTGCAAGACTAGCACTTTACAAGAAAGACCACTGCAGAAATGTGGTTTAGCCACTGCCTGGGGGATGTTTCCAGAATAAAATTTCACCCTGCAGCTGGGTGTGCAGTGGCATGAAGTTTAATATATCATTTAGGGGGGCATTATCAATTACTATAAAAATAGATAATTTAATATGTTAAGATTATAGGTTTTTTAATCTGAAGATGTATCTGATAATAACTACTTCGGATAACAACATACAAGAATGCAGAGTAGTGTTCTGTCATAATAATATGAAATCAAAATATCTTAACAGAAAGAACAAAAGAGTGAATCACATAATGACAAAAGTTAACACGGAAAGTTTAAAATTGGCTTAAAATGTAATATCCAACTTTGTAAACACATTAAAATTTGAAGGTTGAGACATAACCAAACCTATTGTAGGAGGTGGGGGCAATGGTGCCCAAGATGGAATAGGGGTGGAAGCGTTGGAAATGGGCCAGAAAGCGGAAGCGAAAGGGGGAGGTAATTAATGGGTAACAGACTGCTACGTAACTGATATCCTAAATACGAAGAAAAATCAAACTTGCTAACATCAAAATTTAAAACTAGGGAAAGTTTTATAACTTTTAAACTCTTTTGAAACTACTGTAGTACCAAATTACTCCCTATCAGGGCCTAATCATCCATAAAATACAGAATATTGTACACCAGAAACCACCACAAGAATCATAAATGTCACTGCATATCTAAAACTTTTACACAATTATTTAAATACTTCTTATTTATCAAATCAGTCTGTTCATTTTAGATCCCATCAGAATGTCTCATCATGTAAAACATATTTCAGTCTCTTGTAATAAATTCGTGCCTAGTTTTCTCTAGATTTGTGTAACAGTACCATCTGATCATTTATATTACCGAGACAGTATTTGCGAGTCTTTAGAAGTGCTGCTAGATCCCATGTATTATTCTGCTTTGGTCATATGTTACAACATTATTTTAACAATTATCATTAAGGTTGTTTATGTTAAAATTCCTTACCACACAACACAAATCATAACAATATAGCACATAGGATCGTCATTCTAACAACAATGGTAAAGAACAACAACAAACCGGAAATCAATGGAAAGACACATGAGCTCAAGTCTAAACTGTTTCAAGCACAGCCTTTCGGATTTGCGCTAAAAACATCTCTGTACCCAAAGTTCTTAGACCCTAAGGCACCTTGAAACCTAGTAAAGTAACTGGTTCTTACGACATATACTGTGCATTCCTTAAATATGTTCGTCAAGGTGTAGTGCTGTTGCTGACTGCACTGTTCGGTGAAATCCTCATAACAAGCAGACTGTCCAATCTTTTTAAGAGCACGAAGATAATTGCCATCCTGAAACCGTCTAAATCTGGTAACAAGCCTGAAGGTTACAGACTTATTACACTTACACATATGCCATAAACTGTTGGAGATGGCACTCTACAATAAAATAGCACCAACTATCTTCAAAAACATTCCTTTAGAACAGGCTGACTTAAGACCAGGCCACAGCTGCAGCAATCAAGTGCTAACATTGTCAACATACATAGGGAAGGGCTTCAAGCATCAGGAGAAAACGACAGCCCTGTTTATTGACTTAACATCAGCATATGATACAGCATAGTGGAAAGGAATGCTTCTAAAGTTCTTAAGAAGAATTCCATGTAAAAGAATTGCACAGATATTCAATAACGTTCTGTCCAACAGGAAATTACAAATTCATGTAAATGGTCAAGTAACAAAAGTGTACAATTTAACTGACAGACTACCGCATGGATCTGTATTGGCCCCACTACATTTCAAATTATATATTGCCAACTGGCCAAAAATGAAAACGAGAATATTTATTTATGCTGATGACATCTAATAATTTTACAGCTTCAGAATCGACTCTCACTTAGGATGATGAGGTTTTTTATGTACAGCGACTCAAAGTAAATGAAAATGAAAGTGGAAAGTCCACCTTCCATCTAAGTACCAGGCATATGGGCCATAAACCACAAATTGTATTCTGAAATCAGTTGCTGTCAAATTATCCATCCCTAAAATATCTTGATGTAACCCTGAATTCATATAGAACACACCTAACA
The DNA here is from genome assembly GCF_021461395.2 of Schistocerca americana. NCBI lineage: Eukaryota > Metazoa > Arthropoda > Insecta > Orthoptera > Acrididae > Schistocerca > Schistocerca americana. The sequence goes on from NC_060127.1 coordinate 201,127,992, forward strand.
TCAACAGTCTCAAAAATGAGAACAAAAAAGCAGTGCACAACACAAATTATGTTGAAGAAGTTGGGGAGCTAAGGCAACACTTTTGAAGACAGCTGCCCTCTCACTTATTTATTCTGTTGGTGACTATTGATGCCCAGTACAGCTAAATAGTGCTCATGCAGATATTATTGATACAAAGCTGAATGTGGCAAAAGAAGAATATGTGGCACAATAAAATCCACACCCCGGAATGGCTATCTGGTCGAACCATGGAAGACACAAAGTCAATCTCCATTGGAAAAGGAATGGGAGACATGATGCAGAAATTCCGAGCTGCCACTACATCAAGACTGTGATGTCACTCAAAGGCAACAACTTAGATCTAGGAAACCCACTGTAGACTCGGAAAGAGGTTCACTTCTGAAGGATTCCATCCAGAAACAGCATGGTGGAAGTAGCGGTTTGCAACCAATCGTAGCTCTGAATGTCTTAGTGTGGAACATACACGAGCTCCTCCAGGGTCCCAACAGACCTAGGAGCTTGTGGACCATCCTAAATCGCATTATGCACCAAGTGCAGAAGATGGCAGGACTTGAAGTACCAGTAAGGAACAGCTGAAAGTACCGAGTGTGCCTGTGGACAGCAGTGACAAACGATACACTTCATAGTCATGGAATGCACTCTATGGAAATATGCTGAAACTCAGTCCAGAATACATGCGGTACCTGATGATGCAGCCTCGTGGATGGCAACTTTAGATATCCACCTACAACAAATTGATATCAAATATTTTAAAAAAACTGTCCTGTCTTTTCTTATCTTAAACGTGAAATATGTATTCTTTGCATTAAAATTAGCTTTTTTCTTTAATAAATAATTCATACAAGTGATTTTTTTAATTTTTTCTAACCTCATGGATAATATTGTCATATTGGCTTTCCTAATCAGGAACGAACGTAATTTATTTTATGTCTACGTTAAGTGGATGTTATTCCCATGAACACCATGCTGTTCAGTCACAGTAATGTATTCTTGATGCGATACAAAATAAAATGATTTTTTTAAAATTATCCTAGTGTGATATTGCCCATGTCGATCAGACATCTTTGTGGTATTATCTTTGAGATTACAATACTTTGATTACTGAAGTTATGCCCTAATAAAATGTTCAGTTACTTGTTGTTGTGCTTGACGATAACTGTAGATGCAGGGCAATCCTTACATGCTTTGCTTTCGTTCAAGAGCTTCGTAATTAATATGATTTTACGTTTCTGCGTGAGTGGTATGTAATTTTTAATTTTCCATAGATAACGATTTTATATTATCATTGTCCAAACGATGCTTTGTATTTCAATCTTCTGTAGCTACTTTTGTTTTTTAACATTGCTATGAGAACTGGATGTAGGTCTTAGACCAAAATTGGTATTCTATTAATTGTTCTAGTGTTGATTTGTGTCATAAGTTGCCTGTTCCCTAATCTGGATGATCTGTTTACATAAGTCAGACTAAGTTCCCTAATCCGGATATTCTGTTTACATAAGTCAGACTAATTAATTTTTTTTCAGTAATTTTTTTGGGGGGTCAGTCAATATTAGTTCTTTATTGGTCAGTCAAATTTCACTCCAGTTCTTACAATTTTGTCTATATGTAATATGGTTTTTTAACTGAAATTCGCTATAACTGGACATTGTTGCAAAAATTTTATGTTTGCAACACCAGTCAACAATAGTAACATTCTGTTCTTTCACTACTTTACCATATCTCCCAGCACTGCATTTATTTTAACCGCCATTGTAGTCATGGTCATGTTTCATTTGATCACATAATTTTTATGAAGTTCTACAGACTCTTCAGCCAGGATGTTTCAAACTATTAGTTTCCCAGTTTTCTGTCTGAATATTAATAAGGAGTTCCCATTATGAAACAGATTATCTTGAGTTTCACTGAAACCCATTTTGTGACCTACCTTTTTCATGATACTTCTTTTCTGCTTGTAATGTGCTAATTGTCATATAATTTTCCCCCTCATTCAACAGTTTTTATTGGAAGAATATTTACCAGATACAGATTCCCCTTATTATCCAATCTATTATTTTCTTCTCACCCATTTGGATGCATCATTTCACAAACTCGTTTTTTTATTAGTCTTGATTTTTCGGTTTCTGTTATTGTCACTACAAACTTTTCTAAAGAAAAACCCCAAATCCCGTTATCTATATTTTCCACACACTCTTTATTATTTCCATTACTGATTAAAGACCTATTGAGTGCCAAAAAATTTGATACAAATGGAGCTCTATATCAGCAACCTGACTGTCTACATTATTTTAACTTTCACTGCTTCATCTGTAATTTCGGTATTAACCATTCTATCAATTTATTCATCACAATTAACATTGTATTTATCTTAACTATCAATTTCATCATCAGTCTTGTTACAATTGAACAGTTAAATGTCTTTACCCCCTGTATATGATCATCAAACCCATTAGTTACAACATCAGAAGTAGCAAGATTACGTTTCACTCTTGCTTTCTCAATAATAATTGAGTTATCTATATCTCATTTATCATAATTATTATTATTTGTCATTTCTTCTTCGTTTGAAATTTCATTTCATAACATACTATGGGCATTTGAGATCATCTCTGCAGCCGACTCTTATGTGTAATTTCTCGAATATTATGTGTGCCTTAATAATGTTCATTTTTCTGTATAAAACTACTGATGTTAAATCTTTAGAAGAGTATTCTTTTTTCTCGTACGAATTGCATGAACTGATCACTTGATATGAAAAAGTGTATGTTATTTATGACTAATTTTGTTAACAAATATACAGATTTTGAAGCAGTAGTTAGTATCCGCATTTGGTTGGACAGGTCTGTGTAGGAAATTCTTAGCTGACAGAATTAATAATTCGTCTCACATGTTTTTGGACACAGAAAAATTATGCCTGGTGTGTTAAGTTACCCAAAGAAGATCCTGGATTACATTATGCAATGAAATTAAACAAATCGTGGAACCTTTTTTTTATTTTTATATCATTTATATGTGGCAACGTCTGCATCGAAAAAAAAATTGTAAATGTGTTTCAAGAGTTTCATGTTATGTTCCTCACAGTTAAACGTATTATTAAGCTTCTGTCCCAATAATTTAACACAGTAGATCTCTACTATTTTCATGTCCTCATATTTTAGGAGTTTACAGGGAAAGTGTACAATATCTGAGCAGCGTGCAGTTTTTTTTTCAGAGTTTCTTAACAAGGAATTGGCTAGAAGCTATTTATTAATAACTGAGAACATTTCATTAACCGATTGGCAATTTATTGATATGTTTGTATGAACTGGAAACAAAACAAATTTGACATATAGGAATGTCAGTGATGACAGTTCATTGATACACACAAGAAAAAGTAATGGTATCATTAATTCTCAGTTCTGTAATGCCTGATAGCTTAATACAAGACTCATTCCTAATGACAAACTGCGTTTCATGTCAGAGAGATACGATACCAACCATTTTCCAATAATTCCTGTCACTCAAAAATATTTTAATTTACTTACAAGCTTATTGTAATTTCCTTTGCCAAATGCCCTTGAAAGACCATAAAATTTACCAGTAGCCAATACTTTATTGACCACTGAATTCAGTAAGGTCTCGATAAATGCCCACACACTAAGTGGTTAAATTAACTACAGCTACTCACAGAGGTCCAGTGTGGGCTGTAATTATCACATGGCAGTGAAACATGGTAGATACTATAATGCATTAATGGAGAACCCATTTATCCTGGATAATAGTTAGTTCCAGTTTCGAGTAGCAAGTGAAAATCAGGCGCTGTGAATGCAAGAAAAACTTATAGAAATGTTTCCATGTGTAATGTATTAGGAACTGAATGTGGACTGGAAAGGTCAAACAAGTGAGAAAGGCCAAATGTTGATATTATTTTTAAGCACCACTTACAAAATTTGTTCAATACGAGCACCAGAATGGAATGGAACGTGGACTGGAAAGGTCAAACAAGTGAGAAAGGCCAAATGTTGATATTATTTTTAAGCACCACTTACAAAATTTGTTCAATACGAGCACCAGAAACGACAACGAGATGCTGCATCCATAAAACAACATGATCCTGTGTACTGGCCTTCAGGACAGGCAGAGACTGAATGTGTCCCTAGAAATAACGATCTTTTAGATATCCTCAGAGTTAAAAATCTCATGGATTAATATCAGGTGATTTTGCAGGCCACGTATCTGGGAAACTTCTGGAGATAACACATTGAGCAGATATTTCACTGGCGAGCGGAATGAGGTGTTGCCCCATCTTGTATGGCTGCTTGGTGAATTGGGTGGGGGCAGGAGAGGGGGACTAAATAGCGAGGTCGTCGGTCCCATTAGATTAAGGAAGAATGGGGAAGGAAGTCGGCTGTGCCCTTTCAAAGCAACCATCCCAGCATTTGCCTGAAGCGAAGTAGGGAAATTATGGAAGACCTATATCAGGATGGCCAGACGCAGGTTTCAACCATTGTCCTCCCAAATGCGAGTCCAGTGTGCTAACACTGTGCCACGTCGCTCCGTGGTTTTGCAAGAAAACAGGGTATCCACACAGTTGTGCTCTTTCAAAGCAACAATGACATACTGTACAAGAAGGTTTCCAAAACTTGCAGATGTCGTTGTTCATCTGACAGACCCTCTCGGTGTACCGTCTTCAAATAAGAATGGGCCGAGGATAAAGTTGCTTGTGAACCCATGCCATACAGTCACATACGGCTAGTGCAATGTCTACTCATGCGAAACACCAAATTTAACGGTACCCCAAATGGACAGTCCTATGTATTCACTGTATCCTGCAGTGTAAAATCTGCCTCGTCATTCCATAGAGTATTTCTTGTCAACATGTCATGAACTTCTTTCCATGCCAGAAACCAAAGAGCCAATTTAGAATGTTGCTGCAGATCATACGGTTCCAGTTACTAACCAGTCTGTATCGCAAAATTTTCCATACTGTTGACCAGAGTACATGCTGTACGTTCAGTTACAGCAACAGCAACCTCGTCAATACCTTCCACCAGGAAAGGATACCTTCATTTTTCAGATGCCATACCAAGTTCACCTGTGTTTTCGAATTTCGCTATCGTCGTCATTAAACCATTTAATGACATTGTGAGTCCTCAGATCTTTCAGTCAGTGATACACTCTCAATGTAGCACAGTAATTGCTGTTGTTCACATAAAACAATTTCACTTAAAGGACATGGATTCTCTCCTCGATAGTCGTACTGTCCACTCACCGACCATGGCTTGTCAGATGAGACCGTGGGTGTCATATCGTCAGAAAAACCGTGTACAGTGCGAGATCTGCATGTGGTTGTCGAAACTGGAACATTGTTTTCCAGCGTAAATCGGTTCCGCATTTACGAGTTAGCAAGTCTCGTTGCCACACGATAATTACAGACCACACTACACCTCCATGAGTAGCTACATTTTAATTATAACCCTCTGGTACTCATTTTCTTGTTTAGCGAGCGAGAAGGACCAGGACCTTCAAGATCATGCGCCTATCTAACAAATTCCCCCCGGCCAGCAGATCCTGTCATGTGCACCTTCCATCCAGTTTCCTGAGAATCTAATCTACTGTGGGTCTCTGTGCAGCATATCGTCACGTATTGTTCCTAATCTCTGCAAAGGTCTCTTTCTCTCTGGCCTTGCTACCACCATTATTCTGAAACAGAACCATTAACCATCCTCACAATATCTTCAGCCTATTGTAGTAGCTCAACTTTTACTCTCTGTACTACATTAAACGTGTTAATCTTATCGTATATTTCTTCATTCTTCAGTCTCTTCTAACCTGTTTCTTCCTACCCTTGCCCAAAAACCTTTGTCATTTTCTTTCAAATACAATGTGTAAATATCCATAATCTATTTTGTAATCATTTTGTAATCCTAACTGAGTCATAGGCAATATATTATTTGTAGTCAGGTAGATAAGATACAGCTGCTATACTAACTTTTCCACAATTTTCGAAAATGCTAACGACAGTGATTTTGTGCAGGAATTTGAGTGCTATTCTCCATTTCCTTACGTAATGGCTTACTTTCAGCATATTTAAACCATTTCTGAAATATTCCACAGATGAATCACTCATTACACAAATAACATATTGTGTTACTAAACTCAGAAGAACATTGTTAAGTTAACGTTGTTGATATTGTATTGTGTTTGTGGATGTCTTTAGATACACGAAAAGGCTCCTGATATAGTTATACTAGAGAGTAGTTGTGTTTTCTTCTGTTCTGTAATGTCTGTGGCACTGATTACCATGAGCTATCAGTAAAAATTATTTACATCTCCTGTCTGCTTTGCAATTGAAAATAGATTAATTCTTGCAGATTTGATAAGTTCATCATTCGCCTGGGATCCGTTCATCGGACTAAGAACGAGACCACAGCCTGGATCATTGCCGCCCACTGGGCTGTAGCCCACCCGGACTTCGACACGGAGGCGTATTCGAGTCATGACGTGGCTGTAATATTCCTGCCCAAGGAAGCTCCTCTCAGCAGTAAGTAGTAGAGCAGCGCTCTTACTTCATAGAGAGAGCGACATACATACTGATAGATACATAGATAAATTGACAGACAGAGAGAGAGAGAGCGAGAGAGACAGTGGTAATTAACGAAAATCATCACCTATGTTCAACGTCAGTACAATAACAAGTCACAGATGGCAGGTGGCAACATTAGCAGTGGAGGGCATATAAAAGTTGTTGGGTGGGGGAGAGGTATTGAAAAAAATTCAGGTGTCATAATGGGGAAATGGAGCGATTTGCCTGACATCCAAAAGGGCGGGATCATTGCTTTTTGGGACAAGAGTGGAAGTGATTGCCAAACGGCTAGTTTTGTTAACTGTCCACATGCCGCTATTGTTAAAGTACAACATACATCGCTTAATGGCGCTATCCATAACTGGTGGTAAGGCATCTGCTGTGCACCATGGACCATATATGAACGATGACTGCGGCAAATAGATGTGCATGTGTTGAGCAACTGGTCACCCAGATAAACCAAGGGGCTAGCAACAGTATCTCCTCAATAACCGTTCAACGAATGTTGCTATATATATGGGTCTCTGCAGCAGACGACTGGTTCATGCAGCCATGCTGCCTGCTCTTCATTGGTGACAGAGGCTGGAATTTGTTCGCCAATACCGAAACTGGACATCCAGTGAGTGGCGACGGGCGGCCTTTCCAGATGAAGCTCGCCTTATATTCCATCAGGCAGTTGGGCTGTACAGCGTGGAACGTCTGAAAGTAAACGCCCTGCAACAATCGGCAGAAGGGTCTGCGCCAGAGAACAGAGTGTTGCAGTCTCAGAAGAGGTTTTGCGGCATAACGCGGGTGACCTCGTCATTCTGGAAGACACAATGGATCAACACAATCATACTTCTATCCTTGGGAGCCACGTCCACCCCTAAATGCAGTTCCTTTTTCCTCGACCTATGGCACCTACCAGCAGGGCAATGCAGCATGGCACACAGCTCAAAATGTGTGTTCATGATTCAAAGAGCAGCAGTATCCTGTCAGGTGTTCACGTCAAAGTGACTACATAGTTACGTTTTTTTTCAGTTCTTTGTTTACTCATGTTATTTCTATGCTATTTTGTGGAAATTATCTGATTGTTCAACAATGACTGAGGACTGGATGACATCAGAATAAATGTAACACCTGACATGGGTGCATATCTGAAGGCTGTAAATCATGGAAGAATCGACAGGTATGCACATTTTATTTCTATCCGTGAAATCATGGTCGCTGCTGGGCTACATTCAATAATATGTTGCTCTGTGTTGTCCATTGTAACATGCTAGGGCTGTCCACAAGGTAACAAGGAGTTGCTTTGAAACTTGTATCACTCCTTGATGTGGGCTCACCTGAGACCATCTGATCTGCGATATTGCACTGCAAGTTTCTTGTAACCCTAAACATTCTTGATTGGGTGTATGTCAGCAGATATCTCAGACCATTCCACAAGTAGTGAACTCCCATGAGGATGCAATAGGTTTTATAGTATTTCACTGATGACAGATGATGTGAAACCAAATAAATCAAATAAATATCGGTACTTCATCCAAAGTAAAAACTACCAAACAATAATACCTCCCCTTCCAACCTATATAGCGTTCAGTTAACAGACAGCACCTAATATCGTTCCCATGGTTTTGAGGCCACTGGAGTGTACCACCAGTCCAGGTGACCTGTCACTGTGCCTTTGAGATCCACTAATAGTATTCTTTACCCTCACTCCCCTCTCCCAATCTATGAGAAGATTCTTATGAACTAGATGCGTTTTCAAGGATTGGGAAGATACTTTCTACACCACAGCAAGGAAGTGATATGAATTGCAAAGTTGTTCACTACTTGTAGCGCTGAATTGTAAAGTTGTTCACTATTTGCAGCTCTTTTCATGAGTGACTTGCTGAACTGCGTCGCATCTTTTCGCTGTTACAGTTTGCAATGGTTGACGCCAAGCAGTGTCGTCAGTGAGTTAATGGCTACAATTGTTGATCATAATGGTGCCATTTTCCCTCATACATAGGTTCTCACAGCATGCACCAGACAAAGTGGCATGACATAATTCCAGTGTTTCAATTATAGAGTCAAAGTGTACTTTGACTTGAGCTGCTCCTGGAAATAGCCCTGAACCAAATGCGTTGATTTCTCGTTGTTTGCCCATCTTCCACTCAGCTGTCACACTGACAACTTGTGCAAGGGCCACCAACGTTCCAGCTGCAGGGGGACTGATAACCAAGCAGTTTTGTCCCTCTGGCCCCTTAAACCAACTAACTAGCCAATCAGCTACAGGGGTAGTGTAAGTATAGGCATTTTGACACGGGTAGAACCTCCACAGACGTCCTACTTGACGTGGAAATCGGTTGTGGGCCTTATTTCGTTATTGATGATCTTGAACTACTGACATCAACAATGACATCACCCTTATCTGGGAACTCATGACCCTTCCTAATCTCCAACGAATCGTAGTCAGTGGGACTCACTTCAACTGCTTTGGGGAAATTTGTTTTGGTTCAGAGTCAGGAAAGGGCAAACACTTAAGGGCAGGGTCTTTTAATCGTCGGCAGCTCGAACATACAGCGAATGACGGCAGCAAGGGATAGGAAAGGACGCCAGATGCACTCAGTCTGTATGCCACTTGGCCTCTTTCAACATGTTGAAAAAAGAATTCCAGCAGCTAGTGAGGGAGCAGGGTACAACCAAATGCAGACTTTGGCGCACATTACAATAAATGATGCCTGTTGCCTGGGCTCTGAGGCCATTCTTGGGTCGTTCCAGCGATTGACAGAGAAGGTTGAGAAGACCAACCTTGTGCCTGGAGTTTCAACAAAGCTCACAATTTGCACCATTGTCTGCAGAACTGATCGTGGCACTTTGGTAGCGAGTAGAGTGGAAGGACTGAATCAGAGACTTCGACAGTTCTGTGAGAAGCTAGGCTGAGATTTTCTGGACTTGCACCATAGGGTTCAGAACTGTAGGGTCCCCCTAAACGGGTATGGTGTGCACTACACATCAGAGTCTGCTCCTCAGGTAGCTGACTATGTATGACCTGCAGACAAGGCTTTCTAGATTAGGCTACATCCAATTCAGATGACGACAGCTGTAGGAAACAGATAAATATCAGTGTACGATCCAAAGCAATGCCACCCAAGTATTAAAATACTAATGATCAACTGCTGAAGCATTCGCAACAAAGTACCAGAGCTTCAAGTGCCCATGAAAAGCAGTAAAGCTCTCATAATACTAGGTACAGAAAGCTGTTTGAAACTTGAAATTTATAACAGTGAGACTTTTGGGGAAAATTTAAATGTGTAAGGATAGGTAAATGGGAAACAAGCGGTGTATTGGTTGTAGTAGACAAGAAACTCATATCCACTGAGATAAAAATTGGAGCTGCATGTGACATTGTTTGGAGAAGACTCAGTGTCAAGTGTGGTCATAAAGTGATAATTGTATTCTTCTATCGCCCACCAGATTCATCTCCTGATATGACCAAAAACTTTAAAGAGAACCTCAGTTCACTTGCACATACGTTCACCAATCATACTGTCATCAGCCACAGAGACTTTAATCATCCAACAATTAATTTGGAAAATGACAGTTTTGTTAGTTGTGGGCGTGAGTACCAAATGCCTTCTTTGAAATCTGCCTAGAACAGATAGTTAGTAACCCCACTCATGATGGAAATATATTGGATCTAATGGCAACAAATAGACATGACCGCTTTGAGGATGTATACATCGGAACTGGTATCAGTAACCATGACACAGTTGTGCCAACAGTAATTACCAAAGTACAAAGGACAACTAAAACATGTAGTAAGATATACACGCTCCGTAAACTACATAAAAAATCAATAATGTCATATCTCAATCAGAAACTTCAAACTTTCACCACAAGGCATGAACACCGCAGAGGAACTCTGGCTAAAGTTGAAACGGATAGTGGAACATGCACTGGATATACATGTAAACAGTAGAACAGTTCATATTGGTAATAACCTTCCGTGGTATACAGTCACTGTAAAGGAAGTTCTAAAAAAATAGAAATTACTGCGTAATTGGTGTAAAACAAAGCGTAGGGCTATAGATCGAGAGATGCTCAGTGAAATACATTTGGCTCTCAAGAGAGCAATGTGTGATACCTACAGTGGCTACGCTAGCAGAATATTGTCAAGTCATCTTTCATAGAACGCAAGGAAATTCTGGTCATATGTAAAGACTGTCCATGACACCAAAGTTAGTGTCAAATCCCTAGCGAATGAGAAGGAACTGAAATTGAAGGTAGCCAATCAAAAGCCGAAATGTTTAACTTCGTTTTAAAGTGTACTTCTACAAGGAAAACCCAGGAGGGTTTCCCCAGTTTAGTCCTTGTACCACTGAGAAGATGAATGAAGTAAGTATTAGTGTCAGTGGTGTTGAGAAACTGCTGAAAAGGTTAAAACTGAACAAATCTCCAGGGCTGGATGAAATCCCTGTCAGATTCTACACTGAATTTGCGCCTAAGTCGGCCCCTAATCTGACTATAACCTATCACAGATCCGTTGAACAAAAATCCATGCCCCATTCATTAAAAGAGGCATGGGTCGCAGTTGTCTAAAAGGAGGGTAGTAGAAGTGATCGACAAAACTACGTCCAGTGTCATTGACATAGATTTGTTGTAGAATCCTAGAACATATTCTGAACTTAAAGGAGATATCTTGAACAGAATAACCACCTCATTGCCAACCAGCATGGACTTCGGAAACATCGATTATGTAAAAGCCAACTCGAACTTTCCTCGCATGACATACTTAAGGCTTTGGATGAAGGCAGTCTGGTAGATACTGTATTTCTTGATTTCCGGGATTTAGTACCACACCTATGCCTATTGTCAAAAGAAAGATCGTGTACGGCATCAAGTGAAATTTATGACTGCATTGAGACTTTGTGGTGGGGAGGACACAACTTGTTGTCTTGGAAGGAGACTCACTGTCAGATGCAGAAGCAACTTTGGGAGTGCCAAGGGAAGTGCGTTGGAACCCTTACCTTTCATATTGTACACTAATGACCTCGCAGACTATATCAATAGTAAAATCAATTTTTTTTTAAGTTGATGCAGTTATCTACACTGAAGACCCAAAGAAACTGGTACACCTGCCTAAGATCGTGTAGTGCCCCTGTGATCACGCAGAAGTGCCACAACATGACATGACAGGGACTCGAATACTGTCTGAAGTAGTGCTTGAGGGCACTGACACATGAAACCTGCAGGCCTGTAAAAAATCCTTAAGATTACGAGGGGTTGGACATATCTTCTGAACAGCACGTTGCAAGGCATCTCTGATATGCTCAATAATGATCATGTCTGGGGAGTTTGGTGGCCAGCGGAAGTGTTTAAACTCAGAACCGTGTTCTTGGAGCCACGCTGTAGCAATTCTGGACGTGTGTGGTGTCGCATTGTCCTGCTGGAATTGCCCAAGTCTGCCGGAATGCACAATGGACATGAACGGATGCAGGTGATCAGACTGGATGCTTATGTACATGTCATCCATCAGAGTGTCAGAGTTGTATCTAGACGTATCTGGGGTCCCATATCACTCCAACTGCACACACCCCACACCATTACAGAGCCTCCACCAGCTTGAACAGTCCCCAGTTGACATGCAGGGTCCAGGGATTCGTGAGGTTGTCTGCATACCCGTACGCATCAATCCACTCGATACAATTTGAAACTAGAGTCGTCCTACCAGGCAACGCGTTTCCAGTCATCAACAGTCCAATGCTGGTGTTGACAGATCCAGGCAAGGTGTAAAGCTTCGTGTCATGTAGTCATCCAGGGTACACAAGTGGGCCTTTGGCTCCAAAAGCCCACATCGATGAGGTGTCGTTGAATGTTGTGCACGCTGACACTTGTTGAAGCATTGAAATTTGCAGCAATTTGCGCAAGGGTTGCACTTCTGTCACGTTGAACGATTCTCTTGAGACGTAGTTGTTACCGTTCTTGCAGGATTTTTTTCCGGCCGTAACGATGTCGGAGATATGATGTTTCACCGGATTCCTGATATTCACGGATAACTCGTGAAATGTTCTTACTGGAAAATTCCCACTTCATCTCTACCTTGAAGATGCTGTGTCCCATCGCTCGTGCGCTGACTATAACACCAGTTTCAAACTCAATTGATAATCTGCGCCAGGTACTTGTTGTCTTATATAGGCATTTCCGACGGCAGAGCCGTATTCTGCCAGTTTGTATATCTCTGTATTTGAATACGCATGCTTATACCAGTTTCCTAGGTGCTTCAGTGTATCATGAAATAATGGTTAAAAGGAGCTGTGTAAATATTCAGTGAGATCTTGATAAGGTGTCAAAGTGGTACAGATTAGCAATGTGCTTTAAATGTTTAGAAACGTAAAGTGTTCACTTCATAAAACGAAAAATGTAGTAGCCAACGACTATAACATCAATGAGTCACTATTAGAATAGGCCAACTCAAATAAATACCTGGATGTAACTCTTTACAGGGATATGGAATGGAATGATAACGTAGGTTCGGTTGTGGATAAAGCAAGTGGTAGATTTCGGTTTATTGGTACAATATGGGGGAAGTACAAGCAATCACTCGTGCGACTGGTCCTAGAATATTGCTCAAGAATGTAGAACCAGTACCGTATATGATTAACAAGGGCAGCAGAAATGGTCACAGGTTTGTTTAACCTGTTGGAGAGTCACGAAGGAAATGAACTGGAATACTCTTGGAGATAGACTGTCCTGAGAATGTCTATTAACAAAGATTCAAAAACTGGCTTTAAATGATTACTCTGGGTACATACTACTACCCCCTTACGTATCGCTCACATAGGAATTGTAAGGACAGTACTAGAATAATTAATGCCCACACAGTTGCAATCAAACAATCATTCTTCCTGCTCTCCATATGTGGAACAGGGACAAACCGTAATAACTGGAATGTTTTACCGGATAGGCATACTCTCTACCATGCGCCTCACTGTGGAGTATAGATATAGATGTAGTTATAGTGCAGTATTAAAAATGCAGGAGGAAAACAAAAACACAAGGTTGCAGAAATAGCGCAATTATGTTAGTGGGAAATTAAAAACCATGTCCTCCACACCATATCTCCAATCACTCACAATGCAGGACCTCTTACTCCACCCAGTTATAATGCAGTATTAAAAATCCTCCCCCTTTCGGCACGAATCACAGTGCAGTACTCCTTATCTCTACACAGACACAGCACAATATTAAAATTCCAAGATAGTGGAAATACCTGAATTGTGTTAATGGAAAATTAAAAGTCCCTCCTTCTTATCTCCAGTCAAGCCTCTTGCAGTACTGAAAAATGGAACAGAAGTTCAGTAAGGAAATAATAGGCGAATTGTGTTGGTTAGGAATTAACAGTGTCTCCCCCCCCCCCCCCATATCTCTAACAAATCACAGTACAGTATTAAATATACAAGGTGGTGGGAACAAATGAATTGTGTGCTTTTTACGCATTCCCCTCTTTTTCCCAACAAATCGGAATGTAGTATTAAAATGATGTGCAAATATGGTGCCAACCATGTATTAAAAATTGCATAACCTCCACTTCCACTGGTCTCGCATTTGGGAGGGTGATGGTTCAGTTCCTCACCATCGTGATTTCTCTTAATCACTCCAGGCAAATGCTGGGATGGTTCCTTTGAAAGAACACGGCCGATTTCCTTTCTCATCGTCCTGTAACCCTATGGGACCGATGACCTCACGGTTTTGTCCCCTCCCCCAAACAACCAAACCAAACCAAACCTCCACTTGAAATTCAAAGATATTCATTAGTTATGGTTTTAATCTGGTGCCCATCTGACATAATTTATCTACAGGCCAATTGTGTACTTTATACCTGTCACTTTCTTTCTTCCAAACAATTAAAGTAGAATATTAAAATAATGCACAGAAGTCACACCATGTCCATAAAATTTACATTGAATTGTTTGATGACAGGCTTGCATAACATACCATATCTCTCTAGTCTCCTTCTGTCATAGCCCAGAATTTTAGTCCCCATTAAAATGAAAAGAGCAAACTACACAGTAGTATCCCACCTGACCTGTGGTTGAAACTAGCCAAACAAACAGAGTTATTTATGAAAAACTGCATCATACATGTCTCTCACCTCCTCCAGTCAGAGTGTAAAATTACCATTACAAGGTAACTCCATCAAGCCTGTTCTCAGAAGTATCTCAACTATAATGTGATAAATACGTTTAAGTATTTAAATTGCTTGAAATATCGAAAATTTTGTTAACTATGTTTACATTATTGGCATCCAAAAATAAGTCTACAGACTGGCCCATCTATCATGTTGGCAATTTCTGTTCGAAGCTGTATATCATACATCATTCACCATGCAATATTGGAACCGATATGTAACATATTCTCTGCAAATCATTAAAAACCGATGTATGCCTGTAACACAGATCTAATGATTTGGGAATATGTGGTGGTCGAACAGTTTTATCTCAAATAGTATTCTATATACACTGAAATTGCGAAATGAAATCAACTCTTGTTTCACGTCCCAGTTCCTTCCTGTCACGAACAGATGGTCCAGTGTTAAAAAGCGACAAAAGTTCGCTGTCTGTACCATGAGGTGTTCTTACTGTTAACAGCTGTAATCTGTGCAGAGTAGTCATATCTATGGATCACACATCTTTTAGGATGCAACAGAGTCCTATGTTAATTATTCAGCACTTCTATGACACCACAATATTACAAAAGTCTGCAAAACTCGCCGATAAGCAAAAGTGGAATTTTTGCATGAGTTTTCTTTGGAAGTAGATGGATCTCAAATTAATTACCTTACCTCGTCTATGATTTCACAATATTTTTAAATGCATCAGAAAATATAATGAGTATTTTGCAGCAGTATCTAAACGCCTAAACTGCTTTCAGTATGTTGCAGCGATATGTAGATGCCTAAATGGTATTCAGTCTGTACAAATAGTGCAATGTGTTATGTTTACATCAAAATTACTTTCCAAACATTTCTCATCATGATTGTGATATCTTAAGTATGAGTCAGGTGGAGGAAGGGGAGAAAGAAGATAAAGTATTGCTAAAAAAAACAATCGTTAACAACTGTTGCCCAAAATTATTGGGATCTATTTGAGGTTAAGTACAAGGAAATCGTTGTAGGTGTCAAATTATTTACTTCACCTCAGCTATGATGCCACAATATTGTAAAATGTGTTAGCAATATGCTGTTGCAACGCTATCTGTAAGCCGACTCCAGAAAGTAAATTTACCCATGATGTTTCCTTCAGTGTAGATGTATGTAGCTGGGAAAATTGCGCATTCGCCAGAGATCTATCATGTGCCAAACAAATGATGGCTGGAGAGGTCCGGCCTGTTGCCAGTCCCGTGGCAGCAGTGCCCCGAAATGCCATTCCTGTTCGCTCTCCAGGCATCCTCGAGGTTCGGTCAGTGATACCGTTCCTTGTTGTTTAACGCACAAAACTTAGCGCCCATCGAAATTCATTGTCAGCTTTGTCAGCTCTATGGGCAGAACAGAATGAGCAGATGATGCATCACTGGTGTAGGGTTTTTTTTATGAAAGGTACCGTAGTCAAAATATCCATGATGAAGAGCACAGTGGGTAACAGTTCTTCATCAGTGATCACCTGGTTCAAGTGGTGTGGCAGAATATCCTGGAGAACCGTTGCTTCACGATTACAGAGCTCAACAGCCAGTTTCCACAGATACCGCAATCCTTGATGCACAATACTGTTACTATGTACTTGCTGTTGAATAAATTGTGTGATAGGTAGGTGCCAAAAAACCTGGCACATGAGTAAAAAAGTAGTGTGTGG
This sequence comes from Schistocerca americana, assembly GCF_021461395.2. Classification (NCBI taxonomy): domain Eukaryota; kingdom Metazoa; phylum Arthropoda; class Insecta; order Orthoptera; family Acrididae; genus Schistocerca; species Schistocerca americana. Next base: position 201,144,387 of record NC_060127.1, read on the forward strand.
GTACATTCAGTGCGCTAGGGTGTTGTTTAATGATCAAACCCACCCCACCCGCCAAAATAGATAAAAAAATTAAGTCAATAAAATGATATTTGAAATTGAAGGGGTGAGCAAATCACTGAACCTTAGTTTTTCATAAATATTATGATGTTTTTCTCTAGTATGCTCAGTAGTAGTAAATGGGTCACTTGAGTGAACTAGGAGATACGAAGGTGAGTCAAATGAAAATCTTAATTTGTAATAACATATCGAAATTTCCCGCCGTTATCCTGTAAGTTGGTAAGCATGCTACAAACAGCGTGCAGAATGGCCTGTAAGTGACAGCGTAGTGGAGATGCACACACACCGTCGCAGTATCAGTATAAAGATAGCTGCCCCACTTGCGGCTTGCACCAGGGAAGAACAGCGTTCTGTTATTCGGTTTCTGCGTAGTGAAGGCGTGAAACCTACAGCAAGTCTACAGATGGAATAGGAAGTTCGCGAATGGTGTGACTTCGGTGGAAGATGCTCCTTGTCCAGGTCAGGCACAACGAGTTGTGACTCCACAGAACATTGCACCAGTTGAAGCCATAGTGAAGGAAAACCGCCGAGTGACACTGAATGACATTGCAGCATGTTTACAGATTTGTTATGGGTCAGCACACAACATTGTGCATGATGTGCTCCAGTTTCACAAAGTGGCTGCAAGATGGGTGCCACGGCAGCTGACTCCTGAAATGAGACAACGATGTGTTCATGCTTGTGAAGAACTTCTTCGGCGCTTTGACCGAGAAGGTGATGGCTTCCTTGCAGGAATCGTTACTGGGGACGAAACCTGGGTTCACTTCCACCAACCAGAAACGAAGAGAGCGAGCAAGGAATGGCGCCAGTTCTGATCACCAAAACCAAAGAAGTTTGGAACAGAACCATCAGCAGGGAAGGTTATGCTGACTCTCGTTTTGGCCGAAAAAGCGTCATTTTGGAGCATTACATGCCTAGATGGACCACTGTCACCAGTGCATCGTACACAGATCTCCTAAAAAATCATCTGCAACCTGCAGTCAAATCAAAGCGACGTGGATTGCTGTCAGCAGGTGCCCTTTTGCAGCATGACAATGCAAGGCCCCACACTGCCTGTACAACAGTTGCAACAACCACAGACCTGCATTTTGAGAGTCTTCCTCATCCACCATACTCACCAGACCTTTCCCCAAGTGATTTCCATATGTCTAGACCACTCACAGACGTGATGGGAGGAAGAGGTATACCACGTGGTGCATGAGTGGTTGCACAGACTACCAAATGAAATTTTTCTCTAAGGGAATTTACGCACTTTGTAAGCGCTGGAGGACTTGCATGGAGCGAAGGGTGAGTATGTTGAAAAGCGATACTGCTTTGTACCACCTCTGCACAATAAATAATATTTTTAAAAAAATTTATGGTTTTCATTTGACTCACCCTTATAATTCAATAAGCAAACACAACCCACTCATAAAACTAAATACAAAAAGTAAATCAATAAAAATAAGTTTAAAAATTTATAGGAAGCTACTCATGTAATAGAAAAATTATTTTAATATTATTAATATCTATCAATAAAATAAACATATTTTAATTTGCATATTGCACTGTATCATAATTTTCTAGAACAACTCTTTTAACATACTGAAATGAGAATCCTTTCTTAGCCTGTACATTGACTAAAGTTGTAGTATAAACATCTCCAATGATCTGACTATATTGTAGTTTTATCTTTTTCTTCACCTTTCTCTCAAATAATCTGATCACAGATTTTCCATTCATATTTTGAATACTCTTATAATTTAATGTGAATCCCTTTACCTTCATCTCTGTTTTTTCATCATTTTCCCGTAATAATAACTTTTTGGGCCAGTTGAAACCCAGTCTGTAATCCAGAGATTTTCTAATCCATCAGTTCATTCGCCTAACATACAACATGCTTCCACAGAACTTTCACCAAATCAATATATGCTACACTATCTGTATCAAAATATGTAACAGATGCTCATAGTTTATGTAATCTAAGCAAAGCATTTGATGTAGTGAAGGCAGCTATAAAAATGTCTTTAGGTGTAGTTTTTTACACATAATAATCCTTGAAATTGAACTTCATCTGAACCATATTGACATTAATAAAATTTATATCTCTATTATCCACTCAATCATCCAATAATATCTCGTAAAATAGCTATAAATTTGTTACATACGTAGACTGACTCATTTTTGCCTTTGCCCAAATTTCCCCCATAATGAATTAAGACATATCTTAGCAACAGCTCGTTTTCCTGGATTTTCCAGGATCTACAACAGTATCTAAATTATCTTAAACTTTTTTGACACAGTCTATCAGTTTCAAAATCATATGGACTGGATTCTAATTTTGTTTTCATAAAATATTTCACATAATTTTTTAACAAGATTATGCCTTTATTTCTAAAATCCCAATCTTCATAGACATATAAAATTTTATATCCTTTTTCTACAGATATTTTCACTTCATCAGTCGTACAAATACCAGTACAACTACTTTCATCATCATTGTCATTGCATTTATTTCTTTTTTCTTGAGTTCATTTGACACACAAAAGAAACACCTGTTTTTCATTTATTCTTACTGATAGAACAGGATGATACAATCCTTTAGGTGGCATACTTTACATTTTATTAAACCATATCAGTTATAAGAATAATATCTTCATCCACATATTTTTCTCAGATGTTGTTCAGAACATAAATTATGAAATTCCACAGTAGGAAAAAGACTACATATTACCATGTATTTTATTTTTATACTAACACCATTTGCTTTAGCTCTTAATTTTTTGCATTTGTTTGACCACCATAAGAAGCTTCTCTTGGATTCAATGGTTTGACAACTTCTGGTAACTGTTATACTCTGCTGAGTTAAGCCAATCATATTCCCGCATCTCCACTAGTTATATCCTGCATTTCGTGTTTCTGCACTTCTTGTTAAAGACTTCTGCTAAAGGTCATCCATTTTTCTTTATATTTATTGTTAATCATCTTACTTTTAAAAAATGTTTACAATCATGCCAAAAAACCATGATATGGATAAACAGTAATACTTTCTCTATCAGATCCATCTACTTTTGCTCCAGCTATTTTTACTTCTCCACCACTAAGAGTATGATAGATATTATTATTGTTTAAACTGTTCAACCTTCCTATGGATTCTTTACTATAGTTTTCTTTTTGTGTCTGTATCTTATACAGCATTAGTATTTTTAGGTTAATACTTAAATCTCTAAATAGCCATACAAACATATGATATCGTTAAATAACAGAAAGAATTGATATTAGTTATCTCTAGAAATTGTTTTCTTCATTACAAACAACCTCTTCTTAATATATCGACATCAGAATTAATGTACTCATTAATTTCTTTCTTCATGTTGTACATATAATTTCCTTTAACTCTGGAGCTAAGCCACTTGAGAGATGCTTCTCTATCTTTCAGTTTCATAGTGTCAACATAATCATATCGAGGGTCTTGAACTGGTCCAACGCAATATTCATTTTCTTGTCTGTCGAATAGATGTGGAAAATATCTTTTCTTCAATTCTTTGAAATCAAATGTTTGAAAACTACTAAGTGGACCTTGTATAACATTAGTGGTATCTATAATTTGTAGACCTAACCGTTTGATCCCCAATAACATTAATTTACTTCCTGTGTAGACAATATATTGTTTTATTGTCTTTTTAATACTGTACATAAAAATGAATAGTGAATTGCATCCTTTAACATAGTGAGCTACGAATGTGTAATGCTTCTTCTGTTTTCACATACCATCCAACAACATAACTCATCATTTGTGTCAAATTTATGAACACTGTCTCTTTGAAAATATGAGAACTATTATGAGATTCACAACATGTATACCAGTTTCTTATTGAGCTTTAAAATCAAACACAGACATATCTTTCTGTGTTGGTGCAATTCACTCTCTTAAGGGATCCATCTTCATATCACTCAAACTGTGTATCAGCAACTATCTTTCCACATTCACAGCAGTGGTAAACATAAAAATCATTGAATACTCCATTAATATAACAACTATTTTTATTGCAATTTGGACAACCTTGCCCGCAGCTCATGGTTTAGAGGCTAGCGTTGCTACCTCTGGATCACAGGGTCCCAGGTTCGATTCCCAGCTGGGTTGGAGATTTTCTCTGCCTGGGGACTGGGTGTTAGTTTTGTCCTCCTCATTTCATCATCATCCTCATCATTTGTGACAGTAGCTAGATTGGACTGTGAAGAAAATTGGACTGTGAACAAATTGGGCCTTTCTATTACCGCTGATAACCATGCAGTTGAGCACCCCACATACCAAACTTCATCATCATTGGACAACCTCAGACTATAAAACCGTCATCAAATTTTCTTTCAGAAATACACTTTTGCAATACAGATTACATGTAAGATTTATGATTTTCAATTTTCACTACTTAATTACAGTTTCTGAAACGTTCAAAGCTTCAGTTGTGTGGTTTAATCTCAAACAGATCTTTTTAAATCCTTCACATTTTTAAGGTGTTTCACAAACTTACTGTGATTTTTTAAGCAATCTTCATTATAACAGTTCATATTGCAGTTTTAGAATATTTCTAGTTTTCCACAGTTTCTGAACCCTTGCGTAGTATACAGATTTTATTGTCTATTTTACATTTGTATTTATCTTTGTATTTATTTGGTTTGTCACATTTATCACATAAATATGATTATCCTCAGAAAGCATTCACACTGCTAATTACATATGAATGGTTTGATCTTTATTCAGATATATCTTTATTTTTTCTCAGGACCATTATAGATGACTGACTTGAAATTCTTAACACACACAACATTTATTTCAATGCCCAATAAATCTTCAACATTTTTAATCTCATCTAAAGTAAAGCCTTCTTCGTTACATTCAACCAACCCTTTTTGTAAGCTCTGTTTATCTCCTTCTCTAATCTTGTTTTTGTATGGTATGTTAACGTCACTATTATTGATCAAGGACAACACTGATCGTCGTTAATATTAATTCAAGTAACACATCTTTAGCATCAGCTAAATTTATTATTATTTTTTTTACTTTTTCATCCTCTAGGAATCACAATCGTTTGCGTATTAGATGAGGCACCTGCTATGTAATTACTCTCATCAGACATTAATATATCTCTGATTTTATTGCAGAAAAGTTGAACAGATTATCGAGTATTCTCAGATGCTTTACATCCAGCAGGCACTGGATAAAACATTTTTGGAGGTTATATTCAACTTATTTCATTTTCTATGATTAGTTCTTTTTTACCACTTCAACCATAGAATTGAGAGCCATGTTATATAATCAGTTTTCTGACGAACAGTACCAAGTTTAGTAATATAAGCATCATTAAAAATAATTTTATACTCAGAAGAAAGCTTGAAATTTTTCATTAAATGTCAGTCTTATTTCTTTAATCTCAAATAAGTGCGTTTCAGATGGCTCAGCATCTTTTTCTTGGTCATATAGTTTGGTACTGAATGGATAAATTTGATGTAGTCTCACTGTTTTTTCTTCTCTAAGTTGTCGAGCTTTTCAATATCATCATCAAATTTGAAAAAAGAAATTTATATTAGGTACTTGTTGTGGCCTTGATCTAGTCTATTTCGACTAGATTCTGGATGAAGTTGAAACTCTAGTAACCCAATAGTATTCATTATCTCTGATTTCTTTAATTTGCTGTATCCTCTAATACTAAGATTTTTTGCTTTTTGCTTTCAAATTTTCCAGAGTCCTTGTATGTGGAGATAAATTATATGAAATAATTAACTTAATTAATTCATTTATTAAGGATGAAAGAATGATGTCTTAATTAAATTTTACCTTCCATCAATTTTATATGGTTCACTGACTGTACATCTTTTTTGAGATGACCTGTATCTATTTCTTTTCCACATTTACACGCCATTTTTCTTTTTCCCTTATCTTTCATTTGGAAAATCTTACATTTACTTGAATGTTTTTCCCTAGATGTAGGAATTACGTAAAAATAACTGAACTCTTTAATTTATTGACAACCAACATATTTTTTGGTAACTCATCACAATCATCATTCTCTATGGATAACAATATTTTTAAATGCTCCTCACATGAAATTTGTTTGATATATTTCTTATATTATTTATTTATTTATTTTATTTATGCATTTATTTTACCTGGCAAGATTAGGGCCTTCAGGCCCTCTCTTACACCTAATGAGGCATACTCAGATTAAACGAATTCCAGTTTTGACAGAACATTAAGGACATATAACGTGTTATACAGTATTAATGTTAAAGAATGGAAATAGGAATTATAACAGTAGTACAATGATAATTATAACAATCAAAAAATAATTATAACAATCAAGAATAATAATAATAATAATAGTAATGACTATGTATATGAAAGTAAAGATATTTTTCTTTTATGAATGTCAGTCCTATTTTAGTTGGGAATTTTCTCGTTATGTTCTTGCAGCTTGTGAGTTATTCTCATCAAGCAGAGTCATAAGACGATAGAATGGGTTGAAAGAGATATAGAAGAGGTAGATAGGTTAGAGGAAGAGAAATAGAGTGGTAAAATTCGAAGCTATGATGGAGAGGAGAAAGAGAGAGATGAGAGGGGCACGAAAATGGTGGCTATACCATCCCTAATATGTAAGTTTTGAGTTCCCTCTTGAATGTTTAGTGGTTCTGGATAAGACGCAGATCACAGGGGAGCACGTTCCATAGTTGTATAGCTGAGATGGAGAATGACACAGAGAAAGATATTGTGTTATGTAACGGTACAGCCAATATGCTAGATGGATCCGATCTGGTATTGCGGTTGTGGAATGATGCTAGGTGTTTAATGTGAGAATATAAGTATTGGGGGCACCAGTGGTTAAGAAATCGATGAAGTAAGCACATCGTGTGGAGATGTGGGCGTATCCAACCTAGCTGGGAGTATGGAGGATAGATATGATCATACAACCGTATACTGCACACGTATCTAATGCAAGCATTCATCACTAGCTCAAGGCATCTCGAATTTTCACTATTTGTGCCGTGTTGAACTGTGTCACAGTAGTAAAGATTAGGCATGGCTAGTGTTTGGACTAATTTTTGTTTAACATGGGTTGAAAATATTTTTCTAAATTTTTGAATTGCATGTAGGGAGGAGAGCGATGTCTGGCAAGCTGTGACTATTAATCAGATGTAGTAGCTTTTCCACACACACAAAATACTTTACTACATCTACTGTTTTTATAGTGTCTAATACATTCTTTACAAATATGTGAATGTTTATCCTTTGCATGTTTATATAAGTGAAAGTTATCAACTGATTTCTCCACTTCACAGTCTTTACATTTCTTGACTTCCATTTATTAAGACAGACTACTTTTCATAAAAATTAATCCTTAATAAATGAACCCACTTTCTTGTTGCTGTGGCCTAGATAATTGTATACATAAAATATTTACACTCTTAATTTTACATTCAATAACATTTCTACTGTGTATTTTATACTTTATTTATTGTTTTGCAGTACAATACACATTTCATGAAAAATAAATCGCTCACACACTTAAGGAAATTACAGTTAATACTTTTATCTAATATTTTATTATTCTATATAAAGGGTGCCCCTTCCAGTGGCAGATGAAGTGGTTTCAAGCACATTTAATGTTATTTGCAATACAATAAATATATTAGAATTTATTCAGAAGAAAAATTATAAATTAAATTTAGATACATGGTTTAAAGATATTCGGGATCCATTGTGTTAAGGGAGAAATGTATTAACTACAAATGATATTTTAACTTTTCTATACGGAATTCCTGATGGAAAAAATTTCCCACCTGCAGAAAGAAGTTATCTTAAATCTCTTAAAGATAATGAAATACCATACAAATTAATTACAACAGCAATTTAGCATTAGAATGTGAATACATTCAAAATGAAATTAAAACATTAAGACCAAATAATCTTGTTCAGACGAAATATATTTTACAAACTATTGAAAATTTTAAAAATTTGGTAATGACACACATTACAAAACAGTATAAAAAAGTAATAAAATACTACATTCCCTTAGAAAAAAATTACTCGCTTATCTGAAGTATAAAGCAATTGTTGAAAAAGATAAATCAGAAAACATTATTGAACAACACGTAATAGAAATACATGCAAAAGACTAAGAATATCTACAACTGAGAAATACAGTTTGTGATGTAGTAGAGGTGAAGAAAGAACAATTTATTTACATTGCCACATCAAAGAAATATGCCAAGAAAAATTATTTTGGTGCTTTATTGTACAAAAATCATCTTTCAGGAAGGTATTCCAGTTATAAAAGGGGAAGACCTAAAGAAGGTAAAATACTTTATGGTAGAATATATAAATGTATAGATTATAAATTAGTATATCATATGCTTAATATTTATTTTGTCATACACAGAGCAGATAAAAGTAAAGAAATGTACAACATTCACTTCAACAGTCTTATTTTATTTAGAAATAATGTGACCAGTCCAATGATATTGTTGATGAAATAAATGAGAAGAGAAAAAATATGTATTACGAAATTTTGAATGGACCACTAAAGAATTTTAATGTGTGTAATATATTTTATTCTATATAAATGGAGTCAATCATAGAACTTGTTAATAAGAAGCTTGCTTATAATGGTAAGTAAGCATTTGTGATTATTTGTGAAAATAATACCCTGTGTCTTAAACAAAACTTGTTGGTGAAATATTAGAATATAAGGACACTGACCACGCAGTTAGGCCACATGTGGATATATAAGATAAAATTATATTTAAAAATTTATACACATAGGCCACCTCGGGATTAAGAGGTAATGAAAAATCATCTATATTAATCAATGAATGGGGCTTACATTTTTTAAATTTTTAAATCACAAAACCAAGAAGCAAAGCATTCTGAAACTAGGTTACACAAGACGTTTTACCAGCAATTCGCGAACATGGCGAATACGAGATTTCAAATGAAATGATAGATGCCTATAGAAATCAAATAGATACAAAAATTAAGGTACATAACGACTAGAGAACATAGATAAATTGGATGAAAAACGAGTAGAGAATTTGAGAGAAAGTGTTGATATGGCTTTCGATGTAATAAACAGAAGAAATAAATACATTTTTACCACATATTGTTCCTGAAAATTTGTTATTTCATGGTTATATGCTTTTAATTATGAATATTGTATGATCGAAGCACAATTTAAAAATGTGCAAAAGAAAAACATATTATCAGAAATCGACACCTAAACTGTGAATTATTTTTTTGGAACTAGTTCTGTACCAAATTTAGTAAATTTGTATCAATGAATGAAAGACACATTAAGAAATAATTGCCATCGATATTATTTCAATACTTTGGATAATCATCCTCAATCAAAATTGATTAAAGATATAAAGAATCTTCTTCACCAAAATTCATCTTAAAGAAAGTCAGCCACTGGAAAAAATCGTCCACTGTAAGTGAAAAAGGTAATAAAAATTATTTGCAATAAACCGCGACAGGTGAAGCAGCGCCAGTTGAAGCAGGCTTAGTCCAGTCTCAAGCACATCTATGAAAAATTTATTTGAATTTATAACAAGAAGATTTTTATGACACTAAAGAAGTTTGTCTAATAATTGATAAAGGGAATAATCCATGGTTTAAAGCTAAAGATGTGTGTGATATATTGGTGTATTCTATCTCTAGAAAAGCTTTAGATAACAATGTTAAGGGAAAGTTATTAAAAGATACAGAGAATTACAGTGTAACTGGCAGTGTCTTACTGATAAATAAATGGCTACCTGTGTTCTGAAGAAAAGGAGAAAAGCAATTCAAAACTTATGAGAACAAATCAGTGAGGAAAATGAAATAATTAGAGGAATACAGCTGCATGTAGTTGCACCAACTCAAGATTTTAATTTGAGACATGTGTTTCTTCTTTAAAATTATTTGATGATGAATATGAATATACTAATTAGTTCATTCAAACACAATGAAGAAATTTGTGAAAGAGTTATATGCAATTATAGATACACCTTCAGACTGTGAAGAAACATTGAGACTAGAATATGATCATAAGTTAATAAATTTATACCAAAGAACGAAAGAAAATTTAATGATTGTTTGTCAAAACAATTATTTTAATATTTCCAATGACTATACACAAGAAGAATTTATTAATGATTTAGTGAATGTTGATCAGACTGGATTAATATAAGTCTGTTTATTAAAGTATTCATTAACAATACAAATTTCGTCTCCTTGAGAATTTACACGTAATTCAGACTTTCACCAGTTAAATGGTATATGAATATAGAGGGAGGCTCTTAAATCAGATATCATACAGCTAGAAAGAATAAAAGTGAAAATATTTTCATTCTTAGTGTAGGAATTTATAGAGAAGAGTTTTTATTAATATTTTATAAAATTACTTTTGTTTTATGTACCCAACTATTATGTGAATTATCAAAACACAACCATTTACAATAAACGTTACCTCCTTTCTTTCCCCAAAACTTTTTCAACAAGGTATGATCTGGATATTTTGTTTTCTATAATTCTTGATCATAAAAATATCATTCGATATCTTTCAATTTGTATGTGACTGGATTAGAATGAATAACATCTCAATTCTGAAAATTTCTGTTGACAGTTAGCTGCAGAGCCATTTTCCAAAAGTTCTTTAAGTTTACTAATTCTGACATTATCTCCTATTTTAAATTTCGCTTTTTCATTAGACGAAATATTAGTGGGTATATAATTCTTTTCCTTCACTTCTGTTGGTTTCATTTTTATAGCTGTATGATTTGTGTTGTTATATTCGTCAACTAATATCGAAACTAGTTCCACCCATTTATAATTTCCTTCAAGAGAACATTTTTCCACATATTTTCTTTTAATGCTCTGTTAAATCGTTCAACAACAGATTCTTTTAATACACTAAAAGCTGAATTACGATTAATGTTACATTTTTTCATTACTTCATGAAATTCTGTTTATTAAATTCTTTGCCATTCTTTGTTTGTAAATTTCTAGGTTTTCTAGGAATTAATATATTTTTTTATAGAATCAGCTTTTTTTCTGTTTTATCTGTAACTAGAATTGCCCAAGAAAAATTTTGAAAAAAGCCATCTATAACAGTTGATGAATTTTTTTCAATATTTATTTATTTCGAAATTCATTTTAGTTTTAGAGAGTCGAATTAAGCTAAATCTGCTTCCCATAAATCACATATACCACATGAAACAACACTTCTTCTTTTAAACATTTTTCTTATTGGTTCATGTAATTCATTAATAAATTGATCGTCAACATTAATCGGTTCTGGTGACCCCCTTCACGTACAAAATTATTTAATGAAGTTACTTTTTTTAGTTGTACTTACTTACAAAGAACTTCAGTTCCTTGTCATTCATTTTTTGTTGTTAATCTATGAGGAGTATGTGCTTTAATTATACTCCAAACAGTACAACTGAATATGATTATTGATTTATATAGAATAAAAATGTAATAAGATTTAAATTATTTCGCCAAATATAATTAACTTTGCATCAACTGGAACAGTTTTAACAGAATCTTTTACTCTTGTAATGAGAAGGCTTGATCTATTTGTTATTATTGACTGAGTTGTAGGAGTTAAACTTGTTTTTGAGAAAGAATCTACAAAGAATTTTTCTGTTTTTTTGTAAAGTATTTAGTTAGATTAGTTTTACTGATATAATTATTCAACTGTGTTAGAATACTTGTATATTTAGGATTTGTATCATTTCATAACTCATTCTGTAAATAATGTTTTTTCATTACATCCTTTACATCAATTGGCTCATTAACATACACAATTCTTCTGCCTTTAAACCCAATATAATGTCTAGTAATTTCGAAAGTAGCATTAATTTTTTTCTTAAATTGTTGAATTACATTATTTATTTGTGGATCTATTGATTTTTGATTGAAAATCTTTAAAATTTGAAATTAATTCATTATTAAGTTTTGTATCTAATGATTTAAAATATAAATCGTTATTGATCTTATTTGTAAAAATGTCTATTTATTAAATTCAAAATATTGTTAAACTTGTATTTATCTGGCAGACTTGGTAATTCATCAATCATAAAAGTGTCACAAAAATATTTATTTTTTAAATGTTTAACTAATTTTTCTATATTGAAATTACTTATGCATTAGCACAGAAATCAACTGGTCTTTGAAATTTTTTTCTAGCACCGGTGTATTTCTCTTCCTTTACTTCATTATGTCTTTTCTGTCCTTCCAACTCTGTATCACCTTTTCTCTTGTTTATTACTGCATTTGAAATTGCTGCAGAACCACCAGCAAGGGAACCAACTATTGCAAAATAAGGTAACGCTGCTAATCCCAATGGAAGAAATCTAGCATTGTGTTGTATTAGCATTTTTCTTTCTTTCTTTTTTGTTACATATTCAATAATCTTTTTCACTACAGGAATACTTAATCTAGTGAGTAAATCTACATCTGTTTTTCTCTATCTTTTTTTTTTGAACAGTTAAAAATGGTTCAATACTACAGTCTTTCATTGTTTAATTTAATTTTAATTGATTTTTGAGTTTTGAGTTTTGCCATTTGGTAGCCATATATTATCAATTTTAAAGTTGTTCGTATATATAGATAATAAATTTATAATGATTAATATTTTTACACTCCCCAACGCTTGTTATCCTTGCCTGAGCCAGTGCCAGCTGAGGCAGGCTGAGGATAGCGTCCCACTTCTAATTCTAATGCAGCATTTGGTGGATCATTAATTCATGAGTCACATTATCCAGTATACATTCTAATTTTTGAACCTATTCAGAATTTACAAATTGTCATAACTGATGACAATGCTAATCTGATTGACTTTAATGATAATTTTGTAACAGTAATTTTAGAAATGTCTTAATAAATTTTTTCCTTGATGAATCATTAACAAAATCGAGAGTTATCTGTTTTACTCATTCCCAGTCAATTAGAAGACTACAAATAATCTGAATCTCCCCAACAAAAACAAAGAAATTAATATTTACGTTGGAAATGGATTGGTTCATACCAACCATGCATAATTCTATATGAGTGTTAGTGTTATTGCAGTTTATGATATAGGTTACCCCTCATATGTTGCAAAACCCAATAAACATTTGTTGATTACTATGTGCCAATGTTGTTTGAGGTCACCAGTATAAAGAAAGGAAACAATATTTTGTCTAGAATGGAACACCCATTCGTTTCTTTATCTGTCTTTATGAGATTAACTGTGACTATAGCCAGTGATTTAATTTTGGAATGTCATATCCTTAATAATGCAAGATTAAAAGAAAGAAAAATTAAGCACTTTGTCCACTAGATTTGTTGGCTGGAATTATATTAGAAACAAGTTGCATGGGAAGGAGATTTAACAGTAATTTTTAAAAGATTATAAAGAAGGTGGATGGGAAGGAGAGTTAACAGTAATTTTTACTTAGAGTTCATGTGCTGGAGATGTTATTTTTAGATGGGCTTATAAAAATGACACTAGAATTGCAATAAAAGATATACTAACCAAAAGAAGGTAAAATGTAGTGAAATTTATGGAAATTCGTGTTCCTGTTGTAAGGTATGAACCAGAATATTCACATTTCTTTAAATCACAAACAGTTGACATAGCCAGATTAGAGGGAAAAAGAAATTTTGAACTAGATTTTACTAATTATTATAATTCTGCAGTATATGATATGCCTTATTTTCGTTGTTTTCCAAACTGATCGAAAAAGTAATCACCTAACAGTTTCAGTCATGCTAAATTACAAAATATTTATGTAAAAAAGGGAAGAAATAAAGTGAATCCTCAAGAATTATGGAATCTTGATCCACCAAATAATTATCTGAGAGCATATGATGCTTTCCTCGATTTTAAGAGTGTCACTCAATTGAATGACGATGTCAATGTAAATTCCTTCAGTTTTATTGAAAATTGCCCTCTTTTTTTATAAATATGTCTAGAAGAATGAATATGCTAGCCATACAAAAAACTGTAATGAAATTAGTTGCTACTTTTAATGATAAAATTCCGAAATATATAGTTGTTAACACAGTCATGCATGGCAAGAGAAATTTAACATATGATAGACAGTGTAGAAATTTGAGTGACAATTTTCAATATTAATATTTTTTGTTCTATGGGTACACTACTGAAGAAGCTAAATAATACAAGGAACTCTAATTTCTTTAAGAATATTTGTGATCTAGAAGTAAATTGTATTAGATTACAAGGTGTGAATGTTTAAAAAGAAGAGAAAATTTGTATGGGGCTTGGTAGTAAATTTAAAATTATTTTACCAGACAGGTTTAATAAAATAAAAATTAACTGGGACTTTCAATTTTTTGAGGCAAGTAATATTAAACTAAAGTATAAAGCCACTGGGATAATTAAAATCATGATATCGAATTCCACGATCTACAGCTGATTGTTTGAATAATTTTTTATTTTCGTTTTCATTCTTTTAATTTTTAGATTTATTTTCTGGGTGCATTGGGTTTCCTTATTAAATTATCTCCTAGTGCACTCAACCTGCACACTTACTCATAGAAACAAATATCATTTCTTCAAAATGGCTCTGAGCACTATGGGACTCAACTGCTGTGGTCATAAGTCCCCTAGAACTTAGAACTACTTAAACCTAACCAACCTAAGGGCATCACACACATCCATGCCCAAGGCAGGATTCGAACCTGCGACCGTAGCGGTCGCGCAGTTCCAGACTGTAGCGCCTTTAACCACTTGGCGACTCCGGCCGGCATCATTTCTTCAATCAACCATATACAGCGTTTGGTATACCAAATTATTCTCTACATGTTCCATTTTTTTAGCTTATTAAAGATTTACATATTACTGTAATTGATGAAAGTGTTAATTTTATTGACTTTAATGGTGCTTATGTAACAGTAATTTTAGAAATGTCTTAATAAATTTGATCCTTATTAAATCATGTACAAAATCGAGACTTATCAGTTTTACCCATTCCCAATGAATGAGAAGACTAAAAATAATCTCAATCCCCACAACAAGAACACAGAGATTAATAAAAATATTGGAATTATCAGTTTACATGAGCTTTAGTATTATTGCAGCTGATGATACTAATTTTCCATCATATGATACAAAATCGAATAAAAAATGTATTGATAACAATGTGTCAAAGCTGTTAAAGTACATCACCATAAAGAAATGAAACAATATTTGGTCTAGAATGTAGCATCCATTCATTTCTTCGTCTGTGCTCATGTGATTGACTTCGACTGTAGCTCTTGAATTAGCTAGGGAGGGTCATATCATTCATAAGACAAAAAGTATAAACAATGAAGTACTTTTTCCACTAGATTAGTTTGGCAGATTTTTCAGTGATTATTTAGAAGTAACTTGAGAAGGGAGTTAACAGTAATTTTTACTTGGAGTTCAAGTGCTTGAGATGCTATTCATAGAATGCTATTCAAAGATGGGCTGAAACGATGCTGGAATTGAAATATTGAAAGTTCACTTCAAAAATAAGGTAAAATCATAGTAGAATCTATGAAAATCCGTGCTCATGTCGCAAAATATGAACCAGAATATTCACTAGAGCTAGAAGAAGGAAGACTAAAAATTCCAAAAATTCCAGTTTCTGTCTTTGAGTCACAAACAGTTGAAATAGCCAGAGTAGAAGGAAAAAGAAATTTTGAACATGAAATTAATAATTATTGTAATTCCTCAGACTATGATATGCCTCATTGTAGTTTTGTTATATTTCAGAATAACACAGAAAATAATCAGTTAATTGATTCTTCTTTATTCAGTCAAGTTAAATTACCAAACATCTAAATAAGGAATGGATGAAACGCTGTTTTTTGTCAAGAAATGTGGAATCTATAACCACTAAATGCTTATTAAAAGCATGTGATGGTTCCCTAAATTTGAAGAGCGTTACTTGACTGAATGATAACGTTACTGTAAATCCCTTCAGTTTTTTTGAAAATTATGTGGGAGAATGAATATGTTAGCCATACAGAATGCTAAAATGAAATTAGTTGCCATTTTAATTATAAAATTCCGAAAGGTACAATTGCCTACATTACCATGTATGTTAAGATAAATAAAGTCGATTATAAGCATAGAATTATTCCATATAAATGGATGCTCTACTTAAGACGCTTAATAATGCAAGTATTCTAATTTGTTTAAAAAGATTAGTGAGCTAGAAGTAAATATATTGTATCACATTACAGACTGTAAATATTTAAAAACTAGATACAGGGAGAAAACTTGTACTGAGCTTGATAATAAATTTAAAATTATTTTGCCAGACAGGTTTAATAAAATAATAACTAGCTGTGACATTAGATTTCTGAAGATGGTAATATTAAACTAAAATATAAAGGAATGGAAAGAACTAAAAAATAATATTGAATTTCACAATTTGGAGTTCATTATGTGAGTTAGTTGTTATTGATTTAAGTTTTCCATTTATTTTTGTGGGTGGAGTAGGTCTGACCATTAAATAATCCCTTAGTGCACTTACCTTACCCACTTACTACTACTGAGTATACTAAAGAAAAACATCATAATATTTATCGAAAACTAAGTTTGAGCAACTTGTTCACCTTTTCAATTTCAAATATGATTTACTGATTTTATTTTTGTATTTATTTTTGTTGGATGGGGCGGGTTTGACCATTAAATAATCCCCTGGTGCACTGAATGTACCCACTTACTACTTACAAAATGAATCACTTTGGAGCAGCACTGAGCTTTCTGTAGTGCTATCATGATGACGGCTACAAGTTCCTCAATAGGTTCGTCACAAGCGATGAAATGTGGGTATGTCACTTGCCCCTGGAAACCAACCAACAGTCAATGCATTGGCATCTCTGCAGATTCCCAGTCAGGAGGAGATTCCAACTGTTAGTGCAGAAACTAATGTTCACGGTTTTCTGGGACAGTAAGGGCATTCGGCTCAATGACTCTCTGCCCAGAATCGACACACTGAACGCTGACCATTACTGAAAGAAAAATGCGGAAACTGCGACGTGCCATTCAGAACAAAAGGACTGGAATGCTTACTGCGGGTGTTGTGCTCAGCCCCGTAAGGCTCGGCGCACAGCAACTGTTGTGCAGAAGTTCGGCTGGGAGCTGTCTGGTCATCCAGTATACAGTTCTGATCGTGCTTCCAGCAACTTCTATCTTTTCTTGAACCTCAGGAAATTCCTGTACTTTGGCCAGCGTTTTGACGACGACTAAGAGCTGAAGACGACTATCGCATGCTGGTTCCATTAACAGGCAGCAGACATCTACAACACAGGAACACAAAATTTGATCTCACAATATGACGAATGTCTCAGTTCTTTTGCTGACTGTGTCGAAAAGTAGCTCAAACATTTGCTATGGCTGTTGTCAATAAAGTTTTTCATGTAACTATGTTGTCTTTGTTTTAAAACACTAGGGTAACGTAATGTCTAGATGCACATTATAAGTATGTAAAATGTATTCAACCTGATAATGTGTGTATTGTCATCAAGTAATGTCGTTTTTTCCGTTTCCAGAAGAAAATGGACCATAAGACTAAAATGCAATCGATGAGAAGTCTTACTAAGAACCTATAGCTCTTTAAAAAACGTAAAATCAAGTACATCAGCATCTAATAAAAGTACGACCAAACACACACTTAATACGATTTATTTTAGGGAAGGAAGGAATGAGGTCCTCGATTTTAGGAAGAAATAAATCGTGTCATATCATTTAAACTGCTGAAGGTCATGGATTGTTTATAAATACACACACACAAGCTACTATGAACAGCAGAGTGAAGGCATTATTGTAGCCCCAGGAGTAGACAACATTCCATTAGAACTACAGATAGCCTTGTGAGAATCAGCCATGACACAATTCTACCATCGGCTGAGAAAGATGTATGAGACAGGTGAAATACTCTCAGACTTCAAGAAGAATATAATAATTCAAATCCCATAGAAAGCAGGTGGTAACAGGTGTGAAAACTATCAGTTTAATAAGTCACGGCTGCAAAATACTAACGCTAGTTCTTTACACACAAAGAGAGAAACTGGTAGAAGCCGAACTCAGGGAAGCTCAGTTTGGATTCCATAGAAATGCTGGAACGCGTGAGGCAACACTGAACCTACTACGTACCTTAGAGGATAGATTATGGAAAGGGAAACCTACGTTTCTAGCATTTGTAGACTTAAAGAAAGCTTTGACAATCTTGAATAGAATACTCTTTTTCAAATTCTGAAGGCGGCAGGGGTGAAATACAGGGAGCGAAAGGCTACTAACAATTTGTACAGAAACCAGATGGCAGTTGTAAGAGTCGAGGGGCATGAAAGGGAAGCAGTGGTTAGGAAGGGAGTGAGACAGGGTTGTAGCCTATCCCGGTGTTATTTAATCCATATATTGAGCAAGCAGTAAAGAAAACAAAAGAAAAATTTGGAATATTAATTAAAATCCACAGAGAAGAAATTGGTTCAAATGGCTCTGAGGTCATCAGTCCCCTAGACACACATCCATGTCCGAGGCAGGATTCGAACCTGCGACTGTAGCAGCAGCGCTGTTCCGGACTTGAAGCGCCTAGAACCGCTCGGCCACAGCGGCCAGCCACGGAGAAGAAATAAAAACTTTGAGGGATGCCAATGACATTGTAATTCTCTCAGAGACAGTAAAGGACCGGGAAGCGCAGTTGAATGGAATTTACAGTGCCTTGGAAGGAGGATATAAGATGAACACCAACAAAAGGAAAACGGGAATAATGGAATGTAGTCGAATTAAATCAGATGATGCTGAAGGATTTAGATTAGGAAATGAGACACGTAAGGTAGTACATGAGTTTTGCTATTTGAGGTGGAAAGTAACTGATGATGGTCGAAGTAGAGAGGATATAAAATGTAGACTGGCAATGGCAAGGAAAGGGTTTCTGAAGAGGAGAAATTTGTTAACATCGACAGTAGATTTAAGTGTCAGGAAGTCCTTTCTGAAAGTATTTGTATTGAATGTAGCCATGTATGGAATTGAGACATGGACGGTAAATAGTTTAGACAAGAAGAGAATAGAAGCTTTTGAAAGAATGCTAAATATTAAAGGGTAGCTCACATAACTAATGAAGAGGTATTGAATAGAACTGGGAAGAAGAGGAATTTGTGGTACAACTTGACTAGAAGAAGGGATCGGTTGGTAGGACATGTTCTGAGGCATCAATGGATCACCAATTTCGTATTGGAAGGCAGCGTGGAGGGTAAAAATCGTAGAGGGAGGCCAAGAGATGAATAAACTAAGCAGATTCCGAAGTATGTAGGTCGCAGTAGGTACTTGGAGGTGAAGAAGTTTGCAGAGGATAAAATAGCATGGAGAGCTGCGTCAAATCAGTCGTTGGACTGAAGACAGGAACAACATACAACAGCTATCATCTGTAATCGTTTTGCAATTTGTTTCGATCTTTTGATTTTACTAGACGATGAACAACAATATTATCTGGAAACAAACTTAGACAGCCCCTCCACGACCTTGGGAAATGCCAGAAATCACCTTGTGATATCTCGATGACTTTCCTTCAGTTACTACGAACTGTGACCTCTCTCGCAAGAAATCACTAATTCAGTTGCATAACTGAGACATTTCATAAGCACGCAGTTTGATTACAAGCCGCTTGTGAAGCATGGTGTCAAAGGCCGCCTGTATGTCTAGAAATACGCATTAATTTGAAATCCCTTGTCGATAGCACTCAACACTTCGTCTGTGTATAGAGCTAACTCTATTTCTCGATAACGACGTCTCCTAAATCCGAGTTGACTATGTATCAATAGATTGTTATCTTCGACTTAATTCATCTTCCTATACCACTAAGGCGATGAAAGGGAAGAGAAAAAGGAATACATAACCACACGTCAGATGAAAGTGTGACCTGACAGGAGACGGTACATAGGTGGATGTAGCATAGTCCAATATTCATCACTTAGTAATAATGGACACTTTCGCGGAAGAGTTGGTGACTGCTTTCAAGGCGTGCCACTATTGTACTGGTAACCGCCTTTGTTACCACCTCATATTATGCTGGTCAGGACTTAATGTCAAGCTAACATGAGGATTGCAAAGGTGTGTTATTTCAGTCTATGTCCTTTGTTAGGTAGTATTGCTTTCTAGATTTAGAGAATCCAAACATAAATGTTGTCAGTATAAATAATTTAACATTTTGTCCTGAAGGTTTCATTGCGCTGATGACGTTACCTTCCTTCAGCGAGGTCAATGAAACCTTCGTAGGAAAAACTGCCTTGCTCAGCGGCTGGGGAAAAACGGGTGACGGTAAGTTGCCGACTTAGTTTCATTTGTGATGGAGTACTGAATTAAGTTTGTTTCTGTCATTTAGGACCTATCGCATATCTTGCCATTTAGTGGAAAGTATGGCATTGTTGGGCATTTATTATTATTTACACACGAAATATAGCTGTAATTCAGTAATGACCATCTGTATATTAAGAAAGACATTCACATTTCAATCAGTAGCGTAATCCAGTGTTGACTACTCTCAAGTACACTTTTTATGGAATTGATAGTTTAGCAAATATTACATAACTAGTGAAAGGAAATATTGCTCGTTTCACTTTCATATGCAGGGTGTTTGGAAATTCCCGTTACAGCCTTCTATGACTTGTATAGGGGAGTGAGTACATCGTGTTTTGAATAGGAACCCATGTCTGGAAACATACCGTTTCCATTCTACGATGGTTTCAACTCAGATATTTAACTATTCACTTCATCTTGAAGAACTGAATTGGGCCTAACGCAGTATCATTATTTGAAAGGAAACATAAACGAAATATTCATTTATCACTTAAACACTTTTATTTGTATTAACACACATCACATTCCAGAACAAAAAGGAATCCAGCATCTGTATGTACAGAACACCACTCACTCATTACAACTACAGACTGATGTGGCGACCACCAACGTTGTTACAGACATTCTACCTCTGAAGCACATACCTGTACACACTCAGCATCCCACCCGGTGTCTCTTCAGATTCTAGTGCAGAGGCCAGAACTTGTGCTAGGAGATCTTCCTCTGTCTCTACAAGAATTTTATAAATTAAGCTTTGCGTACAACTCCACATCAGGTGACTGTCTGATGTAGTAGACTACATTTCATCTTTTGTACCCCACTGCAACCAGGACAAGTAACTCTGAAACGTAGAACAGAAAAGGTACGTTTCCAGACGTGGGATCCCATTCAAAATATTATGATCTCACTCCCCTCTACACGTCCAAACTTTTATAACGAAATGTCCAAAGAGCCTGTTTGATGGAAATAAAATAATCACCTTTTCATAACAACCCGACATGCCTGACACATTATCAGTCTGAAAATATTGAAGAACAAGTATCTACAGGCACACACATCTAGTTCCTTTGAGAGCTTGGCAGTAACTACCACTTCCAATTATTTCGTGTTAGCAGTGTCTACAAACATCAGTCACGACTGACAAGCCAGTTAGGATAACATTATCTTAGTCTGAGAAGCAGATTGAAACGCAAATTAGGCGCAACAGAGGAAAATATTAAACAATAACACTTTTATTCGTTTCTACCACTGTTTACAGAAATTTAACTGACTTGAATTTACAAGACAGCTTTGTGGTGATCTCTGTTCCGAATACTGGTTTCATAGAGCCCTCCAAGCCACTGTATCCTGTGTAAGCCTACCAATCACTGCATAATTACTGCAACCCATGCCTATTTGAAACTGCTTACAGTAACCAAGTTACGGTATTTCACTACAACTTTTATGCACTTGTGACTCCTAAACCTATCTTTCATTAACAGAATCACAATTCCTCACTGCATCAAAACGTTTGCTATCACTGACCCCTCCTCTTAATCAAGTTATTTCACAAATGCCTTTTCTTCCCTAGTCGATTCCATGACTCCTCTTTAATCGAATCTGCCCACCTAATCTCCAGAATTTTTCTGTAGCACCACATTTCAAAATCTTCTTCACTATTTCAGCGATTCTTACAGTCTGCTCCCCACCACTAGCCACGCAAAAATAGTAAGAACAGCAATAAGTGTGTCTAGAAGTGTTTGTGTTCGGGCTCTGCCAGGTGGGGAGCACGAATTGTGGAATTAGGTAGACATCAGAAGAATGGTAATCTGTGGATTCCTGAAAGAGTTTATCTATCTAGTTCTTTAATATAATGAGAGTAGGAAGCCTATTTCTAGGAAAACAATCCATTGCCATGTATTGTTATATTGTTTTTATTATCATGTTGTTTAGAAAATGATACAGCATAGAAAACGTTTACTGGTAAATAAATTTAAAAAAGGACATGTCAGTCTTGATACGAGCGTCAGATAGTTTTAGATAAAGCAAACAAGTAAGAAAAGGGGAAAACTCTCCAGAAATGTATTCTGAAATATATTATGCTTAAAGAAATTAGTTAACACAGCCAGTCAACCATTCCTAAATCATTCCTAAATGAAATTCAGCATTACTTTGTTGCCTGGCTGAATGCACCATCAAGGAGGGCTTAGTGTAGTAGTCCAAACATGGAACTGGATGAAGAGGCACCCTTGTGACAACATCATATGTAATGTGCATCCTGTGCGATAGCAACACATAATTTACCTTTGCCTCCCAGTGTGTCATTGAGCGTGTGGGAGGCCAGATAACTATATGTACTCTGCACTGCCTGTCAACCTATTAAACTGCATACTCTTGACTGAAGTGTCAGTCACATATTCTTACCGGGTTTTTCAGTGAAGCAGAACACTATTCGTCCCCAGTCTGTCTACAATGGCCGCGTACAATAGCCAGGTTGGTGAGGCGATGCGCACAGTGACGCCCTTGCCTCGCAAGAACATATTAACTGACATGACTCTTCCATCTGTCTCCACTTTGAGAACATTCGAGACTCTCAGCTTATTTATTGCTGATCCATTTAGAGTCCATTGTGATCAAAGTGAGCACGGAATAAAGCACTCTGTGTATCAACACAACATTCTGGAGAGACAGAGAGAGAGTACTTTCCTGTCTGCAAATTGCATGTATTGAGCCACCTCTCTGCTGGCTGTGGACAGTAATGCCACGCTCCAAAATTGGAGTCTGCCGACCAAACTGCTATGTACAGGAATTATTTCTGCCACGCTCAAAACATTACTGTCAATTGTGCTGTCTGCCCCCAGTAGCTGAATGGTCAGCGTGACAGATTGTTAATCCTCTGTGCCCGGGTTCGATTCCTGGCTGGGTCGGGGAATTTTCTCCACTCAGGGACTGGGTGCTATGCTGTCCTCATCATCATCCTATCATCCTCATTGACTGCAGGTTGCCAAAGTGGCGTCAAATTGAAAGACCGGCATCCAGCAAACGGCCTGCCCGATGGAGGGGGCCCTACCTCTATGATTAACTAAAAAAACTGTCAATTGTCATACCTGGTAACTCCACTTCCATAAAGAAATGACGAAAATAGGGCGATCTCCCTCCACTCGAAAGTTTTAGACTCTTCCGCCAATTATAGAGCGTTCTACGAGATTCATTTGTATGTTTAGAGATCATGTACTGCTCACGTGAGTGCCACTTGCCGTTTTAATTACGTATTCCGTTCTTTACATCCGAAATTGCAGCCCATCCAATTAGTCGGAACTGCGCAGTTTCCTCTCCCTTTGGACACCTGAAGCAGTAACCACACTGTAGACTCCCTGTGGCGAAACAAGCTTTGCAGCTCTGTCGAGGCCCTTGGTGCGTCCCTCACGGGCGTTATATGTATGACCCATCCCTATCCTGTGACACAGTATCTGAAAAAAAAGGCTTTTAAAGAAATAGCTGCATCACAGCTCATCACCTCCTCTTGGTTCCATGTCTGAATTGCTACCAAAATATATATACATGCGAATGGGGCAAGGGATTATTTAGTATCGTATTCCAAGCAGCCATGTACACTTTCATTATCGTGTGATACGCAAATTAAGTCTGCTACTCCAAAAGCATGGCGTGTGACATATTATTCGAATCGTCTCGTGGAGGAAAACCCCATGAAAGGTAGTAAAATGGACTGTCACCTTCTCAGTTGCCCATGGAAGGTGGTAAAAAATGGACTTCATCCTTACACTTGCATTGTATTCTTGTCACAGATATTTATCTTCGATATTTCACTTCCACAGAGGGCAACATTCTTGACTAATGTCTTCAAGAAAGACCTCCTTACACTGAATTTCACACTCAATGTTAATAAAATTCTTATTTTCAGAAATGCTGTTGCTGCTATTTTCAGATTGGCAGCAGTCCTCATTATAAACAGATTTAATTCAGTTAATTCTGTTACCTTTTTCCAAGAAACTATCCATTCTATTCAGTTTATGTTCCAAGTCTTTTGTTGTCCCTAACTGATTTTAAATAAGATTACAACATGATGCACATTAATATACGAAAATGACTAATTACTGCATGGAATATGAAGGTGTAAAAGCAGTTTACTGATACAATCACATTAGTTTTGTGCATACGGGTTACAATATCTCTTAAAAATCTTCCTTATGGTATCTCCGATATTTAATGATACAGTGTGGCTTTTAATTACTTCCATATTAATTAAAAACAGTTCTTCCTGTGCATTTAGTTACCTATGTTCTGGTAGTTATATAGTCTGCGATGTTTTCACTAGAAGAATCGCTCTGATATGTGCTGTAATCAATAGAATTAGATTTATCATATTTCAAGTATGAGGGATTAGTGAGATGTCATTTCCCATGTCTCTTATGTCAATATGAACTGTTTATCTTTCCATATTCCAGTTAACGATGGAGTCGTTTGGTGCTTAAGCAAATCTGAGAACTGACTGTGTACATGAGATTCATACATATACAATTAAATGTATTTAACACATTTGCTACCAAATAGATCAGAAATTTATGAGCAAAATTAAAATGTTGTTCTAAGTATTTTGTGTGCAATGAAAGATAACTGATATGTTAAGTAAATTATGATTTCACCACCGAGTATACAAGGAACAGTCACTTAGCATCATTTTGCATTGCACTGGTGATGGGCAACAAATTAGAAATAATTAGGATTATAACGCATGAGAGAACTTATTTTGAACAGTAACCGATGCGGTACTGTCTTGCCCCTCTGTGCATAGTAAGAAAATAATGAAGAAATTGTCCATGGATGACAGTAAAAATCTATAAGATCTATAATTGTCATGTATTTTTACATGTTGCCATTCATTAGGTGCTGCAGGCCTTTACAAAAATTACAAAAATTACTCCAGAAAACTAACGTTTCTCCAAATGTGAAAACATGTTCCAAGGTACTTTGTATGCATAAACGACGACCGATAGGTTGGTCAGAAGCGACTTTTCGCTGATGATGTTGTACTATATGGGAAAGTGTCATCGAATAATAGTTGGAGGATATAGGATGACTTTCTAATTGTGTGATGAGCAACTTGCTCTAAATTTAGAAAAATATAGGGTAATACAGATAAGTGGGGAAAACTATCCTGTAAAGCTGGAATGCACTGTTAGTTGTGTCCTACTTGACACAGTCATTTCGATTAAATGTTTGGGAATAACTGTGCAAACCAATGTAGCATGGGACGCCCTCATAAGTTTGATAGGGAAGGTGAATGGTTCACTTCAGGTTGCTGGAAGTGTATTAAAGAGTATAAGGGAGGCTACAAAGAGAACACAGAGTGACCTATTGTAGAATACTCCTCTAGTGTTTGGGACCCCCACCATGTAAGTGTAGATTTAGATATGTCCTGGTAATAGTTTGCAACAAAATGATCATGGGTGGGCACCACTTAGAATGTTTACAGCATATTTCTGAATAATGATCACTTGCTCCATAAATGATGAGTGACCCTAAAACATTACTCCACATGTGATTATTGACTGAAATTCCAACAATTATAAATGCAAACGTGGCTGCTAAGTTGTTTTAAGAGTTTAAAAATGTCCTTCATCCATTTTAGATCCTCATCAATTGGACACCAAAGAATTTTGAAGTTTCCATCATGTTTATTATTTCCTCATCATGTATTACGCTTATCATTGATATTCAACCACTAGACATGCACAACTAAATACATTGCCTCTTTGAAACTGAGACCATTTGCAGAAAACCAGTCTATGGTACATTTAAGAACACCGTTTGCCATTTCTTCTGTTGCTGTATGTATGTTTGGATTGATTATAATACTATTGTCATCACAGAAGGAATTAAAATTTGGCTCGTTGTATATTAGATGGAAGAATATTTTCGTATATGATGAAGACTAGGGGATCAAAGACTGAGTCCCATACATGATTTCTCAACCATCAGAATAATGTCCCCAGACAATATTGCTTAAATTACGAAATACAACTTTCTGCATTCGTTTGGTGTGACATGACGTTGTCCATTTGTTGGCTATATCATGGATCCCATAAAACTTCAGTTTATCTAGGAGAATATTGTGATTCACAGTCAAAGGCCTTATTTCATTCTTGTGAAATTTGGTAAATTTGAATGAATGTGTAGGTGGTATACTGAGTTGAGCAACTTTGCTGAGGATATTATTGTTGTCCAGGTGAGGTACTATTGTAATATACACCGCCTTCTCAAAAAATTTGGGACATGCTGTCAGCAGTGAAACAGGTTGGTAGTTATTGACGTCTCTCCCATCACCTTCCTTAAAGATTGGTTTAACAACATCATATTTCAGTCTCTCTGGAAAAATGCCTTGAATTTGTGATCCATTACAGATTTCAGGTAAGACAGGACATATTATATTTGAACAAATCTTTACCACTGTATTGGAAACACCTTCAAAATCAGATGAGATTTAGTTTTAGAGGCAATATATAATTTCATGAATCTTGGAATGAGAAGCTGGTGATACATTCATATGACTGAATTTTGTGATGATTTATTTTTCAACAGACTGCTGTGATTTTACACTTCAACTGTTTTTCTCTATTTTCTCTACTATATTTAAGACATGATTATTAGAGAGATATTTGTTACCTGTGACTCATCACTTACAGCCCTTCCATTCAGTTCAGTTGTGATGTTACCCTATCTATGGCTGGTTGTGCTGTCCCTCATTTCATCACATTACATGTAGTATTCAGTCTGTTGTCACAGTTAAAGGTTTCTGAAATTATGTACATGTTCCCTGACTTTTTAATATCTTTTCTTAGTAATTTTGAGTATTTAGCAGTTTACAACTGCTGCAGCATCTTTCTTTGTTCCTGCCCACAGATGAGTATATTTACTTCTTCCTTTCACAAGGTACTTTAACCCATTTAGTGAAATGTGTTTTTTTTTTTGTATGGCTGTTTAACATCCTTTCTGATTAGCTTATGTGGACAGCTATTTTCAGCTATTTATTTTATCAGGGAATAACTATTATTTCACCATAAATTTCAACATGGGTAATTTCCTGTATTGAGTTATTTATTTTATCATGGAACAGAACGAATTTTATGTTAACAATTATTTAATCATAAATTTCGTCATGGGATTTTTCTTGTAAGCTATTCTTAAAAACATTTGTCTCGTAGTCATTAATTTTTGTAACTAATTTCGACTCAGACATAACACTAAAGTGCTCTCTTATTTAGCCTAACTAAGTGTGTACCATGATCAGAGAGAGGATTTGTTCTTAGGTAAACAGTTATTGTCTTGATTTGAGTTTCATGAAAGTAAACATTGTCAATTAGCATCACAGAATGCTTTAGAAAATCAATACTGAAGTCACCACAGTTTAGTAACTACTTCATTCTGTCTGACAGATAGCATAGTAAAGAATCCAGAGTCCTCATCATCATCATCATCATCAGTGTTCTGGCCTAGCGCAGGTCTCTTTGTGGTTGTGTCATATGCTACCCTCATATACTCTGATATCTTGTGTGCCTTCTTCTTCTTCTTCTTCTTAGATCCACCGTTGGTTCCACAGGATCCATCACTAAACAATCGCTTGTTTTCCACTGTCCCAACCAATTGTGTTTTCTCCTCCTGTTTACTTTAAAATTTCTCTCTCCTCCCCCACTCATCTCAACACATCCTCATTTCTCACTTTTTCTATCCATTTTATCTCTTCCATCATCCTCCAAATTTTCGTTTCAAATGCTTCTAATCTTCTTTCATCCTTATTCCTCAGTGTCCATGTCTCAGCTCAATATAATGACACACTCGCATCAAACACTTCACTAGTATCTTCCTCAGCTCTGTGTCCATGCAGTCACCTAGAAGCCTCTTCTTCCTATCAAATGTCTCCTTGGCAACTACTATATATATTGTTGTTGTTGTTGTGGTCTTCAGTCCTGAAACTGGTTTGATGCACCTCTCCACGCTACTCTATCCTGTGCAAGCTTCTTCATCTCCCAGTACTTACTGCACCCTACTTCCTGCTGAATCTGCTTAGTGTATTCATCTACTGGTCTCACTCTACGATTTTTTCCCTCCACGCTGCCCTCCAATGCTAAATTTGTGATCCCTCGATGCCTCAGAACATGTCCTACCAACCGGTCCCTTCTTCTTGTGAAGTTGTGCCACAAACTCCTCTTCTCCCCAGTTATATTCAATACCTCCTCATTAGTTATGTTATCTAGCCATCTAATCTTCAGCATTCTCCTGTCGCACCACATTGCGAAAGCTTCTATTCTTATCTTGTCCAAACTAATTATCGTCCATGTTTCACTTCCATACATGGTTACACTCCATACAAATACTTTCAGAAATGACTTCCTGACACGTAAATCTATACTCGATATTAACAAATTTCTCTTCTTCAGAAACTCATTTTTGCCACTGCCAGTCTACATTTTATATCATCTCTACTTCGACCATTATCAGTTATTTTGCTCCCCAAATAGGTAAACTCCTTTACTACTTTAAGTGTCTCATTTCCTAATCTAATTCCCTCAGCATCACCCGACTTAATTCGACTAGATTTCATTATCCTCGTTTTCTTTTGTTGATGTTCATCTCATATCCTCCCTTCAAGACACTGTCCATTCCGTTCAACCGCTCTTCCAAGTCCTTTGCTGTCTCTAATACAATTACAGTGTCATCGGCGAACCTCCATAGATTTTAATACCTATTCCAAATTTTTCTTTTGTTTTGTTTACTGCTTGCTCAATATACAGATTGAATAACATCGGGGAGAGGCTACAACCCTGTCTTACTCCCTTCCCAACCACTGCTTCCCTTTCATGCTCCTCAACTCTTCTAACTACCATCTGGTTTCAGTACAAATTGTAAGTATCCTTTCGCTCCCTGCATTTTATCACTGCCACCTTTAGAATTTGAAAGAGAGTGTTCCGGTCAACATTGTCAAAAGCTTTCTCTAAGTCTACAAATGCTAGAAACGTAGGTTTGCCTTTCCTTAATCTTTTTCTAAGATAAGTCGTAAGCTCAGTATTGCCTCACATGTTCCAGTATTTCTATGGAATGCAAACTGATCTTCCCCGAGGTCGGCTTCTATCAGTTTTTCCAGTCATCTGCAAAGAATTCGTGTTAGTATTTTGCGGCTGTGACTTATTAAACTGATAGTTCGGTAATTTTCACATCTAACAACACCTGCTTTCTTTGGGATTGGAATTATTGTATTCTTCTTGAAGTCTGAGGGTATTTCGCCTGTGTCATACATATTGCTCACCAGATGGTAGAGTTTTGTCAGGACTGGCTCTCCCAAGGCTGTCAATAGTTCTAATGGAATGTTGTCTACTCCCGGGGCCTTGTTTCGACTCAGGTCTTTCACTGCTCTGTCAAACTCTTCACGCAGTATCGTATTTCCCTTTTCATGTTCATCTACATCCTCTTCCATTTCCATCATATTGTCCTCAAGAACATCGCCCCTGTATAGACCCTCTATATACTCCTTCCACCTTTCTGGTTTCCCTTCTTTGCTTAGATCTGGGTTTCCATCTGAGCTCTTGATATTCATACAAGTGGTTCTCTTTTCTCCAAAGATATCTTTAATTTTCCTGTAGGCAGTATCTATCTCACCACTAGTGATATGTGCCTCTACATCCTTACATTTGTCCTCTAGCCATCACTGCTTAGCCATTTTGCACTTCCTGTCGATCTCATTTTTGAGACATTTGTATTCCTTTTTGCCTGCTTCATTTACTGCATTTTTATGTTTTCTCCTTTCATCAATTAAATTCAATATTTCTTCTGTTACCCAAGGATTTCTACTAGCCCTCGCATTTTTACCTACTTGATCCTCTGCTGCCTTCACTACTTCATCCCTCGAAGCTACCCATTCTTCTTCTACTGTATTTCTTTCCCCCATTCCTGTCAAATGTTCCCTTACACTGTCCCTGAAACTTTGTACAACCTCTGGTTTAGTCAATTTATCTAGGTCCCATCTCCTTAAATTCCCACCTTTGTGCTGTTTCTTCAGTTTTAATCTACAATTCATAATCAATAGCTTGTGGTCAGAGTCCACATCTGCCCCTGGAAATATCTTACAATTTTAAACCTGGTTCCTAAATCTCTGTCTTGCCATTATATTATCTATCTGATACCTTCTAGTATCTGCAGGATTCTTCCATGTATACCACCTTCTTTGATGATTCTTAAACCAAGTGCTAACTATGATTAAGTTGTGCTCTGTGCAAAATACTACCAGACGCCTTTCTCTTTCATTTCTTACCCCCAGTCCATATTCACCTACTATGTTTCCTTCTCTCCCTTTTCCTACTCTCGAATTACAGTCACCCATGACTATTAAATTTTCGCCTCCCTTCACTACCTGAATAATTTCTTCTATCTCATCATACATTTCATCAATTTCTTCATCATCTGCAGTGCTAGTTGGCATATAAACTTGTACCACTGTAGTAGGGGTAGGCTTGGTACCTATCTTGGCCACAATAATGTATTCACTATGCTGTTTGAAGTAGTTTACCCACACTCCTAGTTTTTTATTCATTATTAAACCTACTCCTGCATTTCCCCTATTTGATTATGTATTTATAACCCTGTATTCACTTGAGCAAAAGTCTTGTTCCTCCTGCCACCGAACTTCACTAATTCACGCTATATCTAACTTTAACCTATCCATGTCCCTTTTTAAATTTTCTAAAGTACCTGCCCGATTAAGGGATCTGACATTCCACGCTCCGATCTGTAGAACGCCAGTTTTCTTTCTCCTGATAACGACGTCCTCTTGAGTAGTCCCTGCCCGGAGATCCGAATGGGGGACTATTTTATCTCTGGAATATTTTAGCCAAGAGGACGCCATCATCATCCTACCCCACCTTTATTGCATCGTATATCTTCTGTAATTATGCCTTCTCCCAGATATTTGAAAGCACTGTTGGCTTCTGTATCTCCCCAATGATGTTGTTGCTGAGGCTACCATTGTAAAATGAGCAGGAAAATAATTTCTTGCTTATATCATCATGCATTAATTCTTATTCTGAATTCCTCACAGGTCTTATTTAAATCTTTTATCATTCCTGTCATAGTTCTGTCTATCTCTGCCAATAACACCATATCACCTGCAAATTGAATACAAATTATCCTTCTACCACCAACATGCAATCATCTTTTTTCATTTCAAACATTTATGAATAACATGCTCCAAATATATTTTAAACAATATGGAGGATAGACAGGACCTGTGCAACCCTCCCCTTCCAACTGTGCTTTCCTCTGTCACCTCATCCCCAATCTATGCTCATATTTTCTGTATTATATATAAATTATCAGCCATTAATCCCTCCAGCTGACTTCATTCTTCCATGGAATGTCCATTAATTTATTCCACCATACTCTGTCAAAGGATTCCTCCAAGTCAGCGAAAACAGTATAAACTTCTTTCTACTTTCAGCGTATTTTTCATGTATAATTCTCAACAGTCCATTTGCATCTATTGTACTTTTCCCTCTTCTAAATCAATACTCTTTCTCTGTGATACTTTATTCCAGTCTCCCATAGAGTCTTCTATTTATCACCCTTAGTAGAACTGCATGAAAAATCGAACTTATGATTCTAAACTAACCACATTTCTTGGCAATGTGTTTTCCCTCAGTCGGTCTCATTATTGTCAAGAGAAAGTTATTTAGCCATTCACACTTTTCCTATATCTTATTACACACCCCTACTCCCAAGGCTGTTAAACAACTCTGCTGGTAATCCATCAGTTCCACTTGTTTTGATTCTTGTCCAAAGCCTGTTTTACTTCTCCTTCCAAGATGCAGTATTCTTTGTCCTCATCTACAACTCTCATCTCCACTTCTAATTCAGTATCGTTTGGTTTTTGATCAGTCTCATTTATGCACTCTACATTTGCTTGTCATCTTCTCAGCACTTCATCCGGTTTATGTACCATTGTACCATCACTTCTTTCTACTTCCGTACTTGTCCTACTTTACTTTGATTCAGAGACTATACCAGCAGCTAATCTATACACTGTTCCATATCTTCCTTATTATTCTAGTTTCTCTATTTCTTTAGATCTCACTTTCATCGATGTCTTTCTTGGCTGTTCCGTTTCTCTTCTTAATTCATTGTTGAGATTTCTGTTCATTCTTTCCCCTTATTGAATTAATATTATCATCTATTTAGTTCTCTGTTCAGTCTCGTCCAGCACTTTGCTACCCACTCTTAACATTATTCTCTCTGACTCTCTCACCTGTACAGCTTCTTCAGGAGTTACCTTAAGCTTTTAGGTCACCCTCTTCCATTTCTCGTTCCTAATCTCTTCATTTGAAGAGATTGTGGAGTGCTAATAAACTATGAAATAAATTTTCCTCGTGTATAGAGTCACAACCGATGTAATCTTGATATACTGTTCTCACCACAGTAGGCATAGAAAACATTCAATTTTGGCACAGTAAAGTGCAATGCTGGCCGTAAAATAGCTTCATACAAACAACATCTGTAGATTAGTTGATAAATTAATAACCTTGCCAATGTTCAGTCAAAATACTGTATATTGGCTCAGCAGAGTGCAATGCTGCCCACATTGAAGCTGGTACAAACATTACCACTTTTAATATTTTCTGACTCTGATTGAAAAATGATCTCTTAAAAAAAATTCATTGGGTTCAAATAAACGGAACATGGGAGAGGAAGAGGTACTGATAAAGAGATATCCTAAGACCAAATTCTTCATTTTGAAAACTGTATTCAAAATAAAGTTTCTCCTTCACAAAATCTGAAATGAAACATTTCACATTAACTTCAAAATCAGTTAACTTCTCAGCTGTTCTACAATTCGCAATTACTGTCGTAATTAAAAGCACTTGGATTGTTACATGACAAAAAGTCTGACGTTGTTTGACAAAAAAGATTCCAAAATTTAACTTCTTTGTATCAGGATTACTAAACACACAAAATTTTACAAATCGGGTATATATAATCAACCTATACATTACACATGATGGAAAATACATCGTTCCTACATTCAAGGGTCAGTATTGTAAAATTCAACTAAATCCACACTGTGTTGCTGCATACTTAGAACTAAATATACAAATTTTCATTAACTTGCAAGTTCGTTCTAGTTGCTTTCACATTGAGTTATATTATCAATTCATTACTCTTCTCTAACTGCCACGGATTGTGGTCAGTATTGCTAAGAATCAGTATTACTTCCATTCTTTGTAATTTTATAGCCATTCATTACTTCATTTTATAAAAACTGTATTATGCTGCATCCTTACACCAACAACTAAATATTCCCAGCTAGCCACTAGCTTTGAGTCTTACATCGTACCTATGACAGAGTGCTCTCAATAGCCATTTGAGAAAAATGCTTACACCAACTCCTCATAAAATGTCGTGAAACTTAGAATGCTGTCTGTCAGTGGCCTTTTTTATGCAATATTGGCTTCAAGTGGCCTTCTACTTGCAATCCGTACAAATAAAATTAAAGCAATAACAGCCCTCAGTCGCAAAAATAAAACCTAGGATTCAGCCACTGCTAAGAGTGCCTTCATCATAAATAAAACATTTAAACTGACCTATAACAAAAGTTTTAGGAAACATGGTTTTTAAGTGTAAGTACTGACTAGCGGTATAAAAGGAACAGGAAGTACTTACATGTCGAGTGTAAAATAAATATCAAGCGATAAAGCTTTAGTCACAAAATTTTAAAATAGAAAACATAGACGGCAAGCTGCTATGGGCTGCTGACACACATCGAGCTGCAGTAGCATCAGGCTGAGGTTCTCGCATTAGCAATTGTGAGCAGGTGAACATTATATCAAAACTGCCACCTAGCAGCCGCAAATGTATACAGGCTACTCAACATTCAAAATATAGACAGACGAATATTGTGATGAACATTGTGTAACACATGAAGTAAGAGTCAAGGAAGCTGAGTAATTCAGTGAGTATAAAAACGGTATAACATGAGAACAAAAATTACGAATTGACTTAGATAGAAAAAATATTTCGGTAACTGCACGAGGGAACACGAAATCAAATGTCAAGTTGTAATACTATCGACCTTTTGAGAGTTGAGAGACTTTGCGCAAAGGAAGCAAAAAATGAGACTTGTACAGTATGCAGTGTATAAGAGGGTCTGCAGAAGACAATAATCTTTGACTGTGTGAAGTTTAATGTTTATATGTAATTAACAAATGTTTATAATGTTATGTAAGTAACAATAAGTATCTTTTATTTAACTATGTATTATTGTTTGTAAAGTGAAGTCAACACCAGCACAGGGCTCAGGTTAAATATAGTTGAAAACCAGTAGTGATCTACCGACGTTCTGGAAGGTCGGAATAGGTGGAGATTTTTTCCTGCTAACTGAAGCAGTTAGGAGAGGGTAGAAGTGGAGGGAGTCAGACAGGGACAAGACCCTTTGGAGGCAGGTGGCGAAAGCTGATGGCGCGCTGTACACCGCAGTATTGTTTAAACAAAGCTAAAGTTTAGCTGCTTAATAGTTGTGAGTGAAGGGGATGTTTTAAGGTACAAAATTTGCAACGCTTTAGAGCTGATATAAAATTACGTCTGCAGCGAGTGTTCGTTCCCCGATGTGAAATGGTCTAAGGCATCCATTACTTAGACTGACACAGATCCCCAGGAAAGTCAAACTCATATTTGCGATGGTATAAGTCGCATTATTCGACGCCATGAAGACAAGTAATAATCTCCATCGTTGCAAATGGTACGTGCCTTCAAAGCACCTAAATCTCCAGCAACTGTGCTCACAACGACACTATTGAAATTAACCGTCCATAGTTCTGTATACGAGCTGTGTTGACAAGTTTTTGCGTGTTCAATAATCGTTTAAGTGTTTTTTTACACTAAACTACACATTTAAGATAAAGTGTTCCAAGTAGGGATCCTATCTACATCCGCATCTACATCCCTACTCCGCAAGCCACATGACGGTGTGTGGCGGAGGGTACCTTGAGTACCTCTATCGGTTCTCCCTTCTATTCCAGTCTCGTATTGTTCGTGGGAAGAAGGACTGTCGGTATGCTTCTGTGTGGGCTCTAATCTCTCTGATTTTATCCTCATGGTCTCTTCGCGAGATATACGTAGGAGGGAGCAATATACTGCTTGACTCCTCGGTGAAGGTATGTTCTCAAAACTTCAACAAAAGCCCGTACCGAGCTACTGAGCGTCTCTCCTGCAGAGTCTTCCACTGGAGTTTATCTATCATCTCCGTAACGCTTTCGCGATTACTAAATGATCTTGTAACGAAGCTCGCTGCTCTCCGTTGGATCTTCTCTATCTCTTCTATCAACCCTATCTGGTACGGATCCCACACAGCTGAGCAGTATTCAAGCAGTGGGCGAACAAGCGTACTGTAACCTACTTCCTTTGTTTTCGGATTGCATTTCCTTAGGATTCTTCCAATGAATCTCAGTCTGGCATCTGCTTTACCAACGATCAACTTTATATGATCATTCCATTTTAAATCACTCCTAACGCGTACTCCCAGATAATTTATGGAAGTAACTGCTTCCAGTTGATGACCTGCTATATTGTAGCTAAATGATTAGGGATCTTTCTTTCTATGTATTCGCAGCACATTACACTTGTCTACATTGAGATTCAATTGCCATTTCCTGCACCATGCGTCAATTCGCTGCAGATGCTCCTGCATTTCAGTACAATTTTCCAATGTTACAACCTTTCGATATACCACAGCATCATCCGCAAAAAGCCTCAGTGAACTTCCGATGTCATCCACAAGGTCATTTATGTATATTGCGAATAGCAACGGTCCTATGACACTCCCCTGCGGCACACCTGAAATCACTCTTACTTCGGAAGACTTCTCTCCATTGAGAATGACATGCAGCGTCTGATAGTCCATATGCTCTTACTTTGTTCGTTAAACGACTGTGGGGAAATGTATCGAACGCCTTGCGGAAGTCAAGAAACATGGCATCTACCTGTGAACCCGTGTCTATGGCCCTCTGGAGTCTCGTGGACGAATAGCGCGAGCTGGGTTTCACACGACCGTCTTTTTCGAAACCCATGCTGATTCCTACAGAGTAGATTTCTAGTTTCCAGAAAAGTCATTATACTCGAACATAATACGTGTTCCAAAATTCTACAACTGATCGACGTTAGAGATATAGGTCTATAGTTCCGCACATCTGTTCGACGTCCCTTCTTGAAAACAGGGATGACCTGTGCCCTTTTCCAATCCTTTGGAACGCTACGCTCTTCTACAGACCCACGGTACACCGCTGCAAGAAGAGGGGCAAGTTCCTTCGCGTACTCTGTGTAAAATCGAACTGGTATCACATCAGGTCCAGCGGCCTTACCTCTTTTGAGCGATTTTAATTGTTTCTGTATCCCTCTGTCGTCTATTTCGATGTCTACCATTTTGTCATCTGTGCGACAATCTAGAGAAGGAACTATAGTGCAGTCTTCCTCTATTAAACAGCTTTGGAAAAAGACATTTAGTCTGTCATCCTCTGTTTCAGTACCATTTTGGTCACAGAGTGTCTGGACAATTTGTTTTGATCGACCTATCGGTTTGACATAAGACCAAAATTTCTTAGGATTTTCTGCCAAGTTAGTACAAAGAACTTTACTTTCGAATTCATTGAACGTCTCTCGCATAGCCCTCCTCACACCACATTTCGCTTCGCGTAATTTTTGTTTGTCTGCAAGGCTTTGGCTATGCTTATGTCTGCTGTGAAGTTCACTTTGCTACCGCAGCAGTTTGCTAACTCGGTTGTTGTACCACGGTAATTCTTTTCCATCTCTTACGATCTTTACTATAGAAAAGAGAATGAAACCGAGAATCCATTGGTGAGAAACATTATTGCGCAGTTGAGTGTTTACTTGCACTGTAAATGTAAAGAATTGCAGATTGCCTTAAAAGTAAGTAAAGTAAATAACAATTCTAACTAGTGTTATTGGGACCTTCTGTCCAAGAAACTACGTAAAGTAACTATTTCAATACAACTGAGAAAAACCAAGTATAAAAAACCTTTTACAATCATTTCGATTTCGATACTAACAAAGGTATCGTAAAAATATTTCTTGTGTGTAATACATGTTTTCAGAAGTAGTGTTGCTGATCTTACATTCTGAAACGTAAGTTGGCATTATTGTCGTTCAGGCGTTGTTATCATGGACCAAAACTTTCTAAGTGTGTGCGTGTGTGTGTGTGTGTGTGTGAGTAATTCTGAAAGCAGTCATTATTCAGCTAGTGATAGAAATAATTAAAAGAGAAGAAGTTTTAATAAGAATCAAAAGAAAGTATAGACCAAATTTGGTAAATTTGTTGAATACCGTCAATCGATTCGTAATATTGGCTGGCGACCCTGTTTTTCAGTATTATTAGCATTCGTAAGATGTTGTTGTTGTTGTGGTCTTCATTCCTGAGACTGATTTGATGCAGCTCTCCATGCTACTCTATCCTGTGCAAGCTCCTTCATCTCCCAGTACTTACTGCAACCTACGTCCTTCTGAATCTGCTTAGCGTATTCATCTCTTGGTCTCCCTCTATGATTTTTACCATCCACACTGCCCTCAAGTGCTAAATTTGTGGTCCCTTGATGCCTCAGAACATGTCCTACCAACCGATCCCTTCTTCTAGTGAAGTTGTGCCACAAACTCCTCTTCTCCCCAATCCTATTCAATACCTCCTCATTAGGTATGTGATCTACCCATCTAATCTTCAGCATTCTTCTGTAGCACCACATTTCGAAAGCTTCTATTCTCTTCTTGTCCAAACTATTTATCGTCCATGTTTCACTTTCATACATGTCTACACTCCATACAAATACTTTCAAAAACGACTTCCTGACACTTAAATCTATACTCGATGTTAACAAATTTTTCTTCTTCAGAAACGCTTTTCTTGCCATTGCCAGTCTACATTTTATATCCTCTCTACTTCGACCATCATCAGTTATTTTGCTCCCCAAATAGCAAAACTCCTTTACTACTTTAAGTGTCTCATTTCCTAATCTAATACCCTCAGCATCACCCGATTTAATTCGACTACATTCCATTATCCTCGTTTTGCTTTTGTTGATGTTCATCTTATATCCTCCTTTCAAGACACTGTCCATTCCATTCAACTGCTCTTGCAAGCCCTTTGCTATCTCTGACAGAATTACAATGTCATCGGCGAACCTCAAAGTTTTTATTTCTTCTCCATGGATTTTAATACCTACTCCGAATTTTTCTTTTATTTCCTTTACTGCTTGCTTGAATAACATTGGGGGTAGGCTACAACCCTGTCTCACTCCCTTCCCAACCACTGCTTCCCTTTCATGCCCCTCAACTCTTATAACTGCCATCTGGTTTCTGTACAAATTGTAGATAGCCTTTCGCTCTCTGTATTTTACCCCTGCCACCTTTAGAATTTGAAAGAGAGTATTCCAGTCAACATTGTCAAAAGCTTTCTCTAAGTATACAAATGCTAGAAACGTAGGTTTGCCTTTCCTTAATCTATCTTCTAAGATAAGTCGTAAGGTCGGTATTGCCTCACGTGTTCCAATATTTCTACGGAATCCAAACTGATCTTGCCCAAGGTCGGCTTCTACTAGCTTTTCCATTCGTCTGTAAAGAATTCGCGTTAGTATTTCGCAGCCGTGACTTATTAAACTGATAGTTTGGTAATTTTCACATCTGTCAACACCTGCTTTCTTTGGGACTGGAATTATTATATTCTTCTTGAAGTCTGAGCGTATTTCGCCTGTCTCATACATCTTGCTCACCAGATGGTAGAGTTTTGTCAGGACTGGCTCTCCCAAGGCTGTCAGTAGTTCTAATGTGATGTTGTCTACTCCCAGGGCCTTGTTTCGACTCAGGTCTTTCAGTGTTCTTTCAAACTCTTTCACGCAGTATTGTATCTCCCATTTCGTCTTCATCTACGTTCTCTTCCATTTCCAGAATATTGTCCTCAAGTACGTCGCCCTTGTATAGACCCTCTATATACTCCTTCCACTGCTTTCCCTTCTTTGCTTAGAACTGGGTTTCCACCTGAGCTCTTGATATTCATAGAAGTGGTTCTCTTTTCTCCAAAGGTCTCTTTAATTTCCTGTAGGCAGTATGTATCTTACCCCTAGTGAGATAAGCCTCTACATCCTTACATTTGTCCTCTAGCCATCCCTGCTTAGCCATTTTACACGTCCTGTCGATCTCATTTTTGAGACATTTGTATTCCTTTTTGCCTGCTTCATTTACTGCATTTTTATATTTTCTCCTTTCATCAATTAAATTCAATATTTCATCTGTTACCCAAGGATTTCTACTAGCCCTCGCATTTTTACCTACTTGATCCTCTGCTGCCTTCACTACTTCATCCCTCAGAGCTACCCATTCTTCTTCTACTGTATTTCTTTCCCCCATTCGTGAAAATTGTTCCCTTATGGTCTCCCTGAAACTCTGTACAGTCTCTGGTTTAATCAGTTTGTCCAGATCCCGTCTACCGAGCGAGGTGGCGCAGTGGTTAGCACACTGGACTCGCATTCGGGAGGACGACGGTTCAATCCCGTCTCCAGCCATCCTGATTTAGGTTTTCCGAGATTTCCCTAAATCGTTTCAGGCAAATGGCGGGATGGTTCCTTTGAAAGGGCACGGCCGATTTCCTTCCTAATCCTTCCCTAACCCGAGCTTGCGCTCCGTCTCTAATGACCTCGTTGTCGACGTGACGTTAAACACTAACCACCACCACCTCCAGATCCCACCTCATTAAATTCCCATCTTTTTGCAGTTTCTTCAGTTTTAATCTACAGCTCATAACCAATAGATTGTGGTCAGAGTCCACATCTGCCCCTGGAAATGTCTTACAATTTAATACCTGGTTCCTAAATCTCTTTCTTACCATTATATAATCTATCTGATACTTTCTAGTATTTCCAGGATTCTTCCATGTGTACAACCTTCTTTTATGATTCTTGAACGAAGTGTTAGCTATGATTAAGATATGCTCTGTTGCAAAATTCTACCAGACGGCTTCCTCTTTCATTTCTTTCCCCCAATCCATATTCACCTACTATTTTTCCTTCTCTCCCTTTTCCTACTCTCGAATTCCAGTCACCCATGACTATTAAATTTTCGTCTCCCTTCACTACCTGAATAATTTATTTTATCTCATCATACATTTCATCAATTTCTTCATCATTTGCAGAGCTAGTTGGCATATAAACTTGTAGTTTGACGAAAAAGAAAAGCTGCAACCAAGGCTATACGATAACTTCACATTTGACCGAGCTTTATCCATTCTGTGGCATCTCAGGCCACTAGCAATTGTTAAGGACGTAGTTGTGTTTAAGTTCTTGAATTACCGAAGCTAGAATAACATCTTAAGTACTAAACATAATTGCTGGAGTAGAAACCATGAGTGTTGTAACCGGCCTTTAGACAGGACTAGAACATTTACTACATCTACATACATGATATAATTAATTTGCTATCTTTCTTCATTTGACCTAGCTATTGATGTATATTTCGTTTTTTGTATTGTTCAAACAATGTGTTTCCAATCATAAGAGAATTTTTTTTTGAGAGGTTAA
The DNA here is from genome assembly GCF_021461395.2 of Schistocerca americana. NCBI lineage: Eukaryota > Metazoa > Arthropoda > Insecta > Orthoptera > Acrididae > Schistocerca > Schistocerca americana. Next base: position 201,185,404 of record NC_060127.1, read on the forward strand.
CCAGCCCTTCACCCCTGTCATTCTTATTTCTGAATCCAAATCTTCCAAGCACTCCTTCTACTTTTCCCTCTGCTGTCACTGAATTCAAATCCACATTACAATGATGTGGCATTTTTTCTTCTTTATACGGTACTTCTTCAGTCTTTCACAATAGTCCTTTAATATTCCACTGTCGTTTTCACTCAGTGGTACGTGTATTTGTGTTAATACGACATCCCTCTTGTCCCCTTTTAATCCCATCATAATCAGTCTTTCATCTATGTAGTCCACTTTCAACAGGTTTTTCATCAGTTGTTTTCCTATGATATTTGCCACTCCACAGTTTCCAGTCTTGAAGCTGCCTGAGTAAAATATTTTGTACTCTCCACTCGCCAGTTCTTCGTTACTCCCCTATGTCATTTGAGATGTACCTAATACATCCCATCTTCATTATTTCCTGCTAGGCATTTTCCAGCTTGCCAGCCTAAAATTGTGTGAGTATATTCCATGTTCCAATCCTCAACGTCCCTTCCATGTTCCTACTCCGTCTTTTCTTTCTTTCTTCATCCTCCTCCTACACTTCTGTATTTATCTCAGTGTAAGCCACTCCTGGAGAACCGATTAAGGGGAAGTTTTGCCTCTGAATTCATAGACAACTAAAGCTACACTATGTTTCCCAAAGACAATAATATGGTAGTGTCCCATTCGTTACAACATAGCCATATGATTGCATGTGATTGTGCAGCCATGTTCAGCCACTTAATATGAACGCTACCTTGCTTGTAACCGCCTCTCTGAGAACAGACGCTAAAATTTCCTTCTTCTGTCTACGACGCCGTACCATCTTATCCGACGTTTGAAACAGAAAAGGAAAGCAAAGACACCTTCATGCCTCGAAGCCAAATACCTTTGGGGGCGAAAGACAAGAGTTGGCCAAGGGAGGCCGATGGAAAGGAAAACAGAAGAGCCCTCACACACGTAAGTGGAAGTAATGAAGGCTTTAGCTAAGGGGTGATATAGGTGCCAAACCTTTAGGAGGACCTCAAAAACGTTTCAAAATCGCCCAGTTGGTACCTATATATAGTTACAATTAAAAGTGAGCTACATTCCCGGAAATTGAAATAAGAACACCGTGAATTCATTGTCCCAGGAAGGGGAAACTTTATTGACACATTCCTGGGGTCAGATACATCACATGATCACACTGACAGAACCACAGGCACATAGACACAGGCAACAGAGCATGCACAATGTCGGCACTAGTACAGTGTACATCCACCTTTCGCAGCAATGCAGGCTGCTATTCTCCCATGGAGACGATCGTAGAGATGCTGGATGTAGTCCTGTGGAACGGCTTGCCATGCCATTTCCACCTGGCGCCTCAGTTGGACCAGCGTTCGTGCTGGACGTGCAGACCGCGTGAGACGACGCTTCATCCAGTCCCAAACATGCTCAATGGGGGACAGATCCGGAGATCTTGCTGGCCAGGGTAGGTGACTTACACCTTCTAGAGCACGTTGGGTGGCACTGGATACATGCGGACGTGCATTGTCCTGTTGGAACAGCAAGTTCCCTTGCCGGTCTAGGAATGGTAGAACGATGGGTTCGATGACGGTTTGGATGTACCGTGCACTATTCAGTGTCCCCTCGACGATCACCAGTGGTGTACGGCCAGTGTAGGAGATCGCTCCCCACACCATGATGCCGGGTGTTGGCCCTGTGTGCCTCGGTCGTATGCAGTCCTGATTGTGGCGCTCACCTGCACGGCGCCAAACACGCATACGACCATCACTGGCACCAAGGCAGAAGCGACTCTCATCGCTGAAGACGACACGTCTCCATTCGTCCCTCCATTCACGCCTGTCGCGACACCACTGGAGGCGGGCTGCACGATGTTGGGGCGTGAGCGGAAGACGGCCTAACGGTGTGCGGGACCGTAGCCCAGCTTCATGGAGACGGTTGCGAATGGTCCTCGCCGATACCCCAGGAGCAACAGTGTCCCTAATTTGCTGGGAAGTGGCGGTGCGGTCCCCTACGGCACTGCGTAGGATCCTACGGTCTTGGCGTGCATCCGTGCGTCGCTGCAGTCCGGTCCCAGGTCGACGGGCGCGTGCACCTTCCGCCGACCACTGGCGACAACATCGATGTACTGTGGAGACCTCACGCCCCACGTGTTGAGCAATTCGGCGGTACGTCCACCCGGCCTCCCGCATGCCCACTATACGCCCTCGCTCAAAGTCCGTCAACTGCACATACGGTGCACGTCCACGCTGTCGCGGCATGCTACCAGTGTTAAAGACTGTGATGGAGCTCCGTATGCCACGGCAAACTGGCTGACACTGACGGCGGCGGTGCACAAATGCTGCGCAGCTAGCGCCATTCGACGGCCAACACCGCGGTTCCTGGTGTGTCCGCTGTGCCGTGCGTGTGATCATTGCTTGTACAGCCCTCTCGCAGTGTCCGGAGCAAGTATGGTGGGTCTGACACACCGGTGTCAATGTGTTCTTCTTTCCATTTCCAGGAGTGTATTTTTCAATATTAATTCACTACAAAATCTGATTGGCACAGCGTTTTTGAACTTGTGTTTTGCCTTAATATATGTAACAACTCCTCCTTTTCCCATATGAGTTGTGCATGAGTAAGACGTTAGAGTGCAATCTTTTATACGCTTGATAACGCCGGAACTCAATATATTGTTCGCCCACTCTTAGCCTTGATGACAGCCTCCACTCTCGCATGTATTCGTTCAGTCAGGTACTGGAGGGTTTCTTGGGGAATGGCAGCCCATTCTTCACGGAGTGTTGCACTGAAGAGAGGTATAAATGTCGGTCGGTGAAGCCTGGCACGAATTCGGCGTGGACCAAACTTCTAACATAGAGCACGTGTTCGGACGTTACGCGTGATTGGTCCATCTGTGAGCCCTATCGTAGATGTGACGCATGGTGGATCTGCCTCCATACATCGGTCCGGATATATGTAGTGCGCGGCAGATCCACACGTGAACGTTATCCCGAATGTGTGTCGCAGCATTGCCTGGTGTTGAAATTACTGTAAAATTGCTAAATCAACTGGAATGCTTATTATTAGAGTACATTGATGATGTCTTTTTCACCCCATCAGTCCACTGGTACACTGTTGGTTACCACATAATGATTGACTGACATCGCTTGTTTGAGTTGGAGATAGAGTTTTGGTGGATGAATAGCACCGAAACAGCGATCGCGTACATGACTGCAATGTGTGGAATCAGTCGAAACGGAATTCAGAACATTCAGCTATTCTGTCACTGCGACAGATGAGTTTAAATGTAGAGATTGTCAGTCACTTTCGGACCTCAGTCTGGAAATTCCCCACAACGCCGCCTAACTCTTCCAGTTTCCTTATGTTGAAACTGTCTATTATTTAAAATCATCCAGTGTGTGTAGTGTGTTATGGTAGCCAGATTAACAAGATGATTTTCACAATGCGACATCTAGTTTTCTGCGAGAGGCAATGGATCAGAAAGTGCTAATGTCCGTTTAGAACCTGACAGTGATCTCGACGTCGTGACGGAAAAACAAAATATATGGCAGTGTACGAAGCATGTTACAACAGGAAAAAAAAGAAATGTTTCAAACAACCCCACAGTGCCACAGCGAGCATCTCTTGTGACTTGCGGTATGGTCTGTGGGATACAGTCATCGTCCTAGAGCACAGGTGATGAAACTTTAAACTGGTCTGTCCAGTGGAGCAATAGCTGTGTATTTAATAGGATCGTCACGTGTGCTCGATGCCAGCACGCATGTGGTATTCGTTTTCGATATATGGGAGGAGAGAGATGCGGTAAAAACCTTAACGAATTCTATAACAGATAAAGTTAGTGGAGCTTTTATAGTTCGTAATTTTTCTCTGGTGTATGGAATAGAATAATGATGATAGATGTTGGGGTGATAGACGTGAATGGGCCCTGAGGGACGTGGATCTACAGAACCTGCTTGTGCTTTGGAGAATGCAGTAGCATAATCCGCGTCCTTCCCCAGTTCCCGTTCTGTCTTTTAAACTACCTAGTGTTGCAGGAGCAAGCTTCAATTCCGTCGAATGGACAAAACTCAGTTCTGTAGCAGTAACTCAGCTTCGCCTGTTTCTACACGGGTTGCAGGAGAGGGTATATATAATTTCCTCTAACCCCTACTCAGTTCCAACTTACATTGGAATGATCATGTGCCCAAAGCTGCAGGAATGGTAGCGCAGAGTCTGAGGGGGCAGTTGCAGGATGCATAGGGGCTATCTTAAACGAGGAAGGACTTTTACTGTAGCAGGTAGGTTCGAGAATGGTGACTCATTTCGAAATATGAGAGTGCCAGAAATATGGATCACTAGTGGCTGTAACCATTAAAAGACTTCTCCATGGGATCCAATGTAGGTATTTGCTTGAATGGGAGGGACTTGATTCCTGATCCCAGACGGCATTTCTAGCTGATAGCGTAGCACTAGAGATCTGAAAAGCTAGGGCACATTTCTTATGACCCCAATCATCACACCATCTACTGTTTGTGATCCTTCTCAATCAAAGATTGCCTATAGCCCAGTGGATATCTCACCGACCCTATGACATGGCATCGAGACAGGATGCGGTACAAATACTGGAGAAATATCTAGCATTGGCGGCGTGAGGGGGTAGCAGATACCATTTCTTACCATGCTCCTTAGCTGAATCATTTTCGAAATTCGGTAATTTTATTAGGAGGGGGCCATTGGCGGTGTGTAACCACACTGCTGGTGTGATAATATACACTGCGGCGGTCACCATCTATATTCAGTGTCACGGTTTTGTCTGGAAAAACCATGTCATTAGTAGGTAATGCCATATGTGGATTTATAAAGTTGGTATAGGTTTTAACATGGATACTTGTGTGCACCTGTAGAACCAAGACCGCTTGTGATGGTAATATGTTTCTGTCTTTTTTTTTAACATATAGCTGTTTGTAAGACGATTACGCCTCTCTTTCTAAGACATGGTGGTAGCACTTGCAAGAAAAATGTATGAGACATGTCCACCCATCGTTGATTTCAGGTCAGTATTATTTCCTATCACCATCAATTGGTTATTGTATTATACTTAGTAGTAGGGGGTGCATGATAGGTTCGCCTTGAGCATCAAGTATAAAGTGTGTGTTTGTGTTACAACATGTGCAAAGGAAATGACTATGTCCAGTTGTAATGAAAGTATGGATTTGACGTGGAGTACTGTGACAGCTAATCATAAGAATGGTGCCAATATTTCTGTTTCCAGAGCCACCACCGTCAGCAGGGCGTATTTTCGGTACTTCGCTCATTGTCGAATGTCATTCAACTGATACCTCAATGGTAACATTTAACTGAAAGTACAATGATAAAACATATATGTGACTGGTTTTCTAGGATAGGCCTATGCATGCTTGGCATGAAGTGCCAGTGACGGGAATGATTCACGTTTTCCATTAACGGTATGAACTGCCCAAATTGAAGGGCCTGTTGGAGTGTAGGAATCTAGATGACTTAACCAGGTAGTCCTCTAGACGGCTGAATAGCGAACTAATACTTTGTATGTTTTGGACAGCTTTCGTGATCTCATGGAATTTTGAGAAGAGTCAATATGAAAATGTGTTTGCACTGGCCCATTATTAACACACATGTAAATTGTTCATTTGACTGGTTCTTCACATTTTGCGTCTTTATTTAGTTGAGAGAACATCGATTGTGGTGTATGCAACTAGCAGGTGGAAGACACATTTGCTGGTTCACTAGACATGAGGAGCACGTTATTTGACTTTGTAAATTATAGGGATGACTTGGAATCTGTTAGATCACCGACATTGGTATTAGCGAGTGGAAATATCAATTTACTCCATTTTTATTTTGTGGAGTTTTTTCATGTAAAGGTCTTCACAGATGGGATAAATTTCTAGTTAGTCTATGGTTTACTGCATGCTGCACCTAGCTAAAGTTCTGGGTTTGTAGGGAAATAATTTCCGGTCTATATCTTCGGAATTATATCGTGTGAGCGATCGATAGGTTACTATGGTGTGCTTGATATCGAGAAATACTGTGAAAATAGTTTGATATTCCAGCAAGCCATACGAAATTACGTATGTTCTTGTAATCCCAGAGTCTGGAGATGGGTGTAGATAGCAAGCAGGCATGCAAATATGTTAGGGCCAGGAACAGTGACGCCTTTGTGCTGAGGGGTAATGACTCAGCCTTTGTACGACATTTTTCTCGGTATATGTATGAGCATCTGGTGGAAGAAAATCGACCAAGCAAGCGAGCAGGTCCAGACCAGAAACACTAATGAGTTTTTGCCGAGGGGGGATATGAGGCCGAATTCGTAGAACAGTTCTGAGAATGGTTTTGATCCACTGAGGATGCTCTTGTCACACGTTGGTGGTGGATGCCCACCCAACCTCGTGGTAAATATCTAGTGCTGCGAGTGTACCTACAGTGCATGTGCTTATGCTGTCTGACTTTGCAGTATGAATGATGTAAGAGGGATGACTTTGTATGACACAGGATACAAACTGTATGTTTACTAGATCGACATGGTACGCAGTGATATATTGCTGGGTTGGAGATCGGTTTCACACTCTAATATTGAAGCTCCTGTCCTTAGTTGGATAGTAGTGTAATTGAGTCTTTTCTTATTAGACGATATGTAGGGCACTTTGCAAGGTATAATTGCAGTATGGATATATGTATAAAATAGCTTTTGCCTCTGAAAGTCTAATCTGCAGGAAAAAAAAGAGCGGATGGTGCTTCCACATCGGTGGCGTCAGTAATTCGGTGGGTAAATTCGATAAAAGCCAATCAAAAATCCCCTTTCAAGACATCCTTTGTGCTCTCGTAGCGGTGAGAACGTCTGTGTTTGTTGAAAGCAGGAGGGGTAAGACGTGACGTTTGGTGTGCCATGTTAGGACCATCAGGAGAAATGCATTCGTCGTTATTCTGCGCTATTTTCGTAAACAGGATCTGTTAGGACAGGACGGAAAAGCTGAGACATCGTAAAATCTGCTAACAAGCGACCATTAACTATTTCAGGGACACTATAAAATTTCCGAGAGGTTGACTTATCTCTTATCTTCATAGCAGGTGGCATCAGTATAACATTGAGAACCCTTCAGATGGTGAGTCACCATGTGGACATTTCATGGTGAGGTGTCAGTCACGCTGGGGCAGATAAGCATGGCTGGACGCAGCTCACATGTTCCTCTAGGATTGGTAGGGAGAAAGCAGCCTGTGCTATAGTGGAACAGATTTCTGTAGCGCGATCTGTGACATCAGTATCCACAGATATAGCATCAGCAATGGTACACACACATGCTGCCCAAAGGTGTTTTGAGTATGGGATCAGTGTGAGTAGGTCTTGGAGTTTTGTGGCGAGGTGGACAGGGGTGTGTGCTGTACCTCATGTGATGGGCGAGGATGTGACGGCAGAGGGGGAACCGCTGCAGAATTGGACCACTGTCAGCAGCCTGGTTGCGGCAGCCCTAATCTGCTAGCCTGAGGGAGGGCGACCCACAGACGCCAGAGCGATGCTGTGGCAGCCGCAGCTGGGGTACGGTTGGGGCCGGGGGCAATGGCGGAGGCGACAGCAGCAGCAGTAGGAGGGACAGCGCCGGTGACGGCGTTGGGCGGCGAGTGGCGGCATATCTTTTTTATTACCGATCTTTTGTTTAAACTGTATTCCATCGATTTCACCGACCAATAGGATGCTGCTAATTAAAAAAAACTACCCTATAAATTTGAAAAATATCGATTTATTTAATTTGCATAATTTTTTTATATCAACGTGGTGTTAGCGGTACCATAGTCAAGGGAGGGTGCGTGTGAGCTGGTGACATAATACTGAAGAGCATAAGTGCAGAACACTAGGCTAATTTGCATAATTTTTATGTAAAATGCAGTACAACAGTTGCAGGGGGTGGATGACAAAGAAGAATGCGCCAAAAATGGCCTTCAAAAGCATGTGAAATTCGAAATGTGTAGCAGAAAATGGTGGAAGGACATAACTGATTACTTAATTTGGTCCAAAGGCGGTACATTTGTTTAAGGAAATGATGGTGACATGTAAAACAGCTTAACACAACAATTGGTTAAGTGCTGACAAAGGGCCAAACATTAGGTTAAGATACCCAGAATATTGTGCTGAACATTAGGTTATGCAACATGCTTGCTCCATGTAATTACTTCTTACAAGACCTACATGTTTCCAAACAGGAGAGAATGATGAGCAAGAGAAATCCAACCCCCACAAACAATTTTTTTCAAAAGTGAACGATATACCCTTCAATTTCCTGTTGTGAGACCCTTCCTCTCCACCATCAGACTGCCATCTTGCATTACATCATGAAGGGACGACAGGGCCCTCTGGTGGTAGTACGGTGTACTAGGCCCAGATCTTGTGGCGAACACACTGTTTCCAGCCATTTTCCCCCACCCCAGACCACCATCTTGGATTACATCATGGAATAAATGAGCACACTCTGGCGTCAGTGTTGTGTACTAGTTCAGCTGGATTCCAGGCCTTGTGATTAACACACTGCATGGAAGTGCTGCCTCTGACTGTTTAAATGAAGACTGAAAAATCCAGCACAGTCGAGTTCTCCTCCCACCATTTCCTAGGAAGCGGTGGTGGTTGGATGAGTTAGGTTAGGGGAGGTAGCTCAAGTACCCTCATTTTCCTGCCTTTTCTTTGGTTAGTAGAGATAGCCCAAGTGGCCTTCTTCTCCCACTAAAATTCAAATTTCCATCCAATCCCTAGGAAGATATGGCTGTCGGATGACTTAGGTTAGTGGAGGTAGACAAAATGACCTATTTTCCCTCCATTTTCTTAGGTTAGTAGAGGTAGCATTGTCCTTATGGAATTTTAAGTTCCCGCCGAATGTGGCAGGGGGTTGTGGAACTTTGTTGCCATAGAGGTTAATTAATCGATCAATTTAATAAAGAATAAATCAAATTGCCCTCCCCCCCCCCCATGAACCATGGACCTTTCCATTGGTGGGGAGCCTTGCGTGACTCAGCGATACAGATAGCCGTACTGTAGGTGAAACCACAATGGAGGGGTATCTGTTGAGAGGCCTGACAAACGTGCGGTTCCTGAAGAGGGGCAGCAGCCTTTTCAGTAGTTGCAGGGGCAACAGTCTGGATGATTGACTGATCTGGCCTTCTAACACTAACCAAAGCAGCCTTGCTGTGCTGGTACAGCAAACGGCTGAAAGCAAGGTGAAAGTACAGCTGTAATTTTCCCGAGGGGATACAGCTTTTCTGTATGGTTAAATGATGATGACATCCTCTTGGGGAAAATATTCCAGAGGTAAAATAGTCCCCAATTCGGATCTCCGGGCAGAGACTACTCAAGAGGATGTTGTTATCAGGAGAAAGAAATCTGCCGTTCTACGGATCAGAGGGTGGAGTGTCAGATCCCTTAATTGGGCAGGAAGGTCAAAAAATTTAAAGAGTGAAATGGATAGGTTAAAGTTACGTATAGTAGGAATCAGTGAAGTTCGGTGGCAGGAGGAGCAAGACTTCTGGTCAGGTGACTACAGGGTTATAAACACAAAATAAAAAAGGGGTAATGCAGGAGTAGGGTTAATAATGAATAGGAAAATAGGAATGCGGTTAAGCTACTACAAACAGCATAGTAAACGCATCATTGTGGCCAAGATAGATACGAAGCCCACACCTACCACAGTAGTACAAGTTTATATGCCAACTAGCTCTGCAGATGACTAAGAAATTGAAGAAATGTATGATGAAATAAAAGAAATTATTCAGATAGTGAATGGAGACGAAAATTTAATAGTCATGGGTGACTGGAATTCGTCAGTAGGAAAATGGAGAGAAGGATATGTAGTAGGTGAATATGGATTGGGTGTAAGAGACGAAAGAGGAAGCCACCGGGTAGAATTTTGCGCAGAGCACAACTTAATCATAGCTAACACTTGGTTCAAGAATCATAAAAGAAGATTGTATACATGGAAGAACCCTGGAGATACTAGAAGGTACCAGATAGGTTGTATAATGGTAAGGCAGAGATTTAGGAACCAGGTTTTAAATTGTAAGACATTTCCAGGGGCAGTTGTGGACTCTGACCACAATCTATTGTTTATGAACTGTAGATTAAAACAGAAAAAACTGCAAAAAGGTGAGAATTTAAGGAGATGGTACCTGGATAAAATGTCTAAACCAGAGGTTGTAGAGAGTTTCAGGGAGAGCATAAGGGAACAATTGACAAGAATGGGGGAAAGAAATACAGTAGAAGAAGAATGGGTAGCTCTGAGGGATGAAGTAGTGAAGGCAGCAGAGGATCAAATAAGTAAAAAGACGATGGCTAATATAAACCCTTGGGTAACAGAAGAAATATTGAATTTAATTGATGAAAGGAGAAAATATAAAAATGCAGTAAATGAAGCAGGCAAAAAGGAAAACAAACGTCTCAAAAATGAGATCGAAAGGAAGTGCAAAATGGCCCGGAAGGATTGGCTAGAGGACAAATGTAAGGATGTAGAGGTGCATATCACTAGGGGTGAGATAGATATTGCCTACAGGAAAATTAAAGAGATCTTTCGAGAAAAGAGAACCACTTATATGAATATCAAGCTCAGATGGAAACCCAGATCTAAGCAAAGAAGGGGAACCAGAAAGGTGGAAGGAGTATATAGAGGGTCTATACAAGGGCGATGTACTTGAAGACAATATTTTGGAAATGGAAGAGGATGTAGATGAAGATGAAATGAGAGATATGATACTGCGTGAAGAGTTCTACAGAGCACTGAAAGACCTGAGTCGAAACAAACCCCCGGGAGTAGACAACATTCCATTAAAACTACTGATAGCCTTGGGAGAGCCAGTCTGACAAAACTCTACCATCTGGTGAGCAAGAAGTATGAGACAGGCGAAATACGCTCAGACTTCAAGAACTATCAGTTTAATAAGTCATGGCTGCAAAATGCCAACTAGAATTCTTTACAGACGAATGGAAAAACTAGTAGTTTGGATTCTGTAGAAATATCGGAACACGTGAGGCAATACTGACCCTACGACTTATCTTAGAAGCTAGATTAAGGAAAGGCAAACCTACGTTTGTAGCATTTGTATACTTAGAGAAAGCTTTTGACAATGTTCACTGGAAAACTCTCTTTCAAATTCTGAAGGTGGCAGGGGTAATATACAGGGAGCGAAAAGCTATTTATAATTTGTACAGAAACTAGATGGCAGTTATAAGAGTTGAAGGCCATGAAAGGGAAGTAGTGGTTGGGAAGGGAGTGAGACAGGGTTGTAGCCTCTCCCTAATGTTATTCAATCTGTATATTGAGCAAGCAGTGAAGGAAACAAAAGAAAAATTCGGAGTAGGTATTAAAATCCATGGAGAAGTAATAAAAACTTTGAGATTCGCCGATGATATTGTAATTCTGTCAGAGACAGCAAAGGACTTGGAAGAGCAGTTGAATGGATTGGACAGTGTCTTGAAAGGAGGATATAAGATGAACATCAACAAAAGCAAAACGAGGATAATGGAATGTAGTCGAATTAAGTTGGGTGATGCTGATGAAATTTGATTAGGAAATGAGACACTTAAAGTAGTATAGGAGTTTTGCTATTTGGGGAGCAAAATAGCTGATGATGGTCGAAGTAGAGAGGATATAAAATGTAGACTGGCAATGGCAAGGAAAGCATTTCTGAAGAAAAGAAATTTGTTAATATCGAGTGTAGATTTAAGTGCTAGGAAATCGTTTCTAAAAGTATTTGTATGAAGTGTAGCCATGTATGGAAGTGAAACATGGGCGATAAATATTTTGGACGAGAAGAGAATAGAATCTTTCGAAATGTGGTACTACAGAAGAATGATGAAAATTAGATGCGTAGATCACATATCGAATGAGGAAGTGTTGAGTAGGATTGGGCAGAAGAGAAGTTTGTGGCACAACTTGACTAGAAGAAGGGATCAGTTGGTAGGACACGTTCTGAGGCATCAAGGGATCACCAGTTTAGTATTAGAGGGCAGTGTGGAGGGTAAAAATCGTAGAGGGAGACCAAGAGACAAATATACTAAGCAGATTAAGAAAGATGTAGGTTGTAGTAGGTACTGGGAGATGAAGAAGCTTGCACAGGATAGAGTAGCATGGAGAGCTGCATCAAACCAGTCTCAGGACTGACGACCACAACAACAACAAATCAAATTGATAAGAGTGAGAGGGGAACCTATTCCAATGACTCAGACCTAAAAGTGTACCTGTAGCAGCGAGGGCGAAGGGGGGAGGGGAGTTGGGGGATGAGGAGTGAGTGGGGGAACAACAGGATAACTGCCTGTCAATCAAAGGAGGACAATAGGTTTAGTACCTGTCAATCAAAGGAGAACATTAGGTTGCCCGAGTGCATACCTGCCGCTGATGTAGGCAACCTGCACTAAAAAAATTCACTGATCCTCTCCCAGCCCCCCTACTCTCCTCTACTGCCTTCAAGCTTCACTTTTTTGCTTATCGCTGGCTTGCTACCTGAGCTCTTGATGTTCACACAGTTGCTTCTCTTTTGTCCACAGGTTTCTTTAATTTTCCTGTACATTACATTTTTATTTGTCTTATACAACAACAACGGCCTTGTCGCAGTGGATACACCAGTTCCAGTGAGATCACCGAAGCTAAGCGCTGTCGGTCGTGGTCGGCACTTGGACGGGTGACCATCCAGGCCCCCATGCACTGTGGCCATTTTTCGGGGTGCACTCAGCCTCGTGACGCCAATTGAGGAGCTACTCGACCGAATAGTAGCGGCTTCGCTCAAGAATACCATCTTATGACCGGGAGAGCGGTGTGCTGACCCCCTGCCCCTCCTATCCGCATCCTCCACCGAGGATGACACGGCGATCGGATGGTCCCGTCAAGCCACTCGTGGCCTGTCTGATGATCCTGGTAGGCCACTCGTGAGCTGAAGACAGAGCGCATATACAACAGAAACTATAAAAATCCTGTATTTCCACCAAGACCTGATTTGCCTTTCTGCACATTGTATGTACATAATTATTAATATCAAATATTACAGTAGAAGATAAAGAAATGTGACAAAGGCAAAATGGTAGGCTTTAAAAAAATACACATCGATCTGATTTTTGTTATCTAACGTTCCATAAATACTGCTTATCTTCTTTAAGTGATTGCTACAGCAATTTTCACCCGGTAAATCATTGTTCATCCAGGATAGAAACCATTGTATCACTATACAATGATCGGCCAGAACATTGCGACCACCGACCTTCTGCCAATATGAACCTATCCAGGCGATAGTAGCGTCACCTGGCAGGGAATAACTGCTAGTCAGACACATGCACCGTACATGTAGTATCAGTGAGCATGCTGTCTGTCTGTAGAATGCAGAAAGTACACAATCTATCTGAGTTTGACTGAGGACAGATAGTAATTGCTTGGGCTGTCAGCACGAACATCTCGGAAACTGCAGGAATTTCGAGTGTTCGAGGAGTGCTGTTGTGTCTTCACCAACAGGCGAAACCAAGGAAAAACCAGTTCCAGACATGGTGGGGTTGGTGGCCACTCCTCGTTATAGATGTCGGATGTCGTAGGCAGGGTAGACTGGTAAAACAGGACAGGCTTCCAGTGGAACTAACATGAGACTTTAACGCTGCTCAGTGCACCACACACTCCTGACGAAGGGCCTCCATAGCTGTCGATCCATGAATGTGTCAATGTTAACACCCCGACATTGGCAACTACGACTGAAATGGGCATGTGACCATCGGCACTGGACGTTGACGTAGTGGTAGAGCGTCGCTTGGCCTGATGAATCCCGATACTTCTGCGTTATTCCGATTGGAGGGCGCGAATCGGTCGTCTTCCTGGGCAACTCCTCCTTGACCCCTGTACTGCGGGATGGAGGCAAGCAGGCTCCATTATGCTCTGGGGAACATTCACGTTGGTACTAACGGGTGCAGTGGAGCTCGTGCGAGGCACCTTGACGGCCAAGGAGTGTCGTCCATTGGTTGCAGACCGTGTGCATCACTACACGACGAAGGCATTTTTCAACAATATAATGCGCCATGCCACGAGGCCAGGAGAGTGATGGAGTGCTTCGAGGAACACAGTGGCTTGTCAGATCTGAACCCGATCGAACACATCTGGGATGTGACTCAACGTGATGAAGAACTCATCGCCCCCTCCTCAGAATTTACAGGAATTAGGAGACTTGTGTGTGCAAGTGTGGTGGCAGCTCCGTGCAGCGACCTACCTAGGCCTCGTATCTTCCAGGCCACGACACGTCGCCGCCGTTATCCCTGACAAAGGTGGACATACTGTTTACTAGGTAGGTGGTCATAATGTTCTGACCAATCCATACTGCATTTTTTCTGGCCTTTTGTAAATGGCTTTTATGTAGTTCACATCTATGAACAAAAGTGTGGTAGAAATGGATAGCGGTGGTAAACATTAGTGTTCGTTCATTATGATTTTAATGACTTCTCTGTTACAGAAACGTAGCTGCACCTTTACTAGCATATATAACTACTAACAAAAAGGGTTATAAATAACTAATTTATCGTGCATTTATTAAACTGTAATAAGAAACTTAATATTCAAAAATATTTATTTTATTGTTCCTCAAAAAAGTTCGACCTACTCGTGCAAGCAGCACAGCACACTGTCACAATAATCCATCTCTAATAACAGAAAACGCCTAGGGTTAGCAAAGACAACTTCCATTTTATCTGAAGCTGCTTGTTTTGGAACACTCCTTTTCTTTCACTGTTGTACTTTTGATCAGACGTAAATTACTTAAAGTGTCAAGAAGAATAACATCTTAGTTCTTCAGTTCCTTTAAGGTAAGTGTTGCAAATGTCATGTAACTTGCTGCGAACTAATATGTATATACATTATAATAAAATGTAGTATGTTTCACTGCGGTGTCGTCCGCAGCTCGTGGTCTAGTGGCTAGCGTTGCTGCCTCTGGATCACAGGGTCCTGGGTTCGATTCCTGGACGGAATGGGGATTTCCTCTGCTTAGGGACTGGCTGTTTGTATTGTCCTCATCATTTCGTCATCATTATCAGCATTCGTGGCAGTGGCTAGATTGGACTGCGAAAAAAACTGGACTGAGTAAAAATCAGGACTTTGTACGGGTGCTGACGACCGTGCAGTTAAGTGCCCCACAACCAAACCTCATCATCATCTGTGGTGTCCCTACATTAGTGAGTAACCAGTATGTAGCTATGTACAAAACATGTGACTTTTTCATGATATGCAAACTGATTCAGTCTCTGCTGTAATAAAAGAAACTGGCCAAATTGAGTTTGGTAAACTATTGAACAGCTTTAACAAATTATTGCAAAAAAATATTGCAATGATCCTTAACTGCGAGTATCTGGGATGGATATTACTAACAAATTTAATGTTGATACTGAAAGGTACAGTAACAGGATGCTCATGTACCAGTACGATATGACTGAGTTTTTTCGTTACAGGCGGATACATTCCTGACATTCTTCAGTATGCTGAGTTGACGGTTGTTCCCAATTCAGTATGCGAGGAGGGCTACGGACCAGGTGTCGTTCTTGAAAGTACGCTGTGTGCCGGAAACAAGTTCAAAGGCATCTGCCTCGTGAGTAAAAATTGTGGTCTACCACGACAACTTACTATCAACATCTTATTCTGTGACTTTCCATAAATGCTTTCTACAATGCTAATTTGTAAGTAACTAATATTGTAGCAATTTATTCCATCGACTTCACAGAATTTGCTTTTCACAACTAAGTAGTGCTGCCTGCTTGTAAACATTGATAAAAAAATCGGTGTATTTTCTGATGTAACTACGAACGTCAGCTTATCTCCTACGTTTTTCTATTATTAATTTGTTATTGTCAGCAGATGTCAGTGTGACTGAAACTAGAGGTATGTGCAAGAGTTTGCTGCATCTTTTCTCCATGATATATCATTGATGACGGTGGAAATGTCTGTAGTCAGACGCCGTTAAACTAATACACGTTACTAATTTTACATACATTTGTACTTGAATATGGCATTTACAGTCAGTAACAGATAAATGGTGTAGGTACACCAGCTTGGCTCACGTATAGATTTACTGGAGTGAACACTTACAAGGCTTATCCTCATAGAATATTTTTCGATCATACAGTACAGTAAAGAAAGACCACAGTAATTTTCGCGTTGCATTAACCACAACCTCAGGACCACTTTTCTGGATATTAGTCATTACAGACCTTTCACCAGAATGCTGTGCTGTTGCTCATTTCATTGTTAGGGTCTGCAGCAGTGATGAATCGTCGCTGTGATACTCGTATGTGGAGCGCCTGAGGCAGCAGAACTTCTCAGCAGCAGTTGCAAAGGCAACAATGTGGCCTTTAAGTCCGCCAGTGATGACCCTGACTGACAACCAGCGACCACTTACATACTCAATCAATTTCATGAGCCCCCCCTCCCACACCTACACCCCCCCCCCCAAACATCGACAAACCCACAGAAAGTGATCGACAACACGTAAGAGGTACCATGCTTTCTAAACTCATAATCTTTTGTTAACACACGCTAGCCAGCGAGTCTGACATTTTAGAACACTCAGTACGCCACGCACACTTCTTGGCAGTGGGGGCATTGTCAAGTCGCTGTGGCATTGTTTCAGTATGTAAACACCTGGCATGTGAGTCGCTCTGTGCCAGGAGGTTGTACCGTTGGTCAGTCTGTAAGATGGGGTTGATTATGGTGAAAGAGGAAGATTTGTATTTTAACGACTATGTTGAATGCCTCTACGGTGGACAGCGGAACCAGGTATAACGTGGCTAGGCTGCCAGAAAATCACAAGTTGCAGTAGAGTGGTGAGTGGGTGCTTGTTAGATTCTGGAGGGTACAGCAGAGAAACAGTGAAAAGTCATTCATTTATTACTCAGAAGGCATTCGTCGTGACGATGCCCCATGACACCAACGCCCATGGGACATAAGCAGTGCACACGCAGCCAGAGAAGACTCCAAAGCCAGCACGTGGTGCACGGCCACGAGCCGGTGGCGTAGTGGCGAAGGCAGTGGCAGTGCGAAAGCGCTGACCCAGAGGGACAGGAACATCACATTGATCCCACCGACCTGATGCCATTACAGCCCAGAAGGGGCAGTCGAGGCGTGGATGGTCACGCTGATGCCCATGCAGAAGAGGCAGCTCACAACAGCAGAGTCTGCCCAGAGAAAAGGTAAGCAGCAAGAAGTTCGCACACACAGGAGATGGTGGACTGGACGGAAACCAGAGGCAGAAGCAGATAACAGACCCTTCACGTGGCCCACTGATTGAAAAGTATTAAGTACACATCACTGGACTTGGCACCAACAGCAGTGCCACAGCTAACAACATAACAGCCGGTGACTGATTGAGCCGTGTACACTGATATTGATTTGTAAACTTGTAAACTTGGTGGCCAGCATGGGTCGCTTCTCAAGAGTGGCAATTGGCTAACTGCGATACCTTTCATTTAAAAAAGGCGCATTATGTAAACTGGCTTGGTGCCTACTTGTGTTGACAGTGCATCAGTTCTGATCGCGCGAGTCACAACATGCCTGTGGCTCAGATATGAAGGAAGCATGCCATCGACGCTGCAGTAGCTCTGCCTCCCCCTTGTGCCACTGATATTGCTAATCTGGCTGCACGCTGTGACGCACGAGTGAAGTCCAATAAATAATGCAATGGCCTTTTTGTAGGCCAGTCTCGATTGAGAAAATGTGGAATTTGTCGTGGGACATCGTGGAATATCCCCACTTCAGTCTCTATAGGTTCATAAAGTTCTGATGAGTAGCGAAACTATATGTTGAAATGGTGATCTGTTCATTTAATATTAAAAGACTATGACCAAGGTGTGGATGGGGCCAAGGAATTGACATATCAGACGTGATTTAACACATAAATAGTTTATTCATAGCATACAATATATAACACCAACTACATAAATCCTGCTTCGATGCTTACAATTGCCAAAATGGGAGGGCCACCACTTTCGAATTGGAAAGGCTTTAATTTAAGAAACCAAAACGCCTATTATAATTTTTAAAAATAATAATAACACAACGCACAAGTAAGCACTAAGTGAATGCAGTCTTAAATCTTTAATTATTAGTCACAATAATATAAAACATAAATACATGAATTCACAATACAGCATGGGTTCAAAATTTCTTCCTGGACAACCTATGGTCCTAAAACTTTCATACTACATTCCAGCCAATCATATTAATAACTTATAAGCACGGTTGGTAAAATACAACGTTTGCACTATAATCAATTTTAATAATCCACAATCACTCAAAAAACAACATCAGAAGTTCGATACAGAGCATGTAAGCCTGTTTATACAATGTTGTGGACCAAAATAGGCACGAGGGCCACCATAACAGAAGTGCGCTAGTGGCTTTTAGGATGGGTGCTCCCACTAGCTTAATCACTGAGCAGATATTTACTTAAGCGACAGGTAAGATACTTCATGCAAATAGAAGGCATTTCTAAAGTTTTTTTCCTTATAACAAGGGGGTTTTAGTAAGGTGGAAATTACACTTTGAGGAGACGCAATAGCAATCTAGCGAGCACGCCTTCACGAGGACGCCATTCCACTAAACACGTACTAAACTAGCTGCGTATCCGCTGTTCAAGACAAACATTAACAACACAGTTCCATATTCCTGACACCCAAATAGTTGGGATCAGAACAAAACCAAAAATCCCAAGAGCGAAAGATCCAGCATAGCTTCAGAACAGATCTTACTTCATGTGGTTGCCTTCACAAATACAGGTATCTAAATGAAAACAAGAACGTGTAATAACATTCCCTAATCAGCACAATGCTGTTCTTCAGGTCCCGGTAGCGCTAGACAACGCTGACATGCCAATGTGAACAAACCTCTAAGTTCCCTCCAACTGACATGCTGAAACCAATGTGACCCCTTATCAGCTCTGTGACAGGACTCGAACCCCCAACTACTGTCAGTGGAACTCACTTACAATAAATACAGAGCAAATAGTATGGCAGACACATATACCCAGGGATTAACAGAACACTAGACTGAACTAGAATTAACCTTAATAATACAGCACTACATCTTGGGAGACAAGGAACTAACTCTCCACCCAAAATTCTGCAGCCACAGGGCGGGAGGACGAATTACCAAAACATAGAAGTGCAAACGTACACGAATAACTACCAAAATACACCACTACACTGGTTAGCAACGATGCGTGGAGGAATCTGCACTGTCAGAATTGCACCAGTGAACAGAACAGAGAATTGCCACAGCAGTGGCCACAAGGCGGGAAAAACGACTGGATGAACTCAATCCCAAAGGACCATCAACTTGAAACATTCACACTTCTTTTCTCCTTTCCTTCGGCGCACTTAGTCGTTTGCCTGGGACTGCTGTGCACAATTCTGAGCCGTACCCAGTCGTCCGGCAGACACCGACCCAGCCGAACTGCTCCTGGACTCAAACCCTCGCCGAACGGCGGCTCCACCGCCCCATGATGGTTACTGTTTGCCTTCGTCGACGCAGGCGATAATTAGACTGCCATCCTCCACGGGTAGAAGTTGCGGGTTCGATAACAACACCCGTACACGGAAGTCAGGATGTCGACGCCACCAGAGCAGGCACGAAGGCCACTGCGCAACAACCTCCTCCAGCGTTATTTTTTTTTTTTTTTCTTTATTGAATTTCAATTCCCCCCGAAGGGGACGGGCTGGCAGCAGCTTATTGCGCCGCTCTTCAGCCTACAGAATTTGTGTTAAAAAGATGAAGATAATAAAAAATAACAGTTGGCGATAAAATCGGTGACTTAAAGGTAAAATGGCAGAAAATTCTAGAACTTAAAACATAAAACACAGGGTTGATGATGCTAAGAAAATACACAAGAAGCAGAAAAATAACAGACAGACAGTTAAAAAAAAAACACGGCGACAGTCTGGTTTCTGTTTGCAAGATATAAAATGCACACCCAGCGACAGCATGATTTCTGTTCGCAACACTGTGGAAAGACGCACAACACTGAACACTCACTTAAACACGGCACTAAAAAGTTGGCACAAATATGACATACCACAGCCGAGAGCAGGTGGGGGGGAAACTGGACAGATGATGGAGAAATAAAAAAGGGGGGGAAGGAGAGGATCCTCCAGCGTGACCGCACTCGCCTATAAATAGTACAGGCCAAAGAGTCTGCTGCAGTAAACACGTGAGTCGGTCGTGTTACCAACCTACAGTTCCTGAGTACACCAAAGACAGAACTCGCAATCGATAGTGGGTACACTAAGGGCGGGAGTTCAAACGAAAGAGCTTCATAAAAGAGCAACCCTGAACAACCAAAAGGGTGAACAATTTCTCCAAAGGTCTCATTAATTTTCCTGTAGGCAGTATCTATCTTACCCCTAGTGAAATATGCCTCTACATCCTTACATTTTTCCTCTAGCCATCACTGCTTAGCCATTTTGCACTTCCTGTCGATCTCATTTTTGAGACGTTTGTTTTCCTTTTTGCCTGCTTCATTTACTGCATATTTATATTTTGTCCTCTCATAATTAATTTCAATATTTCTTCAGATACCCAAGGATTTCTACTAGCCCTCTTCTTTTTACCTACTTGATCCTCTGCTGCCTTCACTAATTCATCCCTCAGAGCTACCCATTCTCCTTCTACTGTATTTCTTTCCCCCAATTCTGTCAATTGTTCCCTTATGCTCTCCCTGAAACTCTGTACAATGTCTGATTTAGCCAGGTTATCCAGGTCCCATCTTCTTAAATTCCCACCATTTTGCAGATTCTTCAGTTTTAATCTACAGTTCATAACCAGTAGATTGTGGTCAGAGTCCAGATCTGCCCCTGGATATGTCTTACAATTTAAAACCTGGTTGCTAAATCTCTGTCTTACCATTATATAACCTATCTGATACCTTCTAGTATCTCCAGGTTTCTTCCATGTATACAACCTTCTTTTATGATTCTCGAACCAAGTGTTAGCTATGATTAAGTTATGCTGTGTGCAAAATTCCACCAGACGGCTTCCTCTTTCATTTCTTTCCCCCAATCCATATTCACCTACTATGTCTCCTTCCCTCCCTTTTCCTACTCTCGAATTCCAGTCACCCAATACTATTAAATTTTCGTCTCCCTTTACTACTTCTTTTATCTCATCATACATTTCATCAAATTCTTCATCATCTGCGGTGCTAATTGGCATATAAACTTGTACTACTGTGGTAGGCGTGGGCTTCGTGCCTATCTTGGCCACAATAATGCATTCACTATGCTGTTTGTAGTAGTTTACCGGCACTTCTAGTTTTTTATTCATTATTAAACCTACTCCTGCATTCCCCTATTTGATTATGTATTTATAACGCTGTATTCCATTTCCCTCTTTAAATTTTCTAAGCTACCTGCCTGATTAAGGGATCTGAGATTCCACACTCCAATCCGTAGAACGCCTGTTTTTTTTCTTCTGATAACGACGTCCTCTTGAGTAGGCGCCGCCCAGAGATCCGAATGGTGGACTATTTTAGATCAGGAATATTTTACCCAAGAGGACCCCATCATCATTTAACCATACAGTAAAGCTGCATGCCATCGGGAAAAATTACGGCTGTAGTTTCCCCATGCTTTCAGCCATTCGCAGCACAGCAAGGCCGTTTTGGTTAGTGTTACAAGGCCAGATCAGTCAGTCATCCAGATCGTTGCCCCTTCAACTACTGAAAAGGCTGCTGCCCCTCCTCAGCAGTTAGTAAACTGAATTTTGCATACATTCTGGATCATTCCTACAGTGCCCACAGGGTTAACTTTCAATGTCATTGCCATTAGTGTGAGCCATGTTGCTCTGACTCAACCGTATAGCCAGCAGTGGAGTGCGCATTGCGGCCAAATCTAGTTCAATGGAACAGAGAGACCAACTAGGTCTCTGTCCATTATGTCCACTATACACAGGTTTTGATTAGAATTCTGCCATTGAAGCACATGCGGATTTAGCCCTTGTACAATCGGCTGAATGATGTTACTTTGCATTTCAAATTACTATGCGGTGGTCCCTGATTTGTGTTACAGGTTCCAGAATGTCCTCCTTGCCTATTATTTCTCAATTTGGCATTATTTTTAGGGATTCAGTGCTTTTTATCGTTGTGACACTTTTTTCTGTTAAATGACTGATTTCCTTGATCGTTTTGTTGTCTATTGTTTTTGTGATTGTACTTATTCTTCCTGCCACCTCTATTGCCTTTTCTATGCAGCAAATACTTGCATCTCTGGAGATGTGTTACTGTTGCCATGCTCACTACTATGCCTTATGATATCCTGTGTGAGGTCAGTAGGACAACATAAATTGCTCAAGATCATTTTCAGGTACATTGATCAAGTTTTCTTTGATATTGTGAGGTAACCTAGCCTTCAATAAGCAGATGATGTCATTAGAGATCGGTGCAACACAGTAACGCGTTTTATTTGTGTAGTTTTCGAAATTACACAGAGAACACTGTCTTGAGTTATATGATTCTGGGCCCTAAAGTCTGTTAATGTAAATGTTCACTGTCAGAGCGTGTTGCTTGGTTGTTTTTGTGCCCTGTGTCATTTGACTCAGATATAGTGGAATCCATGTTGCCGACAGTAGTAAGTGGATGCGTTGAGCGCACTAGGAGTAGTTTAATGCACAACCGTTTTTGACGAATTAATAAAGAAACGAAGGGTGGCAACAGCAATTGCTGGGAACACTTTTGAAAGTCAAATCTTTGACCTCTTAGTCCACCCAATTCAGATAGACTTAAGGGTTCAATAACTTACCGTCAGAGTTGGTTGCAGCAATTGCTATTACTTCCCTTGATATTTTTTTATTAATGTGTCAAAAGCAGTTTGCATTAAAAACACTGCCAGTTTGCTCAACTTATCCGCTTACTAATTACATAAATTTCCTGATTGAGTACAGTACAATTAATTAAAAAAAATAATTCGCTCTCAAAAAGTACAAAACATGTCCTATTGAACGCCTTCCATTTGATGATCACCCACGCTCTCACCAAGCTTCTGGCCTGCGACCTTTTGTGCATCAGTGCAGCATGGAGTCAATATCCGACTTAACAGAGCACTGCTTCTTTAGGACAGGTCTCAAACACATCCAGGAATGGCGATGAGTCATACAGAAGAGAGGATATAGAATATTTTGTCAAATGGTGTTCTCTCCCCCAGCATAATGTATTTAAGACTTCATCAGATAATGTCACATCCTTCAGTCAACATACGTATTTGCATAGAGGTTTGATGAAGTAAAGAAGTCTCAAATCTGTATGGAGTTGATATTTGAGTGACAAACTGATTCAAATTAAGTCATTTTTATCAGTCAAATTTGGGTACAAATAAATTATTTTCTTCACAACATTATATTTACTTGAAGAAATGAATAGTCAGCAAAATGTAAATGTCAATGACAGCACTCAAACCAGCATTAAGAAAGAATAATATGTGAATAAGATGAATCATGCTCCCATATTAATGAAAATAGATGCTGCCAACCGCGCCAACTGTTGGTCAATACATAGACTCCTTTCTTGTGGCTATGTTCAGAGATATGTGTGAGTGAAACCTGCCTTGAATCGCCAACTGGTTCTTATCTTCCACTACCTCTCACACTCAGGAAAGTACTAATTCACAGAACAAAAAAAATTCAAAATGCTAATGTAGCCAATATGAAAAGGGATATTCAAAAAAATTATAATGAATAAAATCAGATATAATTAGATATGCAGCTCTTCATTTTAAAAATTCTCAGCTAAGATTCTGTTACACATTGTGAGGTCCTTTTTACCATACATAATTACATATCCAAAGTAACTGCAGGATTTTTTCATTAAAAGTTGCAACTTATTTCATTGTTGTCTCCTAAGTTGCTACAATATCATGTTAACCACATGGATAGGATAGCTATTACGAACTTAAATTGACTTATGTCAGTACCCTATTTCAATCGTGTAACTCATTCAAAATCGAGAGATGCATCATATGCTTTGAGAATATTATTAGGAGGGTTAATATTCCACATCTCTTGAAGGAAGACATCGTTTGTTCCATTTTTCAGGTATACAGGGTGGTCCATTGATCGTGACCGGGCCAAATATCTCACGAAATATGTGTCAAATGGAAAAACTGCAAAGAACGGAACTTGTCTAGCTTGAAGGGGGAAACCGAATGGCGCTATGGTTGGCCCCTCTAGATGGCGCTGCCATAGGCCAAATGGATATCAACTGCGTTTTTTTAAAATTAGGAACCCTCACTTTTATTACATATTCGTGTAGTATGTAAAGAAATATGAATGTTTTAGTTGGTCATTTTTTCGCTTTGTGGTAGATGGCGCTGTAATAGTCACTAACATATGGCTCACAATTTTAGATGAACAGTTGATAGATAACAAGTAGATTTTTGAAATTAAAATACAGGACGTAGGTACGTTTGAACATTTTATTTCGGTTGTTCCAACGTGATATACGTACCTTTGTAAACTTGTCATTTCTGAGAACGCATGCTGTTACAGCGCGATTACCTGTAAATACCACATTAACGCAATAAATGCTCAAAATGGTGTCCGTCAACCTCAATGCATTTGGCGATACGTATAACAACATTCCTCTCAACAGAGAGTAGTTCGCCTTCCATAATGTTTGCACATGCATTGACAATGGGCTGATGAATGTTGTCAGGTGTTGTCGGTGGATGACAATAGCAAATATCCTTCAACAGAAAGAAATCCGGGGACGTCAGATCCGGTGAATGTGCTTCGACGACCAATCCACCTGTCATGAAATATGCTATTCAATACTGCTTCAACCGCACGCTAGCTATGTGCCGGACATCCATCATGTTGGAAGTACATCGTCATTCTGTCACACAGTGAAACATCTTGTAGGAACATCGGTAGAACATTACATTGGAAATCAGCATATATTGCACCATTTAGATTGCCATCGATAAAATGGGGGCCAAGTATCCTTCCTCCCAAAATGCCGCTCCATACATTAACCCGCCAAGGTCGCTGATGTTCCACTTGTCGCAGCCAGCCGCGGATTTTGCGTTGCCCAATAGTGCATATTATGCCGGTTTACGTTACCGCTGTTGGTGAACGTCGCTTGGTTGCTAAATAGAATGCGTGCAAAAAATCGTCCTATAATTTCTCTTGTGCCCAGTGCCAGAACTGTACACGACGTTCAAAGTCGTCACCATGCAATTCCTGGTGCATAGAAATATGGTACAGGTGCAATCTATGTTCATGTAGCATTCTCAGGACCGTTGTTTTTGAGATTCCCGATTCTCGCGCAATTTGTCTGCTACTGATATGCGGATTAGCCGCAACAGCGGCTAAAACAGCTACTTGGGCATCATCATTTGTTGCAAGTCGTGGTTGACGTTTCACTTGTGGCTGAACACTTCCTGTTTCCTTAAATAACGTAACTATCCAGACACTTGGATGATGTCATCCAGGATACCGAGCAGCACACATAGCACACGCCCGTTGGGCATTTTGATCACAATAGCCATACATCAACACGATATCGACCTTTTCCGCAATTGGTAAATGGTCCATTTTAACACGGGTAATGTATCACGAAGCAAACACCGTCTGCACTGTCAAAATGTTACATGATACCACGTACTTCTACATTTGTGACTATTACTGCGATATCTATCACAAAGCGAAAAAAGTGATCCAACTAAAGCATTGGCATATCTTTACGTACTACACGAATATGTAATAAAAAATAGGGGTTCCCATTTAAAAAAACGCAGTTGTTTTCCGATTGACCTATGGCAGCGCCATCTAGCGGGCCAACCATAGTGCCATCTGGTTTCTCCCTTCAAGCTAGATGAGTTTCGTTCTTTGTAGTTTTTTCGTTTGACGCTTATTTCGTGAGATATTTGGTCTAGCCACTATCAATGGACCACCCTGTATATTCCGTAGCCTCACTTGGTTGAATAATGAAGAGTCCAGCGACCGATTATTTTTACAATTTGTTTGAA
Source organism: Schistocerca americana (assembly GCF_021461395.2). Lineage (NCBI taxonomy): Eukaryota > Metazoa > Arthropoda > Insecta > Orthoptera > Acrididae > Schistocerca > Schistocerca americana. The sequence continues at coordinate 201,211,412 of NC_060127.1, forward strand.
ATGCAGGAAGTGCGAAATATGGCATATTTAGAGAGCTATAGAAATTCCTAATACCTGACTAAAATTTTTCTTACCAGTCAGTACAGCAATTTCTGCAGTTCCCAGTTCATAAAAAGACATCGGAATTTTAGGATCTTTCAATAGATTTTCTCATTGTCCTAACTAGTAATTTGGTTGATATTTAACGACTGGTACTAGAATTTCCATCGATCTACACCAATTTTCCTCCTTTTGGAAGTGTGTCTTTTATTTTCACTCCAGCATCCTTTTATCAGGTCACATAAGATGAGCATGATCACCACTGGAACTCCAAGTAAAAATTACAGTAAGATCACCTTCCCATAAAATTTCTTTGTAGTACCCAAAGAAACCACCAAGCATATTCAGTGGATAAAGTACTTCATTTCTCTTCCTCTCTATTTCTCCGTTATTAAGTAATTGTCCATCCATACTTATTTTATCGAAACAGATGAAGTCAAATACAGCAGAACTGATGTTGAAATAAAAGGGTGCTCAGTTCTCGATGAAATATTATTTTCTTTCTTTATGGCTACAAAATCAAATAGCTTTACTACATAATAAACAATTAATTTTTATGGAATTTCCCATCATCTGTTGGATAATCTGTACTGAAGCTCCTGTATAATTTAGCATGGCTCCAATTTACCTAGCTGTCGCTATTATTTATATTACTCTTTGTATCCTCATTAGGTACATTCACTTTATTTTTAGATTTCTGATTTACAGAGAATAAGTAAAATTGATGACCATTTATTTTGTTCATTATTTATTAAAGAATAAAGAACTGTTACACAAGCACCACTGAAATCAATCCATAATTGTTTTCATCAAATATAGTTATTTCTAAATCTTGAATAGGATTAAAAATTGGAGTAATTACAGGGCAATTTCGTTCATAAATTATCAGTACACCAAATTCTGCATTTGGCTTGAAAGAAGCAATAACGTAGTTTCTCAGTCAAAACTATCAGTATACTTTATAAGTATTCCATCAGCTAATTTAAAATTTGTATTATTTAATTCGAGTGGAGTAACTTTAGGAACATCATTAGCAACAGTTTTTTATTAGGTTTAACTCTCTGATCACTAAATCCAAGCACACTTACAATCCTTTATACATATACCTAATTTAATATTGCTGTCAATAATATTTCCATTTAAAATTTAATCTCTTTTAAAGTAAACATTTGGTTTTTGTATATATAAATTTTTCTAAGCTTTTAAAATGTACTGGCAAATATGAATTTCGATTGTTTCTCCTTACAAGTAAAGTTTATTATTTTTTATATAATATTTGATTTACAAATGTTGTATGAAAACCAACTGGTGTTACATTAGTATAGTTGTCTCAAATATCACAGATGACCTTTTTTGAGAACAGATGATTTACCACTCAACTGAAATAATCTAATCATTTAATTAATAAAAATTATCTTGATTAAATGAAAACTGATTGGGAACCAAAAATAAGAACTACATTGAAGAAGTCAACATATAAACATGGTAAGATTTGGTGAATTCTATTGAATGTGTAATAATAGGACCAAGCAGATGTGGAAAAACTGCATTAATAAATGACAGTTACATTCTAGCACCAGGATGGTTGACTGAAATAAAATCAATCATTTCTATGTTTATCCTAAACGTTTGAACCGAAATATCAAGAATTTACAAAATGTGGAAAAAATTGAAGACACAACTTTTTTGAAAATCATGATGAAATTATACCACTGGATCAATATCAAGATAATTCACTTAATTCTTGATAATCAAGATATCATTAGAGAATGTTTTACTAGAAGTCGACATTGAGTAACATATTCTTTTTATTTAGCTAAAACTTATAGAAATTCCCAAACAATTACTCCACAATAATCTCAACCTTTCAAATATTTTCATACAGGATGACACAAATTAAAATCACACTCACTACAACGTTTTTGGTGGTGATTGAAAATGTGATTATTTTAAAGAAATGTGCAGTAAATATTGCAGTGGTCACTTTGTATTTTTTCTATACATATGACTAGAAGCCCAACTGAAAGTCAGTTCAGGGATAAAATACAAAAATTTCTGACAATGTAAAGGGGAACAAAGTGTTCTTCCTGAATCCATAAACATAAACATTGAACATTAGAAATAATTATATTTAATGTTTTTTATATTATATTAAATGTTTTGGAAGTATGACCCAGAGGTTGGTAAAAAGGAAAGCTTAAGGAAATAGAAAAAAGTAGAAGTTATAGAACAATTCAAGATTTGAAAAAACAACCAAGAACAGAATGAGACAAATTTGAAAGAAGATCTACTAGTTATTTATGCATAGGAACAGGTTAGACAAGGAATTGAAGGTTTAGGTGACAATGCTATGAAAGCTATTGTTGCTTATTACCATCTTTCGAATGATACGTATGATGGCATATTTCCTACTCCATCAGCACTGTCAGAAGCATCATGTTAGAAAAGCTTATTACATTACAATAATGAAATTCCACCTTCCCGAAGATTGAAACAACTTGAAGAAATTATGAAAAATATGGAAGAAAATGAGGTACAAAAAATGAACCTAAAAAGGTTTTACCTCTGACCACTTATATTAGTACAACAGCAATAAAGTATATTGATGCCCTTAATCAACAGCAACAAAGTATCTTGATGACCTTAATGATAGTTTTTCACTTGCATATCATGAATCTTAAACACTATGTCTGGGATTCTGAACTAAGATTTAACAATGATGACATCTTAATCAATGAAAAACCTAATAAAGATACTGATAATTTAAGGAAACTCTTAGCTAAAAAATATTGATGATTAATGTAATGATGATACTATATATTACTATGAAGACATGTTAATATCAACAAATATTAGATTTTAAAGTATCGATCCTAATACTAATAAACCTAAATCAAGTAAATGTTTTAAATACTACACATTAATAAATCTGATAAGGCAGAAAATAAGAGAATCTGTAAGTCCCAGAAAATTTGATGAAGGTCTAATACAAATTATACAGAGAAACACATTGGATGTGTTTGCATGAATGATGTTAGAGATTTAATCGACAGATTAGCAGTAATTCGTGGAGAAGAATTAGGTGGAAATAAAAATTATTATAAGGAAAAAATAAAAATAATGCAAATGTTAACAAATAAAGTTAGTGATTTCATAATCAGCAATCCAACAGGAATTCTGTATTTGATTAGATACTTGAATAATCTTCGTCAATCTCTGCAGAAAACAAAAAATTGTGGAAAAGGTTTAGTAAACAGTTTGATTATCAAACTTCCATTCAAAATCAATGTACAAAATTTCCAAGACTCCCGATTTTACTGTCTGGGGACCAAACTAGATGAAAGATTACCTATAGGAGACCAGGGAATAAATCCATTACATGAGGCTTGTAAAAATACGTAATACTACCTATAAAGGTAATAAAGATTTAGAAAAAAGATGTGAAGCAGATAAGGAACTTCAATGACCTGCTTCTGATGCATCTATAGGAAAAAGATTAGCTGCGACTGCAGTTAGAGGAATAACGTATGGAAAATGAAAACTAGGTGTGGGACTTGAACAGGAGTACCTGAAGCAGCCTTAGGGCTGCACAGAGGCTTTACACTGGCTTTGATGATAATGGTTGGCGATTATAAAAGTGAAATAGCTCCATTTCAGTGCTGCCGAAATATATACATTGTCATAATAAGACTGGTGTACCCAGGTCGCCAATCCTAAGACTGCTTCAGCTGTCGCTAGTCATGATACAGAATATGAATCTGAAATAATAAATTAAGGTACATCTGATGCTGCTGCTTCGCATTGGGTCTGTTACTATAAGAACAGAGATAACAAGTTCTTTTTGATTCATTTGGAGGAAATATTCCTAAAGTAGTGGTTAAATATCTTGTCTCAAATGAACAGTAATTTAATTGGCAATGAATACAAAATTTTAATGAAGTAATTTGTGTCCATTTGTGCACATTTGTCTTAAAACTATTATCTGATAGTAAGAAATTTAATAATGTATTGAGTTTAATATATGAACATTTTTGGGATAAGTTACAGGCACAGACTGCAATGAAAGGAAAATATACATGAATCAGAAGCAAAATTAGACACAAAAATAGAAGATTTAATTATACAGTTTCTTTAAGTATGATGAGGCATTTTTAAAGTAACTGAATTATATATTCATTTTGAAAGTAGAAGGTTACTAGGTTTAAAAGATCTAATAAGCGTTTATGATGTAGTTACCAAACAATATTCAGAAAATGGCTTAGCTAATCTTATTACAAAGCCTGAATGTGCAAGTATTCTAACAACTAATCTTGTTACAAAAAATGAATGTGCAACTATTCTAATACAATTTAATAACTATTTCGCTAAAACATACTTTAATAAACAGTTTAATCAACTTCATAGTGGTAACTATAACACTTTTACAGATTACTTTACAAAAAAGGAAGTAGGAAAAGCTTTTACAAAATATCTCTCAAAGAAAGGTTTAACACCATCACTATGTTAATTAAGTGCTCTTGAAAAAAGAATTTGTATCAAATGTAAACTCATATTTAAATTTGTTAGCTGTGATGGAATATTAAATTACATATTTGTGTATCATTTACACATCAAGAGGATTATTTTATATACAACCAACGTAAATGGCGATGTGGTACCTATGAATTTAGAAACAGAAAGCAAAAGATATAATTTTGATGAACTACAAATTTTGTTTCTACCACAGTTCAGTAATCCATCCCTTGAAATGAAAATGGAAGATAAAATATTTATATCTCTAAATCAATCTGTTAAAAGTGGACCTCTTTGTGGTGAATGACTTATGTCTGGTGAACTGATTTTAGAATCAAATGACGATCATCAGAGTGGAACAATAATAAAAACAATTTAATTTTTCAATATAAAATGATCATATCTATTGTTTGAATGGTAAAAAATTGACTGGGACACATAGTCCTTACCGAGTAACAACTAAACAATGAAAACAGGAGCTGCAGTTCCTTGCACAGTACATAACACTAAAAATAGTAAATTCGTCAAAAAAAATTTTGGTGAAGCTTTACTGCCACATATTCAAGAAGAAATTATTGATGAATTTCATAAACCAATGAGAAAAAAATTTAAAAGAAGAAAATGCCATTTCTCTTAGTATAGATGACTTGTGGCAAGCTGATCTAGTAGAAAGGGCCTATGCCAACTAAAAAGGAATATAAAAATAAATAAAGAACATAAACAGTTATTAACTGTCATTGATCTTTTTCGAAACACAGTTGGGGAAGCTCCTGTTAAAGATAACACAGGTAAGCCTGTAGTTGAAGCTTTAGTATATAGATATAGAGGGAGAAAACATAGAAATTTACAAACAGATAATGGCAAAGAATTTTACAATAAAAATAAAACTTATGAAAATATATAGCATTAATCACTATTCAGTGTTCTCTGAACTAAAAGTACAAAGATTTCATAGTATGGTCAAATAAAAGATGCAGAAAATATTTAGTCTTGAAGGCAATTATAGGTGAGTCGATTCAGGTTCTAAATTAATTGATGAACCCAATAACACAAAACAATAAAAATGATACCAATATAAGTTAATGAAAAAATTATAAGGCAGCTGTTGTTGTACCTAATGATGATGCTAAATTTGAAACAGGCAACAAAGCTAGAATTACTAGATTTAAACGAATTTCTGAAAAAGATTCCACAGCTAATTGGACAACAGAAATTTTCGAAATTCAAAGTGTTATTCATTCACAAACAAAATAGGGGATTTAAATGGTGAAGAAGTAAAAGCAAATTTTTATGAATATGTGTTCAGAAAGTATTGAGAAAGAAAGGAGATAAGTATATGTTAAATGGTTTGTATTTGATAATTCACATAATAGTTGAGTAGATAAAAATATTTATAGTTTATGAAAGAGCCCTATTACAGGGTCTTGTTTTTCACTATATGTTAGGCTGCTTGACTTGGACAATGTTAATTTTCATTTTTCATTACTAAAAATATTTAAAAAAATGTATCATGCAATATAAATGAAAAAATTTACACTTTCATATATTTTATTTGTATGTTATCCTGATAATGAAGAAGATGTAGTCACTAAATTCATAAATCAATTAACTGATAAGGATGTGATTTATTTATTCAAACTAAGTGGTGAAGAAATTGGTTTTGTTCATTAATAGTTTAAGTAACAGATGTAAGTTACTTACTATGGTACTTATCAGGTTGGATATATTCTGCACAATATTATCATATATTTTTAATTTCTTCATTACTGAGATCAAGATTCTGCGCAAATGAATTAATTTCTTAGTCAACAAAACTATCCATATAGTAGTTTACATCACCAAATTTCATATTCTAGCTTCTTCAAACATGAAGCACTTGAAAGCAGATTTAAACCTTTAGTCAAGCACTTTATAATTGATACATACTCCACAACAGACATAATATATTTTTTTGTCTGGCTGCTCTGGGTGCTCTCCAGTATTGTTTACAGATAACCAAGATTTGATTAAGTTGATTATTGTTCCAGCAATGTCAAAGAAATGATCTCTTTGCAGATCATAAGTTGTGATGATGCAGATGATATCATTCAGCTCTATTTTAGGTATTTTGTAGTTTACCTGCCTTAGTTTTTTAATTTCAGATTGTCCTCTTCTAATTTTATTGTAAATTGTGGTTTTTGTTCTTCTTCTATGTCAATGACAAGCTGTTCTTTTTCTTGTTCTGATATCTATTTAATATAAATGAATTGTTCATTTTCTAAAGTGATTTAATATTTTCTCATTTGTTTGCTACTTTGAAAGCCTTCTACTCACGTTTCAAATCGAGACTTCAATAATAAAATGGGAAGGTACTGTTACTCAGAACTCAGAGATAAGTTGTGATCGAAATGACAATGGATTTATTCTATCTTAACATAACAAGAAAAAAATGATGTCAAACACTTTTATTTGACAAACGCTTCCACTAACATGGGCTCTATGGTGGACAAAGTGAACAATTGGGGATCGACACAGGACATTAACAGGAACACTAATCGCTTTATTGACTTCATACACGTCAATCCGGGATATGGCACAAAAACTATGGCAGCATCAAGCATCTATATTTTACCATTCATAAGAGAAAAATATAGGTCGAAAGACCAGGGTGCTGAGAAACATATATTGGAGCCCTACGCCATAGCAGCGAATACCTTCCCCCCTCCTGCTGGTCAGGGCGACACACCACAATGGATTCGGCGACTCAGGTCATTTATGGCCGCAATCTGTTGTTAATAGCGAGCTTCCACAAGATGCAAGTACACAGCTTCACATTTGGTTAATTCGGAATGCAGCAGACCCATTTATTAGTCTGCCAAACAAATTTGACTCCGTGCCACGACTATGTATGATTGAATGTGTCAAATGTTTAGGCAGTTGACTCAAGCATCACTCGTTGTCTGCGTTATACTAGAAGCAGTACCTCTGACAGTTGAGAAGGTGCCTGGCGTAGACTCTAAGTGGCACGTTAGCAAACGACACAAGTTTCACCTTCTAGGTAGAGACCTGCAGTTCCTTACTAGCGAAATGCCAGTACAAGAGTGTTCTCTTCTCTCATGCCTGCTTTCCTGCCCAGATCTCTAGGAAAGCACATTTTACCTCTTAGACTTCCCGTACTTTAGCACAAGCCAGCCACGAGTTGGAGCACATGATTCGAAGCTCGGAGAGCGCCACTTGTTCTCCATGTACTGATTTGACCAATCAGAGATGGGCAGAAAAGAAAAAAAGAGTCAGCTTCTCGGCCTCTTTCCCATGTCGTTACACCATGTCTTTTGCTTACAACATGACCAGGGTCGAACCACAGCCCTCCATAAAAAGCTTGTTATCTCCCCTGTTGCGTCCATTTCAACATTTCCAAAGAACGACCATTGTTGTTGTTGTGGTCTTCAGTCCTGAGACTGGTTTGATGCAGCTCTCCATGCTACTCTATCCTGTGCAAGCTTCTTCATCTCCCAGTACCTACTGCAACCTACATCCTTCTGAATCTGCTTAGTGTATTCGTCTCTTGGTCTCCTTCTACGATTTTTACCCTCCACACTGCCCTCCAATACTAAACTGGTGCTCCCTTGATGCCTCAGAACATATCCTACCAACCGATCCCTTTTTCTAGTCAAGTTGTAACTCCTCTTCTCCCCAATCCTATTCAATACCTCCTCATTAGGTATGTGATCTACACATCTAATCTTCAGCATTCTTCTGTAGCACCACATTTCGAAAGCTTCTATTCTCTTCCTGTCCTAACTATTTATCGTCCATGTTTGACTTCCATACATGCTACATTCCATACAAATACTTTCAGAAACAACTTCGTGACACTTAAATCTATACTCGATGATAACAAATTTCTCTTCTTCAGAAATGCTTTCCTTGCCTTGCCAGTCTACATTTTATATCCTCTCTACATCGACCACCTTCAGTTATTTTGCTCCAAAAAAAAAAAAACTCCTTTACTACTTTAAGTGTCTCATTTCCTAATCTAATTCCCTCAGCATCACCCGACTTAATTCGACTACATTCCATTATCCTTGTTTTGCCTTTGTTGATGTTCATCTTATATCCTCCTTTCAAGACACACTATCCATTTCGTTCCACTGCTCTTCCAAGTCCTTTGCTGTCTCTGACAGAATTACAATGTCATCGGCGAACCTCAAAGTGTTTATTTCTTTTCCATGGATTTTAATACCTACTCCAAACTTTTCTTTTGTTTCCTTTACTGCTTGCTCAATATAGAGATTGAATAACATCGGGGAGAGGCTACAACCCTGTCTCACTCCCTTCCCAACCACTGCTTCCCTTTCATGTCCCTTGACTCTTATAACTGCCATCTGGTTTCTGACAACTCGTAAATAGCTTTTCGCTCCCTGTATTTTAACCCTGCCACCTTCAGAACTTGAAAGACAGTATTCCAATCAACATTGTCAAAAGCTTTCTCTAAGTCTACAAATGCTAGGAACGTAGGATTGCCTTTCCTTAATCTAGCTTCTAAGATAAGTCATAGGGTGTAATGGGTCTGTAGGCACTATACCTTTGCACTCGACACAGGTCGATAGGGCGAACAATCGATTGTGACGTGTTGCGCCAGAGTGGTTGGTGGGAATGGTGTGTGTGTGAATGCCATTGTTGAAATACGGGGTCTTTAACCGAGAAGGGTGTCGCCATCGCCGTGGTTAGACTCCTAAATAATAGATTAATACCGGGAAAGTGAAGAAGTATCATTGTGAAAGTGATCAGTGACGTTAATAGTGCCGATATTTGGTTTCACGTCTACCGCGCCGGCCTAACGTTGGATTGCAGTGTTCGATGCAGTGATGGATTAGCGTGTGACGATAATGGAAAATGAAGAAAGCCTGTGCCGAGATTAGCCGTAATTAGATATGTATGACGAAGGCAGTGACTGTCTCCTTTCTTGTGTTTTGAGAAGAATATAAGTTCGTAATTAGCAAAACTGTGTTGGTGTTCCTCATTACGAGACATTCAGTATTATAGTACTGAGCAGAACGAACTGGAAAGTAACAACTTCTGTAGTTGTCAATTCCGATTACCAGCCCCTTTAGGTTCACGGTCATGTTAATAATAAATATTGGACTGCTATTCGATCAGATCAGGTCGGGATAAAATCGGAGGTATTACACCTTGGCTTACTGTGAAAGGACAAGTGCAATCTTCGGACGAATAGTAAAAAACAGTAGGTAATTTTAGCTTGCTCAACGCGAGAAAATATTTTCCAATTTCGGATGAAGACAGTATGTACACTTTATACTTGTGGCAATAAATTCATTCGGTTACATATGCATAGGTAGATGCAAAATTGAAACTTTAAATCAGTGTTTCGATGTGTAGGACCTTATAAATGAGTTAAAACTGCGTAACCATAACGAATGTTGGACGGTGAAAAATTAAAAATCGCCTCAAGAAACAGTGCATCTTGAACAATACGAAATAATAGCATCTTACGATTGTGAATAAACTGTTTTTTCACCATATTAGATATGAGTAGTAGTGTCGATAAACTGTGTTATAATGTGCAAATGCGTAAATCCGCGCGAAAAACTGTGAAAAGTGAACACCAAAGAAAAACACGTGTGAACGTTTCCACAACAAAACGAGCCAAGAATTCGTCACGAAGGCTTTTAAAGAAGTGTTTAATAGTAATGTTATGACCGAAATTGCTTTTTGAATGATGAAAATCGAGCAACTTCATGTGGACCCATAAACTGTTATGCAGGCGACAACTTATGTGGCGACGGAATTGTGGAATGACGTCACACAGACCCGTGCAGCAGCTACGCCAAAGAGCTTCGTTTCGTGAGGTGATTTCACACATCATCCCAACTACCTGTGCAAGGAGTAGGTCAGAAGACGCAGACGCACTACAGTGGACAGCGACTTCGAGACAGCGAGCGCCAACCTGGCATCTAGCGGCCGAACTACAAACTACGCCGCCTGCAACGCCACGGAGCGGCCGACTGAGGACTTCAACGACTCACCACAGATCTTCAGGCGGCTCCAGCGGCAGTACAGCAGCGCATCACAAAAGCGCCACGCCCACTTCAAACGTCAAAACATCGCGACTCGTGGTAATGTCAGTTGGTGAGTGAATACAACTGGTTAGCACAACATTAAATTGCAGTATACTATCTTCACATTAACAGTTTCAAGCTGTGTTTTGCCTTAGGACAAGTGCCCAATTACAGTAATTTCAGAGAGTTTTACGAAACATACTCTTAAATATAGCATGCTTATTTATGCATACTGCGCTGTCTAAGCGGTGATTATACAGATATGCTTATTGTTTTTGGAGATTTTACATTTACATTTTACATTTTACATTTTACATTTATACATATATATGAATGGTGTGATTTATCTTATTTAAAACATTTTACATTAACTGTGTATGTGAAAATTGATATTTGAATTTATCAGGTTTTGAGAGTCGTTATGTTCAGTACTCATACGTATTGTATCAATTTTGGGATTAACTGAAGATACTGCAGTTACTGTTTGATTAGTTTAGCGGTAATTAGGAGTGTTTTGGGTTACAAGAGGTTATTTTATATTACTAGCCTGTGCATTAAAAATCAACCAAACATGTCTACTGAAGATAAGCAGGTTTGTGAGGCAGTAGCTGAAAGGAAAGGGATAGGACAGGAAGACAGATATGATTCAGGAATCAGTGATTATGGATTGTCATTAGAAAGCCCATTAGCACATTCAACCAGTTACCCCAAGACACCGGGACAAACGACGAGAGATAAGCCAGTTTCAGAGGGTGGGGATATACGGTCGATGTTAGCAGACTTGCTAAAGGAAACCAAGGCAACAAAAGAGAAATTAGACGAAACTAGAGAAATGGAAGAAATATTCCACAAATCATTAAAGGAAGGTTTACAAGAAACTAGAGAAAGGGAAGAAATATTCCACAAATTATTAGAGGAAGGTTTACAAGAAACTAGAGAAAGGGAAGAAATATTCCGCAAATCATTACAGGAAGGTTTACAAGAAACTAAAGAAAGGGAAGAAATGTTCCTCAAATCGTTAAAGGGAGATTTACAAGAAACCAAAGAAAGCATAGAAAAATCATTTAAGGAAACTCTACCACAAGGGATCAAAACATCGCAAATGAAGATAGAATATAATCTGAAGAAGGAAATGCAGGAGTTACAAGAACGACTGAAGATGGACATCAACGAGAGAGAGAGTAAGCTACAGAAGAGCATAGACCAAGTCCAGGGAGATGCGGAGAAGGTGCCAAAAAAGATTGAAGACGAAACTAAATAAACTAAAGCCGAATTGGAAGAAAGGATCACCAAAGTGGAAACAAATTGCAATCATCAAATCGCCGAGGTGATGCAGATGCAGAAACAGTGGGATGATGCGATTAAGGGGATAGGAGATAGGCAAAACAACTGGCTGTCAATCTGAAAAATGGTATAGCCGTGCAATGAGAAGACGATAACAAGAGAGTCGCAATGGAGGTCAGGGAACTACAACATGGACTGCAACAATTGGAGAGCAAGACAGAAGAAATTGATAAACGAATTAGCAATGCAACTTTAACCATTGGGGAAGATGGAGACGTTACCTTGATGAGCGGTGATAGTCGGTACATCCAAAACAATACAGGGCAGAAGTATAAAGCAAAAGGATGGTTGCACCCAATGATATTTATGAAATGGTTAAAAGGAGTTTTCCAAGCACATTTCAAAGATGCAGATAAGATTCAATTTGCACTAGATGGGATGGAAGGTGAGACCTTCACTTGGGGAGTCAAGAAGAAGGAAGGGATTACTAATTATGATCAGTTTGAAGGGGAATTCTTGAAGAAATACTGGTCCAAAAGTCATCAGTGTGCAGCACTTGAGGACCTACTACACCGCAAGTCACTTAATACATGGAGAGGAACATTGAGTTTGCCGAACATTTGTGGGAATTAAATGAGACCTTGGAACAACCCCTGAGTGATGACATAACGATATCGGCGATAAAAAGAAGATTGTGCCGGGGAATGCAAGAAACTGTATCCGGGAGCGTAATTAAAGATAGGGAGACATTGATGGAGATACTGGAACAGTTGTAATCTGTTCGATCACAGGAACACAACCAAGCTAATGATCAAAACCAAGAGGGAAGTAGTGACCAAAGGAATCATTTTAATAGTTCGTCTAATTATAGAGGAAGAGGTGGTGGCCATAGGTATAGGAACCATGGTGGTGAACGGAAATGGAGGAATGATTGGAGAAGGAGTGAAGAACCGAAAGATCATGAGAGAGGAAGAGATAGGCGAATGAATGACACAGTGCATATAGAAGAGGCGGAGAGACCGGAAAACTGAATGACACTCCAGATGACGTCCGGTCAGGAGTGAGAGCTACAAGGACCAGAATAAACCTACTAAGACACGACAGTGGTGGAGATCTATGAGGAGATCTGCTGGAGGAAAGAAGTAGGATTCCCAAAGAACCCATACAACCCATGATAGGGATCAAGCTATGTGGACTGAATATTGAGGCATTAGTTGACACAGGAAGTGAAGCATGTGCAATATCCAAGATATTATACGGACAGGTACTGAAAGCAAACATTAGCTTGCCTAGTTTCCCAGTGAGTGGAGTGAGAATTGTGAATGCGTTGGGTGCAATGAGTAAACCTGTTAAAGAACGAGTGTTGATTACCTTCGAGATAGAGGGAGAAGAATACGAAGCAACATTTTTGGTGGTGGCTGGACTGAACACATCAATTGTTTTAGGAATAGATTGGTTGAATGAAGTTGAAGTGCTAGTGAGTTTTGATGAAGGTACTATCAAGGTCAAAGGAAGAAAGGGAGAAGAGAAGAGGTTAAAGTTTGCTGCGGATGGTGCAATAAAAGAAGAGGAAGAATTTAAAAGGATAAGTTTGTGTTACGAAGAGGAACCCACAGTAGAATATGGGAAAGAGGAACTAGAAGAAGAAGTGTTGGTGTACTTTGAGGGATTAGAACGAGAGGATCGACGTGAATAGGATAAGATCAGTAAAAAGTTGGAGGAAATGACACACCTAGATGAGGACATTAAGAGGAAATTAGCCACAGTATTATACAGGCGTTGTAAGGTATTTTCTCAATGGCCAGGTATCATGAAAGGGGTGGAGTGTTAGCTGAAGATAAAGAACCATAAACCATTCATTATAAAACAGTATTCCATTCCCCAGGCGAAAAGAAGAGCAGTAGATGAGGAGATACAGAGGATGATGGACCTTGGTGTTACAGAAAGAGCCAACAGTCAATATAACAACCTCCTATTTGTTGTTGATAAGAAGGATGGAAAGGTGAGGATAGTTTTAGATGCACGGACAGTGAGCAAGATCATTGAGCCAGAGGCGACAAGCCTGAGACCATAGAAGAACTGATTCAAAAATTCTGAGGAGCGAAGGTACTTTGTAGTATTGACTTAACTGCCGGTTACTGGCAAGTACTATTGGCCACAGAATCCCGCCAGTATACAGCATTTACTTATGGAGGGAGGTGCTATCAATTTAGAGTGTTGCTGTTTGGGCTTAATGTGTCAGTGTCTGAATTCATAAGAGCGATGGATAAGATACTGGGCGAGGAGTTACTTAAAAAAGTCACCGTTTATATGGATGACATCTTGATAGCAAGTGAATCATGGGAAGAAGATTTGGATAGATTGGATGCAGTCTTGGAAGCTTTTGAAACTGCAAGGGCAACTGTAAACCTGGACAAGTCAGAATTTGGCAAATCAAAGATAATATTTCTGGGCCATATAATATCAGAGGAGGGTATCTCTCCTGATCCTAGTAAAATGGAGGCTATTAGAAATTTTCCGACCTCCCATAGTAAGAAGCAGTTGCGAGCGTTCTTTGGGGTTTGCGAGTTTTATAGAAAATTTGTCAAGGGATCCGTACTTAATGCCCCGAATATAAACTCTACCATCTGGTGAGCAAGATGTATAAGACAGGTGAAATACCCTCAGACTTCAAGAAGAATATAATAATTCCAATCCCAAAGAAAGCAGGTGTTGACAGATGTGAAAATTATGGAACTATCAGTTTAATAAGTCACAGCTGCAAAATACTAACACGAATTCTTTACAGACGAACGGAAAAACTTGTAGAAGCGGACCTCGAGGAAGATCAGTTTGGATTCCATAGAAATGTTGGAACACGTGAGGCAATACTGACCTTACAACTTATCTTAGAAGAAAGATTAAGAAAAGGCAAACCTACGTTTCTAGCATTTGTAGACTTAGAGAAAGCTTTTGACAATGTTGACTGGAATACTCTCTTTCACATTCTAAAGGTGGCAGGGGTAAAATACAGGTAGCAAAAAGCTATTTACAATTTGTACAGAAACCAGATGGCAGTTATAAGAGTCGAGGGGCATGAAAGGGAAGCAGTGGTTGGGAAAGGAGTGAGACAGGGTTGTAGCCTCTCCCCAATCTTATTCAATCTGTATATTGAGCAAGCAGTAAAGGAAACAAAAGAAAAATTCGGAGTAGGTATTAAAATTCATGGAGAAGAAGTAAAAACTTTGAGGTTCGCCGATGACATTGTAATTCTGTCAGAGACAGCAAAGGACTTGGAAGAGCAGTTGAACGGAATGGACAGTGTCTTGAAAAGAGGATATAAGATGAACATCAACAAAAGCAAAACGAGGATAATGGAATGTAGTCAAATTAAATCGGGTGATGCTGATGAAATTTGATTAGGAAATGAGACACTTAAAGTAGTAAAGGAGTTTTGCTATTTAGGGAGTAAAATAACTGATGATGGTCGAAGTAGATAGGATATAAAATGTAGACTGGCAATGGCAAGGAAATCGTTTCTGAAGAAGAGAAATTTGTTAACATCGAGTATAGATTTAAGTGTCAGGAAGTCGTTTCTGAAAGTATTTGTATGGAGGGTAGCCATGTATGGAAGTTAGACATGGACGATAACTAGTATGGACAAGAAGAGAATAGAAACTTCCGAAATGTGGTGCTACAGAAGAATGCTGAAGATAAAGTGGGTAGATCACATAACTAATGAGGAGGTATTGAATAGGATTGGGGAGAAGAGAAGTTTGTGGCACAACTTGACTAGAAGAAGGGATCGGTTGGTAGGACATGTTTTGAGGCATCAAGGGATCACAAATTTAGCATTGGAGGGCAGCATGGAGGGTAAGAATCGTAGAGGGAGACCAAGAGATGAATACACTAAGCAGATTCAGAAGGATGTAGGTTGCAGTAGGTACTGGGAGATGAAGAAGCTTGCACAGGATAGAGTAGCATGGAGAGCTGCATCAAACCAGTCTCAGGACTGAAGACCACAACAACAACAACAATGAGGGAATTGACCAAGGCAAGAGTTACGTGGCATTGGAGTGCAGAGTGCCAAACCGAGTTTGAGAATATCAAGGAAGCACTATGTAGTGCAGACATATTGTACCACCCAGATTTTTCCAAGGACTTTTATTTGGGAGTGGACAGCTTTGTCTATGGACTGGGGATACATTTGTACCAAATGGAGAGGAGCAGAAATGGTGAGAGAGTAAGACCAATAGCGTTCGGTAGCAGGAGTTTAAATGCTTGGGAGAGGAAATATTCGATTACTGAGAGGGAGGCATTGGCAATCATATGGGGGTTTAAGTGATTCCGTTATTATTTGGTTGGGAGGCATGTGAAAGTAGTGACTGACCATAAGGCCCTTACATTTCTGACCACAAGTAAATTGAGGCATAGCAGACTAACGCGATGGGACCTGACATTACAGGACTATGACTTCGAGATAATTTATGGGCCAGGAGCAACCCATATAATACCTGATGCCTTGTCAAGATTACCAGCTGACTCGAGAGGAATGTTGGTGGACAGGCCGGAAGGAGAAGAAGTTAACCTGATGAAAGGAGTACAGTAGGAAGAATTCATAAGGAAGTTCCTAAAGAACGTGCGCAGGGAACAGAACGAGGGCAAGAAATTGAAGACAATTAAAAACAAATACAGGTGTGCAGGAGAAGAAAGAATTCGCACATTTTATTATATTCACAATGGGATACTTTATAAAAGAAACAAGGAGAGTGAGGAGAACTGCAAACTCTGTGTGCCTGAGCATGTGGTAGAGAAATTAATTTGGTATGCGCACTATAGTAATGCGCATTGTGGAATGAAGAAGTGTCTGGAAAAGTTGAAGTCAGATTGTGCATTCAACAACATGGGAAGGCGTATATGTAAGATACTGAGTACATGTGACACTTATCAAAAATCTAAAGCGACTACAGTACAGCACAAAGGATATATGCACCCAGTTGTACCAACAGCGATTAAGGACATAGTAGCAGTGGATCTTTTTGGGTTACTTCCTGCCTAATGAGGGAATTACACACAAATGTTAGTAGTGGAAGAACTGGTTACCAAGTACATAAAATTTTACCCGTTAAAGAAAGCCACTAGTAGAGCCATCATTAATCAGTTTGAGAAAGACTATTTTCAAAAGGTGTGTATTCCTAAGCGAATCTTGAGTGATAATGGGTCACAATTTAGGTCAAAGGAGTGGACAGAGATGCTAAATGAACATAAAATAGATCAAATTGCCATTTCTAGATATGGGCCAGCTTCTAACCCTGCAGAACGAACAATGAAGGAATTTAACTGTTTATGCCGAACATACTGTCATAGGAAGCATGGTTTATGGAAAGAATATTTGGAAGAATTTGAGCAGGTCAGGAATCACCTCCCGCATGATTCTACAGGGTTTGCACCATGTGAAGTATTGCTCAATCAAGAACCCAATAGTATTTTTCGTGAGTTGCTAGTCTACCCACCAGGACGTTCATTGACCTGGGAAAGGAAATTGGAACTAGTGGAATGAAGTATGAAGGAAAAGGCTAGAAAAAGACAGGAAAGACACAACAAGCTAGTGAAACCGATAACTTACCGAGTGGGAGACTTAGTACTAGTAAAGCTTCATGCAAAATCAAAGAAAATAAACTCTGAAGTATACAAATTCAACCACGTTTGTAAGGGACCATACAGGATTATAAAACTTTGTCATCTTAACACGGTGGAGTTGGAATATGCACGGACAAAGAGAGTGCACGGTAAGGAGCAAGTGGAAAATATAAAAAGGTACTACTCAGACGAGAACAGGGATAACCCAGATGAGGAAGTATAATTCGATTAGGGCGAATGTCTGAAATGGGGTGTTCAAGCTCCATGATGTAGTTGAGTAAGACATGTTTGGAACATTTAGTTGTTAATCGGACATTTGAAAAAGGGGAATGTTTATTTGCATTGTATTTTCTGATGTATTATAAATAGAGCTACATTTTTCATATCGACAGTTACTTAAGAATGGCTGTAAAACCTGTAACAACTAAATTGTAACATAATAACTCGTATGTCATGTGTTCACATAATAATTTTGATTGTGTGTTGTGTGTTACATTCAATATGAACTGTAGTGGATTATTGCTGCTTGATGGAAAATTGTGATTTGGACAAAGCCATGTTTGTGAGATGTAATAATCTTTTGTAGAATATTATTATGGAGGCAGCCCACTACTGGAGTCGAGGGATAATTTGGTAAATTGTAATTTCATTAATTATTTACACTGTGTGTTTTGTTCAGATGTAATAATACCCAGTTTCTTTGCCGATTCTTTTACGCCAGAGGCTCCAAAGAAGTTTTCTAAGGCATGGATGTAAGGGGTCCGTAAGCCCTTACTATAACTTTGCACTCGACACAGGTCGATAGGGCGAACAATCGATTGTGACGTGTTGCGAGATCGAGTGTCGAGTTGCGCCAGTGTGGTTGGCAGAAATGGTGTGTGTGTGAAGGCCATTGTTGAAATACAGGGTCTTTAGCCGAGAAAGGTGTCGCCTTCGCCGTGGTTAGACCCCTAAGTAATAGATTAATACCGGGAAAGTGAAGAAGTATCATTGTGAAAGTGATCAGTGACGTTAATAGTGCCGATATTTGGTTTCGTGTCTACCGCGCCGGCGTAACCTTGGATTGCAGTGTTGGATGCAGTGATGGATTAGCGTGTGACAATAATGGAAAATGAAGAAAGCCTGTGCTGAGATTAGCCGTAATTAGATATGTATGACGAAGGCAGTGGCTATCTCCTTTTTTGTATTTTGAGAAGAACATAAGTTCATAATTAGTAAAACTGTGTTGGTGTTCCTCATTACCAGACATTCAGTATTATAGTATTGAGCAGAACGAACTGGAAAGTAACAACTTCTGTAGCAGTCAATTCCGATTACCAGCCCCATTAGGTTCACGG
The DNA here is from genome assembly GCF_021461395.2 of Schistocerca americana. Classification (NCBI taxonomy): domain Eukaryota; kingdom Metazoa; phylum Arthropoda; class Insecta; order Orthoptera; family Acrididae; genus Schistocerca; species Schistocerca americana. The sequence goes on from NC_060127.1 coordinate 201,230,262, forward strand.
TCATCTTAATAATAAATATTGGACTGCTATTCGACCAGAGACCAGGTCAGGATAAAGTCGGAGGTGTTACAAGGGTCAGTATTGCCTCACGTGTTCCAATGTTTCTACGGAATCCAAACTGATCTTCCCCGAGGTCGCCTTCTACTAGTTTTTCCATTCGTCTGTAAAGAATTCGCGTTAGTATTTTGTAGCTGCGACTTATTAAACTGATAGTTCGGTAATTTTCACATCTGCCATCACCTGCTTTCTTTGGTACTGGAATTATTATATTCTTCTTGAAGTCTGAGGGTATTTCGCCTGTCTCATACAGCTTGCTCACCAGATGGTAGAGTTTTGTCAGGACTGGCTCTCCCAAGGCTGTCAGTAGTTCTAATGGAATGTTGTCTACTCCTGGGGCTTTGTTTCGACTCAGGCCTCTCAGTGCTCTGTCAAACTCTTCACGCAGTATCATATCTTCCATTTTATCTTCATCTACATCCTCTTCCATTTCCATAATATCGTCCTCATGTACATCACCCTTGTATAGACCCTCTATATACTCCTTCCACCTTTCTGCTTTCCCTCCTTTGCTTAGAACTGGGTTTCCATCTGAGCTCTTGATATTCATACAAGTGGCTCTCTTTTCTCCAAAAGTCTCTTTAATTTTCCTGTAGGCAGTACCTATCTTACCCCTAGTGAGATAAGCCTCTACATCCTTACATTTGTCCAATAGCCATCCCTGTTTAGCCATTTTTCACTTCCTGTGGATCTCATTTCTGAGACGTTTGTATTCCTTTTTGCCTCCTTCATTTACTGTGTTTTTATATTTTCTTCTACCATCAATTAAATCCAATATATCTTCTGTTACCCAAGGATTTCTACTAGCCCTCGCCTTTTTACCTACTTGATCCTCTGCTGCCTTCACTAATTCGTCCCTCAGAGCTACCCATTCTTCTTCTACTGTATTTCTTTCTCCCATTCCTGTCAATTATTCCCTTATGCTCTCCCTGAACCTCTGTACAACCTCTGGTTTAGTCACTTTATCAGGTCCATCTCCTTAAATTCCCAGCTTTTTGCAGTTTCTTCAGTTTTAATCTGCAGTTCATAACCAATAGATTGTGATCAGAGTCCACATCTGCCCCTGGAAATGTCTTACAATTTAAAACCGGGTTCCTAAATCTCTGTCTTACCATCATATAATCTATCTTACACCTGTCAGTATCTCCAGGCTTCTTCCATGTGTACAATCTTCTTTTATGATTCTTGAACCAAGTGTTAACTATGATTAGGTTGTGCTCTGTGCAAAATTCTACCAGGCGGCTTCCTCTTTCGTTTCTTACCCCCAATCCGTATTCATGTACTACGTTTCCTTCTGTCCTTTTTCCTACTGTCGAATTCCAGTCACCCATGACTATTAAATTTTTGTCTCCCTTCACTATCTGAATAATTTCTTTTATTTCATCATATATTTTTTCAATTTCTTCGTCATCTGCGGAGCTAGTAGGCATATAAACTTGTACTACTGTGGTAGGCGTGGACTTCGTATCTATCTTGCCCACAATAATGCGTTCACTATGCTGTTTGTAGTAGCTTACCCACATTCCTATTTTCCTATTCATTATTAAACCTACTCCTGCATTACCCCTATTTCATTTTATGTTTATAACCCTGTAGTCACCTAACCAAAGTCTAGTTCCTTCTGCCACCAAACTTCACTAATTCCCACTATATCTAACTTTAACCTATCCATTTCCCTTTTTAAATTTTCTAACCGACCTGCCCGATTAAGGGATCTGACAGTCCACACTCCTATCCGTAGAACGCCAGTTTTCTTTCTCCTGATAACATCCTCCTGAGTAGTCCCCACCCGGAGATCCGAAGGGGGGACTATTTTACCTCCGGAATGAAGAAGATGCCATCATCATTTAACCATACAGGAAAGCTGCATGCCCTCGGGGAAAATTACGGCCGTAGTTTCCCCTTGCTTTCAGCCATTTGCAGTACCAGCACAGCAAGGCCGTTTTGATTAGCGTTACAAGGCCAGATGAGTCAATCATCCAGACTGTTGTCCCTGCAACTACTGAAAAGGCTGCTGCCCCTATTCAGGAACCACACGTTTGTCTTTCCTCTCCACTGATACCCCTCCATTGTGGTTGCACCTACGGTACGGCTATCTCCATCGCCGAGGCACGCAAGCCTCCCCACCAATCAACGTGCCTGCACAGTGAGACTGCGGAACTCGGCTTTCCGGAAATGTCTCCCCCTGGTTCCGCAGGATAAACGTGCTTCCCTCGGCCCACAGTCGCCGTATTCTTTTACTGCAGTCGTTTAAATCGGCACCCTATTCCTTTGAATACAGGTAGAGCTTACTGTCATTCCTTCCCTAGAGCATGCAAGCAGGAGCATTAACTAGTGCCTACCATTTCATCATGATGTATGAAGTTAAAATCGCAATAAAGATCAGATTTACTAAAAACATGATACAGCTATCACCAAATTAAAAGTGAGAGTGCCCTGCAGTCTCTCAGCTTTTATTAGACATCATTTCTTTTGAACTACATTAGTAGGTTTTAAATTTTTCATTTCATTTCGAATATGTTCATGTCCTAAAGCTACTGGGTTATCATAAAGTATTCCTTTGAAAGAAATTTAATTATGTTTGGGGATTTCGAGATAATGACCTTTACCTGTCCTTAAAGCTGTTGCATCAAAATTCTGGGATTCGGGTATATCATATAAAAAACACAAAATACCATTTGTGATCAGTACTTCTTTCTTTTCAAATAATGGAAACGAAATATCCTTAAATTAATTTCCTAAACATAGTTGATAATCGTTTTTCTGCATAAATTCTAAAGCATTCATCGTAGGTAATTCTGAATTGTAAACAGCATTATATCTACATGCGAGAGCTGACATTTAATGAAAATAATTTTTATCAAAAAATTAATTTTTTATAGTTATTGTCTTTAAGAAATTCGACATAAACTATTTATTCTGCTTAGTTTTCCAGGTTTGACATTCAGTAACCCTGCATCTTTTAATTTCACAAAACCCATAAGTTCCATAATGAATAAAGCATAAGATGTTTCTTATTATAGGCATCTGGAAATAGTCAGTTTTTATTTTTCTTATAAAAAGTAATTATTATAAATGATTACCCTGCAAGGCCTGAAACCCAACAAATAAAAAGATAGAGCAAAACAACTAGAAATAAAGCCATATTCAAAGTGCAGAAACAGGATTATGTTGATCTAATTAGGAATAGTATTAACAATAATAATGAGACCAGTGAGCTAAAAGGACTACAAAATATTCAAATTATTCGCCCTATGTTTCAAAATTTAAATCTGAGACAATTATATTATGAGTTATTTACAAATGATACATATGATGATATAATTATTGATTAGATTAAAAAGGAATACCCACACAATGAATCTGAATTTAATTATCTATCATATTAGTCAGAACTATCTGAAGATCCTATTAGAGAATTTTAGTGTAAATTAAATTGGCAAAGTATAACAAAATATTGTAACATTTCTCGGAACATCATATGAGAATTTAAAGAAAATTAGATTTTGATTGTATACTAAGAACATAAAATTTATCTGATGTTTTATTAGAGTATTTCAAGATAAAGAAGATAGGGATAATATATCACTGTATCAAAAATTATCTAAATATGTTATTAGAAAAATCTAAAATTAAAACAAATTGGGAAAATACATCAGTATTTTGAACCTGAGTTAAAATTTCATAAGAGAATTTCACAGTAAAATTGACTGGGATAGTATACCATGTAGATGAGAAGACTTTATTGGAGAATTCTGAGATAAAATAAGAGATATATATCAGCACAGCCAAAATTATCGGTAAAAATTATAAGACGATATCAGAATAAAGTAGATAGGTGTAACATATCAACATATGAATAATTATGTGAAGATTTTATGCGAGAATCTCAAGATAAATTAATTTCAGAACATTTATCTTTTGTTGGGTTACCTTCCATTCAGAAGGCTGTTGCATGCAGCAACTGTTATATCGACTTGTTAATAATAGATTTCAGCCCTCAGTCGTCCTTTTTAAATTTTATAGGCAGATGTAGATTTCAGTTAGAAACTAGCCATTTTCAATGCACTATCATTTTTGATCACTGCATGTGTTGTCTGTTGCTCAGGCCTCATTAACTGTTCATTGAACAAGAATTTCAAGACAAAATAGATTTGGATAGTATATCAAATGTGCAAGTTTTGTAATAGGATTTAAAGATAACAGGGAAAATATTTTAAGCTCTCAAATATTATCTGAATCATTAACACAAAAAAGATAAAACCTTAAGAAGCAACAGATTCTTCAGAATGTAGTGAATGACACAGCTAGCAAGCTGCTGAAGCATATGCCTGTTCCTTATGTTTAAGAGAGCATAATTATCAATTTGTGAAAGCTAAATGTAATCATATTTTTCACAAAGGATGTGTTGATAAATAGTTAGCAGGTCATGTACCTTGTCCAGTGTGTAGAAAAGTTACTAAAACAATGTAATTAAAACTGTGTGCCTGACCGAGACTCAAACTCGGGACCTTTGCCTTTTGCAGGCAAGTGCTCTACCATCTGAGCCACTGGAGCACGACTCACGCCCGGTACTCACAGCTTTACTTCTGCCAGTACCTCGTCTCCTACCTTCCAAACTTTACAGAAGCTCTCCTGCGAACCTTGCAGAACTAGCACTCCTGAAAGAAAGGATATTGCGGAGACATGGCTTAGCCACAGCCTGGGGGATGTTTCCAGAATGAGATCTTCACTCTGCAGCAGAGTGTGCACTGATATTAAACTTCCTGGCAGATTAAAACTGTGTGCCCGACCGAGACTCAAACTCGGGACCTTTGCCTTTCTGTAAAATTTGGAAGGTAGGAGACGAGTTACTGGCAGAAGTAAAGCTGTGAGTACTGGGCGTGAGTCGTGCTCCGGTAGCTCAGATGGTAGAGCACTTGCCCACGAAAGGCAAAGGTCCTGAGTTCGAGTCTCGGTCGGGCACACAGTTTTAATCTGCCAGGAAGTTTCATATTGGCACACACTCCGCTGCAGAGTGAAAATCTCATTCTGGAATGTAATTAAAAATTTACTGACTCAGATCGAATATATGACTAACCAATTTCACTTGTGTATAGTCATCCAAAACATTAAAATGACTGTGGCATCGAACAATTCTTGAAGTCTGATCCATTCTTTGGTATAAATGCACTGACTTATGTTTGTAATTAAGTCAACATTTCTTCACAATTTAGATGTCTATTTTCTATCTGTATAATTGCTTTTGTAAATTTTTTCATTCTTCTCTAATGACATAATAATTATATTCACAGTTTTCATGAAATAATTTCAAAGGAATCAAAGCAGGCCTTAAATTCTTATTAACTGCCTGAGGTTGGATGTGCAGTAATAATTTATCTATTTCTGTGTTACTTGCTTGTATTTTTTCTAAAGCATTATCGAGTAATCCATTTAAGTTTCAAATGTGATCTTCTAGAATTTCATTTAAATTTTCAAAGTTAGTTATTTGACCTTTATATATTTCTTTCACTTAATCTTTAATCTCATATTTACCATGTTTATGAGTTGATCGGAAAACTGCTTGCCAAAAGTAAGTAATCTGAGCATTGGCCAAATTTAGTTTTTGGAAAAACTATTAAATTTTATTTCTATCAAATTGAGCAATTCACAATTGCCCGACTTTGTGAGTATTGTAAAGGAATAATATAAGTAATTTCAACAAATTAAAAGATGAAATAATTAATTAATTAGTTATATCAAAAAATCTGTCTATCCCTCCAAGGATTCTCAGTAATATGAGAGTAGCTGAACTCAGACCTAGAGCTAAGAATCTTGGTATTTGTGGCTACAGTAAATTAAAGAAATCAGATTTAACTAATTCGACTGTTTTGCAATATTTTCCATATCATCCAGAATTAATCCAAAGGGCTACTCCAAGATCAAACCCTGTACTCGATATAAATTATTTTTACATATATAATGATGACATTATTGAAAAAACTCAGCTATGGAAAGAGGAAAAAACAGTGAGACTTGATCAGCTTTATCCATTCAGTAATAAATATTTTGAAGAAGAAAAAGAGAACATGCCATTGAAAAATGATTTATTTGAGATTAAAGACATAAGATTTAAATTTAACCAAAAATTTAAAGGTTGATCTGTTGACTATAAAATAAATTTTAATGGTGATTATATTAGTAAATTAAAAATAGCAGGAGCAAAAGTTGACATATTTCAAAAAGCGACAAATAGCTTTTATGAATGCTATGACTGTTTGTGGCACGGTTGTATAAAATGTTTTAAAACTGAAACGATTAACAATAACAATAATGGATTGATGGGTGATTTATATGAGAAAACATAAATGAGAAATACAGAATATGGAAAGCTGAATGTGATTAGTAGAAATGTGGGAATGTAATTGGATTAACTCAACAATATGTGAGATACTTAAAAATTTAAAACAATTACCAGGAATTGTTGACCAGAATGAATAAAGATTCATAAAAATTAAAAACTGATGCTTCCTTTTTGTGTCAAATGTGCATAAGAGAAATAAAAACCTAATCATAACAATAATGAAAGAAGCTTTATTGAAACTTGGATAATTGATAAAGTAAATAAACCCATTGAAATAGAATATGAAATTTTAGATGTATAAGAAATGTGGAATTTTGAGGAAAAAAGCAACATGATGTTTAAAAATTACATAAAAGATTTTATAAAAATAAAATTAAAAACCAGGAACTGTGATTTAAAAATTATATATAGTAGCACTCAATGGAAAGTTGGATATTGATTAGGATTCTAATAATGTAGAAAATGCTGGAAAACATGTTGTTGCTAAAATGTCTAAATTCATTATGTGGATAATTTGGACAATGTCAAAATATGAGTAAAACAGAGTATGTCACAGATGTACAAGATTTTATGAAATACTACTGGATGATTGATTAGATAAGATAGATATAAATGTTATTAATTAAAATATTGTGCAGATGATCTAGCATTTCAAAGATAATTCTGTGGAAAACAATACTTTTGTAGCAGCATTCACTAAATCAAATGCAAGACTCAGGTTATATGATATGTAAGACAAACTAGGACATGCTTTGTATATTTTATTATGGACAGTACAGTATTTGTTAGATAAACTAGGAGATGCTGTTGTATATTTTGCTATGGACAGTACAGTATATATTGATAATCGCGAAAATACTGTGGAATAGGCTGCATGTTAGGTAAGTGGGCCGATTAATTAGGAAGAAATAAAATGATTACAAACTGACTTCAGTTGGACCAAAAAGTTATTATTTTGTGGATAATGATGGGAAAACACATTGTAAGGCAGTGGGGTTCACTTTAAACTATATAAATATTAAAAAATTGAATGGCGAATCTATGATAGGATTAATTGATTATCAAGTAAAGAATAAAATACAACTGGAGTACAATCAAATGAGTAGTGATGTAAATACTAAAAACTTAGTCAACAAATAACGTAAAAAAGATTTTAATTTCAGTATCACAAGAGAACTTTTCTAGGAAGTTATGATACAATACCATACAGTTCTTAAAATTATTAATAAATTTTTATTCTGTGTAAATGGAAGCCTTTCTGAAGAAGCTCAACAACATTAGCAATGCAGATTAGTTGGCTACAAGTAAAATGTACCCAGACAAAAGAGATTTAAGTAACAATTGGGTATGTTGAGTGCACTAGGCGTGTTTTTAATGCACAACCTTTTTGACGAATTAGTAAACAAGTTAACAGTAGCTACCCTCAATTTCTTTATTAATTCGTCAAAAGATATTGTACATTAAAAACACTCGTGCTAACTTTGTTGCTGTGTATTTCCCTCGTGAGGCACTGTATTGGACACCTTACTTGAGTTTCTGCTGTGCAAATATATAATTATTAACACAGTAAATGTTCTTATTATTAATATTAATCGAATTAATTACGAAGCCTTAAGATCTTGTTAGTTGTCGGTCAGTGGTGGCGTAAACTTACGTCGATTTTGCTTGCTTTACGCCATAGAGATTTACGGAATTTCTTCCACCATGACTGTTTCTCATTTCTGACCATGAATAAAATACTGATTTTTATCGGACTTCCTCTTCAGATGCAGGCAACTACAGTGACATGACATTAGCATAGTGCGCGGAAGAAAAGAAAACTTTCGTGGTTTTGCACTAAAAAGAACTCTCACACTTCATACTTTCATAAAAAATATTATTCAGGTAACACAATGTATACTACACGCTTCTCACAAGAATACGTCTTCTCCCTATGAGAACTAAAGACACAGTCTTCTAAATTACTGACATAAAAATTGAATGGAGTGTCCATCATTTGTCATTCGCCTTCCGGCGTAGCAAAATACATCTTTTCCAACGCTTACAGCGGTCGCGCTAGTGATTATTAGCATCGGTTTTAAATTTTTGTTCTAGCTTGTTGGGGCTTTTCTTTGTGTACCTATACACTACCCAGTCGGCAATATCATTATCTTCGCTATCTAACCATTTACTGAATTCAGATTCTCTGTTTTCTGCTTTTTCAATAAAGTTTTGCTCTACATTTTTATTTGTTTCTACTGCAAGATTATCAAAGCATTCAGTTAGTGACGCTACATCTTCCTTTACAGCCAAGCACCCAGCTTCTAAAGTTTCTAGTGGCATGGACAATGACTGTATCCAGTTCCGGTGAACTTTTCCATGACCTGTTCAATTCTGGAGTTCCATCCTTTATTTCGCTTCAGCGACTATTTCCTATTACGTTCTCTCTCGCATTCTGCTTGCAAGCCGTCGCTTTCCTTCCCACATTCTCCTTATATGTGATCGTGTTCTCTGTCACAATTTTCTAACTCACGTAGAAGTAAAGCGAATGGGTCTGTTATAGGCAAACAGATAGGCCTATTCTGTAACCCATCGATATCACTTTCCACATCTTGTCTTTCCGGTGTCTCACCACCTGTACCTTCCATCATAGTGTTTTCTGTAAAACAAGGTGCACCCAGTTCGCGAATTATTCGGGTTCCTTGACGAATATCGTCTTCAGTATGTCCACTTAGGTTATCCACTTCAGTGTCTTGCTCTATTTCTGGTGCAAACTAGTCTTCGCTAGCTTGCTGATTTATCTGTTGCCTATACACTTCCATTGCCAATTTAATTGCGCCATTAGGATGGTATTGATACATGATACCACATGTTCCAGTTGACCGCTAGTACCTCAACATCTGAGCTGTTTACGACATCTTCTTCCTGCCATATTTCTGTCCATTGGCTTCCATTTATGGTCCACATCACCAGTAGTAGGCTGATCTGCCACATGGGTGCTGTAAGCTCGTAATACACACACATTAGAAAAAGTGAGACCTTCAGAGGCGGTGGTCCAGATTGCTGTACACACCGGTACATCTAATACCCAGTAGCACGTCCTCCTCCACTGATGCATGCCTGTATTCGTCGTGGCATACTATCCTCAATTTCATCAAGGCACTGTTGGTCCAGATTGTCTCACTCCTCAACTGCGATTCGGCGTACATCCCTTAGAGCTTTTGGTGGGTCACGTCGTCCATAAACAGCTGTTTTCAATTTATCCCACGTATGTTCGATAGTGTTTATGTCTGGAGAACATGCTGGCCACTCTAGTCGAGCGATGTCGTTATCCTGAAGGAAGTGATCCACAAGATGTGCACGAGGGGGTGCGAATTGTCATCCATGAAGACGAATGCCTCACCAGTATGCTGCCGATATGGTTGCACTATCAGTTCGAGAATCGCATTCACGTATAGTGAAGCCGTCACAGCGCCTTTCATGAACACCAGTGGTGTACGACAGCCCCACATAATGCAACTGCAAAACATCAGGGAATCTCCACCTTGCTGCACTCGCTGGACTGTGTGTCTAAGGCGTTCAGCCCGATCGGGTTGCAAACACGTGTCCGAGTATTGTCTGGTTAAGACATACGCGACCCACATCAGTGAAGAGAACGTGATGCCAATCTTGAGCGGTCCATTCGGCATGTTGTTGGGCCCATCTGTACCACGCTGCGTGGTGTCGTGGTTATAAAGTTGAGCCTCGCCATGGACGTCGGGAGTGAAGTTGTGCATCATGCAGCCTACTGTGCACAATTTGAGTCGTAACACGACGTCCTGTGGCTCCACAAAAAGGATCGTTCAACATGGTGGCGTTGCTGTCAGGGTTCCTCCGAGCCATAATCCGTAGGTAGCGGTCATCCACTGCAGTAGTAACCCTTGGACTGCCTGAGTGAGGCATGTCATCGACAGTTCATGTCTCTCTGTATCTCCTCCATGCCCAATCAACATTGTTTTGGTTCACTCCGAGACACCTGGACACTTCCCTTTTTGAGAGGCTTTCCTGGCACAAAGTAACAATGCGGTCGCGATCGAACCGCTGTATTGACAGTCTAGGCATGGTTGACCTACAGATAACACGAGCCATGTACCTCCTTTCTGGTGGAATGACTGGAACTGATCCCCTCCGTCTAGTAGGCACTGGTCATGCGTGGTTGTTTACATCTTTGGACGGGTTAATGACATCTCTGAACAGTCAAAGGGACTGCATGTGTGGTACAACATCCAGTCAATGTCTATCTTCAGGACTTGTAGGAACTGGGGTGATGCAAACCTTTTCTTGATGCGTTTATGTTAATCACAACGTTGTCATGTTCAGCGTCTGCCTAAAAATCATCTATATATACTTTAACTTCAATATGTGAAGCAGCTCGACAAAAATTCGTTTTGTGCGTCTTAGCAAGTTCTTACAGGTGGCTGCTAGAAGAAATGGGCTACAGCTAATTACCAAAGGTAGCTGGATGAAGCGATATGTAACTATTTCGCCACATGTAATACACCGGGTGATCAAAAAGTCAGTATAAATTTGAAAACTTAATAAACCACGGAATAATGTAGACAGAGACCTAAAAATTGACACACATTCTTGGAATGAACAAAGTTCACAAAATGTCCGACAGATGGCGCTGGACAGCAAAACGTCAGTAACTGCGCATGACAATCGTGTTTAAAAGGAACTGTAATGAGAGAGAGAATCAGATGCGCCAGCAGTCGCAGCATGTTGATGTTACCTGAAAAGGCGCTTTTAGTGAAGCTGTATTATCAGAATGGGGAATGTGCTATTTTAGTGTTACGATCCTATCGCCTTAGGAAGGGGATTCGAACGGGCCGACCGAGCACAAGGCGTAATGCTACTGAGACAGTCCAGGAAGAAATGGAGACTGTAGCAGGTTCGTCTATGCGCGGGGAAGTCAGCGCTCGTGCTGTCGCACGTCGCACCGGCATTTCATTACACTGCTGTTTGGTTGGCACTTAGGCATATCCTCCGATGCTATCCGTACAAAATCCATCGGCGTCATGAACACCTGGCGACTTAGTGAAGCGGAGTGTTGTGGATTGGCAAGAGAGCCAACCCGGTTTTGAGAGGAAGCCGAAAGGCACGCGATTTAGCTCACGCAGGCTGGCGTCAGGTCTGGAACAGGTCATGGAAATTAGACTAGCAAAAAAGGACGTAGCTGTGGAACACTTAACTTTGATCCATAAATGGTGAACATCGCTCTTGATGGTACATTATTCATAATCTCAATAGTAACTGGTAATGGCGCCTTGCTAGGTCGTAGCGAATGACGTAGCTGAAGGCTATACTAACTATCGTCTCGGCAAATGAGAGCGTATTTTGTCAGTGAACCATCGCTAGCAAAGTCGGTTGAACAACTGGCGCGAGTGCTAGGAAGTCTCTCTAGACCTGCCGTGTGGCGGCGCTCGGTCTGCAATCACCGATAGTGGTGACACGCGGGTCCGACATATACTAACGGACCGCAGCCGATTTAAAGGCTACCACCTAGCAAGTGTGGTGTCTGGCGGTGACACCACACGGAGGGCATTTGCGGTGTGGGCGTTTCAAAAGATGGCGGAAGATGACGATTGGTTGAGTAACGTGTTGTGGATCGAGAAGTTCATTTCACGCTCCGAGGGTCTGTCTACGCCCACAACTGCAGAATTTGGGCTACCAAAACTCATAGAACTGTCGTGGAAACTCCATTGTACGACGGGAAAGTGATGGTATGGGTTGGATTTACCACATCTACCGTTATCGGGCATTTTTTCTGTGATCGCATCATCCCCAGCCTGGCTGATAGACATATGCTGTAATGTACGATGTTTATGCAGGATGGCGCTCCACCCCATATTGCTAGACGCTTGAAAGATCTCTTGCGCGCTTCGTTTGGCGATGATCGTGTTCTCAGCCGCCACTTTCGTCATGCTTGGCCTCCCAGGTCCCCAGACCTCAGTCCGTGCGATTATTGGCTTTGGGGTTACCTGAAGTCGCAAATGTATCGTGATCGACCCACATCCCTAGGGATGCTGCAAGACAACATCCGACGCCAATGCCTCACCATAACTCCGGACATGCTTTACAGTGCTGTTCACAACATTATTCCTCGACTACAGCTATTGTTGAGGAATGATGGTGGACATATTGAGCATTTCCTGTAGAGAACATCATCTTTGCTTTGTCTTACTTTGTTATGCTAATTATTGCTATTCTGATCAGATGAAGAGCCATCTGTCGGACATTTTTTGAACTTTTCTATTTTTTTTTCTTCTAATAAAACCCCACGTCATTCTAAGCATGTGTGTCAATTTGTACCTCTCTATCTACATTACTCCGTGATTTATTCAGTTTTCAAATTTATACTGACTTTTTGATCACCCAGTAGTTTCCTCATTGATCTATAATTACTCTGAACCGGACAAACCTCATGTGATCTCTGTCCTTCCTATGAAGAACTGACTGTAGAAATGCTTGTTTGATATTGGTAATTAAGGCTGCAGGACATAGAATCTCAGTAATAATGAATGGATTCCAAGGAGTAGTAGGGCGCATTTCTAAAGGGTAATTCAATGAATAGTTCTTCTTGTATGACAAACTGCCGAATACAATTCTCCATTTGATGACACACAGATTTTCTTTTTTTACTTCATGATGTGGCATATAAGGTGTATCACGTAATCTGTCCCGAATGGGAAACTTCCACACACGCCACTTTGTCGCAGTGTATTGTTTCCGCCTCAAAAATCTCTTTTTGGTTAATGTCCTTTGTAAATTTTTCCTCCAGTGAAATAAATGTTTTCCCTGCTTCCTGAATAATACTAGGCACCATGATCCTGGGTTTTCTGGAGAAAGAAACCATTTTTCTTTTGTCTTCGACGCAGTAGGGTTTTCAAAAGTCTGAGGCCAAGTCCTTCAGATTCCGGATTCGAATTTCTTGTTTGTTGCCCTGCGATCCCCATTACTTCTCGCCGTCGTTTGGCATCACAAGGTTTCGCATAGTGCTTCATTTGCTCTAGCTAAGAATCTAGCCTATAGTTGAAGGTACCAGAACAATGTTAGTCCAATCGGGAGAGAGGGATGGGGAGAGAAATTTTAATTTCCGATAATAATTTCCTCCGACAAGGGTCTCGAGCTTCCCTTGGGACCACTAACTGTACTCTCAATATTGGAAGATACAATCGGGACCCTGGAAAATGAGTATGTGCTTCCAAATGCATCACAGACTTCATGGAATTTCTCCAGATCCCCTTCAGGGAGAGTCCTGCAACTCTTTGAAGTAGCAGCTATCGCGTCAGAGGTGTTGATACATATTTCAATATGTTCTGTAGTTCTTAAACACAGCTTATCAATGAGAAACTTGGAAATGAATCTTGGCTCACTACCACTACCCAGAACGCAGTGAGTAAATCTGCTTAATCTTCTGGGCTCACTGATTCAAACTCGAGCTGTCTAGAGACAAGTAAAATCTGCTGAACTTACGTCGATTTTCCCCACAGAAGTAGCTGAAAAGGTGTCAGTAGAGACAGCTTTGTGATGGTGTTCACTACACCCACAGCACGAGAATTTGCTGTTTTACTGCTGTTTATAGCATTATAACACGGGTTTAGACACATAAAAAAATGGTTATGTAGATTTAATTTATTTAATTTTGTTGGCTGTCATTCACTAACTTGCAGTCTTGCGCCAAATGAGTCAGAACTAACAAAATACACGATATAGTCGTACTTTTCGATTAGGTTTTAGCGAGTTTTTAGCTTGCCTTGAATCTATGTGAAGTAACTAACAAAATACACGATATAGTCGTACTTTTCGATTAGGTTTTAGCGAGTTTTTAGCTTCCTTTGAATCTATGTGAAGTATCACTGCAGTGTATGTGAAGTTAGATGACAAGATATTCTGAACGAATTTTTGTGCAGTAAGAGCACCATGAACTCCTCCTTCCAGGAAGTTCAGTAACTTGAAAAATCTGGTTCTGATATTCCACTTCTTCTGTCATGAATAATCTATTTCAGCACGAAACGATCAGAGAATTTTCGGAGTGAGATTTTTTACAACGTGCTACGTCGTCTTCTCCTAGGGCATGCAGTGCTTGAATACGACGGTTACATTCCGGGAGTGTACTGTTCATGACGCTGCTGACTGTACAGGGTATCCGAAACAATTGAGGGTGCATCTGTATAATGCAACTGCTACCTTAGTACCTATTCAATAACATTTTCTTTGTTTCCTCGTAACGTTAGCTGTTATAGTTATTTCACTGCCTAACAACTTCGGTTTGCTTGATAGAAGCCCACACAGAAAAACGATGTTTGTTTATTGTAGAAAATGACGAGAGTTTATCAATGGTCGATTCAAATTGTTTGCAAGAGTGGTACGGCATTTCAACTTCTCTATAAAATGGCTCAGGCATAATGGCTACCACCCAGTGCACTGTGTGGATACTAATGTGACGTGACATACATTTGCAATGTCAAGGCTGAAAGTTTTCAATCTACTGCCTTTGTAGCCTTGTGCATAGCACGTTCAGTTTTATGTATTACAACTGACCTCTATTGAGTCTTAATACAAGAAGCTACTGGAATCTATGTTTTATTTTGTTGCCGTAATATTTACTAAAGATCACTTAAAAATTCGTCGCACGCGAGAAAATGATTATCTGAATTAAGTGATATCTCTGACTTAACGACTGAATTATGAGAAAAGATTTCTTGTAAGAAACTCTTTTTCGCTTGTATCGATTTAATCTCTCTCTGTCTTAACAGGCACTGATTTTCAGCTCAACCCAAAGTTACTAAGTAGCTTTGGCTTAAGTGGTTGCATATATTTATTAAAACTCAATGTAGGCCATGTGACCTAAGGAAAGCGTCATACTACAAACCGACAAAACTATGTGCAGGTTCTGGTAAATGGTAGATACAAGAAATTGACATTAAGAATGGAAATAATTTCACTGTAACACGCAAATCCACTCTAGCTTCCAGTAGCACAGAGAGAGCCAAGGTGTGCCAAACTTTATATGTGCAGCGTGTGTGGGCCGCGTGTGAGTCAAGGCCCAGCTTGTCACTCGGCTTTGTTCGGTCCTTCTCGGAAGGTGCGCCATTTTGTGGTCGGCACAACTCTCTGAGCTCAGCAAAACTGTGGTGTCAGTGCTGTTTCCCCTTCACTGTTTGTTTGCGGTGTGAAGGACGTTCACAGATACAGTGGCTGTTCGCACAGAAAGAGGCAGTCTACAGATCTATCGTCACAGTCCTTTAAAATGAATGTGAATGGGAAAAGAGAAGGATGAGAATTCTCAATTTGGATAAGCGACGGGCATTGTTTACTCGCTGTGAAACTACATTATAGTGCCATGCAGAAAGAATTTAAACTTGTAGATAACAATGAAACAGCGAAAAATTACAACGATCAACACACTGTATTCATTATTTTATACATCAAGAAACACTTTGCGTTAAATTTACAAGTGTGGGGCACTTGAAACTGGTGATATGAATAGCGAAATTTTGGTGGTTCCTCCCATTATTCCATTGTCACTGCAACAGTTTTCAGTGGAAATGAACAGAGAGTGTGGGGACGTCTTACATTACTGCAAAGTTAGTTTATTCAGTTAGGATGCAAGCCTGGAACGGTTTTTCGATTTAAGTCTCACTCTTGTTGAATTTGTGAAGGAAAAGGAGTGTGGGAAAGAAAGATAGAGCATTTGCGACGGATTGTAGGCTGCACATTTTAAGTGCACTTGACTGCACGCTGCCAACAGTACGACTTTGCGAGTTAACTTCACTCTGATATGACAGGTTACATTTAAAAAGAATTTCGCGTTGTAGAAGGGTCACATTCTGACAAAGGCAATTTAGTTCCGTAAGCTCACTAGTGTTAAAGAAAGAACAAGTCACGATTACATGGCAAGTTGAGTGTGAAACTCGGTGAAGTTTTCTCCGTATGCCAACAGTTTGTACCGGAGATTGTACCAAATATAATTATTTAGTACTGAAAATTTGTTTTGTTTGTGATCTACGTTGTTGAGAAATGTAAAATATATCTGTATGTCGTGTGCAGTACGAATGTACTGACATTAGTATATGGTGTGTTCGCTGTTTTCACCTCTTCACCATCGTCACAACTCAGACCGCGCGGCGTGGCGGTGGGGGAACTGCGAAATGAGGCTGACCGCTTTGGCACTCGGGCCCAGGCACGGCCTGTGAGCCGATGTCTTGGGTGTCCTTCACTAAAACAATTACAGTGGCCACATTTAACTTTAATTCTTTAAATTACTAAAAGGGTAGGAAATTCCATAAAGAAACTTAAATGATTCTCTTTCGACAATAATTTTTTCCAATTAGAATGTCATATGTAATCCAATTAGAACATCATATGTAATCTCAACCAGAACAAAAGCAACAACATAACTAGTTATATGAAACATGAAAAATGAAGCAAAATGATAGTGCTGCCCCTTATGGTGTTATTGACACTGTACATAAATCGTATCTGGATCCATTTGCATGGTATGCACATATAATTACTTAAAAAACCGAACTCTTTCTTAAAATACTAAGTGGTTCATAAAGAGGCGCCACACTGTATACACATGGTGTCTCTCCTAAGAGCCGTCAGGCGTTTTTTCTCTGGTGTGTCGACAGGTATTTGCAATTTAGTTTTTGAAACTTGTAGCTGGAGTCAGTCCACACAAATAGTGCACATCACGTCTTTCATGAGACGCCCAGCGTTGACGGAAAGCGTCGGTTTCTTTTTCATTACAAAAAATAATTGTATTTAAAGTGGAACTTTCGACAGACCAGTTGCAAATGAGTCTAGTGTGATACTCGTTTGATCGATATGTGTCAACAAGATTAGTAAAACAAGAAGAATAGCCAGTACTGCAGCACCGACAACACAGCCCTGGCCTGCTCAAATTCAAATGGCTCTGATCACTATGTACAAACATAAAATGTGGAAAGAAGTGGTATGCTGAAGTATGATGAGAAGCATTTGAAACGTTAAGGATGAAGGGTCCTTGTTAACGAATAACACAATATGCAGACCAGTTGAAGACAGAGGTCTGTAGATATGGTAGTCATAGAAACTGGACAGATATACATATTGTGGCGTCACTAGCTAGTTTTGGTAGAATGTGAATAATTTGTAAGGAGCTGCAGTGTGCCACGGTGTCAAGCTACAGCTGGGTAGTGTATATAATGTGGCATCAAATGGGGCTGGACCCTCCAGTGGTAATAGTAGGAGCAGGTGGCACGGTGTCATCATATCAGGGCGTCCACCAATATAGCTGAGCAGCCAGTGCAGCAGGTTGTGATGCAAAGGGCCTGGGTTTGATTCCCAGCCTGGTTGGAGATTTTTCTTCACCTGGGGTTTGGGTGTTGTGTTTTCCTCATCATCATTTAATCCCCATCGACATGCTAGTCACCAAAGGGGCCTCAACAAACAAGACTTGCACCAGGCTATTATGCTGCCTGCAGGTGGGGCTCCTGGCCTAGCCACACAAATGCACCAGGGCAAGACTATTGTTATGATCTGCGTGCTTGGTGAGGTGTTATAGTGTAAAGAATGCATCTCAGAACAGACACTGTTGGAGTCCAGCAGTACCAACATGACATCAGTGCCAACCTATACGGCGAGACGACTGGACATCACCAGCCGCAGCTGCAGACTCGAGACTGGGTCAGCCCTGCTGCCTCCAACACTTGAGTCTCCTTGTTGGACTTAGTGCCACAGCAACACCAACCTGCCGTCAACACCTGCCACAGGGCAGTGGGTCGTGTCCCATGCATGGCAGGTGTCATTCGCCATCGTGGTGGATGCCACCATGCCACTACAGAATGCTGTCACAGCACAACTTGGAGCGCCACTGACGTCAAGGCCGAGGCCCATTGTTAGGCTGTTCCTTTTCATCAGGGTGGAAGCCAACAAATGTAAGCCTTTGCTGACCTAGGTCGCTGTAGTGAGCTATGTCTGTGTCACGTTGCTAATGATGTGATGTGTATCTGAAACTAATAAAGTATTGTGTCTCAGTCGCCAGTATGTCTGCTGATCCCAGCCAGTCTATGACCGCAACACTCACCCTACAGTGCTTGTCGAAGTTGTAAGTGGTCTCCAGAGAGTTGGTGCGACTGCATCGAACAGTGGATGGTGTACTACCCTGCACAGGGCATTGTCCAAACCACAGCCTATGATGTCTTCGCTCTGGGGTTGGCGAGACTGTTGTTTTTGTAAGCGGTAACGATCATGGGTCACGAATTAAATGTAGTAGTAACTGTAGAGCTGTTTTTGTAAGGATTGAAGAAGCAGTGGGAATATCTCAGTTTAAACGTAATTCTAGGGATGGAAGGCTGGAGCCTGTGTGAACATTGCAGTTCACAAATCTTTGATGATGAATGGAGGTCTGTAGATATGGCATACAAACTTTAGTGTCACTACCTAATTTTAGTAGAACTTGAATACTGTGTAAGGAGCCGAAGAGTACCCATATGTCAGGTTACTGCTGGGCAGTAACAGTAGTGTAATTTACTTGGGCATTCTGCCCCTTGTGGTGAATCTGCTTTATTTTACTTGGCTACGCATATGACTTAACAGTTGCGGAACCCTAGGCAAAGTAGGGAGTCCAAGGGGCTCACGATTAGACACAAGTAATAAGTGTGGTAATGGGATTAGCTAAGGAGCCCTCTGTTTTATTGTAATGTTGTTATGGCTGAGTCCGTAAAAATGAGTAACGGTGATGCAGTGGCGAAATGAGGGACACAAGGTGTCACTTCTGGGAAAGCTCTACAATAATTGGTTAATCAGGGGGTGCAGTTGAAGGCAAAGAAAAGTGCATCACTGATAACCTAACGGAATAGGAAGAAGAGCTGCTGTTGTTGAAGGCACAGAGTCTACAGCTGGATAAAGTTGTAGTGAATCCTGTTACTCCCTTTCTCGCTAAGTCTTATGAGGACGTGTTAGAATTTGTAGTGGCTCTCCTGTCATCAGGTGATATAGGAGATTGGCCTGACAAACATTTATTACAGATAGCACGATTACACATACCAGAGCAAGGAAAGACATTTGTACATTGCACGGAGGCATTGGACAGAGCAGAAGCTTTTGAGCAGCTAATGCAGGGACTGGTGCTGAGGTATAGCAATCAAAATTGCGCGTGGGTACTTCGTGAAAAGTTGAGTGGTATGCCATAGAGGCCTAACGAAGCAGTGCAGGGTTTTGGAAATAAAACTAGAAAGCTTAATGTACATACCCATGAAGACATAAGCAAGGTGTTACTGCCGCAAGCCGAGAAAAGGGCACTTTCTGCTTCCCTGAGGGGTTTGGTGCCAGAGATCTCTAGGAGAGTGCGTAGTGTTGTCCAGCAGTTACGTTACCATTGGAGCATGTTGTGACAGAGATACGAGATCGTCCAAGTTTATTCACAGCAAGTGTACGTAGTTTTAACTGTGGACATACAGAGCAGGTGCAGATGTAGTGCTGCTAGTCACATAATAACAGGAGAGGTATGGACTATCAGTGGTTTGTTGGGAGTTGCTGTAGAGACGGTATAGACCACCAACAGTGTCACACACTGCGCAACACAATTAAAAATTCACTTTTTCGAAACCATCTAATTGCCTACTATTGAGACGTGTAGGTTTTAAATTCAACTCAAAACTGTCTACAACCTTCCTCTGTAACGGAGCAAAAGCGTGGCATCCTGTGACGTCACCCTCGGTGTCGACGGCGCTTCAAACAGCAAGGTGTAGACACATGTGGAACATAGGCCACAGATCAGAAGTTCATGTGAGTTATAAGGTGGGTTAATGATGTCACATTGGCACCCGCCAAATTTCACCAGAACTCTGCTCAACGCTACCACGGACATGTCACTCGACGGGGAGGTCGTCGCACGTCTCCAACTCGCATTTCAGCCCTCCTATTGACGCCTCTGCGATAGAAGTTAAAACCGCTACACTGAGCCTTTTTTATGGATCGTCGAGGAAAACATTTTAGACACACCACCGCTCCGAATCGGGACCAAGAGGACTCATGGGGTGGTATAAATGGCGTCAATGAAACCAAACCTTTCCCCAGAGCGTCGATTGACACACACAGATTTTCCACAGTCGAAAACGACAGTTGGCAGTGAGATGAGCAATAGGACGACTTGCGTGACAACGTTCGACTCTGGAGGCACCCTCTGGGCGTTTCAGCCCTACTCTAAGGACATCGTGGGGCTGGAACAGCTATTTTTGCTATGGTACACAGGGTGGAACCACTAGGGACCGCTGAAACTCAGTGGACAAAATCTGAACCTGATACGAAGCAACAGATGGTGTCACTGATTTCTCAGCCCTCCTGCGGCGTTATCGTCACAGGGCAGGGGAGGGAGGGTGCATCATTAATATGTGCGTAAATAAAACTGCTGAGGCAAACTAATATTCCTCTTGTTGGGCAACACCTTCGGTGCCATCCACACACCTTTGTTGAGGACTTTACCAATGTAACTGCCAGAAACTTCTATACCAATGGCGGTCCTCTAAACACTGAAGGCAAGTAAACCACTCTTAAAATATGTCGAAGGGTTTTCCTAACCCTCAGGTGCTAGAGTAGCTGCAATGGTGAATTAGTGTCGAAATTTCCAGATTTCTGCCAGGTACATTTGTAGAATGCTCAACAAATGTGGCACCGTTGCCGAAATGGAGTGGGAGGGCGTACCTTCCTGTTTCATTCACGCACACGTTAACGTTGTACCCCTAAATGATCATGCCACAGGAGGGCGCAAAAAAGGAGGGCTGAAAAAGCAGAAACCCCCTTGGCTGCTACGGATCACGTAGAAATTTCGTCAAGTGGTTTTCAGAGTCCCTATCTGTTCCACTCTGTATGCCAGAGCAAAAATTGCAATCACAGTACACTCAAAAGGAGTGAGATCACGTTCTGTGTTGCTGCAGCCTAAGGATGTTCCTCTGTCAGAAACGTAATTGTGTCTTCCAGAGTAATCATGTAGATGTAGATGTAGGTGCTAAGTAGGATTGAAATGACCAGGGGGCGGCAGTAGTACGAAACGTGTGTGAAACAACTCCCCAAGGAAAGGGCTGGTTTCACTGACGCCCTTTCTGCCATCCCCTGAGAAATTTTCGTATCGATTGTAAGCGGCGATGTGTGTCAAATGGTTTCCTTGCAAACCCATTAGAAATTTCAATGGTGGGTATTGTAGTCTAGCCTCCATCAAAAAGGCGTGAAAAGAAGGGATGACATGCGACGTTCCTATCGTGTGACACGTCCGGGGTGACACTGGGCAACACTGCGGTGAAATTTTCTGCCATTGTGACGTCATTAATCCACCCCGCAACTCATTTGGACTTCTCAGCTGTGGCTTTTTCCCGCATGTGTCGACATCTTGCTGCCTGAAGCGCCGTCGAGTCCAAGTCGCCGAGTCGCAATGGGAGACAGTCACGGATTGTCGAAGAAGCCATGACTTAATTTTATCGTGCAGTTTAAGAGTAATGGTAGGGTTGGATGGGTACAAATAACCACCTGCTAAAGACTAGAAGGAACCCCAGAACCGCCGAAGGCTGTCCTCAGTAAAAATAAACAAACGAAAAACGAATGCAGAAACGCAGTGTGCAATAGTGGGTGTAATAGCTGGTAAAGGGTACACGTTTTTGTTAGACAAGCACACGCTGAAGGTAAGAAGGAACCCCAGATCTGTCGGATGCTGTTCCCGGTAAAGATAAACACAGGAAAAACGAATGCAGTAGTGGAATGTGCAATAGTGGGTACAACAGCTGGTGAAGGGTACCGAAACATGGGCATATGTATCGGTACCCTCGAGAGAGTTAGTCGGTGAGAGGCAATGGAAACAACTGCACTATAGGTCGAGTTGGGTGGGGGACAGTGAAGCTCAGTCACTGAGGTCGATAAGAGGCAATGGAACCAATGCATTCTAGGCTGAGTTGGGTAGGGGACAGTGATGTTCGACGCTGCGGTAGATGCTGAAGAAATTTCAGTTGCAGGCAACCAAGTTCAGGCAGCGTGTGCAAGTAGACTTTGATGTAAGCGATGGCTATAGCATGATCCAAGGGTAAGAGTTTCTGTATCAGCGTCACGCCATAGTTGACCTTCGATGACATGTGGTGGAGCTTCGTGGGAAAACATTACGGCTAGGGAAAGCTGTCGTCAGTTCCGATCCATCGCAAATGGAGTCTGTTGTACAAGATAACCCAGTTAAACTGTGAACAACGACATTAGGCCTTAATTCACATGATTGGGTGCTGAGTGGAACCGGGAAGTCGCTATGGGCGAATGTTAGGCCCGAGTTACCGACAGGTACATTTCGTGTAGTGGACCCACTGAAAAATAGTGACATATTAGATGCAGCTTCTTGATTAGTAAAGTGAAACATCATAAGCACACAGAAGAAGGACGGTGGTAGAGTAAAAGTCATCAATGTGGGTAATTTTTGTGCTTAGAAGGTTATGTTGTTAAAGAGAACTTTGTTGGTGGGGAACGAGTCAGCTGCATAGGAGGTGTAGGATATGAGGGGTGAGAGGGCATAGGATGCTGCTAAGACTGGGAACCAACTACTGGCGTACTGGAGGTCATATGGAATATGTCAGTCTCTGCAGCTGATTTTACAACAGGTTATTCATCAGCAGTTGGCTGACAGCATATTAGAAAAATTAGCGGTTCCTGAGAGAGGTGGGAATTGCAACTGTACCAAAAAAGTCTATGGATGGTTTGAGACAATATCGATTCTGTTGGGATTATCGCCATTTAAATAGGAAGACTACGACAGATGCCTACCCAACTCCAAACGTCACAGAGACTATTGATAATCTTTGGCAGTGTTGGGACTTCTCATCAGTGGCATTGAAGAGTGGGTATCATCAGTTAGAAGTGGCTCCAGAGGATAGAACGAAGACTTTGTCTTCAGCACCTTGGGGAAATTATCGCTATTTCCTTGGAGAAATTATTTGTTTGGTTTCAAGAATGCAGCAGCGACATTCCAAAGTTTGTAGATGAGGTGTTAAAAATACTGAAGTTTTGTCGATGCCAAGTGTATCTGGATGACATATTTGTTTTTGCATTGGGTGTTCAGTAACAGAAATATTCAAGAGATTACGAGCTGCATGCCTAACATTGTGTAGGGAGAAATGCCACTTTGTGTTGCAAGATTATTTGGGTGAAATAATTACTAAGGTTGGTGTGAGGACTGATCAGAGTCTTATATAGGCGCTGCAAGATTTTCCAGACCAGGAATGAGAAAGGAGCTACAATCTTTTCTGGGACCCAGAAATTTTTGTAGAAAGTTCTCAAGTGGGTTTGTGGATATGTCACGACTGCTTATGCAGTTATTATAGAAATATATCAAGTTTTTGTGATTTTAAGACTGTCAAGGTCGTTCGTCGAATTAATGGAGATACTAACGTTGAATCCAGTGTTGATGTTTCCAGATTTCATAAGGAATTTATATTATTATGTGATGCATCAGACCATGCCCTCGTGTGCAGTTTGTGCCTGAGGCTGATGGAGATGAACACCGTATCACATGTGTATTAAGACAACGTAAGGGGAACCAGAACGTTCTATCTTCTCCATGTTAATTTCAGCAAATACAAGGAACATTTTTAGCTGAAGCATTAAACTTACAGCTCCAAAATTTGGAGAATATTTTCAATGAGTACAAAGTTATAACGCCATGTTAAGTAATACTTATTGGTTTCTGATTTGCAGTTTTTTTAAATGTTGCCAATTTTTTCTCTAAAGTTTTGCATCTTTACTTCTGTAGCTCCTTAATTATACAATTTTTTTACAATTTGTTATAACAATTAAGGAAATTAAATAAATGGTATTGTAGTTAGTAGTTTTTAAGAAAATGTTCCCTAAATATGAAAATTAGAAAATTAGAAACTTGCAGCAAATGGCTACAAAGTCTTTTAATACACTCCATATGATGGGTCATCAGCATCCTCTTCTCTTTCTAGTGCTAGTTTTCTTTTCACAGGTCTCTGCTTCCGTTTTGCTACGTGTTGCAGACTTCTGTCTCTTCTTGCTGCATTTCTTAGTCTTTCTTCATCCGTTAGGCGCATTGCGAAAATGCTATTGTGCTTGGTTGGAAACCTAAGCATTTCAGCACATAACGTTTCCGGCACTGTATGTTGCAACTGCATCATACACTCCAAAGTGCAATCTGAAAAAAATTCTTTTCACGCCCTCTACTTCCATTGTTCAACTGTGCCATGAAAATTTCCCTCAGAACGTTCTTTATATTCCTCCTTGGTATTGGCCTTACATCTACAATGTTTGGAGAGAGTAGCAACATCAATAATTTTGCAACTGTCTGCACTGGTAGCTGTCACGATTCCATTTAGACATTTACGACCTCTACCTTGCCATGATCCATCCAAAGAAATAGTCGTTCTCCACAATTTCCATTATCAGTCACAGCCTCTTTAGCTGCTTTCTCCATCGTTGTTTGTGCAACATCTTCAGCAGAAGACCCTACCAATTCATTATAAAATTCGAACTTGGTTGGCGCTTTTGACAAGTTCATAATTCCACATAACATTGTTCCTCTAGCACTGCCCTTTCCTATGCTGTGCATGCCATACACTAGCCTAACATTTATGTCATACACCTTCTTTCCTTTGTTAACACTACTAGTAATACTATTAGAACTATAAAACAAAACTTCTCCACCAGATTTGTCACTCTTCATTAAGATTTTACATGTAAAACCAATGTGTGAAATTATTTTCAATTCGCGTCCTCTTTCTTTGCAAACTTGGAATAATACATTATGTTTCAAAGTATTTGACAGCAAGGAAATGTTAATATTTCATTCACATCATTACTGTAACTTTCAAATTTTTGTCTGCTATTAAAAGGTTTCTTGCTGGAAGAAGTTTTCTCACACAGATTGAGAGTGGATGGTGAAGCAGCATCTCCCTTAGAAACAACAAAGGATTTGTTGTTGCACTCATTGCGTCTTTACTTATACATTCGATTGCTGAAATGGGACATATTTATATCCACAAACAAAATATGTAAAACATATACGAGGAACATTCGTAAAATACTCAAAATTCCTGAACGTAACAACAAACACATAGCAAACATCACAAGTCCACAAACACGGCTTGCCATTTATGTTTGCGGATATGAACAATTACGTGTCACAGAGATAAAGGCCTACAACGTTGGAAAACAAAACACTGGCGGTTGCCACCACTAAACTCTGCCTAAAGACAGCGAGCAGTGACGTCAGAGATAAAATGCTAACTCGCTATGGCCATTTACGTGGCGCGACGCGGTGCATCAACTTTGAAATGGTAGAAAACACGCCAAGTGAAGCCTGACTTGTTTTAATCAGAAAAGTCTAAATAGTGTTACAAAGAAGAACCCCAAAAAACGTTAATTTTGACATTTTCATCGTTCCTGCTCCCCTTAATGTAACGGAGAGAAATTATGCAATGGCAGAGAGAGAGATGAGTGGTCTACTGTATGGTGTAACGTACAGCCTGTGTTACCTGTCTGGAAAGAAGATCAGTGTGGTGACAGATCATGCTGCTTTTAAATGGTAACTAGGTTTGAAGCCGCTATCCAGTAGGCTGACAAGATTGGCCTTAGAGCTCAGTGATTCTGAGTATGAAGTGAAAGGGAGGTTGAGGCACTAGGCTTGCAAAATAGACCAGCAACTTTTGCATGGAATGGACGACAGTAACATAAGCTACGTCACAGAGCCCCTCCCATCTCTGTGCCGCCTCCCTCTGAGGTAAAGTCCAGGCTGTACGCTGAGGCACCGGGAGGGTGACAGTCTCCCGCCGCCCTGACTTATTTCCCTGGCTGGCGCCGTGCTGTGGCATCAACTGGAGGAGACCGGGCTTCGAGTCTGCGAGCACAGCCCGTTTGACGGCTTTGTCATGCTAGCAGGGCAGGAGAGAGAAAGTTGCACATATCAACAAATACATCGATACATCGCGACATGATGCACTTCTACTTACCTTTCCTTACACGCCTACACCGGCCGCTGCAAGTGCGGTCTCCGCCACCGGTCTAGGTCCAGGGGCCATAGATCTGCGTTGGTGTGATGAAAATTTTGACAACACAGAATTTCCACGTCAGTTTGATGGTTAAATCAATGAGAAATGTTTCTAAAAAATTTTAAATCGAAAACAGCAAATGTCCATTGAATACTCTCAATTTAAGATGTACCTGTGGGGGAGAACAAAGAATTTTATTACAGGTATGTTCGGTGCTCTGCTTGCAACCACGCTGCAAATAGCAGAGAAGAAATTCCTCATGGTGACTCAATTCAGAACCTTGCGGACTTTTATTTCGCGAATCATTGGTGTCAAACCTTACAGTACCTACTGAGAAAAATGCGTGAGTAACGAATATTGCTCTGGATTGTTGTTCGCCGTTGAAACATTGTTATCCTGCCATTAGTATTATTCGTCAGTCTAGATGCTGATTAAACTGTGAAGGTTTGTTTAGATTGCCAAACGCTACACGGGCTCATAAATGAAATCTACGTATTAGTGACGATCATAAGGATTAGAGGCTGACAAAGAGATCTTTTGCTGACTAATTACGACGAGCAGCACCAACGCATCCCTGAAGGTATGTGCACAGAAAGAGCCCAACCAGTGGAGCATTGGCAGCTCAGTACCAACAACGACAAATTGTACCCCACTACCACTAAGGAAACTGCAATGGAGGAAGCTTTTTGCGAAATGCTGACCGCATCTGGCTGACTGCGGATCGAGGGCTGTGAGTGTTAGCCGTTCTGGGACAGTATTTGGATGCTTTCGTATCTGAGGTGAAAAGCAGACTAAGTGGTCGATAGTAAAGCACCGTATCAACACTGGACATCGTCCACCAATTAGCTAGCTCTTCTATGAGTCTAGGCAGTCGCCAGTCGGAAGACACATAATTCTGGTTGGAGATCCTGCATGGTCATTCAAATTTCAGACAGTCCTTGGTCCTCTCCTGGGCCAATTGTGAAGAAGTGCAGAATATGGAGTTCTTGCATCGACTGAACAAAATCTTGAATAACATGTCTACACATTGCCACGTAGTGATGACATCCTAAAGTGCATGAAAGTGGCAAAGTGTATCTCTAGTAATGATTTGCAAACAGACTCCTAGCAAAATGAGGTTGAGGAGCATGACCGGACCTTTGGCGTATGGTGGGTAACATGCTTAGTCACCATTAATGAACGAAGCCTTATTGCTATCGGGATGACACTGTCGCTTTTGGAAGACATCTGAATAACATCTAAACTGCCTACAACCTTTATGGGATCTGTTCAGACTGATTTCCGATTCCGAAAAGGTGCACCTTCACCACGTAGAAAACAAGAAGCTTTGAGCATTTAGTTCGTACCAAAGGAGTCCTTCCTGATCCAGTGGAAATAATAGCCGTAACGATCCTCGACACATTCATGATGTGAAAAGTTCTGGTTGTTGTTTTTTGGGGACGAGATCATACAGCGAGGTCGTCGGTATAATCGGATTGGGGAAGGACGGGGAAGGAAGCCGGCCGTGCCCTTTCACAGGAACCATCCCGACATTTGGCTGGAGCGATTTTGGAAAATCACGGCGGACCTAAATCAGGATGGCCGGACGCAGGATTGAACCGTCGTCCTCCTGAATGCGAGTCCAGTGTGCTAACCAGTGCGCCACCTCGCTCGGTGGAGAAGTTCTCTCACAATGTGCTCATACTACTTGCCATTTATAAGGAACTCCTGTTTTGTGTACCAATCCACTTCATTTGCGCGTATTTCTAGGAGCCTTAAAATCTTCCTGTAACGAGAGCCACAAACATGTTTGCTTGCCCTTAGGTTGTCTCTGACACTTCTGCACGTTTCATAACGAGAAAGCCGAGACAGAACGTTTCCCTGACGCTAGCGTTTGTGGAGTGGGTTCAGTTCTAATATTCAGGAAGGTGCTTCCGCCGTACTCTCCACATTCGAGATAAACTACCTGCACCTGAGAAAGTGTGTCTTTCAGTTAGCTGAATCATTAAAATGTTCTTGGCGTATTTATTTGGCTAACCATTCACCAGTGCGATGGACCATAACAACAGTGAAGAAGAAGGTACTGATCAAAGGAGGATTACAATTAAAAAAGGGAACATCGTATTAGAATTACTGTAACCTGATAGGGCAGAAATGTTTGGTTATCATCCCAACACATATACAGTCAGCAATTTTTCTACTTTTCCATGAACTCCAAAATCTCATCGCCTGGAATTCGTAAATACTGCCTTAGTCTCAGTTATCTTTGGGCAGGACTCTACCGATCTGTTAGACACTATCTGAGCTACTGTGAGGAATGCCAGCGATGGAAGCACCTGCCACGGCTACCTCCGGGACATCTGGCACCAATTCTGCCCGCAGCAGCACCACTGTACCGTACTGGTACCGACATCTAGAGGAGCTGCCCTAAGTTGACATATAATTATTTTGGCTGAATACCTCACATTTTATGGTTTCACCAAGGCAGTGTCACTTCTCAAAGCTTCGGATGTTGCTATGATCCATGTACTATACATCATTTTGAAGTATAGTGCTCCAACACTGGTCATAGAAAGGTTTCGTTGTTGAGGTTAGAATGTGAGGTGATTTCATGTTGCGATATCACCCACATGATGACGACTCCTCTCCAGGCACACACGATTGGCCTCACAGAACACTTTAATGAGACCTTGGCAGATCTATTGGAGATGCAGACTGATGTCAAACAGGAGTGGAATACAAAATGCCCCGTGTAACATTCTTGAACATAGCAGAAAAAGGGACTTCACGACAGTCGTGAGACAGAAATGAAAACAGATTCACAGCGCCCGTTTCATCGCGACAATACTCAGTACAGCTGCATGAAACACATCATCAGGACGAAAGAAGCAAGATAGCTGACTCATGTACAGACCTTAAACACAGCCACGAAAAAGAGCGAGAGCACTACAATGTCTAAGGCCATCCCGTGCGATACAGCCAGGTGGATTCCGTATGGACATTTATAGCTGTGTGGGAAGGTGGTCTCCAGGAAAAGATACTAAAGCAGATCTACTTTGTGCTGTATCGTATCCTTTGTCGGCTCTTAGATGCCACTTACAAAGTCGAGGATTGTGACCCCCTCATCAAGAGGACCAATATGTAGAGATGTCGTCCATGTACTTCATGTGACGACGTACTAGAGTCCTGAGGAGCAGATCAGCTCTGGAAGCTCCACATTAAAGGAAACTGAAGACCCCCTCGACGACTGTGAAGCTTTGTCAGAGCGACTACCTTCAATGTTTGCCATCTTGCAGTGGATGTGACAACACGACTGGAACGTGAGAATCCCAGTATTGTCATGCCGAGCTTCACTGACAGGGTTTAGATCCAGGGTGCTGCAGTCGGCTCCAGTGAGAACATCAGAAACAGCAAGTCGCTGTTTCTCCAGGAGAGGGAGAAATGCCGTGGACTGCACTGTATGCAATGTGGTGTAACGGTCAGCCGTCATTGACAGGCATGCCGATTATATTAGATTAGATTCCAGTTTCGTTCCATAGACCCAAGGATGAGATGATTCTCGTGGGTATGTAACACGTTAGAAACTATAACATAGAAAGCATAGAAGATTTCAATATAAAACTCACTTCCCCTATCATTTGTCAAGAGATGGTCAAAACATGTGCCTTCCTGCTTAGGTGAGGGATAACATGCTTTCTTATCATGCAGCTGGCCTGGGTTTGATTCCCGGCTGAGTTGGATGTTTTCTCCGTTCGTGTCCTAGGGATTGTGTTGTCCTCATCATCATTTCGTCATAATTGACACGCAGGTTGCCCAATGTGAAGTCACCTGAAATAAGACTTGAAACCCGGTGGCCGAACTTCCCAGAACTGGGCCTCCTGACCATCAATACCAAACGATCATATCATTTTGTCAAAATATATGATTACATCTCAGTAAATTGGAACTGATAATATTTGGAGAATTCATACACTGTCCAAAGGTGACATAGTTAACTACGTTTAATAAATTTATCATACACAAAATACCTAATCTTGACTGTTGTGACCAAGTGATGTCTTAACAGAATCTAACGTTTCTACTTAAGCTGTTCTAACAGTTCCTTATAACATACTCATCTGTAGAGTAGAAGGAATTCTCTACCAAAAAACGTGTTTCAAACTCTGCTTTAATTGTGTTTTATCAGAAAGTTTTTAATGGTGCTGGAAATTTACTGAAAATGTGTGTTCATGGCTATTGGATCAATTTTGCACCTAGTTGAGCCATTTTAGGTCTTTATGTACATTGTTCTCTTCCTAGTACTGACACTGCGTATTGAGCTATTGGTTGAAAAAGAGGCATACTATTAGCAACAAATTTCATTAAGAAATGAATGTACTAAGAAGCAATGTTTACGATACCCAGTTCGATGAACAGGTTTCTACGTGATGTTCCTGAATTTACTCCACAAATGATTCTTATTATACTCTTTTGAACTGTAAAAACTTTTTCTCGATTTGACGAGTTATACCAAAATATGTTCACACATGAGATTACAGAATGAAAGTAAGCAAAGTACGCATTTTTTTTTTTTTTTTTTTTTTTTTTTTTTTTTTTTTTTTTTTTTTTTTTTTTACATTTGTATCTCCTACATCTGACGTCATTAGCTTTGCAAATATAGACTTGCTTAGGCGCTTTATCAATTCTGTGATATGCCCTTCCCAAGTGAACTCATTATCGAGTTGTAATCCCAGAAATGTAACAATGTCAACCGCTTCTATCTGTATGCGTTCATATGTTAGACATATGCTGGGAGGAAGTCTCTTACAGGTTCTGAAATGCATAAGTTAAGTTCAGAGAAAATTTGAGTCTCGTAACAAATAAATACCCCACTCATACGGTTATAGTTGGTGGGGGCTTCAACCTTCCCTCGATATGTTGGCAAAAATACTTGTTCAAAACCGGTGGTAGGCAGAAAACATCTTCCGAGATTGTTCTAGGTGCTTTCTCCGAAAATTATTTCGAGCAGTTAGTCCACGAACTCACGCGAATTGTAAATGGTTGCGAAAACACACTTGACCTCTTAGCCACAAACAATCCCGAGCTAATAGAGAGTATCATGATTGATACAGGGATTAGTGATCACAAGGTCGTTGTAGCTAGGCTCAATACCGTTTCTTCCAAATCCACCAGAAACAAAGGCAAAATAATTTTGTTTAAAAAAGTGGATAGAGTGTCACTAGAAGCCTTTCCTAAGAGACAAACTCCATTCCTTCCGAACTGACTATGCAAATGTAGACGAGATGTGGCTCAAATTCAAAGATATAGTAGCAACAGCAATTGAGAGATTCATACCTCATAAATTGGTAAGAGATGGAACTGATCCCCCATGGTACACAAAACAGGTCCGAACGCTGTTGCAGAGGCAACGGAAAAAGCATGCGAAGTTCAGAAGAACGCGAAATCCCGAAGATTGTCTAAAATTTACAGACGCGCGAAATTTGGCACGGACTTCAATGCGAGATATTTTTAATAGGTTCCACAATGAAACATTGTCTCGAAATTTGGTAGAAAATCCGAAGAAATTCTGGTCGTATGTACAGTACACAAGCGGCAAGACGCAGTCAATACCTTCGCTGCGCAGTGCCGATGGTACTGTTACCGACGACTGTGCCGCTAAAGCGGAGTTATTGAACGCAGTTCTCCGAAATTCCTTCACCAGGGAAGACGAATGGAATATTCAAGAATTTGAAACACGAACAGCTGCTAGCATGAGTTTCTTAGAAGTAGATACCTTAGGAGTTGCGAAGCAACTCAAATCGCTTGATACGGGCAAGTCTTCAAGTCCAGATTTTATACCGATTAGGTTCCTTTCAGATTACGCTGATACAATAGCTCCCCACTTAGCAGTCATGTACAACCGTTCGCTCACCGATAGATCTGTACCTACAGATTCAAAAATTGCGCAGGTCGCACCAGTGTTTAAGAAGCGTAGTAGGAGTAATCCATCGAACTACAGACCTATATCATTGACGTCGGTTTGCAGTAGGGTTTTGGAGCATATACTGTATTCAAACATTATTAATTACCTCGAAGGGAACGGTCTATTGATACGTAATCAGCATGGTTTCAGAAAACATCGTTCTTGTGCAACGCAACTAGCTCTTTATTCGCACGAAGTAATGGCCGCTATCGGCAGGGAATCTCAAGTTGATTCCGTATTTCTAGATTTCCGGAAAGCTTTTGACACCGTTCCTCACAAGCGACTTCTAATCAAGCTGCGGGCCTATGGGGTATCGTCTCAGTTGTGCGACTGGATTCGTGATTTCCTATCAGGAAGGTCGCAGTTCGTAGTAATAGACGGCAAATCATCGAGTAAAATTGAAGTGATATCAGGTGTTTCCCAGGGAAGCGTCCTGGGACCTCTGCTGTTCCTGATCTATATAAATGACCTGGGTGACAATCTGAGCAGTTCTCTTAGGTTGTTCGCACATGATACTGTAATTTACCGTCTAGTAAGGTCATCCGAAGACTAGTATCAGTTGCAAAGCGATTTAGAAAAGATTGCTGTATGGTGTGGCAGGTGGCAGTTGACGCTAAATAACGAAAAGTGTGAGGTGATCCACATGAGTTCCAAAAGAAATCCGTTGGAGTTCGATTACTCGATAAATAGTACAATTCTCAAGGCTGTCAATTCAACTAAGTACCTGGGTGTCAAAATTACGAACAACTTCAGTTGGAAAGACCACATAGATAATATTGTGGGGAAGGCGAGCAAAAGGTTGCATTTCATTGTCAGGACACTTAGAAGAAGCAACAAGTCCATTAAAGAGACAGCTTACACTACACTCCTTCGTCCTCTGTTAGAATACTGCTGCGTGGTGTGGGAGCCTTACCAGGTGGGATTGACGGAGGACATCGAAAGGGTGCAAAAAAGGGCAGTTCGTTTTGTATTATCACGTAATAGGGGAGAGATTGTGGCAGATATGATACGCGAGTTGGGATGGAAGTCATTAAAGCAAAGACGTTTTTCGTCGCGGCGAGATCTATTTACGAAATTTCAGTCTCCAACTTTCTCTTCCGAATGCTAAAATATTTTGTTGAACCCAACCTATATAGGTAGGAATGAAATAAAATAAGAGAAAGCAGAGCTCGAACAGAAAGGTTTAGGTGTTCGTTTTTCCCGTGCGCTGTTCGGGAGTGGAATGGTAGATAGTATGATTGTGGTTTGATGAACCCTCTGCCAAGCACTTAAATGTGAATTGCAGAGTAATCATGTAGATGTAGATGTAGATGTAGACTGCCGATCGCCCATTCAAACCAAACCACCAGCATCTATTTGTCATTTAGTGGTTTTCATTTCTGGAAAGTTTCTGAAATTTGAAATGTTCATATAATATGGATTTTTCGATGCTGTAAAAACGGCAGCATTATCGATTCAGGAATCACTTGTCTTGATTCTGTATGTTCGTGGTTGTAACAAACACGCTTTCGATTGTAAGTGCTGTGGTAGACTGATGGCTTTGCTTTGAGGTTTTTGTCTCGATTGTAGTTACAACATTACACCTTGATAGTTTGCCAGTTCATTAAAGGACCAAATAGAAAAAACTCATACAGGTAATACCACTCTGGTTAAAAATTGATTTGAAGAGGTACCGTTAATTGTTACATTACCACAGATTAAAATTCATTATTACATTCTCACAGAATAACGTTCACTGCTCCTGCTCTTTTACAAAACTAAGGAAGCCGCAGTACTGTTGGCTATGGTGATGTGCCGCAGGCTGTCCTACGTGTCCTCCGACGCCGAGATGTATTTGTAGCGTCTGCCATTCACGCACGCACGCACACACACACACACACACATACACACACACACACACAGATACAGTTGGCAAAGCCAACATGTTATAATAGCAACATCGTTCCACCCACTGGTGGTCTGTTCGGTTACAATATTGATCCACTCCACAACTTTCGTTGCAAGTACTTTGGTGCACTGGGAGCCCCACACACATCCTCTTCAGTTACAGACCACTGCCTGACTCCTAGCTGTAGGCACCCTGCATGCCCACCACGGCTTGCCAACTTCCCCTGCGGTCTATGCTACCTCTGTCTGCCTACTCTGTCTCTCACAATTTAATTATATAATGCAAGTTTGTTCTACCAAAACTTATCAATTTATCAGCGGCTACAATATATTCACAATCAGACTTTACTAACTGAATAACTTTTCATTGTGAAATACTTTAGACAAATGTGTAAAATTAAGGACAATTATTTTATTGAAAGCGAGGACAACAAAATGATTAATTTGGTTATAGAAACTGTTGTGTATTCTGTGTAGTACACAAGAAACTCAAATCCATTGAGGAAGTAATTGCAGCTGCATCCAAGATTGTTTGGGCAAGACTCAATAGCAGGACTGGTCATAAATTATAATTGGATTCTTGTATTGGTAACCAAACTCACTTTGTAATGTTACTGAAAACTTGAGAGAGAACCATTAGATGATTATTATGTAAGTTTCTCAATCATATTGTAATCACTGGATGGGACTTTAATTCAACAACTGGTGGGTATAATTACAATTTTGTTAGTGGCAGACGTGACAAGGCATCCTGCGAAACATCAATAAATGCGTTCTCTGATAACTACCAACAACATATAGTTCAGAATTCCAGTCAAGACGGAAGTAGTGTATATTGGATCTAATGAAACAAATACACCTGATCTGTCTGAGAATGTCTAGAGTGAAACTTGTATCAATACCTATGAGGTAGCTGTAACAACAACGATTACCACTGTAAAAAGGGCAACAAAAACAATTCTATGGATTTATAAGTTCACTAAAGTAGATTAAGATGAAGAAATTGTTTTTTTCTGCTCAGGACAGGAGAATTTAGAGCAACTATGGCTCAAATTCAAGGGAATAGTTGACCATACCCTGGATAAGTATGTACCTGGCAGAACAGTTCGTGGTCGATGGGACGTTCCTTGGCATATGGTCACTGTGAAGAAGTTTCTAAGGAAACAGAGACAACCGCATATTAGATCTAAAACATGGAATACCGATGTACATAGAGGGTTGCTCATTTGGCTTTAAAGTACACAATGCGTGACGCCTTCGGTGAGTACCATAGTAGAATATTATCCAAAGATGTTTCACATAACACGAAGAAATATAGGTCGTATGTAAAGGCTGTTAGTGGCAACCGAGTTAGTGCTCAGAAACACATGGACAAGACAGGAACTGAAACTTTGGGTTTCAAGTGTTCCTTTACAAAGGCAAACTCACAAGTACTGCCCCAGTTTTATTCTCGTGCCAGTGCAAAGACGACTGATATAGACATTAGCGTCAGTGGCATTGAGGAACAGCTGAAGTCGTTACACTGAACAAAGCTCCAAGGCTTTGTGGAATCCCTGTCGGTTTCTATACCAGATTTGCGGCTCATTTAGAACCACTTTTAACCGTTATACATCGAAAATCACTCGAATAGAACTCTATGCCGTTTGGTGGGAAGAATGCACGGGTCATACGGGTGTCCACGAAGGACATCAGAACTGATCCACATTGGCAGCTATTTGTTGTAGAATCTCAGAACATACTCTGAGTTCAGAGACCTCCTCCATGCCAGCCATCACGGATTCTGTAAACATCGACGTCTGACGTCCAACTCGCTCTTTTTCCACATGAATCTCTGAAAGCCATGGATCAAGGCACTCAGATATGTGCAGTGTTTCTTGACTTCCAAGAGTTATTTGATTCAACAACATACATAATATTATCATCGACAGCACGTTCATATGGGCTGTCAAGACATGTTTTTGTTTACATTGAGAATTTGTTGGTAGGACGCACACAGAGAAATCCGTAGAATCTTGGATGGAGAATTTGAACTACACGAATCACCAAGAGCATACCATGAAGGGCAGTACAAATGATCACAGGCTTATTTGACTGCCTGGAGATATGTGGGAAAATAT
Source organism: Schistocerca americana (assembly GCF_021461395.2). Lineage (NCBI taxonomy): Eukaryota > Metazoa > Arthropoda > Insecta > Orthoptera > Acrididae > Schistocerca > Schistocerca americana. The sequence continues at coordinate 201,266,643 of NC_060127.1, forward strand.
TAACTGGGGACACTCCGAGAAAGAGGTCGTCGTACTTATTGCGAGAAACATGTAAGAAAATGTCAAGAACTGTCTTTCTGGGCAAAAGCTAAAAATATTCTTCAGATCGTCACATCTATAGTAAAGATAAGTTGAGGCAAAGGACAGTTCTCACAGACATGTCCCAGAAGCCTTCGCATGCTGCACCCATGGATGGAACACAAACAAACCTCTACGTGGAGAAAATGATAGGATTAAGCTTAAGTACAGAAACCGCACAAAATTGCTGACAAAGATAACTGTGGAGAGTCAGTAACAATTTGAAGCAAACAAAATGGCCTGAGAATTACGGGATTTTAATTTAGAGACATAGGTACCTGATTATTTACTAGCAGAAATATAAATTTGCTGGCTAACATATAAGACTTTCTGTACGTTTATATTTTTAAAGCCACAAAGTTGTGATTACTCTCATAATTTTCGTACCAGTGCAATTTTACTCTGGTTGACAAATTTCGTTTTTGTCCATTGTACAATTTTACATGAAAATCGCTATCGGTAAAATATAATTCATATTGACTGTATAACCGCGTCCTTTTTTATTCAGATACTTTTAGTGTAGAACAGTACTTGTTTCCTGGATTCCTTAAGGCATTCGATACAGTTTCACATTTTCGAATGAAGAATATAGTCCGAGCTTTCTGAGTATTGGCCCAGATTCGAGACTGGATTTAGGACTTAAAAGCAGATATGGACAGATATATTTTCAGGAGTACTCCAATGACAGTGTCACTGTTGTGATTTCCACTGTCCATTGTACATACTTTCCTGCTAATAGCTTATGACTATAAGTAATGCTACTTAAGTTTAATAATGCCAAGGTCATTGAAGAGATTTTTGCAACTTGCTGCAATAGCAACTTCACTTAATCTTTCTTGCCAAACATATCCACATGCTGGTACAACATCAGTCTGTTGTGCACCTCGATGTAAAAGACGTCTCATATAGAATCCCATCCAGTGTGGACCCCATTGATATCTACGTGCGAAACTTGAATTCTAACAATACAGCTTTTTTGTAAGAAGGGAAGTTGTTTGTTGGGAATCAGTGATAAAGCTTTTACTTATTACCCAGACTCTTCCTGGTACTGGTTTGTTTATGCCCTCCATCAGCTTACTTGTGTCATCGGTAAACAAACAGATTCTGAAGAGGCCTTCATACCTGTGGTTCATCCTTAGTATAGGTCAAGGTGTAATATCGTTCATAAACTTTTAATATCAGCAGCAGAAGTCTACTAGATATTGTAAGGTAATAATTTTCTACATTGCAGAATGACCATGGCGGAGCCCTTGTTCTCAAATCCAAAGAAGGCTACAAGCAGATCGGGGTTGCCAGCTTTATCTATGACAAGTGCGACGTACCTATACCTGGTGGCTTCTCCAGGATAACCCACTTCCTCGACTGGATCACAAAAACTGTTGCAATTACTGTTGAGTGAGAAGCTGGCATTGATAGTTACAGTGTTCCATTACTAGAACACATTCAATATGTATTTCAATGAAACTAAAAAAAAAATCAGCACATGACACTTAATAATAAGCCAAAAAAGATGTTCTCAGACCACTGTCCCCCTGAGTGACGGAGTAGATTGAACTGCGCTTGATTGCAGCATACACCATGTGCTTTCTGTGGATCAGTTGTTTTCCTCTCTGGATGTTCCCAGCAAGTGACAATATGTGACTGAAGAAAACTGTTTATCTCTGTGTCAACATGGATTCAAGGAATAAAATTAATATGTAACTATGTTTCTTTTTAGTAATTTACGGGTAGAATGTATTTAGAGAGTGTTTTAATATTTTAATGTAGTCAAACCTATCTAATAATTGTTATTTGTTTCATGACAGCAATGTAGTGCTATATTTTTTCCATGTACCGCTGGGTCTACATTTGGTAACGGCCTGTATTAAAAATTTCAGTGGAAATGTTTTCACATTTTTTTGCATTGGATATTAATTTTTCAGAATATTTCAAAGATTTCAGTTATTTTCGAACAAAAATACTAAACAGTTTGAACATGCCCTAGAACTTCAGTCATTTATTTTTTTAAGTTTCCTGTTTTCGCGTTATTTTGCTGTAGAACCTTGCATCGTTCACCAGTATAAATTCTTCATTCACAAAATCTAAGTCAGGACTCGTATTTAGCTTACATCACCACACTTTGGTCTGTCAGCAAAGGACAGACATTGAAGACTGAGTGTTTAGTGGTCGACAGTGACACTGTATGTTACGTGACACTGAGGGCTAAAGTCTTGTTTCACAGCTCTTCAGGATCACTCAGTTACTGATACATCCTGCAGTACTGCAAAGACTGGAGGAAGAAGAAGATGAAGAAGAAGAAGGAACACTACTTCCTGATAATGCATTGTCGGTCTATCTGACCGTGGCAACATGAATATTGTCATGTCATTCCTAACACATCCAGATGGAACCTATTCGAACATGTGTATATAGTTTTCAAAACGCAATTGCAGCCTAAATAACAGTACAGTAGATTTGCCAGCATCAATGGAGTAACTTACACAACATCCCACCAACAGAAAGAGTGGAGGCAATGATGTTGCACTGGAAAACGAGGTTCAACTACTGGAATGTTTCTATATCCATCACCATATATGAGTTGATATCTTTTACACGAGTCTGACATATTCTAGGGTACTTGGTAAGGGATAATTCAAATCTTATTATCGCTTTCAAACAAGACAATATGAATTTAAAACACATTTATCAAGTACATGTAGGAAATAGGAATGAATTTATGAAGGTATGTGGAGTCTGTTGGTATTACACAAAGTAATGATTAAACAGGAAAATTGAATGACACCCAATAAAAGTGGAATTTCCAGCAACTTGTCTACGTATAGCAATGAAGGAGTTGAATATTTCAGTATACAATACATTATGATTATATTCACATGTAGGTCATGTATCCAGTCTGAGAATAGGCGTATAAATACACAGAACATTTGTCCATGTGTATGCACAAACTTGCATACTGCAAGGGCCATGTTAACTGAATAAACACTACAAGATATGAACAAAATAACTTGAAGATATTAAGGGGACACAAGTTCAACAAGAAGTAAATGTCATTGCCCTAGTGAAGTTATTTGTTATATTAAATGTAAAGGATGATGACGATGAACGAATTTTAGAAATACAGTAAAAATAAATCTACAGAGACCACACAAGTTGCATATTGTGTCGAAATCAGTTTAGTATGCAACAGCATGTTGACAAAACGTAAAGTTATTGATGCACGAAAGGCCATTCGACAGAAATTACGATTCCTGAGGTTAGGACACTCAGAATGAGTTAACTCTCTCACAGAAAAGTTTAATCCAACTGTATCTGTAGAGCGACTCACACACACTCCTGCTAAGGTACATGGGGCCAAAGAAGAAGGATTAGGATGTGCTGCTCCTGATTTCTTTAGCTGTCACAGAGACAGTTAAACAGACTCTACATACTGGGGTAGTGGGGAAGTACCATATATGTAGGCTCCGCAACCTGTAAGCTTCACCAAGCATGCCCTATTTGTTTAGAGTAAGGGTTCTGAAAGAATTCTTGGTGTAATGGATCTAATATTCCTAAAACCTTCAATGCCTGGCATCCATGAACCCAGAGATCTAAAAACGTGTGCTGAAATATTGCGATGGCACAAATAGTCGAACAAAAAGCCCTAACATTAGGTGGCACACAAACATTATTAAACATGTGTTATGCGGCAGAACCAGTAAAGGTACTGACATTCAGCATAAAAAGATAAATATCAATCTCTGGACTACATATATTATGTTACTTCCATTGAAACAAAAGGGCAGCTATGACTGCTCACAGCATCAGCCACTGCTGGAATTACAGCTCATATGAATAAAATCACATCAGTCATTCGACAGTTTAGGGAAAGGCAAATCATTAAACAAATATGGCGAGAGTAGTCTGAAAACCACACAAATCAGCACATGAAAGATTTTGTCATAGGCATGTTATTGCACATGGACTGCATGACTTGTACATACAATGCAATATTCAAGACATAATTGAGGATTCGATTACATCTTAATGGTTATTGATATGTATTCCAATTTTTCCTCGACATTGCCAGTGATAAGGTGAAGTTGGGTGGATGTTTGAACAACTGATGCCGTATCCTGGAAACCTTCAAACTGACTATGGAGATGAAATTTACAATAGGCATTTCAAGGCGTTAATGCAGTTGTATAGAATATACTAATACTCTGCTCCTCTCCCTTGAAACGTTTGAATAGCATGAAAAAAAACAAATTTCGATACATTTTAATCTTTGAGTATCATACTAATGGCTAGACACACTCCCACACTCTCCCACAAAGAACTGAACAGCCTAACTGAACTGCATGTCATACAATATGAATGAAACGGCTTAATATTCACAGTTATGAGACTCTAACTCAATCATATTAAAATGGAAGATCCATAGTATCAGACATTTAATGGAGGTGATTTGGTCTTTCAGAGTAGAAGACTGAATTTGAGAAATCATATGTACTGAACTGAACATCAGAAATATTTACCATTTTCAAACTGCAGAGATGAAACACAAGGATGTATATCTTAAAAGATGGCAAAGGTGAAGAAATTTCTGGGCTTTTTACACAGAAGAATTGGAGGAGAGCTCTGAACCACATGTGTTTCTCGTGGAGTGGTTCATAACATATCCAGAATTTGGTCAGTAGTTAAGTAGGTTGGTTTCCCATCATTAGATGACAGTTGACTGGATGCCTGTGATTTGCTATACAGTGCGTTTCTGCAAGAGCATGCAAAAATCCAATAGGACATAGTGATAGTGGATGCTCCATTGAACAATTTGAGGTAGGGAATCTGGGGCTGGAGAAGCCAGCTTAAGGAGATAATAGGAAAAAAATCACAGTGTGATGTACTTTTTTTATTTACATTAGTTATAGTTAACTGCAAATACCATCACTGACAAAACAAACGTACCATTTGCACTGTATCTTGTAAAACACTCCAACGGCCAATCAACCTAAATGCAAGGGCAACCTCGGTGATCAAGATTTTGACATAACCTGAGAAATATCCCTGGTGTGTTAGGAAGTGCATCAGAGGTGGTGGTAGCGTTATAGATAAGCTACTGATCGAACTACATGTGGGGTCCTGCCCACTCGTCTCGTATAGGGTGCCTAAAGGATGCTGTGTTCTGGGAATGCTATACAACAACTCAAGCAAATCACATTAATAGTTTTTATTACAATGAAGAAGATCGACAATACATAACTTTATAATTACAACGAGTAATCGCAAGCGATGGGTAACACGTAAAAACTCAAAGACCTCTGCTGTATACAGTGCTCATGCGAGTTTGTCACACAGTTCGTGGATCACTATTAACTGTTGCGCGAGTGACGGTCAAGTAGGGTGCGGCCGAGACTGGCAGGAACAGCGCTTATATTCTCTTCAGGTAGAGGCCGCTCCTGTCGTTGTGCAGTCCGTGTCAGCAAGCTATCGGCTGGCATCGTCTCACAGCCTCCTCTGCTCATGCTTTCTTCATCGTCGTGCCGGAGGTTGTGGTTACGCCGGAATATTCCTCCCCTGTGGGGGAACCTGGAGTGTGGGCGCATCGCGGGTTGGAAGAGGAAGTATCAACTTGTAGTACGACTGGTTTGTCAGAATCAAAGTGAACTAAGCATCGATCACTAACAAATGCAACTCATCTGTCCAAACAAAGGGGACATTCTTGCGACGCAAGCAATGCAATGGAGCGGTGATTTGTGCAGTATTCGGTATGAACCGAATGTAAAAGTTCATTTTCCCTAAGACTGACTCCAATTCTGTGACATTGCGAGAAATTGACAAGTCTTGTGTAGCTAACAAATGCGACTGAAGAGCATGTCTACTGACTGTTTATGCCATGACCAAGATTCTGCAACTCAGGTTTACAAAATCACACTTGTCCTGTCCACACTTTAGTCCTTCATCAGATAACACACGAAACAAATCACATAAATTTGCAACATGTTCTTCAGATGTACGACCTGCTACGACAATTTCATCCATACAGTTTGAACAGTTTGGCACTTGTTCAGTAAGCTGCTCCAAATACTATTGGAAAATGGCAGGTGGGGAAGCACTGCAAAAAGGCAAATGCAAAAATTGGAACAAGCCCACATCAGTATTAGTAGTAGAACTAAGTTTGTTGTGGTCCATTTTGTTAGTGTGGGTTGCCTTTATCAGGGGCAGGTATGCACTCAGGGCAAACCTATAGTTCTCCTTTGATTGACAGGTACTTTACTTATTACTCTCCTTTGATTTATAGGTAATTAACCTATTGTTCTGTTAAGTGGTTTTCCATGTCATCCCCATTTCCTTTTGATTGACAGGCACTTATACTATTGTCCTATAGTCCCACCCTCCCGTCTCAATCAAACCCCTCCCCCTCAACCAACCCCCTCCCCCCTCATTGCTGCAGGTACAGTTTCATATCTGAGTTATTGGAATAGCTCCTCTCACTCTCATCAGTTTGACTGACTACTAAATTAAATAGATCAATTAATTAACCTTTCACCCACTAGTAAACCCCCTCCCCCCAAAAAAGTGGTGGTAAGTTTTATTCTATCAGGACAATGCAACACACCACGGCTACCTCCTCTAACCTAAAAAACTGGCGGGAAGGAAAGTGCACGGTTACTTCCACTAACCTACGTCATCCAACTGCCACCTCCTCCTACGGAATGGCGGGAAAATGACTCGGTCTGTGTTGGACATAAGTCTTTATTTTCAGTCTTTATTTAATCGATTAGAGGCAGTATCCCCATCAAGTGTGTTCACCCCAAGGTCCAGAGTCCAATTGATCTAGTACACAGTACTGCCACCAGAGCACGCTGTTGTCCATTCTGTGACGTAATCCAATATGGTGGTCTGGTGGTGGTGGAGAGGAAGGATTTCATAAAAGGAAATTCAATAGTTTATTATTTATTTATACAAAATTCAATTCGTGGGGTTGGTTTTCTCTTGCTCATCATCTCTGCTGTTTGGAAACATCAGGTCTTGTAATAAGCAATTACATGGGGCAAACATGTTACATATCTTAATGATCGGCACTGTACTCTGAGTCTCTTAACCTAATGTTTAGACCTTTGTCAGCATTTAACCTATTATTCTGTTAAGTGGTTTTCCATGTCACCCCATTTCCTTAAACTATTGTACCAACTTTCATACCGAATTAAGTAATTAGTTATGTCCTCCCACCATTTTCTGGTGCACTTCTCGAATTTCACATTCCTTTCAACGCCATTACGGGCGCATTCTTATGTGTAACCCACCCCCTTAATTTATTGCACTGCATTTTACATTAAAAATTATGCAAATTAACCTATTGTTCTGCATTTAACCTGCTGTTCTGCTCCATGTCACCCACTCACACACCCCTCCCCTTAACTATTGTACCATTAACACCACATTGATATAAAATATTTATGCAAATTAATTAAATCGGTATTCTTCGCATGTATGGGGTAGTTTTTCTTAATTCACAGCATATTATTGGTTGGTGAAATTGATGGAATATAGTTATGTTTTGTTTAAACTATATTCCGTCGATTGCATCCACCAAAACATATCTGGCTATCTGACGCCCGATGCTGGAGTCTGGATGCTTCAGTGGGTCTCACAAATTGGCGATGCGGCCCTCAGGTGCCCAGTGATGCACAGGTGTTAGTTCAGGACCCGCAAGCCTGAGGCAGCGGCATCCATTTCATACTTGACACATGAGAAATTCCTGTCGAAATACATGTTCACCTAGGCTCCATTGCTGGTGTGATGACTCATAGTAGAGTTGCAGGTCTACCACCAAGAGATGCACCATAGCTATACTCACAGCACTAGAAATTTCCCGCAAGGTTGGGTGGTTATGCACACGACATAATTCCGAATACATAGACTGGAAATGTCTAGGAGGAGCATACTGTAAACCATAGAGTCTCAACTGAACGACATTCGAGAATGAGCGAAGTATCAGAAATACACCCTGCTGTCATGAAAGTGATATTGCTATGAAAGCAATATTGACATGTGCTTGATATCGAGAAGTACCATGAAAAGGTGTGATATTCTAGCCAACCATGCGAAATTACATATGTTCTTGTAATCCAGAGTCTCGAGATATGTGTCGAAATGCAAGCAAGCAAGCAGGTCTTTACCAAAGACAGTAATGCGTTTGTGCCATGGGGGAAATGAGCCCATCTTTGCACAAAAGTTCTGAGAGTGACTTCGACCCTGTGGAGGCACACTGGTCATTTGTTGGGAGTTGATGAACACCCAACCTCGCGAGAAATGTCTAGTGCTGTGAGTATAGCTATGGTGCATGTTTTTATGCTGTCTGTCTTCGTGGTATATGTACGAATGTTATAAAAGGGGTGATTGTCTATGGCACATGATACGAATTGCATGTTTACTACATCAACACAGAATGCGGTGATATATTGCTCGGTTGGAGATCTCTTTCACGTTCTACTATTCAAGCTCCTTTCCTCAGTGAGAGGTCAGTGTTATTGAGTGAGAGTCTTTCTGTGTTTGACGATATGTAGGGCACATTGCAAGGTTAAATTGTTGGTGCAATATAGCGATCTGCGTAATACGGTTTTTTGCTGCTGAAAGTCTCGTGTGCAGAACAAAAAAGATGGACAGTGCTTCCACACAGGTGGCATCAGTAATTCAGTGGATTAAATGCTATAAGAGCCAATCATAATCATATCCCACCATTTGTGCTGGGATATGGGAGTCTCTACGTAGCAGAGAGAATGTTATCAGAGCCGGCTGCGGTGGCCGTGCAGTTCTAGGCACTGCAGTCCGGAACCGCAGAACTGCTACGGTCGCAGGTTCGAATCCTGCCTCGGGCATGGATGTGTGTGATGTCCTTAGGTTAGTTAGGTTTAAGTAGTTCTAGGGGACTGATGACCTAAGATGTTAAATCCCATAGTGCTCAGATCCATTTGAACCATTTTTGATTGTTACCAGCACCCCTAAGCGTACCTTTGTATTTTCCTTGTCATAGTAATGATGACAGTACACCAACCGACGTCAGTGATGTCTTTCCAAGCATTACGTCCGTCAGTGCAATATTCATTATCACACATAGTGCCGGATGCTTGTCCTTCATCACACTTGTTTGAGAGAATCCTGGCAGGATGTAGCACTGATTCGATGACTTTCACAGATAATTTCCTAGGCCCATACGTATAGACGGTGTGAGTGTACCATAATTTTACAAAAGTTCTCCTGCAAACCTTGCAGAACTAACACTCCTGAAAGAAAGGATATTGTGGAGGCATGGGTTAGCACAGGTTTGCAGGAGAGCTTCTGTAAAGTTTGGAAGGTAGGAGACGAGGTACTGGCAGAAGTAAAGCTGTGAGTACAGGGTGTGAGTTGTGCTTGGGTAGCTCAGTTGGTAGAGTACTTGCCCGCGTAAGGCAAAGGTCCAGAGTTCGAGTCTCGGTCTGGGACACAGTTTTAATCTGCCAGAAAGTTTCATAACAGCATACACTCCGCTGCACTCCGCTGCAGTTCTCATTCTGGAATAGGATAAGTGCCTGTCAATTAAAAGGAAATGATGGAGGTGACATGGAAAACTACTTAACAGAGCAATAGGTTAAGTAGCTGTCAGTCAAAGAAGAACAATAGGTTAAGTACCTATCAATCAAAGGAGAACAATAAGTTTGCCCCTGAGTGCATATCTGCTCCTGATGTAGGCAACCCACACTAACAAAATGGACCACAACGAACTTAGTTCAACTACTGGTATTTGCTACACAGACTTTTTGAGATTCTTCACCAAGCGGTATTTGAAAATACTTGTCACACAAGTCAATTTTTGAATAGTAGCATCCATCGTTAATCTGTCCATGAGATCGTCTGGCCATGGCAATGGATTAGTATCAATGACAGTTTGTGGTTTGACTGTAGACTTAAAGTAAACACATGCGAATGCGATGTGATGCTTTGGGGAGCAAAATCATTGGATTTGCCCATTGCCCATTGACCAGCTGATATGGGCGCAATAACTCCGCTATCTTGTAATTCTTGAAGTTCAGCAACAACGTTGTCCCGTAATGTAATGACAACAGTTCTGTTCCGGCAAAATTTCGGCTGAGCGTTGTGTTTCAGAGTAATATGCGCAACAAAATTGTTAGCTATGCCTAACCCTTCAGAAGAGAGTTCTGGGAATTCTTTTAGTAAGCTAGCTAGGTACACTGTCTTTCGCATTGAATGCAGACATCGATAACACATTGTCCTGAATGGTAAAGTCAAACAAATCAAAAGAATCAAGATCAAATATATTCTCACCATCACGTGAGTGTAGCGCTGTAAAACTCACTGCTCACTTATGCTAGCAATACATGGCAGGCAAAGTATATGTTCCGAGAATGGGAAGGTCTTGTCCATTATAAGCAGTCAGTTGCATGCTAGTTTTAGACAGGCTTATGGGCAACAACAAGATGGAGCCTAACAGTTGATATGTGTGACGATTGAGAATGTGATAGAGGGACAAATGTCCAACTGAAATTTCACACGTATCCCACAAATAACTAAATGAACAAAAAATTTGTTTGACTGGCGTATCACTGAAGAAACTGCACACTTGTTAGGTTTGGATATGCCTTCTGCAGACTTTGAATATAACTGCATTAATGACATGGTTCCAGTGACGAGGTTTTTGTGAGTGGGCCGAATTCTTATGTTTGTTCCGTCACAAACATATGGCTTGTATATGTCCTTTCCTACTACAAGCGTAACACTGAGCCTGTTGGGAGGGGCAATCTTGGCGTTTGTGCTGTATATAACACCAAGGGCAAGACATAATTCTGTTCGTCTGTGTAGCATGTTTAGCGAACTGCTTACGCAGTGTGGAAGGTTATTTATTCGGAGAGGTGAGCTGCTGCCGCCACCGAATGGGCCGCTCGCGAGCAAGGGTAACATTTGACAGGGCGCCAGAGTCGTACTGATCGAGTATTTGCACTACCTGCTGAAATGATGTATAGGGCTGTTTCAGAATCTGTTCTCTGCGTTGGACATCAGGCGCATTGTATGTGATCACATCATGTAACATAAAGTCTCAGTATAAAGCACCGCAAGCATATGCGAATTTGCTTTTCCTTGTCATACCTTGCAAATGCGATGTATTTGTTCTGGCCTTTTCTTGCAGTGAAAGAATTCATACCTAACTGCGACCACAATCACTCGTTGGTCGTAATAATTAGTTAGCGTAGCGATTACCTGGGCATAAGACAGTTCATTTGGAGTGGCGTTAGGATACAACTTCTGAATAAGTCACTGCACTTTCTACCATTGATAGCAGGTAGGAAAGTTTCACAGTACCTGGTAAGCTGTGAGCTAGTAAGTTTGACTCGAACTAGGACAACCACTCGAGCCATTCCTCTTTTTCTTCACAAAACTGTCGAAGAGGCGTTATAGCAGCAGGTGTTGCTGTAGGTGGTGCTCGTTCCGTCGAGTGTGCAGCATTGGCCAGCAGCTGCTGCGCCGTGTTGAGTGGAGTAGATGTCTGTTGCGTCTGGAACTGAAACATCTGCAGTAACAGCGTGGCATCTGGCGTTTGCGGCTGCTGCGCCTGAGCAGTGGATGGGATAAGTGCAGCAAACAGACAAAGCAAGCAAGCAAAAGAAGGACAAGAACCAAGAAAATCTCTGCAACGCCCACATGGAAAACACTGATTAGCAAAAACAACAATAAACTATTAAAGCAAATAAACGCCCCCAAAAACTAAAGACAAGAGAGAATAAAGGTGCAAGTAAAAAAAAGGGATATTCCGTGAGCATCAGGCGGGGGGTTTGTTTGTTAGCCCTCATTGCCAATGTGGGTCCTGCCCACTCGTCTCGTATAGGGTGCGTTCTCGGAATGCTGTACAGCAATTCAAGCAAATCACATTAATAGTTCTTATTACATTAAAGAAGATACAATACTTAACATTATAATTACACTGAATAGTCGCAAGCGATGGGTGACACACAAATCCTCAAAGTCTTCTGCTGTATACAATGTTCATGAAGTTTGTCACACAATTTGTGGATCATTAATGACAGTTCTGCGAGTGCTGGTCTAGAGCTGTGCAGCTGTGGCCGGCAGGAGCTGCGCTTATATTCTCTTCGAGGAGAGGCCGCTTCTGTCGTGGTGTGGTCCTTGTCAGTGGGCTATTGAGTGACGTTATTTCACAGCCTTCTCTGCTCTTCGTTTCTTTGTCTTCGTGCCGGCGCTTGTCATTGCGCTGGAACACTACAAATGCCAAACATATACCTGGAGTAACACTTCAAAAAGAGTTAGAAAATGATGATATGGGAATTAATCTATTGGATGACGTGGACGAGAATCATGATGTTGCATATGCTACAAATCAGTGTTTGACAGAATGTCATGCATCATATCAAATATTGGCTGATAAAGCGGAGACAATAGGTGCGAAAAAGAGATATATTTACCAAACAATCCATAACGACATTTGTAGCTTACAAAACGATGAGCACCTAGCATAAACAGGGTTTGGAAGTAAGTTTCCAATAAGTTACGAGCACAGCTCTTCATACACTAAAAAATAAAAAGACAACCCAAGGGTGTTCATAAAACTGTTTCCATTTTGTCGTGTCAGCAGTAAAAAGCACACTGAAGTGTAAAGAACATGAAGATGAAGAAGAAGGAATTAAAATTGCTTATAATCTCACCAATACATCAGACCATAGGTTAAATTTTTCCATTTCTAATTCCAACACTGGCAGACGTTTCAGCAACTGGCTCATTAGCTAGAGATGTGGCAGTCATCGCCTGGAAAATTAAAAATTCTAAAAGTCTCCAGGCACAGCTTGTTCAGGTGAAAAGACTTAATAGGATGGTGGGATCTATGGCTATTAGGAAATGATTGTATTCAAAACAACATAGGAAAGGTTTTGGCTGTCTGTAACAGGAAAAGCTCCTAGATATACCACACAACTGACCACTTACAAATACTGATCTTCTTCAATTTGCCCAAAAGTTCGATGTCACAGAGAATTTGCATGGAACACATTGCCTAAGGCTATATGAAAAACTAATTTATGCATGATTGTGAATTTAGATGTAGCTGTGGTACCTGAAACTCACTGGGTGGCGTATGTTGAAATGAATAGTTATGGAAATACAACCTGGTACATATGATATTTATTTTAAAATGATGTTTTTAAATGGTCTGAAAAAGGGAGTGTTACAGAAAAACATGAATAAGCTTATCTCAAAAATAAGGGCAATCCAAAAGACAATAGATTTCATCCAAGACTTCCCAATAGGACCACTACTAGCTTTCTCAAGGATTCAGGTTTAGTATCATTCTGATAATTTTAATGTGCTGGATAAGGATAGTAATAGTTTCTATATTTCAATGGGAAATTTCGCAAAAGTTATGGTAATGCTACATTTGGATCAAATGTTACATCTGATGCTTTAACATTTGTGCCTCAGGAATTAAGATATGAACAGAACATGGTCAAGACTGACCACACACGATATGTGAGTGTAACATTAACTCTTAGGCATTAACTCTTAAAACTTGAGATTTGAATGGTTTAGAAAACTCAAGATGTTTCCAAAATGAACTGTGGAATAGAGCAGTAAAATAGTAGTCAGTTTAATGAATGTATGCCTCTCAAGATGTTGATGGGATATTTCAAGGACATGAAGCATATAATTATGAGTTTGAAGCAGGAACTTGTTTTGGTAAGAAATGCAATGGTTTTTAACTCATACATTCGATTAGGATATGGTGATGTGAATGAGATTATCGTTGATAAAATAAGGTGTAAGATGTCCCATATCACTGTAACAGATGAGTAACATTTGAATCTGTCATTAACTTTCCATTAATGGGAGCACTTTGTCTATCCTATTTTACCGACGGCAGCCAACCACACGTAGGCTGTTAAAACGTCCATTCAATAAGGAACACCAAGATTCATTATAAGAGCATTTCAAACCAATAGGAATGGCAACATGGGAAACGATTCGATCGTATTTCACTGCTGTAATTTAACTAATGCCAAAGTCAACCTGAATTCATTTTATTGTCCATATCACAATTTATGAGTGGAGTGGAAACTTTATACCCACAATCTAAGATTTTATATGTATGCAAGGTTTCGCCGTTTTTACTATGAGGACGTTAAAGTAGAAGGATGTCTGCTAACCCTGCAGACATTTAAGCTGCTGGCATCACTTATCGTTATACATTGTTCAAAAGAGAACAATACAGTTAAATTTCTCCCCCAGCAGGTACTTCTGCATGACTGGTTGATTAACTATTCACCTTTCACAGGAATTGCACAACAAGCCATATAGATGAATAAGTGTTGTGTCACATCCAAACCATTTCACGATGGCAGCTTGAAGTGTGAACATCACTGTAAATGTTAAAGGCTCTTCCAATGAATGCAGACAGTTTGTAGTTAAGCATATTGCCTTCACTGCTTTTACAAAAACTGTGAATGTGTAATAATGACGTTCTCAGCTAATACAGCATCGCTGAAGACTCTCAGGGATGTGGAGTATAAAGTGTGGCAAAACATATAAGATAGGATTACGGTTAAATACATTTTCTATGCAATTCACTGTAATGATCCAGACATATCTTACAAGGCTGTGGTGACACTGTTTCTAATCTTCGATTTCACAGACACTATCGTCTATGTCAATTGCTCCAAGAAGGCTATCTGGATACATGGTATCTAAACATATGCAGTTATTTGAGACCTCGAATGATAAAGGTGCCAATCCATTCAAATGGCTCTGAGCACTATGGGACTCAACTGCTGTGGTTATCAGTCCCCTAGAACTTAGAACTACTTAAACCTAACTAACCTAAGGACATCACACACATCCATGCCCGAGGCAGGATTCGAACCTGCGACCGTAGCAGTCGCACGGCTCCGGACTGCACGCCTAGAACCGCGAGACCACCGTGGCCGGCGCCAATCCATTCAGCAGCTCAAGAGGAAGTATGGAAATGGACAAAATAATATATCTGCTTCAGAAAATCCTGGATTGCTTTCAAGTTGGGTAATAAATAAATGAAGCTAAAACAAATTCACTGTTTAATAATGACTTCACCCTGATTTTACTTTGTTTTCACCTACCATCAGCTGACAAAATTAATGTTATGAGGATATATTTTTGTTCAGCTCACAACTTCATCCAGATACAATGTCTATGGTCTCCTTCAGGCACAAGTGATATAAATTTACACATAGCTTCTAAGCAGGCGTTACTTATTCCCAAAAAACCTACAAGTGCATATCATCATGTAAAACCCCAATTGATCAGTATATGAACCCTGTTGTACTCATCTGTAAACCACACCTTCTAAATAACACTCACCTTTTTAAAAAATGAAAACTAAAGCAAGTGTCTTGCACGCTTTATATCTAAATCACATTGTCAAAATTCTGATTTAGGCTTTTGAAAGTAATAACAAAGATGTAGGGTAACAAATTTCTTCATCATTTATTCATTTAATTTTATACTGTATTTTCTTTGGTTGCTTAATAAACTGTAAAACAGACATTCATATGTTCCATTAATTTGCATCAGTAATGATAATGAATTCTGATAAAAGTTAATACTTCTCTGTAAAAAGTTACTTTTTGCAATTTTTTCTGTGAAATCAGTCATTACTATAGCAGAAAAATAAAAATTTAATTATTGCAATGTCATCTGACACAGAATGGAAAAATTTTTCATTCCCAGTGTCATTTGATGCAATGGAGAAATTTGCAATATCGTTTGATATACTTCTTCAATCCAGACTGAATTAACATGGCAAGCAAATTACACTAAAAAGTAGAGACTCTGGCAGGTGGCAGCAGGTGTAAGACTAGTGTAGAAATGTACAGACACATTTCATGACAGCACAGACATGGTTTCGTTTATTTATTTATTTATGTGTCAAGTTCCATAGAACCAAATTGAGGAGCAAATCTCCAAGGTCATGGAACATGTGAGTACATGAATTAGAGCATAAAAGTAATAACAGATAACAATAAAATATTTATGAACCCGAAAAAAGTCAATCCATAATTTTAAGTAAATGCAATCAACAATACAACAAAAATCAGCTTAATTTTTCAAGGAACTCATCGACAGAATAGAAGGAGTGGCCCATGAAGAAACTCTTCAGTTTCGATTTGAAAGTGCATGGATTACTGCTAAGATTTTTTAATTCGAGTGGTAGCTTATTCAAAATGGATACAGCAGTATATTGCACACCTTTCTGCACAAGAGTTAATGAAGTCCTATCCAAATGCAGTTTTGCTTTCTGCTGAATATTAACTGAGTGAAAGCTGCTTATTCTTGTGAATAAGCTAATATTGTTAACAAGAAATGACAGTAAGGAATATGTATATTGAGAGACCAATGTCAAAATACCCAGACTCATGAGCAAGGGTCGGCAAGAGGTTCGTGAACTTACACCACTTATTGCCCAAACCACACATTTCTGAGCCAAGAATATCCTGTTAGAATGGGAAGACTTACCTCAAAATATAACGTACGACATAAGTGAATGAAAATATACTAATTAGACTAATTTTGGTGTCGAATGATCACTCACTTGAGATACCGTTCGACTAGTAAAAATAGCAGCACTAAGTCTTTGAACAAGATCCTGAACATGGACTTTCCACAACAGTTTACTATCTCTCTGAACACCTAGAAACTTGAACTGTTCAGTTTCACTAACCATATGCCCATTCTGTGAAATTAAATGTCAGGTTTAGTTTAAATGTGTGTTAGAAACTGTAAAAACTGAGTCTTGCTGTGATTTACCATTAGTTTATTTTCTGCAAGCCATGAACTTCGGTCATGAATGGCATTATTTAAACCTGGTCAACGTTGCACACAACATCCTTTACTATCAAGCTAGGTCATCAGCAAAAAGAAATATTTACAGTTATCTATTACATTGCAAGGAATATCATTTATATAAATAAGGAACAGGAGTGGCCCCAACACTGATCCCTGGGGCACCCCCCACTTGACTGTACCCCAGTCAGACCCCACATCACAGTCATTCTCAACATTGTGAATAATGAACTTTGCTGTCTGTTTCTGAAGTAAGAGGTGAACCAATTGTGAGCTACTCACTGTATTCCATAATGGGCCAATTTCTTGAGCAATATTTTGTGATCAACACAATCACGTGCCTTAGTTAAACAAAAAATATGGCTAACGTTCGAAACCATTTATATAACCCATCCAGTACCTCACAGAGAAAGGAGAATATAGCATTTTTAGTTATTAAACGACTTCTAAAGCCGAACTGTACATTTGAAAACAAATCGTGTGATATAAAATGATCAATTATCCTTATATACACAGCCTTTTTGCTAACTTTAGCAAACACTGATGGCACATTAATAGCTCTAAAATTGTCTGCCTTATGCTTTTCTCTCTTTTTATAAAGCGGCTTTACTACTGAGTACTTTAATAGTTCAGGAAACTGACCAGTTCTGAAGTAAAAATTACAAATTTGGTTAAATAGAGGGCTAACATGTGCAGCACAGTACTTTAATATTCTGCGAGGGACTCCATCATATCCATAAGCGTCCTTAGCCTTCAGTGCTTTAATTATTGACGCAAACTCCCCCTTGTCTGTATCACAGAGGAGTATTCAGACATCAATCTCGAAAAGGCATTTTCCAAGAATGTTATATGATTCCCTGTACAAATTAAATTTTTATTTAATTTGTCAGTAATGCCCAGAAAAGATTGTTAAATACTGTACATACATCTGATTTATCAGTTACAGAAATATTTTTACTAGAAACTGATTTTATATTGTTGACCTTGTGCTGGTGACCGGACATATCCTTCACAACTGACCATGTGGTTTTAATTTTATTCTGTGAATTTGCTATTCTATTTGCATACCACATACTCTTTGCCATCCTAATATTTTAAGCACCTTACAGTACCACTTGTAATGGGCTACTGTAGCTTGATTGTGACTACTTCTAACATTTTTATATAACTCCCACTTTGTTCTACATGATATCCTTATCCCAATAGTCAGCCACCTGGGTTGCCTATTACTGACAGTATCCTGTTTAGAACTTTCTAGTGGAAAGCAACTCTCAAAGAGCATGAGAAATGTGTTAAGGAAATCATTATATTTATCATCTATATTATCAGCATTACAAACATCCTGCCACTCTTGTTCCTTCACAAGGTTTAGAAACCTTTCTATTGCTGTTGGATTACCTTTCCTACATAGTTTGTAATTATATGTGACATTTGTTTGACTACAAAATCCTTTTAGTGTTAAAATTTGTGCATATGGTCTGAAAGACCATTTACTAACAGAATGTCCATCTAGCAACGAAGAATGAATAAAAATATTGTCTGTGGCTGTGCTACTGTTCCCCTGCACCCTAGTTGGAAAAAACACCGTCTGCATCAGATCATATGAATTCAGGAGATCTACCAACATTCTTTTCCTTGCACCATCATATAAAAAATTTATATTGAAGTCACTGCATTTCTGGTACTTCCTACAAAGTGAATCAAAAACCCTCTGTAGCTTGAGTAGAAATGCTCTGAAGTCAGAGTTGGGGGACCTATAAACAACGATAGTTAAAAGTTTAGTTACACTAAATGCAACTACCCTGTACAACATCCAAATATCTCCTCAGTGCTGTGCTGTGATATGTCTACGGACTCAAATGGAATACTGTTTTTATGTACATAGCTATACCCCCACTCCACAAGGAGCTCCTTGAAAAACAGCCAGCTAGTCTGTATCCTACAAAAGAAACCTCTGAACTGTCAAATTATTTAAGAGGTCTCCAATATACCTGTTCTGATATAAGCAGTTCACTAACTTTATCTCTAATACCTCTTATACTTTGATGAAATATTCTAATTCCATCTCTACTTGAAAACAATATGTCCTCTGAAGGTGATCCCCTGACTTCAGTCTAAAAAAGGTGCATCTCTAATACCAACTACTACAGTAATTTTTTCACTACACTATCACCTATAAGCTTTGCCAGCCTCCCCTTCCCATACCTATTGAGATACAGGACACGTCTAGTGACCCAGTCTACTGATAGACCCAACTGGCACCGCTGAAATGTGACCGATGCCCTCTGCTATCAGCACCCTCTTCAGCCCCATGTTAACACGCCTAACAACCGCACCAGTAGGTGGCCTTTCATGATACTGAAGCAGTTGCACGAAATGCACATTAGTGTCACCAGTTTGAGTAGCTATCTTTACCAGGTCACCATCTACATCATATTCCCTGTCCCTATCAAGACTGTTACCTGCTCCACCCACTGTCACTACCTGCTCCTCCTTCGTAAAATTCCTACATAACTACACTATGCTGTCAGTCACCTGAGCCAACCAACCCTGCGCTAGACTTAACAACGCTGGTGACTTGGAGGTCACTCTCCTACACTTCTTGCAACTACTGGCCCACACCTCTACCATGTGAACTACCTAGCAGCAGAACCTTCTTCTTTCTGTTAGGCTTTGCAACAAACCTAGGCCTCCTAAATGCTGAGGACTGCCGCATGTTTCCCAGATCTACAGCTACAAGAGTCTCCTCTCCACTCAGCTCTGACAGTTGGTCAAATCTACTGCATATACGCAAAGTATAACTGTCTCAATACCTCCTCCTCCTAGCTGCCTTCTTGCCAACTGCCAGTTCCCATTCCCCACCACCCTTCACCCTCCTCAACCTGTCTAGTTCCTCCTTTGCGCGTTGTAACTGCACCTGAAGGGCGCAGATCATACGCTTCTGCTCCTTGATCAAATTATTTCTACCACGGATTCTGCATTCCCAGGAGAGTATTTCGCTAGAATGCCCACTGGCTTCCCCACTGCATTCTCCCCAATGAAAATGCTTTGAATAAATCCCACGCCATAACCCAGTACTCACATATCCCAGACAGAGCCCACACTTCTCACTCATGGTAAAATTTTACAGTTACTGAAAAAACTATACGTCTAAGTTACCTCAGTTCAGTTACACCAGTAGAACTAATTACAGAACTGACAAATGCGGTCTCGAAATTTTCTGTCTATTAAGAAAGCAACGACTTGTATTAAGACTACTACACCACAGCTAATACCAATACCAACAAAACTTCACAAATTATTAGCTAAAGCCAAAAATTTAAGCGGCCACTGTACACTCAACGAAGTTAAAACACAGAATGAAAATTTTACTGAAATATATCATTAGAAACAATAAAAAACGACTGCTGAAAACTAAAGCACGAAATTTGGTCAACACTTCAACGAACAGAAAACTCTGAAAACACAGCGAGCGAACGTTTCCAAAAGTTTATTAAAGCGTTATTTCGCCACAAACAGCTCGAAACACCACTGAAAACTATTAAATTTAATAACTGTATAACTGTACACAAATAACTTTGTCAGTACTTAGCTCTATAGCCGTTACAGCTGCAACTGCACGCCACAAAATGTAAACACACTACAGGGACGTGAGGCTTGGACGACGGACGTAAGCACAATCACTTAATAAACTCCGACACACTGATGTACTCAGCATACATTTCATCATAGCACGGATTGTAAGCAATAAATTCTCTCTCTCTCTCTCTCTCTCTCTCTCTCTCTCTCTGTCACACACACACACACACACACACACACGCACACACAGAATTTCGAAATAAATACATTAACGCAAATGAATAGTGTGAGTACAGAAGAATTTGTAGCCCATCCCCACAAAGGACTAGCTTATCATCATGAGACACCAGACTGATTTCAGCAGGTGCAAGAAGTCACGCAAAGTCAGCATACATAACGAAGGGAAACCCCTTTAGGTGATGAGAGTTCTTAAATTTTGAGAATTTATTTTCCTCAATGGGCATATCAACATGTCACAGTTTCTCTGAAGGACAGTCTAGAGTGTAATATTGATTTCCTCCCTCTGAGAATATAACAAATCCACATCCACCTTATGCTAACTCCCAAAACTGGATGAATGAAGGGGTCCAAGAATCTAGTTTGTGACTTTAAAATTATCATCTGGCTTGCTTTTCTTCAAGTCATAAAGATGAACCATTACATTGGTATTCTGCCCCTCAACTTTTTGTGTGTCCTGATATTTAAGTACTATCAAAGTTACTAGTCACACAGACAATGTTATTAACATGGAATCTACTTGAATGACACAATAATTTCCTTCACTTGCCAGGATTGACCATACAAAAGGAGTTTGATCCAGATTTTCGACATTAGTAATAGCATTCTTGTTAGTGATGTCTTGTGGAAGCCATTTAACATGAGATTGGACATCAATGTGGAGTTCTAGGCTTAGTGCCTTACCAGATCCTCTTTCCTGCTTCTTGGAAAAGTTGGTTTTTTGTATGTGTCAGTTTACAGCATAATAGTGTGCTACACTTAATGGTGAGCGACTCTGGAAAACTCTCTTTCTTGAACGCATAGACAAAAGTGAAGTATACATATGGTGCCTCTGTACCCAGTAGCACAATATCCATGTGGGAAAATGATATCTAGTCTTCAAATGGAATTGCCATCACTGAGTTATTTAAATATGGCAAGCTGCTAACCAGGCGTGTGCCTATATTATTAGTAGAACAGGCCAGAGGTCTGCAGCTAGTCAGAGTACTACCACAACTGTTGGCAGTGGAGGTTGAAGTCTGTGCCAAAAGGAATGGCCCAGGATGCAAGGGGGTAGGGCCTGAAACACTCCCAATTCAACCCACCGTTATTGACTAATGGATTATACCCAAACAGTTTAAAACAGTTTGACCATGTGCACCTGATAAAGGCTGATCAGTTAGTATTTCTATGGGAGTTGTTTCGTATCAAATCCAACAAAGCTAACTGGAATAACAGGTATCAATAATCGGTACATACTTTGTTGTTAATGATCTATATCTTTTGTCTAAATAGCACGAACAGGGCAGTTACTCCCTTTGTCTGACATACTGTGATCTGTGTGAGGCAAAGATATGTTGTTCACAATGCATAAGGGGCGGTTCACCCCTTACAGCCCACAGTGCTGTCATCATGACAGATTCTGTGGTGAGTGTGAAGTTGACGTGGCAGGCTGTGAGGAACAAGGTGGACCAGAACAGGTTTTGGAGGACTTGCAGGTGTTAAATGTGATGTCAGACCATGTCATGGTGATTGCATCCTAAGTCCATCTCTGGATGGTTTAAATGCTCCTGTAGAAGCAAATAATGAGATACATTAGTATTGGATATTTATAATACTAGAGCCGGCCAGTGTGGCCATGCAGTTCTAGGTGCTTCAGTCTGGAACTGCGTGACCGCTATGGTCGCAGGTTGGCATCCTGCCTCGGGCATGGATGTGTGTGATGTCCTTAGGTTAGTTGGGTTTAAGAAGTTTTATGTTCTAGGGGACTGATGACCACAGATGTTAAGTCCCATAGTGCTCAGAGCCATTTTATAATACTAGGTGTTTATAGTACATGTGCAAATACTGAATTGTTGTGTTCTTACCTAAAGCAAAATCGATGTCTGTATTACGCCAGTCTGACATCATTATCTTGAGATCATCAGGCACATCCACTATCCAGATATGCATATCAGAGTCGCATGTCAGTTGTGAGTTTGGTACATCATCATCATCATCATCATCATCATCATCATCATCATCATTACTGCAGTCCCAAGCAGATACACACAAAAGTGAAACATGTAAATGTATAGACATATTACTCCCTATCATCCCGGGAGTGTACAACAGTATCCTGTGGACCAGCTTCATCTTTTAAAATTTTGGAGCAGTCTGCTTAGGTGTTGGCTCCAGCACGTCAGCCCAGCCCCCTGTTCCTTGACTGAGTATTTGCTATTTAAGATATTCCTCAGTATCGTTGCCCTTTGGGGAAGACATCAATGTACTCACATCTTCACTGGCAAAATATGAAAAAATATTTGTAGCTGCCAGCCATCTGACTCAGTATACTGAAACTAACACCACACTGGAATGAAACATACATTGATTGTATGCTGTTAAACTTTAAGTTATTTTTCAAGCTCATCCAGTATCTGAGGGATGATTACTGCAACAATGACAGATAATTAACCATCTGAAACTGGAATGATTTTCAAGTAACAGGATTGCGATATTTATATACAGTATCGCTCACAGGTGTGGGCATCTGGTAGTATATGAATGTTGTGGTGGGGGTGTGCATTGACCAGTCACATAAAAGGAAGCTCACCTGCACAGTAAATTTATCATGGGACCTCAAGTGCTGTGAAATGTCAAGAAAATTATGTCACAGTCAGAATAAACGTTTTTCTCGTTTGCTGTGCTCTGAAATATTATAAGGACTGGAATGTCCAGTTGGGGGTAACAGTATTGGAAGCACACCTGAGGATTAAAAGAATGGAGTATCGTAGGTATTCAAATCTGTAGCACTGAGAATATATAGATAAGGGAGTTCTTTGTCTGGCTTCCTGTTGTGTCTGTACCGGATCTGACAGGTCCTAATATGTTTGGACAGGAGACTGTAGGTTCCGTATGTGGGAGAGGCAGTACAGGTAACTACTGTGCGATTTTAAGGAATGCTGTTCTTACAACATTAGTAGCACTGCAGCACGTTTAGGGAATGGACGGCAGGTGTGTGAATCAGAAAGGTCCAGTTAGCGCCAGGCAGGGGCAGGAGCCATCCACACTCCATCGTTGGCACTGGAGCGATAAGTTTCTGTGTGTTCAACCTATATGTTTTCGCGAGGGTGCTAGCTGAGTCAAGGTTAAGTGCTCGAAGCGCCACCAGGAATTCATTAGCAAGCTGCTAGCTGCTGTAACACGTCTGCACCAGCCTGTCTCCCCTTGTAATTAACGACGGACTGTGCTGTCGCAATGGTGTGAGAGTCGTGCAGAGACGCTGCCCACTGCGAGGGCTGGGGCAATGGTAAACACAAGATGTGCTGTGGAGACAGCTGTGTGGGGATGGGGACTGTGTGTGCCCACAGTTGCTGGTATGGGATGATATTTCAGTGATTACAAAATTGAGTCAAATGTATGAAGAGTGTGGCAGTGTGAGCCCACTTACCTGTATGACGCTGCACCCCTATGGCCTGGATGCAAACAGTAGTTTGGTTAGGAAGCTGTTGTGTCCTCTCCAGTGACAAGCTGACCACAGCTGTTTTAGTTGGTTGTTGATATCCTCTGTACTGACAATGTGACAGAGTTGACAACCTAGCTGGTCCCACACATGTTCTGTTGGTGACAGATCTGGAGGTCTTGCTGCCCATAGTAGTACCTCAACATAATTCACACATTGTATAGAAACATGTTTAAATCGTGTAGGAGCATTGTCCTACTAAAAAATGCTACCACCATACACTTGCAGAGAGGCAACACAGGAGGACGCAGGATAAGCGTGGTGTAAAAGTTATGTCATCATAGTTTCCATTCCGCAATTACTGCCACTCGTGACCTGAAGTATTACCCGTGTAAAGCACCGTGGAGCAGGTAACATGTGGCGTGCAGGATGTGTGGTCGTCTAACGTTGTCCCCGCAGTGGGATTCACACGATCACAAATGATTCAGATGACGCTGCAATTGACAGCGTATACCTAGGGATTTCCATTAAACGATGTCTTGTGCTGTGATTTTACTTCAGTTTAGCACAGGAAACCAATAATTCTTATCGAGATGCTACTAGAACGAACCACAGTGTGGACACCGTAAACATTTCTCTAAAACCATACAGAGTGAAAAAAAATTATACAAATAGGAAGCACACAATATCAGATTCTACCTTGCATATAATTTCCAGATTGGCAGAAGTTAAAATAGACTTTCTTTAGACCACCCGATGTCCCCAAATTTTTAGTTGATACCGGCTGATACTTCTGAGCGGTGGGAAGCAGCACACCTCCATCCTGACTGGCTCTTTCAGGAAACGTTTAGTAGACAAGCAAACGGAACGCAGACAATTTACCCTGAGTGTTTCCCTGTCCGCCAAACCAGAGAGCACATATCACCTGTTACAGTACTGCAGCAATGATCGGTTCACTGGGGCGTTGGCCGATGTGCGCGTGACTAACGTGGCGCAGCTGCAGTCCTCTGCCTACCCAGAGGACGCAGTACGGCGTCTGCTAACTTATAGGGATGAAGTTATCTCGGTAGCAGACAGAACACGAGTCAAGGTTTCTGTTTGCTCACTCGTCAGGTACAGAAATCCGACTCAGGTATTCTCCCACACAGGAGCAGTTCACCGTGTCAGACTCCACACAGAGTTACAGAATCATCACTCGAGTAAACAGAATAACAACTCCGTCTTGGAGAAAAGATTCCACGCGCTCACTGTGTCGAAAGCGACGCTTCTTTAAGTACAACCACCAGATTCTCCACTATGGCTCAGTCCGTGGAGGGAAATGTCTTTGATCGATCCCGCAGGGAATGTCTCTGATCAGTCCCCACAGGGAAGCCCTCACTCTTGCCGTACGGACACCCTCTTGGACATGTGGCGTCTACATCGCGCTCAGGCGACGAATCCCTCTGGCCGTTACTAAACATTACCTCACAAAAGGTTTTCTGGAAGTTTGCATTTCCTCTTCTACATCCTTAGCACTCCGCCAATCAAAAACGTGTCTCTTCTTTTCGGCAGGAAGTGTGTTCCAGTTCTTCCTGTGAGAAGATTCCTCTTAAGTCAGGTCACCACCAACGGTTGTGACCCTAAGCATTCCTTCACACTGAAAGGATGTCCTTTCGCATTCTTCCACCCCCAACACTCTTTCTCCTGGTGTGCTATTGTGACCTTTTTTACATTCCACCAGAGAGCAACCACCCATCCATTCTGTACGTCGTAAAATGGCCGTGCTGTGGTCTCTCTGAGGGCAAAAATGTCGCACCTCTGCTGGGTACTGCAAGTCTCTTCCCAGCCCTTCTTCAGCCAGTAGTGGCTTCTGAGGAAGATGTGGTTCCCTGCGATTTCCTGTCAGTGCTCAGCCTTAATTAATTCTCTGACAGTGACATGCAGTGCTACAGATATTGTTTGTACGTGGTGGCTAGCCAGTATGAGCCACTAAAATGCCTAGTAAACAGTGATATAACGTAAAAATGAATGTAGAAGAATATTAAATGTATGGTGCCAAAATCTTGCCACCTTACATCTGATGGCTGCTCATGGCAAGACACCAGGAGTAGCCCGATGAGCTTCTCCAAAACGTTGGAAATGTGGGACTTCTTCCCAGGCAGGGCCATACTTCCCGATGGTAATTATCTAGAGGGTGCAAATCCGTGGTTCATCACAGAGCATATTGTTGAGATGTATTTCTTCATAAGTCCTTTGTAGCTTTTTGGTGTTGTTGGTGGCTTATACGTGGGACAGTAAGACACTAGTCCAGGTGATGGCAGTCTAACATCAAAGGGGCCGGATGCACAGAATGTTGTCACTGGATGACAGGCACAGATCTGAAGTAACGAATTGGTTAGTGTACCAAACGGCGATCTTCACTTGTGGTGCTCAGCTGTTGTAGACCAGAGCTTTGATGATGAGTACACCTTCCCCATTCCACTGCATGTCCAACATCTCTCTACTGTTTCAGTAGTTGCAGGGGCAACAGTCTGGATGATTGACTGATCTGGCCTTGTAACACTAACCAAAACGGCTTTGCTGTGCTGGTACTGCGAGCAGCTGAAAGCAAGGGGAAACTACAGCCGTAATTTTTCCCGAGGGCATGCAGCTTTTCTGTATGGTTGAATGATGATGGCATCCTCTTGGGTAAAATATTCCGTAGGTAAAATAGTCCCCCATTCGGATCTCCGGGCGGGGACTACTCAAGAGGACGTCGTTATCAGGAGAAAGAAAACTGGCGCAGGTAGGTTAGAAAATTTAAAAAGGGAAATGGATAGGTTGAAGTCAGATATAGTGGGAATTAGTGAAGTTCGGTGGCCAGAGGAACAAGACTTTTGGTCAGGTTAATACATGGTTATAAATACAAAACCAAATAGGGGTAATGCAGGAGTAGGTTTAAAAATGAATAAAAAATAGGAATGCAGGTAAGCAACTAACAACAGCATAGTGAACGCATTATTGTGGCCAAGATAGACACGAAGCCCATGCCTACTACAGTAGTACATGTTTATATGCCAACTAGCTCTGCTGATGATGAAGAAATTGATGAAATGTATGATGAGATAAAAGAAATTATTCAGGTAGTGAGGGGAGACGAAAATTTAATAGTCATGGGTGACTGGAATTCGAGAGTGGGAAAAGGGAGAGAAGGAAACATAGTGGGTGAATATGGATTGGGGGAGAGAAATGAAAGAGGAAGCCGTCTTGTAGAATTTTGCACAGAGCATAGTTTAATCATAGCTAACATTTGGTTCAAGAATCATAAAAGAAGGTTGTATACACGGAAGAATCCTGGAGATACTAGAAGGTATCAGATAGATTATATAATAGTAAGACAGAGATTTAGGAACCAGGTTTTAAATTGTAAGACATTTCCAGGGGAAGATGTTATGGTTATGAACTGTAAATTAAAACTGAACAAACTGCAAAAAGGTGGGAATTTAAAGAGATGGGACCTGGATAAACTGACTAAACCAGAGGTTGTACAGAGTTTCAGGGAGAGCATTACGGGACAATTGACAGGAATGGGGGAAAGAAATACAGTAGAAGAAGAATGGGTAGCTCTGAGGGATGAGGTAGTGAAGGCAGCAGAGGATCGAGTAGGTAAAAAGGCGAGGGCTATTAGAAATCCTTGGGTAACAGAAGAAATATTGAATATAATTGATGAAAGTAGAAAAAATCGCAGTAAATGAAGCAGGCAAAAGGGAATAGAAACGTTCTCAAAAATGAGATCGACAGGAAATGCAAAATGGCTAAGCAGGGATGGCTAGAGGACAAATTTAAGGCTTATCTCACTAGGGGTAAGATAGACACTGCCTACAGGAAAATTAAAGACGCCTTTGGAGAAAAGAGAACCACTTGTATGAATATTAAGAGCTCAGTTCGAAACACAGTTCTAAGCAAAGAAGGGAAAGCAGAAAGGTGGAACGAGTATATAGAGGGTCTATACAAGGACGATGTACTTGAGGACAATATTATGGAAATGGAAGAGGATGTAGATGAAGATGAAATGGGAGATACGATACTGTGTGAAGAGTTTGACAGTGCCCTGAAAGACCTGAGACGAAACAAGGCCCCGGGAGTAGACAACATTCCATTGGAACTACTGATGGCCTTGGGAGTGCCAGTCCTGACAAAACTCTACCATCTGGTCAGCAAGATGTATGAGACAGGCGAAATACCCCCAGACTTCAAGAAGAATATAATAATTCCAACCGCAAAGAAAGCAGGTGTTGACAGACGTGAAAATTACCGAACTATCAGTTTAATAAGTCAGAGCTGCAAAATACTAACGCAAATTCTTTACAGATCAGTTTGGATTCCGCAGAAATGTCGGGACACGTGAGGCAATACTGAGCCTATGACTTATCTTAGAGAATACATTGAGGAAAGGCAAAGCTACATTTGTAGCATTTGTAGACTTAGAGAAAGCTTTTGACAATGTTGACTGGAATACTCTCTTTCAAATTCTAAAGGTGGCAGGGGTAAAATACAGGGGGCCAAAGGCTTTTTACAATTTGTACAGAAACGAGATGGCAGTTATAAGAGTTGAGGATCATGAAAGGGAAGCAGCGGTTGGGAAGGGAGTGAGACAGTGTTGTAGCCTGTCCCTGATGTTAGTCAATCCGTACATTGAGCAAGCAGTAAAGGAAACAAAAGAAAAATTTGGAGTGGATATTAAAATCTATGGAGGAGAAATAAAAACTTTGAGGTTCGCCGATGACATTGTAATGCTGTCAGAGACAGCAAAGGACATGGAAGAGCAGTTGAACGGAATGGACAGTGTCTTGAAAGGAGGATATAAGATGAACATCAACAAAAACAAAATGAGGATAATGGAATGTAGTCGAATTAAGTCGGGTGATGCTGAGGGAATTATATTAGGAAATGTTACACTTAAAGTGGTAAATGAGTTTTACTATTTGGGGAGCAAAATAACTGATGATGGTCGAAGTAGAAAGGATATAAAATGTAGACTGGCAATGGCAAGGCAAGCGTTTCTGAAGAAGAGAAATTTGTTAACATCGACTATAGATTTAAGTGTCAGGAAGTCGTTTCTGATAGTATTTGTATGGAGTGTAGCCATGTATGGAAGTGAAACATGGACGATAAATACCTTAGACAAGAAGAGAATAGAAGCTTTCGAAATGTGGTGCTGCAGAAGAATGCTGAAGATTAGATGGGTAGATCACATAACTAATGAGGAGGTATTGAATAGAATTGGGGAGAAGAGGAGTTTGTGGCACAACTTCACAAGAAGAAGGGGCCGGTTGGTAGGACATGTTCTGAGGCATCAAGGGATCACCAATTTGGTACTGGAGGGCAGTGTGGAGGTTAAAAATCGTAGAGGGAGACCAAGAGATGAATACACTAAGCAGATTCAGAAGGATGTAGGCTGCAGTAAGTACTGGGAAACGAAGAAGCTTGCACAGGATAGAGTATTATGGAGAGCTGCATCAAACCAGTCTCAGGACTGAAGACGACAACAACAACAAGTACATTGACTTCTATAGAACTTTGCATACGGACGACGATAATTAAGACACTTGGCACATTTTTTACCCCTAAGTAATGACAGAGATTGTCTTACAGCAAGACTCATGGCTTAGCGCTACAGTACACGTATTTGAGTGATTGATTTTGTACTTAAAACATTTATGTTTAAAGATTTTTTAATTGCAATGTTACAAAGGGTTTCTGTGATACATTTCATTCCATTGCTGTAATCTGTAACACCTGATGGTATAATTACATTAATCCTCAGGGGGGTACACACTTACTTTGTGTACCATGTGTTTGGCAAGCACAAGGAGCCCTAGCTAATATGGTATTTGCTTATACAACTTTACACATCGGTACCATATTCCTCTAACACAGAATTACACAGCTATCTGATTATTTAACAGAGAAACAAACTTTTTTTTTTACTATGTCATTGACACATGTTTACACAGTTACACAGTTGGATAATTTCACACTTATGAATTGTATCTTTGTCTGCACTGTGTGAACTGTTCATATTTTTTGGATCCATTTTGATACTATGAGAGCTCTGAATGACGTATTTGGTATGGGATCTTGATTTTTAAAGTACATTTGAGGTAGATGACACTATTGAAATGAGCAGAGAATTTTTTTATGTTTTGAAATTATTGCAGAAATCTACGACGTTTTTGAGATTTGGCTGAGTTTTTATGATGTTATTATTACGATGACAATGTGTATTATGTTGTTGAGGTATGTTTATAATCAATAAGCTGATGCTTTATGAGGAATCTGATTATGCTACGTATTTATTTGATGAAATATTGAAGTGTCGACGCAAAATTGACGTGTCGACGAATGTGTATATGTGTAATAGGTAAGGAATAATGAGTAGTGGTTAGGGACTCTGATTTGTGAAAAAGGATGTTGGAAACCAAGAATCGTACTTTAAGAGTTATGAAATGTGTGTAAATGCGTAAATGTATCACAATGCCGGCGCCAATTTCTGGACAGTGTTATATTTATAGGATTTTGTTTCTACGCATTTGTAACGTTAATTTTCGACCTGTGAAAATTTTTATATGAGACTGACACTGTAGTGGAAACTGCTGTCGTTAATATTTCGGTAAGAAAGCTAAGTGACCTTGACGTATTGCGTTGTGGGCATCCAGCTGTGCCAGGCGCGTGGAGAAACAGCCATTAGGTGAAAAAAAAAAGAGGCCATTATCCTCGCTATTGACATTTCTTTGTAGAAAGCATCGCAAATACAACACGCTCAAACTTGAAAACATATGATTACACTGTGGAGCTCTTAATTTATGATATTTACTAAAATGCCTAATGAAGTGATGAAAAACATTTTACATCTATTGTCTTTCTAGTTGAGAGATTGCTCAATTTCTTTAATATCTAGTTTCTAGCTGCACTGCAGCATTGGTTAGAATAAAATTTAATAGATGTACTAATACAGATATTTTATGCCGACAGATCCAGTAAATAATAATTTTATGATCTACTTCCAAAAAAACGATGGAGCACAAAAAGTCATTTCCCTTCACAGGAATTGCATACATAATTTTGTCAATGACTGGGTAACTTGTCTGCTAGAGTAAGTTATTGTGATGCATATCTCTAGTGTTAAGATGTGACATAGGTATTAAACACGGCCATTTTTACTGTAATATTTTTTCTGCTTGAGCTTTGCCATGTTTAGGTATAAGTTACAGCATTTGCTGCTGCTGCTGCTTGCCAGGCATAGTGCTATTAAATTTCACTTTGTATTACTCTGTTAAGCCAGTTTTACTACTGATTTATTTTTCTTTTTGCTGCACATTGGCTCATATTAGTGATAATGTTGCATTTGCTTTGCTAAGTTATATATATTGCTGCTTGCTTTGCCAATTTGCATTTTTTGTCATTGCTGTTTGTGTTAATTGTTTTGTGCTGCTGCATTGCCTGGTCCCTTAGTTTAGCATCTGAGCTCAGTAGATTTCAGTTAGCTTAAGAGGGGTAGGCCATATAAGAGAATGAGTTGTGATGAATTGGAAGTAACGCATTTACAAGGTATAAAAAAAAGTGAAATAAGGGGAAACATCTACGAAATGAAGTTTTGGGTTGGACTGCAGTACCAAATGTCATAATGAAAACAAACCCTGTCCTGTCCTTTTGTGTCATTCCACTATTTGTCTGTGTGCCTTGCGTATTTGTTTCTTCCTGTCTTTATGTGTTTATCTGATAAGACTTACGTTGTAGAATTTTTCTAATAATGTGTTATTTACTTTGTAAAGACGTTTAGACATTATTTATTCTGTTTTGTTGCTCATGTGTGAAGTTGATGTTTCGAAAGTTATTCTGTCATTTTATGTACTTACTTATGTCATAATTCCTGTAACACTGATGTATATGTTATTTCGATTCTTTTGTAAGGCCTGTATTACTACAAATGTTATCTGAATTTTTATGTTTTTTAATGACGTTTTCTGTACCTTTGTAATTGTATTCTCATATTATAAAACTGTAATGGACACCAGTTCATCAAATTAAGTAACTTGTAAGCATTCATTTCACTGCACACATTTCTGTTGCTCATAGTACACGCAGAATATGCGAGGAAAAAAAGGGACTGTTAGTGTTTGGACGTGTGTTAATATTTCAGCAAGGGACTGATTAACAGCATTACTGGTTCTAAGGACAATTCCAAAAACCTTGTGAGTGCACAAGTGGTGGTTTATTGACTTGCTATATTGTCCGCAAGACTCTTAGATGGTGATTGTGCACCTGCTCAGTCGCAACAGATGGCCGTCTCTACCAGGACTACAGTGGGTCTGCTCTGTGATGACCTACCTATCAATATTCTTCAAAACTTCGACTGACTCTGCTGTGGGTTTGCTCTGTTGTGGCCCATTACCTGTCTGCATGTCAAAAGTCAGCACTGTCTTTCCGTTGGAAGGACAACACTACTTCTTCAAAACTGCACTACTTCCGTGTGCATTTTCTTAACACTGCAATTTTACTGTGACGACTGATCAGGACTGTCGTTATGGACTCTAAGAAAATTTTAGCTTCTGAGCAACATTGTATCAATAAGTGTGCGCATTTGATATCTTTGTTATTGTAATTATGGAAAATTTCTTCGAATCTGTATTGGCCACTGCCCAAAACAATTTGTGAATTTTTTGTGGGGAGCATGGGGGCTATGTAAGTAGGCTGTTTAGGTTTTTATATTGGTAACGCCACGTAGCGCTCTGTATGAAAATCACTGGCTGTGCTGTGTGAAGTCGGTGGCTGGTTTGCATTGTTGGAATTTGTTATTGTAGTGTTGGGCAGTTGGCTGTTAACAGCGCGTAGCGTTGGTCAGTTGGAGGTACGCCGCCAGCAGTGGTGGATGTGGGGAGAGAAATGGCGGAGTTTTGAGAGCAGATGATCTGGACGTGTGTCCATCAGAGACAGTAAATTTGGATGCCATGAACTGCTATATATAGTATGACTTTTGAACACTATTAAGGTAAATACATTGTTTGTTCTCTATCAAATTCTTTCATTTGCTAACTATGCCTGTCAGTAGTTAGTGCCTTCAGTAGTTAGAATCTTTTATTTAGCTGGCAGTAGTGGCGCTTGCTGTATTGCAATAGTTCGAGTAACGAAGATTTTTGTGAGGTAAGTGATTTGTGAAAGGTATAGGTTAATATTAGTCAGGGCCATTCTTTTGTAGGGATTATTGAAAGTCAGATTATGTTGCGCTAAAAATATTGTGTGTCAGTTTAGTGTTGATCACAACAGGTAAAGAGCGAAATGTCTGAGTACGTTCAGTTTTGCTCAGCTGTTTGAAAAACAAATAATGTAAAAGTTTTATCAGCATAGTCATTCATTAATTTTCCTAAGGGGACATTTCAATAAAAACAAAATGGGTTGAACAAAACTTATTTTGTTCCTAGAAGTGTACTCAAGATTGGACGATAAAATTTAATTCGAAACCTTTGAAATAAAATTTTTACTGTTATGCGATGTACGAATGGCATTCAGATGAAAACGAGACAGATCAAAAAAACTATGTGCACTATGTATCATTTCAAAATTGATCGCCATGCGGGCTCTTCCACTCGTTGCCAAGGTTGTTTCAAGTACGTTGCAACAGCTGAACTGGGCCGCCCTGCACATCTTCCGCGCAGTCCACATCTCGCCCCATGAGATTTCCACAACTTTTGGAGCCAACGCCACTCCTGCATTGAACGACCCAACTAATACAGGCAGCTTCTAAAAAAAAAATGGTTCAAATGGCTCTGAGCACTATGGGACTTAACTCCTAAGGTCATCAATCGCCTAGAACTTAGAACTAATGAAACCTAACTAACCTAAGGACATCACACACATCCATGCCCAAGGCAGGATTCGAACCTGCGACCGCAGCGGTCACGCCGTTCCAGACTGAAGCGCCTTTAACCGCACGGCCACACGGGCCGGCGGCAGCTTCTAGAGGTCATGTCAGCAGTGAATATTCCCTAGCACTAAAGTGCCCATGAAATCAGTTCAGAAAGTGTACACACGATACGAAGAATATGTAATTCTGATGCTAAATGGACGTTTCTTTTATAGCACTGTGGAATCTTGCAGTCACAAGCACACACGGATAAGAAATAACAAAGGTAATATTCTGCTTTACAAATGCCGTAAAGGATCTCCTAAACTTTATAACTGGAGGATTTAGCACTCTTTGTCTCGTGTATAAAAATAGCCCTGGCGTAAGAGAGAAATGTTTCTCTATATACTTAGGTGCCCCGTCCAGACTCTTAAGGAACTGGTCTGTCCATTGGAATGGGGCCATCACAGGCGTCGCGTCATTACTCGGACGGAGTCGATTTCCCTTGAAAGCATTCAATGACTTGCATAAAGCCATGCACTCTTCACGTGTTTGTGCCAATGAGTGCTGTATCGCTCTGTTAATTAGTTCTGAACCCCTCACGAGAATCACTTGTCGGACCCAGTCACTCTTGACACACTTGCTAGTGTTATTTACCTGACAAGCTGTTGGTGTCGTGAACTCTAATGGCAATGGTCTGTTGGTTAGGATGGTGGAGAGCCATTTCTCAGCGTTAGATCTAATATTTCTTATGATAAGGAGAATAGTTAAAAAAAGTAGCGTTCTAAAATCTTCATAAAAATCAACAAGTATTCAAATAATATTTCTTTGTGCCCACACACGGGAATATTACAATCATATTTGCAGTCAATTCCAACGTTCTCAGAAAGAAAATAAATAAATAAATAAAAATTAAAAAAACACACAATTGAAAGATAGAGAATGGTACGACAGAAATTGGATTGAGTGGCCACTGCATTATTTTAGGAACAGAAGCCAGAGACTCCGCAGCATACTATGTCCTCCAATGTCGGCGCTTAGGCTGGAGCCAAGATATGCGAAAATTTACAAGTGTTCTCACACATGTGTTGTCATCAACTACGCTGCAGGTCAGATCACAACTTACACATTCTTTTCGTTTACATCTAAATACATATTCTACAACCCACCATGTGGTATATGACGGAACTGCCGTGTACAAGTGATTTACTTAGCTATTCCACTCACAAATGGAGTGCAGGTAAAACGAGTATCTATATGTCTCTGTACGATTCCTAATTTCTCTCATCCAGAATTCGCGGTAAATTTACGTTGGTGGAAGTAGAGTCGTTCCGCAGACAGCTTCAACTTCCTGTTCTCTGAAATTTCTCAATAGCTCACTGGTCCACAGTGGATCTCTTACAGACACCAAAGTAGATGGTTTTATTATGGATTTTGGTGTGCTGAACACAAACATCCAGATAAAAGTTGTCTCCTAGTTCAGATGTGCCCGGAAGAACAGGCAGCACATATACAGTTAAGGCGAGAACGACCAACTGATGCCTCCAGTGCAGATGCACACCACGGTTGAACTCTTCCGGGAATTGGCGAGACGCCGCGAGTAATGAGGATAATGAGCAAGCGGCGCTGCGTCAGTGGTGTGTGGTGTGTTGAGGATTTGGGTCTGACAGAAGGTGTGCTAGGGCAGGCCGCGCTGCAACGATGATCACTGGGCCCAGTGCATCTGCCTAGTAAGCAGGAGAGACAGGTTCGAAACCCAGTGAGGCGCAAATTTTTCAACTTTCCTCGCTGATTGAAATAAATGTCCACTAGCAGCTAATATTAGTCATTTCTTTGTGTCTTGATTCATAATCTCTGTGGAATCAAAATGTGTCTGTTCTTACGGGCTTCTATATTAATACATCATTGTATTGCGCATTGGGCCAACTCGAAATTTTTAGTGCCTTTCAAAATAATTCCTCCTTTATGCGCATTATAAACGTTTCAGTTAGAGGTATCCATTTAAATTCATCATACACGAACTTATTTGTTTTAAACACATCTTATACTAAATTATTGCGCTTTAGCTGTGTATTAGTTTCTGTCATTTATTAAAGAATCTTATATTCACGAACAAGCATCTGTAATGAAATGAGGCTGGAAAAGAGCTGATACATCGTCACATTACCATTTATCCCATTCTTATCTTCTATAAATTTTAATAATGATCAGTGGCATATTAACTGAGCGACTCCCATCTCGTTGCGAGCAAATGCTGTTCAACCGGCACTAACCTGGTCCAGCACCTCGAAGTCTTAAAACCGCACCACAAGATCCTTCATCCACACGAAACAAATACAAAAACAGAGAATATTACAGTATTTTCCAAAGAACACTAATTATAATAATGTTACTTGCCATGCACCAACATAAATTACGTAACCTACTGCACCACATATCGTGATACTGCTCCAAACGTAGAAACACTACACTGTGAACGGTAAAACCAAATGAAATAAGCAGCCGTAGAGGGTGACCAACTCATCAGATGCGATAAGCAAAAACCAACCGTAAAACGGATCTAGCATAAAATCTGAATTTCGCAGTAGCTACCAGTAGTATAACCATAAGACATTGAAAATTACAGGCAAATAGAACACAGTCTGATAATTTTGTGCAACTGTTGCGTCAATTACTGGTATAGCGCAATATTTATATATTGTGTATGTGTTTATGAGGTGACTGAAACTGCCTATTGATTGCTATTTGTAATATTCGGTCCTTTGTAGGCACAAATACATCGTGGCATATACCATTACGGAATATCTGATGGTTGATGAATAACTAATTTACTTTGGGGGTGTTTTTCCTGTAGGCAGTATTTGTCTAAAAATCCAAAGAAATCTGCAATAAAAGTTTGTTGCTACAGTAATTATAGAAATTTCTATTTGCTCACATTTAATGTTTACGCAGGAAAAGCAATCTGATAGTTCGTTCAGACAATATAACCGCCTTTCAGGTGGTAATCAAGCATCTTGTTACTCGGGGAGAAACGTAACAATTGATAGTTAGTAGCAGGGCTCAGTGCAATGAGGGCTGTGGCTAGGAATTCGCTGATTTCAGCATCAACGCCGTTTTATCTGTGGTGTCATATTACAGCTGACACAACTGTGCATGTTATATTTCGCTGACAGCAGCATCAACACTTCCTTACCTGCAAGGCACACTGGGCACTACATGCCGGGGTGTGGTGTGCGTACTGTAAGACCTTCGGCACACACACCATCAGATTATTTGACTTGTCGCTCTAACAAAGTAGGCGAGTGTCAGCAATATGTCCCGTGGTCTTATCGTGGCGTGTTTATCTTCTGCCGTTAGGTCAGACGATAGAAATGCCACTAGCATGCTTACAGTAGCAGATTGACGGTGACCAACTTTAAACAGAACTTGATTAATTTTCACACACATTTATTATAATAATAACAAGCATTGACATTACATAACTTGATTCTGGATGCTGTTTACAATTGACAATCTGAAGTTCCTTTGGTCTTGGTACGTTAATCTTATTCTCACATATCTCTGATACTTGACAAAGTGTCTATACATTTCTCTTCATGGCTATGTACAGGAATATGATAATCTTATTAGGCACCGACTGAAACTTGACTATGGACTGGTACAGACTAATGCAGACTAGTACAGAGTGGTGCAGACAAATGCAGACTGACTAATTGGAGGTCTGTACACTCATTATAATACCTCACACATTCAGGTATCACTGCGCGACTGTGATCCGCGAGGAGAAAATGTTCTACATTAGCAGTAATCTCATTGGCTGTGTTACACATTAATACGCAGATCAGCAGAAGCAGAAATTGGTCCATCTCTAAGGCAGCGCCATCTCGTAGTACGGAGACAGACGAGCGCTGCGCCTGCATTGTTGTGCTTAGTGGGGCGCGCTCTAGTGGGAAAGTTGTGTACGCGCTGACTACGCGGAACTATGTATACAACATCCCTCCCTTCCGGGGGAAGAAAAAAAAGCTTTTGAAGTTTGCTGGAAAAGCTTTTTTTTCTGCTTCCTTGCTTTCCGGCGTGCATATGTCTGTGGGTGCACACATGTTGCTCCCCGTGGCATTCGCCTGCGGTCCGCTAGGAAAACCAACTCAAAACCTACGGAACAGGGAACTGGAGAAGCAAAAATTTTGTTACATAATTGCATTTCAACATCGGTACATTGGTCATAGCTTAAATCTAGTTCTTCTTCGACGTCCATCTTCTCTGGGGATGTCGGCTGTGGACGGCTGGGGTAGTCGGTTGCCCCTGAAGGTGCTGCGTCGGCGTCGGCGGCGGCGGCTGCGTCGATGGCGGCGGCTGTGGTGTCGGCTGCCGGTGACGGCGCCTGGAGTCCTGCGAGCTGCTCGGGGTTGACATCTGCTTCTGAGTCTGCAACATGAAACAGCCTAGGAGTTCTGCCTATATGTGACTGCTGTCTTTGCTGCCGTAATTGATTAGCATGGCGAATAACTATGCCGCTTTGCCTTCTTATTCTATACATGACATCTCCAATGCATTCTACAATGATTCCCTGTGTCCAAGTACTTTTTCTTCGACTGTAGACAGTTACGAGGACTTTGTCGTTTACGTGGAATCGTCGTCCATTCGACGTTCGTCGATCATTTTCTGGATGCATTGTGGGTTTTAGGATACACATCAAAGTCCTGTGTTGTCACCCATCCAGTTTTTCTGCTGGTAACTGTGCCTCGTGCGGAGTAGCTCTGTATTGTGACAGAAAAATTAGTAAGGAAGTCTCTTTGCTGTACTGTTGCACCAACTTTGTCATGCGTGGCTTGAACGTTCGTACGAATCGTTCGGCGAGTTTATTAGCCTCAGGGTGAAATGGTGCCGTCCTGTAATGTGCAATTCCGTTCATCTGACAGAATGACTGGAATTCTTGCGACGTAAATTGTGTGCCGTTATCGGTCACTATGGTTTTAGGCAATCCTTCAATGGAAACGATCTTTGACAACGCTTGAATTGTTGTCGCTGAAGAAGTTGTACGCATTTGTAGTACAAAAGGGAATTTTGAAAATGCATCAATGACAATTAACCAAGAAGTTCCAAGAAAAGGACCTGCACAGTCGATATGCAATCTTGATCAAGGTTCTGTTGCCTCTGGCCACGGAAAATATTGTCTTGGTGGAGCTGATTGATGCGTCTGACATAATTTACAGTTAGAAAGCATTGTTTCAATATCTTTATCAATGTTCTTCCAGTAGCAATGTCCTCTGGCCATGCGTTTCATGCGTACTATGCCCCAATGACATTGGTGTAACATTTTTAACACTTTATTCCTGAGAGCTTTGTGTATAACTACTCTTGCTTTTCCCGTTTCAACTGTGAACTAATATGACGCCTCTGTGCACTGTGAGCGCATGTCTCATGTTCCAGTAACATTTCACTTCTGGCTGAGCTAACATGTTCTTATCAGTTGGCCATTCCGTAAGAATATACTGCTTTGTCTTTGATAACACTGGATCTGTGGGTACTAACTTAGCTACTAAGGTGGCACTAACGGGGAAATTTTCCACTACGTCCTCACTGATTACGTCTATCTGAAAACATACGTCCTCTGATTTGTCAAAATGTTCATCTTGACCCGCCGGTAGACGTGAAAGTACATCGGCGTTGGCATGTTTCGCCGTCGATCTATATAAGATCTCGTAGTTGTAATTAGACAGCAGCAATGCCCAACGTCGTAAACGCTGTGCTGTCTTAGTGGATACACCATTATGTGGTCCGAATATTGTCACCAATGCCTTATGGCCTGTGAGCAGAATAAATTTTCGTCCGTGTATGTAGTCATGAAACTTATTCACTGCAAAGATAATTGCTAGTGCCTGTTTTTTTACTTGGCTATAGTTTCGTTAACTTGAGTTTTAAGTTTTCGACGCGTATGCAATCGGTCGTTCAATTCCTTGATGTTTATGGGACATAACTGCACCGATCCCGTAATCTGACGAGTCCGCTGCAATATTGATCAACTTTTGCGGGTCATATGTCGTAAGACATTTTGCGTCAACTAAACTTTGTTTCAGTTTGTCGAATGCGTGCTGGCATTCTTTGGACCAATTCCACGCAACTCCTTTGCGAAGCAATCCGTGCAACGGTTCGGAAATTTCAGCTGCTTTAGGTACGAATTTCCGGTAATAATTAATTTGTTCTAATAAAGCTCTTAGTTGCTTTAAGTCTTTCGGAGCTGGCAATTTCTGTATTACTTCTATATGCTGTGGTGTCGGACTGATTCCGATATTTGACAATATAGGTCCTAAATACTGAATTTTCTTTGCAAAAAATATACATTTGTCCTTGTTGCACCTGAGATTGGCCTTTCTGAGAACCTTGAACAGTTCTTCCAGGTGATCTAGTAAATCTTGTGGAGTTTCTCCCGAGATAGTTAACTGCGTTAGGACAGTTTCTAATTAATTGTTCCAAGTAACGTTGAAAGATGCTTGGTGCACTTGCGATACCAAATGGTAAGCGCTTGTATCTGTACAGTCCAAATGGAGTATTTATGACCGTAAACTTTTGTGTATCTTTGTCTAAAGGGATCTGCAGATATGCTTCCTTTAAATCCAGTTTGGCGAAATACACACCCCCTGCTAATTTATACACCAGTTCTTCCGGTTTCGGAATCGGGTATGTATCTATAATGTAATGCACTGTGAATTGACAGTATTCTTGAAATCTCCACAGATACGTAATGATCCATTTGGCTTTTCTATGACAACGATTGGTGTTGCCCAGGCGCTACATGTGACTGGTTCGATAATTCCATTGCCTTCCAAAGGTCGAGTTCTTGTTTTACGCGTTCTTTCATTGCGTAAGGGACAGTTATAGCTTTGCAAAACTTCGGCACTGCATTCGGTGTCAGCGTAATGTGTGCCTGGTAATCCGTTACACTGCCTGTCGCGGAGGAAAAAATATCATCGTACTTCTGCAACACTGTTTGTAATTTTCCTGTCGGAACTTCATGTGTCACCTGTTTCGCTTCATGGATAGTGAAGCCTAATTCGTTAAAGAGATCCAGACCCAGCAAGTTTGATGCCTTATGGGTGTTAACTACTGCTAAAGTAGCTGTCTTGGTAAACTGTCTGTAAGTTACTTCCGTCGTCAGTGCCTCTTTGACTGGAATTTGTTCATTACTGTAGCTGTACAGTGAGCTGTCAAAATGCTGCAATTTGGTTCAAATGGCTCTGAGTGCTATGGGACTTACCATCTGAGGTCATCAGTCCAATAGAACTTAGAACTACTTAAACCTAACTAACCTAAGGACATCACACACATCCATGCCCGAGGCAGTATTCGAACCTGCGACCGTAGCGGTCGGGCGTGCTGCAATTTAGGAGAACCTAGTCGTTTAAGCGTGTGCAGATTTATGATAGAGATCGACGATCCTGTGTCAGTCTGGAATTTGATAGGTATTTTGTTCACCAGCAATGTGACATACAAAGACTGGTTTCTGTTTTGTACAATAGCATTAACTTTATGTTTAACTTTTGAAAATTGAATATAGTCTTGCCTATTCACATCGTCACACGCATTGGCGGTATACTTCTTAAAACTAAGCATTTCCTTATTGCTAAACTTATTTCTAGACTGTACACTTTTCTTATTACACACTTCTGATTTGTGCCCTTTTCGTTTACAAAAGTCACAATGTGCGTTGCGATAGTAACAATTGTCTCTGTGATGATTGATTTCACATTTGACACATGATTTCAACTTTAGTCTTTTAGTTCGGGTGTGTGATCCGTTCTTAGATCGCGTGAACCTAGCGTACGGCCTTGGGTACGCGGGCCGCGTCACCCCGTTTCGCGTGCCTGTGTCGCGAACACGTCACAGCCGTCGTCTAGTGTCACACTCACAGAAGCTTGGCTTTGTTCGTGTGCTCGAATGATTGGTAAACAATCTTGCAAGGACGCATTGATTAAACTAAGGAGCTCTTTCCTTATTTTCTCTTCTGGTGAATGCATGATGAGCATATCACGTATTAAAGAATCTATATAGAACTTCTTACACTTCTCGTTTTCACAAATAAACTTGCAGTTCCTTGTTAATCCTTGCAACTGTGTAATCCATTCCGTGTGTGTCTGCTGTTCCTTTTTCTTGCATAAGTAAAAATTATGCCCTGCAGCAGCGACATGAGTTTTGTTGTCGAAGTATTTTTCGAGCAAGTCTTTAACGGTGGGATTGACAAATTTGTCGGTTCACAAGTCGGACTCAGTTTTAGAGAAAGTTTTAGATAGCTGCGCCGCAATTTGCCAATAAATAAGATCTTTTTTCTACATCACCTCATATCTAGTGTGTGAGGAAGTGCTGTTCCAGGTGTGCTGCATAGTCCTCCCACGCTTCTTCCTTGCTGTTGTAAACAGCGAAAGGTGGTGGCCGAAGTTTAATTTGTAGCGGAGACGCTACGGCAGGCTGCGACTCCAAACGTTCCACCCTTGTAAGCAACTCCTGTTGCGTCTGTTGTGTTTGTGCCGTGAGATGTACGATCTGCCCCGTGAGGTCCATGGTTATCTGAAAATTCCAGCTGGCCGAGGTGACCGAGCGTTTCTAGGCGCTACAGTCTGGAACCGCACGACCGCTACGGTCGCAGGTTCGAATCCTGCCTCGGGCATGGATGTGTGTGATGTTCTTAGGTTAGTTAGGTTTAAGTAGTTCTAAGTTCTAGGGGACTGATGACCTGAGAAGTTTAGTCCCATAGTGCTCAGAGCCATTTGAACCATTTTTTTGAAAATTCCAAGTGCGACTAGATTACTGCAATAATGATATTTTAGCTGCAAGAGAGCGGGTTAACAGTCAAGTATGTAGCTTCCTGAAGTCCACTGTAATTCTATTTTATTTCTGGCTCACACGTGGTCATCCATAAGTGTGCTGAAATCGTCTGTTTCCTTAGTACCTCGTCGCCAATGTGTGCGTACTGTAAGACCTTCGGTACACACACTATCAGATTATTTGACTTGTCGCTCTAACAAA
Organism: Schistocerca americana; assembly: GCF_021461395.2. Classification (NCBI taxonomy): domain Eukaryota; kingdom Metazoa; phylum Arthropoda; class Insecta; order Orthoptera; family Acrididae; genus Schistocerca; species Schistocerca americana. The sequence continues at coordinate 201,309,686 of NC_060127.1, forward strand.
GTAGGCGAGTGTCAGCAATATGTCTCGTGGTCTTATCGTGGCGTGTTTATCTTCTGCCGTTAGGTCAGATGATAGAAATGCCACTTGCATGCTTAGAGTAGCAGATTGACGGTGACCAACTTTAAACAGAACTTGATTAATTTTCACACACATTTATTAAAGTAATAAAAAATATAGACATTACGTAACTTGATTTTGGATGCTGTTTACAACTGACAATCTGAAGTTCCTTTGGTCTTGATACGTTAATCTTATTCTCACATGTCTCTGATACTTGACAAAGTGTCTATACATTTATCTTTATGGCTATGAACAGGTATACGATAATCTTATGAGGTGCAGACTGAAACTTGACTATAGACTGGTACAGACAAATGCTGACTAATGCAGACTGACGAATCAGAGGTCTGTAAACTCGTTATAATACCTCGAGCAATCAGGTATCACTACGCGAGTGTGATCCGGGAGGAGAAAAGGTTCTACGTTAGCAGCAATCTCATTGGCTGCGTTACATATTAATACGCAGATCGGCGGAAGCAGAATTTGGTCCGTCTCCATGACAGCGCCATCTTATGGTTCGGAGACGGACGAGCGCTGCGCCTGCACTGTTGTGCTGAGTGGGGTGCGCTCTAGTGGGAAAGTTGTGTATGTGCTGACTACACGGAACTATGTAAACAACACCCCTTCAGACACTCATCTTGGATTATATCATGGAAGGGACGACTGCACCCTCTGGTGACAGTACTGTGTACTATGTCAGCTGGACTCCAGATTTCGTGGTGAACCTACTGGATGGAGCCACTGTTTCAAATTGTTTTAACACAGAATGTAAAATAAAGGGTTACATCCATCCTATCCAGCAGCCCAGCAGAGGCTGAGTCCTTTCCCCACGAATTCCTTGGTAGAGGTGGCAGTCGTATGAGTTACGTTACTGGAAGTTGTCCAAGTGACCTATTTTCCCGCAATTTTCTACAGTTAGTGTAAGTAGCCATCGTGTGCTGCATTGACCTGTTGGAATTTCAACTTACCACCATTTTCTGGGGGAGGGGAGGGGGTTTGGCAGAGGGGGAGAGGTTAATTAATTGATCAATTTAATTAAATATTTAATCTAATTGGTATCAAAAGTGTACATGTAGCAGTACAGGGGAGGGGGCTGTGTTGGCTGTTTCCTGGTGGGGGGATGGGAGGGGAGGAACAATAGGTTAAGGACCTGTCAATCAAAAGGAAGTATCCTTTTAGCAGAACAAATGGTTAAGTACCTGTCTATCAAAGGAGAACTGTAGGTTAAGTAACTGTCAATCAAAGTTGAACAATAGGTTTGCCCCTGAGTGCATATCTGCCCCTGATAAAGGCAACCTACACTTACAAAATGCTCTCGTGCCTGCCCTATCCCTCTACTTATCCTTCCTCTGTCTGTATACTCTGTCTCTCAAAATTTTATTACATAATGGAAGTTTGTTCTATGTGGACTGAACAAGTTGCCAGTGCCTACAATATATTCACAATCAGAATTTTCTAACTAAATAACTTTGCAATATGAAATACTTTTCACAAACATTTCAAATTAATGACAATAATTTTATTAAATATAAGGATAATAAAATTAATTTTCTCATAGAAACTGTTGTGTGTTTTGTGTAGTAGACCTTGAAGAAGAAATTGCAGCTGCATCCAAGATTGTTTTGGGAAGACTCAATAAGACTCATGCACATGTATGTACAATTGTATTCTTGTATTGACTACCAAACTCACCATGTGATGTTACTGAAAACTTGAGAGGGAACTGTTAGATCGCTAGCAGGTAAGTTCCTCAAAATTTACTGTAATCGATGGAGGAGTCTTTAATCATTCAACAACCAACTGGGATAATTACAATTTCGTTAGTGGTAGGTGTGACAAGACATCCTGCAAAACGTTACTAAATCCCTTCTCTGATCACTGTCAACATCATGTAGTTCGGATATCCAGTCGTGATGGAAATACTGTATATTGGATCTAATGGAGACAAATATATCTAATCTATCTGAGGGTGTCTAAAGTGAAACTGGTATCAATGACAATGAGGTAGTTGTAGCAACAACAATTACCAGTGTAAAACCGGCAACTACAACATGTAGATAGATTTATATATTCAGTAAACTAGAGTAAGAAGAAGAAATTGTTTCTTTCTGCTCAGGACAGTAGGGTGTAGAGCAACTATGGCTCAGATTCAAAAGAATGGTTGACCATGGTTTGGACGGATACTTACCTAGCAGGACAATTCATGATGGATGGGATACTCAATGGTATATGATCACAACAAAGAAATTTCTAAGGAAATAGAGACAACCGCATCATAGGTCCAAAACACAGACTACCGAGGTAGACAGAGAGATGCCCATTTGGCTTTAAAGTAGGTGATACATTACGCCTTCAGTGTGTACCACAGAAAAATGTTATCGAAAGGTCTTTCACCCAACACGAAGAAATACTGATTGTATGTAAAGGCTGTTAGTGGCATCAAAGTTAGTGTTCAGACACACATGGACAAGATAGGAACTGAAACTCAAGGTTTCAAATGTTCCTTTACAACGACAAATTCACACATACTGTCCCAATTTTATTCTCGTACCACTGCGAAGACGACTGAAACAGATATTAGTGTCAGTGGATTTGATGAACAGCTGAAGTCGTTACATTTCAACAAAGCTCCATGGCGTGATGGAGCCTGCGGAAGATTCTATACCAGATTTGCGACTGAGTTAGAACCTCATTTAACCGTCATATATCGAAATCACTTGAATGAAACTCTATGCCGTTTCGTCTGAAGAAAGCACAGGTCATACCTGTCTCCACGACGGACATCAGAACTAAACCAGAAGCTTACCGACCAATGTCTTTGACAGCTATTTGTCGTAGAATCTTGGAACATATTCTTAGTTCAAAGACGTCACGGATCCTGTAAACATCGACATTTGACGACCAATTTGGTCTTATCTCACGTGAATATCTGAAAGCCATGGATCGAGGCAGTCTGATAGCTGCAGTGTTTCTTGACATCCAAAAGTTATTTTTCTCTGTAACATACTTCATATTACTATCGACAGCACGTTCATATGGGCTATTGAGAGATATTTTTCACTACTTTGTGAGTTTGTTTGTAGAATCTTGGATGGAGAGTTTGAACAACACGAACCACGAATAGCAGGTCATGAAGGACAGTGTGAATGATCCCAGACTTATTTGACTAACTGGAGATATGTGGGAAGATATTAACTGGAGGACACTCCGAGAAAGACACCGTACATATTGCGAGAAACTTGTAAGAAAATGTCAAGAAATGTCTTTCTGGGCAAAAGGTACAAATGTCCTTCAGCTCACCACATCTATATTAAGATAAATTGAGGCAAACAACAGTTCTCACAGACATGTGCAAGAAGCCTTCGCATGCTGCATCCACGGATGGAACACAAACAAACAACTACGCGGGAAAAAAATAGTAGGATTAAGCTAAAGTACAGAAACCCCACAACAATCTGGACAAAGATAACTGTGGAGAAACGATATAAGTTTGAAACAAACAAAATGGTATAACAGTTACGAGTTTTTCGTTTAAAAACGTATTTTTTTTACTAGCTGAAATATAAATTTGTCGGATAATATATGAGACTTGCTCTATGTTTATATTTTTACAGCCACAAAGTTGTGATAACCTCATAACGTTCTTACCAGTTCAGTTTTACTCTGGTGGACAATTTTCGTTATTGACCATTGTACAGTTTTAGACAACAGTCTTCATCGATAAAATAACATCAATATTGGCTGTATAACCGCGTTCATTTTTATTCAGATACTATTAGCGTAGAACTACACTTGTTTCCTGGATTTCCTAATGCATTAGATACAGCTTTGCATTTTCGAATGAATATAGTTGTAGCTTTCCGAGGATCGGCCCAGAATGGTGACTGGATTCAAGACTTTATAGCAGATATCGACAGACATAAAAGACTTACGTTATCGGGAGTACTCCAATGGTAGTGTAATAGGCCCGTCACTGTTGTGATTACCACTGTTCATTGTACATACATTCCTGCTAATAACTGCAAGTACGATTAGAGAGTATATGTATTGTCGCATAAGTTTAATAATGCGAAGGACATTGAAGAGACTTCTGCAACATGTTGAAATATCAACTTCACCTGATCTTATTTGCCAACCATATCCTTGTGCTGGTACGAGCATCGGTCTGTAATGCGCCTCGATGTCAAAGAACGTCTCACGTGGTGCCCTATCGAGTGTAAAGTGTGGTCACACTGATCTCTGCCTGTGATTACTCGATTCTAACAACACGGCTTTTTGTAGGAAGGGAAGCTGTCTGTTGGGAATCGGGTATAGACCCTTTACGTTATTCTCTTACTGTTTGCTCCTGGACGTGTTTGTGCCTTTGATCAGCTTACTTATGTCATCGGTAAACACAGAAATTTTGAAGAGGCGTCCGTTGCCCCTGGTGGTCAGGCCAAGTTGTAATATTATTCATGAGATTTTGATATTACAGCAGAAGTCTACTAGATATTTGTAAGGCAATAACTGTCTATGTTGCAGGGGGATTGGTGCGGAGCGCTTGTTCTTAAGATCAAAGATGGCTACAAGCAGATCGGCATTGCCAGTTTTTTTCACAATTGCGATGAGCCTTTACCTGGTGCCTTCTCCAGGATGACCTACTATCTCGACTGGATAAAAAACACTGCTGACATCACTGCTGAGTAAGGAACTAGTATTCACTGTGACAAGGTTCCGTTATTTGATCACATTTCATAAGTACTCTAATTAAAATAAAAATATCGGCACAGAACACTTAATAATTGGCAAAAAATACGTTCTCAGACAACTGTGCACCTGAGTGCTAACATGGCATAAATGACACGATCATTGTTTTTTCTCAGGGAGAAGACTGAACTCGCTGTGCTCGATTGTAGCAGAATCCATGTACTTACTGTAGTTCAGTTGTTTTCCTCTCTGGATGTTCCCACCAAATGATAATACGTGATTGAAGAAAACTGTTTATCTCTCTGTCTATATGCTTTCAAGCAATAAAATTGTAATATGAGTAAATTTCTTTTTAGTAATTTGTGGCTAGAATGTGTTTATAGTCTTGTAATATGTTATATTCTCAAATCTATCGAATAATTATTATTTGTTTCACGACAACATCGTAGTGTTACATTTTTTCGATGTACCACTGGGACTACGTTTGGCAACGACCTACACTAAAAATTGTCGTGGAACGGTTTTCACAGTATTTTGACGTCGGACATTGATTTTTCTGAATATTTCAATGATTTCAGATATTTCCGCAAAAAATACTGAACAGTTTGAACATGTCTTAAAATGTCGTTGAATTACACACTTTTTTTTAAATTTCCTGTTTTCGTGTTATTTTGACATAGAACACTGCACTGATCACCAGTAAAAATATTCTTACATCATCACCACACTTCAGTCTGTCAGGAAAGGAGAGACATTGAAGACTGAGCGAAAATGGCGCTTACGGAATGTAACATGGCACTGTGGGTTAAAGTCTTGATTCACAGCTTCTCAGGACCTCATAGTGACTGACACGTCCTGCAGTACTGCCAAAGACTGGAAGAACAAGAAGAATGGAACACTACTCCCTGAATAATATATGAGCAATAATTGTAGTTCCAGTCTGACTGTGGCAGGATAAATGTCATCGATCATTGCTAACACATCCAGATGGAATCTGCTTCCTACATGTATGTTTTCGAAAACGCTATTGCAGCCTAAATGCCAACTATTACAGCAGATTTGCCCAGCATCGATTGTGTAACAAACACAACATTCAGCGAAAGAGGCAATATGCCACTGCCAGACAGTCTGAAGGCAAACACAGTGCTTAAATTTGATGATGTTGTAGTGGTACACCAGGTACAAATACTGAAATATTTCTATGTCCGCCATCGTATGGGAGTTGTTATCTTATGCATGAGTCTGACATGTTTTATGGTTCCAAAGCAGTTGGAAATGGATAATGCAAACCTTATTATCGCTTTCAAGCAAGACAATAATAATTTAAAATACATTAATCAAGTACATGTAGGTAATTCTTTAACACAGATAGGTGGAGTCTGATTGTATCACACACAGTATAGGTGTTTGGTAAGTGATAGAACAAAATATTCAATGACAGATAATAAAGATAAAGCTTCCAGCAGTTTCTCTACATATAGCAGTGAAGGTGTTGAGTACATCAATATACATTACATTATGATTATATTGACATGTATATCACGTGTTGAATCCGAGAGGAGAGGTCTGCATGCAAAGAACATTTGTTCATGCGTGGATGCGCAGATTCAATCTAACTATCACACCATAATAAGTAAATGGGAAAGAAAACATCAGCAGAAGATCGACTGAAATGGTGGGTATGAAGTCCGTGATGGTTAATCAGCACACTGGTGCAAACTTGCAGAAGATCAAGAACAAGTTGAAAATAATTAATGTGCAGATTGCAAGGACCATGTTAATTGAATAAAGATTGCAAGATATAAAAAACTAACTTGAAGATATTAAAGGGACAAAAGCTCGAAAAGAAGTAAATGTCAGAACGCCGCTGAAGGTAATCGTCATATTAAATGTAAAGGTTGAAGATAACAACAGAGTTTAAGAAATACAGTAAAAATAAGTCTACTGAGGCCATAAAAGTTGCATATTGTATCGAAATCAGTTTAGTATGCAACTGCACGTTGAAAAAACCTAAAGTCATTGATGAACAGAAGGCTATTAGACAGAAATTACGATTTATAAGGATAGGACACTCAAAATGAGTTCAGTTTCGTGAAGAAAAATGTAATCCAACTGTTATGTCAAATGGAGATAAAGAAGAAGAAGTATATACTGTTGCTGATTGCTTTAGCCATCATGGAGACAGCGAAATAGACTCTACACATTGGGTCAGTGGAGAAAAACCATAATGTAGGCTGCACAGCCTATAAGCTTAACCAAGCACATCGTATATGTTGAAAGGAATTTGAAAGAACGCTTGATCTAATGGATCTAATATTCTTAAAAACTTCGAAGCCTGGCAAAGATCTAAAAACGTGTGGTGAAATATTATGTATGACAAACAAATACAAAAACAAAAGCCCTAACGGTAGGGAGCACAGAAACATTATGAAACATGTGTTAAGCAGTAGAACCAGTAAATGTATTGACGATCAGCATAAAAGGATGAACGTTAGTCTGTGGAATACATATATTATCACACTCCTATTGAAATAATAGCCCAGCTATGGCTGCTCACAGCATGAGCCACCGCCAGGAGAACAGCTCATATGAATGCAATCGTATCAGTCGTTTCAGAGTTCAGGAAAAGGCAAATCATTGAACAATTCTGCAGAGAATAGTTCGAGAACTACACAAATCAGTACACAAAACATGCTCTCTTGTGCATATTATCATGCATGGCAGGATGACTTGTGGCAAGCTGATCATGCAGATACAATGCAGTGTTTAAGAGTGAAATAAGGAAACAAGTACATCTTAATAGTTATTGATATGTACTCCAAATTTTCCTGGGCATTACCTGTAAAAATATAAATGAGGAAGAATGTTGCACAGATATTTGAGCAACTGATGCTGTAGCCTTGAAACCTTCAAACTGACTGTGGAGGTGAAATTTACAATAGGCATTTCAAAGTGGTAACGTAGCAGTATAGAATACACTAACTCTCCTTGTTCTCTCACTTGAAATCTAATACCTTTGAAAATTTGAACAAGATCATAAAAAAAGAAACTTTCAAGCATTTTAATCCTTGAGTATCATATAAATGGCTAGAAATTCACCCACAAAGAACTGAACAGAACAGTCTAACTGAACTTCACATCATACAGTACAAAGAAACCGATTAATATTGATAATACTCTAAATACTTTATACAAACGTATTAAAAGGGCAGATCCACAGTATCAGATACTTAATGTCAGTGACATGCCGACATTTCAGAGTAAAAGACTCCATTTGAGAAATCGTATATTCCCAACTGGTCAACAGAGACATTTAGCATTTTCAAAGTACAGAGAACAAACGCAAGGATGTGTGTCTTAAAAGATGGCAAAGGTGAAGAAATTTCTAAACTTCTTACACAGAAGAATTGGAGGAAAGTACTGAACCAAATGTGTTTCTCGTAGAGTCTTTCATAGCACATCAAAGGTTAAGGCTTTAGTTAAATGGCTTGGTTTGCCATCTTTACACGATAGTTGGCTGGATGCCTCTGATTTGCTATACAGGGTGTTTCCGTAAGAGCGTGCAAAATTTAACAGGATACAGAGGATGCTCCACTGAGCAATTTGAGGCAGGGAAGCTGGGGATGGAGAAGCCAGCTTAAGGAGAGAATAGGAATAAAATCACAGTACTGTGTACTTTTTTATTTATGTCAGTTACAGTTAACTGCAAATACTATCATTGACAGAATGAACGTACCATTTACACTGTATTTTACAAACCGTTCTGAAAGTGACGGCCATCAACATCCACGCAAGTATAACACTGGAAAACGAAACCCTGAGAAACATCCCTGGTGTCTTTCGAATCACATCACAGGCATCTACAATTCTGACAACTACTTCCATCTCTGTATCCGCTGGTGTCTCACACATAAGTGACTTTATATGTCCCCATGATAAATAATCAAGGGTATTCACGTCAGGTGAACTCGCAGGCCACGGAAGAGGACCTCCCCTTCCATTCCAATTCCTAATAATCAGGCTCGTCCTCTTCGTTTTCTTGCAGGAAATGAAGAATGTACATGTAAACAAAAAGCACAGTACGTGTAAACCTGTACACATGTTAGTTACAAACAAACTGGAAAACTGTAATGCCAGAAAAAGCGGTAGACAAGTTCATTACATGTCGCCTTAAACTGACTTCTCCGACTGCAGGTTCCCTCAAGTTGTTCAGTTCAGCATTCTCTATGTCCTGTTACATTTTTGCACGCTGTTACGGAGACACCCAGTATAACAGGGCGTGCAGACATCAAACCGTGCAACAGCGTAACATGAGTGGTAGTATGCACATCAAAAGTGGCGATAGTGTTATAGATAAACTACCGATAGAACTACACAACCCAACGTATAACTACTGTGGACCTGGGCCGATGCTTCAAAAAGAGTCAGCAAATTGTAATAAGAGAATTAATCTGTTGGATGAGGCGTGAAAGAAATATGATACTGCATATTCTACAGATCACTGTTTGGCTGAATGTCATACATCAGATCAAATATTGGCTGATAAAGCAAAGACAATACATGATAGAAGAGACATATCTATGCATTACAGAATTTGCATCTTATAAAACGATGAGCACCAAGCTAAATAGGGATTGGAAGTATCTATCCAATACGTTACGAGCACTGATCTTCAAACACTAAAGAATAAAAAGGTAACCCAAGGGTCATTAAAAAACTTGTTTCCATTCAGTGGTGTCAGCAACAAAAAGTGCAAAGGAGGAAGAAGAAAGAGAAGAAGAAGAAGAAGAAGAGAAAATTAAAATGCCTAGGAGTCTACCAAAAGATAAGATCAGATGTGAAATTATTCCTGTTCTAACCCTGGCAGGTCTTTCAGCAACTGGCTCATTTGCTAGAGAAGTGGCAGTCATCGCCAGAACAGTGAAAATTCTAAATGTGTCCTGGAACAGCTTGATGAGGAGAAATAACAGGACGATGGAATCTATGGCAATTTGGAAAGGATTGTATTTAAAACAACATAGGAAAGGATTTGGCAGTTCATAATAGGAAAAGCTCCTGGCTGTACTACCCAATTGACCACTTTCAAGTACTGACTTGTTTAACTTTTCCCAAAAATTCGATATTCCGAGATTTTGTAGAGTGTTTATTTGGAACACATTAGTTAAGACTATATGAAAAACTAATGGATGCAGGTTTGTGAGTTGAGATGTAGCAGGGGGACCAGGAGCTGACAGCGTGGCATATGCTAAAAACCCCATGAATAGTGTCTACTATTTTGATTTGTTTGGTGACCTGCGTACCCCAGTAGAATTACATCACTGCATTACCAGCAGCCACATGTTCTACATTTTTCGATTCTACGAAAATAGTGATACACACTTGAATGCTCATCTGTGCCTCACGTTCGCCTGAAATGTATAAAGTAGAATAATCTATATATCAGCACTACCCCTCCATTCATCAGTTGAGATTTAAATATGATATCGTACATTCTGACTTTAAAAGAGCGATCCTCAGTATAATGTGCAAATTTTTTTCCACCAATTGATTTAAGCAGAGTGCACTGCAGTATCACACTGATTCGACTAGAAACATAGAACATTATTCCCAGTATCACAAAGGTAAAGAATAAGCCACATGTAAAAGGTGAAGTTATGGAAATGTTACCGACACACATGACATTGATATTAAAAATGTGGTTTTTAAATGGTCTGGTAAAGGAATTGTGTTACAGGCAAATATGAATGAGCTTGACTCAGAAATAAAGACAACAGTAACTACTCGATAGGAGCACTACTAAGTTTCTCAAGGATATAGATTTAGAATCATTCTGTTAATTATTATGTCCCTGATAAAAGTAGTAGTAGTTTCCTATACTTCAACAGCAAATTTCGGAAAAGTGATGGTAATGCTACAGTTGGATCGAATGTTGCATCTGATGCTTTAACATTTGTGTTTCAGAAAACAAGATATGAACAGAGCTGGGTCATGACTGACCACATATGAAATGTGAGTGTGACATTAACCCTTAAACATTAACTCTTAAAACCTGAGATTTAAATTTTTTAGAAAACACAGGATGTTTCGAAGATTAACTGATGGGTAGAGTAGCAAAATACACTCCTGGAAATTGAAATAAGAACACCGTGAATTCATTGTCCCAGGAAGGGGAAACTTTATTGACACATTCCTGGGGTCAGATACATCACATGATCACACTGACAGAACCACAGGCACATAGACACAGGCAACAGAGCATGCACAATGTCTGCACTAGTACAGTGTATATCCACCTTTCGCAGCAATGCAGGCTGCTATTCTCCCATGGAGACGATCGTAGAGATGCTGGATGTAGTCCTGTGGAACGGCTTGTCATGCCATTTCCACCTGGCGCCTCAGTTGGACCAGCGTTCGTGCTGGACGTGCAGACCGTGTGAGATGCCGCTTCATCCAGTCCCAAACATGCTCAATGGGGGACAGATCCGGAGATCTTGCTGGCCAGGGTAGTTGACTTACACTTTCTAGAGCACGTTGGGTGGCACGGGATACATGCGGACGTGCATTGTCCTGTTGGAACAGCAAGTTCCCTTGCCGGTCTAGGAATGGTAGAACGATGGGTTCGATGACGGTTTGGATGTACCGTGCACTATTCAGTGTCCCCTCGACGATCACCAGTGGTGTACGGCCAGTGTAGGAGATCGCTCCCCACACCATGATGCCGGGTGTTGGCCCTGTGTGCCTCAGTCGTATGCAGTCCTGATTGTGGCGCCCACCTGCACAGCGCCAAACACGCATACGACGATCACTGGCACCAAGGCAGAAGCGACTCTCATCGCTGAAGACGACACGTCTCCATTCGTCCCTCCATTCACGCCTGTCGCGACACCACTGGAGGCGGGCTGCACGATGTTGGGGCGTGAGCGGAAGACGGCCTAACGGCGTGCGGGAGCGTAGCCCAGCTTCATGGAGACGGTTGCGAATGGTCCTCGCTGATACCCCAGGAGCAACAGTGTCCCTAATTTGCTGGGAAGTGACGGTGCGGTCCCCTACGGCACTGCGTAGGATCCTACGGTCTTGGCGTGCATCCGTGCGTCGCTGTGGTCCGGTCCCAGGTCGATGGGCACGTGCACCTTCCGCCGACCACTGGCGACAACATCGATGTACTGTGGAGACCTCACGCCCCACGTGTTGAGCAATTCGGCGGTACGTCCACCCGGCCTCCCGCATGCCCACTATACACCCTCGCTCAAAGTCCGTCAACTGCACATACGGTTCACGTCCACGCTGTCGTGGCATGCTACCAGTGTTAAAGACTGCGATGGAGCTCCGTATGCCACGGCAAACTGGCTGACACTGACGGCGGCGGTGCACAAATGCTGCGCAGCTAGCGCCATTCGACGGCCAACACCGCGGTTCCTGGTGTGTCCGCTGTGCCGTGCGTGTGATCATTGCTTGTACAGCCCTCTCGCAGTGTCCGGAGCAAGTATGGTGGGTCTGACACACCGGTGTCAATGTGTTCTTTTTTCCATTTCCAGGAGTGTAGTACTTAGTTTAATGCATATATACCTCTCAGGATGTTGAAAGGATATTTCAAGGACAAGAAGCATGTAATCATGATTTTGAAGCAGAAATTTGTTTTGGTAAAAAATGCAATGGATTATAACTCATTCATTCAAGGAGAATGTTGTGATATGATTGAGATTCTTGTCGATAAAATAAGATTAAAGATCTCCCATATCAGTGCAACAGATGTGGAACATTTGAATGTTTTAAAAGTGTTGAATGTTGGTATTCATCTGTCGGGCCAAGGAAATGACCTGGAGGGGGGGGGGGGGGCAGGGGGGGTCTCTGCAGACACCATGAGACTCTGGCATAAAATGGGGGTGATACTCGATTACAAGAACTCAACAAGAGAGTTCTCACAGCCTCTGTCACCTCAATTCTCCAACTTCCTAACTACACGTGGTGCCCCCATTAAGCCGAGCAACTCAGCAGTAGGTTGGGTAACCAACCCCAGCGGGAAACTGAGTCAGTAAGCAGATATGAGTTGGAGGACACGGGAAGGCAATGGGAAACCACCAGTGAACTATCCCAAGAAAACCCCATGGCTTCACTCAGCTCAAAATGTTCCGGAGTTTCAAGTTCCCCGATCGGATCACCGGGGGGAATCAGGTTGAGAGGAGCTTCATGAAGAGTTAGATGGTGCAAAGAGAAGCACTGCGTAGGAACATGGAATGTAAGATCCATGTATCAAGGAAAAGTAGACATAGTGAAAAGAGAAATGGACAAAATTATCATCGACATATTGGGAATATGTGAAATGAGGTAGACTGGCATGGGAGAATTTGCTTCAGATGGCCATATGGTGTATTATTCTGGGCACGATAACAACATAAGTAATGGAGTATCCTTCATAATTAGTGATAAAGTGAGAAAAGCTGTAATGGGATGCAAATATAAAAATGATAGAGTGATGTCCATCAGACTTCAAGGTCAGTCCCTCAACATCACAGTAATTCAAGTTTATGCGCCAACAGCCGATGCTGAAAAGGAAATTATTGACCAGTTCTATAGAGATTTACAAGAATTACTTCTGTCAACGCCAAAAAAGGATATCGTCTTCATAGTTGTATATTGGAATGCAAAAGTGGGAAATCAAGCTGTAGAAGGTATAACAGGAAAATATAGTTTTGCTACAACAAATGAAGCAGGGCAGAGACTCCTAGAATTCTGCCAAGAAAATTCATTGATAATCACTAATACATTGTTTCAACTACCAAAACGACGCCTATATACCTGGACTTCGCCAGATGGCCAACACCGGAACCAAATTGATTACATACTTTGTAATCAGAGGTGGAAGAGCGCGGTTCAGTCAGCTACAACAAGACCTGGGGCTGACTGCGGATCAGATCATGAGCTCCTGATTGCAAAATTTCGGCTGAAACTTCAGAATGTGGCAAAAAGTATCCCAACTTGCAGGTACGATCTTAACTCTATACCCTCCGACTACACTGTAGAGGTACAAAACAGATTTAATGTATTAGAGCTGGAGGACAAAAGTTCACAAGAGATGTGGACAGAAGTAGAATACTGTCAAGGAGGCCGCAGAGAAACACATTCCCAAGAAAAGGAACAGCAAGAAGGCTAGATGGCTATCAGTTGAGGCACTGCAAGTTGCAGAAGAACGAAGGAAAGCAAAAATCAAGGGAGATAGATCAGCGATGTTCGAATTAAATAAAGATTTTCAGAAATTAACTAAAAGAGATAAAAATATATTCTTTAATGTACAGTGCGAGGAAGTTGAAGATTGTAACGGAATGGGGAAGACAAGAGATGTTTATAATAAAATTAGAGAAATTAAAGGAAAAGTCCAGGCAAAAATTGGAATGATAAAAGACAGAAACGGGAAAGATCTGAGTGAAGCAGAGGATGTTAAGGAAAGACTGGCAGAATATGTAGAAGACCTATACAAGAAAGAACTGCATAATGACAGGGCTCCTACTGCTGATGTTAATGTTAATTTAGAACTGGGAGCCAGATAGTGGACATGATGAAATACCAGCAGAATTGTTTAAAGTCACTGGAAAGGATGCAGTGAAAGTGCTGCACTCAATATGTCAAAAAATATGGATCACGCAGCAGTGGCCAGAAGACTGGAAAAGATCAGTATTCATCCCCATTCCAAAGAAGAGAAGTTCTAAAGAATGCTCAGATTACCGAACAATCGCACTTATCTCACATGCTAGCAAAGGCATGATGAAAATCTTACAAAATAGACTTCGCTAATATCTAGGTCGAGAGCTACCAGAAGAACAAGCTGGATTTAGGAAAGGAAGAGGAACTAGAGATCAAATTGCTAACATGCGGTAGATTATGGAAAAAGCAAGATAATTCCAGAGAGATGTGTACCTCTGCTTTATTGACTAAGCCAAAGCCTTTGACTGCGTCGATCACAACAAATTATGGAACGTACTGAAAACATGGGTGTACCAGATCACCTCATTCATCTGATACGGAGTTTATACCTTGACCAAGAAGCCACGGTGAGAACTATGTATGGAACAACGAAATGGATAAAGAGTCAGAAAGGGGTCCGGCAAGGCTGCATACTGGCACCATACTTATTCAATCTGTATGCAGAACATGTTATGAGGAATGCGAAGCTACGCGGATGATACTATCCTGTTGGCAGAAAGTGAAGAAGAATTGAGAACACTCTTGCTGAAGGTGAAGGACGAAAGTGATAAGGCTGGTCTTAGGCTGAATGTGAAGAAGACGAAAGTTATGGCAACTGCACCTACCAAATCGTGGGATATAGCAGGAGAAACCATGGAGGTAGTGACCACATTCAGTTATCTCAGTTCCCAGATGTCTGCTGATGGCGACTGCAGCCATGAAATCCGGAGACGCCTGTTGCTCGGTAGACAGGCGATGTCAAACCTTGACATGGTTATAAGGTCCAGAGATATAACACTAGCAACAAAGATTCGTATTGTGAGTGCTATGGTCTTTCCAGTTGCGATGTATGGATGTGAGACCTGGACCATTAGAAACGCTGAACGGTGAAGAATTGACTCCTTCGAATTGTGGTGTTGGAGGAAACTTCTTAGAGCTCCATGGACTGCAAACAGAACCAAAAGATCAATATTGGAGCAAATAAAACCGGATTTCCCCCTGGAAGGTCTAGTTAAAACAAAAGCTGACCTACTTTGGACACACAATGCGAACGCATGCCTCGCTGGAAAAAAATTATTAATGCTGGGGAAGATTGAAGGAACTAGAAGAAGAGGACGTCTGAGGATGAGATGGACCGATGGCATCACAGAAGCAATGTGTTCCAACCTGGAAGGTCTACGGGAGAAAGTGCAAGACAGGAAAAACTGGCGTGATTTGGTTCATGGGGTCATGAAGAGTCGGAACCGACTACACGAATAGAGAGAGAGAGAGAGAGAGAGAGAGAGAGAGAGAGAGAGAGAGAGAGAGAGATTCATCTGTCATTATCTTTCCATTGATGGGAACACTTTGAGTATACTATTTTACTGACAGAATCCAAGCACACATAGGCTACTGAAACATCCATTCAATTAGGAACAGCAAGATTCATTATACTTGCATTTCAAACCTATAGGAATGGCAACATGGAGCGCACTTGGCAGCTGTGGTATGCATGCAAGACTTCGTCCTTTCTACTATGAGAACGTTAAAGGTTGTCTGCTCACCTGGTGGGCAATTAAAGAGCTGGCATCACGTAGCATTATACTTTGTTCAAAACAAAGCAATGCAGAAAAATTTGTCTCCCCGCATGCACTTCTGCATGACTGGGTGACTAACTATTCACCATGCACGGGAAGTGTGCAACGAGCTGTATAGATGAACAAGCATTGTGTCTCATCCAGAGTAGTTCACGATGGTACATCATTGTAGATGCTCAAGGCTTTTTCAATGAATGCAAACAGTTTGTAGTTAAGGATATTGCCTCCACTGCTTTTACAAAAATTGTGGATGTGTAATAATGACGTTCTCAGCAAATATAGCATCGCCGATACCTCTCAGGGATGTGAAGTATGAAGTACGAGTATGCCAAAACACATAAGATGGGATTATGGTTAATATGATTTTTCCATGGAATTCACTGTAATGATCCTGGCATATGTTATGACGATGTGATAACATCGTTTCAAACCTTCGATCTCACAGACACTGTCGTCTATCCCATGACTGCTCCAAGAAGGCTACATGGATGCGTGGTATTGCCCAGCAATCCAGCATGTCAGAAAAAACTGGAAATGCTTTTAAGCTGGGTGACAAATAAATGAATTTAAAACAAATTCACTGTTTTATTAACGAGATCGTGCTAATTTTACTTTGCTTTCAGTTACCATCAGCTGATACAGTTAATGTTATGAGGATGTATTTTTATTCAGCACACAACTACTTCCAGATACAAAGCCTATGATCTCCTTCAAGCACAGGTGAAATAAATTTAGACATAGCTTCTATGCTTATGAAGCAGCAGCGATCACGCACTGCCTGTTCCCAGACACCTACGAGTGGCTATCAACATGTGAAATGCCAAGTGATCAGTCTATTAACCCCGTTACACTCATCTGTAAACTGCACCTTCTAAATAACACTTACCTACTTTTTTAAAAAAAAAAAAGCAAGTGTCTCACATCCTTTATATGCTACATCACATTGACAAAGGTGTGACTTGGGCTTCTGTAAATAATAACAACGATTTAGCTCAACAAATTTCTTAATCATTTATTTGGTTAATTGTATATAGTATTTTATTTGGTTGCTTAATTAATAATAAAAAGAGATACATGTATTCAATTAATTTGCTTCAGTAATGATAATGAATACTTTTAAAAGATTATACTTTTTATTTATAAAGATTCGTTTCCTATAGTGTGTTTTCGATGAAAGCAGTCATTGGCATAACAGAACAAATTACAGTTCAGTTATTACAATGTCATTTGCCACAGAGTGGAAAAATTTTACAATCTTCGTGTCATTTGATGCAATAGAGAAATCTGCAATATCTTTTGATATACTTCTTCAAAATATTATTATTATTATTATTTATTATTATTAAGCATTACAATCCATGAAGGCTTTTTGCTGCAGAATGGACAATGTTGAACCACTTTGCTCTGTCTTTACAAGTAATTTGCCACTGTCTGTCATGTCCTAGTTTTCTGAGATCGTCTTGAATATTGTCCAAGTATCTCATGCGTGGGCGTCCAAGAGGTCGTCTTCCGGTGGGAATCTCTTCAGTCACTTTCTTGATGGTCCTGTTTGGTGGTGCTCTGATGACATGCCCTATCCATTTCAGTCTTTTGGCTTTAATTTTGGCCACTATATCGGAGTCTTTATATAATTTGTAAATTTCATTGTTATTTAGCAATCTCCATTCATCACTGATCCTATCTCTTATGGGTCCAAATATTTTTCTCAAAATTTTTCGTTCAAATACTCTTAATCTGTTTTCCTCTTTTTTTGTGAGAGTCCAGGTTTCAGATCCATAGGTGAGTACTGGTATAATCAAAATAGACTGAATTAAAATGGGAACTAGATTACACTAAAAACTAGAGACTCTACCAGCTGGCAGCAGCGCAGGTGAAATACTAATGTAGAAACGTATAGATGCATTTCATTACAGCACACACATATTGTGCAATAAACTCAGGCACACTAGTGAACACAGCATTCATTTCACTACAGCACACATTTTAAACAAGAAACACATACACACACTCTCTCTGAAACACGCAATTTGGAAATAAGTACCTTAACGTGAATGAATACTGTGAGTAGAGCAAAATTTCTACCCCATCGGCACAAAGGACTTACTTACTATCAAGAGGCACCAAACTGATTTTCAGCTGTGATACAGCTGGATGTGGCAGGAGCGAGGGGTCACTCAAAGTCAGCATACACAACGAAGAGAAATCCCTTTTGGTGGTGAGTGTTCTTAAATTTTGAGAATTTATTTTCCTCTATGGGCATATCAGTCAACATGTCCCAGTTTCTTTGAAGGACAACCTATAGTGTAAAGTTGATTCTGTCCCTCTGAGAATAAAATCATATATCATATGTATCTTCTGGTTACTCCCAAAATTGGATGAATGAAGAGGTCCAAGAATATAGTTTGTGACTTTAAAACTATTATCTGGCTTGCTTTTTCTCAGGCCATAAACATGAACTGTTACAGTAGTATTCTGCCTCTCAACTTTCTGTATATCCAGAAGTTTAACGGGGAAATCAGTACCATCAAAGTCTCGATACACACAGATATTATTGTGTACATAGTATCTATCTGGACGACTCAATAATTTCTCTCACATGACAGGGCTGACCATGCAAAACTAATCTCGTCAAGATTTTCGACGTTAGTAAGAGCCTTCTTGTTAGCGACGTCTTCTGGAAGACTCATATAGCTGGACCCTACATTTAATGGATCAAAACATGATATTGGACATCAGTGTGGAGTACTCAGCTTAGTGCCTTATAGCACCTTCTTTTTCTGCATATTGGAAAAGTTGTTTTGCTATGTGTGTCAGTTCACAGCATAATAGTGTGCCTCACATTGGGACGCAGTGGGACATCGTGGATTGCCAGCCATTTTGGAAAATTCACTTTCTTGAATGCATAGGCAGTAGTTCAGGATATGTACGGTGTCTCTGTACCCAGCAGTACCATTATCTATATGGGCAAATGATATCTAGTTTTCAAATGCAACTGCAATCACTGAGTAATTTAAATGTGGCAACCTACTAACCTGATGTGTGTGTACATTATTTGTAGAATGGGACAGAGGTCTGCAGCTAACCAGAGTATTACCACAGCTATCTGCAGTCTAGCTTCTAGTCTGTGCTGAGAGGAATTGCCCAGAACTGCTGTGGGTCAGGCTGGTGTTTTGACAGATGCCATGGTGACCATGCAGTGGACTTGGCAGGCTATCAGGGACAAGCTGGACCAGACCAAATTGTGGCGGACATGCCAGTGTTTCTACTGTGATGTTAGACCATATCGTGGTGATTGAATCCTAAGTCCTCATCTGGATGGTTTAAAGGCTCCTGTAGAAAAGAATAACGAGATACGTTAGTATTGCATATTTATAATACATGTGTAAATACTGAACTTTCTTTCCTTGCCTAAAACAGCATAGATGTATGTATTATGCTAGTCTGATATCGTTATCTTGAGATCATCAGGCACATTCTCTATCCAGACACGCATATCAGAGTTTCATGTCAGTTGTTGGTTTTCTACATCATCATCATCATCATCATTATCATCATCATCATTACTGGAGTCCAAAGCAGACACACACACATGTAAAACATGTAAATGTATAGACATGTTACTCCTCACAATCCTGGACGCCAACAGCACTGTGCTGTGGACCAGCTTCATCTTTCCAGATTTCGGAGCAGTTTGTTTATATAGTGGTTTCACTGCACCAGGCCAACCTACTCTCCCTGCAGTGAGTATTTGCTGTTTAAGATACTCCTCACGAGGGAAGCCATCAATTACAGACATCTTCACCTGCAAAATATGAAAAAAGATGTGTAACTGCCAGCCATCTCAGTCTATACACCGAAAGTAGCACTAAATTGGAATGCAACGTACATTGATTATATGTTGTTCAACTTTAAATTATTTGTTCAAGCTCATCCAGTGTCTGAGGGATGAATGCTGCAACAACAACGGATACTGAATTCCATATAATACATCCACAACAGCTCAATAAGAAGGGTACTTGTCTGGTAGCTCAAATGTTTGTGTCTGATCATCATCAGCTATAGCACTGGATACAAAGTGAGGCTGTCATTGTCACTTCCGCTAAGAACTACTGCAGAATGAAAATGACAAAAATCTCTTCATTGTAGGTGTCTCATGTTAACAGTCTGGAACTGGAATGATTCTCAACTAAAAGGGTTGTGATATTGTATACTGTGTATTTTTCCTTAGTGGGGACAGCTGCTAGTATGTGTGTGTTGTCTTGGAGGTGTGTATTGCCCAATCACATCAAAGGAAGCTCACATGAACACCAAATTTATTACAGGACCTTAAGTGCTGTTAAATGTCAAGAAAATTACGCCACAGCGAGAATAAATGTTTTTCTCGTTGTGCTGTATTCTGATATATCAAAAGGACTGGGATGTCAAAGTAGGAATAATGGCATTGGAAACACATCTGGGGATTAAAAGAGTGCAGTATCGTAGGAACTCGAATCTTTACGACTGAGAATATATGAATAAGAGAATTCTTTATCTAACTTCCTGTTAAGTCTGTCCCAGATCTGACGGGTCCCAATATGTTTGGACAGGAGACTGCAGGTGATGTACTTGCGAGAGGCAGCAAATGGCGTGTGATGTTAAGCAGTGCTAGGAGCAGGAGCCATCCACACTCCCTCACATTTGACAGGTGTCTACGGGCGTCTTTATCGCTGTGATAGAATTTATAGTCTGTTCCCATCTGAAACTCATTAGCGCTAGATCGATAAATTTCAGTGCATTCAACATATATATTTTCGCGAGGGTGCTAGCTGACTCGAGGTTGTTGTGCTCTAAGGACCACAAGGGATTCATCAGCAAGCTGCTAGCTGCTGTATCACTTCTGCACCAGCCTGTCTCTCCTTGCAATTAACGACAGACTGTGCTAGTGCAGTGGTGTGAGAGTGATGCAGAGATGCTTCCTGCTGCGAGGGCTGGGGCAGTGGCACGGCACAGAATGTGCTGTGGAGCGCCACTGGCGAGGCAGCCGCGCACAGGGATGTGTGTGGGGATGGGAACTGTGCATGCCCACCGTGGCTGGCAGGCCGCATCCAGCTGCACAGATGTCGCACTCTGCCATGTGAAAGTGGTCCTGCCTCACTCAGCACAACAATACATGGAGGCACAGACGTCAACCACCACAACTCATGTGCAGCATGTATGCTGTGTCCAAATGAAGTGTTTGATTCCTTTTTCCCTACAACTCCTGTAATAGTATGGAAAAACGTCTGTTTTGTGGGTTGTCGTTTTGTGATCCGTCTTCTGTGGTAGGCATTTGTTTGGGTTGTGCATGCATGTGTGTATGTGTGTTTCAAGTGGCTCATTTAGAATAAGTATAATCACAAAGTGTGAATATTGTATTTAAGGAATGTGACTTTTGAACTGTGAACATGTATGGTTCTTTAATGTGATATGCCATGACATACTTTTTCTCACCAGAAAGAATATAATTTTTGTCAAATATTCAGTCATAGCATAAATTTGCTACAATTGGATCCAGCCACAACTATTAGTCACACTGACTGTGTGATACCTCACTTATTATCTGGTCCCACTACAGCTATGTTTTCACCTTTGATATGTGAAATAATTGCTGTCATACATAATGATTTAACATGGGACCAGAATAATTAGTAGCAATATTAAGATTTTCTCAAGTCATTTTTTTCCACTGTTGTGAACAGAACACAAGGGAAGGTGGGGGAATAGTCCATCCTGAAGACGTGGTATGGAAGGGTTGGGGGCAAAGATGGGTGGAAGAGGTTCAGGTGGGTAGAGACGTGGTGATGATAGTGATGCCTCTCTTCCTCACACGAGGCATCACAACAACGTTTCACCAGGCAACGCTGGTCAACTGCTGTTTGTGTATGAGAAATCGGTTGTAAACTTTGCTCGTGTCTTGTGGTTGTCGCCACCGGCGCCAACCTTGTGTGAATGCTCTGAAAAGCTAATCATTTGCATATCACAGCGTCTTCTTCCTGTCGGTTAAATTTCGCGTCTGTAGCACCTCATCCTCTTTAACAGAGATGGAGCCCCTCCACGCCCGCACCAACGTGGTGACCAAACCAAAAGTTCTACTGTCACCTCCGTAAACATGTTAGTTATCTAGTAAGTAGATCACAGGATGCTGGGCTGTGATGTTGTCCGTGTGTCTGGGTAAGACTACCCATTAACACGGTCCATCAGGTGACAGATAGTGGACGAAACGCGAGTGAGAGTAGCGATTTGAAGAGCAGAGGGAAAAAAGTGCCATGGCTCGTGCCGTGGGAAAAAAAACCTCTGCGACAGTGGGATGGATAGTAAGAGCAGTAGTGGCTTACTAGGTGCGATAGCTCATGCAAGGTTGGATTTATTAGTATAGGTATCATGCTCCATTACCGTGACAAGCGATGGCGATGTGTCCCAGTTGCTGCAGCTGCTACATTCCTGGAACAATCAAGATCGTTATACAGTAGTGTGAGATCGGCCATAGATCATCTCACTGTGTGGGGGATGTGTGGAGCTCGTTTGCATGCAGTGTACGGTACGGCTTCCCTGTGTGGTGCCAGTTATTCGGCAGTGTATTTGAGCTGGATATCCAGTAATGGCGTCTGATTAACAGGGGCTCGCCTGTGCCGTTATGTTTGCGTATCTTGGCCATAGATGTTATGTCCTTACAAGTATGTCTTTTGGTCTTTTATGTTTCCATCTATGGTTGTGGTCGTAGTTCCCCAGATTCAGAATAAACGGGTTCTGCGAACGTCTGGAATTTATGTATAGTCTTGTGGTGAGTTTGTGGATTACCTCCGTGAGAGTCTCAAGTCGGTATTCCCGGTGAAGGTCCGCGATGCGTGAGTATCGTGGAGCGCTGCTTACGATTTTGAGTACTTTGTTTTGTATGAGCTGCAGACGGCGCAGGCGTGTAGGCGCAGCGTATCCCCAGACAGGAGCTGCGTACGTCATCAGCGGTCGGATAAGTGTCATGTACATGGACCTCGACACCCTTCTGTTCAGTGTGCTACGCCTGTTGAGCATAGGGTAGAGCTGTTTGAGCCTCGCGCTAGCTCGGTTGGTCATGTGTTGTATGTGGTCCCCCCAGAGTAATTTCCAGTCCAGCCAGACACCGAGGTATTTGACTTCTTTGCGGAAACGTATTGGACGTGCATGCAGAGTTATTGGTCTGCAGTATCGGTGTTTGCGCAGTTGCTTCGGTCTTCTAGTGAACAGAACGGCTTCACACTTGTCGACGTTTACTCTAACACGCCATTTCTCCAACCAAGGCTCGGCCACTCTGAGTGCAGTCTGTAGGCGTGACGTAATGTTTGATGGTTTCCAATCTTGCGCAAGGATGGCAGTGTCATCCGCGTAGATTGCCATCATTGTGTTGTGTGTGGTTGGGAGATCGTTTATGTAGAGGTTAAACAGTAGGGGCCCTAGAATGCTTCCTTGGGGTAGTCCCCGCGTGTATACCGTGTCTTGTTGATTGTTTTCTCTGCACGTCAGTGTTGAAACTCCTGTCTGTGAGGTATGACTGTATTAGACGCAGCAGCCCGTCGGGGAATCCCGCGTCGCTGAGTTTGCGGATGAGGCCGTTGTGCCATAGACGGTCGAAAGCCTTTTCGATGTCCAGGAACACCGCCCCTATAGCTTTGTTTATGTTGAAGCCATATCTTATATGTTCAACGACCTGTAGGAGTTGCTGTGTTGTGGAGCTGTGATTCCTGAAGCCGAATTGCTCCGGTCTCAGGATGTCATTTGTTATGCAGTGCCTAGCGATGCGTTTGAGAATCAACTTCTCAACAATCTTACTGAGCGAGCTCAGAAGGCTGATGGGTCGGTAATTTTGTGGGAGGCTGTGGTCTTTCCCTGGCTTCCTGAACATCACGACCTTGGCCGTCTTCCAAAAGGCGGGGAAGTGTTGGTGTTTTAGTATGGCATTCGTTATGTGTGTTAGGTACTCAGTTGCTTTATCCGTGAACTCCTGGAGGACACGGTTTTGAATGCCATCATGACCAGGGGCTTTCCTAGCAGCGGAATGCATTATAGCCCAGGAGACTTCGGCTGTGCTAGCATGTCGAATGTCGTCGCGCGATGGTTGGGCTAGAATGCGTGTAACCTCCTGGTCGGTAGCAAGTGTGAACACTGGATCTGATGGTACCAGGTTCGGTGTGAATGACACTGCGAGTGTTCGGGCCATTAGTTCTGCTTTCTCTTCCGCTGAGTATGCAGGTCCGTCAGGCCCTTGAAGCGTTGGGGTGTATATTTTCTCCCTCGTGAAGTGTCGCGCTAGTTGCCACACTCCAGGTCGTGCGGTGTCCAGCCCTTCGAGTTTTTGGTTCCACTGTTGTGTTCTATGTGTTTGTATTTTATCGTGTATGATGCCCTGTAGCCTGTTAATGTGCCGTTTGAGGTACGGAGGCCTGGTGCGCTGCCATTGTCTCCTGAGGCGATTCCTCATTGGGATTAGGCCCAGGATTTCCTGGGGCAGGGCCGCACTGCGTTGTTGTGAGGTGCGATCAGGTATGGTGCCTGCCATTGCTTCCTGGATGGCGTTAGTGAGGGTTTCTACTGCCTCGTCAATTTGTGCTGTTTCATTAAATTCGTGTATAGGTGGGATGTCGCTATCGAGCGTTTGCTTGAACAGTGTCCAATTCGCATGCCCGTAGTCCAACATCTTGCGTTGTTCCATGTGCTGCTGCGTTTCCTCAATGTATAGTATTACAGGTTGGTGGTTTGAGGGCAGATCGTTTTGAACGGCAACGTTGAGTGTCGACGTAATGCCCTTGATGAGGGCCATGTCTATCACGTCTGGCCTGTGTCCCCTCTGATAGGGAATGTACGTCGGTTCAGTCGGCGCTAGTATAATGTAGTTTCTGCCTAGTGAATGTTCGTACAGTTTTTTGCCGTTGGGATTTCGTATGCGTGAATTCCATTCTGGGTGTTTTGCGTTCAGATCTCCAGCGACTATTACTCGCGGTGAAATGTAGAGTAGTGTGCTGATATCGCGTGTTGAAATGCCTACAGGGCTGTTGGTATAGGCTCCTTTAAACTTGAGTCTGACGGCCGTAGCCCCAATTTTTTCCAGTTCAGGGAGCTCTATGATTGTGTCCTCAATGTCTTTGTGTATGACGATTGCAGTTCCACCTGCCACGGCGTCGCCCGGTCGGTCGGTACGATACACACAGTAGCCAGGAAAGTTTAATTGTTTGTGCGGTTTAAGTTTAGTCTCGCTCAGTAGCGCGACAAGGATTCCCTTGCGCTCCATGAACGCGGCTAATTCTGCCCTTTTGTTGTGGATCGAGTCTGCATTCCAGAACAGGATCTGTGATAGTGTGTGCGGGTCTGCGTTGTGGGCCGGGAGTAGTATATTATTCATGTAAGAGTGTGAAAGAGTGTTGTGATGGCAGTGTGAATGACAGCCCAGTATTGCGCGGGTTCGGCGCTCATGAGCTGGGTGATGAGTGTAGTGACGGCCGTCAGCACCTCGGTAAGGATTTGAACGGTCGTGTGTCGAGGGAACAGTGTTTCCAGTATTGGCCCTGGTGAAGTGTTGGTGTTGGGTGTGGCAGCCTTAGGTGCTGTTGTAGAGTTCTGCGGCCGCATGTGCGGGTATTGGTGTGTTGTTAGGAGTGGCATTTGTGTTTCGTGACAGAGGTTGTGGCGCCTGTGTTACTTCTGTGGTGAGGGGGTGGTAGTGTGAGTTACAGTCTCGGTGTCTTGTTGACTGTTTTCCTGTGTGTTGCTGTTCTGTTGTTGCTGCGTGGCCTGTTGTGGTGATTTCCTCCAGCCGGCCGCTACCAGCGCTCCGCAGCCAGTCGCCCGGCAACGCCCGGGGAGTGCGCATCAGCCGCTCCCGGCGCAGCTGCCCAGCGGCAACCGGCCGGTGGCCGAAGGGTTGAGCTCGCTCCCCTTCGACGCAGAGCCGCAGCAGGACTGCCGCGAAAGAGCTTCGGCTCGCAGCTCCCGGTAGCCTCCGACTACCCAACGCCCCCAACGTGATTCTCACGTTCTTTTAGGGACTCTGAGGCAGTACCAGGGCTCCTTCACGGGACAAAGCACGCGTGCTGCAGGCCATCCTTCTCCCGCACCTCCTTTAGGTGCCGCGCTTGCACGAACAGCGCATGTTAGCGTAAAGTAGGGACCACCCACTTCAATAGGGAACAAGAGACACTTCTCTCGCTTATCGAGAAAAGCATAATTGTCGTTTCCCCCGTCCCACCCAATAAATAATCCTAAGTGCGAGATGGCGGACGCTGCTAGCACTTCCCCTGCAGTCAAATGGTTCAAATGGCTCTGAGCACTATGGGACTCAACTGCTGAGGTCATAAGTCCCCTACAACTTAGAACTACTTAAACCCAACTAACCTAAGGACAACACACACATCCATGCCCGAGGCAGGATTCGAACCTGCGACCGTAGCGGTCGCGCGGGTCCAGACTGTAACCCCTGCAGTCACCCGCAGTAAGACAGCAACACACGAGGCGCGAGGATCGACTGCACCCGCCGAAACTCGCGCCCTGCCCGCTACCGAAGGCAAGGGAGCGGCTGGCGACGCTCGACAGCTTGGCGCGAAAGTGCAAAAGCAGCTCGAGACGCGCCGGCTAATCACCGAACTTTTCGGGGCGGACGTGTCACCCACCAAAACAACTACACTCAACATCACCTTACACTCACCTGTCACTGGACAGTCATGTACCATTGTCCCACCGACGCCGCAGCCTCAAGAGATCGAGGCAGCGGCGGCGGATGTGGACCCAGGAAACCACTACACAGAGCCCTGGAAGGTGGAGGGCCCAAAACGCAGACCCAGAAAGGCACCAGCACAAACAAGCGAGCAACCAAACTCGCTAGGCAACCGAAGGGCGCTGTTGCCTACACCTACTAGCTCATCTCAGGCTAGCAACATTAACACAAAACAAAACGCAAACACAGCTGTGGGGAACAACAACAAAGCACACAAAGCCACAGCGGTGCCCACACAACACAGGACTGGTTTCCCCCCAGTCGTTATACAAAACTATGGGAACCTTAGTGCCCTTGACACTGCATTCGCGAAGAGGCACATAAACAGCACATTACATGCAAAGTACTCGGGGGATAGGGCCTCACTGTACGTTGCCACAGACAACGAATATAAAGATCTTCTGACCTTCCTCAAAGATCGGAAGATCGAACACTACACGTACAGAACGCTGGACGAGAGAACCCAGCAGTACGTGATCAAGGGAGTGGACCCCAGCACCCCCAACGAGACAGTACAGGCGGCGCTCTGTTATCTGGGATTCGACTGTAAAAGTGCCTCCCGGATGACAGGGTTCCGTACACCCGCACCGTTACCACACTACACGGTCGAGTTAGCCGACACGGCTGATTCCCGCGCCATCCTGCAGATAAAGAGCTTCCTGCGCGTGGATGTACGTGTAGAACTTTACGAACCACCCAACGTCCCCCAACAATGTAACAACTGCCAGCGGTTCGGCCACGCGGCCCTCCGCTGCGGCCTGGCAACTCGCTGCCGCGGATGCGCTGGCAACCACAGATCCAACACCTGCACACAAACACAGCCAAACCAGCGACGCTGTGCCAACTGCGGTGGGCCCCATGCGGCAAACTTCAGGCAGTGTAGTGCATAAAAACAGGCGCTGAAGCGCAAGCAAGACAAACCCAGGGTACTGCATCACATTCCAGGCCCAAGGCCAGCGCCGAACCCAGTAAGGAACGGCGTAACGTTTGCCACGGTTGCACGCCCTGGCCGCGGAACCTCAGCTCCCTTCACACACACGCGAAACAACCGCTGCAACAGCTACACAACAGTCACAGACAACAAAAATGGTTCAAATGGCTCTCAGCACTATGGGACTCAACTGCTGATGTCATTAGTCCCCTAGAACTTAGAACTAGTTAAACCTAAGGACATCACAAACATCCATGCCCGAGGCAGGATTCGAACCTGCGACCGTAGCGGGCTTGCGGTTCCAGACTGCAGCGCCTTTAACCGCACGGCCACTTCGGCCGGCTCACAGACAACACCTGAAAACCAACAAGCATCGCTACCAACACCTATGCCCCCAAACAACACGACCTCACTCCCGGAAATCACGTGCTGCGAAGAAACGCACCATACACAGGAAAACACATCCACACAAGAACCCCCCGAACCCCAAGCCCAGAGGAGGAATAGACGTACACGTAAACACCTCATCCCCGTCGTGTAGCAATTTTAATGGCCAGTAGTGTACTTTGAGTCATTCTAAAACGTAAGCAAATATTACTGTTAACACAAACTTAAATGGACACCCTGTGTTATTTCTTAAGTTATCAGTAACACGAAAAATTATAAACAGCAATCATGTTGGTAGCATCGCAGTTTGTCAATTACATCACAAGGAAGTGCAAAGCGAAGTTGCTGCTTGAAATAAACGAAATGTACCACTATTGTACATTTCGAGATGCAGGCCTTTTACCCATAATCGCGATGTGATTGGCGTACAATGGTATTGTGGTGTCACCGCCAGACACCACACTTGCTAGGTGGTAGCCTTTAAATCGGCCGCGGTCCGGTAGTATACGTCGGACCCGCGTGTCGCCACTATCAGTGATTGCAGACCGAGCGCCGCCACACGGCAGGTCTAGTCTAGAGAGACTCCCTAGCACTCGCCCCAGTTGTACAACCGACTTTGCTAGCGATGGTTCAGTGCCTACTTACGTTCTCATTTGCCGAGAAGATAGTTTAGCATAGCCTTCAGCTACGTCATTTGCTACGACCTAGCAAGGCGCCATTATCAGTTGCTATTGATATTGTGAACTATGTACCGTCAAGAGCTACGTTCATCATTAATGGATTAAAGTTGAGTATTCCACCAGCTACGTCCGTCGTTTCTAAATTCTAATTCCCTTGCCCTGTTCCTGACCTCACGCCAGCCTGCGTGAGCTAAATCGCGTGCCTTTCGGCCTCCTCTAGTAACACGGTTTTGGCTCTCCTGCCAACCACAACAGGTATGACAAACGCTGTGCTTATTGCTCTTAACACTGTTATTAAGTGGACTGGAAATAATACAGACGTGCAGTCACAGTGGAAAATTAGGAAAAGGTTTACTCGTTCAAGGTTTATTTATCTTCACTACTGTACTAGAATGGACATAATGGTAACGAAATACCGAATCTCACTGGACACGGTCTATGTGATTAATGGCTGACCGAGGATCTAACAGAGGGATAAATGCTAGTTGCACATAGTTGTACATCAATTACATAATGGTACATGACACATAGAAAACATTTCACTGAACATTTTACTGGTTACTTACAGCTGAACTATTGCACATGGCGAAATGCTTATACAAAGGTACAGAATACCTGCAAAGCTAACATATGTCTCCTCAGAAACACACAAAATATTCGCCAGTTTGCAGTCACGTTTCTCACAGCCTGTGTTCGAAGAGATCGTTACTTATGTGGCAAGACCGATCGACTCCCTGCTGGCAGCGTTCCTCGTGTCGCTGCACGACATGCAGTGGTGATATGGGCTTACGTGTTGACCATTGTTGTTGGAACCTGCTGATACACCACATTGTTTACATGTCCCCCAGAAGAAAAGGCCACGAGGGCGACATCCCGAGACCGCGCTGGAAACCTCTGAACAGGACTGTTCCATCCTATGCATCGAGTTGGGAATTGTTGGTTTAGAACATTTCTTGCCACTGTGGCACTATGTGAGGGCCTTCATAATATTGATACCACTTTATCTCACGCAAATGAAGAAGTAGGTCTTCCATCAGTCCAGGTGAAATACATACTGTCACTGAGTCGCTGCTTTGCCTGACCGTGAGCGGCGTTAGAGCGCATATCGATATATCCCCTCACGCAGTATCTTTGCTCGACTGCTATTACTTCCCGGTCGTTGTCTGTCGTAAGGGAGTTCGGGTCACGGGTTCAGGTCTGCCAGTCGGTTGGAACGCATCTGGAGCGCAGTCCGAACCTACGAGTCGGGGAGTTGCAATGCGGCGATAGTGCAGTCGGGGAGTTGGAGCAGTGAGGTCTGCGTCGACATGGCTCGCCCGACCACTGCCGCCACGCATCACTTGAGCCGGGCCACGGTCTTGCTGGATCGTCGGTCGGTCGTCCAACTGGACGACTCGTTTTGGCTCGCCGGTCGTTCACGAGTCAGCTGTGCGTGTGCATTGACTCCAGATTTGTCTTCGTGCGTGCATAGTTACTGTTGGGTATCGTTCAGGTCTTGGCACAAGTGTTTGACAGGTTGTGTGTGTAGTTGGCGTTGTTTCCACTGACGACTATTTTAGATGTTGTCGGCATTCTGAGGGGACCAGGGAAGTTATTCCCACGTGGTGCAGTCGGCTGGGTCCTCTGGCGGTCCCTGCGCAGTGTCGGAGCGTGTGTGGAGCTGTCCGATCGCTACGAGCTTCGTGGTTCACCGACCCAGGACAAGTTGAGTAGTGGTTTCAAGTACCCAAGCCACGTCCATTCGTGTTGTGTGGTTCGTTTCGGTGGTTCGTGGTTGGGAAGGTTTTCCTGTGAGCAACACCGAGTGTTTCTTTTGCTGAAATTTAGCCGCCATGCAGTGGTATTAACTATATTGTTTGACTACAATTCAAGTGCACCAGCGAAATTCTCTGCCTTGTGGTCGTTAGTGTTCCGGTTACCTGCCCTGGCCACTAACGTAATTTCAGGCAGCTTCATTTCCTCACCTGTTGTCACTGTCCAACACGGTGTGTAGTTTTGACAGCTTAATACGGATACATATTGATTGTGGATAATTATGCCTGTAACATTTTGTGTTTGAATTCTCATGTGCCGATTGGTGGCAAGAAAGTCGTTTGTCGGTCGGTCCGTGGCTGTCCCTTGGTTGGGTTCTGACGGATTAAGTGTAGATAGGCTCACCACCTGTCTCATCTAAGTGAACGAGGGCAGACCGACTCCCTGGAGGCTTCTGAGTGCTGTTGTCTTTACTGGCATCCTCACCAGTGTTTAATTGTCGGTTTATATCATAGCCAATGATAAAAGAAATTCTTGGTTTTACTGTGTTTTATGTAAGTAAGTTTGAATTCCAGCAAGTGGATATTTGCTGAAAGGTTGTTGTGTTGTCTTTTCTTTTAGTCTGGTCTTAGCTACTTGAAACTTAAGGCTTGCGGTTATATTTTAATTTTGGAAAATTAATTGTGGGCCTTCAGCCTTGGAACTTTATTCTTATACCTTTCAAGCTTAAACATTGCGGCCTTCTGCCTCTGAAAGATTATGGTAATCTATTTTAAAATCTCGGAAATTTGACTGTGGGATTTCATCCCTTTGTATCGTACCTTGTTTATGTTGGTCTATCCACCCTTGCCTTGAGGCTTCCAGCCTAGCTGTGATACCATATATATTTTAATTATTTTATTTGCTATTTTAACTGCATTTTTATCTTGTTGATTTTTAAAATTTCTTGTTTGGAGGTCTTCGGCTGTGAAAGAATTGCATTTTGAAACTGGTAATTTAAAGGTGCCGCTTTCGTTGTAAATGTGTTATCAAATTACAATAAATTAAAAGTTTAGGATGAAACTGCCCCCAACCTTATTTGGCCCTTTCCACAATCCTAATCACCTGTTCTGTCCAGTGGGTTTAGCCGGCGTTTCAATTATTATTGCGGAATGAAGGTACTGATTGCGTTTTCCGGTGGCGACTTTACATACTACCTGAATCTATGCAAGATTTCGAGACAGAGTTTCGTTGTTTGTGGGCATTTATACCAAAACGAATGGTAGATCGTCCTGCAGGTTTCACATATTTCTCATCAGCCGTCTTCAGCAGAGATATTTTTCTTTCGACGAATACGGTTTTCTGCAAATGGTGACGGTGCTTCTCCGAAATGACTGGATATGATGCTCCTGATCCCACAAGAGCTTGAGCTGGTTGGCCATCCATAAGTATACCGACATAGTTTTCTATGATTTTTGTAGTGATGGAAGGCGGAGGATATTTTTTTCTTCGGCAGCCTCACCTCCAAGGAAGATCGCACCCTTTAGTTTCCCAGGTTGCGGCGCCTAGGTGATCCGCTGGAGCTTCTAAAAGGCGATGGAGACCTTGATCGGCGGGTTGGGGAGCGTCCTCTCCAGCGGCTAGCTTGCTGCGATGGTGACCTACGTCGTCCTGTACCCACATCTTCTTGTTAATCTTCGTCGTCTCGGAGTTGGCGTCGGCTAAGATCGGTCTGCTGCCTTCTGGCGTGGGCGTCATCAAATATCCGCCGCCTTTCTCGACAATAGCGCACCACATGTCCCGGTCGACCGCAATGGAAACATACTGGTTGGTTATCCTGGATCCTCCAGACGTCAGTCTTCCTTGGTGCCCAAACAGGTTCCTCATGCGGCATTGCCTGTGTCTCAATTTTTTCACCGTTTTAAAGGGAAATGAAGGACGAGAGATTGGGCTCAATGCCTGTTTCACTTCCTCCCTTATGACCTCTTCAACCGTCTCAGTTTTTTGCTCACCGTGCAATCCAAGTGCCTTCTGAACTTCTCTCCCACTATCTGACGAAGAACACTTGTGAAATCGATAAAACGTTTGGAAGCCGTTCAAATTTCTTGCTTGTAATTCTTTTTTAATGCATTGTCTCGATATACTGGCACCATTTTATGAAGTCGTCTGCTGTCGAACCTCCTTCAGGAGTAGGGCTTGATACATGACCTCAGCAACACCCTTCATGAGATGTGCAACCTTATCTTCCTCCTTCATTCTACGATCGACTATTTTACACAGCTCCAAAACGTCTTGAATGTAGGATACTGTAGTTTCTCCTGGATCTGTGCCCTGCACTTTAATTTACCTTCAGCCTTGCACTTCTATCGTTGTGAGTCGCCGAGATACTTGCGCAGTCCCACCTGGAATACTTCCCATCTTGTGAACTTCTCCTGGTTGTTCTCATACCATCGCTTGGCAGTGCCCTCCAAGTAGAAAATACGGTAGGCAAACACACAGGGTCATAACATTGTTAAATTTGGCTATACTCTCATATACCTTGAGCCACTTGTTTGGATCTTGACCATCGTCACCAGAGAAACTGGAAGGATGTCTCATGTGGTGGCACATAGTTGCTGTCATCATAACGTCCTCTTCTTCTTCTGTCACCAGTAGATTGCTATCTGTTGAATATGGCTCGAATTCGGGTTTCTCGCCACGAAAAGGGCGGCTCTTTCGTGGCCTGATGGGAGCCACTGTGTCGTCGATAACGCGCGCTATCACAACTTCCAATGCCCAGCGCCTCCACCAGAACAATGTCACATAGAAGAAGGTGTAATTAGATGAATGACGAACACTAACTTCACTCAAAGAAGGTGTATTCAGCACTTGCACATACAAGAGCACGGAGCGAAATGCCTCCGGCCAGAACACATACACTATATATAAAGCTACAGAACATTCCAATACAATGAATCTTGACATTTCTAGAATTTATTCGAACCGAATATAGAAATTAAAATGGTACACTTCAGGTGAATTTCGAACTCAAGACCCTCCATTCAATAGTTTAGTATGATAACCACTACACCACTATATACTCAGCTTCTTCTGCAACAATATGTATTGTGGCAGCAGTATAATTGGAACATCCCCTTTTGAACAACTATACATGACTGTGTTTAAACTGACACACAATATTTTTTTTAGCGCAACGCAATCTGACTTTCAATAATCCCTACAAAAGAATGGCCCTGACTAACATTAACCTATACCTTTCACAAATCACTTACCTCACAAAAATCTTCGTTACTCGAACTACTGCAATACAGCGAGCGCCACTACTGCCAGCTAAATAAAAGATTCAAACTACTGAAGGCACTAACTACTGATAGGCATAGTTAGCAAATGAAAGATTTTGATAGAGAACAAACAATGTATGTACCTTAATAGTGTTCAAAGGTCGTAATATATATAGCAGTTCATGACATCCAGTCTTACGAATTTCAAAACTCCGCCATTTCTCTCCCCACATCCACCACTGCTGGCGGCTCACCTCCAACTGCGCAACGCTACGCGCTGTTAACATCCAGCTGCCCAACGCTACAATGGCGAGTATTACAACACAGACTGCACACAGCACAGCCAGTGATTTTCATACAGAGCGCTAAGAAAACAGCCTACTTACATAATTTACACTACACGATTTCCAGCTGTCAGCAAGGGGCAATAGATCGAGATATGTTGATGTCAGTTTAGCACCTGACACAGACGTTGAAGATGTAGTAGAGAAAACGAAATGAGCAGTAGTCATACACTGCTTGGATGCGTTACAGCAGAAAAAAGCAATGCATCAAACTGCTTACGAAAGAAAAGCAGATGGACCCTCTCTAGCAATTGGTAGTCTGTGGGATATGGTCCTCCTAAGGTACAGGTGACGAAAATTTACACTGGTCGGTGCAACCGACTTCGATCGCATGCCACCTGCTCCAGTGGTGCACTATTCAATAGGATAGGCTCGATGCCAGCAGCAGATGGTATTTGTTTTCGCTGTATCAGAAGACAGGGGTGCAATAATATCCTACCATCTACCAGGTGATGTCTGCAGAGTTTTTATAGTTCATAGTTCTTCTCCGTTGGAGGTTATCAAATAACAAGGAGGGAGAGAATGGTTGGGTGACTGGATATGAATGCACCCTCAGAGACACAGATCTCCTTTGGTCTGCTGTACCTGTATGTAGTTTGGAGACGCACTCCAATGCAGCAGTAAAATCCTCATTCTTCTTCCATTTTCTATATGATGTGGAGTCTTTCTAATTTTACAGATAAGAAATACCACATTAACTGCTCATACTGGCTTTCTTTCTACCTCGTATTGCACGAAAAAGCTTTGTTTATTGCCAGCATTATACACTGTACAATGTTGGCAGATCTCTAACAACATGTTTCCATTTCCACGAAGTGGTCAAAACCCGGTCCTGTCGCATTAACTCAGCTCATCCTGTTTCTCCACAGGATACAGAAGGTCTTAGATATAAGGCCTGTGACTTTCGTTCAGTTCCGACTTAAACTGGAACAATCACGGGGACAAAGCTGCAGGGAAGGCGGGGCAGAGACTGACGAACTGTTGCAAGAAGCAGAGGGACTGTATAAAGTACCACGCCAGAGTTTTGCTGTATGGGATCCTGAGCATACAGGTTCGAAAAAGGTGACTCATTTCGAGTTATGAGAGGGGGACAAATATAATTCATCAGTGACCGTAATCGTAGAAAAACATCTCCATAGCATCCAATGCCATTATATGGTTGAATGGATAGACTTGATTCCAAATCGCAGACAGCATATCTACCAGAAAGCGTAACACTATCAGCAACTCTCGTGTATGCTTCTAGAATCAAGATCGCTTTTTGTGCAGGGTGGCAGTAACGTAGTCGTTGTAATCATGTTTTTAATAGTGTGGTTTTAACCCAAAATGAATGTTGCCGGCGGCAGAATCCTTCCGTGGTCACCTTCAAATCTCGATTCTCAATAGTTTCCTCGAAAAGAACATTGTATTCCCCACACAGGTTCCCACTTGAGCTACCTGATGAGTGTTATCTGACTGCTGAAAAAAGAAAATTGTAACTTGGACTATCTTTTCGTTCTAAAGGTATTGAGCTGATTGAAACAGATTTTTCTCTATCTGATGAGAAAGGACTTTGAGGAAATTTGGCCTCATCCATACTATTACACGGTTTTCACGACAATTAATGATACTATAGCGATGTGTAAACGCATGTATGCCTCAATTTCTTCTGTCTTTGGAAAGTATAAAAGGGAGAAGTCTACATTTTGAGTGAGAAATTCGAGATGTATGGTCAATAATATGGCCATCTTGGATTGGGTAAATTGGATTTTTGAAACCAGGGTGCGGGTGGGGAGGAGGTATACGTCAGGGTGGAATTGGTTATAAAATACTCTATACATCCAAGCCACAGTTCTTTGTTTTGCAGTACACCTCAGCTGGCGACAGGGGTTGTCATGAGGAGTCGGCGACCGGAAATAATGGACTAGTTCAGTTAGTGACAGATCGTTAGGTACAAAGAATGCGCCGACTTGCGTCCTCTTGGTTGTCGCAGCAGAGGCTAGCGAAGTGACCAGTGTTCTGGATGAGTGGAAATGGAAGTGGACGAGCGTGTTGCGTGAGAAGATTCAAAACGACACGTGCTTGCGCTGGATGACTATTCCAGCCATGTAAATTAATCGGTTGACTGCTTGGTGGCAGACTCTCTCCGACCTCTGAACGTCCAGTGTGGTCGCCTGGCGATGGGCGGGCAGCTGCCAGCATAGCCGATACACGTGGAGGTCTGTCCTCTCCTGCAGTCGCGAGCAGGGGCGACGTCCCTGCTGGCAGCAGAGGGCGCGACCGCCGCTCCCGCAAGTCGGTGGCGGTGCGCTCTCCACAGTCGCGAGTTTATGTGAACGGTTGTCGGTGCATGCATGACCTGATATATTTAGTATTATTCTGTTTGTGGCGATAATATCATTACTTGATCTACATAACGTTTGCATGTGATTCTCAAACGTTGAAAATAAGTTTTATTATGAAGAATGATCATCGTAAGGTGCAGGTGAGAGTTTTAAGTGATCTATTTGAGTCCTGTGAATTGTTAAGCAATTAATTTGTAGGGTGGTGCAAATGAATTAATTCATTCAATTTTTTATGTCGAATTCTCCCTTTGTCTCCACCATTAACCAACAGGAAACAGTAGTGTGAGGAGAGATGCAAACCTCTGTCTGCGAGTTTCGAGACATTGGTTCTCACACACTACACGGAGTGGCCTCTTGAGAGAGACAGGAACTGAGTCCACAGTTTCATGATGATGCAGCTGCTTTGTTTGGGAGCTGCGAGATCAAAGTAGGCTGGTATACAGTCTGTGGTCAGTGGTGTTTAATGATGTTACCTGTAAATAGGACTTTGGGAGGTTCTGACTTCGGTGGCGGCGCCCTGACGATAGACACACACGCAGGAGACTCCAGATTATATGACACTTCCTTCCACTCGTGATCAGTAGATTACTTTTGCATGGTTTAACTGTCAGTGCAATATGACTACTGCATGTTTCTCGATCTGTACGAAACAGTTCGCTGCTGAAATTCTAGCCATTTGTGCATCAGCTGTACGTGGCTGACAGTGCTGCTACACCAGCAGCAGCTATTTTGCGGTAAATTCAGCAAGAACGAATCAGAAAGCACCATCCACAGGAAGTTTTATGACGTCAGAGAGTCGCAAGACATGCTTTGTGGGGAGTGCAGGAGTGTCAACAGGCTGGTTCGAACGAGACAGAAGCAGAGCAATGTATCTACAGAAAGTTCTGTGACGTCAGAGAATTATGTGATTTATTCCAACCTATTGGCTAATGGTGCAGACAAAGGGAGACCTGTTTGGACAGGTGGGATGCTTCGCAGTTCAAGAAGCAGCTGCCTGTGAAGCAGCTGACGTGACAGCTGTAGTAGGGTTCCAAGAAGCAGAGTGCCGTTTCTTGGACACCAGACCATGGTGCAGCCTGGGGGATGGCGGACAGCATGTGCTTTGTGAACGAAAGATTTTTAATGGTGTGATTACGTGCGACGAGTGTTTCTAGATCATATTCCATGCGCATTCAGAACAAAGAAAAGCGATCGATTTCATTATTTATTTTCGATGTATGCTGCAAGACCTGAATCTTCCCATACAGCAGAGAATAATGAGCAATAGATAGTCGACCCCTGAAAACTGAATTTTTCATAAATGAACAATATACCCCGTCCTATGTAAATGAATTTTCTGTCATGAGATCCATTCTCTCCGGCACAGATCTGAAAATTTACTTGTGGGAGGGGAGGGCGAAGTCAAGGAAGGGAGGGGGAGGCTGGAGGCATTTACCAGAAGGGGAGAGTTAATTAACTGAATTTGATCAACTGGTCAAACATACTGATACTATGGGAGGTGGTTATTGGAAAAATTCAGGCCTGGAAGTGTAATTGTATCAGCAAGGAGTAGAAGGAGGGTTGTAGGTTTTCAGAGAGGTTCATAGCAGGAGGGACAGGGGTCAGGTGGTGGGAGGTTTCTCAGAAGGATATATTAACCCCATACGGCCCTAGTCAGCTTAGCAGAAGAATAGGTTAAAGATCTGTCAAACAAAAAACAGTACGCTTCCCCCTGGATTTATACTTTCCCCTGATGCAGGCATCGCACACTAACAAACTGTCCTGATGCCTGCTTTGTCCTACTACCCACAGAAGCAGGCTCCAGACACTGTATATTCTACATCATGATCAACGAACTCTCGCTGTTGGTTTCAGTATCAGCAGAACTAAGACGAATTCTTGAGAAGCTCTATGGACAATTTTTGCGTGGAAATTAGGTTGTGGCGCTTAATTTCAGTGTCCGTTGTGCCTTGCAATAAGTGAGTACAAGCACCAAACGTAGCAGTCGCCAAGTGTTCCTTAACCTGAAAGTTACACCAGTTGTGGTAATGAGTGAACCGCGTGTTTTGTACCGTTATAGAATAAGTACTTAAGTTTACGATCGACGGTACAGACTGTTTTCGCTTTTTCCAAAGAGCTGTTTTACTTTTAATGTAAATATCGTATTTTCGCGTGAAATCAGGTATCAGCATTATCAGCATTTCCCCCATGAGGAACCTCCTCCAAACACAGTACTAGTTCTGAGACTCTCAGCGTTGCAGCAGGCCTTTCAAGCAAACCGAATACCCGCCATACTGTTGTAAGTGTTTACGAAACTAGCATATCGTATGTAACGCTTTTCTTAGGTTCACTCCGTTATTACGAAAGTATGATGTTTAAATTATATGCAGCAAGTAAAATCTTTCAAAAACGCATTGTTTTCAGTATGGTTGGTCGTGCGAAGTATGTGAAATAGTACATCAGTGGCTAAGTATGCGTTAGATATTATTTTGGAGCTACTGTTGACATTACTTAGTAGTTGATTATGTAACGGAAAGTAGATACCCACAGCTCCAGGGCAACGCGTTGGCTCTGCGTGATAACCCGAGAAGACTTCATCATCAAAGCTGATACTATTTGTAAAATTCTTAGACAGCCGTTACTGCCTTCATCAGTATGGCACGTATGAGGCACGTCTCTCCAAAGATAAAACTACACCGGAACGTTCACAAAGTACAGCAAACATAGAGAAAGTCAACAACTCTAGTTATATTCTTCTACTATAGGACTATGCAGGTTATCTTTTTCCTCCTAAAACGGTATTTGGTAAGGAGAACCGTTACTGAAAAACTTCTAAAAACGTCTACGGTGAAAGTTTGATCTTCGTACCAGGAGTAACATAAACTCATTTAGGTCTGATATCACAAGCAGTAAAAGTTGTATTAGCCAGTCAATATCGTCAGTTACGTTTATCTAGTCTACAACATGGTGCATCACGTTCTTCCCCCTTAAATGACACATGGTGTGGTGAATCATAAATGAAAAATTTTTAAAGAATTGTATGCTGAAACTTTAAGTCAAGTAGGACTAAGACCGAAATGGTAACATGACTACACATTTTGGTAAATTTTACAGAAAATTTTTATGTGGGAATAATACTGTGGCACTTAATTTGCGGGTCCACAATCGTGTTCAGTTGTAGCTTAGCCTGAAAGTTGTCCAGTAGTGCCATGAAGTGAGACACGTGTATATTGTACTGTGATAACATTAATCTTGACGCGTATTCACAAATAACAGTGGCAATTTTTCTTTTTTGTAAAGAGTATTTTACTTGGGTACAAATACTGGGCTATACTGGCTGCCGGGTCGGCTACAGAACGCGAGATGTCCGGCTCTGCCGGCCGCTGTGGCCGAGCGGTTCTAGGCGTTACAGTCCAGAACAGCACTGCTGCTGCGGTCACAGGTTCGAATCCTGCCTCGGGCATGGATGAGTGTGATGTCCTTAGGTTAGTTAGGTTTAAGTAGTTCTAAGTTCTAGGGTACTGATGACCTCAGAAGTTAAGTCCCATGGTGCTCAGAGCCATTCGAACCATTTGTCCGGATCTGGGGGAACATACTGGAGGACTGTTTCTTCTTAATGATGCGTAGAACGGGAGATCAAAATATGTGGTTGTTGGCAACTAAGGTCGTTTTAGAGCTTATTTATTAGGAACTGTTTGGCTTAAGCGGGAGCTGAAACGTGTGACTGGAGAGTAAAATACTGGGCTACCATTGGAAGATCTAAATACACTAAGATGTCGAAAGTCATGGAATACCTATATGCACATTTCTGAAATGTTAAGGAATTCAATATTCTGAGATACACAGTGTGCTGAGAACAGTACATCTCAGGCAGTGCCTCGCCACAGGCAACTCAGAGCCCGATGTCCTTCACTGAACGACCGAGAGTAGCGGTGTCTGCGTAGAGCTGTCAGTGTTAACAGACAAGCAACACTGTGTAAAACAACGGCAGAAATCAATGTGGGACGCACGACGAACGATCCGTTAGGACAGTGCGG
This sequence comes from Schistocerca americana, assembly GCF_021461395.2. Lineage (NCBI taxonomy): Eukaryota > Metazoa > Arthropoda > Insecta > Orthoptera > Acrididae > Schistocerca > Schistocerca americana. The sequence goes on from NC_060127.1 coordinate 201,350,137, forward strand.
CGAAATCTGGCGTTAGTGGCCTATGGCAGCAGACGATCGACGCGAGTGCTTTGGTTAACAGCACGACATCGCCTGCAGCGCCTCTGCTGGTGTCGTGATTGTATCAGTTGGACTGGAGACGACTGGAAAACCGTGACTTGGTCTGACGATTCCCGGTTTCAGTTGATAAGAGCTGATGGCAGGGTTCGAGTGTGGAGCCGATCCCACGGAGTCGTGGACATAAGTTGTCAACAAGGTAGTGTGCAAGTTGGTGGTGGCCCAGCACTGGTGTGAGGCGTGTTAAGATGGAAAAACACTAGGTCGTCTGGCCCAGCTGCACAAAGCATTGCCTGCAGATGGCTACATTCGGCTACCTGGAGATCATTTGCAGCCAGTGATGTTCCCAAACAATGAAGGAATTATTGTGGATGAGAATGCACCATGTCACTAGGCCGCAATTATTTGTGCTTGGTTTGAAGAGCATTCTGGAAAGCCGGATCACGCGACACGAATCCCATCGAACTTTTGTGGAAAACAAAGACATTTCATGTGCAAAATTCTGCGCCAGGAGCTCTTCAGTTATTATGGACGGCTCCAGACGCAGGGTGGCTCAGTATTTCTGCGAGAGGCTTCCGACGACTTGCCGAGTCCACGCCATGTCGAGCTGCTGCACTGCACTGGGAGAGAGGAGATCCGACACGATGGCGACTTTTGTCACCTCGGTGTCAGACGCTGTCTGATTGGGCCAAGAAGTCGGCTCGGCTTTGGAGAGGGGTCAAGAGGGAGGGAGAGGGGGAAGGATTTGATGGCATCTGGCAGCGCCGCCGCTGTCGTCGCCAAAGCAGTGCTTTCGCCGTCACCTAATACAGTCCGAGCAGTGGCCAGTGTGCATATCTGATGCAAAGAGTACATTGTTTTCCTCCTGAAAAGAAAGGAAATGTAGACGATTTAGGTCAGAATATGCTTAGGGAACTAGATTATGTACATCAAAATTAGTAGATGTCTTTTCTTATTTGGGCAGGAAAGCATATACGATATAAAATGTAGAGTGGCAATAGCAATTAATTGTTTCAAAGAGGGAGAACACTGAATGTAAATGAAAATGATAGAAAGTCTTTTCTGAAAGTATTTACCTCTAGTGTACGGACGTCAAACGTGGACAATATGTTGTTCAGACACGGAGAGAATATATGCTTTTGACATATGTTGTTGTAGAAGAATTCTGTAATAGGATGACCGGAGCCAGTGGTGTAGTCGGGGTTGTAGGGTGTGCCTGGGTAGAAGAAGGTTGCTGTTTTTAGCAGTCTTCCTCTTTACTGTCGGTTCTCCCAATACATTTTCTGGTAGCTCAGACCCACTGCTCGTGTCGTGGTGGAGACGTGCTAATGCACGCAGTCTGGGGAACGTAACGCCGTGCTCGGTCAGTGGCTGCGCAGGCGGTAGGAGGTTAACGACACGAGGCCCAGCCCAGCTCGCCTCCTGCAGACACGGCAGCTCGTGACGACGCCGGGAGTCGCCGGTGCAGCAGCGCGTGACGCACCCCGCCGGCTAGTTCTCGGGGACAGCGTCACTGATGACGACGACGTGACAGTGACCGAACGCCAAATCGGTCGAACCGAATGCCGACGCCCACGTCTGATGCCCTTAAATAGTGCAGGCCACTGCTGAATCCTCCGGTTACGCGGCGGCCTGTTTATTAGAAGGTTCTCGATGAGTTGGCTAATGCAACCGCGCCACACGTAATTCTGCGTAATTCTGCTAATGCTGCGTTCTGATGGCTGCCATGCATATACACACATACCGACGCTCGTTGCAAAACTGTCACCTGTATAACGCACTGGCCGGCCTTCGTCCGCCGTTTGCCATGAGGCTGGTGCATCGCGCACTGAAACACACTAAATCACAATTTCGCACCGTATTTCCTAAAAATAACCCCTTGTCCTCTACAATTCTAAAGAACAGATGGGTTGGCCGAATAGCTAATGCGGAGATTCTGAGTAGAACTAAGGAAAAAAATAAATTTATAGCCAAGTTTTACTAAAAACAATATGTTGATGGGAGACATCCTGAGATGTTACGGTATCATCCATTTGGTAGGAGAGGGCGATGTGGATAAAAAGTGAGCAGGAAGTCCAAGCATCGAATGAAGTAAGCTCTTACAAGTGGATCTAGACTGATGCAGTTATTTGCAGATGAATAGCCTGGCACAGGATACAAGTGCGTGGAGAGCTCCGTCAGACTAGTCCAAAACGATAACAACGAGGTGGGGATGCTGTCTGCTGTTCAGTCTGTGTACTGGAGAAGCTAGAGGAGTGCGTGCCTATACTCCCACTGCTAACAACCGATTCCCAACAGTTCGTGTTGACACGTCTGGGCTTACAAGCCCTCCTGTCTCTGCTGTGGTAGCTGTAGGCCTACAGCCTGTCACTGCTGCTCTTACAATCCTGGCGGGTGCCTGTGGGTGTGAGAATGTTCACATGACACCTGACAGCAGCATCGTTGCACAAACTGACGCAGTACGTCCACGTGTTGTGGCAGTTCGCCGAAAGGACCATCCCATCACTCCGACTGCCGTAATTGGGCTCCCTTCAATCTCTCTCAGATGGCTGTAGGAAGCGTGAGTGCAACTGCGTGGCGCGACTGGCTGCTTGCTTCACCGGCTGCACCACACGGAGCCTCCTGGCTGTGAGCATTCCCTATTAAAAGGCGTCCTGGTAGCTGCGCCACTACAGTCTGTTTGGCGGACGACGTTGAAACCATCAATACACCTACTATCCGCCAGGTGGCACATGCCCTTATCCTTTCAAAACCGACATCGTCTGTTCAGGCGTAATAACTCTTTTTCCAGCAGCATGTTTCACTAAAGCAGCTGATTAAAAATCTGTCATGTACTTCGTTATTAAATTTGTGATATTGACTTTACTAATTTAATATGTAACGCTACTATGTGCAACGTCTGTAAGGGAAACATGATGAAAAAAAATCATACTTTCTGGTACAAATCATTAATCTGTGATACGAGCTTTCTTATGCCCTGCATACGTGTGCCAATACTCGGATACTCGCCCCTTGGAATCAACCAGGGCGTGTCTTCAGAGTATCATGAGAACTCGACAAACGGGAGTTTGGTGCATAGATCCAGAACGACGGCATTTGTAACATAAGGACTCGTTGGGTAATCAATCAAAGTCGTGAGCTGGATCGGTGAGCTGATTATGTTGGACGGCTGGGAGATTAACTGCAGCTACACCTTATGAGCTAACGAAGAGAAAATCTATCGAAATAGGCTACGGAATACCACCGGTAGAGTAAACCCAATAACTCTGCAAGGTGCGAGGGTAGCACTCCAGGTTGGGCCGGCCGGAGTGGCCGTGCTGTTCTAGGCGCTACAGTCTGTAACCGAGCGACCGCTGCGGTCACAGGTTCGAATCCTGCGTCGGGCATGGATGTGTGTGATGTCCTTAGGTTAGTTAGGTTTAATTAGTTCTACGTTCTAGGCGACTGATGACCTCAGAAGCTAAGTCGCATAGAGCCATTTGAACCACTTTTGAACTTCAGGTTGGAAGACAGGCTAGCATTCTTTCTTCAAAAAACCAAAAAGGAAAAAATTAACATACTTTCAAAGCTGCAAGTAAGCCGCGGAACATTGATAAAATTAACAGACTATGACAATGGCAAGGAAATGGTACACAATTCGGAACGTGGAATGTGAGGAGTCTGTACAAGGCAGGAGCTGCAACCTGTGTCGTCAGAGAAATCGGGCAATACAGCGTGGATGTAACTGCTCTGCAAGAAATGTGGTGGGAAGATTCGGCCAGCATCAGTGTTGAGTATTATAGAATCTCCTATGGAGCCTGTGAGTGGGGGCTCATGCTAGGTAATCAGTTTTGTGTGAGCAATATCTTAGGCACTAAAGTTTAAGAGTTTGTGTCCGTCAATCCAAATATCTCTGTCTTGGCGATCAATGCGAATCATAACAAGACGATTGTCATGCTCCCACAGAAGAAAGTGCGACTGAAGTTAAAGATGAGTTCTGTCTGCAGCTGGAAGCAGTGGTGGATAGTATCCTAAATAGACACTTGAGAATCCTTATTGGTGATATGAATTCTAAAACTGGAAAAGAACAAGTATTCCAGACCAGAGTAGGAAGACACATCTTACGTGAGCAAAACTACGATAATGGTGTGGAGTTCATTAGCTTCACCACGAAAATAGGTGTATTCGTCTCCAGCACAAATTTCCAGCATAAAGGCATACATAAGGAAACATATGCGTCACCAGGAAGGAGGACAGTAAACTAGACAGGCCTCATCGACATTGATATAAGAGCTAAAAGACGAGTGTCAGATATTTAGACGTCATGGGATGTAGAGTGTGGAGGTGAGCATTTTATGGTCAGAGGTACAGGAACGACTACGGATAAAGCACAGTAGACTGTGAGAAACTGTTCTGAAAGGCTAAAAGACGAAACGATAAAGACCGAATATCAGCTGCAACTTAACAACCATTTGGAAGACCTTGAACATATATGAAGAGACATCAAGAAATCAGTGACTGACACGGCAAAGGAATCAATCAAGAGAAATACAGTTGCCAAGAAATTCTGGTTTGAAAAGGAGTGTTCTGATGCTTTGGAACGGAGACAGGAAGCCAGGAGGAAATGGCTGCAGGGTGTTCATAGAGGTTCGAAGAGCTACCCAAGCAATTCTGAAAAGAGCGCAGAGAAAGTGCGCTAAGGACATCACTGTTGAGGCTGAAGCAGACTTTAGAGGAACCAAGAACAGGGAACGTTTCAAATGTTGAGGAGTTTTAGTAAATTATACCAGACCAGACAGAAGTTTGTCGAGGACACAGATGAAAAGATTCTGATCAACAATACTGAAATCGGAAAGACGGAAGGTCTACTTCAACCAGCTTACCTACTGTGATGAACACAAAGGGCGGTTGGTGTCCAGTCTCTAATCACATCTGAGCCAGACGGATTCCCCCCACCCACATTTGTTGAGCTCATAATGCAAATTAAATGGTGTAAGAAGAATAAGACCCGCGGGAAGACGAAATACAGCCGACGAGATGGTCCAGGGAGAAGGCGGGGAATTTTCGGAAATACTACATCGGCTGATACAAGTAATTTGAACCAAAGAAGAAAAATGGACAGAGTGGAAAACGGCTCTGATCTATCCAATCCATAAAAAGGGGGACAAGCTGAAACGTGTCAAAAAGCAACAAGATAGTGTCCAGCTGTATCCTACATGGAACTCAGCCCTTGGAAGAAACGATAATTGGTTTCCGGCCAGGACGGTCAACAGTAGATCACATCTTAGGTCTCCGGTGGCTCACTGAAAAACTGAGAGCGCGGTAAAGAACTACACATTGTGTTTGCAGATTTCATGAAGACCTATTACTGCATACACTGCAAGAGCCTGTTAGAGAGTTCGAGATGCCTCAGAATCTCATGGACAGTAGAAGAGAAAGGGCCACCCCTCTCTGCCCCTCTCTGCCTGTTTTAAGGACAATGGGCTGTCACGTGACCTAAAAAAAGAGATATGTGACTTGAGGACACATTGAGGTAAGGAGAATGAGGTAAACAAACTGACTACATGGGGTAATGATTGAATGTATTATGTGGAACTAATAGTTTGGAAAGCTTATGCTTTTATACGTACACTAGCTGACAAAAAAGGTGAAGCACACAGGACAGGAGGAAACGAAATAAAACTTCATAGGGTGATAGGGTATACGACGTTATTTAAGTGATTATGGAATCCGGTCAAATGAACGAAGGATGTAGCAGTCTGAGTGCACTTAACTGTATGACGATGCACCCCTCTGGCCTGGATGCATCCAGTGATTTGGTTAGAAAATTACGATAAAGCTGTTTGTCATTTCAAGTGAGAAGCTGGCCACAGTTGTTATATCTGGTTGTTGATATCCTCTGAACTGACAACGTGACGGATGCTGCGATTATGACCTAGCTAGCTGGTCCGACACACTCGTGACAGATCTGAAGCACTACCTCAACATAGTTCACACAGTCTGTAGAAACATACGTAAAGTGTGTAGGAGCATTGTCCTACTCAAAAATTCTACCACCATACACTTCCATGAGAAGTAACACAGGAGCACGCAGGATGACCGTGAATGTAACAGTTGTGTCATCATAGTTTCCGTTCCGCAAATACTTTCACTCTTGACCTGAAGTACTACCCCTGTAAAAACCACCGTGCTGTGTCTGACATGTGGCATGTGGGATGTGTCGTCGTGTAATGTTGTCCCCGAAATGGAATTCTCACGTTCAGAAATGGTTGAGATGACGCTGCGATTGACAGCCTATACATAGAGATTTCCATAAAACGAAGTGTTGAGTTGCAGTTTTACTTCACTTCAGTTTGGCACATTAAACGTATGATTCCAATCGGGATGCTACTACAATGAATCAAAACGTGAATACCGTAAATATTTATTCTCAAAAATCATCTAGAGTGCAAAAACTTGTATAAATAGGAAGTAGACAATAATAGATTCTATCACGCATGTAATTTCGAGACTGTCAGAACTTAAATTTGACTTTCTTTAGACCACATCCCTATGTTTAGATGGACAGACACTGCTGACCGGTGAGAAACAGCGGACCTTCACCTTGACTGGCTCTTTCAGGTAACAAGCAAATGGAACTCAACACATTTACTCCGAGTGTTTACCTATCCGCCAAACCAGAGAGCACATTTGAGCTCTTAAAGTGCTGCAGCAATTATCTCTTCGCTGGGTCATTTGCCGCTGTGCATATGACTTACGTGGCGCAGCTGCAGTTCTCTGCCTGCCCAGCACGGCGTCCACTAATTCCTAGGGCTGAAATTCTCAGAACACGAGTCAAGATTTCTGTCTGCTTATTAGTCACAAACAGAAATTTTACTCAGGTATTCTCCCATAGGGGAGCACTTCACCGCGTCAGTCTCCACAGAGAGCTAAACGATCTCCACTTCAGTAAACAGACTAACAGCACTCTTATGTAGAAAAGACATCACGCACTTACTGTGTCGAAAGCAACACTTATTAGAATATAACCACCAGATTCACCACTACTGCTCAGCCTCTGGAGGGAAATGTCTTTGATGGGGATCTAAGTTCTCTGATCACTCCCGCAGGGAACTCCGCAGCCGAGCCTTAGCCACAACCTCATGGACACATGGCATCTGTTCTGCGCTCAGGCGATCAATCCCTGTGGCCGTTGCTAAACATTACCTCCCACCATGTGGGTTACGGATCTGCCAGCCATTCACTTGGAACTCAGAAGATTTTCTGGAAGGTTGCATTCCCCCTACTGCATCTTTAGGACTCCGACAGTCAAAACGCGTCTGTTGTTCGGCAGGAGGTGCGTCCCGGTTCTTCCCATTCCTCGGAAGTCAGGTTGTGACTCTGAACATTCATTCGCACTGAAAGAATGTCCATTCGCCTTCTTGCGTCCTCGACACTCTTTCTCCAGGTTAAGATATTCTGAAATTTTTTACATCCCACCAGAGAGAAACCTCGCACCCGTTATTCCAAGCTACAGGGGCTCTGCCAGCTCCGTCGTCGTAAAACGGCCACGCCCTGGACTCTCTGAGGGCAGTGAGTGTCGAACCTGTGCCGCGTACAGCGAGTCTCTTCCCAGCCCCTCTTCAGCCGTTAGTGGCTTCTGTGCAATACGTAGCTCCCTCAGCTCTTTCTGTCAGTGCTCAGCCTCAATTAACTCCCTGACACTGACATGCAGCCCTACAGAAATTGTTTGTACATGGTGCTAGCGAGTATGAGCCAGTGAAATGACTAGTAATCTGATTGTGCATTGTAAATAGTGGTCCAGTGTAAAAGTGAATGTAGAAGAATATTAAATGTATGGTAACAGTATCTTGCCTTCTTACACCCGATGGCTCATCATGCCTGGATGCCAGGATTAGCACTGATGTGACTGTCCAGGACATTGGAAGAGTGGGACTTCCTACCAGGCAGGCGCCATACTCTCCGCCGGTAATTATCTTGAGAATGCAAAGCGACGATTCATCACAGGGCATACTGTTGAGACGTATTTGTTCAGAACTGCGTTATTACCTGGTCATGGGACCATTCCAAAAGCAGTCGTTTGAGTTCGTGATGATGGCAGTGGCCCACACGTAATTCCCTAGTGCGGCAGAAGCCAGCCTCCAGCCAAAGCGGCCAGACACATAGAGTGTTGCAGGGAATTCATCACTTATTGGATATCAGGAACAGATGTGAAGAATTTATGATGTTCTTCATTTGTGTGGCCATAGTGCACATAGTTGCTTTACAGTCCTTGATGGTATTTTTGTTCTGTGGTTGCAACTACAAAAATGCTTCACGTGATTTTAAATGCAACCTCAGACCACCCGTAGAATCACAAACAAGCAGAAGTAAGAGACATCTTAAATAGGCTGAACAGGATTCCTCTAAACACTTCTGATTACCAGAAAGAGCTAGCCATTATAAAACAATAGCATTAAAAAATGGACACAAATAATGGTAGATAAATTAAAAAAATAGACATGTAATGAAGAAAACTAACCAATCTGTACCAACTCACTAAACAAAAGTGGCATACAGTGACTACCACAACAAATTCACACAAAAATGTGTAATATACTCAAAATGCAAGGCATAAACATTGCTTACAGAACAAACAATTCAACACAAAAGCACATCCCAGAACTGAAATCAAAGCCAGACAGGTACAATGTGGTATCCATCAGCTCAGTTTCAGAGACTGTGAAAAGACATGCATGGGAATGACTGACAGGACATTTCTACATAAGATATTAGAACACACCAGAGCATATAAATACTGCATAAACCATTCAACATTTGCAGATCATCTAAAAGAAGAACACCATAGACCATTCAATATTGAAAAAGATATGAATATCACAAAAATCAAAGAAGACGGACATCTCCTCCCTTTCCAAGAAAACTTCCACCTACAAGAAGCATTAACACAAAATGAACCGTTGCTCGATGGCCAAATAAATATTGGAAACCAGATTCTATACAAAATAATTGATGAAATTACATGAAAAAGAAAATAGCCTTTTTCCAACCTTCACCACCTCCCACTCTCACACAAGCGCCCCCCCCCCCTTCCTACCCCCCCTCCTCTCCCCCCCCGCACTCACAATTTCGTGTTACTTCTTGCTCCACACCTTCTCTCTAACTCACACTCCATCACACTGCTGTACCCTTATGTCCACTCATCATGGTTTCTCCCTCCCCTACACTGGAAAAAATGGGCCCTCCATCACTGTTCCTTCTCTGCTCTTACACAGTATATAAATACACACCAACATAGTTAAATTGAATTACACACATACAATAATGTTATAAAGAAAGAGAAGAGAAGAAAAGAAAAGAAAGGAAAAGAAAAGAAGAAAATAAAAGGGAAAAGGTTGTAGGTCAAAGACAAAGTAGTGGAAAGTGGAAGTGTTGCCAACACTCCACAACACAAACCACAATTCATACTCAGAAGTACAAAAACAAACAGAATATAGGGCTGTGCATAGAAGTGTGCTATGAAAAACATAGGAAATGCATAGTGTTGCAGGACAACTAAAAATTAGACCGAATGCTCAGTGTCCAACGCAGGAAAACAACAATGTGCTAGCAGAGGGCATTTCCCCATCCAAGCGAGAAATAGAGCGAAAATCGCCGTAAGTACAAATCAACATATTCTTAACGAACTGTTTTTCGATCTACGAGTAGATCAAAATGCAAATAACTTAATGACAGACCACTAATGATGCTTTACGTCAATAAAACTAAAACTAAACACGTCTGATGAAAAAAAATCACACATTTTTGCGGTTGCAAAAAGGGAACAAAAATACCCTCAAGAATTTACGAGATGCCTGGTGTAGCTCACGGCTCTCATTTCTTGTGATGGCCAGCTGTTGCCGACCAGAGCTTTGACGGTGAGTACTCCTCTGTTCCGCTGCATGTCCAACATCTGTCTGCTATAACATCCGAATACCCCACAAATCTGTATGCAGCACAATTTAGTTAACAGGACATACAGAGACCCACCGTGAGACGCCTTCAAGTTATATGGCGTGGTGACAGCGCTGTCTTAAACAAGAGCGCAGTTTCTCCGTTTCCTTGTCAGTGATCAATAAGCATCAGGTGCTGTTCACTGCCCTTAGTAACTACACCATACCACTAAACGCAGATGAAAGTAATGGTGTTTGGTGGCCATTCTACATGCCAAAGACATCTGCTACTCCAGTCATTTACATATGAGCTAATGACACGTGCACAGACGAAGTTACATCGACATCTGACCATTTCTTCTGGATGCATTTTTTTTGTCTAGATGTAAATTTTTGCATTTATAGATTTAAGGGCCAAGGGGCTTCCGTTTCCTTTATGTCAATATGCTCAAACCTCATGGAGCCCATTTTACCATGGAATGGGACTAAATTGTGGTAGCGCAAGAAAAATTACACAAAACTATGCAAAATAACAGCCACACAAATTTGCAAGTAATTTGCTTACGTAATATATCTGGATCTTTTTCTGTAACTCACAGGTTCTACACACATATACACACACACACGCAGCTTAAATAAAGGCGTACATAATGGTAGAGGTTGCTAGTAATTACCTTCCCTATTCTACCTGCAAATGGAGAGGGAGCTACCTGGGTTGTTCCTGTATAAACAGTGAGGTAGATTTCATTTCGGAAGAAGATGACTATAATAAAAGTTGAGCCACACTGTTGACTAGGTTTAGTCCCGTGCCTGCCTTCTGGGACATGCAGGAAGGATATCCGAGCATGGTTTTAATCAAATGTGGTTCTCGTTCCCAGTATGGGTCGAAATTGTGTATGTAGTTTCCATGACCATATTTATTTTTAATGTAAATATATGTGTTTTGTTCAGTGCATTATTCGTTAACTATACACAGGTAATACTGTAAGCATTATATCGATGATGCTAGTCCATCGCCTACTGTTGTCTTTGCTAATCAACGAGTTTCTCGCTTCGAGTAACCTTTTCATGTGTCGAGAGTCATATGAGCAGGACGCAAATTTCGATTGCTCCTATTATTCTCATATATCAACGTACTTACATAGTTAGACTTTTGTTAAAGAGTTCACTCAGGCACATGTAATTTATTAAATATACGCGTTTCATTGGGATGTTTAATAAAAAGAAGATGAAATTTTATGTATGCTGTGGTGTCACCGCCAGACACCACACTTGCTAGGTGGTAGCCTTTAAATCGCCCGCGGTCCGCTAGTATACGTCGGACCCGCGTGTCGCCACTATCAGTGATTGCAGACCGAGCGCCGCCACACGGCAGGTCTAGAGAGACTTCCTAGCACTCGCCCGAGTTGTACAGCCGACTTTGCTAGCGATGGTTCACTGACAAATTACGCTCTCTTTTGCCGAGACGATAGTTAGCATAGCCTTCAGTTACGTCATTTGCTACGACCTAGCAAGGCGCCATTATCAGTTGCTATTGATCTTGTAATTCATGTATCAACAAAAGCGATGTTCACCAATTATGGATTAAAGTTAAGTATTCCAGAAGCTACGTACTTTTTTTACTAGACTCAATTCCTTTAACTGTTCCAGACCTCACGCCAGCCTGCGTGAGCTTAAACGCGTGCCTTTCGGCTATCTCATAGTGGCTTGGCTGTCTTGCCAAGTCACAACATATGGTTTACTTAACTATGTTTTAGCTTTTGTTCTCACATTATTGCTAATGTACCATTCACTTGTATAAGCCTAGATACCACATGGTATCTGAGCATTCTAGATACCCCAGCTGAGCAAACACAGTTGCAAATATCCTTCCCAAACTACGTACATATTAAGGTACATAAAATACATTTCAGTCTTGCTGAAGGTCACGTGGACGGAAAATCACTATTGGACACTGAAAGTAATGTAGGACAGTAATAACTACAAGTTTTTTAAGATAATATCTGTCTTTTCTGGTGGCGTTGAATATTATTTGTTGCACGCACTGGCATCAGTAACTATGTGGGGTGTATCCTATATTTATACGATTTTTGCGTATGTGTCTAAAAGTTAACTAACAGCTGACTGACGTACTGGCGCATTTTGAGTGCTTATGTAATTTGTGACTTTGTGCATATACGTTCTAGACATTAGTAGTTTCCTAATCACCGCGCATTTCTAATCGAAACATTAATTTTTACAAAACTATATACTATTGGAATCTTCGACTTTATTACCATAGTATCTGTTCGTTAAATAAATATCAAATTTCGCTATTAAAACTTCGAGACCTTATAACCTTGTTCACATTATGGTCTTTTATTACATGTATTAAAACAGAATGTGTTCAATAAAAAATATTTTGTACATAGACGCAAGAGATATGTACTTAAGTACGGCACAATAAAATTTAATTCAGAAACTTTTAAATAAATTTTGACAGTTATGTGATATACAAGTGGTGTTCAGATGAAAACTAACTGAACTGTTTACTATTTCATAATTAATCGCCATGTGCGCCCTCTCAGTCTTTGCCAATGTTGTTTCAAGTACGCTGTAGCAGCTGAACTGGGACGCCCTGTACATCTTCCACACAGTCCAGATCTCGCCCCAGGAGGATTTCCACATTTTTGGAGTCAACGCCACTCCTGCATTAAATGACTCCACCAGCAAAATTATTGGTACAGTCAGCTTCTTGCGATCGTGTCACCAGTAAATGTTCCCTGGCACTCAAGCGTCTATCAAATCAGTCCATAAAGAGTGCCCACGCTGCGAATGCTATCTAATTCTGATGGTAAACGGACGTTTCTTTTACAGCATTGGGAAATCTTACGATCACGAACACACGGATAAGAAATAACGAAGGTAATATTCTGGTTTACAAATGCTGTAAAGGATCTCCTAAACTTTATAACTGGGGGAATGAGCACCCTTTGTCCCCGGCATAACAAAAGTCTCCCATAAAAAAATAAATGCTGTGGTAATTACTCAGTCGTCCCACCAGACAATTGAGAATTTGGCCTGCCCAACGGACACACGGAAATACTACAATCATATTTATAGTCTTTAATAAAGTTCTCAAAAGAAAGAAAAACGCAGTGGAATGATCGAGAACGGTACAGTAGATAAATGTGAATGACTGGCCACCGCATTTTACAAACATATACCAGCAATTCTGCAGCATACTAAATCCTCCAACGTCAGTGCTTAGGTTCGAGCCAAGACAATATACGAGGTTTTACAAGTTCTATCAGGCACTAGTTGTTATCAGTTACAGTGCCGGACAGACCGACGTATGCTTTACACGTATTACTACATACTACTATTTACTCTGAGGTGACAAACTTCGTGGAATAGCTATATGTACATATACAGATGTCACCAATAACGCGTACAAAAGCTATTAAAGGACAGGGCATTGGCGGAGCTTTCATTTCTACACAAGACATTCACATGGACGGACAGATGTCCTACGTGGTTACGACCGAACGCCCGGAATCAGCAGACTTTGAACGCCGAGTGGTAGTTAGAGCTACACGCATGGGACATTCAGGTTCGGATACTGTCAAGGAATTAAATATTCCGAGATACACAGTGACAAGAGTGTTCCGAGAGTACCAGATTTCAGGCATTACCTCACCACTGACAACACATCCACATGGTATATGTCAGAGCCCACCATGTATCACTAGTAGTCATTTCCTTTCGTATTATACTCACAAATGGAGCTAGGGAAAAACGGCATTTACTTAACGACCGAGAGCAGCAGCGTATGCATGGAACTGTCGGTGCTAACAGACAAGCAAGACTATGGAGTAATCACAGAAAACAATGGCTGACGTACTATTAACGTAGCCGTTAGGACTGTGCCTCGGGATCTGGCGTTTGTGGGATATGGCAGCAGACGATGGATGAGAGTTCGTTTTCTAACAGGAACACATCGCCTGCAGCGCCTGTCCTGGTCTACTGACTGTATCGGTTGGGTACTAGACGACTGGAAAACCGTGGCCTGGTCGATCAGTTACCATTTCAGTCGGTAAGAGCTGTTGGTAGGGTTCGAGTGTGGCGCAGACCCCACTGAGTCACGGAACGAAAATCTCAACAAGGCACTCTGCAAGTCAGCGGTGGCTCCGTAATGGTGTGGACTGTGTTTACACGCAATGGAATCAATCATTGACTGGAAGTGGTTATGATCGGTTTCTTGGAGACCATTTGCAGCTGTTCAAGGACTTCATGTTCCCAAATAACGATGGAATTTTTATGGATGATAATGTGACCTGTCACTGGGCAACAAATGTTCGCGATTGGTTTGAAGAACATTCTAGACAGTTTGAGCGAATGATTCGGCCGCCCACATCGCCCGGCATGAATCACATCGGATATTTATAGGGCATAATCTGGAGGTCAGTCCTTGCACAAAACCTTGCATCGGCGACCCCTTCGTAATTATGGATGGCTATAGAGATAACACTGCTCAGTATTTTTGCAGGGGACTTCCATCGACTTGTTAAGTCCATGACGCGCCGTGTTGCACCACTACGCCGGTCTAAGGAGGTCGAGGCCGATGTTAAGAGCCGTCCCTGACTTTTGTCACCTCAGTATACATGCGATACTGCAGTGCCTGTAATATTCAGAAATACTATGCAAAGTCCCTTTGGAGATGCATGCATGTCCGAATGAACTATGGATCGTACTTCTGAATAACACAGGCAGTGCAATATCATATTTATCTTCCGACGCCTGGTAAGAGTCTTTAAATTAAAATGTTTCCTCCGGACGGAAAAGTAGGTAATGAATGTTCGAGTGCAGGCTGCAGACACATAACTGACGACGTACGAAAGTTTGGGTTTCGCCTTGAGTCATGCTCGGATGGCGTAATGGTAAGGCTACCGCTAGCGATGGGCGGGAAATCCGCTTTCGAGTCCTGGCCAGGCAGAAGTTTTCATTGTTATACAGCTGATGGTTGCCCATATTCGCAGCTGCGAATATATTTCACGTCTACATACACGTTCTAGAAGCCACGATATGGTTTATGTCGGGGGCTAACACGTAGCGTTACTTGTCGTTTCCTCTCTTATTCCACTGACAAATGAAGCTAGGTAAAAAAGAGTGTCTATATGCCTCGGTGTGATTCGTAATTTCTCTTACCTTGTCTTCCGGTAAATTTACCTTGGCTGCAGTGGAATCGTTCTCAAGCCAACTGCAAATACTCGTTCTCTAATATTTCTCAATAGCGTCTGACGAAAAGAACGTCGCCTTCTCTCCAGGCAGTCTCATTTCGGCCCACAAAACATCTTCGTAACAAATCCAACAGAATGCTACTGAACTGCTTCGATGTCTATAATCGAAGCTTGTGGGGATCGCAAACACTCGACTAATACTTGAGAATGCGCCGCAAAAGTTTCCGTCCCCTCGTTCACTCAGTTAAAACGTAGCATACAGAGATTTTTGTAGAACGGGCAACACATACTGGAGGTTCCTATACCAGAATACGACACGGACTTCTGGACACTGTCCTATGCGGATTCAGGTCAGAGTGACTTCATTCTGTCCGCAACGATGGGTACGAGATGCGTAAGGGTCTGGTTGTTCGCTTAACCTACACCAACTTTCTTTTATTGCTAGCTAATCCTCTCATATTTGGAGGGTTCTGACCTACCACTCCACGTGGGATTGATAGATTCTGTCACATCGTGTTCCCTGTAGCACTAGCGGGCTGGGCTTCGTGCACTTTCCTCGTTCTCTCCAACTCAGCAGAATGTTAACCCTATTTACCTAGTAGATAATAGTGTCTGTTACTTGTCTTCTTCACCTGAGTAATTTTGTTTACTTTTTTTTATTTTTTCAGCCAGACACTTTTAACCTACTTCTTTTATGCATTTTCAGTGATTAGAAGCACATTCATAGACTCTCTTGCAAGTTATTCCTGAGCTAAACATCTTTTTCAATGTTTTCCTTCGGAGCAAAAATGACGGAGCTTCGGGAGATGCAGTATATCGGAAATTGATGCATACGGATTTATATTTAAGTGAAATAGCTGCCACTATCGTTCGTAGACTATGAATATTCTCAGAACTTTGTTGTACAAAGCGCGAGTAGTGGCTGACGAGAGCCGCCTGCGCGATGAGCAGCTGACACTTAAAGAGAGTTTCTGAGGCCCACGGGTATTCTCCACAACTGCTACCTAAGGCAAATCCAATAAAACCAAAGGTAGGCCTAAGGGACGCAGTAGAACATACAGAAACATTTAAATCCATTGCTTTCCTGGATGGGCTACCGTCAAAAGTGGGACGGATACTCAGCAAGCACAAAGTACGAGGGTCGTTCAATAAGGATTTCTTTTCCTCAGAACATATTTATTGTTAAGAGTCAGAATTTGGTGACCATATACATCAAAATGTTTTGTCCAGTCCTATTTTTCTACGTAGTCTCCGCAACGTTCTATGGCCGTACGCAAACGTTGAGGAAGAGCATGTATTCCCTGCTGGTAGAAGCTGTTGTCATGTAGCCTTAGCCATGTTTTCACTGAATGACTGACGCTCTCGTTATCTTCAAAGTGAGTTCCCCGATTACAATCTTTAAGCATCGATCCACACGAATAATGGCATCCGCACGATTCAGCACGTCTAGAGCAATGGCTGTGACAGGACGTCTCGAGCGTGGCTGCTCATGGAGCTCTGTTCAGAAATGGTTCAAATGGCTCTGAGCACTATGGGACTCTACTTCTGAGGTCATCAGTCCCCAAGAACTTAGAACTGCTTAAGCCTAACTAACCTAAGGACAGCACACACATCCATGCCCGAGGCAGGATTCGAACCTGCGACCTTAGCGGCCGCGCCGTTCCAGACTGTAGCGCCTAGAGCCGCTCGGCCACCCCGGCCGGCTGGAGCTCTGTTTTTGCCTTTCCTGAGGCTGTAACTTTCTTTACCCATCGCCCAACTGTACTCATATCAACTGCAGAATTTCCATACCCTGCACGCAAAAGTTTTTGATTGTTCACCACGATTTCTATTTCTGCACACAAGAACTCAGTAACAGCATGCTGGTTGTAACGTGGGTCGATGGTATACGCCATTTTGACCCTGTACTACGGCTCTGCCGTCTGCCAGAACTGTTAGAAACTTCGCCGACGCACAGAGCAAGCTTCAAATGTGAATCACCAACGAGGACGTTTTTCTATGTAAATTAATGGCCTTTTTGTAAAAAAAGAAGTGGGGCATTACTTGTTAAACGACCCTCGTAAATGTGACTTTTCGCCCTCCAGCGAAGACAGCAGCGTTGTTGAGTTCCGCTGAAGACGATTTGGTGATCCGGAAGGCTGGGTTCCCCAAGATACATGGTGGGAGTTGCCTTTCTTACATCGGACAGGCGTCTAGTGCAGAGCGTGAAAGTTGCACGGAACACCGTGGGTACATTCGGCTGTCGCAGCGCAAAAAATCTGCTGTGACAGTGTACTACATTGACACTGGGAACAATATGTCGTACGAAAACGTCGACGTTCAGGCGTAAACTGCATCTGCTCGGGACTCGGTTTCAAAAGAAATAATTAAAATTCGTTTGACGATCAATTTAATGCAGCTGTTTTAGCTTGGATAAGTCATGAAATCAGGCGCTTTCTTTAACAAACTTGGCGAAGACGTCCCTACAGTGCAGCTCACGGTGCTACATCGACTTCCCTACGTGGCTCGGTTAGGTAGCGGCAGCTGTAATTCACCCATGTGTGTGCTTCTTTGCGGTTCGAGACTCAAAGGAAAGCACTCGTTCCGGCTCACTCTGAAGATGGCTGAAGAGTATGGAGCCGAAATATCAGATAAAAAAGTGGAATTAATGCTGCCCCACGTCCGAAATTTAGTGAAGCGGTCATTACCCCGCGACAACATGAGGATGTCCTGGCTTCCTGTTCATACCCTCTTCCGTGAAATGTAAAACTATCTAACTTGCCAAGTAAAATTATAAACAATTAAGCTATGTACGTACTGTCTTTTTAAAATGATGCCGACATGCATTACTCGATTTACACTACTCGCCATTAAAATTGCTACACCAAGAAGAAATACAGATAATAGACGGGTATTCATTGGACAAATATATTATGCTAGAACTGACATGTGATTACATTTTCACGCAATTTGGGTGCATAGATCCTGAGAAATGAGTACCCAGAACAACAACCTCTGGCCGTAATAACGACCTTGATAAGCCTGGGCATTGAGTCAAACAGATCTTGGATGGCGTGTACAGGTACAGCTGCCCATGCAGCTTCAACACGATACCACAGTTCATCAAGAGTAGTGACTGGCGTATTGAGACGAGCCAGTTGCTCGGCCGCCATTGACCAGACGTTTTCAATTGGTGAGAGATCTGGAGAATGTGCTGGCCAGGGCAGCAGTCGAACACTTTCTGTATCCAGAAAGGTCCGTACAGGACCTGCAACATGCGGGCGTGCATTATCCTGCTGAAATGTAGGGTTTCGCAGGGATCGAACGAAGGGTAGAGCCACGGGTGGTAGCACATCTGAAATGTAACGTCCACTGTTCAAAGCGCCGTCAATGCAAACAAGAGGTGACCGAGACGTGTAACCAATGGAACCCCATACAATCATGCCAGGTGATACGCCAGTATGGCGGTGATGAATACACGCTTCCAATGTGCGTTCACCGCGATATCGCCAAACACGGATGCGACCATCACGATGCTGTAAACAGAACCTGAATTCATTCGAAAAAATTACGTTTTGCCATTCGTGCTCCCAGGTTCGTCGTTGAGTACACCATCGCAGGCGCTCCTGTGTGTGATGCAGCGTCAAGGGTAACCGCAGCCATGGACTCCGAGCTGATGTTCCATGCTGTTGCAAACGTCATCGAACTGTTCGTGCAGATGGTTGTTGTCTTGCAAACGTCTCCATCTGTTGACTCTGGGATAGAGACGTTGCTGCACGATCCGTTACAGCCGCGCGGAAAGATGCCTGTCATCTGGACTGCTAGTGATACGAGTCCGTTGGAATCCAGCACGGTGTTCCGTATTACCCTCCTGAACCTACCGATTCCATATTCTGCTAACAGTCATTGGATCTCGACCAACGCGAGCAGCAATGTCGCGAAACGATACACCGCAATCGCGAAAGGATACAATCCGGGCTTTAACAAAGTCGGAAACGTGATGGTACGCATTTCTCTTCCTTACACGTGGCATCACAACAACGTTTCACCAGGCAACGCCGGTCAAGTGCTGTTTGTGTATGAGAAATCGGTTGGAAACTTTTCTCATGTCAGCACGTTGTGGGTGTCGCCACCGGCGCCAACATTGTGTGAATGCTCTGAAAAGCTAATCATTTGCATATCACAGAATCTTCTCCCCGTCGGTTAAATTCAGCGTCTGTAGCACGTCATCTTCGTGGTGTAGGAATTTTAATGACCAGCAGTGTAAATATGTGGTGAATCCGCTCGGCGGGCCACACTTTCAATTATGTGTCTCATATATACACTCCTGGAAATTGAAATAAGAACACCGTGAATTCATTGTCCCAGGAAGGGGAAACTTTATTGACACATTCCTGGGGTCAGATACATCACATGATCACACTGACAGAACCACAGGCACATAGACACAGGCAACAGAGCATGCACAGTGTCGGCACTAGTACAGTGTATATCCACCTTTCGCAGCAATGCAGGCTGCTATTCTCCCATGGAGGCGATCGTAGAGATGCTGGATGTAGTCCTGTGGAACGGCTTGCCATGCCATTTCCACCTGGCGCCTCAGTTGGACCAGCGTTCGTGCTGGACGTGCAGACCGCGTGGGACGACGCTTCATCCAGTCCCAATCATGCTCAATGGGGGACAGATCCGGAGATCTTGCTGGCCAGGGTAGTTGACTTACACCTTCTAGAGCACGTTGGGTGGCACGGGATACATGCGGACGTGCATTGTCCTGTTGGAACAGCAAGTTCCCTTGCTGGTCTAGGAATGGTAGAACGATGGGTTCGATGACGGTTTGGATGTACCGTGCACTATTCAGTGTCCCCTCGACGATCACCAGTGGTGTACGGCCAGTGTAGGAGATCGCTCCCCACACCATGATGCCGGGTGTTGGCCCTGTGTGCCTCGGTCGTATGCAGTCCTGATTGTGGCGCTCACCTGCACGGCGCCAAACACGCATACGACCATCATTGGCACCAAGGCAGAAGCGACTCTCATCGCTGAAGACAACACGTCCCCATTCGTCCCTCCATTCACGCCTGTCGCGACACCACTGGAGGCGGGCTGCACGATGTTGGGGCGTGAGCGAAAGACGGCCTAACGGTGTGCGGGACCGTAGCCCAGCTTCATGGAGACGGTTGCGAATGGTCCTCGCCGATACCCCAGGAGCAACAGTGTCCCTAATTTGCTGGGAAGTGGCGGTGCGGTCCCCTACGGCACTGCGTAGGATCCTACGGTCTTGGCGTGCATCCGTGCGTCGCTGCGGTCCGGTCCCTGGTCGACGGGCACGTGCACCTTCCGCGGACCACTGGCGACAACATCGATGTACTGTGGAGACCTCACGCCCCACTTGTTGAGCAATTCGGCGGTACGTCCACCCGGCCTCCCGCATGCCCACTATACGCCCTCGCTCAAAGTCCGCCAACTGCACATACGGTTCACGTCCACGCTGTCGCGACATGCTACCAGTGTTAAAGACTGCGATGGAGCTCCGTATGCCACGGCAAACTGGCTGACACTGACGGCGGCGGTGCACAAATGCTGCGCAGCTAGCGCCATTCGACGGCCAACACCGCGGTTCCTGGTGTGTCCGCTGTGCCGTGCGTGTGATCATTGCTTGTACAGCCCTCTCGCAGTGTCCGGAGCAAGTATGGTGGGTCTGACACACCGGTGTCAATGTGTTCTTTTTTCCATTTCCAGGAGGGTATATATATATATATATATATATATATAACTTGCAAAAGCGACGTCGATTTTAGGCCGATGACGGCATATGCCACCTGCGGATATCAGACGTCTGCGAACAGATAGCGTAGTGTCATAGCTGCCAGAGCGCCGCCTGTGTGTACCCTGTAACAGCGAATGCTCACAGCCAGAAGGCTCAATGAAGTGCAAGCAAGCAGGCGACCACCCCACGGAGACGCGCTCTTGCTTCCTACAGCCAACTGAGCGAGTTTCAAAGGGGTCCGATTGTCGCCTCACGAGTGGCGAGATGGTCCATTCGGAGAATTGCCACATAAGTTGGGCGTGCTGCGTCATTTGTGCAACTATGCTGGTATCAGTGGTCACGTGAACATCCTCACACCGATAGGTGAGCTCCTGTACGCCCACGCACCACAGACGCCCGCCAGGATCGTCGTACTGTGAGGGCAGCAGAGGCAGATCGTACAGCTGCCACAGCTCAGACAGGAAGGCTCGTGGGCACAGACGTGTCAACACGAACTGTTGCGAACCGGTTATTAGCAGTGGGACGCGCACACCTCTAGCCCATCTTCCACTCACGGCACAGCATCGACGTGCTTGGCTCAAGCTGGTGCCGTTGGAGGATCACTTGCAAGCTGGAATAGCTCGCCGTGGTCTTCAGCGATGAGAGACGATTCTGTTAGCGCGTATGACACAGACAGACCTGGCGAGCGCTGTCTCGTAGAGTGCATTCGTCCAACACTCACTGGTCCTAGTCCAGACATTATGGTCTGCGCTGCGATAAGCTACAACTCTCGCTCACCTTTGGGCTTTCTGGAGGGAACGCTGAGCCGTGCTCGGTACGTGGAGAACGTTGTTGGCCATGTTGTTTTGCAGTTCTTGTAACAGGATGGTGATGTGTTGTTCCAACGGGATCACCCTCGCCCACTCACAGTCAACGTGGTCTGCAACATATGTGGCAACTTCCCTGGCCAGAAAGATCTCCGAATTTGACTCCAATGGAGCACGTGTGGGATACGATGTGACGAGAAGTGAGTCTTGGAAGTCGTCAACCAATAGCTCTTACACAACCGCGTGAACAGGTCGAGTGTGCTCGGAATAACGTATCCCAGGACGGTATTCGCCACCTGTACTATCGATCGGATGTCACAGTCAGCGCCTCCGTTTCCCCCCACGTTCTAATACAGGTGTACCAGCATGGGTTGATACCTGGTACCCGAGAACCGCGTGTGGTATCGATCTGTAATTGTAATCTGTTCATGTACTTCTTATGCACTGTTGCAACAGCAAATCTTGAGTGAATTGGAAACCTCTAAAAGGGAGTACTAATTTTTTCCGGCAGTGTATTATTGTTTCACTTTAAAACTGTTGTTGTGTGTGTGACATGGCGTTGAGTGCTGGAATTGTTCCGTCATAATTCCTGAGTGTTTTCTGCGGAAAGATATAGTCTACAGAAGATCGAGTAAAGTATTTAATCATTTACACTCAACAAATGTAACTGTTTACCAGTACTTTAGTACATCATTTTCTTCTATTAGTTGTAAAATTAGTTCTTCACGATTATGTTGCCGAATCTGCGAGCTATTTTTCTGAAGTTGTACATGTAAGGCTGAAGAAAGTGAAAACTACAGTTATTCAAATATTGCTGCAATTTCTGGTGTTCATATTGTCACTGTGAATAATGGCTCTTGTTTTCTGATATTGTACTAAAGTTACGTAAAATGCGGCGGTGCATTAATTATTCTCATACTACTCTTCCCTTTATTAAATGAATCAACATAGCATTTTCTTTCCAAATATATATATATATAAATTATAAGCTATAGAGTGCAGCAATCAGTCGTTCTTTTTTAGATTTTATTACGCAAATCCATATTTCGGCAAGTACCTGGCCATTCTCAATGCACTACTTTCAATTGTCAATGCATGTAAGTCCCTGTTGTTCGGGCGTCAGTCACAGTTCTTTGAATACTGCATAGAGAATGGCTAGCTACTAGCCGAAATCTGGATTTGCATAGTAAAATCTAAAAAAGGACGATTGATTGCTGCAGTCTATAATTTGTAAGTCACATAACAGGCGCTGAGTGCACCCACTTTCCGAATGGAACGTAACCTGATGTTTGGTGTTGATTGGAATTAAACAAATCTTTAAAATATAAAGGAACAATCACTTCTGACATCTTGCAATTAAAAACTTTCAATTAATATTTCCTAAGATTATTTACGTTGTCTGAAGCATTGTTTGACAACCCGAAACGCTCAATATCTGCAGGGCAGTAACTTGAAATAAGCTCCGAGCTACAATTCGGTTATCCAAATTATATAAAATTTATTGCCCCACTTAATATATTTTTAGTTCACTTTCTGGTAATTTAACAACGCACGTTGAATAACAGCTGACTAATAGCTCTTTTATACGAGTATTTCAAAAGCATCCAAATCAGTTGCAATAAATTACAGTCGTCGAGAGTTTGTAAGATCAGATATTCAAGTATATTAATAGTTCATCATCCTACTTGTAATGCGTACTTGGCCAACTATCAATTTTTCCCTACCCCCATGAACCATGGACCTTGCCGTTGGTGGGGAGGCTTGCGTGCCTCAGCGATACAGATGGCTGTACCGTACGTGCAACCACAACGGAGGGGTATCTGTTGAGAGGCCAGACAAACGTGTGGTTCCTGAAGAGGGGCAGCAGTCTTTTCAGTTGTTGCAGGGGCAACAGTCTGAATGATTGACTGATCTGGCCTTGCAACACTAACCAAAACGGCCTAGTTGTGCTGGTACTGCGAACGGCTGAAAGCAAGGGGAAACTACAGCCGTAATGTTTCCCGTGGGCATGCAGCTTTACAGTATGGTTAAATGATGATGGCGTCCTATTGGATAAAATATTCCGGAGGTAAAACAGTCCCCCATTCGGATCTCCGGGCGGGGACTACTCAAGAGGACGTCGTTATCAGGAGAAAGAAAACTGGCGTTCTACGGATCAGAGCGTGGAATGTCAGATCCCGTAATCTGGCAGGTAGGTTAGAAAATTTAAAAAGGGAAATCGACAGGTTGAAGTTAGATATAGTGGGAATTAGTGAAGTTCGGTGGCAGGAGGAACAAGACTTTTGCTCAGGTGAATACAGCGTTATAAATACAAAATCAGATAGGGGTAATGCAGGAGTAGGATTAATAATGAATAAAAAAATAGGGGTTTGAGTTAGCTACTACCAACTGCATAGTGAACACATTATTGTGGCCAAGATAGACACGAAGCCCATGCCTACTACAAGAGTACAAGTTTATATGCCAACTAGCTCTGCAGATGATGAAGAAATTGATGAAATGTATGATGAGATAAAACAAATTTTCAGGTAGTGAAGGGAGACGAAAATTTAATAGTCATGGGTGACTGGAATTCGAGAGTAGGAAAAGGGAGAGAGGGAAACATAGTGGGTGAATATGGATTGGGGGAGAGAAATGAAAGAGGAAGCCGACTGGTAGAATTTTTCACAGAGCATAACTTAATCATAGGTAACACTTGGTTCAAGAATCATGAAAGAAGGTTGTATACATGGAAAAATCCTGGAGATACTAGAAGGTATCAGATAGATTATATAATGGTAAGACAGAGATTTTGGAACCAGGTTTTAAATTGTAAGACATTTCCAGGGGCAGATGTGGACTCTGATCACAATCTATTGGTTATGACCTGTAGATTAAAACTGAAGAAACTGCAAAAAGGCGGGAATTTAAGCAGATGGAACCTGGATAAACTGACTAAACTAGAGGTTGTACAGAGGGTCAGGGAGAGCATAAGGGAACAATTGACAGGAATGGGAGAAAGAAATACAGTAGAAGAAGAATGGGTAGCTCTGAGGGATGAAGTAGTGAAGGCAGCAGAGGATCAAGTAGGTAAAAAGACGAGCGCTAGCAGAAATCCTTGGGTAACAGAAGAAATATTGAATTTAATTGATGAAAGGAGAAAATATAAAAATGCAGTAATTGAAGCAGGCAAAAAGGAATACAAACGTCTCAAAAATGAGATCGACAGGAAGTGCAAAATGGCTAATCAGGGATGGCTAGAGGACAAATGTAAGGATGTAGAGGCTTATCTCGCTAGGGGTAAGATAGATATTGCCTACAGGAAAAGTAAAGAGACCTTTGGGGAAAAGAAAGCCACTTGTATGAATATCAAGAGCTCAGATGGAAACCCAGTTCTAAGCAAAGAAGGGAAAGCAGAAATGTGGGAGGAGTATATATACAAGGGCGATGTACTTGAGGACAATATTATGTAAATGGAAGAGGATGTAGATGAACATGAAATGGGAGATACGATATTGCGTGAAGACTTTGACAGAGCACTGAAACATCTGAGTCGATGCAAGGCCCCGGGAGTAGACAACATTCCATTAGAACTACTGACAGCCTTTCGGGAGCCAGTCCTGACAAAACTCTACCATCTGGTGAGCAAGATGTATGAGACAGGCGAAATACCCTCAGATTTCAAAAAGAATAAAATAATTCCAATCCCAAAGAAAGCAGGTGTTGACAGATGTGAAAATTACCGAACTATCAGTTTAATATGTCACAGTTGCAAAATACTAACGCGAATTCTTTACAGACGAATGGAACTACTGGTAGAAGCCGACCTCGGCGAAGATCAGTTTGGATTCCACAGAAATGTTGGAACACGTGATGCAATACTGACCCTACGACTTATCTTAGAAAATAGATTAAGGAAAGGCAAACCTACATTTCTAGCATTTGTAGACTTAGAGAAAGCTTTTGACAATGTTGACTGGAATACTCTCTTTCAGATTCTGTGGCAGGGGTAAAATACATGGAGCGAAAGGCTATTTACAATTTGTACAGAAACCAGATGGCAGTTATAAGAGTCGAGGGACATGAAAGGGACGCAGTGGTTGGGAAGGGAGTGAGACAGGATTGTAGCCTGTCCCCGATGCTATTCAATCTGTATATTGAGCAAGCAGTAAAGGAAACAAAAGAAAAATTCGGAGTAGGTATTAAAATCTATGGAGAAGAAATAAAAACTTTGAGGCTCGCCGATGACATTGTAATTCTGTCAGAGACAGCAAAGGACTTGGAAGAGCAGTTGAACGGAATGGACAGTGTCTTGAAAGGAGGATATATGATGAACATCAACAAAAGCAAAACGAGGGTAATGGAATGTAGTCGAATTAAGTCGGCTGATGCTGAGTGAATTAGATTAGGAAATGAGACACTTAAAGTAGTAAAGGAGTTTTGCTATTTAGGGAGCAAAATAACTGATGATGATCGAAGTAGAGAGGACATAAAATGTAGACTGGCAATGGCAAGGAAAGCGTTTCTGAAGAAGAGAAATTTGTTAACATCGAGTATAGAGTTAAGTGTCAGGAAGTCGTTTCTGAAAGTATTTGTATGGAGGGTAGCCATGTATGGAAGTGAAACATGGACGATAAATAGTTTAGACAAGAAGAGGATAGAAGCTTTCGAAATGTGGTGCTACAGAAGAATGCTGAAGATTAGATGGGTAGATAACATAACGAACGAGGAGGTATTGAATAGAATTGGGGAGAAGAGAAGTTTGTGGCACAACTTGACAAGAAGAAGGGCCCGGTTGGTAGGACATGATCTGAGGCATCAAGGGATCACAAATTTAGCATTGGAGGGCAGCGTGGAGGGTAAAAATGGTAGAGGGAGGGCAAGAGATGAATACGCTAAGCAGATTCAGAAGTATGTAGGTTGCAGTAAGTACTGGGAGATGAAGAAGCTTGGACAGGATAGAGTAGCATGGGGAACTGCATCAAACCAGTCTCAGGACTGATGACAACAACAACAACAACAACATCAATTTTTCCTGCCTTTCGTAATCATTCCTCCGTTATGCACATTTTAATGTTTCAGATAACGGTACCATCATAAACTACTTATCCGGTTTAAAAAAATCTGATAAATATTTCTGGACTTTAACTATGTAGGCCTACAACACATTGCTACGTATTAAAAAATGTTATGTTGAGAAACAAGCATGTGTTATTTAATGAGGCTCGAAAAGAACTCATACATTGTTACATGAACATTTATCCTGTTCTTATCTTTTATAAATTTTACTCACGATCAGCGCCATCTTAACACAGCGACACTCATATTGTTGCGAGGAACGGCTTTGCAATCTGCTTTAACCTGGCCCACCACCTCTAAGTGTTATAACCGCACTAGAAGATCAATTTCCTGTTGCCAAGAATCGTCACTGAACGTGAAATAAACACAGACATTTTGCGGTAGTTTGCAAAGATAACTTTATATAACAAATTTATTTGCCATGCACTGACATAAATTACGCAGCTTTGTCACCATATATCTTGATTCTGTTCCAAATGTTAAAATACTGTAGTCTGAACGGTAAAACCAAATGAAACAAGCAATTATTCAACCAAAGTAGCCCTGCTAAAAACATAATACCGCTACTATACATTTACTTCGAGCTAGGGCGACCAAGTGCAAGTACGTGATTATAAGATGAAGAAACTTGCCTTTCGTTTAATATTGGTGAGTTACTTTTCTTTATAGGAAAAAGTACGTTGAAGGTTGATATCATTAAAGAATATGTGACAATTGATGAGTAACTAATTTCATTTTGGGGTCATTGTTCTTCTAAGCAGTAATTTCCTAAAAATCCAAAAATCCTGGCTTTGGTAGGAATATTTTGGTAAAATTAACGTTAATTTACTATTGAGCTTATTGAGATCAAGTTTGCTTGCTTTTGCGAGACAAATGTGTATTGTGTTCCCAAGAAGTTTCACTGTTTAGTTTTAATACAGTATAAGCAATGCAGACTGATGCCAAAATACAAGAAGATACAGGCACCCTTTTACATTTACACTAAGGGAGGATTCGACACATGCTAACACACACTCAGCTGTTACAGCATGTATGGCTAAACAATCACGTGACCACTTACCGTGTTCTAATTTTTAAACATCTGCGTTTCAAACAACTGTGTAATTTACAAAATTAGCAACAGAAAAAAATACACAGAAAAATTAGCTCAAAGCTAACTTATCGTGAAAAAGATCGGTAGGAAGTTAGTAATAGCATAGTCATATACGAGTGTCCAATATCATAAGAGACAGAACTTGTTTCTGATAGAGAACCTACAAGTAAGCAGCAGTAGCACAACCAACTACGACACGACGGTATAAGAAATGGACCACAATTACAACGATATGTTTACGTAATGCGTATACATAAACATACAGTTATAAATGTCCCCGTTTGTAGTCGCTAATTATAACAATATATTTACTTTTGTGCTGTAACATATAGCTATAATCAGCGGTGGAAATATATTTGCGAACGTCGACCCTGTGCGGCTGTTTCTTGTTGGATCATCTGATCAGTCGGAAGTTGCATTGCAGAGGACAGTATATGCCTATTCAAAATATAATTATTTTTGGATAGCTCAACATGAATTTCCTAAGGGACCGTAGTTTATCATGCATTTACCAGTAGAATATGGCGTGGAGAAAATATTTCGCCGCATGCAACTTCCGTCCGATTTCGACGAAAGAATTCGTGACTGTGAACTCTCTGTTTGGCAGAAACATAAAGAAAATTAAATAACTTCATGAAGGAGTGAGACATAGATTCTATACTAAATAAATAGTCCATACACCAGTTCCATTTAACTCTGAATTTATGGCAATTAATACATGAACTTACACTGCAATGAATGATTTAATATGGATGCCGTTTTGACTCGCACTTCTCGTAATGAAAATAATTCCTTTGACGTTTTCACATACACGTCGCACAATAAATCTACTGCTATGCAGTATTGCACTTTTAGTATTGCACTTTTAGTACTGAACTTTTACTTTACACTAAAATAATATTATTTTTAACAATAATATAACGGGGGCAAGACATGCGCGTCCGACACAAGTTACAAGAGACAAGAGAAAAAAAATGAGTAACCGAGTAACTGTTCATCGAGAATATCTCTTCTTCTGTCTGTTCTTCGCGCCGTGGTTTTCAAAGTCAGTAACTCACTGCATATCTGACGGCGCTTCGACAATAAACAAGTTACGTCACAGGTCGTTCACCTTTTACATTCTCGCAACATTATTTGCTAACTGTAGCTGTTACTGAGCGACTGCTCGATTAGTGAATGATTTAAAATGATAAGGCAGTCACATAATGTTACATTGCCTTCCATGGGAATCTTGGAAATCAAGATTACCAAGACTCAAACGTCGCCGTTAACATTATGAGATTGAGTACTTCACAGATTTACAAGGATCAAACACAGTATTCCTGTCATTTGATTATCAGGATTACACAAATATGGTGATCTCTCATTCATAGACAGACAATTCTTAAGGTAAAGATACACAAAAAATTTAAAAACTAAGACAGTAAATCTACAAAGGTTGCAATGGAGATTATACATTATGCTCATTACAGTCTTTTTTTTTTTTTTTTTTTTTTTTTTTTTTTTTTTTTTTTTTTTTTTTACAGAATTCGTAACGACCATCTTTGTGGCCTCAAGTTATTGTCCAGCACACATGGAATTTCTCACACGTGTCCATTTTCCATTTCTCACTAGTTGTCATAATTTTTACGCTTTCATTGATTGTGTATTTGAAAGGTAAGTTAAAATTTGATTCTTCTCTAGGCGAAGCTTATCCCATGAGAAGTTGGATCGCTGCTTTGCGTTCTCCGAGTAGAAATCTTTCCATCAGCTCTGGTCGGCGAGTCTCGCTCGCACGTTAGGTACACACGTTACACGTACCCACTAGTCTAAGAACTAAGCTTAAATCTAATTTTAGGACTTGGGATTCATAGGACTTTGACTTTGTCACTATTCGCGTGTGGTTTGCCTGTTCGCATTTCATTCACGGGATATAACATTAACACAGTAAGTGATATGTTGTGAACTCATTTTTGGGAGCGGCTTTCATGGAAAGTACGTTTCGTCGAACTGCAGCGGGAGTGCTGTGCTAGTACATCACTTTAAATTTAACGCGTTTGTTGCGTCGATGGACGTTGGCACGGGCTGATTGTTAGAGCTGAATCGCAACTCGAGGCGCTCACTAGCCTCCACGCGGTATTTCAGCTTTTCCGCGCACGGTTCAGTGAACACGTTGCGTCGATGGTGTTGTGGTATTTTGTGGTTTGCTGAGCTGGTGCAGAGGTACGAGGATTACCAGGGACAGAGACTCCACTGAAACCATCCATGTCTCCACGTTTTCCAGCCGATTTTGAAGATTTTAAGGTAGGCTAGCGCTCGCACTTTGCAAAGCAGCTAACACTTACACTTGATTTCCGATGCACTGCACTTAATCACATCAACGCCTTCGGTTACGCAACCGGACTATCACTGTCCGTTTAACACTTTTTATCTTCATCGTGAATGAAATTATCTCTTACTTATAACAACGACGCATTGCTTCGTGTCTGTGGCAGACTTCCACAGCATTTTAAGCCTTCACTTATACACTACTATGTACACAAATTTTTTACAGTTTATAATCAAATAGTTTGTCTCACTTTGAAGCTTGCTAATTGAGAGCTTCGATTATCATGTCCATTTCAATTTCTGTTGCTTTGTTGGTTACTACCTTAACATTTCGCTTTACATTGTTCCATCATCTTTCTCTAAGACTACTTATGCTTTTAGTTCACAGTCACAATACATTAGTTTCTCCGATCTGTTAGCAATTATTATTATTATTATTATTATTTTAATTCATTTGAATCGTTCTTTCTATTATTTTGATTCATAAAAAGTCAGGCTATCACTGTCATTTCAACAAAAAATTCCTTTTTACTAGATGTGAGGATCAATCAATCACATTTGATCGCCTTCTCACATGAGAACAGAACACGATTCAAGAAAATATTCAAATTCCTTATCGCGATCTCGGTTTGCGTCTCGGATTGACTTTAAAAGGAAAAATAAAGACATTTCAAAACTAGCTTTTCCCGATTTCGTTCGCGCGTTTCCTTTTGAAAATCGTATGCCAAACCAGCCGTGCACGTCAGCCGCACTTCTCAATCTATGTGACGTCAAGTCTACGGGACGGGTTTAGGCGGGTTAGGATATTTACACAAACTCAGAAGAAAGACATAGGTATAATAGTACATAGAAGAAGAAATCTAGCAGACAACACCTTGCTCCTTATGACTTAGAAATTAATTTTCCTTTGCGCTGTACGTCTGCGTACGCGCTGCAATTAGGAACTAGCTGCTTTGTTTTGCCGGCGGTTTCATTGTCATTTTATTCCCGATTTGACGCCTGCTTGCGCTACACTGCATTGACCTCTATGTATGACCTTAAGTCATCATTGCTTTGCCCTTGTCACTTGTGCTCTTATACTTGGTATTTGTTTCACTTATGGCTTTGAATGTATCTGACCTGCGTATTGCAATTACAATTAATGCTACTTTGTTTATCTAGCTGAAGGATAGCGCTTTCGTGGTCATGTTGGTACTTACAAGTAACTCACATGCTCCGTAAACATTGCGTTATTTTAATGCAGGGATGAACCTGTTCCAGATTTCTATGTACATTAGAACTTAATCTAGACATAGCTGACTTAGAAACTAGTTACTTGTTTTCCTTTTTAGTGGTATCAGGAACCAATATTTGTCAAGCGACCCTTGTCCGTGACGAAAATAAATTTCGTTTCTCGATTATTGCTCCTTGAACTTAAAAGAAAATTTCTTACATACTATGTTTTATTTTCACTTCTTTACCATATCGTATCGCAGAAGCCGGTTTGTTAGGCACGTCCTTCGCTTTATATTTCATTTTTCTCTCTTAAATATTATCTCCATAAAACTAAAGCTTAAAACTAGAGTTCTTGAAGTTGATCACTTTCTTTATTAAACAATAATTTTTTTATTTATGAGCTTGTCTGTACTTAAATTATGGTTCAAGATAACATATTTTAAATTCTCTGTTGTATAGCAGGATAGACTCACTGTCGTATAATTTATTCTAAGCATTTTTTTAACGAAGTCAGATCAGAGTGATGGTATAACCCCTTTATTTTTCCATTTGCGGGATCAGAAATCAGATAACAACCTGTGTGCGGTATTCGAAGGATCTTGTAAGGTCCATCAAAAAGACTTTGCCATTTTCGGTTTTTGCGTAAGAGCAACGATGGTTTAAAGTGTGTTTTTAGCAAGACCTTTTCGCGTACTTTATAGGTTAACACCTTATTAATATGTTTGGCATTCGCCTTCTTGCGTAAATTGGCTTGGGTGGTCAACGTTGTTAGGGTTTGTCTTATTCTGGCGTCTAAACTAGCGCTTGTGTTGTTACACTTAGGAATTGAATTGACCCATTCGTTTTTCTCTTGGTCAGAAGACATCAACTCACTCGGAGTGAAACCAGTAGACAGGTGTGGTAGATTATTCACAATTTCCTCGAAAGGTGACACAAAGTCAACCCAGCGAGTCTGCTGATTTGGTATATACGTACGAATAAAACGATTAAACTCCTTGAACACCCGCTCAGTCTGGTTCGACTGCGGTCTAAACATGGAGATAAGGATTTGCCTAATTTGATGACTAGCAAGGAAAAGTCTCCATCTTTTGCAGACAAGTTAGACCCATTGTCTGAGAGAATTTATTCAGGTTTTCCGAATCTTGGAAAGTCGTGACGTTCTAAACGATTGATGATTAGTTGAGTGTTTGCAGATCTCATAGCGTACAATCTGAAATGTTTGGTAAATAGATCAGTGACAGCTACAAGGTACCTTAGTCATCCACGACCTCGTGGGAGGAGTCCTGCCAAATCTATGCCTAGGATTTGTCTAGGTTTCTCTGTGATAATAGGATTCAAAGGCAGTACATTCGAGAGTTTAAAAGGTTTTGCCTTTTGACAAATGATTCAGTGTTTCAAGAGTTTGTGAATTGTGCTATGAAGGTTAACGATGTAGCAGTACTTTGCTATTTTACGCTAACACTTTTCTGGACCAAAGTGTCCCCACGAAATATGTGTATACCAGAGTAAGTTTCCTACATATTCCTGCGGAATGCATACTAGCCAATTTTCTGATGACAATGATGTTCGGTGGAAAAGAACTTGATTATGCAATTTGTAATATTTGCACATGCGATGGGTAGGATTAGTTTCGAGGATCTGTTTCACACCTCTCCATTTTGGATCAGTTTCTTGCTATTGGACAATCTGGTTACAAAGATCAAGAAAATGTTTCCGATGTATTGGATCCTTCATCAAAAGAATTCTGTAATTTGACATTTGTTCCAAAAGTTCAGTACTGTCCGAATAGCCTTCGGGCATGCGAGGTAGAGCATTCGCAATGATGTTATCTTTGCCTTTTATACAGATTATTTGAAAGTCATATTCCTGTAAGAAAAGACACCACCTCGTTAAGCGAGGATGTAGGAGTTCACACGTCAGAAGAAAACTAAGAGCGTGATGATCAGAACATACTTTGATTTTCTTGCCATTGATGTAGTAGTTGAATCCCTTGAACGCCCAAACTACTGCAAGAGCTTCCAATTCAGTAACAGAATAGGATCGTTCAGTTTATTTAAGAACCCTACTAGCAAAACTAATTACTCTGATGTCTCGTTTTCCATTGGCTTCATGGATCTGGAAGAGACATGCGGCTAACCCCGGAAAACTTGCGTCAGATGACACACAAAATTCCTTTTACATTTCTGGATGATAAAGAATGTTGCTATTTAACCAAGCTTCTTTGATATCGACGAATGTCTTTTGACAGTCGTCTGTCCAATTCCACTGAGTATTTTTCTTTAACAATTTCAATAGCTCAGGGTTGTTCATTACTTGCTTTGGGAAAAATCTTCTGAAGAATGAAGCGAGTCCAAGATAACCTTTAAGTTGTCGTTTTGAAGATGGGATAGGAAAATTTCTAATTGCACTTAGCTTAGCCTGATCAGGACGGATTCCGTCAGATGAAATGACGTGTCCTAAGAATTTGATTTCGGCTCTGCCAAAGTGTGTGACTTTTCCAAGATGGCAGTGACTCCGTATTCCAGGAATCGCTGAAACACTTTCTGTACTAGTTCAACGTGGCCTTCCCAGGTTTTAGTAGCAATTAAAATATCATCAACGTAGAGAGTGACTTCATCAATAAGATCTGGACCAAGAACATGATCTAGGGCAGAGATGAATACTCCAGAACTAACATTCAATCCAAAAGGCATGACCTGAAATTGATAGGATCTGCCGGCGAAGATAAATGCCGTATACTTTCGTGAGTTAGGATTTAGTCTCACTAGCCAAAATGACATTTTCAAATTTATGCTACTCAAATATTTAATTCCATGAAATCCGTTCAGGTGTTCTTCAATCGCTTCAGGTCTCGTTCGTACCGGCACAACAATTTTATTTATGTTCCGTGCGTCAAGTATGAGTCGTACGGTGTTATCCTGTTTCAAAATCGTCAACAAGGGACTACTATATGGCGCATTAGAATACTCTATGACTTTCCAGTTCAATATTTTCTTAATTTCATTACGAACTGCTTCCCTTCTTGCATACGGTATGGGATATGTCGTGCGATAGAAAGTTTGGTGCGGCACCACTTCCATAGTATATTCATAGTATTTTATAATACCAGGTCGTTTTGAAAACACGTTGATATAGTGTGACAACAACTTGAATAATTCCTGTCGCTGAGGTTCGGATGACACTGTTGATTCTGCAGTCTTATTGGTTATTTCCTGCTGAGAGGGTAAGTCACTGACTGTTATTGTATCATTAAATGTATCACAGTTACCATAGAACAATTTGAAATGATTACGACAAGGAGGTTTTCTGCCTATCCTTTGTAATCTAATGCTATTACAAGTGCCAAAGTTTTTACTCTTTCTTTCACTAAATCCAGTGCAACTTCTGTCTGCTGTAGTAACAGTGTGCAAATGCCTGTATAAAGATCTATTCGGGCTCTATATCGTTGTAGAAAGTCCATTCCCAAGAGACATGGCACTGCCAAATTCTTGACAACGAGGAAAATACATTTGATGGGTATTGATTGAATCTCCAGTGGTACCCAAACTTGTATACTGACCTTTTGTGTCTGGGAGCCGATGGCTCCTGTTATTGAACATCCTTGGACGGGTAATGTTGGAATTTTAATTAATGTACTAATTTGCTTATAGAAACATAAGGACATAGCATTAATATTTGCACCTGAATCTAGGATTACAGTCGTCAAAATTCCGATTATAGGAAGTTTTGTCATAGCTTGCACTTGGTCATCTATCTGTTCATCACCGTCAGTCGTCTCTTTCTCTTGAAATAATTCTTGTCTCATGTCAATCCCGTCATTGTATCTCAGTACAAGTACGTCATGGTTAGTCTCTCCGTCGAAGTGGTCGCCCCCATTCTGTCTCGCAGCATCACTTAGGGAGCTTTCACATGCTGAACTTAGTTTTCCTGTTTGTGTGGTTTTGATTGGCCTTCATCATTAGAAAGTTCGACCAATCTGACATTATGAGAACACTGAGGAACAAAATTACTGTTATGCACAAACCTTGTGTCAAAATGTTGTTGCGTTTCTTCTGGTGTCCAATACGTGTTACTGTCTTCCGCGTTTGCGAAAAATACAGGGGGATTGTACTGCCTTCGCGGGGTCTGATGATTGTTATTACTATTACGATTTCCGGAATTGTTACGGTGAAATCCACCTTCACACTGTGGCTTGCCGTTAAACTGTGTGTTTCTGTACATTTCCTGCGCTTGATTTTCACTAGGCGCGGAGTTGTGTTGGTATGAGTGGGCGTTATCAGCTGTTTGTTGTTGCCCGTAATCTGAGTCTTGGCCGCGCGAGTACGGTGCATTCCATTGCGATCCGCTCTGCTGTTGCCAACCTTTTTGACTGAAAGCATTTCCAAACTTCTGCTTGCACGGTTGATTGCCATACTGGTTACCAGTCGTGTTATACACGGGATTGAATCGGCTGTGTTGATTATGTCTATTCCTTTTGTACGGATACCCATTTCCTTTATTTCCGTTTTGCTAATCGTTACTATTTTTGTGACCGTTCCCTGGGTTTTCATAGCCGTTACTCTCGTAATGTTGTGGCCAAGAATTGTGCGGAATATTCCGCGGTTTGTTAGCTCTCATGTTCTCATAGATCACGTCTAGGGAATCTAATATCGACAGAAAGGTATCTGGGTCGTCATCTGGTATGGCTATCAGCTTTTCACGAGTCGTTGTGGGTAATTTAGACTTGAGAATCACAATTACATCTTCACTATTAATAGGGGTATCCCAATACCTGATTTTGCCAATATATTTTTCGAAGTACTTTCCTGGGGTCAAATTGTTCTGCATTATAGACTTCTTTACGAAGGCGCTTCTGAACACCTTCGCTCCAAAATTTGTTGAGGAAACAGTGCTCAAACTCCTCATACGTTCGACACTTTAAACCATTTCGGTTCCCCATATTGCCGATTCGCCACCTATATATCCGGTAACAAATTGGATATGCTGTCTATCAGTCCACGAATTTTGAAAAATGCCAGAGAATCCACGATGAAAAACAATTTGGTGGATACTTCGTTTTTCCGGGTTAAAGGTTTGAAAAACGTGATGCTTAGTCGTGCTTTCTTCCTTCATCATTTGTACAAGTGAGTCAGATTCTTGGTTTCGGTTATTAACTGGAATATGTGGTGGTGAAGTGTGTTCATTAGATTCAACAGGTATTCGGAATCGCCGAAATAATTCATCTTCTTCCTCTGAGGCTAAAGAGTTAGGATAATTCTGTCTCTGTATTCGGGAACTACTACTCACTTGTGCCTTCAGGTTATTTAGTTGTTCCGTTACCTCTTGCTTCCAATTTGGTAATACTTGCTGAAGGGTACGCCTAACGCTACCGAGTTCAGACATTCCGGTATCTCCGGAGCTTCCAGGAGCTGACAAGATACCAAGAGTGGTTGCTTTCGCATTCTCTACTAGGTCTTTGTTAGTTTTATTTTCTACAAAGTTGTCCTTTCCAGCAATCCAGTTCTCATACTTTTCTCTAATTTCTCTCTCATGACTATCTAGACTCTCCTTTACTTTCGTTTCAGTTTCCAGAATCAAATTTGACATTCCCTCGGTTAGTTTTTGTACCTTCTTAGTTACTCTGTCTAATCTGTGAGTAACCGTGATTAGGGTGGAGTCGAGTTTCTTGGTTGCGTTTCGGATGTCAGCTGTCTCGTTTTGCATGGTAGCTAAAATGTCATTCAGTTCGAAAATTATTCCACTTCGCATTTGAGAAACAGCATCCTTAACTTGCTTTGCTGCTTCTTTGGCTACGTTTTCTCTAACAGTTTTTATTTCTTCGCATACTGTAGAAAGTTTATCTTCAAGCGAGGCTAACACTTGTCTATTTTCCTCTTTAATTTGACGATTTTCGCCTTTCAAATCATTTTAATGGAATTCACCATTTGGCGATTTCCATCCTGCATCATTTGACTTATTTGACTCAGTAGCTGTTTGAATACATCGTCTGTCACTACCCCTGAATTGCTTTCACCTGCCTCCCTTGTAACCGGTATATAGCTACGAGTACTAGTGGCAGAAGCTATGCTGGCATTGTCTAGTTCAGTACCGGTAACATTATGGTGTGAAGCAACAAAGTCCATCAGATTTCCCTCTTCACTTTCTACAAT
This sequence comes from Schistocerca americana, assembly GCF_021461395.2. Classification (NCBI taxonomy): domain Eukaryota; kingdom Metazoa; phylum Arthropoda; class Insecta; order Orthoptera; family Acrididae; genus Schistocerca; species Schistocerca americana. Next base: position 201,387,677 of record NC_060127.1, read on the forward strand.
TTTTTCGATTGGTGTCTCAGCCAATAATTATCCTGCAGGACCGCAAGCGACGCGACACTTCACTCGTTTCATTCTGTTGATTTGAATCTAGTGATGACATTTTATCGACTGCCATAGCTCATTTATTTACAAACAGTAAGTCAATGAAGTTCGTTTGCGCTACGGCCGCCAGCTGTCGACAGAAATGTAATTTATCGGTGGCGAGTCGGTTGTCACTGCTACGTCACAAGATCGGAATGTCGGGAGTTGCACGTCACGAGGGCAAGAGACTATTCTGGACCGTAAAGAAAGTATGGCTGCACACTGGTCAAAATAAATGAATACTAAGGCTGGTCAGCTCCGTGAACAGGCAGCGTACATTTAAAAACAAGTGATATGCAATACACAACAATGGAATTTAAACAATACTTAAAGAAATTACCAGTCTACTGAATTCAAAGCAAATTTATACTGCAACTACTAAAGATCGTCACAAATTGATTACTGTCGGCTGAAATTAAGGAAGCTTGGCTACGGCTAACGAAATTTTAACTTACGTTGGTCATGACTGCCTTGGGCGTTGCAACTAGATTTTCGCACAAATTCTGTTCCAAAAAAAAATCTCTCTTCCGTAATTATCTCCGAATATCTCGTTTCTTTCGCTCAATGTAAATTTTTTTGGATGGTGTATGATGCCATTTGCCAATAAAAAGCACAAGATTAGCTACAATTCTTTATGAATATTTTCACAATGCGTATAAATTTTTATTCCTTTGAGGTTTTTTTTTATTCGCGTCCCTGTTCGTGCACCAATTATAACGATATATTTACGTAATGCGTATGCATAAACATACAGTTATAAATGTCCCCGTTCGTAGCCGCTAATTATAACAATATGTTTACTTTTGTGCTGTAACATATAGCTATAATCAGCGGTGGAAATATATTTGCGAATGCCGACCCTGTGCGGCTGTTTCTTGTTGGATCGTCTGATCAGTCGGAAGTTGCATTGCAGAGGACAGTAAATGCCTATTCAAAATATAATTATTTTTGGATAGCTCAATATGAATTTCCTAAGGGACCGTAGTTTATCATGCATTTACCAGTAGAGTATGGCGCGGAGAAAATATTTCGCCACATGCAACTTCCGTCCGATTTCGACGAAAGAATTCGTGACTGTGAACTCTCTGTTTAGCAGAAATATAAAGAAAATTAAATAACTTCATGAAGGAGTGAGACATAGAGTCTATACTAAATAAATAGTCCATACACCAGTTCCATTTAACTCTCAATTTATGGCAATTAATACATGAACTTACACTGCAATGAAGGATTTAATATGGATGCCGTTTTGACTCGCGCTTCTCGTAATGAAAATAATTCCTTTGACGTTTTCACATACACGTCGCACAATAAATCTACTGCTATGCAGTATTGCACTATTAGTATTGGACTTTTAGTATTGAACTTTTACTTTACACTAAAATAATATTTTTTTTAACAATAATAATACGGGGGCAAGACATGCGCGTCCGACACAAGTTACAAGAGACAAGAGAAAAAAAAATGGGTAACTGAGTAACTGTTCATCGAGAATATCCCTTTACATCAAACGAATGTGTAAAAGTGTTCTTCTTCTGTCCGTTTTTCGCGCCGTGGTTATCTAAGTCGGTAACTCACTGCATATCTGACGGCGCTTCGACAATAAACAATTTACGTCACAGGTCGTTCACCTTTTACATTCTCGCCACATTATTTGCTAACTGTAGCTGTTGCCGAGCGACTGCTCGATTAGTGAATGATTAAAAATGATAAGGCAATCACTTAATGTTAAAACCAACATTGATGAAAGTGGAGAGATGCTGCGTATGCCCTAGCTCAAAAGTAAACTAGTATTCAAGGAAATAGTGTGCAAAATTCCTTCCAACGCTTTATGCACAAAATGTTTAGGCGGAGTGAAGCTTAATGCTACAAAACATTTTGTTTTATAGTTCTGAAACACTGTTTACGGACGTATTCTTTATTTTACACAGTAATAAGTAAATGTTGCTTGTGGTTAAGGAATTTACAATTTTTTTACAATTATTTCGTTTTTATCATAGACCAAATCCACTTATTGACTAAAATAAATGTGGTACTGAGAGCCATAGGGGCCCAAAGTACAGACACAAAGTTTTGAGAAAAATAGATCTTTGTGAAAATCAAATTTATAGACAAACTACCAGTCTCATAGGTCTGAATTTCTTTTCACAAAGTCTCAATATTCTATCCTTTCTACGAAAAAATAATGTACCAAATTAAGGTATGAAATATCAATTAATCTTTAAGAATGTATTATTATTAATGTTATTTCACAAAATTTTCATATTTAAGCAGTGACAATAGTATCATTTTAAAGCTTTAAAGTTGTAAAGTAAAATTAGTGTGAAACCTAATCGGAACATAAAGAACAGACACTAAATCTACCACACACACACACACACACAGACACACGCAGACACACACGCAGACACACACACACACACACACACACACACACACACACACACACACACACTTACGACCTATTCCAACACTTCACAGTTTTCGTTATCACCATTTTCATTAACCTCATTATGTACCTGAATCCGTCAGATTTCTGGTGTATAATAAATGAAAAGCACCAGTTTGCTTTTGTTCTACAATACACTGGTGTATGCCCGTCACTAAGGCAAAGTACAGGCGTTACAGGAGCGTGTGACCAGTTTATGTGACGCAGTCCGACTAGAGCCATATGTATTTGAAAGAGAGCGATATGTTCTGCAAACAAGTGGTGAACGGTCTGTCAGGGTGCGTGACAACCACATGCAACAATATCCGTAGTGTCTGCTTTTACATAACGGACAGATGTGACTCAGAGGAGAGAATTCGCACACAAATCTCAACAAGTGTTGCCTTCCAGACATGTCTCTATACGAACTTTTCTTCTAAATTTATCTAGTACTCTCTCCCGCAAGAATATGTCATAGTTTTTTAAACATGACACCGTCCAGATGGAGCAAAACAAAGAAAAAGCAGAGAGCCGAAGTTCTGGTGACCAGTCGGTGGTCAGCTCAGTGGTGAAATTTGTTAAACCTTTCGCGTCAGCAACAACCATTCAGACCACACCTCACTAAAATCAAACGAAAAAAGGCGTAAAATTATCTCAATCCCAGACTGAGTTAGTAGATACCGGAAAAACTGACAGCAGTGACAAAAATGAGGTAAAAGTTAGGGAAGACATGGATGGAGAAAATGAAGAGCTCAGAGCAATGTAGAAAATCCTGTAGGTAACTGTGATATAAACGAAAATAGATTGAAAGACAGCTTATGGATCAACAGGGAGGAAGTGAAAATGAAAAAACTGAAAGTAGCAACAATATTTTGTTTTGTGACGTATCTCAGCAGGTTAACCCGTTCCAGCAAATCTAAGGGTTATATTAAATAAAATAAGAAGGGAATCATTTCAAAACTGTTGGATTACTTGCACTTTTAAGAGAGAAAATGCGTTAACTGACACTTGACTTCTGATTGGTTCTAGACCAGTCACCCAAATAGTGAGAGACGTATGAGAAACTGGATGGCATACTCAACGGAAAACCAAAGTTTGTACTGGTTTTGCTGTAGACTCCGTAGCATAGTCGCAAGTTTGAACAATTTATCTAAATTTGTCTCTGGTTTTTAAGCATTGTGGGAACGTAGTGCGAAAGTTTGTAACTAACAAAACCTCTGAAAAACATCGGAATTGCTTCAAAAACGGAAAAGCTTAAGAGGTAGCCTGATTTCCAACAGAACAATTGATCATGTTACGCAGCGTCTGAAACAGAAAAACGAAAACGGAGATACTTTAGAAAGACTGTTATACGTCACTGTGTTTTGGGCTAAGCGTAATCTTCCATTACACGGCCACAGAGAGCACATGTTGGCAGAAAACAGAGGAAATTTTCATCAGTTTATTAGACTGCTATCTAAATGGAATGCTGTACTATGAGAACACTTGAGCAAGGCAGAACACTCCATTCTGTAACAGCCGACCTGAAGTTTAGAAGCTTCCAACGCCCACTACACAAAACGATTTCATCTCACTTTTGTGTTGGCTTGTTTAGGAAAACATTTTCAGTGACATTAAAAAGTCGATATAACTTTGTATCATCGTTGACACCAAGACGACACCTCGCACATGGATCAAATCGGTGAAATCTTTCGTCACGTTAACACAGGAAACATAGAATTAGAAGTAAAGGAGTCACTTTTAGGCTATTTTCAGCAAACTAGGAACAATGCGTTGTCGTAACGGAGAATATTTTCCGTGTTACTGAACAGTGTGGTCTGGCTGTAACAACGTGCCGAATACAAGAGTAGGACATTACGCCTACTGTGACTGGTGTGCATTCAGAGTTCAAGCAGGAATTTATGGACTTAATGCTACAGCCCTCTCCAGCCAACACGCCCCCTCGCCTCAATCCCCAGTATGAACCATAGAATTTGCCGCGGTGGAGAGGCTTGCGTCCCTCAGTAATACAGATAGCTGTACTTTAGGTGCAACCACAACGGAGGGGTATCTGTTGAGAGGCCAGACAAATGTGGTGTTCCAGAATAAGGGCAGCAGCCTTTTCAATAGTTACAGGGGCAGTAGTTTGCATGATTGACTGACTTGGCCTTGTAACATCATCCAAACCAGTTCTGTTGGGCTGGTCCTGTGAACAGCAGAAAGCCAGGGGAAAACACAACCGTATTTTTCCCGAGCCCAAGCACCTCTACTGTATGGTTAAATGATGATGGCGTCCTTTTGGTTAAAATATTTCGGAGGTAAATTAACGTTCTACATAGCGAAGCGTGGAATGCTACAACCCTAAATCGTGCATGTAGGTTCGAAAATTTCAAAAGGAAAATGGATGGGTTGAAGTTGGATATTGTGGTAATTAGTGACGTTCGGTGGCACGAGAAACAGGACTTCTGGTCGGGGTTGTAAATAAAAAATGGAGGAGTAGATTTAATAATAAATAAGAAAATGGAAATGCGACTAAGCTGCTATGAACAGCACAATGGTCGCATTATTGTAACCAAGATAGACACGACGTCAACATCTGCTACATTAGTACAAGTTTATGTGGCAACTAGCTCCACAGATTATGAAGAGATAGACAAAATGTATGATGAGGCAAAACCAATTAGTAGGATAATTAAGGGAGACGAAAATTTAATTGTGATGGAAGTCTGGAATTCGATAGTAGGAAAAGGCAGAGAAGGGAAAATAGTAGGTGAATATGGACTCTGCCTACAATTTATTGGCTATAAGTTGTAGATTAAAACAGAAGACATTGCAAACAGGTAGAAATTTGAGGAGATGGCATCTAGGTAAGTTGAAAGAAGCAGAGGGTGTTGAGAGTTTCAGAGAGAGCATTAGGCAACAGTTAGCAAGAACAGGAGAAAGGAATACAGTAGAAGACGAATAGGTAGCTTTCAGAGATGAAATAGTCTCTCCATGCCCGTAGTGCCTGTGGGCCCTCGACCTGTCACTGCTGCCCTTACAGTACGAAGATGTATGGACGTCCAGAACCACGTGTATGTCTGTGGAGATGTTCACGTGACCAGTGACCCCAAATTATCAACTTGTGTGGCAGGACCATCCCTCCATTCGGAGGGACACAATCTGACGCTTATGAAACTGGCTCAGTTGGATGTAGGCGGCATGGTAGCCTGGTTGCATCACGCGTTTGCACCACGCTGAGCCTTCTGGCTGTGAGCGTTCCCTATTAAAAGGTAAACACAGATGGCACTCTGGTAGCTATGCCACTGTGGGTGGACGACGTTGAAACCGTTATCAGTGCCTCTGCTATCCACCAGGTGGCGTACTCGGTAATCGAATCGAAATCAACGCCGTCTCTCCAGGTGCGCTGATTTTCTTCTCCAGCAGTTTATACGTTTGAATGCGGGTCTTGGGAATTTGCCTTTAAGACTCTTTGCCAAGGACAACTTATTTCCTGAAACAACTCGCAGTGCACTTTTTTGAGTTCTTCTGTGACAAAATCCGTTTTCCTCTTCTTTCGTGATACAGACTTGTACACAATTAGAAACTATATCAGAACAGCAAAAATAAAAAAATAAAAAATAAAAAAACGGTAACACCTTAAATTCAGCTGCAAGTGAGAACTGGACTGATTAGCAAAAAGATAAATGAGCTCTAGCACGGAAAAAAAAACGTAAAGTAGTTCGTCTTGGCTGGGCGATAGTCGATAGTGCTATGGATATGTAGATAATTTAAATCCATCGTTAGCTTCGTTGATTGCCGATAGTGCAATCCCATTTACGTCGTATAACTGAAAATCAAAGTATTTTACTACTTGGCAACTGTCGCGTGTAATGTTCTTTAGGTAATGGAGGGTGTGGACCCCCCCTCTGACTAGGTGCTTGACACCAAATGCAGATCATTCGTACAAAGTATGTAAATATCATGTAAGTAACACACAGAATGCTGTACGGGGATTTATTGTAGGAGGTTACGTAAGAAGTAATTTCTTAACTATACTAAAGTTTACTCAGTAAAATTTCTCTTTTTTCCATTCTGCATGTGTTTTTTTTGTCAACATTTGGTATACTGGTTGTTTATGTTTGACTATATATCGTCACAATATGAGACTAACAGAGATATGGGTCGAAACGAAGTGCCTTAGCAAGTTTTCATTCATTACATCGAGAAAAGGGAAGAGCTGACCAGTCAATCAGTACTGAATCACTTGCAAATCCATCCACATGAGCTTGAGATAAAAAAATGGAGGTCCTCAAGAAGCAAATAGAGACAGTAAAGAACAGAAATATGGCGCAAGAAAAGTACCAATATAACTAAACTTATGTATCACAAAAAAATTAGTTATTCTTACATGAAATATAAGACTGGAATGACTGTGCACACGCTAGACATAAAAGGTCAATAAGAAATGGAAATGGTGTCACGTGGAGTGCAGGAGATACTGCTAAGGTCCTTTCATCAGAAGCAACGTCTCCCAGTGTATATGTACAATTATCTGTGGAGACAGAAGTATTATTTGCTTTATAATCCAACGCTCCAAAAATAGTCTCAGGTATTTCAGTGTAATAACGGGATTTGAAAAGAGGTTGTAAATCCAATTACCGGTAAAACAGAATTAATTCTCGAAGTAAAACCAGTAATCATCTTTTAATACCCACAGTAAATGTTAATGTCATTTCTTTGTCTTAATGCTCTGGCCACCAAGGACAAAGTGAGCCTTTTATCTGTAGCTCCGCTTAACTTTCAACGTCACGAGAAGTGAGCAACGTAAATTATCTTTTCAATCAGCTATGCATCAGACTGGGTTCAGATTCTTCCTACAAAAACGGAAAAGAAAACTTTCTTCAAAACGTTAACTTCAACATAATTTTATACGTTAGTCATAATTATTTCCACTGGCTGCCATCATGTTACGACGCAAGTTAAACGAGAATTGTAGTTGAGAAAAAAAAACTTTTGCCTCCATACATGCGTCTAAATAGCTGAGATGGTCCAGGAATACCCCCAACCTCTACTCACTGATACTTATTCCGGTTCACATGTCAGTTAACAAATTTTGCTGGATTTCATTTGATCAGTATTTCCTCAAAAAACACTTTTTAAACATGCCAACATCATTTCCCGGTTTCACTGTGTTGTTTTCCCATCGAATGACACACCAAAATAACAGATGCATGCAAATTCCGTACAGTTCCCTGAGAATTAAAACGACTGAATTTACATCTTGCGTCGTCAGCTGTCACGACGTGCAAAAGCTGAGAAATTGTTACTGAGAGCTGAGTCTGTTTTGATACTGTAAGTCGATAGGTTACTAATTGCAGATCAACAACATTTCGAACGATTTTTGCTCCATCTCATAAGAATTGGGTGCATGTCTCTCTGCTTCAACTGCACCAACTGTTTCCTGTGCAGTGCTATCAAAACTGTGGCTCTGTCTATACAACGTACCTCTATGCGACACTATTATTCGGTTAGGCATGACACCTTACAGTATTGTATCCGATTTCCTTTTTCTCAGCAACTTCTGAAATAGTATTTTTGCGTTTAAAACAATTTTTGTGTACAGCTTTAACTTCAGCAGCTACTCTGACATCATTTTCAACCTATGGTTGTATATACTCGTATTCTTGCCTCTGGCTCGGAGTATTGCTTCGAAATTTTCTTTTCCAATTAGGAAATAATTGCTACCTTTAGAAATATTTTTTGACGACAAGGCACGGCATTTATCTTTACACACTGAACACTGTGACAGCACGCAACTAGCTGTTTCTTGCCCGGTAAATATGTTGTTGTTGTTGTTGTTCTGGTCTTTAGTCCAAAGACTGGTTTGATGCAGATCTCCACGCTACTCTTCCTGTGCAACCCTCTTCAGCAGCTCCGAATAACTACTGCAACCTACATCCTCTTCACCCTGCTTACTGTATTCATCTCTCGTTTCCTCTCTACAATTCCCCCCCCCCCCTCCCCCGTCACCAGTACTAGGCTGGTGATCGCTTGATGTCTGAGAATGTGTCCTACCTCTTATTCTAGTCAGGGTGTGCCACAAATTCCTCCTCTCTTCTATTCTACCCAGTGCCTTACGTGATCTACCCGTCTAATCTTCACTCTGTAGTGATCACACCATCACGTACGTTAAAGTATCTTAACTACAACACCAATCCTGTGTTTCAGTGCTTTAAAAAGATTATTTGTGGCACTTAAGAATTATCTGATTCTATGGAAATTACAGAAATCAAAGGAGATGATCAAACTTTGGTGCCTGCAATGTTTTGATTTACCCTTTTTGTGGTTTTTATGTTTATAGGCTATTGTCGTAGGTGAAGCCAACCACTGTGGAAAAACGTACAACTGATTTTATCAGTCACTCTCGTACATGTACAAAAATACTAGTTCCATATAACTTTAAATGTCTGACATTAGATTTCTTCCCAAAAAAAGCCATTCTTCTTTCAACAGTATTGACTGAACTTCTGTTTTTGAGGTATGCAGCTGCACAAACTACTTCAGGCAAAACTCCCCTATTTACTCTTGTTTCAGAGTTCAGGCATCGTGACATATTCATAATCAGCTTGTTGTCTTGTAAACCGATAAACATCCGAATTTAACCGTTCCTTCCCACTGTCGCACCTGAATTTCTTAATGCTATTACCAGATAAATTTCCAGTTTCATTAACGTATTCCCCAAAACACTCATAAACCTGAATTTAAAATTTGACAGTGTAGACTGTACCTGCTTTACTACTGTCATCAATAAAAGTGAGAGGGTGGTTCCCCCTACGAAAACTTTCAGTTGAGTGTGACCCATTCGCATCTTTGTGAATAATCTCTATTGTTTCTTGTAGCTTGCTTACATTCTTTTCAAAATGTAAATGATGCGTTTTATTTTCAATACAAAGTTTACAGTTGAGGCACTGAGAACCATAATGACCTAAGGCACACCATCGTCGATTTTGTGACTGTAGCATGTATGCATGCTTCTGGCATCTGTTTGTCTTACGGTGAGCCAGGTTTATCTGTGCTGTATGTCGAAACCGTACAGATCAACGATCACGAAAAGCTGCCTCACTGGTTTCTCTGGCATTCACTGTCATGAAGATCTGACGACAGTGTACTTTAGGTCCTTATGGTTCTTAGTGATTCATTTCATAAACTCTTACTCTAAATTTTTTGGGAATACGTATATGTGCTACCTGATATTTACACAATATACTCAAACCTTAAAAATTTACATGTCCCACTGCCAAATCTATTCCTCCTTTATTGAGATAATATCCTAACTGTTCATTCTATTAACATTCATCTCTTCCTTATAATTTATAATTGTCATTTTATACAGCCTATCTTCTTTCAATCTAATCGCTAGTAACTTATAGTGCTTATCAAATCTTTTTGAGATGTTTCCTACAAATAAAATGTTGTTCTGTTACTTTCACGTGTATAATCAAACCTCTATCCATGTCTTTGACGCCAACTATATTTCTCATATCGGTTGGAATCATGTCATCATGAACTGGAAAATATCTAACTATACTTCCTATTTTTTTAGACTGCTAAACTTTACTGTCTGCATTTTTGACATTCACAGAAAGCATTAAAGTTATGTATACATATACATAGTTTCCAAAATTAACAACAGTATCTGTACAAGGACTATCCGATAACCAGGGAGTCGGGACTATGCTACATGACTTATCATTATTACATGCTGTCGTGGGTTGTACCTCCGTTACAACAATGGCCACGCCGGTTCTGTTCCGTTGATAGCCTCGGCGTCCTGGATGACGACCGCCTCCTGAACCACGCTGATTACCTCTACCATGCGACCAGCTGTTGTTACCCACCCTACGCAGTTCGCTTCGTCCAACTGTCGCGACGGCTGCCCGATGATGTACGCCACGAGTCCATTAATTTCTGCTTCTTTCCCACTTACGTCATTCCCTCTAAAGGTACCTTTGTTTGCCTCATCCACAAATTAACTATTCCTCGTAGCTCTCACTCATTTTCTTTTCAGTGTCAAACGCATTTATTGCAAAATGACTTGAGCCTCGTCAATGTTACAAAATGGGGAATCACTTCCTTCAGTTTCTCTTTTGTGTATTCTACGCATTCAATATTTTTCAGCTTCAGTTCCATCCTTGCCTTTTAAATCAATCATCTGAATTTTGCTTTTAACTAATTTGACTATCTTATCCTCTTCTTTCTAGGCATGATCAAGTGCCCTACATAGCTGAAATATTCCGGCAACGTTTTCAACATGTACTTGAGTTGTATTGTTTCCGTCACATTCGCGTCCCCAAATTTTAATTTGGTCGCTTTTTTTTTCAAAGAAACTGAAAAATTAGCTTTAATGATGGAAGCAGAAGTAAGACTAGACTTAAATGCCTCAGGGAGAAATTTAATCGGAAGAAAAGACTGAACAATTTATTTATTTATTTATTATTAGTCCTCTAGATCATACATTTTGTACAGTAAAGCACATCATGATACAGGACATGTCAATTTGAAAATGATGTTAAGAGGGTGTATGATTAGAGTAGTGGTGCATAGCTCACATAGCAGAATATGTATGTATGGGATATACAGACAATATATAAAAAGTGTGTTGTGTGATGAGAGATGATAGTGGTGATACATACTTCACATAGCAGGGTACATATGAGAGATACAGTTGTTGTTGTTGTGGTCTTCAGTCCTGAGACTGGTTTGATGCAGCTCTCCATGCTACTCTATCCTGTGCAAGCTTCTTCATCTCCCAGTACTTATTGCAACCTACATACTTCTGAATCTGCTTAGTGTATTCATCTCTTGGTCTCCCTCTACGATTTTTACCCTCCACGCTGCCCTCCCTTTGTGATCCCTTGATGCCTCAGAACATGTCCTACCAACCGGTCCCTTCTTGTCACGTTGCGCCACAAACTCCTTTTCTCCCCAATTCTATTCAATACCTCCTCGTTAGTTATGTCATCTACCCATCTAATCTTCAGCATTCTTCTGTACCACCACATTTCGAAAGCTTCTATTCTCTTCTTGTCTAAGCTATTTATAGTCCATGTTTCGCTTCCATACATGTCTACACTCCATACAAATACTTTCAGAAACGACTTCCTGACACTTAAATCTATACTCGATGTTAACAAATTTCTCTTCTTCACAATCGCTTTCCTTGCCATTGCCAGTCTAAATTTTATATCCTCTCTACTTCGACCATAATCACTTATTTTGCTCCCCAAATAGCAGAACTCCTTTACTACTCTAAGTGTCTCATTTCCTAATCTAATTCCCTCAGCATCACCGGACTTAATTCGATTACATTCCATTACCCTCGTTTTGCTTTTGTTGATGTTCATCTTATATCCTCCTTTCAACACACTGTCCATTCCGTTCAACTGCTCTTCCAAGTTCTTTGCTGTCTCTGACAGAATTACAATGTCATCGGCGAACCTCAAACTTTTTGTTTCTTCTCAATGGATTTTAATACCTACTCCGAATTTTTGTTTTGTTTCCTTTATTGCTTGCTCTATGTACAGATGGAGTAACTTTGGGGATAGGCTACAACCCTGTCTCACTCCCTTCCCAACCACTGCGTCCCTTTCATGTCCCTCGACTCTTATAACTGTCATCTGGTTTCTGTACAAATTGTAAATAGCCTTTCGCTCCATGTATTTTACCTTATCACCTTCAGAATTTGAAAGAGAGTATTCCAGTCAACATTGTCAAAAGCTTTCTCTGAGTCTACAAATGCTAGAAACGTAGGTTTGCCTTTCCTTAATCTTTCTTCTAAGGTAAGTCGTAAGGTCAGTATTGCCTGACGTGTTCCAACATTTCTGTGGAATCCAAACTGATCTTCGCCGAGGTCGGCTTCTACCAGTTTTTCCATTCGTCTGTAAGGAATTGGCGTTATATTTTGCAGCTGTGAATTATTAAACTGACAGTTCGGTAATTTTCACATCTGTCAACACCTGCTTTCTTTGGGATTGTAATTATTTTATTCTTCTTGAAGTGTGAGGGTATTTCGCCTGTCTCATACATCTTTCTCACCAGATGGTAGAGTTTTGTCATGACTGGCTCTCCCAAGGCCGTCAGTAGTTCTAATGGAATGTTGTCTACTCTCAGGGCCTTATTTCGACTCAGGTCTTTCAGTGCTCTGTCAAACTCTTCACGCCGTATCATATCTCCCATTTCATCTTCATCTACATCCTCTTCCATTTCCATAATACTGTTTTCAAGTACATAGTCATTGTATAGACCCTCTAATACTACTTCCACCTTTCTGCTTTCCCTTCTTTGCTTAGAACAGGGTTTCCATCTGAGCACTGGATAGTAATAGAAGTGTTTCTCTTTTCTCCAATGGTCTCTTTAATTTTCCTGTAGGCTGTATCTATCTTAGCCCTAGTGAGATAAGCCTCTACATCCTTACATTTGTCCTCTAGCCATCCCTGCTTAGCCATTTTGTACTTCCTGTCGATCTCATTTTTCAGGCGTTTGTTTTCCTCTTTGCCTGCTTCATTTACAGCATTTTTATATTTCCTCCTTTCATCAGTTAGATTCAATATTTCTTCTGTTGCCCAATGAATTCTACTAGCCCTCGTCTTTTTACCTACTTGATCCTCTGCTGCCTTCACTGCTTCATCCCTGAGAGCCACCCATTCTTCTTCTATTGTATTTCTGTCTACCGTTCCTGTCAGTTGTTCCCTTATGCTCCCCCTGAAACTGTGTACAACCTCTGGTTTATTCAGTTTATCCAGGTCCCACCTCCTTAAATTCCCACCTTTTTGCAGTTTATTCAGTTTTAATCTATAGTTCGTAACCAATAGATTGTGGTCAGAGTCCACATCTGCCCCTGGAAATGTCTTACAATTTAAAACCTGGTTCCTAAATCGCTGTCCTACCATTATATAATCTATCTGATACCTATTAGTATCTCCAGGATTTTTCCATGTATACAACCTTCTTTCATGATTCTTGAACCAAGTATTAGCTATGGTTAGGTTATGCTCTGTGCAAAATTCTACCAGTCGGCTTCCTCTTTCATTTCTTACACCCAATCCATATTCACCTACTATGTTTCCCTCTCTCCCTTTTCCTACTCTCGAATTCCAGTCACCCATGACTATTAAATTTTCGTCTCCCTTCACTACCTGAATAATTTCTTTTATCTCATCATACATTACATCAATTTCTTCATCATCTGCGGAGCTAGTTGGCATATAAACTTGTACTACTGTAGTAGGCGTGAGCTTCGTGTCTATCTTGGCCACAATAATGTGTTCACTATGCTGTTTGTAGTAGCTTACCAGTACTCCTATTTTTTTTATTCATTGTTAAACCTATTCCTGCATTACCCCTATTTGGTTTTGTATTTATAACCCTGTATTCACCTGACCAAAAGTCTTGTTCCTCCTGCCACCGAACTTCACTAATTCCCACTATATCTAACTTTAACCTGTCCGTTACCCTTTTTAAATTTTCTAACCTACCTGCCCGATTAAGGGATCTGACATTCCATGCTCCAATCAGTAGAACGCATTTTCTTTCTCCTGATAACGATGTCCTCTTGAGTAGTCCCCGCCCGGAGATCCGAATGGGGGACTATTTTACCTCCAGAATATCTTATCCAAGAGGACGCCATCATCATTTAACCATACAGTAAAGCTGCATCCCTTCGAGAAAAATTACGGCTGTAGTTTCCCCTTGCTTTCAGCCGTTCGCAGTACCAGCACCGCACGGCCGTTTTGGTTAGTGTTACAAGGCCAGATCAATCAATCATCCATACTGTTGCCCCTGCAACTACTGAAAAGGCTGCTGCCTCTCTACAGGAACCACACGTTTGTGTGGCCTCTCAATACATACCCCTCCATTGTGATTGCACCTACGGTACAGCCATCTGTATCGCTGAGGCACGCAAGCCTCCCCACCAACGGCAAGGTCATGGTTCATGTTGGGAGATACAGACAGAATATAACTCACATACAAGATTTAATTAATCTTACTGTGTAGAGATATCTACAAGTGAAAAAACTTCTTATTACAAGTAATTAAAATTTTGTGGTACATACTTCACATAGCCGAATACATATATGAGATACAGACAGAATATTAGTAAGATACAGTAATTAAATTATCTTACTAAGTAGAAATATCTATCAGAAATATCTACAAGTGAATAAACACCTTATTGTAAGTAATTAAAATTTTGTTTCAAGAAATTCATGTAGACAATAGAAACAGTGATTGAGTAGCAATTGATTTAATTTAATTCTCATTATTTTTGGGTTTTTGCGTGTTTGTATGTCTGTTGGGGGGTGATTGTATGTCTTAACGTTGATACACTTAAATCCATTAGCATATAATTTTGTGTTGTGAGCTATAATTTATAATTGGGTTTTGTTTCTGGTCGCATGTGTGTGGTGGTCTGCATTTCTGTCGAGGGATTCCAAGTGCTGTACTGTAAAACAAGCTAGTTCCATTATATAGAGGCATGGCAGTGATAGAATTCTTAGCTGTTGAAGCAGTGGTTTACAGTGTTCAGTTCTTTTTTTTTTACATTTCATTATTCTTACCACCTCTTTTTGTAACCTGAAAATTCTGAGAGATTCAGAGGTATTTTCCCACAAGATCAGGCCAGAGCTCAAGACAGAGTCAAAGAGGGAATGGTACACCAGCTTTGAGGTATCTACACTGGCTGTGTCTTTTAATGATCTTAATAAATAACAGATTTTATTAAGCTTTTGTGACAGTGCCTCAATATGTGGTTTCCAGTTTAGTGTGTTACTGATAGTAAGTACAAGAAATTAGGTGTCCTGCCTGTTTGTAACGTCATCTTTGCCAATAACTATAACTGCATTGAAGGGGATAAGATTCTGTCTAGTGTGGAAGTTCATGCTTACATTTTTTTAATATGTATGAGTAGTCTATTTGCTTCAAACGAAGATTGTAATTGACAAATAGTTTCATCTTCCATTGTGTCACCTCTACTGGTTATCAGAATATTTGTTTTGTCGGTATACAGAAAGGAGCTGGCATTTAGTATGGGTTTGTAACGTTGCCCTTGGGGGACGAAAATAAAAAGATTTTTTTTATGTCGAAAAAGTGAATATTTTGGTGGGCCACTTGGCAACAGAATCAGGGATTGATTACACTATTATAATAACATACATTGAGCATTAAATACCCGAATAAGAGCAGCATATTTATATATATTTGAGATCGTTCGGAAGAATCATTATCATTTCTTTGCATTTTTAAAGTCGCGATGTAGTCATACCCGGATCAACACTAAGGGACCAGAAGATTTATAGACTTTAAAAGAAATGCAACACTACACAATTTTAAAAAAAATTGTTCAGAAATAATGGGAAAACGATAATGTTCCTTCTGCCTCATGCTGCGTTCGGCCCATCAGCGTGATCGTAATTTCTGGTGATGAAGTAACACGCAATAATAATCTTTCAGGCAAATAAGGAGATGGAAATCATCAAGGTTAATTTACTAAAATAAGCTCACTTTTTTAATGCTACGTACCTTTTATATTAAATTACAATAGATGACTATTGTGGTTAAATACTTTATACATAACAGTCAAAATGCCCTCTTGATGCTGTCTGCTCGTAATCAGTTACATGAAACTGCATGTTTTCTGATTGGAAAAATAACAGTTAGCATATTCACTCAATATTTTCACATGAAATATAAAATACCGTTGCGGAACGCAGCAAGTCCACGTCCGCCTTTCGTAGAATACAAACAGTAAAAGGTGAGGCGCCAAATGCCTCATTTGTCTTGAAGCAACAGAATTCTTTTTTATAACGTTAATTGATACAGGTACATAGAGATTTACAGGCACCGCGCAAGAACGGCAAAGATAAAGAGTATTAGACTCTGTCGCTGCTATGCGATGGTTCATTTCTTTTACTTTACAATTGTTCGATAACTTTAGGCCATAGGGCGTTTACTGTTCAGCGTATATTAATGTTTGTGAGGCGAAAATTACTAATATTACAGATTCTGGGAGACCATTTATGAAACAATATGAAAATAACAGGGCCAAGAGCGGATCCCTGAGGGACGCCATTTATTGTATGTAGCGTATCTGACCTGCAGTGCCTGGATGTCTTTGATTTTCTTATTTCTATGCATTGCTTTCTATCACTAAGCTATTTATGGAACCAATTGTGGTCTACACCTGTAATCCCACATTTCTCGATTTATATAAGAAGCAGCTTGTGGTCGACCATGTCAAATGCCTTGGACTGATCAAGAAATATACCAACAGCAGGTATAAAATTTGTTTCTCTGTCACTGTAACTTATAACTTCAGTTTCCTTAATTCGTTTTTGCACACCCTTTGCAATGCTATCGATTCCTTGGAGTATAATACATCCATTTTTTCATTATTTCAAATGTAATTTTCTTATTACTCATGAATTCCAGTTGCTTCTTCGAAATCGTTCCACATATGTAGTTCATTGCATTCAGATTTTCTTCTTCGAAAGTATTCGATTTGTCCTTGCTTGGTTTTGCCCTCGAAGCCACTGTATAGCTTTTCTTCATTTTCAGAAACATTCCATTCGCCGTTTTCAGTTCCAGTAGCCTTCTCCATCATACTCTCGTATCTTAATGTCAGCCATGTCCAATTTCATAAAGCACACTTGTCGGGTGGTTGTCTTCATTTTTGTACACAACCAAGTACTGCTATTTCAAATAACAAACTTCTTTTTACTCATCAACAGGAAACTGCTACCTTGTTAAGAATATTCGTTAACGACAAGGCAAATATAATTTACATCTATCTTTACACAATGAACGCACGCAATGGAACCAACTTCCTGCTTTCAGTAAACATACGTACTGTCGTTATACATGTACCACATTACAACAACTACAGTATCAGAGTTACCGTTTTCATTTGTCATTTTCAAATTTTCAATACTACAAATGTGTGATAATAGTACATTTTCCCCAATAACAGATTTTTTCTGAAGAGAAATTTCTTCCCCTGTTTTCCTGCCAAGACTTGATGCTCATCAGTGTTACGAAACATAGAATCACATGCTTCAGTTTCTACGAGCTGAGCTTTGGTGTATCCTACATATTCAACATTTAGCATTAAATTTACTTCCGCATCAGCGCTCGTTATATAAAGTGGAAGACAGGGTAGGGTTCAGTACATCAGTAATACAGACATTACAGTGAGGCTGCAAATTTCCCTCTACTTAAATCATCATCTTTACGTACAGTATCACCAACATCAGATGACAGATGAACAACACACTGTTATCGTTCTTTTCAGCTTTGCCTTGCAGCTGCAATAAAATACAGGGAGTTCATAAGGTCCTGCATGACTTAAAAAATGTATAACTTGGAAATTATTCGTGAAAGATCATTGTGGTTTGTTGTAAAAAGTTAAAGAGCTCTCAGAGATTTTGTTCTGTTGTGTCGGACTTTCAATGTGTGTCCCACATGTCGCTCGTAACACATCAAGGCGAGATTCGAGCTCTGCCCATGCGGGGGTCATTATTGTGGTATCAACACTTCAAATTGCTTCAGTGATAGGAGCAAGAAGGGTAGGAATGTCATCGACCAGCGTCGTCTACACGGGATCCTTGACGTAACACCACAAACAGGAGTCTGATGGTGTGACGTCCAGGCCGTCGCGGTCCAGCCACTCCTCAGCAAGCGGGTCGTCCACGTTCCATCTGCCGTGTGAGGTCGCAGCTCACCACCACTCTGGCAGCTTTCAAGATGACAACACGTGCTTGAGGCACTGGAGGAGTGTGTGTGTGGTAGGGTGCGGGCTGTGTTTAGAGAAAGGTCTGCCTTTTAAGGTTTTTGATCCATCTCACTGTGCTAACTTTTGAGGTCGTGTTCTGCTAAAATGGCGTCTACATATAATTATGTGATACCATTGTCACAGTTTTGAATTCTGCATACCAGATTAGATACTGCACATTCTCCTAGTCTATCGTCATTTTGATGCATTGCAAGTCATATCTAAGACTGAGCTGAATTTAAAACAATTTTACAATGAAGTATAAGAATGGCGCATAAATTCGTAGCGTTGTTGTTTAGCGTGTTGCTATGGGTTTATGTACTGCTTGTCATTTACCATTTGTGGTTTATTGTTGCTGTTTGAGTTTACATTTTGTCATTTTGTCAGCTGGAGGTACTAAGTGGAGCTCTGGATGCTAGAAAATGGAGTTCCAACTGGGGAAGTCGGAACATTTCCGACACATTCTTCTGTTTGCGTTCAGCAGAGAGGGACAGCAGTGGAGATAGCCAGAAACATTTTCGCCGTGTACGGGGATAGTGCAATTGGACACAGAACGGCAAAGAAAATGGTTTTTTCCTTTTAAGGAGGATCCTTTAGATGTTAGTTACTCTCCACGTTCAGGAAGACATTCAGACGTTGACGGAGATCGCCATACGCATTAATTCACAATGATCCACGCATGTGTATTCAAGAACTAGCAAACGTGATGAGTTGTAGTCATTCCACCACAGTGCGACATTTGCGTACGGTGGGGAAGGTTCAAAAATCGGGTACGTTGGTACCTCACGCTGCAAGCCAAAATCACACAAATCAGCAGGTGCCCATATGGGTATCCCTGCTTTCTGGTAATCAATTATATCTTGAACAACACCGACCATAAGTATGCTCTATCGTTACTGATGACGGTAAATGGCGTTTCTCTGCTGACTCAAGGAAAAGAAGGGATTGGTTGAGCCTAAACAAAGCAACAGCTTCCCATACAAAGACCTGTTCGCATTCACAAAAGATAATGTTATGCATCTGGTTGAGCAGCGACGGTGCGGTGTAATACGAATTTTTTTCGTGAGGTATAACCACCACTGCTGACATTTATTGTCGACGACTGAGACGTCTTACAGATGCAATTCAAGAACAAGGACCAGGCAGACTGCGTGAATTGACGCTACTCCACGACAACGGCCGCCCACGTTCTGCTGGACTAGTGAGTTGGGTTGGGAAGTGAATCTGTTCCCACCTTATTTACCTGATCTTGTGCCCTCACATTTTATCTTTTTTCGCTCTCTATCGAACAACCTTTAACGAACTTTGTTTTCGCAAGAAAATTTGCTCTGAACAGGGATCGACGAATTCTTCGTTTCAAAACCACGTGATTTCTAAGGTCGCGGAATCGAAAAGTTACCCCAGCCTTGGCACACTGCTGTAAACAGTGAAGGAGAATATATTATTGATGACTAATATCTTTGGTATGTGTATCTGTTGTGTTTATTACATTTATGGAACAGCGGTACAAATTTGTGCACCAATCCAATACGATAACTTGTCTCAAATAGTTTCGAAATTATGGTTTTTTGAAATGAGAGTTTAAATTCATGGATACCCTGCATATTAACGTGACTTTGCTGGAACAGCATGAGGTGCTGTGGATTGCTGCGTCCTTGGATAGTGGGAGATAGCACCACCGAGCTCGTAACACATCTACTACTGACGTGTGTAGCGTTCTTAAGAACGGTACACCACCCCTCCGTCATTAACTGCGTACAATGGTGAGCCAAAATATTACGACCACCTGCTTAATAGCTTGCTTACCCATCTTTGGAACGAATCCATCACTGATGAGCCAAAACGTTATCAACACCTGCTTAATAGCTTGTGTGCCCATCTTTGGAATGAAATGTATGACTGATTCTGTGTACCAGCGATCCGACAGTTTGTTGGTAGCTTCGTGGAGGTATGTGGCATTAGATGTCTACTCGAAGGTCATGTAATTCTCGTAAATAAGCGTCGCTGATTTGCATTTGCGGCGATGGTGCCCGATAGTGAACCAGATGGGTCCCACAGAATTTAAAAGTTCGTCGGGGAGGACATCAAGCATGAAGGGATGCAGGTGGTTTGCAGCTGTCACGTGTCTTCGGTTATCGCCAGAGGTCCCATGCAGGCGTAGGAGGGTGTCTCCCGTACCATAACACTGCTCCCGCCAGCTTGCAACTACGGCGCGCGGCACGTTTCGTACTGCTGTTCATCTTGGCGGCGGCGTTTGTGGAGACGACCGGTGAAGTATTGTGGCAAACATGTGATTCGCCCGAAAAGCCGACAGGTTTCAGTTGGTCGACGATAGAATTCTGGTGGCCCCCTGCCCGTTACAGTCGTAACTGACGATGTCGTACGGTCAACACGTGAACACGTAGGGGTGGTCGACAGTGGAGCTCAATGTCGAACAATGTACGATGACGGTGTTCCCCGGAACTCTTGTGCGTCCACCAGGGTTGTGCTCCTTTGACAGAAATGCCACAGATCACAATGTATCCTCCTTGACAGTGCAGACAAGGCTCCAAACAGTACTTTGTATGAAGAGTCATGGGCGTCCAACCATTTAGCGACTAGTGATATTTTCGCAGTCCTGCTTCCTTCTGACGAAGCTTACGACAGTAGCACGTGAACATTCGACAAGCTTCGCCGTTTTCGAGTACTCGTTCCCGGGCCCTGCCCTATAGTAATCTGCCCTCTGCCTTCGCCCGGGTGCCCCCGTCCTCGTGTGCTGCGCTCACACACGCCTGTTTCGGCACGACGCCGCCAGGTGGCTCGCCAGTGCGCGAGGCTCGCGCTGCCGGGCGGTCGCAGTAGCGGCAGCAGAGCAGGCGGCGACGGCGGCGGCCATGGCCACGCGCTCCCACTGTGCGCTCGCGGCTGCCCTGCTGGTGGCGATGGCGGCGACGAGTGAGTCAGTCAACTGGTTTAACACAATGTTTTTACACATTCTGTCTTCGTTATTAAGCGTTAACCAATGCATCATTTAATTTGTGTTCTTTTCTCCTGACTAGTTTATAATGGCCTACTATGATTTCCTGCCAATCTGTCAATCTCGGAGCACCATTTCCATCCTTTGTTATTTGCTGTATACAGGTGTGTTCAAAGAGTGTCGGAAACTTTTAATTTCGAGTATTGTATTAGTCCAATTCTCGCGATTTTTCGTTGTTGTGGCGGGCAACATGTCAAACTATGTGTTCACTGATCGCTGTATTGGACGTTTAGTGAGGCGTCCGTTGTCACGTAAGTTGCTTGTGTTTGCCCATGGGTAGCGAATACTTATTTGTCTTCGAAATGGGTCAGAGAATTAGCATTATACACTCCTGGAAATGGAAAAAAGAACACATTGACACCGGTGTGTCAGACCCACCATACTTGCTCCGGACACTGCGAGAGGGCTGTACAAGCAATGATCACACGCACGGCACAGCGGACACACCAGGAACCGCGGTGTTGGCCGTCGAATGGCGCTAGCTGCGCAGCATTTGTGCACCGCCGCCGTCAGTGTCAGCCAGTTTGCCGTGGCATACGGAGCTCCATCGCAGTCTTTAACACTGGTAGCATGCCGCGACAGCGTGGACGTGAACCGTATGTGCAGTTGACAGACTTTGAGCGAGGGCGTATAGTGGGCATGCGGGAGGCCGGGTGGACGTACCGCCGAATTGCTCAACACGTGGGGCGTGAGGTCTCCACAGTACATCGATGTTGTCGCCAGTGGTCGGCGGAAGGTGCACGTGCCCGTCGACCTGGGACCGGACCGCAGCGACGCACGGATGCACGCCAAGACCGTAGGATCCTACGCAGTGCCGTAGGGGACCGCACCGCCACTTCCCAGCAAATTAGGGACACTGTTGCTTCTGGGGTATCGGCGAGGACCATTCGCAACCGTCTGCATGAAGCTGGGCTACGGTCCCGCACACCGTTAGGCCGTCTTCCGCTCACGCCCCAACATCGTGCAGCCCGCCTCCAGTGGTGTCGCGACAGGCCAGAATGGAGGGACGAATGGAGACGTGTCGTCTTCAGCGATGAGAGTCGCTTCTGCCTTGGTGCCAATGATGGTCGTATGCGTGTTTGGCGCCGTGCAGGTGAGCGCCACAATCAGGACTGCATACGACCGAGGCACACAGGGCCAACACCCGGCATCATGGTGTGGGGAGCGATCTCCTACACTGGCCGTACACCACTGGTGATCGTCGAGGGGACACTGAATAGTGCACGGTACATCCAAACCGTCATCGAACCCATCGTTCTACCATTCCTAGACCGGCAAGGGAACTTGCTGCGCCAACAGGACAATGCACGTCCGCATGTATCCTGTGCCACCCAACGTGCTCTAGAAGGTGTAAGTCAACTACCCTGGCCAGCAAGATCTCCGGATCTGTCCCCCATTGAGCATGTTTGGGACTGGATGAAGCGTCGTCTCACGCGGTCTGCACGTCCAGCACGAACGCTGGTCCAACTGAGGCGCCAGGTGGAAATGGCATGGCAAGCCGTTCCACAGGACTACATCCAGCATCTCTACGATCGTCTCCATGGGAGAATAGCAGCCTGCATTGCTGCGAAAGGTGGATATACACTGTACTAGTGCCGACATTGTGCATGCTCTGTTGCCTGTGTCTATGTGCCTGTGGTTCTGTCAGTGTGATCATGTGATGTATCTGACCCCAGGAATGTGTCAATAAAGTTTCCCCTTCCTGGGACAATGAATTCACGGTGTTCTTATTTCAATTTCCAGGAGTGTATTTTCCTATCAAAATGAAATAAAATGTAACGAAGTTTTATAAACGTTTAATATTGCTTTTGGTCAGTCTCTTACGTGTGGAACAAGGGTTTCGAGTGCTATAAGCGTTTTGGAGATGGCGGTGAAAAATTTCAGGATGACAAACTTCCTAGCCGCCCTACCACATCAACAACCGACGGAAACGTGGAAGAAAAACGAAAGAAATGATTATTTGGGAAGATTATCCTCAGTGTTTTTAACCATGTAGGGCATCTCGAGTTTTTGCCAAAAGGTCATAATCAGTTAGAAATACAATTATCTACAACTTCAACGCCGATTAATACAATTAATCCGAAAAAAACTGCAGGATTTCTTCCAAAACATTTCGTGGCTTTTGCTCCACAATAATTCACTTGTTCATACTTCATTGCCTGCTCATCAATTTTTGGGAAAAAACAACATTATATTGATTCCCAGCCTCTAAATTCGCTACATATCACCCCGTGTGACTTTTTCTGTTTCTAAATGAAGCGAACTTTAAAGCGCCGTCGTTTTACAAGCTTGGATGAGTTTAAAAGTGCATCGCTAAAACATCTACGTGCTGTCACAAAGATAGAGTTCCAAAAATGTTCAGGGAATATGAAACAGCGGTGGCATAAGTGTATGTCAAGTAATGAGGACTACTTTGAAGAAGATAACATTAATGTAGACGATTAATAAAAGTATTTTTAGAAAATGAAAATTACCGCTACTTTTTGGACAAACCTCACATAGTTAGCTCAATGGAAGATAGCGTTAAAATGTTTCAGATTTTCTACAACTATTAAGTAAAGCTAAGTAAAACAACAGGAAAACTAAAACAGATTCAGACAAGTATGTAGCTGGCTGATAATTTACAGAAAGCGCGAATCAGACCACAACCCTGATAACACGTCAAAAACGTCACCCACAAGTTTTGGGGAACGCATCCAATGTTCCCAAAACCCTAAAAGTCGTGGCACTTTCGCTTGATCGTCAATTAAAATAGAGAGCAAATCTGTCTGCAATGAGTTGCCGCCCTTTCATCTGAAAATAGTATTCATTCTAGTAAAAGGTGGCTTACTGTGATCTGTGCACCAAAAGGGCTACACATTGGAGAGTCCACCAGAGCGAGAAGCCAAGCGAGGTGGTAACACGTGAGTAGATGACACACTGAAATATCTATTTCATGTGCCCTCGTTCCAAGTATCACTTAATTGAAAGAAGAAGTTCTGAGAGAGTTGCGTTATCACGTGCTGTCTCTTCGTGGAGGATTCAGAGCAACGAATCCAAGGTGGCTGAGAGATACTATAGGAAGGGAAGAAAAGGAGGCGTGGATAAGTATGTAAAAAATTTTGTGCAGTGTTCACAGTCTATGGACTCGAGTTTTAAACGGATAGCATTACAGATTTACCAAAACTGTCAAAGTCGTATGAAATGATGGGTGGATGGTTTTTAATGGTTTAGCTGGACTCAACCACAAAATTTTTTTTTTGTGCTAACAATAAAGATCACTTCTCTCAGCATGTACAACTGACACCTATACCGAACCAGAATGCAGTTACAGTCTCACAAGCAATGGTCAACAAGTGAATAAACGAATTACGGGAACTGGAGATGATGATACTGACCCATGGACGAATTTTAAGTCAGATTAGATGAAGGATAGGCTTCACCTGCAGTAAAACTGTAATGCTGAATGGAGAGACAGGATAATCAGAAGAATACTAAGTTACTGTGTGAACTCACACCACAATGATTGGGACACAAATATTTCTTTTGCGTTGGCCCTGTAAAATTGAAGCTCCACAACAGTACAATATTATCTCTGTTGGCGGTGGTGTATGGAAGAAAAATGCCATCCCACTTTGATAAGATTAAGGTAAAAAAAAGCAAGGGTGGAGAGTCAGTACGTAGGTTCGCAAGAACAGTGCAAGAAGTCTGGAAGTGGCTTCAGCAGGCCAACTCAAAGACACTAGTGAAACAGGAGGAAAGACTCACCGGAGGAGAAACACCCCTCTGAAGATGTCCAGCGCAGCTCTGGACGAAACGTTAGGAGCTGAAGAGTTTCATGGACCACGACCTTACATCCCGGAAGGTTTACCAGAAGATATGTCAACCGGTCGTGAAAGCTTTCAGACTGTAACGCCTAGAACCGCTCGGCCACCGCGGCCGGCACTGTGAAATCCACAGGGATCTTACCGCATTATAGAATAGGACAGTGGATGATGTTATCCAATTCTTGCATACAGAAGGGGAAGACAAAGAAATTTTGTTAAAGTAACGGTTTCTGTTTGGCGCCCGGTGATATGAGCTCTCTGAAGGGGGAAAGAAGGATGATGATAGTCCCTGTCATTAGGTTGGTGTACACTGAGGTCGAGGATGGGAAGGATCCTAGTTATGGCAGTGTTGTACCTATTTTCCTTGGGCAGAGTGGAAGTGCTGTGGAACCTACGCCTGGAAAGAGGAGTTCTCTTTGTCAGGCAGGAAGATCTGGTGATTACTAGCCATCAATGGACGATGAGTCTAGTTTTTAATGCATAGGAATGACAAAATTAAGTAAGGACGCTGGAGGAGGTGTTTTCTGGTTGTCGACGGAAAGCCAAGAACAGAAGAGTACTTGGGGAAATTTTGGGGAGTGTGAGAAGTTACATAAGTCGTATGAACAAAAATGAGAACAGATGTAGCAAGCAGTGGAGATTGTATCATGTTGGCTACAGAGAGAGAAGATAAGTTGGATACACGCTGTGGGGAGGGTTTTGAAGACTGTGCTCGGGACAGCGGATGCTAATGATGTAAGAGAACTAAATGGAACGATGGAGGTAGTGCAGGAGGTTGACAGAGGGTAATAATTCAGTGATGAAGTGTCACACGAAGTAGACGACGATCTTGGAGAGCGGAATATTAAATCGCGTATGCTTTGCAACTCTTTGCAAGCTGAGAAGCGAGGTGATGGAGTACACAAAGGCATTGGACGACACTGTGAACCGAGACCTAGCGTCCTTTCAGGCATGAGTAAATATGTTGGATGCAACAGTCACAACGATAAGACTGCTGCACTAGCGAACAGTGTTTGTGACGTGGGAGTGGAACTGACTACCTTTCATGAGGCTATTCATCACATTTTGCACAGGCCGTTGCGTTCCCTCTTGTTGTCGCCAGAATAGCTTCTGCCTGGGTTGAGGAAAGTGCAGGGGGAACTGACGTCAGAACTGGGGTTGGTGTGGGAGCTCAATCGACAGAGTTTGCCTTTTTATTATCATAGGACGTCGGTAGATCTGAGGATGGACTAGGCACAGTTGTACGTACTTGTTAGTATCCTAGTGACGGGAAGACATGCATAATTTACTTGTTACATCATTAACCCATGCGCAGTGAAATGCCAATTGGGGATACTAGGGGTGCCACTGACTTGTGAAGATGGGTACAGACATGTGGTTATGACAGAGTAGAAGCTGTAACAATGGTTGGACCTAGAAAAGTACAGTGCGTCCAGCATGAGTGTTTCAAACTGGAGCAGACGCATGTGTGCTGCAGCTATTCACTGGCAGCACAGGAGGACTGTTTGTCCAAAGGATTTTGTGGAACTTAGACGTCCACCCCAGAAACCGGAACTGCCCTGGATTTATTCTGTATGGTGGTAGTAAGGAATGCTAACTGGCGTGAGGCAGTTGGAACTGAGAAGTAGTGGGTTGTTGTTTAACGGCGCAGTATGCCACTTAACAGGGTCAAACTTCTGTCTAACAGCCACAGTGATAGGAGTTACTTTACAGACACAGCTGTACTGGTGAGACGAACCATTAGAGATATCCTCAAACCAGAATCTAACCTTCCTGAACCATACGTCGAAACCAAACTTGATAAATTTCCTGAACCAGGTAAGAACCACACCAGTTAAGAGCCGTTCTGCAGAATGGTTGATGTACCGTGTTGAACAATACTGGGGAGGCCAACAACGAGTGACTGTGACCTCGAGTGCCACGATGCCTAGTGCCATAGTGGCTCTAACTCTACTGTGGACAGCTTTCATCTGTTTGGTCATCCCACCAGACTCTTGTGACATCCTTCGCACGCTCGGTAAGTACAGAAGCGAGAAACAGATGCCATTCCTCGACAGGGAATTCAGATATTAGATTATTTCACATCTAACGTCAAACTGTAAAAATAATACATAACTTTTCTTTCTGAGGTTGGAGCATCTGGTAACAGTAGATTTGAATGTAGAATTGTATACAGGTACAAGAGATTTATAAATCTGTCACTCTTTAACACAACGTCTACTCATAAAATGTAGAGACCTACCCCCTATGAAAGTCCATAAATCTTATTCAACTGGCAGACATACAAAAAGGGGTCAGTGCATAAATGTTCGAACTTAAGTAAACCTACCGATGGAGCTGCAGAGAGAGGATACTTACGAGGGTTGTACGAAAAGTAAGGTTCCCAATGAGCTACAGCCTCGAGGGAAGGTGCTAGGCTAAATCCGACAACAGTGCCGTGCGCAGTGGTTCCCCCATTCTGGAGCCCGCCCATGCGCGAGTCCGCGGTTCGATACGTCGCTCAGTATTGGTTTGGCAGCCTTCAGAGATGGAAGTGTTGATCGCCGCTCCCGCCAAGTGCAAGGTTCGAGCAGTAATCCGGGTTCTCCACGCAAGGAAGTTGCCGTCCGTAGAGATTCATCACAAACTGAATGAGGTTTATGGGGAAGAATGCATGTCCATTCAGCACATCCGCAAATTGGGTGCAGAGCTTCCACTGAGGGTCGCACGGAAGTTCACGATGAAGAACGGAGTGGAAGGCAGTTGGTTTCGGATGCGATTCTCCAGAAGATCAACAATGAACTGCTCAAAGGTCAGAAGGTGTGTGAACTTCTTAACACATTCCTGAAGCTTTCCACGGCATAAATGAATGAACTTTAACACAAACGTTGGTTATCTCAAGGTGTGAGTTCGCTGGGTCCCCAGATTGACTGACGGACACGAGGCGCTATGCCTTGACTGAGCTCACAAGTTCCTTCAAAAATGTGAGGGGGGAGGCAACAAGGAGAAGTTGTTGGATTCTATCCTCACAGCAGATGAAACGTGGGTTTTTCATTACATCCCCAGAACAAAACACCCATCTCATCAGCGGCGTCACTCCGGTTCACTGCCACCAGAGAAATTCAAACAAACGCAGTCGGCAGGAAAGGTTATGGCGACTGTGTTTTGGGATTGGAAGGGGGTACTCCTCATCGATTTCATGCAACCTGGGATGACCATAAACTCAGACAGATATTGGGAATCGTTGATGGGAGGCGGGGTCCTCATGCCACGGTGGCGGATGTAGGAAACGCGGCGGCAGGTGTATTTGGAAGTACGGCGGACCAAATAACAGCCGATACCGCACGAACCAATCCACTGGTAACACAAACCCTAAAGACTGAAACTGAAACTGAGCCAGTGAGACTCACTTCACCTGTGTTGGGGAAATCCGTTTTGTCCATTGTCAAGCGGAGGCAAACGCAAAAGGGTAGGAGTCTACACCAGGTGTACTCAGTGTGTATGCCTGTGGGCCTCAACATGTAGAAGAGACTAGTCCAGTAGCCATTGACGAAACAGGATGAATGCAGCTGCAGATTGTAGCACACGTTGGAAAAATGATGCCTCTTGTTTGTGCTCTGAGGTCATACTTTGATCATTCCAGCCACTGGCCGAGAAGACCAGCGATGCACATGTAGTTTCAACGAAGCTTACAATTCGCAGCACTGTCCCTAGAACTGATCATGGTCCCTTGGTTCTGAGCTGAAGGACTGAACCTATAGACTTCGAAAGTTCTATGACAAGCTAGTCTGTGACTTCCTCTACGTGCACCACAGGGTTGAGAAAATTAGGGTGCACCTAAATGGGTCAGGCGTGCACTACACATTAGAAGCTGTTACCCAGGTACCTGACTGAGTCTGAAGTGTACGCTAGGGTCTTTTAGATTTGCTGACTACATCTCCAATCCAGATAACGACAGTTGTAGAAAACCCATAGGTATCAGTGTAAGATAGAAAGAAATCTCTCCCTCAGGTGAGAGAAAGGTGAGAGAATTAAAATACTAGAGGTTAACTCCTAAAGAATTTAGAACGGAGTGCTAGAGCTCAAAGAGTTCTTGAAGAGCAGTGAAGCCCACATAATACTAGGTACAGAAAGTTGGTTGAAACCTGAAATTGACAGCAGTGAGGTCTTTTGGGGAAAATTTAATTGTGTATCGAAATGATAGGCTAATTAGAGATTAAGGCATGTGTTTGTCACAGTAGACAAACTCAAATCCATCAAGCTAGAAATTGATTTTGCATGCCAGACTGTTTTGGGCAAGACTCAGGAGTGGAGATAAAATGAAAACTGGATGCTTCTATCGCCCACCAGATTCCTCTCCTGATGTAACCAAAAAATTTAGAGAAAACATGAGTTCACTTGTATGTAAGTTCTCCAGCCATATTATAATCATCCATAGAGACTTTACTCACCCAACAATCAATTGGGAAAATTACAGTTTTCTTAGTGGTGAGTGTGATATTACGTAGGGATCTAAAGGGAACGGTGATGGACCTTAGGTACAGAAGAGACTGGAACAGTACATTACGTCCACATGGTAACACCTTTTTATTGGTCTTTTTCACTGACGCACATGTACATTACCATGAGGGGTGAGGTACACGTACACACGTGATTTTCGTTTTCACTTACGGAGTGGAATAGAGTGTGTCCCGACATGTCAGGCAAATAGATGTTCAATGTGGTGGCCATCATTTGCTGCACACAATTGCAATCTCTGGCGTAATGAATGTCGTACACGCCGCAGTACATCTGGTGTAATGTCGCCGCAGGCTGCCACAATACGTTGTTTCATATCCTCTGAGGTTGTAGACACATCACGGTACACATTCTCCTTTAACGTACCCCACAGAAAGAAGTCCAGAGGTGTAAGATCAGGAGAACGGGCTGGCCAATTTATACGTCCTCCACGTCCTATGAAACGCCCATCGAACATCCTGTCAAGGGTCAGCCTAGTGTTAATTGCGGAATGTGCAGGTGCACCATCATGCTGATACCAGGTACGTCGACGCGTTTCCAGTGGGACATTTTCGAGCAACGTTGGCAGATAATTCTGTAGAAACGCGATGTATGTTGCAGTGCTCTCCGATACACACGATCGAACAGCGGAGGAGTGGTACTCAGGCGTCAACTTTAGGTTACAATATCTCCGGATGTAATTAACATTTTACAATGCAACAAACGGCACTGATTACGTATTTGTTTATATGTTCAGATGTGCTAACAAAACTAACGTGGTTCCATTTAAAAAAACGTAGGTTTGTGTTAAAAAACATACTTCCGTGCATTTTTGTATGGTTTGTATTAAACAATTACACTATCCCCTCTCCTCACGTTCGGTCTGTGGAATCGGTTCGTCAGTATTTGATGTGGTTTACGAAATACACTCCTGGAAATGGAAAAAAGAACACATTGACACCGGTGTGTCAGACCCACCATACTTGCTCCGGACACTGCGAGAGGGCTGTACAAGCAATGATCACACGCACGGCACAGCGGACACACCAGGAACCGCGGTGTTGGCCGTCGAATGGCGCTAGCTGCGCAGCATTTGTGCACCGCCGCCGTCAGTGTCAGCCAGTTTGCCGTGGCATACGAAGCTCCATCGCAGTCTTTAACACTGGTAGCATGCCGCGACAGCGTGGACGTGAACCGTATGTGCAGTTGACGGACTTTGAGCGAGGGCGTATAGTGGGCATGCGGGAGGCCGGGTGGACGTACCGCCGAATTGCTCAACACGTGGGGCGTGAGGTCTCCACAGTAC
This sequence comes from Schistocerca americana, assembly GCF_021461395.2. NCBI lineage: Eukaryota > Metazoa > Arthropoda > Insecta > Orthoptera > Acrididae > Schistocerca > Schistocerca americana. The sequence goes on from NC_060127.1 coordinate 201,418,577, forward strand.
ATCGATGTTGTCGCCAGTGGTCGGCGGAAGGTGCACGTGCCCGTCGACCTGGGACCGGACCGCAGCGACGCACGGATGCACGCCAAGACCGTAGGATCCTACGCAGTGCCGTAGGGGACCGCACCGCCACTTCCCAGCAAATTAGGGACACTGTTGCTTCTGGGGTATCGGCGAGGACCATTCGCAACCGTCTGCATGAAGCTGGGCTACGGTCCCGCACACCGTTAGGCCGTCTTCCGCTCACGCCCCAACATCGTGCAGCCCGCCTCCAGTGGTGTCGCGACAGGCCAGAATGGAGGGACGAATGGAGACGTGTCGTCTTCAGCGATGAGAGTCGCTTCTGCCTTGGTGCCAATGATGGTCGTATGCGTGTTTGGCGCCGTGCAGGTGAGCGCCACAATCAGGACTGCATACGACCGAGGCACACAGGGCCAACACCCGGCATCATGGTGTGGGGAGCGATCTCCTACACTGGCCGTACACCACTGGTGATCGTCGAGGGGACACTGAATAGTGCACGGTACATCCAAACCGTCATCGAACCCATCGTTCTACCATTCCTAGACCGGCAAGGGAACTTGCTGCGCCAACAGGACAATGCACGTCCGCATGTATCCTGTGCCACCCAACGTGCTCTAGAAGGTGTAAGTCAACTACCCTGGCCAGCAAGATCTCCGGATCTGTCCCCCATTGAGCATGTTTGGGACTGGATGAAGCGTCGTCTCACGCGGTCTGCACGTCCAGCACGAACGCTGGTCCAACTGAGGCGCCAGGTGGAAATGGCATGGCAAGCCGTTCCACAGGACTACATCCAGCATCTCTACGATCGTCTCCATGGGAGAATAGCAGCCTGCATTGCTGCGAAAGGTGGATATACACTGTACTAGTGCCGACATTGTGCATGCTCTGTTGCCTGTGTCTATGTGCCTGTGGTTCTGTCAGTGTGATCATGTGATGTATCTGACCCCAGGAATGTGTCAATAAAGTTTCCCCTTCCTGGGACAATGAATTCACGGTGTTCTTATTTCAATTTCCAGGAGTGTATATCCAGCGGTAACGTTAGGTGACTCACCCTGTATAAGTACCCAGTAGAACACTTCATAATGGGAGGGCTCTCCATGGTATACAGTCACTCTACAGATACTTCTAGAGACAAGTGCATAATGGGTGTGAAACAAAGCATAGGGTCGCTAGGCAATGAAAACCTCGCAACTCAAATTGGTCAAATTTTACAGGAGAAACAAATTACAGAAATCACATGGGGACCTGATTAGTCAGATGTAGTGGTTTCCGCTGCACAATATGGATCCGGTCACTGGTACATAAGACTTTACTAGGCACTTAAAAATTGTCTGCCGGTTTTTGGAGTTACTAGGTTTTCACAGTTATTTCTTTGGTAGTGACGGAGATAAGAGGCATGTGCACAGTTAAGAACTGAAATGAATGAATGTTTAATTTTTTTTAAAAAAGTACTTACTTAAACTTTGCATTATTTGTGTATTATGAAACATCTGTAAGGATACATTGTAACAGATATAAAGTGAAATGAATAACTTCACATTGATCAAAATATTGTAATATGGATGTTAATAAATTACGGTATGTAAAGACATAGAAACAATGTTGTTAGCTTCAATTAAACTATTATTACTGTAAACTTCCATTACTGTACATGTGTAAACTTTTCTGCACTGGTCTTTAGTTGTGAATTGTAGAGAGGGGGCAGTGTAAATGAGCTGGGTATGTTCGACATCCTTCTTGGAAGTGGTTACCATGTTTCGCTCAATTTCAATTCATATTCCATTTTTCCGGAGGGATCATACTTGAGACACCGGATATCAGTCACTGTTGGATCCCCAATTTTGGATCCTGGACGAATAGACGAATACACCGGGCGTTTATCACAGGACTTGAAAAACGTGTGGGCCAAATAACTGACAACATAAGGGCTAGGACTTTGTCTTGCGGTAGCAAAAACTTCTACACAGCCAGCAGGAGTATAAATGTGTCTGTTTTTTAACTTCCTTTCTATGGTGGAGTGCATAGAATCGCACTCCATTTAAGTGTGACCTTTCTCCAGAAATTTTTGCACTATTGTAATGCTTTTCTGATTGGCGAGATGAGGCAGTGCATTACTCATGACTGAGTTTCGATTCTGGTACGTGCATCCGTCGCTATAAAAAAGTCTTCTGAATCATTTTGGACGTACGTTTCTATAAAATGCACGAGTATGCTGGCAAATTCCGAAGCTGTTAGTCCACCTTCACTCTCCTGCCAAAGGTAACAACAACCATCGTTACTTTTTAAATCATAGATGGTAAAGTTGTGGTCCTTTAGTTTGCTTTTATAGTACAGTACAGATGCTTTTAGTCTGGGAGAAACCAGAAGTGCTTAAAGGTCCATAGTAAACACTCTAGCTGGTCCTGATTTATCACTATTTTTCGCTTCCCTTGCCTCAGTTTCGGGCGATATGCAAAGAGTATTCAATGTCTGAGAGATTGCCTGTCTGGTGGGAACAACAAAGATCGCACTGATCCTTTTTAGGCGAAAATAAGTTATGATTATTTCCATCGAATACCTCGCAGAACTGTTTGTAAGCAGCTGGGATTTGTCCTCTTTTCTTGCAAAATTCTATATGTTCCCTATGTAGTTCTGATTTACTCTGCCAGTTACGTTCCAAGCAGAGTTTTGTGGAAGGACGACGGCAGTAACGCGATTCCAATTTCGGCAACTCCGCAAAAAAATCTGATGCTCATTGTCATCCACCTGAAACTTTCGTTGGTCTCTTCTGCATTTGAGGCCCTACTGCAAGCGTTCTTCCTGGTGCACTAGATGTCCATGTTCTGACACTCCATTTGCCTAAGCACAAAGTATTCAGAAACATAGTCTTGCAGACAGTTTTTCCCTGTCCTTCTGTAACAAAATTGTAATATAGTGTGTTAGAACGGTAGGATTTATTAGATTATGAATTATTTCTGTGTCTTTTAACTGCAACGTAGTAGACATGGCTTCTAACAAAAATTTTTATTTCACCCCAAGACATAGCCTGCCAGAAATGATTAAATATTAGCTGTCTGTGCTCTTCTGTACTATCCTTGCAATTCCTGTTCCGATTTAAGGAAGAATGTTTGCAAGTTCATCGTGGTTTCATTTCCCTCCTACTTCTGCTCATTGTTGGTCTCTTTCTGCCAACTCATCTTTTTCCTTTCCTAAATAATCCTGTCCCTTCATACGTTTTTCTTTCTGCAAACTTTGAAGTGATTGATTGCTTTTCCTGTTACGGCGCTGCTTAGTACTTTTTACTCCCACATCAACTTCGTCATCGTCGTCTTCCGTGCTGTTGTTACTGCTATGGTCATTTGTGTTTTATCTGGATCATACACATCACTACTGCCACTGGAGATATCATCCTCGCTGCTGCGTTCTAAAAGATTTTCAAACTCAGAAGTGGAATTCGCCTCTATATTGGCTTCTTTTTCTGCATTATCTGTAGTGGAAACAATAATTTCATCAATAATGTTTAAATAATTTAATCACCTGTACTTTCAAACATGGATCTTACTTGAAGTTACAACAATATAAACTACGGTTTACCTTCATTTTGTAGGTCTACTCTTTCTTTTGGTGCAAGACAAGGAGGAACCTGACTAGAATCTTCTTCCGGTGATTTTATACGATATGTCCCCTTGTCGGCTCGTTTCACAAAGTAAAGAGTGAATTTACTCTTTTTACCTAAAGCTGAAAACAAAGTAGTTACTAGAATGTATAGGATTCTGTTAAGTTCTAAAATTAAAACCTCGTATGTACAGAGTGCAGTCTGCTTTACGCGCGATGAATAACGCGTAAATCAACATTGTTTTTAACGAGGTCATTATTAATTCTGTAAAGTAAAATACAGTATACAAATACCTAGAAATACTAAGACATACCTGTAGCAATAAAGCAGTGTTCGGTCTGTCAGTCAAAAAGGTTACTATCACATCAAAATAGATTTTAATCTCGGAGCATGTGTTCGTCCTGCACATTAACAATGGCGATTACCAGAGATGCAAGGTTTACAGCACAAACTACATTTTTTTTAAATAGTGTGTGGTGTGGACTGAAGAGATCATCCTTGATGACTTATTCTTCTAGGATGGGATGTAAGGATAAAAGGAAAACACTTTATTTATTACACATTCAGTTAGGCTTGGGCACGCAATGGGTCCTTTAGCCTGCTGTCTTTGGTGATGTCTATCTCCTGTGGAGGGTGAAATGTGTCAAGGCTGTTATGTGTGACTGCTTCCTCGTGTTATGACAGATTGCCTATGGGGGGTGAAACGTTATTGACTTCGGTACTCGATACTTGTACCATCTTGCAGGGTTTACCGTTCCTACCGATTCTAATTGTCGAACTTCGTCCCTAAGGGCATCGATCTTGTCAAAAACTCGTAAAGCCTTGTCATGGAGCTTCTCTTGTATAGTGGTCTCGTGGAGTGCGGTGCGGATGTCGACGTTTCTTGTCCACCATGGAGCTCCTGTGATCCATCGATAGCAAATGTTTTGCAGCGCTTGGAGTTTGTTGTAGTTGGAGACGCACGTAGTTCCCCACGAGGTGGAGCCATACAACATTGTGTTTTTTTTTTTTACTTTATTGTTATTTTAAAGCCTGTACAACAGGCAGGCTGTCAGCAGCACACTACGCTGCTCTTCAGCCATAGAATATACAAGCAGCAAAAACAGGAGAAGACACAGAAGTTACAGAACGGTGGGCAATAAAACAGGAGACACATAGAGACAAACACGGAGCCGTTCACACTCGTCGATAATCCACACTGCTAACTGATGAGACGACGCACAAACACTGAAGATGACGATGGCACTGGTGAACGAGGGAGTGTGACGGTGAACACTGAACACTAAACACGACGGCACACACGAAACACTGATGGCGGTGATCTCCGGCGCGCAAATGTCCACTTAGCGTGTGCGAGTCCGGGGACCTGCCAAGAGGGGAGCAGGGGTGAGGTGGGGGAGAGGGGAGAAAAAGGATGCCAATGGCGGAGGAGACGGGGGCAGGAGGAGAGGGACAGGGGAGGGGAGGCCCGGGGGAGGAGGGGGGAGAAAAGGAGGAGGGAGGGAAAAAGGGAGAGAAGGGAGGGAGGGTGCCCAGAGGAACAAGCACAGGAGGAGGGCGGGAGGATCAAAGTTGGTAGGAGGGGTAGATGGAGGGGAGGAGGGCATCATCAGGGAGGGGGAGCTGGCGGAAGCCACCTTGGGAGAGGGTAAGGAGGATGGAGAGATGGAGATCGGGTGGGACGTGCGAATACAGGCGCGGCAGCGGGCGGGAGTGGGAGAGGATCGGGGAGACGAGCGGGTGAGGAGGATCGAGTTCGCGGGAGGTGTACAGGATCCGTATTCTTTCAAGGAAAAGGAGGAGGTGGGGGAAGGGGATGAGATCATACAGGTTCCGTGTGGGGGAGAGGAGACGGATGCAATAGGTGAGGCGGAGAGCATGACGTTCAAGGATTTGGAGGGATTTATAAAAGGTAGGGGGGGTGGAGATCCAAGCCGGATGGGCATAACAAAGGATAGGGCGGATGAGGGATTTATAGGTGTGGAGGATGGTGGAGGGGTCCAGACCCCACGTACGGCCGGAGAGGAGCTTGAGGAGACTGAGTCGGGAGCGTGCCTTGGCTTGGATTGTCCGGAGGTGGGGAGTCCAGGAGAGGCGACGGTCGAGGGTGACGCCAAGGTACTTAAGCGTGGGAGTGAGGGTGATAGGACGGCCATAGATGGTGAGATAGAAATCAAGGAGGCGAAAGGAAGGGGTGGTTTTGCCTACAATGATCGTCTGGGTTTTGGAGGGATTGACCTTGAGCAACCACTGGTTGCACCAAGCGGTGAACCGGTCAAAATGGGATTGGAGAAGGTGTTGGGAGCGCTGTAGGGTGGGGGCAAGGGCAAGGAAGGCGGTGTCATCGGCAAACTGGAGAAGGTGGACGGGGGCTGACGGCGGCAGCATGTCCGCCGTGTACAAAAGGTACAGAAGGGGGGAGAGGACGGAGCCTTGGGGCACACCGGCAGAGGGCAAAAAGGTGTAGGAATCTGTGTTATGGACGGTGACATAGGAAGGACGGCGGGAGAGAAAGGAGCCGATCAGACAGACGTAGTTAATGGGAAGGGCGAAGGTTTGGAGCTTGAAGAGGAGACCGGAATGCCATACGCGGTCATACGCACGTTCGAGGTCCAGGGAGAGGAAGATTGCGGAGCGATGGGAATTAAGCTGTTCGGAAAGGAGATGAGTGAGGTGAAGGAGAAGGTCGTCGGAAGAGAAGGACGGCCGAAAGCCACGATAGAGACGGCGGGATTCACGGAGGAGGAGGACGGCCTGTGGGGGTAAGGTAGGACGGTGGGGGTGGATGGCGACAGTAGGGACGTGGGCCTCCACAGCCTCGGTGCTGGCGGAGATGCCGGTGGATGCGTCGGGTGAGGATAGATTCCAGGACCTTGCTGAAGACCGAGGTAAGGCTGATGGGACGGTAGGAGGAGACGGCGGATGGCGGTTTGCCAGGTTTAAGGAACATGAGGATACAGGAGGTTTTCCACAGGTCGGGGTAGTAACCGGTGGACAGGACTACATTGTAGAGCCTGGCCAGGGTGGAGAGGAAAGAGACAGGAGCTTCACAAAGGTGACGGTAGGTGACACGATCGTGACCAGGGGCGGTGTTGCGTTTCGTGCGGAGTGTATCAATGAGATCCTGTGTAGTGATAGGGGCATTGAGTTCCGTGTGTGTAATGTTGTCCAAGTACTGGAAACCAGGAGCGAGGGGAGGGACAGAGGTGTCAGTTCGATCGCAGATATCCGGGAAGAGGGAGTAATCGAACTGGGGATCATCGGGGATGGAAAATACATCGGAGAGGTAGGAGGCAAAGTGGTTGGCCTTACTAAGGGTGTCAGGGAAGGGGTGATCATCATGGAGAAGAGGATAGTAGGGGGAGGGTCTAGTTCCGGTAAGGCGACGGAAGGCTGACCAGAACTTGGATGAGTTGGTTGGTAGGGTAGCATTTAAACGGGTGCATGTCTGTCGCCAGTCCCGGCGTTTCTTAGCCGCGAGCAAATTACGAATTTGTCGTTGGAGTTGCCGGTGGCGTCGTAGTGTGTCCGGGTCACGCGTGTGGAGGAAGGCACGATAGAGACGGCGGGATTCACGGAGGAGGAGGACGGCCTGTGGGGGTAAGGTAGGACGGTGGGGGTGGATGGCGACAGTAGGGACGTGGGCCTCCACAGCCTCAGACAAGGTCTGCTGGAGAAAGGAGGCAGCATGGGTGACATCATCGAGGTAGTGGTAGGTGAAAGGGTGGCTATCGACCTGGGTGGAGAGGGTATCCCAGTAGGCACTCCAGTCGGCACGGGAATAGTCATGGACGTACTTAGGGGGAGGGTCGTTATGAGGGTCGGGTCAGGGGCGACGTCCGTCTGACATGGTGAGGAGGACAGGGAGATGGTCACTACCAATAGGCTCCAGGACATCCACCGTTATGCAACCAAGTAGGTTGGGGGAGGAGAGAATAACATCAGGAGTGGAGTTGGATTCAGGACGGGTGTGCTGGGGGATGGGGACGAGGTCGCCTTGAAGGGTGGAGAGGAACCGATGCCACCACCGTAACTGGGCAGCGGAACGACTATGGATGTTGAGGTCGGCGGCGATCACGTAGGAGGAGAAGGTACGGTCGACGTGGGAGAGGAAGTCGAAGGGAAGAGGAGCGTTTGGGCGGACATACATGGTGGCACAGGTAACGGTAAGGCCGGGGAAGAAGAGACTAAGGATCAGGTGTTCGGTGGGGTCGGGAAGGAGAGGTTGGAGCCGAATGGGGATCTGGCGGCGGTGACCAATAGCAACTCCGCCACGCGCAATTGGGAGGGGATTATCGGAGCGGTGGAGGAGATAGGGCGAAGTGTGGATGGTGTGGTGGGGTTGGAGGAAGGTTTCATTAAGGAGGAAGGCATCCACGCAGTGGGTGGCAAGGGTGCGCAGGAAGAGGTTCTTGTTGGCGGGAAGGGAGCGGATGTTGTTGAAAAGGATACTTTGCTGTCGCGCCATGACAGGGATTTAGACGAGGGTGTCAAGGCGGGAGAAGGTGAAATGGGCCTGGTTGTTGGAGTAGGTGGCGTACATCATGAGTTGGAAGATGGAACGGGCGGCGAGGGAGATCTGCTGGAGGGTGTTGTGGCGCTGAAAGGGATGGACATTCTGGAGGACGATGGTGAGGAACCGGATGATGTCCTCAGCGGTGGGGGGGGGGATGAAGGGAATTTCCAGGAGGGGTGGGGGCGTCCAGAGGACGGACAGGGATGGTGAGTTCAGGAGTGGTCGGAGGGGGTCGGGCTTTACACTTTTGGGAGTAGGTGGGATGGGGAAGATTGCAGGTATTGCAGGAAGGAGGGGATTGGAGGTTAGGGCACTACCTGAGGAAGTGCACTTGCCTACAATGCGGGCAGGTGGGGGCCTCGCGGCACTCAGCTGTGGGGTGCGCGTTATAGCGCAGACACCTCTGACAGCGCAGGGATTGAGGAGGGGAATGGGAGGGGTCGACCCTGTAACGCTGGTTGAAGAGGAGGGCACCCTCCTTCAGGAGACGGTCAATGGAGGGGGCGTCCTCAGAGAAGACCCGCGTAAGGCGGGTGGGGCCGGCCGAGTTGAAAATGCGGCGGACCGCCCGCACCTCCAGCATGGGATGCGCCTTGAGCTCCACCAACACCTCCTCCTCTGTGATCGACGGACTGAGCCGAGTGATCACGGCGGTGAGGGTCGGCGGGCGACGCAGGGGTTGGGGTTGGCGGGTAGGGATGGGGAAGGAGCAGGGGTGAGGGAGGCGTTGGGGCCAAAACGGGTGATGGGGAGGCGGGAGAGGATGTCAGTATGGAGGGTTGGGCTGGGGGAGGAGATGAGAACGGAATCCCATCTGGGAGTGAGGAGAGAGATAGGTGCACCAGGGAAGTGTTGGCGGAGGAGGAGGGAGAGATTCCGGGCCTCGAGAAGGGAAGGATCGGGACGGGAGAGGAGGTATTTGTATAAAGAGGGGGGGAGGAGGAGGAGGAGGCGGAGGGAGCAGGGCCAGGTGGGGAGACATCCATGGCACCCTGGGGGGGGGGGGGAAGGAGGACGGGGCAGGGCCTTTTTGGGAGCGGAGGAGGTGGTGGTGCCACTAGGGCGTTTTACGGCGGCAGAAGGGCGGGTGGTGATATGAGGGATGGGAGCTATAGAGAGGTGGCGGGAAGGGACAGGTCCCGGCGTGGACGCAGCAGTCGGCGCCGGAGATGGTGACGGTGACGGTGAAGGCGGCGGCGACGGCGACGATGACGGTGGCGATGGTGGCGGTGATGGCAAAGGCGACGGGGAGAGCTGGGCATGGAGCCCTAGCCGGAGCTGCAGTGACAGTATGGGGGAATGGGGGGAAAGGATCAGATCGAGAGGAGCGGGAGGAAGAAGCTGGAGAGGGGGCGACAAAGAGCGAGGGCGAAGGGAGAGTGAGAAGAGGTGGGATGGAAGGAGGGGGGTGGGACTGGGCACACCACGTTATAGTGGTGGAAGCGGCGGAAGGGGAAGTGTAAACTATGGTGGTGGTGGTAGCGGTGGCGGTGGTGGTGGGGGTGGACATGACGTCAGGGAGAAACAATAACGCACAGAACGAAAAGGATAGGACACAAACAGGGGGCAGACAAAGACAAAGACGGAGGAAGACGAGGACGGCCGAAGACCAGGGTCGGACGGCGACGGCGGCGGCGGCGGCGGCGAACAGACGGACGGACGGACAGCAGGCAGCAGCGGTAGCGGCGGAGACGGACAGCGAGCAGGCAGGCGGACGGACGGACGGACGGACGGACAGACGAACGAACGAACAAACGAACAGCTACAGCAGTAAGCGGCGGGCAGACAGACAGACACAATCTTCGAAAGCGGAGATTCCAATCTGAGAGTAGCCCAGGCTTTGCAATCTGGCGCCTTCGAATGAGGGGATCCAACCCTCTGATGACAACATTGTGGGTTCCACTGTGCCAGCCGAAGTGGCCGTGCGGTTAAAGGCGCTGCAGTCTGGAACCGCAAGACCGCTGCGGTCGCAGGTTCGAATCCTGCCTCAGGCATGGATGTTTGTGATGTCCTTAGGTTAGTTAGGTTTAACTACACTCCTGGAAATGGAAAAAAGAACACATTGACACCGGTGTGTCAGACCCACCATACTTGCTCCGGACACTGCGAGAGGGCTGTACAAGCAATGATCACAAGCACGGCACAGCGGACACACCAGGAACCGCGGTGTTGGCCGTCGAATGGCGCTAGCTGCGCAGCATTCGTGCACCGCCGCCGTCAGTGTCAGCCAGTTTGCCGTGGCATACAGAGCTCCATCGCAGTCTTTAACACTGGTAGCATGCCGCGACAGCGTGGACGTGAACCGTATGTGCAGTTGACAGACTTTGAGCGAGGGCGTATAGTGGGCATGTGGGAGGCCGGGTGGACGTACCGCCGAATTGCTCAACACGTGGGGCGTGAGGTCTCCACAGTACATCGATGTTGTCGCCAGTGGTCGGCGGAAGGTGCACGTGCCCGTCGACCTGGGACCGGACCGCAGCGACGCACGGATGCACGCCAAGACCGTAGGATCCTACGCAGTGCCGTAGGGGACCGCACCGCCACTTCCCAGAAAATTAGGGACACTGTTGCTCCTGGGGTATCGGCGAGGACCATTCGCAACCGTCTCCATGAAGCTGGGCTACGGTCCCGCACACCGTTAGGCCGTCTTCCGCTCACGCCCCAACATCGTGCAGCCCGCCTCCAGTGGTGTCGCAACAGGCCAGAATGGAGGGACGAATGGAGACGTGTCGTCTTCAGCGATGAGAGTCGCTTCTGCCTTGGTGCCAATGATGGTCGTATGCGTGTTTGGCGCCGTGCAGGTGAGCGCCACAATCAGGACTGCATACGACCGAGGCACACAGGGCCAACACCCGGCATCATGGTGTGGGGAGCGATCTCCTACACTGGCCGTACACCACTGGTGATCGTCGAGGGGACACTGAATAGTGCACGGTACATCCAAACCGTCATCGAACCCATCGTTCTACCATTCCTAGACCGGCAAGGGAACTTGCTGCGCCAACAGGACAATGCACGTCCGCATGTATCCTGTGCCACCCAACGTGCTCTAGAAGGTGTAAGTCAACTACCCTGGCCAGCAAGATCTCCGGATCTGTCCCCCATTGAGCATGTTTGGGACTGGATGAAGCGTCGTCTCACGCGGTCTGCACGTCCAGCACGAACGCTGGTCCAACTGAGGCGCCAGGTGGAAATGGCATGGCAAGCCGTTCCACAGGACTACATCCAGCATCTCTACGATCGTCTCCATGGGAGAATAGCAGCCTGCATTGCTGCGAAAGGTGGATATACACTGTACTAGTGACGACATTGTGCATGCTCTGTTGCCTGTGTCTATGTGCCTGTGGTTCTGTCAGTGTGATCATGTGATGTATCTGACCCCAGGAATGTGTCAATAAAGTTTCCCCTTCCTGGGACAATGAATTCACGGTGTTCTTATTTCAATTTCCAGGAGTGTAGTTCTAAGTTCTAGGGGACTAATGACCTCAGCAGTTGAGCCCCATAGTGCTCAGAACCATTTTTTTGGGTTCCACTGTTGCCTTATACAATTGGAGTTTAGTCTTAGGGTTGAGATCCTTACTCTTCAGGAATGGAATCAATGACCTGGCCATCTTCTGAGCTGCTGTCTTCTTGTCGTCAATATGCTGCGTAACGAGTAATTTTTTGTCAAGGTAGACACCGAGATACTTCACTCCCGGCGACCATGGGATAAATTGGTCAGCTATTTGGAGTCTGTCGTTCAGAACTGGTTTCCTCCGCACAAACTACATATCGCTGGAGATGTGAGTTTTTCATTATTGCCGCTAGATGGCGACACCGTACGTCTTGAAGAAGGAAAGTTTCAACAGGCTATGTGGCATAACTGTCTACATTTGGTAATGGAGTTACGTGGATTCCATTGTCAGATGGAGTTACGAGGTTTTCATTGCCTAGCGACGATAGAATTATAGATAGGAAGATACAGAATGAATCACGTCTGGTTATGAATAAGTCATTGTATGATGCCTACAGTGATACCATAGCAGAATATTGTCAAACGATCTTTCACAAAACCCAAAGAAATTCTGGTCCTATGTAAAGGCTGTTAGTGGCACCAAAGTTCCTAGTGGATCAGACAGGAACTGAAACTGAGGGTAGCAAAGCAAAAGCTTACATGCTTACATGCTGTTTCCAAATGTTTCTTTACAAAGGAAAACTCATGAGAATTACCCCAATTTAATCCTTGTACCACTGAAAAGATGAATAAAATAAGTGTTAGTGTCAGTGGTGTTGAGAAAGAGCAGAAATCATTGAAACAAAGCCCCAGGGCCTGATAGAATCCCTACCAGATTCTGTATCGAATCTGCGGCTGAGTTAGCGCGTCTTCTAACTATAATCCATCTTATATCCACCGCACGAGAAACCGTGTCCAGTAATTGGAAGAAAGCACGGGTAACACCCATCTGTAAGAAGGATAGCACAAGTATCCACAAAACTACCGTCCAATATCTTCGCCATTAATTTGTTGTAGAATGTTAGAACATATGCTGACCTCAATTATAATGAGGCTTTTAAAGAGAATGACCTCCTCCCTGCCAGCCAGCACGGATTTTGAAAACATTGATCGTATGACACCCAACTCGCACTTTTCTCACATGACATACTGAAAGCTTTAATCAAGGCAACGAGGTAGATACAGTATTCCTTGCTTTCCGAAAAGCATTTGACTCAGTACCACACCTACGCTTATTGTCAAAAGTACGATCATATGGCGTATCGAATGACATTTGTGACTGGGCTGAGGACTTTTTGGTAGGGAGGAGGCACCATGTTATCTAGGTTGCACTGTCATCGTCAGATGCACATGTAACTTCGGGGTGCCAGGGAAAGTGGGTTGCGACCCATGCTGTCGATGCTGTATATTAATGACGCTGCAGACTATTAATAGTAAAGTCAGGCTTTTTGCACATGATGCAGTTATCTATAATGAGGTACAGTCTAAAATAAGCTGTGTAAATATTAGGTGAGATCTTGATAAGATTGCAGTGGTGCAAAGGCTGACAACTTGAATGAAATTTTCACTCTACAGCGGAGTGTGCGCTGATATGAAACTTCCTGGCAGATTAAACCTGTGTGCCGGACAGGGACTCGAACTCGGGACCTTTGCCTCTAGCGGGCGAGTCCTCTACCGACTGAGCTACGCAAGCTTGGGTAGCTCAGTCGGCAGAGCACTCTTCCGCTAGAGGCAAAGGTCCCGAGTTCGAGTCTCGGTCCGGCAAAAAGTTTTAATCTGCCAGGAAGTTTCACTGACAACTTGCTTCAGTTGTTTATAAATGTAAATCTGAGCACTTTATAAAACGAGAAAACGTAGTATCGTATGACTATAATATCAATGAGTCGCAGGTGGAATTGGTCAACTTATACAAATACATGGGCGTGACACCTTGTAGGCTCAGTTGTGGGTAGAGCGAGTGACTGATCTCTGTTTATTGGTAGAAGTGCAATCAGTCTAAAAAGGAATTTCTTACAAATCACTAGTGCGGCCCATTCCAGGATATTGCTCAAGTCTTTGAGACCATGCCAAATAGAACTAGCAGGGATATTGAAGGTATACAGAGAAGGGTAGCACGAATGGTTATAGGTTTCTTTGACCCGTGGAACAGTGTTACAGAGCCGCTGAAGAAACTGAACAGGTAGACTCTTGAAGACTGAAAACAACGTCCTGTCGCTCATGTGATCGTGAGGACAGGATTGGAATAATTACAGGACACGCAGGGGCATTCAGACAATCGTTCTTCCCGCGCTCCGTCCTTGAATTGTATGGAAGAAACGCTAATAACTGTTACAGTAGGACGTCCCTTCTGCCACGCGCTTCACGGTGGTTTGTAGAGTATGGATGTAGACGTAGATGTAAATACGTAACATACTGTGTTTACTGGTATTAAGTGAGACCCAAGGAGCCAACCATTTTCCATGGAGCAGAGTAGTGCAGCGCCACTTCCGTTGTAACGGCCAAATTTGTGAGAAAGTGCGGTGAAATACTGTATTAGCTGACGAGCACAGTGTGTCGTCATTTGAGCGGAGACAACAACGATGTTGGTTGATAGCGAGGAGGGCTAGGCTCACTCGCTGTAACCTGTCAGCACACTGATAACACGTGGCATAGGAAAGAGGATTTCTGCGTCAACGGTGTTTTGGTGGTGACCTGAAGTGGCTCATTTGTCTAACAATTGCTGTAGATTTTGTACTAGAATCATTCCCAGCCCAGCAGTCTACCAGGAGGAAGGGACTAGTCCACCCAAGGAAGCGACGTGGAGCCAGCAACATTAGCCACAGGTCTAGGACTCCATCGCGGCACCTGCTTCCTGTACAGAGTCTGCCCTCTGGACTGCGGGCTTCCCAGCTCAGTCCAACAGCAGCCAGACTCCTGCCCGGTGGAAACGGATCGCATCCCGGGCACAGCAGCGAGCCTGCCTCCTTGCTGCATGGTTTCGCCACTAGCGTGTGGTCACTCACCACAGAGTAGGCCACCTCTGCATGATTCCTGTCCACTTCCAAGTGCTGCTGACGCCGGTGCTGGAGGTCGAACAGCAGGGTCAGGTGGCAGGCATCAGCAGAGCAGGGCACGAGCACGTGCTGCAGCCATTTACTAGCACCTGCCTGGCTAGCTGCTGGCCCTTTTCCTTGGCTCACAGTCGTGGTCATCTCCCAGCATTAGAGCGGTGATGATGTAAGAATAAGAAATAAACTGTGGCTTTTTATAGCTGCTTCTTCTGGGCCTTCGTTGGCCCACAACCCACGTTCAGTCATCAGCCACTGCACTTAGCCTGCAGGTGATCAGCACTTTCATTTGTTGGACTAGGTAATCAAACGAATTATGCTTCTATGCCTGGATCTAACTGCAGAATAATCGTAGATTCTCAGTTAAATAAATTCGTTCTGTTGTTTAGAATTTGCGTCACACTTTGATCTTTGAACTAGTTTGTAACAATATGCAATGAACATATAAATGTTTGGTCTGAGCAATATGACTGTATATACTGACAGCTAAATACATATGTTGTTGTTAGACAAGTTAGGAATACGTATCAGTTGCACATCTATGTGATGACTATCATCATAACAGGAACTTGTTTGTATGTGTGAGTATATGAGTGTGTGTGTGTGTGTGTGTGTGTGTGTGTGTGTGTGTGTGTGCGCGTGTCTGTGTGTGGAAGGGAGGAAGAAACTAAGAAATTAATGTAGATAGATAGAGTGAGATAGACAGACAGGCAGAGAGAGAGAGAGAGAATGAGTAAGGAAGCAAGAGATGATGTGCAAGACAAAGGTAATGAGAGTTAGATAAAGAGAGAGTGAGTCAGAGAGTGTAAGAGCATTATATCTATGAACACGATTAGCTTAGTCTTCAACGTAAAATTGTTTTCAAATCTATATCTGCGCTTTAGTGAAACTGTCGACTAATGAAGTTCTTTGAAAGCTCCATTAAATTTCAACAGAATGAT
The DNA here is from genome assembly GCF_021461395.2 of Schistocerca americana. Lineage (NCBI taxonomy): Eukaryota > Metazoa > Arthropoda > Insecta > Orthoptera > Acrididae > Schistocerca > Schistocerca americana. The sequence goes on from NC_060127.1 coordinate 201,434,190, forward strand.
TTGCGATGTAGCATGCAAGCTTGCAAATTATCATACAATGCCGTCAATATTTAAAATCAATACTTTGTGACTGTTCACAAACTGAAATTTGAAATTTCGACAACAGTTTTTGTTCGGATTTACATCTAATTGGTACGTTATAGTCCGTATAAAAATATACATGGGTAGCATGGTTGTAACTCATACCACCATATTTAATGCCCTCAGTATAATGGCCCCCATATCTCGATTTCCTTCTCCTACAGAGATGGAAGGCGCCATACCCAGTCAGTGCATCCTTCTCCGTCGACGTCTTGTAAGAACCGCCTATGACACAAATGATGTCTTTTAATGTGTTGTTGAGAGTACCACTAGGAGATTCCTTCTTTTGGAGAGCAGGTCATAATCGCACGGTCTCATATTGGATGAGTAGGATGGATGTTCAAGTATCTACCACCCCCACGTATTCAGGAGCTCTTGGACTGGGGTTCGCCGTCGTGAAGTATGACTGGATGCATTGCCAGAAGGAAACATTATTGTGCACTCCAACCACATGCCACTTCAGTCTTGATTCGAGCACACTGTTCGTGTTTCTTAAACATATGGTTAGGGTGCTCGCACTGGCCTCCCACACTTTCAGACAGTACACACAGCAACTGACTCAAACACAGCTGTAGACACTCACTGCACGACTTCAACTGACCTCCTACGATCAGCTGCAGAGAGTGAGCACGTCATCTGATGCAAATCCTTCACGTTATAGCACTGTTTTCAGTACTTTTTATCCAACCCATGTTTGCTCCACAAGCCGCGGTACACACACACTAATATATGTCAACATAAGCGACTCTCTGCCTGTTCCAGCTGTGTTTCAAGAGAGGTAAAAGTAAAGTTGTGTGCCAAACTGGGATTCAAAATTGGAACACTTGCCTTTCGTGGGCATTTACTCTACCGATTGAGTCGTTTTGATCTGCCAGTAAGTTTCAGACCAGTGCAGTCGCCTTCCCAGGATGAACTTTGATTCTACCAGCCAGGCTGTGGGTAAGCCACGTCTCCGTAATATTGCAGCACCGTCGATAGAACCGACTGTGGTGCAGAGCCGATTGAAGGGTCTGAATCAGAGGCTCAGGCGGTTCTGTAACAGTGTAGGCTGCAGATTCTTAGACTTGCGCCATCGGGTGTTGGGTTTCCGGATTCCGCTTAATAGGTCAGGAGTCCACTACACGCAGGAGGCGGCTACACGGGTAGGGGGGCTGTGTGGAAGGGACTGGACGGTTTTTTAGGTTAGAGGGTCTCAGGGACCCACAGAAGGGGCGTCCGTCTAAAAGTGGGCAAGTAAGGCACAGTAAGGTAGTTGTAGAAACAATTGGTATTGTATTTGTAAATTGTCGTAGCTGTGTTGGGAAAGAACCAGAGCTCCAAGCCCTAATAGAAAGCACTAGAGCTCATATAGTTGTAGGTACAGAGAGCTGGCTAAAGCCGGAAATAAGTTCAGCCGAAATTTTTGCAAACGATCTAACAGTGTTCAGAAAGGATAGAACAAATACAGTTGGTGGTGGAGTATTATTGCTGTCAGAGGTAGTTTGCATTGTAGCGAAATTGAAGCAGATAGTTCGTGTGAAATAGTATGGGTAGACGTTATACCTGACAATCGGACTAAACTATTAATTGGATCGTTTTACCGACCCCCCCCCCCCCCCACCCCCGACTCAGAAGATATAGTTGCTGAACAGTTAAAAGAAAACTCGAGTCTCATTCCAAATAAGTACCCCGCTCATACAATTATAGTCGGTGGTGACTTTAATCTACCCTCCATATGCTGGAAAAATTATGTGTTTAAAGCTGGCGACAGGTATAAAACATCATCCGAAATTGTACTGAATGCTTTCTCAGAAAATTATTTTGAACAATTAGTTCATGAGCACACTCGAAGCTTAAATGATTGCGAAGGCATACCTAACCTTTTAGCAACAAATAATCCTGGACAAATAGTGAGTGTTGTGACGAATACAGGGATTAGCGACCAAAAGGCAGTTGTGCTAGGCAAAGAGTATCTATTTAAAAAAAGCTGATAAAGATGCTTTTAACGCCTTTTTTAAGAGACAGTCTTCACTCCTTCCGATCTGATCATGTAAGTTTGGAAAAGTTGTAGAATGTTTTCAAAGAGAGAGATATATAACACATAAATTAATAAGTGATGGTACTGATCCTTCATGGTACACAGAACGGGTCAGATCGTTGTTGCAGAAGTAACGAAAAAAGAATGCCACATTTAAAAGAACGCAAAATCCCCAAGATTGGCAAAGTTTTACAGAAGTTCGAAATATGGCGCGAGATGCTGTTCATAATTTCCACAACGAAATTCTGTCTCGAAATCTGGCAGAAAACCCAAAGAGATTCTGGTGATACATAGAGCACACCAGTGGCAAGACGCACTCAACACCTTCACTGCGCAATAATAACGGTGAAGTCACTGATGACAGTGCCACTAAAGCAGAGTTATGAAACACGGTTTTCCGAAACTCCTCCACCAAAGAAGACGAAGTAAATATTCCTGACTTCCAACCAAGAACAACTGCCAAGATGAGAAACATTGAAGTAAATATCGTCGGAGTAACGAAGCAACTTAAATCAATTAATAAAGGTAAGGCCTCCGGCCCAAATTGTATACCAGTCAGGTTCCTCTCAGAGTATGCAGATAAAATAGCTCCATATTTATCAATTATATACAACCACTCGCTCACAGAAAGATCCGTACCTTAAGACTGGAAAATTGCTAACGTCACACCAATACCCAAAGTGCTATCGACAGGGGATGTCAAATTGATTCCATCTTTTTAGATTTCCAGATTGCTTCCGACAAGCAACGGCTTTGCCGGAGTGGATACACCGGTTCCCGTGAGATCACCGAAGCGCTGTCGGGCGTGGCCGGCACTGTTGCCATTTTTCGAGGTGCACTCAGCCTTGTGATGCCAACTGAGGAACTACTCGACCGAATAGTGGCGGCTTCGGTCAAGAATACTATCATAACGACCGGGAGAGCGGTGTGCTGACCCCACGCCCCTCCAATCCGCATCCTCCACTGAGGATGACACGGCGGTCGGATGGTCCCGGTAGGCCTCTCGTGGCCTGAAGACGGAGAGAGAAGGCTTCCGACGCCGTTCCTCACAAGCGTCTTCTAACCAAACTGCGTGCCTACGGAGTATCGCCTCAGTTGTGCGACTGGATTCGTGATTTCCTGTCAGAAATGTCACAGTTCGTAGTAATAGACGGAAAGTCATCGAGTAAAACAGAAGTAATATCCGGCGTTCCCAAAGGAAGTGTTATAGGCCCTTTGTTGTTCCTGATTTATATTAACGACACCGGTGACAATCTGGGTAGCCGTCTTAGATTGTTTGCAGACGATGCTGTCAAATGATTCAAATGGCTCTGAGCACTATGGGACAACATCTGAGGACATCAGTCCCCTAGAACTTAGAACTACTTAAACCTAACTAACCTAAGGACATCATACACAGTCATCCCCCAGGCCGGATTCGAACGTGCGACCGTAGCGGTCGCGCGGTTCCAGACTGAAGCGCCTAGAACCGCTCGGTCACCACGGCCGGCGATTATACTGTCATTTACCGTCTTGTAAAGTCATCACATGATGAAAACGACTTGCAAAATGATTTAGATAAGATATCTGTATGGTGCGAAAAGTGGCAATTGACCTTGAATAAGGAAAAGCGTGAACTTATTCACATGGGTACTAAAAGAAATCAGCTAAATTTTGATTACGCGATAAGTCACACAAATCTGAAGGCTGTAAATTCAACTAAATACTTAGGGATCACAATTACAAATAACGTAAATTGGAACGATCACATAGATAATATTGTGGGTAGAGCAAATCAAAGACTGTGATTCGTTGGCAGAACACTTAGAAGGTGCAACAGGTCTACTAAAGAGACTGCTTACATCACGCTTGTCCGCCCTATTCTGGAGTATTGCTGTGCGGTCTGGGATCCTCATCAGGTGGGACTGACGGATGACATCGGAAAAGTTTAAAGAAGGGCAGCTCGTTTTGTATTATCGCTAAATAGGGGAGATAGTGTCACAGACATGATACGTGAATTGGAGTGGCAATCATTAAAACAAGGGCGTTTTTCGTTGCGACGGGATCTTCTCGCGAAGTCTCAATCACCAGTTTTCTCCTCCGATTGCGAAAACATTCTGTTGGCACCGACTTACACAGGGAGAAATGATCATCACGATAAAATAAGAGAAATCAGGGCTCGCACAGAAAAATTTAAGTGGTCGTTTTTCCCGTGTGCCGTTCTAGAGTGGAACGGTGGAGAGACAGCTTAAGGTGGTTTATTGAACCCTCTGCGAAGCACTTTATCACGAATAGCAGAGGAAACACGTAGATGTAGAATATCGTTTCTTCCTCGAACACTAGAGTCGCAAGTTTCCAGGAGACAAGTTGTTTAAGGCCGGAGACGAGGTGGAACCTAAGTTGTAAGGGCGGATCCTGCATCGTGGTTAGATACCTCTGCACAGCATATGCCCGCAATAGGCGAAGTTCCCAAGTTTGTAAGGAGTAGCGAAGTTCGGGTTGAGTGGTCTTTCTTTTTCTTTCCTTGAGATTTTACTTGAAGAAAGGTTTTCTTTTCAGTTGTTATTCACGAATACGGAGGAAAACATATACGATGACTACAGGCGCTTTTATTTTCGCTGCATTTCACGCAGATCGACACTACTTTTGGCCCATTTAACCTCAGTTACTGGGTTAACTGCATCATATGTCAGTGTTAAGTAGACCTCTCGCTAAATGAATTAACTACAGGACCATAAATATACAAATTCATGGAACAACATTAGTAATAATACTAAATACACCTTTACGGTGTTATCAGTAAAATGTGGTTATATTAAAATATGGTTATATTAATAAAAAAAATCATGCAAATAACAAAACTGTTCCACTGTGAATCCAGTGACACCAGTCTAGAACCAAATCATGTTTTCATTGCCAGCTCTAGCGCCATTTATTGGATTGAGTAGTTATTTATTTCATTTGAAGCAACAGGAGAACCATCTTCTACTTGAGCTTCAAATTTTATAGTAGAAACAACTCTGTTAAAAAATTTTACTTCCCAGATATCATTGTCCTTTATAATGTCTTGAGTAACATAATAGTGAACACTCGCGGCACTTCTCCTTCTCACTACAATGAAGTCCCCTTCTCCACTGTTTCGACATTTTAATCACTACTTGTGTACCTGTCAGTATCACAGGAATCAATGTACTGGACGTCATTAGTATCTTCAGAGTTGCTACTGTTCTCTCCCAATATTTGACGTTTGACTGAAATCTTTATTTCGTTTTATGTATGGTTTTTTGGCAGTGCTGTGATCTTTCGTCTTCTGCTGCTGCATCTAACTGTTGTTCAACTGGTGTACTGGTAGGGACAGTTGATTTCCCTTTATTTCTACCTCTTGCTGTATTCCTTGCACCAGTCTTAGAATATGGCCAAACTTGTACTGGATGTGTAATTTCTGTTTGCTGATCCTGTCTGTTGCCCACGGTTCTGCGTATTGCCATCTGCAAGTTTGCTGGTATCTTCTGCCAGTGAATCAGCTGCTGTTTTTGCTGAGTCGGTAGTGATCTACCTGTTACATATGATGACAAGAAAATCTTGGTCGGTAAATATGTTTAAGTTCAATAAGACTGAGACGAAAGTCTTTCAAAATCGTGGAGACAGTAAAAGCCAAAAGATATGCTATCCCTAAAAGGCTGTAATGACTTATATTTTGGGGCTACTGGCAGGTGTTCCTGCGAATCACTCGTTACATTCATTCAAGAGCAACTTTCTGTGGTTAACTGAATTGGTTCACCTAATCCCAAACATTACTGGTCCACTTAACCCCACCTTCACTTTCTCACAAATCTTCAAAATAGCGGGAAAATAACTAAACGAACAGTTTGTATTTCATGGAGTATCATATGCAATAAACACTGAATTTAACGCAAACAAACAAAACTGCATGCTGTTAGCAATTAAAATTTTACGACAATTTGTTTGGTGCGAAAAAAGCTACTTTCGCTGGTAGATTTCTCATTTTAAAATATATCTGTGAATTTAGTTAACATAGAGCAGCCATATACTGTCCAGTAGTACATTCAATCTAAGGCAACTACTTTATGGTACAAAAAAATTGTACCTCTTGAATTGTTAATTAATGTGATGGTCCAATTAACTCTTGGGTTCACCTAACCCCAGCCTTCCCTACTTCCATCTCTGATGTTGTAACGTATCGATAATGCACTCCTTAAATGTCGGTGTGCTCCCAGTAGCTGAGTGGTTAGCACGACAGAATATCAGTCCTGTGGGCCCAGGTTCCATTCCCGACTGGGCCAGAGATTTTCTCCGCTCAGGGACTGGGTGTTGTGTTGTCTTAATCATCATCATTTCATCCCCATCGACGCGCAAGTTGCCGAAGTGGCTTCAAATCGAAAGACTTGCACCCGGCGAATGGTCTATCCGACGGGAGGCCCACGTCACACGACATTTGCATTTACTTGTCGCTGACTTGTGGAAGCTTCGAAGCCGGTCTTTCCTCTGAGTGAGCGTTTCCTTGCTGTAAAATGTCCAAACGCTCCGGCAGTAGAGGTGAGGCGCCGTTTTGGCGTGTGAGGAAGAGTCGGTGTTGAACTCCTGCACCAGGGTCGCAACGGTCGCGAACCAATAGCATGAAGAGTTTGGTGGAATGGTGATTAACAGTTGAAACTGTTTTGTCACATTGTATAAGGAAAGTGTTTCTGTGCTCCAGTTATTTCACGAAAAGGCGAGCGGGTAGATTTATTCCCGAAACAGTGTCGTGTTTGTGTATCAGTGATTGCCGTGGAGATAATTGAACGTAAATGGAAAGTGTTCCGTGATCAGCGGTTATCTGTTTAATTAGTGTCGGTTACATGAGTGTGAATATAACACAAATTACTCATGAAATGGCTGTCAAATACGTACTTACATGATTTGATGCAGCTCATCGCGCTGCTCTATCCTGTACAAGTTTCTTCATCTCCAAGTAACTACTGCAACCTATATCCCTCTGAATCTGCTTACTGTATTCATCTCTTGGTGTCCCTCTACGATTTTTACCCTCCACGGTGCCCTCCAATACTACCTTGGTGATCCTTTCATGCCTCAGTACATGTTCTACCAAACGATCCCTTCTTCTACTCTAATTGTGCACCAATTCCTCTTCTCCCCAATTCTACTCCGTAGCTCCTCAGTAGTTGCGTGATCTACCCATCTTCACCATTCTCCTGTAGCACCACATTTCGAACGGTTCTATTCTCTACTTCTCTAAATTATTTATCGTCCATGTTTCACTTCCATACATGACTACACTCCATAGAATTACTTTCAGAAAAGCGGTCCTAACACTTAAAACTATACTCTATACTAACTAATTTCTCTTATTCAGAAACGCTTTCCTTCCCATTGTCAATCTGCATTTTATATCTTCTCTACTTCGACCATCATCAGTTATTTTGCTCCTTAAATAGCAAAACTCATTTCCTAATGTAATTCCCTCAGTATCACCTGATTTAATTAGACTACATTCGATTATCCTCCTTTTGCTTTTGTTGATGTTCATCCTATAGCCTCCATTCAAGACACTGAGCATTCCGTTCACTTGCTCTTTCAGGTCGTTTGCTTTCTCTCACGGAATTACGAAATCTTCACCAAACCTCAGACCTTTTATTTCTTGTCCACGGATTTTAATTCCTACCCCAAATTTGTCTTCTGTTCCCCTTACAGCTTGCTCAATATACTGATTGAATAACATCGGGGAGAGGCAACAACCCTGTCTCACTCCCTTCCAAACCACTGCTTCCCTTTCATGCCCCTCGACTCTTTTAACTGCCATCTGATTTCGGTACAAATTGTAAATAGCCTTCCGCTCCCTGTATGTTGCCCCTGCTTCCTTCATAATTTGAAATAGAGTATTCCAGTCAACATTGTAAGAAGCTTTCTCTAAATCTACAAATGCTAGAAACGCAGGTTTGCCTTCCGTTAATCTATCTTCTAAGATACTTCATAGGGTCAGTATCGCGTCACATGTTCCAATATTTCTACAGAATCCATACTTGTCTTCCCCGACGTCGGCTTCTACCAGTTTCTCCATTCGTCTATAAAGAATTCGTGTTAGTATTTTGCAACCCTAATTTATTAAACTGATAGTTTGGTAATTTTAAATCCTGTCAACACCTGCTTTCTTTGGAGAGTGAGGGTATTCCACCTGTCTCCTACATCTTGCCCACCAGGAGGTTGAGTTACGCCAGGGCTGGCTGGCTCTCCCAGCGCAATCAGTAGTTCTAATGGAATGCTGTCTACTCCCAGGGCCCTGTCTCGATACGGTATCATATCCCTCATTTCATCTTCACCTACATTCTCTTCCATTCTCACAATATTGCCCTAAAGTACATCGCCCTTGTATAGTCCTTCTAAACACTCCTTCCACCTTTCTGCCGTCCCTTCTTTTCTTAGAACTGGACATCCATCTGAGCTTTTGATATTCATACAAGTGTTTCTCTTTTCTCCAAAGGTCTCTTCAATTTTCCTGTGGGCAGCATCTATGTTACCCGTAGTTACATAAGCTTCTACGTCTTTACATTTGTCCTCGAGCCATTCTTGCTTAGCCATTTTGCATTTCTTGTCGATCTCGTTTTTGAGACGTTTGTATTTCTTTACGCCTGCTTCATTTATGGTTTATCGATATTTTCCCTTTGATTAATTAAAGTAAATATCTCTTCTGTAACCCAAGGATTTCCCCTCGTTTTTTTACCTACTTGATCCTCCGCTGCCCTTACTATTTCATCTCTCAAAGCTACCCATTCTTCTTCTACTCTATTTCTTTCCTCCATTCTTGTCACTCGTTCCCTAATGCCCTCTCTGAAAGCCTCTACAACCCCTGGTTCTTCCAGTTTATCCAGATCCCATCTCCTTAAATTCCCACTTTTTTGCAAATGGCTCTGAGCACTATAGGACTTAACTTCTGAGGTCATAAGTCCCCCAGAACTTAGAACTACTTAAACCTAACTAACCTAAAGACATCACACACATCCATGCCCGAGGCAGGATTCGAACCTGCGACCGTAGCGGTCGCGCGGTTCCACACTGTAGCGCCTAGAACCGCTCGGCCACTCCGACCGACCCACTTTTTGCAGTTTCTTCAGTTTTAATCTATAGTTCATAACCAATAATTTGTAGTCTGAGTTCACATGTCTTACAACTTAAAAACCCGGTTCCTAAATCTCTGTCTTACCATTATGCAATCTATGTGAAACCTTCCAGTGCCTCCAGGCCTCTTACACCTATACAACCTTCTTTCATGGTCCTTAAACCAAGTGTTAGCTATGATTAAGTTACTCTCTGTGCAAAATTTTACCATGCGGCATCCTTTTCCATTCATTACCCCCAGTCCATTTTCACCTACTACTTTTCCTGCTCTTTCATTTCCTGCTATCGAATTCCAGTCCGCCATAACTATTAGATTTTCGTCTCCCTTCACTATCTGAGTAATTTCTTGCATCTCATTATACATTTACTCAATCTCTACGTCGTCTGTGGAGCTAGTTGATATATAAACTTTCACTATTGTGGTATGCGTGGCCTTCGTGTCTATCGAGCCTACAATAATGCGTTCGTTGTACTGTTCACAGTAGCTTTCCCACATTCCTATTTTTTATTCATTATTAAGCCTACGCCTGCATTACCCCTATTTCATTTTATATTTATAACCCTGTATTCACCTTACCAGAAGTCTGATTCCTCCTTCCACTGAACTTCATTAATTCCCACTACGTCTAAATTTAACCTATCGATTCCCCTTTTTAAATCTTTTAACCTGCCTACCTGATTAAGGGATCTGAGATTCGTCGTTCTGATCCGTAAAACGCCATTTTTGTTTCTCCTGATAACTACGTCCTCCTGAGCAGTCGCCACCCGGAGATTCGAATGGGGGACTATTTTACCTCCGGAATATTTTACCCAAGAGGACGCCATCATCATTTAACCATACAGTAAAGCTGCATGCCCTCGTGAAAAATTACGGCTGTAGTTTCCCCTTGCTTTCAGCCGCTCGCAGTACCAGCACAACAAGGCCTTTTTGGTTGATGATATAAGGCCAGATCAGTGAATCATCCAGACTGTTGCCCCTGCAACTTCTGAAAAGGCTGCTGCCCCTCTTCAGGAACCACATGTTTGTCTGGCCTCTCAACAGATTCCCCTCCATTGTGGTTGCAACTACGGTACGGCTATCTGTGTCGCTGAGGTACGCAAGCCTCCCCACGAAAAGTAATGTCCATGGTTCATGGGGGCAAGATGCAATAGTTTCACAAAAGCAATCAGAAATATTGGACGTTTGACCCGGATATTATTTGCGAACAGTCAAGGACCCATAACTTTACTTGAGTTAAGCAGTCGGTCGGTTCAGTGATCTTCCTTTATAGAAGTCCTCGTGACATTCCTCCGTTATGTATATGTAATACGCCGCGCGATTTTTCTAAGTTCGAGCAGAATATTTCACACGCGATTTTCTTTCACGTGGAAGCACATAAAGTGACCAAACATTAAACGAATGGAATTTACTTGTCTAATTCTTCATTTTACATGCTATCTGGGAAGAGTGATTTAAGATCATGTGTTCAGCACAGTGGTCCGGAATCGATTCTCCCAAGCAGTGTGTTCGTACATACAGCACCAGTCTCTCGACACGGGAAGCTCTCAATTCTGATTGACTGTTGGTCTCAACTAGCAATCAGAAATTTCTCCTAGATGATTCTCATGGCCAGATCCTGTCTTATCCAACCAGAATTCAGAAGGTACATTTACGTAAGCAAAACCATCAAGCTATTAGATTGTTTTTTAACTATAAACCAAATAAAGTACGAAGTAAATCCAAAATTAAATAACAAAATTACTACCTTCTTAACTTGTCTTCTGGCTGCCTTTTACAGAACGATGCTCACTCAAACGGATGCTCCTAAGATTTGCATTTCACATAGATCTTCACAAAATAAAACATTCCCAATTTCGAACGTCTCTCATTCATTCTCTCAATCACTCCCACACACTCACATAAAAAATGTAACTGAATATCAATTTTAAAATGTTTGAATATCACGTCAAATAAAAGTTGCAAATGTTATGTTAACTGGCTTTTGGCTACTGAACTTTTCATTATATCCATACGATATTGAAGGTTAATCTGTTGCTGTAACTAGTTCAATTTTGAAATACCAGAATGGTTTTTTATGATATTTAGGTAAAATTTTCTGTCTTCGAAACTATGATAAAAAATAAAATGAAATTTGGCCACTATCATTTTAGCAATAACAAAAAGCAATGTCTAAAGTCTCAACAGAATTGGAGAATAACTCATGTAGTTCACTTAGATTCATATGGAGTATAAATATTCGTACCATTCAGGCTGAGTCACTGCACATGCGGCATCTGACACGGATGCGTCAGCTGCGTCCTGACTAAAGGGAAGAAAAGAAGAAGAACAAGTTGAGCCACAAAATGAGTTAAGTAATGATCTCATACTGGGCTTGTTGGAATCATTTTATCGAGGCTGTCATCCATTAGGTCCGTTATGTGACTGCTAATAAGACAATATTTTTGTCTTTTGACAAATGTTAGTAATGTTAGACAGGAACTACTATAAAATCTTTGGGAAAAAACTACAACAATATGAGGCTCCTACACTAATACTGAAAGATGAAGATGGAAGAATGACACACAGTATCAAGCAAAATGCAGAAATCATGGCAAAAGCATTAAACAAACTTCTGAATTACGAGGAACCCAAAGAACCCTTACAAATCAACATAAATACCCCAATAAAAACCAAACCTAACAAACTAGACCCTCCAACTTTCCAAGAAGTAGAAAAAATTCTTAAAGAACAAAAAAATTATAAGCCATGTGGAGAAGATCAGGTTTTTGTTGAAATGTGGAAATATGCAAGTGACACAGTCAAGGCCTCCTTACACATGGCTCTAAGAAAAAATTGGGTAACAGAACGATTCCCCAAACATTGGAACACAGCTGTTATCCACCCACTACACAAAATGGGAGATAAGAGCACCCCAGGCAATTACAGAGGAATCTCTCTCAGAGATTGCACATACAAAAATTCTATCCAAGATCCTAAATGAAAAAATCAAGGAGCAATTAGAACAGGAGTTAGGGGAATATCAGGGAGGTCTCAGACCATGGAGAAGCTATGCAGAGCAGGTAATTAGTTTGAAACTGATTATGGCATACTACAAGAAACGGAACAAACCTCTGGCAATAACATTTGTAGATTTTAAGAAGGCATATGACTGTCTCCACAGACCTTCAGTATTAAAAATTTTGAGAAATCTAGGACTCCATCCAAAAGTAATTAAAATAATACAACTCGCTCTAACCAACAGCAAATCAAAAGTGAGGTTTAGAGGAGAAATATCGGAACCATTCCTCATAAAAACAGTCTTAAGGCAAGGTGACTGCCTATCACCATTACTGTTCAACTGTGCACTGGAATATGTAATGAGAGAATGGTACAAGGACAATCCAAGGTGATAAGAATTGGAAGTGCAAAAGATGACATTAGCTTAAATTGCTTGGGATTCGCAGATGATCTTGCTCTCCTAGCCAACACCGTGAAATCACTGTAAGAAATAGCAGAGAAAGTAGGCCTTAGAATATCATTTGAAAAAACGAAGATTATGCTAACTGATCCACCACTTGCAAACAAAATTACAATAGGAGAACAGGAAATCAAAATTGTTGATAAATTTAAATATTCAGGCGAAATAATAACATACAATCTAAATGAGAAGCCATCATGACATAATAGAATAAAAAAACCGAACTACGCAGATTACATTACCAAAACTACATACAACAAAAAAAGCCTATCTATAGATGCAAAATTAAAACACTTTAAAACAGTTACACAACCAGAAATAACATATGCAGCTGAAACTATCTTCAAAACAACTAATACAGCAGAAATTGACAGAATACTAAAAACAGAAAGAAGAATAATTAGGACATGTATAAATAAACAGTATAAAATAAATGGATATTGGAGAATAGCATCAAACGAAACAGTATATAAGAAAATAGAACCAGTCATGAGCACGATCAGGAAGAAACGCACCTCATTCGTTGGACATCTGATGAGAACTCCAGAAAACAGAATTAGTAAAAAAATAATACAAAAGTTGTGGAATAGCAAGAGCGACATTAAATGGATACAGAAATTAAGGAGGATATAAAAGAACTCCAAATTACAGTAGATGACCTAAAAAACAAGACAGAGAAAACCAGAAAACTGCAAGACCTGCAGCCAGACTACAAATGAAAATCAATAAAAGGAGTACAGGAAGAGTGGTCTCAGAAAGAAAATATCTGAAAGAATGAAGGAATATTGGCCAGACAGAAGAGCAAAACACCTTTCATATAAGAATAGACTCTAATAATTATATTAGCTAAATATCATATTAAGTTATTGTTGAGCCAAATTGTGTCCCTGTGTAACAGCTTGTATAAAACTTTGTATTTTTGAGTAGAGTGGTCCAATGAAGGCCATAAAATAATAATAATAATAATAATAATAGACATAATTGCTAAAAAGGAAGCAGAAAGCGAAAACAGTGATAGAGCTATGTGAACTGGCAGAGTAAATATAAGCACACTGAAAGGTATAAAAAGCTAGAAATAATTTGAAACAACTCTATGTTGTAACTAATGTAATTTCTGTTTGTGAATTTGTTATATTTAGTGACAACCATGGAGAAATCCAAGCCATCATCAATGCAAAGCGGGATGCTTACCTGTCCTTTGCTCAAGATCCGTCCTGCGCAGAAAAGAAAGCACACTTTCAAGAACTCAAGCAGAAATGTCAAAGTGAAATACGAGCAATCAAGAACAAATGGTGGCTTAAACAAGGATGTGTTCTGGCACCAACATTATTTGCATTGTATCTGGCAGCTATGCTTTACGAGACGCCCGTAAACAATGCAGGAATACAACTAAAGTACAGGTTCGATGGAGGATTATTAAACCAGTCCAGACTCCATTCAAAAAGGTTCACCAGTACCACTCGTGTGACAGAGCTGCAGTATGCTGATTACAATGCTTATCCAGCTCATTCACCTGCAGAGTTGCAGCCGTCAGTTGATTCCTTCAGCACGGCGTACGAACGATTTGGTCTCTCCGTCAATATTCCAAAGACAAAGGTGATGGCGCAGCCAGCTCCTGGCTCCTCCGTTCCTGATTTCAGCATATCCATTTATGATACACCCTTGGAACAAGTGGACCATTTCCTCTACCTAGGAAGTATACTAGCTGCTCATCTGGGAAAGATGTGGAGAATAGATTACGTGCTGCCCATGTATCATTTGGACGTCTTCCTGAGTAAAGACCTAACACTGTACACCAAACTGATGGTGTACAAAGCTGTAGTCATTTCCACCATGCTATATGGTTGCGAAACCTGGACGTTATATTGCTGTGATCTGAAGAAACTAGAACGCTTCAACCGACAGAAGCTATGATATATCATGAACCTGAAATGGGATGACTTCATATCGAACACGGCTGTTCTTGAGAAAGCAAAAATGCATAGCATGGAAGCTCTTATCATTGGGCATCAACTCAGATGGGTCGGACATGTCCAGTGGATGAAAAATGACAGACTTCCACGCCAAATGCTGTACAGCGAAGTGAGCACAGGTAAAAGGCCAGGAGGTGCCCCTCTCAAACGTTATAAGGACCAGTACAAGAAAAATCTGAAAAACTTGAACATCGATCCTAGTAACTGGTCCACAATAGCAGAAGATCGAAGTTGCTGGTGCTCAGTTACCTAAAATGCTCTTCAAAACTTTGAGCTGGAACGTCGAAGAATGGAGAATGACAAACGCCGGAGACGTAAACTCCTCCAGGCTCAGCCACGTCCTCCACCTTCCATCAGCTGTAATGTCTGTGGCCGCCTGTTCCACGCTAGGATTGGATTGCTAAGCCATCAACGACACTTCCACGCCTGAACCGTGACAAAGGAAATCTCAGGAGAGAAATGAAAACTGGGATACTAGTATCAGCCGACGACGACAATATTTAGTGAACAAAGAGCCTTCCGTGTTTACTTGTCAATTAGATGTAGGTTCTGTGTTGGCGGTGGATCTCAAACTAATATAGGCCAGGAGAGTTCAGCAGAACTGTACCACAACGTGACGTCCTGTTTCAGGCACGCAGTCGCCTCACGGGGAGGGAGAGGGCCGCGTCGTAGACGGCAGGCCCTCCGCGCTCGGCCAGTTCCCACACCAGGCTGTCGTCCTCGCCGACGGCCAGTACTTATGCGGCGGCTCGCTCATCACCAGAACCGCAGTCCTCACCGGCGCCTTCTGCACCGTCGGGTGAGCGGCGGCGGCAGCGGCAGCTGGGCTAGGAGGCCGCTTGTCTTGCGAGCGCAACAAGGGACGCCGCTTCATGATGTAATGTCTAATTTAGGGGGCTGCAGATGTATGCTCGTCTGGGAGAACCGCGTCCTACGTTACACTTCAATAAACTGTTGTTTCCAGTTTTCGAAGCTACGATTCCGATACTTCGCTATTTAACTATTACATGTGATTGTCACGACAAACGGAAGTGCGAATTAGTGCAAGGCTTCCAGATCATCAAGCGAGCTCACAGTACTGTTTTCCGTACACAGTTTAGCTGTGGACACTAAGGACGATCCGACATTACAACTCCAATGACGTATATTCAGAGTTAAAATCGATGATACTTAAAGTTGACTACTACCTATCGATAGAGTCACGAAAAAATAGTTTTAATTTAGTGCCATATCTGGTGTTATTTCTGATCGAGCTCGGTGTTGCTTTTTCCCAGTTTCGGTGCTACTTCGTTGCCAAATTCGTTTCTTGCCGATTTCGCAGTTATTTTTGGCCAATTTTGATGTTATTTTATTCGTTGTCTCTCTTAATTTTCTAATAATTTCAGTGTTTTTTTTCCAAATTCATTTTTTTGCCAAACTCTGTGTTATTTTATCATTATGGCGGTTTTTTCAGTTTTCAAGTTAGGTTTCTCCCTTTTCGATATTTATTTTTTTCCTAATTCGGTGTAATTTTTATGTAAATTCGGTGTTATTTTTTTGAAGGTACAGTGTTCATGCGAAATTCGATTTACTCGTTTCTGCCAGATTTTGTGTTACCCTTTTTTTGCCAAAGAGTGTTTATTTTGCCAAACAGAATATATGTTACAATCTAAGTCTTATACGAGAAAAATGGCTGGAATATAAGAACTGACATACATGATAACATATGTACCTAAGAAGTTGTAACCGGTTTTTTCATTAAACTTACTACTAATACACTGCTCGTGCAGTGTAATCATGACAGTGCAAATGAGCAAAAATTATATTTCTAGACATTGTGAAGATAAAATGGCTCAAATGGTACAAAATAAGTAACAAAATCTAACATATACATTACACATCATTCATTAAAGATAAAAAAGAAGGAAAAATAAATATTATTTGTGTACATACATTTCACACATTTCACAATTTTACGCAACTACACACAGAACACAGACCATTAGTACTCAACTACAAACATGTATAAGGACAGGGAACAAATCAACCAGAAACACATATGAAATCGGGAAACCACCATGGTTGGACTAACTAAAAAAAGTTATTGAATGCAGTCAGATAATTAGTTACTAGAAAACTCCTATTAGACAAACATTAGTCACCTGTCGGTCACAAAAAGAAACCAACCTTAAAATACCATCTTATATGAACAAAGAAAACAAAAAAGATACAATTATTAAGCAGATACTAAAAAGTAAATTCAGCATAGTGATTAAATAATGTCAAAAATGACGTGTTTTGTTCCCTCACCTACAGTGCTTTTGTTTAAACGAAACCAAAGTACAACTAAAAAAGGATTTAGATGAAGTTAGCAATATAAAACAGGTGAAAATGAAGTAACCAAAATTTTACTGAATTTTTATGATTGTCATTTACCTCATTATAAGCATATTACCTCTTATTACCATTGACTCACATACAGCTATTTTCATCAAGCCTTGTCTTATTTCCCCTCATTACAAACCATGTTACTTATTACTACCATTGCTTCTTATACTTTTACCTTTGTTCATATTTCAATAAGTACTAAGACAACTTCTCTACTTTATTTTTCTT
Source organism: Schistocerca americana (assembly GCF_021461395.2). NCBI lineage: Eukaryota > Metazoa > Arthropoda > Insecta > Orthoptera > Acrididae > Schistocerca > Schistocerca americana. The sequence goes on from NC_060127.1 coordinate 201,451,427, forward strand.
ATGTGAGCATCCCTCAGTGCCCCATATTATTCATCAACCTCTGTATGTTTCATCTTACTTCTTCAAAACCATCAACATCAGAAACGTGGCTGCAAAACCTAAGTACAAACTGTCACATCAAAAATTAAATTTCTCAAGAACACTAAGCAGAATGAAAAAGACTTGTTTATCTCAACTGTTCTTTCTCCTGCTTTGGAGCTTGATTTTGGCACATTATATCCCTAAACTTCATTTTCATCAAATAGTGTTGGCCCTAAAAGGAAAAGTTATCTCACCTGACATTGAAAGTTAAACTACAGTGCCGTGACGGAAAAAATTAAATTCAAGCGAAAAACTCTCCTGGAAAGATTGTATTACAAGAAAGAAAGTAAAAAGCTTCCATGTGTTCTTTTTTTCTATGTGTCACCCACGCAAGACTCAAATTTTTATCACTTGTTTCCATCAGCTGAACACTGATTACTTATTTCTGTGTAACAATCTTTAAAATACGTCTTTCCTGTAACTTTCTGGCAGATTAAAACTGTGTGCCAGACCGAGACTCGAACTCGGGACCTTTGCCTTTCTCTGGCAAGTGCTCTACCACCTGAGCTACCAAGCACGACTCACGCCCCGTCCTCACAGCCTCACTTCTGCCAGTACCTCGTCTCCTACCTTCCAAACTTTACAGAAGCAGTGCCTGTGTTATTCAGCAATAGAATGCAAAGTTCCTTCGAAAATGCATATCCAGTGTCAGCAGACAGGTACAATATTGCAGATATTCAGAAATACAATGGAAGGTTCCTTCATACTTGCAGGATGCTGAAACATCGATGGTATGTTCATAAATCAGAGCATTCACAGAGTGTGCTGTAAGAAATTATACTTCCACTTTTTGCCACCACGTCAAAATAAGCAGTCCGACCGTGACATGTTTCCTCCTGCTTTGATGTAAGCCTGCTGCTTGTCACTTGTTCCCGTAAGTTGATTTCTTTTATGAAGAGAGTGTTTGTGTAAAGGGTTAAGAAGGTTGAAGTTTTCCATACCAAACGCAATGACTATTGACAGCAAAGTCCATGCACTGCTGGTAAAATAGTTCTATCAGGATGGCAGCAACAGCAGCACTGCATTGGGGGAATACTGCCAACAGAAACAGCTGTGAAGAAATCTCATGTCAATAAATGGGCTAAAGTATTTGCTGAAGAATTTTGAAGGAAGAGGAGAATTGGGTGGTGCAGCACAGAGAGGGAGGTGGCGCAGTCCCACGGAAGTTGAAGTTGCTGCAGCTGTAACTGACCATGCAGAACATGCCTCACTTCCACATTTCATTAACCGATTGGCACTTTACTGAAATGTTTGTATCAACTGGAAACAAAACAAATTTGACCTATCGGAACGTCAGTGATACACTTGAGAAAAAGTAATGGTGGCATGTAATAAAGTCTCAGTTGTATCATGCCTAAAATCTTAATACAAGACTCATTCCTAATGACACACTGCATTTCGTATCAAAGAGATGTGATACCAACCACTTTCCACTACTTCCTGTTACACTAAAATGTTTTAACTTACTTAAAAGCTTATTGTAATTTCCTTCGTCTGTTGCCTTTGAAAGACCATAAAATACACCAGTAACCAAAATTGGCCACTGAATTAGGTAAGATCTCGCTAAATGTCTACACACTGAGTGGTTATAATTGAACTGCAGCTACTCACAGAGGTCCAGTGTGGGCTGTAATTATCACATGGCAGTGAAACTTGGTAGATACTATAATGCATTAACGGATAACCGATTTATGCTGGATAAAAATTAGTTCCAGTTTCAGCTACCAGGTGTAAAAAAAAGTATAGAAATGTTTCCATGTGTAACATATTAGGAATGGGGTGCGGACAGAAAAGGTCAAACAAGCGAGAAAGGTCTAACGTTGATATTATTTATAACCACCACTTACAATATTTGTTCAATACAAGCACCAGAAATGACAACAGGGCACTCCATCCATAAGACAACATGATCAACAGTTGCTCACAGAGCAGTTCTGGTGAAAGCTGAGCAACGTGTCCCTGTAAACTGGCCTTCAGAACAGGCAGCAATAACGATCTTTTAGCTTTTAGATATCCTCAGAGTTAAAAGTCTCATGGATCCATATCAGGTGAGCTTGCAGGCCATGCATCTGGAAAAGTTCTGGAGATAACACGTTTGTTTGAAGGTTGCACTGAGCAGCGGAATGAAGTGTTGCCCAATCTTGTATGCTTGGTTGGTTGATTGGGGGGGGGGGGGGGGAGGACCAAACAGCGAGGTCATCGGTCGCATCGGATTAAGGATGGAAGGGGAAGGAAGACAGCCATAGCCTTTAAAGGGAACCATCCGCGCATTTTCCTGAAACGATTTAGGGAAATTATGGAAAACCTATATCAGGATTGCTGGACGCGCGTTTGAACCTTCCTCCCGAATGCGAGACCAATGTGCTAACACGGCGCCACCTCGCTCTGTGGTATTGCAAGAAAACAGGGTATCCACGCAGTTGTGATTCTTCAAAGGAACAATGACATGCTGTACAAGTAGGTTTCCAGAACATACAGACGTGATGGTTCACCTGATAGACCCTTTGGGTGCCTTGTCTTCTAAGAAGAATGGGCCAAGAATAAAGTTGCTTGTCAATCCATGCCATACAGTCACATACAGCAAGTGCAACACCCAGTTGAACGGTACTCCAAATGCGGCAATCCTGTGTATTCACTGTATTCAGTGTAAAATCTGACTCGTCATTTCATAAAATATTTCCTGGCCACATCTCATGAACTTCGTTCCATGCGAAAAACCAAAGTGCCAATTCAGAACGATGCTGCACATCATGAGGTTCCAGTTACTACACAGTCTGTATCTTGTAGGAGTACCAGTTTAAAACAGACCGCAAAACTTTCCGTACTGTTGACCATGAGATGGACAATTCTCGTGACATAACACAGGCATTAACACTAGCCGTGGTACATCCTGTACGTTCAGTACAGCAACAGCAACCTTGTCAATAACTTCCACTGGGATAGGACATCTTCATCTTTCAGGTGACATGCCAAGTTCACCCGTGTTTCCGAATTTTGCTATCGATGTCATTAAACCATTTAATGACATTGGGCGTCTCCTCAGATCTTTGAGTCAGTGATACTTTCTCAATGTAGCCCAGTAGCAGGTGTTGTTGACATAAAACAGTTTCACTCAAAGCGCAAGGATTCTCTTCTCGATAGTCGTACCGTGCACTGACATCATGGCTTGCCAAATGAGAGCGTGGATGACATACCGCCATACAAACCGTGTACAACGCCAGATTTGCACGTGGTGGTCGAAATTAAAACATTTTTTTCCAGTGTAAATCGGTTCCGCATTTACGCGCTAGCATATCTAACAAGTCTCGCTGCCACACGATAATTACAGACCACACCGGACCTCCATAAGTAGCTACATCTTAATTATAACCCTCTGGTACTCATTACTTGTTTAACGAGCGATAAGGGACCTTCCAGATCATACACCGATTTCACAAACTGGCCTCCCACCCTCGCCCGTTGGAAGATCCTGTCATGTGCAGCTCCCATCCAGTTTCCTCCGAATCATATCTGCTGCAGGTCTGTCTGTAGCATATCCTCCCGTGTTGATCAGAAGCTTTGCAAGGGCCTCTTTCGCTCTGACCTTGCTACCAGTATTACTTTTGAAATAGCACCGTCGGTCATCTCACAATATCCTCAGCCCATTGTAGTAGCTCAACTTTTACTTTTTGTACTACATTACACCGGTTCATCATATCGTATATTTCTTCATTTTACAGTCTCCTCCAACCTGTTTCTTCCTTCACCTTGCCCAGAAATGTTTGTGATGCTCTTTCAAATACAATGTGTAAATAGCCATTATCTATTTTGTAATCATTTAAAATCCTAACTGAGTCATAGACAATATATGATTTGTAGTTAGATAGATAAGATTGTATTTGTGCGTGTCTTTAGATATACGAAAAGGTACCTATTACAGCTTTAGAGAGAAGCTGTGTTTCATTCTGCTCTGTAATGTTCGTGGCGTTGATTACCATTAGCTATACGCAAAAATTATTGGCACCGCCTGTCTGCTTTGCAATTGAAAATACATTTATTCTTGCAGACGTAAGAAGTTTACCATTAAACTGGGAAGCATTCATCGGGATAAGAACGAGAGCACATCCTGGATCGTGGTTGCGCACTGGGCTGCAGCCCACCTGGACTACAAAACGGAGGGCTATTTGAGCCATAATGTGGCTGTTATATTCCTGCCCGAGAAAGCTCCTCTCAGCAGTAAGTAATGCAAAAGTAGAGTAGCACTCTTACTTCATAGATACATAGCCCCTCTCAGCAGTAAGTAGTGTAAAAGTAGAGTAGCGCTTTTACTTCCTAGAGAGAGGGACATACATACATAGATAAAGTGACAGAGAGAGAGCGAGAGAGACAGTAGCGCAAGTCATGTGCTGCAGTCTGGCAAAGCAGTGTGTGCGGTCTGAAACCTATAGTTTCTTTTTACACAGTTCAGTCACATTAATGTGGCCATCACCTGTGTTCAACGTCAAAGTGCAATAACCACTCACAGGTGGCAGGTGGCAGCATTAACAGTGGAGGGTATATAAAGAGTTTTGAGTGGGGGGGGGGGGGGGGGGGAGATTGACAGCGCACCAGGTGCAGGTGTCATAATGCAGAAACAGCGATTTATCTGACATCCAAAACGGCTTCATCATTGCTTTTTGGGATAACATTGGAAGCATTGCCGAAATGGCCAAGTTTGTTAACTGTTCACATGCTACCATTGTTGAAGTACAACATGCATGGCATAATGGCGCTATCCAAAATTGGTCGTAAGGCTTCTGCTGTATACCATGGACCATATACGAACGATGACTGCGGCAAATAGATGTGCATGTGTTGAGCAACTGGTCACCCAGATAAACCAAGGGGCTAGCAACAGTATCTCCTCAATAACCGTTCAGCGAATGTTGCTATATATATGGGTCTCTGCAGCAGACGACTGGTTCATGCAGCCATGCTGCCTGCTCTTCATTGGTGACAGAGGCTGGAATTTGCTGAGATAGATGGCAGTTGAGCTGTACAGCGTGAAACGTCTGAAAGTAAACACCCTGCAACAATCGGCAGAAGGGTCTGGCCATAGAACAGAGTGTTATGGTCTTAGGAGAGTTTTTGCGGCATTAACTGGGTGATCTCGATATTCTGGAAGACACAATGGACCAACACAATCATGCTTCTATCCTTGGGAGCCGCGTCCACCACTGTCATGCAGTTCCTTTTTCCTCAACCGATGGTACCTACCAGCAGGGCAATGCAACATGTCACACAGCTCGCTGTGTACGTTCGTGATCCAAAGAAGCAGCAGTATTTCGATAGGTGTTTATGTTAATGTGACTGCACCGTGTAATATGATACATAGTTGCTTTTCTTTCAGTTCTTTGTTTATTCAGTTTATTTTTAATCTGTTTTATAGAAATTAACTGATTGTTCAACAATGGGTGAAGACTGGATGACTTTAGAATAAATGTAGCACCTAACATGGGTGCATGTCTGAAGACTGTAAATCATGGAAGAATCTATAGGTATGCAGTTTTTTTGTTTTTTTTTTTTGTTTTTTTTTTTTGTGGTGTCTGTGAAATCATCGTCGCTGCTGAACTACATTCAATGATGTCTTGTTCTACGTTGTGCACTGTAATATGCTAGGCCTACCCACAAGGTAGTCAAGGAGTTGCTATTGAAACCTGTATCACTCCTTGATGTGGGCTCTCCTGAGATCATCTGCTGTGTGAAGGAAGTTCCTGTGATATTGCACTGCAAGTTTCTTCCAACCCTAAGCGTTCTTGATTGGGTGTATGTCAGTAGATGTATTAGACCATTCCACAACTAGTGAACTTCCATGAGGATATAATAGGTTTTATAATATTTCTAATATTTCACAGATGAGAGACGATGTGGAATCAAATAAAGATCTGTGCTTCATCCAAAGTAAAAACTACCAGACAATAATACCTCCCTTTACAACCTATGTAGCGCCCAGTTAATAGACAGAAGAAAGCACCTAATATCGTTTCCATGGGTTTGCTGCCACTGGAGTGTACCACCACTTCAACCGACCTATTACTGTGTCTTTGAAATCCATTGATGGTATTCTTTCACCCTCCTCCCAAATCTATGAGAAGATTCTTGTGAACTGGATCGAAGTTCAGGGACTGGAAAGATACATTCTACACCGCAGCAAATAACTGATATGAATTGCAAAGTTGTTCACTACTTGTAGCTCTGAATTTCAAAGTTGTTCACTACTTGTTGCTCTTTTCACGAGTGATTTGCTGTACTGTGTCGCATATTTTCGCTGTTACAGTCTGCAATGGTTGAGGCCAAGCACTGTCATCATTGAGTTACTGGCCCTCATACGTAAGTTCTCACAGCATACACGAGACAAGGTACCATGACATAACCCAAGTGCCCGAATGACAGAGTTAAATTGTACATTGCCTTGAGCTACCCTGAAAACGACTGTGAACCACACGCGTTGATTTCACGTTGTTTGCCTATCTTGCACCCAGCTGTGACATCGACAACTTGTGCAACATTCCAGCTGCAGGGGGACCGATAGCCAAGCAGTTTCGTGCCTCTGCCCCCCTAAACCATCCAACCAACCAATTGGCTACCAGGATATTGTAACTACAAGCATTCTGACACAGGTAGAAACTCCCAGACACCCTACTTGACCTGGAACTTGGTCGTTGACCTTATTTATAAATCACGCATGATATCATTGATGATCTTGAACCACTGACATCAACATTGACATCAACTTTATAAGTGGGAAGTCAAGACCCTTCCTGATTTCCAACGAATCGTAGACAGTACGACCCACTTCAACTATTTTGGGGAAACCTGTTTTGTCCTGTGTTAGGAAGAGGCAAACGCATAAGGGCAGGGTCTATTAATCGTCGGTAGCTCGAACATACAGCAAATGATGGCAGCAAGGGACGGGAAGGACGCCAGATGCACTCAGTGTGTATGCCTTTTGGCCTCATTCAACATGCTGAAGACACAATTCCAGTAGCCACTGAGGGAAAAGTGTGCAACCAACTGCAGATTGTGGGGCATATTGGAATAAATTATGCCTCTCGTCTGGGCTCTGAGGCCATTCTTGGGTCATTCCTGCGAATGACAGACAAGGTTGAGAAGGCCAACCTTGTGTATGGACTTTCAACGAAGGTCACAATTTGCAGCATTGTCTCCAGTACTGATTGTGGCACTTTGGTAGTGAGCAGAGTGGAAGGACTGAAGCAGAGACTTTGAAAGTTCTGTGAAAAGCTAGGCTGAGACTTCCTGGACTTGCGCCATAGGGTTCAGAACTGTAGGGTCCCCCTAAACTGGTCTGGTGTGCACTACACATCAGATTCTGCTACTCAGGTAGCTGACTTTGTATCAATTGTAGGCAAGGCTTTTTAGATTAGCCGATTCTCCATCCAATCCAGATAACGATAGCTGTAAGAAACCCATAACTATTAGTGTAAGATCGGAAGCAATGCCACTTACAGGGGAGAATATTAAAATCCTAATGGTGAACTGCCGATGCATCCGCAACGAAGTGCCAGAGTTTCAAGCGCTCATGAAAAGCAGTAAAGCTCTCATAATACTAGGTACAGAAGGCTGATTGAAACCTGAAATTTATATCAGTGAGGTTTTTGGGGAAAATTTATGTATCAGCATCAAGTGTGGACATAAAGTAATAATTAGATCCTTCTATCACCCACCAGATTCATCTCCCGATATAACCGAAAACTATAGAGAAAACCTCAGTTCACTTGTACATAAGTCCCCCAATCACATCGTCAACCACGGCACATACTTTAATCATGCAACAATTAATTTGGAAAATTACGGTTCTGTTAGTTGTGGGCTTCTTAAGACATTCTGTCAAACATTACTAAATGCCTTCTCTGAAACATGCCTAAAACTCATTATGGAGATATATTGGATCTAATGGCAAAAAATAGACATGAACTCTTAGAGGACGTACACATCGAAACTGGTATCATAACCATGACACAGTTGTGGCAACAATAATTACCAGAGTACAAGGACAATTAAAACATGCAGAAAGATATAAACGTTCAATAAACTAGATAAAAACGTCAGTAGTGTCATATCTGTATAAGGAACTTCAAACTTTCAGCACAGGGCAGGAACATGCAGAGGAACTCTGGCTAAAGTTTAAATGAATAGTTGAACATGCTCTTGATATACATGTGACAGTAGAACAGTTCATATTGGGAATAACCCTCACTGGTATACAGTCACTGTAAAGTAAATTCTTAAAGAACAGAAATTACTGCATAGTAGGTGTAAAACAAAACGTAGAGTTGTAGATTGACAGATGCTCAGTGAAATGCGTTTGGCTTTCAATAGACCAATGTGTGATGCCTATGGTGACTACGCTGTCAGAATATTGTCAAGTGATCTTTCACAGAACGCAAGGAAATTCTGGTCATATGTAAAGGCTGTCCATGACACCAAAGTTAGTGTCAAGTCCCTAGTGGCCGGCCGGTGTGGCCGAGCGGTTCTAGGCGCTTCAGTCTGGAACCGCGCGATCGCTACGGTAGCAGGTTAGAATCCTGCCTCGGGCATGGATGTATGTGATGTCCTTAGGTTAGTTAGGTTTAAGTAGTTTTAAGTTCTAGGGGACTGATGACCTCAGATGTTAAGTCCCAGAGTGCTCAGAGCCATTTTTGAAGTCCCTAGTGAACGAGAAGGAACTGAAATTGAAGGTAGCAAAGCAGAAGCTGAAATGTTTAACTTCGTTTTAAAGTGTTCTTTTACAAGGGAAAACTCAGGAGTATTGCCCAGTTTGATCCTCATACCACTGAAAAGATGAATGAAAGAAGTATTAGTGTCAGTGGTGTTGAGAAACTGCTGAAATCGTTAAAATTGAAAAAAGCTCCAGGATTGGAGGGAATCCCTCTTAGATTCTATACTGAATTTGCAGCCAAGTTGGCCCCTCATCTGACTATAACATATCATAGATCAGTAGAAAAAAAACCAAGCTTCGTTCCTGAAAAGAGGCACAGGTCATACCTGCCTACAAAGAGGTTAGTAGAAGTAATCCACAAAACTACCGTCCAATGTCACTGATATCAACTGGTTATTGAATCCTAGAATATATTCTGAAGTCAAACATAATCAGATATCTTGAACAGAATGACCACATCAGTGCCAACCAGTATGGGTTTCAGAAACATCGATTATGTGAAAGCCAACTAGAACTTTTCTCGCATGACGTGCTAAAAGCTTTGCATGAAGGCAATGAGGTAGATGCTGTATTTCTTGATTTCCGGGAAGCATTTGACTCAGTACCATGCCTACACTTATTGTCAAAAGTAAGATCATATGTGGCATCAAGTGAAATTTATGACTGCGTTGAGACTTTGTGGTAGGAAGGACGCAACTTGTTACCTTGGATGGAGACTAACTGTCAGATGTAGAAGCAACTTTAAGTGTGCCAGGGGAAGTCTGTTGGGATCCTTACGGTTCATATTTGTACTAATGACCTCGGAGACAATATCAATAGTAAAATCAGGCTTCTTGAAGTTCATGCAGTTATCCACACTGAAGAGCCAAAGAAACTGACACATCTGTCTAATATCGTGTAGGGACCCCGGGGTCATGCTGAAGAGCCACATCATGACGTGGCGATGACTCGACTACAGTCTGAAGTTGTGTTCGAGGGAGCTAACATCATTAATCCTGCAGGGCTGTCCATAAATCCGTAAGATTATGAGGGATCGGAGATCTCTTTTGAACATCACGTAGCAAGTCGTATCAGATATGTTCAATGGCGTTCATGTGTGGGGAGTATGGTGATCAGCGGTAGTGTTTAAACTCTGTAGCAATTCTGGACGCATGTGGCATCGCATTGTCCTGTTGGAATTGCCCAAGTCCGTCAGAATGCACAATGGCCATGAATAGATGCAGGTGATCGGACTGGATGCTTACGTACGTGCCACCTGTCAGAGGGTCAGAGTTGTATTTAGACATATCAGGGGTCCCATATCACTCCAACTGCACACGCCCCACGCCATTACAGAGCCTCCATTAGCTTGAACAGTCCCCAGCTGACATGCAGGATCCATGGATTCATGAGGTTGCCTGCATACCCGTACACGTCCATCTCCTCGATACAATTTGAAACGAGAGTCGTCCGAGCAGGCAACATGTTCCCAGTCATCAACAGTCCAGTGTTTGTATTGACGGACCCAGGCAAGGCAGAAAGCTTTGTGTCGTGGAGTCATCCAGGGTACATGAGAGGGTCTTACCGATGATGTTTCGTTGAATGGTTCGCACACTGACACTTGTTGCGGAAGGGCTGCACTTCTGCCACCTTGAACGATTCTCTTCAGACATCGTTGGTACCTTTCTTGTATGACTTTTTTCCTGATCGCAGCGATGTCGGAGGTTTGATGTTTTACCGGATTCCAGATTTTCACGGAACACATGTGAAATGATCGTATGGGAAAACCCCCACTTCATCGCTATCTGGAGGACGCTGTGTCCCATCGCTCGTGTGCTGACTGTAACTCTAGTTTCAAATTCAATTAAATCTCAATAGCCTGCATTGTAGCAGCAGTAACCAATCTGACAACTGTGCCAGACTCTTGTCTTCTATAGGCATTGCCGTCAGCAGCGCCGTATTCTGCCTGTTTGCATATCTCTGTATTTGAATACGCATGCCTATACCAGTTTCCTAGGTTCTTCTGTGTATAATGAAATACTATTTAAAAGAATCTGTGTAAATATTCAGTGATATCCTAAGAAGGTTTCAAAGTGGTACAGAGACTGTCAACGTGCTTTAAATGTTCAGAAATGTAAAATTTTCACTTCAAAAAGCGAGGAAATGTAGTAGGCAACGACTATAATATTAGTCAGTCTCTGTTGGAGTAGGGCAACTCATGTAAATACCTGGATGTAACACTTTGTAGGGATATGAAATGGCGTGACCACACAGGTTCTGTCGTGGATAAAGCAAGTGGTAGACTTCAGTTTATTGGTAGAATACTGGGGAAGTGCAAACAGTGTACAAAGGAAACTGCTTACTAATCACTTGTGCGACTGGTTCTAGAATATTGCTCAAGAATGTAGGACCTGTACCATATAGGACTATCAAGGGATATTGAAAGTATGCAGAGAAGGGCAGCGCAAATGGTCACTGATTTGTTCACTCTGTGGGAGAGTGTTACAGAGATACTGAAGGAAATGAACTGGAATACTCTTGAAGATAGACGTAGACTATCCTGAAAAAGTCTATTAACAAAGATTCAAGAGTGTGGTGACCAGCGCTAGTGTTTAAGCTCAGAAGAGTGTTCCTGGAGCCACGCTGTAGCAATTCTGGACGTATGTGGTGTCGCATTGTCCTGTTGGAATTGCCCAAGTCCGTCAGAATGCACAAATGATTTCTCTAGGAATATACTACAACCCCCTACGTACTGCTCACAAAGCGATTGTGAGGACAATATTAGAATAATTACTGTACACACAGAGTCAATGAAACAATCACTCTTCCTGCACTCCCTAATAACTGGAACAATGAGACATACCGTCTACCATGCGCCTCACAGTGGTCTGCAGAGTATAAACGTAGATGTAGCGCAGTATTAAACATGAAAGACAAAAACGAAAACTGCAGGGTTGCAGAAATTGCGCAGTTGTGTTATTGCGAAATGAAACCGTGTCCTCCACCGCATATCTCCAATCAGTCACAATGCAGGACCGCTTATCTCCACCCAATTGTAATGCAGTATCAAAAATCCTCCCCCTTTCGGCAACGAATCATAGTGCAGTACTCCTTATCTCTACTCAGCCATAGCACAATATTAAAATTGTAAGGTAGTGGAAATAACCCAACTGCGTTAAGGGGAAATTAAAAACCACCCCCCCTCATCTCCAGCCAAACCTAGTGCAGTACTGAAAAATGAAACAAAAGTCCAGTATGGAGGTAACAGACCAGTTGTTTTCATTAGGAATTAACAGTGTCTCCCCCTACATCTCTAACCATATTATAATATTAAAAACTCAAGATTGTGGGAATAGATGAACTTTGTGCTTTGTACGCCTCCTCCTCTTTTTTCCAACAAATCAGAATGCAGCATTAAAATGATGTGCAAATATGGTGCCAGATATGCAGTAAAAATTGCGTAACCTTCACTTGAAAATCAAACATATTCACTGTTTCCGGTTTAAATTGTGTCAACTGACATAATTTATGTACAGACTAATTGTGTACTTTATACACCTCCCTTTCTTTTTCCAACCAATCAATGTGTAGTTTAAAATGATGCACACACTGCATAATATACCACCTCTCTCAAATCTCCTTCTATCATAACCTACAATTTTAGTCACCATTAAAATTAAAAGAGCAGACTGCACTAGTATCCCATCCGGCCTGTGGTCGAAAGTATTGAAACAACCGAAGTTATTTATGGAAAACTACATCATACATGTCTCTCGTCTCCCCCAATCAGAGCCTAAAATTACTATTACAATGTAACTCAATCTAGCCTGTTCTCAGAAGTATTCTAACTATAATGCAAAAATATGTGAAAGTATTTAAATTGCCTAAATTATCGAAAATTTTGTCAGTTATGTTTACATTACTGGCTTCAAAAAATAAGTACATGGAGTGGCCCACCTGTCATGTTGGCAACTTTTATTGGAACCTATACACATATACCATTCGCCATGGAATATTGGAACCAGTATGTAACACATTCTCTGTAAATCATTAAAAATCAGTGTTTGCCTATAGCATACAAATAATGACTTCCCACATCTCTACTAAATTATATCTTGCACTTCGTATTTCTGAAATTCTGTTTGATAAAGGTCATTCACTGTTTCTTTATTATTATTGTTAAATGTCTCACTTTTAAGACATTTTTTACAACCATGGTAGTGATAAACGGTATTAGTTTCTGTATCATAGCCAATTTAAAAGCGAAACTCCTCCCAACAGTCGTGACTCTCATTCGAATTCACGCCTCCTGAATTAGGACTATCAGCACACCTCATCTGACTGACAATTATGCTAGCTATAAGTGCTTTAAGTTTTCCCAATAGTATAACGTCATCTCCACAACTACTGTAGAGTTGTGTAGTATCATTACTTTTAACTATTCCGCCTTACTGCTTTCTCATTTCATGGCTGAATTCACCATTTGTGGCACTCACATTGCCCACAGACAATTCACTCTATTTCAGTTTTTAATTACCTAGGTTTTGCACATCATCAATACGTTTATCCAACTAGTACTGCGATCTCATTTAATACTTTGATTTCCCTTATTAAATATTTCTATCGGTTTCATAAATGTTTGATTTCATTCTGTTTCTCCAGTTCTTTGACAATTCGTTTGGCTTCTGAAGCATTCACTGTTACCTCTTTAATATCTATTGTCATTAATTATTGAGTAAGACCGTTATTCATATCTTTTCTGAATTCACCAAATATTTTTTGAAAATGTTTAAAAATTTCTCACCTCTCTTGTTGTCTCTCCCTTCCTCTTTCTTGCCCCTCTTATGGCCTTTCTTCTTCTCTCTCCCGCCTCGCCTCTTATGTTTCCTTACCCCTCTTTTCCTTTTGTTCTTCTGCCCTTTTAGTCAAAAAGCACTAAACGTTTCGTGGGTTACTTATATATATTATAAAGTCAGTTTATCATTGTGCTAAATTTGGTAGTTTCCATGCAGTCTATGGTTTCTGTAATTACTGTAATTTGTGCATTGTGATGACAGTTCAGTGTTGATACAAAATTTGTGGCTATATCCCTTGTACCTACACATGCACTACAGTCATGCAAAATCTTGATATTGGTTTGTCTTGTCCTTTTTCAACTCCATCATTTCTCATTCACTACTGTCCTGCATCACCATATGAAATTACAACAATCTATATCCTCTGTCAATTGAACCTCAAACATCTGCTCAGCTCAGCATAAAGTGGAACCCCATGGGCAGTATTCAAATTGTCTACATACTTACATGTAAATAAAATTTTAAGATAATCTCTTTCTGTTATTATAATACACAAGCTGATGTTTTCTAATACTAAAAATGTACTTTTGCAGCAGATCTGAATATGTGGTCTCTTTCATGGAAATAATCCTACATAAGTCCGGGACTTTAGTATTGACCATTTATTAAGACTTGTGTTAAATTATATAATTTTCCTGTAGACCTACTGCTGTCCACACCATACACAGTGTCCAAACAACCTGGCAGTACTCTCCAATAACCAGCCTCCTGCAGTTCTCCGTCAACACCGCTCTCTTTGTATTAGCTGTAAGAGAAATTAGTGCTGTTTTAGAAAGGAAAATATATTAATATCATTGGCAAACAAAAGAATAAAACTTTTATATTCCAGAAAGGGAAAGTGTGTCAGTTGCCCCGTTCACCCCTGGGCATTGGGCAGAATGGGATGGTAAGGACAAGGAGCTATAAAAACGTATAGAACTAGGGGAAATGCAGAATTTTTTTTTTTTTTTGCTCTACATTAGTTTCGTTTTAAGAGAGTATAAAGTTTTAATTACAGTATTCATCACCTGTGTCCTTTCTTAAGCTTGTTCATAGCCTGAAATAGCAACGATATGCCATTCTCCCTCTCCTAATCTATAACTTCAAGGTTCTTGGTGTGTGTTGAGTGACCATCGAAAATAAAAAGAACTGGGAAGTTTCTGATGCCTTAGAAAATTTCACAAAAAATGTCTCTGCTGTAATTCATCCATTGGTGCGTACCTCAGTCCAACTTCCTGTGGCAATCGTAGCTCGGATTCTTCTGTTTCTTCTTTTTAGGAAAAATTAGCGTCGGTGGCATCTAAGCTCATCTTGACCACCTATAAATAAGGCAGGTTGCAGTTTCAACCCTTTCTGTGGATAGTAACGATCTGACCTGAAGTTTCCCCTGGCAACCGCTGACTTTTGATTGGTCACCGAGAGCCTGTGTCATCGCAATTAAATATTTGAGAAGCCGTTATTTTGTGCTTCTCAAGTAAACTTGTTACAACTGGAAATAAGTATCTCCAGCTGCTGTATTAAAGCCCATGGCTCTTGCATCAGATGTTGCTTCGCGTTAGTGAACAGATAAAAGAGGATGTCTCTTAACGAATCCGCTAACTCAATCTTCGCCTGCGGTTTCATATTTAATCTGTGGACAATGCTATTTCTTACAGCGAACTGAGTAGCTAAGCTACGCAAGTCTTTCATTGTTAGACCGAACAACCTAGGTTTTATTGTTTTGAAGCAGTGCTCAAGTTCCTATTCGTCCATAAATACATTTCTAAACTTTCCAGCCATCTTTTTGTACTGTATGTTAACCAGAATAGACTGGGAAAGAGCAAATTGTTTGAAGCCTTCAAATACACCGACTTGATGGAAATAACATCGACAGGATTGTTCATTGCCTTAGTAGACAAGTATGTATACATTATCTTTGTTAAAAAATAATCAGGAATTCCAAGGCAGGAGCATAATATCACACAATGGAAACTTCACATATCAGTGCTCAACACGAAAATACATGGCTGCCTTAGCTGAAGAGTACCATGGTGATACAGTTCAACTTATTGCTGCTAAGTGGCAGCATCTCCTTCACTCCTGAAAATGTCGATATTGGTTCCGCCCCAGTACTCCGTTCTACCCTCGGTTCCACTATTTACATTGTGTATTTGTTAGCAACTCACATGTGGCTACCTTACGTGGCTATTGACATAGACATTTATTTATCAGACACGTGCAATGAGCAATAAATACTGTTATCGGAAATGAAAAAGATGTTTCAGTTTGCTTTACACTGTGGCTCAAGATTCACATTAAATCAGCATTAAAATATTGAGATGGAATAATTTTATAGTAATTAAGTGACTAAATTTACGTTATACAACTTTTGTTTGTAATTAATAGGAATAATATTCTTGTTTCATTTCCAATAAAACATCAACTTAACCTACGAGTTTCCTCTTTTTAGGCAATAACATTCTAACTAGCTCACAAAGATGCCATGCTTCTTATCTTTTCGCAAATTCTGTTCTCTTTATGGTCAATTTCGAACGTTAGTGGGTTTTCAGACAACCAAACAGTTAAATTACTTTTAAATTCAATTTCCTCTCTGACAACAATATTCGTAGCAGACTCTCGGGAGTTCATTGACTTCATATCTAAAAAAACACGTTGTCACTTTGACGTATGAGCTCACAGCGTTTTATTACTCTATGTGAGTCATTCAAAAAGTCCCTCAACAGAATATACCGTCTCTGTATCAGCAGCTGCTTTCTGTTTCCTGCACTCGTTTCCTCTTAGCGTTCATAGAACTCGTCTGGGCTCACATCATCCATATATGCAAAAAAAAAAAAAAAAAAAAAAAAAATGCTTTAGAATCTTATTTCATGAGCTGGCATACATCTACGTCTATATCGCTGCTCTGCAAATTACACGTAACGCTTGGCAGAAGGTTCGTCGAACTACCTTCACACTACCTTCCACTCTCGAACAGCGCGCAGAAAACACGAACACCTACATCTTTCAGTGAGAGCTCTGATTTTCTTTATTTTATTTTGATAATCGTTTCTCCCAATGTAGGTCGGCAGCAACAAAATATTTTCGCATTTTGAGGAGAAACTTGGTGATTGAAATCTCGTGAAAATGCCCTGCTGCCACAAAAAAAGCCTTTATTTTAATGATGTCTTCCCCAAATCCTATATCATTTCCGTGACTCTCTCTCCACTATTTCTCGATAGTACAAAACCTATTTCCCTTATCTGAACTTTCTCGATGTACTGCATCAATCCTATTTGGTAAGACTCCCACAGCACGCAGAAAAAGAGGACGGACAGGCGTAGTGTAGGCAGTCTCTTTACTACATCTGTTACTCTACCTATAAAACGCAGTCTTCCTCACACCACTTTCTATTTCTTCTTTCCAAATTAAGTTGTTCATAATTGTAGTTCCTAGGTATTTAGTTGAAATTACAGCCTTAAGAGTTATTTGATTTATCGTGTAACCGACGTCTAATGGATTCCTTTTAGCACCAGTGTGGATGACCTCAAACTTTTTATTACTTAGCGTCAATTGCAAATTTTACCACCACACAGATATATTTCCCCCATGAACCACGGATCTTGCCGTTGGTGGGGAGACTTGCTTGCGTCAGCGGTACAGATAGCCATACTGGAGGTGCAAACACAATGGAGGGTATCTGTTGAGAGGCCAGACAAGCTTCTGGTTCCTGAAGAGGGGCAGCAGCCTTTTAAGTAGTTGCAGGGGCAACAGTCTGGATGATTGACTGGTCTGGCCTTGTAATATTAACCAAAGCGGCGTTGCTTAGCTAGTACTGCGAATGGCCGAAAGCAAGAGGAAACTACAGCCGTAATTTTTCCCAAGGGCATGCAGCTGTACTGTATGGTTAAATGATGATGGCATCCTCTTGGGTAAAATATTCTGGAGGTTAAATAGTCCACCTTTGGATCTCCGGGTGGGGACTACTCAGGAGGACGTCGTTACCAGGAGAAAGAAAACTGGTGTTCTACAGATCAGAGCGTGGAATGTTAGATCCTCGTAATAGGGCAGGTAGGTTAGAAAATCTAAAAAGGGGAATGGATAGATTCAAGTTGGATATAGTGGGAATTAGTGAAGTTCAGCGGCACAAGGAACAAGACTTCTGGTCAGATGAATACAGGGAGATAAATACAAAATCAATCAGGGGTAATGCAGGAATAGGTTCAATACTGAATAAAAAATAGGAGCACAGATAGGCTACTACAAACAGCCTAGTGAACACATTATTGATGAAATGTGTGATGAGATAAAAGAAATTATTCAGATAGTGAAGGGAGACGAAAATTTAATAGCCATGGGGGACTGAAATAAAAGAGGAAGACACCTGGTAAAATTTTGCTCAGAGCATAACATAATCACAGCTAACACTTGGTTTGAGAAGAAGGTTGTATATGTGGTAGAAACCGGGAGACACTGGAAGGATTCAGATATATAATGGTACGACAGAGTTTTAGGAACCAGGTTTTAAATTGTAAAACATTTCCAGGGGCAGATGTGGACTCTGGCCTCAATCTATTGGTTCTGAACTGTAGATTAAAACTGAAGAATCTGCAAAAAGGTGGGAATTTAAGGAGAGGGGACCTGGATAAACTGAAGGAACCAGAGGTTTTGAGAGAGAGCATCAGGGAACGATTGAGAAGAATGGGGAAAAGAAATGCAGTAGAAGAAGAATGAATAGCTTTGAGAGACGAAATAGTGAAGGCAGCAGAGGATCAAGTACGTAAAAAGACCAGGGCTAGTAGAAATCCTTGGGTAACACAAGAGATATTGAATTCAATTGATGAAAGGAGACAATATAAAAATGTAGTAAATAAAGCAGGCAAAAAGGAATGCAAACGTCTCAAAAGTGAGATCGACAGGAAGTGCAAAATGGCTAAGCAGGAACGGCTAGAGGGCAAATATAAGGATATAGAAGCATGTATCACTAGGGGCAAGCTGGATACTGCCTACAGGAAAATTAAAGAGACCTTTGGAGAGAGGGGAACCAGTTGTATGAATGTCAAGAGCTCAGTTGGAAAACTAGTTCTAAGCAAAGAAGGGAAGGCAGAATGGTGGAAAGAGAATATAGAGGGTCTATACAAGGGCAATGTACTTGAGGGCAATATTATTGAAATGCAAGAGGATGTAGATGAAGATGAAATGTGGTATGTGATACAGACTGAAGAGTTTGACAGAACAGTGAAAGACTTAAATCGAAACGGGGTCCCAAGAGTAGACAACATTCCATTAGAACTACTGATTGCCTTCGGAGAGCGAGCCCTGACAAAACTCTACCATCTGGTGAGCAACCTGTATGAGACAGGCGAAATACCCTGAGAATTCAAGAAGAATATAATAATTCCAATCCCAATGAAAACGGGTGTTGACAGTTGTGAAAATCACTAAACTATCAAATTAATAAGTCACAGATGCAAAATCTAACACGAACTCTTTACTGACGAAATGGAAAAACTGGTAGAAGCCGACCTCAGGGAAGATCAATTTGGATTACATAGAAATGTTGGAACATACGAGGCAATACTGACCCTAAGACTTATCTTAAAGCTAGATTAAGGAAAGGGAAACCTTTCTAGCATTTGTAGACTTAGAGAAAGCTTTTGACAATGTCGACTAGAATACTCTCTTTCAAATTCTGAAGGTGGCAGGGGTAAAATACAGGAAGCTAAAACTATTTACAATTTGTACAGAAACCAGATGGCAGTAATAAGAGTCGATGGGAATGAAAAGGAAGTTGTGGTTGAGAAGGGTGTGAGACTGGGTTGTAGCCTAGCCCCGATGTTATTGTATATTGTATATGTATTGTATTGATGTTATTATCTGTATATTGAGCAAGCAGTAAAGGAAGAAAAATGTGGAGTAGGAATTAAAATCCATAGAGAACAAATAAAAACTTTTTGGTTCGCTGATGACGTTGTAATTCTGTCAGAGATAGCAAAGGACTTGGAAGAGCAGTTGACTGAATAGATAGTGTCTTGAAAGGAGAATACAAGATGAACGTCAACAAAAGCAAAACGAAGATAATGGAATGTAGTTGATTTAAATCAGGTGCTGCTGAAGGAATTAGATTAGGAAATGAGACACTTAAAGTAGTAGATGAGATTTGCTATTTGGGGAGCAAAATAAACTGATGATGGTCGAATTAGATAGGATGTAAAATGTAGACTGGCAATGGCAGGGAAAGCGTTTCTGAAGAAGAGAAATTTGGTAACATCGACTATAGATTTACGCATTAGGTAGTCTTTTCTGAAAGTATTTGTATGAAATGTAGCCATGTATGGAAGTGAAACATGGCCGATAAATAGTTTAGACAAGAAGAGAATAGAAGCTTTCGAAATGTGGTGCTACAGAAGAATGCTGAAGATTAGATGGGTAGACCACATAAGTAATGAGGAGATACTGAATATAATTGGGGAGAAGAGGAGTTTGTGGCACAACTTGACTAGAAGAAGGGATCGGTTGGTAGGACATGTTCTGAGGCATCAAGGGAATACCAATTTAGTATTGGAAAGCAGCGTGGAGGGTAAAAATCGTAAAGGGAGACCAAGAAATGATACACTAAGCAGATTCAGGATGTAGGTTGCAGTAGGTACTAGGAGATGAAGAAGCTTGCACAGGATAGAGTAGCATGGACAGCTGCATCAAACCAGTCTCTGGACTGAAGACCACAACAACCAAAGAACAGATATCTTCTCTAAGTCGTTTTGTAATTTGTTTTGATATTTTGATGAATTTGCTAGACGATGAACGACAATATCATCTGCAAATAATCTTACACAGTCGCTTAACTACCTTGGAGAATGCCAGAAATCGCCTTCGGTTTTATCGATGACTTTCCATTAATTACTACGAACTGTAACCCCTCTGACACGAAATCGTGAATGCAGTCCCATAACTGAGGCGATATTTCATAAGCACGCGATTTCATTACAAACCGCTTGTGAAGTATTGTGTCAAAAGCCGTCTAGATATCTAGAAATACGGCATCAATTTTAAATTCCTTGTCGATAGCGTTCAACACTTCGTGTGAGTAAAGAGCTAATTGTGTTTCTCTAGAACGACGTGTTGCGTAAGTGTCAATATGTAACGCTACCGCCCTGCTCGGACGTACGTTATCTCTATAAAGCCTGTACTGCAATAAGTTCACGGGCTTCACCTTATAAACAAGGATTTTAGTACATTAGTTGACCGCGCGTACCTAATAGAAGCAAGATCGGACTTATACTCAGTCAATAACTACAGTGATGCAGTCAAGCAAATGTAAAGTATAATTACTCTTTCGCATGGACAAGAAGTACACACAGTAGATGCTACCTATAATTAACAATTCGGTCGCCAGCCTACTTAGGCAATGAGTGAGTTTTTCCTTGTACAAGTGGGTGCGTGTACAAGCATAGTAACTCGTAGTAATGAAGCGTTATATGGCAAAGTTTGGAACCGGAAAAATCCACTGAACTAAAGTTTTCTCTTTTTGTACTAATTTGGACGAGCTAAATTTACACAACACCACACAGCAATGATTACTACGAACTACATTTTTGTATATTGATCAGACTGAAATCGGGCATAGATTGCCCTAGCATTAGCAATCTCGAAAGTACGCACACTATGTCACTATTAAGGATGGAAAAACACTAATACACTTAGGATTAATATATAATTTAGCTTTACTGGTCAAATCTGACCAACACATTTCAAGGTTTGAAAGAATGGACAAGAGAAGGGGGGGGGGGGGGGGCCTGAAACTTTGATGGTCGTTATACTGAAACTATTAAGTACTGAAGGCAAATTAACACCCAAAATTATCAATCTCTGGATAACTACTCTTTTGTCTCACTTTTGAATTATTTAACTGTCATTATTTCTGTCTCAGATTAATTAAATAACATCGCTAACTCAATTCAAAAAAACTCTCTTCCAATTTAGTCACACTTTTGTTCTTTCTCAACATTTGCAATAACACTCATAACTTTAGATTCCTTTAAAGCATAGATTAATCTGCTGATAATTTTCATTAACACAAACATTAAACTTTCAGTTTAGGATACTCGGGTTGCACAATACGAGGTAAGGATCCTGTCTAGGTCAGTGATCAGGATAAGTCATGGCTAAAGCAATTCTGGTAAAAGTCACGTTATTATTGAACAGTTAGAAACAGTTTCGACACTGGTCCACACAGATACACTTCTAAAGATGAAATAAATGTTTGACCTGTGCAAGTCGGTGCGGCGGATGGCGGGCAGCGAGATAGCGGGCAGCACGGCACACATACAAGCACGGCTAAGGCTCTCACTGCAGCGGCACTTTCCTTCTTCTTAGCGTCGTTATCTTTCCAACTTTGTGCCTCAGAATATAGCCATGCCAAGTAGTCGTCGGAATCGGTTCATCCGAGGCTCAATGGAATCCACTTTCCCTGGGTAGCCTCCACGGTACAGTACGTGTACTTCCGACTGTAGCTCGCCTCCCACTGTCATACTGTGCCCGTTGTGCCGAACCGCGCCAGTGTGCGTTTTCCCGCCTCGCCTGCCTCCACCTTTTCCCGCTCCCCTACAGGTAGGGTATTCACCACAGGTTTTCTACTACACATATCCTAATGCATTACCTACGTATGGACCAAGTGTATAAATTACAATTTTCACATCTTACAATAGTTTTAACATTAAATACACTTTCCTCTGATTACCACATTAATTGAAATCTAACATAAATAATAATATTCATTTCAAAAGTTGCTCACATTCTCTCTAACATAACGATACGAACCGAAAAAAAAGTTCAAAAAATTGCTTACATTAATTTATCTAAATTCATAAAGAAAAAAATTATTATAAGTACAGTTATCGTTACACATGCCCCTGTTTCCAGAAAATTTTCTTAAGTCCAAATTTTATGGGAACACTAAATCTTACAATTATACAGTGGTTCTGAATCTTTACTTAAATGTCCAAAAAGATTTACACTACATATTTCCTTTTACTCACTGTATATAGGTTTACACTTTTTTAACACTTCAAGAATAATTACTTGTCATTTACTCAAGTGCCTTTTGCACAGTCCAACTTCCCATCATAACATCACTAAAATAGCAATTTAATCATTTTTTCTAAATTTCCCAAAGAAATAATTTAAAATTCTGGAATACAAACATTTAACTACAAAAACAATTGCATATTTTGTATACACTATAAGATAATTTGTCGCTGCTTGCTTTGAATAGCAGTCCATTTTATTACTTACTAAACAAAACACACACACATATATTCAGAAAATTAACTACACATATTTCCTGCCTATGATGCGGATTTAGGGCAGTCCTTTTCACTTCTTATTGTCACATCTCCTGGATCACATTTACAATTTTCCATCGATTATTTATCTGCCTTCATTGGTATTTGGCAGTCCTTCATATTATGGTTCATACACTGCCCACTTTCATTTTTGACAGTCCCATCTTTTATCTGGCTGATAGCATTTATCCTTTCTTTTCAGTCCTTTTCTCCATACATTTTTACAGTTACAGTACAATTGGTAATCTGAAACTCACATAACTACATTAGCACACTTTCAAGGGTATACAGACATTTACAAAGATTAGATATATTTAGAATAACTTGGGTCAGCATAAGATACAGCACATTTACTCGTTCCTAGGAACATACAGTTTCAGGTCCACAATATTTCTTACACCTAAAGGTCTTTTGGATTTTGGGTAGATCAGGTAGTAAGCATTGTCGTGTGGAATATTCTGTATTATATATGGTCCATTATAAATATATTTAAATTTTGAAATATCATGGTTTAGTTCACTAGACTTTTTGTGGGTTTTTAAAAGAACATAATCTCTAATTTTAAATTTTGAAACTTTTAAATTTTTATTGTGTCTTTTAGATCTAGATTCAGCTTTTTGCTTTGCCCTTTTTATCACCAATTCTTTCTTTTGATCCAATCCCAAACTTGTACAAGGTGGAAACTCTAGTTTTTCTTCAATTAAACTTTTACTACTTCTGCCTAACAAAATGTCTTCCGGTGGAAATCCTGTAGTTTCATGATGTAATGTGTTCATGACATTCTCAAAATCCGATATAAACCTGCCCCAGGCTCTAATTCAACAAAACAATAATTCACTTTCAGATAACACTGAGTTACAGTAATAATAAAGTCATGCATAATAATAATAATATATACAAATACAGCACCCTGCCCCCAGTCTCTTTATTAACAAGGCAGTCTTTTATGGTTCATTAAACAGTGACTTAAGTCTGGTGGCTTTTTCGATTTCTGGAGTTCAAAGTCTTTGCTTACTTGAACTCTTTGCAAAATAAACACTGAGTCGTCCGGTGGTTCTTTCTTTCTTTGTTCGGTCTCAACGTCTGGATTTTGCTTTGAAGTTTCTTTATCATTAGGTACAATACCGCAATTAACTGCATCCCTATTCTTTTCACTGATTTTCTCATACCCTCTTTCAGTAAAAGTATATTCATTTTCCTCTGCACCTGAAAATTCATCTTCACTAGATTCACCACTACTCTCTTCCTCAACATCAGATTCACTTAAGTACGCTACTTTTGCACAATAGGGGGAGTTAGTACATTCATTTTCGTCTGTATTTGTGTATCTTTCATCATCCGAACTATCGTCGGAATCCGACCATTCCGGATCGCTTTCAGGTTCTAACATAAAAGCTTTTCTGAGACAGGCACTAAGTTCTTCCTCTGTATTGTCGTCAGGCTTGGATTTTAATTCAACCTCCTCTTTTGGCAAAACGGCCTCAGCATCAGCTTTATTTACATCTACTGTGACTTCATATTTAGTGTAATCCTCGTGGACTTTACTTACTTTCAGGTAATCACCTACCCCTTCTCCACGGTGCCTCTCGGTAGCAGCTTGCACTATTGGCGGACTGTTAGCAGAAGTTATTTCTTCGTCAATGCTGAGGATTTCATCCTCCAAATCCTTCCTATCATTAACCTTCCTCCTATCGGCAGCACGCGTACTTTGCGCGGCGCTATTTATTCTCCCCTCTTCAAATTTGGGCCACGTCACTTTATGGACGTCCCTACTATCTCTCTTTCCACCAACTAATTTCTTCGCCTCATACTCCCTTTTAAAATCCTCCCACTCACATTGCTTTAGGCCCTTGTACAGATCATCGATCTGCACACGCCAGTCAGTTACTTCTGCTAATTCATCCTCGCCTTTTATCTTATCGCAAATACTGCTAACCGCACCTCTCTGTGTATTCACAGTTTCATTTATTGTTTCCTTTGCCACGGAATTATCACTCGTAAAATTTTCATTAACTCTGACGGCTATGTTCGTACCTACTGCTGCCGTATTGCTAGCGGCTTCTTTCCGAACAGATGTTCTGCTAGGCTGGGCCGTTGCCCTCTGATGTTCCACTCGCCTGTTAACATGTAGCGCTCTGTGCGGCAGAGATGACTCATTCTGGCTCGCACAACACTTTGCGGCGTTCCATGTCCGACCCTATCCTGTCTCATTACATTACGGTCGGTCCGATATCTTTTCTTAAATCGGGGCCGGTATGTATTGTCCGCTTCCGTTTGGCCCGCAACGTTCGCGGAAATCAGTTTCCCGCGTCGTTATTATTTTGCGCGGTATACTCTCGACCGCGACCTGGATAATTTCCTCTGCCTCTTCCTCTGCCTCTTCCTCTCTGTATTATATTGACGCGAAATCCATCGCCGTCATTTCTTTCGTCATTGTTTCGGTTATTACGGTTACCAAAATTTTGATAATTGGTACGACTTTCGCGCCAATGATGTTCGTCTTCGACTCTTTCGAGAAATGCTTGGAAGCTGCGATGATTGCTTCCTACATACCTCTTTGAATCTTCTGGAAGCTTTTTATATAACTCCCAGATAATTTCTGAATCTGACCTTCGGCCTCTTAAGTGTGTCAATTTTCGGTACCAATACTCACAGAAATCTTTCAAAGAATTCCTGCCCCTGTTATCATGCTGTTTGGCCATGATGAACTCCCGCCATAAACGGTCCTGCTTTTGTTCAGACCAATATTCTTCCGTAAATCTCTCCCTAAATTCTTCGAACGTCATTCGTTCGGTATTTAAATTTATCCCCCAGCGCTTAGCATCACCCGCTAAGGCGCTAATTACAACGTTTATCTTTTCCTGATCAGACAAGTGCTCAGGAAATACTCTCTCGCAATTTTTAATAAAATCTAACGGATGCCACCCGTTATGTTTCTTGGCTGGATCGAAGCGTTCCTCGCCTTCTAACAGCTTCGTAATTGGTGTGCCATTACAGACAACACCAGGCCTATCTTTAATTTTGCTCTCCAGATCGAAAATTCTACCTTGAATTTTCGTAGTATTTTGTTCACAATTTTGAACACATCCGGTTACTTTTTTACTTAAATCCCTTTCAGTGTCTAAAACTACCTTTTTCAATTGTGATATCCCGTGTTGACATTCGTTTACGATCTCAGTTTTAAGACCGAAAACTTTTTCGTCTACCTTAGTTTCAACCAGAGGTTCTACTTTCTCTTGAATGTTGAGAATTTCAACATCGAATCTACTATTAATGTTTCCAATTTCCTCCTGCATAGTATCTATATTTTTGTTAATGGTATCAATTTCAAATTTCAGAGTATTTACCACAGAACTTAAATTACCCACTTTTTGTTCTACCTGTTCTATTTGTTTACTAATTTTAATTCCCTGTCCTTCGACCTGTGCTTTAATCTGATCACTCTGTGTTTTGAGCTGCTCTGCAACGTGTGTTTTGAGCTGCTCGTTCTGTGTTTTGAGTTGCTCGTCAACGTGTGTTTTGAGCTGATTAAACCTGACTACCGACTTGTTTTTGAAGCTGATCATTCTGTGTTTTGATCTGCTCACTCTGTCCTGAAATTTGTTTGGTTAATTGTTCAAATAGATCGTTTATGCTTAAAATTTTCACACTGTTTTGTTCTACGGAATCGGTGTGTTCCGATCCTACTTCAAAAGTTTCTTTCGGTTCTTTCTTTATCTGTGGAGAATCAAACATGTCAGTGGATTCATTCACATACCCACTATCATCTACAAAGTCACCCTCTGCTTCCTGTTTTGTCCCTTGCTGTGTTCGAGGCGATCTCAACCTTTCAATCTGTTCATTGACGTGTTCGTGGTATTGTAAGTACGCCAATTGTCTTCCGCTAACGCCATCTGTTATCTGGCCGCGTAAACTCCGGCTACTGCCAGCCGCATTCTCCATTTCACTTGGCGCATCTACCCTGCCTACGTTCCTGTCCATATTGAATGCCAACTATACCACACTATTATACTTGACTCACACTGCAGTTTATTTTGCTGAACTTTATTGCTATTCGTGCCACTGAACATCCACTGTTCGGTATTTACATTAATTTGTAACCGACAACAGATGGATGTCCTGTCACCGGGAGGCCACTTGTAACGCTACCGCCCTGCTCGGACGTACGTTATCTCTATAAAGCCTGTACTGCAATAAGTTCACGGGCTTCACCTTATAAACAAGGATTTTAGTACATTAGTTGACCGCGTGTACCTAATAGAAGCAAGATCGGACTTATACTCAGTCAATAACTACAGTGATGCAGTCAAGCAAATGTAAAGTATAATTACTCTTTCGCATGGACAAGAAGTACACACAGTAGATGCTACCTATAATTAACAATTCGGTCGCCAGCCTACTTAGGCAATGAGTGAGTTTTTCCTTGTACAAGTGGGTGCGTGTACAAGCATAGTAACTCGTAGTAATGAAGCGTTATATGGCAAAGTTTGGAACCGGAAAAATCCACTGAACTAAAGTTTTCTCTTTTTGTACTAATTTGGACGAGCTAAATTTACACAACACCACACAGCAATGATTACTACGAACTACATTTTTGTATATTGATCAGACTGAAATCGGGCATAGATTGCCCTAGCATTAGCAATCTCGAAAGTACGCACACTATGTCACTATTAAGGATGGAAAAACACTAATACACTTAGGATTAATATATAATTTAGCTTTACTGGTCAAATCTGACCAACACATTTCAAGGTTTGAAAGAATGGACAAGAGAAGGGGGGGGGGGGCCTGAAACTTTGATGGTCGTTATACTGAAACTATTAAGTACTGAAGGCAAATTAACACCCAAAATTATCAATCTCTGGATAACTACTCCTTTGTATCACTTTTGAATTATTTAACTGTCATTATTTCTGTCTCAGATTAATTAAATAACATCGCTAACTCAATTCAAAAAAACTCTCTTCCAATTTAGTCACACTTTTGTTCTTTCTCAACATTTGCAATAACACTCATAACTTTAGATTCCTTTAAAGCATAGATTAATCTGCTGATAATTTTCATTAACACAAACATTAAACTTTCAGTTTAGGATACTCGGGTTGCACAATACGAGGTAAGGATCCTGTCTAGGTCAGTGATCAGGATAAGTCATGGCTAAAGCAATTCTGGTAAAAGTCACGTTATTATTGAACAGTTAGAAACAGTTTCGACACTGGTCCACACAGATACACTTCTAAAGATGAAATAAATGTTTGACCTGTGCAAGTCGGTGCGGCGGATGGCGGGCAGCGAGATAGCGGGCAGCACGGCACACATACAAGCACGGCTAAGGCTCTCACTGCAGCGGCACTTTCCTTCTTCTTAGCGTCGTTATCTTTCCAACTTTGTGCCTCAGAATATAGCCATGCCAAGTAGTCGTCGGAATCGGTTCATCCGAGGCTCAATGGAATCCACTTTCCCTGGGTAGCCTCCACGGTACAGTACGTGTACTTCCGACTGTAGCTCGCCTCCCACTGTCATACTGTGCCCGTTGTGCCGAACCGCGCCAGTGTGCGTTTTCCCGCCTCGCCTGCCTCCACCTTTTCCCGCTCCCCTACAGGTAGGGTATTCACCACAGGTTTTCTACTACACATATCCTAATGCATTACCTACGAATGGACCAAGTGTATAAATTACAATTTTCACATCTTACAATAGTTTTAACATTAAATACACTTTCCTCTGATTACCACATTAATTGAAATCTAACATAAATAATAATATTCGTTTCAAAAGTTGCTCACAGTCTCTCTAACATAACTATACGAACCGAAAAAAAAGTTCAAAAAATTGCTTACATTAATTTATCTAAATTCATAAAGAAAAAAATTATTATATGTACAGTTATCGTTACAAATAGACCGTTCTTTTCGACTTAATTCATCTTCCATTACCACTAAGACGATGAAAGGGAAGAGAAAAGGAACACATAACCGCATGTCAGGTGAAACTGTGATCTGACAAGGAACGGTACATAGATAATGTGAAAGGTGTGTGAATTCCTAACGGGCCAAACCGCTGAGGTCATCGGTCCCTAGACTTACACACTATTTAAACTAACGTAAACTAACTTATGCTAAGAACAACACACACACACACACACACACACATACACGCGCACACACACATTTTCAAGCGCCCGCCACTATTATTCTGGTAACCGTCTGTATTACCACCTCATAGTATTGTTGGTTATGACTTCTTTTCAAGCTAACATGAGGAAAGCAAAGGTAAGTTATTTCAATCTATGTCCTTTGTTAGATGATACTGCTTTCGAGATTTGGAGAATGCAAACATAAAATACAGTCGGTATAAATAATTCAACATTTTTTCCTGTAGGTTATATTGCGCTGGTGACGTTACCATCCTTCAGTGAGGTCAATGAAACCTTCGTGGGAAAACGTGCCTTGATCAGCGGCTGGGGAAGAAAGGGTGACTGTAAGTTACTGACTTAGTTCAGTTTGTGATACAGTACTGAATTAAGTTTGTTTCCTTGGTTCATAACCTCTCACATACCTTGGCATTTCGTGGAAGGCATGGCATTGTTGGACATTTCTCATTATTTACGCAAAGAAGTTTAGCTGCAATTCAGTAATGACCATCTGCACATTAAGGAAGACATTCACATTTCGATCAGCAGCGTTATCCAGTGTTGAATATTCTCAAGCACACTTTTTATGGAATTGCTAAGTTAATGAATATCACGTAACTAGTGTAAGGAAATACTCCTCGTTTCACTTGCGTATACACGGTGTTCGTAAATTCCCGTTACAGCCTTCTATGACTTGTAGAGGGGAGTGAGTACACAATACTTTGAATAGGAACCCATGTCTGGAAACATACCGTTTCCGTTCTACGATGGTTTCAACTCACATATTTAACTCATCCAGTTCATCTTGAAGAATTGAATTGGGCCTGGCGCACTACGATTATTAGGCAACAGTTTGAAAGGAAACATATACATAATATCCATTTATCATTTAAACACTTTTATTTGTATTAACACTTAAACATCACGTTCCAGAACAAAAAGGAATCCAGCATCTGTACGTACAGAACAGTACTAATCCATTACAACTACAGACTGATGTTGCGACCACAAAGGATGTTACAGACATTCTATCTCTGGAGCATGTTCTTGTACACACTCTCCATCCCACCCAGTGTCTCTTCAGATTCTAGTGCAGAGGTCAGAATTTGTGCCAGTAGATGTTCCTCTGTCTCCACAGGAGTTTTGTAAATTAAGTTTTGCGTACAGCTCCACATCAGGTGACTGTCTGATGTAGTAGACTACATTTCATCCTATGTACCCCACTGCATATCAGGACAAGCAACTCTGAAATGTTTCTCTATCTCTCAGCAAACGTGGACACGTTCACCTTTCATCACAACCCAACATGCCTGACACATTATCAGTCTGAAATATTGAAAAAAAAAAGTATCTACAGGCACACATACCTAGTTCCTTTGAGAGATTGGCAGTAACTACCACTCACATTCGTTTTTATTTCGTGTTAGCAGCGTCTACAAACATCAGTCACGACTGACAAGTCAGTTTGAATAACATTATTTTTGGCTGAGAAACAGATTCAAACGCAAAATAGGCCAAGTAGAGGAAAATATTAAACAATATCACTTTTATTGGTTGTGATCACTGTTTACAGAAATGTAACTGAGCTGAGTTTACAAGACAGTTTTGTGGTGATCTCTGTTCCGAATAAAGGTTTCATAGAGCCCTCCAAGTCGTTGTATCCTGCGTAAGCCTACCGATCACTGTGTGACTAGTGCAACCCATGCCTGTTTGAAACTGCTTACAGGAAGCAAGTTACGGCATCTCACTACAATTTTTGCGCACTCGCCCCTCCTAAACCTTTCTTTCTTTAACAGATTCACAATTCCCCATTGCATCAGAACGTTTGCTATCACTGACCCCTCCTCTTAATCAATCAAGTTATTTCACAAATGACTTTTCTTCCCTAGTCGATTCCATGCCTCCTCTTTAATCGAATCTGCCCACCTAATCTTCAGAATTTTTCTGTAGCACCACATTTCAAAATCATCTGTACTGTACCGGCGATTCTTACAGTCTTCTCCCCACCGCTAGCCACCCAAAAATAGGAACAACAGCAACAAGTGTGTCTAGAAGTGTTTGTGTTTGGGCTCTGCCAGGTGGGGAGCACGAATTGTGGAATTAGGTAGACATCAGAAGAACGGTAATATGTGGATTCCTGAAAGAGTTTATCTATCAAGTTCTTTAATATAATGAGAGTAAGAAGCCTATTTCCAGGAAAACAATCCATTGCCATGTATTGTTATATTGTTTTTATTATCATGTTGTTTAGAAAATGATACAGCATAGAAAACGTTTACTGGTAAATAAATTTAAAAAAGGACATATCAGTGTTGATACAAGCGTCAGATAGTTCTAGATAAAGTAAACAAGTAAGAAAAGGGGAAAACTCTGCCGAAATGTATTCTGAAATATATTATGCTTAAAGAACATTAGTTAACATAGCCAGACAACCATGTCTAACTGACATTCAGCATTACTTTCTTGTTTGACTGAACGCAACACGGAGGAGGGCTTAATATAGTACTCCAGACTAAACACTGAACTGGATGAAGTGGCACCCTTGTGACAACATCATTTGTAATCTGCATTCTGTGCAATTGCAAGGCATAATTTACCTTTGCCGCACAGTGTGTCATTGAACGTGTGGGATGCCAGATAACTATATGTACTCCGTACTGCCTGTCAACTGCATATTCTTGACTGAAGTGTCAGTCACATACTGTTGTGGCCGAGCGGTTCTAGGCGCTTCAGTCAGGAACCGCGCGACTGCTATGGTCGCAGGTTTGAATCCTGCCTCGGGCATGGATGTGTGTGATGTCCTTAGGTTAGTTAGGTTTAACTAGTTCTAAGTTCTAGGGGACTGATAACCTCAGATGTTAAGTCCCATACTGCTCAGAGCCATTTGAGCCTTTTTTTTTTTTTTTTTTTTTTTTTTTTTTTTTTTTTTTTGTTAGTCACATATTCTTACCGAGTTCTTCAGTTTGTCTATAATGGACGCGTACACTCGCCCTGGTTGGTGGGGCGATGTGCACAGTGACGCCCTTGCCCCAGAAGAACGTACTAACTGACATGACTCTTCTATCTCTCTCCACTTGGAGAAATTTCGAGACTCTCAGCTTACTTAATGCTGATCTATTTAGAGTCGATTGTGATCAAAGTGACCACAGAATAAAGCACTCTATGTATCAACACAACATTCTGGAGAGAGAGAGTACTTTCTTGTCTGCAAATTGGATCTATTGAGCTACCTCCCCGCTGGCTCTGGACAGCATTGCCACGCTCCAAAGTTGGAGTCTGCCGATCAAACTGCTATGTACAGGAATTACTTCTGTCACTCTCAAAACATTGCTGTCAACTGTGCTGTTCGCCCCTGGTAGCTGAATGGTCAGCGTGATGGATTGTCAATCCTCTGGGCCCGGGTTCGATTACCATCTGAGTCGGGGAATTTTCTCCACCCAGGGATTGGGAGTTATGCTGTTCTCATCACCATCCTACCAACCTCATCAACTGCAGGTCGCCAAAGTGGCGTCATATTCAAAGACCAGCAGCCAGTGAACGGCCCATCCGACGGGAGGACCTAGCCATACGATTAAATTAAAAAAACTCTCAATTGTCATATCTGGTAACTCCACCTCCATAAATAAATGACGAAAACAGGGCGATCTCCCTCCACTCGAAGGTTTTAGACTGTTCCGCCAATTAGAGAGCGTTCTATGAGATTCATTTGTATGTGTAGAGATCATGTACTGTTCACGTGAGTGCGACAAGCCATTTAAATTACGTATTCCGTTCTCTGCATGCAAAATTGCTGCCTATCCAATTACTCTGAACTGCGCAGTTTCCTTTCCCTTGAGACACCTCAGGCAGTAAACTCATTGTGGACTCTCTGTGGCAAAACAAGCTAAGCAGCTCTGTCAAGACCCTTGCTGCGTCCCTCACGGCCGTTATATTTATGACCCATCCCTATCCTGAGACACAGTCTCTGAAAAAAGGCTTTTAAAGAAAAAGTTGCATTACAGCTCATCACCTTGTCTGGGTTCCATGTCTGCATTGCTACCAAAATGTATGTACATGCAAATGGAGCAGGGGATTATTTGGTATCGTATCCCAAGCAGCCAAATATGCTCTCATTATCATGTAACATGCAAATTATGTCTGTTACGCCAAAAGTATACCGTGTGACATATTATTCGAATCGTCTCGCCGAGGAGAAGTCCATGAAAGGTGGTAAAAAGGACTGTCACCTTACCTGTTGCCCATGGAAGGTGGTAAAAAATGGACTTCCACCTTACAATTGTATTCTATTCTTGTCTCAGCTATTTTTCTTCCACGTTTCACTTCCATAAAGGGCAACATTCTTGACTAATGTCTTCAGAAAAGAGCTCATTAGACTGAATTTGGCACTCAACGTTAGCAAATTTCTTATTTTCAGAAACGCTGTTGTTGCTATTTCCAGACTGGCAGCAGTCCTCGTTATAGCCTGATTTAATTCAGTTAATTCTGCTACCTTTTTGTAAGACATTATCCATTCCATTCAGTCTATGTTTCAAGTCCTTTTTTGTCCCTAACAGATTTAAAGTAAGATATCAACATGAATCACATTTAAATACGAAAATGTGTAATTTCTGCATAGGATGTGAAGATGTAAAAACAGCTTACTAGTATATTCACATTAGTTTTGAACATGTAGGTTACAATATCTCTTTAAAAATCTTTCTTATGGTATCTCAGATACTTAATGATATAGTGTGAATCTTTTAATTACTTCATTATTAATTAAAATATGGCTTCTTACACGCATTTAGTAACCTATACTCTGGTAGGTAGTCTACGATGTTTTCACTAGAACAATTGCTCTGATATGTACTGTAATCAATACAATCAGATTCACCATATTTCAGGTATGATGGACTAGTGAGACGTTCTTTCCCATGTCTCTTATGTCATTATGAGCTGTGTATATTTCCATCTTCCAGTTAACGATGGAACGATTGTATGTTTAAGCAAATCTGACAACTGACATGGGATTCATGCCTATGCGCGTAAATGCATTTAATACGTTTGCCACCAAAAATATCAGAAAATTATGAGTAAAATTAAGATGTTGCTACAAGTATGTTGTGTGCAAGGAAACATAACTGGCATCTTAGGTTAATTACGATTACGCCACCAAGTATACAAGAAGAAGCCCCTTATCATTATTTTGCATTGACAACGGGTTAGAAGTAATTGGAATTACAACACAGGAGAGAACCTGGCGGCAGGAAGGGCATGTAACCACCCTCTGTAATTAACACATTGCAGCGGGAATAAGGCCTCAAGAAAATGATGATAACAAAGGAGAGAACTTATTTTGTACAGTGACCAATGCTGTACAGTCTTGCCCTTCTGTGCACAATAAGAAAATAATGAACAAATTGTCCATGAATGTCTATAAAAGTCTATAATATGTACAAGTTTCATGTATTTGTATATGTTGCCATTCATTTTTTAGGTTCTGCAGGCCTTTTCAAAAATTACTCTAGAAAATTAATTTTTCTCCAAATGTGAAAATTTGTTCCAAAGTACTTTGTATGCATAAATAATGACCAATAGGTTGGGCAGCAGCGACTTTTCGCTGATGTTGTACTTTACGGCAAAATATCGTTGTTGAATAATGGTTGGAGGATAGAGGACGACTTAGAGAGAATTTCTAATTTGTGATGTATTGCAGCTTGCTCTAAATTTAGAAAAATGTAAGCTAATGCAGATAAGTAGGGAAAAAATCCTGTAAATTTGGAACACAGTGTTAGTTGTGTCCTGCCTGACACAGTCATTTCTATTAAATATCTGGGCATAAAACCGCAAAGCAATGTACAGTGGAACACCCATGTAAGTTTGATACTAGGGAAAGCGAATGGTTGACTTTGGGTTGATGTGAGAAATGTATTGAAGAGTAGCTCATCTATAAAGGAGACCACCTAGAGAACACCAGAGTGGCATGCTGTTGAGTACTGATCCAGTGTTTGGGACCCCCACCAGGTAAGTGTAGATAAAGATATGTCCTGTTAATAGTTGCAGTAACAGTCTGGAAAATTTTTTGTAAGTTTGTGGTAAGTTCCTATAGGATGAAACTGCTGAGGTCATCAGTCCCTAGGTTTACACTCTACTTAATCTACCTTAAACTAACTTACACTAAGAATAACACACACACCTATGCCCGAGGGAGGGCTCGAACCTCTGATGGTGGGAACTGCACAAATTGTGGCAAGGCACCTCACACAATGCAGTTACCCCATGTGGCAGTAACAGTTTCCTATGGTGGTTTAAATGAATCGTTAGTACATGGGATTGCTATGTTTTTGTGTGTCCAACTTGTGGCTTGAGACATGTCTTGAGAACATAGACAGTGAAGGGTATCTTATGTCAGTTCTCGAATATGCTAATTACAGAATAATTTTGTAGCCTTCATTGTGGGTATAGTTGGTGTTAGTATTGGAGTAAACTTGTGTGAAATTGATGAAGGGTCAATGGTATGCAGTGTGTTTTTTGGATGTAGTGCAAGCTGTTGATAAAAGGATAGGAATGTGATCACTTGCAATTGCATTGGGGACTTTCATCTCAGAAGGTTGGTTGAGGTGAGGATAGTGTCAGAGGGGGCTGCTTTCAGGTCATTTGCATTGGGCAAGGGAACATGGTCAGCTCTTATAGTGATAATAACCAGACACCACTGGGCAAGTTTGCCAAGGAATCATCTACTCATGTTAACAGCTGTGGCAGTAATGTATGTCAGTGCAATCTGGTTAATGTGTACAATGAAGGCTTTGGAAGCAGAGTATTTTAGACAGATACAGTCGGTGTCACCTGTTACTGTCATACTCTTGAGGTAAGTGATGTAGATGACGTGCTTGACTTGAATTTTGAATAAGTGTGTTGGGCAAATGAGGTTATATCAGAGGTGGCCCATTGAAACTCCCATTTGAGCTATAGGTTTAGGAATATGTGTGTAGTGTTGGGTGACACACAAATTGTTCTGGGCAATAGTCAGAATGTTTAATGAAAGATAAATGAATGGATGGAGTTTGGGAATAGCATGCAAATTAAGAGCGAATGGATGTTACATAATAGGATATTAAACTGCTGTTGTGCCATAGTGTGTTAGGTAGAAATGTTGTTGGGCACCAGTTTCAGACTAGAATACCAGGATGATTGAAGAGAGTAGGTAACATGGATACTACTTTGGTAAGCAGATCGAGTTGTTAATACTTTTTGTTGGAAATTATGTAGTCGTTCAAAGAGATAAATGTTCTGCAGCACACTAATAATAAAATAGATCGATATCTTCAGCAGTGGTGGTGGGACACAAGGAATATTTGCGATGAGCAGTTGTGTCATTTGGACATATAAGTACAATAAGTTCTGGTTTACTGAATGGTTACTTAGCTTGGGAGAGGTATTAATTAGTTAATTTCATGTTCCATGGTTCATTGGCATGATAACTCATAGTAATATGGATGAATCCATTTACTTTCACATCGCAAATTAGTTTGTAAATATGGCTATATATTGGACATTTGCATAGTTTTTCTGTTTTTCATTATTTTTACTAAATATGCAGATATGACATTGTAATTCCTAACCATCACCTTTTGCATGTTAAAACAGTTGAAATTCTTCTATGAAACAGCACAAGCTGCAAGAAGAAATTATTTAAGTTCGTTTTCTAATTTTACTTTTCTGTGTATTAGATGTTTTATATCACTGGGTATGTTATCAACAACTTTAGTCGCAGCATTGACCACCCGTTTTTTTTACTCAGGACAAGCTTAATGTGGAGTAATGAATGTTTTTTCCTTCTGGTATTGCAATAATATCATCATTGTTCCTTTTGAACTGCACTGGATTATTTACAAAAATTCATGGGGATATAAATACAATGTATAGCAGTAGTCAGAAAGCCCACCTCCTTAAAAAGTTTGCAACAAAATGATCAGGGGTGAGCACCACTCAGTATGCTTACAGCACATTTCTGAGCAATAATCACTTGTTCTGTTAAAGATGAGTGAACCTAAAACATTATTCCATATGAAATTATTGAATGAATAATATGAAAATTCCAATATAAATGAAAATGTGGCTGGACTAAGGTGTTTTAATAGTTTAAAAAAGTCCGTTTTCCATTTTAGATCCTCATCAATTGGACACCAAAGTATTTTTAATTTTCCATGCTATTTATTACTTCCTCATCATGTATTACACATCATTAATATTCTACCCCTAGACGTGAACAGCTGAATATACTGTGTCCTTGAAGCATAGACCATTCACAGAAAACCAGTCAATGCTACATTTAAGAACATCGTTTACCATTTCTTCTGCTGCTGTATGTTTGGGTTGATTATAATACTATTGTCAACTGCAAAAGGAATTAATTTTGCTTGTATATTAGATGGAAGAATATTTTCATACATGATGGACAACAGGGGACCAAAGACTGATCCTTGGGGAACCCCAAATGTGATTTCCCACCTGTCAGAATAATGTCCCCTGACAATATTGCTTAAATTACGAAATACCAGTTTCTGCATTCGTTTGGTGTGATATGAGATTATTCACTTGTTGGCTGTACCATCAGTCCCATAAAACTTTAGTTTGTCTAGGAGAATATTGTGATTAACAGTCAAATGTCTTATTTAATGTTTGTGGAATTTGGAAAATTTGAATGAACATGTAAATAGTGTTGCGAGTCGATCAACTTTGTTGGAGATATTATTGTTACTCAGGTGAGGCACTATTACAAAATACATCGCCTTCTCAAAAAATTTGGGAAATGCTGTCAGCAGCGAAACAGGGTTATAGGTATCGACATCTTTCCTGTCACCTTTCTTAAAGAAGGGTTTAACAATGTCATATTTCAGTCTCTCTGGAAAAATGCCTTGAGTTTTTTTATCCATATAGATTTCAGATAAGGCAAGACTTATTATAGTTGAACAAATCTTCAGTACTGTATTGGAAACACCATCAAGATCAGATGAGATTTAATTTTTGAGACATTATATGATTTCATTAATCTTGGAAGGAGAAGCTGGTGTACATTCATATGATGATTTATTTTTCAACAAACTGCTGTGATTTTACTCTTCAACTGTTTTTCTCTATTTTTTCAACTATATTTAAGACATGATTATTAAAGATATTTGTTACCTGTGACTCATCAATTACAGCCCTTCCATTCGGTTCAAGAGTGACGTTACCCTGTCTATGGCTGATTGTCCTATCTCTCATTTCACTGCATTACATGTAGCATTCAGTCTGTTGTCACGGTTACTGATTTCTGGCATTATGTACATGTTCTGTGACTTTTTAATTTCTGTTCTTAGTAAGTTTGAGTATTTTTTGCACAACTACTGTTCTTGGCAACAGATGAGTACGTTTACTTTTTCCTTTCACAAGATACTTTAATCCCTTTGACTTTTTAATTATTTTTCTTAGTAATTTGTTCATTTTTTGCACAACTACTGTTCTTGCCAACAGATGAGTACATTTACTGTTTCCTTTCACAAGATACTTTTTTATATGGCTGTTTCATATCCTTTCTGATTAGATTATTTGGACAGCTGTTTTCAGGTATTTATTTTATCAGGAACAAGACTAAATTTTATGTTAACTATTATTTTATCACAAATTTCATCATGGGTAATTTCCTATATTCAGGTATCTACTTCATAATGGAATGGATTAAATTTTATGTTAACAATTATTCCATCATAAATTTCATCATGGGAAATTTCTTGTAAACTATTGTAAAAAACATTTGTCCTGTAGTCATTAATTATTGTAACTAATTTCCACTGAGTTATAACAGTAAGACATTCTCTTATTTAGACTAACTAAGTGTGTATCATGATCAGAGAGAGGATTTGTTATTGTGTAACAGTTATTTCTTGCTTAGAGCTACACAAAAGTCACTCAGCATCCCAGAATGCTTTAGAAAATCTATACTGAAGCCACCAGAGTTTAGTATCTGCTTGCTTCTGTCTGACAGATAGCATAGCAAAGGATCTAGATTCATCATCGTCAGTGTTCTGTCCTACTGACAGTAGTCATGTCATTTGCTATCCTCTTCATTTTCTCATAATTATTTTCTATCCTTATACTATGCACTTTCCGATATCTTGTGTGAGCTCTTCTTCTTCTTCCATCCACCATTTGTTCTACAGTATCCATCAGTAAACAATATTTTGTTCTCCAGTATCACAGACACTTGTGTTTTCTCTTTCTGATTACTTCAAAATTTCTCTCTCCTCTCCCCACCCCCCTCTTCTCAACGCATCCTCATTTCTCACTTTCTTCTACCCATTTTTTCTCTTCCATCTTCCTTCAAATTAACATTTCAAATGCTTCTAATCTAGTTACATCCTCATTCCTCAGTGTCCATGTCTCAGCTCCCTGTAAGGCCAATCTCCACATAAAACACTTTGCTAGTCCCTTCCTCAGTTAAAAGCTTCTTCTTCTTATCAACTGTCTCCTTGGCAACTGCTATACATGTTTCCCCATCCTTATTGCATCTTATGTCTTCTGTAATTATGCCTTCTTCCAGATATTTGAAAGCACCAACGTCTTCCTGTCCCAACATTGTTGTTGCTAAGGATATTACTGTAAAATGAACAGAAAAGTAGGTTCTGGCAATTATCATCATGCATTTTATATTTTTCTTATTAATTCTTATTCTGAATTCCTCATGGTTCTTATTTAATTCTTATAACATTCCAGTCATAGTTCTGTCGATCTCTGCCAATAACACCACATCATCCGCAGACTGAATACAATTTATCCTTCTACCACCAACTTGCAGTCATCTTTTTTCGTTTCAAACATTTCTGAATAACATGCTCCAAATATATATGTTAAACAATATTGGGGAGGAACAACAGCTGTGCCACTCTCCCCTTCCAACTATGCTTTCCTCTGTTACCTCATCCCAATGTGTACTCATATTTTCTGTGTTATATATAAATTCTTAATCAGCCATTAATCCCTCCAGCTGACTTCATTTTTCCTTAGAATGTCCATTAATTTATACCGCCATACTCTGTAAAGGATTTCTTGAACTCAATGAAAATAGTATAAATTTCTTTCCAACCTTCAGTGAATTTTGCATGTATAATTCTCAACAGTTCAGTAGCGTCTGTTGTACCTTTCCCTCTTCTAAATTCATGCTGCTCCTATGCAACTGTTTTTTCCAGTCTCCCACGAAGTCTTCTATTTATCAATCTCAGTAGAACTTTTTCTGCATGAGAAATCATGATTCTAAAATCCCCACATTTCTTGGCAATGTGTTTCTTCTCAGTCAGTACCATTATCGCCAAGAGAAAGACAACTAACCATTCTACTTATTCAGCTGTCTTACTACATTGCTAAGTTAACTCTGCTGGTAATCCATCAGTTCTACTTCCTTTATGATTCTTCATGTCTCCCAAAGACCTTTCTACATCTCCTTCCTAGATTCAGCATTCATTGTCCTCTTCTACAACTCTCATCTCCACGTCTAATTCAGTATCGTTTGGTTTTCAATCAGTCTCATATAGGTACTCTACATATCCTTGTCACCTTTCCAGCACTTAATCCAGTTTGTATACCATTTACCATCTCTTCTTTCTACATCCATACTTGTTCTGCTTTACTTTGCTTCGGAGACTATGTCAGCAACTAATCCATACATTGTTCCATATTTTCCTTCCTATTCTAGTTGCAGCATTTCTTTACATCTCACTTTCATTCATGTCTTCCTTGGCTGTTCTGTTTCTCTTCTTAATTCA
Source organism: Schistocerca americana (assembly GCF_021461395.2). Taxonomy (NCBI): domain Eukaryota; kingdom Metazoa; phylum Arthropoda; class Insecta; order Orthoptera; family Acrididae; genus Schistocerca; species Schistocerca americana. The sequence goes on from NC_060127.1 coordinate 201,492,256, forward strand.
TTATTCAGATTTGTGTCCATTCTTTTCCCTTCTTCAGTTAATATTATCTTCCATTTTCTTCTCTGTTCCATCTCGTCCAGCACTGTCATTGCTACCCATTCTTAACATTATTCTCCACACTCTCTCAGCTGTCCAACTTCTCCAGGAGCTACCTTAAGCTTTTGGGCCACCATCTTCCATTTCTCGTTCACATTCTCTTCATTGGACCTTCTATCCCATTTTGACGAAACTGTGCATTCCCACTCAGCATATTTGTCTTCTTACTTTTGTATTTCTAGTTCAAATTTGTCTCTTGGTTTCCCTTCTTACTCTTTTGAACCTTATTTGCAAGTCTTCCTTCACCAAGCATTAGTCCAACCTATGTCTTCTCCAACATTTCTTTACACAGTTTTTGTACCTATCCTCCATTATGACACAATCATTTATGTACCTTTCCTTAGCTGAGCCTAGATATACATGTATATCTTCATCTTCTGTGATGTCCAAAGAACGTGTTTCCATTCACAAGACTATTATCTCTGCAGAAACAACCAGCCAACAGCTCTGTCGTTCTATTATCGAATAAAAATCTTCCAACCACTCCCCATTCTTTTCCCTCTCCTGCCACTGCATTACGATTATGCAGTCGCTTCGTTTTTCTTTATCTGTAGCTTCAATGTTATCATAATCGTCCTCTAGTTCCTCAGACGTGTCTTGACTTGTCAGCATGCTTATTTATATTAATATGACATCCTTCCAGTCACCGCTTAATCTTGTAACGCTCTTTTAAAAGGATTTGTGGTTTTGATTGCCAATGAACATGCAATGCATAATGTTTGTGTCATACAAATTTACTGTGTGATGAGTTGTTCAGCAGATGGTGTGCTTAACTAGTTTTACTGTAATCCAAAAAAAGTAAACAACTTAATCTGGAATACCAGTATGCGATGCCTATAATGAAATCAATATCTCTGAAATTCACTCAGTCTGGTGAGCACTGAGTTCTATGGCCCTGTGCAAAAAACTGACAAAATTCCCTGTGCAAATAAACAATGAAATATATTTTCCTTAGGTCTCGAGTCGCAACAGATGTATCCTTGGTATTCTGTCCTCCCCACTGTATGCATAGAAAATATTTAATCTCTGCACAGTGAAGTGCAATGCCAGCTGTAAAATAGCTTCATACAATTCATATCGGTAGATTGGTTGATAAATGAATAACCTTGCAAATGTTTGGTAAAAATACTTAAAATTGGCTCAGCGATGTGCAATACATTGAAGCTGTTACAAACATTAACACTTTTCTCATTCTGGCACATTATTATATCTCTGACTCTGACTGAAAATGAGTTCTTTAAAGAAACAGTCATTGGGTTCAAATAAACGTGACATGGAAGAGGATGAGATACTGATAAGGGGAAATCCTAAGACCAAACGCTTCAGCTTGAAAACTGTATTCAAAATAGTTTCTGCTTCACAAAAGCTGATATGAAGCATTTTACATTAACTTCATAATCAGTGAAATTCTCAACTGTTCTATAATTCTCACTTAGTGTCGTAATTAAAAACAATTGTATTGTTACATGAAAAAAATTCTGACATCGTTTCGGAAAAAAATTACAAAATTTAACTTCTCTGTATCAGGATTCCAAAATACACCAAATATTACAAATTGGGTACACCTAATCAACCTATACATTAAACCTGATGGAAAATACCTGGTTCCTACATTTAAGGGTCAGTATTGTAAAATTCAGCTAAATCCACATGGCGTTGCTGCGTACTTACAACTAAACATACAAAATTTTATTACCTTAGAAATTTATTCCAGTTGCTTTTACTTGGAGTTACAGTATCAAATCAATGCTCTTATCTGATTGCCATGGACAGTGATCAACAGTGTCAACGATCAGTATCACTTCCATTCTTGATTATCTAATAGCCATTCATCACTTTATTTTATGAAAACTGTATTTTTCTGCGTCAGTAGACCAACAATTAAATTCTGCCAGGTAGCTACTAGCTTTAAGACTTGCATCCTACCTATGACAGAGTGCAATGGCAACTGCTGCTGCTCTCTGCGTGGCCCTACTTACGTCGATTCTGCTACTTAGGCAAGATCTTTGGTTCAGTGGTGTCCAAAATATAATCTGTTCTAAAACTTCCTGGCAGATTAAAACTGTGTGCCGACCGAGACTCGAACTCGAATCTCGGTCCAGCAACCAGTTTTAATCTGACAGTAAGTTTCATATCAGCGCACACTCCGCTGCAGAGTAAAAATCTCATTCTGGAAACATTCCCCAGGCTGTGGCTAAGCCATGTCTCCGCAATATCCTTTCTTTCAGGAGTGCTAGTTCTGCAAGGTTCGCAGAAGAGCTTCTGTTAAGTTTGGAAGGTAGGGGACGAGGTACTGGCAGAAGTAAAGCTGTGAGGACGGGGGATGAGTCGTGCTTGCGTAAGCTCAGATGGAAACAGTCTGCTGTAGGTGGCGCGGCACGGACGTGTTGTCCCGGCCACGGGCGCGCTTGGACGAGGCAGTGTTTACACCGCCGGTACTCGTGTGTGTTGTTGTCTGACTCGATCGCCATGGCTCACAATTTCAGAAAGACTACGCTCCAGTTTACGTTCGACAACGAATATGCCAGACCCAAAGCTTTCGAAATAGAGCGTTTTTTGAGGGAAGAAGTTCGTTTACCTGCTGCAAACATAATTGGAATACATCTGTCCATTGTAAGCAGTACAATGTACATCAACATGACCGATGAAGCTGCGTGTGAAAAAACTCTCACCGCTGCTCAAAGAGGATTTAAATTTCGACACTCTGATGGCCATATCAGCGATGTAACAGCAGCTCCTTCCGGCTTGGATGTGAGTGTCATTCGGATCTTTGAATTGCCCTTTGAGGTGCCAGAATCGATCTTTACTGAATCGCTGCGACCATATGGAATGGTACTTAGTCATACACCTGAACGCTGGGCAAGTTTTAGCACCTATCCTGTGCTAAACGGCATCCGACAGGTGCGGATCGTCCTTAACAAACATATCCCTTCTTATTTATACAATGGAGGATGTCGAGCTGTTGTGATTTACGATGGTCAGCCACGCACATGTTCTGGCTATGGTGGAGAAGGACATATCCGCTCGGAGTGCACACAACGCTGCGTTGCGGAACTGCTACATAGAGAAGTGTCACAGCGAGAAGTTCCCACGCAACTGCCGATGGCGTACGTGTCGGTGGTCCGCCGGGAGGCGTTGCCAAGTTCGGAGCGTGACAAGGACGTGTTGATGCAAGAGCAGACCGAGTTACGGGAGCAGGGGGGTGACTCTGAGAATGCCCCTAGACCCACGTCACGTCAGATGAGGGAGGAACCTTCCGAACACTCACATGTAGCATGCGGCGTGGAAGTAGAGGCGCCAGCAACGGACCAACGAACGATCGACGAACACGGTGAGGCGTCGCCTATGGCAGCAGAGGGCAGGGCACGCAAAAAGCGTCGCCACAGTTCGGGCGACACGCCACGCCTAGGGGACATGGAAGTTATCCTAACCGAAGAACTGTCTGACACGGAGCACGTGCCTTTAGAGGACGCTGACAGGATTCCTTCAGATGGCGACCGGATGCCCTGCCTTTCAGACGGTCCCTCTTCATTGACACCGACTGACGCAGCACTTCCGACGGAGGGGTCAGGGACACCAGTGTCCCGGCAGCCACATCGAAATACATCAGCGGACGTTTGTGGGATTGATGACCACTGCGACTGGGCGAAACCAGTCGAAGACATACACGAATTGTTACCCCCAAATGATGACAACTCACTTACAGGATGCACACCACAAAACAAAAACGACGGAGGGCAGCCTGTTGGCGGGCACCCCTCTGAGCACAAGTAGTGGACTAACGCCCTTGGAGTTCTCAATGACATGACACGAGCATCACAGCAACAACGGACCAAGCATATAAGGTGGGCACAGTGAACATTAACACCGCACGTTCGTTTGCAAAGATGCAACTTCTCCGGGACATGATTTACGCCACAGACGTTGATATTCTGCTGGTGCTGGAAACCTGCAATGCTGCTTTTCCCGACGTGCGTGGTTACAACACTTACCTAGCGCCGACTCCAGATGGAGGACGTGGCACAGCGATATTAGTCCGGGAAGGGATTCCGATGTGTGACCTCGATTACCTCCCTTCGGCTCGGGGTTTGCCTATGACCGTGAACGGCATTTGTATCGTCAACATCTATGCACCCTCTGGATCTGACAATCGACAGGCGCGTGCACGATTCTACTCGGAGGAGATTGCCCCCCTATTCCATGGCAGGTATGACCACATCTTGGTAGGGGGGGGGGGGGGGGGGGGGGGATTTTAACTGCGTTCTCACACCAGAGGATCAAACTCCTAATTTCAGCTCCTGCCACGCATTGAACACGATCTGCAGGGACATGGCACTAATGCACACGTGGGAAAACATCCATGGGCAGCGAGAGGGTTACACGTATTTTAGTAGCCACTCGGCGAGCAGGCTGGATCGGATTTATGTTTCTGGCAGATTAAGGGATCACGTGTTGGCTGCTGAACGTTGGCCCACAGCTTTTACGGATCACCTTGCTTATTTATGCACGTTAACCCTCCCACGGCAGCGGGTCTGGCGGAGTTGTAGTTCATGGAAACTTAATTCATTCTTATTGGTGGATCTCGAATGTCGCCAGCGGATCGAAGAAACATGGCAGACATGCACTCGCCGTCTGCCGGTGCATCATACGATTCTTTCATCGTGGCTGCAATGTGCAAAACCGGCGATACGAAGAGCTCTCATAACGTATGGCAAGGAAAAAGCGAAATGGCTCCGAGATACACTTGATTATTACTACATGGTGCTCTGCGACCTGTCCTCCAGGGCCCCATCGCCCGAGCAACAAACAGAACTCCATCGCATTCAGGTGTGCATTTTATCGATCACTAGACATCGACTGGAGGGACTTTCCATCCGTGCTCGGTGCTTGGAAAATGTCGATGGAGAACGTATTAGCATGCATCATGTGTCCAAGGGACACGCGCGTAATCGCCTATCCTTGATATCCTTGATCACAGTGCTCCATGATGGCGATGGTCGGCCCTTGACGTCACAACAGGACATTGCTGCTGGGTTTCTGGAGCATTACCGCCTCCTTTTCACTGGGACGCCGACGGACAGTCGGATAAGAGGAGAAATTTTGCGACAGATGCAAACGCGGATGCAGAGGCGCCATTGTAACCCCTAACGGAAGATTACATACGGAGGGCACTCACGAAGGGTGTTGTGCATAAATACCCTGGGCCAGATGGGTTGACACTCGAATTTCATCGCGAATTTGCAGATTTAATGATGTCCCAGTTGGTGCTGATGTATGATGAGTTATGGAGCCCTGACACGGACGTTCCGTCTCAGTTCATGGCGGGACTGCTCATACCAATACCGAAATCGACAGCGGGTGTCAGCGCCCATCAATTTAGAGCGCTCACAATGTTCAATACTGACTATAAGATCTTTGTGCGAATGCTGGTGGCAAGGCTCAAGACTGTAATATCCAAGACAATACGGCCAGACCAGGCTTGTCTAGGGGTTCGGAGCAACATCCATTCTATCCTAGGCGAATACCGTGACATAATTTCCCTGACGGAAGCGTTTCGCATGCGAGCGGCGTTCGTATCGGTGGATTTTGATCGTGCCTTTGACAGGATCAACCAGGCAAGCCAGCAACTTAGTGATTCCAGTAAATCGAAAAAGAAAGGAGATGCCATAACTGCAACGACAAGCAATAAACGGCATGAACACGAGCCACGCACGGCTCACACAAATTTTGTGCACGGTGGGTGCCGAAAATTCTTACAGAGTTAGTTAGTTAGTTAGTGTCATCAGATATCAATGTGCATGAAACTAGATGGAAATGAAACCGTTTCTTGCATCTCTTTTCCAGAACATTTGATTGATGGGTTTGTTGATGGCAGCACAGGAAGGCAGTTTGTGTGGTGGTGGAAACAGCGAAAGGGGGCAACGTTTACATTTCTGGAGGCCTGCCACAAACATGGTGATTCATTACTGGATCGTATCGTAACCGGTGACGAGACGTGGGTGAAACACGTCAATAGCGAGACAAAATTACTGTCCATGGAGTGGGGACATACAAGGTCCCCCCAAAAACCAAGAAAATGTTTGCAGACCTTGTCAGCAAGGAAGTTGATGGCGGCAGTGTTTTGTGATAGGCAATATGTGCTTCTTATTGATTTTCGCGAAAGCGGAGCAACCATAAATTCTGCCTGGTACTGTCAAACTTTGCACTGCCTTACATGAGCAGTTCAAAACAAACGCTGAGGAAAGCTGACGTGCAAAATTTTGTTTTTGCAAGACAATTCCCAACCTCACATTGCAAGCCTCACTAAAGAACTCCTTAATTCATTCAAGTGGGAAATTTTCCCTCATCCGCTCTACAGGACCGATCTTGCACCAAGCGACTTCCATTTGTTTCCCAATACGAAGAACTGGCTGCAACGCAGCGCTTTGATGAAGACGCTCAGACGTTCAGCACGAGCACCTCGGAAACTGCAGGACTTTTAGGTGCTCGAGGAATGCTGTGGTGTCTTCACCCTGCGGCGAAACCAAGGTAAAACCAGGTCCAGACATCTTGGGGGTGGGCGGCCACCCCTCGTTATAGATGTCGGATGTCGTAGGTCGGGCAGACTGGTAATGCAGGACAGGCTTACGGTGGCACTAACATCAGACCTCAATGCTGGTCAGAATAAAAATGTGTATGAACACACAGTGCGCCAAACGAAGGGCCTCCACAGCTGTCGAGCCAGGCATGTGTCAATGTTAACACCACGACATTGGCAACTACGGCTGAAATGGACATGTGACCATCGTCACTGGACGTTGACGTAGTGGTAGAGCGTCGCTTGGCCTCATGAATCCTGATACCTTCTGCGTCATGCCGATGGGAGGGCGCGAATCCGTTGTCTTCCTGTTGAACAGCTCCTTGACACCTGTATTGTGGGATGGAGACAAGCTGGCTCCATTATGCTCTGGAGAACATTCACGTTGGCACTCATGGGTCCAGTGGAGCTCGTGCAGGGCACCTTGACAGCCAAGGAGTGTCGCACACTGGTTGCAGACCATGTACAACACTTCAAGACGACCATGTTTCCCGACAGCAGTGCCAGTTTTAAGCAAGATAATGCGCCATGCAACAAGGCGAGGATTGTGATGGAGTGGTTCGAGGAACCCAGTGGCGAGTTGCAATTGATGTGCTGGTTCCCCCACTCGTCGCATCTGAACCCAATCGAACACATCTGGGATGTGACTGAACGTGATGAAGAGCTCATAGTCCCTTCCCAGAATTTACAGGAATTAGGAGATTTGTGTGTGCAGACGGGGTGCCAGCTCCCTCCATTATATACATGATAATAAAGCGTAGTAGTTTTCCTGTGGCGTCCGTGCATCAATGAATAGTCACTATGTAACCATGTTCACAAAAATGTGTGGCACGCAAACTGATTCAGTCTCTGCCATAATAAAACAAGTTGTGCAAATTTAATTTGGTAAACATTCCAAGAGCGTTCAAAAATTATTGTAAAAGTTATTATTGTGTCCTTGCCGCGGTGGTAACACCGGTTCCCGTCAGATTATCGAAGTTACGCGCTGTCGGGCTGTGCTACCACTTGGATGGGTGACTATCCGGTCTGCCGAGCGCTGTGGGCAAGCGGAATGCACTCAGCCCTTGTGAGGCGAAACTGAGGAGCTACTTCATTGAAAAGTAACGTCTCCGGTCTCGGAAACTGACATACGGTCGGGAGAGCGGTGTGCTGACCACATGCCTCTCCATATCCGCATACAGTGACGCCTGGGGACTGATGATGACACGGCGGCCGGTCGGTGGCGTTGGGCCTTCATGGCCTGTCCGGGAGGAGTTTAGTTTTTTAGCAACTCAGAGATCCTCATACTGAGAGTACCTTGGAACTGATATTAGTTATTTATTTTGTGTTGGTACTGAAGGACGCAGTAACTGCATGCTTACATTCGTAGACACGAATACGACACGACTGAATTTTTTTTTTTTTTTTTACAGTTGAGGACCATTCTGAGACTCTTCAGTATAATGAGGTGACGGTTATTCCCAATGCAGTATGCGAGCAGAAGTATGAACCAGGATTCATTCTTGAAAGTACGCTGTGTGCCGGAAACGAAAACAGAGGCATTTGCAGTGTGAGTAAAAAGTGTGGTCGACCACTACAACTTATTAACATATTATTCTGTGACATTTCATAAATGATTTTTTACAATGCTAATTTGTAAGTGATTAATATTGTCACAATTTATTCGGTCGAATTAACAGAATTTGCTTGTCATAGCTAAGTCATGCTGACTACTGGTATACCGGATGATCAAAAAGTCAGTATAAATTTGAAAACTTAATAAACCACGGAATAATGTAGATAGAGAGGTAAAAATTGACACACATGCTTGGAATGACATGGGGTTTTATTAGAACAAAAAAAAAACAAAGTTCACAAAATGTCAACAGATGCGCGTCGTTTGGTGATGATCGTGTGCTCAGCCGCCACTTTCGTCATGCTTGGCCTCCCAGGTCCCCGGACCTCAGTCCGTGCGATTATTGGCTTTGGGGTTACCTGAAGTCGCAAGTGTATCGTGATCGACCGACATCTCTAGGGATGCTGAAAGACAACATCCGACGCCAATGCCTCACCATAACTCCGGACGTGCTTTACAGTGCTGTTGACAACATTATTCCTCGACTACAGCTATTGTCGAGGAATGATGGTGGACATATTGAGCATTTCCTGTAAAGAACATCATCATTGCTTTCTCTTACTTTGTTATGCTAATTATTGCTATTCTGATCAGATGAAGCGCCATCTGTCGGACATTTTTTGAACCTTTTTTTTTTTTTTTTTTTTTTTTTTTGTTGTTGTAATAAAACCCCATGTCATTACACGCATGTGTGTCAATTTGTACCTCTCTATCTACATTATTCCGTGATTTACTCAGATTTTCTAATTTATACTGACTTTTTGATCACCCAGTACTTTGATAAACTATCGACTATTTTCTTATATAGCTAAGACCGACACCTAATTTCCTATGATTTTCTGTTATTAATTAGTGTCATCAGATATCAATGTGAATGAAACTAGATGGAAATGAAACCGTTTCTTGCATCTCTTTTCCAGAACATCTGATTGATGGGTTTGTTGATGGCAGCACAGGCAAGCAGTTTGTGTGGTGGTGGAAACACCGATAGACACTGTGAAACTAATATACGTTATTAATTATTGAATGTACGATTTCGATTCAGTAACAGATGAAAGTTGCAGGTGCACCAGCTTGAGGAATACAAACATATAGTAAAACAATCGTTTTATTTCCAGAGAATAGGTGAATGGATTAAGTGCAGATTTACTGCAGTGAACACTTCCTAGGCTTATTCTCACACAAGTATTATTTTTCCATCATACAGTACAGTTAAGAAAGAACACATTTTCCCACTGCATTACTCACAACCTCAGTACCACTTTCTTGGATATTAGTCATTACAAGCACTTCATCGTGGTGCTGTGATGTTGCGCATTTCATTGTTAGCGTCTGCAGCAATGTTGAATTGTCTCTGTTATATTCGTATGTGGAGAGCCTCAGGTAGCAGAATTTCTCAGCAGCAGCAGTGAAGGCAACAACGTGGGCTCCATGTCTGCCAGTGATGACCCTGACTGACAGCCAGCGACCACTTACACATTCAAGCAGGTTCATGAGCCCCCGGCTATCCCCTCTCCCTCCCATCAACAAATGGCTCTGAGCACTATGGGACTTAACTTCTGAGGTCATCAGTCCCCTAGAACTTAGAACTACTTAAACCTAACTAACCTAAGGACATCACCCACATCCATGCCCGAGGCAGGATTCGAACCTGCGACCGTAGCGGTCGCGCGGTTCCAGACTGAAGCGCCTAGAACCGCTCGGCGACTCCGTCCGGCTCCCATCAACAACTCTGCAGAAAGTGTTCCACAATACGTAATAGTAGCGTGCTTTCTAGATTCATAATCTTTTGTTAAGACACGATAGCCAGCGAGTCTGACATTTTAGAACACTTGAGTACGCCACGCACACTTCTTGGCAGTGGGGGCATTGTCGAGTCGCTGTGGCATTGTTTCAGTATGTAAACACCTGGCATGTGAGTCGCTCTGTGCCAGGAGGCTGGACTGTTGGTCAGTCTGTAAGATGGGGACTGATGAAGGTGAAAGAGGATGATTTGTATTTTAACGACTATGTTGAATGCCTCTACGGTGGACAGCGGAACCAGGTATAACGTGGTCAGGCTGCCAGAAAATCACAAGTTGCAGTAGAGTGGTGAATGGGTGCTTGTTAGATTCTGGATGGTACGCCAGAGAAACAGTGAAAACTCATTCATTTATTACTCAGAAGGCATTCGTTGTGACGATGCCCCATGACACCAACGCCCATGGGACATAAGCAGTGCACACCCAGCCAGAGAAGATTCCACAGCCAGCACATGGTGCACGGCCACGAGCCGGTGGCGTAGTGGCGAAGGCAGTGGCAGTGCGAAAGCGCTGACCCAGCGGGGCAGGAGCCTTGGAGCTCAGTGATTCTGAGTACCAAGTAAAAGGGAGGTTGAGGTACTAAGCTTGCAAAATTGACCAGCAACTTTTGCATGGAATGGACGACAGTAACATAAGCCCCTCACATCTCTGTGCCGCCACCCTCTGAGGTAAAGTCCAGGCTGTACGCTGAGTCACCGGGAGGGTGAGAGTGTCCCGTCGCCCTGACTTATTTCCCTGACTGGCGCCGTGCTGTGGCATCAACTGGAGGAGACCGGGCTTCGAGTCTGCGAGCACAGCCCGTGTAACGGCTTTGTCATGCTAGCAGGGCAGGAGAGAGAGAGAGTTACTCGCCTCTACAAATACATCACGGCCGTATGATACGACGCACCTGTGCTTACCCCTCCTTACCCGCCTACACCGGACGTTGCTAGTGCGGTCTCCGCCAGCAGCCTATGTCGGGGCGACAGCGCAGGCCTCACCTCTACGATTCTCGATGTAGGTGTGCGTCGGCGTGATGAAAATTTTGACAACACAGAATTTTCACGTGAATGTGATGGTGAAATCAATGAGTAACATTTCGAAATAATTTTAGGTTGAAAACAGCAAACATTCATTGAGACGTTACTGAGAATGACTACATATTAAATCGTCACTGCTCGCAGCTGCACACAAATAACGCTACCTCGCATTTACCACGATTGCAGAATTGACCAACATCATCGACGAGGGAAGCAAGAACACAGAACAACACATTCCTCGCTCACCCAGCACACATCCAAGCCAAATTACCCAACTATGTCTTTAAACCGATGAAAATGTTACGAAAGAAATGAATTTCGCGTCATACAGGCACGCTTTTGTCTAGTCTGGATCATACATGAATGTATGATCCTAACAGGATGTCTATCATTTCGATCGATATCTGTTTCTTATGCACTAAAATTGTTCATACTAGAGTCTTCCTTTACGGGACATGTCATTACCGACGTGTGTGTAGATGTGTTTGTTGTAGGGTAGAGTAAGGCAGGATCAGAATTCAGTACAAATACTCCAATCTTCAACTCTCAAGTGTTGATGGTGTTACTGGATTACAGTTTGAAACAACCATATAAGTACAGTGAAAATATAAATCAACAACGAGAACACCATGCACTGAGCGATTCATATCCCACGTGAGAACCTCGGTAAAGTATCGTTGCTCTACAGCTTTACGGGAAGTATAATCACGTCAGATGTTTCCTCTAGATCTATGACATCATAATCGAAGATGACGATGCACGATGGCTGACCTGGAATACTGGCTCTGTGACGTTGGAAGCCAAGACTAGGAATAGTTGGACAGGCTCTATGACGTCAGAATACAAGATGGCGATCGAAAATGGAACCTGGGGACATATTGGTGCAGCTCTATGACGGCATAATCCAAGAGTTGAAATACTGGCACTGGCTCTATGAATCACAATCTAGCTCAGTCCTATCGAGCTATTTAAAATAGTATGGAATTCAAGCATACTGGCTCTTCAGAGGTCTAAGATCACTGTGTACTGCTTCTCCTACCTCTATGTTTCGATCTCATCACATCTATCTTAAATTGTCCGCCCCTGGTAGCTGAGAGGTCAGCACGACGGAATGTCATACCTAACGGCCCGGGTTCGATTCCCGGCTGGGTCGGAGATTTTCTCCGCTCAGGGACTGGGTATTATGTTGTCCTTATCTCCATCATTTCATCCCCATCGACGCGCAAGTCGCCGAAGTGGCGTCAACTCGAAAGACTTGCACCAGGTGAACGGTCTACCCGACGGGAGGCCCCAGCAACATGGCATTTACATTTTTTTTATATCTTAAACTAACAGTGGGAAGCGAAAGGCCCCTCTGTCCTATGGCAGCTCACTTCCCCAACACAAGTTCTCTTGTGCTATTCTCCAACAACCTTCCACACCCCCTCTGACATTACATTTTCTACGATTTACTCCTCCACGCTAACTATTGTACCATTAGTTCAAATGGTGAGGAAATTCACTTACACAAGTTTGAAATAATGGGAGACTGTCAAACTACAGAGCACTTGCCCCAACAGGAGAGATTTTCACGTTAGTCTTTTATTAAACCACTACTGCTTGAATACCACACCATACGCCAGTCACGCTGCGGCCCGAGGTGCTCGAGTTGGCGCATGAGGTGTGCTTGCTTGTGTATGTGGATGGTGTGTATTTCCCTTTTGTGGATGGAAACTGTGACCAAAACCTTCATGTAACTGTCTTCTAATTGTGCCTGTCTTCAGCTTATTGTGTCTTCTTCACAGTAAGTAGCAATCTGTCTTTTCCTACGTTATTGATGTTCCTACCCACAATTTCCATTGTTTTATTATTCGTTATACATTTATGTGTATGTATTTGTTTTCCACGGTATTCTTTTATTTCTCCACATGAATGATGTGTTAGCTGATAGATTTGAGGAGGAACAGGAGATATCAAGCTAACACGCAAACACACATCTTGATGCAGCTCTGAACACGTTGCAGTGGAAATCAAGTACATCTGAACAGCAGCAGAAGCAGAAATCAAATTAGTGTGAGGACAATCTCCCTGATGTAGACTCCAACATGGATTAGAAATTAAGGCAGCATGGAGAACTGTTTCCAGAATATTAGTTTCTACTGCATCCATTACAGGCACTATCATGTCACCATGCAGACACACTCTCTGATGCAGCACCTCATTGATCAGAGCACGACAGGAATTTTTTCCATACTGCATTACATTCAACGACTACACCACATGTCATAGCTAAGTCATTACAGAGTGCTTATCATTTGTTTGTCAATGGAATGAATTGTGTTAATGTTGGTTTAGCTCCTGACTGTAGTGGAAACAGAGAATGTCTATCAGGTTACAAAGGTGCAGTTTAATTAAACAGAGTGGGACCAGCTGTGCAGCAAGCTCGAATACATTGAGGATGGCATGAAAACCCAGTACACTCCATTCACTTGAGACATCAGTATCTTCGGCAGCAATGGTGTATCCATCATCGACATGTTTCGGGGTGATACAAGCAAGTTAAGTTTTCAAGATCTATCTTTAAAGCATCCAAGCTGTATGGTCTGTACAATGCACTGCAGATTGTCATGAAAGACTCAGTCTATGGTGAAGGGATGTTAAACCACTCTTTGATGCTATTACCAAGTATCTATTGAAACATGAATTCATGGTGAAGAGGAGGAGTTAGATGTGTATACAGGTGTGTACATGTTTGCTATACCTAAATCTGCTAGTTTTATTTTGCGTATGGCAATACAGCGACAATATTTTATATAAGTACAACAATATGTAAACGAAATGTATAAAACAAAACAATGTGTAAATAGTACATGTGTAAAAAAAAAACAAGCAATAGCACAAAAGGATAAATTACAAACACTCAAGACAAAATAACTACACGTTAAACGCTTGTCAAGCCTGACTAGAAACTCATTCATATTTAAAGCTCAATACCTAGATTGCACAGCCAATCCAGAGCAGAGGGTTTCACATATACCGGTATAACCTCAGGGACAGGTCCGGGGTATCTTCTTAAGGGGCATTCCTCAATAATATGGCGGACGTCCTGTTCTGGTGCTCCACAGTCACAGGCTGGTGAGTCGCATAGACCCCACTTGTACTTATATGCATTGCATCTTGCATGGCGCATTCTGATACGGTTTAATTTAGTCCAGGTACATCTCTTCAGGTCAAAGCCCGGTAATTCCAGAGTAGGATCTTGGATACCTTGTTTATTAATTCCAGAGACATTCCAAAAGTGCCGCCATTGCTCCTTGATGTCAGGTTGATGTTCTTGTGTATTAACCCATATAGGCTTCCGTGACTTCAAGCGGGTCGATGGAATTTCGTTCAAAACATCATGAATTGGTATATTCTGTGGGTAATCTGAGTCATGAATTTTTGACCACTCTCTTTGCTTCTGCTTCTTGCCTTCTCAATTGTGGAGGTGGGATATTGCTTAGAGTATGCAGCCAAGGGACTGGGGTGGATTTAATAGTACCTGTTATTATCCTCATACACTCGTTCAACTGGACGTCGATTTTCCTAGTATGAGTGCTCGAATGCCAGACAACAGAGCAATATTCGGCAACAGGATGTACCAGGGCTATTGCGGCAGTACGTAAGGTGGATGCTTGAGCTCCCCAAGTCGAGCCAGCCAATGTTCTCAGGATGTTGTTGCGACTCTTTAGCTTTTGGCTTACGTTTTCTAGATGCTTTTTGTAAGTCAGGGAGCGGTCTAGTGTTATGCCAAGGTATTTGGGGTTGAAGTTGTGTTTGACTCTTTGCCCACAGAAGTTCACATTCAGTTCGTGGTGGGCCATTTTATTGTTCGAGTGGAAAGCACACACCTCAGTCTTGGTTGGATTTGGGCAGAGTCGCCATTTTTTATAATAGGAATTCAAGGACTCCAGATCTTCTGTGAGTACGTTCGCTCCTTCCCCAAGTGTTTTAGTTTGTACAACTAGTGCCAAATCATCGGCGTAGCAAAATTTCCTGCTGACTGTATTTGGCAAGTTGCTAATATACAAATTAAAAAGGGTTGGAGCCAACACAGATTCTTGAGGAAGGCCATTTTTTATTTTATACGATCTGCTGGTGTTGTGGCCAATGCTCACTTTGAAAGACCTGTTCGTCAGCATGTTGTTCATTAAGGTTGCCAGTTTTAAACTAGGTATGTGTCTCTTGAACTTAAGCATAAGACCCTGGAGCCACACAGTATCGTATGCCGACGACAGATCAACAAAAGCTACATTTGACTTCATCCTGTTCTGGAATCTGCTTTCTATATATGATGTTAGGGCTAAAACTTGTTCGCAACAGCTGCGCTTGTTTCTGAAACCTGCCTGATATGGAGCGGTTATTCCATCCACGATGTCCTGAATTCTATTAAGTATTAGGCGTTCCAACAACATAAAGGTAACTCAAGAGGGCGATGGGGCGGTAGCTAGTTGGATCTTCTGGCAGCTTTCCAGGTTTAAGGATTCCTAGCGTGTGGGCTGTTTTAAATTGTGGTGGGACTGTTCCTGTGTTTAAAATGTCGGTGTAAAAGTTTCTTAGCCACGCTTTTCCATGAGGTTCGAGGTGTTTTATAAATTCTGGGAATATACCGTCCAATCCCGCCGCTTTGCGTATTTTTAAGGTCTTTATAGCACCCTTCCTTTCCTCTTCGCTACATGGTGACGAAAGCGATGTATCGTGATTCAGAGTTTTATCAAGTTCTTGTAGTTCTTCTTTAGTTTCTGCTTCAGTTGTTGGATCAAGAGGGGTTTTCTCAGCACGCGCCTGTGTGTGCAATGCCATCTCCGACGGTTTTATTTTAGGTTCCTGGTGATGTGCTGAAGAGGAGTTGCCAAGTTTTCTCAGTAATGACCAGGCTTTTCTGCTGGAATGTGTAAAATTCAGCTGGGACGTGAGTTCCTGCCACTTGTGTTTTCTGTGTGTGTTTAGTCCCTCTAATATTTGTCCACCGATTTCAGAGTTTCCTGTTTCTTGGTATTTATCATAAAGTTTGTTAATATTATTGTCCCAGCAAGGAATATACTGTTGTCTAACTCTGCGTGGTATATTCCTTTTGGCTGCAGCGATGGCGGCTCCAGTGAATTGTTTATGGTTTTCTTGATTTGGGGTAATCCAGCGCAAATTTTGATCAACTTCTTGAGCATATTTTACCCAATTAGCTGTCTTAAAGTTCCATCGCGGTTTATTGATAGATTTTAGTACTATGATTTGGAGGCCTATGTCAAGTATGGTGGGACGATGTTGTCTCTCTTTTTGTATGGTCTAGTGGGACTCTATTCTGATCAGTGGACACAATGCAGAGATCAGGATTGGTATCTGTTTGCCATCTGGCCGATTGGAATGTCTTAGGGTCCGTGGCATCATACATATCACGTACATGTCTTGTGCTTCAATCCACTCAGACAGAGTTTCTCCATTTCCGTAGACGTGCCATACCCCCAGAGAGTGTGAGGGCTATTAAAATCCCCCACATACATGCAGAGGTTGGGCAGTACTGGTAAAGCAGGTGTTGGTCATTTACTTTGTGGGGGCTTATAAACGGCTGCTATGGTCATTCCATTAAGTTCAATAGCAATTGTTTCTATGTCATTAATTTCTTGGCATATCACTTCTTTGTACCCAGCAATGTTGTTACCAAGATACAGAGCGGATCCATGAATGT
This sequence comes from Schistocerca americana, assembly GCF_021461395.2. Taxonomy (NCBI): domain Eukaryota; kingdom Metazoa; phylum Arthropoda; class Insecta; order Orthoptera; family Acrididae; genus Schistocerca; species Schistocerca americana. The sequence continues at coordinate 201,509,066 of NC_060127.1, forward strand.
GCGATGGCAGTGCTGCGACCATCCTGTAGCCTGGAATGGTGCATGCTGTTATGCGCTCCTGCACTTGATGAGTTTCTTGGAGTGCTATGATGTCGATTTTATGATCGTTAGCCAGCTTGCTTATGTAGTCACATTTATCCCTTGTCAGGCCTTCTACATTAATTTGCAGAACATGGACGATGGGTCCAATATCTTTAGTCTGTTGGCTCTCAGAAGAGCCTTTCTCAATGATAGCATTCTTCTTTTTCTTGTTTTGTCGCTGTGTGTGGCCGTGAAAGATCAATGATCTAGTTCGGCCGCCATTTGTCCTGCTATCGCAGTCCGTTTCCTGGGGTGCACCATCTTGGAGGTTGTCTACACGTCTGCTAGTGATACTCCTACAAACAGAAATTCCATACAAGCAGAGTTTACAGAAGGCATTTGCAAGTTCATTACTGATCCAACTGGATTGAGTGAAATACATGCTGCATGTAAAGCATATAAAAACCGTTATTTGTAAAATATTGCAGAATGATGAATAGAGTTGATGTAGAAAAAGGAGAATACCAGTCTTGTTTTCTTTTAACGATGATGATTTATTTTCCACAGTTTACAAGGTGCCAAATATGTATTTACAACGTACAGAAGTTGTAAAAAACGCATATAATAATAAACAATATTTTTCTTTTAGTATGTTTTATTTTATCATACATATATCTACCATGAGGCTTAACGGTTCAGATGTTGAAGAGAGAGCTTTAGTAGTTGGAAGGAAGAAGGAGTTTACGGCCGCTCAACGCTGAAGTTATCAGTGTTTTAATAGTTCATACAATTACAATGTCAAAGAGACTTTAAAGTTCAGTTGTTGCTATATCACAGAGTTGTTGTTGTTGTTGTGGTCTTCAGTCCTGAGACTGGTTTGATGCAGCTCTCCAAGCTACTCTATCCTGTGCAAGCTTCTTCATCTCCCAGTACCTACTGCAGCCTACATCCTTCTGAATCTGCTTAGTTCATTCATCTCTTGGTCTCCCTCTATGATTTTTACCCTCCACGCTGCCCTCCAATACTAAATTGGTGATCCCTTGATGCCTCAGAACATGTCCTGCTAACCGATCCCTTCTTCTAGTCAAGTTGTGCCACAAACTCCTCTTCTCCCCAATTCTATTCAATACCTCCTCATTAGTTGTGTGATCTACCCATCTAATCTTCAGCATTTTTCTGTAGCACCACATTTCGAAAACTTCTACTCTCTTCTTGTTTAAACTATTTATCGTCCATGTTTCACTTCCATACATGGCTACACTCCATACAAATACTTTCAGAAACGACTTCCTGACACTTAAATCAATACTAGATGTTAAAAAATTTCTCTTCTTCAGAAACGCTTTCCTTGCCATTGCCAGTCTACATTTTATATCCTCTCTACTTCGACCATCATCAGTTATTTTGCTCCCCAAATAGCAAAACTCCATTACTACTTCAAGTGTCTCATTTCCTAACCCAATTCTCTCAGCATCACCCGACTTAATTCGACTACATTCCATTATCCTCGTTTGATATTCATCTTATACCCTCCTTTGCTGTCTCTGACAGAATTACAATGTCATCGGCGAACCTCAAAGTTTTTATTTCTGCTCCATGGATTTTAATGCCTACTAGGAACTTTTCTTTAGTTTCCTTTACTCCTTGTTCAATATACAGATGCAATAGCATCGGGGAGAAGCTACAACCCTGTCTCATTCCCTTCCCAACCACTGCTTCCCTTTCATGTCCCTCGACTCTTATAACTGCCATCTGCTTTCTGTACAAATTGTAAATAGCTTTTCGCTTCCTGTATTTTACCCCTGCCACCTTCAGAATTTGAAAGAGAGTATTCCAGTCAGCATTGTCAAAAGCTTTCTCTAAATCAGCAAATGCTAGAAACGTAGGTTTGTCTTTCCTTAATCAATTTTCTAAGATAAGTCGTCGGGTCAGTATTGCCTCACGTGTTCCAACATTTCTACGCAATCCAAACTGATCTTCCCCGAGGTCGGCTTCTACCAGTTTTTCCATTCGTCTGTAAAGAATTCGTGTTAGTATTTTGCAGCTGGGACTTATTAAACTGATAGTTCGGTAATTTTCACATCTGTCAGCACCTGCTTTCTTTGGGATTGGAATTATTATATTCTTCTTGAAGTCTGAGGGAATTTCGCCTGTCTCATACATCTTGCTCACCAAATGGTAGAGTTTTGTCAGGACTGGCCCTCCCAAGGCTGTCAGTAGTTCTTGTTTCGACTTAGGTCTTTCAGTGCTCTGTCAACTCTTCACGCAGTATCATATCTCCCATTTCATCTTCACCTACAGCCTCTTCCATTTCCATAATATTGTCCTCAAGAACATCGCCCCTGTATAGACCCTCTATACACTCTTTCCACCTTTCTGCTTTCCCTTCTTTGCTTAGAACTGGGTTTCCATCTGAGCTCTTGATATTCATGCAAGTGGTTCTCTTTTCTCCAAAGGTCTCTTTAATTTTCCTGTAGGCATTATCTATCTTGAGATAAGACTCTACATCCTTACATTTGTCCTCTAGCCATCCCTGCTTAGCCATTTTGCATTTCCTGTCGATATCATTTTTGAGGCGTTTGTATTCCTTTTTGCCTGCTTCATTTTCTACATTTATGTATTTTCTCCTCTCATCAATTAAATTCAGTATCTCTTCTGTTACCCAAGGATTTCTACTAGTCCTCGTCCTTTTACCTACTTGATCCTCTGCTGCCTTCACTATTTCATCCCTCGAAGCTACCCATTAATTTTCTACTGTATTTCTTTCCCCCATTCTTGTCAATCGTTCCCTTATGCTCTTCCCTGAACTCTGTACAAGCTCTGGTTTAGTCAGTTTATCCTGGTCCCATCTCCTTAAATTCCCACCTTTCTGCAGTTTCTTCAGTTTTAATCTACAGTCCACATCTGCCCCTGGAAATGTCTTATAATTTAAAACCTGGTTCCTAAATCTCTGTCTTACCATTATGTAATCTATCTGAAACATTCTAGTAACTCCAGGGTCCTTCCATGTATACAACCTTCTTTCATGATTCTTGAACCAAGATTTAGCTATGATTAAGTTATGCTCTGTGCAAAATTCTACCAGGCGGCTTCCTCTTTCATTCCTTAGCCCTAATCCATATTCTCCTACTAGGTTTCCTTCTCTTCCTTTTCCTAGTGTTGAATTCCGTCGCCCATGACTATTAAAGTTTCGTCTCCCTTCACTACCTGAATAATTTCTTTTATCTCATGATACATTTCATCAATTTTTTCATCATCTGCAGATCTAGTTGGCATATAAACTTGTACTACTGTAGTAGGCGTGCGCTTCGTGTCTATCTTGGCCACAATAATGCGTTCACTATACTGTTTGTAGTAGCTTACCCGCACTCCTATTTTTTTAATTCATTATTAAACCTACTCCTGCATTACCCCTATTTGATTTTGTATTTATAACCCTGTATTCACCTTACCAAAATCTTGTTCCTCCTGCCACCAGATTTCACTAATTGCCACTATATCTAACTGTAAGCTATCCATTTCCCTTTTTAAATTTTCTAACCTACCTGCCCAATTAAGGGATCTGACATTCCACGCTCCGATCCATAGAACGCCAGTTTTCTTTCTGCCGATAACGACGTCCTCTTGAGTAGTCCCCACCCGGAGATCCGAATGGGGGACTATTTTAGCTCCGGAATATTTTACCCAAGAGGACGCCATCATCATTTAATCATACAGTAAAGCTGCATGCCCTCGGGAAAAATTACGGCTGTAGTTTCCTCTTGCTTTCAGCCGTTCGCAGTACCACAACAGCAAGGCCGTTTTGGTTAGTGTTACAAGGCCAGATCAGTCAATCATCCAGACTGTTGCCCCTGCAAATACTGAAAAGGCTGCTGCCCCTCTTCAGGAACCACACGTTTGTCTGGCCTCTCAACAGATAACCCTCCGTTGTGGTTACACCTACGGTACGGCTATCTGTATCGATGACGGACGCAAGCCTCCCCACAAACGGCAAGGTCCATGGTTCATGGGGGGGTTATCAAAGAGACTTAGCACATTTGTAGCCTTTAAAATCACATATTGTTCAAATGACAATACACCTAATACTTTAGGAATAGCAACGATTACGTATTCCTGAAGTTTAGTACGAGGGCCTTGCACAAAGCACATTACGTTTTGGAATTAAAAATCAATAAAGTATTGGAATTTTTTTTTATTATATACAGATGAAAGCCACACTTAAATACTACTTTTCTACATAGTTGCCATTTAAATTAAGGCACTTATCGTAGCGATGGACGAGCTTGGAAATTCCTCCGTCGTAAAATTCGGCCCTCGTATTAGCTCCATCCTTTGCTCTAATTCAGGCTCGTCCAAACTGTGCCCCTGGGGCGCTAGAGCCCGCGATCGCCCGGGCGTTGCTACAGTGGCCGAGCCGTGTCGCTTAGCTGGCCGTGCGGACCGCCCGCTGAGCCTCACTATGTCCCTTACGGACGGAACACCGCCGCACACGCAGCGGTCAAAAGCATTGATACGAAACAACGCCGTTAGTCAACAGACGTAAGGTTACAGTGGATCGAGATGGATGGTCAACAGCGGCAGACAAAAAGAAAGAGGAGCGGCGCGTCCGCACTATTTAAAACTGAGTGGGAAATTAATTTCCTTTGTACTGCTGTCGAAAATCATGTCAAATGTTTAGTATGTCATCAGAACCTCATGTATTTATTAAAGTACTCGATTGAACGGCACTTTAATACCTGTCACAAATATCAGTTCGAAAATTTGTCGTCCGCAGCTCGTGGTCGTGTGGTAGCGTTCTCGCTTCCCACGCCCGGGTTCCCGGGTTCGATTCCCGGCGGGGTCAGGGATTTTCTCTGCCTCGTGATGACTGGGTGTTGTGTGATGTCCTTAGGTTAGTTAGGTTTAAGTAGTTCTAAGTTCTAGGGGACTGATGACCATAGATGTTAAGTCCCATAGTGCTCAGAGCCATTCGAACCATTCGAAAATTTGTCGCAAGAGGAACGCCAGTGAAAGCTTGAAGGACTGAAATAAAATTGCAAGCAGCATCACTGTGAAGTAAGTGTTTTCTATCGTATGACTCTTTATTATTTATAATGGTGACAAATAAAACTACATTTTATAATCTGATATGTCACTTAGCAGTGTGCCAGTTATCGAATATCAGATTGTCAGCAACAAGGAACATTTCTTTTCGGTTAATTTTTATATTTGGGCTGCATTAAATCGCGTCGCACAGACATAAGTAGAAGTTTCAGGTGCGTTATTTTTTGCCACTTTCTGAAAACCCTTCACAAACGCTCTCTCGGGCAGCAAAGCGTCATTAACAGTAATTCTTTGTTTTTGTACATTCGTGTGTTTATGGATGGGAAAACATATGTTGTAGTTTGATCTATGTTTTCGATTAATAAAAAAGTAAATATTTCAAGAGAAAAAAATTTATTTTGCGACCACATTTCGCTGTCCTCGCCAGCGTCTAAGGCCGGTTTTCAGAGGAACTGGGGGTAAACGCACCTAAAGCCAATCTTTTTTTTGTTAGTTTTTATTTGAGTTTCAATGAATGAAACAATTAATTGTTAAAACGATAAAAGTGTTTTAAAAAACAGGATTGTACAAAATTAATTGTATGTTCTTTTTTGCCGTGGTAGGAGCAGGAAACAAGTGGGTAAAGTTGGCGCGCAAGCTACAAATGATTGCTGAGAATTGCAAAAGCAGGGAAACCCTTTGCGGCTGGGAATCTCATCAAGCATTCCCTGGTCGACTCGGCGGCTTGTATTTATCCAGCAGACCTCACGGGAAATTTTGAAAAAATAGCTCTTTCGCCTCAAACTGTTGCTCGCCGAGTCGAAGATATGGCCTCAGATATGGATCAGCAATTAATCGAGAGAGCTGCAAACTTCATTTCATTTTCTGTCACCCTTGACGAGACGCGGGCGTTGCGGACACATTTCAGCTCGTCATATTCATTCGAGGTGTCGACGACAATCTGCGTGTCACAGAAGAATTTCTCGACCTTATACCATTAAAAGACACAACCACGGGTTTGGATATTTTTCTAGCCGTAGAAAACGCGTCAGAGTCAGTGCGTTTAAAATGGGAACGCCTGACCAGTGTAACAAGGGATGCAGCCCCTGCGCTGCGAGGCATACGCACTGGATTTCTGAGTTACATGAGCTCAAAAATGGCTGAAGTTGGCTGTTCCTATTTCTCGGCAATCCATTGTCTGATACACCATAACGCACTTTGTACGAAGATTGTCAACATAAAAAATGTTATGGACACAGTTCTTCAAACGGTTAATTATCTGCGATCGCATGGATTCACACATCGCCAATTTAAAGAATTTCTGGCGGAATGCCCGGACATCCCCTATCACACCGAAGTAAGATGGCTGAGCAGAGAAAAGGTTCTTCATCGGTGTTTCTCCTTGAGGGGCGAAATAAATACCTTTTTGGAAATGAAAGGACGTCCAGAAGAACTACTCTGTGATCCTAAGTGGGTGGCGAATTTGGCTTTTTTGAGTGACCTTACTGGTCTTTTAAATACTTTGAACATTTCACTCCAAGGCGAGAATCACTCTGTTGTTGGTTTAGTGCAGTTGATTCAAGCATTTTTTTTAAATAAAAAAAACTTATTTCGTGGGAAAAACAGTTGCAGGAGAAGAATTGTGGACACTCTCCTGCACTAGACTGCGTTGAAGAAGATGTGGATTTTTCAGGTTATGTTCACATCATTTGCGAATTACGAGAACAGTTTGAAAACAGATTTTTGGAGATAAGTAAGCTTCAACCGGTCTTAGGTATATTTGTTCGCCCGTTTTACCTTCGGGCAGAGGACGTCTCACAAGTGCTTCAACTAGAGCTGATTGACATGCAGTGCGATATCCGCCTGAAGGACCGCTTTCTTATGTGTAAAACTTTGGGTGACTTCTACAGCTGCTTTTCAAGAGAGCACGCGGCTTAAGTTCTCTCAATGTTTGGCTCCACGTATATTTGGGAGCGCTTTTTCTCTCTTTTAAAGCTTGCTAAAACTACGAACCGTTCATTACTTGGCGATAAAAATTTGACTAATTCTTTGAGGTTAGTAGCCCCACGGAATATTGTACCAAGCCTAGACAAAATCGTTTCCTCGAAAAAGAAAAACGTGTAAAATGTTAACTGTCTTGTTTAACAAAATTGACTGTAAGAATTAAAAAGAGCTTTATAACCTTAATTCTATTTTTAATAAGTTTTCATACTTGGTCAGTTAAAATTATTACGTACAAAACAGCAAACTAAGCATCCGATTTCTAAACTCTGAAAAGGGATACAAAAAGTTGTAGCACGAACTACAACAAAAAATATTTACTTGTAATTACTAACAGTAAGAATGAGACTCTATATCCCTTACATAAAATTATTTCTAAAATAGAATATTTATGACTCTAGTTCATTTAAGAAACTGATATATTTTTCAGAAGACGCCTATTGTACATATGACGAGTGTGCTTGTGCAGTACTAGTAGAATCAACCTGTGGGTCAGAGAACTACTAAGTTGTTCTTCGATTCTTGTTTTGCATATTGTTTCCTAAAGCTTTGCGCAGTAATTCTGCCACACGAACATTAGTTGTTGCCTAGACAGTAAATGGTTTGCTTGTTTTACCGCTCATCTAGCTTTCCTCTGTTATTTTGTTTACGTTGGATATGACCGCGGGACAGTATTGTGAGATCTCACTCGCTCCGCAGCTCTCCCTCTCTCTCTCTCTCTCTCTCTCTCTCTCGCTACTATGGCGACACAAGGTCGCGGACGGGGCGCTGAACTACACTGCCTTGCGCCCGCGAGGCGCAATTCTTGGATGAGCCTGCTCTAATTAATGTTTTTGTTCCGATGTATAGTATCTACGAAAAATGTTTGTCATGAAATTTAATCGAAATATACTTTTGTGGCATTCGCCCAGTACAGGTGACACAATTTTGGAAGCAACTACGATCACTGGATGCCTGCTTCCATGGACCAGTATGTACAACACGACAGCCAAAATCCCAAGCGATTAATGTTTAAACTCTCTCACTTTGTGCTTCTTCTGCAAACTGCACCCTCTGCGTCTTCTTGTTAGACAAAGCAAAATACATATTCTTCGTTTAACAAGTCTTACAAATACATCAAAATCCAAGACGACAACTCCTCCTGTGGTAGATGGTTAATCCTCTATATATCAATCTGATATATGCCCTGTACCACGTGACATGATGCATCGCAATAGTGTATAACAGGAATTATATGTATCAGGTGAATCACGCAACATGTCTGTGGCAGGAAGGGAAGCTGCCCGTTGTGGGTGTCACGCTACACTAGGTTGACACTACAGCCCAGAGCCCAGGGTGGCTGGGTGGCAGTGGGAGTTGCCAAGTCCTTCCCCTTCCCTGAAAAGTGTTTTTTTTTTCAATTGAAGACGCAAGTGGAGAGATTCAAACCAAGAGTTTGGAGAATAGTGAGTGAACAGTAGCTTGAGGGAAAAACATGTCACGTAGGTTAAAAACAGGCCTGGACTTGCACAAACATCCTTCGTCTCTGACGTCATAGAGCCTGTCCCAGCATCTCAAGTCTAACTAGAATTCCACACTGTTGTATCTAGCACTATAGGTCTGAGATGGATTTTGACGTCATAGAGCCAGTGTCAGTATTCTGGATCTGTGCGACTATACCAGAATTCTACGCTGTTACAAATAACCCAACGGGTCTGTATTGTATTGTGACATCCTAGAGCCTGTCCCAGTATTTCTAGTCATCCAACATGAGAATGCGGCATCGTGCTATTCCCGCCAGTTTATACTTACAAACACTGCCCGACTTCCACAGGAAACACACTAGCCCAATTGGACTACTTTTTTAATTCCTCGACAAAATTTTAATCGGCCGCCATTATACTTAAAGGTCAAATGGCATGTATGATAGGTACCAGGATGTCAGGAAATGTCATCGATATCATTGTCAATGTCATACTATCCAATTGCTAGTCCATTCAGGGGCACCTATCTCTGTAATGTCGAATGTTTTCCGCACCTCATCAAAAAGACTGTGTTTTGTGGTACGATAGCGATTGTTGCTGACAGCCACAAATGGGAAATAGTCTAATCAACAGGACTGTATACTGCAAGAGTAACTGTCAGTGACACAATACAGCCCTCCAAATCCGTTGTTTTAGCAGAATACAGTCATAACGTTACTTTCGTAAGGGACTCCTTGAACATATCACATTTAGTAATAATCTGGAACAACATAGCCGCAGACTGACGTACATGTTCCATTAACAACACCTAACGGATATTGGTCTCGATGGATGTTTGTGGTTGAAACATTGTTATCTAGCCACCATCAACGCACGAGTATCATTCGTCAGTCTCGATGATGGTTTAACTATGAAGGTTTTTTCGATTGCAAGAAGCTACACAGGCTCATAAATGAGCTCTACATATTAGTGACGACCATAAGCGTTACAGGCTGACAAGATACTATTGATCACTAATTACGACAAGGAGCCACAACTCACCCCTGAAAGTATGTGCACAGGAACTGCCCAACCAGTCCAGGACTGGCAGCTCAGTGCCAGCAACGACTCACTGTTCTCCCCTACCGCTACAGAGACTGCAATGGACGAAGCTGCTAGCGAACAGCTGATTGGATCTGGCCTGACTGAGGACCAACGGCGGTGAGTGTTAGCCCTTCCGCGACAGTATTTTGATGCTTTTGAATCTAAGGTGAAGAAAAAGCAGACTAAGTGCTCAACAGTAAAACACTGCATCAACACTGGACATTGTCCACCCGTTGCCTAGGGCTTCTATGAGTCTAGAAAGTCGCCAGCTGAAAGATGAATACTTTGGGTTGAAGGTGCTGCATGGCCATTCAAACTTCAGAGAGTTGTGGGCTTTCCAAACAATAAGAATGAAATGATGCTGATGATGTTTTGGCCCTCAACTACGTACCCTTCGACTCAGAGTTGCAATAGCAAAAGTTTTGGCTGGTTTCGTTGTCTAGGGGCTGGGATGCGTAGTTGCCGCATTACAGGTCAAATACTGCTGAGTCTACAGTATACGATAATAATATACACATGAATCGAATGGTCAAAGGTTTCTATCAGTCGGCAGTTGCGAATTATGAAAGTAACATATAAATTTATAAATGAAAGATTGCAATTAAATAAAATCTGCAGGTACTATCTTAATGACTTTAAATGATGAGTACTATAGTAGAAGTACTTTTGAGAATGCGGTCTATTTCTCCAAAACACTTATTGGTGTCGATGGTCCAGCAATTAAATAAAATATAAGTTGAATAACAGGGAAACAATAGATTCATACTTGACGTAATTAGTTATGAACAACAACATAGCTCGCAAGATATTCACTTCTAAATGCATAATACGTCTTCACTGTATAAGCGACGGAAATCACACAAGAGCGCAAGTCAGCACTACGACATACACTCCTGGAAATTGAAATAAGAACACCGTGAATTCATTGTCCCAGGAAGGGGAAACTTTATTGACACATTCCTGGGGTCAGATACATCACATGATCACACTGACAGAACCACAGGCACATAGACACAGGCAACAGAGCATGCACAATGTCGGCACTAGTACAGTGTATATCCACCTTTCGCAGCAATGCAGGCTGCTATTCACCCATGGGGACGATCGTTGAGATGCTGGATGTAGTCCTGTGGAACGGCTTGCCATGCCATTTCCACCTGGCGCCTCAGTTGGACCAGCGTTCGTGCTGGACGTGCAGACCGCGTGAGACGACGCTTCATCCAGTCCCAAACATGCTCAATGGGGGACAGATCCGGAGATCTTGCTGGCCAGGGTAGTTGACTTACACCTTCTAGAGCAAGTTGGGTGGCACGGGATACATGCGGACGTGCATTGTCCTGTTGGAACAGCAAGTTCCCTTGCCGGTCTAGGAATGGTAGAACGATGGGTTCGATGACGGTTTGGATGTACCGTGCACTATTCAGTGTCCCCTCGACGATCACCAGTGGTGTACGGCCAGTGTAGGAGATCGCTCCCCACACCATGATGCCGGGTGTTGGCCCTGTGTGCCTCGGTCGTATGCATTCCTGATTGTGGCGCTCACCTGCACGGCGCCAAACACGCATACGACCATCATTGGCACCAAGGCAGAAGCGACTCTCATCGCTGAAGACGACACGTCTCCATTCGTCCCTCCATTCACGCCTGTCGCGACACCACTGGAGGCGGGCTGCACGATGTTGGGGCGTGAGCAGAAGACGGCCTAACGGTGTGCGGGACCGTAGCCCAGCTTCATGGAGACGGTTGCGAATGGTCCTCGCCGATACCCCAGGAGCAACAGTGTCCCTAATTTTCTGGGAAGTGGCGGTGCGGTCCCCTACGGCACTGCGTAGGATCCTACGGTCTTGGCGTGCATCCGTGCGTCGCTGCGGTCCGGTCCCTGGTCGACGGGCACGTGCACCTTCCGCGGACCACTGGCGACAACATCGATGTACTGTGGAGACCTCACGCCCCACTTGTTGAGCAATTCGGCGGTACGTCCACCCGGCCTCCCGCATGCCCACTATACGCCCTCGCTCAAAGTCCGCCAACTGCACATACGGTTCACGTCCACGCTGTCGCGACATGCTACCAGTGTTAAAGACTGCGATGGAGCTCCGTATGCCACGGCAAACTGGCTGACACTGACTGCGGCGGTGCACAAATGCTGCGCAGCTAGCGCCATTCGACGGCCAACACCGCGGTTCCTGGTGTGTCCGCTGTGCCGTGCGTGTGATCATTGCTTGTACAGCCCTCTCGCAGTGTCCGGAGCAAGTATGGTGGGTCTGACACACCGGTGTCAATGTGTTCTTTTTTCCATTTCCAGGAGTGTATTTCTACCGCGCGCGACTACGCGCAAACTGCTCCAGATCTTTCCCGCGACTCTCTGTGCGCCGCGCCGTCGCATCCAGCACTTCCCCTGCCCTGTCCCGTACTCTCCAGTACTGCCGCCCTGCTCAGGACTACCCATCCATTCACTTCGGTTGTTGCCTCCCGTAGTAACGAGCGCTGTGGCTGGATAGACCGCTCCCTCCATGTCGCCAAGCCAATGAACACTCACAAACGTATTCAAACACATACGAAATACTGGATTTACATTTAAATAACTTGAAATTAAATAAATATTGCCACGGCTGGACCATAAACACGCTTCAACACACATTATTAAATACATACACAATTAAATAAACATATATCAAAAGAAAGGAAGCAAAAGGTAGGCCAGGAGCCTAATATCTCTGTGCTTTCTAACACACACAGTGAATATTCAACCAACTTCTTCATGAATAGTATATATCGGATACAAACAAATACGTAGATGAATAGATATATTTACAAGCATGCTGATACCGTTTTTCGTGTAACTGTGGAGTACTTATGGCCTGACGCGATCGATAGTAATCGGCCACTTTTGACCTCCAATAACTCATATACTATTCAAGTTACATGCCTGTAATTCATACCAATTTAGGTTTACACTAATAGCTTACTAAAGACATGGCATCGACAAAATCGGATGAAGCGTTTATATTTTGGAAATTTGTTGCTGGGTGTTATTTGTATAATTTACCGTCAGATACTAAACTTTAAACTAATAAAGATATTGAAAATATGATTACACCATCAGAATCGTCGTGCAGATAATAGTAATGTTCATGTTTCTTTTTGAGGTATCATGATTCATCTAGCTACTAATAATTTTTACACGAGCTGTGAAATGTCTGGCATTAAGGTTTCACAAAGTCCACCACCTTTGGCACTCCCTGCGTGTCTCCTTCATCGACACAGCGTCACCACGGAACTGCCAGCCACGCGTCTCGACCCCTCTTGCGTCCGGCACCACATGGTCGCCCTGGCGAGCGGCCCGCGCCCACCAAGCGGCCGGTGCGGCCACTGCTTCCTTCAGACTTAGAATACTTTCAGGGCGCGAAGACTCGCCCGTTACCTCACAGAGTCCTTGGTCCTCACCTGGGCCCCTTGTGAGGAAGTGCAGAATATGGCGTTCCTGCATCGACTCACAAAATTTTGAAAAATATGTCTACACATTGCTGCATACTGATGACATCCTAGAGTGTTTGAAAGTGGCAAAAAGTATCTCTAGTAATGACTTGCAAACAGGCTACTAGCAAACTGGGGTTGAGGAACGTGACCGGACCTTCGACGTATGATGGGTAACCTATTTATTCCCATTAATGAACGAAGCGTTATTGCTATCTGGATGACACTGTCGATTTTGGAAGACATTTGAATAACATCTTAAGTCTCCTGACAACGGTTATGAAATCTCTTCTGACTGATTGCTGATTCAGAAAAGGTGCATCTTCGCCACATGAGAAACAAGAAACTTTGGGCACTTAGTTCATACCGACGGAGTCCTCTCTGATCCAGTGAAGATACTAGCTGTAACGATCCTCGTCGTATTCATAATGTGAAAAATTCTCTCAAAATGTGCTGATACTACTCGCGATTCATAAAGAACTATTTTGTGTACCAAGGCACCTAATTTGCATGGGACATTTGAGGGTGACTTAAAATCTCCCTCTGACAACATGCCAGAAGCATGTTTTCTTGCCCTTAAGGTGTCTCTAACGTCTTCTCCAGTACTAGCATTGTATAACGAGAATGCTGAGGCAGAACTTTTTGCTGGAATGTGGAATGCTTCAGTTCTAGTATTCCAGATGAACTACCTGCAACTGAGAAAGTGTGTCCTTCAGTTATCTGGATCATTAAAATATTCTGGGCATATTTATTTGTCTAACCATTCATCATTGAAATAAACCACTGTTCAATATTCTGGCTGGTTAGCATGAAAGATCTGTCAGGTTGAGTGATGAGATGGACACTGAAGCTTCAGGAGCGTGATGTCACAGAGGTACACAAAAACAAACTCAACCACTAATATGCTGACTGCCTTTCAGGGAATCCTTTGACAGAACATAAGAGTGTGGACCGTCATGCATTAAATCACATGGCTCCTCAACACAGGGAAGACTCAGTTCCGCAGAAGACCATAGCCATACTGATGGAGGAGGTACCGACCAAAGGAGGTTTACAATTAATAAATGGAACATCGAATTAGAAGTACTTCAATCTGATGGGGCAGAAATGGTTGATGATCATCCCAATTCATGTATCGTGAGCCCTTCTCCTGTTTTTCCATGACCTCCAAAATCTGATTCTTAACGACACTAGACTGCCTTAGTCTCAGTTATCTCTGGGCAGATCTCTATCGCTCTGCTAGACATTATGTGAGCCACTGTAAGGAATGCCAGCAACGCAAGCACACGCCAAAACTGCTTCCAGGACATATGGCGCCTATTCTGCCAGCAGCAGCACCGTTGCAGCGAAATGGATTCGACATCTACGGAAGGTACCCTAAGCTGCCATATACTAATCAAAGGGCAAAGATTTTGGCTGAGCACCTCACATTTTATGCTGTCATCAAAGTAGTTCCACTTGTGAAAGCTTCGGGAGTTTCAATTGTCCTTGTAGTATACATCATTTTGAAGTACAAAGCTCCAAGAGTGATGATCTCTTGTCACTGAAATGTTTTCTTGTTGAGGTTAGAATGTGAAGTAATTTCATGTTGCGACATCAGCCACAGGATGACGACTGCTATCCATGCACAGACAAATGGCCTCACGGAACACTTTAATGACACCTTGGCTGACCTTGTAAACTGACATCAATTAAAGAGCACTATATAAATTGACCCTTGTAACATTCGTTAAAACGGTCTTCACGACATTCATTCTGTTCCGCAGTCGTGAGGCAGGAATGAAAACGGGTACACAGTGCCTGTTTCATCTCGACAATGCTCAGTATAACTGCATGAAACACATCATCAGGACGAAAGAAGCAAGACAGTGGGGCTCACATACAGACCTTAGACAGGGAAAAGATCGAGAGCACTATAATGCCCAACGCCATCCTGTGTGATACAGCCTGGGAGACTTGATGTGGACATTTGCAGCAGTGTGGGAATTTGGAATCTAGGAAAAGGTACTAAAGCAGATCTTCATTGGGTTGTGTCGTATTCTTTGTCGGTTCTCAGATGCCACATACAGTCGAGGATCATGATCCACTCATCAAGAAGACCAATCCGCAGAGATGCCATCCATGAACTTCATATAGCGACCTACTAGAGTCCTGAGGAGCAGATCAACTCTGGAAGCTTCTCATTCAAGGAAACTGAAGACCCCATTGACGACTGTGAAGATTTGTCTGAGGAACTACCTTCAGTTGGGTTGGTTGGGCTGTTTGGAGGAAGAGACCAAACAGCGAGGTCATCGGTCTCATCGGATTAGGGAAGGACGGGGAAGGAAGTCGGCCATGCCCTTTCAAAGGAACCATCCTGGCGTTTGCCTGGAGTGATTTAGGGAAAGCACGGAAAACCTAAATCAGGCTGGCCGGACTCACTACCTTCAGTCTTCGTCAACATGAAGAAGTTGTGACATGACTGGAAAGTCAGGAGCCCCAGCTTTGCTTTGCCAAGGTTCACTGACAAGATATAGATCCAAGGTGCTATAGTCGGCTCCAATGAGAACTTCGGAAACAGCACAGCTCTGTTTCTCCAGGAGAGGGAGAAATGTCATGAACAGTGCTGCATGCAACGTGTCATAGCGGTTAGCGTCATTGGCAGTAATGCCGATTAGGTTAGAGTAGATTAGATTCAGTTTTCGTTCTATAGACCCAAAAATGAGATGATTATCGTGGGTGTGGAACATGTCAGAAATCATAACGTAAAAAGCATAGAAAATTTGAGTATAAAACTCACTCCTCTGATCATTTGTCAGGAGATTGTCAGAACATGTGCCCGCATGCTTATCTGAGTGGCAACATGTTTGCCTACCATGCAGCGGGCCTGGGTTCGATTCCTGGCTGAATTGGAGACTTTCTCCGCTCGTGGACTGACTTCTGTGTTGTCCTCATCATCGTTTCATCATCAGTGACACGCAAGTCGCCCAATGTAGCGTCACCTGAAATAACACTTGCCACCCAGTGTCCAAACCTCCCAGGATGGGGCGCCTGGCCATCAATACCCACACGATCATATCATTTTTTCGAAATATATCAATAATTACAGAAAACTGGGACTGCTAATATTTACAGAATTAGTACACTGTCAGAAGGTAACAAAGTTAAGAAGTTTTAATAAATTTATCGTACACAAAATACCTAATCTTTACAGTTGTGACCAAGTGCTATCATAAGAGAAATTTAACAATTTTACTTAAGCTGGTCTCACAGTCCCTGTTAAGACATTCATCTGTTGGGTAGAAGGAGTTGCCTACAAAAGACGTCCTTCAAACTCTGCTTAAACTGTGCTGAATCCAAGTTTTAATGGTGCTGACAATTTATTGAAAATGCATGTTCATGAATATTGGATCAATTTTTAACCAAGGTGAGTGATATTAGGTCCTTATGCAGATTGTTCTCGTTCCTAGTATTGATACTACATATTGAGCTATTGGCTGATATAGAGACATATTATTTGTAACAAATTCTTTAAGAAGTAAATATACCGAGAAGCAATGATTAGAATACCAAGTTGGTTGAACAGCTTTCTACATGATGTTCCCGAATTTACACTACAAATGAGTCTTATGTACATACTTTTGGACCCTAAAAACTTTTTCCTGGTTTGATGAGTTACCCCAAAATATGTTTGCATATGACATTACAGAATGCAATTTTTTTTATCATTTGTATCTCCAACATCTGACACCATTAGCATTGCAAATACAGACTTGCTTAAGCATTCCACCCACTGCGGGTCTGTTCAGTTTGAATACTGATCCTCTCCACAACTTTCTTCGCAAGAACTTTGGTGCACTCGGAGCCCCACACACGTCCGCTCCAGTCATGCACTGCCGCCTGGCTCCTAGATGTTGGCACCCTGCATGCCCACCACACCTTGCCAACTTCCCCTGAGGTCTATGCTTCCTCTGTCTGCCTACTCTGTCTCTCACAATTTAATTACATAATCCAGGTTTGTTCTATGAAAACTGAACAAGTTACCAGTCGCTACACTGCATTCACAATTAGATTTTTCGAACTAAAGAGCTTTGCAACATTAAACACTTTCCACAAATTTTTATAATTAATGATAACAATTTTATTAAATATAAGGATAATAAAAGGATTAATTTGGTCATAGAAATTGTTGTGTGTTCTGTGTAGTAGACAAAAAACTCAAATCCATTGAGGAAGAAATTTGCAGCTGTATGCAAGATTGTTTGGGCAAGACTCAACAACAGGCTTGGGCATAAATGTATAATTGGCTTTTTTTATCGATAACGAAGCTCACTTCGTAATGTTAACGAAAACTTGAGAAGGAACCATTAGATCACTAGTATGTAAGTTCCTCAATCGTAATGCAATCGTTGGATGAGACTTTCATCATCCAACAACCAGTTGGTATAATTACAGTTTTATTAGTGGTAGGTGTGACAAGACATCCTGCGACACATTACTAAATGCTTTCTCTGACAACTACCAACAACATATAGTTCCGAATTCCAGTCATGATGGAAATACTGTATAGTGGATCTAATGGGGACAAATACACCTGATCTGTCTGAGGATGTCCACAGTGAAACTGATCTCAATGACCATGTGGCAGTTGTAGCATCAACCATTACCAATGTAAAAAGTGCAACAAAAATAAGTATATAGATTTATATGTTCAGTAAACTAGATTAAAACGAAGAAATTGTTTCTTTCTGCTCAGGACAGAAGCGTGTACAGCAACTATGGCTGACAACTGCATTTGACTGCATTGAGAATTTGATGGTAGGAAGCACCCAGAGAAAACAATAGATTCTTCGATGGAGGGTCTGAACAACACGAATCACCAAGAGCATGTCATGAAGGGCAGTGCGAATGATCACAGGCTTGTTTGACTGGCTGGAGAGTATAACAGATATGTGGGAAAATATTAACTGGCGGACACCCCGAGGAAGACGCCGGACATATTGTGAGAAACTTGGAAGAAAATTCGAAGAACTGTCTTTTTCGAAGCTACAAATATTCTTCAGCTCATCACATCTGTAGTAAAAATAAATTGTGGCAGATAACAGTTCTCACAGGCATGTGCAAGAAGCCTTCTCATGCTGTATCAATGGGTAGAACAAAAACAAACCCCTACGTGGGAAAAAATAACAGGAATAACCTAAAGTACAGAAATCCCACAAAATTTTCGACAAAGATAAACGTGAACAGACAGTTTCAATCTCAAACAAACAAAATGGCCTGAGAATGACAAGATTTTAATTTAAAAACATATTTATTTACTAGCAGAAATATAAATATGCTTTTATAATAGTGGCGGTAAGTTCATACTTTTAAAGACCCGAAGTTGTGACTACTCTCATAACTTCCGTACCAGTGCAATTTTACTCTGGTGGACAAATCTGGTTATTTTCCATTGTACACTTCTGCAGGACATTAAGCATCGATAGAATGTAATTCATATTGACTATATAATTGCGTCCATTTTTGTTCAGATACTTTTAGCGCAGAACTGCACTTGTTTCCGGGATTCCCTAAAGCATTCGAAGCAGTTTTGGCATTTTCGAATGAAGAATATAGTGCGAGCTTACTGAGGATCGGCCCAAATCCGAGACTGCATTTAGTACTTCAGAGCAGATAACGACAAACGTATAAAAGATACTGAGGCCCCCTCGCCAGGAACACGGTGGAGACCTCAACGGCAGCGGAGGCGGAGATGAAGGTCACCGGTACGGCGGAAGAGACTACTGCCCGCCGGAATCCAGCGGGCAGTGGTCAGTGTCTGTTCACCTAGTTGGCGCGGCTGCTTCATGCTGTCCTTGATCTCAACAATCAAGTCGTAAACATATGACCTTCATAGAAGATCACCACGAAACAAGTTTCAACTTGAATAAGCATGACGGAACAAAAGGAAAGAAATCCATTACCCCAGACAACAGTCTATAGACTGAATTTTCCTTTTCATCGGATTCTGGGGGCAGAACAAGGAGTGTCATGTGCCGAAGGGTCGGAGAAAGACCAAAACAGAAAAACTTCATTGGAACTCTCAACACAGACACACTCTCCAAAGTAGGTAAACGCAAACAACTCAAAAATACAATGCAATAATTCCACATAAAAATCCTTGTGATTCAAGAAACACGATTTACTGACGAAAATCATTTTTATTCAAGAAACTTCAGAATCTACAAAGGACAACCTGTATCCAGCTGAACAAGGAATCCAAACAATTTGGCACAGCTTTTGATGTGCACAAATCAGCTATACATTCAATAATAAACTTCCATTCAACGTCAGAAAGAATCTCCACAATCTCAGTAAAATCTGGAAACAAGGCATACACACTGATAAATTCACATGCCCCCACAAATGATTACAATAGAAAAGATCCACAGGTGATAGATGACTTCTGGAAACTATTGGAGGAAATCTCAAATAAAATCCCTATTCATCACATAAAAATTGTGTTAGGAGATTTCAATGGACAACTCAGCACCGAGAAAAAATTCAGGGAAACAACGGGAATTCTTACAGGTCACAAGAGAACAAATACAAACGGAGAGAGAGTGATAAACGTCTGGGAAAATTTTGATCTTAAAAACATGTCCACACAATTCCTTAAACCTGTAAACAAACTTACAAAATGGAAGTCACCAAATTCAACTTTGGGTGAATTTCAGATAGACCATGTTGCCGTATCTAATAAGATTACCAAAGAAATACTAAATTTACAAACAAGAAATATATTTTTTGAGTCAGTCCACCATCTGCTGCAAATAAAGATTAGATTTCAACCTAACAGAAAGAAACCATCACTGAACGAAACAGTTAGAATAGATCCAGACTACCTTAAGCTTAGCAAGAGGGAAATTCTCCAGGAAATTGGGCAATAAAACGTAACGAACTGGAAGGAACTTGCAGAAGTACTAATAGATACTATGAAATTTGGCGAACCCCCAAGAAAGAGAAAACACAGATGATGGAACAGTGCGTGTGATCAAGCAATGGAAGAAAGAATACAAGCTTGGAAAACTTTCGGTAGCAACAAAAGTACAGAAAAATGACAGGAATTTTTGAGAATACAGAAGAGTTCATCCAAGGCAATATGAAGAGAAAGACGCAGATATAATATAAGCCGACTTAAATAAGTTGAACAAGAATTTATCAAGAAAAACACCAAAATTTTGTTTACAAAATTTTAAAAGAAAACCTAACTGGGTATTAGCTACCTAATCTGTGCTTTCGACAGCCTGATGGATCACTGGAAACCAACCTTAAAAGTAACTGTCAAATTTTAGCTACACTCACTTCTCAACTGCGGGCCTCTGACAGAACAATCAGATTTCGAAAAACCCACGTCCAACCCCGATTCAAATCCACCATCACTTAAAGAGGTAAAGGAAATAATAAATTCTTTGAAGAGCAACAAGTCTCCAGGGGAAGACCGAATTATAGCAGAAGTATGGAAATTAAATGACAATAATCTCACACAAGCAACCCACAGAGTTACATCAAACATCTGGGAAACTGAAAGAATACCTGCAAAGTGGAAATGTGGATTAATTCATACTCTCCACAAAAAAGGTGCAAAAACTGATCCAAATAATTACAGGGGAATTTTACTGCTCTCTATAATATACAAAATTTTTCAAAGGTCCTGTTAAATATATGGACCAATTAATAGAGGAGTATCAGGCAGGGTTTTGCAAAGATCGATCTTGCAACTAACAGATATGTAACTTAAAAACAATTTTGCAAATGAGAAGATGTAGAAATACTGGGGTAACGTTTGTCGATTTTAAAAAGACTTACGATTCAATAGATAGACAAACATTATTTCGCAATTTAGAGGAGTTCAGGATTCACAGGAAATCAAGGTCTTCAACAGTCATTAACAGATTCAACCTCCAAAGTTAAATTCATGGGAGAAACAAGCATTTCATATCCATACTGGTGTTTACAAAGTAGATGGAATGTCTCCCCTTCTATTTAACATGGTTCTGGAAAACATTGTAAGGACGTGGGAAAATAAAACGAATTCAGCTTGGGATTAAAAAAGAGCAGAGAATGAGGGTGAAGTGTCTGGCTTTCGCGGACGATCTTGTCGTTATAACGAACAATAGACAGGAAGCCAAACTTGCATTGGAAAAACTTCACGAAATCTCACAGAAAGCTGGGCTACAAATCTCCTACGAGAAAACATAGTACATGCAAAACAAAGCTGTAGATAATCTCCGCATTACTACTCAATACCGGAAAGTGGCACAAGTTGCCCACTTCAGATATCTGGGAGAGATCATCCAACTATCGGGACTGAACTCAATACCCAATAAAGATAGACTCTCCAGATTACAAAAAGCATATAAGCTCATTTTGAGTCACTATAATAATAAATCTGTTTCTGTCAATGCGAAACTAGGGTATTACAACACAGTAATCCTACCAGAAGCACTATACGCTGCAGAAACTACAGTGGTTCATGGTCGTTCGAAGATCATAGAGATTGAAAAGAAGAAAAAGAAAAATTAAGAGGAAAATATATGGGCCAGTGCTTTGGGAAGGAAGTTGGATGAAGAGGCCAACTAGAGAGATTTACAAAGACAGAAACAATAACAGACACCATTAGAAAGAGAAGGATGGAATTTTATGGACATATCAGCAGGATGAATAAAACTGAGCTTACAAGGCAAATCTTTGAGATAGTAAACAAAAGCAAAAACAAGAATGAGTGTATCACCGAAACCAAAGAAGACATAAAAGAGCCGTGAATCACAAGAGGCAACATAAACAATAGAGAACAGTTTAGAAACATCATGAAGAAACACACACTTAAACAAGAACACACGGAGAACAGAACAGGAAAAAGATGGTCGGAAGAATGTACAAGGGAACACACTGAACGTATGAAGAGAATTTGGGGAGAACAAAGAAAGAAGAAGAAATCATGACTACTCAAGTTCAATCTCTCTCTCAAAAGGGAATAATCTAAAATAATAATTTATTTACTACTATTGAAGTATTCATCTATAGTATAGAAGGAGTTGTCAAGGAAATATGATCTCAATTTATTTTTGAAACTATTATTGCTGCCTGTCAGGTATTTTATGTCATCTGGTAATTTATCGAAAAGTTTTACAGGAGCGTATCTTACCCCTTTCTGTGGCAAAGATAGGTTAAGTAGAGGATAGCGTAACTCGTTCTTTCTTCTGGTATTGTAATCATGAATGTCACCGTTGTTTTTAAACTGGTCCATGTTTTTGAGGACAGATTTCATTGATGAGTAAATGTAATGTGAGGCTGTCGTAAGAATTCCTAACCTTTTAAACAGATGCCTACAAGACGTGCGACTATGACCCCTATACATTATTCTAACCACTTTCTTTACAGAAGTGAATACTTTTTGCCTAAGTGTTGAGTTACCTCAAAATATAATTTCGTATGACATCAGGAAGTGAGAGTATGCAAAGTATGTTAGCTTGCTGGTATCCTTAAAATCAGCAATTATTCTGATTGGAAAAGTGTTGAGTTACCTCAAAATATAATTTCATATGACATCAGGAAGTGAAAGTATGGAAAGTATGTTAGCTTGCTGGTATCCTCAAAATCAGCAATTATTCTGATTGCAAAAGTTGCCAAATCTAGTCACTTTAGGGGATCCAAAATATGTATT
Source organism: Schistocerca americana (assembly GCF_021461395.2). Lineage (NCBI taxonomy): Eukaryota > Metazoa > Arthropoda > Insecta > Orthoptera > Acrididae > Schistocerca > Schistocerca americana. Next base: position 201,531,818 of record NC_060127.1, read on the forward strand.
CTCCTATTAAGATTCTCAGCTATATGCACACCCAAAAACTTAGTATGTCCTACCCTGGCTACTGACTTCTGTTCATGTGTTATATTTATTGAAGGAACTGTACTCCTTGGAGTAGAAAATTGGATGTACCGTGTTTTTTTTTTTTTTTTTTCAAAGTTCAGAGCAAGCTCATTCGCAGGAAACCAATCAATAACATTCTAAAGACATTATTTCTATCATTTTATAATGGAGTTTCTTTCACTGGATTAATAATGATGCCTTTATCATCAGCAAACAGTGTCAGTTTAGCTTCTCGTTCAGATAAGAAGGGAGGTCATTTGCATATATCAAGAAAAGAAAAAGACGCATGATCAAGCCCTGTGGAACACCTAATGTCGTTTCACCCCAGTTCGATGAAGTATGAAACGTCCTTAAATCGCTTAAACCATATAAAGAAACCTTTTGCTTCCTTTTGTGTAGATGTGGATTAGACCATTCATATGCTGTTCCGTCTATTCCATAGAATTGTAATTTCTGTAACATAATGTCATTGTTCCAATAGTCAAATATTGTGTATAACTCACAGAAAATTCCTACTGGTGACATTTCACTATTTAAAGGGTCTATTATGTTCGCAGTGAACCTGTATATTGCTTTTTTGGTAGAACAGCATTTTTGAAATCCAGACTGTGATTTGCTAAGTGTCCCGTTACTGTTGAGATGGCTAATCACTCTTGAGTACATTACTTTTTCAACGATTTTTGAAAATGCTGAAAGTAAGGATACTGGTCGGTAATTATTGGCATCTGTGGTGTCTGCTTTTTGTAAAAATGCTTGACAGTGGCATGTTTTAACCAGTTGGAAAATACTTTGAGTTAGTGATGCATTACAGATATGACTCAGAACATCAGCTGCAACTGCTCCAAATTGTTTTAATATCTCGTTAGAGATGTCATCTACTTCAACAGAACATTTACTATTCAAAGATTTAATCATTTTCCTTATTTCTAAAGATATTGTTAGATGAAAATTGATCTGACAAGGATTTCCCAAAACTGAATCTTCCATGTACTTGTTGGCTTTTTCTTTTGAACTATTCTCACCAATTTTTATACCTGCACTTAAGAAATGATTGTTAAATAGATTAGCTACTTGTGTACTATTCGGTAAGATGGTCTCATTCTCTTTAATAATAATAGTACCTACCCCTGTGGTTGCTTTTCCTGTCTCTCTTCTAACAACAATCCATACTGATTTGATTTTTTTGCCCCAGTTGCGAGATTTCATCTCTAGTATACACAATTTTTGATTTTTTGACATCTTTTCGCAGTATGTTACAGTAATTTTTATAGTGTAAAATTACTACTGGATCTTTACTAACTCTTGCTCTCATACAGTTTTCTTTATCTTCCTGAAGGCACTTTAATACCGGCAGTAATCCAAGTTTTTTTAGAAACCTGTTTGGTATTACATTTTGTAATTTTTGGGGTAACAGTGTCCAAAAAGGGATATAAATTCATCAAGTAGTACGTTGTATTTATCATTAGCATTTGGCTCAATATGTTCATCTCTCCAATTAATCTTTCTTAAGCTTTCTCTGAAGTGTTTAATAGATAGCATGTTGACCAATCTTACACTTTTACTTAATGTTTTCTGAACTGTGCACCCTACTATCTTTTGTAAGTTAATTAGTTGTGCATCACGGTCCGAAAATCCATTTATAACAGGTAAAGTATGTGTTAGTTTTACATCCTTTTGCCATACAAATACATTATCTATTAGAGCGCTACTGTTTTGAGCTATACTTGTAGGGAAGGTGATCACTAATTCGAAGCTGTATGTCATTCATAACACTTCTAGTTCACTTTTCCTATCAGAATACTTGGATTCCAGCAATACTGATTTTCCTAGGAGGGGAAGTTATTTGTTGGGGACCAGTTATAAGCCTGTCACGTAATTATCCAGTCTGTTCCTAGTACGGTCATGTTTGTGCCGTTCATCAGCTTACTTGTAAGCAAACAGATTTTGGAGAGGCCTCCATTCCCCTGGTGCATCCGTTATATAGTTCAAGGTGCAATATCGTTCATAAATTTTTAATATTAGCAGCAGAAGTCTCCTAGATATTTGTAAGCTAATAATTGCCTAAATTATAGGGCGACCATGGCGGACCCCTTGTCCTCAAGTCCAAAGATGGCTACAAGCAGATCGGCATTGCCAGCTTTTACTATGAGAAGTGTGAAGTACCTCTACCTGGTGGCTACTCAAGGGTAACATACTTCCTCGACTGGATCACAAGAACTGCTCAAATCAATGTCACATGAGAAGGTGGTATTGACTGTGGCACAGTTTCGCCACTAGATCGCATTCCATACGTATTTTAATTGCAATGAAAAATGTCAGAACAGAACACTTAATAATGGCCAAAATATACGTTCTCAGACCACTGTCCAACTGCAGGCTACCGTAGCATAAATGCTACATTCATTTTTCCCTTTTTCATCTCATGGAGTAGACTGAAACTCGCTGTCCTCGATTGTAGCATACACCATGTGCTTTATATAAATCAGTTGTTTTTCTCTCTGAATGTTCCAGCAAGTGACAATATGTGATTAAAGAAAACTGTTTATCTGTGAGTCAACATGGTTTCAGGTGATAAAATAAATATATAAGTACGTTTCTTTTTACTAATTTATGTCTACAACGTGTTTAGAGAGTGTATTAACATGTAATTGAAGAAAACTGTTTATCTGTGAGTCAACATGGTATCAAGTAATAAAATAAATATATAAGTACGTTTCTTTTTACTAATTTATGTCTACAACGTGTTTAGAGAGTGTTTTAACATGTTAATACACTCAAATCTATCGAATAATTATTATTTGTTTTATGACAACACCCTAGTGGTATATTTTTCGATGTATCACTGGGTCTACATTCGGCAATGACCTGTATTAAAAATTCCAGGGGAACTGTTTTCCCAGTTTTTTGGCACTGGACATTGATTTTTCAAAGACTTCAGCTATCTTCGAACAACAATACTAAACAGTTTGGATATGTCCTAAAAATTTGATGAATTACATTTTGTTTCTTAAATTTCCTGTTTTAGTGTTATTTTGCCACAGAACACTGCATTGATAACCAGTATAAATCCTGCATTCACAAAATGTAAGTTAGGACTCAGGGGACTATATAGGTTATTTAGCTTACATCATCACACTTAGGTCTGTCAGCAGAGGAGAGACATTGAAGACTGAGCGTTTAGTGACTGACAGTGACACTTACTGTATGTAATGTTATACTTAGGGTTAAAGTCTTGTTTCACAGCTACTCAGGACCTCATAGTAACTGACTCATCATGCAGTGCCACCGAAGACTGGAAGAAGAGGATGAATGGAACACTACTCCCTGATAATATATGAGTGATAATTGTAGATCCACCTAACTGTGGCAAGATGAATGTTATCATTCATTGCTAACACATCCAGATATTATCTACTTAGAATATGTGTACATATTTTCGATAACGCTATTGTAGCCTAAACACCAGCTATTACAGTAGATTTGCCTTGTATAGATGGTGTAACACACACAACATTCAGCAAAAGAGGCAATATCCTACAGCCAGAAAGATTGAAGGCAAACACAGTGCTTATATTTGATGATGTTGCAGTGGAAAACCTGGTTCAAATACTTCAGTATTGGAGGTGACATCTTTTATATTCTATGGTTCCTAAGCAGTTGGTAAGGGATAATGTAAACCTTATTGTTGCGTTCAAACAAGACAATATGAATTCAAAACACATTTATCAAGTACATGTAGGAAATTCTGTGATGTACAATTAATTTATAGAGATAACAGAGGAAACAGGTAAATGAACGACAGACAATAAAACCGAAACTTTCAGTAATTTTCCTACATATAGAATGAAGGAGTTGAGTATATCAGTATACAGTACATTGTGATTATATTCACACATATGTCACATGTTCAGTCTGAGACGAGGGGTATGAATACACAGAACATTTGTCCATGTGTAGTGCACAGATTTAAGCAATGTATCGTATCATAGCGAGGAAACTGGGAAAAAAGCATCAGCAGAAGATCGACTAAAATGGTCGACATTAAGTCTGTGATGGTTAATTAGCTCACAACAAGAACATGTTGAAGATAATTAATGTGCGAAGTGGAAGGACCATGTTAACTGAATAAACATTACAAGATATGAAAAAAACTAACCTGAAGATATTAAGGGGACAAGTAAATGTTAGAACCCTACTGAAGTTAATCGTTACATTAAATATAAAGATTGATGACAACGAACGAATTTTAGAAATATGGGGAAAATGAGTCTACAGACACCATATAAGTTGCGTATTACATAGAAATCAATTGAGTATGCAACAGCATGTTGACGAAAGGTAAAGTCACTGATGCACAGAAAGGGGTTCGACAGAAACCACGATTTCTAAGGTGGGACTCTCAGAATGAGTTCAGTCTCTTAGAGAAAAGTTTAATCCAGCTGTATCTATAATCACTTTCACACACACTTCCTAAGTCAGATGAGGGTAAAGAAGAAGAAGAAATATAATATATTATTGCTGATTGCTTTAGCTGTCTTGGGGGCAGTCTACATATTTGGTTAGTAGGGAAGAACCATATACTTATGGTCCACAGCCTATAAGTTTAGCCAAGCATGCTCTACGTGTTGAGGGTAAGGAATCTGAAAGAACGCTTGCTCTAATGTATCTAATATTCTTAAAACCTTCAAAACCTGGCAACCATGTACCCAAATATCTAAAAATTTGTAGTGAAATACTGCATATGACAAACAAATAGACGAACAAAAGGTCATAACAGTAGGAAACACCCAAACATTATGAAACATGTGTTATGTGGTAAAGGTACTGACATTCAGCACAAAAAGAAGAACATCAGTCTCTAGAGTACATATATTATGACGCTCCCACTGAAATAATAGGGCAGGTATGACTGCCCACAGCATTAGCCACCGCTGAGAATAAAGCTCTTATGAATGAAACCATATCAGTCATTTCATAATTTAGGGAAAGACAAATCATTGAACAGTAATGTAGAGAGTAGTTCGAGAACTACACAAACCAGCACACAAAACGTTCTCTTATAGGCATGTTACCGTACATGGGCTGGATGACTTGTGGCAGTATTTAAGAGTGAAAGAGGATTCAAGTACATCTTAATGGTTATTCATATATATTCCAATTTTTCCTGGGTGTTACCTGTGAAAACATAAAGGAGAATGCACCTTGCACATTTTTTGGCCAACTAAGGCGGTTGCCTGAAAACCTTCAAACTGGCCATGGAAGTGAAATTTACTATTAGCATTTGAAAGTGGTAATATAGCGGTTTAGAATACACTAATACACTGCGTCCTCCTACTTGAAATCTGATACCTTGGAATGTTTGAATAGGATGATAAAAAACAAAATTTTCAAGCAGTTTAATCTCTGAATATCACACAAATGGCTAGACATCATAATAATGACATCGTAAATACTGTACACAATCCTAATAAAATGGGAGATCCGTAGTGTCAGACATTTAATGTAGATAATTTGGTGTGCATTTCAGAGTAAAAGAAATGACATATATCGAACTGACCAACAGAGATATTTACCATTTTCAAACTACAGAAAACAGACGCAAGAATGTTGTTGTCGTGATCTTCAGTCCTGAGACTGGTTTGATGCAGCTCTCCATGCTACTCTATCCTGTGCAAGCTTTTTCATCTCCCAGTACCTACTGCAACCTACATCCTTCTGAATCTGCTTAGTGTATTCATCTCTTGGTCTCCCTCTACGATTTTTACCCTCCACGCTACCCTCCAATACTAAATTGGTGATCCCTTGATGCCTCAGAACATGTCCTACCAAGCGATCCCTTCTTCTGGTCAATTTGTGCCACAAACTTCTCTTCTCCCCAATCCTATTCAATACTTCCTCATTAGTTATGTGATCTACCCATCTAATCTTCAGCATTCTTCTGTAGCACCACATTTCGAAAGCTTCTATTCTCTTCTTGTCCAAACTATTTATCGTCCATGTTTCACTTCCATACGTGGCTACACTCCATACGAATACTTTCAGAAATAACTTCCTGACACTTAAATCAATACTGGATGTTAACAAATTTCTCTTCTTCAGAAACGCTTTCCTTGCCATTGCTAGCCTACATTTTATATCCTCTCTACTTCGACCATCATCAGTTATTTTGCTCCCCAAATAGCAAAACTCCTTTACTACTTTAAGTGCCTCATTTCCTAATCTAATTCCCTCAGCATCACCCGACTTAATTCGACTACATTCCATTATATATGTCTTGAAAGATGGAAACAGCGAAGAAAGTGCTGGCTTTTTGTCACAGAAGAAGTGGAGAAAAGTTCTGAACCAGATGTGTTTCTTGTAGAGAGTTTCATAACACATCCAGGATTAGATCTTTGGTTAAATAGGTTGGTTTCCCACCAATAGACGATAGTTGAGTAGATGCCTGTGATTTGCTATATAGTGTGTTTCCGCAAGAGCGAGCAAAAGCTTAACAGGATATAGTGGATGCTCCACTGATCAATTTGAGGTAGGGAAGCTTGGGTCAGAGAAGTCAGCTAAAGGAGATAATAGGAATACAATATTAGTGCTGTGTAATTTTTTATTTACATTAGTTACAGTCAACTGCAAATACCATCAGTGACACAATGAACGAACTATTTGCACTGCATCTCTTAAAACGTGCTGAAACTGACGGCCATCAGCCTCAATGCAAGCATAATACCGGCGAACAAGATTCTGACGAACATTGAGATATATCCTTGGTGTGTTTCGAATCACATCACAGGCAGCTACAATTCTGACAACTAATTCTATCTCCGTATTCACTGATGTCTCATACACAAGTGATTTTAGAAATAGGAAATAATCAACTCGTAGGCCAAAGAAAAGGACCTCCCCTTCCAATCAAGGGACCAGGAAATATTTCTTAGTGATCAGGCTCGTTCTCTTAGTTTTCTTCCAGGAAATAAAGAACCATGCAAAGAAACAGCACAGTATGTGTAAACTTGTACACATGTGAGTTACAAATAAGCTGGAACCAGTAATGCTAGTCAAAGCGGTAGACAACTTTACTTCCATATCGCCTTAACCTGACTTATCCTACTGCAGGTTCCCTATCTAAAATTGTTCAGTGGAGCATTCTCTACGTTCAGTTACGTTTTTGTACTCTCTAACAGAAACACCCTGTCCAACAGGGGATGCAAACATCAAACCATGCTGTAGCGTAACATTAGTGGTAGGAAGTGCATCAGAGGTGGCAGTACATCTACATCTACATCTACATGACTACTCTGCAATTCGCATTTAAGTGCTTGGCAGAGGGTTCATCGAACCACAATCATACTATCTCTCTACCATTCCACTCCCGAACAGCGCGCGGGAGAAACGAACACCTAAACCTTTCTGTTCGAGCTCTGATTTCTCTTATGTAGGTTGGGCTCAACAAAATATTTTCGCGTTCGGAAGAGAAAGTTGGTGACTGAAATTTCGTAAATAGATCTCGCCGCGACGAAAAACGTCTTTGCTTCAATGACTTCCATCCCAACTCGCGTATCATATCTGTCACACTCTCTTCTGTATTACGTGGTAATGCAAAACGAGCTGCCCTTTTTTACAGTATTACAGATAAACTACCGATCGAATTACACATCCCAACATATAAATACTATGGACCTGGAACGACGCTTCAAAAACAGTTAGCAAATGGTAATGAGAGAACTAATCTGTCGGATGAGGCGTGGAAGAAGTATGACATTGCACGTCCTACAAATCGGTGTTTGGCAGAATCTCAGGCAGTGGATCAAATATTGGCTGATAAAGCAAAGACAATACGTGCGAGAAGAGACATATTTACGCATTACAGCATTTGTAGCTTATTAAACGATGAGCACCAAGCTTAAATAGGGTTTGGAAGTAAATTTCCAATAAGTTACGAGCATTGTTCGTCATACACTAAAGAATAAAAAGACAACTCAACGGTGTTTAAAAAATTGTTTCCATTCAGTGGTGTAAGCAACAAAAAGTGCATTGAAGAGCAAAGGGGGAAGGAGAAGAAGAAGAAGAGGAAGAAGAAGAAGAATGAATTAAAATGCCTAAGGTTCTACCGATACATAAGGCCATATGTGAAATTATTCCTTTTCTTACACTGGCATATCTTTCAGCAACTGGCATATTAGTTAGAGATGTGACAGTCATCGCCTGAACACTGAAAAATGCTAAAAGTATCCAGGCACAGCTTGATGAGGTGAAAGAGCATACTTGGATGATGGGATCTTCCGCTGTTGGGAAAGAATTGTATTTAAAACAACTTAGAAAAGGGTTTTGGCTGTTTGTAATAACAAAAGCTCCTGGCTACACTACCCAACTGACCACTTACAAATACTAATCTCCTTAAATCTGCCCAAATATTCGATATTCCAAGGTTTCGTAAAGTGTTTATATAGGTCACATTGTCTAAGACTATATGAAAAACAAATGGATTGAGGATTGTGACTTTAGATGTAGCAGGGGGACCTAGAACTCACAGGGTGGGATATGTTAGAAAACCCATGAATAGTGTCTACTATTTTGATTTGTTTGATGACAAGATGACCTGCATCCGCCAGCAGAATTACGCTGCTACCTTACCAGCAACCTTGTGTTCTATATTTTTCGAAGCTACCAAAACAGTGATACACAATTGTACGCTCACCTGTGCATCAAGCTCGCCTGACATTTGTAAAGCAGAATGATCTATAATGGTCAGCATTACCCGTCCATTCATTAGCTGAGATTTAAATGTGATATTGTACAAAAATTCAAAAGTTCCTAGACTTACACACTACTCAAACTAACTTATGCTAAGAACAACAAACACACCCATGCCTGAGGGAGGACTCGAATCTCTGGCGGGAGGGATACTGTACATTCTGACTTTTCAGAACAATGTGCAAATTTTTTTCCACCAATTGATTTAAGCAGAGGGCACTGCAGTATCATACTGACTGGAGTGGAGACATAGAACAGTCTTCCCAATACCACAAAGGCAAACCATAAGCTACATCTTAAGGATGGTGAAGCTAGGGAAATAAAACCTGGCACATTTGATATTGACATTAAAATCAGATTTTTAAATGGTCTCAAAAGGGCCTGTGCTACAGGCAAACAGCCGAATTCGCTTAGCTCAGAAATAAGGACAATGGAAAAAGCAATACACTTCATCCACAATTGCTCAATAGGATCAATACTAGTTTTCTCAAGCATTCAGGTTTAGCGTAAAGCATTCAGGTTTAGCGTAAAGCATTCAGGTTTAGCGTAATTCTGATGATTTTTATGTGCCAGATAAAAATAGTAATAGCTCCCTATATTTCAACGGGGAATTTCGGAAACGTGTTGATAATGCTACAGTTTGATAGAATGTTACATGTGATGCTTTAACATTTGTGTTTCAGGGAATAAGATATGAACAGAAGAGGGTCAATATTGGCCACACACGTAATGTGATTGTAACTTTAATGCTTAAGCATTAACTCTTAAAACGTTAGATTTGAATGGTTGTGAAAACGCAGGAAGTTTCAAAGATGAACTGAAGGGTAGAGCAGCAAAATAGTGGTCAGTTAAATGCATGTATACGTCTCAAACAAGTTGATGAGATACTTCAAGGGCATGAAGCATGTAATTATGAGTTTGAAGCTGGAATTTGTCTTGGTAAAAAATGCAATGGATTGTAACTCATATATTCAATGAGGATGTGGTAATTTGGATGAGATTATCGTAGATAAAATATGATGGAAGATGTCCCATATCAGTGTAATAGATCGGGAACATTTGAATTTTTAAAGGTTTTGAATCCTGGTATTCATCTGCCATTAACTTTCCGTTGATGGGAGCACTTTGACTACCCTGTTTTACCGATAGAATCGAAGCACACATAGGCTATTAAAATGTCAATTCAATTAGGAATATCAAGATTCATTATACTAGCATTTCAAACCAATAGAAATGGCAACACAGTAAACGATTCAAGCGTATTTGACAGCTATAATTTAACTAATGTTAAAGTCAACTTGGATTCAGTATATTATCCTTATCACAATTTATATCTACAATCTAACATGTGATATGTATGTAAGGTTTCGCCCTTCTTACTATGAGGACATTAAAGGAGAAGGATATCTGTTCACTCTGGGGACAGTTAAGGAGCTGGCACCATTTATCGTTATACATTGTTCAAAACAGAACAATACAGTTAAATTTGTTCCCCAGCAGGAACTTCTGCATGACTGGGTGACTAACTATTCACCACTCACAGGAATTGTGCAAGCAGTATAGGTAAACATATGTTGTGCAGCATTCGAAGCAGTTAACGATGGCACATCATTGTAGATACCAAGTCTTTTTCAATGAATGCAGGCAGTTCGTAGTTAAGGATATTGCCTTCACTGCTTTTACAAAAATTGTGGGTGAGTAATAATGACGTTCTCAGCAAATATAGCATCACTGAAACCTCTGAGGGATGTGAAATGTGAAGTATGTCATAATACATAAGACAGGAGTAAGGGTAACATACTTTTTCCATGGAATTCACTGTAATGATCCTGACATTACTTATTAGTATGTGGTGACATTGTTTCAAACCTACAAACTCATTAACATGTCTATCCATATGCTCCAAGAAGGCTATGTGGATGGATGATATTGCTCAGCTGTCCAGCAGTTCAAGCAAAGTGTGGAAATGGACAAAATAGTGTTACGTTTGCTTCAGTAAATCTGGAAATGCTTTTAAGTTAGATGACAAATAAACGAATGTACAACAGATTCACTGTGTTATTAATGAGTTTGTACTAATTTTACTTTGTTTTCAGCTAACATCAGGATATATGGGGATATATTTTTATTCGACACACAACTACAACCAGATGCATAGCCTATGTTCTCCTTCAAGCACAAGTGAAATAAATTTAGACATAGCTTCTATGCTTACGAAACAGTAGTGGGCATGCACTGCCTGTTCCCAGAAACCTACAAGTGGGTATCAATATCTAAAACCACAAGTGATCAGTCTATGAACTCTGTTACTCTCATCTGTAAACAGCAGCTTCTAAATAACACTACCCATTTTTTCTAAAAAAAAAATGAAAGACTGTCACACACTTCATATACTACATCACATTGACAAAATTGTGATTTGGGCTCTTGTAAATAATAACAAGGCTTTAAGGCAACAAACTTCTTCATCATTTATTCAGTTCATTTTATGCAGTCTTTGCTTGCTTCATTAATAATAAAACAGAGATTCATATACACAATTGCTTTGCTTCAGTAATAATAATGAATGCTTTTTGTGTAGAAAGATAGTCCCCCCTGCAGTATGTTGTCGATGAAAGCAGACATTGGCATAACAGAAATAATTATAATTCAGTTATTGCAATGTCATTTGACACAGAGTGGAAAACATTTACAATCCCAGTGTCATTTGATGCAATGGAGAAATTTGCAATATTGTTTGACAGACCCCTTCTCCAAAATAGACTGAATTAACATAACAATTAGATTACACTAAAAACTAAAGACTCTGGCAGCTGGCAGCAGATGAAAGACTGATGTAGAAATGTACAGATGCATTGCATTATGGCACACACATGTTGTTCTATAAACTCAGACACACTAGTGTACATTTCATTACAGCACACATTTTAAGCAGTAAACTCCTCCCTCCCCCTCTCTCTCTCCCTCACACATGCACACACACACACACACACACACACACACAATTTAGGAATAAATACATTAACGTTGATAAATAGTCGGAGTACAGGAGAACATCTATCCCATCCCCACAAAGAACTTGTTTACTATCACAAGGCACCAGAAGCTGGATGTGACAGGAGCAAGGAGTCACTCAAAGTTAGCATACATAACGAAGGGAAACCCCTTTTGATAGTGAGTGTTCTTAAATTTGGAGAATTTATTTTCCTCTATGGACATATCAACATGTCCCAGTTTCTTTGAAGGGCAACCTACGGTGTAATGTCGATTTTCTCCCTCTGAGGACAAAAGCAAATTCACATCCGACCTTACGCAAGCTCCCAAAATTAGATGAATGAAGGGGTCCAAGAAACTACTTTGTGACATAAATTATTACACTGGTATTCTGTCTCTCAATTTTGGGTATATCCTGAAGTTAAATGGCGAAATCAGTACCATCAAAGTTATACAACACACACAAACATTATTATGTACATGAATGACTCAATAATTTCTCTCACTTGCCAGAATTGATCATGCAAAACAAATCTCATCAAGATTTTCGACATTAGTAAGGGGCTTCTTTTTAGCAATGTCTTATGGAAGCTGCATATAGCTGGACGCTTCATTTAATGGATCAAAAACAAGACTGGACATCAATGTGAAGTACTCGGCTCAGTGCCTTAATGGACCCTCTTTCCTGCATACTGGAAAAGTTGTTTTGTTGTGTGCATCAGTTCACAGCATAACAGTGTGCCACACTTAATGGTGGGACATTGTAGATTGCCAGCCATTTTGGAAAACTCACTTTCCTGAATGAATAGACGAGAGTTTAGAATATGTATAGTATCTCTGTACCCAGCAGTACAGCTATTTATATGGGCAAATGATATCAAGTATTCAAATGCAACTGCCATGACTGTGTAATTAAAAGATGGCAAGCTACTAACCTGGTGTATTCCTGCATTATTAGTAGAATGTGACAGAGGTTTGCAGCTAGCCGGAATATCACAACAACTATCGGCAGTGGAGGTTGAAGTCTGTACAGCAAGGAATGGACCAGGACGCCAGCGGATAGGGTCCAAGTGCTGTCATGATGACAGATGTTGTGGCGACCGTGCAGTGGACTTTGCAGGCTGTGGGAGACAAGCTGGACCAGACCGGGTAGTGGCGGTCATGCAGGTGTTAACAGTGATGTCAGAGCACACCATGGTGATTGCATCCTACGTCCTCCAGCCGATGGTTCAAATGCTTCTCTGTAGAAAAAAATAACGAGAAACGTCACTACTGGATATTTTTAATACTGGATATTTATATTACATGTGTAAATACTGAATTGTTTTGATCTTACCTAAAGCAACACCAATGTATGTATTATGCCATCCTGATATCATTACCTTGAGATCATCAGCCACATCCTTACCTAGACATGCATATCAGAGGTGCAGGTCAGTTGTGAGTTTGGTGCATCATCATCATCATCATCATCATCATCATCGTCATCATCATCATTACTGGAGTCACAAGCAAATACATACACACAAATAAAACATGTAAATGTATAGACATATTATTCCCCATCGTCCTGGAAGCGTACAGCAGTTAGCTGTGAATCAGCTTCATCTTTCAAAATTTTTGAGGAGTCTGTTTATGTGTTGGTTCCATCACACCAGCCCAACCTACTGACCCTGGATTGAGTATTTACTGTTTAAGATGTCCTCATGTGGTGACACATCGATGTACAGATACCTTCACCTGCAAACATGAAAAAGGATTTGTAACTGCCGGACGTCTTACTCAATACACCGAAAGTAGCACCATATTAGAATACAACATACGTTGATTATATGTTGTTGAACTTAAGTTTATTGTTCAAGCTCGTCCAGTATCTGAGGGACGAATGCTGTAACAATAACTGATACTGAATTCCATATAACACACACAACAGCTGAATAAGAAGGTAAAAAATCAGTACTTGCAAGGAAGTTCAAATCTTTATGTCTGTCCAGTCCTTTGGGAGCTCAGCTTTTGTTTTACGGTTGATGAGGCTCATCTCTTTGTCACTTTCCAGTTATGAATGTCCTCTTACCGGGAATATTACACGAATTGATTCAAATCGCTTTGCATGATGGACAAGATAATGGACGAACATGAAAAGGATTTTGTTTTTTGACCACCACATGAGTCACAGAAGATTTACAAATTTTTAACCTCAGGATCCAGAAACGAAGTAACATAATGATGCAGGAAAGAAACTACTTCATTTGAACCTTTCTTCCCTATAGTTTCAGGATAAACATAAAACAGTGCGTTACTGTCTGTGAATCGATGTATGTTAAACAGATATAGAGCAAGCTGTGATGAAATAATCGGGCTTCTTTCTGAACGAATAAAAAGAATTATCATAAGTGAAATCAAACAGGCCAAATATGTATCTATAATAGTAGATTCTACTCCAGACATTTCACATATTCTTTCATATTAAGATATGTGAACGAGAATGGTGAAACTGTTGAACATTTCCTTCTGTTTTTAGGAAACCCAGGGCAACTTAGCTGAGACCGTACTAAAAGTCCTGTCTATAAATTCCACTGATATTACTGACTGTAGAGGCCAGTCATACGACAACGGAAGCAACATGTCAGGAGCCTACACTGATTTGCAGGCACGCCTTAAAGAGCGAAATCCGAAAGCGCAGTATGTGCCTTGTGCAGAACTTTCTTTGAATTTAGTGAGCACTAGTGCTCCAAGCTGTTGTCGGGAAGCATGTTCATTTTTCAGTGTAGTGCAAAACCTTTATAAATTTCTCTCTGCTTCTACACAGCGCTGGGATAAACTTCTTTCTTTCATGAAACCAGGAAGCAAGGTGGTAAAAAGTTTAACAAAGACACGTTGGTGAGAAAGAGAGGAAGCATATGTAATTCTGTATGAAAATTGGGTGTTACAATACCCTCACACATATTGATAATAATACGTTTGAAAAATTACTTGTGCGAAATGAGGCTTCAGCTTCATTGAATCAGCTCAGCAGACTAGAAACAGTATTCACTATGACAGTTTGGAAGGACATACTTCAGAGATTTAATAGTGTAAATCTGAAATTGCAAAGTGTAAATATTGAAACGAAAATAGTGCATGAATTATATGAAACACCTGTAGGATTTATTGCATTTATTCGTGGCATGTTCGACTATTGTGAAAATAAATCCACGGAGATTGTGACTTATATAGACTACGAATGCACCTATAAAAGATCACTAAAACGCAAACTTCACGATGATGAAGAAGCGGACTCACAAGAAGTTTTTCTGACTGGAAGGGAAAAATTTAGAGTCGAAACATATCTCCCAGTACTCGACAACTTGTACACCGAATTACTGTGGAGGAAAGGAAAGCTATAGAAGACTCTTGAACTCCTTCACTGTTTTCAGTAAACTTAAGAACAGTTCACCTGACGATATTGCTGGACATGCAGCAAAACTCCAAGTTTCATATGACACAGACTTAGAGCCTTCGTTCCCTAGTGAATGTATACACTTCGCGGAACTTTTGAAACCTTCTGAGATTAGTGATATGCCAGGCGAAATGAGCAAATTTTTACGAAAAGAGAGATTACAGTCCATGTTTCCGAATGTTGACGCTGTTCTTAGAATATTTACATGTATGGCACTTACAAATTGTTCATCAGAACGCACGTTTTCGGCTCTTAAAAGACTGAAATCGTATCTACTGTACGTTCTGCGTTGCCGAGGAGAGATTGAACACCTTGTCCATTCTTCACATCAAAGCCGATGTCCTAACTGACAACCGTCTGAACTATGAAGATATGATCAGCGAGTTTTTTGCCGTCAAAGCCAGATGCAAACTTTGCTGACTGGTGAGTTTGTTTATTTATTCATATTAGTTTCAAAAATTTAAGATTATAATGTGATTTTTATTATAACTTGGAGCGCACTCATTTTATTTATCAACTACATATTACTTGTTTATTTTACAATTGCCGATGACAGAACGCGGAACTAAACATCGTTTACGTGCAGACGTGACCGAGCATGGAGGTAGAATAAGGGGAGATGGCACTACAGACTTACGCTGTACGTTGTTTTGAAGCCAGTGGGCGGGGCCTGCCGCCATCTTGGATCCCCCAAAACATTAGCAGACGAGTGTTTACAATTGCTCCTTATTCGTCATTTCTGTCTTGTGCACACGATATTTGTGTTATATAGTAAATGTTACACAGTTCAAAGTGAACAACACAGCATAAGGAACGCAACGTCCATCGTTTTTCTTGTCTTAAATGCGTATTCGATACAGTAATACGACACGAAAATACGACGCATCTGGCCTCAGTACTGTAATTCCGTTTTGTTTATACACTTCAAATAACCGAGAAGAGAAGTATGTGATATGAAAAACGTGCTTTCGTAATCCATTTCTATTCACTTTCATTGTGTTTGTGTCGATTATTGATAAAGCCAGAACGCCAAAAGCAATGATTGATAGTTTAGAGGCACCGATTTGTATTCGTCGAATTTTCAAGTCAAATGCATATTTTAAATGTTCAAGTTTGCAAGAAACTTACCTTATTTCCTTTGGTGTCCCATAGACATATACAGGGATGGTATAAACAAGCCAGCTGTCATGTCAATAGTGTGAAAGATTCGTTAAATTATGAAGGAAAAGAACTGAATTTAAAATTGTCAGGCCCATTGTAGTTTACACGTGTGCTTTGTTTTTAATTTGTACCTACCAAGTGACATTCAGTGTGGCAAATAACAGCAATTTACAGGGTAACACGACAGCAGAGTGATTAATGTATTGATCTAAATAGCCTGGACTTAGATATGGAACTTTGCTTTAACACATATGTAACCCTTTAAGTACTTATAATTTAACCACAGTAACAGGGGTTCCACACATCTTACCTGAAATTTAGTTAACTACATATAGTTACATCTTTATATTAAATTATTGCATTTCAAAACATAAGTCCCCATTTCAAGTATATTTTTTGCCAGGACTTCTCAGTTACTTGGGAATAACGAAACAATGAAAACCAAGTGTATTGCTCACCTCCTTCCAATTAATTTTAAATTCCATTTTGAGGGTTTTAGAGTACACACAGTTACAGCAAATAAGTCAGTAACAATATTAATATCCCATGCAATTACTTTTATTTATTCATTCTTTCATCCATCCATCACCCAGATAACATTTAGTATATTTGACATTTTCAATACAACACATTAGTGAACACAAGTATGAAAAATAATTTATTTTTCTCTATAATGAGTGGACAAATGCTGACATGGCAAAATATACATAAGCAGTTAAGAATTTACTTTTTACAGACTAAACTGAAATGAGACAAATTTGATGAATGCAATTCAATATGAAGAAGAAAAGCAATATTTTACACAATATTGCTCTAAGAGAGAATTCTCCAGTTTCAAAATTCGCATTTCAATTGCGTGACATTCTGTGCCAACATGCTGCCAATTTTAATCACTTGTACTTGACAAAGTTACACAGTTCTTTGATTAACATTTTCAATTCCAAGTAAGAAGTGTTTGATTGATGCAACTGGTAGTCTACAAGATCTGACTCACTGACAAATTTTGAAAGTGTTTTCCAAAAATATTAGTCAAAGTCAACTCATCTGGGCATAGACACACAAATCTTGGATAACACACAGTATTGAAAATTTTAAAACATACCTGGGAAATAGTTTAAATAGAAACGAAAGAAAGATTTAAGGAACAGGGTATTATACCTAATAATGAACAGCATTTTACCATTATTTATGGTGTATTAACAACATGCAGAAAAAAAATGCTCCATTGAGAGAGAACTTTCAAATTCCCTGACCCTTAAAAAGCACCAGCTTTGTGTATGCTGATCTCAACTTTTTTGCATGCAGTGCATCTGTTGCACATTTTGCAGAGTGTTTCTGCCGTGTCAGCAGATACCTTTTGGCAATCGCCTTGATAAGCAGCAGTAAATGATTATCTAATGGATGCTGATCCTTCATGTGTTCTGTCAAGTCACTGAATATTGGTCTGTACAGAAATGTCGTGAGTATTTCTGACACACACTTAGTATATAGGTGCTTCTTTGGAACTTCCCAATCTCCAGCAGTGTATTTTCTGAATGTCTTTTCTGCAGAAAGGCAAATGTCAACAACATCATTTGATGGTGAAATTAAGCCACCTCTACTCTTCATATGTATAAGGGAATATAAGGTATGACTGCCATCACCTCGCAACACAGTTAAGCATTGTTCACACTGAAGTGTACTTTCTAAGTGGCGAACGACAAACCCTGCAATGTACACTACAATATGGGCAGCCACTTCAGACAAAAACACACCAGCTTCAACATAGTCATGGTCATGAGTCACTAAATAGCTGTCCATGTCTACTAACTGTGAGCGAGTTGAGGTGAGATTTATGTGTTCTTCAATACTCTGGCCACAGTAAGTCAGAATAGAGATATCTTCAAGTGCTATACAATTGCCTTTCTCAGACTCACGAATCTCATTGTGTACTAATAGCCTTTTGTAGGCAGACATGAACTGACGTGCAGTTGGGTTATTATTCCACCCACCACGACTACGAATAGCACTGAAAAACATTTCTAAATGGTCTTGAGAGCACTTGTAAATTGGTAGGAATTTCAGCAAAGCTGCAGAAGATTGAGGCTCAACTAGCTTCGCATACAAGTGTAAAACACTGTGTATACAAATAATAAAGCCAACAAATCCCGTCTTCCTGTTGGAGTCCACAAGTTTTATGTTATGAGGCACTGGAGACACTGAAAGTGTTTTGATGTATTTCTCTGCATCCAACAAAAATCCTTCCACAACTCTAAAGTTATGAACTGTCAGAGGCTTCTTCCACTGATTCTGGATTAGGCTCCTCGAATTCAGCACATCGAAAAGGTTATTGAATATGCGGATAAATTGTATAGTTGCAGATGCATCGTCAAAGCCAGGGATCTTCATATCAGAACAATATTGCATTGCATCTGCCACAGAGTTGCTGAGCAGCTGGGCTGCTAATCTGACTTTCATTTTGTTGCGTAAAAAATTTATATGAGAGCCTGTAATGCTGTTGCCTAAATGAAGTCCTTCTTTTACCTGTATCTTATGAAGCAGTTCAAAAAGGTACCAAGAAATTACACCACCTTTCTCATCCCAGAAATGTTTCTTCTCTCCTAAGGAATTTCTCACTAATTTCAGCATATGTGGAGGATCTAGCAAAAATGCCACTTCACAAGTGGTACCTTCAACAATAAATGTTGTCTTTAAATTATCAAGGACAAGATTGCATCCCAAGTATTTGGCCATGGATAAATTTGTGGCACAACCATCACAAGACAAAGAGACCACCTGAACACCACTGGCACTGGCAAGGCTAACGCATTGTTGAATTATTTGAGCTTTCTGCTCCCCTGTTATCCCACAAGTCAAAAAGTATCCCACTGGTAGCTTCCAAGAGGCATTAATAGCGCACAACATCAGTACAAATGCCTCTTTAGCTACAGGTAAGCTATCCATGGCTATAGAGGACCCCATATCAACATAGCCATAATACTGACTACCATCAAACTCAATGTGTTGCCTAATTGCAATCTCATCAACCAATAGGCTGCAGAGAATACTGTTACCTGATCCTGATGCTTTAGACCTAATTATGGCAAAAGCTTCGGAAGTAAATCCAGGTGCCCCATCCACACACTGGTACCACCTTGATAATGTTCTAGGATGTGGTAGACATGTATTAAAAGTATTTCTGACATACTTATATGCTCTTGGAGAGTAAAAGTGCAAGGTTAAGGCAAATGATCGTAGTTCGGGTCTGTATGTTCTAGGCACACTCTGACAGTTTGCTTTTGCAGTTTGCCGTTGCAACAACTCCTTCTGCATTCCAGGAATACTTTCCAGGACAGTAAGGCCACTTTCATCAATAAAATTATTTTTCCTAAGTTCATTAATAACACTGTTCAAAGATGTCACTTTCTTTTTTAGACGTCGTTTTGACTGCTGAAGAACTTTTATTTTTTTCTTGTATTCTTCATTTTTTGATGATAAAAAACTCACATCCCTCTTGAGTTTTTTTACCACAACTGATGCTTCATCATGTCTACTACTCGAACACTTTGTGGTCTCAGCAGCAAGTACAGACACTTCAGATTCAGTTGCAGTCTTGGTGGCTAAATCTGCAGTGCTTTTTGTAGCCATCTGCCTTTCTTTTGGTGGTGGTCTCTTCCGCTCTTTCTAAAAAAAATGAAAACAAAAAACTTAGCTAAAACTTTGCAACTGAAATGTGTCACATGTAAAAAAACCAAACTTGCCTCACAGCACTCTAGAAACTCCAAAGTTAAATGTAAAATGTCACATTCTCATAGAAACTTATTAAAGGAACATAATAATTATCTTGTGCACAAACAGATTTGTGTGCAGTATCAAGAATAATGAAGGGACATGCATATATGGTAGAGAAGACACTGAACACAGGTGCTTAAAGTTCATTGATCAGCTAGGGACAGAGCATGTTTTTGAAATTTCTGCTACAGAAAGAAAGTTAAATATAATTGCGAAAGTGGAAATGATTGTGCAGTAGAAGTCAAGGAAGTGATTGCAGCGTCAAAGTGCTAAGCTGACACAGTCTGAAGTTATTTGGCAATCTTGTTTTTTTTTTTGCTAGGAATGGCCTGCCAGTTAAAATGCAATTAAATATAAATTTTTGTTTAACACCTACAGCAGCAGAGCAGAAATAAGATTTGTAATCTTGCCAGAAAACAGTCAAACAACAATATATGACAATAAAGGACAGTAAATATTGATTTAATTTGCCTGAAAACTTCTAATTAAAACAAACAACTACCATACAGTGCAGAAATAATATATGACACACACACACACACACACACACACACACACACACACACACACACACACACACACAAAAAGCTTAAGGATATTAGTAAATGAACTGGAATCAATGTAAATGAACTTCCCCTTCAAATATCTGTAACGTGTAATACTATAACAAAGTGAAATTAACATATATATGAACAGATTCTACACTTTTATTACATACAGTTAATTCCATTGCAATCTCCACATTTCAGTTACTACACGTGCATAACTATTGCAATTGAAATCTCCAGACAAGCAGTTCCAGATATTGAGGTTTTAAACCGTAATTTTATGGCAGCTGAATTCCATATTGATATGCTACATTTCACGAACCTTTTGCAAGTGAGCAGGATAAGCGGAAAAAATTGATGGCACAGCATCTTCCCTAATGCGGACTGACGAAACTGATGTTCGATCAATATCTTCCTCCCGGAAATGCTGGGAACATATTTTACTGTACTTGGTTGGTTTCCAATCTTTCCTTCTCAAAGCGTTCACCCAAAGAGCTCTTCGCGTTGGATTGATAGGAAATCTAAAGTCAAATCACAGAAATAAAACCATACAGTAAAACTTTACAGCGTATCAGAATTTCAAGTATATATAAGAAAATAGCGCTTAAATAAGTCCACTTACGAATGAAATGTGATTTGTTTAAACTTTAGACTACAATCAGAACGATTAGTACACCCGTAAGAGACGCAAGCCGGCATTTTTTTATCAAAATACTTCACGACCACACGGAATCAAACCACCAAATGCGAATGTTTTGGGGTAGGTAACATGGCGGACCTTCTCTTGGGTTGGCTTCAAGTTTGTGACGTCATGACAACTCCTCTTATTTTTACCTCCATGTGACCGAGGGCGCCCGACAACACTAAACAACACCGGAATGGCCCAGGCCGCTCGGTGCTGTACAGTCAAGTCTTACTGATAGTGTAGCATATTACAACTGATGTGTATAGTTATCGCAGAAATATACGGTATCCGAGAGTACGCTCAGGTGAAAAAGTGTTAATAAATTAGTTCAGTTCTGTCGATACATATGTAAAAGCTTTGCTAATATCGTAAGAAAGAGCTATGGTGAGAGCAGTAGCTGCTGTACAAAACTGTTCAGCCCTTGCATAAATTAAAGGTACACCTATTATTAAGCACCTAGCTGCACAGACCTTAATACTTTACGCTTTAACTGTTTGATTATTAAACAAATTTGATTTTTCCACACTAGTCTGTAAAATTATGTAATAGCAAATCCAGCTTTGTCTTCGTTCGTCTGTATTTAGTTATTA
This sequence comes from Schistocerca americana, assembly GCF_021461395.2. NCBI lineage: Eukaryota > Metazoa > Arthropoda > Insecta > Orthoptera > Acrididae > Schistocerca > Schistocerca americana. The sequence goes on from NC_060127.1 coordinate 201,553,811, forward strand.
GTTCGAGCACCGAAATGTCTATTTCATTTTCTGTTCTTACGCTTTACTATAGATTCACATATTAATACCGAACATGGTTTTTTTTTTATCTGCTACACATTCAAGTTATTAGAATGTAAAACGACAGTTTAATTTTAGTTTTGAACGCATCTCTGTAAAAGTACTATTAACTTCTAATGTATGACACGTTGGCTTCAATTTTTAGATCGTAACACAGCTTTTTTGTTTTCATTTTCAACGGTTTAGTGTAAAAGAACATATTAAAAGTGAATTAGTGTATAACGAAAATCGGTTGTCTCCTAAATTCTGTGCTGGATTTTTAGGCCATAAAAGAAAAGTTATTTTCCTTGTGTTCGCTTCTATTGTCTTTCAACAGAAGAATGTGTTAAAACAATGCAGGTTTAAATTTGTTTTATCCGCTACTGTACACCAAATATAGTTCAGGAACCATATTACCATTTTGATTGAGCGCGACTAGACCGCTGACGCGTCCTGCAGAACAACGAATAGTAGAGTACGCAAACAGCTCACAGCGGTCCCACCCAAAACAGCAGTTGTGAAATGATCGGGTAGTAGTTATTGTTTAAAACATGTTTTTCTGGGGGCGGCGCATATAATATGGTGTGCCTAGGGGCGCAAAAGTTTTAAATCCGCCACTGACTATAGCAGCAACCTGGATTTTATTACATAAAGAAAGTGTCGTATTCCGTAAAATATGACAGGTGTCTAGTGTTGGGTGTCCATTCGTCCCGTTTTGCCCGGGACAGTCCCGTTTTTTACCAAAATGTCCCGCTGTCCCGAAGTTTTTTTTTGGGGGACGCTCAAATGTCCCGTTTTTTTATGATTCCGCTTGGCTAGAATATTTTACGCTACTGGTTGTTTGACTTGCTATTAACTGCGCAATTATTTACGCTAGGAAGCGTCTGATGACTTTCCGCATACCCCAAACATGTACCGAACTGTCAAAAATCGCAAGTAATTTTAAACGCACTAAATGTTACGAATAACAACGAGGGTTCTTCTCTTCCAAATCGACCCACTGAATCCGTCCTTTCGGTCCAGAGACACTCTACACCACTGATACTTGCTCTCTGGCTTTCGTCTCCACACTGTTAATGTTTTGCACTGTGCAATGACTGTTTCATTATGTCAAAACGAAAGTGTAATTTTAACAGCAATATAAAAAGCGAGTTTCCTTATATCACTGGTAGTGGAGAAACTGTAGAATGTGCGTTGTGCAGATCAAAATTTGCTATTGGTGATGGTGGAAGGTCTGACGTTGTGAATCACATTAAGACGGAGAAACATCACATGAGTGATCAAACGAAAAGAGCAAATAAATGCGCGAGTGACTACTATGTAAACTTAAAATCAGTAACAGAATTGCATAGGCAGTTGGCAGCACAAGAAGCTACGTTTGCATACCACAGTGCAATGCATAACCATAGCTTTAAGTCAATGGACTGTACTACAGCACTTGTTAAAAAAACTTTTCAGTTCTAAATTCACACGTGGACACACAAAATGTAATGCAATCATTTCAAATGTTATTGCAGCGTATGCAGCTCAGCAGGTTTTAAATGAACTGAAAAGTGCTCGATTCATTTCTGTAATGAGTGATACATCGAATCATCTGGATTTGAAGTTGGTTACCCTCCTTATCAGGTATTTTCACCCTGAAAATGGCATCACGGTGAAAGTGCTCGAATTGGTTAATTTAGCTGGAGAAAGTTCAGATTTACTGCAGAATTATGTGCTGGAGGTTTTAAAGAAATAAGATCTTGAGGGAAAGCTGATTGCAGTTTCTGCAGACAACACTAACACCAATTTTGGTGGTAAGCAGAGGAAAGGAAAAAAACAATTTGTTCTATAAACTGCAACAGAACACAGTGAATAATATAGTAGGTGTTGGCTGTCCAGCACATGTGGTGGACAATTCCTTACAAACTGGCTCAGATTGCCTACCCATCGAGTGCCTATTAATTGTAAACAAAATCTACCAGCATTTCCACATATATACAGTAAGCGTTGAATCTCTGAAGTCATTCTGTAAGTTTACTGAAACTGAATACAAAACTGTACTTGGGCACAGCAAGACAAGGTGGCTATCTCTGCTACCAGCATTGGAAAGAATTGTAGAGATATTTCCTGCTTTGAAATCATATTTCATTTCCACTGATAAGTGTCCTGTCATCCTTAAACAATCCTTTGATAACCCTGTGTCTATTGTTCTTCTACATTTTCTTGTCAGCCAGCTAAAACCTTTCTCCACAACAATTAAGTGTATTGAGAAACAAGAAATCACAATAGTGAAAGCTTATCAAGAAATAAACAAATCATTGGGCAAATTACAACGTAGAAAATCTGAAAGATTTCTCTCATCCTTTGTACATGAGACTCTAAGAAAGCTGGAAGATGAGGGTGAAATTACTGTAGAACAGTTTCATATTTATGCTGACATCTTCTATGACTCTTGCGTTGAGTATATTAAAGAATGGTGTTTACCATTTCTCACAACTTTTAAAGCATTTGACTGGGTTAATACTGAAAAGGAGCAGCTAAAGTGGAAGGATATTCAGGACTGTTGTGTTTTTGTTAAAAGTATTGTACCAAATTTTCCTGTTGATGAAGGCGAACTGTTCCATGAATTTTCATCTGCACAGAACTTCATAAAAAGTGAAGAAGGAGACAAAGAAAGTGTTAGTGCAACGTGGTGTAAAATATTTGCTTATTTCAAAAGTAAAAACATTAACATGAGAAACATGATTCATCTGGTGGAGTTTTGTCTGGCAATTCCTGGGTCAAATGCTGCTGTGGAACGTGTGTTTTCGTTAGTGAACTCTTTGTGGTCAGATGAAAAACAGGATGAAAGTTGAAACAGTGAGGGCTTTGCTCATTGTCAAAACACATTTTAATGGTGTATCGCGTACTGACTTTTATGATACAATTTCAAACGAAAATGCACTTCTTGATAAAGTACATAAAAGTGAAAATTACGGTTATAGTGTGGCGGAATAACTGTAAAAAGTGATTTGGGATCATCTGACAAGGGGAGGCCGCCAATTGTGAAATTCAGATTCGATTCATACTGCGCATAATAAAAGCTCATGGCCAGAGGTGTAATGTGGCAAAGCACCAACATGCACTTCTCAGCCGTTGTCGAGAAAATCGACAGTTAAAAGAAATCGTTGCGGTGGAATACTATCCACGATTAATATTTTTCTACAGCGTCGTGGCGCAGCGGTAAGCGCTCGGGTTCGTAATCCGAAGATCGCCGGATCGAATCTCGTGCCATGCAATTTTTTTTATTATTAGTTTTTTGTAATTCAAATATATATATACGTACATTATATATATATATATATATATATATATATATATAAACTATTAATGAATTGCTTGTGCATGTTGGTGAAGGCGGATCGCTCTCCAATTGTACCGCCTCCATTCTTCCGTTTGTTTAACAGGGTGTACCAAAGCTCTCCCGTCCGCACTGATTTTCGACGATGTTATAAGTTGCGCTAGGGACCGCATCTACCTTCTTTCGAAGTTAGCAGGCAACTACGCTGTTATGCGGCGGCTCGTTTCGGCCCATTCAACATCTGTCCTTCAAGTGTAACGAGCGAGTAACGGAGTTTATATTTCATACCTGCCACAGCAAATTTGTGTTCATGGGGTTTCTATTCTAATTGGAACGTTTGACTTACGCTATACGTATTCGTTTCGGAATATCGTTTCTACGTCTTCCGTGAACTATACGTGGTAAACATTGTTTGCGGAAAACATAATGATGTTCGAAGTCGCCAGTTTTTCCACGACAAACGACTTTCAACAACTTAGTATATGCATAATTGTTGCAACTGATTGCTGGGAATTATATATATATATATATATATATATATATATATATATATATATATATTTGAATTACAAAAAACAAATACTTAAAAAAAAAAGGTTGCATGGCGCGAGATTCGATCCGGCGACCTCCGGATTACGAACCCGAGCGCTTACCGCTGCACCACAACGCTGTAGAAAATTGTTAATCGTAGAGAGTATTTCACGGCAACGGTTTCTTTTAACTGTCGATTTTCTCGACAACGGCTGAGAAGTGCATCTTGGTGCTTTGCCACATTACACCTCTGGCCATGAGCTTTTATTATGCGCAGTATGAATCGAATCTGAATTTCACAATTGGCGGCCTCCCCTTGTGAGTGCACATTGTAAAGGTAAACTTGTTTGTGTATTAAATTTAGTCAATACAATATTTATGTCCGGTTTTTTTTCTTCATTGTCCCAGGTTTTTCTCTAATTTATTTTAAATGTCCCATTTTTCAATGAAAATGAAATAGACACCCTAGTCTAGTGTTGTATATATGCATCAAATGCATATGTGCGTTGTACACGTAATTTTGCAAACGAAGTAAATACATGTTGCGGAGCAACGTTAGTAAGGAAATGCCCTCTGTGAGGGACTTCATAATGTTCGCTGTTCGCTGGCTATCGGCATGTCTCCAGGAAGTGTGTCTGTGGGATTGAGGGGGGGAGCAATAGGTAGGACAGTTGCACGAGAGACGGAAGTAGCCCTTGCATTTAGTGTGTACGAAGACGCCTGAGAAGTCAGCCGTTCCATGCTTACCAACTTCCACCACCGAAAATCATTTGAGGTGGTGAACGCTGTTCCCGTACTTCGTTTACTCTGTCTTTCCTACTACGATGTACTTTCCTAAGAACACTTTAAAATTCTAACCGAAACGCGTGAAGTTAGGAACACACGTCAGTCGAACTAGTGACATAACCTGTCACAACTGAGACGCAGCAGAAACAATTGCTACTCAGTCTTACTAACGAGGCAGCTCTTGTCAGAGTTCCGAGAAATTAGACCAAAAGTCCCCGTTTCCAAAGTAAGTGTTTTTTTTTACCCGGGAACGTGCCTGTATTGTTCATCTGTTGTCTTTACCCGGACATGGTAGTAATTCATAATAAGACATTTTTTCCATTGTAAGAAGCACTACTGACTGCGTTACAGGGTCGGCGCGCGGCGTTGGCTGACTGCACGTAGTATAAACACACAACATGTCACAATCCGATCGTAATTTCTCGTGTTGGTAGTTTCTCGGACACAGTTGTTCACAAGAACGATTCTCTTGAGTTTTGCTCGTTTAATATCCAGACGCAAGAAGGAAGGAGGGACAGTTGGTGCTTCACGTCCCATCCGCGGCTTAGATTATGATCGAGCTTTGATCGGATTTATTACTACTGGAGGGAAAGGGAGCGGCCGTGACTCTTTCACAGAACCGTCCTGGCGTATCTCCGGGCGACTGCAGAAAACTGATAGCCGGCCCGGGAACTTAACTTGGACCTCTGGAATGCGAGGCGGTCGTCACTACAACACTTCGCTCATCCACGTGGTAATACTGTTGAATTAATGTTCACTGAGACGCTTGGCGAGCTTTTCAAGAAACTCTTTACGCCAACGATGTTCTGTGGATAGATTAAATGAAGATAATAATTTGAGTCTAAAATTAACGAGTTTTAATCCAGACATTCATTTTCTCGCCAGTGACATAGTCAGAAATCCAATTTACTTCTTTTTAACACTGCCAATTGGATTTTGAGTTTCCATCTTGTTCTGACATCTAATTTAACATAATGAAAATGTTTACTTTATAAGAAGATATAAAAATTTTCTTCTTGTACAGTATGTTTTCCTAATTAAGTCTTTCCTGGAACACACGCATACATATGTGTGGTGTGTGTGTGTGTGTGTGTGTGTGTGTGTGTGTGTGCGTGTGTGTGTGTGTGTGCGTTTATATCTTTTACTTGTGTATTTAGTTACTGCGCCTCAAAGCATTTCTTACAAAATAGGTGCTAAAAAGATTGCGAACAGCTAGTATTCTGCATGGTAGAGGGTACACTGCACCAGCATTAGCGATTGTGTTTACTGTTCTATTCGTGTACAGAGTGGTGGGGAAATTACTGTGTATGTCCCACATTACATTGGGTAGCAGTTAAGGGCAGGTCGAGGTCATGACGCTATGAATCACCATCCCAAAACTAAGCTCCACCCGAACAGACAATAAAGGCCCAACGTTACCGACCGACCGCCATGTCATCTTCAACCCACAGGCTTCATCGGGTGCAGATATGGAGGGGCACGTTGCCAGCACAGCCGTCTGCCGGCCACATCTAGTTTACGATACCGAAGCCACTACTTCTCCGTCAAGTAGCTCCTCCATTGCCAGTAGCGCTCGGCAGATCGCATGGTCAGCCGTCCAACTGCGGGCCAAGCCTGACAGCCCTTATTTTCGGTGGTATGATGCGAACTGGTGTTACCACTGTAGCCAGGCCATTGGCCGACCCACCACCCCAGCACACGGGATAGTGGCAGCTCGGTAAGTGGGTGCCTTTTTGACGCCCGTTGCGCTTCAGTAAAACAGTATTAATGAATGAAAGAAGAACACACGGATGATGCGACGGTTCCCCAGGCTGTCCCCAGTGGCAAGACAGCAGCAGTACCTGCCCTAGCGCCAGTGCGGGTCACGTGGCCACTGCCGTGGCGACAGCAGCAGCCAAAGAACATAGAATGAAAGATATTCGTAAGAGAAACTACCAACAAGACAAATTACGATCAGATTGCGACATGCCGTGTGTTTACGCCATGTGCAGCCAGTCAATGCCATATGCCAACCCTGTAATGCAGTCGGTAGGGATGCACACTTCCAGCCGCCTACGGGCACATGATGTCGGTAATTTTAAACGTAAGAACAAAACTGCCAGCACATCTTAGTAGCTTCTATTGGTGTATTCGTTCTTTGTGTAGGGTAGGCTTCGACATGACAGGATGGACCATTCCCTTGTGAGTGTAATAGGGTAGTGACAGGGCGTTTCAGCTCTTATTTCATTCTGTGCTCTCTGACTCTGACGCCTGGCGAGTGAAACCCTTGAATCTCCCGATAATTTTTATCTTGTCTTGCGACTCTCGACCAGCACCCAAGGCCCAGTACCACAGTGTCAGCAAGCCACAAGCGAGCTGTGGTCCACGGACTGGGAACCACTGCAGTGTGCAATGTTACGCGGAGTATACAGGGCGTCCCGCATGGTATGGTCAGTATTCAGAGATATGACAGGAATGTGCATTTGAAACTAAACGCTTCATATCGTCAAGTGGCCTATTCGGAATGGTTCCTCTGATAAATCGCGCTTAATGTATGAGGGGTGTTCAACAGATAAGGTACGAAACAACACTGTCGGTACAACTGAAATCTTTATTGAAAGTTATCACCAGAGGTCTGAGCACAACTTTGTATTGCGGCCTATGCTGGTTTACGTACACGGGTGTAAGTTTAACTTTTCTCTGTTATTTTTTATTCATTAATTCGCCTTAGTAGTTTACGGCAAAGATTAAAATGCGGTATGCTCATAGCAATCAAGCCTGTGGACACAGCGGGAAAAATTGGAGACCATTAATTTCCTTACGTTTTATAAAAACTCCTGTCGAATATGTCATACATCTTGTACTGTCTGTCTTTTTCGCGTCCGTGGTAGAGAGAGGACGTAAATCTCTCCTTAGTTCGCTAATAATGTGAAATACATTAACTCATATAGTGATAAGCCGAAGTCGCTTATTAGTTCTTTATTTCACCTGATCTATCTATCTGTGCCACCAGTACCTGTAATACTTCAGAGAAGAAAGAAATTGCAGCGGCGCAAGCCGTAACGCCGTCTTCAAAGAGGAAGTAAAGACGTGGAGGTAGGTACCGTCTGTGCAACTAATTGAAGGCACTGTTTATTGCCATACGCGTTTCGCTCCATTTATTTGGGAAGCCTGTAATACATGTTTCCTTTTATACATACGATAGACATATTATGTGGTACATATAATATGCTATGTTACATTTTGTCGTGCCGTTCTCTTGTTTTTTAGGTTAAAATCAACTTTTGTAGCACAGTTCGTCATGTGAACTTATCGTTCCGTATTATTTACGATTTCTAGCGCTGTTAACTCTTGTGTGTGGTCCTAGAGATGTATTCGTTAGTTTCCATACTGCAACTAGTCGATTTCTGACGTCCTTTCACATTTCTCACATCGCATATATCACTTGCACTTTCCATTTCGTGATCGACACGTCTGTATTTCGTGTGTAGTGTTGCCAACTGTTGTGTTTTTGTCTGTCTTCTGTTTGTAGTATGGTTTGATATTTTTCATTTGTTGTGTGTATGTGTGTGTGTATTTCCTGTGTGTAATTGTGTAATTCTTTCCAGAGAGGGAGAGTTTCTTTTTTTATGGATATTTGTGTGTGTGTGTGTGTGTGTGTATTTTGCTGTTTGTAATTTTTTCAATACATTTAAATAAATATGTGTGTGCGTGTGCGTGTGTGTGTGTGTGTGTGTGTGTGTGTGTGTGTGTGCGGAGGGGAGGGTGGGTTCGGTTTGTTATTGTTTTGTGGCTAGCATGATCACAGAGTTATTGCTTAGATGGATTTAGTCGTTGAGTACCTTCTTTTCCACTGCAATGGCTCTTTGTATATGAAAGTTTTCTTGCAATGTAAGGAGCTTTTTGTTTTGATTATTCACTCTGATAACTGTCGTGTCACATTCCATGTTGGATAGTTCATGTGCATGTTTTATCAGGTGTTCAGCGAAGGTAGTATCACTATTTTCATATTTCCAACTTCTTATATGTTCTTTATAACTATTTTGAAGTTTCTGCTTGTCATCCCCAGATATACTGATTTACATTCTTGGCACTGTAGTTTGTAGTTGGTGTGTATACGTGCTCCTTGGTATTTATCAGGTTTGACTGTTGTCTGTAAATGTGGCTGGAATATGTTTCTTGTTCTGTAAACTATGTGTAATCCCTGTTTCTTTAGTAAGACGGAAAACAGAAAAGAATGAGGAAGTGAAGAACTTCAAGGCTAGAAGAAAATACCATCTAATAATTGAACATTTTATGTTACAGATTTTTTTGTGTATACGAAAAATCATTGGCCTGACTGTCTGGAATGTGCTTGGTGTCCTTAAATTAGCCGAAACACACGCTCCAGAGCGAACTCACTATTGTTGCCCCTCTTGTGCGGCGACAGCAAACATCCGTCGTAATTATTGTTCCTCAAGTTATTAATTAATAAGCAGTACTTGCTCACTGTTACAAGAGCCGAAGGACTCGGTGTTCCCAGTATTCCTGTGGCTGTAGTTGGAGCCAGTCCTGCACTGTGCACTTCAGAACGTGGTCCGAGTTGAGGCACTTCCCTCTGAGATGTTTGTTTTCACGTACCAATGACTTGGAAGTCTCAGGGCGACACGTTCAGGCTGTAGGGAAGCTGCTCAAGCTAGCGTCACTTCAACCTGGCCATCGCACTTGTGACTTTGGAGACCTACAGACGCGCGTTATCTTGGAGCAGAGTCATTCCCACCGTGAAAAGCCGAGGCTGTTTGCTCTCGATGGACTTACGTAGGCAACCGAATGTCTCACAGTACACGCCACTGTCAATGGTTTTTCCGGACTCGAGGAATTCGATGAGGATTGAACATGGGAGGGTTAGCGTCACCTTGCCTGCTGAGGGCGGAGGGGAGGTGACGGTACTACATTCACATCCCTAGATGTCTCACTTTTTTTTTTTGGTCATCAGTCTACTGACTGGTTTGATGCGCCCCGCCACGAATTCCTTTCCTGTGCTAATCTCTTCATCTCAGAGTAGCACTTGCAACCTACGTCCTCAATTATTTGCTTGACGTATTCCAATATCTGTCTTCCTCTATAGTTTTTACCCTCTAGTACCATGGAAGTCATTCCCTCATGTCTTAGCAGATGTCCTATCATCCTGTCCCTTCTCCTTATCAGTGTTTTCCACATATTCCTTTCCTCTCCGATTCTGCGTAGAACCTCCTCATTCCTTACCTTATCAGTCCACCTAATTTTCAACATTCGTCTATAGCACCACATCTCAAGTGCTTCGATTCTCTTCTGTTCCGGTTTTCCCACAGTCCACGTTTCACTACCATACAATGCTGTACTCCAGACGTACATCCTCAGAAATTTCTTCCTCAAATTAAGGCCGGTATTTGATATTAGTAGACTTCTCTTGGCCAGAAATGCCTTTTTTGCCATAGCGAGTCTGCTTTTGATGTCCTCCTTGCTCCGTCCGTCATTGGTTATTTTACTGCCTAGGTAGCAGAATTCCTTAACTTCATTGACTTCGTGACCATCAATCCTGATGTTAAGTTTCTCGCTGTTCTCATTTCTACTACTTCTCATTACCTTCGTCTTTCTCCGATACTGTGTACTCATAGACTGTTCATTCCGTTCAGCAGATCATTTAATTCTTCTTCACTTTCACTCAGGATAGCAATGTCATCAGCGAATCGTATCATTGATATCCTTTCACCTTGTATTTTAATTCCACTCCTGAATCTTTCTTTTATTTCCATCATTGCTTCCCCGATGTACAGATTGAAGAGTAGGGGCGAAAGGCTACAGCCTTGTCTTACACCCTTCTTAATACGAGCACTTCGTTCTTGATCGTCCACTCTTATTATTCCCTCTTGGTTGTTGTACATATTGTATATGACCCGTCTCTCCCTATAGCTTACCCCCACTTTTTTCAGAATCTCGAACAGCTTGCACCATTTTATATTGTCGAACGCTTTTTCCAGGTCGACAAATCCTATGAAAGTGTCTTGATTTTTCTTTAGCCTTGCTTCCATTATTAGCCGTAACGTCAGAATTGCCTCTCTCGTCCCTTTACTTTTCCTAAAGCCAAACTGATCGTCACCTAGCGCATGCTCAATTTTCTTTTTCCATTCTTCTGTATATTATTTTTGTAAGCAGCTTCGATACATGAGCTGTTAAGCTGATTGTGCGATAATTCTCGCACTTGTCAGCTCTTGCCGTCTTCGGAATTGTGTGGATGATGCTTTTCCGAAAGTCAGATGGTATATCGCCAGACTCATATATTCTACACACCAACGTGAATAGTCGTTTTGTTGCCACTTCCCCCAATGATTTTAGAAATTCTGATGGAATGTTATCTATCCCTTCTGCCTTATTTGACCGTAAGTCCTCCAAAGCTCTTTTAAATTCCGATTCTAATACTGGATCCCCTATCTCTTCCAAAGCGCTCCTGTTCCTTCTTCTATCACATCAGAAAAATCTTCACCCTCATAGAGGCTTTCAATCTATTCTTTCCAGCTATCTCCTCTCTCCTCTGCATTTAACACTGGAATTCGCGTTGCACTCTTAATGTTACCACCGTCGCTTTTAATGTCACCAAAGGTTGTTTTGACTTTCCTGTATGCTGAGTCTGTCCTTCCGACAATCATATCTTTTTCGATGTCTTCACATTTTTCCTGCAGCCATTTCGTCTTAGCTTCCCTGCACTTCCTATTTATTTCATTCCTCAGCGACTTGTATTCCTGTATTCCTGATTTTCCCAGAACATGTTTGTACTTCCTCCTTTCATCAATCAACTGAAGTATTTCTTCTGTTACCCATGGTTTCTTCGCAGCTACCTTCTTTGTACCTAAGTTTTCCTTCCCAACTTCTGTGATGGCCCTTTTTAGAGATGTCCATTCCTCTTCAACTGTACTACCTACTGCGTTATTCCTTATTGCTGTATCTATAGCGTTAGAGAACTTCAAACGTATCTCGTCATTCCTTACTACTTCCGTATCCCACTTCTTTGAGTATTGATTCTCCCTGACTAATGTCTTGAACTTCAGCCTACTCTTCATCACTACTATATTGTGATCTGAGTCTATATCTGCTCCTGGGTACGCCTTACAATCCAGTATCTGATTTCGGAATCTCTGTCTGACCATGATGTAATCTAATTGAAATCTTCCCGTATCTCCCGGCCTTTTCCAAGTATACCTCCTCCTCTTGTGATTCTTGAACAGGGTATTCGCTATTTCTAGCTGAAACTTGTTACAGAACTCAATTAGTCTTTCTCCTCTTTCATTCCTTGCCCCAAGCCCATATTCTCTTGTAAACTTTTCCTCTACTCCTTCCCCTACAACTGCATTCCAGTCGCTCATGACTATTAGATTTTCGTCCTCCTTTACATACTGCATTACCCTTTGAATATCCTCATACACTTTCTCTATCTGTTCATCTTCAGCTTGCGACGTCGGCATGTATACCTGAACTATCGTTGTCTGTGTTGGTCTGCTGTCGATTCTGATTAGAACAACCCGGTCACTGAACTGTTCACAGTAACACACCCTCTGCCCTACCTTCCTATTCATAACGAATCCTACACCTGTTATACCATTTTCTGCTGCTGTTGATATTACCTGATACTCATCTGACCAGAAATCCTTGTCTTCCTTCCACTTCACTTCACTGACCCCTACTATATCTAGATTGAGCCTTTGCATTTACCTTTTCAGATTTTCTAGTTTCCCTACCACGTTCAAGCTTCTGACATTCCACGCCCCGACTCGTAGAACGTTATCCTTTCGTTGATTATTCAATCTTTTTCTCATGGTAACCTCCCCCTTGGCAGTCCCCTCCCGGAGATCCGAATGGGGGACTATTCCGGAATCTTTTGCCAATGGAGAGATCATCATGACACTTCTTCAATTACAGGCCACATGTCCTGTGGATACACGTTACGTGTCTTTAATGCAGTGGTTTCCCTTGCCTTCTGCATTCTCATGTCGTTGATCATTGCTGATTCTTCCGCCTTTAGGGGCAATTTCCCACCCCTAGGACAAGAGAGTGCCCTGAACCCCTATCCGCTCCTCCGCCCTCTTTGACAAGGCCGTTGGCAGAATGAGGCTGACTTCTTATGCCGGAAGTCTTCGGCCGCCAATTTTGATTATTTATCAAAATTTAGGCAGTGGCGGGGATCGAACCCGGGACCGAAGACGTTTTGATTATGGATCTAAGACGCTACACCTAGACCACAGGACCGAAATTCTCACTAAATTATCCCAAACCAGATGAGCATATTTCAACTGGTTTCGTTATTACGACGTTTCTTACCTTTTCATTTGAACACTCTTTATACGTTTGTTTTTGGACTAGTATGTCTTACCCACACAACCTCTCTGACGTTTTATTCTAGCTGAACCTACATCGTTGCTGTTGTGGATTGGCAAGAGAACCAACCCACTATGAGAGGAAGCCGAAAGGCACGCGTTTTAGGTCACGCAGGCTGGCGTGAGGTCTGGAACAGGTCAAGGAAATGAGACTAGCAAAAAAGGACGTAGCTGAGGAATACTTAACTTTAATCCATAAATAGTGAACATCGCTCTTGACGGTACATGTTTTACAGCATCAATAGTAACTGTTAATGGCACCTTGCTAGGTTGTAGCAAATGACGTAGCTGAAGGATATGCAAACTATCGTCTCGGCAAATGAGAGCGTATTTTGTCAGTGAACCATCGCTAGCAAAGTCGGCTGTACAACTGGGGCGAGTGCTAGGAAGTCTCTCTAGACCTGCCGTGTGGCGGCGCTCGGTCTGCAATCACTGATAGTGGCGACACGCGGGTCCGACGTATACTAACGGACCGCGGCCGATTTGAAGGCGACCACCTAGCAAGTGTGGTGTCTGGCGGTGGCACCACAGTTGCTTTCAACCTCTTTGCTCGCGACGTCTTTCTGTCAGTAAACTAGCTTGCTGAACGCACAGTTGTTCGTGGTGTGTTGCGGCCGAAAAAGTGCGAGACACTGCGAGTGTTTCAGAGAGAAACATTGCTTTACTGTCAATAAAATCTTTCTGGGTTTGTGAATGCATTGTCAATATGTAAAACTACTGACGTTTCGGTCACTATTGCAAGTGACCTTCTTCAGCGTGTTTTTGTTTACTGCTGAGTGGGAAAATTTTGTTTCTTATATACCTGCAGACGTCGCTGTTAACTAATTCTGATAATCCGTTAAGGATGAAGGAGAAGGATGTTAGAAGTTCTTTATTGGTGTTTTCATTAATTCCGTCCTCTGCGTTACCACATGTATATATAACTGTTACCATGTACTGATTTCTTTTCATTGGTGGAAACCTGACGTTTTGATTGGTGTTTGCACTACCGCTTGTGATTGGTGTAAATCGGCGAATGGAAAGCCAGGCGGCAGTTGCGACGTGTCGTCGTTTTCCTGCCTTCTAGCGCCGGCTGAGGCGCGCCAGTATTCTATGTAACTGCGGCCGCTGCGGTCTGCCCCGCGACTGTGTGTACTGCTTCACGTGAGCTGTCCTACCGTAAGGCTGTTATTGCTGCCAGCCAAGTCGTCAGAGGTCGATACACGTCTTCTCTGTTTACGTTGGCGGGTCTCTTGACAGTTTCTATTGCTTTTCTAATCATCCTCCTGAAAGTAAGAGGCTCTTTCGCCAGTAGGGGGGCTTCACCAGAATCAAAACAACCTGAAGGAGGTCAGTTGCAACAGTGACTGAAACGTCGGTAGTGTTGAGGCACGTTTACATTGAGCTCAGAACATCTTTATGTTCGTAAAATTGTGTGCAACTTGTTCCCTCAACATGTTGGCAACATTGTTCGTTGTTCGCATTCCCGTTTACGCTAGCGAGCAACATTTCTACGTATTCGCATGGTCTGCTGCCGTGAACTGATAGGTTACTTTGTGTATTCACATCAAGACATACGCTATGTCAAGTGAAGAGGAAGAGTTAATCACATTTGGTGCTGCATTAATAATACTTAGCGAAATAAACAGACGAAGGAAACGATGTAATCGTCGTCGGTGGACCAAAACATACTGTAGAAGACGTGGCGGGACTGATGTGCTTTGTGAGCTGAATTTGGAAGACGGTTCTGGCTTTCGCAACTTCACTAGGATGTTGCCGTCAGATTTTGAAATTTTGTTGAATATTATAGGACCATTTGTTTCAAAGAAAGTCACAAATTTCAGAAAGGCAATCCCTGTGAACTAAAGACTTGCTGTTACTCTTCGTTTTCTGGCATCAGGAGACACCTATCAAAACCAGCCGTATCTCAAATACTTCCATATCATCCAGGAAACGTCAATATTTGAATCCAAACCACTTCGTTTCGTAAAGTGTGTCAGTACCACATCCACATTTTTTACTTTCCTGTATTTTTCGTTTCTCTCGTCGGTACTGAGACAAGAGAGATTCACTTTTTTTGTCCACGTCACTGCTGCTGGTGCAAAGCGCCGCAGCAACTTCTTGTAATGAATCATGTTTGATTTTAGTATTTTTGTAACCTGCGCAACGTACATTCCACAGGCGCTCTTCTGCCTCATAGAGCGACATCAGCTGGCAAATTTTGTCTCGTGACCACTATATTTCAAATAAAACTGAAGGGACATAAAATAAACGCACCACTACACTCCAGCAAACCAAATACCAAAACACTCACTCAGAGCAAACGAACAGTAACGCTGCGTAGCCGAATTTAGTGGTAGCAGGCCACGAACAATGTTCCTTTGATCTCTACCGACACAGCCGCGGAACACTGATTTTGTGTTGCCAACATGTTGCCAACATCGGTAGTCCATTACTAGCCACGAACAATGTTGTGAACAATGTTGCGAACTCAGTGTAAATGCCCCTTTACATATTGACACTGCGGTCACAAACCCAGAAAAATATTATTGATTGAGACAATGGCCGCGCAAGCCTACGATTATATTGGTTTACTGTGTTTGTACACGTTCTGGATAAAATGCCGTACATGTCCACTAATGTAGAATATGCGGATATTAAGAAAGTTTACAGCTTCTGCGGAGGTAGTGTTGCTGTGGCTGTCTAAGAACACTGTCGGCAACGTGTCGAACAACTGGTCGTAAAGATTTTACCAGATATTATTCCAACAGATATTATTCCAAGTTCCATTTTTTCTCTAAATGTGTTCTTGAACAGCCTGCACAGGAACAGGAACACATTGTTAAAATGTTGCAGCTTAGTCCCGGTACCAGCACACGGCGACTTTCTGCACCTATCAATCTCCCACCAACACGCGTATGGCGAAAATTTCGTATTTTTCATTTGATAATTTTTAGAACACACGGTGTAATGTTTACTAACTGTTGTACGTGGGTAAACCCGACAATCTACTGAATAATACTTTTTCGTTTTGAATAAGCGTTGCTGTCACATCCCTGAATACTGACCATTCTTCCTGGGACGCAGATGTAAATGCTGTTGCTGAAAATTTGCAAGCAGGCTCACCTGATAGGTGGCGGCTGCCTTCAAGTATCTTCCACTCCACGTCGTTCAGCATGTCCATCAGTCAAACAAACGGCGTACGGCGGAGGGCACTATGAACACCACTAGGCATTTCCTTTCCTGAAACTTCCTGGAAGATTAAAACTGTGTGGCGGACCAAGACTCGAACTCACGACCTTTGCCTTTCGCGGGCAAGTGCTCTACCAACTGAGCTACCCAAGCACGACTCACGCCCCGTCCTCACAGCTTTACTTCTGTCACTATCTCGTCTCCTACCTTCCAAACTTTACAGAAGCTCTCCTGCAAACCTAGCAGAACTAGTACTCCTGAAGGAAAAGATATTGCGGAGACAAGGCTTAGCCACAGCCTAGGGGATGTTTCCAGGAGAGCCTCTGTAAAGTTTGGAAGGTAGGGGACGAGGTACTGGCAGAAGTAAAGCTGTGAGGACGGGGCGTGAGTCGTGCTTGGGTAGCTCAGTTGGTAGAGCACTTGCCCGTGAAAGGCAAAGGTCCTGAGTTCGAGTCTTGGTCCTGCACACAGTTTTAATCTGCCAGGAAGTTTCATATCAGCGCACACTCCGCTGCAGAGTGAAAATCTCATTCTGAAAATTTCCTTTCCTGTTCACTCGCAAGTAGAGCAAGGAGAAAACGACTGTCTAGAAGCCTCTGTACCTGCCATAATTTCTTCTTGGTCCTTTCGCAAATTGTAGAGTGGCGGCAGCAGACAGGTTCTGCAGTCGGCTTCAAATGCCGGTTTTCTAAATCTCGGAAACAGTGCCTTACGAAAAGAGCGTCATCTTCCCTCCAGGGATTCCCGTTTGAGTTCACGAAGCATCTCCATAATGCTTGCATGCCACTCGAACCTAACGGTAACAAATCTGAGAGCCCGCCTCTGGTCTGCTCCATTATCCGAGGTCGTAGGGATCCCAAAAACTTAAGCAGTACTCAATAATGGGCCGCACTAGCATTCTAAACACCGTCTACTTTATGGACGAACCACATCTTCCTAAGATTCTCGTAATAAAACGAAGTCGAGCATTCGCCTTCCCTGCTTTAAGCAAAACCAAATCAAAATGTAAATAACTTAATTACAGACCACTCGTGATGCTTTACCTCAATAAGGCGAAACGCATCTGCTGAAAAAAATACGTATTTTTGTTGTTGCAACGACAGTACAAAAATACCCACAATAATTCTAAAGCAACTGCAGACAATACGTCTAAACAAATGAAGGATTTAAATTAGAAGCTTTACTGCCTCAAGTAAATTTACTACATCCGAACGCAGGATGTGTTCGACATTTCTGCAGGGGACCGATTTTAAGGATACTGGTCTGTAATAAAGATGGCCCATCTTTTGCTTTTCTCAAACATAGAAGTCAACTGCGCTTATTCCCAGTCGCTTGAGACTTTACGCTCGGCGAGATGATGATGATGTTTTGTTTGTAGAGTGCTCAACTGCGCGATCATCAGCGCCCGTACAAAGACCCAATTGTTTTTCACACTCCAGTTTTCTACACAGTCAAATGTAGCCACTGTCACGAATGATGATGATGATGAAATGATGAGGACAACTCAAACACCCAGTCCCAGGGCAGAAAAAAAAAACCTCCTAGCCGGGAATCGAACCCGGGACCGCGTGATCCAGGGGCAGCAACGCTAGTTACTAGATCACGAGGTCCGCACGCTGGACCAGAGAGTCGCTATATGCACTGAAGCGCCAAAGAAACTGTTATACGCATGCATATTCAAATACAGAGATAAATAAACAGGTAGAATACGGCGCTGCTTTCTACGACGCCTGTATAAGACAAGTGTCTGGCACAGTTGTTAGATCACTTACTGCTGCTACAATGGCAGGTTATCAAGATTTAAATGAGTTTGAACGTGGTGCTATGGTCGGCGCACGACCGATGGGCCACAGCATTTCCGAGGTAGCGATGAAGTGGGGATTTTCCCTCACGACCATTTCGCGAGTGTAGCGTGAATATCGGGAATTAGGTAAAACATAAAATCTCCGACATCCCTGAGGCCGGAATAATATCCTGCTAGAACGTGACCAACGACGACAGAGGAGAATCCTTCAACGTGACAGAAGTGCAACCCTTCCGCAAACTGCTGCAGATTTCAATGCTGGGCCATCAAAAAGTGTCAGCGTGCGAACCATTCAATGGTACATCATAAATATGTGCTTTCGGAGCCGAAGGCCCACTCGTGTACCCCAATAACTGCACGACACAAAGCTTTACTTCTCGCCTAGGCCCGTCAACATCGAAATTGGCCTGTTGATGACTGGAAACTAGTTGGCTGGTCGGACGAGTCTCGTTTCAAATTGTATCGAGCGAATGGGCGTGTCCAGGTATTGAGACAGCTCAATGAACCCATGAACCCTACATGTCACAGGGGACTGTTGAAGCTGGTGCAGGCTCCGTAATAGTGTGGGGCGTTTGCAGTTGGAGTGATATAGGACCCACGATACGTCTAGATACACGACTGTAGCAGGTGACACGTACGCAAGCAGCCTGTCTGATCACCTGCATCCATTCATATCCATTGTGCATTCCGATGGACTTCGGTAATTATATCACGACAATGCCACACCCCATACGTCCAGAATTTCTACAGAGTGGCTCCAGAAACACTCTTCTGAGTTTAAACACTTCCGCTGGCCACCAGACTCCCCAGACATAAACATTAGTTAGCATATCTGGTATACCTTGCAATGTGCCGTTCAGAAGAGATCTCCACCCCCTCGTACTCCTACGGATTTATGGACAGCCCTGCAGGATTCATGGTGTCAATTCCCTCCAGCACTATTTCAAACATTAGTCGAGACCATGCCACGTCGTGTTTCGGTACTTCTGCGTGCTCGCGAGGAGCGATGACGCACGAATTCCCACTAATTTTTGCCTGTCATCATTTGAGTGTTTTTTTTTTTCGCCGGAAATGCAACAATATCTCTTTCCTCAGCTTTTTCCGATTTTGATTATGAAGCTACAGAGGGTCCCATTCATTCTTAATCCAGTTCATCCGTATACACGTCTCTGGAGCGCGATGTACAATCTGTTTAAAGTTTGCCCATAATTGCTCTACGTCAGTCATATTGGAGCTAAATGTGAGGTGCTAAGAACTGCTTATCCGCTTTTTCTACAGAATATTCTCTCCTAGCGTTCTCGACATTTTCGTTAACTTTGGGAACCATCGTCGCTACGATAACATCATGATCCCTAATGCCCGTCTCTACACTGATGAGCCGAAACATTACGACCACCTGCTTAATAGCCTGTTTGTCCGTCTTTGGAACGAAATACATCACTGTTTTTGCGTACCAGGGATGCGACGGTTTGTTGTTCGGTTGGAGGAGATACGTGGCCTTAGATGTCTAAGCACAGGTCATGTAATTCACGTAAACAACGGTCCTCTGATTTACGTACGTGGTGAAGGTGCCCGATAGTGACACCGACAGGTTCCATAGGATTTATTTCAGGCGAATCTGGTCTCCGTGACATCAACGTGAGTTCGCTATAATGCTCCTCAGCACGGTTTTGGCAATTATACTGCTGAAAGATGACGTCGCGCGCTACATATTCCGAGCCGCTGTTCATCTCGATGACAGAGGTTGTGGAGACGACTATCGACCTAATACAGGCAAAATGTGATTCATCCGAAAACACGTTTCCATTGATCTATGATCGAATCCCGATGGCCCCGTTAGATTAAATTAGATTAGATTCAGTTTCTGTTCCATAGACCCAACAATTAGATCACTCTCGTGGGTGTGGAACATGTCAGAAAGTATAACATAAAAAGCATAAAACGTTTGGAAATAATACTCATTAGCCTGAAACTGGTAATATTTACAGAATTAATACACTGTCAGAATGAAACATAGATATGCACTTTTAATAAATTTAGCATACACAAAATTCCTAATCTGGACTGTTATGGCGAAGTGCTGTCAAAACACTTGAGCAGGTCTAACAGTCCCCATTAAGATACTCATCTCTAAACTAGAAGGAACTGACTACAAAAAATTCTGCTTAAACTATGTTTTATCTGAAACCAAGTTTTTAATGGTCGCTGGCAATTTATTGAAAATGTGTCTTCCTGAATATTGGACCCCTTACTGGACCAAGGCAAGTGATTTTAGGTCTTTATGTAAATTGTTCTTATTCCTAGTATTTATACTATGTATTGAGCTATTGATTGGAGACAGAGATACTTTGTATATTGCTTGCAACAAATTTCATTAAGGAATAAATATACTGAGAAGCAATGGCTAGAATAAAAATGTTCCTTCAACACGTTTGTACATGATGTTCTTGAATTTTCAACACAAATGATTCTTACGCTTTTGCACACTAAGAAATTTTGCTCAGTTTGATGAGTTACCTCAGTATATGACACCATATGACATAATAGAATGAAAGTAAGTAAAGTATGCAAATTTTTTTGTATTTATACCTCCTCCATTCGACATCATTCTCACAAGAAATGCAGATTTGTTTAGGCGCTTAAACAATTCTGTGGTATGCACTCCCCAACTAAATTTACTATCAAGTTGTGATCCCCAAAATTTAACACTGTCAATATCTTCAATCTGCATATCTTGATATGTTATACACATACCAGAAGTGGATCTTTTCAAAGTTTAAAGTCAGTGAATTAGCTTTAAACCATTTATTAATGTCAGTGAAAATTTGATTAGCAGACATTTCTAAATCTGTACTTTACTTGCCACTTATTGCGATGTTTGTATTATTTGCAAACAAAAGAAATTTAGCTTCTGGAAATGTAACAAATGAGAGGTCATTACTGTATACAAGAAAAAGCAACAAACCTAAGACGGAACCTAGAGGAACACAACAGGTAATTAATTCTCAGTCAAATGAAGACTGACTGCTTACTGCATAGGTACTAGCGACACACTTTGTTTCCTGTTAGTTAGATAAGATTCACATCATTGCCACTGACATCATAATATTCTAATTTACTTATAGATGCTACGGTTCACACAGTCAAAGGCTTTTGACAGGTCACAGAAAATGCCATTAGCCTCTAATTTGTTATGTAATGAATTACATACATTCTTATCGTGTGAGTAAATAGCTTTCTCTCTATCAGAACCCTTAAGAAACCCAAACTGTGACTTGGGCAATATATGCAGTCAGATGCTTACGGGGATTGATGGTGTCTCTTTATCCCCTACTTGTAAAGAGGCCTAACTTCAGCATATTTTAGTCAGTCAGGAAATGTTCCATTGATAAGAGACTGAGTACACAAATAAGATAGAACTCAACTCACATGAGCACTCTTTGATTAATTTCGTTGATATGTTATCATACCCACTAGAATACTTAGATTGCAAAGATTTTATGATGGATGCTACTTCTTTGGAAGACGTGAGTGTCACTTCCATTTTACTGAAATTATCGTTAAAGACTGGTCCCAGATACTCCATTGCACTGTTCACTGAACCTGATAACCCCAAGCTGTCAGTAACAGAAATGAAGTACTTGTTTAAGAGGTTTGTAACATTACGTGCACTAGTTATCAAAGTCTCATTTATTTTTACAGCTATCTGTTCCTCTTCATTTTTGTTTGTGCCTCTCTTTCTCTTACAGTGAAACAAATTATGAAAAAAATATAACTACAATGTGTCATCTATGTACAGTCCATATGCCACTTTCAAACTATATTTTTTCCTTCTTTTTTTTCCTTTTGTGGAACAACTTAATCCCAAAGCTATGCAATGTATAATACTTATTACACTTTATCATTCTGAACTCAGCATCTCAGTTGTTATAGCGGAATGGTGATTCAGTTTTTCAGGTTAGCAAATGGGAAGTTATGGTGCTGACATCAGCTGATAGTGCGTTAATAACTGGGAGTCTGAAATTAATGAGCAGTGCAGCATTAGTCTTTTATCGTTACTGAATAACTCTGGAGAAAAATGAATGGTCATGGGTCTGTTTAAACCATGAGACAGTGTCACAGAGATACTGAAGGAACTGAACTGGAAGACTCTTGAAAATAGCTGTTAACTATCCCGAGAAAGTCTATGGACAACATTTCAAGAACCAGCTTTAATATACTACAACCCCCTACGTATTGCTCACGTAAGGGTTGTGAACATAAGATCAAAGTAATTACAGACAGAGGCATTCAAACATGCATTCTTCCTGCACTCTGTATATGAATGGAACAGGAAGAAACCCTAATAAATGGTAAAATGTGACATACAATCCACCATGTACCCCTCATGGTGGTTTGCAGAGTGTAGGTGTAGAACTGTAAAAGAGTATTGTACACCAAGTATAATGTATCATTTAACTGTATGACACCTGCTATAGGCTGATTTTTAAAATTACAAAATTTGTTGTAACAAATGCTAAAAGACCCCAAATGAAAATCAAAAATGAATAGAAATATTTTAGCTTTTACTTTTACCAAATATAAAATTTGCAATGTCTTGAGCATAACCTTTTCATGTCTAAGAATAATTATTGAGAGACAATAATTTGTATTGAGACCGTTAATTAAAGACATGTTATTAGTTTAAGTCTTATGAACTCTACACTACAGTATGTGAGCTACTTTCTTGAGCAATAGTGAAGTTGCTACCCCAGACATCATTTCTGAATGATAAACAAAAGATATTGTATCACGGAAATGATAAAGACGACTGTAATGTATCGCAGCTGTACGTATAGAGGGTTACAGCTGCAAATGAAAGAAAGTAAAGTTTGATCCTTTTCATTAGGCAACACTGAGAAAAAAAGTTCATAACTTTGAAACTATAAGCAACATGTTCAATATAGAAGAGATACAACACCGTGGCTATAAAAGATGCCAGAAGAATTTCCCCTATGTGCAAAAGTAAAATCACTGTACAAGAGCTTGGTAAGAAAATACCCAAAATTTTACACACGTTTAACAAAATACATGGATTCCAAAATTGACTCAGGAATCCATTATAATGATTTTTGTAACATATGTCTTACTTTCTGAGGTCAGTCATGCCGTTGTACCATCATTTATACCAAATAATTACAGTACGTAGGGATACACCAAATGAGGCAGCACTATTTTAAACAGAGTTGCCTTGTATCTGGGAAGGTCGAGTCTCCAATTTTCATCCAGCCATCCTGATTCAGATTTCCTGTGGTTTCTCTAAATTATTTCAAGGAAATGACAAGTCAGTTCCCACAATAAGGCCAGAGCCGACTGCCAGTCCCAACCTTGTCATTCTAAACCTGCAAATCTGTAATAGTTGGTATATGTGAATTATTTTATTTTTGTTGTTCTTAAATTGTATTACCAATACATGTCCAATATTCCTGTGAAAAGAGGTCTACAGATAAATAAAACTACCACTTCTAGTACATAAGCAAGGTGACAATTATTGAACTATATGAAATAAAATCATCTTAACTTCTGAACAGTTTGTTTAAGGACATTCAAACTGTACAGTTGGTCATGGGGCATGTTGGGAATCAGTATGCACTGTATGGTTTGGTTTACCAATGATCCCACTTTCAATTGGATGGGTTCATCAATAAGCAAAATTGGCAGCTTTTTGGAACTGAGAATCCGTGTTTTGTGATCAAGAAGTCTCTTTACCCTCAAGGTGTGGCTGTGTGGTGTACAATGTCCAGAATAATCGGTGCAATATTCCTTGATGGCATGGTAACTACCAAACAGTTGGTGAAGGTCTTGGAAGATGATTTCGTCCCCAGTATCCAAAGTGACTCTGATTTCAGCCAGATGTGGTTCATGTAGGACAGAGCTCGACCCCATCGAAGCAGCAGAGAGTCTGATATTCTGCAGGAGCACTTTGGGGACCATATTCTGGCTCTGGGTTACCCAGAGGCCACTGGCATGGACCTCAATTTTTGCATTTCGCAATTCGTCGGCGCCACATTATCCCCAATGATGGCAGGCATATCGAACATGTCATAACCTAGTTCTGAATATCTGTAGTGATGTTTATATGCTGAATAAAGAGTGTACATGCTGTAGTTTGTAACTGATTTATGATTTTTTCGATATAGTTCAATAATTGTCATCCTGTACATTTTTGTGAACCTTAGATCTTATAAATTACCTTAAATGGGTGAAAATTGTACTTATTGCAAACAACCGAGCTTCTCTTGATGGCTGCAAGATTGCTCTGCTGACTTTCATCACCCACATTCTTCTTCTTGCTGCAACTCTTAATTCAGAAAGAAGCCTATCAAGTTTCCATCCACACTCAGCTCAAAAATTACAACGAAAGGCACAGCACTGTCACATTCCAAGTGAAATATGAAAAAAACACAATTTTTCTACGTCACACAAGCAATGTATGGGACAAATATAGTGGAAAATATCACCAGCAGAAAAATGCTCCCGTTGGAGCACCACAAAGGCAAATATGTCCCTCTTTAAAATATGCTGACAGAAAAGTGGGGAGCCAGTTGCCTCAGTCCTGATTATGCCTCCCTCACCAAAAATTTTGTCATATGAAAATATTCACATGTGTTTAGCACAGAACAGCTTTAATCCTCTTCTTCAGTTTCTCCAGTGAAGCATTCACACTCAGCATCTTCCTCTCACTCCCACTGTCAACTTTCTGTCACACTGATTTACGGTATATCCAACTGCTTCTGTCTCCTCTCTCACTTACACTGTCTTCGTTTTCTTTGCCACTGGTACTTCTCTACTATAACTCAAGAATTCTGGCAGGGTCAACTTCTTTATCCCCCTATATCCACTTGTTTAAAATTTCAGTCCAAAAAGCGCTGTCACCTCTCTTTTATTCCCACTGCTTCTATTTCCACCCATCTCTTTCTTTCTCATTTACTGCAGCAGTCTCTCACTGACAATCAGTATCTACTCTCTCTTATACCTCCCACTGCTATTGTTTCCATCCATCTCCCCCCCGACCACCACACAAATTGCTCGCATGCATAATTTTTGGATGAGGTAGGTTTTTACAATGCCAAGTGAGTCCATTCACTTTAACGTGATATTGCCCTTCAAAAATTTCTATGTACGAATAAATTTCCGATCATAACACATCGTATGTTAGCAAATATCATAGCATACATTACTTCATACAATGATGGGTATGAAATAATATTTTACTGTAGTTTAGAGACACGCGTGTTTTGTCAACAAACTAATTGAATCACCAAAGGATGAGGATTGTTACTTCCTACATTTTCCTATCACTTTTCTAATTATGAAATAAAATCAACCCCTTTTTCTCCCACACGACGGGCCGTATACCTATAAGT
This sequence comes from Schistocerca americana, assembly GCF_021461395.2. NCBI lineage: Eukaryota > Metazoa > Arthropoda > Insecta > Orthoptera > Acrididae > Schistocerca > Schistocerca americana. Next base: position 201,579,236 of record NC_060127.1, read on the forward strand.
CTGTTGTTGGGCATCGGCAACTGATGGCAGCTTGATGCGTCAGCAGGGTTAGACCATGCACAAGCACTTTGGTACTATGGGAAGGGAGTCAATTTGAACTGCTACTCGCAGTGTTCGTTTGCACATCATTTTCGTTAGTGAGAGTAAATATTTCAAAGGGGTGCTAAGCTGCACCGAGTTGTAGCGGCAACTCAGCAGAAAGAGATCAGGTTATTCATATTTCGTCCAGAAAACAATCGCAGAGCAAAAGGTGTACTGGTCAGTCTTCTGCCGCCTTACCGGGTCTAACCCTCCCCCCCCCCCCCCCACTACCCTCTCCTTCTTGATGGCCACCCCTTTCCTGATAACCTTAGTAAGGCCAACATTTTGCTTCTTACCTCTCTGATATCTTTACCCTCCTTGATGATCCCCAGTTCGATTACTCCCTCTTCCCTGATGTCCATGACTGAACTGACACTTCTGCCCCTCCACTCGCTCCTGGCTTCCAGTACCTGGACAACATTACACACACCAAACTCAATGCCCTGATCACTACTCAAGATATCATATCTACACCCCGCACGAAACACAACACCGCTCCCGGTCATGACCGTGTTACCTATCGTCACCTCCAAGAAGCGCCCGCCTCCTTCCTCTCCACCTGGGCCAGACTATATAATGTGGTCTTGTCCACCGGCTTCTACCCCGATCTGTGGATAACCTCCTGGATCCTGATGTTCCTCAAACCCGACAAATTGCCATCTGCTGTCTCCTCCTACCTTCCCATCAGCCTTACCTCAGTCTTCAGCAAGGTCCTGGAATCCATCCTCACCCGACGCATCCACCAGCATCTCCACCAGCACTGCCTCCTTCCCGCTAGCCAACGTGGCTTTCAGCCATCCTCCTCTGCCGATGACCTTCTCCTTCACCTCACTCATCTCCTCTCCGAACAACTCAACTCCCGTCACTCCACCATCTTCCTCTCCCTCGACCTTGAACGTGCCTACGACCATGTATGGCATTCTGGTCTCCTCTTCAAGCTCCAAACCTTTGCCCTTCCTATTAACTAAGTCCGTCTGATTACCTCCTTTCTTTCCCACCATCCTTCCTATGTCACCATCCATAACACGGATTCCTACACCTTCTACCCTTCTGCTGGTGTGCCCCAAGGTTCCATCCTCTCCCCTCTTCTCTACCTCCTTCACATGGCAGACATGTCGCCGCCTTCACCCCCCGTCCACCTTCTCCAATACACCGATGACACCACCTTCCTTGCCATCGCCCCCACCCTGCAACACTCCCAGCACCTTCGCCAATCCCATCTTGACCAATTCACCACTCGGTGTAACCAGTGGCTGCTCAAGGTCAATCCTTCCAATACCCAGGCGATCATTGTAGGCAAAACCACCCCTTCCTTCCACCTCCTTGATTTTTATGTCACTATCTATGGCCGTCCTATCATCATGAGCCCCACCCTCAAGTACCTAGGCATCACCCTTGACTGTCACATCTCCTGGGCCCCCCATCTCTGGATGATCCAAGCCAAGGCATGCTCCTGACTCCGCCTCCTCGAGCTCGTTTCTGGCCGCACATGGGGTCTGGACACCTCCACCGTCCTCCACACCTATAAATCCCTCATCCGCCCTATCCTCTGTTATGCCCATACTGCCTGGATCGCTGCCCCTCCTACCTTCTACAAATCCCTTCAAATCCTGGAATGCCATGCGCTCCGACTCGCCTATCGCATTCGCCTCCCCTCCCCCATGTGGATCCTGTATGACTTAATTCCAGTGCCACATCTCCTCCTTTTCCTAGAATGTATCCGGATCCTTTACACCTCCCACAAACTTCATCCCCCTCACCTGCTTGTCTCTCCCATCCTTTCCCACCCTCCTCCACTGCCGCACCTGTACTCCCACATCCCACCCACACTCTATCTCTCCACTCTCCATACCCTCGCCCAAGGTGGCTTTTGCCAACTCCCCCACCCTGATGATGATGCCCTCATCCCCTCCATCTACCCCTCCTATCAACTTTGATCCTCCCCTTCCTCCCCCTGTGTTTTTCCTCCAGGGCAGCCTCTTTCCCTTCTCTCCCTCCTCTCTTCCTCCCTCCTTCCCCTCCCCCCCCCCAGGCTTCCACAACCCCCTCTACCCTCTCCCCTCCCCCTTCCTTCTCCTCTCCCACTGGCATCAACACCCTCCCCCTCTCCCTCCTACCTGCACCTCTTCCCTTTGGCAGGTCCCCGGCTTTGTGCGTGAACAGTGCATCTTCTTGCACCATCTTCTTCGTGTCAGTGAATCCGTGTCTCTTCATTTGTGCTCCTCCGTTCACGAGTGTAAACTCATTCTTTCCTGTTGTGTACAGTGGTGTACATTTTTATCCAATAAGTGCACTTGTGAACGGCTTCATTTATTTTTAATATGTGTGTCTCCCATTTTTTCCACCATGTTTGTTTGTTTTTCTGTCTTTCTGTTTCCTATATGTGTTAACAGTGGCCAAAGAGCAGCATAAATAGGCCGCTGCCAGCCTACCGTTATTGTAAAGGTATTCAAATAACAATAAAGAAAAAAAGCAAAAGGTTTACAAAACTGTAGGAGTGGCACATGGAAACCATGTTACATTTCAAGTAGTGTGAGATAATTAATCTGGTGAAGCGATTACATGTACAATATAGTATTTTTCTGTACAGTATAGGTGCAGTTTAAAAGAAAAGAAGAAAAAAAAAGAGAGAAAAGACTTGTGGCTTAAAAATTTTCCTCTAACTTCTGAAATGCCTCACAGATTCAGATTCTTTATTGGTCATTCAGCATTATTAATTTTACAAAGTAAATTTTTACATATTTAAGTGGATATTGGGCATGTCTAAAAATTCTTCTAATGAATAGAATGGATTAGTTAACAAGAAGTTAAGTGCATTTTCTTTAAATAATTTGTCAGGCTTGATTGACGCATTCTTAGACAATTTATTAGTTTTACCTAATCTACTTTGTGGCAACAACAGAAAAGTTCAGGTTCTTATATAGTAGACATGCCTTTGATTTGCTACACTTAAATTGAGTATCTGTGTGCAAATGTCATGCTGACTTCAACTTTGTCATTGAGGTCTTTCTCTGAAAAATAGGCAGTTTCCCTGGTGCTCACACTGACCTTATGAATCTGGTTGGCTGTGACGCAGAAAGTAAAGTATGCATGACAAGTGAATGCAAGAAGTGGATCATAATTTGCACACATTAATTGAGGGAAAGTTTGATTTATGCAAAAGAACATCTTGAAGACAATAGACCAAACATGAGCAGATTACTGCTAGTGGAAGTCTTGATGAAGCCATCTCTGAACTCCAGTCTCAACTGACAAAAATTCAAAGAGCACTTCTTTGCTAAAAGGATGCAGTCTGGATCTTTCAAGGCTGTGGAGGCATCAGTTAGTGATAATGAAGCAATACTACAAATAGATTTTGCAGAAAACTGTCTAGCAGTGACACCAGATGAAATACGAAGTGCCCACTGAGATCATACACAGATTACAGTTGTCACTGTTTGTGCGTGGTTGAAAACAGTTGTGAGCAATTAACTGTGCCATGACCAGTACTCAGTTTTATGCTTGTTTGTAGATGGTAATAACTAAACTGAAACAAGAACTTCCAAACCAGACATCAATTAGAATTTTTTCTGGTGGTTGCACAGGTCAATTTAAGAACAAATTCACCATTTCTAACCTCTGCTACATGATGCAAGGCTTTGGGGTAACTGGACAGTGGTTTTTCTTTGCAACATCATGTGCGAAAGGTGCAGTGGATGGCATTGGAGCTGTGATGAAAAGGACTGTTTGGAATAAAGCAAAGAAAAGTCATCATCAGCAATGCACAGGAGCTTTTAGACTGTGCCAGATCGGTTGTTTATGGAATAACCTTTCTTCTTCTGACAAGAGATCATATTGATGAAAACAGAGACCTGTATGGATGCTGGAAATCTGTTAAAAAGATAAAAGATATTCACATCAATGGCTGCAACACCTGTTACCTAATATGTGCTAGAAGTTTTCTAAAATCTGATTTAGAAAAAGTGCAAGTTTTTCAACTTTCACCTTACATCTATCCTCTCATCTACACACATTCTGAGATGAGTTATGAGGATGGGGACAAGATATTAACACACTATCCCCAAGAAGTTACAGATTCAGAACCAACTGTGGAAAAAATCATGCCGGGAACACTTATTTTAGTGGAGCTCCAAACTAAAAGAAAGAAATCCACTAAATACACGTACACTCCAATTGCACAGAGAAGTATTAAAGATAGTGGAGAAATACAGATTATGTGTATGGAATCTGTAGGGGATTCAGCAAAGGTATTCAGAGTTGATAAGAACGATGTATCCTGCATAAAGTTTCAACAACTTCTTGCTATTCTCCTGAATCCAGGTGTCAAACATGCCAGGGACACATATTATGAGTTTTCAGGCAATTTAGACATTTTTGGAGGTGGGCGAGAAGTCAACAGCATATTTTTGTATGCGGCACATTTTTCAAGTGAAATAATTAAGTACTCAGGGCTTTAAAGTAATACCATACTGAAATTTATGTTATTTATAGGCAACAAAACTTTTCTACAAGGTTATTAAAACAGCAAATTCCATCTAAATAGATGTTACCTGTAGATTCAAAGATGATTGATGTAATAAAATTAATTTAAAATTAAAAAACAGGTTCTACCTCACACAAGTCCCACCCATGACTGTATTCAAGTGCAATTATTACAAGTAAGTATTAATAATATATTTATTGATATTATGTCATGTAGGCAAGTGTGTGAATTCAATATTTTCAAAGGAAAATAAGTGCATAATTAACAGATTTCATGTAAAATGTTGGTGGGTATTCAGCCCTATGTCCATTTGCTGTCCCACCCAAGACAAAGTTTTAAAGATGATTAACAGCTCAGTTTGTAAACTTCTGATATTCAGATTTAAAGGAGAAGTAAAACAACTATTTGTGTGACACCCTATCAATCTTTAGTTTATTTCTATGCATACTTTTTGTTATATCAGCTTTTGACTGTTGAAAAACATAGTGCAACTGTCCTGTCCTTGATAATGGAATGCCCCAGAAGTAAGGATTTATATGAATATCAACTTTCATTCTTCATAAGATGCACAACTCCAATCTGTGTCCTAGTAGATACAGCATCATTTACATAGTGCTAGATGGCATATAAAGCATTCTTATCTCTTCACAGGTTAAAGGGAAGACAGACAAGACAGTTGGCATGGAGAGGAAGCTGAAAATGTTTCATTGTTCAGACCACATAAAATATTTAGAGAAAGTCTCTGCATCAAATCCCCACAAATGGTCAAATGAAACTTTAAGATTTGCCATGATTCTGAAATTTAAAGTGGTTATATGTAGTGGAAAAGGGAGAAGTAAAACGACTGGGGCAATAGTGCAATGAAGTCTGTGTGGTGCTGTAATGGGAACCGGGAAGGGGCTGGATGGGTGATAACAGAGACTAATGAAGGTTGAGGCCAGGAGGGCTACAGGAACATACGATACATCGCAGGGAAAGTCCCCACCTGCAAAATTCAGAAAAGCTGGTGTTGGTGGGAAGGATCAGATGGCACAGGCTGTGAAGCAGTCATTGAAATGAAGGATTCATGTTGGGCAGGGTGGTTCATTTGTTTCTTGACCAGTTTGTCAGTGGCCATTCATGGGAACAGACAGCTTGTTGGTTGTCATGCGCACATAAAATTCAAAACACAGTGGTTGCAGCTGAGTTTGTAGATCACGTGACTTGTTTCGCAGGTAGCCCTGCCTTTGATGGGATAGGTATGGGTCTAGATCTGGATGCAACACCTATCCCGTACATCCTCCCGCCACCACCTACCCCAGTCCAATCACAAACATCGCCTATCTCCACTATATGGTGAGTGGCAACTTTCCTGTTCGTAATATTGTTATATTCCATTCTGGATTTTCCATTGTTTAATTCAGGACTGTTTGATGCAGTCCTCAGCTTTGACCAGTAACATAGGAAAGATACAACAAATACCAGAAACAACATGGTGCCTACTAAGGTTTCCACATGATGCCTCTTTTGTCATGCGCAGTTCCAGGTACATCTGAATAAAAGGGCATGCACAAAAATTTGTAGAACGAATGCATGGGCAATACTGTGTCCACACATTGCCTCATTGTGCAAGCAGTCTGTTATGAATCACCTTCTTTACTAGGATGGTTGTGTTGCATTTATTGTGATGATACCATATGGTCCACAAATTTCGGGAGGAAGACATGATGAGATTTTAGATTTCCTACTTGGGAAATTGCAATGATAAGGCTGGCAATAAAATTTTGTTAGCTAGTAACTGGCGATCTATATGTAATTGTTTAAATTACTTATTCTTCATTTCAAAATAAAGCATTTCAATCCTATCAAATTTGTAACTTGTAATGTAGAATAATTGTAATTAATTATTTGATTGTTTTATATTCCTGTCCTCTGTAGGAAATGCCTAAGCTTGTAATTATGAGCATATTTTGTTCCTATATGGATATTAAAATTTTACCTGTTAGCATCTAGAAGTACTGTTCTCATGTACAATTATGACACATTCCATAGCCATGCAGTTCTCTTATATACTGGGCCAACGGAAGATGAATAAATATATAAATAAAAATAAAAGTTATTATTTCTGAAACTGAGAAATACTTAAGGGAAGTTCTTAGTCATTATGTGAAAGTTAATTAAATTTCAATTCATCATTTGTATTTAATCACAAAACATGATATGTAGATTAACATCCCCAAATTCTACAAAGTGGTAGTTTCATAGACGCCAGAATCCACTGGAACAAAGGTTGTGTTTTTCAGTTTCATACTTTTTGCATTATCATTGTGCTTCATTTCTATTTTTTGTAGTTTGTTGGGGAGTTACACATACCTCATCACTTCTTCTGTTTAGATGGTGGGCTGCTCAGTTGTTGTGTTTTTGCTTCGCCATAGCATGAATATTCATCCACAGTTTTCATATAAACTTTTCATAAATTTCTAGCTTATGCTTCTCTGATTTCCTACTTCAAAACTTACACTATCTTATTCTCTACCCAAATATAATTGGGGGCTTTTTATATAATATATGAGGCTCTGGGCAACAGATCTTGAATATTTTTTATTTTTTTTATTTTATTTTATTTTATTTTTTTTTTTTTTTAGAAGCAGTATTCCATGCAAGTTTTTTCTCTGTCTGTAATCATCTATAAACTTAAGCATGCTTCCTTAGGAGTCAAGAGACATTATTGCACATAAATCACTTCATAGCATAACTTCAGCACACTACATAATCAAACACACATGGTCCCCAGCTGCCTGTCATCTGCTTTTTTCGTAAAGATTCCCACCGGAGGCAGGTAGCAATGGGCCTTACGCACAGCTTCCATTTCCAGGAAATTACGCATGCAAAAATGCACGTGTGTAGTTCCACTGTTGGAAATTTATGCGCTTGCACAAAGTGCAGGGTCATATAGTAAATTACAGATCAAGTTATGTGGTTACTAGCAATGTTGACATGTGGGGCATTGTCAGAGTTCACCCTATTCAGTCAGATGAGATATAAAACTGATCAACTCTGTTTGATACTTCACTGTTTAGAAAATATCAGAAACTGTGTGCTGTCAAAGAAAACAATTTGAGTTGTAACACTGTTTCAGTTGAGTGTTTAGTTGACCTTCAAGGTCAGTGTGGACCTTCAAGGTCAGTGTGGACCTCTTCTAGTCCCCAGTCAGCAAGGGGGAAATTAACTCATGTGACATGAAGCCAATCAATGTGAAGTAAATATTTAAAAATTCTATGTAGTTTATCTGTTTTTATGTGATATGCTGAAATATTTTCTTTAATTAACAGCACTGTTCAGTTGTTATTTTGCTATAGGTGGGATGATGTAATAAGACCTTCGTGTTGGGTTTCACCCTAAAAGGTGATGTCATCTGCTTTTCCTTCCTTGATATTTTACATTTTTATGGAAAGGAGTGTTATGAAAAGTAGTGGGGAAAGAGAACTGCTCTGTGCACACCACTCTCTGTTCTAAAGCACTTTCACATCCCATCTTCTATTTGTGCACTGCTCATGCATAAATGGGTAAAACTGTTTCATAGAGAATTGCATCAGTTGCACAAAGTCTGAGATTGTGACAAATAGAATCTACTAACTTATTGGTGTATAAAATTAGTAAAACAGTAATGGTCACATTGCACATCGCTGGGGCACACAAAAAAAGGTTACCTCAGTGTCTGGGTTGGTGACTATCCTTCTACGATAACGTACTGCATTTTGCTTACAAAAAATTTTTCAAATCAACTGTATGCCTCTTTAGGCATCCCATTCCCCACACATTTTCTTTAGCACATGTCAGTGTGATAGCAAATAAAACGCTTTTCAGAAGTTGAGTAGCACTGGACCAGTCAGATTATATCAATTCATTATGCTTGAAATACTGTCTGTGAAGACCACAGGCTTTGTTTCACGTGGCTGGTGCTTTTAGGATCCATGCTGGTTTCTGTACAAAATGCCATTTTGTTCAGTACATATTATGTGTAGAAAATTCCTAGAATTAATGACTGAAAAACTGTCCCCATCACTGTTGAGGTCAGTACTGGATTCGGGCTTTAGTGGTTCTGAAACTTGGTGTTGTTGTTATCTTTATTCTTCCACGGATCATCTCAAAAGGATATAGGAATTGTCAGGGTAGTATACTACAAATCAGTAGTTCAAAATATGCAATGCACAGCATACATAATATGCTTTATATAGGACTGGCTCCTGTGAGGACTGTAGTCTTGATTAATGAATGATCTCAGAATTTGTGCTAGTGATGTAGGAAAACCAAAATCACGGTGGCCCCCAATATGAGGTCAGTTTATTAACAGCTGCACTGCTCCATTTGGCTCGTCCCTGTTATACAATGTTTTCTGATTTACAAACAACTTGTTTCTGGTTACACATACTATAAAACACAGTTCCGTTCGTCACCATACACACTATGGACAGCCGTTGGAGACTCCAGGACTGTGAAGAAGCCTGTGCCTCTTGGAACAACTCCAGGCTGTTCGTAAAGCAGATTCCATGCTCATGCATTTTTAGCTGCGATCCTCAGTCAATATGAAAAACTGGATCAGTAGTGATGAGAGATGTTGAGATCAGAAGAATAACAAGATATTTGTTGGGGATATATAAACAATATATTTTATTTGCACATGTGTGTGCAGCAAAGTGTACTTCATGAAGTGCAATAGATCTCCACGATGTGTTTTGTATATTCTGTGACATCACCTTGACAACATACTGTAATTCGACATTCTGTGTAATTATGGATGTCAAAATATAGCTCGCCTTATTCTACATTTTGATAGTCAGAACCTGGAAAGTGTTTGACACGGTGCCCCATTGCCAGCTGTTAACAAAGATACGAGCATATGGAATAAGTTCACAGATAAATGAGTGGCTCAGAGACTTCTTAAGTAATATAACCCAACATGTTGTCCTCAACAGTGAGTGTTATCGGAGACAAGATTATCACCACAGGTGCCCCAGGGAAGTGTGATAGGACCCGTCTTGTTCTCTACACACACACGATTTGGTGGACAAGGAGGGCAGCAATCTGTGGTTGTTTGCTGATGATGCTGTGGTGTATGGTAAAGTGTCAAAGCTGAGTGACTGTAGGAAGATGCAAGATGACTTAGACAAAATTCCCAGTTGACTTGATGAATGTCAAAATTTCCAGTTGACTTGATGAATGGCAGCAAGCTCTAAATGTGGCAAAATGTAAGTTAATGCAGATGAGCAGGAAGAACAAACCTGCAGTGCTCAGATACAGTATTGCTAGTGTCCTGCTTGAAACAGTCGACTCATTTAAATATCTGGGCATAATGTTCCAAATTGATATGAAATGGAACAAGCACGTGAGAACTTTGGTAAGGAGGGTGAATGGTTGACTTCGGTTTGTTGGGAGAATTTTAGGAAGGGGTGGTTTACCTGTAAAGTAGACCGCATATAGGGTGCTGGTGTGAGCTATTCTTGAGTACTGCTCAAGAGTTTGGGATCATACCAGGTTGGGTTGAAGGAAGACACCAAAGCATTTCAGATACGGGATGCTAGGGTTGTTACCAGTAGGTTTGAACAAAATGCAAGCATTTCAAAGAAGCTTCGGGAACTCAGATGGGAATCCCTGGAGGGAAGGTCACATTCTATTTGAGAACTACTATTGAGAAAATTTAGAGAACTGGCATTTGAAGCTGACAGCCAAACAACTCTCACTGCCACCAACATACACTTCTCGTAAGGACCATGAAGATAAGATACAAGACATCAGAGCACGTACGAAGGCATATAGGCAGTCCTTTTTCCCAACTTCACTTGCGAGTGGAAAAGGAAAGGAAATGACTAGTACTGGTACAGGATATCCTCCGCCCGCACTGTACGGTGGCTCGTGGAGCATCTGTGTAGATGTAGATGTACTTGTACTTATTTTTTTGCACTAGTTCCAACAGGATATGGGCCCAGCATGAAGCGAGTGCATTCTCTGAAATATAGAAGGAAAGAATCGTCGGAATAATCCCGAAAGTATCTGTATTTAGTGAAAGCTATCAAGACAAGCTGGTTCTAATTTAATACTGCCTTTACCACCAGTAAAAGTAACAGTGAAAATGAGTGCAGCACAAATACCACAAATAGATCGGCTTGTAGGTTGCGAGAACTATGTTACGTGGAAATCTGCTGTGAAAGCATACTTACATTTGGGCAATACATGAGACATAGCGACTGGTACACTTATGTTCACTAAGCAAAATTATGCATATAAGAACTCTAGAGCAAGCTCAAAGTTGACATTATTGATTGATCTGCTAAAAAGAGTGGAGAGAAATCTCAAAGTTGACATTATTGATTGATCTGTTAAACTGTATACACACAGAGAAAGGGTGATGGCAGAATTTTGGGACCCATTACGGAGGACATTTGGAGATGGTTGCCTTACAAGAAAAGTCTGTTTAATCTGTGAACTTACAACCACTCGACTGGATAACTGCAAGAACATGGATGAGTATGTAAATGAGATAAATCCACACTGAAGACTTAAAAACATTGGGTCCAAGATTGTCAATGAATGGGTAGGCACATTATTGCTATCAGAACTGCCAGAAAGATGTGCACCCATTATTATGGGGTTAGGAAGCTCAGGCATACCAATTATGGGAAACAGTGTAAAAGTTAAGATCCTGTAGGATGTCAAAAGTATGACAGTGTGCCTTACTCTCGAGAAGGAAGTAGCTACAGCACTTTATTCTAAGAAGAAACCAGTCAAGTGCTAAAACTGTCAGAAGATGGGTCACATTACACCCCAATGCTACCAAAAAAGAAGGGAAAAAAAAGGTATGATGCAAATAGTCCAGAGAGCAGACCAGACAATCAAGATGTGTCACTCTCCATTTGTTACTCTCTTGGAGAAATGAGTAACAGAGAACCAGAAATAAGATTCTGGAGCATTGATGCATATTATTGGAGACAAAACAGCTCTTTATGGTGATGGTAATAAAATACATATAGGTATATCCACAGTTGATGGTTCCAAGTTACAGTGTGAGCTTGCTAGGAAAGTTTATCTTAAGATAACTGTAAATGGAGAACAAGAAAGTAAAAGATGTTGCAACTAACTTGTTATCTGTAAGTAAGATAGTCAAGAAGTGCAACAGAGTAACCTTAGATATAAGTTGAGTAAAATTAGTTAACCAATATGGGGAAATTATAGCTATGGCAACAAATGAAATGCAAATTTTCATGTTAGATACTTCTTAAAATGTAGATGAAGATGTAAACCATTCTAAGTAATCTCCAAAAGCTTTCTTATGATGTAAAAAGCTTGGGCACCTAAAAAGAAGAGGCATGTTATTATTAAAGGATAAGGTGAAAGGGATGGCAGATTGCAGTAAAAGCAAGGATATCTGTAAATACACTCCTGGAAATGGAAAAAAGAACACATTGACACCGGTGTTCAGACCCACCATACTTGCTCCGGACACTGCGAGAGGGCTGTACAAGCAATGATCACACGCACGGCACAGCGGACACACCAGGAATCGCGGTGTTGGCCGTCGAATGGCGCTAGCTGCGCAGCATTTGTGCACCGCCACCGTCAGTGTCAGCCAGTTTGCCGTGGCATATGGAGCGCCATCACAGTCTTTAACTCTGGTAGCATGCCGCGACAGCGTGGACGTGAACCGTATGTGCAGTTGACGGACTTTGAGCGAGGGTGTATAGTGGGCATGCGGGAGGCCGGGTGGACGTACCGCCGAATTGCTCAACACGTGGGGCGTGAGGTCTCCACAGTACATCGATGTTGTCGCCAGTGGTCGGCGGAAGGTGCACGTGCCCGTCGACCTGCGACCGGACCGCAGCGACGCACGGATGCACGCCAAGACCGTAGGATCCTACGCAGTGCCGTAGGGGACCACACCGCCACTTCCCAGCAAATTAGGGACACTGTTGCTCCTGGGGTATCGGCGAGGACCATTCGCAACCGTCTCCATGAAGCTGGGCTACGGTCCCGCACACCGTTAGGCCGTCTTCCGCTCACGCCCCAACATCGTGCAGCCCGCCTCCAGTGGTGTCGCGACAGTCGTGAATGGAGGGACGAATGGAGACGTGTCGTCTTCAGCGATGAGAGTCGCTTCTGCCTTGGTGCCAATGATGGTCGTATGCGTGTTTGGCGCCGTGCAGGTGAGCGCCACAATCAGGACTGCATACGACCGAGGCACACAGGGCCAACACCCGGCATCATGGTGTGGGGAGCGATCTCCTACACTGGCCGTACACCACTGGTGATCGTTGAGGGGACACTGAATAGTGCACGGTACATCCAAACCGTCATCGAACCCATCGTTCTACCATTCCTAGACCGGCAAGGGAACATGCTGTTCCAACAGGACAATGCACGTCCGCATGTATCCCGTGCCACCCAACGTGCTCTAGAAGGTGTAAGTCAACTACCCTGGCCAGCAAGATCTCCGGATCTGTCCCCCATTGAGCATGTTTGGGACTGGATGAAGCGTCGTCTCACGCGGTCTGCAGGTCCAGCACGAACGCTGGTCCAACTGAGGCGCCAGGTGGAAATGGCATGGCAAGCCGTTCCACAGGACTACATCCAGCATCTCTACGATCGTCTCCATGGGAGAATAGCAGCCTGCATTGCTGCGAAAGGTGGATATACACTGTACTAGTGCCGACATTGTGCATGCTCTGTTGCCTGTGTCTATGTGCCTGTGGTTCTGTCAGTGTGATCATGTGATGTATCTGACCCCAGGAATGTGTCAATAAAGTTTCCCCTTCCTGGGACAATGAATTCACGGTGTTCTTATTTCAATTTCCAGGAGTGTATGTATGCAAGGGAAAGACTAGATAACTCTTTAAGACTAGTAAATGCAGAAGCACAGATGTCTTGCAGTTAATGTTTATGAGCCGATGGAGTGTGAGTGTGTAGGAGGAAACGATGATTTTCTTATCTTTATAGATGACTATTCAAGATCTAACCATGTTTATTAATTAGTTTTGCAATATGGTAGAAAGAGAAACTACAAAGAAGATTAAAATTATTAGATCTGATAATGGGACAGAAGATAACCGATCCAAACTTAAAGAAATGTTTGACGGAAGCAGGAATTATACACCAAACCACCATCAGATGCAGTCTGTCCCAGAATGAAGTTGCAGGTAAAGCAAACAGGACTATTATTGAAAACCCAAGATGTATATTGGTACTCACCATATAGCAGAGATGCTGATTCACACACAGCCACAACAAAAATACTGTCATAAAGTCAGCTGCTGGCCTTCATTGCAAATAGACATCACACAGTTTCTGACAGTCTTTTAGTCTTTTTCTTGTGCCTGCCTGTGACTCAGAATCTCCACTATATGGTGAGTAGCAACTATCCTTTACATAATATTGTCACATTCCATCCTGGATTTACCATTGTTTGATTTTAACTGATATTGGGTTATTTAAATTGTTTTTGGCCAGAGGCAGTGTCGACAGCTGCATATTTGATCAATCGATCACTTAGCAAAGAGGTATTAAAAAAAAAGCTTGACATTTAGTTCAGTGGTCCAACCCACCTTTGAACGGCTGCTCAGGAATCGGCCCCATGCAACCCAGCAATTTGGTATGTGTGCTAAAGGCTGTCTCAAGGATCTGGATCTCTCAGGCATCAAAACACACAGACACGGAAGGAATGCATTTCCGTCTTGGCGTCTTCAGAGGGCCAAAGTGATTTTAAGCTTGACACAGTACAAGAAAACTTGGACTCCAGGTTTTGTTTTTACAACTTTGTTTTCATCTGTTTTAAGTATGTACCACAGTTTTATTATTCTTTATACAGATGGAATCCAGCAGGAGAATTCTCTCGGTTGTTCTGCTGTTTTCCCTGACAGGGTTTTTAAAGTGTGTCTTCCAGAACAATTTACAAATTATGATGCAGAGTTATATGGCATTATGATGGCACTGGAGAGGATTCATAGACATCACCATACAAGGTATCTTGTCTGTTCCGACTCTGTGTACTGCAAGCACTTCACCACTTGTATCCAGTAGACCCGCTCATTCAACTCGTCCATGACTCCTTACAGTGGCTCCAACACCATGGCAAGGAAGCAATCTTTTGCTGGATACCTGGCCACGTTGGGATACAGGGCAATGACATGGCCGACAAAGCCACAGAGGAAGCATGTTGGGATAGTGGTGTTCATCAGTGTCCCATCTCGTTGCACGCCATCATCTCATTTTCTGAAAGATGCATCATGCATCAGTGGGAGACTGAATAGTTGTAGGTGACAGACAACAAACTGTGGTCACTCAAATCGAGCACAAAGGCTTGGCAGACTTCGTGTCAGCCTCGCCACCGGAAGGAGATTCTGCTTACCCGGCTGTGCATCAGGCATAGCTCTTTAACACACGGCTTCCTCCTCTGGCAGGAGGATCCACCGCTCTGTGAAGTTTGTGGCATGCTGCTTTCAGTTCAGCATATTGTGGCTATGTGTGTTCTGTATACTGCTATTAGGGCAGCCCTCAGTCTTGCTGGAGGTTTGCCGACTATCCTTGCAGATACCGATACCAGTGTTACACAAGTGGTAAAATTTTGTGAACTGTCAGGCCTCATCCCTATATTGGTTGGGAAGGGCAGCAGACTTTGTAAACTGCTCTGCATGTGGGGACAGCCTTCATCCCCACCCATGAGATTTGCATGCCGACTTTTCATCCAGGCACTGATGACCGTGATGTCAAGCACCCCCTCAACCCAAATCATCATCATCATCATCATCAAAAATATAGTTCCCTACAAAATGTGAAGAGGGAAGAAGCAACTTAAAAGTTTTTGGGTGTGAGGCTATGGTACAGCTCCTGTAACAACTGAGAGGAAAAGAGGACCCAAAGTCTAAGAAATTGA
The DNA here is from genome assembly GCF_021461395.2 of Schistocerca americana. NCBI lineage: Eukaryota > Metazoa > Arthropoda > Insecta > Orthoptera > Acrididae > Schistocerca > Schistocerca americana. Next base: position 201,594,700 of record NC_060127.1, read on the forward strand.
TTTTTGTAAGCTATTGTGAAGATTCAAAGGGTTACCAACTAATGAATCCTATGAATAAGAAGATACAGATTAGTAGAGATTTATTTCTTGAGAATAATAAAAATGACATAAAAGAGGATCATCAAGTGAGTACATTCTCTTCATTAATGCCATCAAATTAAGAACTACTAATTTTGAAAAGAAGCAGAAAATGAAGAAGAGGAAGATGACAATGAATGCAGAGATACATTCTATGAAGATGATGATTTAGAGGATGAAGACGAAATATTTTCATGTACCTAAACCTAAAGAATACTCTGGCTATGAAATATATGCAGCCCAACATTTAATGATGCACCTACAACAGTTGAAGAAGCTATGAGTGGTACAAATTCTCAATAATGGCAGGAAGCTATATTTTGTCATTAATTTCATTTCAGTTTCATCAAGTGCAAAAACATCTCTGCTCTGCTCTTGCTTAAAACAACTGATAACTTTCACGATCAGCGATCTTATGAAACACATCATGTTTGAACATATTTTGCAAATTTTTGCCCTACAAAACTAAGAACCAAGCAAAATTACTGTTCCAGCATGCTAGGAGAAAATTGGTGCTTGATATTCTTATATCAGTCTGTGGATGTCAACATGTTTTTCATAGTAATCCTCAAATTTTCAGTCTGTAATAATAGATGATGTCACCTTCAATTACTGAGATGATATATAAGAAGTAGTGAATCAGCTGTGAGAAGGCTGGTTTAGTAACAGATTTTGTATTTGAAACCTGTGCTACTCGAAGCAATAAATATATGCTTGTAAAAAGCGAATCTTTGTGTCAACCTGACAAATGGAAATACCTCTTGGAATACCAAATCGTTAGCCACCCTATGAGGAGCTCAGGAAGTTTTAACAGTAGAGAAATAGCGTAGAGGTGATTTGATGAATCCGGTGCCATGCACGTCGTACCAAATTGCATAATAATCATTTACATATACATGTAGGTGAGATCAGTGGCCCACAGGCAACTTAACCAGCTCATCTGAAGATGAGATTTGGAGTCTCAATATAGATCATGGAATAAAAAAAGTCATAAAACTGACCTTTCAGCCAGAGCAGGGTGTATACGACCCGGGACAACCAGGAGATCTGGGAATAACACCGGAATTTTTTCATCCGGGAGAAAATCACGTAAAACACTAGGAATTTTTCAGAAATCAAGGAATTTTTCATTATTTTAGTTTTCAGTTAAATTTTTGTAATTTTGACTGGTAAGAATCAATATCCTAACAAAGAATAGTACTGTAACCTGCTACTGGAGAATAATACTGCAACAATAAAACATGAACGAGAAAAATAAACAAAAATAAAACATAAATTGCAAAGGAAATGTGCCATATACAACAACAAAACATGGTGCTCATACAAGTGTTTGCCAACAGCAAAATGTGTCAAAGGCTTTAGGAAGACCATGCAATGCTTCATAACAACAAATTGCTCCGATGAGCGTGACGCCAAGGCTGTTTACATTAGATTCGTTTTAGCAGTTACGAGCGGGCTCATGCACATGCGCAGTTGAGTGGCGTATGAGTAGTACCTTCTCCCGTTTCTGGCTACAGAAATGTGGCTGTTGGCTATTGGCAGTAAGCAGCTAGATGCAACCGGGAAAAATTTTATTGCCGCGCCCAAGCTGCCAGATTCTCGCATGCGCAGCAGGTCCGGATCTATTGGGGAGGGGGGGAGGGGGGGGGTAAATTCATATTCTTGAGGAGAAAAACATTGTTCACAAAGCGCCTATGTCCATAGCATAAGTTAGATTAAGTAGTTTGGTCCCATGGAAAAAAAAGAATCATAAGTTGATTTTTGAATGTGTGCATAGAGTACGTAATGTCTCTGTCAGGGGAATGCTCGTTGTATCTAGAAATAGACTTTCCTGCAGGAAAAAGTGAGCAGAGTAAAGCCGAACGAGTGAATGCCAATTGCTGTCTTATTATGTTGTTGTTTTGGTTTGCGAATGATTAGCGTTATAAATACTAGGGAAATCCATAGATTCAGACTACAGAGTGGAAGTAAACGACTAACAGGAGTAACAGGTAAGATTCTACATTCTACATTCTACATTTATACTCCGCAGGCCACCCAGTGGTATGTGGCAGAGGGCACTTTATATGCTACTGCCATTACCTCCCTTTCCTGTTCCAGTCAAGTATGGTTCGCAGGAAGAACAACTGCCGGATAGCCTCCGTGCGCACTCGAATCTCTCTAATTTTACATTCGTGATCTCAGGAGGTATAAGTAGGGGGAAGCAATATATTCGATACCTCATCGAGAAACGCACCCTCTCGAAACCTGGACAACAAGCTACACCGCAATGCAGAGCGCCTCTCTTGCAGAGTCTGCCACTTGAGTTTGCTAAACATTTCTGTAACGCTATCACACTTACCAAATAACCCTGTGACAAAATGTGCCGCTCTTCTTTGGATCTTCTCTATCTCCTCTGTCAACCCGACCTGGTATGGATCCCACACTGATGAGCAATACTCAAGTGTAGGTGGAATGAGTGTTTTGTAAGCCACCTCCTTTGTTGATGGACTACATTTTCTAAGGACTCTCCCAATGAATCTCAACCTGGCACCCGCCTTACTAACAATTAATTTTATATGATCATTCCACTTCAAATCGTTCCACACGCATACTCCCAGATATTTTTCAGAAGTAACTGCTACCAGTGTTTGTTCCGCTATCATATAATCATACAATAAAGGATCCTTCTTTCTATGTATTTGCAATACATTACATTTGTCTACGTTAAGGGTCAGTTGCCACTCCCTGCACCAAGTGCCTATCCGCTGCAGATCTTCCTGTACTTCGCTGCAATTTTCTAATACTGCAACTTCTCTGTATACCACAGCATCATCCGCGAAAAGCTGCATGGAACTTCTGACACTATATACTAGGTCATTTATATATATTGTGAAAAGCAATGGTCCCATAACACTCCCATGTGGCACGCCAGAGGTTACTTTAACGTCTGTAGACCTCTCTCCATTGAGAACAACATGCTGTGTTCTGTTTGCTAAAAATTCTTCAATCCAGCCACACAGCTGGTCTGATATTCCGTAGGCTCTTAATTTGTTTATCAGGTGACAGTGCGGAACTGTATCGAACGCCTTCCGAAAGTCAAGGAAAATGGCATCTACCTGGGAGCCTGTATCTAATATTTTCTGGGCACGTATTATTTCTCGGTGTATCCAGGAAAATGAAATTCTGTCAGAAAAATTTTGACCAGATCGCAACACTAGTAAGGGCCAGTTGTACAGTCCCTGTCTAGCAGGCGCTTAAGTTCTATTCTGGAAGTAGTGCGGAAAATGGTTTGTACGAACATAACAACACCTAACCGGAGAATAATCAGGGATAAATTTAAATCCGTGTTTCTGGCAGGGTTAGTGGGGTTAACCAGCGAATAAGTTTTGACAAAGGCAGCAATAGTTCCAGTATTAGACATGACAAAATTGTTTGTTAGAATGAGGAAGGAGAAGAAACGGGGACATCACACAAATTAGGGAAGAATATGACGATTTCAAATTTATGTAAAAATCTATTACTACTACTACTACTTTCCGATCTCACGCTCGAGAAACTGGAGCATATGAATGAAATGTGAAACTTTTTTCTAACATAAACCTTTTTGCTTGTAGTAGGCCTAATAGGCATTTTATGTTGGTCTTCGTGAATTATATTCTGTCATGTTATAAAAATGACCATTTGTGCCAAAACAGTCACGTTTATTTGATGTGTGTTACAATTTCTGCAGTTTTAGAAAGGCCTATTTTGTTTTATCTAGCAGACAGTGACAAAATAGATGTAATCAGATATACCACACCAGTCTTGGGTACTATTTGTATTAACAGCTTATGCAGTATTAGACAATGATATTTCTATTTTTCATGTAGCAAAATATTTGGCGAACTTTGATGAGATAATAGATTCTGTCACAGAAAGGAAAGCACGCCATGTAAAGGTGTAGCAAGCTTACAGAGAAAACAATGCTAGGAGCTAAGGATTGAAGAACTGTGTACTGTATTGCTTGTCTCTTGTCTTTACTGGTTTTATGTATTCTATATTTAATTTTATGTCACCCAAAACAGAAAGTCAATAGCTAACAGGCAATAAAGAGTGCAAATTTTCTGAAGAGTTCTTGTTCTCCTGATTATAAATAATCCCATCCAGTGTCAATAGCGAGGTTTTTCTTTTTCTTTTTTTTTTTTTTTTTTTTAAAAAAAAAAGAAAGAAAAAAAAAAGAGGGGCAGGTTGTCAAACCAGGCGACTGGGAGCAGGAGAGGCACCACAGGACATTTTAATTTCCACTGTCATGAATGCAGTTTGATGGCATCCAGCACAAAATATATGCGTTTCAATTCTGCAGAGCGAAATACTGTGACGTTCGATAGAAGAATGTTGTGTGAAGAGGGGTAGCACTGCACTCTGACACACTTAAGACCAAATAACATGTCTTACATTTCCCCGAACATATATGTTTTATGTATCAGATTCTTCAGAAAGATGTGCGCCACAAAATGAACATATTTTCAAAAATTCAATTTTTTTAAAATTTTTGATGTCTTATCTCAAACGCTAGATGGAGGAGGAAGGGGGGGGGGGGGAGGGGGGGGGGTGACGCCACTACCTTAGTATTGCCCTGGTTCAGAAATATCATAGATCTGAGGGAGGCTGATGTGCAGAGCAGTCTGAGTTATAGTGGGGAAGTGTGTCATCTCCATGTGACCTGTGTTTATATTTAGCGGTTTTGCTGTTTCCTCTTCGTATACTGCTCTCATGTCAAAATAAAATAAAATGGATTTCTGTGGCTGGGAAGTGTCAAGTGAATTAAAGTACATTCGCATCATTACGGAAGGCTAATATACGTTATTAGTTTCAGATTTTATTTTATTTCCACTTTTCTGGCAGCCATACATTAATCGCCTTGTAGAACAATGAAGTTATTTTTGTCAGTTTGCTAAAGAAATTTGGTTTTTATTAATCTTTTACCCTGAGGCAGTCAATGTGTTTGAAACGAAGTGTTTAGTTCCACACTATTGGCAAATATCAACTGCTCACTGCATTTCAAGTGCATGTTTTCATGTTCTAGCATGTATAGCATTATGCCATAATAAAGAAAAATGAGTTAATACAGTACTGGTACTCCAGGAAAATTTACATCCCAAAACCCACACTGAAAAGCTTAAAATCGGGTCGAGGCCTACTTCATTGGGGATCTGGACATACGAATGTGCTCTTTAATTATGCACTTTAAATTTGCCATTTTAGTATGGTTCACAACATTCTGATGCTCTTGGAGTATCCTCTGATGTCTTGTTTCTTTTATGACATAATGTAAGATCTTTTAATGTTTTACACGTAGGAACATACTGGCTTCCTGCATCATAGCAGCTGCCAAAGTGTGGTAGCGCCTGTTATCTGGTGCTCTCTGACGACTACTGAAACGAACCTATTTCCAACAGGTCACTGGAAAATATTGGGAATGGTGGTTTGAAAAGCGTTACTTTCAAAGTAGATTTCCTTTTATGCAAGTTGAACTATGTGCGAGAATGTACAATGAATTTCTTAAATCACAGAATGTTTGATGACGACCCATTTTATAAGTATTTCGAGCCCAGAAGATCAGAAATTCATGTCATTATTATGAGCAAATTGATGTAGTGCTACGGGAAGTTCTCTCTCCTCTGCGGTAGCTAATTTATTGTGGAAAACTTTGAGGACAAGTCACTGGACTTGGCAAAAAAATTTTACTGGCACATTTGTGTGATATATATTAAAGTGGAACACGCGCAAGAAATATCAACATTATATGTGAAAGCTTAGCTTCTCTTGCAGCTTATTAACCTTAGAGACCAATATTATATGTGAAAACTTTGCTTTTCTTGTAGAAAAACTATGTATATTAATTTAAAACAGTGACTTTTCCTGTTTGTGTATCCGCGCTACATAACAGTGATGTTGCTATTAACTGACTACATCACGTGTCCTGTGGTCTGAATATCTGCTATCATCGCCTGGCGGGATCATGTGACAGGAGCTATGACTGGCTTGCAAAAGTGCATCACAATTTTGATTACAATGGTTCGGAAAGTAACATGTGGTGTTTGGTGGAATTCGAATCTATACTTTCGTAACATGAAAATATGCAGCGTTTATGTTGCTGCACATCAAAAATCTTTCCAAAAGCAGTCTTCTTCCCTGAGTTTCGTTTTATAAAGTGCCAGGAAATTCTACGTCCGTGTATAAAAACATAACCACTCAAAGGATTTATAAGTTTTACAGTTCCGAGGGAAAATATACTGTCACTTAATAACACGGAAAAAGTGTGTTTTCATCCGGGAGAAAGTGTATTTTTAACCGGGAAATCCGGGAAAAATCCAGGAATTTTTTTTCCTTGTCCACGTATACACCCTGCAGAGGCTATTTTATTTATAATTTCTGCTATACAACTCTTTGGTTTTAATAGGGTTTAGTCTAGACATATTTGTAAATTGCAAATTACAAATTTTACAAATAAATGGCTAAAATATCTTTAAAAAATTGTAAAAATGGTTGCAGTGGAAGGGGATCCAATTTAAGTGTGGAATTATGTTTTCTAGCATGCCAAAGTTGAACTACAAGAAAATGCAGAAGTTAGTGTAGCTTGCATACATTGTGAACTGCTTACAGGGCTTGTTTGCAAAGGTGTAGACACGGTTACAAATTTTCAGAATAACTTTAAAGGACATTGTCAACAATAGGATGGCAGATGCCCATGAAGCCGGACTTTTTGGGTGTGTGTGTCTCATTTAGCACCTTTTCCTTGAATTTTTTCAGATGGACATAAATCTCTAATTGCTTATAAATGTTCACAATGTATCAATTCATCATTTGAAGAATTACAAGGTAGTGTCCGATACTGTGCACTGCGTGACTCTCATGAAGTGAGCTGTGGAGATGGATTTATTTCCTGTTTTTTTGGTAAGATTTATACTCTATCTGTACTTAAATTATGAATGTGTAGTCCCTGTTTTTTTATCTTCTATTATATACAGTATTTATATATCAGTCATATTTACGGTCATTTCAGAACCACTTGAAAATGCCGCAATACGAAGCCTGAATCTGGTAGTGGAATAATAAAGTTCTCAACAGCAACTGTAGCAGTTTTTCATTAATTGAACAAACAGATGGAGAAACTAATAATGCTCCTATAGCTGTTGTGATTACATGTTTGTGAAGTCTTAAGAGCAGCTCTTCCCAGGTAGGATATTCCCTTCATTAACTAGACTGGCTGAATGCACTTACAGTTTCTGCAACATGCGTGCTGGTGCTGCGGGAGATTCATTATCATTGTTAGTACTCAGCTGGATGATAACAGTATACAGCAGACAGTGATAACCTCTTAGTCTCCTAACTGTGGTTGTTACAAATATCTGGATGTTTATTTTTTAAGATGTAACAATTTCTGAGGTTACGGTTAGGTTGGGACCGAACAGAACAGCTTAAATTGCTGTGGGTGATATGAGGCCTACCCCCATGAACCATGAACCTTGCTGTTGGTGGGGAGGCTTGCGTGCCTCAGCGATACAGATGGCCATACCGTAGGTGCAACCACAATGGAGGGGTATCTGTTGAGAGGCCAGAAAAATGTGTGGTTCCTGAAGAGGGGCAGCAGCCTTTTCAGTAGTTGCAGGGCAACAGTCTGGATCATTGACTGATCTGGCCTTGTAACACTAACCAAAACGGCCTTGCTGTGCTGGTACTGTGAATGGCTGAAAGCAAGGGGAAACTACAGCCGTAATTTTTCCTGAGGGCATGCAGCTTTACTGTATGGTTAAATGATGATGATGTCCTCTTGGGTAAAATATTCCAGAGGTAAAGTAGTCCCCCATTCGGATCTCCAGGCGTGGGCTACTCAAGAGGATGTCGTTATCAGGAGAAAGAAAACTGGCATTCTATGGATTGGAGCGTGGAACGTCAGATCCCTTAATCGGGCAGGTAGGTTAGAAAATTTAAAAAGGGAAATGGATAGATTAAAGTTAGATACACTGGGAATTAGTGAAGTTCGGTGGCAGGAGGAACAAGACTTTTAGTCAGGCGAATACAGGGTTATAAACACAAAATCAAATAGGGGTAATGCAGGAGTAGGTTTAATAATGAATAAAAAAATAGGAGTGGGGGTAAGCTACTACCAACAGCATAGTGAATGCATTATTGTGGCCGAGATAGACACGAAACCCATGCCTGCTACAGTTTATATGCCAACTAGCTTTGCAGATGATGAAGAAATTCATGAAGTGTATGATGAGATAAAAGAAATTATTCAGGTAGTGAAGGGAGACGAAAATTTAATAGTCGTGGGTGACTGGAATTCGAGAGTAGGAAAAGGGAGAGAAGGAAACATAGTAGGTGAATATGGAATCGGGCTAAGAAATGAAAGAGGAAGCCGTCTGGTAGAATTTTGCACAGAGCATAACTTAATCATTGCTAACACCTGGTTCAAGAATCATAAAAGAAAGTTGTATACATGGAAGAATCCTGGAGATACTAGAAGGTATCAGATAGATTATATAATGGTAAGGCAGAGATTTAGGAAGCAGGTTTTAAATTGTAAGACATTTCCAGGGGCAGATTTGGACTCTGACCACAATCTATTCGTTATGAACTGTAGATTAAAAATGAAGAAACTGCAAAAAGGTGGGAATTTAAGGAGATGGGACCTGGATAAACTGACTAAACTAGAGGTTGTACAGAGTTTCAGGGAGAGCATAAGGGAACAATTGACAAGAATGGGTGAAAGAAATACAGTAGAAGAAGAATGGGTAGCTCTGAGGGATGAAGTAGTGAAGGCAGCAGAGGATCAACTAGATAAAAAGACGAGGGCTAGTAGAAATCCTTGGGTAACAGAAGAAATATTGAATTTAATTGATGAAAGCAGAAAATATAAAAATGCAGTAAATGAAGCAGGCAAAAGTGAATACAAATGTCTCAAAAATGAGATCGACAGGAAGTGCAAAATGGCTAAGCAGGCATGGCTAGAGGACAAATGTAAGGATGTAGAGGCTTATCTCACTAGGGGTAAGATAGATACTGCCTACAGGAAAATTAAAGAGACTTTTTGAGAAAAGAGAGCCACTTGTATGAATATCAAGAGCTCAGATGGGAACCCAGTTCTAAGCAAAGAAAGGAAAGCAGAAAGGTGGAAGGAGTACATACAGGGTCTATACAAGGGCAATGTACTTGAGGACAATATTATGGAAATGGAAGAGGATTAGATGAAGATGAAATGGGAGATACGATACTGCATGAAGAGTTTGACAGAGCACGGAAAGACCTGAGTCGAAACAAGGCCCCGGGAGTAGACAACATTCCATTGGAACTACTGACAGCCTTAGAAGAGCCAGTCCTGACAAAACTCTACCATCTGGTGAGCAAGATGTATGAGATAGGCGAAACACCCTCAGACTTCAAGAAGAATATAATAATTCCAATCCCAAAGAAAGCAGGTGTTGACAGATGTGAAAATTACCAAAATATCAGTTTAATAAGTCACAGCTGTAAAATACTAACACAAATTCTTTACAGACGAATGGAAAAACTGGTAGAAGTTGACCTTGGCGAAGATCAGTTTGGATTCTGCAGAAATGTTGGAACACGTGAGGCAATACTGACCCTACGACTTATCTTAGAAAATAGATTAAGGAAAGTCAAACCTACATTTCTAGCATTTGTAGACTTAGAGAAAGCTTTTGACAATGTTGACTGGAATACTCTCTTTCATATTCTAAAGGTGGCAGGGGTAAAATACAGGGAGCGAAAGGCTATTTACAATTTGTACAGAAAACAGATGGCAGTTATAAGAGTCGAGGGGCATGAAAGGGAAGCAGCGGTTGGGAAGGGAGTGAGACAGGGTTGTAGCCTTTCCCCTATGTTATTCAATCTCTATATTGAGCAAGCAGTAAAGGAAACAAAAGAAAAATTTGGAGTAGGTATTAAAGCCCATGGAGAAGAAATAAAAAGTTTGAGGTTCGCCGATGACATTGTAATTCTGTCAGAGACAGCAAAGGACTTGGAAGAGCAGTTGAACGGAATGGACAGTGTCTTGAAAGGAGGATGTAAGATAAACATCAACAAAAGCAAAACGAGGATAATGGAATGTAGTTGAATTAAGATGGGTGATGCTGAGGGAATTAGATTAGGAAATGAGACACTTAAAGTAGTAAAGGGGGTTTGCTATTTGGGGCGCAAAATAACTGATGATGGTCAAAGTAGAGAGGATATAAAATGTAGACTAGCAATGGCAAGGAAAGCTTTTCTGAAAATGAGAAATTTGTTAACATCGAGTATAGATTTAAGTGTCAGGAAGTCGTTTCTGAAAGTATTTGTATGGAGTGTAGCCATGTATGGAAGTGAAACATGGACAATAAATAGTTTGGACAAGAAGACAATAGAAGCTTTTGAAATGTGGTGCTACAGAAGAGTGCTGAAGATTAGATGGGTAGATCACATAACTAATGAGGAAGTATTGAATAGAATTGGGGAGAAGAGGAGTTTGTGGCACAACTTGAGAAGGAGGGACCGGTTGGTAGGACATGTTGTGAGGCATCAAGGGATCACAAATTTAGCATTGGAAAGCAGCGTGGAGGGTAAAAATCGTAGAGGGTGACCAAGAGATGAATACACTAAGCAGATTCAGAAGGATGTAGGTTGCAGTAAGTACTTGGAGATGAAAAAGCTTGCACAGGATAGAGTAGCATGGAGAGCTGCATCAAACCAGTCTCAGGACTGAGGACAACAACAACAACGACAACGATATGAGGCAGGGTAAGGGGAAAAGATAACTTGAATTAGGAAGCATAGGAAACTATGAACAAGCAATGTGATTGACTACTCACATCTGACTCATGATTCATTGTGCTCAGTCCTGCTATTCATAACAACACATGCAACACAGACACGGTAAGTGCAATTTTACAGCTAGTTATCTCAACAGAATTGAAAATGCACTGCTTCAAAATAAGTACGGTCACCATGTAATAAAAACAAAATGACTTTGATGCCATAGTTATCTAATGACAGGTAACTCATTTTATTGTACTTTGCCTTATGTTTCTTATTGATTTACAAAAATTGGGACAAAAAAATCCACTACAATAAATTATTTGTTACAATTAATAAAAAAAGGAATGTTGATATTTCACCATTGGTTTTTATGAAAGTTCCTTCTTATATTTTCTAAGATTTTAGTATTCTTATCATACTAAGTTAAATTAAATTCTAAGGCCAAACAATCAGTTCACCATAATCTTAGTAAACAGTTCAAAAATAAAATGAGACTACAAAAATTTGATTACTTAACTACAGGTTAGGTGTAAGTTCTTATTTCACAAATTTGTTGAAGAGAATAGAAAGGTGCTGATGAAACAAACATTTAAGGAGAACACAAATGTTCGAATGTGTATTAAAAGTGTGCACTGTAGAATATTTTGTGAAAGTGGGCAATACAGGAAATATGATATTCATGTTTTATTGCACATTGATTTAATGTGCATATTGCTTAACACAAAAACAGATTTAAAAAAATTTGGCAACACTAAATATTACAGATTGTAAATGATAGGTCAGCTGCAACTGAAAGGTATCCACATCAGTTCCTGAACAACAGGATGTTTCAGTCTTTATTATTAACTGATTGCAATCAGATTTCCTTAGCAGATGTCATATCAAACAAAACTGACAGTAGTATGTAAAGAGTTTGAGTCATTACTCATTCGTTTTCCTTCTTTCATTTGGTAGTGATCTCCTTAACTAGCAGTAATTAATGATGTTTATTCTTTCAGTTGCTGCGTCCTTATCTCTGACTGTTATTGTGTTCTCACATATGTTATCTGAACTATGTTTAAACCCTGATATGATGTCAACATTATTTTGATGTATTGTATTACCAAGTCACTGTTGCACCAAAGGGGACTCAATTAGGTTACAATTTCTTTCATCATGACAACTATGCATTCAACTTATGTAGCATATTCAGTTTCATATGTCATCATACTAACAGACACTCTTGAAAATAATGTGCTGTCTCCATTTCTCAGTTTGGTCATCATTACATTATGTAAGAAAAAAATAATAAAATAAAATAAAAACCTCTAGTTTTCCTCGACTGTAACAAAACAGTAAGCTCTGTACCATTGTATTGTATATATCTTCAGCTGGTGCCATTTTCAGTACTGAATTAGGAACAACAGGTGCTATGGTACAGGCAATGACATTGGAGTAAATCACTGAGAATGTGAAGGGAAACAGAAGCGGCCTCTGTCATGACGTGTCGCTCACACTTGTGCTGTCCGTGTCATCAGGCATACTGTGCGGGAGGACTGCAGGAACCAGGCCCTCGCTAACTTCCCCTTCACTCAGGTCCTTCAGAGTCCCTGGAACAAAAGGTTGAACACTTCTTGTAAGAGCTTCATTTACCTTTCAGCAACCATAAGACAAGACAACAAAGACTGGGTGAACAATAACATGCATTCATCAATTGTGAAGCCCTTGTTGTAGTCAAACTGTTAATTATATTAATTCAATTTATGTTGTTGATAAAAATTAGCTTCTAAATTCACATTATAATTACACAAATCGCATGTTATATGATTATATGAAAAATGCATTAATTAATTTATGGAATCAAAACTGTGTATTGTTAATGAATAGAAAGCTTGATTATAAAATTGGTTTTGTATTAGTTCATTTATGTTTTATATTGAAAGTGTGGTCTGTAACTGAATAAAGTTCACCTATATAAAAAGTTCCTGACAGCCTATGGTATACACAAAAAATGATTTCAGTTAAAACTTTTTTTTATTTTCAACAAAATCAGAATTATCTTTACAGTTAACTAGTTTCGACTCTCTGAAAATGTTCATTTAAGAAGTTCAACAGATAATTGTGAACGTGTCAGAAAATTAAAACTAAAAAATATTTTAACTATTTTAGCAGTCATAGATGACTGCAAATAATACATAAAAATGTCATACTCGGAAAACTGTTTTGGCATTCAGTATATAAATGACATCTTTTGTGAAAAATACTGTTTTTTAACGTTTTTCTGAACAAACTGTAGTGCTAGGCTATGACTTGCAACATCAGTTGTCAGTTTTCATATTTGATTAATATTTCAAGACACTTTTAATTGTAAGTGGAGGGATACATCATGGGGGGGACCTTAGTCGGAGTATGATTTGTAAAAATAAAAATTAGCAATTTTTATAGTTCATTTAAAAAAACTACAAAAGTGAAAATACTAAAATAGTTGTTTTCATATGAAAATGTTACTTAAAATGTTCTCAAATGTTGAATGTTGAAAAACAGAACTCTCTCTCTCTCTCTCTCTCTCTCTCTCTCTCCCTCTCTCTCCCTCTCTCTCTCTCTCTCTCTCTCTCTCTCTATCTATCTATCTCTCTCTGTGTGTTAGGTGCAGTTCCGTAATCTGAAGCTGAACTAACAATAAATGAGTACAATATAGAGGGATTACCAGTGTCTTATGGAAAGGAAAACCTAGAACCTCGTCATGAGTATTTGTAGTTTACATTTATCATTGTTCATGTCAGTATACCCATACAGCATAGCTACCCACGGTCGCAGCATCTGCAGTGATGGGCAGTCAGTCTCCAAATATGCCGAGGGGCTCACTGAGGCCGCAGCAGACCAAAATTACCCTCCGTGCCCTGTCCAGAAGCAGATTTCCTTTGTGTCTCTCCCCAGTCACATGCTGTGCCCTACAAAGGAGTGGCCCCCCCACCCCCCCAACCTCACCCCTCCACCCAAATCAGCCACCCAACCTATGCAATATCCTTGTTCATCCCGATTCCCCTCATACTCCCAACCCCTTGTCCCATGGCTCATATCTTAAACCTGGACCTAAATGCCAGACCTGTAACCCTATATACTTGCACTAACACCTAGTTTAGTCAAGTCACATGCATTTCCTATCCCATAAGACACAGGACCACCTTGCAAAAGCAACCATGTGGTCTATGCAGCTACTGTGCAGTATTCTACATGAACATGACCACAAACAAGCTATCTGTCTGCATGAATTTCCACCACCAAACTGTGGCTGAGAGACAGATGATCTGCCCAGTTGCTGAGCATACTGTACAACGTGGTGTCCTTGTCTTGAATGTCTGCTTCACAGCCTGAATTCATCCCACTACCACCAGCTTTTCTGAGCTGGACAGGTGGGAACTCTCCTGGTGACCTATCCTCAATTCCTGTAACCAGCCTGTCAGCCGACTCACATTCCCGCCTAGCATCAGCTATTCGTAGTCCCTGTCCGTGTACTCCATGATTCGCCACTTTGAGATTTCCATAGGAGATCAGACTTAAATGTGCATCCACACTGAATGTGGTGGATCCATTGTCCATCGAGGCAAATCAATTACATTCTTTTCCGCCCTCTCCCCTCCTTCAATTTACATAATATGTTTCACAGCTGCAGATTCCACACAGTGTCTGTTCTTTCAGACATGTATGGAAGAACAGACACCGTGCTTTCATACATGTATGCATGTGACCTGAACTGCAATTTACTTAACTGTAATGATGCCAAGTTGTTATTATACATAATATTATTAAAAAGATGTATATTGGTAGGGTTCCAAACGCTATTATTAAAAAGTATTGTTGTGGAGTAATGTGTAGAAAGCTGCAGAGGATGATGAGTGAATAATTTGTGGTACAGTAATGAATAAATGAGTGTGATTGGACAATCAGTGTAGCATACAAATAAAAAAGGGACAAATTCCAAAAAAATGATTGAGTGGTATTCCACAAAATGTGTATAGCACTTATACAAAAGCAGTATAAAAGTTGAAGATTGCTACACAAAAATGATATAGGTTTCTTGTTGTATATGTGTTTTTATTTTACATTAGTACATTTAAGAACAAAATGGTACAAAATTTGAAAAAAAATGAAACGTTCCGTATGCAACGGTTTAACATAAATAATGGTAAAACTACCACGGTGCTCATTTTATCTCATTTCACAAGGTTCTTGTAAAACCACTTATTCTCTCTTTCACGTATGGAGTCATTTTAGCTAAGTTCCTTCTCTTATCTTCAGACAACCTAGATTCACAGTGTCGTGTTTCCAGCTGCACCTATTGGAGATCGAAAGAGTTCATGTGCCTCTAACTCTTCAATTGCATTAAGAGCTGATTGAACCTGCAGTACCCCCTATCCATTCAGCAGCCAGTCTGATCCACTATGATTTTGGAATATGCGCAGTGGTGAAATTCATATGTTTTTCAGCAGATGACGTTGTCATAAAAATCTGTTTCTTGCTTAACAGTCACATTTCTCAATGTGAGCAATACTGTGACTGGAAGATATAAAAGTGTGTCCTTTCATCAAAGCATGTGTTCTGTTTCCATAAAATAACACTTTGCTGTTAGGTAAACCCAAAGAAACATCATTTTTTTCTGTCCACAGAAGTTGTCAGTCCACATCATCAATTTCCTTTTACAAGAAAGTCATGTTGTAAAGGCTTTGTGCATGTAGGCTGCAATTTCATTTTCACACCTGCCACATATGACCTCATGCCAGAGAAATGTGACAGGTTTGATTATCACCAACATGAATGTGAAAGTTGTGATCTGAGAGCTGCAGTAAATAAAACTTTTCACTGTGCATTAATGAAGGAAGTGAAATCGCTTTTTGTAAATCTGTTGCAGCTCTACACACTTCTGAGTTAGGCCCCTGACTCCTAATTGCATCAGATTTCACAGAATCCATAGCTCTCTTTGCTTTTTGGTGATGGAATTCTAGCTGGAGTTTATTGTCTTTATTACTGGGATCACACCTCAGTTTGGCTTTAAGAAGAATGCATGTAGAATATGTGTAACTTGAACAAATGATGAAATTTTAGTTTAGAGAATTTGTCTTTAAAGACTGTCAACAATGTACTAAAACATAGATTGCTACTTACTGTAAAGATGACACATTAAGATGCACACAGGCACAATTAAAAACACTTACACAAAGCTTTCAACCACAGACTTCATCAGAAAAATTAAAACATACACCATTCATACACACAACCAAGCACATCCCATGCACACAGTCAAGCCCTACTGGTACTCGGGAGCCTACTTCACTGGAAGCACAATATTGGCTTTTCAAGAATTTCCTTTCCTTCATTGACTAATGTCTTTCCTTGATTTTCAGTACTACCTTCATCTCTCCATTTTGGTTCAGTTTTCCTTTCCATTTTACAATGTTGTATATTATGTATTTGTAATAATTACTTCAGCAACGCCCTATTGTTGCAAATGAACCACAGAGCTACTTCAATTGTTAGCAGTTCACACAAGTGCATGCCAAGACTCTCACAGAGAACAGAGAATTGGTGCACGACTCATTATTTGAACATCAACGTCAGTGTTAGGCACGAGTGTCATCTTACAACATCTATAAAATACTTTTCCTGCTGTTCTGGTGCTTGTATCAAATATGCGTAATTGGCCTTGGCGTTTACAGCAGAATTTCACCAATAACTCAAATAATCATTCTTTGGTACTTGATTCATTATTTACATACATGCCACAAATATTGAGGACAATGATGCAAATGAATAATACGGGGATATTTTAGTGGACTCTTGAATGGAAGTCATGAAATATGTGAAAGAACTGGAGATCATGAAATTGTAAGTTAACATATATTAAAATAATGGAGATTAAGTATAACGTGTATTGCCTGGAGTTAAAAATGCACCTATGTGTTGCAGATTCTCAAAGTACAGGTTTTGATGTGTACAAGACTGCTTCCAGTTACTTTATTAAATTCCTGAATATTCAAAATACAACTGTGTCCCTACGACAATCTGTTCATTCCAGCAGAATTTTTTATCTGTGAACTATGTATTCATGTTTTGGAACAAGAACTCATTAACTCATTGATTGGAGCGGAAGGGAGGAGGGGGGGGGGGGGGGGGGAGGGGGCAGCCTCTCACAGCCTCATAACCAGTATTCCATTCTATACAGGAACAAAAATCCTATACCGCTTATCTCAAAGAATAATAAAAAGTCTTACATATGACATTTTGCGCAAAATAACTACATTTGGCTGTCATATTCAACCTCACTGACAAATTGGAGTGCTTTAGGGCACTAAATCTGGACGTTGTGTTAGTTGCCTTTTTAAAGTGAATGAAAATATTTTTCTTCATGTTTAATAATAATTCCTTAGAAACCTACCTCTCATCTGGTGTGTTGTTGTAGTTAAGAGAGTACAAAACCTGGCTTGAACCAGCTCTCCATGCTAATCTATCCATTGCTAGCCTCTTCATCTCTGCATAACTATTGCAAACTATATTCATTTGAAACTGATTACTGTATTCAAGCTTTGGTCTCCCTCTATAATTTTTACATACTATTCTTCCCTCCATTACCAAACTGACTAATGTTTGATGGCTTAGTGTTGTTGTTGTTGTTTTTTTTTTTTTTTTTTTTTTTTTTATTATTATTATTACAAAGGCCATCCTTTGATTAAGTTGTACTATAAAAATCTTTTCTCCCTCATTCAATTCAGTAACTCTTCAAATACTTTCTGGAAAGACTTCCTAACACCTGAATTTATATTCAGCATTAACAAATTTTCCTTTTTCGTGAAAGTTTCCTTGGTATTGGTCATTTACCTTTTGTATCCTGTTTAGTTCTGCTGTTACCAGTTATTCTGTTGCCCAAGTAACAAAACTCATCCACTACTTTTAGTGCCGCATTTCCTAAAATAATTCATTCAGTGTCATTTCACTTAATTTGATTATTTTCACCATCCTAGTTTCACTGTTATTTATGTTCATCTTATAAACTATTTTCAAGTCATCGTCCTTTTCATTCAATTGATCTTCCAAATCCTGTGCTGTCTATGCTATAATTACATGTATACGTATATAGCTTCTTTTCTGTGTTTGCTTCGTAGATTCTTACTTAAGTTGCGTGTGAGTTTCATATAGGAGGTGTAATTTCGAGTTTTAGTTACTGTGATCGCAAATTCAGACAGATTGTAGCACAGTCATTAGGCATTTGTACACGTTAGTTCATACATTATTTGCGTGTTTCCCTTGCATTATCTAGGCATGGACTCGTGTTTCAGTAACTGTTGTTCAACATCAATTAGGATGGACAGGGACTGTGATTGCTGTGTTCGGATGAGGGCTGAGTTGGCATCCCTTCGCTCACAGCTGCAGCCGGCGCTGACTTCAGTCGCGCAGCTTGAGGCTGTTGCTAATGGGCACCACTGTGGGGAGCCGACTTGGGTATCACGGGGATGTCAATCAACCTCGTCCCGTCTGTCCCCAGATCGGTCTGCCACTGTGGTTGCCCCGGTTGCTGCCCACAGTGGGGCTGAGCCCTCGCCTGTGGTTGATTGGGAGGTCATTGCAAGGCATGGCAGGCAGAAAAGACGTCCCCGGAGGCTGATCAGAAAGCCTCCCCGGTGTGTCTGACAAACAGGTTTCAGGTACTGTCTCTGCCTGAGCCAGATGCAGCTGCCTGCCCTGTTTCAGAGGATGATTCTCAGCCTTCAAGGTCTGGGCAATCGCAGAGGGTGGGCTTATTGGTAGTTGGGAACAGATTCCTTGACTTGCGCCATAGGGTGGTGGGGTTTCGTGTTCCACTGAATAGGTCAGGAGTTCACTACACTCAGCTGGCGGCTGCACGGGTAGCGGAGGCTGTGTGGTGTGGACTGGGCGGTTTTTTAGGTTAGAAGGCCTCAGGAAAGTACGGGGTGGGCTGAAATCTCAAAGGGTACATGGCAAATACAGGACGTGCTTGGATCAAGGAACAGTCAGAATTGTAGTTGTAAATTGTTGTAGTTGTGCTGGGTAAGTCCCTGAGCTTCAAGTGCTAATAGAAAGCACAGAAGCTGAAATCGTTATAGGTACAAAAAGCTGGCTAAAGCCTGAAATAAGTTCTGCAGAAATTTTTACAAAGTCTCAGATGGTGTTCAGGAAAGATAGATTAGGCAGAATTGGTGGTGGAGTGTTTGTGTCTGTCAGTAGTGGTTTAACTTGTAGTGAAGTCAAAGTAGATACTCCGTGCGAATTGGTATGGGTGGAGGTTATACTTAACAGCCAAACTAAGTTAATAATTGGCTCCTTCTACTGACCCCCAGACGCTGATGATATAGTTGCTGAACAGTTCAAAGAAAATTTGAGTCTCGTAACAAATAAATACCCTACTCATACTGTTTTAGTTGGTGGGGACTTCAAACTTCCCTCGTTATGTTGGCAAAAATACTTGTTCAAAACTGGTGGTAGGCAGAAAACATCTTCCAAGATTGTCCTAAATGCTTTCTCTGAAAATTATTTCGAGCAGTTATTCCACGAACCCACGCGAATTGTAAATGGTTGCGAAAACACACTTGACCTCTTAGTCACAAACAATCCAGAGCTAATAGAGAGCATCATGACTGATACAGGGATTAGTGATCACAAGGTCATTGTAGCTATGCTCAATACCGTTTCTTCCAAATCCACCAGAAACAAATGCAAAATAATTTTATTTCACTAGAAGCCTTCCTAAGAGACAATCTCCATACCTTCCGAACTGACTATGCAAATGTAGACGAGATGTGGCTCAAATTCAAGGATATAGTAGCAACAGCAATTGAGAGATTCATACCTCATAAATTGGTAAGAGATGGAACTGATCCCCCATGGTACACAAACAGGTCCGAATGCTGTTGCAGAGGCAACGGAAAAAGCATGCGAAGTTCAGAAGAACGCAAAATCCCGAAGATTGGCTAAAATTTACAGACACGCGAAATTTGACACACACTTCAATGTGAGATGACTTTAATAGGTTCCACAACGAAACATTGTCTCGAAATTTCGTAGAAAATCTGAAGAAATTCTGGTGGTATGTAAAGTACACAAGTGGCAAGACACTGTCAATACCTTCGCTGCGCAGTGCCGATGGTACTGTTACCGACGACTGTGCCGCTAAAGCGGAGTTATTGAACACGGTTTTCCGAAATTCCTTCACCAGGGAAGACGAATGGAATATTCAAGAATTTGAAACAGGAACAGCTGCTAGCATGAGTTTCTTAGAAGTAGATATCTCAGGGGTTGCGAAGCAACTCAAATCACTTGATACGGGCAAGTCTTCAGTTCCAGATTGTATACCGATCAGGTTCCTTTCAGATTACACTGATGCAGTAGCTCCCTACGCAGCAATCATATACAACCGCTCGCTCACCGATAGATCTGTACCTACAGATTGGAAAATTGCGCAGGTCGCACCAGTGTTTAAGAAAAGTAGTAGGAGTAATCCATTGAACTACAGACCTATATCATTGACGTTGGTTTCCAGTACGGTTTTGGAGCATATACTGTATTCAAACATTATGAATCACCTCGAAGGGAATGATCTATTGATACGTAATCAGCATGGTTTCAGAAAACATTGTTCTTGTGCAACGCAGCTAGCTCTTTTTTCGTACGAAGTAATGGCCACTATAGACAGGGGATCTCAAGTTGATTCCGTATTTCTAGATTTCCAGAAAGCTTTTGACACCGTTCCTCACAAGCGACTTCTAATCAAGCTTTGGGCCTATGGGGTATTGTCTTAGTTGTGCAACTGGATTCGTGATTTCCTGTCAGGAAGGTCGCAGTTCGTAGTAATAGATGGCAAACCATTGAGTAAAACTGAAGTGATATCAGGTGTTCCCCAGGGAAGCATCCTGGGACCTCTGCTGTTCCTGATACATATAAATGACCTGGGTGACAATCTGAGCAGTTCTCTCAGGTTGTTCGCAGATGATATATATAATTTACTGCCTAGTAAGGTCATCCGAAGACCAGTATCAGTTGCAAAGCGATTTAGAAAAGATTGCTGTATGGTGTGGCAGGTGGCAGCTGATGCTAAATAACGAAAAGTGTGAGGTGATCCACGAGTTCCAAAAGAAATCCGTTGGAATTCGATTACTCGATAAATAGTACAATTCTCAAGGCTGTCAATTCAACTAAGTACTTGGGTGTTAAAATTATGAACAACTTCAGTTGGAAAGACCACATAGATAATATTGTGTGGAAGGTGAGCCAAAGGTTGCATTTCATTGGCAAGACACTTAGAACATGCAACAAGTCCACTAAAGAGACAGCTTACACTACACTCGTTCGTCCTCTGTTAGAATTTTGCTGTGCAGTGTGGGATCCTTACCAGGTGGGATTGACGGAGGACATCGAAAGGGTGCAAAAAAGGGCATCTCATTTTGTATTATCACATAGTAGGGGAGAGAGTGTGGCAGATATGATTCTCGAATTGGGATGGAAGTCATTAAAGCAAAGACGTTTTTCGTCGCGGCGAGACCTATTTACGAAATTTCAGTCACCAATTTTGCGAAAATATTTTGTTGAGCCCAACCTACATAGGTAGGAATGATCATCAAAATAAAATAAGAGAAATCAGAGCTCGAACAGAAAGGTTTAGGTGTTCGTTTTTCCTGCGCACTGTTCGGGAGTGGAATGGTAGAGAGATAGTATGATTGTGGTTCGATGAACCCTCTGCCAAGCACTTAAATGTGAACTGCAGAGTAATCATGTAGATGCAGATGTAGATGTAGATGTACATGCCACCCACACAGCATGTATAACTGTTTAGTGTTGGTCCAATATAGTTGAATCTAATGGCAAACAAGCTATATTGCCACATTTCTTAGTACTGAAAAAATGACTCACCTCCATTTTCTTTCCCATCAACAGCAGCAGTTGAAGTTGCTATGAATCTGACTGGCACAGCCTTTGCCTGCATAACACAGAGGACAAAATCAAACTCACAAATGTAGACACATTGTTTCATATGACATCTTTACATACATAAGAATATTAATAAAGAATGTTCTGCAAATGTACAAAATCACGGGCAAAAATCAGCAAATCTTTTCCAATAAAAACAGACAAAAGTCAAGGTGATACTTGAGAAGCTTCATGAGATTGCTGACAGAGCTGACCTGCAAATCTCTTGTGATACAAAACAGTACATGGACTCCAAACATGTAGCCTCACTGTGGTAATGGCACTGATGTTTGACACTTCAAGCATTAAGGTGAAACTGTCAGGAACATTGGCAATGACAAGGTGAGCAATGAAAACTCATATACAAAAAGTGCATAAAGCCTACACAGTGGTAATGAATATTTATAATAAGAAATCCTTTTCCACCTACCAAGCATGGTGGCGCATTCGGGAGGATGACGGCTCAATCCCCTGTCCGACAATCCTGATGTAGTGGGATGAGATTCCGCCTTATGCAAGACACCTTTTTTCCTATTTTGTTTCACCCAAGACACCTTTTTTCTTATTTTGTTTCACCCATATGTGTTTCAGCACTTTTGTGCCTTGTTCAGTGGGTTTAATTTTTATTTTTAACTTTTTTTGAAAAACCTACTGAAGATAGCATAGAAGTGCTGAAACATGTATGGGTGAAACAAAACAGGAAAAAAAGTGTCTTGCATAAGGTGGAATCTCATTCCATTTTCATAGCAAGCACAGGCATAACAAGAAGAACTGCACCACAAGAAGATCATCCTGATTTACGTTTTCTGTGATTTCCCTGAATCGCTTCAGTAAAATGGAAGGATGGTTCCTTTGAAAGCGCATGGCCAACTTCCTTCCCAATCCTTTCCTAATCCAATGAGACTGATGATCTCATTGTTTGATCCCTTCCGACAAATCACCTCCCTCCCCCCCTCCCCCCTCCCCCCTCCTTTTCCACCAAACCCAAACTACGTCACCAGAAAACATTAATTTTCCCACAGGCACTTTATGCAACTGAGACATCATTGTTAACCATAAATGCTATTGTCAGTGAGAAAATGGAATAACAGATACAGAGGAAAATATTCAGATCGAAGATGGTAATTGGATGTGCAAACGTTTGAGACAACTGTATTCCATGACCGAAGGCTTCTTTCACTGTATGGTAAATATGCTTGAAAACTCTTGAACATGTATCAAAACTGTCAATTAACCAAGAAAACATTCTGCATCATAAATGGGACCTGAAAAACCAAACCATTAAGGCTACTCAACATCCAGAAGTATCTCAAAGAAATAGCTGTTGACTCTCTGGAAACTACAAGGACACAATTCTGGCAGAAGACTGACTCAAACAAGTTCATGTCAACAATGGACAGAAATCTGAAACTAAAAAATGCATTGATAATAGAATGTCAATAGACCCATAGTCACAGAACAAAGAAGTTATGAGAAGATAATAAAAACAGAAAGACTAATACTACATATTGGTTCTAGAGCTCTTTAAAGAATCAAATGAAACAATATTATTAATAATAGTAACAGGGCACACATACCACAAGTACGCACTTCTCTTTGTTGCATTTAAAGTAAATCTAAGGCATGTCACTGCATATTATCTTTTGTCAAATGACTGCTGCTTCATCTCCCCATCACCATCTATGAAAATACTGTAGATAAGCATCAAATACAAAAGCACTGTTGTTCTCATGTTTTGCAGTAATAAGCATTTTGAAACTTGCACCATAGAAATTGAAATTCAATGAATTCAGTATGCGGGGTAGTGACTTAAAACGCAATTTCTAAATTAATATTTTCAAAAGCATAATCCTATGAGCACTATACTTAAATCCATTGCTATTTCATATGCTCAATCTCTCTCAAATATAATTTGTACAAGAGTTGCGGAAACCAGCAATCACCGCTATTTATAACATTTTTATAGCCACACTGAGATTGGAAACCCACAGAGTATCCACCTGTAGTGAACATACAACAGTAATAAATGAGGACAGAACTGAAGACTTTAAGACTTTTTGTAGAATACAGACTGGAGAGAACCTTTCTGGATTGCTTCCCTTCCATACCAATTAAAATGTAAATATGCATAGTTTTTACTGTTTCTGAATGCAGGGTATGGAACTGAGACTGGAACAAAAATATTGATTCCATAATTTGAATAAAGTATAATGCAGCAGAAAGGTATAAAATAATACTATACGGGATAAAACAGAAAGCATGTTTTACTTATTATAGATAGATTCTTCAGTGGACTGCTATTGATAGTATAAAAAAATGTAGCAGAAAGTGGTTAGGAAGCCTGGCTTTCACCCAGGAGGCTGAGGTGCGATTCCCAATACTGGAACAGAATTTTTCTGCAGTCACTACTCCAAGCTTTGGTAGTGCAGTCAAATGGCTGATCATTTGTAACACTTGGTGGTGTTTAAAAATTTAACGTATTCTGCAACATAGCCTACAGTTTCCAGGAGAAGTATAACAAAAATTTAACAAAATTCAACTCCCATCTTTTTTCTTGTGAATATTAGTTGACAAACACTGACCAGCTGTCACTGTTGCAATACACAGCAGCTCGTTTTCTGTGACAACATCTCACAACACAGTGCTGTTCAAAATGCTGTTTGGGATTGAGTGGTAAATAGTTTGCGTGTGGGTAAGAAAGAGAGTCACAGACTGCAGACAATAGTGTCAGTTAGATATTGTTCTTGTGGAGAATATTTAACTCACCAGTAAACTGGATCCAGTGACAAGCCAACGGCAGGACTTGTATAATATGCGGATAAAACTCGATTCATGTGGGATCATTGCCTCTTCATGTTATTCTAGGTCAGATGTAAATACTACCATATATATGTAATATAATTCTGTTGAATTCTCCACTCACTCTGATCAATTTCAAACAAGCACTGTATACTAACTGAGAGGTTCAGAAAGAAGCCTATTTGTTCATCATAACCTAAAGTTTCATGTGGTAAAAGATACTTCTGTTGTAACATAACAGATACTTCTGAACAGAATACCAAGTTGCTTGAAATTGTCCATCTTATTTATTTCAGTCTGATTACTTACGCTTACTTTGTTAGTTGTAATCATATAATGCAGGTTTTCACTTTTCATTTCCTTTTTAGAAGATTACTGCCACCTACTGAAAGTAAGGAAACAGCTCTCATTGACAGTGACATAGTAGGTTTCATGGAGGATGGATTTCATGAACTGGGTGTCTCAGTTGAAGTATGAGATCAAAAATCTGATTACAGGTAACTTATTTCACCTAAATGTAATGTTTCAATTACCACTATAATAATCAAAACACCAATAAAATCCATCTATTACTTTCAAGATACTTTCCTCCAAAATATCAGATTCCAGACTTATGCCCCATTAAATAAATGGAATCATTTGATGTGCATATCAACCATTGTTGTTGTTGTTGTGGTCTTCAGTCCTGAGACTGGTTTGATGCAGCTCTCCATGCTAATCTATCCTGTGCAAGCTTCTTCATCTCCCAGTACCAACTACAACCTACATCCTTCTGAATCTGATTAGTGTATTCATCTCTTGGTCTCCCTCTACGATTTTTACCCTCCACACTGCCCTCCAATGCTAAATTTGAGATCCCTTGATGCCTCAGGACATGTCCTACCAACCGATCCCTTCTTCTAGTCAAGTAGTGCCACAAACTTCTCTTCTCCCCAATCCTATTCAACACCTCCTCATTGGTTACTACCCACCTAATCTTCAACATTCTTCTGTAGCACCACATTTCGAAAGCTTCTATTCTCTTCTGGTCCAAACTATTTATCATCCATGTTTCACTTCCATACATGGCTACACTCCATACAAATACATTCAGAAACGACTTCCTGACACTTAAATCTATACTCGATGTTAACAAATTTCTCTTCTTCAGACACACTTTCCTTGCCATTGCCAATCTACATTATATATCCTCTCTACTTCGACCATCATCAGTTATTTTGCTCCCCAAATAGCAAAACTCCTTTACTACTTTAAGTGTCTCATTTCCTAATCTAATTCCCTCAGCATCATCCCACTTAATTCGACTACATTCCATTATCCTCGTTTTGCTTTTGTTCATGTTCATCTCATATACTCCTTTCAAACACTGTCCATTCCATTCAACTGCTCTTCCAAGTCCTTTGCTGTCTCTGAAAGAATTACAATGTCATCAGCGAACCTCAAAGTTTTTATTTCTCCTCCCTGGAATTTAATACCTACTCCAAATTTTTCTTTTGTTTCCTTTACTGCTTGCTCAATATACAGATTGAATAACATCGGGGAGATGCTACAAACCGGTCTCACTCACTTCCCAACTATTGCTTCCCTTTCACGCCCCTCGACTCTTATAACTGCCATCTGGTTTCTGTACAAATTGTAAATAGCCTTTCGCTCCCTGTATTTTACCCCTGCCACCTTCAGAATTTGAAAGAGAGTATTCCAGTCAATATTGTCAAAAGCTTTCTCTAAGTCTACAAATGCTAGAAACGTAGGTTTGCCTTTCCTTAATCTTCCTTCTAAGGTAAGTCGTATGGTCAGTATTGTCTCACGTGTTCCAACATTTCTACGGAATCCAAACTGATCTTCCCCGAGGTCGGATTCTACCAGTTTTTCCATTCGTCTGTAAATAATTCATGTTAGTATTTTGCAGCTGTGACTTATTAAACTGACAGTTCAGTAATTTTCACATCTGTCAACACCTGCTTTCTTTGGGATTGGAATTCTTATATTGTTCTTGAAGTCTGAGGGTATTTCGCCTGTCTCGTACATCTTGCTCACCAGATGGTTGAGTTTTGTCAGGACTAGCTCTCCCAAGGCCGTCAGTAGTTCTAATGGAATGTTGTCTACTCCCGGGGCCTTGTTTCGACTCAGGTCTTTCAGTGTTCTGTCAAACTCTTCACGCAGTATCGTATCTCCCATTTCATCTTCATCTACATCGTCTTCCATTTTCATAATGTTGTCCTCAAGTACATCACCCTTGTATAGACCCTCTATATACTCCTTCCACCTTTCTGCTGTCCCCTATTTGCTTAGAACTGAGTTTCCATCTGAGCTCTTGACATTCATACAAGTGGCTCTCTTTTCTCCAAAGGTCTCTTTAATTTTCCTGTAGGCTGTATCTATCTTACCCCTAGTGAGATAAGCCTCTACATCCTTACATTTGTCCTCTAGCCATGCCTGCTTAGCCATTTTGCACTTCCTGTCGATCTCATTTTTGAGACGTTTGTATTCCTTTTTGCCTGCTTCATTTACTGCATTTTTATATTTTCTCCTTTCATCAATTAAATTCAATATTTCTTCTGTTACCCAAGGATTTTTACTAGCCCTGGTATTTTTACCTACTTGATCCTCTGCTGCCTTCACTACTTCATCCCTCAGAGCTACCCATTCTTCTTCTACTGTATTTCTTTCCCCCATTCCTGTCAATTGTTCCCTTATGCTCTCCCTGACACTCTGTACAACCTCTGTTTTAGTCAGTTTATCCAGGTCCCATCTCCTTAAATTCCCACTTTTTTGCAATTTCTTCAGTTTTAATCTACAGTTCATAACCAATAGATTGTGGTCAGAGTCCACATCTGGCACTGGAAATGTCCTACAATTTAAAACCTGGTTCCTAAATCTCTGTCTTACCATTATATAATCTATCTGATACCTTTTAGTATCACCAAGATTCTTCCATGTATACAACCTTCTTTTATGATTCTTGAACCATGTGTTAGCAATGATTAAGTTATGCTCTGTGCAAAATTCTACCAGACAGCTTCCTCTTTCATTTCTTAGCCCCAATCCATATTCACCTACTATGTTTCCTTCTCTCTCTTTTCCTACTGTCGAATTCCAGTCACCCATGACTATTAAATTTCCGTCTCCCTTCACTACCTGAATAATTTATTTTATCTCATCATACATTTCATCAATTTCTTCGTCATCTGCAGCGCTAGTTGGCATATAAACTTTTACTACTGTAGTAGGCATGGGCTTCGTGTTTATCTTGGCCACTATAATACGTTCACTATGCTGTTTGTAGTAGCTTGCCCGCACTCCTATTTTTTTATTCATTATTAAACCTACTCCTGCATTACCCCTATTTGATTTTGTATTTATAATCCTGTATTCACCTGACCAGAAGTCTTGTTCCTCCTGCCACCAAACTTCACTAATTCCCACTACATCTAACTTTAACCTATCCATTTCAATTTTTAAATTTTGTAACCTACCTGCCCGATTAAGGGATCTGACATTCCACGCTCCGATCCGTAGAATGCCAGTTTTCTTTCTCCTGATAACGACGTCCTCCTGAGTAGTCCCCGCCCGGAGATCTGAATGGGGGACTATTTTAACTCCGGAATATTTTACCCATGAGGATGCCATCATCATTTAACCATACAGTAAAGCTGCATGCCCTCGGGAAAAATTATGGCTGTAGTTTCCCCTTGCTTTCAGCCATTCACAGTACCACAACAGCAAGGCCGTTTTGGTTACTGTTACAAGGCCAGATCAGTCAGTCATCTAGACTGTTGCCCCTGCAACTACTGAAAAGGCTGCTGCCCCTCTTCAGGAACCACACGTTTGTCTGGCCTCTCAACAGATACCCCTCCGTTGTGGTTGCACCTACGGTATGGTTATCTGTATCGTTGAGGCACGCAAGCCTCTCCACCAGCGGCAAGGTCCATGGTTCATATTCTGTGTAATTTTTATTTTGAAATTTTATAGTGACTCTTGTTTTAGTATGTTTTCAACACTTCCATCCCCATACAATCCAGTTCACACAATAAACATGATTTGTACATGAACAGAACTGGAAATCTGTGGGACTTCTCAAATTCTGTTTATATAGACTAAAACGTGTTTTAAATTCACCTCCATTGTCATTTGAAATTGTGTAAGTGATAATTTGGTTCAAAACATACTTTTTAATTACATAGACTCAGTTGTCTCCATACAAATGATAGCACAAGTCATATGAAAACAAGCTGTCTCAGCTGTAGATTGTGCCAGTTATGGTGGTTGCTAGCACAGGGGTGGAAGCAACACGCAGTGGTGGGGTCTGCTAACTTCAGATGACACTGGATATTTTCATTTATAAGAAATAGTGTGGTGGCAATCCTGATGCTGGCCATATTGAAGTGCAGCAGGTAACATGTCCTTACTTTGTCACTGGAGGTTAAAAATAATAATAATAAACAAACAGTGCATAAAGTTTCTGTTTGTTGTTAAGACCTATATGTTTGACAGATATCACAACCCAAACACTGTTAATTATAGCAATATAAGTACTCATGCATGTGATGCAACTCTACTATTCAAAGATAAGAATATAGAAAAATTTGGGAATGAAAGCCAACGTGAAAGTAAATATTTCTATTCAAAGGTTTGCTGAAATAAATTTTCATAGCAAACAGTCCTAAACCATTTCTTGAATATTGGATCAAACATCAACAAAGTAAAGATAGCAACATTTGCATAGACGAATGAGTTGGAGAAACTCCACATACAGAAACTGCCTTGCATAGTGCTTGATTAAAATGTAAACTGAGATAAGCATGTAACACACATAAGTGGAAAAAAAAACAGCTCAAACCTGTATGTGCTGAAGAAACTCAGCTATGTAAAAAGAGACAAATGCTATGAAAGTAGCTTAGTGCAAAAATTAATTCTACATTAAGTTGTGGCGTACTTTTGTGGAAAAGTTCATCCAAAACACATATTAATAGAGCATTTAAAGTGCATAAATGAGTAAATAAGTATGCTAGCCAAATTTAAATGGAAGAATCATGTAGACCAGTATTCGAAGCACTTAAGAATTAACGGTATGAAGCTTATATCTACATAAATTCCTACACAACACTACATTCAAATATGTTCCCAGTACTCAAGGTATTGAGACATGACACAACAAAACAGAGCTTGTTCCATGGACCAGACACAGCACCATACAATTCATATCAAGGTCATTCTATACAGGACCGAAAACTGAAGAAAAATTTACTTCAAATTTGAGAAAGATTTTCAAAAAAAAAATCCTCAAAACATTTTTGATAGAAAACTGTTTCTTTAGCACAAATGATTTTATGTGCACTACAAAGTATCACTAACTGCAATGTAAGGCTGCATACAAAATGGGATGTAGCTTACACAAACCACAAAATATGTCCCTGAAAGTGAGAGAAATAAATTCTAAAACTATATATACAGCATAGATGATGTAAGCAAATCTGTAATTTAATATTGTATAATCCCAGAATATTGCTTTTCAGAATTATAATTTGCTAAACATTAGTTATTAGACAGACATACTTTTCCATGCTTGTGATACAGATTTGACTCAATCTCTACAATGTATGTTGGCTACGGCTCCAATAAACATTACATTGCAGATCAACTCAGATATCATATGACTGTGTGTATCAACACCCCTGGACACAGCTAATGGAGAAATTTACAGTAGTAAGGAAAGAGTTACACATTGCCTTCATAGATTAAGCAAGAGCTTACAACAAAGTTCCTAGAACAAAACTGTGCAAAGCTCTGAAAGAGATAGGTATGAATGACCATCTTCTGAAGATTATTACTGAAATTTATAGAGGTATAAGGTACAGATTAAAAAAGGGTCAAATCTATTACAGTGAAAATTCCAGGATGGAATCTAACAGTGTTAATAAACGGATAGTTGCTACTCACCATATAGCAGAGATACTGAGTCGCACATGGGCACAACAAAAAGACTGTCAGAAAATGAGAGTTCAGCGTACAGGGCATTCACTAGAGATAGAAAAAATGGTAACACTGCAGAATCTATTAGTGTAATGAAAGCACTGAGACAAAGTTTCAGTTGATACGGCTTTCCAAAGATGGACGAGCAGCTGTGCAGAAATGGAAATCGTTGTTAACAATGTACAGGTGTTTTCATTAAGTCTTGCTAATGATCAGGCCAGAAGATGAATACGATCCTGAGTTTACGTCACAACATGTATATCAGGAATACGACACATGTGGACTACAAATTGGTGTAACAAAACCAAATATCTGCTAATGAATAGCGACCCTAGATATGAAGTACACATCAATGAAGGAGCTGTTTTGAGTCAGGTAGACATCTTCAGAAGTCACATCAGGTAGACATGTTTATATATCTAGGGGCATATACTGTTGCAAGTGGATTGAGTAATACAGAAGTAAAATATAGACTACAATAAAGGAGGTAAGTAATGTATTCTGTTTGGTAAGGCAAGAACATTTCCAACAGCAATAAGAAAGGAGCAGGTAGGATATGGTTGTATCAGGTGGTTATAATTAAACTGACAGAGTTATAATTAAACTGACAGTTTTCTGAGTGTTGGAGTGTGGGCCGTATACATCACAGGATGCTGAAACATTGTAGGTATGTTGATTAACTGGTTTGCTCACAGAGTATGTAATAATTCCACATTCTGCCAGTAGGTGAAAATATGGTGCATTAAACAGTCAGAATGGGAAGTTGGTCCACAAAAAGGAGAGGAATGATCATACACATGATAATGGTGGTTCTGGCATGTTTATTAGAATATGGTCACAAGTCACAAAATGTCTTCAATATAATCTCCTGGCTCAGCAACAACTTGCATCCATAACACGGTATGGTCGAAAGATGCTCACAGCATACCCGGCATTGTCAGAGCATTGTTGTTGTATACTGTCCTTCAGATAGAGAAGTGTAAGAGTGCATCCCTGATAGACGCAATCTTTCAGATACCCCACAACCAGAAGTCACAAGTATTTACTATGTTGGGGGATCTGGAAGAATGAAGGAAAACATCTTAAAATTTCCTAGAGATGATGCAGTCATTACCAAAGGGTTCTCGAAGCAAATCTTTCACCTGACGAGCAACATCTGGTGTTGCCCCATCTCGCATAGAAATAGTGGTGTGGACACGGTTGTGTTCTTGCAAAGCAGGAATCATGTGTTGCACAAGGAGGTCCTTATAACGTGAAGGTGTCACTGTATACCTAACAGGCTGTAGTAGTTTGCCTTCTTTTGTTTCTTCATTGATTGTACTCAGTGTCGACATGCTGCACTGCTACACTGGCTGAAAAATGGGTTGTGGAAGTGCAACTAGTGTCTACTTTAAATGATGTAGCCAACAGATGCAGAGTCGCGTTTTACAGTCCTTTACTATCACTTTTCACACACACCAATAATACACAATTATTTGGCCAGTGCACTATTGCTATAACTTCCCATAAGCCTCATTAATAGTTATCAGGTGAACATCCATACATTGCTACAATAGTTTCCTGTTGAACATCAATGAGCAGTAAAAGCATAACCACATAATTCTCAGTTCTTTCAGAATAATCAGGTGTGTATGGTACAGACACTGTCATTGCTTTAACACACAGCCTATTGGTGTAAAACTTATTTCACTGTTAAGTTGAAGCATTGTTGCTGTTCTAACCAACACAGGTTTCTTGTCTGAAACTCGGCCGCAGACCGACTGTCTCGTGACCAAAAATTGGTCCCTTATACATCTCAATAATAGGTACTGAAACTACACGCTGTTCAAAGTTAAAATTTGAAGAGATTACAATTAAAACTTAACTCCTTAAGCTAACTGAATACATCAAAAAATTCTGTCTGTTTAACAGTTTCTTCTACTACGAGGGTCAAGTCGAATTATTTGTTTAAATCATGAAATTAACAAATATCGTTACACAAGCAATACTTTTGACAAAACTGTTAATTACTTTGGAATTAATTAAGGGCTGACTTTGCTAACATGTTTTTGAATAGAACCAAATAACTACTTAAAGATTACTATTAGTTGTTTCCCCAAATGTTCATAATTAGTACAAAATTTATATTTGTTTATACGTCAACAATAGAATTTTAAGTTATGAAACAATTACTGATTTCACCTAGAGTCAAAATAAATTAGAAAATCAATTACATACACAAAATTAAGCACAAAATTATATCTGGTGTTATATTCTTTAAAACTGAGGGCCAACCTTTCTCTTTTATGAAAATACAGATTATACTCACGTATGTTAATGTTAATTAGTTCAAAAATGAAAAAATGAATTTTAAGGAGGCAGATGGCAAAACAAGAGGGAAAGTAAAATTATTCCTGCTTGCTACGTGACAAGGTCCATAAGGTGTCATCTCCTGAAAGAAAACTGCATTGAGAATGAAGGAGCTTGTGAAACCGTACCTCACAGTCACGTAAGTTGACTGCAGTTGATGTTGCTGCAAAATATGTGGCAGAGTTGAACCCCATATGCAACAGTTCTGCATGTTCACGGCACTGTGCAGAGTAAAATGTGCCACAGCCATCCAAAGAATATTTCCTGGCCATGTGTCAATCATTTCTATGTTTGTAAAAAATGAAGGGCAAAGTCATGGAGGTTTAGCCTATCTTGGGGCTTCATTTGGAACACATTCTGAATCTTGTACAGATACCACTGTAAAATGAGCTGCAAATTTTTTTGAACTGTTGACCAAAGGAGAGATAATGCCTGTGACACGGCTTGAGCACTGGCTGCAGAATTTGAGGCATGTACTGCATGGTCAGCTATAGCTGTAGCAACTTCAACAACTGCCATGGGAATGGGCCACCTCCCTCTCCTCAATGCACCATCTAATGCACTTGTTTCTTCATATTTCTTGATCATCTTGTTTAGTCCATTTTTTGACATGAGACTTCTTCACAGCTGTTTCTGTCAGGAATATCCTCACATTGTAGCACTGCTATTACTGCCGTTCTGAAAAATGATTTACCAGCAGTGTACGGTCTTTCTCATCAATAGCTGTTGTGTTTCATACAGCAAACTTCAACCTTCTTACCCCTTTATACTAACTGCCACTTCATAAATGAAATCAACATACTGATGTAAAAACAGGAAACATTTTGCATTCTGGTGGCTTAAGGGGAACTATTATCTTCTTCAGCATACTTTGTGAGGCATCGATTAATGAATGTATCTACAGTGTTCAAAAGCAAAATCAAAATTTTTGTTATCACATAGCATGCCTCCTACAATCAAAGATTGTGAGATAGGTGATTCGTAAATTCTAAAACTACATACGGACTAGTAAACTCAATCTAAGGTTACAATGTATTTGTTGTTGCTTCTTCAGAGAGATATTACTTTACAATGTTATCACTAAAAAAATAATACATATGGTGTTACATTTTTAGATAGATACTATATTACATGGTTATTATTCAAGAAATCTTCAACACAATAACAGCATTTACTTTTCAAGTATTTTTCAAGGTCTCCATCAGTATTTTTTAGATATGGATCACACTTCCCATTCCATATTTTATTTAAAAATTTCACGTCAATACGGAGCGGAGTTTTTTTGTATAGTTTTAATCTGTGGGTAGGTAACAAATAACTTGCCCTATGTCTAGTGTTCTACTGATGCAAGAAGCAGTTGCCCTCAAAATGTTGTGGGTTTCTTCTTGTGAAGATGAGAATCTCACGCTTGAAATGCATGTTAGATTTAGGTTTTCAAATAAAGGTGAATCACATTCTTCACCAGGGTTTTGACTACCTCTCGTCATGCCTGAAGAGGAATGTCATACCACTATCCTTCCCACCCCTCTCACAGACGTATTCCACCACCAACTGAACCTGCACAATATCCTCCAACTGAACCTACACAATATCCTCCTCGTCCATCGCTGTCGAATCCCCGCTCATGGCTCGTATCTGTGTAAGAGACCTAGACGGAAGACCTGTCCCATACATCCTCCGACCACCACCTACTCCAGTCCAGTCACTAGCATCACCTATCCCATCAGAGGAAGGGCTACCTATGAAACCAGTCATACAATCTACAGGCTAAGCTGCAAACACTGTGCTGCATTCTATGTGTGCAAGACAACCAACAAACTGTCTGTCCACATGAATGGTCACTGACAAACTGGGGCCAAGAAACAATCAGTCCACCCAGTTCCCGAGCATGCTGCCCAACACGACATTCTTCATTTCAGTGACTGCTTCACAACCTATGACATCTGGATCCATCCTACCGACACCGGCCTTTCTGAAATCCACAGGTGGAAACTCTGCCTGCAGTATATCCTGCAGTCTTGTAATAATTCTGGCCGTGAACTTTGTTGGTCATTGTCCATACCCACATATCCCTTTATCTGTTCCCACTCAAGCACTACACAGCTCTCTATTCCGCCAACACACCGACAGTCGTTTTACTTCTCTCCTCTTCCGCTGCCCCCCTCCCGCTGTCTAATCTCTTGAGAGCACCTAGCTGCCCTACCCTCTCTCCACCTCATCCCTGTATGCTCCCACGAGCGGCACTTCATCATCCCCCACTCCTACCTTGCCCCCCCCCTTCCCCTCCCTCCTCCTTACCCCCGCCACCCTGATCGCTTCTCCCATCGTGCACTGCTGCTCGCAGTCTGGCTTTGGCAGCCAGAGACTGCAGTCACATTTATGCAATCTGCATTTGTGAGACTGTATGTGCGTATGTGTGTTGTCTAAATCTGATGAAGTCTTTTTTGCCTGAAAGTTTACTTGTTTGACAGTCTTTTTGTCATGCCTATCTGTGACTCATCCTTTTCGTAATATTGCCATAAACACAAGTGGATTATACACTGCACAGAGTTACAACTCCTTCAGAATTACCTGTCGGCTGCTGGAGGGGACCCTGCTACAGCGGTGCTGGCCAGGCACCTCTCCCTCACTGAGGCTGCTGCACAACCACGCCGGCTCCCACACGGCTCCTGGCAGCACCTCCCCCTGACTCAGCTGCTGTTGGCAGAGCAGAAGTAAGCAAATTAGCAACAGGCACCATTGTTCTTCTTGCTGCTGTTGTTGTTTTTTAAGACTGTTTTGACACAGCTGTGCACGCTAATCTATCCTGTGCAAGTGTTTTCATCTTACAGTAACCTACGTCGATTTGAAATTACTTACTGTACTCGAGACTAGATCTCCATCTACAATTTTTAGCTCCACACGCCCCTCCATTACAAAATTGACAATTCCTTAAAGCCTCATGATGTGCCATAAACTTCTTTTTTCCTCAGTTCAGTTCACTACAACTTCATCATTTAATTTATCTACTTGTCTAATTTTCAGCACTCTTGTGTAGCACAACATTTCAAAAACTTCTGTTCTCTTCTTATGTGAATTAAATATAGTTGTCCATCTTGATTGTTATTTTTTTTTAATTGTACACCTTAAGGCATTTTGGCCACAGCCATTCTCTTAAACACATTTAAAGTCTTGCTACACTATATCTTGTCAATTACTACTACTACCACTACTATTGTTATTATTAGATGAAGAGGCTTGCACAGGATAGAGTACCATGGAGAGTTGCATCAAACTACTCTTTGGACTGAAGACCACAGCAGCAGCATCTGAAATATGTACAATTTGACACATCCCATGTCTTTGTGATTTACTTGGTATCTGGATCCATGAACATGAAATAACTAAATAAATAAAAAGAGCGGCTTGGAAGGGGACCAGTGGATGTGAAGGGAGTGAAACAGGATTTAGCATATCTCCTATGTTATTCAGTGTGTACACTGAGCATGCAGTACATGAGTTCCAACAAGTAACAGTGTGTTAAGATTTTAAATGTGATTCTGAGGATATCTGTGGTAAAATCATATTACGGTATATAATTTTGAGCTGAAATAAAGAGCATATAAAATGCAGAGAAATTTGCTAACACTAAATATAAAGTTGAGTGTCAGGAAGTATTTTATGACAGTATTTGTGGCAGTATAGCATAGTACTGGAGTGCAGTGTAGACATAAACAATTTGGTTTAGCCTGAAAATGGCATAAACCAGTGTACAAGTTTGTGATCATTGTCACTAGTCATTATAATTGTCTGTCTTGATCCCTTTAATACCTACTCCAAACTTTTCTTTTGTTTCCTTTACTGCTTGCTCAATATACAGATTGAATAACATCGGGGATAGGTTACAACCCTGTCTCACTCCCTTCTCAACCACTGCTTCCCTTTCGTGGCCTCGACTCGACTCGTACGAGTGTATCTCCGTGGCACAGTTACCTGCTTGCTTCACAAGTTTGCATGACACTGAGCCTTCTGGCTGTAAGTATTCCCTCTTAAATGGTAGACACCCATGGTGCTCTGCTAGCT
The DNA here is from genome assembly GCF_021461395.2 of Schistocerca americana. Taxonomy (NCBI): domain Eukaryota; kingdom Metazoa; phylum Arthropoda; class Insecta; order Orthoptera; family Acrididae; genus Schistocerca; species Schistocerca americana. The sequence continues at coordinate 201,631,696 of NC_060127.1, forward strand.
ATGGCACTGTGCTATCTACTGGCAGACAACCTTGAAACCATTATCAGTATACTATTAATACTTCCCTCATGTACTATATGCTGTCATCGGATCAAAATCGACATATTTACAGGTGCTCTAAATTTTTTTTGAGCTGTGTGTGTTTATATTAACCTGAAACTTAATTAGTTCAGAAGATACTGTTAATTAAAGATTTCACATAGTCCAAACTTTCAGTGCAACTTATAGCCAGACTACTACAAATTTTTGGGATATGTTGATAGGCTTTGGATCACTTGATTTTTATGAATCTAGTGACACCCATATTGGTCAGCAAGGGTCTCTAATTAAGACTTATTAAATTTTCAATAACTGAATTTCATCATACAAGATGAATCCCATCATCATAAACCTGGGGTTCCAACTGAATAGGTATAAATTATTACTGCATACTTCATTAGCTGCTGCTCATACCAAACAAAACTTGATATTAGTCTTGATTGCCAGCAAATGACAAAAATTCTAAACCAGAGAATTTATAAAATAGTATTATTGAATGAAAATTGCAAAATATTGTGGAGCACTCATGCTATTTCAGTCTGCCTGCTCTTAGCCCCTGTTTAGTATTGCTTCAGTCCAGCTAGTTCGCATTTTAGTCTAGCCTCAGGACCCATTTGCACTAGCTCTCCATTCATTTCATTAGGCTGAGAGAACATATTTTATAATTATGAGCAATATATATAAAAATGACAGTATTATTAAAAGGGCAGTTGTTACTCGCATACAGCAGATATGCTGAGTTGCAGATAGGCACAACAAAGAAACTGACAGAAAGTAAGCTTTTGGCCAACAAGGCTCTCATCGGAAATACACACACACACACACACACACACACACACACACACACACACACACACACAGTCTCTGGCTGCTGAGGTCAGGGCTGGCCTATCTCCGCTATATAGTGAGCTGCAACTATCCTTTTCATAATAGTGACATATACCATCCTGGGTTTTCTGTTGTTTGATACATTAAAATGTGTGTGTTTCAGTTCAGTTGAATTATTTTTGTGACTAGTAACATTTCTGTGACTTCTTTACTTAACTGCTTGTGAAGCAACTTCTGATCTGTTTGTCAATTCAGACTGAGAAATATATTTTATAGTTATAAGAAATGTATATTAAAAATGTGTGTATTTTGGTTCTGGTGAAAAATTTTTATTGCTACAGTAACACTTCTATGAGTTCCTTAGTTGACTCTGTGAAGCAACTTCTGATCATTACCACTAACTACATACATACTACATACAGACTTGGTCATCACCAGTAGGATCTCAAGGACATTATTAAAGAAAGGTGAACTTCACTAATTGAACTTCCAATTTTGAAATTTTAAAACAAATTTCTAGCAATTCACTTTAAGAATAGAATCTTACAACAGCAATTTCAGATTGAGATTAAGTGAAACTGCACACATACCAAAGTTTTACATCATGACAGGTAGGTCTAATAATGTGACAAGTTTGTGGTACTTACACAGAGATGAAGAGATTTTCACTGAATAGATCAGCATGGAGATCATCATCAAACCAGTCTTTAGGCAAAGACCACAACAACTAAAAACAAGTTCCACATTTATGAATCCCAGGAGATGAAGAATAAGACATTGTGTAAGTAATGTGAGATGAAATCCACAATGCCACTGAGAAAGGAAATGCATCTGCACATGGTGGAATTTCAAAACAAATGAATAATGCACATGTAAATGACTGGTTGCTCTAGTGCTTGAATCAAATCAGTGAAACTGTCTATTACGATGGCTTTCTTCCCAAAATTATTAGTTTTCTTTCGTGGCGTTCCAGCAAACGACACAGCTTATTTTCGCGTTCCTTCCTTATGTGTCCTATTGTGGCGAGGCTGACCGTTGCATAAAGTTGTAGCTGTTGGATTTGGACTGGTAATATTAGCCAACAGTTCTTTTTGGGTCGCCTCTTTAACACACATTGTAATAATATTAGAGAGGATTGAACACTCGTTACTCCGCAAATACCTCCTCTTCTTCGTATTCTGCATATTTTCTTGCAATGCTGGGCGATTATCCATCACTTCTGGATACCGAAGTATATCAGTGAGTGTACAAAGTTAACTGACTGACACTGGGAGCACGCCGATCTACGCCGCTAGACAGGTAAGGGGTAATTGATTTTGGGTGCCCCTGTAGGCCAGTGGCAGGGTTCTTCCGGGAAAGGCCACTGCCCCCACCAAAAGCGCTGCTCGCTCTTGAGCAAGACAAGTACCAAAAACTGAAACACCAAAGTTATTTTTCTTCACAAGAAAGGAGAGAGACAAGACATAATAACCTATAAACCTGTCACAGTTCTCTCTGTAAAGCAGAATCATTAATGTTAATACAAACAGCATAAGAAAAATTATAATTCAATGAGCCAAAGAACAAGGTGGCTATACAGTTAATAAAAGAAAAGCTGAACTGTATGCATACAGCCAAGGGGGAAGTATGGTCATTGAATTTCAGAGTAAAACCATTTACACTTGCATAATAAAGTCAGGCACAAAATTCAATACAGCTACATCAGTGAGTTGAGATAAGATCTCAGCATTACGTAACAAATACCTTTCCCTTCCTGGTGTAATGAAAGGATTTTGGGGTGGGATCTTGTAATCTTACTTAGAAGAAGAATGAACTGAAAAGAACAAATGGCTTCACCTCTTCTGCACCACATTGTCATGACTTGAAAGAATGGTCCCGTATGACAAAAGAAGTATGAAGTGCAGTTACTGGTTGAAAATACAGTAATCAGTTTCAGATAAAAGTTCCACACTATGCAGTTTTCACCTAAACCCACTAGGAAAAAACATTACAATAACAAAGATAAGTAATAAATAAGATCTCAAATGAGCAGTGTGATGCTATGTACATCATACCTCTTATGGACAAGAAGTACGTGTTACTTGGAGAATGGAGAATCAAGAGTAAAATCTAATATCAGTGAAGCTACACAGCTCCATGCCAAATGTGAGATTTTGTTAGAGCAATGGAACACCTCCAATGTAACCATTTCACTGAAGGGGGAAAAATTATTGTACGGCATTATTAGGTGGGTGGAATTGCTCAGCCATTTGGTGCAAGTCTTTCTATTTGATCCCACTTGGTGACTTGTGCATGCTTGTGATGAAGATTAAATGAAGTGATTTGGACGATAGAACAACCCAGCTCCCGAGTGAAGAAAATCTCGGCCCTGACTGGGAATCAGAACTCAGTACACCACAATCTAGGGACAGTGACGCTAACCCTGAGATCATCAGTCACAGAGAGTTCACAGATGAGAATCCAAATAACAAGGGTGGATAGTGTACCTGGTACAAAGTGTGATAGCCTGCCTTTTACAAAGACTACCCAGCCTTTGGAAATGTCTTGAACTAAGTACTCTATGATAAGAAGAGCAACTATTCTGAGTGATAATTTCTTATGGTATTATCCCAAAAATAGTGAAGTACAGGCTTTGGTCAGTGTTTAAGTGGAGCAAATGTAAGAAGTAATAACCTGTTAAACAGTTGCTGCAGCAGTGTACCTACTAAAAGAGTTAAAAACAGTTCAGGTTACTTAGGGATTAGCTAGCAAAGTACATGCAACAAGAAATGCCAATAACAAAATCTGTATGTGTTCTACCATCAGAAGCAAAGTGGAGCTTTTAACCTTGACCCAGATGTCACAGAACCTAAGTATTATGTCTCACAGAACTCCAAGTAACGACTGGAACTGAAATGTCTCAAATTGATAGACACACATAAGCAGCAAGTTACTGCAGAATTTATGTTAAAACTCTTTGCATTCTGTGGAACTGAAATTGCTGCAAATAATGTGTCAGTCATACTGCTGTCAGTTTATAGACTCGTGAAGGGAAAACTGCGTGTTCTTAATCAGATGCAACAACATTTGAACCAAATATTTTTTAAAACAAAGGATTTAACTATCACAGGTGATTTTAATATAAATTTATTGACTGAAAATATTAGCTAGAGCTAGATCATGTGATGGAATCACTTAACCTAACTACGGTAGTTAACTTTCCTACTAATGTAAAAAGTAGCTGGAGAGCCCAATTGCCAATAAATATTCATTGACAGAGGCTGGAGAAGCTGTATGATTGCAAGCCAAATCCTCAATGAACTGTGAGTTCGTGACAGCCAGCTGCTTACAGAAAATGCATCAGCTGTCTGATACAGCTAAAGATTTATTTAAATCTTCCATGTCAGTGAACAATGACACCCCAGAAACCTTCCATGTTGACTTGTAGTAGATCACCTGCAGTCCTATATACATGACAAGGGATGCTTATGACAAATTTAACCTGTTCTCTAATGAGTTTGAGTCAGTGTTTGAAGCTGCATGTCTAAAGAAAAGAAATCATAAGAAACAGTCCTCACACTACTAAAAGGAAACACTGGATTACCAACAGGATCAGAATTTCCTATAGAACAAAGATAAGTTTATGGGAATTACTAAGGATATATGATTATCCCATTAAAAATTAAAAATTATGTATATGACATCTGAAACTGATGACTCCAGCAACAAAGAGAAAAAAATGTCAAGTTATAAAAAGAGAGTCTGGGAAAAAAGTAGAGCGCATGTCTGATTGAGAAATAAATCAGGGTGGAAATATAATAAAAAACAAGGAGTAAGTTGCTAATATCTTCAATATACCGGGTGATCAAAAAGTCAGTATAAATTTGAAAACTTAATAAACCATGGAATAATGTAGATAGAGAGGTAAAAATTGACACACATGCTTGGAATGACATGGGGTTTTATTAGAACAAAAAAAAAAAAAAAAGTACTGCCAGATGCATGAAAGATCTCTTGCGCGCGTCATTTGGTGATGATCGTGTGCTCAGCCACCACTTTCATCATGCTTGGCCTCCCAGGTCCCCAGACCTCAGTCCATGCAATTATTGGCTTTGGAGTTACCTGAAGTCGCAAGTGCATCGTGATCAACCAACATCTCTAGGAATGCTGAAAGACAAAATCAGACACCAATGCCTCATCGTAACTCTGGACATGCTTTACAGTGCTGTTCACAACATTACTCATCGACTACAGCTATTGTTGAGCAATGATGGTGGACATATTGAGCATTTCCTGTAAAGAACATCATCTTTGCTTTGCTTTGATTAGATGAAGCGCCATCTGTCGAACATTTTTTGAACGTTTGTACTTTTTTTGGTTCTAGTAAAACCCCATGTCATTCCATGCATGTGTGTAAATTTGTACCTCTCTATCTACATTATTCCATTATTTATTCAGTTTTCAAATTTATACTGACTTTTTGATCACCCAACAGTTACTGAGAAAACTGGCCATAAAGGCTCAGTGAGTGCTGCAGTAGCCCTTTGCACAAATCTAGCAGCACCAAAGTCCATCAGATGCACGTAACTCCCATCACTTTTAGTGACATCAAGAAGACAGTCAAAGAGATGAAAATTGTTCAGAAAAAAGAACACCTTGAATTACTAGAGGCAGGCCTGTCATATTCACAGGACACGTACATAAGTATGATCTGCAGAAATGATTAGCATTTCAGTCACCACAGTCCAGCATGTGTCCTGTTGCCCAGTAGGCACAGGGTCCACCACGGACACTGACAACTTGTTCCATGCACAATGGCATCAATGTGTATAAGGTGCAAATGGTGTCCTGTGGTATAGCAATCCGAACTGCATTCACCATGTTCCAAAGTTCGTTTGTGGTGGTTGGCTCTGGGTCACGCCACTGCACCTGTTGTTTCACCGTACTCCATACCTTTTTGATGGGCAACAAGTCCAGTGATTTAGTGGGCCAGGACAAAAGACTGGCCTTCTGTGACACCAAGAAGGCATTTGTTCATGCAGCAACATGTGGTCATACACTGTCTTGCTGAAAAATGGCACCTGGAATATTGTGCAAAAACGGTATGGCTATGGATTGCAGGATGTCATTCACTTACATCACACTGGTCACAGCACCCTAGACATGCACCAACTGTGATTTGTCGCTGTACCCAATAGCACCCCACAACATAAGATCTTGAGTTGGCACACTATAAGATCTTGAGTTGGCACTGTATGCCTTGTGCCTTGTGCAAATGCTGTTTCCCCTGTCTGTGTTAAAATGAAAGACAGCCATCATTAAAAAAACAGAACCTGGATTCGTCTGAAAACACTATCTGCTGCCATTCCTCTCCCCAGTGACGCGTTGTTCCATACACCATTGCCATCTAGCATGTTTCTGCACATTTGTCAAAGGTAGGTGGAGAAGTGGATGACACATACGTAACCCGTGCCACGATAAATAGTGACAGACTGTCACCCCTGATAGTGTACAATGTGTTACACTGTTGCATCAGAGCTGAGGAGGACACAGATCTGTCCTACAATGCCATTTGGATGAGGCATCAGATTTTCTGGGGGGTGGCCTGGGTGGTGTATCCTGACCCATGTTATCAGGATCTACAGCCTTTAGTGAACCATTCTGTACATACCCGTTGCACTGCTGAAGCACTTTGTCCCACAAAAGCAGCATTTTCCAGGATGGATGCATCACATTCTCTCATGCCAATAATGCAGCATCTTTCGAACTCACTGATCTAATGCATACATCTATGAGGCAACCTGCACATTTGCTCAAGTCACACTGATCCATTACCTTCAGTTTGTAGTGACAATAAGAGCCACAGCCACATTTTACTGTTGGTGGTGTTGCACTGCAATATCGATGTTGACCTTGAACCCAAGGGCTGACAGGGTTCAAATGCTAATCATTTCTGCTGAACATATTAATGTCCACGTCCAGTGAATACAAATATCCATCTCTGGACATCAAGGTGTTCTAGTGCAGCCCCATCTTATGTATTAAATGAATCCCTGCACAACATACTGTCCCACTGAGATTAAAATATGCTTGTGTGAAACCACTTTTCAAGGAGCTTTTCAGATGAACCATTTATCACTTGAACAGCCATGGCATTCTCAGTCAATGTCAGTTTCGTTTCTGGCACGGGCTATAAACAGACAATACTCGTTGCACCTTCACCAATACTGTAACAGTAGACTGGCATCAATCAGAATCCTATGTGAAGTTTCTGAGGCTTTTGTCTGTATCAGCTGAGAAATTATTCTGGATCAAAGAGAGGTTTAAGAGGAACACAGTCAACACTGGAGTGCCACAAGGTTACAGCATTCAGTGCTGGAGCCCTTCCTGTTTCTTGTGTTATAAATGACCATCACAGTGAGCAAGTTCATCCCCTCTGCAGGTGATACGTCTTTCCTAGTGGTGAAGCAGCTAGGAAACATCAACAAACAGCATATTTAATAATATCCTCAAATGATTTAGCTGTAATGGATTCTCCCGGAATGTCAAAAATAAAGCACTCATTATGTATCATTTTGGTGTGTGACAGAAAAAACACGAGGACATAAATATAAAATTTAATGGACAAAAAAAGAAAAGGAATACAGCAAGTGGACTGTGCTAAGTCCTTAGGCATCCAAATTGATAACAAATTGCATTGGTCCTACCATATCCTAGATCTGGCAAAAAGATTTCATTCTGCAGAATATTTCCAGTGCATAATTGCATCATCTACACATAAGAATGCCACCAGAGCTGCTTAAATGGGATATTTCCATGCACTGTTGTCTAACAGCATCAGCTTTTGGTCATAATCAGTCCATGGCAAAAAATATTTGGCACTCAGACAAGAGTTATATGCATTCAATACGAGACACTCTTCCAGTAACCTGTTGGAAATTACAGGTTTTTACAATGACATCTTACTATATCTTCTCCCTCATATGTGTCATTAATAAAAAGTACTCTCTTTTCAAAACTAGATGTGGATATCATAGCCACAACATGAGGTCACACCTGAACTTACGTAATAATAACACAAACTCTACCCTTATGCAGGAACTTGTCATATTTAAGTACTTTATTTATTTTTGTGTGTTATGATGTTGCCCCACCATGAACCATGGGCCTTGCTGAAGTGGGGTGGCATATGTGCCTCCATGAATCAGACAGCCATGCAGCAGGTGCAACCACAACAAAGGTGTATCTGTGGAGAGATCAGACTAATGTGTGCTTCCTAAAGAGAGGCAACAGCCTTTTCAGTAGTTGCAGAAGCAACAGTCTGGATGATTGGTTGATTTTGCCTTGTAACATTAGCCAACATGGGCTTGCCTGTGCTGGTACTGCAAATGGCTGGAAGCAAGGGGAAACTACAGTCATTACTTTTTTCACCCTGAGGGCATGTAGCTCTGCTGTGTGGCATAGTGATGATGGCATCCTCTTGTGTAAAATATCATGGAGGTAAAACGGTTCCCCATTTGGATCTCCAGGTAAGAACTACTCAGAAGGATGATGTCTTCAGAAAAAACAAGACTGGCATTCTAAAGGTTAGATTGAGGAATGTTAAATTCTTTAATCTGGTAGGTAGATGACAGAATCTAAAAAGGGAAATGGAACTGAAGTTAGATACTATGGGAATTAGTGAAACATTGTGGCAGGATGAACAGGACTTCTGGTTATGTTAGTATAGGATTATCAACACAAACTCAAGGAGGGATAATGCAGGAGTAGGCCTAATAATGCACAAGAAAATAAGAATCTGGATAAGCTACTATGAACAGCATTGTAAATGGATTATCGTAGCCAAGACAGACATGAGCCCCCCCCCCCCCCCCCTCCCCTACAATAGTACAAGTTTATATGTCAATTAGCTCTGCAGATTAAGAATTTAAAAAAAATGTATGATGAGATAAAGGAAATTATTTAGACAGTTAAAGGAAATTAAAATTCATTTGTGTTGTGAGAGTGGAATTGAACGTAGGAAAAAGAGAAAACGGAACAATAGTAGGAGAGCACGCAGTGGGGGAGGAATGAGAGAGGAAGCCACCTGCTAGAATTTTGCATAGAGTGCAACGTAATGATTGATAACACTAGGTTTAACCCTCTCCACTCCCAACAGTGAATGGCACTTGACATTGCAAATTTTGGTTTTCACTCCAATGTTGAGCCTTATTCGACACAACTTTTTGTAGCTCTCACATACTCCACTCTCGAATCAGACTATACTAGGCATGAATGCTTCATAGTACTGCCATCTAGGAAAGACTTTGTTAACTCATTATCAAACTGTAGCAGATGTGACTGCTGATAATCCCAGCACTGAGCATCCATAAGCTGCAAACATGAACTGTAGCAGGTGTGCTGATAAAAAGGTTGTAACTGTTACATTCAAGATAGTGGGCATGAAATGTCTAGTTCTTCACACACAGTCCTTTCTGAGGAAGAGATGATGTTGGCAGTGATTCATTTGTAAACAATTCAAGAGAAATGGTGATGGGAGCAGTCCATCCTGAAGAGTTTCACAAAATATCACACGGTGAAAAGATTTGTATTGTAATGGTTATGTAAATATGTTTGGACAAAGGCACATTTTCTATTTTAATATATACCTTAACCATTGGTCAGTGGCCTCATCGTTTCCACCAAGAGATTTGTGCAGTTCTCTGTGGCATGCTGACTGCCCGGGTGACAGTGATTTAAATAAGAGTGCATGGAGATGCCATGTGTCTGCATTACAGAGTACAAAGGGTTAAGAATCACAAAAGAATTTTGTAACAATGGAAACGACCTGGGGATACTGATAGGTTTCAGACATATTATATAATGGTATGGAAGAAATTCTGAAATGAGATTTTAAACTGTGAGGCATTTCTAGGGGAAGATGTGGACTCTGACCACAATTTATTGGTTATGAATTGCAGACCAGAACTGAAGAAGCTGCAAAAAGGTAGGAAGTTAAGGAGATAGGGCATGGATAAATCGAGGGAAACAGAAGTTGTACAAAGTTTTAAAGGGAGCTTTCAGCAACACTGGGCTGAAACAGGGTAAAGGAATGTCACAGGTGATGAATGGGTAGCTTTGAGAGATGTAATGGAGATAAAATAATGGGACAAAAAGGTTACTTTCAACTTGTACAGAAATCAGACTGCAGTTATAAGAGTCAAAGCACATGAAAGATAAGCCATAGTTGAGAAGGGAATGAGACAGGGTTATAGCCTGTTCTTAAGTTATTCAATCTGTGAATTGAACAAGCTGTGAGAGAAAGCAAGGAGATAATTAAAGTTGAAGGGGAAGAAATAAAAACTCCAAGGTTGCCAATGAAATCGTAATTTCGTCAGAGGTGTCTAAGGACTTGGAGGTGCAGTTGAATGCAATGGGTAGTGTCTTGAAAAGAGGTTGAAAGATGAAAATCATAAAAGTAAAACATAGCTAATGGAGTGTAGTCAAATTAAATCAGGCAGTGTGGAGGGAATTATATCAGGAAATGAGACACTAAAAGTGGAAGATGAGTTTTGCTTTTTTGGGCAGGAAAGAAACTGATGATGCCCAAAGTAGGAAAGACATAAATTGCAGATTGGTAATAACAAGAACAGCATTTCTGAAAATGCAAAATTTGTTTACATATAATACAAAATTTAAGTGTTAGCAGTTTTTTTCTGAAGGTATTTAGAGCATAACTTTGTAACAAAGAGAAACATGTATGATAGGCAATTGAGACGAGAAGAGGACAGAAGCTTTTGAAATTTGGTGCTACAGAAGAATGCTGAAGATCACATAACAAATGAGGAGATACTGAATCAAACCAGGAAGACAAGAAATTTATGGCACAACTTTAAACCGGGGTGACAAGAAATTTATGGCACAATTTGACTAAAAGAAGGGATTGAATGATAGATTACATCCTGAGAATCAAGGAATCATAAATTTTTTTGGCAATGGGAGAGGGAAGTAAAAATTTATAAAGACATACAAAGGCTTGAATGTAATAAAGAACTTCACATTGATGTATGTTGCATTAGTTATGCAGAGATGAAGAGGCTTTCACAGGACACAGTAGCACGGAGAGTTCCATCAAACCAAACTTGTGACGAAAGGCCACAACCAGAACCTAATCTGACATTAATTGATTTGAGTAATACCATGAACCTACCTACCACATTGTACACTGTAGTGTAACATGCATTATTTGTGAGAATGAGTAATGTTCCACTGAAAATACTCATGTTGCCAAAAGATGGTTATGTCTCTTATAAACATTTTATGTAGTGGGAAAAATACACTGTGTTTGCCCTGATCTGTGATCTGTGCACATGGTGCATATGCAGTGATGTAACATTGCAGGGGCAAGGCAAAGTATGGTGAGTGTGGTAGCACTTGCTGAATGTGGACATTTATGGCTTGGTGCCGCCCCTTGAAGGTGTCAAGAACACTTCAGAGAAATCGGATATTCTACAATGTACACATTCAAGACAAATGAAGATTTTAAGTCTTAGATCTTAACCCAAGTGCAATGTGGTCAGATATATTGATTGATGTATTTGAATTTATGAGTTACTGATATTTTGATCTGTCTTCACAACTCACATACATAGTTGAAACAATACAGAAGATTAGTTTTGAATATGTGTTAAGCATTCAGTAGCTGGAAGTAGTGAGATGCACTCTTACAGCATCATCCTACCAGGAGACAAAGTCAAGAGAAATAAGATCGTGCCCAGCTGTGGTACAGATTAGCCACACCAATATAACAAAACAGAAACATCGCTGTATTGGAAGAAGAATAGTCAAAGCTAACTTAGACCATGTCACTCTGACAGATCTGACACACTGTTTTACCTACTCACGGTGTTACAGTCAAGTTGACACACACACACACACACACACACACACACACACACACACACACACAAAGAAAGGGAAACACTGCAACACTACTGTATCCATTATAGAAAATTTTACGAAAAATTCTTGCTTCTAAGTAGTATAAGAATACTAAGTCATTTCCCATATCCTAGCAACTCTTATGTTACTGGGATTAATTGAACTTACAGCAAATTAAAAATTAAGTGAAACAGCAAAAGGGAAAATTTGCAAGTCATTAAAAATGTCCAAGTTATGGAACAGAACAGCGAATATGAATTAACAGTTTTTCTGGGATTTACAGATTTTGAGGAACTGTTTGATACAGTTTCCACAAAATCTGTACTGATACCCAAATGAAACAAGCCACTGATTCATCCTATTTTAGTGTAAAAATCTGAATGGTTCTGCTATCATAATTACTACCTCTCACTACGACATGGTACAAGTTTTACAATTATACACTACTGGCCATTAAAATTGCTACACCAAGAAGAAATGCAGATAATAAAAGGGTATTCATTGGACAAATATATTATACTAGAACTGACATGTGATTACATTTTCATGCAATTTGGGTGCACAGATCCTGAGAAATCGGTACCCAGAACAAGCACTTCTGGCCATAATAATGGTCTTGATACGCCTGGGCATTGAGTCAAACAGAGCTTGGATGGCGTGTACAGGTACAGCTGCCCATGCAGCTTCAACACGATACCACAGTTCATGAAGAGTAGTGACTGGCTTACTGTGACGAGCCAGTTGCTCTGCCACCAAACACGGGTGCGACCATCATGATGCTGTAAACAGAACCTGGATTCATCCGAAAAAATGACGTTTTGCCATTCGTGCACCCAGGTTCATCGTTGAGTACACCATCGTAGGTGCCCATGTCTGTGATGCAGCGTCAAGGGTAACCACAGCCGTGGTCTCTGAGCCGATAGTCCATGCTGCTGCAAACGTCGTCGAACTGTTCGTGCAGATGGTTGTTGTCTTGCAAACGTCCCCATCTGTTGACTCAGGGATGGAGACGTGACTGCACGATCCATTACAGCCATGCGGATAAGATGCCTGTCATCTCGACTGCTAGTGATATGAGGCCGTTGGGATCCAGCACGGTGTTCCGTATTACCCTCCTGAACCCACCGATTCCATATTCATTGGATCTTGACCAACGCGAGCAGCAATGTCGCATACGATAAACCGCAATCGCGATAGGCTACAATCCGACCTTTATCAAAGTCGGAAATGTGATGGTATGCATTTCTCCTCCTTACACGAGGCATCACGACAACGTTTCACCAGGCAATGCTGGTCAACTGCTGTTTGTGTATCATAAATTGTTTGGGATCTTTCCTCATATCAGCACATTGTAGGTGTCGCCACCGGCGCCAACCTTGTGTGAATGCTCTGAAAAGCTAATCATATGTATATCACAGAATATTCTTCCTGTCGGTTAAATTTTGTGTCTGTAGCACGTCATCTCTGTGGTGTAGCAATTTTAATGGCCAGTAGTGTAGTATTCTTTCTCATCAACAATATGGTAGCCTGCTGACTTTTTTATGATTGTCCTGATCTATAACACTATTTTGCACTTACAGTAGTTTACATGTAACTGGCTCAATCTCTTCCAAACATGCTCCTCTCCACACTCGTACAACATTTTATCACTTCCGATACTCTTCCTGTAGATGGGTGCGTATTTCCAATCCAATCCAATCCAACCTTCACTTGGGCTGCTTCATAGTTCGGTTAGCTGTACAAGACTTGTTTCACGAGCTCACTATATCTACAATAGTTTTGCTCATCCAAGGTGAAAGTGAAAGTTCCCTGAAAGAGGGTCTATCCTCAGAGGGAGAGAAAGCAGCGGCTGCCAGACTCACCGTGTCAGCAGAGGACGAGGCATCACGTTGCGGCCGCACTTCTCCCCACGACAGTGAGTCCTGGCTCTGCACCTGCTGGAGAGGAAACCACATGAGCTGTAGGTGCTACAGGAGTAAGGATCGTACAGACCTACAGTCACTACTCTGACTGGGAAGGGAAGTGAGAGTATCACAAAGGTTGTTAATGCACATTCCACCATACTTTTCTTAGTCTTGGTGAAAGCATAATCAAATACTATATTTGGCCACAGTGGGAACTAAATTAACTGTGCAACTGTAAACTGTGAGTGTCAAGTAGTATGAGGGCTGTCCAGAAGGTAACAGAAAATTTGAAATATAACATTAACAATATGGAAAACCCAAATTTTATTATGTATATATTAAAGGTATGCTCTAAAGCCATTTTTTCTACATAATCAATCACCGTGCACAGCTCGTGGTCTCGCGGTAGTGTTTTTGCTTCCCGAGCACGGGGTCCGGGTTCGATTCCCGGAGGGGTCAGGGATTTTCACCTGCCTCGAGATGACTGGGTGTTATTGTGTCATCTTCATCATCATCATTCATCCCCATTGTGGTCGGAGGAAGGCAAGGGCAAAACACCTGCACTAGGACCTTGCCTAGTATGGCAGTGCGGGTCTCCTGCATCGTCCCCTACGCTCTGTTACGGAGTATGGAACTTCATCATCATCATCAATCAATCACCATTAAAATTGAGGCTCTTATTGTACTGTATTTGAGAACATGGCACACAAAACTACTGTACAACCTGATATATACAGGTATTTCATATTCATAACTTATCTCTTTAGTCTTTGCATTGTCATTTGGTTCTGCATAGATATTTCCCAATTTTGATTAATTTTCAATTCTATTTCTTTCATTTACAGCTTCAATATAGTAATTTTGTAAAATAATAATGTCAATCAGCAATATGCATGTATGGAGCAATGCATTGTTCACATCATCTAAATCTTAAAATTGTCTTAAAAAGATGATAGTTTCATAAAAATTTTGTTCATTGTAAAAAATAAATATAATAATAAAAGTGTGTGCAAATGTTAAATCCTTTAGTAAGTAAAACATTGCTGAATTACAAGAAATGAAAGATGAATGTAGATCTGTCTGTAGTTTCTACAGTAAAAAGAAATGTTAATGAATATTATGATTGTGATTATCTTAGTTAAAAATAACAAGTGATACAGAATAATAAATCAGTTGTGAAATTACTTGCATTTTACAAATTTAATTATATCATAAATAATAACACAGAAGGAAGCTTAAATTCACTCTCAAAAGTTATCAAAGTTAACACAGCTGTGACTGTGTAGGCCAGTTCAGTTCAGATTGGTTTGTCTTCAGCTCAGTATGTGTTTGTCCAAGTTGATATTTGAGTCAAAGTTGGTGGCTGTGAAGATATTTGCAACTATGCCTTGCATCTGCCAAATATAAATGAAATATTGTAAGAGATGTGTGTTTGTTTATTATGAAATAAAAACCCAGCACTAATTAATTTTGCATCTAAGTTTAATATAAGAAGTTTTTATTACTGATCTAGCGAGGTCCACTTTATTCTCAGCATGTGGGAATATTTTTTGGGTATTTGGCAATTAAACCATCTGCTGAATTAATTTTATAAAAATATTTAATTTTTGGTAATGCTGTGATGCAGTATGATTATATTAGACTAGGTACAGGCAAACTAGTCAAACTCCAGTCCAAAGTAATGCACGTTGTTTCATCACAGGTATGAATATGCTATCGCAGGCAATGTGATAAAGTCCACCCCTAGTAGCTGAGTGGTCAGCATGACAGAATGGCAATCCTAAGGGCACGTGAGTTTCAACGATTTGGTGAGTCAAAATGACTACTTACAACCGATCTAATACGACCCTGCAATTGCAATTTGACCGAGAATTCGTTAGGCCAACGTCCTTTGAAATTGAGAAATGGATGTTTAGTGAACTGAGGATAAAGGACAATGAACTTGAAGGACTGATGCTGGACTTCACAGTAAACAGTCTTTTCATTAAGTTAAAAACGCTTGTACGATGTGAAACCTTGGTCACCACCCACAGTGGCACATGGAAATTCACGCACAGAGACAGTGGTGTGACTGACGTAAAAATCTCGTATGCTGGTTACGGTGTGAGGCACTTGAAGGTCTACAATCTGCCTTTCAAAGTGCCAGACGAGGAAGTTGCACAATGTATCAGACTGTATGGAGAAGTTCTGTTGGTGAACCGCGAATTTTGGGGAGCGGGACACAGATACAAGGTCGATTCAAGCGTCAGGGCTGTGACGCTGGTGTTAAAGAAACACGAGCCATCTTTCGTGACGATTGGAGGGCACAGGGGAGTGGTGCAGTACAATGGCCAGCCCCAGATGTGCTCCTTATGCAACTCCACAGAGCATATGCTTGCAAACTGCCCAAGAAACAAACGACCGGCGCAACTGCCACGGCAACTCAATACGAATGCCGAGCAACAGAACATTACTGGCAGCTACACCAGAGCTGTAGCTGGAGACGGGCCACGTTTAAACGAAGAGCCGGTCGTAGCCGTAGCAGCCACAGAAGCGACAGCGGAAGTGGCAGCCCCGAGAGCCGCCGCCACGGAGGTCCAACCGGCTGCCCCACCCCCTGCCGCCATCCCGGCCCCGGCCGTGGCCAGCGCAGATAGCACGGGAGAGAAATGTCAGCTCACGCATACTCAAAGAGTCAGACGAAGAGAGGAAGGACACCAACACAGAGTGGCAAAAGCCGACAAAACTGAAAAGGAAAGGCACCAGGAGGAGCCACAATAACGCAGAACGGATGGAGACATCTGATGGAGAATCATCAGACGCACCACCCGCAAAAACCGTAACGCACACCAGCAAACCCGAGGACGTCGTCCTACAGCGTGACCGGCCACAGCACATGCCTGACCTGCCCCAGCAAAGCGCCCGACACCTCTCATATTAAATTCACAGTAAAACAACGCACACGATCCTCTCATGCAACGTCAATAGAATGAGCTCTTCAGTAAAATTAGACGCCCTATCAGAGTTCTTGCAGCATAGAACCGCAGACGTAGTTCTCCTGCAGGAGGTGCTAATGACTCAAATAGAAGAGGTACCCAGATACAAAGTTATCAGCAACATCGACCCCGAAACCCGATTAGGGACAGCGATTATGATAGGAGAAGAAATAGGGACAGGGGAGCCAAAACTAATGATAGATGGAAGCGGGATCGCAGTAGAAATATCAGGAACGGAGTTCATAAACGTTTACACACTGTTGGGCTCAAAGAACAAGAGGGGGAGAGGACAATATTTCAACGAACGCATTTGCGAACTCCTCCCGCACAATGACACCAACATTGTGCTAGGAGGAGATTTTAACTGCATAGCTGTGCCAGAAGATCAGATCCCAGTACCGAATCTATGCATGGAGCTGCAAGAGCTCATAAGGAGTCTAAAACTTGATGACCCGTGGCGTCTGCTTAACAAAGAGAATACAGAGTTCACTTTTCACTACAACAGGGGGAAAAGCAGATTAGACAGGGTGTACGTGAGCAGAGAGTTGGCCGCCTCTGTATCGCACGTAGAGGTCTGCCCAGTGATTTTCTCTGATCACTGCGCATACGAAACCAAAATCCACCTGCCGAGAAGAAAGACCGCTGCACAAAAGGTGAGATGGAAACTAAACGTCAAACACCTCAAAGACGAGAAACTACGGTCGGAAATCTCCGACACAGTAGGGAAATGCTCAGAAAGACGTCACGCATACAACTCCACTATAGAGTGGTGGACAGAACTTGCCAAGCCAGCGATCAGAAGAGCACTGATCAGATACAGCGTGGAAAAAGCGTACTGGAAGAAAAGCACAGCAGACTTCTATGCACTCTGTCTTAAGGACGCACTGAATGCCCCTGCAGACAACCCACAGTTCCAGATGTGCGTGAGAAGATTAAAAGCACGTCTGCTCAACATGAAACGGCAGCGAATGGAAGGCGTCATCGCTCGCAGTCAAACGCACGGCGTCGTCGAGGATGAGCCTGCCACACTGCACCACTTAGTCAGGGAAAGGCAAAGGGCCATCAGCAAGGTTATCTCCGAACTCCTCGATAAGGGCGGAAACAAGCTGTCCACAAAGCGGGAAATTGTGGACCACGTGGAAAACCACTTCGAAAAGCTCTTCAGAAGCGAAGAGACGGACGATGCCGAAACGGCAGACATCCTGCTGGAGACACGTCGGCTCTTGACCAATCAAGACCGGGTGCTACTGACCGAAAACGTGACGGAGGATGAGGTGAGAGCCATCCCCAAAGACAGCGCAAATGGCAGAGCACCAGGAGCCGACGGCATCCCCAAGGAATTCTACAGCCAGCTCTGGGACCTAGTAGGAAGACATCTGACAGAAATGGTGAACGAAATCCTAAATGGGACAACAGTACCGGTCTCCCAAAAACACAGGCAGCGAAACACATCAAGGAGTTCAGGCCCATAACCTTGCTGAATGCAGATTACAAGATTGCTGCAAAATGCCTCGCAAATAACATCAAGACTGCGTTAATGAAGGCGATCAGCCCATGGCAAACGTGTGCAGTGCTCGGCAGGAGCATATTCGACGCCGCCTCCGCATACACAGGCGTGATTGCGCATGCCGCCACCAGCAGAATGACCGCAGCAATAATTTCTGTTGACTTCCACAATTTCGACAGGATCAGCCACCGAAATCTCCTGCAAGCGTTAACAAAACTCGGTCTTGGACAAAAATTCACCAAAATTATAAGAAACTTTCTAACGAACGCCACATCGATAACAACTGTGAATGGATGGACAGCAAAAAGAATACAACTAGGGAAGTCAGTAGGACAAGGCTGCCCATTGCCCATGGCCCTCTTCGCGGCAGCGCTTGACCCACTGCTACGTAAACTGGTTGCAAGCCTGCACGGTTACCAAATTGGGCAACAGAAGGTCACATGCATGGCCTATGCCGACGATGTGGGAATCTTTGTCAACAACGAGCAGGAGATAGACGAAATAGAACCGATAATCAAAACATTTCAAAACGCATCGGGAGCAAGGGTCAATCCCAGAAAAACTGTGCTGCTCCCCATTGGCAACGGAAGTCTGACCAACAACAGGGAGTGGTATCGAGAAACTGAGACCCACAAAACACTAGGGATACAGATTCAAAAATGCCCACTAAATATGGAGACACAAAACTGGCGAACGACCCTACATACAATACGAGGGCTCACCAGGACTCACTCGAGTAGACATCTAACATTAGGACAAAGAGCAGGATTGATCAACACAACGATCCTGTCGAAAGCCTGGTACGTGGCACAGATACTGACTGCACCAACAGAAATCGCACGGGTGATACAATGAGCCATCTACTACCTGCTGTGGAGGTGGGAGATATTCAAAGTATCGCAAGCGATGTGCTCAATGAAGAAGGAGGAAGGAGGGCTGGGGCTGGTGGATGTCAGGACAAAGTGTGCTGCACTGCTCCTCCACAGAGAAATCCAAATGGATGGGAGGGCAAAAACAAAGACAGCATCACGGCCTGCCTAATAAACATCTACAGGCCACGATCGGAAGAAGCACCGGTAGACACCAGTCACATACCATTTAAGATGTGACACATCAGGCAACTGATCCTCAATAAGAGCTGCGCACTGCCCATCATAACAAACCCGCAACTAAGGACGGCGAAAAACATCTACGGCGCACTAAGAGGGCAAACACACAGAACAAGAATCGAGATAAAATCTCCAGAGCACGACTTGCCAGTCGTCTGGAAAAACATCTCGGAACAAGCAATACCGGAGCACGCCAGATCTACGTGGTTCAAAGTAGTGCACAACACCGTACTGACCAACGAGTGGCTGGCACTAATCCATATGAAAGAATCACCCACCTGTGAAACCTGCAACGAAAAGGACACTGTAGAACACCGATTCCTATACAGGGCAACCAGCAACATATGGGAGACAAGCAAGAAAATACTAGCCCACATAAACAGAAGTGACGCAAGAAACATCCAAGTCACAGCTCTCACCGTCCCTGATGCAAAACCGTTCCCTAGGCCAAAACAAACGGCCATGATGTGGATACTCGCCATGACTGCACACGCAGTCATTACCAAAAAGCAGTCAGACAGCATGCAGTTCCTCACGGACTTGTGGGAAGAGCACAAGAAGTCAAAACAACATGCCAAATACTGCGAGACCTCCCACAACTTCCTGGAGATCCCACTGACCGCTGCCTTCAGGGACGCCCTGTCTGCCACCACGTGACGTGTCCGCCACCACCATTGCCGTCGCCGCCGCCACCGTCGCTGCCACCGCCACCGCTGCCGCTGCCCACTGCCACACAACCCCCCCCCCCCCCCCCCATGCGCTTGTCGCAGTCACAGATGCCCTCCCACACCCCAAAAGCACCAACAGTCAACAGTGATATGTGTGTTAAAGTGCTAAAGTGTTTTAAAAAAAAAAAATGTGACAGTGAAAAGTGATTTAACACGTAAAAGTTTCCAATATCGTGTCAACATAACCATAGCTCCGAGTGTTGTTCCCCCCCCATCATGTGCAATCGTTAGGTGCACGCAACTGTGAGTACCACAAAACTATTACAGTTCTATCAGTACAACAAACTAGTGATTCACATGCTTATATATGTCTCTCTTCCATCACGAATAGTTTCCTCCTTTTAGTCCTACTCTCCCGCACTACTTGTATTAAACTAGCTCTACAATCGCATTGTATAATGCTTCCTAGTGTATTGCTCTTTGCTCAATCTGAAAAAAAAAATAGGTTTAATAATTCGCTAAAATGGTAATGTCCCTTTCTTTTGTCATGGATTGTTTAATATGTTAAGATAGTTTTTCATGAGTGTTTCCCCTGTGGATACCAATTTACTCATCAAACAACAGCTGACAATTGATACACTTGTTAATATTTCCGTCAAACTGATTTCAAGTATAGTGCATATCCCATTAAGGTTTCGTTTTCAAGACCTAACGTAAAATGCCTCCCCCTTTGTTTTCTAACACAAGAATTAATAAGAAGATAGTAATAATTCAACATTATCTTAAAATGAATAGAGCACATCCACAACTCAAAATATGTATAAAAATAATAACAATAATAATAATAAAACAACTAGTAATAAGCAGAATTTCCATAAAATAACTTTTATTTATTAATTATTCTGTGTAAATAACTAGATCATACAATCAATGCCTATTCCACATTCCTTCTGCCACATGTACAAATGTAGTGTACAAAGTCTCAGAAAAATCTGAACTGCAACAATAAACAGTACAAGAAACCACTAACGAACTCAGACTGACAGACTTTTGAAAAATATTTTTTAAAAAAAGCACCAAATGATATAATTACCTGGACAGTAACAGAAAAATAAAAGTAAAGAATGGATTGTCTCGTCTTTACAAGTAAAATGCAAACTGTATTTGTAAAATGAAATTTGTTATTTTGTAAATAAAAGTGTATATACGTTTAAAAAAAAAAGGTTCAATTCCCAGCTGGGTCGGAGATTTTCTCCACTCAGAGACTGGGTGTTGTGTTGTCCTAGTCATAATTATTTAATCCCCCACGACAAGCAAGTCGCCAAAGTGGCGTCAAATCGAAAGACTTGAACCAGGTAAATGGTCTACCCAGTGGGAGACCCTAGTCACATGACATTTACATTTTTAATGTGATGAAACTGGGCATCGTATAACAGTTGCACCAATGTAGAACACAAGCTACCACTTTAATGATGAACATAAAATCTCCTACTCAGGGGTGACTTATGTGTCTTTTGTTTCCGAGTATGATGAGGGTACAGAATTTTTGCGGAATTAAATTAGAGATTTTTTTTGTCCTTAAGAGTCAGAGTTGCAAAGTTTTCTGTACCCTCATCAACAAGTGAGTAAAGATGTTGGTAGTTAATTTTATGTTAAAAATTATGTCTTTTAAATAATAGACCAGTGCCTATTTTCATACATATATATTATGTGATAGTACAAATATTTGTTTTGTGTTGTATTATTATTTGTTTGAGGCAGCTAGAGTTGCAGTTCGCCAGCAACTGCTTTTACATCACAACAAGATTGGCATGGAACTTCAAAAACACCACAAGGACTGCACAGTAGGTGGTGTTGAAATTCACCAATGAGGATATTTTTCAGCAATGAATTTATGAGGTTTATAAAACATCTGCATAATTTTTTAGCATTAATTGATGCTTCCGCACTAAAAGTGTACCTGTACATGCTCATTTAAAAATTTTTGATAGTTACATAGCCCAGTGGAAAATTATTCCAAGAACATGGAAGATAAGTAATAATTCAAAATTTGAAAATGAACTAATATATTTTGATGATTTTGCCACTCACAATTGTCATAGCACCGCAGAAATTGGCTTTCGAGTACCTCTCAATCACCTCTCATTGTGCCCTGAAATGATAAATGTCCTACCCACCATCCTTCCCACCCCTCCCACGGTGATATTGTGTGTCCATCGAGCCTACACAATACACTCATCCATCCATACACAACCCCTGTTCCCAACCCCTTACCTCATGGCTGATACCCCTGTAATAGACCTAGATGCAAGACCTGTCCCATACATCCTCCCACCACCACCTACTCCAGTCCAGTCACTAACATCACCTATCCCATCAAAGGCAGGGCTACCTGTGAAACCAGTCATGTGATCTACAAGCTAAGCTGCAACCGCTGTGCTGCATTCTATGTAGTCAAGATAACCAACAAGCTGTCTGTCCGCATGAACGGCCACCGACAAACTGTGGCCAAAAAACACGTGCACCACCCTGTAGCTGAACACGCTGCCAAACATGGTATCCCTCATCTCAATTACTGCTTCATAGCCTATGCCACATGGATCCTTCCCACCAACACCAGCTTTTCTGAATTGCGCAGCTGGGAACTTTCCCTGCAATATATCCTACGT
The DNA here is from genome assembly GCF_021461395.2 of Schistocerca americana. Taxonomy (NCBI): domain Eukaryota; kingdom Metazoa; phylum Arthropoda; class Insecta; order Orthoptera; family Acrididae; genus Schistocerca; species Schistocerca americana. Next base: position 201,654,294 of record NC_060127.1, read on the forward strand.
TCCCGTAACCCTCCTGGCCTCAACATTCGTTAGTCACTGTCCTCACCCATCCAGCCTCCTCCCTGTTCCCATTCCAGCACTACACAGCTGTCATTTCACCGCCACACCCTGTCTTTTAATTTCTTTTATTTTTATTGTTACTTCTCTCCTTTCTGCTACTTACCCCCTCCCCCTCCACACCTTTTCTCCTACCTTCTAAACTGCAACACTTCATTGTCCGCCACTCCCACTATACTATCCCCCCCCTCCCTGCCACAGCCTCCTCCTTACCCCGTCATGCACTGGTGCTGCTGCTTGCAGTGTAGTTTCAGCTCTCTGAGACTGCAGACATGTGTGTGCAAGTTGTGCTTGATTGAGTGTGTGTGTGTGTGTGTGTGTGTGTGTGTGTGTGTGTGTGTGCGTGTCTACTGCTGACAGAGGCCTTAATGGCTGAAAGCTATAATTGTGTGAATCATTTTGTTGTGCGTATCGCGGCTCAGCATCTCCGCTATATGGTGAGTAGCAACTTTCCTTCTCCTGTATTGTTACATTCCATCCTGGATTTTCCATTGTTTGATACTTTAATACAACTTATTTAACAAAATAATGTACAATAACATTACAACTTTTTATGCACATTAGAGTATATTATAACTGGTTTCTGGACTATTAAACAAAGTAATTAAAATTTGTATAATTAACAACAAATTTTCACAAAAAATGTTTCCTCTAGAGCCACCTGAGTCTAAACAAGTATACTTACCTTTACATAATACATTAAAAATCATTTGTTGTCAGGAATCTGCACAAAAAAACTAACAGCACGTAAAACATGAAACTGTTAGTGCTGCAATGAAAGCTTATATAATACCTAATTTTTGGACTTGATTGGTGTTTGGAAGCACAATGAGTTGAACGTGTTCACATATGAAACAACATGATCTATATGATTGCAAACAGGCCAAGGACAGTAGTACTGTAAATTTGTTTCATCGCAGATGAAGTCACAATAATTAATAGAATTGCTAATGAAACAGCAACAGAAAATACGATCAACTTACGAACGAGTGTTGGACGCTGAAGAACTGTGTAACACTTCATAAGGATATGAAAAGGAATGATCGCATAGGTTCAGTTACAAGTAAAAAGGTGGCAGACTTCAGTTGTTTGGCAGAATACTGGGGAAGTGCAATCAGTATACAACAGATATTGCTTACAAATCACTAGTGTGACCCATTTTGGAAATTTGCTGAAGTGTGTGGGACCCATACCAAATAGGACTAACAGGGGGTATTGAACTTATACAGGGTAGGGAAGCACGATTGATCACAGGTTTGTTTGATCCATGGAACAACAGAATCACCTGGAGTTCTCATAGCCAATAATTTGAACACTACACATTCATGCTGTATTTAGGCCAATGGTTGTGCTTTAATTTTGAGCTCTCTGTGACATAATTTTTCAACAAAGTAATGTGAGGCTTTATGTTGCATGTGCTGTTCTCACCTGCCTCAGTACAGAGGATGTTTGACAAGCTCTCAATGGTACGTTCTTCAGCTCTCTCACCCATTGAGACCATCTGTTACAGATTGGCAAGAGGTTGGCATGCCACCTCTGACCAGCCACTACAACTGATGAACTCTGACAGAGTGTTGAAGCATTATAGAATAATCTACCCATATTGGTCATCAAAACACCTCCCTCCTCAATCCAAATTCTCAGTGCCATCCCAGTCTGCCTTAAGTTCCCCCTCGCACACGAACACAATTTCTGAGACACTCCACGTCCTGAAGTAGCACTCTGGTGCCAAACGTAATTGTGGATCTAGCCTGAAACCGAGGAGCAGGTACTTATACAAATGAAATGATACAATTTCAGAGACTTTACTAGTCTCATACAAATATGATTTTTAAGGTATCAGAAAAGTCTCTAAAATTGTGTCATTTCATTTGTGGGGGCACCTGCACCTGGATTTTGGGTTGGATCCCCATTTACAATTGTCACTGAGGTGCCATTCCAGAACATGGAGAGACTCGGCAATCCTGTTTGTACGTAAGGGGGAATTTAAGGTAGACTGGGGTGGCAGTGAGAATTTGAATCGTGGAGGGAGGCGTTCCAGGGTAATCTGTGCAGTTGTGCGCACCGCTGTGCCGAGGTGGCTCAGTGGCTAGCACCCCTGCCTAGTAAGCAGAAGACCTGGGTCCAGTCCCTGGCCTCAGCAAAAATTTTCATGCTTCAGTCTATACACAGAAAATAGAAAACTTCAGACCAGTCTCAATCCTTCCTGTCTTTTCCAAAATAGTTGAGAAAATTATATACAACAGGATTATAAACTTTCTTAACAAACACAACCTGATGTTTGAAAATCAAAATGGATTCCTAAAAGGTAAATCAACTAGCATTGCAGCTGCTGAGCTAATTGAAGAGATGTTAGGGGGTATCAAAAACAAGGAACGTGTGCTAGATGTATACCTAGACCTGGAAAAAGCCTTTGATTGTGTGAATGTTGACATCCTATTAGACAAGCTATGAAACATGGGCATTAGAGGCGCTGCTTATGAGCTAATAAAGTGTTATATGAGCAATAGAAAACAGTTTGTTCTGCTTAAAATGGAAAGTGGTGTCTACAAATCAGTGATCGCGTGCATAAAATATGGCGTGCCCCAGGGCTCAGTGTTGGGCCCCCTTCTGTTCTGGATCTATGTAAATGATATTAAATACTGTACTATAAATTCCAAAATTGTTCTGTATGCCAATGACATGTCCATTGTGTGTAAAAAGTAATCGTGTAATGAACTAGAGGCCGAGTGTAATAATGTGCCAGAAGAAATTGTTCAGTTTTTTAATGAAAGCCACTTAAATGTAAGCACCAGTAAAACATGTTTGATGGAGTTCAACAAAAGTAGTTTGAATAATGAAATTAAATTATACATTGGTAACGAATTGGCAAAGAAAGAGTCTAGTGTAAAATTCCTTGGCATAACAGTCCAAAGCAACCTGAAATGGGACACACATATTGACTCCCTAGCAACTAAGTTGTCGAAAAATATATTTGCAATCAGTACTATTAGCAAGTTCTGTAAAGACACTGTAGTCCTAAAGAATGCATACCATGCTCTTTTCTCCTCTCACTTGAACTACAGTATTCAAATTTGGGGGGGGGGGGGGGGGGGGGGGCAACAACCAAAGCTAATCTAGATAAGCTACTCATTCTTCAAAAAAGGGGTGTGAGAATAATCTGTGGAGTAAAATATAGGGAATCTTGTCGCAACTTGTTTCCAAATACAGAGGTGTTAACTGTTATAAACACATACATTCTCGAAGCCATATTACTTGTGAAAAGACTGCACCCAAACACTTATTCAGATTTCCACCTGTACAATACTAGAAATAAAGAAATATTTTACATTGGCATTCACAGAACAGCACTTTATGAAAAGGGGCCTCAGTACACAGGTATAAAATTAGCTAATGCACTGCCTAGTGCAGTCATGGCTCTTCCTACAATTAAACTGAAACATCAGCTTAAGAAATTTTTAGTAAAACATCCTTTCTACGCATTAGAAGAGTACCATACTTATATGAAGAACAACAAATGCTTTGTGAAACTATGTGAATAGAAATCAGTAAACATCTTATTGTAATTCTGTTGTAAATTAATGACATATTCAGAAGTGCTTCACTGTTCTTTGCTTTATCCACCCAGTTTATTTTCTCCATTTTCCTCCAAACTTAGACCTCTAATGCTTCACTTCTGTCTCTTCCTCTCTTGTCCAATGTCCACCTTCACAGTTGTACAGAAAAAAATTAATGAACTTTTTTAATTAGCTCCAACCCTAATTTGCTGCAATTTGTAACGTACTCTCATTACATTAGATTCACTTATTGTTGTCCATTTGTCTATATGTCAGCATGACTCTATAAGAACCCCTTTTCTCAGAAACAGGTAGATGTATCATGTTACAATTTATGTCACATACTAAGGTCTACTTACTGCGGTCCCATGGCATTGTAAAAAATTTAAGTTTCTCCATCAATACAATCAAAAGATACAGGCATTTATGTCACACACTTTGATACTCGCAAACTCATTCATCAAAATGCTAACCTGTTGACCTAGAATGATGATGTTTGGCGTGAAGCAAGGTTCCTTGGTACAGCCAAAGAAAAAAAAATCCAAAAAATGTTAGTATCACACGAAAAAAATATTTTTTGTTCCATTATCCAACTGTCTGCCTCTCCACATGCTAAGAATCATTTTTCTCAGGTATGAGTGTCTGTATCAACTTGAAATTTATGTTATGTACAGAAGTCTATGGTCCCTTGGTGATGTAAGAAATTTTAGCTTCTACATCAATGCATTCAAAAGATATGGTCATTTATGTCACATATTTTCATATCTTGCTAGTGTTAATATCAATAACAGGCAAAAGTTGTCAAAGTTCTCAATTCTCAGGATGGATGAACTATCTGTATAATTAATTAAGTTTGTATGGAACACTTGGTGCATGAGTCCTACTTGCACTTATATGGATTTTATTCTGTACTCCTGCAATACTTCTTCAAGTCAGGATAGTGTTCTCTGAAGAGATAATGTTTAATCTGCGAGCAGGACCATGACATTAGCAAATCCAACTGAGCTGATCTTCCTGGCTGCTATGCTTACTCCTTTGTATTCTACTTCTAGTGTCTTCATTTTCAAGCTTCCAATATATGATGTAAACAGAGTTTGTTACAGGCAACAACCCACTCTTATGCCTCCTCTGGTTTCAAACCAGTCTGTCTTACCATTTCTTTGCTTCATGGTTGCTCTCTGCAATGTCTATAACTCTATAAGATATTGGGCCTAGGAAACTAGCCATTTATCTCATTATTTACAGCATTACTGGCCAATATGTAATTGATATGTCTTCAAGAGTAACACATACTAAAAAAGGGCATAGGTTCAAGATTTATTTCTCATATTTACTTCACTTCTTTGATTGATTACTAAATTTCAAGTAATGTTGACGGATAGTACAATTATCCTTCAAAGAAAAATGTGCAAGGTGAGTTATTGAGCAAATTTCTTCCTCTAGAGGCTGCAAAATCTTTGCTCACTCAACAAATGAGACATATTTTTGCAGAATTACAGCTAACTGTGAAAGCTAATGAGTTCACACGTGAAATTATGTCAATGCAGTCTCACTGGCTCAGCCATTCACAACAGCAACTGTTACATTTGCTTGTGTTTCTTTCAAAATAATCCTATAAACTGACTATAGAAGGCAGCACCAGTCAAGGGGGAAGTCATAAGATGTATGAACATTGTTTTCATATGAAAATCACTACCTGAACAGTACTCGGGTGTGGTCATTTTAATGCAAAGTTGCAGCCCAAGCTATCCTTTGGCCTGGTCTCCAATGTGTTAATTAGTCTCCTTTCCTTCCAGTTCACCTTCTTCTGTTATATGATTGCCATCATATTATCCCACTTCACTCAGTAAGAGGCCATTTCTAGAACTGTGAAACACAAACTCATTTCTTGTCCTCTTTCTATACAACTTCCACCAATTACTCTTATTAGTCCAATAGCATGTCTTGTATCTCTGCCTTTCCTGAAACCAAATTGTCCCTTCCCTGTATTCTTTTCCATTATATGTACCAACCTAAGATTCAATACTCTCAACATATTTTTGGTTGTACAGCAGATTATACTTAGTGTTCTCTATTCTGTATATTCTTTGGTACTTGATTTTCTGGGGTTTGGAATCAGCAGTGTTTCGACAAAACTTTTTGACCACGTACCACTTTCTCACATGATGCTCCACAAAGCTGTCATTTCTGCCATGCACTTTTCATACATACACTGAAATAATTTTATAAGAAGACCATCCAATCCAGGAAATTTACATTTCTTAACATGTTGGAATATTGCAAACTTTTACTCATAATAAATAGTTTAGGCCATCATGTGAGCTCCTCAGCTCTCTCAATCTTAATGGTCAGTGAGTGACCCAACCAATATCCACAAGTTTCCGATAGAAGTGTGCCAGCTTACCAGATTGGAACTGAGGGAGGAGCTGTAGGTCAGGCCGCTCGAAGAGGTGAGGTACGACTCCACTGCACAGCTGAGGCGGCCCTGCACGATCCGAGCCTCCACCGCGGCACGTGCCTCTTCCGAAGTCTGCTGCCCGGCATCCACACGGAGCGGTTCAGTACGAGTCTCAGTCGCAGCCTCTCTGGCACTGGCAGAATTCGGCAGGGGAGGGCTGGAGCGTGGGGAGGGGCCCTCCGGAGTGAAGCTGAAAGCACTGCGTGGCTCAGGGGGTGGGGACTCCGGGGGTGTGAGTGCTGGTGCTGGCGGTGCCTCAATCCGTGCTGAAACAGATGGATAGCAGTTTCTGGTGCAAATTTCAGTTTTTATTTGAAGTTAATCTTATTATCTATTAAATTCCTTGCATCACTGGGTATATGGTCAAAGATTTTTGTAGCTGAATACCTCACTCCTTTCTGTGCCAAACTAAGGCTGTGTGATGGATGGTGTATGTAATTTCTCCTTCTGGTATTTATGAATGTTACTGTTGCTTTTGAACTGACAACAATTTTCATAAGGGAGTAAATGAATTGTTAGTATGCTTTCTATAACAGGTTCTGGACTGGCATCACATATTATCCTTATTACATGCTTCTGTACAATAAATACTTTCAATCATGCCTGAGGCTGTACTTGACTAGAAGAGAGCCCGTTCAAATCCAGATGGCAAAAAAATTTTCACCATTAGTATTTGGCTGCTAAGGGTAGGCAAGATGATTGTGAGCATTTCCTATCAACAGAATTCGTCCCAATGGCCCATACTCATTTCTGAATTGCTCCAAACTGTACCGTGCATGGAGTGTCATCTGTCTATCAGATGCAGACATTACAGATGATGGTCGCTTTGGTGATATTCAAGAGGAGTAGTCTGTGTGACAATGTGAGGTTTCATCATCTCCCATCTCTTGCATTGTCAATCACAACACATATTGTATATCTAAAAACAAAGATGATGTGACTTACCAAATGAAAGTGCTGGCAGGTCGACAGACACACAAACAAACACAAACATACACACAAAATTCAAGCTTTCGCAACAAACTGTTGCCTCATCAGGAAAGAGGGAAGGAGAGGGAAAGACGAAAGGATGTGGGTTTGGTCTTTAAATATGTCTGCTTGTGTCTGTATATGTGTGGATGGATATGTGTGTGTGTGCGAGTGTATACCCGTCCTTTTTTCCGCCTAAGGTTAGTCTTTCCGCTCCCGGGATTGGAATGACTCCTTACCCTCTCCCTTAAAACCCACATCCTTTCGTCTTTCCCTCTCCTTCCCTCTTTCCTGATGAGGCAACAGTCTGTTGCGAGAGCTTGGATTTTGTGTGTATGTTTGTGTTTGTTTGTGTGTCTGTCGACCTGCCAGCACTTTCATTTGGTAAGTCACATCATCTTTGTTTTTAGATATATTTTTCCTACGTGGAATGTTTCCCTCTATTATAACAACACAGATTGTGTCATACACTATACTCCGACCCACCAAAGTCACCTACTTGAGCCAGTCACCCTAAGACACAACTGTCACACCTCACAAAGAAAACATGCCACAGTGTGTAGTGGAAATCCTTTCCAGATAGATGGCTGAACTACCCCTTCCTGATTTTAAAGCGTCCACCTTCCATTTTACACAGGCATGTAACCCATAAAACAAACAAATTTAGGAAATAGATAGCACTCAGCTTTTGACATTACATTTACATAGCAATCTCATTTATGAAAATGAATTCCCCAGACTTAATTTAGCAATTTAGTTCACTTACAGTTGCAGTATTGTTAATTACAACTACTTAGTTAAAAACTACAGTAGTCTAGTTTGTACTTTTTCATTCATTAACAAGGTATGAAATTTAACTTATAGGGATATAATTTTCAGAGCACAATGAATTACACAGGGTGCTAGTGCTAGAATAACATCACAGCAGTTCTTCAAACCATTTGCTACTTTACAAATGTAGAACAGTTGTTGTTGTTGCTGTTGTTGTTGTTGTGGTCTTCAGTCCTGAGACTGGTTTGATGCAGCTCTCCATGCTACTCTATCCTGTGAAAGCTTCTTCATCTCCCAGTACTTACTGCAACCTACATCCTTCTGAATCTGCTTAATGTATTCATCTCTTGGTCTCCCTATACAATTTTTACCCTCCACACTGCCCTCCAATGCTAAATTTGTGATCCCTTGATGCCTCAGAACATGCCCTACCAACCAGTCCCTTCTTCTTGTCAAGTTGTGCCACAAACTCCTCTTCTCCCCAATCCTATTCAATACCTCCTCATTAGTTACGTGATCTACCCATCTAATCTTCAGCATTCTTCTGTAGCACCACATTTTGAAAGCTTCTATTCTTTCTTCTCCAAACTATCAATCGTGCATATTTCACTTCCATACATGGCTACACTCCATACAAATACTTTTAGAAACAACTTCCTGACACTTAAATCTATACTCGATGTTAACAAATTTCTTTTCTTCAGAAACGCTATCCTTGCCATTGCCAGTCTACATTTTATATCCTCTCTACTTCAACCATCATCAGTTATTTTGCTCCCCAAATAGCATAACTCATTTACTACTTTAAGCATCTCATTTCCTAATCTAATTCCCTCAGCAACCCGTCTTAATTTGACTACATTCCATGATCCTCATTTTGCTTTTGTTGATGTTCATCTTATATCCTCCTTTCAAGACACTGTCCATTCTGTTCAACTGCTCTTCCAAGTCCTTTGCTGTCTCTGACAGAATTACAATGTCATCGGCGAACCTCAAAGTTTTTATTTCTTCTCCATGGATTTTAATACCTACTCCAAATTTTTCTTTTGTTTCCTTTACTGCTTGCTCAATATACAGATTGAATAGCATCAGGGATAGGCTACAACCCTGTCTCACTCCCTTCCAAACCACTGCTTCCCTTTCATGTCCCTCGACTCTTACAACTGCCATCTGCTTTCTGTACAAATTGTAAATAGCCTTTCGCTCCCTGTATTTTACCCCTGCCACCTTCAGAATTTGAAAGAGAGTATTCCAGTCAACATTGTCAAAAGCTTTCTCTAAGTCTACAAATGTTATAAACGTGGGTTTGCCTCTCCTTAATCTTTCTTCTAATATAAGGCGTAAGGTTAGTATTGCCTCACGTGTTCCAACATTTCTACGGAATCCAAACTGATCTTCCCCGACGTTGACTTCTACCAGTTTTTCCATTTGTCTATAAAGAATTCACGTTAGTATTTTGCAGCTGTGACTTATTAAACTGATAGTTCAGTAATTTTCACATCTGTCAACACCTGCTTTCTTTGGCATTGGAATTATTATATTCTTCTTGAAGTCTGAGGGTATTTCACCTGTCTCATACATCTTGCTCACCAGATGGTAGAGTTTTGTCATGACTGGCTCTCCCAAGGCCGTCAGTAGTTCTAATGGAATGTTGTCTACTCCCGGGGCCTTGTTTCAACTCAGGTCTTTCAGCGCTCTGTCAAACTCTTCACGCAGTATCGTATCTCCCATTTCTTCTTCATCTACATTATCTTCCATTTCCATAATATTGTCCTCAAGTAGATCGCCCTTGTATAGACCCTCTATATACTCCTTCCACCTTTCTGCTTTCCCCTCTTTGCTTAGAACTGGGTTTCCATCTGAGATCTTGATATTCATAGAAGTGGTTCTCTTTTCTCCAAAGGTCTCTTTAATTTTCCTGTAGGCAGAATCTATCTTACCCCTAGTGAGATAAGCCTCTAAATCCTTACATTTGTCCTCTAGCCATCCCCACTATGCAGTTTTGCACTTCCTGTCGATCTCATTTTTGAGACGTTTGTATTCCTTTTTGCCTGCTTCATTTACTGCATTTTTATATTTTCCCCTTTCATCAATTAAATTCAATATTTCTTCTGTTACCCAAGGATTTCTAATAGTCCTCGTCTTTTTACCTACTTGATCCTCTGCTGCCTTCACTACTTCATCCCTCAGAGCTACCCAGGAAACTCTCTACAACCTCTGGTTTAGTCAGTTTATCCAGGTCCCATCTCCTTAAATTCCCACCTTTTTGCAGTTTCTTCATTTTTAATCTACAGTTCATAACCAGTAGATTGTGGTCAGAGTCCACATCTGCCCCTGTAAATGTCTTACAATTTAAAACCTAGTTCCTAAATCTCTGTCTTACCATTATATAATCTATCTGATAGCTTTTAGTATCTCCAGGGTTCTTCCATGTATACAACCTCCTTTCATGATTCTTGAACCAAGTGTTAGCTATGATTAATTTATGCTCTGTGCAAAATTCTACCAGACCCAATTCATTTCTTACCCCCAATGTAGAACAGAAGAGAATAAAACATAGCTTTATTGTCTCATAACATACAATTTTAAGTCACTGAATTAATGTACATGAGACTCAACAAAACACAAATATTTTTACAGTTTTTCTTAAAATATCATTAACATAATATACTACATCAACTACATAATTGATACAAATTGACCTTTTTTTAACAACAAACTATAACATCCTAAGTATGTGTTCTCTCCTGACCAAATTTTCAGATTGTCCTTCATGAACTCTTCAATGGAACACAAACATTTCTGCACCAATTAGTCATATAAGATTTTTTATAATGTTTCTAAGTTAATATTGAGCAATTATTTTCCTTTTACTTTGTTGTAAATTTTCACACCCACATTCTGCGGAGTTTTAGCATAAAGTTTTCATGTTGGGTGGACAGCATATAATTATTTTATTCCTGCTGTTGTAATCATCTTAAATTGATTCACTACAAATAAATCAAAGTTACTGTGTACAAATATAATCAGTGCATATATGCAGAGTGAAGGAACATTTAATATACTCAGATTTTTTTTAGGAGTGGGTGACATGCTTTTCTTTGGTTTTGACATTCAAGACATTTAATTTGAGTTACCCCAATTCTGTACCTTATTACTGATTTGAAGTAGCTGTGAAACAATCCTTGCCTTATTCCATGCTGGTAGCATAAGACACCGAAGAGCCAAAGAAACTGGTACACCTGCTAATATCAACTAGAGCCAGCAAGCACACAGAAGTGCCACCAAATGACATGGCATGGACTCGACTAATGTCTGAGGTAGTGTTGGAGGGAACTGACACAATGAATCCTGAAGGACTGTCCATAAATCCATAAGAATACAAGGGGGTGGAGATCTCTTCTGAACAGCACATTGCATGGCATCCCAGATATCCTCAATAATGTTCATGTCTGGGGGGTTTGGTGGCCAGTGGAAGTGTTTAAACTCATAAGAGTGTTCCTGGAACCACTCTGTAGCAATTCCAGATGTGTGGTGTGTCACATTGTCCTGCTGGAATTACCCAAGTTTGTTGGAATTCACAATGGACATGAATGGGTGTAGGTGATCAGACATGATGCTTACGTATGTGTCATCTTTCAGAGTCATATCTAGACATATCAGGCGTCCCATATCACATCAACTGCACACAGCTCACACCATTAAAGTGCCTCTGCCAGCTTGAACAGTCTCCTCTGACATGCAGAGTTCATGAATTTATGCGGTTGTCTCCATACCTGTACACGTCCATCTGCTCGATACACTTTGAAATGAGACTCATCCACCCAGGCAACATGTTTCCAGTCATTGATAGTCCAATATTGGTGTTGACAGGTACAGGTATCATCAAGGGTACACAAGTGGGCCTTTGGCTGTGAAAGTCCGCATCGATGATGTTACATTGAATAATTCACAGAATGACACTTTCTGATGGCCCAGCATTGAAATCTACAGCAATCTGCAGAAGGGTTGCACTTCTGTCATACTGAATCATCCTCTTCAGTCATCACTGGTCCCATTCTTGCAGGATCTTTTTCCAACCGCATTGATGTCAGAGATTTGATGTTTTACCAGATTCCTGATATTCATGGCACACTCTTGAAATGGTTATATGGGGAAATCCCCACTTCACACCTATCTCGGAGATGCTGTGTCCCACTGCTCATGTGCCGATTATAACACCATGTTGAAACTCACGTAAGTCTTGATAACCTGCAGTAACTGATGTAACAACTGCACTACACACTTGCTGTCTTGTCTTATCACAGCACCATATTCTGCCTGTTCACATATCTCTGTATTTGAATGTGTATGCCTATACCAGTTTCTTTGGTGCTTCAGAGTATAATATAACCATCACAAACACTGAGCTATTTAATTTATTTGCTAAGTATCCTATATGTGTGACCCATGATGAATTTTTATCAGGATCAGTTGCTCCTGATGAAGATGATGGAGGAAATTGTTGAAAGCTCAAGGTTTTACCCTGAACTGACAAGGCAAGAAATCTAAGAATGTTTTATACAACAGTGCCATCATCAAATACTTTGTCCTCATGCATTCCTAGGAATTTCAGGCAGCTGGCTTCCTGCAAATCCTGGTTGTTGTGATTGTTTTGAACATCATTTAACTCTTCTTGTTTTGTTTAAACTGCATTAATGGAGTTTTTTCCATTTTTAATTTTAACCCACTTAAGTTAAACGACATACCTAATTTCTCTAAAGTATTTATGATAGTTTGAGGAACTGGACCAGTACTGTTAATTTCAGTGATTAAAAATGTGTCATCTGAAAACAAAACTCAGTGGCACTCAATATTAAGCTGTATGTCATTTAGGAAAAACAGAAACAGTATAGGACCTAAGACTGAAACTTGGGGAATGGTTTTCCATTCTGAAACATAAATTCCTCTCTGATATAATAACCATTATTGGTTTGATAGTATCTAAACCAGGGGTGGCAAACCCTCAGCCCGCGGGCCACATGTGGCCCCTGGAGCACCAATTTTTGGCCCGTGGAGCTGTTTCACACAAATGAAAAATTTAACTTTTATTGCAGTTAAAACCCCCAAAACAGCATTCCATCAACCATATTTCACATCATATCCAATTACAATAGGTAGATCATTGATTCAAATATTGTTAGATTTTCATCTATATTCCTGCTGGAAAAAAATAACTGTGTTGGATTTATTTTGAAAAGTTGCCACTCCATCTTGAAGAAAATACAGTTTGCCTTGACCAGGCAACAATTAGCTGTAGTATGGACTGAGCAAGCAGATACATTTCTTGTGATGTGCAAGTGCCAGGCATAGCCGATAATTCCATATTTAATTTTGCGACAAACTCACAACACTATTGGATGTAAAGTTACAGCCCTTCACATGCATACGAAGTGCACATTCGATTGCAACTGACCTATCATCACATCAGATGAGCCAGCTTATATCTTTTTTACAATTAAGCTGTGGTGCCTGTCTTTAATTTCAGTAGGCTGGCATTTACACACATCAAAAAAAGTTTTGCATCACTTCGGTTCCGTGAGTTCGGGAACCTGTACAGAAAATTGGAATACAGGTCTACATAAACATCATTTCCGCCCTTTCTATTGCTCATGAAAACCACACATTGCATGTTGTACCATCATACCGTGAGACCTTCAGTGCTGGTGATCCAAATTGCTGTCTACACCTCTACCTCTAATACCCAGTAGCACGTCTTCTTGCACTGATTCATTGTAGCATACTATCCTCAAGTTCATCAAGAAACTGTTAGTCCAGAATGTTCCATTCCTCAACGGCGATTCAGTGTAAATCCCTCAGAGTGGTTGATGGGTCACGTCATCCATAAACAGCCCTTTTCAATCTATCCCAGACATGTTCGATAGGGTTCATGTATAGAAAACTTGCTGGCCACTCAAGTCGAACGATGTCATTATCCTGAAGGAAGTGGTTCAGAAGATGAGCATGATGGGGGCACAAATTGTCTTCCAAGAAGATGAATGCCTCGCCAATATTCTGCCAGTATGGTTGTACTGTTGGTCGGAGGATGGCATTCACGTATCGTTCAGTCATTACGGCTCCTTCCTGTACGTCAGTTCCACATAATGCCACTCCAAAACAGTAGAGAACCTCCACCTTGCTTCACTTGCTTCACTCGTGGCTAAGACGTTCAGCCTGACTGGGCTGCCTCCAAACACATCTCTGACGATTGTCTGGTTGATGCCAATTCTGAGCGGTCCATTAGGCATGTTGTTGGGTGCATCTGTACTGCACTGCATGGTGTCATGGTTGCGAAGATGGACCTTGCCGTGGATGTTGGGAGTGAAGTTGCACAACACGCAGCCTATTGCACACAGTTTGAGTCATAATATGACATCCTGCAGCTGCATGAAAAGCATGATTCAACATGGTGGTGTTGCTGTCAGGGTTCCTCTTAGCCATAGTCCATGGGTAGCCGTCATCCACTGCAGTAGTAGCCCTTGGGTGGCCTGAGCGAGGCGTGTCATCAACAGTTCCTGTCTCTCTGTATCTCCTCCATGTCCAAACAGCATCATTTTGGTTGACTCCAAGATGCCTGGACACTTCCCTTGTTCAGATCCCTTCCTGGCACAAAGTAAAAATGCAGACATGATCAACCTGCGGTACTGACTGTCTAGGCATGGTTGAACTACAGACAACCTGAGCCGTGTACCTCCTCCCTGGTGGAATGACTGGAACTGATCGGTTGTCGGACCCCCTCCGTCTAATAGGCGGAGCTCATGCATGGTTGTTTACATCTTTTGGCAGTTTTAGTGACATCTCTGAACAGTCAAAGGGACTGTGTCTGTGATACAATATCCACAGTCAATGTCTTCAGGAGTTCTCGGAACCGGGGTGATGCAAAACTTTTTTGATGTCTGTATTTCATGTATTCAATTTGGTAGGGACACCAATTGACATTAGCAATTGTCAAAGGTAGTAAAGGGACTCCCTACATCTACATCTACATGACTACTCTGCAATTCACATTTAAGTGCTTGGCAGAGGGTTCATCGAACCACAATCATACTATCTCTCTACCATTCCACTCCCGAACAGCGCGCGGGAAAAACGAACACCTAAACCTTTCTGTTCGAGCTCTGATTTCTCTTATTTTATTTTGATGATCATTCCTACCTATGTAGGTTGGCCTCAACAAAATATTTTCGCATTTGGAAGAGAAAGTTGGTGACTGAAATTTCGTAAATAGATCTCGCCGTGACGAAAAACGTCTTTGCTGTAATGACTTCCATCCAAATTCGCGTATCATATCTGCCACACTCTCTCCCCTACTACGTGAAAATACAAAACGAGCTGCCCTTTTTTGCACCCTTTCAATGTCCTCTCCTAGTCTTTCTCTCTTATTTACAGCAACTAATAATGTTATCTACTTGAAATGTAGAATCAAAGCTATTTTAACATGGCAAAATGATTAAGGTATGCTTAGAGACCGTCGCTGAAATTGTGTGTCCAGAAAAAAAAAGGATTTTTCAAAACTAAGCCTGTGTCATCAAACTATTACTAGACATGTAGATGGCATTGGCAGAGAAATTGAAAACAAAAAATCATGCATCTGAGTTTACATTTTATTCTCTAGCTTCGGCTGAATGCACAGATATGGTGGATACCACACAAGTGGCAATTTATGTCAGAGGTTTTTGATGCTCATTTTAACAAACCAGAAGAATTAGCGGCATTGTATCCACTTAAGGCTACCACAAAGTCACAAGATTTGTTGAAAGCAGTTATATTGACATTAAGTTGCTTTTTGTTAGAACTTCACAACATATCAGGGCTAACAATGGATAGTGCTCTAGAAATGGCTGGAAAGCATGGAGATTTAGATAAATAAAAATGAGGCATGCAAAATTGTCATACATCAATACTAAACTTTCACTGCATTATCCATTGAGAGAATTTATGTGCCAAGTCTCCCTAAAAATGTACCATGTCATATAGGTAGTTGTCAAAAGAGTGAACTTCATTATGTCAAAAGGACTGAATCACCATCAGTTCCAAGAATTTATGAAGTCTTTGAAGTCAGAGCATAACAATATATACAGAAGTAAGATGGCTAACCTGTGTCCAAATGTTGAAAAGAGTGTTTGATTTGAAGCAAGAAATACAATCATTCTTTGAAAGCAAGTCAAAGAGACTCATGGAGTTTGAGGATAAATAATGGCTTTCCTACTTTGCATTCTTGGTCAATATAACTAGCCACCTAAATGATGTTAATACTCAACTACAAGGGAAAGATTAGCTAATTAATGTCATGCTTGAACTTATTTATGCATTCCAAATGGGAACAACAGCTACAAACAAAAAATTTCACACTTTTCCTACTTTGTCAAAGTAATTGATTGTCACATTGGCAGCAGCAATTAAATGCTTGATATCTGATTTGAAATATGAATTCGAAAACCAATTTCAAGATTTTGAGAAACATCATCTGCTTTTTTCTGTATTTGCTATGCTATTCTCCATGGACATGAGTTCACTACCGAGACATTTACAAATGGAATGCTGCGAAATGCAATATGATGCACAGTTAAAAGGGAAATTTAATCAAACAATGGAAAATCCATGATGGAAGTAACAATATTATGATAAGGAAAGTTGCTACTCACCATATAGTGGAGATGCTGAGATGCAGATAGGCACAACAAAAGATTTTCGCACTTAAAGCTTTTGGCCAATGGCTAATAGGAAGAAATATCCAGCACTTTACAAAATAAGGTTTAAAAAAATTCAGTATTTGGAAACACTTACAAGTGTGAACAGCTTTTTAGTTGGATGAATTACATAAAATCACAAATGAGAACACAAAATACTGTTGTTCATTTGGGAAACACTGCATGAAGCAACAATTTCAGTTGACATCAATATTGACTCACTCAGTTCAGTCAAACAAAGCCAGATACCCCACTAATATTGTATTTCATTAAATCGGATAATAAATATTCTTACCTCAGATTTGTTTTATTTTCTTTAATAAATGAATTAATATTTGTTGCTCATTTTGGTTCACAAAACAAAAATTAGTCATGCAGCCAGTGGGGAAATTCCCCCTCAAAAATTTGGCCCACTCACTGAATAGGTTGGCTATCCCTGACATAAACCATTCTAATTCAGGGTCCTTAATCTCATATTTTCCCAGTTTACAGAGCAGCTAGCAGTGGTTCACACTATTGTAGGCCTTCGATAGCCCACAAAAAATTCCTGTTTCACAATGTATAGTCATGAATACTTTCCATAATTACCAGTATTTCTCTTTTCTCAAATGGACAAAATTAAAGGGAAAGCTGCTACTCACCATATAGCAGAGATGCTGAGTCATAGATAGGCACAACAAAAAGACTATCACAATATAAGCGTGTGTGTCTGTCATCTATTTTCGACAAAGGCCTTTTTGGACAAAAGCTTATACTGGGACAGTCTTTTTGTTGTGCCTATCTGGGACTCAGCATCACCACTGTATGGTGAGTAGCAGCTTCCCTTTTCATAATATTGTCACATTACATCCTGGATTTTCCAATGTTTAAAAGTACAAAATGTATCTACAAGAACTTCAAGCATTTAATTATTTTTAGAAAAGGCCCACATATGCAGCTACACATGTATTCAACATCTCTTCTGGGCAGTTAAATGTCTTGTGGTTAATATAGTTGATTTTAAGAGTGAATTTATGGCTTTTAAGTAGCTGAAATCTTTCTACTCCATTAAAGACTGTCTTCACAGGTACTGGGATTACATGATTTGAAGGACTTGAAAAGGAAGTAGTAATTGAGACAGGAGTGAGAGTGGGTTGTAGCCTATCCCCCATATCTTTGAAAACAGTACAAGGTTATGAATTAAAAGAAATTAAGGTTTGCTGATCACATTGCATTTCTCACAGAGAGAGTAGAGCGCATACAAAATGAATATCAATAAATGCAAAATTAGGGTAATGGACATGTAGTTGATATAAGTCAGTTGATGCAGAGGGAAACAGATTAGGAAATGACACTCAAAAATCAGTATATGAGTTTCATTATTTGAGCAAAAGAGTCAGTGCAAACACCAGAAGTAAAGAGAACATACACTGAGGACTGGAAATACCAACAAACAATTTCTGAAAAAAAGATATGTTCACATCTAATACAAATTAACATCTTAAAAAGCCTTTACTGAAAATATATCTCTAGAGTGTAACCTTACATGACAAGTAAGCTATATTGGGACTTTCTCATTAATTTAATCAAAGTATGTTCTGTAATACTAGATGTTATGTATGAATAAAATCTCTCTTTCTCAGGAAAGAGTTCATTCCATTGTGTGAACATGCTACAAAATAAGGGCCGACAAAGATTGTTTTCTATCTCACAGCTTGATTTGATCCCAATTCAGTGTTTATTTATTCAGCCAAAAACCACAACCATAGCACAAAGTCCATAATGTGTGGACATGTCACTGTCTTGTCACATGAACTCACAAAAGCTGCACACTGAACAGGCACAAAACATTAAAAATCTCAGGTCTAGAATTCAAAATACCAAAAACATTAAGCATACAGTGCAGCTAACATATGCAGCTTTAAATATCACTTAAAAACATGTGTTCTAGTACGATTTGTTATGGTAAAGTGTTCAGAAATGTCAAGTCAGCAGATAAATAAGCTACCTATAGATTTTATCTTGGTGTTAACTTTTAGTGTCACGCAGTAAAACAAAAAGAAGATACAATATGTAAAATTTTGGCTATAGTGTGATATTCCCCCCTCGAAATCTATGTTGTGGTGACAGACCAATGTGTAGTGTAGCCTGAGGCCCATATTGGTTCCAACTGATAAATGTTACAGCCTTCCCCAGTATAGAAACCATGAGCCATGCCTGACGAAGGTGAAACACATATGAAAAACAACACAAACAAAAAGGGAATGGAAACTTTTTAACTGTGATGCTACAGAAGAATGTTGATGATGATTAGATGGCTAGATTGTGTAACTAAAGAAAAGGTATTGAATTCAGTTGGACAGAAAAGAGGTTTATGGCACCATTTGACAAAAAAGAGGGACTAGTTGATGGGACACATCTTGAGACGTCAAGGATAGCATGGAGAGCTGCATTAAACCAGTCTTCTGACCGAAGGCTTCACCATTCGCCAAGGATGTGAGACAAATTTAGTTATGTAACAATGCTTTGGCTTATAACATATTCTGTATTAGCACTTTTATTTAATGACTTATCATAGATTTAAGTTATTCATTTCCTTTGTGATTACAGAAACTGGGCATTCTTAAGTTTACCTACATTACATTTATACCAGCAAAAATATTTAATATTACTAGAGCAGAATGGCCTCTTAAGGCTACGGTTCAGAAATAGAAAGAGACATACTCACATCGCCACTTGTACATTGTGACACGCTCCCTCACATGCTCCGGACTGGGCGGCGGTGTGGCAACTCTCCCGCCAGCGCCGTACCCACCGCTCCGAGGCGACGGGGACCTCTCTGGCGTGACGACACGGTGGGCAGGCCCGGGCTGGCTGCGCTCTGGAGAGGACACAGGAGTAGGGATTGGGAGGTGGAGAGGGAGGTGGACAGTGGTCACTCCGCTCGTGCGCCTGCTGCGGATCCTCACTGCGGGCGAGAGTGGCGTACGCGTGGGTGACGGCGGCACGCGCGAGGGCGGGCGAGTGGCAGGCTCCGGGCTAGGTGGCGTGTGGTGCCTGGTCGATTCCTGAATGTCACCAGCAGCTTATATTGTAAGGACACACTTGACGACACGTATCCGAAATTTCATTGACAAAGAAAATTGCTTCCGGCCACACTGTTTTTGAAACAATAATTCCTTTTACTTTTTCTTTAAGTAGTGATGGGCCTCGGTGCATTATCAGATCACAGTGACGATTTCTACTTGAAGTTTCTACACCTTTGCTCTACAATAGAAAGCAGCATAAGTGACCCCACCTCCCTTCCCCACAACCTTCCGACTCTGTGCCTATTGGCATTCTAGTCCCTGCACACTCAGCCTGACAGCATTCCTCTCTCTGCCCATCCATACACTACTATCCCTTCCCCTTCTCTTTATCCTCCTAATTGCTGCTAGTATCCCACACGACAGTTGCAATCTGGCCCGAGCTGCCGGAGTTGGCGGTCATGTATGCGTCACGTGTGCTGCTTGTGTGTATGAACGGTATGTTTTTCTCTGCTGTGTCCAAAAGCTTTATGTAAGTGTCTTTTAATTGTGCCTGTCTCCAAGTTAACATATCTTCTGTACGGTAAGTAGGAATTTATCTCTCCCTATGTAATCGGCACTTAGTTTTACAGCAGTTTCCCTTTCTCAAATCTTACAGTTAATTCTAATTTTGGATTGAATGTCAACACATGTTTCTTTTATTTCTCCATCATCTCTTTTACAAATTTCTTTTAACCTGATTTATTGACACTTACATGCTGACTAATATCATAATAGTGATTTTGTTTTTTAAGGGGGGTAGGACATCAAACGGGCCGACTTTGAGCAGGAGAGGCACCACAGGACATTTCAATTTCCACTGTGTATACTTTTACAAATAAATTCATAAAACTATGTCAGCATGACCAGGAAGGATTCAGAATTCACACTCATAGCAGTGGAAGTTCCAAAACATAACAAAGTAATTTTTTTTACATCTGAAAGTTCATCATTTTTTTCTCTTAATAATGGCAGCATTTGTTGCTATAGGTACACTTTTCTTCATAAGTAAGAGAGATTCTTCGATGAATTTTGCACAGCATACAAACCATACTTAAAGGTGTATGAAACTCTAGAATTTTCCAAATCTATTAAAAACTGTGGTAAAAATTGAGGTACTTAACTATGAAATTTGGCACTTCTGTGTATTCACTACTCTCTACTACTGTGTATTCACTAAAGTATGCCTCACTCTATAGAGTACTGCCTTGCCACATGTTATCAACTTTGATCCATCCCAGAAACTGTAGAGCACATCCAGAATGCTGCTGCGGGTCTCAAGATCTCAGTTGCAGCACAATCTGAATCTCATATGAGTACCAGCGTAAAATAACCCACAAAAGTTTCCGCGGCGTTGACTGTGGGATAGACAATTCTAGTGATACTGCACAAGCCCTAGCATTACCCAACACATGTGCTGCATGGTCAGTTACAACAACAGCAAATTCATCAATAACTTCCTCTTCCAGGTGCCACACCAAGCTCACATGTGTTTTCTAATTTCATTATCATCGTCTTTAAACCATTTAGTGACATCAGGCCTCTCCTCTGACGTTTCAATCAGCAACACACTCTCAGTGCAGCACTGTAATTCCTACTAAACACGTAAAACAGTTTCACTAACAGCGCGCAGTCTCTCTTCCCGATAGCCATACTGTTCACTTGTGCTATGGCTTGTCAAATGACAGCGTGGATGTCATAATGTCAAACAAACTGTGAAAGCACTAGATTTACAACTGGTGGCCACAATTCAAACTAATTCTTTTCCAGCATAAATCAGCTCTACATTAACACATTTGCATATCTATCAAGTAGTGCTACCATATGATAATTACAGCCACCACTGGACCTCTGTGACTAGCTGCACTTAATTATAACCACACGGTTTCAGAGGTACAGAACAATGGGCACACACTGGGTGGGACTCCATGTGTGAAATACCTTGGCATCCAGGTCAGTAATAAACTCAGGCAGCACCTGCAAGTGGATAAGTTCACCAAAAAGTTCATTTGTGCCTGCTTTACACACAGAAATCTCTCTCAGCATCATGAGCCACAGTGGGACTGTTAGCAGACTTTTGGATACCGCCCTATGGATTAATTTCTGTAGCAATGCAGCTGTGGTCAAAAAGGTATTTATTCTACAGAAGTGTGCAGTAAAAATATTATATAAAGTTGATGTCTGAACATCTTGTTCAGGCTCCTGAATGAACTTTGTATTTTTAAACTTACCAATCAGTACATTTACTGCCTAAGGATAGAAAAATAAATTAAGGAAGAACTTTAGAGTTAACAACCACAATGCAAACAGCAAACATAATTTCCATAGACACTGCCCATCCAAAAATTCCAGAGCACTTCATGGGATTCATACAATGATTATTCTACAAGATTAGAACCTGTAGAGTGATTTGACATTTTGTGGACCTAGAATGTTTATGACAAGCAAATATGTGTACGCAGAGATCTGTGAATTCTTCCATGGTACAATAAGCTTTCTCATATAGTTGCTGCTCATTCATTCATTTACACATTGAAGCTGTCACGAAGGAAAGCCTCCGAGGGAGTGCACTGGATGTACTTATACACCAACAGTCAGAGATAGCTAATTGTGAATAGTGCAAACCAGTTCATAATGATGCTGTGGGAATTAATTCTAGATACTTCTTTCAAAATTTGTTCAACACAAGGGTACTGCACATATTAGTGGAAAATTATTTATTTTAAAAACAGAAACTTCTCTTCCTCCTACACTGCTTAACTGTTCTTTCTACTTACTGATTCGTAGATTTCTCCAACGTAACTGATGTCACAGTACACTACCAACTGCCTGTATTGCTCAAAAGTTAAAAATCTATTTAAAATGAATGTTAGTGTTAATCATAATATCACTGAGCCTAATCATTTTAATAAATTAGGTACAAAGTGGCTAATTAGGTACAATTTTGCTTTGGTTTTAAATAGTTATGTATTTCCAATTTACCACCTGGTGTTTGCAGGAAACCTGTTGAAAACTTTTGCATCAAAATATAAAACTCCATTCTGAATCCCACAAAGTCAGACAAAAGTCTACAGGGCAATTTGTTTCAGTTCTAGTATTTCAATTAGTGAAACCTAACTTACTCTTACTGTACCAGTAGAAAAATTTGTGCTAGCTCATAACTGTAAGAATCCAAAGTATTCTAAAGAATCTTCTACAAAAAATTCAGTTATTGGCTTTACATGATATTTTCACTGCACAACTCTGTAGAATAAACACTTTCTTATACCTTAGCTATCTTGCCCCAGAATGTTATTTCCATAAAACAGAACTGTCTGCATGTCAACACAATGAGAGAGGTTTCTATGTGCAAACCAGACTCAGTACAGTTTTCTGGTAAACTTGTCCATATGCTGGTGCACCTTCCCGTCTAACCACTTAAACATGGCTTTAAGATCAAAATTACAGTAGCAGAATTTAAATAAACTGCGTCCGTGTCAAAAATTGTAGTTTCTTTTCCTCTTGTTGTTTTCTTTGCTTTTAGCCTTGATCTATTTGTTTCATTTTTAACTTGAAGGTAAAGACAAACCTCTTTTATATCTCGTATAGTGCTAATGTCACAGTTTTGCACATCATTTCAAATCAAGCTGATAACGCTTTTGGACATGGAGATGAATTTGTGATCTGTACTAGACACTGTATGATGCTAGTATGTTCTGAAAACTGTAAAATTCAAAACTCACCACCTCAGGAGTTCCTTGTCTCAGCTTGTCATCCTTCAGCAGCTCGCCATCCACCTGGATCTCTGGGATAGAAGTGGATTTCTGCCCTTCTGGTTCCTTTTCTGCTGCATCACCAAGCACAGAAGGAGTTTCTTGGTGATTTGCTTCTCCCTCCTCATCTTCAAAGTCATCTTCATAGTCGAGTGAGCCACCATCAACACTGCCTCCATCCTCACTTCCATTGTTCGTCACCTCATTATCTGCTGGTTCCTGCACAAGAGATTAGAAATACTACTCTGTGTATCACTAGAAATGGTGTTACTCTGTGCTCTCTCTCTGACTTGTCTGGAATGACTTTATATTACAATGAACAGTTTTTACTCAAATTTCAAATAAAAATACATACTAATAACTTTAGTGGCACAACTGGACCATAAATTTAACAACTGCTGAAAGTAGAAAACCTGCAGCAAGACTAACATGTATGTACGTGTGTGTGTGTGTGTGTGTGTGTGTGTGTGTGTGTGTGTGTGTGTGTGTGTGTGGCCATTTTGTGGTGTATGGTGGAGAGTACTTTTTGTATCACTGTCACTTTCCTATTTCCTCTTCCACTCCCAAATGTTCTGCGGAAAGAATGATTGCTGGTAAGCCTCTGAGTGAAACTGAATCTCTCTGATCTTACCTTCTTGGTCTTTTTTGTGAGATACACAGAGTCTGAGCAAAAAGCATTGACAACAATTTTTTTCTGATGCACTCATATGTCACAGCACACTCGCACCACACATGCTTGATGGTGGGGAATGTCACCTCCAACGTGCACCAAGTGCAAGACATCTGCAAGCATTCGTTCAGGCAACATCGTCTTTCTAGTGGAACCCTGTTGAGTAACTCAGTGCCAGCATAAAATGCAGGAAACGATTGAACAGTGTTATGCAATCAAATTTTTTTGTCAGACTGGGGAAATCTAGTACAAAGACATTGGACATGATTCGAGGATGAAAGCATGTCACAAACGCCAGTCTTTAAATGACACAAGCTATTCAAAGATGGCCAAGACAGTGTGAAAGATGAGCCCCCTATTTGATGGCTGTTGATGTCAAGAACTGACAACAACATACAATGTGTGCGTCAAGTGCTGAGTTCAGACTGTCTGTTAAGTGCGCGCACGTCACAGATACAATTGCTTTGATAAGATGACAGTGTACACCAGCCAGCCACCAGGCAAGCCACTCAAGGAAACTGTAAATCGCATCACTACAATGCACCCAGCTACACCTGCTCCACGGTCACCAACTACCTGATGATAAATGGCATCAGGAAGATTCCCCAACCCCATTACAGTCCCAGCTTAGCTCGAGCAGACTAGTTGTCATTCCCAAAAGTGAAATCCACCATGGGACCCTCAGTGCCATCAAAGAAGCTCACACATGTTCTCTTAAGGACCTACCAATATCTGCCAAACAGGAAGCCTTTGATTCGTGGGTAAGTTACTGTCGAAAGGGTGTCAACACTCGAGGGCTCTGAAGAATTTTGAGGCATTGCAGCAATATCTCAAAGAAATTAATTTTTCTGAAACTTTTCTGATACTTTTTATACAAACCACATAATGGCTGACTCATCTAGGACTGTACACTAAAGGAATTTTAACAGTAAACCATACCATCATGTGCAACAACTCTCTTGTAGTGTGTGCCACTGGAGTTGGCCAAGCATCTTCCTGATGTTTGCAGTTGCTAAATGAATCTGTGATGAAACGAGATGGTCTTCTTTGGACATTTTTCTATTTCGGTTATCAATCCTGTATGGTAAGTGTTGCAGACTGATGAGCATTATTTAAGTATTGGTCGAATCATGGGTCTGTAACCTACCTCCTCCATGGATGGACTACACTTTATAAGGATTCTTTCAATGAATCTCAGTCTGGCATCTGCCTTACCTGCAAGTAGTTTTATGTGGTCATTCCACCTTAAATCAGTCCATTTGCTTACCCCCAGGCATTTAACAGCAGTAAATGCTTCCAATAATTTGTCTACAAATCTGTAATCACACAATAATAGATCTCTCCATCTACTTACATGCAGTATGTCATTTTTTTATGTAGAGGGTCAACTGTCAATCCTCAAGAGGCCTTCATGCATTTCACTACAGTTTTCTAGTGCTGCCACTTCTCTACAAAAGAGGAACACTATCTGAAAAAAATCTCACAGAATTTCAGACATTGCCCTTTTTGTGGTTTATATAATGAAAAATAATGGTTCTGGATCACTCCTTTGGGTATTCCCAAAGTTCTTTTATGTCTGAAGATTTTTCTCCATTAAGAGTGGGATGCTTTTTTCTGTTTACTAGGAATTTCTAGTTGTTCAATGATTTTAAAAAATCCTTCACTACGGTAACAGATGGGAACCAGGAGAAGGTACAGATAATCATGGGTGTTCAAAATTATTAACATGTTTGCCACCAATCATGAGGTATTTCATACCAGATGATATGGCTGCAGGAATTAACAATTATGAATTAAGTTATACAAAATGAGTTTCTACAAAATGTGAGACAAAAATTGTCTGGCAAATATATGCATTTTACAGATTGTTGACATTACACATGGGTATAGTAAATTTTTTTTATGTGGTTGAACAGAATATGGATTTTGTTATGGTCTCAGTTGGACCACATGGCTTCCTCTTTACTATAATTCCTGTTGTTCTCCAACTGACAATTTTACAGATGCTGATGTCAGTATGTTGGCACTCAAGGCTGAAATGACATGAAGAAGCCACTGATCTGCCATGACAGACATATCAAACAGATATACCAATAAGAACACTTGTGTCACATGCAAAGAAACAGTGCTTTAGCATTCACTGCTTCATCTCTACTGAAATGGCATTATGTAGCAAGGTGACAGCTCCTCCACCCTAACTACACAAGTGGTGCATAACACCTATTTGAAAACATCCAATTCATGATGGTCACCATGTAAGAAACAGCTTGATGATTAATGGAAGATCAACAAAGGTTCCATGACCCATAATCAAAGCAAAGCTGCCTCTGTGCCTCTCAGATTATACAGCCTTCCAACGATGCACATTATCATACAACAGCCTTGTTGGATTGAGGCAAATGGGAAAAAACAAATATAAGAGATAAAGGATTTGAAAGCCAAATTAAGTGAACAAAATTGTCATGAAGAAAGGTACAACAGTTCCACCCACATGAATAGGAAAATCAGAAGTTTGTTTGTAGCTGGTTCTAAAAGCTTTGCCTTTCAGACCAACACATCTACACCTATTTACTGGGTGGCCAAATATTTAGCAAAATTGTTGAACACTTTTTTGGAAAAATCTGAACATCATGCATAAAACAGCAGATTTCATTAGAGTGTTGTAAGTTCTTATATATTTGTTAGCTTTGATACCATTTCATTGTTTACAAAAGTACCTATAGTTGATTCTTTGTCAATGGACTCCAGCAAGTGCACTTAGATTGTATTTGATGGCCTGTCTTTTGAACAGATTGGCAGTGCTGTCAAGAATAGTACATTTTCACACCCTATGGGAGATTCCTTTGTGAAAGATTTTGTAGAGGAAATGCTTAATACTGCAGTTTTAGAAGTGACAGAGTTCTGAAGATACAATGATGATCCATTAATATTGTGTTTCCATGTTGAAGAAAACTGATGGAGTTATTGGTTCATCTCAAATCCATTTATGGGAATATATGTGAAATGTTTTTGGACATACTAGCTTGATAGAAGAAAGACAGGTCTCCAGCACATGCTGTGTACCATAAGGCCACCCAGACAGATTTATCGTTTGCAGGCATCCAGCTGCACCATTCTCCTGCTTGCTTTGCTCTGCTTTGCTTCACAGGTCCTGTGTAGAGTATGATGCTGACCATCCCTAAAAACAGCTGGTATGCCATGAGATTATATTCAGGATAAACAAATACTCGTGAGGTGTGATCAAAAAGTAATGAGAATTTTTGTTTTTCTTAAGGAATCTTTATTTATTCATCAACATCACCTTTGTCCCCTTTAAAGTAATCCCCTTCAGATATAATTCACTTGCACAAGCATTTTTTCCAATCTTGGAAGTACTTCTGGAACTCACTTTCCATCATGGTGTCAGCTCCTACAGTGATTCTGCTTTTACCTCATCAGTGGTGGCAAAATAATATCCTTTCCTGGTTCTCGTCAGCCTTGGGAATGGAGAGAAGTTTCAAGGGGTCATGTCTGTCAAATTTTTCCCAAAGCATCACAAGCATTGAGGTGTGATCAAGAAAATTATCATGATGCAATTTCCACAAGTGCTCTACCACAATTCCGGTCATTTTCTTTGGATTGCTTCACACAAACAGCATGTAACTCCTAGGTAGAATTCCTTATTGACCATAAGCCCATAAGGTAGGAACTCATGGTGCAATATCCCATTGTAATCTAAGAAAACAGTAAGAAGAACCTCCACACAGATATTGAACTAAAAACTGTATCTAATCACTTATCTGACTATAAACAAATAAAATGTGGTGTACCCCAAGGATCCGTATTGGGACCCCTTCTGTTTCTTCTGTACATAAATGATCTAAGCTTAAATATTGATGCACACAAATCAATCATATTTGCAGATGACACCACGATTCTATTAAAAGGAGACGACGATGAACAGTTACAGCAGACAGTAAACACGGTCACGAAACAACTTAGCAGCTGGGCACAGAGTAACCAGCTTGTAATAAACAGTAAGAAAACCGTTGCTCTAAAATTCCACAATGTTCCTAACAAGGACATGTCTATCCCATCAGTCTCTATCAATGACGAACCAGTTGGTAACAGTACTGAAACCAAATTCTTAGGACTTTGGCTGCAGAGTAACATCAGATGGAATAAGCATATTGAATGTCTCAATACAGAATTGAGCAAAACATGTTATCTTCTTTGTTCATTAAAATCATGCTGTAGTGAGAAAACAGTAATGAATGCATATCATGCGTACTTTCATTCTCGTCTTAGATATGGGGTCACCTTCTGGGGAAACTCTAAAATAGCTAATAGCACTTTTAAACTACAAAAAACGGCCATTAGAATCTTGTTTGGGTGCAAGCCTAGAGACTCTTGTAAACCCCTGTTTAAGAAATCTGGTATTCCCCCATTACCGTGTGTATACATTATGGAAACCCTTTTGTTCTTTAAATTAAATGTAATAGGCAAGGACCAGAGGCTACAAAAAAACTGTGATATACATGAGCACTTTACCAGACAAAACAGGAACTTACATATGACTCAAATCAGCACAGCACTGTGCCAAAAAGGTACTTTTCACATGGGAGTTAAGCTTTATAACAAACTTCCTGAAAACATAAAAACTATCACTGAGGTCAATACATTTGGAAAATCTCTAAAGTCATATTTACAGCATCACTGCTTTTATTCCATTGAAGAATATTTAAATTTATGAAATGTGTCATATAAATACTTGTGTGTAAAGTGTATTATTGTAAGCTTAAATATGTATTATTGTAAGCTTAAATATGTATGCCTTGAAATTACTTTCAGCCTGTATATTTATAACTTGACTTGCCCAATGTCTTATGCATAAGCTGCTATGTAGACAACAGGACCAATAAAATACAATCTACAATCCACATGTGATTGAGCTTGAAGTTTTTTCAGTCTTAGGTCTTCAGGCAGTTTCCACTGAGACAACTGGGCCCCTGTTTCAATGTCGTACTCATAAACTGATGTTTCATCAACTCTTACAACATTCTTTAGAAGTTCTGGATCATTGCAAACTTCACTCAGCAATTTCTGAGCAATTTCTATGCGACATAGTTTTTGGTTGAAATCCAACAATTTTACAACAAAATTTTCTGGTACATCAAACATCTGAAAAAATTGCTTGGCATAAGCCATAGGCTATGCCAACAGCATCAACGACCTTTCTAATGGTGATCTGGCAATTTTCCTGAATGATTTTCTTTACTTCTTCACAGTGTCACCAGTAATTGGGCATCCAGTGTGGTCATCGTCTTCATCTTTCGACCACCTTTGAAATGTTTCTACCACCCATAAACTCTTGGTTTACTCACAGTAGATTCACCAAAAGCTGCAGTCAACATTATAAGTGGGGGCTGTACTATTCCACTTTTCGAGCAAAATTTAATGCAAATTCTTTGATCCATGCTTTTGAAAGCAGAAATTCACTGAGTACTCGAAAACACGTATAATTTTTTTTACAGACAACACTAAATTAAATATTCAAAACAGTTGAAAATGCAAAAATACATCAGGACCATGTTTATCAACAAGATAAAAAATGTTTTTGAAAATTGGATGTACACTCCTGGAAATGGAAAAAAGAACACATTGACACCGGTGTGTCAGACCCACCATACTTGCTCCGGACACTGCGAGAGGGCTGTACAAGCAATGATCACACGCACGGCACAGCGGACACACCAGGAACCGCGGTGTTGGCCGTCGAATGGCGCTAGCTGCGCAGCATTTGTGCACCGCCGCCGTCAGTGTCAGCCAGTTTGCCGTGGCATACGGAGCTCCATCGCAGTCTTTAACACTGGTAGCATGCCGCGACAGCGTGGACGTGAACCGTATGTGCAGTTGACGGACTTTGAGCGAGGGCGTATAGTGGGCATGCGGGAGGCCGGGTGAACGTACCGCCGAATTGCTCAACACGTGGGGCGTGAGGTCTCCACAGTACATCGATGTTGTCGCCAGTGGTCGGCGGAAGGTGCACGTGCCCGTCGACCTGGGACTGGACCGCAGCGACGCACGGATGCACGCCAAGACCGTAGGATCCTACGCACTGCCGTAGGGGACCGCACCGCCACTTCCCAGCAAATTAGGGACACTGTTGCTCCTGGGGTATCTGCAAGGACCATTCGCAACCGTCTCCATGAAGCTGGGCTACGGTCCCGCACACCGCTAGGCCGTCTTCCGCTCACGCCCCAACATCGTGCAGCCCGCCTCCAGTGGTGTCGCGACAGGCGTGAATGGAGGGACGAATGGAGACGTGTCGTCTTCAGCGATGAGAGTCGCTTCTGCCTTGGTGCCAATGATGGTCGTATGCGTGTTTGGCACCGTGCAGGTGAGCGCCACAATCAGGACTGCATACGACCGAGGCACACAGGGCCAACACCCGGCATCATGGTGTGGGGAGCGATCTCCTACACTGGCCGTACACCACTGGTGATCGTCGAGGGGACACTGAATAGTGCACGGTACATCCAAACCGTCATCGAACCCATCGTTCTACCATTCCTAGACCGGCAAGGGAACTTGCTGTTCCAACAGAACAATGCACGTCCGCATGTATCCCGTGCCACCCAACGTGCTCTAGAAGGTGTAAGTCTACTACCCTGGCCAGCAAGATCTCCGGATCTGTCCCCCATTGAGCATGTTTGGGACTGGATGAAGCGTCGTCTCACGCGGTCTGCACGTCCAGCACGAACGCTGGTCCAACTGAGGCGCCAGGTGGAAATGGCATGGCAAGCCGTTCCACAGGACTACATCCAGCATCTCTACGATCGTCTCCATGGGAGAATAGCAGCCTGCATTGCTGCGAAAGGTGGATATACACTGTACTAGTGCCAACATTGTGCATGCTCTGTTGCCTGTGTCTATGTGCCTGTGGTTCTGTCAGTGTGATCATGTGATGTATCTGACCCCAGGAATGTGTCAATAAAGTTTCCCCTTCCTGGGACAATGAATTCACGGTGTTCTTGTTTCAATTTCCAGGAGTGTATAAAGCCCACAAAATTAAAAAATTCCCTTACCTTTTTGTGCTGGCCTATGCTGGCACCACCACGCCTTGTGGCGTAGAGGTTACAAGAGTATTAATAGAGGCCAATGAAAAGCCTCACTGGAAACACACCGCCAGTGCCCTTTCAGCCGCTAGTATTTAGGATTGCCACCACAGATCGGAGGGCCAGCTCAGTCAGTTAGTTCGCCTGTTATGTCAGTTAGTTTAAGTCCATATGCCATAGACTTCCAGCGCGTCACCAAGACTTAATCGCAGACTTAGCCTCTAGTACAGAGACAGGCAGCACATAGCAACCTCATAGTGAACATAGTGGACTTCTGCTTCAACAGCATTGAGACTACATGGACTATACAGAAGAGAGATTGTACCACAGCACATGGAAACTTAAGTTCAGTAGCTCTTTGTTTATGAATAAGGAACCCAGTTATTAATGGCGTGCAGTTTGTGTTATAGAACAAGGTTACCAGCCACCAACCAACATCCTCTCCTTGCTTTCCATGGTACAGCTCTACAAAGACAATGAGATGACATAAAAGCAGCTAATGAGTATACAACATTTTGGTCACATCTGGTAGATCATATTACGGAAACTCTCTGAGCCAAGAACATCAGACTAGTGACACAAAAAGAAAGAAGTACTGAGAAGTCTATAGCTAGTCTTCTGTGTGGGAAACATTAAATGCCAGAATCCATACAAGGTTAAGGTGGCCTTTCATCTGTTGGCCAAGATGCCAAATTGTCTCAGTACTGCGATCTACTTCAATGACATCCAGGAATCTAGAAAAATCTACACTTATATGGAGAAAATCAGATATAATGTATGAGTATGCGACTGTCTGAGTCAGCACCTCTTTTAACTACAATAAATGTTAAATCCCTTGAACAAAAAACTATGACCAGTAGTTGGAAGAAAGCCCAGGACACATCCATCAATAAGAATGGTAGCATAAGTAATCCACAAAATTACCATCCAATATCCTTAACATCCATTTGTTGTAGAATCTTAGAACATATTCTGAGCTCTAACACAGTGAGGTGTTGCAAAGAGCTTGGCCTCCTCTATACCAACCAGCATGGGTTCTGAAAACATTGCCCAGTGAAAACCAACTCACACCTCTCACATGACATTCTGAAAACAATGGCTCAAGGCACTCAGGTAGATGCTTATAAAAATCTTCTGACTCATTATCACATCTATAATTGTTATCAAAAGTATGATCGTACAGGGTATAAAGTAAAATTTGTGACTGTGTTGGGGATTTATTGGTAGGGAGGATGAGACATATTTACGTCGTATATTAATGACCTGGCAAAAGATATTAATAACATTCTCAGACCTTATGCAGATGATGCATTTATCTAAAATGGCATACTGTCTGAAAAAAGCAGCAGAAATATTTAGTCAGATCTTGATAAAATTTCAAAGGAGTGCAAAGACTGACAACTTACTTTAAATGTTCAAAAATGAAAAAATATTCAAATCATAAAATGAAAAAAAGTAGTATTGTATGACTACGACACCAATGAGTCACAGCTGAAATCGGCCTGGGTGTAACAGTTTGTAAGGATATGAAATTAAACTACAGGCTCAGTCAAAAGGTAACGCAGGTGTCAGACTTCACTTCATTGATAGAATGCTAGGGAAGTGCAGTCAGAATAATGGGGGATATTGAACATAGCAAAGAAGGGTAGCAGAAATTGTCACATGTTTGCTTGATCCATGAGTGAACTTCAGCATCATGGAGATGCTGAACAATCTGAACTCACACACACTAGAAAACAGACATGAACTACTCAACAAAAGTCTACTCACAAGTGTCAACTACCAAAATTAAGTGATGAATCTAGGACTTTATTTGAACTCCCTATACAGGGTGAGTCAAAATGACTTTACAGTTTCAGAATGATACAGAAATTTACTGAGATGACTTACAGAATTGGTAGATGTGTCGTTTTATAGCAAACAATCTGAAGTTTTGCATAAAGGTGTCAAGTGGTATTCTGGTTTGATGTGACTACCATTTGTAATGTGGCAAACACCCCACCAGTAATCAATTTCTTCCCACACTTGTTACAGAAAAGTGGGAATAACTTGTGCAATGGTAGTGTACATTCAATTTTTCAGGTTGGCTATGTTGTTTAGCAGTGGAGAACTTACAGATGATCTCTAATAAAACCCCAAAGAAAGAAATCCAATGGTGTCAAATCTGAAGAGTGAGGTGGTCATGCAATTGGCTCTCCATGCCCAATCCATCACTTGGGAAGTGATTATCAAGGAAACTTTTAACTTCTGTGAGGGAATGTGGTGGTGCACCATCTTGTTGGTAGTAAACCATCCCATCTCAGTCCCCTTCATTGACCTATCAATCTTTGGAATTCAAAAGTTTTCAAGCATATCCAGGTATACAATACCAGTGACAATTTTCTCTGTGAAGAAAAAAGGGAAGACACCTTCAATTTGCAAACAAAACAAAACACATTAATGTTGGGGCTGTCATGAATATTTTCCATGTCAGCATGTGGATTTTTGTTGACTCATATTCTGCAGTCATGGGTTTTCACAGTGCCACTAACATGAAATGTTGACTCATCACTGAAGATTATTGTGTTCATGTCTCGTCATCCTCTATGCGATGTAAAATTTCTGCATAGAATTCCCCATGAGCAACCTTACCTGCATCACTAATGTATTTTGCCATTGTGACTCCATATGGTTTCTGTGTAAGCATCTACTCAGTTTTCACCAAACAGTCTTTTGTGAAATGCTTGATTTTTGTGGATTGCAGACAAAGTTCTCCCTAACCTGTTCGACATAATCTCAAAATCTGGGTGACCTGGTGATTTATCATGCTGCAATGAACAACCTGTCTCAACAAAGTTTTTTACCAAGAGTACATTGTAGACATGCTTGGAGGTTCTGGTGTGGAATTTATGCCGAACAGTTGCTGCAGAGATGGTTTCATGAAACCAAAACACACAGCAAGCACACTCCATGTCAGCGAAAGCACCCATTTTGACTGTGCTGGCGCTCCTGGTGGCAGGAGGGGGTACTGATGCACTACATAAAAAAGAACTTTAGGTTGTTTGTCCCCCCCCATGAACCATGGACCTTGCCGTTGGTGGGGAGGCTTGCGTGCCTCAGCGATACAGATAGCCGTACCGTAGGTGCAACCACAACGGAGGGGTATCTGTTGAGAGGCCAGACAAACGTGTGGTTCCTGAAGAGGGGCAGCAGCCTTTTCAGTAGTTGCAAGGGCAACAGTCTGGATGATTGACTGATCTGGCCTTGTAACAATAACCAAAACGGCCTTGCTGTGCTGGTACTGCAAAAGGCTGAAAGCAAGGGGAAACTACAGCCGTAATTTTTCCCGAGGGCATGCAGCTTTACTGTATGATTACATGATGATGGCGTCCTCTTGGGTAAAATATTCCGGAGGTAAAATAGTCCCCCATTCGGATCTCCGGGCGGGGACTACTCAAGAGGATGTCGTTATCAGGAGAAAGAAAACTGGCGTTCTACGGATCGGAGCGTGGAATGTCAGATCCCTTAATCGGGCAGGTAGGTTAGAAAATTTAAAACGGGAAATGGATAGGTTGAAGTTAGATATAGTGGGAATTAGTGAAGTTAGGTGGCAGGAGGAACAAGACTTCTGGTCAGGTGACTACAGGGTTATAAACACAAAATCAAATAGGGGTAATGCAGGAGTAAGTTTAATAATGAATAGGAAAATAGGAATGCGGGTAAGCTACTACAAACAGCATAGTGAACGCATTATTGTGGCCAAGATAGATACGAAGCCCACACCTACTACAGTAGTACAAGTTTATATGCCAACTAGCTCTGCAGATGACGAAGAAATTGAAGAAATGTATGATGAAATAAAAGAAATTATTCAGATTGTGAAGGGAAACGAAAATTTAATAGTCATGGGTGACTGGAATTCGAGTGTAGGAAAAGGGAGAGAAGGAAACATAGTAGGTGAATATGGATTGGGGGACAGAAATGAAAGAGGAAGCCGCCTGGTAGAATTTTGCACAGAGCACAACATAATCATAACTAACACTTGGTTTAAGAATCATGAAAGAAGGTTGTATACATGGAAGAACCCTGGAGATACTAAAAGGTATCAGATAGATTATATAATGGTAAGACAGAGATTTAGGAACCAGGTTTTAAATTGTAAGACATTTCCAGGGGCAGATGTGGACTCTGACCACAATCTATTGGTTATGACCTGTAGATTAAAACTGAAGAAACTGCAAAAAGGTGGGAATTTAAGGAGATGGGACCTGGATAAACTAAAAGAACCCGAGGTTGTACAGAGATTCAGGGAGAGCATAAGGGAGCAATTGACAGGAATGGGGGAAAGAAATACAGTAGAAGAAGAATGGGTAGCTTTGAGGGATGAAGTAGTGAAGGCAGCAGAGGATCAAGTAGGTAAAAAGACGAGGGCTAGTAGAAATCCTTGGGTAACAGAAAAAATATTGAATTTAATTGATGAAAGGAGAAAATATAAAAATGCAGTAAGTGAAACAGGCAAAAAGGAATACAAACGTCTCAAAAATGAGATCGACAGGAAGTGCAAAATGGCTAAGCAGGGATGGCTAGAGGACAAATGTACGGATGTAGAGGCCTATCTCACTAGGGGTAAGATAGATACCGCCTACAGGAAAATTAAAGAGACTTTTGGAGATAAGAGAACGACTTGTATGAATATCAAGAGCTCAGATGGAAACCCAGTTCTAAGCAAAGAAGGGAAAGCAGAAAGGTGGAAGGAGTACATAGAGGGTCTATACAAGGGCGATGTACTTGAGGACGATATTATGGAAATAGAAGATGTAGAGGAAGATGAAATGGGAGATATGATACTGCGTGAAGAGTTTGACAGAGCACTGAAAGACCTGAGTCGAAACAAGGCCCCCGGAGTAGACAATATTCCATTGGAACTACTGACGGCCATGGGAGAGCCAGTCCTGACAAAACTCTACCATCTGGTGAGCAAGATGTATGAAACAGGCGAAATACCCTCAGACTTCAAGAAGAATATAATAATTCCAATCCCAAAGAAAGCAGGTGTTGACAGATGTGAAAATTACCGAACTATCAGCTTAATAAGTCACAGCTGCAAAATACTAACACGAATTCTTTACAGACGAATGGAAAAACTAGTAGAAGCCAACGTCGAGGAAGATCAGTTTGGATTCCGTAGAAACACTGGAACACGTGAGGCAATACTGACCTTACGACTTATCTTAGAAGAAAGATTAAGGAAAGGCAAACCTACGTTTCTAGCATTTGTAGACTTAGAGAAAGCTTTTGACAATGTTGACTGGAATACTCTCTTTCAAATTCTAAAGGTGGCAGGGGTAAAATACAGGGAGCGAAAGGCTATTTACAATTTGTACAGAAACCAGATGGCAGTTATAAGAGTCGAGGGACATGAAAGGGAAGCAGTGGTTGGGAAGGGAGTAAGACAGGGTTGTAGCCTCTCCCCGATGTTGTTCAATCTGTATATTGAGCAAGCAGTAAAGGAAACAAAAGAAAAATTCGGAGTAGGTATTAAAATCCATGGAGAAGAAATAAAAACTTTGAGGTTTGCTGATGACATTGTAATTCTGTCAGAGACAGCAAAGGACTTGGAAGAACAGTTGAATGGAATGGACAGTGTCTTGAAAGGAGGATATAAGATGAACATCAACAAAAGCAAAACAAGGATAATGGAATGTAGTCTAATTAAGTCAGGTGATGCTGAGGGAATTAGATTAGGAAGTGAGGCACTTAAAGTAGTAAAGGAGTTTTGCTATTTGGGGAGCAAAATAACTGATGATGGTCGAAGTAGAGAGGATATATAATGTAGACTGGCAATGGCAAGGAAAGCGTTTCTGAAGAAGAGAAATTTGTTAACATCCTGTATTGATTTAAGTGTCAGGAAGTCATTTCTGAAAGTATTCGTATGGAGTGTAGCCATGTATGGAAGTGAAACATGGACGATAAATAGTTTGGACAAGAAGAGAATAGAAGCTTTCGAAATGTGGTGCTACAGAAGAATGCTGAAGATTAGATGGGTAGATCACATAACTAATGAGGAAGTATTGAATAGGATTGGGGAGAAGAGAAGTTTGTGGCACAACTTGACCAGAAGAAGGGATCGGTTGGTAGGACATGTTCTGAGGCATAAAGGGATCACCAATTTAGTATTGGAGGGCAGCATGGAGGGTAAAAATCGTAGAGGGAGACCAAGAGATGAATACACTAAGCAGATTCAGAAGGATGTAGGTTGCAGGAGGTACTGGGAGATGAAGAAGCTTGCACAGGATAGAGTAGCATGGAGAGCTGCATCAAACCAGTCTCAGGACTGAAGACCACAACAACAACAGGTTGTTTGTTACAAAATGACGCATCTACCAATTCTGTAAGTTATCTCAATGGATTTCTATATCATTCCACATTTTTAAAGTCATTTTTGGCTCACACTGCATGTTGCTCCCATAGGGATCACAAAGGTGATATTATACTAATCACAGTGTGCACAGAGGTGTTTAAGTAATCATTTTTCTTGCACTCCATACCCAAATGGAATGGGAAGAACCTCTAATAACTGGCACGATGTAACCTTTTACCTCTGCCATGTGCCTCACAGTCATTAGTAGGGTAGAGATGTAGATGTATCAAATGCTAATGCAAGGGTACCCAAGCCTGTGGATGATGGCAAGCTGTGCCCTCTCTCCCCCCAATCTCTCAGGCAAAGGAAAAGATGTAGTGTAATCAAGTGTGTTTTTTTCAAGAAAATGACTTAAAAAACAGCATTACTTAGGTTTTTAGCTCGGTCATAATTTTTTTTATGGCTACTTACAAGTTGCCGGTCATCTTCCAAAATATTACAAATACTCCACACCTCCAGTCTCGCCACGCCCCCCCCCCCCCCCCCCCCCTCCTTGCAAACAAACTATTGTACTGGCATCCTTGTACTAAAGGCACCCACCTACCTTCTACAGTGAGACAAAGCTGTTGTAGCCGAACACTATTCCTACTGGCCATTTCCATGGATTATGACAACATTCAGACGCCGCCTTGTGCAGATTACTGTGCACAGTTCCTACATTGTTGTGACATTCTCTACTTTTCTTAAATCATTCTTTTCACAGATGAAACACATTTCACAACTGAAGGTCTGCTTAACTGTCATAACAACCACATTTGGCATGAGGAAAACCTTCATGCTGCACATGCCCATAGATTTCAACATAGTTTTGGTACTGATGTGTGGGCTGGGATTATCCATGTTTGTATGACTGGCCCACGTATTCAGCAACCCTATTTAATGGGTCACAGCTACTTGGTCTTCATGCAAGACATGCTGGTGTGGCATTGCATATCCGTCAGATGATATCAGATGGTATTCCAGCACAATGGTGTACCAGTCCACTTTTCATGCAATGCCCATCAGCACCTTCACCAAACTTTCGGAGAAATGTCGATACATCACGATGGTCCAATTTGTTGGTAATCATGATTGCCCTGTTCAACACCTCTGTAGTTTTACCTGAAGGGCTACAAGAAGACTATTATTTAAAAGACTCCTGTGGAGTCACAGGACGATCTTCTTGCCTGCAGCAGAGGCCATTCAGGGAACTTCAGGACTTTTGGACTGTGTGTATGTGAACATTGTTCACAGGCACACTTTGTACAGCAAAACCTGTGGTCACCACTTCAAGCACATGTTGTAGCTCATACTGGTATGTATTTGTTGATGCATGTACAGCATATCTTTTGACACTCTTTCAAAGTCATATATCTTCCAAATGACATTCTTCTGGACATGGGTTTATTACCAAATCTGAGTTCCCTCTACAACAACTATAAGTGTATAATGACAACTCTGAATCACATTGTACAGGCAGGCTTCTACACTTGGAAGTCAGTTAATGCCCTAATGATCATCAGTCAGCCTACATCTATTTTTGAAATGCTTATCTTTATCATAACTTTCTGTCTGGACTTAAGCATTGTCACAAAAAAAACTGCTTTGATATTCTTTGTGCCTCTGCAGCACTACCCTTAATCATAAAACACAATTCATTATTTATCAAGTTCCACAGATCCCATCAAGAAGGAAAACCTACAGACACCACAGGAACTTAATCTGTATACTATACTGCTTAGTGCCGTGTCATTGAGTAATCCTCTGCTTTGGGAAAAGCTGCTGCATCCTCAGTTCTATTAAAAAGCTGCTGTTCATCAGCTATTAGTGGCTACACATTTACTTGATTACAATGGTAGTTTTCA
The DNA here is from genome assembly GCF_021461395.2 of Schistocerca americana. Lineage (NCBI taxonomy): Eukaryota > Metazoa > Arthropoda > Insecta > Orthoptera > Acrididae > Schistocerca > Schistocerca americana. The sequence continues at coordinate 201,693,642 of NC_060127.1, forward strand.
AAGAAAATATATCTCTTTGATCTGTAAATACCGATTCCTATGTGTAGCTTCTATAAGCCCACCATGGTTTAATAGCCATCTTAGAAAACTGCTATGTAAACAAAGAGAGCTTCAGCACATATTTAAGACAAGTCAAAACCTAGCTCACAAATTAAAGCTGAAAAAAGTGAAAATGAGCATAAGGAGAGCAATAAGAGAAGCATTCAGTGACTTCAAAAGTAAAATTTTGTCAGCTGACCTGAGTAAAAATCCTAAGAGGTTTTGGCCTTAAGTGAAATCAGTAACCAGTTTGAAATCATCTGTTCAATTACTCAGTGACCATACTGGCACCAAAATGGAAGATAACAGAGAGAAGGCCAAAATACTGAGGTTGGTCTTCCGAAATTGTTTCACCATGGAAGATCATAACATGGTACTTACTTTCAATCATCGTGTGAATACTGCTGTAAGCAGTTTAAAATCATCTGTTCAGTTACTCAGTGACCATACTGGCACCAAAATGGAAGACAACAGAAAGAAGGCCAAAAAACTAAAGTTGGTCTTCCAAAATTGTTTCACTGTGGGAGATAAGAACACAGTCACTCCTTTCAATCACCATGTTAATGTTTCAGCAGCAGATATTGAGGTAACTGATCACTCACTCAGTAGAGGAAAGGTGTCAGGACCAGATGAGACACCTATGGAATTCTACAGAGAGCATGTGAAAGAACTTGCTTCCCTTCTAACAGCAGTTCATTGTAGATTTCTGGAGCAATTACAGGCACCTCATGATTGGAAAAAAGTGCAAGTCATTCCCAGTTTCAAGAAAGTTTGTAGGACAGATGCACATAATTATAGACATATCGTTGATATGAACCTGTTCTAGAACTATGGAACATGTTTTACCCTCACGTATTATGACATTTTTGGAGTATCAAAATTTCATCTATAAAAATCAACATGGATTCTGCATGCTTGCAAAGCTCAGCTTGCTCTGTTCCTCCATGAGATCCATAGCACTGTAAGACAATGGTGTTCGGGTTGATGCCATGTTCCTTGACTTCAGGAAGGCGTCGGAACCATCCGGCACTGTCGGCTAGTGAAAAAAATATGAGCTTATCAAGTATTGGAGAAGATTTGTGGTAGGATTCAAGACTTCCTTGCAAACAGAACTCAACAATGACTTACCATTCCATATTGATGAAGATGCAAAGTTAGTTCTTTTTGATGATGATACAAGTATAGTAACAACATCCAAAAACCAAGAACTAAGTGATGTAATTGTAAATGATGTTTTTTACAAAATAATTAAGTGGTTCACAGCAAACGGTCTCTCTTTAAATTTTGATAAAACACAGTATATACAGTTCCCTACAGTAAATGGCACAGCTCCATTAATAAATATAGACTTTGAACAGAAGTCTGTAGCTAAGGTAGAATTTTCAAAAATTTTAGGTGTGTCCATTGATGAGAGGTTAAACTGGAAGCAACACATTGATGGTCTGCTGAAATGTCTGAGTTCAGCTACGTATGCTATTAGAGTTATTGCAAATTTTGGTGATAAGAATCTCAGTAAATTAGCTTACTATGCCTACTTTCATTCACTGCTTTCGTATGGCATCATATTCTGGGGTAATTCATCGTTGAGTAGCAAAGTATTCATTGCTCAAAAACGTGTAATCAGAATAATTGCTGGAGCCCACCCACGGTCATCCTGCAGACATCTATTTAAGGATCTAGGGATCCTCACAGTAACCTCACAGAATATATATTCACTTATGAAATTTGTTATTAATAATTCAACCCAGTTCAAAAGTAATAGCAGTGTGCATAGCTATAACACCAAGAGAAAGGATGATCTTCACTATGCAGGGTAAAATCTGACTTTGGCACAGAAAGGGGTAAATTATGCTGCCACAAAAGTCTTTGGTCACCTACCAAACAGTATCAAAAGCCTGACAGATAGCCAACTAACATTTAAAAATAAATTAAAAGAATTTCTAGATGACAACTCCTTCTACTCATTGGCTGAATTTTTAGATATAAATTAAGGGAAAAAAAACAACTTAAACATGAGTGTCATGCAATATTTTGTGTAATGTAATATCTTGTACAGATATCTTTTATTAACCTGACACATTCCACATCATTACGAAGTGTCATATTCATGATCTATGGAACAAGTATTAATCTAATCTAATCTAATCTAATCTACTCTTAACGGTACAAAATCAACAGATGAAAGGTAATTCATGGAACACCCTCAGGAAGGGTGACAGGACCGTTACTGTTTACAGTTTCTATAAATGATCTAGTAGAAAGTGTTGGATGCTCTTTAAGATTGTTCATAGATGATGAGTTTGTCCATAAAAAATAGCAATCCCAGAAGACAGTGCCAGTTTGCAAAATGACCTGGAGGGGATTGACGAGTGGTGCAGGCTCTGGCAGTTGGCCCTGAATGTAAATAAATGTAACACACTGTGTGTACATAGGGAAAAAATGCTCTACTGTATGACAACACTATTGATGACAAATTGCTGGAAACCGTATCTACCATAAAATATCTAGGAGTAACTATATAGGGCAACCTAAAGTGGAATGACCGCATAAAACTACTAGCAGGAAAAGCAGATCTCAGACTGAATTTCATGGGAAGAATCTTAAGGAAATGTAGCTATCCACAAAAGAAGTAACTTACAAGGAACTTGTCCAACCAATGGTAATCATTCTTGAGTATTACTCGTCAACCTGGGATCCTTACCAGAATGGACTGATAGAAGAGAGAGAGAGAAGATCCAACGGAAAGTGGCATGTTTCATCAAGGCATCATTTAGCTGGTCTGAGAGTGTTACAGAGAAGTTCAACAAACGCCAGTGGTGGGCATTACGAGAGAGGCACTGCGCATCACAGAGAGGCTTAGCATTGAAATTTCGAGAGAGTACTTTCTGGGAAGAGGCAGACAACATATTACTTCCTCCCGGATACGTCTCGCAAAATGACCATACCGATAAAATCTGAGAAATCAGAGCTAATACGGAGGCTTGCCGACAACCGTTCTTCCTACGTGCAATGTGCAAGTGGAGCAGGGAAGGGAGGATCAGTTAGTGGTACCAGAAGCACCCTCCGCCACGCACCATTAGGTAGCTTGTGGGGTATAATGTATTATTTCTCATACAGCATTATACTGAACACTGCTACTTGCCATGCAGTTAACTTTTCAATTTCTGAATTTAGATCTTCAGATAATTTGTCAAAAAAGTGGCTAATGAGATAAGTTTTTAATTTTCATTTGAGCTAGTAGGGATTCCTAATCTTTTGCCTATACCAGATGAGAGCTTGTTGAATACCTCCACACCAGGGTATGAAATTCCCTTCTCAATCCCTGGCAAGTAGGCAAAGACTACATGAAATTTATTTGTGTGTCTCATATTGTGTCTCTAAATCACCAGCAACAAAACCCATTAAGGGGTAAGTGCAAAGGGAAGTTAGTGCAAGAATTCTAAGATTCTTAAAAAGGCTTCTGCAAGATCAACAACTGTCACACAATACCCCTACAGTTCACGTCTGAAATGATGCTCATTCAGGTTAGTCATCACACAATTGTGAACATGCTGTAACATGACAGTGGAAATGTTCACAAAGATAAACCTGATGGCTCGGATCAGATGCTGCTCACTAAACTGCTGTAACAACATGGTTAGTTCCAATTTCAAGTACTATGTGGTAGTGGCTTATTTGTACTGCTGGGGCAGAACATAAGTAACAGAGTTTACCTGATCCAAGTAGTCATCATAGTTGATGGGTGTCCGAATTTCTGTCTCTTCCATGCTTATGCCTTCACCGAGCACCCTGTGCTCGCCAACTTCATCCACTTCATTTGGCAGGGAAGACTGTAAAATGAGATCAGCTGTTATAAAAGTGCACCACTTTGCTGTGTTATTGAGTGTAACTGCTCTAAAATACATTGACTGGAATCATCACTAAGCTCTGCTCGTGGCATCTGCCTCAGATAGCCCCTGTCTCCCACTTGTGAAACTGGACACTGTGTCACCCTCATTTTAGTATACAAATTGATGTACTGTTTTAGTATAAAAGTCTGGCCCACCAATGTCACACACATTTCAGTGAAGAACACAACACACTTTTCTGAAAAACTACTGATTAGCTCTTACTATGCTCCTTTCATTGCCATCTACAGTGTGGCAGTCTTTTGTCAGGTAATTCTCCAGGTACCAAGAAAATTTTTATTTGGAACCAGAAGCCATCAGGAGCATCTCCAGGTTTACCAAAAGTGACATGTCACATAGGCCTTATTTCAAAGAATTCCAAATAATGACTGTCTCATCTGTTTTTATATACAGGTGCCTTTTTGTACACAAAGTTACACCCTTGGGCATTCTGTTCATAACCATAATACTTGTCAAGCACTAAAGTGAGACATATATACAACTCAACATTAAAAAAAAAAAAAAAAAAAAAAAAAAAAGCACAAGGCATGTAGGTATAAAGCTTTTCAACACATTAACTGGGCAGCCACATCTGCCTCTCTTAATATCTTTAAAAATAAGACCCATAACTGGCTGAAAGGGAAAGCTGAAAACTCTTCAAAAGTAGACCTGATTTACTAAATAATTATAGCAGTGTTTGTTCGTACCTTCTTTCTCCGCTTGTCTGTCCCCTCTGGTATTTTGCCTTATGTGCATAATGAATAAGCAAGTAACTACATAAGTTCACCTCATATTTTATTATTAACCACATTGGGAAATTTCTGTGTATGCCTTCTATTCTTTCATGACGTAAAACTTAGGAAATAACTTCATAATGTTTAGCTCCACATTTAACAATTAACCATGTGGACAACTCTTTATGTATCACATTATGTTGTTTCACCATGTATGTTCTTTTATTATGCGTAGTACCATAGTGTATGTAAGCACGTTTCTTAACATTTCAATCATATTTTATAAAATCTCAGGTACACTACTCATGATGACATCAACTGCATGCAATGCTTAAAGATGGAGGAATAAATAAATGAGTACATGAATGTATATTGAGCAAGCAGTAATGGAAACTAAGGAGAAAGCTGGAAAGAGAATTAAGATTCAAGGGGAAGAAAATTAAAGCTTTGTGGTTTGCCAGTAACACTGTAATTCTATCAGAGAAAGCAAAGGAGATCGAAGAGCAGCTGACCAGTGTCTTTAAAAAATGTTACAAGATCGACAGCAATAAAAGTAAAACTAGGTTAGCGGAAATTAAATCATTTGGTGCTTAAGGAATTACATTAGTCATATGACACATGCCAGACCAGCTACTACATTTAATACACACCTGTTGCCCACAATGTTTTCTCCATTTCTCTGTCTCCAGCTTTCTGTCCTCGTTTAAGAGTCCTGCTACCACCCTGGCACCAATACTAAATTGCAGAAGGAAAAAAAAGATATTACACACCCAGAAAGACTTCAGCAAAAAAAACTATGAATAACAAAGAACAGTTGCAGTTTTAGATGACCTACCCATGTTGTAGAATACATAGACCATACCTCTGGAAATAAAGAAGTGAACCAGACAAGACTGAATGATTATTGCAGATTAGCAACTGCTGCTCTTGTATGCCAACCTTCCAGTGGTGGTCAACAATACAGTGTAATCTGGTTCTTTTATAATCATATCACACATAATCATAAAACACGTGTCAGTGGTGTTTGTAAAAGGGGCATTCAAAAAGAAATGAGCCAGAGGCACAATTACAGAAACCAGTACCTGTATATTAGAAGTATTGACCCTGGCTGTTGAGTCACTTGTCCCACCATGACACAAGATGGTAAATGGCTGTCTCATAAAATTCCCGGGGCTGCAGTGTTAACCAGTTCTGCATGTACAGCTGGACATTGTCGTCTGAGGTTAATCGTTTGCCCCTCAGAGCCTTTTTAAGGGGACCAAAAATGGCGTAACCAAAGGGAGAGAGGTCCAGACTGTATGGAGGGTGGCCGAGAACCTCCCATTTGAATTTCTGTAGGAGTGTCGTGACTGTGTTGGCTGCATGAGGCTTCGCATTGTCGTGGAGCAGAATGACCCCACGGGTGAGATTGCCTAGTCTTTTGGTTTGATCGCTTGGTGAAGGGTAGTCATCATTTGGAAGTAACGCTCGGCATGCACTGTTGTCCCATGCTGCAGGAAATGAATCAAAAGGGGGCCATTTTTTGTCACCTTGAAAACACTCTGAGGGGCAAACGATTCACCTTGGATGACGTCCAGCTGTACATGAGGAACTGGTTAAAATTGCAGCCCCGGGAATTTTATGAGACAAACAACCTTTCACCATCTTGTGTCACAGTGGGACAAGTGTCTCAACAGCCAGGGTCAATACTTCTAACATACAGACACTGGTTTCTGTAATTATGCCTTCAGCTCATTTCTTTTTCATTGCCCCTTACATTAATAAACAGAACTCACTTTTATTGCAATTTTAAACAATGGAAAACTCAGGATGGAGTGTAATAATATTATGAAAGGGACAGTTGCTACTTATCATATAATGGAAATGTTGAGTCACAAATAGACACAACAAAAAGACTATCAGAAAGTGAACTTTCACCCAGCTAGGCCTTTGTCGGAAACATACACACAGACACTCAAGCAAATGCAGCTTGTTGTGCCTATCTGTGACTCAGAATCTCTGCTACATGGTGAGCAGCAAGAATAGCAACTATTATTTTTATAATTTTTAGCATGTAATGTTTTTAGTGGTGCTTCTGTACAGAACTGACTTATGAAAAGTAAATCAGTGATTCCGAGTGGCTTTTTCACACATTTTGAGCACACTTCTAATAATTTGACATATTTATTATCTACAAAAATTCTCAGATTAGTAAGTTATCTCCAACATAAAATTTTTGAGGCTTTCATGACCTCTTTGGGAGTTGAATCTTTAACAATGCTAGCAACTTGTGCTTGTAACACATCAGAAAAACCACCAAACAATAACCGATTGGACTCAAGACGAGCACCGATGGGCAAAATTTTACCATTACTTTCTCGTAGTTGGTTTTCTAGCTTTTCACTTAGAGAACAAATGACACAAATGGAAAGAACAGACTGGAATACCAACAGCATAATGAAAAGGATAGATTGCTACTTACCATAAAAGTGACATGTTGAGTTGCAGACAGGCACAATGAAAAGACTGTTCCACATTACAGCTTTTGGTCAAGGCCACCTTCAGTAAATTCACATAAGCAAGCACAACGTACTCACACATGACCACTCTCCAGCCAATATGGCCAGAACGCAATGGTCGTGTTGAACAAAAGTTGCAATCCAGAGTGGGGCAGGGAAGTGGGAAGGATAACAGGGTATGGGTCAGAGGAGAGAAGCCAGCACTGTCTGGCAGAGCATGCAGGGACTATACAATGACACGACACGGCAATGGCGTGCCAGCAGTGCCATTGGGAGACTATGGAGGAGGGAGGGAGGGAACAGAGAGCAGAAAAGGAGAAGAGCAGAGAAGAAGACTGATAGGTGTGATGGCTAAGAGTGGTGTACAATGAGCGTTAAGGAACATGTATTAGGAGGAGTTGATTGGACAGAGGGGGCAGAAACTGATGGGTGCAGAGTGTGGGAGTTGTACGTTAGCATAAGTTGAGGTTGGGATAATTTCAGGAGTGTAGGATGTGTTGCAAGGATAACTGCAGTCTGCATAGTTCAGAAAAGCTAATGGTGGGGGGAGGATCCAGATGACTCGAGTTCTAGTGCAACCATTAAATGAAGCACATTATGGGCAGCTGCATGTAGTGCCACAGGGTGCTCTATTTTGCTCTTCACCACAGTTTGGGGGGAGGGGGGGGGCATTCATCCTGGTGGACAGATGATGTCTGGTAGTCAACAACATAAAAAGCTATGAAACTATTGCAGAAGAGTTGGTACATGGCATGGCTGGTTTCACAGGTGGCCTGATCTCTGATGGGGTAGGATAAACCTGCGACCAGGTTGGAATAGGAACTGCTGGGTGGGTGGATTTGGCAGATCTTACACCTGGATCTTCCACACCTATATCATCCCTGTGGCAATGGCTTGGGACTGGATTGCATAGGGATGGATTAGGATGTTGTGAGGTTGATGGGTAATGAAACACCATTTTAGGAGGGATGGTAGGTATCTTGGGTAGGATATCCCTTATTTGAGGGCATGATGATAGGTAACCAAAGCTCCGAGGAAGAACGTGGCTCGGTTCAGTTGTTCCAATCCCGTAAGGTATTGAGTGATGAAGGGATGATAATTTGTAGCTGACTGTTGGGATGGTGGGAGGATTGCTAATCCCCCCCCCCCCTTTCCAACACCCACAGCCTCCCAATGCTGCTCCTGGCAGCCTTGTCCTGCCGCTGTCTAGTCCCTGCACACTCCACCGGACAGTGTTTTTCTCCCCCCCTGCCCAGCACCCCCACCCACATCCTGCTATCCCTCATCATTGCCCCACTTCAGATTGCTGCTTTCACTCAACACTCAACACGGCAGTTGCATGCTGGCTGTAACAGTTGGAGACAGCCGTCATGTGTGGGTGTGTGTGAGGGATTTGTGGGCATGTGTGGTGTTTTGTTTTCTGGAGGAGGCATTGGCTGAAAGCTCAGAGTATAACAGTCTTCCTATTGTGCCTGTCTGCAACTCAGCATGTCATCTTTATAGTGAATAGCAATCTATCCTCCTCATAATATTGTTGTACAAATGAAGTAATACATCTCATGTACTCATCTCTGGAGGAGTGTTCGGTGTACTCACAGGTCCAGCACCCTGTGCTCTATGTCGGTCACCTCCTGCTGCCTGCGGATCCGCTGAGCGACGGCCCACAAGTCTGTGTCTGTGTCGGCATGTACTTCTGAGTCCAGTTTGTCCATAAGACCCAGTCTCTCCCTGTCTGTCACGGATGCATCTGCAAAGGGGCTCGCTTCGTGCTCTGCACCCAGTGGTTCGTCTGCAGAGTTGTCAGCCCCTGTGAAGTGTGAAAGAGGAGCTCTGTTGTTTTCACATAATGCACTGGCACAAAAATATTTATTCATTTCTTATGAGACCTAAAAGTGAAAATAAGCAGACTGTCAGCAAATGGCATGCTTTCATTGTGGATGAACAGCTAAGTCAGGGGTGTCCAACCTTTTAGAGTATCTGGGCCCCATTGGAAGAAGATGAGTATTTTTGTGTCACACATAAAATAGTAATCAGAGGTTTAGAATTTATTAATTTGTGATTCTTTATTCTAAGAAATCAAGATGGGATTGCTTTTACATTTTATATATGAGAGTTCATTAATAATTTATATATAACTAATTACAAATCATAGACTTAAAGTGATGTTTGACTTTCAATTTGGGAGACTAATGTATTAATATCAGGTTTGATCAAAGTGGTTGCAATTCTCATAATGTTCTCAAGCTGTTGATCTGAGATATTGGTTCTATTTTTACTCTTTGTGTGTGTGCTTTACTGATGAAAACAGCTGTTCACAAACATACTTTCTTCCAAACAAAAATGATATGTATAACACATGACTGTGCAGCACAAGGGATATTTGTCTTTGGACAGGTAGAATTTTAAAAGTCCAACAGAGATACAGAGTTTTCTTTTTTTATTTTCTTTTAATCTTAATTCTCAATTTGATTTTCGAATGCTTGCATCACATCCTGTCTTTAGGATTATGTCTCAATTCTTCTTAACTTTACATTGTCTGAATTCTATTTTACCAATCATGTGATAGATGCTCACTTGTCGGGCAGCATTGATACTTGCTTTGGGCTGCATGCAGATCATGGGATATGGGTTGGAAACCCCTGAACTTTTCATGCACAATATTTCAATGACCAACCTAGTCATCTCTCTGAGGTTCTACAAGCTGTGTTGTTATCCACAGTGACTCCCTGCAATGCAACCAGACATAAGAAGACACCTAGGTCAATATTCAAAATACTGTGCATAAAATGGAGTCAACAGCTCGACCGTACACCTGAAACTGCATCATTAATTAATCGTGCTGAGAAAATGTGAGAGCTCACAGACTGTGTTATCTCCATCAAGACCCCCCCGCAAAACTTTCCTCATATCCTTTCTACCACAGACTTTTCTATTCTAAAGAGTCAGTCCATTAGCAGTAATTTCTTCTGGACACATTAATGAGGATGACATATAATTTGTAACAGGACATATGTGTTACCATAGATGGACTGAGCACATAGAAAATTCTGCTGCACGCCTTGTTATAAACAAAATTGAAAACAGCACTTCTCTTATTGAGGGAATATCAAATATAACAATAAAACTTATTTTATAAACAAACAATACATGTTCCATAGAAATCTTTCAAATCTACTTCTAATGTGGTATCCAAAAGTCTCTGAATATTGTGTGCAAGTAGTTACAAATATCATGACATATTTTTATTTTCTTTATTTATTTTACCTGATCTGATTATGGCTATCAGACCCCTTTTACATCAACCCAGGTTTCACATACACAGTATCTATTACATCATAGTTACCTATGACATAACAATTTTACTACAATAATTAATATTAAAACAATTTAAGTTTCTGAAGTGGCAGTGTAAGGAAACTATACTGACTATGAACTAAATAAGTTAGTACTGGGTGTACTTTAACTACTCCAGCTGCTGCCATTAATAGTGATAATTGTAATAACAGTAATAATGATAGTAATAATAATAATAATAATAATTCCCGTGGAGGCCCGGGAAAAGAATAGGCCTCTGGTATGTTCTGCCAGTCGTAAAAGGCGATGAAAAGAACAAACCACTAATAGGGCTAACCCCCCTTTTAGTGTGATTAGTTGGTTCAGGACAGAACTAAAGAAGCCTCGGACAAGCGCCGTCATGGTTGGGGACGACACTTCAACCCTATGCCCGTCCACAATGGTAACGACACTGCTAGCCAACTGGAAAATGATTTAAATCCAAATAGAGGTGTTTTGCAGGATATGCTTCCTGCAACCACTCTAGAAGGAAAACAAAGACAGAGGATGAGATGGTCAGATGAAGTTAACCGACACCTCATGTTCTGTTATTACCAAGCAACAAACTTAGGAACCAACACAACTGGATACAGATCCCAAGTATACACAACATTTATTACCAGATACACAGAATTAAAATTTTTAACAGAACAACGACTAGCTGATCAGATCCGTGTAATAATCAAAAATAACAGGATACCCCAGTCAGAATTAGAAAACATCAAACAACAAGTACAACAAATACTGGAACAAAACAATGTGCAATCAGAAGAAGAAGAAAATACAGTAATGGACTCAAACATCCCAGAGCAAACAAACAAAGAACAAAACGCATCAATTAAACAATCAGAGGAAAACGAAATCTTAAGACAGCCACCACAACAAGCACAAATAGAACATGAAGTGACACACATGTTAGATATAGAAGAAAAATTTCAGCTGACATATATAGAATACAAAGACACAAATACAGATATTAGACCATTCTTGCATAGACCGCCAAATAACCCACAAGTCGAAACAACAATAAAAACTATCAACACAATCATACACAACAAAATAAATGAAAACACAACTATGGAAGAGTTACAACTACTGGTTTATATAGGAGCACTCACTACACTAAATATACTCACTAGGCAGAGATCAGAACCAACCAACACACAGAAGAAACCCACAAAACCAGCATGGCAACACAGGCTACAGATCAGAATAGAAAAACTGAGAAAAGACATCGGACAGCTAACACAATTTATAAGAAATGAAATGTAAGAAAAAAAAGAAAAAGGTTAGGTAAAATCTCACAACAAGAAGTGATAGAGCAATTAGATAAAAAGAAGCAGAAATTACAAGCATTGGCCAAAAGTGAAAATAGAAGGAAACAAAACCAAACAATCAACACAAACCAAAAGAAATTTTACCAGACAATAGATAACACACACATTAAAATAGACAATTCACCAAACATAACAGACACGGAACACTTCTGGAGCAACATATGGTCAAACCCGGTACAACATAACGGGCATGCACAGTGGGTACAAGCAGAAACAGACTCATACAAGATGATACCACAAATGCCTGAAGTGATAATTTTGCAACATGAAGTCACCCAAGCAATTAATTCTACTCACAATTGGAAAGCCCCTGGAAAAGATAAAATAGCAAATTTCTGGCTAAAGAAATTCACCTCAACACATTCACATCTAACTAAATTATTTAACATATAAAAACAAAGATGAGGTGACTTACCGAACGAAAGCACTGGCAGGTCGATAGACACACAAACAAACACAAACATACGCTTAGAGGAAGCCTTCTTGGTTACCCAAGTCTGCCAACCCAAAGTTTGGTGCAGATTTATTGATGACATCTTCATGATCTGGACTCACAGTGAAGAAGAACTCCAGAATTTCCTCTCCAACCTCAACTCCTTTGGTTCCATCAGATTCACCTGGTCCTACTCCAAATCCCATGCCACTTTCCTTGACGTTGACCTCCACCTGTCCAATGGCCAACTTCACACGTCCGTCCACATCAAACCCACCAACAAGCAGCAGTACCTCCATTATGACAGCTGCCACCCATTCCACATCAAACAGTCCCTTCCCTACAGCCTAGGTCTTCGTGGCAAACGAATCTGCTCCAGTCCGGAATCCCTGAATCATTACACCAACAACCTGAAAACAGCTTTCGCATCCCGCAACTACCCTCCCGACCTGGTACAGAAGCAAATAACAAGAGCCACTTCCTCATCCCCTCAAACCCAGAATCCCCCACAGAAGAACCACAAAAGTGCCCCACTTGTGACAGGATACTTTCCGGGACTGGACCAGACTCTGAGTGTGGCTCTCCAGCAGGGATACGACTTCCTCAAATCCTGCCCTGAAATGAGATCCATCCTTCATGGAATCCTCCCCACTCCGCCAAGAGTGTCTTTCCGCCGTCCACCTAACCTTCGTAACCTGTTAGTTCATCCCTATTAAATCCCCAAACTACCTTCCCTACCCTCTGGCTCCTATCTTTGTAACCGCCCCCGATGCAAAACCTGTCCCATGCACCCTCCCACCACCACCTACTCCAGTCCTGTAACCCGGAAGGTGTACACAATCAAAGGCAGAGCCACGTGTGAAAGCACCCACGTGATTTACCAACTGACCTGCCTACACTGTGATGCATTCTATGTGGGAATGACCAGCAATAAACTGTCCATTCGCATGAATGGACACAGGCAGACAGTGTTTGTTGGTAATGAGGATCAACCTGTGGCTAAACATGCCTTGGTGCACAGCCAGCACATCTTGGCACAGTGTTACACCGTCCGGGTTATCTGGATACTTCCCACCAACACCAACCTATCCGAACTCCGGAGATGGGAACTTGCCCTTCAGTATATCCTCTCTTCTCGTCATCCGCCAGGCCTCAATCTCCGCTAATTTGAAGTTGCCGCCACTCATACCTCACCTGTCTTTCAACAACTTCTTTGCCTCTACACTTCTGCCTTGACTGACATCTCTGCCCAAACTCTTTGTCTTTAAATATGTCTGCTTGTGTCTGTATGTGCGGATGGATATGTGTGTGTGTGCGAGTGTATACCTGTCCTTTTTTCCCCCTAAGGTAAGTCTTTCCGCTCCCGAGATTGGAATGACTCCTTACCCTCTCCCTTAAAACCCACTTCCTTTCGTCTTCCCCTCTCCTTCCCTCTTTCCTGATGAGGCAACAGTTTGCTGCGAAAGCTTGAATTTTGTGTGTATGTTTGTGTTTGTTTGTGTGTCTATCGAGCTGCCAGCGCTTTCGTTCGGTAAGTCACCTCATCTTTGTTTTTATATATAATTTTTCCCACGTGGAATGTTTCCTTCTATTATATTAAATTATTTAACAGTTACATTGCAGACCCATACACATTCCCTGATACACTTACACATGGAATAACTTATCTGAAACCTAAAGATCAAGCAGACACAGAAAACCCAGCTAAATATCGCCCCATAACATGCCTACCAACAATATACAAAATATTAACTTCAGTCATTACACAGAAATTAATGACACATACAACACAGAACAAAATTATAAATGAAGAACAAAAAGGCTGTTGCAAAGGAGCACGAGGATGTAAAGAGCAACTGATAATAGATGCAGAGGTGACATATCATGCTAAAACTAAACAAAGGTCGCTACACTATGCATACATGGATTACCAAAAAGCTTTTGATAGTGTACCCCACTCATGGTTACTACAAATATTGGAAATATACAAAGCAGATCCTAAATTGATACAGTTCCTAAACATAGTAATGAAAAATTGGAAAACCACACTTAATATCCAAACAAATTCAAATAATATCACATCACAGCCAATACAGATTAAGCGTGGAATATACCAAGGAGACTCATTAAGTCCTTTCTGGTTCTGCCTTGCTCTGAACCCACTATCCAACATGCTAAATAATACAAATTATGGATACAATATTACTGGAACATACCCACACAAAATCACACATCTGCTATACATGGATGATCTAAAACTACTGGCAGCAACAAATCAACAACTCAACCAATTACTAAAGATAACAGAAGCATTCGGCAATGATATAAATATGGCTTTTGGAACAGACAAATGTAAGAAAAATAGCATAGTCAAGGGAAAACACACTAAACAAGAAGATTACATATTGGATAACCACAGCGACTGCATAGAAGCGATGGAAAAAACAGATGCCTATAAATATCTAGGATACAGACAAAAAATAGGAATAGATAATACAAATATTAAAGAAGAACTAAAAGAAAAATATAGACAAAGACTAACAAAAATACTGAAAACAGAATTGACAGCAAGAAACAAGACAAAAGCTATAAATAATTATGCTATACCAATATTGACCTACTCATTTGGAGTAGTGAAATGGAGTAACACAGACCTAGAAGCACTCAATACACTTACACGATCACAATGCCACAAATATAGAATACATCACATACATTCAGCAACTGAAAGATTCACATTAAGCAGAAAGGAAGGAGGAAGGGGATTTATCGACATAAAAAAACTACATTATGGACAGGTAGACAATTTAAGAAAATTCTTTCTAGAACGAGCAGAAACTAGCAAAATACACAAAGCAGTCACTCATATAAATACATCGGCTACACCACTGCAATTTCATAACCAGTTCTACAACCCTTTAGATCACATAACATCAGCAGATATGAAGAAAGGAAATTGGAAAAAGAAAACACTACATGGCAAGCACCCGTATCATCTAACACAGCCACACATCGATCAAGACGCATCCAACACATGGCTAAGAAAAGGCAATATATACAGTGAGATGGAAGGATTCATGATTGCAATACAGGATCAAACAATAAACACCAGATATTACAGCAAGCATATTATTAAAGATCCCAATACCACAACAGATAAATGCAGACTTTGCAAACAACAAATAGAAACAGTAGATCACATCACAAGTGGATGTACAATACTTGCAAATACAGAATACCCCAGAAGACATGACAATGTAGCAAAAATAATACATCAACAGCTTGCCTTACAACATAAACTTATAAAACAACATGCTCCCACATACAAGTATGCACCACAAAATGTACTGGAGAACGATGAATACAAATTATACTGGAACAGAACCATTATAACAGATAAAACAACACCACATAACAAACCTGATATCATACTCACCAATAAAAAGAAGAAATTAACACAACTAATCAAAATATCCATACCCAATACAACAAATATACAAAAGAAAACAGGAGAAAAAATACATCCAACTGGCTGAGGAAGTCAAGGACATGTGGCATCAGGATAAAGTTGACATTATACCAATTATACTATCAACTACAGGAGTCATTCCACACAATATCCACCAGTACATGAATGCAATACAGCTACATCCAAACTTATATATACAACTACAGAAATCTGTAATTATTGGTACATGTTCAATTACCCGAAAGTTCCTAAATGCAATATAACATATACCGTACAGTTAAAAGGAAGTCACGCTTGATCAAGGTCCGCGTCACTTTCCATTTTTGACCAGACATAACGTCTGAGAAAAGAAAGAAATAATAATAATAATTTTAATTGAATCAGCTGTGGGTTATTGGTGAAACATTGTAAATTAACTAAACAAACACTGTTTTTAGCCTTGTTTCACAATTTATTATTAGTGTTATTGCACAACTTAGGTTGCAGGTTATAAGCCCATTTTCAAGTACATTATTGAGTCCAAAAGATGATAATGCACAGATAAACATGATGACAAGGCAAAGGTAATCATCTCAACTTCTTAAGGTATTGATCAATACCTTGATGACCATTTTTTAACAAATTACATACATTGCTACACATTCACCAATTACACTACAATGACTGGACTAAAGTTATGTATTAGCCAAGAGCTTTTTAACTACGATAGACTGGGGCCCAAAGTTTTGCTTCTATCCTGCAGTTGTGATCTCATCTAAAAGAGGTGAATAACTGAATTGAGTTTGTTTGTTTAATAGCAGGCGTGAGGATATACACATCAGTTTTTTTTTTTTTTTTTTTATTTCTAAAATTTCTAATTGGTTGAGTTTGGCCCTCTTTTCCTCTGTGAGTAGGACTTGTACATCTATTGTACATTTGTGGTTATTGTTCAGGCAATGTTTTGAAATGGCTGAATAAGGCTTCTTCAGTCTCCAGCTTCTGTGGTGTTCTTTAAGCCTGGTACAGATTGACCTCCCCGTCTGTCCAATGTAACAAGACTGACACACACAGCATGTGATTTTATAAACCCCACTTTTTGTGGTACTTGGTTGTTTGTCTTTTGCATTGAACACAAAACTACCTATTGTTGGAGGGACATAGAAAAACAAAGAGAAACCCTTTGCCTTCAAGATGTTACTTATTCTATTTGATGTTTTACCTACAAAAGGTAATCTTTTCCTGTTTGTGTTTTTCATCGGGGACAGTAGCGACCTGGCTTGCTTCTTCAATTTTACCTAAAATTTTATCAATGGTGTTGGGGTCAAATTCATTATTTATGATTACTGTTTTTATTGTGTTAAGTTCCCAGTCAAAGTCCTCTTGGGACATAGGGATAGAAAGGAGACTGTGGATCATGTGATGGAATGCTGCATGTTTGTAGGTTGTAGGATGCTGGGAGGAAGCCGTGAGGAAAGTATCAGTCAAGAAATATTTTTGGTAAATTTTAAATTTATGGTTTCTGTCTTCTATCTTTATGCTAATGTCCAGGCAATTTATGCTGCCCCCCCCCCCCCTCCCCCCAACTTCATGCTGATCTTTATGTTAGTGTGCCACTGCTTCATATTTTCCACAAATTTATGGAGTTGTACGTTGGAACCTTTCCACATACAAAGAATGTCATCTACGTATCTGTACCAATACCCAACATGTTTTGCGAGTGGTTCTCTCTTCAGAAAATTAGTCTCCTACTTGTCCATGAACATTTCTGCTAGTAAGGGGGATAAAGGTGACCCCATTGCCAGACCATCTGATTGCTGACAACATTCCAGTACAGTGGAATATTGTTTAAATCAAAATTATTTCTGCTTTCAAGGGAGCTATTACCAGCAAGCACACTCCAACATCTATCATTCAGTCCAGACCTCGCACCATTGTATTTTCATTTGTTTGGTTCCATGAAGATATTCCTGGCTGCCCAACACTTTGCAACAGATGCAGAAGTCAAATCAGCAGTTCACAGATGGCTATGCTCCAACCAGACTTCTACAAACAGGGCATACTGAAACTGGTACCGTGATGGGAGAAATGCTTTAAAAATGTTGGTAACTATGTAGAAAAGCAGGTAAGAGATGTATGTTCAGTTGAGATTTTTTGTTTTGCTAGCTATTAAACTTGTTGGTAATTAAATTATTGTGCATTTCTTTCTGATCTTCCCTTGGATCTCTCATTCCCATAACGTCCTTGCCTCAACCTGCTCTAGTCCCTTGCTTCAAACTGCCTCCATTCTTTTTCCTACCCACCCTTCAGGCTCACACATGCCTTCTATCCCCCCCAGTGCACCTGCATAGTCCTTTCCCATTTTGTCTGCTTCTCTCCTATCTCCCACCCCTGTTCCCCTCAGAACCTAGCCATCTGGCAGCCCTCTATCCTGAACCCACACTCTCCCAGAGGCAGCACTATAGCATCCCCCCCCCCCCTCACCCTGCTATCCCTCCTCATCCTACCCCCCACCCCCCCTCCCCCCCACTACCCATCACAGCCAAAATCAATGCTCGCACCGATGTGGCCATAGTGCCCTGAGATACAGTAACGACATGTATTGGATTGTGTGTGTATAATATGTGTGTACATTTCTTTATCTGGAGAAGGAATTTGTGAAACGTTAACAGACATCCAACAGTCGACTCTTAAATGTGCCTCCTCTGTGCAGTCCGTAGGAATCTATCTTAATCAATTTCATTAGTATACTTCAGATTATACGTGTTACAATAGAACGAGGTCTAATGGAACCCTTTCATCAATAAGTGAAGTTTACGATGCCATTCAAATTCCATATAGCGGAGATGCTGAGACACGATAGGCACAACAAAAAGATTCACACAATTATAGCTTTTGGCCATTAAGGCCTTTGTCAGCAATAGACACACACACACACACACACACACACACACACACACACACACACACACACATCTGCAGTCTCAGAGAGCTGAAACTACACTGTGAGCAGCTGCACCAGTGCATGATGCGAGTGACGACTGGGTGGGGGTAAGAAGGAGGCTGGGGCGGGGAGGGGGAGGGATAGTATGGTGGGAGTGGCGGAAAGTGAAGCGCTGCAGTTTAGACGGAGGGGAGGACAGAAGGTGCAGAGAGGGGAGGGGGTAAGTAGCAGAAAGGAGAGAAATAAAAATAAAAGAAATTAAAAGACTGGGTGTGGCGGTGAAATGACGGCTGTGTAGTGCTGGAATGGGAACAGAGAGGGGGCTAGACAGGTGAGGACAGTGACTAACGAATGTTGAGGCCAGGAGGGTTATGGGAATGTAGGATGTATTGCAGGGAAAGCTACCACCTGTGCAATTCAGAAAAGTTGGTGTTGGTAGGAAGGATCCATATGGCACAGGCTGTGAAGGAGTCATTGAGATGAGGGATATCATGTTTGGATGTATTTCAGGGAAAGTTCCCACCTGTACAATTCAGAAAAGTTGGTGTTGGTAGGAAGGATCCATATGGCACATGCTGTGAAGGAGTCACTGAGATGAGGGGTATCATGTTTGGCAGTGTGTTCAGCAACAGGGTGGTCCAGTTGTTTTTTCGCCACAGTTCACCACAGTTTGTCGGTGGCCATTCATGCGGACAGACAGCTTGTTGGTTGTCTTGACTACATAGAATGCAGCACAGTGGTTGCAGCTTAGCTTGTAAATCACATGACTGGTTTCGCAGGCGGCCCTGCCTTTGATGGGATAGGTGATGTTAGTGACCGGAGTGGAGTAGGTGGTGGTAGGAGGATGTATGGGACAGGTCTTGCATCTAGGTCTATTACAGGGGTATCAGCCATGAGGTAAGGGGTTGGGAACAGGGGTTGTGTATGGATGGATGAGTATACTGTATAGGTTTGGTGGACAGTTGAATATCACTGTAGGAGGGGTGGGAAGGATAGTGGGCAGGACATTTCTCAGTTCAGGGCACAGCGAGAGGTAATCAAAACCCTGTAATTCAGTTGCTCCAGTCCCAGATGGTACTGAGTTACAAGGAGAATGGTCCTCTGTGGCTGGACTGTGGGACAAAGTCTACCTGTGGATCCATGTTTTGTCACCAGCAATGATCCCCTTTGTTACCATAGCAATCCAAATGTAGGCAGAACGATGACTAATTTGCAGATGGTGTGCCATTTCATCAACAGTTAGTTGTCTGTCCAAGAGAATCATTTCACGTGAACGCTCAATGGTTTCTTCATTTGTGGCAGTAAATGGTCATCCGGCTCTTCCACCCAGCACAACACTTGTGTGACCATCTCGGAATTTTTCAATCCACTCATAGCCATTCCATTGTGGCAAAACACTGTTCCCGTACTGTACCGAAAGTCTTCGATGAATTTCGGCCTCTGACACTCCTTCCAACCACAGAAAACGGATCACTGAATGTTGCTCTCCTTTGGTGCATACAAACAGTGGAGCAGCCATGATTAACAGCCTGACAGTGATAACAAAATTAACCTAGCAGATTTTATTGCAAAGATATAACAACAAATAAACAAAGCATGCGTCATCAACATAAAATGACAGTACCACCAAAATAAACAAAAATATAACTAAATTGCAGATAATAATTGACTTATCCTCATATGAAAAGAGGCTAAACTGTGATTCAGCAGACTGCACTAGAAGACTCCAGTCAGCTACCATCTAGTTTCCATGTTTTCTGGTCCATTGAAAATGTGCAGCTTTAGGTGGCACTATCAGGAATTGGGAGATACCCTGCTTCAAACTTCCATTAAGTGCAGTTCATTCCACAGTGTTTGCTTCGAAACTGACAGATCAGTCTTTGTTCACCAATAGCAACAATTCCCCTCAGATTTGAAACTGATTATTGTCAAGAAGGCATGACACTCATTTCTGGCCCTGTAAGCTGTGCTGTACCATTCCTCATAGACACATCGATCCTCCATACCGATCCACTTTACTGCACAGATTCCATGTAGTTGACTGGAACATGCATACCACTCTACTTTCAGGTTTTATTAATTATTTAATTCTTTTGTTTATTAATTTTCTAATGAGCATTCTGTAAACTGCACACTGAATTAGTCCAGGAATGTGTAGCCTTCACTCGCTCCATCACATAAATAGATAAAATAGATAGATACACAGATAGATAGATAGATAGATAAACAAACAAACAGAGCTAGCAGAGATATATGCATTCAGATTCTAATGGCAAAGGTTAATGCAACACTCATTTCACACTGAAGAACACAACACACCACACTAGTAAACAACATGACCCCTACACAGACTTATTAAAACTTAAATGACATTTATATCACATTCACATATGTATTAGTATAAAATGCATATATAGATAGTGTTTACACCCAAATCATATTACTTCAAAATTACTGTACATATTTTATAATATTTTTTTAAAATTTTTATGTTCAAATTGCATTTGCAATTTTTATTATAATTAGTATTGATTATTGAAACATTTGGAAATGGCAAATAGGACATATGATATGAGCAAATTTCTGTTCTCTCCAAATGCTAACACTGAAACTAATCGGCTAACTTTGTTTTGCAATATCTTTGATGTAAATTTTGGGCATGAGCTGTAGCGGGTAGTTGAACATAGTCATGTAATGTGGTGGTGTTATGCACCTCCTGTCAGTTGTTGGATGAAATTAGCAAAGATAATTGTGGAAAGTTAGAAGAAAAGCAGGAGTATGTTGCAGCTGCACTGTTTAGTCCTTCAAATGAGTCATTACGGTGGAGTAGTGCTTTTATGCGGCAACATAGTGATACAATGAAAAGAATATTTTATTACTGTTTAATTAAAGAATGATTTATTTCATATAATGTAAGTTTATTTTATCATGGTTTAAGTAAACAAGGAGTAAACTGTGATTTTGCTCATACATGTTTATCTTGGTAACATAAAAACAGTTATTCCTTACATTTCACTCATTATAAATATTCAAATTTAAATTACAAAAAGTTCCACTTATTCCTTCCCAAAACATTGAGAAAAATGAATGCAAACCAGATCATAGTAGCAGTTGATAAGGTTTTCTAACCATTATTAATTGCATTATTGTAGTTTGGTGAAAATAAGAGAGACTGTTTTATCAGATACTGCACCTGCAGCAGGTATACTGGTGACACGACGTGCTTCCGCTGCAGCTGACAGTTCTCGGAACAGCGCGTCTGGCGGGTTACTGTGGGTCAGACCCCCTGGCACCGAGGAAGGCAGTGACGTCACCGTAACGTCTACCCTGGCAGGAGCTCGGCGTGTTGCTGGAGAGGCAACTGGAATAGCATCGTGACCCGGGGGTGGTGCAGACGTGCCGGGAACAGATCTGCGAGCTGTGGGGGCGCCGACACCCCCTCTGGGTGGCGATTTGCGAGTCGGAGATCCACGGCGTGCGGTCAGACGGCCTCCAGGAGATCGACCGGTGATCCGAATTCGACCACTGGTGTCAGATGTGGCTGCAACCCCCGACCTGGCTGCCCCTCGGGAACCGCCGAGGGGTGGACGCCGCACTGAAGAAACTGCATTAACCACAATTCCAATGTTGGACTGTTTCAGACATGTTGTTACCATGGCCTTTAGTCATATAACTGGTTTCACACAGTCTTTCATGCTACTTTATCTAAATCTCTTCATCTTTGCTTTGCTACAGTAACCTACACAAGTTATTGAAATATAAATAAGAATATCATAAAACCTACACAAATCAAGTGCCTTATTTTTCCAAACATCAACAAAAATCTGTTTTCTCCATCACACAGGAAGCTTTCTGATCCCTTGACGGAAGTAAAAAATTGGCTGTCTCAGTTATCAATTGCACATGTAGTGTTCAACCACAGTGTGATCATCCAAACATCCCCCTCCTAACGCCTCCTTCAGCAGACCAAACATATGGTAGACATATGGGGACACATCTGCATTGTAAGTTCGCTGTTTGAGAGTTTTTCAGTGTCACCCACTGAGTTTTTCATGAGTCAGGGCTTTCAGAGCAGCCACAGTAGGCCAGGCTTCAGAATGAACAAGCTGATTCGAAACTAGTCACCAAACATATGTACCACAACTGTGATGGATTGTTAATAACTTCTTCATGAAACACTAACAAGGTTGCTGCTCCTGTTTCAATGAAACATTGAAATGTACAAAACTGCAAAGTATTACCGCAGAGAATCTGTATACCTTTTCGGAGAGACCCTCTATGGAGGTGAAGGAAATGACGGCCTTATCTTGTAATTATTTTAAATTAAGGGGTGATTTCTACTCACAGCAAGTGGGCTTAGCCTAGGGCCTGCCACTTGCCTATTGCATGGCAAATATTTTTCTGATGAACTTTGAGCAAGAATTTATGACCAAAAGACCCACAACATGCTACAAGATTAATTTTATGGAATAGATATGCTGGAGAAGAAATAAAAACTTTGAGGTTTGCCAAAGAAACTGTAATTCTATCAGAGACAGCAAAGGATCTGGAATAGCAGTTGAATGGATTGGAGAGTGTCTTGAAAGGTGAACATCAACAAGAGCAAAATGAGGATAATGGAATGTAGTCAAATTAAATCAGATGATTCTGAGGCTATTAGACTAGGAAATGACAGACTGAAAGCAGTAAATGAGTTTTTCTATTTGGGGAGCAAAATAACCGATGATGGTCGAAGTAGAGAGGATATAAAATGGAGACTGGCATTGGCAAGGAAAGCGTTTCTGAAGAAGAGAAATTTGTTGACATTGAGTATAGATTTAAGTGTCAGGAAGTCGTTTCTGAAAGTATTTGTATGGCATGTAGCTGTGAATGGAAGTGAAACATAGACGACAAACAGTTTAGACAAGAAGAGAACAGAAGCTTTCGAAATGTGGTGCTACAGAAGACTGCTGAAGATTAGATGGGTATATCATGTTTCTAATGAGGAGGTACTGAGTAGAAATGGGGAGAAGAGGAATTTGTGGCACAGCTTGACTAGAAGAAGGGATCTGTTGGTAGGACACATTCTGAGGCATCAAGGGATTACCAGTTTAGTATTGGAGGGAAGCTTGGAGGGTAAAAATTGCAGAGGGAGACCAAGAGATGAATATACTAAGCAGATTCAGAAGGATGTAGGTGGTGGTAGTTACTCAGAGACAAAGAAGCTTGCACAGGATCGAGTAGTATGGAGAGCTGCATCAAACCAGTCTCTGGACTGAAGACCCCAACAGTAACAATAAATATGCTGATTAGGTGCTCATATTATATGATGGTAATAACAGTGGAAGTCAACAGTTTCTGTGGATCTAAATAGTTTGAATCAAAAGATACAATTCAGTAGGCAGTGTGCTGAGAATGTCACTTTACCATTTTTGGTAAAAATGAAAATATTGCCTTGAATTGTGATTGTAAAAAATGAAAATATTGTCTTGGATATTTACTAAAAGCCAATCATGACAGATCTTGTTATACACAGTCAATCATGTCACCCAATGAAATATAAATCCACTGCATTGTGAACCGTATTAAATTGTATATACAAAGTGTCCCTTACTAGGGAAGCTCAAATGGCTGAATATCTGGTCATAAAGTATATAACCTATCAAAACGGTTACAATCCAGAATTTATTAATGCAGTTAATAGAAGCATATTAAAAAAGAAAAATCTTTCCCAAAGTGGATCAGAGGGAAATTTTATAATGCTTAGACCAGCTAAGCAGACAAAAGGACACTATTTTTTGTAGAATATCATACCTGGATGCAACATCTGAAAAAATAGGTAGTAGATATATGAGACCAGAAAACATTATTCCAGAGTAGTTTACTTTTTTTGGATCTCGCTAGAAAACTCTGGCGCACAGAAAAAGCAGTGATAAATAAATAAAGCATATGTATACAGCATTACATGAAATGATTGCCCTACGAAATATATGGTGCAAACTGGTACATCATTTCAAATAAGATTTCACAAACACCTTAACTGAAATTATCCCCAGTCTGCATTAACAGCACACTTACATATAGAAGAGGAACATAGCATGACAAGCCCTTTAAAATATTTTAAAGAAAAGAAAAAAGTCATATTTTGAAGGTATTAGTGGAAGCAGAAATTTTTAGATATAAAGAAAGAAAATGCATACTTCACATTGAATAACCAATTAGAATTAAAGCACTGCATTCTGGCTAATTTTGATTCTTTATACAATTAGGTATTAGTACATAATAAAATTCTGTATTAGTCTCCCTTGTAAAGGTAGCAACCCAGCGCTCCTAGTCATGAGTATACTGTCCACTTTGATAGCATCCATTAGCCAGCGAGCTAATCTCTCTCAGTCGTTCACGTGGGCCATTTTTACTTTGTCCAACACTAGGTTGCCCTGCTGTTGCACCGATAAGACACAGCCATCTGATATGTTCCACTCAATAATTTGCATAGTGCCATGACTAATTATGTTAGCAGTGACAATTTCGATAGTCAGTCTAGGCCTTTTTAAAAAGTATTTTTAGTGTCCTATCACTACAAATTTTTTTTTTTTTTTTTTAATTAGATGCAGGCAAATTTTTGCAAATTTCACCTATCAGCAAATCGTCATTACTGAATGGAATATGTCTTCATTACCCTTCATTCACCATAGTATTGACAATATTCAGTGAACAGTACATTTTGACTAGGAGCAATGGTTACACCTACAACCTCTTAATGTTGTGTGTATATTTTAGACATTCCTTTATTAATTTTAATATTAACATAGTGGTGACACTGTGCATTGCTGTTTACCATGTAGGTTGCACCAGATGATGCAGCTTTAGGCCATGGCACCAACTCCGTTCCAATAAACAACAATTTTACCAGTTGTTAACAGAACTCTTCGTAACGCCATATCTTTCAACAGATGCAGATGCCAAGGATATAAAACAGTTTTTCATAGAATACAGCATCTTCGGCAGCTGGCGTGGAAGCACTTTGCCAGTGTTACAAAATTACATGCTAAAACCACAAAACTTGTACTGCACTGTAGTGCATTTCTGTCTGCTACAGTATCAAATAGCTTACTTCATACTTCAGCAGGATAATGCAAGACCTTATGCTGCAGTTCACACCACAGATGCCTTTATGAGTGTACAGATTCTTGACTGGCCTGCCTGGTCCTCTGGTTTGTCACCCAGAGAGAATACCTGTGATGCAATAGGAGGTAACATACTTCTGTACCACACTCCACCCAGAAACTTTCATGAACTAACACAGCAAGTGTCTCAGATACAGCAAGAAATTCCTCAAGATGACATTCAGAGGCAGTTTATTTCCAAGTCACGTGAATAACAGAGTACTTTTTTTTTGGCATTCTGTTGGAACTTCAACAATCATATTTCATATTAGCCCTTTTGTGGTTGAAGGACACATTTTTCCCACTGAAGTAATATGCGGTTTTGAGCATTGTAAAGTCTATATCCCATATTTGTCCAATGCTCCCATCTAGAAAGAAGATTTCAGAAATTGTAGAAAAATACTACAGATCACGGGGTGGATATATGAGCAATCAGATGGGGTAGCACATGTTTGTACCTGGCACAGTGAATCTTCTTCATGAAAATCAGATCAAAACACTATCTTCTCTATTCTAAGAATGTCTGAAGTAACTGATTGTGTTTTTTACAGAGGACTGGTGCATGGTGCACAGAAATATGTAAGAAAACAACTGACACTAACTTTTGAGCTCTTGCTCTTTTTACATTACGAGGAGCAAAAGAAAAAAGAACAAGAGCTTGAAACCTAGTGTTAAATGATTAATGGAAAATCTCATATTAATATGTGAAACAAATACTAACAAAGAGATAGAGGGGCTGGCCAGTACTTACCTCAGCTCAGTACAGCCGATAGATTCACAAAACAGAACAGAAAATTTACATTACTAGCTTTCGGAACTTTGTTCCTTCATCAGGGTGGAGAGAGGGGAAAAAAGGGAAGAAGGGAAAGTGGATTCAGTTACTCACAAGATCTTCGGGTGGGCGTTGGGAGAGGTAGTGTTCCAAAAACCTCGTTCCTTATCACACTTGCCAACTTCATCCTCAAACATAATTACTTCACTTTCGAAGGCCAGACCTACAAACAAATCAGGGGAACGGCCATGGGAACCAGGATGGCTCCATCCTATGCCAACCTCTTCATGGGCCGCATGGAGGAGGCTTTCCTGAAGACCCAACAGCTGCTTCCCCTGGCATGGTATAGGTTTATAGATGACATCTTTGTGGTCTGGACTCATGGTGAAGAAACACTCCTTAATTTCCTCCATAACTTCAACTCCTTTTCGAATCTGAATTTCACATGGTCCTTCTCCAAAACCCAAGCCACCTTTCTGGATGTTGACCTTCATCTTGTTGAAGCTCACATCCACACCTCTGTCCACATCAAACCCACAAACAAACAGCAGTACCTTCACTTTGATAGCTGCCATCCATTCCCCATCAAACGCTCCCTTCCCTACAGCCTAGGTATTCGTGGCAAACATATCTGCTCCAGTGACGAATCCCTCAACAATTACACCAATAACCTGACCAGTGCTTTCCTCTCCCTCAACTATCCTGCAGACCTTGTCCACAAACAGATCTCCTGAGCAATACATTCCTCCCCGTCCAACAACAATGTTCCTACCCCCAGACCACACAGAAGCATCCCCCTTGTCACCCAGTATTATCCTGCCCTCAAATACATCAACAAATTACTCCACAAGGGATATGACTTTCTCAAGTCAAGCCCTGAAATGAGATCTCCCTTGATAATATTCTCCCCACACCACCCAGAGTTGCCTTTCGTCGCCCCCCTAACCTCCGTAACATCCTTGTTAAACCCTACAATATTCCCAGACCACCTTCTCTACCCAGCGGTTCATACCCCTGTAACCGACCCCGCTGCAAAACCTGCCCCTTGCATCCCCCCACAACCACCTACTCCAGTCCCGCTACTGGTAAAATATACACAATTCAAGGCAGGGCTACATGTGAAACAACACATGTCATTTATCAGCCGACATGCCTGCACTGCACAGCCTTTTACATCGGTATGACGACAACTAAACTGGCTGAGCGCATGAACGGACACAGACGAACTGTCCGCCTAGGAGATGTCCAATACCCAGTAGCAGAGCATGCCATCCAGCATAATTCTAGGGACCTAGGAACCTGCTACAATGTACGTGCCATTTGGCTTCTCCCACCCAACACCAGTCCCTCGGAACTGCAGAGATGAGAACTTGCACTCCAACACATCCTTTCACCCCGCCATCCCCCTGGACTGAACCTATGTTAACCAACCTCACTCCCATTTACTCTTCAGTCTTCTCCTTTTTCCCTCTCCTCTTTAGCCATTCATGCATCTTTTCATCCTACATAGTTGTGTTTATCTTTATACTATATACCTCTTTACTTCTGTATGCATCCTCTTTGGTTTGAAGCTGGCACAGTACTTAACAGTAGAATATCTTTGGCTTCCCTCTGACAACCATGCCTCCATCCTTGCTACCCTCCCTGTTTACCTTTCCCTGTTGCTTCATAACCTGGGTTGTAAGTAACTGAATCCACTTTCCCTTCTTCCCTTTTTTCCCCTCTCTCCTCTCTGATGAAGGAACAAAGTTCCGAAAGCTAGGAATGTAAATTTTCTGTTCTGTTTTGTGAATCTATCGGCTCTACTGAGCTGAGGTAAGTACTGGCCAGCCCCTCTATCCCTCTGTTAGTATTTAAACCTAGTGTTAACTGTTTTCTGTTACATGTGTCTGTGCACCACCCACTAATCCTCTATAAGCGAGTGGTTGCCTTTCCTTTATTTTACATATTTTTCAATCCATAAATTTCCATTATTGGTATAATAACACTATTATTGCATTTTCTTATCCATCATAGTCATTATTTTCAAAAATTTCTAAAATTTTCAATAACTCTACTGGTTTGCACACATTTTGTATTTAGTGATACATATAGACTCCAACAAACTTCTTAGAATGTAGAAAGCAGTGGTATATGATATGTCAAAGCCATCTTGAAATGTTATGTCAAAAATTTGTGTGCGACATTTCATGTATTCAATAGCCACAAGAATAAATGTGTTTTTGTACTGACTTTTCATACTTTTTTTCCTACATTTTCCACCCTGTTAGACTACTCTACAAATAATTTAACTTTGAAAATCCTAGGTTCAAATGAAAATATGGACCCTAATTAAGTTTTTGAGACACCTGTGATCCACCTCAATCATTTTCAAAATCAGTCAGCTTAAAATTTTTTAGTAATGGATTTATGTAATAAGAAATATTGTAGACTGAAATGAAAAATCACATAATTTGGTGGAATGCATGGAGGAAGTCCTAGATGCAAGACCTTTTAGGCTTTGTATTTGCACTGAAATGGTTATTGCCTCCCCATTGTATGCCTAATAATCAAGAGGTAAGTATACGCTGTGTAATGTTCTGCTACTGTTTAACTGAAGTTTGTAACATGGTTCAAAAATCAAAATATTGGACTTTATTTTCAATCACAGTACTATTTCTAATGTAACATTACGAAGTTGACTATAATAGAAGAAATATTCTGACCTTTTATTCTTCAAATGTAAATAAAAGAAATTTTAACCACAAAAGGGTTAAAAAAACAGTAACAGTACAAATTGCGATTTATTTTTGTTGTACTGAAGGTAACCAGTTTAAGCTATAATAACTACCACCTGACAATTATTTTTGACCATAGTGGGTATGTTTGTGAACTGTGACTGTGTGGGATAATTACTTATTTGTAATTTCTGCTACCACTCACTTTTATTTTTATTTGTTTTATGTTTAATCTAACATAATGCAATGCATTTTGAACACATTCTGTTCATCGTCAGGCATTTATACATACATATATATTGAGAAATGTTACTTAAAAATGAATGTCTTAAACTAAATTAACCTAGAACTTTTTGTCAACTTTTTGTTACTGTAAAGGCTGGTGTGACATCACATAACCAACAACAAGAAAAACCAGCAGAAGATATGACTGACATTGATTTCAGGCCATCCATTGACCACCCTCCCTCCCAAATGTCACACCAGCCAATACAGTAACAGACAGTGGACAAAATGTTCTAGGTTAATTTGGTTTAAGAAAATTTATTTTTAAGTAACATTTCTCTGTATGTATGTATGTATGTATGTACAAATGCTTGATGATGAACAGAACATGTTCAAAACTCATTGTATTATCTTAGATTAAACATAAAACAAATTAAAATAAAAGTGGCAGGTAGCAGAAATTACAAACAAATAATCATCAGACAATATTTCAGACAGCATGAGGAGCCCTTGCCTGGAACTGACAGGTAATATCATAAGATACCAATCACCAACTCAGCTGGAACTTACGGTGCTACTGCAGTCTGTAATCCTGCTCAAATTATGTTTATTATATATCCAAAACTGGTTACCTCCAACAATGCAAAAATAAATGTGATTTAGATTGTGACTTTTTCATTTTTATTTGAATAAAAAGAGTGTGTCCATGGTCTTGATGACAGACGTAAGTTTGAATGGAACGAAAGTTTTATCATTTAATTCCCACTATGTGATGAGCTTCTACACAATATTTGACCAATATGAAACTGTGCTGCTCTACATAATACTTTCCACTTCCATCAGTGCAGTTAATGAAACCACTCCTCCATTCCATTCCAACTGTGAGCTACTTTTCCAAGTAGGTACAGGTACAAGGCAGTATGCAAAGTGCACAGCTGTTAACAGCTTACGTGTTATGGCCAGCGGGTGACCTCTCGGCGTCTTGGAAGCAGCGTGCCGGCCAGGTCTGCCCCGGGAGGTCGGCTTTGCGGCAGATGTCCGCTGCCGGGGTGGGCTGCCCCTCCGCGATGGGGACGGCGATTGTAGGGGTGGTGGGCGTGGCACTGGAGGGCGAGGTGACACTTGTACTGGGGACTGCTCTGGGGGCAGTTCTCGCAGGGGTGACACGTCCACTGGCTTGAGTGGCGGCTGCAACACACAGAATACTGATCAACTACTTGCACCTTATGACCTTCATACTGGACATACTTCAGCAGCTCATGCATATCAACTGTCAGATGTGAAATTGTATATAGTGAACTGCACTTAAGTATAGGGTTTATCAATAATGAGCTCACTGGATAAAATATCAATCAAGGGCACACTAGTCATTTTGTAGCATGGTACACAGCATAGAACTGGTACCAGCTAGTCAGGCTGTAACAAAGCAGGTGTATCCTTTCCAGCTGTTATGTTTTTCTTTCCCCCTAAATTATTATGTTTTCTTGCAAATTCTGAGGTACGTTTGATGATATTTTTACGACATGTGCCTGATTCATTCTGAGAACACCCCCCAGGCTATGGCTAAGGCATGTCTCCACAATATCCTTTCTTTCAGGAGTGCTAGTCTTGCAAGTTTCACAAGAGAACTTCTATAAAGTTTGGAAGGTAGGAGACAATGTACTGGCAGAAGTAAGAGTGTGAAGATAGGTCGCAAGTCGTGTTAGGGTAGCTCAGTCAGTAGAGCACTTGCTCGTGAAAGACAATGGTCCAGAGTTCGAGTCTCAGTCCATCATTCAGTTTTAATCTGCCAGGAAGTTTCAATGCAAGAGAAGTGACCATTAAAAGCTGACCACGGAAGTGAAAATGATGCACCACAGAATTACCTTCAATGCTAATTAACTAGGAAATGGCACAATTTATCTAACAGTTATTTCTCATCACAACCTACCCTGCAACAGCCTTACAAGATTTTCAGACTATTTCTGACCATCCTGTATGTGGTGTATTTTGCCAGCAGAGAAACAAATACAAGGTGCGAGATAATAGATATTGAGAATAGTACTGCAAATGGTTATCCATTTCCTGCAGAATATATGCAGTAAAAGACACAATGTTTAAAATATTATAGGCTGTATGAAGGAAGAAATTATTCTGGATATGTGAATGTCTATTGATGAAGTATCACAATCTTGTGCTGATATAATAGTTCCCTACTTCAGACACAAGGTTTATACACTGATGAGCCAAAAACATTATGACCACTGCTCACCACAACACAGAATGCTCTCTGGTGGCATTGCAAGCATATGACACAGTATAAAAGTGGAGTCAAGACGAATGGGAAATCATTCTACCTGTGACACAGGCCACTAATGGGGAAATCTACTGATATTAGAAACTTTGACAAAAGGCAGATTGTTATGGTTTATCTCCTAGGAATTTGAGGGGGTACCCAAAAAAGACCAGAATAACGTTGCTGTGGGTGGAGCTTGTGCAGTAGGCACTTCTGCTGCTAGGGGTGTACAGTGCAACTCATTGCCAGTTGGGTGTCGCTTGTTCTGTTTTCATTAGCACTGGTTTGTTCTTGTTTTGTTTTTTATGATGGCAAATTTAAGTGAACAAAGTGCAGCTGTGAAATTTTTGTTTTCTACTCGTAAAAATGCTGCTGAAATTGTTTTAATGGTGAGAACAGCTTACCAAGATGGCACTGCCAGAAAAACTCAAGTGTATGAGTGGTCTGCTCGATTTAAAAATGGTGAGATGTCGATTGACGACAAACCTCATTCTGGATGTCTATCGACTGCACAAATCGATGAAAATATTGAAAACATTCGAGAGCTTGTGCTCACAGGCCATTGACAGGAAATTCATCAACTGTCAGAGATTAGGGTCATAGCAAATTTTGGCAATATACATCTTAGTAAATTAGCTTACCACACTTATTTTCATTCTCTGCTTTCGTATGGCATCATACTCTGAGGTAACTCATCATTGAGTAAAAGAGTGTTCATTGCACAAAAGTGTGTAATCAGAATAATTGCTGGAGCTCATCCAAGATCAAGAGCTAGAGATCTTCACTGTAGCCTCACAATATATATACTCACTTATGAAATTTGTTATTAACAATCCAAACGAATTCAAAAGTAATAGCAGTGTACATGGCTACAACACTAGGAGAAAGGATGATCTTCACTGCTCAAGGTTAAATCTAACTTTGGCTAAAAAAGGGATAAATTATGCTGCCACAAATGTCTTTGGTCACTTACCTAATAGCATTAAAAGTCTGACAGATAGCCATATAGCATTTAAAAGGAAATTAATGGCAACTCCTTCTACTCATTAGATGAATTTTTGGATATTGTAAGTGGGTAATTTCCCCAACCCCCACAAAAAAAGTCATGCAATATTTTGTGTAATGTAATATCTTGTATAGACACTTTTAATTAATCTGATATGTTCCACATCATTACGAAGTGTCTTATTCATGATCTATGCAACAAGTACTAATCTAATCTAATTTAATTAGTGGGTTATCTTTGAAATCCAGTTTGTGACAGACAGAAGACTGGTTCTTCCACCACGTGAATGCACCTGCAGACACAGCCATATCTGTTAGACAGTTTCCGCTAAAAATGGCATGGTTCCACTGCCCTGCACACCTTACTTGCCTGACCTGGCTCCATGGAACTTTTTCTTATTTCCATGCATGAAAAGGGACATGAAAGTACACTGATTTGACAACTTTGAAAAAGTCAAGAAAAAAATGAGAGAGGAGCTGTCAGACATTTCTAAAGATGACTACAAAAATATTTCAAACAGTGGAATCACTGGTGGGACAAATGTATTAGTTGTAATGCAGAGTATTTTGAAGAGGATAAGGCTGTTTTGCAAACAATTTGAAATTTTTTTTTTTGTGTGTTCCCCCTTATAAGCATCTTGAAAACAGTGAAGCTGGTGGGCTGTTAACATGTTATTGTTCTGAGTATCTACGGAAAGCAGTTGGAGGACCATGCAACAAGGTGACAAGGTGTCGGATGTCCACATCTCATCACAGAAAACGAGGAAGTAGGTAACCGAGCAAGGTGACATGGAGGTTAACACACTGGACTCCAGTTCAATAGGATGATGGCTGAAATCTACGTCTGACCATGGAGACTTAGGTTTTCTGTTATGTCCCTAAATTATTCCGGGCATATGCAAGGATGCTTCCCGTGAAAGAGCATGTCTGAGTGACCTCACCATCCTCAATAACCACTGAGCTTGTCCTCTATTTCTAATTACTTTAATTTCAATGGGATGTTAAACCCAAATTTTCCTTCCTTGAGGAGACAGGAGGCTTGCTTGCTGTGTGAAGCAGGACAGATATCGCAGCCAATGACAGATATCTGGTTCCACATGCTTCCAGATAACTATCAAGGACGTTTTGAATCTGTGCTACACAAAACTGATATTGTACTGCATTCCATAGGTGGACCTGCATGCTATTAAAAAGGTGGTCACAATGTTTGGGTCATCATTGTATGTGGAAACAAAGTAAACAATCCACAAACAGACCTACCGGAACTTCACACTTGGCTACACAAAGATGAGGGAAACCTGCACAGATGAGAAGATCTATGTTCCAACACCAGAGCTCTCCATCCAGTTAGCACAGAAATCTCTGACACAACTTCAGTACTTTAAACGGAGCGACAAAGGACCTTTCGCAGCGCCCAGTACTCACTGTCGGAGATGACAGCTGTTGGGAGCTGCGAGCCTCTGCCTGCTTCTGCACCGCAGAGGTCTGCCCAAGGGTGGGAGGAGTGGCTGCAGTGCGGGCAGACGCGGCGGCCCGCGTGTCACCGTGTCGCACCTCGAAGAGGCGCACGTTGTGTCCGGGGGGCGGGCCCGGTGGCGGAGACTCTCCCGGCTGTGGCAGTGACACTGTGGGGCCCCACTGCACCTGCAGCACAATCCACCCTGACAGTGGCAAACTCAGGGTAGCCGAAACACTACAGGGGAAACACTTTTTCTGATGTGGAATGTATTACAGTAATAGTAGCAGTAGCAGCAGCAGCAGCAGCAGTAGTAATAGAACAGTAATAGTTTTGTACGAATGCATTATCCCTGTTGTTTCAGGCATTTCTGAAAGGATACCATGCATTCATACAAATGATTCACTTCTAAGGGTAATGAATCCACAATCTCCAATGCAGATGCACATTTACATTTGACCTCCAATGGAAATCTAAAATTAGCAAGCGTAGATGGCATCAAAGGGGACAGTGAATAGGTAGCAGTAGATGGGGGCCTGGGTCAGCCATGGAGCATGCTGAGACAGTCTGCACATTTGCGATAAACACTGCGTCTGGGAGGTGCTGTAGTGCCGCCAGAATTTTACGAAAGTCTGGAGACACTTGTGTTCCAGCCATTTTGAACACGCGTTATTTTAAAGCAAGGCATAAGAATGAGCATGGGATACTGCACCCATTTATTGTTTGTGCAGGCGAAACTGGAAGGGAGATAATTCGTCGGCGCTGGCAAGTGTTCAGCGCGACCTGCCAAAAATAAACAAATGGCCCAGAAGCTCTGTGGCCGGCTGCAAAGAGTAATGTAGCTTTGTATTGTTGAAAAATAAATGGAGTGACTCGAGATAGTGACTGTTTATTAGATGTTGAACTGCTGTTGAGAGTACGTGGACTGGACAAATGGTTCAAATGGCTCTGAGCACTATGGGACTCAACTGCTGAGGTCATCAGTCCCCTAGAACTTAGAACTAGTTAAACCTAACTAACCTAAGGACATCACAAACATCCATGCCCGAGGCAGGATTCGAACCTGCAACCGTAGCGGTCTTGCGGTTCCAGACTGCAGCGCCTTTAACCGCGCGGCCACTTCGGCCGGCTGGACTGGACATGGATAGTCAGCCACGATAAATGATTATGTATTAATTGTGTTCAAAAAAGTGTAATTAACTGATGTTGGGTGCCCGGTAATGTGTGGGCTTAAGTCATAAAGTTTAGTTGTTTTTTGTACAAAGTGGAAATATATATGTTCTGGTGCATTGACTGGTATTCCATGAGTAGCGTATTTTTTAAATAAGAAGAGAGAGAGCGAGAGAGTGAAAATTTCCCCTTCCTAGCAGTGAAATCTTCGGAGAAGCGTCCGGTGCTAGCAGAAGACATCAGCGCTGCAAGAAAGCAGAACCAGCATTCTTCAACAAGTAAGTCCACGAAAACACTGAAGCTATACAGAGAAAGCTTAACATTACACCAGGTCACCACAATGCAGTAGTTAACATGACTGCCTAGTAAGCAGAAGACTCTGGTTTCGAGTCCTCATCCGACGCATATATTTATTTATTGCCACTGATTCCACATAAAATCCTGATGCAGCTCATATCAATAATTCCTTCCCTCCCCTTTCTCCCCCTCTACCTTCAATTTACATAGTTGTAGTTACATTCACTTTCAGTCCACTTCTGTACAGGCATTGGACATGTCATGGCAGTCCAATTTGAGAATGAAGTAGATTACTCATATATACAAAAATTTATGTATTTACAGGCAAGGGTGGCCATGCCTAGGGGCAAGTGGGGCTGCACGGCCCAGCTGCTTTTATTTCAAGAAAATGATTTAAAAGTCAGTATTATGTAGGTTTCTTCAGGTTCACAACTGGAACTTTTTTATGGCTACTTATAAGACGCCATCCATCTTCCAAACTATTAAAAATACTTCATACCCTTACGTCTAGGCCCTGCTCCTCCCCCACCCCTTACAAACTATCATATGGGTGCCCTTGTTTACATGTGTAGTTTGATAAGGATGGGGCGTGCAGTCAGCCATAGCCCTATAGTAGGAATAATATCTGCTTCAAGTAATTCAAGAAAAGGATGAAAAATTTGAATCAGGATGGCTACATGAAGATCTAAGTCTATGTCCATCCAAATACAGGATCAATCTGTTTAAAATAGTGCCACCTTTAATGTCGTATTCCTAATATACAATAGTGTTTTGCAAAGAAGTTATTTAATAAACGTAAAACGCTAGTGCTACACTGTTGATTCATTTCTCACTATCAGTCACTATCCAAACTGTCAGCTGAAAGCAGACCAATAGTGATGATGTTTGCTTATCATTTTATCTACTAAAACCTCACATCTGCTTGTCTGAAGAAATGAGTCAGTGTTCACAATGAATGAGGATTTGATATCAGAGAGAATGGCCTCAGTGGCCAGGGACAGTGGTCATGTGTGTGCGAGTTGTGCTTGTGTTAATGTTGTCTAGTTTAGAAGAAGGCATTTGGCCAAAAGCTCACATGTTTAGCTGTGCCTGTCTGTGGCTCGACATCTCCTCTGGATTCATAATACGAGGTGGAATCCAAAATTTTCAGGACTGGTGCTGCCATCTGGAAAGTAGGAGTAGTAGATCTTTGCACCACTAGGTGTCAAGAGCTGCATATCTGATGACTCAGTGTGCGGAGTGGCATTCAGCTGGGAGGAAGTGTTGCGTGTTCACAGTGATTTCCGTAACACTCTATTTTTTGGTGTGTGGCAATTTTATGATGGATCCACAAACAGAACAGCGCATGTGTATCAAATTCTGTGTGAACCTCAGGAAAAGTGCTACAGAGACGCATGCAATGATTCGAAAAGCGTTTGGGGGACAGAGCCTGAGCCGTATGTGTGTGTTTAAGTGGCTCTCCAAGACCCAAAAAAGCGAGACAGCTGAAGAACAATGTGAAGAGCACGATCATCGTTTTCTTTGATACCAAGGGAACTATGCAAAGAATTCATCCCACACAACCAAACAGTGAATTCTGCATACTACTGTGATGTTTTGCAATGGCTTCATGAAAACGTGTGGCGAAGACGGCCCAAACTTTGGTGTCAAAGGAACTGGCTGCTGCATCACGACAATGCACACTGCCACACATCCTTGCTCACCAGGACCTTTTTGGCAAAAAACAACATGGCGGTTGTACCCCGTCAACCGTACTCGCCAGATTTGGCATCTTGCGACTTTACACTAATCCCAAAAAAGAAACTCAAGTTGAAAGGCCGTCGGTTCAACACTCTAGAGAGAATTCAACAAGTATCTCTGGTGGTGGTAAACACCCTCAAAGAGCAGGACTTACAGAAAACGTTTGACCAGTGGCAGAACTTCTGGGACCAGTGTGTACTTGAGGATGGGAACTACTTCGAGGGTGATGGTGACCATTAGTCCAAAGGTAAGGTTTTCAACAGATGGCAGCACCAGTCCAAAAAATTTTGGATAGAACCTTGTATTGTCATTATTTTCAGTTTTTCCAAACAACTCCTTATTGCTTCTGAATTTCCAAACTCAACTTTCTTTCTTCCCCAAATTATCTAACTGTTTCACTATGTTTATGTTGAGGCACTCTGAGGCATAAAGGTGCCTGTTTTCAGTGACTACATTGTTATGCCTCAGTTTGGTATTAATTGGTTAGGATTTTTTGCTGTATGTCCTCTTTGTTAGGTGGAATGCAGTTTCCGTTCCTCTGGCACCATTTACATTAACTGTTTTCTCCTGAGAATTTAGCTAGATTATTTCTCCCAAGTATTTAAATTTTGCAACTTACTTTATTTTCCATATTCTGATTCCATATGTTTTGATGCACCTTTAGTATTGGTCATATAAATGGTATTTTAAAACAAAATTTGTAATCCAGTTTTTACTGCTACCTCTTGGAGAATGTTTATCCATTTCTTTTCATCTTGTAGGCTCTCTGCTAAGATTTCTAAATCATTAGCAACAGCTAAGCAATCAATTTTGAGGTTCTCTCTTTTTCTTACATGTTTCACTTTATTCATGCCCCCTTCTTCTATTCTCTTTCTCCACTGTCATACTACTTCCTTTAAAATGCAATTGCATAGCAATGGAGACACTCCATACCCCTGTCTCTTGCCTGATGGTTTCAATAGGTTTTGATAGCTCATCAAAAAATTTTACTATGGAAGCTGCATAAGTAAGTTTGCTTAATGATTGTCAGTTCCAAATCCTTCTTGGTCATTGAATAGTGTTATCTCTACTGACAGAACCATAGGCTTTTTTAAAATCAGTAACCCAGACAAAAGAGCAGGAACACAATGAACAAAAGACAGGTTTTGAATCATAACACACAGGGTCCAGAGGCACAAATGTGTTCCTATATGACTGCAATTTGTGTAAGAAAAATGCAAAGTCCCCAAGTTACATACCAGGTAGGGGGAAGGAGAAAAGAAATCACCCAGAACTTTCAGAGTTTCACCACAAACAAGTTGGGTGGGGTAACAGCTGATATTTTCCTTTAATGTTGCACACGGGCCAAGCAAAACCATGGGGAGGGCCTCAGATCATTATTCAGAGTGAAGAGCCAGGGCCGCCTTTAAAGTGTGGTGTAGGTGCGCTACCAATCAATTACTTGCAGGATGGTAGCTTCTAATACAGATATGGCCATACCTGCACAAACACAATATATCTGCAGATACTTGGCTTTCAGACTATTTGTTCCTGTCTGCAGTAATAGTGTGAGGGATGCTGCATGATCGAAGCCCAAGCAATAGAACAATCAGAAATGTTCCATGACCAGGATAGCTTCAGACCACCATGAAAACCTGTCGATAACCATTATGATGTAACAGAAATCCTGAGAAGCAGCGAGAGGTCCTACAGTATCCAACTGGATGTAGGCAAAATGTCCTGAAGGGGCAGAGAAAGAGGAAAAAAGAACAGGTACGTGGCAGGATATTTTTGTTGCTTGCCAAGCTTCAACAGCATTTTGCCCTTTTGTGACAATGCTGCAAATCAGGCCAGACTATTTTATCAACAAGCAATTTTCTGGTAGTTTTGATTCCTGGATAAGCTAGGTCATGGTAAATATTTTTTGACTCTAGTTTCATCATAAGTCACAAATCAGTGAAAAAAGTATTGCAAATTGTGAATAAACATCGCCAGAAAAGTGTTGAAATGTTGTGCCTGATGCACTTTTGGTCAACTGTGAGCAATCATGGCACCCACCTTGCACACAGCTTCTTCACAGCCAATTCTCCATGCACGATTTTATACACTCACTTAGTTGATATGCCTACAGCCTCAGCAGTGTCATGAATTTTTATTTGGTGATCTTGCATTACCACACCATGGATTCTGCCTTTGTGATGACCTCAATTGGAGAGCTGAAGCACACTTTGTCCTTGATGCTCGTCCAAGCATGTTTAAATTCATTAACCTGAAAGTAAATGGTCTTCAATGATGGTGCCGAGTCCACATCAGCTTAACCCAATTCTGTTTTGATTTGTGCAGCAGTTCAACCCTTCAAATGAAAATTTTTAATAAGAGCACGAGATTCAGTTTCCTCCATTTCCAATCGCAGTTGACACACTGACCAATTCAGATGGCTGTCAACAATGAAGTGTGTATGGTATTTTACAATCCTTGGAATAATCAACCTTACCAACAATGAAGACACAACAAAAATGTTCCATTCTTGCATAGAAATTTACTAGACTTATCAAACCATCTTCATATATCACTACAACTGTGAGACAAAGGAACGCAGCAATCAGTGTGGACATGCAGATTCACCATCACTGAAAAGGCAGTGATCCAACTATCGTCAGGGAAGATGATGGTGACCATTTTGTGGGATTACCATTGTGTGTTGGTAACAGATTATGCCCATAAAGGGCAAATCACCACAGGAGCATACCACTGAAAAGGCAGTGACCCGACTATCATCAGCGAACATGATGCTGACCATTTTGTGGGACTGCCATTGTGTGTTAGAAACAGATTGTGCTCATAAAGAGCAAACCACCACAGGAGCATACCATACTACCAAAATCGCCAGATGAAGCCTGTCAAAACAAAACATCACAGGAAACTGTCCAGAGATGTTCCTGCTCCACGACAGCATCACAGCTCATTCTGTATAGGATGCAGTCACATATGCTGCTCCTTTGGGCTGCCATAGTTTAGGTCACACCACATATTTTCTTGACATGGCACCCAGTGACTTTCTCCTTGTACCTCAGATGAAGAAGCTGTTGTGTGGCAGGCATTTCCAGGTTGATGACTTCCAGGATATTCAAAGTGGAATGTAATATAAACATACAAAATGTAGGCTTCTACAACCAAGATCTCCAGCAAGGTATCCACTGCAGAGCAAAATGTGTTGCATTGAAGGGTGAATATGTGGAGCAGAAT
Organism: Schistocerca americana; assembly: GCF_021461395.2. NCBI lineage: Eukaryota > Metazoa > Arthropoda > Insecta > Orthoptera > Acrididae > Schistocerca > Schistocerca americana. Next base: position 201,734,319 of record NC_060127.1, read on the forward strand.
TAACACAATACACTGAATTTCATGGTCACAGCTTGATTTTTTTGAGGTGATAATGAAAATGTTCTCGAAGATAGTCGCCTACAATGCAATAAACATCAGGAGATTTCTCCCAAAGATGTACAACACTGCAAAAGATTATGGCTTAATGAAGACCACTACAGAGCTGCTCAGCAACAGAAGAGTCTATATTAGCTTTCAAAACACCAAAAGTCGGTGGCAAAAGACAAAAACCAATCCTCCCCAAGGTAGCGTTCTTGCTCCCGTGGCATTTGCCTTGTACAACACCGGCCAACCAAGTAAAAAGGCTTCCAGTCCATTAATTAAGTGATTTGGTCCTCTTCACCAGCCAAAAGACATTTGAAGGAATCATCTGCTCTTGAGGATCCAGGAGTCTACTATGAAGTCAGCACCCTGAAGCAAAATCCTAGCAAGATAGCAGTCAGTGCTTTTCCCCTCCACTACAAACATATCAGCTACAAGTTAAAAGTGTGATGGCTGAGAACTCCTCTCAATTGCAGTTCTACCCCTAAAAACCTTGAAGTTATCCTTAATAGGAGTCAGGCATTCAAGGAGTAATGGGACAGTGTCAGAATAAAAGTCACAACGCAAAAAAATACGTCACTCAAGGGTGCAAGTTGGGGAGCAAGCCCACATATGCTTCAGTCACCAGGGTCAGCACTGTGTTTCTTGGCAGGGAATATGCTTGCCCTGTGTGGTGCCCATCTTGTCACTTGAAACAGGTTGACATTGCCTCTCACCAAATTTATTGACAGATGACAGGATGCTTGGTATCAACTCCAAGCAAGAAGATTCAAGATCTGGCCAGAATAGCATCACCCAACACCATACATATAGCAACAGCCAAATACAAAAGGAACAAAGTCAACACTGATGATAGACACCCACTTCACAGGTTTGCCCTAGATGGACAGCCTGCAGGAAAAGCTTTCTCCCACATAACACTCCCCTAATAAAGTCAGAGACTGAAGAGGGACTCCAATGCTGTCAGGACAGAGCTAAATGTGATTGGCTGCTGCCAAAAGAGGAGATACTCACAGAAACAGCATGCCTCAGATGGCATGAGGGGAGGTCACTTAACTGCCTCCCTGGGGACATTTGTCAAAGTAAAACTGGCATGTCAAAAAGGGGAACGCATTATAACTGATATGTGTACTGTGTATCTGGTGCCAAGCAGACAATGAGTCATTTCCTTCACTGTTCCATTTATACCACCTTCTCAGGCATTGTGACACAAGAGGACCTTGCATCAGCAAGCCCAACACAGAGCACCTACCTGAAGTGCTACAATTCACCTAAACTCCATCCAAATGGTTGTCATTGACACATTAAGAAGAAGAAAATTAAAATTTTATGACTACCCTTGCACAGTACACTTTTTGAACACATGATATAATAGTCAGTTAAATGAAAATGAGACAGATGGAAAGAAAACAAGCAACTGTTTACTATTTCAAAAGTAATCATCACAATTGTTGACACATTTACCCCACCGTGAGACAATATGGTCACTGACTTTGTGGAAAAATGTTTGCAGTTGCCAATGGAACCATACTGAACCCGGGTGTGTAGCTCTTCACCAGAAGAAAATCGACAGCTGTGGAAGTTTTTCCAACTGGGCTCCAAAAATGTGGAATCACACGGGGAGAGATTTGGACTGCACGGAGGATGTGTATGAGCTTCCCAGCAAAACTTCTGCAGCACATTTGAAACAATCTTCGCAACATGTGGGCGGTGCCACGCAGCAGATGTTTCACTGTGAAGCCCTTATATATCCTCCACACAGTCCCAATCTCTCCCTATGTGATTTCCATATTTTTGTAGCCCTAAAGAAAGATTTGCTTCAGATCAAGAGGTACAATCATGCCTGGGCACAATCACGGTTCTGTAGGCAACTGCAGACTTTTTTCCACGATGGCAGTGACTGTCCTGTTTACCGTGGAATAAATGTATTAACACTTACAGTGATAGTTTTGAAACAATAAACAGTTAACCTACTTTTATCTATGTAACTTGTTTTAATTTGAATGCCCTATATACAAATGGAAGCACGATATTACAAACCAATAGGTTGCTGGAGTTACCTGGAGCTGCCTGCGGATGGTGAGTGCAGGCAGCCTCTGGAGCTGGAGCCTGGAGTGGCGCAACTCTGCCTGCTCCTCGTCTTTCTGGCTCCTCACGTCGAAGATGGCGGCATTCGCCGGTGGCTCACCCTGGTAGTATCTGCCAGACAACGAGCACCTGCTGTAAGCTGGAGTCAGACTGTACATCATGCAACACTATGGCTCAGTGCATCATCGGTTTCACTCATTAGACATGAGCACCTTCAGATATTAATTACTCCGAAGACAACACATTAAACTTAGGCTGTTCCAAAGCTGCCCCATGGAGCACAGGTGCTGGGAAGTGCATATCAGTTTGCTAGCGGTCAGATGCAGCTAGTATAGGCACACCTACAGCAGACATTCTGCACGTGGTGCAAACCAAGTGGCCAACCCAGCCCGAGGGAGTGAGCTCGGGGCAGTACAGTCACATACCATCAAATGGGGTGAAGTTCACTCGTTTTTGACTTTAAACTCAACTATTTCTGAAAGCAATAAAATTAAAACATTGGTTTTCCATTCACATCACAGACACTGAGCTATAATAGTGAAATTTTTGTTGTTTATTAGCTTTCACTCTAACAGATCATAAAATTAAAAAAAACTGTTTTCTGATAATTGTGAAATGTTTATGATTCTAGGGTGACTTTTAATTGTTCTGAAACTTATAACTGAAAAATAAATGTGGCATAGTCATTAAATTTTAGTACTAATCTCATAGTAACACACAAAGTAATGTTAAGGGCAGAAAAATGTGATCACAAACATGCTTTATGAAACTCCAAAGAAACACACACCATTGTTCTTTAGAACTAAAACCTTGCTCATCATTTTGAATTTTATCACAATGACTTAGAATATTATTTATCACAGTTCCTTCAGGAATTTTATAGCCAGCGAGTCTTGAAAATGCTTATTTTTCCATTTAAAATATGTGTGAGGGACAGTTCTAAAACATCCAGGCTATACTGATATTTGTTCAGTTCACCCAATTCACTTGTGTACACATGCAGCCTTTTCACATTGACAACTCCTACCGTCCCAACTATACGATGCAACAAACAGAACTGGGTTTCACCTGACAAATTCAAAAGTTAACATATACACAATGCAACAATTATTTCGTCACTCCACCAATAGACAATTATACGCTACTGTTGCTGCATCTACTGTGTCACTTTGTTGCTGTATTCCTGAGATTATTTTCTTGCCACATTCATGGATGTTTATTCATAACAGCAGCCCTCGAGAAAAGATGGACAGCTTCACCTAAGAATTTGCTAAGTTTTATTTATTTGTCTATAAGTATGTAGAAGTAATATATATCAACTTTTCTTGTTACATTAGTTGTTCTCATGGAGGGTCAAACACAACATACATAAGACCTAGACACAAGACTTGTTTATGCCAATGACATGAATAAAGTTTCAGCTCATAAAAAATAGTTAAAAAGATCAGTTCTTCTGAAAACGATTGGTATTCTCATAGTGGTTTGAAATACCATACATTCTGCCACAGCCACGAATTAAGAACTTTCTAACAGTTAATATATTATACGTTCAGCAATAGCAGCAACAGCAGCCATTTCAATCACTTGGTAATGTGACCTCTTTGAGTCAGCATGCAATATAGGTTCCCTGCAGATTCTTCCATTTCTGTCAGCCCTTGGTCCATTCTGGTAAATTGGGCTCCAATCCAGTACTTGTTTTGACCACCCGCAATTATTTCTTCAAGTGAGATGACCAGCCCACTGACATTTCAAGTTTTTCACTCTTTCCACTACATCACTGACCTTTGTTGATATCAACAGTTTTCTTTCTGTATTTCTTTGTTAAGTGCAGCATTGATATTTCCATTCCTCTTGGAGTTACTATTAGTATTCTAACAAAGAATTTATTTAATGTTCATGTCTCACAGCCACAAGTCATACTGGCAGTATACATTGGTCAAAAACTGATTTCTTCAGCTCAGCCTACATCTTAGACTTCAAAACTGAAGATTATCTTCCATAAGCTTGCCATCCTATTTAATACATTAAAATAATTTTAGTTTCAGTCCACTTGCTTAGCTGAGTGGTAATGTGTTTGCCTACCATGGGCTGGGTCCAGGTTCGATTCCCGACCGTGTCGGAGATTTTCTCCGCTCGTGGACTGGGTGTTGTGTTGTCCTCATCATCATTTCACCATCGTCGACGCGCAAGTTGCCCGATGTGGCATCACTTGAAATATGACTTGCAACCCGGCAGCAGATCTTCCCTGGCTGGGCCCCCGGCCAACAACACCATACAATCATTTCTTTTTTTTTTTTTTTCTGCTATTAGGTCTCATTTCATATTTGCAGACCCGGATAGACACATTCTGTGACCATTCGCAGCTGTGTACTTACTGTAGATATATTTCCGTCCAGTGTCCATTTATTCATCATGTTGGTTTTATCACAATTCATTTTTAGACCAACTTCAGAGTGGATTAAAATCAAATTCAGTAACCAGTATTTGAAGTTCTTCTATAATGTTTGCAAACAGAACAATATCATCAGCAAACCTCATCTGATGGCCATTGCTGCTTGGGGTCCCCCCACAGCTCACAGGAGCGCACTCCAACTGGAACAGCCTAGGTTAAAATGTCTGTGAAGATGAGAGATACTCCAGTCTGATGACAATGGTGCATAGTACAAAGACCGTAGTTAGTGACTGTAACTTACCAATGGGGCTTGGCTGCCTGAAAAACACTTTCACTTCCAATAGCTAGAGAAATGGAGCAATTAGGAAGGTGCCAAAGGCAGGGCAGGGCAGGGGTGCCAACTTATAAAAAATATTTGGGGGGGGGGGCATACTGGGGGTCTTGCCCCAGGAAATTTTCTAAATTTTAGATGAAAAATAGTGAGTTTTAAAGTTTTTTTAAGCATTTTAGAGTCTTATGATCAACATTAGAACCCCGAAAACTGGACTCTCGATAACTCGACACTCCAGGAAACTCAACAAGCCTGACACATTTTTTGGCTTTGAAAAAAGAAGCAAAACATGAACATGGACGGTATTTTCATAAAAAAGTAATTTAATGTACAGCAATAATCATGCTTATAGACTATTACAGAGTAGTGGCTATATAGCTCTGAAAAGACTGAAATTATGTTTAAATAAATCCTAAACTATCATTAAAAGAATAAAACATAAAATATTGCTCTCGCACAGTAGCAGCACTTTGATTAATAAGTGAAATAGCTAATTTAAGCTTACTCTGAATAAGGCTCAGGGTTCATTAAACAGAAACAATATCTCAAAGTCAATGCTTTAATACAGTTAATAAAGTTAGTACAATATGTAATTAGTGGGTTTTAATTGGGTCCTACACCCTAAAATTAATTAAGTATTTGAAAATAACTAATACAGTACTATAGTAATATAGTAATACAGTACTAAACTAGTACCAATATTTCGAAACTGAAAATTTAACATTATGTATGTATTTAATTCTCTATTTTATAAAGATAATTAATATGCCTCAGCGATACAGATGGCCGTACCGTAGGTGCAACCACAACGGAGGGGTATCTGTTGAGAGGCCAGACAAACATGTGGTTCCTGAAGAGGGGCAGCAGCCTTTTCAGTAGTTGCAGGGGCAACAGTCTGGATGATTGACTGATCTGGCCTTGTAACATTAACCAAAACAGCCTTGCTGTGCTGGTACTGCGAACGGCTGAAAGCAAGGGGAAACTACAGCCGTAATTTTTCCCGAGGACATGCAGCTTTACTGTATGATTAAATGATGATGGCATCCTCTTGGGTAAAATATTCCGGAGGTAAAATAGTCCCCCATTCGGATCTCCGGGCGGGGACTACTCAAGAGGACGTCGTTATCAGGAGAAAGAAAACTGGCGTTCTACGGATCGGAGCTTGGAATGTCAGATCCCTTAATCGGGCAGGTAGGTTAGAAAATTTAAAAGGGAAATGGATAAGTTAAAGTTAGATATAGTGGGAATTAGTGAAGTTCAGTGGCAGGAGGAACAAGACTTTTGGTCAGGTGATTACAGGGTTATAAATACAAAATCAAATAGAGGTAATGCAGGAGTAGGTTTAATAATGAATAAAAAAATAGGAGTGCGGGTTAGCTACTACAAACAGCATAGTGAACGCATTATTGTGGCCAAGATAGACACAAAGCCCATGCCTACTACAGTAGTACAAGTTTATATGCCAACTAGCTCTGCAGATGATGAAGAAATAGATGAAATGTATGATGAGATAAAAGAAATTATTCAGGTAGTGAAGGGGACGAAAATTTAATAGTCATGGGTGACTGGAATTCGTCAGTAGGAAAAGGGAGAGAAGGAAACATAGTAGGTGAATATGGATTGGGGGGAAGAAATGAAAGAGGAAGCCGCCTTGTAGAATTTTGCACAGAGCATAACTTAGTCATAGCTAACACTTGGTTCAAGAATCATAAAAGAAGGTTGTATACCTGGAAGAATCCTGGCGATACTAAAAGGTATCAGATAGATTATATAATGGTAAGACAGAGATTTAGGAACCAGGTTTTAAACTGTAAGACATTTCCAGGGGCAGATGTGGATTCTGACCACAATCTATTGATTATGAACTGCAGATTGAAACTGAAGAAACCGCAGAAAGGTGGGAATTTAAGGAGATGGGACCTGGATAAACTGAAAGAACCAGACGTTGTACAGAGTTTCAGGGAGAGCATAAGGGAACAATTGACAGGAATGGGGGAAAGAAATACAGTAGAAGAAGAATGGGTAGCTTTGAGGGATGAAGTAGTAAAGGCAGCAGAGGATCAAGTAGGTAAAAAGACAAGGGCTAGTAAATCTCCTTGGGTAACAGAAGAAATATTGAATTTAATTGATGAACGGAGAAAATATAAAAATGCTGTAAATGAAGCAGGCAAAAAGGAATACAAACGTCTCAAAAATGAGATCGACAGGAAGTGCAAAATGGCTAAGCAGGGATGGCTAGAGGACAAATGTAAGGATGTAGAGGCTTGTCTCACTAGGTGTAAGATAGATACTGCCTACAGGAATATTAAAGAGACCTTTGGAGAGAAGAGAACCACTTGTATGAATATCAAGAGCTCAGATGGCAACCCAGTTCTAAGCAAAGAAGGGAGGGCAGAAAGGTGGAAGGAGTATATAGAGGGTTTACACAAGGGCGATGTACTTGAGGACAATATTATGGAAATGGAAGAGAATGTAGATGAAGACGAAATGGGAGATAAGATACTGCGTGAAGAGTTTGACAGAGCGCTGAAAGACCTGAGTCGGAACAAGGCCCCGGGAGTAGACAACATTCCATTAGAACTACTGATGGCCTCGGGAGAGCCAGTCATGACGAAACTCTACCATCTGGCGAGCAAGATGTATGAGACAGGCGAAATACCCTCAGACTTCAAGAAGAATATAATAATTCCAATCACAAAGAAAGCAGGTGTTGACAGATGTGAAAATTACCGAACTATCAGTTTAATAAGTCACAGCTGCAAAATACTAACGCGAATTCTTTACAGACGAATGAAAAAACTGGTAGAAGCGGACCTCGGGGAAGATCAGTATGGATTCCGTAGAAATGTTGGGACACGTGAGGCAATACTGACCCTACGACTTATCTTAGAAGCTAGATTAAGGAAAGGCAATCCTACGTTTCTAGCATTTGTAGACTTAGAGGAAGCTTTAGACAATGTTAACTGGAATACTCTCTTTCAAATTCTGAAGGTGGCAGGTATAAAATACAGGGAGCGAAAGGCTATTTACAATTTGTACAGAAATCAGATGGCAGTTATAAGAGTCGAGGGGCATGAAAGGGAAGCAGTGGTTGGGAAAGGAGTGAGACAGGGTTGTAGCCTCTCCCCAATGTTATTCAATCTGTATATTGAGCAAGCAGTAAAGGAAACAAAAGAAAAATTCGTAGTAGGTATTAAAATTCATGGAGAAGAGGTGAAAACTTTGAGGTTCGCCGATGACATTGTAATTCTGTCAGAGACAGCAAAGGACTTGGAAGAGCAGTTGAACGGAATGGACAGTGTCTTGAAAGGAGGATATAAGATGAACATCAACAAAAGCAAAACGAGGATAATGGAATGTAGTCAAATTAAATCGGGTGATGCTGAGGGAATTAAAGTAGGAAATGAGACACTTAAAGTAGTAAAGGAGTTTTGCTATTTGGGGAGTAAAATAACTGGTGATGGTCGAAGTAGAAAGGATATAAAATGTAGACTGGCAATGGCAAGGAAAGCGTTTCCGAAGAAAAAAAATTTGTTAACACCGAGTATAGATTTAAGTGTCAGGAAGTCGTTTCTGAAAGTATTTGTATGGAGTGTAGCCATGTATGGAAGTGAAACATGGACGATAACTAGTTTGGACAAGAAGAGAATAGAAGCTTTCGAAATTTGGTGCTACAGAAGAATGCTGAAGATAAGGTGGGTAGATCACGTAACTAATGAGGAGGTATTGAATAGTATTGGGGAGAAGAGAAGTTTGCGGCACAATTTGACTAGAAGTAGGGATCGGTTGGTAGGGCATGTTTTGAGGCATCAAGGGATCACAAATTTAGTGTTGGAGGGCAGCGTGGAGGGTAAAAATCGTAGAGGGAGACCAAGAGTTGAATACACTAAGAAGATTCAGAAGGATGTAGGTTGCAGTAGGTACTTGGAGATGAAGAAGCTTGCACAGGATAGAGTAGCATGGAGAGCTGCATCAAACCAGTCTCAGGACTGAAGACCACAACAACAACAACAACAACAAATAATATTGCTCTAAATGCCGTTATTAGGGCTACAGTGCCTTTAGAAAGGTGTAAATGTCGACCGTCTGACTGGATTACCGAATATGAAGTAATTGATGGCTGGTGGGATATCCAATTCACCCAAAACATCTTGGTGGGCTTGAAGAACAGCCAAGTTGTACAATCGCTTCTCTCCCATTGTTGATCAGATATATGACTTCAGACGTTTACGGGCGCTAAATGACCGTTCTGCTGTTGCTGTCGTGATTGGAACTATTTGGAGAAGCTTAATGCAATTCACTACTTCACATAACATTTCTCCAACTGCAGGCTCTTGTGCAGTGTACTTTCTTACATCACGCATGTTTTTAAGGCTAGTTGTTTCTTTATTAGCGATATCGGCAAACATATTCAACTGTAAGCGCAGTCTGTCAATGTCTAGGTCATTTTTGAAAAACTCAGTTGATTTTTCCAAATTTGTTTCACCTCTGTTTACTAAAAGCAAGCACTCTTGTTCAACTGCAATGACCTGTGTGAGTCCAGTCGAAGCAAAGCGCTCAGTAATGCAAGATTGCACCGATTCACAAACTTCAATATAAATAGCTTTGTAGCATTCCTTTGGGGTTTCGAAAGTGTGTGGCAAGCTGGCTTCATTGTTTTCATACTTCTTTGGTGTACTTTGTGTTGTGTCTAGACAAGACAGCCTAGACACAATGAGAGGAAGCCGAAAGGCACGCGCTAAGTTAAAGCTGGATGGCGTGAGGTCTGAAACAGGATACGTTATGAATGCTATAAAGAAAAGTACGTAGCTTCTGGAATACTTAACTTTAATCCATGCTTTTGGTACATCTGGAGATTGTGGCGATACAAGTGAGACTCTTTAGATACATGCAATGTTACTAATGGCGCCTTGCTAGGTCGTAGCCATTGACTTAGCTGAAGGCTATAATAACTATCTGCTCTGCAAATGAGCGAGGCTTCGTCAGTGTGCATCGCTAGCTACGTCGTCCGTACAACTGGGGCGAGTGCTATCTCGTATCTCGAGACCTGCCTTGTGGTGGCGCTCGGTCTGCGATCACACAGTGGCGACACGCGGGTCCGACATGTACTAATGGACAGCGGCCGATTTAAAGCTACCACCTAGCAAGTGTGGTGTCTGGCGGTGACACCACACTTTGATTCCGAGGAAGTGAAGGATCATCAACTTGTGAAGGTTTTTCTTTTAAACACAATTCCGAAAAGTGTTCAAAACTATCACACCTTCCATTCTATATACAGATCAAGCCCACGTATATTTTTTCCACATCAGCAACACTTAGATGAGGGCATTGCAGAAAATGTTTCAAAAAAGTCTAGAAGTTCTTCAAAGTTTTTCAATATTCTCAAGCTACTAGAAGCTCGCATAGTCCATCGAGTCGGGCAAGGGGTCGCAGACCAGATTGGTTGTTGGCGCTCTCACAGCGTATGCTTCTGAAAAGTCCCATCCTTTTGTTGGATTCCCTTACGGCGTTTATTAAGTCCTTGGCTAAAGCTCATAGAGCTCTCAAGAGCTAAACGGTCTTTCTTTCATACCACTATCTAACAGTTCATTCAATTGGGAGGCCACACTTTGGTTAGTGATAGAATTTAGTTTCAGAACACCTTTATGTGTAAACGTATTCATATTCTAGCCATGTATATTTGATCAACCAAGACTTCTGAAATGATCTTCCCTTATCGGATTGTTCAAGTTTCGAATGTGAACGGTTCTGGCCTGAAGGCAGCGAAGCAACTGACGACACAATAATTGTTGGAGGTTGACTGGCAGTATCATCAATTTCCAAGCGCGCCGATATGGTAACAATTTTATCCATTGCAAACTTAATTCTCCATACACTAAGAGACTAAAGTAAAGGAATAAAATATAGCCATATAAAACAGTCCGCTAGACACTAAAGTCGGAACACTAAACACGTCTGCAGCGTGCACTGAACGAAACCGTCCACACTGAATGACTGCGACAGCGGGGTGGGCTTTGTACAGGCGAGGCGTCGTAGTGTCTCGAAGCGTCAAGGCGACGCTAGGCGGAGGGCTGCAGGCGCCTCTGCTGCAGTCCTTGTGAAGTCGCCGCGGCCGCAGCGCCACGCTTCACCCGAAGGTTCGAGCACCGGGACAAGTTCCGAGTGTGCCCTCAGCACCGTAACAAAGTCATCATTCACACCGCTCGTTTTCAGTTAACCTGCTAATTATTGCTTTTAACCCACTACTGAATGTATTTCAAAGGTAACTATCGTAAAACAAGGAAAATAAATTCCAACATAATTTTGTGATTTTACAAAGCATAATATAACTAACAATTTTCTTAAATTATTGGGAGGGCTATGCCCCCCCCCCCTCCCCAAACGAATTTTTGGGTGGGCTCGGGCCCCCTCATGGCCCATGGAGTCGGCGCCTGTGCTCTTAACCATTCATATACTGTTTCTGCAATCAAGAAATCCTTAGGCAAGATAAACAAGATGATCATATTCTTCAGAGCTTCCATTAAGAGTTAAAAATGAGAAGGGCAAGGTATTACAGGTTCATTCCAAAATAAGAAGAACAAGGGCTATGAAATTCTGTGAGACTTGGTGGGGAGACACGCTAGAAGCAATTTCCTTGTTTGTTGAACTGTTCCAAATGTCACTAAATGTTTGCCCGAAATACAAGAATTCCCAAATACAGAAACTTCAAGCATTTTTAGTAGCAAAGCAGAAATCGACAGTCTCGGTGTCAATGGCTGCAGCTAGGTTTGTAGCCTGTGACGTAGTTTAGCCAGTTTACTATAACCAAAACAGGTGGCTCTTAAGATACGTGCTGATCTGTATGAGAATGTAGTTAAGGAAACTGAAGATTTTAGATCACATTCCCAACCAGTAAACAAAGTGCGGCTGACCCACGGGGAGACGAGGACAACGCCCTTGACTTCGAGAGTTCTGAAGAGCACTTTAGGCCTTCAATTTTTCCTCGTTTCACAGGCAATTTCATCAGCCAGTGCGAGAGCAAGTTTTCAACTTATAATGGAATCCTAAAAAACATACAGATTTTGTTAAAGAAAAACATATTGCGAGCATCAGATGAGAAGTTACAAACTGCCATTAATGCTATGGCAAATCTGTGGCCTAATGATGTTGATGAAGCCCCAGAGACTTTCCTCAATGAACTGAAGATGTGGAGAAGAAATTATCGTAAACAGAAGATCTTCACTTAGTGCCCATCGATTTTATTATACCTTTAAATATGTGTAGTGAAATTATTTTTCCCTGCACTCGATAAGGCGCTGAAATTTTCCATAAACTGCTGTTAACTACAGCAGCACCAGAACGTTCGTTTCCAACGCTGCAGCATTTGAGGACGTACAATGGCAGAAGACAGCTTACATGCAGTGGCCTGATGTATATTCACAAAGATATAGAAATACCCGGACGAGTAAAAGATCGGAACACCAAAAAATAGTTAATGTAGAGTAATGTAATTTAGGAAAATATTTGTCTAGGTAACATGTTCAAGTGACTAACATTGCAAGATCACAGATTAGTGTAAGCGCGAGATGAGCCATTGCAAACGTGAAATACTGGTATATTAATAATCGATGTAACCGCCAGAATGTTGAATGGAAACATGGAAACGTGTGTTCATTGTGTTGCACAGGTGCCAGATGTCAGTTTGTGGGATTGACTTCCTTGCCTGTTGCACTTAGCCGGTCAATATAGGGGTGGTTATGCTGGTTTGTATTGCTGTGGCGTCATGCCACGGTTCGCGCGGCTACCCCCGCCGGAGGTTCGAGTCCTCCCTGGGCCATGGGTGTGTGTGTTGTCTTAGCGTAAGTTAGTTTAAGTTAGATTAAGTAGTGTTTAAACCTAGGGACCTCAGCAGTTTGGTCCCACAGGAACTTACTTACAACAAATTCCCAATTTCCAGTGGCGCTTGTGGATGACGCTACAGTTGTTGTCCGACGATGTCCCATATGAGCTGGATAGGAGACAGATCAGGTGACTGAACAGGCCAAGGCAACATGGGGGCACTCTGTAACGGAGGTTGGGACACAACAGCGGTATGTGGGTGAGCGTTATCCTCCTGGAAAACACCCGCTGGAATGCTGTTCATGAATGACAGCGCAACGAGTCGAATCACCACAGTGAAGAGCACATTTGCAGTCAGGTGCGTCGGATAACCAAGAGAGTACTCCTGCTCTCACGCGAAATCTCATCCCATACATAACACCAGATGTAGGTCCAGTGTGCCTAGCACTCGGACAGGCTGGTTGCAGGCCCTCAACTGCCCTCCCTATAATCAACATACGGCCATAACATGCACCGAGGCAGAAGCAGCTTTCATCAGAAAACAAACAGACTTCCAACTCCGACCTCAAGGAGCTCTTGCTTGACACCACTTAAGTCGCAAACGGCGATGGTTTTGAGTCAGTGGCTACAGGGCTCCTTGAAGCATCCGATTTGTAACAGTTCGTCGTGTGAGTGTGGTGCCCTCTGCTGCTCAGAGATCAGCAGCAGATACAGTACAATGCATAAGAACCATACGCCGAACTCGATGCTCTTCCACGTCGGTAGACCCCCGTGGGCACCTGGAGCCCAGTCTTCGTGCGACCTTACATTGTCGCGACCACTGCTTCCAGCAGTCATGTACAGAGTGGCTATATTCCTGCCAAGTCTTGGTGCAATATCGCAGAAGGAACATCCAACTCCTCGTAGCCCTGTTACACGACCTCGTCGAAACTCACTGAAGTATAGGTAATGGCGTCTATGTCGCCTTAATGGCATTCTTGAGTAACATCAACTCACCACGCCCAATCTCAAAGGCAACTAACGCTCACGACCGTCACAGCGTGTATTTAAAGTGAATCTGATTTGCATCCTCACAGCGGCGTTACTGGTGCTGCTCCTAAAGGCGGAGCAATCAACACTGATCAACAGTATGAGCATACAGAAGGCACGGAAACCACTACGTTAAAGACATACAATGTGTATCCGCAGATGTGGCCTGTAACTGAAGAGTGTTATTGTGATCTTTTCATTGGCAGAAGATTCCGGATTACTCCCCCATTGGGATTTCCACTCTTACACGACTGGTGCGAAATCTGAATACAGATCACGTTTCAGATGTAGAACCACACCTACCAACTTTCATTGGTGTTGCGATTTTCTTTGCATCAGTGTAAAAACTGATGAGGTACTCGATGAAATGTCTAAGAAGCCACGCCGCCTTCTCTTCCAAGTGCCATTCCCTCATTGTTTGTGCATTAAAGTCATTATAATGTTTGTGAATATATTACTAAAGTTCTGATTATTATATGAGAGTTGTCCAGAAAGTAAATTCCGATGGGTCGGTAAATGGAAACCACAGTGGAAATCACAAACATTTTATTTCCAAGAGTTAGCTACACTTCCCAGATACTTGTCTACATAGTCGCCGCTCCTACTTAGACATTTGTCGGAGCGTATCACCAAATTTCCAACATCATCGTCACAGAAGGCAGCCGCCTGTGCTTTCCGATAATTCTCTACGCTGGTCTATAGCGCGTAGCCTGCGCCCAAGTGTTGTCTTCGTATCCAGCGTTTCGTGTGAACAGAGATGATACTCAGGACGAGCCAATTAGGGCTGTGTTGTGGGTGATCCAACACTTCCCATCGAAAAGGCTGCATTAGCGTCTTCACTGCCCCTGCAGAGTGCGGCTGAGAATTGCCGTGAAGAAGGAAGTGCATGGCAGCTGTGTTAGGTGGGCTGCATTCATTAAGGCGAAGCCTGTCAGCTGGCCCTCCTACTTGGCGGGAGACACCGTTGTTGTAGGCACCTTTACTCGCTCACAGGGCGCTCACAACTGAAAGAAGTGTCTTGATACGATCGACGGTCATACTAGAGACGCATCTGTGCAAAGCCTCATCAGGTTTTCACTGTTTTATCCATTTTGCAACCTGATCAGAACTTACTTTTTGGACAACCATCGTATTTTAGCAATTCTTCAATTCCCCCCTCCCCTCCAACGGAAAAGAATCCTGCTCCCACCCCTGAAACATACACGATATAATCAAGCATTGTAGGTACCATTCGGACACACTCCTTGAATAGCAGTCGCTGACACTTCAATTCTTCACATAGATGGTGAAATTCTCCATGACACTGCCTTTCCAAATACACATCAGTTTCATTCCTTTGTCGCAGGCAATATTTTCTTCAATATTTGATACTTAAGATACGAGTATTCCACTAAAAACCTCCTTGGTGCGTCCATAATGAATGCACTGCGTTGGTCGCTTATCAGTCGAGCGCTCACTTCGCATGTGTGCACGTTCAATTCTAAAATGTTATTCCTGGTGAACCTCTGGGTGTCGTGTTACAATTACCTGACTTGCTGGTCTGACCTCAGGTAACGTGGAGATGCTTGTCCTCCAGCTGCTGCGGAGAAGTTATTCTCGCAGGACGACCGACCTCTGGTGATGTGGAGCTGAGTCCTCCTCGGGTGTTGCGGAGAAAATTATTCTTGCAGCAGCTCCGGCCACCGTGTTGTCGGCCTGTGCTGTGGTTGGCGGCCCACTTCCGTGATGAGCCAATTTCAGGATTGTTCCGACTTTTCATAGAAGGCACATGCACTCCACCGGATTCTGTCCCGCAGAAGCGGAATTCTAGGATCGTTGTTCATCAGACGAGTTGAATACAGCCTCGAGTAGGATGAATACACACAACGTGCACAAATGTGTTTTTAAAACATCTCTCGCGTTATAGTGTAGTATTACTAATGTATCTGCGTTGTTTTTGTGGTCTTAAGTCCAGAGACTGGTTTGATGCAGCTCTACACGCTACTCTATCCTGTGCAAGCATCTTCAGCCCCC
The DNA here is from genome assembly GCF_021461395.2 of Schistocerca americana. Classification (NCBI taxonomy): domain Eukaryota; kingdom Metazoa; phylum Arthropoda; class Insecta; order Orthoptera; family Acrididae; genus Schistocerca; species Schistocerca americana. The sequence continues at coordinate 201,750,032 of NC_060127.1, forward strand.
AGTACCTACTGCAGCCTACATCCTTCTGAATCTGTTTAGTGTATTCATCTCTTGGTCTCCCTCTACGATTTTTACCCTCCACGCTGCCCTCCAATACTAAATTGGTGATTCCTTGATGCCTCCTTCTTCTAGTCAAGCTGTGCCACAAACTTCTCTTCTCCCCCCAATCCTATTCAATACCTCCTCATTAGTTACGCGATCTACCCACCTAATCTTCAACATTCTTCTGTAGCACCACATTTCAAAAGCTTCTATTCTGTTCTTGTCCAAACTATTTATCGTCCATGTTTCACTTCCATACATGGCTACACTCCATACAAATACTTTCAGAAACGACTACCTGACACTTAAATCGACACTCGATGATAACAAATTTCTCTTCTCCAGAAACGCTATTCTTGCCATTGCCAGTCTACATTCTGTATCCTCTCTACTTCGACCATCATCAGTTATTTTGCTCCCCAAATAGCAAAACTCATTCACTACTTTAAGTGTCTCATTTCCTAATGTAATTCACTCAGCATCGCCCGATTTCATTCGAGTATATTCCATTATCCTCGTTTTGCTTTTCTTGATGTTCACCTTATATCCTCCTTTCAAGACACTGTCCATTGCGCTGAACTGCTCTTGCAAGTCCTTTGCCGTCTCTGACAGAATTACAATCTATCGGCAACCTCAAAGTTTTTATTTCTTCTGCATGGATTTTAATTAAAATGGTTCAAATGGCTCCGAGCACTATGGGACTCAACTTCACAGGTCATTAGTCCCCTAGAACTTAGAACTACTTAAACCTAACTAACCTAAGGACATCACACACATCCATGCCCAAGGCAGGATTCGATCCTGCGACCGTAGCGGTCACGCGGTTCCAGACTGAAGCGCCTAGAACCGCTCGGCCAAACCGGCCGGCCTTTTAATTCCTACTCAGAATTTTTCTTTTGTTTCCATTACTGTCTGCTCAGTATACAGATTGAATGACACTGGGGATAGGCTACAACACTGACTCACTCCCTTCCCAACCACTGCTTCCCTTTCATGTGCCTCGACTCTTACAACCTCCGTCTGGTTTCTGTAGCAGTTGTAAATAGCCTCTCGCTCCTTGTTTTTTATCCCTGTGACGTTCAGAATTTGAAAGAGAGTATTTGAGTCAAGATATTCAAAAGCTTTCTCTAAGTCTACAAATGCTAGAAAAGTAGGTTTGCCTTTCCTTACTCTATCTTCTAAGATAAGTCGCAGGGTAAGTATTGCATCGCGTGTTCCAACATTGCTACGGAATCCAAACTGATCTTCGCAGAGGTCGGCTTCTACCAGTTTTTCCATTCGTCTGTAAAGAATTCGCGTTAGTATTTTGCAGCAGTGACTTATTGAACTGATAGTTCGGTAATTTTCACACCTGTCAACACCTGCGTTCTCTGGGATTGGAATTATTATATTTTTCTTGAACTCTGAGGGTATTTCAACTGTCTCAAACATTTTGCTCATCAGGTGGTGAAGTTGTGTCCCCAGGCTATCAGTGCTTCTAATGGAATTTTGTCTACTGTCGGGGCCTTGTTTCGACTTCAGTGTTTCAGTGCTCAACTTCTGTAGTTTTAAATACATTAAAATATTGTTGCGTCATTGGATGCACCCCATTTTTCTGAGTTCGCTGATGTATTCTGATTTGCATTAATACTGGACTGTAAATTGCTATAGACTCTCATAGAATTGTAGCTTAGCCGCCTTTCAGCTTGTCTCACGTTCCGCCATGTCTTGGAGCACTCGTGCACAGACGCCGTGCGAGTAACATCCGCCCAAACACCCAGCTTTGAGATTTTCCTCAATTCCGGCACTGCGGGCTCCTCGACTGTACGTGCGCCCGTGTGACGCCCTCGCCCCGCCCACTCACACCCACCCCATCAGGCAGCTTCAGCTGCCCTCAGCGCCAGCCCCAGGTGGACGAGTAGCTCATCTGCGTACTCCTAACGTTACACGCCGAAACGCAAGTTGAAGCCTGATGCTGTACGAGCTCTGTATCTTACATCCTGCAGAGTTGATTTCTAGGGGAGTAATGAGCCTAATAATGACAGAAAAATTCGGGCAACAAAACAAGAGTTACCGTAAAGAAGTAGATGAGATTTTTCAAGTAAAGGTACTAGCACCTAATGACGAAACTACTAGCAGAGAAACATTAACTATGAAAATACAATGCTATAAATGTGACATCCGTGTTTCTGTCAACAATTTGAAACTATGGAAAAAGAACTTATGCAAAATAATGAAGATTAAGGGGCTCGTCTCTCTGTTGAGTTCCTTAAAAAAATATTTTAATTAAGTGCTTTTTGACTGTCAACAACAGATGTTATGGACGAGTCATGTACTAATAGATCATTTGCAGTTATTGCAAGGACCGCATCTTTACACTGTATATCTTATACAGCGTTATGTTTTTAAATCAAGCTTATTTTGTTTCCTTTTTAACTAATAAAAAACTTAATAATGCTACAGTATAACACGAAAAACCTGAACTGTATTCGCAATTCTTTTAACGAAAAAATAAACCTCGGGGAAGATCGGTTTGGATTCCGGAGAAACGTAGGAACACGGGAGGCAATACTGACCCTACGACTTCCCTTACAAGATAGGTCAAGAAAACGTAAACCTAAATTTATAGCATTTGTGGACTTACAGAAAGCTTTTGACAATGTTGACTGGAATACTCTCCTGCAAACTGCAAAGGTGGCAGGCGTAAAATACAGGAAGCGAAAGGTCATTTACAATTTGTTCGGAAACCAGATGGCAGTTATAAGAGTCGAAGGGCAAGATAGGGGGAGGGGTAGTGGAAGCAGTTGTTGAGAAGGGAGTGAGACTGAGTTGTAGCCTACCCCTGATGTTATTCAATCTGTATACTGAACGAGTACTAAATGAAACAAAAGAAAAATTTGGAGTAGGAATAGAAGCCCAGGGAGAAGAAATAAAAACTTAGAGGTTTGCCGGTTACATCGTAAATCTGTCAGAGACAGCAGAGGACTTGGAAGAGCAGTTGAAAGGAATGGATAGTGTCTTGGAAGGAGGATATAAGATGAAAATCAGCAAAGGCAATACGAGGATAATGGAATGTAGTCGAATTAAATAGGGTGATGCTGAGGGAGTTTGATTAGGAAATCAAGACACTTAAAGTAGTAGATGAGTTTTGCTATTTGAGGAGCAAAATAACTGACGATGGTCGAAGTAAAGAGAATATAAAATGTAGGCTGGCAATGGCAAGAAAAGAAGATAAATTTGGTGTGGTTTGGAAGCTTTCGAAATGTGGTGCTACAGAAAAATGCTGACGATTACGTGAGTAGATCACGTAACTAATCAGGACTTACTGAACAGAACTGGGGAGAAGAGGAATTTGTGGCACAACTTGACTAAAAAAAGGGATCACTTGATAGGACAAGTTCTGAGGCATCAAGGGATCACCAGTTTAGAATTGGAGGGCAGCAGGAAGGGTAAAAATTATAGACTGAGACCAAGAGGTGAATACACTAAGCAGATTCAGTAGGATGTAGATAGCAGTAGTTATTCGGAGGTGAAGAGGCTTACACAGGACAGAGTAGCATGGAGAGCTCCATCAAACCAGTCTCTGGACTGAAGACAACGACAACAAACGCTTCATGCGATTTCAACATGCGATATCTCATATGGCAACACTACACAACAGCTACCGCCCTGAAAGCCACTTATCTCTATCTATTTTATATACTGACGTATGGAATTTTTTAAAACATTTTCGTTACGCAAGTGTTTGTCAGAACATTGTTTTCTCCACACTTACGCAGCTAATGAACATGGTATGAATACCTCGCATATTGTCATACTTGTGTACTTATGTATCGAACAGTTTACTATTTTCCAGTAACATTATTTAAATGTTCATTGCAAGTGCTCTTAAAAACTGTGATAACATAAAACTGATCAATCATATGTGTTAGCGGAAGCCACAAGTGAAGAAAGAACCAAAAGACGCTTCTGTCAAGAAGGCATACATAACTGTAAATAATATTTTACTACATTTCGTCGTCATTTGCGAGTAACGTGAGCGCACTTCTGCAAGGATACTTGCTTATTTATTCTGAACAAATTATTGTGAATGATCTGAGTGTGACAAAAGATTTATAACATTTGTTTATTAAATACTATTGCAACATATTGGTTTAGTCCCGGAAATGGTCATGATGAGTCAAATCATGTTTGTAGAACGTAAGGATGATGTATTTTTAGTGGGGAAGGCCTTCAGCCAACGGGAAAGCAGACATTATCGGAACACTACGGGAGTCAAGAAGGCCGCTGTGGCCGAGGAGCTGTAGGCGCTCCAGTCCGGTACCGCGCAACTGCTACGGTCGCAGGTTCGAATCCTGCCTCGGGCATGGATGTGTGTGATGTCCTTAGGTTAGTTAGGTTTAAGTAGTTCTAAGTCCTAGTGGACTGATGACCACAGCAGTTAAGTCCCATAGAGCTCAGAGCCATTTTGATGTCGTTATCCTAAAGGAAGTCATTCACAAGGTGTGCACGATGGGGAGCGAATTGTCTCCATGATAGCGAATGTCTCTCCAATATGCTGCCGATATGGTTGCACTACCGGCCAGAGGATGGCATTCACGTTTCGTACAGCCGTTACGGAGTCATCCACGACCACCAGCGGCGTACGTCGGCCCCACATAATGCCACCCCAAAACAACAGGGAACCTCCATCTTGCTGCACTCGCTGGACGGTGTGTCTAAGGCGTTCAGTCTGACCGGGTTGCCTCCAAACACGTCTTCGACGATTGTCTGGTTGAAGGCAAATGCGACACTCATCGGTGAAGAGAACGTGATGGCAATCCTGAGAGGTCCATTCGGCATGCTGTTGGGCCCGTCTGTACCGCGCTGCATGGTGTCGTGGTTGCAAAGATGGACCTCGCCATGGACATCGGGAGTGAAGCTGCGCATCGTGCAGCCTACTGCGCACAGTTTGACTCGTACACGACTTCCTGTGGCTGCACGAAAAGCATTATTCAACATGGTGGCATTGTTGTCAGGGTTCCTTCGAGCCATAGTCCGTAGGTAGCGGTCATCCACGGCAGCAGTAGCCCCTGGGCGGTCTGAGCGAGTCATGTCATCGACAGCTCCTGTCTCTCTGTATATTCCCCATGTCCGGACAACATCGCTTTGGTTCACTCCGAGACGCCTGGACATTTGCCTTGTTGAGAGCCGTTCCTGGCACAAAGTAACAGTGCGGACGCGATCGATTCGTGGTATTGACCGTCTATGCACGGTTGAACTACAGACAACACGAGCTGTGTACCTCCTTCCTGGTGGAATGACTGGAACTGATCGGCTGTCTGACCCCCTCCGTCTAATAGGCGCTGCTCATGCATGGTTGTTTACATCTTTGGGCGGGTTTAATGACATCTCTGAACAGTCAAATGGACTGTATCTGTGATACAGTATCCACAGTCAACGTATATCTTCAGGAGTTCTGGTAACCGGGGTGATCCAAAACTTTTTTTGATGTGTGCAGTAAAGCGCTTCCTTTTGGAGACGGTCGCTGCAGCTCGTGAGACCAGCAGCGTTACTCCATGTGAGTTGGCGCCGCGGTCTGTCTTCCAGTGGGCCTCGCTTGAAGCAGACGTCCGCCATGTTAATAGCCCCCAACAGTAGCCTCTGGTGGAAGTGTTTTGATAAAAAAGCGTCAGCTTGCATTATTTACAGGTGTACTACTTGTTCTGATCTTAGCAAAAAGTGTACAGGAATCACATTTCGTTAGTAAGCGGATTAGTTCAAGCGCTATTCTCTTTTATATACAATAATTTGAAATGCGCTGGTTACTTTTTTTTGCAGTGGATTCATTTTTGTAATTTCCCTTTAGATTTCCTATGAGTACAACTCGAAGAACGCACTGATTGAACACTGTGAGAAGGGAGTATTGTAAACCGTTCAGGTGTAGCAAAATATGTTGTCAGCATTTTCGTCAAGAGGACGTAGACGGTAAATTAGTATCGTCAGTCCTATTAAGGGAGACGCTGGGTTACGAAAGCAGCCTTTTCACATCTTGTACTTCTCCTCTTGGTCATTCGAACACGTAACAAAAGGAAAGTTACATTTACGAGACCAAATGCGCCGTACTACTTAATCAAATATGCCTATTAAGACCAGAAAAATGTCCGATATTGCCCTCCTGACGGTGTCATATTCTCGAAAGAACTGTAACAGTTACTATTTAAATAAAACAACTGTTGCGTCGACACGAAACAAATTACGAACAAGAAGCAATTACAGACGCCCCACATTTCATTAGTCGAGCTGGCGCACGAATTATTTTATACTCCAGAATATAATTTACGCAATGCGATTTTTAACTTTGGAAAAATGGTATTTATTTTGTGAATACTATCAATGATCATTTAATTCTTTATTTTTCGTGAATCTGATCTATTATTTGCATTATTTAGGGTAAAATTTAAATACCGGTATGTCATGAAAAGTTAATAAAAGTCTTTCACTTAAAGTTTACTTACTTTATTTTCCAGTTTAGTACACGCTCCCTGCACCTTAGGTGTCACGAGTATGAACAGAGGTTGAATACAGGACTTAGCCGTTACAGTTGTTGCTCACAGCTGTTGCAAATGTATGCCATTGTCACATGTTTCTTACAAGCAAACTATTTGCATTTTGCATTGATTGACTGTTCCATCGGTCTTGGAAGAATATCTTGCACATTTTGAATGAAACACACACCACACTAGTGTAATATAAATAATAAATATTATAGAATATTACAGAAGTAATGTATGTGTTTCATTCATAATGTATTAGCTTATATTACATATAACGGCAATCGATGCCTCTTTTGCTCGGCCATAAGTTACACACCTCCAACCTCTCTTGTTTGCTGATCCTTGATAAGTAAGATTAATTACGTCTTCCTTTTTCAAGGGTTCTCGATAATGCATGACGAATACCGAAATGTCGCCAAATAGACACACTATTTTGGATATTTCGGTTAGATGCAACTTCGTCAGTGCCATTGCCAAATGTTTCAAACAAATTCTTCTCACAGAGTGTGTATTTTTTGGATCTATGAAATACAAAATCTGTGCGTTGATTCCTGCTACGTTCATGAAAGAGTAAAAGAACCGCACTGGTCTTCATCTCGTTATGAGCGAGAAACTGTATTCATTACGTAACTGATCCGCATTCTCATCACCCCCTTTTGTCACGGTGTAGTCCATTACTATTTCAGGCTTCTTTCACAGTTCATGCGTTGTGAATAATAATATCCCAGATTTGTTTATTTCTTTTTTTACCACGCCTTTTTTAAATCTAAAATTTGAAGACCTAACTTTTCGATTTTTGCTTGCCTAAAATTCAACACGTACAGCAGGGTTGCCACTACCATAAAAGTGAACGTGGGGTACTTTACACCCAAGCGCGCGTGCTCGAGAATTAAGTCTGTAGTGACACGTCCCCTCATAATACCTCCATGACAAAAACAAATGATTGTAGAATGGTGCCCAACATTAAAGCAACAAATAGAAATTTTGCAAGGTTGCGTTTATTTTGCCACAAAAACTGTATGAACAAGTGTTAGTGAAGTACACTACGGACCATTAAAATTGCTACACCAAGTAGAAATGCAGATGATAAAGGGGTATTCATAGGACAAATATATTATACTACAACTGACATGTGATTACATTTTCACGCAATTTGGGTGCATAGATCCTGAGAAATCAGTACCCAGAACAACCACCTCTGGCCGTAATAACGGCCTTGATACGCCTCGGCATTGAGTCAAACAGAACTCGGATGGAGTGTACAGGTACAGCTGCCCATGCAGCTTCAACACGATACCACAGTTCATCAAGAGTAGCGACTGGCGTATCGTGACGAGCCAGTTGCTCGGCCACCATTGACCAGACGTTTCCAATTGGTGAGAGATCTGGAGAATGTGCTGGCCAGGGCAGCAGTCGAACATTTTCTCTACCCAGAAAGGCCCGTACAGGATCTGCAACATGCCGTCGTGCATTATCCTGTTGAAATGTAGGGTTTCGCAGGGATCGAATGAAGGGTAGAGCCACAGGTCGTAACGTATCTGAAATGTAACGTCCAGTGTTCACAAGTGCCGTCAATGCGAACAAGAGGTGATCGAGACGTGTAACCAATGGCACCTCATACCATCATGCCGGGTGATAGGCCAGTATGCCGATGAAGAAAGGTTGTATACGTAGATGGAAGAATCCTGGAGATACTAAAAGGTATCAGATAGATTATATAATGGTAAGACAGAGATTTAGGAACTAGGTTTTAAATTGTAAGACATTTCCAGGGGCAGATGTGGACTCTGACCACAATCTATTGGTTATGAACGGCAGATTAAAACTGAAGAAACCGCAATAAGGTGGGAATTTAAGGAGATGGGACCTGGATAAACTGACTAAACCAGAGGTTGTACAGAGTTTCAGGGAGAGCATAAGGGAACAATTGACAGGAATGGGGCAAAGAAATACAGTAGAAGAAGAATGGGTAGCTCTGAGGGATGAAGTAGTGAAGGCAGCAGAGGAACAAGTAGGTAAAAAGACGAGGGCTAGTAGAAATCCTTGGGTAACAGAAGAGATATTGAATTTAATTGATGAAAGGAGAAAATATAAAAATGCAGTAAATGAAGGAGGCAAAAAGGAATACAAACGTCTCAAAAATGAGATTGACAGGAAATGCAAAATGGCTAAGCAGGCATTGCTAGAGGACAAATGTAAGGATGTAGAGGCTTATCTCACTAGGGGTAAGATAGATACTGCCTACAGGAAAATTAAAGAGACCTTTGGAGAAAAGACAGCCACTTGTATGAATATCAAGAGCTCAAATGGAAACCCAGTTCTAAGCAAAGAAGGGAAAGCAGAAATGTGGAAGGAGTATATAGAGGGTCTATACAAGGGCGATCTACTTGAGGACAATATTATGGAAATGGAAGAGGATGTAGATGAAGACGAAATGGGAGATACGATACTGCGTGAAGACTTTGACAGAGCACTGAAAAGACCTGAGTCGAAACAAGGCCCCGGGAGTAGACAACATTCCATTAGAACTACTGATGGCCTTGGGAGAGCCAGTCCTGACAAAACTCTACCATCTGGTGAGCAAGATGTATGAGACAGGCGAAATACCCTCAGACTTCAAGAAGAATATAATAATTCCAATCCGAAAGAAAGCAGGTGTTGACAGATGTGAAAATTACCGAACTATCAGTTTAATAAGTCACAGCTGCAAAATACTAACGCGAATTCTTTACAAACGAATGGAAAAACTTGTAGAAGCCGACCTTGGGGAAGATCAGTTTGGATTCCGTAGAAATGTTGGAACACGTGAGGCAATAATGACCCTACGACTTATCTTAGAAGAAAGATTACGGAAAGGCAAATCTACATTTCTAGCATTTGTAGACTTAGAGAAAGCTTTTGACAATGTTGACTGGAATACTCTCTTCCAGATTTTAAAGGTGGCAGGGGTAAAATTCAGGGAGCGAAAGGCTATTTACAATTTGTACAGAAAGCAGATGGCAGTTATAAGAGTCGAGGGGCATGAAAGGGAAGCAGTGGTTGGGAAGGGAGTGAGACAGGGTTGTAGCCTCTCCCCGATGTTATTAAATCTGTATATTGAGCAAGCAGTAAAGGAAACAAAAGAAAAATTTGCAGTAGGTATTAAAATCCAGGGAGAAGAAATAAAGACTTTAAGGTTCGCCGATGACATTGTAATTCTGTCAGAGACGGCAAAGGACTTGGGAGAGCAGTTGAACGGAATGGACAGTGTCTTGAAAGGAGGATATAAGATGAACATCAACAAAAGCAAAACGAGGATAATGGAATGTAGTCGAATTAAGTCGGGTGATGCTGAGGGAATTAGATTAGGAAATGAGACACTTAAAGTAGTAAAGGAGTTTTGCTATTTCGGGAGCTAAATAACTGATGATGGTCGGAGTAGAGAGGATATAAAATGTAGACTGGCAATGGCAAGGAATGCGTTTCTGAAGAAGAGAAATTTGTTAACATCGAATATAGATTTAAGTGTCAGGAAGTCGTTTCAGAAAGTATTTGTAGAGAGTGTAGCCATGTATGGAAGTGAAACATGGATAATAAATAGTTTGGACAAGAACAGAATAGAAGCTCTTGAAATGTGCTACAGAAGAATGTTGAAGATTAGGTGGGTAGATCGCGTAACTAATGAGGAGGTATTGAAGAGAATTGGGGGGAGAAGAGAAGTTTGTGGCACAACTTGACTAGAAGAAGGGATCGGTTGGCAGGACATGTTCTGAGGCATCAAGGGATCACCAATTTAGTATTGGAGGGCAGCGTGGAGGGTAAAAATCGTAGAGGGAGACCAAGAGATGGATACACTAAGCAGATTCAGAAGGATGTAGGTTGCAGTAGGTACTGGGAGATGAAGAAGCTTGCACAGGATAGAGTAGCATGGAGAGCTGCATCAAACCAGTCTGAGGACTGAAGACCACAACAACAACAATGTGCGTTCACCGCGATGTCGCCGAACACGGATGCGACGTTTTGACGTTTTGCCATTCGTGCACCCAGGTTCGTCGTAGAGTACACCATCGCAGGCGCTCCCGTCTGTGATGCAGCGTCAAGGGTAACCGCAGCCATGGTGTCCGAGCTGATAGTCCATGCTGCTGCAAACGTCGTTGAACTGTTCGTGCAGATGGTTGTCGTCTTGCAAACGTCCCCATCTGTTGAGTCAGGGATCGAGACGTGGGTCCACGATCTGTTACAGCCATGCGGATAAGATGCCTGTCATCTCGACTGATAGTGATACGAGGCCGTTGGGATCCAGCACGGCGTTCCGTATTACCCTCCTGAACCAACCGATTCCATATTCTGCTAACAGTCATTGGATCTCGACAAACGCGAGCAGCAACGTCGCGATACGATAAACCGCAATCGCGATAGGCTACAATCCGACCTTTATCAAAGTCGGAAACGTGTTGGTACGCATTTCTCCTCCTTACACGAGGCATCACAACAACGTTTCACCAGGCAACGCCGGTCAACTGCTGTTTGTGTGTGAGAAATCGGTTGGAAACTTTCCTCATGTCAGCACGTTGTAGGTGTCGCCACCGGCGCCCACCTTGTGTGAATGCTCTGAAAAGCTAATCATTTGCGTATCACAGCATTTTCTTGCAGTAGGCTACATTTCGCGTCTGTAGTACGTCATCTTCGTGGTGTAGCAATTTCAATGGCCAGTAGTGTAGAAACAATGCAAAGAATGCAGAATGTAAAAAACTGCACTATGCATGACGGTAGACAAAAACGTTGTTCGTTTTTTCCAACTTAACGGACTTGCACACACATTTCGAGAACTGGTTATTGTGCTCAGTACTGGGTGTGACCACCTCTGGCAGCAAAACAGGCCTGACAACGACGGGGCATGCTGTGAGTGATGTCATCAGTCTCCTATTGAGACAGTAACGCCCATTCTTCGTGCAGAGCTGCTCGCAGTCTTTGAGAGTGGTTGGTGGATGAAGACGTGACGCAAACCGTCTCCCTAATGCATCCCCGACATGCTCTATGGGATTCCAATTACGAGAGCGAGCAGGCCACATCATAGGTGCAATATCTTGTCTTTCCAAGAAAACATCAACCGCCCGTGCTCTATGAGAGCGAGCATTATCGTCTATCAGTACGAAGTCTGGGCCCACAGCACGATACCTGACAGCAATTAAACCTTGCCAATTCATCCACACAATTTCCTGGAGAGGGGTTCGAGTGGCAAACACAATCCTTTACCACACCATTAGGGCCCCTCCTCGACATAGGTCTCTTTCCACAATGTTTGGGCCCCTAAACTGAGTTCCATGTTCCCTCCAGGTGCGGATCCACCGACATCACTCTCCAGACCAAACCGAGTCTCATCCGTGAGAACAACATTGGCCCACTGTTGGACTGCCCAGGCGGCATGTTGATGACTCCACTCTAGACATTACCGTCAGTGAAGACGCGCCACAGGTAGACATCAACAGGTCTCCAACAGTAAAGGCCACTCTGCCGATGCCTCCTGCACACCGTTTGCCTCGATACAGCACGTCCAGTGGACGTGCCCTTACAGCTAAATAACTGTCCTGAAGTCACACTTGTTCGACCCTGTCCTGCTCTTCAGGATAAAGTTTATGTCTCTATACACTCTCTCCACGTCCGAGAAACAACAGATCGATTCACGCTAAGCCATAAGTCACATCAGTTTGCGACAGTCCTGCTTCCTTTCTTTCTCCTGCCTTACACCACAGAGTCTTGTAGGCATCTTCTCTGTTTCGTACTGCACCGTTTGTGACTGCGTACGCAGCGATTGTGGATGTGGGGCTACCACATACCTCGTTTCATAGGTGTCCTGGCGTCATTTTTGGTATGGTTGTCCGCTGACTGGAATGCCATCTTCCATGCAGAAAGCGATCGTACAGACGTCAGGTTGACAGTTTGTATGATTATATCGTGAATTAGACACAGGACAAGGAAATAGCGCTTTGTTGCTTTAATTTTGGACACAAATGAATAATTAAGCAATTGACTGCAAACAATCAAATAAACACAGAGACTTACTCGAAGTATTCACTGTCACACAGCAGCAATTGCACCTAAACACCCAGACGTAACCAACATTTTCCGTTACATACCAACAAATCTGGCTCAAATCATTTGGATGAGATCTGAGCCTCCAAAAATTTTTGTAATGGAGCTAATCAATACACTATTGCACAGCTTGTATTGCCTACAATATACAGGGTGTTACAAAAAGGTACGGCCAAACTTTCAAGAAACATTCCTCACACACAAATAAAGAAAAGATGTTAGAGCTCATTTTAGTTTCGTCCACATACGCTCAATGGAGCACGTTATCATGATTTCATACGGGATACTCTACCTGTGCTGCTAGAACATGTGCCTTTACAAGTGCGACACATCATGTGGTTCATGCACGATGGAGCTCCTGCACATTTCAGTCGAAGTGTTCGTACGCTTCTCAACAACAGGTTCGGTGACCGATGGATTGGTAGAGGCGGACCAATTCCATGGCCTCCACGCTCTCCTGACCTCAACCCTCTTGACTTTCATTTATGGGGGCTTTTGTCTATGAAACCTCCATACCAAATGTAGAGACTCTTCGTGCTCGTATTGTGGACGGCTGTGATACAATACGCCATTCTCCAGGGCTGCATCAGCGCATCAGGGATTCCATGCGACGGAGGGTGGATGCATGTATCCTCACTAACGGAGGACATTTTGAACATTTCCTGTAACAAAGTGTTTGAAGTCACGTTGGTACGTTCTGTTGCTGTGTGTTTCCATTCCATGATTAATGTGATTTGAAGAGAAGTAATAAAACGAGCTCTAACATGGAAAGTAAGCGTTTCCGGACACATGTCCACATAACATATTTTCTTTCTTTGTGTGTGAGGAATGTTTCCTGAAAGTTTGGCCGTACCTTTTTGTAACACCCTGTATAACAAAACTCCAGAAAAATATTCCTGAGTATAGAACATACTGTCACATATATTTCGAAAACGCGTATGATCACAATAAAATCTCTTATCAAACTAAAAGTAAGTATTCAAAATATCTAAGGAGATGGCTGCTATTTCGAACATTTACCGAGGAGTTAAAAAGTATTAAATGTCAACAAATAGTAGCGTGTGCTGCTCCCAACGACAAGCTACTCAACTATGCCCTTGTTGCTTATCGTCGCTTATGGATGGCGGAATTAAGGCGAGGGATAATGCATCTTACAATTCAAGAACTGTTGCTAAGCGTCGCAGGCAGATGGCAGTACATCTGACCTAACCTCGTGCGGTTCAATGTCATCTTGAATTAAAGGATGACTTGCAAGAAAGAATTAGTATCTACAAAGTCTCCGCCAGTAGTCGAACACAAATAACGTCAATAACGTAGCACTAGATGTTCCCAGAATTGTCAAATACAGCCATTCTATTCTGCTTACGAGATTTTTTTTCCTTGTACGTTCCCTTTTTTTGATGGTGACTGAGACAAGCAATACAATATGCTTTCTCTTAAAAATACCAACAGAAGACCAGTCGTGATGGACGGATAGATTAAATTCACAGCATGTAGAAAATCTTTAGCAAAATGTTGTTGAACATAAAACAGCCTTGTTACAAATACTTATTAAGTACATTTGCCTATCTTAACTTAACAAATAAAATCAGGTATTTGAAGTGAGTGTGATGTCTCCTCTTTCAAATGTTTTTCCTTGAAACATTAAAATAATAAATAAAAGCGGCTAGAGATCCCGTTCATTTTTTTACCGTAGTTTCATACCTCTTCAAGTGATGTTCCACTTTTCAGCCATGGAAGTACACTTTAGTAAACACATTACGAATATTACTGAAATGAAAAAAAAAGATTGTTTCACAACGGTGTAGCTCATGATGTGTGGTTCATTACTTGAATTTATATCACAACGATTCGATATTGTTGGTTGCAGATGATGAGATGAAAATCCGTGATGCTCTGGAATTGAAGACACTAAAGCGGCCGTCACGAAATTAGAAAGACCAAGATCATTTTTCTTTCTCAGTTACTTACAATTTCAAATCTTAATAAAAATTCCGAAAAATAATTATACATTTCTATTTTTACTCTGGAGTATGAAGAAGTATTTTCCGAAAGACAATACATGCCGGTCGCTACAAAAAAAAGTAAAAACGAGCGTTATATGAAATTTTCAAAAAAGTATTTCTTCTTTGCTTCGACATGCGAAAAAATACGTCTGCACTAAAAATATATATGAACATGTTCACAGTTTATAGATGCATTTGATACATGTTTTATGATGAAAACGTGAAACTATTCCAGGATAAAAAAATAAAATTCCGTAAGAGGTGTGAAACTGTTTCGCACGTGTAATGAAACATGCCGTCACTGAAGAATTTGCGATCTGTTTGGATCTAGCACGGGAACCTCCAACGAGAAAGTGGTTAAGAAAACTACGAAATTTATTTTGGTAACATCTGAGACGTCATAGTTGCATCGTGTCACCTATGAACGCATTTTATTTACGAAAGACTACGTGCGCGGCAACGCGCGGTTACTTGTATGCCGCCGCCAGGACTTTTGTTTCGACGGCTCTCATCGAAAATATTACCTATCTTCCTTAAATTTTCTACTTGCAGCTGTTAGAGACCCTATTATTTAAAAGGCCGAAATACGCTGTGCAAAAGTAACTGTAGGTACTTCCAGCAGGCCACTACTGCTGTTGGAGTCGAGCAGAGTATGTTTGTTCGTATGGTTTGTATCTTTTGCCTGGTACACACAGTTAGAACGACGGATGGTCCCATTCAACTGAAATGTCGTACAAAGACATCAGTCAACTATTCATTATCGCAAATCCATTCACAAAATTTGAGACGCCCATCCGCATCGTCAGTCATCGTATCAGGCAACTTGGGACCGTAGGCTTTCCATTTGGCTTGCTTTAAAATGGGGTGAACACTTTATTTGTTTACTCATGATTCACGTGTAGCTGGTTCAAATTCAAATGGCTCTGAGCACTATGGGACTCAACTGCTGAGGTCATTAGTCCCCTAGAACTTAGAACTAGTTAAACCTAACTAACCTAAGGACATCACACACATCCATGCCCGAAGCAGGATTCGAACCTGCGACCGTACGTGTAGCTGGTGATATGGACTCCTATGGGGATCTTGTGACAGATTGTAGCACATGTTCACCCCTCTTTCGTCCGCTGCTGACTGCTTCCTGCCACACGCTCTGATCTTCAGATCACGCATACTTCTTACCCTCTCAAATTCGTTGCGTAATTTCGCTACTGCTACACGTGGCGGTAGTGTAGTATAAAGGTCTGTCCGCCATTGCCTCTGCACTTGGTAATTTCCAAGAATGGTTGTCTATCAAACGCCCTGCATTTGTTTCACGCTTCCATATTTCCAATAACACTTTAAAATACACCTTCTTTGCTGCAGGGGCAAGTTTCCAGAAATCTTGTTATTTACGTGTAGTTGCTGACATCTGAAACTAAATAAAAGACAAACAAATGAATGGATGCACGCATCAGCCATGTGAGCACCATATAATCACAACTGGCTCAGGTTATCATTATTAGCTCCTCAGATAAACAGTGAAAACCCATTTAGAGGACACCCTGTAAACTCTTTTCTTCTATATTTTACATTATCGTCCAGGTTAAAAAAAAATTTTGTACTTATCTTTACAGTTTTTGGTGCGCATCATACGAAGCTAGTTTGATGAGTACGGTACATTACCTTGAAAGAATTGAACATTTTTGTTGTGCCTTCATGATTGGTAAGCCTGTTTATTACAGTGATCGTATAAAGAATTTCAACAACGTACGGTGTACCGTTCATTGTTGACAACAGTTTGAATTCGACAGTGTGTCGACTGCGACAGGCAGAGGCGCCACTCCATGGGCCCTGAGGGGGCACGAGCCCACCCAAAAATTCGTTTGGGGGGACGGAGCCCCATAATAATATAAGAAAATTATTAGTTATACTATGCAATGTAAAATCACAAAATTATGTTGGATTTTTTTTATTTTCCTTGTTTGACGATAGTTACCGTTTAAAATACATTCGTTGTTGTTGTGGTCTTCAGTCCTACATTCAGTAATGAGTTAAAAGAAATAACTATTACGGTAGTAAGCAGGCTAACTGAAAATGAGTGGTGTGAACCATGACAGTGTTACGGTGCTGTGGGCATACTTGGAATTTGTCGCCGTGCGGGAACCTTCAGGTAAAGTCTGGCGGCCGTGATCCAGCGCTGCGGCTGCGGCGACATCAAAAGGACTGCAGCAGAAGCAGCTGGAACCCTCCGCCTCGCGTCACCTTGACGCTTCGAGACACTACGCGGTTTTAAACGCTTCAGTCCGGAACCGCGCGACTGTTACGGTCGCAGGTTCGAATCCTGCCTTGGGCATGGATGTGTGTGATCTCCTTAGGTCCGTTATTCTAAGTTCTAGGGGACTGATGACCTCAGATGTCAAGTCCCACAGTGCTCAGAGCCATTTTTGAGACATTACGATGCCGCGGCTGTATAAAGCTCACCCTGGTGTCGCAGTCATTCATTGTGGATAGTTTCATTCAGTGCACGCTGCATACGAGTTTAGTGTTCCAACTTTAGTGTCTAGCGGACTATTTTATATGACTATATTTTATTCGTTTACTTTAGTCTCTTAGTGTATGGAGAATTAAGTTTGCAATGGATAAATATGTTACCAATAATATATATTGGATATACAATGAAAAGCACATTATGTGCAGTTTAGACTTGGCGTCAGTGAAAAAGACCAATAAATAGGTGTTAGCATGTGGACGTAATGTGCTGTTCCAGTCTCTTCTGTTCCTAAGGTCCATCACCGTTCCCTTTGGATCCCTACGTAATTCGGTGCTCTCCGATACACACGATCGAACAGCGGAGGAGTGGTACTCAAGCGTTAACTTTGGGCTACAATATCTCCGGATGTAATTAACATTTTACAATGCAACAAACGGCACTGATTACGTATTTGTTTATATGTTCAGATGTGCTAACAAAACTAACGGGGTTCCATTTAAAAAAACGTAGGTTTGAATTAAAAAACATACTTCCGTGCATTTTTTTATGGTTTGTATTAACCAATTACACTAGCCCCTCTCCTCACGCTCGGTCTGAGGAATCGATTCGTCAGTATTTGTTGTGGTTTACGAAATATATCCAGCGGTAATGTTAGGTGACTCACCCTGTATAGATAATTTTTCATTTAAAGCCCTATAGTGTATATCTCAATGTAATCAGGAAAGACTATAGAATTTAATAAAGTCATAGAAAATTCGATTTTTTCACCACTTATAAGTGCCCTGTATCCTTAAAGCCACCATATTTCGTAGGGAGCATCAAAGTGTCATACTTCACTTTAACGATGTGATCTCGGCTCACAAAGTGTCCTGGACGTGTACTTTTAGCCGTAGTTGTGGCTAATGGCAGAACTTGTGCTACATAATTGACTTTGGAAGTGATGTATACATTTGCTACAGCTACTCTCTGCAGTTCATCCAGTTTCCTTACATAATGATCCTGCAGACAGATACGTACACTCACCAGCCAGAGGATTATCACCGCCGACCTACTATTGATATAAGTCCGTCCAGGCAAAAGCATCGGCACATGGCTAGTCAGACATACGCACGGTGGACGTATCAGCAAGTGTGCTTTGCGAGTGTAGAATGGGGAAGGCGCGCGATCTGTCTGAGTTTGACCAAGGGCAGATTTTGATGGCCCGGAGGCGCGGCACGAGCAATTCGGAAACTACACGACTTGTCGGCAGTTCGACGAGTGCTGTGGTGAGTGTCCTCAACACGAGGTGAAACGCCGCCAAGGCGTCGTGGGGCTGGGTGGCCACCCCTCGTTACGGATATCACACGTCGTAGGCTGGGCAGACTGGTAAAACAGGACAGGCAGCCAACTGTGGCGGAAATAACACGAGGCTTTAATGCTGGGCACATTACAAGTGCGTCTGAACACACAGAGCGCCGAACACTGCTAACGCTGGGCCTCCACAGTCGTCGACGCACACACGTGCCAATGTTAACACCACACCGGCAACTACGACTGAAATGGGCACGTGACCGTCGCCACTGGACGTTGGCGCAGTGGCAGAGCGTTGCACGGTCTGATGAACCCCGACACCTTCATCACCATGCCGGTGGGAGAGCGCGAATCCGTCGTCTTCCCGGGGAATAGCTCCTTGACAGCTGTAATGCGGGATGGAGACAAACTGGGGGCGGCTCCATTATGCTCTGGGGGACATTCACGTGGGCATCCATGGGTCCAAATGGCTCTGCGCACTATGCGACTTAACTTCTGAGGTCATCAGTCGCCTAGAACTTAGAACTAATTAAACCTAACTAACCTAAGGACATCACACACATCCATGCCCGAGGCAGGATTCGAACCTGCGACCGTAGCGGTCGCTCGGTTCCAGACTGTAGCGCCTAGAGCCGCACGGCCACTCCGGCCGGCTCCATGGGTCCATTGGAGGTCGTACAAGGCGCCATGACGGGCAAGGAGCATCGTACACTGGTTGCAGACCACGTACACCCCTTCATGACGATCACGTTTCTCGACGGCAGTGACAATTTTCAGCAGGATAATGCGCCATGGCACCTGGCCGGGCGTGTGATGGAGTGGTTTGAGAAACACAGTGGCGAGTGTGGTGCCTCCCCCTCCCCCCACCCACTCGCCAGATCTAAACTCGACCAAACACTGGTGACTGAACGTGGCGTCAGATCTCATCGCACCCTACCCCAGAATTTAGGCGATTTAGGTGACTTGCGTGTGCAGACGTGGTGCCAACTTGCTGTAGCGACCTACTAAGGGCAGACTGCTTCCACGGCATGACACGTCGCCGCTGTTATCCGTGCCAAAAGTGGGCATACTGGCTATTGGGTAAGTGGTCAAAATGTTCTGCCTGATCAGCATATGTTAAGTGGTCCAGGTAATAATGCAGCGACAGTGTGTTGTAACTGCTTTTAAATCAAATGCCTTAACATGTCATGCTTGCAAGCTCACGTACTTGTCCTTGAGTTTGTGGACCTATTCCACGGGCAATGATGAATATTCCGCACTTTGTTCTATTGAGATTTGCACCAGATGTTTGTTCGTATTTCGCTACACTCTAAGAAAATATGACGACGCATCAGGAAGTAATTATCCGAATGGAATGGAGATCGGCAGATGTGCTGGACATCTAGAGACAAGTAAACTAAAGTTTCAGAAAATACTGTATGATTTATTCAAGAGAACGAGTTTCACAAATTGAGCAAGTCAATAACGCTTTTGCCCATCTCTGGCCCTTACGGAAGCAGTTATTCGGCTTGGCATTGATTGACAGAATCGTCGGACGTCCTCCTGAGGGATTCTGTGCCATAATCTGTCCAATTAGAGCGTTAGATCGTTAAAATCCCGAGCTGGCTGCAGGGCCCCACCCATAATGCTCCAAACGCTCTGAATCGGAGAAAGATCCGACGACCGTGCTGACCACGGTAGGGTTTGACAAGCACGGAGACGAGCAGTAGCAACTCTCGACATATATCTTGCTGAAACGTAAGCCCAGGATGGCTTGCCACGAAGGGCAACAGATTGGGGCGTAGTATATCGTCGACATACCGCTGCGGCGTAAGTGTGCCACGAAGGGGATCTGCTACGAACAGCAACTAGCACCGCTGCCCGGGCCGCCTTCAGAGACGTCTTCGGCCTGGAATCTTACTGACTGGAGCAGAACTGTCTTCAGTGATGATTCCAGCCTCGAACTGAGAAGCAGCGAGACACACATCAACCTCAGTAGCCAAAAAGGCGACTCCAGTTATGTAAGTTGGACGACACTGTCAGCAAAGGGTGCTTTGTTCTCGCACAACAAAGTAACGCATAACACCGTACGAGGTTCGGTCGGGTGCTTACGCGTGCAGTGGACACCTTGCCAACTCGTGTACTCCCTTTCCTGCCTACGCTGGTGTAGTCCACTTGTGCCCGACAACAGACGCCAGTGGCGAGTTTTCAGCTACACGAGCAGCGGCAGGCCCTGCCGAGTCGACTCTCCGAGCGTACAGAGACAGCGAGTTCGGAGAGGACGTCGTGGGACCCGTCGGTGAGTATTCCGACATTTCCGATCTCTGCCTTCCACAAACGAGTGGAGAAGGCGGTGCGCTGTCTTTGGCGGCTGGTTCCCACTGGTAGAGTCTGCGCAGGTACGGTGGCCGATGCGCAGTGACAAGTTTTCGTTCGGAGCTCTGGGCGAGTTCATTCGTTTGTTCGGAAGGGGAGGACGACAAGTTTTTGCCACCTTTCGGCGGGTCAGCGATGACAGAATCGAAGGCGCACGCCCTGCAATCGTTCTCAAACGATTTTACAGGACGTGTTACGCACAAATATTTCATTTTTGCTTTACTTATAGCTTGATGTGTCAGGTTCACAGTAATGTGTCCATCATTTCGTTAATGGTCACGGGGAGCAGTATGTTGTCCTGAACGGGGTGACTTCAACAGAAACAAGCGTAACTTCAGGTGTGCCTGGGGGCAGTGTAATAGGTCCGCTGCTTTTTAAGATTTATGTAAACGTCAACTCTCTTTCAAATTCTGAAGGTGGCAGGGGTAAAATACAGGGAGCGAAAGGCTATTTACAATCTGTACAGAAACTAAATGGCAGTTATAAGACTCGAGGGACATGAAAGGGAACCAGTGGGTGGGAAGTGAGTGAGACAGGTTTGTAGTCTCTCCCCGATGTTATTCAGTCCGTATATTCAGCAAGCAGTAAAGAAAACAAAAGAAAAATTCGGAGTATGTATTAAAATCCATGGAGAAAAAATAAAAACTTTGAGGTTCGTAATTCTGTCAGAGACAGCAAAGGACCTGGAAGAGCAGATGAATGGAATGGACAGTGTCTTGAATGGAGGATATAAAATGAACATCAACAAAAGCAAAACGAGGATAATGGAATGTAGTCGAATTAAGTCGGGTGATGCTCAGGGAATTAGATTAGGAAATGAAGCACTTAAAGTGGTAAAGGAGTTTTGCTATTTGGGGAGCAAAATAACTGATGATGGTCGAAGTAGAGAGGATGTAAAATGTAGACAGGCAATGGCAAGGAAAGCGTTACTGAAGAAGAGAAATTTGTTAACTTCGAGTATAGATTTAAGTGTCAGGAAGTCGTTTCTGAAAGTATTTGTATGGAGTGTAGCCATGTATGGAAGTGAAACATGGACGACAAATAGTTTGGACAAGAAGAGAATAGAGGCTTTCGAAATGTGGTGCTACAGAAGAGTGCTGAAGATTGGATGGGTAGATCACGTAACTAATGAGGAGGTACTGAATAGGACTGGGGAGAAGAGGAGTTTGTGGCACAACTTGACTAGAAGAAGGGACCGGTTGCGAAGATGGGTCTATTTGTCACCAATCACGAGAAAATTGATCTGACGCAGCATACTCACTTGTGATGACGTTGCGCCGGCGGTAAACCCACAGTGAAATATGCCTCATATTTCCGATATCAAAATGAGATTTTGGCGAATGATACCACGCAAAGAGGAGAGTATTTTCCATATCACCATTATGCAAAACTTTATTATCTGCCGTGTTATTCGACTAACCACAGGCTTCTTCGACGAGAGAACGTGATTTTTAAGAGCCATCGATAGCCGGTGAAACGAGAAATGCTATTGGTTTTGGAACAACATAAGTGAAGACATCATTTGGGTTTTTTTTTTTCGTACCAGGGATGTGCTTTTTCATTAGCTACTGATCTTATTTTCCCTCAGTGCCTCACCTGATAAACTTAATAAACCAGTGTTTCAGAATTCTCTCGCAATTGTGTCTGCACAATACGTTGGGGAGGTGCGACTGTCTAAACTCCGCTGCGTTTTGGCAAAAGGAGCAAATTTTAATATGGCAACTAGAGAAATGTTAGGTTTTACTCAAAATTCATCGCTGATGACACTTCTCTGAAAGTTATAAATGGTTAATAATCCAGATGAAAATAAATCGCTGCATTTTTGATACTAACCAAAGCAGAGGTGAAAGAGGTGAAAGATGTTTTCGAATGGTCACCATGAAAGTGTGGGCATGGAGGCGTCCCACTTAATATTTTTCAGCATAGAACAGCATTTCCCCTACAACGCCTGCCCAAACCCCCACACACGCCCTGCCAGCTGCGCCTCTACTGGCCACTGTATTCTGGACAGACTCTGAGGCTGGTCAACCCACTGGACTAGCACTGCAAAGTGATGTGTGCTGCTTAAATGGTTTAAGTTATACTAAAGTGATGATATTCAGTTACCTAACATTGTTCTCCAAATTTTAATCGCAACTCGGCACAGCAGTCCAAAAACAAAATTACTGATACTGCAGATGAGTCTTTAGGCCGTAGACAGTGCTACCCCTGCGAAGCCAGGGCAAGTCGATAGTCATATACACAGGGTTAACATTAATAAAACCGACAAACTGCAGGGACGGATTTCTGACGGAAAATGGGGGAAAAAAGGCCCTACGAACATGTCTCCAGAAATGGACGGTGTGCGTGCAACGACGACAAATCATCCCGTAGCGTAGTACAGAGCTGCATCGCTTCCGTGTCGCAACAGACGTTGAAAGTGGCCTCCATGGCATTGCAGGTGATAGAGATAGTAGCGGTTGTCGTGCAGGATGCACATAATCATACTTTGGTTTACACCACGTTGGCGGGCTATTTGCCTTGAGCTTGTTCGAGGATTCGTTAGATAACGGCCAAAAGCACTCCTCCCGCGATTCTAGCCCACAGGTTTATGCCAAAGCATACCGAAAATCCATGTTCACAGGTAAACACCTGGGTATTGTTCAGACCAATGAAGGCTGTTTTGAGGTTGAAAATACCTTCATGAGTGAGGCTAGAGTTGTCAGTCCATAACACATTATTTATAAAATGTTCTTTATCTTCCACTTGGTCCAAAAGTCATGCATGTAACTCTATTCGTCCAATGCGTTTTTCTGGCTGCTGATGTTGAGTTAATATGTAATGAAGTGGATGCAGTTCTTCATCGTGTAACACTTGAACAACCAGACTGAGACATCTGAAACGTCCTAGCGATATCAAGGGAATTTCACCAAGGTGATTGGTGAATGGTTTCAAGAATTGCGTCCTCTGTTTGTGGAGTGTGTCTAGTTCTTGGACAACCTCCTTCCATTACTTACGGATGCAGATTACCAGTTTCCCGGAGGGATTGCTCCGGGTGACAAAAAAAAAATCATATTAGTATGGCACTGTTGGGGGTACAGTGCACCATACACATGAGCAGAACAGCAGCTTGGTTATCGTATGCACTGAGCACTAAAAGCTTATCAAGGTATGCATTGTTTGTGAACCCCATCAGGTAGCCTACCTACATGATTCTGACAGCACCAGATACAGTTGTGCAGTGGATGGTTAGTAGACACATGTACGCAGGTTAATGGATACCATTCTCAAGTGATACACAATTATCATGTGACAAAATGATGTCCTGTTTACAAATGTCGAGAACTATGGAATAGACGTCTAAAAAGTGAAAAAGCAACTTGGTGAGGATTTGAACCGTAGCACAATGTGGACGTGAGTTTGACATCCCAGGAGTCTACTCAGTGGGCTACAACATCTGGAATGGTAGTGTGAGGTGAGAAACGTTCCTCTATACATTCGACGCACTGTGCAATGTGACGGTGTTGGGAGCTCCTCGTTTTCACAAGTGTTCCGAAAATGGAATCAATCAGATTTTGCTACTTGTACATAAACGTTTGTCTTGAATCTGGATGAAGAATCGCATGCTGACCTCCAATAGCGGCAATTTTCTTCACTCTGTATGTATAACACTGTATATATGTGTGTCTCAGATCTCCTCCTAAACCCTCAAATGAATTTCAGCCAAATCAGACACACAAATGGCAGAGTTCAGGGGCATCAGCACTGCGAGTTTATAATCTCGTAGTTCCAATAGGAGCATAAATCTGGGCAGAAACGCGTTTTCTTCATCCTGTGCTGTATAGCCTGCTCTGCGCTGCGCTGCTGTGCAGCGCAGCGCAGGCAAGCCAGTATCTCAGGTGCAACAAACCATTTCCCTGGGTCCAACATGTAGGCAGCCCTACACGACAAGTGTGTTCTGTTGGTGCAATATTGCCCTGCCTTATTGACCTGACACGAAGGACAGGCTAAAGTTAGAGGGAAAATATTATTTTCAAGCCCCTGATATGTAAAGCTGCTGTGCACCACAGCCATGTTGTGGGAGCAGTATCACCCTGTTTAATCCATCTTTTTTGCAGGGACTAAAAGTGCGGATTGGCACGAGTGAGCAGAGAGATGGTGGGGAGGAGGTGGATAAGTGAGAGGGTGGGGGGTGGGGGGGAGTATAAAGTGCAGAGAGAGGTGGAGGAGAGAAAGAGGTGGAGAAAGAGAGAAAGGACAGAGGAGATGTGTATAATGTATGTGTCAAACGTGCACTAGAGCGAAGCTGCGTGGAAAAGGATGGATAACTTTAAATCGTAAAGTGAGAGGACAGTGTGGCGAGAGCCGTACTGACTTGCAGTGTGGCTGGTGCTGCGGCCTGGCCTGGTGCTGGTGCTGGCGCTGGTGGTGGCGGGGCATCAGCAGCGTCCTCAGGGTGCCCACACTGGCACGGGACGCGGACACCTGCTCGCCAGTCCTCAGCAGCGCCTCCTTGACGCGCGACCGCGCCACCGGCTCTCCCCCACTGGTTCCGGGACGCGCCTGTGGCCGCAAAACCGCACTGTGCTACCACGCTGTTCTGTCACATATTTACTAGTAAAGTTCAACATAGTGCTCCTCTCATTTTAGTGCAAGTGATCTACCGAGTCACATTTTTCATCTCTGTTATTAACACCTCAGCTGTATTAAGACAACATGATGCTTTAAAGACTTTGCTTGCAGTTATAAGTAACCTAGTCACGAAAATTTGATTTTTTTTTATAAATTTGCATTTTGGATAATTCGCATTTGCAGATTTGATGCAGAAAAGACAAGTATTGGGATCGTTTTTTTTTTATAATTAACATCTATCGTAATCAAATTCTATCAGCTTGTTATATTTAGAAGTATTTTTTGTCATTTCTTACTTGGAATGTTTCCTTATAAATTACGTAGGAATACTTCGATATCGATAGCACCTAAGTCATTATGAAGGAAAAAATCACCAAGTCAGACTTTCGCTACTTCTTGCTCTCAGGTTACCTGTAGTACGACTACATGACTATAGCTACCGCATGCTGTTAAAACTTTGCTTGAATTTGCACAGGGTGTGGACAAAAATATGGAAACACAGGAGAAATGTATGCTGGAACAAAATTCACGTGCTAGCCAAGCCTGGAGTTTGCACTGTTGTATTTGGCTACGGATGGAACCTGTGTAATGTCCTCAACACATTAAAAGTGCCAAGTCACGGGCAGAACGGTGTTCTGTGTAGTTGGCAGTGCATTACGTCAGAGATAAGTAAATTCGAGAGTGGGAAAATTGTTGTTGCTCGTATAGCGGGTGTTCATGTAACCAAGTTAGGCAAAGTGTTTGTTCTGTGTTCCAAGAGTCGCCGTATTCAAGATTTTTACGGTCTATGTGGAAAGCTGAAACGCATCTGCTAAGACACAACACAGATAAAAGTACGTCTTGGGCAATCGTTATGGATGCTCATCCAAGAGGATTGTGATGAAAAATAAGAGAAAGACTCGCTGCAGGGCTGAGTGTCACTCGCAAACCCTGTCAGCAGCAAAAGAGACATGAACGGAGCTCCACAGCTCCAAACTGCAAGGCGAGGTGGATCTCTAATTGTGCTTAACAGGAAAACGTGTTGCTGCGGGCATCTAACCTGGACTATGGAGCAACTGATGAAAGTAATTTGGTAGGATGAGTCTTTTTTCACACTGTTGCCAACTTCTGGCCCAGTTTACGTCCCAAGAGTGAAACATGGCGGGGGTTCGGTGAAGATCTGGGCAGCCGTATCGTGCTATTCCACGGGCACTATGGACGCTCTGCAAGGCTGCGTTAGTGTCGAGGATCATGTGACCATTTTGACTATCAGGTCCATCCCGTGGTACAATGTTTGTTCCCCAATGGTGATGCTGTGTTCGAAGAGTGCGAGCTAACAACCCAAAGATGTTTGGGCTCACATGCAGTTCCTCTTCATCGAAATGTCTTGGCTCAAACTCGTTTAGCAGTTGAGCCACACGTGTCGCATTACACGCCCTAAATTAAACACTAGTGACCCTTTGGTTAAACTCTCTTGCCGATGGCAAGTTTGCGAAATTGTATGAAATTGTATGAAACATACAACGTTTATACAACATATACCAAAAGTAACTATATTATTGGGAGCTAAATTAACGACCCATAAATGATGTAGGCCACACAGTTGCGGTTTGGTTAGACCGAGTGCAGCTGCTGGCCTTCCTTCTCAGCCGACCACCAGCTCATTTTTCTCTCCAACTAAACTCCTGTCGCTCTGATACCTCGACCTCCAGAATGCCTACAAACATGTCTAGCATCCTGGGCTCCTCTTCAAACTCCAGACCTATGCTGTCCACATCATCTGTTGCATTGCTTCCTTCCTCTCCCATCATCCCTCCTACGTCATCTGTCCACAATTGCAACTTGCATACTTTCTATCCCAATGCCGGCGTGCCCCAGGGCGCCATCCTTTCCCCTCTCCTCTATCTCCTGTACACTGCCGATATGCCCAAACCTCCCCCGCCTGTTCACTTCCTCCAATTTGCTGATGACACCGCCTTCCTGGTCCTTTATCCTACCCTTCAACAGTCCCATCGTACCCTTCCCCCACCTCAACCAGTTGACCACCTGGTGCAACCAGTGGCTCCTTCGTATCAACCCTTCCAAGAGCCAGGCAATCATGATAGGTCATACCACCCACTCCTTCCGGCTCTGCGATTTTTACCTCACCATTTATGTTCATCCTATCCACCTCACTCCTACCCTGAAATACCTTGGCCTCACCCTCGACCATCACCTCACTTTGACTCCCCATCTCCTTACAATCCAATGCAAAGCCCACAACAGACTCTGCCTCCTGAAACTACTATCTGAGCGGACATGGGGACTGCATCCTTCCACCATCCTCCACACCTACAAATCCTTGATCCTCGCCATCCTTTTTTACGACAGTGTCACTTGGATTTACACTCCCTCCCAGATTCTACAAAGCCCTCCATAGCCTAGCATGCCACACAGCCCACCTCACCTTCCGCATACCCGCTTTCTATCCCTTCTATGACCTCATCCCCTTCCCCATCTCATTCATTTCCTTGAACACATCGACACCCTGTACATCGTCCACAGACTCGATCCCCCACAGCCCCTGGTATCTTCTCTCCTCCCCACCCCGTGCTTGTTTACGTGCCTTTACCGTTGTTTCCCGCCCCCTCTCCATCTCCTCACCTCCACTTTCTTTCCCAGTGCAATTTCCAGCACCTATACCTCCCATATGATGAGCTTCGCCCTCATCTCTACCCCTCCTACCAACTCTAACCCCACCTTCCCCCCACTTACTCCCCAGGCCTCCGTCCCTCCTTCCTTCCTTTACCCTGAGCGTCTTTCCTCCCTCGTACACCCACCTCCCTTTCCCAAGCTCCATTCTGTGTCTCCGTGCTCCCTTCTGCCTGGCCTTCGCATTTCCTATCCCACCCCACCCATCTCCTGCCGCTTTGTGCGCCCCCAGCCCCTTTTTCCTCTTCCTCTAACCCCCTCCAGCCCCCTTGCACCTTCCTCCCCTCCTCTCAGGCGTCCCATCCCTTAGCAGGTCCCTACCAGCGGTTTTTATTGTTCATGTGTGCTCCGTTGTTTACAGTGCTTTTTTTAAGTGCCTCTTGTTCTGTGTGTTTTATACTGTATCCAACTTTTAACTTGTGTGTGACTCCAGCGTATTTTAAGTGCCCCACAAATTGCCATCTGTGTTCTTCTAACTTACAAGGAAGTTATGTTATGAAAACACGAAACAGATCGAGATATTGAAGCAAGATAATCGATAAGAAACAGTAGACTAAGGTGTTAAGTCTTGTGCTCTCGCTATTACATGCCACTTGTCCATATTACCAATCTGCTAAACCGTTCATCCAATCCCTTTTGCAGGCTACCCTTCTGACGGAAATTTGTTTATCAATATTTCATATTTGTATTATTGATCGGCTTCAAAATTTTAAAACGTTACTTAACCTACTGATTAAGAGTTATAATCTTGCATTGCAGGGTTAACATAATACGCCAAGTATTAAAGTTAGAAACCGTGTTTGTGCCTTGAAGCAGCGCAACTCGCCGTGTGGAAATCACACAAACCAGTATCTGACAATGAGAGAACTTTACGTACAATCTAAAAACTTTTTTGTCTCACTAAATTTTCGCTGCTCATTTAATAAAACTTCAACATAAGACATGACGTTATAATTTATTACTTATTTACTATCAACTCTACTCGCAATCAATTTCGCAAGTAGTATCCACATACACCACTGAATTACATGCAAAATAAGATCACTGTACGACGCACAGTTCAGGAGATACATCATAAACATTGTTATGTGTGAAAAACTAGGTTTCCTTAAAATGGAGCACAAATTACCTAGACTATACTCATCCAGGGGATGATTCGATACTAATAAAAAGAACACAAATAAGGTTTAGCGCGTCCAGTCATAAACGTGCTACATCATTATAGTAAAATATTAAACGCATAAAGGGGGGTAGGACGTCAAAATGTTTAAAAAATCCATTTTTCAAAAATGTGCCTATTTTGTAGCGCACATCTACCTGAATAGATCGATGTATAAAACATATGTATTTGAAAGATTAGAAAAGAACGTTATTTGGTCTTAAGTGTACCAAGACGCAGCGCCATACCCCTCTGGACATCATTCTTCTGTCATACGTAAGTGAAGAATATCATGAGAGGAACTGCTGTCATGGAAGCCAGGGACCTTGCAAATGAAAACTTCATGGCGGCGCCCGAAACCCAAATGAAAGTTTTAACTAATTTGTATGGGAAATATTGCCAAAAACCATTTTTGTGGGAAGAAATGGACTTACTATTGGTGTTTATGATGCAGTTTCATGTTTTAATGATGGTGAGCAAAGTGGGAAATATGTTTTAGAGAAAATGAGAATTAAGCCGACAGTGAATTGCATCAAAGCTTTGTGTCGTGAAGTGAAAGCAGATAAACCACTTTTGGAGGTGATATAATCAAGAAGAGTGCATCACAGGAATGTGAAAAGGAAGAAAACTGATTTAGAAAATGAAAAAGAACCAGCTTATGGTGCTGGACAGTTCTAAAAGAATGCCAAATACAAGCAGAAACTTGAACGGCCATTTTCCGCAAAATTCAAATATCTGTACTTAGGTACATGTAACACCCAAAACAAATATCTTACTACTCTCGAACCTGGTATGTTCATTAAACACAAACTCCTTAAAGCAAAACTCTCTAGAATTTTCCAGATCTATTAAAAACTGTGATAAAACTAGAGATAAGAAACTATAAAATTTGAGTTTTTTTCTAAACATGACGTTTGAAATGTAACAGCTCATTCATTTTTTCATAAATTAAATAAATTCTAGAGTGTCATACACCTGTAAGTATGGTTTTCTAGCTGTGCAAAATTCATCGAAAAATCTCTCTTACTTATGAAGAAAATTGTATCTACAGCAACAAGTGCAGCCAATAGAAAGTGAAAAAACGATGGAACTTCACATGCAAAAAAAATATTTTGTTATGTTTTCGAACTTCCACTGCTATGAGGGTGAATCCTGAATCCTTCCTGGTCATTCTGACAATTTCTTTGTAAAAGTATAGACAGTGGAAATTAAAATGTCCTGTGGTGCCTCTCCTGCTCCAGGTAGGCCAGTTTGAAGTCCTAACCCCCCTTAACTCATCTATAAAGAAATCATATGTTTCAAACTCTTTTGTACATGGGTGTCTGATACTTTTAAATCGAGGATACTCATGTTATCTAACAGAATACTAAATAAATAGTTGACATCAGATCGAAACTGATCATTTTGGATTACCAAGAAATGTGGGCGCACGCGAGCCACTACTGACAGTGCAGAAGATAGGACAACTAAAGGGAGCATTTGTAGACTTAGAGTAGGCTTGTGACGATGTTGATTGAAACACTCCCTTTAAAATTCTGAAGGTAGCAGGGGTAAAATACAGGGAGCGAAAGGCTATTTACAACTTGTACATGAATCAGATGGCACTTATATGAGTCGAGGGGCTTAAAAAGCGAGCAATGATTGAGAAGGGAGTGAGACATGGTTGTAGCCTGTCCTCGATGTTATTCAATCCGTACATTGAACAAGCAGTAGAGGAAACCAAAGAAAAATTTGGAGTAGGAATTAAAGCTCAGGGAGAACAAATAACTTTGAGGTTTGCGATGATATTGGAATTCTGTCAGAGACAGCAAAGAAGTCGCAAGAGCAGTTGAACGGCATGGACAGCGTCCTGAAAGGTGGATATAAGATGAACACATCAACAAAAGCATAACGAGCATAATAGAAATGGTTCAAATGGCTCTGAACACTATGGAGCTCAACTTCTGAGGTCATTAGTCCCCTAGAACTTGGAACTAGTTAAACCTAACTAACCTAAGGACATCACACACATCCATGACCGAGGCAGGATTCGAACCCGCGACCGTAGCGGTCTTGCGGTTCCGGACTGCAGCGCCTAGAACCGCACGGCCACTTCGACAGGAGAGCATAATAGAATTCAGTCGAATTAAATCAGGTGATGCTGAGGGAATTAGATTCGGAAACGAAACACTTAAGAGTTGTAGTCGACTTTTGCTATTTGGGCAGAAAAATAACGATGGCCGATGTTGAGCGAATACAGAATGTACATTGTCAGTGACAAGAAAAGCGTTTCTGAAGAAAATAAATTTGTTAACATCGAGTATAGATTCAAGTTTCAAGAAGTCTGTCCTGACAGTATTAGTGTGGAGTGTAGCCATGTATGGAAGTGAAACCTCGCCGATAAACAGTTTAGGCAAGAAGAGAATAGAAGCTTTTCAAATGTGGTGCTACAGAAGAATGCTGAAGATTGCGTGGGTAGATCACGTAACTAATGGGGAGGTACTGAATAGAACTGGGGAGAAGAGAAATTTATGGCAGAACTTGACCAGAAAAAGGGATCGGTTAGTAGGACACGTTCTGAGACATCAAGGGACCACCAATTCAGTACTGGAGGGAAGCGTGGTTGGGGGAGGGGGGGGGGGGGGATAAACGTATGTGAGACCAAGTAATGAATGCAGTAAGTAGATTCAGAAGGACGTATGTTGCAGTAGTTACTCGTAGATAGAGTAGCATGACAAGCTGCATTAAACCAGTCTGTGGACTGAAGACCATCACGACAATAACAACAACATTGTTCCACCAGAAGATGAAAGTGTAAACTCCCGAAACGCGTCGTGGAATGAAACACAGAATTATTAGAGCAGACAACTGTTTCGTTTGAAATTTTAAATAATCCGAGTATCATGTACGTGACGCCCTCTCCTCTATTTCGCAATAATACAAAACGATTGCAATTCTCTGAACTTTTTCGATGTCCTCAGTCAATCTCATCTGGTAAGGATCCCACACAGCACAAAAATACTGTAGCAGAAGATGAACAAAGGTTGTATAGACAGTCTCTTTACTAGAACTGTTACCTCTTCCAAGCGTTATGCCAATAAAACGTAGTCCTTGGTTTGTCTTCTGCACAGAATTACCTATATGATCGTTCAAATTTAACTTGTTCGTCATTATTCCTAGATATTTAGTCGAATTTACTTCCTTTGAATTTGTTTGATTTATCGTGTAACCGAAATTTAAAGGATTCCTTTGCTACTTTTTCCTTATTTCGCACCATGAAGATACCGCGTCTAAGCCATTTTGCAACTGGGTTTGACCTTCTGATGGCTCTAGTGGACGGTAAATGTGAACAAACTGAGAGGGTTGCGCAGATTGTCTCCAAAATCGTTCAAGCGAGTTAGGAACAGAAAAGAGCTATAAGGCTTCCTAGCGGAACGCCGGATATCACTTCTGTTCTACTTGATGATTTTCCGTGGATTACTACTTACTGTGGCCTTTCTGAGATTAAATCTCGAATCCAGTCGCTCAACCGTAGGGATACTCCAAAGCCACGCAACTTCATTAAAAGTTGCTTGTGATGAATGATGTCAAAAGCCTTCTGCAGATCTACAAATATGGAGTTAATCTGAGATCTCCTGACGATAACACTCACTGCTTAGTGCGCATAAAGAGCCAGCTGTGTTTTGCAAGAACAATATTTACTGAATCGGTGCTGCCCGTTACATTTGAGGTCATTAATAATATCCGAACAGAGTATATTTTCCCAAATCCCACTGCAAATCTACGTTAGTGATATGAGTCTGTGTTTCGGCAATTACTCCTATTTTCTTTCTGGAGTGACCTGTGCAACTTACCAGTCTTTTGATCCGGATCTTTCGTCGAGCGAACTGTTGTATGTGATTGCTATGTATGTGGCTATTGTATCAGCATACCCTAAAAGAAAACGGAAGACTTGTCTTTATTGAGTGCTTTAAGCTGTTTCGATACACTGAGGATAACCACTTCTAACTTACTCATGTTGGCATTTGCTCTCGAATCGAATTCTACAATATTTACTTCGTTATTTTGGTAAAGGAATATCTGAAAACTGTTTAATAACTAGGATTTAGTGGTGCTGTCATCGGTAATATTAATGTTGGCATCACTCAGTGAAGGTATCGATTGTGTCTTGCTGCTCGTCTACTTTACATACGACCAGAATCTCTTTGGATTTTCTCTCACATTTCGAGAAACACTTTCGTTGTGGAGGCGATTAAAAGCATCTCGCATTGATGTCCGCTCTTTGTTTCGGGCTTCAGTAAAACATTGGCAATCTTGGAGATTTTGTGTTCTTTTCAATTTGGCATCGCTTTTTCGTTGCTTCTGTAGCACTATTCTGAGCTGTTTTGTGTACCATGGGCTATCAGTACCGACTTTTATTAATTTATTCAGCATAATTCTCTCAATTGCCTCAGATACTATTTCTCTGAATTGAAACCACGTCGGGCCTACACTTATAAAGTTGGAAAAGAGTGGAGACAGTCTCTCAGGACGGCGTCATATTCATTAACCCAGAGTATATTTATGGGGCTAAAGGTTTTCAAATAAAACAAATTCTGTTAACATTCTACATCTTTATTCTCCATGTCTACGTCATCCTGGCGACGAACAAATTTCTCCCAACGAGAGACCTGTTTGTTGACACCGTCACTGTAGAGTGTTTGACTTTGTTGACGGAGCCATACCCTCATCTCTGCTTGCAAGGTTTCGTCACTATCAAACAGAAGTCCTCAAAGGTGTTTTAAGTTTTGGGAACAGAGGAAAATCGGATAGGACAAGCAGGTACTACACACATCAAAAAAAGTTTTGCATCACCCCAGTTCCCAGAACTCCTGAAGACAGACGTTGACTGTGGATATTCTATCACAGACACAGCACTTTGGACTGTTGAGAGATGTCACTAAACCCGCCCAAAGATGTAAACAACCATGCATGAGCACCTATTAGACGGAGGGGGTCTGACAGCCGATCAGTTCCAGTCATTCCTCCAGGAAGGAGATACACGACTCGTGGTGTTGAACCATGCCTAGACGGTCAATATTGCGGATCGATCGTGTCCGCATTGTGACTTTGTGCCAAGAAGGGCTCTCAATAAGGGAAATGTCCAGGCGTATCGGAGTGAACCAAAGCGATGTTGTCCGGACATGAAGGAGATACAGAGAGACAGGAACTGTCGATGACATGCCTCGCTCAGGCCGCCCAAGGGCTACTACTGCAGTGGATGACCGCTACCTACGGATTATGGCTCGGAGGAACCCTGACAGCAACGCCACCATGTTGAATAATGCTTTTCGTGCAGCCACAGGTCGTCGTGTTACGACTCAAACCTCACTCCAAGGCGAGGTCCATCTTTGCAACCAAGAGACCACGCAGCGCGGTGCAGATTGGCCCAACAACGTGCCGAATAGACCGCTCAGGATTGGCATCATGTTCTCTTCACCGGTGAGCGTCGAATATGCCTTGAACCAGACAATCGTCGGAGACGTGTTTGGAAGCAACCCGGTCAGGTTGAACGCACACTGTCCAGCGAGTGCAGCAAGGTGGAGCTTCCCCGCTGTTTTCGGATGGCATTATGTGAGGCCAACGTATGCCGCTGGGGGTCATGGAAGGCGTCGTAATGGCTATATGATACGTGAATACCATCTTACGACCGGTAGTGCAACCATATCAGCAGCATATTGGCGAGGCATTCGTCGTCATGGACGACAATTCGCGCCCGCATCGTGCAGATCTTGCGAATGACTTCTTTCAGGATAACGACATCGTTCAACTAGAGTGTCCAGGCTGTTCTCCAGACATGAACCCCCTCGTACATGCCTGGATTAGATTGAAAAGGGCTGTTTATGGACGACGTGACCTGCCAACCACTCCGAGGGATCTACGCCGAATCGCCATTGAGGAGTGGGACAATCTGAACCAACAGTGCCTTGATGAACTTGTGGATAGTATGCCACGACGAATACAGACATACATCAATGCAAGAGGACGTGCTACTGGGTATTAGAGGTACCGGTGTGCCCAGCAGTCTGGACCACCACCTCTGAAGGTGTATGGTGGTACAACATTCAATGTGTGGTTTTCATGAGCAATAAAAAGGGCGGAAATGATGTTTATGTTGATCTCTGTTCCATTTTTCTGTACCGGGTCCGGAACTCTCGGAACCGAGGTGATGCAAAACTTTTTTTGAACTGTGTGTATGGAGGATGATCGATCACAGGAACCCAAGGCATCGGGTAGTCGCAGACGTTGCGGCGCTAGTGCGTGGTCTGGCACTCTCTTCCCGAAGGAGAGGATGCACCATGTGGGGACGAACTCTGAACTCGATTACAGCACAAAGCGTCTCACGTACTGATGTAGTTACGTTACACGTCGCCATGTTACACGTTACAATTCGGATCCTCCTAGAGGCAGAGGGGCGGAAATACGTAGAAATGAGGAGTAAAGATGTATAATGTTAATAACGTTTGTTTTGTGTAAAAAGATTTAAGATTTTTCAGATAAAAAAATTCGGAGGCATTACTTTTTAGCACGCCGTCGTAAGATGATCTGAAAGAAGCAGCCAACTGCAATGAGGGTAGGAAAAGACCACAGTCTGAGATAACGAAAATAATATTGCCACAAACAAAGGTAAAAAAAATTTTAATCCCTTTTGTTGCAACCTCGCGCGGTGCAATAACGCCCAGACGTAACTAATAACAATTTTAATTGATATTATTCATATCAATATTATGATAGCCCAGATGACTGGTTTCAGTTGATAGTAATTTGGTTCAGGTCACTATAAAATCTACATTAGCGCAGTAACGTGTCTCAAGTATCGTAAGCAATGTAAACAGACATGATATGTTAACTGGATTACGATAATGTTGTTGTGATCCCCAGTCCGAAGACAGGTGTGACGCAGCTCTGCATACAACTCCATCCCGTGCAAGCCTCTTCATCTCCGAATAAGCCTACAACCTTCTGAATCTGCTTACTGTATTCGTCTCATGGTCTTACGATTTTTGCCGCCCACATTCTTCTTTACCACTAAACTGGTGATCCGCTGACGTGTCAAAACATGTCCTATCAACCGATCCCTTCTTTCTGTCAAGTTGTGGCACGAATTTCTTGTCTCCCCAGTTCTGTTCAGTACCTCATTACCTATTCGATCTCCCCATTTAACCTTCACCATTCCGCAATACAACCACATTTCAGAAGCTTCAGTTCCTTTCCTGCCGAAACTGTTTTATTCCATGTTTCACATCTGTAGAAGGCTACACTTCATGTAGAGACCTTCAGAAAAGGTTTTATAACACTCAAATTTATATTCCATGTTAACAAATTTCTCTTTTTTCAGAAATACTATTGTCGCTATTCTCAGTCGGTATTTTATACTCTCTCTACATCGGTTATCTTCAGTTATTTTGTTGCAAAACTCATCTATTACAATTAGTGTCTCATTTCCTAATCTAATTCACCTGACATAATTTCACTACTTTTCATTATACTTATTTTACGACTGTTGAGTGTCATCTTTAACCGCTTTTCAAAACAATACGTATTCCGTTCAGCTGCCCTCCCAAGTCCCTTTCTGTCTCTGACAGAATTACAGTGTCATCAGTCTCGAAGCTATTACTTTTCCGCTCGGGAAATTGCTCCTTCGTTTCCTTCACAGCTGGATAAATTTATAGGTTGAATAACATCACAGATAGGCAACAACCCTCGCTCAGTCCCTTCCCTTTCACGTTCTTCGATTCTTATTCCTGCTGTTTCGTTTCTGTACAAATTGCAAATAACCTTTCACTCCTGTATTTTATCCTTGCCAGCTTCATAATTTCTTAGAGTGTATTCCAACCAACATTACCAAATAAGGATATTACAGTGTTCTGGAGACTACTGTTATCAACTGACACCGATTATCAGGATTACTATCATTCTCAGAATCAAGACAAATGATGAAAACTATTGTGTAACATTCTACCATACGCGCTATTCTTGGACTACTTCGCGCCTTCCAAATGGAAATGTACAACAAGTAAAACATTTGAAGGTGTGTAAGTAATACTTACCAGTACATCCGTTTGTGACGACGAAGTTTTCTTCAAACTGGACGTTTCATTTTTCTCAGACTTCTGGGGTTTTCTGAAATAAAAAATGGAAACCATTTATTAGTTGCGGAAGAAAGACGACACAGACTTTGGAAAAGAAGTGTATAAACGGGCCTTTGTGGGCCTTGTATTACAGAAGCGGTTTGCATGTTTCCGTGGAAACTATCAGCCAGACATTGCAGACGAGTCATAACTAGGCCAGAAGGCGCACTGAGTCGTGCATTCATGAAAATGGGCACTCGTTTGGACACCCTGCTTAAATTAACATTCCGTCACCATAACATCCATCTGAACGCAAATAAATACGTACTGATGCGTTTCTCAACCTTTCAGTACTAGCGCCCCAATTTTGAATCACTGTTCCTCATCTGCTGTTCATCATACGAAGCGATTTAAATTATGACTGAAAATTATATGTATACCATTAACCTGTTACGCTGTCGTAACAGGCGGAGAGGTGCTACTTCGATTGTGGCGCATCCACAGGTGGCGGATAGCGGGGGAGGGGGGTCCTCACTGGCTTGCCAGAGTACTTGAGCGAAATAAAGTAGCTCTCGCGGACCAAACACAAGCCATCTGGGCTAACACTCTAGTTGTATCTCGAGCAATCTCCGGAAAGCTCCAGCACTCCAACCTCACACATTTTATGGATTATGAGTGGAAAAGAAAACAAATTACCCCAGGGAGTAAAATCTCTCGACCTCAAGTCACAAGCAGGCATTTCGGATTCTGGGGAGCCTGCACTTTCTGCTCTTGTTTTAATGAAAGAAACTGACAAACTCAAATCAAAGGATTAAAGAAAAAATATAATATAGGAACACCGAACAGTAAAGGGAATTTCTTCTGGACGATCAGTTAAAGGCCTTACGATAGATGCACTAGCTTTTGCAGGTAATATTGCTCTCTAACCTCAAATATAGCAGATGCAATTAAACAAACACAAACCTTAGCAAAGCATGCAGCTAAATTTGATTTACAGATACCACAAGAAAAAAACTAAATTCGTGTCTAACAAATATTAGGAAATCAAACAATTGCACACGATTATTGCATGTATCGAAAGGGTCATACACTTTAAATATTTGGGAGAAACAATAATGGACACTGGCATAGAAAAAGAAGCTATCAAACTTCGATTAGCTAAACTTAGGAGGGCACACATTTTTACACAGAATCTGTACAACAAAAAAAGCCTATCACCAAACGCAAACTTATTACACTACAATACATTGACGAGAACAGAATTTCAGTATGCAGCAGAAACACTCCCCCTCAAGAACAAAGGTCTAATAGATGAGATAGAGAAGAAGGAAAGAGTAACTCTAAGGAAGATCCTTGGTGGATACAAAAAATGGTGAAAAATGGGTAAAGATGAGCAGTGAAAAGATCTACCAATTTATTATGAAAGGGTACAGTACCGCCCGACATTGAAAATAGGTACAATATACTTCATTATTTTTGTCAGAACAACACATTTTTTTTGTAAAATAACTCAATTTCAATTAATACAGTGAAGCCGGATACCAGTGTGAGAAAGAATGACAATTTATTTATTTAATTGATCACATGTGCACTCCCACAAAGTAAATCCCTACATCCAGTTTGGTGAGATCTGTGAAATGAATGAATGTATGGTCGTCTGCTAACCGCAGATAGTGAATGTGAATATATGATCATCTTTGAGACGATCCTTTGGCCACCTTTGGTGGGACCAAAGAGATGAAATTTGCCTCAGCTTTGAGTGCCTGAAATGTGGCTGACCAATGCGGTAGAAAGGTGCTCCCCCCACTTCGACAGAGGTGCGAGAGCACCTCGAGAACGGCCATATTTCAGCACTCTGCCGCTGGATCTCGTGCTGTTAAGACCTGTTTTAGTTGTGCTCCGTAATGACGAAAGAGTGGAGACATGGTACGCATGTGGAATATTTAAGAGTAGTTTGAACTATTAATGTCTCTATTTCAGGAACTTTTGTGGGGAGAATTAAATGTCAGGCAGGTAATATTAATGGGATTGTAGGAATCTTCCGAAGTGACCAACGGTCACAATGAAACCACGTGTAGCAATAAGTTGAAATACTTCCGTGTGCTTAAGTTAAGCTGAATTACTAGCGTGTGTACAATAAGTTGAAATATTTAAGAAATAGCGTGTGTACCATAAGTTGAAATATTTAAGAAATAGCGTGTGCAGGACTTGAAATTAGAGACGAGTACTTCCACGTGGTGAGTACTGTGTGAGTCTCAATCTGTGTATGAGACAAAGGATAAAGAGACGTACTCGTCCATGGCATCACTTGAGGACTCCCGTGTGTGATGTTCTTAATATTACTTTGCGTGATATGATTCCGTGTGACGCTTGATTCAAACTCTGAGAGAGAAGCAAGGTGAGTCGGCCGTCTATCCAGCAACGCCACTTGGCTTGCATTGCACAGGAAGACGTGCAAATATCTCCAGAGTTCATATTAGGAAAGTAGAATTACAAAGTGGGGCAGTGTCGTGTGAAACTGGGATAAATATTAATTGAAGTGGGAAAGCTGAAAGTGATAGTGTTGTGAGTATTTAGTGTTTTATATTTCTTATTGCAGTGTGATGTATGTCATGTAATTTGGGTATGTGTGGTTTGCATGGGAGAGTAGCAAGGTAGTTTCAAAAGATTAGTGGGTTATGCTTGTTCCTTCGGTACCGCTCGGTCTGGAGGAAAGTTTCGTGATGATGATTGTGAGAGTCGAAGCGTGAGATATAATAAAAGATCCACCATCCTATCCAGAAAGTGCACTGTAGCGTTAAAAGTAATTACGAGACCATAATATAGAGATTCACCATCGTAAAGGCATGCCCACTGGGCGGAATTTCTCATGTGTTATTGTTGTAGGTTATAGAATTTGTGTGTTTAGGTTAGAGAATTTGTCGGAATAAATAAGATAGTGAAAAGAAAAAGATTGGCGGACTTTTCCTTCGAATTGTACGTTGTCATAATGTCCCGAATTTATAATGTGTGCGCCATTCATACTCAGTGCGGTGGCCACGTGTTGACAAAAGCCGTTAAATAAGAGACAAAAAGAAAATGTGGTATTGCCAGTGCGTAGTGTACAGTCAGAGTTCTGTAAATCACTGATAGGCAGATGCGTGTTTCCATTGCGTATTAATCATATAGGAGGATAACTTGTAACTTAAGTGTGAGTACTAGAGTTCATGTTACTCGATAAATAAGAATGAATCCACTCGCTTGGCAGACCACTCATCTTGCAGGCCTGACTGCTTGATGCCATAGTATGAGCAAGGCATGTGGGTGCCTCTCATAATTTCGACCCCGCCAGGATTCCTTTGTCAGGATATTTTTTGCCAGGATATTTTTTTGCCAGGATATTTTGCTGTTAGGGTTTGCTGTTAAGATTTTTTTTATTTTGATGGAATGTATTGTGATAGCGCTAAGAAGTAAAATTTTTTCTGTTTGCAATTTCTTTCTGGATTGGTGAGGATCTTTTATTTTTTTTATGTAATTAATTGCTATATCGTCCGAGGCTGGAAGATCGTTGTATAATTTTTTTTGCGTAATGTCCGTAGTAACTAGGTCGCAGTCGAAAAGTGTAGTCACCATGGAGAATAGCGATTCTGGCGTGAACGTAGCAGTGCAGCAGGAAGTAGCTGTTGACCATGGGTTAATGAGCGAGAAAGACAAACACTCGGAAGGGGCTGTATTGTTCAGTGGACCGCAGCTGGGTGATCCTTTATGTGGCGGGCTTTGTTCACAATCGGGGGCTTTTCCCGACGACACAGGCGAGCCAGGACTAGGTCAGGTATGCAGTGAAAGTGCAGCTACCCTTAGCGAGGCTACGGTTTCTCAGGCGAACGAGGTGAGCGCGTCGAAAGTAGCAAATTACAATGTGATACTGCAGTTTTTACAGAAGATGGATAGGGAGGCTAAGGAGAGAGATAGGGAGGCTAAGGAGAGACATAGGGAGTTTAAGGAAAGATGGGAAGCGATGGATAAAGGTAGTAAGGAAAGTATGGAGGCATTGGATAAGGGAAATAAAGAGGCAATGAGGAAGCTACATTCAGTTATCGATGAGCGTCTGCCCGCAGTTAATAATCGGTTAGATGAGGGGGAGAAGAATCTGGGTGCGTCGAAGCAAGTACAGGATGCTGTGAAAGAAAAAGCCAATAATTTGGAGGTACGAATAAGTGCAATAGAGAGCGATATTACAGAACGTAGGGACGTGTTGCCGGATGAGCGAATCAAAGAGATAGTGGAGGACTTACTTGCAGGTAAACAAGGGGCATTAGACAGCGTGGAAGCTCTAGTCACACGGATAAGTGGCGCTAAATAAACACAGGGATGAAGTTGCGGAGGTAGTGGTCAGAATGAATACGATTAGCGCAGATGTATAAAAGATCAGTATAAGAGGCGAAACAGGCTCTGACAGTACGCAGCGAGAGGTTTATGCCGACCAGGAGGAGATACGATCACTATTACAGTTTAAAGAGGCACAATTAGAAACAAATAGGAAACATAGGGAAGAACTAGCACAGTTGCAATTAGCGTGCAGAAGCGAAGGTGAAACACCACCAGGTAGACTGCAGAGGGAGAGTGAGATAAATTCAAAAAACGAAAATAGGCAGAAAGAGGAAGACGAATTCACAGAGTCAGAAGAACGGTTGTGTCGGATAAAACAGGTGGCGAACCCAACTGGGTATAGTCCAAGGCTGTCTCAATTTCAAGATTCATTACCTTCATCGTGGGGACCGCTCCTCAAAATGAAGTTTGTGTGTAACCATTTGAGGGACGAGGCTAGAGCGAAA
The DNA here is from genome assembly GCF_021461395.2 of Schistocerca americana. NCBI lineage: Eukaryota > Metazoa > Arthropoda > Insecta > Orthoptera > Acrididae > Schistocerca > Schistocerca americana. The sequence goes on from NC_060127.1 coordinate 201,792,126, forward strand.
ATGCAGGGAGTCATTAAAGACTGTAGTAGCTATTTAAATGAATTCTGGTCGCAAAGTAAGCAGGACCAGGTTACGCAAAGCATACTGATGATGCGAAATGGTAACGAAGGTGGTATAAGAGATCCAGTGTCGTGCTATCAGGGAATCCTGAGACGAAATAGGTATTTGGATGTGACATACGAATCTGGGGAGCTCATTAGGATCTGTAGAGCGAAGTTGCCAGTGAAATTGCGCAGAGATATAGTAATAGCAGGCAGAGGCTTAGATGATTCTGCGTCATTTCAGCACTTGTTACAAGAATTGGGTAATGAGAGCAATATCGTGAACGGAGACACGACTCATAGGTCAGATAGTGTCGACGATAGGAACAGCAGAAACTATCAGAATGACAGGAGAGCATGGAATCCTGGCATTTCATTCTTGTCATAATGGATTGAAGGATAGGAGAAACTGATCCAATATATCAACCCTTAGCATCTTGCCTTAAAACACATGCAGCTGGCACTGAAAATTGTCTATGTAACAAACATACTCTACTGATATGTAGAAATGCAAATACCATACTTCTGATCAGAGAATAAAACACCAGAAATGGCATCTGTTAGACTGGTCTCTCAGAGCAAAAATTTGCAAATTTTTATTTGGGACAGTAAAGTAAAAGGACTGTTTCCTCAAAACGAAACAGTTGCTAAAATGTTATGTAATAATGCCGATGAGTCCAGTTTAATTAGTGTGATTTGATTATTGCAGGTACTTAACACGTAATGTAAAAAGTAAACATTGTGATGTGTATGGAATAGGGTACGTTTATACTGCTGTTACAGGTAACATCAGTAATGTGATCGAAGTTTTTAAATTAGATGCCATCTGATCTATAGTATGTCATTGTCGTGGTGACAGTTATAATGAAGTGCTGTGTATGGTTGTTCGGAATCTGGTGTTAGTGAAAGAGGCCACTAGCACCTAAGTTTCTAACACTTGGGCTGACCATTTCTCCCAGCTTGTATATTCTCTGCACACATTTAATTTTCATGTAAACTTAGATTCCTAACTAGCAAATTCTTTACTGTGTATAGTGGACCATTCAGAGTGAGGCGGATTGTCCATGAAAATGCTGTACTGATTGAGACGATCAAGGGAAAACAATCTCGTGGGCTTCATCACATTTCTAACATCAAATTATGGAAAAGTTAAGGATAGATCGAAAGTAGGCAATTTATGGTAGATAGTCAGTGTATTTATTTGTGGGGTGTAACGTTGTGCAGGGTCAAATCGAACATAAGAATTTTCGGGCGGGATGTCAGGAAGTATGACGGAATAGACTGGTCGAATGAGTCATGAACAGGAGTCGACAGAGTGGTGTATGTACGTATTTTTTGTCATATGAATAAGGATCAAGCAGAAACGACGTGATGATTAATGAGTGGATAAAGATGGTAGATAGAGAGAGAAGCGACGTGATAAATAGTAGTGGATAAAGGTGATATTTAAGGAGAGAAGCGACGTGAAGCAGTGTGATTAATAAAGAGAGATTCGACGTGATGAAACAGTGGTAAATGAAGGTGATTAGAATCAATAATGTGGAGATGTCTTAGAGGTATGTTACAGAGAGGCCTGTGTATGCTGCAATCGAGATTGATGCGAATGGCGAAGGAAGACCAGGAAATGATGGAGTAATCGACGGACGGAGAGCCGAAATACGAATGAAGAGATGAGGACAACTGCACAACGTGAAAGGACATAAAGGGAGTATGAGATCCAGATGGTGAACGTTGTGGAATACTGACGTAAGATCTAATATAAGGGTAAATATAAGTCTTACCATAACATTTGCAATATGAAAAAAATAATTTTTGTTGTTGTTGTTGAAGCCTGGTACCAATATAACTAATCAAAACGGTACTAAGAACGTGTACAGTTATTTTGCAGGATGAATAATTTGTGTATTTTTTGTTCTTAGACGAAATGTCGCAATTCTAAAGTGATATTTAGCAGGATGAATAATCAGTAAAGTGAATGCAGAGGTAAGCCAATGGAGAAAGGTGCAGAGTGAAAGGACGTAATTGGAGACTTGAATGCTATCTCCAAAACAACTTCATGTGTTATGTGGTTGAGTATAAGGGAGCAAAGGTATGATATGTTGTCGTGAGTGTGGTGGTGTTAAGGTTAGCTGACTTCTGGACCTATTCTGCTAGTGTATTAATGGACTGAATGAGAAGGAAAATGTGATGTCTGGTGAGTGAGAGTCGTAGAGTAGTGTGATCAATGCGCACACTCCCATGAAGGGGATGCTACCGATCCATAACTAAAACATTATTGTGTTATTGTTTGATTTGGATGAACCTCGATGTCAGGTCAGGATCTGACATCATGTGGATGGTACATACATGTCCTAGAAATGTTGTTATATATAATAAAAGGTAAAATATATAAAGAGATACTAATTTCAGTCAGTCACAAGCACAAAGGTGCATTGTATGTTGTAGATTCAGAGTCATCAGTTTCTAAAATGTTTATTGTGTTAGGATGTTAAAGTAGTTTACTATTTAACATCATGTGGTAGGTAATTGTGAGCTATGTAGATTATTTCTTGTATTTTTGTTAGAACACTTTCAAGGGGTATTAATTTCAGTCTGTCACTAGCACGAAGGTGCGTTGTATATTGTAGTTTTAGAATCAACAGTTTCTAATATTTTCACTGTGATAGGATGTTAAAGTAGTCTACTATTTGATATTGTAATTTTTTTTGACACTTTCATGTTTTGTATGAGGGATGACAGGTACAATCAGTAGCACAAGTGTGGGCTGTATATAGAAAAGAGATAAATGTTGATGTTGTATGTGTAGAAAACTAGGGTGTATAATTTTATGTTTTTTAGAACAGAGATTCTTTTATTACCAATGTATCTAATAGATCATACAAGTTATCAATGAGTATTTAAATACTTAAGAATATCCTTTTGTCTGTAATGTTGCGAGATGCACGGAAGGGTCTGACTGATTGGGTGAGGTAGAACTCAGGTGCTACGCGGAACGCTCCCTACCGCATAAAAATGAAGGAGGCCAAGCTGACTTCGCCATGGGAGAGGCAACAGAGCCGCGGCGCTCCCCACTCCACTGTCGGTCGGGGTACACTCCACGCGCCCGCTACAACAGGTCAACAGCCTGGGGCGACACGCACGTACCACTGGCCATTCATGAGTTCCGCCACCCTTACGACTGGAGAAAGTATCCCGCGGAGGCAACAGCGGGTGGTTTCTTCTGCTGAACGGCTCGCGCGGCGGCTGCGTGACGGCAGAATGAACGACGCACAGCAGAGTCCGGCGGGCATTTTTTACCAGCAACTATTAACTAGTACTGGACTGTGGAGCTGTGAAACAAGATGACTGCACGTTATGTCTCCATAAGGTGGAAAGTGAAGGATTGGTGTTTCCACGTTGTTAGTGGTGGAAAAGATTTTGTCTTTAGCAGACAGGACGATTGTTTTGTTTTGTCTTGACCACTGAACAGTGGGATCCATAAACTTTTGGCAGTGACTTGTTAAGTGTGCTTTGTAAATTGCATGTGGGACGCTTGTTATACTTAAAGAGGACAGTTGTCGTATGGTGACTAATTATTGTCTGAACGCAAGAAACTAAAGTGGGACATTGACATTTGCATTTGTAGTAGGAGACATTTCTTGAATTGGTGCGGGAATAAGTGCTGTTTGTTGGAACTTACGACTTTTAATTACACCATGAACTGAAAGGACAGAACCGTGGGTAATAGTAGTTGTAGGGCCATTTCTGGAAGACCAGATTCGTGTGGATGGTGCGCTGAGAGTGACTATGACATTTGTGTTTAATGTGAGATACAGTTTACTGTTCAGTGCGTGTTCAAAATGCCGATTTGAGTGACTTAAACACTTTCGTCCGGGTAACCATGGGAGAGCTTTGACACCGAGACAGTGTTTCTAGGAAAACTATCAGCAACTTTTTGACCCCAAGAAAATCACAGAATGAAATGTTTCCGTGTGACTCGCAAGATAGGAAATAATGTATTTGTTATTGTGTAAATGTTTTTTTTATATGTTTCATTCCTGAAAGGACAGCAATTGTAATTGTATTTCATTAACATTTGTGTTTAGAATAGTTAGTGATTTTTTTGTTTGTTTGTTCTGGGTCATCAAGTCCACGTAGCATGTTTATTAGAATATTTGGTACAATGATGCTTTAATTATTAGCCGGTGGCGTAATACTAACGTAGCGGATATTGTTGCATTGGTCAGTAAGGTTGTCACAGAGGACAAGAGTTTGCATTGCACAACAAAATATCGGAATTAACTGATGTACTTTGATGTCGTGGACCGTAATAATCTTGTTGGTGTGTTGACTGAAGCCATTTATTTGCATTATCACAGTGGTGATATTTCACATTAAAGTGTAATGAAGGCTAGTCGAAATGCAAGTTCTTGTCGTCCAAATGTGTGACAACAGAGAAATGAGCAGTAGAGTAAGATACGAGAGCTACTGGTGGATTCAAGCACCTATTACTAACTATTTATTGCGTGTATTGATATGGAGCCTGAATTCTACATGTAACTAGTGTATGCAATTTTTTTTTCTTTTGTTGATTTTGTTTTGTATTTAGACATTGCCGTGTAAAGATTATTACAACGCAATTTATGAATGTCAGACTACTTGTTCTGTGTTTGGACGGTGAGCTATTTGAAATTTCATGAGTACAATTAGTATTTTCTTTCATTTGTCATAGAATTAGTGAAGTTTGGATTACTCATAAAAATAACGGAGATCCCGGTAACTAAGCAATTTTTTATCTCACCATTACTTTTTATTTGTATGATGTAATGTTTTATTTGTCATGTGGATTGTTGTAAATTTGTATGTGTACGTTACTCCGCATTGTGGAGAGTACAATAATGCAACAACTGTGTCAATAATTTGGTAAAGTAACAACATTTAGTCGTCAAATTGAGGTCACCAGGGGCTAAGGTCTCCTCCTGGTTATTTTGATGACTTGCTAAGTTTGTTCTAATACAGCTTTCTTAAAAAAATGTTCGGAACTACCCTCGCATTGCAAGGATAGTACCGTGCCATTTTTTTCTGCATGGGTAGCCGGTGGTGAAAGGGTACAGTACCGCCCGACATTGAAAATAGGTACAATATACTTCATTATTTTTGTCAGAACAACACATTTTTTTTTGTAAAATAACTCAATTTCAATTAATACAGTGAAGCCGGATACCAGTGTGGGAAAGAATGACAATTTATTTATTTAATTGATCACATGTGCACTCCCACAAAGTAAATCCCTACATCCAGTATGGTGAGATCTGTGAAATGAGTGAATGTATGGTCGTCTGCTAACCGCAGATAGTGAATGTGAATATATGATCATCTTTGAGTCGATCCTTTGGCCACCTTTGGTGGGACCAAAGAGATGAAATTTGCCTGAGCTTTGAGCGCCTGAAATGTGGCTGACCAATGCGGTAGAAAGGTGCTCCCCCCACTTCGACAGAGGTGCGAGAGCACCTCGAGAATGGCCATATTTCAGCACTCTGCCGCTGGATCTTGTGCTGTTAAGACCTGTTTTAGTTGTGCTCCGTAATGACGAAAGAGTGGAGACATGGTATGCATGTGGAATATTTAAGAGTAGTTTGAACTATTAATGTCTCTATTTCAGGAACTTTTGTGGGGAGAATTAAATGTCAGGCAGGAAATAATAATGGGATTGTAGGAATCTTCGGAAGTGACCAACGGTCACAATGAAACCACGTGTAGCAATAAGTTGAAATACTTCCGTGTGCTTAAGTTAAGCTGAATTACTAGCGTGTGTACAATAAGTTGAAATATTTAAGAAATAGCGTGTGTACCATAAGTTGAAATATTTAAGAAAAGGCGTGTGCAGGACTTGAAATTAGAGACGAGTACTTCCACGTGGTGAGTACTGTGTGAGTCTCAAACTGTGTATGAGACAAAAGATAAAGAGAAGTACTCGTCCATGGTATCACTTGAGGACTCGCGTGTGTGATGTTCTTAATATTACTTTGCGTGATATGATTCCGTGTGACGCTTGATGCAAACTCTCAGAGAGAAGCAAGGTGAGTCGGCCGTCTATCCAGCAACGCCACTTGGCTTGCATTGCACAGGAAGACGTGCAAATATCTCCAGAGTTCATATTAGGAAAGTAGAATTACAAAGTGGGGCAGTGTCGTGTGAAACTGGGATAAATATTAATTGAAGTGGGAAAGCTGAAAGTGATAGTGTTGTGAGTATTTAGTGTTTTATATTTCTTATTGCAGTGTGATGTATGTCATGTAATTTGGATATGTGTGGTTCGCATGGGAGAGTAGCAAGGTAGTTTCAAAAGATTAGTGGGTTATGCTTGTTCCTTCGGTACCGCTCGGTCTGGAGGAAAGTTTCGTGATGATGATTGTGAGAGTCGAAGCGTGAGATATAATAAAAGATCCACCATCCTATCCAGAAAGTGCACTGTAGCGTTAAAAGTAATTACGAGACCATAATATTGAGATTCACCATTGTAAAGCCATGCCCACTGGGCGGAATTTCTCATGTGTTATTGTTGTAGGTTATAGAATTTGTGTGTTTAGATTAGAGAATTTGTCGGAATAAATAAGATAGTGAAAAGAAAAAGATTGGCGGACTTTTCCTTGGAATTGTATGTTGTCATAATGTCCCGAATTTATAATGTGTGCGCCATTCATATTCAGTGCGGTGGCCACGTGTTGACAAAAGCCGTTAAATAAGAGACAAAAAGAAAATGTGGTATTGCCAGTGCGTAGTGTACAGTCAGAGTTCTGTAAATCACTGATAGGCAGATGCGTGTTTCCGTTGCGTATTAATCATATAGGAGGATAACTTGTAACTTAAGTGTGAGTACTAGAGCTCATGTTACTCGATAAATAAGAATGAATCCACTCGCTTGGCAGACCACTCATCTTGCAGGCCTGACTGCTTGATGCCACAGTATGAGCAAGGCATGTGGGTGCCTCTCAATTAAACCAGTCACAACGGAAATGAGAAAGAGGAGGCTGATGTTCTCTGATCACACCGTTGGGTGGCTTGCGGAGTATCAATGTAGATGTAGATGTAGAATGGATGATGGCAGATTAACGAAGAAAATCTTCAATATAATTCAACAGAGGAAAACACCCAACTCTTGGTTGCAAGGAATAAATAAAGACCTCGGTGAACTTGGGCTTACAGAAATGGAGGCAATGAATAGGGACAGGTACAGAAAGGCAATAACTGAATTCGAGGTTTTTCAGGAGGCTCCAAAACAGAAGACCAACAGGAAACTAACAGCTAAACATCTGGCAAAATTGGCAGCAGGCAGGAGAGCAGCCCGAGAGAAGAGAAAGAAAGAAGTGAACATGAAATAGAATATGTAACGCGGTCGTTAGTTGGGCCAAATATCTCATGAAATAAGCGTCAAACGAAAAACCTACAAAGAACGAAACTTGTCTAGCTTGAAGGGGGAAACCAGATGGCGCTATGGTTGGCCCGCTAGATGGCGCTGCCGTAGGTCAAACGGATTTCAACTGCGTTTTTTAAAAATAGGAACCACAATTTTTTATTACACATTCGTGTGGTACGTAAAGAAATATGAATGTTTTAGTTGCACCACATACTTCGCTTTGTGATAGATGGCGCTGTAATAGTCACAAACATATGGCTCACAATTTTAGACGAAGAGTTGGTAACAGGTAGGTTTTTTAAATTAAAATACAGAACGTAGGTACGTTCGAACATTTTATTTCGGTTGTTCCAATGTGATACATGTACCTTTGTGAACTTATCATTTCTGAGAACGCATGCTGTTACAGCGTGATTACCAGTAAATACGACATTAATGCAATAAATACTCAAAATGATATCCGTCATCCTCAATGCATTTGGCAATACGTGTAACAACATTCCTCTCAACAGCGAGTAGTTCGACTTCCGTAATTTTCGCACATGCATGGACAATGCGCCGACGCATGTTGTCAGGCGTTCTCGGTGGATCACGATAGCAAATATCCTTCAACTTTCCCTACAGAAAGAAATCCGTGTACTTCAGATCCGGTGAACGTGCGGGCCATGGTATGGTGCTTCGACGACCAATCCACCTGTCATGAAATATGCTATTCAATACCGCTTCAACCGCACGCGAGCTATGTGCCGGACATGCATCGTGTTGGAAGCACATCGCCATTCTGTCATGCAGTGAAACATCTTGTAGTAACATCGGTAGAACATTACGTAGGAAATCATCATACATTGCACCATTTAGATTGCCATCGACAAAATGGGGGCCAATTATCCTTCCTCCGGCCGGCCGAAGTGGCCGTGCGGTTAAAGGCGCTGCAGTCTGGAACCGCAAGACCGCTACGGTCGCAGGTTCGAATCCTGCCTCGGGCATGGATGTGTGTGATGTCCTTAGGTTAGTTAGGTTTAACTAGTTCTAAGTTCTAGGGGACTAATGACCTCAGCAGTTGAGTCCCATAGTGCTCAGAGCCATTTGACCCATTTTTATCCTTCCTCCCATAATGCTGCACCCGCCAAGTTAGCTGATGTTCCACTTGTCGCAGCCATCGTGGATTTTCCGTTGCCCAACAGTGCATATTATGCCGGTTTACGTTACCGCTGTTGGTGAACGACGCTTCATCGCTAAATAGAACGCGAGCAAAAAATCTGTCATTGTCCTGTAATTTCTCTTGTGCCCAGTGGCAGAACTGTACACGACGTTCAAAGTCGTCACCATGCAATTCCTGGTGCATAGAAATATGGTACGGGTGCAATTGATGTTGATGTAGCATTCTCAGGACCGACGTTTTTGAGATTCCCGATTCTCGCGCAATTTGTCTGCTACTGATGTGCGGATTAGCCGCGACAGCAGCTGAAACACCAACTTGGGCATCATCATTTGTTGTAAGTCGTGGTTGACGTTTCACTTGTGGCTGAACACTTCCTGTTTCCTTAAATAACGTAACTATCCGGCGAACGGTCCAGACACTTGGATGATGTCGTCCAGGATACCGAGCAGCATATATAGCACACGCCCGTTGGGCATTTTGATCACAATAGCCATACATCAACACGATATTGACCTTTTCCGCAATTGGTAAACGGTCCATTTTAACACGGATAATGTATCACGAAGCAAATACCGTCCGCACTGGCGGAATTTTACGTGATACCACGTACTTATACGTTTGTGACTATTGCAGCGCCATCTATAACAAAGCGAAAAAAGTGGCCAAACTAAAACATTCATATTTCCTTACGTACTACACGAATATGTAATAAAAATAGTGGTTCCTATTTACAAGAACGCAGTTGATATCCGTTTGGCCTATGGCAGGTCCATATAGCGGGCCAACCATAGCGCCATCTGGTTCCCCCCTTCAAGCTAGACAAGTTTGTGTGTGTGTGTGTGTGTGTGTGTGTGTACATATAAAGCTACGAAGTTGCAAAACTTACAAATTACCAAGAATTAATAAATTTATTGTTATTTCGTAACATCGATTTGCTACACTGAAGAAACCAGAATCGGTGTCCTCTATTGCTCTCTGTGTTGCAAGTAACGCACGAAAAATTAAAGGATTCCCTCAGGCCTGTGTGGGGCGCAGAGGGGAAAGTAGCACGGCAGATGCGGGGTGTGGGGTCATGAGAGGGAAATATTTCCTGCTTGCCATCCAGTGATGACAAGTCACGGGCGTGCGCGCCACGTACCAATCAGCTGCAATATTGGACGTATCCTTATGTGGCGAGAGATGAGAACATGTAATACACCACGGTGCACTGTCGAATACAATCACTTTGGTGGTCCAGATGTCATGGTGTGCGGGGGAGTAATGTTGCACGAGCATTCTGACCCTCAAATCTTTGATCACGGTACACTCACCTATCAGTGTAGTTGGGACTCTGTATTCCTTTCCCATGCGCGTCTTTTCAGGGTGTGCATTCGGCCCTGACTTCATTTTTATGGATGGTAATGCGCGACGACATCTAACTGTACAAGTGGACGAGCTCTTAGAACGAGAGGATAAAACGGGGAATTGACTAGTTGCCCATTCCCTGGTCTCAAACCCCACTGACCGCATGTGGGATGCGTTACAGAGATGCATTGCAGGACGTCCACATGCACCAACGGTGTTCCAACAGTTGTCAATCGTGCTGCTGAAGGAATGGGATGCCCTAAAAAAGGACTCCTTACCAACTTTGTGGCCAACACTGGAGACCTTTCCTAAGCATGCACAACCGTCCGTAGGGATTATGTGCCATTTTAAGAACCATGTCCCTCATTTTGTAAAGCCCACATCTAAATCTATATACACACATCAAAAAAAGTTTTGCATCGCCTCGGTTCCGAGAGTTCCGCAATCTGTACAGAAAATTGGAATAGAAGTCAACATAAACATCATTTCCGCCCTTTCTATTGCTCATGAAAACCACGCATTGCATGTTGTACCACCATACAGCGAGACCTTCAGAGGTGGTGGTCCAGATTGCTGTACACACCTGTACCTCTAATACCCAGTAGCACGTCCTCTTTCATTGATGGATGCCTGTATTCATCGTGGCATACTATACACAAATTCATCAAGGTACTGTTCGTCCAGAATGTCCCGCTCCTCAATGGCGATTCGGCGTAGATCCCTCAGACTGCTTGGTGGGTCACTTCGTCCATAAACAGCCCTTTTCAATCTATCCCAGGCATTTCCGATAAGGGTACATATCTGGAGAACAGCCTGGACACTCTAGTTGAACGATGTCGTTATCCTGAAAGAAGTCATTCGCAAGATCTGCACGATGCGGGCGCGAATTGTCGTCCATGACGACGAATGCCTCGCCAATATGCTGCTGATATGGTTGCACTACCGGTCGTAAGATGGTATTCACGTATCATATAGCCATTACGACGCCTTCCATGACCCCCAGCGGCGTACGTTGGCCTCACATAATGCCATCCGAAAACAGCGGGGAAGCTCCACCTTGCTGCACTCGCTGGACAGTGTGCGTTCAACCTGACCGGGTTGCTTCCAAACACGTCTCCGACGATTGTCTGGTTCAAGGCATATTCGACGCTCACCGGTGAAGAGAACATGATGCCAATCCTGAGCGGTCCATTCGGCACGTTGTTGGGCCAATCTGCACCGCGCTGCGTTGTCTCTTGGTTGCAAAGATGGACCTCGCCTTGGAGTGAGGTTTGAGTCGTAACAGGACGTCCTGTGGCTGCACGAAAAGCATTATTCAACATGGTGGCGTTGCTGTCAGGGTTCCTCCGAGCCATAATCCGTAGGTAGCGGTCATCCACTGCAGTAGTAGCCCTTGGGCGGCCTGAGCGAGGCATGTCATCGACAGTTCCTGTCTCTCTGTATCTCCTTCATGTCCGGACAACATCGCTTTGGTTCACCCCGATACGCCTGGACACTTCCCTTGTTGAGAGCCCTTCCTGGCACAAAATAACAATGCGGACGCGATCGAACCGCAGTATTGACTGTTTAGGCATGGTTGAACTACAGACAACACGAACCATGTACTTCCTTCCTGGTGGAATGACGAACTGATCGGCTGACAGATCCCCTGCGTCTAGTAGGTGCTGCTCATGCATTGTTGTTTACATCTTTGGATGGCTTTGGCTCAAATGGCTCTGAGCACTATGGAACTTAACATCTAAGGTCATCAGTCCCCTAGAACTTAGAACTACTTAAACCTAACTAACCTAAGGACATCACACACATCCATGCCCGAGGCAGGATTCGAACCTGCCACTGTAGCGGTCGCGCGGTTCCAGACTGAAGCGCCTAGAACCGCTCGGCCACAGCGGCCGGCTTGGGTGGGTTTAGTGACGTCTCCGAACAGTGACAGGGACTGTGATACAATATCCACAGTCAACGTATAACTTCAGAAGTTCTGAGAACCGTGGTGATGCAAAACTTTTTCTTTATGTGTGTAGATAGTCCGCAAGCCACTGTACGGAGGGTACACTGTACCGCTACTTGTCACGTCGTTTCCTTTCCTGTTCCAGTCACAAATAGAGCGAGGGAAAGAAAGATTGTGTGTGCCTCGTGCCCTAATTTCTCGTGTATTAGCTTTGTGGTCCTTACGCGCGATGAATATGGGCAGCAGTAGAATCGTTCGGCAGTCTACTTCAAATGCTGGTTTCTCTAAGTTTTCTCAATAGTGTGTTGAAAAGAACATCGCCTTGCAAGTTAGCCTATGGTGGCGGCAGTTCTCCATCTGCCAAAAGACTAAAAAGTAGTAACCACCGCACCCGATAGGTGCCACGTCTATGAATAGCGCAAGTAAGTTTGACTAGTGGCCCCATTATGGATCAGCCCTGAGTTGGCTAACTTGACATAAAATTAATTTAATTCCTTTTAACCCACAACAAAATAAATGACGTCGTAGGGAGTGAGAATGGGTGTCATTGAAAAATTGATAACGAGGAGCTAAGGTGTCCTCGGAGTCTTTCGCCACGGCATACATGAATAAAACGTTCTCGGTTTTCCAGCCGCGTCAGTTCGAATAAAATCCTCGAGCTTTCGATGACCACTCCGCCATCGTCGTCAGGAGTTCACTGACTGCCGGGGCTGCTACCGTTTCCCGCTTATACAGGCATGATGATACCATCAGCAGCCAATCAGATCGATCCAACGTGGCGCGCGCGCGCAAGTCGACCCGAGCAGCTATCGGAGCTATTGCCCGTGGCAGCACCGGTGACGTCAGTGGGCGCTAGGGGCAGGCGCCACTTCTGAAACCGCCGCTTCCGCGTCGCGCATCTGTCTCTCTGCTTTCTTTCGACGTCCAACGCCCGCCCCCACGCTCTGCTGGGTGTGTAACCCTGGTCTCTGTTGAAATTGTTGTTGTTTAACCAAGTCTCGGTCGCTTCCTTTATAACGGAGTCGCAATATGTATATGCACGAGCCAACACTTTTGTATTTTCGAACTGTATTTTATGTCCATTTTCTAGGCAATGCTCCGCTATGGCCGACTTGTCAAGCTCCCTTTCTTTTATATCGGGCTTGTGCTCGGTACAACGTTCAAGCATTTTATTCGAACTGACGCGACTTGAAAACCGAGAACGTTTTATTGAAGGACCTACGGTATCACAAAGAGATTTACTCACTAATATCAAGGTCAGGACAGAACAAACATATAAACAAAAACTTAAACTGTATAACATTTCATTAAAACGAACTCAGGTTGGTTGGCAACAGACTTGGGGAACCTAACTGGAATTTATGTGTAAATGAGACTGGCTACTGTGAGTGGAAGAATGCCAACCTAATCAAGCACACTCTACTGTATCGTTCCACTCCCCGGTTACTCACGTCAAATTATGATTAAGCATGCAATGGACATTGGGAGTGGCTACTGCGAGTACAAGACTACAATGAAAAACAGATGCTCGTCGAAACGATTGATAGGCTTCTGAATTTGCCGAAGCTGTGCAATGTTACCGGTGTAGCCGGTCAAAGATGAGATGCTGTCGCCTGCGTGCGGTTGCTGCCAAAGGTTCTTACTGCGGGAGATGACCCTACGTCCACCACTGATTGTCTCACATCCACGAAAACACAAACTTTCGCCCGGTTGTCTGGACGTGTTTACAATTAACAGCTCTCTCTGTAGAAACGGAAGAGCTCTAGCGCCTGCACTCCGCGGCATTCGAGAAGCAAGCCCTTCTCCCCTGTTGCTCAAAATCTTCCGGAAAACAGCCATTCCCCCCGATGTTCTGGAATAAACCTATAATGGCCCAGCAGTGGTTATCATGCCAATCGTGTTTTCTAGCAAGGAGATCCAAACTTGCTCAACAACTCACTGCAGTGCAGTACACATTCTGCTCTCCGAAAAAACAGCACACAGTGCCTGGAAGTTCTGCAGCCAAACGCCCGGCGCATGTCACAAGATGAGCGAAGCTTCCAAGTGAAAACAAGCTCTGTGTCGTCCATAAACCGATCTAGTGGGCGCCATTTTGGCGAGGTGCGGCGGCATCCATGAAACGCGACATCCAGGGAAATTCGTCGTCCCGTCTCACAAGGTACGCTGTTATCGTAATAAACGCATCAGCCGTCGGCCGCCCGACGCCGCTTTACCCGCATCCGCACACGGGATGAGGAGCCCATGCTCCCGCATCACGCCCACTCGCTAATAAAGCGGTTACGCCGGCGACGCCAGTTCCTAAAGAACAGTTCCCACCCTCTTGCTTGGCCGCTGGCGGAAAAAGTCCGTCCGCCAGAAAGGCGGCCCATTAAAGCACTGCCCTTTAGGGTCCACGGCCAGTTTCGGTGACTACACGGGAATCCGTGAACTCGCTTGCTAGTCGGGAAAGGTTTTAAGGGTGCTCCTAATGCAACGGCCACCTCCAGCACTTAAAAATCTGTCTCTACAGCAGAGTTTAATTCTGATAGTGCTACTCCTCAAGTCATGCAAGTACTGTGAGATCAGTCAGTGGTTTACCCTGACACTAATAGTTCATCAGATTACCCTAGCCCTAATAGTCCATCTGATTAACTTCAGTCAGGCAAAATTTACACTACTGGCCATTAAAACTGCTACACCACGCAGATTACGTGCTACAGACGTGAAATTTAACCGACAGGTACAAGATGCTGTGATTTGCATATAATTATCTTTTCAGAGCATTCACACAAGATTGGCGCCGGTGGCGACACCTACAACGTGCTGACATCAGAAACGTTTCCAACCGATTTCTCATACACAAACAGCAGTTGACCGGCGTTGCCTGGTGAAACGTTGTTGTGATGCCTCGTGTGAGGAGGAGAAATGCGTACCATCACGTTTCCGACTTTGATCAAGGTCGGATTGTAGCCTACTGCGATTGCGGTTTATCGTATCGCCACATTGCTGCTCGCATTGGTCCAGATCCAATGACTGTTAGCAGAATATGGAATCGGTGGGTTCAGGAGGGTAATACGGAACGCCGTGCTGGATCCCAACGGCCTCGTATCACTAGCAGTCGAGATGACAGGCATCTTATCCGCATGGCTGAAACGGATCCTGCAGCCACGTCTCGATCCCTGAGTCAACAGATGGGGACGTTTGCAAGACAACAACCATCTGCACCAAAAGTTCGACGACGTCTGCAGCAGCATGGACTATCAGCTCGGAGACTATGGCTGCGGTTACCCTTCACGCTGCATGACACACGGGAGCGCCTGCGATGGTGTACTCAACGACGAACCTGGGTGCACGAATGGGAAAACGTCATTTTTTTGGATGAATCCAGGTTCTGTTTACAGCATCACGATGGTCGCATCCGTCTTTGGCGACATCGCGGTGAACGCACATTGGAAGCGTCTATTCGTCATCGCCATACTGGCGTATCACCCGGCGTGATGGTATGGGGTGCCATTGGTTACACGTGTCGGTCACCTCTTGTTCGCATTGACTGCACTTTGTACAGTGGACGTTACATTTCAGATGTGTTACGACCTGTGTCTCTACCCTTCATTCGATCCCTGCGAAACCCTACATTTCAGCAGGATAATGCA
The DNA here is from genome assembly GCF_021461395.2 of Schistocerca americana. Lineage (NCBI taxonomy): Eukaryota > Metazoa > Arthropoda > Insecta > Orthoptera > Acrididae > Schistocerca > Schistocerca americana. The sequence continues at coordinate 201,807,649 of NC_060127.1, forward strand.
CGACCGCACGTTGCAGGTCCTGTACGGGAATTTCTGCATACAGAAAATGTTCGATCTCTCACCAACTGAAAACGTCTGGTCAGTGGTGGCCGAGCAACTGGCTCGTCACAATACGCCAGTCGCTACTCTTGATGAACTGTGGTATCGTGTTGAAGCTGCATGGGCAGCTGTACCTGTACCCGCCATCCAAGCTCTGTTTGACTCAATGCCCAGGCGGATCAAGGCCGTTATTACGGCCAGAGATGGTTGTTCTGGATACTTATTTCTCAGGATCTATGCACCCAAAAAATGGTTCAAATGGCTCTGAGCACTATGGGACTTAGGTCGTCAGTCCCCTAGAACTTAGAACTACTTAAACCTTACTAACCTAAGGACATCACACACATCCATGCCCGAGGCAGGATTCGAACCTGCGACCGTAGCAGTCCCGCGGTTCCGGACTGCAGCGCCTAGAACCGCACGGCCACCGCCGCCGGCGATGTATGCACCCAAACTGCGTGAAAATGTAATCACATGTCAGTTCTAGTATAATATATTTGTCCAATGAACCCGTTTATCATCTGCATTTCTTCTTGGTGTAGCAATTTTAATGGTCAGTAGTGTAGATACACGATACATCATACAAAATGGTATGATAATCACCGAAACAAAATGAAAGGAGAAGTGCCTGACGGGTATTACCATGGCGGCGGCATGCCTGGAGGGCACCGCCGTCTTTCAGCCTTCCTTCCAGGATTTCCCATTTCAGTTCCCGAAGAATCTCCATAAACACTTACATGTTGTTCAAACCTACCGGTAACAAATATAGCTGTCTGCCTATGAATTGCTTCGATGTCTTCCTTCAGTTCGACATGGGACGGATCCCAAACACTCGAGCAATAATCAAGAGTAGGTCGCACCTTTACACGTGAACCATTCTTTCCTAAAAGTCTCCCAATAAACCGAAGTCGACCATTCGCCTTCCCCACCACAGTTCTCACACGCACGCTCCATCTTAAATAGCTTTGAAACGTTACGCCCAGATATTTAAGCGGCTTGACTGTGTCACGCAGGACACTTGAAATACTGTATCCGAACATTGCAGGTGTGATCTTCCTGCTCATCCTCATTAACTTAGACTTTTACACATTTAGAGGTAGCTGGTATTCATCACACCCACTGGAAATTTTGTCTAAATCGCCTTGTATCGGTCGGCCGGTGTGGCCGAGCGGTTCTAGGCGCTTCATTCCGTAACCGCGCTGCTGCTACGGTCTTAGGTCCGAATCCTGCCTCGGACATGGACGTTTGACGTCCTTAAGTTAGTTAGGGTTAAGTAGTTCTAAGTTCTAGGGGGAATGATGACCTCAGATGTTAAGTCCCATAGTGCTCAGAACCATTTGAACCATTTGAAGAGACTGACACACGGTTAGGTCTCACAGAGTTTTAGTACGGACAAGCCCTCTATAATCTTTAATTATAATAACAGGTTTTCTTTTTCTATACTGCAAAGTTGTGCTACAACTTTTTTTTGTTTTAGTCTTCATTCACTCTCAGGTCGCTTACAAACTGACGAAACACATTACAGTAAAGTCATGGCAAAAGATAACGATTTATAAGATAGGCGACGTAAAGTTGCAGCCTCTGCAATATCTTCAGATAAGCAGTTGGTACACGGTCGTTTCATAACCTATTCCTGTTGACAGAAAAAGACCCCTGCATCACATTTTGAACACGTCGAAAGAAACGATCCTCTAAATCTACATTCTTTTACCTACGATCTTTTATATCCGTTTCCATAATCTCTAATTGTTGGCGTAAGTACGCATTGTCGCTTTCAGAGCTGTATATGTTTTCACCGTTAAGTGTATGTTTTCACCGTTAACGTTTTGTCTATTAGTAAGTTCTTCATTAGTCAGTAATATATTTACCCGTAAAATATCTTCTACTTCTTTATGGCAGATTCATTTTTCTTCCAGAATATATCTCTTATTGAGCAGGACGATCGTACATGTACATTTGAAACAGCATCAGTCTTCTACTTGCGTTTCGAACTGATATTCAACAGTTCACTTTTCAAATCTCTTTCACAATAGGAATCCGCAAAGAGTGTTGAGCAGACACGAGAATTTTCAGCTAGACACGAGCATTTCCAACTGAAAACGGATCTACATGTTTACAAGAATTTATCCATTTTCGTTTCGTCTCACTGTTTTTAGGAAAGGCATGAAACTTAGTTCCTAACTTATTTGTCTGCCGCGATTAGTACAAGTGTCGATCGCGCAGCAAACCATTATTGTTCACTTAAAAACTTACTCTACAAAATCCCTCAATATACTGATAATTACGTCGTCATTCTGTATTCAACCATCAGTTACGGATAAAAATTCACACTTCTTTAAACAATCTTGTTTTCACCAGTAAACGCAATTATCACAATACGTTCCGGCAACTGCGGGCTACTGAGCGCTGGTTGAATTCCGAGAGCCACGAGGAAGACAGGCCGTGGTGTGTTCGCCACAGCACGCGAGCGACACTGCAGGTCTTTTCGTACCGGCAGCCGTTCCAAATGATGGACGCATTTTCGAAAATTCGTACGTATTCAAGTATAAATAGAAAATGAACAAGCTTTATATCAATGAAAAGAAGGTGTTTCAAAGTTTTTGGCGGGCGGGAGGTGTGGTTCCAGAAGCGCCCTATAGAATTCGCGTGGTAATCGGACCGTCATTCAGTTTCACTGTCAGTTGTGAGTGAGATGGCGACTGAGGAGCACAAGGTTTTCTGCGTTCTTGAGTTCGCGAGAAGTGGGTCGCAAATTGCATTGCAGCGGGCGTTTCGTACCAAATTCGGTATTCAACCACCAACTCGCACAGCCGCACGGGATCAGCCGAGCGTTCTTAGGCGCTGCAGTCATGGACTGTGCGGCTGGTCCCGGGGGAGGTTCGGGTCCTCCCTCGGGCATGGGTGTGTGTGTTTGTCCTTAGGATAATTTAGGTTAAGTAGTGTGTAAGCTTAGGGACTTATGACCTCAGCAGTTAAGTCCCATAAGATTTCACACACACCAACTCGCAAAAGCATTAGCCGTTGGTTGAAGCAATTTACACAGACTGGGCGTGTGTGCAAAGGAAAAAGCACAGCCCGACCGCGTGTGTCGGAGAATGATGTCCGACGGATTCGAGAAAGTTTTGTGCGCAGTCCCAGTAAGTCTACCAACAGAGCCAGTCGAGAACTTGGAATACCCCAACCAACTGTACGGAAAGTTCTGGACGGCGTTTGCTGTACAAAGCCCTACCCATTACAACTAGTACAGGTTCTCAACCCCAATGACAGAGAGAAGCGTCTCGCATTTTGTGGTAGCAAAGATGGAGGATGACTCATTTCTACAGCGTCTAAATTTAGCGATGAAGCGACGTTCCACCTTAGTGGAAAAGTCAATAGAAACAATGTTCGCATATGGGATTTGGAAAATCCACATTCTCCATTGCAACACGAAAGAGACTCAACGTGTTCTGTGCCATGTCCCGTACAAAGGTTTATGGACCATTTCTCTTTGCAGAAAGAACTGTAACGAGAATGATGTACCTGGACATGTTGGAACAATGGCTGTTTCCTCAAGTTGTGGAAGATTCCCAGGACTTCATTTTCCCACAGGATGGAGCTCCGTCCCATTGGCGGCTTTTTGAATGACTCCCTTCCTCAGCGCTGGGGACTTGAGGACCTGGCTCTGCACTTCTGGCCACCGAGACCTCCTGATCTCACACCGTGCGACTGTTTCTTATGGGGTTATGTGGAGGAAGCTGTTTACGTTCCACCTCTACCAACCACTCTGACTGATCTGCGGAACCAGATCACTGCTGCCATGTACTCAGTAACAACAGATAAACTTTTGCATGTGTGGGACGAGTTTGGCTACCGCGTTGATGTTTGCCGTGCAGCCAATGGTGGACACATTGAACATTTATCACATTTCTAATTATTAAAAACCAAATCATTACAAATTATTAAATTTATATCAAACATTATGAAAAAAAAAACTTTGAAATTTCCTCTTTTCATCGGTATAAGGCTTGTTCATGTTGGATCTGTACTCGAATAAATACAAAATTTTGAAAATATGTCAGTCATTTAGAATAACCCTGTATTTCAGAGTGGTTTAACAATTCTTGACTGCGTGTTTACATGCATGCAATTTCTCGACAGCACATGACAAAATTAAGACCTTCAGTGGGTACCTTTTCAATTAAATATCGATTTCCCATGGGCCCTGCACAGAGGCAAGCGTTCGCGAAGTGTAGCGGACAAGCCGACTAGTGTGACGTCACAAGATCGTTGCAGGGCCCGTACAGCTCATTGGCCCCATTGGGTTCACTCTGACGTCAGCGGCGCGGTTTGCTACTACACATACAGCTCGTGATTCCTGCCGTACTTTGCAGTACCTTCAAACGGCAGAGCACTTGCCCGTAAATAGCAAAGGTTCCAAGGTCGAGTCCCGGTCTCGTAAAAAGTTTTAACCTGCCAGAACGTTTCAGAGCTGCAATTGAAAAAAAGCCAGGAAGGGACAAGCGCCCTCTCTTGCCCCCTCCCCCATTCCTCCCTATCCCCGCCCACTCTTTTCGGACGCCTATGAACACAGCCATCATATCAAAATCGTGTCCTTTATCAGAAAGCCCATTCTGGACTGATCTTCCTCAAAATATACCAGAAATTAAGTTATACGATAACGTTGGAAGCTGAAGAAGTTAATTAAAATTTGCGCTGCGGCCGGGACTCGAACTGAGGTCTTCTTGGTTTCAAAGCAGATTTGCTGAACATTACACCACCGCAGCATTATGGTCAACATAGCTGCACGAACTACCCTAGTCAAATACCCTCCCCAACACACACTCCAATTCACATCTCCCCTTATATTGTCACTATTACCAGTGCTCTCCGACATTGAAATAGAACCCCAGCATTGGACGTAATGGAGAAGTGCTGCACTACATGTGATCGTATAGATCTTAAATTAAATTTTCCCTGAGACATTTAAGTCTCTAATTTATCCGTACGTGCCGCCTAGTAAGCAAGAAGAGCCGGGTTCGAGTCCCGGCCGCAGCACAAATTTTAATTCACTTCTTCAGCTTCCAACGTTATCGTAGGTAAATTAGAGACTTAAGTTTCTCAGGGAAAATTTAATTTAGGAAACTAAATTACTTTCAAACTTCAGAAGGCAGCTCATGGTCCACCTATCACAATAGCTGTCACTGCCATATACTTGTCAGCAGCTCAGTCTTGTCACACTCCATCCCCCTAAACTTCTTCCCTCTACGCTGTCCTCTACTGAGAGATCATACTTTCTTAACAGCTCCTGTTGCCGACAGTTTCAATCCTCTCCCCTTTATCTACACCTTCTGTTTCTGGCAGTACGAAGCACAGTTTTAAAAATCTCTAAGCTAGTCAATATTATTATTATTAATGTCAATTATTTTTGTATGTGTATGTGTATTTTGTATCTGTACGTGTGTGTACTGACAAGTATTATTCCTGGTCTGCTCAGGTTAAATAAAAAAATAAATAAATATAACGTAATAATAGCAGGAGGAAGAATGAGAGGATGACGGAGGTACCCCCGCCACACACCATACGGTGGGTAGCTGAGTACGTACGTTTACGTAGATACTTATTGCGTGACTAACGAATGCGAGAAAACAACTGCTACTGATTACAAAGGACGTTATTGAAATACTTACAATGTCACGAAAAAATTTATGTTGAGCTGCTCCCTTCCGATTTACCGTAACTGAAATTTTGGGCATTGCTGACACGAGTTGATACTGATGTAAACAGATGGCTCCGAACCTGCCAGAGATCCTACTGCAACCTCCGGCTATCGGTAAACTTACTCTGGCTGCCAGGTACTATTAGCAACATCTTTGCATCGTCCAAAAAGTAAATAAAAAAGTAACTACGTCGGGCCGAAGTAATGTTATAAATGAAGAGGCACAGAGCAAACGCTTTAACGTATAGAGCAGAATAATCGGACAATTAATAGCAACAGTTCTTTGAATAATAGTATAGATCCAGATAGATCATGTTAACAACTGACAGGACTAGACGGAAATATACTGAGCTGCAGCAAAATATCGTAGCTTTTACTAACGGGCATAATTTTCTTTTTTTTTTCAGAAGAATTGTTCCTCTGATTGTGGTGAGTCAACATATGTAGTTTTCTGTTATTTCGGTAGACAGTTTCAATTCCGTTTTTGCAATTTTTAGACGAAGCCAGCCCACGGAATACTGCTCATTTCGTACTTCATGGGATGCCCTCGTTCGATGGAAGATATCGGTTTGTTTCTTGTCACATACAAAATGATATTAAAGTGCAATAAATGTGCCCATTGGACAAAAGGTCCTACATTGGAGTAGTACTGAAAAGTTACAGCTGAGACCTTTTCCGATTCCTTAAAATTTATCACCAGCAGATTCTCGCTCACATTTGACTAACTGAAAAGCGTAAGAAAATATGGTCAGTAAAGGTAATACTTCAGGAACTGTTATGATTAAATAAACCTGTAGAAAGTGTTCCTTATGCCTGACGTAGCCACCGTAATTGGCAGGAATGTTTGAAATCATGCTGTTTACTTAAACCACTAAAATAACCGTTATGATCACTGTTTGTGACATACGTTTTAAAGCCGATATTATTCGTAACTAAAAAACCGAATTATATTAAAATACGAGTCTTACTACATAACTGCAAAGCGTTTTCCTGTCTGTGTGAAATGTAAGCACTGTTGTTAACAGGAAAGCTAACAGCATATACGTCAGAAACTTCTTGAAGGAACTTACCGACTGTTTTTCGAAAGACTGCTGCTACTGAAATGAAGCACATTTTTACTGAAGCTAGGAAACAAGCTACGAAGAAATTATAACCGATATTTTTAATGTAATCCACCAGAATGCAATATGTATTGTTATATTTATGTAGCTGACTTTTTTCACTGCGAATAAGACCGTTCTGAAATGAGATAGATTTACTGCCTAATGACATTTTATTTTGCCATTCACACAATGTCGTTTTCTGTTCGTATGTATGTCAAATTTCATTGTATTTCATTAATTTTCTGGTTTTAATACACCCACTCTGTGGCAAAATGTAAATAAGGCCCATGTGCGACCACTGTTGTAGTTGAGTTTTGCACGAACTTTCGAGGTGGCTAGTCTGCCGGCCTGATCTGTGAGAACATAATGATTCTTCAAGGCGCACGCTGTACGGTGTACAACTGCTTGCTCATTATTTGTATCACTTCAACATGGAAATAAATTACTTCGAAGTTTAAAATAATGTGCGGCACAAATTACTGTGAGTTGTTGTTATACCCGGATTTCGACCTTATTTTCCACAGCAACAGCGGGTCATCTTTTCGACGCAGATTACTCAAGTAAAATGTATGTTCAGCGCGTTCATCCACCACCTCACTATCTACAGACGATGATTTTTGACTGGACAACTTCAAAAACTTTTATTACAGCATCATATCAACGTAATCCAGAAAGTTTATAAAGCTCAGTGCATTTGTTGAACGTCACGTATTTGATATTTGATCCCATCTACTTTCTGTTACTTTAAAGTTTTTTTTTTTTTGCGGGAACATTGCAGTGGGATATTTGGTTGAACAGTATGCATTAACAAGTACCGCAAAACAAGACGCCTGTTGTCAGAACCTCTATATTTCGTTTCCTAGCAAAAAATCTGGAGCTACATACTTACATACTTCTTACCCAACATTTTTCTTTTGGAAGAGGATGTTCAGCATATTCGCGAACTTCCCTTTATGATCTTTCAATGAGTGGAGACTGTCGTACGCTTCTTCAATGTATGTTTCGAGTGCCTCCAAGCTGTCAGCTCCTTTCTCGTTGACGATATATACTGAAGCGCCAAACAATGTGGTATAGGCATGCGCATTCAAATACAGAGATATGTAAACAGGCAGAATACGGCGTTGCGGTCGGCAACGCCTATATAAAGCAACAAGTGTCTGGCGCAGTTGTGAAATCGGTTACTGCTGCTACAATGGCAGTTTATCAAGATTTAATTAAGTCTTAACGTGATGTTATAGTCGGCGCGGGCGCACAGGTGATGGGACACAGCATCTCCGAGGTAGCGATGGAGTGGGGATTTTCCCGTACGATCATTTCTCGCGTGTACCGAGAATATCAGGAATCCGGTAAAACATTAAGCCTCTGACATCGCTGCGGCCGGAAAAAGATCCTGTAAGAACGGGTCCAACGACGATTGAAGAGAATCGTTCAACGTGACAGATGTTCAACCCTTCCGCAAATTGCTGCAGATTTCAATGCTGGGCCGTCAAAAAGTGTCAGCGTGCGAGCCATTCAATGAAACATCATCGATGTGGGCTTTCGCAGCCGAAGGCCCATACGTGTACCCTTGATGACTGCACGTCAGAAAGCTTTACTCCTCGCCTGTGGCCGTCAACATCGACATTGGACTGCTGATGACTGGAAACATGTTGCCTGGTCGGACGAGTCTCGTTTCAAATTGTATCTAGCGGATGGAGGTGTACGGGTATGGAGACAACCTCACGAATCTACACTCCTGGAAATTGAAATAAGAACACCGTGAATTCATTGTCCCAGGAAGGGGAAACTTTATTGACACGTTCCTGGGGTCAGATACCTCACATGATCACATTGACAGAACCACAGGCACATAGACACAGGCAACAGAGCATGCACAATGTCGGCACTAGTACAGTGTATATCCACCTTTCGCAGCAATGCAGGCTGCTATTCTCCCATGGAGACGATCGTAGAGATGCTGGATGTAGTCCTGTGGAACGGCTTGCCATGCCATTTCAAGCTGGCGCCTCAGTTGGACCAGCGTTCGTGCTGGACGTGCAGACCGCGTGAGACGACGCTTCATCCAGTCCCAAACATGCTCAATGGGGGACAGATCCGGAGATCTTGCTGGCCAGGGTAGTTGACTTACACCTTCTAGAGCACGTTGGGTGGCACGGGATACATGCGGACGTGCATTGTCCTGTTGGAACAGCAAGTTCCCTTGCCGGTCTAGGAATGGTAGAACGATGGGTTCGATGACGGTTTGGATGTACCGTGCATTATTCAGTGTCCCCTCGACGATCACCAGTGGTGTACGGCCAGTGTAGGAGATCGCTCCCCACACCATGATGCCGGGTGTTGGCCCTGTGTGCCTCGGTCGTATGCAGTCCTGATTGTGGCGCTCACCTGCACGGCGCCAAACACGCATACGACCATCATTGGCACCAAGGCAGAAGCGACTCTCATCGCTGAAGACGACACGTCTCCATTCGTCCCTCCATTCACGCCTGTCGCGACACCACTGGAGGCGGGCTGCACGATGTTGGGGCGTGAGCGGAAGACGGCCTAACGGTGTGCGGGACCGTAGCCCAGCTTCATGGAGACGGTTGCGAATGGTCCTCGCCGATACCCCAGGAGCAACAGTGTCCCTAATTTGCTGGGAAGTGGCGGTGCGGTCCCCTACGGCACTGCGTAGGATCCTACGGTCTTGGCGTGCATCCGTGCGTCGCTGCGGTCCGGTCCCAGGTCGACGGGCGCGTGCACCTTCCGCCGACCACTGGCGACAACATCGATGTACTGTGGAGACCTCACGCCCCACGTGTTGAGCAATTCGGCGGTACGTCCACCCGGCCTCCCGCATGCCCACTATACGCCCTCGCTCAAAGTCCGTCAACTGCACATACGGTTCACGTCCACGCTGTCGCGGCATGCTACCAGTGTTAAAGACTGCGATGGAGCTCCGTATGCCACGGCAAACTGGCTGACACTGACGGCGGCGGTGCACAAATGCTGCGCAGCTAGCGCCATTCGACGGCCAACACCGCGGTTCCTGGTGTGTCCGCTGCGCCGTGCGTGTGATCATTGCTTGTACAGCCCTCTCGCAGTGTCCGGAGCAAGTATGGTGCGTCTGACACACCGGTGTCAATGTGTTCTTTTTTCCATTTCCAGGAGTGTATTTACCCTGCAAGTAACCAGGGGACTGCTCAAGTTGGTGGAGGCTCTTTAACGGTGTGGGGCATGTGCAGTTGAACCCCTGATACGTCTAGATACATGACTGTGACAGGTGACACGTACGTTAGCATCCTGTCTGATCACCTGCATCCATTCATCTCCATTGCGCATTCCGACGGACTTCGCCTATTACATCAGGACAATGCGACACCCCACACGTCCTGAATTGCTACAGAGTGGCTCCAGGAACACTTTTCTGAGTTTGAAAATTTCACCACCAAACTCCCCAGGCGTGAACGTTATTGGGCACATCTGAAATGCCTGTTCAGATGTCCAGCCCCTCGTACCCTTACAGAATTATGGAGAGCCCAGCAGGATTCACGGTGTCAGTTCCCTCCAGCACTACTCCAGTCATTAGTGGAGTCCATGCCACGTCGTGTTGCGGTACCCTGCGTACTCTCGGGGGCCCTGCACGATGTTAGGCAGGATTACCGGTTCCTCTGGCTCTTCAATGTAGCTGACGTAAGTGCCATAAAGCGACACAACGACACTGTTTTCTATGTTTAGATAAGCTACCTTGTCCGGAATCAACAATTAGGACATTTCTATCTGTTTACTATCAGTTCTTTCAATTAAAGCTATTTTCGTTTATTTATCTTTCCGGATTTATAGACAGCCGACACATGTGAATCTGTCTGATAGCGTGTCTACGCGGAAGCATTTTTGGCATACATTTGTGTTGTGTAAACCAGTTAAGTGTGCCATTCGTGCCGATAACATTGTTCGCAACTTCCTGCCAGGACTCCATTTCGCTTGACAAGATGTTTGTATTTAGATTTGTTCATGACATCTTCCATTTTTGTCTGGCTATTTCTGCGCTATTTTGGCCTGCCGCTGTGGCCGAGCGGTTGTAAGCGGTTCAGTCCGCAACCGTGCTGCTGCTACGGTCGCAGGTTCGAATCCTGCCTCGGGCGTGGATGCGTGTGCTGTCCTTAGATTAGTTAGGTTTAAGTAGTTCTAAGTCTAGGGGACTGATGACCTCAGATGACCGCAGTCCCATAGTGCTTGGGACCATTTGAACCATTTGGTCTATTTTGCTTCAGTTCGCATTCTGAATCACCTAATCCGCGATCGAACGAGTGGCTGAATTTCACTGGTTTTCTTTCGCTTGATACGGATGTAAGTTACTTCAGTCTAAAATTGTCTTACGTGTTTTTGTTCAGGACTGATCGGCGCAATATTAGTCGATGGATCGAGACTGCTAGGTTCTGTCACTTTCAGTGAGGCCGCTTTGACAGTGCCTGGATGACTTTCGATGCATTCTAGACATTTTGTAAATACGATGCTGTTGTTTTTTGTGGATATCTATCCGGGGTAAACCTCCTTCTCCTATAGTTAGTGTTAAAGTACACTTGATACGACTGGGAACATGTGACCTTGTGACATACAGGGTTTTTCCATAAGAGCGTGCAAAAATTTGACAGGACTTAGAGAATGCTCCACAGAACAATTTGAGGTATGGAACCTGGGATCAGAAAAGCCAGCTTAAGGAGGTGATAGGAATAAAATCACAGAACTGTGTACTTTTTTATTACATTAGTTACAGTTAAGTGCAGATACTTTCATTGACACAATGAATGTACCGTTTGTCGTGTATCTTATAAAATGAGCTGAAACGGACGGCCGTCAACCTCAATGCAAGCTTGACATCGGCGATCAAGACTCTGACGCACCCTGGCAAATATCCCTGGTGGCTTTCGAATCACATCACAGGCAGCTACAATGCCGGCAGCTAATTCCATCTTTGTTCGCACTCGGATCTGAGACGCGAATGACTTTAGATGTCCCCACAGGAAATAATCAGGAGGTCTCAGGTCAGGTGCTCCCGCAGGCCACGGTATAGGACCTCCCCTTACAATTCACTTCGTAGTAATCAGACTCGTCCTCCTTGCTTCCTTGCAGGAAATAAGGAATGCACATTCAAATAAACAGCACAGTGCCTGTACACTTGCACGCATGTTAGATCTAAATAAGCTGGAAAACAGTAACGTTAGACCAAGCGGTAGACAACTTCACTTCCATATCTCCATACGCAGGCTTATCCGACCCCAGGTACCCTACCTCAAATTGTTCGGTGGAGCATTCTCTACGTCCTGTTGCATTTTCGCGCGTTCTTACGGAAACACGCTGTATAATTGCATAGTTCAGTCATTATCAATTTCGCCAATCGCTTAGCCACTGGCAAGTACTGTATTAAGTGAAACACTTTTGCCCTTTTTGTAACAGGCTTATCTCTAGCAGCTCTTTTCTGTTGTAGCAGAGCTAAAGCATTGTTTTCCAGTTTACGCCATTCATTTTAAGCGGACGCCTCTGAAAGACGATGTATAAGGATTTGTGATGCTGTGCATCTCTTGTCCAGTCTGATTTCACTTCTCCGAGTTCTCCTTTAGTTCAAAGACGAACGCCGGTCTTGCTGGCCATTGAACCTCAGGCGTTATAATAATATTCAGTTCGATTTTCTACTCCTGTCACATAAGCCATAAGCATAATAATTTGTGACCTTTTTTTAGTACCCATTACGTTGATTCCTTGCAAGTCACTGTTTAATTTCCTTAGGTATGGAACTAACTCAGTAACAAAAAGTAACGTCGATCATAAGCTTTCTTGTGGACACCTCCTCTAATTTCAACTAATTTTTTATATTCGCCATTAATAACTGTTTTCGTTGTCATTACTCTCACCATTTTCCCCAGAACTTGTGGAAGTATATGCGAAAAGCCCATTTCTAGCATTATTTTTAACAAATGTTTATTGAAGCCTCCTGACAGATTAAAACTGTCTACAGGACCGGAGGAGACCTTTGCGTTTAGCGGGCGAGTGCTCCATCGACTGAGTACCCGGGTTCGAGTCTAGGTCCAGCACAACGGCCAGAAGTTCCATACCAGCGCTCACTCCGCTGCAGAATGTAAACTGGTTCTGGAAACAGGAAAAATATTTTGGTGAAATCGATGTAGACAAAACCTGTTAAGGTGATAGTAGAAAAAATTGCGATAGTGTTTCTACACTCGCTTAACGTTGCTACGATACTGCTTCCTGCCAAGCAGATTTGGTCCCTGCACATTCGCGCTTCAGTTCTGACAAGTAATTTGATTCCGTCGTTTGTAGTCTGTATTCAGCAATTACATTGCACACATATTATTATTCTTCTTTCTGAAACGTTTATGCATCTGCAGGTCGTTTACGGAGCCTCTTCCGAGCTTCTCTTTTCTTCCATTGTCTATCCTTTATCGTCTCACCCCATTGCAGTTTTCTTCGGTTCACACCATCCTTCACCTGGTCTCTCCATTTTGTTCGTGGTCTTCCAATTGGACTTCCTGCAGATTCTGTCCATTGTAGGGCTCTTCTCGGACGTCTTTCTCATCCTATTCTTTTAATGTGGTCAAACCATTTAAGCCCATTGTTGTTGTTGCGGTCTTCAGTCCAGAGACTGGTTTGTTGCAGCTCTCCATGCTACCCTATCCTGAGAAAGCTTCTTTATCTCGAAGTACGTACTGCAACCTACATCCTTCTGAATCTGCTTAGTCTATTCATATCTTGATCTCCCTCTACGATTTTTACCCTCAACGCTGCCCTCTAATGCTACAGTGGTAATCCCTTGATGACACAGAACATGTCCTATCAACCGATCCCTTCTTCTAGTCAAGTTATGCCACAAATTCCTCTTCTCCTCAATTATATTCACTACCTCCTCATTAGTTATGTGATCTATCCATCTAATCTTCAACATTCTTCTGTAGCACCACATTTCGAAAGCCTCTATTCTCTTCTCGTCTAAACTATTTATCGTCCATGTTTCACTTACATACGTGGCTACACTCCATACAAATACTTTCAGAAACGACTTCCTGATACTTAAATCTATATTCAATGTTAACAAATTTCTCTTCTACAGAAACGCTTTACTTGCCATTGCCAGTCTTCATTTTATATCTTCTCTACTTCGACCATCAGCATTTATTTTGCTTCCTAAATAGCTAAACTCATCTACTACTATACGTCTCTCATTTCCTAATCTGATTCCCTCAGTATCACCTGCTTTAATTCGACTACATTCCATTATCCTCGTTTTGCTTTTGTTGATGTTAATCTTATATCCTGCTTTCAAGACACTGTCCATTCCTTTCAACTGCTCTTCCAGGTCGTTTGCTGTCTCTGCCAGAATCACAAAGTCATCGGCAAACCTCAAAGTCCTTGCATTTTAATTCCTACTCCAAATTTTTGTTTTGTTTTCTTTACTGCTTGCTCAATATACAGATTCAATAACATCGGGGAAAGGTTACAACCCTGTTTCACTTCCTTCCCAACCACTGCTTCCCTTTCATGTCCCTCGTCTCTTATAACTGCCATCTGGTTTCTGTACAAATTGTAAATAGCCTTTCGTTCCCTGTATTTGATCCCTGGCACCTTCAAAATTTGAAAGAGAATATCCCAATCAACATTGTCGAAAGCTTTCTCTCAGTCTCCAAATGCTACAAACGTAGGTTTGCCTTTCCTTAATCTACTTTCTAAGATAAATCGTAGGGTCAGTATTGCCTTACATGTTCCAATATTTCTACGGAATCCAAACTGATCTTCCCCGATGTCGGCTTCTATCAGTTTTTCCATTCGTCTGTAAAGAATTCGTGTTAGTATTTTTCAGCCGTAAGTTATTACACTGATAGTTCGATAATATTCACATGTGTCAACACCTGCTTTCTTTGGGATTGGAATTATTATATTCTTCAATAAGTCTGAACGTACTTCGCCTGTCTCATACATCTTGCTCGCCAGTTGGTAGAGTTTTGTCAGGGCTGGCTCTCCCAAGCCTATCAGTAGTTCTAATGGAATGTTGTCTACTCCCGGGCCTTGTTTCGACTTAAATCTTTCATTGCTCTGTCAAATTCTTCACGCAGTATCATATCTCCCATTTTACCTTCACCTACGTCTTCTCCTATTTCTATAATATTGCCCTCAAGTACATCGCCCTAGTATAGACCCTCTATATACTCCTTCCACCTTTCTGCTTTTCCTTCTTTGCTTAGAAATGGTTTTCCATCTGAGCATTTGATATTCATATAAGTACTGCTCTTTTCTCCAAAGGTCTCTTTGATTTTCCTGTAGGCAGTATATATTTACCCCTAGTGATATATGCCACTACATCCTTACATTAGTCCTCTAGCCTTCCTGCTTGACCATTTAGCACTTCCTGTCAACGTTTGTATTCCTGTTTGCCTACTTCATTTACTGCATTTTTATATTTTCTCCTTTTATCAATTAAATTCAATATCTCTTCTGTTACCCATGGATTTTTACTAGCCCTCGTCTTTTATCTACTTAATCCTCTGCTGCCTTCACTACCTCATCTCACAAAGCTACCCATTCTTCTCCTACTGTATTCGTTTCCCCCGTTCTTGTCAATCGTTCCTTAATGCTCTCTCTGAAACTCTCTACACCCTCTGGTTCTTTCAATTTATCCAGGTCCCATCTCCTTAAATTCCTACCTTTATGCAGTTCCTTTAGTTTTAATCTACAGTTCATAACCAATAAATTGTGGTCAGAGTCCACATCTGCCCCTGGAAATGTTTTACAATTTAAAACTTGGTTCCTATATATCTCTTACCATTATATAATCTATCTGAAACCTTACAGTGTCTCCAGGTTTCTTCCACGCATACAATCTTCTTTCATAACTCATAAACCAAGTGTTAGCTATGATTATGTTATGCTCTGTGGCTCCTGGCTCAACCAGGTGGCTCCCTTTTTCATTCCTTACCCCCATTCCATATTCACCTACTACTTTTCCTTCTCTTCTTTTTCCTACTGTCAAATTGCAGTTCCCTATGGCTATTAAATTTTCGTCTTCCTTCACTATCTGAATAATTTCTTTTATCTCATCATACATTTCTTCAATCTCTTCGTCAGCTGCGGAGCTAGTTGGCATATAAACTAGTACTACTGTGGTAGGCGTGGGCTTCGAGTCTATCGTGGCTACAATAATGCGTTCACTATGCTGTTTGTAGCAGCTTACCCGCACTCCTAGTCTTTTATTCATTATTAAACCTACTCCTGCATTACCCCTATTTGATATTGTATTTATAACCCTGTATTCACCTTACCAAAAGTCTTGTTCCTCCTGCCACCGAACTTCACTAATTCCCACTACATCTAACTTTAACCTACAGTCCAACCCACCTGCCTGATTAAGGGATCTGACATTCCACGCTCCGATTCGTAGAACGCCAGTTTTGTTTCTCCTGATAACGACGTCCTCCTGAGTAGTCCCCGCCCGGAGATCCTAATGGGGGACTATTTTACCTCCGGAATATTTTACCCAAGAGGACGCCATCATCATTTAATCATACAGTAAAGCTGCATGCCCTCGGGAAAAATAATGGCTGTAGTTTCCCCTTGCTTTCAGCTGTTCGCAGTACCAGTACAGCAAGACCGTTTTGGCTAATGTTACAAGGCCAGGTCAGTAAATCATCCAGAATGTTGCCCCCGCAACTACTGAAAAGGCTGCTGCCCCTCTTCAGGAACCACACGTTTGTCTGGCCTCTCAACAGATACCCCTCCATTGTGGCTGCACCTATGGCACGGCTATCTATATTCCTGAGGCACGATAGCCTCCCCACCAACGGCAAGGTCCATGGTTCATGGGGGGGAGGGGGGGTCTTAAGCCCATTATTCTCAACAGTTTCTTTTAGGGGTTAATCTGGAGGGTGCTTCGTATTATTTCATTCATTATCCTGTCCCTTATCGCCTCGTAGAAAGTGCATTTCTGTTGTTTGAGTTCTGCTGAGATATTTCTTGGCCAAAGAACAAAATTCTTCCTAGATACTTGAAAGTTTCTACATCTTCACTAATTATTCCAGTGTAAGTTACATCCTCAATTTCTTCATTTTTTCCTGCTGATTTTCATTACTTCGCTTTCTGTTAAGCTTATTTCCGTGTCTTCTTCTTCAGTTACCCTCTGCCAGGCGTTTAGTTGTTCTTGCAAATTCTGCTTATTTTCTTCCCAAGTCATCACATCATCTGCATGTGCAATGATTTTCACATCATCTGCTGTTGACTCTTGGCGAACTTTCCTCATGATGTTGCCAATGACTAAGCTCTGTTGAGAGCGCACTTTCCTGCCGAACCAGTCTGTCTCTTATAAACCTTTTGTTTTACGTCTGTCATAACACAGTTCAAGCATTTTTTGTACATGCTTCTGAAGAGTCCTGGCTTAGGGCACTTTCACAGTAAGTCAGGTGATCACACTCAGAAATCAGTTATTGGCACAATCAGTTTATGATCACAAATTCTGCGATCCTTTAGTAGTTCAAATAAATAAGAAAAGCCTTTCTTGAAAATAACGGATTGAATACATTTTTATTTTACACGTCGAGTTCCGTAGGACCAAATTGAGGAGCAAATCTCCAAGGTCATGGAACGTGTCAGTACATGAAATTTCAACATAAAAGTAATAATAGATAAAATAAAAAAATAAAATGCCATAAGTTTATATAAATGTAGTCAACAATATAACACAGGAATCAGCTAAATTTTTCAAGTAACTCATCGACAGAATAGAAGGAGTGACCCGCGAGGAAAGTCTTGACCTTAGATTTGAAAGCGCATGGATTACTGCTAATATTTTTGAATTCTTGTGGTAGTTTATTGAAAACGGATGCTCCATTGTACTGCACACCTTTCTGCACAAGAGACGAGAAAGTGCGATACAAATGCAGATCGGATTTCTACCTAGTATTAACAGACTGAAAGCTGCTAATTATTGTAAATAAGCTGATATTGTTAATAGGAAACAACAGTAAAGAATATATACATATTGAGAGGCCACCGTCAAAATACGCAGGCACGTGAACAGGGGTGGACAAAAGGTTCACGAACTCACACCACTTATTGTCCGAACTGCCCATTTCTGAGCCGAAAATATCCTTTAAGAATGGAAAGAATTATCCCAAAATATAATTCCATACGGCATAAGATAATGAAAATAAACAAAATAGACTACTTTCCGTGTCGACCTATCACTTACTTCAGATGCCGTTCGAATAGCAAAAATGGCAGCATTAAGTCTTTGTACAAGACCCTGAACGTGGACTTTCCACGACAGTTTACTATCTATCTGAACATCAAGAAATTTCAACTGTTCAGTTTCATTAATCGTATGCCCATTCTGTGAAATTAAAACATCGGGGGAAATTCTTTGACAAGTTAAATTTCTTGGAAAACAAACCGCCGTTTGAGTCTCGTACAGATTCCCGTGTGGAGGACTAGTGATAGACATCCCTGGGGTTGTGAAGCAGCTGAATGGGTTGAAAATAAATAAATCGCCAGGTCCTGATGGGATTCCAATTCGGTTTTACAGAGAGTACTCTATTGCATTGGCTCCTTACTTAGCTTGCATTTATCGCGAATCTCTTGCCCAACGTAAAGTCCCGAGCGACTGGAAAAAAACGCAGGTGACGCCTGTATATAAGAAGAGTAGAAGGACGGATCCTCAAAATTACAGACCAATATCCTTAGCATCGGTTTGTTGCAGGATTCTCGAACATTTTCCCAGTTCGAATATAATGAATTTCCTTGAGACAGAGAAGTTGCTGTCCATGCATCAGCACGGCTTTAGAAAGCATCGCTCCTGCAAAACGCAACTCGCCTTTTTTCACATGATATCTTGCGAACCATGGATGAAGGGTATCAGACGGATGCCATATTCCTTGACTTCCGGAAAGCGTTTGACTCGGCGCCCCACTGCAGACTCCTAACTAAGGTACGAGCATTTGGTTCCCAAATATGTGAGTGGCTCGAAGACTTCTTAAGTAATAGAACCCCGTACGTTGTCCTTGATGGTGAGTCTTCATTGGAGGTGAGGGTATCATCTGGAGTGCCCCAGGGAAGTGTGGTAGGTCCGCTGTTGTTTTCTATCTACATAAATGACCTTTCGGATAGGGTGGTTAGCAATGTGCGGCTGTTTGCTGATGATGCTGTGGTGTACGGGAAGGTGTCGTCGTTGAGTAACTGTAGGAGGATACAAGATGACTTGGACAGGATTTGTGATTGGTGTAAGGAATGACAGCTAACTCTGAATATAGATAAATGTAAATTAATGCAGATGAATAGGAAAAAGAATCCCGTAATGTTTGAATACTCCATTAGTAGTGTAGCGCTTGACACAGTCACGTCGATTAAATATTTGGGCGTAACACTGCAGAGCGATATGAAGTGGGACAAGCATGTAATGGCAGTTGTGGGGAAGGCGGATAGTCGTCTTCGGTTCATTGGTAGAATTTTGGGAAGATGTGGTTCAACTGTAAAGGAGACCGCTTATAAAACATTAAGCGAGCGTTTGGGATCCCTATCAGGTCGGATTGAGGGAGGACATAGAAGCAATTCAGAGCCGGGCTGCTAGATTTGTTACTGGTAGGTTTGATCATCACGCGAGTGTTACGGAAATGCTTCAGGAACTCGGATGGGAGTCTCTGCAGGAAAGGAGGCGTTCTTTTCGTGAATCGCTACTGAGGAAATTTAGATAACTAGCATTTGAGGCTCACTGCAGTACAGTTTTACTGCCGCCAACTTATATTTCACGGAAATACCACAAAGATAAGATAAGAGAGATTAGGGGTCGTACAGAGGCATATAGGCAGTCATTTTTCCCTCGTTCTGTTTGGGAGTGGAACAGGGAGAGAAGATGCTAGTTGTGGTACGGGGTACCCTCCGCCACGCACCGTATGGTGCACTGCGGAGTATGTATGTACATGTAGATGTAGATGAAGTAAATCTCTGCGCGAGACTCTCTTCTGAAAAGTTCTCTTGCAAACGAAACGGACTGTCTTGTTAGACATCAATAGTACGCAGAAAATTTAAGTCCCATCTCACAAATAACACATAGACTTCCAGGCTCAGAATTCACGGCTGGAGCAGATGCGCGGTGGTGCCGGGTTGCAAGGGCGATGTCGGGTCCGGGCGGCGAACTTCTGCTTCTGCCAGCAGAGAAGGCACTGCCTGCTGCTAGCCGGGCGAGGGCGGCTGACTACCAGATAGCTGTCGGTCTAGCAGTGTGTGCTCGGACTGACTGAAGAATATGGAGCCGCGGATGTAGCAAAAGGTCCGTAGATGTGCTTTCTGCAGGTCAGGCGAGGTTCGGTTGACTTCTGTCGATGCGCCTGCCGCGCTGGAGCGATGACCCGCATAGCGACTCTATGTTGCGGGTAGCCGTGTTGCAGGCGACCCAGGAAACACGCCACGTCTGATTCTACGAGGGCTATCCGAAAAGTAAGGAACGATCGGTCGCGAAATGGAAACCACGGTGAAAATCAAAACTGTTTTATTTGCAACAGTTAGCTACAACTTCCAGCTACTTATCTCCGTAGTCACCGATCCGACTTAGACTTTTAACGTAGCGTTGTACCAACTTTCCAATACCCTCGTTACAGAAGGCAGCCGCCAGTGCTTTCCGCCAATTCTCTACGCTGGCCTACAGCTCATTGTTTCTGCCGAAATGTTGTCTTCATGTGAGCAGACATGAACCTCATGGGGAGACAAAAACAGGCTGCATTGTGGGTAGCGAAACATTTCCAATTGAAAACGATGCAGGATCATCTTCAATGCCCCTGCGGAATGCTGCTGAGAATTGTCTTGAAGAAGAAAACGCACGACACTTATGTAATGTTGGCTGCATAGCTTCAGGCGAAATTTGTCACCAGGTCCTCGTACTTGGCGGGAGACACTATTGTTCTAGGTATCTTTATGTGCTCCCTGTGCGCTCAGAACTAAAAAGAACGACGTAACGCGATCAACCGGCATACTAGGGACACTGCGCAACAACACATCTGTGAAAAAATTCATCGGATTTCCACTGCGGTTTCCATTTTGCGACCGATCGTTCCTTACTTTCCCAATAAGCCTCGTAAGTTCCATTACTTGTGAGAGTTCCAGTCCGTTCAGACGTTACCATGTCTCTGCCTTTCGAAAAATGTCGTAGACCTTTTTTATATCTCTGAATACCACTACGATGTCTTTCTCAAATTACCATTTCTTTTCTACAACCTGTCTGGCAGTAAATACGGCATCTATAGGCGATCTTCCAGCTCGAAATTCTTGTTGTTCCTCTCTTAGTTGTAGTAGTGTCTTATTCCTGATTTTCTGCAAAACTATCATTTCGTGAAACTTCGTGCAGTGGCACAGTAGTACAAACCCTGTAATTGTCACAGAGCGCCTTGTTACCGTTTTTACAGATTGGTACAATAATTGCCTTTTGTTATATTCCTGGCTCTGACCACCAGCATTTTATTTTGCTAGAAGCTCACCTTGATGCAGCTTGATACACGTGAAGTAGCATGTGGTACAAAAGTGGAGTGAGGTACAAGCGACAGATGGTACAGTATGTACCACTCCCGTGGGTGAGTCCGCCAATTGTACTGAACTTGCTTCTGACTGGTCGGCATATTCGGGCGCTAGGCGCCAAAACGCCTAACATCTCTTATTGATTACTTATATACTTTTCATTGTATTTAACCCAGTTTTCAGTATGAAAATGTCTCGTGCTTTTTTTTATTAAATTTCACTAGTTTCGAGAAACATAAGGGTAACGATATTGCAACCGAAGTGCTTCGGACACCTTCGGGTCGCTTTGGCGCTCCTGGGAGACGAAGTACTTCAGCTGCGCTAGTCAGACTGTTTTGTTATACCCTTTATCGGAAATTGTCAGAAAAGTTACTGTACAATTAAGAAAGCTATGTCGACTGTTGTAAAGGACAGTACAAAATGTGTGATTATTTAAAATATAACAAAACAGGATAGCGCAATGTGAAGAGTCGCCTGTCATCATTGTCAGTACTACAGATCTTGCCCTCTGTAGATACGGACACTAAGCTCGGCAGGTGGCATCCTATAAATGCACAATCACAGTTTCACATTGGCAGCTTAGCAGCCTGCGCCAAAGAAGATCCCACGACTGACGAGCTGTCTTCTGCGCTGGGGACACAACCTTAGAAGGCGACAGGTTGGTGAAAAGAACGGTTAGGGACTCTTATTCAAACTCTCCAGCTTCCAGATATGACTTCCAAAGGACACGCATAATTTATACTTTGTCCAATCATCAGGAATCTTTCCATACGTCCATACTATCCCCACTGTTCTATACAGCTACTGAATTCCGATAGGTTCTGCGGAATTCATCATTTCCACTATGATGTCATCTACTCCAGCAGCCTTGCCATTTTTCGTTTCTAATACAGCTTTCTGTACGTACAACATCTGCGCATCTGTTTCTCTTTCCTTTGCGATTGTGATATTTCTTTCGTCTCTGTTTCATCCCGTTTTGTTTCATATCGTTCTTCATATAATTTTTGGCCTTATTTTAACGGTGGTGCGCCTTTTCTGGACCACCAGCTCTTTGGCACGACTATCTATTACCCGACTGTACTACGACCTTTGCCCCTGTTGTGATCTGGCGGCGGTTATTTGCGGTCGGCGAGTTGGTCGTCTACTTCAGACATTTGTCACCACACGATTTGCAATGGACTCAACTAATGTCTGAAGTAGTGCTGGAGGGAACTGGCCCCATGAATCCCGCAGGGCTCTCCCAAAATCCATAACAGTACGATGGAGACCTCTTCTGAACAACACGTTGCAAGGCATCCCAGATATGCTCAATACAATTCACGTGTGGTGAGTTTGGTGGCCAGCGGAAGTTTTTAAACTCAGAAGAGTGTTCCTGGAGCCACTCTGAGCAATTCTGGACGTGTGGGGTGTCGCATTGTCCTGCTGGAATTGCCCAAGCACGTTGGAATGCACAATGGACATGAATTGTTGCAGGTGATCAGACAGGATGCTTACGTACGTGTCACCTGTCAGACTCATGTATCTAGACGTATCAGGGGTCTCATATCAATACAACTGCACTTCCCTCACGCCATTACAGAGCCTCCACCAGCATGAACAGTCGCCCGCTGACATGCCGGGCCCATAGATTCATGAGGTTGTCTTCTTATCCGTACTAGTCCATCCGCTTGATACAATTTGAAGCGAGACTCGTCCGAGCAGGCAACATGTTTCCAGTCATCAACAGTCCAATGTCGGTACTGACGGGCCCAGCGATGTCGGAGAGTTGATGTTTTACCGGATTCCTGATATTGACGTTACAGTCGTGAAATTGTCGTGCGGGAAAATCTCCACTGCATCGCTACCTCGGAGATGTTGTGACCCATCACCTGTGCGCCGACTATAGCACCACGTTCAGACTCACTTAAATCTTGATAACCTGCCATTGTAGCAGCAGCCACCGGTCTAACAACTGCGCCAGACACTTGTTGCCTTGTATAGGCGTTGCCGACCGCAACGCCGTATTCTGCCTGTTTACATATCTCTGTATTTGAATACGCATGCCTGTACCAGTTCCATTGGTGCTTCAGTGTATAATCTTCTCATCCTCAAAATTCTCTTCTGTTTCTTTTCAGAATTTTGCTCAAGGCATTTTCTTAGCCAATACTATCATTTTTCTTGCTTATGTCTCTGTTATGTTCCGTTCTGTGTTTGAGCCATTCTCATCATCCGTTATTTTATTGACATCCTTAAATCATTTCCCCTTCTGAATGGGGATCGTTAGCCCTTCTTTAAATTCGTTGGGGAGAAGTTCATCATTTATTACTTCGTTAAGAATATATGTTAATTTTCAAATGATAATCTGCCAGAGTTTTCGGCGTAATTCTACAGGACTTCGTGTTTTTGTCGATTCTGTCGCAACTAATATTTCTAGTAGGTTCTCACTTTCGAAGCCTATCATGATACCTCTGCTTTCTTCTTCTGGTCCTCGTGTCATGTATCCCATCAAGCGCTTCGTCAACAGATTGCTCATCGCAAGTACACCCTAAGACAAAGAAAAAAATGGACGAAGTAATAATCCGAATGGGACGGAAATGTGTACATGTGATCTACCTGTGCAGACAAACAAATATTTACAACTTCAGAAAAATTGGAAGATTTATTCAAGCGAAAGAGCTTCACAAATTGAGCATGTCAATAACGCGTTGGTCCATCTCAGGCCCTTATACAATCAGTTATTCCGCTTAGCATTGATTGGTAGAGTTTTTGGATGTGCTCCTGAGGGTTATCGTGCGAAATTCTATCCACTTGGCGGATTGACTCGTCAAAATCACGAGATGATTGGAGAGCCCTGCCCATAACGCTCCAAACGTTCTCAGTCGCGGAGAGATGCGGCGACACCTCGCTGGCCAAGGCAGGCGTTGACAAGCACGAGCAGTGGAAACTCTCGCCGTGTGCCGGACGTCGTTATCTTGCTGAAATGCAGCCTCCAAGACGGCTTGCCAAGAAGGGCAACAAAACAGGGCGTCGAATATCGCCGGCGTAGCGCTGTGTTCTAGGGGCACCGCGGATGACAACGAAAGGGGCCTTCTATGAACAGAAATGGCACTCTTTGATAACAGGATCTCAGTTTCATGGTATTTAAGCTAAATTTCTCGCCTTTTCCAATCGCATTTTACGCCCGTTTTATATTCAATGTTCAGCCACAGACGACCATGAGAAGATTTTACTGAAACATGTCGGCGAAAAAGACTGCGAGGACTCATAAAATATTGTTGGTGCACATGCATGTTTTACTTTTTGAAAGTGTAAGAGTTGTATTCAGACTTTTCAAAAGTTCAGAAAAGCGTTAAATGCCGCGCGGGGTAGTCGCGGTGTCCAGAACACCTTGTCATGGTTCGCGCGTCTCTCCCCGTCATTCTAAATGAAGAGAAATCTTCCGAAGTAAGAGTGATTTCAGGTGTGCCGCAGCGGAGTGTCGTAGGACCGTTGCTATTCACAATATACATAAATGACCTTGTGGATAACATCGGAAGCTCACTGAGGCTTTTCTGCAGATGATGCTGTAGTATATCGAGAGGTTGTAACAACGGAAAATTGTACTGAAATGCAGCAGAATCTGCAGCCAATTGACGCATGGGGGGAATGGCAATTGAATCTCAATGTAGACATTTGTAATGTGCTGCGAATACATAGAAAGAAAGATCCCTTCTCATTTAGCTACAATATAGCAGCTCAGCAACTGGAAGCAGTTAATTCCATAAATTATCTGGGAGTACGCATAAAGAGTGATTTAAAATGGAATGATCATATAAAGTTGATCGTCAGTAAAGCAGATGCCAGACTGAGATTCATTGGAAGAATCCTAAGGGAACGCAACCCAAAAGCAAAGGAAGTAGGTTACAGTACGCTTGTTCACCCACTGCTTGAATACTGCTCAGGGGTGTGGGATCCGTACCAGATAGGGTTGAGAGAAGAGATAGAGAAGATCCAACGGAGAGCAGCGCGCTTCGTTACAAGATCATTTAGTAATCGCGAAAGCGTTACGGAGTTGATAGATAAACTCCAGTGGAAAACTCTGCAGAAGAGACGCTCAGTACCTCGGTACGGGCTTTTGTTGAAGTTTCGAGAATATACCTTCACCGAGGAGTCAAGCAGTATATTGCTGCCTCCTACGTATATCTCGCGAGGAGACCATGAGGATAAAATCAGAGAGATTAGAGCCCACACAGAGGCATACCGACAATCCTTCTTTCCACGAACAATACGAGACTGGAATAGAAGGGAGAACCGATAGAGGTACTCAAGGTACCCTCCGCCACACACCGTCAGATGGCTTGCGGAGTATGGATGTAGATGTAGATGTAGAGGTTCGAGTACTCCCTCGGGAATGGGTGTGTGTGTGTGTGTGTGTGTTGTCCTTAGCGTAAGTTAGTGTAAGTTAGATTAAGTAGAGTGTAAGCTTATGGACTGATGACCTCATCAGTTTGGTCCCATAAGACTTTACTACAAATTTCCAAAAATGTTAAAATAAGACAGTGATTCAATAAACATGGGATAGACATGTAAAAATTTCAGGATAAGATACTCAGAACATTTAAGAGAACTGAAAAGTGATAGCACACATTCCACATTTGCAGACCACCACATCAAAAACAACCATCAGGCCTCCAAAAACTAAAACACAGTAACCATCTGTACAAATTTTTAACAATAAAAGAAAAACACCACATCCTGAAAGCTGTCACACAGGACAAAAAAGTTATCAGAGACCAAACAGTACTACGTGACAAAACAGTATTCAGTACTCCAAAGACGGCCGCTGTGGTCGAGCGGTTCTAGATGCTTCCGTCCGGAACCGCGCGACCGCTATTGCCGCAGGTTCGAATCCTGCCTCGGGCATGGATGTGTGTGATGTCCTTAGGTTAGTTAGGTTTAAGTAGTTCTAAGTTCTAGGCGACTGATGACCTCACATGTTGAGTCCCATAGTGCTGAGCCATTTGAACCATTTGAAGTACTCCGAAGAACACACACACACACACACACACACACACACACACACACACACACACAACGCAGATTGGAAACAGTTCAAAGTTCGCGGATGTCAAACCCAAAGAAAACAGTAAATAAACGACAGTCGGAAGCACGTTAGGGACGTAGATTTGTGCAGAGCAACGCGAGTCTAAGCCACAGCAACACAACAGGGCGCAGTATTTACACACGAGCAGGGGAAAACCAGAGTAAACACTGTCAAAGTGCGAAACGTAAACCATGGACAACAAACTACACGAAATGGTTCGCCATACCTAAGCTTCACAAAATTTTTATCGATGTCCGCAGGTTCAGCTCAACTACACAAGAACATATTTGGTACACAAAAACAAACTTGTTACAGCTAAGGACGAGCAAAATACTACAATGGTAAGATCGCAAACGTGCAAATGCCACGAATTTCTCCAGAATATAGATTTTAAAGGTTGGATAATAAACAAAAGAAACCAATGCAGACGATTTTCTAATTTGCTTCATGTTTGTAGATGACGTGGTGTCCTAATTTAGACCTGTGGCTGATTTTCGTTGACAGCCGCAGGCCACACACAATGTAAAGTAAAAGGTTAAGTGCACATACAGTTTAATGGATAACTAAATGTGACGTATCATATTCCTTATCCCGAAAAAACCTGTATTTCAGGAAAATAATAAAATACCTACTGAGGCTGCCATGGCTGTGCTGCAACATTTAAGTAATAAAAGAAAACAATTTGTGTACTTGCAAGGAACCGGATCCATCTTTAACTCATTCTCAAAATGACGTTTTAAGAAGGTTAATTTCAAAAACACAGGCCAGAATGTAACGGCACCGACACTCTTTTTTAAAAAAATAAAGCACTTATCATTATTATAAGGCATGTTTTGCAGTACGTTTGGTATATGTTGTACCAGATGTAAGAGAGGGCCTTAAAGTTTGTCAAGTCTCTGAAACACTTGAGGACATAGCGATAAATTCTACCATCTTACCATCTCTTGCTGTATTTAACAGGTTTGCCACAAAAGTTCCCATATGTATGGATACTGTATACAAACATTCATGGCGATTTTTAAGTAAAGGTAACAATGAAAGCCGAAAATGTTGCCCTTCAAAAAACATTACTTGACTCTGAAACACAAGTCACAATTTTATTTTGCTACGAGGTACTGTAATGATTAACCAAATGGGTTGCAAATGGGGAACTTGATCACTGTTTACATATTAGAATATCGGGAGAGCCGGCCGCTGTGGCCGAGCGGTTCTAGTCGCTTCAGCCTGGAACCGCGCGACCGCTACGGTCGCAGGTTCGAATCCTGCCTCGGGCATGGATGTGTGCGATGTCCTTAGGTTAGTTAGGTTTAAGCAGTTGTCAGTCTAGGGGACTGATGACCTCACATGTTAAGTCCCATAGTGCTTAGAGCCATTTGAACCATTTGAACCAATATCGGGAAAATATTACCACCTTTTAATCAGCTTTAGAACGAGATGATAAAATTCAAATGGAAAAAAGAAAAAAACAAGAAAGAAAATTAATTCAGAATTACATGTCTAATAAACAAAATAAATACTGATTGTAAATGCTGTCATGAGAATAAATAACAGAGGCAAGAACGTTCATGGAGATAGTATCAACAGATGTCACAAGATCCTAGGACAGGTTAAAATTTGAGAATTGGGCTGAATCGGGATTGTGAACTTTTATTTATGTATCAGCTGGTGCTGCCTCAAGCACAACACTACGGAAGGCCTGAGTGGAAGGGGGAACAGTGACAGCAGCTTCGATGAGTGTGGGGAGGGAAGTGGCAAACGTGCTGCCAACTGTGGAAATCCACACATCATACTTTGACTTTCTATGAGCATCTACAACGTTTAAAATGTAGTTCACGTGAATCCATTTGAACTGAGTTTCAAATTTGCACAACTACACAACAACGGAGACGGTAAAAGTCTAGATAAAGGCCGGTGGCGTGCTTATGTGCTAAGTGTAGCAGGGTTGTCCATGCGCATTGTGAAGTGTGACAGGAATGGAAAGCTGCTGGTTCTGTGTAGCCAGTGACTGCGTGGCGTGTAGGCGACACATTTGGAAGCAAGGGACATTGTAACATTTCCACATCAGCACAGAAATGAAATCAGATAAGTATTCGGCAAAAACCTACTATGTTCTCATGTTCCACTGTAACCACAACCTCAAAAATCGCAACGTACTCGGAAGATCCAAATCTCACAAGTGTGTTATTAGGATGGTGGCGGTGATTAAAAATAGTGATATCAAAGACTTAGTAAGCAAAAACGGTAGAGAAGATAAAATTTAATGTAACAATTTCTCTTCTATAAAAGTTCTCCTCGTATTATCAAAATGTAGAGATACATAGTGTCAATAAAACATACATAGTGTCAATGTTGAATATGCCCCATATGACGAGAGAAGAGCTCTTGACAGTTGACACAGCCTTGGCGCACGTGCTTTGCGCATCCACAACAGCCAATCACATCGTGGGCTTTTGTTTACGTTGCTGTGGCAACGCCCCAGTGTTGCCATAGTGCTGGGCGACCGCTGCTTTCAGTCAGTTGCGCCACGTGCTACGTTCAGGTTCGTGTGTATACGTGTGCACTCCCCTACTACTGTCAGTTTCTTGCAATGTGTATAAGTGGAAAAGTGTGTATAAGTGGAAAAAAATGGTTCAAATGGCTCTGAGCACTATGGGACTTAACATCTATGGTCATCAGTCCCCTAGAACTTAGAACGACTTAAACCTAACTAACCTAAGGACATCACACAACACCCAGTCATCTATGTGGAAAATGGCTACCTGTAGTGCAGAGAAGAGGGCATTTGGGAAAGGAGCTACGCTGAAGTGCCAAGCACAAGAATTTATATACAGATTGCGTGTTTACATCGAAAGGGAAAGGTACAATGGTGCGCCTTTGATATCAGTGAGTAAAGTGATGGAGACAGTGGCAGAAGCATTGAACATCTCTACAGCGACAGCGAAGAGAGTCACAAATGATAAAGAGGCTGCCAGTTCAGCTCCAACCCGTGTTATTCTGACGTCTGGAAAGTCAAGGAAGAGATCGTGTCGTGTGACTAAAACAGACAACTTTGACGAAAGTGCAATCAGACAACAACAAAAATGGTTCAAATGGCTCTGAGCACTATGGGACTTAACATCTGTGGCCATCAGTCCCCTAGGACTTAGAACGACTTAAACCTAACTAAGCTAAGGACATCACACACATCCATGCCCGAAGCAAGATTCGAACCTGCGACCGTAGCGGTCGCGCAGTTCTACACTGAAGCGCCTAGAACCGCACAGCCACACCGGCCGTCGCATCGCTCTCGAACAGTGGTTTGTTCACAGGTAGAACGACATGTCTCGCCATTGTTTTGAAAAAAAAAATTGGCTTCCGTTGCAAAAAGTTCTCTGGACGAAAGGAATTAATGGAATGCGGAGACATTTTAGCATGGAGATGTCGTTTGCTGCGCGAGTTACTAGCAGTGAGTCAGGAAAACGTAATACGGATTGACGAAATATGCGCCGTCGTGCGTCATACACGTTCCGTCGCAAGGACTATGAGTGTTCCAACTGGTGAAGGAGGGCGACTAATTAGAGTTCATGCTGGCTCTATGAACGGTTTTGTGCTCGGTGCTATGATGATGTTGCAGTTAGAAGAAAACAAAGACTGTCGGCTACGACGAGGACATGAATGCAGTTACATTCAAAAACTGCTTCGTTACTCGTTTGCTACCAAACGTCAGTTCTGGTAGTGTTTTTGTAATGGAGAATGCGCCGTACAATTAAATAAGGCATCAACCGCTGCTGCAAGGAGAGACGAAATAGTCAGCTGGTTGAAAGATAATCAAATATTCTTTGAACAGAACATGCGGAAAGTGGAACTTCTGGAATTAGTGAAGCGATACAACCCACAGAAGACGCATTATGTGATTGATACATTTAGCAGAGAACCACGGCCTCAAAGTTATACGTCTTCCACCCTCAAAGTTATACGTCTTCCACCGTATCAATGCCATTACAACGCAATTGAACTCACCTGGGCTCAATTAAAAGCAGATGTTGCGGAGCGAAACAAAACCTTTCCGTTGCGAGACACAGAGATGCTGGTAAATGAGGGTGTCACACGAATAACGCATTCGGGAGGACGACCGTTCAATCCCGCGTCCGGCCATCCTGATTTAGGTTTTCCGCAAATGCCGGGATGGTCCCTTTGAAAGGGCACGGCCGACTTCCCTCTCTGTCCTTCCCTAATCCGATAGGCCGATGACCTCGCTGTGGTCTCTTCCCCCAAACAACCCAACCCCCAACGAATAATGCCTGAAAATTGGAAGGACGTCGTGAACCACGTGTGGAAAGAGATTACGAGGTCAAACACAGAAGAAGGTGTAAGGGAAGAATCCGTTCATAATATTATAATTTCCTTGTCAGACGATGAGGACAGCGGCAGCGAAGATGCCGCAGACTGCGTGGTCGTGACGAGACGTGACCAGTCAGATGACGACGATCTTGGGGTTTCCGTTCTCCCGCACCACAAATAGAGGTAACGTCCTTATTCGATATTTCACATGTAACATCTGTGCATCTTGATCTACCTTGTTAATGTTGAAAATCTGATTGTGTGTAGTTTTTATTTTGGCTGGAACCACAGTCGTGGTAATTCTTTTAATGATGATACGGCCGTTTGGCGGTAACAGTTTTTATTTTATTATTATACGTTCCAGAGTTCGCCGATAGGCCAGTTTCAAGTACAGAAACTTGTTGCAAAAGGTATCAAACTGGTATAAAATACAGAGAAATGTGAACCGTATAACAATAAAATAAAAATTGTTGCCGTCAAATGGCTGCAATATCGTTAAAGAAAATATGTTTATGTGTGTTTGTGTAAGGTAACAAACACTGGTAGCGCATGTGAAAAAATATTCCATAAAGGAACACATCGGTCAGCAGAATGCTGCCCCCACAGGAATGCTGCAATGAATGACGCGGCATTGTTAGGTTCTGAACGAGCCGAGTGTTGCCGCGTGCCGAAGGGGGGGGGGGGGCGGGGAGAAAGGTCTGTCACGCCGCTCCCCGCTCCCCCCCCCCTCCCCCCCCCCCCCCCCCCCGGCCGACCGCCCGCCATCGCTGACCGCCCGTGTCGAATATTGGCAACTGCTGTCAGAGCTCTTCTGTCCACGTACGGAGTATAGTCAGGATATGTTAAAAATAAATTTTTCTCAAGGAACCTCTTAAGAAAAGGGGGAAGGAGTAGTCGGTCGTCTTATACTCAAGTAAACACATGGTGTATACACGGAGAAAGAAAAAAATTCCCGGATTTTTTCCGGTTAAAAATACACTTTTACCGGCGTTCTTCCATGTTAAGTCACAATATACTTTCGATCGGATCTGTAAAACTTAGCATTCTTGTGAATGGTTACGGCCCTAATCTGGTTATGCTAAATAAGCAATAAATAAATACGAGGGACATTCCATAGATAATGCACAGGTTGGTATTACGGTCGATTGTTTGATAAAACAGCAATCAAAATTACGTCAGATATAGGTGGGAGCTTCAGCAAGCAGCACAAGTTTTTGTTTTTTCGCTGTGCACTCTACCATAAAACTGGCGAGAGGTAGAACAGGATTCTGCAGAGGTCTCGGGTACTGTGACTGTTGAAGACCAGAGGTCGTACATCAACGTCTAAACTTTACACAGCAAAAAGCCGACAGAAATCCACAGTTGCGCGAAGTGAAGTTTGTGGTGACTTTACAGCAGACCGTAGTACAGTTTCACGTGGGTTAATCGTTTTCGTGGTGAACGTATGTGCATAGACGATAGACCAAGATCCGAAAGGCCAAAAACGTGAAACGAAGTGAGAAAGTTGTAGCATATGTTCTTCAAGAACAACGCAGTGCGACTTTAGAGCAACACTCTGAAGCCACGGAAAATCCTCAACATCAGTATTTCGTGTTCTGAAGAATGATGTGAAGAAGAGAAAAATTCCTACAGTATGGGTCCTACATTGTTTGACTGCTGAAGAGAAGCAGATACGCCTGGAGACTGCAACCTTGGTCAAACAACGGTTCCACCGTGAACGTCAAGGATTCTTTGGTCGATTTATCGCTGTTGATGAAACGTCTATTACGGACTTTGAACAGGAATTGAAAGCACAGTCCAATGAGTACAAAGCGTCAGATTGTCCACGTCCACAAAAATTTCGACGCGCTCAATCAAATGACGATTTTTGATTATGATCATCAAGGCAGATGGAGTCCAATGTGGAACAAGTGGCACAGCAATGTCACATCGTATCTTCATGCAAAACCTGCGCAGAAAAATGCACAAAACCCGACCTCAGTTGCTCGAGGCTAGGCCATTTATTCTCCGCGACAGTGGTCGCCCGCATATCCGCAATGATGTAGCCCAAAAAAGTGCGCGAATTCGGGTGGGAAGTGTTTTCGCATCCTCCCTACAGAACGGACGTAAGTCCACCCGAGGTCGACTTGTTCCCTAAACTGGAAAAGCCTATGTTTGGATGTTGCTATCTTTCTCTGGAAGAGCTTTCAGTCATCATCATCCGAACCGTTCGACAAATGAATAGAACTTTTTTAACTATTAATTCCTGCACCTAAACGGTGGGGCGGGTTTATGGAAGTCTTGATGCCGCTTAGGAGCGCTGACTTGTTCTTACATTCTGTTTCATACCTTATTAGGCAATTAGGGAAGAAGCGTGCATCGTATAACTTACTAGGCTTCCTCAAACTTTCCTTCTTCAGAAGTTACCGAGTATTATTCCATAAGGTGAGGGGCTGCACAAGACATTATTTGAAGCGTAATTGCGCGCAACAGACTGCGAGAAATCAGCATTATCGCTGACGCTCTCTCTATTCCTTAAACTAAGAGAAATTTGGTTCGATGTTAACTATTGTGAAAAGATATAGCCTAGCTTCTGATCTTAAGTAGTATGGATGAATGTATCACGACTTAAGAGAGAAGGCATTGTTGCGAGACCGCCATTTCTAATTGAAAGGCATTTTTTGATTTTGTGCGAGAATAATAAGCCAATAAACCAATTTTTCGGCAGCATAGAAAAGGTGTGTGTCGCATAAATTATTCCCCATCTTATGATTTCACATTTTCAGATATTTGTGCACGCCTACGAGACATTTCTTTGGACTGTGTAAGCTCGAACCTGCAAACTCTATATGGTCATTAACTTAAAGACTTTTAAACAACTCCACTTCGGCGGACAGGCTTCCATAGAGAGGAGAATTGGGCCGTAGTTAATGTAGACTACAATTCCTGCAAATCCAGCACGCAGTCCGACGACCGGATGAGACGCGGAGTACAGCTGAGTCAGCGTGCAGGTGCACATCTCCAGTCTACCATGCACAATCCCCTGAACACAGACGTCGTCCAGTGAAATCTGTTTCGTTATTTATTCACTTCAAAAATCTACACTCTTTTCTTAGAGACACTGAATACTAAAGAACTAATGCCAGAATGAGATTTTCACTCTGCAGCGGAGTGTGCGCTGATATGAAACTTCCTGGCAGATTAAAACTGTGTGCCGGACCGAGACTCGAACTCGGGACCTTTGCCTTTCGCGAGCAAGTGCTCTATCAACTGAGCTACCCAAGCACGACTCACGGCCCGTCCTCACAGCTTCTGCCAGTATCTCGTCTCCTACCTTCCAAACTCTGGAAACATCCCCCAGGCTGTGGCTAAACCATGTCTCCGCAATATCCTTTCTTTCAGGAGTGCTAGTCCTGCAAGGTTCGCAGGAGAGCTTCTGTAAAGTTTGGAAGGTAGGAGACGAGGTACTGGCAGAAGTAAAGCTGTGAGGACGGGGCGTGAGTCGTGCTTGGGTAGCTCAGTTGGTAGAGCACTTGCCCTCGAAAGGCAAAGGTCCCGAGTTCGAGTCTTTGAATCAGGGGCGGCCGGAGTGGACGAGCTGTTCTAGGCGCTACAGTCTGGAACCGCGCGACCGTTACGGTTGCAGGTTCGAATCCTGCCTCGGGCATGGATGTGTGTGATGTCCTCAGGTTAGTTAGGTTTAAGTAGTTCTAAGTCCTAGTGGACTGATGACCTCAGCAGTTAAGTCCCATAGCGCTCAGAACCATTCGAACCATTTTCTTTGAATCAGTAATCACAATAATAATTAAATCAAAGCGGCAATTAAATGAATAATAATAATAATAATAAAAGCAGTTCATCGAGGTTATTTTTTTTCTCTGAAAGGAAATCTTCAACACAAATCTCCATGCAGTAACTGAGTTCAGGGTGAAGTAATGGCTCCACTCAGGAAGCATTACATCTCAGTAAAAATATAACAATTTACCTTTCACGTGAGAGGGAGTTACACCTAGATGGCATAAAAGAGTTTCAGAGACGTTGGGATACAATCATAGAGAAGGAGGAATACTATACTGAAGGACTGTAAAGAGAGACAAAAAAAAATAAATATGCACGTAAAAAAATTGTGTGCATTAGTTTTGAAATGTCCCTCGTGAATACAGTTGGAAGATAACAGGTGAAGCAGCATGAGAGCGCTGTCAGTGTAGAGAAGTATAGTGCGCTTAAAATTACACTATTGGCCATTAAAACTGCTACACCACGAAGATGACGTGCTACAGACGCGAAATTTAACCGACAGCAAGAAGATGCTGTGATATGGAAATGATTAGCTTTTCAGAGCACTCACACAAGGTTGGCGCCGGTGGCGACACCTACAACGTGCCGACATGAGGAAAGTTTCCAAACGATTTCTCATACACAAACAGCAGTTGACAGGCGTTGCCTGCTGAAACGTTGTTGTGATGCCTCGCGTAAGGGGGAGAAATGCGTACCATCACCTTTCCGACTTTGATAAAGGTCGGATTGTAGCCTATCGCGATTGCGGTTTATCGTATCGCGACACTGCTACTCGCGTTGGTCGAGATTCAATGACTGTTAGCAGAATATGGAATCGATGGGTTCAGGAGGGTAATACGGAACGCCGTGCTGGATCCCAACGGCCTCGTATCACTAGCAGTCGAGATGACAGGCATCTTATCTGCATGGCTGAAACGGATCGTGCAGCCACGTCTCGATCCCTGAGTCAATAGATGGGGACGTTTGAAACACAATAACCATCTGCACGAACAGTTCGACGACATTTGCAATAGCACGGACTATCAGCTCGGGGACCATGGCTGCAGTTACCCTTGACGCTGCATCACAGACAGGAGCGCCGGCGATGGTGTACTCAACGACGAAGCAGACTGCACGAATGCCAAAACGTCATTTTTTCGGATGAATCCAGGTTCTGTTTACAGCAACATGATGGTCGCATCCGTATTTGGCGACATCGCGGTGAACGCACATTGGAAGCGTGTATTTGTCATCGCCATACTGGTGTATCACCCAGCGTGATAGTATAGGGTGCCATTGGTTACACGTCTCGGTCACGTCTTGTTCGCATTGACGGCACTTTGATCAGTGGACGTTACATTTCAGATGTGTTACCACCTGTGGCTCTACTCTTCATTCGATCCCTGCGAAACGCTACATTTCAGCAGGATAATGCACGACCGCATATTGCAGGTCCTGTACGGGCCTTTCTGGATACAGAAAATGTTCGACTGCTGACCTGGCCAGCACATTCTTCAGATCTGTCACCAACTGAAAACGTCTGGTCGATGGTGGCCGAGCAACTGGCTCGTCACAATACAGCAATCACTACTCTTGATGAACTGTGGTATCGTGTTGAAGCTGCATGGGCAGCTGTACCTGTACACGCCATCCAAGCTCTGTTTGACTCACTGCCCAGGCGTGTCAAGGCCGCTATTACGGCCTGAGGTGGTTGTTCTGTGTACTGATTTCTCAGGATGTATGCACCCAAATAGCGTGAAAATGTAATCACATGTCAGTTCTAGTTTAAAATATTCGTCCAATGAATACCCGTTTATCACCTGCATTTCTTCTTGGTGTAGAAATTTTA
The DNA here is from genome assembly GCF_021461395.2 of Schistocerca americana. NCBI lineage: Eukaryota > Metazoa > Arthropoda > Insecta > Orthoptera > Acrididae > Schistocerca > Schistocerca americana. The sequence goes on from NC_060127.1 coordinate 201,844,011, forward strand.
ATGGCCAGTATTGTAGTTGAGACTTTTGACGCTTGGCACACCAGTGGGGGGCCGGCTCTCCCCGCCACGCTGCCAGCCATTCGGTTGGTTCGGCGCTCCTGGGGCCACGCCCACGTTGTGTCGCACGTTAGATGCTGATCTGCGTTCGTCAGCTCTCCCTGTAAAATGGTATTTTCTGGCTTTCAAGTGTTCTGCAGCCGTCAGGTTTTGTGAACATGTGTTTGGTGTTTGCGTTGCATTAATAACAACAGTGCACCATGTCTGAACACGAGGTTCGCGCTAAAAGCCGTCGTCCAAAACACGAATACCAGCTGTGAAGATGACGTTTTGCTGCAAAATATTCCTCCGAATTCGACAATAGTAATGGACAATGCGCATACCACTCTGTTGTGCTTCATAAAGCTCCAACAATGCAGTGGACATAAGCGGATATTTTACTCTGGATAGAAAGAAATGTTCCATTGGATAAAGTTGAACGTGGCATGTATAAGACAGAGTGAATGGAAATTGTGGTGCTGCATAAGCCAAATAAATACTCCACTCCACCAGGTCGACGAGCTAACTAATACTAAAGGGCATAGTTTCATCAGTCTTCCTCCGTATTATGCTCCTTTAAATCCTATGCAGGATATATGGCCCTAGGTGAAAAGTAATGTAGCAAAAAACAAGAAGAAATTTACGTTCAGTAAGGCAGTAATACTGACAAAAGAAGCCATTTCAAATGTTACACCACAGGACTGGCCTCGAGTTGTCGACCATATAAAGAAGGTACTTGATAGAGACAATAATACGTAACTCCCTTTTTGACATGTTAAAACCGGCTTCTTTTGCCGAAAGACAGCACAGCGTCACCAACATTCTAACGCAGTTTATACAGAAATTGAGACAGAATCTTGAAACAGAATAATAGTAAACTAGCAATTTAAGGCTAGACGGTCAATAATTTATGAAAAAGCCCCTTCTCTTTATAAGAATCAACTTGTAAAATCAACGAGCAACTTCTTCACTTATATTTTTGCAAAACACACAAAGTCTCGCTTTACCAGCATCGACGGTCCTTAAAAATTGCATTATTTCACTGAAAAAATCTCTAGCTGCTTGAATACCGTGTCAGGTAGGGAAATTTCACATATTAATCATATGGCAAAATACTCTCCTCCTTGCGTGCTATCATTTGGCAAAATTTTGTTTTGATATCTCAGACCGTTTAAGAGATGTGAGGCATATTTCATTTCCTCGAGACAGATAGCGATACCTTTCACAGTTTAAAGAATACTCAATGTGTTATCTATGTTTCATGCGCAGCAACTTAAGACGTAACATGCACCAAAAGCAAAGTCATAACGACCATTATTTTTGACTGTAAACTTAAGAATTTCATGCACTAGTTTACCTGATATCGAAATATCACAATAACTACACTGAAGAGCGAAAGAAACTGTTACACCTGCCTAATATCCTGTAGGGCCCCCGCGAGCACGCAGAAGTGCCGCATCACGACGTGCCATCGACTCGACTGATGTCTGAAGCAGTGCTGGAGAGAACTGGAACCGATCCTATGAATCGCGCACGGCTTACCAAAAATCCATAATAGTACGATGGGATGGAGACCTCTTCTGAACATCAAGTTTCAAGGCATCCCAGATATGCTCAACAGACTTTATGTGTGGGGCGTTTGGTGGCCAGCGGAAGTGTTTAAACTCAGAAGAGTGTTCGTGGAGCCACTCTGAGCAATTCTGGACGTGTGGGGTCTCGCATTGTCCTGCTGGAATTGCCTGTCGGAATACACAATGGACATGAATGGCTGCACGTGATCAGATAGGATGCTTACGTACGCTTCACTTGTCAGACTCGTATCTAGTCATATCAGAGATCTCATATTACTCCAACTGCACATGCCCCACACCATTGCAGAGCCTCCACCAGCTTGAACAGTCCCCTGCTCACATGCAGGGTCCGTGGATTCATAGGTTGTCTCCACGTCCGTACATATCAACCCACTCGATAAAATTTGAAACGAAACTCGTCCGACCAGGCAACATGCTTCCAGTCATCAACAGTCCAATGTCGGTGTCGACGGGCCAATCGAGGCGTAAAGCTTCGTGTCGTGCAGTCATCAAGCGTACGCAAGTGGACCTTCGGCTCCGAAAACCCATATCGGTGATGTTTTGTTGAATGGCTCGCACGCTGACACTTGCTGATTGGCCAGCATTAAAATCTGCAGCAATGTGCGGAAGGGTTGCACTTGTCACGTTGAACGATTTTTTTCAGTTTTTATTATTCCCGTTCTTGCAGGATCTTTTTGCGACCGCAGTGATATCGGAAATTCGATATTTTACCAGATTCCTGACATTCTCGGTACACTCGTGAAATGGTCGTACGGGAAAATACCCATTTCGTCCCTAACTCGAAGATGCTGTGTCCCATCGCTCGTTCGCCAAGTATAACGTCTCGTTCAAATTCACTTGAATCTTGATAACCTGCCATTGTAGCAGCAGTAACCGACCTAACAACTGCGCCACACACTTGTCTTATACAGGCGCTGCCGACCGCAGCGCCGTATTCTGCCTGTTGACGTTGAGGCGTAGCGCCTTATAACGATCCTGCCTTGGAGGCGGTTAAGTGGGGGATGTGTCGCAGAGCTGGAGAGTGACAGATGGTGACGCGAGACTGGACGCGCACGTAGTTTATGTATCAGCCGATAGAGGACAGTGTTGGACAGGGGAACTGTGATTTTAGTTTCGATTGTGCCCAGTAGAGTGCTATAAGGTAATAGAATGTTTTTCATAGACTGTTCTAGTATTTTCTTTCATAAAGTGTTATTTGTTCTTTTTGTGTATGTAAAATGTTATAAATGTGTTTTAGCAGTATGAATGATGCGTGAGTGTGGTTTAAGGTTAATATGAAGATAATTGTTTAACGAGTTATGTAGTAGGATTTAGTGTGGGAACATTTCGAAGAAGGATGGATATGGACAAAAGGGATTTTTGTAGAATAGATTTGTAAAGTAAGTTTATGGTAAAGGGAAAGTTAATTCAGGTATAAATAACAACAGTAAATAACTTTATGCATACGCAAAACTTCAGCATATTAGATAATTACGTCGGTAAAAAGTGCAGTCATTAGGTTTACTACTTTGCAATTGGTTATTGGTGAAATGCGCGGACTGAAGCGGGAGAGTGTTGTTTTGCGATTGGCTGTTGAGTAAACAGACCAATGGAAGAGCAGTATTCTTCGCGCGCCTTTCTCTGCTGGTAGAGAAGACAGAGAATTCTGGAGAGGAGTAGCCGGCCGGGGTGGCCGGGCGGTTCTAGGCGCTACAGCCTGGAACTGCGCGACCGCTACGGTCGCAGGTTCGAATCCTGCCTCGGGCATGGATGTCTGTGATGTCCTTAGGTTGCTTAGGTTTAAGTAGTTCTAAGTTCTAGGGGACTGATGACCTTAGAAGTTAAGTCCCATTGCGCTCAGAGCCAATCTAGAGAGTAGTCAGAAGCCTAGCCATGAAAGAGATCGGACATGTGTAGTAGTAGTTCCGATGGAAATGACAAGTTGCCGGATCTAGCAGTGTTTCATACATCAAAAGTGTTGGGAAGCGACGGCATAATTATTGCAATGTGTGTGTAGAAATTTCGGAATTTTTAAGTGAATTTTGTGACGAGAAAAGACGTATATTGCGCGTGGCGTATTCAGCAGGTCGGTGGCTAAGAACTGTGACTGCATTAGGTACCGACAGACTTAATATTTGGCGAGCATTCTCAATCAAAAACAATCAGTATTTTTGTAACTATTACGTTTTCGGGAAATGCAACAACATAAACTTGCTAACGTGAGTGAAAGGGATTGCGAGTGACTGTGTTAAGACTAGCACGGGCTTGGCAGTGATACTTGTTCACCTAAGTTTCAGAATATATTAATTGAGGACAAAACTTCTAACCTTTCATTTCGTGTGAAAATTTTCTCCCGAAACGTAGATTAGTGACTTTAATTGCAGCCTGGTTCACGTCGAAGCACAGTAGGTTTCACTCGGCTTCCCTACTGATGATCTGCTGAGACAATGCTCACAGGTAGGTGCAGGTCCGTCGTAAAGGGACGGAAAGAACCGCGCCGCCGCAACGTATCTCTGTATTTGAATAGGCATGCCTATACCAGTTTCTCTGGCGCTTCAGTGTACTTTTAAACGCGCTGTAGAGCTGACCTGGTTGTGGGCGGCGGCGCCTTCCCGCGCCGCGGCGGCGACGCCTGGACGCGCTTGGAGGGCCGCAGCGGCGGGGGCGGCGTCTCGGAGGAAGTGTCGGTGGCGACGCTGCGGCAGCTGACCACCGGCGCCGCCTCCAGCGCGCCGCGCACCGCCTCCAGCTGCCGCCTGGCGTCCTCCAGACGCCGAGCAGCCCCCTCCGCCTCGGGGGGCGGCGTCGGAGGCGACGGGGGCGGGACCGGAGCCCGCGGGGGCGAGAGGGCGCGCACCGCCTCCAGGTCGGCCAGCTGCCGCCGCTGCGCCCGCAGCGCCACCTCGGCCTGTTGCAGGGCCGCCGCCGACAGGCAGCGCGGGGGCGGCGGGGGCGGCCTCGTCTCCTGCGGCACGCCACAGAGCCGCCAGTCACTCCAGTGCGCTCCACATTCGCTACGAAATAGGATGTCAAATCAAACACCTTTCAGCCGTCAATTTTCAATCTTATTTTATTTGGCAACCAGTTTCAGCCTTTTACTACGCCATCTTCAGGCTCATGACCGATGCGTTGGAAGAATCTACCTCGGTTGTGATCAAAACAGGGGCCAGCAATACTGGTATTAGTAGATATTTGCTACAGTGATCACTTCAGCCATCATCTACCGACCGTTGGCCCCTTTTTTGATCGCCGGCCGGAGTGGCTGAGCGGTTCTAGGCCCTTCAGTTTGGAACCGCGCGACCGCTACGGCCGCAGGTTCGAATCCTGCCTCGGGCATGGATGTGTGTGATGTCCTCAGAAGTTAAGTCTCATAGTGCTCAGAGCCATTTGAACCATTTGTTTTGATCACGACCGAAGTAGATTCTTCCTACACGTCAGTCAGGAGCCTGAAGATGGCCTTAGTACAAGGCTGAAACTGGTTGCCAAATAAAATAAGGGTGAAAATTGACGGCTGAGAGATGTTTAATGTGACATCCTCTGTCGAACAGCCGAGTCCCGCAACCATCCTTAATAAGACGGAAATACAGAGACTTGCAACGAATGGCTTAAGTCGCAACGTAAGGCTCTCACCATACCATGCGATTTACTCTGATAGATAACATTCGAATAATACTAGCAAAGGAAATTGCAAAGTTACAAGAAGCGATAAACGATATGGAAGATTAGCGTGTTGAAGAAGGATTCGAAATAAATGTGGCGAAAACAGAAATGATGGTAATCAGAAATAGAGAAAGAACACCTGCATCAGCCGAGATCTTCATACGGGAGGGAAAATTGAAAATCGTACTAGACTTCAAATACCTAGGGGTCACAATACAAACAACTGCAAAATGTTTCACAAAACATGTAACAGAGAAAGCAATGCAAGCAGTAATGGCAGTACATGAAATACAAAACATCAGATCGCTTAGCGTAGAGATACCAGTGGCACTGTTCAGAGCCAAAATCTTCCAAATACTGACGTACGGCATAGAAATTATCGGACCGCGTCTTATAGAGGAAAACATAACGATCTGCCGGCCGCTGTGACCGGGCGGTTCTAGGCGCTTCAGTCGGGAACCGCGCTGCTGCTACAGTCGCAGGTTCGAATCCTGCCTCGGGCATGGATGTGTGTGATGTCCTTAGCTTAGTTAGGTTTAAGTAGTTCTGAATCTAGGGGACTGATGACCTTAGACGTTAAGCCGGATAATGCTTAGACCCATTTCAACCTAACGATACTAGAAAGAGTGAAGGCGGACTATATAAAGAAAGCAGTAGGAGTGTCCAAAACAACACGATCCAGACTTGTGCACCTGCTGGCGCGGGAACCTTTCCTCACTGAAGACCTACGGACAAACCTGATGCTACGCATGAGCAGCGCTTTGGAAAGTCTACTTAAAACAATGAAGGAAAAAAGGGAAGACGTACCTCCAGAATTTTACAGCACAGGCTCCATGACTGACCGAACATGGACAAACGACAACTTCCAAATGAGACACGTGACCATCACAACGGCAATCCCATGGTTTCCACCACCTTATTGGCAACGACACATCGTATCATGAACTAAATGCAATGTGTGAGTGTTAACTGTGTCATCAGATATGCAAACGTTACGATATAGAACCCTGTACCAAAAGGACACGGTCAACAAGTGACTGTGCAATTCACAGTATTGTCGCAGAAGAAGCTGAGTAGCAGAGTCACCGTGGTGTAGTGGTTATGATACTACACTGTTGCAGTGTCTCGATATACTGGCACCATTTTATGAAGTCCTCTGCTGTCGAAACCTCCTTCAGGAGTAGGGCTTGATACATGTCCTCAGGAACACCCTTCATGAGATGTGCAGCCTTATCTTCCTCCTTCATCCTAGGATCCACTATTTTACACACCTCCAAGACGTCTTGAATGAAGGATGCTGTAGTTTCTCCTGGACGCTGTGCCTGCACTTTAATTTATCTTCAGCCTGGCACTTCTGTCGTTTAGTGTCGCAAAAATACTTGCACAGTTCCGCCTGGAACACTTCTCCTCGTTGTTCTCATACCGTTGTTTGGCAGTGCCCTCCAAGTAGAAAAATACGTCAATCAAACACACGGTGTCATCCCATTTGTTAAATTTGGCTATACACTCGTATACTTTCAGCCACTTGTTTGGGTTTTGGCCATCGTCACCAGAGAACCGGGATGGATGCCTCATGTGGTGGCACACAGATTCTGTCACCGTAACTTCCTCTTCTTCTTCCGTCTCCAGTAGATTGCGATCGCGGGTTTCTCGCCACGTAAACGCCGGCTCTTTCGTGGCCTGATGGGAGCCAGTGTGTCGTCGATAACGTGCGCTGTCACAAGTTCCAGTACCCAGCGCCTCCACCAGAATAATGTCACGTAGAAGAAGGTGTATTTAGATGAATGACGAACACTAACTTCACTTAACGAAAGCTTATTCAGCACTTCCACGTACAAGAGCGCGGAGCGAACTGCCTCTGACCAGAATACATAATGTATATATACAGTTACAGAACATTCCAGCACAATTATTCTTGACGTTTTTGGATACTTCTAGAAAGTACTCGAATCGAATATAGAAATTAAAATTTTGCAGTTCAGGTGGGTTTTGAACTTACGACCCTCCATGCAACAGTCTAGTATGACAACCACTACAGCACAGTGACTGTGCTACTCACAAGACAACTTCCCCATCACATTCCCCTCAGATTTAGTTATAAGTTGGCACAGTGGATAGGCCTTGAAAAACTGAACAGAGATCAATCGAGAAAACAGGAAGAAGTTGTGTAGAACTATGAAAAAATAAGCAAAATATACAAAATGAGTAGTCCATGCGAAGATAGGTGGCAACATCAAGGATGATCTGAACTCAGGAGCGCCGTGGTCCCGTGGTTAGCGTGTGCAGCTGCGAAAGGGGACGTCCTTAATTCAAATCTCCCCTCAAGTGGAAAATTTTTCTTTATTTTCGCAAAGTTATGATCTGTCCATTCATTCATTGACGTCTCTGTCCACTGTAATAAGTTTAGTGTCTGTGTTTTGCGACCGCACCGCAAAACCGTGCGATTAGTAGACGAAAGGACGTGCCTCTCCAATGGGAACCGAAAACATTTGATCGCAAGGTCATAGGTCAACCGATTCCTCCACGGGAAAACACGTCTGATATATTCTATACGACACTGGTGACGGCATGTGCGTCACATGACAGGAATATGTTGTCGACCTACCTAACTTGTACACTTGGCGAATGGGTAAAAAGATTCTTCTACATTCCCCGACTTAGGTTTGCTTGTGGATGTGAGAATTACTCCCAAAAAAGTGATGAAAACATAAGAGTTTGTCACATAAACTGCAACAAATGAATCCAACAGTTTCACAGTCGCACAATTTTCCCTGTGCTCTGTCAAAACATGTCTTTAACGTTTTCAAATTTTGCCGTGTGTAGACCGTCAAATCCTGCCTGCATATGTCCAAGCAAATCTGAACATGTCCTGGAATTTTGGAGAGCGGTTTTGATTATGTGTGAGTGCCTGAACTTTGATAATTGTCTGAAAATAAAAAAATAAAGTTTTACGCTCGAAGGAAGACTTGAACCATGGACCTCTCTTTCCACAGCTGCTCACGCTAACCACGGGACCACGGCGCTCCTGATCTCATATTCATCCTTGATGTTGCCTATCTTCGCATGGGCTACTCAGTTTCTATATTTTGCTTATTTTTTTCATAGTTCCACACAACTTCTTCCTGTTTTCTCGATTGATCTGTGTTCAGTTTTTCAAGGCCTATCCACTGTGCCAACTTATAACTAAATCTCAGGGGGGTGCGATGGGGAGGTTCCCCTGTCAGTTTCTTCTGCGTCAATAGGTAAAATTTCTAGTTTCGTTTGTTATTATCATTGTACTTTGCATTTCTATGCCCATTTGGTTGCAATAAACTTATTATAAGAAGCTGACAGGTGGTGCCACACTTCAAACTGCAAGGCCAACAGCCAGTCACATTTACGTGACCAACGCCTATACTCGACGTCAACGTGCGATAAGCACTCAGAGACAGCAGGCGGCAGCGTTTGTTTTTTTTCCATTATTGATTTTCAATTCCCCCCGAAGGGGGCGAGCTGGCAGCAGCTTAGTACGCTGTTCTACAGCCAACAGACTTTTATTTTAAAAAGCGGGAGAAGAAAAGAAACAAGAAAAACAGGCGATAAAATGGTGACGTCAAATGTAAAATGGCGGAAAAATGCGGAAAGTTAAAATAGAAAGCAAAAGGGGTTGGCAACGTTAATAAAAGACACAGGAATCAGACAAGTAACATAGCACACACACAATTAAAAAACACGGCGACAGTCTGGTTTCTGTTCGCAAGAGATAAAAGGCACACTCAGTGACAGTATGATGGCCGTTCGCAAACTTCCCAAAAAACACAACACGGAATACCCACTGTAAAACACTCAATGTAGAACACTGCACGAAAGTGGCGGCACAAAGATGACACTCCCGAGCCAAAGACAGATGGGGGGGGGGGGGAAACTGGAGGAGGGGGAAGAACAAGGAGGGAGGATGCAAAAAAACGAAAAAGGGGGGGAGGAACCAAGGAGGGAGAGGACTAATAAAGGGGGAGAAGGGCAGACGCAAGAGGGCAGACGCAAGAGGGAATGAGAGGAGGCAGAGCAGGGAAATGTAAAAGGACTCGGGGGAGAGAAGGGGTCAAAGAGAGGGGAGGTGGGGAAGAAAGAGGATGGAAGGGGGGGAGAGGGAGCCTGGGAAAAGGACAGAGGAAAGGAGGGGGAGTGAGGATCAGAGTTGATAGGAGGGATAAATGGAGGGAGAGAGGACATGATCCGGGAGGGGGAGTTGATGGAAGCCACCTTGGGAAAGGAGATGTAGGGTGTAGAGATGGGGGGTAGGGGGGACAGCGGCAGCGCTAGCAGTAGAGGGTATATAAATGAGCTGGGGGACGCGGAAAACACTGCAGTCGTTGCCATAATGCGGTCACGGATCGATTATCTGCCATCTAAAACGGTCCGCAGCTCGTGGTCGTGCGGCAGCATTCTCGCTTCCCACGCCTTGGTTCCCGGGTTCGATTCCCGGCGGGGTCAGGGATTTTCTCTGTGGTGTCACCGCCAGACACCACACTTGCTAGGTGGTAGCTTTAAATCGGCCGCGGTCTATTAGTACATGTCGGACCCGCGTGTCGCCACTGTGTGATCGCAGACCGAGCGCCACCACAAGGCAGGTCTCGAGATACGGACGAGCACTCGCCCCAGTTGTACGGACGACGTAGCTAGCGATGTACACTGACGAAGCCTCGCTCATTTGCATAGTTAGAATAGCCTTCAGCTAAGTCAATGGCTACGACCTAGCAAGGCGCCATTAGTAACATTGCATGTATCTAAAGAGTCTCACTTGTATCGCCACAATCTCCAGATGTACCAAAAGGATGGATTAAAGTTAAGTATTCCAGAAGCTACGTACTTTTCTTTATAGCATTCATTACGTATCCTGTTTCAGACCTCACGCCCATCTGCGTGAGCGTAGTGCGTGCCTTTCGGCTTCCTCTCATTGTGTCTAGGCTGTCTTATCTAGACACAACATTCTCTGCCTCGTGATGACTGGGTGTTGTGTGATGTCCTTAGGTTAGTTAGGTTTAAGTAGTTCTAAGTTCTAGGCGACTGATGACCATAGATGTTAAGCCCCATAGTGCTCAGAGCCATTTGAACCATCTAAAAGGGCACCATTATTCGCTTTTCGGCGAAGGGTAGATGTTCGTAGTAATTGATTGAAAGTCATCGAGTAAAACAAAAGTGACTTCTGGCGTTCCGCAAGGTAGCGTTATAGGCGCTCTTCTGTTCCTCATCTATATAAACGGTTTAGGAGACAATCTGAGCAGCCTTCCAAGGTTGTTTGCATATGATACTGTCGTTTATCGACCAGTAGTCATCAGAGAATCACAACAAGTTGCAAAACCATTTAGAAAAAATACACGACTGGCCATTAAAATTGCTACACCACGAAGATGACGTGCTACAGACGCGAAATTTAACCGACAGTAAGAAGATGCTGTGATATGCAAATCATTAGCTTTTCAGAGCATTCACAAAAGGGGGCAGCGGTGGCGACACCTACAACGTGCTGACACGAGGAAAGTTTGCAACCGATTTCTCATACACAAACAGCAGTCGACCGGCGTTGCCTGGTGAAACGTTGTTGTGATACCTCGTGTAAGGAGGAGAAATGCGTACCACCACGTTTCCAACTTTGATAAAGGTCGGATTGTAGCCTATCACGATTGCGGTTTATTGTGTCGCGACATTGCTGCTCGCGTTGGTCGAGATCCAATGACTGTTAGCAGAATATGGAATCGGTGGGTTCAGCAGGGTAATACGGAACGCCGTTCTGGATCCCAACGGCCTCGTATCACTAGCAGTCGAGATGACAGGCATCTTATCCGCATGCCTATAACGGATCGTGCAGCCACGTCTCGATCCCTGAGTCAACAGATGGGGACGTGTGAAAGACAACAACCATCTGCAGGAACAGTTCGACGACGTTTCCAGCAGCATGGACTATCAGCTCGGAGACCATGGCTGCGGTTACCCTTGACGCTGCATCACAGACAGGAGCGCCGGCGATGGTGTACTCAACGACGAACCTGGGTGTACGAATGGCAAAACTTCATTTTTTCGAATGACTCCAGGTTCTGTTTACAGCATCGTGATGATCGCATCCGTGTTTGGCGACATCGAGGTGAACGCACATTGGAAGCGTGTATTCGTCGTCGCCATACTGGCGTATCACCCGGCGTGATGGTATGGGGTGCCATTGGTTACACGTGTCGGTCACCTCTTGTTCGCATTGACGGCACTTTGAACAGTGGACGTTTTATTTAAGATGTGTTACGACCCGTGGCTCTACCGTTCATTCGATCCCTGGCAAACCCTACATTTCAGCAGGATAATGCACGACCGCATGTTGTAGGTCCTGTACGGGCCTTTCTGGATACAGAAAATGTTCCACTGCTGCCCTGGCCAGCATGTTCTTCCGATCTCTCACCAATTGAAACCGTCTGGTCAATGGCGGCCGAGCAACTGGCTCATCACAATACAGCAGACACTACTCTTGATGAACTGTGGTATCGTGTTGAAGCTGCATGGGCCATCCAAGCTCTGTTTAACTCAATGCCCAGGCGTGTCAAGGCCAGAGGTGGTTGTTCTGGGTACCGATTTCTCAGGATCTATGCACCCAAATTGCGTGAAAATGTAATCACATGTCAGTTCTAGTACAATACATTTGTCCAATAAATACCCGTTTATCATCTCCATTTCTTCTTGGTGTAGCAATTTTAATGGCCAGTAGTGTATCTGTATGGTGGGAAGATTGCCAATTGACCGTAGGCAATGAAAAGTATGAGATCATCGACGTGAATGCTGAAAGGAATCAATTAAACTTCGTTTATACGATAAATCAATCAAATCTGAAGGCTGCAAATTCAAATAAATACCTACGAATGATGATTACGAACTAATTAAATTAGGACGAACACACAGAAAATGTTGTGGGGAAGGCAAATCAAAGACTGAGTTTCATTGGCAGAACACTTAGAAAATGTAACAGATGTACTAAAGAGACTGCCTACGTTACGCTTGTCCGTCCTCTTTTGGAGTACTGCTGCGTCGTGTGGGATCCTTACCAGACAGGATTAGCGGAGTACAAAGAAGAGCAGGACGTTTCGTATTACCGAGAAATAATGGAGAGAGTGTCACGTGCAAGACACAGTGTTTGTGGTGGACGTCATTAAAACAAAGGCGTTTTTCTTTGCGTCGGGATCTTCTCATGAAGTTTCAATCCTCAACTTTCTCCTCCGGATGCGAAAATATTCTGTTGACGCCGACCTGCATAGAGAGGTCATCATAATACAGTAAGGGAAAACAAAGCTCGCACGGAAAGATTCAAATGTTAATTTTTTCCGCGTGCTGTTCGACAGTGGAACTATTGTGAAGGTGGTTCAATGAACACTCTGCCAGGCACTTAAGGGGGGCAGGACGTCAAACGGGCCGACTTGTAGCAGGAGAGGCACCACAGGACATTTTAATTTCCACTGTCTATACTTTTACAAGTGAATTCATAAGACTTTGTCAGCATGACTAGGAAGGATTCAGGATTCACACTCGTAGCAGCGGAAGTTCAGAAACATAACAAAATAATTTTTTTTACATGTGAAATTTCATCTTTTTTTCAGTTACTATTGGCTGCATTTGTTGCTATAGGTACACTTTTCTTCATAAGTAAAGAGACTGTTCGATGAATTTTGCACAGCATACAAACCATACTTACAGGTGTCTGAAACTCTAGAATCTATTAAATTTATGAGAAAATGAATGAGCTGTTACGTTTTAAACTTTATGTTTAGAAAGTTTATAGTTAATTATCTCAATTTTTACCACAGTTTTTAATAGATTTGGTAAATTCTAGAGTTTCAGACACCTGTAAGTATGGTTTGTATGCTGTGCAAAATTCATCGAAGAATCTCTCTTATTTGCGAAGAAAAATATAACTATAGCAACAAATGCAGCCAACAGTAAGTGAAAAAATGATGAAATTTCATATCGAAAAAAAAATTATTTTGTTATGTTTTTGCACTTCCACTGCTATGAGTGTGAATCGTGAATCCTTCCTGGTCATGCTGACAAAGTTTTACGAATTTTTTTGTAAACGTATAGACAGTGGAAATTAAAATGTCCTGTGGTGCCTCTCCTGTTCCAAGTCGGCCCGTTTGACGTCCTGCCCCCCGTAAGTGTGATTCGCAGAGTACCCATGTAGGTGTAAATGTAGATGTGGAAGCATTTCCAAAACGGCTGAGTTTGTGAACTGTTCGAGTGCCGCTATCCAAAATCGGCGCCAAGGCAACTGTGGTTCACAACAGGTGACAGATGAAATGTTTCCGCAGTTGCGAATACGAGCAACCATCAGCTGTCTAATGGAATGTGCCGGACTGGGACTCAAACCCAGGGTTCCCGTCTACCGTGAGCGGTCACCTTACCATTAGGCTGTCCGAGCAAGACTCAGCGCTAGACCCAAACATCCTCATGTCGTCAAACTACATGTCCGTGAGTCGTGTTGGATAGACTAACGGTAAGGCGACCGCTCAAGATAGACGGAAAACCAGAGTTCGAGTCTCCGTCCGACAATTTTGGTACTCGTCGTTCCATTATACAGCTGACGATTCTCCATATTCTCAACTGTGAATACAGTTCACATCTTACACAATGGACGTAGCCGCTGCGGTGGCTGTTCCTTTACACATGCATGCATGTCCGATCGAACACTGCGCCGTAGTCCTGAACAACAAAGGCATTGCAATACTGTACAGATGACGGGGCTGAACGATGGCTGTGGCCTACGGGCGAACAGTCGTGCAACTGCAGAGCTGACTTCCCAGATAAAGCAAGAGGCTGCCAGCAGGGTCTCCCCAACGACCGTTCAGCAAACGTTTTTGTTTATGGGCCACCCCGACAGGCGACTGGTTCGTGCACTGACTGTTGTTCATCGGCGACGAAGGCTGCAATTTGCACGCCAGTGCCGCAAATGAACGTCCACCGAGTAGCGACACGTGACCTTCTCATATGAATCGTGTTTTAGGCTACATCGGACTCTGTAACAATCGTGTTAAGGGCCCAGGCCGCAGGAGGGAGCCTTATGGTCTGGGGAATGCTTTCGCGGAATTCCTTGGGCGATCTCGTCATTCAGGAAAGCACTATGGGCCAAAACGAGCATTAATTCGTCCTCGGGGACCGTGTCCACCACTATATGCAGTCTGTTTCTTCTTGGAATAATGGCATCTACCATCAGGACAACGCAACGTGTCACACAGCTTATAACGTTCGTGCGTTGTTCCCAGGTGAGTTTACGGTACTACCCTGGCCACCAAACTCCCCAGAGTTAAGCCGAGTCGAGAATGTGTGTGGCCAGCTGGTTCAGGCTGGTCACGGCCCTGGAGCCGGCGCCTTCCAGCACCTCACTGACCCTCTCCCTGCACGGCTCGCGGCGGTCTGCGCTTCAAAAGGCGGTCACCAGTGTGTGGAAGACCTCCGTCCGGGCCTCTCGCAGGGCCTCTGTGCTTCTCTGCCGGCTCCGCTACTGTTGTGTTGGCAGAAGAGCCAACACCGTATTACTACAGGAGGCCGAAATGCACGGGTCTTAGCTCATGCAGGCTGGCGTGAGGAGGGAAGAACTATACTGACGTGAGGTCTGGAACATGACAAGGAATTAGAATTCAGAAAGCGGACGTAATTAGTTTCATACTCAACTTTAATCAATAAATGATGAACGTCGCTCTTGACGGTACATGATTCACGATATTATCTGTTCAGAATACATTCTTGAATATAGTACTTATAGTAACTGAATATGGCGCCTTGCTAGGTCGTAGCAAATGACTTATCTGAAAGCTATGCTAAACTGTAGTCTCGGCAAATGAGAGCGTATTTTGTCAGTGAACCATCGCTAGCGAAGTCGACTGTACAACTGGGGCGAGTGCTAGGGAGTCTCTCTAGACCTGCCGTGTGGCGGCGCTCGGTCTGCAATCACTGATAGTGGTGACACGCGGATCCGACGTATACTAACGGACCGCGGCCGATTTGAAGGCTACCACCTAACAAGTGTGGTGTTCAAAAAATGGCTCTGAGCACTATGGGACTTAACATCTATAGTCATCAGTCCCCTAGAACTTAGAAGTACTTAAACCTAACTAACCTAAGGACAGCACACAACACCCAGTCATCACGAGGCAGAGAAAATCCCTGACCCTGCCGGGGATCGAACCCGGAAACCTGGGCGTGGGAAGCGAGAACGCTACCGCACGATGTGGTGTCTGGCGGTGACACCACAGCTACCTACTCTGTCGCGAGGACCCACCTCGGTGTCACTCTGGCTCTCATATGACTGTCGTCCACGTCTTGCCGGACCGCCCACTTTTAGCCGCTCTGCGGCAGACTTCTAAACTTGCCAGCACCCCACATCGGTGTTGGGCGGCAATGCCTCAACAGCAGATTTAGTTCTACCTTTTATTCGTGAGCTGGGGTTTTTAACGTACTATCTAAGGGAGGGATTTTAGCCTTCTCTCTGAGGTCGCCACCCTCCCTCCATTTTAACTCTGTCGCACTTCGCATTTGTTTGTCTTTGTGGTCGTCTTTTCCCTAGATGTGTTCACCTCGCCTTGTCTTTTTGGGATGGACATTTTAATGTGTTGCAGAGTGGTTGGCTCATCCTCTTTTATTATTGTGATCAGCCAGCCCAGACCATCTGGTCTCTGGTTTTAATACCTTCTACTTTTCCTTGTGGTGTATGTTTTCCCCATTTTTGTTCATTCCATTCGGTTTCTTTTTACGTGTGGTGTTGGATGTTTCTGTACCTCGAGCCTTGCTTGCGTCAGGGAAAAGGGACTGATGACCCTGTAGTTTGGTGCCTTTACACCCCGAACTAGCCAGCTGGTTACCGTAGATTTCAACTCGGTAGACGAGGACCGCTCACACCTCTAATAAAAGGCGTGAAGAGTCCACGTCTGTCGAGTAGTAGTCAGTGGAAACCAGTTGCATGAACGAGTCCCCTAGTCAGAAGGTGGTTATTCAGGCGTTCGACTGGTGCTCATGTAAACGTCACTGGGCAGTGTACTATACTCTATTAGAGTGTAGGAGATGAGGTACTGGCGGAACAAGACTGCGCCCAAACAAGCCATGAACCCCAACAGTACCAGTCTCGTAAACTGACATACGCCCAGGAGAGCGGTGTGCTGGCCACATGCCCCACCATATCTGCATCCCGTGACGTCTTTGGGCCCAGGATGACACGGCTGGCGGTCGCCACAGTTGGGCAGAAGAAAAGCTTGAGAAGAATCTGACATAGACTAATCAACTGGAGCCGGCCGTTGTGGCCGAGCCGTTGTAGGCGGTTCAGTCTGAAACCGCGTGACCGCTACGGTCGCAGGTTCGAATCCTGCCTCGGGTACGGATGTGTGTGATGTCCTTAGGTTAGTTAGGTTTAAGTAGTTCTAAGTTTTAGTGGACTGACGACCTCAGACGTTAAGTCCCATACTGCTCAGAGCCATTTGAACAATTTTTTAATCAACTGGAGAGCGACTATACGTTTTACATAAATTTTTATGCAACTGTCGTGATGACCAAAGTTTAGATTAGCGGCTTCGGCTATGGAATAACCGTCTTCAGAATCTACAATAGAATTAAAAGACGGAAGCATTACAGTCTACTTGATTAAGAGGTTAAAAAACGAAACAGAAATAATAATATAAACGTAATATACCTCTCATTATGCTGCAGTGTGGCAAGTCATAAAGATGTAGATATCTGAGCAGTTTGGAGGAATTTGAAATTGTCGGCAATAAGAGCCAGCAAGTAAGGTGGCAACGGCCTTTCACCTTACATGGGTCCATTTAACGTGACACTGTAAGTTTTGTTGGAGTAATACTCTAAATTACGGTGTAGGAAATCTATGTGGAAACGCGTCGGCACGCGAGAATTCAGCGATTTTATAATTATGAGATTTTGCGGAAAGGCAGTGCGCGAGACAGAGCTCGCCCACCTCCCCGGCTAGCCGCCGAAGGCCACAGCCTGACGGTATGAATGATGAACTGGGGAAGTTCTGTAATCCGTTTAGAGAGGCCACTGCGGCCGCCAGCCTCTGAGGGACGCGCGGCTGCAGGTGTTCACCAAAACAGAGCAGTGGATAGCTGGACGGGCTTTCCTGTGCTTGCTCTCGCCTGTGTCCCACTAATTTTACGCCTTCGAGTAATTCAAGTGGGGCAGGCCAGGAGTTCCGAATAACAAACTTTCTATGCAAGAATCTGTGTTCGCTACGACCGGGAATCTTGCCGGGAAAACCTCGAGTGGTCTCTTGGGAGAAAACTTCCAGTAAACGTGTTATTGGCCACAGCTGTGGTTCTTCCCAGCCGGCGAGGGCGGAGTTTACTTGTGAAATTTTGTAGAAATAAAAGAATTGTGGAAAAGAGTTCTATTCCCAGGCCGTACATTGGTCGGCACTGGCAAACTGGGTATTTTGAGAGCTTCTAGTGGTGTGATTCGATCGGTATCAGTTGATGTGAGAAAGCAAAGGTGAAGAGCGATCTTGCTGGACTCTCGGTAGAGGTCTTTCATTCTGGGCTCTCGTACCGAGAGGACGGAGGACGTCAGCCGCACCAGCTCATTGCTCACGGAAACATTGTTGCAATTGGAGAAGTTTACGGACAGCAGACTGTTGTTCGAGTATTGTAGGAGTGTACTTTCCGAGACGCAGCACGCCGACCGCACGGCCGCGCCGTCGCCGTCGGAGACCGCCGCTGCAGCAGGAACATTACCGTGAGATCGCTCCCGCTTCGGCCTGTGTTAGGAGTAACGTTCAATAGTTGGATCAATTACAATTTCTGTTTACACAGAGGTTTCACAGTACTTTGCAGTGTAGTGGTTCTTCTTATATAAATTATAAGAGATCGCGTTTTGGACCGATTTTAACACAGTTACTGCGAATGCCAGTTAGGAGGATAACTTGTAAATTGTTCATTGTGCTTTATTCGGCATTGATCTGAATGTTATAACAAAATTATTGAGATTCAGTACGGCCTTTACTTTCAGTAGTTGATCCTGAATTCACCTTTTTTGCTTTATTTTATTTTTGTGTACGTCTTTAGTGTCATTGAACACCCTAAGTGTTCGTGATCGTTCAAGTTTGGAAGTAAAAATAGGTGTGATTTATCGACAACACTACCACCGCAGATTAATTAGGGGTGATAGCGCCACATTTAAATCTAGCGTTATCCATTTTTGCGTACAGTTCCACTCCCAAGTTCTCTGTAAGTTGTTTGTCAGGGGGCGAAGACACGCAAAAACCAGAGACAAGCAACGGATGGGATGTTACAAGCATTCCGGTCGTGTCCTTAACGGGCAAAGTGATTTCAACCATTTATTCGGAAATTTTTGAAGAATTTAACTCCTCACGTTTGAGCTCCTAGTGTGAATTGTCAGAGAATGTCGTCGCAGGGTCGCAGAGGCCAACCTATACTGGCGCGCTGTATGAGGTCAGGGCGCAGGGGTCAGCGCGCCTCTCCCTCGAAGGACGCCCGCTACGCTGAACGGCACATCAAGCACTGCAGCCGAGATAGACCGGCACGGACCTGCGGCCAGCCCGCGCTAGCTACCGATGAACGCTGTACTTCACTGTCGTACCACCATCAATTATGCTATCTGCTTTATTTATTTCTTGAAACTTCCCTGTAATTCACTCTTTTCTGTCATTCCACGTCCGATTTCATTTTCATTTTTATTACTTATTTTCCTAACCGCAATACGAACTGGAATATGTGAAGCAGACTAATATACGAGGCGTGTGAGAAAAGTAATGAGACTGACTTTCCTATCTGGGAATTTTTTTTAAAGAACAATTCTGCCCCCTTGAAAGTAATTTCTTCCGGCAGCTATATACCGGCAGAATCGTTGTTCCCCGCCTTGGTGGCAGCGCTTAAGGACTTCAATTCATAGGACCTTTAACAGTCACAATGTCTTCATGTTCTAGATAATTCTAAAGTGGCGTCCTTTTAACAGATCTCTCAGTTTCGGGAAAAGAAAAAAGTTACAGGGACTCAGTTCAGGTGAGTGTAGTAGCTGTGGAACAACAGCTATACCTTTTCAGGTGAAAAATTCCGATGGCAGTGGCCGAATGACATGGGGCGTTGTCACGATTCAGCATCCTCTTGTCTGCAATGTCCGGCCTCACTCGATTCACCCTTTTCCTGGGCCTATCAAGGACATCTTAGTAAAACGCTTGATTAAGGAGGGTTTACTGTTTTTGACCCGAAAAAAGCATGTTCTTTGAGAATTTTTTTCTCGTGATGAGTTATAGATATCAAAGTCAAATTTGGTCAAAATGTTTATTGGTATTTCCTCTATAAACTGGAATTTTTCGAGTGGAAATGTCGAAGAGCAAAGGCAGAAGTGCCGTCGAAACGAAACAAAATTTCGATGTTGACCTCCACGCGCGGTATGTCACAGGTCAGCCGGCTCGTCTGAAATCAGAATCGAGTTCACGTTAGCGAAATCTGTAAGATTCTTTAGGACTTGTACCTCGATTAAGTTATTTAGACCATAGGAAACAAAATGGCAGCCATTTGAAAAAAATAGGTGTTTTTCATCGATTTTTCGACTTCGTCGGCCAAGTAAAAATATTTATAGTTGATGGATCGGAATAAAAGTGGTACAACTCCTAGACAATTTAGTTAACTTCGTCGGAAACAAAGAATCGTGCCAATCGGTTCAGTAGATTTGAAGTTACCATACCGCGCTAAAAAAAAAAAAAAAAAAAGTCATTTTGAGGAAAACGCGTTTGAAGTTTAGACTACATATAAATGCAATATTATGCAACGTACATTCAATCTGCTATTCCGGATCCATAAACTAATCCTTTCTCT
This sequence comes from Schistocerca americana, assembly GCF_021461395.2. NCBI lineage: Eukaryota > Metazoa > Arthropoda > Insecta > Orthoptera > Acrididae > Schistocerca > Schistocerca americana. The sequence goes on from NC_060127.1 coordinate 201,864,121, forward strand.
TCCTCATAGAGGGCGTTCTGCTCGATCTGGGCCATCCTGCGCTGCTCCAGAGCCGCTCGTACGGCCGGTGACAAGCGGTTTTCGGCCGCTTGAATGCGGTGGTCGTCCGAATGCTTGGTGAACTGCGTCGAATAGAGTCCCAGGGTGACGTCCATCGTTGTCATAATCTTCAGAATTGCTGAATATCTTTCGTTGAAGCTGCTCACTGCCAGAAAAGTCGCAATCTCCACAGTCTTCGCACCAGAATGCAAATGCTTGGGGGCTAACTTCCAAACACAAGCGTTCAAACTTTCATTTCAATTTTGTGCGTTTCCTCCCAAGCACCGGTACAATAATTCGCCCTTCGAAAGAAAAAAACTGGTTTGTGAAAAAGGCCGATTTCAGGCAGGTGCATTTTTTTGTACAACCGCGAATAACAAACATTTCCGTTCCGTATTCGGAAAAACCGTTTCAGGGGTGGATTCTAAACACTTTTAAGGATCCAAAAATGCAATTTTAAAAAAGTCGATTTTCTGAACCGAAAGATAGTAAACTTCCCCTTAAGAGCACGCACACACACAACATTTCTTAATTTGAACGTCTCCGTGAGAGAGGTTCATCTTCAGCGTGTTCTCGGCCTTCCAAAACTGATATGTGTCAGCGAAAACTTATGCTCTTGATAAGAGCCTGTTTCAACTTTTCGAAGGTCCCACTAACGGATTCTCCAAGTCTGGCACAAAATTTGATGGCATAACCTTGCTCTAAATTCCACTGTTTCACTTTTATAACATACAACAAAAACACAACTTCACTGATGGCGCTCTCAAAAATCACATGACGGCTTTACGGAGCTGAATCTCGGACTGAGCATTTGGAAGGGATGAAGACACCGGTCTACACAAGGAGGACAACATAGGGTTGTCAGTCTCATTACGTTTCTTACACACCTCGTACATGTCCTCGAAGTTTCTTCCCTCTTACTACGGTATATTGATAAATTTCACTTATGGACCGTCTGACAGCAACTGAATAAAACACAATTTTAGTGCCATACGCGTTTCGCCTTTATTTTCTTCAAGGCATCATCAGTGGCCTGGAATATGTACATATGTTAGCTATTTTATTTACATTTTTGTCACTGTGCCTATAGGTTATAAACAGTTCTGGTGGTTGGTATTTCCTATTAAGTAGTAATGTTTTGAACTGTACTTACAGGTTGCGTAGAGAGTTTCTTACATATTACGCTCCTGTTGCATTTTTGGTGTTGTTCTTCTTCCTATGAGCGCCAATTTGCTGTTTTTCCACATTCCACAGCACTATGCACTGAACGTTTGTTTTTATGCAATGTTTTGGTTTCTGTTGTCGACTGTCAAATGTTTTTGCCAAAGATCGAATATTACTGCCAAACTTATGAGTGTAACTATTGAAGTATCTGTGGTCTGTTCGTGTATGCATTGTGTGTGCGTTTGTGTGTGTGTGAGTGTTTTTTGGTGTGGTATTAATTTAATTTAATTTTATTTTATAGTATTTATTTATTTATTTTTGTTTTTGTCCTGTGTATGTGTGTGTGTGTGTTTTGGTGTGATATATACTTTTTTGTGCTGTGTGTGTGTGTGTGTGTGTGTGTCTGTCTGTATTTTGGTGTTACATTGTTTGTTTGTTTTTTTTTCTTGGGTGGGGGGGCGGGGTCTGTGTGTGTGTGTGTGTGTGTGTGTGTGTGTGTGTGTGTGTGTGTGTCTGTCTGTATTTTGGTGTTATATATATATATATATATATATATATATATATATATATATATATATATATATAATATAAGTTATCATTTCCTTTATTAAGTGTAGTAGGGAGCCTGTGCTGATGTGTGTTTGTTCATTTATCACATGTTTGTTTTCTGCTATGGCTTTCTGGGTGTGGAAGTTTTCTTGCATTTGTATAAGATGTTTGTCATGGTTGCTTATTCTCATTATTTTCATTTCTTGTTACATGTTTGTAGGATGATGGTTGTAGTGTTTTAAATGCTCTGCAAATGTGGAATGGTTTCTTTCATACTTCCAACATCTGATATGTTCTTTGTATCTTGTTTCAAAATTCCTGCATGTCATGCATTCACACTTGAAAAAGAAAAAGAAAATCAAATAAATTTTCTTGACATTACAATTAAAAAACAAAATGGAAAACATACATTTAACATCTTTAGAAAACCAACAGCCACGGACACAATAATACATTCCACATCCAACCACCCCCAAAGCCAGAAACTTGCAGCACTAAGACACATGTTACATAGATTAAACAGAATCCCACTCAGCAAGAGAAACTATGAACAAGAAATGAACACGATCATACAAATAGCTAGGAACAACGGGTATGACACACATGTGGTACACAGGCTCAATCAAAAAATAAAAACACAAATAAAAAACAAACACAACAGTTCCACAATACAAAAGAACTCACAAGCTGAAAACTTACAAACACACTCAACAAACACACACAATGACAACACCACACAGAAAAGAACCAGATGGTACACCATGACCTACACGCATAAACTAACACACAGAGTTACAAACATCCTGAAGGGACAGGGCTTCAAAATAGCATATAAGCCTGGGCAAACCCTTCAATCACACCTAAGCCAGCCAGCTACCAAGAGAAACAAATTCCAACAATCAGGAATATACACTCCTGGAAATGGAAAAAAGAACACATTGACACCGGTGTGTCAGACCCACCATACTTGCTCCGGACACTGCGAGAGGGCTGTACAAGCAATGATCACACGCACGGCACAGCGGACACACCAGGAACCGCGGTGTTGGCCGTCGAATGGCGATAGCTGCGTAGCATTTGTGCACCGCCGCCGTCAGTGTCAGCCAGTTTGCCGTGGCATACGGAGTTCCATCGCAGTCTTTAACACTGGTAGCATGCCGCGACAGCGTGGACGTGAACCGTATGTGCAGCTGACGGACTTTGAGCGAGGGCGTATAGTGGGCATGCGGGAGGCCGGGTGGACGTACCGCCGAATTGCTCAACACGTGGGGCGTGAGGTCTCCACAGTACATCGATGTTGTCGCCAGTGGTCGGCGGAAGGTGCACGTGCCCGTCGACCTGGGACCGGACCGCAGCGACGCACGGATGCACGCCAAGACCGTAGGATCCTACGCAGTGCCGTAGGGGACCGCACCGCCACTTCCCAGCAAATTAGGGACACTGTTGCTCCTGGGGTATCGGCGAGGACCATTTGCAACCGTCTCCATGAAGATGGGCTACGGTCCCGCGCACCGTTAGGCCGTCTTCCGCTCACGCCCCAACATCGTGCAGCCCGCCTCCAGTGGTGTCGCGACAGGCGTGAATGGAGGGACGAATGGAGACGTGTCGTCTTCAGCGATGAGAGTCGCTTCTGCCTTGGTGCCAATGATGGTCGTATGCGTGTTTGGCGCCGTGCAGGTGAGCGCCACAATCAGGACTGCATACGACCGAGGCACACAGGACCAACACCCGGCTTCATGGTGTGGGGAGCGATCTCCTACACTGGCCGTACATCACTGGTGATCGTCGAGGGGACACTGAATAGTGCACGGTACATCCAAACCGTCATCGAACCCATCGTTCTACCATTCCTAGACCGGCAAGGGAACTTACTGTTCCAACAGGACAATGCACGTCCGCATGTATCCCGTGCCACCCAACGTGCTCTAGAAGTTGTAAGTCAACTACCCTGGCCAGCAAGATCTCCGGATCTGTCCCCCATTGAGCATGTTTGGGACTGGATGAAGCGTCGTCTCACGCGGTCTGCACGTCCAGCACGAACGCTGGTCCAACTGAGGCGCCAGGTGGAAATGGCATGGCAAGCCGTTCCACAGGACTACATCCAGCATCTCTACGATCGTCTCCATGGGAGAATAGCAGCCTGCATTGCTGCGAAAGGTGGATATACACTGTACTAGTGCCGACATTGTGCATGCTCTGTTGCCTGTGTGTATGTGCCTGTGGTTCTGTCAGTGTGATCATGTGATGTATCTGACCCCAGGAATGTGTCAATAAAGTTTCCCCTTCCTGGGACAATGAATTCACTGTGTTCTTATTTCAATTTCCAGGAGTGTATAAACTTGAATGTCAAAGTTGTGATGCAGTATACATAGGCATGATATGCAGGAATTTTCAAACAAGATACAGAGAACATATCAGATGTTGGAAGTATGAAACAAACCATTCCACATTTGCAGAGCATTTAAAACACATGGAACAAGAAATGAAAATAATGAGAATAAGCAGCCATGACAAACATCTTATACAAATGTAAGAAAACTTCCACATCCAGAAAGCCATAGCAGAAAACAAACATGTGATAAATGAACAAACACACATCAGCACAGGCTCCCTACTACACTTAATAAAGGAAATGATAACTTATATTATATATATATATATATATATATATATATATATATATATATATATATATATATAACACCAAAATACAGACAGACACACACACACACACACACACACACACATACACACAGACCCCGCCCCGCCCCCCCCCCCCAAAAAAAAAACAACATAACACCAAAATACAGACAGACACACACACACACACAGCACAAAAAGTATATATCACACCAAAACACACACACACACACATACACAGGACAAAAACAAAAATAAATAAATAAATACTATAAAATAAAATTAAATTAAATTAATACCACACCAAAAAACACTCACACACACACAAACGCACACACAAATGCATACACGAACAGACCACAGATACTTCAATAGTTACACTCATAAGTTTGGCAGTAATATTCGATCTTTGGCAAAAACATTTGACAGTCGACAACAGAAACCAAAACATTGCATAAAAACAAACGTTCAGTGCATAGTGCTGTGGAATGTGGAAAAACAGCAAATTGGCGCTCACAGGAAGAAGAACAACACCAAAAATGCAACAGGAGCGTAATATGTAAGAAACTCTCTACGCAACCTGTAAGTACAGTTCAAAACATTACTACTTAATAGGAAATACCAACCACCAGAACTGTTTATAACCTATAGGCACAGTGACAAAAATGTAAATAAAATAGCTAACATATGTACATATACCAGGCCACTGATGATGCCTTGCAGAAAATAAAGGCGAAACGCGTATGGCACTAAAATTGTGTTTTATTCAGTTGCTGTCAGACGGTCCATAAGTGAATTTTATCAATATACCGTAGTATTACGCGCAACTGAGGAGGACAGGACCACAAAAGTTGTTCTTCCCTCTTCTTCCTCTATAAATACCAATTAAAGTCATCACAATGTATGAACAACCACCCGGATTTAGAAGTCTGAAATGCCCTTCGGATTAATAATGACATTGGACCCACTCGCCTCGTCCGTGTTTTCTCTGAATCTGCCCTCCCTAAAGAGGGAGCCCTGATACACCACCACCGACACAGGGTCGAGTCTTCCAGATCCCATCCTCAGTCCTACCTCTGCCAGAACTGCCAACATTACAATGATCACCATACTGCAGATTGAAAAAATCCACCTACTTGTCCACACTGCAAAAATTCTCATTTTCTCAAACACTGGCCTGACCTAGCATCCCCTCCTATCCGCAGCACTTGCAACTCCCACCCTACGTAATCTGCGAAATGCAAAGGTAAGCCACAACCTGCCAAATCTGAGCTCACTGTCCCAATCCAGCCCACTGATAGCCACATTGATCCCAACAATTCCCTTCACCCAACTCCCACTGTTGAAGACATTATCAAACTCATGACAATCGTCATCCAAAACGTCCATCGAGTCTGACGTACACACACACACACACACACACACACACACACACACACACACACACACACACACACACACACATACCCAAAAATCTCCCTTGCTGCCTGCCCCATCTTCCATCCCGACACCCAAGCTACCTCCTCTACAACCAAGTCCACTCTGTCTGCAGCCGCCTCGATGCTCTTGTATAAACCTCCTCTAGACCTCACCCACACAAACCAATTTCATCCTTTATCATGGCGCGACAGTACTACAAACTACTCTACCACAACATCCACTCCCTCTTCATCATCCTTAAGTTCATCCTCAATGAAACGTTCCTCCAACCCTATCACACCATCCAAACCTCTCCTCCAAACAGATAACCTCCTTCCCCTGGCCAGAGGCTGAGATGCAGTTGGCTTCCACAAGAACATCCCTGTTCAGCTGAAACCTTCATACAATACTCCCATCGAAAACCTTATCCTTATCCTCTTCTTAATTCTAACCATTACGTGTGCCACCAAATATATCTAACCTAATCATCCCATCCCCTAAGTCTTCCTCAACCACACAAACCATACCTTTTCCATCTATATTAACGGCGTTGACCTCAACATCCATAGTAGCTCCCCCACAGAACTCCAGCGGTGACGTCAGTTTACCAGCTTCCAGCGAGGCGTCGTTTTCCCATCCCACACCACACCTGTCATGAAAGCAACACAACCCCAGATGTCGTTTTAGTATCTCAAAACCTCCTTGGATACCTCACTGCAGAAGTCCTCAGTCTGACTGGAAGAGGCGACCTTCCTGTACTCTTCCAACATCCCTTACACACAGCCTCATGCCCGTGGCCCCATCCCAATCTCTATCCAAGACTTACCAAGACCACTCCCGTGCCAACTGGAATGCTTACCAGGAACCCACAGAAACTACGACTGGAAGACATCCCCTAACCTTCCAGCAACATGCCGATATCTCCCACGCAGCATCCTTCCTGTAGCAGAACCTCTGAGATGCTATACCCATCCACATTCCTACCAAGACCGTGTACTGTCTCTGTCCCCCCCCCCTCCCCCCTCCCCCACAAGCCCTACCATTCTGCCGAGACTCCCATTCATGTACTGTTCCTTCTTGCAGGCTCAGGATTGGGATATATTCATACACCACCAGCAAATACGGAAACATGTCAGTAATTTATTAAATGTAAAAAAGGTGGGACAGACATGCACCAGTCTCAAAACTACATTCCCCATTAATTCTTCCAAGTACTGGAAAGCATTCCATCTTCTCATTGGCAATAACACCATACCTCACTACCAGCTTCTCCACAACAATTGTCCCTCAACTATCAACCTGAGCGAAGCTTCTCGTTTTGCATTCTATCTCACCAACATCTTCTCCATCCCTGATGCCCCTCATTTTGATTACTCATTTTTCCCCATCATCCATACCGCTGTCACATCCCTGGCTCCCATCTTCCAGTATTGGGACAACATACCATACACAAAATTAAATACACCAACCACAGCACATGACATAAAACAAGTAATCCATAAAAAACGCAACACTTCATCTAGTCATGACTGCATTACTTATCGACACCTTGAAGAATTCCCTGTCTCCTTTCTAGTCACCCTAGCAACCCTTTACACTGCTATCATCTCCACAGATTTCTATCCTCAACAATGAAAAACCTCCAAAATCCTACTTTTCATTAAACCGTACAAACCTCCTACTGATACGTTCTCCTACTGCCCCATCTGCCTCACCTCAGTGTTTAGCAAAGTCTCTGAGTCCATCGTCTCCCGACGCATCCATCAACAGCTGAACCAACACCACCTCCTTCCCATTAGCCAGTGTGACTTCCGCCTCCATTTCTCCTCTGATGACGAGCTCCTGCACCTCACACACCTCCTGCCCTACCAACGCAGCTCTCGTAAATCCGCTATTTTTGTCTCCCTCGACCTAACGACAGCCTTGAACCCCTAGAGCACTCTCGTTTCCTTTTCAGACTCCAGTACATGTTCTTCCCATTAACTATGTCCGCCTTATTGCATCCTTCCTCTCTGTCCACCCATCCTTTGTCACTATTAATAATACCAGCCCCCGCACCTTCCATCTCAGTACAGGAGTTCTCTAAGGCTTTGTCCTCTCTTCTTTCTTTTATCTCTTCTACAGTGCCGATAAGTCCAAACCAAACTTATCAGTTCATCTCTTTCAGTATGCTGATGACATCGTTTTTCTCATCCTCTACCATACACTCCAGAAATGCCAACGATCATTCCAAATTCATCTTAGTTAGTTTATTTCCTGGTATAACCAATGGCTTCTCAGCATGAACTCCTCCGAAACCCAGGCAATAATTATAGGATGAAGTACCTGCACCTTCTCTCTCCATGACTTCTGCCTTACGATTTATGATTGCAGTATCCTGTTAACTAATACGCTAAAATATCTTGGACTAATCTTCAACTGGCTACTAACCAGTGGCGTAGCGTGAGGGGAGACTTAGTCTGCCCTGTATTCGTGCCTAAAAAAGATGCAACAGTAATTCATAACAAAAATATAAACAACTTTCTACTAAGAGCACTGAATGTGCGAAGACATCAGTTTTGTAGTCCGCGTCGCCGCACTCTCTGAGTATTGGTGTGTCTGCCTGCTTGAGACTCGACTGCTCCCAGTCTCTGCCTCCCTTCCCTTACCTGGCTGTGTGCGCCTGCGCGCTTTAGTGGCTTTCTCGGCTCCCCTCCACTCTCCCTCCTCCACGAAGGCCGGTGCGCTGCACTTGCTAGCAGGTATCGAGACTAGTCTCTCCCGCTTCTATGCTGGCTTTTAACACGGAAGTGAACAGTCGCGCGGTTTGTGTTCATAGTCATTCTTGTGTGATTTTAGTGCATATTTTCATTGTGTCGCCAACATGAGTGAGCCAGCAGCTGAACACCTTATAGAATTTTTATTAAAAACGCCTTTTTCTACATTAACGTACGAAAAAAAGTGCCAATTGAAGGACAGATGACCTACTCCTACAGAATACTCAGTGTAGTCTTACGTGAAGCCAAACAGAGACGCGCTTTTCAGACAGCCTGGTACGAAAAGTATGCTTGGCTGACTGTGAATGCAGTCAATAACAGACTATATATTTATACATGTCTTCTGTTTGGTGCTGAAACAGAATGATGCAATGAGGGCATTTGTACAATAAAGAACTTTGACAGGGAAGCACAAAAGCATCAGATATCAAAACGTCACCTGCAGAACAAAGAATCATTTCAGTTTTTGGGCAAAAGTAGTACGGAGCGGACATTTACCACACTTTCCCCTTCGCCAGGTAGCTTGAGTAGCGATCCCTTAGGTAAGGGACGCCTTTCCTCGTACTTCTTCTGTCCGCTTTCAAACCGTCGTCTCCACATCTTACTCGATACAACCAGTACGTAAGGGACCTTCTTCTTCGACATCTTGTCGAAATACAGAGCTTCTTTTCCGAAATCGAAATATTTGTAACTTTTGGGAAACGACAGCAATACCGACGATTATGTCAGTATGTAATTAGGTCTGCCAAGTATAAATGTAGATTCCTCTGTCTGTAGGGTAGCTTCCTTTCACGCTTACTGATCGCGATAGAAACAGTCCATTGGCTGGGGAGCAACAAGAAAGGAACGTCGTAAAGAGAATGCGAATGTACGCTAGTGATTTCTTTCTGATCACTGCATTTGTGCCTACTTTAATTACTACAACTGCATGCCCAAAAGACAATAAGGAAAGAAGAAGTGGGACTGTGCATGTTTGAAAAGAAGAACGACATACTCAATATTAATTTACTCTCTAAAATCCGATATCCCTTGCGGCGAAATATTAGTTAATCAAGTGTAGCGGGACAATGTTCAAAAATGACTGAAAATACTTTCACTAAATAGAGATAAGAACATCTATGATTGACAAGTCATCTAAAGTCGACGTACAATTTTAAAATGTTAGAAATAAGGAAATGAAGTAATACAGAATGCTATGCTTGTAACGCACGTTGTTATTCTTCATTGTTTAGCTCTGGTATTTACAGGTCACAGAGAAAGCATCCTAGGTTTTGCAGGGAAAAGCCGTAATTGTAATGATCTGCACTACAACAGAAACAAGAAGCACAACTTAAGGAAAAATACTGTAATGTGTGTTTCAGCTCACAAGTGACATTGAAGCAGATAGTTTCTGTGACTTAGTATGGGCAGAGGTTATATTATTCCACAACCGGAATAAGTTAATGACTGACTCCTCTTACCGACCCCTGGTCGCAGATGAAACAGTTACTGAACAGTTCAAAGAAAACTTGAGTCTCATCACAAATAGGTACGCTACTCATACAATTACAGTTGGCAGTGACTTCAATCTACCTTCCGTATGTTGACAAAAATACATTTTCAGACCCTATTGTAGATAGAAAACAACTTCCGTAATTGTTCTAAATACTTTTTTTAAATTATTTTGTACAATTAGTTCACGAGACCATTGAAATTGTAAATGGTTACGAAAATACACTTGACCTCTTAGCCAAAAATAATCCTGAACATCACGACGGATACAGGGATTAGTGAACACACAGTCGAGCGAGGCTCAATTCCGTAACAAAGAAATTCACCAAAACCAAACGCGAAATATATCTATTTATAAAAGCAACCAAAAATTCGCTTGACGTCTTTCTAAGAGACAGTCTCCAATACTTCCAAACGATGTAAGTGCAGACCATACGTGGTTTCAGTTCAAAGAAATAGTATCAACAGCACTCGAGAGATTCATACCAAATAAATTAATAAGAGACGGCACTGATCCCCCATGTTACACAAAACACGACAGAAAGCTGCTGCAGGAGCACCGAAAAAGGCACTTATATTTTGGCGAACGCAAAATGTCCAAGATTGGCGAACTTTTACTGCGGCTCGAAATTTGGTGCGAATTTGAATGCGAGATGCATTTAATAGTTTCCACAACGAAAGTCTCTCTATAAATGTGGCGGAAAATCCGAAGAGATTCTGGTCCTGTGTTATGTAAACCAGCGGAAAGGCTCAGAAAAAACCTTTCCCGCGCGACAGCGATGAGGAGGAGGAGGGGGAGACAAGGGACCCAACCCTTCGGAGCAGGTGAAATCGTGGCAAATGTCCGGCGTGGCAAATGTCCGCACACCGAACTGAGCACGCCCTTTCTGAAGCCGCGCGTCTGACGGCAATAAAAAACAACAAACAAGTTGCATCCAGCAGGAGAGTATTGGCTCGTCTTATTCAGGCAATTGTCTTAATTGTCTTTCTTTGTAAACAAGAACCGGCCTTTCGCGGCCACCGAGAAGACGAATCCTCCAGCAACAAAGGATTGTTGCATTTACTAGCTGAAGGAGAACAGTTAATCCGAGACCATCTGTCATCATCGTCAACCTTTAAAGGAACTTCTCCAGATACACAGAATGATGTAATAGAAATGATAAGTCTGGCAGTTAATGAGAAAATAAAATCTGAAATTCAGAACTGCAATTTCATTTCGATTCAGGCTGATGAAACATTAGACGTGTCAAATGAGTATAATATTCAGGTACTGTATTGCAGACAAGATTGAGGAAATATTCGTTGGATTTTACGATGTTTCTGGAGGTAAAACTGCTGAAGGTTTGTCAAACATTATTCATTCAGTATTGAAAGAATGGAGTGTGGAAGGAAAAGTGGTTAGTCAAACATATGATGGCGCTTCAGTAATGACGGGCAGAGAAAACGGACAACAACAATTGGTGAAGCAGTTCTGTCCCTATGCGCTGTTTATTCATTGTTACGCACACCAACCGAATTTGGTACTGTTACATGCCTCCAAAATCATAACACAAGTACGCATGTTTGTAAGTGATCTTACTGCATTCTATTCGTTTCTCAGCAAATCATCAAAACCAACTGTATTGCTATCTGAGAAAGGATTTAAACTGCCACATGCAAGCAACACTCGCTGGAACTTTGTTCCAGGGCAGTTTCAACATCTAGTCATGTCTCAGGGCTATACAGTGTTTTTAATCATATATTTGATGATACAGGCTCTCAGTGGGAGCCGGAATCTCTGAGCTGTGCTGTGGGAACCAAACGACGGATGGATGATCCTACGTTTGTCTACTTGCTTTGCTTCTACCGAGGGTGCTTCGTTTATGTTGGTCATCTCTTTAATGTTCTTCAGTCAAAATCTGTCAGTATAACTGCTTGCCACGACGAAATAAGAACTGTTTTGAGAAACTTAAGACAATTAAGAACGGAGGCATTCGTTGTGAATGCATGAAATGCAGCTTGTGTTTGAATGGCAACTTATCATTCTGTGACAGTCAAAAGACATCTTTCAGGGCACTAACTTACGAGATACTAGATTTGCAAATTATCAGATGGAAAGAAGATTTCAAGACTTACCCCAAATTCAGTTTGTTGAACTTTTGAACGAAAAGTGTTTCCCGAACTATCAAAAAGAATTCCCAAAGTTGAAACTGCTTCAATTATTAGAACAGTACCCTTTTTTCAAACAAGAACAACTTGAAAATGAACTGTGTAACATATACGCTGATGAGAAAAAAGCACTTATCTCCAAGAATCCTCTTAAAGTACATTGTCAACAATGACTTTGACTCCTGCATTCGGTTTTGACCCTACCCGCAACTACAGCAAGCAGTGAACGAAGCATGAGTGCTCTTAAAAGAGTGAAGAGTTATTTAAGGAATTCAATGTCCAATATCCGGCTGTCGTGTTTCAGCACTTTAGCAATCGAAAAGACTACTTGGAAAGCTATCCAGTGATCAGATCTTTGTAGACCGAGTTACAGACTTATTCGTGGAAAGAAAAGACATGCGCATTGTATTTGTGTACAAGAAAATACAAGTGCTTCTTCTCTTGCTGCTGGAGTTCTACAAATTTGTCATCTTTTCTTGGACGAGTTATTATTATTATTAGTGGCGGTGGTAGAGGTAGTGGTGGTAGTAGTAGTTGTTGTTGTTTTATTTGATGCATATTGTTTCATTTGTTGAAATTATTGTTTATTGTACTGTTTTGTCTCCCTATAATAACTGCAGAGTCTCTCCAACCTTTACAACCACGCTACGCCACTGCTACTAACATGTAAAACTCACCTACTGAACATCCAACAGCAAGCCCACAATAGAATAAAACTACTGAAACTATTAACAGGCTGAACCTGGAGATAATACCCCTCCACTGTTCTCCACACCTACAAAATCCTAATCTGACCACTCTCTACCCTGTAAATGCTGCATCTTCTCCACTCCAACAAATTTCTACAAATTACTCCAAATAATCAAATTCCATGCACTCCACCTCGCTTTCCTCATCTGTTTACCTTCTCCCACATGGATACTCTGCCATCTCATCACATTCCCACATTTCTTCACCGACACTGAACACCTCTGGATCTCCCATACTATTTACAAACTATATTCCAATAACCCCATTGTCTCCCCTCTGATCACGAACTATGGTATGCTGCCACATTTTTACAAGCATGTCCCACAGTCTCTAAGCCTACCGACTCTCCATATCCGACCTGAACGCAGCTTCAACCAACTTCCTCTCCCAGACAATGAGACACGCTCCGATGTTTATCCATACTAACAACTACAGCTTTTCCCACCTAACTCCACTCCATATTAGAGCTCCCCCATCTTCCCCCCTCTCCATATCACTCCCACCTGTCCTCCCATGGCCCCGCCCTCCCACCAGACCTCTCCTTCCTTTTCGCCTTTCCCAATACCCACCTTACCTCCTACCCTCTTTCTACAGATACGACCTATAAATTTAAAACCAGCATCAGGCAAACGCTTAGTCTCTCTACAGCTTCTTCAACCAATGCAGCTACTTGAGCTGCTTAGTGAAAGTGCAGTGCTTCTTTTTAACGAACTTTGCAGTTTCATTTTCAGTTTTAAATGTCCATTTTTATCTTTACCTGTCAGAGTTTTCATTTCCTTTTAAACTTTCAGCCAAACCCATTCTGTACATGTGTAATCAGCTCTACATTGTATTTAAAAGTTCCTCAAATTTTTAATCCATAAATATCTTTGCTAGACTGTACCGCTGGCAGCCCACTCCCGCCCCCTACCCTCCTCCCTGATCATATGGGGCGGCGGGGGGGGGGAGGGGGGGGGGGCGGGAGGATGAAATAACAATAAAGAAAAAAATCATGAAATACGCAATGTTAGCATAAATTTTGTAAACAAATTTTACTGTACGAACAATTTGCTACAATGCGATCAGTGAGAAAATAATAGCACTTTATATTGTTAGATAGAGAAGTTTTGTGCTTATTTCCATACAACTTAGAACACTTTTAACTGTAACTCTAAATGAATCTTCTTTTAATTATTTTGTACAACTATCTGTACAATATGCATGCTTCAGCGACCTCTACGATTCAATTTGTATCCTATACAAACTGGTTGAAACATGCACGACAACCCTCACATGTGTTACTTCTACGTGTTAAGGATTTGTTGCAGTGCATCAGAATCAGAGGTATACCATGTTTATAATTTCTGTTTTGTTTTATTAATCTCTTAATGTAGCAGACAGTAATGTTTTCTTATCTTACTTCTACTGTAGATTCCGAGGACGAATATTGCATAGCGGAAACTGGTAAGCTTGCTCAAAAAACTTTGCGATCAAGACAGTTGAATAAAAAATAGTGAGAAGTAAATCTACGGGAGCGGTCATGAGTCGTGTCTGGGTAGCTCAGGCGGCAGAGCACTTGCCCGAAAGGCATAGGTCCCAGTTTAGAGTCCTTGGCTGGTAGGCAATTCTAATCTGCCAGGATGTTTCAGAAATGGCTCTAGACTGAATAGTTACTGGTGCGAATGTTGCAGCATGTAATATTGAGGTATGTTCAGACTTTCCCGACGAAAATGGGTGTGGACCCTTGCTGTCGATCTCGTATGTTAATAACCTAGCACACGATATTAATACTTATCTCTGACTTTTTGTAGATGACGCAGACATCTGCGATGAGACACTACCTGAAAAATGCTGAACATATATTAGGCCACATTTTTGTAAGATCTCGAAGTGGATCAAACAGTGGCGCTTTGCCGTAAATGTTCAGCAATGTAGAATTGTGCACTGCAAAAAAATCACAAAACCAAATATCCTAAGACCACACTATCAAAAGCACGATTGCAGTCAGTGAACTAATACAAATACGAAGGTGTCAAAATTTATAGGGATGTGGAATGGAATAATAACAAAGGCTCACTCATAGATAAAGCAGGTGGCAGACATCACCCCATTGACTGAACGTTGCAGCTGGTCTGCACGGATAGCGCTCACAAATCACTTGCGTAGCCCATCTTCGAATACTGCACAATTGTATGGCGCTCATACTAAATGGGACTAAGAGGATATATTGAACGTATATAAAATAAAGACAGCTCGAACGGTGTCACGTTACTCTGACTAACGAACACCTCGCGAATATGCAGAAAACCTGGTTTGGCGGATTTTTTGAGGTAGACTCCCAAGATCGAATAAACGCCGTCTTATAAATTTTCAGTGACCAGTAGGGTTGTAGTATCGTCCGAAGATCACGGTGCCACACCACAGTCGGCAATATGTATCAACGGCGTAGACATTAGCAATGTCTCACTCCAATCCATCAATGCCCTGACACAGAGGACAATACAGAGCCGATCATTGAAGCGCTTTGCTCCTCTTCGCAATCTGAGCTGAAGCAGTAAGCATCATCGAGTAGGATTAAAGTGTTATTCAAGACTCAGACGGAAATGTACTTTTGTAAATGTTGAACATTGTACTTCAAGAGAAGTGTTTGTGAACTAACGCATCACGTGCGTTAGTAGTCAATGACAGTTGCGAATTGTCAAGCACTCCTGTGCCAAATGGTTCTGTCAAGTTACGTAAACATTTTTATCATTCATGTAATAAAATGAATTAATATTTCACATTCGCAGTTGCAAATATGAGCTACCTTTAGCTGTATAATGAACCCCAGTTTCCCGCTTATCACGAGCGGCCGCCTTACCATTTGGCTATCCGTACACGACTCACGGCCAGAACCGAACTTCCATACGTCGTCAACCATGTGCCCAATACCTGTACTCGTATATCCATTACGTATATGCCCATTCCGGGGAGACATTTTACTTGAAAGCTGCTTGCCCGGTATCGACAGGTAAATACGATGCTGCAGTGCTTGCGTTATTCCGATTTATGATGCAAATTTGCTTCTGACTTGCATTCTGAATAATACAGGCACTGCAATATCGTAATTTTTCATATGTCATATTTCCAATGATCCAACTCCCAGAGTAATCAAAAAAGCCAGAGCTATGGGTGGACTATCGTAGTTTCATGGTCATAACAACGGGCTATTTAGTGAAGAAACTATAGGGAGCGTGGGAATGTCATGCTACCCACAAAGCAGCTTCAGGTTCTAGGAAGGGTAACTGCAATCGTTCTGACGTTGGCTCTGACTTCACATGTAGCAGCTCTCCTTCTGAAACTAAATTCTTCTCCTTTCCAAATGCAAAGCAACACGCAACTAGAAGAAAATCTGGGACCAAAACTGATGGTACGCAATGATTTCCTGCAAAACTTTCTCGCGTTTGTAGTCATCATTTCATCAATGGACAACTCCAGACTGTATAACAATTAGGTTCCTTGCGGAGTATGCTGAGCATTAGCTCCATACTTAACAATCATATACAACCGTTCGCTCCACGAAAGATCCGTACCCAAAGACTGGAAAGTTGCAAAGGTCACACCAATATTCAAGAAAGGTAGTAGGAGCAATTCACTAAATTACAGGCCCATATCTTTAACGTCGATATGCAGCAGGATTTTAGAACATATATTGTGTTCGAACATTATGAATTACCTCGAAGAAAACTGTCTATTAACACACAGTCAACCTGGGTTTAGAAAACATCGTTCCTGTGAAACACAACTAGCTCTTTAATCACATGAAGTGCTGAGTACTATTGACAAGGGATTTCAGATCGATTCCGGATTCCTGGATTTCCGTAAGGCTTTTGACACTATACCACACAAGCAGCGCGTAGTAAAATTGCGTGCTTATGGAATATTGTCTCAGTTGTGTGACTGGATTTGCGATTTTCTGTCAGAGAGGTCACAGTTCGTAGTAACTGACGGAAAGTCATCGAGTAAAACAGAAGTGATTTCTGGCATTCCCCAAGGTAATGTTACAGGCCGTTTGCTGTTTCTTATCTGTATAAACGATTTGGGAGACAATCTGAGCAGCCGTCTTCGGTTGTTTGCAGATGACGCTGTCGTTTATCGACTAATAAAGTCATCAGAAGATCAAAACAAACTGCAAAAGATTTAGAAAAAATATATTAATGGTGCGAAAAGTGGCAGCTGGCCCTAAATAACGAAAAGTGTGAGGTCATCCACATGAGTGCTAAAAGGAACTCGTTAAACTTCGGTTACACGACAAATCAGTCTAATCTAAAAGCCGTAAATTCAACTAAATACCTAGCTATTACAATTACGAACAACTTAAATTGGAAGGAACATGTAGAAAATGTTGTGGGGAAGGATAACCAAAGGCTGCGTTTTATTGGCAGGACACTTAGAAAATGTAACAGACCTACTAAGGAGACTGCCTACGCTACGCTTGTCTGTCCTCTTTTAGAATATTGCTGCGCGGCGTGGGATCCTTACCAGGTAGGACTGACGGACTAAACCGAAAAAGTTCAAAGAAAGGAAGTACGTTTTGTATTATCGCGAAATATGGGAGAGAGTGTCACAGAAATGATACAGAATTTGGGCTGGAAATCATTAAAAGAAAGGCGTTTTTCGTTGCGACGGAAGCTTCTCACGAAATTCCAATCACCAACTTTCTCCTCCGAATGCGGAAATATTTTGTTGACACCGGCCTACATAGGGCGGAACGAGTACAGAAATATAAATCCTTCTAATAGCATAAAAATATTCCCTTGTAGTTCAAGATGTTACTGCGAGGCGGAATTGCCAACTGTTTCACAAGTGAGTAGGATATAACCTTACCTTCACTTTCACATACTCCTCGTGACATATGACAAGAGGCACACTCAATTATCTCTTGTTTATTAAGACTGCTGATCCGTTGCTGAAAATTGAATAGACTGTGTGTGTTCTATAACCGTTTCGCCTTCGTAATACAAGCTGCAGTGAGAGCGGCCTAGATTCTCACATTGTTCCAAAACGGTTGTTTTAAAAAAATCTCTTTCACTATTAATGAAGCAGTAAAATGCAGCAATATGTTTACAGCGTCCGACAGGCTGCTTTACACTCACATTCGCCTCCGATTACCTTTCTGTTGCAGCTTTTCTGGAAAAAGTGAGATATTGCGCGTATAGCTTTTTAACGTTCTACAGATAACGTTCTCATCTTACACAATTACAACGAACGTATCTCCGCAATTTACTCTGCTTTTAATCGCAAAAGGAGACTACTTAACGCTAGTTTTTGTTAAAAACTTGTGGGACACTTCGTCCCCCAATATTTCCTTAACTTCAAAAACATGGTTACTGTTTCGAAGGTTTATGCCTTTCTTTATGTCGGAACATCTGAAATACGATGACTCGCATTTCACATTCTGGAAGCTTACATGAATTAGACTCGTTGTATCGAATGCCATAGGGTAGGTGGGTGTGAAGCCCCGCAGTTCTCAGCTTTTCTAATATTTTGGTAAATGAGGAGAAGATTTTCTCCTCGATTTCAAATTAAAGTCATAGTTTCGGTTGTTACCCATAATACCTCCAGATGCCAGCTCTGTACGATTAATTCTCAACGAGATATTTACAATTTAGCTAAAACAAAAATTGCGGGATTTTACCCCACAAAATAGAGAAAAGACCCTCTGTGGCGGTCTGTGCCACAATTGAGATAAAGGTCAATAAAATGGAAAAAAAAACCTTGAAATGGAGCTCTGTAGCACTGTTGTATTGCAGCCAAAAGTTAGCCAACACAGCACTGAACTGAAATGTCTTGTAAATTTGATTATAATGCTTAAAAGTACTTGCACAAAAACAGTGCTTTCTTCTCCACGAAAGGACGATTAGTAAGGTACAATTACAGAGACTAAGCAATCTAGGTCCCTAGTAAATAGCGTACTTTTTTAGCTCCTCTGATTCTTAGTTGATGTCCTAGGCTACTGTTCTTCTTCGGATACTTCCTCGCCAAAGAATAAGTCCATATCTGCAGGGTGACAATTATTAAACAATATGAAAGAAAATCGCCATAACTTCCGAACGGTTTACGTTAGGACGTTCAAACTGCACGGTTGGTCGCGGGGTATGACGAAAATTAGTACGCACATTGTTGTTTGGCTTAGTGATGAAGCTCACTTCCATTTGGATGGGTTCGTCAACAACTAAACTGGTGCGTTTGGGGGACTGAGAATCCGCATTTCGCGTCCGAGAAGTCTCTTCACCCTCAACAGGTGACTGTGTGGAGTGCGGTGTCCAGTCACGGAATAATGAATGGGGCATTCCTTGATGGTATGGCGACTACCGAACCGTATGTGAAGATTTTGAGAGATGATTTCATCCCCATTATCGAAAGCGACCCTCATTTCGACAAGATGTGGTTCATGCAAGACGGAGCTCGACCCCATCGAAGCAGGAGAGTGTTTGATGTCCTGGAGGAGCACTTGGGGAACCGCATTCTGGCTCTGGGACGCCCAGAGGCCACTGGCATGGGTCTCCATTGGCCGCCATATCCTCCGGATCTGAACACTTGCGAGTCCTTTTTATGGGGCCATGTTAAAGACGTCGGCAGCTCGTGGTCTCGCGGTAGCGTCCTCGCTTCCCGAGCACGGGCTCCCGGGTTCGATTCCCTGCGGGATCAGGGATTTTCAGCTGCCCCGAGGTGACTGGGTGTTGTTGTGTCGCCTTCATCATCATCATCATTCATCCCCATTACGGTCGGAGCAAGGCAACGGCAAACCACCTCCATTAGGGCCTTGCCAAGTACGATGGTGCGGGTCTCCGGCATCGTTCCTCTACACTCCGTCAAGAGCATGGGACTTCATTTCCATTCAATGTTAAAGACAAGGTATACAGCAATAACCCCAAAACCATTGTTGAGCTGAAAACAGCCATTCAGGAAGTCATCCACAGCATCGATGTCCTGACACTTCAGCGGGCCATGCAGAATTATTCGTCTGCGTCACATCATCGCCAATGACGGCAGGCATATCGAACACGTCATAACCTAAATCCGAATACCTGTAGTGACGATTACATATTGAATAAAGTGTGTGCCCCGTAGTTTGTAGCTAATTTGAGTTTTTTCTCATATAGTTCAGTAACTGTCACCCAGTATATCTGAGCTACTCTTATGGCGTGCTAAGTGTGGATCTGACTCCGGAAAAAAATCAACTGCCTGTTTGATCTGTTTTCTTCCTGTTTTGGCGTTGATATAACGAAATCTCCTTTCTTTGGTACGTCTTCCCTTCACAGTAGCCGGCCGGGGTGGCCGAGCGGTTCTAGGCGCTACAGTCTGGAGCCGCGCGACCGCTACGGTCGCAGGTTCGAATCCTGCCTCGGGCATGGATGTGTATGATGTCCTTAGGTTAATTATGTTTAAGTAGTTCTAAGTTCTAGGGGACTGATGATCTCACTTGTTAAGTCCCATAGTGCTCAGAGCCATTTGAACCCTTTCAGTAGCAATTTTTTCCTTTCCCATGCATCCTTCTTCCTTTCTTTCTTTCTTGGGTAACGATGTTGGAAGCACAGATTTCAATGCTTCGCTAGAAAGCTTTATTTTCGACAGCCGAATCATATCTTCAGGTGAAATAATCTCGCGCAGTGTGTACTGAATGTTATTTTTCGCGTGTTTTATCATTGAAGAATTGTCGTCGCTTTACTGGAACTGAGGGGATTTAGTCCAGAACACCTACAGGTATTTTGCAACATTTAGCCATTCTGTGATAAAAGCATCGTTGTTAATTTTGGAGACGAAACGGAACAATTATTTTATGCGAAAGTGAAGCTTAAATGGAGTAGTGTAAACGAGTAATTCACTGATCCCTCTTTTCAAACCATTCATCACAGAATGTTCAAGTAAAACATCATAAAAGTAGTAAGAAACAGACTTACTTCATTTCCTCACCTCTGCAGCGACCTACCGAGGAAATTTCATAGAACAATAAGTTATAACAAGACAAACCCAAAGTATTGCACAATCAGCTTAACGGCTCACGCATCCAAGTTGCTGACAAGTATGATATACAGAAGAATGGAAAAGAAAACTAAGGATATGTTAGATGAATATCAGTTTGACTTTCGAAAAGGTAAAGACACCAGAGAGCCAATTCTGACGTTGCGGTTGATAATGGAAGCAAGATTGAAGAAAAATCGAGACACGTTGATAGGATTTGTCGATCTATAAAAAGCGTTCGACAATGTAAAATCGTGCAAGATGTTCGAAATTCTGAGAAAAACAGGGGCAAGCTATAGGGAGAGACGAGTATTACACAACATGTGTAAGAGCCAAATGGGAATAATTAGAGTGGACGACGAAGAACGAAGCGCTCGGATTAAGTAGTCTGTCACCCCTACTGTTCAATCTGTACAGCATAGAAGCAATGATGAAAATAAAAGAAAGATTAAGGAGTGGAATTAAAATTCAGCGAGGGAGGCTATCAATGATACGTTTCGCTGATGACACTGTTATTTTGAGTGAAAGTGAAGAAGAATACATGATCTGTTGAATGGAATGGACAAGCTAATGAGTACAGAATAAGGATTGCGAGCAAATCGAAGAAAGACTAAAGTAATGAGAAGTAGTAGAAATGAGAACAACGAGAAACGTAACATCACGATTGATGGTCACGAAGTAGATGAAGTCGAGGAATTCTGCTACTTAGGCAGCAGAATAACCGATGACGGACGGAGCAAATAGGACTTCAAAACCAGACTAGCACTGGCAAAGAGGGAATTCCTGGCCAAGAGAAGTCTACTAGTGTGAAACATAGGCCTTAATTTGAGGAATAAATTTCTGAGAATGTACGTTTGCAGCACAGAATTGTATGCTTGTGAAACATGGCCTGTGGGAACACCGGAAGAGAAGAGAATCTAAGCATTTGAGATGTGGTGCTGCAGACGAATGCTGAAAATTAGGTGGGCTGGTAAGTATGTAATGAGAGGATTCTGTGCAGAATCGGAGAGCAAAGGAGTATGTGGAAGCCGGCCGGATTGGCCGTGCGGTTGTAGACGCTACAGTCTGGAACCGAGCGACCGCTACGGTCGCAGGTTCGAATCCTGCCTCGGGCATGGATGTGTGTGATGTCCTTAGTTAGGTTTAAGTAGTTCTAAGTTCTAGGAGACTGATGACCTCAGAAGTTAAGTCGCATAGTGCTCAGAGCCATTTTTGAATATGTGGAGAACACTGACAAGGAGAAGGTACGGGATGATAGCGCATCCGTTAAGACATGAGGGAAAGACTTCCATGCTACTACAGGGAGCTGTAGAGGGCAGAAACTATAGAAGAAGACGGAGATTAGAAAACATCCGGCAAATAATTGAAGACGTAGCCTGATGTTTTACTTGAACATTCTGTAATGAATGGTTTGAAAAGAAGGGTCAACGAATTACTCGTTGACACTACTGCATTTAAGCTGTGGTGCGGTAAGGTGAGAGACTGTAGGAAAACGCAAGCTCACTTAGGCAAAATTTCTAGTTGGTGTGATGAAAAGGAGCTAGCTCTAAATGTGGGAAAATGTAGGTTAGTACGGATGAGTAGGAAGAAAAAATCTGTAATGTTCTAATGCTGCATTACTAGTGTCCCGCTTGACACAGTGAAGTCATTTAAATATCTGGTCATAACGTTGCAAGGCGATATGAAATGGAACGCGTATGTGAGAAATGTGGTAGGGGAGGCGAATGGTCAACTGTGGTTATTGGGAGAATTTTGGGAAAGAGTGGTTCACCTGTAAAGGACACAGCATATAGAACGCTAATGCGACCTATTCGTGAGTACTGCTCGAGTAAATTGCTGCCCAACCCGTCCCAAAAAACATTTATGTGAATAGAAAACTACAGCGATTCTATCACACGTTCCTGTAACTCTCCGCCGCGCAGGATTAGCCGAGCGGTCTGAGGCGCTGCAGTCATGGACTGTGCGGCTGATCCCGGCGGAGGTTCGAGTCCTCCCTCGGGCATGGGTGTGTGTGTTTGTCCTTACGATAATTTAAGTTAAGTAGTGGGTAAGCTTAGGGACTGATGACCTTAGCAGTTAAGTCCCATAAGATTTTCGGAACTCTCCTCGAGATACCTTAGTCCCTGGTGAACACTCGCCTTCTAGGACCACATGCTGTGTTCTATTACTTAAGAAGTCTTCGAGCCTCTCACATACCTGTGAACTTATTCCACATACTCGTACCTTTGTTAACACCCTGCAGTGGGGCACCGTGCCAAACGCCTTCCAGAAATCTAGAAACACGGCATCTGCCTGTTGCCCTCCACTCACTCTGCACATCCACTTCACAGTGGCTAGTGAAATGTAGATGCACATGCAGATGCAGATCTAGAATCTAGATGCACCACCATTATTCGAAATCTTCACGACCTATCGCTGCTCTTGTGCTTAAAAATACGTCAGAAAAGTTAAAAACTTGGCCTGCGGACATTCTGATGACATTAAACATCAGGGTGGCCCGAAAAATAATGTCTCCAAATTTTTCCCGTGAAAACATTAAAAATTTCTTAAACAAAACAAACGTTATGAACAGTCTACATACTTACTTATTCTTGATGTCCACCTACTTACTTCTCAACATAGTCAACCTGGCGACGAGTACGCGGCTTCTAACGATGTACCAGTTTATTGACATCGTCATTGTAGACTCTTTGTTCTACATCTACATGTACATGATTGCTATGAAATTCATAATTAAGTACCTTCAAGCTATTTCTCTACCGTTTCAGTCTCTGACGGTGCGCAGGTAATACGAACACTGCGATCTTCCCGTGCGAACTTCGATTTCTGTTATTTTGTTACAAGGATCATTTTTCCATATTTAGATAGAAGCCAACAAAATATTTACACACACTGAGGACAAAGTTGGTGATTGAAATTTCATGATAAAATACTGTCGCAACGGAAAAGAGTTGTGTTTTAATGACTGCCATCCCAGTTCACATATCATATCCGTCGCACTCTCTCCACTATTTGGCGGCAGTAAAAAAACGCTGACCTTATATTGGCTTTTTCGATCTCCTCCACCAGTCCCGTGTGATACAGATCCCACGACGCACAGCAGCACTTCAGAAGAGGACGGAGAAACGTAGTGCAGGCAGTCTCTTTAGTAGGGCTATTGCATTTTTTAAGTGTTCCGGCTATCAACTGCAGTCTTTGGTTTGCCATCCCACAGCATTATCTATGCTATACTGGTGTCCAAAATTAAAGCAAGAAACGGAAATTTTGCAAGGCTGCGTTTATTTTGCCACAAAACAGTATAAACAGGTGGTGGTAAAGTTGAAACAACATAAAGGATACAGAACGTACACACTGCAACATACATGACAGCAGACGAAAAAGTTCTTCACTTTTTCCAACTTTACAGATTTGCACGCACATTGCGACAACTGGTTAATGCGCTCGCTGTGGGGAGGTGAACATCTCTGGCAGCAATACAGACCTGACAACGACGGACAGCGTCATTTGTGTCATGTTGGGGCAATAGTGCCCATTCGTCCTGCGGAGCTGCTCGCAAGCTTAGTGCATCGCAGACATGCTCTATGGGATTTAAATCGGGAGAGCGAGCAGGCCACGCCATGCGTGCAGTATGTTCGTTTCCAAGAAAACATCAACCTCTCGTTCTCTACGAGGTCGAGTACTATCGTCCATCATTGCGAAGTGTGGGTGCACAGCACCTCGTGACAAGCATACTTCAAGTCCCAAGACCTCCTCACGAACCTGACATCAGTTAAACATTTCCGATTCACCCACACGATTTCATGAAGGGCTATTCGAGTGGTCAACACAATGTCTGCCGACACCATTAGCGTTCCTCCTCGATGTCGGTCTTCTTCCGCAATGTTGGCGACTCCACTCCCGACGTTTTCTTCTCTGAAGACGCGTCAGAGGCACACATACAGCAGGTCTCCGACAATGTTGTTGTTGTTGTCGCGGTCTTCAGTCCTGAGACTGGTTTGATGCAGCTCTCCACGCTACTCTATCCTGTGGAAGCTTCTTCATCTCCCAGTACTTACTCCAATCTACATCCTTCTGAATCTGCTTAGTGTATTCATCTCTTGGTCTCCCTCTACTATTTTTACCCTCCACGCTGTCCTCCAATACTAAATTGGTGATATCTTGATGCCTCAGAACGTGTCCTACGAACCGATCCCTTCTTCTAGTCAAGTTGTGCCACAAATTCCTCTTCTCCCCAGTTCTATTCAACACCTCCTCATTTGTTATGTGATCTACCCATCTAATCTTCAGCATTCTTCGGTAGCAACACATTTCGAACGCTTCTATTCTCTTCGTGTCCAAACTATTTATCGTCCAAGTTTCACTTACATACATGGCCACACTCCATACAAATACTTTCAGAAACGACTTCCTGACACTTAAATCTATACTCGATATTAACAAATTTCTGTTCTTCAGAAACGCTTTCCTTGCCATTACCAGTCTACATTTTATCTCCTCTCTACTTCGACCATCATCAGTTATCTAAAGGCCATTCTGTCGAAGTCTCCTCCGGTACCGGGCGCCGCGGGTTTCGAATCCGCGCCAGGAGGCATGGAGTTCGATGACCACTAGAGGTCTCGGCTGCAGTCGCGCCGTAAGCCGTCACTGCGTGCGCTCCTGGTCCCGAGTCCAACGTGAGGGCGCCACTGTGGAGCACGTGGTCCCAGCCACCAATAGCGACACACCCTGTCGTGTATTTAGGCTACTGCCTCTCACTCAGTGAGGTTTGACCGTCACCTCACCTGGATCCCTCATCTCTGCTCCATCCAATCCAAAGCCCACAAACGCCTCCGACTCCTCAAACTCCTCTCTGGCCAGGCTTGGGGGTTGTACCCCTCTACCATCCTCCACACCTACAAATCCTTAACCCGTCCCATCCTCTGTTTTGCCAGTCCCGTCTGGATATCCGCCCTCCCCCACCCCTTCAGATCCTTGAGCGTCATGCACTCCGCCTCGCATTCCGTATACGCCTTCCGTCCCCCACGCAGATCCTCTATGACCTCATTCTTTCCCCCATCTGCTCCTATTCCTCGAACATATCCGCATACTCTCCACCTCCCGCCGCCTTGATCCCCCTCACCCCCTGGTTGCTCCTCTCATCTCCCATACCCACCCCCTGCCACGCCTTCACTGTTGTGTCCCCCATACCCTCCATCTCTACACCCTTCACCTCCTTTCCCAAGGTGGCTTCCATCAACTCCCCCTCCCCAATGATGCCCCCTCTCCCTCCATTTATCCCTCCTATCAACTCTGATTCTCACCCCCCCTCCTTTCCTCCATCCTTTTCCCAGGCTCCCTCTCCCCCCTTCCTTCCTCTTTTTTCCTCACCTACCCTCTCTCTGTCCCCCTTCTCTCCCCCGAGTCCTTTTGCATTCCCCTCCTCTGCCTTTTCCCATTCCCTCTCGCGTCTGCCCTGCCCCTCCCCCCCTTATACGTCCTCTACCTCCTTTGGTTGCCCCCCTTTCGTTTTTCCTCTCCTCCCTCCTTGTTTTTCGCCTCAACTGTCCAGGTCCATCCCCCCCCCCCCCCATCTGCCCTCTTTGTGCCGGCATTTTAGTGCAGTGTATACAGTGAGCGTTCAGTGTTGTGAGTCTTTTCTGAAGTGTTGCGAACGGACATCATACTGTCGCCATGTTTTTTAATTGTATGTCTACTATGTTACCTGTCTGCTTCCTGTGTATTTTATTAGCATTGCCAACCCTTTGGTTTATGTTTTAACTTTCCACACTTGAAACTTCCTGGCAGATTAAAACTGTGTGCCCGACCGAGACTCGTACTCGGGACAGTTTTAATCTGCCAGGAAGTTTCATATCAGCGCACACTCCGCTGCAGAGCGAAAATCTCATTTTTTCCACACTTTTCCGCCATTTTACAATTTAAGTCACTGTTTTATCGCCTGCTTTTTTTGTTTCTTATCTTCTTCTTACGTTTTAAAAAGTCTGTAGGCTGCAGAGCAGCGTTCTAAGCTGCTGCCAGCCCGCCCCCTTAGGGGGGAATCGAAATTCAATAAAGGAAAAAAAAACCTCAGTGAGGCAGTCTGGTATTCGTGCTGAGTCGGTTGATATCTCGCTGTTTACGTGGCGTGTGCTTACTTCCTGTTTACGAGTGGACGTTGTTTTGATTTCGTGAGGTTATCTCTTGTGACCTCGTTGCTTAATACTTTTTTGTTAGCGTCTTGCTCGCTTGTCTCTCGTCGTGCTTGCCCTTCCATTCCCGTTCGTTCGGTTGTTCGTTCGCGGGCCGCTCCCGTTTGGTGCCGCCGCGTTTTCGTTAGCGGCAACCCCGCGCCCGTTCCTGCCGCTGTTTCAGCACCTGCTTTACACCGCTTGCCTCGATGCACCACGGCCAGTGGACGGTGCGAGCTCAGACGCCAGCTGCTGTGCAGTACGCAGGTGGAACTGAAGCGCCCTTACAGCCCCTCTTTCTGGTGTCGCAAGTGGTCGGCTGACCTTCGGGATACAGTTTCGGTCTCCATAACCTGTCGCCACATACGAGAAACGACAGAACGATTCAGAATAAGCCATTAGGCCACACGAGTTTGCGACTGTCCTGCTTCCATTCTTCTTATGGCCCACCAGCACAGAGAGTCTGGTAGGCGTCTTCTTTGTGCCATATTGCACCATTTGTGACTGCGTATGCAGCGATTGTGGCTGTGGGACTACCGGCAAACACTACTCCTTTTGATAGGTGCCCTGACGTCATCACTGACGCGGTTTTCAGTTGACCGAACTGACACCGTCCATGCAGAATGCGATCATACGGATATCTGCTCACAGTTTGTATGATTACATCATTAATTAGATACAGGACGAGAAAATAGCGGTTTGTTGCTTTAATTTTGTACACCAGTGTATATCTCTCATGGGGAGATGCTTGATAAGCAGTAGTAAGACATAGGTAAACAAAAAGAAGGATTTATTTTCTTCTGGCGTAAGCTGTCGCCAGCAAACCAGTCGGGAAAGACGTAGCAGGAAGATCAACAGCAGGTGCTGTATCGAGCGCACCTATCACGAGAGAGGCCATAGACACACCCACAGGCAACACGCCGCCAACGCCCGCTCGACAGCACGTATTTAGGTCCCCGCCGCTGACCAGAGCGCCTCACTTACTCACCCAGGCTACGACAGGGCACAGCAACCAGATGGAGACTAGCAGCGAGACTAAAAGTTTGTAATAGTAAGATTACCCATATTGTGTGCAAGACAACTATTACGGATGAGCTTGTACCACAACACATGGACGCTATTAAAGTTAAGTAGCAGCTATCTGTTCATGTAAATAAAGAACTGTGTTAATCCATGTGGGCATTTCTGTTGTAGAAAGAGGATACTGTAAGTGCGCTGCTTCTGTGTTGGCACCGCTGTGTAGCGCTTTGCATTGGATCTATGACTGCGCTTTCTTTGTAAGAGACTCTGTGGCTGGTTGGACTCGTTGTTGGAAGTTAATCGCCAGTAGTGTCGGGCAGTTGGAAGTTAGTCGCCAGCACTGATGGAAGTACTGTTGGGCAGTTGGAGGTGAACAGCTAGCAGTGATGGATGTTACATGTGGGAAGTTAGCATTGATGGAGGGTAGAGGTCTGAAGTGTTGGCGTAGGATAACGATCTGGAAGTATCCGACTTGGAGACTGACAATTATTCACGATTATATATCTTTGTACTGGATGTTAGTGACGATTCATATTCGTGTTTGAACTGGATGTCACATTATTATGGTAAAAAATACATTATTTGGTTTGCAATAAAATCTTTCCTTTGCTAACCACTCGCCTATTAGGCTAGGTACTTAGAATCTTTTATTTAGCTGCCAGTACTGACGCTCGCTGTATTGCAGTAGTTCGTGTAATGAAGATTTTTGTGAGGTAAGCGCTTAATGAAATGTATAGGTTATTGTTAATAATTCTTTTTAGTCAGGGCCATTCTTTTGAATGAATCATTTGAAGTCAGGTTGCGATTTTTTTGAGCAGTCACATTGCGTTGTGCTAGAATATTGTAGGTCAGTGTTGACATGATAAGAAAAAGTAAAGAGAAAATAGCCTCACTACGTTCAGTTTTACACAGCTGTTTCAGAATCAAATAACGCAGAAGTTTCATCTTCACAGTCATTCTTCAATTTAAGTACAGAAACACTCACTTAAATAAAGAAGTTTCAATACTGGCATAGCATAATAACACCCTCTCCCTTGCTTCCTACGGTACAAGACTCTACATATTTAATAACAAAGGAACAACTCTTCTCAATAAAAGGCCGGCCGCTGTGGCTGAGCGGTTGTAGGCGCTTCAGGCCGGAACCGCGCTGCTGCTACGGTCACAGGATCGAATCCTGCCTCGGGCATGGATGTGTCTGACGTCCTTAGGTTGGTTAGGTTTAAGTAGCTCGGAGTCTAGGAGACTTATGACCTCAGATGTTAAGTCCCATAGTGCTTAGAGCCATTTAAAACATTTTTCTCAATAAAAATAATAGAACTTCTCAGACACCAACAGCCATACGCCTGGAAGACACAGTAAATAAACGTTGTGGAGTATGAAGACTATGCCACTGATAATCCATAACGAATGCTGCTGCTGCTGATGATGATGTTTGGTTTGTGGGGCACTCAACTGCGCGGTTATCAGCGACAGAGGTTGAGGGTTCAGCATAGATGGCTGACAAGTGTACTATGTGATAAAAACCATCCAGACATCCCCAGAAACTTACGTTTTCCGTATTAGTTGCATTGTGCTGCCACCTACTGCCAGGTACTCCATATCAGCGACCTCAGTAGTCATTAGACTTCGTGGGAGAGCAGAATGGGGTGTTACGCGCAACTCACGGACTTTGAATGTGTCAGGTGATTGGGTGTCACTTGTGTCATACATCTGTATGCGACATTTGCACACTCCTAAACGTCCATAGGTCCACTGTTCTCAATGTGATAGAGAAGTGGAAACGTGAAGGGGCACGTACAGCACAAAAGCGTACAGGCCCACCTCGTCTGTTGACTGACAGAGACTGCCGACAGTTGAAGAGGGTCGTAATGTGTATTAGGCAGATATCTATCCAGATCATCACACAGTAATTCCAAACTGCATCAGGATCCACTGCAAGTACTATGACAGTTAGGTGGGAGGTGAGAACACTTGGATTTCATGGTCGAGTGGCTCCTGTTAAGCCACACATCACGGCGGTAAATGCCAAACGACGCCTCGCTTGGTGTAAGGAGCGTAAACAATGGACGATTGAACAGTGGTTGGTTGGTTTTGGGGAAGGAGACCAGACAGCGTGGTCATCGGGCTCATCGGATTAGGGAAGAATGGGGAAGGAAATCGGCCGTGCCCTTTCAGAGGAACCATCCCGGGATTTGCCTGGAGTGATTTAGGGAAATCACGGAAAACCTAAATCAGGATGGCCGGACGCGGGATTGAACCGTCGTCCTCCCGAATGCAAGTCCAGTGTCTAACCACTGCGCCACCTCGCTCGGTTTGAACAGTGGAAAAATGTTGTGTGAAGCGAGGAATCACGGTACACAATGTACCTCACCGACCGACGTCGACACCCCTCCTCAGTGCGGCACTCCGTGAAGAATGGGCTGCCATTCACCAAGAAACCTTCCAGCACCCGATTGACCGCATGCCTGCGAGAGTGGAAGCTGTCATCAAGGCTAAGGGTGGCAGACACCATATTGATTCCAGCATTACCGATGGAGGGCGTCACGAACGTGTATGTCATTTTCAGCCAGGTGTCCGGATACTTTTGATCACACAGTGTACATCTCGAGATTTCGATGTAAAGTCATCCGCCCCGCTGCGGAGGCTTCCGAGCGGGCTCTGACTGATGGGCTGCTAAGAGCCGGCGCATGAATTGGCCCAGAGCCTCGGTGGAGCAAATTGCCGATGTGTCGGCTTGCACCGTCCTATATAGCTGGCCGCGGAGAAATTAGTGTCGATCCAGATCCGCACACGTCACACGGCGGAGGAAATAGATCCCTGGCACTGATGACCTCTGGTGGCGCTTGTCCTGCCGTCTGTCGTCCCCGTTGTGACGATGCAGCCTGAGGAGGCAACGCCTTGTCCTTATGCCATCCCGCGAAGCTTCAGTGCCCGAGGCGTTGCCTGTCGGTTTAGGCGAAAGTCGGGTACACGGTAATCTATGCGACCGCTCCAAGTTATTCGTAATTGTTAACATTTAGTATTTAGCTGAAGTCACAGGATTTAGATTCGTGTGATTTATCATGTAACCAAAACATAGAGCACTGCATTTAGCACTTACGTGGATCACTTCACACTTTTCGTTATATAGGGTCAACTGACACTTTACGCTCCATACAGATATCTTGTCCAAATGATTTTGTAATTGGTTTTGAACATCTGATGATTTTACCAGATATTAAGAGACAGAACTGTCTGCAAACGATCTAAGAGGGCTGCTCAGATTATCTCCTATACCTTTTATGTAGATTACGAACAGCAGAAGGCATGTAACACTTCCTTGGAATCGCCAGGTATTTGTGGTTTACTCGATAACCTTCCGTCAATTACTACGAACAGTGACCTTCCTGACGGAATATTGACCGAGCCACAACCTCACGTCTGCTTCACCGTCAAAGTGAAGCCCAATATGGCGTTCTTTAAGTTTTGGAAACAGATAACAATCGGATGGGGCCCAATCGGGACTGCACGGAAGATGACTGATGACAGTAAACCCGAGGCACCGGACTGTTGCAGATGTCGCAGCGCTGCCATTGTCCTGCTGAAGGAGGGAGCGCTCCATTTGAGGACGAACTCTTCGAACGCGAAGCTCAATTACAGGACGCGGTTGCTCACGCAGTGATACACGGGGTCTTCAAAAAGTTTCTCCGCAGTGCCGCATGATTGTTAGCCGCGCGTGCCGTATGATTTTTCGCCTGCGTCCCTTCAAGTGGACTCTCCCAGCATTCCACTGTTTCGTTTATCTCAGCCAGCGTCAGTAGTGCCGTTGGTGTCTGTCGTTACGTGGTGACGTGAACGTTTAAGTTTAGCGCCTTTGTTCGTTTGTTTCGTTTTTGTCACTGTTGAAATGCTAACCATTGAAGAACGTGTGTTTTTAGTCGAACAAGTGTTCAAAGCTGGCGGTAAATACACAGTTTCAGTTCGTCAAACATTTAATTCAGTTTTGCCGGAGACAACACTCCCACATCGCGATACTGTCCGAGATTTAATTAAAAATTTCGAAGTATGGGTTCAGTGACAAATGCACCCAGAAGTGGTCGTCCTAGCGTTTTGTCTGAGGATAAATTACTCGATATTTCCGATAAAATGTCCATGAGGCCGAACAGATCACTAAGAAAACTCGCCCAGGAGATCGATGTTAGTGTCGGAACGACCCACACAGCTGTAAGGAAAAAATGAGAACTTTTCCCACACAAAGTGATAGTCGTGCGAGAAATGAAAAATCGTGATCATGGTCAGAGACTGCATTATTGTCAATGTTTCAAAAATTACGTTCATAAAAATGGAAGGGATATTCTTAAAGAAACGTTTTTCACTGATGAGGCGTGGTTTCATTTATCCGGGTACATGAACTCGCAAAATTCTCGAATGTGGAGTACTGCAAATCAATTGTGTATTCATAAGGAACCACTTCATTCTGTGAAAATAGGAGTTTGGATAGCAATTTCTAGACATCGGATTGTCGGCCCCATATTTTTCAACGAAACAGTAAACGCACAACGATACTGCCGAGACATTCTGTACCCATTCATAGGAGAGCTTGTGTTAAGTGAAATACTGAAAGGTTATTTTCAACAAGATGGTGCAACCGCGCATACAGCTCGCGTTTCAATGTCACTGCTTGCTGATGTTTTTAGTGATCGCATACTTTCACAGGGATTTTGGCCTCCACGATCGCCTGACCTAACACCACCTGACTTTTTCTTCTGGGGTGCAGCGAAAGCAACTGTCTATAAAAGCCGTCCAAAATCCATCGATGAATTGAAAACTGCAATGTCCACTTTCACTGCTTCTGTCACAGAAGAAATGCTACAGCTTGTGTTTGGAGACATGATTAGACGAATTGAATTGTGTATTCAACAACACGGGGGACACTTTCAACATTTAATTAAACATTTAATACGAAAATTCGTAAGTAAAAATGAATATTCAATAAATTAATAACTTGAGTTTCATTTCGGTATACTCACTGCGGCATACGGCACGCGCGGCTAACAGTCATACGGCGCTGCGGAGAGACTTTCTGAACACCCCGTAGTTACACATCGCCATGTTACACGATATAGTCGGAGACCTCAGCGGGAGAGGGTTGCAACTTGTGTCATCGAAGCGGGGAAGTCGACCGAGTAACAGGCATGACGTGCAATACCTCAACTGATATTGAGAACACAATAAAAAATTCGGAGGCCCCATTTTTCAGCATCCCATTGTACACTATCTAATCAGAAATACCTCGACACACATTAGCGGACAGCAGTGAGGGTGCGTCCGTCCTTTGCCTTTATGACGGCTTCAGTTCAGTTGGGAACACCTACAGTAAGGTGTCTGAAGCCCGCCCTGTTAGCCGTGGGGTCTAGCGCACGGCTTTCCGGATTGGGAAGGTGCGCCTGGTCCCCGGCACGAATCCGCCCGGCGGACTTGTATCGAGGTCCCGTGAGCCGGCCAGTCTGTGGATGGTTTTTAGGCGGTTTCCCATCTGCCTCGGCGAATTCGGACTGGTTCCCCTTATTCCGCCTCAGCTACACTATGTCGGCGATTGCTGCGCAAACAAGTTCTCCACGTACGCGTACGCCACCATTACTCTACCACGCAAACATAGGGGTTACACTCGTCTGGTGTGAGACGTTCCCTGGGGGAGGGGGGGTCCACCGGGGGCCAAACCGCACAGTAACGCTGAAAGAATGGTTCGGTGCCGGGCGGTGGAGGGGTGAAGTGGATTGCGTGGGGTTGAGGACCACTGCGACTGCGGAAGGGCGGAGCCTCTCCGTCGTTTCTCGGCCCCCGGTTAACGTACAATACAATATAAGGTGTCTGAATGTCTATGGAGGATTAGAAGCCCGCTCTTCTCCAGAGCTGAAACCAGAGAACGTAGTGATGTTGGACGATGGGGTTTCGAGCGAAGTCGACGTTCTACACTACTGGCCATTAAAATTGCTACACCACAAAGATGGCGTGCTACAGACACGAAATTTAACCCACAGGAAGAAGATGCTGTGACATGCAAATGATTAGCTTTTCAGGGCATTCACAGAAGGTTGGCGTCGGTGGCGACACCTACAACATGCTGACATGAGGAAAGTTTCCAACCGATTTCTCTTACACGAACAGCAGTTGACCGGCGTTGCCTGGTGAAACGTTGTTGTGATGCCTAGTGTAAGGAGCAGAAATGCGTACCATCACCTTTCCAACTTTGATAAAGGTCGGATTGTAGCCTATCGCGATTGCGGTTTATCGTATCGCCACATTGCTGCTCGCGTTGGTCGAGATCCAATGACTGTTAGCACAATATGGTATCGGTGGGTTCAGGAGGGTAATACGGAACGCCGTGCTGGATCCCAACGGCGTCGAATCACTAGCAGTCGAGATGACAGGAATCTTATCCGCATGGCTGTAACGGATCGTGCAGCCACATCTCGATCACTGAGTCAACACATGGGGACGTTTTAAAGACAACAACCATCTGCACGAATAGTTCGACGACGTTTGCAGCAGCAGGGACAATCAGCTCGGAGACCACGGCTGCGGTTACCCTTGACGCTTCATCACAGACAGGAACGCCTGCGATGGTGTACTCGACGACGAACCTGGGTGCACGAATGGCAAAACGTTATTTTTTCGGATGAATCCAGCTTCAGTTTACAGCATCATGATAGTCGCACCCGTGTTTGGCGACATCGCGGTAAACGCACATTAGAAGCGTGTATTCGTCATCACTCAGCGTGATGGTATGGGATGCCATTGGTTACACGTCTGGGTCACCTCTTGTTCGCATTGACGGCACTTTGAACAGTGGACGTTACATTTCATATGTGTTACGACCCGTGGCTCTACCCTTCATTCGATCCCTGCGAAACCCTACATTTCAACAGGATAATGCAAGACCGCATGTTGCAGGTCCTGTACAGGCCTTTCTGGATACAGAAAATGTTCGACTGCTGCCCTGGCCAGCACATTCTCCAGATCTCTCACCAACTGAAAACGTCTGGTCAATGGTGGCCGAGCAACTGGCTCGTCACAATACGCCAGTCACTACTGTTCATGAACTGTGGTATCGTGTTGAAGCTGCATGGGCAGTTGTACCTGTACACGCCATCCAAGCTCTGCTTGACTCAACGCCCAGGCGTATCAAGACCGTTATTACGGCCAGAGGTGGTTGTTCTGAGTACTGATTTCTCAGGATCTATGCACCCAAGTTGCGTGTAAATGTAATCATATGTCAGTTATAGTATAATATATTTGTCCTTTGAATAGCCGTTCATCGTCTGCATTTCTTATTGGTGTAGCAATTTTAATGGCCAGTAGTGTAACTCATCTCAAAGGTGTTCCATTGGATACAGGATCGAACTCTGGCTACACCAGTCCATTTCAGGAACGTTATTGTCCAGAAATCATTGTCTCACAGATGCTGCTTTATAACACAGTGCATTGTTGTGCTGAAACAGTCATCGAATCTGAACTGTTCAGGTGTAGGCAGTAAACAATACTGTAAAACGCATTCACAACCTTTCGCTTTACGTGTTTTCTGACGCACAATAATGGTCGCAGGTAATGTTCTCCAGACATCCGCCAAACCCAAAACCCTTCCATCGGATTCCTAGAGCGCATCATTCCAGATCACTCGTTTCCAGTCATCAACTGTCCAGTGATGTCGCTCCCTACATCACATGAAGCGTTGATTATCATTGATTTCAGAAATTTATAGGTTACTGTGTTAGCTGGGCAGCTGATAGCACTTTGGAACTCAAGAGTGATCCATTTTGTCGATCTCATGTTATTTCTTACGGCAACCTTCCGCAATTCTCTGTGATCCTGTCCGTGAGTAAATGGTGGCTACCTGCTCTTTGTTTAGCTGTGGTTGTTTCTTTGCGTTTCCATTATGCAATCACAACACCACGTGTCTGCTTGTTTTAAAATTTGAAATGTGCCATTGCACAAAATTTTAATATTTTAAACATGGAAGCAGTTCAGCAACGGTGCACGTAGAAACTTGATAGCATTGGGAAATAACAACCAATCAGTTGCAGCATTAATGGTTTATTAATCTTCTACCATGGTTTCGACAAAACCAAATTTGTCTTCTTCAGAAGGAATATGGACCTACTGAACAAATTATTACAAAATAGTTTCAAATGTCAACCACAGAAGGGAACCAGATTTGATAAGCATTAATTTCCAAAAATTTTTAGAAGAGTATACTCACTCACAGAATCACATTTTGACATAAACTGATGTTGAAGCTATAAGGCTCCTCCCTAGTACAATGTGCATGAAACCCCCAAATATCAACAGCTAAAATACGCCCCCAGCGGCTCACGGTTCTTTAGTGAGTTTGTGCGTGGTGCACACGGGATCCTGAGCTATTGCAGACCATTCTTCCTTCCCGGGCTGCATTCCCTTCCCTGTACTTTGTCCCCACCTTCCCATCTCTCAGTATTCCTACTTATATCAATCTGGCTATCCACCTGGTTTTCCGTTTTTCTCGTGGCATTGTTCCCCTTGCTTCTCTTTCTCATTTTCCCTTTCTGACTTTTTTGGTCCCCCTTTGGATCTTCTCGCCATAGTGTGTGTCATTTCTGGAAGAACTCCCCCCCTTGCATCTACAGCGTGGATTTTTCTACCTCCGCCCCTCTCCCCCCTTCCCCTCCTCCTTTCCGCTGTAGCGTCTCTCTGTCCTGCTTCGTCACCAGCATGTGTAGCCAGTCCATGTGGTGCTGCTGTTATGTACTCATCTTCCTGAGCTCCCTAACAGGACAGGGATCACACTTCTGATACCTGAGCTTGCCTGACCATGTATGCCTAGGAGTGGCTGCTTGTCATCCTGGAGCATCAGAAGTCCCAGCAACGCCTGCTGTGCCTTGGTGTTGCTGACCCCCTGATCACAGTGGGTTGTGGTGGAAAGACCAGCGAGGTAACTTGGCCATTGGGAGGCGGGAAGGGAACGAGGGAATCTATGGGAAGTGGCCACTATTGCAGAGGTCGTGTGGTGATCAGTGAATGGGAGGAGAAAAAGGAGGAGAAGTGAGCGAAAGATCAATGGCAGAGAAAGTACCATATGTGGCACTCAAATAAGTAGGATAACCATCATAAAGAAGGCACTGGTCGTGGTCCAAAAGAAATTAATCAGTTAGGAGCCCCGACTAGAAGAAAAGGCACTGTCCCACAAAGGGTGGTGGTCATTAAAATCCTCAAGGAGGAGGAAGGGGGGGGGGGGGGGGGAAGTTGGTGTAAGTGACGTGCCAGGAGGGAGATAGAGATTGCAAGCTGTGCATGCACAGTCCAAGTGGATCCAGACAGCAAACTGCTTCCAATCTGATACGAACGTGGATCCAAGTACTAACAACATCCGTATGGACCAACGTGCGAACGCCACCAGAACCTCTCAGAGATCCGAACTGGTTCCAACAGAAAGCACAGAAACCATAAAGGGTCAGTGATTACGCATCAGTAAAATGAGATTCCTGGAGAGTGACAAAAGCTGTCGAATTAAAGGCAAGAAGGGATTGAAAACTCTGGCAGGTGACGATAGTATCCATTATAATTCTTTTGAATAAGCAGGGCGTGGGCATCCAACTGGGAGGCGAATGGGCTGGAACCCATTACACTGCCAGGTCTCTCTCTGTCACCAATGATGATAGGCTGACATTCATAAATGAAAGGTCATACTAAGATTGTGAGGGGGGAGATGGCACTTTCAGGTTCACCAGAGGTGCCTTGTTCAAAGCTTTTGTTTCCTCTTCTTCTCTTTCATAGATCCAGGAGGGCAGTTCACGGTGGAAACAAGGCTTCTGAAAGATTCGGAACAGTAGAAGAGTGGGGTTCAGAGACAGTTTGTCCTGTTACCAAGAAATGGTAGCAAGCAGGCCTCCACACTTCTCCAGCTGGGGGGGGGGGGGGGGGAGGGAGGGAGGAGCGGCACATGGAGGGTAAGGCTTGGAAACTACAGGTGTAAGGAAGAGGGAGGAGGGGGAAGTGACATACTAAAGGCAAAGGAAGAACTGATCAACACAGGGTGAAGTCGGTCATATTTCTGACAAGCCTCAGTGTGAGATAAAATCACATCAGTGTGCTAGGAATGCTTTGTCTCCTCTCTAGTTCCTACTATCCCTTCGTCACAGGTGTGACATACACTCTACCCTCTGCAAGTTTGTCAGTGGCAGTCTTTCACTCCAGGCCTTGCCCTTCCAGGTGGCCTTTGTACAGATCCATCAGTTCTCGTGGAACACCTCATAACCCATTTTACGACGGCAATAGCGTCAGCCCCCTATCCAGCTGCTTTCGTTCTCCAGAAACAGTGGGCTTAAGCCCCCACTTATGTTTTACCTCCTGTCAGGCGGAATCTGACAATGAACCTTTTACTGAATGGGAGTTTCTTCGGCACTCTCTTCTTCCCATGGTTCAGCCCCTGGCCATGATCTTATCCATAACCAATTGCTTCTACACTTCAGTCCTCCACAATGACGATATCTCATCCAGGTGTTTAACAGTATTTGGCTCCAAGTCATTTTCCCCTCTCAATGGAGAGATAATATGGTGGTTATTGTCCTTAAACCCAGCAAGGATCCATCATCCCTTGATAGTTACTGTCCCCCGCAGGTTACTAGAATGCATGGTGGCTTAGCAAGTCAACTGGGTCGTTGTATCATGGAACCTTTTACCTCCTTACCAGTGCAGCTTTTGGGAGGGATGGTCTCCAATTGATCACTTGCTTCGATTGGAAACCACAACTGGGCAGCCCTTTTCTCAGTCCTGCTATTTTGCCACCATTTTCCTTGATCTTTGTAAGGCCCACGACGCAAAAATGGTTCAAATGGCTCTGAGTACTATGCGACTTAAATTCTAAGGTCATCAGTCACCTAGAACTTAGAACTAATTATACCTAACTAACCTAAGGACATCACACACATCCATGCCCGAGGCAGGATTCGAACCTGCGACCGTAGCGGGCGCTCGGTTCCAGACTGTAGCGCCTGGAACCACACAGCCACTCCGGCCGGCCCCACGACGCAATCTGGCGCCATCACATCCTCCTTACGTTCGATGAATAGGATTCTTGGGCCCCCTACCAATTCTTATTCACTGTTTCCTGTCCCACAGGTCGTTCAGAGTTAAGGATGGCACCATTCTCAGCTCTCTTCAGACCCAGGAGAATGCATTCCATAGGGCTCCATATTACATGTCCTCCTTTTTCTCATTGATATTAATGGACCTGTGGCTTCTGACAGACCGCCAGTCACCCCTGCTCTGTATGTGGCTGATTTCTGTACTTGAGATACCTCCCACTCAGTGGCCTCTGCTCAACAACAGCTCCAGGCTGCCATCAGGTGCACTTCCATATATACATTCTTGCACACTTTTCAGTTCTCTCCCCTTACGTCTAGGGTGGCGCATTTCTGTCGCCATACTACTGTCCGCAGCTCTACCTCAACACCAAACACCTGTGGCCCCTCAGTTCTGTTTCTTGGGTCTTCTTTTTGAGAGAAAGCTAACTTGGTTGTCCCATACCCATTTCTAATGGTTAGCTGTTTTCACAAACTCAATGTCCTTTGCTTCCTTGAGCTCACATCTTGGGGTGTAGATTGTTCAACCTTCTCCACCTTTATCAGGCATTAGTTCTGTCCTATCTAGACTATTGTTGTCATGTTTATGGATCAGATGCCTCTCCCACGCTGCTCCTCGTGGACCTGGTTCATCATCATGGTATCCATATAGCCACTGGTGCCTTTTGCATGAGCCCTATCGGCAGTCTTCTGGTTGACCCTAGGATCCCTCCCCTTTCAGTTCAGTCATCCACGCTCCTGGTATCCTATGCCATCACTATGAGCTCTTCCCCTGTTCACCACT
This sequence comes from Schistocerca americana, assembly GCF_021461395.2. NCBI lineage: Eukaryota > Metazoa > Arthropoda > Insecta > Orthoptera > Acrididae > Schistocerca > Schistocerca americana. The sequence goes on from NC_060127.1 coordinate 201,904,124, forward strand.
CTTAATCTATTCTTTTCGCAGCCCTTGACCACTGCCTGCCCACTGCTGAACCTTGTGTGTGTTTACTGGTTGGATATGCCTCACTTCTCTCCACCATGATTTCCATCTCCCCTCCTCCTCCTCTTTGCCAGGTTTTCTGTTGACCACCCACTTGGATTGTTCCTCAGCCTCAGATCAGATTCAGAGGGATCTCTTCCGAATCCAAAAGTCTCCATCACTCTGCTAGTGTTCCATTGTTTGTTCTGAATGTTCTTACGGGAGTTTCGGGATGCTTTTCTTTTTTACAAAAGTGGCTCTAAATGCGCTGATCGTGTGGGATGTGCCTTCACATCTTTTGGCAGAAGACACCATGTCTTGCCCGCCAGGTGTGGGGTGTTTATTGTGGACCTGATACCCACCTATCAGGCCCTCTGCTTTATTAAATAGTCTAACCTCACCAGTGTTTTGTTATTTATGGGTTAGAAGGGTGGCCTCCATGTTGTCACACGGTGTTTTTCCTGCCAACCCTTCGTCTCTGCCATTCACGACCTTCCTTGCTAATATTGGTGATGCTGCTTGTGTGGTTGATTCCTTTGGGTTCCTGGGCACATAGGTATCTAGGATAATGAACTTGTTGATAGCCTGCCTGGAGGTGGGGAGTGGGGGGGGGGGGGGGGGGGAGGAAGTGGCTTTATGTCAAATCCCTTTTTGCTCAATCATGGGTTGCCTCTTCTGAGGCTACACCATGTCTAATAAACTTCGTGTTTACAAGGAGACTCACACCATGCGGTATTCTTCCCTCCACCTCTCCCGATGGGAATCTTCCATCCTCTGTTGTCTTTGTCTTGGCCACAATAGGCTGACCCAATATTTCTTACTCAGCAATGAGCTGCCTCCCACGCTTTGTATTCGCGGTGCTCCCCTCATAGTAATCCATATTTTGGTAGATTGCCCCCAACTTTTGCCCCTTCACCCTAAATATGCCATCCCACCTTCCTTGTCTCGGCTTTTAGTGGACGCCCCTCACATGGTTAGGTCTGTCCTCGGTTTTCTTCGCAAAAGTGGTTTGTTCAAAAATGTTCAAATGTATGTGAAATCTTATGGGACTTAACCGTTCAGGTCACCAGTCTCTAAGCTTACACAATACTTAACCTAAATTATCCTAAGGACAAACACACACACCCATGCCCGAGGGAGGACTCGAACCTCCGCCGGGACCAGCCGCACAGTCCATGACAAAAGTGGGTTGTCCTCACAGGTTTAAGTCATTGAATCTTCCTCTGGAATTGAAGCCCCTCGGTTACCGTTAGCTTCGGTTATGAAGGCCTAGGACTTGCCTTCACACTGGTCGGGTTCTTCCCGCCTTTTCCCTATGTTTTGTATGGTCTTTCGTGCAGTTTTGTTTCCCCCTTCCTTGTCTCTTCTTCCCCTGGTGTTTTCACTGTTGCGTAGTGATCGAGATATGGTATGGCGATCAGGACAGGCCGGTGGCGGTCCTGGTGTCCCTCTGTGTGTAGCGCTTCTGGAGCACCCCTGCTCTCCCCGTTTCCCCCTCCTGTTCTTTCATCTTCCTTCTGTCCTGACGTTTCTTTTACCTCTTTGTTTGGCCGTTTGCCCTTCCCCTTGACTAAATCTGCGGTTTTTGTTGTTCGTCCCTTTATTTCTACCATCTTCGAGCAAGGGACTGGTGGTCTCACTGTCTGATCCACTCCCACAATCAACGAAGCAACCAACAGTTCAAACAAATAATTGATGGTAGTAGCCCAATACTGTAGGACTTGGCCGTAAAACTTTTTTAATGAAACACATTGGCTCTAGCAGACATTTATATGGCGCAAACAAGGCTAACAGCTAAAATTAAAAGGGGGAGGGGAGGGGGTAGGGTGAGGGAAAGAGAGACGCATTAAAGACATATGGCAAGTAAAGAGCAAGCTGAGTCAGGTAAACAGTGCTAATTTATGCATACGCATGCATCAAGCAGTACAAGAAGAACTTGTAAATAAATATGGGAACATACCAAGAATTCTAAATAAATATGGGAACATGCCAAGAAAAAGTACCGTATTTTATGGACTATAAGACGCACCTTAATTTTAAGCAGGTTTTTAAGAAAATAAGATACTTAACATTTTTCTTATTAGATTGCAGAGCCATGCTAAAAAATTCTTAGTTAATAAAACAGAATTGATCCCTAAAATCCTTGAAAATCGTCATCTGGACTTTCTTCTTCTTCTTTTTCTTATTCCTTTCTCATACATAGTTTAAAATTTTATTCATCGAGGTCTCAACTGTGAAGTAAGTCCTCCCGGAATAACAGAAAGCTCTTTATTTCCCTGTCTCAGTTCCTCTTTAACAGAATTTTTCAAATGACATCTATAATGATCTAGCACAAGAAGAGAACTCTTCTTCAGTAAAGCACCTTTCCTTCCCTCCCACACGCTGTTAATTCACAATTTCATAACAACCCCATCCATCCAACCCCTCTCATGTACGTAAACAACAACGCCTGGCATCATTTCAGAAGTTTTCGGCATTGTTTTGCGCTTGAGAATAATCATTGGATTAAGCTTAATATCGTCACCACAACATGAAAGGACAACAGTGCAGTGCATTTTTTTCATGTGGACTTGTTTTTATAGTTACAGTTTTAGCATCTTTCATGCCAACAGTTCTGTTACTCGGCACATCAAGCGTCGGAGGAGTTTCGTCCATGTTTGCTATTTGGCTTTGCTCTGCACTGGTTTTCTTTCAATGTTGAATAATAAAGTGATGGAAAGATAATATTTTCTCTTCATATTCTTGTAGCATTTACTGAGATATTTTGGTTTTGGTTCGCATTGCTACTTACATGACGGTTCACAAACCTGTAGCACCAACCAACTTCACCATTAATATCTGTTAAGTTCCATTCTAGCGCTGACTTATGAGTGTGTAACTGAATCATTTTTGCGTTGATTCCAGTCCCATTTCGACGGTGTTCTTTAATCCATTTCAATACGTCATCTTCTAGTTTTGGCCATTTTGCATTCAGTCCTCTATTTGCACATTTAGTCTTCCTATTTTTTACAGTTTTTCTTCACTAGCTCGCCAACCACGAATGGTTTTTCTGATGGCGGGGGCCCAAAGTACCGCTCAGCTGCTCTGGTTCCATGTTCTTCTGCATACGCTGTTAGTTTCAATTTATAGCCCACATCATTTGAGTATCTTTCCAAGTGGCAAGAAATTCATTTATGGGTTAATCCGGTAAGGTGTGACAAGCCTGAGATGAGCACAGCATTAGGTGGCAAAATACAGCACGGTCAGAACTGAAGGGCTCAACAGCGGAGTCAGGGGAATTGATACGTCTTCTAAGACATCCGTCTGTTCTCAGTGCCGAAGTGATGGTCCTACAAGTGGTGAATCCGACAAAGCTCCAGTAGCTGACTTAGTAGTCGTGTATCATTCGGGGAAACACAACACAACCTTAGTTGTACTAGGGTGGACTGTGCAAATAAACTTTCAATGAGCATAATTGTCCATTCTGGTGTGGACAAATAAATGCATTTTGATCGGACGAGAGAACAGACTATTGCAAAAAATCTGTTAGCAGCACGAAGTGGAAGTGATTTCACAGATGTGCTTCATGATCCAGACAAGTGTAGCATCTTTTTCTCTGTGACTTCGGATGCATCGAGTTACAAGAATAGGAAACTGTTTCCTGAAGCGCTCAAGCACTTTGAATTAGATCCTGTCAGTCAGAAGAGCATTCAAAATAATCTTGTTGAATTCTACGATACCTTTCACTCTTGCATTGTAAAACATGTAAACATTTCTAACAATGGTACAATTCAGTCCTTGCTCCCAATGTCCTTAAGGATACTTTTTAATTTTAATGGTTTTCAGAACATGCTTACTCATGATCAGCTGGACATAAACGAACACAACCGACGTCATGAATTTTTATTTTGAAAAATATAATAAGCACAAAAATTTCCATTGACTGTAGCACAGTGAAAAAGTGGGTATCAGTGTTGATTGAGACAGAGGTCAAAGGTGTTAAAGCCCCATACATAAACAAGATTCTTCAATTTCGTTTCATTAAACTGGCATGTAATGCTCAAACAGAAAGAATTTTTCTTTGATAAACAGTACATGGTTTGATGATAGGAACCGTTGTGAAGTAGATTTAATGAAAGCTGAGTAACAAATGAGTATTAATTTCGGTTACCCATGTGAAGCATTTGATAAATTTGTAGAGAATGATAGCAAACTTCAGGGTGCCAAAAATGTAAGCAAATGTAGTTTTAAGTAAAAAAAAATTTGTAAACCTTCGGTTTGTAATTGTTATTACCAAATTTTTTGGTTTGTTGTCAAAATAAATTGTTTTAAGATTTAATAAAATCTGCATAGGGCTATTATTTTGTCGGTCGAAGTCTCCCTTATTTTGATAAAAAATGTTGGTAACTCTAGGGCGGGAGGAAGGGGTATACGAAATATGCGAAATAACAAATAGGGAAAGTAGGAGTGAATGATGAAGCAGACTATGTAAACAATTAAAATCTGAGGAAAGTAAAGCAGGTACATAGTGAAATGTTAGAATAGTCAATAAAAACAAAAATGCGTAAAACCGATCTGAGCAGTACGTACATAATGTGAAAGAACAAGATACTTAAAAAGGATATAAGCAGATTTAAATACGGTGAAAGAGGGTGTAGGGGCGGGGGAGGGGAAGAGGGGCACCAATGGCATGTATTAAATCTGAAATATAAAAAGAGGGAGACAGTAGCTACACATGAAAAAGTACGCTATATGAAATTACAAAACTAAAAGTAGACTTCATAAATAGAAACAGAATCCTGATGAAAACAAACATCACGCGAGCGATAAACTTGGCTACGCGGCCAGAAGTAGCGGCTTGAAGCCTTGGAGGAAATGTCTACTTCAAAATATTTCCGTTTTTTTCGCAAAGTGTTTCAAAATTTCAAGTGCCCCCCATAAATCTAATCTCCACCGTTTTACCTCTTTGTGCAGAATTATGGTATCCTCTAAATTCCTCGCAGAATGATCAGAAATAAGTAATTCTTCTGCAAGGACTTTAGAGGACGGCGATGCTGGGCGTCGCATAAAAGATGTGACGAGCAGTATTTGTTTGGGTTGACTCCCACTACACATTGCAAAATAGAAACTGTAAATCCCAATCCTACGGTTATCCAGAAAGTAAGCTCCAATTGGTCGCTAAATGGAAACCACAGTGAAAATCAGAAACATTTTACACTCCTGGAAATGGAAAAAAGAACACATTGACACCGGTGTGTCAGACCCACCATACTTGCTCCGGACACTGCGAGAGGGCTGTACAAGCAATGATCACACGCACGGCACAGCGGACACACCAGGAACCGCGGTGTTGGCCGTCGAATGGCGCTAGCTGCGCAGCATTTGTGCACCGCCGCCGTCAGTGTCAGCCAGTTTGCCGTGGCATACGGAGCTCCATCGCAGTCTTTAACACTGGTAGCATGCCGCGACAGCGTGGACGTGAACCGTATGTGCAGTTGACGGACTTTGAGCGAGGGCGTATAGTGGGCATGCGGGAGGCCGGGTGGACGTACCGCCGAATTGCTCAACACGTGGGGCGTGAGGTCTCCACAGTACATCGATGTTGTCGCCAGTGGTCGGCGGAAGGTGCACGTGCCCGTCGACCAGGGACCGGACCGCAGCGACGCACGGATGCACGCCAAGACCGTAGGATCCTACGCAGTGCCGTAGGGGACCGCACCGCCACTTCCCAGCAAATTAGGGACACTGTTGCTCCTGGGGTATCGGCGAGGACCATTCGCAACCGTCTCCATGAAGCTGGGCTACGGTCCCGCACACCGTTAGGCCGTCTTCCGCTCACGCCCCAACATCGTGCAGCCCGCCTCCAGTGGTGTCGCGACAGGCGTGAATGGACGGACGAATGGAGACGTGTCGTCTTCAGCGATGAGAGTCGCTTCTGCCTTGGTGCCAATGATGGTCGTATGCGTGTTTGGCGCCGTGCAGGTGAGCGCCACAATCAGGACTGCATACGACCGAGGCACACAGGGCCAACACCCGGCATCATGGTGTGGGGAGGGATCTCCTACACTGGCCGTACAACACTGGTGATCGTCGAGGGGACACTGAATAGTGCACGGTACATCCAAACCGTCATCGAACCCATCGTTCTACCATTCCTAGACCGGCAAGGGAACTTGCTGTTCCAACAGGACAATGCACGTCCGCATGTATCCCGTGCCACACAACGTGCTCTAGAAGGTGTAAGTCAACTACCCTGGCCAGCAAGATCTCCGGATCTGTCCCCCATTGAGCATGTTTGGGACTGGATGAAGCGTCGTCTCACGCGGTCTGCACGTCCAGCACGAACGCTGGTCCAACTGAGGCGCCAGGTGGAAATGGCATGGCAAGCCGTTCCACAGGACTACATCCAGCATCTCTACGATCGTCTCCATGGGAGAATAGCAGCCTGCATTGCTGCGAAAGGTGGATATACACTGTACCAGTGCCGACATTGTGCATGCTCTGTTGCCTGTGTCTATGTGCCTGTGGTTCTGTCAGTGTGATCATGTGATGTATCTGACCCCAGGAATGTGTCAACAAAGTTTCCCCTTCCTGGGACAATGAATTCACGGTGTTCTTATTTCAATTTCCAGGAGTGTATTTGCAAGAGTTAGCTACACTTCCCAGATACTTCTCTACATCGTCGCCGCTCCGACTTAGACATTTGTCGGAGCGTTACACCAAATTTCCATCGTCACAGAAGGCTGCCGCCTGTGCTTTCCGATAATTCTCTACGCTGGTCTATAGCGCGTAGCCTGCGCCCAAGTGTTGTCTTCGTATCCAGCGTTTCATGTGAACAGAGATGATACTCAGGACGAGCCAATTAGGGCTGTGTTGTGGGTGATCCAACACTTCCCATAGAAAAGGCTGCAGGAGCGTCTTCACTGCCCCTGCAGAGTGCGGCTGAGAATTGCCGTGAAGAAGGAAGTGCGTGGCAGTTGTGTTAGGTGGGCTGCATTCATTAAGGCGAAGCATCTCAGCGGGCCCTCCTACTTGGCGGGAGACACCGTTGTTCTAGGCACCTTTACTCACTCACAGTGCGCTCACAACTGAAAGAGCGTGTTGATCGATCGACGGTCATACTAGAGACGCATCTGTGCAAAGCTTCATCGGGTTTTCACTGTGGTGCCCATTTCGCAACCGATCGGTACCTACTTTCTGGACAACCCTCGTATCTGCCGAAACTTTGTAGAAAATGCGCCTCGCGGCTCTTAGGAGGAACGAAAGTAGCAGAATGGGCTGTGGAGTTTTATTGGTGTGTGTGAAATAAAAGTAAGGTACTCACGTTTGGCAGCTGGAAGGTGACATGGCGGCAGCTAGGACACGCCTGGGCAGCGCTGGAACAAAGAACACGTTCTTAGGGCTCTGCTAGAGCTGGGACATCATCAGGAAATTCTGTCAACGCAACGTCCTTATCTCAAAATTCACGGTGTAATTTCTAAACGACATACTGAAGTTACCGATACAAGGATTAACGACCAACGTGACCCTATTGTTGCATGTTTTTCACGTACTGTCGTTGATTGAATTCACGGGACCCCACACCTCAAGGTTATGCTGAACCACACAGCTGTACTGTCTCTAAAGTAGCATAGCTTGCAAGGAGACAAAGTGTTACCAACACAGTGTCCACAGGCGTGAAGTCAAAAAACTATTCAAGCATTGCCAGATAGTTTAGATAACGTGAAAGACTATATTGCTGCTGATTAATTTATCTCTTACATAGATCAGGCCGATCATTATGACCACAAGCCTACTATCGATAGGCGATAGCAGCATCACCTGACGAGGAATGGCTGTTAGTCAGACACACTCACAGTGCATGTAGCATCAGTAAGCGTGCTGTCTGTGTGTAGAATGGGGAAGACGCACGATCTATCTGTATTTGACCAATGCCAGATTGTGATGGCCCGGAAGCGAGGCAAGGGCATTTCGCAAATTGCACGACTTGTTGGGCGTTCGAAGAGTGTTGTGGGAGTGACTTCAACACAAGGTGTAACTACATCCAGACGTCGTGGGGTTGGGCGGCCACTTCTCATTACAGGAGTCGGGCGTGGTGGGCTGGTAAAACTGGACAGGCGGCGGACTGTGGTGGAACTATCATCAGACGTAAACGCTGGGCAGAGTACAAGTGAGTCTGAACGCACAATAAACCGAACACTCCTAAATATGAGCCTCGACAGCCGACGATGCAAACAATCATGTGCAAATGCTAACACGACGACATCAGCAACTATGACGGAAATGGGCACGTGACCATCGGCACTGGACGGTGGCGCAGTGGCAGAGCGTTGCATGGTCTCATGAAACCCAATACCTTCTTCATCATGCTGGTGAGATGGCGCTAATCCCTTGTTTTCCAGCAGAACAGCTCCCTGACACCAGTACTGCTGGACAGAGACAAGCTGGCGGCGGCTCCATTACGCTCTGGGGAACATCCGCATGGGCATTCATGGGTCCAGGAGAGCTCGTGAAAGGCACCTTGATGGCCAAGGAGCGTCGTCCACTGGTTGCAGACCACGTACGCTCCTTCATGACGATCATGTTTCCCGACGGCAGTGGCGTTTTTCAACAAGATAAAGCGCCATGTCATATGGCCAGGAGTGTGATATAGTGGCTTGAGAAACACAGTGGCGAATTCCAATTGATGTGCTGGCCCCAACTCGCCAGATTTGAACCAAACGAACATATCTGGGATGCGATTAACAATCCATCATAGCTCACAGCCCCACTCCCGGGAATTTGCGGGTATTAGGTGACTTGTGTGTGCAGCTGTGGTGTCAAGTACCTCCAGCGACCTAGCAATGCCTCACTGCTTCCATGCCACGACGAGTCGCAGCTGTTAACTGTGACAAAAGTGGAGATACCGGCTAATAGGTATGGGCTCTGGCTGATCAGATTACATAGGTGATCTTCCGGGTGATCAGTCTTATCTTGAACAGATACATGTGGTTAGGGTTTGGCCCTCTTATTGGACTTAAGGAAACGCTAGATGTGGAAGGATATGAATACAATTTACAGCATTGACTACTGTGTACAGTAGAGGAACAGTTCAGAGGCGACGATTGTTGATATCAGCTCGTCAATACACTGTGTCGTAAAGCAACATCTGCAAGGCAACGGTTTGTGGACAGTAACATTCCTGAAATGGACTAACCTGCCTGGAGTCCCGACCTGAACGTTTGCGACGAGTCAGGACGTCGACTTCGCCCCAGACTCCAGCGTCCAACATCACTACCTTCCCTCGACTCGGCTCTTGAGTTGAATGGGGCCGCCTTTCATCCACAGAGATTCCGTCGCCTCATTGAAAGTGTCCCCAGCAGAGTGCAGTCATAAAGGCGAAGAGGGTACACATTCCATATTAATGCTCACTAACACGTGTTTGGATACTTTTGACCTGTATAAACTCATTCTTCCTTTGTTCAGTAGGTGAAAGATACAGGACGGAAAATCACTACACCTGGTATGAAGCACCCTCCGCCATAAACTGTACACTGGCTTAAGAGCGTAGATGGAGAAGTAGGTACACTACAGAGCCAAGGAAACTCGTAAAATGGTTCAAATGGCTCTAAGCACTATGGGACTTAACATCTCAGGTCACCAGTTCCCTAAACTTAGAACTACTTAAACCTAACTAACCGAAGAACAGCACATACATCCATGCCCGAGGCAGGATTCGAACCTGCGACCGTAGCAGCAGCGCGGTTCCTGACTGAAGCGCCTAGAACCGCTCGGTCACAGCGGACGGCGATCAGGCATCCAGTTGCAGCATCATCACGCCCCTGAATACTTAGGAGTCAATGTCGGTAGAACTCTGACATTGAAAACCCACTGCAAGAACATTAAAATCTTCACTCGAAACAACCTAATTCGCAAACTAGCGGGGACACACTGAAGCTCACATCCACAAACTATTCGCTCTTCTGCAATGGCACTGTGCTTTTCTCCTGCCGAATATGCATCCCCAGTCTGGTATAGGTCATCTCATGCCAGACAAGTAGACACTGGTCTCAACGAAACCTGCAGGGGGATCACAGGTTGCTTACGACCTACCCCAACCGATAAGCTCTACTACCTGGCTGGAACACCGCCACCATGCACAGTGGCTGCCGATAACGAGAGACTGAAAGTGGAACAGAACAGTGCCCATCCACTGCACGGACATAATCCACCACAGCAACGGCTGAGATCGCAAAAGAGCTTCCAGAGGACATCCGAGAAGCTCACCGTCTCGCCAGAGATGGCAAGGGTGGAGTTACGGAAGAAGTCGACGCCTCACCTGCGCGGATGGGTGCCAGAACCTGAAGAACAGCCATCTGGACACAATGAAAGCTGGCTGGTGTGAAAATCTTTAAACAGATTACGACCATGAGTTGCACGATCCGGAGACAACCTGAGGATATGGGGCTTCTCAACAGAGGACACGTCCTGTGATTGTGGACAAGGACAAACCACAAGCCAAACACCTCAGTTCCCTTTGTACCCCACATGCTGCACGAAGAACGTTCTTCTGCAAGCCACTACAAGCGCTTTGGAGGTTGCAAAGTACTGACCACATGTAATATAAATACAATTTGTATCTATACTATGTGATAAAAAGTATCTGGACAGCTCCAAAAAATAAGTTCTTCATATTAGTTGCACTGTGCTGCCACCTACTGCCAGGTACTCCATATAAGAGACCTCAGTAGTCATTAGACATAGTGAGAAGCAGTATGGGGCGCTTCGAACGTGGTCAGGTGATTGGGTGTCACTTTTGTTCAAAAATGGTTCAAATGGCTCTGAGCACTATAGGACTTAACATCTGAGGTCATCAGTCCCCTAGAACTTAGAACTACTTAAACCTAACTAAAATAAGGACATAACACACAGCCATGCCCGAGGCAGGATTCGAACCTGCGACTGCAGCGATCTCGCGGTTCCAGACTGAAGCGCCTAGAACCGCTCGGCCACACCGGCCGGCGTCACTTTTGCCATACGTCTGTACGTGACATTTCCACACTGCTAAACATCCCTAGGACCACTATTTCCTATATGATAGTGGTGTGGAAACGTGAAGGGACACGTATACAACAAAAGCGCACTGCCCGAGCTCGTCTGTTGACTGACAGAGACCGCCGACAGCTGAAGAGGGTCGTAATGTGTAATAGGCAAACATCTATTCAGAACATCACATAGTAATTCCCAATTGCATCAGGATTCATTGCAATTACTAGGCCGGCCGTTGTGGCAGAGCGGTTCTAGGCGCTACAGTCTGGACAGCGTGACCGCTACGGTCGCAGGTTCGAATCCTGCCTCGGGCATGGATGTGTGTGATGTCCTTAGGTTGGTTAGGTTTACGTAGTTCCAACTCTAGGGGACTGAAGACCACAGATGTTACGTCCCATAGTGCTCAGAGCCATTTTGAACCGTCGGACTCAGGTGCATCATGTGAAAAGGCTTCTGAAGTGACTATGGCCCCACGACGGGAATTAGCAGACTTTTATGCGGAATCATAGTAGTAGCTAGACGCATGGGACATTCCTTTTGAGAAATCGTTAGGGAGCTCAATAGTCTGAGATCCATAGCGTCAAACGTGTGCCGAGAATTCCAAGTTTCAGGCACTACCTCTCCACACGAACAACACAGTTGCCGATCGCCTTCACTTAGCAACCGAGAGCAGCGGCTTTTCCGTAGAGTTGTCAATGCTAATAGACAAGCAACACTGCATGAAATAACCGGAGAGATCAATGTTGGGCGTATGACGAGCGTATCTGTTGGGTCAGTGCGGCGAAATTTGGCGTTAATGGGCTATGCCAACAGACAACCGACGCGAGTGTCTTTGTTAACAGCACATCGCTTACAGTTGGCTCGTGACCCAGGCGATTGGCAAACGGTGGCCTGGTCAGATGAGTCTCTATTACAGTTAGTAAAATCTGATGGTAGGGTTCGAGTTTGGTGCAGACCCCACAAAGCCATCGACCCAAATTGTCAACAAGGCACTGCGCAAGCTAGTGGTGGTTCCATGATGGAGTCAGCTGTGTTTTCATGCCGGCCGCTGTGGCCGAGCGGTACTAGGCGCTTCAGTCTGGAACCGCGCGACCGCTGCGGTCGCAGGTTCGAATCCTGCCTCGGGCATGGATGTGTGTGATGTCCTTACGTTAGTTAGGTTTAAGTAGTTCTAAGTCTAGGGGACTGATGACTTCAGATGTTAAGTCCCATAGTGCTCGGAGCCGATTCAGCCATTTTTAGCTCCACCTTAATGCATGACGACGTTGACTGCTGCAGCTGATGTCTCGATCTGGGCTGAGCTCTTCCACGCTAGATATTATACTGACCTGACAAGAGGAGGTCCGCAGAGGTGCAATCGACTTTTTGCAGCCACATATATGGTTTTGCAGGTTAAGAGCCAAGGTAGAACACATTGAGCCCGTTCACCCTGTTGGGCCCTCGTTTACGATCATAAACCCAAAAACAGTTTACCCTGCACCGCTGCAGCGTTAAATTAACATCAAACTATCGACTGCCGCCGTAGCGTGCTGGATAGCGTAACAAACTGGAACGTTGAATGTGACGAGCTTGATTCTCGTCACGTTCCTACAAATTTATTTTTAAATTTTATTTTTCTTCAGTTATTAACTTCAGATGTAATCTTTTTAAAATTTCCAATCCTTTGTCAAGTCATTTTAACCATTATTTTAAGTGTCTCATTTTTTTATCATATTGTCTTCCTGTCATTCTTTTTTCATTTGTAAACTTTGTCCAATGGTTTCAATGCTCTTTATTTATATATTGTAATATTTAACCACTTAAAAAATACCGATCGAAGGACTAAAAATTCGAAATAGTTATTAGTATACTTGATTGTCCAACAGTCACAAAAATTTGTTTTTCGTTGCGAGATTTTTGGGGGGTAATAATCACACAAACATTTAAAACACAAATTGCTCTCGCATAATGGACGAACTATAAAAGCTGTGTTTCTACATTCATATGGTTTCTTCATCAAATTCCTCCATTCTTTCGTCATGATATCTGCTGGTTGCTGGTTGATGAGTTTGCGCCGTCCAACATTTTAAATGCCGCACACTCACAAAACAAATGCGAGAGGAAAACGCAAAAAAATTAACAAAAAAGAACTGATTTGTGATTGGTAACTGCAAATCCACCAACAATTCTGAGCCCAAATGGAGAAATGAGAAGAAATCAGGAAGTTTATACAATCGTTCAAATTACTTAGCAAAGAATTAGAAAATTTAAAAACATTACATTAGAAGCAAATAACAGAAGAAAAATGAAACTTTAACAAATGGAAAATCATAGGAACAATACGGGATTCGACGCCGCTACCATCAGTGTTCCAGTCTGTTATGCTACCCATTACGCTAGTGTGGCAGTCGCAAAACTAATTTAATACTCTAGCGGAACAAGCTAAATTGTTTTTCGGCTTTTACTCGTAAACGACAGCCCACCAGGTGGAATGGCTTTAGGGTGTGTTACCTGGGTTCTTAACCTACACTGGTATTACTTAAACGTCGATAAACTATCGATTATTCGATATTAACTGCACTATACACCTATTGGTAGCCTGGTTTAACTATCGATAGTCCTATAGTTTATAATATAATTCTTTTTGAAGTGGCACCTGAAAAATTGTAGGTTCCTATTACCTCCATGGCGTTTGGAGTGCAGGGGGAAAGTAGATTGTATGGGGGTATTTAATCAACAACAAATATCATGGCGGCTTAGCCAGTCTAAGTTGTTTATAAAATGGTTCAAATGGCTCTGAGCACTATGCGACTTAACTTCTGAGGTCATTAGTCGCCTAGAACTTAGAACTAATTAAACCTAACGAACCTAAGGACATCACACACATACATGCCCGAGGCAGGATTCGAACCTGCGACCGTAGCGGTCGCTCAGCTCCAGACTGTAGCGCCTAGAACCGCACGGCCACTCCGGCCGGCTAAGTTGTTTATAAACTGTGTTGTTAACAGATTGGTCGCTGTGGTGGAGGGGTCATAAAAGAGGGAATTTTCTTGTCTGCCTTCCAGTGATGACAACTCACAGTCGTGCGCATCTCGTACCTACACACGTAAATAACATGGATTCGTGAATGTGCATTATACTGATTTTCATCTTCAAATGTATGATCTTGCTTACTTGTAGGAAGAAATACAAATACAAATAAGGCTGTTGTAACACACCGAAGTTAGTAAAGGAAAAAATGACATATTAAAGATTTGTCAAGTGTTTCTGATTGTACTGTATAATGCATTTTAAAATAAAGTGTTCTGGATTCCTAGATTAAACAGTATTGTTTGACTAAATCATTCCATGAAAGAGTGAAACCATTTAACACATTGACTGTTGATATGCTTGTGACATTATTAGATCCTAGGTTTAAAAAACTTGTTTCAGTAGATTTAAAGAGGCAGAGAACGCTGCACAAGTACTACTGAAAGAGTATGCTGCTATCATCGCATCAACTACATAAATAACACCTCAAACAGAAGCATCCATCAGCTGAGGCAATGCGTCTACTGATACGTCTAAAAACAGTTTGAAATCGTATGATCTACTTCTTTTGCCCAACCAGCAACAGCAGAATGTCGATGTTCGTTACACCAGTCAGTAATTCCATAATTGGCCTACATCAATATTTTGAAATACCTGTAATAGACAAGCATACTTGTGTATTAGAATACTGTGCAAAATCTAATACTATGTTGCGCGTAATGGCCAATAAATTTTCGTGGTGTCCAGTGACTTCAATTCCTGCAGTGAGGGTTTTCTACATGACAGTGTAAATAATTACTTAAAACACAACAGACGAAAGGAAAGAATTTAAACACCTTACGTGTATCTTTTAATGTTGTAATGTCTGAAATACTCCTCTGTGATACAGACAAGGGGGAGATTGAGCCAATAATTAAATCATGGAAGACTAAGGAGTCTCGTGGTAATGGTGGAGTGCCCAGCAGAATATTAAAGTACCGTGCTGCACATGTTACCCTGTATTTAGCCACGTCTGTAGTTTATCCTTTAAGAATTGTCAATTTCCTGAACGATCAAAGTACTCAGTAGTAAAGCCGCTTTATAAAAAGGGAGAAAGGGATAATGTAGACAATTTTAGACCTATTTCTATGCCATCAGTGTTTCCTAAGTTATTGAAAAGGCTCTGAATGTAAGGATAATTGATCATTTTATACCACACAATTTGCAATCAAATATACAATTCGGCTTTAGAAGTCATTTAACAACTGAAAATTCTATACTCTCTCTTCTCTGTGAGGTACTAGATGGCTTAAACAAAAGGTTTCGAGCGACAGGGCGTGTGATTGTGTTGATCACAAAATATTGCTCCAGAAGTTGGACCATTATGGAATACGGGCAGCAGCTCACTGTTTGTTTACCAGTTAGATTAGCAACCGACAGTAAAAGGTCATTATTCAGTGTTGATAATGGCTGTGATGTGGGGTCTGAGTGAGGCATGGGGAAATGGGGGAGGGTGGGGGGTGCCCCAGGGATCAGTGTTGGGGCCACTCCTGTTCCTTATTTATATAAATGATATGCCCTCTAGTACTACAGATAAGTCTAAAATATTTCTGTTTGCTGATGACACTAGCTTGGAAGAAAAAGATGTTGTGTGCAACATTGGCTCGGTTTCAAATAGTACAGTTCATGACATAAGTTCATGGCTGTAGGAAATAAACTAACGCAAAGTCACAGTAAGATTCAGTTTTTACAGTTCATAACACACAATTCAATAAAACCCGACGTTTTAATTTCAAATAATGGGCATATGATTAGTGAAACTGGACAGTTGAAATTTCTTGATGTTCAGAGAGATAGTAAACCGTCGTGGAAAGCCCACGTTCAGGATCTTGTTGATAAACTTAGTGCGTCATTTTTACTGTTCCAACGATATCTGAAGTGAGTGATCGTTCGACACGAAAATTAGTCTACTTCGCCTATTTTCATTCACTTATATCGTATGGTATTATATTTTTGCGTAACTCTTCCCATTCTAAAAGGTTATTTCCGGCAATAAGTGGTGTCAGTTGGCAAACCTCTTGTTGACCCCTGTTGACGAGTCTGGGTATTTTGACATTGGCCTCTATATATACATATTCTTTACTGTCGTTCCTTGTTAACGATATCAGCTTATTCCCAAGAATTTGCAGCTTTCACTCAGTTAATACTCGGCAGAAATGCGATCTACCTTTGTATTGCAGTTCCTTACTCTCGTGCAGAAAGGTGTGCATTATATTGCTGCATCCATGTTCAATTAGCTAGCACTTCAATTCAATAATCTTGGCAGTAAGGCAGGCGCTTTCAAATCGAAAATAAAGAGTTTCCTCATGGGTCACCCCTTCTGTTCTGTCGAGCAATTCCGTTGCAAAATTAAGCTGATTCTTGTTGTTGTGTTGATTGCTTTTACTTAAAGTTATGGCTTGACTTTTTTCGGGTTCATAGAGATTTTATTTTTATCTGTTATTATATGTTGTAATTTCACGTAGTGACACGTTCCATGACCTTGGAGCTTTGCTCCTCAATTTGGTCCTACGGAACTTGACGTGTAAATAAATAAATAAATGAAAACAACCGACTACAAGACGAGAATTTAAATACCTTATTTTTTATAAATCAAAATTTGCATATTTTGTATTATTGGATAGCTGGCCAGTGTGGCCGAGCGGTTCTAGGGGCTTCAGTCTGGAACCGCGCGCCGCTACGGTCGCAGGTTGAATCTCGCTTCGGGCATGGAAGTATGTGATGTCCTTATTTAGGTTTAAGTGGTTCTAAGTTCTAGGGGACTGATGACCTCAGATGTTAAGTGCCATAGTGCTCAGAGCCATTTGAATCTTATTATTGTATTTTAAGCAATAAAAATTCTTAGAAAGCTGTTTTTCATTTGAAATACTTGCCCAGAACGATCGATAGTTAATCGACACGTCGATGGATTTTAAAGTTATTATCGATAATATCGGATGTGACAACTGTCGATGTTTAAGTAACACTAACCTACAAAACCATATAGCTGGTTGCAGAAGGTCCATTACATCACTGGAATCCTCTCTTCGTCAGTGTGAGGGCGCTGCGATTCCTCGCTAATGTCTGTAGCGTCGATTGGTCGTGCCGACTCTGGTGTGGCCGCGCAGTTTCTGGACAGTGTCAAGAGATCGATACACTAGAATTTGGCGCTGAACAGGGTCGTACGGTGATTCCAACGCGGTTAACTTCTATTTTATCCATACTGGATGAGAGGTCGTGGTTGTGAATGTCAATGTTAAAAAATATATAGGCTCACCCACTTGTTTATAGTGTAAAACACTAAGATTGACGCGTTTCGGAAGTCAAGCTTCCATCAGCAGAATAATAAAAAGTAAAAGAACCTGTTAAAACTCGCCAAAATGGAACATGCACCAGGCACAATAAAATTCATAATAAAATTAAACTTCATTTTCAGCAACTGGCAGGATACCATCATTTGATGAGGTCCTTGGAAGATGTATACGTTATCTGTTAGTATAGACATGCCTGTGACCTCCTTGTTTACTTGCGCGTGAGCTCACTCGCGTTTCAGTGTCGTGTTTGGCTACGTGGTGTGTGGTGTCAACGAAGACGCACGGGCGGCTTACGACGATAGAGGAGAGAGAGAGCCATGTGGTTAGATGTTGAACACCATAGGCGATACCTACATCTACATCTACATGACTACTGTGCAATTCACATTTAAGTGCTTGGCAGAGGGTTCATCGAACCACAATCATACCATCTCTCTACCATTCCACTCCCGAAAAGCGCGCGGGAAAAACGAACACGGAAACCTTTCTGTTCGAGCTCTGATTTCTCTTATTTTATTTTGATGATCATTCCTACCTATGTCGGTTTGGCTCAACAAAATATTTTCGCATTCGGAAGAGAAAGTTGGTGACTGAAATTTCGTAAATAGATCTCGCGGCGACGAAAAACGTCTTTGCTTTAATGACTTCCATCCCAACTCGCGTATAATATCTGCCACACTCTCTCTCCTATTACGTGATAATACAAAACGAGCTGCCCTTTTTTGCACCCTTTCGATGTCCTCCGTCAATCCCACCTGGTAAGGATCCCACACCGCGCAGCAATATTCTAACAGAGGACGAACGAGTGTAGTGTAAGCTGTCGCTTTAGTGGACTTGTTGCATTTTCTAAGTGTCCTGCCAATGAAACGCAACCTTTGGCTCGCCATCCCCACAATAATATCTATATGGTCTTTCCAACTGAAGTTGTTCGTAATTTTAAGACCCAGGTACTTAGTTGAATTGACAGCCTTGAGAATTGTACTATTTATCGAGTAATCGAATTCCAACGGATTTCTTTTGGAACTCATGTGGCTCACCTCACACTTTTCGTTATTTAGCGTCAACTGCCACCTGCCACACCACACAGCAATCTTTTCGAAATCGCTTTGCAACTGATACTGGTTTTCGGATGACCCTACTAGAGTTTTTTTATATTTTGACGACTATGTGAAGAGGCACCTTGGAAGACACGGCTGCAACAAGAGAAGTAGCCACGATGTTTTCATTTTATTATGAATTTTATTGTGCCTGGTGCATGTTCCATTTTAGCGAGTTTTAACAGGTTCTTTTACTTTTTATTATTCTGCTGATGGAAGCTTGACTTCCGAAACGCGTCAATCTTAGTGTTTTACACTATAAACAAGCGGTCGAGCCGATACATTTTTTAACATTGCGGTTACCTTTTAATGGAGGTTGGTGCACTCGGCCCTCGACTTGGCAGCGTCGGCTCTACTGAATGGTGCCAACATTACCAGACATTTGGCGGTGACATTTTCGAAGCGAAGCGGCGCGCGCGAGCCGCGAATAGCCACTGCGGTCGATCTATATCGGTGCGGCCTGCCGGGGACTTGAACCGCGGCCCCGCGCCGCGCTATTCCGGGAGTTTATAGCGTGCGGCGCTGGCCGGCTGCCCGGCGCGGGGTGTGAACCCGGGCTATTCGCGCGCGCACCGCGCCCGGAATAGCAGCGGCCGGCCGCTATTCCCGGCGGGTCTTCCTGTTTGGCGGCAGCCGCTGGCCGGGTCGGGGCCCAAGGGCGGCCGCGCGGGGAGCCGCGGCAGCCACGGCCGCCTTGGCAGCGGGCGGGCCGCGGCCGTGCAGCGCCGCACCAGACTGAGTCACGCGCGCGGACTGCAGCAACTCGCACTCCGCGGTAAATGCCAATACACACCGCGCAACACAACTAAAGCACCACTTGTTTCGAAACCCCGTACGAGGCTACTTCCCTATGTTAAAAATATGGTTGTTATTCTGATTCATTACAACATTTCCGGAAAGCTCTTGACACCGTTCCTCACAAGCGACTTCTAATCAAGCTGCGGGCCTATGGGGTATCGTCTCAGACTGGATTCGTGATTTCCTGTCAGGAAGGTCACAGTTCGTAGTAATAGACGGCAAATCGTCGAGTAAAACTGAAGTGATATCAGGTGTTCCCCAGGGAAGCGTCCTGGGACCTCTGCTGTTCCTGATCTATGTAAATGACCTGGGTGACAATCTGAGCAGTTCTCTTAGGTTGTTCGCAGATGATGCTGTAATTTACCGACTAGTAAGACCAGTACCAGTTGCAAAGCGATTTAGAAAAGATTGCTGTATGGTGCGGCAGGTGGCAGTTGACGCTAAATAACGAAAAGTGTGAGGTGATCCACATGAGTTCCAAAAGAAATCCGTTGGAATTCGATTACTCGATAAATAGTACAATTCTCAAGACTGTCAATTCAACTAAGTACCTGGGTGTAAAAATTACGAACAACTTCAGTTGGAAAGACCACATAGATAATATTGTAGCGAAGGCGAGCCAAAGGTTGCGTTTCATTGGCAGGACACTTAGAAGATGCAACAAGTCCACTAAAGAGACAGCTTACACTACACTCGTTCGTCCTCTGTTAGAATATTGCTGCGCGGTGTGGGATCCATACCAGGTGGAATTGACGGAGGACATCGAAAGGGTGCAAAAAAGGGCAGCTCGTTTCGTATTATCACATAATAGGGGAGAGAGTGTGGCAGATATGATACGCGAGTTGGGATGGAACTTACTAAAGCAAAGACGTTTTTCGTCGCGGTAAGACAGGCTTGTAGCCTCTCCCCAATGTTATTCAAATGGTTCAAATGGCTCTGAGCACTATGGGACTCAACAGCTGAGGTCATAAGTCCCCTAGAACTTAGAACTACTTAAACCGAACTAACCTAAGGACATCACACACATCCATGCCCGAGGCAGGACTCGAACCTGCGACCGTAGCGGTCGCGCGGTTCCAGACTGTAGCGCCAGAACCGCTCGGCCACCAGCGGCCGGCCCCAATGTTATTCAATCGGTACATTGAGCAAGCAGTAAAGGAAACAAAAGAAAAATTCGGAGTAGGTATTAAAATCCATGGAGAAGAAATAAAAACTTTGAAGTTCACCGATGACATTGTAATTCTGTCAGAGACAGCAAAGGACTTGGAAGAGCAATTGAACGGAATGAAGAGTGTCTTGAAAGAAGGATATAAGATGAACATCAACAAAAGCAAAACGAGGATAATGGAATGTAGTCGAATTAAGTCGGGTGATGCTGAGGGAATTAGATTAGGAAATGAGACACTTAAAGTAGTAAAGGAGTTCTGCTATTTAGGGAGCAAAATAACTGATGATGGTCGAAGTAGAGAGGATATAAAATGTAGACTGGCAATGGCAAGGAAAACTTTTCTGGGCCGGCCGAAGTGGCCGTGCGGTTAAAGGCGCTGCAGTCTGGAACCGCAAGACCGCTACGGTCGCAGGTTCGAATCCTGCCTCGGGCATGGATGTTTGTGATGTCCTTAGGTTAGTTAGGTTTAACTAGTTCTAAGTTCTAGGGGACTAATGACCTCAGCAGTTGAGTCCCATAGTGCTCAGAGCCATTTGAACCATTTTGAAAACTTTTCTGAAGAAGAGAAATTTGTTAACATCGAGTATAGATTTAAGTGTCACGAAGTTATTTCTGAAAGCATTTGTATGGAGTGTAGCCATGTATGGAAGTGAAACATGGACGATAAATAGTTTAGACAAGAAGAGAATAGGAGCTTTCGAAATGTGGTGCTACAAAGAATGCTGAACATTAGATGGGTAGATCACGTAACTAATGAGGAGGTACTGAATAGAATTGGGGAGGAGTTTGTGACACAACTTGACAAGAAGAAGGGACCGGTTACTCGGCCACCATTGACCAGACGTTTTCAGTTGGTGAGAGATCTCGAGAATGTGTTGGCCAGGGCAGTTTTCTGTATCCAGAAATGCCCGTACAGGACCTGCAACATGTGGTTGTGCAATATCCTGCTGAAATGTAGGGTCTCGCAGGGATCGAATGAAGGATTGAGCCACGGGTCGTAACACATCTGAAATGTAACGTCCACTGTTCAAAGTGTCGTCAATGCGAACAAGCGGTGACCGAGACGTGTAACCAATGACAACCCATACTATGAGGCCGGGTGATACGCCGGTATGACGGTGACGATTACACGCTTCCAACGTGCGTTCACCGCGATGTCGCCAAACACGGATGCGACCATCACGATGCTGTAAGCTGACGCTGGATTCATTCGAAAAAATTGCCATTCGTGCACCCAGGTTCGTCGTCGAGTACACCATCGCAGGCGCTCCTGTCTGTGATGCAGCGTCAAGGGTAACCGCAGCCATGGTCTCCGAGCTGATAATCCATGCTGCTGCAAACGTCGTCGAACTGTTCGTGCAGATGGTTGTTGTCTTGCAAACGTCCCCATCTGTTGACTCAGGGATCGAGACGTGGCTCCACGATGCGTTATAGCGATGCGGATAAGATGCCTGTCATCTCGTCTGCTAGTGATACGAGGCCGTTGGGATCCAGCACGGCGTTCCGTATTACCCTCCTGAACCCACCGATTCCATATTCTGCGAACAGTCATTGGATCTCGACCAACGCGAACAGCAATGTCGCGATACGATAAACCGCAATCGCGATAGGCTATAATCCGACCTTTATCGAAGTCGGAAACGTGATGGTACGCATTCCTCCTTCTTACACGAGGCATCACAACAACGGTTCACCAGGCAACGCCGGTCAACTGCTGTTTGTGTATGAGAAATCGGTTGGAAACTTTCCACATGTCAGCACGTTGTAGGTGTCGCCACCGGCGCCAACCTTGTGTGAATGCTCTGAAAAGCTAATCATTTGCATATCACAGCTTCTTCTTCCCGTCGGTTAAATTTCGCGTCTGTAGCACTTCATCTTCGTGGTGTACCGATTTTAATGGCCAGTAGTGTATCTGGGCCATGAGTCTCTGCCTCCAAAGGGTGTGGCGCGGCTGTGGACCACGGGAACTCACCACGATCCGCCTTGCCTCACCCGACTGCCCGGAGTTCATGGAGACCACGTGGACAGCTTGTTGCCGACGGCGTGATGCCTACGAGTCTGGCCTGTCTCGGCGGTGCGCTGTGCAAAGCCTGCCCCCCCGCAAGGCCTTGAAGGAAGGTACTGGCGTGGCGGCGGCGAACTCAGGAATTCCATTTCACCATTCTCCGGGAATGTACTATGGTGCCGTATTTACCAGAGCGCCAGGCGATGGTGAATCGTCCCAAAGCACAGCTCACGTCTCTCTCTCGCCGCCACCTTGAAGGAGCTACGGTCAGGGCGCGCACACACGATGGGTTAGCTCAGGAGCCTCCTTCTACCTACCATGCCTTAGCTGAAGGACGCCACCGTCGGACGATTTCAATTACTGTTCTTAACGACCGATGATGGGCGGCGTTTTGATACCCAAGGACATACAGGGTAAGGCCTCCATTTTATGCTGTACTATGAAGAACGTCACCACCCTGACAACATTATGGCGGTCTCCAGACTCTCCTTTGGCTCGGGTCCCGTGGATGCGACGATGGATCTGCTTGCTAACGTCGCAGTGGATGAAGTCCACGATGCTGTCCAGGCGGGTTCTACAAACACTCCGCCCTGCCCTGACGGCCTCCCACTCAAGTTTTACCGGACACCTCGTCCCCTTCTGTCGCCAGTGTGAACGCAGATCGGTCACATTCTTACGCCACTTTTCGTGCCACTTCCAGACGGTTTCCTCGACGGTTTCCTCATTCCAATCCACAAGCCTCGTACTACCTCACGTATATGCGATTACAGCCCCTTGATGGTAGTCAGCAGACACACAAATATCTTACGATTAAGCTTATCCACTGCGTATATTTTAGAACCCTGAGTGTTAATCGAATGATCAGAGAGAATGAAGAAATACTAGGCCCTAAATAATGAACAACGCACAAAGAAATCATTGATCCAGCGTACCCCAAAGAGGTTGAAACGAAAGAAGAAGATGAGGAATCTACATTAATTAGTCAACATACTACGACGACAGCCCACTGCGAGATGGAATGACACCTGATGGCGTTTCAGAACTTGACGCAGTAAGGAAAATACACGTAAAAAAAAAAGAAAAATACGACACATTGCGAACGAATTATTCGAATATGACGGAAACCGTGTAGATGTGATGTACATACACTGCTGGCCATTAAAATTGCTACACCACGAAGATGACGTGCTACAGACGCGAAATTTAACCGACAGGAAGAAGATGCTGTGATATGCAAATGATTAGCTTTTCAGAGGATTCACAGAAGGTTGGCGCCGGTGGCGACACCAACAACGTGCTGACATGAGGAAAGTTTCCAACCGATTCCTCATACACAAACAGCAGTTGACCGGCGTTGCCTGGTAAAACGTTGTTGTGATGCCTCGTGTGAGGAGGAGGAATGCGTACCATCACGTTTCCGACTTTGATAAAGGTCGGATTGTAGCCTATCCCGATTGCGGTTTATCGTATCGCGACGTTGCTGCTCGCGTTGGCCGAGATCCAATGACTGTTACCAGAAACTGGAATCTTTGGGTTCACGAGGGTAATACGGAACGCCGTGCTGGATCCCAACGGCTCCGTATCACTAGCAGTCGAGATGACAGGCATCTTATCCGCATCGCTGTAACGGATCGTGCAGCCACGTCTCGATCCCTGAGCCAACAGATGGGGACGTTTGCAAGACAACAACCATCTGCACGAACAGTTCGACGACTTTTGCAGCAGCATGGACTATCAGCTCGGAGACCATGGCTGCGGTTACCCTTGACGCTGCATCACAGACAGGAGCGCCTGCGATGGTGTACTCAACGATGAACCTGGGTGCACGAATGGCAAAACGTCATTTTTTCGGATGAATGCAGGTTCTGTTTACAGCATCATGATGGTCGCATCAGTGTTTGGCGACATCGCGGTGAACGCACATTGGAAGCGTGTATTCGTCATCGCCATACTGGCGTATCAGCCGGCGTGATAGCATGGGGTGCCATTGGTTACACGTCTCGATCACGTCTTGTTCGCATTGACGGCACTTTGAACAGTCGACGTTACATTTCAGATGTCTTACGTCTCGTGGCCTTACCCTTCATTCGATCCCTGCGAAACCCTACATTTCGGCAGGATAATGCACGACCGCATGTTGCAGGTCCTGTACGGGCCTTTCTGGATACGGAAAATGTTCGACGGCTGCCGTGGGCAGCACATTCTCGAGATCTCTCACCAACTGAAACCGTCTGGTCAATGGTGGCCAAGCAACTGGCTCGTCACAATACGCCAGTCACTACTCTTGATGCCCGCATCTCGTGGTCGTGCGGTAGCGTTCTCGCTTCCCACGCCCGGGTTCCCGGGTTCGATTCCCGGCGGGGTCAGGGATTTTCCCTTCCTCGTGATGGCTGGGTGTTGTGTGATGTCCTTAGGTTAGTTAGGTTTAAGTAGTTCTAAGTTCTAGGGGACTGATGACCATAGATGTTAAGTCCCATAGTGCTCAGAGCCATTTGAACCATTTTTTGAACTACTCTTGATGAACTGTGGTATCGTGCGGAAGGTGCATGGGCAGCTGTACTTGTACACACCATCCAAGGTCTGTTTGACTCAATGCCCAGGCGTATCAAGTTCGTTATTACGGCCAGAGGTGGTTGTTCGGGGTACTGATTTCTCAGTATCTATGCACCCAAATTCCGTGAAAATGTAATCACATGTCAGTTCTAGTACAATACGTTTGTCCAATGAATACTCGTTTATCATCTGCATTTCTTCTTGGTGTAGCAATTTTAATGACCAGTAGTGCAAATATATAAAACTGCAACGAGTCACTTTCTTGAATAGTTATTTATTATTCCATGAAGCTGTTTTCGAATCTTTCCAGGTTCATCTTCAGATAGTTTTCTGGAAGATACATCACTACTTCTAGTATAATGCTGCGTGCTGGCTTGCAACAGTATGGGCGGTTTTTCTCATTAGTGTCCTGCTTGTTTCCAAATGGTTGAAATGGCTCTGAGCACTTTGGGACTTAACATCAGTCCGCTAGAACTTAGAACTACTTAAACCTAACTAACCTAAGGACATCACTCACATCCATGCCCGAGGCAGGATTCGAATCTACGACCGTAGCAGTCGCGCAGTTCCGGACTGAAGCGTCTAGAATCGCTCGGCCACACCAGCCGGCTGCCTGTTTCCATTTTGATCGCCAGTTGCTACATCACTTCACACTTTTACACAATCTGTATTCATTTATACTGTGGCAGCGAAACTGCCAGCATCCAGTATGTGATTTTCAACTGTTGCTTGAGATCTTTACCTACTGTTGGCCGCGCGGGTTAAACGGACGGCTCGGTACGTTGTCTCCTCCAATCAAACTTCCTTGCGAGGTGCCAATAACATCCGCACTGCCCTCCGTCGCTATCAGAACTTAATAACTCTTGCTGACGCTCGTCGAATGCCTGTAATTTCGACAGCTCTTAACCAGGCGTGCGATCGGCCTGGTCACGACCACGTGGAAGGGATGCTCCGCGCTACGGAGTACCCTGATGTTACCGTCGACGTCGTAACGCGTCTCCTGGGAATTTCCAAGAATGATTGCCTATCGGGATCGCTGGGTCCAGACGATACATATCGAACGTGCGATTGTGAATCGATCATGCGACTCTCGTGGCGGACGTTATGATCAATTATTTGTGATTGTCATTTTTATCTGTTTTCCGTTGTTCCTTTGGTTGCTCTAAATTACATACGTCCAGGAATTATTAGTGAGTCGCTACAGCAACCCAGACGATTTAAGTCGGTAGCGAGTGGGAAGTCTGGAGTTCTTGACGTTTGTTCAAATGGTTCAAATGGCTCTAAGCACTATGGAACTTAACATCCGAGGTCATCAGCCCCCTAGACTTAGAACTATTTCAACCTAACTTAACGTAAGGACATCACTCACATCCATGCCCGAGGCAGCATCCGATAGTGGCAATGAGACTGCCGCCTTGCTGCGCCCTCCTCCTAGCGACGCAGGTATAGCGCAGCTGACGCTGCTTGCTGTGAGAACTGCTTAGAGTAACATTCTGTCGGTACGAAAATTCATACTGTCTACGATTCTAAATAACCCATATTAGTTATAATTCGATTTTGTTCAAATTTTTTGGATAGGGTGGATAGCAATGTGCGGCTGTTTGCTGATGATGCTGTGGTGTACGGGAAGGTGTCGTCGTTGAGTGACTGTAGGAGGATACAAGATGACTTGGACAGGATTTGTGATTGGTGTAAAGAGCGGCAGCTAACTCTAAATATAGATAAATGTAAATTAATGCAGATGAATAGGAAAAAGAATCTCGTAATGTCTGAATATTCCATTAGTAGTGTAGCGCTTGACACAGTCACGTCGATTAAATGTTTGGGTGTAACAC
This sequence comes from Schistocerca americana, assembly GCF_021461395.2. Lineage (NCBI taxonomy): Eukaryota > Metazoa > Arthropoda > Insecta > Orthoptera > Acrididae > Schistocerca > Schistocerca americana. The sequence goes on from NC_060127.1 coordinate 201,930,964, forward strand.
TGCAGAGCGATATCAAGTGGGACAAGCATGTAATGGCAGTTGTGGGGAAGGCGGATAGTCGTCTTCGGTTCATTGGTAGAATTTTCGGAAGATGTGGTTCAACTGTAAAGGAGACCGCTTATAAAACACTAATACGACCTATTCTTGAGTACTGCTCGAGCGTTTGGGATCCCTGTCAGGTCGGATTGAGGGAGGACATAGAAGCAATTCAGAGGCGGGCTGCTAGATTTTTTACTGGTAGGTTTGATCATCACGCGAGTGTTACGGAAATGCTTCAGAAACTAGGGTGGGAGTCTCTGGTGGAGAAGAGGCGTTCTTTTCGTTAACCGCTACTGAGGAAATTTAGAGAACCAGCATTTGAGGCTGACTGCAGTACAATTTTACTGCCGCCAACTTATATTTCGCGGAAAGACCACAAAGATAAGATAAGAGAGATTAGGCTGGTACTGAGGCATATAGGCAGTCATTTTTCCCTCGTTCTGTTTTGGAGTGGAACAGGGAGAGAAGATGCTAGTTGTGGTACGAGGCACCCTCCGCCACGCACCGTATGGTGGATTGCGGAGTACTTATGTAGATGTGGTTCACGGATATTAAAGTTTTTATTTAGGCATACCTCAGACAGAACAACATAACCAGCATATGGTCAGGAAAGGGAATGTTCGTTTTAATAGAACTACCGTAGGAATTCTACGCGCGTCCATTTTTGTGCACGAACTGTGTGGTTTGCGAGCGAAATAAATCCGACAAGAGCCGCTGGAGGAAGGTGAGCGCCGAGAGCGTGAAATCACGTAAAGCAGCTGGTGCCGCCTGTCTCGTGACGTGCGACGTACGGCTGTAACGTGGCTCGCCGCGTGTGCCGACGGCACGGGGGCCGCTTCCAGGTCTCCCGTTCGGAGGCCGTACAGTCCCGCGTCGGTGTGCCAGTCACGCACAGCCGCCGTCAGCCACCCTACTGCCGCACCAGCTGGAAGACACCGTTTCGTGAAACGTCGTGTCCTGCTGCGTGAAGACGCCCCCAACTGCGTGCTCCACGTCCTCGTCACGAACCTTCGAGGCCGTTTTTAAAAGGGACCGGCGGCGCTGCAGTCGCACGGTGAGAGGTCACGGGAGTGGGGAGGGCGCTAGGGTGCGCCCCACTTGGGTTAGCGCAGCCTCCGTCTTACGACATTTGGAAATTTGTGGTAAGGTCTTATGGGGCCAAACTGCTGAGGTCACGCACTACTTAATCCAACTTACGCTAGGGACAACACACACCCATGCCTGAGGGAGGACTCGAATCTCCGACGGGGGACAGCCTTACGACATTTGTGATGTAGAGACATGGCGTTATCGTGAAGCGGCAACACCCTTTACCGCAATTTTCCCGATCGTTTAGGACTTCGCGCACCGTTTCGAAATGGCGGTTTACGACAGACATGCTGCGGACAGTTATCACTATATCACCAGGGCATTTCTAAGAGTAAACATACAATGGCTCGCAGTCCTTGAATAGAACATTTATTTAGAAAACGTCAGTTACATCTTATTAACGGAATTATTTGTTTTTTTTTTTTTTTTTTTCTTCGACATAATCACCCCCGTTATCCAAACATTCGTTACGTCGGTGCACAATCTTTTGTATCCCACAGTCATAGAAGGTTGCTGCCTGTTGTCAGAACCACATTTCAACTTCATCTTTGATCTCTTCATCGCCGTGCAATGCTTTTCCACCAAGATGTGACTTCAGGTAACGGAAGACATGGAAGTCGGTGGGCGCAAGGTCCGGGCTGTATGGCGGATGGTCCAATACGTCCCATTTGAATTGCTTGCGTAGTGCTTTGGTTACGAGCGCTGTGTGAGGCCGAGCGTCGTCACGAAGCAAGCGGACTCCACTTGTCAGCATACCCCTGCGTTTGTTTTGAATTGCCCTTCGAATACGTTTCAAAGTCCAGCAATATGCAGCAGTATTAATTGTCGCTCCAGGAGGCATAAATTCCAACAGAAGAATGCCTTGTCTGTCCCAAAAAACAGAAGCCACGATTTTCTTCGCTGAAATCGACGTTTTGCATTTATTGGCTTTTGATGAATTCGCGTGGCGCCATTGCATTGTTTGTTGCTTGGATTCAGGTGTATGGTGATAAACGTATCGTCACCTGTCACAATGTGATCAAGGAAACTCATCACCTGCTTCAGTATAGCGTGTGAGGAAGTCGAATGCAAAGCCCATCCTTTTCTTTTTGTGTTCTTCGGTTAACAGTTTTGGATCCCAGCGCGCACACGATTTCCTGTACCCTAACTTGACAGTCACAACGTCATAAAGAGTTGTCATTGACATGTCCGGTATGATCTGAAGCAATTCTTTCAATGTGAGACGTCTATTCGCACGAATTGCTTCCTCCGTTCTCCGAAGGAGGGCATCAGCGATCACAGATGGCCGACCTGTTCTTCGTTCGTCATGAGCATCGGTCCTACCTTCAGAGAAATGACGACACCATTTCGTTACATTTTGTCGATTCATAATGTTCCCATAAACAGAAACAATTTCTTTGTGAGTATCAGCTGGTCGCTGACCTTTAGCATGAAGAAAACGTATGACGGAGCGCATTTCGCATTTGGCGGGATTCTGAATCGGCGCAGCCATTTTAAACACGACCCACTCCAACCAGAAGCAACATTCAACTGCCGAACGACCGCGAGGAGAAAGCTAACTGTTCAAGGTTAACACCAGTGTTGCCAACTTGCTCGCCAAAGCTCTTCTGTTCCTCTGGCGTACGGCGTATCTTTACTTTCCGAAATACCATCGTGCTTTGCCCAGAGCTTGTCCACTTACAACGCAGTTTCTGCTCCTTGCAGAAGTTGATGTTCTGAACAAGAGGCTGGACGCGGCCGGCATGGAAGCAGATGATGAACACTCTGGTCTTCTGCACAGACACACTGAATATCATCTCGATCAGTGTCGCCCCAAAGTGCCAAATTAACCATTGACCTGCCGATTCCAGATCTCAGTCTATTCAAATACTTCCACTTCTCGTCATGGCCAGGAGGTAAAGTTTCTGAAACTCTATCGAAGGCAGAAGGCAGGTCGTGATCCTACGTAGTTGCAACCCAGCTTCTTCATCAGTAGTTCCGAGTGCCATCGCTGTCCTAAGGGAACCTCCTCGGCTTGGGTGGCTGCGGGTGCGGTTCTCGCCCATACAGAGCATGCGTTCTCCCCCCTGCTCCACTGTCTTTCCTTCCTCATTCGCAGCTGTTGCTCTTCGAAAACGAGGCGCTGCTTTTCCAGCGAGGTGGTAAAGTTAAGTCACCTTTTCCCCAGCAACGGATACAGGTATCGAGTCGACATTTATGTCAAATACTAAGGTCTAAGGTCTCTCGGCGGTAGAAATGTGGGGCGGACAAATGACCAGTGGGCAGGGCATTTATAAATCGCCATTTGCCTGGGAATTTGCTCCAAACAATTTTAGAAGCCCAAAATCTTGCCATTTATCAAAAAAAAGGTACTTTATAAACTTTTTACTGCTGAAATGTATAATTTACCAATTAAAAAAAGGAATGGCACGATACTCCCATTATTAAAAGTTAGTAATTGTTGACGCTCAAACCTACGTAAGTCATTCATTGCCTTTTTTACTAAGAGCGAAAGGAAAGGAGAAGCATGGTTTTTTGGTACCATTGCCCCTTGCTGTATCAAGGAAGGCCGCGTGTTTTGACCGCCGGTTATCATTTATAATGAGCTTTATCTTTTAACCACTTTTACTCTTCACTCTCTCTCTCTCTCTCTCTCTCTCTCTCTCTCTCTCACGCACACACATACACACACACACACACACACACGCGCGCACACACACACACACACACACACACACACACACAGTCACACACAGCTGTGTGATGATAGCCAGTAAAAAAATTGTCCTCAGTTCATCGCTTTATGATGTAACTAACTTTATAATGCGTCTGAAATCTCTCAATATTATTGAAGAAATGTTGTTGTTGTTGTGGTCTTCAGTCCTGAGACTGGTTTAATGCAGCTCTCCATGCTACTCTATCCTGTGCAAGCTTCTTCATCTTCCGGTACCTACTGCAACCTACATCCTTTTGAATCTGCTTAGTGTATTCATCTCTTGGTCTCCCTCTACGATTTTTACCCTCCATGCTGCCCTCCAATGCTAAATTTGTGATCCCTTGATGCCTCAAAACATGTCCTACCAACCGATCCCTTCTTCTAGTCAAGTTGTGCCACAAACTTCTCTTCTCCCCAATCCTATTCAATACCTCCTCATTAGTTACGTGATCTACCCACCTTATCTTCAGCATTCTTCTGTAGCACATTTCAAAAGCTTCTATTCTCTTCTTGTCCAAACTATTTATCGTCCATGTTTCACTTCCATACATGGCTACACTCCATACAAATACTTTCAGAACCGACTTCCTGACACTTAAATCTATACTCGATGTTAACAAATTTTTCTTCTTCAGAAACGCCTTCCTTGCCGTTGCCAGTCTACATTTTATATCCTCTCTACTTCGACCATCATCAGTTATTTTGCTCCCCAAATAGCAAAACTCCTTTACTACGTTAAGTGCCTCATTTTCTAATCTAATTCCCTCAGCATCACCCGATTAATTCGACTACATTCCATTATCCTCGTTTTGCTTTTGTTCATGTTCATCTTATATCCTCCTTTCAAGACACTGTCCATTCCGTTCAATTGCTCTTCCAAGTCCTTTGCTGTCTCTGACGTTTTTATTTCTTCTCCATGAATTTTAACACCTATTCCGAATTTTTCTTTTGTTTCCTTTACTGCTTGCTCAATATACAGATTGAATAACATTGGGGATAGGCTACAACCCTGTCTCACTCCCTTCCCAACCACTGCTTCCCTTTCAGGCCCCTCGACTCTTATAACTGCCATCTGGTTTCTGTCCAAATTGTAAATAGCCTTTCGCTCTCTGTATTTTACCCCTGCCACCTTCAGAATTTGAAAGAGAGTATTCTAGTTAACATTGTCAAACGCTTTCTCTAAGTCTACAAATGCTAGAAACGTAGGTTTGCCTTTTCTTAATCTTTCTTGTAAGATAAGTCGTAAGGTTAGTATTGCCTCACGTGTTCCAGCATTTGTACGGAATCCAAACTGATCTTCCCCGAGGTCGGCTTCTATCAGTTTTTCCATTCGTCTGTAAAGAATTCGCGTTAGTATTTTGCAGCTGTGACTTATTAAACTGATAGTTCGGTAATTTTCACATCTGTCAACACCTGCATTCTTTGGGATTGGAATTATTATATTCTTCTTGAAGTCTGAGGGTATTTCGCCTGTCTCATACATCTTGCTCACCAGATGGTAGAGTTTTGTCATGACTGGCTCTCCCAAGGCCGTTAGTAGTTCTAATGGATTGTTGTCTACTCCTGGGGCATTGCTTCGACTCAGGTCTTTCAGTGCTCTGTCAAACTCTTCACCCAGTATCTTATCTCCCATTTTATCTTCATCTACATCCTTTTCCATTTCCATAATATTGTCTTCAAATACATCGCCCTTGTATAGACCCTCTATATACTCCTTCCACCTTTCTGCTTTCCTTTCCTTGCTTAGAACTGGGTTTCCATCTGAGCTCTTGATATTCATACAAGTGGTTCTCTTTTCTCCAAAGGTCTCTTTAATTTTCCTGTAGGCAGTATTTATCTTACCCCTAGTGAGATAACCCTCTACATCCTTACATTTGTCCTCTAGCCAGTCCTGCTTAGTAATTTTGCACTTCTTGTCGATCTCATTTTTGAGACGTTTGTATTCCTTTTTGCCTGCTTCATTTACAGCATTTTTATATTTTCTCCATTCATCAATTAAATTCAATATTTCTTCTGTTACCCAAGGAGTTTTACTAGCTCTTGTCTTTTTACCTACTTGATCCTCTGCTGCCTTCACTACTTCATCCCTCAGAGTTACCCATTCTTCTTCTTCTTCTTCTGTATTTCTTTCCCCCATTCCTGTCAATTGTTCCCTTATGCTCTCCCTGAAACTCTGGACAACCTCTGGTTTAGTCAGTTTATCCAGGTCCCGTCTCCTTAAATTCCCACCTCTTTGCAGTTTCTTCCGTTCTAATCTACAGTTCACAACCAATAGATTGTGGTCAGAGTCCACATCTGCCCCTGGAAATGTCTTAGAATTTAAAACCTGGTACCTAAATCTCTGTCTTACCATTATATAATCTATCTGAAACCTGTCAGTATCTCCAGGCTTCTTCCATGTATACAGCCTTCTTTTATGATTCTTGAACCAAGTGTTAGCTATGATTAAGTTGTGCTCTGTGCAAAATTCTACCAGGCGGCTTCCTCTTTCATTTCTTGCCCGCAATCCATATTCACCTACTACGTTTCCTTCTCTCCCTTTTCCTACTACCGAATTCCACTCACCCATGACTTAAATTTTCGTCTCCCTTCACTATCTGAATAATTTCTTTAATTTCATCATACATTTCTTCAATTTCTTCGTCATCTGCAGAGCTAGTTGGCATATAAACTTGTACTAGTGTAGTAGGCGTAGGCTTCGTGTCTATCTTGGCCACAATAATGCGTTCACTATGCTGTTTGTAGTAGCTTACCCGCACTCCTATTTTTTATTCATTATTAAAGCTACTCCTGCATTACCCCTATTTGATTTTGTATTTATAATCCTATATTCGCCTGACCAAAAGTCTTGTTCCTCCTGTCACCGAACTTCACTAATTCCCATTATATCTAACTTTAATCTATCCATTTCCCTTTTTAAATTTTCTAACTTACCTGCCCGATTAAGGGATCTGACATTCCACGCTCCGATCCGTAGAACGCCAGTTTTCTTTCTCCTGATAACGACGTGCTCTTGAGTAGTCCCCACCCGGAGATCCGAATGGGGGACTATTTTACCTCCGGAATATTTTACCCAAGAGGACGCCATCATCATTTAACCATGCAGTAAAGCCGCATGCCCTCGGGAAAAATTACGGCTGTAGTTTACCCTTGCTTTCAGCCGTTCGCAGTATCAGCACAGCAAGGCCGTTTTGGTTAGTGTTGCAAGGCCAGATCAGTCAATCATCCAGACTGTTGCCCCTGCAACTATTGAAAAGACTGCTGCCCCTCTTCAGGAACCACACGTTTGTCTGGCCTCTCAACAGATACCCCTCCGTTGTGGTTGCACCTACGGTACGGCTATCTGTATCGCTGAGGCACGCAAGCCTCCCCACCAACGGCAAGGTGCATGGTTCACGGGGGGGAGGGGGGGGGGAAGAACTGTTATTGTTAACAAAATTACTACTGACTGCATCAGAAATGTTCAAATGTCCGCGAGTTCTTAACGGACCAAACTGCAGAGGTCATCGGTCCCTAGACTTACACACTGCTTAAACCAAGAGACTGACTTATCCTAAGGACAACACACACACACCCATGCCCGAGGGAGGAGTCGAACCTCTGCCGGGAGTGGCCGCGCTCTCCGTGACACGGAGCCTCTAACCGTGCGGCCACTCTTCACGGCGAATGTATTAAACAGCTGGCGTGTCTTCCTTGATGTTACATACATTCTTCACTGTTAAACTGTTTTCAGCAAAAAAAAAAAAATGGTTCATTGTCAGTTGTAGCGACATTTGAGAAAGACTGAAGTCTTCTATTCTGCTTCTTTCTTTTTCTACTTCCATGTGACTCCACTGCTTTAGAGATAAAATTCACTTCACTAAAAATGTAAAAGGTTATGTTTACACTCCCATATATTTTCCCTGATAATTCTCAAGCAGCTTTTTCAGGTTTTTACCCATCCACTAAAGAAGCAGTGTTGCAAAACACTTTTCCAATACAAAATATCTACTTACGATTTTTTTCTGTAAGCGCCGCTTATTAGTAAATCCTTAAAATGGATAAATGCCCGGGCATTTTTTAATTTTGGGCATTTGCCCACGCATTTATCCTTGGTATTTGCCTCAGTTTACAAATATACAGGCAATTTATAGCCCTGCTTGGCGGCGTAAAAGAATGAGCGTCCTGAGTTAATGCAATCAAAACATACGCCCATTTACGTCACACATTTTCACAGGTGCGAACTCAATCATCAAAACCTATGGGTGAACTACGCTCAAGACCCAAATAAACTGGTGCAACTGCCTAATATCGTGTAGGGCCCCCGCGAGCACGCAGAAGTGCCGCAACACGACGTGGTATGAACACCACTAATGTCTGAAGTAGTGCTGGAGAGAACTGACACCGTGAATCGTGCAGGGCTGTCCATAAATCCGTAAGAGTACGAGAGGTGGAGATATCTCCTGAACAGCACCTTGCAAGGCATCCTAGATATGCTCAATAATGTTCATGTCTGGAGATTTTGGAGGCCAGCGGAAGTATTTAAACTCAAAAGCGTGTTCGTGGAGTCACTCTGTAGCAATTCTGGACGTGTATGGTGTCGCATTGTCCTGCTGGAATTGCCTCGCGGGGTAGCTGTGCGCTTTAGGCCGCCTTGTTACGGTTCGCGCGGCTGCTCCCGTTGGAATTTCGAGTCCTGCGTCGGGCATGGGTGTGTGTGTTGTCTTTTGCGCAAGTTAAATTAAGTAGTGTGTAAGCTCAGGGATCGATGACCTCTGCAGTTTCGCCCCGTAGGAACTTATCACAAATTTCCTGCTGGAATTGCCCAAGTCCGTCGAAATACACGATGGACAGGAATGGATGCAGGTGATCAGACAGGATGTTTACGTACGTGTCACCTGTCACAGCCGTATCTAGGCGTATGAGTGGTCTCATATCACTCCAACTGCACACGCTCCACACCATTACAGAGCCTCTACCAACTTGAACAGTCCCCTGCTGAGATGCAGGGTCCATGGATTCATAAGGTTGTCTTCATACCCGTACACGTCCATCTGCTCGATACAATTTGAAACGAGACTCGTCCGAGCAGGCAACATGTTTCCAGTCATCAACAGTCCAATGTCCGTGTTGACGGGCCCGAGTGAGGCGTAAAGCTTCCTGCCGTGTAGTGATCAAGGGTACACGAGTGGGCCTTCGGCTCAGAAATCCCATATCGCTGTTGTTTCGTTGAGTGGCCCACACGCTGACATTCATTGATGGCCCAGCATTGAAATGTATTTATTCATTCATTTACACGTCAAGTTCTGTAGAACCAAATTAAGGAGCAAATCTCGAAGGTCACAGAACGTGTCAGTACATGAAATTACAACATAAAAGTAATAACAGATAAAAATAAAATGTTTATGAACCCGAAAAAAGTCAGGCCATAGTTTTAAGTAAATGCAATCAACAACACTACAAGAATCAGCTTACTTTTTCAAATGTGCAGCAACTTGCGAAAGGGTTGCACTTCTGAAACGATTCTCTTCAGTCGTCGATGGTCCCGTTCTTGCAGGATCTTTTTCCGGCCACAGCAGTGTCGGAGATTTGCCGGATTTTACCGGATACGGTGCACTCGTGAAATGGTCGTACGGGAAAATCCCCACTTCATCGCTACCTCGGAGGTCCCGTGTCCCATCGATCGTGCGCTGTCTATAACGCCATGTTGAAACTGAATTGAATTTGATAAGCTGCCATTGTAGCAGCAGTAGGCGATCTAACAACTGCGCCAGACACTTGTCGCCCTATACAGGCGTTGCCTACCACAGCGCCGTATTCTGCCTGTTTGCACAACTCCGTATTTTAATGAGCATGCCTATAGCAGTTTCTTTGGCGCTTCAGTGTATCTCTATACCTGTCGGGCCTGTTCGTCTAGCCGGCACGGTAACTCAGCGTGTTCTGGCAGGCGTCTGAACACCCAGAATAACAATAATAATAATCTGAATGAAGTTCTACAGGTGGAATTTGAAAGATGCCATACGACCTCCGCACAGAATCACTGACGAAAAAATAGGACGAAGACAAGCCTATGTAATCCTCTGCCGCCACAATTACATCATCTCTCGAAGCTACCCATTCGCCTTCTATTGTATTGCTTTCCGCTGTTTCAGCCGAAGGTTGGCTAATGGTCCCTCTGAAACTTTCAACAACCTCTGGTTCTCTCAACTTATCCAGGGCCCATCTCCTTTAATTCGTACCTATTTGTAATTTCCTCAGTTTTGATTTGCAGTTCAACATCAATAAATTACGGTCAGAGTCCACATCTGCTCCTGAAAGTGTCTTGCACTTTAAAACCTGATTTTGAAGCATCTATCCTGCCATTATACAATTAATATTAAACCTCCCAGTGTTCCCACCTCTTTTCTACGTGTACAGTCATTTTTTATGAATCTTAAACAGTGGTTTAAGAATGAATAAATTATGCTTTGTGCTATATTCTACCACATTGCTTCTTCTTTCATTCCTTTCCCCAAGTCCATTTCTCCTAGTATTTTTCCCGCTCTTCCTTTCCCTCTCCCGACTATCGAATTCCAGTCACCAATCACAATTAAATTTTCGTATTCTTTAACTTTCTGAATAGCTGGCTAAATCTTATCGTACATTCTTTCACTATCTTCTTCATCTACATAGTTTTCATATAAACCTGTTCTACTGTTGTGCACGTTCGCTACGATGACGCAATCGTTATGTTTGTCGTAGTAGCTTACCCCCGCTCCCCTGACTGTCTAGAGTCATGGCTTTGAGGATATGTGAGAAAATTGCGAGTTGGATTTTACACGATCTATGTTTTCGTAATGCATGCTGGTTGGCATAGGGGAGGCCATACTGTTGGAGATACCTCTTTACATCTAAATTCACAACACGTTCTAGAATTATAGAACAGATGATCAACCATAGAGCACGGTTTTTTGTTGTATGTATTATGGCTGAAAAAGTGGCATAGTCAGTCGCAAATTCCGTTTAAATTCTTATAGTGATTGCATAGTATTTTGAGAATTTTAGACACCGACACTAATATCTATTTCACTCTTCTTTGCAATGGTACGAGAATTAAACCGAGCCATTACTCCTGAGTTTTTCTTTGTAAGGGACGTTTGTAAGGTTTTGCTCTGTTACTCTCAGTTTCACTCCCTGTCTCGACTGAGAGTGTTGATGTAATGCCACAGATCGAGACGCACATGTAAGAGAACGAGATACATTAGTCTACTAAACGCCACAGTATATTTCAGATTCTATAAGCACGTAAATGTGTAAGAACACGTTTGCTTCTCTAGTTACATTAATTATTATGCAACATGCTATATGAAAATTTTCTTAATATATCTTCATATAGCTCCGTAAAATGAAGTTTATAATTGTTTGTCACATAAACACATAACTTAATTTCGTCCAAGTTTATGATACATACAGGACTTGCCCACAAATGAAAGTGACAGACTGCATGCTCCAGACGGCCAAGCGTGTACAAAAATTAGCATTTTTGGCGGGCGAGGCGTAAGCCATTTATGTTGACGTAGGCTCCACACGGCGGTTGTTACAGCGGAAAGAGAACAGAACGATAGTGCTAAAGGAATGGGTTCGAGACGCTACGCGAAATATTTTTCTTTTATTTTCAGTTTCTACGTTACTTTGTAAACAAGCCGAGATAATGACAAGAAGAAGGGACAAGCCGATAGTGAAGTGTTTCCGACCCTCTTCTTATGTATTTGGAGCTGAGCCAGAACATTCACAGTTGATCTGTCACCCGACGTATCGCGTGTTAATTTACCTTTAATGTAACTCGGTCGCCTTTAATTATCTCCTTTATGTGGAGATCCTGCAAAGTAGCATCTACGAAGACCCGTGCTTAGTAAGGAAAAACGATATCTGTTCTAATTACGAAATGCGTCAATATTTCATCATTGACTATCTTGTGTTTCTTTCAGTAGGTGTACAGATGGCAGTTACTTCGTAACTTGGAGCAGATACAACTTAATTCAAACATGACATCCGACTCGAAGGCTGACAAGAATTAAGTGCCATTTCACTTTATAGCTTCCTTTATGCATTGCTGTATGCATCTTTGGAGAGGGCGTCTGCTCTTTCACAGTCAAGACACCGCCAATCCGCGACGTCAGAACATAAAAGCCCCCGCCCACAGCAGCAACCTTTCCACCTCAGAGGAGCACTTGCAACCTACGTCCCTGAGGATTACTCGAACACGCCCACAGCAGCAACCTTTCCACCTCAGAGGAGCACTTGCAACCTACGTCCCTTCCGATTACTCGAACCGCACACCTCGCCATTCAACTCTGCACAAACGTGAAACAAAACCACCGCGCACATTACCTGTTTCGTGACTTATTGCCTGCGATCATCTTTCCCTGTCACAAACAGGGCGTGGAAAATGTCGCTTGCCTCAACGGCATGTAACATTGCACTAGGGCATCTGTTAAGAGTCGGGGAATAACTCCCGTAGTACTAGAGGGAGCTGTAGAGGATATAAACTGTAGAGGAGTACATCCAGCAGCTTGCAAGTGCTACTCTGAGATGGAAAGGTTGGCACAGGAGAGAATTTCGTGGCGGCCGCAGCAAACCAGTCAGAAATCTGATGACTCGAATAAATTAAAACCTTATTTCAGGTGATTAAACCCTAAGTGTATGAGAATAACTTTCTTTTGGTAACTGACTCGTGGAAAGTACAAGGAAACCCACACGTACACGACAAGATTTTTCAAGATGAAGAATAATTCCCATCTTGCAGTATTGGAGTAACTCCCATCCCTCCCCCCCCCCCCACCCCCCGCCCTCAAATGCACACTGCTAATGCAACCCTACGATGTCTGTTTTTATCATCAGCTAAATGCTTTGACCACAAAGCTTCAAAACTACTCTTATCTTGTCGAGAGAAAGAAAAAGAAATCACATTCCCAAGTCTCCTCGACAATATTAGGTGAAATTATGCCTCACACGTGGTTTACTGACAAACGGTGCGACGGGAGAGAATCTTTTACGACTGTCAACCAAATCTGTTTTTTATTAGAACATTTAAAACATCCATGAGACTGAAAAATGCGACGTCTACAACGCGTGCAAGATGCCACAGAAATTGTTGCTTGCACAGTTTTTACAATGAATATTACCGCATCACGTACAAATCATTAACCTCGAAATTTATCTGTAATCCCAATTTTTCCTTTGCATATTGTAACACCTCGGTTCAGTTTACAGTGATAAAAGCTATAGAAAGAATAATTTAAAATTAAGAATAGAATTTTTAGAAGGGAAAATAGTGTAGAATCAGAGCTCGGTATTGCAGATCAAAATTATAGTATATCAGCAAGTAGTTTAACGTCTAAGTACAGCAAAGCCACGGAAGCTCCGCCATGGAGAAGGCAGTGACGTTACACTCTTGTGATGAAAAACCTATAAAAAGGCCTGATCGTCATTACTGGCGCCTTTTTTCCTTGATTGTTTCGTTAAAGGCCGGGGAACCCGTGTCAGTCAGCGAGACAATAATTAGATTGGACTTTATCGTGTTACGATTCACGATAAACTGTTAGAATATTACGGAGATTAAAAGTGATGTAGTGCACGATCTCTGACTGTTGTTAGCAACGGATTATTAAGGGGATTTTAGGACTTTAGTGCTAGATTGGAACTTTACGGACATATAGACGACAGAACCTCAAATTATCTGCTGATACGAGTGAATTCAGAGGTACCGGTATTCAGATATTAACGTGTGGGCTTTTGAAAGTGTCGTGTGCCGTTAGTTGCGAATCTGGACGAAGAGCGCGTGCATATCGGCATTTGCGGACTATTTAGATTCCTCCAGGCTAGGAACCTTTTAAATAGACCATCATCCATCACCATCTTAATCCTCGAATATAGAGTGAAAGTGAAATACAAGAGTGCTGTACTTATTTCATTTACCTAGTACTAACCAGTGAAGGTTTTACGGAACCAAAGCTATTGAGCAGTAAGTCAGCACCATCTAGCGGAAAGCGTTGGCATTAACTAACACGCTAACTGAAGTGAACGTTTACGTGTTTTACGGACTGCTTAATATGAACTACTGTGACTCTTTGACGTCCCCACTCCCTCCGAAAGGTGGCGTAGGCTGTCTTAATCATAAAAGGGGAGAGTTTTAACCGGGCAAATTACTAAATAAAAGCGATATTTACAAAACTCGCAGTAATAGCAAAACACAAGGCCCGCACCTCATCGGAGAGTCGTCGCTGTCACGTCGAGAAGTACAGCCGGGAAACCTACCGACGATACGTATCTACGAGCAGACGTCGACGTGGAGTACCTAAAAAGGGAACCACAAGAGAGTTGGGGATGCTTCAATATCCTTTTCATGCATTTTATGAAATACAGTACACGGAGCATTACCTCGGTTTATCTGTAGTAACGTACAAACAGAAGAACAAGAAGTCCGGCGCAGTGGCGCACTCCGCCTCGCCTCGCATCAACACTGTGCACTGCTGCAGCTCTGGCTGGACAGCCCGCTAACTAGAGTTGTCTTCTGCCGAACCTAGGGTTCGGTAGTTTAGGTACAGTACCCGAATGACGTGGCAGATCGTAAGATTATGGAGAATGTCGGCACCATTGGCAACGAAAGAAAATTAAATCAATGTGTGAGAGAGAAACTGGGACCCGACGACCTCTGTTTGTTTTTTGTTTTTCTGTTCGCTTGTTTTGCACGTAATTAGAATCGCACACCATTAGAGCGCAGTGGTTAGCACACTGGACTCATATTCGGGAGGACGACGGTTCAATCCCGCGTCCGGCCATACTGATTTAGGTTTTCCGTGATTTCCCTAGATCACTCCAGGCAAATGCCGGGATGGTTCCTTTGAAAGGGCACGGCCGACTTCCTTCCCCATCCTTCCCTAATCCGAGCTTGTGCGCCATCTCTAATGACCTCGTTGTCGACAGGACGTTAAACACCAATATCCTCCTCCTCCTCCATTACTGCTAGCCCAGGGTGTATTTTTTATCATTACAAAATATAAATCGAATTTTACAAAAATTGTTCAAATGGCTCTGAGCACTATGGGACTTAACATCTGAGCCGGCCGGAGTGGCCGAGCGGTTAAAGGCGCTACAGTCTGGAACCGCACGACCGCTACGGTCGCGGGTTCAAATCCTGCCTCGGGTGTGGATGTGTGTGATGTCCTTAGGTTAGTTAGGTTTAAGTAGTTCTAGGGGACTTATGACCACAGGAGTTGAGTCCCATAGTGCTCAGAGCCATTTGAACCAACTTAACATCTGAGGTCATCAATCCCCTAGACTTAGAACTACTTTAACCTAACTAACCTAAGGATATCACATACATCCGTGCCCGAGGCAGGATTCGAACCTGCGACCGTAGCAGCAGCGCGGTTCCGGACTGAAACGCATTTTACAACTAATAATTATTGGCTGATCGCGTAAATGCCGCGCTTCCCTCTGACCAAAACTATTACTTTTGATGCAATAACAGAGTACATGAAGAAACATAAAAAATCTATATAATTATTGTTGTTATTATGTACTAAACAGAACGTTCTCCATCAGGATTGAAGGCAAAAAGTTTCCTGTTACTATTGATAACAGGAAAGTTGTTTATGAGTATCAGAAACATGTTTTATGCAAGGTCGACAAAGTACTGAAGCGGTGTTTCATATCTACCTGTTTTACCGTTTTCTTAAATTTTACCTCCTTTTGTGGGAAATTGCATTTTAGAGCGCTATATGATTAAATCTGTATTATTTTTTTATTTGTTCTACAACATCCTTCTGGTTCGCGTTGCAGATTAGCAATTTTCGAATGAAACAATAATTAAACGTTAACAATTTCAATTTTGCTACAAACACTGTTTATTGTTAAACAACTGACAGGAGGATAACTATGTAGAACTGAAGAGTTCCGAAGGTTACGTAGCCCATCATACATCCTTACTCAGTTTCTAGACGGGTCACCACTTCCAGTTTCTGACCGCATACGCCAACAATGGAAACCCAGTTCTAAGCAAAGAAGGGAAAGCAGAAAGGTGGAAAGAGTATATAGAGGGCCTATACAAGAGCGATGTACTTGAGGACAATATTATGGAAATGGAAGAGGATGTAGATGAAGATAAAATGGGAGATATGATATTGCATGAAGAGTTTGACAGAGCACTGAAAGACCTGAACGAAGCAATGCCCCGGGAGTAGACAACATTCCATTAGAACTACTGACAACCTTGGGAGAGCCAGTCCTGACAAAACTCTACCATCTGGTGAGCAAGATGTATGAGACAGGCGAAATACCCTCAGACTTCAAGAAGATTATAATAATCCCAATCCCAAAGAAAGCAGATGTTGACAGTTGTGAAAATTACCGAACTATCAGTTTAATAAGTCACAGCTGCAAAATACTTACGCGAATTCTTTACAGACGAATGGAAAAACTGATAGAAGCCGACCTCGGGGAAGATCAGTTTGGATTCCGTAGAAATGTTGGAACACGTGAGGCAATACTGACCCTACGACTTATCTTAGAAGAAAGATTAAGGAAAGGCAAACCTACGTTTCTAGCATTTGTAGACGTAGAGAAAGCTTTTGACAATGTTGATTGGAATACTCTCTTTCAAATTCTCAAGGTAGCAGGGATAAAATACAGAGAGCGAAAGGCTATTTACAATTTGTACAGAAAGCAGATGGCAGTTATAAGAGTCGAGGGACATGAAAGGGAAGCAGTGGTTGGGAAGGGAGTGAGACAGGGTTGTAGCCTCTCCCCGATGTTATTCAATCTGTATATTGAGCAAGCAGTGAAGGAAACACAACAAAAACTCGGAGTAGGAATTAAAATCCATGGAGAAGAAATAAAAACTTTGAGGTTCGCCGATGACATTGTAATTCTGTCAGACACAGCAAAGGACTTGGAAGAGCAGTTGAACGGAATGGACAGTGTCTTGAAAGGTGGATATAAGATGAACATCAACAAAATCAAAACGAGGATAATGGAATGTAGTCGAATTATGTCGGCTGATGCTGAGTGAATTAGATTAGGAAATGAGACAGTTAAAGTAGTAAAGGAGTTTTGCTATTTGGGGAGCAAAATAACTGATGATGGTTGAAGTAGAGAGGATATAGAATGTAGACTGGCAATCACAAGAAAAGCGTTTCTGGAGAAGAGAAATTTGTTAACATCGAGTATAGATTTAAATGTCAGGAAGTCGTTTCTCAAAGTATTTGTATGGAGTGTAGCCATGTATGGAAGTGAAACGTGGACTATAAACAGTTTGGACAAGAAGAGAATAGAAGCCTTCGAAATGTGGTGCTACAGAAAAATGCTGAAGATTAGATGGGTTGCTCACATAACTAATGAGGAGGTATTGAATAGAATTGGGGAGAAGAGAAGTTTGTGGCACAACTTGACTGGAAGAAGGGATCGGTTGGTAGGACATGTTCTGAGACAGCGAGGGATCACCAATTTAGTATTGGAGGGCAGCGTGGAGGGTAAAAATCGCAGAGGGAGACCAAGAGATGAATACACTAAACAGATTCAGAAGGATGTAGGCTGCAGTAGGTACTGGGAAATGAAGAAGCTTGCACAGGATAGAGTAGCATGGAGAGCTGCATCACACCAGTCTCAAGACTGAAGACCACAACAACAACAACGCCAACAAAGCGATCGAAATGGGGTGACGCCTAATAGATATGCAACACACCCAACATACTGGCAACGTGGCTACGATTGTAACCGGCCAATGCAACCAGTAGAACTACTTAAGGGGGGTAGGACGTCAAACGGGCCGACTTGGAGCAGGAGAGGCACCACAGGACATTTTAATTTCCACTGTCTATACTTTTACAAATAAATTCATAAAACTTTGTCACCATGACCAGGAAGGATTCAGGATTCATACTCTTAGCAGCGGAAGCTCAAAAACGCAACTAAACAGATTTTTTTTTTACATGTGAAATTTCATGATTTTTTCACTTACTACTGGCTGCATTTGTTGCTATAGGTACAGTTTTCTTCCTAAGTAAGAGAGATTCTTCGATGACTTTTGCGCAGCATACAAACCATAGTTACAGGTGTATGAAACTCTAGAAGTTATTTAATTTATGAAAAAATGAATGAACTGTTACATTTTAAACTTCTTGTTTAGAAAAACTCTAGTTTTGTAGTTAATTATCTCAATTTTTCCACAGTTTTTTAATAGATTTGGAAAACTCTAGATGTTCGTACACCTGTAACTACTGCTTGTATGCTATGAAAAATTCGTCGAAGAATCTCTCTTACTTAGGAAGAAAAGTGTAACTATAGCAACAAATGCAGCCAGTAATAAGTGAAAAAATGATGAAACTTCAGATGTAAAAAAAAGGTATTCTGCTAAGTTTTCGAACTTCCACTGCGATGAGTGTGAGTCCTCAATCCTTCCTGGTCATGGTGACAAAGTTTTATGAATTTATTTGTAAAAGTATACGCAGTAGAAATTAAAATGTCCTGTGGTGTGTCTCCTGCTCCAAGTCGGCCCGTTTGACGTCCTACCCCCCTTAATATGATAGGCTACGGTAGTTTTACAACTCTAGCGCTAACATAAATGGCATATGCCCTCTCCGACCCGCGCGAAAAATTTTACTTTTTAATGTTTTGGCCACCTAGAGATCACACTTTCACTTCCGGCCAAGCCCTGCAGCTACCACAAATTTGGACGAAATCGGTGATGAGGCTTAGCGCGGTGGTTTTGTTAGTAATATAATCTGCGTGCTGCATCCTATGCTAGCTATGTAGTTTTGTTCTTATAATCGCTTTAGTAATGGTTAGGACGGGTTCCGTTTACGTATTGGGTTAAAGCTTCAATAAATCACCTGAAAAGTAAAAATACATAATTTTTTGCAAAAGTCAAATAAAGTTTTTATTTTTGCAGTCAGAGTGTAAAGTTAGACTGGACACTATGTGGCATGTCGACGTTTATTGCGCGTCGCCTTCATGGTGTCGTAATATCAATGCGTCCACATCGGAGCCTCCTTCCCAGCAGTTTAACACCGCTCGTACAGCGCACTGCACAGCGCAGGCCACCCCATCTCTCTCTGTACTGTTCCTCGCACGTGCAGAATACAGCCACAGGATGCCCTAAACACTCAGTGTCTGCCGATGCAGAAGACAAAACGGGATGGGGAGGGGGAGCTGGGATGGGGGTAGGCGCTGTATTGATCTGCTCGCTGGCGGTCCCCAATGCCTCTCACAACGACGGGCGGGGCTCTCGATGACGTCACACGCGGGACGTTTCAGGCCTGCCGCAGCGCCCGGAGCACGTGGGCAAGCGTCGGCCCTCACCAGGCAACACGTCACAAACTCTCCGCAATGCACACAAGAAGAGTAAAAAACAGACTTGAAAAAGTACCGTAGGCTACTGTAGACTATCAAAGTACGGTAGTTCCCCTAATAGTCTTGGTCAGGTAATATCGTAGCTGCATTGCCTGTATGTAAGGTGTGTTGCATATCTATCAGGCGTTACCTCATTTCGATCGCTTTGTTTGCGTATGCGACCAGTGTCTTACCAGATTCCCTTAGAAACCATAAGCGGAGAACCGCTTAGAGACTAAGTCAGGATGTATAAAGCGCCATATAACGTACAAAAAATTTTTATTCTACATGGTTAGTTATCCTCCTGTGGGTTACTAAAAAATAAATAGTGTTTATAGAAAAATTGAAATTGTCAGTGTTTAATTCGGTTTTTATTCGAAAATTGTTGAATTGTATCGTGAAACACAGGGATGAGGTAGCAAAAATAAAAGTACATATTTATCATATAGTGCTAGAAAACCAATTTCGCCAGAAAAGGTAAAATTTTAAAACAAAAGATGCAAAACATATCAAACACCACTTTAATCCTCAATCGAACTAATGTAAAACATGTTTCTGATATTCATGAACAACTTGTGCACTTATCAGCAATAACAGAAGCTCTTGCCTCAGGTCATGATGTAAACATGTTCTATTGATTACAATACAATAACAATAATTACATAGATTTTTCATATTTGTGGATACATGCAGTTACTACAGGGAAGTAATTGCTTTGATTACACAAAATCTCATATGTTACCCAATCAACTTATAAAGTGCAATTTATATTTTGTAAGCAGGTAAAATACACAATTGACTAACACCGAACAACGTGCGATTCTAATAACACGCCAGAAAAAGAAGAAGCCAAACAAAAAACAAAGAGAAGTCCTACGCTTCCAATTTCTCTCTCACACATTCATTTATGTTTCTTTCCCTACCAATGCTACCAGTGCTGCCTGTAATGATACAGTTTATTACGTCATCTATGTAGTCTATTGTACCAAAATTCACGAACTGCAAAGAAATGGAAATGATCGTATGGCATTGTTGGCCGGGAGACCCCATTCAGAGGACTTCGGCCGCCGTATTGCAAGTCCTTTTTCGGTGACGCCATATCGGCGACTTGCGAGTCAATGATGATGGACACGCAACATCCAGTCCCCTGCCGGGAACTGAACCCAGTTTTTTTAGAGCGCAACTCTAGTAAAAAAAAAAAAGGATCTAACAATATCTGCACTTTATTGTGTTACTCGGTGCGTGTTACCTCGGATAGATAGTCATCGATACATACAGAAGTAACTTCAGGCGTGCCCTAGTGAAATGTTTTGGGAGCCCTGCTGTTCAAACGAATGACTTGGCAGACAATATCAGTAGCGGCCTCAGACTTCTCACCCATGATGCAGTTAATTCAGAATAAGACAAGGAAGCGATTTCTCTCCGATTCATTTCAATTTTTGTGTTGATGGCGTGCTAAAGCAATGGGTTACACCGGTAAACGAAAGGAATTATTCTATGACATTACTATTTACCGATGGTTAAATAGTGATAGCTGATAGCGAGAACACATTCCGAAGAGCTGCTAATTTATTATTATTATAACGATTGTCCCCCTTTAGGAGAGCGATTGAACTTGAATTCATAATTTCATCTTCGGATGTTTTTCTTCTTTGCTCCCCAAAACCTCCTCGTCCTCTCAGAATGCTCCTTCTTCCGTTCCTCTGTCCATTTTTTACCAGGCTGACGCGATGTTCTTTCCCCAAACTTCATACTTGTGATTTTATGCCGGCACTCGGTGCGATCTTCGAGATTTTTTATGTTGATCTGCTGTAGATCCCTCTGGACTTCTTTCAGCCATTCTGTGCCACATTTACTCCTTGTTATAATATTGAATAATTTCTTTGCTGTTCTGGAGTCTTCCATCCTGTAGATGCGTGTATAAAATTTGGCTCGGCGCTTTCTGATTTCATCTGTTACTATGTTGATCTTTCTGTAGAGTTCGTTTTGTGGTCTCTTCATCCAAATGCCATTTTTGTTGATTGGACCGTAAATCTTCCTGAGAATTTTTCTTTCCTGCTTTTCTATTTCCTTAATTTTTGAATGACCATCAATTACCATTGTTTCAGCTGCATAGATTGCTTCTGGAAGAATCACTGTTGTATAGTGCCTTAATTTTGCGTCTGTCGAAATGCACTTCTTGTTGTAATGCGTCCATGTTAGCTTGTAGGCCTTCTGGAGCTTGGTGATTCTTTGTTCGTTGGCAATTCGGTTTAATCCTGAGGACTGTATAGTTTCACCGAGGTATTTAAAATGGCAGACTTGTGCAATTTTACCATATTTTGTTATTAAAGGGGATTCATTTTCTGGCTGCCTTTCCATATATTGGGTTTTTTCATAAGATGTCTGTAGTCCGGTTTTTTGCGAAATTTCGTGTAGTTTTTCCACTGCGTGAATCGCTTCTGTTCTGTTATTGGTGATAATTGCAATATCGTCAGCGAAAGCAAGGCACTTGACTTTAATTCGGTTCTCTTTCTTGATACCAATTTGGATACCCTTTACGTGAGGTTCCCATTCCCTGATTATCTTTTCTAGAACAATATTGAAAAGGATTGGGGATAGTCCGTCCACCTGTCGGACTCCAGATTTGATTTCGAAGGGTTCTGATACTTCGCCCATGAATTTCACTTTGGCCGTTGTTCCTGTAAGTGTCTGTTCTGTGATTTTTCGTGTCTTTCGGTCGATTCCAAATTCTTCCGTGATTTTAAACAGGGTTCCACGGTCCACTGAATCATATGCTTTCCTGAAGTCGATGAATGTAACTACTGTGTTTCTGCATTTCCTCATTTGTAATAATGTCTTTAAGCACCAGATCTGTTCCGCACATGAGCGTCCTTTTCTGAATCCGGCCTGGTATTCACCAATTAGTGTATCTGCTTGGGATTCTATCCTGTTTAAAAGCACTTTGGAAAGGATTTTGTAAGCGACTGGGAGCAGGGAAATTCCTGTGTAATTGTTCATGTCTGTCTTGCCCTTTTTGTGTAGCGGGTGAATTGGAGCGCATTTCCAGTCCTCTGGTATCTGCTCCGTTATCCATTTGTCTGACATTATACGGTGTAATTTCTGCATAAGTATAGGATCGTTTAGTTTCCAGAACTCAGCAATGATCCCATCTTCTCCTGGTGCTTTGTTATTTTTCAACTGCTTGACTATCTCCATAATTTCTTCAAGATCCGGGGCATGTGAGTCTGGGTATGTGAATACTGGAGAAGAGAAGACAAGTTTTCTTGGGGTGGTTCGCAGTTGAGGAGGGAACTGAAATATTGGGCTAAGATTTTGTAGTTATTTTTCGTGTTGGTTTCCAACGAGCCATTGGGTTTCTTGAAGCACAAGCTAGGCGCTTGGTATCCCTGTAAGTATTCTCCGAAAGTCTTATAAAAATTCTCCCAGTTTTCTTCAGTTTTGTGACTGCTAAATTTTTTTCATGGAGTTATTCGGCTGTCGACTGCCTCATCACAGGTTGCATTCCACCAGTGATGTTTCCTGTTGCGAGGGGGTTGTCCTAATTTGAGGGCTTCCTGAATTTTCTCTGTTAGTTTCTTCCAGTCTGTTGATTTTTCCTGATTAATTTGCATGATGATTTTTTTCTTTGTTGAGTTGCAGATATTCCGGATCTGGTTTGGTACTTTTGGGTGGCCTTTTTAGCATTCTGTTGGGTTGGAATTTTGTTTTTATTTGGAGAAGATGATGATCTGATTCAAAGACACCTTTGCGGGTTCTGATGTTTTGAATTTCTTTTATGTTTTCTTTGGAAATTGCGACATGGTCTGTTTGGTATTCACCCTGTCTAAGACTGGGTGATCTCCATGTGGTTAACTTATGTGCAGGTTTTTGAAACTGGGTACTTATTATTTTAAGTCCAAAGTTTCTGCAGAAGTCGATTAGTTTTTCACCATTCTTTTTGGTTCGTTTGTGTTTGGTGTGGGGTCCAGTGGTATCTCTGAATTTTTTTTCCTTCCCTAATTGTGCGTTAAAATCGCCTACTAAGATTTTCACATGGTGCCTAGATACTTTATTTGTTGTTTCTTCTAGTGTTTCCCAGAAATTGTCCACTGTTTCAGGGTAGATTTTATTGTGGTGATTTGTGGGGGCGTGCACATTGATCAGAGTGTATGCTTTATTTGCTGATTTTACTGATAACAGGGAGACTCTTTCATTGGGAGACGTGAAGTCAATAACTGAGTACGGAAGTGTGTACGGCGAATCCTGTTCCGAAAAGTGGTAGTTTGTCTCTTACTTTTATGGCAGGTTTGCCCTTGTAGATCCTGTAATTCTCTGTGTTAAAGTGTGTCCTTCATCTGTGAATCTTGTCTCTTGCAGTGCAGTGATTTTCAGGTTAAATTTTCCCATTGCGATGGTAAGCTGCTTTAATTTGCCTGTTTTAGTGAGGGTGTTCACATTAATTGTACCAATAAAATTTTTACGTTTCGTTTTGACAGTGTGAGGAGTTGTTGAGAAGCTCCGATTCTTCTCCGCATGGTGTCCCTGATCCCCCAGAATCCGATGATCAGGTGAATCCAGTCAATCGACTGGTGCCTGGGGTAGTCACTCTGTGGTCGTCTTTTCCATCATGCGTTCAAGTTGAATTTTAGTTTTTGTGGTGATCTCTGTTGAGACCACAGGTGTACGATTCGATTTTTGAGTTCGAGAAGATTTTGTGCAGCCGCCTCAACTAGCGGAACAGACGCTGACCACTGGCCGCCAGATGCTCCTAATATTTTATTTATTTAATTTGTTTCACGTCTTCCCGCACTGAGCAACTATCAACTCGGAAGTGTATTCTGCTACCATCACGACTTCAGCGTGTTCGTTGCCATACAATCTAAATGAACTTCTGCATGAAAACAATCTACGCACCCAAGAGGAGCTCACGAAACTACATTGGACTGTTCTTACTCATCGACCCTACAGCCCAGATCTCGCACCTTCCATCTACTCGACCCCACGAATGATCTACTCCAAAAGAGTCAGTACGTGCGGAGGTTACTGATGCGGCAAGACTCCGAGGTCGACCAGCAGAGTTGTGCCAGGCGGGCACGCAGGCACCCCCGTCGCACTGAACGGAGATCATGTTTAAAAACAGGGTTTTGAAGCCAAAAGAGTGAGCAACAGCAAGGTGTATTTGGAATCCCGAAAACAAGAAGCCTGACTTCAGAAAAAAAGTGTTGTATTACATATCGATAGCCTCTCGCACACTACTGGCCATTAAAATTGCTACATCAAGAAAAAATGCAGATCATAAATGGGTATTCATTGGACAAATATATTTTACTAGAACTGACATGTGATTACATTTTCACGCAATTTGGGTGCACAGATCCTGAGATATCAGTACCCAGAACAACCACCTCTGGCCGTAATAACGGCCTTGATACGCCTGGGCATTAAGTCAGAGCTTGCATGGCGTATATAGGTACAGCTGCCCATGCAGCTTCAACACTATACAACAGTTCATCAAGAGTAGTGACTGGCGTATTGTGACGAGCCAGTTGCTCGGCCACCATTGACCAGACGTTTCCAATTGGTGAGAGATCTGGAGAATGTGCTGGCGAGGGCAGCAGTCGAACATTTTCCGTATCCAGAAAGGCCCGTAGAGGACCTGCAACATGTGGTCGTGCATTATCCTCCTGAAATGTAGGGGTTCGCAGGGATCGAATGAAGGGTCACGGGTCGTAACACATCTGAAATTTAACGTACCGTTCAAAGTGCCGTCAATGCGAACAAGAGGTGACCGAGACGTGCAACCAATGGCAGCCCATACTATCAGGCCGGGTGACACGCCAGTATGGCGATGACGAATGCACGCTTCCAATGTGCGTTCACCGCGATGTCGCCAAACACTGATGCGACCATCATGATGCTGTAAACAGAACCTGGGTTCATGCGAAAAAATGACGTTTTGCCATTCGTGCACCCAGGTTCGTCGTTAAGTACACCATCGCAGGCGCTCCTGTCTGTGATGCAGCGTCAAGGGTAACCGCAGCCGTGGTCTCCGAGCTGATAGTCCATGCTGCTGCAAAAGTCGCCGAACTCTTCGTGCAAATGGTTGTTGTCTTGCAAACGTTCCCATCTGTTGACTCAGGGATAGAGACGTGGCTGCACGATCCGTTACAGCCATGCGGATAAGATGCCTGTCATCTCGACTGCTAGTGATACGATGCCGTTGGGATCCAGCACGGCGTTCCGTATTACCCTCCTGAACTCACCGATTCCATATCCTGCCAACAGTCGTTGGATCTCGACCAACGCGAGCAGCAATGTCGCGATACGATAAACCGCAATCGCGATAGGCTACAATCCGACCTTTATCAAAGTCGGAAACGTGATGGTACGCATTTCTCCTCCTTAGACGAGGCATCGCAACAACGTTTCACCAGGGAACGCCGGTCAACTGCTGTTTGTGTATGAGAAATCGGTTGGAAACGTTGCTCATGTCAGCACGTTGTAGGTGTCGCCACTGGCGCCAACCTTGTGTGAATGTTTTGAAAAGCTAATGATTTGTATATCACAGCATGTTCTTCCCGTCGGTTAAATTTCGCGTCTGTAGCTCGTCATCTTCGTGGTGTAGCAATTTTAATGCCCAGTAGTGTATATTCTCTGAAAGTCGACGTGAGGCTTTTAATGTACCGCCCCCCTCCCCCCGTCCCCTCCCCCGTCCCCGGGTCCCCTTAATGCGATTTGGTGTGATTTTGATGCCCCCCATTTTGAGCTCACACAGTTAATGGTCGTCCTGGGATGCTATGAAGCAGATGGTTGGGACGTTTTGGCTCATCACTGTACCGCCGGCTAATGCACGTGACTCGTGCCGACGCCCGCCTGCGCGATGCGCGGTGCGCATTCCCGGGAGCTCGGGCAGACCGCCGCCGTCACTTGTTAACCGCAGAGCAAGGCCGTGACCGACAGACGGCGTGTGACGTCACGGCAGCGGCCCGGCCGCCGCATCGATTCGAACCCGTGACCCGCGAGCCGGGAGTGGGGCGACGCGGGTCGACGGCCCGACAGCGGCGGCTGGCTGCGGACGTGGCGGATCAATAGCGGTGGACGGCGCCGCGGAAAGGGGGGGGGGGGGGGGGTGGTCGGCAGAGCACAGCGCACCTCAAGGCCGCACAGGGGAAGTCCCGCCGGAGAGGGGAAGTCCCGCGCGGAGTGCAGGCCCCTTTACAGTCGTCGCCCGCGCGAGACCGCGCGTGAGGCTGTGTCCGCCGCGCGGTCTCAGCACAACGCTTCGCAACCTGTGCAAATCACAACGACCGAGTGGTTTACTTCATATTTGACTGATAGCCGCTTTTACACTGAAAGTTTTCTAGACTGCAGTCTAGGGGGACCAGCACCACAAAAATTTAAAATTAAAAAAAAATGTCTTCTCTTGGAGTCCAATCATATTCTAAAAATGGGTGTGCGTATACAGGGTGTTTTCCTAACAGCGTGCTAAAATTTAACACGGCATAGAGGGTGCTCCACTAAACAGTTTGAGGTACAGAACCTGCAGTCGGAGATACCAACCAGCTTAAGGAGGTGTTGTTGTTGTTGTTGTTGTTGTGGTCTTCAGTCCTGAGACTGGTTTGATGCAGCTCTCCATGCTACTCTATCCTGTGCAAGCTTCTTCATCTCCCAGTGCCTACTAAAACCTACATCCTTCTGAATCTGCTTAGTGTATTCATCTCTTGGTCTCCCTCTACGATTTTTACCCTCCACGCTGCCCTCCAGTACTAAATTGGTGATCCCTTGATGCCTCAGAACATGTCCTACCAACCGATCCCTTCTTCTAGTCAAGTTGTGCCACAAACTTCTCTTCTCCCCAATCCTATTCAATACCTCCTCATTAGTTATGTGATCTACCCATTTAATCTTCAGCATTCTTCTGTAGCACCACATTTCGAAAGCTTCTATTCTCTTCTTGTCTAAACTATTTATCGTCCATGTTTCACTTCCATACATGGCCACAATCCATACAAATACTTTCAGAAACGACTTCCTGACACTTAAATCTATACACATTATTAACTAATTCCTCTTCTTCAGAAACGCTTTCCTTGCCATTGCCAGTCTACATTTTATACCCTCTCTACTTCGACCATCATCAGTTATTTTACTCCATAAATAGCAAAACTCCTTTACTACTTTAAGTGTCTCATTTCCTAATCTAATTCCCTCAGCGTCACCCGACTTAATTCGACTACATTCCATTATCCTCGTTTTGCTTTTGTTGATATTCATCTTATATCCTCCAGAAACTGTCCATTCCGTTCAACTGCTCTTCCAAGTCCTTTGCTGTCTCTGACAGAATTACAATGTTATCGGCGAACCTCAAAGTTTTTATTTCTTCTCCATGGATTTTAATTCCTACTCCGAGTTTTTCTTTTGTTTCCTTTACTGCTTGCTAAATAGACAGATTGAATAGCATCGGGGAGAGGCTGCAACCCCGTCTCACTCCCTTTCCAACCACTGCTTCCCTTTCATGTCGCTCAACTCTTCTAACTGCCATCTCGTTTCTGTACAAATTGTAAATAGCCTTTCGCTCCCTCTTTTTTACCCTTGCCACCTTTAGAATTTGAAAGACAGTATTCCAGTCAACATTGTCAAAAGCTTTCTCTAAGTCTACAAATGCTAGAAACGTAGGTTTGCCTTTCCTTAATCTTTCTTCTAAGGTAAGTCGTAAGGTCAGTATTGCCTCACGTGTTCCAACATTTCTACGGAATCCAAACTGATCTTCCCCGGGATCGGCTTCTACCAGTTTTTCGATTCGTCTGTAAAGAATTCATGTTAGTATTTTACAGCTGTGACTGATTAAACTGATAGTTCGGTAATTTTCACATCTGTCAACACCTGCTTTCTTTGGGATTGGAATTATTATGTTCTTAAGGAGGTAATAGCAATAAAATCACATTACTCTGTACTTGTTTATTTATAGTAGTTATAGTTAACTGCAAATACCATCAGTGCGACAATGAACGTACCGTTTGGTCTCTATCGTATAAAATACCATCAACCTCAGTCAAGTATGACATCGGTGAACAAGATTTTGATGCACCGTGGCAAATATCCATGGTGTTTTTCGAATCACATCACAGGCAGCTACAATTCCGGCAGCTGATTCCATTTCCGTATCCACTGGGGTCTCGTACGGGAGTAACTTTACATATCCCCACAGCAAATAATCGAGGGTATTCAATTCAGGTGACCTCGCAGACCACGTGACAAGAGCCCCCCTTCCAGTCCAGCGACCAGGAAACGAAGCATTGAGACGGTTGCGGACATCCACACATCGTCATGTTGCATCCACATCTTCTCACGAACGGCCAAGGCTACGTTCCCCAACAATTCAGGTAGAACTCTTTGTACGAATCTCAAGTACAGGTGGCCATTCAGACAGCCATGTAGAAGATATGGTCCAATGGGAGAGTCGCCTACAAGGCAAAGTAATCGTACGTTTGAACCTGACATGGGAGTTCTTTTCTTTAAAGCAGTGTTTTTTAACCTTTTCGAATTCGCGACTCCTTTCCAAGTAAAAATATTATGGCGAGCCCCTGAACCATAATAAAAGTATGTCAACGATTTCAAAGGCAACGTATTTAATTTTCCTTCTATTGATACTATACTGATCTAGAAACCAAGTACAATGTGCAAAGAGGTGGCAGTACTCTGCTGGCAGAGACATAATCATATTCTTTGCCGCGGTAGAAGCGGTCAGCGGGGGCGTAGTCGAGGTGCGCGTTTTCGGTCACTGCAGGCAGTTGTCCGTGTACCTCGGCAAGTACGGAGGTGATTATTGTCTTTGCGCTTCGCTCCGAGCGAGGATAAAACGGACAACTTCCTTTTCTCCTGGGACCGCGGCCCCCTGAGCAAGGCTTTGCGACCCAGAGGTTGGAAAACACTGCTTTGAAGACTCGACAGTTTACTGGTGAGCACTAAGAGCTGTGGACAAGGATATTTCAAAAACTGAACTTGGTCAAAGACAGGGTCCATACCTCTATGTTAGAAGACAGACTCAACATTTTCCTTTCGTCCAGTGCGGTACTGATTGAGATATTTTTGGACAACTAATTTACAAAGACGTTTTGAGTAGCTTCACTAGTAACAAATGTAAGTGGGGCATAAAATAATTGAAAACTTCCATTTTACCGTTAATTATTGGTGAAAGTACTGTATCCGAATTGAATATCGCTAAGTAGTGTTTGGTCAATACTTTCCTACTGTCATCGTCTATTTTCCTAAGAAACATGTTTGTTTATAATGGCAATATGTAATTTTTAGCCGGCCGAAGTGGCCGTGCGGTTAAAGGCGCTGCAGTCTGGAACCGCAAGACCGCTACGGTCGCAGGTTCGAATCCTGCCTCGGGCATGGATGTGTGTGATGTCCTTAGGTTAGTTAGGTTTAAGTAGTTCTAAGTTCTAGGCGACTGATGACCTCAGATGTTAAGTCCCATAGTGCTCAGAGCCATTTGAACCATTTTTTTTTTTTTGTAATTTTTAGAATTAAAAATGCTGTATTTTGCAATATCACTGATCTCAACTATTTATTCTGTATTTGAACAAAGGAAGTTATTCAAAGCCGTATTAATAAATTGTATTCAATCCCTGAATGATTAAGATTCTTTTCGTTCCCTAACAGCATCTGTTTGTTACACCATAAACTGATACAATTAAATAGCAAAGCTTAAATGATGCGTTGCAGCCTTTCAATTTGAGAATTGCTCTAAAATGTCATTTATACGTGTTAGTGTTCGTAAAATTATTTCTAAGTGGTGTATAGATCCTAAAATCGGCGCTGGATCTCGCAACGAATCTACTCGTGGTTTCAGGGATGTTAAGGTCCACAAACAATTGCCTCACGGGTACAGCTTTACGACACGCTGCAATGTCACGCTGACGCAAATAACCTCGATTCCTGCTCTATCGTGCGCCACGGTAGCTGAGTGCTCAGCGTGACGGATTGCCGTCCTACGAGCCGGGGTTCGATTCCCGGATGGGTCGGGGATTTTCTGCGCTCAGGGACTGGGTGTTGTGTTGTCTTCATCATCATTTCATCGCCATCCGACGTGCAGATCGCCCAGTGTGGCGTCGAATGTAATAAGAGCTGCACCGAGGCGGACGGACCTGCCCCGTTAGGGGCCTCCTGGCCAATGGCGCCAGACGCTCATTTCCATTTCCAGTACACAGCAGTGTGAAGTACTTCCATATTAACCGCTTTATTGCCCGCAATAAGAGGGCGACATCGTAACCACGAGAAACATGCAGAAGTGCCACAATACGAGGTGGCATGGATTAGACAAATGTCTGATGTAGTGCTGCAGAGATTTGGCACTTTGAATTCTGCAGCGCTCTCCATAAATCCGTAACAGTACGAGGACGTGGAGATCTCTTCTGAACAGCACGTTGCAAGACATCACAGATACGCTTAATAAAGTTCATGTCTAGGGTGTTTGGTGGCCAGCGGAAGTCTTGGAAGAGTGTTCCTGGAGCCACTCTGCAACCATTTAGGACGTGTGGGCTGTCGCATTGTCCGGCTGGAACTGCACAAGTCCGTCGGAATGCACAATGTAGACGAATGGATGCTGGTGATGAGGCAGGGTGCTTACGTGTCACCTGTGAGAGTCGTATCTGCACGTCTCAGGGGTCCCATACCACTCCAACTGCACACACCTGACACCATTACAGAGCCTCCACCAGCTTGAACAGTCCCCAGCTGACATGCAGAGTCCATGGATTCATAAGGATGTCTCTATACCCGTACACGTCCATCCGCTCGATACAGTTTGAAACAAGATTCGTCCGACTAGGTGTTGACGGGCCCAGGCGAAGCGTAAGGCTTGGTGTCGCGCAGTGATCAAGGGTACACAAGGGGGCCTTCGGGTCCGAAAGCCCATATCGATTATGTTTCGTTGACTGGTTCGCTGGCCCAGCAATTTCCGCAAGGGTAGTACTTCTGTCACATTGAACGATTCAATAGTCGTTGGCCCCGCTCTTGCAAGATATTTTTCCGGCCGCAGCGATCTCGGAGATTGGATGTTTTACCGAATTCCTGATATTCACTATACACTCGTGAAATGATCGTACGGGAAAAATCTCAATTTCGTCGCTACCTCGGAGATGCTGTGTCCCATCGCTCGTGCGCCGATTGTAGCGGCCATTGTGGCAGCATTAACGGATCTAGCAACTGCGCCACACATTTGTTGTCTTATATAGGCGTTGCCGAACACAGTGCCGTATTCTGCCTGATTACATATCTCTGGTTCAAATGGCTCTGAGCACTATGGGACTTAGCTTCTGAGGTCATCAGTCCCCTAGAACTTAGAACTACTTAAACCTAACTAATCTTAGGACATCACAAACTTCCACGCCCGAGGCAGGATCCGAACCTGCGATCGTAAGGGTCGCGCGGTTCCAGACTGTAGCGCCTAGAACCGCTCGGCCACTTCGGCCGGCTTCAAAGTAGTCACCAGCATTGTGTATAACCCGTTGCCAGCGATGTGGAAGTCGTAGGATACTCTTAGCAGTGCAGTTGTATTGACAGTTCGAGCGGCGCGGTCTATTGCTCGAAGAACTTGTAGTAGTTCTGAAGCGAATGCCGTAAAATGTTTCCTTCAGCTTAGAAATCGAGTTGAACTTACGAGTGCTCTAGTCAGGGGAGTGCAGTGGGTGGTACAGCACTTAGCAGCCCCATCAGTAAAACAAATCAGTAACAGCTTGCACTGTACGTGCTTAAACGTTGTCCTACAAAATGATGGTCAGGTTCCGCAGAAAGTGTCATCACTTCTGTCTCTATGCTGTTCATTTTTGGAACACAACCTACGACCAGCTGTACGAGCTGTAGATAAATAGTTGCCACTATTAAAGTTCCAAACCTCGTACAATGCAGTTATTAACATTCGTTAAATCTGTACAACACCACCTACATAAAAAATATTCGTTAGTCTAAGGATGAATAATTCTAAACTGACAAAAGTGACACACTAACGGTTTTGCGTCTTCAGCCGTAACATCAGATACTTAACACATTAACTGAGTGGTAAAGTTGATAAATAGTTGCGACTATTAAAGTTCCAAACCTCGTATAAAGCAGTTATTAACATTCGTTAAAGTGCAGTGAAAGTGCTGCACTCAATATGACAAAAAATATGGATCACGCAGCAGTGGCCAGAAGACTGGAAAAGATCAGTATTCATCCCCATTCCAAAGAAGAGAAGTTCTAAAGAATGCTCAGATTACCAAACAATCGCACTTATTTCACAGGCTAGCAAAGCCATGTTGAAAATCTTACAAAATAGACTTCGCCAATATCTAGATCGAGAGGTACCAGAAGAACAAGCTGGATTTAGGAAAGGAAGAGGAACTAGAGAGCAAATTGCTAACATTCGGTGGATTATGGAAAAAGCGAGAGAATTCCAGAAAGATGTGTATCTCTGCTTTATTGACTACGCCAAAGCCTTTGACTGCGTCGATCACAACAAATTATGGAACGTACTGAAAAACATGGGTGTACCAGATCACCTCATTCATCTGATACGGAGTTTATACCTTGACCAAGAAGCCACGGTGAGAACTATGTATGGAACAACGAAATGGATAAAGATTCAGAAAGGAGTCCGGCAAGGCTGCATACTGTCACCGTACTTATCCAATCTGTATGCAGAATATGTTATGAGGAATGCGAGGCTAGATGAAGGAGAAACAGGAATTAAAATAGCTGGAATAAATGTAAACAACCTCAGGTACACCGATGATACGATACTGTTGGCAGAAAGTGAAGAAGAATTGAGAACACTCTTGCTGAAGGTGAAAGACGAAAGTGAAAAGGCCGGTCTTATGCTGAATGTGAAGAAAACGAAAATTATGGCAACTACACCTACCAATCCGTGGGATATAGCAGGAGAAACCATGGAGGCAGTGACCACATTCAGTTATCTCGGTTCCCAGATCTCTGCTGATGGCGACTGCAGCCATGAAATCCGGAGACGCCTGTTGCTCGGTAGACAGGCGATGTCAAACCTTGACAAGGTTATAAGGTCCAGAGATATAACACTAGCAACAAAGATCCGTATTGTGAGTGCTATGGTCTTTCCAGTTGTGATGTATGGATGTGAGACCTGGACCATTAGAAAGGCTGAACGGCGAAGAATTGACTCCTTCGAATTGTGGTGTTGGAGGAAACTTCTTAGAGTTCCATGGACTGCAAAGAGAACCAACAGATCAATATTGGAGGAAATTAAACCAGATTTCTCCCTGGAAGGTCTAATGCTAAAACAGAAGCTGACCTACTTCGGGCACACAATGCGAAGGCATGCCTCGCTGGAAAAAACATTAATGCTGGGGAAGATTGAAGGAACTAGAAGAGGAGGACGTCAGAGGATGAGATGGACCGATGGCATCACAGAAGCAATGTGTTCCAACCTGTAAGGTCTACGGGAGAAAGTGCAAGACAGGAAAAACTGGCGTGATTTGGCTCATGGGGCCACGAAGAGTCGGAACCGACTAAACGAATAGAGAGAGAGGGAAAGTAATCAGACTTCTGAAGTTATTTCCTAGACAGTAGTCCGATTCTTTAAGAAATCAGTGATGAAGGAGGGGGTTACTGGTCATTCACTAAAAGCCACTCACGGTGATAAACGAAATTCTCTAAAGAAACCAGAAGAGCAACAGAGCCAGTGGTAGCCGCCTCTTCACGAGAGCCCAGCCGCTTTCAGACCTCCTCCGTGTTTGTTGACACTGGAGGGTGCAGCCCGCCGCGGCTTTACGTAGCGGCGAGTGGGGGCGTGAAGGCCGGCCCGCCTGGCCGCCGCCCCCAGGACTCGCCGGCGCGCCGGGTCGATACGAGCGGCCGGGCCGACGCCAGCTGCCTCCGGGGATGGATTCCCGCCCCCAGCAACAGCCGCAGGCCGGGGGCAGCGGCTCAAGGTCGCCCCAACTCCGCCGTACCCGCTAACCCTCGTCTCTCGAACCTTCCTAAGCCTAACTGTTACCGCCACATTCCCGACAGATGAACGAATTAATACGAACATTGGCAGAGCCATCCAGTGCACAGTACTCAGGATGTGATCAACACTACGGTGAATAAAGTCGTGGGACACCTTGTGCTTCCGTCCGCCTGGCTTACTACAGCAGCACGACGTGGCACGGACTGGATGAGTCGCTGGAAATCCACTGCACAGACACTGAGACACGCTGCCTTTACAGCCGTCCACAACTGCGAAGGTTTCGCCGGTGCAGGACTTTGTGCACGAGCTGCCCTCTTGATTTTGTCCCAATAATATTCGATGGGATTCGTGTCGGGCAACATGCGTGGCCAAATCATTCGTTCGTATTTTCGAGAATGTTCTTCAAACTAATCGCGAGCAACTGTGGTCCAGTTTGTTGTTTGGGAACATGAAGTCCCAGAAGCCGAACGTAACCATTTCCGCAAGGGTACCCAGCCCATTGTATGCAAACACAGACCACATCTACATCTACATCTACATACATACTCCGCAATCCACCATACGGTGCTTGGCGGAGGGTGCCTCGTACCACAACTAGCATCTTCTCTCCCTGTTCCACTCCCAAACAGAACGAGGGAAAAATGACTGCCTATATGCCTCTGTACGAGCCCTAATCTCTCTTATCTTATCTTTGTGGTCTTTCCGCGAAATATAAGTTGGCGGCAGTAATATTGAACTGCAGTCAGCCTCAAATGCTGGTTCTCTACATTTCCTCAGTAGCGATTCACGAAGAGAACGCCTCCTTTCCTCCAGAGACTCCCACCCGAGTTCCTGAGGCATTTCCGTAACACTCGCGTGATGATCAAACCTCCCAGTAACAAATCTAGCAGCCCGCCTTTGAATTGCTTTTATGTCCTCCCTCAATCCGACCTGACAGGGATCCCAAACGCTCGAGCAGTACTCAAAAATAGGTCGTATTAGTCTTTTATAAGCGGTCTCCTTTACAGATGAACCACATCTTCCCAAAATTCTACCAATGAACCGAAGACGACTATCCGCCTTCCCCACAACTGCCATTACATGCTTGTCCCACTTCATATCGGTCTGCAAGGTTACGCCCAAACATTTAATCGACGTGACTGTGTCAAGCGCTACACTACTAATGGACTATTCAAACATTACGGGATTCTTTTTCCTATTCATCTGCATTAATTTACATTTATCTATATTTAGAGTTAGCTGCCATTCTTTACACCAATCACAAATCCTGTCCAACTCATCTTGTATCCTCCTACAGTCACTCAACGACGACACCTTCCCGTACACCACAGCATCATCAGCAAACAGCCGCACATTGCTATCCACCCTATCCAAAAGATCATTTATGTAGATAGAAAACAACAGCGGACCTATCCCATTTACCTGGGGCACTCCAGATGATACCCTCACCTCCGATGAACACTCAGCATCGAGGACAACGTACTGGGTTCTATTAGTTAAGAAGTCTTCGAGCCACTCACATTCTTGGGAACCAATCCCATATGCATTATGGAACCGCTACCACCTTCCACAGCGCCATGTCGACGACCTGGATGCCTGACTCCGTGGAGTCTGCGCCACGCTCTGCTCGTACCAACTCAGACTGGGACTCGTCTGACCACGCCGCGGTTTTCCCATCGTCTGTGGTCCAAGTGATGCGGCAGGAGCCCAGGAGAGCCGCGGCAGGCGATGTCGCGCTGTTAGCAAAGCCACTCGCGTCGGTCGTCTGCAGCCGTATCCCATTAACGACACATTCAGCAGCAATGCCCTAACGGATACCTTCACCGTACATCCGACACTGATTTCTACGGTTATCTCACGCACTGTTGTTTGTCTGTTACAGCGCACTGCACCCGCGTTCGGGAGAACGACGGCTCTATGCCGCGTCCGACCATCCGACCGTCCATGACTTCCCTAAATCGCTCCAGGCAAATCCCGGCATGGTTCCTTTGAAAGGGAACGGCCGACTTCCTCAGTCCGATGAGGCCGATGACCTCGCTGTTTGGTCCCTTCCCCCAAACAACCCAAACCAGCTTGTCTGTTAGCACTGTCAACGCCACGCAAACGCCATTGGTCTCCGTCATTAATTAAGGCCGTCGACAAACGGGTTGTCCATGGTGAGAGGTAATGGCTGAAATTCGATATCCCCGGCACACTCTTGATACGGTCGATCTCTAATCGTTTTCCGAAATGGACTGTCCCAAGCGTGTGGCTCCAGCTACCATTCCGCGTTCAAAGTCTTTTGAATTCCCGTCGTGCGGCCACAACCAAGTCGGACAGCTTTTCACACGAATCACCCGAGTACAAATCACAGCTCCGCCAATGCACCGCCCTTTTATACACTGTGTGTTCGTGGCGCCCTCCATCTGTAATGCTGGAATTCAATATGGTGTCGGCCCACCCTTAGCCTTGATGACAGATTCCACTCTCGCCTGCATGCGTTCAGTCAGGTGCTGGAAGGTTTCTTGGGGAAATGGCAGCCCATTGTTTCCGGAGTGCTGCACTGACGAGAGGTATCGATGTCGGTCGGTGAAGCCTGGCGCGAAGTCGGCGTTCCAAAACATCCCATACGTGTTCTATGGGATTCAGGTCAGGCCTATGTGCAGGCCAGTCCATCACAGGGGTGTTGTTGTCGTACAACCACTCTGCCACATGTCGTGCATTATGAACAAGTGCTTGATCGTGTTTAAAGATGCAATCGCCGTCCACGAATTGCTCTTGAACAGTGGGAAGCAACAAGGTGCTTAAAACATCAATGTAAGCCTATGCTGTGATAGTGCCACACGAAACAACGAGGGGTGCAAGCCCCCTCCACGAAAAACACGACCACACCATGACACCACCGCCTACGAATTTTACTGTTGGCACTACACACGCTGGCAGATGACGTTCGCCGGGCATTAGCCACACCCACACGCTGCCATCGGAACGCCACATTGTGTACCGTGATTCGCCACTCCGCACATCGTTTTTCCACTGATCAATCGTCCAATATTTACGCTCCTTACACCAAAGGAGGCGTCGTTTAGCATTTACCGGCGTGATGTGTGGCTTATGAGCAGCTGCTCGACCATTAAATCCAAGTTTTGTCACCTCCCGCTTAACTGTCATAGTACTTGCAGTAGATCCTGATTCAGTTTGGAATTCCTGTGTGATGGTGGGGATAGATGTCTGCCTTTACACATTATGACCCTCTGCAACTATCGGCGGTCTCCGTCAATCAACAGACGAGTTCCGCCTGTATGCTTTTGTGCTGTACGCGTCCCTTCACGTTTCCACTTCACTATCACATCGGAAACAATGCACCTAGGGATGTTTAGGAGTGTGAAAATCTCGAGTACAGATGTATGACACAAGCGACACCCAATCACCTCGCCGGCCGCGGTGGTCTAGCGGTTCTAGGCGCTTCAGTCCGGAACCGCGCAGCTGCTACGGTCGCAGGTTCAAATCCTGCCTCGGGCATGGATGTGTGTGATGTCCTTAGGTTTAAGTAGTTCTAAGTCTAGGGGACTGATGACCACAGATGTTAAGTCCCATAGTGCTCAGAGCCATTTGAACCCAATCACCTCACCACGTTCGAAGTCTGTGAGTTCCGCAGAGCGCCCCATTTTGCTCTCTCACGGTGCCTAATGACTACCGAGGTCGCTCATATGGAGTACCTGGCAGTTGGTGGCAGCACAATGCACCTATTATGAAGAACGTATGTTTTTGGGGGCTTCCGGATACTATCGATCACATAGCGTACGTCGTGTACGCGATACAACCGCCATCTCTATACGTGTATATCGCTGTCCAACGTATTTTGTCACTTCAGTGTGACAGAGGTGCTGAGGAGGGATAGTGGAGTTTGTAATGGTACTTGAATTACGTAACCATTACGGCACATCACCTCAACCTCTCGATACCAGCAATATTCTACTGCATTTCTGTAAAATAGTTAACATATTTCTGTGACAGCATTCAGATTCGATTTCATTAATATAGAGGTACTTCAATACATCGATATGTATATATTGCAAATGATATTATTTTTATGTGTATTCTTTCTTTTGTCACTATGATCTTTGACGTACTTGTAACTCTGATTTTTTGGGCGCGTAAGCGGTTATTAGAGAGTCAAGCTTTGGTCGTCATGTTAAAAAGACGCAAATTGTAGTCAGTTTATGAAATATGAACTTTAACAGTGAGGAGGATATTTTCAAGTGTGTTTTATATCGTGAAGTGATGTTTTGGAACGAGTTACGATATACTGCAACAAAAGTAATAAAAAAGGAAGTGTAACTTAAATTCTGAGTGATGATTACTTTTTTACATCACCATTGTCCTAACTTGCAAAAGTTTAATCTTCAAGAATGGTTTATGAAACACATCTGTAAAACTTTAGAATATCGCGGAATAACACCTAGGCCTCTTTGCATCTGAGCTCGGAATCATCACTACCTAGATTTTCGACGATTGAGCCACGAGTTCACAACGAGACCAGCGTGGGAAACACGAAAAGATGAGTGCCTAGTTTATCCATTATTTCATGAAATGACTTTATGAACTGTGCTCTAATGACACCTGCCACATAATAGAACTTTGTTGTTGCCCCAAAATGCAATATTTAGCAGCGTGAGCAACACTACAATCGTAATTAATTTTTGACCTTTGTTGTGGTAGGGTTGTTAGACGTTCTTGGAAAATGTTTCTTACAGGATTAAGTGTCTGCTAGTGAAATGTTTCCTTCTCTAGAGGTAAAAGTTTAAAGAAAAAACTTCTGCGTACAGCGGGAAATAGACTGTTTTTCAAAATTAATATACAGGTTGTAAGGTTTTGTAGTACGTATTGCATTCACTTTACAATTATATAAAATACACCAAATCAAAGAGCAACACCAACAGTTTTTCATACAATTATTCGGTGAACACCGATCACACATTGAGTCGATACGCGAGTTGTTTCGAAACGTTGATCAATGTGTCAGCTGTAGCTGTTGCAATAATACTGTTTCTAGAGTTGGACAGATGAGCTGGCACCGGAGCCAGATACACATGATCCTATATGAATCCCCAAAGATAAAAATCACAGGGTGTCACGTCGTGTACGCCTCTTCCAGTTAAGCCACGGGGCGTAGTAGTACCACAGCAACAGTTGCTCCACCGAAAAAGAAACCCCATCACCTTTCTGCGGGGATACGGCACATTCAATTTAGGGCAGTCTCGTTGCAGCTGTATCATCTCCGAGGTATTTGCTGACCACCAGATGCGCACATTATGTGTTTAACACATCCACTGACGTGAAATGTCAATTCATCACTGAAGACGACACGATCCAGAAAATCTTCGTTGTCATGCAGCAACATTTCGTTTCCCAAGGTGGCACGCAAACCGTAGTCTGTAGGTATCAGAACTTGTAACAACTGCAAACGATAAGGACGTAGTTGTAAGCGTCTCCTTGAAAATCTCCACACAGACTCCACTGGAGCTGCCAATTCATGACCAGCCTTCCGAAATGATTTCTTGGGGCTACCTACGGCAGACTCCCACTCGTTCAGCACGTTGCTTAGTCACTCTAGGTCGTTTCATACTCTTCCCTTTGCTCGCAGTTGTACGAACAAAACTGTTTGAGTTGCTATTTCATTTTGTGTATTATTTACAATCCCAAGTTGAACGTGATAAATGCTACAAAGCCTTAAAACCCGTATATTCAGTTTGAAACTCCATGTATTGCTGATAGGTTTTCCGATTCAGGTGTCTATAACCGGACGTGTAATAACTGACCATGCTATTACACTGGTCAGGCAGAGCATCTGTTAGGAAAGAGAGGAGTGGATACACGTAATTCTACGTATCGCGAACACTTACTGACTGCTAGCCACACCCAGAAAAATTTGGAAGACATAGTTACTTTACAGACAGCAGTGAAAGGGCGCGAGTTGTCCCGTCGGGAAGAACCGGAGACCTTTAAACATCTAGAGCTCAAGAACGAAAATTTACTATATGATTAACCGCATCTTGCTTGCAGACAATTTTTCGGATACTTCAAACCTACACTGTGCAAAAAGACTTTATACAGTTGCCGGCAGCCTTTGCAAGTTGCTCATTTGCATACGTGTTCGTATCCCATGTTTCATATTTTGTGAAGACATTGATTTTACCCGCTCTCGTTACAATATGCATTTCATTACACAACGACCCATGCACAAATCTCTTTCATTCTCATGTACGTTTATCAAAGCGTGAGTTGTTGTTGTTGTTGTTGTTGTGGTCTTCAGTCCTGAGACTGGTTTGATGCAGCTCTCAATGCCACTCTATCCTGTGCAAGCTTCTTCATCTCCCAGTACGTACTGCAGCCTACATCCTTCTGAATCTCTTGGTCTCCCTCTACGATTTTTACCCTCCACGCTGTCCTCCAATAATAAATTGGTGATCCCTTGATACCTCAGATCATGTCCTAACAACCGAACCCTTCTTCTAGTCAAGTTGTGCCACATACTCCTCTTCTCCCCAATCCTATTCAGTACCTCCTCATTAGTTATGTGATCTACCCATCTAATCTTCAGCATTCTTCTGTAGCACATTTCAAAAGCTTCTATTCTCTTCTTATCGAAACTATTTATCGTCCATGTTTCACTTCCATACATGGCTACACTCCATACAAATACTTTCAGAAACGACTTCCTGACACTTAAATCTATGCTCGATGTTAACAAATTTCTCTTCTTCAGAAACGCTTTCCTTGCCATTGCCAGTCTACATTTTATATCCTCTCTACTTCGACCATCATCAGTTATTTTGCTCCCCAAATAGCAAAACTCCTTTACTACTTTAAATGTCTCATTTCCTAATCTAATTCCCTCAGCATCACCAGACTTGCTTTTGTTGGTGTTCAAGACACTGTCCATTCCGTTCAACTGCTCTTCCAAGCCCTTTGCTGTCTGACAGAATTACAATGTCATCGGCGCACCTTAAAGTTTTTATTTCTTCTCCATGGATTTTAATACCTACTCCGAATTTTTCTTTTGTTTCTTTTTGTGACTACACATTAACACTATTACCGTTCGTATGATAATGGACCGATACTCGAACTCGGGAGCTTTTCCTTTCGCGGGCAAGTGCTCTACCATCTGAGCTACCCAAGCGCGACCCACGCCCCGCCCTCACAGCTTCAGTTCTGCCAGCACCTCGTCTCCTACCTCCCAAACTTCACAGAAGCTCTCGCTCCGGCACACAGTTTTAATCTGCCAGGAAGTTTCATATCAGCGCACACTCCGCTGCAGAGTGAAAATCTCATTCTCGAATGTACTTGTGGTCTCATAACGGTTTTAATGTAAGTTTGCATATTTTACTTTACAACAGCGTGCTTTAACATTCGTTATTTCTCATTGTTACATTTCTTAGTTTTGTAGCAACCTCAACTTATTTTCACACACAAAGGAATTACAGACATCGGCTGCGAATCGACATTGATTTAAACCCGGCTCTCCTGCTT
The DNA here is from genome assembly GCF_021461395.2 of Schistocerca americana. Lineage (NCBI taxonomy): Eukaryota > Metazoa > Arthropoda > Insecta > Orthoptera > Acrididae > Schistocerca > Schistocerca americana. The sequence goes on from NC_060127.1 coordinate 201,972,600, forward strand.
ATTAAGCAGATTCCATCCGGACAGAGTGGTCATCGCAACTGAGCAAACTACCCAAGGACTCCTCTCTTCAGACCCAAATTCTCAACTTATCCACACGCAAGTGACGTAGTGCCCCTTCCCTATTATCCTCATTACCCGCGACGTTTCGCCGATTCCCGTAATAGTTCGAGTGTGGAGTGCATCCGCACTGAAGTGACGTGTTCGAAAGAACAGACACCACAAATATAATTAAGGCGGGGCGATCAATTGGTCGCTCTCCTGGAGATGACACCAGGCGGAATGCGATAATGGAGAAGGGGCGCTACGCCAGTAGAATGTGGATGAGTTGAGAATTTAGGTCTGACGGGAGACGGGCTAGCATAGTCCGTGCAGTTGCAATGACCTCTGCGCCCAGATTCCTAGGTGGCCTGAATATCTCCCTAGTACGCATAAATTGACAACATACTCCATTGACTTAAGTAATGCCAGTAGCAACTAGTGTCATTCGTTCCTTTCGGTCTTAATTCGTAGTGGCTGCGGGATCCAGATTGTGCCTGCTCTTTCAGACATGTCCGAGCGAAGAGACACCACGTACACTGAAGTGCCAAGGACACTGGTATAGGCAGGCGTATTAGTAACCAGACAGAATACGGCGCTGCGGTCGGCAACGCCTATATAAGACAACAAGTGTGGGGCGCAGTTGTTACTTCGGTTACTGCTGCTACAACGGCCGGTTGTCAAGATTTAAATCAGTTCAAACGACAAACGTGGATCGGCCTCCCGGCAGCTGATCTCCGATCGGTGTTGCGCCGTCGGGTCTTTGGGATGTGGGGAGACAAATGGCGCACTCTGTCTGCACCCAACAAGCTGCGGCGAGTGGAGGAGGCGACGACTGTGTGGGGTTCCTCCATGCGGGCCCCTCGAAGGACTCTGTTGTTCTCTGTAGGCTCCGCATTGGTCACGCTTGGCCGACGCGTGGTCATCTGCTGCGTCGAGAGGACCCCCCTAGTTGTCGCTGTGGTGCAAACATGACGGTGGCCCATATGTTGTTGGAATGTCCTCTTTTAACCGCTCTCAGGCGAACTTTTAATCTCCAGGGTGATTTATCATTTCTTTTAAGTGACAATGTCTCTGTGGTAGATCGGGTGTTAAGTTTTATTCGCGCAAGCGGCTTTTATAGGTCCATTTAATTTTATTGCATCACCCTCTTTTGAGCTGTATCTTTTAATTCGTTTTGTGTTGTAATTCGATTCTACCCTGATCTTTTAGGCTGGAGGTTTTAACGTCTTGCAGAGTGGCTGGCTCATCCTTTTATTTTCGTGATCAGCCAGCCACCATCGTCTGCTGTACAGTTTTAATTCTTTCTGCCTTTCTTCTCTACGTTGTTTTTTGTTGCTGCGCTCCATTTTCCATGTTGCCTTAGCATTGACCTGGGGGCTTTTCGTCTCCCGGAATTTTTGTTTTTTAGTGCTTAGCATGACTGTGGAAGGTTTTAACATGCTCTGTATATTTATGAAACAAGGGACCGATGACCTTTGTAGTTTGGTCCCTTTAATTTGTAAACCAACCAAACACACGCGCGATGGGACACAGCAGCTTCGAGGTAGCGATGAAGTGGAGATTTTCTCGTACGACCTCTTCACGAGTGTACCGTAAATATTACAAATCCGGTAAAACAATAAATCTTCTACACCGCTGTGGCCGGAAAAAGATCCTGCAAGAACGGGACCAACGACGCCTGAAGACAATCGTTCAACGTGACAGAAGTGCAACCCTTTCGCAAATTGCTGCAGATTTCAATGCTGGGCCATCAACAAGTGTCAGCGCGCGAACCATTCAACGAAACATCATCGATATGGGCTTTCCGAGCCGAAGGCTCACTCGTGTACACTTGATGACTGCACGACACAGAGCTTTACGCTTCGCCTGGGAGCGACAGCATCGACGTTGGACTGCTGATGACTGGGAACACGTTGCCTGGTCGGACAAGTCTTGTTTCAAATTGTATCGAGCGGATGGACGTGTACAGGTATGGAGACAGACTCATAAATCCATGGACACTGGATGTCAGCAGGGGACTGTTCATGCTGGTGGAGGCTCTATAATGGTGTGAGGGATGTGCAGTTGAGTGATATGGGACCCCTGATACATCTAGATACGACTCTGACATGTGACACGTACGTAAGCATCCTGTCGGATCACCTGCATTCTTCCATGTCCATTTTGCATTCCGAAGGAATTGGGAAATTCCAGCAGGATAATGCGACACCCCACACGTGAAGAACTGCTACAGAGTGGCTCCATGAACACTCTTCTGAGTTTAAACACTTCCACTGGCCGCCAATCTCCCCAGACATGAACATTATTGAGCATATTTAGGATGCCTTGCAACGTGCTGTTCAGAAGAAATCTCCATCTCCTCGTATTCTTACGGATTTATGGACAGCCCCGTAGGATTCATGGTGTCAATTCCGTCCAGCACTACTTCAGACATTAGTCGTGACCATGCCACGTCGCGTTTCGGCACTTCTGCGTGCTCGCAAGGGCCCTACACGATATTAGGCATGTGTGCCAGTTTGTATGGGTCTTCAGTGTACAAATGCATTTCCACTTATCGGCCGTTTATGCCGCAAGCGCTGTCGGCTCACTTGCCACGTACCTTGTTTTCCTGGTGTTCACCCTCTCCGTTTCCTGTCGGTGGCGTCCAGCTCACAACATGACGTTATCATTTTATCTGATTGCTTTTATTTCTGGATTTTAACTATTCTTATCTGACAAGCCCTGATCATAGGGGCCAGCATACGTAATAATGAATATATTGATGTGCGCTGACAGCATATTTTCATTGGACAAATATCAGATCGCTTCTTATTTCGTGTGTTTCCAATGTGAAATTTTGGTAACTTCTAGTTTTATTCCTTTGGAGATGTTTTATGATATATGTAATATTTCTACCCCTCTGTGGGGTCTTCTCTCTCCATGACGCATAATTCTGGACAACATGTTTCTGAGTTTGTACTTGCTGTTACGTTGCCTTCAGTTACATGTAAATCTGAAGAAGACGGGTTTACGTCCTTCGATACCATGGTCAAAGGTTGAAGAAAACCAGCTTTTGATGCAACTGGTTGGATGCTTTGTATCCATTTATTGACCTCTAACAGTTACTGAAGCGCAGCCATGTTCAAAAGATACACTACCGGCCATTAAAAGTGCTACACCACGAAGATGACGTGCTACAAACGCTAAATTTAACCGACATGAAGAAGATGCTGCGATATGCAAATGATTAGCTTTTCAGAGCATTCACACAAGGTTGGCGCCGGTGGCGACACCTACAACGTGCTGACATGAGGAAAGTTTCCAACCGATTCCTCATACACAAACAGAAGTTAACCGGCGTTGCCTGGTGAAACGCTGTTGTGATGCCTCGAGTAAGGAGGAGAAATGCGTACCATCACGTTTCCGACTTTGATAAAGGTCGGATTGTAGCCTATCGCGATTGCAGTTTATCGTATCGCGACATTGCTCCTCGCGTTGGTCTAGATCCAATGACTGTTAGCAGAATATGGAATCGGTGGGTTCAGGAGGGTAATACGGAACGCCGTGCTGGATCCCAACGGCCTCGTATCACTGTCGAGATGACAGGCATCTTATCCGCATGGCTGAAACGGATCGTGCAGCCACGTCTCCATCCCTGAGTCAACAGATGGGGACGTTTGCAAGACAACAACCATCAGCACAGTTCGACGACGTTTGCAGCAACATGGACTATCAGCTCGGAGACCGTGGCTGCGGTTACCCTTGACGCTGCATCACAGACAGGGGCGCCTGCGGTGGTGTACTCAACGACGAACCTGGGTGCACGAACGGCAAAACGTCATTTTTTTGGATGAATCCAAGTTCTGCTTACAGCATCGTGATGGTCGCATCCGTGTTTATCGACATCGTGGTGAACGCACATTGGAAGCGTGTTTTCGTAATCGCCATACTGGCGTATCGCCCGGCGTGATGGTACGGGGTGCCATTGGTTACACGTCTCGGTCACCTGTTGCTCGCATTGACGCCACTTTGAACAGTAGACGTTACATTTCAGATGTGTTATGACCCCGATTCGATTCCTGGGAAACCCTACATTTCAGCAGGATAATGCACGACCACATGTTGCAGGTCCTGTACGGGCCTTTCTGGATACAGAAAATGTTCGACTGCTACTCTGGCCAGCACATTCTCCAGATATCTCACCAATTGAAAACATCTGGTCAATGGTGGCCGAGCAACTGGCTCGTCACAATACGCCAGTCACTACTCTTGATGAACTGTGGTATCGTGATGAAGCTGCATGGGCAGCTGTACCTGTACATGCCATCCGAGCTCTGTTTGACTCAATGCCCAGGCGTATCAAGGCCGTTATTACGGCCAGAGGTGGTTGTTCTGGGTACTGATTTCTCAGGATCTATGCACCAAAATTGCGTGAAAATATAATCACATGTCAGTTCTAGTGTAATATATTTGTCCAATGAATACCCGTTTATGTGCTGCTTTTCTTCCTGGTGTAGCAGTTTTATTGGCCAGTAGTGTATATACAGAGACGGAAAAAATCGCAACACCAGGAAATAATTAACGCAGGGTAATGAAATTACGTTTCTCTAGGGAAGATATTTAAGTGATCAACACTGCAAGACCACAGGTTATTGTAAGTGCGAGACAATCATTGCAATTGTGACATGCTGGTACGTTAATAACCGGTGTAACAGCCTGAAAGTAGAATGAAAGCATGCAAACCTGCATGTATTGTGTTGTACAGGTGCCGGACAACAATTTGTGGGATGGAGTGCCATGTCTGTTGCACTTGGCCGGTCAGTACAGGGACGATTAGTGCCGGTTGTGAATGACGCTGGAGTCATCGTCCAATGGTGTCTCGTATGTGCCCAGCAGGAGGCAGATCTTGTGATCGGGCAGGCCGCGACAGCACGACGACTCTCTGCAGTGCACGCTTGGTTATAACAGCGGTATGTGGGCGAGCGTTATCCCGTTGGAAAGCACGCCCTGGAGTGCTGTTCCTGTATGGCAGCACTACAGGTCGAATCACCAGACCGATGTACAAGGGATAGCCACGAGAGTGCTCCAGCTGTCATACGAAATCTCACTCCAGTGTCTCCAGCACGCAGACAGGTTGGTTGCAGGGTCTCAAATGGCCTGCTTCTGACCACCACACGGCCATCATTGGCACCGAGGCAGAGCCAGCTGCCATTAGAAGACACAGCAGGTCACCACGCTGTCCTCCAATGAGCTCTCGCTTGACACCACAGACGTCCCAAATCGTGCTGGTTTGGGGTCAGTGAATTGCACACCACGGTGTCTGTTTTGGAGCTGTCCTTGAAGTAACCGAGGATTAGCCGAGCTGTCTAAGGCGCTGCAGTCATGGACTGTGTGGCTGGTCCCGGCGGAGGTTCGAGTCCTCCCTTAGGCATGGGTGTGTGTGTTTGTCCTTAGGATTATTTAGGTTAAGTAGTGTGTAAGCTCAGGGGTTGATGACCTTAGCAGTTAAGTCCCACAGGATTTCACACCCATTTGAATATTTTTTGAAGTAACCAATCTGTCACAGTTCGTTGTGTCGCTGTGGTGCCAACTACTGTTCAAATGCTACTGCAGTTGCAGTACGATGCGCCAGAGCCACACGCCGAACACGACGGTCTTCCCTCTCGGTGGTGCCTCGTAGCCGTCGGGAGTCATGCCTCCTTGCGACCGTACATTCCCGCGACCACCGCTGCCGGCAGTCATGTACAGCGGCTACATTCCGAATGAACATCCAGCTTGTCGTAGTCCTATTACACGGCCCCACTCAAGCTCGTCTTTGTCGCCTTAAAGGCTTTCTTCACGAACATCAACTCACTATTACCATGCTCAAAGGTAACTAACGCTCACTACCATTACACAGTGTATTTAAGGGGGGGGGGGGGGGGGGTAGGACGTCAAACGGGCCGACTTGGAGCAGGAGAGGCATCACAGGACAGTTTAATTTCCACTGTCTATACTTTCACAAGTGAATTCATAAAATTTTGTCAGCATGACCAGGAAGGATTCGGGTTTCACACTCGTAGCAGCGGAAGTTCAAAACACAACAAAATAATTTTTTTTACATGCGAAATTTCATCATTTTGTCACTTACTATTGGCTGCATTTTTTGCTACAGGTACACTTTTCTTCACAAGTAAGAGAGACTGTTCGATGAATTTTGCATACAAACCATACTTACAGGTGTCTGAAACTCTAGAATCTATTTATTTTATGAAAAAATTAATAAGCTGTTACGTTTTAACTTTATGTTTAGAAAAAAATCAAATTTTGTAGTTAATTATCTCAATTTTTACCACTGTTTTTAATAGATTTGGAAAATTCTAGAGTTTCATACACCTGTAAGTATGGTTTGTATGCTGTGCAAAATTCATCAAAGAATCTCTCTTACTTGTGAAAAATCATGTACCTATTGCAACAAATGCAGCCAACAGTAAGTGAAAAAATGATGAAATTTCATATTTAAATAAATTTTATTTTGTTATGTTTCTGCACTTTCATTGCTATGAGTGTAAATCCTGAATCCTTCCTGGTCATGCTGACAAAGTTTTATGAATTTATTTGTAAAAGTATAGACAGTAGAAAATAAACTGTCCTGTGGTGTCTCTGCTCTTCCAAGTCGGCCCGTTTGACGTCCTACCCCCCTTAAACAGAATCTGACTTGCATCCTCCCCATAGTAGCGCCTATCTTATGCGACTGCCATGAAATTCGAATAGACATCATCTTTCAGAAGTAGACACTGCATATAGCCTATTTTCCTTCTAATTTGCATTAGAATATCGGGTAAAAATTAGGATTAAGTCGGTCAAAACCTTCGAAATTTTCGATAACAACGTTTTCCTTTTATTATATATATATATATATATATATATATATATATATATATATATATATATATATTTGACAAATAGGCCTCTAGAGAACCGTGTCTATTTGCGTTATACGTTATGTCTAAATTTCAACTCAACTTGATCACCTACTTGTAGAGTTTTGCAGGCACAAGCTACGCAGGTTTTATTTGTGTGCATAAAGCTGACAAGGTACGATACGGAACGGGGAAAGAAGAAGATTTACCGCACAACTTGATTAACAGAAGGAATCGGTTGGTAGGACACATCCGAACAGAGATGGCGAGGGCGACTTCTTAAGTAATAGAACCCAGTGCGTTGTCGTCGATGGTGAGTGTTCATCGGAGGTGAGGGTATCATCTGGAGTGCCCCAGGCAAGTGTGGTAGGTCCACTGTTGTTTTCTATCTGCATAAATGATCTTCTGGATAGGGTGGATAGCAATGTGTGGCTGTTTGCTGATGATGCTGTGGTGTGCGGGAAGGTGTCTTTGAGTGACTGTAGGAGGATACAAGATGACTTGGACAGGATTTGTGATTGGTCTAAAGAATGGCAGCTAACTCTAAATATAAATAAATGTAAATTAATGCAGATGAATAGGAAAAAGAATCCCGTAATGTTTGAATACTCCATTAGTAGTGTAGCGCTTGACACAGTCACGTCGATTAAATATTTGGGCGTAACATTGCAGAGCGATATGAAGTGGGACAAGCATGAAATGGCAGTTGTGGGGAAGGCGGATAGTCGTCTTCGGTTCATTGGTACAATTTTCGGAATATGTGGTTCATCTGTAAAGAAGATCGCTTATAAAAGACTAATACGACCTATTCTTGAGTACTGCTCGAGCGTTTGGGATCCCTGTCAGGTCGGATTGAGGGAGGACATAGAAGCAATTCAGAGGCGGGCTGCTAGATTTCTTACTGGTAGGTTTGATCATCAAGCGAGTGTTACGGAAATGCTTCAGGAACTCGGGTGGCTTCAGGAACTCGGGTGGGATTCTCTACGGGAAAGGAGGCGTTCTTTTCGTGAATCGCTACTGAGGAAATTTAGAGAACCGACATTTGAGTTTACTGCCGTCAACTTATATTGCGCGGAAAGACCACAAAGATAAGAGAGATTAGGGCTCGTACAGAGGCATATAGGCAGTCATTTTCCCCTCGTTCTGTTTGGGAGTGGAACAGGGAGAGAAGATGCTACTTGTGGTACGGGATACCCTCCGCCACGCACCGTATGGTGGATTGCGGAGTATGTATGTAAATGTAGATGTATGGTGCACACGACAGACTGACGCGCACAGCGGTATAAAATAAGTGTTCCGACCAAAGTCCACAACCAGAACAACTACAATACGCGGGTGTAGTTGTAACAGACTGAGCTGTGACGGTGAAGATGCAGCTCTCGGCCGTGACTGCAGCGGGACACGCCCATTGGCAGCAGTCGTTCTATCACACAACGGCTGGGGCGCTGGCAGAGTCGTATTGATTGGCCCCTGCAGGCACGCTGCCCGCAATCCTTCTCGCCACGTTGGGCTGCCGGAATTTTGGCTCCGGTGTCTCACGGCTTTCTAGGCGATCAACTGGAAATGTCAGAATCGTTTCTGTTTTCAAATTTGTGTGGACGCTGCTTCACATTAAAATGGGAGCCAAAGCACTATAAGTATTAGAAAACAGTCTGTCGCACAAATCACATTTATTGGCGAACGTTTACAGTCTAGAGGCAGATCATCATCAGAGTCGATGTGTGGGGAGGGATCCACGGAGTAGGACCTGCAGAAGTCTCCAGATGCTGTCAACCGCTGGAGAAGCAACGATGTGGTGTGGTTAAACAACGGAGGCTCCGCTCTCTAGCCGTCTTCACACGCTACTTGTGACAAACAGAATGAATGGTTACATTACGGTATGTTAATAATTTTTATTTTTGACAGTGTAATTCCAGCTGAATGAAACACAGTTTTCTTGCCATACACGTTTCGCCTGTATTCTTTAAGGCATCTTCTGTGGCCAGGAATATGTACATCTCTTAGTTTACATTTTTGGACGAAGTATACGAGGTTATAAACAGTTCTAGTGGTTGGCTTTTCTATCATGTAGCATTAATTTCAATTCAATTTAGCACTGTTCTTCTTCTTATAACCGCCATTTGAAATTTTGTTTAGCAAACTTCACAGTACTAGGAACTGAACACTTGTTTTGATTTCATGCAGCAATTATAAGAAGAAGAGGAGCGTCAAAAATTGAACAAGAACGGAACATGTAGAACAACACCCACGGGATCTGTTTTAAATCATTACTATATCACAGAAAAGCCAACCACCAGAACTGTTTAAAACCTATATATACATCGTCCAAAATGTAAACTAAACACTATAAAGGAAAATATATACACATTGCAGGCCACTGAAGACGCCTTAAAAAACAAAGGCGAAACGCGTATGGCACGAAATTTGTGTTACACTCAGTTGTAATGAGAAGGCCAATAAGTAAAAATTATCAACATACCGTAATATTACACGCGACTGAGAACGACAGGACTACAAAAGTTGAAGAACGAATTCCTATTTCTTAATAGCTTATTAAAACACTTTATTATTAACTTAAAAATACTATCTTCTTATAGTATAGCTGTAAGATTAACCGCTATTATATTTGTGATGCAAAGAATTAAAACCTAAAACAACCTTCAGTAAAAAGCCGATAACTCACACTGCTCTCACGAAGTTCGTTGTAAATAATCCATTACAGTTCAAAAGCAACAATAATGTACATAATTACAGTACCACATGGGAAAATGACAGTGTTACATTGTCTTCAGCACAAAAAGGGATGCACAATACTGCAACAAAAATTTTTGATCACTTACCCAGTGATATAAATTCTCTGACAGACAGTAAAATAAAACTGAAAACCAACCGAGAAAGTTCCTCGTTGACGACTGCTTCTGTTCCATAGAAGAACTTCTATTACTGTAATGTGCAAAAGGTAGTGGATAGGAATTACTAACTCACATCTGTATATCTTTTTTCATATATACGAAATTTGAAATGTTGATAATGTAACCACGTGCACAAATTAATTTGCAATGTGAATCTAAAATGACTCGTTCCACATTATTACGATCTATCGTGCAAAATGATCCATGAAACATATAAGTAGCAGCTAAAAAGCGGGAGAGGATGTATGTATAAGATGACAGTGGTTACATGTTCTGTACATAAAGAAGCACTCGGTGGGAAATTTGCAGGCATGGAGCATGTGAAGAAACTGATGGTAGGAGTAATAAAATTTCTGAAGTCCATTAGCACTTGCAACAAGTTTCAATGGAACTGAACGAGGAGTATGGAGACTTTACATATTACTGCAGAGTACGTTGGTTAGGTGAAGGGGCATACCTGGAATGATTCTTCAATTTAAAATCCGCTATTCTTGAATTTATGAAGGAAAAAAGAGAACAGGGCCGAAAATTAGAACATTCGGAATGGACTGCAGACCTCGAATTTTATAAGACTTGACTGCACATTGCCCACAGTAAGATATGGGAAGGTGTTAAACAAGTTATTTCTGATTCGATTAGGATGCACTAGAAAAGAAAATCGAATTGTGGCAGAGACAAATTCTGACAAACTTAGTGCCATTCCCTAAGCTCACTGCCGTTAAAGAAAACGCAAGGATTGAACAGCTAATTCTAATCTTGAAAGAATTACAAGGACAGATTTCTAAAAGGGTGTGAGGACAATTATAATCACATATCTATCTTCGAGGTGTTTTCGAGACCGTTTGCCGTTTCAGCTAAAAGTGCCCTGTTCATGTTCATATGTAACAGATTGGTCTGCAGTGTAATTCCCTTTTTAAAGACAAATCCTTTTACGTCAAAATTTTCCACGACGTCTAAATTGTTTTCTTCGGGTGGAATTTCCACGTCTCCATAATGAGGTTGCGGAAGTCTACAAAACTTTGATCAACATATGTGTGTGAAAGGCCTTTTTTGGATTATGAAAGTAAATAAGTCACGAATACGTGGCAATAAGTATGCGAAAATCTGTCAAATTGTCTGTGTCTGTCCATATGCCAACAGTCTGTACCAGATAAAAAATACACTTTCTCTCCCGGTGCCAAAAATGATTAAATACTACCGAAAATGTGTTTTGCCTGTGATCCGTGTTGTTGAGAAATGTGACACGTAAAACCGCAAGTGGCATGGAGTGCGACTACATTGCCATCTACCATGGTGTGCACTTTGCAGTTCCCTCCTCCTCAGGCTCTGACAGCATGGCGAGGTGGTGGGAGAAGCGTGCAGCCAGAATGAGTCCCGTGGCACGGCTGGTAAGCTAAATTTTTGACTGCCCCTTGCCTAGAGTGACAGATTGTTGTCTGTAACTCTGTAACTACCACTTTTTTAGTAACTTGTTAATAACGTCTGATTCTTTTCAAGTGTTAGTGTAGCTTATGATTGTCTACAGTTATGGGCTCTAGCCATTGATTTCTGATGGCTGTTCTCAGTCATGTGGAAATTCCTGGCTGTAATATATGAATACTTTACTGATAACCTGTGGGTGTTGTAACACCGGACCACCTTCTCTGTCTCTTACTTAATGAGTTTACACCTCCCTGCAATTTGGGGGAAATTCAGCTGTATTATGCACTGAACACTGAGACCAGAAATCACAATTAATTTTCCCACAGACAGGGCACAAGATGGATACACTCTCCTCTCTTCACTCAACTCTTTCACGACCGCTGGGACGATAGCCGTCCGTTGTGGCCGAGCGGTTCTAGGCGCTTCAGTCCGGAATCGCGCTGCTGCTACGGTCGCAGGTTCGAATCCTGCCTCGGGCCTGGATGTGTGTGATGTCCTTAGGTTAGTTAGGTTATGAAACGTCCCCTTTCAACAATTATACATGACTGTGCTTAAACTGACACACAATTTTTTTTTTTTTTTAGCGCAACGCAATCTGACTTTCAGAAATCCCTACAAAAGAATGGCCCTTACTAACATTAACCTGTACCTTTCACAAATCACTTACCTCACAAAAATCTTCGTTACTCAAGCTACTGCAATACAGCGAGCGCCACTACTGCCAGCTAAATGAAAGATTCAAACTACGGAAGGCACTAACTACTGATAGGCATAGTTAGCAAATGAAAGATTTTAATAGAGAACAAACAATGTATTTACCTTAATAGTCATAATATATATATCAGTTCATGACAAATTTCAAAACTCCGCCATCTCTCTCCCCACATCCACCACTGCTGGCGGCTCACCTCCAACTGCACAACGCTACGCGCTGTTAACATCCAGCTGCCCAACACTACAATGGCGGACAACAATGCAAACTAGCCACAGACTGCACACAAGGTGTAAGTAGATCTAAGTCTAGGGGACTGATGACCTCAGATGTTAAGTCCTACAGTGCTCAGAGCCATTTGAACCATTTTTGAACTCGTACGATGGATTGAGAAGACAACTGTCGGAAATTACAAGACATACAGATGGTTCAGGACTGACTGATAGAGTTGTTGGATGACCTGAGGAATATCATATCAAATTCTGTCCAATTGGCGCGTTAGGTCATCAAATACAGACCTGAAGTGGCACCCCAGCCTATCCCTCCTGGACGTTGGGCCTTATGGTGGGCGATAGTGAGTTTGGTGTCCCACTGCTGTCCAGAGAAATCCATACGTGCCTTTGTTGGTCATCAGGACTCATCGAAGTGGAACTCATCACCGAAGACATTGCCACTCCAGTCAATGAGATTCCAGCAATGGCTCTCTGGTCAGCAATGGGTTTCGAACCTGACCGGCGCCTGCCATGTGATCTGACAACCGAGAGTGTTGGTCTGGGGTTCCACCCTTTTCACAGTAGGACCCCTTCGGTTGTTGTCCGTGGCGCCCTTACGGCACAGCAGTAGGCCAAGAATCTCCTATGTCGCGTTTTGCTGCCCTTCGTGGCGAGACATCCTGGGCTTGTGTGTCAGGTGGTGAGATTTCTACAGCTTGTCTTCGTGCTTGTCGGACCGTGCTGGCCAGCAAGATTGACGGGTGTCTCCCCAGGTGAGAACATTTGGAGCATTATAGGCAGAGCCCTCCAACCAGCTCTGGATTTTAACGATGTAATGCATCAATTGGAGAGAATCTGGCGCGATATCCATCAGAAGGAACTTTCAATCAATGCCAAGCCGAATAACTCGTTGCATAATGGCCAGAGGTGGACCAAAGCGTTATTGACTTGATCAATTTGCGAAGCCCTTGCTCTTGAATAAATCGTGCAATTTTTTTGAAACTGTAATCATTTGTGTTCACATATCTTAATCTCACCAAGCCAGTCTATTGTTTTCAACATATGATCCATAAATAATATGAACACAAAATAAGCAGTCTCGCATATGCGGATCACTTAGTTGTGGTGGCAGATTCGATTGAAAGTTTGCAAAGTAATATTTCAGAGCTGGATCAGAAATGTAAGGACTATGGTATGAAGATTAGCATCTCAAAAACGAAAGTAATGTCAGTGGGAAAGAGATATAAACGGATTGAGTGCCAAATAGGAGGAACAAAGTTAGAACAGGTTTCAAGTACTTAGGACGCATATTCTCACAGGATGGCAACATAGTGAAAGAACTGGAATCGAGGTGTAGCAGAGCTAATGCAGTGAGCGCTCAGCTACGATCTACTCTCTTCTGCAAAAGGAATTCGGTACCAAGACTAGGGTATCTGTGCACCGTTCAGTCTTTCGACCAACTTTGTTGTATGGGAGCGAAAGCTGTGTGGATTCAGGTTACCTTATCAATAAGATTGAGGTTACGGATATGAAAGTAGCTAGGATGATTGGAGGTACTAGTAGATGGGAACAATGGCAGGAGGGTGTCCACAATGAGGAAATCAAAGAAAAACTGGGAATGAATTCTATAGATGTAGCAGTCAGGGCGAACAGGCTTAGATGGTGGGGTCATGTTACACGCATGGCAGAAGCAAGGTTACCCAGAGACTCATGGGTTCAGCAGTAGAGGGTAGGAGGAGTCGGGGCAGGCCAAGGAGAAGGTACCTGGATTCGGTTGAGAATGATTTTGAAGTAATAGGCTTAACATCAGAAGAGGCAGCAATGTTACCACTGAATAGGGGATCATGGAGGAATTTTATAAGCTGGACTATGCCCCAGACTGAACGCTGAAAGGCATAATCAGTCTTAAATGATGATGATGATGATGTAATCATTTGTTTGTCTGCACATAAACATCACATCTACCGAATTCCGTATTCCGTCCCATTTGTATACTTTCTTTGTGGTGCGGCGTTTTTTTGTCCTGAGTACTTGTGTCGGCTGTTTATGCTCGGGACACTGCAGGTGTTGCGCCGGCGTGACGTAGCTGAGGCGCGGGCGAGGTTGTGACCGAGACGCGGCGCCAGCCAATCGATGCAGGGCTGTTGGCAAACAAAGGCTGCGTGCAACAGCAGCGGCGGGCGGCCGCCATTGGCTGGCGGTGACGTCACGCGCCACAGGGCGGGTCCGAGCACGGAGCCTCGCGGAGCGCGCGCTTCCGATCTGGGGACGCAGCCAGCGCGCCGCGCTCGATAACACTGGAGAGCAGGGCTGCCCGTGTGACAGCTCAGGGCCAAGGATGTTCCAGTCGCCGCTTCTGCTCTGTACAAATAGCTAGTCGCTAATTTCTGTTAATCGAAAGTTTGACATGGAAATAAACACTGCGCGATGTAGTGTTCCGCGTTGTACGTCAGCTCATTCGAGTCTCCTACCCACGGAACAATACCGACCCTACGACTTGTCTTAGAAGCTAGATTAACGAAAGGCAAACCTACGGTTCTAGCGTTTGTAGCATTTAGAGGAAGCTTTTGTCAATGTTGACTAGAATACTCTCTTTCAAATTCTGAAGGTGGCAGGGGTAAAATACAGGGAGCGAAAGGCTATTTATAAATTGGACAGAAACCAGATGGCAGTTATAAGAGTCGAGGGACATGAAAGGGAAGCAGTGGTTGGGAAGGGAGTAAGACAGGGTTGTAGCCTCTCCCCGATGTTATTCAATCTGTATGTTGAGCAAGCAGTAAAGGAAACAAAAGAAAAATTCGGAGTAGGTATTAAAATCCATGGAGAAGAAATAAAAACTTTGAGGTTCTCCGATGACATTGTAATTCTGTCAGAGAAAGCAAAGGACTTGGAAGAGCAGTTGAACGGAATGGACAGTGTCTTGAAAGGAGGATATAAGATGAACATCAACAAAAGCAAAACGAGGATAATGGAATGTAGTCGAATTAAGTCGGGTGATGCTGAGGGAATTAGATTAGGAAATGAGACACTTAAAGTAGTAAAGGAGTTTTGCTATTGGGGGAGCAAAATAACTGATGATGGTCGAAGTAGAGAGGATACAAAATGTAGACCGGCAACGGCAAGGAAAGCGTTTCTGAAGAAGAGAAATTTGTTAACATCGAGTATAGATTTAAGCGTCAGGGAGTCATTTCTGAAAGTATTTGTATGGAGTGTATGGAAGTGAAACATGGACGATAAATAGTTTGTACAAGAAGAGAATAGAAGCTTTCGAAATGTGGTGCTACAGAAGAATGCTGAAGATTAGATGGGTAGATCATATAACTAATGAGGAGGTATTGAATAGGATTGGGGAGAAGAGAAGTTTGTGGCACATCTTGACTAGAAGAAGGGACCGGTTGGTAGGACATGTTCTGAGGCATCAAGGGATCACCAATTTAGTACTGGAGGGCAGCGTGGAGGGTAAAAATCGTAGAGGGAGAGCAAGAGATGGATACACTAAACAGATTCAGGAGGATGTAGGTTGCAGTAGGTACTGGGAGATGAAGAAGCTTGCACAGGATAGAGTAGCATGGAGAGCTGCATCAAACCAGTCTCAGGACTGAACACCACAACAACAACAACCCACGGAACATAAATCGCGATTTGTAAATCTACCGTAGGCTTCCGTAAATAGAATACGGTAGATTTCCTAATTGCTTCGATCAGTTGAAATCGTAACCGCATTACCTGTATGTTAGGTGTGTTGCGTACCTATCGGGCGTTACCTGAATTCGATGGCTTTGTACACATGTGCATCCAGGGTCTTACTAGATTCCCCTAGGAAGCAGAAGAGTGTGAACCTTCTGGAAACCGAGTTAGAATATATACAAGGCCAGTAACCTACCAAATATTTTTGTTCCATACAGTTATCTCCTGTCTGATATTTTAAAAATAATAGTATTTATAGCAAAATCGAAATTGTCAATGTTTATTCGAAGACTGTTGATTTTACGACGTTGAACCGACGAAACTTATAGGAAAATAAAAAACAATACCCAGCACTCGGTAAACGCAATTTCCTCATACAAAAAAGGCATAACTAAAAAAAATACGAAACAAAAACATATCAAACATTGCTTCAATAGTTGATTGAGCTTATATAAAACATGCTCCTGATATTCATAAACAGCTTACGCACTTAGGAATAATAACAGGAAACTCTTGTCTTTGATCACGATGAACAACATTCTACTGAGTACAAAATAACAAGAAATATATACGCCTTTTATGTTTGTGCATGTAAACTGCACTTTCACCAAAAGCAAATGCTTTGGTTACACAAAAGCTCAGAATTTAACCAATCAACCAATTACTATTACTTAAAAATGCAATTTATGTTTTGTAAGGATATAAGATAATCAATAGCCCAACATTGAACGATGTGCAGTTGTGCATAACAACTAAAGAGGCAAACGAAAGAAAAATTGGCATTGACTCTAAATACTGAAAAGTGTGAGGTCACCCACATGAGTGCTAAAAGGAATGCGTTAAACTTCGGTTACACGATACATCAGACAAATCTAAAGGCTGTAAATTCAACTAAATACCTAGGACTTACAATTACGGACAACATAAATTGGAAGGGACAGATAGAAAATGTTGTGGGGAACGCTAACCAAAGACTGCGTTTTATCAGCAGAACACTTAGAAAATGTAACAGATCTACTAAAGAGACTGCCTACACTACGCTTGTCCGTCCTCTTTTACAACACTTCTGCGCGGTGTGGGATCCTTACCAGACAGGATTGACGGAGTACATCGAAGAAGTTCAAAGAAGGGTAGCACGCGAAATAGGAGAGTGTCACTGAAATGATGCAGGATTTGAAGTGGGCATCATTAATGCGTTTTTTCGTTGCCGAGGGATGTTTCACGAAATTAAAATCACCAACTTTCTCCTCCGAATGCGAAAATATTTTGTTGACGCCGAGCTACATAGCGACAAACGATTACCATGATAAAATAAGGGAAATCAGATCTCGCGCGGCAAGATATAGATGTTCGTTCTTTCCGCGAGCTATACGAGATTGAAACAACAGAATTGTGAAAGTGGTTCGATTAACCCTTTGCCAGACACTGAAATGTGATTTGCAGAGTATCCACGTAGATGTAGAAAGAGCAATCGTCGGCTCCCAATTTCTCTCTCACACATTCACTTACACTGAGGTGGCACAAGCCACGAGACAGCGATGTGCACACAAAAAAATGGTTCAAATGGCTCTGAGCACTATGGGACTCAACTTCTGAGGTCATTAGTCCCCTAGAACTTAGAACTAGTTAAACCTAACTAACCTAAGGACATCACACACATCCATGCCCGAGGCAGGATTCGAACCTGCGACCGTAGCGATGTGCACACACATAGAGGGCCGTGACATCTGCTGCACAAGGCGTAAAAGAGCGACGCACTGGTGGGGCTGTCATTTGTACTCAGGTTGTTCACGTGGAAAGGTCTCCGTCGTGATTATGGCTGCATGATGGAAATTAACCACGTGGAACGGTAGTTGACGTTCAACACACAGCACATTCCATTTCGGAAATCGTTAGGGAAATCCCAGTTACGGAATTAATGTTGGGAGCATTCGTGTTATATCCATGAGTACCGACCATTCCAAGATGCTCAACAAACTCCAGCGGCAGACGTTGCAATAGAGCCATTGTGCGTCACGTTGAAGTTTACTACTGAAATTTCCAGAGCGTTCTGTTCCGGGAAGAGCTGAATAATGTAATACTTCCTCCCACATACATCTCGTGAAATGGCCACGACGGGAGATATTAGATAAATTAGAGCTAATAGACAAGATTACCCACAATCACTGTTCCCACGCACCATTCGCGAGTCGATCTGGGAAGGGAGGATTAGTTAGCGCTACGAGAAATCACATGTCGTCACGTGTCTTGCGGAGTACTGACGTAAATCTAGAGGTGAATGAGTAAAAAATACGTACTTTTCAGTTCATACTTCGTAAAACGCATGTTAGACAGTTTACTAACTGTTGTATATGTGTAAACCTGACAACGTATTGAATGATACAGAAAGTAAATAGCAATGTACGTTATACATTGAGGTGACAAGTCACGGGACAGCGATATGTACACGTGCAAGTGGCGGTAGTTTTGCCTACACAAGGTATAAAACAGCAGTGCACTGGCCGAGCTATGATTTGTACTTGTCGTGTCTAGGAATCCTGCATACTCGATTCGCTAGACAAACAATCAAACAATTCCTAGTAATGAGTTTTATTATTTATAAGTACAAATACTTAACTATTATTTCTGAATCCTGGTAGTCCTTTGAACATGATCGTTCAAAATGCAAGTACACACACAGATGTGTCGCAAGCAAAGGAACGACATACAAAATAATCAGTCTTCTTCAGAACAGACAAACACAAGTAAGAATTCTGATCCTAGCACTCGCTACTAACAACAGTCTGTCAGCTGAACTGCAGTGACAGCATTCCCCCTGTTCACATATCTCTGTATTTGAATACGCATGCCTCTGCCAGTTTCTCTGGCGCTTCAGTGTGTATACACCCATTCAGCGGGTAGATGTATCAAGTTTAATTTTATACTATGTGATCAAAAGTATCCGGACAGCTGGCTGAAAATGACTTACAAGTTCGTGGTGTCCTCCATAGGCAATGCAGGAATTTAATTTGGTGTTGGTCCACCCTTGGCCTTGACGATACCTTCCACTCTCGCGGGCATACGTTCAGTCGGATGCTGGAAGGTTTCTTGGGCAATGGCAGCACATTCCTCGCGGAGTGCTGCACTGAGTATCGATGTCGGTCGGTGAGGATTGGCACGAAGTCGGCATTCCAAAACATCCCAGAAGTGTTCTGTAGGATTCAAGTCAGCACTCCGTGCAGACCAGTCGATTACAGGGACGTTATTATCATAGAACCCGTCCGCCACAGGCCGTGCATTGTGTACAGGTGCTCGCTCGATCGTTTTGAAAGATGCAATCACCATCCCCGCATTGCTCTCCAACAGTGGGTAGCAAGAAGGTGTTTAAAACATCAGTGTAGGCCCGTGCTGTGATAGTGCCACGGAAAACGAAAAGGTCTGTGCACCGCCTCCATGAAAGACACGACCAAAATAACACCACCGCCTTCGAATTTTACTGTTGACACTACACACCCTGGCAAATGACGTTCATCGGGCATTCGCCATACCCACACCCTGCCATCGCCACAGTGTGTACCGTGATTCGTCACTGCACACAACGTTTTCCACTGTTCACTTGTCCAATGTTTACGCTCCTTACACCAAGCGAGGCGTCGTTTGACATTTACTGGCGTGATGTGTGGCTTATTTTTTTCGCCTGATCGTGTCCCACACCTCAATCCCCTACACTTTTGGTTATGGGGACATTTGAAGTGACTGGTCTACGCCACGCCAATCAACGATGTGTGGACGCTATAGCGTCGTATCTTTAATGCGTACCAGTAGATACAACAACCGGGTATATGTCAAAGGGTGCGTCATTCCTTACGCCGGAGGGCAGAGGAGTGCATTGTCACGAATGGCCGCCACGTTAAGACCTCCCGTAAACACGTGTTTAAGGCAGAAAGTATGCGTTTCCGGATCAATGTTTATTGGACTTATCTAAGAAATTATGCATTTCAGAACCCATGATTATTGGACTTATTTTTCTTGTTTCGATGTGTACTATCACCTCTCAAAGTATTCGACCCTTTTTTTAACAAGGGATACCCTTATAAAGTCAGGTTGTCCTTTAATATTGTTACCAAAAATCTCGAAATCTCCAAATTTTTGCACGATGCTCTAATGAACATTTGAACGGACATAGGCTATGTACTTTAATATAGCAAACCGATATATGCAATATATAAACAGGAAACGTTACCAAAAATCTCAAAGTCCTTAACCAATTTACTTCAACCATTTACACGACACTCTAATGAAGATTCAGATGGAATGTAATACTAGCCACTCGCAGATAAAAACCATGCGAAATACTGTCGTCGAAGCTGCCATCTTCACAGTTCCGGCAGTTGGAAAGGTCTCTCTTTGATACCCCCGGTACCAATGGTTCCAACCGATATACTCATTCGTTTACGCGACTTTAATTCCTGATTAAGATTTCGTTTTCACTAACAATAAAGAAGGTTCAAGATCAGAGAGACGTGTACCAGATGTACAAGTATGAAACCGGATTCAATAATTACACATCTGTTGTTTGAAACTAATAAACAATATTTTATTCAAAAATAATCTCCATTGGTATTTATACATTTCTCCCACGACTCCGGCACCCTATGAATGCCACACCAGAAAAAAATAATAAAAATGGAAATAAAAGTTCTTCTTTTGAAGCGAACCAGTCAGCGAGCCATTTTCGTACATTTTCACAAGAATTGAAGCGTTGCTCAGCGAGGGCGTGTCCCACAGATGCAAATAGTTGCTAATCAGTCAAAGCCAAGTCCGGGGAATAAGCCGCATGCCCTAGTATTTCCGAACTGAACGCCTCGATCTTTTCCCTGCTGTGTGTGATGGGGGGGGGGGGGGGGGGGGGGTTATCAGGGAACAACATGACTCTGTGTTGCCTTTTTCATATTCCGGTCGTTTTTCTCGTAATGCTCGATTTAAATCGATCATTTGCTGTTGTTAGCTATCAGTCTTAACGGTTTCACCAAGTTTTAGCACCTCCTACTAGATGACACCCTTCTGATCCCACCAAATACAGAGCATTGTGTTCTTTCCAAAGCGATTTGGTCTTGCAATGGATGTCGGTGGTTTGCCTGGATTCACCCATGATTTACGACGCTTAGGATTCTCAAAATATATCCATTTTTCAACACCTGTCACTATTCTATGGAGAAACGACTTTCTTTTGTAGCAGCATTTCACGAGTGGTCTTTCGATTTGCTTGCTGTCTTTCATTCAGTTCGTGCGGAATCCATTTTCCAACTTCCTGCACATTTACCATAGCTTACGACAAAAGAGAAACGGCTTCCTGAATCACATTCAATTGTTCCGCGCGAGTTCCTATTGAGTCTATCATCTTCATCCAATAAGGCGTGCAATTCCATGCCCTCGAACTTTTTCGGTGGTTTCCCGCGCTCGTCGTTTCTCAACTCAAAATAACCACTCTTTAATTTTTTTGAACTACCGGTACTCGAAACACTGTGTTTTCTCAAGAGCATGTTCGCCGAAAGCTTCAACAAGCATTCGATGCGATTCTGCAGCAGTTTTCTTCAAATGATAACAGAAAAACAATGCTGTCCACAAATCGTATTTCGTAGGCACAAAAATCGACATGTTTACGGGTTTGAAGCAGATACCGATGTACGGAACTTGGGTTTCTGTGTGTTGACGTCCGTCGTCAGCCGTTACAGCAAGCAGACGGCGCTGCAGAGGCGGTCTCACGGGCCATACACTGATGCTCATCAACAGGGAAGTTCCGGATTCACGCTTCTTCACCTGATAAGTGGACAGAGGGAGCAGGGGACAGAGAGAAAATGTCCGCAGAGAGGGGGGGGGGGGGGGGGGGGGGAGAGAGCAGAGTTGGGGTATACATCCAGTACATACATATTTAGCAGCTGCGAATCACTGCCGGGTTCATCGTATTTTGATAATCGCAGACTCTCTCATCAAAACCTGTAGGTTATTTGCCGTTAACCTAGAGTCGTGAAATTTGGCAGGAAACAAGGTTCCACAGTACAACTACAGAAAAAGAATTCGAAAATTGTTCATTTTTAACTAAATCAAACAAAAATTGTTTGGCTGTCCGTCTGTTAAGGCCCCCTTCTCTCAGGAATATGTAGAAGTATCACGTTGCAATTTATGTGACATATTCACGTTCATATTCACATGACATGTACCGGGTGATCAAAAAGTCAGTATAAATTTGAAAACTTAATAAACCACGGAATAATGTAGATAGAGAGGTAAAAATTGACACACATGCTTGTAATGACATGGGGCTTTATTAGAACAAAAAAAACAAAGCTCACAAAATGTCCGACAGATGGCGCTGGACAGCAAAACGTCAGTGACTGCGCATGACAATCGTGCATAAAAGGAGCTGTAATGAGAGAGAGAATCAGATGCGCCAGCAGTCGCAGCATGTTGACGTTACCTGAAAAGGCGCTTTTAGTGAAGCTGTACTATCAGAATGGGGAATGTGCTAGTTCAGCGTTACGATCCTATCGCCATAGGAAGGGGATTCGAACGGGTAAAGGTCCGTTGACAAATGCAGCTGTGTCGAGAATGATTTCGAAGTTCGCAGCCACGGGTTGTTTAGACGATAGACCCCGTAGTGGCCGACCGAGCACAAGGCGTAATGCTGCTGAGACAGTCCAGGAAGAAATGGAGACTGTAGCGGGTTCGTCTATGCACGGGGAAGTCAGCGCTCGTGCAGTCGCACATCGTACCGGCATTCCATACACTACTACTTTCTGGTTGGCAGTTAGGCGTACTCTGCGATGCTATCCGTACAAAATCCATCGGCAAGTGAAGCGGAGGGCAATTGCGGTGTGGGCGTTTCAAAAGATTGTGGAAGATGACGATTGGTTGAGTAACGTGTTGTGGATCGACGAAGCTCATTTCACGCTCCGAGGGTCTGTCAACGCCCACAACTGCAGAGTTTGGCCTACCGAAAATCCTAGAACTGTCGTGGAACTCGTACATTGCACGACGAGAAAGTCACGGTATGGGTTGGATTTACCACATCTACCGTTATCGGGCCTTTTTTCTTCGAGGAAATGCGTGATTCTGGTTTTGTAACTGCTACCGTGACGGGTGAGAGGTACGCCGATATGTTACAGAATCGCATCATCCCCAGCCTGGCTAATAAACACCTGCTGGAACGTACGATGTTTATGCAGGATGGTGCTCCACCCCATATTCCTAGACGCGTGAAAGATCTCTTGCGCGCGTCGTTTGGTGATGGTCGTGTGCCCAGCCGCCAATTTCGTCATGCTTGGCCTCCCAGGTCCCCAGACCTCAGTCCGTGCGATTATTGGCTTTGGGGTTACCTGAAGTCGCAAGTGTATCGTGATCGACCGACATCTCTAGGGATGCTGAAAGACAACATCCGACGCCAATGCCTCACCATAACTCCGGACATGCTTTACAGTGCTGTTCACAACATTATTCCTCGACTACAGCTATTGTCGAGGAATGATGGTGGACATATTGAGCATTTCCTATAAAGAACATCGTCTTTGCGCTGTCTTACTTTGTTATGGTAATTATTGCTATTCTGATCAGATGAAGCGCCATCTGTAGGACATTTTTTGAACTTTTGTATTTTTTGGTTCTAATAAAACTCCATGTCATTACAAGCATGTGTGTCAATTTGTACCTCTCTATCTACATTATTCCGTGATTTATTCAGTTTTCAAATTTATACTGACTTTTTGATCACTCGGTATATGAAGATGGTATCTGTTGTTTCAGACATGTCTGAAAGAACAGATACCATCTTCATATATAGTTAGCGCTAACCGGCCAATGACCATCTTCTGTGCTGGATGCACACGCATTGCCCGAACCCTTACGGAACTCGGTAAGATTGTCTACCGCGAGTAAGGAGTGTAATGGGCAGGGGCACTACGAATGAAGTGTGTGGATATTAAGTTGGGAATGTGAGTCTCACGGGGACCGGGCAAGGGATAAATCCCTGCAGTCGCACTATCCTCTGTGCCCTCGGTGGCTCAGGTGGATAGGTCGTCTGCCACGTAAGCAGGAAATCTCGGGTTCGAGTCCCGGTCGGGACACACCTTTTCAACTGCCCCCATTGATGTATATCAACGCCAGTCGACAGCTTAGGGTCTTGATTTAATTATCATTTCAAAGTTGGAAGTATTCTTCCGGACGAACAATAGATTCTTACTGACATACAGCTTTTTCAGTACGTCCCAATACATTATACAGCAGAAGGAGTGAGTGGCAAACAGCTAGGTAGCCTATTCGCACTTCTTTGACGTTTGCTGGGGCTTCATTGTGCAGCCAAAAGCAAAGCATTCCAATTAGTGCAGAATTTTTGTTTCGTCCTGGACAACCATCGTAGAACAATAAAATGTAATGGACGATATCTTTGAACTTGGAAGTTGCCAGGCAGTTATACACTGCAGATGAAATTTCGTTTGACCAAGTATTCCCTGTTCTGCGGCGCCTCCGAGCCGCCATCCCACGCTGTAAAATTGTAAGTATACAACTGCCTAGCGTGAAACGTTACATTATCGGCAAGTGTTGGCAATCTGGCATAAGAAAGAAAATTTCTCTGCACTAGGTGCATCCGTTTGCATTAACTTTCTAAATTAAATAATATACACTCCACACTTCTTTAACTACGGCCAATGTTCGCAAACTTTCAAATAGCACTTTAATTCTTAAAATAAATTTGATGTTGATAGAATATAGGCATTACCGAAACGTCACCTGTTAAATCACATATGGTTGCGTGGGGATTATTTGTTTGTTGGAAACAACAGTAACAATCCACGTTTTGAACTAATAGCCAATTGGATATGACAGTGTTCGCGAATGGAACATTCACTTCTGCAGTGACCTTTGCAGCCATCGTCCACTTATCGTTCGTCACAATCCTCTTGAATGGCCGTCTGTCACGAACAGAGTAGTAAGGCTGCCACAGGCTACTGCAGTGAGCGTGGAATACGTTAGTTCCGCTGACAGCCTCGCTCAGTTAAAGCCGTGGCCACGTTGTCTGCACGTGAGGTGCGTCGCATACCTATCGGGCGTTACCTTATTTCGATCTCTTTGTTTGCGTATGCGATGAGTGTCTTATTAGCTCTGCTTAGAAACCGGAAGAGGTGAACCCTGTATAAACTGAGTGAGGAGGGCTGCTTAGCCTACGGAACTTCTTCATTTTACGTACTTACACTCCTGTCGGTTACTTAGAACTAAACAATGTCTATAGAAAACTTGAAATTGTCAGTGTTTAATTCACGTTTTATTCAAAAAATTGCTGATTTCTAACATTAGTTAGTTTGTTAATTAGCTACACGATCCATAGATCATTTGAACGATTCTTTTACCGAATGATGTGGAACAAGTCACTTTACACTATATGTATACATGATAGATGTTAATATTAATGAACACATTATTATTTTACTCCTACTCACGCTGCTACGCGGAAAACCAACTAGATTTTTTTATACTGACTACCAGTTTTTAAAAGAAATTCGTCAATAGAATAGAAGTAGTTGTCCAGGAGAAACGATTTTAAATTAGTATTGAAACTTGCTTCGCTACCTGTCACATATTTTATGTTTTTGGCAAATGCTCAAAAATTTCTATTGTTGCGTATTGAACTTCCCTCTGAGCCACTGACGGCTTTAACAATGGGCAATAAAGGTCTTTTCCCCTCTATTGCTGTATGTATGAAGATCACTGTTCTGAAATAGATTATTTATGACGAATTTCATTAGCGAAAATATGTGTTGAGACGGCGCAGTTAAAATGCCCAGCTCCCATAAGAGGCACCTACATGACGTCCGTGGATGACTATCACATATTACTCTTACTGCTCATTTTTGCGCAATTAAAACTTTCTTCCTGAGCGATAAGATCCTCAGAAAATTATTCAGTACGACATTAGTAAGTGTAAATACACAAAATACGTGAGGAGGTTGATACGTTTAAAAGGTTAGCAATTATACGAAAAGCAAGAGTATCCTAATTGTTTCAGAAACTCAGTAACATGCTTCTTCCAGCTCGAGTTTTCATCAATAGAGCGAAACAGAGTTTCTAGGAAAAATAAAATACAATACAGAATCATCATACAACGCTAGGACACGAAATATCATCAAAAAAGGTAAAACTAAAAAACCGCGCAACAAAAACATATCAAACATCGCTTCAGTACTACCTAGAGCTTACATAAACATGTTTCTTATATTCATGAATAGCTTTCGCACTTATCAATAATAACAGGAAAGTCTATTAAGTAGAGAATAACAACAATAATTATATAGATTTTTTATGTTAGTGCGTTTAAACTGTAGCTACATCAAAAAGTAATTGCTTTGGTTACATAAAAGCGTAAAAGTTACGCGATATATCATTTACTATTATTTAGAAAATGCAGTTTATATTGTGTAAGGTTGTAAAACGCACCGTGGACTAACCATGAACGATTTGCGGCTGTAATAAGGTGCAAAACAGACAAACAACAACCAACGAGAAGTCGCCGGCTCCCAGTTTCTCTCACACACATTCATTTAACTTTCTTTCCCTATAGTACTACCGATAATCCTACCATTTAGTACATCATTTGTGTACTGCACCAAAACTACCAAACCGTAGTTTTCGTACAGCCCAACTCTAGTTACAAACGAACAGTACACACTTGCGTCTGCATTGTGACTTGTCGGATGATTCTTCTTCTGCTTTCCCTGTAAGCGGTATAAATCTTCGATACGGTGCCCACATTCAAATTCACTCACAACCATACAGAACACTCTTCGGACCACAACTGAGAGTTAAAACGTATTGAGGGCACCCCAAAGGTGTCGTTCGTGGTCAAATACAGAAGCGCCACGTGCACCCCTGCAGGGGATGTGTATTTATGTCCACGCATGTATTTCTCGCGGGTTCTGCATATTTTTGTCCAACCACGGCACATCTCAGGTACCGGCTCCGAATACACGTGAAAATAAATCAGCGCTCGTACAGAGTCCTTTTACCCTCAACCCATTTCCGAGAGGAATAGGAAAAGAGAATGGCAAGCAGTGGTACAAAGCACCCTCCGCTACGCACCGTCCGCTATGTACGTGAAAACACATGGGTGCTTTTAGAAAATTGGTTAATTTCCAGGAGAGAACGGAACAGTTTCGATGCACCTTCACGGTTGGTAAATATATTCCAAGGACCGTATAAAGAATTTCAATAGCGTTGTTGTTGTTGTTGTTGTTGTGGTCTTCAGTCCTGAGACTGGTTTGATGCAGCTCTCCATGCTACCCTATCCTGTGCAAGTTTCTTCATCTCCCAGTACCTACTGCAGCCTACATCCTTCTGTATCTGCTTAGTGTATTCATCTATTGGTCTCCCTCTACGATTTTTACCCTCCACGCTGCCCTCCAGTACTAAATTGGTGATCCCTTGATGCCTCAGAACATGTCCTACTAACCGATCCCTTCTTCTAGACAAGTTGTGCCACAAATTCCTCTTCTCCCCAATTCAGTTCAATACCTTCTCATTAGTTACGTGATCTACCCATCTAATCTAAAGCATTGTTCTGTAGCACCACATTTCGAAAGTTTCTACTCCCTTCTTGTCTAAACTATTTACCGTCCACGTTTCACATCCATACATGATAACACTGACCAAAACGGCCTTGCTGTGCTGGTACTGCGAACAGCCTTGGGAGAGCCAGTCCTGACAAAACTCTACCGTGTAGTGAGAAAGATGTATGAGACAGGCTAAATACCCTCAAACTTCAAGAAGAATATAATAATTCCAATCCCAAAGAAATTAGGTGTTGACAGATGTGAAAATTACCGAACTATCAGTTTAATAAGTCACAGCTGCAAAATACTAACGCGAATTCTTTACAGACGAATGGAAAAACTGGTAGAAGCGGACCTCTGGGAAGATCAGTTTGGATTTCGTAGAAATGTTGGAACACGTGAGGCAATACTGACCTTACGACTTATTTTAGAAGAAAGATTAAGGAAAGGCAAACCTACGTTTCTAGCATTTGTAGACTTAGAGAAAGGTTTTGACAACGTTGACTGGAATACTCTCTTTCAAATTCTGAAGGGAGCAGGGGTAAGATACAGGGAGCGAAAGGCTATTTACAATTTGTACAGAAACCAGATGGCAGGTATAAGAGTCGAGGGGCATGAAAGGGAAGCAGTGGTTGGGAAGGGAGTGAAACAGGGTTGTAGCGTATCCCCGATGTTATTCAATTTGAATGTTTAGCGAGCAGTAAAGGTAACAAAAGAAAAATTCGGAGCAGGAATTGCCGATTTGCGGAAAGGCAGTGCGCGAGACAGAGCTCGCCCACCTCCCCGGCTAGCCAACGAAGGCCACAGCCTGGCGGTATGAATGGTGAACTGGGGGATTCCTGTAATCCGTTTAGAGAGGCCACAGCGGCCGCAAGCCTCTGAGGGACGCGCGGCTGCAGGTGTTCACCAAAACAGAGCAGTGGATAGCTGGACGGGCTTTCCTGTGCGTGCTCTCGCCTGTGTCCCACTAATTTTACGCCTTCGAGTGACTCAAGTGGGGCAGGCCAGGAGTTCCGAATAACAAAAACTTTCAATGCAGGAGTCGGCGTTCGCCACGACGGGGAATCTCGAGTGGTCTCTTGGGAGAAAACTTCCAGTAAACGTGTTATTGGCCACAGCTGTGGTTCTTCCCAGCCGGCGAGGGCGAAGTTTACTTGTGAAATTTTGTAGAATAAAAGAATTGTGGTAAAGAGTTCTATTCCCAGGCCGTACATTGGTCGGCACTGGCAGACTGGGTATTTTGAGAGCTTCTAGTGGTGTGATTCGCTCGGTAAAAGTTGAGGTGAGAAAACAAAGGTGAAGAGCGATCTTGCTGGACTCTCGGTAGAGGTCTTTCATTCTGGGCTCTCGTACCGAGAGGACGTTAGCCGCACCAGCTCATTGCTCACGGAAACATTGTTGCAATTGGAGAAGTTTACGGACAACAGTCTGTTGTTCGAGTATTATAGGAGTGTACTTTCCGAGACGCAGCACGCCGACCGCACGGCCGCGCCGTCGCCGTCGGAGACCGCCGCTGCAGCAGGAACATTACCGTGAGATCGCTCCCGCTTCGGCCTGTGTTAGGAGTAACGTTAAACAGTTGGATCAATTGCAATTGCTGTTTACACAGAAGTTTCACGGTACTTTGGGGTGTAGTGGTTCTTCGTATATAAGTTATAAGAGATCGCGTTTTGGACCAACACAGTTACTGCCAATGCCAGCTAGGAGGATAACTTGTAAATTGTTCATTGTGTTTTATTCAGCATTGATCTGAAGGTTATAATAAAACTGTTGTGATTTAGTAGAGCCTTTACTTTCAGTAGTTGATCCTGAATTCACCTTTTTTGCTTTATTTTACTTTTGTGTATGTGTTTGATGTCATTGAACACCCTAAGTGTTCGTGATCGTTCAAGTTTGGAAGTAAAAACAGGTGTGGTTTATCGACAACACTACCACCGCAGATTAATTAGGGGTGATAGGGCCACATTTAAATCTAGCGTTATCCATTTTTGCGTACAGTTCCACTCCCAATTTCTCTGTAAGTTGTTTGTCAGGGGCGAACACACGCAAAAACCAGACAAGCAACGGATGGGGTGTTACAACTTGATCAGTTTTCCAGTCTTTAGGTACGGATTTTTCTGTGAGCGAGCTGTTGTACGTAACTGCTAAATATGGACCTATTGTATCAACATACTCTGAAAGGAACCTGATTGGTATACAGTCTTTACCAGAGGCCTGCTTTGCTACACCAAGGATATCTACTTCTAAGTTTCTCATCTTGGCAGTTGTTCTTGATTGAAGTTAAGGAATATTTACTTCGTCTTTTTTGGTGAAGGAGTTTCGGAAAACCGTGTTTAACAACTCTGCTTTAGTGGTCCTGACATCAGTGACTTCACCGTTGTTATCGCGCAGTGAAATTATTGATTGCGTCTTGCCACTGGTGTGCTTTATGTAATCTCTATGGGTTTTCTGCCAGATTCCGAGACAGAATTTCGTTGTGGAAATTATTAAAAGCATCTCGCAGTGAAGTACGCGCTATATTTCGAACTTCTGCAAAAGTTTGCCAGACTTGGGGAATTTGCGTTCTTTTAACTTTGCCATGCTTTTTTCGCTGCTTCTGCAACAGCGATCTGACGCGTTTTGACTGCACCATGGGGGATCAGTACCATCACTTACGAGTGTTAATTTATGTGGCATTTATCTCTCTATTGCTATCGATACTATCTCTCTGAAATCATTCCACAACTTTTCTACGCTTACATGATCAGATCGGAAGGAGTGAAGACTGTCTCGTAAAAAGGTGTTAAGAGCATTTTATCAGCTTTTTTAAATAGATATACTTTGCGTTTGTTTTTTATGGTTGTAGGTGTTACGGCATTCAGTCTAGCAGCAACTGCCTTGTGGTCGTTAATCCCTGTATTCATCACAATACTCACTATTTTTCCAGGATTATTTGTTGCTGAGAGATCAAGTACACTTTCGCAACCATTTACGCTTCGGGTGAGCTTATGAACCAATTATTCAAAATAATTTTCTGAGAAAGCATTCAATACAATTTCGGATAACGTTTTATGCCTGCCGTCGGCTTTAAACGTATAATTTTTCCAGCATATTGAGGGTAGAATGAAGTCACCGTCGACTATAATTGTATGAGTGGGGTACCTATTTGAAATGAGACTCAAGTTTTCTTTGAACAGTTCAGCTACTATATCTTTTGAGTCAGGGGGTTGGTAAAACAATCCAATTAATAGTTTAGTCCAATTGTCAGTTATAACCTCTACCCATACTATTTCGCAGGAACTATCTATTTCAATTTTACAACCAGGGAAACTACTTCTGACAGCAATCAATGCTCCACCACCAATTGTATTTAATCTATCGTTTCTGAACACTGTCAGATCGTTTGAAAAAATTTCGGCTGAACTTATTTCCGGCTTTAGCCAGCTTTCTGTTTCTACAACTATTTCAGCTTCAGTGCTTTCTATTAGGGCTTGGAGCTCTGGTTCTTTCCGAACACAGCTACGACAATTTACAGCTACAACACCGATCGTTTCTACAGCTACCTTATTGTGTTTTACCTGTCCCCTTTTAGACGGTCGTCCTTACGTCGTTTCTGTGGTTCCCTGAGGCCCTCTAACCTAAAAAATCTGCCCAGTCCCTTCCACACAGCCCCCGCTACCTGTTTAGCCGCTTCCTGTGTGTAGTGGACTCCTGACCTATTAAGCGGAACCTGGAAACCCACCACCCAATGGCGCAAGTCAAGGAATCTGCAGCCTACATCGTCACAGAACGGCCTGAGCCTCTGATTCAGACCCTCCACTCGGCTCTGCAGCAAAGGACTGCAGTCGGTTCTGTCGACGATGCTGCAGATGGTGAGCTCCGCCTTAAGCTCGGAAGCAAGACTGGCAGTCTTTACCATTTACGGTAGCCGCCAGAAACCAGAGAGAATTTCCTCTAGTTCAAAGCGACACACGTCATTGGTACCGACATGAATCACCACCTGCAATTGGCTGCACCCTGTACACTTCGTGGCATCTGGACGCAGCCTTTCCATCTCCAGAATGACTCCCCCTTCTTGGCAGCCATGTTCCTACGGGGCCCCATTATGCGCCTAACATTGGAGCTCCCAACCACCAGCAAACCCACCCTCTGTGAATGCCCAGACCTCGTGGGCCGAGAAGCTTCCTCTGGAACAGGGTGGACGACTGCATCCTGCTTGGAGACATCGTCAGCCATAGATAACTCCCGAAACCTGTTCGTCAAACGAAGCGGCCCCTCAGAAAGTTTTCCGCTGCCTGCCAGACTTTGGAATGATCTCCCACTCGACCACGGGTGAGGGGTCAACCTCAGTGCAGGCAGTACCTGGGGCGGCCACAGCAGTGGACCGACCGGTGGACACATAGGATATCTCGACGTCCCTCGCATCCCCACGTCTGGGACACCACAGTGATGCCCCTCGACAGCAGCCTCAAACTGTGTGACGGAAGCCAACGCAGCCTGAAACTGTGAGTGAAGGGCCGTAAACTCAGCTCGCCTCTGTGCACAGCAATCACAGTTCCTCTCCATTACTCCAGTCGCTCCTGTTTGAAGCTCATAAAAATGTGTAAAAAGCGAGTGGTGTAGTCGCCTTACCAGCAACAGGAACACGAGGTGGTCTGTCTCTGAATCCTGCGTGGAGAATTGGCTATGAGGAGACTGTGTGACAGGCAGGTGCTGCAACTGCTCACAGTCGCCCAAAAGCGCTTCCGGCACAATATTTCAGCACAATGTCTGCCTATGTTTATTCGCTATCCGCATGTCTTTTTGAGCCGAGTTGTGACTGTTGATGAAATGTGGATCCATCATTACACTCCAGAGTCCAAACGGCAGTCAAGACAATGGACAAAGGCTGGTGAAAGTGGACCGAAGAAGGCAAAGACCATTTTGTAAGCTGGTAAGGTGGTGGCCACCGGTTTTTTTTAGGGGCTTCTAAGAAATAACCTTCATAGATTATCAGTAAACTCTTCCGGGCTAAGTTGCCGTGGTCGATCTGTAGAACTTCTTCTCCCTGACGTTTCGTTCTCAACTACGGAGAACATCTTCCGAGGTGAGTCGTCGACTCACCTCGGAAGATGTTCTCCGTAGTTGAGAACGAAACGTCAGGGAGAAGAAGTTCTACAGATCGACCACGGCAACTTAGCCCGGAAGAGTTTACTGATAAAGACGCTGGCCGTGAAAGCCTACATGGAATGCTTCATAGATTACTTGGAAAAAAGCAGAACTGTAACTAGACCCTATTATATTTCATTGTTAAGTCTTTTGAAACTTGTGTTGGCTGAAAAAAAGCCCCAGGGTGGCACGCAAAATAGATGCTCATTCACCTGGACAATTCACCATCCAACATATGAAAACAATGCGAAAGTGGATGACTCGGGGCTTGAGTTAGTTCTCACCCAGACTATTCGTCTAACTTCAAATTTGTGCTTTCTGGGAAGAAATTTTCATCAAATGAGGAAGTGATCGTTGCAATCAAGGAGTATTTCTCCGGTGGAAGACTATGTCGAGAAGTATGGTGAGTTGTTTACGAAACAAAGAACATTTTTCACTGTTTTACCAGATCTTTCAGACAACGCTCGTCGATGACTTTGGTACTGTGCGGCAGTAACGGCACGGTGCATTGCACGAAGTGCAGAGCAGATGATGCGGGACTTCTGAACGTCCTCAGCGCGTGTGATAAGACGAGAGAGCTGCCGGCCCGACGTGACGTGGTCGCGAGTACGTGCCCGGGCCGTGACGTGGCGGTCGATGCAGCCCATGCCAGCAGCGGTGACGTCACGCGCCGTACGCAGCCGTTCGGGCAGGTCGAGGTGCGATCAATACGGCTGCCGCGCGCCGGCGTGTCCTCGAAACACCGCCCTCTCCCTCCGGGTCGCCTCTCTGGCTCACGGAACAGCTACCAAGGCTACGGGGCCATCACTGACATTCAGCCTACACAGAGTTATTTTGGTAAGAGGGGCAAACTGCTGGTCTGAATCACACAGTGTTGGAAAGGTAGAAAGTTTTAGTGACTGGGGAGAACTCACGAAGGGCGTCCCACAGGGTTCAATTATGGGTCCACTCCTACTGCTTATACACTCCTGGAAAAAAATAGTACACCTGGAATGACGATGTCGATTTTGACCCGATGATGGGATATGCCACCTGGGGGTTGGTAGATGTACCGATAATGGTTTCAGCGTCGTCTGCCAACAGGTAGTATAGTGGCACAGCTACCAGACCGCCTTTAATAGGGAATGCTCACAGCCAGGAGGCTCAGTGTGAAACAAGCAGGAAACTATGGCACGGAGAGGCACTCATCCTTTCTACAGGAAAATGTGTAAGTTTGAAGGGGGTCAAGTTGTGGCGTTGTGTGTGACGGATCACTTGGAATGGCACGCCGCGATCTTCAGTGGTGAATGAAGATTCTGCCTTCGTGCAGGTGATGGTCGTTCCTGCATACCTGTCTCATAAAAGTGCGTTCGTCCAACAAACTGACCCCATTTCAGGCCCTTTGATCTGGTGTGCAGTAAGCTACAACTCTCGTTCACCTTTTTTATGTTATTGATTGATATTATCTGATTACTAGTTTGACAGATTAATATATTGAATTTAAAATTCATTTATGTAGGCTTTTTTTCTACATTACTGGATGGGACACTAGTCAACGCTTGGTATGTGCAGAATGTTGTTAGTGTCGTTCTTTTTCTGTTCTTACACCAGGAAGGTGATGCGGTGTTCCAACAGGAACTACCCGTGAAGCTCAACGTACCCTGTAAGTCACGCAGCAACTTCCCTGTCCAGTATGATCTCTGGACTTGTCTCCAGTCGATACGATGGGACAAGAAGTGAGTCATGTGACTCATCAATCAACAATTCTTACAGAACTACATGAACAGGTCGAGCAGCTGTGGCGTAACATATCCCAAGACAGTACTCACCGGCTATGCAATCGACTGGATGCCAGAGTCAGCATCTGCATTGCCACCTGTGGATGCTACACCACATACTAATATGGGTGTTTCAGTGTGGGTCAATACCTGGTACCTCAGAATTGTGCTACTGATTGGTAAATGTATTCACTTCATGAAATCCATATACACTGTTGTAACAATAAATCCTGAGTGAACTGGAAACCCCTATACGGTGTACTATTTTTTTCCATCTGTGTATATGTGACTTAACTTCCATTTCACTCATCACTTACACATAAAGTATTGATTGTAAAAAGCGAAAAGTAAGAACAATATGTAGTGTTCACCAATGGACATCATGTAAGGACTTCTTCAAGGAGCAAGTCCTTTCAACTGCGCCATCACAATACCCACATTTGCTACTGAAATTCATTACAAAAAATCCCATCAGAATTTGAAAAGAACAGTGTGTATACCTACAACACTAGAGACAAAAATAGCCTTTGTTGCTCATTGTTAAAGATGTCAGTGGCTCAGAAAGGAATTCAATATGCAGCAACAGAAAGCTTAGCATTTGCCCAATAACATTAAATGTCTGACATGTAGCGAAGTAAGTTTTAAATATAATTTAAATTCATTTCTCTCGGACAACTGCTTCTATTCTATTGACGAATTTCTACTTGAAACTGGTAGCTCGTAAAAAAAATTAATAATAATGTAGTCATTAATGTTAACACTAGTCATGCACAAATATCCTGTAAACTAACTCATTTCACAACATCTTCACAAAAGAATCATTCAAATGATCTATGGGACATGTAACTATCTAACTAACTAAACGACCCATAAGGGCCTAAGAAGCACAAAAGATCATAAGGAGATACGTCTGGAAACGACTTCAAAGGGAGGCAAAGTGAAATGAAATGATCATGTGGCATTGATGGCCAGGAGGCCCCAACTGGGGAAATTCAGCCGCCAGGTTGCAAGTCTTATCGCAGGTGACGCCACATTGGACGACCTGCGTGTCGTTGATGATAAGGAACAACACAATAACCAGTCCACGAGCGAAGAAAATTTCCAACCCAGCCTGAAATCGAATTCGAGCCCACTGCATGGTAGGCGTACATGTCACCACCCACTTTAAGGGATTTCTGTTATGCATCCTACTCATAGATCAGACAACCATTACTTGGAACAGTATTGTCAACCTCCACAACATCCACTAGTAGACCGTGAAGAATCTCCATCGTATGGTGGCAACGAACCATCAACACCATTCAGCCTCAGTGTGTTGGCGTGGATTACTGGTGACTGTCTCACGGGACAAGTCAGCCTAGCACAACGCCATATAGTTTACACACAACAGCACTTCACTGCAGATGACCCTGTCTTCCACACTGGAAGAGACACCTTTAGTGGTATGACAGGTAATGTGCTTACTTAATGATGACGCTGCAGCACACATTCACATATCCATGCAGAGGCATCGTGACAACATCTACCCAGCCTGATGGACTGGACCAGGTGGTCCAGTCACATGGCCCATCATGTCACCGAATGTCAACCCTCTAGATTTCTACCTGTGATGGCGCCTGAAAGAAAACATGCTTGCGAACCAGTCCCAAACGTGCAGAGACTGGAACAATGCATTGATGCTGCCTTTGGTGCCAAACTGTTGCAGGATGGCAGTTTCAAATGCATGCAGCAGTCTCTGCTGTCTTGTGTTCAGGCACGCTTAGAGGTCCTTGGGGGGGCACTCCAAACACCTTATCTGATGGCGGTCTCATCACAGTATGTCCTGCTGGACATGCACGATGAATTGATAAATACTCTGTAGCATACACCCTGTCAACAGCCTTGCCTCAGTGCTAACAGGATTTCACGTCAGATCACCGACGTCAGCACTGTTGGGCTTGGCTAGCACTTGGATGGGCGACCATCCGAGTCTGCCAAGCGCTTTTGCCAAGTGGGGTGCACTCAGCCCTTGTAACGCAAACTGATGAGCTGTTAGACTAAGAAGTAGTGGCTCTGGTCACGAAAACTGACAACGGCCGAGAGAGCCGCGTGCTGATGCCTCTCCACACCTGCATCCAGTAATGCCTATCGGCTGATGATGACCATCCGGTCGCTCAGCATCATTGGGCATTCCAAATGAGCTCTTTCGCTCCTCATTCTCTCAGTGATCATTTCCTCTACCTTGTGCCCATTCAGCACAATAACTTGGATTCATAAAAAAAACTTTATGTATGTTTGTATTTACGTATGTAGTATCTATGTTTCATATCTCCTAAACCACTGAATCGATTTCAACCAAATGTAGCACACATGTTACTTTTTTTTTCTTCATCAGTTTTATGACTGTTTGATGCGACCTATCACGACTTCCTCCCCTCTGCCAATCTCTGTTTCGAAGAGAAGCACTTGCAGCCTACCTCCTCAGTTCCTTACTCCATATATTGCACTCTCTGTCTCCCCCTACAGTTTTTAACTTCTGCAGTGTCCTGTGGTACTTCGGAAGTTACTCCCACATCTCTTAATCATGTCCTATCATCCTGTCACTTCTTCTTGTCAATGTTACCAAAGGTTCAATTCGTCACTCATTTGCGGAGAACCACCTCATTCCTTAAGAGTCCACCTAATTTTCAATATCCTTGTACAGCACCAAACCTCTTATGCTTCGATCTCTCCTTCCCCTGTTTTCCACAGTCCATGATTCGCTACCTTACGATACTGTTCTCCACACGTACCTTCCCAGAAATATCTTCTCTAAAGTGAGGCCGACTTCTTTTGGCCACGAATGCCCTCTTTGCCTGTATTACTCTGAATTTTACATTCTCCATGTTTCGCTTGTCATGTGTTACTTTGCATCCAACGTAGCAGTATTTTTCACTTCGTCTACTTTGTCGTTATCAATTTTGATGTTTACTTTATCGATAATCTCATTTCAACTGTAAAGTCCTGCGGTCGCCAGGAAAGAACTAACGATAAAGTTTTAATACACTTTATTACAATTAAAACGCCTTCTTGGTGTGCACTAAATTTCAGACAAAACAACAACAAAAAGTACAGCAATTCTCGTGGTGGCAAAACCAGATAAGAGTACAAGATAATGAAAAGAAAATAATAACCAAAATACTACTCTACACAATTACAAAAATAAATCTTTCTACTGAAGGCTACGGCTAGTGTCCACAATGCTAGAGCCAGTGCAGGTATTGGCTGGAGCTGTCCCAGCTGTAGGTACACACTGCCGGTCTGATTCTGCTGGCGTGCTTATAACGTCAGTTCGCCGGAGTGCTACACGTAGTCACATTAGTTCCAATTGGTGGATCTCTGTCACATGGCTTTTCAGGAAGTAGTTTCGTGTTTATGTAGAAAGTCTTTTATTGTTTACATCCATTGGTGATGTTTCGAACTGAGCTTTTGATGGGAGGTCAGCAGCCCACCTTGCTTGTCTGCTGTGCGGGCCCTCTATCTGATAAGGGGCCGCTACGACATCAGCTACTATTTATTAGTTTCGCCTTTCTTCTGGTTACTCTCAATTCATATTACTTACTGTTGTACCAGATGAAAATACACTCACCGGTACAACAGTAGATTCTTTACTTTGCTCTGGGTGGAGACTGAGTGGATACTATAACATACAAAAATTAGTATGCTTTATTACAACATAGATAACAAGAATTATTTAACTTTGTGCAATACATTTCACCGGTATTGTAATGGTTATTTACAACTGTCTCTGAACATTAACATAGTACTTAATTCAGAGAAAATACAAGTCTCTCACTCAGAGTGCATTTAACAATAACTTTCCCATAGTGTTCTGCCTAATACACTGATTACACAGCTGGCCTACGAGAAGATGATGCTGTCGTCCTAGTTGATGATCGCGGCCTGGGTTGAGTGGAACTGCACTCGGCCAAAAGTATAAGGGTGGTTGTGACGGTGTAGCGAAACGTTTCTGTATATGGCTAAGCTTGTGTCCCTCATTCATTGGTGTGGCTTGCAGCAGCTATCTTCCCTTGTGCCCCTTCTGATTGTGTTACGAGGTACCAACCTTGCTGTGATGCCTCGCTCTCCTTACAAAACCACACTTATTATCTGGCAAGAAGCACAGTGGGGGCAAGAGCCACTACTTCCTATAGGAGTCAGGATATGGGCGAAAAGGGCTCAGTAACACCTCGAGCAATTTCAGCAAAATTTTGTATGAACATTACTCGTTGTTCGTATAAAAATATTGTGGAACCCCATTATCCCTTGGGCTTGGGTTGGGGATGAAATGAAGTGACCTGCAAAAATATTCAAAAACGAGCTGTTGGTAATCCCTGCGTGTATTTCGTTGCCGTATGAAGTGTAATGTGTCCTATTCCCGTCAAAAAACACACTTATCTCTTCCATGTGTATACATATTTTGAGCTAACCGTTTTCATTGTGTCATCATGACAAGTCCTGTGCCACTACGAGACCATCACTGGCTGAATGAATAAATAAATAAATAAATGTTGTTTCTATTTGTGTTACACAGTGCTTCAATCAAGCTGCGAGCATGAACACTGCAGCGAGCCGACAATTTTGTCAGCGCGTTTCCGACTCAAATATCGTGCCACAAGGATGAAGACCACAGCTACATTTAACATCCTCTCCGGAGTCGCTTGGTGTAAAGCAGCAGAGAATCAGGCAGAACGTGAAGAAATGAGAAGAAATACTAATGGAATTAATGTTCTTCTTTTCCTTCAGCGTTTGTCCCACATGCCTGCAGGTTCCGCTACATAGGTCTCTTGTCTCCATTTCACTCTATCACGGGCTGCATCTGGGTGGATATTCACACATTTAAGGTCTTCATAAATCGTATCAGCCCAACGTTGCTTAGGTCGTCCTTTGGGTCTTCTGCCGACGACTTCAAGTGTGTAACCCGCCTGTAAAACGTGCCCAAACCATCGAAGACGACTCTCACACATCTTGTCTTGGATCAATGCAACGCCAAACTGTTTCCTAATGCTGTCATTGGAAACGTGATCTAACTTAGTGAGGCCCACTGTCCACCTTAGCATCTTCGTTTCCATTACACTTGGCGTTGTTTCTCAACCGTAGTCGGCCAGCACTCACAACCGTACAAGGCGACTGGTCAGATGATGGTGCGATAGATTTTTGGTTTTAAATTATCCTTCATCCTGCGGTTACAAGTGTCTCTGGTTGTTGTACGCCACTTCATCCAGGCTGCCTGAGTTCTGATGTTGACCTCTTCGGTGAGTTGGCCGTCAACAGTGATTGTGGAACCGAGGTACTTAAACTTACACTCACGAGTCTGATCTTCGCCATTAATCGTGATGGTTCCCATTTCGTGTCTGTCTGATGTCATGTACTCGGTTTTCTTCAAATTAAGGCGCAAACCGTGTTTCGCCAACCAGTCACTCTATTTTTGAGTTTGGCTCTGCGGATCAAGCTTGTTTTCTGTCGCCAGCGACACATCGTCAGCATAAAGAAGGGCCATGGTAATGCCTGGTGCAGGTCAACTGTCACGTTGACCATTACGAGAATGAACAGAAGTGGTGATAATGGACGCCGACTGTGATGGGGAAGTCCTCGGATAGTCCTGAGGTTGTACGAATGTAACTTCTTGGCTGTGCATAAGGTAACAGCACCCAGTTAATAAGTAGCTCTGACACATCATGCTGTCGAAGTAATAGCCAGATGAGACTGTGTGACACCCGATCAAAGGCCTTTTCGAGATCCAGGAATGCTAGATAGGCTCGGCTTTATCACAATGTTTCTCGACTAAGAGTCTCGCAGCACGAATCGTATCAGTTGTGCCGCAGTTGTTTACAAATCCAGCTAGGTTTCTCGAAATCTGTGTGATCGCGGATCCTTTGGTCCAGAATACGCTCAAAGATTTTCATGGAGTGGCAGATAAGTCGATTTGTAAGAATTTTTGTAATTTTGTAAGAATCTTTAATTGTATTGCTTCGAAGAAGAATTGCCAATATAAAAAGGGTTTGTTCCTTTTTGACGACTAAAAAAGCTGAAGAACTGTCCACAAGTTATTGGTTAAATATTGCCCTCGATGGATTACGACAAGGAACCAAGGAAGCACGGGATTTTGCTCTCCAGACACCAATACGTAAAGTAAACATGTTA
This sequence comes from Schistocerca americana, assembly GCF_021461395.2. Classification (NCBI taxonomy): domain Eukaryota; kingdom Metazoa; phylum Arthropoda; class Insecta; order Orthoptera; family Acrididae; genus Schistocerca; species Schistocerca americana. Next base: position 202,013,087 of record NC_060127.1, read on the forward strand.
GCACTGAACACAATGAGAGTTGCATCTGTAAGTTCCTTCAGTTCACAGTAAGGCACAGTCTGTATTACAAAGGAGACGTCGCTAGCGTGTGACTAAACCGGCAGCGTTTCGCCCGCTGCACGCCGCGCAGCAGTAGCGGAGGGCCCAGCACGGAACCGCGAGGAGCACCACGCGGGAATCCCGCCGCAGCTGCAGCACGTGCTGGCCGGCGCGCCCCGGGGCTCTCGCTTTCCGCAGAGTGCGATCGTTACTCACGGCAGCCCCGCCAGACCCGCCTTAAAGCGGCGCTCACCAGGGGATTCCCCCTTCTGCATCTGCACCTGCATCTGCTACGTTTATGTTCCGCGAGCCACCTAATGACGTTTAGTGAAGGGTACTTTATGTGCCCTGTCCCTCCGCCCCTTTCATCTTCTAGCCACGAATGACTAACAAGAAGAACGCTTGCTGGTAAACTCGAATCTCTCTAATTTGAGCTGCAGGGTCTTTTTGCGAGATACATTATCTGATAAGTAACTGGACACCTGTTAGTGGATATTAATGTGATGTGTATGAAGTTTTCACATACTAATGGAGGATGGGACGATCAACTCGGCTTATTAAATCTTTCTTTTCCTTCAATATCAGTCACAATTCCGAGTACAGTCATTACTTTGTTGTTACTAGTTTCAGACTACCACTTCCATTTTCAAAGATTGGCCTAAAACGTAAATGTAATCGAAGAGTTCCCAGTAATGTGCATGTGAGTAAGTAAATATTCATTATTTCTCACACGGACTGCTGCACTGAGCAGAGGTATCGATGTCGGTCGGTGAGGCCTGGCACCAAGTCTTCGTTCCAAAACATCCCAAAGGTGTTCTGTAGGGCCGGCCGGTGTGGCCGAGCGGTTGTAAGCGCTTCAGTCTGGAACCGCTCGACCGCTACGGTCGCAGGTTCGAATCCTGTCTCGGGCAAGGATATGTGTGATGTCCTTAGGTTAGTTAGGTTTAAGTAGTTCTAAGGGACTGATGACCTCAGATATTGAGTCCCATAGGGCTCAGAGCCGAGTCTCACCAGTAATCGCTATGTACATACAAAATGATAAACTTCATACGACCAAACAATGTGATTTATTTCCAGTCGCAGCAAGGAGTGCATCCACCTGCCTCCTTTACGAGCGCTTTTGAACTCTGCTGGGGACACTTTCAATGAGACACGTGATTGTCTAACATCCCATTCGTCCTCAAGAGCCCAAACCAGGAAAGGTGGTGCAGTTGGTCGCTGGAGTCTGGTGCGAAGTCGATGTTCTAACTCATCCCCAAGGTGTTCCATTTGTTACAGGCCAGGCTTCCAGACAGGCTTGTTCAATTCACGAGTATTATTGTCCACAAACCACTGCCTCAGAGATGCCGTTCTACGAAGCGATACATTGTGATGTTGATACAGTCATTGTCTCCAAACAGTTCCCGTGCTATATACACAGTACACACTGCCGTAATATGTACTCATAGCGCTCTGCATTAAGCATTTCCTTAACCCAACAGTGGTATGTAGGGGTCTGGTACACCCCCGAGTTTCTGTAGTTAATTACTTATGGCACGTCACGATGCTTTGTGGTTCCTGGTAGCTCCTACGACATGTCAGAGGAATGATGAAAGTGTGTGTTTTTGTAACTTTGTTTGAGAACAGGGCTTCGTGAGAAGTTGTTGAAACAAGTCTGAGCATCCTGGGATTTGCGAAACCCCAGCACATTGATCTCATAAGCATAAAAAGTCAAGGTAGCTGTTTCATTACGGTTTCTGTGTAGTTTGCATAATATATGATATTTCATCGTATAATCAATAGCAAATATTGTTATATATAGACTTTTATGGGCCAGAAGGGGACAAAGGGCGGTCATTGATCGACGACGTACTTGATGATGAGCCAGCTGATATTGATCACGAGGAGGAAGGCGACGCTGTCATTATCAGTGCTGCTATTGTCGTCACCAGGGCAGGGTAGCAGATGAAAACGATAAAGTTGAAATCATTGACAGTTTTTGTCTGGGAAAAGATGGAACGACTAAACGGAGAAAAAAGGTCGTACAATATTATTACCAGGCGTCGCTGGTGATGCCACACAATGTGCCATATCATTAGAGTATTTAAATCTCTTTATATTTTCTGGTATTACTGAATAAACTGATTTGATTACAAACAAACGCTTAAACACTCAGACAGAGAATTATTCGTAAGGAAACGTACTAAAGTCTATAGCATAGCGTAGCACGAAGTAATGGGCGTGAGCTCCTGTATTTAACAGGAATGGATTTGGAAAATCTTTGGGCATCGGTTTGAATTTGGATAAAGATTTTTTGGGCTGAGATTACTCTCTCGTTGCCTTCGTTTTGATGACCAAGATATTCGAGCAACCTAGAAGGAAGTAAAAAAACTGGCTCCAAATAGAGGCGTTCTTGACCAGTTTGTGAGTAACTGTAGAAAACTTTACTCTGTCAGTGAATATGTAACTTTGGATGAGAAACTGGAAGAGTACGACTAAATATTTGTAACTGGCATGTCACAAATAATAAATAATATTTCATTTTATTTTCGTCACTGTGTATTAGCAAAAGGCAATAATACGAGGGCGGAACCACCATGAGAGGCCAGCGCTAGCGCAACGAGTTGTTCACGCGATACTCATTGGACTGTTGCCTGTAGCCGGTCTGAGTGGCCGAGCGGTTCTAGGCGCTACAGTCTGGAACCGCGCGACCGTTACGGTCGCAGGTTCAAATCCTGCGTCGGGCATGGATATATGTGATGACCTTAGATTAGTTAGGTTTAAGTAGTTCTAAGTTCTCGGGGACTGTGACCTCAGAAGTTAAGTGCCATAGTGCTCGCAGCTATTTGAACCAGTTTTTGTTGCCTGCAATCACGTGCCACGCCAGTGCTCTTGGAAGAGAGCTGTGGCGGTGACGTGGCTCTGATGTTGATCCCGCGTAGTGATTTGAGAAGATGGAAAAAAATCGAGATTCGAGCAGTGACTAAGTACTTCGTAAAGAAAGGTATGAAAGCAAAGGACATTCATGCCGATTTCCAGAATACACTGGGGAACGCTGCTCCTTCATATTCAACTATTGCCAAGTGGGCAAATGAATTTAAATTTGGTCAGGAGAGCTTAGATGATGATCCGCGCAGTGGTCGGCCAAGATGTGTCACTAATCCAGAAATCATTGCAAAAGTGGGCAAAATGGTCACGGAGGATGGCCAATTGGAACTGCGTACAATTGCTTACGCTTGCCAGACGTCATCTGAAAGGGTATGCCACATTTTAACTGAAGAATTAGAAATGAAAAACTTGTCTGCAAGATGGCTGCCGCGACTCTTGACGCTGGATTAAAACCGCATGAGAACGGACATGGCAAAATTACATCAAGTAAGGTATGAATTGTTGCCATACCCTCACACTTCCATCGCTTTCCAAAGCTTAAAATTTTTCTTGCTGGATTTAAAAAAATTGGACATGAGTGTACGGCGTTGTGGGCCGGGATTCCCCCATTCGGGGAAGTTCGGCTGCCGAGGGCAAGTACTTATTGCATTCGGCGCCAGATTGGGCGACTTGCGCGTCGGAGATGGGGATGAATTGATGAAGAGGTCAACACAACACGCAGTCCCTGAACCGAGAAAATCTCTTGCTTCAGCCGGGAATCGAACCCGGGCCCCTGAGCGCGGCGTTCCGCCGCGCTGACCCCTGACCTAACGGGGACGGACTTGGTGGATGAAGATTCACCTCAAACGAAGAATTGATAGCCGGAGGTAACTATTTTGCAGGTCCGGAGAGAAATCATTTTCGATGTGGGATCAAAGCACTGGAACATCGTTGGACCAAGTGCATTAATCTACAAGGAAACTACATTGAAAAATAAAAGAAAGTTTCGCTCATGTAAGCACTTTTTTCTATTCCGTTCCGAGAACTTATCAAACCACCCCCGCATTAAAATGGTTCAAATGGCTCTAAGCACTATAGGACTTAACATCTGAGGTCATCAGTCCCCCAGACTTAGAACTACTTAAACCTAACTAACCTAAGGACATCACACACATCCATGCCCGAGGCAGGATTCGAACCTGCGACCGCAGCGGTCGCGCGGTTCCAGACTGAAGCGCCTAGAACCACTCGGCCACACCGACGGGGCCCTCGTATAAATCCATAGTAATAACTTGCACTTGTTAAACCACTAATTTCAACATTAAAATATTTAAAATATGTAAAAAAAATTAGGCGGGGTGTAACGCACACCGTAAACTACTAACGTTAGAATTCCACGCTACACCACTGCGCCGCCCGGGGTGGCCGAGCGGTTCTAGGCGCTTCAGTCCGGACCCGCGCGGCTGCTACGGTCGCAGGTTCGAATCCTGCCTCGGGCATGGATATGTGTAATGTCCTTAGGTTAGTTAGGTTTAAGTAGTTCTAAGTTCTAGGGGACTGATGACCTCAGATGTTAAGTCCCATAGTGCTCAGAGCCATTTGAACCATACACCACTGCCACGTGAAGTGTAACATGGGGATCACACCCTAACAGCGAAATACGTACCCATATCGTACTTCCTCAGTGTATCACCATGGGCATTACACATGATAGATGTAATGTTTTCCGGGCATTTACCAAACTCAAACCCGCATCGTATTGCCACAGGCTACAGACTCACCCCTCCTATCACTCGTTCCCAGTCAACCACTGCCCACTGGCGTGGCTCTTTATAGCATCTCGAGCGCCGGTTAGCACAGGAATGTGTGGCTTATGAGGGGCTACTCGACCTCCGTACACCATTATTTTTGACTCCCTACACACAGCCATTATGCTAGCTTCAATACTGGTACCACTCTGGAACTCATCTTCCGCTGATTTCATGCGATTCATCTTCCACAATGCTGAATGGTCCCTGTTTGTCATTACATGACGCCTGTTTAGTTTTGGCCTAGCTACGGTTGTTCCTTAGCGTTTTTACTTCACAACCACACCAATATCAGTCGACGTAGACAGCATTAGCTGGGCTGAATGTCCACGGTAGATCTGTGACTCACGTTCGAAGTCACGGATCTCGCCTGACTGTCCCGTTCCGCTGTTAACAGTTTCACTTCTGGAAACTGAGCAGTCTCCGCCTGCTTTTATACTAGCGGATCCGTGTCTCGCGACTTCTAAGAAAGCAATATATTGATTCAATGTCACAGGAACGAACGCTCTCGAACAGTAAGGCACACCGCAATGCAGAACAGCTCTCTCGCAGCGTCTGTACTGGGAATGACTGAGCCACTCCGTCGCGCTTTCGCGCTTACTGCACTGAAGAGCCAAACAAACTGGTACACCTGCCTAATATCGTGTAGGGCCCCCGCGAACGCGCAGAAGTGCCGCAGCACGACTCGACTAATGTCTGGAATAGTGCTGGAGGGAAGTGACACCGTGAGTCCTGCAGGGCTGTCCATAAATCCGGAGGGGTACGACGGGGTGGAGATCTCTTCTGAACAGCGCGTTGCAAGGCGTGTGCAGTCATTGTAATATGGGACTCCTGATATGTCTAGATGCGACTGTGAAATGAGTCACGTACGTAAGCATCCTGTCTGTCAGCTGCCCATCGTGCATTCCGACGGGCTCGGACAATTCCAGCGGGACAATGGGACACCCACACGTCCTCGATTCCTACAGAACGGCTCCAGGAACACTCTTCTGAGTTTAAACACGTCCGTTTGCCACCAAACCCCCCAGACATGAACACTATATCTGGGTTGCCTTGCAACGCGCTGTTCAGAAGAGATCTCCACCCCGTCGTACCCCTCCGGATTTATGGACAGCCCTGCAGGACTCACGGTGTCACTTCCCTCCAGCACTATTCCAGACATTAGTCGAGTCGTGCTGCGGCACTTCTGCGCGTTCGCGGGGGCCCTACACGATATCAGGCAGGTGTACCAGTTTGTTTGGCTCTTCAGTGCAGTAAGCGCGAAAGCGCGACGGAGTGGCTCAGTCATTCCCAGTACAGACGCTGCGAGAGAGCTGTTCTGCATTGCGGTGTGCCTTACTGTTCGAGAGCGTTCGTTCCTGTGACATTGAATCAATATATTGCTTTCTTAGAAGTCGCGAGACACGGATCCGCTAGTATAAAAGGAGGCGGAGACTGCTCAGTTTCCAGAAGTGAAATTGTTTACAGCAGAACGGGACGGTCAGGCGAGATCCGTGACTTCGAACGTGAGTCACAAATCTGCCGCGGACATTCAGCCCAGCTAATGCTGTCTACGTCGACTGATATTGGTGTGGTTGTGAAGTATAAACGCTAAGGAACAACCGTAGCTAAGCTAAAACTAAACATTCGTCATGTAATGACAAACAGGGACCCTTCATCATTGCGGAAGATGAGTCGCATGAAATCAGCAGAAGGAGTCCCTCGTGAGTTCCAGAGTGCTACCAGTATTGGAGCTAGCATAATGGCTGTGTGCAGGGAGACAAAAATGACGGTGTACGGAGGTCGAGCGGCCCCTCATAAGCCACACATTCCTGTGCTAACCGCGGCGCTCGAGATGCTGTAAAGAGCCACGCCAGTGGGCAGTGGTTGACTGGGAACGAGTGATAGGAGGGGTGAGTCTGTAGCCTGTGGCAATACGATGCGGGTTTGAGTTTGGTAAATGCCCGGAAAACATTACATCTATCATGTGTAACGCCCGTGGTGATACATGGAGGAAGTACGATACGGGTACGTATTTCGCTGTTAGTGTGTGGTTCCCTGGTTACACTTAACCTGGCAGTGGTGTAGCCTGGAATTCTAACGCTACTACTGTACGGTGTGTAGTACACCCCGCCTAGTTTTTTTACATATTTTAAATATTTTAACGTTGAATTTGGTGGTTTAACAAGTGTAAGTTATTACTATGGATTAATACGAGGGGCCGGCCGCTGTGGCTAAGTGGTTCTAGGGCTGCTGCTAAGATCGCAGGTTCGAATCCTGCCTCGGGCATGGATGTGTGTGAAGTCCTTTTGCTAGTCAGGTTGAAGTAGTTCTAAGTCTAGGGGACTGATGACCTCAGATGTTAAGTCCCATAGTGCTTAGAGCCATTTGAACCATTTTGATACGAGGGTGGTTTGAAAAGTTCTCGGAACGGAATAGAAAAAAAGTGCTTACATGAGCGAAACTTTATTTTTCATCAGAATCCTCTTGAACGGCCGTCCGTTACGGTCACTCAGTATACAGTTTCATCTGCGTTGTGGATTAACAAATGATGTTTTCCACCTTCCCTTTACGCGGTATGAATCTTGAATACTGTCCTCTTGAAATACTAAACACTGCGGCTACCTAGGCTTCGAAAGCAACCACCGTACGAGCTCCAACATTTCGCTCACGTTCAAATTCACTTATCTCTGACGTAATGCACTCACAACCACACAGTACACTGTTCTGACGTATTGCGGACATCCCACAGGTGCCGTCCGTGGTCAAACGCAACGGTGCAACCTGCAGGCTTCTATGGTCAAGAACGTATACCTCGCGCTGTTTCCATATATTCGTCCAATCCCCCCTACATTTCAGCAGGCAGAAGAACACGACAATTATAGCTGGTGGTGCGCTACGAAACTAACATCGGAGCAAATTACGCAATATATGCAAGCTACAACTACGATTCGTCGCAACACAAAAACACTCAAACGCCAAAGAGACTGCTATAAGCATGTCTATTCAAATACAGAGATATGTAAACAGGCAGAATACTGTGCTGGGGTTCGGCGGATTTGTTAGATCGGTTACTGCTGCTACATCTACGTCTACATTTATACTCCACAATCCACCCAACGGTGTGTGGCGGAGGGAACTTTACGTGCCACTGTCATTACCTCCCTTTCCTGTTCCAGTCGCTTATGGTTCGCGGGAAGAACGACTGCCGGAAAGCCTCCGTGCGCGCTCGAATCTCTCTAATTTTACATTCGTGATCTCCTCGGGAGGTATAAATAGGGGGAAGCAATATATTCGATAACTCATCAAGAAACGGAACCTCTCGAAACCTGGCCAGCAAGCTACACCGCGATGCAGAGCGCCTCTCTTGCAGAATCTGCCACTTGAGTTTGCTAAACATCTCCGTAACGCTATCACGCTTACCAAATAACCCTGTGACGAAACGCGCCGCTCTTCTTTGGATATTCTCTATCTCCTCCGACAACCCGACCTGGTACGGATCCCACACTGATGAGCAATACTCAAGTAAAGGTCGAACGAGTTTTTTGTGAGCCACCTCCTTTATTGATGGACTATATTTTCTAAGGACTCTCCCAGTGAATCTCAGCCTGGCACCCGCCTTACCAACAATTAATTTTATATTGGCAGGTTATCAAGATTTTAGTGAGTTTGAACGTGGTGTTATAATCGGCGCACGACCGATGGGACACAGCATCTACGAAGAAGGGGCAAAGTGGGGATTTTCCCGTACGACCATTTCACTAGTGTACCGTAAATATTAGAAATCCGGTAAAACAATAAATCTCCTACATCGCTGCGGCCGGAAAAAGATCCTGCAAGAACGGGACCAACGACGACTGAAGAGAATCCTTCAACGTGGCAGAATTGCAAACCTTCCGCAAATTGCTGCACGTTTCATTGTTGGGCCATCAACAAGCGTCAGTGTGCAAACCATTCAACGAAACATCATTGATATGGGCCGTCTACACTCGGTGACTGCTCGACACAAAGCTTTACGCCTCGCATGAGCCCATCAACACCGACATTGGTCTGTTGATGATTGGAAACATGTTGCCTGGTGGGACGAGCCTCGTTTCAAACTGTATCGAGCGGATGGAGGTGTACGGGTATGCAGACAACCTCATGAATCCACGGACCCTGCGTGTCAGCAGGGGACTGTTCAAGCCGGTGGTGGCTCTGTAATGGTGTGGGGCGTGTGGAGTTGGAGTGGTATGGGACCCCTGATACGTCTAGATACGACTCTGACAGGTGGGACGTACGTACGCATCCTATCTGATTATCTGCATCCATTCATGTTCAGTGTGCATTCCGACGGACTTGGCCAATTCCAGCAGGACAATGGGACACCCCACACGTCCAGAATTGCTACAGAGTGGCTGAAGGAACACTCTTCTGAGTTAAAACACTTCCGCTGGCCACCAAGCACCCCAGACATAAACATTATTGAGTGTATATCTAACGTATCGCAATGTGCTGTTCATAAGAGATCTCCACCTCCTCGTACTCTTACGGATTTATCGAGGATTCAAGGTGCCATTTCCCTCCAGCACTATTTCAGACATTAGTCGAATCCATGCCACGTCGTGTTGTGGCACTTCTGCATGCTCAGCATGCGATATTAAACAGCTGTATCAGTTTCTTTGGCTCTTCATTGTAATATAGAACATTGATCATTACGGCGCATACCACTGCAGAAAAAATGTTGCAAAACACAGTAATCAATGAACTACTGAACTACATACAGCGGGCATCAAGATTAAATAAAGCGCCGAAATCCCTACTTCACATCATTAGATGACATTTTACCACAATAATGGACAGGAATGTAACTATATGAAAGAGCGAGTGACCTTCGAAACCTTTCACAGGCTCAATAAAAAAAAACCTTTTACTGAATACCAACTATCGGCCTTTTCCGAAGTCGTGATATCTCAGTGAACACAGTGCTTTCTGTAGCGTACAGTACCTTTGCTTTATGGTGTGCGCCGAGTTACCCGCGACGTCATCAGATGACCTGTAACGAAAGAAGAACCTCTTAAGTGTGCTATTTTATAACCTTATCCAGTGTTACACAAGCAAAAATGGGAAGTTTTACACTATGAAGCACAGTCCAATATACAAGGCTTAATAAAAAGGTGTGGTCGAACTATCAGGAAACATTACTCACACATAGAGGAAGAATATATGTTATATGGACATTGATCCGGAAACACTTTATTGCCTGGTTATAGCTCATTTTCTACTTTTCCTCATAATCACATGAATCATGGGAAACACACAGAAATAGAACGTACCAGCATTACATGAATCGTTTTCTTACATGAATTCTTCACCATAACCTCTTTGTTACGGTTTGAAACACTTTCCTAAATGAAATGTTCAAAATGCCCGTCGTCATACTAAATCCCTGATGCGCTGATGTAGCCTCGGAGATTTGCCTATTCTTTCACTGTCTTTCACAATACGGCACGTGGACTTTGTACATCTCGTACATGGCTGTACTATGGCTGGCGAATCTTCTGGATTTTGCAAGATGTATGTGTCTTAACACCTTACAGCTAAGAGAATTCAGTGCGCTGGGAAAGTAGGGTTAACTAGCAAAAAAGCGCAGATATGTCAAGATGTTTCGATGTAAAAGTCGCTGAACGTGGCAGATAAGTGGAAAAGCTAGGTCCTTTCCTTTACATTTCTGGTTCTGCCCAGGACATATTCATCTTTTTTTATGGGATGTTAGGATCATTTTTCATTCTCGTTCCCAATTTCTACTCTACCATAATTTTGGCATCAGATCGCCATAGCTTGGCAACCGATGTAGAGTTTTGTTGACTCGGGCGACGACTGATGTGGTATAGGTTTTGTTATTGTCCCCCCCTCCCCATGAACCATGGACCTTGCCGTTGGTGGGGAGGCTTGCGTGCCTCAGCGATACAGATAGCCGTACCGTAGGTGCAATCACAACGGAGAGGCCAGACAAACGTGTGGTTCCTAAAGAGGGGCAGCAGCCTTTTCAGTAGTTGCAGGGGCAACAGTCTGGATGATTGACTGATCTGGCCTTGTAACAATAACCAAAACGGCCTTGTTGTGCTGGTACTGCGAACGGCTGAAAGCAAGGGGAAACTACAGGCGTAATTTTTCCCGAGGGCATGCAGCTTTAGTGTATGTTTAAATGATGATGGCGTCCTCTTGGGTAAAATTTTCCGGAAGTAAAATAGTCCCCCATACGGATCTCCGGGCGGGGACTACTCAAGAGGATGTCGTTATCAGGAGAAAGGAAACTGGCGTTCTACGGATCGGAGCGTGGAATGTCAGATCCCTTAGTCGCGCAGGTAGGTTTGAAAATTTTAAAAGGGAAATGGATAGGTTAAAGTTAGATATACTGGGAATTAGTGAAGTTCGGTGGCAGACAAGACTTTTGGTCAGGTGACTACAGGGTTATAAACACAAAACAAATAGGGGTAATGCAGGAGTAGCTTTAATAATGAATAGGAAAATAGGAATGCGGGAAAGCTACTACAAACAGCACAGCGAACGCATTGTTGTGGCCAAGATAGATACGAAGCCCACACCTACTACAGTAGTACAAGTTTATATGCCAACTAGCTCTGCAGATGACGAAGAAATTGAAGAAATGTATGATGAAATAAAAGAAATCATTCAGATAGTGAAGGGAGACGAAAATTTAACAGTCATGGGTGACTGAGTGTGAGTGTAGGAAAAGAGAGAGAAGGAAACGTAGTAGGTGAATATGGATTGGGGCTAAGAAATGAAAGAGGAAGCCACCTGGTAGAATTTTGCACAGAGCACAAGATAATCATAGCTAACACTTGGTTTAAGAATCATGAAAGAAGGTTGTCTACATGGAAGGACCCGGGAGATACTAAAAGGTATCAGATAGATTATATAATGGTAAGACAGAGATTTACGAAACAGGTTTTAAATTGTAAGACATTTCCAGGGGCAGACGTTGACTCTGACCACAATCTATTGGTTATGACCTGTAGATTAAAACTGAAGAAACTGCAAAAAGGTGGGAATTTAAGGAGATGGGACCTGGATAAACTGAAAGAACCAGAGGTTGTACAGAGTTTCAGGGAGAGCATAAGGGAACAATTGACGGGAATGGGGGAAAGAAATACAGTAGAAGAAGAATGGGTAGCTTTGAGGGATGAAGTAGTGAAGGCAGCAGAGGATCAAGTAGGTAAAACGACGAGGGCTAGTAGAAATCCTTGGGTAACAGAAGAAATATTGAATTTAATTGATGAAAGGAGAAAATATAAAAATGCAGTAAATGAAGCAGGCAAAAAGGAATACAAACGTCTCAAAAATGAGATCGACAGGAATTGCAAAATGGCTAAGCAGGGATGGCTAGAGGACAAATGTAAGGATGTAGAGGCTTGTCTCACTAGGGGTAAGATAGATACTGCCTACAGGAAAATTAAAGAGACCTTTGGAGATAAGAGAAAGACTTGTATGAATATCAAGAGCTCAGATGGAAACCCAGTTCTAAGCAAAGAAGGGAAAGCAGAAAGGTGGAAGGAGAATATAGAGGGTCTATACAAGGGCGATGTACTTGAGGACAATTTTATGGAAATGGGAGAGGATGTAGATGAAGATGAAATGGGAGATGTGATACTGCGTGGAGAGTTTGACAGAGCACTGAAAGACCTGAGTCGGAACAAGGCCCCTGGAATAGACAACATTCCATTGGAACTACTGACGGTCTTGGGAGAGCCAATCCTGTCAAAACTTTACCATCTAGTGAGCAAGATGTATGAAACAGGCGAAATACGCTCAGACTTCAAGAAGAATATAATAATTCCAATCCCAAAGAAAGCAGGTGTTGACAGATGTGAAAATTACCGAACAATCAGTTTAATAAGCCACAGCTGCAAAATACTAACACGAATTCTTTACAGACGAATGGAAAAACTGGTAGAAGCCGACCTCGGGGAAGGTCAATTTGGATTCCGTAGAAATATGGGAACACGTGTGGGAATACTGACCCAACGACTTATTTTAGAAGCTAGATTAAGAAAAGGCAAACCTACGTTTCTAGCATTTGTAAACTTAGAGAAAGCTTTTGACAATGTTGACTGGAATACTCTCTTTCAGATTCTGAAGGTAGCAGGGGTAAAATATAGGGAGCGAAAGGCTATTTACAATTTGTACAGAAGCCAGGTGGCAGTTATAAGAATCGAGGGGCATGAAAGGGAAGCAGTGGTTGGGAAGGGAGTGAGACAGGGTTGTAGCCTCTCCCCGATGTTGTTCAATCTGTATATTGAGCAAGCAGTAAAGGAAACAAAAGAAAAATTCGGAGTAGGTATTAAAATCCATGGAGAAGTAATAAAAACTTAAAGGTTCGCCGATGACATTGTAATTTTGTGAAAGACAGCAAAGGACCTGGAAGAGCAGTTGAACGGAATGGACAGTGTGTTGAAAGGAGGATATAAGATGAACATCAACAAAAGCAAAACGAGGATAATGGAATGTAGTCGAATTAGGTCGGGTGATGCTGAGGGAATTAGATTAGGAAATGAGACACTTAAAGTAGTAATGGAGTTTTGCTATTTGGGGAGCAAAATAACTGATGATGGTCGAAGTAGAGAGGATATAAAATGTAGACTGGCAATGGCAAGGAAAGCGTTTCTGAAGAAGAGAAATTTGTTAACATCGAGTATAGATTTAAGTGTCAGGAAGTCATTTCTGAAAGTACTTGTATGGAGTGTAGCCATGCATGGAAGTGAAACATGGACGATAAATAATTTGGACAAGAAGAGAATAGAAGCTTTCGAAATGTGGTGCTACAGAAGAATGCTGAACATTAGATGGGTAGATCACATAACTAATGAGGAAGTATTGAATAGGATTGGGGAGAAGAGAAGTGTGTGGTACAACTCGACCAGAAGAAGGGATCGGTTGGTAGGACATCTTCTGAGGCATCAAGGGATCACCAATTTAGTATTGGAGGGCAGCGTGGAGGATAAAAATTGTAGAGGGAGACCAAGAGATGAATACACTAAGCAGATTCTGAAGGATGTAGGTTGCAGTAGGTACTGGGAGATGAAGAAGCTTGCACAGGATAGAGTAGCATGGAGAGCTGCATCAAACCAGTCTCAGGACTGAAGACCACAACAACAACAACGTTGTCCTTGGAACCATGCTGCTTGAGTTAGGTATTGTTAGCCTAGCTCCTCCACGGTCACATGCCTGGTATGGTTGGCCACACTCAACGTAGCCTCTTGCTTTTTCAGAGCACACAAGCCTCCATAATGTTACATAAAAGCTTACTATATCGCAATCTCAAAGATTAAGCGCAACAAATGACAAGCTATTGACAAGCATACATCTTGTTATTATCTGTTATCTTAAAGTTCTTGTCATTTTTTATTTAAAGTATGCCGCAGTGAAAACTGATAATTAAGATAACGTCCCTAGAAGAACTCGCACCAATAATTTTGGCGCGAAATTTTGTAACAATGAATCCGAATTAAGTATGAGTATGATTGGTCGAAACATCCAGGACTACGAAACATCCAGGACTACGAAACATCCAGGACTACGAAACATCCAGGACTACGAAACATCCAGGACTACGAAACAACGTACGCACGACAAAATACTATCACTTTTCAATCCTGTACAAAAACTGACGCACTTCGCTTGTTTTCAGAATGAGATTTTCACTCTGCAGCGGAGTGCACACAGTTTTAATCTGCCAGGAAGTTTCTTAGCTTGTTTTCTCAGGCAATAAATTTTCTACAAGATAACATTGTAGTTTATGAAGAAAAACGCAGTAAAACATTTTCTATTGGTTAGAAATAAGGTAACCTTTTTTCTGACAGTTATTTTATAGCAATTTTCGGGTTAGTTTAATTTTCTGCTTGGTCATGGATAAAACAATAAACACACGATCAAACAGTATACAGTATATCATTTTGTACAGGGCTCGGCATAATTCTGGTTTGATAGATGCATTGTTTTGTACGTCCAAAGCAGAGTTTCATCCGCAAACACGTGATTTTTCGCACGTAAAAGCTGAACGATGAAAGTTTTTCGCAAACGCGTCTTACATTTACCGCAAGACTATATATTTTATTTATCATATGCATCACTTTAAATCGTATTAGCAAGTGCGTTTCGTGAAGAGCAGATTTTACGTGCATTTTATGTGCAACTTTAAACCGCTATATTGTAGCGACGGGTAAAGCTTCCACAAATCCGCACAACAATAGGACGACTGTGAATTACATTTATTTGTCTACCTTCTTTGAAAATTTGAAACGATTCGCGCAAGTCTGACACCTAGAAGTAGCACGCGTAGAAAAACTCACAAAAACGTGTTTTTTCGCACGTAAAATCCGAATGAAGCTAAATTTTTGGAAGCGAGTTTTCAGTTTTATCTTACGAATACATTTTTTTTATTGATTCGCTTTAAAACGCTTCCGCGCATTCAGTTCATGTCATTCTACGTAATACGTTTCGCTCGGCTTTAAATTCGTATCTCAACAACGGATAAAGATTACTGGATAAAAAAAAAATTCGTTTTGGCTTTATCCATTTATCTACCTTCGTACAAAGATTGAACTAAAGTGTCAAAGCAGTCACTCCGTCTTCAGGCCACGAGTGGTCTACGAGGACCATCCGACCGCCGTGTCATCCTCAGTGGAGGATGCGGATAGGAGGGGCGTGGGGTCGGCACACTGCTCTCCCGGTCGTTACGACGGTATTCTTAACCGAAGCCGCTACTATTCGGTCGAGTAGCTCCTCAAGTGGCATCACGAGGCTGAGTGCACCCCGAAAAACGGCCTGTATGGTCACCCATCCAAGTGCCGGCCACGCCCGACAGCGCTTAACTTCGGTGATCTCACGGAAACAGGTGTATCCACTGCGGCAAGGCCGTTGCCTAGAGTGTTAAAGTGGCGCGCTTCAAAAATCTCCCAGAAAACATGTGTTTTTTGCATGTTTTTGCACATTTCAACGATGCACATTGATTAGAATTAATTTCAATCAAATTAAAATCTTTTGCAAAAATAATTAACCAATTCTCACAGTTTGCTTGGGCGCCAGCTCCAGTTTGCCGTTCAAAGCTTGCTTAACATACCGTAACATAGCTACAGATCCAGAATGAAATTTTCACTCTGCCGGCTAGCGTGGGCTGACTTGAAACTTCCTGGCAGATTAAAATCGTGTGCCGGACCGAGACTCGAACTGGGCACCTTTGACTTTCTCTCTACTCTACTAACTGAGCTACTTTTACAGCAGCGTTTAGTTTTTCTCCCCGTAAATTGCTGTTATTGGCCACACACTGAATGACGCATCATAGGTAGATTTCAGAGCGAAAAGATGTGCCAGTTACATTGAGACTAATCTAATAAAACAAGAACTCTATTCTGCATGGAGCTCTGTGCAGTTCTGTTTCGTTCACTTTGTTGACATGTACAAGATACGACAGCATCCCTTGCTTCTTTCCTCATTACACACGTATATAGGCTAGCAAAGATGATGTAGGTATGTTTTTTGCAAACGTGATCCTTAAAAATGTAGTGCGCACGAGTTGAGTAAGGAAGCAACCATTAGTTTTGGAGTTCCAGCTTCATTTGCTATTGATGAAAAAACAGTAAAAGTGGAATTAAAGTGTTTACAAAAACATCCTTTTCACATGACATCCTACTCTTCCTGGTTATTCGAAATATATCAACAAAAACAAGTTACATTAACGAGCCAACTGTGTCGTACTACTAGGGCAAATACGCATTCAAGAACTCAAAAACTTTCGAAATTGTCTTTCTCTCATTATGTTATTAATGTAAGCACTGTAATTTTCTAGTACTTAAAAAAGCTATTGCGCGTTCACGACGGAAGTAATCGATGAGAAGCAATCGTAAACAGCAGTATGTCAGTGTTTTGGGCAGATGATGGCAGATCTCGCCCACTCTGGCTTCAAAACACATACAGCATAATTCTATAGCACCATCTCCCTTCTTTTTTTTACCTCCCTGAACGATACGGAACAGAAAGTAGACTCCGTGACGCTGTGAGAACAGACTCTTTGGCGTAGTTGGCGATTGTTAATGGAATGCTACGCAACGGATACGAAACGCTTTTACAATCGTAGTTACAAGGGGGGGGGGGGGGGGGGGAAAGGAGAAGGAGAAATTTTAAAAGGACATCCATCAACACTGACTGTGGGGTGATACTGCTGCCAAGAAGTATCCCTCAGGTACTTATATACTGGAAATCGCCAAAGGACTGGAACGTAGAAATAACACAGACACTCGTAAGTAGCAGCTTCGATTTTGCTATACGCTTAAAATGACATTCTGCAAACGGTCGTTGGTAGTTGTAAGATATCTGAGGAATTTCGTAGGGATCAATTCTAGTGTCCGTTAGCTTTGATCAGTGACGTCCTGTGTAACGTCATAAGTTTACGATTCAAAGAATGTAAGTTGCCTGCTATTAAATGTTTCTGTGATTGTTTTGCTAACTGCCGTAAACTATGCTGTTTATTATAAACATGTCGCGATTTCCGAGACTAGGGTTAGGCAGGAATCTGGGATACAGCTCGTCGGCTTTGACTAATGACGTCATATTTTAGTCACAGATATTAACTTGTTGATTTTCGAGCCATAGATAGCAAATCTTTTATCTCCTGTAAGCGTCACAGTCGTGAATACAAATAAATTAATCTTTTATTAAGAGACAGACACCATGTACGATTTTTGTCGCTTTTGATCATTTGAAATAATTTGTATATATGTTTTGAATCATACCTTTCTCCGATAGTGAGTTGTTTCAATTGCTATTTCCCCTGCAGCTGTTTCGTATCTTGTACTGTGTAGGTCAACTGAAGAATATGATTCTATTGCTAGCGAAAGCAAAAAAAGTGACGTACATAAGACTGGCACCCTGTACCTGAGCAGACCTTTACAGGCCAACTTACGTACATGATACGTATTTTACGTATGTCGCTTTTTTCAACCCCTATAGGTCAACTAAAGTAGAAGATTCAAATTGTACGTTTGTCGGTTTGTCGCTTTTTTCGCCTTCGCTATATAAGTCAACTGAAGAAAAGGATACTAGGCTTTTCCACTATGAAAAGAGTGATGTTCGTAAAATTACGTTCGAAATATGGATGTAGTCTGTAGGCTACTATAATCGTTTGTTTCTCAACATTCGTCTATGCTACGGGGTAGGGCGTCAAACGGGCCGACTTGGAATAGGAGAGGCACCACCGAACATTTTAATTTCCTCTCTTTACTTTTACAAGTAAATTCATAAAACTATGGCTGCATGACCAGGAAGGATTCAGGATTCACACTCGTAGCTGCGGAAGTTCAAAAACATAAAAAAATAATTTTTTTTACATGTGAAATTTCACCTTTTTTTCACTTACTATTGACTGCATTTGTTGCTATAGGTACACTTTTCTTCATAAGTAAGAGAGACTGTTCGATGAATTTTGCACAGAATACAAACCATACTTACAGGTGTCTGAAACTCTAGAATCTATTTAATTTATGAAAAAATGATTGAGCTATTGCGTGTTAAAGTTTACGTTTAGAAAAAAATCAAATTTTGTAGTTAATTATCTCAATTTTACCACAGTTTTTAATAGATTTGGAAAATTCTAGAGTTTCATACACCTGTAAGTATGGTTTGTATGCTGTGCAAAATTCATCAAATAATCTCTCTTACATGTGAAGAAAAATGTACCTATAGCAACAAATGCAGCCAACAGTAAGTGAAAAAATGATGAAATTTCATATCTAAAAAAAATTTATTTTGTTATGTTTTTGCACTTCCATTGCTATGAGTGTGAATCCTTCCTGGTCATGCTGACAAAGTGTAATGAATTTATTTGTAAATGTATAGACAGTAGAAAATAAAATGTCCTGTGGTGCCTCTCCTGCTCCAAGTCGGCCCGTTTGGCGTCTTACCCCCCTTAAATCCTTACAATGACTCATCTGTGGTAACTTGAGAACTCATTTGTCAAATCCTAAGGGCTGTGCCCCATTCTTTAGTATTCCCACCGAGAGGACAGCTTAAATTTCTGCGACTGGAATGATCAGCAACGGTATTTATAATCTTGGTCCTCAGAAATATGTGGCTACTTATTTCCGAATATGGCATGATTTCAGAATGTGAGTCTGGGCAGGAACCTAACAGCGCAGCCTACATTAATGCCAGTGAAACGATCTGCAGTCATAATTAAACTCTAGGTTCTCACGAATACACTGATCAACAAAAGTTTGGAATTCAATCGTAAAATGTAATCTACGATACTAGAAGTCTCATTGACCTAGGCACTTTATGCGTTATCCAGCCTATATACTGAACGGTGTTTACTACTGGTATGCTTTGTGGACGTTTCCCAGTCACGTAAATATACTGCTGTCGTAGCGCCACACCACAGCAGCCTGAGTTTCTGTTCATCACTGCAGCAACATGTCACGTAGAGGCATACAACACTTTGATAGAGACAGGATAGTGGCTTTACTTTCAGCACGTCACACACAGCAAGATGTTGCCGATAGGTTACGTGTCACTGAAAATAGTGTGTCTAAGGTGTGGAGCAAGTACAAAGCGACTTTACCTCCAAGAGGTCCTACAAACGATTGTAAAGCCCCCCAGACGTGAAATCGCTGACAACTTCATCCTAGTCGACGACAGTGCGAGACCGTACCGTCCTCTAGCAGTGTCTCGGTATCTTCAAAGATGCATCAACCGAATGCGTTGACCAGCACAGTTCCCAGAAATGAATGTGACTGAGGATGCCTGCGACCCGTAGAAGGTGGCCAACGCACAGCGTCCGGGTGCACCTGAAAATCTTCAGCTGCCATTGAGGAGTGGCACCTCATACACTACGATAAACTTGGTGGTCTGACCCAGAGCATGCCTCGCAGAGTGGAAGAACTCGACCGCGTGCGGGGGGGGGGGGGGGGGGGGGGGGCATACTCACTGCTAAAGACTGATAATCGTCCTCACGAGACAAAGATTTTCACTATTTTTGTTTTCAAGATGTCTGCTTTGTCTTGTAATGAATTTTTTTAACTAACCAAAATAGTTCTTGTTTTCTTTAAGAATTTTGTTAATAATGTATTGTACTAACCTCAATGGGTGTACTATAAGAGGTCGTTGCTGTAGACTCTGTGGTATTCCAAGCTTTTGCTGAGGAGTGCATTTGGTTGCTTTTTCCGAACGTGGCACGATTTCCAAGGGTGAGGTTAAGCTCGAATGAAAGAGGTCAGTTACAGTTCTCCAGCACGCGGTTAGTAATTTTTTCGTGGCGCTTTATTAAGTGTGTATTCTTATTACTTTTAGGATTTATTTTGTTAGTTCTCGTCGCTGTACTTACGCTATATAGGTCACGTCTAGTTGTCGATTCCAGCGTTTGTTATTTTTCGCATTTCTGCAGTAGAATAGAGAGCGATACGAAAAAGTTGCATCCTTAACGAAATAATTCACAGCCAGTAAAAAACAAGAAAAATAACAGAATGTGAAATCGACAATTCGACTGATACCATGCACGACAATTCTCAAAGAACGCACAGTACCAAACTACTGCGTAGCACAGAAACAGGAATCCACTGCACACACCTACTGACAAAACGTCGAAAATAATGAACCATGGAATCGGTAACAAGAACTGACCTATATAGGTCAGTTCTAGTTATCGATTCCAAGCTTTGTTATTTATCGTAATAGTACAGAAAGCGACATGGAAATAGAAATCGAATAGTATACACCTACAGCAGAAACGCTGAAAACACTTGTCGTTACTCACGGTGGCTCTGAGAGCAAAAGCAAAACTAGAAATTCTTCAACAAACCACTGCACGCGCCAGCTCTGCGTCCTTTTAGAACCTTCACATGTTGTGTCCCCCTAGTTGTCCATTCCACGTTCCTTTATAATGTCATTTTCATCAGGCGTGTTTCGCTGATTCCGAAGGGATTTAACTGTATGGTATCGCTTCCTCGCTTCCTTTACCGCAGAAAAAAATTTCGTAACAAACCTTGGAATCGACAACTAGAATTATTCATTGTAGCAGTATAGAATGCAAAACCAAAAATAGAAATCCTGCAACAAAGAAATTGTCGTATCCTATTAACGCTGAAAATAATGATTCTCGGAATCGATAACTACAATTGATCTACATACCTCAATTTTAGTTACCGATTTCAAGATTTGTTATATTCTCGTGAAGTTTCGTTGCTTAGGTAGTTTATTTTCTTTTAGGAATTCTGTATTGCTTTCTGCTTATGTCCTCCTTACGTTCCCTGAACGTTACTATTTATTTCATTTTGCGGTTGTTGTACTTGATATTAGTTTTTTCCTGCCCCCACATTCCCACAGTAGCCCCTTAGATTCAGTATTTACTATGGAGCACCGCTATTCGATAATATTGCGAGTTTAGTACGCGTGAAATTGCGGTTGACTTTAAAGGTCGTCTGTGGTTCTGTCCTTACTCGTGTAAACTACAATAATTTTTTCCAAGCACCGATGTTTCGTTTTCTTCTGTTACTTTTTTGTTCATTGCCTCAATTTCTTTGGGATGTAGCTCATGGTTGTATAATTGATCACGTGAGCTGTGATGGTATTTTATCGTATGTAAGTGTATTCTATTTTTTTCTGTGCTACGTTCGCATATTTACGAATAAGCTTCGTTTCCTTAAGATGTCGCATCTACGCAGCGTCTTTGAATTAGGTAATGTCATTGATCAAAGCCGACAGGTGGAATCGGACACAAGAATTTATCCTTTCATTGTATGTACAACAGCTGCTCTTGAGTTTTCTTTACTGATACCTAATTCAGCAACTGGTTCTACATTATACTGGTCCATCCACAGGCTACCTGTATTGCACTCAAGAGCCAAATAAACTGGTACACTTGTCTGATATCGTGTAGGGCCCCGCGAGCACGCAGAAGTGCCGCAACACGACGTGGCAAAGACTCGACAAATGTCTAAAGTAGTGCTGGAGGGAATTGACACCCTGAATCCTCCAAGGCTGTCCATAAGATTGTAAGAGTACGAGGGAGTGGAAACCTCTTCTGAACAGTACGTTGCGAGACATCTCAGATATGCTCAATAATGTTCATGTCTTGGGAGTTTGGTGGCCAGCGTAAGTGTTTAAACTGAGAAAAATGTTCCTGGAACCACTCCGTAGCAATTCTGGACGAGTAGGGTGTCGCATTGTCTTGCTGGAATTGCCCAAGTCCGTCGGAATGCCAATGGACAAGAATCGATCCAACTGATCAGACAGGACGCTCTCGTACGTGTCACATGTCAAGAGTCCTATCTAGACGTATCAAGGCTCCCATGTCACTCCAATTGCACACGCCCCACTCTATTACAAAGTCTCCAGCAGTTTGATCAATCCCCTCCTGACATGGAGGGTCCATGGATTCATGAGGTTGTCTCCATACCCGTATACGTCCATCCATTCAATACACTTTGAAACGAGACTCGTCCGACCAGGCAACACGTTTACAGTCATCAACAGTCCAATGTCTGTGTTGACGGACCCAGGCGAGGTGTAAGGCTTTGTGTCGTGCAGTCATCAAGGGTACACGATTGGGCCTTCGACTCGGAAAGCACATAACGATGATGTTTCGTTGAATGGTTCCCAAGCTGACATTTACTGATGGCCCAGCATTGAAATCTGCAGCAATTTGCGGAAGGGTTGCACTTCTGACACGCTGAACGATACTCTTCAGTCGACGTTGGTACCGTTCTTGCACGATCTTTTTCCGGCCGCAACGATGTCGAAAATTTGATGTTTATCGGATTCCTGATATTCACGGTATACTCGTGTAATGGTCGTACTGGAAAATCCCCGTTCATCGCTACTTCGGAGTTATCGTGTCCCATCGTTCGTGCGCCGACTGTAACACCCCGTTCAAACTCACTGACATCTTGATAACCTTCCATTGCAACAGCAGTAACCGATCTAACAACTGCGCCAGACGCTTGTTGTCTTATATAGCCGCTGCCGACCGCAGGGCCGTATTTTCCCTGTTTACATATCTCTGTATTTGAATACAAATGCCTATAACAGATTTTTTTTTGTTTAGCGCTCCTGTGTAGTTTGTCCCCGCCAAAAACCCCCATTTACGCGCGGTAACCCCCTTGATTCAGTACTTATTAAGAATTACCGTTATTCCATAATATTACGAGTTTACTACGCGTGATATTACAGTTGACTTTAAATGTTGTCTGTGGTTCTGTCATTTACTCGCGTAAACTATGATAATAATTTATTTCACGCTCGTATGTTTCATTTTTGCTGTTGTTACTTTCTTTTTCGTTACCTCAATGTCTTTGCGATATAGCTCGTGGCTGTGTAATTAGTCACGTGAACTGCGATGGTACTTTATCGTATGTAACTGTATAATGTCTTTTTCTGTGTTACGTTCGCTTGTTTACGAATAAGCCTCGTTTTCTTCAGATATCGCCTGTATGGAGCGTCTTTACTTAGGTATGAGATCATTGGTCAAAGGCGATGGTTGGAATCGGACACAAGATTTTATCCTTTCATTGTAAGTACAACAGCTGCTATTATACGTAATTCTGCAGTTGGTTTTAGTCTATACTGGTCCATCCACAGGCTACCTGTATTATAAAGGAAATAATACTGCAGAAAGTGCATACACATGTACTGAGTCATTATTGCATGTTTTCGGAATCGGCCGCAGGAGCATTTTGTAAGCATTAACTGCAGTCTTCCTCCTGTTTTACCTACGAGTGAGCATGTGTGATCATTCCACCTCATATATCTAGCAGTATGACAGCTGTTTGTGTGAACTGACTCCAGCTCTGACGCACTAGTATTATAATCATAGGACACTACAAGTCTACGTTTAGTGGGGTGCGCAGTTTTACATTTCTCAAAATTTAACGCAAGTTGACAGTTTTTTCTCTACTTTGGAATGTAGTCAACATTGCCTAAATATTTTTGCAGCTTCGGATAGTACTACTACTTCTTTAAAGATAGTAACATTTGCAAAATATCGGAGATTACTTCTAATATTGTCGCTAAGTCATTAACGTATATATGAACTGCAAAAGATATAATAAATTTCCCTACGGAACACATGACGTTCTTCGCCGGTCGATGAATCTGCATCCAAGCCAATACGTTGCGTTCTCATTGTCACGAAATTCTCAATACAGGCACAAATTTGGCTAGAAACTAAATTTTATCGTACATTCCTTAATGTGCGTTGATGTTGTACCGAGCCAAATATTTTACGGGGGTCAAGAAATACTGCAGCCGAAAGTTTGGACTGTCAGATTAAAACCCGAAACCTTGCTTTTGGCGGACTTAAACTCTTACCGACTGAGCTATCTCTCTTCTCTCCTTATTTTAAGGCTTTTATCTTAGGTACAATACGACAATGTTGTACAAATGTTGATGCAGCGTGATTCCATTGTTACGGACGGAAGATTTGTCCAATTCAAAGTGATGTGTTAACCTGAAAATAAAACCGAAATGCATATCTGAAAGACGTTTCCATCGAGCTACATAGACACTGTAAAATAGGGCAGCACGGATAAGCTTGGGTTTGTTTGAGTCATGGGGGAGCGTCGCAGAGCTGTCCCGTGAAATCTTATGTCTCCAGTGGAGACTGCGAAAACTAAAGTACATCTACAACTTCATGGATACTCTGAAAATCACACTTAAGGGCCTGGCAGAGGGTTCATCGACCCACGTTCACAATAATTCTCTATTATTCCAATCTCGAATAGCGAGCAGAAAAATAGAACACCTATATCTTTCCGTGAGAGCTCTAATGTCCCTTATTAGGATGTTGTAGCCGGCCGGGGTGGCCGAGCGGTTCTAGGCGCTACAGTCCGGAACCGCGCGACCGCTACGGTCGCAGGTTCGAATCCTGCCTCGGGCATGGATGTGTGTGATGTCCTTACGTTAGTTAGATTTAAGTAGTTCTAAGTTGTAGGGGACTGATGACCACAGCAGTTAAGTCCCATAGCGCTCAGAGCCATTAGGATGTTGTTTATTGAAATTTCGCAACGAAAAACGCCTTTGTTTTAATTAAGATCATCCCAAATTCTGTATTATGTCCGTGACACTCTCTCCCCTATTTCGGGACAATACAAAACGTGCTGTCCTTCTTTGAACTTTCTCGCATCAATATTCTAAAAGAGGGCGAACAAGCGTAGTGCAGGCCGTCTCTTTAGCTTTGTTACATTTTTAAGTGTCCTGGCAATAAAACGCAGTCTCTTGTTAACCTCCCCACAACATTTTCCATGTATTCCTTCCAATTTACGTCGTTCGTAATTGCAATTCCAAAGTATTTAGTTGAATTCATAGCCTTTAGGTTTGACTAATTTATGGTGAAACCGAAGTTTAATGGATTCCTTTTAGCTCTCATGTGAATGACCTCACACTTTTCATTACTGAGGGTCAATTGCCAGTTTCCACATCATGCAAATATCTACTCTAAATCGTTTTGCAGTTTGTTTTGATCTTCTGATGACTTTACTAGATGATAAATGACAGCAACATCTGCAAACAACCTAAGACGACTGCTCACATTGTCTGCTAAACCGTTTATATAGATAAGGAAGAGCACAGGGCCAACGACACTACCTTGGGGAACGCCAGAAATCACTTCTGTTTTACTGGATGAGTTTCCGTCAATTACTACGAACTGTGACCTCTCTGAAAGGAAATCATGAATCCAGAGTACGCAATTACAGCACACATAGGCATTTAATCAGTCATTCTTTTCGAGCTTTATAAGTCAGTGGACTGGGAACACAGCCCTAATAGCTGGAAGAGTGGGAAAGACTCTTGGCCATGCACTTCACAGTGATTAGCAGTGTATGGATGTATGGATGTAGAAGTAGATTGCTACACCTATGTATGTATTTGAGTTGATACATTGACATATCCGTCTGTCTGTAGAGGCAGCACACAATTTTTTTTCTAAGTAGGGGAGGAAAAAGGAAAACATGCTGCCTTTCCTACCCCCCCTCTGGGTGTATCACTGCCTGTTGACCAGGGGTCTCCAACTTGTCCTCAGGCCGCATGCGGCACAAGAACTGAGCATTTATCACACGACCGGTTAAAAAAAGATCCATTTATGTAACGTTAAGATAAATTGAATATTTTCAATTTCAAACTCCCACCACACGATCCTAATCTCTCATTGGTCCGTCCCGCCCGCTCTATACTAGAATATGCAGAACCTCGTTCTCACAAGCAGCCGATCTATCAGTCCAGCTGGTCTATTGTCTTACCGCTACTTCAGCTGCAACTGCGAAACTAGAGATTTAGAGATGTAGAACGAAATTAATTTGTGGAAATACGAGAAAATTCTCTATTATTGCTGTGCAGTTATGACAAAGAACATTTTTCACCGTAGTTTTGATCACTACAAGTCGGTTACAAATCTTCATGTGGGTTGCAATTATCCCAATTTTTATGACGTAACAGTACCGCAGTTCTGTTATAAAAGGTTTAATTTGATATCATACCCATTGCTGCAAATAAGAACCGCATTTGAACATGGACGAATCTATAATAGATTTCACAAAGTCTTTTTATTTTCATGTGCAATTTCTACCATAATAAATGATCGGTACAAAGAAATGATCTTTAATTCAATTCAGTTTCTTCATTCGTCAGCCCACGGACTAGCTTCTTATGAGATTGAATCGTCACCAGTTCCAGAAATTCCTCGAAGCTTGGATGCTGAGTATGATGATGATATTGTATATTTTACAGAAGTAAGTTAGCTCAGTCAAGTCAAGACAGTTACAACATTTTATAGCAGGACTGATGGAATAAAATTGTTCATGATATCAAAAGGAAAATCTGTGTGAGAATTTGACGATGCCAAGTGAATGGCAGATTTAGCAATTTTGGCAGATTTGACTCTCACTTAACAAGCGTCTTCAAGGGAAAAGCCTATTTATCATACAGCATTTCCAACAATAAATGCGTTCCAAATGAAGCTGAAATTAAGGCGAGAACAAGTAAATGCAAACAATTCTGTTCATTTCAACACGTCAGTCCTAAAGACCTGATCAAATATGCAGCCTTACTTTCCGACTTAATGCAACAATCTGAAAATAGAGTTCACGATTTCCGGAAAAAGTAGTCAAAATTGTTGTATTTATGCGACGCCTTTAAAAAATTATGAAGATACATTGCCAAAGATTTTCAGATACAAAGTTGCAGTCTGAGATCCAACTGAAAGAAAAATTTGATTACGTATTTTTGTTCGACTTTGACGAATCATACCTGCCCAAAGACAAATATCCCTTGATGCATAGTCGTGGATTATATATGCCTCTATGTATGGAATCACGTACCTTTGTGAAAACTTACTTTCAAGAATAAGGCCCACAGAGAGTAAAAATAGAACCGAAATACCAGGTGAGCACCTAGAGAACATGCTGAGAATTGCAGCCACTTCGATCGAGCCTGATATTGTTACATTAATTTCTCAAATTCAGCGTCAAATGTCACATTAATTCTCATGATTTGTAATAACTTATATAAAAAACTATTAATGAAATCTCACACATAAACTGTCAAAGTGATTCCCTCTTGCTTTTGTACAGTAAAAAGATTAGTAAATTTGAAGTTCTTGAATATGTTAGCTATATACTTCCGACTGTCCCTATTTTTCTTTCCAAAGGTTCTTCTTTGTTTTGAGTATATTAATTGCCCCCCAAAAATACTCCTCTTCTTCCATTGTGGCCCAGGTAAGGTAAAAGGTTGGCTACGCCAGCTGTACACAGTGTGTTGGAGACGCTCAGCTACTACACTGTGCACCCGCGCAATGACGCCCCTGACGTAGCAACGGGGAGCCCCCGGTGCTACAGCTGAGCGGGTCGCACCGGCCGATCGATAGCTCGCAGTCGTTCCCGGCCGTATCGAACGGATACCGGCCTCCCCGCGAGCGCTACGGCTATGCTATGATTCACAGCCCTGCGTCACCCCCCCCCCCCCCCCCCCCCACACTCAACCATCATCCCCACCACCATCAGCTTCCTTGCAACACCGCGGCGGAACTGCAGCTCGCTGGCGAACATTCGAGTTGGCTTGCTTTAACGTAGCACTGCCGCCGCGGTGCGCATATAGTCCGGAAGTACTGAAACAGCTACTACAAATGCGCTACTGGTGGAAGCCAACGGATCGAACCTCTTCCCCCCTTTATTGTTATTTCATTCCCTGCTGACGGGCAAGAATGCAGGCACGGGTGCAGGGTTCGATTCCCGTGAACGGGGAGGGGGTGCCGACGGGGGGAGAGCGGGGTCGAGACAGGTTAAACCCTGTAACTGAAATGGTAAATATACAGGATTCCCAGCGAAGTAGTCCCTGATTTCAAGATAAAGTCTCACGAAAACAGAAGACCGATGGACGTGTGCAACAAAAGGTACATTTAGTGCGAAAGGTGTAAGAAATTTATACAGAAATTATGTAAAAGTTCCGAAATTTTTCGAGAAGCATCTAACGGATGGCGTTGTACGCTGTGCAGCCCTACAGCAAGCAGTGTTTGCAATCACATCGCAATCTTTCCGAAATGTCCACGCAGTACGAAAGTAGCGCAAACGAACAATGAAACTTTCCCCCACATCCTGTAGTGTCTCAGCAGAAATGGATTCAGAGGCCACACAGATCGCAGATTCCAGTTCGTCCAGCTAGATGGGATGAGTCCGATAGACAGTGTCTTTCAATGTGCCCAAAAAGAGTAGTCACTAGGAGCCAGGTCGGACACATATTGATGCCGATTCAGTAAGTCTGCAATAATTCAATGCAGTGAGTCTATTCTAGAAGTATTCATCAAGCAAGCGAAACATCTGTGCGGTATGGTGTGTGTTGTGTACATAGTTCTGCATGGTCAGGGTGTACACACCTTTCCCACTAGAACGCGCCCCTCTAAGCACAACAGCGCAGGCACAGCGCTCGTCCATCTCCGCACTACGAGATGGCGCTACCTTAGAGACGGACCAAATTCTGCTTCTGCCGATCCGCGTATTCAAATGGTTCAAATGGCTCTGAGCACTATGGGACTCAACTGCTGAGGTCATTAGTCCCCTAGAACTTAGAACTAGTTAAACCTAACTAACCTAAGGACATCACAAACATCCATGCCCGAGGCAGGATTCGAACCTGCGACCGTAGCGGTCTTGCGGCTCCAGACTGCAGCGCCTTTAACCGCACGGCCACTTCGGCCGGCTATCCGCATATTAATATGTAATGCAGCCAAAGAGATTGCTGCTAACTTGGAACCTTTTCTCCTTGCGGATCACACTCACGCAGTGATACCTGAACGCACGAGGTATTATAATGAGTGTACAGACCTCCGATCAGTCAGTCTGCATTTGTCTGCACCAGTCGGTACCAGTCTGCATTAGTCTGTACCAGTCTATAGTCAAGTTTCAGTCGGCGCCTAATAAGATTATCATATTCCTGTACATAGCCATGAAGAGAAATGTATAGACACTTTGTCAAGTATCAGAGATATGTAGGAATAAGATTAACGTACCAAGACCAAAGGAACTTCAGATTGTCAATTGTAAATAACATCCAGAGTCAAGTTAGGTAATTTTATGCTTGTTATTATTTTAATAAATGTGTGTGAAAATTATGAAGTTCTATTTAAAGTTGGTCACCGTCAATCTGCTACTCTAAGCACGCAAGCGGCATTTCTATCGTCTGACCTAACAGCAGAAGATAAAAACGTGACAATAAGACCACGAGACATATTGCTGACACTCGCCTACTTCGTTAGAGCGACAAGTCAAATAATCTGATGGTGTGTGTACCGAAGGTTTTACAGTACGCACACCGCAGTGTGGCCCCATCTTGCATGAGCCACTGGATGCCTCGGCGATCCTCGAACACTAGCTGTAAGGCGACAAATTGTTCCACTAGCTGTTGATCGTTTCTCGCATATAAAAAGGAACAATAATACCACAACTGCATACCAAAACCCAAAAACTTTGGGTAATACAGGGTTTTCACTTGACACAAACAGGGATTTTTCGGGATTGTTTATTCACGCCTCCATTGGGGTGGAACTGTGCTTCACCTACGAACGAAATGCAACCAACATGAAATCCGTCAATATCAACCATCGTAAGAATCTGGTTCGTAAAGTCAGCCCTCTGTCGCACAGCTCGAACACACTTTGGATTTTGAATGGAAACATGTGTAGGCTCTGCCTCAGAATTTTCTGCGTGCTGGGATGCTTCAGTCCAGTCTCTTCTGAAATTCTTCAGACGGATTTCGTCGGATTTTGCTGACTGATATTCCGGAAGCCGTGGCGACATTTTCGGGAGTAACTGCACTTTGCCTGGGGCTAACATTCCCCGCTGGGTTATCAGCCACACTGCCTGTCCATTCGAATTTGGCGAAGAGCTTGCGAGTTGTTTTTGCATCGGGGCCTCTTGAGACATTAAAAGATGTGCCTCGTTGCCTTAGGGCTGTGTTGTAATCTGTAGTATTCCAGTGCCAGGAAAAACACTTTATTCGATGGAATACACGATTTCAGTCTTCTCCTTCAATTACGCTAACCTCCTTTCACGTCTCAACAGTGCAACTTATCGTTCTGCTGCTGTTGCTGCGTGGCAGAAATGGGTCTCTTGTCCTCCGGAGTTCCATTTGGGTAGCTATGCTTCCAAAATGACGATTGTTGTGGTTGTGGCCTGGCGTCTTGTTTTTTTCCTAACGATTTGACTTGTCGTTGTTATCCAAGTGTGCTTGTGACTTAGCCGTCACGAAGCAGGTAAGGCCATCGAGTAGTGTTGACACGCTGCACTGTTTGTCCCAGTCTGCGGATATGTCCATTCGTTGAGTGGACGTTCTTCTTGTAGAGGATCCGAGCAGTCTGTCGAAATCTGTCTTTGATGGCAGGTATATTCGAGACCTTAGCCCTTGTGAGGCAAACTGAGCATCTACTCGATCGAGAAGTAGCTGCTCCGGTCTGGTAAACTGACATACGGCCGGGAGAGCGGTGTGCTGACCACATGCCCCTCCATATCCGCGTTCAGTGACGCCTGTGGGCTGACGGCCGGTAACGTTGGGTCTTCTAGGCCCGTTTGGAAGAAGTTTAGTTTTAGATTATATTTGAGACTTGTGTGAGGCTGCCGTTGGAAATACCCGTAGCAGATGTAAGACCAACCGCATAGACTGGATGTGAAGTCGTTGCAGGCGTCCAGTGTGTCTCCGCCGCCTTCCCCAGACCGCTGCGGCCTATTCGAAGATGGGTCTCATGAGGGTCCGCCACACCTAGCTGTGGAGGTATGCCGTCGGTGGATTCAGGAAGGGGTACAGATGGCTCAGTCGACCCCTGGCTTCTCGAACGTGCTGTCCCCACGTTAGCTGTCCTGCGGTGCACTACGTATTGCCATTAAGCGCCATCTGTTAGCAGCTTATTGAATTATTTCGAAACTTCTGTATAACTAAAAAAAATGGTTCAAATTGCTCTGAGCACTATGGGACTTAACATCAGTGGTCATCAGTCCCCTAGAACTTAGAACTACTTAAACCTAACTAACCTAAGGACATCACACACATCCGTGCCCGAGGCAGCATTCGAACCTGCGACCGTAGCGCTCACGCGGTTCCAGACTGAAGCGCCTAGAACCGCACGGCCACACCGGCCGGCTTCTGTTTAACTTCTGTATAAAATTCTTACAGCTTCCACATTAGTTGCACGAGTCTACCGAGCTTAGTTTTCGAGATGTTTAATTCTAAAACAGGGACCCCTTCACTGGACACAGTGATAGTTTCATGTGTAATTTTATTCCCTGTTGCATTGATACGAATATTCTCGTCCCTGTACCTCATGGTAGACGTTTTGATTTTGAGTCATGTAGTTTGATGCGGCCCGCCAAGAATACCTCACCTGCGCCAACCTGTTTACCTCACAAAGATACGTTACTAACCTGCTCCCATATTTTAAGGCCAAAAAGAACGCTTGCAAATCATCAACCCCAGAAATGGATGCCGCGCGAAAATTTGCGCCATAATTCT
The DNA here is from genome assembly GCF_021461395.2 of Schistocerca americana. Classification (NCBI taxonomy): domain Eukaryota; kingdom Metazoa; phylum Arthropoda; class Insecta; order Orthoptera; family Acrididae; genus Schistocerca; species Schistocerca americana. Next base: position 202,044,796 of record NC_060127.1, read on the forward strand.
GACAGTACGCAGTTATGACTGTCTGAAAGTACAACTTTTAAACACGTGCGCGCACCGGCTGCCTTTTTTTCTTTTTTTTATATAATTATCGGCGTTTGGCATGAACCATTTAGCCAGAGTAGTAAGTAACTACACGTTCGCACGCGCGGTTAGCCGTGCGGTCTAAAGCACGGCTTTCCGGGCGGGAAGGAGCGCCGGTCGCCGGCACGAATCCGCCCGGCGGGCTAGTGTCGAGGTTCGGTGAGCCGGACAGTCTGTGGATGGTTTTTACGCGGTTTTCCATCTGCCTCGGAGAATGCGGGCTGCTTCCCCTTATTCCGCCTCAGGTACACTATGCCGGCGATTGCTGCGCAAACAAGTTCTCCACGTACACGTACACCACCGTTGTTCTACCACGCAAACATAGGGGCTACACTCGTCTGGTGTGAGACGTTCCCTGGGGGGTCCACCGGGGGCCGAACCGCACAACAACCCTGGTTTCGGTGTGGGGCGGCGGAGGGGTGAAGTGGACTGCGGTAGTCGTCGTGGGGTTGCGGACCACTGCGGCTGTGGCGGGACAGTGCCTCTCCGTCGTTTCTAGGCCCCCGGTTATCATACAATACAATACGACAGGTTTGGTATACAATATCACGCATACAGGATACACATTAGAAATGGTGCAGTCTGTACATTCACGCACTCAACTCAGTCCACATATCACAACTTCTTACGCTAGAGGCTTTGAGTCTGACGTATAACTGGATATCCGTTTCTTGCAGAAACTGGGCAACACTGACATAGTCCGTTGCGGTCACCTGTCGAAACAGGTCGGTCACAGATACAGGTTGAGGAATTCCTGCTCTGATCATGGCCTTCAGAAACGTTGTCTGACACAGCATGAACATCCTAGTATCATGTGGCCGAGCACCGGCTGCTTGTCACTCGCTTCGCGCTACTGCGGCCCCTTAAGGCCCGCGCGCGGTCAAGTAAGAGGTACGTGTACAACTGTTTTGACATGCGAAACACGCTTTTTGTTCACTGTGCCGCAGACCGCGCTTCTAAGCTGTATCCGCGCGGCTCCCTCCGTCGGAGGTTCGAGTCCTCCCTCGGGCACGGGTCAAGTTAGCGTTAAGTTAGCTTATGTAGTTTGTAAGCTTAGGGACCGATGACCTCAGCAGTTTGGTCCCATAAGACCTTACCACAGATTTCCAAGTTTCTAACGTGCAGCTGGTGCCAGAAATCTTTTTGCTTTGAACATTTATGTGCTGCGACTCCCACGTGTAGCGTAAGGGAACGAAACGACTAAGTCTTACATTAAAGAAGTAGCGTAGCGCTGTTTATTAACATCGCTGTTTTGTTTCGATTTTAAAGCCGGCACTGTTAAAGCGAAGTACGGGGGGTATTCAACAAACAATGCAGCACACATTTTTTTTCAGGCCGATTTCGGTTGAAAAAATGTGGAATTGGTAGTGGGACGTCGTGGAATATTCCCGCTTCAGCTCCAATAGTTTACCGAGAGAGGTGGCGCAATGGTTAGCACACTGGACTCGCATTCGGGAGGACGAGGTTCAAACCCGTGTCTGGTCGTTCTGTTTTAGATTTTCCCTGGTTTCCTTAAAATCGCTTCAGGTAAATGCCGGGATGGTTAATTTGGAAAGGGTGCGGTCGACTTCCTTCCCCACCCTTCCCTGGGCCGTTGGGCCCGATGGCCTTCGGTTTGGTCCCCTCGCCCAAATCAAGCAACCAACTCACGAAGTTGCGATATATGGCGCCTCTACACGCAGCCTTCAAAATGGTGTCTGTAACGGAGGGGTGTGCCAAACGGGTCTGTCATTGAGTTTCTTTTAGCGGAAAACCAGAGCATCGTAGGCGCTTACAGAATAATGTCTATAGAGACCCGATAGCGAATAAAAGGAAGGTGAATCGTTGGGCGAGGCGTGGTCACGATCGCAACTCGGTCGCGCAGACCTGTCGGATCCGCACGCCGGCCGGCCGCACACAGATGTGACTGGTGCTACGAAATTGAAGAAACGAATTCAGCACGTTCGTCGCCATCAAACTTCTCCTTCTCCACGACATCGCAGGGCACACAGGTCCGTGCAACCGAGAGCAGCTCACAAAACGTCAGTGGACTGTTTTTGCTCATCCACTCTACAATCCTGGTTTCGCACCTTCCGACTTCCGTCTGTTTGGCCCAATAAAGGACGAACTCCACGGGAAGCAGTACGTGGGGGTGGGGAGGTTGTTGATGCAGCGAGACGTTGGCTCAGACGTCGACCAGTGCAGCGGTACATTGCGGCCACAAAGGCCCTCCTAGTAAGGCCGTCGATTTAAACAGAGATTATGTCGAAAAATGGAGTTTTGTAGCCAAAACTGTGGGGAATAATATCGCGTATAGGAATCCTGAATAAAACAAATCCACTTTCACAAAAAAAGTGTTACATCGTATACTGAACGCTCCTTGTACATTTGCAGGAGATCCAATTCTTCGGTGTGCTTGACATCATTATAGTTGTTGTTGTTGTTGTGGTCTTCAGTCCTGAGACTGGTTTGATGCAGCTCTCCATGCTACTCTATCCTGTGCAAGCTTCTTCATCTCCCAGTGCGTACTGCAGCTTACATCCTTCTGAATCTGCTTAGTGTATTCATCTTTTGCTTTCCCTCTACGAGTTTTACCCTCCACGCTGCCTTCCAACACTAAATTGGTGATCCCTTGATGCCTCATAAAATGCCCTACCAACCGATCCCTTCCTCTAGTCAAGTTGTGCCACAAATTTCTCTTCTCCCCAATTCTATTCAATACCTCCTCATTAGTTATGTGATCTAGCCATCTAATCTTCAGCATTCTTCTGTAGCACCACATTTCGAATGCTTCTATTCTCTTCTTGTCCAAACTAGTTATCGTCCATGTTTCACTTCCAGACATGGCTACACTCCATACAAATACTTTCAGAAATGACTTCCTGACACTTAAATCTATACAAGATGTTATCAAATTTCTCTTCTTCAGAAACGCTTTCCTTGCCATTGCAAGTCTACATTTTATATCCTCTCTACTTCGACCATCATCAGTTATTTTGCTCCTCAAATAGCAAAACTCCTTTACTACTTTAAGTGTCTCATTTCCTAATCTAATTCCCTCAGCATCACCCGACTCAATTCGACTACATTCCATTATCCTTGTTTTGCTTTTGTTCATATTCATCTTGTATCCTCCTTTCAAGACACTATCCATTCCGTTCAACTGCTCTTCCAAGTCCTTTGCTGTCTCTGACAGAATTACAAAGTCATCGGCAAACCTCAAAGTTTTTATTTCTTCTCCATGGATTTTAACACCTACTCCGCATTTTTCTTTTGTTTCCTTTACTGCTTGCTCAATATACAGATTGAATAACATCGGGGAGAGGCTACAACCCTGTCTCACTCCCTTCCCAACCACTGCTTCCCTTTCATGCCCCTCGACTCTTATAAGTGCCATCTCGTTTCTGTACAAATTGTAAATAGCCTTTCGCTCCCTGTATTTCACCCGTGCCACCTTCAGAATTTGAAAGAGTGTATTCCAGTCAACATTGTCAAAAGCTTTCTCTAAGTCTAAAAATGCTAAAACGTAGGTTCTTCTAAGATAAGTCGTAGGGTCAGTATTGCCTCACGTTTTCCCATATTTCTATGGAATCCAAACTGATCTTCCCCGAGGTCGGCTTCTACCAGTTTTTCCATTCGTCTATAAATAATTCGAGTTAGTATTTTGAAGCTGTGACTTATTAAACTGATAGTTCGGTAATTTTCACATTTGTCAACACCTGCTTTCTTTGGGATTGGAATTATTATATTCTTCTTGAAGTCTGAGGGTATTTCGCCTGTTTCATACATCTTGCTCACCAGATGGTAGAATTTCGTCAGGACTGGCTCTCCCAAGGCCGTCAGTAGTTCTAAGGGAATGTTTTCTACTCCCGGGGCCTTGTTTCGACTTAGGTCTTTCAGTGCTCTATCAAACTCTTCACGCATTATAGTATAAATCGAAAATCCTTGACTTTTTTCACATTAATTCTGCAGTTGCTTAGGGCTAATAATTTTGATTTTGAAACGTATACGAGGTGTGGTTATAAAATAACGGGACTAACGCTGTAACACATTTTATACCAGGTACATACATATTTAGTTACTGTCACCCTCAATATACTGCCCTCCTCTATCCCTATAACGCCCCTTGCAAATTTTTCGATTGATGGAAACAGTGCTCCAAGTTTTCCTCTGTGAGCTCCCTGATGACCCGTGTCCCTTTTTCTTTCACTGCTTCATCGGACCGAAACCTTGTTCCTCTTGATGCAGATTTGACCTCGGGGAATAGAGAAAAGCCAGGCGAATCAGGTGAATGGTCTAACATTGGGAAGCTGTACGTCACTAGAAACCTCTTAACAGACAATGCAATATGAGCCGAAGCGTTTTTTTGATGTAGAACCCAGGTCTTGTTCTTCCATAATTCGGATCGTTTCTTTCTTATTTTCTCACGAAGTTCATCAAGGTCCCAAAGGTAGCAATGTTCATTAATAAACTGAAGCGCCAAAGAAACTGGTATAGGCATGCGTATTTTAATACAGAGATATTCAAACAGGCAGAATAAGGCGCTACGGTCGGCAATACATATATAAGACAACAAGTGTCTGGCGCAGTTGCTAGAATGGCTACTGCTGCTACAATGGCACATTACCAACATTTAATTGAGTTTGAACGTGGTGTTATAGTCGGTGAACGAGCGATGGGACACAGCATCTCCGAGGTAGCGATGATGTGGAGATTTTCCAGTACGACCATTTCACGAGTGTGCCGTGAATACCAGGAATTCGGATCAAATATCCGACATCGTTGTGGCCGAAAGAAGAACCTGCAAGAACAGTACCAAAGACGACTGAGGGGAATCGTTCAACGTGACAGAAGTGCAACCCTTCCGCAAATTGCTGCAGGTTTCAATGTTGGGCCATCAATAAATGCCAGTGTGGGAACTATTCAACGAAAAATCGTCGATATGGGCTTTCGAAGCCGAAGCCCCACTCGTGTATGCCCGATGACTGCAGGACACAAAGCTTTACGCTTCACATGCACCCGTCATCACCGACATTGGAGTGTTGATGACTGGAAACATGTTGCCTTGTCGGACGAGTCTCATTTGAAACTGTATCGAGCGGATGGACGCGTGGGGAATGGAGAAAACCTCAAGAATCCATGGACCCTGCATGTAGCAGGGAACCGTTCAAGCTCGTGGAGGCTTTGTAATGGTGTGGGGCATGTGTAGCTGGAGTGATACGTGGCCCCTGATACGTTTAGATACGACTCTGACAGGTGACTCGTATGTAAGCATATTGTCTGATCACCTGCACCAATTCATGTCCATTCTGCAATTCCAGCGGGACAATGCAATACCCCACACGTCCAGGATTGCTACTGAGTGGCTCCAGGTACACATTTCTGAATTTAAACACTTCCGCTGGCCACGAAACTCCCAACACATGAACATTATTGAGCATATCTGGGATGCCTTGCAACGTGCTGTTCAGAAGAGATCTCCACTCCCTCATATTCTTACGGATTTATGGACAGCCCTGCAGCATTCATGGCGTCAGTTCCCTCCAGCACTACTTCAGACGTTAGTCGAGTCCGTGCCACCTCATTACGCGGCACTTCTGTGGGCTCGCAGGGGCTCTACACGATGTTAGGCAGGTGTATCAGTTTCTTTGGCACTTCAGTTCATTTCCTCGTTGTTCAGGAGATATGACGTCATAAACATTGAGCTGCATCAAAATAAAACTGCAGGGAAAAATTCGCTAGACATATGGGTGGAATATGTATACAAATAAGTGTGAAATATGTTAAATAATTGTGAAATATATTTGACATGTGCGTGAGCAGGCCACAGCTAAAAAGCTCTTCCTAAATCCCTGGAACGATTCCAACGTAGTTTGATACACAAATTAGCCTTTCCAAAGCGTGAATAACGACCATTAGTTTCGCGGCCCGCTGCGGGACGTGCAGGAAGAGAATCAGCGACAGGGATGTGGATCTAGTGTCGTGCCCAGCTGCGCTAGAATTCTCGAGTGAGGATGGACGGCGCGAGCAGCCTCATGGAGGTGGTCCCACAGATTCTCGATCGGGTTTAAGTCTGGGTAGTGATCACGGGAGTATGGTAAACTCCTCGTGCTGCTTTTGGAACCACACACGTACATTTCAAGCTGTTCGACATTAGATGCCATTGTGTCGAGGACAGAACTAGCTGCTTGTAGGGGTCGACATGGTCCCCGAGGATAGATGCATGCCTACATCCACTGTGCCTTCCAGGATGAGGAGATGATTACAACATTTTCCAGACCATAACGCTCCAGTGATTGTTGCAGTGTGTTTCCCTTCATACGTTTCATGCTGTCTATGATGTTGTTGTTGTTGTGGTCTTCAGTCCTGAGACTGGTTTGATGCAGCTCTCCATGCTACTCTATCCTGTGCAAGCTTCTTCATCTCCCAGTACCTACTGCAGCCTACATCCTTCTGAATCTGCTTAGAGTATTCACCTGTTGGCCTCCCTCTACGATATTTACCCTCCACGCTGCCCTCCAGTACTAAATTGGTGATCCCTTGATGCCTCAGAACATGTCCTACCAACCGATCCCTTCTTCTAGTCAAGTTGTGCCACACCAACTCCTCTTCTCCCCAATCCTGTTTAATACTTCCTCATTAGTTATGTTATCTACCCATCTAATCTTCAGCATTCTTCTGTAGCACCTCATTTCGAAAGCTCCTATTCTCTTCTTGTCCAAACTATTTATCGTCCATGTTTTACTTCCATACATGGCTAGACTCCATACAAATACTTTCACAAACGACTTCCTGACACATCTGTCTCTTAGAACATAAAATGTTGTTCATCTGAAAAGGCCACCTGTCGTCAACCAGTGGACATCCAGTTTCGGTACTGGCGTGCCAATTCCAGCCTTCATTGCTGATGAACTGCAGTCAGCTTGTATGCATGAACCGGACACCTGCTGCAGAGACCCATAGACAGCAATGTTAGCTGATTGGTCATCGAGGAGAGACTGTTGGTGGACCTCGGTTCATCTGGATGGTCAGTTGTATTCGCTCGTACACGTCTCCACAGGCATCACTCACCCCTGTCATCTATGGCCCACGGTGCACCACAGATGCCTTGGGACCCGTTTCGGATAGCGTCATTTTGCCACGCACAGTATACTTTAACCACGGTGGCGCACGAACAATTTACAAAGTTAGCTGCTTCGGAAACCCTTGCCTCAGCCCCAAAGCCAACGATCGTGCCCTTTTGAACGTCAGATAAATCGCTCCGTTTCCGCATTACAATAAGCACACTGTTTTCCGCGTCCTCCCGATACACTACTGCTGCCACTTGCCATCTGCGACTGGTTATTGCACACTGATGCCGAACACGGTGGTGGTCACAATACTGTGCAGCTACGATCTGGAAAAAATTACAGTGATCGACCAGAACATTGTGACCGGCGACCTACTATCGATATAAACCTGTCCAGGTGATAGCAGCGTCACCTGCCAAGAAGTGATTGCATGCACGGTGCACATAGCATCAGTGAGCTTGCTGCTCGCGTATTGAATGGGGAAGACGCGCGGTGTATCTGAGTTTGACCGAGGACAGGCTGTGATGGCTCGGAGGTTCGGCACGAGCATTTCGGAAGCTCCACAACTTGTTGGCCGTTTGAGGAGTGCTGCGGTGAATGACTTTAATACGTGACAAACACAAGGTGAAACTGCATAGGGCGACCATCGCTCATTACAGGTGTCAGACATCATCGACTGCGCATAATGCAGTGAACGCTCCTAACAGTGGGTGTCTGCAGCCTGCGATCCGTGCCTGTGCCAATGTTAATACCACAACATCGGCTACTACGACCGAAATAGGCACGTGACCATTGCCACTGGTCGTGGGCGCAGTGGCAGAGAGTTGCACAGTTTGACGAATCCCAACACCTTCTTCATCATTCTAGTGGGAGGGCACAAATCTGTCATCTTCCAGTGGAACAGTTCCTCGATACCTGTATTGCAGGATGGAGACAATCTGGCAGCGGCTCCATTATGCTCTGGAGAATATTCACGCGGTCGTTAATAGGTCCAATAGAACTCGCGCAAGGCGTCAAGGAGAGGCATACACTGATTGCAGACCCTTCATGACGATCACGTTTCCTGATGGCAGTAGCATTTTTCGGCTAAATAATGCGCCATGTCACAAGGCCAGGAAGGTGGTAGAGTAGTCTGAGGACCACAGTGACGAGTTAAATTTGACGTGCTGCCCCCCCCCCCCCCCCAATTCGCCGGATCTGAAACCAATTGAACACATCTGGGATGTGATCAGAGGTCGTAGCCCACCTCCCTGGAATTTGCAGGAATTGGGTGACTCGTGTGTAGAGATGTCGCGCCAGTTTCCTCCGGCGATCTCCCGAGGCCGCACCGTTTCCGTGCGATGCTGCATCGTCTGACAACCCTACCACAACAAAGGTCAAAAATTAATTACGATTCTAGTCTTGCTCACGCTGCTAAATATTGCATTTTCGGGCAACAACAAAGTTATATTATGTGGCAGGTGTCATTAGAGCACAGTTAATAAAGTCATTTCTTGAAATAATGGATAAATTAGGCACTCATCTTTTCGTGTTTCCTACGCTGGTCTCGTTGTGAACTCGTGGCTCAATCGTCGAAAATCTAGGTAGTGGTGATTCCGAGCTCGGATGCAAAGAGGCCTAGGTGTTATTCTGCGATATTCAAAAGTTTTACAGATGTGTTTCATAAACCATTTGCCGGCCTGAGTGGCCGTGCGGTTGTAGGCGCTACAGTCTGGAGCCGAGCGTCCGCTCCGGACGCAGATTCGAATACTGCCTCGGGCATGGATGTGTGTGATGTCCTTAGGTTAGTTAGGTTTAAGTAGTTCTAAGTTCTAGGGGACTGATAACCTCAGAAGTTAAGTCGCATAGTGCTCAGAGCCATTAGCCATTAGCCATAAACCATTCTCGAAGATTAAACTTTTGCAAGTTAGGACAATGGTGATGTAAAAAAGTAATCAGCACTCCGAATTTAAGTTACACTACCTTTTTTTATTACTTTTGTTGCAATATCACGTAACTCGTTCCAAAACATCACTTCACAACATAAAACATACTTGAAAGTATCTTCCTCACTGTTAAAGTTCACATTTCATAAACTGACTACAATTTGCGTCTTTTTAACATGACGACCAAAGCTTGACACTCTAATAACCGCTTAAGCGTCCAAAAATCAGAGTTACAAGTACATCAATGATCACAGTGACAAAAGAAAGAATACACATAAGAATAATATCAATGCAATATATACATATCGATGTATCGAAGTACCTCTACATTAATAAAATCAAATCTGAATGTTGCCACAGAAATATGTTAACTATTTTACAGAAACACAGTAGAATATTGCTGGTATCGAGAGATTGAGGTGAGGTGCCGTAATGGTTACGTAATTCAAGTACCATTACAATGGCCACTGTTATCCGTGCCAAAGGTGGACATATTGGCTATTAGGTAGGTGTTCATAATGTATTGGCTGATCACTGTATGTGGGGTTAAGAACCAATAGGCTCCTATTGGAGTGGGGGTGATACTGCGGAGAGAGAAGGGAGGAGGAGGAAGAGGAGGAGGAGAAAAAGACTGACAGACAGAGAGAGGGAAGGAGAAGATGGGCACAGATAGGAGGGAGGAGGCGATGGAGAGAGAGAGGGAGATGGACAGGGAAAAGGGAGACGAGGAGATGGACTGAGGAAGGAAAGATTGTCGCACAGATGACAAAATGGTAGAAATCGAAATAAATTACAGACGGATAAAGAAACAATTAAAATCGCTCAAAAGAGGAAAGGCGCTCGACCTGATGGGATACCAGTTCGATTTTACACAGAGTACGCGAAGGAACTTGCCCCCCTTCTTGCAGCGGTGTACCGTAGGTCTCTAGAAGAGCGTAGCGTTCCAAAGGATTGGAAAAGGGCACAGGTTATCCCCGTTTTCAAGAAGGGACGTCGAACAGATGTGCAGAACTATAGACCTATATCTCTAACGTCGATCAGTTGTAGAATTTTGGAACACGTATTATGTTCGAATATAATGACTTTTCTGGAGACTAGAAATGTACTCTGTAGGAATCAGCATGGGTTTCGAAAAATACGGTCGTGTGAAACCCAGCTCGCGCTATTCGTCCACGAGACTCAGAGGGCCATAGACACGGGTTCACATGTAGATGCCGTGTTTCTTGACTTCCGCAATGAGTTCGATACAGTTCCCCACAGTCGTTTAATGAACAAAGTAAGAGCATATGGACTATCAGAGCAATTGTGTGATTGGATTGAAGAGTTCCTAGATAACAGAACGCAGCATGTCATTCTCAATGGAGAGGAGTCTACCGAAGTAAGAGTGATTTCAGGTGTGCCGCAGGGGAGTGTCGTAGGACCGTTGCTATTCACAATATACATAAATGGCCTTGTGGATGACATCGGAAGTTCACTGAGGCTTTTGCGGATGATGCTGTGGTGTATCGAGAGGTTGTAACAATGGAAAATTGTACTGAAATTCAGGAATATGGTGCAGGGAATGGCAACTGAATCTCAATGTAGACAAGTGTAATGTGCTGCGAATACATAGAAAGAAAGATCCTTTATTACATAGCTACAATATAGGAAGTCAGCAACTGGAAGCAGTTAATTCCATAAATTGTCTGGGAGTAGGCATTAGGAGTGATTTAAAAGGGAATGACCATATAAAATTAATCGTCGGTAAAGCAGATGCCAGACTGAGATTCATTGGGAGAATCCTAAGGAAATGCAATCCGAAAACAAAGGAAGTAGATTACAGTACGCTTGTTCGCCCACTGCTTGAATACTGCTCAGCAGTGTGGGATCCGTACCAGATAGGGTTGATGGAAGAGATAGAGAAGATCCAACGGAGAGCAGCGCGCTTCGTTACAGGATCATTTAGTAATCGCGAAAGCGTTATGGAGATGATAGATAAACTCCACTGGAAGACTCTGCAGGAGAGACGCTCACTAGCTCGGTACGGGCTTTTGTTAAAGTTTCGAGAACACACCTTCACCGAAGAGTCAAGCAGTATATTGCTCCCTCCTACGTATATCTCGCGAAGAGACCATGAGGATAAACTCAGAGAGATTAGAGCCCACACAGAAGCATACCGACAATCCTTCTTTCCACGAACAATACGAGACTGGAATAGAAGGGAGAACCGATAGAGGTACTCAGGGTACCCTCCGCCACACACCGTCAGCTGGCTTGCGGAGTATGGATGTAGATGTAGATGTAGATGTAGAAAGACGAGGAGATGGACAGAAAGAGGGGAGATGAGCAGATGTTCAGAGAAGGGAAAGAGACGAACGGGGAGAGAGTGGAGAAGACAGACAGAGAGAGGTGTGAGGAGTAGGTGGACAAAGAGAGGAAGCTGGGGGAGATGGAATTAGAGAGGGCAAAGGAGACGTACAGAGGGTGAAAGAGATCGACAGAGGGGGTGAACGAGGATATGGTCAGAGAGAGAGAGAGGCAAGGATGAGATGCACTAACAGAAAACTGGAATAAATACACATCCAGGCAACCACGGTACTGAACTAGTAGCAGATAAATAAGATCGCAGGTTCGAATCCTGCCTCGGGCATGGATGTGTGTGATGTCCTTAGGTTACTTAGGTTTAAGTAGTTTTAAGTTCTAGGGGACTGATGACCCAAGAAGTTAAGTCGCATAGTGTTCAGAGCCATAAATAAGAGGTAAACAGCAGCTATACAGTAAAACAGAAAAGGCAGCACCTTTTTTCAAATAAGTAGCTTTCTTACTAATTTACTTGATAAAAAAATGAAATGAAATGACGGTACGGCAGTGTTGGACGGGAGGTCCCATTCGGGTCCGACCACCGAGTGCAAGTCTTATTTCCTTATTTCGGTCGGCATCACATTGCGCAACTCGCGGCCTGTGATGAGAATGAAATGATGACGATCACAACACGACACCCAGTCCACAAGCTGAGGAACTCGCGAACCTGCTGGGAATCAAACCCGAGGCCAGTGCGTGGGAAGAATCAAACCCGAGGCCAGTGCGTGGGAAGCAAGCACATTACCAGCCAACTGAGCAGGCGGACATTTACTTGATTAAAGCTGGTGTAAGTATTAATAGGATTAAGGAGTTTACTGTTAAAAATATAGTACAAAGTTACAGCAACGTCTTTGTCCCGTGTTAATGTATATTGTCACTTGTTCCACGTCCCTGGAGGTTTTGCGGGACATTTTGAATGAATGAATGAATGAATCGGGAGAGGGGAAAGGCTGTGTACTTATGTGCATTCGCCTCCCTCGCTTTCTCAGAAGAAAATGATCTTGACAAATCAGACTTGCTTTCTGCCCTCACCGCACAGACAGACATTAGTATCAGTTTGAAGAAACCTGGAATATGTAATGGATACTTACTATTAACAAGGGTAAGCAAGAATTGTCATGAAACCTTATAACTAATGTGAGTTGCCCTTCCCTGTCCCCCCCCCCCCCCCCCCCCCGTCCCAATAGAGCAGGCCCTGAGCACGCTGTTGTCGGCAGATCTATTTTCACAATCATAGCACTTAGACACATAGTGATAATGCTGAATGAACACTTCTATTTTATATCATCTAAATTATGACATTGTCAAAGCTGTAAGAGCTAGTTGCTATCATAGTTTTGAATCAGCTGTGTGATACAGGTACTGCCGGAGTTTTCTAACTAATGCTTTTAACAAAAGTTTGTCATACTGAGACTCGAGCCTGAATTTCTCACATACTCCGAGCGGCTGCCTCGACAGCCTCAGTTATCTGTGCGTGCTTCCGAGACCGATGCGAATCTCCGTATGCCACAGCATCTACACCACCGTTGCTCGCAGCTTACCTGGATTTCTGAAACGAGGTTAATGGAACAAACGTGGTCGACAACAGAATTATTGTCATTGTGTCCATCCAAACCTCCATATGCCACACTGTCTACACCCCCATTGCATGCCAGCCTACTTGGATTTCTGCAACAAGACTAATGAGACAAACATGAGGAAGGATGGTATTATTGTTGTTTTCCCTATGCTGAAATACTTGTTATTGTAATGTTCCTTCAGAAATGCATGGATGTCTAAAGTAACAGATATTGGTAATGAGCTTCAGCTGTAGTAATATTAATCCTGCTACAGGAATCCAGGTAATGGGGAGTGGACACTGTGGCATACGGAGGTTTAGATCAGTCCTGGAAGCCTACACACACAGCTGAGAAGGTCGAGACAACTACTTGCGAAAAGCAGGAAGTCTGGGTTCGAGTCTCGGTATGGCACAAATCGTCATGTGTCACCGACACATATCATTTCCGTTCCTAATGCAACAGATGTCAAAATATTCACAATTGCAATAAACTTTCATTACAGTACTACAACTGCAGATCATCACCAATATCACACATTGTAATAATAAAAATGTTTTTAACAGATGTATTACTTGGTACTGCAGTTTCTTATAAGTTACATTAAAGGAATGTAAACAAATTATTATTATTTTAAAACATTTTTATTATTTTTACTTATTATTATTATTATTATTATTACTACTCACATATGGGCCACTAGAGGACATGTGAAGTGTGCACCTGATGTGAGATTTTCTCAGGTGCCATGCTTCTTTCACCTTCTCACTATGCATTGTCTTTCTTTTTTCCAATCAAATCATTCCTATACATTTTAAAATGTCTACAGATGGCTAAATAAATTTCTTCACCTCTTGGTTCACTTTCCACTTCAGTACTTTGTAGCAAAATGTTTGTGTGTCCTGTATATCAGAGCTTGTTATGCCAGCATCCTCTTAGTTTTCCTGATTTCAGTTCTCGACTTCATATTCTTGACGTTTTCTGTGAACTCTGTTTAGTTTGTTGAGTGGCTGCCATTCTCTTCATATGCCCACAAAATTTCAATCAACACTTCTTCGTGTCAAGTGCTACGACAGAATATCAGTTCGGTCTCTTCTCTACTCTGCAGTCTGTAGTCTTCTGTAGTCTTCTTCTGTCTTATTAGGCCCTACAATTTTTCTGACGGTTATTCTCCCTAATTTCTTGATATTTTCTAGTGCACCTTTCTGATCCATGACTAACATTTCTGATGTGTACAAAGTATCTAGTTTGTTGACAGTATTACAACATCTCACTTTTACCATATGTGATTCACATGATTTAATATAATTTTTCTCAATCTTCCAGAATGCCCTAGTCACCTTTTTATTTCTGTGTTTGTAATCTTCTTTCCATATCCTATTTGCCTATATTGTTTCTCCAAGATATTTAAAGTGTTTTATTGTTGTTATTATTAAAGTTTATAGTATTTTTAGAATGTTAAAAGTAGTTGTGACAGAATGCTATATTGGGGGTGAGGGGGCAAAAATTGTGAACCCACCCACAACATGGTTGACATGACCCTTCTGGCTCTTGAACATCCTGAACTCAAAATCATCATCTACATTTCCATTAACGTGTACAAATTCAAGCAACTGCAAGTTCTTCCTGTGGGGTAGGAATGGGAAGAAGAGAAGCTGTATCACGTCAGACCAAAAACTAGATTGGGTCTGTCCAGCACTCCATGTTAACAGAAACTGCAGAATACACCACCTTAGTAGCCAATAAAAATTTTGAAATTATAATGGAAAAGCACTGCTTATTTCACGAAAATTGGTTCAGAAGAAAGAGTTATGCAAACTTGCACTATTCACTACGCTGCTTTGTTTCGAAATTTTCACAGGCTTCTAGTTTTCCAGTGAAAAGAGCCATTCATTTGGGGCAAAGAAACTGTTGGAAAGGTTCCTGTCAGTGGTGGGAAATAAAAAAAAATTGTTCTAATATTTTTTATGATCAAAGCAAGCAACATGTGCAAGATTCTATGTATGCACACCAATTTTTTTTTTAAATATTTACAATTTTGGCCCTCTGTATGGTTTATTTTGGCTCTCCTTATGAAATTATAGCTACTACACTGCTGAAATTGTGCATAAATGGTGAAAATGTAAAACTGAATTCTTCATTTATGTGTGTTATCGAATGATGGTTGAGGTAGGATTCACTACGTTTTCTGGCACCTCCTATATTAAAACGAAGAAATACATTGTGATCAATATTCAGCATTAAACTGCAGGTTCTTCAATAACTGACTTTCCAGGACAGTTCATGGGTCAGGAAGGAAATAATACATCCAGTAGTATCAAAACCAGTAAAGCAAATTGGTGTCCAAACACCACTTAGTATGCAAAATGAAAATTTCACTCTACAGCAGAGGATGTGCTGATATGAAATTTTGTGGCAGTTTAAAACTGTGTGCCAGACCGAGACTCAAACTTGGGGCCTTTGCCTTTCGCAGGCAAGTGCTCTACCATCTGAGCTACACAAGCACAACTCACAACTGTACTCACAGCTTCAATTCTGCCAGTACCTCGTCTCCTACCTTCCAAACTTCACAGACGCTCTTCTGCAAACCTCCTGGAAGAAATGATATTCCAGAGACATGGCTTAGTCACAGCCTGGGGGATGTTTCCAGAATGAGAATTTCACTCTGCAGCAGAGTGTGTGCTCATATGAAACTTCCTGGCAGATTAAAACTGTGTGTCTGACCGAGACTCGAACTCAGGACCTTTGCCTTTCACGGGCATGTGTGTGAGGTCCCCAAATTCGAGTTCAGTCTGGCACACAGTTTTAATCTACCAGTAAGTTTCACCCATTAGTATGGTTTCTAATGAAGAGATTAACACCAACTATAGTCAGGATATACAGTACATTCTTTGACAAACTATTTAGAAATCAGTATTTGTGTACATTTGTTATATCATTCTTGAACATATTTCCTTTTAAGTGCATTCTCACTTACAAAGTAACTTCCTTGTCTATTTAAATGGCTAGTCTTACCACAATAATGGGATTAAAATATTAAAAACAAAATTTTAAGAAATGAAGGCAGGCTGCCTCTCTGCTATGGATAAGACAAAGTAGACACACAGGTACAAAGATCTGACACCAACTTTCCGATCTTCATTCTTTTTTATACTTAATTTCAAAAACTAGTGATTATCCAATCTTTATGTGTGTCTATACATTACGTATACTACATCTGTAAGTAAGTGACACTCTGTTTCCATTTATTCTACACAAATGATGAAGTACTTCTTTTACCATTACATCTCACATGATCCTACACTTTTTTCTGTCAATGTCATACAATCTGCTTTTGTAAGGAAGTAGATAGTTTACAGTGATGAAATATCCAGTATGGAATACAATTTATGTTTAATATCCAGTTGACTTGTGGTTCGTAAGAGATGATGCATAACATTAGCCCTTTATGTTAGGACAATAAAATAGCTCCCTCGTATTTGTGAAAAGGATTTGAGTAGAACCTGTAAAACCTAAATCAAATCCTTTTCACAAATACGAGGGAGCTATTTTATTGTCCTACCATAACTGGACCATCACACTCCAAAAATGAGGACTATCACACTGATCCAACAACAGTAGAAGCAGATAACTAGTACTGAAGCCATCACATTGTAAAAAACAGGAAGATCACAATTTGTCAACAGAAAAAAATCAACTGGTGCAACATTAAATGTAACAACTAAACCATCATACACATCACCAAAAGAATATGAAATACATCAAAGTATGAAAACCGGCAACTCCAAATGTTGCAAAAGAACAAAGGAAACACAGTGGACCCCACAGAGAGTTCAAGCAGCTCCCCACTTATCAAAAGACTTTTTACTCCACAGCCAACGAAAGAGAAGAGGAACAAGATAAATAATAATGAACACAATGTACTCACATACCAGTCTCCAACTAAAACAGATTTTCAACAACTCAGAAGTCATCAAAAGGAAAATAACATTAAAGTCTTGCTGCAAACCTTCAATACACAGGCTACAAAAAATTAAAAGTAGAGGTTTTCCTGAAAGAAACATAACCAGATGTATTATGCCTTAGTAAGCATAGGCTAAATGAAACAGAATTTCGCAATCTAATAACATTTCTATGAAGGATAAAAACAGCCAAACAACTGCACCAATTTTATTTCATTGACCTTGTCTTGATTATCAACTAAGGGTATTTTCATCAAAACAACCTTTGAAAACCATACTGTTGTTATTCTCTTGATTTAGAAATTTTTTATAGGTAATTGTAATTTATTGTGATGAAGATACCTTTAGCTGGTATCGAAACCAGGCCAATGCAATAAAATTTGTGCAGTCAGTTGGTGGTTTCTCCCTTTGTTAAAAGAGTTGCTAAATGTCAGCCATCAGAGGCTATGATCTGATTAATTATTTCTGTAGGTCATAACATAAAGGTGAGGTGTTGCTAGTCCTCAAAATACTGAATACTGTAAATGTATAAACCTTGCAGCATGTATTGAAAAATATTCAGAAATTACTCACACAGTGAGTGAAGAACTAAGAATTTTCTTTGTATAGAGGTCTCTAAGAGGTAATATTGCAACATTTCTTTAAATAACTTGCAAAATTAACACTGAAGTTTAAAATGAATGACGTAGTGTATGGAGACTACAACATAGATATGCATAAAGAATCAAAATTAAAACAAGAATTAAAAGAAACATCATTATACTGTAATATTAAAATAATAATAAACAAACCTACAAGACCAATGGATCAGTCAGACCTTAATTGATGACATTATCACAAATATTAAACACAGTGCATGTGAAGCAAAAGTTCTGCAAACAGCAATGCCTGAATGTCTTGGTGTAATGTTTTGTATCTACAAAAATAGGAGCTCAAAAACAGAAATAAAGCAAAATAAGAGGGAAGTCACGATTATAAATCTACAAAACATGAACGTTTTTAAAATAAGACTGAGAAAAGAAGACCGACCTGAAACAGTGCAAGCTCAAAGCACAAATGAGAAGTATGATGCATTTCTTAACACACTAATGCATCATTTTTATACAGTCTTCCCAAAAATGATCTTTCACAAACAGCAAGATCATAGAAGGCAATGTATTACCCAGTACCAAAGAAATAATTGAACTCTACACTAGAGTGAAGCATGTCAGAACATTTGCCATATAAACACTATGAGGAGAAGAAGAGGCAATCAGTGACAGAGGATAACCCAGTTCAATAAACAGATCCAGTGGAAATTCAAATTACAATAGTAAAACAGCATACACATAATGAACACAGAAAGCTGCAGTCAAAAGAGTGTAAATAGTAGACATTTCATTAAGTCAATGAGAATTGAGAACAATATAGTTGGAGATGGAACAAAAATTGCTAATATAGATGACTACAATTTTATAGATGCTGTGCAAAGATTGAAGGGGTAAAGAAATCATCATGGATCAAAGCATCCTAGAACATATGGGTAGGTTCCCACTCAATGTTCCTAGAACCAGTAACAAAAACAGAAGTCATAAAAATAATGCAGAAAACATCTGAGAAGTCTACAGGAGATAATGAAATATCAAGTTTTCTAATCAAGCTTGTGACTGAAGAAATAATTAACCTCTTCTGGGTATAGCAAACTGCTCATTGAGAGGAGAATTTCCAGAAAAATTAAATATAATTAAAGTAGTACCGTTATATAAGAAAAGTGACACAGATGATCTGAATAACTACAAACCAGTACCGTCAATCTCTGGTTATTCAAAAATACTAGAGATGATCATGTATAGTAGAATGACCAAATTCCTAGAGAAACATAGGATTTTAATTCCATCACAAAATGGTTTTCTAAAAGGGAAATCTACAGAAGCCACTATCTCATGTATAACAGGATCTGTTATAGTTGCATTACACAAAAGGAACTTTGTATCCAAGGTATCTCAATTTGTCTGAAGTTTTTGACATAGTCACACATACAACACTAACTATAAAACTTAGCTATGGCATATGAGGACATGCAGTACAATGGATAAAATCATACGTCAGTAAACTAAGCAGTATGTGACGACAAAATCTGAATGCAGATCAGGAATATTATATATCAAGGATCTGTACTCGGGCCACTTCTATTCAACCTATTTATACACTGTGGTAACAAAAGTCATGGGATTGCAATATGCACATATGGAGATGGTGGTACTATCATGTACACAGTGTACTCAGGTGATTCATGTGATAAGGTTTCTGATGTCAATATGGTCGCATAATGGGAATTAACAGACTTTGAACATGGAATAGTAGCTGAAGCTAGACAATCCATTTTAGAAATATTTTGGGAAAACAATATTCTGAGATCCATATCGTCAAGAGCATGCTGAGAATACCAGATTTCAGGTATTACTTCTCACCATAGCCAACGCAGTCACTGACGGCCTTCACTTGATGACCGAGAGCAGCGGCGTTTGTGTAGACTTGTCAGTGCTAACATACAAGTAACACTGTATGAAATAACCACGGAAAACAATTTTGGTATGAAAAAGCATCCATTAAGACAGTACAGTGAAATTTGATGTTACAGAGATATGACAGCAGACAACCAACGTAAGTGCCTTTGCTAACAGCACAACTTTGACTGCAGCACCTCTTCTGGACTTGTGATCATATTGGTTGGATCCTAGATGACTAACAAACAGTGGCTTGGTTAGATCACCTCCAATTTCAGTTGGTAAGAGCTGATGCTAGGTCATTTGCAGCTATTCATAGACTTCCAAGTTTCTACAAAAGGACGGAATTTTTATGGATGACAATGCATCCTGTTACCAGACAACATTTGTTCACAATAGGTCTGAAGAACATTCTAGACAATTCAAGTGAATGTTTTGGCCACCCAGATTGCCTGACATGAGTCCCATTGAACATAAACGGGATATAATTGAGAAGCCAGTTTGTGCACAAAATCCTGCAGCAGCAACACTTTTGCAATTATGGATGGTTATAGAGGCATTGTGGCTCAGTATATCTGCATGGGTTTCCCAGCAACTTACAGAGTCCATGTCACATCAAGTTGCTGCACTAAGCCTGGCAAAAGGAGGTGTGACATGATGTTAGGAAGTATCCCATCACTTTGACAATTTCAAAGTCAGCAAGAAGGATGAAAAAATACTGTTGCTGCTGACATGACATTAGCAAATGTAGAAAAAAATTTGGAGTACTGGAAAGAAGTCTCTTCACATGGACAACACAGTAGAGTGGGTCACATAAAAGACTTAATCATAAATCTAAAAATGACAATGTTCGTGATGTTCATGAATAGAGAAAAGGAAGATCACATAGATACCTCCATAGAGGAAACAAGATTGGAAGAAGTTACCTCTATATAATTTTTGGGAATTACAATCGAAAATAAGCTCCAATCGAGACAACATATAGACAATGTCCGATGTAAATTAAGCAATGTAATAATTATTGTGAAACAGCTTGCACATTATGCTAAAAAAAAACTTCTATGTACAGTGTACCAAGCTCCATTTGAACCATATTTACAGTATGGAATTATTGTTTGGGGAAATCTATCAGCAATAATACAAAAAGAACTTTTGTATTGAAAAAAAGCCCATTAGGACTCCTGAGGAACATCCTTACATAGTCAAAAAATATTGACTTTTCCATCTATATCCATATACAGAAAAATGACTTCATTAATCAAAGGCAATACATTGGGCCTACTAGAAAAAAATGCAGATGTTCATTCCTATGAGATAAGAAATACAGGCTAGCTATGAAGTATACCACACAGACAGAAAGCTGCTAATAAAGGTCCCAGGTACGCAGATATACAACTCGTAAAGCATCTTCCTAACAGTCTACACTCTCTAAGCATCTACAGGACAGTATGAGTGAAAGGACATTCCAGAAACTTCTAAAAGATTAATTAATGCAAAAATAATTTTATGTTGTAGAGGAGTACAGAGGAGTATATGTGTAAAGAATGAGGAATACTGTTATTACTTGTATGTACATATTGTAATCACTAGAATATATTGTAGTATGTAGTATGTAAATAACTTAAAGACCTAAATATAAATCGAGAGAAAAATGCATGTAACATCACTATCATTGTTTCTGATTTGATGTTTTATGTTGTAATATGTAGGCTAAATATGTTAAGATATTAAGTTAAGTTGATTTGTCCTACATTACAAATCCACATTCTGCACATGATGTAATCAGATGGGACCAAATAAAACCAACCAATCCACAGTAGCACCTCACTTCATCCTTCCTTCAGATAATAATACTCCCCAGCAGCAAAATATCTATGAAATCACAGTGTCAACCTTGCGTGTTACCAGAAAACTTCAAGTCATTATTTTTATGCAGCATCTGCCCCTAATTACCTTTCTTGTGACAGTCTTGACTGACAGCATATGCCTGGAGTCAAAACTCACTGCACAGGGATCCATGTCCTATATATTGCCATTTAGAGTACGCCCTTTCACTGGTTAAAAAAAAATTAAGATTGTTCCTAACACATGACCTAAGTCTTCCCAATAAATAAGAAATTAATTTACACTCACAACTGCAAGTGTGCATGCAATGTTTTCAAATAAACGGCTTTTCTATGGTAAATTGTGGCACTGATTCAAATCCACCTCAAATTAAAGTAATAGTTTTATCTTTCACAGTATTAAGAAAAATGTTGTTGTTGACAAGCCAGTGGTGAGACAACAAGGACAAAAATCTCCCTTTTGATGTTTCAGCATAATTATACTGTTACAGATATAGTTCTATCCAAGAGCAACGATATGATAGTTTGTGGGGTGAGGCAAGACCTCGGGGTATGAAGTATTTTTAAAACTTTGGAAGATGAATGGCTACTTGTAAGTAGGATGGAAGGATGAGGACAACACAAACACTCAGTCCCCGGGCAGAGAAAATCGGCATCGAACGCGGGACCCTGCAATCCAGAGATAGTAACGCTAGCCACTAGACCACAAACTGCGGACGCTCCCGAGTACAGGTGCCCTTGGTGCTATCCCTATATCTCTCTTGTAACAGTTAATCTAAGCTTAGAATTGAAGAAAGTAATAAACCAGTATAAATGAAAATCAGAGACAGTACATTTAAAGTGGCAGCATTCAATATATTTTTGTTTCTGTCCATGAAATCACATTTAGAATTCTCAATTTCCTGCATTGTGCGCTAGTGCAATGTCCAGCTGTCCAAAACCATAGCCTATCCCACCACAAAAAACAGTTGGACATTGGACTAGCGCACAGGAGAATAAGAGTTCGAATCCCCAACCAGCTGTCCTGATTTAGGTGTCTGTGGTTTTCATAAGTTGCTAAAAGCAAAAGCTGCAATGCTAACTTTAAAAAAGCTTGTGACCAATAACCTATCTGATGACCACATCAGTAACAGGTCGGGCCTGGTGAGTTAACAGGTGAGTGCACGCCTGGGAACCGAAAGGTCACGGGATCAAATCTACATCGGACCGTGAATTTTTCATTCCATGTTACACTGTAGATCCTCCTTCCCCTGTTGGACAAATAGGGGAGCTTAGGAACACGTAAGTTGCCAAAGTGGCGTCCTATAGAAAGACTTGCAACAGGCCATTGAGCCCCAAGAAATTATGATTATTATCAGTGATAGGGTGTTAGACCCTAATTTTCCTTCTACTTCCAAACTCAACAATGGACTACTGATCACTGACATTATTTTCCTTTCTTGCGCTATTAATTGCTATCACAGCTGCCTCCAAATCAAGTGCTGCAGGTGGAAGATATCCTGTCAGTAAACATTGAATTCAAGAACCTCTGAGAGCAAATGAATATAAATAATGGACATGGATGCAAAACATTCATTCAACTTTTAGTGTCAGTAATTTAACCAAAAAAGCCTTCCAAGGACGCAGTACAGTATCATGTTTGATTCCATGGGATTCAATGTGCCCCATGACCATGATGTAATCCATACAGAAAGGGGGTCAGCATCGGTTGTAAGATCATGCCTGAGTCAGATTGGAATGTATGTTGTTATAATTATGCTCAGTCTACGTGACTACTTATAATTCACTTATGACAGCTGCACTGTCAGTTGAAATCTAGATCTGCAAAGCAGTAAAAGAATAGGTGACATTATGACCAATATTGACCTTCTTTCTGCCCTATAATACAGAGTGACACAAAGTTTCATATTACCACTAATTACTGCTTGCCTCCCATATCCTTTGCGAAAGGGGTTCCCAGACTGTAGTATGCGTACCACTGGTGGTACACAGAGACTCAGGTGGTTTCATACAAATAAACAAAACTTTCATTGACATGGCTAGCCACAGTTCAGGGAAAGATGCCTTCAAAAGAAAACTCTGTGTTCTTTCTGGATGAAAATAAAAGTAGATTACTCTTCTCTTTTCAAACAAGGAATCCTGCTTTTCGTGCCATTTGTTACTACTTACATACGTGAAAGTGGCTTTTCTGTGTTTTCATACATTAAAAATAAACACAGAAAGAGACTTAATGTTGAAGAAGATTTGAGAGTTGAGCTGAGCTCAATCAAGCCAGACTTCGGAGCTCTGGTTACAGATAAACAGCAACGTGCTTCCAACAGAAACACGTACCTGTTGTTTCATTAGAACATAAAATTGATAGCTGACTGATTACTGATTTTGAAGTCTGATTTATCACCAAAGCTTGATTTGATTCTGAAGTTTTTTGCTTCCTGGATTCTAATTTATTATACTCCACCTTCCACAACTGGCTTATATTATTAGTGATGTAAAAGTTTACTAAATATTTTAAATGACGTTTCTTTCTTCACTCTTATTGATTATTTGTACCAAAATCAGCTTATTTCATTTTGTGTTATTTGTTACAGGTAAGACCACATGTGAAGATGAACGACTCCATAATATAGTGCTCCCATGGAACCCTATTACTTGTGTGCATCTCATTTCTACCAACAAAGTAGTTAATAGGTATGAAACAAAAGCTGTATGTACGTTGTCAGCAATGAGCAAGATGGTCGAAGTTATCCCGCTCCCCCATACTGTTCCCCCCTCCTACAACAGTTGCCGCTCACCACCCCTTGCGCCTACCTCTAGGTTCGTTGCCCCTATGACAGCTGCTGCTCACAATCCCTTCAAAAGTAAACAAACTATGGTACTACATCTAAATTTCTAAAACTATCAAGTTGGACTCAGTCACAAAACATCTGCTTTATGATACTGTTCATGTTTCTACATCTATAGCTACAATTATATTTTGCAAGCTACAATACATTGGGCAGAGGAACATCACTATGATATGGGGCAGAGGAACATGACTATGATATGGGGTAGACGAACATGACTATGATATGGGGTAGACGAACATGACTATGATATGGGGCAGAGGAACATGACTATGATACGGGACAGAGGAACATCACTATGATATGGGGCAGAAGAACATCACTATGATATGGGGCAGAAGAACATCATGTACCATTATCAGTACATTCACCCTCCACCTCAACCCCTTCGTGCTTCATCTGTGATTTATGCAAAGGAAGAATCACTATATGGAATAAGTCTCTGTATATGACAAAATTTCTCTGATTTGAGAGTCTTATCTCTGATATTTTATTTCACATAGGAATTGCTTCAAGGCAGTCATTTGTTTGTTACTAATTGCTTGTCATGAATACATTTATTTTATTTATTTATTTATTCATCCATCCTTTGACCACACAACTCAACAATATAGACTGTTGTTACATACATTACAGATATAAGATATACATATATAAAACATGTACAGACTTGGATCAGATTAGGCAAGGACATGGCAGGAAGATGGTCATTTCCTTTTGCATAAAATCATCTCAGCATTAATCTTAGCAACTTTTGGAAACTGTGGAATACTCGAGTCAGAGTAGCTGGACATGGGTTTGAACAAGCACATCCTGAACAATGAGGCAAATTAAAAAAGAGCAAGTACACTGCTAATTAATTCAAAAGTAATCACCTGTGAGACAGGATCACCAAATGGTCGATACCTGAATAGGAAAATTTTTGCGGCGGCCTACGGAACCACAATTGTACCCAGGTGTGCACTTCTCTGTCCAAAGCAAATTATGGCTACGAATGTCTTTCTTCAAGGCTCCAGAAATATGGAAACTGCGTGGGGAGAGATCGGGACTGGTGAATGCGTAAGGGCCTCCCAGTGAAAGTTCTGCAGTGTAGTCAAAACAAACTAGGCAATGTGTTTTTGAATGGCCCCATGTATGAGGACTGGATTTCTATTCTCAAAAAATGAATGATTAATAGAACATTTTATCCACTGTTTAAAGGGACTTGGTGATTATGTTGTGTATCTGTGTCACACTGAGGTGTAGTGCAGAATTCTGTAAAAGTTACTTCACATGCCATAATGATGTGTACAGAAATGTCCAGAAAGAAGAACAGGATTCAGTCCAGAAATTTTGCAACTACATAAGAAGCAACATTCTATACAAATGAGAATAGGAGGTCTAGGTTGGCTACGGGAAGAGAAGCTGTAACTGAAAGTATGTCACAGCTGGGGCACTAAACTAAACTTTGTTGTGATGGCAAAAATTTGATGTGCAAACAGAGCTCATACACATATACTGCATCCACACACAGAACAAGATCTCTAAAATGAAACTATAACCAAACACTAATAAAAATATCTCAGTGAACTGCTGATGACACAGATCTGAAAAATACTTTACATTTCAAGCAACGGCCAGCTTCATTTGGCAAATGATGTAGGACTGGAGGATCTGAGGTTATCTTCAAATTAATTTCATTTTTTGCTTCCTTCATGTGCTTTCCTTGTGTGTTTGGTTTGACCTAACTGATTCATTAATTCACACACAGTGTTTGATCAATCCCGTTATGAAGAAGAGAGTCTAAAATTGTGTGGAAAGAGTCAAGTCGTACTTTAACAGGCAGAAGCTACCATTGCTGTCTGCTTCTGTAAAGTATACTATCAACAAATTATGGCTCGCACTAATCTACTCACACTGATAATATTATGTTAGTTACTGTATATCTGTACCAGCTGCAGTCTGGTATCTGTAGTTCTGTTGTGATTGGTCATGATGTATAAATGTGCTATTGTCTGTGCAATAATGTCACCTGCCCTAATGGATCTACCTGTTCGAATAAGTATAGCTTGTGGTAAGCACTGCCTCCCTCCCCGTCCCCATACTGTCCCAATGCAAGACAATGGGGCACATGCAATGTTGCTGCTAAGCAGTGCGTAACAGTGCCTGGGACAGGACCCCACATATGTGTATTGTGTAGCTATACATTTTACAACATGTACATAATGCAACATATTTAATACTTTTTATCATTGTTTATGTTCACTGAGGTAAAAAAAAAAAATTGTTCCATTCTCTACTTCACATGTCATTTTTGTTTCTAAAGTAACTTAAGCTTGAATGTCCATACCAAATTTCACTGAAATCGGTTCAGTGATTTAGTCATGAAAACATAACAGAGAAAGATGCTCTTACACTTATAATATTGTACTATAGAACAGAAGTATTGATTAAACAAGAGGACTGTATAAGCATTGTATTCAATACATTGAATTGTGTTATGCAGAACATATCGTAGTTTCATAAATATGATAAAGTTCAGTAGTCAAAGAGTAAATAGCTTTTTCTGAAAACAAATATTTTTCCCTAATTGGCATAATATTCTTCAAATAAATAAATATTTTGTACTAGACAATTTCTAAAGTAGCCTAAGTTCTCCCTTAGCATTCAAGCTATCTGCATACCAAATTTTGTCAAAATCAATTCAGCAGTTTAGCCACGAAAAGGTACCAGACAAACACACTTTGTCTGAATGATGGAACCATTTTAATTATCATAGGCTGTCAGTTACTTTTTTCTTTAATGTACCATGCATAGAAACTAAATTGCAGGCCAGCTTTGACCTGAGGCTAGTTTCAAATGTCTGCAATATAGTACCAAAAGTACAGTAAATAGGTAAGACATATTAGTGAACAACATTATGCTTGCATATTACAATTGTTGTTTAAATTACTTACGAGTACATCACATTGTTGTTGTTTGTGTCACATTGAAAAATATTAGTTTTGTGTTATGTGGATAGAAGCAAATGGATAGAAGAATGTTATAAACATAGACATAGTCTTGCACATACCACTCCTACCAATTTATAACATTCAGCATAAGTATATGTGGGAACATGTCTGTCGTCACATAATGAAAAAAAAAAGAAAAAGAAAAGAAAAAGGAAAAAAAATTAAATGTGGTACACACATCACCTGTACCATGTAAGTAATGTAAACACAAAACAACAAACTTCATTCTGAACCCTAGACTAGCATCTTGATCTTGCTTTATTGTATTTACCCTCTGTAGCTCCCTTTAGCACCATGATGGAAGTTATTCCCCGATGTCTTAACAGACGTCCTATCAGCCTGTTCCTTCTCCT
The DNA here is from genome assembly GCF_021461395.2 of Schistocerca americana. Taxonomy (NCBI): domain Eukaryota; kingdom Metazoa; phylum Arthropoda; class Insecta; order Orthoptera; family Acrididae; genus Schistocerca; species Schistocerca americana. Next base: position 202,072,228 of record NC_060127.1, read on the forward strand.
TGTCAGTGTTTTCCACATATTCTTTTCCTCACTGGTTTTGCAGAGAAACTCCTCATTTCTTATCTTATCAGTCCTAATTTTCAAATTTTCTCTGTAGCACCGCATCTCAAATGCTTCTATTATCTTCTGTTTCAGTTTTTCCACAGTCCATTTTTCACTACTTTTAAATTGCAATGCTTTGCTCCAAACATACTTTCTCAGAAATTCCTTCCTCAAATTAAGACAATATTTGATACTAGTAGACTTCTCTTGGACAGGAATGCCCTTTCTGCCAGAATCAGTCTGCTTTTTATGTCCTTCTCACTGTGTCCATCATGGGTTACTTTGTTGCCTAGGTAGTACTCGTAGAATTCCTTACCTTCACCTACTTCACAATCACCAATTTTGTCATTAAGTTTCTCACTGCCTTAAGGTTCTTACACAAACAAGCTAATACATTTACTTCGTAATGACATTTGTGAAGAAAGAATGAGCTTAGCAGGAATTGTGGAATTCACAATCACAGTATTAAAGGAGAGAGTTTTCATGTAGACTATGTATCCTTGACTATGATTCAGAATGAAGTTTTATGTCCTGCTGAAAAACTTTTTCATATATTGCCTTCAGATATCAGTCAGGAAATTCAAAATTCCAAAATATACAAAACTAAACAAAAAATAATACCTTGTTAGCCATTCTTTTTATAAGTGACCAGAATCTCTGGACCCATAGATCTGATAACATAGTGTTTTGAATAGCCATGGAGTTTCATTAAAGTCTATTTCAGTTTGTAACATATTGTACATCATCATGTATACAATAAGCAATTAAGTTGTGAAGAAATAAATTATATGTATAAGCAGTGACAAGGTTCTGTTTATTGAATATTTGTCACATACAAATCTACATGTACATTCTGCAAACCACAAGCATTCATAACTATAGACAGTCTCATTGGATAAGGCTTTTGTGGCTTCACTAAATCACATCTATGAGAACCCAGGTATGATTCCTGATACCACCAGAGACTTTTCCATGGTGGTAGGATTGAAATGATGTATCTTAAACAGAACAACCTCCTCTATGGCAACGAGCATGGATTTCAGAAAAACACTTTTTCTCATGTGACATCCTGAAAGCCAAGGATCAAGGCAATGAGATAGATATGCTATTTCTCAATTTCTGAAAAGCATTTGACTCAGTACCACACCTGTTATCAAAAGTATGATCATATGGGGTATCAGATGAAACACGTGATTAGAGTGAGGATTTCTTGGTAGAGAGGATGCGGCATGTTAGCTTGGATGGAGAGACATCAACAGACGTAGAAGTAACTTTGGGTGTACCACAGGGAAATGGGCTGGGTCCCTTGCTGTTCATGTTGTACATTAATGATCTTGTGAACAACATTAGTAGCAACATCAGACTTTTCACAAATGATGCAGTTATCTACAAGAATGTCCAGTATGAATGAAGCTGTAAAAATATTCAGTCACTGCTTGATTAATAAATGATTGGCTGCTTACTTTAAATGTTCAAAACTGTAAAATTGTGCACTTCACAAAATGAAAAAACATAGTATCCTATGATCATAATATTAGTCAGTAACAGTTGGAATCTATAAACTCATACAAATACTTGGGTGTAACGGTAGGGACAGAAGTGGAATGATCATAGAGGCTCAGTTATGAGCAAAGCATGTAGCAGATTTCAGTTTATTGGTGAAGTAGTAGGGAAATGAAATCAATCTCCAAAGGAGACTGCTTACATATGAATCACAAAATACAGCTTTAAATAGTGATTCTATGAATATACTACAACCTCCAACATATCGTTCCCATATGGATTGTGGGGATAAGATTAGATTAATTACATCACACACAGAGGTATTTTCCCATGCTTAAAACGTGAATGGAACGGGAAAAAGCCCTAATAACTGGCATGATGGGATGTACCCTCTGCCACGCTCTTCACAGCGATTCACAGAGTATATATGTAGACGTAGAGAGGTGCACTTAACCTGATGATGCGAACTGAGGATCTACGTGAGTGACAAGTCGCCATTCCAAAGCCAGGGAAGCTGATAGTGGGTGGAGAGCAGCATGTTGACCCCATGCCCCTCCATATCGTATCTGTACGATGCCACTGGCGGAGGATGACATGGCTGCCAGCCGGTACTGAATGGTCCATCAGAGCTAGTCTGAGAAGCTTTGCTTTGTTTTGCTAAAACAAAACTTTTTTTGATTGAGGCAATAATTTTTTTTGTAGAGTTAGGAAATGTTTTATCTGTCTATCAAATGTTAACACTTAGTTTGTTACTACATTATTCTCAGAAAAAATAACTTGTAAGCTAAAAGAAATTTAACCTACGAACATAGAGTTTCCTATTTCTGCTACAATGAGAACATCAATGGCTGAGGAGTTGCTGGGAGATTATTGTCACACCTCCTGCAAAGAGAGGCCTGTATTTCAAATACTTGGTGAATGACAGCACTCACATACACAAACTGTGTACCTCAGTCTCAGTTATAGAGCAACTCCTCAAAAATATAATGAATGCAGACACAGCACAGGACTACATTGATTCTGATGGAGAAGCTACAGCTTCCTCCTGATATATAATAGATTGCAGTTAAGTCATGGGACACTCACTCACTGCATACAACCTCTATATTCACTTCGTACACTGTTTACATTCTTCATATGCTTAAGAGAACATAAACACCTTCACTCATTCACTTAAAAATTATGGTCCAAGGATCAGCAGAACATCTTGATTGGTGAAATCAGCCAAGGTGCAAATTAACAGAGCTGCTGACTTCCCAATTACATGATGCTGTTTATCTGCATCTGGCTGATTGACATTCCCAAATGTAAATGATAACTGTCAAAGTATATTAGTAATCTGTATAATGTATGACCAGGGTCTGATCCCAGTGAACACAGTTTCTTATCTTGATGTCAAGAGAGATTACAGAAACCTATGATCCAGACAAGCACTATCTGTAGAACAGTTATTAATAGGATAAATCCTTTAATTGTGTCCAGATTTACAGGGATTCCCAATTACTGTGTTATATTTGTGGGTAGATTTTTTATTGTTAAGAAGATCTCCCTTACATCCTAACAATGAAAGAAACCCATACCATAACACTAACTCCTCCTTCATCACACCACATCACTCGTTTCCAGTCACCCTCTGTCCAGTTGCATTGTTCTTTACACGATGTCAGGGGTAACTTAGGATCGACTACACAAATGAGTGGCTTATGATAAGCTGCTTGACCATCGTATCCCATTCTTCTAACTTCCTATGCACAGTCATTGTGGTAACTGGACTGTTGGTAGCACTTGCAAACTAAAGAGTGATTCCTTCACTAATTTCATGCAATTTTCCTCAGCCGACCTCTGCAATGCACGACAGTCCCTGTGCGTCACTATATGAGCTTTGACTAGTTTTGCTTCAGCTGTGATTGCCCCTACTTCACAATCATATCAGCAACAGTTGTCTTGGGCAGCTTTAGAAGTGCTGAGATGCCTCTCATGGATTTGTTGTTTGGATGATATCCAATGAGTAGTCCATCTTTGAAACCTTGACAATATTATGAAAAGGATAGACTGTTACTCACCATATAGTGGAGATGTTGAGTCACAGACAGCTGCAACAAAAACACTGCTGAACAAGTAAGCTTTCAGCCAAAACAACGAGCGAGGTGGTGCAGTGGCTAACACACCAGACTCGCATTCAGGAGGACGACAATTCGATCCCACGTCCGGCCGTCCCGATTTAGGTTTTCCGTGATTCCCCCAGATCGCTCCAGGCAAATGCCGGGACAGTTCCTTCGAAAGGGCACGGCCGGCTTCCTTCCTCGTCCTTCCCTAATCTGATAACCTCGCTGTCTGGTCTCCTCCCCAAACAACCGACCCAACCCTCAACCAAAACATCTTTGGCCCAAAAGCTTATTTGTACAGCAGTCCTTTTGTTGTGCTCAACATCTCCACTATCTGTCCTTTTCATAATATTGCCATTATTCCATCCTGGATTTTCCATTGTTTGATGTCACTGAGCTCTCCTGACCGATCAGATTTGCTGCTACTACTTCACTACTGACAACAGTGTACGTCCCATCTCCTTCTATACGTGTGGGTTTACCTCTCGTAACATCTATCAGACAATTCCACATTATGTGAAGGTGTCTGGATACTTTTGATCAGATAGGTACATTAATTATTTTCAAACTTTGTAGATAGACTAGCATTAATCCTGAAGAAATTGTTGAAACATTATATCAATGAAAATTTTCATGTCTTTGTCGATGACTGTTTGTTAGTGCTTCATGCTTTTGCACTCTTGCTCAATGGACAAACTTTCACTCTTTTCTTACAGAATACCTTGTCAGATCCCTTAGAAGGTGAGCCTCTATCAATGTGATGGAACTACTACTCAGAGTTAAAGCCTGCTGGATTCTAAATAACAAGTTCCCTGGCCTACACATTTTCCATACCTAAACAGGGCAGTCTCATATTCAGGCATTTGAAATCTCTTGCGCATTGGATCCTAGTATGAGATGTAGAGATTATTGTGCAAGACTGGATCATATGCAACAGACCAGGCATACATCAGCACCACTGGAATTCAATACAATGATGGGTTGATAAGTGTAGCAACACTAACGGGAAGAACTTTGAACATAGTATGTAAGAGTTTGAAAAGTAATCATGTTAGACAGTGTATAACATACAATTTGATCTAATTATTTAATGACAAACCCAATACATCTGTATTTTTTTGTTCCTATAATTTGTCATCTTACGGTTTTGGCATTAATACATAATTTTGAGTAGGAAATTAACACCTTTGGTTATTAATTTGAGTATTTTGTTTTATTCAGAAATTAAACATTGCAGTTGGTGAAACTAACACAGTCCAATGAAATTATGTAAGTGCCGATAACTTCATTGTAAGCTATGCAGTTTGTATCCGTGAATGTACACTCTGCAAATAAATAAAAGCAGTACATTCTCAGCTTCATTAATATGTGCTCCAGTCAGAAATTAATACTATGAAAAATGTGTTTAGGGCAGCAGACAACGGACGTTTTACGTTACATGTGGCATGTTGGTACATACCCAGACACTATATAAACTACATCCACAGGCTCTGACATGTTATCAGAACAGACTGACTGCCATGCCATTCTCTGGCAATAGTGTTATTGGATACAGTATGGAGGGGCACGGAGCCAGCACACCACTTTCCGCCCATTATCAATTTTCATGGCTTGGCTATTCCTCAATCGAGCATCTCGTCGATCAGCCTCATGGGACTGAGTGCACCCCTTTCCAGTCCTCCCACCAAAGAAAAATCCCTCGCAGTACCGAGAATCAAACCTGTTTTCTCCTGAGAGCAGTCAGTTATGCTGACCATTCGGCACAGAGGCGGCCACACAGGATATAGAGTTATATAAAAAGAGTTCCAAAATGGAAACAAAGCACTTCTGGTCCCTTTCCACACAGCAAATTCTTCTTTAAATTTAGACAACATTCAAGTTAGTAAACCTAAAGGCAATATGCCACTTGTGCAAAATCTGAAATTTGTAGTAAGTTCCTATGGAACCAAACTGCTGAGGTCATCAGTCCCTAGGCTCACACACTACTTAATCTAACACAAACTAACTTACACTAAGGACAACACACTCCCATGCCCGAGGGAGGACTCGAACCTCCGACAGGGAGAGCCACACGACGACTTGGGTAACACGGTAACAAACTGGTCACAGGCCAATATAGCACGTAGACGATTATCACACTGTACAGCTATAAGAAACTAGCCTTCAACATAAATAAATGTAATATACTGCGTGCACGTAGGATGAAAAACATATTGCAGTTTGATTGTATGATTGGCAATCAATAACAGGAAACAGTAGCACTATGAAGGATGCATTCAGAGCACGTAAAAGTTTCAAAACCGTGCTAAAAGTAGTTGTAGAAATAGCATCTTCTACTATGTGATTTCATGAAACAGTCCTACAGATATGTGAGACACCCAAGTAGAAAGTTCAATGCAAAACCTCTGTTTGATCAATTCTTGAGTACTGCTCACAAGTCTTAGATAATAGTGAAAATACATAGAAGAACTGAATAATAGCAGTGCACTTTATGACAGGTGGGATTAATATGCGTGAGAGTGTGATGGAGATGCTGATGCAACCTCCAGTGGCAGACACTGCAAGAGAGGATTCGTGCATCAGAGAGAGATTCCATGATAACATTCCAAGAGTGTACTTCCAAGGAGAGTCACACAACAGTGTAGATATATCTGAGTCACTGTGGACACCTATAACAATTGTTTTTCTTGTGCACTCTTTGCAACAAGAAAAGGATGAAATGACAATGGTATATGCAAAGTACTGTCTGCTTGTGGGGTACAACTGAAGAGTAAACACATATTCACTAAAAATAATCTGACACATTTCACTTATTTCTTCACAACTTAATTATCTGTTACTTTTATGAGCTGACATACTGTTTTAGTAAACAGAAATAGACCACAATGTAACTTAGTGGCAGTTCAAAATAATGTGCTATCAGATCATCACACAGACTGGCAACAGCTTAGTTTCTGAATGGTTTCTGTAACTCTCTTAGTTTATATTACATTGTTATTTCCACCTGTTAGCATTTCTTTCTTGACAAGCTATCTACACATGATGAAGCATACTCCTTGTTCTGAGTTTCATTAGTTATGTACCACTGGCAGTTGCTGTAACTTCTCAAAATAAATGAAAATAATTGTTTTTAAAATAAACCTCAATGCCATCATTAAAGGGAGCTCAAAGAGGCACAAAGCTCTGTGGGTACATTTCCTGCTGGTCAAAATGTACTTACAAAACATAGGAAATGCCCCATGTATCCCTACCGAGTCCAGTGCATGCACGTGTACGTATACCCCACGAGCCCTGGGCAATGTATACACCTGGTTTATACATCTAACCCACGCAAGGGTGAAAAACTGAGTTCCTGATGCTTTAAAAAGGGGGCCTACCAGCTAAAGGAGCCAACCGTAACAGAAAACATTGACACTTCAGGATCGCTGAAGTTTGGCATTGGGCTGACAACCCAACCTGTAAAAATCAAATGTTCTTAAATCTAATTGAGAAATACCTGGCCACGTTTGTTTATGATGAATAGGCAAAGGTGTTTGGTACAAAACAGGGAAGAATAGAATAATCTCCTACAGAAGGCCCAGACCTAGTCCGCAAACAGATCTCTCGTGCCATTCCCCATCACACCCCCTTTCCTCCCACCACCCAAAGTACCGGCCTCAAAGAAGTGCACCCTTTGTCACCCAATACCATCCTGGACTGGAACAACTGAACCTCCAGATTTTCAGAACTGTGCAGCTGTGAGTTATCCTTACAACCCATTCCCTGCTCCCAAAATTATCCCGGTCTAAGTCTATGATAACATACTGTCCTCACACCTTCCACCCAACAATTTCCACCTCCATTGTCCTATCATCTCCTCCCCATTCTTATCTCCCACCCTCTTTGTATGCTGCCCTCTGCCAATGCAGCTGTCTGTCTTTCCCCACCCTTCCCTTTTTTTGCTCCCTGCTCCCCTTCCCCCTCCTCAGCTCCCTGCCCAACAACCTACCGACATTGCACCTTTCGGCAGTCGAGTCTCCGTACACTCCACCAAACACGACTTCTCTCCCTACAACCCATACACTGTTATCCCCGCCGCCTCCAGACTGCTGCCTCCATTCTACTCGACAGTTGCATTCTGGGCCAAGCTGCAGGAGATGGTGGTCATGTGTGTGTGAGATGTGCTTGCTTGTGTGTGTGTGTGTGTGTGTGTGTGTGTGTGTGTGTGTGTGTGTGTGTTTCTTTTACTGATGAAGGCTTTGTCTGAAAGCTAACATGTAATAATATTTCAGCCTGGAGTCACATTGTTTGAAAATGATGCTCCAGCATTTCCAACACAGAAAAAAAGCCATTCTTACAGAAAAAGAATGGTATGAGTACAGGATGGCTACTGGACATGTCTACTGTCACTGCAACTTTTCAAATGGAGATCACAACAGATAATGCCAAGAGAACATGCAGATAGAGCTTATCACTAACTTTCGACTTTGAGAAAGGCTGAAACTCTGGCCATAAAGACATGGTGGCATCTTACTGACAGACAGTTGGCTGTCCCACAGTGACTGCAGAATGAGTGGTGACAAGATGGAATCAGGGCAACAGTGTGCCAAGAGAAGATAGCAAGATTGTTTGCATGGCTATGACAAACAGATGGCTGACAACAGCTGAAATCTGGGTAGAGATTACATAATGGATGGGTGCCACCACAAACCACCAAGAAACGGTTAGTGTATGCTGGGGCGAGACCTCGAGTTGCCACGCATCATTTATCGCTGATGCTAAGCCACAGACAATAGACATTTGCACGGCTTAGAGACAGAGTCAACAGAGACACTGAATGGCAGTCTGCAGTTTCGGCGACAAGTCTGACTTGTGTTTGTCGTTGTCTGATTTATGCCAATATAACTGGTGAAGGGTCACAGGATCTAGCAATTCTCTAGTACTACACCTATACGATTACTGGAATTGTGGAGTGTGGAGCGCAATTGTATACGATAGCAGGACTGGTTTACTAATCGTTAAAAGAGAGATTGAATACTCGGGGTGGCACAGGAATGGCAACCTTTTTTCGTATCGTTCGTGAGCCAGGTACCGACCGGCATATTCCAGCAGCATATTGCAAAACGTCATGCTGTTTTTCACACCGTAAACCACTTTCAGAAATGTACAGATCCTTGACTGACCAGCTCGGTCCCTCAATTTGTCACTCGTAGAACATGTCTCAGATATGATGGGAGGGTATATACTTTCATGTTATATATACTTTCGTGTCAGGCTCCAGCCTGCAAGCTACATGAAATGACACAGATGTGTTTCAGGCATGGCAAGAAATTCGAGGTAACATTCAAATACTGTTGGCTTCCCTATCACAATGACTACATATTTTTCTGATTGCGCCCATGGGAGTCACACCTCATACTGATGTTGACAATGGACATCAGTTACAAATGGAATGAAGGTCTAATCACTTAATTCTCATTATTTGACTGACAGCTCGACGAAGTTGGATAAATATGTGATTGTTACTTCACGATGTAACACTTTTCATTTCCATCAGTCAACACACTCCATATGTAAATCAACTCCCACATCATTGTGCCTGTAGACGGCATTTACACAGGAAAACAAAACAGCTGGACGCATGAAGAAAATAAAATAAAAAGAGGGAAATAAAGAGTACTTATTTTCTTCGACAAAGTTCATCTCGGGTGATGTCCCCACCATATTCCATCACTATGGAAACTGCAAGATTAAACTTGCATATTGCTAGGAGGAAAGTAACTGAAGATGCAAGAGAAAGAAAGATAAAGCAGGCCACGATTAGGAAGGAAATCGTAAATGAAATTCCTGAAACTGAGTAGATTAGAAAATATGAAAACTTTTACATGAGTGAGAAGACAGTTATAAATGAAGAAGAGGCAAGCAGTACAAGCATACATAAATGAAGAGCATTAAAAGATGTTCCATCATTGATAAGTATGGCTTTTTGAAAATAATCCTCCTGGCATTTCCCTTTGTGAGATTTAGGTAAACAATAGAGAATTTGTTTCATTCAATTGCAGGGTTCAGATGCATTAAACTTGACATCATCTTACACGGTGAGTTTATATAAAGTGAAAAAAAGTCAGCAACTTTTTCCAGTAACTAATCCTACAAAAAAAAAAAAAAAAAAAAACCTTGTCTGCACCTACACCTACATCCATACACTGGCAAACCACTGTGAAGTGAATGGAAGAAGATAAGTCCCACTGTACTAGTTATTTAGTCTCTTCCTGTTCCACTCACACACACAGTGCGGGAAGAATGATTATTTAAATGCTTCTGTGGCAGTGGTACATAGGGAGTTGTAGTGATTCCTAGTCACCATCTATAGCTCAATCTTGAAACACTGTTAGTAGGCTTACTCAGGGTAGTTTGCACCTATCATCAAGTATCTGTCAGTTCAGTTCCTTTGTGCGTCAAAACAAACCTGTGACAATTTGTGCTGTTCTTCTCCAAACACATTCAGCATTACCCATTGGTACTATTTGGTACACAGTTCCACATACTTGAGCAATATTCTATGATGGGTCGAACGGGTGATTTGCACACTGATTGCATTTACCCAGTATTCCAACAATAAACCAAAGTCTATTACTGGTTTTACTTATGACAGACTATGTAACCATTCGATTTTGTATCTCTACAAAGTGTTACACCCAGATATTTTTATGAGTTGTCGTGGAGTCATCGGACATCACATTTTTCACTTTGTGAAGTGCACAGTTTTACATTTTTTAACATTTAAAGGAAGTTGCCATCTTTGCACCAGTTTGAAATTGTGGTGTCACCGCCAGACACCACACTTGCCAGGTGGTAGCCTTTAAATCGGCCGCGGTCCGTTAGTATACGTTGGACCCGCGTGTCGCCACTATCAGTGGTTGCAGACCGAGCACCGCCACACGGCAGGTCTAGTCTAGAGAGACTCCCTAGCACTCGCCCCAGTTGTACAGCCGACTTTGCTAGCGGTGGTTCACTGTCTACATATGCTCTCATTTGCTGAGACGACAGTTTAGCATAGCCTTCAGCTATGTCATTTGCTATGACCTAGCAAGGTGCCATATTCAGTAATTAGAATCAATTCTGAGCAGACAATATTGTGAATCATGTACCGTCAAGAGCAACGTTTATTATTAATGGATTAAAGTTAAGTATCAAATTAGCTACATCCGCTTTCTGAATTCTAATTCCTTGTCATGTTCCAGACCTCACGTCAGTATAGTCCTTCCCTCCTCACGCCAGCCTGGGTCAGCTAAAACGCGTGCATTTCGGCCTCCTCTAGTAACACGGTGTTGGCTCTTCTGCCAACACAACAGAAATCTTATTAAAACCTGACTGAATATTTGTGCAGCTTTTCTCAGACAGCTCTACTTTATAGATAACTGCATCATCTGCAAAATGTCTGAGTTACTATTAATACTGTCTGCAAGGTCATTAACAAACAACATGGACAAGGCAGCCAACACACTACTCTAGGGCACTCCCGAAGGTACTTCTATATCTGTTGATGACTCCCCATCCAAGTTAATGTGCTCCTTCTGCCTTCCCAAAAAGTCATTAATCTGGTCACAAATTTCACTTGATACAAAGTTCGGTGGCAGGAAGAACAGAACTTCTGATAAGATGAATACAGGGTTGTAAACACAAAATCAAATCAAGGGAATGCAGGGGTAGGATTAATAATGAATAAGAAACCAGGTATCCAGGTAAGCTACTATGAAGAGCATACACTAACACGACACCCACACCCACAACAGTATTTCAAGTTTATATGCCAATAGGTCCACAGATGAAGAGATTTAAGAAATGTATGATGAGATGTTGTTGTTGTTGTGGTATTCAGTCCTGAGACTGGTTTGATGCAGCTCTCCATGCTATTCTATCCTGTGCAAGCTTCTTCATCTCCCAGTACCTACTGCAACCTACATCCTTCTGAATCTGCTTAGTGTATTCATCTCTTGGTCTCCCTCTACGATTTTTACCCTCCATGCTGCCCTCCAATGCTAAATTTGTGATCCCTTGATGCCTCAAAACATGTCCTACCAACCGATCCCTTCTTCTAGTCAAGTTGTGCCACAAACTTCTCTTCTCCCCAATCCTATTCAGTACCTCCTCATTAGTTACGTGATCTACCCACCTTATCTTTAGCATTCTTCTGTAGCACCACATTTCGAAAGCTTCTATTCTCTTCTTGTCCATACTAGTTATCGTCCATGTTTCACTTCCATACACGGCTACACTCCATACAAATACTTTCAGAAACGACTTCCTGATGATTAGATAAAAGAACTTATTCAGGTAGTTAACAGAGAAGAAAATTTCACTGTGATGGGAGACTGCGATTTAGTAGTAGGAAAAGGAAGAAAATGGGAAAATAGTATGTTAATATGGAGTGGGGAAAAGGCATGAAAGAGGACACCACCTGCTGAAATCTTGCACAGAGCATAATTTAATCATCGCTCACACTTGGTTTAAGAATCATGAAAGCAGGTTGCATACGTGGAAGAGACATGGATGGAAACACATATTTCGGAAGTAGATTTTAAATTGTAAGACATTTCCAGGGGCAGATGTGGACTCCATCTACAATTTATTTCTTATGAATTGTAGATTGAAATTGAATAAATAGCAAAAAGGTATGAAGTTAAGGAGATGGAGCCTGGATAAGTTGAAAGAACAAGAGGTTATTGAGAATTTCAGAGGGACTACTAGCCAACAAGTGACTATAACAGGGGAAAGGAATACAGTAGAAGATGAATGAGTAGCTTTGAGAGATGAAACAGTGAAGGCAGTAGAGGATCAAATAGGTAAAAAGACAGAAGCCTAGCAGAAATCCTTGGATAACACAGGAGAGAGTGAATTTAATTGATGAAAGGTGAACACATAAAAATGTAGCAACTAACACAGGCAAAAGGAAATAAAAAAAGTAAAAAAAAAAGTGCAAAATGGCTAGAGGACAAATATCGCTAGGGGAAAGATACAGGGTGTCAATTATTGAACTATATGAAAAAAATGTAAATTAGTTACCAGCTATGACACTTTATTCAACATGTAAACATCACTACAGATATTCAGATTTAGGTTATGACATGTTTGAGATGCCTGCCATCCTTGGTGATGATGAGGCACAGACGAATAGCGACATTCTGCACGATCAGCTAAAGTGTCGGAACATCAGTGCTGTCAATGACCTCCTAAATAGCTGTATTCAGCCCCGCAATGGTTTTAAGGCTATTGCTGTACACCTTGTCTTTATAATAGTCCCACGAAAACGAGTTGCATGTGCTAAGATCCGGAGAACATGGCAGCCAATCATGGCCCATGCCTGTGGCCTCTGGGTACCCCAGAGTGAGAATATGATCCCCAAAATGCTCCTCCAGGACATCAAACACTCTCCTGCTTCGATGAGATCGAATTCCGTATTGAGTGATCCACATCTTGTCGAAATCAGGGTCACTTTGGATAATGGGGAGGAAATCATTTTCCAAAATCTTCATTTACCATTCAGTAGTCATTGTGCCATCAAGGAATATCGCACTAATTATTCTGTGACGTTGCACACCACACAGTCACCCGTTTAGGGAGAAGTTTCTCGATCATGAAATGTGGATTGCTCAGTTCCCCAATGTGCCAAGTTGGATTATTAACAAACCCATCCCATTAAACCAAACCATTCATGCCCGTACTATTTCCCATCCTGAACCATGGCCAGCTGTGCACTTTAAACATCCTAATGCAAGCCATTCAGAAGTTATGATAATTTTATTTCATTTAGTTCAATAACTGTCACCCTACATATTCACAGCCTACAGGAAAATAGAAAAGGCCATTGGAGAAAAGAGAAGCAACTGCATGAATATCAAGAGCTCACATGGAAAACCTGTCCTGAGCAAAGGAGGGAAAGCTGAAAGTTGGAAGGAGTATATAGAGGATCTATACAAGGCAGATGAACTTCAAGGCAATATTATAGAAATGGAAGAGGACGTAGATGAACATGAGATTCCAGATGTGGTACTGCCAGAAGAATATGACAGATCACTGAAAGACCTAAATCAAAACAACATTCCACGTGAAATATCGATAAGCCTTGGGGGAGCCAGCCATTATAAAACTCTTCCATCTAGTGATCAAGATGTATTGGATTAGGAAATGAGACTTTGAAAGTAACAGTATTTGTTATTTGGGCAGCAAAATAACTGATCACAGCCAAAGCACAGAGGCTTAAAATGCAGACTGGCAGTGGCAAGGAAAACATTTCTGAAGAAGAGATATTTTTATCATCGAATATTTATTTAAGTGTTAGGAATTTTTTTCTGAAGATAATTATTTGGAGTGTAGCCATGTGTGGAAGTCAAATATAGATGATAAACAGTTTAGAAAAGAGGAGAATAGAAGCATTTCAAATGTGGTACTACAGTAGAATGCTGAAAGTTAGATGGGTAGATCACATGACTCGTGGGGAGGTACTGAAAAGAATTGAAGAGAAAAAAATTGTGGGACAACCTGACTAGAAGAAGGGATATGTTGACAGGACATGTTCTGATACAGCAAGCGATCACTAGTTTAGTATTGGAGGTAAGTGTGGGGGGGTAAAATTGTAAGGGGAGACCAAGAGATAAATGCAGTAAGAAGATTCAGAAGGATGTAAGTTGCAGTCCATAATTAGAGATGATGAGGTTTGCGCAGGATAGAGTAGCAAGGACAGCTGCATCACACAAGTCTTCGGACTGAAGACAACACTAAATCCCCAATTACTGTAATTCTGATAATAAGAATAAATGTGGTAGTGTGTCAATCACTTTTTGGAAATCCAGAAATACTGCATCTATCCAACTGCCTTGAGCCATAGTTTTCAGGATATCACGTGAGAAAACTTGGGTTTCATATGATCGATGTTTTCAGATTTTAGACTGATTGGCGTTGTGCAGTTCAATCTGTTCGACATACCTCATTGCATTTGCGATCGGAATATGTTCTGAGATTCTGCAACAAATGGATATAGGAATACTGGACAGTACTTCTGGTACACACACTGTAATGTGGGACCTAAGCCCCACTACATCAGCATTATGATGGCTAACATACTATACAAGGGTAAATTTTATTCAAGGATTTACTCACAGGCCAAGGTGACCACAAATGCCTGGTTGTAGTGAACTTTCTGCAACACCCAAGCAGCAGCACTTGTGTCCCTTCCCCACCACATGAGTTTAAATAAGCCCAACTGCACTAGCACATGGACACTTGTGGTGCAGCATTGCCTCAGGTATAGCCCCCCACTTGACCTTAACTTTGGAACTTGGCTATGTCCTGCTCTTCTCTCTTACACCTTCCAGTGTTTTTCTTCCACTCCTTCACATCTATTTGTCTATTCATATAATCCTCTTTAGCTTTTCTCAATTTCAAACATTTTACAGGTTTTGTGACAATATGAATGTAAAGACTGACACGAGTGACATTGCATTTTATCCATTTATAATATTTTCGACATTCACTAAAACTTCACTGTCATCTGGTTTCTCCTCGTACACTTCTTTACTTCCATAAATCTAGGGCCCTGAAAAGTTTGCCTCTATAACCTCTGAAAAGACTTCAGCCCTTAACTCTGAGGTATTCAATTTGATCAAAGCTAGTGAATCTGTCAGCTTTCGTGTCTTTCAAGTTGATGACTGCCTGGTAAGCAGACTTTAGTTTCCATTATTCATATTTGGAAGTACTTCCATTTAGGACTGTTGTCCTCTTTAGAGATTCAAAGCGACATTTCTGACACACTGTGCTGTCTGTGAAACAGCTGGTCACACACCTGATTAATTAGTTATCTACTGATCTTTGGTGATGTTGGTGATGATGAGGTTGGTTCGTGGGCGCTCAACAGCACGGTGATCAGTGCCCATACAAATTCCAAATCTTTTCATTTGCACTCTCAGCACTTCCCAAATGATGATGAGGACAACACAAACACCCAGTCCCCAGGCAGAGAAAATCCATGACCCAGCTGCAAATTGAACCGGGGAACCTGTGATCCGGAGGCAGCAACATTAGCCACTAGACCACATGCTGCGGACTGATTTTTGGTGCTTCAATAGCCCTGGATAACCATAAGCGACAGTGCCGGTATAACGAAACTGTGTTTTTGTGCTATTTTCTGCAGGGCACTGTCTGGTATCTCAACTACTAGTTCCGAATCTTGTTTTAACATGTCTGTTTACAGCTTAATCATATATTTCAATGAGGAACATTTACGATGAATAGCCCGACTGCACTAGCAGATATGCACTAGCACGTGCATGAATTATATATTGATGTCCATGAGGATAGGATTTTAAAGCAGTGTTATCCCATCTTCAAGAATATTGTAAGTCAAGACACAAAGAATGATTGTGTAAGTCATGTAGGAAGTAAAGTAGACACATCTCACAAATCAGATCCTCCAGCAAAGTTTACTTTTCTGTTACTGTATTTATTGTGATGTTCTGCAGCCTTCGTTCCTCCTTGCTAGCCCAATAATAAATTTAAAACATGGCTAAGATGGTTGGTTTGCATTTTATCAAGAAAACCTTAAGTTTCTAAGTGCAGACTGTATGCTCACAACCATTTTAACTCCAATAGTTATTTATAATGCTGCTTCTTCTTATTACATTTAACAGTTTGTAAGTTAGAACATTAATATTAGATACTGTTATACAATGATCAGCTAGAACATTACGACCACCGACCTACTATCGACATAAGCCTGTCCACGCGATAGCAGTGTCACCTGGTGAGGAATGACTGCTAGTCAGCACATGCATGGTGCATGTAGTATCAGTGAGCATGCTGTCCGTAAGCAGAATGGGGAAGGCACTCGCTCTATCCGAGTTTGACCGAGGGCAGATTGTGGTCGCCCGGAAACAAGGCACGAGCATTTCGGAAACTGTATAACTTGTTGAGTGTTAAAGGAGTGCTGTGGTGAGTGTGATGAAACAAAAGGGAACTCACATCCAGATATTGTGAGGTTGGCCAACCGCCCCTCATTACCGATGTCAGATGTCACACTCAGGCTAGGCAGACTGGTAAACAGGACAGGCAGTGAACTGTGGCTACACTAACATCAGATTTTAATGCTTGGCAGAGTACAAGTGTGTGAGTGCACACAGTGCACCAAACGCTCCTAACGATGGGCCTCTGCAGCCACTGATCCGAGCCTGTGTCAATGTTAACACAACAACATCAGTAACCATGACTGGAATGAGGGCACTGGACACCAGTGCTGTGGCAAAGCTGGTGCTGTGGCAAAGTATTGGATGGTCTGGTGAATCCCAATACCTCCTCCATCATGCTGATGGGAGGGCGTGAATCCGTCATTTTCCAGGGGAACAACTCCTTGACACCTGTACTGCAGTACGGAGACAAGCTGGCGGTGGCTCCATTATGCTCTGGGGAACATTCGTGTGGGCATCCGTGGGTCCAGTCAAGCTCGTGCAAGGCAACGTGATGGTCGAGGAGTATCGAACACTGGTTTAGACCACGTGCACCACTTCACAAGGACCATGTTTCCACATGGCAGTGGTATTTTTCAACAAGATAATGCACCGTGTCACAAAGCCAGGAGTGTGATAGAGTGGCTCGAGGACTACAGTGGCAAATTCCAACTCGCCAGATCTGAACCTGATCGAACACATATCAATGTTGTGTCAAAGCTATCACCCCCTGGAATTGGGTGACTTCTGTGTGCACATGTGGTGGTAGCTCCATCCAGTGACCTACCAAGGCCTCATTACGTCCACACCTTGATGTGTCACCACTGTTATCCCTGCCAAAAGTGGACATACCGGCTATTGTGTAGGTCATAATGTTCTGGTTGATCAATGTAGACGTCCTTCAACAAACCCACCAACAATCTTAATTATGAACATTGAAAATGAAGCCATTGCTCTTCTCTAATAATTATGAGATCGGAATGACAATTATAGCAGCCTATTTAACCACAGTCCTTCAGATTTGGGTTGTCAGCATAAGAAACCAATCACTGTGCCAACTAGATAATTCCACATTTCATTGGACATAGTTTCAAAACACACAACTCTGCTGTAAATCTATATAATTTTAGTTGTTTTTTTTTGTTTCCCCTCTCCCCCCCCCCCTTCCAAATAACTGGGTGTAGTTGCTATCCAACACCAATTTTCCTTGTTTACTTTGTCTCAATGCCTGTTCCAACAACATCTCCACCAATATTAATTAATCAACAGAAGCAATGTTCTTGCCATTCTGATACAGTACAAACTTGCCAACAAATGCAACTGCGTGATAACTACATCCCCGTATAAAAATTATGAGTTTTTCATTGTTACCACTTTAACACATTTACATCACCTTGGCACAAAACATAACATACTTGCTTCCCTTTTACCTCTTATGACATTTTTCAAGATAGTAAAAGTTCACAAAGTCTATATAATCTTAAGAAATACGTCCAGTGTTGTTATTGTCTTTGTAACCTTATTAACCACAATACACTCTATCTACCTTATATAACCACAATACACTATCTCTCTTTTTTTTCCTTCACTGAACAATTTTCTTTTTCCCATCCCTTAACACAACCATGTGGAGTCTCCTTTCCATTTGATTGACACACAACAAAAGCTGTACACCATTATCATTCATCTCGTGTTCTATATTTCTTGCTTAAAACTGCTCACAAATAAAATTCAAAATATACACAAATTTTGAAGAAAGCACATGTCATCAAAATTCACTAAACCAAGAGACACATCCCTGTGCAAAATGAAATTCTGGGAAATATGAGATACAGTAACAACACAGTTCAAGATAAATTACTAATAAAACAGCAGACAGGCATGTATACCTGCTGGATGTTTCATTTCAAGTGAAGAAACACACACACACACACACACACACACACACACACACACAGGGCCACTATCATTTCCAGGTGCTGTGGTCTAGGGATGGCAAGAGCTGCTGTGTGTGACCAATGACTCTGCCCAATAGCTAAAAAAAACTGTTTAACATCTACTTTTAAATGGGCCTGTCTTCTGTTTAACACTTTATCCACGTGGAGAGTAGCAATTTATACTAATTCATATTGTTAAACAAACTACCATGTTCACAAGTTTGTGTGATTTGTAACAGTCTTTCTTCTCTTTCCTTTTATTGCAATAACATGTTGAGTTAACAAATTATTTACATGATTTAGCAAATTTAATATAACTGATTCTGTCACTGAAAAATCAAAACTGCAAACAAGAATCACAAAACAATTTTATCTTAAATTATACACTATTTATCCACAATGTCAAGCAGCACAATTTAAAGAGAGCTGTTTTATGGATCACAGTGATATTTGGACATACGATTCATTTTAGTTTCCACAATTATAGGTCAGTTTCATATTACTGGAAATAATGCTAAACTGTGTATGTAAGACTCATTCCTTAAAATACAGTTTTGGGTAATGTGTTTTAAAGTACTTGACTGCTCATGTAGTGTTAATTGCACTCAACATACAGATAAAAATAAGTTAAGTTTGTTCATTGACTGTTTTCCATTCGAAACTTTGTTTTGATGTAAGCCACACTTCCTAACCTCAAAATAGTGTAAACAGTTCAATGTCTTATAACATTTGTTCAAAGTACTTCAGAGGTATAATAAATAATTGTTCTGCTCACAGCCAAAACAGAGAAAATGTTGTGTGTGGAGTATGTCCTTCAAGTAAAATTACAAGGTGACAAACTATTAGTTCCTTTATTAGGCAGGAAAGAGTGATAATATTCGTAAACGATGTGAATCAGCCACAGATTTACTGTACCCGGAAGGCAAAAGACCTATCAGATGTGAAGACAAGTGAACACAAACCCTTTTTCATGTTTTTGTCACTATTTTGTTGTTGGTATTGCATCTGCCAGTGGTGCTGACCTTTCACACCCCAAAGCAAGTACTGGCCAGACCACCACAGTAATACACTGCTGCAGGCTTGATGTATGGTATCCATCTGTTGGATTAAAAATGGGGCCTGCTGTGCCAACCAGCCTGAATATGCTGTTTAGGTGTAACTAGAAGAATAGCATGTAACTATTACATGATTCAAAAACATTTAGAAAAATTAAAAACATTTTTGCACAGGATAACACCAGATGCACACAAACGGTATAAACAAATTCTGTCCTGAGGATGAGAAAGAGCTGGTGAAAGCTCTACCATTACCGTATTTACTCGAATCTAAGCCGCACTCGAATCTAAGCCGCACCTGAAAAATGAGACTCGAAATCAAGGAAAAAAAATTTCCCGATTCTAAGCCGCACCTGAAATTTGAGACTCGAAATTCAAGGGGAGATCAAAGTTTTAGGCCGCACCTCCAAATCGAAACTAAGTTGGTCCATTATGATACGAGACACAATTGAGGTCGAATGAATGACGATACAGCTACAATAGTTTGGTTCGAGTCGTAAGCTTAGCAGTTAAGCTTTACCAGGTAGCCATTGCTATGCGTCAGGCGCTCCGTCCGTATTTATACGGGTACCCTTCCTTTTTCACGTGCTTCGTCTGGTTTGAATTGATTGCTTACTTTTCTTTGATCTGATAAGTGCCGTTATGTGTTTACGTCACTCTAAGCTGAAAATGCATTACTGTACTGTGTCATGCATTGTTTGTCGCATTCTGATAACGCAGTCGCCGCAGCGTAGTGGTTACGATACTGGATTGTTGCTTGGAAGGTCGTGAGTTCAAATCTCACCTGAAGTGAAGAATTTTGCCGGCATGGTAGCTCAGCGTGTTCGGTCAGAGGGATAGCTTCCCTCTGTAATAAAAAAAAACTGAGTTAATAGATCAACAACGAACTTAAAACGGACATCTGACAACATCCGCTCCGAACAGATGCAACGGGGAAAAAAAAAAAAAAAAAGGATAATGTGTTTACAGCCTTGCTCTTGTGCGCGGTTACTTACACTGCTGCTTTCTTTGATAATGATCTACAAGAACCAAATAATAGACTGCATATGATGGAAGATGTTCTGAACGAGAGTTTAGCGAACATTTTTCTCCGTTTGAAAATGTTTGCAGATGCCTCTTTAGTACATTATATTCTGCACAGAAATTAGTCATCTTAGATTTAAAAATCTAGTCAATTGCCGTGCTTCATTTCTGACTGTATCACTATTAGGCATAAGAATAATACGAATATAAACATGACATGATTTGTGTATTCTTCAGTGTTTGCTGTGCTCTCACTCTAGTTTCGTAGTTTATTAGGCAGACAGGATTTAAATGAGACAGCAGTAAACACGAAATAATACATGGCAAAATGTTTATATTCGTATTATTCATATGGTGAAGAGAATACTGCATATGATTCACAATTCATAAAAGTTCCTAGTAGCAACCATCTCTTCTCACAGGTAGGAAAAAATTCAGGACGTAAAGTTTCCCATATTGACAAACATCCCAAACAGTCTTGCAGTCGGATTTTCGTAGTACATTGAAATGCTGCTAGAAGATGAACAATACGAAATTTCTATTTACTTCGTTGGATAATGTATGAAAGTGCAGTTGTCGAAACTTGGGGTGGAGAAAAAAGCTCGTTTTCCACCTTTTTTTTTTTAAATTTATTTACTGACGAAGAGGTTTTGGCGCCAGTATTTATCTTTGTGCCTGCAAAACATGTCTGTTGTAGCGCTACATATATTCGATGGCAGAAGTTAGTTGTGGTGGCACCTACCAACATTTTTCAGAACTTCCGCTTACTTTGCACTCGATTCTAAGCCGCAGGCGGTTTTTTGGATTACAAAAACCGGAAAAAAAGTGCAGCTTAGATTCGAGTAAATACGGTACTAAACCCAAAAAATAATGTGCCAAGCCCATGTGGTTACAGGAAAAGCTAAGGAAAAAGAAAGGGCGTACTGATCAGCACACCTCCAAAATAATCAGCACGACCAAACAAATTCTGTTTACCACCATAAAAATAACATCTGTGTATCAGTTAAAAAAAAAATAATAGCTTAAAGCCATCAATTTGTAGCAAAGAGAAAACATCATACGAAGTTATAATGGTACCTGTAATTTGTAAGCCACAGAATTCTTAAACAGAGTACAAAAAAGTTGCAAAAATGCTTCAAAAACAGCAATCTCAAGTCTACTTTAAAATAACATTGTGCATTGTAAAGCTTCAGTGTATAATGAACTGGTCAATTCTCAACACACTAGAATCTGTTATCAAAGCTGAGGAAAACCTCTGCCATAGCTGACAGTCTGGTTGTCTTTGCTATTCAATTTTTGTCTCCATACATATTAGAATACTGCACGGTTTCATGTATACTGAAGTTCTATAACAGTGAGTCCAATACATACACTAATGATTTAGCACTGAAAGACTGGTATCAGTCCTTTTTACTAATGTAGTCAAATTAGTGCAGGCCAATTTTCACCTGCAGCAAACCTTTAATAGAAAGACAAAAGGAAAACAATTACGAACGTTATCCACATGGAAATAAGCTCTGTATTAATAGAACTGCAACTGCTCTTAACAGTTAAGATGACCAAGCAATACAATAGCACACAAAAATATTTTCTGGGAAATGTTCACATTGTAACCCCCCCAAATACCCACACACACTCACACAAAGGTACAGTAGGAATAAAGGAAGGGTGGTCATTTATATACAAGGGAAAAATAAATCAAGCCTCACAGCAGTTGGTGACTTTAGCATACAAGATTTTTTATCACCATCTTTCTTTGTCGAATAATCCAGAAGTAAAATTGCTTCGAGATTAACGCACACCCGAAATGGATGGGGAAACACAAATAATGCAAATCATTATTGTAAACACCAAAAAATATTTTATTTCATGAGCATATAATTTCTTCTGCAGCATGTCAAGTATGGTTACAAGCATCAAAAAACAATAAACACAGGCTTCATGTGTACACAACTTCTCTACAGTACTGTTCTAATATTACATTTTAGACATTATTCCCTAATGCAGCCTTCTAAAGCAAACAGATTGTCTAAGATAAAAATCAGCACATTCAGACCGAGAAACAGGCTTGCAGATCCTGTCTCTCAAATGGTGTTTCAGGTTCATCACAGCTGAGTCTACCACATATGACAATGAATTTTATGTACATAGCCTACTCTTATGAAACTGGCCTACAAATAACTTGTATCTTCAAACCTTAGAGAATCTCATTTGCTTTCAAATAAGTAATACTACCAGTGCCCCACCAGGAAACCTCAGCTACTGTGTTCAGTACTTTTTTTACTATGCAGTATGGCCAGCAGAAGTTTAATAACTAAAGACAAAGTAGATGTGATACACAGGTTCCAGAGAAGCAGTACAGCAAGCAATGCCCCGACTGACCACCTGCAACAATTCTGCCCGCCATCTATGCTACTGGTATCAGAAAATGAGTTTCTGGCATGGAAGTAATAACCTTACTTCCACTGCATGCACATTTCAACCACTCTTCAGCACAATCTAATAAGCTCAGGACATATGAGCTTCACTTCAGTGTCACACTTTCGTGAAATTGGGGAGGGGGGAGCTATTCCAATGCCATCCTGGCACAGAAGTGGCTAATGTAATAGGATATCCAAGTAGAAAGGAAACTTAGTACCTGCAGGCAAAAATGAGGGGTTTCATGATTTTGAATGCCACTAACCCCAAAGGCACAGGGCAACAAAAGGAACCGGATGTGTAGGATCGAAATTGAACACCGGAGTGTTTTTTGTAGCAAAGGGCATACAGTAAAAAGTTACGAAGAAAGGAGGATACCACAATTTCTTTAGACTACACTTCTTTCATAATTTTTTTTAGGAAAGTGCTGCATAACACCACCACCTGAACAGTAGTTCATTGTCTTTTTTTCACTTTCAGCACAGTAATATGCCATACTGTGACTACACACTAGTGTCTTACTCTCTCCTGCAATTTGGCACAATCAATTTCCAAGTTAGTCTCCTGATGATAAGTTAAGGTTTCAATGCAAATCACTTCTCCTTCCACTGTCTCCTTCTGCTAAATAGCTTCTAGGTCATTTGAAGTAGAGTACAGAACTCTCACACAGATTCCTAACCCAGTTCAGAAATAAATTTAGAATTATAAATTATTCGTAGCAATTCATGCTGCACGTACTGTAATAACATCATTTAACAGCACTGAAACAATTTCTTGGACTTCAGTCATTGTGTCAGTCAACTGTAGTGTGTACCATTATAGTGATGGAAGGACTACTAAATCATTTACTGCTTGCAATGATCACTGTCCACAGAGTGAATAGAACAGTGAGCGCTGTTTCTAATTGGTTCCAAAATTCATGCAGCAGAATATATTCCTAAAGTTAATCCTCTACTGCTACTGAATTTGTGTGTGTGTGTGTGTGTGTGTGTGTGTGTGTGTGTGTGTGTGCGTGTGTGTGATCTTTTAGAAGGTGTAGTTCGCACAAGTCTGCCAGAGCCAAATCACATTTTTCACTACCATTTTTCAAAACCCACAAAAGATGGTTATTGCTGTCTTGATTTCAAACAGATCAACATTGCGTGCAGAAAAATGGAATTGTCAACCCAGCCCAAAAAAGAACTACAGGGCCTGAAGATTCCGCCACGTGAACAGGCTAACATGTCATCCTCTGGCTGTGGCATCATTTAAATGCAGTATGGAGGGTCCTATGGTAAGCACACCACTCTCCTCGCCATTGTCAACTTCCTGAGCCACTACTTTTCTATCAAACGGCACCTCAGCTGGCTTCACGTGGCTGAGTGCTCTCATTCCAGTTCTCCCATCCTGGAAACCATCCCTGTCAGAACTGGAACCTGAACCCAGGCCCTCTGCATAGCAGAATGACCCAACGTAACTGCTCAGCTATGGAGGCTGATTGACCCAGCGTAACAATGTGCGATTACCACAAGTTTCCAAAGTAGCGAATGAAAGGATAAATTGTGTGTGTGTGTGTGTGTGTGTGTGTGTGTGTTTTTGTTTTTCACAAGCTGTTAGTGAATTAGATGGCTATGCTTTAGAAGCTAGAAGTCATATTTATCACACCATTTATATACTTCAACTCAAGCTGTATTACAGCAAACATATTTATTTGTACAAGGCAAAAAGGAACATCTAAGTTAATTCATCATTTCAGTAACAATTATAATTAAAAATAGTCCATCTGAGCTATCACTGACCAAAAAAAACTTTACCTTTTTACAAAGTTACTTGTTATACAATAGAGATAGTTTTGCTGCAAAACTACCTTTCATTAGAGACACTATTAGTACTAAGTTTTGCTAATAAAATTTGTCTTACTACACAAGGGTTTTAATCAAATTCTGATTAATTGTTAAAACACACCAGCGAGTTTTGGAGTTCCTTTATAGGACATTGCAGTCCAGGCATTGACTAGGGTAAGAAGGTTATCTACTACACAATAAAGGGTGGCTGATGACTGCAAAAGCTACAGGAAGTTAAAAACGAAACAAATCATTGCTGCAGAAAAAAAAGCAAAATACTCCTGATAATGTGGCAGCAATGGTCTGCCATATTGTGAGAAAACTTATCATATAAGCAGTCAGTGACTGCCTGCGATCAAACAGCAAAAAATTCTATTAAGCTGCCAGACTCATTTTCTGATGCTTCTGGTCCACTGTACTGCAGCAAAGAAAGAGAATATTGGGCTAACACAGCTGTAGAACTCGAGATAACCTCAGGATCTATTCCCTTCATCAACTGGCTCATTTGACCAACCAAAGATTGTGGAATTGCCTCAAACAACTAATCTCTTTATTTCAACATTTGAAACACATTGATGTACACTGGCTATTTAAGTCTGGTGTGAAAGATACCTACATTTTGCATGTGATAATTACTTTTAGTCTACAGTACTTCACTGTACAGTCTGGCAATGACTATTTTTTATTGTGAAAAGGTTATACAAAACAAAACAACGTGATAATATGTATTATGTAAAAAACTGAACCTCTCCACATAAAATGTGCAGCACATATTAGTAACAACAAAAAACAGGAGTTTCTTATCCATTCATACACATACATCACTGAAGACAATTTTAAAAGCATTTGCAAACTCATCTATAAAATTAATTATCTGCAGCCATTATCAGAACTGCATAAAATTGCCATCCTTTCCTATACGTAAATATTTTAGAACATTCTTTTATTAACAGCAGTAGAGTTATTCTGATTCTATAGGTAACATGATCATCACAATAACAGGCCTGCAAGCAGTGAAGAGACAAGAGTACTGAAGCCATAAATGGAGACATAACATAATATAAAAATCATTCGAAATGGGCAGCCTCACATGTCAAATGAACATCAACAGCACATCACAATCCACATATGATACACAATCGACAAAAGTAAAACAAGGTATGTAGCTGAGACTTCACGAAGATCAGACAATAAAACAAGGCTTGACACACATGCATTCAACCACAGTCAATTCAACAAAATTACTCTCAAATGCTACAACATCCACACACAAAAAAAACCACAAAAATATTGTGCAACCCTGTTTTGAACACTGTCACTCTTTATTTCAGTCCTTCAAATCCAAAAGAGTAGCTGAACTAATACATTTGTCCAGCACATATTAGTTTGTATACAAAAAGATGAATACACACCTAATTTGTAAACAAGTTAAAAAATCACTCCTAAACTTAGTAAGTAGCTTAGTGCTAAAAACTAAGAGTCAAAAAGAGTTTATCACTGTTTGTACCTAGGAATCATTTCGGGAAAAAACAAACTTTCCAGTCCTTTTTCATGAAATGTTACAGTTAAAATTTAACTGTGTAAGATCTACAAGTTAGCCTTAATTTTAAAAAAGTCTACAACAGTTCAATGCAACACTATATAAAGGGAAATTAATATATACTATGTACAGTTCATTTATTTACAATAAATGATATATTTATATACACTGTAACGACTCCCCATGATGTGTACTTTTGTGCACAGAAAAACTCCGTAATGCGGCTAGCACAATTACGCAGCTCAATATAAAGATCAATAAAAGTGGAACAGATTCTGCGAGGGGTAAAACAGTCCCCTCTACCTGGTACTGCACGAGCAATGAATCCGTGGCATGTCCCTCGCATAAATACATCACATTAAGTGTAATGTGTAATACACAAAGCACTGTAAACTGCGTATTTACATTCAGAAAAAGGTATCAGTTGTTATTCTTATTATTATGAATATTAATATGTTTATTAATGACTGATTTTTATACTATATACATAATATTTGTTTGTTGTCCCTACTAGATACAAGCGCTGCTAATACAGTCAGTCCGACTAAAAACAATTCTGACAAAAGTCTCAGAGGACGTAATTCTCACCGTGCAAATTAAATCAAAAACTGCTATCAAAACTTCTGAACAGCAGTACAATTTCAGGAAAATTCTTAATACCTTCCCAAGAAGACTCCAAATACACCCTTCCGCACCGTGGAAGGTTATTCTATATACACAAAATGGTCACTGAGAACAGCTAAATGGCAAGACAGTTTGACAAACGGTCTCAGAGAATATATCACCAACATTGTTTCCATCAGCAGATTTACTTGTTTGTTGCTTTTAGAAAAGGTCTCAGCTTCGGGGTTAAGTATGACACACTGCCATTCTGTGACAGCCCATTATTTCTCCAGTGACCAGACAAACAATAGAGGTGTACCCCCTCCACTCTCTCAGGGAAGGGGGGCCGCAGCGTTAGACCAAAAAGACAAGGGAGGGCTCTCCTCAGGCCCCTTCCGGCCAGCCGCAGTAAGAAGGCAGCGGGGGTGTTCTCCGCAGGCACAGGCGCTGCCGCCCCCCCTTCGTGCCCCTGCCGAGGCTAACGACTAGCGACGACTCGTTCTGACCCTCTGCATCTGGACGTACCCCTAGGTCTCCTTCTTCGTCTTGAACTCCTCGCCCAGGATTGTAGCAATCTCTCCTTGCATGAATGCCCACGGCACATTCGAGTTAGCCAGTGGGCACTTTTCACCACTCGGGCAGTATACCTGTGAACACACATGCCAATTAAGTGAATTTTAAGAGGTCTTTCCATTCGGACATGTGTCGCATCAACTGATATCAGTTATGGATATATCGCCATATTTTATTCTAATGTACCAGTATGTAACGCATGTTGTTACAAGTATGAAAAAGTTGTTATAATGGGCAGCTAATTGTTTTATAGTGCACCCAAGGAAGTGTGTGAGGAAGGGTGCATAGCACAGATAGACGAGTGACAGTCACTTTTCGTAGTCCGAATTTCATTCTTGCACAGAGAAGGAATACATACATACATACACACAGGGCCGAGCACCACAAACAATTTTCATTGGCCAAAACGTTATACATTACTAATATTGAAGTTATGGTTTTTTGTTCTTTCATGGTTTGTTCTGTTGTGTGAAGGCAATTTTGACATTGTGTCCCCTCAGAAGTCTACAATCAAGAACTGAGCAGTATGTCATTGCAAACACAATCCTAACAAGTCTCCTTCCTTTAATTTTAATGAAGCCTTTACTGAGACAGTCAATGTGGCTCCTCCAGTTGTTACATATCCGAGATTAAATAACAGCACAAGAAAGGGGTCAAGTTGAATATATGATAGTAGTTGTCAGCTTCATCTAGTGACATAATGTTAATGGCCTCTGTGACATAACATTTTGGGGCATATATTAACAGTTTTGCTGTGATTTGGCAAAACCAATGAACATGAAACTAAAACAAAACCTGGCTGTGTGCCAGACTGAGCTGTGGCTTAGCTATCTGCAGGGGGAAAAATCACAACTAATCATAAACTACAGTTGCCCCATTGTTTACAGGGTTTGTCAAAAGTTTCTCACATAACTGATCAAAGCCTTCGACTTAACTCTTATCACAAGAAAGTACAAGAAATAACGAGGGAAATAAAGAATAGAGTGAGGCATAAAACGTCAGTTTGATGAACTGAATGTTCACACCCCTTCCCAAAATTTTCTAGTGTGATAAATATCGCATGTCTGTTAAGCTGTGATTGAAATATTGGGAAACTGTATTTATGTGGCATAGCAAAGTGGGTGGATCCCATTTCGTGAGAGCAGAACCATATACCATCATTGAAAGAAAAATATCTGACATCTGAATTTTGTCAATTTTACTGTTTCAGTTGGCTGTGGGATACCATGTTCAGTACAAATGAAATCAAATTTTACTTGTAATATTGTGAAAGTTTTCAACAGTATTATATGTATGCTGTAAACAAACTTTTGAAATTGCAAAACTGCAAGTAATAAGTGCACTTTCAACAGAAATACGCAAAAAATTATCACATTCATTGAAAGTCAGTGTCTTTGAAGCCATACAATAACAATTCAATACACATCTCTCAGGCCTGTTGACGAATCTCGCTTTCTAAATCCCACAACAGTTCACCAAAGCACCCGCTCGACACCACCAGGTGGTGGCTGCCGCATATTGCCGGTTCGGTAGCAAGAGTGAGTTGTTACTTACTAGCAGTAACCGGCAGTCACCACCTGAGAATGCCTCAGAGCTGCTTTGATGAAATATTGTGAGGATTTACAAAACTTGATCTGGCAGCAGACCCAGGAAACACTGAATACATCCACTGGGCAAGCCTAAAGGGTCATAATATTAAATATGTTAAGCCAAGCTACGAGCATATAAATACAAGCAATAAGCTGTTCCACGTACATATAAATGGGCACTGCTGGGAAGTACTAGCACTTACCTCAGCACCCGCACCCTGCCTCTTGATGGACTCTCTGCTGCACGGGAAACAGAACTTGTGCTGTGGAACGGAAGGACACTGCACGAAGTGCGTGTCTTCCAGCCTCTCCTGACACAGCGTACACTTGAGTGTCGTGGCAGAGCTGCCGCCGGTCCCCGCCGCACTGCCGCCGGTCCCCGCCGGCGTCTGCCCGGGCCCCGAGGCCGCGGCGGAATTTCCGTCGTGCCCCGTAGTGGCTCCGCCACTACCCGTGCCGGCACCCGCACCGTCCGCTTCGCTGGACGTGGTCACTGTGGTCGAGCTCACCGTCCGGCTGCCAGAGCTACGGCGACTCCCCGTGGAACCTGAGACATCCGTTGGAGGGCCTATTTTACAAGAAAAATCGAAACTAGGTGAAGGCAGCTATATACTTCCAAAACTCAATCTTAAATGTACCTCCTGATGTGTGCACACGAGAGAGAGAACTTATCTTCCTTCTCGAACCTATAGAGGGGTGGGACGGGATGGAGCGACGACTGGACTCTTGTGGAAAAATGAATTAAGTTTTCGATATCCCACAGATTGGACCTATCGATGCTACTAGGTTACGATCGTTTCTTTCGTGTATGTAAGTGTCGTGTCGGTTGTGACCACACTTTAAAGTCGACAGAACTAACGAGAATTAAGTGTCACTAGTAGAGCCCGGAAGTTTACTCTTCAGATTGCCACCGTATAAGCAGTGTCGCAACTCGGTGGTTTAAGACGCGAGGCTGAACGTAGAACTGATAGAGCATCTGACGGGCGAGTAACGTGCCACCAGAGTGGAGGTAAGACTGACAGTAAGAATAATGTATGCGTAGTAACTTTATTGCCAGGGTGAGTAATAAATGTAGTCAAAGTTAACATTTAAAATGGTAGGCAGCTTGGTGACACTGACCAGCAAGACACTACATTGGAATATTGTGGAAACTGTTGACATATGGACAAAAACCCATATAAAAATAATGAAAAGCAGCACAACTGAACAAAAACTTAAGTGAAGCGCAACACAATATTCAGAATTGCGATCAATTAAAGTATTACCACACAAGGATTGGCCAGTGGAACTCTAAACAGCACAGGGGTCGAGACATCGAGTAGCAAAGAAGTTTCAAGAGGAATTTAACACGGCCTAACAACTCTGACGGTTTTATCACCAATTCTCTCTGAAGTTCAATAGTAAAAATGAGGACATTGTCTCAGTGGTATAGGTTGTACATATGATACAAAGAAAGAAATGACAACTTACCTGAGGAGTTGGGAGAATGCTGGGAACCCCTGGAAGCAGAGCGTGGTGGCCCCGGAGGGCTGCCTCCTGCAGAGCGCGGAGATCCGGGTGGCAAGTTGTCTGCCACTGACATGAGAGCAGCCATCGGGGACTGTCCAGGGGCAGCGGCTCCAGCACCACTGCCCGCCGTGGCAGCTGCAGACTCTGGAGGAGTGTTGGTGCGTGGACCCAGCGGAGAGCCCGCTCCACCTGCACTCACGCTCATCGCCACACCTGGGTATCCTGCAACAGCAGAAACACTACTTTGTCAGAAAACACTGTCACAAATGAATCACTGAGGAAACAGCTGCTGAAGGCATAAACATTGTTTGATAACATCTTATCATACCAAAGTAATAACTAAAAACTAAATGTTTGAGGGTTTAAAATTTAGCACTCTCAATTCGCTTCCAACAGGTTTATTTGGTTTGGGCCAGAAGCAGGATGTGTACAGATACTTCTCTGCTATTTTCAGGTTACATCAATAACTGAAAGATTGCAAACTATTTTGTTTACTTCCAGCATGGCACAGGAATCTTATTTATACTTTTCATTATGTTATTAAATTTAAAGAGTGTGTGTGTGTGTGTGTGTGTGTGTGTGTGTGTGTGTGTGTGTGTGTGTGAAAGACAGACAGATAAAAGCTGTCCGTTACTGAAACAGTTTTCACAATTGGTGCATGCAAACTTCCCCTGTCTCCTCTTGCGAACTACCTGAATGCTATGGTGATGAAGGCTATGTCGAACAATTTAACTGTACATGACTAATTTTATTCCAGTAATGTGGATGTGTCAAAAGACAATAGTGAAAATTTAATCAGCCGTTACAGTGCATCATGTGAAAAGTCACAGAGGTACTGAAATGTTTTGTAACAGAAGCTGAAACAAAATCCACATACTCTGTCTCTAAATAATGAGGGGGTTGACAGCTACTACAGGTGCACTCTAAGAAGAATTCTGGCATATTCTCTGAATCCCCCATCCGTTTTTCCCACAGCCACCATGAGGGAAGTTCGGTACAATTTTCTTTTTATTTGACACCAGACTAGCCACTTCAGCTGCAATAATCAACAGTTTTCTTAACTGCACAATGCTTAAGATGTTAAAATGGATCGACTGACTGGCGCAAGTAACACAGCAGTCATACCTCACACACTGTGTTTTACGTACATAGCTTATTTTGTTAGGAACTTGTCCATTGTGTAATACAGAACTTTTTGAACATGCCTAATAGTTTTAGTTTCAAGTGCATCAAACAGACTGTAATTACACAACAGGCTACACTACAGATGAATCTATTGCCATTAACTTTACTTCACATTGCCATTGTTGACTTCGAACATTACCCTCCTAATCAAATTTTTAACTTCGAACCTTACCCTGACCACAGACTACGCTACAGACGATCTCGGCACAGCCAACATATATCTGTTTTTTTTTTTTTTTTTTTTTTTTTTTTGTGGGGGTGGGGGACGGTGTTTGCTGGATTATCACGCTCTAGGCCTGCATATATGATACATTCCCAACATACACGGAAATGTAATTCTCTTTTTTTCTTCTTATTTTTGTATACTGAAATAACACAACATTTCACTAATTAATATTATACCCCTGATTGCTGGTATTTTGTTCCGGTCACGACCAACATTACGCTAACAAACTTATGTACTTAGTCACGCCGTAGACGCCCTGGTTCTGAAAACGACACGTAATTTTAAGTAACAGATACCGCTACTGAAGAGTTAGTAATGTGATTCGATTAACTCTTATGCCTTGGTCAATTTAAAATGCAGTTTCTACCTCCGTAAACGCTTGATACGAAGGTACGTATGGTATGTTGGAGGCACTGCCCGAGGAAAGCGTTAAATAAATAAGGCTACTGTCATATTTCAGTAACTTTCACTTTTTATCTGTCAATAATCAGATTAGCTGAGGTGCAGGGTAAATATCGGGCATTATTTAAAAGCACATCTGAATACACGTATCGGTTAGTACAACGGATGCACGTGAGCGCTCCCGGCCGCTAGAGTGCTGTGCAGGTGGCCACGGTGACGTGACAAGCCGTGACCCCGGGCAAGGTCGTGGAGGGCTAATAATACGGCTGGGCCAGCACCGCTGCCGCTGCCGCTGCCGACTGCTATCGCGGACACGTCGCGCCTCCGTGCTCTTGCGCAACGCGTCGTGCAGGCTCGTCTTATCTGACGGGGCACAGTTCACCGCCTCCCCCTCGCCTACGTAAGACGTCCCCACGCACACAACCACCAACCCAACCGCTAATGCAAATAACAAATCTGGTCGTTTGCACAGATGACATTGATATCTCTGCCGGAATGCGGGTGTGATACAATACCTTGTATTTAGAACCATGTCGCAATACAGCTGTCCGGTAGCAAAACGGATGCACTGAGCGTCCGCGACCGCTGGGCTGCTGTGCAGGCGTCGCGGTGACGTCACAAGCCGTACCCGTTGTTGTTGTTGTTGTTGTTGTTGTCTTCTGTCCTGAGACTGGTTTGATGCAGCTCTCCATGCTACTCTATCCTGTGCAAGCTTCTTCATCTCCCAGTACCTACTGCAACCTACATCCTTCTGAATCTGCTTAGTGTATTCATCTCTTGGTCTCCCTCTACGATTTTTACCCTCCACACTGCCCTCCAATGCTAAATTTGTGATCCCTTGATGCCTCAGAACATGTCCTACCAACCGGTCCCTTCTTCTTGTCAAGTTGTGCCACAAACTCCTCTTCTCCCCAATTCTATTCAATACCTCCTCATTTGTTATGTGATCTATCCATCTAATCTTCAGCTATCTTCTGTAGCACCACACTTCGAAAGCTTCTATTCTCTTCTTGTCCAAACTATTTATCGTCCATGTTTCACTTCCATACACTCCATATAAATACTTTCAGAAACGACTTCCTGACACTTAAATCTATACTCGATGTTAACAAATTTCTCTTCTTTAGAAACGCTTTCCTTGCCACTGCCAGTCTACATTTTATATCCTCTCTACTTCGACCATCATCAGTTATTTTGCTCCCCAAATAGCAAAACTCCTTTACTACTTTAAGTGTTTCATTTCCTAATCTAATTCCCTCAGCATCACCCGACTTAATTCGACTACATTCCATTATCCTCGTATTGCTTTTGTTGATGTTCATCTTATATCCTCCTTTCAAGACACTATCCATTCCGTTCAACTGCTCTTCCAAGTCCTTTGCTGTCTCTGAACGGAAATGGACAGTGTCTTCAAAGGAGGATATGAGATGAAAATCAACAAAAGCAAAACGAGGGTAATGGAATGAAGCCGTACCCACATACCAGAAAATACACACATCAAAAAAAGGTCTGCATCGTCCCAGTTCCCAGAACTCCTGAAGATCGACGTCGACTGTGGATATTGTATCAGAGACACAGTCCCTTTGACTATTCAGAAACGTCACTAAACCCGCCCGAAGATGTAAACAACCATGCATGAGCAGCGCCATTAGACGGAGGGGGTCCGACAGCCGATCAGTTCCAGTCGGGAAGGAGTTACACGGCTCGTGTTGTCTCTAGTTTAACCTTGCCTAGACGGTCAATACCGCGGTTCGATCGCGATTGTTAGTTTGTGCCAGGAAGGGCTCTCAACAAGGGAAGTGTCCAGGTTATCTAGGAGTGAACCAACGCGATATTGTTGGACATAAAGGAGATACAGAGAGACAGGAACTGTCGATGACATGCGTCGCTCAGGCCGCCCACGGGCTACTACTGCAGTGGGTGACCGCTACCTACTGATTATGGCTGCTCGGTGGAACCCTCACAGCAACTCCACCATATTGAATAATGCTTTTCGTGCAGCCACAGGACGTCGTGTTGCGACTCAAACTATGCGCAATAGTCTGTGTGATGTACAGCTTCACTCCCGACGTCCATGGCGAGATCCATCTTTGCAACCAGCGCGGTATAGATGGGCCCAACAACATTTCGAATGGACCGCTCAGGGCTGGCATCATGGTCTCTTCACTTATGAGTGTCGCAGATGCCTTCAACCAAAAAATCGTCGAAGACGTGTTTGGAGGCAACCCGGTCAGGCTGAACGCCTTAAGACACAACGTCCGGCGAGTGCAGCAACGTGGAGGTTCCCTGCTAGTTTCGGGTGGCATTATGTGGGGCCGACGTGCGCCGCTGGTTGTCTTGGAAGGCACCGTAATGGCTCTACGATGCTTGAATGCCATCCTCCGATAGATAGTGCAACCATATCGGCAGCATATTGGCGAGGCATTCGTCTTCATGGACGACAATTCGCGCCCCATCGTGCACACGTTGTGAATGACTCCCTTCAGGATGACGACCTCACTCGACTAGAGTGGTCAGCATGTCTGTGATAGATTGAAACTGGCTGTCTATGGGCGACGTGATCCACCAACCACTCTGAGAAATCTAGGCCGCTGAGGAGTGGAACCATCTGCACCAACTGTGTGCCATGATGAATTTGTGGACAGTATGCCACGACGAATACAGGTATGCATCAATGCAAGCGGACGTGCTACTGTGTATTATAGGTACCGATGTGTACTGCAATCTGGACCACCACCTCTGAAGGTCTCGCTGTATGGTGGTACAACATGCAGTGCGTCGTTTTCATGAGCAATAAAAGGACCGAAATGATGTTTATGTTGATCTTTATTCCAATTTTCTGCACAGTTTCCGGAACTCGCGGAACCGAGATGATGCAAACCTTTTTTTTATGTGAATATTTACCTTCCGTGCCAATGTATAGAGTGGATAATATACTCCTGCGCTGCTGCTCCGCAAGGACATGCGGAATCATTCTGTAGAGTATACGCCCGGAAGCTTTTCATGGTGTGTTTCGTACTGTGCTGTTATAGTTGTTAATACATGTTAGTATTCGTATCGTTAGGTTTGGCATGCAACAACATGCTACTGAGAACATTTTCATGTGTACCAATGCACTCTGTGTTATCCTAGGTATCTCAACTTACTAACATGACGATAATCGAAATTAAAACATTTCTCAACAGCAGCTGAAGCGACGTTTTACATACATCTTAGTCAATTTTATTTACAGGTGAAACACTTTTTTGGGCCACATAGATACGCCTGCACTGTATTTCGGTATAATTCTCGCCACCTGTGGCACACTGAAGGTGAGTGTGACAGTAGTTATATTATGAGGTAGGCTACAAATCAGTAAAAAACTGAACCACGTCCCACCACCACATCTAACAGCAGACCCGCTTCCGCACAATAGCCTACGAGCAAATAGAAAACTTTCTGAGCGAAGTTAAGATTACAAATTCAGATCTACAGATGGCAGTTCATCGGTTCGTGTACTCTTGCCGATCATGCGTCTTTTCGTGCGGACACGTCAGATTCGAGTGGAAGTGGTAAAAATAATATTCAGATTATTTCGCAGGCAAGGCGAAAAGAGGTTGTCATTTTCCGTGGGTTCACTGCCTGGTTTACAAATTTTCCTATTTTGGTGCCACTTCGGCGGCTGGACTGTAGCGCACAATAGTGATAATGTTGCAGTTCAGGAAATACATGACACCCTGCGACAAGACATCTCGACTGTTACTGAATTCGAATCGGCGATCTTCAGATCAAGTGTCTTGTCACAGGTGTGTGTTTTGGCGAGCTATATACTTTTCTAACAAGTTGATGCGCCCGCTCCGAATGTCGACAGCGCATTACTGACAAAACAAAATACAGCAATTTGTCACCCTAGTCTTAGACAATTTTCTCCACATATAATAAACACGCCCTTAACTGTTCGAACGCCGCTGCGTCACAGAATGACATACTTTAGAGCTCATGCGGATCTAACGTTTCACAGAGAAAATAACACGACACATCGGTTCAGAGTCCACACTCTGCGATTCAATGACAGCAGGCGTTGTAGCGTAATGCCCCGCCAACGCCAGCAGAGCTTTGGCAGTCTTCTGCCAAGGAGGCAAAGTCCTCAGATTACATCCTCAAATACAGCTTACCTCGGAATCACATTCAACAAGTCGTGGTGTTAGCTTAACAATGGAATGTCCCGGCATTTCTACAGCCCTTGAATGTGGAGTTTCTCGTGTCGTCTTGGTGGCCTCGTCGTCGATTGGACGAACGCCCACTGGTGTACGAAAAAAGAAAAAAAAATCTGAATCCTATGGAAACACCCGAAACAGTGCACGACATCAGTGCCACATTACTGACGACACCAGTATTCATTCCATATGTTAGCATATTTCGGTGGTTGATCTGGCAGTAATATCAACAAGTAAGTGCCTGGGGTACACGACCAGGCATAATGAAACCTAAGCTCTACTAAGGCACCTGCAGAACCGTGCCAGGCGGAAGCCACTGACGCCCACGCAGCCTAAAATCCCCTGAGCCGTCGCTATTTCTGAGCTGCCGTGCGCCAAACTGCTTTGCGGCAGCTCGCTGGGTAGCGTGGAAACTTGGGCTGTTGCTGTTCGTTCAGCTTGCATCTTCTTCGACGCCGACAATTCTTCCACTGTCACTGAATTCAATGTGTAACTGACGTTGAAAGTACATACTTAAGTAAACCTGTGAACTACATCGGACGTTGGGAATCTTCGTAAAAACTGTTTATGATCGTCTTCCTCTTACACGTCATGTAGAATCACAGAGTGCTAAAATACTTAAAGGGTGTCGTCGGGGCTTTAAAAATCTCCATTTGACAGTAGGATCGTCAACAGAGTCACATACCTTCCGCTGGACGAGACACGAGGGACAGGTTTTCCAATATAAACCGCAACACTGCCACGATCGGTCTTCCCATCACCAGTGGCGACGAAAATTTCTGCGAGCACCATGGTTCGAACAAGCTGCCTCCAGATAGAGTTGTGTAGTAACGTAATAGAACGACATAACTCCCTCCTTAACCTTTGTTCACGTGTGTGCACTTCGGTGCCGATGGCAAGGACCTTTGGTTACGGTGTATTTTAGAAGACGGAGCTACCTTTAATCTTCTAAGCGCACTCTCAGACTTTCGGCCACGAGGATGGTCCGAGTAGCTTAACTTCAGCTACAGTACATGTTATCTCGGGGTAACACGGCGATTAAAAGTATTATTTAGATTACACAGGCAGAATTTCGGTGAACGATAGTTCCGCGTTTTGCTTCTGCTTCTGTACAAGACGCACTGAGCAGAATTGTCTACCATTAACGCTGCCAGTGCTCAGGAGTTAAGACAATACTGATCGACACTATTCCATATTTATAAGTGAATGTATTCCCACCAACCACCTCGCCTAGGCTAATAGTGCGCTTACAGCAGTCGAATTGGGTCTCATTACGGCTCTGTCTGACGGCGAATCTTACCGTCAAATGGGGACGTTACGCTCCACCTTTATGTAACAGCACAGTTTATATGAAGCAAGATGGTGAAGGACTTCTCCTCCGGCCTCGATACGTCATCATAGTGAGGTATTGACTGCAAGAGGGAGGAGAGGGGCGTGGAGGCTACGTCAGAATGGTCTGACCCGTACCACATGTGTCGCCTCATTGTCAGTATTTTACTGTTACTGTTCGCTATTCTGTAGCGGGAACATCAGCAATCGCGATCGAACGTCATCGACAATTATGACGCACATCTAGTTAACAAGGATGTAGTGTGGATGCGGTCGGTTAGATGGAAGCACTGGTGCGGTGTACTTGGACCTGGCTTGGAGTTGGGGGCTAGGGACCGGGGATTTTCCTGGCGCGTTGAGAGGGGGAACCTCACCGGTCCAGGTCCGGGCGACCTCTGGGGAACCGGCCGCTAAAGGTCGCTATATGCTAATGCAGGACCCGGCCAAACCTGCACCGTTACCAACTGCTGCTTTCCGCGGGTGTGCACAGTCGAAATAGTGGCTGATACCATGCTACGTCCCATCTCAGCAACGCCATACTGCGGATAAACGTGTATTTCACTCTTCAAATCTTGACAACGGCTGTTTCTGTGATGGTATGGTGTTGGACAGTTATAAACGATTCTATACAGTAGCTTCTCAAGTTCTTTACCAGAAGGATTTTCCCCACTTCTATTTCACAAATATAGCAATCTGCCGCTTCCCTGTTTAGCCTGCACATGAGCAATACCTTTATTGACAGCGCCGAAATCCTGCACTTCCAACACATGCAGCAGCAGTAGGCCTACGCACACAGCAGTAAACGCACGCACGAGCGACCACGTCAGCGCTGGCGTGATGCCAGCGGAGCTATCCGACACTCCCGGAAACTAGTCAGCAGCTTCGACCAACATACGCACGCTTTTAGCTTCTCACCTGGCGATTTGTTAGCAGTCAACGCGCAACAGAAACGTGCTCTGAGCACTATGGGACTTATCATCTGAGGTCATCAGTCCCCTAGAACTTAGAACTACTTAAACCGAACTAACCTAAGGACATCACACACATCCATGCCCGAGGCAGGATTCGAACCTGCGACCGTAGCGGTCGCTCGGTTCCAGACTGCAGCGCCTAGAACCGCACGGCCACCACGGCCGGCGCCGCGCAACAGATACAGCGCTTAGGAAAGATACGAGTTATTTTGGGAAAAAAATACCTACAACAGAAAATATTCCTGAATCAACTATTTACGTGAATTCTGAGGTTTTCCCACCGTTTCGATGGACGGGGCATGTTTTCGGATATATTTGTTAAGTAAGTTTTCGGCGGTTGGCCTAGGTGAGTGGACTTTTCGCTTCGTAGCGTATGGGGAATGATGAGTTGTAAGTACTGACGAATGAAACCTCACAGATGATTTATACGGGGGGCACGTATGCGGAAGAACAGTATCTGTGTCTAATAATGAAGATCATGTAGTAAGATGAAAACTATTAATGTACAACTACTTCCAAACACGCAAGGCAACTGATCTTTAACTGC
Source organism: Schistocerca americana (assembly GCF_021461395.2). NCBI lineage: Eukaryota > Metazoa > Arthropoda > Insecta > Orthoptera > Acrididae > Schistocerca > Schistocerca americana. The sequence continues at coordinate 202,111,781 of NC_060127.1, forward strand.
GTAATAAACGTAAAAAAAAAGTTAACTCCCCATGAAGGTATAGAGATTGGACTGTGTCAGTTTCGTGTACTACAAGGAGAACAATATATATATATATATATATATATATATATATATATATATATATATAATAACTTGTTCTACAGCCGAACCTGCTAGTTGCTACAGCTCTTTAGTAGTACATAATTTCTTCACTATTTCCTTTTCTAATTCATATTGTTCATTTGCACTGTTCTGGATGGACGGATTAAGCCGATAGATTCCGCTGTTTCTACCGAGATTGGAACATTAGCTAATGTCAACCGCAGAAACTGCTTTAATTGGATTCTAATTTTACATATTAGGAATTTTAAGCAGTCTTTAGCAATTATGTACATATTTCGCACGTTTGCTCTAAATTCATTCGCCCGATTTGGCATCAACTAATCAGCACGTTCTACTTTGCCACGTTCGCTCAACGTGTAGCGTTGCTGTGACTTGTGCGTCAGGTTTGTTCGACCTACGAAAAAAAACATTGGATACAAATCTAGCAATAGCATTGGTTAATACATCTATATACCCTTTTGCTACCTCCCTCTGGTCCAACTGGACCTCTCATTGATTGAAAATTGTTATGTTCGACTACTCGGATACCATTTGGAGCCATTGATTGATGATTGCGCCATACTACCCGTACACAACTGCTAGCGATTGATTTGTAGAATATTCTGGACAATTCGAGCCAATGATCTGACCGATCAGATAGCCCGACATGAATCCAACTGACCGCTTGACGGGCACAATAGAGTTCAGTTCGTGCACAAAATCGTGGACCGGCAACACTTTCGGAATTGTGGACGGCTATAGAGCCAGCATGTCTCAATATTTCGGCAGGAGACCTCCAACGACTTGTCGAGTTGCTGCGCAACACCGGGCAAAATGAGGTATTAGGAGGTATCACACGACTTGCCACCATGTACATCGCGAACGCTCGGCTACGTCAGGGGCCAAGCGGAAAAACAATATATTTTTTAAAAATATGAACAGTCCTACCAGGCACTCCGCTGTTTGGTGTTGACAATGTAGCATGGTGCATTTCGCTCGCCGCCCTCCCGTAGCACCCCGGAGTATCGGAACAACGGCGCTGTTAGGTGAAAGTTTCCGGGGTAAAGTTATACGTGGCTTCTCAGCGGGTCTGCCACGCGCGCGTTGTTCAGGCCGCTGTCGTGTCGTGCGGTAGGTCGCGGCAGCTACCCTGCACACTGCATTTTATTGCTCCGCAGTTAAGTTTAACGACTGCGGTTAAGAACAACGGCGCGTGACCCGAGCTGGCAGGAAAGGTCGCAGTGCACAGAGGCTAGCAAGAGCTGACGCGATGGTTTGAAAAGGAAACAGCCGTTGAAAGTCTCGTACGGCGATTCAAAATGGTTCAAATGGCTCTGAGCACTATGGGACTTAAAATCTGAGGTCATCAGTCCCCTAGAAATACTTAAACCTAACTAACCTAAGGGCATCACACACATCCATGCCCGAGGCAGGATTCGAAGCTGCGACCGTAGCGGTCGCGCGGTTCCAGACTACGGCGATTCAGATTTAGGTTTTGCGTCGTATGATTTAACAGACGTTGAAGCATCTACTGAAAAACTTTATACGCCCAAGGTAGAAGGGTGACTACTGTGTTAGCTTTCGCCGGCCGGGGAGGCCGAGCGGTTCTAGGCGCTACAGTCTGGAACCGCGCGACCGCTACGGCCGCAGGTTCGAATCCTGCCTCGGGCATGGATGTGTGTGATGTCCTTAGGTTAAGTTAGGTTTAAGTAGTTCTAAGATCTAGGGGGCTGATGACCTTAGAAGTTAAGTCCCATAGTGGTCAGAGCCATTTGAACCAAGTCCCATAGTGCTCAGAGCCATTTGAACCTTTTTTTTGTGTTAGCTTTCATCGCTTTAAAGCAAATTCCACGAGCTATTTTTTCCCGTAACCTTGTCCAATATTTTAGAGGGAGAATTTTCTTTGGGTTACAGCTGGACAACTTGGCTGATTACATGAACTGAGAATGGGCCTCCGCTCGCGAAACTACTCGCAAAGAAAGAAATGTAAATAAGTATAATGGAATAGAAAATGCAGTTGTGGAACTAATATTTCCAGAGATGCGCCGGGGCAGTCATAATCGAAAGGGTCGATTTCCTTCCCCAATGTGACCGTTGTTCCTTTGCTTTGTCGGCAATGGAGCGTAAAAACTGATCACTCTTATAAGCAGCAAACCTATTACCTGATTGTATTAATGCGGTTCAATCTTCGGTTTGTTCAAACAAAGAAATGGCGACTTCGCTTCCGTGCACTACGGTGACTGATAGTTGTTCTCACTTATTGGCTTCTATCTTTACCCAGTCCGCCCCGAAAGCTGAATGGTCAGCGTGACGGACTACCGTCCTAAGGGACCCGGGTTCGATTCCCGGGTGGGTCGGGGAGTTTCTCCGCTCAGGGCCTCGGTGTTGTGTTGTCTTCATCATCATTTCATCCCCATCCGGCGCGCAGTTCGCCCAATGTGGCGTCGAATGTAAGAAGACATACACCAAGGCAGCCGGACCTGCCCGTAAGGGGCCTCCCGGCCAATGACGCCAAACGCTCATTTCCATCTCTACCTACACAGCTATCTTCACACAGTTTTTTAGCATTTAACTCTTACAGTTTTTTAGCTAGTTTATGTAAGTTGGATACAATATTTTCAATTAAGTACATGGGGATATATATCTAGTTATAATGAAGGTTCATAATTAGATACTATTTGTAATTGCATTTCGTCAATTAAAACAAAGTTGAGAATAAAATAGTGAGATAAAGTCGTGATGGGAAGTACACACTACATAACTGTATAGCTAAATACATTTACGTTACTGATACAAATATTGCCAATGTATTTCCTGCACAAGTCTTACATAAGTCAGTTGCACTTCACTGCATTGTGTACACTAACAAGCAAATTCAAATTTACAAATTTGTTGCACCTTGATTTAACAGAGATTTATCTGATTGTCTATGCCTATACTACTATTTAATTTTTCTGCACACAAGAAGCGAAAGTGTTCCTTGTACATCCTGTAGTCTCCTGACGCCTGGAGCATCAGTGGAGGTGTTGGAACAGAACATTTTAACGTCACCAGAAGCGAAAACTGTTGTCTTCGATTACCAAAGAAGAATCGGTCGTCATCTCTGTGATTCCACATTCGCAAAGCGCTGAGTTTGAAGAAAGCCAGAATGTGTAATGGATACTCACTCACAGCACTTGAACCCAGACACATTTCGCTATCAACAGTGAAACAAACACTTCCTCGTGCAAACATTCTCAACGATGAAGTGCATATGTGCTACGTCGCCGTGAGGATTTCGTTTATTTCATGATGGCTCCTGTATCTACGTAGCAACAGTTTTAGTACTCGGCTCTTAAAAGTCTGGACGCATTCGTTATGCAGTGCATACATTACACAAGACGTTAGGTCGTTTCTACCAGAACTGAAGAGAGATTGGCATCGACAGGGGAAAACCAAGATAACGCTGCAGCAGAAGGTATTTTTCTAAAATCGAATAACGAATGTTCCGTATCCACTGTACAGTGGACGCTACTTGGGCGACTTGGGTGTCCCTAAACCAAACCTGTCGGGGAAAGAGTATCGACAGTTTAACGGGTAATCGGAACAGCGTGTTGCTTCTATTTTTCACCAGAGACGACTGGTTACATTACAATTACGACGTTTTAAATAAGAATTTGATTATACCTCACAATGCCATTTCTATGTGTAAAATTTCGACAGCTGCGAACGGCCCGACAAGAAGACTGAGCTCGGGAGTACTCTGTGTGATCCACTGCGATGGACGCAGAGGAACAGCTAAACGAAGCTTCCAGACGTCAGAACGCCGACGACCTGGCAACATCGCACGCGACTACGCCCGCCGCGCTCTTGCCATCGCCTTTAGTACTCAAGCCATACAGCATTCTATCCTGTTCTGGAGGGAAAATTTGTACCTTCTGCGGGAACCCCGGTACTTTGTGAAACAAGGGATTGTTATTGACGGTCTTCTCCACTACACGTGGAGCGTCAGATTAACTTAGAACAAAATACACCAGTGGTGGATGTGAAGTTGTGACAGAACGTGAACTTCCCATGATCCCATTGGAGGTGATGCGCCGTGAATTTAGGAAGTCACGTCCCCAAAGTCGCAACAACTGAACTTGTTGGAAATACTCCGCAATGAAATTGCAAAGAAATTGGAAAACTTTATATTCAAATAATGACCCGTACTCTTAAGGAAACATCAATGGATATGACGTGTGAACGTTTACGAAAAAATATGAGGAAACACGATGAACTGTTGACGTTTGAAAGAAAAATTACCAAGAAATATTTAGGACATGTAATCGACGATGATACCAGCGAATGTAGGCTCAGACAAAAATTGTACAAACTGCTGAAGGGGGGAAGGTTGAGCTGTATAGTAAGTGTGTGAGGAGAGAACTTAATATATCACAGTTTGCAGAAACAGTTGTTGGCCAGTGGAGCCGATACGGGTTAACAATCAAGGTGACGCAGCAAAAATAGATCGAATAGTCATCCAACGCATTAGATAGAAATAACTGAATGAGGCTTATGGAGTAGCCATAAGATCGATAATGCCCTAGTCAAGTGAATAACCAATAAATAAATTACTTAAATTATATATTTGAGACACTCTTGTTCGCCCACGCAGGAGCAAGAAATCAACTGGAATAAGAAGGGCAGACGTTTTTTGGTTTCCCCCTCCCTTTTTTTCGCGCTACCTATATGTCATGTTACTACACACATCAAGATGGTGCAACAAAAATCAAGCTTGTTTTATGCTTTCTGTGAGATAGGGAACACTGTCGATTCCGCCGTTTAGCAGTTTAAAATACTGACTACGCATCACTGCAAACAGCGCAGTCTTCAAGAATGAAGCAAACATTGAGGGGAAATACTGATTATGGGGCTCTAATCTTATCGGAGCCAGTGATGCGAGTCACAGCAGCAAGTTGTAAATAGCACTATCACAGAAAGAAAAAGCTGGCCGTTATGTCAGACAGCATAGCTCTTAATGAATGGCCGAGACAGCAATACACCGTCTATGTCTGACCTGGTCTCCGTTATCATACCTACCGTTTAGCAGAGCAGGTTTAAACCACAGTGGAAATATACTTTTAATACCTTTTAAAATAGATTTTTTATTCTTTCGCAGCTAATCGAACTATAGAATGGTAATCCAAAAGACAATTACGGTAGTTACACGATTCCAAAGTAAAGCAACAGAAGTTACTCGCACCCTGACTTCATCAAGTCTAGTTACTGTCCAGCGTGTGCATAATTCACGGACGATCGATAAGCAATTAATTGAGTTTTTAAACATACCGACAGCAGCGAGTCGCTTATACCTAATAATTTATCGATCTAATGTTCGTTATGGCAACCTGAAATACACACGGGAGAGTCAATAAACAATGCGACTGTGTGAATACGCGGAATACTGGCCGAAGATTCTGTTCTCACTGGTCGGGCGATCAGAATTCACTCTCGTCTTATCTTTTCGACGAGCGTCCCACTCTATTAGAATTCTGTTCAGCCTTGACAAACATCTGACACAGAAAATTTATACTTTTAAACATGTATCAATATTAAACGCCGGCCGGAGTGGACGAGCGGTTCTAGGCGCTAGTCTGGAACCGCGCTACCGCAACGGTCGAAGGTTCGAATCCTGCCTCGGGCATGGATGTGTCTGATGTCCTTAGGTGAGTTAGGTTTAGGTAGTTCTAAGTTCTAGGGGACTGATGAGCACAGCAGTTAAGTCCCATAGTGCTCAGAGCCATTTGAACCAATTTTAAATAGGCAATTTCAAGCGTAGTACTTTCACCAGAAATAGCTTTTTATAACTGAAAAATCGTTTAGCAACCCTCTTCCAACTTTTATTCCTAAACGGCTTAAGATTACAACCGTAAAGAAATCGAGATCAGCTATAAACGTTACGTTCTCGCTCACGACACTGCGAGTAAAGCATTTAATAATAACATCAATTTCAAAAATTCCTAAATTAAGATCAGCAAAAACAACGTCTTTGAAGGTACAGCACGGTCAACATTTGAAAATAGCAAAAGAAAAACCAACTCTAGATGTCAACCTACAACACTAAGTTAATTTTACGAGACAGCAACGCTCTTGCGAAGGAAATATTCGTCAACGGAACACATTTCACATGTAGACCTATTTCAAAACACACGGGAGTAAATTTGATGCAAATGCAACAAGCATGTTTCCCAGTAACATAAAGGGCGACTCCGATGTAATGTTCTGAACTGCTTCAACTACTTTCGAACTTACATGTGATATGGAGACTTACTGACTGATGTTCGGATATAATAAACTACACCGTGTTGCGTTCCGATCAATGCTGACATCGAACCCCTGTTAGTTAACGAAATATTACGCAATTTCATGACAAAAAACTGAACTTTGGACAAAAGAATTATTACACTTTCGTAGCTGTGTAGTTCAGATTGCGTAAGCTGAAAGGAGTGGGGGACGTAGCGCGCTTGGCGTGAGAAACGGAGCCGTATCACGCCATGAATTATCCCACTCACGCCACGCAAGCAGCCAGGCACGCACGCTCGCACACACAAAGGCCTGCTGTCGCGTCGGCTCCCCGCTACCTAACGTGGCAACGCCGCCGGCGCGATCGCGCAACACCGCATGACGCGTCCGTTGGCTACGTGCCCTGCCGCTGTCGCTGCAGGCCAGACGGGGGGGGGGGGGGGGGAAGCCGGGAACGTTCGTTACGCGCGGCGCAGGGACACGAAAGGACGTGGAGGAAAGGAAGGGAGCACGAAAAAAAAGAAAGAACCCGACGACCGGGGGAGGGGAGGAGAAAACGAGTGGCACGCTGCTACGTCGGCCGCGGCGGGCAGGCTGCCAGGCGTGGCGAGCCATGAGAAACGAAACGGGCTGGCGGCGCATTCCAGGCGCCGAGGCGCGGCGGAGGCAGCCGAGCGTGACGTCACGCGCGACGCCAGCGACCGCGTGACTCACATTGCGCCGCCGCAGCCGCCATCTTGCGCGTTACGTGAGGGCCTTCTCGCGGCTCTACATCTGCACTCGAGCATGTCATCCTACAGTACGTGGCAAAGGGCACAAACATGGTGTAATGGTGTACAATATTGATTTTACGCTATACACAGCAATCATGTCTGTTCATTAAACTATGAGAATCGGGCGCACCTATTACGCAAGCAACTGTTCTTGTCAATGCCCAATGCTTCAGCACTCAATGTCTTCAGTGGACACTTAGTCGGTTCTGTAAAATGCACCCATGTTATACGTGATTACTGGGCTGAAATTGCGACTAAAACTTTTATGCCTTCTGCAATTAATAGAACTACTTGACATTCTAAAAAGTTCTGAAATCATCTCAACAGGCATAAAAATATTTGGAGATAAATGTCGTTCTTTACATATGTTTACACTGTACGAAACTGAATAAAAGCATTTACTAATGTTGGCACAAATGTGCTAAAATATATCTGAGCTTTACATAAAAGTTAGCTCCGTAATAAGCGAGCATGAATTCCCATAATGAACTGCCAGTTTCAATTGCAACCTCCTGTTCCAGAGGCGGGCCGGGAGAGAGAAGAAAATTTTGTATTATTCTATTTTATAAACCAGAATTTCTGTAATTTCACCCTCGTGGTCCTCACCTGAGATAAGTTCGAGAAACTGATATTTCTCTACTCGCACTGGAACACGAGCTCTGCGTTTTTTGAATACGCGTCTCCACACTGCCATTAAGCAGGTTCCATTTCCAATACGCTTCCAGTTTAAGTGGAAAAAATAGTATGGTTGTCTACAATGTCTTCAAATCGAAGTTAAAATTTTTCCTTTTGGCACACTCCTATACTTTAGTTCCTAGCAGTAGTTGATAACATTTTTGCTGTAATGTGTCATTAATTCCCGTAAAGCCTCATTTTTTCGTGCTTCATCTTCAATTTATAAATTTTCTAATCATCCTGTGACCTTGTACTGATTCGTTTCATGACTGAGTAGCTTTGGCTCACTTGGAACTTATTAAAATCAATAGTGAACTTACCGTTAAACCTTTGACCTTACTTAACACCAGTTAATATTTGTGTTATATTCTAATAGCTGTACTTCCGTAAACAATAAAAATTGGACACATGTTATAACGGATGAATTATCCGAATTAGTCTATACTACAAACTAGTATCGTCATTTGTGTCGACTGTACATGTTTCGAGCATAAAAGCAAGTTGAGGTACAGCTGCGCCCCTGGAAGGCTTCTTTGTCCGAGAGTTACCCTCGGGCAGTGCGCGTAGCTCCGGGTCGGCCTTTAAATTTAGCGCGGAGATACTGACCAGCGCCGTATTTTTGGCACCAACGGACAAGTCCATCCCGTTGCGGGGCACGCCGTTCTAGTATTATGCCGGGGTTTTCCGTCACCGTCGGTGCATCATACCACTAATACAAGGACAAGTCGCAGCCCCCTTCCAGTAGCATAGTGTCCTCCGCACTTTCGAGGCCATGCATCGCTAATCGCAAGGCAGGTCTTGGAAATGTGAGGGTGGATTCTTGTGTTCTGGAGCCTCCAGAAAGATTACTTTTTCATAATACTATCAGTGCTGTAGCTGAAAAAGTAACAGGCCATTAAAATGAACGCACTGCAGAAACCTGTGTCAGACTTAATTTTTCAATTTACCGGTTGGGCTGAATGTCTGGGAGGGAGTGCAATTACCTTATGATACGCTGACATATTAAAAAGTAGTGGCGCCGGAAGTACTAGACTAAATGAGGAAATATGTCTACGGAACTTCCGGGAACATTAAAACGGCACTATGCCTATGATCTTACCGACAGAGTTCTGGCTAACAGCTTTACCTCTGCCAGTACCTTTCTCATTCCTTCCAATCCCCACAGTTCTCCTACATATCCTTTGTTACAGGAGTGGTAGTCCTGCTGGGTATATACAACTTTGAAGTTACGATTGAGATATACTGCACAATAACCAATACTGCCATGTATGCAACACTTCACCTCAGGAAACTTACTGTATGCAAGAATATGAGTACCGTTACAGATGAAAACCTATCTTCGCCAATGCATTAATCTTTAATTTCGAACTCTTCAATGCAACACTGTGCTAAAATAGGGCTACCGCTGGCAGAATGAGCGTACACCGCTCGTTTTGTTGTTATCAGTTGGATGCAGTGACGTAGCCTCTCCAGCTACTGTTGCCCCATGCCTTTCAGGCACCTGATTTGTTGTTTACAATGCGTCTGTACCTTTGTAGCATTCAATTCCACAGGTACAATAAGTCTTCTAATATATGTTTATGCAACCTACGAATCTTACACCGAGAGTTCACTCACTATCCGTGACCCGTTAATATTCTAGGCTTGTTTCATCACTGTGTCTGATGTCATTTTATAATTCTTTACGGACTTTTAAGAATTTTCATATTAAAAATTCTGGGCTGTTACCTTTCAGCAAGCCCTCTTAATTAAAAAAATACTATGTCGGACCAATGGAAAGACTTTACGTCGTCATATGAGTTAATGCCGATGTGTAGATTATTTTATGCTTCCCTCATAGACATATATACCATCTGGGAGTCGGTGCGGAGCAGATTCGATTGATTAGTCACCGCAAATCAGGAAAATTGGTTAAAATGGGGCCCAGCGATGGTTGCTTCGGTAACTAAAAAAAAGATATGGTAATGATCAATAAGAAGACAGTTTTAACCCCAAGGGGGGATTCACTTGATCCAGTGGACCCAGTGGTCATCCAGCACATTACTACGAAGGGTATGATGCACATGAGGTATGCTGTTCCAGTCACTGTCCTACTCAGTACTTTGCCAACATTACAGCTCCAAATAATAACATGCACCAGAAATACATTGGAGAATTTTTTAATCACTATTTCTGACAAGTCAGATTCTTCTTCATTTTCAGGCGGTGCCTCAGTGAAAACTCGTCTTTTGCTTGGCATTTTGAAATAGACAACTGGAGTGTGTAACATCCTGACGACATCCGAGACCATTAACAGACTGAATAACAGCTCAGTTGGGCAAGGCTGGGGACAGAGAATGGTCGTGACCTTGCAGAAACTGCGGGAAATTCCGTTTATTTGGTACTGCAAAATTACCTAGAAAGCGAAACTGGATGACTTTTAAGGGGACTAAATACCGTTACAACAAAGTACTAGTACAACGTCTTAATCACGAAGCATTTGGAATTCAGCCTTCGGCTACTTTCGTCACTACCTCTCCCGAACTGCCGAAACTAAAGTGTGTGGGCAGTATTAAACTACGTCAAGTCTGACTATAGTCTTCATACTAAACACCGTGAAAACTTGTGATAACTACCGAGAAAGAGGCTTACTGAACTCGGCATATTCCAATTTTAGCAACATCGTCAACAATAAATTGTACTCATTATGAACCGATCATGGATGATGGGTATTTTTCATTGAATCTATTTAATACATAACATAAAAACAGATTTCAACCTAGAAACACACATTGTCTTTATCGACTTCAAAACTGCTGTCAACAGAAACGAATTATACATATTCTGGCATATGATTTGTGTTTTCCAGCCATTTATCGATAATATATACAAAATTTGCAGAACAAATTTAATCTGTGTCAAGAAAGAGGGATGATTATCAGAATGGGGCAGAATGCACACAGGAGTACCTCTGATCAATCTTCTTTATTATTTATACGAATACAATCATAAAAAAAGTGTAGACAAATGCCACACTACTGTTATCAAATAAAAAATACAAACCTACGTGCTTTACTTTTGGCAGATAATTAAAATCTTATACAATCTTCTGAAGATGACTTGCGGTGTTCTGAACACAGGTGTTATATCTAGAAATACGGCGTGGACATCAACACAGAAAAAAAAACTATGACCCTCTGCGTAAAATACCGAGTACAAACAAAATTATGTTTGAAAAAATAAAACTCAAGAATGACTGAAGGCATTCACATATTTAAGCCATACACTATCCGTCCGGATGAAATAATACCTAGCTGAAAAAGCCATCAGGTACACAAAAACGTTGAGAATCATTAAAACTGTAATGAAACCACCTACAGTAAAGTAGCACACCATAGAACGACTTTACCAGACCATTTCAAGACCTGTTCTGTACTGTGCTTTGGCAGAGAAGCTGGGACAACAGAGACAAAAGGTGTGAAAAGACACAACATGAGAAATGAAATTCAGACTGATAGCTGGTTGCACAGAATGGGATCACAAAAGGAATGAATATGCGTCTAAGGACCTACAAGTAGAACCCATCACACATTATACACGAACTACGAAAACAATTGGAGAAGACGTGTTACGAAAACAATTCGAGAAAACTTATCACGCATGAGTCCAAAGAGGATTCCAAAACCCATGGTACACTACCATGCCAACAGTGGAAGATCTCTAGACCGAACAATAAAAAAAAAATGGCACGAGACAGTATCGACGGCGTAATTTTTGGAAGGATGATGACGATGATAATGACGAATCATCCTGCCGGTGGACGAAGGAAACAGACTATTCACAGTCCACTACGTAACGACAGAGGAGCAGTGGTTGGTACCTCTGAATGTTTGTGACATGAGTAAGAACTTATATCCGCAGCGAGCAATTACAATTACGATCTACTCTGGCAGCAACAGGAAAACCCACCTCGACTGCAATAACCCAATGGCTGGAAAGTTCGCCCGCACACCCTACGCGGGCCCCCAGCGTCAAGTTCAAGTATACCAGCCGCTGAGAGAGAGAGAGAGAGAGCATGTACGCTCAACGGGCGTGGGCAGCGGACGGGATACAGCTGCGCGCTGGCGATCTGCCAAAGGCTTGCTGCGAAATTGTTGGGCAACCTCAACAGCCCACTGAAAGCTATACTCTCAACTGTTCACCGCGTTACAGCCGATGACACAAGAAAACGCATCAACACACACAGTTGCGTGTGAGTGAACAGCAAATGGGATATCAGTTAATCCCTTACGCCTTAAGCCGTTAAGACATTGCTAAATCATATTGGGTGAGAGCTTAGAAATGCTGCACAGAGACGTCGCTGAGAGAAGAATTCTCCACTCCATTACATTTTGACGCAGTATTGGTATATAACGTAAGACATAACTACCTGCAAATTCGACACGTAAAGGGTAATTTCGCGTTCTGAACTTAGCTATGTGAATGCATCGCCTTTTATCTCCAGGATACGCCTGCTTTAATCTTTACCCCTACAACGTGCCTTCATTGCGCCGCACAGGGTAAGAGGAAAACAAAGACGCGACGTACTTAATTTCGAAAGATGATCTAACTGCGTTTGTAAGTATCCTCGTCTGGGAGGTGCCAGAAGCGTAGAAAAATGCCATCATTACACCGAAATTAAACTACGGCCAAATTAGTTCCGTTTTTTTTCTACTCTTTTAAAAAGTACTGTGACCAACCATACTCTCCTGCAAAAGTCAGTACTGTCATAAGTCTATTTTAAAAAGCGCCACTGACAATATCCGCTACATCGTTTAGGTCAACAGAATTCTATTGCGCTTTCTTACGGCATTCTGGTCTTGTTTTCGATTCTGTTGAGTATCAGTCTAGGGTTGGCAAATGAGTTCTACAGATCCAGAATTCAAATAGTTCAAATGGCTCTGAGCACTATGGGACTTAACATCTAGGGTCATCAGTCCCCTAGACCTTAGTTGAACCTAACTAAGGACATCACACACACCCATGCCCGAGGCAGGATTCGAACCTGTAACCGCAGCGGTCGCGCGGTTCCAGACTGAAGCGCCTAGAACCACTCGGACACACCGGCCGGCAGGTCCACAATTCTGTTCGGAAAAAAATGTATCTCCTAAAGTACTTAGTGTGATTATCTCGGGTACCAGTCAACAAAGTGGGGTCGTTAATCAATGTCCTACGTTCCACCAAACTCGAAGTGACCTGCCGCTTAGCGCCTTTGCCCACGTGCCGGTCACTACGTGGCGCTCCCCACACACGTGCTCTCACAGCTGGTTGGCGCCGCTACCTGCTCATTCCGCCTTGCCGCCCGGAATAGTCGCCCGAGCCTATTACCCAACGACCGGGAATGAAAGGGGCCCCGGGAGGAAATAAATAAAAAACGGCGCGCAGCCAACGCAGCAGAGGCAGTGGGCCTGGCGCGCATGCGCGAGCGGCCGCCATGTTGTCTACTGACGTCACATCCCGGACGTGACAGCCGCGTCCATTGGCTGTGGCCGTAGGTAAGGAAGCCAGTGCCGCCTCATCTGCCTTCCTCGGCACGAAATAACAAGCGATTACCCGTGACTTCAAATTTGGAATGAAATTTCCGTATTTATCATTGCGTGACATACTGACTGCCAAATCTCGTCTCCATGTAGTAAACTTACAGCGGGAAACCGATGGAAGTCTCTTCCAGAGACTGATGGTTCAGTTCATTTCCTGACTACAGATCTTTTTACAATGAAGCCTTATGCATGAAGAGTTCTCCACACCCATAATTGTATGTAATATAAAACACAGCATTAACCACAATGGCTGCTGAACGTTCTGGGCAATTTTCATATGCTGTGCTATGACACTTACCTGACTATACGCATTCATTCACATTGAAATTTGAGACTATGCCTCAATACAAACAAAACATTAACATTTGGACTGTTGATCGACGTCTGACGCTAGAAAATACCCTATGCTGTGCGTTCTTTACCCACACAATTCAGAAAATACGAAATAATCTAGAAAGTCTGGAGCCTGATACATTTGAAGGCATTTGAACGGCATTTACTGAGCTTGTTCCTACAAACATCCCTGTATTAAAGTAGTAACCATTTATTTAATCGAATTACTACCAGGACGTATATCTGCCCATAAACTAGCAGGTGCAGCCACAAACTCACATTAACGAAAAAGTAAATATCGAATGTTGCGAAAAGTGTGTCATTTTGTTGAAGGTGGCCGAGAGAGAGAACCAGAAACGCTATATCCAAGTTAAATGGTAAATCCAATAACAAGGCTGAAATAGTCAAGCTTACATATGTCAAGTCACAAGAGGATTAAGTGATAACTGACATATCTTTTAGCTATCCTTTTTAAAAGTCAGTAATAAATAATAAAGTTTCCCAACGATTTCATTTTCAATGTAAACTAACATACAAATAACATCCACATACGTTACGCTTATCAAACAGCTCAGCTCACCGAGACGAAAAGCTATTTATTGGGCAGTGGAGTAAGAAGTCCCGCGAAGGGTCAACTAATAGCAGCTGGAGTCCAATGGAAATTCTGTTGCTATCGATCTCCATGGCCGTGTGGTTTCTCTCAATTTCTTTGAATCACGGCGCAAAAAGAAAGTAACAGAGGATATTTCTCGTAAAACAGTTTGTAACAAAATGAGAAAGAGAGAGAGATGTGGCAAGAGGGGAGACGCGGAATTTGTGGGATTTCTCACGCCAGAGGTTCACACGCAGACTTAGTCCCGTGGGATAGCACAAAGGCGCCCGCCCAGCACTGGCAAAGCCCACACAGATGCTCCCCGCGGTAAAACCTGCTTTATGTGAACCCTTGGCATTAATTTCCGTTAGCCACCCTCTGCTCCATTTACGTTCTTGTCAATGCTGACACACTTCGTCTTCCCTCGGTGCAAAATGCTAACTCTACTTATTATTGTACACGTTAACCACGTTTGAAAAGTGGAAGAATGAAGAATTGAACTGGAATAATTCTTATAACTCCTAAATGGAATTCTCTTGAATTGCCAGAAAATGTGTTGATAAGTAAGATGGCAAAGTATTGGGAAATGTTTACAGCTGCGGTGAGAATCGAATTCTTTCTGACGACGCTAGCATTCGTCTGAACTGATTTACGAAAAGTGTAAATTGCATGGCACCTAGTCCAGGAGACAGGCGATTTGAATACACGATTTTTTCTGGTCAACCTATGAGAATAATCTTCCAATGGTCTTAGACCACTTTTCTAAATTGTGTTTCACTTGGATAGACCTTTTCCGTGTGTTTATAGAAGAAATGTGTAATATGAATACCATTTAGAAAAGTCATTCTGTTACCTCCAAAGCACAAGGCACAGGATCCCAGAAGAAAACCGTATGTACAAATCGATTGTATCTCGTTGGCTTATGACGATACTGGTAAACGTAACGGTGAATCGCATCGTCAGATCCGTAGAATGAAATTAGGATATACGACAAGATATTAAAAGGAATACTGGGCCACTACATTGTGACAGAGAACAACCTATTAAAATCAACACAATTACCGGTAACGACCAATGGTCTCTATACGTTTAGGATAACCTGCAACTGGGCTATAAATGTCAGTGGTTCCCCGTAATGAATATCCCTGCTCAAATCCTATCGCATTTGGTAAAGCTTTATATCTATTGATCGATTTATAATCTTCATTACGTTTTTATTTTAAATTTTTTGTTCAAATTTACAAGCTCAGATATTATCGAATGTATATGCCGCTTTCCTATGTTCGAATTATAGTAGCTTGGGAATTGTGCTGCTCCAGCTTTAGGAGTTGGAAAAAAATGGTTCAAATGGCTCTGAGCACTATGGGACTCAACTGCTGAGGCCATTAGTCCCCTAGAACTTAGAACTAGTTAAACCTAACTAACCTAAGGACATCACACACATCCATGCCCGAGGCAGGATTCGAACCTGCGACCGTAGCGGTCTCGCGGTTCCAGACTGCAGCGCCAGAACCGCGCGGCCACTTCGGCCGGCTAGGAGTTGGAACAAATATCTCTTATTAACAATGTTTTATATATGGAATTAAAATACTGAATGCACATGTTAACGAGTTTTGTCATACAACCATTATGGCCGATTTCCGGTGTGGCTACACAATCTGTATTAATACTAATATGTACGTTCTCTGCTTTTACTATATTGTTGCAATATAACCCATAACTCCTGCAATATCAAGAAGCGGGGGGACACTTGATGTCCATCTTTTGGTAATATTGCGATCTACTCAGTTATTTTATATTTTAAAATTTTGAAAAATATTTATCTTTTAATGAATTCTTCTATCAGATTCCGAACATGCTTTGTAGGCATTTTGTTAATATAAAACAAAAATTAGCGCATTTTGCTTTTTAAAATTATTTTTAGGGTGAACGTAAAGTATTGCCGCCCCCTTAGTAATTTACGTTTGGAATACGCCTTGGTATTGCCAGGATCGATATATTTTCATAAAATCCGTATTTGAAGTCACAGAGATCTGATGACAGAATTATCAAGAAATGTGTCATGCAATAAAATTATGTTGCCTATCAAGACCATTCAGTGCCAATGTGGTCACAGATCTCCTTCGGGCACATTTCCCTCAAGTGATAGAACGTCACAAAACAGCTGTAGGACCGGAATACGTCACTTAACCGCAGTTCGGCGGAAGGTTATGTGTGACCCATAAATATATTCTTGGGAGTAGGATAAAAGCGTCGCGTGGAAAAATTTCTCACTGCTGTAGCATTTCTCAGGTTCCGTGGGCGCGTTATTCTACGTTGAAGCCTTTCACGAACTGTGTCTCGGAATGTTTCAGCTGTGCCAACGGAGGAATGTCGTAATAAGTAACATACGTAGTAGAGAGAACGAATCTGACTCTTTACAACAACGTGCATCTGCTGAGCAATGGCTACAATCCACAGTCCCAATGAGAAGTTTGAGGAGTCCGACGCGAACGCAACCTTTAAGCACAATCGTCGCTAACCAGCTTCTACGCAACTGCAGCAGCCTGCACCGGACCAGACCTCGCCAAACAGGCTTAGGGCAATCTCGTTTGGACCGCTAACTCCTTCCACAAATAACTGGCTTTCTTAAGGGTCCTACCTCCAATACAGCCGTTGTTTCGACATGTGAATGTCACATGCAAACAAGTCTAACCGTCAGATTGGGTTCTGGACGCAGCATGACGCCTTCGGACAGCGCAGGTGAAATTTGCAATTCCATTGACGTATACATGATTAGTGGCAACCTCAACTAACGAAGGACGTGGAACGAAATCGGCCGTGCTCCTGTAGAATCTTTCCAACATTACGCGGGGGGGAGGGGGGGGGGGGGGTTAGAGGCGCCCAGGAAAATTTAAATTACGATGCCACGAAGTGGGGACTACTCTGTTTGCGTAACGAGTCAATTTAGTCAATTGTCGATTATGGTCCCTCCTTTCTTAATTAAAAATCCGAAAAGCTCCTGTAGCCAGTCCAGTATCAAAAAATATTATCAACACAGCGATTCGACGCAACGAGAACTTATTGTACACGCACTAACACTAGGAGAAGGCCTCAGGTTCAGTCAACCGATAAGACTTATATTTGCCAATTGCTTGTGTACAACCTAAAGTGAAAGACTAAAATATTTTGGCACGATAGACTAAAATCCCCAGTTTTTGAAGTTGTACACAAGCGATCTGCCAAATATGAGCCCAATCGGTTGGCTGTATACGACTCCTTCGCCTTGTAAGAAAGCTTTCGGCAAAATGACACCTGCGTCAACAAAAACTAAACAACGTCGGAGGAACTGCTATCCTGTAGCTGCCACTTTAGTTAGCAGAAAACACAACGTGTGGTTCATCTATTTCTACTATAACTGACAAGGACAAGTGGAGTTATGGTGTTCAAACGATATCATCTCATTTATCTATTTATTTATCGCGTTAAAACACACCATTCTCTGCTAGCTAAAGTGGGTAGCTACTGAAAAGCGGTCAATGGCATTCTATTTCTATCGATTTAGCTACTCCAATATGAGAAATTTCCAAGGGCCTCTTCGAGTGTGCATATCGCATAAACGTTGGCACATACATCTTTGGTTTCTGTTAAGTCGGAAGAAAAAACACTAGCGACCTTTGCTACACAAATTCTATCGAAAGCACTTCACTATATAAGTTAGAGTGTGTGTGTGTGTGTGTGTGTGTGTGTGCGTGTGTGTGTGTCCGGGGGAGGGGGTTAACTGGAGGGTACCTGAACACTAGGGTTGCTGCTAAGGTGGGTTGACGGTATGTGGGAATACTGGTGAATTGGTAAGCTGTCAGTTTTTATAACGATTAGGGGAGCGAGCGAGTAGTCTTCCTGAAGTAACAAGGGGACACAACCGGTCTCACATTAGCGTGGGAAGCGTGTCTTCAATGGCGGGTGGGGAAGGAAGGGGGGGGGGGGGGGGGGTGCGGGAGAGATGCGGAAAGGAAGAGAGAAACCACT
Organism: Schistocerca americana; assembly: GCF_021461395.2. Classification (NCBI taxonomy): domain Eukaryota; kingdom Metazoa; phylum Arthropoda; class Insecta; order Orthoptera; family Acrididae; genus Schistocerca; species Schistocerca americana. The sequence goes on from NC_060127.1 coordinate 202,130,068, forward strand.
TCCTCTTCGTTCGCATCCAAGTTCCCACACATACTTTAACGGTTATTGTTTGCGTTGACCCCAGTCTTACAGTAGTAAGCCTGTAATATATACATCATGTGTCTTTCGAACAACTGTTTTAATTTTCACAGAATCAGCAAAGTCCCACGAAAATCTGCCCCGAAAGGTTGTGATAGTGAGCGACCGGTAGTGTTTGCGCCATATTGTGTTGGCTGATTTACGGTATTTGAATAAGACTGGATTATTTCCGTGAGCACGACGGCAAATTCGGGCTATGGAAACAGCGGAAAAGGAAGAGGCGTTTTGTGGTGTTATAAAAGGATACCGAAAGATAACGAGGACTGATACTGGTAAGCTATAAAAACGGAAAGGTTCTCGACAGAATCACAACACGAAGGAATACGTAGAAAAAACTTAACTGAAAGTATGACAGGAGATCTATAAGATTTAAGGGAGTAACTGGCACGGCAGTAGGAGGGGGTTTAGAGAGCAAAAGGTGTAGATTAAGAAAGAAGTGGGAATATATCCAACAAATAACGGTCTCTGGGAGATGATGAAATGAACACAGAGCGATTCGTGGCTTCCGTCAAGACATAGAAAAGAAATACGTACTGCTGTCAAAAAGTTCGCTCTCGTGCAATTTCCCCCCCCCCCCCCCCCCCCTCGTGTGTGTGTGTAGTATTACATCGTTTCTATTTTCTGGGGCCAATGCACATGACCCCATAAAGAAAAACACCACCAGTCCCATCTGTTTATCAGCAGTGGCATAAGCTAATACTGAAAGTTTGAAAGACCTTACGGGTCACAATTATTCAGTTCGAGATGGCACTATGTCAGGTCTCTGAAAGTCAATAGCAACATGTTCCATAAATTTAAAACACAAGGAATCACTTGACCTAGCAGAAACAGAGTTGCAAATTTTCCAAACCTCCCAACAAAGAACACGGAGTCACGTCCTCTTTAGTGTGCTGCGACAGACTTCGACGAATACCAACGTGGATCCTAAAAAACCACATTTACACACAATGCGGCCCACGCGTGTTTACTGCGTTTTTGTTACTGTGTGTACCCGGCCTCTCCAGCACCACCAGAGAAAAACGAATCACATCTTAAGGTGGCTCGAAGGTTCCAGAAAGCTCGGAATAGCATCCTTCAGGAACACAATTTTTACCTGTGATTACATACAGGTACAACAGTATACGTTTAACGGTATTGCTTTTGCGCACACGTTAAAGCTCAATTTTTTCCGACGACTTATGAAAGCGTCTTCCAAGGATAAATTCCGAAACATGCCTGCGTGTGGCTTTCATTTATCATCTTGCTAAAACCGAAGTCAAATGTTTCAACTATAATAATCTTCAACTTCCTTTCCATGACAATATCCCCGAGTTGACAACAGACTTCATTCCAGAAATCCACCAGTGCGGGTGGCCCAACAGCATCTTATCGAGCCTCCGGTCTACAAAGAGCGGTCGCGCGGTTCCAGACTGCAGCGCCTAGAACCGCTCGGCCACCAAAGCCGGCACTTAAACAGGTGGCAGGAAAAAGAAATCTTAAGCCCGCCCTGACGATTGGAAGAAAAACACCAACACAACTCTGAGAATGCGCTTAGAAGCATATATCGGATATAAATGAAGTCGAAGTGTCAAAAATACTCGTCATAATCCAACAGAGGCATGGTAATTGGGTTCGATGTGTGCTTCAAAGATGTGTCAGAAATCCGTTCACAGGAAATTTCATCAAATTTCTGCTGGTGACAGGCAGGCAATTCGCTACGCTGTCTGGGAAACGATGTTATGGGATCACAGGAAAATTTACGAAATCAATCTTCCCGACGTAGAAAATGGTTCAAATGGCTCTGAGCACTATGGGACTTAACTTCTGTGGTCATCAGTCCCCTAGAACTTAGAACTGCTTAAACCTAACTAACCTAAGGACATCACACACATCCATGCCCGAGGCAGGATTCGAACCTGCGACCGTAGCAGTCCCGCGCTTCCCGACGTAAGTCAACCAAACGTCCTGGGAAAATCACTGGTGAATCCAGGAGAAAAGGTAAGCTGGTTTATTATCTAAGAAATGATACGGGAAAAAATCATGTCTGAAATGAAAATGTTTTTCAATACTTTTGGCGCTGAAGAACGGACCGTGAGATATTGGCTGGATAATTCCACATACAGGATGAGCCATGATTCAAGGTTGTTAGGTTCTCGAGTAAAACATAAAGCAAAAGAAAAAATTCGTAAAGGAACTCCTGGACTGTCTTCCGAAACTGCCATCAAACTACTGCAGGAAGTCATCCTCCAAGATGCTGTACAAAGCAAACGGCTGCATGGACTCGTGCCGAAAAAGTGGTAAGGAACAGGTTTCACCACTGAGTCGGGTCATCTGTAACTTGATCTTCAAAAAGGGTAACCTTAGCTCATTTTCCCCCAAGAACGACCAATGCAACATAGGGGCCTGACGGCGATACTGTACCGCCCAAACGCTATTATTTACTACAAGTGCACTTTCAACGAAGTGTAGCAAGAAATATCAAGACGTCCGAGAAAAATTTCCAAAAAAGTTTGCTTCCCGAAACTATACAAAGAAAGGCTGAAAATCAAGAAAGAGGAATGGGACCATTTACTACAATTTAAAGCCGCACTTCCTAACGATTGTCACTGCTATTATAGCCAACACTCCTTACGAACGATAATCATCTTGGATGTTACTGTTTCAGTAAAGACAGCGCGATGTAATTCTTTCTTCGGCAGTTTTTCCTTGAAGAAATCTACAGACATTATCAGTCTTGTATGAACAGTGTGCATATTTGCAGTCGTTTCCAATAAGTCTTTCAATAAAGTCTTTCCAAAACGTTGTTTTTACTGTTTTTCAGCGCCACAAACACGTGAAGGCGGTAAGTCGTACAGAAGACTCAACTATCGCGTAAATAACATACCTCTTTCATAAATACCCTGACAAGTCTGGGTACCTGCCGCGATTAAGCTTTCTAAAAAGTACTTTCTTTGTTTCACTTTTTTGTTATGATATGGAATATCAGTGTAGTGCAGCAATGCAAATGTCGTGATTTTAAAACATAGTAGGTAGTCTAGACAGTATTTTTTTGTCTCTTCTGTACAACAAGTGTTTTGTTACTTACGCGCTATTTTTTCTTCACCGACGATTTCTTCCCGGTGAAGCCAGTCTTGCCTGAGCTGCGTGCAGCGTACGAGGGGCCTGTTGGGGGGGGGGGGGGGGGGGGACCGTTGACTGGTGTCTGGTCGCGACCTACCTGCCTGTAGCTACTCCCCCCCCCCCCTTAAAAGCGGTCCCCGTCAGACCGGTTCTACTGGGGAGCGGTGAGACTGGAGGGAACAGGCTCCAGTAGCCAGCCAGACTACTTCAAAAGCGAGCAAAAGGTCTGCAAGCCAAGAAAAACAACTGGGCAAGTGGCTGTGCAGCGCGTGAGTCAAGTGCGCCGCCCAGGGCTGTCCAAGCCACTGCAACCGGAAAGTCCAGATGTCAAAGGTCGCCCACACTACACTCTCCATACGTCACTCGTGCCCTATCACTTGCACGACGGCAGCGGTTATTCCCTTACACCTATTTCTGTGGTCTGCCACAATGACACGGTTTGGCGACAAACATATTTTTCAACAACAGAATGCATTCACAAGTCTGTTGGGTATCAGACCGTGTTAAAGCAACTATGAAACAAAACCGAAGTTTCTCTATGAGTTTGCAGCGTTTCTCTTCAGGGTGACGAAATTCTTATTGGTTGTTCTCTCACCCCATCAGTTATATTGCGCTGGTACATTTATACGTGAAAACGTATTAAACCGCTTGTCAAGGATTCTCTGATACTGTAGCCTTTTTTACCGTTGTTTCAGAGGTGTCAAAACAGTCTCTTCACTAGCGCTACTTAGAATGTCTAAACGAGCATTTTGTCACTAAACACAAGAATTCTGTTGTCAGTTTTATAGTGTTTATGATCATAAAATCACAACACCCAAGCTTGACGGAGAAATCTTTATTTTGTAATAAAAATTTATGTATTATACTTAAAAACAACCAGAGTGAAGTAAATAAGTGTTTTAATACTGCTAACAAAACGGCGAACAAGACTCTAGCCCCATTAAATCTAAATTAGCTGTAAAACATGTATTACATATAAAATACCAAGCATACCAAAGACAAGATGTCTAATACCAAAACGGATTTAACAAGTTTCTTATTTTTATCTAATTCGCTCAGCACTTGTGAAACTCAGTAGTTGCTTCAACTGGCGCCGAAATAGCCATTGTGATGAATTCCGAATATGTACGCCACCTGATAGTCTCGGTTCGCCTTAAGACCCTAACAGTTATAAGAGAGAGGTGACGCAGATGGCATCACAAGCCAAGTAAGCATAATACGGAAATGAAACACGACAGATCACGCCAAAAACTGTAACAAAGAATGATAGCCAATTAAATTAAAGAATTGATTAGAGACAACAGTGACTGTCAAAGCAAATCGGCAGATCTTGGTCTACTAGACCAAAACTCAAGAACATCAATCTACCAGGAATTCACCTAACGTAAAGCGTATTCTATACCGCACAATGTGAAATAGTTTTCACGAGAGCATGGCCACGACGTTGCACGACCTGTGCGTCCGACGGTGAAAGGAGAGCTAGCTCGGATGGCAGCTAAGCTCGGCAGCGCTGGAAAAAGGAATGATACGAAAAGGAGAGAACGGGCAGAAAAAATGGCCCCAACCTGCCGAGCTGGCCACCACCTGGCTTCCATTCAAGCAGGCCGGGACGGGGCCGCATTCCGCGGTTGCGGCAACACCGCCGGCGCCCGGCAACAAGCCCGGCCTGGCGTGACGTCACGGCGCGCGGTTGCCGCCTCGCGCCACTGCGCATGCGTGACTGGAACGCCGGCGCTCCCTTGTTTCCGTGCTCAGAATGCGGTCGGCCGTTGGGAGGAGCGGACGTAGCGCGCTGGTCTGCTGCACGCCTTCACCGCTGCCTCACTCCACCGCGCGACCTCATACGAAACACAATGCAAAACTCTCTCTCTATAAGCAGTGGCGTACCTGAGGAGCTGCGCAGCGACTTGCGGCCAGCACCGGGTATCAGCTCTTTGGGGGTGACAAAACTGCGACTTGCGGCCAGCACCGGGTATCAGCTCTTTGGGGGGTGACAAAACTTAAGTCCGCGGCAAGAGTTGTAAAACGAATTTTTCATACTGGCAGCGGGCGGGCACGACTGGCCTGACACTTCTGTATTCACAGCGTGTAAACAAGTCGAGTTCTCCCTCAACACTTCAGACAGTGATATCGATTAAATAGATACGCTGACATCACCAGAAAGATCGATGTTGAAGAGTGCATTGACAAGTTGACACGAGTTGGCAGAACTTTGGAATGCACATTAGAGCATTTCGCTGTTTTAGAACACAGCAATCTGCTTAAAATCTCAGAAATGGTACTTCCAATTGCTGTTTAGAGTTCAGTTGACAGATAACATTTCTCAACATGGTATCCTTGTAGAAATTCCATGCCTAAAACGATTCTGCAACTTGCCCGAGTTGGACATCTTTAAGATTCTTAGCGCTCATGGATGAATATATATTTCCTGAAGCTGTTCCCACCTTAATTTTGGGTTGTACATTTTTTTTAGCTTTGTTTTGTTTCGGTAGCGTCATGAGAGAACTGTTTTTCAAAACTCTAAGACCTGTCTTGGGCCCTTTCAATCAAACCTACTCTAGCGTAAGAAACGATTTTTTTGACGCAATTTCAACTTTTGCACCACGCAAACTTTGAAGGATGGGATTCTAAGCAACATTTTGTCACCCACCTCTAACAAGATTTTGATTATTTGCACCGTTTCATTAATAATCAAAGAGTCCCGTGTGAGGTTGATAGATCCTCCATCGGGCGCCTCCCCAGGTGGCGGATAGGGGAAAGCCTCCCGGATATGGGTGGCACCGAGGAAATCAAATACTCGGGGCGGACCAAAACTATCACATCCTCGAGGATAAGTACCCGGAGTAAAAACCGGCGAAACGAAGAAAACTAACACAAAAGCCCAGACACGTCTGTGTGGTAACCACCGGTACTCTGGCCAGCGTCTGTCACCAATGGTGCGGCTGATACGAGCTCCAGGAACTGAAAATCCCTGGTTCTACCAAACTGGCGCAAGCCAGACGAATTACAAGCATAATGGCAAGTACACCTAAAAACAACATTACCCCAGGTGGACGATCCACCCGTCGCAAGACGGCAACCAGGCACTCGGATTCTGGGGGACCTGGAGATGTACTAAAGGGCGAGTCGGAGCGCTCTGGCAAACTACCCAAGAAAACACACACATACTTTGGCACCTTCAACATACAGACACTAATACAAACGGGAAAATTACACAATCTAACAACGGAACTCACCAGTCAAAAGATCTCGATCCTAGCGCTACAAGAAACAAGATACACGGATTCAGACACAATAGACTACGGAAACTACAGATTCTTCAAGAGTGGAACCAACAGGAAAATCGGCAAAGGAGGAGCACTCCTCGGCATGGCCTTCGCAGTAAACAAAAACATCCTAGACTCAGTAAAAGAAGTCAACGCGATCAACAACAGGCTCATGACCATGCGAATCAAACACGCCAACAAGAACTACACCCTCATCAACGTACATGCCCCCACGAACGCAGACAACAAGGACAAACCAGAATAAACAGACAAATTCTGGGACAAACTCGAAACCACCCTGGCAAAAATACCCCAAGGCAACTCGAAAATTCTACTAGGCGATTTCAACGCACAAATCGGCAGAGAAAAACGCGACAGAAAAACAGTAGGAAATTTCCCTGCACACAAATTCACCAACAAAAACGGCACCAGACTGATCGAACTCTGCCAGCAAAACAACCTCAAAATCATGTCAACCTCCCTGATGAAAAAGCCCAAGAAACAAAAGACGTGGCGATCACCAGTCCACTCACTAGGCGAATTCCAGATAGATCACGTGGCAATCTCCTATGAATACCAGAAAGAAATCCACGACGTCCAAGTGAGAAAAGGCGCCAACATAGATTCGGACCACTACCTAACAAGAATCAAACTCACACCAAGAAGACAACACAAAAAGAAATTGACCTCACCGAAATTTGATACAAGAAAGATCAGAGAATCGAACATCACAGAACACTGGGAAAAACAAGAGGCGAAAGATTGGACCAGCTTTAAACAAAAAATTGTGAACACAGCCAAAGAACTGATCCCGCTGACTAGAAAACCCAGGCACCCTTGGTGGAACACTACCTGCGAAATCGCCCTACAAAATCGAAGAACAGCTTTCACAATCACAACAGCAACAAAACACAAGAAACACGGGACAACTTCTACGAAATTCGAAGACAAACATAGAAAACAATAAGACAAGAGAAACGCAAATACATCAACGATCAGCTAAACTCCATCGAAGAAGACTTCAGAAATTTCAACACACGGGATTTCTACAGGACGTTCGCCAACCAAGTCAAAGGATACTCACCACAGAACCTCTGCTTCAGAAAAGAAGACGGAAAACTGGCACTTACCAACAAAGAAAACTGTGAAGAGCTCGCGAAGTACTTTTCAAAATTACTAAATTGCCCGGAACCTAACTCAACCTTCGAACCCCGAGAACCGGCGAACGCACCGGAAGACTCACCATCACCAACAAAAGAAGAAATCCTCCACTGCATAAAGAAACTGAAAAACAACAAGGCAGCCGGTGAAGACGGAATAACGGCAGAACTGCTGAAGAACCTAGGACCAAACTCGCTAAACGAAATCACACAAATCATACAGAACACCTGGACAACCGAAATCATACCTGACGACTGGAAGACCGCACTCATTCACCCGCTACACAAGAAAGGTGACAGGACAGACACAAACAATTATAGAGGAATTTCCCTGCTACCGGTCATCTACAAAATTCTATCAACCTGCCTTCTCACCAGAACGCAAGGACAACTGGAACCCGCCATCTCGGAATACCAAGCGGGTTTCAGACCCAACAGAGCCTGCCCCGAACAAATCTTCAACCTGAAATCAATCATAAAATCCCACATGACAAGCCCCAAAAAAATCATCTGCACTTTCGTCGACTTCAAAAAGGCTTACGACTCGATCGACAGAAAGTCCCTCATCCAAATCCTCAGAGAAAAAGGCCTAGACCAAAAGACCCGAAGACTAATCGAACAGACACTAACCGATACAAAATCCAAAGTCAAATTCATGGGCGAAATCTCAGACCCCTTTGAAATCCACACTGGCCTAAGACAAGGAGATGGACTATCCCCGCTATTGTTCAACATCGTCCTGGACAAAGTAATGAGCGAATGGGAAGCTGAAGTCAGGAGACAAAACACCTGGAGACCAGTCACATTAGGAAGGAAAAGACTGGAAATCCCTTACCTAGCATTCGCAGACGACCTAGCGATACTGACCTATGACCCAACATCAGCAAAAACACAGATCGAAATCCTGAAAGAATGCGCCGAGAAAGTCGGCCTACAAATCTCTTTTGAAAAAACGCAAGTCCTAACAAGAGAAGGCGACGACATCACAACCAAGTACGGCAAAATTAAAGGGGTCACACACTTCAGATACCTAGGCGAAATCATCGAACCGACCGGAACAGAGAAACTGGCTTACGAAGACAGACAACAGAAGACACGGAAATCACTAGGCATGGTACGAAACGTCTACAACAAACAATGCATTTCCAGAAACACCAAGATCAGACACTATAACACAGTGATCAAACCCGCCGTACTGTATGCCAGCGAAACACTAGCACTCAACAGGAAAATCAAAATTGAAGAAATCAAAAAAGAAGAACGCAAAATCATGAGGAAAATTTTAGGAGGAAGACCCACACCAGATGGCTACAGACTACAGAAGAACTCAACAGTAGAAGCATATTCGAACATCGAGAACGATATGAGAAAAAGGCGCCTTAAATTCTACGGACATTTAGATAGACTCCCTGAAACAAGACTCACCAAGAAAATTCTAGAACACATCAAGACACTTAAAGTGTCGACACCCTGGATGGAAGGAGTCCGAAAAGACCTACAAGCAATTGGCACCACAAACACCACAGACAGAAGCACCTTCCGAAAACACATAGACAATTGGGAAGTAAAGTCAGAAGCGCTAAAACAGCGGACCAAACAAGAATGGTCTGAGGAGAGAAAAGAGGCCCTCTCCAAGAGAATGAAGGAGTACTGGAAGGACAAGAAGAACAAGCCTTCAAAGTCATAAGCTTAACGATTTCCTTTTAGGGAAAATTCCCCAACAATAACAATAATAATCAAAGAGTGTTTCATATAAAATAGAACTGTTTACAAAATAGCTAACTTATTATGACTACCTAAACCGTTGCTATATCAAATATGCTCCGCCAAGAGCAATTTTACGTTTGTATGGGACAGGAGGTGGCGTGACAAGCTTATTCGCCCAAATTACGCCCGGACGTTCGTTGGATAAACTACCATGATTTGTTGCTTCGTCATGTAACCCACACCATTACTTTAGAAGCAAAAATGAAGCAGTGACAAAATATGCATCCACCAACTTCACGCTGAGTATCACATAACGAATGACGGTACAATATTACCGAAAATTGACACTATGATAGTTGATAAGGACCAAAACCGGTTCGTAACGCCATGAACGCTTGTAACAAATTTGTGATATGGAAAACGCAACTATAGTATACAGTTCATAGCCAGCACCCGCTATGTCGTTCACTCAGATTTCTTTTGAGTGAGACCAGGGGGGCTACAGAAGGTATACTCACGAATGTTAAAAAAATACTATGAGGCCTATATTCCACACTATTCAATTTAAACTGCTTGCCACAAGAGTACCTGGGAGTTTTGGGAAAGCTTACATGCATGAGCAGGTAAGTTATAACATATGATAAACAATCGCCATTACGCCCACTCCACTGAAATGTTTTCGCTCCGAACAAAGGATCACATTTTCGATATTACACGCCATCCACTGTGTTCAGCATTTATAATAAAGCGTATAGGTAGACATCACAAATATGCAATTGAATAAACCTATCATGTACAAGTTGGGTGGGAAATTTGTTCACCAATACTTCCACCACCAACTGGTCCCACAGAACTGGCCCACATGAGCGGTTATTGCTGCACGAAATCCTTAAATCTTAATGTTACAGTATCATGAAAATCTTCTCACATTCCTCCGTCCGCGCTGTGTTATCACAAACACACTATCTTAAGTTTTATCTGTGTGGTTCTTCGCCTTGACGATACGGAAGAAAGCATATGTGACCAATTATCAGTTATAAAGCAAATTAATTCATCACCGATAGTGACACAGCCGTTTGACTAGTGATAAGAAAGGTTCACTAAACTGAGCAAACATTGGCATGAAGTAACTGGCCTATAATAGATAACGGATTAGAAGCCTGAAGACACGTGACAGTATGTCTTTTACGCAATACTCGGGATAATATCACGGAATAACAGCTCATGTAACCACATTTAAACTCAACTCCAAAACTAACACCGCCATTTTGATACCTAACACACTTCCTATAAATTCAGTTCCACCTGATACAAACTGATACGTAAAACCTGAAGAAATATGTAGCTGAACTTGTGATTTTCTAAAATATATAAGATATTAATTAGAAGAGGAAATAATGAAGCATATTTATAGACGCACAAATGGAGAATGAAAATTAAATTATTATAGGCTATGACGTGGAGTTACTGAAAAACGTCAATACCATGTAAAACTAAGTACTGTAATAATATGAAGAATACACTTTAAGCTAAAATGTTATCAAGCACTTTTTAAGTGAAAACTATTTTCACCGAAGACCGAAAACGGTGTGGGATTAAGGATGCAAGGTTGTGAATCACGGCCACTTGTAACAAGAGGAATCAAAGCATCGTGCAACTGACAAGTGAAGCTACAAATGAATTGGTTCCTTGTTCGTGCCTGTGCTACGCCAACATGGCAAGGCGTATCTTCTGGGAGTCCCTACAGTTGGGTACGAGATAGTATTAGATAGCGTATTTAAAATATTATACATGTGATCAGAATGAGCAAAACTGTCTTGGAAAGTTTCATAGATCGCGGTGCACGAGGGCATAAAGACAAGCGATTTTTTCCTTAGCTCCGTTCGTGGACTGAAGAGGGCTGAGACCTGCTATCACTTGGACGCAGTGCAGTCTGCCGTATATACAGTAACTCGCTAGTACGGACGTAGACATTTACTGCGCACATCGATGGCTGATGGCACACAGAGTTGAACAACATAGCGTACAGAATGAAATAATTGAGACTAAATTAAAATTACGCTGTCATCAACCCTTAGGTTAGTTTGAACACCACAGTGTTTTGTTTGGCACGGTCCTACCAAGTTGGTATGACGTCCTCTGGCTTTCACCGACATATGAACTGATCAGTTGTATAGGTACCTACAGTTTAACGCTGACTCCAAACACCGATGCAACTTAGCACGTTGGCTGTTAACAAATAATTGTTAGATAATAGCCGAGTGACAAAAAAATATTATGACCCACTGAAGATAGAAACCCAAATCCAGAAGAGGAAAATCGTGTTGCCATTCAGTCTGCAGGTTGATAACACACATAGTGCCGCGCTTTATGCGAACACCTGTGCCAATGTTCGCACGTGCGACTTGATAACCTGGGCCGGCCGCGTGTATCTACCAGGTGGTTCCAACGCTGCACGTAAGCAGACTCGGATAGGCGGTTGAATAGCGGGACAGGAAACCTGGGTGCCAGTGAGAGCCTGAAAAAGTAACGGCGCATTTTTTGGCCGCGGGAGCGGCTGTGGAGACCGTTAGGCAGCCGTTAGCTATGACCGGGCCAACCGCTGGACACGTGTCGTCACACACGTGTCCGAGCCAGCCTTATAGCCCCGCTGCACTCGTCAGCTGTCCGATGTCTCACCCAAACCTCGGCCTAATTTCGGGTCCAGAGTATCAAAATGATACCTATAATTTGAAGCAACGAGGTGTATGAAAAAACTTAAAATAGACTGTACTTCTTTGACAAAAAACCCAAAATCACAAACGTTACGGTTTACAGAAATTACGTAAGATCTACAAGAGTTTGAAGCAACAGACACATAGTAAACAGGTATAGTCAGAGAAAAGTTACAGAAAAGTCACGGGTTTCCAGACTAAAACGAAGAGACGAGGGAGATGGACAGATCAAAAAAGAGAACAGAGATCAACAATGAAGTACTGGGAAGCCAAAGAATTGGAAAAGAACGTAATAAATCAGCTGTTTCGTGTGGTCTTGAGTTGGCCAAGTTCGAATAATAACAGTAATAATAATAATAATAATAATAAATTAATGAGCATTTCAATGCGATGATACATATAGAATTCAAATAAAAGTAAAAAGAAGTTGCGTGAGGCTTGAACCTCGTTGATTACAAAATTGGAACGCTGCGAAAGGCTCTATTGAAATGCTGGAAATTTTATATACATGGACGTTAAAAGACGTTTATTTCGTCTGTTTTAGGAAAGTGCATCATATTTATTTAGACAAGCCATGTCCACGCACTGACCTTCGAAGCCTATGACGAAAGTCGAAGACGCCCGTCCGTTACATGCCCTTCTCAGATCGAAAATCAAAGCATAAGAAACATTTAATTAGGTTACACGCGTGTGACGTGACGGTGGTCGTTATCAAATCCCACAAATAAAATTCCACCTCTGACAATATCCTCTATTAAATGCTACTAGTTTTGGTGGATTACTATATCTTCGCGCATTTTAACTTTGGTAGAATAGACTTCTCTCGTCAAACTTGCACGCCCTCAGACTACCGGTTTCCGTCAGCAATGACAATCTTCAGATCTGTTTTATAAAAGCATTTCCTAATACAGTGGAGCCATAGCGGCATCTTCAAATGCTAAACACGATGCCATTATGGCACCAGTATATTAGGACATGCTTTTATGAAACAGATCGGAAGATGGTCATTGCTGACCAAAGCCAGTAGTCTGAGGACATGCGAGTGTGTGAACACAGACGTGAAACAAAGGAATTTATTCTAAATTTTCGGGTCACTGTTCCATTCGCGACCATGTCGCAGCTTGTGTTAACTTTGATAATTACAGCAAATTGTAAGCTATCAGTCAATTATATTTGTACCGTGACGCTAGAAACTAAGCACCATGTGAAAACTGACACTGTATGTGACGGCAAACAGCGCTATCGACATACGTTCAGGAAGAAATTCTTGCATGGGCCTTTTTGCAGCAAACGTTATGTGAATGCTGGCTGCATTCGTTGCCTTACGGCTGTAACCGTCCACATCGAAATGCCTGAAGCAGCAGCATCAATCTTGCTAAGCTGGGAGCCTCAACAAACGGGTTTTGGCCAGTATTTGAAACAACAGCACTGCTTAAATTCTCATCCCGAAATAAAATCATTGGACAATGGTTTTCTAACTCTATAGCGCCCAGACAAACGGTATTCACAAGATATCATATTTGAATTTGAACAGTTCTCAGGTATCCGACCGTTTAGCGTCGTAATCGCTACCCGGTCGGATACCCGAGAACTGTTCAAATTGGAAATACGCCGGGAAAACTTAAGACGGCATACATCATATTTGCTCCGCATTCCTCCGTGACGAACGGTTGCTTCTGTGTACCCTCTCTAATAACGAACGGCACAGAGAAATGTTTAAGAGGGCACTGAAAGGAAGACATCCTTGAAGATAAATGGTTCAAATGGCTCTGAGCACTATGTGACTTAACTTCTGAGGTCATCAGTCGCCTAGAACTCAGAACTAATTAAACCTAACTAACCTAAGGACATCATACACATCCATGCCCGAGGCAGGATTCGAAGCTGCGACCGTAGCTGTCACGCGGTTCCAGACTGAAGCGCCTTTAACCCCACGTCCACACCGGCCGGCTATCCTTGAAGATGTGTGTGTGTGTCAGACCGGTTCTACACTGGAAGAACCCACTATTAAGTGAACATATCTGGTAAGTACAAAATATCTACATCAGCTGTAGTTAATTTTGTGTCACCCCCTCACGCTGGATATTGTATTCTAAGGGCGCAAGAGTATGCCTCCAGCAAACGCTCACCCACAGTCAATGAGTTGGTCGTTTTATATTAAACTCTTAACGACGTAAGGTCAGAACTGCAGATCTTAAGGGTTAATCCTCTGCAATTAACAGACCCTTGGTATTGTTATTCATCCGCGTACAAGAGTGCGCTGCGAACGGTAAGTATTGGAGGTACTCAAAACACATTGGGAGGGGGGGTGGGTGAGTCACAAATGGCACGGAAAGTAGGAAAGCGCCGTTGCTGGAGAGGGTAACGGCTGTGTGCATGACGTACTTTGCGGAAGTCTCTTAGGCAGATTCGGTTACTCGGGCGCACAGTTAGCGAGCGGTGTCGAGTAACGGAGGGCAACGTTCTACCGCTCGCTGCCTGCTGGCCGCGGGACACAGCCGGTTTCAGTCCACCCCTACAACACACTCGCAGCTAACAACACACCTGGTCTGCTTCCTGCTGTAGGGTCTAAACGGGAGGGGGCGGTTCTGTGCTCGTCAAAACGAAGAATCCAGTTGTCTATTGGTCATAGCACAAATTTTAAATCAAAAGTTACAATATTACTTATAGTCTCGGTGGGTACATGACAAAAACGTATAGTCAGGGGTTCGAATCTCGGCAGGTCCTATAACATTTTCTGTCATATATCACTTCTTTCGTCTCTGGAAATCGTCTGTGCATGTCAAAAATGCCAAGCAGCACTGTGGTTCAGAGACTAAATGTAACTGTAGGTACCCTACAAGTAGCTGAGTAATTCGGTTCAAAGGCAAGGGTACACCATTTCCAATAGGACGATACACATAGCAAGGCACTATTACATTCATAGCGACTTTTGGATTCAGGGTAGCTTTGCTTTTTTCTTTGAGGAAACATACCTGAACCGCCTTGAATGTCATAATAATTAAATGTTGCATGACAAATGTATGTAGAGTTGGGCTGGAGGATACCATGCAATCACTTAGTGAAAAGGTGTGTGGGCACGATTTTCGATGCACGTGCGACAGTCAATCTGAGCAGGGAAGCATGGATATGGAACGGAATTATCACAGTTGCAGATGAGGTACATGGCAGGCTTCGGTTTCTTTGGTAGGATCTACATCTGGTTACATATTCCGCAAACCACCGTACGTTGCTTGGCGGAGGGGCTTGCACCACTAGTAGTCCATTTCCCTTCCTGTTCCACTTGCAGAGTATGGGACACAAAGACTGACTATATGCCTCCGTACAAGCCCCAATTTCTCTTACGTTCATGGTCCTTCCGCGGAATGTATGTTAGCGGCAATAGGATCGCTCTGCAAAAAGCTCAATTCTCTGAATTTTCTCAATAGCGTCCCTCGAAAAACGCAATTCACTCCAGGGACCCCCAATTGAGTTCCGGAGACATTTCCGTAATATTTGCCTTGTTTATCAAAGTTATTGGCAACAAATCTAGCATCTCGTCTCTGAACTGCTTCGATGTCTCCCACAATCCGACCTGGTGGGGGGTCCCAAATACACAAGCAACACTCAAGAATGGATCGCATTGGTGTTCTATATATGGTCTCCTCATTCGCCTTTCCCACTACAATCCTTACATAATAGTAGGATTCAGTCTATGTACAAGAGATCACTTACGAAACCCTTATGCGTCCCTTGTTAGAACACTGCTGAAATGTGACTCATACCAAATAGTTGTAATGTGGGATATCGAACATACACACATAAGGGCAGCACGGATGGTCGTAAGTTAGCCTGAGCCATGGGACATAATCACTGATACTATGTGAAAGATGAACTGACGGATGCTTGAAGATGAACGTCAAGTATTCCATTAAAGTTTACTTACAAAGTACCAGTATTGAGTGGTGAATCTAGGAACACACTTGAGTCCCCGGAGTCTAGAAACACTTGTCCCCTTAGTATGTTTTCCGTAGTGGCAGTGAAGACAAGATTTGACAAATGCATTTGACAAGAACAGATGCATATCAGCGGCCATTCTTCTCGCGCTCCATACGCGACTCGAACGGGAAGAACCCTCTAACGTTAAGTCCATGCATTTTACAGCTTTTTACAGAACATGTATATAACTTTTTACGTACTAGACTGAAATGTAATAGGCCATTACAGTTACAATGAACAATGGGTGGTAGTGGCGTAAGTAGCGAAGTGAATGGTTCATGGATTAACATCGTTCTCTGCTGGTTTCCTGTAGATAAATCCGGGACGATCGTAATGGAAGGTGGATAGATGATCAGAAAGCAATTTTAGTGACTGATAAGGGTAGCTAAAGACCGTTTTGGATGTAAAAGTCTACGGAGAGCCATAATGGAGTGACGGTCACCAAGACCTACTTTGTCACTTAACCTCAAACCAGCGCCTCGTTCCGCGTCGTGGCGTGACTTTCCCTCGACACACCTGCGTCCAGTGCAAGAGCGATGACGAATGTGGCGGGAGCGGACTGCGCTGGCGCGGCCTCAGCTGGGCCGCTTTCTCCGGCCTGAATGCCACGCCTGGCCTGCCCTGTCCTCTGACGTCACGCGCCCACAGCGCCATATGAGCGCGTGTGACGTAACGACGAGACGCGGCCGTCGACCTCGCGCAGGTACTGCCCGACGCACTCGGCGGTTCGCCCGTCTCCAGGAGGCGAACTATGACTAGTCGCTGCCGGGGAAGGTCAAACACAATGAATTACAAGTCTGTCGCAACGTTAACGGAATGCTTCAGCCGGATTACTGTGTGGCGGATGTTTTTACAAGATACAGCTGGTTTGTAAATTATAGATCGCAGCGATCATTTGTCGTTTTTAAATTTTATTGTGCAGATCTAGATTTCGGCACTAATATTTTCGCTCAATGCATGTAATTCCCTGTTGGTCGGGCTTCATCCACAGTTTATTGAATACATGAGTATTCAATGAACTGCGGATGAAGCCCGACCAACATTGACTATTCAATGAACTGTGGATGAAGCCCGACCAACAGGGAAATACATGATGCACTGAGCGAAAATAATAGTGCATTGAGAATGGCTAGCTTCCAGCCGAAATGTAGATCTTCACAATAAAATTCAAAAAGGTCGACTGATCGCTGCAATCTATAAAAGTCAACATAACAGTCGCTGAGTGCAACAGCTTTCTGAATGGAAGGTAACCTTATACACCTAGTTTTTTTATCGCATCTGCTTAAACAAGCTGCTAGTTGTTTCCAAAATAGGATTTTTAAAGGTTCGGCAATTCTTTCTTAGCGATCAATTCGCGCACTGAGGGAGCGGAATCCCTGTATTTGCACTGAAAACGGCCTAATATATATATATATATATATATATATATATATATATATATATATCATCGCTACCCGACATATTCGAAGGTGACAACATATTAGTCTGAATTCCTCAACCGTTTGCGTTACTTTCGTACGACCTATACACCGGCCGTCCTGTTCCCAACGATCCGAGCTGGGCCTCTCTCAACACACTGGGACAATACAGTGGTCGCACTAGTGTTTCGTTGTACGCCATCCCTTATATATCCATTGCACTGTTCTATCTTAACAAACAAATCTACGCCCGTCATACGTCTTCCCTATACTGACTTCAAGTGATCATCCCATTGTTATCAATTCGTAATATTATCCCTAACTGCGTTTAAAAGTGCACGATGGGTCACGGATGTATTTACTGCGTGAATGCATAGCTCTCAACACGGTGTATTTCATATAATTTTATGCTGACGGCAACCGCAGTTTAAGTAATCCATGTTTCTGAAATAAACCGGTTTCAGCTGTAGATGAACTTTTACAGGAACAAGGACGGTTTCGTGGTGTTAAATCACATCTTCAGGTGTACATCTACATGATAGGGAACGTACCATCAACATTATGACAAAAAGCAGGTACGTATTCTAAAAAACTATTCGCAGAAAACGTCCACTCGCTACGACCAATTGAAAAGGACGCAGTGCTAAGAGGATGTATTCCAGAGGACGTTGCTTCAATTCCCCATCATGCCATACAGAATTAGAGTTATCTCTGGTTTTCCGACATCGCGTAAAGCAAATGCCGAGATTGTTCTTTGATTTCGTAACGGGCTCGCTTTTTGCGTTCTTTGTGTGAACTAGGGCCAAGGTGAACTATTTACAAGGAATAAAGAGAACTGTAATGGAACCATAGGGAGAATTTCCAACACAATTCAAGATCATAAGGGGGTCATTCCATATCAAATCACCCAATAAACAATGAATTTTACACCCACCTCCTTAGATTTTCATGAAATTTGGCTCAAATGGTTCTAATACCATCCTGTCAACACCTGCAAATTTTTTTTGCTGTATCTCTTATAGTTTTTTAATAAATTTTTAAAGTTTTTATGTTTTGCATTTTCAGAACCTTCGAAAATGGTAAATTTAATTTGTATTCAAAACTTTAAAATTGTTTATCTTAAAAACTCTTTTAGATAACATCATGAATTCTTGCAGCAAGTTTATTTATTATACATAGTTGAAGATAAAAATGATACTATTAAAATATATTAATATTTTCTACGAAAAAAATGTCTTTTTTTTAACAGATGTTTTGTTTTATAAGAATTGCAATATCTCGAGTCTCAGACCTGATAGAATGCTCAAATTTGTTTTAATTTACTCTTAAACATATAGGCTACTTGATAAAACAAAAATAATGATGGCTTTTTAACATGTTTACTAATTATAGTAGATTACATTAGAATTATGTACAAAGATAGTGTACTTACTACACTTATGTATAACCCAACTGATTGCTTGAAACATTGAATTTTTTGAGTAATTTTGTCTTTTTAAAAATCATTAATGCTGATTCAAACTGTTTTTCCACTTCATCCAAGAGCTTACAGTTCTTTTGATACAGTCTTTTTTGAAGTAATACATTCTTCCAGTGCTGCTTGATTGAGGTGCGTCTACTACACAGACTATGTGCTCCAAAGGCACTATGCAAGAATCTTCTCTTTCAGGCCAATAAAATGATGCAACTGGTCCTGAAGGATGTAGAAATAGAATTTCTGCATCTTCTTCATCATTGAATATTGTTTTTACCAGTCCAAAGTACCAGTTACCATCATAATTTGCAGCCACATAGCTATTTATGGATGGTTCAAGACAAACCCAATCAGAAGAAGAATGGAAAGAAAAGACTAAGGAAGGTTTTACACTATCTGTAGTCCTTCTAATTTCAAGGTTGTTTGTTGGAAGTGGTTTGAAGTTATGAAAACTTCTTGTTCCAGGAATGGTCCGGGTTGCTGAAAAACGTTTTTCTAGTTTTAACCGTAGCAAATAAGCTTCTTTTTTGGCAATAAAGTGAAAATGAATGTTTTCAATATTTTTTCACAAAACTTGCATACATCGATTGCTGTCATTATTTGTTCTTCGTCTGAAAGCTGTAGACTGGCTTTCCTTAAAATTCTTTTAATAGTTCCTCCTAGGCCATCACAAATTGACTTCCTGTGACTCGTTGCAAAAAAAGAGTGTTGGGCCTTCAAATTAAAGTCTCTCAAGTGTTCAGTCAAATTTTTAAAACTGTTTCTATTTTTGTACTGCCCAGCACAACCATCTGTAAAGTAGTGAAGTGAGTCAATGTCAGTATGATGTAATGACAGCCACTTTGTAATTTCTTTTTGTTCAAAGTTAACAAAACCAGTGTCATGTTCTTGGTCATCACTAATAAAACAGTGGTTGGAAACAAAAACATTGTTTTCCTCATTTCCTAGGAAAACTCCAACTGGGTGTAGAGTACAACCACCTCTATTCCAGTGGTAACTTTGGATCTCATTTTGTGTAACAAAGGAATAATTTTCACAAATCCATCACAATAATTGCTGTTTTGGGTGGTGGGTCTTCTTTCAATCTTTTTAAAGGCTGCCGATTGGGATTTTGCTATTAACAAGTGCGGGGTGAGCTTTTCCAATGACCTAACCAATAAAGAAATGTAGTCTTCAACACTGATAGACTGTTTGATCATTTCTGCCCTGTCTGTGTTAACCCACTGACTGATTACAATTTCTTCTTCTAAATCATAATCTTGACTTAGTTTTTCAGTTAAGTACTCAGTTAGTGCAGTATTTGCATGACAGCTGTCACAATGATGTAGCATGCAGTTTTGGTTTTCCGTGTTGCACACAAGCATCTTAATTAGGTCTTTATAAGATTCTTCAATTTTCACAGCATCCAGTAATAGTTTAACACTCTGGTGGATACTGCATACACATACAGTGTGTGTGCCTGCAGCACCAGCAAGGATACACCATTTAGGTCTCAAGAAGCAAAATTTTGAAAATCCTACTTCTACCTCGGGACTCTCCATTTGAAAGAATAATAGAGTTCTCTCAAGTTACACAAAATGAGTCTTTTTTGCATGTACACATTTTTTTGAACACTTACTTTGTCTTTTGTTCCAGGTAGCACTCTGGAACTTTCATTCTTTTCATAAAAATCTGTTACAAGTCTTACTGTATTTTCAGAAAGAGTTTTACCTTTTTTTGGACCAGGAGTTTCCAAAATACCCTTTTCAGATTTTAGCTTTCTAGCTTGTCGCACCATGTACTCACTTACATTAAATTCTTTCAT
Source organism: Schistocerca americana (assembly GCF_021461395.2). Classification (NCBI taxonomy): domain Eukaryota; kingdom Metazoa; phylum Arthropoda; class Insecta; order Orthoptera; family Acrididae; genus Schistocerca; species Schistocerca americana. The sequence goes on from NC_060127.1 coordinate 202,150,766, forward strand.
CATCACTTTATTTCGACTGCAAGAATCTGGAGCCAAGGTCAGAATCTGGATTTTTCTAGACCTCCCAACAGATGAAATCTTCTGTTTCATAAGAGAAATCATTATGTCAAAATCTTTTGCTTTCTCAACCACACTTGTATCTTCTTCGTCATCATCAGAACTTGGTGCATCATATTTTAATGCTTTTGAAACCGTCTTTTTTGGAGTCTTTTCAATACTGCTAACCTTCCGTTTAAAATAAGACCCTTTACTTTGTTCTGACAAGCCATGAAGCTTTATCAGTGTTAAACCTAAATTATCAAGAGCAATGTTTGTTTGTATGAGGGATTCACTTCTGGATTCCAATGATTCTAATTCAACCATGACTTCATCATCTGTTTCACTTTCATTGACTTCAACTCTTAATTTTTCCTCACAAAAGTTACGGCATGTTGAGCAAAGCTTTTGTCCAGGTTTCATGCTAATATTTTTTGTCAGTAATTGTTTAGAAAGATCCAAGCCTACACTTCTCAACGATTTTTTGATGGGCTTTTTGTGTTTTTTTAGTGGGTCTACACACGTTATTTGATACTTTTCAAAAACATTTAAAAAGTAGTAGCTGTGATGTGAACATATATTCTTAAATTCACACAGATTAATTTCAGATCGTAAGTGGATCAAATTTTTTTCTTCCTCACTCAATTCAGATACCGGTTGTAACTTTTTTGTAGGTGTGTAGGTTGCTTGGAAACAGTCAGATTTTTTAAATAACCCTACGCTAATGTTTGAATATCTGACATACTGATTTCACTTTTGGTCTGATTACTGTTCTGGTTACTTTTATAGGATATTGGAAAAGAATCTCTGTAAACTAAGTAACAGGACTTACTGAAAGTTCGAATAAACTTAATGAAATACTATCCAAGCACTATTTAACAGTGTAATAATTTTTTACTTCAAAACACAGGAGTAACAAAACAAAATCCAAGCGTGCATTGTTACTCCAAGAAGACAAAATCTTATTTTCGGTGTCTAAGTCACTTGGTACTTTTAATTTTTAAAATATAATTAATATTATTTTAAAAATTAGATAACTATTAAACAGGTTAAAAAGCCAACATAATTTTTGTTTTATCTAATATCCTATACAAATAAGAGTATTTTAAAACAAATTTGAGCTTTCTATCAGGTCTGAGACTCTAGATATTGCAGTTTTTGTAAAACTAAACATCTGTTAGCTAAAAAATATATATACATATAACTTGTAAATTTTTTTTCATTTGGAAGATTTTTAATATATCTTTATGGTAATTTTTTTAACATTTAGATATAATACACAAACTTATTCCAAAATTTCATACTGATATCTTGAGTATTCTTTAATATACAAATTTTTTTAGTTGTGAGGACACATTTAAGTTACGATTTCCGACTGCTGAAACAACGCCAAATCTAACAACTTTAAAAATTTATAAAAAAACTATAAGAGATAGAGCAAAAAAATTTACACGTGCTTTCAGGATGATAAAAGAAGTAATTGTACCAAGTTTCAACAAAATCTGACATGGTTGGTGTCAAGGCCTGGGTGACTTGACATGGAATGACCCAAGGAGTACCAACACTGGAGCGCCCAGCACAGTCATTTGTAGAATTTTACACGCTACACAGTTTAAGGTGTTTACCCCATAACGTAAAACCAAGAGTTATCTAATTTTTATTATTTTGACAGAAACTTAATATCTCTAGCATACTTGGGCATTTTAAGAAGAGACCTTCCAAAAAATAAAACCCCATTTATATCAGGTTCAGCACTGATAGTTCCGTGTTCAGCCGCTAGAAAGCATCTGGTACTACATTTGTAGCCTGGTTGTCGTGTATTGGTTGCGGTGGTTGCCACTAGATATCGTTGACAAGTACACGCCACTTGGTACGAGATAAATACATCCACTGTATTCCAGTCAGTTCCTCTTAGGATTTATGTTCACAGGAAACCGTTGTGTAATACAGGGTTGGACTCCACAGCTACACAGAAACTAAAAATTACTTCAAATTTCAGGATATTTTCGTCAAAGTCCAGTGCATAATCATACTCGGTATTTTATCATTGGTAATTTTCAAATTTTGTAACTCATTATTTTTGCTTTAAAAGCATTCTTTGTGTGTATGTTATATCATACATTATAGGATGTTTTTCACTGTCAAAATTTTTTTGGAACATTATTTGATAAAAAGTCAAAGGGTGAAAGACGAATATCAATTACAGCTGTAGCTGTTATAGAACGGGTGCAATATATCAGAAATTCAGAATGGGGTCAAAACAACAATGGAATGAGCAATTTTGCTGTACAGTCGAAATTGCAACATAAGTGAATCTTATCTGACTGATGTAAAGATCGTTTTGTTGTGAACTACAATCTGGTTTCCTTATGCAGATCTTCATCCAGTGCAGCCTACCCAACAGGAGTTTTTCCCAATTTTTAATAGACATTCTTGTATTTTACAGCACTGATTTAAATGTCATCGGTACCAAGCTTCTGTGGTCTTCTGCAATCTTAGCTTAAAACTTTCGTTTCGCTATCTTTTTCATCCAGTTCTGCAACCAACTCAGATTCCAATAGGATATGACCGTTCTGACTAAACCACAGATTCGCGTTTTTTAAGTGCGAAAATATGTTTTGCGTGCTTTCTAAGATTGTCATTCTGCCACGCCGCCAAGAGCAAGTTTCTGACGCTACAATGCGTCCTTGTCCTCTTTCAGGAATTTCCTCTTCTGAGGTATCCTGCAGAATTATCAGCTACAGTGAACAAAGATCACGCCCACTAACCTAACCGCTTCCCGCTGTCGTTAAATAGTGTGTCAGAATCTGATACGAGGTTCTTCAGAAATACTCTCGTCGCCATAGTATCAGGATACATGATTCTGGTATTAGGGTTCACGCCCGAGGTCTGTGTATGTTCTTTCCAGATGTCTTGTGATTGGCATACTAGAATACGCGATGCGAATACTTTTCCCAAGACTGCACAGATATCTACTTTATATCTTCTCCCTCCTTTCACGTCGTGATAATGAAATAGGTAACTCAAATACATAGTTTAATGTTCCAGACATAATGACCTAGTTCTCTTAGTCCGAGAACGAGGAATAGGTTGTCTGGCACTTTTCTTTAGCAAGCATTCGAAGTGACACAGCCAACATGTGGGTACTGCTCACAGAGTGCAACTTGCAGATTAGAAGCGTCTGAAAACAATGAGTTTCATGTGTATCCCCAGAAAATCCGAAACACCTTTAACAAATTGCTGACTAATAGATTTAAGTTTAAACTCATTATTCATAACTTTTGGCTCTGAAATTCTATTAAGCTGATAAAACATTCAAGATTTGCTCCATCCTTCATGTACTCTTCCAAACTGAGCTCTATGAATAGTAAATCCTGTTACAGTAGGCGATGCATACACGAATCTTAACTTTATCGTTTTCGGAATAGCTATTAATCATGACTTCAAATTCACTACACCGCACTATCGTCGTCCAATGTTTAAATGTCAGTGAATTTCCTTAATGGGAGATTTCTCAAGCTGAGTTTAAGTAACAGCATCTTATTTACATGCCTATATGGACCTCTCAATTACATACGTACACTGCAGAGTACTGTTCACGTCAGCTTTGGAAAAAACCTAGACGAACTTACATCCCGATCATAGAGTACACCAGCTCCTTCATAGTGATTTCATATGCTTCCAAAGGCGTTACTATGCAGCTAGTGGACCATATACGAAACAACTGACTGACCCATACTTGTAAAGATAGTTGATTAACACATTTTGTAATTCGGTACCAGAAAACCAATGGATGATCTAGCGACAAGAGTCCGGTAATAAGAAGTGCTCGGTTCCAAGCATCAAATCTGTTGAAATGAATGTGCAACCAAGGGCTATATTGGTACGTCGACCAATCGACGGAGACGCCGCTACCTGCTGGATCTCTTCAAAGTACTGACAGTCATGCCATGGTAATAAAAGGAAACAACGTTTGTACCATGTTTGCATATAGAAGGAAGTGATTTTTCAAGTGTTCAAGTTAATGTGAACAACAACGCACTGTTATATCACTTTCTTGTAGCTACACTCGCAGAGGGCACTTCCATATCAGTAATCAAAGTAAAGAGCTGCGATGCTCCAAGACGCAGCGCTTGCGTCAGCAGGCACAGCTGTGTACGTGACGTGTCGTGCTTCTCCCAAACAAACAGGAGCCAACAATCTCCGATCCCAAGCAAACAACGAGGCCAAGATAACGGCAGACACTCCCAGCTCTCCAATCGGCACGGAAACTTCCGGAACGGGAACGCGACAGCAGCGCCACGAGCGGTGGCGGGCGGAAACTAGTCAAGGACAGTAACTGTCGGCGCTGAGCTTTCTGTGGATGCAGCTTGTTGCCGCTGCGTATGTAACGAAATAAAACCACACGTATTAGGCGGCAGGTGGGGCCAACAGGTAATAATTAATTGGCAGCTCAACATTCTACATTACGTAGAAACATTCGTATCCGGTGAATCTCAGGTCAAATGGCAGTTGTATTCTCTTCGAATAGCTGACGCGAACAAGGCCAGGCAGAACTGCCCATATCATTCTGATCACGATAATTCTCTCTCTCTCCGGATTCCCTTGAACTCTTCGAAAAATGAACGCCGGCTGGAGTGGCCGAGCGGTTCTAGGCGCTTCAGTCTGGAACCGCGCGATCGCTACGGTTGCAGGTTCGAATCCTGCCCCGGGCATGGATGTGTGTTATGTCCTTAGGTTAGTTAGGTTGAAGTAGTTCTAAGTTCTAGGGGGCTGATGACCTCAGAAGTGAAGTCCCACAGTGCTCAGAACCATTTGAAAAATGAACAAATAAGAAAGGGCTTCTAATTAACATCACCTGTAACTTATTTCCTGCAATATTATGAATTTTTTGTGTATTTTAACCGTACAATCACGCCAACTACGGCATTCCTGATCGCTTCTGCACTTTTCCAATCAACTAAAATAACCATAATTCAACGCATTTGTTGCATCTGAAACCGGTTTCAACAAGTAAAAATCATCGATAGTTCGCGATTGTTTCCTATTATTACTACTACTTCGGCTGTTCCAGCACCAGTCGCCAAGTTCTGCCCATGCTTATAACAATATTTTGAAATTATTTGTAACGTACAACAACAAATACCGCTTTACATCATAATTATTCGTAAGCTACAAAAATTAGGCGTACCTACTGCCGCTAAAACGGCCACGTCTATTGTAGAAATCACTGTCGTGTTGAAACCAACCTTACGATTTGCCTTTGTGGTGGTGGTGTAAACGTCTGAGCATGTTGTGTGAGAATGTTCGGAAACCGTCGTTGCGTTATTATTCGTATTGATAGAAATTTTACGGCGACTGATATGAGTCAAACGACGTGAAACGCCATATTACATAGGAAGGAAAATACAAACACTGAGAATGGATGCAGTTCTAATACTTCAGAAACTTAAGCAAATTAAAAAATATAAAAATAGCTATAATTTTATAAGTTCTCTAGTAAAGTTAGTTTCGTTTTTTCTTAATAGACGATAAGCTATATGTAAATCATGTGAAATACGACGTGAAAGATGGCGTAGTGACTATTTCCTCTGGTGACCGCTCCTCGTATATTGATAAGAGGGCTTTCAGGTTTTTTTCTCAAACTTAACAGAATCTGTAGACCAGAACTCTGATAGCAGTTACCTAATGCAGTATTATGATATTCTAAGAAATCACCTTCGAAGATATCCGACAGCCAATTAAGTACACAATATTTCTAGCATTTTAACACGATAGGTGAGTGCGTACCGAATGCATACCATATTTGAGAAATTCTTAGTTCGCACGATTTATAATTTTTTCTGTTCCTTTTTTGAAGTTCTATATTTCTCATCAAATAGAAATATCAATTTACAAGTATTTAATCATTCCATTTAATAAAAATAACGTGCTTTAATTACGAACTGCATATAAACACGAATACAAACAGAGAGTTAAAATTTGTTACAAAACTGGGAAACTTCAACTAGAGAACAAAATGCTTTTTATTTCCTGGGACTGAACAGCATTAGTGATGTGTGTATTTTCATTTCGTGTTTTAATATGAATTTTTAACACATTTTCATTCGATTATTACGTGAAGTTTTTAAAAATAAAACTTTCATTTGATAACATATAATTTAAATAATATTACCAAATATACTACATGCTGCAGTTGGAACTGGGACTTCATGGTTACAAGACCTACGGAAGCATTCACCTGCCGCTTACTATTTTAATCGGTTTAAGATATTTTGTACTTAACTACGCTCAGAAATGTAACGTTCAATGACGATTTTTAGGGTGTTACTAGGAATTGGTAGTAGTGTTTAAAAAAACGGATGTCCGGCCACTGACTGTACGTACGGAGAAAAGGGAAGAATGTAAGTCAGTAAGATCCGCTACTGTGGCTAATAAAAGTGCTCCTCCGTCCTTAAGACTAGTTTAAGTGACGCCGTTTAAACTTTCGTTAACGACAGCTGTATCAGAGGAAGGAAAGCCGTGACGTTGCTGGCCAGCAACAGCAGCGCAGGATCAATAAATTCAGAGCCTGCACTTCAACTGCAGCGTTGCCAGTTCTCACCGAAAATCCGCTGCCGTCCTCTTCCATAGCATCTTTGCGTTTCTCTTCCTGCAAAGGCGAAGACGTAGCATAAACTGCGCGTCTAGAGGTCCCAGAAGATTACTCCAAACGGAATAATGCACGTTGCAAGAGAGCACAATTTTATAACCAGTCGAACACAATGTAGCGTCAAATGATAGCACTCAAAACGAGCATCCTGTTTGCGTGGACAAATTCTTGCTTTGAGACGAACGCAGATATTTTCTCCGTTGGCACGAAGTGACTACTTCTGCATTTTTATAAATGAAAAGCACAAAAACATAGATATTCTACCGATAATGTGAAGTACATTCTTGTGCTCTATTTTTTGCTATGAAATTGTTCTACCATGTAGCGGGTGTAAACAACTGTTGAAGATAACATCACATTCACTTAAGCCAGACGTTTAAAGATTCTTCCAGTATAGCTTCAGAAGTTATATTTCAAGTTACTGAAGCCCTCCTATTCGTGGGAGATTAGTGGTAATGATAACGTAATGTTCCAAAACGTCAAAACAAGTATCCAAATTGTATATTTCAAGCTTTTTTTCTGGCGAGGTTATACACACACACAAATGAACTTTTTTAATAGTCAATATGCTGGGCTGATACATGTAACGGTAGTAAAATATTGTAATCTGTGTAGGGAAGGTGTCTCTTCTTAAGCGAAATCAGATAAACAACCTATGAGACTTTCTTCGAAAGCACACTTTACTGAGAAGCAATGAGACATTATATGAAAAGTGTCGCAAATCGTAATTGATAAATTGCCTCCAGAGAAGTGGAAGTTCGAAACGGCTTCGTCTCCCGAGTAATTATGTAGTCTACTCGCAGTCAATTTCTCTTTAAGAACGCACTACTATGTGCTGGACCTTGAAGCAATCTGGAAATTTAGGGCACTGATGCGTTATACCGGTAAACGTAGCTGATGTATACTATCGGACTATAAATGCAATAGTCGCGCGAAGTAACGCTGGACACACATTTAGCAGATCCTTTAAGACTGTACAATTTCAGACCAACATGGCGCAAGACCTCGCCTTGTGGAAAACGAATTAACAAAGCGGCATCGCTAGCGTATAGCGCGGCGAGAATGGGTCATGAGCGTGAAATAGATGTCTTACTTGCAACTGGCGTGTTAAGATTGCCTAAGGAGTCTAGTATAGAAGCGATATCGCTTTCCCGTTCCTGTAAGTTTGCTCTCAGAAGTATTATCAGTGTTCTCCGTCGTCCTGTACGTTCCGTATGTAGTGTAAAGATAGTCAACGTTGCTTACCTGTCCAACTAGCAACTTCCACCTCAACAGTAGTAAGAAAGTCCTTCGTCCTTTAAGTTCAATTGCAATACTCGTAAATTCACAATAGCATGCTTTCGAAGGTAAGGTGCTGAAATGACGTTTCCGAATTCAAAGTTTCATTTTTGAAATGCCTTGTATTCATTACCTGTAATTATGTTCCTTATATGCCTGATGTTTCGGTCTATGGCACCACATGGATACCACTTTGCAACGCTGTTTGGCAGTCTTACAGTGAATCTCTCTTGTGCTTTCGTCTATGTTGGCAATATTGTACCTGCAAGCGCACCCCCCCCCCCCCGCCCCACAAAAGCATTTGGCACACACGCAATAACCGGTTCTTCCTTTCTGTAAAGACAGACGCACGCCACTGAGTTCGTCCTTGCTCCGTCCTTTGCACGAGTTGTTTCCAAACTAGCCACCTGCAACTGCCACAACTTCTGAATGACGATACACTTAGTAGTCGTCGCCTGCCTAATACACTTCAAATGGTCGCTAATGTCTATGTTTACTATTCTTCCAGTTCGGAATCTAATGATCCAGTTCTATCATGCCATACGCTCTACAGCTACAACTCAAGTGACACAAATATATAGTTTCCTACATGACCGCTACACAGTATTGTACAGGAAACCCCCTGCGACATGGGAAAGCTCCCAGTTGTTAGTAAGTGACGTTATCGTCGCGGCCCCTCTCTCCTCCTGCTTCTTCTGGAATTAATCGGACTTATTCCAGCTCGGCGAACTTATTTCCCGTAGTACTGGTAGCAGCAATGGCAGAACACTGCATGCGTGATGATGTGCTGGACGAGGCTACTCTAAAAAGGCGAAACATCAAAGACAACGTCTAGCAGACGTCCTTTCAGGGCGAACAGCTGCTGCGACGCGTCACGTGTCAGTAGTTTGGGCCGGGCGTTACGTAACAAAGGCCTGTGAACGAAGCGCGTAACCTTGGGACCCTGCTAGGCGCGGCACGACAGGACGGGCTGCGCGCGCAGCCGTGACGTCACGCACTTCCTGGCTGCGCGCGCAGCTATGCCGCCAGCAGCCAGATGTGGGTTACCCGACCGACGCGCCGCCATTTTGTGCCCTTGCCCGGCTCCGTCAGGAGATAATATACCAGCCACGCGACGCGAGGCGCGCAGTCAGGCCACCATTATTACTAATGCGGCCAGCACCTCGCCTGCGGCGCTCATTATGAAGCTCTGTAGGTCGCCCAGGCTACGTCACAATGTCAGCGGTGACTAGTACGACGGGGAAGGAGAAAAGCGCGGGAGGGAAGGAGAAGAGAGGCCGCGAATCGGTTGCCAGAAGACCCCTCCCTTCGGCCTCAGTGGCCTTTACGCGAGGCAAAATTAAAATTGCCCTGGCTCGTAGCCCAAGAAAGGCAGAGAAGGGCTGCTTCGACAACATCAGAGTACACCAGGACACTCCCACCCGCTGGCTGAGTTCCATCTGTCGATTTCCGTTCTGAAAAGCCTAGTCCTTTCATTTTATGCCTAATACATCCAATGAGTTATCTACATCAGACGGTTACCTGCCCATTTTCCGTCCTTTCCTACACTATTTTAGTAATGCCACTGGGTTACTGCTCAGCCTTTTTTCCGGGTGTGGGAGTGGTCGGTATGACAAGACATATCACAACGCCACCGGCATTGTAGTCCTATTTGAGTTCCTCAGGTCTCCAACACCACGCTTCGTACTATGTTATATTCGGAACGTTTGTCTCTCATTATTGACTGTTATAATGACTGGACAAGTCAGCAAAACCCAACATGACGAAAGCGCTGCTCTGATTGTAATCAGTGGTACAGTTTATCCACCTATTATTACCAGCGAGGTCTGCTTTTGGCTTTTGCTCAAGTCTTCGGTAGTAAACACTTCCAACATATGTGAAATAATACTAAGACGACGACGTAAAAAGCTACCATACTGTTCCATCTCGCGTCACCCTTATTGGCTACACTATACAATTGCTGCATATAACTTCTCTAAACTCTTACCTGACATCGGTCCTCTTCAACGTACAAAACATCTTTAATTTTAACTGAAGTACATACGTCCTTCATAGGACCGACCACGGATATCAATATTACTTCACACAAATGTTGGAATCTGCACTTCAACCAACGACAGAGCACTAATTTGTGCGCGGAAAATTTTACAGTTTAGAACGTATAAAAGTAAGAACTTTAACATTACTAGTAAACATAAATTAGTCTTCGCTTTCAAACGAAATTTGCTCTCTCAGACAGTGGTAAAGCACAAGAACGCTTCTTCGCTGTTGCACGATGATACGACTTAACTTCAGATACTGATTTCTACCGCATCTTTCTGAATATACGGATCCACGAACAGTCCAGTTTCAAATACTGTAAGCACAGTGCGAACGTACAGCAATGAGAAAACCGTTGCTTATTTTCATGTCCAAAGTATAGAGGTCGCATGCGGGCATAACTAAAGACTCCGGGAAAGGTGCAGCTGTGATGTACACAACGCAGTCAAAATGGTTCAAATGGCTCTGAGCACTATGGGACTTAACATCTGAGGTCATCAGTTCCCTAGAACTTAGGACTACTTAAACCTAACTAACTTAAGGACATCACACACATCCATGCCCGAGGCAGGATTCGAACCTGCGACCGTAACGGTCGCGCGGTTCCAGACTGAACCGCCTAGAACCGCTCGGCCACACCGGCCGGCACAATGGAGTCAGCACCTACTGTGACGTTACGAGGAGATCCACTATATCGCATATTTGCCAAACACAAAATTTTAAAAATTGGAAATAAATATAACTTTTATGCTCAAGGGCGTATTTTTCCCTGGACTGGTACTACCTGTGACCATAATTCAAATCGAGTCTAAATTTCATTTGGCAGGCTTGTCAAGGTGTCGATCTCTTTTGTAACATTGGCACGGAGTAACAGCAGTAATTCATTCAGAAGACTGCCGTTTCCTCACGTAAATTAATGACTACTACTTTGTTCTCTTTTAAAGTATCTCCATTAGTCTATTCATACCAACTCCTCTGGATGTGGAGTTCATTGCCATCTGTGTAGATAATGCAGAATGAAACATTTTGTGGGCAGAGGGAAAATGTAATCTGTAAATAATAACATTCTATCAGATTGGCGTGTGTTTGTAGAAAGTTTTCAATGTACTATAACCTATATTTGTCCATGTGTTTTTATTTTTGAAACTTTTTGTCAAGTACAAGAATGTATTACGCAGTAATTCGAGATCAAAAACTAAATAAAAATTCTGGACGTAGTACGGACTTTATATTTCTAGTTTATTCAAACTTTCCTCGTCCAAGTTTCGACCAGTGTTGCTTTTACCAGAGAAAACTACTATATCAACTTTAACACGTTTGGGACAGCTTTTCCAAACATTACGTGTTTAGTTATCATGTCACTGATTACTTTTAAACTAATCTCACACTGGAAACACAATCCCTTAATACATATTACAAGATTTATTGCCTATTCTATCACAGGCAAATTATGCCCCCAGTTGAAACTTCCTGGCAGATTAAAACTGTGTGCCGGACAGAGACTCGAACTCGGGACTTTCGCGGGCAAGTGCTCTACCTACCAACTGAGCTACCCAAGCACGACTCACGCCCCGTCCTCACAGCTTTACTTCTGCCAGTATCTCGTCTCCTACCTTCCAAACTTTACAGAAGCTCTCCTGCGAACCTTGCAGGACTAGCACTCCTAAAAGAAAGGATATAGTTCTGCATGGTTCGCAGGAGAGCTTCAGTATAGTTTGGAAGGTAGGAGACGAGGTACTGGCAGAAGTAAAGCTGTGAGGACGGGGCGTGAGTCGTGCTTGGGTAGCTCAGTTGGTAGAGCACTTGCCCGCGAAAGGCAAACATCCCTAGTTCGAGTCTCGGTCCGGCACACTGTTTTAATCTGCCAGGAAGTTTCATATCAGCGCACACTCCGCTGTAGAGTGAAAGTTTCATTCTTGGCCCCTAATTGGTGCCCCATATAACGTAAAATAACCTTGTGCTCTTAAAGAGATAAATGTTCGCACAAACATGGGTGGGGCTGTAATTCTTCCTCACTGATGAATGAAACGTACAAAACATAACTAGTGTTGATTAAAAAAGTATCTTCTGCCAACACATACTGTGCGAGATCCACATGCAGAATACGTCACGCCGCCGAAGTAGGGCAACTTTGGTTGGCAATGCGCTCCGCAACTTAACCTTTCCCTCGTTTCTAATTAAACTGTGGTGATTGAGCGCACTGAAAAGAACAGACACGGCAAAAAAGTAGATCCAGGTCACGTTTGTTTCTCGAGTGCCAGGTTGTTGCGTCCCTGAGAGTAGTTTAACGTCTCGTCACAGCCAATTAAAGTGAAGGAAGGAGACAAAGATGCACAGCTGTTCTTTGTCTGGTTTGACTAGACAGCGAAACGCTGGCCTACTCTTGCTCCTACCAAGCCGTCGCCGTTTGAGCTAAATTATTAATTATACATGCCTATTTCTCACTTTCAGTCACTTTTATAATCACTTATTTATTAGCACGCGTATGTTGTTATACACAACTGATATATATTTAATGAGTAACATTCCGACTACAGCAAATCAAAGGAAAATATCTCGTCATTTCACATGCACTGGGAATCAATCTTTATATATATTTAATACCAAGTGATGACAGCATGCTACCGAAACGTGTAGCGTCAATATTTGATTATTTGACATCCAAAAATCTAGGGCTTGTCAATATTACATTACTCATTTCCAAGCTAATATCGGAACTATACGAATTGTACAACTGAACTTGAACTGTAGCACGCCTGTTAAAATACGAGGAACAACTATATCAGTAAACGGTAAGGAATCATGTAATGGAGGTATCTGACATAAGCTTATTTTGAAATTCTTGAAATATAAATCAATCTTGCCTGACTCCCAGATTTACGAAATTAGTTCCCTGTACAGCTTTCGCCGGTTCACTCAGCTAAAGCGACGTGGCATTTCTTTTATGTACAGATCGTGAAACGACCGTTAAACGTGTCTCGGTTATGTCGTGTAGCAAGACGTGTCACGACAGAAAAGCTTTTAAAAGGCAGGCCAGTTGTGAGTCACACCGTTGCTCGCAGCCAATAGTCGGTGAAAACTGTGTTATTTGCTTTCGTCAGCTTATGCTGAGACAAAAACAAATGTCAGCTGACGCTGTGGCGTAACCTCTCAGCGCACTTAAGGTAACTGGAATTTTTTCCCTCGAAAGGCATTACTGCTGCGTTAATGTCTTTGCTTGTCTTGGATAAGACAAACATAGAGACCGGCTGAGAACGCCTGCTCAAGTTTCCGTTCTCACAGGAATAAACTGACGTGTCCGAGCGCTTGTGTAACACCGCTGAGTACATCCGAAACAAAGGATAAACATGATCACCTACTACGGGTATTCTCGTTATTAATGAAACGTGTTTATTTGATAGTAATTAACAATTCAACCATTACTCGGGAGAGTAATAACTGAACACCTAAAGCTGCAAAGAATGCACATCATGATTACATATACAAACTGCCAAAACGAATTCCGGCAAAAGCAAATCTTTGTTTCGAACCTGAACGACCAAACACAGGTGAAATTTACAAACAACTGACGTTAAATTCTTACAAAGGACCCAATAAAAGAAAAAAACCTAATCAAGCTCAGAACCTCTAGTTCGGTTCTGTGGTCTTTTCAGAACGGGTATCTTTCTTCGGCTTGCTTCTGCAGTTTATCCAAATACACAGAAATAAAAAAAATAAAAGCAACTAGTAAGGGATGATAACCGCGCTTCTATGTTCAACAGTTCTAAAATTGTGGTTTGGCGCTGTGTCGTGTAAGGAGAAGCAATATAGGGGGCCAAACTTCACACGGAAGAAGGTGCTGTGGCTTTTATGACTTGTTTACCAGTCAGGAATAGCTCGCCAGAGGCTAGCACTGCGATTGTTTATATGCCTCGCGCGTTTGTGTTTATGTGAATGCGTGATCCTGTTGGCGTAATGCGACCCGGTGAAAAGATACTCCGATAAACATGAGAGTGAGAACAGCTGTTCTCCACACTGCATTTCGGGTCTCGAATCGTTCGGTAGTATCGTTATCTTTTTCTTTCTTCTAGAAACATGCCTGGCAAAGTATTTCCCCACCCCCTTTCCATTGCTCAATGCACAGGATGCGTGTCATATCTTACCAATGTGTAACTTAAATTGTCCATCTGCTTCTTCGTGCGGGATTCTAGTCTGCCTTGACCATTCAAACAGTGGCCTGGATAGGATTCTTGTGTGACATTACCCTCCAGCGCAAGTGATTAAAACATCCACAATGCATCGGGAAAACTGTGGTTTGTATTTGCATTACACAAGGAGTTTCCATTTGTTACCAACCCTACTTTCTCATGAACGGTGCACTTTGGGGAAACACTGGATTCGACATAAAATACAGCGTAATTTGCAGTTTACTCGGCGGTAACAATTTTTTTATCTTTAATTTTTATAGTAAGATTGTAGCCTATCGCTAATATTATTCAATCTGTACAATGAACAATACAAACCAAAGGAAAATGTGGGGCAGGAATCAAAGTCCAGAGAGAAGAAACAAAAAATTAGAGGTTTTCTCGTTGACATTGTAGTTCTGTCAGCGACAGCGAAGGGCTTGGAAGAGCAGTTAAACAGAATGGACAGTGTCTTGAGAGGTCGCTGACTGGATTGGATTAGTAAACGAGACTGAAAGTAGTAGATGAGTTCTGTTATACGGGCGAAGAAGAAAAACTGATGACAGCCGAAATAAAGGAGAAAAAAATGTATTCTGGCAATGGCAAGAAAAGCGTTTATGAAGAAAAATTTGTTAACACCGAATATAGATTTAAGTGACAGGAAGTCTTTTCTGAAGGTAGTTGTCTGGAGTGTAGCCATGTTTAGAAGAGAAACAAGCAGAATAAACAGTTTCGACAAGAAGAGAATAAAAACTATTGAAAATTGCTGCTACAGAAGAATGCTGAAGATCAGATGGGTAGATCACGGGTCTAATGAGAGGATACGAAAATTGAAACACGACTTGGTTAAGGGAAGGGGTAGGTCGACTGGACACATTCTGAGACATCAAGGTATCGCCAATTTAGTAAGAGAGAGAACTTGGGGGGAGGGGGGGGAGTAAAAATTGTAAAGGGAGAAGAGATGAATACAGTAAGCCGGTTCAGGATATAAGTTGCAGTAGGTATTTGGTGATGAGGCTTGCACAGGATTGAGTAGAATGGAAAGCTACATCAAACCATTCCTCAGACTAAAGACAACTACGTTAATAGTTGCATATAGAATTTATATTCGTTGTCTCAGTCTCAAAATGTCAACAAACAGTCCAACGATATCATTGTACACACATGACTGCTCATATCTCAAGAAAAACTTTACGGTCGATTTTCTCGTGAAATAGTTTTAGTTCCTGCCTTAACGACAAAAGCGGATCACTGTTCGACCATTACAACTCTACTGGGCATTATCATAAAGAAAAACTGAAGGCTGCCAAATCTACAGTTCGATGTAGAATGCTACATAAGATGCTATTTTACTTTTCCCTGCAGACAAATCAATGCCAGATGTGATCGTCACGCTAACAAGAAAAGGCATCACTACCAAAGGGGATACCATCATTGGCTTATTTATTAATAATTCGACGTCTGCACTATCATTAAGCCATGGCATAAATATTTTCCAATTGGGTGTCAGCACACACATCTCATGGTTTGGACAATGACTTGTCTTCCAAGCGAAATTTCTACGATTCCCCACCAACACACATCCACAGATTTCTGCAGAATGTCAGGAGTGCATGTCGACTAGTATGCGATCCGTATGAATTTAAGTGTGCAGGCAACAAGACGAAAAAGAAAAGGTGGAAACTTGAGGTCATAGAAGGTTATACAGCTTAATAAATTAAGGAGCCACCGAATATCCTAAACCAATGCAAGACATCGTTCGGTTTTCCTAATATTTGTTCCCTCATTGGCCTGTAGTTGCAGCTCACGTCACGTGGCGTATAGTTCTTCACTATCTTTACTGCGTCCGTTACAATACGTAAGTCCAGTTCAATCACATACAGCGCTTCAACCTAAGGGCTTTCACAGAGTACATCGGTTTCTTCTGGTTTAACTCGAGAATGCCAGGAAACATTGTGCAGCAAGCAGACACACATCCATTATGCAACGGCAGTATGGCAAAGATAAACTGAAATACGCCGCATGCAACGCTTACACGCGAATGAGGACCGTCGGAGCCTAACTCGATACAGGTGCTCCACCGCGTTTCATGTTACCAGATTTGGGAACAGAATTACGTCGGAGCGTTCGTTTTAAAC
Source organism: Schistocerca americana (assembly GCF_021461395.2). Lineage (NCBI taxonomy): Eukaryota > Metazoa > Arthropoda > Insecta > Orthoptera > Acrididae > Schistocerca > Schistocerca americana. The sequence goes on from NC_060127.1 coordinate 202,167,073, forward strand.
GAGGATGTGCAAAACCTGGGTATACAGCCGTCACAGGAGACCGGAAGTGTCCTTTATCTTACCCGCCCCGCTGCAATAGTGTCACATGACCTATCACTCAGGAGTGTAATTTATATTTCCCGCATGTTGCGCGTATCTCCTGCGGTTAACCCAGCCTGTCGAGCCGCAACGCTTAGTCGGCTGTCCCACTCAGCTCTCCATACTACTTTTCTAATAATGGAACTCTCCTGTTCTAATACGCCTCAATGCCATGCCATAATACATTCTACTAGCTGGGGTACATCTGAAAGACACTAGCTTACGAAAGAGAAGGAATTGCTTTCGCACCTATTTAACGACGAAATCATTTGAGACGAACTCAACCTCAACCTAAGACTGGAGAAGGGATGCGGCGGGTACTTGGCCGTATCCATTTCAAACGAATTAATGCAATTTAGGGAGGCCTTGGAAAACAGATGCGGATGGCCAGAAGAGAATTTGAAGCGTCGTCAGCCCGAATGCAAGTCCAACGTGCAAACTTCTGACCTACTTTGGCTTTTTTTTTTTTTACTTCAATCCACTCAGGGGACTGCTTTTTGTTCACTGTTTAGAAACGGTGAAATCGGGAAAGAAGTACTTACCCTATCCACTTAACAAACTCTCTGAAGAATATATTTGTCCTTTAATGCATCCAAGACAGTTTTAGAACTATTTATGTTCCAAGCACAGTAGATTCTGTATATGATTTTAAAGCATGGTTATCTGTACTCAAATGTATTAAGACAATTTTTTGGTAACCACAACGGCCCATTATGTGACCTGAAAAAGTTTTACGGTGAAACTAATATCCAATTCTAAACCAATTGTATGAAGCTCAACATGAGCCATTAATAATGAAATTCCTGCCTCATAAAACATCTGCAGCTTCGACCAGATGTGACAGTTACTATCTATAGCTTCATGTTACCTGTACACACTTTACATTAAAGTAGTGGATGGCTCTTTTTTCTTTAAAAAAAACGGATTTGTAAACTGCTTCAGCGATGTAACAATGGCTGATAATTTACTTCCATCCCGCAAGGATAAATAACTAAAAATAGCCAAGAAAAAATTAAGTACTCTCGTTTACTGTAAACGAATTTTGCCCATTTGTCTCTAACGTTTTTATCCAATTCCCCGTTCCGAAGCTTGCAGACGTGACAGTGCAATGTGATATCGTGAAGAGTGAACTATGTGTTATTACTGACAAACTGAGTTTTGTACAGCTACAATATTAATAAAATAATTAACCAAACCGATTTTTACACTTTATGCTATTGTAATGGTAATGAAAAAGTAACTGATTCACCGGATTTCCTGCCTTCCTCCATACGAGTGGAATCAATCTTTTCTTGGATGTCGTGCTCTTGGCAACCTAGCATCTGCGATAGTTTCTGCATCAACGGAGTTCTTCACCTTTGTGAACTTCGCTACAGCTTGTTTTTCCAACTCCATAAACGTTTTAAACCCTTGTTCAATGAGTTATTAATCTGGACTCTACAAGGCAAAAACATTCCATCATCACATAAGAGTCGTATAAACCTCACGAACATTTGTCTAAATAGCTCCCTGGGTTTGAACCAAGATTTTAGTCACCGGTAGAAAAGTAACGACACCGACTGCTTCGGAATACCGCAAAGTTGTAAACACTGCCTTCAGAAATTTCTGCCTAGCAACTGTTTATGAAGTCCACCTCGTAGCGGAAGGAAAACAAGTGCCCAGCGTGTTATCGCTTTGGTGACGTCACGCGCTGTGGAAGCGGAGGCACTGTTCGCCCGACAGCAGTGTTGCACACGGCACATGGCTGTCGTCACCGCTCGCTTGCAAACATCCTGCCGTTACTTCACGGAAGTTCACACCTTGGCTACAACAGTTTACACATGCTCTGTACATCCTACTCCACTTCCCGTACATGAATTCCTACAACGAAAGCCGATTCCAGGAAGCGCTTTCGTCGCATCATATATCTCACCTAGAAATTCTAATAACAGTCGGGATTCCCGGTCGAGGTACACAAACAAGCAAACACGCTGGAGTGACGAATGACTGTCTTCTACATGGCTGTCAATTGTAGTACCCGAATATTTCCCCTTCTTAAGTCATCAATCGGCATAAATCTTCCAAACAAACCGCCTGCCACCGTCTTCCGGGAAAAACAACCTTTTAAATTTGTTTTACACTAAGAAAAAACTGCTTTACGCTCGTCTAGACTGCTGCAGCGAAGTACGCGTGACGATTAAACGAGCAAAAACGCACGAAACCTTTCCGGAGACATTTCTCAGACATTTCCAAAGCATCTACCTTGTCCATACGGGGTTTCGACGCTCGTTCAGTAGACAGTTGCGATTGCTGCCACTCTTACTTTCGGAATACGTTAACTACAGTTTATAATTTTCAATGCGAATTTTCAATGCGATAGGATCTGCAGCTGCGATACATTTTTTGAAAGATTTCGTGATGCCTTCAGCTGCCATTCTCTTTTTCATGTACGCTTGTATAATTCCGGTCTTAGACCATTTTCAAGTATTTTATGGATGGGCTTCTGGTAGGAAACTATGCACTGTGTGTCGTTGCTCCTATGACTATGTTATGCTCGTAAAATAAATCCGAGATGTTTTACGCTCGAAACATACATGGCATAATTGCGCGTAAAACACTTGGGAGTTATTTTATGAGCGTGACATGGGAGTCATAGGAGCAACGATATACGTGGCATAATTCACTACTAAAAACCATTGATAAATACTTGAAAATGGCCTACAGCCGGAATTGTACAACCGTACTTGAAGGAGAGAATGGCAGCTGAAGGTTTCACGAAATCTATCAAAATTTTATTAGATTGCTTCCAAAAGTAAGTTTCTGCTTTACATACAAATAAATGTCTCTTTAAAACAAGACAAAAGATGAGAGGGAGGTTCAAACCACAATAATACTACAGCTCAATAACAGGCTAGTAGAACGAAGTCAGGAACAATTCTTCTAGCGATAGACTTCATATAAATTTTTTAGTCACACTCGATTCAAGACCGACTTCTGTGGGATGGAACATGAATGGCCATGTTATTATCCGGTAAATACTGATGCCACATAATGAGGGTTGTCTTGAAACAAAGACTGGAAAAAAAACTGTAGCTAGAAGAGGTGTTTCATGTTTCAACTACGAGAGAAGAAGTATTCCTGAAGCCTCACCTGACCAGCACAGAATTCGTTAATGATGTACTTCTGTGGATTAGTCCGTGAACGATGGATTTACTAACGTATAGCTGATGAAAATCACGGCAGTAATGCCGATATGAAATATAAAATAGGACAGCGGCAAATCACTAACAGAGTGTTACGGTCAAACTATCTTGCTGCCTTCAGATTAAATACTGGATGACTGTGTAAAGAGTTACCGAGTTGTATACTATGAATGTGGAACGATCAATGATGCATAAATGACTGTTCAAATTTATACCATCGCCGGTAATTTCCAAGAATGATTGTCTATCGAAGTCGCGAGGTCCAAACGATACAAATCGAATGTGCGATCGCAGTTCGATCATGCGACTCTGGTGGCGGGCGTTGTGATCAGTTATTTGTGATTGTCATTTTTATCTGTTTTCTGTCGTTCCCTTAGTTGCTCTAAATTACATGCCGCCGCGAATTATTTGTGAGTTGCTAGGGTATCCCAGACGATTTAGGTCGTTACTGAGTGGGATATCTGGAAGAATACATGGTTCAACTCTTCCAAATTATCCATCCAGACCGCTGTAATGGACTTTCACATGATAACAACATCGACGACGAGCAAGGTAAGTCGTCTCCTTTTCAATTATAAGTATTTTTGTAACGCTCTTCTTTTGTCGTTGCTGTAGCGACCACCGTAAATATACTCATAATGCCCACCACCAGAGTCGCATGATCGATTTACAATCGCACGTTCGATATGTATCGTCTGGACCCCCTGACTTCGATAGGCAATCATTCTTGCAAATTACCCCATCGCCACATTAAAAATCCGTTAATTCCACGGGAATAAAATGTATATACAAACAATGGATGTGAACTACAGGCGAATGGAATAATGTTACGATTTGAAGAAATTGGTATGTGACAAGTGAGACAACCTATAAGAACTGAAAAAACCTTCAAAATGAGATTGATACATAAGTCATATACATAACGTTATAGTTCCTTCGTCATACAGTTTCGTGGGGTTTTTCTGCGTTATGTACGTCGTCTACAGTTCATAAAATGGCTCTGCTAAACAACGTCGTTACATAAATCTACCACATGGTTTGATTGTAAGCTCTGTATGCTGTGTTGCGTAAGACTTTGTGAAGATAAGCGTCCCTAGGATTAAGAGATCAAAAATTATCTCGCTAGAGAGAGCGATACAACTGATAAGTCAATTAAGTGCTGTGGCAAATGCGTCACCACTTTCCTCTTCCAAGTAGAAAGCATCAATAAAACCATCGCCGATAAGACATAGAGCTTGTTTCTGATTTCACGCTCGATTACGGCTAGTCACAGGGATCAGATGTTCTAGACAAAAAAAACTGTAAGCAAATAGCAGTGAGCACTAAACCGCACGTCTTCCGTCAAGAATCTCCGATCCAAATATAGACAGCAACTAAATACTAATTAAATTCCATCTTGTTTCATAGGCGAGTGCAGAGAATTTACATTCATAAACTTAAAACCCAACACGCAAGCAATTTACATACCACTGCCATCTGCAACATACTCCGTCGAGAACAGAAAATGTGTACTTACTGCGTATCATTTGCCATGACTGGACACAATACCCTGCCAGCAAATAAAATAATTAGCTTTCAATCGCAACTATTACGTCCACAACAACAATCAGTTACGCTAATCTTCAACCAAAGAACTTCGCAGTAAATATTGCGTACACGAAGAACTACGATCCCAATACGCGAAACCAAAGAACGTCGAACAAACATTTTACTCCTGGAACGAAAAATAATAACACTTAATAAAATAAAAAAAACCTTACAGGCCTGAATGATTCATTGTCAACTTATGCCAGAAAATATGTTAAACAGATCATTGCTACCAGTGCGATTATTTAAAAACCATGTAAATGTATTAAGCCATTAATCAGTAAATAACTATATCGCTGACTCCATACAGGGACAGAAAATAATATAATGGAGCACCTGCAAAAAAAAAAAAAAAAATAATTTGACACCTAGTGATGCGTTTTGCCAATATCAAGTGAATATAGCTACCAATATGCAAAAAACAAAAAAAAACAAAAAAATTAAAGTTTGGAAGCAGTGTGTAATCTTACGTAAATTTTAGATTTAGAGCAATTCGTTAATTATGATAAGCACACCAAAAATATTGAGCAATGGAGACCTATTAAGAATTACTTGTTGAGATACGACAACAAACCAATTGATTAGCACAAAGCCTAGAGTGGAACACTTAAAATCACAAATGAAATCAAATGTAAGTGGGCAGGGGTATGTAATGCCAAGAAAGTTGATGGTGATTTATTGAGGAGTTCATTGCTGGGCTCCGAACGACAATTTCATGAACAGTGGGTAGATGACATTAGAAAACATGAAAGATGGAAACTTACCATCTCTTTTTTCGAAGGCACGTCCAGAATTCGCCCAAAGCGATCTACGGAAATGTCTGGAAAATTAAATTATATGGCCGAACGGTGATCTGAACCGTCATCTTCTCGAATAATGAGTCAAGTGTCAACCACTCGCCACCTCGACCGATGATAATATTTAGGAGTGTGGCACAACACATCTCTTATTTCTGTAATTGTGCTTTGGAGAGACACGAACAGGTAGCGCTTACTAATCCCGTTTCAAACATTCGTCCACGACCAGCTATATAGTGTTTGTAAAATATAAAATGGTCCAGCTCTACATTTCGCTCTGTTCGACATGTTACAAGGAAATATTTAAATAAACATTTGCATAACTAGCACGCCACAAAGTCACATTCTACTGCTAATGATACTCACATAACAACACGACACCCATAAGCGCCAAAACTATTCTGGGGTAGGCATGGTCTGACAGATGAAGCCACAGTCAATCGTGAATTTTCGTTTTAAATCGTTTAATTCCGCTATCCATCTCTTGAAATTATATTTTCATATGGTTACATACCTAACGCCTTCCACGATCCCTTTAAATTATGCTAATCCATGACTTCTGCTGCCAGTGCTATCTTTTATAGTTATCTTTCCCTGCGGGTCTGAGATGAAATTAATGGCAAGTCATTTTCCTTTGTAACAGTCTTTGGACCAATTGTTTAGCTGACCAGTGCTACTGAGCATTTCATCTTAAATAAACAGCACAATATACCTTTGATTTAATTCCACACTCGTGGGACTTACAAACTAGTCATGGAGACGTGTCAACTGTAGTTTGTGATGGTAGCGCCCCTTGAAATACTATGGCGACACACAGATCCGTAGTGTAGCCCGAGACTTAGGTGATATTGAAAATGACAGTTTCGGTTGTGACGTGGTGAAGTGAATGTGAAATGAAGACAGTGTCATGTGAAGCTAAAACTGCAACGTAAATTCAGAGTACCTATATTTTATATCACATAGTGGGCAGCGGCCGAGTCCTTTGTATATGTAATACACACGAAAAATGCAAGGTGTGTGAGAAGTTCACTACGCAACTTTTTCCAGCGTTTTGACCCGATCTTACCAGTGACAACTATTATAGCCACCCAACTTCTATCTAACGATCGGCCAAAACCGTGAACCCCCAATAAAACGTACAGACGGTGCTCAATTCGTGAAGTGTCCAGGTGTCCCGTGCCGCTCACTGCTAACCTTCTCTTGGATGTCCCATACCTAGCAGCGTACACCATGTATGTCGCCTTGCACCCGGATCAGAACAACGAAAGTGGCTTAACAACTAGTCGCTACCCTAACAACAATGGAAAATTGGTTGGTTGGTTTGGGGAAGGAGACCAGACAGCGTGGTCATCGGTCTCATCGGATTAGGGAAGGATGGGGAAGGAAGTCGGCCGTGCCCTTTCAGAGGAACCATCCCGGCATTTGCCTGGAGCGATTTAGGGAAATCACGGAAAACCTAAATCAGGATGGCCGGACGCGGGATTGAACCGTCGTCCTTCCGAATGCGAGTCCAGTGTGTAACCACTGCGCCACCTCGCTCGGTAACAATGGAAAACTTCGTAAATAAAATCGTTCTGATCCATCTATACACATTACGCTGTTTCGGCTACTGTAATCTTCTGATCTTTAACGTTAAAGGAACACAGAATTAAAGGTACTTGCTGTATACCACCATGCAAATGTGTAACAGTTTCTAAATCTTAGTGAGTTAAATTCTTAAAATTTGTTTTAAATTTTAATTTCTCCATCTTTTGTAGCCACATAATTCGTTAAAAACCTTTCACTGTGTGTGCCATTAATCTCAATTGCAGATCTGTTGGTGGCAGTAGCCGAAACTATGCAACAAATGTATTAAGCGACCTAGGTCTTTATTCGCGAAGTACTCACAATGTCGCTAGCTCATTTGTGAAATTTAGTTCCTTTATTAAGAACTGCACAGGCTTGACCGTGCCTTCTGTCGTCTCCGCCTCCTCACGAACAGTTGTGAACCGTCCGCGCCATTGCTTTTAGTTCTTACTGCCGGCCGATTTCTTACACACACAAAAGAATCTGTTCGCGAATGGCGATAGTTGGCAGCAAAATGATACAGCTACAACGAAACTGCTAGGCGAACTCAGTATTCCAGATTAACACAAGTATTCAGTACAGCTGTTACTGCGGCGGCCATATTGGGCGTTCTGGTACACGTGAACCGGCAACACGACTTGTCTACTCTTCATCTGTCTCGATTTATGTGGGTATAGTAAGCAAACCAGTCGCTGTTTCAAGTTTTCATACGGATTGATGCACGATTAAACAGTCTTTGCAGCCTGATCAGATGGAGTTGTTACATGAATAGCCTTGTTGGAACGTGTGCAGGCGCTGGAGGAAATAACGGAAATTAGCTATCGAAAAGGTTATGAAACGACACGATTTACATGTTTTAGCTTACTTACACTGTACTGCCTTGCGATTTCAGTGTGTCATGGATGTCAAAAAACAGTGCAATGTAAATAATCTAGAAAAATGATTATTCCGATTCATAAACCTTCCGTTAACTCAATATTTATTTAATCATACTTGTAACTGGTTGCTGTTTAAATTATAATTCTTCAAATTGTAAAGCAGGCGCAGTGTCCTGTATGTCAGCATTCGACAAGATTGCGAGGAAACAAAAGTACTTCCGCCAGCATCACGACCATAAGGTCTACATGCAGCTGTAATTTTCGTGCAACAACTCGACGTGACAACGAGCCTCCGGTGATTCGAAAACTAGTTACTAATGAAATAAATCGTATAAGGAAAGTGCCCGAGTGCGTCCGCAGCTCGTAGTCGTGCGGCAGCGTTCTCGCTTCCCGCGCCCGGGTTCGATTCCCGGCGGGGTCAGGGATATTCCCGGCGGGGTCAGGGATTTTCTCTGCCTCGTGATGACTGGGTGTTGTGTGATGTCCTTAGGTTAGTTAGGTTTAAGTAGTTCCAAGTTCTAGGGGCCTGATGACCTCAGATGTTAAGTCCCACAGTGCTCAGAGACAAGCCAAGCCTGAGTGCATAATTATAATACCCACGTAAATCACAGATTTAAATAATTGCGGTTGGCTATCCGCAGTGGATACAGTGAGCCGATCACTTTGCTATTCTGATCCAGGTGGGTTGGGCGTCGGAGCTTACCGTTGCTCTTGAAGGCGGTGGCCGTATCGAAGGAAGGCGCCCTCATGGGGTGCTTGTCCTTGAAGGACCTCTCGAGGAAGGGCGGCGTGCTGATGGAGACGGCGGGCAGGGACTCCCCCCTGGTGAGCGGCGGCCGGCCCACCCCCGCGGGCCCGTGGTCGTCGGCCAGCAGCCGCTTCGAGTCGGCGCCGTGGTCGTCGTCGCCCGGGTCGGCCGACGCGGACAGGCCGCGCTTGAGGCCCCCCGGGGGCCGGTGGGAGGCGACCGCCGCCGCCAGCGCGTGGTGCGTCGCCGACAGGTGCGGCAGCCGCACGCGCACCATGTCGTGCTCGGGGGCGGAGGATCGGCCGCCGCCCCCGGCGCCGGCCGTCGCGCCGCCCGGCGGGGGCGGCACCGGCTGGTACTCGGCCAGCAGCCCGCCCGTCGCCCCCGCCGCCACCGCCGCCGCGGCCGCCGCCGCCGCGCTGCTGCGCGAGTGGTGCATCGCGTACCCCTGCGGAGGCGGCGGGGGCGGCCCGGGCGCCACCTGCTGCTGCTGTTGCTGCTGCTGGGACTGCGCCTGCCGGCCGCCGCCCCCGCCGCCGCCTCCGGAGCCGCCACCGACCCCGTGGGCGCCGGGCGCCAGCTCGACCAGCCCCGCCGTGCCGTTCTCGTGCACGCCGGCGCGCGCGTGCATCTGCTGCGGGGGCGGCTTGCCCTGGTGGGCGCGCTTCATCTGCCGCGCCGCCTCCAGCACCAGCTCGATGCGGTCGGCGCCCTCGTAGTTGACGCAGCCGCGGCACACCGCCTCTGTGAAGTCGTGCAGCATGGCCCACGGCATGCGCGGCAAGTCGCACAGGTAGCAGTGCTGTCTCTTCCCTAGCACCGACATCCTCATCGAAATTGTTCCAGTCCCTCCTCCGCGTCGGGGGAGGACGCGCGTACTGACCACCTAACGACAACAACAACAAACACACACGCCCGCAGTACCTGTCCGTGACGCACTACCTGGCGCACTATAATATCATTTCGCCCACGAGAACGCTCCGTGCATCCCGAGAAAACACTTTTATTCGTTCCCCCCACTTTGACACGTGAGACGTATGACAGGGACCTCTGTCTCTCTCTCTGACTTCCACCGGCAGTGACGTGCAGCACAGAACTGGACGCCTCCGCCCAGCCGCAGCTAGTCGCGCCCCCCACCCCTCGGCGCCCGGCTGTGACGTGGCAGGCTGCGCCGCGCTACGGCGCATGCGCTACAACGAACTACTGCCGGTTTGTCTGTTTTAAAGCCGACGGACGGGTCTACAGTATTAGGCACGGCGCAGCGTTGCCGTTACTCGGATGTAGGCCGGCGCAGTTGCTTCTGGTGCAAAACACGAACCACTGCGGCAGTCCGATGTGCACGTAGTAAACACATTATTTGGTAACGCCACTACAAGCAAATATCTGAACCGAGAAGCTATTCCTACAGAAACACGGATTTTACTGTACGAAAATGTGGCAAATAGCTCACAGAACAAACAACCACTGTACTTGTACAGCGAAGCTCTTCATGTGATAGGTTCGCAACGTAAACATCTCTCAAGGCTAGGCCTGTTCCACCTGGCTGAATGCTGCCGCCCCTTTTACACAACCGACTTTCCTGTCCCAGCTGACTACTCGAGACAAGTCACACCACACACACACACACACACACACACACACACACACACACACACACACACACACATCACTAGAACGGCAATAGTAAATCATTGGTGTCACAGAAGTCGGCACCTTAGAATCGCACTATGATGCCAGGCGCAAAAGGACGTGTAAATAGCTGTTTGTTCACTGAGAAAATTGTAAAACGGAGGTAAAATGATACAGCTACGTTACCTTTAGAGTTTCAACACAAAGGTCAATACTTGTGTCGTGTTTCGCTATAATTTTTCGTACAGCAGACGGAAGATACAAAGATATGAACATGTGTCACTGCAAGCATAACTAGAGACATTTTACGTATCTTCGAGCATCAAAACGGATAAAGGGATTAGTGAACACAGGGTTGGCGTAACGAGATTGAATACTGTGACCCCCAAATCCTCCAAAAACAAACGAAAATATACCTGTTCAAAAAAGCAGATAAAAATTCACCTGACGCCTTATTGAGAGACAGTCTCCACTCATTCCAAATTAATAATATAAGTGTAGAGCAGATGTGGCTTGAACTCAAAGAAATAGTATCGGCTGCAATTCAGAGATTTATACCAAATAAATTAACAAACGACGGAGACGATCCTCCTTGGTACACAAAACGGATCAGAACACTGTTGCGGAAACAACGAAACAAACATGCCAAATTTAAACAGACGCAAACTCTCCCAGATCCGCGATCTATTACAGAACCTCGAAATTTAGCGATGATTTAAATGCGAGATGGCTATAATAGTTTCCACAACGAAATTTTGTCTCGAAGTCTGGCAGAAAATCCAAAGAGATTCTGGTCGTATGTGAAGTATGTTAGCGGAAATACACAGTCAATGTCTTCTCTGCGCGATAGCAATGGGATAGTATCGAATACGGTACTGCCAAAGCGGAGTTACTAAACATAGCCTTCCGGAATGCCTTCACAAAACAAGACGAAGTAAATATTCCAGAATTCGAATCAAGAACAGCTGCCAGCATGAGTAACGTAGAAGTAAATATCCTCGGAGAATTGAGGCAACTTAAATCACTTAATAAAAGCAGGTGCAGACTGTATACCAATTAGCTTCCTTTCAGAGTATGCTGATGAATTAGCTCCATACTTAACAATCATATACTGCCGTTTGCTCGACGAAAGATCCGTAAGACTGGAAAGTTGTACAGGTCACACCAATATTCAAGAAAGGTAATAGGAGTAATCCACTTAATTACAGGCCCATATCATTAACGTCGATATACAGCAGGATTCTGGAACATATATTGTGTTCGAACATTATCTATATAAACGATTTGGGAGACAATCTGAGCAGCCGTCTTAGGCTGTTTGCAGAAGACGCTGTCGTTTATGGACTAGTAAAGTCATCAGAAGATCAAAACAAATTGCAAAACGATTTAGACTAGATATCTGCAGGATGCGGAAACTGGCAATTGACTCTCAATAATGAAAAGTGTGAGGTCATCCACATGAGAGCTAAAAGGAATCCGGTAAACTTCGGTTACACCTTAAGTCAGTGAAATCTAAAGGCCGTAAATTCAACTAAATACTTTGGAATTACAATTACGAACGGCGAAAATGGGAAGGAATACATAGAAAATGTTATGGGAAGGCTAACCAGAGACTGCTTGGTTCAAATGGTTCAAATGGCTCTGAGCACTATGGGACTTAACATCTATGGTCATCAGTCCCCTAGAACTTAGAACTACTTAAACCTAACTAACCTGAGGACAGCACACAACACCCAGTCATCACGAGGCAAAGAAAATCCCTGACCCCGCCGGGAATGGAACCCGGGAGTGGGAAGCGAGAACGCTACCAGAGACTGCGTTTTATTGGGAGGAAACTTTGAAAATGTAACAGATCTACTAAGGAGACTGCCTACACTATGTTTGTCCGTCGTTTTTTAGAATACTGCTGCGCGGTGTGGGATTCTTACCAGATAGGATTGACGGAGTACGTCGAAAAAGTTCAAAGAAGGGCAGCACATTTCGTATTCTCGTGAAATGAGGGAGAGAGTGTCACTGAAACGATACAGTATTTGGGATGGACATCATTAACACAAAGGTGTTTTTCGTTGCGGATTAATCTTCTCAAGAAATTCCAATCACCAACTTTCTCCTCCGAATGGGAAAATAGTTTTTGATGCCGACCTAGATAGGGAGAAACGAGAACCTACTTAGAGAGAAACGATCACCATGATGAAATAGGGAAATCAGACCTCGTACGGAAAGATATAGGTGCTCGTTCTTTCCGCGCGCTGTTCAAGAATGGAATACTGGAGAGTTATTGTGAAGGTGGTTCGATGTACCCGCTGCCAGGCACTTAAATGTGATTTGCAGAGTATCCATGTAGATGTTAATGCACTATAGGCAACCCTAAATAATTACAATAAAGATTGTCTTACTTGAAAAACCGGCAGTTTTATACTAGTTCACCTGTACATTAAGGGGTTTAATCATTGTAGTATTTTCAGACGTAGCTTAATGATGCGGCTTTAACCAGTTTTGATCAACTTCGGCTTTTCTTCGAACAGTATATTCGTTATGTAAGTGCTCCTATAAGTAGAACGTGTTATTTGCGGTTGACGACAAGTGTCTTATTTATTTGAGTGTTATTACGAAAACTAAGTCTGTTTTATACGTGTGCATATGCAACCTGATGTTCTTCTCATAACACGATTCTTGTATGTGGTAAACTCAACTAGTACGCAAATATTTGCTCGACTGCAGAACTTATTTAGACCACCTCGTAAAGCTTATGCCATTTCGTTTCAGAAAATCATAGTAATGTCATTCACAAACTCCCTGACGCCGGAATTTTATCTCACCAAACGTCGGGCTTCAGTAAAAGATACGTCTTGGCAAGTCTAGTAATGTACACTCATGCTCATAAATTAAGGATAATTGCAGAACGTGGTGCCACACAACGTGGCACTACACAAAACTGGCGCTAATAGCATAGGCACACAGATCTGTAACTCCACGGTACTGGTGATAAGTTGAGAACACCGTCCCGAAACACATGTGCTACAAAACGCCACTGTTTCCTGCGCATGTACCCCGACATCAATATGGGATATGATCACGATGCCCACGTACACAGGCCGCACAACGGGTCGGCATACTCTGGATCAGGTGGTCGAGCAGCTGCTGGGGTATAGCCTCACATTCTTGCACCAGTGGCTGTCGGAGCTCCTGAAGTGTCGTAGGGGTTTGAAGGTGTGCAGCGATACGTCGACCGAGAGCATCCCAGACGTGCTCGATGGGGTTTAGGTCTGGAGAACAGGCAGGCCACTCCATTCGCCTGATATCTTCTGTTTCACGGTACTCCTCCACGATGGCAGCTCGGTGGGGCCGTGCGTTATCATCCATCAGGAGGAAGGTGGGACCCACTGCACCCCTGAAAAGGCGGACATACTGGTGGAAAATGACGTCCCAATACACCTGACCTGTTACAGTTAATCTGTCAAAGGCATGCAAAGGTGTACGTGCACCAATCATAATCCCACCCCACACCATCAAATTACGACCTCTATACAGCTCCCTTTCAAGGACATTAAGGAGTTGGTATCTGGTTCCTGGTTCACGCCAGATGAAAACCCGCCGAGTATCACTGTTCAGACTATACTTGGACTCGTCCGTGAACATAACCCGAGACCGATGTTCCAATGACCATCTACTGTGTTCTTGACACCAGGCTTTACGGGCTCTCCTATGACCAGGGGTCAGTGGAATGCACCTTGCAGGTCTCCGGGCGAATAAACCGTGTCTGTTCAGTCGTCTGTAGACTGTGTGTCTGGAGACAACTGTTCCAGTGGCTGCGGTAAGGTCCCGAGCAAGGCTACCTGCAGTACTCCGTGGCCGTCTGCGGGCACTGATGCCGAGATATCGGTCTTCTTATGGTGTTGTACACTGTGGACGTCCCGTACTGTAGCGCCTGGACTCGTTTCCTGTCTGCTGGAATCGTTGCCATAATCTTCAGATCAGATTTTGTGCCACACGGAGGGCCCGTGCTACTACTGTTGTGTTTGACCAGCCTCGAGTCGCCTTAGTATTCTACCCCTAATAACGTCATCAGTGTGTGGTCTTTGAGCCATTTTAAACAAACAGTCACCATTAGAACGTCTGAAAACGTCTGCACACTTACCCGCTGCAGCGTACTCTGTCATGCTTCAGCACACCTCTGCGTATGTGGACTGCTGCCAGCGCCACCGTGCGACGACCGCAGGTCATAACCCGAGGTGATTTAAAGCCGCAACCCGTCCACCAGAGCGTTGTTTCACCATGTATCAGCATTATCCTTAATGTATGAGCATGAGTGTATGTCTGTGAGGCAAGTGCGTCTACTGTAGTTCCCCTGGCGTTACAGTCTCACCTGTTTTGAACACTCGTTATCGTTTGACGTCAGAACCAAAATTCCCGGTGCTGCGAGAGTTGCCTGCTGGGTAGTTTGGCACATGAATGCTGAAAGTGAGATTATGAAGGAATAATCTATTTTAAGAAAAAACGAAATCTCGTAACAAAATGTAGGAACAAGCAATGACAATGGAATTTATTAATGACCAAAACAGAATTCGTAGTCGAAGTTCTTGTCAAAGGTCGGGTGGTAAAATGTTCACACTCGTGATTGAGAACTGAAAGATTAGGGAAAGTTCCATCCAAACATTTCAGGACATATGCACTTATTTGCTCGAAAAATTATGGACTTCCAAACACATCATACGATGTGTGGAACGCAGTAAATAGCGTCTTTTTACTTTATCTTTGTATGTATGTAAATGCTTTTTGCTTCCAAATACTTCGTCTCTCTAGTGGAACACTAGTAGGGGGGGGGGGGGGGGGAAACAGAACCTTGCGTAACTTTTCAGTGTGCTACGAAAACAAAGGAAACAACATAACAACGATTAAGAAGACATGAAAGCTCAAAAGCCATTTCTACACTAGGAGTGAGCCCAACTAGAATAGAGTGACTTCCGATGCTACTGGCAGACGCCGCCGTAGGCCCTCGCCTGTGCGCATGAGCAGTGAGCAGTGAGCAGTGTACCCGGATGATTGATGACGATGATCGTTTTGTGGGGCGCTTAACTGCGTAGTCATCAGCGCCCGTACAAAGTCCCAATTTCTACACAGTCGAGTTTGTACAGAATCCAATCTGTCCACTGTGACGAATGATGGCGGTGATGATGATGAAATGATGAGGACAACACGAACACCCAGTCTCCGGGCAGAGAAAAATTCCCCCCCCCCCCCCCCCCCTCCCGGTAATCGAACCTGGAACCCCGTGATTCAGAGGCAGCAGCGCTAGCCACTAGACATTGAGCTGCGGACCGCAGCATACTCGGAAATTCAGAACTCGGCACTATCTACAGATCATTGACTTTAATAGACACATTCGCGTCACGATTGGTTGCTGATTTACAGGCAGGCACGAACTTCTAGTAGTCAGCTTTTGAACAGAAAGTCATTCGTGTAAAACGGACTTACAGGGCAATACGAGGAGCGATCCATGATCGTGGGACACGAGATTAGCACGCCGCCAATCTCTCCAGCCGTTATTGCTAGTGCCTGTGTATGAATCCTGGACACGCTCGATTCCCGGCGGGGTCAGGGATTTTCACCTACCTCGAGGTGACTGGGTGTTTGTGTTGTCCTCATCATTCCATCGTCGTTCCTGAAAGTGTCGAGTTTGGACTGAGCAAAGGTTGGGACTGTGTACGGGCGCTGATAGCCGCGCACTTGAGCGCCCCACAAACCAGACATCGTGGGTCCTGGCGATGCCGCTGCTTCTTTGTTACAGCGTCTCCTCATTTGCCTTCACGAGGCTGAATGGATCCCGGTCCATGCCTCCGTACCTCGTGAAAAAAATCGGAGGAAGTATCGGGAATGAAACCTAGGTCCTTCCACACTGAAGACAGCGAGGCTTACCGGTTTTTTCTGTTATCGGATATAGTTTTGTTCCAGCAAAATATTCTGTTACAAAAAACCGAAAATCACACATGGAAGACCTCACGGACCGAGGTGGTGCAGTGGTCAGTGCACTGGATTCGCACCTCGGAGGACTGCGGATAAAACACGCGTCTGGCCATCCAGCTTTAGGTTTTCCGTGATTTCCCTAAATCGCCCCTGGCAAATACCGCTTTGAAAGGGCACGGACGATTTCCTTCCACACAGTTGACACAATCAGAGGTTGACCTCGGCGTCGACGGGGCACTAAACCCAATATTCCTTCCTTCCTTCTTACGAAAGACCTCATCAGCAGTAACTACAAAAAAAAAAAAAAAAAAAAAAAAAAAAAAAAAAAAGGAGGATAACTGGAGCCTACTAGCATAATTTTAGCTTATAACAAATATTGAACTCCTGCAATTCTGTCTCTATCCATTCGACTGCGGAGGCAGCCGTCCTTGAAGCGTGTCTGCAGAAAACCAGTCTGGGACTGACGAATTCACTTCGATGTCCCCAAAACCACGCGCCGATCTATGAATCGCCTCCGGGGTAGGGTCATGGTTCGCCAGTTCGTTACTACCTACTCCCCATCTTCAAAACTAACTTGTCGCCTCCCTCACTTATAAGTAGCCACATATGCATAGCTTTTTAAAAATAATAACGCTATAGTATAATTGTTGAACTACACATTTTAAATAAATTCTTTATATCTGTACTTAGTATATAGCTTCAGCATAACTTTCAAGAAATCGCAGTACAGATAAATATATTATCTGAAAAAGATTTGCACAAAAATTTGAAAAGCATCTGTAGCATTCTTCTTCTTCTTTCGTTTCACCCTCTTTGGGGTACGCTGGATCAATCATTTCTTTGTGCGTTGTTCTTTTCTTAGGGCCCAGTATTTCTTCATTCTTTCTGATCTTCTTCTCCTCTCTTCTTCCGAGATGAAGGATTTGGACTTTTGTGTGGATTTGTCTTGGAACCTTATGTTTTCTTCTTTAGTAATTAATTTAGCAGTTCGATCAATAAGTGAATTTTCTGAAATATTTAATTCCACTAGGTCTTTCTCAGTTTCTTTAAACCAGTTGGGCTTCGTTTTTCGGTTACGGAAGAAGTCAAAGATTTGTTTAGTTAATCTGTTGGAATTCATTCTGAGAAGATGACCATAAAAATTTATTCTCCTTTTTCGCATAGAATCTGAAAGTTTTTCAATTTTCTTGTAGAGAGTTTCATTTTTGATGTATATAATCTTATTGTTTTGAAATTTTGGCCCAATGATTTTTCTTAAAATGTTTCTTTCCTTTACCTCAAGTTTCTCCATTTGGCCTTTGAAATTCATGTTAAGTGTTTCTGCTGCATACAGTGCTTCTGGCTTAATCACTGTCTTGTAATGTGTAATTTTGGACCCCCATGAAAGGGATTTTTTTTGTATGTATTTTTTGTTAGTTGGAAGGCCAGTTCAAGTTTATTTTTTCTGGATTCCATTGTTTTGCTTTCCCCAGCATTCCAACTAATCCATTCTCCGAGATATTTGAATTCTTTTACTATTTCAATCTTCTGTTCTTGAACTTTGAGGTATTTACATGAGTGCTTGATGTTTGTCAATATCTTAGTTTTTTCAGAGGAGATGTGAAGACCAATTTTAGCAGCTTGTTTCTTTAGTTCAAGGATTTGCTCGCGTGCTTCTTCCATTGTTTCAGCAAACAGGGCCATATCATCTGCAAAAGCAGTGCAATTTACTTTAAGGTTCTTCTTCTTGCAACCCAGTCTTATACCACTCTTAATATTTGTGTTCCATTCTCTGACTACTTTCTCAAGAGCACAATTGAACAGCAACGGTGAGAGTCCATCGCCCTGTCGCACTCCCGTTTTTATTTCAAAGGGTTCCGATAGTTCGCCCATAAATTTAACTTTTGAAAATGTATTTGTAAGGGTCGCTTTTATAATATTAGTTGTTTTCTTATCCAAACCCCTTTCTTCCAGGACTGATAACAGAGATTCTCTGTCAATCGAATCATATGCTTTTTTGAAATCAATGAAGGAGATGACGTATGTCTTTGCCCTTGATTTTTGGTGTGCCATAATGTTTTTGAGGTTTAGTATTTGTTCCGAACATGATCTGCCCTTTCTAAAACTTCCCTGGTATTCCCCGATTTGCGGATCCCATTGCGGCTCTGCCCTGTTCAAAAGGACTTTAGAAAGAATCTTGTACGTTATATCCAGCAGTGATATTCCTCTGTAATTGTTGGGGTCTGTCTTCAAACCTTTCTTGTGGATGGGGTGGATGAGAGCTGTTCTCCATTCTGCGGGGATCTCTTCTTCTTTCCAGATTTGATCGAAAACACACTTTAGGGATGTAACTGCATTTTTGTCAGCCTTTTCCCATAGTTCGGCCACTATTTGATTTTCTCCGGACGCCTTGTTGTTTTTAAGTTCTGAAATGACCTTCTGTAGTTCTTCAGTCGTCGGTGGTTCTGAATCCGGCTTCTCACGGTTGTTTGGGATGGATTCAAATTTTTCAAAGATGGACTCACAATTCAAGAGTTTCTCAAAGTAGCCTGCTAGTATTTTGCAGTTTTCCGTGTTGTTGTGAGCGATGGTCTCATTTACATCTCGAAATTGGAGGGTGGGTGCTTTGTATCTTGATAGCCTTTGTTTGAAAGTTCTGTAAAAGCTCCTTGTGTTGTTTTTAGCAAATTCTTCATCAATTTGGAGGAGAGTTTTGTTTTCATGTGTCTTCTTAATCCTTTTTATATTTTTATCTACCAGTTTTCTAACTTTAATGAAATTCAGTCTACTTTCTTCTGTTTTCTGTGAATGCCAATTTTGCCATGCCTGTTTTCTTGTTTCAATGAGCATTATTAAAGCAACAAAAATGGTATGTGTGACTTACGTCTCATATTCTATACTTGTCAGCATTTTTTCCTGACGTTCACCAAGCCAGGTGACGCAGTGGTTAGCACGCTGGACTCGCACTGTGGAGAACAACGGTTCAAAACCGCGTCCGTCCATCCTGATTTAGGTTTTCTGTGATTTCCCCAAATCGCTCCAGGCAAACGCCGGGATGGTTCCTTTGAAAGGCCACGGCCGGCTTCCTTCCTCGTCCTTCCCTCATACGATCGGACCGATGACCTCACTATTTGGTCCCCTCCACAAAATCAACCGAGCAACCAATCCGTCGCTCATCCTTCACTTTCACCTCCGACAATCTTTATTAATGTGAAAACTTCCAATTTTCGCTGTGGTCCGGACTCCATGTTATACTGCAGGCTTCCCAATACCTGCGTGGGTGAGTCAGTTCAGCGGTCAGGAGAAGGCAGCGGTATGCTACCTGCACTTGAACTACGGTACTCAAACCTACCTTCCGGTTGGTCACAGCTTTTCACACGTGGTGACTTATATACCGTGTGATTCCGTGACGATGTTACCAATTTTCAGGGCTAATGGACGAGGGTAAACACTTTAGTTTGGAATAAGGGACCCTCCCCGGAAACGAACGAGTCGAAATTGTAAGCGAAAATCGTTCTGACAGTGGAATGCATTTTGTTTCTAAGATTGCAGTGTAGGAGGCTTTCGCATGTACAGAAGAACAAGAAAAAATGTGTCTGGTGAACATGGGTTCTAAAATGCACACCTCAAGAGCTGTAAGCACTTGTTCATCTTCTCTACAGCGAAAACCATCTCTCCCACGCGACAATACGGTGGCAAGTGGCGTATACTGCTTAAATCGTTTAATTTATGTGAAAGTGATGGTATTCAGTTATCTGTTATTGTTTTTAATCTTTACTCAACATAACACTACCACGTAAACAAAATTACCGCTACGCCAGGAAAGTCGTGCGAAGCCGGGGTCGCTACCAATTACATATTTTCTTCTCCCGCGTTGGTGAAGCTCCTTTCAGAGCTATAGCTTTATTCTCAAGGCCTACGTTCACATGTTACACTGAAAAGCCAAAGAAAGTCGTACACCTGCCTAATGTCATGTAGGGAGCCAGCGAGCACGCAGAAGTGCCGCAGCACTGGACTCGACTAATGTCTGAAGTAGTGCTGGAGGGAAGTGACACCATGAATCTGGCAGGGCTGCCCATAAATCCGCAGGAGTGCGACAGGATCTGAGATCTCTTCTTGACAGCACGTTGCAAGGCATCCTAGATATGCTCAATAATGTTCATGTCTGGCGAATTTGGTGGCTAGCGGAAGTGTTTAAACTCAGAAGAGTTTTCCTGGAGCCACTCTGTAACAATACTGGACATGTGGGGTGTTGCATTGTCCTTGGGAATGCACAATGGACATCAATGGATCGAGGTGATCAGACAGGATGCGTACGTACGTGTCATCTATCAGAGTCGTATCTAGACATATCAGGGGTCCCATGTCACTCCAACTGCTACCGCCCCACACCGTTTCAGAGTCTCCACCAGCTTGGACAGTACCCTGCTGACGTGCAGGGTCCATGGTTCAAATGGTTCTGAGCACTATGGGACTTAACATCTGAGGTCACCAGTCCCCAAGAACTTAGAACTACTTAAACATAACCTAACCTAAGGACATCACACACATCCGTGCTCGAGGCAGGATTAGAACCTGCGACCGTAGCGGTCGCGCGGTTCCAGACTGAAGCGCCTAGAACCGCTCGGCCACACTGGCCGGCGCAGGGTCCATGGAATCATGAAGTGGTCTCCATACCCGTACACGTCGATCCGCTCGATATAATTTGAAACGATACTCGTCGGACCAGGCAGTATGTTTGCAGTCATGAACAGTCCAATGTCGAAGTTAGCGAGTCCAAGGAAGGCGTGAAGCTTTGTGTCGTGCAGTCATCAAGGGTACACGACTGAGCCTTCGCGTCCAAAAGCTCATGTCGATGATGTTTTGTTGAATGCTTCGCACGCTAACACTTGTTGATGGTCCAGCATAACCATCTGCTGGAATTTCCGGAAGGGCTGCACTTCTGTCACGTTGAACGATTCTCTTCAGTCGCCGTTGGTCCCCCTTTCTCGCAGGATGTTTTTCCGGCCGCAGCCACTTCGGAGATTTGATTTTTTTACCGGATTCCTTACATTCACGGTACACTCGTGAAATGGTCGTACGGGAAAACTGGAACTTCATCGGAGATGCTGTGTCCCATCGCTCGTTGCCGGTTATAAGACCACGTTCAAACTCACTTAAATCTTGATAACCTGCCGTTGTAGCAGAAGTAACCGATCTGACAACTGCGCCAGACACTCGTTGTCTTACATAGGCGTTGTCGACCGCAGCACCGTATTCTGCATGTTTACATATCTCTGTTTGAATACGCATGTATATCGCTTCAGTGTATTTGCATTGGAGTCGCTTCATTTTACCATATTCTTTTGACTACGGTACACGTATCTTCTGTATCTGAGAAAATCTGACACATTTGCACATAAACTTCAAATAAAGTTGAAAATGTTACACGTTTCCTCGTTCACTTCAAATAATGTAACATGTTTTTGGCTGTGCTACACGGTTCAAATGACACATTTCGTGGCCAAATGAAGGCGATAAACTGAACCATATGTAACACAAATTAAGTCAGTGTATTGTTTTAAAGAAATGGAACTAGTTTCCGCCTGTAGTGTTCTTTATGTTTGTAAAATATTTATTACAACATCATCTTCACATCTGATTAATCAAAATTTATGAGAGGTCAAAATTCTTAAACTAAAATGAATGACAGGGTTGTAAGCTACGACATAAAGAAACAGAAGTACAGTAAATTTGTGTTAACATTCCGTGGCAACCGCAAGACCGCTACGGTCGCAGGTTCGAATCCTGCCTCGAGTATGGATATTTGTGATGTCCTTAGGGTTAGTTAGGTTTAACTAGTTCTAAGTTCTAGGGGACTAATGACCTCAGCAGTTGAGTCCTATAGTGCTCAGAGCCATTTGAACCATTTGAACCATTCCGTGGCATCAAGCATTTTACTTCATGGACTAGTTATTGGTTGCCGCCTGAGTAATAAACCCATCAGGCACATCTGAATTCTTCGAAAGTTGGCCTAGGCGAGTGTTGGGTATGTCACTGTGAAGTGAAAACCCAAAGGAACAAGTATAGGTAAACCGAACCAGGCAGAACGCAAGTACTGACGACAGGGGCCGTTGGGCATTGTAGAGGCTTGCTATGAAAGAACCGCATGATATAAGTGAAATGAATTGCTCGAGAGTTTCAAAGTACTACCAGCAGTCGAGTTAGCACGGTCACTGTGCGCAGTGAGTTAAAAAGGTTGCGGTGCGGTGGTCGGGCAACTCCTTACAAGCTACACATTCCTGTATTCAGTACTAAGCCGGGCTCGACATGGCGTAAAAAGCGACACTACTGGGCAGCGGATCGCTGGAAGGGATTGATTCGGCATCACGCTTTACCCTCTTGTAATCCGACGAAATGGTCTGCATTTGGATAACACCTGTAGATCCATCCATCATGTGTAGTGCCAGCAGGAGGTGGTGTTACGGCATGGGAGGGTTTTTTGTGGCTAGGTGGGGTCCCGTTGGGCAACGGCCTTGCCGCAGTGGGTACACCAGTTTCCGTCAGATCACTGGAGTTAAGCGCTGTCGGGCGTGGCCGACACTTGGATGGGTGACCCTCCAGCCGCCATGCGCTGTTGCCATTTTTCGGGGTGCACTCGGCCTCGTGATGCCAATTGAGGAGCTACTCGACCGAACAGTAGCGGCTCCGGTCAAAGAAAACCATCGTAACGACCGCTATAGCAGTGTGCTGACCACACGCCCCTCCTATCCGCATCCTCAGCTGAGGATGACACGGCGGTCGGATGGTCCCGATGGGCCACTTGTGGCCTGAATACGGAGTGCTTTTTTGTGGTCCCCTTGTTGCACCTAAGCAAACGCTAAATGTGGAAAGATATGAACGCATGTTACAGCATCAACACATACAGTAGAGGAAGAGTTCGGATACGAGGACTGCTTGTATCAGCATGACAACGCCCCCTGTCATGAAGCAGCATCTGTGAGGCAACGGTTTGTGGAGAGTATGGTCTGGCTTGCCCAGAGTCCCGAACTGGACCCAGTGGAATACCTTTGGGATGTGTTAGAATGTCGACTTCCCTGCAGACTCCAGCGTCCAGCATCATTTTATGGTTTGGACTCCTGAAGAAGAATTACAACACAGGCATTCAGACACCTGAGTGAAAGTGTTCCCAAGCCGAGTCCAAACCGTCATAATGCCGAAGGGTGGCCACACACCCCACTGATATGTGTCCAGATACTTTTGATCAGATAGTGTACTCTCATGTCTACTTTGATAGATATTACATTTCGTGAGACGTGATCTTACGGTAAGTGTCGTCCCTGCATTTGCCTGAAATGATTGAGGAAAACTGCGGAATACCTACATCGAGATGGCCGGATGGTGCCTGGTGTCTCCAGAAGTCAAGGCGAGTCAATTCGTCCCTATTGTATAACACCATTTTGTAAAGCAGTTATTTAACTTTTTAGCCCAGAAATGTTTAAAGATCTTATTAGTTAATCTACTGCCACGTATTCGATATAAAAGTCAAGAATAATACCTGTCTTGTTTTTCACATTACATCTGATATGTTTCCTTTGTTTCGATAATCTTTATAGTCATTTACAGATTTCCATCCTTCCACAGTTTTTCGTGGGCTACTATTTTCTCAACTATTCGCCTTTCGAATATTTCTTCAAATGGCTCTAAGCACTATGGGACTTAACATCGGAGGTCATCAGTCCCCTAGACTTAGAACTACTTAAACCTAACCAAGCGAAGGACATCACACACATCCAAGCCCGAGGCAGGATTCGAACCTGCGACCGTAGCAGCAGCGCGGTTCAAGGACTGAAGCGCCTAGATCCGCTCGTCCGCAGCGGCTGGCCTCGAATATTTCTAATTTATCTACATTATACAACGCTTACCCAGAAAGTAATGCACTGCATTTTTATTTTTTTCTTCAACAATTCTTTATTGAAGATAATGAGAATTACACACACGAAAGAATGGTTTTTCATCTACATACACTATTTTTCCACGTAATCTCCACCCCGTTCTATGGCCTTCCTCCAGCTCGAAACAAGGGCGTGTATGCCCTGTCGGTACCAATCCTTGTCCTGGTGGTGGAGCCAGTGCTTCACTGCGTGAATCTCCGCCTCATCGTCCTCAGAATGTCTTCCACGAATGGAATCCTTTAATGGCCCAAACAAGTGGAAGTCCGAAGCGGCTAGGTCAGGTGCGTCAGGTTTGACAGCTGTGGATGGTCTCTCCGCCCGCTGCAAGTCGTGGAGCTCCGGCGAACCGCCTTCTGATGACCTCACCCTCCGTGTCCAGCGACTAACTGTACTTCTGTCGACAGCAGATGCTCCAAAGACTTTGCTCGAGCCTTTGTGAATATTCCCCACAGTTTCTTTCTCTGCACTGAGAAATTCAATGTCGACACGTTGCTTGTAAGGTACATCACCTACAGGCGCCATTTTGAAACTGCGCTGCAGCTACGCTATCTGTCGGAAGTGACGGAAACTTGGCGCGCTCACTCAGGAGACTTCAGGTAACACATACGTAACGTTTCGCGTTCGTAGCATTATTTTCGGCTGAGGAAAAAAAAAAAAAAAAGAAAATGCGGTGCATTACTTTCTGGGCAACCCTCGTAGTTCAATGCTACACATTCGCTTGAACATAAACATTGTGGCTTCACTACTATATTGTTAGGCCTGTTTTTGTACTTTTAGACGGGCGTTTTTTTACTGTAAAAATCTTTAGTTATACTACACACCCTTCCCATTTTATATACCTTTTCTTTTATAGCACCTTTCCCCGAAACCGTTATTTTGTATTATCTACCCATAAATTTTTTAACTTTATCTATGTGGTGAACGTCTGGTTTCAGAAACTTCAGCGCATTTTTAGTGTTTCTTGAAAACATGACATTGTAATTCTGTCAGAGACAGCAAAGGACTTGGAAGAGCTGTTGAACGGAATGGACAGTGTCTTGAAAGGAGGATATAAGATGAACATCAACAAAAGCAAAACGAGGATAATGGAATGTAGTCAAATTAAATCAGGCGATGCTGAGGGAATTAGATTAGGAAATGAGACACTTAAAGTAGTAAAGGAGTTTTGCTATTTAGGGAGTAAAATAACTGATGATGGCCGAAGTAGAGAGGATATAAAATGTAGACTGGCAATGCCAAGGAAAGCGTTTCTGAAGAAGAGAAATTTGTTAACATCGAGTATACATTTAAGTGTCAGGAAGTCGTTTCTGAAAGTATTTGTATGGAGTGTAGCCATGTATGGAAGTGAAACATGGACGATAACTAGTTTGGACAAGAAGAGAATAGAAGCTTTTGAAATGTGGTGCTACAGAAGAATGCTGAAGATAAGGTGGGTAGATCACGTAACTAATGAGGAGGTATTGAATAGGATTGGGGAGAAGAGAAGTTTGTGGCGCAACTTGACTAGAAGACGGGAACGGTTGGTAGGACATATGTTGAGGCATCAAGGGATCACCAATTTAGTATTGGAGGGCAGTGTGGAGGGTAAAAATCGTAGAGGGAGACCAAGAGATGAATACACTAAGCAAATTCAGAAGGATGTAGGTTGCAGTAGGTACTGGGAGATGAAGAAGCTTGCACAGGATAGAGTAGCATGGAGAGCTGCATCAAACCAGTCTCAGGACTGAAGACCACAACAACAAGAGGTAAAATAGTATATTATTTAATTACATTTAGCACCATGAGAATTATAGTAACATATAAATTTGCTACTTGATCTGCAGATAGGTGTACTAATATTATTTGCTTTGGGGCTGGAAAGTTATTTTTGGATATTTTTAAGGAAAGGCGTATTAGCTAACTCTGTTCGTTAAGGATGTAGTCTGGGGTGCTGTTTGTGTGTGTGTGTGTATTTCTAATTCTTCTAATATATTCATAGTGGCTTCTTTTTCTGCTAGATGCAAAATTTTTAAGTTGTCCTCAATGTTTCCCACTGAGTGGTTTTCTTCAGCAATATGGGCTGCAAATGCTGATTTGTTCAAGTTACCAAGTCTTAAAGCATCAATATGTTCTTTGTATCTAATTTCATAACTTCTGCCTGTCTGTCCGATCTAGAATTTTGGGCATGTATTTGAGTTTGTATATTCCTGATTTATGGTAGGGACCCTTGGAGGTAGTTACATCATGGATTACTTTTTGTTGTAATTTATTATTTGTGGAAAAGCTGATTGTGATATTTTTCTTCTTTTTAAATAAGTTTGCTATTTGGTATGAAAGTGGGCCTATGTATGGGAGAGTAGCATATTTAGGTTTGGCTTCTGTGGCACACTGATTTGGGTTGAAGTGACTGCTGTGAAGTGGATCTGTGGTTTTTGTCTGCATTTTGTTGTGGAATTTTTCTATTATTGTGGGTTTATATCCATTATTATGAGCAACTCTTTTAATTATATTGATTTCATTTTGTTGGTCTGTGTCACTCATTGGTACTTTTTTAATTCGGTTTAGCATCGTTCTGAAATATGCCATTTTTTGTTGGCGGGGGTGGCAAGATGAGTTGCCAATACTGACATCTGTGGTGGTCGGTTTTCTGTAAATACTAAATTGATGTTTATTGTTACCATTGTAAATCTTCAGGTCAAGAAAGTTAATGCTTTTATTAGTTTCATGTTCAACTGTGAATTTAATATATTTGTGCATTTTGCTTAGATCTGCTGCTAATGTCTCTATTTCATTGCTTGTACCATCAAAAAGCAAGATTGTATCATCAACATATCTTCTGTAGTAGATTATTTTGTTTGAGATGGTTGGTTGAGAAGAATTTTTGTTCTATATGGTTGAACCATTTTCAACCAATCAGATTTGCTAGTTTAGACCTCACATCAAATTCTCCGATTGTTTGAGGTGCAGTTTCTCTCTCTAATAATTTCGCTGCCAGATAACTTTGTTTCACTGTTTGAGTAAATCGTTGTACAGTTTCGTTCCTTGGTAGGAATTGCTGTTTCGAGTTTAATGTTTATTCTCACTTGTGAATTCGAACCACGATATTTCGGAAACGTTGGAGAAGCATTCGTTACAATAAGCGTGTACTTCAGCTTTGCGCACGATACGCGAGTCCGCTGAGCCGCTGTCTGTATCCTTCCTTGCCTTGTGAGTGAGAATCAGGGCGCGCTACGTCACAGTCTGTCGGCTTTGGCGGCGCAACTCTAGACCGTGACGTCACAGCCTCGTGGGCTGGCGCAGCAGTCTGGACTGATGGGTGAGAGAGTGGGGGGGGGGGGGGGGGGGGGGCAGCTAAACCCGCAATCCGCCCGGCGGGGGATTTCGCAAGCCCGGAGCGCCCCACTGCTCGCTGCGTAACCAGTCTGCCACTTGGGCAAGGAAACGAAGAACAGGTTTTACGAGCGGACCTTTTGCAGAAGTAAGAACTACCCTCGACCCCTGTGCGTGGCTCCCAGCAGGACAGAGACGCGGCTGACGAGAAACCTGCAGCTTCTCAGAAGCGTGCGTGGCGCGCCGCGCCGCGTGGTCTAGTTGCCAACGAGTCCAAGGCTGCTCAGCTGACCGATATACCAGGACGCCTTCACATCACACTCCAGTGCCCGTTTTACAATTCACTCACCAGTAATTACACATCCTGCCAAAATACCGCCTCTGTTTTCACCAATTTGGAAAAGCAATTAGCGTTCGATTAGGAGAAATAAAAACCTACAGCCTTAGCGACGACGTGATGCTGTCAGAAACGGCACGGCGGACATGAGCTCAGCAGTTGAAGAAAGACCAGGAAGGGTCCACTAATCCGCCACACCGCAATTCCACAGCCTGTCACGTAAAAGAGCGCTTACATTGACTGTTGAGACTGAACGAAAATACACTGTAAGAAAAAAAGAACTTGGCCTTACTCAAGAAGTTTTTCGGCTTGGAATTTATTGATAGAGTGTTCGGATGTCCTCCTGAGGGGTATCGTGCGAAATTCTGATCAACTGGCGTGGTTCATCGTCAAAATACCGAACTGGTTGGAAGGCTCTGTCCGCTATACACCAAACTTGCTCAACTGGGGAGAAATGAGGCTACTTTGCTGGCCGAGATAGGAATCGGGAGGCACGAGGATAAGTCGTGGAAACTCTCGCCGAATGCAGGCGGGCTTTATCTTGCTGAAAAGTAAGTCCAGGATGGCTTGACACGAGGAGCAACAAAATCCGGCGCAGGATACCGCCGACTTACCGCTGTGCCGTGAGGCTGCCTCAGATGACAACCAAAGGGCTCTTCCAGATCGCACTCCAGACCGCCACTCCCGCTTGTCCCGCCGTACGGTTGGTATCCCATCGCTGTCCAGGGAGTTTCCAGCCACGTCTGCAGCCTGGAGTCTCACCGACTGCAGAAGGATTGTCTTCAGTGGTGAGTCCCGCTTCGAACAGAGCCTCGACGACCAGCTAACACGAGTCTGGGGTCGCCCCAGACGGCGGTGGGCTACAAACGTTACTGTCACCCGCCATCCGGGGTGGTCCGAGCTGTCATTTCATTTCTTACCGCTTTGGTTGTCATCAGCGACGCCCGCACAGTACAGAGGTTGTGTTGTTGTGGTCTTCAGTCCAGAGACTGGTTTGATGCAGCTCTCCATGCTACTTTGTCCTGTGCAAGCTTCTTCATCTCCTAGTACGTACTGCAACCTACATTAGTGTATTCATCTCTTGGTCTCCCTCTACGATTTTTACCCTCCACACTGCCCTCCAATGCTAAATTTGTGATCCCTCGATGCCTTAGAACATGTCCTACCAACTGGTCCCTTCTTCTTGTCAAGTTGTACCACAAGCTCCTCTCCTCTCCAATTCCAATCAATACTTCGACGATATTCTACGCTCCGTTTAGTTGCTCTTCGTAGCAAGCCACCCTGGACTTATATTTCAGCAATATAATGCATCCTCGCACGCGGCGAGAGTTTTTACTGCTTGCTCTCCTGCTTGCCAAACCCCACCTTGGAAAGTAAGGCAGCCGGATCTATCTCCAACTGAGAACGTTTGGAGCATTATGGGGATTTTGGCGATCTAGTGCCACAATGGGACAGAATTTGGCACAATATCCCTCAGGAGGATATTCAATAACTATATAAATCAATATCTTATTCTGCCCGAACAGGCTACGAAAGCCCAACGGTACCGACCGGCCGCCGTGTCATCCTCAGTCCACGGGCGCCACTAGATGCGGATAAGGAGGGGTATGTGGTCAGCATACCGCTCTTCCGACCGAATGTCAGTTTACGAGACGGGCCGCTACTTCTGAATCAAGTAATTCCTCAGTTCGCCTCACGAAGGCTGAGTGCACCCCACTTGCCCACAGCACTCGGCAGACGAGATGGTCGGTCACCCATCCTAGTGGTAGGCCCAGCGCGACAGCGCTTAATGCGCTGGTCTGACGGGTACCGGTATTACCACTGCGGCAAGACCGTTGGGAGTCTGTCAGTCGATGCCAAGCTGAGTAACGGCTTACATGAAGGCGGGAGGCGGACCAACGCAGTATTCTCTTTCTCAATTTGTGAAGCTCTTCTTCTTGAATAAAATAGGCCTAATCCAGTTTTTCTGTAGTCGTGATCTTTTGTTTTGAAGGCACTGTATATATATATATATATATATATATATATATATATATATATATATATATATATATTTGCGCAACGCAATCTGACTTCCAATAATCCCTACAAAAGAATGGCCCTGACTAACAATAACCTATATCTTTCATGAATCACTTACCTCAGAAAAATCTTCGATACTCGAACTACTGCAATACAACGAGCGCCAATACTGCCAGCTAAATAAAAGATTCTAACTACGGAAGGCACTAACTACTGATAGGCATGGTTAGCAAATGAAAGATTTTGATAGAGAACGAACAATGTATTTACCTTAATAGTGTTCAAAAGTCATAATATATATATCAGTTCATGATATCCAGTCTTACAAATTTACTCTCTCTGATGGACAGACGTCCAGATCGTCCGCTCTCAGAATTCCGCCATCTCTCTCCCCATATCCACCACTGCTGGCGGCTCACCTCCAACTGCGCAACGCTACGCGCTGTTAACAGCCAACTGCCCAACCCTACAATAGAGAATATTCTAACAATGGCAACTAGCCACAGACTGCACACAGCGCAGTCAGCGGTTTTAATACAGAGTGCTACGTGACGTTACCAACATAAAAACTTAAAAAAAAACAGCCTACTTACAGTTTGTGTGCACATGTACAGTACATCTTCTGATTTTCGTCCCATTCGGACAGAGTGTGTACACACATTATGTGATGAAAAGTATCCGGACACCCCCAAAAACGTTTTTCATATTAGGTGCGTCGTGCTGCCACCTACTGCCAGGTACTTCATCTCAACGACCTCAGTAGTCATTAGACATCGTGAGAGAGCAGAATGGGGCACTTCCAAAGTAGTCAGTTGACTGGGTGTCACTTGTGTCATACGTGTGTACGCGAGATTTCCATGCTCCTAAACATCCCTAGATCCACTGTTTCCGATGCGATAGTGAACTGGAAATGTGACGGGACACGTACAGCACAAAAGCGTACAGGCCGACCTCGTCTGTTGACTGACACTGGATTTCATGGTAGAGTGGCTGCTCATGAGCCACACATCACGCCGGTAAATACCAAACGACACCTCGCTTGGTGAAAGTAGCGTAAACATTGGATGACTGAACAGTGGAAAAACGTTGTGTGGAGTGACGAATCACGGTATACAAGGTGGCGATCCGATGGCAGGGTGTGGGTATGACGAATACCCGGATACCGTCGCCTGTCTGCGTGTGTAGTGCCAACAGCAAAAGTCGGAGGCGGTGGTGTTATGATACGGTCGTGTTTTTCAGGGAGGGGGCTTGCACCCCTTGTTTAGCATGGCACTATCACAGCACATGCCTACATTGACGTTTTAAGCACCTTCTTGCTTGCCACTGTTGAAGAGCAATTCGGGAATGGTGATTGCATCTTTCAACACGATCGAGCACCTGTTCGTAATGCACGGTCTATGGCGGAATGGTTACACGACAATAACACCCCTGTAATGGACTGGCCTGCACAGAGTCCTGACCTGAATCCTATAGAACACTTTTGGGATGGTTTGAAACGCCGACATTGTGCCAGGCCTCACCGACCGACATCGATACCTCTCCTCAGTTCAGCACTCCGTGAAGAATGGGCTGCCATTCCCCAAGAAACCTTCCAGCACCTGATTGAACGTATGCCTGCGAGAGTGGAAGCTGTCATCAAGGCTAAAGGTGGGCCAACACCATACTGAATTCCATCATTACCTATGGAGGGCGCCACGAACTTGCAAGTTATTTTCAGCCAGGTGTCCGTATACTTTTGATCACACAGTGTATCTTTTATACGGGCTGGCAGGTGAGCTCTACGTGTTGACATTTGTGACACAACAAAATCGTCTGTTACGATTGCGGTTGGCACGGGATCATTAAGACTGGAACACAGATCAATGGAAATGTTTGCCATGTCTTGTCATGTCTTGTCACACTAGATCGATGGTCGTGTTGAGAGCAAGCAGTATTGCTTTGTAGTGGGACGTTCACTTTCGCTTGACTGGAATATGTGGTAGTAACCGAAGGCGCCAAGACTTCTGCGAACTAAGTGAACATTACTGGGAGCTACCTGGATCCCTTCATATTAGGTGTATTCCCTGACGGGGATGACATCTACCTGCAGGACATCTGTCCGAGTCACAAGGCCAGAATCGTGTTGCATCATTTTCAGGAGCGTGATCGTGACCTCATGTTGATGTCTTCGCCCGATCTCAACCCGATGGAACATATCTGGAATGTTAACAGGTGCCAATTCGGCGCCCGTAAACCGCTGCCCCATAATGCTTAGACATTTTGTGTCACGGTATTTCTGGAAACCTACCAGGGAACCTATGCCACGCTTAGTCGCGGTTCTACTGCGTTGCAGAAGTGGCGCACCAGTGTTACGCAGCTGGTTGTAATGGTCTGACCCGTCACTGTACACCACAGCTTTCTTATAGCGTAGCTTTCTCCCATTCTTCTGCTGATTTCAAATGTCTTTCGTCTATTTGCCTTGTTGAAGTCTTTTCCAGATCAATAAATCCCGTGAACCTATGTTACAAATCAGATTTGCACCTACATCTACATGACACCTCGGCGATTCATAGTTAATTACGTGGTACAAGGTTCGTCGAACAACTTCCACATCATTTCGCTACCGTTCCACTCTCGAACAGCGCGAGGAAAAAACGAATACTGCGAGCTCTGATTTCTCTTATTTTGCTACGATCATAATTTCTCCCTATTGAGGTGGGTGTCAGCAAAACATTTTCGCATTCGGACGAGAGCGTTGGAGATTGAAATGTCGTGAAAAGATCTCACCGCAACGAGAAACGCCTCTGAATGAATGATTGCCATCCCAACCTGCGTATCATATCCGTTTCACTCTCTCCTCTATTTCGCGATAATACAAAATGAAGTGCCCTTCTTTGAACTTTTTCGATGTTCTCCGTCAGTCCTATCTGCTAAGGGTCCCCATATTGCACGGCAGTATTCATTCTATCAGAGGACAAAGAATCGTAGTGCGGGCAGTCTCTACAGTAGACGTGTTTCATCTTCTGAGTGTTCTGCCAATAAAACGCAACCTTCGCTTGCCATCCCCCTTCTCCCCCCCTCGCAATCATTATCTATCCAACTTTTTCGCACTGTAATCCCTAGGCATTACGTTGAATTTACAGCCTTTCATTTGTATGATTGATCGCGTAACCGAAATTTAACGGATTTCTTTCAGTACTCATGTGGATGACTTCATTTCATTATTTAACTGAATTACTACTTGTCGCACCGTAACTATATCTAGTTTAAATCATTTCGCAATTGGTTTTGATCTTTTGATGACTTTATTAGACGGTAAAAGACAGCATCATCTGCAAACAATCAAAGATGGATGCTGAGATTGTCTATTTGGGAAACGCCGGATATCACTCGATATTACTCGATGACTTTCCGTCAGTTACTATGATCTTTCCGACAGGAAATCAGGAATCCAGTCGCACAGCTGAGACGATACTACGTAGGCAAGCAACTTGACTATATGCCGCTTGTGAGGAACGGTATGAAAAGCCTGTTGGAAATCTAGAAATATGAAATCAATTTGAGATCGTGAGAATAAAGAACTAGTTACGTTTCACAACAACGATTTTTTTTTGAATCCGTGCTGACGGCGTGTCAATAGTTCGTTTTCGTCGAGGTAAATCATAATATTCGAACACAGTATACGTTCCAAAATCCTACTGCAAATGGACATCTAGGGTGTGGATCAATAATTCATCGGATTACCCCTACTCCCTTTCTCGTGTATTAGTGTGACCTGTGCAAGTTTCCGGTCTTTAGGTACGGTTCTTTCTTCGAACGAGCGGCTGTATATGGTTGTTGGGTATGGAGCTAGTTTATCATCAAACTCTGAAAGCAATCTGTTTCTGAAAGGACTGAACACGCAAGTCAATGCAACAACAGATACGATCATTTACGTCCAAGTCCGTTCAGTAAATTCCGGAACTTGGCCCAGAAAATTTTTCTAGGCTTACCTTGTAGTTTTGTGCATGCCCTCCTTCAAAATATTCTCCTCCATAATTGATACACCGCTGCCAACGCCGCTTCCATTCCGGAAGCAGTCTTCGTACGCATCTTGCTGAATAGCGCGCGCTGTCTGCGAATTTTCTTTTATTTCATCTATAGTTGCAAATCTTCGCCCTTTCAACGGGGTTTCCAGCTTTGGAAATAAAAAAAAAGTCCGTAGAGGCCAGGTCCGGAGAATCTGCTATCATTTGCACGATCCAAAAGCTCTCCACAGATTGCGAAACGAAGGTCTTTCTGGTCTCGACTCACGAGCCGTGGGACGAACTCGACTGCAACACGATACATTCCAAGATGCTGTGTGAGGATTTCACGACACGATCCAGCTGAAATGTTAAACTCTCCTGCAAACTCTCGGACAGTCAGTCTTCGTTTGGCACTCACAATTTCGATGTCGGCAGACGTCGAAGGGCGTCCTAAACTAGGGTATCTTGTTATTCCGTCCGGCCATTTTTAAACCGAGTGATCCATTCGTAACACCGAGTACGGCTTAAGCACTCATTACCGTGGGCTTTTCGGATCATTTGGCGTGTCTCTGTAAAGGGTTTGTCGAGTTTCACGCAAAATGTACCAGGTGTACCGGTATGAAATGAGCGTTTTTTTGTGAAAATGAAACACTAATTTTGAATTGAAAAGTAAAAACTTTTTATTCAAAGTACTGACCATTGCTTTCTATACATTTTGACCACCTTTCTGGCAATTAGTGGACACCACGCCAATAGAAACGTTCGTCTTTTGAAGCAAACCAATCAGACACCCAATTTTCGACTTCTTCGTAGGAATCGAAGTGTTCCTCAGCCAATGCGTGTCCCATTGATGAAAACAAATGGTAGTCGGAAGGGGCCAAGTCTGGTGAATACGGCGGGTGGGGTAGCAGCTCCCAGCCAAGTGTTTTGAATGTATCCCGAACCAGTTTTGCTTTGTGTGCAGGTGCATTGTCGTGTCTTCTGGCCCATTCTGGTCTTTTTTCGATGAATGGATAGTTCAAATTGATTATTTGTTGTCCGTAGCGATTAGTATTCACAGTTTCACCGGGTTTTAGAAGCTCGTGATACACCACACCTTTCTGATCTCACCAAACACAGAGCGTTGTCTTCTTGCCGAATCGATCTGGTTTTGCAGTCGATGTTGATTGTTGTTCGGGATTAACCCATGATTTTTCCCGTTAAGGATTCTTAATATAAATCCATTTTTCATCACCACGAACAATTCGCTGCAAAATTGATCTTCTTTCATGTCTTTGAAGCAAAATTTGACAAATGGTTTTTCGGTTTTCCATCTGTCTTTCATTCAATTCATGTGGCACCCATTTTCCATACTTTTGGATCTTTCCCATAGCTTTCAAACGGTCAGAAATTGTGCCTTGTGCAACATTTAGCATTGCTGCCATTTGTTTCTGACTCAAAGTATCATCTTCTTCCAATATTGCTTGCAATTCTGCGTCTTCGAACTTTTTTGGTGGTCTTCCACGTTCTTCATTTCTTACATGAAAATCATTATTTCTCAACCGTTGAAACCATCTTTTGCATGTTGCTTCTGATAGAGCATGGTCACCGTATGCCTCGACAAGCATTCGATGCGACTCTGCAGCACCTTTTTTCAAATAAAAACAAAAAATTAATGATTTCCGCAAATCATCACTTTCTGGTACAAAATTCGAAATTGTTAACACGATGAAAAGATATGACGTTGTTTGTTCCATGAGTTGATCTATACTAAATCTCTTTGACAGATGTCATACCAACCAAACAAAAAAAATTAAGGCTCGTTCACAACAAATGTTCCCTATCGACACATTTGTAACTTAACGCTCATTTCATACTGGTACACCTGGTAATTCAGACGCGTTGCTCCTCTAACTCTACCATCTTGAAAATCGCAAACCGAGCGCTGAACAATAACAGACATACAACAATGAAAGTTTCGGCGGTTAAACATTAAACACCGGCGTGTGCGGGGACGGCAATCGCGTTTCGGTGCAACGCATCATTGGCGGGAAATTGCGAATGTTCCGGAATTTCCTGAACAGGCCTGGTATTTCGATCCGCGCGAACTCGCATATCGAAACCTATAGATAGCACGTCTGTTCAGGATGATTCAAAATCCCTACTACAGGCTTCTGGGGGCCGTAGAGGGGATTTAGTTGATGAAGTTCTGACAAGGAAACCATGTCCGGATACGTACCGTTTGGATATACATTCAGTTTAAAGATCGGATCATTTCTAAATCTTGCGCTTCGCGGTTCGCACACAGCGGAGGCAATTAGCTGACGTATGTGCTGTAGGGGCACAAGGCACGTGCAGTGTTTCTCTGCGTAACAGCACGTCTTTGAAGTCCGTAGTGAACGGCGTCCGTGAAGCACCAAAGCCAACCCTTGCAGTTGCGAACGTGCCAACTTCTTGCAGCCCTGTTATACATGAGCTCCGCATAAACATCTTCATCCACATAGATACTCCTGAAGCCACTGTACGGTGCGTGGTGGAGGGTACACTGTATCATTACTTATGATTTCCTTTCCTGTTCCGCTCGCAAATAGAACGAGGGAGAGACGACTGCCTGTACGCCCCCGTATGTGCGCTTATTTCTCGTATCTTATCTTCGTGGCCCTTAAGGTCAATGTATGTTGGCGGCAGTGGAATCGTTCGTCAGTGAGCTTCAAACGCCTGTTATCTAAATTTTCTCAGCAGCGTTTCTCGAAAAGAACGCCGACTTCCCTCCAGGGACTCCCATTTCAGTTCTCAAACAATCTCCGTAACACTCACATGGTGTTCAAGCCTACTGGTAACAAATCTAGCAGCCTACCTCTGAACTGCTTCAGTGTCTTCCTTCAGTCCGACGTGGTACGGATCCCAAACACCCGAGCAGTACTCAAGAATAGGTCGCACCAGCGTCCTACATGTAGTCAGTCTCCTTTACAGGTGAACCACATTTTTCTAACGTTCTCCCAATTAACCGAAGTCGACCATTCGCCTCTCCTACCACAACCCTCCCATGCTCGTCCCATTTCATATCGCTTTGCAAAGCGATGCCCAGCTGTTTAAACGACTTTGTGTCAAGCAGGACACTAGGAATACTGTATCAGAACGTTAAAGGTTTCTTCCCTACTCATTCACATTAACTTACATTTTTCAACATTTAGAGCTGTCTGCCACAGTCATTACATCAACTACAAATTTCATCCAAATGGTCTTGTATCTTCCTACAGTCACTCAGCTTCGACACCTTACCGTACACCACAGCATCGTCAGCAACCAACCGGAAATTGGTGCACGCGTAGCGTGAAGTGAGAAATTTGAAAGTGATCCGATCTTCAAACTTATTTCATATTCACACAGTGCATTTCCGGACGTGGGTACCTTCTCAAAAATTCATCTGTAAAGTCCCTTCTATAGCCCCTAGAAGCCTGTAATAGGAATTTTGCATCACGCTGCGTACATAAGTAAGTTTGCACGTAAACCTGGAATCACGTGTCCTATTCGAATTGTCTGTTTTCCTTTCTTTCTTCTGCTTACAACAAAAGAGACCAATCAACATAGCGGCATCGTCTTTAATAGTCCAGCACTTCGGACCGAACAAAATACTGCATACATTTTTATTGAGCAGTCCAAGGATAAAGTTTAATAATGTTGCACAACATTGTGGTACGGTGACGTTGTCTCTGGCGCCGGGGCTCTCAGCACTCGTCTGATGCCACTACCTGCCGGAGCGAGGTTTTAAGGCGACCCTCACACGCTCAGTGTACTGCGTAGAAGCGCGAAGCGCACAACGGCACATTAATATTGTGCAATATTTATGCCCAGGAAGTACACCATTGTAAACAAAATCGAGCGACTGTCAATAGACAGTGTAGGTGACTGCCTATAGACATGTATCTAGACATGTATCTGACGTAGCGGGCGTGCGAGCCGTAGTGAACATACCTGATGTGGAGTGTGTTTTGTTCGAAAGCGGTGTGCGTGCTACTTTCAGTGCGCGCCATGGCGCGGCTTGGTGAGCATCGTGCGTTTGTTGTCGAGGAATTTATTCGTAACGCTGTTTCTGTGATTAGTACTCTTCGAGCATTTCGGAGACGATTCGAGCTTGATCGA
This sequence comes from Schistocerca americana, assembly GCF_021461395.2. NCBI lineage: Eukaryota > Metazoa > Arthropoda > Insecta > Orthoptera > Acrididae > Schistocerca > Schistocerca americana. The sequence goes on from NC_060127.1 coordinate 202,205,191, forward strand.
CATGATCGTGTCCCGGTCAGAAAAATTAATCAACTGTGGATGTCAACCTTTAGAAAGGCAGGTTCGGCACTGAAAAGAAAACCTACTGGCCGTCCTTCGGACTGCAACAACACCGGAAAACGTGGCGCGTGTGCAGCAATCACGAATGCGTTCAACCCTTAAACATCCAGCTGCCCTGGGATTATCTGGTAGGAGCGTAAGAAGAATTCTTCATAGAGAACTTCGTATGCACCCGTTCAAAATGATGGTTACCCAGGAATTAAGGGAAAGAGATTCTGAAACTCGCCGAGCTGCGTGTGAGGAAATTCTTGAAAACATTCCACCTGGCGCTTTGTTTATTTCTTCGGATGACACCCATTTTCACTTATCAGGAACTGTAAACAAACAGAATTTTGCGCTACTGTGCTGCAGAAAACCCTCGTGAAATTCATCAGCGACCACTACAGAGCCTTCACGCGGCAGTTTGGTGCTCCGTTGCTGAATGCTTTGTGTGGGGACCGTAATTTTTCGAAGAAGGTGGCCACACGGTAACGGTTAATTCAAACCGTTATTGTCAGATGCTAGAGACCTTCCTCCAACCTAGGCTAAACCAGTTTATTACAGATCGTGAAGATCGAGAAGTGTGGTTCCAGCAAGATGGAGCAACATCCACACCTCTCGGCGTTCTACGGAAATGTTGCGTGAGTTGGTTTCTGGTCACCTTGTCTCTTTACGAGGAAACATCGCATGGTCCTTAACGTCACCTGATTCATCCCTTTGCGATTTTTTCCTTGGCAACATTTAAAGGCTCTGCTGTACAAACATCGTCCCACAACATTGCAAGCACTTAAAGAGGCCATCACCCAACAAGAGGCAGCCACTCCAAGAGAAATGGCTCAAAGATATATGGAGAACTTTCGGGACCGACTTTGTCAATGTGTCAACAATGGAGGACGTCATTTAGGAAATATAATTTTTAAAACCAAATAATCCAAAATGGCAAAGTATGTATTTTTCATAAATGAAAGTAATTTTGTTCAAAAATATTTTGTTTTCCTGTGACAACCTATTAAAATGAGGGAGGTTTTATTGGCCGACTCTTTATACAGGATGTACACAAAGTTCGGGAACACTTTCAATTGCTTATTGCACAAGAAATAAACATTGTGCAGATGTCATAGATATTGCATTTTGAAGAGAAACTCTGAAAGGTTTTTTTAACAATCATTCGATATGCGAACCGTGAGTGACCCGGCAGACGTCAATACGGTAATCCAATTATTGCCGTTCCCGTCCCAGCATCGCATCGTCGACTGTGGCAGTCGCTTCCCGTTTTCTATGCCGGAGCTCTGCTACATCACGTGGTAGAGGCGGTACGTACACCAGATCTTTAATGTGTCCCCACAGACAAAAGTCACACGGAGTGTGATCTCGTGTTTTTGTCGAACTCTTTAACACACAGAAAGCTGGCTCCGCACCTGAACTCTCCATGTTTGCAACTAGCGGTGACTATCGGCAAATTACCAAAGTACGCTGTGGCGGCATACACGAAAAAAAAAAAAAACTTTCAAGGTTTCTTTTCAGAATGACTTACGTGTGATACCTGTACAATGTTTGGTTCTTGTACAATAAACAATTGAAAGTGTTCCCGGACTTTATGTACGCCCTGTATAGACAGTCTAGATACTCGGTGTCGTGTACACGCTCGAATGCTTTGTTGGGATCGCGGATTGTGCAGTGATAATAAGAAATCGAACTGAAAGTAGAAGACAGCATGGTTTTCTTCGACGGTACTCACTGTTACTTAATGTTTAATGGCCAGTTCTTCTATGGTCAACTTTTTCTTGTTGTGATTTTTATATTCGGAACTTCTAGCTCCCCACAAACATGATGCTGTTTCAATGTCTTCAATTAGTTGTAACGCTTTCTTTGTTGCCCACATCTTTATAAGTGATGTTTACCAATAGCAAAAACAAAAATGACACAAAAGTGACGAAGATTTTTTCATGCAGCTAAAAGAATAACGGGAGACCATGTCTACAAACACGTCAAAACTACGAAATATTGTGCAGTACCGTCTATTGTTGTCTTACATTCCCATCGCAAACGGTAGTCAATAGTTCTGCGATTTAGTTTCAAAATCGTGTTATGGACATGAAATATCTCTCAGTTGTCTATATACAGAATCACTCGATTGTCTATTCAGACTGTCAAGATAGAAAAAGCGCTCGACTTTGTATACTAGTGTGTAAAGGGCTTCCCGGGTTCGATTCCCGGCGGGGTCAGGGATTTTCTCTGCCTCGTGATGAGTGGGTGTTGTGTGCTGTCCTTAGGTTAGTTAGGTTTAAGTATTTCTAAGTTCTAGGAGGCTGATGACCTGAGTCCCATAGTGCTCAGAGCCATTTCAACCGTTTTGTGTAAAGGGCCTTAGATCTCTGCCTTCGTAGAGATAACGTCGGGTCTCCATATTGTGAAACTCAACATGAGTTTCGACTGATTTCTTTGTCTTGCAAAACACGAGCAGATGTTACACAGAACGGCCGAAAAAGTCCGAGAAGCTTTCTATGAACATATCAATGGATCAGGCACTCTTTCACGGAAGGATAGATTCGTAAGCAGCAACAACAAATAACTGCAAATTGAATAACTTATAAATTATCATGTATGTGCTCTGTTAAATATTTATTTCTCTACTTTAACTACTCCTCCAAACGAAATAAAATAATTATGCTGACTGAAAGGTTCCATAATCTTATGTTTGTGCTGTAACAACTGTTGCCAGAAAAAAATACACGTGTACTCACTGGTCACCTGGCCTGGTCTTATTTGTCAATTACGAAAACTTCTTTAAGTAAAATAAACAGTTCTGCTTACTGCCATGACACCATGATGTTTAGTTTCCTCTGACACAGAGGACAACGTGACATCTGGCGTTTTCTGATCAATGGGGAGTTCCTTTTCTTCCGTTCGGAGCGAGTTGAACTTCACTCGATCTCGGTAGGAACTGACGAGTATTTCGCAATATCAGCCATACACAGTAAAGTATATTGCACTATATACTGAATGAGCGTCAGTGTTTAAAAAGCTCTCTCTCTTCCACATATTGTGCAAACCACCAGTACCTATCTCAGATGTTCGGTATTATTGCACAATACTCACTGCAGTGCAATAAATATTGAGTATCTGAGAAGCCCTTTCGAGTTCCTCACACGTTCAATAATACGGTCATACCGCCAGTACGCTGAACACGACATGAGACTACTGTGTTTGTCAGCTAGTTGTCAATAAATATTGATCGTGTAGGGGCCGCTTTAAGACGTGAACACAGGGGGGAGAGGTCGGCAGTGACTCACCGAGGGGGTGGGTTTGGCAGGGGGCAAGGTTTGGGAGGGGGAGGGGTGGCGGGTATTTCCCGGCAGCAGGCTATATCGTGACGTCACAAATCAATACGGCACGGCCGGCATGCCGCCACGCCCCTCTCAGTCGATCCGCCTGCCCCTGGTGGGAGAGAGCGACGCCTGCCCTGGCCTGTCCTTGACGTGACGCCAGCTGACGGACCCTCCCCAGTGGTGGACTCACCCCCCTCAGGAGGCGGCTCTGTTCGCTCGAGACGTAGCTTAAGAAAGATCGTTACAGTCACCGCGTTTCCATACGGCACATCTTCCGAAAGACGAAAACCTACATCTACGTGATTACTCTGTTATTCACAATAAAGTGCCTGGTAGAGGGTTCAATGAACCACCTTCAAGCCGTCTCTCTACCGTTCCACTCTCGAACGGCACGCGGGAAAAACGAGCACTTAAATTTTACTGTGCGAACACTGATTTCTCTTATTTTATCGTGATGATCATTTCTCCCTATGTAGGTGGGTGCCAACAGAATGTTTTCGCAATCGGAAGAGAAAACTGGTGATTGAAATTTCGTGAGAAGATCCTGTCGCAACGAAAAACGCCCTTGTTTTAATGATTGCCATTCCAATTCACGTATCATGTCTGTGACGCTATCTCCCCTACTTCGCGATAATACAAAACGAGCTGCCCTGCTTTGTGCTTTTTCGATGTCATCCGTCAGTCCCACCTGATGCGGATCCCTCACCGCACAGCAATACTCCAGAATAGGGCGGACAAGCTTGGTGTAAGCAGTCTCTTTAGTAGACCTGTTGCACCTTCTAAGTGTTCTGCCAATGAATCGCAGTCTTTGGTTAGCTCTACCCACAACATTATCTATGTCTTCGTTTCCATTTAGGTTATTTGTAATTGTAATCCCTAAGTATTTAATTGAATTTACAGCCCTCAGATTTGTGTGACTTATCGCGTAATCGAAATTTGGCTGATTTCTTTTACTACTCATGTGAATAACTTCACACTTTTCGTTATAAATGGTCAATTGCCACTTTTCACACCATACAGATATCTTATCTAAATCATTTGCAACTCGTTTTGATCATCTGATGACTTTACAATTCGGTAAATGACAGCGTCATCTGTAAACAATCTAAGACGGCTACCCAGATTGTCTCCTATTTCATAAATATAGACCAGGAACAATAGCGGGTCTATAACACCTCCTTGGGGAACGCCGGATATTACTTCTGTTTTACTCGATGACTTTTCGTCTATTACTACGAAATGTGACCTATCTGATAGGAGATCACGACTCCAGTCGCACAACTGAGCCGATACTCCGTAGGCACGTAGTGTGGTTAGAAGACGCTTCTGTTTTTGGGTATTGGTGTGACTTGAGCAATTTTCCAGTCTTTAGGTACGGATCTTTCTGTGAGCGAGTGGTTGTATATAATTGCAAAATATGGAGCTACTTTATCAGCATAATCTGAGAGGAACCTGACTGGTATACAATCTGGACCGGAGACCTTGCCTTTATGAAGTGATTTAAGCTGCTTCGTTACTCCGAGGATATCTACTTTTATGTTTGTCATATCTGCAGTTGTTCTTGATTGGAATTCACGAATACTTACTTCGTCTTCTTTGGTGAAGGAGTTTCGGAAAACCGTGTTTAATAACTCTGCTTTAATGACACTGTCATCAGTGACTTCGCCATTGTTATCGTGCAGTGAAAGTATTGATTGTGTCTTGCCACTGGTGTGCTTTATGTATGACCAGAATCTCTTTGGGTTTTCTGCCAGATTTCGAGACAGAATTTCGTTGTGGAAATTATTAAAAGCATCTCGCATTTAAGTACGCGCCATATTTCGAACTTCTGTAAAACTTTGCCAATCTTGGGGATATCGCGTTCTTTTAGATCTGGCATGCTTTTTTCGTTGCTTCTGCAACGGTGGTCTGACCCACTTTGTGTACCATGGGGGATCAGTACCATCACTTACTAATTTATGTGGTATATATCTCTCAGTTGTTGTTGATACTGTCTCTCTGAAAACATCGCACAACTTTTCTATACTTACATGATCAGATCGGAAGGAGTGAAGACTGTCTCTTAAAACGACGTTAAGAGCATTTTTATGAGCTTTTTTAAATAGATATACTTTGCGTTTCTTTTTGATGGTTGTAGGTGTTATGGTATTCAGCCTAGCAGCAACTGCCTTGTGGTCGCTAATCCCTGTATTCGTGATAACAGTCACTATTTGTCCAGGATTATTTGTTGCTAAGAGGTCAAGTATGCTTTCGCAACCGTTTACGCTTCGAGTGGGCTCATGAACTAACTGTTCAAAATAATTTTCTGAGAAAGCATTCAGCACAGTTTCGAATGGCGTTTTATGCCTGCCGCCGGCTTTAGACGGATAATTTTTTCAGCATATCGAGGGTAGATTGAAGTCACCACCGACTATACCTATTAGAAATGAGACTCAAGTTTTCTTTGAACTGTTCAGCATCTATATCTTCTGACTCGGGGTGGGGGGGGGGGGGGGGTCGGTAAAACGATCCAATTAATAGTTTAGTCCGATTGTCAGGTATAACCTCTACCCATACTATTTCGTAGGAACTATCTACTCCAGTTTCACTACAAGGCAAACTACCTCTGACAGCAGTAAATACTCCACCACCAACTGTATTTAATCTATTCTTACTGAACACTGTCAGATCGATTGAAAAAATTTCGGCCGAACTTATTTCCGGCTTTAGCCAGCTCTCTGTACCTACAACTATTTGAGCTCCAGTGCTTTCTGTTACGGCTTGGAGGTCTGGTTCTTTCCAACACAGCTACGACAGTTTACAACTACAATACCAAACGTTTCTACAACTACCTTCTTGTGTATTACCTGACCACTTTTAGACGGACGTCCCTTCTGGGGTTCCCTGAGACCCTCTACCCTAAAATCTAATTTCCAAAACCGTTTTTCGCTGTCATGTTAAGCTCTGAAGTGGATTTGCTAGCCTAGTTAAATATTGCGCCTGGAAAATAGCTGTTACAGTTTCTGTTTAGTTGAAAGGGTACAGTACCACCCGACATTGAAAATAGGTACAACATACTTCATTATTTTTGTCAGAACAACACATTTTTTTTGTAAAATAACTCAATTTCAATTAATACAGCGAAGCCGGATACCAGTGTGGGAAAGAATGACAATTTATTTATTTAATTGATCACATGTGCACTCCCACAAAGTAAATCCCTACATCCAGTTTGGTGAGATCTGTGAAATGAATGAATGTATGGTCGTCTGCTAACCGCAGATAGTGAATGTGAATATATGATCATCTTTGAGTCGATCCTTTGGCCACCTTTGGTGGGACCAAAGAGATGAAATTTACCAGAGCTTTGAGCGTCTGAAATGTGGCTGACCAATACGATAGCAAGGTGCTTCCCCCACCTCGACACAGGTGCGAGAGGACCTAGAGAACGGCCATGTTTCAGCACTCTGCCGCTGGATCTTGTGCTGTTAAGACCTGTTTTAGTTGTGCTCCGTAATAACGAAAGAGTGGAGACATGGTATGCATGTGGAAAATTTAAGAGTAGTTTGAAATATTAATTTGTCTATTTCAGGAACTTTTGTGGGGAGAATTAAATGTCAGGCAGGTAATATTAAAGGGATTGTAGGAATCTTCGGAAGTGACCAACGGTCACAATGAAACCACGTGTAGCATTAAGTTGAAATACTTCCGTGTGCTTAAGTTAAGCTGAATTACTAGCGAGTGTACAATAAGTTGAAATATTTAAGAAATAGCGTGTGTACCATAAGTTGAAATATTTAAGAAATGGCGTGTGCAGGACTTGAAATTAGAGACGAGTACTTCCACGTCGTGAGTACTGTGTGAGTCTCAAACTGTGTATGAGACAAAAGATAAAGAGAAGTACTCGTCCATGGTATCAGTTGAGGACTCGCGGGTGTGCTTAATATTAAATTGTGTGATATGATTCCGTGTGACGCTAGATTTAAACTCTGAGAGAGAATCAAGGTGAGTCGGCCGTCTATCCAGCAACGCCACTTGGCTTGCATTGCACAGGAAAACGTGCATATATCTCTAGAGTTCACAGTAGGAAAGTAGAATTACAAAGTGGGGCAGTGTCGTGCGAAACTGGGATAAATATTAATTGAAGTGGGAAAGCTGAAAGTGATAGTGTTGTGACTATTTAGTGTTTTATATTTCTTATTGCAGTGTGATATATGTCATGTAATTTGGGTATGTGTGGTTTGCATGGGAGAGTAGCAAGGTAGTTTCAAAAGATTAGTGCGTTATGCTTGTTCCTTCGGTACCGCTCGGTCTGGAGGAAAGTTTAGTGATGATGATTGTGAGAGTCGAAGTGTGAGGTATAATAAAAGATCCACCATCCTGTCCAGAAAGTGCACTGTAGCGTTAAAAATAATTACGAGACCATAATATAGAGACTCACCATTGTAAAGCCATGCCCACTGGGCGGAATTTCTCATGTGTTATTGTTGTAGGTTGTAGAATTTGTGTGTTTAGGTTAGAGAATTCATCGGAATAAATAAGATAGTGAAAAGAAAAAGATTGGTGGACTTTTACTTCGAATTGTATGTTGTCATAATGTCCCGAATTTATAATGTGTGCGGTGGTCACGTGTTGACAAAAGCCGTTAAATAAAAGACAAAAAAGAAAATGTGGTATTGCCAGTGCGTAGTGTACAGTCAGAGTTCTGTAAATTATTGATAGTCAGATGCGTGTTTCCGTTGCGTAATAATCATATAGGAGGATAACTTGTAACTTAAATTGTGAGTACGAGAGTTCATGTTACTCGATAAATTAAGAATGAATCCACTCGCTTGGCAGACCACTCATGTTGCAGGCCTGACTGCTTGATGCCACAGTATGAGCAAGGCATGTGGGTGCCTCTCATAGTCAGCACAATCGCTATATCTCTTCAGTTAAACGAGGTGTAAATAGCTTTAATCTAATATTTCTGCTTATCCTTCACTGTGCAAAAAGCCACTCCGTTCATACTACCCGAAATTTTTTTAAAAACGAAATGAAACCCTACTGCTCAATCACGCTTCAAAAGAGGTTGCATTTACATGGTAGCGAAAATCTATTGCGGAATCGGAAAGCCGACAACTAAAAGCGAATTTCCAGAATCAATTCTGAAGTGTTTACATCACCTCTTAGAAACGTTATTGAGAAATCGGCTTACGATATCCTGTTTCGTGAGCCACACGTAAATGGGGTGAATGACTCTTCCAGAGTGTCTCGAGATATACACACATCAAAAAAAGTTTTACATTGCCCCGGTTCCCAGAACTCCTGAAGACTGAATATTTTATCACAAACACAGTCCCTTTGACTGTTCAGAGATGTAACTAAACTTGCCGAAAGATGTAATCAACGACAGACGAGCAGCGCCTATTAGACGGAGGCGGTCCGACAGCCGATCAGTTCCAGTCATTCCACCAGGAAGGAGGTACACGGCTCGTGTTGTCTGCAGTTCAACCATGCCTAGACGGTCAATACCGCGGTTCGATCGTGTCCGCATTGTTACTTTGTGCCAGGAAGGGCTCTCGGTAAGGGAAGTGTCCAGGCGTCTCGGAGTGAACCAAAGCGATATTGTTCGGACATGGAGGAGATACAGAGAGACAGGAACTGTCGATGACATGCTCGCTCAGGCCGCCCAAGGGCTACTACTGCAGTGGATGACCGCTAGCTACGGATTATGGCTCGGAGGAACCCTGACAGCAACGCCACCATGTTGAATAAAGCTTTTTGTGCAGCCACAGGACGTCGTGTTACGAGTCAAACTGTGCGCAATAGGCTGCATGACGAGGTCCATCTTTGCTACCACGACACCATGCAGAGCGGTACAGATGAGCCCAACAGCATGTCGCATGGACCGGTCAAGATTGGCATTACGTTCTCTTGACCGGTGAGCGTCGAATATGCCTTGAACCAGACAATCGTCGGAGACGTGTTTGGAAGCAACCCGGTCAGGTTGAACGCACACTGTCCAGCGAGTGCAGCAAGGTGGAGGTTCCCCGCTGTTTTCGGATGGCATTATGTGAGGCCAACGTACGCCGCTGGGGGTCATGGAAGGCGTCGTAATGGCTATATGATACGTGAATACCATCTTACGACTGGTAGTGCAACCATATCAGCAGCATATTGGCGAGGCATTCGTCGTCATGGACGACAATTCGCGCCCGCATCGTGCAGATCTTGTGAATGACTTCTTTCAGGATAACGACATCGTTCAATTAGAGTGTCCAGGATGTTCTCCAGACATGAACCCCCTCGAACATGCCTGGAATAGATTGAAAAGGGATGTTTATGGTAGACGTGACCTGCCAACCACCAACGCCGAATCGCCATTGAGGAGTGGGACAATCTGAACCAACAGTGCCTTGATCAAGTTGTGAATAGTATGCCACGACGAATACAGGCATGGATCAGTGCAAGAGGACGTGCTACTGGGTATTAGAGGTACCGGTGTGTCCAGCAGTCTGGACCACCACCTCTGAAGGTCTCGCTGTATGGTGGTACAACATGCAATGTGTGGTTTTCATGAACATAAAAAGGGCGGAAATGATGTTTATGTTGATCTCTATTCCACCTTTCTGTACAGGTTCCGGAACTCTCGGAACCGAGGTGATGCAAAACTTTTTTTTTGATTTGTGTACGTGAGTTTATCTCAGAAGGGGCACTGAACCGTTCTCACACGGGACGTGTTTGTCATTCTGAAGCACGCCAGACGTGATTTTTTAAGCGAGGTTGGTTGATGCTTAGAAACGAGCTGTTGCATCAAACGGAACGTGCTCCTCAACGCGGTTTGCGACCGCAGCGGTAGTTATCGGCTGTGTCTGCCAACAAAATCACGCAGCCTGCTTGGGAAGATAGAGAGGCGTAAAATTCCTGCATTAGCTCTATTAAAACGCACATTTCCTCCCTTGTCCATACGCTAGTTATGTTGTGCTGTCTGTAGTATACTGCTTGAATGTTTATGAGACCGACGAACTGCAAGGACTGGAAATTGAGGAAAAAACGTCCTATGAACAAGCGTCCGGAGATGCATCGTCGCCACGGTAGGTGGCGCTGCCGAGTGACAGGTCCTGTGACCGCGTGCCGTGTGTTGCACGCTGTGTGAACGGCGCAGCCTATTTTAAGCAGCAGAATGGTTCCGCATTCTCGTAGGGAACCGGCGGAGATGGTGTTTCTGTGCGATCAGGTAGACGAGAGGCAGCACGGTTATACCAAACCAAGTATCCTCACAGACACCAACCACATCACACAACATTTCAAGCCCCTTTCGGGTGCTTCGGTGACCATGGTTCCTTTCACACAGCTCTCGACCGTTTCCATCTGTCCTGCCGTACACAGTCACCATCACGGCCGGTTACCGACTCGAACAGTGGACCATTCCGCCGCTTCCAGCAAGCTGTGACAGCCAAACAGCCTGAAACACTCGAGGATCACACGGCATATGGCAAGACGTAATTTCATTTGTCAGTGCCATCTACAACGGCAAATATAGCGAGACAAACTTACAATTGAGGGGTTCAGAAGCAAAGAAATACAAGTGAGATCTTCCTAGGAGAATGAGTGCATCTAGAGCATGGTAAGCCATGTCATATGGTTGTGGAAAAGTGATACAAATTCAACTCTGTGCTGCTCGCTGATGAATGAAAAGAAAATTAGCTGTAAAATGTCACGAAATAGTTGGCACAAAAGGGACACTCGTGCACTTGTATGTGAGTTTCTCACGTATGACCTAATAACAGCTGTCAGAGAAAGCAGAACTCTCACGAATGCTATTTCGTCAGTTTTGCACAGCCAATATCCAAAAATTATGCTTCCTAAATACAAAAAACCATCTGTACATGCTTCCATTTATCCTTCTTATCCATAATGGATTCTTCCGCTTGCTTACGCATGGAGGAAGGACACCCAGGAAGAACAACTAAGAATGACCCATAGACGCTACAGTCTGGAGCCGTGCGATCGCTACGGTCGCAGGTTCGAATCCTGCCTCGGGCATGGATGTGTGTGATGTCCTTAGGTTAGTTAGGATTAATTAGTTCTAAGTTCTAGGCAACTGATGACCTCAGAAGTTAAGTCGCATAGTGCTCAGAGCCATTTGAACCATTTTGAAACCATAGACGAACAAGAAGCAGCTGATAAAAAAGAATTTCCGGAATTAGATCATGACTAATTTTGCCGAACAATTTTAAAATGATGTATCAAAAAATGCATTATGTTCAAATAGGGTTTGTTGATTTTCTATGTCGTATATTATCTATACAACACTTTTTATGATGCGTGAGAAGGGGGAAGTGACCCAGACGTTGCGAAATACCGGGTGATCAAAAAGGCAGTATAAATTTGAATATTGAGTAAATCACGGAACAATGTAGATAGAGAGGCTCAAATTGACACACATGCTTGGAGTGACATGGGGTTTTATTAGAAACAAAAAAATACAAAAGTTCAAAAAATATCCGACAGATCAGATCAGATCTGATCAGAATAGCAATAATTAGCCTAACAAAGTAAGACAAAGCAAAGATGATGTTCTTTACAGGAAATGCTCAATATGTCCACCATCATTCCTCAACAATAGCTGTAGTCCAGGAATAATGTTGTGAACAGCACTGTAAAGCATGTCCGGAGTTATGGTGAGGCATTGGCGTCAGATGTTGTCTTTCAGCATCCATAGAAATGTCGGTCAATCACGATACACTTGCGACTTCAGGGAACCCCAAAGCCAATAATCGCACGGACTGAGGTCTTGGGACCTGGGAGGCCAAACATTACGAAAGTGGCGGCTGAGCACACGATCATCACCAAACGACGCGCGCAAGAGATCTTTTCGCGTCTAGCAATATGGGGTGGAGCGCCATCCTACATAAACATCGTACGTTCCAGCAGGTGTTTATCAGCCAGGCTGGGGATGATGCGATTCTGTAAGATATCGGCGGACCTCTCACCCGTCACGGTAGCAGTTACAAAACGAAAATCACGCATTTCCTCGAAGAAAAAAAGGCTCGATAACGGTAGATGTGGTAAATCCAACCCATACCGTGACTTTCTCGTCGTGCAATGGAGTTTCCACGACAGTTCTAGGATTTTCGGTAGCCCAAACTCTGCAGTTGTGGGCGTTGACAGACCCTCGGAGCGTGAAATGAGCTTCGTCGGTCCACAACACGTTACTCAACCAATCGTCATGTTCCGCCATCTTTTGAAACGCCCACACCGCAAATGCCCTCCGCTTCACTAAATCGCCAGGTAACAGTTCATGATGCCGATGGATTTTGTACGGATAGCATCGGAGGGTACGCCTAAGTGCCAGCCAAACAGTAGTGTATGGAATGCCGATGCGACGTGCGACTGCACGAGCGCTGACTTCCCCGTGCATAGACGAACCCGCGACAGTCTCCATTTCTTCCTGAACTGTCTCAGCAGCATTACGCCTTGTGCTCGGTCTGCCACTACGGGGTCTATCGTCTAAACAACCCGTGGCTTCGAACTTCGAAATCATTCTCGCCAGAGCTGCATTTGTCAACGGACCTTTACCCGTTCGAATCCCCTTCCTATGGCGATAGGATCGTAACGCTGAACTAGCACATTCCCCATTGTAATAATACAGCTTCACTAAAAGCGCCTTTTCAGGTAACGTCAACATGCTGCGGCTGCTGGCGCATCTGATTCTCTCTCTCATTACAGCTGCTTTTACACACGATTGTCATGCACAGTCACTGACGTTTTGCTGTCCAGCGCCATCTCTCGCACATTTTGTGAACTTTGTTTTTTTTGTTCTAAGAAAACCCCATGTCATTCCAAGCATGTGTGTCAATTTTTACCTCTCTACCTACATTATTCCGTGGTTCATTAAGTGTTCAAATTTATACTGACTTTTTGATCACCCGGTATTTTCAGTTATGGGGTAATGACTTAAACAGCATCCTTCCTTATTTTGTTTCACTATTGTAAGCTACAAAGTGCATGGTGCTCATGTAGCAGTACGCACGAGAGTCGTTCGATAAGTAAGACAACATATTTTTTTTCTGCAAGCAGGGTGGTTTTATTCTGTATTTCAATACACCGTATTATTCCCCAATCTTCTGGTTACAAAACGCTGCTTTTCGAAATACTCTCTGTTTAGCGCCTTACTGAGAGCGCCTGAATGCCCACACGGTACCACTCCACCAGCCGACGTCGCAGCCAACGTCTTTCTGCATCAGTAAGCTCCCAGTCATCCCCGTACTGCTGCCCGCGGAGTGCGTCCTTCACTGGGCCAAACCCGGAAGTCGCGAGGTGCGGGATCCGGGCTGTAGGGTGGATGAGGAAGAACGGTCCAAAGAAGTTTTGTGAGCTGCTATCGGGTGCGCGAGGACTTGCATTGTCATAGAGAAGGAGGTGTCTGATTGTGATCTGTCGATGATGTCGAATGAGGGAACGCACCTTCCAATACTGCAGGAGTGACAGGTGTGTGAGGCCGGCAGGCACTAGGAAGATCGGACAGGTTAGCGTGATCTTGTTGCGATGACTACATACGCCTCGCCCACCGACTCGCCGTGCTTTTGTTCCCTCTCGTGTCTCCGCAGACATTCTGCAAGCGCCTAAGCGTATCTGGGATACTCTGGTTTTCCGCCAAAAGTAAGTGAATGACAACTCTGCTTTGGACTCACCTCTGTTACAGAAGCCATTTTAAAGTCTTCGTGTAGCGCCACCAAGTCTCTGAATTAATGAAACTATAGGGGCTGAAGTTGGGATAATTTTTTCAACTGAAATTGACCGAGAAAAAAAAGTGTTGCATTACTTACTGAAAGCGTCTGGTAAATGTTTTCGTGCAGCTCTAAATAGCAATTTTATAATAACTGAATTGACAACAACAATTAGACTAGTAAAACATTGTAGAAAAACACAAGTCAAACTTTCCTTAATATACGATATTCTGTAAGCATAAAGATGCAGATGCATACAGACTTTTATGAATTGTTATACAAAACTGATCATTTATGGTAGTTTGTCATTCCAACAAACAAACACGAACAGTATTTTACGTCTAAAACACACACAAAAAAATTGAAATTTTACTTTGCGGCCTCAAGACAGTTCTTAAACCTCGTGAACTTTAATTTCACTTTCCTCACAACTGCAAGAAGTTAATTATACCACTTTGCTTCCGATACCCTCAGTTGTCTTTTGCACAAGATAGAAATTATTTAATCATTTCCACGTTTTAGTAAAGTCCTAAGGTCACTGATCACTGTTTGTATTCAGTAGCAGGTACCTTGCAGCATGTGAAATACGAGACCCGAAACAAGACAGTGCAAAATTTCTTGCTGCAAGTTCGTAGTTAAGGAAAGAAAAAATCGTTTTCTGTACTATATGCAAGTGTGTGTGTGAGTGCGTGTGTGTGTGTGTGTGTGTGTGTGTATGTGTATGCCTGCATGTCTGTGCAAAAAGTCATAAACAATTTGTAGTTGGGGCTTATAACAACGGCGTTGCCGCAGTGGATACACCGGTTCCCGTCAGATCACTCAAGTTAAGCGCTGTCGGGCTTGGACGGCACTTGGATGGGTGACCATCCGCGCCGCCATGCGCTGTTGCCATTTTTCGGGGTGCACTCAGTCTCGTGATGCCAACTGAGGAGCTGCTCGACCGAACAGTAGCGGCTACGGTCAAAGAAAACCATCGTAACGACCGGGAGGGCGGTGTGCTGACCACACGCCCCTCCTATCCACATCCTCATCTGAGGATGACACGGCGGTCGGATGGTCCCGATGGGCCACTTGTGGCCTGAAGACGGCGTGCATTGTTTTGGGGCTTATGTATCCCATAATTCAGAAAGTTTTATGGATAAATAAACGCTGAGTTTCGATGTTTTAAATTATTATAATATCATCAACTTAAATAGTTGATACAAGACTGCAGTCATGGACTGTGCGGCTGGTCCCGGCGGAGGTTCGAGTCCTCCCTCGGGCATGGGTGCGTGTGTTTGTCTTTAGGATACTTTAGGTTAAGTAGTGTGTAAGCTTAGGGACTGATGACCTTAGCAGTTAAGTCCCATAAGATTTCACACACATTTTTTTTATTTAAATCGGAAATGATTTGACACTTGACTAGGTGTTAGAGGGAGGCCGGCACTGTGTAGAGGACGCAGCTTTCTACGTCCCTGGTCTATGACGAGCAGTGCTGTGTCTTGATACTAGGAGCCCGTGTCTGTTGTCGTTAAATAGTTTGCAATTCATATTTAGATGCCCGAAAGAACAGACATCACTTGTATGATTCAGCAGCCGCATTTCTCTATACAGACAGAAAATTTTCAGCTTTCAGCTGCATATGGAAATTGCATTAAATGCAACGGCGATATGTGAAAATGTATTCCCCGCGAAGATTCGAACCCGGATGCTTCACTCCTCACGAAGCCCGAATTCCACAGGCCACACACTAGAGATGAAATATCCTTCCTCTACTATCCGCGCTCTGCTAGCAGCTATTCAAATAGTGAATATCAGATGTTTCGAGAACCACGCCACCACGAAAACAAAAGACGGTCACATACCGCAACATCAGAACGAAGTACAGGACACGAGGCATAAGTCGACCCACAAAGCATGAAAACGAAAATGTATTCCCTGTCTGTGAAGTGCATTGTGTTTACTACAACCGAACATCACTGTGTAGGACAACGTTAGAAACGAAGTAGGAAACAAAAAGTCGTTGTAACTGCAGTAATTTAACAGTGTTCAGAACTGTGTAAGAGCTTGGCAAACAGATTTTTAAGAATATCCCCAATATTACAATGACCTCTGAAGATAACAATTTGTCCATTTTATTTGGAAAAATACCTCTGCTTTAAAATAAAGCAAAACACGTATGGTCCAAATAAAATTTTTATTACGGTAGTAAAACACGGTCTGACTGTGGCCACGGAAAAGATTCATATAAGCAAAGTAGATAGCGTGGTCTTTTGAGATAGCTCGTAAGTATTCTGGAACTAAACAGAATACATGTTGAGTCCTTGCGTTAGCTCGAACATGGCATATTCCTTCAAATGGTTCAAACGGCTCTAAACACTATGGGACTTAACAACTGAGGTCATCAGTCCCCTAGACTTACAACTACTTAAACCTAACTAACCTAAGGACATCACACACATCCATGCACGAGGCAGGATTCGAGCCTGCGACCATAGCAGCAGCGCAGTTCCAGACTGAAGCGCCTAGAACCGCTCGGCCACAACGGCCGGTTGCATATTCCTACCTCTACCGAGCGAGGTGGCGCAGTGGTTAGACACTGGACTCGCATTCGGAAGGACGACGGTTCAATCCCGCGTCCGGCCATCCTGATTTGGGTTTTCCGTGATTTCCCTAAATCAATCCAGGCAAATGCCGGGATGGTTCCTCTGAAAGGGCACGGCCGACTTCCTTCCCTAATCCGATGAGACCGATGACCACGCTGTCTGGTCTCCTTCCCCAAACCAACCAACCAACCATATTCCTACCTCTCTTTTGAACTACGATGGACGCACCGACTGTCTTCTCCGCAGCTGAACAATGCGAGTTGAAAAATCCGGAGGATAGCAACGATGGTGTCGTGACGTCGAGACATTTTGTCCTGAAACAAGACGGAAGCGCTCTTGAAAAGAAGGGTGGCTATTTCCTTTCCCATTCTGTTTGCTGACCTGCGAGAGCAAACTCTCCGTCAGTAACGATCTCACATTCAACGTGACGTAGTACGCCAGTGTCTCCCCATTGTTTGGTAGCGAGCCGTGAGAAAGGCCGGGAGTTTTGTGCGCCGACTACAGCGCTTGGCGGGTTGCCTGCCCTGCACATATCAGGGGCTCCCCGCGCCAGCTACGATCCGTTCAAAGCATCTCTAGTAAAAAATGGTTCAAATGGCTCTGAGCACTATGGGACAACATCTATGGTCATCAGTCCCCTAGAACTTAGAACTACTTAAACCTAACTAACCTAAGGACAGCACACAACACCCAGCCATCACGAGGCAGAGAAAATCCCTGACCCCGCCGGGAATCGAACCCGGGAACCTGGGCGTGGGAAGCGAGAACGCTACCGCACGACCACGAGATGCGGGCGCATCTCTGTTACTGGTATGGGAACGCAAATAGCGAATTGTTCGCCACATCCGACTTGTCACATATTGGCCAATGTATGAGCGAAAGGGCTTATGATTATAATCAAATTCTGTGACTGCGTCTGAAAAAATTAAAATTATGTTTAATGACCTACCACACTTTAAAAAAAGCACAATGGAGGAACAGCAAAACAAAATCATCAAGAATCATCGGAGAATGGATTAGTTGGAAAGCTGGGGAAAGCAAAGGAATGAAATCG
Organism: Schistocerca americana; assembly: GCF_021461395.2. Classification (NCBI taxonomy): domain Eukaryota; kingdom Metazoa; phylum Arthropoda; class Insecta; order Orthoptera; family Acrididae; genus Schistocerca; species Schistocerca americana. The sequence goes on from NC_060127.1 coordinate 202,222,892, forward strand.
AGAAAAAGTAAACTTGAATTGGCCTTCCAGCTAACAAAAAATACATACACAAAAAATCTCTTTCATGGGGGTCCACAATTACGCGTTACAAGATAGTGAATAAGACAGAAGCACTGTATGCAGCAGAAAAACTAAACATGAATTTTAAAGGGCAAATGGAGAAACTTGAGGTAAAGGAAAGAAAAAAAATTAAGAAAAATCATAGGACCAAAATTTCAAGACAATAAAATTATACACATCAAAAATAAAACTGTCTACAAGAAAACCGTAAAACTTTCAAATACTATGTGAAATAGGGGGATAAATTTTTATGGTCATTTTCTCAGAATAAATTCCAACAGATTAACTAAACAAGTCTTTGACCATTTCCGTAACCGCAAAACTGAACCCAACTGGTTTCAGGAAGCTGAAAAAGACCTAGTAGAATTAAAGTTTCAGAAAATTCACTTATCAATCGAACAGCTAAATTAATTACTAAAGATGAAAACGTAAGGTTCCAGGATAAATCTACACAAGAGTCCAAACCCTTTATCTCGGAAGAGGAGAGGAAAAGAAGGTCAGAAAGAATGAAAAAATACTAGGCCATAAGAAATTAACAACACGCAAAGAAATTATTGATCCAGCGTACCCCAAAGATGGTGAAACAACAGAAGAAGAAGAGGAATCTACATGAATTAGTCAAGATACTACGACCACTGCCCACTGCGAGATGGAATGACACCTGATGGCGTTTGAGGACTTGACGACTTGACGCAGTAAGGAAAATACAGGTAAAAAAAAAAAAAAAACCAAATTATTAGAATATGACAGAAACTGGTAGATGTGATGTACATTCACTACTGGCCATTAAAATTGCTACACCACGAAGATCACATGCTACAGACGCGAAATTTAGCCGACAGGAAGAAGATGCTGTGATATGCAAATGATCAGCTTTTCAGAGCATTCACACAAGGTTGGCGCCGGTGGCGACACCTACAACGTGCTGACATGAGGAAACTTTCCAACCGATTTCTCATACACAAACAACAGTTGACCGGCGTTTCCTGGTGAAACGTTGTTGTGATACCTCGTGTAAGGAAGAGAAATGCCTACCATCACGTTTCCGACTTTGATAAAGGTGGGACTGTAGCCTATCGAGATTGCGGTTTATCGTATCGCGATATTGCTGCTCGCCTTGGTAGAGATCCAATGACTGATAGCAGAATATGGAATCAGTGGTTTCAGGAGGGTAATAGGGAACGCCGTGCTGGATCCCAACGGCCTCGTATCACTAGCAGTCGAGATGACAGGCATCTTATCCGCATAGCTGTAACGGATCGTGCAGCCACGTCTCGATTCCTGAGTCAACAGATGGGGACGTTTGAAAGACAACAACCATCTGCATGAACAGTTCGACGACGTTTGCAGCAGCATGGACTATCAGCTCGGAGACCATGGTTGCGGTTACCCTTGACGCTGCATCACAGACAGGAGCGCCTGCGATGGTGTACTCGACGACGAACGTGGGTGCACGAATGGAAAAACGTCATTTTTTCGGATGAATCCAAGTTCTGTGTACAGCAACATGATGGTCGCATCCGTATTTGGCGATATCGAGGTGAACGCACATTGTAAGCGTGTATTCGTCATCGCCATACTGGCGTATCACCCGGCGTGATGGTATGGGGTTCCATTGGTTACACGTCTCGGTCGCCTCTTGTTCGCATTGACGGCACTTTGAACAGTGGACGTTACATTTCAGATGTGTTACGACCTGTTGCTGTACCCTTCATTCGATCCCTGCGAAACCCTTCATTTCAGCAGGATAATGCATGACAGCATGTTGGAGGTCCTGTACGGGCGGTTCTGGATACAGAAAATGTTCGTCTGCTGCCCTGGCCAGCACATTCTTCAGATCTCTTACCAATTGAAAACGTCTGGTCAATGGAGGCCGAGCAACTGGCTCGTCACAATACGCCAGTCACTGCTCTTGATGAACTGTGGTATCGTGATGAAGCTGCATGGGTAGCTGTACCTGTAAACCCCATCCAAGCTCTGTTTGACTCAATGCCCAGGCGTATCAAGGCCGTTATTATGGCCAGAAGTGTTTGTTCTGGGTACTGACTTTTCAGGTTCTATGCACCCAAATTGCGTGAAAATGTAATCACATGCCAGTTGTAGTATAATATATTTGTCCAACGAATACCCGTTTATCAGCTGCATTCCTTTTTGGTGCAGCAATTTTGATGGCCAGTAGTGTATAAAGACAAACAAATTACTGGATGATGAATTCAAGAGAAAGAGCTCCAAAAATTGAGCAAGTCAGTAACGTGTCGATCCACATCTGGTCCTTACGCAGGCAGTTATTCGGCTTGGCATTGATTGATAGAGTTGTTGGGTGTTCTCCTGAGGGATGCCGTGCCAGATTCTGTCCAACTGGCGCGTTACATCGTCAAAACCAGGAGCTGGTTGGAGAACACTAAACATAATGCTTCAGACGTTCTCAACTGGGGAGAGATCCGGCGACGTTGCTGGCCAGGGCACGGTTTGCCAGGCCTGAAGACAAGCAGCAGAAACTCTCGCAGTGTGCAGGCGAACATTTTCTTGCCGAAATGTATGACCAGGATGGCTTCCCCTGAGGGGTAACAAAATGGGTCGTAGAATATTGTCGACGTACCAGTGTGCTGCGGATGACAACCAAAGGGTCCAGCAATGACACGAACTGCCACCACAGACCATCAATCCTGGTTGTCGGGGCGTATAGTGGGCGACAGTTGCACTGGTAGTCCATCGCTGCCTGGGTCATCTCCAGACACGTCTTCGCTGATCATCATTGATCAGTTCTGAGGTGGAACTCACCACTGAAGGCAATTATACTCCAGTCAATGAGATTCCAGGTCGACTAGACTACAAACGGGCTTGTCGGCGTACAGAAGTCAATGGTGATGATGATGATGAGGTCCGATACTCCGAGGAGCGTAGGGGACGATGCAGGAGACCCGCACCGCCGACTATGCAAGGTCCTAGCGGAGGTGGTTTGCCATTGCCTTCCTCCGACCGTAATGGGGATGAATGATGATGATGAAGACATCACAACACCACCCAGTCATCTCGAGGCAGGGAAAATCCCTGACCTCTTCGGGAATCGAGCCCGGGATCCCGCGCGCGGGAAGCGCGAACGCTACCGCAAGACCACGAGCTGCGGACGAATCAGTGGTGGTCGGCACAAGCGGGGCCGTTAGCTCAGCCTGGTAATGGTCCTTGTGACATTGGAGCATCAGTTGCACGTCAGATCATAGACAATGACGAATCAGGAGCTCTGAGTGCCTCTGATGATTGCTATTTCCGTATGTTCTGTCGTCTCTCTAGGTCGAACATTTCCTTATTGACGCTGTGGTCGGCCGTGGTTGACCCCTACAACGTCGAACGGTGGCGTCGTACTTATTCAGATGCTGAGCGATTTGCCGATTAGTCTAACCGGGGTCTTGAGCCCAACTTCATGTCCTCTCAGGTGCTGACGCCGTTGTATATTGTTCAAGTTCCTGTCCGACTGAGTACACAGAATGAAACTCGCGAAGACTTTAAGGCCTGTTTACCAGCAGTGCTAGCTGCGCGATGAAAGTGTGCTGCAGCATCACACATCCATCCATCGCCCGCTAAAGTTTATACGAGGGTAAGTCAATTATTATCCGCAAAGTAGTTATAAAATTTTATTGTAATCAAATAGGAAACTTAAAAGAACATCATTTTTCGACACAGTCTCCTTGCGTTTCAACGCACTTGGTCCATCGTTGTAGAAGCTTCCTGATGTCCTCATAAAAGAATGTCCCCGGTTGAGCTGCGAGCCATGAATGCACCGCTTCTTTCACTGCTTCGTCCGAGGCAAATCGACGGCCCCTTAATGCGTGTTCGAGTGGACCAAACAAGTGATAGTCGAAAGGGGCTAGATCGGGACTATATGGAGCATAATCCTGTAATTCAAATTTGATTTCCAGGAGCGTTACTGCAGTGTGGGCAGCAGTATGCGGACGGGCATTGTTGTGCAACAAAACAACAATCATTGGCGTTTGCCGGCCTCAGCCTGGCAATAAGCATCTCACTGCAACGTGCACTGTTTACTGTTGTGCCCCTTTCCCCATATTATTCCAGTTCTGGACCTTGTGCGTCCCAAAAAGTAGTAAGCATCAGTTTTCCTGAGGACGGTTGGGTCTTGAACTTTTCCTTGCACGGCGAAATTGGATGTTTCCATTCCATACTCTGCCGTTTACTCTCCGGCTCGTAATGATGGAGCCACGTTTCGTCAGTGTCAGTTAGACCGTCAGAGAGAGCGCATCGCTAGCTCCTGCTACTACACAGTTCGCTTTTTAAGTATTTTTACGAGCTTCAAACAGGAGGAGTGCAGTAATGGAAAGGAACTGTGATTGTTGTGTACAGATGCGAGCTGAGCTGGCGACCCTTCGCTCACAGCTTCGGGCTGCGTCGGCTTCCGTCACACAGCTTGAGGCTGCTGCCGAGGGGCGTCACTGTGGAGGGGTGGGGTGGGGGGGTCGGACGCGGGGATGCGAGGGACGTCGAGCACATCCCACGTGTCCTCCGATCCGTCCACTGCCGTGGGCGCCCCGGGTACTGCCTGCACTGTGGTTGACCCCTCACCCGTGGTTGAGTAGGAGATAATTCCAAAGTCTGGCAGGCAGCGGAAAACTTTCTGAGGGGCCGATCATAGGGCCTCCCCGGTTCGTCTGACGAACAGGTTTCTGGCGTTGTCTGTGGCTGTCGATGTCTCTGAGCTGGATGCAGTCCTCCACCCCGTTCCAGAGGAAGCTTCTCGGCGCGCAAGGTCTGGGCATTCACAGAGGGTGGGTTTGCTGGTAGTTGGGAGCTCCAACGTTAGGCGCGTAATGGGGCCCCTTAGGTAGCCAGTGAGCACTCCGTGTCCATTGCGGGGGGAGTCATTCTGGATGTGGAAAGGGTGCTTCCGGATGCCATGAAGAGTACAGGGTGCAGCCAAATGGAGGTGTTGGCTCATGTCGGTACCAATGACGTGTGTCGCTTTGGATCGGAGCAGATTCTGTCTGGTTTCGGGCGGCTAGCGGAAATGGTAAAGACTCCCAGTCTTGCTTCCGAGGCATAAAACATCATCCGAAATTGTACTGAATGCTTTCTCAGAAAATTATTTTGAACAGTTAGTTCATGAGCCCACTCGAAGCGTAAATGGTTGCGAAAGCATAGTCGACCTTTTAGCAACAAATAATCCTGGACAAATAGTGACAGTTATCACGAATACAGGGATTAGCGACCACAAGGCAGTTGCTGCTAGGCTGAATACCATAACACCTACAACCATAAAAAAGAAACGCAAAGTATATCTATTTAAAAAAGCTCATAAAAATGCTCTTAACGCCTTCTTAAGAGACAGTCTTCACTCCTTCCGATCTGATCATGTAAGTATAGAAAAGTTGTGCGATGTTTTCAGAGAGACAGTATCAACAACAACTGAGAGATATATACCACATAAATTAGTAAGTGATGGTACTGATCCCCCATGGTACACAAAGTGGGTCAGACCACCGTTGCAGAAGCAACGAAAAAAGCATGCCAGATCTAAAAGAACGCGATATCCCCAAGATTGGCAAAGTTTTACAGAAGTTCGAAATATGGCGCGTACTTAAATGCGAGATGCTTTTAATAATTTCCACAACGAAATTCTGTCTCGAAATCTGGCAGAAAACCCAAAGAGATTCTGGCCATACATAAAGCTCACCAGTGGCAAGACACAATCAATACTTTCACTGCGCGATAACAACGATGAAGTCATTGATGACAGTGCCAGTAAAACAGAGTTATTAAACACGGTTTTCCGAAACTCCTTCACCAAAGAAGACGAAGTAAATATTCGTGAATTCCAATCAAGAACAACCGCAAAGATCAGAAACATAAAAGTAGATATCCTCGGTGTAACTAAGCAGCTTAAATCACTAAATAAAGGCAAGGCCTCCGGTCCAGATTGTATACCAGCCAGGTTCCTCTCAGAGAATGCTGATAAAATAACTCCATATTTAGCAATTATATACAACCACTCTCTCACAGAAAGATCCGTACCTAAAGACTGGAAAATTGCTCAACTCTCACCAATACCTAAAAAGGGAAGTAGAAGTAATCCGCTGAATTACAGGCCTATATCACTAACGTCGATTTGCAGTAGGGTTTTAGAACATATACTGAATTCGAACATTATGAAGTATCTCGAAGAAAACGATTTATTGACATATAGTCAGCACGGATTCAGAAAATATCCTTCTTGTGAAACACAAGTAGGTCTTTACACTCATGAAGTAATAAGTGCTATCGATAGGGGATGTCAAATTGATCCCATATTTTTAGATTTCCAGAAGGCTTTCGACACCGTTCCTCACAAGCGTCTTTTAATCAAACTACGTGCCTATGGAGTATCGCCTCGGTTGTGCGACTGGATTCGTGATTTCTTGTCAGAAAGGTCACAGTTCGTAGTAATAGAAGGAAAGTCATCGAGTAAAACAGAAGTAATATCCGGCGTTCCCAAAGGAAGTGTTATAGGCCTTCTATTGTTCCTGATCTGTATTAACGACGTAGGAGACAATCTGAGTAGCCGTCTTAGATTGTTTGCAGATGATGCTGTCATTTACCGTCTTGTAAAGTCATCAGATGATCAAAACGACTTGCAAAATGATTTAGATAAGATATCTGTATGGTGCGAAAAGTGGCAATTGACACTGAATAAAGAAAAGTGTGAAGTTATTCACATGAGTACTAAAAGAAATCCGCTAAGTATCTATTACACGATGTCACACAAAGATCACATAGACAATGTTGTGGGTAGAGCAAAATCATTGGCAGAACACTTAGAATGTACAACAGGTCTACCAAAGAGACTGCTTACACTACGCTTGTCCGCCCTATTCTGGAGTACTGCTGTGCGGTGTGGGATCCGCATCAGGTGGGATTGACAGATGACATCGAAAAAGCACAAAGAAGGGCAGCTCGTTTTGTATTATCGCGAAATAGGGGAGATAGCGTCACAGACATGATACGTGAATTGGAGTGGCAATCATTAAAACAAGGGCGTTTTTCGTTGCGACAGGATCTTCTCACGAAATTTCAATCACCAGTTTTCTCTTCCGATTGCGAAAACATTCTGTTGGCACCCACCTACATAGGGAGAAATGATCATCACGATAAAATAAGAGAAATCAGGGCTCGCAGAGTAAAATGTAAGTGCTCGTTTTTCCCGCGTGCCCTTCGAGCGTGGAACGGTAGGGAGACAGCTTGAAAGTGGTTCATTGAACCCTCTGGCAGGCAATTTAATGTGAATATCAGAGTAGTCAGGTAGATGTAGATGTCACCAGTAATGATCCTGTCTAAGAAGTTGTACCGTTCGTTACCATAGCGATGCAAATGTTTTTTGCAGATGTCCAAGCGGCTGCCCCCGCCGGAGGATCGAGTCCTCCCTCGGGCACGGGTGTGTGTGTTGTCCTTAGTGTGAGTTAGTTTGATTTAGTTTTAATGTAATCGTATGGCTAGGGACCCCCGTCGGGCAGACCAATCGCCGGGTGGCGGTCTTTCAATTTGAGGCCACTTCGGCGACCTGCAGTAGATGATAGGATGACAATGAGGGCAGCACAACACCCAGTCCCTGGGTGGAGAAAATTCTCCGACCCAGCCGGGAATCGAACCCGGGCCCAGAGGATTGACAATCCGTCACGCCGACCATTCAGCTATCGGCGGCGAACAGCTAAATTAAGTAGTGCGTGCGCTTAGGGATCGATGATCTTAGCAGTTTGGTCCCGTAAGACCTTACCACAAATTTCCAAAATGTCCAAGCGCGTCTGTTTATGGAACTGTGTGAGTTGTTTTGGAACCCATCTTCACAAACTTTATGAAACCCAAGTCTGTTCTGGATGATTTCGTAGGCAGGAACGTGACTAATTTGCAGACGGCGTGCCACTTCGTCATTAGTTAATCGTGTGTCTAAGAGAATCCTTTCACGAGAACGCTCAATGGGTTCTTCATTTCTGGCGGTAAGCGGTCGTCCGGCTCCTTCATCGCGCGTAACACTTGAGCGACCCTTTCGGAATTTTTCAATCCATTCGTGGACACTACACTGTGGCAAAACACTGTTCCCGTACAGTACCGTAAGTCTTCGATGAATGTCGGCCCCTGATACGCCTTCCGACCACAAAAAAACGGATCACTGAACGTTGTTCTTCTTTGGTGCAAATAGACAGCGGAGAAGCCGTGATTAACAGCACGGCAGTGACAACGAAACCAACCTAGCAGGTAGAAAACTGCAAAGATGTAACAACAAATAAACAAAGTATGCGCCATCAACGTAAAACGACAGTACTACCAAAATAAACAAAAATATAACTAAATTGCGGATAATAATCGACTTACCCTCGTACTTCTACATCTTCCCGTGCGTACCTGTTCGAAGATCAGTTTTTGACCAATTTGCACAACTACTTCGTTGCACGCATCGCGATCGACTCGCACTGCAGTGGTCATTACTCTTAAGTCTTTTCCCGCTCACCTGATCCTGCTCTACACAACACTGAGTGGGGAGCGCGGCCCCCGTTCTGGCCAAGGGCACTTCTCACAAGACGTGAAACAGGGCGTCTATCTGGCGTGATCCGTCTGCGACCACGCCAAGTGTCGGGGGATCGAACTCCCGAGCTTTTTCCCAAGCTTTCTACACTACTGGCCGTTAAAATTGCTACACCAAAAACAAATGCAGATGATAAACGGCAATTCATTGGACAAATATATTATACTAGAACTGACATGTCACGTAGTAACGGCCTTGATACGTCTGGGCATTGAGTCAAACAGAGCTTGGATGGCGTGTACAGGTACAGCTGCCCATGCAGCTTCAACACGATACCACAGTTCATCAAGAGTAGTGACTGGCGTATTGTGACGAGCCAGTTGCTCGGCCACCTTTGACCAGACGTTTTCAATTGGTGAGCGATCTGGAGAATGTGCTGGCCACTGCAGCAGTGTAACATTTTCTGTATCCAGAAAAGGCCCGTACAGGTCCTGCAACATGCGGTCGTGCATTATCCTGCTGAAATGTAGAGTTTCGCAGGTATCGAATGAAGGGTACAGCGACGGGTCGTAACACATCTGAAATGTAACGTCCACTGTTCAAAGCGCCGTCTATGTGAACAAGAGGTGACCGAGATGCGTAACGAATGGCACGCCATACCATCACGCCGGGTGATACGCCAGTATGGCGATGACGAATACACGCTTCCAATGTGCGTTCACCGCGATGTCGCCAAACTCGGGTGCGACCATCATATTGCTGTAAACAGAACCTGGATTCATCCGAAAAAATGACGTTTTGCCATTCGTGCACCCACGTTCGTCGTCGCGTACACCATCGCATGCGCTCCTGTCTGTGATGCAGCGTCAACGGCAACCACAGCCATGGTCTCCGAGCTGATAGTCCATGCTGCTGTAAACGTCGTCGAACTGTTCGTGCACATGGTTGTTGTCTTGCAACCGTCCCCATCTGTTGACTCGGGGATCGAGACGTGGCTACGCGATCCGTTACAGGCATGCGGATAAGATTCCTGTCATCTCGACTGCTAGTGATACGAGGCCGTTGGGATCCAGCACGGTATTCCGTATTACCCTCCTGAACCCACTGATTTGATATTCTGCTAACAGCCATTGGATCTGGACCAACGCGAGCAGCAATGTCGCGATACGATAAACCGCAATCGCGATAGGCTACAATCCGACCTTTATCAAAGTCGGAAATTTGATGGCACGCATTTCTCCTCGTTACACGAGGCATCACAACAACTTTTCACCAGGCAACGCCGGTCAACTGCTGTTTGTGTATGACAAATAGGTTAGAAACTTTCCTCATGTCAGCACGTTGTAGGTGGCGCTACCGGCGCCAACCTTGTGTGAGCGCTCTGAAAAGCTAATCATTTGCATATCACAGCATCTTCTTCCTGTCGGTTAAATTTCGCGTCTGTAGCACGTCGTCTTCGTGGTGTAGCAATTTTGATGGCCAATAATATATGCATCCGCAGCTCGTGGTCATGCTCTCGCATCCCGCCTAGTACGGCGGTGCGGGTCTGCCGCATCGTTCCCCTACGGTGCTCGGAGTATGGGACCTCACCATCATCATATATGTATATGTATGTGGGGGGGGGGGGGGGTGGAGGGTGTCTGTGTGTGTGTTTAAATTTATCACTTCTGTACTATTAACGCTGTTCGCAATAAATTTCACAGAGAGTAGTCATATTTGTCGCTAAGTGAACTTACAAAGTTATATCACGGTACCGCGTATCGTTCAGGAGATATGACGTCGTAAACACTGAGACGTGTGAGAAAATCATGTATCGTGCGTGAAGGTTTAATATATTTATTCTTTACTACCAAGACACTTCTGCAGTCGAGTCAACTTAAGAAAATCTTTGACGCCTGGCAGCTCTTTTGACAGCTTTCAACCATCAAGCGCAAGCGGCGAAAACAGTTGCCGTCTACAGAGCTGTGGAGAGGTGTTGCCGTAGAGACGTTCACAAAATGGCGTCGTAGACACGCGAACCAGCTGCGCCGAGCGTGCAGAGACTGCCTGGGATCATCTCACACCGACCCAACTACATAATTTCAAACATGTTTTCACGAAAATATGGATGTGATTTTTTTTCGATATTTCACCAAAGCACACTTTATTTTTTGTTTGAGATTCTAATAGAAAATCGTCAAAATGAATACCCACGCAGTATCGGGTTTGTCAGCTGGTTGTTAATAAATATTGATCGTGTGCAACTTGCGATATTATTTGACTGGTAACTTGACGCGTTGTCTTGGTGGGTATCCTGTGTGCTGGAGGGACTCCACGCTACTGGGCCACCGTGTATGCGCTGTCCGCTGTTGGCAGACGTGTACTGCTTAGGGCGAAACTATTGCTGGGCGTAGGGAGACACTAGGAAGTAATGAGACGGTGGAGAGAGTTCGCAGCGGTCCAAGTACAGAGCGCGGCGCTGGGGTTCAGAAGTTGAGCAGCAGTACTGCAGAGCCAGTCACTCAGCTGCGGCGGCCAGCCCCGCTGTCCGAGAGTAGTTACGGTGAGCCTGAGTTGCGGCAGTCTCTGTGCGATAACCGGACTCGGCTACACAGCTGGTGTACTGAGTACACGAGCCTAGCGACTAACCAGCATACGCCCATTCACTGTGTCCGTTTAGGGTAAATGAATTTTCATACCAAAATACTGTTCAATATTTTGTGTTAGAAGGAGTTAGTTAAACTATGTGATCGAAAGTATCCGGACACCTGGATGACAATGACTTACAAGCTCGTGGCCCCATCCATCGGCAATGGTGGAATTTAGTATGGTGTTGGCCCACTGTTAGCCTTGATGACAGCTTCCATTCTCGCAGACGTACTTTCAATCAGGTGCTGGAAGGTTTCTTGAGGAATTGTAAGGTGTCAGGCAAATCCAACACCTTCAATGAAAACCCCGACACGATAAGCAAATACGGCAGTATGTCACATAGCTCCGAATAAATCCTGACATTAAATTAACCAAAGTAATACGATTCACGAGTGAGCAAATGGAATACCACAGACTAACACAAGAACGCCTAAATGCATGTCATACCTTCCCACCGTGAAACAGACGCAGTTCTGAGTGAAGAAACTAGAACACAAGCCGAGAGCAGAACCGTGTTAAGCTAGAAGGCCCTACGATAAGGGACGCTCACCCACAAAAACGTCTGACCGCCAGGACCACCCCCCAGCCCATGTTAAAAGATAGAGCCCTCCAGAAGAACAGTATAGATCTTACGATAACACTAAAAGGGCCACACCAGCTGCAAGAGACTTTTTGCGTCTCTGTTACGTTGCAAACATTAAAAACATTGCCCCACCACGAAAAGTATAACGTTTCCCATTGGATAGACAGAATTTTTGTAGGCGGAGCTTAAGGTTAACATTGAGACCCTGACTGGTCAGATGAAAACACAGCCAGATAGTTTTTTTAAACCATCTTTGGTAGATTGTAGTAAGGAGAAGTCAGGAAAGAGTTGCTTCCGAGACGGCGAGGTGAGCGGACCTGTGCTGCCCGTCGCCCCCTGACGAACACCGACAAGGTAATGAACACACGCGATGCCGCATAACAGCGTATGAGGCTTCACTCAGAACTGCAGAAGTCTCATCTGTTACATCCCCTTTTTACGAAATACTAGTGTCGATCGTCAATTAAAACTCATGGTATTCACATTTGCTACTTGAAGTTAAAATCTGAAAAGCGATGATTTTTCTGTTATATAATTATTGAGAAGCCACATCAGCCACTGTAACTTACAACAAGTTAAATAAGTAATTAAAGATAATTGAGGGTCACTGTAGATCATTTGGATAGTTATCTCTTTTATGAAACTTAACTTAACCTAGATTATAGATGTGATATGGCATAGGTCATCCTTCGATCCATTGTGGAACTTCGAAACCCATTCAGGGAATATTCGTTCACATTTTTGTTGAACGCAGTTGGTTTTCATCATCCTGTATTAAAATATTTCCTTTTATCAATAGTGCAATCTATAAACAATGTTTTCTGAGTAGAATAAAATTTCCAATGGTAAACTTAACTGCTTTTTCGACGTTATTTTACCAGCTAACTAAAAATAGGAAAGCCTTGAACCCCTTCCACTAAATTTAGTTAGTATTAAGCTTATTTTACAGGGAGTACAGTGGAGCTGACGCTGAAATCATTAAGTATTTGGTTATATCATCGCTAGTCTCACTGAACTCTTCTGAATTCTACATGTCATGTGTGGTCTGGCGTCTCCTTACCAGCAACAGGTCCCAGGCTCAAACTAGTCAATTTCCTAAAAAACACGCTCAGAGCGTCGTTGCGCGAAAGTGGTAGGGAGACACGACTTAGAACAAACAGACACCACGCAGAATGTTAGAGAATTGCAGCCCATTCTTCACGGAGTGCTGCACTGAGGAGAGGTATCGATGTCGGTCGGCGAGGCCTGACATCAAGTCGACGTTCCAAAACATCCCAAAGGATTCAGGTAAGGACTCTGTGCAAGCCAGTCCATTACAGCGGTGTTATTGTCGTGTAACCACCCCGTCACAGGCCGTGCATTATGAACAGGTGCTCGATCGTGTTGAAAGATGCAGTCGCCATCCCCGAATTGCTCTTCAACAGTAGTAAGCAAGAAGGTGCTTGAAACATCAATGTAGGCCTGTGCTGTGATAGTGCCACGCAAAACAAAAAGGGGTGCAAACCCCTCCATGAAAAACACGACCACACCATAACACCACCACTTCCGAATTTTACTGTTGGCACTACACACGCTGGTAGATGACGTTCACCTGGCATTCGCCATACCCACACACTGCCATCGGATCGCCACATTGTGTACCGTGATTCATCTTTCCACACAACGTTTTTCCACTGTTCAATCGTCCAATGTTTACGCTCCTTACACCAAGCGAGGCGTCGTTTGGCATTTACCGGCTTGATGTGTGACTTACGAACAGCCGCTCGACCATGAAATCCAAGTTTTCTCACCTCTCGCCTGACTGTCATAGTACTTGCAATAGATCCTGATGCAGTCTGGAATTCCGGTGTGGTGGTCTGGATAGATCTGTGTCTATTATACATTACGACCCTCTTCAACTGTCGGCGGTGTACGTCAGTCAACAGACGAGGTCGGCCTGTACGCTTTTGTGCTGTACGTGTCCCTTCACATTTACACTTCACTATCAGATCGGAACAGTGATCCTTGGGATCTTTAAGAGTGAGGAAATCTCTCGTACAGACGTATGACACCAGTGACAACTAATCACTGACTACGTTCGAAGTCCGTGAGTTCCGCGGAGCGTCCCATTCTGCTCTCTCACGATGTCTAATGATTACTGAGGCCGCTGATATGGAGTACCTGGCAGTAGGTAGCAAACCAATGCACCTAATATGAAAAATGTATGTTCTGCTGGTGTCCGGATACTTTTGATCACATAGTGTATCTCGATGGGAAAAGTAACTCTTCAAAGCATTCAAAGTCTATTAGTTGAAGTTAAAATCATTCAGCGTTATTGAGTAATCTTTTCATTTCTTACCTTGTTTTATTGAATAAAATATTACGTGTACTGAAATGTTGTTTCTGTTAAATACCTTCCATTCCTATTCAAATAAAGTTTTGTGTAACTCCACTTAAGGATCTATGGTTAGGGCCTTGGAGGCCGCGTTACCCATTACAATTATTATAACTGCGCATACTAAAATCGTTAATTTAGATCTTGAAAGTACGACTGGATCACTATTAGTTTTCTGCGACTGGACAGCTTTTCGCAGGCAAAGTGTTCCGCAGCGTGTTGTATTCAGCCCCACACCAGTGAGTTTATTTTCTTTGATTAGCGAATGGACGATAGATTGAAGAATCGTTCCCATACACTTACAAAAGATTGTTCTTGCAATACCAAGAGGGTCCCGTCGACATGTTACACGTATAATTAACCTACACTTAGCGTAACTTGGTCCATACGATTATTTTTGTACCATGGGACGAGATAAGATTTGGAATAGCTCAGTAGGGATGATGTCCATCATTTTGTTCTGCTAGTTTTCTCTGCGACCCACCCACAAGTACACAATGCATAATGCAATTGGTTCTTTAAGGATATTTGTTAATGATTTGGTTTCCTCTGTAGATTTATTGTTTCATTTGTGTGATGTTGAGTAATATTAAACTGAGCAAATTTTGGATTTAGGGTGTCTATTCAGTAGTTAAATAGTCCCTGCTTCTTATCATTTAATACACTACTGGCCATTAAAATTGCTACACCACGAAGATGACGTGCTACGGACGCGAAATTTAACCGACGGCAAGAAGATGCTGCGATATGCAAATGATTAGCTTTTCAGAGCATTCACACAAGGTTGGCGCCGGTGGCGACACCTACAACGTGCTGACATGAGGAAAGTTTCCAACCGATTTCTCACACACAAACAGCAGTCGACCGGCGTTGCCTGGTGAAATTCTGTTGTGATGCCTCGTGTAAGGAGGAGAAATGCGTATCATTACGTTTCCGACTTGGATAAAGGTCGGATTGTAGCCTATCGCGATTACTGTTTATCGTATCGCGACATTGCTGCTAGCGTTGATCGAGAGCCAATGACTGTTAACAGAATATGGAATCGGTGGGTTCAGGAGGGTAAAACGGAACGCCGTGCTGGATCCCAACGGCTCCGTGTCACTAGCAGTCGAGATGACAGGTATCTTATCCGCATGGCTGTAACGGATCGTGCAGCCACGTCTCGATTCCTGAGTCAACAGATGGGGACGTTTGCAAGACAACAACCATCTGCATGAACAGTTGGACGACGTTTACAGCAGCATGGATTATCAGCTCGGAGACCACGGCTGTGGTTACCCTTGACGCTGCATCACAGACAGGAGCGCCCGCGATGGTGTACTCAACGATGAACCTGGGTGCACTAATGGGAAAACGTCATTTTCTCGAATGAATCCAGGTTCTGTTTACAGCATCATGATGGTCGCATCCGTGTTTAGCGACATCGCGGTGAACGCACATTGGAAGCGTGTATTCGTCATCGCCATACTGGTGTATCACCCAGGCGTGATGGTATGGGGTGCCATTGGTTACACGTCTCGGTCACCTCTTGTTCGCATTGACAGCACTTTGAACAGTGGACGTTACATTTCAGATGTGTTACGATCCGTGGCTCTACCCGTCATTTGATTCCTGCGAAACCCTACATTTCAGCAGGATAATGCACGACCGCCTGTTGCAGGTCCTGTACGGGCCTTTCTGGATACAGAAAATGTTCGACTGCTGCCCTGGCCAGCACATTCTCCAGATCTCTCACCAATTGAAAACTTCTGCTCAATGGTGGCCGAGCAACTGGCTCGTCACAATATGCCAGTCACTACTCTTGATGAACTGTGGTACCGTGTTGAAGCTGCATGGGCAGCTGTATCTGTACACGCCATCGAAGCTTTGTTTGACTCAATGCCCAGGCGTATCATGGCCGTTATTACGGCCAGAGGTGGTTGTTCTGGGTACTGACTCCTCAGGATCTATGCACCCAAACTTCGTGAAAATGTAATCACGTGTCAGTCCTAGTATAATATATTTGTCCAATGAATAGCCGTTTATCATCTGCATTTCATCTTGGTGTAGCAATTTTAATGGCCAATAGTGTAATTTTTCAAGATGGTTACCAATGGTTCGTTTGCGAGAGTCCTTTCGGATTTACCTGTTGAGCATAATTTTTCATTGTGTGTCTGTATAAATGGAGAGTGCTCTGATAAACCCGAAAGTCTGGATGGGACCAGCCATTAAATCCACTAATCGAGACGAAGTTCACCTCCAGCATCTCACAAGGTGACTCGACTCCACGAATAGAACAGCAAAGAGTGTCAGCTGAACAATGACAAGCTTGAACGGCACTATAGAGGAGGTAGATTTTGCTCCCAACAGACATTTAATAGCTGAAAAAAAGAATAGCATAGACCGTCGTCCTATGGACAGCCTCAGTCGACGTATTCGTGACCTCTTCCAACTGTTCAGACATTAGAAGTGAAATACTCCGTCATCGGAAAAAAATCTGGGATAATCCTGGCGTATCACCAAATCTCGGGGACCACAGTTCACAGTAAGGCCTTTCCATGGTCGCAATGGACTATAGTCCGTGCAATGTAGGAAGGCACGTCCGTGCGGAGAGGTGGAGCGATAGGGAACAGTGGAGGGGATGATGTTTGCGTAATCGTGGCGGCGGGGACCGGACAAGTAATGTCCACGTTGCCAAACCGTGCTGCTGCGGACACCAGTCTTACTGACTGCTAGCGGTTAATGGAGTGAGGGCACAGAATGGCTAAAACTTGGGCTGCCTTCCTGCACGATGTGGACTATTGTGCAAGATTCCCAAGGTGAAGCCGAGGGCATGGTGGAGTACTGTGACTTCAGTTTACTACACCCTGTAGTGACGGTCGAGAGAATGGCGGTCGTAGGCAGATGGTAGGGAGATCAGTCTTATAACTTCCTTTACGCAGTGCACGTCATCACCGTGTGGGGGCATTAAACCCCTGGGCAACAGAAAAATCCCTGGCCCTGGTAGCATCACTCATCTACAATTGAAACATCTCCAGCCAAAAAGGATCAACCAACTCTTCTTTACAGAGTGTTGGAAACTCGCCAAAGTCATTACCTGACCCAAGCCTGGGAAATATCAATTATTCTGACATAACCATCGACGCATGTCATACTCAGCTGGTTTGAAAAAAAAAATATCCTCGAAAACATTATACTTAGTTAACTTTCACTTTGAATTTCTAAGCCCTAGACGCACTATCATCCCACAGCAATTTGGCTTCCAGGAGAAACAGTGATGTGCACCAAGCTATGTGACTCAATGAGCACCTTTGCTCAGCCCGTGCATCAAACACAGCACCACAACTATGTTTGTAGATACAGAACAAAATGTTTGAAAAAATATATCACTTCAGGCTTATTTATACCTTTTTGCGACACGACTGCCCGCGGCATTTCGTGCACATTTTACTTTCGTTTATGAAAGACGGATAATTTTATGTGACTGTTGAGAAGTCCAACAGCCAACTAAAAGAAATTAAAGCTGGAGTTCCCCATGGCTCTATAATGGGTCCAATCCTATATTTTGTTTTTACGAATGACATTCGCAGTAACCAAGGGGGTGGGTGGGAAACTCTCGTTGTTTGCGGACAGTGTTGCCATTTACAGAAACAGTCCCCATCTCCACTTCATGTTACGGAAACTGCAACAGCCCCTGGAAGACATTCAACGCTGGGTACTCCTCTGAAAGATGTTAACGTCAATTAAGTCCAGGTCATCCTGTTCACAAACAAACAGATAACTCAAAATTTTGCTATTGCCGCAGCTGGAACGCCACTCCCATGGAAGAAAAGCGTCAAATACTTCGCCCCTGGAGTGGCCGTGTGGTTCTGGGCGCTACAGTCTGGAACCGAGCGACCGCTACGGTCGTAGGTTCGAATCCTGCCTCGGGCATTGATGTATGATGTCCTTAGGTTAGTTAGGTTTAATTAGTTCTAAGGTCTAGGTGACTGATGACCTCAGAAGTTAAGTGGCATAGTGCTCAGAGCCATTTTTGAACTTCGCCCCTGTTATCGATGCGAAACAAACATTAAAAAGTCACATTCAGTAGATTTGTAAAAAAGGAAATCATCCATTATTCCAAATGTACCCTCTCACCAAAGACAATTCGCGCGACATTATAAAACCTGAAATTACCCGTAGCTTTTCTCCTATCAATGTTGACTTATGGATCCGAAATTTGGTCGGCGTCTGCTGACACCAACTTCAAGAAGGCTCAAATCATCCTAAATAAATTCCTTTGTGTAGCACGCAGTTATCTGCATAACTCTATCCTACACAGCGATTTCCATGTTCTGAAAATTCATATCTCTAATCAAAGGCTAGGTCGATAAATTTTGCACCAAGATTGAACAACTAATTAACCCCTAAGGCCAAATCTACCATATTCCAAGACACAAATGCCCCTTGATGATCGTGCAACGCCAATTTACTTTGTGATTACCTTGATATTGTAATGGTGATGCATTAAGTTGTTCTGAAAGCGGTGCTGATATTTAAGACTATAAAAGCGGGTTAAAAGCTGTGAGCAATCTGGGGAAGTTAACCTTGCATTACTGAGCAACTGTTTCACAAGGTACCCAGCCTAGCTTACCAAATTCCCAACCAGACTAACATTAATTATAATCTTTTGATAGTCATCTTACGACAACCGGCGATTCATAACTAAACTGGCACCTTATTTAGGATTGAGAAAAAGTGAGTTTGAAATCTTACGGAACACATCAAATATGGATCCAAGATTGGAAGACTGCGTACAACACTGCATTCATAAAATAACACACGAAGAACGTTGAAACATATGCAAGAGGAAATTAACCACAACCAACCAATTCAATTTTCACTCAAAGAAGTTACGTTCGTAGCGCAGTCCTGTCCGTCATGAAATTACCACACACTGGTATACTAAATTCATACTAATTCTCTGTGAAATCTTCCCGAAAAGAATAGCTGAGGGCTACTTTGATGATTACACCACATGCTTCACGTGGTCAACTTGATTTACACAAAAAGTGTAACTCCACAATAATTTTGATAATTAAAATAAATTAGATCGAAAAGCAATTTACAAAAGAAAAACCTCGAACTGGTTACTATCGTCTTACTATTAACCTGATGGGTTAAACAATTGTATAAGCACGTGGTACTGGTCTCACAAAGGACACCGCACGTGGGTTGAACATAAAGAAAAGTTGCTATATTGAAAAATATTGTCAAGACGAGACGTTATAATCTCACGCACATTCGCATTGAAGATTGATGATGCTAGTTAGAGTTACTGATCAACACGTGGTTCCACTTTACTCACAAAGTAGTGACAAAGCAACTATCGGAATATATTCTGAACTTCACACTCGAATTACACTGCGCTGCAATTTAAGATAACATTAGATATTTTAGAGCTAAACGTGAAATAAAGGCGATTAAATTTTCAGTTAGGCTGAACTTAAGAAATCCATTGTCCTACGGACTTAGCAGACACGCGCTTAGCCGGAGATCTTACCACTTCAGACGCTCTCCGCGGACAGACTGACGTGGTCCCTTCCTGAGGGTGGCTCACAAATACAAACGGAAGTGGCCAGAGAGGCAGCTTCCTATACCAACATGACAAGGGACGGACAGGACCATACTAAGGATAGAAAGCTCTTTGCTTTTAGAAAGCGTAGCTACCTGTTCCGACGCTGGTCCTACTGTTCTCTAGCAGACAGGCTTGTCTGCTACCACCGAGCATGCACCTAGAAACACATTTGCTCATTCATCCTCTCACACAGAAGGGCAGGGGGATGACTGTATCTTATCATATACAGTATATAAAAGAAAGCGGATGTAGGTTCCGTATGAGACTGTGTGACATGAATTACATATAAACTGTGTTTTAAAGTGTAGTAGTGTGATAGGTCGTTCTTGTTTATGTGTAAAAGTAACACGTTCCACTGCTCAGTCTCCTCCTAGATAGAGTCAGAAACACCACAGTAAATTTAGAAGAGGAATTTATTCCGTAAATGACAACAGATTTTAGAAATTAACATGAAAGGAATCCAACAGAGACGTTTCACTACACAAACGTTAAACTTCACCACAAAGCTTATGTGGAAATACAATCGTGTCGTCCTGGAGCTTTTACAAAGTGGTAGCTCGAACAGTTTATACTGCGCGGTCGGCCCGGCGGATAGTCATCGCCTCAGTAAGGAGAAGCTGATTATCTTCGGAAGTTTGCGTTTCAGCTCAGATTTGATGCGACCTGACAACGGAGATGTTTTTGCCACGCTCCATTGGCTACACTCCCTGATCCCAAACGCCATGGATGAAACATCACAGCCGCCAGCACTGAGATGACAAAAGCCATGGAATGCCTCCTATTATCGCATCGGACCTCCTCACGGCTGGCGACGTGGCACGGACTCAACGAGTCTCTGGAAGTCCCCTGCAGAAATATAGGGCCAAGTTGCCTCTACAGCCGTCGAAGATATCGCCGGTGCAGGATTTTGCGCACAAGCAGGCCTCTCGATTGTGTGAAATAAATGCCCGATGGGTGGCCAAATTGTTCGCTCGAACTGTTCACAATGTTCTTCAAACCAGTCGTGAAGAGTTGTGGGGTGGTGACATGGCGCCTTGTCATCCGCAAGACATCTATGGAAACATGAAGGCCGTGAATGGCTGCAAATGGTCTGCAAGTAGCCGAACATAACGACTTCCAGTCAATGACCGGTTCAGTTGGAACAGAAGGCCCAGCTCATTCCATGCAAACATAGTCCACGCCACCATCGACAGCCCACGAGCCTGCACAGTGCCTTACTGACAGCTTGGGAAAGCTTCGTGGTGTGTGCACCAAACTCGAACCTTAATGGAAGTCGGGACTCACCTGACCAGATCTCAGTTTCCCAGTCGTGTAGTGCCTAGCTGATATGGTGACGAGCCTAGGAGAGGAGCTGCAGGCGATGGCGCCCCATTAGCGAAATCATTCGCGTCGGTCGTCTGCTGCGACAGCGCATTAACCTAAAGGACACGTTCGTTGTACGCCTCACATTGGTTTCTGCGGTTATTTTACAACGATCCTAGTGTTTTTAAAGCCTTCCGAACCTAGGGCGGAAAGTATGCTGGGGTGGCTTACAAATTTTTACTACTGTTAAGAATTTTTAAATCTATGGAATAGTCAGCCACACTATCAGGTCATTTTTTTAATAATTTTATTATTTCAAATAATTAGATGATGGGAAAAATTACATTAAAGAAAAGTAAAGCAAGTTAAAACTTTGATATTTATATTAAAATTTATCAGTGTTCAATAAAACGTATAACACATGCTAAGTCTGCCTCAAAGCTGGTGCCTTATTTACTGTTGCGAAGTAATAAGGAAAAGTGTTACTCAGAGGGGGTACAATTAGCATAAAACGTGATTTTCAAAGAATAGGAAACAAAGAATAGGAAACAGGATAGGATACCACATTCAAACAAGCACACAAAGATAGTTCAAGGGTACACAAAAAAGGAACTGAACCATCACCAATCTATTCTAGTTAAGCAAAGAAATTCCGCTCCTGGCGTAATAGTGTTCCCATTGGATAACCACACACTTGTATTGGGAGTTCAGACAAAGGTCACGTGTTTCGATATAGCCACAATCTTACCAAAATGCTCTATAAAAATCGCTCTAGAAATTGTGAAATAGGAAAACTGCTCGCGATAGTGATTAATTAACATCTACATCTACATGGATACTCTGCAAATCACATTTAACTGCCTGGCAGAGGGTTCATCGAACCACCCTCAAAATTCTCTATTATTCCAATCTCGTATAGCGCGCGGAAAGAATGAACACCTATATCTTTTCGTACGAGCTCTGATTTCCCTTATTTTATCGTGGTGATCGTTCCTCCATATGTAGGTCGGTGTCAGCAAAATATTTTCGCATTCGGAGGAGAAAGTTGGTGATTGGAATTTCGTGAGAAGATTCCGTCGCAACGAAAAACGCCTTACTTTTAATGATGCCCAGCCGAAATCCTGTATCATTTCTGTGACAGTCTCTCCCATATTTCGCGATAATACAAAACGTGCTGCCTTTCTTTGAACTTTTTCGATGTATTCCGTCAGAATACCCGAAATATTATGCAAAAGAGCAGCTGAGGGCTAGTTTTGTTACTACAGCACATGTTCCACGTGAACATGTACATTTACAGAAAATGTGTAATTCCACAACGATTTTAATGACGAAATGAAATCCAAACACATTAGTTACAAAAGAAATTTCCGAACTGCGTTAATAACGGCACAGTATTGACCTGATGGCTCAAACAATTTCACGGGCACGTGGTACTGCTACTACAAAGCACACACCACGTGGGTTGAACACAAAGATAAATTATTAGTTTCAAGAATTTCAACGAGAGAACACACTTATACGCACATTCACACTAAAGAGCGATCATTTTAATCAGAATTACGTCTCATGACAATGTGCTTCCACTTTTCTTTATTGGAGTGGAAACAAAGCAACTACAGCAATGAATTCCGAAACCAACACTGAAGTCGCACTGCATCCCCATTTAAAATAAGATATAAAATATTTTCGATGTAGATCTGTGAGAAAAGTAATTGTTATTTCAGTTAGGCTGAAAACTTAAGAATTTCATTGTCGTTCGGACTGACCAAACACTGGCTTACCCGGAGATGTTATCACTTGAGAAACTGCACACAGACTGACTAGCGAGAGCCCTGTCCGAATGTGTCCCACAGATACAACAGGGAGTGACCAGAGGGGTAGCTTCCTTTACCAACCTGACAAGGGACGGACAGAAACACACCAAGGAGACAAATCTCTTTGCCTTAGAAATGGTATCTGCCTACTGTTCTCTAGCAGACAGAACTTCTCTGCTACCAACGAGCCTGCAACTACAAATACTCTCACTCATTCATCCTTTCACACCGGGAGGGAAGGAGATGACAGTATCTTAACACATCATATACACTACGTAAAGGAGGCGAATGTGGGTTTAATAGGAAACTGTATGATAAGAACCACATATAAAATGTATTTGAAAGTGTTGTTGACAAGTTGTTCTTGTGAGACCTGAGTTTCTCCTGGCGTATACAACTTTCAAATAACTTTCGGGAATTCAGCCAGGTAACACTTTCAGCGACAGCCGATATTTCAGCGGGAGAACACCCCACCATTTTCAAGGCAAACAGCAACGGACAAGCGGCGTACATGCAAATTTAAAACCTCGGTTCTCGGACTGATGCAGGAAAGATAACACACACACTGAACACTGGTGCCAACACAGATGACCAAAGGCAGAGTTATCGATAGTGAGACTACGAATTCACAGGTGAGTTAGCATTGACTCTTTCCCTCTGTTTTTGGACAAGGGATAGAGCCGGATTCCAAACAGTGTTTAAACAAAAACCTCCATCCCCGTTAACAAGGTTGCTCGCTAATTT
Source organism: Schistocerca americana (assembly GCF_021461395.2). NCBI lineage: Eukaryota > Metazoa > Arthropoda > Insecta > Orthoptera > Acrididae > Schistocerca > Schistocerca americana. Next base: position 202,246,496 of record NC_060127.1, read on the forward strand.
AATCTCAACTGCCTCCCTAACAACACTGTCACAATAGCTGCACGTGCATGCGAATATCTCGGTGTTATTATATAACACGTGGTGACCAGTATCCAAGTAATGTTCGGCAGCAGCAGACAGATGGAGTTGCGATGGGTAGTCCGTTGTCTCCTGTGACAGCAAATTTGTTTGTCGAAGACGTCGAGGAACGTGCATTGGAGTCGGCGCTTTTTAAACCCGCCTGTTTCTTTAGATATGTTGACGATACCATTGTTGTTTGGCCTCATGGTAGGGAGAAGTTGGATGCCTTTCTAGAACATCTGAACTCGATCCACCCGAACATTCGTTTTACGATGGAGGTGGAAGAGGATGGTTGCCTTCCCTTTCTTGACGTGTTGGTTAGGAGGAAGGATGATGGATCATTGGGACATGCAGTCTACAGGAAACCTACTCACACCGACTTGTACTTACAGGCTAATAGTTGTCACCATCCGGCTCAGCGTGAAGGGGTACTTCGTACCTTGGTACACAGGGCACATGTCGTTTCTGACGCAGAGACTTTGCCAGCTGAACTGTCCCATCTTGAAGTTACGTTTTGTCGAAATGGTTATAGTGATAGACAGATTGAACATGCGTTGCGCTAACGACCAACTGTACATCGGGTAATTAATGACAATTCTGAGTCGACACTTAAGTCAATTGCCTTTTTGCCTTACGTAGGAAACACTTTCAACAAGATCGGTCGTATTTTACGGAAATACGTTGTGAAATATGTTTTCCGACCTCCATCTAAAATCAGAGTGCTTTTGAGTTCTGTTAAGGATTATCTTGGTCTGCCTAAGGCGGGTGTATATCGTATTCCTTGTAGCTGCGGCATGGCATATATTGGTCAAACTATCAGGACCGTGGAGGACCGATGTACTGAGCATAAACGGCACACACGATTACAGCAGCCAAGTAGATCTGCTATTGCCGAACATTGCTTGGATACTAGTCACCACATGTTATATAATAACACCGAAATATTGGAATGTACGTGCAGCTATTGGGACAGTGTTATTAGGGAGGCAGTTGAGATTAAATTAGCGAGCAACCTCGTTAACAGGGATGGAGGCTTTTGTCTGAGCTCTGTTTGGAATCCGGCTCTCTCCCTTGTCAAAAAACAGAGGGGCAGAGTCAATGCTACCTCACCTGCGAGTTCGTAGTCTCACTATCGATAGCTGTGACTTTGGTCGTCTTTGGTGGCACTAGTGTTCAGTGTGCGTGTTATCTTTCCTGCATCAGTCCGAGAACGAGGCTTTAAATTTGCATGTACGTCGCTTGTCCGTTGCTGTTTGCCTTGAAAATGGCGGGGTGTTCTCCCACCGAAATATCGGCGGTCGCTGAAAGTGTTACCTGGCTAAATTCCCGGAAGTTATTTGAAAGTTGTTCTTGTTTATATGTGAATATAACATATTCCACTCATCCCAGATAAATTTAGAAATACCACAGTAAACTTAGAGGCGTAAACAACAATAAATCGTGGAACATAGCACGAAAGGGATCTAACAGAGACCTTTCAATTTCACGCAGTGTTGCTTGTCTCTTAGCACTGACCACGCTACCCAAACGCCGCTGCTGCCGGTCGTTAAGTGAAGGCCGTCAACAACTGCGTTGTCTGTGGTGGAAGGAAACGCCTAAATTTGCATTCTCTGCTTACTGTTGACACTGCGGATCTCGGAAAATTCAATGGAATGTTCCATGCAGCTAGCTCCAGCTACCATTCCGCGTTCGAAATACGTGCATATCGCTGTCCCACGGCTTTTGTCACTGCAGTGTATTTCATCAACCGCGTACCTGGAAGTGGTCAGCAGCTGGATGCGTCCCTCGACTGCTGCCGCCACCAGTATGCTGCATTACACAATCTGCAGCAGTGATAAGGCAGAAACATGCAACAGAGACATCGACAGAGCCATTTCGAAACAGACCGACAGCAGCGTTATCTAACATCCCGATCAGTGTCTGGCTGACAAGTGTAGCTCTGCATTCTTGCAGTCCACCTTATCACACACAGCTGTCTATCTCACTTTTGTGCCATTACGCACACAATAGTCTTGAGAAATTTCTTCCTTGACGCTAACTCCATGCAGAATGAGCGCGTCCTTTTCTGTTTAGCAGCTCGCAAACTTTGCAGCCTCAATGATCGGAAGTCATGATGTTCATAGGTCCCGCCATTGTTCAACTTGTATTTCACTTTAAACAGTCGCGGTGGGTCACAGAATGAACAAATCGTCCGTACGTTCAGAATGTTTCAGGTGGAATAATAATTAGCAATAACAAGCTCCCCTCCTCCCCGTCCTCCAAATTCCATCTGGAATAGAGCTGGCACGTACAGGGTCCATTCAATAAATGATCTGAAATGTACGAGAGTTGCTCTGAGAGTAATTCAACGTATTTTCGTTCATGGAAACTACAGGAGATACGTCAATCACAACAGCATAGCTAAATAGAGCAATATTTCAGCTACAGACTGTCATTTCTCCGCAAAGTCACCAACATTCGTTACGCGCTTTTGCCAACGATGGACCAGAGCCTGAACGCCGTGCTTGTAAATATCGGACCCAGCAGAGGCTCACCACTTCCATAGAGCTCTGACAACAGCACCCGAGTCTTGAAAATGTACGCCACGTAGTCCATTCTTCAGAGGCCCAGAGAGTTGGAAATCTGAAGGCACTAAATCGGGACTCTGCGGTGGAGGTGGTGAGACGGGTGGTGAGACAGTCCAGCCGAATTTTGCCACGAGCAGCGTGTTCACAAAAGTGGAGTGCGGCCTGGAGTTACATGTTGCAGTTGAAAGTTGGTCTTTTTCTCTGGCCTTACCATGGAAATTCGGTCGTTGCTTCAAATTGCTCTAAGCACTATGGGACTTAAAATCTGAGGTCATCAGTCCCCTAGACTTAGAACTACTTAAACCTAACTAACCTAAGGACATCACACACATCCATGCCCGAGGCAGGATTCGAACCTGCCACCGTAGCAGCAGCGCGGTTCCAGACTGAAGCGCTTAGAACCGCTCGGTCACAGCGGCCGGCTAAATTCGGCCTTTCAGCTTAGTCAGTACCTTGTAGCGTGCTGAATTGACAGTTTCTCCAGGCTTCGGAGCATCCAAAAGAACCGCGCCTTGACTATCCCAGAAGACTGTGCACATCAATGTCCTGGATTTCTTCTTTGACGGAGAATTCGCATATCGTCATTCCACGGACTGTCTTTTGTATTCCGGCTCGTAGTGTGTCTGAGAGAGAGACAGGAAGAGGGGGGGAGAGAGAGAGACAGAGAGTGTGTGTGACAGAGAGAGAGAGAGACGCAGAGACAGAGAGGGAAACAATCGTTCGAGACATGGATTTAGTGATTAGGTAGGGTTGTGAGGGGGGGGGGGGGGTGGGGGGCAGCTGGGCGCGATGTAACGTGGTGGGGGAAGCTCCAATGGCAAACATCGCAGACCTCAGGTGTTCCCAGGGTCACGCCACTGTCCAAGCCTGGCTAACGTTACGCTGACGTCATCCGCTCCGCTGTGCTCCGAATGATAACGCGATAATCACTTTCTGTGCTTCACACATGAATGTTTTCCAGTATCCAGCAAAGACTGGTAACGAGGCCAAACTTTCTAATCAGTATCTACTTGCTTTTATCTGCACATGAAAAATTTCCACTGCACAACGTTTCATTGTAATCACCGCTGACTTCCTACAACTCTCGCGATAAGTCACCTGATATGCCATACCGTCTGATTAATTACACGTAACTGGAAAGTACATTAGAAAGGGCTTACAAGAGTTAGGAAATCGCAATCAAGTAAACAGTTGCTGACAAGGCCAAATGTATTACATTTTCAAACATGGAATAACTCAGTTGACAGGAGAGAATTTTTCTCCTCATAAACAAATCTCTCGGAAACTCGAAAAATTATTAGTTAATAATTTAGTGTGTTCCTGAAGTCCCAGATGGTTTGGGATATCCTTAAACGGAACAATATTCCGTTTTCGTTTTATAAACAATCGAAAGCCGTCGAAAAGATAAATACAGTAGTGTAACAGTATAGACCTATTCGTAAATGTGGTGTCTAGGAAGCCTGCATGCTCGTTTCGCTAGACAAACCATCGAACAAGCCGTATTAATGGTTTTTAGTTCAATAAGAAAATTACGATACTTAACTTTTGCAATTACACAGATGTGTCACAAGCAGAGGGCAACATACAAAGTAATCAATCATCTTCAGTATAGACAATCCCAAGTCTGTGCTACATAGAGAGTGTAGGCGAAGTGGTGTAGCGTCGACGCTCGTATCGACGACGCTAATCTTGAAGCTGGCCGTGATCAGTCGGTCGCGGCGCTTATGTCCTCTCCACATAGGGGCCGCTGCTGTCGTATTGTCATCCTGGAGGGAGGTCCTCACAGCCACCTCTTCTCTGTTGTTCCCGACTGCCGCTCTGGCGCTTGATTTTGCGCTCTAACAGTAAACATAGTCGGAAATTCAGCTGAATGTGAGGGCCACGGCGATGATACGAGTCTCGTTATGAAACTTTCATATGGCACGAGAGATGTAATTGGTACCGTGCCACTCCCACGCTTAACATTGTTCCTGGGAATTTGTCAAAAACTTACATCGTACACTCATATATATATATATATATATATATATATATATATATATATATATATATATACTAATGGCCATTAAATTTGCTACAACACGAAGATGACGTGCTACAGACGCGAAATTTAACCGACAGGAAGAAGATGCTGTGATATGCAAATGATTAGCTTTTCAGAGCATTCACACAAGGTTGGCGCCGGTGGTGACACCTACAACGTGCTGACATGAGGAAAGTTTTCAACCGATTTCTCATACACAAACAGCAGTTGGCCGGCGTTGCCTGGTGAAACGTTTTTTTGATGCCTCGTGTAAGGAGCAGAAATGCGTACCATCACGTTTCCGACTTTGGTAAAGGTCGGATGTAGCCTATCGCGATTGCGGTTTATCGTATCGCGACATTGCTGCACGCGTTGGTCGAGATCCAATGACTGTTAGCAGAATATGGAATCGTTGGTTTCAGGAGGGTAATACGGAACGCCGTGCTGGATCCCAACGGCCTCGTATCACTAGCAGCCGAGATGACAGGTATCTTATCCTCATGGCTGTAACGGATCGTGCAGCCACGTCTCGATCTCTGAGTCAACAGATGGGGACGTTTGCAAGACAACAACCATCTGCACCAACAGTTCGACGACGTTTGCAGCAGCATGGACTATCAGCTCGGAGACCATAGCAGCGGTTACCCTTGACGCTGCATCACAGACAGGAGCGCCTGCGATGGTGTACTGGACGACGAACCTGGGTGCACGAATGGCAAAACGTCATTTTTTCGGATGAATCCAGGTTCTATTTACAGCATCATGATGGTCGCATCCGTGTTTGGCGACATCGCGATGAACGCACATTGGAAGCGTGTATTCGTCATCACCGTACTGCAGTATCACTCGGCGTGATGGTATGGGGTGCCATTGGTTACACGTCTCGGTCACCTCACTTTGAACAATGGACGTTACATTTCAGATGTGTTACGATCCGTGGCTCTACCCTTCATTCGATCCCTGGGAAACCCTACATTTCAGCAGGATATTGCATGACAGCATGTTGCAGGTCCTGTACGTTTCCTGCTCGTTTAGTTTTTATTGCCGTTTCAAATATACCGGTCATTTTTGAAACACCCTGTATATATATATATATATATATATATATATATATATATATATATATATATAATATTCTGGGTGTCCCAAAATAATGTATATACCCTTTGAAACTGAATGTCTCTTTAATTAAAGGAGATAGAAACACAATACAATACAATGTTTGTGGTATACCTCATGGTCCAGCCAAAGGTGGTAAACGTTGGTCTTCTTTCGCCGCAATTCACCGTCGACAACAACTTACAGCAGACCGACATGCCAATTGTATTGTTCCTAGTGGAACAACATCACAGGCTTGCTCAATTTGCTCTTTAAGACCATCCAGTGTTTGTGGTCTTGAGAGTACCCCACAGATATAAGTCTAGAGAAATTAAATCGATCGTCCCATGAATCCGCTAGGCAATGTGCGACTGAGAAATGCCCTCACATAAAAAAGTTATTGAGACCATGAGTCATGAAATGCAACATTTCTAAGTAAGAGCCACTCATGGCAACGTTTTTAAAGAAGTCTAAAAGACAGTCCATACCAGACTGATACTCCTGCTAGATTAATGAGCCTTTCGTCGGCTTCTCACTGATCTAGTAGCCGCAATTATGGCGGTTAATTGCTCTGTTAAGTTTAAATAAAGATCGCTTCATCCGACAAAAGCATTAGATCTTGGAAACGTTGCTCTTCTTCACATCTCTTAATGACCCGCTCACAGAATTCACTCTGCCTGTCGGGATCATCCTCTAGAAGAGCACGGGAAAGTAAGGCTCAAATTTCTGTCCGAAAAATTCTTTTAGCACCGCTTTTGCAGATCCCAGTCTCACGAGAGCATTGCCTCACAGATTTTTCGAGGACTGTATATGCGCCTGGATTACTGGATCAGTACTGTCATCGTCTGTAGAACGTTTCTTTCTTCCGCAGTCCTCTTATCCTGCATCGTTCCTTCGACGTCAAACTTATTTCGTATTATTTTAACTGTTACCGTTGTTGGTGGTAGCGTTCCAAATTCAACCCTCATTCACATTTTTTGTTTCCCAGTAACACTTTAGTACCCATTTCCATTGATTCAACAATAATGCCATGTTTGTTTACAATCCTGAAACAAAGGAAAGCGTTGATATGATTTCCACCGCCTTCTGAATTACTACCCACAAAAACTGTACTTCTGTGTCCTTTAATTAAAAATATATTCAGTTTTCAGGAGTGTATACATTATTTTGGGAGACTATATATATATATATATATATATATATATATACTCCACTTCATATGAGCTCTTGAGAGACGTTATTAAAAAAGAGTTTTTAAAAATGTATTACGTTTATGGTTTTAAATATTTTCCCGATATATATATAAAATTAAGACCGAGATGTAAGAGTTTTCAGTCGTATATATTTTTTCAAACCTTAACATAAAAGTTACAACACATTCGGTGTCTCCAATGTTGAGAATCAAAAAAATCGTTTTATGAATGTACTCCACATAAGCTCTTGAGAGATGCTACTAAAAAATAGTTTATTATATATACAGGACAGAAAATCCTCGAAGTCGAGACAGGGAACTTGACTTCAAGGATTTTTTAACCCTTAATATAAAAATTACAACAGATCGTTTGTATCCCACATTGAGAATTGAGAATTTGAAAATAATCGTTTTATGAGTGTACTCCACTTCACACAAGCTCTTGAGAGACGTTATGAAAAAACAGCTTTTAAGTGTCTATTACATTTCCGGTTTTAAATATTTTTCCTACTATTTATTGAAGAAACTTGCTTAGATTTGAAATGACATAACCAGAGGATGGATCAAGAATATTATCTTAGCAGTGTAGTTTCATAACGATTGCTTATTGTAGGCCAGATACAGATTCAGAAACCCCCACGTAATGGAGAACTAACCACTATATGTCATGAGAGATGGACAGGCCAATATAAAAAGAGGTTAGGAGTCTTGTGTTGTGAACAGAGAAACGTTTAACAGTAGAATGGGTCGTTCAGCAGACCTCAGTAACTTAGAAAGTGAACTAGTCTCTGGATGTCAAGCTAAGTTCCACCCAAACAGACCATGAAGTCCCAACGGTACCGACCGGCCGCCGATTCATCCTCAGACGATAGGCGTCACTGGATGCGGATATGGAGGAGCACGTGGTCAGCACACCGCTCTCACGGCCGTGTGTCAGTTTACGAGACAGGAGCCGCTCCTTCTCGATCAAGGTCGCTCCTCAGTTTGCCTCACAAGGGCTGAGGGCATCCCGTTCGCCAACAGCGCCCGGCAGACCGGATGGTCACCCATCCGTGTGCTAGTCCAGCCCGACAGCGCTTAACTTCGGCGATCTGACGGGAACCGGTGTTACCAGTGCGGCAAGGCCATTGACTACTGGATGTCAACTGACTAAGAAATCCACCAGCGAAATTTAAGACCCTTCTAAAGCTACTCTAGTGCACTGCTGCTGTTGTGATTGTGATGTGGAAACGTGGAGGAACAACCACAGATAAAACAAGCCAAGTCAGACTTCATATACTGGAAAAAAGGAACCATCGAGTATTGCCGAGAGTGTGTTAGACGTCCGATTTTACGGACCATACGTGAGCTTGATCCTTACCAACAGTACGACACAGAATGAGATCCTCAGAAAATAATAATTATATTATATCAACAAAAGGCAATTGCGGTAATCTCATGTACCGAAAAGTAACAAAACAATATCTACCAATATATGGACAGTGGCATGAATAAATAAGTTAAAGTAAAATGCATTTTGGAGACCAGCCGAGTAGGTGTTTAATGGCATCGAAAAACCCCACCTAACAAGAGAATGGCGAGCTTCAGCGCAGGAAGGGATAAGGCCAGAACAACACATTATTCCTTTTAACGTAAATACACCCGGGACCGAGGGCAACTTGCTGGACAGCTTCAGCAGGGCTAGGCGGCGACCCAGCAAGAGAAAAAAGATGATTATTCATCTCGAGCGAGACGGTGATTGGCTGAAGCCATACTGGGCGATGCAGACGCGACACGGTGCGGAGATCCCCATTATTTAAAAGTTTTTTGAGAACTAAAGTTTCTGGATATCTCTGTCATCTAGCAGTGTGTGAAAAATAGCGAGGGCGTTGAGAGATTTGCTTTCTGTGAAGTGTGGATGATACGCTTCACGTATCGTGGCGACAGATAGCAATGAGGTAGTTAAATATTCCTGTGTGCATTTTTGCGGGAAAAGAAATTGTGCACATCGCTCCAACCCTTAGCGAGTGTACAATAGCCATTATTTCGACTAGGGAAACATTAATGTTCTAAGGAACACAGGAAAGTTGAGACTGAGTGAATTCAATCAAGGCCGGAGTAGGGAATTGGCATTTCAACACTAGCATGGAGACAACGTCATTGCAGATGCCGCTTGGTAAAGTACCATCGTGCATTAGGCCGCAGTAAATGTTGAGTCAAGATTCTGCTCACTCCAACTTGTGTACGCTTTGACCATTGAATATCGGAAGATAGGATGCTAACCTACCCTCACATTGAATACATGAGAGTTTTTTAATTGGTTTAAAAAGTAAATTTATTCTTCACCAACTCAGTGCATTGACCAGCTATGACATTGTAGATGTAAATGAGCTGATGAAAATTTTAATAATTCTTACCTGTGATTAAAAAAATTCTAAGGTAGAAATAACGATTTTAATAATCGCCAATTCGAATGTCCAAGAGTTAAATATTTTGTTATTGAGTGTCAAACGTGACTGAACATGACTGCTGTGTATCACTTGGGCCCTGGAAGCACAGTTGGTAAATAATATGTAGAATAAAAAAGGGAATAGCTGTTTTGTATTTCTAGAATAGATCCCAAACTTTCACTTTTATTACTTCATGCATTCTAGCAGCATTTCTAATGAATTTTGTTATGACCCACTCCTGATATTAGGTGCCTTACAGGGCCAGGTTCATATTTTTATACAATGTCAGTTTAACACCCTGAGCTTGAGAAGACAGTTCAAATGTTTTGTCCATTTGCGTGCTAAGTGGTAAGCTAAGTTTGCAGACATTAGTCCACTCGTTGTGCAGATACAAAGTGCAGACATTGTCACAAGCAGCTGTAACAAATCCCACGAAATCAGGAAAATGAATCACTCGTGAATTCCAGGACGCTGCCAGCGCTCCTGCTAGATCGGAGACTGCGCATAGAGAGTTAAACAGAATGTGGTGCAATGGGCGAGCAGCCACTCATAAGCGAAACGTTTCTACAGTCAGTGCTAAGCGACGCTTGAGTGGTGTAAACAGCTGGAGAGAGGATGACAGAAAACGACTCATTTGGAGTGGCGAATACTCCTATAACCTGTGACAAGTCGATGGAAATCTGTGGTTTCGACGAATGCCTGGAGAACGCTGCCTGTGCTTTCTGGAGATATTGGTTGGGAGTACAACTTTGCACAGAACTGAAATGTGGACAATAAATAGTTCAGAGAGAGAAGAGAAGCTTTTGAAATTTGACACAATAGAAGAATGATAAAGATTAGATGGATAGATCGGAGAAATAATGAAGAGGTACCTAATCGAACGGGGAGAAAATATACAGGGTGATTCAAAAAGAATACCACAACTTTAAAAATGTGTATTTAATGAAAGAAACATAATATAACCTTCTGTTATACATCATTACAAAGACTATTTAAAAAGGTTTTTTTTCACTCAAAAACAAGTTCAGAGATGTTCAATATGGCCCCCTCCAGACACTCGAGCAATATCAACCCGATTCTCCAACTCGTTCCACACTCTCTGTAGCATATCAGGCGTAACAGTTTGGATAGCTGTTGTTATTTCTCGTTTCAAATCATCAATGGTGGCTGGGAGAGGTGGCCGAAACACCATATCCTTAACATACCCCATAAGAAAAAATCGCAGGGGGTAAGATCAGGGCTTCTTGGAGGCCAGTGATGAAGTGCTCTGTCACGGGCTGCCTGGCGGCCGATCCATCGCCTCGGGTAGTTGACGTAAACTGTTTATACCAACGTTTAATACACCACCTATCAGGAGGTTTAACACCATACTTCGTTCGAAATGCACGCTGAACAACTGTCGTCGATTCACTTCTGCCGTACTCAATAACACAAAAAGCTTTCTGTTGAGCAGTCGCCATCTTAGCATCAACTGACGCTGACGCCTAGTCAACAGCGCCTCAAGCGAACAAATGTACCACTAAATAAAACTTTATAGCTCCCTTAATTCGCCGACAGATAGTGCTTAGCTCTGCCTTTTGTCGTTGCAGAGTTTTAAATTCCTAAAGTTGTGGTATTCTTTTTGAATCACCCTGTATATTTTCCTCTGCCTGACTAAGTGAAAGGATCAGTTCATACGATAGTTACTAAGGCTTCAGAGAGTAGTTATTGTGCTAAAGGAGGGGAGTCCACTATGTGATCAAAAGTATCCGGACACCCCCAGAAACATACGTTTCTCATATTAGGTGCATTGTGTTGTCACCTACTGCCAGGTACTCCATGACCTCAATAGTCATTAGACATAGTGAGAAAGCCGAATGGGGCGCTCTGCACAACTCACGGACTTCGAATGTGGTCAGGTGATTGGGTGTCACCTGTGTCATATATCTGTACGCGACATTTCCACACTCCTAAACATTCCTAGGTCCACTGTTTCCAATATGATAGTGAAGTGGAAACGTGAAGGGACACGTACAGCACAAAAGCGTATAGGCCGACCTCGTCTGTTGACTGACAGAGACCGCCGACAGTTGAAGAGGGTAGTAATGTGTAACAGGCAGACATCTATCCAGACCATCACACAGGAATTCCCAGCTGTATCAGGATCCACTGCAAGTACTACGACAGTTAGGCGGGAGGTGAGAAAACTTGAATTTCATTGTCGAGCGGCTGCTCATAAGCCACACATCACGCTGGTAAATGCCAAACCAAGTCTCGCTTGGTGTGAGGCGCGTAAACATTGGACGATTGAACAGTGGAAAAACGTTCTGTGTAGTGACGAACCACGGTACACAATGTGGCGATCCGATGGCAGGGTGTGGGTATGGCGAATGCCCAGTGAACGTCATCTGAAAGCGTGTGTAGTGCCAACAGTAAAATTCAGAGGCGGTTGTGTTATGGTATGGTCGTGTTACAGTTCACCCCTTTTTGTTTTGCCTGGCACTTTCACAGCACAGGCCTACATTAACGTTTTAAGCACCTTATTGCTTGCCACTGTTGAAGAGCGATTCGGGGATGGCGACTGCATCTTTCAAGACGATCGAGCACCTGTACATAATGCACGGTCTGTGGCGGAGTGGTTACACGACAATAACATCTCTGTAATGGACTGGCCTGCACAGAGTCCTGGCCTGAATCCTATAAAACACCTTTGGGATGTTTTGGGACGCCGACTTCGTGCCAGGCCTCACCGACCGACATCGATACCTCTCCTCAGTTCAGCACTCCGTGAAGAATGGGCTGTCATTCCCCAAGAAACCTTCCAGCACCTGATTGAACGTATGCCTGCGAGAGAAGAAGCTGTCATCAAGGCTAAAGGTGGGCCAACACCATATTGAGTTCCAGCATTAACCATGGAGAACGCCACAAAACTGTAAGTCATTTTCAACCAGGTACCCGGATCCTTTTGAGCACATAGTGTATTTGTGGTGGGGTGGAGCTGTAGAGGGAGAGGAAAGAATCGTGACATTCTCCTAGATAAACTGAGGTTTTATGGGGTTGATGATATAGACAATGGATAATATGACTAATCAAAAGAACGTAAAAATTTTACTTATTACAAGGGCGTATGACGAAGCGCACTTCGCATTTGGCGGGATTCTGAATCGGCGCAGCCATTTTAAACACGATCCACTCCAACCAGAAGCAACGTTCAACTGCCGAACGACAGCGAGGAGAAAGGTAACGGTTCAAGGTTAACACCAGTGTTGCCAACTTGCTCGCCAAAACTCTTCTGTTGCTCTTGGGTTCTCCAAGGTTCAGTCCTGAGTTCCACTATTATTTGGATCCGCTATTTTTCCCCATATACGTAAACGAATTTGCATCTAATACACAACAAGCAGAATCAGTTGTTTTTGCAGATGACACTAGTGTTGTAATCATTCCAAGCATAAATAGAACAAGAAGAAATGGTAAACAATGTTCTTAAAGTATCATTGACTGGTTTTCTGCGAATGGTCTCACCTTCAACTTTAAAATGACGCAACTTGTTCTTAAATGGCTCTGAGCACTATGGGACTTAACATCTGAGGTCATCAGTCCCCTAGACCTAACTAACCTAAGGACATCACACACATCCATCCCCGAGGCAGGATTCGAACCTGCGACCGTAGCAGTCGCGCGGTTCCAAACTGAAGCGCCTAGAACCGCTTGGCCACCGCGGCCGGCCAACTTATTCTTATACTGTACACGATGTAAAGTGGCAGTATTTTTACCACCATCAGTTTAATATTCTTTTAGGTTTATATTTATGTTAGATCATTGTTGACGATGCACAGTCGGACTATTTGGTTGATACTGGATGTAGTGCTGCATGTCTAGCCGCGATGTTTGAGGCGCCGTGCCACGCATAGCGCGGCCCCTCCCTCCGTGGGTTCGAGTCCTCTCTCGGCCTTGGGTGTGTGTGCTGTTCTTAGCATAAGTTACTTGGGGGTAGTGTTTAAGCCTAGGGACCAGTGACCTCAGCGGTATGGTCCCTCAGGAATTCAGACCAACACACTGCACATGTGGGAGTTAATTAGAGCTGCTACAGCCCAAAGAGGGGCTGAGAAGAGACTTGTCATGTTGTGTAGGGACGGACATTTGCGGCCCTGAGAGGGAGCAGGGGCAGGAGGCGTCGGCTTACGACACTATGGTGGCACGGAGGGTAATAGCGTACCCGGCGGAACAAGGTGAGAAGACATGCTTTTATTGTGAAGGAATGCGCGGTTCCACAATCGATGGTCGTGAGCTGACCTCCAATGAGTCTTCTGTGAGAAAACCCCAGGACACACTTCCAGCCGAAAACAGGGGACTCGCTTTTGATGAAGTGCTGTGGATGTAAAAGAGGAGACGGAAACTTCCAGGAATCTTCTGATAGGTGTACGAGCTTCAGGCGACTGACCGGCAGCCGGCCGCTGTGGCCGAGCGGTTCTAGGCACTTCAGTTGTAACGTTGTTGCTTTTATTTTTCTAGCTAAGCGGTGCTGCTAGACAATAAAAGCGGGTTAAAAGCTGTGAGCTGTCTGGGGAAGTTAACCTTGCATTATTGAGCAACTGTTTCACCAGGTATCCAATCTAGCTTACCAAATTCCCAACCAGACTAACATTAATTATAATCTTTTAATAGTCATACGACAACCGGTGATATATATGTATAAAAGAGAATTTAAATAAAAAGAAATAAATCAGTTTATATTTGGAAATTTATTTTAACATCGATCATTGGAATTTCAGCATATTAAACTTGATTCCTAACTAAACTGGTGACTTATTTAGGATTGTGAAAATGTGAGATTGTAATCTTACGGAACACATCAAATATGGAGCCAAGATTGGGAGACTGCATACAACACTGCATTCATAGAGCAACACACAAAGAACGTTGAAACATATGCAACAGAAAATTAACCACTACCAACCGATTCAATTTTCACCCAAAGAAGTTACGTTCGTAGCACAATCCTGTCCGTCATGTAATTACCACACACTGGTATACTAAATTCATATTAACTCTTAGTGAAATCTTAGCGAAAAGAATAGCTGAGGGCTACTTTGATGATTACACCACATGCTTCACGTGGTCAACTTGGTTTACACAAAGAGTGTAACTCCACAATAATTTTGATAATTAAAATAAATTAGATCGAAAAGCAATTTACAAAAGAAAAACCTTGAACTGGTTACTATCGTCTTACTATTAACCTGATGGGTCAAACAATTATATAAGCACGTGGTACTGGTCTCACAAAGTGCACCCCACGTGGGTTGAACATAAAGAAAAGTTGCTATATTGAAAAATATTGTCAAGACGAGACGTTATAATATCACGCACATTCGCATTTAAGATTGATGAACTTAGTTAGAGTTACTGATCAACACGTGGTTCCACTTTACTCACAAAGTAGTGACAAAGCAACTACCGGAATATATTCTGAACTTCACACGAGAATTACACTGCGTTGCAATTTAAGATGACATTAGATATTTTAGATCTAAACCTGAAATAAAGGTGATTAAATTTTCAGTTAGGCTGAACTTAAGAAATCCATTGTCCTACATACTTAGCAGACACGCGCTTAGCCGGAGATCTTACCACTTCAGACGCTCGCCACGGACCGACTGGCCTGCGCTCCTACCGAGCGTGCTTCTCAAATACAAACGGAAGTGACCAGAGATGCAGCTTCCTATACCAACATGACAAGGGACGGACAGGACCATACTAGGCATAGAAAACTCTCTGCTTTTAGAAAGCGTAGCTACCTGTTCCGACGTTGGTCCTACTGTTCTCTAGCAGACAGGCTTGTCTGCTACCATCCAGCATGCAACTAGAAATACATTTGCTCATTCATCCTCTCACACAGAAGGGAAGGGGGATGACATTATCTTATCATATACAGTATATAAAAGAAAGCGGATGTAGGTTCCGTATGAGACTGTGTGACATGAATTACATATAAACTGTGTTTTAAAGTGTAGTAGTGTGACAGATCGTTCTTGTTTATGTGTAAAAGTAACACGTTCCACTGCTCAGTCTCCTCCCAGAAACACCACAGTAAATTTAGAAGTGGAATGTATGCCGTAAATGACAACAGATTTAAGAAATTAACATGAATGGAATCCAACAGAGACCTTTCATATCCCCAACGCTCCAGGAAAAGACTGTGCAGGGAATTTTCTGGCCATGCTAGGACATTCCCAAGCAGGCTTCTCACACCCAACTTAAACCAAAATGTAAAGAAAAGGCAAAAGGTCACCAGCTGTTTGCTAAGACACAATAATTTCAACACATATTCAGAACCTACCAATTTCTAAGAGAAAAACAACACAATCTGTGACACCTATTTAAAAGATCGTGTAGACCTAATTCGGTCAGCAAGTAAAAACAATGGTTGCTGTGTCTTTAATATGAAAACAATTTCTGGTTGTTACCCTTATGAAGTTCACCAGTATTTGCTCATTGCAAGAGCCAACAGATCACAGGAAAATTTATGACTGTTTATTAACAAGTAAAATTTATGAAAATAGCAATTAAAAAAGAACATGAAAATAACATCAGTATTATAAAGCAGAACATTACAATGCACAATTCGCAAAAGCAACAAAAAAAATGATAATAGAAAAAAACATGTTTTACAAAGTGGTTATCGCAAAAAAATTCTATATCTTATAAAACTAATAATTTGTAGAGTTAAAATAACTTTGTGGCACTAATTTAATCACTCTACTATCTTTCAGTTAGTTAGGAAACAATGATCACTGTGTCATTATATGGAAACTACAATCAATTATGTGATTGCTACCCTTATGGGGTTCCTCACTATAAATATGCCCCATGCAAAGGCTAATCGATCACAGTCCAATGAGAATGAAAAGCTATCTGACTGATAAACGAAGCAATGCCACAGCAATGAATTTACGAAACAAAATATCACAAATCTAATACATCACACAAGAACAAACATTGATCAATAAAACAGCTCTGAAAGTACAGTAGTCAACATCTAAAAAAAACACCAATAAATAAAACACCTGCAAAATACAAGAGTCAAAGTCTACAAAAAAAAAAAACAATAAATAGAACACCTGCAAAATACAAGAGTCAGTCTAATAAACACCAATAAATCGGACCCCTGCAAAACACACGAGTCAAAGTTTCTGTGACAGAAACACACGTGTATGCATTGAACTAAGAACCGTATAATTACTGTTCACTGACACACTCACTAGTTCCACTGTTCCGAGGCACAATACAAGGGTAGGGGGGGGGGGGGTGGGGGGGTTCGTCGCCGCAGCTGTCAGTAGGGATTTTTGTCCATCTGTTGGGTGCAATCCCGCCGTCTCTGCCCTCTCATGAAGTTTCTCTTGGTGGCCCGTGTCACGTACATCTCGATTTGGTTCCATGTTTGTGTTGTCAGATTCGTGCGGTATCCTCGTTTGACACGCCAGGTTGATATTCCTGGGCAAGGATGACACTTAATGGCTCTTCTTTGTGCCACCCTTAGCAACCAGAGAACACCGAACCATGACATTGTCGCTTGACAGTGGGCATCCGCCAAGAAATGTTGATAGTTGTCGTTGACGTCTGCAAGTTTCTCTGGACAGTACCTGTCAAAGGGCTCCACGCCCCTTTATCCCCTGACTTCTGTCGTTTCACCGCGGCCGTCTCGTCACGGTCGCGTGCGTGTGGTGCGTTGCCAGCAGATGGATTTCCGCGCGGTGGACCGCTCGCCCATCTCAGGTCATCGCTTCGAGGAAGGGTCGCACGGGGCGGCCGTCCATTAGCTCCAGGTGCAAGGGAAAGTGTTTGCCGCGTGCCCTTCTTTTGTTGTCGACCGCGCTCCCGAAGTGGCCCGGTTGACAGCGTGTCCTGCTGGGAAACCCGCTAGTTTACAACTAGCCCTCCTCCTCGCTGCTCCCGCTGTCTCGTAAGAGTTTAGCCGGTTCGCTTTCACGTTCTTAACTGCTTTCACAGAAATTGTTCATCGTAGTTATGTCATTACCAAATGTCATACATAATACCGCTTAGTATTGTCTTTCACAATTTTTTAAGAACGAAAGTGAGACTTAATTTTTTTTAAATAAAAAAAATTACATGAATCGACAGTATAAAAATAAAAGTTAAATGACTTGACAATATAAAAAAATAAAAATTAAATGACCTGACAGTATAAAAATAAAAATTAAATGAACTGACAATATAATATTTAAATCCACATCACTAATGTGGTTCACTTACGTTTTAATAAATCAAATGCTACTTATTAATTCACTAAAATGAATAGGATTATGCATTGTGCAAGTATAGGTCAGGACAGCATAGGGTTCACATGTTATTTACACACACACATGCACACCTGTTGTCTATTCTACAAACTAACTACCCATAAACATGCATTACTCAAAATTCTACTTCTATCCACTACTAGTTAATCCAACAAGCTACTTCAATGCTACTTCAACAAAGTGTTTACACCACTACAACATTGTTCTTATTCGTCCTCTTCTTGACGCTCGCGGCATATGTCTTGTCACATGATAAATATGGAAAACTTTCCTTAAACATACACAGTAAAAAGAACAATGGTTATTTACACGCCAAAACATTTATACCAGTTAACACACCTGATGAGAGACTCGCAATTATACATTTATCATACTCATATATTCACACATAAAACAATAAGAAAATTTCATCTAAAATTACGTTATCACAAGAATTAATCACATAGATTGAGAACGGTAAAAATATCAGCATCATACAGGTTATACTACATTTTCTTACCCATTTTGCTGCGATTTCGTTCCTTCTTTAAGTTACCTTTCGCTTCCAAATCAGTTATTTCGCCTGTGGTGGTTATTCTGGATTCATTTCTCATGAATGGCAAAATTGTGGTCTCCTCTATTCTGTAAAACAGTTTTATCTTAACATATTGAACTTACAACAGACACAAAAGATCCGAATCCTCCTGTAGTTTAAATGACAAATGTTTTGCTTCATCCTTATTACATTAAACCAAGCTTTCCTTCGGTCCCATAATCAAAATTATTTACTCTTCCTCTACATTCAAGAGGGAAATTTCCTCAGTACAAATCATATAGGCTGCAGTGCATCCCGCACCAGCGAAAACAGTAAGCTGTAATGCTCACAGCATCAGCAAAACACATAAACGTCGCTTTTCTGGGACAAGTATTAACGCAGAATAAGTTTTCCAGGCTTTGGCTCAACATCAATCAAGACTACAGAAAGGATCCATATTTCTGTACCATTCTCCATTTACTGAAAAACTGCTCGTATTTGACTACCACAATAATATTTCAGGGCCACGTAAATTACACAAACCACAATTCTTCTTTCACCTTGAAGGGAATCAATATACTTACTAAATCCACAGACAGCACTTTACGTACTCAGCTATAAAGAACAAAAAAGACATATATAATCAATATCAACATATCATCGCATATTGGGAAGCCAATGGTTAAACAATCGTATTATCGCATCCTGTTTTCAAGATTCCAAACTTACTCATTCCTTTCTCAGAGTTCTCCTATCTTAAAATATTCATACAGCACGCATACTATAGTAATAGATCCTCATTTATACTGACAGATATAGAATAGTAATAGATAGATAGTAGCACTGAAAGCAGAAAATCGGAAACAAGGCTACTAACAGCTGGGGACCTGGGTTTGCCAGTCCCATAATACCCACAGATCGGATATTCCCCTGAGTTTTGCATTAATTCAACACAGATCTTGCTTCCCTCAGGACAGACTCGTTTCAATTTACACAAAAAAACATAAACAGCATTTCACTCGTTCACAAAGAAACCTTTTATCTTCACGTTTGAATCAAACTAAATCCAAATTGCACAAGGAAAGGAAAAAATTAAAACAACACTTCAATCAATCACATAGAAACATCTTTATCATTAACTTTTACCAACATATTATTCAAAATGCATACGTCACAAATTTAAACTAATCAATTCTTTCTCCTCACCGTCCTCTCCCTACTTCTCACTGTCCTTTCTACTCATTTGCCATGTCGCTCATTTGTTCCCATTGGGCGCCCTCTGCGCTGATCGTTTGTCATTGCCGGTTTTGTTCATTTCCATTTGCTGGATTATGTCTAGGGTTAGCCGGCCGAATTTCCACATCATGAGGTGCTCCGCCTACAATCCTATTCCCACCGTTATTATCGTAGTATCGATTCTGGTTGCCGTACCTGTAGCGTTCACGATCTTGTCCACGTCCTCGATCATTTCCGTTGTTCCACCTGTGTTCGCGACTACCACCCCAGTTTCTATACGGCCGGTCCCGATTATTGTTCCGTTCGTGTCGCGACGACCAGTCACGCCGTTGATTAGTAATACGGCCATGACTGCGGTCGCGCTGCTGTGCCCCGTAATAACTTTGTGCCTGATTAGGCGGGCATTCTCCTGTATTGTATTCTAACTCTTGGAGAAGTGTCTTAAACGTTTCCACGTCCTCTTTGCATCGTCCCGCAAGAATGACGTGGCACAAGTGCATCGGCAATTTGGTGATGCATATCCTAATTAGTTCCGCAGGCCCGTATGGGTCGTATAAAAATTGATTTGCCTGCAGCATGTGGTCGAATAGGCGTGCAGGGCTGCCGAAACCAGACTGGTTCAAATTTGGCAGCATAATTATGCCTTGCTTGACCCTACCTTGTGCCGCTTCCGACCAGTAGGCGGAGAGAAAGGCTTGTCGAAACTCCCGAGTGGAGTTGCAGTGACGCGCTGCCGACCTCATGCGAATCGCCGGTTCGCCTTCCAAATAGCCACACATATATTCTATCTTATGTGAACTTGCCCAGTCGGGGGGAAGACAAAACTCAAATTGCTCGAGCCATGCTCGTGGATGTATTCCTTTTTGCGAATTTCGGAATATCTCAGACTTTCTCACCGTAAGGAAATGTTTGAAATCAAATCCCCGCGTTTCCTCCCGGCGAGGCCCTTGAATGTTTCTATTTTTCTCATGTCTGCCCCTCAAAATACATTCTTCCCTGTCGTCAAAATCTCCCTCGTGGCCGGAGTCCCTCTCTGCACTGTCCGTACGGCTATTTTTTGTGCTATTGGCGAGTTCGGAATCACACGCCATGCGGTTTTCCAGATGCGCCATGCGTTCTTGTAATTCGCCTGTTACAGCTTTGTGCCACCTGTTCACTTCGAACTGTCCCTTCTGAAATCTAAGAAGTGAACGCACTTCTTCGGTCTCTGCGACCGCTACCGGTGTAGTATTGTTCTCGCTTTCCGTCACCTTCATCATGCCTACGATGTCCGCTAATGCTGCAATCTTATCATGTATTTATCTGTTGTCCTCCGCCCCAGTCTGCTTCAATTGTTCTACTTGCTGTTCGAGAGCGTGAATCGCTTGACTGTTGTCTGCTACTGTGTTGCTAATGGACGCTGGACAATGCGTTTCCGCCTCCTGGACCCTCGAGAGTACCTGCTGGTGTTCTCTTTGGCATTCTTCTCTCAGCACTTGGAAATTCCTAAGTAGCTGTTCTTCGCTCTCTTTCGATTCCGCATCGCGACTCCGCTTGCCCTGTTCTAAGGCTTGCAGACGATCATCGATTTGTTCAAATGTACGGCCTAATTCTTTCATAATATCACTTTTTATTTCACTTGCCAGATTGTTTATCCTTTGTGAGATATCATCCGACACTCTCTGCATCGACTTGTCCACTTTATTTGTCTGCTGGATTAGTTTTTCGTCTATATGTTCGCCTAGCTCGCGGATCGATTTTTCAGATTTCTGCGTCATTTGTTCGCCTGGCTCACGGATAGATTTTTCAGATTTCTGCGTCATTTGCTCGCCTAGCTCACGGATCGATTTTTTAGATTTCTGCGTCATTTGTTCGCCTAGCTCTCGGATCGATTTTTCGGATGATTCTTTTTGTTCTCGGAACGATTTTTCTGATTTCTCTGCTTTTTCTTTATTTTGTTGCAATAAGGCTTTCATGAGTTCTGCCAAATCAATTTGGTTAGTAGGAGGCAAATTAATTTCTGGCTCTGCTGTGAGCCCGTTCGTCCTGTTTTGCATTTGGTCTGAAGTATTCCCCATTGCATTTTCAGAATCGCCCGACGCGTTAATATTGGAAATCAAATTATCCGCTTGATCCATGTTGCTTACGTTGTTGGACCGCCTACTTTTAGCTTGGTTACGTGTCTGCATTAGTTCAATTTATACCCGGTACGCAACACACTAATCACAATAAATGTATCCCACAAAAAGATCGACAGTTACACGAAAGGTACCCAACCTAGTACGCACTTTTTCACACGCAAAACAAATTTTTATCTTTAATCGAAACAGTGCAATGTACAAGCGAGAAAAAAAACACACACACATATAAAACACACAAATATAGAAAACAAAACAACAAGATAAACAACACAACGCCGCTCAACAACGCAGTGAATCTTTTGAAAGTCTCCTCAGAAACAATGCAGAAGTTGTTTGAGCGCTGTAGGGAAAAAAAAAAATTAAGATTATACAACGCTTGCAATCTAACGTTTCAGAGATTCCAGAGTCTAGCGGGATCACAGAACAGGTTCGCCATGTGTAACGTTGTTGCTTTGATTTTTCTAGGTAAGTGGTGCTGCTAGTCAATAAAAGCGGGTTAAAAGCTGTGAGCTGTCTGGGGAAGTTAACCTTGCATTATTGAGCAACTGTTTCACCAGGTATCCAATCTAGCTTACCAAGTTTCCAACCAGACTAACATTAATTATAATCTTTTAATAGTCATACGACAACCGGTGATATATATGTAAAAGACAATTTGAATAAAAAGAAATAAATCAGTTTATATTTGGAAATTTATTTTAACATTGATCATTGGAATTTCAGCATATTAAACTTGATTCCTAACTAAACTGGTGCCTTATTTGGGATTGTGAAAATGTGAGATTGTAATCTTACGGAACACATCAGATATAGAGCCAAGATTGGGAGACAGCATACAACACTGCATTCATAAAACAACACACAAAGAACGTTGAAACATATGCAACAGAAAATTAACCACTACCAACCGATTCAATTTTCACCCAAAGAAGTTACGTTCGTAGCACAATCCTGTCTGTCATGTAATTACCACACACTGGTATACTAAATTCATATTAACTCTTTGTGAAAGCTTCGCGAAAAGAATAGCTGAGGGGTACTTTGATGATTACACCACATGCTTCACGTGGTCAACTTGGTTTACACAAAGAGTGTAACTCCACAATAATTTTGATAATTAAAATAAATTAGATCGAAAAGCAATTTGCAAAAGAAAAACCTTGAACTGGTTACTATCGTTTTACTATTAACCTGATGGGTCAAACAATTATATAAGCACGTGGTACTGGTCTCACAAAGTACACCCCACGTGGGTTGAACATAAAGAAAAGTTGCTATATTGAAAAATACTGTCAAGACGAGACGTTATAATCTCACGCACATTCGCATTTAAGATTGATGAACTTAGTTAGAGTTACTGATCAACGCGTGGTTCCACTTTACTCACAAAGTAGTGACAAAGCAACTACCGGAATATATTCTGAACTTCACACGAGAATTACACCGCGCTGCAATTTAAGATAACATTAGATATTTTAGAGCTAAACCTGAAATAAAGGTGATTAAATTTTCAGTTAGGCTGAACTTAAGAAATCCATTGTCCTACATACTTAGCAGACACGCGCTTAGCCGGAGATCTTACCACTTCAGACGCTCGCCACGACCGACTGACCTGCGCTCCTACCGAGCGTGCTTCCCAGATACAAACGGAAGTGACCAGAGGGGCAGCTTCCTATACCAACATGACAAGGGATGGCCAGGACCATGCTAAGAATGGAAACCTCTCTGCTTTTGGAAAGCGTAGCTACCTGTTCCGACGTTGGTCCTACTGTTGTCTAGCAGACAGGCTTGTCTGCTGCCCTCAAGCATGCAACTAGAAACACATTTGCTCATTCATCCTCTCACACAGAAGGGAAGGGGGATGACAGTATCTTATCATATACAGTATATAAAAGAAAGCGGATGTAGGTTCCGTATGAGACTGTGTGACATGAATTACATATAAACTGTGTTTTAAAGTGTATTAGTGTGACAGATCGTTCTTGTTTATGTGTAAAAGTAACACGTTCCACTGCTCAGTCTCCTCCCAGATAGTCAGAAATGCCGCAGTAAATTTAGAAGAGGAATTTATGCCGTAAATGACTACAGATTTAAGAAATTAACATGAAAGGAATCCCACAGAGACCTTTCACAGTCTGGAACCGCGCTGCTGCTACTGTCGCAGGTTCGTATCCTGCCTCGGGCATGGATGTGTGTGCTCGCCTTAGGTTAGTTAGGTTTAAGTAGTTCTAAGTCTAGAGGACTGATGACCTCAGATGTTAAGTCCCATAGTACTCAGAGCCATTTGAACCATTTGATTGGCCGGCAGATTTACGACCCATGTAATGTGTGAGCTAACATGGCATAGATGTTCGGGATCACTTGCGGTTCCTCTTCTTCGAAATGTCTTGGCTCAAAGTCGTCTAGGGGTTGAACCGCACGTGTCGCATTACACGCCCTAAATTAGATATTTGTGACCCTTTGGTTAAATTGTCTGGCTGATGGCAAGTTTGCGAAATAAAAACTTAACATAACATATGATAACAGTAATAATAATATCGGGAACTCAATTAAGGACCCATAATGATGTAGGCAACACAGTTGCGATTTGGTTAGAATAATGTTTATTCAGAAAGCAGAGTAATAGCGAAAGTGGTCGTATTTAGAGTTACTGTTACACTCGAGCGCATATCCGTTTTACACAGTTCGATCACTCACAATCTAATGGTGAACTACAAGTCCAGCACTCCACGTCGATATTCACACGAAAAGTTAGAGTTCACTCCAGGCTGAGTGACGAAGTGGCGCGATACCAAACAACGCGACATTTTCCAAGTCGTGTCACCTCCTAGCTGCCTAAAGACCGACTGTTCGTTTTCGCATCTCAATCAGAACTGTCCCCTTTGGTGTCTCGACCAGAACTGCCCTCTGCCCGTCTCCGACCGCGTTTCCCGCGCGCCGAACACCTTCGCTCAACTGACTAGCGCAGTTCCTTTCCTGACGCCGTCCATCTGATTGGCTACAGCTTATTCTACATTATTTTACGTTTTAACATATATAAATAATCAAAGCTTGACCAGTTTCACGTTCTAAATAAAGTAACAATAGTATCCATTACATAATAAACGTTAAATTCTTTTACATAAAACCAATATAATTTCAATTTCTTTCAGGAGTGCCAGTACTGCAAGGTTTCGCAGGAGAGCTTCTGTAAAGTTTGGAAGGTAGGAGACGAGGTACTGGCAGAAGTAAGGCTGTGAGGACGGGGCGTGAGTCGTGCTTGGGTACCTCAGTTGGTGGAGCACCTGCCCGCGAAAGGGGAAGGTCCTGAGTTCGAGTCTCGGTCCAGCACACAGTTTTAATCTGCCAGGAATTTTCATATCAGCACGCACTCCGCTGCAGGGTGAAAATCTCATTCTGACAATATAATTTCCTTCTTAATTTTGAATGTCACGGCCAGTAACCTTGCACCAGCGTGCTTTCTGATATATAAGTAAAGAACAAAAGTATTATGCACCAATCTTTACAACAAATATTCTCTTATCTAATGGTTCAATAAGGTGTCATGCTGTGACCGTTCAGTGTGATTTGTGTCGAGGAAATGATGGTCTGATGGTTAACTGAAAATACTGATAATTTAAATTTACTATATCTCTTAAACAAATAAAGCTACAGAGTTGATATTTACAACCTTCGTCATTTTAATGGTGCGCTTCTATATGAATTGTCGATCGTTAAGATCGACCAAAGCGTTCAGATTTTAGCATTCAGGTCTTCGTTACCACACTTGTTAATTTCACTTTAACAAAAAAATGGTTCAAGTGGCTCTAAGCACTATGGGACTTAACATCTGAGGTCATCAGTCCCCTAGAATTAGAACTACGTAAACCTAACTAACCTAAGGACATCACACACATTCATTCCCGAAGCAAGATTCGAACCTGCGACCGTAGCGGTCGCGCGGTTCCGGACTGAAGCGCCTAGAACCACTCGGCCACAGTGACCGGCTCACTTTAACAGTAAATCCTAAACTATTATAGATATGAGCAATATTCAGGTTTTATTGGGATCACCGTGTAAATTTATGGAGGATGGTAGATTAAAATTACTGTGGCTTTATTTCCTGCACTACTACAGAATTAAATAGTTTTTATAAATGATTCCCCTTATGGCCGATCTTAGGTCCGCCATATTTAACACTGCTACGTCTCCTCGGCCACAAAGGGCTTCTACTGGGTTTCCGTTTGACGAAGGTTCACGTCTGTTTCACTCGCACACTACAGCGCTTAGGCCTCGTTCAGCACAGTAGACGATTTCCCCACCTCGTGGGGAAGATGTTCGTTTCACAACTCCTGAACTGACCCTTTCGGCCATATTCTTGAATGGGAGCGAAATGCTCGTTTACTCACAAGTGAGAGGTAACGTTTTCGAAATGATCACTCGGATTTTTCGCGTGAACGCAAACGTAGGCGCCGCGGTCCGGGAGGGGGTGTGGAGTGCGGCGTGCAGGGAGCACTTCCCTCCGGGGATCGATCGAGGTCATTTGCCTGTGGGTATCGATAGAACAGAATTACCTCCGGGGATCGAGCCAGAGACTCTGCTAGCGAGAGCCATAGTGGAGAAACTCGAGGTGAGACTTTGCGAGGTGTTGCTTTTGACACAGGAAGCGCATGGAGTCACTTCTCTGTGGCAGAGTTATTCCATGAATCTTTAGCTCTCTGTGGAGCCTAACACACAATGAAGTGCGTCTTTACGTGAGAATACTTGAGTCGAATTTCTGTTACTGGTTACTCAGCAAACAGAAATCTAGACTCGTGTTCTGTCACGTACTGAATTAATTTCAGCCCTAGGGCTTTGCGGACGGCATATTGCGTCCACTGTGTAGACAGCAGAGAATTGCAGGTACGTCATCCGAACAGAGACCAGTTGGTGCAGTAGAACTGCCGTCCATACTTCGACAGGTGGTTTGTGTACTCCGGTTCGGCGGAAGGGGAAGCAGTCATGGTAAAAGTGCTGAGTTTCATTTGCATCTCCATTAAGCGTTTTCTGAAAGTCTCAGTCATGTTGCAGGACTGTACGCTAATCTGTATCAACCAGTTTTATGTCCATCTAATAAGGCGGGCGTGGTTTGAAGAAGTCAAAAATATGTTCTGCCAATCTCTAAACTACATGTGTACTTCGTGTTTATTCACTCTGCATTTTTTTTTATCATAAATAATTGATGGTATCCGTGTTGTGTTTCATTCTAGTAGCATCCAGACAGGAGTGATTGTTTTGACGTGCTGAAGTGGATGAGACCCCTGCTATACCCGCAGGACAGGACCCTAGTTTAATTTGTGGAAAGGGGCCAAAATGAGTGGCTGTCAGTTGGACCTGAACATACTGCATCATTCATTTGACAAACATTACAAGAGTAAAGAAAACATAAAAAACAGAGCAAGCCAAACATTAATTTTAGAACTTAATTCCCGGCTAAATGCGCCATTCAATCTCACGTCCCACGGGCAAAACAACTTTAATTTAAAGCCGGCTTAAGGCCAATCACTTAAGACTCAAAAACAAGAATTTGAATTTTAAAAGGCAGAAGGCCTCATCTTAAAACATTTCTTTAAATTAGGCTAAAGGCCCAAACAATATCATGCCTTAAGGTCGAAACAACTTTAATTTAAAAATCGGCTAGAAGCCATACATCAACAAACAACAAGGAGAAATAAGAAAAAGCAACACATCAAACGGAGCTCAGAAGTTTCCAAGCGACAGGATAACTTCCGCTCTACCCGACCAGCACACAACGCAGAAGGTATCGGCGCCCACAACGAATTACACGTACTTGGCCTATTCATAGGCTAAGTACTGGAGCTAGGCTGTGCTCGCATCGACCCTCTGTCCACAATCATGTTGCGTAAATGGAGATGATGTTTTAACTACTGACGACGCCTTTGGCACAATTGTTTTATGAATCTCCATTGCAGGATGTGATTTTAGTGTATTTTACTTCTGATGAAGCTATATTTAGATATACCGAAACCGTGGTCAAGAATTTTAATAAATCTTTGTCCTGGAACTGTTTTGGCTGTCATCATTTACCGTGAAGAATTTCGACAGTTGCTGTTTCAGCCACGTTTAAAATCTTGAGATAAGAATATTAATAAATTAAAATGAAGCTAGTGTACTATAATTGATGAATGTCTCTGATAGGCTCGATAATGAGGACGCTGACTGTGCGCGAACACAGAGCCAAAGATGCTGTACTGCTAGTGCTGGAGTAAGAGGGCCCTTGGTGCACAGTCGTAGGTAGCAGTCTGTGAGGGAAAGACGATGCAGCAGCCAGTTTCTGTGGTGTGCTGTGTGAAGCCACCAAGAGTTAGATTAACGTAGGTATGTCAATATTGTTGAACACGGAAGCAGACGTCTTCATGGAAATAAGGTAAAATATATTAAATACTTATGATTTCTGTTTTTCCAGCATGTTAGTATAGATGCATTAGCTGATAATTTGTGGTTTTTGAGTAACCCCAGAATGTACGTAAGCCGGTTTGAGAAAAGGAATAGTTTAATTTTTCATCTTTGTAATGCTTTTAAGATTTTTTAACAGAGCTATGTGTAATTTGATGATTTGCATTTATGTTGGATTAATGAAGTTGGATAATACTTGCTGTTTAAATCTCATTGTTTGTCAATCAATTGTGAGTGATGTAACTTCAATTGTCAGATGTTTACGAAAAGACAAACTTAACTTGCAATATAAATTTTCTAAGAAAACTCGTGTTAGTAATTCACAATAATCAATACCGCCTCCCAGTCCAGGTCATATATTTTTTTAAAGAAGTTGAATTTCCTTAAATGTTCTCGTCTATCAGCCAAATGAATTTCACGTCAATTTCAAGTGTTATGGCCAGCCTGTAGCTAGCATTCACATTTTTTGTGAGAGACCAGAATATATCGCGTTCCACTGCTGCTGCTTTAGAGGTAAGACAATTTAATTTATTTGTTATGTGAACAGGGCCTTAGGATTCAGTGCTTAAGGGGATGAATGTATTTTGCAGCGACTGTATTTCTTTAGTGGTACTGGCATTGCCCAATTCATTCGTGTAAAGTTTTGCTAACAATAACACAGAGTAAGCACACCACTTGCACTTACAGCACGCCACACGACAATTCGAGTTCTGTGTCCATTCCACAGATCAGAATCGGCCCCCGTTAGCCGAGTGGTCAGCGCGGCGGAATGCCACGCCAAGAGGCTCGGGTTCGATTCCCGGCTGGGGCAGGAGATTTTCTCCGCTCACGGAATGGGTGTTGTGTTGTCCTCGATGGTGAGTATTCATCAGAGGTGAGGGTAGGTCCGCTGTTGTTTTCTATCTGCATAAATGATCTTTTGGATAGGGTGGATAGCAATGTGCGGCTGTTTGCTGATGATGCTGTGGTGTTCGGGAAGGTGTCCTCATTGAGTGACTGTAGGAGGATACAAGATGACTTGGACATGATTTGTCATTGGTGTAAAGAATGGCAGCTAGCTCTGAATATACACTCCTGGAAATGGAAAAAAGAACACATTGACACCGGTGTGTCAGACCCACCATACTTGCTCCGGACACTGCGAGAGGGCTGTACAAGCAATGATCACACGCACGGCACAGCGGACACACCAGTAACCGCGGTGTTGGCCGTCGAATGGCGCTAGCTGCGCAGCATTTGTGCACCGCCGCCGTCAGTGTCAGCCAGTTTGCCGTGGCATACGGAGCTCCATCGCAGTCTTTAACACTGGTAGCATGCCGCGACAGCGTGGACGTGAACCGTATGTGCAGTTGACGGACTTTGAGCGAGGGCGTATAGTGGGCATGCGGGAGGCCGGGTGGACGTACCGCCGAATTGCTCAACACGTGGGGCGTGAGGTCTCCACAGTACATCGATGTTGTCGCCAGTGGTCGGCGGAAGGTGCACGTGCCCGTCGACCTGGGACCGGACCGCAGCGACGCACGGATGCACGCCAAGACCGTAGGATCCTACGCAGTGCCGTAGGGGACCGCACCGCCGCTTCCCAGCAAATTATGGACACTGTTGCTCCTGGGGTATCGGCGAGGACCATTCGCAACCGTCTCCATGAAGCTGGGCTACGGTCCCGCACACCGTTAGGCCGTCTTCCGCTCACGCCCCAACATCGTGCAGCCCGCCTCCAGTGGTGTCGCGACAGGCGTGAATGGAGGGACGAATGGAGACGTGTCGTCTTCAGCGATGAGAGTCGCTTCTGCCTTGGTGCCAATGATGGTCGTATGCGTGTTTGGCGCCGTGCAGGTGAGCGCCACAATCAGGACTGCATACGACCGAGGCACACAGGGCCAACACCCGGCATCATGGTGTGGGGAGCGATCTCCTACACTGGCCGTACACCACTGGTGATCGTCGAGGGGACACTGAATAGTGCACGGTACATCCAAACCGTCATCGAACCCATCGTTCTACCATTCCTAGACCGGCAAGGGAACTTGCTGTTCCAACAGGACAATGCACGTCCGCATGTATCCCGTGCCACCCAACGTGCTCTAGAAGGTGTAAGTCAACTACCCTGGCCAGCAAGATCTCCGGATCTGTCCCCCATTGAGCATGTTTGGGACTGGATGAAGCGTCGTCTCACGCGGTCTGCACGTCCAGCACGAACGCTGGTCCAACTGAGGCGCCAGGTGGAAATGGCATGGCAAGCCGTTCCACAGGACTACATCCAGCATCTCTACGATCGTCTCCATGGGAGAATAGCAGCCTGCATTGCTGCGAAAGGTGGATATACACTGTACTAGTGCCGACATTGTGCATGCTCTGTTGCCTGTGTCTATGTGCCTGTGGTTCTGTCAGTGTGATCATGTGATGTATCTGACCCCAGGAATGTGTCAATAAAGTTTCCCCTTCCTGGGACAATGAATTCACGGTGTTCTTATTTCAATTTCCAGGAGTGTAGATAAATGTAAATTAATGCAGATGAATAGGAAAAGAATCCTGTAATGTTTGAATACTCAATTAGTAGTGTAGCGCTTGACACAGTCACGTCGATTAAATATTTGGGCGTAACATTGCAGAGCGATATGAAGTGGGACAAGCATGTAATGGCAGTTGTGGGGAAGGCGGATAGTCGTCTTCGGTTTATTGGTAGAATTTTGGGAAGATGTGGTTCATCTGTAAAGGCGCTTATAAAACACTAATACGACCTATTCTCGAGTACTGCTCGAGAGTTTGGGACCCCCATCAGCTCGGATTGAGGGAGGACATAGAAGCAATTCAGAGGCAGGCTGCTAGATTTGTTACTGTTAGGTTTGATCATGACGCGAGTGTTACGGAAATGCTTCAGGAACTCGGGTGGGAGTCTCTGGAGGAAAGGAGGTGTTCTTTTCGTGAATCGCTACCGAGGAAATTTAGGGAACCAGCATTTGAGGCTGACTGCAGTACAATTTTACTGCCGCCAACTTATATTTCGCGGAAAGACCACAAAGATAAGATAAGAGGCATATAGGCAGTCATTTTTCCCTCGTACTGTTTGGGAGTGGGAGAGAAGAGGCTAGTTGTGGTACGAGGTACCATCCGCCACGCACCGTATGGTGGATTGCGGAGTATGTATGTAGATGTAGATGTAGATCCTTTCATCCCCATTTCCGAGGCGCAAGTCGCCCAATGTGGCGTCGAATGCAATAAGTATTTGCCCTCGGAGGCCGAACTTCACTGAATGGGGAACTGCTGGCCCACAGTGCCGTACGCTCATTTCAGTTTATCACAGATCAGACTTCATTTAACGTAATCTTAAAGTTCATTATTTCATTTATTTAAAAGAAGTCCGGCCCTGGTAGCTGAGTGGTCGGCGCGACGGAATGTCATACCTAACGGCCCGGGTTCGATTCCCGGCTGGGTCGGAGATTTTCTCCGGTCAGGGATTAGGTGTTGTGTTGTCCTCATCATCATCATTTCATCGCCATCGAAACGCAAGTCGCCAAAGTGCCGACATCTCGGAAGACCTGCACCAGGCGAACGGTCTACCCGTCGGGAGGCGCTAGCCACCCGGCATTTCCATTTAGTATTTGAAAGAACGTTACGAGTGGACGTGCAGTTGCGCCACCGCCGTGGTAATTCTGGCCTTCGTCGCCGACGAACAGTCGTCAGGACAGGTGCGCCAACTGTGCGCCTGCAGCGGAGGCCCATGTGCAGGGACGTGGGCTGGACGATCGCCGAGGACGCGCTGTTGGCAGCTCTCTGGTCCATCTGGGCGCCACTGCTCAGCAGGTGCTCGTCCGTCCGCAGCCGCCCTTCGCCCCTGCTTCTTGTGGCCCGCGGCGCACCACAGTCGTCTCTGCGCTGGTTTCGGGAACTGCCGTTTCACCATGCGTGCTGTTCTTTAACCACAGCGGCAAGCAAACAGTTTACAAATTTAGCCCTTTCGCGAATGCTTCCAGCGATGGCCATAAAGGCCGCAGTCTGGAACCGCGCGACCACTACGGTCGCAGGTTCGAATCCTGCCTTGGGCAAGGATGATGTGTGTGATGTCCATAGGTTGGTTACGTTTAAGTAGTTCTGAGTTCTAGCGGACTGATGACCTCAGATGTTAAGTCCGATATTGCTCAGAGCCATTCGTCATGCCCTTCTGGAGGGCCCCATCAGCATTGTTTTCCCCGTTCCCCGACATGTTTTGTATACTCTCCACTGATAGTGGTGCCAGCTGCCGGATGTGAGTTGTTGCTGCGTGCTCACGTCAAACATGGGCTGTGGTCACGTGACTGCACAGTGTAGATGCTACAAGTACGAAATGAGTGTACAAATGATACTGAGACAACTCTGCTTTCATCAGGTGAGGGGTAGACTTCTGCCCGTGGGCAAATATAGGAACTCGAAGGGGTGGCAGAACTCATGTACCTCTGGCGGTTAATACACCACTGTCCATTAAAATTGCTACACCACGAAGATGGCGTGCTACAGACGCGACGCGAAATTTGACCGACAGGAAGAAGATGCTGTGATATGCAAATGATAAGCTTTTCAGAGCATTCATGCAAGGTTGGCGCCGGTGGTCACACCTACAACGTGCTGACATGAGGAAACTTTCCAACCGATTTCTCACACACAAACAGCAGTAGACCGGCGTTGCCTGGTGAAATGTAGTTGTGATGCCTCCTGCAAGGAGGAGAAATTCGTACCACCACGTTTCCGACTTTGATAAAGGTCGGATTGCAGCCTATCGCGATTGCGGTTTACCTATCGCGACATTGCTGCTCGCCTTGGTAGAGATCCAATGACTGTTAGCAGAATATGGAATCGGTGGGTTCAGGAGCGTGATACGAAACACCGTGCTGGTTCCCAACGGCCTCGTATCACTAGCAGTCGAGATGACAGGAATCTTATCCGCATGGCTGTAATGGATCGTGCAGCAACGTCTCGATCCCTGAGTCAACAGATGGGGACGTTTCGAAGACAACAACCGTCTGCACGAACAATTCGACGACGTTTGCAGCAGCATGGACTATCAGCTCGGAGACCATGGCTGCGGTTACCCTTGACACTGCATCACAGACAGGAGCGCCTGTAATGGTGTACTCGACGACGAACCTGGGTGCACGAATGGAAAAACGTCCTTTTTTCGGATGAATCCAGGTTCTGTTTACAGCATCGTGATGGTCGCATCCGTGTTTGGCGATGTCGCGGTGAACGCACGTTGGAAGCGTGTATTCGTCATCGCCATACTGGCGTATCACCCGGCGTGATGGTATGGGGTGCCATTCGTTACGCATCTCGGTCATCTCTTGTTCGCATTGACGCCACTTTCAACACTGCACGTCACATTTCAGATATGTTACGACCCGTGGCTTACCCTTCATTCGATACCTACGAAACTCTACATTTCAGCAGGATAATGCACGACCGCATGATTGCAGGTCCTATACGGACCTTTCTGGATACAGAAAATGTTCGACTGCTGCCCTGGCCAGCACATTCTCCAGATCTCTCACCAATTGAAAACGTCTGGTCAATGGTGGTCGAGCAACTGCCTCATCACAATACGCCAGTCGCTACTCTTGATGAACTGTGGTATCGTGTTGAAGCTGCATTGGCAGCTGTACCTGTACACGCCATCCAAACTCTGTTTGACTCAATGCCCAGGCATATCATGGCTGTTATTACGACCAGAGGTGGTTGTTCTGTGTACTGATTTCTCAGGATTCATGCACCCAAACTGCGTGAAAATGTAATCACATGTCAGTTCTAGTATAATATATTTGTCCAATGAGTACCCGTTGATCGTCTGCATTTGTTCTTGGTGTAGCAGTTTTTATGGTGTACTTAACCGCTTTACCCGTTCCTGCAGCCACGCGGTAGGGCCGTGTACACAAGGTTAGTATAGTTTGCGCCAGGGGAGTGTCTGATCCGAGGTGTTACAGTTACGGGGAATGATGCAATCGCGTCCTCTAACTCCGGCGAGTGCTCAGAGAGACTCTGCTCGCCAGCTATCTCGGCGACAGCGCAACACGTGATGTTCTACTGATAAACGAGATAGCGCTTTCGCAACGACCGTTTCACTAATTATGAGGCAGATATGCACCATCTGATAGCAGACACAATAATCAAAATCTTTATCGGCCATAAAGAGCGATACGACCGCGGCTTATGTAAAAATAATCAAGGTTAGCTCCCTACTTTAACATCAGTGCTTTCCACAATGAGTGGTAGCAGCAACCGCACGTGGGTAGAAATTTCTGCCATTGTTTTCTTGATCAGTGCCTAACGACAGGAAAGTCTACGGACCACACACAGTACGCATTTTTCGTGTTACTGTTGTCGCTGCTTCCATCTCTTAGCACACATGACTGGTGGTATATACACACATGAAAAAAAGTTTTGCATCACCTAGGTTCCGAGAGTTCCGGAAACTGTACAGAAAATTGGAATAGAGGTCAACATAAACATCATTACTGTGCCTTTTATTGCTCGTGAAAACCACACGTTGTATGTTGTACCACCACACAGCGAGACCTTCAGAGGTGGTGGTCCAGATTGCTGTACACACTGATACCTCTAATACCCAGTAACACGTCCTCTTGCACTGATGCATCCTGTATTCGTCGTGGCGTACTACCCACAAGTTCATCAAGACACTGTTGGCCCAGATTCTCCCACTCCTCAACGGCGATTCGGCGTACATTCCTCAGAGTGGTTGGTGGGTCACGTCGTCCATAAACAATGGTTCAAATGGCTCTGAGCAGTATGGGACTTAACATCTATGGTCATCAGTCCGCTAGAACTTAAAACTACTTAAACCTAACTAACCTAAGGACAGCACACAACACCCAGTCATCACGAGGCAGAGAAAATCCCTGACCCCGCCGGGAATCTAACCCGGGAACCCGGGCGCGGGAAGCGAGAACGCTACCGCACGACCACGAGTTGCAGATTTCAACCTATCCCAGGCATGTTTGCCAGGGTTCATGTCTAGAGAACATGCTGCCCACTCTAGTCGAGCCATGTCGTTATCCTGAAGGCCCACATAATGCCACCACAAAACAAGTCATCCATGAAGACGAACGCCTCGCCAATGCTGTCGATATCGTTGCACTACCGGTCGGAGGATGGCATTCACGTATCGTACAGCCGTTACGGCGCCTTCCATGACAACCAGCGGCGTACGTCGGCCCCACATAATGCCACCAGAAAACAGCAGGGAACCTCCACCTTGCTGCACTCGCTGGGCAATGTGTCTAAGGCGTTCAGCCTGACCGGGTTGCCTCCAAACACGTCTCTGACAATTGTCTGGCTGAAGGCATATGCGACACTCATCGGTGAAGAGAACGCGATGCCAGTCCTGAGCGGTCCATTCGGCCTCTTGTTGGGCCCGTCTATACCGCGCTGAATGTTGTCGTGATTGCAATGATGGACCTCGCCATGGACGTCGGGAGTGAAAAAATATTCAAATGTGTGTGAAATCTTATGGGACTTAACTGCTAAGGTCATCAGCCCCTAAGCTTACACACTACCTAACCTAAATTATCCCAAGGACAAACACGCATGCCGGAGGGAGGACTCCAACCTCCGCCGGGACCAGCCGCACAGTCGGGAGTGAAGCTGCGCATCACGCAGACTATTGCGCACACTTTGAGTCGTAACACGACGTCTTGTGGCTGCACGAAAAGCTTTATTCAACATGGTGGTGTTGCTGTCAGGGTTTCTTCGAGCCATAATCCGTAGGTAGCGGTCATGCACTACACTCCTTGGGCGTCCTGAGCGAGGCATGTCATCGACAGTTCCTGTGTCTCTATATCCCCACCATGTCCGAACAACATCGCTTTGGTTCACTCCGAGACGCGTGGACACTTTCCTTGTTGAGAGCCCTTCTTGGCACAAAGTGACAATGCGAACGCGATCGAACCGCTGTGTTGACCATCTAGGCATGGTTGAACCTTAGACAACACGAGCCGTGTACTTCTTTCCTGGTGGAATGACTCGAACTGATCTCCGTCTAACAGGCGCTGCTCATGCATGGTTGTTTACATCTTTGGGCAGGTTTAGTGATATCTCCGAACAGTCAAAAAGGCTATCTGTGATACAATATCCACAGTCAACGTCTACCTTCAGGAGTTCTGGGAACCGATGTGACGCAATTTTTTTTTTATTTGTGTTCAAAGAGTGGTAGCAGTAACCCCACGTGGGTAGAAATGTCTGTCAATGTTTTCTTGATGAGTGCCTAGCGACAGGAAAGTCTACGGACCATCCTCAATACACATTTTTCGTGTTTCTGTTGTCACTGCCTCTATCACTTAGTACAGATATATGGTGGTATATGTAGTGTCACCGCCAGACACCACACTTGCTAGGTGGTAGCCTTTAAATCGGCCGCGGGCCGCTAGTATACGTCGGACCCGCGTGTCGCCACTATCAGTGATTGCAGACCGAGCGCCGCCACACGGCAGGTCTAGAGAGACGTCCTAGCACTCGCCCCAGTTGTACAGCCGACTTTGCTAGCGATGGTCCACTGACAAATTACGCTCTCATTCGCCGAGACGATAGTTAGCATAGCCTTCAGCTACGTCATTTGCTACAACCTAGCAAGGTGCCATTAACAGTTACTATTGATGCTGTAAAACATGTACCGTCAAGAGCGATGTTCATCAATTATGGATTAAAGTTAAGTATTCCAGAAGCTACGTACTATGTTTGCTACTATAAAGACCTTGTCCTGTTCCAGACCTCACGCCATCCTGCGTGAGCTTAAACGCGTGCCCTTCGGCCTCCCGTCCTAGTGGATTGGCTGTCTTGCCAGTCCACAAAAGTATATATGTGATGTCAGTTCTTCTGCATATGTCCGAAAGGATACACACCGTACATATACAAGGTGTTAGGGTATAAGTGCAGATATTCAGGACAGTATACTGAACAACATTACCCAAGTGTTCAGTTCATTTGCAGACTAATAAATTATAGCTATTAAGAGTAGTATGCTTTTATACACTGATGAGCTAAAGAAACTGGTACGCCTGCCTAACATCATGTAGACCCCCCGCAAGTACGCAGAAATGCCGCAACACGACGTGGCATGGACTCGACAAATGTCTGAAATACTGCTGAGGGGAAATGATACCATGAATCCTTCAGCGCTGCCCATAAATCCGTAAGAATA
Organism: Schistocerca americana; assembly: GCF_021461395.2. Lineage (NCBI taxonomy): Eukaryota > Metazoa > Arthropoda > Insecta > Orthoptera > Acrididae > Schistocerca > Schistocerca americana. The sequence goes on from NC_060127.1 coordinate 202,283,651, forward strand.
CGAGGGGGTGGAGATCTCTTCTGAACAGCACGTTGTAAGGCATCCCAGATATGGTCAATAATCTAGAATGAAATTTTCACTCTACAGCGGAGTGTGCGCTGATATGAAACTTTCTGGCAGATTAAAACTGTGTGCCGGACCGAGACTCGAACTCGGGACCTTTGCCTTTCGCGGGCAAGTGCTCTACCTACTGAGCTACCCAAGCACGACTCACACCCCGTCCTCACAGCTTTAATTCCGCCAGTACCTCGCCTCCTACCATCCAAGTGGTAGAGCACTTGTCCGCGAAAGGTAAAGGTCTCGAGTTCGAGTCTCGGTCCGGCACACAGTTTTAATCTGCCAGGAAGTTTCATATCAGCACACACTCCGCTGTAGAGTGAAAATTTCATTCTAGAAGCAGCCCCCAGGCTGTGGCGAAGCCATGTCTCCGCAATATCCTTTCTTCCAGGAGTGCTAGTTCTGCAAGGTTCACAGGAGAGCTTCTGTGAAGTTTGGAAGGTAGGAGGCGAGGTACTGGCGCAATTAAAGCTGTGAGGACGGGTCGTAAGTCGTGCTTGGGTAGCTCAGATGGTAGAGCACTTGCCCACGAAAGGCAAAGGTCCCGAGTTCGAGTCTCGGTCTGGCACACAGTTTTAATCTGCCAGGAAGATTCATGCTCAATAATGTTCATGTCTGGAGAGTTTGGTGGCCATCGGAAGTGTTTAAACTCAAAGAAGTGTTTCTGGAGCCCACTCTGTAGCAATTCTGGACAGCGGGGGGGAGGGGGGGAGGGGGGTCGCATTGTCGTGCTGGGATTACCCAAGTCCGTCGGAATGCGCAGTGGACATGAATGGGTGCAGGTGGTGAGACAGGATGCTTACGTACGTGTCATCGATACGTATCAGGTGTCCCATATCACTCCAGCTGCACACGCCCCACACCATTACAGAGACTCCGCCAGCCTGAACAGTCTCCTGCTGACATGCGGGATCCATGGATTCATCAGGTTGTCACCGTACCTGTACACATCCATACGCTCAATACAGTTTGAAACGAGACTCGTCCGACCAGGCGACATGCTTCCAGTCATCAACAGTCCAATGTCGGTTTTGGCGGACCCAGGCGGGGCGTACAGCCTTGTGTCGTGCAGTCAGTCAAGGGCAGGCGAGAGGACCTTCGGGCCTGAAAGCGCGCGTCGATGATGTTTCGTTGAATGGTTCGCACGCTGACACTTGTCGTTGCCCCAGCATTAAAATCTGCAGCAATTTTCGGAAGAGTTGCAGTTGTGCCACGTTGAATGATTCTCTTCACTCTTCGTTTGACCTGTTCTTGCAGGATCGGCCGCAGCGACGTCGGAGATTTGATGTTTTACCGGATTCCTGATGTTCAGGGTACATTCGTGAAATGATCTTACGAGAAAATCACCAGCTCAGCGTTGCCTCTGAGACGCTGTGTCGCGTCGCTAGTGCACCGACTTAACACGACATTCAGACTCATTTAAAAGCTGGGAGCCTGTCTTTGCAGGAGCAGTAACCGATCCAACAACTGCGCCAGACACTTCTCGTACATGACACTGCCGGCGGCAGCGCCGTATTCTGCGCGTTTATATATCTGTATTTGAATATGCTTGCCTGTATCAGCTTCTTTGGCGCTTCAGTGTATTTTACAACACTCATACAACGTTCACAAGTTTCAAGTATGTAAAATCCAAAACGTAACTGCAAGAGGAATACTGGAGCTTCAGACAGAAAAAAGAAAATGATAAATGATATTTACACTCGTACTCCCGCGATCACTTAGTGTTTATGTTGCTGCCATAATCTACACATTATGGAGTATAATCTTACATTTAACAAAAGCATAAGGAGGATAATGGAATGTAGTCGAACTAAGTCGGGTGTTGCTGAGGGAATTAGATTGGGAAATGAGACACTTAGAGTAGTAAAGGGGTTTTGCTATTTGGGGAGCAAAATAACTGATGATGTCGAAGTAGAGAGGATATAAAATGTAGACTGGCAATGGCAAGGAAAGCGTTTCTGAAGAAGAGAAATTTGTTAACATCGAGTATAGATTTCAGTGTCAGGAAGTCGTTTCTGAAGGTATTTGTATGGAGTGTAGCCATGTATGCAAGTGAAACATGGACGATAAATAGTTTGGACAAGAACAGAATAGAAGCTTTTGAAATGTGGTGCTACAGAAGAATGTTGAAGATTAGGTGGGTAGATCACATAACTAATGAGGAAGTATTGAATAGGATTGGGGAGGAGAGAAGTTTGTGGCACAACTTGACTAGAAGAAGGGTTCGGTTGGTAGGACATGTTCTGAGATATCAAGGGATCACCAATTTAGTATTGGAGGGCAGAGTGGAGGGTAAAAATGGTAGAGGGAGACCAAGAGATGAATACACTAAACAGATTCAGAAGGATGTAGGCTGCAGTACGTACTGGAAGATGAAGAAGCTTGCACAGGATAGAGTAGCATGGAGAGCTGCATCAAACCAGTCTCAGGACTGAAGACCACAACAACAACAACAATCTTACATTTATGGTTTAACACGAAAGCCAACTATTAAAGTTAGAAACTGAGTATTTGTCGTGATGCAGTGTAACTTGGAGGCGCAAATTACCCACACTACACAAGTTTCCCAGGAAAGCGGCCAATATTCGGGGACATGACAGGACCGATCAATTGAAGCAAAAACGTCCACTAAACGTGGGGTCTAAAACGCGTACGTTAGGAGCTGTGAGCACTTATTCAGTAGAAGAGATTTGTTGCACAGTACTGAAGATGGACAAGTGCTCGCAACTCTTAAGGTATGCACTTTAGGGCCTATGTTTATTGGACATTTCTTTCTTGTTTTAGTCTATACAACCACCTCTCAAAATGTGGAAAGCAAAGCACTTGCAGTAGAAGAGATACGTTTCACAGTATCGAAGTTGAAGAAACCACAGCATTCAGCTGTTTCGAGGTCGTGGCTGCCCTGATGATCTATGTTGATTCTGAGGCTGCCCATTGGACACATTGTATAAACTGAAATAACTGATAAGAAAAGGTTACGAATAAAATACTACTTACTTCAAAGTGGCACTTGAGCTTGCTTCTTGTTACACAGCTTGTCAAATCTTGGCACCAAATCAGATACAGCGAGGTTCACTTCCTTCTCCACATAACGTCTTGCTCTGTACTTGGTTTTAATGACAGCCACTATCAAAAACACACTCTCACAAATATAGGAACTCGCAAAAGGAATTAATGTCTTCAGCGCTTTCTTGTCACCTTCGGAGGGGTACTGGAAGGGTTGCCCACACTCAGGCGCTACGAGATCAGCGGAGCGACAGTCGGGTGAGTGGGTGTGGAAGTCTCTGTGCAGGTGATTCTTTAAGTGCTCGACAAATGTGGGAGGAAGCCCGCCCGGCTAGCCGCGCGGTCTAACACGTTGCCTCTCGAGCGAGAAGGCGTGCCGGCCCCCCGCACGAGTCCGCCCGACGGATTAGTGTCGAGGTCCGGTGTGCCGGCCAGCCTGTGGGTGGTTTTTAAGGCGGTTTTCGATCTGCCTCGGCGAATGCGGGCTGGTCCCCCTTATTCCGCCTCAGTTGCACTGTGTCGGCGATTGCTGCTCGAATTTGCGATTGCGCTACCCTACGAAGTTGTCTGATCACGTTCAATGAGGTTATTGGCTCCCAACGTCGTTAGAGAAGGGTTAAAGCGTCCGGGAGGTGGTTGGGGGGGTCTACAACGTCAAATGTCATCAAGAACTTCGTCGTGGTGCTCACTGCACTGTGAACTGTCCATCTCGCCCGCGAAATGTGTGGGAGACGACGCACCAAAAATGGGGTGGTTTCACGGGCGCAGTTTTTGCCACCGCAAAGAAAACTGTGTGGTTTCAACACCTGGCGTCGCGGTGCTGACCTCCATTGCAGAGGCGTCGAAGGAAGGGGTGAGATGAGTGAGGGCAAGAGCGGGCGGGTGTCATGGTATTCCACGGTGGCGTTGGACAGAAATGTGATCGTACTGACAGCATTAAGCCTTCTTACACCTCACATGAACTTCCCAGCTCTGACCTTTTTTCTCGCATTCGTCAGCACTTTGATGTTTAATCGTCGCCGAACCCAAGGATGACGTCGAAGTGGCCACGCTTTTGCACAATTGCAGAAGAAGGTTGTAGGCACCCCTGAGCCAAATTTCAAACTTACACGTTGCAGTGAGACAAAATTACAGGCTTTTCGAATAGCGTTCCCTTAATTGTATTGTGTAGTGTATAAAAAGTGAAACTGATCTGGATTATATCGCACCATTTCATCTGACACTTAATCTTCTGTGAGGGAACGCGTTAAATGAAAGCGCTATATCTTATCTCAAAATGGCTAAGCTACTTTAGATGCCAAATAAAGCAGAAATACTGATACTGCAAAGCTAGTTAAGGAAGTAGCTCATACAGCACAGCTAGTTAACGAGATACCTGATTTTTTACGTTCGAAATAAAAGGGCAGATGTGGAGCACTGACACCTCTTTGGCTTTGGTTATTTTGAAAGTTCCCTTCAAAAAATCGGGTTAAGAGATGCTTATCCAAACAACGAAATAGCTTTGAGGATATTTGTGGTGTCAAGAGTGTGTACTGACTTGGCAGAAAATCCTAAGAAATTTTGGTCTTATGTCAAAGCGGTAGGTGAATCAAAACAAAATGTCCAGACACTCTGTGACCAAAATGGTACTGAAACAGAGGATGACAGACTAAAGGCCGAAATACTAAATATCTTTTTCCAAAGTTGTTTCACAGAGGATGATTGCACTGTAGTTCCTTCTCTAGATTGTCGCACAGATGACAAAATGGTAGATATCGAAATAGACGACAGAGGGATAGAGAAACAACTAAAATCGCTCAAAAGAGGAAAGGCCTCTGGACCTGATGGGATACCAGTTCAATTTTACACAGAGTACGCGAAGGAACTTGCCCCCCTTCTTGCAGCGGTGTACCGTAGGTCTCTAGAAGAGCGTAGCGTTCCAAAGGATTGGAAAAGGGCACAGGTCATCCCCGTTTTCAAGAAGGGACGTCGAGCAGATGTGCAGAACTATAGACCTATATCTCTAACGTCGATCAGTTGTAGAATTTTGGAACACGTATTGCGTTCGAGTATAATGACTTTTCTGGAGACTAGAAATCTACTCTGTAGGAATCAGCATGGGTTTCGAAAAAGACGGTCATGTGAAACTCAGCTCGCGCTATTCGTCCACGAGACTCAGAGGGCCATAGACACGGCTTCAAAGGTAGATGCCGTGTTTCTTGACTTCCGCAAGGCGTTCGATGCAGTTCCCCACAGTCGTTTAATGAACAAAGTAAGAGCATATGGACTATCAGACCAATTGTGTGATTGGATTGAGGAGTTCCTAGATAACAGGACGCAGCATGTCATTCTCAATGGAGAGAAGTCTTCCGTAGTAAGAGTGATTTCAGGTGTGCCGCAGGGGAGTGTCGTAGGACCGTTGCTATTCACAATATACATAAATGACCTTGTGGATGACATCGGAAGTTCACTGAGGCTTTTTGCAGATGATGCTGTGGTGTATCGAGAGGTTGTAACAATGGAAAATTGTACTGAAATGCGGGAGGATCTGCAGCGAATTGACGCATGGTGCAGGGAATGGCAATTGAATCTCAATGTAGACAAGTGTAATGTGCTGCGAATACACAGAAAGATAGATCCTTTATCATTTAGCTACAAAATAGCAGGTCAGCAACTGGAAGCAGTTAATACCATAAATTATCTGGGAGTACGTATTAGGAGTGATATAAAATGGAATGATCATATAATGTTGATCGTCGGTAAAGCAGATGCCAGACTGAGATTCATTGGAAGAATCCTAAGGAAATGCAATCTGAAAACAAAGGAAGTAGGTTACAGTACGCTTGTTCGCCTACTGCTTGAATACTGCTCAGCAGTGTGGGATCCGTACCAGATAGGGTTGATAGAAGATATAGAGAAGATCCAACGGAGAGCAGCGCGCTTCGTTACAGGATCATTTAGTAATCGCGAAGGCGTTACGGAGATGATAGATAAACTCCAGTGGAAGACTCTGCAGGAGAGACGCTCAGTAGCTCGGTACGGGCTTTTGTCAAAGTTTCGAGAACATACCTTCACCGAAGAGTCAAGCAGTATATTGCTCCCTCCTACGTATATCTCGCGAAGAGACCATGAGGATAAAATCAGAGAGATTAGAGCCCACACAGAGGCATACCGACAATCCTTCTTTCCACGAACAATACGAGACTGGAATAGAAGGGAGAACCGATAGAGGTACTCAAGGTACCCTCCGCCACACACCGTCAGGTGGCTTGCGGAGTATGGATGTAGATGTAGATGTAGAATTCCAAATTTGCACAGAGTTGTCAGTGCTAACAGACAAGCAACACTGCGTGAAACAGTCGCAGTAATCTATGTGGAACGTATGACAAACGCATCCGTTAGGAAAGTGCGACGAAATCTGGCGTTAAAAGGCTATGGCAGCAGACGACCGACGCGTGTGCTTTGCTAACTTCATGACATCACCTGCAGCGACTCTTCTGGGCTCGTAGCCGTATCGGTTGTACCCTAGATGACTGGAGAACCGTGGCCTTGGCAGGTGAATGCCAACTTCTGTTGGTAAGAGCAGATGTTAGGGTACGTGAGTGGCGTAGATCCTACGAAGCCATGGACCCAAGTCGTCAACAAGCCACTGTCCAAGCTGACGGTTGCTCCATAGTGGTGTGTGCTCTGTTTAAATGGAGCAGGCTTGGTGCTCTGGTCCAGCTGAGCTACTTCAGACCATTCCAGTCATTCGTGGACTTCATATCCCCCAGCAACGATGGAATTGTTGTGGATACCAGCATGCCATATCACCGGGCCACAATTATTGTTCGCGATTGGTTTCTACATCTACATCTACATACAAACTCCGCAATCCACCATACGGTGCGTGGCGGAGGGTACCTCGTACCACAAGTAGCATCTTCTCTCCCTCTTCCACTCCCAAACAGTACGAGGGAAAAATGACTGCCTATATGCCTCTGTACGAGGCCTAATCTCTCTTATCTTATCTCTGTGGTCTTTCCGCGAAAAGTAAGTTGGCGGCAGTAAAATTGTACTGCAGTCAGCCTCAAATGCTGGTTCTCTAAATTTCCTCAGTAGCGATTCACGAAAAGAACGCCTCCTTTCCGCCAGAGACTCCCACCCGAGTCCCTGAAGCATTTCCGTAACACTCGCGTGATGATCAAACCTAACAGTAATAAATCTAGCAGCCTGCCTCTGAATTGCTTGTATGTCCTCCCTCAATCCGACCTGATGTAGGTCCCAAACTCTCGAGCAGTACTCGAGAATAGGTCGTATTAGTGTTTTATAAGCGCCTTTACAGATGAACCACATCTTCCGAAAATTGTACCAATGAACCGAAGACGTCTATCCGCCTTCCCCACAACTGCCATTACATGCTTGTCCCACTTCATATCGCTCTGCAAAGTTACGCCCAAATATTTAATCGACGTGACTGTATCAAGCGCTACACTACTAATTGAGTATTAAAACATTACACGATTCTTTTCCTATTCATCTGCATTAATTTTCATATATTTACATTTAGAGTTAGCTGCCATTCTTTACACCAATGACAAATCCTGTCCAAGTCATCTTGTATCCTCCTACAGTCACTCAAAGACACCTTCCCGTACACCCCAGCATCATCAGCAAACAGCCGCACATTGCTATCCACCCTATGCAAAAGATCATTTATGTAGATAGAAAACAACAGCGGACCTACCCCATTTACCTGGGGCACTCCAGATGATACCCTCACCTCCGATGAACACTCACTATCGAGGACAACGTACTGGGTTCTATTACTTAAGAAGTCTTCGAGCCACTCACATACTTGGGAACCAATCCCATATGCTCGTACCTTAGTTAGGAGTCTGCAGTGGGGCACCGAGTCAAACGCTTTCCGGAAGTCAAGAAATATGGCCTCCGTCTGATACCCTTCATCCATGGTTCGCAAGAAATGATGTGAAAAAAGGGCGAGTTGCGTTTCGCAGGAGCGATTCTTTCTAAAGCCGTGCTGATGCATGGACAACAACTTGTCTGTCTCAAGGAAATTCATTACATTCGAACTGAGAATATGTTCCATAACCCTGCAACAAACCGATGTTAATGATATTGGTCTGTAATTTTGAGGATCAATCCTTCTACCCTTCTTATATACAGGGGTCACCTGCACTTTTTTCCAGTCGGTCGGGACTTTACGTTAGGCAAGAGATTCGCGATAAATGCAAGCTAAGTAAGGAGCCAATGCAGTAGAGTACTCTCAGTAAAACCGAATTGGAATCCCACCAGGACCTGGCGATTTATTTGTTTTCAACCCATTCTGCTGCTTCACAACCCCAGGGATGTTTCAAGAACGTTTTGGACACTTGGAGTGAATGGTTTGGCCACCCAGATCGCTCGACATGAATCCTGTTGAACATTTATGTAACATATCGAGAGGTGATTTCTGGCACAAAATCCTGCTTGTAGCGAGTGACGTAGAAAGGTGGACTCTTCGGGGACTCCTTGTTAATTACGTAGTCCAGGTTCAGGCACTGCAGTCATCTCAGCTACGTAGCGAGCCGTCAGGACAGGTAATTGTACGTGTGACAGGGAATGACAGGGTCTGTTTGCCGCTAGCAGTAATAGTTGTAGCACTAGATACATTCTGAGTCGGAGAAGACGGTAGGGAGACGTGGCCACGGCGGCAGAAGCCAAAGAAACAGCCATACGCCTTCCACGTTTGCCTGTGAGTGCAGACGATGGCCTCTCGCCATTAAGTCCGCCCACGAGGGCGGCCTGGTTTTCAACATGACAATGGCCGGTCGATTTCGTTCTGGAGGTGTATCATCCACGTCGGATGTGCGACCCACAGACGGGCGACATGCCTTATGGTAACACTGGGAAGGGTAGCACTGTCCGCCGCAGGTGAGGAATTCGCGCACGTTTCTCTGTCGCAAAGTTTAGCGGGCGAGAGCATAGATTTTGGCGGCAAACTTTCTCATTTGAGGAATACCGCTATGCTGTGTCTGGGCGAGAGTTCTGGCGCGGTGTTGTAAGTACACCATTTGTGTAATTTGAACGGACAAGCTGGCCTTTGGAGGGAACTGTTTTGGGCGACTCCTTGTGGTTGGTTGAAATGGCTCTGAGCACTATGGGACTTAACATCTGAGGTCATCAGTCCCCTAGACTTACCTACTTAAACCTAACTAACCTAAGGACATCACACACATCCATGCCCGAGGCAGTATTCTAACCTGCGACCGTAGTGGTCACGCGGTTCCATTGACGAGCATATCGGGAGCTCAGGCCTATTAACAATCTTTGTCTGAGCAGTTAATCTTCACTGCAGCCGCTCCATCTACCTGCAGTCCTGTGTTTCAACCAAGCTATGTCGTACTGACGTTAAGCTAGCGGTGCACAATCTCGGTCCGTACCTCACATGTAGCCAGAAAGCGTGGTTGCTGTTACATTGAGGGAGGCTTCGTTTAAGCTTGACCCCCTTCCCTTTTAATAACTTCACCAAGCATCAGCATCATCTGTCACCTTTTGTAATTTTTTCTGGGAGTTCACGTGTTGGCTTTGTAATAAACTAAGTCTAAACAGAACAACATTTCATTTCAGTACCCTATTCACCATGACCATTTGAATTATACAGGGTGTTCAAAAAATGGTAGTACTCACCTAAACAAGAAAAATACGTCCAATAAACATGGGTCCGGGCCGGCCGGTGTGGCCGAGCCGTTCTAGGCGCTTCAGTCTGGAACCGCGCGACCGCTACGGTCGCATGTTCGAATCCTGCCTAGGTCATGTGTGATGCCCTTAGGTTAGTTAGGTTTAAATAGTTCTGAGTTCTAGGGGACTGATGACCTCAAGTCCCATAGTGCTCAGAGCCATTTGAACCCATGGATCCGGAAATATATACTTTCTGACAAGGGAGCCCTCCATACTGTAAATCACAAATTTTGATGCACTTCCAATATGTTGTAGAGGCACTTATCCTGAGTACTTGGCTATTCCGTTTTTTAGCGACGGGCCTTGCTTTTTGAGAAAATCGATTTGGAAGTTCATTGCGCGCTTTGTATACCCTTAACATTACATACATTACGAGCAAGTCAGCGCAGCGCGGCGGTAGAGGTCCGCGGCTACCGCCGTGGAGGTACCGTGTTCGAATCCTGCTCCCGTATGTTCTTTTATGTATACAAGAACCGTACGGAAAATTTGGTCATAACTTTCAAAAACGAGTAGACGAATGAAGTAGGAAATACAGAAATGTAGTCGTGTTCTGCATGAAATCCGGTAAGTTCAAGAAACTGGTGTACGAAGAACGTTTGCGTTCTGTAATTCTTCCGTACGTGGGCCAGAAATTTTTTTTGTACATTATCGATGCGTGGGGCGGGCAAAGCGATTCAGCTTCATACGATCATCTATTCACTGGTGAAAGTAAAGCGAGCACTCGCACGCTGAAAGTGGTCCCATCATAGTGCACCCCCTATTGCCAGCACTGCGATGTTTACTTTTACCGAGAGGTGAAAATATTCACGAAAATTATTCAGAATGCGCCCGAGTTGATGAAAGACAATAGAGAGATCGCTTCTAGGGAAGATTCGATAACATTACATTCGCAAATCCTACATCAATTCAGCGCACCTAATTTTGAAAGCGTGATTATATACGCATGGTTCGCATCGAAATTAGCGGATGAGAGAGAAATCTTTTTGAATGCAAAAGACTTGTGTTTCCCGGTATCGCTCGTGAAGAAACCGTGCGCCTGCGAGACGGTTGCTTTCATAAAATGCGCGTGATGCTGCGAAAATTTGTGCTTCGCTCGTTTCTATGGTAAGTATTACGCACAATATTGTTCCGGCACTCCAAGCAATGTGGACGATGAAAAATAAGATTTTGTAATATTGTATGACAGAAAAAATTAATAACTGAATATATCTTTATAATTTCGCACACCTTACACTGTTTGTTGATTTTCTTTGAAATAGAATTAAAAAATTCGGTCGATTTTGAAAAACAAAACTACGAAAGCAGGTTTCGAAGACGGTACCTCCAGCGCAGCAGTAATGAACCTGTACCGCTGCGCTACGCTGACTTGCTCTAAATATACGTAATGTTACGGGTATACAAAGCGCGCAATGAACTTCAAAAGCGATTTTCTCAAAAACCAAGGCCCGTCGCTAAAAAAGTCGATAGCCAGATATTCAGTCTAAGTGCCCCTATAACAAATTTGAAGCGCGTCAAAATCCGTGATTTACAGTATGGAGGGTCCCCTTGTGAGGCGAATCTAATAAACGTGGGTGTTTACTGGAGGTGTTCAACGTGGCGCCCATCCATGGCAGTGCACCCCTCTGCCCTCTGGCGTAAGGAACGCACCGTTTGAAGTATACCCGGTTGTTGTAGTACCTGCTGGCATGCATTGAAGACGCGATCCTTTAGAGTCCGCACATCGTTGATTGGCGAGGCGTAGACCAATTCCTTCAAGAATAAATGATAATTAATTGAAACCATCAACTGCCGACAGGTGTTGTTGATATACCTCGATGGGGACAGTTGAAAATGTGTGCCCCGACCGGGGTCTCCTGCTTACATTTCAGACGCTCTGTCCATCTGAGCCACCGAGGACACAGACGAATAGCACGACTGCAAGGGCTTATCCCTTGCACACCTCCCGTGAGACCCACCTTCCCAACTGTCCACAATCTACATACGTAATCACGGTCATCAGTGGTATCTGTTCTTTCGAGAACAGTTACCATCTTCGTATACAATTCCTTCAAGTGCCCCCATCACCAGAAGTGTAGTGGATTGAGGTCTGGAAACGAGCAGGCCTAGCTTTGGGCCCCTCCCTCGACCAGTCCACCGATGCAGAAACGTCTGCCTCAGATGTTCGCGCACATCGTGACATAAGTGTGCTGGTGCTCCATCATGCATGAACCACATTTGTATATGTTGCTGCAATGGCACAGCCTCCAGCAAGGTAGACAGTACATTAATCAGGAAGTCCAGACAATGGGCCCCAGTTAACGTCTGTGGAAGCACGTATGTCTCTATTAATCTGTCGCCACGTACAAGTGCCCATTCGTTGATTGAGAATCGGTGCTGGTGCCCTCTTTCCTGAATTGCTTGGGTATTTACATCTGTCCACACACGCCGATTATGGAAATTCACTGGATCTGTGACACACGTCTTAAATGGCCACTGACAGAACCGGTGTCTGCCACGATAATCATGCGGCCTTAGGGTGTGAACGCGCTGTAATGATATGGGCACAACAGCTGTTCTCTAAGTACCCCCAGATAAGAGAGTGAGACACGCCTTCTGCTGCTGCTGATCGTCGCATACTTGTCCCCGAGGTTTCTTCGACCGAGCGTAGCACATGCTCTTCCATGTGAGGCGTGCGGAATGTGCTGTGCCTGCCATTAGCAGTCTTCTGAGGTGCGAGGCTACCTGTGTCCTCCAGACGCTGCAAAAAGCTATCGAACAGTTTTTCAGACGGCACACTGCGCTGTGGATATTTTGCTGCATCGAGGGCACGGGCGTGCCGGCTATGTCCAGTACTATAGCAAAATATCTCTCTTCCGCAGCTGACAAGTGGTGGAAGAGAGAAAATGTAAATCTTCTTCACCATTTGTACGTACAAACAGCACAATAACAGTAAGCACATAAGTGAATACGCATTTGGAAGAGGTTAAAACACCATGATACGTACCCAGGGTTTATAGCACTGTACAAAAAGGCACACAAACGCGCCAAAAATTAAACGAAACTCGAACCGTGCAACTAACTGCGGATAGCCTAACGGCAGGTAGAGTGCTGCGAGTAAGACGTCGTAATACCCTGCTATCACGTTTTATGGAGCACCAATGCAACGACTGTGTTAGTATCCGCAACCAAACGCCGCACTTCCCCTCCCATAAATACGTATTTACTTCGGTTCAAAATTGTTCAAATGGCTCTGAGCACTATAGGACTTAACCTCTGGGGTCATTAGTCACCTAGAACTAAGAACTACTTAAACCTAAGTAACCTAAGGATATCACACACATCCATGCCCGAGGCAGGATTCGAACTTGCGACTCTAGTGGTCTCTCGGTTCCAGACTGTAGCGCCTAGAACCGCTCGGCCACTCCGGCCGGCGTATTTACTTCGGAAAGTATGCGTTTCTGGACCCATGTTTATTGGACTTATTTTTCTTCCTTCGATGAATAGTACCACCTCTCAAAGTAGTCGACAATTGTTTTTGAACATCCTGTAATAAATTTTTGTGAGCTGAGGGTTCGTAATAAGGGTAGGAAACCTGATAGTGTGGGCCATCATAGTGTTGTGGTTCACTGTCCTCGTCTGAGTGGTTGTAGCCGGCCACTGTGGCCGAGCGGTTCTAGGCACGGGCATGGCCATGGGTGTGTGTGATGTCCTATGGTTAGTTAGCTTTAAGTAGTTCTAAGTTCTAGGCGACTGATGACCTCAGATGTTGTCCCATAGTGCTCAGAGCCGTTTGATTTTTTTGAGTGGTTGGAGTCTGCAGGGCACTGGTGGTGGCGACGATGCCAGCCAGTTGAGGTTGTACTGCCTGGGTCCAACGTTAGCAGAACCAGATACTTGGTTCCATGCAGTGTGAAGAAACTGTACTGTAAATAGTGGAATGGAAACCTGTAATACTGAGGGATGGAGGCCTACTATGTACGAGGGAAATGGCTAACACAGTGTTCTGTTATTGGTTAGCCAATGGAAATTATCGCCATCCCGTGAAATGAATGCCGATCGACATCTACAAAGCGCCATTCCATCTGCAATACTGTTCCACAGCCTATTCCACTGACTTGCAGGCACTCGATCATTCACAGCAAGGACAGTGGGCCACTATAGACCTTGAACATTTCACATGCTGGAGATGGAGGAGCTGGTATTGCGAGACATACGAGGGAAAGTAAGGAACGATCGGTCGCGAAATAGAAAATACAGTGAAAATCTGATGAAGCTTTGCACAGGTGCGTTGGGTACTGTGTGTAGTAAGCCCGTCGATTGCATCATGTCGGTCTTTTCAGTTCTGAGCTCACAGTGAGAACGTAAAGTTGAAAGAAATTAGCGCCTCCCGCCAATTATGAGCGCCTGGCGAAAGATACGCCTGAAGCTATGCAGTCCACGTAACGCCACTTGGTTCGTTCTGCACGACAATCCTGGGCCGCACTCTGCAGGGGCAATGAGGCTGCTCCTGCAGCGTTTTCGATGGGAAGTGTTTGATCACCCACAATACAGACTGTAAGTGGTTACCTCTGAGGTTCATCTCCGCTCAAATGAAGCGCTGGCTATGAAGACAATATTTTGACACAGACAACGAGCTGCAGTCCAGAGTAGAAAATTGTGAAAAGCACTGGCGGCTGTCTTCTATAACGAGGGAACTGAAAAGTTGGTGCAACGCTACGACAGATGCCTACGTCTGAGCAGTGACTGTGTAGAGAAGTAGCTCGAAGGTGTAGCTAACAGTTGCAAATAAAACAGTTTTGGTTTTCACTGTGGTTTCCATTTCGCGACCTATCGTTCCTTACTTTCCGAACAGCTCTCGTAGAAGAAGATTCTGAAACAAGAGTGCGAATAATTGTAGTATCAACGGCACTCTCGCGTGGTCAGTTGTGCACGAGTAGTTATTTTATGTTCGTCTTCAGCCGACAAACCACCATGCTCAATTCTAGTTGTGCCAATGTGTTCTACTGTTGACTGCTGAAGATCCGCAGTTCACAGATTGCATTTTATTTACGGATGAGGCAGGGTCCACATGAGATGGCACAGTAAATTGCCACAATATGTACGTGTGGGCAGATGCAAATCCTTGAACAATCACGGCGGAGAGGCAGCAGGATCGCATCAGTATCTGGGCAAGAATTGTCGATTGGCGAAACAAAGGGCCATATGCTTCACCAAACGGATTGTGAGGTGTTCCACCCATTTCTGTGCAATGAATGACCAGTGCAACTGGTGAACGTTATCCTCGCAGAAAGGTAACGACTGTGGTTTATCCAAGGCAGAGTACCGCCCTATTTTCTATGGATCGTGTGACAGAACCTAACTGCAACACCTCATGGGCGACGGATTGATTGAAGTGGTCTGGTAGAAAGTCCGCACCATTCACCAGACCTGAGTCCATTTCGATTTCTAGATGTGGGAGCATTTAAAGGCACTGGTGTGCGTCGAACACATCGACAGTGTGCAGACGTTACAGGAGCGTTTGACCAATACTTGTGGAGCAATCCAAATGCGGGCAGTTGTATTGGAGAGTGCGTGATTGAGTGTGAAGAAGGGCTGGACTGAACAATGTGCGTAGTAACCACATCCAGCGGTGCTTTTGGTGTCTACGCCTATGTAACAGACAGATGTAAATGAAAGATTGAACCATATTTCAACAGAAAAAACGTCAAGATTGCCGCCTCGACTTGTTGATAAAATCTTTATCTAATCAACCAGTTTCGGTCAACTGACCATCATCAGGTTCTTAAAAGAATTTACAGCATCATATTATGGGAATATAAAATCACTGACGTCAGATGATAAAACGATGAAATTTTCTCTGTTGTTGAATCGTAATATAAATTTCATCAGCAATATACAAGATGTAACTAGCATAAATGCAGATAATTCTGTGTTTGGCACCTTAAATGTACAGCCTTCGCACAAAAAACGTCACAAACTTTACTAACTGATGCTTTCTGCATGGTTGTAACTGCACTGTTTGTTAAGTAGACTACGCCTGTCAGTATAGACTAACAGCTTTAAGTCCATGTGCCCATATTTTTCAAATATGTACGAACTGTGGGACACCACCAGCAGAAATCATATCTCAACAGCTTGTGGTTTAGAGTCATTTTATTAGTTTTGACTAATACTGCCTCCATTTTTTTTTTAAAAAAAAAGAAGGTATATATCATACCATACGACAAGGCAGAAAAACTCGGTGATACACCACAAGTTCTGCACTACTGCAAAATGATCCCCATGTCATTCTAATTTTTTCTCAACTTCTGCCTTAATCAGATTTTTGATAGTCCTGATGACCTAAGCTTTCATCTAGTCGCGGTAAATGAGGTTCTCTAGAAGTTGGCTGGCTCTTGACACAGGCAATAATATGAAATGAACGTTGTTAGTAAATTTGAACGTTGTTAGTAAATCGTTCTTCAGGTGAAAGTGCGGGATGTGTGCTGGTGTGACGTGTGATACACCCCTCCCGCCCCATTGCATTGGATAACAGCAGCTAGTTCTGTGCTTCTTTGGCTACCAGCAAGCAGCGGGTTTGCGGTGCTGTGATGAGGTGATGTGAGGTGGGGGCAGCAGACTTCGGATGGTCGGGACCGCTCCAGAGGGTAGTCAGCTGGAGCCTGCAGCAGACCTGTTTACTCACAGAGGCGACGTCGCAGTGGTTTCGAGCCCAGTCGCCGTGTAGTTAGGTGGAGCGCTGACCCGGCGCAGCTGAAGACGGCAGGTGGCGTTCCCACGGCCGAGTCGCCCCAGGCCGCTGGACCACGAGGGCGCCCTCAAACCTGGAACTGGTAGTGCGACGGGGTGGGCAGTAGGCAGCTCACAAGAACGACTGGGAAGGCTTGGGATGAGAGAGGGCGAGGGGAAGCGGTCCTTCCCCTCGTTTCCTCCAGCCCTGCGGCTGCGCACGGTTTGTATTATTATCATTTGAGTCATCAGTCTGATGACTGGTTCGGTTTGGTCCACCACGAATTCCTCTCCTGATCCAATCTCTTCATCTCAGAGCAGTGCTTGCACCCCGAGTCTCAGTTATTTGTCGTATGTATTCCAGTCTCTGTCTGCTTCTACCATTTTCATCCTCTGCACTAGCTCCCCCTGGTACCATGGAACTTATCCTTTGCTCCAAACACGTATTCTCAGAAGGCTAAGAATACCCTCTCTGCCTGATCTAATCTACTTTTTCCGTTGTTGCTAATCTCAGTTTTCCTACTCCTCAGTACTGTCGTCCTTCATTGATTTACTATCAGTCTACTGTGCACAGTAGACTGTTTATTCTGATCAGGTCCCATAGTTTATCTTCAGATTCACAGAGGATGTCCTGTTGACTGTACTCCATGTCCTACAAGGCAGCTCAGGTTCCTGTGGACACTGTTTATGAGAACACTGTGGGCCTCTGGTGGAGTGTTGTTGTGGCATACTGCGTTCAGGCTTCGTGGAGATTGTGGTTATGATGCGCTAGGTTGCTAGATGGTGCGGATCTGTTCATTCAGATAACAGGTATGTCCTCAGGAATTGGCAGCTATTGGTTGTCGCATGTTTTCTTATATTCCTCCAGAGGGATATGCTTTCGTCTCAGGTTAGTTGGTGGAATACAGCTCAGGGCAGGTAGCGAGAAAAATGGAGTGGATTTGATTGGGCCAGTAAGAGTCCGCATTGTCTGATGTAGTTCGACATCTACCAGTGTGGTGTGGCTTCTGTTTATCCAGACAAGGCTGCAATATTTGCTACTGAGAAGATAAGCCCGGGACGTACGAAAAATAAATCCAGTTCACGGTTATCTAGGATATTATTCAGATGAAAGGCAGAGGATGCAGTTACTTTACGGTTCAGCTGAAGTCCTCATCTAAGAAAATATTATCTCTTCATTGTAAGAACTTTTGTTAATATTTTTCAGTGACCTCTATCTGTTCGTGCTGTGTTGCTGTCATCCAATCACGGCATAACTGGACTTCCTGGACTGAGAGGCAGCCATATTTGCTGTATACAAGCCAAATTGTAGTGGAACTGGAACTGAGCCACTAGGTAGGCCATAGTTAAGGGTCTTTTGGCCACTAGTGGCTCTGCCTATGGCTATCTGTTGCTTCACGTCCGTAGGTGTAAAACACCCTGCACGTTACCCTCGGGTGGTGCTAAGCAGTCAGAAAGATTGGCTGCTGGACAATCCTCGTCATCTCCTGGCACAATGCATGACTATGACGAGATCAAAGTAGAGTTTCTTCCAAAGATTCCCACTCAGTTTCCCTAAGCGTTTCTGTTACGCTGTTATAAGAGCTGTACAGACCTGTTACAATCTTAGGTAACACATTTCTGAGTTCTCTTGACATATGTCTGCTTGATAAGGACTCCAATAGTCTGCAATTCATCGCAGTAACTTCTTGCGATCGATTACTTTTACAGTTTCGCCGACTTTGCGAGAACCGTTTGGGCACTTCTGAGTCTTCCATTCACCTCTACTAATACTGATTTTATGTGTCCGCCCCACTTCATATCTGTTCTTAGTGTTGTTGCTGTTGGGGTCTCGAAACTGAAGACTGATTTAATGCATTGTTTCACGTTAGTCTATCCTGTCGGAATCTCTTCACCTCTGCATAACTATTGCAACCTACGTGCGTGCCAGCATGCTTACTTGGTCTCCCTGCTAGATATCCAGCAGGATCACTATCAACATCACAGAGCGTGAATCGTGCTGCAGTGGTTTGCGAACTCGCATTGATTTTGTGGCCGCCACAGTCACCTTGTCTGCACACAACGGAGCACATACCCCATCTTGCTGTGTGGCAGCTCCACACGGACAAACCAGCAGCATGTAAATTGTGGGAACTGCGTGACCCGTGCACATATGTGGGGTGTCATGTGCCTCTGGAAACGTACCACACTAGTCCAAAACGTGCCGCACGGAATCGCTGCTCTACTGCTTTACAAAAGTGGACCGACCCGCTGTTAACCCAGCGCTCGTCAGTGTATCTACAGTCTCAAACATGAAACCTGGCTAAGTTCGAGTCGTTCACTTAAGGTGGTCAATAAAACTGGCCGCCCCTGAGAATTCCAAGTCTGGCTACATGCATGATTTGGCAACATTGTAGAATGCAGAAGTGTCTGGAAGAAGTGTTTTCTTCTCGAACTGTTACAGTACCATATGAGCTTGTGGTACAAAAAAGGTAACTGCGAACAAATCATAGGTAATAGAATAAGTACTTCAGTTGATCGATGAATGAAGGAGGTACAAAAACGTTCAGGGAAATTCAGAAATGCAGAAATACAAGTCACTTAGGTATGAATTGGATAGAAAGTGCGAGTAAGTTAAGGAGAAATTACTGCATGAAGAATGTGAGTAGTCGAAAAAGAAATGATCGTTGGAAGGACTGGCTCAACATATAGAACTGTCAAGACAACCTATGGTGAAATTAAAAGCAAGGGTGGTAACATTGGAAATGCAGTTGGAATTGTGCTGTTAAATGCAGAGCAGAGAGCGGCTGTGTGGAGAGAGTACACTGAAGGTCTGCATGAGGGGGAGGGCTTACTGATGTCGTGATGGCCGAAGAAACAGCAGCTGACGAGGAAGAGATAGGGGATCCAGTATCAGAATCAGAATTTAAAAAAGCTTTGGAAGACGTAAAATCAAATAAGTCGCAAGTGATGGATGACATTCCATCGGGATTTCTAAACTCATTGAGGGCAGTGGTAACAAAGCGATTACTCACGTTGGTGTGTAAAATATATGAGTCTGGCGATATATCATCTGACTTTGGAAAAAAATCATCCACACAATTCTCAAAATTGCAACACTCAAGAAGTCCGAGAACTGTCGCGCAGTCACCTTAACAGCTCATGCATCCAAGTTGCTGACAAGAATAATACACAGAGGAATGGAAAAGAAAATTGAAGATATATTAGACGACGATCAGTTTGACTTTAGAAAACGTAAAGGCGACAGAGAGGTAATTCTGACGTTGCGGTTGATAATGGTAGCAGGACTAAAGAAAAATCAGGACACGTTCATAGGATTTGTCGGCCTGGAAAAAGCGTTCGACAGTTGCAAATGATGCAAGATGTTCAATATTCTGAGAAAAATAGGAGTAAGCTTTAGGGAAAGACAAGAGCCAAGGGGGAAAAATAAGAGAGGAAACCAAGAATGAAGTGCTCGGATTAAAAAGGGAGTAAGACAGGTAAGTAGTCTTTCTATTTCTCTCCAGTCTATACATCGAAGAAGCAATGACGGAGTTAAAAATGAAAGGATCAAGAATGGTATTAAAATTCAAGGTGAAAGGATATCAGTGATAAGATTTGCTTATGACATTGCAGTCGTGAGTGAAAGTGAAGAAGAATTACAGGATATGTTGAATAAAATGAGCAATCTAATGAATACAGAATGTGGATTGAGGGTAAATCTAAGAAAGGCGAACGTAATGAGAATTAGCAGAAATGAGAACAGCGAGAAGCTTAACATCTGCATTGGTGATCACGACGTAGATGAAGTTAAGGAATTCTGCTACCTAGACAGCAAAATAACCCATGACAGACGGAGCAAGGTGGACAGAAAAAGCAGACTGGCACTTCAGAGAAGGGCATTCCTGGTCAAGAGAAGTCTACTAATATCAAACATAGGCCTTAATTAGAGGAAGAAATTTCTGAGAATATGGTTCGGAACACAGCATTGTATGGTAATGAAACATGGACTATGGGAAAACCGGAATAGAAGACGATCGAAGCATTCGAGATATGGTGCTACAGAAGAATGCTGAAAATTAGTTGCTCTGATGAGGTAAGGATTGAGGAACTTCTCTTCGGAATCGTCGAGGTACGGGATATATGGGAAACGCTGACGAGAAGGAGGGACAGGATAGTAGAACATCTGTTACAGCATCATGGAATAGCTTCCATGTAACTGCAGTGGATATAAACTATACTGAAAGACAGAGATTGAAATACGCCCAGCAAATAAGTGAGGACGTGGGTCGCAAGTGCTACGCTGAGATGAGGAAGTCGTGGAGGGCCGCATCAGACCAGTCAGAAGACTGGTGAAATAAAAAAAAATAAAATAAAAAGACTTGGGTGTAGTTGTGTCGGTTACGGAGAAGATACAAGGTGCGGTAGTGGAACATGAACGGAGTTCGCTTTACCCGCTTCAGAAAGTTCGGATCCTAGATATCTACGTCTAGTGCAAAGTATATTACATGGCTCAGATCTTTCCACTTCCCACAATGACAGCTACGTAGTCGTTTTCTGTGGAAGCATCACATTTTTCGGTCACGATACGAGGTGGTTGTGTGTGCACTTTCCCTCGATTGTTTGGGGTTTTTCTATAGTCAAAAGAAAGAGACTGTAATATTTGTGTGACTATCTGTCACGGAATCCGTCCATTCTCTTCTGCATTATTTTATTGTCTGCAGCCGGGCAGTCTTGATCTGGCTGATGTTGCTGGTCGATTAAGGGGACCACACCGTGGTTCAGGTCGAAAAAAATCGATTTTCGGTTTCCATCATATTCCGATAGATTAAGATTTTATTTAAGTACTCTGAAAACGATTTAGCTAAAAAAAACTTTTTCGAGCATTTAAAGAGCATTTTCCTACCACGTGTGTTTATGTGCTACGCCCACTTTTCTGCCACCCACTTTTCTGCACATATTTTATATATTTATATCCCCAACATTGCACGTTAGGGATTGTTTTTGACTCCCGAGTGTCTTGGCTATCCTTGGAATGCAACGGTCGGTATTCTTTTGTTTCTTGTGTTTGTAAATAACACGCTTTCAAACACGCGTTTAGTTTTATTCAAGTGTGATTGCGAGTTGTTGTTATACTTACGTTTGCAGTGCTTGTTTACCTTTGTTTTGTTCTGTTTATTGAAGATGACGAAACGTAAAGTCATTTTCAAGAAACGACAATTTAGAGGAAACAAGTTTAGAAAGCTTTCTGTACAAGAGGTTATGACGCCTGACAACGATGTTTCTAATTGTAATTCTTCAAAAAGTGCTCACCATTTCAAGAGAGTTACAACGAATTTACTGTAAGTGACAAGGGGTGCAGTAACATTATTATAAATTTGAGAATATTATCAGATGTAATTTCTAAATTTGTACAATGTAGACAGTGTGGTGAGTCACAGAGTGTGAAAATTTGTGAGAGTGCCAGTGGGAGAGAAAGCCTAGCAATTGCTTGGATTTAATTTGCACTAAATGTTCAGTTGTGATTTCATTTATGAGTTCTTCAAAACCAGATGCAAGTGGCCCTTATGAAATCAATACCAGATTAATTTATGCCTTACGGTCCATTGGCAAGGGCATGGTTGCAGGGAGAACTTTTTGTTCAGTGATGAACATCAACCACCAATAAATTTGAAAACTGACTGCAATGTTAGAGAAAGCTGTATGTGAGGTCAGTGAGGAAAGCATGAAACTGGCTGCTAGGGAAGCAGTCGAAGAAAATGATGGATGTTCGGATATTGCAGTTGCACTTGATGGAAGTTGGCAGAAACTTCTCTGAATGGAGTAGTGACTGCCACGAGTGTAGACACCGGTAAAGTGTTAGATGTGGAGCTAATGTCTAAATACTGCAAATGTTGTAAAGTCAATGAACATAAAGAACACAAGTGTGTGGCTAATTTTAGAGGAACAAGTGGTGGTATGGAACTTCATGGAGTACAACAAATATTTCATCGTTCCATAGAAACAAGAGGCGTACGGTACATCAGATATTTGGGCGATGGTGACAGTACGGCATACAACAATGTGGTGAACTCTAAGCCATATGGAGATGCCATTAGTAGCAAAATAGAATGTGTAGGTCATGTTCAAAAACGTTTGGGAACAAGGCTGAGAAAACTAGCTGTCGATATGAGAGGAAAAAAATTAGAAGATGAAAAATTGTTGACTGGACAGGGTCGGTTAACTAAAACTGAAATAGAAAACTTGCAGGTATACTATGGGCAGGCAATTAGGAGAAATGAAGAAAATCTGGAAGCAATGAAGAGAGATGTTTGGGCCATATTCTTCCGTAAGTGGTCTACTGATGATAAGCCATGTCATGGATTCTGTCCATCAGGAGAAAATTCGTGGTGCAAATACAATAGGGCTCAGGCAACTGGAGGATCTTATTCTCACCAGCATTCTCTTCCTGTTGCTGTTATTACAGCAATTAAGCCTATTTTCACAGACTTGGCTCATCGTGGCCTTCTAAGGAAATGTCTGCATGGGCAGACACAGAACCCAAATGAATGTTTCAACAGCAGAATTTGGAACCGCCTTCCTAAAACTGTATTTGTTGGCATGCATACAATGAAACTAGGAGTTGATGATGCTATTATTACATTCAATTGTGGTAATATTGGAAAGTGTTCGGTATTGAAAATACTAGTCTAAAAATGATCACAGGTCTGCATCTGATATGGCCAAGAAAGCAAGACAAACATCCAGGAAGGTGAAAAAGAAGCTGGAAGACCTGCTAGAGGCCAAAGAAGGGCCATCACATGCAGCAGGACAGTTTTAATTAACTGTAAGTAAAAATGGTTCAAATGGCTCTGAGCACTATGGGACTTAACTTCTGAGGTCATCAGTCCCCTAGAACTTAGAACTACGTAAACCTAACTAACCTAAGGACATCACACACATCCATGCCCGAGGCAGGATTCGAACCTGCGACCGTAGCGGTCGCGCGGTCCCAGACTGTAGCGCCTAGAACCGCTCGGCCACCCCGGCCGGGAACTGTAAGTAGCAAATTTCAAAAGTTTTTTGTTTAAAGTCAATTTCCCGCAAACTAAAATTTTCGGTTCGTATGCCTTATTATATCAGAAACTATCATAGATAATTGAATAAAATTTTCAGAGACTCTGCATAAAATAAAAACCCACTTCTGGCACTACATTCATTGATACTCCCCCATTAGTAAGTTCACAAAAAATATTTGTGCAGAAAAAATTTATATTTTTTGTTAATAAATTTAAGAAAAATATTTCTTAAAAAGTGTAAAATGGAGAAAGTAGATTTTAGTGCAGTTGACTCTATTAGTATAATGTAAGATACAGTAAAAATATTAAGGTCCTGCATCAAATAGTTTTTTCAGAAATGGGTCAAATATTTGTCTAAATTAACATGGGTTAGATAGGCAGGGTGTGGTCCCCTTGAATTTTATATCGCTGTCACTTGTTTGGGGACTGACATTCTACAGAGGCAGCATCTCAGTACCACATTTTTGTTAAAGCGTGGGGGTATGACTGTACAGTGCTTGTTGAATGGGCGTTGTCGCGAAGTTCGTGAAAGACGGCGTAGTTTCATTGAAACCTTCCTGTTCTACCAATGACAGTGACGTCCTCGTGGTATCAGGTCACACAGAACCTACTACCCACCAATGAACGCCTGTTTCGTATTGGACTTCGTGTCATGGATCAGTGCAGTCCCTGTCCCGACGTAGACACGTCAGATTTACCTGTCATGCTCACGAAGCAACTAGCACTGGCTTAAAAAACAATTACCGTTTCTAGCTCGACTCGGCGAGACAGCGTTTTCGGCTGACATCCTGTTGCATCGAGACTCCTCCTACTTTCCGAGGGCGAAGTCAAGTGCAACTGCCTGGCTGCTGGGCCACTACGTTCATTAGACTGTGGACGGAGGGGCCGACACGGACTCACCCGCCCTCCAGCAATACACTGGAAGTGTTTGCGCCTACCACGGTATCGCGACTTACTCGCCAATACGTTGATCCCTGTATTTCGTCGCCAAGGTATCCGTTCAGTTAGCTGGTCCTTGCGATATTCTTTTCATGGGTCCTTCTCAGATATTTTATTACACAGTTCATTTAATTTTTGCGGCTGTGTTGTCTTGTTTTTTTTTTTTTAATTAACAAAAAAAAAATAATTAAAAAAGCTGCAGGCAGCGACTGGAAAGGGGATTTTTATATAAGTGTAGAAGTGACGGTGCCATGTAGGATTAACTCCGATTTTGTTTTCTTCTTTTTAAATAGCAAATTGTAAGGTTTAAAAAAGAAGTAGACATCGCATTAGACAGCCAAGCTGCTTGTCTGTTTTCGGTTCTTGGTTATGGCTTCTTTTGATTCTTCATTTTTTTTCATTTATTCTGACAATGGGATGATAGTACACTAGCCCTTTGGAGAAAAGAGAACCATTTGTATGAATATCAAGAGCTCAGATGGAAACCCAGTTCTAAGCAAAGAAGGGAAAGCAGAAAGGAGTATATAGAGGGTCTATACAAGGGCGATGTAGTTGAGGACAATATTATGGAAATGGAAGACAATGTAGATGAAGATGAAATGGGAGATATGATACCGCGTGAGGAGTTCGAGAGTCTAGTACCTTCCGCCGCTGAAGTGGAACACGCGGCAGAACAAATGGACGTGGTCAGCCCATAGAGGGCTCCGCCTCCGCGGCGGCTATTCCGCGCAGCGGCTCTCTCGCAGCGAGGCCGCCACCGCTAAGCCACGTGCAGACAGCGGCCAATAACCGCTCCCTCCGCTTTCGTATATAGGGACCCGCTCTGCCCTAGTCCAACCAGTCTGGTACTCGCTCTGGATTGCGTCTCTATCTCGGCGGTACTGCGTTCTGGTCGTTGCTCGTTGTTGACATTTGCCTGGCTCTGGTTCCGAGTGGATTACTGTTGGTGTTTGGTGTTGTGGTTTCTACAAACCTCCGTTGTTTATATCTTCCTTGATGTGTCGGTCGTGGTCGGTCGTCGTTGGTCTGTCGTCCGACTCGTCCTGTGTTTACCCGGTGGTGCGTGCTCCACCGCCGGCGGCTTCCCCGCCTGGCGGCTCCGATCCTCAGCCCAAGGCGTTCCCGCTGTTGGTTTTCGTTACCACAGAGAGAGCACTGAAAGACGTGAGTCGAAACAAGGCCCCCAGAGTAGACAACAATCCATTAGAACTACTGATAGCCTTGGGAGAGCCAGTCCTGACAAAACTCTACCATCTGATGAGCAAGATGTATGAGACAGGCGAAGTAGTAAGAAGAATATAATAATTCCAATCCCAAAGAAATCAGGTGTTGACAGATCTGAAAATTACCGAACTATCAGTTTAATAAGTCACGGCTATAAAATACTAACCGAATTCCTTACAGACTAATGAAAAATCTGGTAGAAGCCGACCTCGGGGAAGATCAGTTTGGATTCCGTAGAAATGTTGGAACACGTGAGGCAATACTGACCCTACGATTTATCTTAGAAGATGGATTAAGGAAAGGGAAACCTACGTTTGTAGCATTTGTGGATTTAGAGAAAGCTTTTCACAATATTGACTGAAATAATCTCTTTCAAATTCTGAAGGTGGCAGGGGTAAAATACAGGGAGCGAAGGGCTATTTACAATTTGTACAGAAACCAGATGGCAGTTATAAGAGTCGAGGGACATGAAAGGGAAGCAGTGGTTGGGAAGGGAGTGAGACAGGGTTGTAGCCTATCCCCGATGCTATTCAATCTGTATATTGAGCACGCAGTAAAGGAAACAAAAGGAAAATTTGGAGTAGAAATTAAAATCCATGGAGAAGAAATAAAAACTTTGAGGTTCGCTGATGACATTGCAATTCTGTCAGAGACAGCAAAGGACCTAAAAGAGTTGAATGAAATGGACAGTGTCTTGAAAGGAGGATATAAGATGAACATCAACAAAAGCAAAACGAGGGTAATGGAATGTAATCGCATTAAATAGGGTGATGCTGAGGGAGTTAGATTAGGAAGTGAGACACTTAAAGTAGTAAAGGAGTTTTGTTATTTGGGGAGCAAAATAATTGACGATGGTCGAAATAGAGAGGATATAAAATGTAGACTGGTAATGGCAAGGAAAGCGTTTCTGAAGATGAGAAATTTGTTAACATCGAGTACTGATTTAAGTGTCAGGAAGTCGTTTCTGCAAGTATTTATATGGAGTATAACCATGTATGGAAAGTGAAACATGGACGATAAATAGTTTAGACAAGAAGGGAATAGATGCATTCGAAATGTAGTGCTACAGAATAATGCTGAAGATTAGATGGGTAGATCACGTAAGTAATGAGGAGGTATTGAATAGAATTGAGGAGAAGAGGAGTTTGTGGCACAACTTAACTAGAAGAAGGGATCGGTTGGTAGGACGTGTTCCGAGGCATCACGAGATCACCAATTTACTATTCGAGGACAGCGTGGAAGGTAAAAATCGTAGAGGGAGACCAAGAGATGAATACACTAAGCAGATTCAGAAGGATGTAGGCTACAGTAGGTACTGGGAGATGAAGAAGCTTGCACAGGATAGAGTAGCATGGAGAGCTGTATCAAACCAGTCTCAGGACTGAAGACCACAACAACATCAGTACAGTAGAAACAGTGCAAAAATACAAAACGTAAACAACTGCAACATGCATAACGGTAGACAAGAATGTCCTTCGTTTTTTCAACTTCACGTATTTGCAGACACATTCTGACAACTGGTTAACGTGCTCAGTTACGGGGTGTGACCACCCCTGACGGCAACATAGGCCTGACAACGACAGACCGTCCTGTAAATAATATCGTCAGTCTGATGCTGAGGCGGTAATGCCCATTCACCATTCTTGGTGCAGCACTGCTCGCAAGTCTCGGAGGATGGCTGGCGGGTGCCGACGTGGCGCAACCCGCCTCCCCAGTGCTTCCCAGACGTGCTCTGTGGGACTGAAATCGGGAGAGCGAGCAGGCCACGCCGTGCGTGCAACATCTTCCGTTTCCAAGAAAACACCGACCACCCGACCTCTATGGGGTTGAGCGTTATCGTCCATCATACGAAGTTGAGCCCACAGCACCTCGCAAAAACCGCTCATGAGAACCCAAGATCTCGTCACGATATCCGACAGCAGTAAAGCCTTGCCCGAAAATTTCATGCATGGGTGTTCGAGTGATAAACACAATCTCCGCCCACACCATTAGGTACCCTCCTCGATATCGGTCTCTTACCATAATATTTGTGTCCCGAAATCGTTGAAAAGTCTCTGTGAACTCGTTTCATAAGACGCTTGTAGAATTCGGTACAACTTATTCAGTTTACTACCAGATTTTAGCTCAGTTCATGAACTCTTCCAGAAAGGCTGAGCACTCAAATAAGGCCTATTGATTATTATATGTGTGTTTTAATGTGGGGTTTCGGTTTTGTTTTGTGGGAAACGCTGAGTTGGTCATCGTATGCTGGGAGCAGACGACGTTGCTTCTCGTCCGAAGGAGAGCACAGGATGACCAACTTGGGTTTGCAATACCTGAACAGGGAGGTTTACCCATCTTAGTCGAAGGCTGTTTTTGCGTGTGAGGTTGGTGACGGAGGGCTACCCTCCCTCTGGTAGCTTCCGCTGCACAGGGAGCTACGTAATCTGGAAAGAGAAAGGGGCACTCTTCGGTGAACGCTTGGTGAGTACGGATCGTAGCTCTTAAGGGGGGTTTCAGGTGATAGGAAGCAGGTTGAGTTAGGTCTTCGTTAAGTGTTGAAATATTTAAGAACTTTAGCTTATCTGAAGCGCTTGAAGCGAGTATGATTTTTAATCTTATATTTTGTGGAAATTGCTTTTGTCTTTGTGTGTCGATTTTGTGCCACGTGTTTGGTAATCAATGACCCTTCTGGTTTACCATAGCACCGCAATAGGCTTTATGTTAACAGTTTGCTTGTTTAATGAGATACAATTTCTGCAAGAATATCTGTTGTTTCGTGCACTTTCTACAAAGCAGCACAACAGTTTGATTCGGAATGCACCACGTGCTCTAGTTTGGCCGGTTACAAGCAGCAGACACAGTTAGTATGTTAATTATCGCACAGTCTCGTGTATTGGCTAAAACTCTGTCCAGAAGAGAGCATGCATAGAATCGCAATGCAAATTTCACTTAGATATTTTTATGGTATTAATGCAAAGTAGATGACAGTATAATTGTCTCCCACCCCCGTCTTCTGTGTTTCTTCTTGCTGCAGTTAAATTATGCTCTGTTTCATTCACATGTAATTCTCACTTAAATATTTCGAGTCAGGCAACAGTTATGTGTAGTTAGGATGTGCAACCAAATATTTAGTTACAATAAATAATTTACGTGAAAGATAAATTCTTGGGTGTCAATCTTACCCCCTTACTCTGATTTCCAATGCTGAATTAATCAAGTTGCTTCATACACGACATGGAGTGCTTTTTATCTGGCTACTTAAAGAAATTTGCATGCTCGTAATTAAATTATTAAAGTAATTAAACTAATAATTTTCCATCTCTGTTCTTTTCTAAATGGTTATGAAGGGCTTGGGCTGGTGGCGACCCTGAATTGTTGTCATTATTTGTGTGAGAGAAGCAGCTAGAAGTGCGAGATAGCGTATACGGCTCGATGAGCAACGTCGTAAACATAGTAGTACGTTGCATCGTGTTCCACGGCCCTCCAGACAAAATGGAAATGCAGTGTGGAGAGGGCCTCCCGTCGGGTAGACCGTTCGCCTGGTGCAGGTCTTTCGATTTGACGTCACTTCGGCGGCTTGCGTGTCGATGGGGATGAAATGATGATGATGAGGACAACACAACACCCAGTCCCTGAGCGGAGAAAATCTCCGACCCAGCCGGGAATCGAACCGGGCCGTTAGGTGTGACATTCCGTCGCGCTGACGACTCAGGTACCAGGGCCCCTCCAGATGCGAATACATCACTCTCCAGACCAAATCGGCAACCATCTGCGAAAAGGACATTGGCCCGCTGTTCGAACGTCCAGGTGGCATGCTGACGACTCCACTCTAGACGTCCCCTTCTGTGAAAGAAGACGCGTCGGAGGTACACATACAGCATGTCTCCGACAATGAAGGCCACTCAGGCGAAGTTTTCTGCACACCGCTTGCCTCGGAGGATGCTGCGACGTCACGTGCCAGTTACCGAGCACTACTAGGGCGGTACTGTCGAGACCTTACAGCCACACAACAGTCCTCTCATTCTGACGTCACATGCCAGTTACCGAGCACTACTAGGGCGGTACTGTCGAGACCTTACAGCCACACAACAGTCCTCTCATTCTGACGTCACATGCCAGTTACCGAGCACTACTAGGGCGGTACTGTCGAGACCTTACAGCCACACAACAGTCCTCTCATTCTGACGTCACATGCCAGTTACCGAGCACTACTAGGGCGGTACTGTCGAGACCTTACAGCCACACAACAGTCCTCTCATTCTGACGTCACATGCCAGTTACCGAGCACTACTAGGGCGGTACTGTCGAGACCTTACAGCCACACAACAGTCCTCTCATTCTGACGTCACATGCCAGTTACCGAGCACTACTAGGGCGGTACTGTCGAGACCTTACAGCCACACAACAGTCCTCTCATTCTGACGTCACATGCCAGTTACCGAGCACTACTAGGGCGGTACTGTCGAGACCTTACAGCCACACAACAGTCCTCTCATTCTGACGTCACACATCGTTGGCCATGCCCTGGTTTCAGTCTCTATAAACTGTCGCCACGTCGGACAAACAACGGGAGGATTCTCGTCGAGCCATCGGGCCTCACCAGCCCTGCGTCCATTCTGCCTGTGGCCCTCCACCGCAGAGTCTTCTCTGTGCGTTACTGCGTCGGCTGTGACTGTGTACACAGCGATCCCGTCTCATAAGTCGTAGGTCCCCTGATGTCATCGCTGGCGTGGATGTCCGTTGACTGGAATTCCATCTTCCGTGCGATCGTACGGACATCTGTTGACAGTTTGTATGATTATATCGTGAATTAGACACAGGACAGGGAAATAATGGTCAGCGTGTAATGTATTGACAGTTATTTCAATCCCGAACGTGACTGGCTACACAGTACTTTGTATAAAAAAAAAAAAAAAAAAAAAAAAAAAAAAAAAAAAAAAAAAAAAACAGCCAACATTGAAAATAGCTACAACATTCTTCGTTATTCTTGTCAGAACAAAATATTTTTTGTAATAATAACTCAATTTTACTTCATACACCAATGCTGGATACCAGTGTAGGAAAGAATGACAAATTATTTGTTTAATTGATCACATGTGCACTCCCACAAAATATATCCCTACATCCAATTTGGTGACATCTGTGAAATGAATGAATGTAAGGTCGTCTGCTAACCGTAGATAGTGAATGTGCAGTCTATGATCATCTTTGAGACGGACCTTGGTCACCTTTGGTGGGACCAAAGAGATGATATTTACCTGAGCTTTGAGCGCCTGAAATGTGGCTGACCAATACGGTAGCAAGGTGCTCCCCCACTTCGACAGAGGAGCGAGAGGACCTGAAGAACGGCCATGTTTCAGCACTCTGGCGCTCGATCTGTGTTGGTAAGACCTGTCTTAGGTGTGCTCCGTAAAGACAAAAGAGTGGAGAGAATCGTATGCATGTGAAATACTTAAGAGTAGGTTGGAATAATAATTTCTCTATTTCAGGAACTTTTGGGGGCAGAATTAAATGACCTGCGGGTAATATTAAGGGAATCGTAGTAATCTTCAGAAGTGACCAACGCCGGCCGCGGGGGCCGAGCGGTTCTAGGCACTTCAGTCTGGAACCGTGCGACTGCTACGGTCGCAGGTTCGAATCCTGCCTCGGGCATGGATGTGTGTGATGTCCTTAGGTTAGTTAGGTTTAAGTAGTTCTAAGTTCTAGGGGACTGATGACCTCAGATGTTAAGTCCCATAGTGCTCAGAGCCATTTGAACCATTTGAAGTGACCAACAGTCACAATGAAACCACGTGTACCAATAAGTTGAAATACTTGCGAGTGCTAGTACTAAGTGCAGAAGTTAAGCTGAATTACTGGCGTGTGTACTATAAGTTCGAGAGATTTAAGAAATGGCGTGTGCAGGACTTAAAAATAAGAGACGAGCACTTCCATGTGGTGAGTACTGTGTGAGTCTCAATCTGGGTATGAGACAAAGGATAAAGAGAAGTACTCGTCCAAGGTATGAGTTGCGGACTCGCATGTGTGACGAATATGATCTTAATAATACTTTGCGTGTTACGTTTCCGTGTGACTTTAGATTCAAACTCTAGTACTCTGAGAGAGAAGCAAGGTGAGTCAGCCGTCAATCCAGCTACGCCACTTAGCTTGCATTGCACAGAAAGACGTGCATATATCCTCCAGAGTTCGTAGCAGGAAAGAAAAGTTACGAAGTGGGGCAGTGTCGTGTGAAACTGGGATGAAAACTAATTGAAGTGGGAAAGCTGAAAGTGATGTGATTCTAACGTTGTGACTATTCTTTGTGTTGTATTCTATGTTTCCAGTGTGATGTATTTCATGTAATTTAAGTATGTGTGGTTTCCATGGGAGAGTAGCTAGATAACTTCAGAGGCAGTGGGTTATGCATGTTCCTTTTTGTACCGCTCGGTCTGGAGTAAATGTTCGTGATGATGGGTGTGAGAGTCGAAGAGTGACAATAGCAAAAGATTCACGATCCTATCCAGACAGTGCGCTGTAACGTTAGATCATTACGAGACCATAAGACAATCACCAATGTAAAGCCATGCCCACTGGGCGGAGTTTCTCATGTGTAATTGTAGTATAAAATGTAATGGTATGTTTAGGTTATCTGTGAATCATAATAGAATTTATCTGATAACGTGTGCGCCATTCATATTCAGTGCGATGGCCACGTGTTGATCAAAGCCGTTGGGTAACAATCAGAGTTGTGTAAATTACTAATAGTCAGAAGTGCGTTATCCGTTTTCGTTGCGTGATATTCAAACAGGAGAATAATTTGTAGCTTAATTGTGAGTACTAGAGCTGATAATCAGTCATTGATGTTACTCGATAAATAAGAATAAATCCACTCGCTTGGCAGACCACTCATCTTGCAGGCCTGACTGCTTGATGCCACAGTATGAGCAAAGCAAGTGGGTGCCTCTCAATGGAACCTCAACGAGAACTCACTTCACTTCCTAAGCCACTAGTAACAGCAAAAACTTCAGGAAACAATTCCGCAAAACAACTTGTGGCAACTTCGATGTCAGAACACTATACGCTCGAGACCTACTCGCTAGTAGCCAGACGTCAGCAGCCGCTCCACGTCATATACCGCCCGACCACGCGACCGCCGCACTACGAGTGTATTTATCATTTACCATTTTTTGTCTGAAGCTCTAGTATTCATCTTGCCGCTACGTTTTAGATTTTACACGCTTGTAACTTATGAACGTTATATGACAGTTTTAAAACAAGAGTCGCAAGTGGAAGCATATCTAACATTCGTGACGTATCGTTCGCTTTGGATATACTAGAGGGGTGAAGGCAGCGCTGGTCTCTCGTTTGCATTGCGTGTGGGGCGAGAATTTTCGGGCAAAACAAGTCGCAGAAGGATTTGTTTGTTTCGAGAAAGATCATTCTGTCATGAATGATTTTCAACTTACAGGAAATCTCGATAACTGACATACCTAACGAAGTGGGACCATTTTACACTCGTCTGACGTATGCACTCAGCAGGCACGGTCCAGAAGTCGGGTTTAGGAGTACTGCCTGCTATATTTCAAAACTTTTTTGAAAAATATGTAAAAATCTGCTAACCGGTTGCATATATATTATATATATCTTGACCAGGTTTCGCCACCTCTAAGGGAGACTTCATCAGAAGGTGAGGTAATTATCTAAAATGAATATGTTTTTTTTTTCTTTATTGTTATTTTGAAACCTGGTTACAGGCAGACCTGCAGCAGCATACTACGCCGCTCTTTGGCGTCAGAGAAACACAAAGATACAAATGAAGACAATTAGAGAAAAAGAGATGGTGGACATATAAACGGAGACAACACTTTTTAAAATACAAGGTGCTGTTCACGGGCGTAGAGTCCAAGATAAAATTGTTCAGACACTTGGACACATACAGAGACGAAAATTGTCACACGTGAACGCAGGTGCACAAAACGAATAACACTGAACCACTTAAGCACAAAACGACGGCACACACAGAACAGGAGGCGTTGATATCCGGCGCGCGAATGTTCACTAACTGTGTACGAGTCCGGGGACCTGCCAAGAGAGGAGCAGGGGGGGTGGGAGAGGCAGAGGGGAGAGCAGAGATGCCACGGGCAGGGGAGATAGGGGGAAGGGATGAATGGCGAGGGGAAGCCTGGGGGAAGAGGGGTGGAGGGAGGGAATGGGGGAAAAGGAAAAAGAGAGGGAGGGTGCCTAAAGGAAAGGACACAGGAAGTGGGGGGGAGGGTCAAAGTTGATAGGAGGGGTAGATGGAGGGGAGGAGGACATCATCAGGGAGGGGGAGCTGGTGGAAGACACCTTGGGAGAGGGTAAGGAGAGTGGAGAGATGGAGACCGGGTGGGACGTGCGGCAGTGGGCGGGGGTGGGAGAGGATGGGCGAGACAGGCGGGTGAGGAGGATCGAGTTTTTGGGAGGTGTACAGGATCCGTATCCTTTCAAGGAAAAGGAGGAGGTGGGGGAAGGGGATGAGATCGTACAGGATCCGCGTGGGGGAGGGGAGACTGATGTGATAGGCGAGGCGGAGAGCATGGCGTTCGAGGATTTGGAGGGATTTATAAAAGGCAGGGGGGGCGGAGATCCAAGCCAGATGGGCGTAACAGAGGATAGGGCGGATGAGGGATTTATACGTGTGGAGGATGGTGCAGGGGTCCAGACCTCACGTACGGCCGGAAAGGAGCTTGAGGAGACGGAGTCGGGAGTGTGCCTTGGCTTGGATTGTCCGGAGATGGGGAGTCCAGGAGAGGTGACGGTCGAGGTTGACGCCAAGGTACTTAAGGGTGGGAGTGAGGGCGATAGGACGGCCATAGATGGTGAGACAGAAATCAAGGAGGCGGAAGGAAGGGATGGTTTTGCCTACAATGATCGCCTGGGTTTTGGAAGGATTGACCTTGAGCAACCACTGGTTGCACCAAGCGGTGAACTGGTCAAGATGGGATTGGAGAAGGTGTTGGGATGAATATGTCAGATGAAATATCTTGTCTAACAAAAGTTTACATTAATGTAAACGAGTGTAAAACAAATAGTACTTACATGAAGAACATATTGTCAAAGATGTACAGTGATTTAAGAGCTGAGTTGCTGAAGTCATACATTAAAATATAAGACATAATGTTGTTCAAAAAGTCAAACATTAAAACATACGTAACGCTGGTATGGTATGACGAGACTGACTGTGTGGCAACTAGTCACGCTGCCAAGTAAACGTAACGTAGGGCGCGCCACAAGCGGGCCACTAGTAACGTCAGCAAAACAATTTTGTATATTACACATTTTCTGAAGCAAATTGTATGCATAGCCAATATAGCTTTTAACAAAACTTAATTTTACAAATTACTGAGTAACATTTATGAATGAGCTTCAAACGGGATAAAATAGTACAAAGTTCGCTACGTTTTACGTAGCACAGGTAGAACCAGAGTTAAATACGACTGGAATTACATACACAATGAAGAACATCAGTTCATTATATGACACAAAATTTGAAAAGAAAGCTTGCATAACTGGGGCACAGAGGTCATCTGGTGTGTTAGTAATGAGCGTAACTTAACAGAGGTAAAACAATGTTCCTGAAAAGGAGGAGAGAACCTGGATTATAAGAATCATACAACTGAGAGCACTGGTTTAAAACCATTAAAGAAATTTCTATTTTTCAACTGTACTTGTTCATTCAACATGTCATCTTTATTTGGTGTGTGCCTGAAAATTTCAAGTTCTTCCAAGATATCAAGTTTTCTCCCTTTCTTTTCTCTATGCAGAACTGTCATTTCGTTTAATTCTTAGGGGTTATGCCCTGTTATGAAAAGATGTTCTGCAAATGTTGAATTGTGCACGTTAGTCCCTTTTTTGCCTAAAAGATGTTCTTTGTATTTTACGTTGAAAGCTCTGCCTGTCCTTCCAATATAAAATGCTGGACATGTATTACAGGAAATTTTATATTTCAGAACAACAAAAAGTAAACGGGTGTATATTATTGCGTATATCCCTGAACGTCGTTAGTTCGCTCACTGAGCGTTCCTCTGCTATATTGTTATTGGTGACGAGTAACTTAGTAGAGGAAATTAACGGGTGAGCCCTAACAAAATACACATACTCGAATAAACAGCAGTGGCAACATAATATTTTTCATCTGGTGGCTGAAAACGGGTATGTGTTCTACGAACCCCCCATAGGCATGCGTCCTTCGCAGCTGCCAACAAGTGATACACCTTTCAGTCGTAGCTTAACAACAATGGCAGACAGAACTGCATCATGTGTTGCTACTAGGCGATAACACTCTCTGCTGATGTCACAGAGAAAACTGTTTAGGCCTTTCTTTGAGAAGACACCCGACACGAACTTATTGTTCTTGTATTACGTCCTCAAATGTTTACCCTTCCAGCTCTCTATCGAACAACTGTCAAGAAAATTCCTTTCGGGACGAAAACGCAATTCAAACCTGGTTTGACGACATCTTTAACTCAGATCCAGTGGGTCACTACAGGCTTGGAACCGTTCAGCTACCTGATCATTATCAGACTGTTTTGGATAATGTGAAAGAATTCAAAGGGCGTTCTCAGAGGAATGATAAATATTGAAGGATATATCATCCGAAACAAAAAGTCCGGTAAACATGAGTCATAAGATGCATACCTTAACGGCTATGATCACTTGTTCAGTAGAAGAGATGTGGTTCACAGTAGTGAGATAGAGCAAGTGCTCTTAGCTCTTCACGTATGCACTGTAAGACGTCATGGTCTTCTGACCTTCATTACTTACACATTCCGCCCTCACAGTCATATTCTGCACATCAAGACGCTTCATTCGAACCCAAACTCGATAAGATAAAGTCAATGTTGTATGAATTCATGTAAACGATATGCAAATAACAAGTACATGGCAAGTGTGCACTGAGGTTGAAATACTCGAGGCTGGCGTACACACACACATTCAAGACACAACAGTCACAGAAGCTTTTAGTTCGGGAGAGGCAAACCGCACGCCAGGAGGCTGGTCCCTTCAGAGGACGAGTCAACCTATCTACGTCGGCTGGCGACCGCCCGTAGAACAGACAGCGTTTGGCCGAGTGAAAGGGAGAACGACACCTTGTTCGGCTTAAAAGCAAATTCCGCTACACTGTGTGGGAGCGCCCAGCCTATGCATTCTATACAAACATAGCACACAGTTTCAGAGGTTTTCAAAGGGAGACAGCAAACCCCAAATGCCGATGCTACAGATTTCCGGATTGGTTCCCTTAAACGAAACGTCTTTCTCCCATTTTAGAAGAGCAATGCTGATTGGCAGACGATATTTATGACACATTGAGCTGAAGGGGTAATGGAAGAGACCAAAAGATATACCACTTCACGTCTGGTGTGGAGAGGCGCCGTTCCGTTGTCGCTCTTGGAGCGAGGTTCAAGTCTCTCCTCAGTACTTCACTGGGAGAGCACCTCTGTCAAGAGCGAATCGAAGTGCGACTCTATATTGAGCCCTTCCGATTAAGCGTTATTCACTGTGTTGGCCGACACACTTATTGTGCGGTGTGAACAGACAGAGTTATAGTTAAACGGCTGCGAGCGAATTTTTGAGTGGCATCGCAGTGGACTGGTTATCTGACCGGTGTAACATGCCAATAGTTAGACTAGGTGCGAATAGGAGTCCTTGACTTCATCAAGGCGTAGGGAGAGTTTCATTGGCGAAGGTCAATCCAGATAGAATGAGAGTTATCTTATTTGTCAGCAGCGAGCGGCGCAGACAGCAGTCATCGCAGCTTACAGTATTGTGCGCTACAGCTCTTGCGAGCCCCATATTTCCTCCACAACAGTACACTTCACTGCATTTCACACGCAGCAGCCTCGACCCTACCTAGCAACATTCTAATGGATAATTATTCAAGTTGAGTAGGCTCGGCTCTCAGCCATTCTGTCAAGTCAATAACAATCTTAAACTTTCTATAGAAATTTCATTAGCGAATCCTATCCTTAAGTGGTAACTTCACATTCCGAAAAGAACCCGGAAATAACTTGTTCAGTTCATAACTAAAAGTGCCATTGTGATTTCTCAGAATTTTTGCAAAAAAAAAAATAATAATTTTCGTTAGTTTCATGTTTTTCTTACACTAACTAGCACTACTCCAGTACCCAAGTATCCCACTAGTTACGTAAGAAATTTTGTGAATTTTTGTGTCATTTCCTTACAGCGGACGACTCCAGAAGATATTTATTGCTGAAAGTTTTTCAGGCATTTCTCTTTAGAAAGTTAGGAGCGTCTGTCTGACTTCTGTAGTAGTGTGGGGGTGGAAATTTCATCTTGCAGGAGCCACAGGGTAAAGGGTACATCTCAGATTAATCCGTTACTCAGAATGACAGAATAGCATTCATACGTCGCTCACAGCACTTTAGAACGCATGTACACTAGAAATTTTTGTTTTGTTTCGGATGATCGTTCCTGCATATCCCGAAATTAGTGAAGCATAACATTGTCAACGTGGAGCCGGCAATCCTAATGTAATTTATAAAGTAAAGAAATGTTTAACGCAAAAAGCTTTTTATGCCTAGACCACAATTTTCAGTGTACAGTTAAAGTACAATGACTACTTTCCGTGTTTTCTACAACTGTTTTCAGATCTGTAAACAAGTAGAAGAAGATTTGTACGTTAAAGTAGGGTATAAAACAATGGATAACAGCAGAACAAATTGTAAAAGGAGAGGCGACTCTAATAATAAAATTGAACATGTAATAGATGCATATAACACTAGTGTAAAAGTAATATGTTACAGCTTTTAAAATGGCATGCCGTCAAATCGTAAAAAAGCTGTGAACATGCATTAAGAAACATCATCATTAAAATGTATTTGTATCATGGACCAACAAGACTATGGCAATATGTCATAAGTTTCTAAATACGTAGTGTTATAGTCTTGTTGCTCCATTATACAAATGCATTTTATTGCATGTCTGCAGCTAATGGTGATGTTTTTAAACGTATGTTCGCAATTTTTTTTTAATAATTTGAACGGTATGTCATATTACAAGAACCAAAGTTACGCGTTTCAAAATTTCATCATCAGTCTCAAGCTGTGGAATGAAGAGTACAAGAATATTAATGATAGAAAACATATACATAAGTATGCATCTAAATATCCCGATATACATAAATTTCAATTATTATCGTACTTACATTAAAGTCAAACATTAGTACAAAACTCACAAAATGATTCTGTTATGTCACTTATTGCATGTTCATCTATTGTAGTTTGACTACATGTACTGTTACTTATGTAACATATCCTTTAGTGGTGGCTGTAAACTTCACACTCATATTTTATTTAATTATTTATACATGTTTTCTGTTTATGTTGTGTCACACCAGTTACTGGTTGCAATTGTCTTCTGTTTCGATTATTCACTAAAGACTATCTCTGTAATGCTTGCGATTTTACCTGACGACACACTTTTCATGCTGTCAGTGTATGAGTTTCTCTTCCATAAAGTATGACTAATGTATTTTGTCAAGTTGTTCACGAGGTCCTGCCATGTAATTCAATGCAGTGGGTAGAGGTTTGTTTGTAAAGTCACTCTTTCACTATGGTTAATGCTAGCCCGGGTTTACTTCTTTGATAGTTTAATCGCCACACTCAGTCTGGCACTAGTTGTATTAGAATAGACAACAGTGCCGTCGAATATGGCTACATGAGGTGAAATTTGTATAATATTCAGTCTATGTGCTCATTTTCGCGAGCTTTGTACTGAAATTTGATTTTAATTTA
The DNA here is from genome assembly GCF_021461395.2 of Schistocerca americana. Taxonomy (NCBI): domain Eukaryota; kingdom Metazoa; phylum Arthropoda; class Insecta; order Orthoptera; family Acrididae; genus Schistocerca; species Schistocerca americana. The sequence continues at coordinate 202,323,075 of NC_060127.1, forward strand.
GGTACGACACCAATTTCTATTTCTGTATATAGAAATACTTAGACGCACATTTACGTATATATGCCGTGCGGTGTAACGCGCTGCTTTCTGGCGCGAAGGCGTGCCAGTCCCCGGCACCAATCCGCCTGGCGGATGAGTGTCGAGGTCCGGTGTGCCGGCCAGCCTGTGGGTGGTTTTTAAGGCGGTTTTCCATCTGCCTCGGCGAATGCTGGTTGGTTCCCGTTATTCCGCCTCAGTTACACTGTGTCGGCGATTGCTGTGCAAACAATGTCTCCACACACACATGTACACCATAATTACTCTACCACGCAAACATTTGGGGTTACACTGGTCTGGTATGAGACGGTCCTCGGGGGGTCCACTGGGTTCCGAATCGCTCAATGACCCTGGGTTCGGCGTGGGGCGACAGTGGGGTGGGTGGACTGCTGTAGCCTGTTGTGGGGTTGTGAACGACTGAGGGCTATGGAAGGAACGAAGCCTTTCCGTCGTTTCTAGGTCCCCAATTCCAAACAATACAACACAATATATTCTGTATCATTAATTTTCTTGTACAATTCATGGCACAGCTTCAGTCTGATGATGAAATTTTGAAATGTGGAACGCTTAATAAAGAATTGTGCAATCAAGGTGTTTCCATAGTTCAAAGCAGTGCCAAATCTGAGTGGTCACCTGCCTCCACCGTGGATGTATACATGGATGTATTTCTCCATCAAGTAATGGATACGCTACTTTATTGCTCAATATTCTCTCTGGGTACTTTTTCCTTCATTTATTTAAAGATCTTCAGATGGGCGTTTAAAGCCGGCAGGAGTGGCCGTGCGGTTCTAGACGCTTCAGTCTTGAACCGAGCGACCGCTACGGTCGCAGGTTCGAATCCTGCCTCGGGCATGAACGTGTGTGATGTCCTTAGGTTAGTTAGGTTTAATTAGTTCTAAGTTCTAGGGGACTGATGACCTTAGACGTTAAGTCCCATAGTGCTCAGAGCCATTTTTTTCTACAACAAATTCCGCAACACCACAGCAAAGATACATTAAACTAAATATAAAATACAACAGAATCTGTCTTTCACATAATGTACACTACAAAAACGTAATATGGCAGGAAACCACACCATGTGGTAAGAAGGTATGAACACACACTTTTATGTGCTCCTCAAAAACCTGAAATTAATATTTAGAAACTAATATTTGTATGTATTTAAACAGTAAAGAACATTCCCTATATTTAACAGCTATAACAACAAAAAACCCACTAAAGATGCTGCAACTGCAGTGAAACATGTTTGGGACAAAAAACAAAATTTGCTAAAGGCGGATCCCACTCAGAAACATATGTTTCTGAATGACTAGAGTTTAGTGTCTGCGGCGGCCGGACGGCGGCCAGGTTTTATGTCTAATACTGTATGTGTAGAGTAGATGTTTAGATGAGTCTGCCTCTTATGCTATGCGCATTCAGGCGCATAACCACTGCAGTGCTCGGCTGGACACTCGGTGGGTGGAGCAAGTAGCAGCAACAGACCAGCAGCTGATCCTTCGTGTGCAGTTGACAATGGCCCGTCTTTGTCTGTGTCTCTGCCGGCCGTTGCGGTCGAGCGGTTCTAGACGCTTCAGTCCGTAGCCATACGGCTACTACGGTCGCAGGTTCGAATCGTGCCTCGGGCATGGCTGTGTTTGATGTCCTTAGGTTAGTTACATCTACATCTACATTTATACTCCGCAAGCCACCCAACAGTGTGTGGCGGAGGGCACTTTACGTTCCACTGTCATTACCTCCCTTTCCTGTTCCAGTCGCGAATGGTGACGCGGGACGAACGACTGCCGAAATGCCTCCGTGCGCGCTCGAATCTCTCTAATTTTACATTCGTGATCTCCTCAAGAGAGCAATATATTCGATACCTCATCCAGAAACGCACCCTCTCGAAACCTGCACAGCAAGCTACACCGTGATACAGAGTGCCTCTCTTGCAGAGTGCCGGCCGGAGTGGCAGAGCGGTTCTAGGCGCTTCAGACTGGAACCGCGTGACCGCTACGGTCGCAGGTTCGAATCCTGCCTCGGACATGGATGTGTGTGATGTCCTTAGGTAAATTAGGTTTAAGTAGTTCTAAATTCTAGGGTACTGATGACCTCAGAAGTTAAGTCCCATAGTGCTCAGAGCCATTTGAACCACCTCTTGCAGAGTCTGCTACTTGAGTTTGCTAAACATCTCCGTAACGCTATCACGGTTACCAAATAACCCTGTGGCGAAACGTGCCGCTCTTCTTTGGATTTTCTCTATCTCCTCTATCAACCCGACCCGGTACGGATCCCACACTGATGAGCAATACTCAAGTATAGGTCGAACGAGTGTTTTGTAAGCCACCTCCTTTGTTGATGGACTACATTTTCTAAGGACTCTCCCAATGAATCTCAACCTGGCACCCGCCTTACCAACAGTTAATTTTATATGATCATTCCACTTCAAATAGTTCCGTGCGCATACTCCCAGATATTTTACAGAAGTAACTGCTACCAGTGTTTGTTCCGCTATCATATAATCGTACAATAAAGGATCCTTCTTTCTATGTATTCGCAATACATTGCATTTGTCTATGTTAAGGGTCAGTTGCTACTCCCTGCACCAAGTGCCTATCCGCTGCAGGTCTTCCTGCATTTCGCTGCAATTTTCTAATGCTGCAACTTCTCTGTATACTACAGCATCATCCGCGAAAAGCCGCATGGAACTTCAGACACTATCTACTAGGTCATTTATATGTATTGTGAAAAGCAATGGTCCCATAACACTCCCCTGTGGCACGCCAGAGGTTACTTCAACGTCTGTAGACGTCTCTCCATTGAGAACAACATGCTGTGTTCTGTTTGCTAAGAACTCTTTAATCCAGCCACGCAGCTGGTCTGATATTCTATATGCTCTTACTTTGTTTATGAGGCGACAGTGCGGAACTGTATCGATCGCCTTCCGGAAGTGAAGGAAAATAGCACCTACCTGGGAGCCTGTATCTAATATTTTCTGTGTCTCATGAACAAATACGCGAGTTGGGTCTCACACGATCGCTGTTTCCGAAATCCATGTTGATTCCTACAGGTTTCGAGAAATGACATGATACGCGAGCAAAAAACATGTTCTAAAATTCTACAACAGATCGATGTCAGAGATATATGCCTATAGTTCTGTGCATCTGCTCGACAACCCTTGCTGAAAACTGGAACTACCTGTGCTGTTTTCCAATCATTTGGAACCTTCCGTTCCTCTAGAGAGTTGCGGTACACGGTTGTTAGAAGGGGGGCGAGTTCTTTCGCGTACTCTGTGTAGAATCGAATTGGTATCCCGTCAGGTCCAGTGGACTTTCCTCTGTTGAGTGATTTCAGTTGCTTTTCTATTCCTTGGACACTTATTTCGATGTCAGCCATTTTTTCATTCGTGCGAGGATTTAGAAAAGGACTATGTTAACTAGTTCTAAGTCTAGGGTAGTGATGACCTCAGATTGAGTCGCACAGTGGATAGAGACATTTATGTCTGTCCCTCTCTCTCTCTCCTCTGACACCAGACGCGACGGCGATAAGGCCCCAAACGAGTCCGCGGCGGTCGACGCCGGCGTCACCAGCGCCTGCAGTGCGTCTATCTGGCCATCGCGGGCCCAGATAAGACTGCGGCCGGCAGACCGGGGTGCCGCGCCGCGCCGCGCCGCGCCTCAGCCTACCAGCAGAGAGCGGGCAGAAGCTTATCGCTGGCGCGCCGGCTCACGCACAGCCCACGCCCCCGAAACTTTTCCACGAGAGCTGAGCGGCCGGCGAGGCGAGATAAGGGAGCCGCCTCAGCCACAGGTGGCCACGCGCCGCCGTGGGGGTCGAGAAGGGTGGTCCAGGCGACGGGTGGACACCTAGGCTTCTGCTGGAAGCGACGGAAAGGAGGCAGCAGAATCAAAAATCTGTGTCTACATCTACATCCGTACTCCGCAAGCCACCTGACGGTGAGTGGCGGAGGGTACCTTGAGTACTTCTATCCGTTCTCCCTTCTATTTCAGTCTCGTATTGTTCGTGGAAAGAAGGATTGTCGGTATGCTTCGGTGTGAGCTCTAATCTCTCTGATTTTATCCTCATGGTCTCTTCGCGATATATGCGTAGGAGGGAGCAATATACTTCTTGACTCGTCGGTGAAGATATGTTCTCGAAACTTTAACAAAAGCCCGTACCGAGCTACTGAGCGTCTCTCCTGCACAGTCTTCAACTGGCGTTTATCTATCATCTACGTAACGCTATCGCGATTACTAAATGATCCTTTAACGAAGCGCGCTGCTGTCCGTTCGATCTTCGCTATCTCTTCTATCAACCCTATGTGGTACGGATCCCACACTGCTGAGCAGTATTCAAGCAGTGGGCGAACAAGCGTGCTGTAACCTACTACCTTTGTTTTCGGATTGCATTTCCTTAGGATTCTTCCTATGAATCTCAGTCTGGCATCTGCTTTACCGACGATCAACTTTATATGGTCATTCCCTTTTAAATCACTCCTAATGCCTACTCCCAGATAATTTATGGAATTAACTGCTTCCAGTTGCTGACTTCCTATATTGTAGCTAAATGATAATGGATCTTTCTTTCTATGTATTCGCAGCACATTACACCTTTCTACATTGAGATTCAGTTGCCATTCCCTGCACCATATTCCTGAATTTCAGTACAATTTTCCATTGTCACCTCTCGATATACCACAGCATCATCTGCAAAAAGCCTCAGTGAACTTCCGATGTCATCCACAAGGTCGTTTATGTATATTGTGAATAGCAACGGTCCTATGACACTCCCCTGCGGCACACCTGAAATCACTCTCACTCCGGAAGACTTCTCTCCATTGAGAATGACATGCTGCGTTCTGTTATGTAGGAACTCTTCAATCCAATCACACAATTGGTCTGATAGTTCATATGCTCTTACTTTGTTCATTAAACGACTGTGGGGAACTGTATCGAACGCCTTGCGGAAGTCAAGAAACACGGCATCTACCTGTGAACCCGTGTCTATGGCCCTCTGAGTCTCGTGGACGAATAGCGCGACTTGGGTTTCACAGGACCGTCTTTTTCGAAACCCATGCTGATTCCTACAGAGTAGATTTCTAGTCTCCAGAAAAGTCATTACACTCGAACATAATACGTGTTCCAAAATTCTACAACTGATCGACGTTGGAGATGTAGGTCTATTGTTAAATCGCTCAAAAGAAGAAAGGCCGCTGAACCTGATGGGATACCAGTTCGATTTTACACAGAGTACGCGAAGGAACTTGCCCCCCTTCTTGCAGCGGTGTACCGTAGGTCTCTAGAAGAGCGTAGCGTTCCAAAGGATTGGAAAAGGGCACAGGTCATCACCGTTTTCAACAAGGGACGTCGAACAGATGTGCAGAACTATAGACCTATCTCTATCGTCAATCAGTTGTAGAATTTTGGAACACGTATTATGTTCGAGTACAATGACTTTTCTGGAAACTAGAAATCTACTCTGTAGGAGTCAGCATGGGTTTCGAAAAAGACGGTCCTGTGAAACCCAGCTCGCGCTATTCGTCCACGAGACTCAGAGGGCCATAGACACGGGTTCACAGGTAGATGCCGTGTTTCTTGACTTCCGCAAGGCGTTCGATACAGTTCCCCACAGTCGTTTAATGAACAAAGTAAGAGGATATGGACTATCAGACCAATTGAGTAATTGGATTGAAGAGTTCCTACATAACAGAACGCAGCATGTCATTCTCAATGGAGAGAAGTCTTCCGAAGTGAGAGTGATTTCAGGTGTGCCGCAGGGGAGTGTCATAGGACCGTTGCTATTCACAATACACATAAATGACCTTGTGGATGACATCGGAAGTTCACTGAGGCTTTTTGCAGATGATGCTGTGGTATATTGAGAGGTTGTGATAATGGAAAATTGTACTGAAATTCAGGAATATGGTGCAGGGAATGGCAATTGAATCTCAATGTAGACAAGTGTAATGTGCTGCGAATACATAGGAAGATAGTTCCCTTATCACTTAGCTACAATATAGGAAGTCAGCAACTGGAAGCAGTTAATTCCATAAACTATCTGGGAGTAGGCATTAGGAGTGATTTAAAAGGGAATGACCATATAAAGTTAATCGTCGGTAAAGCAGATGCGAGACTGAAATTCATTGGGAGAATCCTAAGGAAATGCAATCCGAAAACAAAGGAAGTAGGTTACAGTACGCTTGTTCGCCCACTGCTTGAATACTGCTCAGCGGTGTGGCATCCGTACCAGATAGGGTTGATGGAAATGATAGAGAAGATCCAACGGAGAGCAGCGCGCTTCTTTACAGGATCATTTAGTAATCGCGAAAGCGTTACGGAGATGATAGATAAACGCCAGTGGAAGATTCTGCAGGAGAGACGCTCAGTAGCTCGGTACGGGCTTTGGTTGAAGTTTCGAGAACATACCTTCACCGAGGAATCAAGCAGTATATTGCTCCTTCCTATGTATATCACGCGAAGAGTCCATGAGGATAAAATCAGAGAGATTAGAGCCCACACAGAGGGATACCGACAATCCTTCTTTCTACGAACAATACGAGACTGCAATAGAAGGGAGAACCGATATACTCAAGGTACCCTCCGCCACTCACCGTCAGGTGGCTTGCGGAGTATGGATGTAGATGTAGATGTGGATGTATTCACCGTCTGTCCAAAAAGTTCCGAGACTGACATAGGGCAAGCTCTAAAAGATAAGTGGAGCATGTTTAACCGCATCGCTGATGAAATATCAAGAGCGCTACACAAAACTTACAAATAGTAACGACCAAATACAAGATCACGACCGGACACACACCCTGTGCCACTACATGATACATGGGGCAATAGAGATTCGAACACTGACATGGAAACATAGGGATACAAATGATGACATGAACACACCAGTATGGCCAGATAAAGATACATACATTGCATAGTAACAGATCACACGACTGCAACAACACTGAAAGTAATGTAAACATGTAATTTGGAAATAGTAATAAGAAATAAAACAACGAATTTTAGTGTTTGTACAAAGTATAACAAGAAATTCTTTAGTATTTTGGATCATTATTTTCAAGCATGTAATTGTGTAATATGCAAACTGTAAAAGGTGCAAACTGTGAGACATGAGAACTTTGAAATATTGTACATAAACATACATATGTAGTATAATAAGGCTCAACTACACAAACACTGACACAGAACACAGATAAGGAATGTCCTTCAGTGAGACGAAGCTCGAGTTCTCGTTTCCGAGGCTTTCCCCCCCCCCCCCCCCCCCCCCCCCCCCCCGCCCACCCCTCGCTAATGGCGCGGCGCGGGCATATGGAGAAAGTAACCGTAGTAACAAATACTACTGCCACACCTCATACACAAACCACTTAAAGGTAATCTCATGATATTCATATATATATAGTGGTAACTATAGTACAACAGAATATGTTAATTCAGATGACCCAGGCTAGGAATTATTATCGAAGACTTGAAACAGCCAGGTAAAGCGACCTCTTTATCTATCTACATCTTTCCCATCGTCTATTATATTCTTCTTAAGAACATAGAAATATTCATTTTCTTTTTCTAAAATTTATTTTAAATACCACATGTGCTTTTTTTTGACAGTACAATTATTTAAAAAAGAGGATAAATAGCCCGCATCTCGTGGTCGTGCTGTAGCGTTCTCGCTACCCACGCCCGGGTTCCCGGGTTCGATTCCCGGCGGGGTCAGGGATTTTCTCTGCCTCGTGATGGCTGGGTGTTGTGTGCTGTCCTTAGGTTAGTTTGGTTTAAGTAGTTCTAAGTTCTAGGGGACTTATGACCACAGCAATTGAGTCCCATAGTGCTCAGAGCCATTTGAACCATTTTTTTGAGGATAAATAACAGCGCTGAGAAAAGCTGCAGGAAAAGATGAAGAGACGATTTCTGTGGCTTTGTTACCAGTTTTTATTAGCAAACGACGCACCATAGTCACCATGGCGGTGAGTCACTCTATAATAGTAATGAGTAAATAAATAAATAATCTTCAGCGTTTGTAGTCCTGCCTTCCTCAGATGCGTGTAATATCACGGTATATTGATAATTTTTACTTGTGGACCGTCTGACAGCAACTGAATAAAACACAATTTTAGTGCCATACGCGTTTCGCCTTTACTTTCTGCAAGGCATCATCAGTGGCAGGTTGCGTGGACAGTTTCTTACATACTACGCTCCTGTTGCATTTTTGGTGTTGTTCTTCTTCTTATGAATGCCAATCTGCGGTTTTTTCCCACATTCCACAGCACTAGCAACAGAAAACAAAACATTGCATTGAAACAAGCGTTCAGTTCATAGTGCTGTGGAATGTGGGGAAAAAACCGCAGACTGGCATTCATAAGAAGAAAAACAACACCAAAAATGCAACAGGAGCGTAGTATGTAAGAAACTGTCGACGCAACCTGCCACTGATGATGCCTTGCAGAAAGTAAAGGCGAAACACGTATGGCACTAAAATTGTGTTTTATTCAGTTGCTGTCAGACGGTCCACAAGTAAAAATTATCAATATACCGTGAAATAAATAATGTTTATTCCTGGTGTATAACCGACGTCAGCTCAGTAACTACGACAACAGTATGAGATAACAACAGTAAACAACAGCTGTGTAGTCGTTTTGTTTTTGTTTTTATATTTATGTGCCACACACCGTCGACCTCAATTGAAAAGACCATCATGACCATTAAAATATACATCTGTTCCAAACTCATTCTGTACATTCAGGAATTTGCCCTCTCCCTCGCGTTTCGTAATGTAAATGTCCAGTTCTTCTAAAATATCTAACTGTTTACTTTTCTCAACTTTATGTAAAACAAGCTCAGTACCCTGTGTCGCCGGTGTAGGTACTTATTCCAGTTCTGTTAGTCCACCTCCTTACCGTTGCCTCTGACCTTCTTCTCTGTTCCCCCTCACTGCCCTTCTCGTTCTCCCCTCTCTCTCTCCAGCTCCTCCATCCCTCAGTCGCTGTTAATCTCCCCCCGCCCCTCCCTCTACCTATGTGCCTCTCCCCATCTTCCTCTGTTCATCTGTCCCTCCCCACTCTCTCGTCCGTCTCTCTGCTCCTCTTTTCTTTCTTTGATCATTTCCCCATAACCGTGTCCGTGCCCTCCTTCCTCTCCGCTGTTCATCTGTTCGTCGCCCTTCTCTCTCCATGTTACCACCTCCACCCCAGTAGGAGGTTGCTTGTTCTTATCCCCACAGATAGCAAGAAATATGTGTACCAAGTTTGGCTCAAACCGATCCAGGGGATTAGTAGGAGGTTTTTACCTGCAGGTTTGCCCACACACGCACATGGCACGTGAAGTTTACGAATTTTTTAATACAATTCACACATATCTGCATTCACATTTCACGTGTATCCCTGGCGAATTTCTCCCTGGAGTTTCGTTTTCATTCAGCTCGACATTCATCACGTCGTATCTCCTGACCTACGTGTCATACAAGATACAAAATTTCGACGGTCATTCAATAATTAAAGAGACAAATTGGTCTGGACAAAACAGCGCGTATTTTTACAAAACAATACTTTTTCTACTTTTCAACATTATCCCCTTCATCATTTATGTACAGTTCCAACAGGCTACAAGCTTTTTTATCCTAGCTGCAAAGAACTCTAGCTTGATGTTTGAACCAATTTCCCACGAACTTTTTCACGTCCTCGTTATCCTGGAACCTCTTCCCACGTAATGCCTCCTTCTGTGCACCAAACAAATGGAAATCACAAGGTGCTGAAACAGGACTGTAAGAGGGATGAGGCAGTACTTCCCAGCCCATTTTGTCGACGTTTTCACGGGTTAGTTGAGCAATATGAGGACGTGCGTTGTCTTGCTGGAGAATCACACCTCTCCTCTGAGATCCACGACGTCCCTGTCTCATGGCTGGCTTCACCTTATTTAAAAACAAATCCGAGTAGTATTGACTGTTCATTGTACTCTGCTCTTCGAGATAATCACAAAAAACTGGACCTTTGGCGCCCCAAAACACCGTCAATATGACTTTTCCTGCTGGTGTTTGTGTTTTGAATTTTTTCTTGACATGTGAGTTGGTGTGCTTCCACTCCACACATTGTCTTTTTGATCCTGGCTCATAATAGTGAACCAGAGTTTCATCACAAGTTAAAATTTTGTTGAGGAAGTGCTCAACTTCTCTTTCATAACGTTCATTTAGCTCCGTGCACACTCTCCACCTTGTTTCCTTGTGTAGCCGTGTCAACTCCTTTGGGACTCATCTTGCTCATGTTTCTCGCCCTCAGAAAGTAAAAAACGAATAACAGAACGTTGCTCAACGAACGTGAACGTTTCAGGTGGATTCGCCACCTTGAAATGTATTTTTGAGGTTATAAAGAAAACAATGTTGATACATTAGCTGATCAGGGCTTATTCCAGTGATGCCAACTTAAAGCCATAAAAGTACCAAACTTTCCCTACTAACAGTTTTTTCCCCAGACCAATTTGTCTGTTTAATTATTGAATGACCCTCGTACAATGATACAATTTTGTACATATATTCAGCGGCATATGTGAACAGTGTCTGTGAAATGTGTTGCGAATAGAGTAAGTAACAAAGACGTAATAAATGTAAACGTCACGCATGATGCGGCAATTCCTCAGGCATCTCAGTGTTTATAATGTCGTATCTCCTAAATCCTTGTTGTACAATGATTAGTTTTGCGAGCGCATTGAGTGGTATATGTGAACACTGTCTCCGAGATGTATCGTGAGTAGGGTTAGTAGTGAAGAAGTAATAAATTAGAACCTCATGCCTGATCGGCAGTTTTCAGGATGAACAGCGAAAATGCAGTAAGCGACAAACTGTTTTTTCACTTTCATCATTTTGTGGGAGTTGTCAGTGAGAAGAAGTTTCCTGAGTATTTGAAATTATATGTATAGTCCGATACAAGTGACTGAGTGCTCTGATGCTCAAACGCTGGATGAATAAAATTTGGGTATACGTGCGCTGCGGGCTACACCTCTATTTCACCCCCACTCCTTTAAGCATCTCGTGGTCTAGCAGCTAACGTTGCTGCCTCTGGATCACGGGGTCCCGCGTTTGATTCCCGGCTAGGTTGGGGACTTTCTCTGCCCGGGGACTGGGTGGCTGCGTTGTCCTCATCATTTCATCCTCATCATTCGTTACCGTGGCTAGATTGGACTGTGTAAAAGCTAGGACTTTGTAAGAGTGGTGATGACCTCGGTCCCCCACTCCCAGGCTGGTTATCCTTATTTCCAGACAGTAACGGTTGTTGAAATCTGTGCACTGGTTTACAGGAGATGTACCACATAATATGTGTAGATTTGTACTTGCTCAGGGTCATTTTCAATATTATGTACTTCTTTTCGCATAAAAAGTAAAGCCATCATGGATCTGTTTTGGACACCACAGTGCTTTACTAGGCACGGTGCCGTTGGAGTGGGTGCGCCGTTTCCTTCCCCCAACCTTTGAACTGACTCGCGCAGCCAGTTTATAACGAGGTGGCGCAGTGGTGAGCACACAGGATTCGCATCCGGGAGGACTATGTGTGGTTCAAACAAGCATCCAGCCATCCTGATCAAGATTTTTCGTGATTCCCCTAAATCGCTTCAGGCAAACCGATGACCTCATTGTTTGGTTTGGAATGCTACAGAAATTTATTGACATAACTTACAGAATTGGTAAATGTGTCATTTTGTAGAAAATAACCTTAGATTTGATTCACACAGTGCACATTCCGCCACCAGGAGCGCCACCGTAGTGCACAGTTAAAATGGCTGCTTTCAGTGGTGCGGAGTGTGCTCGCAGTGAGTTGTGGTTTCATGAAACGAAATCTGCAACAACTGTTCGGCGTAAATTTTGCAGCGGATACGCTAAAGGAGACAGAAATCAAAGCGACGTGCGGCTGTCATTCCGCAAGAGACTTTCTCGCGAGTAGCCTACTGCGTAGACGTTTTACACTTAAAACACTGCCGTCGCAAAAATTGCGCTCATTTGCCGCAACGAGTGCGAGTGAGAAACTGATTACCGGCGGAACATTTGCCGCATTACAAGTAGTAGCCACGTCGGACGGAAATGACACTTGACGCTTTTATGTGAAACTGGAGACTGTTGCAAAATGATGTATGTACCGATTCTTTAAGTTACCTCAATAACTTTCTATATCTGTGAGCCCTTTTCGACTCAGCCTGTATAAGCCTAATGCCGTCTTATTGCTCGATTACGTGTGCTCCTTAAATCTCTCATCAAAGGATCTGCCTGTCTGGCCAAATGGTCGTACGGGAAGGTCCCAACTTCATCGCTACTTCGGAGATGCAGCGTCCCATCGCTCGTGCGCCGACTGTAACACCACTTTCAAACTCACTGAAATCTTGGCAAGCTGCCACTGTAAGCAGCAGTAACCGATCTAACAGCTGCGCCAGACACTTTTTGTCTTATATAGGCGTTGCGACCGTAGCACCTTATTCTGTCTGTTTACATATCTCTGCGTTTGAAAAGGCATCCGTACACCAGTTTCTTTGGCGCTTCAGTGCACGATTGCTTTGCTTTCCGTCTCGCAGCCCGTCTTTCTGTCTGTCCGTCCGACTGTTAACCCTTTTCCTCTGGAACAGGTTGGCGTATCAACTTCAGACTTGTGTCACACAATAAAGTCTATGATATCTTGGCGGTGTAAAAAATTGAAGCGTCTACCCCAGTGCCATCAAAAGATTCCGTCATTTATGTCACATATATTGATACTTGCAATCTCTCATCAAAACATACAAGGTAGTTGGCGTTGACCTAAAATCATGAAATTCGGCAAGAAGCAAGATTTCACGGTACAAGTAAAGGAAAAAATCTGGAGATTGTTATTTTGTGAATATATCACATAAAAATATATTTTGCCATATGAACATTTAAAGGCAAGGCCTCCGGTCCAGACTGTATACCAGTCAAGTTCCTCTCAGAGTATGCTGATAAATAGCTCTATATTTAGCAATTATATACAACCACTCGTTCACAGAAAGATCGGTACCTAAAGACTGGAAAATTGCTCAAGTCACACCAATACCCAAAAAGGGAGGTAGGAGTAATTCGCTGAATTACAGGCCTATATCACTAACGTCGATTTGCAGTAGGGTTTTAGAACATATACTGAATTCGAACATTATGAAGTACCTCGAAGAAAACGATTTATTGACATATAGTCAGCACGGATTCAGAAAATATCGTTCTTGTGAAACACAACTAGGTCTTTACACTCATGAAGTAATAAGTGCTATCGACAGGGGATGTCACATTGATTCCGCAATTAAACATTTCCAGAAGGCTGTCGACACCGTTACTCACAAGCGCCTTCTAACCAAACTGCGTGCCAACGGAGTATCGCCTCGGTTGTGCGACTGGATTCGTGATTTCCTGTCAGAAAGGTCACAGTTCGTAATAACAGAAGGAAAGTCATCGAGTAAAACAGAAGTAATATCCGGTGTTCCCAAAGGAAGTGTTATAGGCCTTCTATTGTTCCTGATCTATATTAACGACATAGGAGACAATCTGAGTAGCCGTCTTAGATTGTTTGCAGATGATGCTGTCATTTACCGTCTTGTAAAGTCATCAGATGATCAAAACGACTTGCAAAATGATTTAGATAAGATATCTGTATGGTGCGAAAAGTGGCAATTCACACTGAATAAAGAAAAGTGTGAAGTTATTCACATGAGTACTAAAAGAAATCCGCTAAATATCTATTACACGATGTCACACAAAGATCACATAGACAATGTTGCGGGTAGAGCAAATTCATTGGCAGAACACTTAGAAGGTACAACAGGTCTACCAAAGAGACTGCTTACACTACGCTTGTCCGCCCTATTCTGGAGTACTGCTGTGCGGTGTGAGATCCGCATCAGGTGGGACTGACGGATGACATCGAAAGAGTACAAAGAAGGGCAGCTCGTTTTGTATTATCCCGAAATAGGGGAGGTAGTGCCACAGACATGATACCTGAATTCGACTGGCAATCATTAAAACAAAGGCGTTTTTCGTTGCGACGGGATCTTCTCATGAAATTTCAATCACCAGTTTTCTCCTCCTATTGCGAAAACATTCTGTTGGCACCCACTTACATAGGGAGAAATGATCATCACGATAAAATAAGAGAAGTCAGGGCGCGCGCAGAAAAATTTAAGTGTTCGTTTTTCCCGCGTGACGTTCGACAGTGGAACGGTAGAGAGACAGCTTGAAGGTGGTTCATTGAACACTCTGCCAGGCACTTTATTGTGAAGAGCAGAGTAATCATGTAGATGTAGATGGAAGATGTTGAATTCAACATCCGTCAAAACGACAGACGAATATCACTGCATGAATACGTGAAAAGTAAGTTGTAGTGATGTTTTAGTAAATACATTAAAAATGTTTTATTAAACCTTCTCTATCTATATACACAAACCGAAATCCCCCGTTCACTTCTTTTTGTATTCCTGGTCTAGCCTGAAGAAGTACTGTAGGGATTTTGATATGGTGTTGGGATTTCCGGGAGCAATATCTTGCCAATATCAATATCGATAATGAGCGAAAATTCGTCGAGATTCTCGATGCCGAGGATGTTTGAGATACACACACACACGCACACACACACACACAACTACACACACACACACACACACACACACACACATATATATATATATATATATATATATATATATATAGTTAAGCTTGAGGTTAATCTTCAGTGCGTGAAACCTACTCCCACTTTCCCAATTTTTTCTGTTTGACTACGCTATTTTTTCGTAATATTCCATATGTGTGGGATTCTGTTGTGTTCTGTTAGTTTTCTTGTGGTCCGTTTGTGCAGAGACGCACACACATTATACTTCACACACTATGTTCTGTGTACTGTTCGTCATTCTCGCTCGAAAGTGTGGGCAAAACATTGCATTTACGTTTAATATGTGTTTGACTCTGCAAAATGGGCCACAAGAAAACTTAAGACAATTGAACACTGCAGAACCTCACACAGCAAAAACATTTCGAAAAAATGGCATAGTACACGGAGAGAGACGCTCTTTAAAATGGAAATCACTTCCCGAAACGCGTCACGAAAAATGTAAATAAAATAAAATCGTGACTGGTAGTAGAAAAGTAATTTGTAAGCAAACGTTTGTTAATTTACGGACATTATTGTGAAAATTTTCAGTGCTAGCATCAACAACCGTTATACCATTGTATTCGTGTTTTTAAGAGCTTTCGAACGCCGTTAAAAAGTATATTGTACCATTTAATAATAGGCTTATGTGCCTGCTTCAGCGTCTCGGTTGATACACAGACCAAAATAATGCGCCCCTGTGTTGTTGAGAATGTTCAAATGTGAACAGTTGAGACCAGCTGGAAATGTTTAGATGTTATATTACGAAATTATTTCATTAATCACATGATAGTGACTCATGTTTAAAAATGAACAAAAACTTTTCAAACTAGACATCAATAACTCAAAAGTGGACGCAGCTGATTACAGAAATAGTAAGATTATACAAAGCTGCTGGTGCTTATGCTGACGCGATGTGGGACTTCCACAAATGGAGTTGTATTTATGTGAGTTGGAGAAACCGAAGGCAGTATTCATGGTATAGGGCCGTTCGAAAGAAAATGGGTTGAAAGAGACCAAACTGTGTGCGTTGCGTCAGCGAGCGGCTTTGCATGAGATAAGGAGGTACTCGAGGAGATAAGCGGTTTAATTACGGGGAAGGTTATAAGGGACATCGGCCGCGTTATCTTCGCCACAGACGCAACTTGCTGGGCGATAGTGGTCAGTCAAGGTGACTGACTACAACGGCGTTTCGCAAACAACTTCCCGATAAGGATCTGGACGCCTTCTCCTCGAGTAGGCGCAAGAGGCGATTCGTATCTGTCCGCTTGTCGTAGATAGGCTACCAGCGGCCTGTGGTCACACCGTGGCAACTTCTGGGCTGCATCACAAGTACGAAGCAGGCACGCGCGTTGCTGGCAGAAGAGCGTGTGTAGTCCCGACAACTTTTTTTTTTTTTCTTTATTGTGATTTCATCCCCTGCCCCATATGGGCAGGGGAGGGCTGTCAGCAGCACAATCCGCCGCTCTTCAGCCGAGTGACACGACAACTAAAACAAGAATAAAATAATACATACATAAGGAGATAAAAAAGGGGAACATAAAACAGAGTAAGGGGAGAAAATGGAGGTAAAAGTACACTGACATGTAGACCTTCATGGGGGACAGTTAAAAAAGTCACCAGAAAGTGAAAAAACACAGTTGGCGATTCTTAAAACACAGAGAAGACACTGGATGCGCATGCACAGGTTAAAAGTTGGCCACAGTATTAAAAACACTCCGAAACAACGCACTTAAAACCCACTTGGAGCACACACGACGAAGAATAAAACTACCAGGCGGGACCTGCCGAAGGAAAGGTCAGAGAGGATGGAAAAGGAGGGGAGAGCATGGGGCAGCTGGGGAAGCGGCGGGATGAAGAGAGGAGGGGCAACCGTGGGTTCACGAAGAGGCAGGAGACACATGGGGCGGGAGAGGAAAAGGGAAGAAGGGAAGACAGGGCAGGACGGAGTGCAGAGACACTGAAAGGGAGCACAAGAGGGGGGGGGAGTAGGAGGTGAAAGCCGCTCAGAAGGAGGGAGGGGGAGGAGAGAGAGCCCTGAGGAGGAGGCAGGATGAGGGGGTTAGGGTCGGTAGGAAGGGTAGATGTCAGGGCGAAGCTCATCATCCGCCAGGGGTAGACGGTGGGAGTTGTGTTGGGAAAGGAGGCGGAACGTTCCCGACAACTCCTGGGGTACGAGTTTCATCCATCAGTTCCCCAGGAGTGGCGACGGCATCGTGGTACACCGATGAGCACAATCAGAGCTGATTCGTCAACGTCATAGGCCCAGCCTTCACTACTCACGATACGATTCAATTACCTGTTATACAGGGTGGTCCATCGATAGCGACCGGGCCAAATATCTCACGAAATAAGCGTCAAACGAAAAAACTACACAGAACGAAACTCGTCGGAGGGGGAAACCAGATGGCGTTGTGGTTGGCCCGCTAGATGGAGCTGCCATAGATCAAACGGATATCAACTACGTTTTTTGATAGGAACCCCCATTTTTTATTACATATTCGTGTAGTACTTAAAGAAATATGAATGTTTTAGTTCGACCACTTTTTTCACTTTGTGATAGATGGTGCTGTAATAGTCGCAATTTTAGTAACAGGTATATCATCGTAGGCTGAGCAAGTTCATGGGTTTTGTTACTCTGTACAGGAAAACAGCAACTGCAGAAAACTGCAGCGATTCGCAATGTAACGTATTGCGAAAACATACGTCTGCTCTATGATTATATGAATGCGTGGTGTGTATTCTTTTGGACATTCTAATAACAGTTTCACCTAGATGGGCAATGCATCCACCTTCTTTAGTGCAGACACATAAGTACGGATAGGACTGCGGATAGGGGGCGTTAGGTAGGAATGTGGGTCCGCCGAGAGGCGCACCGTCGTACTCAGGTCACTTACGATAAACAGCGTGTGCTGGGTGGCACACGGGTCAACGCACATGCCTAGCAGGCGCGAACGTGTACGCGTTATGCAGCTCTTGGAGTCAATCGCATCCATCTAAAAAGTATTTACTGGGGTTAACGAAGGCGATGGCCTGAAGTACTTGACGATGCTCTTTAGCTACGATGTCTAAAGGATCGTCGTAAGAAATACCAAATTAAGATCAGCCTGAAGATGCCTAAATAAGGTGAAACGCGTAGTTGATTAAAAAAAAAAAAAAAAAAAACTACAATTGCAACCAAGACTGTCTTCAACTAATACCACTAAACACTGGTTTGCTGATTCATGCCACAGATGGATTGGGAGAATTTCTAAAAATTCCCGCACTTCTAGATGCCAGTGCAGCGATGCACCATCCTGTTGGTAAATGAAGTCGTTCGGATCAGTCTCCAACTGTGGGAAAAGAGAGTTCTCAAGCATATCTAGGTAATAGTGTTCCTGAGAAAGGAAAATGCACCATACACCTTTTCGTGTGAAACTGCACAAAACACATTAAATTTTTTGTACAAGTTCATGTGGTTGTCCAGTGCCACATATCCCCACATTATGACGATTCATCCTTCTATTTAAATGGAATGTTGCCTCGTCCTTAACGTTATTTTTACCTTTACATTTCGTAAAAAAAAACGTTAAGGAACTGTTTTTAAATGTATAACCTAAATGTGAAACCATACCCTATGTGCGAAAAGGACAAATCATGTAATATTTCAGGACACCCACTGAAGATGCCTTGTAAAAAAGGCAAAGCGCGTCTGGGTGAATAAATTAGAATACAAATTTTATGTGCAGCATGCAAAAGGCATTTTCTTTGAAAAAACTGCAATTTAAATAATTTTGTTGTCGACAAGTTTTGTGACCTGTGGCGGCATTCGAAAATCTTTTTATATTCTTTAGCCTGGTTACCTACAGTTACGAAATCGACTACCGAATTCCTTAAAAGCAGCAGCAAAGCAATAAGGAGCGCTAGCGTCGGGTGCCACTGAAAACGTTGGCACTCGGATAAGGCAGTCTGTTTCTGAGGGAGGGACTGCATTTTTTACGACCAACCTGAGTTCATTTTCACAGAGGTCTGTGAGGACGCGTTCCGTAGCTAGACACTCATGTCCTCTAGCTGCTCAAGTCCCCTCTTTGGCCATACATGTGCGATGCACCGTCCAGTGTTACACAAGAGACCACTTTTAATGGACTATGCCATCGTGGCGAAAAGCACTAGCTTCATACTGAAAGTAATAACGATCCACAAAAAATATGGAGAAATCCCCCTATATCTAAGTATCATCACAAGCTATTTAGTATCTCTCGTCTACCATCGAATCACACACAATATTAGTAATAAATAAATACTCATTGATAAATTACAACTTCATATTATTTGTTTCTAGTCTCAAAGCCTTATTTTGCTTTAACCGCCTCCAACTAACCTTTAATGAGTAATTTCCACAACCCGCAGAGAGTGTGGCTTGTTTTGCATCCTCAGTCTCCCGACTGGTTTCACGCCGCCCCGAAAAACATTCCTCTACAGTACCAATCTTTCCATCTCAGAGTAGCAATTACATCCTCGATGTATTTCAATCTCTGTACTTCTTTTCCCTCTATAGCACCCTCTCGTACCATGGAATCAGTCCCTTACGTCCAACAGATGTGCTGTCATCCTGTAATTTCTTATTGTCAGTGTTTTTCATGTATTGCTTTCCTTGCCTATCCTGCGAAGAGCTTTGTCATTCCTTAGCTTATCTGACCATCCAGTTTTCAACATTCTTCTCTAGTAACACATCTCAAATGCTTCCATTCCCCTGTTACTGTTTTCCCATAGCCCACCTTTCACTACCATACAATGCTTTGCTCCATGTGTACATACTCAGAATTTTCTTCCTCATGTTGAGGTTTATGATTGATACTCGTAAACTTCTCTTGGCCAGGAATGCTTGTTTTGCCAGTGCTAGTCTGCTTTTTATGTCTTCCTTTTTCCGTCCGTTTCCGGTTATTCGTCTACTTCTGGCTCATCCATTCTGATGTTAAGTTTTTCGCTGTTTTCATTTCTGCTACTTCTCGTTACTGTCGTCTTCCTTCGATTTACTCTCAGTCCATATTCTGTGCTCACTAAACTGTTTATTCTATTCAACAGATCCTGTAACTCTTCTTCACATTCACTCAGGATAGCAACGTCATAAGCGAATATTATCACTCATATCTTTTCATTCTGGATGTTAATCCCAACCTTTAACCTTTCTTTTATTCCGTCATTGCCTCCTTGATGTATAGATTGAACAGTAGTGTCGAAAGGTCACATCCCTGTCTTACACCATTTTTAATCCGAGCACTTCCTTCTTTGTCTTCCACCATTATTATTCCCTCTTGGCTCTTGTAGTAATTGTATGTAACCCATCTTTCGCTATAGCTTACGCCTATTTTCTCAGAATTTCAAACATCTAGCCCCACTTTAGACTGTCAAACGCTTTTTCCAGGGCAGCGAATCCTATGAGGTGTCTTGTTTTTTGTTCAGTCTCGCTTCCATTATCAGATGCATCGTCAGAACCGCCTCTCTGGTGTCTTTGTCTTTCCTAAACGCAAACTGATCTTCATCTAATAGATCCTTGATTTTTTTCTGTTCTTCTGTACGTTATTGTTGTTAGCAATTTGGATGCAATAATTTTCTCACTTGTCGGCTCTTGCAGTCTTCAGAATTGCGTGGATGATGTTTTATTGCCAATTCCTCCAATGGCTTTAGAAATTCCGATGAGATGTTATATCCTTGTGCCCTATTTGATTATAAGTCTTCCGAAGCTCTGCTAAATTCTGATTCTAATACTGGTTCCCCTATAGTTTGCCTGTGGATACTTGTTTTTTTTTTCTGCTGACAGATCATCAGAGAAGTCCCCCCCCCCCTCATGGATGCCTGCAGTGTAATCTCTCCACCCGTGGTCGCTCTCCTCTGCATTTAAGGGGAGTTACAACGGAAAACATTCTTTTTCACGTTTTCGGATTTTCATCTCATTAAAAAATTTGCAAATTTCCGAATAAAATGACACATATATCACTTATAAACACACATGGGAAGTACTTTATTTTATTTTTTTTAAATGTAATCTACACCGGTAGAAAATGTTACAATTTGTACGTGCATTACTTCAAGATCTAATGGAATCGGTAATTTTTTTACACAGAAGGCTGTGGATTGGTGTGTTATAAAGGTGAAATGTCATGTCATATTCAGAAGAGGATGGGCACCAAGTTGAGGAAGTTGTAACAAAGTTTGAGAGACAAGAAACTTTCTGATGGTGAAACCATAGGAGACGGCCTGACAGACAAAATGATTGATGAACTACAGCAGTATTATGGGATGGCCATCAAAAATAATACAGAGGATTTGTTGAAAATGAAGCAGGCAGTATGGGCTACCTTTTTCCACAGACTGTCAACTGATGAAAAACAAGTACAGCATCTTTGCACTCATGGACCTGATTCATGGTGCAATTACCGCAAAGCCCAGAACTCAAACAGTTCATACAGCCACAAACATTCCATCCCAGCAGCAGTCATGGGTATCATAAAACCTATTTACGGAGACCGGGCAGATCCTGAATTACTGAAGTGTCTGCATGGTCAGACTCAAAATCCCAATGAGTCGTTTAATAATCTTATACGGACTCGCTTACCTAAAAATGTTTTTATTGGAATGAAGACACTAAAGTGGTGGGTCAGTGATGCTGTTATTGATTTTAATGTTGGCAACATTGGTAGGGTGAGAGTGCTGCAGCATGTGGGAATTAATCCTGGAGCAAACTGCATCAGAGAACTTGAACAGATGGACAAGGTTCGCATTGATAAAACAGAGTATGCAGCACAGATCGCCATTAAGGAGTCCAGAAAGAAGAAAAGAAGAAAAAACTTGGAAAAAGATCAAGAGGGCAATATACAGTATGGTGCAAGGTGCTCCTGAGTGACAAAAAATAAAAAATTAAGCATATATTAAGTGAGTCTTTTGAAAGTGAGTCTTTTGAAACTTTAGAAGCCATTCCTGAAAATTTACATTTTCTGTTGCATTTTTCCCTAAATCTCAGAAACCACTTCGAGTAGAGTATTAAAATTTTCAGGGAGTAATAAAATACATTCCTGAGTCTATTGAACTAAAAGAAGAGCGTAATGTTATGTATAATTAAAATTGTTTAGGATAACGTACAAAAAGCACACAAAATTTTAACCGCGTAATTAAAAAATTGTATTTCCGAAAGCAGTGGCTGAAAAGGAATTATTGTAGTTCAGTAGACTTAGAACACACAGTTTAATGTCCTGTAAAAGATTCATGTCAATGGTTACAGTGGTTCCTGAAATACAGGGACGCCAAATCACTAAATTTAACATTGTCGGGATAAGGCGTTCCAGTTCCCCTTAACAGCGAAGTTCCCATTGCACTTTTAATGTTACAACTTTTGCTTTTGATTTCACCAAAGGTTGTTTTGTCTTTTCTGTGTGTTCAGTCAGTCATTCCGATAATCATTCATTTTTCGATCTCTTCATATTGCTCATCAGCCATTTCGCCCTACCTTCCCTACACTTCCTACTTATTTATGTGTTTTTGTACTCATGAATTTTCCTGAACAATTTAGTACTTCCTTCTTTCGTCGGTCAACTGAAGTATTTCTTCTATCAACCATCGTTTTTGCGCAATTAGCTTCCTTGTAACTACGTTTCTCTTTCCAATTTCTGTGATTGCCCTTTTCACTGATGTACATTCCACTTGAATTGCGCTGCCTACTGACCATTATCGCAGTATCTATTGCCTCAAAGCACTTCGAGCGTATCTCTTCATTCCTTAGAATTTCCTTGTCGCATTTCTTACAAGGGAACCTCCCCATCGCACCCCCCTCAGATTTAGTTATAAGTTGGCACAGTGGATAGGCCTTGAAAAACTGAACACAAATCAATTGAGAAAACAGGAAGAAGTTGTGTGGAACTGTGAAAAAATAAGCAAAATATACAAACTGAGTAGTCCATGGGCAACATAGGCAACATCATGGATAGCGTGAGCTCAGGAGCGCAGTGGTCCCGTGGTAGCGTAAGCAGCTGCGGAACGAGAGGTCCTTGGTTCGAGTCTTCCCTCGTTGAAAAGTTAACTTTCTTTATTTTTGCATAGTTATGATCTGTCCGTTCGTTCATTGACGTCTCTGTTCACTGTAATAAGTTTAGTGTCTGTGTTTTGCGATCGCATCACAAAACCGTGCGATTAGTAGACGAAAGGACGTGCCTCTCCAATGGGAACCGAAAACATTTGATCGCAAGGTCATACGTCAACCGATTCCTCCACAGGAAAACACATCTGATACATTCTATACGACACTGGTGACGGCATGTGCGTCACAAGACAGGAATATGTTGTCGACCCACCTAACTTGTACACTTGGCGAATGGGTAAAAAGATTCTTCTACCTTGCCCGATTTAGGTTTTCTTGTGGATGTGATAATCACTCCCAAAAAAGTGATGAAAACATAAGAGTTTGTCACATAAACTGAAAATAAAAAAATTAAACTTTTCACTCGATGGGAGATTTGAACCAAGGACCCGCCGTTCCGCAGCTGCTCACGTTACCACGAGACCACGGCGCTCCTGAGCTGACAGCGTCATAGATGTTGCATATTTTGCTCATGGACTACTCAGTTTGTAAATTTGGCTTATTTTTTCACAGTTCCACACAACTTCTTCCTGTTTTCTCAATTGATCTGTGTTCAGTTTTTCCAGGCCTAGCCACTGTGCCAACTTATAACTAAATCTGAGGGGGGTGCGATGGGGAGGTTCCCTTGTTAGTCATTTTCTTATAACATGGAATACCAGTGAGAGCTCTGAATTGCATCCGGGTCGCTCACGTAGCCAGCACACAGCAGTCGAGAACATAGAGGTCGCGATGTGTTTACCAAGGTGTGAGGAGCTCCTTTAATCAACACTGAGGCGCTTATTCGAATACAGAGATACGCAGACAGGCAGAATACGGCGCTGCTGTCGGCGACGCCTGTACAGGACAACAAGCGTCTGGGGCAGTTGTTAGATCGGCTACTGCTGCTGCAATGGCAGGTTGTCAAGATTTAAGTGAGTTTGAACGTGGTGTTATAGTCGGCGCACGACGATGGGACACACCATCTCCGAGGTAGCGATTAAGTGGGGATTTTTCCGTACGACCATTTCACGAGTGTACCGTGAATATCAGGAATCCGGTAAAACATCAAATCTCCTACATGGCTGCGGCCGGCATAAAGATCCTGCAAGTACGGGACCGACGACGACTGAAGAGAATCGTTCAACATGAGAGAAGTGCAACCGTTTCTCAAATCTCTGCAGATTTCAGTGCTGAGCCATCAACGTGCGAACAACTCAACGAAGCATAATCCATATGGGCTTTCGGAGCCGAAGGCCCACTCGTGTACCCTTAATGACTGCACGACACAAAGCTTTACGCGTCGCTTGGGCCCGTTAACACAAATATTGGATTGTTGATGACTCGAGACATGATGCCTGGTCGGACGAGTCTCGTTTCAAATTGTATCGAGCGGATGGACGTGTACGGGTATGGAGACAACCTCATGAATCCATGGACCGTGCATGTCATCAGGAGACTGTTCAAGCTGATGGAGGCTCTGTAATGGTGTAGGGCATCTACAGTTGGAGTGATATGGGACCCCTGATATGTCTAGATACGACTGTGACGGGTGACACGTACGTAAGTATCCTGTCTGACATGCTGTATCCATTCATGTCCGTTGAGCATTCCGAGGGACTTAGGGAATTACACCAGGACAATAGAACACCTGTAACTAGGCTGTTTAGGTTTTTATGTTGGTAACGCCACGTAGCGCTCTATATGAAAATCACTGACTATACTGTGTGAAGTCTGTGGCTGGTTTGCATTGTTGGAATATTTGCTATTCTAGTGTTGGGCAGTTGGATGTGAACAGCGCGTAGCGTTGCGCAGTTGGAGGTGAGCCGCCAGCAGTGGTGGATGTGGGCAGAGAGATGGCAGAGTTTTGAGAGCAGATGATCTGGACGTGTGCCCATGAGAAAGATTATGACTTCTGAACACTATTAAGGTAAATACATTGTTCTCTATCAAAATCTTTCATTTGCTAACTATGCCTATATACATATATATATATCTACACTCCTGGAAATTGAAATAAGAAC
Organism: Schistocerca americana; assembly: GCF_021461395.2. Lineage (NCBI taxonomy): Eukaryota > Metazoa > Arthropoda > Insecta > Orthoptera > Acrididae > Schistocerca > Schistocerca americana. The sequence goes on from NC_060127.1 coordinate 202,347,823, forward strand.
ACCGTGAATTCATTGTCCCAGGAAGGGGAAACTTTATTGACACATTCCTGGGGTCAGATACATCACATGATCACACTGACAGAACCACAGGCACATAGACACAGGCAACAGAGCATGCACAATGTCGGCACTAGTACAGTGTATATCCACCTTTCGCAGCAATGCAGGCTGCTATTCTCCCGTGGAGACCATCGTAGAGATGCTGGATGTAGTCCTGTGGAACGGCTTGCCATGCCATTTCCACCTGGCGCCTCAGTTGGACCAGCGTTCGTGCTGGACGTGCAGACCGCGTGAGACGACGCTTCATCCAGTCCCAAACATGCTCAATGGGGGACAGATCCGGAGATCTTGCTGGCCAGGGTAGTTGACTTACACCTTCTAGAGCACGTTGGGTGGCACGGGATACATGCGGACGTGCATTGTCCTGTTGGAACAGCAAGTTCCCTTGCCGGTCTAGGAATGGTAGAACGATGGGTTCGATGACGGTTTGGATGTACCGTGCACTATTCAGTGTCCCCTCGACGATCACCAGTGGTGTACGGCCAGTGTAGGAGATCGCTCCCCACACCATGATGCCGGGTGTTGGCCCTGTGTGCCTCGGTCGTATGCAGTCCTGATTGTGGCGCTCACCTGCACGGCGCCAAACACGCATACGACCATCATTGGCACCAAGGCAGAAGCGACTCTCATCGCTGAAGACGACACGTCTCCATTCGTCCCTCCATTCGCGCCTGTCGCGACACCACTGGAGGCGGGCTGCACGATGTTGGGGCGTGAGCGGAAGACGGCCTAACGGTGTGCGGGGCCGTAGCCCAGCTTCATGGAGACGGTTGCGAATGGTCCTCGCCGATACCCCAGGAGCAACAGTGTCCCTAATTTGCTGGGAAGTGGCGGTGCGGTCCCCTACGGCACTGCGTAGGATCCTACGGTCTTGGCGTGCATCCGTGCGTCGCTGCGGTCCGGTCCCAGGTCGACGGGCACGTGCATCTTCCGCCGACCACTGGCGACAACATCGATGTACTGTGAAGACCTCACGCCCCACGTGTTGAGCAATTCGGCGGTACGTCCACCCGGCCTCCCGCATGCCCACTATACGCCCTCGCTCAAAGTCCGTCAACTGCACATACGGTTCACGTCCACGCTGTCGCGGCTTGCTACCAGTGATAAAGACTGCGATGGAGCTCCGTATGCCACGGCAAACTGGCTGACACTGACGGCGGCGGTGCACAAATGCTGCGCAGCTAGCGCCATTCAACGGCCAACACCGCGGTTCCTGGTGTGTCCGCTGTGCCGTGCGTGTGATCATTGCTTGTACAGCCCTCTCGCAGTGTCCGGAACAAGTATGGTGGGTCTGACACACCGGTATCAATGTGTTCTTTTTTCCATTTCCAGGAGTATATATATATATATATATATATATATATATATATATTTATGACTTCTGAACACTATTAAGGTAAATACATTGTTCTCTATCAAAATCTTTCATTTGCTAATTATGCCTATCAGTAGTTAGTGCCTTCCGTAATTAGAATCTTTTATTCAGCTGGCAGTATTGGCGCTCGCTGTCTTGCAGTAGTTCGAGTATCGAAGATTTTTGTGAGGTAAGTGATTCATGAAAGGTATAGGTTATTGTTAGTCAGGGCCATTCCTTTGTAGGGATTATTGAAAGTCAGATTGCGTTGCGCTAAAAATATTGTGTGTCAGTTTGGTGTTGATCAGAATAAGTAAAGAGAGAAATGTCCGAGTACGTAACGTAAGGGGTTTACCAGGACAGTAATTCGTAATTGGGCATATCTGGGATGCCTTGTAACGTACTGTTCAGAAGAGATCTGCGAGCCTCCCAGGATAGCCGTGCAGTATTCGTGGTGTGAGTTCCTTCCAGCACTATTTCAGACCTTAGTAGAGTCCATCCCACGTGTTGCGGCGCTTCTTCCTGGTCGCGGGAGCCCAACGTGATGTTAGGCAGGTGTACCAGTTTGTTTGGCTCTTCAGGGCATATAGTTTCAGGAGATGAAATCCTTTCGAGGTTATCAGTCTTCTCGTTCTACAAACGGAGGTCAAATCCTTGTAAGCGATGGTGCCGGGTTTCGACATGAGTTTTAAGATCCTACCTGACATCCGCCGCCAGCATCACATCAGCAGCTCAAAGCACTGTCCACCGTGTTCACTTGTGTAAGTCGTGCATTACGGTATCTATCCTAGTGACGAAGAGCAGCGCAGGCAGAGCCCAGCCCTGCTCACCTTTCAGCTGTCAGAGGGAAGGAAGCCATCCAGGCGTCTCTCGGAGCCTCGCACCCGGCTACTCGGCCGTTTCCAGCCAGCTGATGCACAGCAGTGGCATTAATTCTGGACTCTCGGCTGAAATGTTCCTACATTTTAACATCACGATACGTAAATAAGTGCCCTCGGTTCAGTGTGAGTGTTTATGTGCCTACAACTGTGTGTGCATGCTTCTAATCTTTTCCGGATCTTGGTAATTTTTGTGTATTTGTGAATTTTCTTTGTCTCATGTGATTAAAATTTGGCCACGGTCCATAGAAGTTGTCTCCGCGGACCGAGTGGGCACGCGAGTCTGTTATGAAACGTATAGTATTTCACAAGCAATTGTACATAGTTAGCATGCAACAGCAGTCTATAGATGCACTACATCAATGTTTTAAGGAATAAATAATTTTGCCTTCAATCTTATCTCGTGTACCGATGTTACGTCGCTGTTACCTTCGCCATTTACCTTGTAGTTTTCCTTGTTGGCCCACCTATAGCGTTTCCATGTGCACAGGTGTAGTGATTAGTGTCCCTTTTTTTTATCTGAAACAAATGCTCTGGAATAGATCGTGTTTTCACGAATCTTGCTACAGGCTGCACTTACGCATGGTGTTCACGACCTATTTACTTTACTCAATATTTGATTCACGGGAAGAATGCCTGGATCATATGAATAACTACATCCCATTCTTCATCAATGACTTTACAATGAATGTTCTTTTGTGAGTTTTTCTTATTAATAAATTAAGTAATTTTCCGACTCAGTGCTACCTCTTCTTTGTCGTGTGGCTAGAGTTGGTGGCGACCCTATCTTTTATATTGATTTCAGTGTCAAATAGCATTTTCTTATTCAAAGGGCGCGTGGGTCTTTTAGCTATCAGGATACATTCAAAGGGCGCTTCATGCTTCTTGCACATAGCGTCCTTTCATTCACGCTACTTACAAGCTTTACTTGTTTAATAAGAATCGGACGATGACTCTCCTTGCCCGCAGTCTCGACGGTTCAAGCGATCTGCAGTCCTGTGTAGATAAAATGTTTTGGTTTTATTGCGTTGCGTAGTCAGTCGGGAAACCTCAGATCAAGCGGAAAATTTGCTTTGATAGAGTTTAATTATCCGACGAAATAATGGAGCTCTTGGATCTAATAATTGCAGGTTCGTTTCCAATTCATCGCAAGATCCCTTCTGATTACCAACTAAACGACACCTCCGTGCAAATTTCCAATTAGAGAATACATATACACTCCTGGAAATGGAAAAAAGAACACATTGACACCGGTGTGTCAGACCCACCATACTTGCTCCGGACACTGCGAGGGGGCTGTACAAGCAATGATCACACGCACGGCACGGCGGACACACCAGGAACCGCGGTGTTGGCCGTCGAATGGCGCTAGCTGCGCAGCATTTGTGCACCGCCGCCGTCGGTGTCAGCCAGTTTGCCGTGGCATACGGAGCTCCATCGCAGTCTTTAGCACTGGTAGCATGCCGCGACAGCGTGGACGTGAACCGTATGTGCAGTTGACGGACTTTGAGCGAGGGCGTATAGTGGGCATGCGGGAGGCCGGGTGGACGTACCGCCGAATTGCTCAACACGTGGGGCGTGAGGTCTCCACAGTACATCGATGTTGTCGCCAGTGGTCGGCGGAAGGTGCACGTGCCCGTCGACCTGGGACCGGACCGCAGCGACGCACGGATGCACGCCAAGACCGTAGGATCCTATGCAGTGCCGTAGGGGACCGCACCGCCACTTCCCAGTAAATTAGGGACACTGTTGCTCCTGGGGTATCGGCGAGGACCATTCGCAACCGTCTCCATGAAGCTGGGCTACGGTCCCGCACACCGTTAGGCCGTCTTCCGCTCACGCCCCAACATCGTGCAGCCCGCCTCCAGTGGTGTCGCGACAGGCGTGAATGGAGGGACGAATGGAGACGTGTCGTCTTCAACGATGAGAGTCGCTTCTGCCTTGGTGCCAATGATGGTCGTATGCGTGTTTGGCGCCGTGCAGGTGAGCGCCACAATCAGGACTGCATACGACCGAGGCACACAGGGCCAACACCCGGCATCATGGTGTGGGGAGCGATCTCCTACACTGGCCGTACACCACTGGTGATCGTCGAGGGGACACTGAATAGTGCACGGTACATCCAAACCGTCATCGAACCCATCGTTCTACCATTCCTAGACCGGCAAGGGAACTTGCTGTTGCAACAGAACAATGCACGTCCGCATGTGTCCCGTGCCACCCAACGTGCTCTAGAAGGTGTAAGTCAACTACCCTGGCCAGCAAGATCTCCGGATCTGTCCCCCATTGAGCATGTTTGGGACTGGATGAAGCGTCGTCTCACGCGGTCTGCACGTCCAGCACGAACGCTGGTCCAGCTGAGGCGCCAGGTGGAAATGGCATGGCAAGCCGTTCCACAGGACTACATCCAGCATCTCTACGATCGTCTCCATGGGAGAATAGCAGCCTGCATCGCTGCGAAAGGTGGATATACACTGTACTAGTGCCGACATTGTGCATGCTCTGTTGCCTGTGTCTATGTGCCTGTGGTTCTGTCAGTGTGATCATGTGATGTATCTGACCCCAGGAATGTGTCAATAAAGTTTCCCCTTCCTGGGACAATGAATTCACGGTGTTCTTATTTCAATTTCCAGGAGTGTATAATGCACACCTTTGATGTAAATGCTCAGTATATATTTTCTTGAGTAGCATTCAATATATTTTCAATCTCTTTCTTCCAGTAATACCGATAGCAAAATTACAATTATTCAGTGCGGCTATTCGGCACGGAGAAGATCCAAGAAGTCCCAACACACCAGACAGAATATTACAAAGAGTAATTATGCGGTCATGGAATAATAATAGTTCTGTACTATTTTGCGCATCCATTCTGCGAATATATAGATGGTCAAGTAGGAAACGTAATTCACTCATAAAATTGTGCAGAGATAATTAGTAGAATATAAAGAGATATTACAATTTCATGACCGGTTTTAGCCGGCCGGTGTGGCCGTGCGGTTAAAGGCGCTTCAGTCTGGAACCGCGTGACCGCTACGGTCGCAGGTTCGAATCCTGCCTCGGGCATGGATGTGTGTGATGTCCTTAAGTTAGTTAGGTTTAAGTAGTTCTAAGTTCTAGGGGACTGATGACCACAGCAGTTAAGTCCCATAGTACTCAGAGCCATTTTTTTTTATGACCGGTTTTGATAAAGCTGAGTTACCATCATCAGCTCTCTAATAATATTACAAAATGGGCTACAACCTGTTATAAAAATAACGCCAAATTAGCCCACAGAGCAATCAATGACAGCATACATTCGTACAGGTTATTATAAACATCTTGTGCCAGATGCACACAAATGTTTCCATTAAATCTCCAGACGCACAACATGTGACATGAATTATGCGTTGGCATGTCAAAAGTAAAAGTTAAAATTACTGTGTACACAAAGCGCCACAACATTGCATCCGTATGATGACACGTCATGCCTACTAGCGCGCCACATGACTGACTGTCAACAGCCAATGCATGACACGAACTGACGACAGGTACTGCAGACGTCGATACAGTGCGTAGTTTCTGTCACTAGAAGTCAAATATGTAATTTACAACCAGCCATGATTCCAAATACAAAAAATTCTCAAATTCTAAAAAAACTTCTTGATGATTTCTTCGTGACAAAACACAATTAAGACACCATATATATCATATTTACAACAAACACATTGTTGTTGTGGTCTTCAGTCCTGAGACTGGTTTGATGCAGCTCTCCATGCTACTCTATCCTGTGCTAGCTTCTTCATCTCCCAGTACCTAGTCCAACCTAAATCCTTCTGAATCTGCGTAGTGTATTCATCTCTTGCTCTCCCTCTACGACTTTTACCCTCCACGCTGCCCTCCAATACTAAATTGGTGATCCCTTGATGCCTGAGAATATGCCCTACCAACCGATCCCTTCTTTCAGTCAAGTTGTGCCACACATTTCTCTTCTCTCCAATTCTGTTCAATACCTCCTGATTAGCTATGTGATCTTCTATACTAATCTTCAGCGTTCTCCTGTAGCACCACATTTCGAAAGCTTCTATTCTCTTCTTGTCCAAACTATTTATCGTCCATGTTTCACTTCCATACATGGCTACATTCAATACAAATACTTTCAGAAACGACTTCCTGAAACTTAAATCTGTACTCGATGTTAACAAATTTCTCTTCTTCACAAACGCTCTCCTTGCCATTGCCAGTCTACATTTTATATCCTCTCTACTTCGACCATCATCAGTTATTTTGCTCCCCAAATAGCAAAACTCATTTACTACTTTAAGTGTCTCATTTCCAAATCTAATTCCCTCAGCAGCAAGCATTATATCATCACAGAACTGCAAGTACGTTTATGACAGCATAGCTAAGAAAGCGCCAACATAATTACTAAAAAAATTAGATATTTTTATTGAATGTTATAACAAGAAGTTAGACTGAATGCCAAAATAATTAAAATGCAGCGGTGACCAACCCAAAGCCTAGATCTGGCGCAACTACTCTTAAAATTATATTATTATAGTGCAACACACCATGCTTACAACACGGAAAAATTAGACGACTCGGCTCCCTATATCAGGGCCATAATTGTTATGTAGCATGCCAACAGATAGCTGTCAAAAGTACACCCATGCTCATAAATTAAGAATAATGCTGATACTTGCTGAAACAACGCTCTGGTGGGCGGTTTGCGGGTTTAAATCATCTCGGGGTATGACCATGGGGTGCATTTGACCTGCGGTCGTCGCACGGTGGCGCTGGCAGCAGTCCACATACGCAGAGGTGTGTTGGTGCGTGTCAGAGTACAGTGCAGCGAGTAAGTGTGCAGACGTTTTCAGACGTTCTAATGGTGACTGTTTATTTAAAATGGCTCCAATAACACATATTGATGAAGTTATGAGGCGTAGAATACTAAGGCGACTCTAGGCTGGTCAAACACAGCAGGTCGTAGCACGGGCCCTCCGTGTGCCACAAAGTGTGATCTCAGGATTATGGCAACGATTCCAGCAGACAGGAAACGTGTCCAGGCGCTACAGTACCGGACGTCCACAGTGTACAACACCACAAGAAGACCGATGTCTCACCATCAGTGCCCACAGACGGCCACGGAGTACTGCAGGTAGCCTTGCTCGGGACCTTACCGCAGCCACTGGAACAGTTGTCTCAGGACACACAGTCTACAGACGACTGAACAGACACAGTTTATTCTGCAAGGTGCATTCCACTGAACCTTGGTCACAGGAGAGCCCGTAAACCCTGGTGTCAAGAACACAGTACATGGTCATTGGAACAGTGGTCGCAGGTTATGTTGACGGACGAGTCCAGGTATAGTCTGAACAGTGATTCTCGCCTGCTTTTTATCTGGCTTGAACCAGGAACCAGATACCAACCCCTTAATGTCCTTGAAAGGGACCTGTATGGAGGTCGTGGTTTGACAGTGTGGGGTGGGATTATGATTGGTGCACGTAGACTCCTGCATGTCTTTGACAGAGAAGCTGTAACAGGTCAGGTGTATCGGGATGTCATTTTGCACCACTATGTCCGACTTTTCAGGAGTGCACTGGGTCCCACCTTCTTCCTGATGGATGATAACGCACGGCCCCACCGAGATGCCATCATGGAGGAGTACCTTGAAACAGAAGATATCAGGCGAATGGAGTGGCCTGCCTGTCCTCGAGACCTAAACCCCATCGAGCACGTCTGGGATGCTCTCGGTTGACGTATCGTTGCACACCTTCAAACCCCTTGGACACTTCAGGAGCTCCGACAGGCACTGGTGCAAGAATGGGAGGCTATACCCCAGCACCTGCTCGCCCACCTGATCCAGAGTATGCCAACCCGTTGTGCGGCCTGTGTACGTGGGCATGGTGATCATATCCCATAATGGTGTCGGGGTACATGCGCAGGAGACAGTGGCATTTTGTAGCACATGTGTTTCGGGACGGTTTTCTCAACTTATCACCAATACCGTGGACTTACAGATGTCTGTTCCGTGTGTTCCCTGTGTACCTATGCTATTAGCGCCAGTTTTGTGTAGTGCCACGTTGTGTGGCACCACATTCTGCAATTATCCTTAATTTATGAGCACGAGTGTAGTTACACCTTGCTTCTCAGATTGAGCACGTGGACGTGTACAGCCAAATAGTACTGAACAACGAACGAAACGTGATCCTGAATCAGAACCCTACGAAAGCTCATTCATTTCAGTTTTGCACAGATGATCCTTCGTTGTTTTTTATGGTCTTTTGATAGGCGCGAGAACTGCAGCTGGTGGACGAGAGTTTCAGGACTGCCGGCAGAGACGCCCGGTTGCGCAGCGAGGTGTCTGACAGCGATCTGTCCATCACCTCCAGTGAGAGTGTCCGCACGTTCCAACACTGCAGGAGTCACAGCTGTGTGCGACCGGCCGGATACCACGCGGGAGATGGGACGGGTTTTCGCGACCTTGTTGCCATGACGATGTACGCCTCGCCCAGTGTGTAAGAGGTCCGAGCAGATGTAATTTCGATGTATTGCTCATGCGCTGCGTGCGATATGCAGGGTCTCTGACCAGAGAGCAGTGTTGACTGCAGTAGGAACCGTGTAGCTGTAGCAGTAAGTTGTTGCTAGTCTGGAGTCTGCTCTGGTCTGGTATGGTGTATCGTGTTGGCTGGCCTGGTCGCGGTGCAGCGATGCCGGAGCCCGAGTATTATTGTATAAGGTAAAAAGCAGCCTCGCGCATATGTAGTAATGTCATCTCAAGTCGCATGTAAATGCTTTAAAACTCTCGTAATAATAATCTTCCTCATAAAAAGTAATTTTTAACAACCATTCATTTCAATTTAAAGAATTTACTAATTTCTCCCATCCATGATCATCCCGATTATTGCAATAGAAAAATCAGTTGCTTCCTTTCATAAATGACAGATAGGTCGGCCAGCATTGCACAGAGCTGTGCCGGAAAAATTTATTGTAAGAGCAGATATATCCGGCGACTTCATTGAGGTAAGAATTTTTCCTTTTTTTATTCAGAATGATCTTTCAGGGCCATGACGCAGCACTGCTGTCGTCCAAAATATACCAGGTTAAATTCACAGTGAATTATTGAAAAGTCATAAGTGAGTGACAATTTAATTGAGAGGTTAGTTACATTGTTTTATTACCAGGTTACTGAATTTATTTTTGTTATTGGGACGTTACACTCAATGTGAACGACATAATTATAATTTTTTACTGTTAAGAGATTTAGGAATTTTTCTGTTTTGAGGTTACGCTAAATGTGAATGAATTTTGAGCTTAGATTAAATCAGAAAGAATTTTGTGTGGAGGTTAATGTGAAAAGAATTTTGTAAGGAGGTTATAAATGTAAATGAATTTTGTGGGGATGTTACACTGTGAAAGACTTTTGTTTTGAGGTTACACTAAATTAGAATCATTATTCATATTATTTATTTTATATTTTCGTGGGGAGGTTACACTTGGCGACAACCGGCCAGGATCGTATTTCTTTGTGAATCTCTGAGAAGTAGTCATATATCTGCTCTTATTTACTTAAATGTAGTTTGCATCTGGCGCAACGCATTTACTAATTTGTCACTTTTTCTTTCACAGATCATTGGCAATTTATTGCTCTTTGTTGTAATTGTGTTTGTTCCATTTCGCTTTGTCTTTGTTTCATTTTGTGTTTAATTCTGATTTATGAAAAATGCCGCGAAAAACTGTTAACAGGACATCGCGATGTACAATGAGTGAAATAGCCGACTCGAATAATTTGACCGATAATACTTGCGACATTCAGTGTAATAATGATAATCCCCTAGTTACAGATAATCAGTGCCTGCCGATCACTAGTGTTGAGTTAAATCCTAATGATGGGCAAACAAATTGAATTATGTCCATAGTAAATTTAACAACTGATGACGCGGCGCGTTCCGATACAATGAACGCTGCCCAGTTTGACATACCCGGTTTTGCAAAATTTGCATTGTGAACAGATAAACTTTTCCCACGAAGATGAACAATGTAGTCAGAATACGTCAGATTTATTTGATTCCGATGTAGTGGCCAACAGTGCACATCCGATTGGCAAACCTTTTCAAGAATCACAGAATGACCAAATGGTTATACAAAACGTGACACATACAGATACATCATCACACAGCACAGAGAATACAGCAGCTAATTTTGGCATGGATCGAGTTATAGCATTTATGCTACAAATTAATGAAAATGTCAAACAACAAATTAATGAAAGTCTCAAACAGTCGAATGATAAGCAAGACAACAATTCCAAACAACTTAGTGAACAGATTACAGCCGTTGCCATGCAATGTCATGATACTAAAGAATAATTACGTGAGGAAATCAAGGCTTGTGCTAGGAACAGTAGTGAAGAAATTAGATCTGTGGCACAAGAATTAAGTAATACACATGCAGCCACAACTAAATTACTTAGAGATGAAATTAGTGCAGTCACTAAACAATGATCCGAAAACGGAACACAGTTACGCTACGGGTTTAAATTACTGTCAGCAGAACTTTAACGCACGCTGGATGCGAAAGTAGACACGAAATTTGACCAACAGAACAGCCAAATTGACGAACGTTTTAATCACCACTTACAAAGCAGTGAAACGCGTTACCGTAAATTTTTACAGGAACAGAATAAAGTAAAGCAACAAGTCATGGAAACAATTACTGCACAGAGACAGGAAGATAAGCGTAAATTGTTTACGAAAGCAAAAACATACGTAGACAACAATATTGCTATAGTATCGGACGAAATCAAACAGTTGAACACCGAATTGCATGATGAAATATCCGATCTTAAAACAAAACCAGACACCCACACATTAGAGTTTCAGACAATGACCAACAGACTTGAAAAGTTGGAACTAATACAGGATCCGGATGCCATAAAAGCAGACGTTTAAGAATTGAACAAAAAAACACGTAAAATACAAAAACAAATTAATGCTTGTGATACTAAAAACGATGATCAGGTAAAAGTACTGACTGAAAAATGTGATGAATTGGCCAGTCGTATTGATGTTATCGAAAATAATAATGACACCAAATCAGACGGTACATCACCAATTTCGTTTAATCAAACACCCGAATTCCAAAATTTACAGCAGACAATCAGTGAGATAGGTTCGTCCAGTAATACATTACGTAGAAAATTGTCAACTTTACAGCAAGAAGTGACAGAGATGAAAAATGTTTCAGCCCCCAACACGGCACAGCATACGCCACATTGCGAACATTTGTCACTCTCGCACAGCCAGTATAACTTAAGTAATTTACAGAGAGTACGTGACTTAGATTCCGAACAGTCACAGACAAATAGATTATCATACAATCCTGAACCTGTTCATACATACAGAGACACTAATTTTGATTACAAGCACTTTCTATCCGTGAGAAAATTTAAGGTATTTAAAAATGACAGAGCACAGGTACACGCTTTGGACTGGATACAACAATTTGCTTTTGAATTTTCACCGGCATTGCCCGTAATGCAGTAACTAAATTTTATTTGCAGCGCGTAAGAGACCCCAGGGGATACATTACGCTTCGATGAGTATGTGCCGTAGCGTGCACAGGGCCCCGAGCCGTAGTAGTGCTATTTCATCTTTAGTTTTCTGCACTGCTGCCTTCTCTTCTACTATCCTTTATATCTATCAAAACAGCTCTTCAACTATCGATCTATCTAGAATTAGGAATGAGTAAAGAAAACCTGATATGACAAATTTTACCGAAGTGACAGTTTTCTTTAGACACTCCCGAAATGACAACTACCGCCGTATTTTTAATAACAGACAAAATTGTAATCACCAGTATGTACAACATTGTCAGTATGTGTAAAATTATCAGCAACAGGAACCACATTTTGGTAACAATAGAGGTTTTTTCCAACAACAGCAACAAAACCAGCCGGTTAGCATACCTAACCAACAATGTAGTCCGCAAGGTCAACCAAGCTTTAATGTTTCGCCGCCTACACGTATAGCGTCGGCTCCGCCAAACAGTAACGCACAGCAACAAGGAAATCAGTACGTACAGAAAACACACCATTTTAACTCCTATCGCAATGCACCGTATAGAAATGACTATCATGACAGACGTAAAAGTAATGAGCACAATTTTCAGCGTACGTTTAATAACAGTCGGTCTTACCAGCAGCAAAATCATCCGCAACAACAGATTATCATGAATGAACCATACAGTCGGTATCATCCCGAACCTAATGGGTCAGGACGAAATAACAGAACAGTACAAATAGTCGAAATGCCAGAGCATCCTGCCGCAAATAATAGCACGTCAGATAGAATTTGACTAGATACAGTACAGGTTGCATCTTGCAGCAACGCAAGCAATACTTTTGACACAGAGAATCTTGTTCACGAAAATGTTATTACTTTTGACGACATTCGAGACACTCTTTTGCAGGAAAAACCAGTTATTCAAAAAACCATTTCACACCCTGTCATTGAAGTAAAGATTGAATCATCCAAATTTTCAGCAGTAATCGATTCTGGATCACCTATGTCAGTTATTAATGAGGAAACTTTCAATGAATGTAACAAAGAGAATACCTATCCTACGTTACCATTAGGCAAAACTAAAGTAAAAGGAGCAGTATCTGGTAAAGGAGTAGATGAAAAGTTACAGACACACTTATCGTTTTGTATTGCAGGTCATACGTTTCACTCAAATTTTTGGATTGTTCCCTTATTGACAACAGACGTTATTTTAGGTACGAATTTTCTGGTACAACACGACGCAATTATTGACTTTCAAAATTCCTATTTAATGTTAAAGGATGAAAATGTACAACTGGCATTAGAATTTCAGCACTCTTTGTCTGCAGAAGAACAAACAACTAATCGGACAGAGGTCATTTCTGCATCACGTAACATAGACTGTCATTCCACATTGTTCACAGATACGTACGTACACAACTATAATACTCCAGACGAAGCCGACTATGACGTTATACAGATGATTTCTGATGAAGTTAAACAGAGCAATGCAAATACAGACGACTAACGTACTCAAATACACAAAATTCTTTTACAGCAAGCTCCAGTTTTTGACAACATTCCTGGTACTATGTCCAGTTTTATGTATGAATTTCAAGTTAAACAGCACGACACATTTAAAGCCAAACATTATCCCATTCCTTATATTCACACAGAACAAGTTAAGAAAGAATTGCAAGCTATGCTTGACCAAGGAATTATTGAACCGGCAGTTAGTCCGTACATAAACCCGCTCCATATTGTTAAGAAAAAGGATGGTTCACTTTGGCTCGTACTTGATTCGCGCCACATCAATGACATTATTATTAATGAAACAGATCGCCCACAGACACTAGAAGAACTTCTACAGAAATTTCATGGTACTGCTATTTATTCCACGTTAGATTTTAAATCAATCGGGATTTTGGCAAATTCAGCTCCATCCGAACTACAGAAAGTACACAGCTTATCTCTGTTTTGGTGACTGTTATTAATTTTGTAAATTACCGTTCGGTTTAACAATTTCTTCAGCAGCATTTATTCGCGGTTTGAATACTATACTTCCGACAGAATTAAAAGACAGAATCACAACGTATGCAGACGACAGACATTCTTATTGCAGAAGCTAACTGGTCTGAACACAATCTGATTCTTGAACAACTGTTACAAGCTTTTCGTGCACAAGGACTCACAGTTAATCTCAGTAAATCGCACTTTGGCAAAACTTCTATAAAATTTCTTGGACATGTAATTTCAGCAGAAGGCATTGCGCCTGATCCGGAAAAACTTCAAGCTTTACGTGACATTACTGTATCTACGACGAAGAAACAACTACGCAGCTTTCTGGGATTAATTAACTTTTTTCGTAAATTTATTCATTACTCTGCTTTAGACACCCCTAGATTATGCCAGTTGACGGGTAAAAACACTATTTGGTCCTGGGATAGCCAAGCACATTCTGAATTTTTCAATCTGAAACAAGCTTTGTTGAATGCACCACTTTTATCACATCCAGATCTTATTAGAAATTTTTCCATTGCCACCGACAGTTCTAACACCGCTTTAGGCGTACACATTTTTCAGGAAATTGAAGAAGATGGTTCTACAGTAATTAAAAACATCGCCTTTGCGAGTCGCATTCTATCACTTGCTGAACGTTATTATTCTGTCACAGAACTTGAAACATTATGTGTTGTATGGGCATTTACGAGATTTAGGCATTTTCTTTATGGAAGACACACTACCGTTTATACAGACCATAGAGCTATCCAGTTTTTACTTTCAGCAAAATTTACACATGACAGGTTAAGCAGATGGAAACTTTATTTACAGGAATTTAATTTTACAATTGTTCACATTCCCGGTACACAAAATATTGTAGCAGACGCACTATCCCGTTCTCTCAGCAACAATCAGCAAGACATCGCAACCAACTTCTGCCAAGCAAATTTTAGCATCATGTATATTCAACAAGTTGCATTCGAAAATTTTATTTCGGCGTCATTACGAGACATAGCACAAGAGCAGAGTAAAGACAACGTATGGAAAGAAATTAAACACCTCTGGCAAGATAGGAATAATGTTACGATTAGAAACCATTACACTGTACGCAATGACATTGTGTTTCGCCGCTCTCACCCTGACAGCAACAACTGGTTAATGGTTCAAATGCCTCCGAGCACTATGGGACTTAACAGCTGTGGTCATCAGTCCCCTAGAACTTAGAACTACTTAAACCTAACTAACCTAAGGACATCACACACATCCATGCCTGAAGCAGGATTCGAACCTGCAACCGTAGCGGTCTTGCGGTTTCCAGACTGCAGCGCCTTTAACCGCACGTCCACTTCGGCTGGCTCAACAACTGGTTACTATGCATTCCTGACGAACTGGTTAACAAATTAATTTGGTATACTCATTTAAGTTACGCACATTACGGAGCCAGAAAATGTTTTCTTATACTGAGACAGAACTGTTATTTTGCCAACATGGAGAAACGTATTCGACGAGTTTTAGCGTCATGTAAAATCTGCCAGAAAGCTAAGTCAGACACGACTTCACATATTCCTCCGTTACATCCCATTGTACCTGTTAAATTGAGACACATGGCCGCTGTAGACATTTTTGGTCCGATTCCCAGAACTAATAGAGGTTTTTTGTTACAGCTTTGCCGCTGTTGAACTCACTTCGAACTTTGTAACCTTCACACTGTTACGCAAAGCTACTGCTAAATCTGTTTCGAAAGGATTTGTAAAACATTTTCTATTTCATGTAGGGCATGTATTGAAAGTAATTTCCGACAATGGACCACAGTTTCTATCTGCTGAATGGACACGTATGTCACGAACAAGAAACATTTCTCCGATCTATATATCCAAGTATCACGCTTCTTCGAACCCTTGTGGACGACTAATGAAAGAAATTGGTAAACTATGTAGAATATACTGCCATAAAAAACATATTGATTGGGATACACACATACTGTCATTCCAGGATGTAATTAACTCGATACCAAATGAATCTACTATGCTATCTCCGACTGTTATACTGAATAATGTTGAACCATCCAACAAAATTAAAGAATTAGTATCCTTTCCTACATCTCGTCGACTACGACACCATGTAATAATTGACATTGTGCTGAACAACATCAAACGTGCCGCAGAGCGCCGGAGAAGACAGCAAAAACAGGTTTGTACACGCCGTGACTTTCACATTGGACAGAAGATATTAGTACGCACACACTATTTATCCAACAGAGGAAAGAGTAGATGCAGTTAGTTTGAGCTTCTATACGCAGGTCCATATCGAATTCGCAGCATTCCTCACCCCAATGTAGTACACGTCGAAACTTTGAGAAACAAAAAAAGTAAAGGCAATCACGATGTCTCCAATATTAAACCCTTTATTGAACGAACATACTTTATGATTTGTCGCACTGTAATGCCATTTGCAGATATTTATATGACTACTTACTGATGATTATCATATATTTTCTTGGCAAGTGCCCGGCAAGGTAAGGTTAGCAGGTCGCTTTTCTTGTCGTTACACATCAGACCGTTCACATTTTTCCAGATAAACTTACATATTTTATGACCACTTATGCAATTATATTTATATGACTACTTACTGATCATTATCATATTTTTTCTTGGCAAGTGCCCGGCAAGGTAAGGTTAGCAGGTCGCTTTTCTTGTCGTTACACATCAGACCGTGCACATTTTTCGAGATAAACTTACATATTTTATGACCAATTATGCAATTCTATCTAGTGACATATTAATTTTATCAAATTCTTTCTCCAATAAAGTCTTCAACTCTCGCCTCTATCAACTACACAACATGCAAGCTGAACACAAAGAAAGTCATTTCTTGTCGTTATATATCAGACCGTGCACATTTTCCATTTTTCGTGTATGTATGATTGTTTTCCTGTTTTGTTTGTATGTACTACGAAATCTTTAAGATATAACAAACACCAGTTGACTTTAACATTTTTCCTTATGATATCTCAATATCTTGACTATTCTACACTTTTGGCTACTGCATTATGAGACTGTGTGTACATTTTTGCACCTGAACACTCTCTATGTTTTTGACATAATACGTTTTCTGTCATGCTATGCTGTATGCTTAATTATATCACTAGAAACCAGTTTTTATTTAATGGGTACATGATTTAAATGCAAGATATTAATCCTTATTCAGCATTTTCAGGAAGCAATAACGTGTAAAAGAAATAAATTAAACAAACCACAGTGGATTACTACGAAATGGGATTTGACCTTCGGAATGAACGAAAGAAAATGGAATACCTTGTGATGAAGAGTAAATGGATCAGAATTAACAAGCATTAACAAGAATATACTATACACATCGTATGATAGCAGTCTTAACTAATTTTTTTCTTTCGGAATACGAGGCGATTGATGCAGGCTGTCAGACAGAACTACACATCTTAGTTTTAGCGATGAAATATGCTAGAAATAAGAAACTCTATACTATGAATAGTTGTATAATGAAGTGACTTTTTTTGCAGATGAATAGTGATGCAGAATATGCTAATATGGATAATGAAGTTTTTCTTTACAGATGATGATAATAATGGAATTATGGTGATATGGATAATGAAGTTTTTCTTTGCAGGTGATGATAGTAATGATAATGAAGGTTTTCTTTGCAGATGAAAATAATGAGGAAGTTTATGTATTTACTGTTAGTTAAGAAATGCTATGTAGTTATTTAGGTATTTGTTGCAGTTCGTTGTGAGAGTATGTCTTATGTCACATGGTATGATGACTGAAGGTTTTGGAAAGGACAGCTAGAATACATACATATTGAGTACACGTTTCATTACTTGTTAATTCGAAGTTCATTACTTTTCAGCATAATATGCGTTTCTTCTTTCAGCTGAATAATCCATTTTGTATTTTTTCCAGGAGAAGCTATTCATGAAATTAATGTGTTATAAGCAGTTAGTCATTAAACCTGTTCTAGTACTTGCATTTTTTTTACCCATTTGTGTGTGTCATTCATGAATGTGATCACAATACTCTACTTGTTTCATAACCTTGCTACAGCTGACTCATGACGAATGACGTTACTAATCCTTATTTGCAGCAATAAGTCAAAAGCAAATATTTTCATGCCCCAGCAATGAATTATCGATCCCAACGCAATGCATTGCTGGCACAAAAAAATGTATTACCAGTCCCAAATAATGCTACTAGTTTAAGAGATATTTATAGTACTAAATATAATGCAGATTTGTCAGATGTATTGAATCCATTATATCTATGTGTTATTGGACCATGGACCTTGAGTAATAGTTGCAGTGTGTTGCATTTTGGATGTGTCCTATGTCACTTGAATGATGAGTTCTGAGTAGTGCTGAATGATGTTTTGTAATAATGCATGAATGCTATGCCAGTGATTTCTGTAAATAATATTTTTGTTATACTCTATAAATGCTATGCCAATAATTAACTCTCATTTTGAATGATGACTTCTGAATAATAGTGAATAATGTTTTATAGGACTATATGAATACTTTGTAACTGGTCAATGAATGCCACTGTTTCTTATATTTTAAATTTGTCTTATGTCACTTACATGCTATTATATATGAATACCAGTAGCTTGATGCTACACTCATTAACTCTTGTTTTGAATGATGACTTCTGAACAATGCATAAAAATGTTTAGTAACTGGCCCATGAGTGCCAATGATTACTATAATTAGATGAATTATGTAAATACTATGCCATTAATTAACTCTTGTTTTGAATGATGACTTCTGAACAATACATAAATATGGTTTGTAACTGGCCAATGAGTGCCAATATTTAGTGTAATCAGATGACTTATGAATAATGTTCTGTAATACTCCATACATAGTACAGAAATGTGTAGTAACTAAGCAGTGAGTGCCAACAATTACTCAAATCGGTTAATAGACTGGTGTAATTCTCTATGATGACTAGCATAAGACGTAATGTCCTTCACCTTCCGACCTAATTACCAGAAATTACTGCAATATCCGTTTGTTCTGACTATCCTCATGATCATGGAGCACTATATTTGGTTTTTGCACTAATTCTACGTTGGCGTACCTTACAAGAATGTGGTGTTGACACATCATGCTGTCCACCACCTTGAACGATTGAGATGTTATTATGGTCCCACTGTTTGGAGTACCTAATGTACTACCAAAAAGATAACATTTAATATTAATACGACATTTCAGTGTCTTCGCTACACTGATTAATACTTCAGGGAAGAGAACTTCAGATTGTCTCACTTGGTGTTGTGCTTCTGTAGAAAGATATGGACTTTCAGTGCAGCTACGTGCAACCTACAGTGCTACAACCATGATGCAATCCTTCCCTTTCTTATTCTAGTTCTTGTAAAATGGTAAAAATATATACAGTGCGTGTGCACTTTATGTCATTTGTTAATGTGTTTTGTACTCATTGCGTATACATTTAGTCATTGCTTGATATGTTCTGTACTCAGTGCATGTGCACTCTATTTCATTTCATGTTCTGCACTTATATATATATATATATATATATATATATATATATATATATATATATACTCTGTGACTGTAAACTTAGTTAATTAAGTAGATTTTAGAAAAATTTGTGGCTCATGGAAAGTCCAATTGACTCACCATCGCTGCCAAATTTTTGCCCCCCCAGTGGAGGGTTATGTAAGAGGTCCGAGCAGATGTAATTTCGATGTATTGCTCATGCGCTGCGTGCGATATGCAGGGTCTCTGACCAGAGAGCAGTGTTGACTGCAGTAGGAACCGTGTAGCTGCAGCAGTAAGTTGTTGCTAGTCTGGAGTCTGCTCTGGTCTGGTCTGATGTATCGTGTTGGCTGGCCTGGTCGCGGTGCAGCGATGCCGGAGCCTGAGTATAATTGTATAAGGTAAAAATCAGCCTCGCGCGTATGTAGTAATGTCATCTCAAGTCGCATGTAAATGTTTTAAAACTCTCGTAATAATAATCTTCCTCATAAAAAGTAGTTTTTAACAACCATTCATTTCAATTTAAAGAATTTACTAATTTCTCCCATCCATGATCATCCCGATTATTGCAATAGAAAAATCAGTTGCTTCCTTTCAGAAATGACAGATAGGTCGGCCAGCATTGCACAGAGCTGTGCCGGAAAAATTTATTGTAAGAGCAGATGTATCCGGCGACTTCATTGAGGTAAGAATTTTTCCTTTTTTTATTCAGAATGATCTTTCAGGGCCATGACGCAGCACTGCTGTCGTCCAAAATTTACCAGGTTAAATTCACAGTGAATTATTGAAAAGTCATAAGTGAGTGACAATTTAATTGAGAGGTTAGTTACATTGTTTTATTACCAGGTTACTGAATATATTTTTTTTATTGGGACGTTACACTCAACGTGAACGACATAATTATAATTTTTACTGTTAAGAGATTTAGGAGTCTTTCTGTTTTGAGGTTACGCTAAATGTGAATGAATTTTGAGTTTAGATTAAATCAGAAAGAATTTTGTGTGGAGGTTAATGTGAAAAGAATTTTGTAAGGAGGTTATAAATGTAAATGAATTTTGTGTGGATGTTACACTGTGAAAGACTTTTGTTTTGAGGTTACACTAAATTAGAATCATTATTCATATTATTTATTTTATATTTTGGTGGGGAGGTTACGCTTGGCGACAACCGGCCAGGATCGTATTTCTTTGTGAATCCCTGAGAAGTAGTCATATATCTGCTCTAATTTACTTAAATGTAGTTTGCATCTGGCGCAACGCATTTACTAATTTGTCACTTTTTCTATCACAGATCATCGGCAATTTATTGCTCTTTGTTGTAATTGTGTTTGTTCCATTTCGCTTTGTCTTTGTTTCATTTTGTGCTTAATTTTGATTTGTGAAAAACGCCGCGAAAAAAGTTACAAGTGATTCACTGCCACGTCTACGTAGACATTTTCCAAGCGCATGTGAATGTCTGCGCTGCTCTGATTTTCCGCCAGAAGAAACTCAATGACAGCTGTCTGCTCGGACGCTCCTCCATTACACGCGCCATTTTGAAAGTTATGTATAGCGGCGGTATCTATCCGAAGTTCATGAAAAGGTAGGACTAAGGCTGGAGTATTCCACTATGTACCACAACCAATTCCTTTTTTTCAACCGAAACTGGTGCAGAAAAGAATGTTGAATTACTCATTGAAGGGCCCTTGTACCAACGAGTGCGACTGGTACAGACACGACAGCATTTCACTGCACCAAATCTGTCAGCGTTGGAGTGTCGCAGTGCCGCTTGCTACCAGTTCTACACACTCTACAAAGCTATTAGTATGGGCTTTGAATGACGTGAGCTTATCTTCCATTTTTCGGATGTGTTAGCGGAAAACCCAACACTGCCCTTCAGCTGGTGTGTTCTAAGTTACTTGTCACGGCTGGCAATAAGGCGTCCACTTCACCAGTGTGTAG
Organism: Schistocerca americana; assembly: GCF_021461395.2. Lineage (NCBI taxonomy): Eukaryota > Metazoa > Arthropoda > Insecta > Orthoptera > Acrididae > Schistocerca > Schistocerca americana. The sequence continues at coordinate 202,369,107 of NC_060127.1, forward strand.
TTGTGGACAATGTAAAACCTCCACGTGCTCGTACTGCCGTTGCTAAGGCGGTGTTCACGTGAACTGGCTGGCCGGCATGCCGTTGCTCCCCAACACGTGAGAACCTGCAGAAACCACAGCCGTGTCCTGCGATATATCTGAGGTGAAATCTGGCCGCTGTTTACGAGTTTCTTATCGCGACAGCTCTCGAGTGGTGCCATGTCGCAGCGAATCCAGCCCAAACTGGATCGAGAGTGGCTCACGCACTCCAGGAACCTTTGTGCTTTAGCCCGAGTAACTGTAAGGAGACAGAGAGACACATTAGAAGTTCGCATCTGACATCTACATCTACATCTTTACTCTACAATCCATTGTCAACTGCCACACACGAAATTAGTCGTGACATTGCTCACCCCATCCGCCACTGTAGCAGAGTGGTCAGCTCCGCTGACGAATATGTAGAGGGTGTGGGTTAGGGATGGTGGATATCGCTGAAACAACCTGGTTTTCGTAATATTGCTTTTTTTTTTTCAACGCCAGTTGAACCAGACTGTTGAATCCCTGAAAATAACCGGTTTCTGGAATAATAAGTCTCGCCAGCAAGACTCAAAGGAGGAGCAACGTCTCCGAAAATGTCCAGAGCAGTTCTGCACGAAACGTCAGGAACAGAAGAGTTTCGGGGACCACGACCTAATATCCCGAAAGGTTTACAAATACACACATAAAAAAAGTTATGCATCGCCCTGGTTCCCAGAACTTTTGAAGATAGTCACTGCGTGTGGATATTGTATCACAGTCCTGGCACAAAAGCCTGGCACTGTTGAGAGGTGTCACTAAACCCGCCCAAATATGTAAACAACCATGCATGAGCAGCGCCCTTTAGACGGAGGGGGTCCTACAGCCGATCAATTCCAGTCATTGCACCAGGAAGAAGGTACACAACTGGTGTTGTCTGTAGTTCAATCATGCATAGAAGGTCAACACCGCGGTTTGTGAGCGTCCGCATTGTTACTTTGTGCCAGGAAGGGCTCTCAACAAGGAAAGTGTGCAGGTGTCTCGGAGTGAAACAAAGCGATGTTGTTCGGACGTGGAGGAGATACAGAGAGACAGGAACTGTCGGTGACATGCCTCACTCAGGCCGGCCAAAGGCTACTACTGCAGTGGATGACCGCTACCTACGGATTATGGCTCGGAGGAACCCTGACAGCAACGCAACCATGTTGAATAATGCTTTTCGTGCAGCCACAGGACGTCGTATTACGACTCAAACTGTGCGCAATAGGCTGCATGATGCACAACTTCACTCCCGACGTCCATGGTGAGGTCCATCTTTTCAACCACACCACGCAGTGCGGTACAGATCGGCCCAACAGCATGCCGAATGGACCGCTCACCATTGGCATCACGTTCTCTTCACCGATGAGTGTCGCATATGCCTTCAACCAGACAATCGTCGGAGACGTGTTGGGAGGCAACCCAGTGAGGCTGAACGCCTTAGACATACTGTCCAGCGAGTGCAGCAAGGTGGAGGCTCCCTGATGTTTTGGGGTGGCATTATGTGGGGCCGACGTACGCCGCTGGCGGTCGTGGAAGGCGCCGTAGCGGCTGTACGATACGTGAATGCCATCCTCAGACCGATAGTGCAACCATATCAGCAGCATATTGGCGAGGCATTCGTTTTGATGGACGACAATTCGCGCCGCCATCTTGCGCATCTCGTGAATGACCTCCTTCTGGATAACGTCATGGCTCAACTGTAGTGGCCAGCATGTTCTCCAGACATGAATCCTGCCGATCGTGCCTGGGATAGATTGACGACGTCACCCACCAACCACACTGTGGGATCTACGCCGAATCGCAGTTGAGGAGTGGGACAATCTGGAACTTGCGGAAAGTATACCACGAGGAATGCAGGCATGCATCAATGGAAGAGGACGTGCTACTGGGTATTAGAGGTACCCGTGTGTACAGTAATCTGAACCACCACGCCTGTAGGTCTCGCTGTATGGTGTGAAACGTCCCCTTAGAAAAATTGTACAAGACTGTGCTTAAACTGACACACAATATTTTTAGCGCAACGGAATCTGACTTTCAATAATCCCTACAACAGAATGGCCCTGACTAACATTAACCTATACCTTTCACAAAACACTTACCTCACAAAAATCTTCGTTACTCGAACCACTGCAATACAGCAAGCGCCAATACTGCTAGCTAAATAAAAGATTCAAACTACTGAAGGCACTAACTACTGATAGGCATAGTTAGCAAATGAAAGATTTTGATAGAGAACAAACAATGTATTTACCTTAATAGTGTTCAAAAGTCATAATATATATAGCAGTTCATGACATGCAGTCTTACAAATTTCAAAACTCCGCCATCTCTCTCCCCACATCCACCACTGCTGGCGGCTCACCTCCAACTGTGCAAGGCTACGCGCTGTTAACATCCAGCTGCCCAACACTACAATAGCCAACAACAATGCAAACCAGTCACAGACTGCACACAGCACAGCCAGTGATTTTCATACAGAGCGCTACGTGGCGTTACCAATAAGGAAACCTAAAGAGCCTACCTACAGGTGGTACAACATGCAATGTGTGGTTTTCATGAGTAATAAAAAGGTTGGAAATGATGCTTATGTTGGTCTCTGCTCCAATTTTATGTACAGGTTGCGTAACTCTCAGGACCGAGGTGACGCAGTGCTTTTCTTGATGTGAGTATTAATTAAGTAGGCAAACGAAAGAAAACTTTGTCGGTCAACCGCTCTTTGTCTTGAAACGTGATAAGTGGTTGACAACTACAGATAATCACAGATATTCTCCTATTTATCCCGATTTTTTTAAACTCTCCTTAAATATCATGTTGTATCAGACTGTGATACAGGAGGTTCGCTTGCATCCCTCGGTTTACTCGGGGAATGAGAATGTATTTACTGTTTGGAGTTTTCATTTGTGTCTTCAAGTTCGAAATTTTCTGGGCGGCTGGTCCCGGCGGAGGTTCTAGTCGTCCCTCGCGCACGGGTGTGTGTGTTTGTCGTTAGGGTAATTTAGGTTAAGTAGTGTGTAAGCTTAGGGACTGACGACCCTCGCTGTTAAGTCCCATAAGATTTCACACAGGTTTTTTTCGAAATTTTCAGCTGAGGAATTACACTGATCAGCGGGAACATTATGTCGACCAGCTCCTATCGATATAAACCCATCCAGGCGACAGCAGCGTCACCTGGCGAGGAACGACTGCTACTCACACACACGCACGGTGCACGTGTGTCAGTGGGCGCGCCGTCCGCGTGTAGGGTGGGGGAGGCGCGCCGTCCGTCTGAGTCTGGCCGAGGGCGGGCTGTGGTGGCCCAGAGGCTGGCCACGAGCACTTCGGAAACTGCGCGACTCGGCGGGTGTTCGAGGAGTGCCGTGGCGAGTGTCTTCAACACGCCGCGAAAACCGTGCTGAAACCGTGCCCAGTATCGTGGGGTTTGGCGACAACCCCTCATTGCAGATGTCGCACGTCGTAGGCTGGGCAGACTGGTGACACAGGCTAGATGGCGAACTGTCGTCGAATTGACACGAGGCTTTAATCCTGGCCAGAGTACAAGTGTGTCTGAACACACAGTGCACCGACAACTCCTAAGGATGGGCGTCCACAGCCGACCACCCGTGCCTGTTGCTGTCCATGCACCAGCACAGCTTTAGAAAGCATCTACCTGCGAAACGCAACTCGCCCTTTTTTCACATGATATCTTGCGAACCATGGATGAAGGGTATCAGACGGATGCCATATTCCTTGGATTCCGGAAAGCGTTTGATTCGGTGCCCCACTGCAGACTCCTAACTAAGGTACGAGCATATGGGATTGGTTCCCAAATATGTGAGTGGCTCGAAGACTTCTTAAGTAATAGAACCCAGTACGTTGTCCTCGATGGTGAGTCTTCATTGGAGGTGAGGGTATCATCTGGAGTGCCCCAGGGAAGTGTGGTAGGTCCGCTGTTGTTTTCTATCTACATAAATGATCTTTTGGATAGGGTGGATAGCAATGAGCCGCTGTTTGTTGATGATGCTGTGGTGTACGGGAAGGTGTCGTCGTTGAGTGACTGTAGGAGGATACAAGATGACTTGGACAAGGATTTGTGATTGGTGTAAAGAATGGCAGATAACTCTAAATATAGATAAGTGTAAATTAATGCAGATGAATAGGAAAAAGAATCCTGTAATGTTTGAATACTCCATTAGTAGTGGAGCGCTTGACACAGTCACGTCGATTAAATATTTGGGCGTAACTTTGCAGAGCGATATGAAGTGGGACAAGCATATAACGGCAGTTGTGGGGAAGGCGGATAGTCGTCTTCGGTTCATTGGTAGAATTTTGGGAAGGTGTGGTTCATCTGTAAATGAGACCGCTTATAAAACACTAATACGACCTATTCTTGAGTACTGCTCGAGCGTTTGGGATCTCTATGAGGTCGGATTGAGGGGAGACATAGAAGCAATTCAGAGACGGGCTGCTAGATTTGTTACTGGTAGGTTTAATCAGCACGCGAGTGTTACGGAAATGCTTCAGGAACTCGGGTGGGAGTCTCTAGAGGAAAGGAGGCGTCCTTTTCGTGAATCGCTAGTGAGTAAATTTAGAGAGCCAGCATTTGATGTTGACTGCAGTACAATTTTACTGCCGCCAACTTCTATTTCGCGGAAAGACCAGAAAGATAAGAGAGATTAGGGCTCTTACAGAGGCATATAGGCACTCATTTTTCCCTCGTACTGTTTGGGAGTGGAAGAGGGAGAGAAGATGCTAGTTGTGGTACGAGGTACCCTCCGCCACGCACCGTATGGTGGATGGCGGAGTATGTATGTAGATGTAGATGTACATGAAAAGTCGGCACCACGACATCGGCAACTATGGTTGAAATGGACATGTGTCCATCGGCATTGGCTCATTGCACGGGCTGATGTATCTCGATGCCTTCTTCATCGTGCCCATGGCAGGGCGCGAATCCGTATTCCAGAGTAACAGCTCCTTGACACCTGTACTGCGAGATGGAGACATGCTGGCGGCGGCTCCGTCATGCTCTGGGGAACGTCAACGCGGGCGTGCACGGGTCCAGTGGAGCTCGTGCGAGGCGCCATGACGGCCAAGGTGTATCGCACACCGGTCTGCAGACCACGTGCACAGCACCATGACGAACACGTCTCCCATGGCAGTGGCTATTTCAGCAAGGTAATCCGCCATGTGGCGACGCCTTAAGTGTGATTGAATGGTTCGAAGAGCACCATGGCCAGTTCCAATTGATGCGCTGGCCCTGTCAACTCGTCAGATCTGGGATGTGTTTTGTGCTGTCACCGCCAGACACCACACTTGCTAGGTGGTAGCCTTTAAATCGGCCGCGGTCCGTTAGTGTACGTCGGATCCGCGCGTCGCCACTATCAGTGATTGCAGACCGAGCGCCGCCACACGGCAGGTCTAGAGAGACGTCCTAGCACTCGCCCCAGTTGTACAACCGATTTTGCTAGCGATGGTTGACTGACAAAATACGCTCTCATTTGCCGAGACGATAGTTAGCATAGCCTTCAGCTACGTCATTTGCTACGACCTAGCAAGGCGCCATTATCAGTTACCATTGATATTGTGAATCATGTACCGGCAAGACCGACGTTCTTCATTAACGGATTAAAGTTAAGTATTCCACCAGCTACGTCCGTTTTTCTAAATTCTAATTTCCTTGCCCTGTTCCAGACCTCACGCCAGCCTGCGTGAGCTAAAACGCGTGCCTTTCGGCCTCCTTCTAGTAACACGGTGTTGGCTCTCCTGCCAACCAAAACATGTTTGAAAGTGGCGACAGATCTCATTGCCTCCCCCCCCCCCCCCCTATTAGCTGACTTGTGTGTGCAGACGTGGCTTCGACTCCATCCAGTGACACACCAAGGCCTCATTGCTTCCACGTCACTGCGCTTTGCCCCTGCTATCCGTTCCAAAAGTGGACGTATCGGCTATCAGATAGGTGATCGCATTGTTCTGGCTGATTGGCGTATTTACTAAAGCTACACCTTCTACGTTGTTTCGTACGCACGTTGCTGTACCATATGACTGGTGAAGAGTGGCACTGAGCAGGTCCTACCCTCAGAATCAGTTGTTTTCCGCTGTCAACGTGCGTCGCTTGACTGACGAAGATGTCGAAAGGCGTGCACTTCCATCACCATTCAGAGCTCGTATTTCATATTTCTAATACCAGCATTCTGGTATTCTGTAATATAATAATTCAAGCCCTGTTAATAATTTCTACGGGTTGCCTAATTTATTTGACGATGTTTACAGTTTGTCTCACGCTGATCTGTGAGAGGAGCTTGGCGCCAGGAATTTACTTTATTTATAGACGAGGGCAGCAGTCTTCCTAGTTGCCATGATGGCTCCCTATTCTTTTTTCCGATCGCCAGGGTAGCACGTGGTGTCGTTTAAACGTTCAGTAGTGGCCAAAGTTTCTCCTGTTCTCAGTTCCCCAACCTGCCTTACCAACCTTGTAACTGCTATTTCTGCTCAATTTTAACGTCGCGAGGTCGCCTCCCTGTGAGATTCCGGCCCTCTGATTCGCCAGTTCAGGTGCGTGCCGCCCTCTGCGGGTTGATAGTGGACAAAGGGGCAACAGGCAGTTCTAGTGTGACCGTGCCTGAGGCTGGAGGTGCTGCTTCCAGAAGATGAAGTTTCGGTAAGCATGAGCGCCGACGTGCACTGTAGATTCGCGCCCTGCGGCCCAGAGGGAACCTTATAGGTCATTGTGAATAGTTTCGCGTCTTGCGGGTTTTACTCCTTCAGTGCTGGAGGCTTCCTAGCGATTCACGCACAGTAGCATCTTTCTTGGTCTTTGACTGATTCATGGTGGTGGTCGTTGCACGCCTGCAACCCCTTCCTTTACTAAATGGGATTCTGTTTGATAATACGGCGATCGTTACTAAAAGTCCTTTCCTCCTGCTATCGTGGCGTGCTATGAACGTACGTTGCGGCAGGCTGCTGTTCTTCCCCCCACCCTCATTTGGTTGTATTATTGTTCGATTCTCAACTGTTTAATAAATATAGTCCGTAAATCTTACATTCTCTCTCTTTCATTACGTGAACTCACCCCTAGTGTAACAGAATAATGCAGAACTGTGACGGTTGCAATAAGGTCGTGCAGGTCTCTTACCATTAACGATGGTATAAAGATTCAATATCGTGCGCCTGGCACGACCATTGCACGCATGGCACCGATAACAGTAGTAACCATGTTCAATTATCCCCCATTGATGAACTGGGAAGTGTGAGTACGTGAGCACTAACTCTACTTGATGTGGTGGAAGTAGTGGCCTCTATTTTGCCTTGCTGGTTTACACAAAATAGCAAAAATCACAGCCCCTACAGCAAGAAATAGTAACATGTAAAATAAAAACGAGGCACCGCTTTCAGCGCCATTATCGTTCTCGTTAAGGATGTTTTGTAGGTATTTGCCGAATTCGGACTCTTCGTCCGAGCTTTCTGGTCAGATTGTCCTCAAAATGATTGTTAATTTCTTCGAGGTACCTAGTTTCACTGTATCCTTGTGATTTGCTTTCTTGGTCAGGAGATCTTGAAGACTGTTGAATTGAAAACTGCACTACTTTATTTAGCGTTACTCAGGGTGCACCACGGGTTGTTGAACTAATCCTGCATCTTTAATTATACTTATGCCTACATTTTTCTTCGCGCATTTGTGATCTCTCTGTCACATTTATTCGTATTCTTCTTGCTCATTTACGAATTCATGTAGTTTACTGGTGTCCTTTATAAATGTTGAAATTTCACATCCTTTATAAATGTTGAAATTTCACATCGTTCCACATTTTAATACCCATTCCTCACCGACACACCTCTCCTAATGTTTCGGCCGCACATGTGGCGCCTTTGATAATATGCGAATATATCTTGGCGATGCCGCATTCACGCTCAGGTGTGGAGAACATGGTTTACTCTTCTTAAGGAACTTCCACGCTCTACCCACGCGCCCAGTAACAGTGACAAATAAACGTTGGCGTGCCAGATCAGCCGTCCTCTCTCCCAGCTATGCGCTTTCGTGGACTTCGCTGTCTGTCTGTGTTTGGTTTCCCGCCCTTGTCGCGGTTGCGTCGTGGTTCTTCTTTCTTCTACGTGTGGCAGCAGCGATGTGTATCGATTTTTGTGCCGTGTCCCATCTTTGGTTTGGTGCATATAGTTTCCGGCAATGGGGTCTCGGGCCATTCGGTCGGTTGTTGCGGACGAGGGAAGTTATCTCCGCGCGGTGCAGTCGGCTGGGTCCACTGACGGTCCCTATGCAGTGTCGGAGCGTGTGTGGAGGTGTCCGATCGCTACGAGCTTCGTGGCTCACAGACCCAGGACAAGTTGAATAGTGGTTTCAAGTACCAGAGCCCCGTCTATTCATGTTGTGGTGGCTCGCTTCGGTGGTTTGCTCTTGGGGAGGTTTTCCGGTGAGCAACACCGAGTGATTCTGCTGCTGAGATTTAGTCGCCATGCGGTGCAATTAACTATTTTGGTCGACTACGATTTGAGTGCACCAGTGGATTTTAATGTCTTGTGGCCGTTAGTCTTCCGGTTACCTGCCCTGGCCACTAATGTAATTTCAGGCAGCGTCCTTTCCTCACCTGTTATCGCTGTCCAATACGGTGTGTAGTTCTGACAGCTAATACATACTCCATTGTGGATTATCACGTTTGTAGCATTGCCCGTTTCAGTTCTCATGTACAGGAAACAAGTCCCTGTGTCGGTCGGTCTGTGACTGTCCCCTGGTTGGGTTTCGACGGATCGAGTGTAGTTGGGCTCACCGCCTGTCTCACCTAAGTGAACGAGGGCAGACCGACCTCCCTGGAGTCCTTCTGAGGGCCACCGGTGTTCAATTATCTGTTGTCAGCTATTTTAGATTTTACGCTTATGGTTATTGGTTTCGTTTTCTTAAAATTTTACAAAAATTAATTTTTAAATTTATCTTTCAAGCTCAAACACTGCGGCCTTCTGCCTTTAAAGATTGTTGTTGTGGTCTTCAGTCCTGAGACTGGTTTGATGCAGCTCTCCATATGCTACTCTACCCTGTGCAAGCTTCTTCATCTCCCAGTACCTACTGCAACCTACATCCTTCTCAATCTGCTTAGTGTGTTCATCTCTTGGTCTCCCTCTACGATTTTTACCCTCCACGCTGCCCTCCAGTACTTAATTGGTGATCCCTTGATGCCTCAGAACATGTCCTACCAAACGATCCCTTCTTCTAGTCAAGTTGTGCCACAAACTCCTCTTCTCCCCAGTTCTATTCAATACCTCCTCATTAGTTATGTGATCTACCCATCAAATATCCTGCATTCTTCTGTAGCACCACATTTCGAAAGCTTCTATTCTCTTCTTGTCCAAACTATTTATCGTCCATGTTTCACTTCTATACATGGCTACACTCCATACAAATACTTTCAGAAACGACTTCCTGACGCTTAAATATATACTCGATGTTAACAAATTTCTCTTCTTCAGAAACGCCTATCTCGCCATTGCCAGTCTACATTTTATATCCTGTCTACTTCGACCATCATCAGTTATTTTGCTCCCTAAATAGCGAAACTCCTTTACTACTTTAAGTGTCTCATTTCCTAATCTAATTCCCTCAGCATCACCCGACTTAATTCGACTACATTCCATTATCCTCATTTTACATTTGCTGGTGTTCATCTTATATCCTCCTTTCAAGACACTGTCCATTCCGTTCAACTGCTCTTCCAAGTCCTTTGCTGTCTCTGATAGAATTACAATGTCATCGGCGAACCTCAAAGTTTTTATTTCTTCTCCATGGATTTTAATTCCTACTCCAAATTTTTGTATTGTTTCCTTTGCTGCTTGCTCAATATAGAGATTGAATAACATCGGGGAGAGGCTACAACCCTGTCTCACTCCCTTCCCAACCTCTGCTCCCCTTTCATGCCCCTCGACTCTTATAACTGCCATCAGGTTTCTGTAGAAATTGTACATAGCCTTTCGCTCCCTCTATTTTACCCCTGTCACCTTCAGAATTTGAAAGAGATTATGGTACTATATTTTAAATTTTTGAAGTTTAATTGTGGTCCTCAGCCATTTGTGTTGCACGTTGCATATTTTGCTTTTTAGGGTTTTAAATTATTTTATTGTGATCTTAAATGAAATTTTGATTTTTTGTAATATTTCTTCTTGGCCTTCTGCCTTTACTGGTCTATGGTAATATACTCTAAAATTTTGGAATTTCATTGTTGCACTCAGCCATTTGTATTGCACTTTGCGTATGTTGTTTCTTGAATTTTTTTATTGCCTTGAGCCGTGAAAGAGTTGCATTCGGTAAAGCTTCGTCTATGTGCTTTGCTTGTAAAGGTTATTAAATTACAATAAATGACAATTAGAAGCAGAAACTGACCTCAACCCTTGGCCCTTTCCACAATCCTATTACCTGTTCTGCCCAGCGGGTTTAGCGGGCGTCTCACCAGACGCCAAATAGAAAAAAAAAAGAATTCGGAATAGACCCATACCTCGCCGTTGCGACAGTTCCGTTCAAAAAATCTTCCTCTTCATCACGGTAGCATCGGAAAATGTTAAGGGGGCGCCCATTTCGCTCTGGTCGAACAGCATCTTGGGAGCCCACCTCCCACAGGATTTTCCGTACTGATGTCTCTCACTCGCGATGGTACAGAGAGCTGACCTCGAAATTTTGGCAAACGAATCATTCAACACAGAAATTCCGAATCGACGATTTTCTTTAACAGCCTGATCCATTCGCTGAACAACACCGTCGTCTGACATTCGCTTCTCTCCCTGACCGCCTGCTCCATGAACGCCTGTCTGTTTTCCTGCTTCAAAGATCCTCCACCACCGCCGCTGGTTGCTGTCACTCGTGAGAGTTTCACCGTGCACGTTAGTCATTTGTCGCTGAATGTCGGCTGCACTGCGCCGCTCAGCGAGATGAAGTCGAATGACGGCACGCACTCGACTCTAGGGGGAGGAGGGGGGGGGAGACTCTATTGTTCTAAACATCATGACGTGTGACTGCGCACTCAGAAGTGACGAGTGCGACTGCGATCGATGGGCGTACGAAAGAAGAGTGGAAAAAATGTATTTATTGGGGCGCAAAAAATGGCTAATTTGCTCCTGTTTTAAGAGGCTGACTGAAAAGTGAGGTACCAGCTGCCTCAATCTTTCCTCAGTACCTTGAAAATTTTTCCCAACAATTTTGCCACGTGAACATAATCGCGCCCTGCATAACATGCAACTGACCTCGCATTCCCACAAGTTTCCCTAGCTGTAACTCGCCCACACACGCTAGTCCGGCGCTGCAAGTCGCTCACACCCGTCAACTGCCCATTCTCACTCACTCATTCAGCCCAGCTCATTTCCAATACCTCTTTGTGCTTCTCTAAATATCACTCTCTCCTCTCTCACCGCCACAGTCGCCTTCGTTCTGTCCTACTACTGCTGTTTCCTCTCAGCCACTGTCTCCCTCTTGCTCTCGCTTACTGTTACTATCAACACTACCGGCCATTAAAATTGCTACACCACGAAGATGGCGTGCTACAGACGCGAAATTTAACCGACAGGAAGAAGATGCTGTGATATGCAAATGATTAGCTTTTCAGAGCATTCACACAAGGTTGGCGCCGGTGGCGACACCTACAACGTGCTGACATGAGGAAAGTTTCCAACCGATTTCTCATACACAAACAGCAGTTGACCGACGTTGCCTGCTGAAACGTTGTTGTAATGCCTCGTGTAAGGAGGAGAAATGCATACCATCACGTTTCCGACTTTGATAAAGGTTGGATTGTAGCCTATCGCGATTGCGGTTTATCGTATCGCGACATTCCTGCTCTCGTTGGTCGAGATCCAACGACTGTTAGCAGAATATGAAATCGGTGGGTTCAGGAGGGTAATACGGAACGGCGTGCTGGATCCCAACGGCCTCGTATCACTAGCATTCGAGATGACAGGTATCTTATCCTCATGGCTGTAACGGATCGTGCAGCCACGTCTCGATCTCTGAGTCAACAGATGGGGACGTTTGCAAGACGACAACCATCTGCACGAACAGTTCGACAACGTTTGCAGCAGAATGGACTATCAGCTCGGAGACCGTGGCTGCGGTTACCCTTGACGCTGCATCAGAGACAGTAGCGTCTGCGATGGTGTACTCAACGTAAAACCTGGATGCACGAATGGTAAAACGTCATTTTTTCGGATGAATTCAGGTTCTTTTTACAGCATCATGACGGTCGCATCCGTGTTTGGCGACATCGCGGTGAACGCATATTGGAAGCGTGTATTCGTCATCGCCATACTGCCGTATCACTCAACGTAATTGTATGGGGTGCCATTGGTTACACGTCCCGGTCACCTCTTGTTCGCATTGACGGCACTTTGAACAGTGGGCGTTACATTTCAGATGTGTTACAACCCGTGACTCTACCGTTCATTCGATCCCAGCCAAACCCTACATTTCAGCAGGATAATGCACGACCGCATGTTGCAGGTCCAATACGGGCCTTTCTGGATACAGAAAATGTTCGACTGCTGCCCTGGCCAGCACATTCTCCAGATCTCTCACCAATTGAAAACGTCTGGTCAATGGTGGCCGAGCAATTGGCTCGTCACAATACGCCTGTCACTGCTGTTGATGAACAGTGGTATCTTGTTGAAGCTGCATGGGCAGCTGTACCTGTACACGCCATCCAAGCTTTGTTTGACTCAATGGCCAGGCGTATCAAGGCCGTTATTACTGCCAGAGGTGGTTGTTCTGGGTACTGATTTCGCAGGATCTACGCACGCAAATTTCGTGAACATGTAATCACATGTCAGTTCTAGTATAATATGTTTGTCCAATGAATACCCGTTTATCATCTGCATTTCTTCTCGGTGTAGCAATTTTAATGTCCAGTCATGGAGAGCTGCATCAAACCAGTCTCAGGACTGAAGACCACAACAACAACAACAGTGTAATTCATTCTTCTTACTACTGCTGTCTCTTCTCACTGTCACCAGGTCTCTCTTCCTGTTTGTCATTGGCTCTCGCCCACTCCACTTTCTCCTTCTCCTTATTTCTTCCCCACTGACGCTGTCTCCTTCCCACTTCTTCTAGGACTGTCAACAATGTCGCACTGCCACTATCTCCTTCGCTCTTTCTATACCACAACCACTGTCTGCTATCTTGCAATATTTATTATTTTCCATCTCTTTCCCACTGCCACTGTCTCTTTCTCTCTCAGCATAAACAAGCAGGAATATTGTCGCATGCCAAAATTTTGAAATGTGCTGACGAATGTAGCATGAGACATCTGGTACCCTACTTTTCAGTCAGAGACTTTTATTGAATTAAACAGGAGCATATTCTTCCATTTTGTGCCCCGATAGCAGCATTTCCCCACTGGTTCGCTTCTTTTTCCTGCTATAAGGAGGGAATGTCACTCATGTGAAAACAGCTTTATGTATCATTAAAATTTAGATAGCTTGCTTATGTTAAATTGAAAGGACGCAAAACTAATTTTACTCTTCCGATCGGAATTTACGTGGGAAAAACTTTTGCTTGTACTTCAGTACTACAATATGGTGTTCCGAGAAAGTTTCTGACGATAAAGATATAAAGTAATTTTTCAAGTATTTCGAGATCTGTATCTTAGGAATGTATCGTAAAAATTTGTGCCACTTCCTGTCCATAGTCGTCTTGGAACCCGCGGCTCGGTTTTGGTACCCAAAAACCATATTTTTCGTCTTTTCTCAGGAACTGCCCATGAACTAAATGGTACCTCCATAAGACCCTTTTGGCGTACCATAGACACATCTGATGCAAAAAGAACGAACTGATTTTCTCCATTGCCTAAGATGGAGGATGTCTGTGACATACAATCATTCACCTTGTACTGTAGGATATTTACAATAAGACGATCCTTGTGTTGGGTGTACAAATGGTCCCCAGCCCGATGGCCCTCCAAAACACTTGATCTTAACTCTCCATCACCAACAGCGCGCGAGGTGTGAACAGCGGAGAAATCCCGTTTTTATGCGCTTGTTTTGGAGTATGTACCGTAGAACACATCCGAGCAAAGCTTCGTCTGATTTTAATTTCGAGACCGATCGGACACTGAAAAAAGGGAGAGAGATAAGAAGAAGTAGTAGAAGATACTCTTCGTATATACGATCAAATAGGTACGGTATACCTCCTCGAGTGGTTCGCTAAGCCACGCGATATTATTCCGATCCAGAATATCTAGGACTATTTCGCACAGCGAGTGAAACCTATTGTCGTCGTCGTCATTCGGAATACTGGTTTGATGCTACTCTAACCTGTGCAAGCCTCTTTATCTCCGAGTAACTACTGCAACTTAATTCCCACTATATCTAACTTCAACCTATCCGTTTCTCTTTTTTAATTATCTAACCTACCCGCCCGGATGAAAGATCTGACACACCACGCTCCGGTCCGTAGAACGCCTGTTGTGTTTCAGCTGATGACGATATCCTCCTGAGTAGTCCCCGCCCGGAGATTCGAATGGGGGACTGTTTTAGCCCCGGAATATTTTACCAGAGAGGATGCCATCACTATTTAACAATACAGCAGAGATGCAACTCTCGGGAAAAATAAAGGCTATAGTTTCCAGACGTTCGCAGTACCAGCACAGAAAGGATGTTTCGGTTTAAGTTGCAAAGACAGGTCCGTCAATCATCCAGACCACTGTATCTGAAACTGCTGAAAAGGCTGCTGCCCCTGTATAGGAACCACGCGTTTGTCTGGCCTCTCAAGAGAAACCCCTCCATTATGATTGCGCCTACTGAACGACTATCTGTATCGCTGAGGCACGGAAGCCTACCCACCAACGGCAAGGTCCATGGTTCATGGCGAGGCGATTGAAACCTAGCATCTAATAATCAGTGAGTTACTCTAAGTGGATGTGGAATAGCTGAGGAAACTTCAGATTCTCTTCACTGTCGAACAGGCTGTGTTCAATGGTATTGGCGTACTAGCTCCTGGAAGTCACCAGTTTTATTGTCTCGTGACCTTAATATGGCATA
Organism: Schistocerca americana; assembly: GCF_021461395.2. NCBI lineage: Eukaryota > Metazoa > Arthropoda > Insecta > Orthoptera > Acrididae > Schistocerca > Schistocerca americana. The sequence goes on from NC_060127.1 coordinate 202,384,140, forward strand.
ATACAGTCGTGGAGATAGCAGAGCTAAAGTGAGAACGGGCCAGACCTCAAACACACATGTAAAAGTACACTGTATACTGGCTGTTATACAGTTATTTATGCATCCGTCGTGTCAGAAGGAAATAAACACACGAGCGCTAAAAAAGGAAACACTTTCCTGATGTTCTGTAAATATTTCTTACTTGGTCACGAAAGGGCTTTCGGCTTCCAAGGCTGTTGTCATACGACAGCTGAATGTCGCAATCACAGATAAAGTGACGCGCGACTCACTCTGATATTTCTGATGTAGATAAAGAAGATACTTAAAATGATTAGATACTGAGCACTACAGTACAGTATTATTTTTCTTATATTGGCGATTTATCTGTGTGCGATATGCAACCACCCGCTCCATTGTATTTTCATACCTTTTGTTCTCTGCATCGTTAACTACTTTTCGAGCCCCTGGACGCTCGTCATCAGATGGAGCTACTACAAGAACATCGCACTTCGAACCACGCTTGCACTGACTCATGCATGGCAGTTCATTCTGATTATGCATATTTTGCCAGCTTACACACACACACACACACACACACACACACACACACACACACACAGCATTTAGCTGCACTTGTCACAAGATGGGAAAATCTACAGTATGAGAATGAATTTGTGATTCATACGACTAGACAGTGCCGTCACCCTCTACATGGACGTGGCCTTGACAATGTTCCTGGAAAGCCTCCACCTGAAGATGAGGGCCTGCAGTTGCCTGAAATCTTAGTAATGTCATAACGAGTCGTGTTAGATTACAGAGCGAGTGGTTCCGTATTACATTCACATGTTGTTGTTGTACTGGCCTTCAGTCCTGAGACTGGTTTGATGCAGCTCTCCATGCTACTCTACCCTGTGCAAGCTTCTTCATCTCCCAGTACGTACTGCGGCCTACATCCTTCTGAATCTGCTTAGTGTATTCATCTCTTGGTCTCCCTCTACGATTTTTACCCTCCACGCTGCCCTCCAATACTACATTGGTGATCCCTTGATACCTCAGAACATGTCCTACCAAACGATCCCTTCTTCTGGTCAAGTTGTGCCACACACTTCTCTTCTCCCCAATCCTATTCAATACCTCCTCATTCGTTATGTGGTCTACCCATCTAATCTTCAGCATTCTTCTGTAGCACCACATTTCGAAAGCTTCTATTCTCTTCCTGTCCAAACTGTTTATCGTCCATGTTTCACTTCCATACATGGCTACACTCGATACAGACACTTTCAGAAACGACTTCCTGACACTTAAATCTATACTCGATGTTAACAAATTTCCCTTCTTCAGAAACGCTTTCCTTGCCATTGCCAGTCTACATTCTATACCCTCCCTACTTCTACCATCATTAGTTATTTTGCTCCCCAAATAGCAAAACTCATTTACTACTTTAAGCGTCTCATTTCCTAATCTAATTCCCGCAGCATCACCCGACTTAATTCGACTACATTCCATTATCCTCATTTTGTTTTTGTTGATGTTCATCTTATATCCTCCTTTCAAGACACTGTCCGTTCTGTTCAGCTGCTCTTCTAGGTACTTCGCTGTCTCTGACAGAATTACACTGTCATCGGCGAACCTCAAAGTTTTTACTTCTTCTCTATGGATTTTAATACCTACTCCGAATTTTTCTTTTGTTTCCTTTACTACTTGCTCAAATACAGATTGAATAACATCGGGGAGAGGCTACAACCCTGTCTCACTCCCTTCCCAATCACTGCTTCCCTTTCATGCCCCTCGACTCTTATAACTGCCATCTGGTTTCTGTACAAATTGTAATTAGCCTTTTACTCCCTGTATTCTACCCCTGCCACATTAAGAATTTTAGACTATTCCAGTCAACGTTGTCAAAAGCTTCCTGTAAGTCTACAAATGCTAGAAACGTAGGTTTGCCTTTCTTTAATCTATTTTCTAAGATACTTCGTTGTGTCAGAGTTGCCTCACGTGTTCCAACGTTCTACGGATGTAGTTTTTCCATTCGTCTGTAAAGAATTCGGGTTAGTACTTTGCAACCGTGGCTTATTATTAAACTGATAGTTCGGTAATTTTCACATATGTCAACACCTGCTGGGATTGGAATTATAATATTCTTCTTGAAGTCTGAGGGTATTTCGCCTGTGTCATACATCTTGCTCACTAGATGGTAGAGTTTTGTTAGGCCTGTCTCTCCCAAGGCTGCCAGTAGTTGTAATGGAATGTTGTCTACTCCCGGGGCCTTGTTTCGACTTAGGTCTTTCAGTGCTCTGTCAAACTCTACACGTAGTATCATATCTCCTATTTCATCTTCATCTACATGCTCTTCCATTTCTATGATATTGTCCCTCTATATACTCCTTCCACCTTCCTGCTTTTCCTTCTTTGCTTAGAACTGGGTTTCCATCTGAGCTCTTGATAATCATGCAAGTGGTTCTCTTTTCTCTAAAGGTCTCTTTAATTTTGCTGTAGGCAGTATCTATCATACCCCTAGTGAGATAAGCCTCTACATCCTTACATTTAGCTATCCCTGGTTAGCCATTTTGCACTTTCTGTCGATCTCATTTTTGAGACGTTTGTATTCCTTTTTGCCTGCTTCATTTACTGCATTTTTAAATTTTCTCCTTTCATCAACTAAATTCAATATCTCTTCTGTTGCCCAAGGATTTCTATGAGCCGTCGTCTTTTTACCTACTTGATCCTCTGCTACCTTCACTATTTCGTCTCTCAAAGCCACCCATTCTTCGTCTACTGTATTTCTTTCCCCCATCCTTGTGAATCGTTCCGTAATGCTCTCCCTGAAGCTCTCTACAACCTCTGGTTCTTTCATTTTATCCAGGTCCTGTCTCCTCAAATTCCCACCTTTTTGCAGTCTCTTCAGATTTAATCTACAGTTCTTAACCAATAGCTTGTGGTCAGAGTGCAAATCTGCTCCTGGAAATGTCTTACAATTTAAAACCTGGTTCCTAAATCTCTGTCTTACCATAATATAATCTATCTGACATCTTCCACTATCTCCGAGCTTCTTCCTCGTATACAGCCTTCTTTTATGATTCTTGAATCAAGTGTTAGCTATGATTAAGTTATGCTCTGTGTAAAATTCTACCAGGCGGCTTCGTCTTTTATTCCTTAGTGCCATTCCATATTCACCTACCACACTCACATAACAAGGCAATTTACTTCACAGTTGCATTTCGTCATTCACAATGGATACAATGAATTTTACCTCTACATTTAACGAAACCGAACAGTAAAGTTACTGTTTGCTATTGTAATACAAAATTCGTATAGCTGTAACTGAATTTAATGGAAGCAGAAAAATAAAATTGTGTTTAGTCATTTTCAATATAATATGTTTGTTAATTTCAAGCACACTGAGATGACAAAAGTCATGGGATACCATCTAATATCGTGCCAGACCACCTTCCACCCGGCGCACTGCAGAAACTCGACGCGCCATGGACTCAGGAAGTCGACGGAAGTCTCCTACAGAAATATTGAGTCGTGCAGCCTCTATATCCGCCCATAACTACAAAAGTGTTGCCGGTGCAGGATTTTGTGCACCAACTGACCTCTCGGTTATGTCCCATAGATGTGCACCTTCATGTTTCCGCGGCATAAAGACTGTGAGCCGTGGTAAAAAATTGCTGCTTTGAAGAGCGCGTCGCAGCCCGTAGTGTGAAGCAGTCGCCCTCCGTTTCTAACGGTGGCGCCGCTGCGGCAATCGCAGCTTTGGTGTCTCCCTCGGGTGTGAAAGGGGAAAGGTTGCCTGTTCACGTGCATTTAAGGAGCGCTATGAGCTCGCCAGGGGGTCTTACCTCTCAGACAAGGTCAAGGAGAAGGCACGAACCTTATTTCGGAAGTTGGACATGATACGTGACAGTACACCACAACTCACCACAGTAGGGGCGGTAGAACCCTTACGCAACCACAAATATAAAGTACCGAAGGCGATAGTATTTGAGCCTCCGTAAATGATATCCCTACGTAATTCTCCATAATTTAAGGACATATCGTCCTTTAGCACTTCTACACACATGTTTTCAAACACACACCAAAAGCAGCGAGTTAAAGGACCCTTCTGTGTGCCCAAACTAAAGCTGAAAGAAGAATAAATAAATAAAGAGAAAATTTTTACCCCTTCCATTCCCTACAGAAGTAAAAATCAACGAAGTTGATCAGACTTCAGCACCACCACAAAAAAAAAAAAATAAAAAAATAAAAAAAAAAATAAATAAAAAAAAAATCGCCAGGGGGTCAGTCGGAGTGAGGCTAGGTCAGTGTCGCGTCACCAATTGCTGGTCTGTCTCTCGTTCGCATTTGTGCGGCAGTCAGTGTCTGTCTGTCGTTTGGATCAAACATTAAAGCCAGAAAATGACAGTCTTGCCGCTCCGCCAGTAACAGAAATCAGCGAGTGGTCGCCCGGTCGGGGCTGAGTCCCTGCATCTGAGTCTGTGCGTTAGGCCGCCAGTCTGCTCGAGTTGCTCGGGCAACGCTCATTGGCGGTTGGATCGGTCGGTTTGTTGGTCGCGCACTGAGGCACAAGATGACTTGTCCGCCTGGAGTGTCGGCGCATGTGAGGTCCCCACGTGAGTCCAGTGGGCCGCGCCGTATAGGGAGGGGTAGTGACTTCGCGGTCGACACGAGAGCAACAGGAGTGAAACCACGACATCGGGCTGGCCGGGGGCGAGCTGCGACGCCGTGAGACGGGAGATCGGCGCGCCTTCCTCCGTCCGTTGAAGCGGCTGGCAGCGGACGGTTCGGGAGAGAGTTGGGGGTGCTGCTCCAGGTCTTCACCAGAAATCGCACTGTATTATAACTTAAGTGATTGGAGATATATTGTTTCATTTACTTGTTAAATTCTACTTGTTTTCTTGGTGAGGTCACCATCCGCTTTGTTTTGGGGTCGTTCCACCATTCTTCTCCGTTTGCCCTCCCGCGGGAAGGTGATTATTTGTGAATTGGGTGGTCCGTTTTTCCCTTGTGGAAAGGGGGAGGTTTAGACCAATATGCGGTTCGGGTTGTTTAGTAAACCCCCCCCTCCCCCTGTCAATCTGCTGCCTCTGTCATGGTTGTCGGATTCGGTGTTGACGAATTTATTGCTTAAAGGCCGAATTCTTGAAATATTTTATCTTGCCTCTGCATTTTATGCGTTTTAGTCATTTCAGGTTATAAGGTTGCCACCCTTCCACCGTAAGAGTCCTTTAAAAGAAAAAAACAAATTGCACTTTCGGTGGCAAATAATTTGAGTGTTGTACCATTTCCATCCCTCTTACGGGGTGCATAGTTTACGTGTTTGTGTGAGTTGTTAAAAATTTTTTGTTTAAATTAATCTGGTGCGTTGCCGATTTGCACCAGTGTAGTCTTTCAGAGGTTGTTGTGAGCGGTCATGACTACGGCCGTGTTGAAAGGAAGCAGGCAAGCTTCTCATCGCGAAGGCTCATACTGTTAATATTGTTCTTTCTGCCTCTAAATGAAATTGTCACTTGATATTTCGAGGGTGCTTTTCTGCTTATAATTTTAAATGTGTTTTTGAAAAAGCTTTTAGGAATAAAATTCACATTTGTTAAAAGTAATTTCATTTTCCATCAGTTACTTCCTGGCAACTTCTTCTACGCTCAACTAGTGTGATTAAGTGTGTTAACGTTTTTGATCAATCGCCAGTAAATAAAGCAAATTCTTTAAGAAAAGGTTTTGAAAGTAAATTTACGGTTCAGACTGTTCCATAAAATTTCGTGCGTGCAGCAGCATAAATTCAGCTTCTTCTTCTAATATTTCGGCTAAATACCGTCCAGCCATCTTCAGAGTGAGACAAGGTGACTGACGATGCACCACTTGCTCCGTCCTTTTACACCCGAGGACCAAACCACTGCGTATGTGGCCAAAGATACACAAGGCGCCAGAGACGTTGATAGGCGGCAAAGACGTGTGACATATGCGTGGAAATTAAATCTACGGCTGCGCAGTCGAGCCACACGTCACGCAGAGATGCACCGTGGCGACATCTTTGTGATTTAATTACAGAAATTGCTGGATTCCATAACTTGTCCAAGCTGAAGCCGCTATCTCTATAAATTAAATTCGTCGCCAACCGAATTTCCATTGCTACTTTCACTACTGAGACGCAGAAAGATAAAGTCGAGGCTAAAATCTCGACGTTATCGCACACCATACAGTGCCCTGCGAGAACACAGCGCGCCGCCACCGCAGCCTTGTCGGGTTGTGAGAGACGGGTGTGTGCCTGCGGCGCTCTGTGCATCTCTCCTGGAGCCCCGTTCCATTCCTTATCTCTCATACCGATCACTGCAGTAGCTTAGTCTAGGTAGTTACGTCATTTTCGGTTCTTTATCCGAATTTCCTATTCAGTAAGCTTGTGAGACCTGTTACAGAACGGTCCTCCCGCCGAGTTTTCAGCAACTGTACCGTTTTGGATTTCAGTATGGCCCTGTCTCTCAGTTAGCCGTGGTTTATTTACACCTATAATTTGTTATTTTAAACATATTGGGCGGTTTTAGCTTTGGATTTAGTGATTGTGTTACTAAAGAATAACCACAGGACGGGTCCGGTTGGAAAGTGAGTTCATAATAGACTATTTTCCTTTGTTAGAAATATGGTTGGGTTAGGTTGTTACTGTGAATAATTACAACATCCAAAAAAAAGTTTTCGGTCAATATTCTCTCAAAATACCTGTTATTTTTATGCAGTTAACAGTTTAAAGATCATTAATCAAGACATCGTCTCTGCTTATGTACTTAGCGCTGAACCGCCGATCCTGTCGCAGCAACTCAGCAACGATGTCTGCAGCAGGGGAAAGAAAGGCAATCTGCAAACCAACACGCTTCACAACAGCCCTTACCGTGTACCCGATAACGACGGTCCGCCGCAGATCAAATTTTACGTCCTTTTCCCGGTTACTTGAAAAATCCTTAAAGAAAAACATTAAGCTGTAGTAGATTCAACCTAGAAGACAAGGATAGACGTAGCAAAATTCGCCAGTCCCTGTTGTAGACACGTTTTATCGTAAAAAAAATTTTGACAATTCAACAAAGTCACACAGTTTCTAGGTATTCGTTGTGCGGTCTGCCACTCCTTGATATCTTTGCCAGAATAAATTTAAATTCTCCTGACTTTTCCTTAAATAATTAATTAATGTTAATAAAGAATCAATCCTGTTCTCATTCAACGAAATATTCCACTTTAAAACCGATCCTCCCGTCCACAATCGCCGATAAAGTTTCAAAACAGAATCCTAACACACTTTACAGTATCGATTATTTTCAAAATATCAGTGCGTGTGTACCTCTCACCGATAAAACTTCAAACCAGTCAACCATTGAAGATCGTCCACACTCTCGACAACACCCTGCCAGAACCTCTTCAAGAAGACTGAATTTTAACAAAACTTGCAAATCTCACTCATAAGTAATATTTACGATGCATGTCGTAACAACAGAGTCAACTAACTGTTTCAATTTCCAACTCGAAGTTTATTTAACAGTTGATAACCAATTGACATCCAATTACAAACTTTATCCTTCCACATTCAACATTGAACTCCCTTTTATTAAAAAAAAACAACATAAAACATATATTAATAATGGTCAGCATGATGTTTCAACGGTTCTTCCAGCCGCGGGCTGTCGACTACGATGCCAGTAGTGGCTAGCCGCGTCTGGAGTCCCCACTGGATCATCTTGCTGCCACGCCCGACATGAAAGAAAAGGAACAAAATCTTTTTATATAACAACTCTCCACTTAAAATTATTTATTTATATATATATATATATAATTATTATTATTATGTGCGATTGGACCCATACGAATCACGCAAAGCTTTTCCGATTCAATTTTTTAATTCTCCAAACTTCTCTCATTCTTTCCCCATGAATTCTCTTTCTTTCCTCTGTCCATTTTGTCCCCTGTCTCTTGCAAACTTCATTCTCGGGTTGTACTTTCCAACTATTGATTTTTTGCCTGTATACATTTCTGTTTATAACTTCTGAAGAATTTATTTGCGCATTTGCTAGATCTGTTTTGGTTTCTTGTATCCAAGGTATGGTTTTCAATTTTTCAATGTATATTAAAATTTTGTCGGAGAGTCTGGGTGTTGGGAGTCTGTGGATATGACCGTAAAATTTTAGTCTTCTTTTCCGGATGTCTGCGGCGAGGTTAGATAATTTTTCTGTAGTTTTCCGAGACTGTAACCTGTATCCATCTTCCGTTCTTTTTGGGCCAAGAATCTTTCTGATAATTTTGCATTCCTCTTTCAGGATGCCTTCCAGGTCGCCTTTTCTATGGAGTGTGAGTGTTTCGCTGGCATATAGTGCTTCGGGCTTGATTACTGTATTGTAGTGTCGTATTTTTGAGTGAATGGAGAGACACTTTTTATTGTAGATGTTGAGGGTTTTCCAGTATGCTCTTTTCAGTTTTTGCAGTCGAACTTTTTGTGCAGTTTTCTCTCCCCCTGTGGGTTCTAGGACCTCGCCTAAGTATTTAAAGAATGGAACTCTCTCAATTTGTCCATATTTTGTAGTCAGTTTTTGAGTTTCAAATTTTGAGCAGATGAATTTGGTTTTTTGGAAGGAAATTTGTAGCCCAACTTTTTCGGCGCATTCTTTGAGAATGTCTATCTGTTTAATTGCTGTGGTCTCGTTTTCTGCTAGAATGGCCACGTCATCTGCAAATGCCAAGCATGAAATTTTAATACCATCTTTAGATCTTCCTAGTTGTATAGGCTTCCAGTAATTTTGATTCTTCAGTTCTTTTTCCCATTCTCGGATGACTTTGTCTAAGACAAGGTTGAAGAGGAGTGGAGACAAGCCGTCACCTTGTCTGACGCCGGTTTTGATCAGGAAGGGCTCTGATATTTCACCCAGGAATTTTATCTTAGTTGTGTTTGTGAGCGTTTCTTTGATAAGGTTTACGGTTTTCGGATCGAGTCCTAGCTCCTCAAGGATAATAAAGAGAGATTGCCTATCGATTGAATCATAAGCCTTTGCGAAATCAACGAAGGAGCAAATGATCGGACTGTTTCTGACTGCTTTGTATTTTAGTGTTGTCTTCAAATTGAAAATTTGTTCTGCACAGGATCGGTGAGGGCGAAAGCCAGCTTGGTATTCACCAATACTGTGTTCGAGTTGTTCTTGTGTTCGTTGAAGAAGACAAGCTGAGACGATTTTATAAGTGACTTGGAGAAGGGAGATTCCTCGATAGTTGTTTATATCTGCCATGTCTCCCTTTTTATGCAGTGGATGAATTAGGGCGCATTTCCAATCTTCTGGTAGTTTTTCTGTCTGCCAAATGTCTGTGATGATTTGAGTGAGTTCTTTGAGGGAATTTGGTCCAAAATTTTTAAGTAGTTCTGCAGTGATATTATCTTCTCCGGATGCCTTGTTGTTTTTCAGTCTATGAATATGTCTTTGGATCTCCTCTAGTGTAGGTGGTGGGGATTCTGGATTTGTGTAGATAGCAGTTTCTTGAGGGAATCTTGAAGAAGGTTCAGGGCAATTGAGGAGTCCGGAAAAGTATCTTGCCAGCTCCTCACAATTTTCCCGATTTGTGAGCGCTACTTTTATATCTGGTTTTCTGAAACATAGATTTCGTGAGCCGTATCCATTGATTCTCCCAGCAAAGGTCTTATACAAGTCTCGTACATTATAGTTACGGAAATTTTCTTCAATAGACTCACACTGTTCCTTGAGGTACTTCCTCTTGACTTGTCTGATTGTTTTTGCCACTTGTCTTCTGGTGTTGTGGAAGTGTTCTAGATTTTCTGGGGATTTTTTAGTGTTATACTTCAGAAAGGCTTTCTTTCTTTCTTCCAGCGCTTTTTCACATCCAGAGTCCCACCAGGGGTGTTTTGTGTTCTTTTTCAATGGGATCAGTTCTTTGCCTTCTTTGTAATTTTTGTTCGAAATTTTTCCCAAGAGTCAGCTGGTTCCTTTTCCCACTCCTCCTTCAGATTGGTTTCTTTGATTGTTCGTGTGTCAAATTTCATCATGTGTGTTTTCTTCGGATAGAATTTTTTTGGGGTGAATTTCACTTTAATGCGTGTTAAGTAGTGGTCTGAGTCAATGTTCGCCCCTCTGCGGACTTGGACATCATGGATCTCTTTCTGTACGAAATAGGAGATGACAATGTGGTCAATCTGATATTCGCCGATCTCTTGTATGGGGGACCTCCAGGTCTTTTGTTTTCTAGGTTTTTTTCTCAAAGATGTAGACATTATTTTTAGATTACTTTGTTGGCATAGTTCAATAAATCTCAGTCCGTTTCTGTTGGTGAATCTGTGTGCTGGATATTTTCCTACAGTTTTTTGGTGTTCTTTCTCTCTGCCAATTTGTACATTGAAACCCCCATTAAGATTTTGATATCATCCCGGGGAATTTTGGCCATGACATCTTCACGTTTAGTCCAGAATTTTTCAGTTTGTAGTTGGCGTTTTTTGTTGTCTATATATATATATATATATATATAATTTCTTACCTGGCGTCACTCAAGCGGTAAAGAAAGACGATGTTTCCTGATTACACTTTTGAAACACCACAATTTCCTTGAGTGTTAGCTGAAATTGCTAGTGACTTGGCGTACCCTTTTCCGTAAATGGTTTACTTATTAACCATCGAAAAGCGTTTAAACTTTTAAGTAACAATTCAAAGGCATTTTGTGAATCCGATAGAGGAAACCTTCCAAAATTTTATGCATTTAGGCCTTACGCCCGCATCATTCGGCATCTGGGAAAACCTAGCGTAGTTTTCGCGTCTCGTATTTCAGTGAGTGTTTCTTGATTATCAGAGTAGCTCATCAGAAGATTATCTTGGCAATTTGTCACTGAACATAGTCATGTGTAGGGACTGTGGTTGTTGTGAGCGGACGCAAGGAGATTGGCCACTCTTCGGGGGCAGGTGGAGGCTTTGTCTGTTAGGCTCATCGAGCTCGAGGCGCAGGCGTCGGCTCGTAGTGGCGTTGGGGCAACTGTGGTGAGACCTATGCCTACTTCGGTGGCCTTGGAATCACATGGAACCCCTGATGTCGCTGCGTCTTCCGGCAGTGAGCATCTTACCGGTCAGCCATCACTCCAGGGTGAATGGCGGACAGTGGTGGGCTCGCGCGTGCCTGGCCGAAAGGCGAAGGTGGGATCTGGCCGCGTGGCAGCTGCCTTACCCCTTTCCAACAGGTACGGGGTGCTTCCTAGTGGTGATGACATCGTTTCCGAGCCACCACAGGATGCCTCGCCTGTTGGGCCAGTGGCCGATTCTCCGGCAAGGTCCCGACAGTCACAGAGGGCGGGCCTATTAGTTATAGGGAGCTCCAACGTTAGGCGGGTTATGGAGCCCCTTAGGAAAATAGCGGGTAGGTCAGGGAAGAATGCCAGTGTGCACTCGGTGTGCTTGCCGGGGGGTCTCGTCCGTAATGTGGAGGAGGCCCTTCCGGCAGCTATTGAACGCACTGGGTGTGACCGGCTGCAGATAGTAGCACATGTCGGAACGAATGACGCCTGCCGCTTGGGTTCTGAGGCCATCCTTGGTTCCTTCCGGCGGCTGGCTGATTTGGTGAAGACAACCAGCATCGCACGCGGAGTGCAAGCTGAGCTTAATATCTGCAGCATAGTGCCCAGAGTCGATCGCGGTCCTCTGGTTTGAAGCCGTGTGGAGGGTCTAAACCAGAGGCTCAGACGACTCTGCGACTATAATGGTTGCAAATTCATCGACCTCCGTTATTGGGTGGAGAACTGTAGGGCCCCCCTAGACAGGTCAGGCGTGCACTACACACCGCAAGCAGCTACTAGGGTAGCAGAGTACGTGTGGCGTGCACACGGGTGTTTTTTAGGTTAGAGGGACCCCCCCTTGGGCGAAACGATAAAATACCTGACGGCTTACCAGAGAGGACATTATCATCGTTGATAAAGAACGTCCGTCCTCAGAGACCAAAAACTGGAAAAGTTAACGTAATATTGGTAAACTGCAGGAGTATCCAGGGCAAGGTTCCTGAATTAGTATCTCTTATTGAAGGAAATAGTGCGCATATAGTATTAGGAACGGAAAGTTGGTTAAAACCGGAAGTGAACAGTAACGAAATCCTAGACACAGAATGGAATATATACCGCAAGGATAGGATAAACGCCAATGGTGGAGGAGTATTTATAGCAGTAAAGAATTCAATAATATCCAGTGAAGTTATTAGCGAATGCGAATGTGAAATAATCTGGGTTAAGTTAAGTATCAAAGGTGGGTCAGATATGATAGTCGGATGCTTCTATAGACCACCTGCATCAGCAACCGTAGTAGTTGAGCGCCTCAGAGAGAACCTGCAGAACGTCGTGAAGAAGTTTCGTGATCATACTATTGTAATAGGGGGAGACTTCAATCTACCAGGTATAGAATGGGATAGTCACACAATCAGAACTGGAGCCAGGGACAGAGACTCTTGTGACATTATCCTGACTGCCTTGTCCGAGAATTACTTCGAGCAGATAGTTAGAGAACCAACTCGTGAAGCTAACGTTTTAGACCTCATAGCAACAAATAGACCGGAACTTTTCGACTCCGTGAATGTAGAAGAGGGTATCAGTGATCATAAGTCAGTGGTTGCATCAATGACTACAAGTGTAATAAGAAATGCCAAGAAAGGAAGGAAAATATATTTGCTTAACAAGAGTGATAGGGCACAAATCGCAGAATATCTGAGTGACCACCATCAAACGTTCATTTCTGAGGAAGAGGATGTGGAACAAAAATGGAAAAAATTCAGAAACATCGTCCAGTACGCCTTAGATAAGTTCGTACCGACTAAGGTCCAAAGCGAGGGGAAAGATCCACCGTGGTATAACAATCATGTACGAAAGGTACTACGGAAACAAAGAAAGCTTCATCATAGGTTTAAGAGTAGTCGAATCATAGCTGATAAAGAAAAGCTGAACGAAGCGAAAAAGAGCGTAAAGAGAGCAATGAGAGAAGCATTCAACGAATTCGAACATAAAACATTGGCAAACAATCTAAACAAGAACCCTAAAAAGTTTTGGTCATACGTAAAATCGGTAAGCGGATCTAAATCCCCTATTCAGTCACTCGTTGACCACGATGGCACCGAAACAGAGGACGACCGAAGAAAGGCAGAAATACTGAATTCAGTGTTCCGAAACTGTTTCACTGCGGAAAATCGTAACACGGTCCCTGACTTCAGCCGTCGCACGGACGCCAAAATGGAAAATATTGAAATAAACGATATCGGAATTGAAAAACAACTGCTATCACTTAGTAGCGGAAAAGCATCCGGACCAGACGAGATACCCTTAAGATTCTACAGTGATTATGCTAAAGAACTTGCCCCCTTTCTATCAGCAATTTATCGTAGATCGCTGGAAGAACGTAAAGTACCTAGCGACTGGAAGAAAGCGCAGGTCGTTCCCATTTTCAAGAAGGGTCATAAATCAGATGCGAATAATTATAGGCCTATTTCGCTTACGTCAATCTGTTGTAGAATAATGGAACATGTTTTGTCTTCTCGCATTATGACGTTCTTAGATAATACAAATCTCCTTCATCATAACCAACATGGATTCCGCAAACAGAGATCATGTGAAACTCAGCTCGCCCTATTTGCCCAAGAAATTCACAGTGCCGTAGACACTGGCGAGCAGATTGATGCCGTATTCCTGGACTTCAGGAAGGCATTTGAGTCGGTTCCGCACTTACGTTTAGTGAAAAAAATACGAGCTTACGGAATATCGGACCAGGTTTGTGATTGGATTCAGGATTTCCTAGAAGAAAGAACACAACATGTCATTCTTAACGGTTCAAAATCTGCAGATGTAGAGGTAATTTCGGGAGTACCGCAGGGAAGCGTGATAGGACCTTTATTGTTTACAATATACATAAATGACTTAGTTGACAACATCGGTAGCTCCGTGAGGCTATTTGCAGATGACACGGTTGTCTACAAGAAAGTAGCAACATCAGAAGACTCGTACGTACTCCAGGAGGACCTGCAGAGGATTAATGCATGGTGCGACAGCTGGCAGCTTTCCCTAAACGTAGATAAATGTAATATAATGCGCATACATAGGGGCAGAAATCCATTCCAGTACGATTATGCGATAGGTGGTAAATCATTGGAAGCGGTAACGACCGTAAAATACTTAGGAGTTACTATCCGGAGCGATCTGAAGTGGAATGATCACATAGAACAAATAGTGGGAAAAGCAGGCGCCAGGTTGAGATTCATAGGAAGAATTCTAAGAAAATGTGACTCATCGACGAAAGAAGTAGCTTACAAAACGCTTGTTCGTCCGATTCTTGAGTATTGCTCATCAGTATGGGACCCTTACCAGGTTGGATTAATAGAAGAGATAGACATGATCCAGCGAAAAGCAGCGCGATTCGTCATGGGGACATTTAGTCAGCGCGAGAGCGTTACGGAGATGCTGAACAAGCTCCAGTGGCGGACACTTCAAGAAAGGCGTTACGCAATACGGAGAGGTTTATTATCGAAATTACGAGAGAGCACATTCCGGGAAGAGATGGGCAACATATTACTACCGCCCACATATATCTCGCGTAATGATCACAACGAAAAGATCCGAGAAATTAGAGCAAATACGGAGACTTACAAGCAGTCGTTCTTCCCACGCACAATTCGTGAATGGAACAGGGAAGGGGGGATCAGATAGTGGTACAATTAGTACCCTCCGCCACACACCGTAAGGTGGCTCGCGGAGTATAGATGTAGATGTAGATGTAGATGAAGTCAGCCTGCGTCTCTCTCGACTGGAATTACGTGAAATAAAGCGCTCACAGTATGTGAGTTGTAGCATCGAAGTCGGGTTAGCTGCCCTCTGCAACAAAAACTGAGTCAACGGCTCAACACTGAACTTAAGTTGGTAACTACGCGAACTGATAGGGCAAAGGACGTAGTTTCGTATACCGCTGGATGCGAAAACCTTTTTTTTTCCTCTTCGTGTTTGCAACACATGCTGAGACTTCATTCATCATTAAAGTTAAGCATTTTTCTGAAACATTCGTTGTAATTTACACGAAAGAGCGCGCTTTCTCAGTAACGAGTATCTCCGATTTCGTGATTTCCATATGTTTAAGAAATTAAAGATGAAATTACTGTATGTGAAACAATGACAGTGACATTTATACTACTTCCTGTCACAAATAAATCACCATTTTTTACAGAATACGTTGTGATTGCCAAGAGTGTGGTCAGACACGAATATAAGAGCACACCGTAAATTACTGTGAATGAAACTCTCTCTCTCTCTCGCTTGTGCCTCGTCCCGCGTCACGTAGGTTCAGCACGGTTAAACGGATTTGGCAAAATTAGTTTAAGGGGTGGTTGGTTGCCCTTGCTGCCACCACCCCACACACCCCGGAACGGAATTAGTGTACCCCAACTCTCTGCGACTAGTGTAATCCGCGGGAAAGTGCGAACGTGTTCAGATGTCTGCGAGCTGCGTAACTGATGCGGAACGTGGGGACCAGCCCAGTATTCACCTAGCGGGATGTGGAAAACCGCCTAAAAACCACATCCAGGCTCGCCGGCACACTGACTGTCTTCGTTGATCCGCAAGGCGGATCCCATACCTGAGTCCAGGAAGCAGTGCATTCAGCACTCATGGCTATCCTGGTGCGTCTTACTGCGAATGAAACTAGCAGCAATCTTCTTTATACTCTGGCTTGTCACAAGTATTTATCTGCGATCTAATCCCTCACAACAGTAGACAGAGATGAAAGGTTCCCACCACAATACCACTATACCACCATATATAAACATTTTGATTCATCAGATGCAAGTTATAAACTACAACGAACTTCTGTAGCTGCACTCGCCACACGCTCTCGAAAAGGCGATTTTTAAATTTTGTTTTTATGAACCAAATCGTTGATGTATCACATATGGAAGTAGGCTACTTTATCATTTGGGTCTCCAGGGGAGAGCTACAACTACATTCTATGGATCTTCTTATTCTTTGACACTCCCTTAAACAATTGTTTGGGTTTGTGGGGATGAGTTCCATCCATGCAACTAATTACAGGCAGTTTATTCCCATATGCGTTTCTCTTCTTTTATTTGTGAAGCATCATCACGAATAAAGGAAACGAAATGCATGTGGCAATAAACAAACTGCCTTCAATTAGTTGCATAGACGGAACGTACCTCCATAAATTTTGAAGCAACTAAGGAACGAAGGAAAACAGAAAAAAATGAAGAATTTTTCAGATGTTTCTATAGGTGTATTTGTACAAATATTCCGAAACGTAAAATCCAAAACAAGACGTCGATTTGAATGAGAATAAAATGACATAATGTGACATTTACGACAGTTTCCGTAACGCAGTCAGTATTCTGTCGTTGTCATGCATTCATGGAAGACTGTGGTCAGCGAAATAACGCCCTCTAACAACAGTTTCCAGCACTGTGAAGAGAGGCGTGCCTGTGTCGGCTGGTAGCCACTTCGAGTTTGTGCCACCGTGGCGCTGCAGTACGCATGCGCCGGATCTGAGGCAGACTGCTTTTCACTGATTGGCGCAAGGAGAACTGACAACAGCATTTCGGTTCGCTAGAACCGTTCGGTATCGCTTTCGAAATGCTTACTGAATAATGTTGGGGCTCTGTTTCGAAAACAAGACCGCTCGCGTACCGAACCGATCGGCAAAATGGCGAAGAGATACAGAATAGGGCCCCTGGACCGTACGTGTCGTCTTTTCGATGTATGAACGGCCGCACCCACAGGGGATCTTATAAACCCCAGGCTTCCGAAGCACCAAATCATCTTTAATGGAACCGAGGAGTGCTGCAGTCTTTGGTAGAGGGTGAAAAATCGCTTTCACTTTGTGTTTTCTGAGGACCCGTCTTATTTTTGACGAAAGGCTTCCTGCTTATGGGCCAGCTGGAGTGGCTGAGCGGTTCTAGGCGCTAGTCTGGAACCGCGCGACATCTACGGTCGCAGGTTCGAATGCTGCCTCGTGCATGGGTGTGTGTGATGTCCTTAGGTTAGTTAGGTTTAATTAGTTCTAGGTGACTGATGACCTCAGAAGTTAAGTCGCATAGTGCTCAGAGCCATTTGAACCATTTGAACAAAGGGGCTGTACAATATGGCGACCCTCCCCTGTGGTGGTCAGACATGGTTAACTGGAACTAACTGGAACCCTGATGATGAAATGCCTTGCTTCACATTCCCAAGCACTCCATCATCGGTCCACTGTCCACTGTGCTCCACAACCATGCATATTTTATGATCTGACCAGCTGACCAGGTAGTGCAGTAGTTCCTCTCGGATGGCATTTGCAGATACGAAGGACTTATCGTGATCTGCTTTGTTCACAATATGGCGATCCTCTCTTATTGTGGTTAGACATGGTCGACTGGATCCTTGATGACAAACATGCCTGCTCTCATATTCTCATGCACTCCAACATTGGATCACAAATCTGGGTATTGTATGATTCAACTATCCAGCCAAACGTAGGCCCATAATGAGGCACCATTGCAAGCTCTGTCAAGTTATGATAACACTGTCTCACACGAGTGCACAGCGATCACTCAACATCTGAAGCTGTTCACGCTCACTGCACACTCTATTGGCCTGGTAACAACACAAACAATACTGATGTGCATCTACTGTGCTGGCCATTCTACTTGCCACAGTGAGTTGTAACTCGAATCATTTACCCATCCACCAGTGCTGTGTATGTATATGAAATTGCACTATCATTCGACCATGTCAGAACTATGGAGAACAGGAAAGACCTATCTGTGTGTTACAGTGGTAAAGCCCAGTCGGGAACGATACGGAAGAGAGGGCTGAGAGAAGAAGTCACCCAATCACATGCTGGCCTGACGTCCCTCCAGGATGACAACGCGACAACAGCGGCCCCTATATGAAGAGGACATAAGCGCCGCGACGTACTGGTGACGGACAGTTCGATAGTAGCTTCAAGATTAGCGCATTCGATAGGAGCGTCAGCGCTAGACCACTTCGCCTGTACTCTCGATGCAGCACAGACTTGGGATTATCTGTACTGATGAAGATTGATTATTTTGTATGTCGCCCTTTTACTTGCGACACATCTGTGTAATTGCCAGAGTTAGGTATTGTAATTTTCGTATTGTAATAAAACTCATTAATACGACTTGTTTGTCTAGAAAACCGAGTATATAGGCTTCCTAGACATTACACTGTGAGTGATAGTTTCGTAGATCTCGCGTGGGTGACTTTGTAGAGTGTTCTGTCGTAACGGAGGTCCCGCATTCAAACCCCATCGATGACAATTTGTTTCAGCCGTTTTCACGTGAAACTATTATATGGGAGAATATTTTCCTTACATATAAAAGGACTTTTCGGAGTTTGCAGCGATGTTATTTTGGCAGCCTGCTTTCGTTTCGTTAGTTGAAAATAGATAGGTGTGGTGTTCTGTTGGTCATGTGCGACAGAACAGCCTCCACTCGTGATAAAGCAAGTTCGTGGCTTTGTAGTTTCACAGAATAAGCAAAAACAATCGGAGCAGCAGAATAAAGAAACAACTGCGGAAATATTAATAGTCCCACACAACACTTTCATGCATAATACAGTAAAGAAAAATTGTCTTAATTCAGGTACGATCCCAGGACCCTTGGTACGACGACCCACGGAAGCTGTAAAGATTAGTTACTCACAGTTATGCTTTTACTGTGCTCCCTAGTCCTATTGTTAATTTTAGTTACGCCCGTTCTGCTGGACGGCAGCACATAGTATGAGGCAAATCGCTGCTTTGGTTGATACTCTCTCGGCATACAACGTCTTGTACTGACCTGAGTGCCTGACATCTGGAGTTTCGGGTGTGTGAGCGTTACACTTTCTTTTGTCAGACCGTGTATTTGCAGTAGCATCGTTGCTTTGTTTACCGTAAGCACCAAAAACGCAATACATTACCATGCCTAATACGGTGCAGAAAACATGTCGGCATTCAGTACAACTTCCAGTCATCTCAATTGGGTAAGTACTGGTCCTGTACGCCATTCTTCCTGCAAAATAGTGGCACCTTCAAGTAACTCTGATGGTTGTGGGCAACGATCACGTATCCTTCTCTCGAAAGTGGACCAGAAAGGGTCAACAATGTTGAGATCCAGCGAGTGTGATGCCCAGGGGAGACACTGCAGCCGTTGCGGATCGTCTTCTTTCTTGCAACTCCAGCAACTGGAAACGGGTTCCGTTCAGTCTTCTGCTGGCACTGGTTCACTAAATTCTTTCACTGACGTTCACTGTTCAGTCCATCAAAATCTTTCTCTCGACCGCGGATTCAAAATACTACGGCTTTAGTGGTTCCCGGCACCGATGCACCACGTGCGGCGGAGCGGTTCCTTCCGTCCCTTTACGACGGACCTGCACCTACCTGTGAACATTGTCTCGGCAGATCGTCAGTAGGAAAGCCGAGTGAAACCTACTGTACTTTGACGACGAGAACCAGGTTGAAATTAAAGTCACTACGTTTCGGGAGGAACACGAAATGAAAGATTGGAAATTTTGTCCTCAATTAATATATTCTGAAACTTAGATGAACAAGTATCACTGCCAAGCCCGTGCTAGTCTTAACACAGTCACTCACAATCCCTTTCACTCAACGTTAGCAAGTTTATGTTGTTGCATTTCCCGAAAACGTAATAGCTACCAAAATACTGATTGTTTTTGATTGAGAATGCTCGCCAAATATTAAGTCTGTCGGTACCTAATGCAGTCACAGTTTTTAGCCACCGACCTGCTCTATACGCCACGCGGAATATATGTCTTATCTCGTCACAAAATTCACTTAAAAATTCCGAAATTTCTACACACACATCGAATAATTATGCCGTCACTTTCCAACACTTTCGATGTATGAAACACTGATAGATCCGGCAGCTTGTCATTTCCATCGGAACTACACCGCACACGTCCGATGTCTTTCATGGCTAGGCTCCGACTCTTCCCTAGAATGCTCCAAGTCTTCTCTTCCAGCAGAGAAAGGCGCGCGAAGAATATTGCTTTACCATTGGTCAGTTTACACAACAGCCAATCGCAAAACAACACTCTCCCGCGTCAGACCGCGCTTTTCATCCGTAACCAATGACAAAATAGTAAACGTCACGACTGCACTTTTTACCGACGTAATTATCTAATATGCTGAAATTTTGCTTATGCATAAAGTTATTTACTGTTGTTATTTATACCTGAATTAACTTTCCCTTTACCATAAACTTACTTTACAAATCTATTCTACAAAAGTCCCCTTTGTCCATATCCATACTTCTTCAGAATTTTCCCACACAATATGCTACTACTTAACTCGTAAAACAATTATCTCCATATTAACCTTAAACCACACTCACGCATCATTCATACTGCTAAAACAGATTTACAACATTTTACGTACATAAAAAGACATATAACACTTTATGAAAATACTAGAACAGTTTATGAAAATCATTCAATTACTTTAGTGCACTCTAGTGGGCACAATGGAAACTAAAATCACAGTTCCCCTGTCCAATACTGTCCTCTATCGGCTGATACATAAACTACGTGCGCGTCCAGTCTCGCGTCACCATCTGTCACTACCCAGCTCTGAGACACTTTTATCCCCCACTTAACCGCCTCCAAGGCAGGATCGTTACACGGCGCTACGCCACAACACGACAGTTCACCCTTCTGTTCACAAAGAGTCACGGTTAGCGCGAGGTGTGTGAACGAGGGCCTTGTCGTCTTAGAACGAGGCATCTCCATTGGGGATCAAACACTGTACCATGCAGTGGACCTGGCCAGCCAAAACAATCACATAAACTATGACAGTAACGCCGACTTGTAGAGTAACCACGGGGCCCATACAATACCACGACATGGCTGCCCAAATATCACCAAATCCTCGCCATGTTTCACTCTAGGGATGTAAACTCGGCCGGGAGCTGGAAATTGCTCTGGCATAAAGTCGAGCGCCAGCACACCAGCCGGGAACGTTAGAGCAGAGAGGGCTGCGAAGGAGATGTCAGCCGACTACACGCTGACTGACCCCTGTCCACGATGACAACGCAACGGCAGGCGAAGAGGACGCAAGCGCCGCACCGGCTGGCCGCTGCCAGTTGAACACTAGCCCACTTAAGGAACCATCGAGGCCAGTGATCAGGATAGAAGCATCTGCCGCCCGCCTAGCTACCCATATGGTCTAATGCAGGGGTCTCCAAACTACGGCCCGCGGGGCGTGAGCAGATGGTGCAGAACGTGCCCCCGAAAGGCAAAGGTCCCCAGTTCGAGTCTCAGTCCGGCGCACAGTTTTAATCCGCCAGGAAGTTTCATATCAGCGCACGCTCCATTGCCGAGTAAAAATCTCATTCTGGGAGAAAAAAATGACCAGTAAGCATGGGCTGTAAAATGTGTATGATCATTTTTGATACTGTGGAACACATCTCTTCTGCTGCAATTTCCTTTCTTTCCGTGTTTTGGGAGGAGATAGTAAGGAACAAAACAAAAAAAAGATCCAGTAAACATGGGCTCTAAAATGGATACATTAAGATCTTTGAGCACTTGTTCAGTAGAAGAGATGTGTTTCACGGTACGGAAGATGAGGAAGTATTCGTAGTTCTTAAGGTATATATTTTGAAGTCCATGTTTTCAGGGCATTTTTTTTCTTGTTTCGGTGTAAGGAAACTGTCTTCAGAGTCTGTAGAAGGAATTCAGTGACACACAGTATAGTCATATTACATCTTGAAAATTACCCTTTGATGAAGGCCCAAGTGAGGTCTTGCTGTGCTCAGCACACTGGTCTCGCATTTGGGAGGACAATGGTTGAAATCACACCTGGTCATCCAGATTTAGGTTTTCCGTGATTTCTTTTTTCGGTGCAGGCAAATGCCGGCATGGCTCCTTTGAAGCACGTGGCTATTTTCTGAGCCTGTGCTTCTAATGTTACACGTATGAAGGCGAGTGATATGGCAGCATAGAGTTCCTGTGAGGAGAATTTGCTCGCTTGGCTGAATGTTAAATGGCAGACCGAGGGCGTGCCATGACTGGACCAGCAAGGCGATCGGTACGGCACTGCCCAGCCAAGTGGACAGCGGTTGCTCGCTTAGCAAAAAAAAAAAACAGACAACCACCAGAATTGGAGGGTGTGAGACAGTCTGAAAGATGGTGTCTTACAAGTCTTAGAAAATCTATAATAAATCGCAGTTGGAGAACAGGACAAATCTCAATACACCTGTGATCACAGGAAAATTAGACACATCCAGTGAAGTACCTTAAAAACTGAAGATGTTAATATTTTTCAGTGAGTAACATGAACTTTAGTCTTAAAAACTTTAAAATCCTTCATGTGATTTCAGCAAACAATATCTCAGATGACAACACGGCACTCTATCTATCAACCCTGAAACCTGCTCACCTGTCTAATTTACATATGGATTTATTACTTATTTCTCTCTTTCCCATTATGCAAATGTTTATCAGAGCATCATATCCTCCACAATAATACAGTATCTGAACCACAAAGATAACCTTATATGCTGTCATACTTCTGTAGTTATTTAAGGAATATGTTACTATTTTTGTCAGTATCTTTATTTAAATGTTGATTGCAGTTGATTTTAAACACCATGGTAATTTAAAAGTGGCCATTCGCATTTGATTGCTGGCACCACCACTGAAAAGAGTACCAAATGTGGATCCTATCAAACAGACAAAAGTAATGGTTTAAACAATATTCAACAACAAAAATGGTTCAAATGGCTCTGAGCACTATGGGACTTAACTTCTCATCAGTCCCCTAGAACTTAGAACTACTTAAACCTAACTAACCTAAGGACATCACACACATCCATGCCCGAACCTGCGATCGTAGCGGTTGCGCGGTTCCAGACTGTAGCGCCTAGAACCGCTCGGCCACCCCGGCCGGCTATTCAACGACATTCCGGTGCCATTTACCATGAGTGGTCTTGCCTGAAAGTACATGCCTATTTGTGTATGTAGAAAACTTTATTTATATTTATTGTGAAGATCTGTGTTAACTTAGTGCAGAAAGTGGTCTACTTGACTCAAAACCATGTCTGTGGAAAACAAAGGACAATGTATTTTTGGTGGGGACTGACTTCAGCCAATGAAGAAGCAGACAGTGGCAGAAAACTGCTGCAGTGAAGTGGAGGGTTGTGTTGAAGGGAGTGATTTTTCACACTTTATGCCGAGTTCTGGAGAAAGGCAGACCTGCATTCTGGGCAGTAAATGGCCGCTAAAATACTTTAACTTTCGACGGGACCCACAAAGTCTGAATCTGTTCGTGAGCTGAACTTTAATTTTCTATTTTGCTTTACGGAATTGAGGATAGACGAGAATGAGTTACTGCTCTTTGTATTCCGTGTGTTGACTAGTAAATCGCACTGTTGAACTCTGAATTAGTTTGAGCTGACGTTTTGTGTTGTTGTGTTCTAGAAATGCACTTGGTTTCTCGCGCGTCTTGGATGACTATTTAGCTTGTGGATTCTGGTGCCATTCTCGTAACGCTCTCAACGCAACTTCATTCCATTTAATAAGGTTAGCACTCCGTCTGTAGTACAACTGTTTATCTAGTACCTCCTTCCGTAAATCTGAGTTTTACTTTTTTTGAATAAACAGTACTCAACCGTATTTTCTGGCGTCCTCTACGTCAGTTACGGAACTCTTTTTATTAATTTCTCTTTTATCTTTTACTTGATGTTGCTATTTTATTAATTCGCAGTTCTAGTTTAGACTATTTAACTGCAGGATTGGCTTCAAATGGCTCTGAGCAGTATGGGACTTAACTGCTGAGGTCATCAATCCCCTAGAACTTAGAACTACTTAAACCTAATTATCCTAAGGACGTCACACACATCCATGCCCGAGGCAGGATTCGAACCTGCGGCCGTAGCGCTCGCGCGGTTCCAGACTGTAGCGCCTAGAACCGCTCGGCCATCCCGGCCGGCTTGACTGCAGGATTACAGTTACAGGTTATTATTTGCAGCGAATTAGCTGCTGAGCATGAAAGCAAAAGGTAAGAGCGACCGCAATCAAAGACGGAAATGCTTTTCACGTATGGCATACTGGTTAGAGAGCTTCTACTCAGCAGAATATCCATTAGGTAACGCCGTAATGCTCCGCCTCTAATGATTTCACTGTCGACGGGACGTTAAACTCTGTCTTCCCTTTAAGGTGATGGAGATGACACATACAGTGATAACGGCGTGTGGTCGCGGTGGAAAATGACTCAGACTCAGAACCTGTGCCTGGAGAAGCTTTTATCGGAGTCCAACGTTCGGTCCTATTGACCAGCGAACGGGCGCCACAAGTGAACGGGTGATCGATAACATTCGAGAACAGTCGGCAGCGTCCCAGCTGAATGGGCACGTCATAGCAAAGAGGAATCAGCGTGTGTCGTTCAGGACAAAACAACACTTCTACGAGCATCGCTCTGTGAGTGTATTGGTGGGAGTGCCGCCGTTTCCCCGTTAGTTCGGAATTTCCATCTGTCATTTACACTTCTTTCAGCTCTGGCAGTGGTTGTTAATATAAAAAATGCGGAGTTGTGCCGTGGCTGGGAATCCACGTTACACTGGAGGTTCCAGTTTAACTGGCTGCGTAATTCAGTTCTCAAAGGTTGGAAGATGACCACAGTTAAAAAGACTGGTCGACAGAGATTGAGACCGATTTTTTCCTGTACCTTCCGTGATAGTTTCCTGTCTTCACCATGAATATTTGAAAAGAGCGAGCTTTTATACGTGATGTCCTCGGGTTGGTAGGTACTCATGTAGACGTCCTTTGCATTCCAAACAATGGAGCAGTAGAGTGCAATATGATTCTGTGTTCGTTTAGGCCATGTAGCCACTGAAGCTACGAAGAGCTGCAGCAAGCATGCGGTGAAGATGCACGATCTCGTGCAAGACTGTTTAGATGGTTCAAGGTCTTCAAAAAAAGCCGACTCGTCTGTGTTAAGTGAGGTGGATCTGGCTCCATCTGCAGGGAAAGTGACTGATCACATTTTTGACTTTTGGAATGAGTTACCAGAATGCAGTTCACCCTCACACTACTGTTACAGCATCATACTACACCTCAGTATTGCAGCACACTGCAGGGAGACGACCAGAACTTTCTCGGACTCTGTGGCTACTTCATCATGACAATGCGAGACCTTACGTCGTGAATAAAGCCGTGCACTTTCTGGCCCAGTTCAACATTACGTGTGCACCACATTCATCTTACAGCCCCGACCTTGCACCCGTTGGCTTTTTTTGTACCCACCAGCAAAGGCAAAGCTTCAGGTTATTCGATCTGAGAATTCTGAAGCAGTGCTCAATAAAAATGAGGCGATTCTCGAGGACCTGCAAAGATTATCCTGTTCCATGTATTCCAAGACTGGCACAGGCGCTATAAAAGTACAGTCAAGTAGGAGGGGATCATGTATATCTCGAAATGGAATAAAAAAACTCTATGAAAAAATTAGTTGATGAGGCCTGCTATACCACTTTCAATAGGACCGTGACTAGGGGAGCACTGTGGTGTTCAAACTGACCTCAGGGTTGCTGAAAGCTTTACCTTTAACTACCTGATGGGGCAGTCGTTTGTTGGCACTGCAGCAGTACATCGCATCATGCTAGGAAAGCTGAAACCTTGTGTTGCTTGGAATGATGTGAGCGACGTGTGGGTTGCTATTCTGTTATTCTGCGCAACGGATTAATCTGAGATGTACCCTTTACCCCGTGGCTCCTGCAAGATGCAATTTCCACCCCCACACTACTACAGAAGTCAGACAGACGCTCCTAACTTTCTAAAGAGAAATGCCTGAAAAACTTTCAGCAATAAATATCTTCTGGAGTCGTCCGCTGTAAGGAAATGACACAAAAATTCACAAAATTTCTTACGTAACTAGTGGGATACTTGGGTACTGGAGTAGTGCTAGTTAGTGTCAGAAAAACATGAAACTAACGAAAATTATTATTTTTTTTGCAAAAATTCCGAGAAATCACAGTGGCACTTTTAGTTATGAACTGAACAAGTTATTTCCGGGTTCTTTTTTTAATGTGAAGTTACCTCTCAAGGATAGGATTCGCTAATGAAATTTCTATACAAAGTTTAAGATTGTTATTTACTTGGCAGAATGGCCTACTCAACTTGAATAATTATCCATTAGAATGTTGCTAGGTACGGTCGAGGCTGTCGCGTGTGAAATGCAGTGAAGTGTACTGTTGTGGAGGAAATATGGGGCTCGCAAGAGCTGTAGCGCACAGTACCGTAAGCTGCAATGACTGCTGTCTGCGCCGCTCGCTGCTGACAAATAAGATAACTCTCGTTCTTCCTGGATTGACCTTCGCCAATCAAACTCTCCCTACGCCTTGATGAAGTCAAGGACTCCTATTCGCCCCTAGTCTAACTATTGGCATGGTACACCGGTCAGATAACCAGTCCACCGCGATGCCACTCAAAAATTCGCTCACAGGCATTTAACTATAACTCTGTCCATTCACACTGCACAATAAGTGTGGCGGCCAACACAGTGAACAACGCTTAATCGCAAGGACTCAATATAGAGTCGCACTCCGATTCACTCTCGACAGAGGTGCTCTCCCAGTGAAGTACTGAGGAGAGACTTGTTCCTCGCTCTTTGAGTACACGTACGAGCGCGCACACTCTCGTTACGTGTTCTCGCTCCAAGAGCGACAATGGAACGGCCCCTCTCCACGACAGACGTGAAGGGGTATATCTTTCGGTCTCTTCCATTACTCCTTCAGTACTCCTCTTCAGGAATATCGTCTGCCAATCAGCATTGCTCTTGTAAAACGGGAGAATGACGTTTTGTTTAAGGCGACCAGTCTGGAAATCTGTAGCATCGGCGTTTGGCGTTTGCTATCTCCCTGTGAAAATCTCTGAAACTGCGTGCTATATTTGAAAAGAATGCGTAGGCTGTGTGCTCCCACAGAATGTAGCGGAATTTACTTTTAAGCCAAACACGTGGTCGTTCTCCCTTTCACTCCGGCAAACGCTGTCCGCTCCACGGGTGGTCGAGGTTGACTCGTCCTCTGAAGGGACCGGCGTCCCATTGTGTGGCTTGCATCTCCCGAACTAAAAACCCCTGCGACCGTCGTCTCTTGAATGTGTGTGTGTACGCCAGCCTCGAGTATTTCAATCTCGGTACGCATTGGCGATTTACTAGTTATTTGCATATCGCTTACGTGAATTCATACAACATTGACTTTATCTTATCGAGTTTGGGTTCGAATGAAGCGTCTTGATGTGCGGAATATGATTGTGAGGGCGGAATATGTAAGTAATGAAAGTCAGGAGAGCACGACGTCGTAAAATGACTCTAGGGTAGAATGATTGCTTAAATGTCTCTCTGCAACTGCAGTTAGCCTAAGTCGTCTCCCAGGTCGCTATGGGAGCAGAAAGTCGGTGGCTGCAGTACTTTCCCAGATTCCTCACGTACAGGGAGACGTCGCAGCCTTGGGATCGACTTTTTGAAACCAAATGTACGGTGATGTAGGTCAAGATATCAGGTACCACGCCTTGCAGCCATTCACCGTTGTGGGCCCTCATTAACGAGTAATTGACGAAAAAAATTTCGGAAATTTGCATGATGCTGAATAACGTCAAAAAAATCGATTTATGTAGCCTAGTTGCGAGGTGTAATGGAAAAGTTAATAGCTGGGTGTTCGAATCTCAAGTGGAGAAAATTCATTATCAAAACAAATTTGGTAACTATTTTACTCAGATAACTGGGTTAAACGTATTTTTATTTCTATTCCTTTGTCACATTATTTTAATCATCATAATAATTGTTTTGATTTGTTTCATTTTTTCTTTATTATGTTCTTTTTCCAAATTGGATTTTTGTGAATATGAATTTGATTATATTTATCCATTACAACATTCAATCATTTGAAAATTCTGATCTATCAGTTAAAAAACAAAAGATCAAATAATCTATTTATATTCACTGTGCAGTGATGTGAAAAATGTATTTTTCGTTATCAGATGTGCAATTTTTTGCATGGTAATCGTCCTACAAACATTTAAAACATCGTCTATACACCTACTGCATTATGAACAAAATAACACAGATGAAGATTTAAGAGAAAGAAGGGTTTATAAGTATAACGAAATTCAAACAAAGTGAGAAATAGATATAATGACCGCAATAATGTGGGCGCGAAAATACGGTGATAACAGAAAAGAAATTAAATAAAAAATAATGCACAAAATTTATTGAAACATATGAAGAAACATGCCACATGGAAAAAGACTGATAGGCAGAAAAATGATAGCAAATAAAGAACTTGATATTATGATTAAAATGATGTGACAAAGGAATGGAAGTAAAAAATTACATTTAAATCAATTAACTGAATAAACATGAAGATAAAAGTCAGATTTGAAAATAAAAAAATCATTGCACCGGTGAGAATTCTAACCCAGAAGCTTCTGCATGTGAAGTTACTACCGTATTTATTACACCAGGGACATGTTTTTAAGGCTGTCGATAGTCACACAAATATCTGAATTTTTTTTTCTGTCAGTTACTCACAGATGAGGGCCCACGAGGGTGAATGGCTGCATTGTAAGACACTTGGGTTTTTACATACAAAATAGTATACATGGTTCAAAAAACCGCTAGCATCGGTGGAGACCTCCCCTTCTTAATGCCAGTTCATGAATCTTCGAAAGTAGGCCTTCACGGGGTAATTTGCGTCCATCTTCAAGGTTTTAGCAATTCAGTTGTTTTTTTCTTTTTTTTTCAATGTCTACGTGACGCTTGCCCTTGTGAAACTGTGGCCACTCGTGTCGCCTTTCGTTATATCACGTTCAGCGTCCCGTGTCACTCCCACCTGGTACAGGTCGCACACGCTTTAGCGGTATCCTAAGACGAATCGCAGGAATGTCTCTTCAGTAATCTCTTTTGTGGGTTAGTTAAATTTTGTCAGTATTCTATGAGTGTCTGAGCAATTTGTCTGGAAATTCTGCTCGCAATTTTTTCCCCACATCTTCTGTACTGGCCACAATATTATGCGAAAACGTGAGCTTTATTCGCATTTCTTTCATTATTTACACCATTTTTGGGGGTTACCTGTCTGAATCTGTTGAAACGTAAACCCTTACACGACCGCTTTGTCATCCATCTGGGTGTGCGACTCTTAGGAAGCTCTTTCTTAGGAAACGGGGAACATATCAAGTTCGTGTCACATATTAAGGCCCATTGTCCCTTGGAGGTGCAAACATTGTAGGCTTCTAAGTCACTTCAGTCAAAAGATACGGCCATTGGTATCACGTATTTTGACACTCGAAAACTCACTTCCCGTTGACCTAGAATCATAAAATTTGGAAAGAAGCAAGAATTCACAGTGAAAATAAAGAACAACTCAGTAAATTTTTAATTTGTAATTATATACCGCGAAAAAATATTTTTTATCATTTATTAACCGTCTGCCTGTTTGTCTGTACGTCTCTTAGGATCCTTTTCTCTGGAAAAATTTGACGTATCAACTTCAAATATATGTCACATACTAGCATCTATGGTCCCTTGAAGACGTAAAAATGGTAAGCTTCTACGTCAATGTAATCAAAAGATTGCGTTATCTACATAACATATTTTGATACTCGCCAACCCACTCATCAAAACGTAGGGACTACTTCCCGTTTACCTACAATCACGAAATTCGACAAGAAGCAAGGTTTCGGACTACGAGTGTAGTAAAAAATCTGAAACTTTTCAAATTGTAATTATATCACAAACCAAACAAACACATCAAAAAACGTTTCGCATCAGCCCGGTTCCCAGAACTCCTGAAGACAGACGTCGACTGTAGACGTTGTACTACAGACACAGTCACTTTGACTGTTCAGAGATGTCACTAAACCCTCCTAAAGATGTAAACAACGATGCATGGGCAGCGCCGACAGCCGATCAGTTCCAGTCATTCCGCCAGGAAGGAGGTACACGGCTCGTGTTGTGTGTCGTTCAACCTTGCCTAGACGGTCAGTACCGCGGTTCGATCGGGTCCGCATTGTTAGGCCGGGTGCACACACGGCGGATTTTTCCGCCGCGGTCACTTGACCGTCGCCGCCCGCATAACTCTAGCGTTTACACACACGGCGGTGAAATCTCCGTCGTCAGGAGCTTACTGTGTTGCAGGCTACTCGCTTTGCGGTGCGCTTGGGCATTTAAACGAGTCAGACAGTTTTTTACTGACAGTGCTCGTTCATTATCAAACCAGTTCACACAAGTTTACTACTTTACTTGAAGTATTTGTTGCTTTTAAGCACACGGAGTCGTCTGAAATGAACAGAGTGCGAAATATATGTTTATTGTTATTACGTCGACGAATGAAAAGGAGAAGAAATAATAGATTAATTTGGATTCATCCAATCAATGAAACAAGAAGGGAGGCTGGAGCTTTCTGCACGTTGTTTGAAGAGTTGAGGCAGGATGACACGAAAATGTTCAGTTACTTCAAAATGTCGGTGTCTGCCTTTGACAGGCTCCATGGGCGGTTGAAAGATACTATTCAGCGGAAAAATACCAAAATGAGGAATTGTATTCAGCCTGTAGAAATGCCGGCAATAACACTGAGGTAAGTTTGGGATAATCATTTTCAAACTAAAGTAACGGTATTTATTGACAAAATTCCGAAGAAAGATACAAAACACCTACATTACCAAAACTAACACACATTAGTCGGCAGTATAGTATTATAAATTGATGTCCATTGTAGTGGACGAATTCGAATTTACTGAAGAACTCCTTTCAATATCTCCTTCAAGGCTCACAGGAAAATATTCATAATGTTCAGCTGCAGATTTTTTTTTTTTCCTTTGTGGGTTGGGAAGGTGGAGTAGGTAGTTCATCTACGGTAGACACCGAGGGAATGGATTGTGGGTCGTAATTTGGGAGATCTAGAACTTTTGAGGGATACAAAGGCAGAGTTCTGAACGCAGAATGCGTTCGCCCTGGCTGGAGTACATAGTGCATTTTGAGTTGGAATTGAGGGAATCGTTGGTGGGGCATAATATGGGACATGTGGTGGTTGTGAGTACCGTGAAGTGGTAGAAGTGAAATGTTGTTGAGGTGGCAGTGGGTTGGTCTGTTGTTCGAGATGGTATGGCGTTGATGCTGGATCTGGGAAACGGATTGTGTGATTGCGTGGTGTCACTTTGATAGTGGTGAGGCGCGACCTTCTGATTCTTAATACTGGAAATCACTCTAAGAACTTCCATTTGAAACTGTAGCCATTCAGTATTATCAAACTTCTCAATATGTGGTAGCAGACTGTGGTAGAAGGACATTTGGGAGTTTGGTTTCTCAGGTTCTATTTTTTCCAATGCCTTTAAAAGCCTCAGATCTATTTCGTCCATTTTCTTGTACTTCTTTCGAGGTTGAGTGGCGGACAGAGGTTTTTCCTTTGTTCCAATTGTTACGTTTACTTCATGTTCTGTGCTCTGGCGAGGTTACGAAGGGGCATCAGTTTCATCCTTGTTCTTTTCTTCTACGCTGAAACTCTCTGTAGTCTCCGTTGTTTCGTTGGAGTTCGTCATGAAATATGTACTTTTTTTTTTTTTTTTTTTTTTTTTTTTTTTTTTTTTTTTTTTAGCTTGTGATCCACTAGTTCTGATTTATTTTGTCCTTTTTTCAGCCTTGGCGAAAGCGTCACGTAAATGTTTCCATCGTTTTTTCACTTCCTTACCTAAAAATGAAAATAATTAACGCCTACATTAGCTACGATAAAATACGCAATAGTTATTTTACATTACTAAAAAACTGTCAATAATAATTCGTTAGCTCTTCACATTTTAAATAATTTTTTTTCAGGTATCTAGCAAGTGGATGTATATTTTCACCGACCTTCATTATTCCTTCAGAGTAGGAATCTCAACCGCAAGAGTGATAGTTCGAGACGTTTGTCGAGCACTGTGGAATGTTGTGCAGAGCGAGTGCATAGCTCCCCTTACAAATGAAATGTGGGAGTCAGTATCAAATGGATTTGAGCATGCAGCAAACTTTCCTCATTGCACTGGGGCAGTAGGCGGAAAACATGTCCGCATTGTGAGTCCAATAGAAAGTGGACCTATGTATTTTAATTATAAAGACTAATACTCAGTTGTGTTAATGGGCATTGCAGGTACGAAGTACCGATTTGTTTATGTGCATATTGGCAGCTATGGAAAAGATTGTGACTCATCGGTTTTTAAACATATTCAACTGTGGAAATCTGTTGAAAGCAGTTCAAAAAATCTACCTGACGAGAAGTTCCTACTAGGGACAGAAAGCCCGAAAGTGCCACTTTTTGTTGGTGATGCAGCATTTGGACTACATAAACATCTGCTAAGGCCTTATTGTGAAACACATTTAACACTCGACAAACGAATATTGAAATATAGATTGCGCCGAGCAAGCAGGTACATAGAATGTGCTTTCGGCATTCTTACTAACAAATGGAGAATACTCCATCGACCATTAGATGTCCAAGCACATTTTGACAATGACACTGTTAAAGCCTCCATTATTCATCATAATTATGTTAGGGATAGAGATGGAGAGAACGTCAATTATAGGGCTGGAAGATATTCAGGCAGAAAATACTGTAAGAGGAGGCCTCAAAGCAAACAGTGTGAGAGACATTCTGCGTAAATATTTTGTTTCAAGTGTAGGAAGCGTTTCCTGACAGAAGTCCGTGATATAAGGGCATTCTGAACGGCATAATGTCGAAAACAGATAACTGTGGAATCGACCGCCTCCACAATGAACACAAGTATATCAGTACACGACTTGTTTTTCGTTATTGTATTATAAGAAGTAAGTTGCAAAAATAATAATACTTTTAAAAAATGTGACGCCGGCCGGTGTGGCCATGCGGTTCTAGGCGCTTCAGTCTGAAACCGCGTGACCGCTACGGTCGCAGGTTCGAATCCTGCCTCGGGCATGGATGTGTGTGATGTCCTTAGGTTAGTTAGGTTTAAGTAGTTCTAAGTTCTAGGCGACTGATGACCTCAGAAGTTAAGTCGCATAGTACTCAGAGCCATTTTTGAACCAAAAATGTGACATTGTTTCTGTTTTTCAATAATGTTCGTTTTTATAAAATAAAACATTTGTTAATAATAGCCCACCAGGTTGTCACGATAATAAAAAAATAAATAATTAATTAAGTCAGGAAACGCCTCCAATGTGAAGATCCTGTTCCACGGCAAAGAGTGAGCGCCATCACTTCTAGAATCTATAAATCGACTTTCTTCTAGTACATATATGAGAAAAAGCGTGTACTTACCAGTATCATTCCTCTCCCTTTCGTCCAACACATCAAAGTCCCTACCAATTCCCTTGCAAACTTCATGCCAAGCGTTTCTGCTGGCATCTCCGTCTTTGTATATGTCGAGGGTTTTGTTCCACAGAACAGGCCTTTCTTGAATTAATGAAATTAAAATTTCATTATCTACATCTAGATTACTCACGTCTGAAACAAGAAACCAGTTAACAGCAGTGAACACCACGACTCGACTCTATTCACGCGGAACAAGCAGCTGTCAACGGTAGAAAAACCGCCTCGTGTGTAAGCATGCATTTGGTCAAGTGCGCCACTACTTTGGCCGTGGCGGTAGAATTGCCGTGGCGCCAGTGGCAGCCGGCGGTCACACAGTTACCGCCGACGGTAGATTTACCGCTCGGTTTTTTCTTCCGCTTAATGTGCAAGCTCTGACTTACTCCTGTGCACCACTGCGGGAACGGCGGAAACGGTCAATTGACCGCTGCGGAAAAATCCGCCGTGTGTCCAACCGGCCTTACTTTGTGCCAGGAAGGGCTCTCAACAAGGGAAGAGTCCAGGCGTCTCAGAGTGAAACAAAGCGACGTTTTTCCGACATGGAGGAGATACAGAGAGACACAAATTGTCGACGACGTGCCTCGCTCAGACAACCCGAGGGCTACTAATGTAGTGGATGACTGCTACCTGTGGACTATGGCTCGGAGGAACCCTGACAGCAACGCCACCATGTTGAATAATGCTTTTCGTGCAGCCACAGGACGTCGTGTTACGACACAAACTGTGCGCGATAGGCTGCATGACGCGCAGCTTCACTCCCGACGTTCATGAAGATGTCCATCATTGCAACCGCAACATACAGCGCGGTACAGATGGGCCCAACAACATGCCGAATTGACCGCTCAGGATTGGCATCACGTTCTCTTCACCTATGAGTGTCGCATATGCCTCCAACCAGACAATCGTCGGACACGTGTTTGGAGGCAGCCCGGTCAGGCTGAACGCTTTAGACACACTGTCCAGCGAGTGCAGCAAGGTGGAGGTTCCCTGCTCTTTTGGGGTGGCATTATGTGGAGCCGACGTACGCCGCTGGTGATCACGGAAGGCGCCGTAACGGCTGTACGACACGTGAATGGCATCCTCAGACCGATAGTGCAACCATATCAGCAGCGTATTGGGAAGGCATGCGTCTTCATCGACGAGAATTCGCGCCTCTATCGAGCACATCTTGTGAATGACTTTCTTCAGGCCGGCCGTAGTGGCCGAGCGGTTCTAGGCGCTTCAGTCTGGAACCGCGCGACCGCTACGGTCGCAGGTTCGATGTCCTTAGGTTAGTTAGGCTTAAGTAGTTCTAAGTTCTAGGGGTCTGATGACCCCAGCAGTTAAGTCCCATAGTGCTCAGAGCCATTTGAACTTTCTTCAGGATGACGTCATCGCTCGCTTGGAGTGGCCAGCATGTTCTCCAGACATGAACCCTACCGAACATGCCTGGGATAGATTGAAGAGGGCTGTTTATGGACGACGTGACCCACCAACCACTCTGAGGGATCTACGCCGAATCGCCATTGAGGAGTGGGACAATTTGAACCAATAGTGACTGATGAACTTGTGGATAGTATTTGAATACGGATGCCTGTATTAGTTTCTTTGCCGCTTCAGTGTATGATCTTGCGTTCGGACGGATTTGTAACTTATTTTAAAGTTTCGGGTGCTTTCTGATTGGCGGGTAACTCTTCTGTCTTTCTCAGTTGTTTCGTCTCTAAGTAGTGAGAGTTGTTCGCTGTTTTTGGACATAGTGTACGTATTTTAAGATATTCTGTATATGTGCATTAGAAGAGCCCGGCGCTCGCTATACTCAACCATAGTGTATGGTATCGTGTTCAGATCAGTGGCTGACGTCGGGGTTTGAGTCTTGTCACCCGGGGCGCTGCAGAGGAGCGGGCCGATTATAATTCACAGAGCCACCTGATTTGCTTATTGTATTGCTGTAATTCTTACGTTATTTTTTAACTAGCTGTCAAATCCGGCATTGCCTGCGTACACGTTTTTGGCGGATTTCTATCAGAAACGATAACAAAATATAAATAAATCAATAAATCGGCGAGCTGCGAGTAGGTTTCGCACACTGACGGTTCCGTGCAAACTTAATTATGTGTATAGACAGTTCAGCCATCCCAGGAATCAAAAATCTTGACGATTTTTGTCCGTTATCGACACTCATACTGGCAAAGATGTCGGTCCTAGGGTTTACAAGATTTTCGAGAATGTTTTAATTTTAAGTTTAGATTCGGATAACAAATGACAAATTTTTTTTCGCATGATAGCGTTAGAAATTCACAGTCTTTTACTTTTCCCGTGAAACCCACCATCTTTTGCCAAATTTCGTGATTCTACGTCAAGGAGAAGTACGCTTCAAGTTTTAATGATGGATTTTAATTTTAATAATTAACAGCCTCAGTTGCACCGTTTGCCTAGAATTTACCTAGGTTTCAGTCGGGATAGCCCAACTTTCTTCAATTGGTTCAAATGGCTCTGAGCACTATGGGACTTAACATCTATGGTCATCAGTCCCCTAGAACGTAGAACTACTTAAACCTAACTAACCTAAGGACATCACACAACACCCTGTCATCACGAGGCAGAGAAAATCCCTGACCCCGCCGGGAATCGAACCCGGGAAAACCTTCTTCAGAATAACAGTAACTACCGTCTTTCCATAGTGGGCATAGTCAAGCTAAAACTACAAATCCATAAATTATAGTCAGACTATAAAACTTACCAGGAACTGCCTCGGCCCCTCTTCGCGACTGCGATGCGGCAGCCACGAGTGCTGAGTTGAGTTGCAGTACAGCACTCGTGGCTGCCGCATCGCAGTCGCGAAGAGGGGCCGAGGCAGTTCCTGGTAAGTTTTATAGTCTGACTATAATTTATGGATTTGTAGTTTTAGCTTGACTATGTCCACTATGGAAAGACGGTAGTTACTGTTATTCTGAAGAAGGTTTTCCCGGGTTCGATTCCCGGCGGGGTCAGGGATTTTCTCTGCCTCGTGATGACAGGGTGTTGTGTGATGTCCTTAGGTTAGTTAGGTTTAAGTAGTTCTACGTTCTAGGGGACTGATGACCATAGATGTTAAGTCCCATAGTGCTCAGAGCCATTTGAACCAATTGAAGAAAGTTGGGCTATCCCGACTGAAACCTAGGTAAATTCTAGGCAAACGGTGCAACTGAGGCTGTTAATTATTAAAATTAAAATTAATATTTACACAGTTGCTGACAGGGCCGCGAAATGTTGAAGATATTTAATGAGTGAATTTGCGAGTATCAAACGACATAAACGGCCACATTGACTTAGAAGCTTAAAGTTAGTACTGTATATCCCCCCAAAGGGATTGTAGTAGACCGCAGTATGTGATGTAAATTTAATGTGATAGGTCTAACCGTTTCTGGGGAAAAGGGATCTAACAGATCCAAGGGTAGACAGTCGGAATACAAATGACAAAAAATATTTTTCGTGTGAGATCATTACAGATTAACAATTTTGGGAATTTACCCTTTACTTTTATTGTGAAACCTTGCTTCTTACCGAATTTCATGATTGTGGATGAAACGGAAGTACCCTATAGGTTCGTTGAGTGAGTTTGCGTGAATTAAAGTACTTGACATAAATGGCCGCTTCTTTTGGTTACACTGACTGGGAAGCTTACTTGTCTCACATCGCCCACGGACCCTCGGCCTCAGTAAGTGACATAAATGTAAACTTCAGTCGTCTATCCGTTCCTTAGGAAAATGAGTTTCAACAGATGAACAGACAAGAAAGTGATCCTGTAAGGGTTCAGTTTTTACAGACTGAGGTACGGAACAGCAGAACGAAATGTCGCAATGTTCATGTGTGTGTGAATTCTTCAGGGACCAAGCGAAATGTCTGCAATATATTACTGGAACGATTCGTGAAAATACCTTTGAAATTATGAAACAGTCGTACAAAGAAACACGCACGATACGCAGATGTACGACTACAGTATAGTGGACAGCGTTTGTACCCTCGGCTCAGATGCTTCGCGTGTCTACAGCACGATTTCCTAAACATGGCAACGCTTCTTCATAGCTGTACAGACGGCTATACCTTAGGCCTACAGCCGTTTGCACTTTGCAGTTGAAAATTACCGAGTGGGTTGTCAGGTGACAGGGATTTACTTAACTCGACTGCAGGAGTTTTTCAGTAGTAAAGAATAAATGTGTTAAAACTCCACGCATGATGCGATATTTTGTCACCCATCTCGGTATTTATGACGTCACATCTCCTGAACTATGATAGGTGGGATGTTGTTAGACCCGCAGCGATTGTTGCTTGAGAATATCTGTAGTTCTCACACTTGATGTCTTCAGAACAACACGTGAAAAGTGGCATGAGTCCCCTCTCATATTTCTATCTTACTAGCAGTAATTCGATGTTCCTCTCTAATTTCATGTGGTGAAAAGTTGCTATTCCTTCACACGCGAAGTTCCCACGCAGCGTCTCTCGTCACCCGGGTGGTCTGGTGACAGGTGGGTTTTCTGATCTTGAAAGGGTTAAGCCGACGGGTGTGAGGGAGTCGAGTGGATGCTTTCCAGACGCCGACATTGTCATAAGAGCGGCGGCGACACGGCCACAGGGGCCTGAAAGAGCGGCTTGGGGTAGAGATTCCGTTACTTCGCAGAAACTTAGTGAAAACACTTTCTGACGAGCTACCAGCGAGGCGTGGGAATGACTTGTGTTCCCAGACAGCCTTGGCGGGCAAATTCCCGCGTTTTCTGCAAAATCGTAACTGTGATTGGCTTGCTCAGGGCATAGCTCCATGACGTAGCAAAATCGGCGCAGAAATTGGCGCCAAGTATCTCCATTGGTGGAACAGTAGTGCTTCGGCAATAGAGTGGAATTTTCCGCCGGTTTTCGAGTTGCTGATTGGAACGTTTAACCACGGCCACTGTCGTGGGGGCGGGAATGTTCTGTGTTCGGCTTGTACGGGTGCTCTTGAGAGGGTCGGCTCTCGCCTTTCGGTCAGAGTAGGTTACAAGATTGAGATCTCGCTGCTCTGGACAGCCTGCCTTCCGTTGGCTGTCTAATATACTTCCATTTAAGTGTAACTGTTTGACGAAGTTGCTGAACTTTCGACTTCAACGTAACTTTCCGAGTACAGTTGGTAAGTGAGCGTTCTACGTACAAGCGGCCTATGTTGTTCGTCTTGAGCAGTTTTGGCTAAAGTTGACTGTGTCGGAGTTATTGTGTGACTTCGCTTGTTAAAACCACTGTACCGTCAGCGATTGTGTGGCGAGCCTTCTTCGTCTCCCTCAGAGGCGCATTTGTATTGATAGGAAGTCTTTAGTCTGGAATAACCAGACCAGGATAATTTGTTTTGGACTATACTCGCGACATTATCATCACCACGACGGGACGTCGAAGCATCCAGCCATCGCTTCCGGTACGCCAGATCGTGTCCTTGCAGTTAAGAAGACAGCTTGGTAATGTATGTCTGCAGCACCGGCAGACTAGGGAATTTTGCTATGTGACAATCAGAGCTCAGCAGAGTGCGCCTGTTCCCGTCTTTTCTTACGTGGTTCTGTCTTGGATGTTCATTGCCTGAGTTCTGACTACTGTAGCAGCAATTAATGTTGGGTTGGCTGGGTGTTTCTCTTAAGATTTGAGTTGCAAGGAATTGGCTCCACATACCACTTGGTCATAAACGTGACAAGCTAGTTTATGGACAATTTCACCATCAGAGCATTTATTTGAGTATTGAGTTTGACGTATTGTAAATGTTTCATGTGTTTTGTTTATTATTTTGAGTTTAGTCATAATAAATCAAATTGTTATTTTGGACAGAACTGTCATTCTGTAGATCGGTAAAGCAACCCGTTCATTTCTCACTACGTTAATGAAACTTTCCTTTATCAAATTGATTTCTATCAAATTAAATTGTTGCAGGTGCCAAACTCTTTTCTACTCCACTTGCAGGGTCGATTACAGTCAGTTCGCGTTTCCTTTTTAATCCATGTGCAACAGCAACAGTCGGAGTTACAAAAGGGGGAGCTTAGAGCATCATTTCCATATGAAGATTCGAGAAGAATTTAGTGTTAAATACACAGCTAGCCCCGGCACCTCGCACACGAATCTCGTGAATACTTGTATGTAATTTCGGATTTATGGAACCTTCGACATCTTTTACGGTTATCTCTTCTCTGTGTTGTTCTTTCAGTTGACTGTGTACAAGATTTGATTATCTCTCACACTCTGTAGTCTATATCTCTCACATTCTATAGTTCTGCTCTCCAGGTCACGAACTATTTTCTGCCTCTGAAATGTATCACCAGCTGTGTCTGCATAGTTGTGGTCGTCTTAACTCTGGCGCGCATCGGTGTCTTCAATGGAGGCATTATTTTTTTTAATCCGGAAGTGTAACCTTTCTGAAGTATCATTTTCTGTCCCATTCTAGTCACAGGAAATGCAACGGCGTCGGAGGACATGTTCACTGTGGCGGGATCTGTTGCAGACCGAAGCCCGAGCCCACAGACCTCCACTCCGAGGAGGCTGAGCCGTCGCTACACAGGCCGTACTGTCGCACGCCAGTGCTGAGCGCCCAGGAACGATGCTACGTGTGCTCTTGAGAGGCAGCTGACGGCTGCATGTGGCTCGCAAATCACACGGCTTGTTTACCAGATGGACGCGCGTAAAATTCCTACGTTAGCTCTATT
This sequence comes from Schistocerca americana, assembly GCF_021461395.2. NCBI lineage: Eukaryota > Metazoa > Arthropoda > Insecta > Orthoptera > Acrididae > Schistocerca > Schistocerca americana. The sequence continues at coordinate 202,424,129 of NC_060127.1, forward strand.
AAAACGCATACTTCCTCCCTCGTCAGCATGCTAGTCATGTCATACATCCATCAACTTGTCATACGGAAACAAGGAAAGTACCATCTCCAGTGCATAAGGACATTGGCTAATAAAAGCCGCGCGGGGTAGCCGCGTGGTCTCAGGCGCCTTGTAACGGTCCACGCGGTTCCCCCCGTCTCGGGCTCTGTAAACACCCGTCTGTCAGGTAAGTGTGTACTCGATGATTACAGCCCCTCACAAATACCCACAGCTAACTTCGTTATGACGCTGAAGTCTCGATTTTACACCAAGCATGCGACAGGGTGGGGATCGCGTAAATCAAAGTGCATTTAGATGAATGTGTCTACCTTCATCACACATGAGATGGAAGTCCTCTGATAGCCGACGGGTTCACCGTTAACGGTCGCAAGTAGACAGTGCTTTAAACCACATACCAAACACGTAGCCGCATACGACTAGAACGCTGGCTATATCACGTGACTAAAGCATCCAAATAGAATACTGGAAAAAAAATCTACCTTCAGCAACTTGTCCTTCTCTAGAATAAATGAGTCAATGTTTGAATCGTACCTAGTTGACGCTCTGTCTCAATCGATCATTCTGTACACCCACATTTAACACAGATGTGAGTAAGTTTAGACGTGAATGATTCTCTGTCCTCCTGAAAAGCATCAAATACAGTATTCAACTCGCGTGTATCACTGCTACCTCAGTAGACATACACTATAATACGAACTCAACGAGAAAAAAATTGATTGCCTTCCTTATTCGGCTCGCTTCGAGGTCATCGTTTTCCTGCATTCCTCTTGTTGCCACGTACTTGACTTCATGTACAAATTCCCCCCTGCGAACCAGAAGATAAGCAAGCACGTTCTCATTTTCACCGCATTTCTGTGTATATTAGGTTAGTTTACATCTATACGCTAATCAGTTTTCGCATTTCTTTCGATTTTATGTCAGATCGATCCATGCGACCGCGACATAAGTTATCGTTCTGTGTTCTACAATTGTCTCTAAATATAACCAAGGCGTATCCAGTCACCTCCACGATCGGAAAGCGCTTGCTCTGTTTTCTGTATCTCTGTGTACATGCGCACCTCGCGGAAGGCTCCCAGGACCGGCGCTAGAGTAGGGTCAATGTTCCAATGTGGATCCGCCGCGAGTTATATGGAGAGCGGTGTTCAGACGCGGATCCACAATACGCCGCGCACGGTGTAGTGTTTGAAGGTGGATCCGCCTCGCGCAAGGTAGGAAGCTGTATTTGAATGCAGATCCACAGTATTCAATACCCGAGTTTGCGTTCGAGTGTGGATCTGCTGCGTACTATATATCCGGAGCTGTGCCCCAGAGGCGGATCCACCATACGCAGCATCCGTGATAGGGTTCGCGGGTGGACCAAGCACGCGTTACGTCCGGACAAGTATTCTATGCTCGAAGTTTGGTCCACCAGCCGATGGCACCGGGTCCTGGGAGTCGTGCGCGAGGTCCGCATGTACATAGAGATACAGAAAACACAGCAAGCGCTCTCCGAATGTGGAGGTGACTGGATACGCCTTGGTTACATTTAGAGACAATTTTAGAACACAGAACGATAACTTATGTCGCGGTCGCATGGATCGATCTGACATAAAATCGAAAGAAATGCGAAAACTGATTAGCGTATAGATGTAAACTAACCTAATATACACAGAAATGCGGTGAAAATGAGAACGTGCTTGCTTATCTTCTGGTTCGCAGGGGGGAATTTGTTCATGAAGTCAAGTATGTGGCAACAAGAGGAATGCAGGAAAACGATGACCTTGAAGCGAGCCGAATAAGGAAGGCAGTCAATTTTTTCCTCGTCGAGTTCGTATTATAGTGTATGTCTACTGAGGTAGCAGTGATACACGCGAGTTGAATACTGTATCTGATGCTTTTCAGGAGGACAGAGAATCATTCACGTCTAAACTTACTCACATCTGTGTTAAATGATAACAGAGGGTGGACGGGGTGATCAATTGAGACGGAGCTGCAACTAGGTACGATTCAAACATTGACTCATTTATTCTAGAGAAGGACAAGTTGCTGAAGGTAGATTTTTTTTCCGGTATTCTATTTGGATGCTTTAGTCACGTGATATAGCCAGCGTTCTAGTCGTATGCGGCTACGTGTTTGGTATGTGGTTTAAAGCACTGTCTACTTGCGACCGTTAACGGTGAACCCGTCGGTCATCAGAGGACTTCCATCTCATGTGCGATGAAAGTTGACACATTTCTCTAAACGCACTTTGCTATAAGCGATCCCCACCCTGTCGCATGCTTGGTGTAAAATCGAGACTTCAGCGTCATAACTGAGTTAGCTGTGGGTATTTGTGAGGGGCTGTAATCATTGTGTACACACTTAACCCGACAGACGGGTGTTTACACAGTCGGTGACGGGATGACTTGTAATTTTCACATGTTGGACGCTGCTGTTATACGTATCTGCTTGTAGGATGTACCGGCTGCTAATACTATCATTTTTTATATGGACCTGATGGAGTAATAGTATTATTTCTGACTCGTGATCTGGTGTGATCATTGGGCACTAGATGTGTCCGCAGGGTTATATTGGGCTCGTATCATAGAAAAGAAAAGTTTTACGATTGGGGTAGAGATAGCTCAGCGTAGGGTGATTGGGGAGACGGATGTATGTCTGACAGGACGGAAAAGTAAGCGATCTAAGGTTACTGCCTGTTTTTAAGTGCTGAACGTTCTAGTTTTAGGAGTGTGTGTGTGTTTATGTTCTCTCTCTCTCTCTCTCTCTCTCTCTCTCTCTCTCTCTCTCTCTCTGTCTCTCTCTCTCTCCTACCGGAACCTTCGATGCACCATCATGGACTCTAGAACAATACTTTACACATGATAGATTGGATGATTTGCTTAAAAATCTATCGAACTACGTTGTATATATATATATATATATATATATATATATATATATATATATATATATATATATCGCTCCGTTCTTGTTCTTCTTAACTGTATGCCATTAAATTAACGCACTTTGAGATCTGTTACTGTAGATCGATATGGTGTGCTAAGCTCCAAGACTTGGTTACATATCGAGAAATGTGGTCCACTTGGATGGGTTAGGACTAGGAAAGCTCTATTCAGTCAGGAGAGGTGGAGTGTAGCTGTATTCGTCTGCTCGGTTGAGGAATAATTGGGTAGCGATGTTGCGGGATAGGTAGGTCAATGACGAGGTGAGGATGGTCTTTTAACGTAAGAGGACTAGATAGCTCTGTGACCGCCACACGCAGAGAGATTGATCGAGTACTATGCGCGAGGTCTTAGAAATATGTATAGCATTGTCTAGTATAATTTGATCGTCTTTATGTGTTCGAGAATTAAGTGTGAATAGACGTGCTGAGCAGTCATCTATGAATGGCCGCAATGATACTTGCAAAGTAGAGGATGTATGGTTTACCTATGATACTGAAATTAAGAAAACAAGCTGTCACATGATTGGCCAGTGTTGGACTTACTGTAAAATTTTTCGCGACATCAGCTGTGATGGATAATATTACAGTAGATCGGTGGTGTCTTATCCATCGGATCCGTGCATTGGGTACCACATAATGATTGACTTACAATGCTTGCTTGAGTTGGGGGAGAAATTTTGACCAATCACTAGAAATGGAATGCAGAGTTATAAACTATTCGGCCACTGCGACATGTGAGTTTAAATGTAGAGGTGGTCAATCCCTTTCGAGGGAAGTTGCTACAACGCCAGTGGGCTCTTCTATTTTCCTTGTGTTGTGGCTGTCCTTTATTTAAAATCATTCAATGTTATGCTATCGACTGTAAGAATATGATTTATAAGGTGTAAGGTATAGTTTCCTGTGAGAGGCTGTGCATCAGTCCGTGTTAATGTCTGTTTAGAATCAGACACTGACTTCGAAGTCGCGGCAGAAAGACGAAATGCTTGGCAGTGTGCAAAAGCGTGTTAGAAAACACTGTTTGAACAAGGGCCAGAGGCAGCTTCTCATTCGCTTAGAGTATGGGTGATCAAACTTTAAAGGGGTCTCTGCAGCATGTGTGTATATTTAACATGATCTTATTCATATAGGCATCTGTAGTTTGAGGTGTTGGATTTGGCAATCTGTTAGGAATTCTTGGATGGTTGCACTCTAAGTTATTCGGGGGGAGTATTGTGAATTCCGTTTGTCCGCACTGGAGGTGGATCGCATTGATGCCTTTGAGACTTTTTCAGTGTTTGATGGTAGAGGATAAAGATGATAGGGCGTTGAGGATCTGTTGTACTTGTACCTAGTTTGAGGCGTACAACATTGCGCGCATTTCCGGCGAATGGTCAAAACAAGGTCCTGTTGTAGTAACTGAGATCGTTCTGTTTATAGGCAGGTTGTAGAAGGTAATAGATATGTCTTTCTCCGACTTAAATTGCAGAGATCAGATGGGTGAAGATAAATGCATACTCATCTATGCTTAGAAAGGGAGAATGCTTTTTTATTATTAAGTGCATTTTGGCAGGAGTGAATATGGTTTTATATATGCGAGTGGAAATTGTGAGTTAAGGGTGAATGACGTCGGGTTCGCTGGCTGGGGGAGACACTGTTTACATGTCCTGTTGGGGGTGCAAGGGGGAGATTGAGATCTGCGCTATTCAGGAATCCATTTGTGCACTGTATGACGTTAGGCAACAGCTGGAGAGCAGGTATAGGGAGAGCCCACTTCAGCATTCTGGTTCTGGGGCTGAGTGGACGGCTGTTTAGATGGACAGCTATGTGGCTTTGACATGCCACCGGCGGCGCTCGGACACTCGCTTTGTAAGGCGCTATGGGATTAGTTTGAGCATTTAGTACTTGTTTCGGTGGTTATTGGATTAAGAACTGTAATATTGAAGGGCATGTCCTCAGTGGGGCCGCTGTGTAATTGAGTAAGTGTGTTTACGTATTTGAAGATACGTTTCGCGAATGGTGATGTTAAGTTGATGGCGCAATTTAGCTACCACTGTAAAAAAAAAATAGCTGTCTGCTGCTGAAAGAAAGAAAGAAAGAAAGAAAGGGATGACTTTGCCCCCAGACCTGATGGATGAGTTATTAGATAAGACCAAGTGATAGTTGAATGATGCTATGTGTTCGAATATAGGAGTCTCTAAACGGCGGGGCAAGATTTTTTTATGTGGAAATTTATGCAATCTATAGATAGTGATATTCGACCGCTAGTGACAACAGTTAAGAGCGGAAAAATAGGTGCAAATCGAGCGTTGGCAGAATGTTGCGGCAATGGTAATACTATTTAATTGAAGGTAAATATGGACCAGGCTTTGAATATTGTCGTATGTGCTTGATGCTCTGTATAAAAGCTTGACTCTTTAATTGCGGTTGGTATTTCTGGGTGTGTGTAAAATTAATTTTACTGTTGAAAGTGCGGGAAATATGAGTTGATTGGTGTTTAGATAGAGGCTACATTTGTAATTCGAAAAGAGGGGATGAGAATGGTAATTTGATTGATGGGCATGGTTTGTGGGGTGATATATGAGTGTCAAGATAGGGTTGAGGGCGTTTGCATATGTTGATTGTGGGGTGGGTGTGAGGTTAGGTGCGGTGGGAGATGTAAATTAGATCTTTTCTTTTTAAAAAAAATGTTGTAAAGTAAGAATAATATTGAGAAGGTTTTAGATGGCTGGTCACGCGACGAGGCGAGAGCAGGGATGTGTAGTTATGTTTAGTTAAAGTGCCATGTAATGTCGTGTGAGGAGCAATGCGCAGTGTGCTACAGGGTCATAGGAGGTAAAGACGTGTGCCGCTGCTATGATGTGTCTAGCGTATGGAGGCTGTGCTTTGATAATTATGCTGCCTTGATATAAGGTTGACTTTCACCCGCGTTCGGTGGTAGCAGCTCGGGGTTGTGATGGAATGCGGTCCTGGACAGACGTATGTGTGTGCTTTGACCGCTGATGACCACGTTGACCGCGCCATCTCACACTTGCGGAAGCCGAGCAGGGGCTGTGCGAGGTCTGAAATCAGACGGATGGCTGACTTCACGATCCTGTGGGCAGGGTGCGCAGTGGGGGGTACCTGCGCACATCTGCTCAGTTATTTTGCGAACGGATCTGCAGGCTCTGCTATGCGTTATCAGGATAGCTTACGAGTACTGAGCGTATCTACACATCTGTGTGAGGAATTATTTAGTAGCAGTTTGCTATAGTGTGTACTGAAATTATGATTGGGTGCGTGTCTGTGGGCTGTGCGACATGGCCCAGGACACATCTGGGATTAGTGTTTTGTGATAGCGTGACAGATACACTGTATGGTTAAATAAGTTGTTCGAAAAAATAAATAGAGTGTTCTCAATGATTAGACGCGCCTGCAGCGCAGATCAGAGTGATTGGTTTTCCGTCACCATCTCGGTTTCATGCGAGTAATAAATGTTTTCCCGGCCGCGTTAATTGTGTGTGTCAACGAGCTATGAGCTGTTCTGACAATAGACTTGAAGGCAGGTCCAGACCTGAGACGCCGGCGGTATACATGAGAAGGACAATGCAGATTTCACATGTGTCGGCTGTCACGAGCGCTCGGATGCTGAACTTGGCTGGAGGCGCTGGAACCCCCTTCCCCGCCAACCGCACGCACGCGCGGCCTGCATTGGAGCGTAATCTAAGGCGCATAGGCGATATCAATTTGTCCGGTGTTAGGAGCGAATGCGACTGTGTTGAGGTCATGTTTACGGGAGGCCGAGCAGAGACTTTCGGTCGGTTTGGCAGCTGAGGGTGTTTGGGCGCGTCTGTTGCACTATTTTGCGAGCGTGTGTGTGCACTGTGCTGTGCGGTGCATTATTAGGAGAGTTTAAGAGTACAGAGCTCGTCTGCTGATATTGTGTACTGCATTATTTAAGAGCTGTTTGCTATTGTGTGGTGAAATTACGAGTTGTTTACGTGTTTGTAGCCTGTGTCAGATGACCACAGTCGGATCATTGTGAGTGTTTTGTGACAAATATACTCCACGCCTAAATAAAAGGGCTCCAAATTAATATAGTGCAACCCTTCCTTACTTCCCCGAGCAGCACAGTCTGAACTGTTTTTGCGCAATAACGGCAATCTGGTCAGAATGTGAGTGAGTAGACAAATAACTGGACAAATTTATCTGTAGAGGAGTTACAGGTCTGGATTGGACTGAATATCTTGATGGGTGTGGTTGTGTTGCCAAGTGTAGTGCACTATTGGAGATCAGAAACTGCCTTATGTCAGCCTTACATATCGAAACCCATGAGAAGTAAAAGTTTCAAAAACATATGTCACAAATAAATAAAGTGCACTCGTTCCTTCTTCAATCAGCCTATGCACTGAAATTATTTCCGAAAATTAGCAGTTGTTTGGCTATTTGAAGGTAAATGTTTTGCATTATTTACGAGCGGTTCGCATGTCTGTAGGCTGTGCTATGAGTTATTTTTAACTGTTTACAGTTACCAAGAATGTGTCTAGAACATTATAAATGAGTTATGTAGGAGTGTTTTGCAGGTCTGTACGATGTGGGATATGTCGGTGTGATAGATATACTCCATTCGTAAATAAAGTAAATTCGTTACTCCATCCATGGACCTAGTGCAGGATGAGTCTGTTTACCAGAAACGTGTAGGAAGTGGTTGAATGCTGGTGGCTTAGTTTGAAACAATTTTTATAGGTTGGTGGCGGAAGCGCAAGTGAGCATTGTTTACTGGCAGATTTCAAACTTGCCGCTGGTTCCTAGGAGGAGGAGATGGCGGTCTGGTCCTCGAAAAGTAGTTGAAATTAGGGAGTTGAACACGTTTGCATACGTATATGAAATTGTAAATTCAATTATTTAATATAGTGGGGTGGTGAGAGTGAATTAGCAAGCGTTCTCGCGACGAGCAAACGCGCTGTTATACAGTCATGGTGGTCTCCACTGTCGGTCAAACTCTGGCGCCAAACGTATCCCTTGTCCAGCACTCGGTTGACAGGTTCCATCCTGCCCAGCGTTAAGTGCTTGTGGGCGCGGAAAGATGTTTACGTAGTCGGACTCTGAGGCTAGCGCAACTTACCGTTTGTGGATGGACCCTGGTCGCTGGTCGCTTGATGTCAGCTGGCCAGGGAGCTGCCGATGGAGTGGGCTCAGCCAGCCGCGCGTACATCAGCTGCGCTCTGGAGTTTCGCTGTGTGAGCATGGAGAAGTCAGTTGGGACACACCTGCATGACCGTAATGTCTGAAATAAAGAGTCATTTTCCAGGTATTTACAGAAGGCTATGTCCGTCGCGTGTATGGAGGATGTGTGACGTAAGCGGGGCGGCGGCGCAGCGATTCTACATTTATTACACGCCCCAGAGAGCAAGTCAATTAGCGGGCATTCTAGTGCGGTCCAAACGTGCTGTTATATAGTCATGGCGGATTCCACTGTCGAGCAAACTTTGCACCCCAAAAGTGTAGCACTGCATTCTCGCTCGCACAGGGACATGTGGTGGATGGTGAGTGGTCGGCATCGACAGGTTTGAACGTGCCCAGGAAAACAACTTTGGCAGCGAACGACCGACCGTTGTGTGATTCAGCTCCCAGGCAAACAATTTTGGCAGGAAACGTGCGGAGGCGACGAATACACGTGGTGAGCGGACAAGGGGCCGCTGTGACATCAAACTCGGCAAGATCCAGCGTGTCGAGCGGAAACATGTTTACGACGTGGAAGCGATCGCTGGGCTCGCCCCCCGCTCTAGTGACCGGCCGCCTCACGTGACAGGCGTAGGCAGTGTCTCTGCGCGCTGGCCAGGGGGTGGCGAGGATGTCAACTAATTCAGTTGGAGCGCGGACGTCGTGGCGACTGCACTGCGATATCAAAGACGTGTGTGCTGACTGTGTTGGAGAACCAGTGATGACCGTACTGCTTGAAATAAAGTCTTCAGTCCCTTCCCCCCTGCAAAATCAAAGGACGTGACTTACGTTACTATAAGAGCAGTTTATTATTTGAAGCGATTGATAGGCTACCAGTGAAAAAAAGATAAGTGAGGGAGAAAGTTCGTACGTGTGATCAATTATGTTGTTGAGATTTGAAGTTGTGATAGATTTTTGTTATGGATGTAAGGAAAATGGCTTTCTCGCCGAGATAATCGGACATCTTGAATAAATAATAATACATAGAAGTACAGTTTTCAAGACATTATCGTCTTGGAATTTGAATTTGACGCAATTTTCTAGTGGATGTAGACCTATAATAATAAATAATAATAATAAATGATAATGAATGATAATAAATGATAATGAATGATAATAAATGACAATGAATGATAATGAATGTTAATAAATGATAATCAATAATAATAAAGACAAGTATGGTCTCTGCATGCATTATTGTGTTGGAATTCAAACTTGCCGCCATTTATTCTTCTGGAGTCTTAGGTTATTGGACATACCACAATTGGCCTACTTTCCCGCCAAAATTCAGACTTCCTGCCATTTTTTCTCGAGGTTAGGTTAGCGAACGCAGCAGAATTGGACTATTTTCCTGCCAAAATCCGCGATCTTGGATGACGTCATGCGATGTTGCCGAGTCAACATGCCGCCATCTTGGATGACGTCATCGCCGCCATCTTGAATATATTTGGCAACAATGCAATGTGCGCTGGCACATACTTAGTCCCCCTACTATCGATTGTATCTGTTTTCAACCAAGTAGTTGAAATCCCAAGTGACTTTCTTAATTCATTTTATGTTCAACATTTGCATCTAGTGTTCAATAGCTGAATATAACATGAATGTGCAGCCCTTTTTAATTAAAAGGGATCAATTCTGAACCAATTAATGTCAACACTTCCACTGCAGTTCAATCAGGAGTCACAGGGCCTTATTAATTTCTCTGCGCTATCCGACATTGCGGCAGTTTTGCACTCTCTGTTGATCTGTTAGTCAATTACGTGGGGTGAACGCACACACCAAAACCAGATAAGTGACGGGTGGGGTGTATAGACTTCAACTGAAAGATAATACGACGCTTCGCGACACTCTGTACTGGAGACAGAAGGCGCGCATGTGACGTAGGCGGCGTTGTTGCATCTCACTGGTCAACCAGGTTCAAAGTGTCTGTTATGCCAGATTAGATTAGATTAGACTCAGTTTTCGTTCCATAGACCCAGAAATGTGATGAATCTCGAGGGCGCGGAACAACCCAGAAAATCTTAAATAAAAAACGTAAAACACCTGAGTGCAGTATTCACTGTCCTGATAATTTGTCAGGAGATTGTCAAAATATGTGAATAGATTACAGAGAAGTGGAACTGCTAATATGTACAGTATTATAACGCTGTCAGAATGAAACACAGTTATGCACTTCTAATAAACTTATCATACGCTAAATACCTAACCTTGGCTGTTGTGACCAATTGCTGTCAAAACGGAAATCTAACAGACGTTTTCACTTATCTGGTTAACAGTCCCTGTTAAGTTATTAATCTATAGTATAGAAAGAGTTGCTCTATCAAAAATTCTTTCAATCTTTATTTAAACTGTGCTTTATCTGAAAACAGGTTTTTTAGTGGTTGTTGCCAATTTACTGAAAATGTGTCCCTGACTACTGGATCCCTTTTTGAGCCGAGGTAAGAGCTTTTAGGTCTTCATGTAGATTGTTCTTACTCCTAGTACTGATCTATTATTGAGCTATTGGTTGGAAATTGAAACATATTATTTGCAACAAATTTTATTAAGGAATAAATATATTGAGAAGCAATGGTTACAATACAAAGTTCCTTGAACAGGTCTCTACATGATGTTCTTTAATTTACACTACAAATGAGTCTTATTGGTTTGGGGTTGTTTCGGGGAGAAGACCAGACAGCGAGGTCATCGGTCTCATCGGATTAGGGAAGGACGGGGAAGGAGGTCGGCCGTGCCCTTTCAAAGGAACTATCCCGGCATTTGCTTGGAGCGATGTAGCGAAATCACGGGAAACCTAAATCAGGATGGCCGGACGCGGGATTGAACCGTCTTCCTCCCGAATGCGAGTCCAGTGAGTCTTATTACGGGTATTTCTCGCTACAAGCTTTTTCTCGGTTTGACGAGTTACCCCAGAATTTGATCCTGTATCAGACAATAGAATGAAAATAAGCAAAGAATGCAAGTTTTTTTATATTTATATCTCCTACATCTGACGTCATTCTCACTGCAAATACAGACTTGTTTAGGTGCTTCAGCAGTTCTGTGGTATGCCCTTCCCAACTGAATTTATCATCGAGTTATAATTCCAGAAATTTAACACTGTCAATATCTTCAATCTGCATGTCTTCATATGTCATACACATGCCGGAAGGAAATCTCTTATATGTTCTCTTCAAAGTTTAATGACAGCGAATTTAATGTCAGTGAAAATTTGATTGGCAGCCATTTCTATATATGTACTTGACTCGAGTATTATTGCAGTGTTTGTATTATCTGCTAACAAAACAAACTTTCCATCTGTCAGTGTAACAGACGAGAGGTCACTGATGTACACAAGAAAAAGCAGTGGACCCGAGATGGAACCTTGAGGAACACCACATGTGATTAATTCCCAATTTGATTAAGACTGATTGCGTACTCCACAGGTATTTCGCAACGACGCCGTTTGTTTCCTGTTAATTCGGTAAGAATCGAACCCTTTCGCTGCACAGCTGGTGACACCATAATATTCTAATTTGTCTCGAGAGAATGCTGTGATTCGTGCATTCAAACGCTTTTGTCAGGTCAAAGAAAATGCTTGTAGCCTCTAATTTGTTATCTCACGAATTAAGGATATTCTCACTGTGCGTGTAAATAGCATTCCGTGTATCAGAATGGTTAAGGAATCCAAACTTTAAGTTGCACAATATATTATTTGCAGTCAGATGATTATGGAGACACCTGAACACAACCTTTTCAAATATTTTTGAAAAAGCCAGCAATAGTGCAATTGGTTGATAGTTTGACAGTATCCCTTTATCTACCTTTAACTGGTCTGGAAATGTTCCTCTGATAAAAGACTGATTACACAAATACCTTAAGATAGAACTCAAATCGCATGAGCACTCTTTGATTAACTTTGTTGATATGTTATCATAACCACTGGAATACTTTGATGTTAAGGATTTTTATGATGGATTCTACTTCTTTGGGATACGTGAGTGTCATTTCAGTTTTACTGAAGTTATTTGTAATGACTGGTCGCAGATACTCCACTGCACTGTTTACTGAACCTGATAGCCTTGAGCCGTCAGTAACAGAAACAAAGTACTTGTTTAAGAGGTTTGCGACACTACATGAACTTGATATCGCTCTGGACGATCAGGAAGATTTCTTCCATGCTATGATATCAGCAAAGAAGGGAAAGCAGAAAGGCGGAAGGAGTATATAGAGAGTCTATACAGGGACGATGTACTTGAGGACAATATTATGGAAATGGAAGAGGATGTAGATGAAGATGAAATGGGAGATATGATATTGCGTGAAGAGTTTGACAGAGCACTGAAAAACCTCAGTCGAAACAAGGCCCCCGGAGTAGACAACATTCCATTAGAACTACTGACAGCCTTGGGAGAGCCAGTCCTGACAAAATTCTACCATCTGGTGAGCAAGATGTACGAGACAGGCGAAATACCCTCAGACTTCAAGAATAATATGATAATCCCAATCCCAAAGAAAGCAGGTGTTGACAGATGTGAAAATTACCGAACTATCAGTTTAATAAGTCACAGCTGCAAAATACTAACGCGAATTCTTTACAGACGAATGGAAAAACTGGTAGAAGCCGACCTCGGGGAAGATCAGTTTGGATTCTGTAGAAATGTTGGAACACGTGAGGCAATACTGACCCTACGACTTATCTTAGAAGAAAGATTAAGGAAAGGCAAACCCACGTTTATAGCATTTGTAGACTTAGAGAAAGCTTTTGACAATGTTGACTGGAATACTCTCTTTCAAATTTTAAAGGTGGCAGGGGTAAAATTCAGGGAGCGAAAGGCTATTTACAATTTGTACAGAAACCAGATGGCAGTTGTAAGAGTCGAGGGGCATGAAAGGGAAGCAGTGGTTGGGAAGGGAGTGAGACAGGGTTGTAGCCTCTCCCCGATGTTATTAAATCTGTATATTGAGCAAGCAGTAAAGGAAACAAAAGAAAAATTTGGAGTAGGTATTAAAATTCAGGGAGAAGAAATAAAAACTTTGAGGTTCGCCGATGACACTGTAATTCTGTGAGAGACGGCAAAGGACTTGGAAGAGCAGTTGAACGGAATGGACAGTGTCTTGAAAGGAGGATATAAGATGAACATCAACAAAAGCAAAACGAGGATAATGGAATGTAGTCGAATTAAGTCGGGTGATGCTGAGGGAATTAGATTAGGAAATGAGACAGTTAAAGTAGTAAAGGAGTTTTGCTACACTCCTGGAAATGGAAAAAAGAACACATTGACACCGGTGTGTCAGACCCACCATACTTGCTCCGGACACTGCGAGAGGGCTGTACAAGCAATGATCACACGCACGGCACAGCGGACACACCAGGAACCGCGGTGTTGGCCGTCGAATGGCGCTAGCTGAGCAGCATTTGTGCACCGCCGCCGTCAGTGTCAGCCAGTTTGCCGTGGCATACGGAGCTCCATCGCAGTCTTTAACACTGGTAGCATGCCGCGACAGCGTGGACGTGAACCGTATGTGCAGTTGACGGACTTTGAGCGAGGGCGTATAGTGGGCATGCGGGAGGCCGGGTGGACGTACCGCCGAATTGCTCAACACGTGGGGCGTGAGGTCTCCACAGTACATCGATGTTGTCGCCAGTGGTCGGCGGAAGGTGCACGTGCCCGTCGACCTGGGACCGGACCACAGCGACGCACGGATGCGCGCCAAGACCGTAGGATCCTACGCAGTGCCGTAGGGGACCGCACCGCCACTTCCCAGCAAATTAGGGACACTGTTGCTCCTGGGGTATCGGCGAGGACCATTCGCAACCGTCTCCATGAAGCTGGGCTACGGTCCCGCACACCGTTAGGCCGTCTTCCGCTCACGCCCCAACATCGTGCAGCCCGCCTCCAGTGGTGTCGCGACAGGCGTGAATGGAGGGACGAATGGAGACGTGTCGTCTTCAGCGATGAGAGTCGCTTCTGCCTTGGTGCCAATGATGGTCGTATGCGTGTTTGGCGCCGTGCAGGTGAGCGCCACAATCAGGACTGCATACGACCGAGGCACACAGGGCCAACACCAGGCATCATGGTGTGGGGAGCGATCTCCTACACTGGCCGTACACCACTGGTGATCGTCGAGGGGACACTGAATAGTGCACGGTACATCCAAACCGTCATCGAACCCATCGTTCTACCATTCCTAGACCGGAAAGGGAACTTGCTGTTCCAACAGGACAATGCACGTCCGCATGTATCCCGTGCCACCCAACGTGCTCTAGAAGGTGTAAGTCAACTACCCTGGCCAGCAAGATCTCCGGATCTGTCCCCCATTGAGCATGTTTGGGACTGGATGAAGCGTCGTCTCACGCGGTCTGCACGTCCAGCACGAACGCTGGTCCAACTGAGGCGCCAGGTGGAAATGGCATGGCAAGCCGTTCCACAGAACTACATCCAGCATCTCTACGATCGTCACCATGGGAGAATAGCAGCCTGCATTGCTGCGAAAGGTGGATATACACTGTACTAGTGCCGACATTGTGCATGCTCTGTTGCCTGTGTCTATGTGCCTGTGGTTCTGTCAGTGTGATCATGTGATGTATCTGACCCCAGGAATGTGTCAATAAAGTTTCCCCTTCCTGGGACAATGAATTCACGGTGTTCTTATTTCAATTTCCAGGAGTGTATTTGGGGAGCAATGTAACTGATGATGGTCGAAGTAGAGAGGATATAAAACGTAGACTGGCAATGGCAAGGAAAGTGTTTCTGAAGAAGAGAAATTTGTTAACATCGAGTACTGATTTAAGTGTCAGGAAGTCGTTTCTGAAAGTATTTATATGGAGTATAGCCATGTATGGAAAATGAAACATGGACGATAAATAGTTTAGACAAGAAGGGAATAGAAGCATTCGAAATGTGGTGCTACAGAAGAATGCTGAAGATTAGATGGGTAGATCACATAACTAATGATGAGGTGTTGAATAGAATTGGGGAGAAGAGGAGTTTGTGGCACAACTTGACAAGAAGAAGGGACCGGTTGGTAGGACATGTTCTGAGGCATCAAGGGATCACCAATTTAGTAATGGAGGGCAGCGTGGAGGGTAAAAATCGTAGAGGGAGACCAAGAGATGAATTCACTTATCAGATTCAGAAGGATGTATGTTGCAGTAGGTGCTGGGAGATGAAGAAGCTTGCACAGGATAGAGTAGCATGGACAGCTGCATCAAGCCAATCTCAGGACTGAAGACCACAACAACAAACAAACATGATATCAGAACCTCGGCACGCTTAATGCTCGAGCTCCACTGTGTGCCAGCCGACAGCTCGGAGACTTGTTGGGCAGGCTCGGGTGCTGCAGTCGGCAGGCTTCGGTCCTGCGCGCGTTTCCTGACCTGCGGCCGCGGCCAGCCAGTGGAGGTGTGTGCCAAGGCCCGACGTGCGGTCGACGCGGATTTTTTCCGGCCCGACTCTGGCCAATGGGAGTGCGTCGACAGGTGGACGCCGACCGGTTTGTCCGAGCGCTGCGCTGCGCTGCCACAAGGAGAGCCTAGCCCCGCTCACCTGCCGCCGCCTGACACGTACAGACAGCCGTATTCTCGTCTGACAGGCCGCCAACTCGGGCGCCACGAATCACGCGACGTCTTTCCCCAGCGCAGGAAAGTGGGACTGTTACGTAGTCGACACGAGATAAGAAACGCAGCAAGAGGCCGACTGGACAGGAACTGGAGGCAGCCTTGGCGTCAGCAAGCGCTGCAGTTACCTGTTCCGATGTGGGGCACCGCGGAACACCCACCGTGGTTCAACAACAAAGTTAGGAAACTACTGCCAAAGCAAACAGAGCTTCACTGCAACTTTAAACGCAGCCAAAACCTCTCAGACAAACAGAACCTAAACCATGTCAAAGTTAGCGTAAGGAGGGCTATGCGCGAACCGTTCAGTGAATTCGAAATTAAAATTCCATGTACCGACTTGACAGAAAAACCTAGGAAGTTCTGGTCTTACGTTAAATCAGTAAGTGGCTCGAAACAGCATATCAAGACACTCTCGGAGATGATGGCATTGAAACAGAGGATGACACGCGTAAAGCTGAAATACTAAACACCTTTTTCCAAAGCTGTTTCACAGAGAAAGACCGCACTGCAGTCCCTTCTCTAAATCGTCGCGCAAACGAAAAAATGGCTGACATCGAAATAAGTGTCCAAGGAATAGAAAAGCAACTGGAATCACTCTACAGAGGAAAGTCCACTGGACCTGACGGGATACCAATTCGTTTCTACACAGAGTACGCGAAAGAACTTGCCCCCCCTTCTAACAGCCGTGTACCGCAAGTCTCTAGAGGAACGGAAGGGTCCAAATGATTGGAAAAGAGCACAGGTAGTCCCAGTCTTCAAGAAGGGTCGTCGAGCAGATGCGCAGAACTATAGACCTACATCTCTGACATCGATCTGTTGTAGGATTTCTGAACATGTTTTTGCTGGCGTATCATGTCGTTTCTGGAAACCCAGAATCTACTCTGTAGGAATCAACATGGAGTCCGGAAACAGCGATCGTGTGAGACCCAACTCGCTTTATTTGTTCATGAGACCCAGAAAATATTAGATACAGGCTCCCAGGTAGGTGCCACTTTCCTCCACTTCCGGAAGCCGTTCGATACAGTTCCGCACTGTCGCCTGATAAACAAAGTAAAGCCTACGGAATATCAGACCAGCTGTGTGGCTGGATTGAAGAGTTTTTAGCAAACAGAACACAGCATGTTGTTATCAATGGAGAGACGTCTACAGACGTTAAAGTAACCTCTGGCGTGCCACAGGGGAGTGTTATGGGACCATTACTTTTCACAATATATATAAATGACCTAGTAGATAGTGTCGGAAGTTCCACGCGGCTTTTCGCGGATGATGCTGTAGTATACAGAGAAGTTGCAGCATTAGAAAATTGTAGCGAAATGCAGGAAGATCTGCAGCGGATAGGCACTTGGTGCAGGGAGTGCCAACTGACCCTTAACATAGACAAATGTACTGTATTGCGAATACATAGAAAGAAGGATCCTTTATTGTACGATTATATGATGGAACAAACACTGGTAGCAGTTACTTCTGTAAAATATCTGGGAGTATGCGTGCGGAACGATTTGAAGTGAAATGATCATATAAAATTAATTGTTGGTAAGGTGGGTGTCAGGTTGAGATTCATTGGGAGAGTCCTTAGAAAATGTAGTCCATCAACAAAGGCTTACAAAACACTCGTCCGACCTATGCTTCAGTATTATTATCAGAGTGGGATCCGTACCAGATCGGGTTGACGGAGGAGATAGACAAGATCCAAAGAAGAGCGGCTCGTTTCGTCACAGGGTTATTTGGTAAGCGTGACAGCGTTACGGAGATGTTTAGCAAACTCAAGTGGCAGACTCTGCAAGAGAGGCGCTCTGCATCGCGGTGTAGCTTGCTGTCCAGGTTTCGAGAGGGTGCGTTTCTGGATGAGGTATCGAATATATTGCTTCCCCCTACTTATACCTTCCGAGGAGATCACGAATGTAAAATTAGAGAGACTCGAGCGCGCACGGAGGCTTTCCGGCAGTCGTTCTTCCTGCGAACCATACGGGACTGGAACAGAGAAGGGAGGTAATGAGAGTGGCACGTAAAGTGCCCTCCGCCACACACCGTTGGGTGGCTTCCGGAGTATAAATGTAGATGTAGATGCAGATGTAGACTGAGGGCGCCCGCATCGAGTCTCAAACCACTGTCCTGCCGAGCAAAGGCCCTCTGACGAGTTGTTTCCACGGAGGTCGGTGGCTCCACTACCGTCCCTCCACCGCAAATGTCTGCATCTACACGATTGCTCTGCAACTCACAGTCGAGTGTCTGGCAGTGGCTTCGTCGAACCACTTTCAATCTACTACGAAGAGCCAAAGAAACTGGCACACCTGCCTAATATGGTGTAGGGCCCCCGTGAGCACGCAGAAGTGCCGCAACACGACGTGGCATGGACTCGACTAATGTCGCAAGTAGCGCTGGAGGGAATTGACACCACGAATCCTTCACGGCTTTCTATAAATCCGTAAGAGTACGAGGAGGTGGAGATCTCTTTCGAACAGCACGTAGCAATGCATCCCAGAAATGCTCAATAATTTTCATGCCTGGGGAGTATGGTGGACAGCGGAAGTGTTTAAAGTCAGAAGAGTGTTCCTGGAGCCACTCTTTAGCAATTCTGTACGTGTGGGGTGTCGCATTGCCCTGTTAGAATTGCTAAAGTCCGTCGGAATGCACAACGGACATAAACGGATGCACGTGATCAGACAGAATGCTTAAATAACTGTCAGAGTCTTATCTAGATGTATCACTCCAACTGCACACACCCCACACCATTATAGATCCTCCACCAGCTTGAAGAGTCACCTGTAGACTTGCAGTGTCCAAGGATTCATGAGGTTGTCTCCATGCATGTACACGTCGATCCGTTCGATAGAATTTGAAACGAGACTCGTCCGACCGGGCAACATGTTTCCAGTCATCAACAGTCCAATGTCGGTGTTGACGGTCCCAGGCAAAGCGTAAAGCTTTGTGTCGTACAAAAAAATGGTTCAAACCGCTCTGTGCACTGTGGGACTTAACTTCTGAGGTCATCAGTCCCCTAGAACTTAGAACTACTTAAACCTAACTAACCTAAGGACAACACACACGTCCATGCCCGAGACAGGATTCGAACCTGCGACCGTAGCGGTCGCGCGGTTCCAGACTGTAGCGCCTAGAACCGCTCGGCCACCCCGGCCGGCTGTGTCGTACCATCATTAAGGGTACACGAGTGGGTCTACGGTTTTGAAAGCACATATCGTTGATGTTTCGTTGAATGGTTCGCACGCTGACACTTGTTGATAGCCCAGCACTGAAATTTGCATCAATTTGCGGAATCGTTGCACTTCCGTCACCTTGAACGATTCTCTTCATTCTTACCGGATACCTGGTATTCACGATACACTCGTGAAATGGTCGTACGGGAAAATCCCCACTTCATCGCTACCTCGGGTATGCTGTGTCCCATCGCTCGTCCGCCGACTATAACACCACGTTCAAACTCACTTAAATCTCGATAACCTGCCATTGTAGCAGCACTAACCGATCTAACAACTGCGCCACACACTTCTTATCTTATATGGGCGTTGTCGACCGCAGCGTCGTATTCTGCCTGTTTACATATCCCTGTATTTCAATACGCATGCTTATATCAAGTTTCTTTGCCGCTTCAGTGTATTTCTCTACCGTCAAATTCCTGGACAGTGCGCTAGAAAAACGAACACGTGAATCTTTCCGTGCGAGCTCTGGTTTCTGTTGTTTTATTAGGGTGATCTTTCCTCTTTATGTAGGCGGACGCCAACAGAATATTTTCACGCTTTGAGGAGAAATTTCTTGACTGAAATTTCACGAGAAGAGCTCGCGTATCATGTCCCTCCCCTATTTCGCGACAATGCAGAACGGGCTGCCCTTGTCTGAACTCTTTCGACACCCTCTGATGTGAACGCCACACCGTGCAACAATAGCCCAGAGGAGGACGGACAAGCGCAGTCCGTTTAGTAGCGCTGTTGCATTTTCTAAGTGTCCTGCAAGTAAATCGCAGTCTTTGGTTTGCATTACGCATTAAGTACGAGATCGCTCCAATTTAAGTTATTCGTAATTGTAATACCTAACCACCTAGTTGAATTTATAGCCTTGACATTTGTGTGATTTACCGTGTAACAAAAATTTAGCAGATTTCTTTTAGTACTCATGTGGATGAATTCATACTTTTTGCCACTTTTCGCACCATTCAGATATGTTGCCTAAATCGCTTTGCAATTTGTTTTGACCACCTGATGGCTTTATAAGACAGTGAATTACAACATCAGCGCCAAGCAACCTAAGAAGGCTACCCAGACTGTCTCCTATGTCGTTTATGTAGATTAGGAACTGCAGAGGGCCTATAACACTTGCTTGGGAAAAGTCTGATATTACTTCGGTTTTACCCGGTAACTTCCCGTCACTTACGACGAACTGTGACCTTTCTGCCAGGAGCTCAGGAATCCAGTCGCTCAAGTGAGACGATACTCCATAGACACGCAAATTGATTGCAGGCGCTTCTGAGGAACGCTGGCAAAGCTTTCTGGAAGTCTAGAAATATGAAATCAATTTGACGTCCCCTGTCAGCAGCGCTCATTGCTTAGTGAGAATAAAGAGCTAGTTGTGTTTCAAAAGAACGATATTTCCTGAATCTGTGTTGGCTGTTCGTTAATAAATCGTTTTCTTCGAGGTAACTCATAACGTTCAAACACAGTATACGTTCCAAATTCCAAAAACCTCGACGTAATATCTTTGATAATTGGTGAAATTAAGAGGAAATGCGTCAGTATTAATAGTGCTTGAGAAATTCCACACGTAAGGACCATTCTCCTCGGTCAGCCTATAAAATAAACGATCTTTACCATTTTTTTAAAAAAAACTTTTGTAGCAATCGACGTAAATATGTTTGCACATTTGTGCATTTTGTGATTTTTTTTTTAAGAAATTCAATCATCATTAAGCCGCGCGCCCGAGGAGTTAAGATTGCTCCGTCCAAAATGAGGAGTGTCCGCGACGAAAGTCCTGCCGTCAACAAACCTTATCTGAAACCAAAACGCGAACAATTTTCTTAATCTACAGCATGTTGTGCAAATAGCACAGTTTTTAAAAATCCGACAAAATAATAAAATGGCTGAGGTTTGAAAGAAAAATGTAGTTTTGTCGTGAATTTTTTTGGAGTTTTTTTGCAGTAACTAATGATTACAATAAAATAAAAGAAGTTAGGCTGTTACTCCTTGCGAACATGCCCGAGGAGTAATTCAGCCACATTTCGGAAAGATATCTTTATTAGTGCGCTGGGGCAGACTAATAAAGATACAGGATATCTTAAGCTGAAGAATGCATTGCGAGCATTCTGATAAAGATACGTTGTATTTCAAGCTGACGGAATGCACTGCGGGCACAATAATGAAGATATTGTTTTGAAATTACGCTGAGTTACCCTCGGCCATGTCCACAAGCAGTAATAGACAAGCTTTTCTTAGTTTTACTCATGAGTTATTGCAAAAAACGTGACCAAAAGACACACGATAAAACTACGCCTTTGTTTTAGACGTCCGGTATTTTATTATTTTATCAAATTTAAAAAAACTCCGCTGTTATTCCGTGTGCAATAACCTATAAATTAAGAGAAGTGTTCTTTTTTTTTTATTACTTCAGATAAGATTTGCAGACTGCAGGAGACACCTGATTGTGGACAGCGCAACTTTAACTCCTCGGATGTGGTGCTATATGATGACTGAATTACTATAAGAAGTCAGTAAATGTTGTCCAAGAATCAATAAATAATGTGCAAAATCATTTACATTTATTGCTTCTGTGACCTGGCAGTTACGATTGTGGATGGGGCCGTAATCAGCTACCATTGACTACAGTAAACACATACACTTTATTTGAAGAAATAACTTTCAACAATGATTTTAAAAGATTTTACTACACTGAAGGCTGAAGGCCTTACTAAGAAAGAAAGAAATTGTTCTTAATCGGCTGACGACCAAAGGCAACTTGAGGATACTCAACAGCTGAAGGCCTGCATTACACGTGAGGAAGGCAGTTACCGTTAACAAATACTAAGACATTTTCTTCTTAAACAATCAAAAAGTGTAACAAGGTACAGTAACGACAAATCATTAGTCGGCTGAAGGCCACAACCAGTGTTACACAGAATCAACGGCTGAAGGCCTGATTAAGAAAAAAAAATCAAAGTTATTCGTCGCCTGAAGGCCACAATCAATTTCAGAATACTCAACGGCTGAAGGCCTCAGTTACAAGTGAAGACGGCAATTACACGTTAAAAGTACTAAAACCTTTTTAAACAATCATAAACTGTAACAAGCTATACTGACGGCTGAAGGCCTTATCGAGACAGAATTGAAAATCATTTGTCGGCTGAAGGCCACAAGCAATGTCACACACAACCAACGGCTGAAATTCAAAATTATCTGTCGGCTGAAGGCCACAAGCACTTTCGTAATACACAACAGCTGAAGGCATGAATTAAAATAAAGCGCACAATTACACGTTAAAAAATACTAAAACCTTTTAAACTATCTTAACAAACTACAACAGGCTACAGTGTCGGCTGATGGCCTTATTAAGGCGGAATTGAAAATTATATGTCGGCTGAAGGCTACAAGCAATGTTGTAAACAATTAATGGCTGAAGGCCTGATTAAGAAAGGATTCAAAATTATTTGGTGGCTGAAGGCCACAAGCAATTTCAGAATACTCAACGGCTGAAGGCCTGAATTACAAGTAAGGAGGCAATTACGTTTTAAAAAACCACTAAAACCTTTTTAAACAATCTTAACAAACTTCAACAGGCTATAGTGACGGCTGAAGGCCTTATTAGAACAGAATTGAAAATTATTTGTCGGTAGAAAGCCATAAGCAGTGTTACAAACAGGTAATGGCTGAAGGCCTCGATTACAAGTGAGGAAGGCAATTACACATTATAAGATTAGGGTAAATTTTAAACAGTTATAACCACTTGAGCAACTAAGACGGAGTAATCCACAGACAGTGCTCCCTGGCTCGACCTGAGGAAGGTGACTACAGCTGTGTGAGCGGCGAGACAGGCAGCCAAGAGTAATGTCCACCTAAGGAGGGCAACTCAAACTTGAGACGGTTTAAACGCCGATCGACCTTCTTAGCAAATCCACGTCACGCTAGATAACCAGTACAACGATGGAATAATTAAGGCGAGAGCGAAGTGACAGACAGCTCTGCATCTCCAGAATCCTGTGTTTAAAACACCGAAAGGCAGATGGAACCACTATAACCCAGGTACACAAGGAAACAGTTATCCATAGCCCAGTCAAGGAAGCTGTCAAATTACACGTGTAACACCTCGGATCAGTTTACAGTGATAAAAGCTGTAGAAAGAATAATTTAAAATTAAGAATAGAATTTTTGGAGGGGAAAATAGTGTAGAATCAGAGTTCGGTAATTGCAGATCAAAATTATAGTATATCAGCAAGTAGTTTAACGTCTAAGTACAGCAAAGCCACGGAAGCTCCGTCATGGAGAAGGCAGTGACGTTACACTCTTGTGATGAAAAACCTGTAAAATGGCCTGATCGTCATTATTGCCGCCTTTTTTCCTTGATTGTTTCGTTAAAGGCCGGGGAACCCGTGTCAGTCAGCGAGATAATAATTAGATTGGACGTTATCGTGTTAAGATTCACGATGAACTGTTAGAATACTACGGAGATTAAAAGTGATGTAGTGTACGATCTCTGACTGTTGACCGAGCGGGGTGGCGCAGTGGTTAGACACTGGACTCGCATTCGGGAGGACGACGGTTCAATCCCGCATCCGGCCATCCTGATTTAGGTTTTCCGTGATTTCCCTAAATCACTCCAGGCAAATGCCGGATGGTTCCTCTGAAAGGGCACGGCCGACTTCCTTCCCCATCCTTCCCTAATCCGATGAGACCGATGACCACGCTGTCTGGACTCCTTCCCCAAACCAACCAACCAATCTGACTGTTGGTAGCAACGGAGTATTAAGGGGATTTTAGGTCATTAGTGCTAGATTGGAACTTTACGGACATATAGACGACAGAAACTCAAATTATCTGCTGATACGAGTGAATTAGCTCTGCATGAACCATGGACCTTGCCGTTGGTGGGGAGGCTTGCATGCCTCAGCGATACAGATGGCCGTACCGTAGGTGCAACCACAACGGAGGGGTATCTGTTGAGAGGCCAGACAAACATGTGGTTCCTGAAGAGGGGCAACAGCCTTTTCAGTAGTTGCAGGGGCAACAGTCTGGATGATTGACTGATCTGGCCTCGTAACATTAATCAAAACGGCCTTGCTGTGCTGGTACTGCGAACGGCTGAAAGCAAGGGGAAACTACAGCCGTAATTTTTCCCGAGGACATGCAGCTTTACTGTATGATTAAATTTTGATGGCGTCCTCTTGGGTAAAATATTCCGGAGGTAAAATAGTCCCCCATTCGGATCTCCGGGCGGGGTCTACTCAAGAGGACGTCGTTATCAGGATAAATTGTATTCGTATGGAGTGTAGCCATGTATGGAAGTGAAACATGGACGATAACTAGTTTGGACAAGAAGAGAATAGAAGCTTTCGAAATGTGGTGCTACAGAAGAATGCTGAAGATTAAGGTGGGTAGATCACGTAACTAATGAGGAGGTATTGAATAGGATTGGGGAGAAGAGAAGTTTGTGGCACAACTTGACTAGAAGAAGGGATCGGTTGGTAGGACATGTTTTGAGGCATCAAGGGATCACAAATTTACCATTGGAGGGCAGCATGGACGGTAAAAATCGTAGAGGGAGACCAAGAGATGAATACACTAAGCAGATTCAGAAGGATGTAGGTTGCAGTAGGTACTGGGAGATGAAGAAGCTTGCACAGGATAGAGTAGCATGGAGAGCTGCATCAGACCAGTCTCAGGACTGAAGACCACAACAACAACAACAACGAGTGAATTCAGACGTACCGGTATTCAGATATTAACGTGTGGGCTTTTGAAAGTGTCGTGTGCCGTTAGTTGCGAATCTGGACGAAGAGCGCGTGCATATCGGCATTTGCGGACTATTTAGATTCGTCCTGGCTAGGAACCTTTTAAATAGACCATCATCCATCACCATCTTAATTCTTGAATATAGAGTGAAAGTGAAATACAAGAGTGCTGTACTTATTTCATTTACCTAGTACTAATCAGTGAAGGTTTTACGGAACCAAAGCTATTGAGCAGTAAGTCAGCACCATCTAGCGGAAAGCGTTGGCATTAACTAACACGCTAACTGAAGTGAACGTTTACGTGTTTTACGGCCTACTTAATATGAACGTCTGTGACTCTTTGACGTTCCCACTCCCTCCGAAAGGTGGCACAGGCTGTCTTAATCATAAAAGGGGAGAGTTTTAACCGGGCAAATTACTAAATAAAAGCGTTATTTACAAGACTCGCAGTAATAGCAAAACACAAGGCCCGCACCTCATCGGAGAGTCGTCGCTGTCACGTCGGGAAGTAAAGACGGAAAACCTACCGACGATACGTATCTACGAGCAGACGTCGACGTGGAGTACCTAAAAAGGGGAACCACAAGAGAGTTGAGGATGCTTCACACGCCATGCCGGACAGCATCGGCGAGATGAGGAAAAGTACACTGCCGCAAAATACGCTAATCTCCAGGGCAGGTAACTGTGGCGTTAGCGGCCACTAGGCAGTAAGATACCGCTCGTTGCACTTCACTAATAATAACACTAAATCCAAACTAGCATCAAGCAGTAGAAGGCGGCTAATAGCTTCCGCCAACCTGCCAGCCTCCACTTGTTGCGGCTGGTCTCACCGACCCTGGGAGCAGCAACACGCAAACAACAGCGACATCTCAAACAGTGGATAAGGTTCACTCAACTTCAGACGTCCTGGGTTCGGTCCTCGGCTACAGCCCCTCGGTCCCACAGTGGCCGCACGCCGCCAGCGGCCCCGGCCGGGCCTCGCACCGCGGACCTCCTCGCTGCTCCGTCCGAAGCCCAACTGCCTCACAAACACACGACGACCCAGAAATACCAGCTGCGGCACCAAAGATGGCACCACAATACCGGCTATCGATAACCTCCGCTGCTGCCACTCGTGGACAAACAGAACTAGAAAACTCAGTGGTGCCAGCAACACAAGAAGGAAAAAAGACGCCACTACTGCTGTTACGAGACGCCAGGTTATGAACGGCAAGAACGCGAGCTGCACAAGGCTCAGCTTCATTAGTTTAAAAATTGGAAAATAGCTTATTTTATAGGCTGTCGGAGGAGAATGGACCCTTCCTCTCTGGAACCGCAAGACCACTACGGTCGCAGGTTCGAATCCTGCCTCGGGCATGGATGTTTGTGGTGTCCTTAGGTTAGTTAGGTTTAACTAGTTCTAAGTTCTAGGGGACTAATGACCTCAGCAGTTGAGTCCCATAGTGCTCAGAGCCATTTTTTTTTTTTTGCCCTTCCTCGCAAGTGCGGGGAGAAAAGGGATATACGGAAAGAGTGCACTCACCGATTCCGCGAAAATGTGGAGCTTTCTGCTCACGTCATTGAAGCAGGAACAGTTGTCAATTTAGAAGAGGTAGGGGATTTACTCTTAGAGTAAGATTCCGACAGAGTTTTCGAAGACAAACCACAAATGGCTAACATTACTTTGGAATTTCTAAAATCATTGCGAGAAGTGAAAATCAAACAATTAGTCAAATTAGTGGGTAGAATCTACCAGACCGGAGATATGACACTGGACTTCTGGAAGAATATCGCCCACACTATCCTCAACATATCAAAGGCAGTTAAATACGAGAAGTACCACATCATCAATGTAACAGCTCGTCCATCAACGTTCCGGACAATAATACTATACAGAGGGATAGAAAAGAAAATTGAACAACTCTTAAAAGGCGATCAGTTTCGCTTTTGGGGAGGTAAAGGCACTACAGAGCTACCTGTGACGTCGGGCTGCATAATGAATGCAAGACGCATGAGAAGTGAAAACACTTTCGTAGCATTTGTCGACCTAGAAAATGCGTTTGAGAATCCTCAGCGAAAGTGACGAAGAATGGAAAGGTGTAATGAGTACAGAATATGGAGTGAGAGTAAATTGACGAAAAACGAAAGTAATGAGAATTGGCAAAAATGAGAACAGCGAGAAACTTAACAGCAGGATTTGGTAGAAAATCCGAAGAAATTCTGGTCGTATGTAAAGTACACAAGCGGCAAGACGCTGTCAATACCTTCGCTGCACAGTGCCGATGGTACTGTTACCGACGACTGTGCCGCTAAAGCGGAGTTATTGAACGCAGTTTTCCGAAATTCCTTCACCAAGGAAGACGAATGGAATATTCCAGAATTTGAAACACGAACAGCTGCTAGCATGAGTTTCTTAGAAGTAGGTACCTTAGGGGTTGCGAAGCAACTCAAATCGCTTGATACGGGCAAGTCTTCAGGTCCAGATTGTATACCGATTAGGTTCCTTTCAGATTACGCTGATACAATAGCTCCCTACTTAGCAATCATATACAACCGCTCGCTCACCGATAGATCTGTACCTGCAGATTGGAAAATTGCGCAGGTCGCACCAGTGTTTAAGAAGGGTAATAGGAGAAATCCATCGAACTAGACTTATATCATTGACGTCGGTTTGCAGTAGGGTTTTGGAGCATATACTGTATTCAAACATTATGAATCACTTCGAAGGGAACGATCTATTGATACGTAATCAGCATGGTTTCAGAAAACATCATTCTTGTGCAACGCAGATAGCTCTTTATTCGCACGAAGTAATGGCCGCTGTCGACAGGGGATCTCAAGTTGATTCCGTATTTCTAGATTTCCGGAAAGCTTTTGACACCGTTCCTCACAAGCGACTTCTAATCAAGCTGCGGGCCTATGGGGTATCGTCTCAGTTGTGCAACTGGATTCGTGATTTCCTATCAGGAAGGTCGTAGTTCGTATAATAGACGGCAAATCATCGAGTAAAACTGAAGTGATATCAGGTGCTCCCCAGGGAAGCGTCCTGGAACCTCTGCTGTTCCTGATCTATATAAATGACCTGGGTGACAATCTGAGCAGTTCCCTTAGGTTGTTCGCAGATGATTCTGTAACTTTCCGTCTAGTAAGGTCATCCAAAGACCAGTATCAGTTGCAAAGCGATTTAGAAAAGATTGCTGTATGGTGCGGCAGGTGGCAGTTGACGCTAAATAACGAAAAGTGTGAGGCGATCCACATGAGTTCCAAAAGAAATCCGTTGGAATTCGATTGCTCGATAAATAGTACAGTTCTCAAGACTGTCAATTAAACTAAGTACTTGGGTGTAAAAATTACGAACAACTTCAGTTGGAAAGACCACATAGATAATATTGTGGGGAAGGCGAGCCAAAGGTTGCGTTTCGTTGGCAGGACGCTTAGAAGATGCAACAAGAAAATATTTTGTTGAGCCCAACCTACATAGGTAGGAATGATCATCAAAATAAAATAAGAGAAATCAGAGCTCGAACAGAAAGGTTTAGGTGTTCGTTTTTCCCGCGCGCTGTTCGGGAGTGGAATGGTAGGGAGATAGTGTGATTATGGTTCGATGAACCCTCTGCCAAGCACTTAAATGTGAATTGCAGAGTAATCATGTAGATGTAGATTGATGGTCACGAAGTAGATGACGTTAAGGAATTCTGCTACCTAAAAAAGTAAACTCCGTCGGAACAGGCCTTGGAAGGCGCAACAGTACCGACCGGCCGCCGTGTCATCCTTAGCCCACAGGCATCACTGCATGCGGATATGGAGGGTCACGTGCTCAGCACACCGCTCTCCAGGCTGTATGTCAGTTTACGAGACCGGAGCCGATACTTTTCAGCCAAGTAGCTGCTCAGTTTGCCTCACAAGGGCTGAGTGCTCCCCGCTTGCCAACAGCGCTCGCCAGACCGGATGGCCACCAATCTGAGTGCTAGCACATCCCGACAGCGCTTAACTTCGGTGATCTGACGGGAACCGGTGTTACCAGGGCGGCAAGGCCGTTGGCAGGTCTGCTACCTGGGCATCAAAATAACCAACGACGAACGGAGCAAGGGGGTCATAAAAAGCAGACTAGCAATGGCAAAAAGGGCGTTTCAGACCAAGAGAAGTCTACCAGTGTCAGACATAGGCCTTGATTCGAGGAAGAATTTTGTGAGAATGTACGTTTGGAGAACAGCATTGGATGGTAGTGAAAAATGGTCTGTGGGAAAACCGGAAGGGGACAAAATCGAAGCATTTGGTGCTATAGAAGTGTGTTGAAAATTAGATGGACTGGTAAGATAAGGAATGAGGAAGTTGAAACTTCCTGGCAAATTAAAACTGTGTGCCCGACCGAGACTCGAACTCGGGACCTTTGCCTTTCGCGGGCAAGTGCTCTACCATCTGAGCTACCGAAGCACGACTCACGCCCGGTCCTCACAGCTTTACTTCTGCCAGTATCTCGTCTCCTACCTTCCAAACTTTACAGAAGCTGTGAGGACCGGTCGTGAGTCGTGCTTCGGTAGCTCAGATGGTAGAGCACTTGCCCGCGAAAGGCAAAGGTCCCGAGTTCGATTCTCGGTTGGGCACACAGTTTTAATCTGCCAGGAAGTTTCATATCAGCGCACACTCCGCTGCAGAGTGAAAATCTCATTCTGGAATGAGGAAGTTCTCCGCAGAATCGGCGAGGGAGGGTGTATATGGAAAACACTGACAAAAGGAAGGGACAGGATGATAGGCCATCTGTTAAGACATCGGGGAATAACTTCTAGACACAGTCGTATGGGACAAAGAGTGTAAGCAAAGAAAGATATATGACGTACATATAATCGAGGAAATTGGGTGTAAATGCTATACAGAAATAAAGAGGGTAGAGAATCGGGAATCGCCATAAGATCGCATCAAACGAGTCAAAAAACTGATTAAAAAAAAATTAAGACTCCGTGACTTCTGCATGACATCTCAATGATGAATGACTGGTGGCCATCTAAGCTATTGAGTTGAGGCATAAGTTTGTAGCGTTTTACCATGACTGTAATAAACACAACAGATGCGCATAATAGAGACTTAAGTCATCAATACATTCTTGTTCACTACTTACAACAGCCTGCAACGCTGGGGTCACTTTTCGACTCGTCGACTGTACGAATCACGCCGTTTTGAGGCGACGAATTCGTCGAGCCATGCTCGGAGCGCATTTTAATCCGGAAACGAAGTTCCTTGACTGTTGTTCGATAGAGAGCGGAAAAGGAGAAAAATCTGAGAGCGCAAGATTAGATTTATAAAGTGGGTGTGGAATGACAACTCAACACCTGTACGGTCCCTTTCGTCACTCTAGCAGAGTGCGAGCGGGCGTATCGCGGAGTAGCCTTCTCGGTCGTCGTTCTTGGACTGCGTCTGCAAGACACCTCCTGGTAGGATGCATCATACTGGAACTATATTTGAATGTTGCAAGTCCTTTAGTTGTCTGACCGGGGGATAATGCACTCAAAGCGGCGGAAGAAGAAAACTGTATGCCAATAACCTCTCCTCCTTTTATGATACCGGTATGTAAGTACCTTAATCAGTAAATTCAAAATACGCTATGTGATCAAAAGTATCCGGACACCTGACTGAAAATGACTTACAAGTTCGTGCCGCCCTTAGCCTTGATGACAACTTCCACTCTCGCAGCATACGTTCAATCAGGTGCTGGAAGGTTTCTTGTGCAATGGCAGCCCATTCTTCACGAAATGCTGCACTGAGGAGAGGTATCGGTGTCGGTCGCTGAGGCCTGGCACGAAGTCGGCGATTCAAAAAAATAACATCCCAAAGGTGTTCTATGGGATTCAGGTCAGGCCTCTGTGCAGGCCAGTCCATTACAGGGATGTTATTGTCGTGTAACCACTCCGCCACAGGCCGTGCATTATGAACAGGTGATCGATCGTGTTGCAAGATAGAATTGTCATCCCCGAATTGGTCTTCAACAGTGCGAAGCGAGAAGGTGCTTAGAATATCAATGTAGGCCTGTGCTGTGATAGTGTCACGCAAAACAACAAGGGGTGCAAGCCCCCTCCATGAAAAACACGACCACACCAAAACACTACCGCCTCCGAATTTTACTGTTCGCGCTACGCACGCTGGCAGATGACGTTCGCCGGGCATTCGCTAAACCCACAGCGTGCCATCGGATCGCCACATTGTGTACCGTGATTCGTCGCAACGTACATCGTTTTTCCACTGTTCAGTCGACCAACGTTTACGCTCCTTACACCAAGCGAGGTGTCGTTTGGCATTTACCGGCGTGATTTGTGGCTTATGAGCAGCCGCTCTTCCATGAAATCCAAGTTTTCTCACCTCCTGCCTAACTGTCATAGTACTTACAGTGGATCCTGATGCAGTTTGGAATTCCTCTTCAAATGTCGGCGGTCTCTGTCAGTCAACAGACGAGTTCGTCGTTTACGCTTTTGTGCTGTACGTGTCTCTTTACATTTGCACTTCACTATCACATCGGAAGGGCCCAGGAAATGACCTGGGGGGGTCTCTGCATACATCATGAGACTCTGGCATAAAATGGGGGTGATACGCGATTACAAGAACTCAGCAAGAGAGTTCTCACAGCCTCTGTCAACTCAATTCTCCAACTTCCTACCTACACGTGGTGCCCCCGTTAAGCCGAGCAACTCAGCGGAAGGTTGGGTAACCAACCCCAGCGGGAAACTGAGTCGGTGAGCAGATAGGAGTTGGAGGACAGTGGAAGGCAACGGGAAACCACCACTGAACTATCCCAAGAAAACCCCATGGCTTCGCTCAGCTCAAAATGTTCCGGAGTTTCAAGTTCCCCGATCGGATCTCCGGGTGGGACCAGGTTGAGAGGAGCTTCACGAAGAGTAAGATGGTGCAAAGAGAAGCACTGCATAGGAACATGGAATGTAAGATACATGTATCAAGGAAAACTAGACATAGTGAAATGAGAAATGGAGAAAATTAACGTCGACATATTGGGAATAAGTGAAATGAGGTGGACTGGCATGGGAGAATTCGCTTCAGATGGCCATATGGTGTATTATTCTGGGCACGATAACAACAGAAGTAATGGAGTAGCCTTCATAGTTAGTGATAAAGTGAGAAAAGCTGTGATGGGATGCAAATATAAAAATGATAGAATGATGTCCATCAGACTTCAAGGTCAGCCCCTCAACATCACAGTAATTCAAGTTTATGCACCAACAACCGATGCTGAAAAGGAAATTATTGGCCAGTTCTATGGAGATTTACAAGAATTACTACTGTCAACACCAAAAAAGGATATCGTCTTCATAGTTGGAGATTGGAATCCAAAAGTGGGAAATAAAGCTGTAGAAGGTATAACAGGGAAATATGGTCTTGGTACAACAAATGAAGCTGGACAGAGACTCCTAGAATTCTGCCAAGAAAATTCATTGATAATTACTAATACACTGTTTCAACTACCAAAACGACGCCTATATACCTGGACTTCGCCAGATGGCCAACACCGGAACCAAATTGATTACATACTTTGTAATCAGAGGTGGAAGAGCGCGGTTCAGTCAGCTACAACAAGACCTGGGGCTGACTGCGGATCAGATCATGAGCTCCTGATTGCAAAATTTCGGCTGAAACTTCAGAATGTAGCAAAAAGTATCCCAACTTGCAGATACGACCTTAACTCTATACCCTCCGACTATGCTGTAGAGGTACAAAACAGATTTAATGTATTACAGCTGGAGGACAAAAGCTCGCAAGAGATGCGACCAGAAGTAGCTAATACTGTCAAGGAGGCCGCAGAGAAACACATTCCCAAGAAAAGGAACAGTAAGAAGGCTAGATGGCTATCAGTTGAGGCACTGCAAGTTGCAGAAGAACGAAGGAAAGCAAAAATCAATGGAGAGATATCAGCTATGTTTGAATTAAATAAAGATTTTCAGAAATTAGCTAGAAGAGATAAAAATATATTCTTTAATGAACAGTGCAAGGAAGTTGAAGATAGTAACGTAATGGGGAAGACAAGAGATCTTTATAAGAAAATTAGAGAAATTAAAGGAAAATTCCAGGCAAAAATTGGAATGATAAAAGATAGAAACGGGAAAGATCTGAGTGAAGCAGAGGATGTTAAGGAAAGATGGGCAGAATATGTAGAAGACCTATACAAGAAAGAACTGCATCGTGACAGGGCTCCTACTGCTGATGTTAATGTTAATTTAGAACTAGAGCCAGATATTTTGGAGAGCGAAATCCAGTGGGCCCTTGAAAATATGGCTGATAACAAAACTAGTGGACATGATGAAATACCAGCAGAATTGTTTAAAGTCACTGGAAAGGATGCAGTGAAAGTGCTGCACTCAATATGTCAAAAAATATGGATCACGCAGCAGTGGCCAGAAGACTGGAAAAGATCAGTATTCATCCCCATTCCAAAGAAGAGAAGTTCTAAAGAATGCTCAGATTACCAAACAATCGCACTTATTTCACATGCTAGCAAAGTTGCGTTGAAAATCTTACAAAATAGACTTCGCCAATATCTAGATCGAGAGCTGCCAGAAGAACAAGCTGGAGTTAGGAAAGGAAGAGGAACTAGAGATCAAATTGGTAACATTCGGTGGATTATGGAAAAAGCGAGAGAATTCCAGAAAGATGTGTATCTCTGCTTTATTGACTACGCCAAAGCCTTTGACTGCGTCGATCACAACAAATTATGGAACGTACTGAAAAACATGGGTGTACCAGATCACCTCATTCATCGGATACGGAGTTTATACCTTGACCAAGAAGCCACGGTGAGAACTGTGTATGGAACAACGAAATGGATAAAGATTCAGAAAAGGGTCCGGCAAGGCTGCATACTGTCACCGTACTTATTCAATCTGTATGCAGAACATGTCATGAGGAATGCGAGGCTAGACGAAGGAGAAACAGGAATTAAAATAGCTGGAATAAATGTAAACAACCTCAGGTACGCGGATGATACGATCCTGTTGGCAGAAGTGAAGAAGAATTGATAACACTCTTACTGAAGGTGAAAGACGAAAGTGAAAAGGCTGGTCTTATGCTGAATGTGAAGAAAACGAAAATTATGGCAACTACACCTACCAATTCATGGGATATAGCAGGAGAAACCATGGAGGTAGTGACCACATTCAGTTATCTCGGTTCCCAGATCTCTGCTGACGGTGACTGCAGCCATGAAATCCGGAGACGCCTGTTGCTCGGTAGACAGGCGATGTCAAACCTTGACAAGGTTATAAGGTCCAGAGATATAACACTAGCAACAAAGATCCGTATTGTGAGTGCTATGGTCTTTCCAGTTGTGATGTATGGATGTGAGACCTGGACCATTAGAAAGGCTGAACGGCGAAGAATTGACTCCTTCGAATTGTGGTGTTGGAGGAAACTTCTTAGAGTTCCATGGACTGCAAAGAGAACCAACAGATCAATATTGGAGCAAATTAAACCAGATTTCTCCCTGGAAGGTCTAATCTTAAAACAAAAGCTGACCTACTTTGGACACACAATGCGAAGGCATGCCTCGCTGGAAAAAACATTAATGCTGGGGAAGATTGAAGGAACTAGAAGAAGAGGACGTCAGAGGATGAGATGGATCGATGGCATCACAGAAGCAATGTGTTCCAACCTGGAAGGTCTACGGGAGAAAGTGCAAGACAGGAAAAACTGGCGTGATTTGGCTCATGGGGCCACGAAGAGTCGGAACCGACTAAACGAATAGAGAGAGAGAGAGAGATCACATCGGAAACAGTGGACCTAGGGATGTTTAGGAGTGTGGAAATGTCGCGTACCGAATTATGACACAAGTGACACCTAATCACCTAATCACTTTCGAAGTCCGTGAGTTCCGCGGAGCACGCAATTCTGCTCTGTCACAGTGTCTAATGACTACTGAGGTCGCTGATATGGACTACCTGGCAGTAGGTGGCAGCACAGTGCACCTAACATGAAGAACGTCTGTTTTTGCTGGTGTCCGTATATTTTTGTTCCCATACTGTATTTAGAGGCAAATATTTTCAAATAGACAGAAGACCATTCTCGTTTGCTCGACAACTGTATCACATGTTAGCCGCAGCCTAAAATTGATCTCGGAAATTGTGGTAAACACAGTTTTAGTATTTTTAGATCATGGAACGACATATGTCATTTGACAGAGGTTTTCGTGTAACCAAATGTAGCACAAGACTTCGTCGTTATAATAAAAAAAATACGGACTGAAAATAATACTTCATAAGCCGCCCGTTTTACCGGTAAGCGGGCGTCACCTGATCAAGACATTTGTTAGTATATAATGCCGCCCTATGTTGCCTGTTTCATGTACAGCGTGAGGTCTATTACACATAAAAAAACGGCAGAGTATCAGTTACCGCAGAGACATCCTGGGGATGAGGGCAGAGGAAGTCGAGGGGACTTGGAGCTCTGACTCAGCCACAGACTGGCAAGAAGACCGAGAAAACGTTACTCGAGAATGTCGGTGCGGAAAGATGCGTTCCAGGAATTCCGTTTGTAAAGCGTGTTTCGCCACACCGCTCCACAAGACGCGTAGTGTTCCGTTGTTCTAGTACACTCAGACCCACACATTGCTATGATTTTTTCTTCCGCAACGGATCACTGAGAACAATAACTGTATCGTTTATTACTGGGGACTGGTTTGCAGCAACCAGTTATTCTTTCAGTTACCAGATTTATATACTAGGTCTACAGCTTTGCTTTCGCTGTTTTTTCTCGTAGTTCGAGACTTTATTGTGAAAAACTTACAAAATATTTACGATTCAAAGTATTGACCATCGTAGTCCACTGCTTTTTCCCTAGTTTTAGGGCAGCATACGAGTCCCGCGGAGTATAAACTGGGCACCTTTTGAAGGGAGCCATGAATCGATCCAATTTTGCACTTGTTCATGCGACCGCAAGTACTAGTCAGCTAGGTCGCGTGTCATAGATCGAAAAAAGGGGCAGTCAGAGGGAAGAATATCCGGAGAAAACAGCGGGTGGGGGTAGAACTTCCCATTTCAACGTTTCCAAGTATGTCTTGACGGGATTTTCAACATGGGGTCGTGCAGTGCAGTGTGGCCGTTCGACTTTCAGTGCTCGGCTCAGACACGTCAGCTGCTTTCGATAACGACCCCCTGTGGTTGTCCACAACCATGCCGGTCTTCAACGTCAAAATCACCATTCTTGAAGCATGGAAACCATTTTGTGCCAAGTTCTGTCACTAAGAGGCGTGCCATCATAGGCCTTACCCAGTTTTTTTATGAGCCTTAGCCGCAGATTTCTTCATAACAAAGCAGAAAATTGAAACCTCCCGCAGATGACGAAAATTGGGCTCATAAGATGACGTATGCAGTCGAGAATAACTTTATGATGCAATCAAACATCGGCTGATATTTTGATGGCGTTATGTTCCCAAATGCCTGAGCTTACTGTATGAGTCTTACGGCGAACGCCTTGCACCACTGCTTTCCACTACTGACGTGTATTGCAAAACGGCGGAAGCAAAGTTGTAGACCTGATATTGTTACCATATAAAGGGTCAGTTGTTTTCACACCCATCTACGGAAGACGAACAGTTACGGTATTACAAGAAACAAATACCATGTCTAATATTTTCTTGTCAACACTCGTACGCTCTTCTCTCTTCTCAGAAGAATCGTCACCGAAAACTTAAGCAGTGCGCCGCGTACGCAGTTTGTACGCCATTTACTCGTGCGATTACAGCACAGTAACACGTATCCGAAAGGAACCCGAAAACACAGTCGACTTTTTGCACGGTTTCGTAACTCAGTCAGTAAAAACGGATTCATTATTGGATCGGTTTGTTGCTCGTCTGCCTCTCTGTGCGAGAGTTAAGAAGCTTGAGTTTCAGGAAAGGGTAGCCGTGTCAACTTGAAATTCGTATCACATGGAGTCCTTTTGCTGTGTAAAATACTGAAGCCTGTAAGTCTATACAATCGGAAGATACCGTCATTTATTTCACGTATTTAGGTACTCGCAAATTCACTCATCAAAACTTATACTATAGTAAAAGGAAAAAGTCCTACATTTGTTACACTGTAATTATATCACAAAAAATACCGTTCTGCCATTACAGCTTACTTTGCATTCATCGTCCGTCAAAAGCACGTTGTTGTGGTCTTCAGTCCTGAGACTGGTTTGATGCAGCTCTCCGTGCTACTCTATCCTGTGCAAGCTTCTTCATCTCCCAGTACCTACTGCAGCTTCCATCCTCAACCTGCTTAGTGCACTACTGGCCATTAAAATTACTACACCAAGAAGAAATGCAGATGGTAAACGGGTAGTCATTGGACAAATATATTATACTAGAACTGATATTGTGATTACATTTTCAAGCAATTTGGGTTCATAGATCCTGAGAAATCAGTACACAGAACAACCACCTCTGGCCGCAATAACGGCCTTGATACGCCTGAGCATTGAGTCAAACAGAGCTTGGATGGCGTGTACAGGTACAGCTGCCCATGTAGCTTCAACACAATACCACAGTTCATCAAGAGTAGTGACTAGCGTATTGTGACGAACCAGTTGCTTGCCCACCATTGATCAGACGTTTTCAATTGGTGAGACATCTGGAGAATGTGCTGGCCAGGGCAGCAGTCGAACATTTTCTGTATTCAGAAAGGCCCGTACAGGACCTGCAACATGCGGTCGTGCATTATCCTGCTGAATTGTAGAGTTTCGCAGGGACCTAATGAAGGGTAGAGCCACGGGTCCTGACACAACTGAAATGTAACTTCCACTGTTCAAAGTGGCGTCAATGCGAACAAGAGGTGACCGAGACTTGTAACCCATGGCACTCCATACCATCACGCCGTGTGATACGCCAGTATGGCGATGACGAATACATGCTTCCAATGTGCGTTCACCGCGGTGTCGCCAAACACGGATGCGACCATCATGATGCTGTAAACAGAACCTGGATTCATCCGAAAAAAATGACGTTTTGCCATTCGTGCAACCAGGTTCGTCGTCGAATACACCATCGCAGGCGCTCCTGTCTTTGATGCAGCGTCAAGGGTAACAGCCGTGGTCTCCGAGCTGATAGTCCATGCTGCTGCGAACGTCGTCGAACTTTTCGTGCAGATGGTTGTTGTCTTGCAAACGTCCCCGTCTGTTGACTCAGGGATCGAGACGTTGCTGCACGATCCGTTACAGCCATGCGGATAAGATACCTATCATCTCGACTGCTAGTGGTACGAGGCCGTTGGGATCCGGCACGGCGTTCCATATTACCCTCCTGAACCCACAGATTCCATATTCTGCTAACACTCATTGGACGTCGACCAACGAGAGCAGCAATGTCGCGATACGATAAACCGCAATCGCGATAGGCTACAATCCGACCTTTATCAAAGTCGGAAACGTGATGGTACGCATTTCTCCTCCTTACACGAGGCATCACAACAACGTTTCATCAGGCAAATCCGGTCAACTGCTGTTTGTGTATAAGAAATCGGTTGGAAACTTTCCTCATGTTAGCAGGTTGTAGGTCTCGCCACCGGCGCCAACCTTGTGTGAATGCTCTGAAAAGCTAATCATTTGCATATCACAGCATCTTCTTCCTGTCGGTTAAATTTCGTGTCTGTAGTACGTCATCTTCGTGGTGTAGCAATTTTAATGGCCAGTAGTTTATATCCATCTCTTGGTCTCCCTCTACGATTTATACTCTCCACGCTTCCCTGCAGTACTAAATTCGTGATCCCTTGATGCCTCAGAACATGTCCTACCAACCGATCCCTTCTTCTTGTCAAGTTGTGCCACAAACTCCTCTTCTCCCCAATCCTATTCAATACCTCCTCGTTTGTTATGTGATTTACCCATCTAATCTTCAACATTCTTCTGCAGCACCACAATTCGAAAGCTTCTATTCTCTTCTTGTCCAAACTATTCATAGTCCACGTTTCACTTCCATAGATGGCTACACTCCATACAAATACTTTCAGAAACGACTTCCTGACACTTAAATCTATACTCGATGTTAACAAATATCTCTTCTTCAGAAACGTTCTCCTTGCCACTGCGAGTCTACATTTTATATCATCTGTACTTCGACCATCATCAGTTATTTTGCTCCCCAAATAGCAAAACTCCTTTACTACTTTAAGTGCCTCATTTCCTAATCTAATTCCCTCAGAGTCACCCGAGTAACTCGCCTACATTCCATTATCCTCGTTTTGCTTTTGTTGATGTTCATGTTATATCCTCCTTTCAAGACACTGTCCATTACGTTAAACTGCTCTTACAGGTCCTTTGCTGTCTCTGACATAATCACAACGTCATAGGCGAACCTCAAAGTTTTTATTTTGTCTCCATGGATTTTAATTACTACTCCGAAGTTTTCTTTTGTTTCGTTTACTGCTTGCTCAATATACAGATTGAATAACATCGGGGAGAGGCTACAACCCTGCCTCACTCCCTTCCCAACCATTGCTTCCCTTTCATGTCGATCGACTCTTGCAACTGCCATCTGGTTTCTGTACAAATGTCAGAAGCGTAACAGGAAAATATTACTGCATGTAAACATAACATGTAAGTTGTAGTCATGTTGGTAAGGAAATAAAAAAAATATTTTATTAAATCCTCTCTCTCTACGAACATAAACCAATGTCCCCTGCTCGCTTGTTTTTGTATGTCGAGGCTAGTCTCAGCAACTACAGGCTAGTCTCAGCAACTACTGTAGACATTTTGAAACGGTCTTGTAATTCGCAAAACCAATGTCTCGTCAGCATCGATATCGATACAGGCAAATATCACTGACATTCTCGGATCCCAGGATGGATAAACTAACTATATACATAATTAAGTTTGTAGGGAACCCTCGGTACTCCAAGTACGCCAATCTGTGTTACATTAACGACGTTCCGTACAGTTTGTAGACATGTTGTGTTCGTTATCCTGAAGTATTAATTATGACTGTCACTCAGTGCCTTAGATTAGAAACCCCAAACACGTTACATACCCCTAAACACGTTACATACCCCTAAAAACATACTTTTTCCAATATTAGGTGCACTGTGCTCCCACATACTTCCATGTACTCCATAACAGCGACCTCAGTAGTCATTAGACATCATGAGAGAGCGGGATGGGGCGCACCGCGAAACTCACGGACTTCGAACGTGGTCAGGAGATTGGGTGTCACTTGTGTCATTGGTCTGTACACGAGATCTCCACACTCCTAAACATCCATAGGTCCACTGATTCCGATATGATAGTGAAGTGTAAACGTGAAGGGACACGTACAGCACAAAAG
Organism: Schistocerca americana; assembly: GCF_021461395.2. Lineage (NCBI taxonomy): Eukaryota > Metazoa > Arthropoda > Insecta > Orthoptera > Acrididae > Schistocerca > Schistocerca americana. Next base: position 202,464,078 of record NC_060127.1, read on the forward strand.
CATCCAGGCCGACCTCGTCTGTTGACTGACAGAGACCGCCGACAGCTGAAGAGTATGGTAATGTGTAATAGATCATGACACAGGAATTCCAAACTGAATCAGGATCCACTGCAAGTACTATGACAGTTAGGCGGGAAGTGGGAAAACTTGGATTTCATGGACGAACGGCTGCTCATAAGCCACACATGCCAAACGACGCCTCGCTTGGTGTAAGGAGCGTAAATATTGTACGACTGAACAGTGGATAAACGTTGTGTGGAGTGACGAATCAGGGTACAGAATGTGGCGATCCGATGGCAGGGTATGGGTACGGCGAATGCCCAGTGAGCGTTATCTGCCAGCATGTGTAGTGCCAACAGTAAAATTCGGAGGCGGTGGTGTTATGGTGTGGTCGTGTTTGCGTGGCACTATCACAGCAAAGGCCTACATTGATGTTTTAAGCACCTTCTTGCTTCCCTCTGTTGAAGAGCAATTCGGGTATGGCGATTGCATCTTTCAGCATGATCGAGTACCTGTTCATAATGCACGGCCTGTGGCGGAGTGGTTACACGACAATAACATCCCTGTCATGGACTGGCCTGCACAGAGTCCTGACCTGAACCCTACAGAACACCTTTGGGATGTTTTGGAACGCCGTGCCAGGCCTCACCGACCGACATCGATACCTCTCCTCAGTGCATCACTCCGTGAAGAAGAGGCTGCCATTCTCCAAGAAACTTTCCAGCACCTGATTGAGCGTATGCCTGCGAGAGTAGAAGCTGTCGTCGAGGCTAACGGTGGCCCAACATCATATTGACTCCCAGCATTACCGATGGAGGGCACCACGAACTTGTAAGTCCGGATACTTTTGATCCCATAGTGTAGAGTATCTGATCAAAGGCATCCGTGCACCTGTTAGTGGACAGTAATATGGAGCGTGTCCACTCTTAGCCTTTATGACGACTTGAAAACTGCTGACAATTCTTAGAATCATATATCTGAATGTCTGTGAAACAATGAGAGCCCATTCTTCGACAGTAGCCGAAAGGGTAATGATGCTAGGGTCTGGGGGGAATTTGACTTTCTGTCATCCCAAGGGCGTCCCATTGGGTTCAGGTTGGGAATATGGACAGGCCAGTCTATTTCAGAAGTGTTACTGTGCACAAATCATTGACTTACAGATGCTGGTTAAAGACGGGGTACGTTGTTATCCTGATACAGTCACCGCCTCTTAACTGGTCTTCTACTGTACGCTGTACACAACGCTCCAAAATGTGTTCACATCCTTCCACGTTTAGCATTTTCCTAAGTGGAGGGAGGGACCACACCCTAACCACGAAAACTACTTAAATAACCTACCTCGCTGTTGGTACTACACATGATGGCAGGTAACGTTCTTCAGGCGTTTGCCAAAACTAAACCCTTCAAAAGATTGTCGCATGGTACCTGTTTCATCTTTCCAAATCAGTCATTTCCAGTCTTCTGTTGTCCAGTGGCGTAGCTCTTCATGCCAAAATTGGCGATCTCTTACAGAAGCTCGAAATTTAGCGCGGACTTCAATGCGAGAGGCTAATGACAGTTTCCACAACGAAACTTTGTCTCGAAACCTCGCAGAAAATCGAAAGAGATTCTGGTCGAATGTGAAATATGTTAGGGGCAAGAAACAATCAATGCCTTCTCTTCACGATAGCAATGGAGATACTATCGAAGACAGTGCTGCCAAAGCAGAGTTACTCAACACCGCCTTCCGAAATGCCTTCACAAAAGAAGACTAAGTAAGTATTCCAGAATTCGAATCACGAACAGCTGCCATCATGAGTAACGTAGAAGTAAATACCTCCTTGGTAGTGAGGCAACTTCAGTCACTTAATAAAAGCAAGTCTTCTGGTCCAGACTGTATACCAATTAGGTTCCTTTCGGAGTATGCTGATACATTAGCTCCATACTTAACAATCATATACAACCGTCCGCTTATAATGAATTCTACTCTGCTTTTGTAAATGATGAAAGTCTATGTGAATGCAGCTTGCCGCTAACTTGGTGTAATGTTTTGTCTGTACAGAAGTGTATCTGTCGCCTTTATCGCTCTTTCCCTCTCACACATAAATCGGTACAATAAAGTCAGGGCTTCGTGTTTTCTAGTTAGGCTGATCCGTGAAAAGACAGAGAAACAATTATGCTAATGGAGGATTCTCTCACTCTCTCTCTCTCTCTCTCTGTCCTTTATCTGTGTACAGTTTAAATATATTATTTACGTGAAATCAGCCTAGTAGAATCTCTGGTGGAGCCCTTCGTCTTAATATTCAGCGGCTGGCTTGCTAGAAAAGATCTTTACATTTGTTATTATTATTAAGCGCTGCATTCAGTTGGGAAAATCGATCGTTTGAACAATTCGTTCAGTTTACGACAGATCTAAAATTTCAGATGTGGACGAAGCCTTTTTGGACGATTTCAAAAAACTCAGAGATTGCAGGCTCTCTTCGTCACATCTGAAACTTCCCAATTAATTACAGGGCCCAGACAATCATCAATGGTTCAGACAGAGAACTCATTCGTCATTCACTCTAGAATAAAATGGTCACAAACCTTATTTCTGAGGAAAATTGTATATTGAATCCATTTCCGTACATGTTCCGTTTTCTGTTGGTTCTTTTACAGGTTTTTCTTTCTCTTAATCTATCACGCTAGCGGCACAAACTTTCCTAGCTCGCTTTAGCGCGAAGAAAAGTAAATAAATCTCCTTTAGCAATCCGACAATCTTCCAACCGATACTTCCGAAGCTGTTCCTCTCTCTCTCTATAATAACCATGGAGCATACATTTCTGTACCTCTGTTGTTCCAAAGAATAAACGTACTAGAAAAATACCTTGGCGTCGACGAGCTGTCGGCGCATATATTACTAGAAAATCTGATCAGATACTTTTCAAACGTAAATACATGTGGATGATTTGGTTGACCATTATTAATTATTGCGTGGTAGAGGGTAATTTTCCGTGGGGAGATTACACGCTCTACGAAAGATCCGTACCCAAAGACTGGAATGTCGCACAGGTCACACCAATATTAAAGAAAGGTAGTAGGATTAATAAACGTAATTACAGGTCCATATTATCAAAGTCGATGTGGAGCAGGATTTTGGAAGATATATTGTGTTCGAACATCATGAATTACGTCGAAGAAAACGGTCTATTGACACACAGTCAAAACGGGTTAGGAAAACATTGTTCTTGTGAAACGGAACTAGCTCTTTATTCGCATGAAGTGTTGAGTGCTATTAACAAGGGATTTCAGATGGATTACGTATTTCTGGATTTCCGGAAGGCTTTTGACAGTGTACCACACAAGCGGCTCGTAGTGAAATTGCGTGCTTACGGAATATCGTCTCAGTTATGTGACTGGATTTGTGACTTCCTGTCAGAGACGTCACAGTTAATAGTAACAGACGGATAGTCATCGAGTACAACGGAACTGATTTCTGGCGTTCCCCAAGATAGTGTTATAGGCTCTTTGCTTTTCCTTATCTATGTAAACGATTTGGGCGACAATCTGAAGAGCTGTCTTAGGTTGTTTGCAGATGAAGGTATCATTTATCGGTTAGTAAAGCCATCAGAAGATCAAAAGAAATTGCATAACGATTTAGAAAAGATGTCTGAATGGTGCGAAGAGTGTCAGTTGACCCTAATTAACGAAAACTGTGAGGTCATCCACACGAGTGCTAAAAGGAACTCGTTAATCTTCGGTTACACGATAAATCAGTCAAACCTGAAGGCTGTAAATCCAAATAAGTACCTAGGAATTACACTTACGAACAGCTTAAATTGGAAGGGAGAAAATGTTGTGGCGAAGGGTAACCAAAGACTGTGTTTTATTGGCAGGACACTTAGAAAATGCAACAGACCTACTTAGGAGACTGCCTACACTACGCTTGTCCGTCCTCTTTTAGAATACTGTTGCGCGGTGTAGGATCCTTACCAGGCAGGACTGACGGAGTACATAGAAAAAGTTCAAAGAAGAGCAGCACGTTTTGTATTATCGTGAAATATGGGAGAGAGTGTCACTCATATGATACAGGATTCTGGCTGGACATCATTAAAAGAAAGACGTCTTTCGTTGCGACGGAATCTTCTCACGAAATTCCACTCACCAACTTTCTCCTCCGAATGCGGAAATATTTTGTTGACACCGACCTACATAGGGAGGAACGATTACCACGATAAAATAAGGGAAATCAGAGATTATACGGAAAGGTATAGGTGTTCTTTCTTTCCGTGCGCTATACGAAATTGGGGTAATAGAGAATTGTGAAGGTGGTTCGATGAACCGTCTGCCAGGCACTTATGTGTGATTTCCAGGGGAACCGATGTGGATGTAAAGAGTCGCTTAGCAGTGACTTCAGAAATGTGTGGCTTATCAGGAGCCGCTCGACCATTGGTCCCCATTCTCTTTAGCTCCCTACGCACACTCATTGTGCCAGCTAGACTGCTGGTATCACTCTGGAACTTACGAGTGATTACTTCTCTCGATTTCGTGCTGTTTTGTACCACCGCCTTCTCCAGTGCTGGGTGGCCCATGTCACAGAGTAACATATCTTTGCCTGGGCCCCTGTCCATCAGTATATGACAGTGGTTAGACACTGGACTCGCATTCGAGAGGACGACGGTTCAATACCGCGTCCGGGCATCCTGATTTAGGTTTTCCGTGATTTCCCTAAATTGCTCCAGGCAAATCCCGGGATGGTTCCTTTGAAAAGGCACGGCCGACTTCCTTCCCCGTCCTTCCCTAATCCGATTAGACCGATGACCTCGCTGTCTGGTCTCCTTCCCCAAAGAACCCCAACCCATCAGTACATGAGGTGTGCCAGGCCTCGGGTTACCTGCGGTTGATCCTTCGCATTCCCATTTCACAATCACACCGCCGTCAATCGACTCTTGCTTCTCGTTCAAAGGAGCGCACAGGATGACCAACTTAGGGTTCCAATACATGAACAGAGAGGTATACCCATCTTAGTCGAGGGCTGTGTCAAAGGCTGTTTTTGTGTGTGAGGTTGGTGACGGAGGGCTACCCCTCTGGCAGCTTCCCCTGCACGGGGAGCTAGGTAATCTGGAAAGAGAAGAGCACTCCACAGTGAACGCTTGGTGAGTACGGATCGTAGCTCTTAAGGGGGGTTTCAGGTGATAGGTTGAGTTAGGACTTCGTTATGTTTAACTGGTGAAGTACTTAAGAACTTTAGCTTATCTGAAGCGTGTGAAGCGAGTATGATTTTTAATCTTATATCTTGTGCAAATTGCTTTTGTCTTTGTGTGTCGATTTTGTGCCACGTGTTTGGTAATCAATGACCCTTGTGGTCCACCACGGCACCGCAATAGGCTTTATGTTATCAGTTTGCTTGATTAATGAGCTATAATGTTCTGCAAGAATGTCTGTTCTTTCGTGCGCTTTCTACAAAGCAGCACAACAGTTTGAGTCAGAATGCACCACGTGCTCTAGTTCGGCCGTTTGCAAGCAGCAGACGCAGTTAGTATATTGGATAATTATCGCACAACCTTGTGCATTGGTTAAACCTCTGTCCAGAATAGAGCATGCGTAGAATCGTAATGCAAATCCCTCTGAGATATTTATATGGTATGAATGCAAAGGAGATGATAGTATCATTGTCTTGCACCCTCGTTTTCGGTGTTTCTTCTTGCTGTAGTTAAATTGTGCTCTGTTTCATTGTCACGTAATTCTTACTTAAATATTTCGAGTCTAATGAATTCATGGACCCTGCATGTCAGTAAGGGACTCTTCAAGCTGGAGGAGGCTCCGTAATGGTGTGGGGCGTGTGCATTTGGAGTGAAATGAGACCCCTGATATGTCTAGATACGACTCTGACAGGTGACACGTATTTAAGCATCCTGTCGCATCACCTTCATCTATTTATGTCCTTTCTGCATTCCGACGGACTTAGCCAATTCCAACAGGACAATGCGACACCCTACACATCCACAACTGCTGCAGAGAGGCTCCAGGAACCCTCCCTGAGTTTAAACACTTCCGCTGGCCATCAAACTCCCCAGAGATGAACGTTATTGAGAATATCTGGGACGCCTTACAAGGTGCTGTTCAGAAGAGATCTCCACGCCCTCGTACTCTCACGGATTTATGGACAGCCCCGCCTGTTTCATTGTGTCAGTTCCCTGCAGCACGAGTTCAGACATTAGTCGAGTCCTTGCCACGTCGTGCTGCGGCGCTTCTGCGTGCTCGTGGGGGCCTTACAGCTTATTTTGAATGTGTATCAGTTCCTTTGGCTCTTCAGTGTATAAATGCGTTGGTGACTGTTAGGTTATGTGGTATATTGTAAAATTAAAAATAAAATTGTACAGTCTGTGTAAAGGAATTAATATTACTTTTTTATACTGTCTTTTTTTTTAAATCTCACATTGGTATGTCATTTATAAACGATAAAAACAGAACAACAGATTTATATTATGTTGAACTATTTTATGCTTTGGATGGGCTGACGATGCATTATGATGTTTCATCGCCCTGCTTAGGGTGAGGTTGTATCAGCAAATTATGGAAATTCCTTAAAAACATTGTTAGGTAGTTCCGTTTGGTCATTTACGATGTCATTTGGGAATTACATTCGTGAGAGTAGATATCCATTTGTTCAAGATGTTCATTCTTTTTCCTTTGTTAGCCACACAAAGTTCTCGTGTGTTATGAGCTATGTGTATCACTTGGTGTTCGTCTTCTGTTACAGTGCGGCAAATGTGGCTTTGCTTTAGTTTTCCAGACGAAGAACATTCATGTGTTCCCGGAATCGAGTGTCGAAATTTCTTCCTGTTAGGCCAGTATATATCTCTCAACACGAATTGCTATTAAGTTTGTATACACAAAGATCAGTTGGATTCCGTAGAAATGTTGGAACACGTGAGAAAATACTGACCCTACGGCTTATCTTAGAAGCTACATTAAGAAAAGGCGAACCTACATTTCTTGCATTTGTAGACTTAGAGAAAGCTTTTGACAATGTTGACTAGAATACTCTCTTTCAAATTCTGAAGGTGGCCGGTGTAAAATACAGGAAGCGAAAGGCTATTTACAATTTGTACAGAAACCAGATGGCAGTTATAAGAGTCGAGGGACATGAAAGGGAAGCAGTGGTTGGGAAGAGAGTGAGACAGGGTTGTAGCCTCTCCCCGATGTTATTCAATCTGTATATTGAGCAAGCAGTAAAGGAAAGAAAAGAAAAATTCGGAGTAGGTATTAAAATCGATGGAGTAGAAATAAAAACTTTGAGGTTCGCCGATGACATTGTAATTCTGTCAGAGACAGCAAAGGACTTGGAAGAGCATTTGAACGGAATTGATAGTGTCTTGAATGGAGGATATAAGATGAACATCAACAAAAGCAAAACAATGATAATCGAATGTAGTCGAGTTAACTTCAGTGATGCTGAGGGAATTAGATTAGGAAATGAGACACCTACAGTAGTAAAGGAGTTTTGCTATTTGGGGAGCAAAATAACTGATGATGGTCGAATTAGAGAGGTTATAAAATGTAGACTGGCAATGGCAAGGAAAGCGTTTCCGAAGAAGAGAAATTTGTTAACATCGAGTATAGATCTAAGTGCCATGAAGTCGTTTTTGAAAGTATTTGTATGGAGTGTAGCTATGTATGGAAGTGAAACATGGACGGTAAATTGTTTGGACAAGAAGAGAATAGAAGCTTTCGAAATGTGGTGCTACAGAAGAATGCTGAACATTAGATGAGTAGATCACATAACTAATGAGGAGGTACTGAAAAGGATTGAGGAGAAGAGGAGTTTGTGGCACAACTTGACAAGAAGAAGGGATCGGTTGGTAGGACATGTTCTGAGGCATCAAGGGATCACCAATTTGGTATTGGAGGGCAGCGTGGAGGGTAAAAGTCGTAGAGGGAGACCAAGAGATGAATACACTAAGCAAATTCAGAAGGATGTAGGCTGCAGTAGGTACTGGGAGATGAAGCAGCTTGCGCAGGATAGAGTAGCATGGAGAGCTGCATCAAACCAGTCTCAGGACTGAAGACAACAACAACAACAACAACAACACAGACTGATCGACTGTAACGTCTCCTGTTACTTTTGATATTGTGGATGGCTTTACCCTTCATTTTATTGGTACCATACAGTTGAGGACGTGGAACGCAGAGGCTCGGGAGCACGCTTACGTCACTGCCATTAGCCCAGCGGCGGCGGGGATCCCGGACGGAGTGGCGACACGTCCGTCGCCTGTGACGTCACCGCACACACACACAGCGGGCCGGGATTCCCGGCTAGGCAGCTTTCCCTTCGGCAGCTGAGCACGCTGCCGCTGCCCCGTCCACGAGGTCGCTGCTGCCTAGTGTGTTGTTGCTGCTCCTCACCTCTACACTGCCTGAGATTCTCCCAGCGAATCTCAATGAGGAATCTGTCCTTCTCGTCATTAGTCGTCTCATTTTAAATTTCTCACTACACGATTACTCCGAGATGTCCTGCATCACGCCCGAGTTCCTGTTACACGCAGGATGTAAACATTGTAAACGTAGCGCAGTCGTGTAGAGGATCTCCAAACGAACAATTTGATACAAGGCAGGTGTTAATTAGTTAGTTATTAATGCTCCACAGATCAAGAACGAAGTACACAGGGGACATAGTCATTCAAGAACGTAGATATTGTGCAGTCTCTACGTAGAGGAAGGTAAGACATGGATTTCATCTTTCGCCTCTAGCGAAGCAATGGGCAAAATAAAAAGAGGTTCAAGAGTGGAATTAAAATTCACTGATAAGTTTCGCTGATGACATTACCGTCCACAGTGAAAGTGAAGAAGAATTACCGGATGTGTTGAATGGAATCAACAGTCTAATGAGTACAGAATATGGATTGAGGGCAGTAACAGTGGTACTAAAAATTGGTGATCATGAAGTAGATAAGAAATTCTGCTACCTAGGCAGTAAAATAGCCCGTAGTTGGTTGGTTTGGGGAAACGGGCCGAACAGCAAGATCTTCGGTCCCATCGGATTAGGGAAAGGTGGGGAAGTAAATCGGCTGTGTCCTTTCAGAGGAACCATCCCGGCATTTGCCTGAAGCGATTTAGGTACATTCCGGCAAACTAAATCAGGAGGGCCGGACGCGGGTTTGAAGCGTCGTCCTCGCGAATGCGAGTCCAGTGTGCTAACCACTGCGCCACCTCGCTAGGTAAAAATAACGCATGATGGACGGAGCAAGGAGAAGATAAAAAGCAGACTAACACAGGCAAAAATGGCATTCCTCGCCAAGAGAAATCTACTAGTATCAAACAAAGGCCTCAATTTTAGGAAGAAGTTTCTGAGAATGTACGTCTGGAGCACAGCATTTTATAGCATATTATAGTAGCGAGACATGAATTGTGAGAAAAGCTGAACAGAAGAGAATCGAAGCGCTTGAGATATGGCGCTACAGAAGATTGTTGAAAGTTAGGTGGACTGATACGGTAAAGAACGAGGAGGTTCGGAATATCACGAGTAAAGGAGTATATGGAAATGACTGACGAGAAGAAGGAACAAGATAGTAGGAGAAGTTTTAAAACATCAGGGAATGACTTCCATGGATCTAGGGGGTGCTGTAGAGGATACGAACTATAGAGGAAGACAGAGACTCGAATACATCCAACAAATAATTGAGGATGTAGGTTGCAAGTGCTACACGTAGATGAAAAGGTAGGCATAGGAGAGGGATTCGTGACTGGTCGCTTCAAACTAGTTAGAAGATCGACTATCAAAACAAAGAAACACCGATTGTTCTACTGAAATTACGTGGGACGAAGCAGTTTCCAGCATATTTATATGCGATTAGTGTTAACATTAATGAGCACATTACCGTTTTTAGTTAAAGTCACACAAATACACTTAATCATTATTTTTTAATTATTTTTTACTGACTATCAGTTTTTAATTAGAAACTCGTCAATGGAATCGAAGTGGTTGGTCAAATCAAGTCGGGAAACTACCTCAGACTGACCTACAAAAACCGCCTAAGGTAAGGAACATGCGCAAGATTTTCAATATTCTCTCGCTCTCTTTGCGCAAACGATTAGCTCTAGAGAGTAAATGAATAGACCGTTTTCTCTAGGAAATTTAATGCAATTTAATTCTTTACTGAGAAGCCGTGGTTTTCGAGTTATTCAAGAAAAATGTAAGAAAGTGACTTTCAAACATACCGCAAACCCCATGCTCACCCTCCACGGATCATGATTTTTATTACGTTGTTCATGGCTCTCCCTCTTGCCACAGTACAAAAATTTTTTCCTGGATTCGACCTTTCTTAGTTCTCATTGCCTGGGCTATTACGCCACCGGTTTTAGTAGGCTGTTTCGTTAACATTATGAAACTTCCCTGTAAGGCTAATGACAGAAGAAAGACTTTTGTAATCCTTACGCAACGACTAATTACGTTTACAGTTCCATCACGACTTAACCTTTACAAGCACAGCAGTGTCACAGTAAGAGGGCCAGAAAAAAACAAAACGATTTGCTGTTAAAACTCACAAAATTGTTAGGTAAAATGCACACAAAATTCAATTTTACAATTTATAAGTAAAAGACTAAGCCGGTGTCGCAGTTCCCAGCCAACGAAGACCAAAAATGATCGAATATGAGAAATAAATCGTGGAGCCATAAAGTGTGTACAGTGAAGCAGTGAATACCATGAATGTTGTTGTTGTTGATGTGGTCTTCAGTCCTGAGACTGGTTTGTTGCAGCTCTCCATGCTACTCTATCCTGTGATAGCTTCTTCATCTCCCAGTACTTACTCCAACCTACATCCTTCTGAATCTGCTTACTGTATTCATCTCTTGGTCTCCCTCTACAATTTTTACCCTCCGCGCTGTTCTCCAATGCTGAATTGTCGATCCCTTGATGCCTCAGAACATGTCCTACCAACCGATCCCTTCTTCTTGTCAAGTTGTGCGACAAACTCCTCTTCTCCCCAATCCTATTCAATACCTCCTCATTAGTTATGTTATCTACCCATCTAATCTTCAGCATTCTTATGTAGCACCATATTTCGAAAGCCTCCATTCTCTTCTTGTCCAAACTATTTAACGTCCATGTTTCACTTCCATACATGGCTACACTCCATACAAATACTTTGAAAAACGACTTCCTGACACTTAAATCTATACACGATGTCAACAAATTTCTCTTCTTCAGAAACGCTTTGCTTGCCATTGCCAGTCTACATTTTATATCCTCCGTACTTCGACCATCATCAGTTATTTTCCTCCCCAAATAGCAAAACTCCTTTACTACTTTAAGTGTCTCATTTCCTAATCTAATTCACTCAGCATCACCCGACTTAATTCGACTACATTCCATTATCCTCGTTTTGCTTTTGTTGATGTTCATCTTATACCCTCCTTTCAAGACACTGTCCATTCCGTTCAACTGCTCTTCCAAGTCCTTTCCTGTCTCTGACAGAATTACAGTGTCATCGGCGAACCAAACCTCAAAGTTTTTATTACTTCTCCATGGATTTTAATACCTATTCCGAATTTTTCTTTTGTTTGCTTTACTGCTTGCTCAATATACAGATTGAATAACATCAGGCAGAGGGTACAACCCTGTCTGACTCCTTTCCCAACCACTGCTTCCCTTTCATGTCCCTCGACTCTTATAACTGCCATCTGGTTTCTGTACAAGTTGTAAATAGGCTCTCGCTCCCTGTATTTTACCCCTGCCACCTTCAGAATTTGAAAGAGAGTATTCCAGTCAATATTGTTTAAAAGCTTTCTGCAAGTATACAAACGCTAGAAACGTAGGTTTGCCTTTCCTTAATCTTTCTTCTAAGATAAGTCATAGGGTCAAAAAAAAAAAAAAAAAAAAAAATGGTTCAAAGGCTCTGAGCACTATGGGACTTAACATCTGTGGTCATCAGTCCCCTAGAACTTGGAACTACTTAAACCTAACTAACCTAAGGACATCACACACAACTATGCCCGAGGCAGGATTCGAACCTGGGACCGTAGCAGTCGCGCGGTTCCGGACTGAGCGCCCAGAACCGCGAAACCACCGCGGCCGGCAGTCATAGGGTCAGTGCTGCCTTACGTGTTCCAACATTTCTAGGGAATCCAAGCTGATCTTCCGCAAGGTCGGCTTCTACCAGTTTTTCCATTCGTCTGTAAAGAATTCGCGTTAGTATTCTGCAGCTGTCACTTATACCATGAATAACATGACAAAAATCCTGACTGGCGAGGGGCGAATTTGAGGTGGTCGTTAAGTTCATGTGGGAGCAAACTGCTGAGGTCATCGGTCTCTAGGTTGACACACTACTTAATGTAACTTAAACTAGCTTACGCTATGGACGACGCACACACACCCATTCCCGAGGGTGGACTCGAACCTCCGACGGAGGGAGCCGCGCGACCCGTGGCAAGTCAATAACAAAAACTGCGGCGTCTAGCCAAGTTTGCCAGTGTAAATTTTAACTACCTTACATTTCCTACAAAAAATGTGCTATTCAGTTTTTCTATAGGACTAATGCTTCACGCATGCGTTGTCACTTACACGCTGTAAGTCAATTAGAGGCTGTTTTGCTGCTCGACTGACCACAAGTGTTCATCTCGCCTTCCTCTACATCACTGTGGTTCGTTGAGAACAGTCATCGATTATACCCTGTACCATAGTGTGAGGGCAGTGCATGGCAGGGGCCACCTCCCTTTGTACCAGTTATTAGCGTTTTATCCCTTTTATTTACGTATGCAGTGCGGGAAAAACGATTGTTTAAATACCTGTGTGCGTGCTGCATTGTCCTGACCAACCCTACGGGAGCGCACTATATTGTAGTATAATGCTAAAGGAACCATTTAAAGCCGGTCCTTGAAACTTCGTAAGTAGTCTTTCTCCGAAAAGTTCTCGTCTGTCTTCAAGAATCTGCGAGTTTCGTGCATTAAACAAGCCTGCGACCAGTCCTTCCACCCTTCTCTGTATACACTGAATATTCCTTATTAGTTCCGGTCTGGTAACGATCCCGCACTGCTGACCAACACCCTGCGATCCGTAACACTAGTGTTTTGTAAACATTCTCCTTTGTAGACTGTCTGCATTCCCCTAGTATTCTACCAGTGAGTGGAAGTCTACCACGTGCTTCACCCATGACTGAGCCTGTGTGAGGGTTGAGCCGCGGCGGGACCGGCGCCAGTGGTGTCTGTGACAGGAGGTCGGTCGATTTCCTAGTGCAGGGCTCGGGCCGGCTGCAGATATAAGGGAGTGCCGACCGCGACTAGGGAACGGAAGGCGGCGGTGCGCGAGTCGGCGATTGGCTGGCGGTTGTCACGTGGCTGTGCTGGAGTCGGCCGGCGCTGTGCATTCTCCGGCAACCTCGTGAGCTGTGCATGTGCCCCCTTCCTTGGAGGGACACGCTGTTATGGTCTCGCGAAGTGATCGTCTGACATCTTCGCAAAATCGCCCCAGCATGAAGACACCCAGCTAAGTACGCTAATTACTAAGAGCGCTTACAAGGGGAGGCCGCCAATTCTGAAATTCAGATTCGATTCATACTGCGCATAATAAAAGCTCATGGCCCGAGGTGTAATGTGGCAAAGCACCAAGATGCACTTCTCAGCCGCTGTCGAGAAAATCGACAGTTAAAAGAAACCGTTGCTGTGAAATGCCCTCTACGTTTAATAATTTTCTACAGCGTCGTGGCGCAGCGGTAAGCGCTCGGGTTCGTAATCCTAAGCTCGCCGGATCGAATCTCGCGCCATGCAACTTTTTTTTTATTATTTGTTTTTTGTAATTCAAATCTATACACACACACACACACACACACACACACACACACACACACACACACACACACACATGCAGTCATTCCTCCAAAGTGCACTCCTCTCGTCCAACCGTGTGACGTATTTTTACCGGCAAGTAAAAAATTTGATCAAGCGCCTTCAAAATTGTGCTTTTTTAATCGAGCGAAACCGTGACATCAACTCCAGAGACGATTGTATAAAAATCCAGTCCATCGTCCACCACCAATTGTCTTCTCCGATTTTTGCCGATATCATACGATACGCGTGGTATGTATCAAACCAGACGAACGATAGTACAATTTTTCAGAATGTCAATCAAGTGTGTTTCTCAACAGATAATTTAAAAAACAATTGTTCTTGTAAAAACGCATCGTTTATCAGATGTGCTCCATGTCGTGCTGTTTTCTGCTTTCCATGTTTCTGTGATAACTATCACTCTGGTTCGTGCGATACTCCAGCTACTTCTGGTCACTAATTGTTAATTATGTGCGAGTGTATACCGAACTTTTCAATAAATTGTATCCACAAATGGTTCAAATGGCTCTGAGCACTATGGGACTCAACTGCTGAGGTCATTAGTCCCCTAGAACTTAGAACTAGTTAAACCTAACTAACCTAAGGACATCACACACATCCATGCCCGAGGCAGGATTCGAACCTGCGACCGTAGCGGTCTCGCGGTTCCAGACTGCAGCGCCAGAACCGCGCGGCCACTTCGGCCGGCAATTGTATCCACTTGAATGTTATTTGTGATATTGTGTTTTATTTCAAGTATTATTTTTCCACGACAAATGAGTTTCAACAACTTATTATATGCATAATTGTTGCAACTGATTGCCAGGAATTATATATATATATATATATATATATATATATATATATATATGTGTGTGTGTGTGTGTGTGTGTGTGTGTGTGTGTATGTATGTATGTATACATGTATATATACATTTGAATTACAAAAAACAAATAAAAAAAAGGTTGCATGGCGCGAGATTCGATCCGGCGACCTTCGGATTATGCGCAGTGTGAATCGAATCTGAATTTCACAATTGGCGGCCTTCCCTTGTTAGTTAACTGTGACTGTGATCGCTCTTGGTACAGTAAGACGTGTGATGTTACGTTTGTTCGATTTCATTTGAGGGCTCTTATAAGTGTATCCGCGCGCTTCTAGGCGCTTCAGTCTGGAACCGAGCGATCGCTACGGTCGCAGGTTCCAATCCTGCCTCGGGCATGCATGTGTGTGATGTCCTTAGGTTAGTTAGGTTTAAGTAGTTCTAAGTTCTAGGGGACTGATGACCGCAGAAGTTAAGTCGCATAGTGCTCAGAGCCATTTGAACCATTTGAACTAAGTGTATGCTCTGCTTCCGCACAATACTGATGTTTTTGCAGATGTGTGTCGTTAAGTTCTAGTGAGGGTCGGTTCTCGGCAGCCAGTTCATTTCCCACTCTTAGTGTTTGTTTATCAAGTACAGTTTTACATAAAAGAAGCACTTGCGAGTGAACTTGCTTGTTGTTTAGCCTTGATTTTATAGAGTTAATTTACTGGTCAATCTTAAATGTTAAAGTTAAGGAAAGTTATTCTGCCTCTTGTTGTCGGGTGTGTTCTGTGTTTCATGAGCTGATGTGCAGTGTGCAACCGAAGCACTGGGCTTCCCGTTAGATGACAAGTCTGGCTTACGGGCGGTGGACTCGGCCTCAGCTCGTGTGTTCCTCTTTAGTAGCGTTTGCTTGGGACACGTTTCGGTGGCCTACTCGATGTGTGGTTGCAAACGGAGCCACGTCTCGGTTCCAAGTTAAGCATTACTTCCCTCAGTCGTCTTCACCGTTCGTGGTTAAACTCCGGCCTTACAAGCTTGGGCCTTACTTCTGTTGTTTCACATTTATCATTGTACGAGGCTGTAACTTTCTATGCCCTAAACGCCCATCTTACAAGTCAATGGGCATTTCAGTAATTTCCTGTTCGCTCTGCAAAATTCCCCAGTTTACGTTTAATAAATACGTATTAAGTATTCGTCTTAAAGTTGAAAATAAAAGGGTCTTCAATAATGTGTCTTAACGAGTTTTGTTTGTTAAATTTGTGATTAAATTCAGCCTTAGTTGGTTCTACAAGCTGCGACATTGTCACGAATAAAACAGTGAAAATAGGTTTCCTTTAATTAACGTCTTTGGTCACAAACGTTTTGTTAACAGATTACCGGTTTCGGTCTATAATGACCATCATCAGATCTGTTTTATAAAAACAAAGTCCTAATGCACTGTAGCCACTATCGCTGCAGTACATTAGGACTTTGTTTTTATAAAACAGATCTGATGATGGTCATTAAACACCGAAACCTATAATCTGTTAACAAAAAGCTTGTGTCCATAGACGTAAATTAAAGGAAACTTAGTGGCTTCTGTCAACTGCAGTGGGAGATCGTGCGAAATGATTTATTAACTTGTTTATGATTTTATGCAATGAGAGTTTCTTAAATATTTTACCTGACTGAAGCTTCTCAATGTTTATGGGACATGATTTATTAACGTGCTTATGATTTTATGCAATGTAAGTCTCTTAAATAATCTTGCCCGAGTGCCGCCTGTCAGATTTCATGCGGTTGTTTTGGGTAGCTAATAAACCCACTGGAATTGAAATGTTCACTTTATAGGGGCAGCCCTTCCACTCCATTTATACTTAAAGGTTAAACAAACAGGTATTAAGTAAAACCTGCCATTTCACATCTCTGAAAATTGTTAATACGGGTCGGCCGGAGTGGCCGTGCGGTTCTAGGCTCTACAGTCTGGAACCGCGAGACCGCTACGGTCGCAGGTTCGAATCCTGCCTCGGGCATGGATGTGTCTGATGTCCTTAGGTTAGTTCGGTTTAATTAGTTCTAAGTTCTAGGCGACTGATGACCTCAGAAGTTAAGTCGCATAGTGCTCAGAGCCATTTGAACAATTTGTTAATACGGCAGGTATTTGTACGAGTTGACCTATTCCAGTAGTGAGTCGTTGATACTTTATTCTTAGGGTACGACTATATTTTCGTTTTGTGAAGACAAGTTCACAGTTTTACATTTCTGATTTTTTAAATCACATTGCCAAAGTTTTCACAATTTCGAAATCTTATCTTGTTCAGCATTTTTCAGATAGTACGCCATTACAGATAACTACATCATCCACGAATATTGTCTGCACGGTCATTAATGTACAACACGAACTCCAACGATCGCAACACCCTTCTCTAGGGAACACTTAACGCCTACATTTGCCGATGACACGCCATTCGAGCTAACATACCGCATCCTTCCTACGAAGAAATTCCCAATCCAGTCAGAAATTTCGCTTGACATTCCAAAGGACCATGTAATCGATACTAAAAGCATAAGTGTGGTACTGGGTCAAAAGGTTTTTAGAAATCAAACAACACTTTATCCACCTGATTGATATGATCCATCAATTTCAAGACATCATGTGAGAAAAGTGCGAGTTCAGTTTATGGTCCATGTTTTTGGAATCCATGCTGTTTTGCATGGAAGTGCGTAATGGGACACCCTCCCCTGACATAACCTTTCATTATGGAAATAGTCGATACCAGGGATATTTTCGACTCCCGTGCAGGTGAACATTATCTCGGCTGTTTCACTGAAAGTATTTCATATGATTTTGTATACGATATGTTGTATGAGGTGCATTCAAGTTCTAAGGCCTCCGATTTTTTTTCTAATTAACTACTCACCCGAAATCGATGAAACTGGCGTTACTTCTCGACGTGATCGCCCTGCAGACGTACACATTTTTCACAACGCTGACGCCATGACTCCATGGCAGCGGCGAAGGCTTCTTTAGAAGTCTGTTTTGACCACTGGAAAATCGCTGAGGCAATAGCAGAATGTGCGGCCACGGAGAGTGTCTTTCATTGTTGGAAAAAGCCAAAAGTCACTAGGAGCCAGGTCAGGTGAGTAGGGAGCATGAGGAATCACTTCAAAGTTGTTATCATGAAGAAACTGTTGTGTAACGTTAGCTTGATGTGCGGGTGTGTTGTCTTGGTGAAACAGCACACGCGCAGCCCTTCCCGGACGTTTTTGTTGCAGTGCAGGGAGGAATTTGTTCTTCAAAACATTTTCGTAGGATGCACCTGTTACCGTAGTGCCCTTTGGAACGCAATGGGTAAGGATGGATTCCGCAAACAGAGATCATGTGAAACTCAGCTTGCCCTATTTGCCCAAGAAATTCACAGTGCCGTAGACACTGGCGAGCAGATTGATGCCGTATTCCTGGACTTCAGGAAGGCATTTGATACGGTTCCGCACTTACGTTTAGTGAAAAAAATACGAGCTTACGGAATATCGGACCAGGTTTGTGATTGGATTCAGGATTTCCTAGAAGAAAGAACACAACATGTCATTCTTAACGGTTCAAAATCTGCAGATGTAGAGGTAATTTCGGGAGTACCGCAGGGAAGCGTGATAGGACCTTTATTGTTTACAATATACATAAATGACTTAGTTGACAACATCGGTAGCTCCGTGAGGCTATTTGCAGATGACACGGTTGTCTATAAGAAAGTAGCAACATCAGAAGACTCGTACGTACTCCAGGAGGACCTGCAGAGGATTAATGCATGGTGCGACAGCTGGCAGCTTTCCCTAAACGTAGATAAATGTAATATAATGCGCATACATAGGGGCAGAAATCCATTCCAGTACGATTATGCCATAGGTGGTAAATCATTGGAAGCGGTAACGACCGTAAAATACTTAGGAGTTACTATCCGGAGCGATCTGAAGTGGAATGATCACATAAAACAAATAGTGGGAAAAGCAGGCGCCAGGTTGAGATTCATAGGAAGAATTCTAAGAAAATGTGACTCATCGACGAAAGAAGTAGCTTACAAAACGCTTGTTCGTCCGATTCTTGAGTATTGCTCATCAGTATGGGACCCTTACCAGGTTGGATTAATAGAAGAGATAGACATGATCCAGCGAAAAGCAGCGCGATTCGTCATGGGGACATTTAGTCAGCGCGAGAGCGTTACGGAGATGCTGAACAAGCTCCAGTGGCGGACACTTCAAGAAAGGCGTTACGCAATACGGAGAGGTTTATTATCGAAATTACGAGAGAGCACATTCCGGGAAGAGATGGGCAACATATTACTACCACCCACATATATCTCGCGTAATGATCACAACGAAAAGATCCGAGAAATTAGAGCAAATACGGAGACTTACAAGCAGTCGTTCTTCCCACGCACAATTCGTGAATGGAACAGGGAAGGGGGGATCAGATAGTGGTACAATAAGTACCCTCCGCTCGCGGAGTATAGATGTAGATGTAGATGTAGATTACACCATCGCTGTCCCAGAACATGGACACCATCATTTTTTCAGCACTGGCGGTTACCTGAAATTTTTTTGGTGGCGGTGAATCTGTGTGCTTCCATTGAGCTGACTGGCGCTTTGTTTCTGGCTTGAAAAATGGCATCCACGTCTCATCCATTGTCACAACCGACGAAAAGAAAGTCCCATTCATGCTGTCGTTGCGTGTCAACATTGCTTGGCAACATGCCACACGGGCAGCCATGTGGTCGTCCGTCAGCATTCGTGGCACCCACCTGGATGACACTTTTCGCATTTTCAGGTCGTCATGCAGGATTGTGTGCACAGAACCCACAGAAATGCCAACTCTGGAGGCGATCCGTTCAACAGTCATTCGGCGATCCCCCGAAACAATTCTCTTCATTTCCTCGATCATGCCGTCAGACCGGCTTGTGCGAGCCCGAGGTTGTTTCGGTTTGTTGTCACATGATGTTCTGCCTTCATTAAACTGTTGCACCCATGAACGCACTTTCGACACATCCATAACTCCATCACCACATGTCTCCTTCAACTGTCGATGAATTTCAATTGGTTTCACACCACACAAATTTAGAAAACGAATGATTGCACGCTGTTCAAGTAAGGAAAACGTCGCCATTTTAAGTATTTAAAACAGTTCTCATTCTCGCCGCTGGCGATAAAATTCCATCTGGCGTACAGTGCTGCCATCTCTGGGACGTATTGACAATGAACGCGGCCTAATTTTAAAACAATGTGCATGTTTCTATCTCTTTCCAGTCCGGAGAAAAAAAATCTGAGGCCTTAGAACTTCAATGCACCGCGTATGTCAGGCTAAAGTGTATAAAAAGTAATTATTTGGTTACAAGCGATATTTACTAGCTCTGTTACTACAGTTAAATTTATTCTTCTTTCAGAAATGTTTGAAATTACGAAATATCTGGCATACTTAAAATTCATGTTATTAATTGCACAATCTAACACTAACTATTAAATTTATTTCTGGATTCATTTCTAACATTCTGCGTGATGTCTGTTTGTTCTATATCGTGTCTCCCTACCACTTTCCCGCAACGACGCTCTGAGCGTGTTTTTTAGGGAATTGACTAGTTTGAACGTGGGACCTGTTGCTGGTAAGGAGACGCCAGACCACACATGACATGTAGAGTTCAGAAGAGTTCAGTGAGACTAGCGATGATATAACCAAATACTTAATGATTTCAGCGTCAGCTCCACTGCACTCCCTGTAAAAGAATCTTAATACTAACTAAATATAGTGGAAGGGGTTCAAGGCTTTCCTATTTTTAGTTAGCTGGTAAAATAACGTCGAAAAAGCAGTTAAGTTTACCATTGGAAATTTTATTCTACTCACAAAACATTGTTTATAAATTGCACTATTGATAAAAGGAAATATTTTAATACAGGATGGTAAAAACCAACTGCGTTCAACAAAAATGTGAACGAATATTCCCTGAATGGGTTTCCAAGTTCTACAATGGATCGAAGGATGATCTATGCCATATCACATCTATAATCTAGGTTTAAATTAAGTTTCACAAAAGCGAAAACTATCAAAATGGTCTACAGTGACCCTCAATTATCTGTAATTACTTATCTAACTTGTCGTAGATTACAGTGGCTGATGTGGCTTCTCAATAACTATACAACAGAAAAATCGTCGCGCTTCAGATTTTTACTTCAAGTGGCAAATGTGATTCCCATGAGCTTTAATTGACGATCGACACTAGTATTACGCAAAAAGGGGGTGTGACAGATAAGACTTCTGCAGTTCTGAGTGAAGCCTTATACGCTGTTATGCGGCATCGCGTGCGTTCATTACCTTGTCGGTGTTCGTCACGGGGCGGCGGGCAGCTCACCTCGCCGTCTCGGAAGCAACTCCCTCTTAACTTCTCCTTACTACAATTTACCGAAGTTGGTTTAAAAAAACTATCTGGCTGTATTTTCATCTGACCAATCAGGGTCTCAATGTTAACCTTAAGCTCCACCTACAAAAATTCTGTCTATCCAATGGGAAACGTTATACTTTTCGTGGTGGGGCAATGTTTTTAAAGTTTGCAACGTAACAGAGACGCGAAAAAGTCTCACGCTAAAACTTGCGGGTGGTGTGGCCCTTTTTGTGTTATCATAAGATCTATACTGTTCTTCTGGAGGGCTCTAGCTTTTAACATGGGCTGGGGGGTGGTCCTAGCGGTTAGCTGGCGACGTGGGCGTCCTTCCCTTATCGTAGGGCCTTCCAGCTTAACACGGTTCTACTCTCAGCTTCCTTTCTCGTTTCTCCCCTCGGAACTGCGTCTGTCTCACGGTGGGAAGGTATGACATGCATTTAGGAATTCTTGTGTTAGTCTGTGGTATTCCATTTGCTCACTCGTTACTCGTATTACTTTGGTTAATTTAATGTCACGATTTATTCGGAGGTATGTGACATACTACTGGATTTGCTTATCATGTCAGGGTTTTCATGGAAGGTATTGGATTTGCCTGACACCTTACACATTTACAAAATAATGATACAACTTGGTGATGATTCTTCTTTTCTCAAGAAATTTTGTAAACTATTTTGCTTTGTAAACTCTTTGGAATGTGTTAGTACCGCAGAATGACTGAGTAGTAGTGGGCATGCCTCTGAAGGAATGGAACGTATTTTTATGACTGCCAATAAAAATGTAATTTGTGGTGTTGTAGAAGTGGATACTGTAGAAACGGTGTGATATTGAAAAAATGAGACAAGATAATAAAATTCAAGAGTAAGACAGGCAAATCTTCAACAGTTATTATGTCAACTGGAACCCACAAAGTTAAAAAAAAATCAGCCTCGAGATCCACCGCTCGACGCACTACAGTCAACAACGAGAAAATGAAGGCAAGTAAAAATTAGTTTTTTTGTATATCTTACGCTTCTCGAAGCTTTCGAAATTTTTCAAGAGACTGAAAAATTTAATGGTGATATGTGGGAGGGTAAGATTACAAGAGGTTAGTCTGTTACAAATACCACATTACGTTTGAAGTCAGAATACAGGGTGGTCCCGAATTCATGGTACAAACGTTAATGGTAGGTGCAGGACATTGTAACAAGGATATATTGTATAGGAATGTATAGTCCCAGGTGACGCGGTGAGGCGTAAACAGGGGAAATAACGGCCGAAAGGAAAACGAAAGATTTTATTGAAATCGTTGTTGACAAGTGTCATGTTTACAGTAAGTGTTCAAAATTGCGTCCACCATGAGCGATACATGCTTGACAGCGTCGGTGCAGCGATTGGCGTACACGTTCAAAGATGCCTGGTATTTCACGCACACCTGCAGCAGCTACAGATATGCGAGCAACGAGATCCTCATCTGAGTCAACTGGAGTCTCATAAACAAGACTCTTAAGATGTCCCCATAAAAAGTAATCGAGGCAAGAGAAATCAGGAGATCGGGGTGGCCAAGGGACTGGTCCACCACGCCCAATCCATCTAGCACCAAACGTGGCATTCAGGTAATTCCGTACAGCAGTGCTGAAGTGTGCTGGCGCTCCATCGTGCTGAAACCACATGCGGTTACGAATGGCGAGCGGAACATCTTGCAGCAGTTCTGGTAACACTTCTTGCAGAAAAATAAGATAGCTTTCGCCACAGAGTCGCGTGGGTAGTAAGTATGGCCCAATCAAAAAGTCGTTCACAATACCAGCCCACACATTAATACCGAAACGTTGTTGATACGCATGTGGACGCGTTGCATGTGGATTATCTGTTGCCCACACATGGGAATTGTGCGCATTAAAGACACCCTCGCGTGAAAATGTCGCTTCATCTGTAAATAGCACATGACCTACGAAATCCGGCTGCAACGCACATTGCTGCAACAACCACTGGCAGAAGTTCACGCGAAGAGGATAATCTGCCGGATTCAATGCTTGTACTTTTTGAAAATGGAAGGGGTGTAAGCGATTTTCATTTAACACTCTGCATACAGTCTGATGACTCACATGTACGTCACGCGCAACAGTTCTTGTGCTTGACTCGGGTCTATCAGCCACTATGTTCAAGATGCGTTCTTCCAGTCTTGGAGTGCGTACAGCTCTTAATCGACCAGCGTCATGTCTGTTGACGTCGAACGTACCTGTTTCACAAAGTTGACGATGTAACCGTTGAAAAATTCTATGATCCGGCATTCGTCGATTAGGATACTCCGCGCGATACATTCGTAACGCAGCTCTGGCGTTACCATTTGCACGGCCGTACATGTAATGCATGTCTGCTTTTTCTGCATACGTAAAGTCACCCATCGTCTACGGCAGCACAATTGTGAATGGCGCTTGTCCCTACTGCGATACATCATGTTCATCTACTGCCCTCTACCGGCAGTGACACCAACCGATCACTCCATTTCTCTTTCCCCTGTTTACGCCTCACCGCGTCACCTGCGACTATACATTCCTATACAATAAATCCTTGTTACAATGTCCTGTACCTACCATTAAAGTTTGTACCATGAATTCGGGACCACCCTGTATGTGCTAAAATGGTACAACAAATGGATCTCAAGGATATTGGACGTTAGTCTTGCGTTCCACTTCTGATAACCTTATGGGGCCTGGTCTGTGCTTTCTCCCAACGATAGCGCACGAGGTTTTGTTAGAAGAAGAGAGACTAACTCAGCCATAAGTTTTGTATAAAATCTGTTAGGTATTCCATCGGATCCTGAAGTTTTGTTCAGTTTTAGCGATATCAGCTGATTCTCAATGCCACTGACACTAATATCTATAGCACTCATATCTGCAGTGGAATTAGGTAGGAGCAGTATTCCTGGATAACCTGCATGGACTCGGGTAGGCGCGCCTGCCCCGGATGGAATCAGCCTGGCGGATTAACGACGAGAGCTGGTGTGCCAGCCAGCCTGGAATATGGTTTTTAGGCGGTTCTCCACATCCTGCTGGGTGAATACTGGGCTAGTTCTCACGTTCCACCTCAGGTACACGGCTCGCAGACATCTGAACACATTGGCCCTACCTATTCCGTAGATTACACTGGTCACTGACAGCTGGCTACACTATTTCCTTCTCGAGCAGTATGGGGTGGTGACAGGAAGGGCATCCAGCCACCCCTTCAAATTAACATTCTGCATCTGATTAACCAGCATACCCCACAAGTCGGGATTAAGTGCTAGAAAAGAGAGAGAGAGAGAGAGAGAGAGAGAGAGAGAGAGAGAGAGAGAGTATTCCTGGATAATTCATCTACATCTACATACATACCCGCAGGCTACCATACGGTGCATGGTGGAAGGTACCCTATACCACGATTAGTCATTTCCTGCATTGTTCTGCTCACAAACAGAGCGAGGGAAAAAAGATCGTCTATATGCCTTTGTAGGAGGCCTAACTTCACGTATCTTCAGGACTCCTGAGCGAAATGTGTGTCGGCAGCAGCAGAATTTTTTGGCAGTCAGCTTTAAGTGCCGGTTCTCTAAATGTTCTCAATAGCATTCCTCGAGAAGAAGATCGCCTCCTCTCCAAGGATTCCCATTTGAGTTTCCCAAGCAACTGCGTAGTAGGTGTGAGTTGTTCAATGCTACTGGTAACAAATCTAGCAGCCCACCACTGAACTGTTTGAGTGTCTTCCTTCAATCTGACGTGGTGCACATCCCAAACACTCCTGCAGTATTCGACAATGGGTCGCAGTATCGTCCTATATGCGGTCTCATTTACAGGTATCCGCTTGGTTGCTCGCTTCCCATGCAACAGGCCCGGGTTCGATTCCCGGCCAGGTACTCGGTGTTGCGTTGTCCTCATCATCATTTCGTCCTCATCAGCGGCACTCGAGTTGCCCAACGTGGCGTCGACTGCAAC
The DNA here is from genome assembly GCF_021461395.2 of Schistocerca americana. NCBI lineage: Eukaryota > Metazoa > Arthropoda > Insecta > Orthoptera > Acrididae > Schistocerca > Schistocerca americana. The sequence continues at coordinate 202,489,010 of NC_060127.1, forward strand.
AAGACGCACGAGGCTCCAGAACTTCCCCGTATGGGGTCTCCTTGCCAGCACTACCATACGATCGTTTCATTTTTCCTTAACAGGTGAACCACACTTTGCTAAAATTCTCTAATAAACTGAAGTCGGCCATTACCTTCCCTATCACGATCCTGACGTGCTCGATCCATTTCGTATCGCCTTGCAACATTACTCCAGGATACTAAAACGCCGCGACTGTGCCAATCAGGACACTACTAACGCTGTATTCGATCATAACAGGTTCGCTCTTCTTCATCTGCATTAACTTAAATGTTTCTACATTTATGGCTAGCTGCCAGCATCACACAACTAGAAATTTTTTTATAAGTCGTCATCTTGTATCCCCCTACAACCACGAAAGGACGGCGACTTCCCATCAGCAAAGTACCGAAGATTGCTGCCCACCGTGACTGCAGAAAAAATAGCGGTACAATCACACTTCCCTGGGAAACTCTGGAGGATATCCTTGATGAACACTCGCAGTCAACCACAACGTACCGCGTCCTATTTCCTAAGAAGTCTTTGAGCCGCTCACATACATTGATCAGCCAAAACAATACGACCACCGTCCACTGCGACGCCGCCCGGGGTGGCCGAGCGGTCCTAGGCGCTACAGTGTGGAACCGAGCGACCGCTACGGTCGCAGGTTCGAATCCTGCGTCGGGCATGGATGTGTGTGATGTCCTAAGGTTAGTTAGGTTTAAGTAGTTCTAAGTTCTAGGGGACTGATGACCTCAGAAGTTAAGTCCCATAGTGCTCAGAGCCATTTGAACCATTTTCCACTGCGACATTGGATGTCGCTTCGAGGCGTTGCGGGCACGTGACGCGCTAACAAAAGATTGTAAGCGGAGCAGATATGGACGGAGGTCACCCTAGCGAAGATATGGGCTGCAAATGAGGAAATCCACTGAGATGACTTTGACAAAAGGCAGATTATTATTAGGAAGACCCTGTTAACGAGTATCTCGGAAACGGCAAAGCTGGTCGAATGTTCACGTGCTACTGTCGTGAGTAGACGTAGGACAGTGTAACTACCAGTAGATGGTACATGGTTGGTCGTCCACGACTCTTCACAGAGCGTGGGGTTCGGAGGCTTGTCTGCTCTGTAAAGTAGGGTAGATGGTGATGTGTGGCATCTCTGCCGACAGAGCACAGTACTGGTGCACGCACAGTGCCATTCATCGTATGTTGTTGAACACGGAGCTCCGCAGCAGACCACCCCTACGTGTTCACGCGTTGACCCAACGGCATCGTCAGTTACCATTGCGGTGGGCACTGGACCATCGGGATTCAACCGTCGTTCAACGGAAACGTGTCGGCTCTTCGAGTGAATCACGCTTTTGTTTCACCAGGTGGCTGGTCGACAGCGAGGTGCACGGAGGCTCGACACGTGCAGCGCGCCACGGACGCGGTCTGCTGGCAGCAGTGTTATGCCGTGGCGGACGTTCTCCTCCTCTTGCATGCGGCCCGTGGTGATACTCGAAGACACGTGACAGCTGCCAACTATCTGCATCCCTTCATGCTTGATGTCTTCCCCGACGGCGATGTCATATTTCAATATTATAATTGTCCACGTCTCGGAGCCAGAACCGTGCTGCAGTGGTTCAAATGGCTCTGAGCACTGTGGGACTCAACTTCTGAGGTCATCAGTCCCCTAGAACTTAGAACACTTTAAACTTAACTAACCTAAGGAGATCACACACATCCATGCCCGAGGCAGGATTCGAACCTGCGACCGTAGCGGGTTCCGGACTGAAGCGCCTAGAACCGCTCGGCCACAACGGCCGGCTGCTGCAGTGGTTTGAGGAGCATTACTGTGAGCTCACGTTGATGTCTCGGCGACCACATTCGCCTGATGCAAATCACACGGACCCCATCTGGGTATCTGATCCCTGATCCACATAATCAGTGATTTATTTCGTTCCAAAGACGGACAAACAAGCTATTTAGCAAGTAGTCATAATGTGTTGGTTCATCAGTGTATCTGGGAACCTATTCCATTCGCTCGTATCTTCTTTAACAGCCTGCAGTGGAGCACTGTGTCAAATGCTTTTGGGAAATCTGGAAATATGGAACCTGCCCACTGCCCCTGATCCACAGCTTGCAGTGTATAATGTGGGAAAAGGGCAAGCTGAGTTTCGCGCGAGCAACGCTGTTTGTCAGACATGAATTTTTTCTGCAGGAAGGAAAATTTTTCTTTATGTGGTAATGCTCTTAGGTGATTTTTTAATATTTTTAGATGCAGGATTTATACAAAAGTATGTACCCGTTTTCAGTACATCCTTACCTTCATTTTATGGACTAAAATAACAATTACGAAGTATTCTCTATTGTAATAAATAGTGAAATGATCATCCGATAATTACCATGCAAAACAACAAGAACAATATTCAATTATACAGTGAAATATGGCGAACCAACGACACCAAGTATTCTGGTGCTCATGAGTTGCTGCACAGTTCTACATTGACTTGCTGATATTTTCATAGTGATGTCCATCAGTTGGCAGCACTTACACATGATGAAAAGGTTGAACGTTCGCAAATGTGTACGTCAGGTTTACATTGGGAAAAAATTCTTCTGTTGCAGCTAAGACGCAGCAGACATTGGTGTACTGTACACAGTTCTAGCCAGACGGTCTCAAACAATTAAAACCGCTCTGATTCGTGGACATAAGCTTTTCGGCCTTAAGAAAGTTCGAATTTTCGAACTCAGAACATGTACAAGAATTGTCCAGCAACCCTTTGAAAAAGGGTATTGAACTGTAATTTTGCGTGTTCGTTCTTTCATCCTCCTTACATACACGAGTCGCCTGCGCTTTTTTCCAATTTCCGGCCGTTGTGACCCAGCGGTTCTAGGCGCTTCAGTCCGGAACCACGCTGCTGCTACGGTCGCAGGTTCCAATCCTGCCTCGAGCATGGATGTCTGTGATGTCCTTAGGTTAGCTAGGTTTAAGTAGTTCTTAGTCTATGGGACTGATGACCTCAGATGTTGAGTCTTATAGTGCTTAGAGCCATTTTTTCCAATTGTCTGAATTTTGCGCTGAGCGAGAGATTAGCGATAAATGAAAGCTAAATAAGGGGCCAACTCCACTGACTACTCTTCGCAAAACCGAACTGGGATTCCGTCAGGACCTGGTGACTTATTTGTTTTCAAATCTTTTGTTGTTTCCCTACGCCAGGGATGCTTGTTACTATTTGGTCCATACGGGAGTCTTTTCGATGGTCAAACGACGGTATGTTAGTACAATTCTCTTGCGCGAACTATTTCTTCGACTCGCAATTTAAAACTTCGACTTTCCTTTTGCTGTCTTCTACTGCCACGCCGGACTGTTCGACGTGTAACTGAACAGAAGACTCAGACGCGCTCAGCTGTTTTACACAGGACCAGAATTTTCGCGCTTTCTCGGCCTGATATTTTGCTAAGGTAGGGCGGTGGCAGTTATTGTATGCTTCGTTCACAGACCTTTTTACAGAGGCACGATTTTCTGCTAATCTTAGCATGTCGCCGTTTATCCTTTCTCTTTTGAAAGGAGAGTGAAACAGCCTTTGCTTCCTCAGCGTTTTCGAATTTCGGTCCTAAACCACGGTGGGTCTTTCCTGTTCATAATCCACTCGTGGGTCTTTCCTGTTCTTAATCCACTCACTCGGCACATACTTCTTCAGGGCACGATTCACAATCTGTTTAAGCTGTGCGCACGATTCCTCTACGTCCAATCAAACTGGGACTAAATGAGGTCGACCACTCTCGAAGTGAAATGCTAACAACTACACTCATGCTCATAAATTAAGGTTAACTGCTGAATGTGGTGCCACACAACGTGGCACTACACAAAACTGGCGCTAATAGCATAGGTACACAGGGAACACACACGGAACAGACATCTCTAAGTCCACGGTATTGGTGATAAGTTGAGAAAACCGTCACGAAACACATATGCTACAAAACGCCACTGTTTCGTGCGCATGTACCCCGACACCAATATGGGATATGATCACCATGCACACATACACAAGCCGCACAATGGGTCGGCATACCCTGAATCAGGTGGTCGAGCAGCTGCTGGGGTATAGCCTCCCATTCTTGCACCACTCCCTGTCGGAGTTCCTGAAGTGTCCTGGCGGTTTGAATACGTGCAGCGTTCGTCGACCGAGAGCATCCCAGACGTGCTTGATGGGGTTTAGGTCTGGAGAACAGGCAGGCCACTACATTCGCCTGATATCTTCTGTTTGAAGGTACTCCTCCAAGATGGCAGCTCGTTGGGGCCGTGCTTTATCATTTTAAAAAATGGTTCAAATGGCTGTAAGCACTATGGGACTTAACATCTGAGGTCATCAGTCCCTTAGCACTACTTAAACCTAACTAAGCTATCACACACATCCATGCCCGAGGCAGGATAGGAACCTGCGACCGTAGCAGCAGCGTGGTTCCGGAGTAAAGGGCGTAGAACCGCTCTGCCACAGCGGACGGCTTGCGTTATGATCCATCAGGAGGAATGTGGGACCCACTACACCCCTGAAAAGGCGGACACACTCGTGCCAAATGACGTCCCGATACACCTGACCTGTTACAGTTCCTCTGTCAAAGACATGCAGCGGTGTACGTGCACCAATCATAATCCCACATCACATCATCAAACGATGACCTCCATGCATTTCCCTTTCAAGGACATTAAAGGGTTGGTATCTGGTTGCTGGTTCACGCCAGATGAAAGCCCGGCGAGAATCACTGTTCAGACTACACGTGGACTCAAAAAATGGCTCTTAGTACTATGGGACTTAACATCTTAGGTCATCAGTCCCTTAGCACTACTTAAACCTAACTAACCTAAGGATATCACACACATCCATGCCCGAGGCAGGATTCGAACCTGCGACCGTAGCAGTCCCGCGGTTCCGGACTGAAGCGCCTAGAACCGCACTACGTGGACTCGTCCGTGAACATAACCTGGGACCAATGTTCCAATGACCATGTACTGTGTTCTTGACACCAGGTTTCCCGGGCTCTCCTGTGACCAGGGGTCAGTGGAATGCACCTTGCAGGTCTCCGCGCGAATAAACCATGTCTGTTCTCAGTCGTCTGTAGACTGTACGCCTGGAGACAACTGTTCCAGTGGCTGCGGTGCGGTGAGGTCCTGTGCAAGGCTACCTGCAGTACTCCGTGGCCGTCTGCGGGCACTGATGGTGAGACATCGGTCTTCTTGTGGTGATGTTCACTGTGGACTCCCCGTACTGTAGCGCCTGGACACGTTTCCTGTCTGCTGGAAACGTTACCATAATCCTGAAATCACACTTTGTGGCACACAGAGGGCCCGTGCTGCGACCTGCTGTGTTTGACCAGCCTCCAGTCGCCCTAGTATTCTACCCCTCTTAACTTCATCAATATGTGTTATTGAAGCCATTTTCAACACACAGTCACCATTACCACGTCTGAAAACGTCTGCACACTTGCTCGCTGCACCGTACTCTGTCATGCTTCAGCACACCTCTGCGTATGTGGACTGCTGCCAGCGCCACCGTGCGACGACCGCAGGTCAAAAGGGACCGTATGGTCATACCCCGAGGTGATTTAAACCCGCAAACCGCCCACCAGAGCGTTGTTTCGCCATCAGTGTACTTATCTCCTCTTTCTAGCGGAAACACTAATCTCTACGATGGCATAATGGTCGCCCCGTTTCTGTACTGACGCCATCGGTAAGGTCCAGCCTGTTTGTAGCCAAAATATTTGCACTGCCCATGTAGACGCTCAAGGCAGTTTTCGGAAAACGTGTAATTCTACATACCATGTGGTTATTTAGATGAAATGATTTTGCAGTTGCGATTATGGACTGCCATCAGCTGTGTAATGGAATGACGACAGTGAAGAATCGTGAAGGAGCGGGTTTCGAGCCCGGATTTCGCGCTCACCGAGAGTGGTCGCCCTACTGGTGAGCTACCCGAGCACGAGTGACTGCCACACCCTCCGTGTGTCGTCAACCAAATGTCTACAGCCTGTACTCGCAGGTCCGTTATGCGTATTTCCGTACAGGGGATATATGATGGATGTACGATTAGAGGCATGGTTGGCGACGTATGGAAGTTCGTGACAAATAAATAAAAACATCTACAGCCGTTCTTATGATTTTATTTTATTTCGTAGCTACCAGTTTCAACGCTTCAGTGCGTCATCTTCGGGCTGTTTTTGATGCGGTACAGGTTGATATGATCCCCATGCATAACACATCAGTTGCCAGCATTACTGGATAATGTGCCAGCACTGCAACCATCAACTGCCAACTGAATTAGTTCGCATCCCAAATCACAGCTGCTGCCATCGGCCTGTACACTTGGAAACATCCAGGCAGCTTTTCAGCAAGCGGAAATAGCCACAGTCTACAACAAAAAATTTTTCTTATATTTCAATTCCAGTTTGTCTATTCTCAACTCTAGATGCCACAAATGAAAAAGCGCTTCATCTCTTTCGTAGTTTTTATTAATTTTGTAGTTGTTGAAACACTGAATGTACTAATTAAATTATGCAAAGATAAAAATAGTTCTGACTGCCCATATGATGTACTAAACATTTATTTACCTTCACATATTCCACCTTCAGTGCTTTTTAAATCGCTTCACATATTTCTGGAATTATTTTGGTTAATGTGTACTGTGGTATTAGAGAGCTGTGTTGTAAACTACAGTACCTCTCCCTGCATCAACAAACTGCAGTCACACGGTGAGCCTGTCTTCTGGACGTACGGCATTGCTCCAGTGAGTATTCTATTTTGTATTACACCGAAGCGCCAAATATAGTGGTATAGGTATGCGTACTCAAATACAGAGATTGTAAACGGGCAGAATACTGCGCTGAGCTCGGCAACACACATATAAGACAAGTCTCTGGCGCAGTTGTTAGGTCGGTTACAGCTGCTACAATGGCAGGTTATCAAGGTTTAACAGAATTGAACGTGCTGCTATAGTCGGCGCATGACCGATGGGACACAGCATCTCCGAGGTAGCCATGATGTGGGGATTTTCCAGTACAACCATTTCACGAGTGTACGATGAATATCAGGAATCGGGTACAACAGCAAATCTCCGACATCACTGCGGCCGGGAAAACATCCTGCAGCAACGGGACCGACAACGACTGAAGAGAATCGTTCATACTGACAGAAGTACAACTCTTCCGCAAAATGTTGCAGATTTCAATGCTAGGCCATCAGCAAGTGTCAGCGTGCGAATCGCTCAACGAAACATCATCGATATGGGCTTTCGGAGCCAAAGACCCACTCCTCTACCCTTATGATGCCATGACACAGAGCTTTACACCTCGCCTGGGCCCGTCAACACCGACATTGGACTGTTGATGACTGGAAGCATGTTGGATGGTGGGACCAGTCTCGTTTCAAACTGCATCGAGCAGATGGACGTGTACGGGTATCGAGAGAGCCTCATCAATCCATGGACCGTGCATGTCAGCAGGGGACTGTTCGAGCTGGTGGAGGCTCTGTAATGGTGTGGGACGTGTGGAGTTGGGCCCCCTGATACGTCTGGATATCATTGAGGGGTGACACGTACGTAAGCGTCCTGTCTGATCACTTGCATCCATTCATGCCCATTCTGCGTTACGACGAACTTGGGCAATTCCAGCAGGACAATGCGATACTCCACACGTCTAGCATTGCTACAGAGTGGCTCCAGGAGCAGTCTTCTGGTTTTAAACACTTCCGCTGCCCACCAAACTCCCCAGACATGAACATTATTGAGCATATCTGAGATGCCTTGCAACGTGCTGTTCAGGAGATATCTCCACCCCCTCGTACTCTTACGGATTTATGGACAGCCCTGCAGGATTCATGGTGTCAGTTCCCTCCAGCACTACTCCAGACATTAGTCGAGTCCAGGTCACGTCGTGCTGCGGCACTTCTGCGTGCTCGCGGGGACCCTACACGATATTAGGCAGGTGTACCAGCTTCTTTGGCTCTCGTAACAAATTTTGTTGAATGCTTCTATTATTTCTACATAATACCTGTGCCTTCACCCACGTGTGTCTCCTCTTTTTCCGCTGTTTTTATTCCAAATGCACGCACAACGCAATTGTGGTACAAGCAACTGCAGCGCATAAGTTGTTGTTTTTGTCCGCCATCTTGAAATCTGAGGAAAAATATTACGATAGTGTAACATCCCTTTTTAGCGCCTTTGTCAAACAAATTTCACGAATATTTGCTTATATTTGTAAGGTAGCAGATTTTGCACCTTACATGATGCTAAATCAGTACTAATACACTGAATAATAATTGATAATTGGCCCACCTGTAGGGGAGAATGGACACAGAAAAGGAAGTTGTATGTGTCACGTCAGACTAACGAGATGGCCGCAGAGGCTGGAGGACGGCCGGACCCCTTTGTCGGCTGGCACTTCTGACCACCAAAGACGTTCGGAGAGGCTGGGCCATCACAACAAGAAGCGAGAAGGAGCTATATGCGAAAGAGAGAAAGACGATTTGGCGCCACAGTGGAAAATTTGAGGAAGACTGTGAAGGGATTGGCGCAGAGCGCGTAGAGATACGTGTTAAAAGTTTGGCGGCAACAGTAACCGCGGGAGAAGTCTGTGTCGTGGGTGGGTACAAACGCGCACTGATACATGGAAGTCTGTGTCGTGATTGGCTACCAACGCGCACGGATCCATGCGGCGAAGAACGGCCAGGTTTGCAGAAACTCTGAAGGAGGACTCTGGGGTCGGCTGTGGACTAGAGCAGTCGCGGTGTCTGGCTGCCCTACTTGGAGAGCGTGGAGAGAAGTAGGTTGGAGAAATTACCGGCATTGAGTCCAGTGGTTACTCTCCAAGTCTGAATAGTTTAGAGCATACGACTCCACACTCGTAGCATTATCTGTTCCTCTGAGAAGAGAAGCAGATTTGCGCTAACTTGTGGTGCTCATGTGCAATCTGAAGTGTACCTTTGCTGCAGCGCACTCGAGCCGACTAACTACTCTTGGCGTATGTGCAAGTAGCTTCAGCATTGACTAGTGACGGACTCCGTAACTGAACACTTGCGTACAGGAGTTTACGGACGCAAACCACGTCCACGTTTGCGATTAAAGGCAAGCTCGCTCACGGGAAAGACGGCATCACGACGTTGGCTGGGCCGACCGTCGTAATCGTCACGGAGAATTACGGCGATATTAGCAATCATCAGCCAAAATAGGGCACTGTAATGCTAAATGAGTTTGTATTCCGCTAGCTCTTTGACTGGCGCTCTCTGAGTCTGTGTCCGTTCAGGCAGAACTTCACTAGAGTCACTTGCGGCTTCAGTGTTGACTTAAGTATTTAGGAAAAGAGGATGCATTGTGCCAATGATAGGCTAGTTAGGTTAGCGAGTGTATTGGATTGTCATGTTAGGCTAGAAATATTGCTCATCCTGTTTTCTGAAGAAATCTTAATTTGGTATCATATGCTAATAACCGCATTATTGGTTCAAATGGCTCTGAGCACTATGGGACTTAACTTCTGAGGTCATCAGTCCCCTAGAACTTAGAACTACTTAAACCTAACTAACCGAAGGACATCACACACATCCATACCCGAGGCAGGATTCGAACCTGCCACCGTGGCGGTCGCGCGGTTCGAGACTGTAGCGCCTAGAACCGCTCGGCCACTCCGGCCAGCTAACCGGATTATTGATTTCGTAGCTAGAAATCACCATTTTTGTTTAATAATCAGAGTGTAATGGTAATGTCAATGCAAATGATACGGGGGGCATCACCGCACGTTTAAACAAAGCCAACTTAAGTCAGATAGCAACTCTACCAATAGATATTTTTCAATATATCGATAATATTACAATAAACCCCAGTACGTTTCATATTTCCTTGTCAATACCGGCCTCAGGCTGTACCACGGGGCATGCTACGTCTGTAATGGTGACGTGCTAGCGGCTACCCAGTGGCTGACCTTTCTTTCAGGACTGCGAGAACAATGAGCGACGTGCGTGGCGAGACGGGAAGAGAATGAGTGCGAGTGACGCGGAAGAGGGGGGGAGGGGACGGAATTAGATAGAAGGGAGGGGGCAAGGCAGAAAGAGGACGGGGCGCGCGTATTCGCGAACAATGGCTCCGCCGAGACGTCTGGGAATGTTGATAGAGACCAGATTTACGTTCCGGCAGCTCATTAACGTCCCGTCTCACAAGTGGGGAGGGGGGGGGGGGGGGGAGGCAAAGGACAACAAAGGCTCTGCTCTGCCCCCCCCCCCCCCCCAACACGGCAAGTCCACATCACCTAACGTCCCGCCTTCTCGCGTAACTCGGCAATAAGAGAGTAGCTAGCTGCCTCTACTGCCTTCTCACGTACTTGAAACTTGCTCGTAAACTGTTAAGCGGGAGGCCACACGAAACCGAGCAGAGAGCGTGCATGTTTTATGTCTGAACTTAAACCGCGAGTACGATGCACTGCCGCTATTCTATATCTTCGTGCTGGCCGTTGTGCCCGTGCGGTTCTAGGCGCTTCAGTCTGGAACCGCACGACCGCTACGGTGGCAGGTTCGAATCCTGCCTCGGGTATGGATGTGTGTGATGTCCTTCAGTTAGTTAGGTTTAAGTAGTTCTAAGTTCTAGGGGACTGATGACCTCAGCTGTTAAGTCCCATAGTGCTCAGAGCCATTTGAACCATTTGAACTATATCTTCGTCACTGAATAGCTGAAGCGGTGCACGGTACCGGCTACAGATTGCCTATCAAACGCCTTCATGGGCCAACAAAAATTTGGTTTTTAATGTTCCATGCAATTTAATATTCCATATTACTGACAAGGCAGGCGAAATACCCTCAGACTTCAAGAAGAATATAATAATTCCAATCCCAAAGAAAGCAGGCGTTGACAGATGTGAAAATTATCGAACAATCAGTTTAATAAGTCACGACTGCAAAATACTAACGCGAGTTCTTTACAGACGAATGGAAAGACTGGGAGAAGCCGACCTTGAGGAAGATCAGTTTGGATTCCGTAGAAATGTTGGAGCACGTGAGGGAATACTAACCCTACGACTTATCTTAGAAGGAAGATTAAGAAAAGGCAAACCTACGTTTCTAGCATTTGTAGACTTAGAGAAAGCTTTTGACAATGTTGACTGGTATACTCTCTTTCAAATTCTGAAGGTTGCAGGAGTAAAATACAGGGAGCGAAAGGCTATTTACAACTTGTACAGAAACCAGATGGCAGTTATAAGAGTCGAGGAGCATGAAAGGGAAGCAGTGGCTGGGAAGGGAGTGAGACAGGGTTGTAGCCTCTCCCCGATGTTATTCAATCTGTATATTGAGCACGCAGTAAAGGAAACAAAAGAAAAATTTGAAGTAGGTATTAAAGTCCACGGAGAAGAAATAAATACTTTAAGGTTCGCCGCTGTCAGAAACAGCAAAGGATGTGGAAGAGTAGTTGAACGGAATGGACAGTGTCTTAAAAGGGAGGGTAATGGAATGTAGTCGAATTAAGTTGGATGATGCTGAGGGAATTAGATTAGGAAATGAGACACTTAAAGCAGTAAAGGAGTTTTGCTATTTGGGGAGCAAAATAACTGATGATGGTCGAAGTAGAGAGGATATAAAATGTAGACTGGCAATGGCGAGGAAAGCATTTCTGAAGAAGAGAAATTTGTTAACATCGAGTATTGATTTAAGTGTCAGGAAGTCGTTTCTGAAAGTATTTGTACGGAGTGTAGCCATGTATGGAAGTGAAACATGGACGATAAATAGTTTGGACAAGAAGAGAATAGAAGCTTTCGAAATGTGGTGCTACAGAAAAATGCTGAAGATTAGATGGGTAGATCACATAAGTAATGAGGAGGTATTGAATAGAATTGGGGAGAAGAGGAGTTTGTGGTACAACTTGACAAGAAGAAGGAATCGATTGGTAGGAGATGTTCTGAGGCATCAAGGGATCACCAATTTAGTATTGGAGGGCAGCGTGGAGGGTAAAAATCGCAGAGGGAGGCCAAGAGATGAATACATTAAGCAGATTCAGAAGGATGTAGGCTGCAGTAGGTACCGGGAGATGAAGAAGCTTGCACAGGATAGAGTAGCGTGGAGAGCTGCATCAAACCAGTCTCAGGACTGAAGACGACAACAACAACGAGTTGAGGAAGAAACTTCTGAGAAGGTGCGGCATGTAGAACTGGCCATCGTACGCACCGCTTCCGTTCCAGTGCGTGCGCGCGCGTCAGTAATAATGGAAAAGGAGAATTCGGATTCCGAGAGGAACGCAGCACGGTCCAGCAGGTGGCTCATCGAGCACATAAAACACGTCAAGCCAGGAGCATGAGGCACAGCAGCGGAGCGGTCCCGCTCCACACTGGAAAAGCATTCGACACGGTGTGGCATTCCGGTCTCATCTTCAGGCTGCATCAGTATAACTGCCCCAACCGTATCATCCGTACCACAGCTTCATTCCTCCGCAACAGGACATTCTATGTTAATGTCACAGGAGCTTGTAATACTAGATCAATAGCGGCTGGAGTCCCACAAGGCTCGGTGCTGGGACCCATTCTCTATTCTATCTTCACAAATGATATCCCTAAAGGAGGTCACTTGTCTCTATTTGCAGATGACACTGCGCTGTACCGCAATACATAGCTAGAAAAATAGAACAACACGTGGAGAACATTCAGCAATGGGCAATCCAGTGGAAGATAACCAACAATGCGGAGAAGACGCAGGCCATACTCTTCACATACAAAAGGACACCTCCTAACCTCCACATCAGGTTCAGAGATAAAAATCTCCCATGGTCAGACGAATGCCGGACATTTGCCACGCCGGACATTTGCCACACTTGCCCCTTCGCCAGGTAGCGATCCCTCAGGTAAGTGACGCCCTTCCTTGTACTTCTTCTGTCCGCTTTCAAACCGCCGTCTCCACATCTTACTCGATACAACCAGTACGTAAGGGACCTTCTTCTTCGACATCTTGGCCACATACGGAGCTTCTTTTCCGATATCGAAATATTTACAACTTTTGGGAAACGAAAGCAATACCGACGATTATGTCAGTATGTAATTAGTTCTGCCAAGTATAAATATAGATCCCTCTGTCTGTACGGTAGCTTCCTTTCACGCTTACTGGTTGCAATAGAAACAGTCCATCGCCATGGGACCAACAAGAAGGGAACGCTGTAACGGGAATGCGAATATACGCTAATCATTTCTTTTTGATCACTGCATTTGTGCCTACTTTAATTACTACAACTCCATGCCCAAAAGACAATAAAGAAAGCAGAAATGGGTATGTGAATGTTTGAAAAGAAGAACGACATACTCCGTATTAATTTACTCTCTAAAATGCGATATCCCTTGCGGCGAAACATTAGTTAATAAAGTGTAGCGGGACAATCTTCAAAAACATGACTGAGAATACGTTCACTAAATAGAGATAGGAACATCTATGAGTGACATGTCATCTAAAGTCGACGTACAATTTTAAAATGTTAGAAATAAGGAAATGAAGTAATACAGAATGCTATGCTTGTAACGTACGTTGTTGTTCTACATTGTTTAGCTCTGGTATTTACAGGGTCACAGAGAAAGCATCCTAGGTTTTGGAGAGAAAAGCCATAATTCTAATGATCTGCACTACAACAGAAACAAGAAGCACAACTTAATGAAAAATAATGTAATGTGTGTTCCAGCTCACAAGCGACATTGAAGCAGATAGTTCCTGTGACTTAGTATGGGCAGAGGTTATATTCGACAACCTGAATAAATTAATAACTGGCTCCTTTTAACGACCCCCACTCTCAGATGAAACAATTGCTGTACAGGCAAAGAAAACTTGAGTCTTATCACAAATATGTAGCCTACTCATACAATTATAGTTGGCAGTGACTTCAATCTACCTTCTGTATGTTAACAAAAACACATCTTCTGACGCTACTGTAGATAGAAAACAACTTCCGTAATTCTTCCAAATGCTTTTCTTAAAATTATTGTGAACAGTTAGTTCACGAGACCATTCAAATTGTAAATGGTTACGAAAACACACTTGACCTCTTAGCCACAAATAATCCTGAACATCACAACGGATACAGGGATTAGTGAACACACAGTCGTAGCGAGGCTCAATTCCGTAACAAACAAATTCACCAAAACCAAACGCGAAATATATCTATTTATAAAAGCAACCAAAAATTCGGTTCACTTCTTTCCAAGAGACGGTCTCCAATCCTTCCAAACTATGTAAGTGAAGACCATATGTGGCTTAAGTTCAAAGAAATAGTATCAACAGCACTCGAGAGATTCATACCAAATAAATTAATAAGAGACGGAACTGATCCCCCATGGTACACAAAACATGACAGAAAGCTGCTGCAGGAGCACCGAAAAAGGCACGTATAATTTAGACGAACGCAAAATCTTCAAGATTGGCGAAGTTTTACTGAGGCTCGAAATTTGGTCCGGATTTCAATGCGGGATGCATTTAATAGTTTCCACAACGAAACTCTCTCTAGAAATGTGGCGGAAAGTCCAAAGAGATTCTGCTTCTATGTTAAGTAAACCAGCGGAAGAGCTCAGTAAGCGATGGGGAGGAGGAGGAGGGGGAGACAAGGGGCCCAACCCTTCGGAGCAGGTAAAATCGTGGCAAATGTCCGCACACCGGTCAGACACTGTCAAGTACCTTGGCATCAAGCTAGACAAGAGGTTGGCATTTCGATACGATGTCACTGACATCTGCAACAAAGCTACAGAACAATATTCAGGCTCTACCCCATCATAAAAGGCAGTGGAATAAACACGCGAGCCAAAAAAAATATTTTTAAAACCATCATCGAACCAGCCATCACCTATGGGTCTGAAATCAGATAAATGGCCGCTGACACCAATATAGCAAAGGTACAAAGAGTACAAAACAAATTCATGAGAATTGCTACTGATGGTAGTCGGTACCAATCAAACAGAGACATCTACACAAATAATAACATACTTAAAATTCCAGAAATCATTCAAAAGAAATCGATAAAATTCTTTCCGACTCCAACCACCTACTCATCAGAAATTTCGGGCTAAATCCAACCAACCCCAGAAAAAAATTCTCCGTTATGGTCACTGATACACTAATGGCCATTAAAACTGCTCCACCAAGAAGAAATGCAGATGATAAACGGGTATTCATTGGACAAATGTATTATACTAGAACTGACATGTGATTATATTTTCACGCAATTTCGGTGCATAGATCCTGAGAAATCAGTACCCAGAACAACCACCTCTGGCCGTAATAACGGCCTTGATACGCTTGGGCATTGAGTCAAACAGAGCTTGGATGGCGTGTACAGCGTCAACACGATACCACAGTTCATCAAGCGTAGTGACTGGCGTATTGTGAGGAGCCAGTTGCTCGGCCACCATTCACCAGACGTTTTCAATTGGTGAGAGATCTGGAGAACGTGCTGGCTAGGGCAGCAGTGGAATATTTTCTGTATCCAGAAAAGCCCGTACAGGACCTGCAACATGCGGTCGTGCATTATCCTGCTGGAATGTAGGGTTTCACAGGGGTCGAATGAAGGGTAGAGCCACGGGTCGTAACACATCTGAAATGTAACGTCCACTGTTCAAAGTGCCGTCAATGCGAATAAGAGGTGAGCGAAACGTGTAACCAATGGCACCCCATACCATCACGCCGGGTGACAACGCCAGTATGGCGATGACGAATACACGCTTCGAATGTGCGTTCACCGCGATGTCGCCAAACACGGATGAGACCATCATGATGCTGTAAAGAGAACCTGGATTCATCCGAAAGAATGACGTTTTGCCATTCGTGCACCCAGGTTCGTCGTTGAGTACACCATCGCAGGTGCTCCTGTCTGTGATGCAGCCTCAAGGGTAACCGCAGCCATGGTCTCCGAGGTGATAGTCCATGCTGCTCCAAACGTCGTCGAACTGTTCGTGCAGATGGTTGACTCACGGATCGAGACGTGGCTCCACGATCCGTTACAGCCATGCGGAGAAGAAGCGTGTCATCTCGACTGCTAGTGATACGAGGCCGTTGGGATCCTGCACGGCGTTCCGTATTACCCTCCTGAACCCACCGATTCCATATTCTGCTAACAGACATTGGATCTCGACGAACGCGAGCAGCAATGTCGCGATACGATAAGCCGCAATCGCGATACGCTCAATCCGACCTTTATCAAAGTCGGAATCGTGATGGTACGCATTTCTCCTCCTTACACGAGGCATCAGAACAACGTTTCACCAGGCAACGCCGGTCAACTGCTGTTTGTGTATGAGAAATCGGTTGGAAACTTTTCTCATGTCAGCACGTTGTAGGTGTCGCCACCGGCGCCAACCTTGTGTGAATGCTCTGAAAAGCTAATCATTTGCATATCACAGCATCTTCTTCCTGTCGGTTAAATTTCGCTTCTGTAGCACGTCATCTTCGTGGAGTAGCAATTTTAATGGCCAGTAGTGTAGTAACTTTACCATACCATGATAAATATCACACGACTAACGCAAGCACCATAACACTCACGCACCAACATCAACTATATATCCACAATCACGACATTCCCATCACATTACTTCGATACCATAATCATCAGACAGAAGGGAGGGATCACAGCCGATCCGTCGAACACAGGAGTTCAGTACCTGTCAGACCGGCCCCCCGCCCAAACAGTCGTACACGGACTAGCCATTTGCTCCGGTGTACCGACACTGCGCGGAACTCTGCTGTCGTGTAAGGTATCCTCAGCCGCGGCCATTGAACCGTCCGAAACCAGCTGAGAAAAAGGCCTCATTGTGTGAAACCTGGCTAGTGTGAGCGTGTCATCATGCCGTACTCGTGTTTGCTACGCGACGGGTTGCCATTGTTGAAGTGTTCACTCGCACTGGAGCTTCTGTGAAAACAATGAACTTGTTTCAGGAGAAGTTTCCACGAGGTTCTGTGCCAGCAACAGGAATCAGATAAGAATTGATTGAAAAATGTCGGTGAACGGGATCGGTTCAAAATGCTCCCAGGAACAGCCAACCACATGTCTGCACATCTAAATTAAAGAGGCAGGTGCAACAGGTAACGACAAGAAGTCTTCGGAAGTCAACCAGGAGATTGGGTCAACAGGTTCATGCGCCTGAGAGAAATTGCAGACTGAAGTTAAAACTGTACCAGGTAAGTGTTGTGCAAGAACTCAAAGGGCCTGACCTGCAGAACAGAGCGCACGGCTGTTCAGAAATGTCGCCAGTGGTGCCTTCCACCCACTGAGGCTCACCGTCTGGACGCGCGGCCGCCTGCGCACGTATTGCGTCACGTAATGTATCCACAGATCATCCCGACCTTACTAACAGTTATACTGAATGGGCCGCTCGTCTCTTGCAAAGAACTATTCTCTCTATTTTGCAGGTTCCTATTTTCAAAAAGGACAAAGCTAACAGGTTTTACTCTTTCGTAAAGATTCATGTTGGAAATATCAGTTTCAAGCAACTTTTCGTTTTCAGAAATGGTTCAAATGGCTCTAAGCACTATGGGACTTAACGTCTGAGGACATGAGTCCCATAGAACTTAGAACTACTTAAACCTAAGCTAAGGACATCACACACATCCATGTCCGAGGCAGGATTCGAACCTGCTACCGTGGCAGCAGCGCGGTTCCGAGCTGAAGCGCTTAGTACCGCTCCTAGGTAGCGATGAAGTGGGGATTTTCCCGTACGAGCATTTCTCGAGTGTATCGTGAATATCAGGAACTCGGTAAAACATCTAATCTCCGAAGTCGCTGCGGCCGGAAAAAGATCCTGCAAGAAAGGGACCAACTGCGACTGAAGAGAATCGTCCAGCGTGACAGAAGTGCAGCCCTTCCGCAAATTGCTGCAGATTTGAATGCTCGGTCATCAACAAGTGTCAGAGTGCAAACCATTCAACGAAACATCATCGATATGAGCTTTCCGAACCGAAGACCCATCGTGTACCCTTGATGACTGCGTGACCCAAAGCTTTACGACCTGGATGTCAGCAGGGGACTGATCGAGCTGGTGGAGGCTCTGTAATGGTGTGGGGTGTGTGGAACTGGTGTGATATGGAATTCCTGATACGCCTAGATACGATTCTGACAGGTGACATGTACGTAAGCAACCTGTCTGATCGCTTGCATGCATTCGTGTCCATTGTGCATTACGACGGACTTGGGCAATTCCAGCAGGACAATGCGACACCGCCGGCCCCGGTGGCCGAGCGGTTCTAGGCGCCCAGTCCGGGACCACGCGACTGTTACGGTCGCAGGTTCGACTCCTGCCTCGGGCGTGGATGTGTGTGATGTCCTTAGGTTAGTCAGGTTTAAGTAGTTCAAAGACTAGGGAACTGATGACCTCAGATGTTAAGTGCCATAGTGCTCAGAGCCATTTGAACCAATGCGACACCCCACTCGTCCAGAACTGCTATAGAGTGGCTCCAGGAACACTGAGTTGAAACACTGCCGCTGGCCACCAAACTCCCCAGACATGAACATTTTTGAGCATATGCGGGATGCTTTGCAACGTGCTGTTCAGAAAAGATTTCCACTCCTCTGGACTCTTACGAAGTTTCGGGCAGTCCTGCAGGGTTCATTGTGTCAGTTCCCTCCAGCACTACATCACAAGTAAGTCGAGTGTATGCCAAGTCGTGTTGCGGAACTTGTCCGTGTTTGTGGGGGCCCTACACGGTACTGGAGAGGTGTACCAGTGTCCTTGGCTCTTCAGTGTATTACAGTATTCTTACCGCAAAGTCGTACAGCGAACAGCGTTCTTGAAGGGAGACTGTGCCGATTGGCAATAAGTGTGTGATATTCACTGAAGAATGTCAGCACATTGTGAGTGGCGCGACGTGCTTCCGCCTGTCTCGGTACATAAATTCCCAAAACAACCGGTACGGGCGACAGAAAAGTCATGCGCGCTTCACCACGCACCCCTGCATAACGAACAGATTGCCACTGGGTGAACCATTTCCGCCATACGCGTTATGGGGCCGATATTCTTTGAGGCGACAGTTGACACTGACTTGTATTTGGGAATCCTGGAGGAGTTTTATTCAAACTTGGCGGCAGAGTTATGTTATTCCAGCAGGATGGTCCACGACGCCACACATCACCTGCATCATTATCCCGTCTGCATGATATGTTTACACCAGAGAGGACAGTCAGCAAAGGCTTGTGACCTACACGGTCCACATACTTCTTCACTTGTAACTTTGACTTGTTTGGACAGTCAAAGGGAAGAGTATACGAAAAAGGTCCACACACATTTGACGAACTCAAGACTAGTATCCACGATTTCATCAATAGCTTCATAACAAAGGAACTGACAGGGGTATATACGAAATCGAGCGTGCTAATATGTCTGCTGAAATGGGCGAATGGCACTTTCCGCAGCTACTGAGAAAGTGAGTAGTCACGAAACTTCCTGCCAGATTAAAACTGTGTGACGGGCCGAGACTCGATCTCGGGACCCCCAGGCTGTCGATAAGCCACGTCTCCGCAATATCCTTTCTTCCAGGAGTGCTAGTTCTGCAAGGTTCGCAGGAGAGCTTCTGTGAAGTTTGGAAGGTAGGAGACGAGATACTGGCAGAAGTAAAGCTGTGAGGACGGGGCGTGAGTCGTGCTTGGGTAGCTCAGTTGGTAGAGCACTTTCCCGCGAAAGGCAAAGGTCCCGAGTTCGAGTCTCGGTCCGGCACACAGTTTTAATCTGCCAGGAAGTTTCATATCAGTGCACACTCCGCTATAGAGCGAAGATTTCATTCTACTGAGTAATCATACTCAATACCAGACATTCGTTTTATATTAGTGTGTTTACTTTACTGGCCGGTTTTGCGAGACGCGCCCTGTGCTTTTGGAGCACAGCATTGTTTGACAGTGAGACATGGACTGTGGGAAAACCGGAATCGAAGAATTTGAGATGTTGTGCTGCAGAAGAATGTCGAAAATTAGGTGGACTGATAAGGTGAGGAATTAGGTGGTTCTCCTAAGAATGGGCGAGGAAAGGAGTGCGTGGAAAACACTGACAAGACGAAGGGACAGGGCGATACGACATCTGTTAAGACAATAGGCACTAAGTTCCGTGGTGCTAAAGGGAACTGTAGAAGATAAAAAGTGTACTGGAAGAGAGAGATGGGAATACGTCCAGCATGTAACTGAGAATGTAGGTTGCAAGTGCTGCTCTGAGATGAAAAGATTGGCACGAGACAGGAATTCGCGGTCGGCCGCATCAAACGAGTCACAAAACGGATGATTTAAATAAAAAAAAATAATCGACCAAGTTTAAAGATGCGGAATTCTGGCATAATTCACTCATTAAGAGATATAATCTCACTTCAAAGTTTTAACATAGTACGTGTGTAAAATTGGTTCCATTCCATACTGGGCGCCGAGTACAGCAATCGTTTATGAATTTCTTGAAATAAGACAGTCTCGGTTGCAAAATCGTTTTTATTCACAGGACACGATGCGTTTCTCCCTTTTGGGACATCATCGGATTGGCGTAAAATTAATGTGGAAAACCAACATTCGTCCATTAATGCCCACATATGGCATTAAGACAAAATTTTATAAGGAACCACCGTCCTATCGTCACGAGATAAATAAAACCATCACGGAATGTAACAGTGAGGCAACCGCGTTCCGGCGTACACAGCATGGAGCGTTGCGTACAGCTGACAAATAGTAGATAAAGCGGTAAAGAATAGGATACATAGCCCTGCAAGCCAGTCACACAAACATGGACGAACGTTGGTTTTCCACTGCCATTTTTACGCTTACCGAACGATGCCCTGAAAGGGCGAAACGCGTCATTTCCTGTAAAGAAAAAAAAGGCCCAGTAGTAAGGAAGAAATCAATTATACGTCACGCTGACGTTTTACTGCACGGACAGCGAAAATATAGTAAACGATGAAAGCGTAGTCAACGATAAACGTTTTTCATTTCATTATTTATGGGGTGGGGTCTCAGCAAGGGGAAATTTCGTAATGTTTCGAAATTATGTGTGAAGTTTCCTGGAAGTCGCAGAGTGCTGTCACTCTCAAATACTGGGTGAATATAGTCAGGGTAATTTGCGCGCCGTGAGTTACGCTGCCTCGAGACATACATACTGTCTTGAAATAAGTTTATCGTCGACTACGCTTTCATCGTTTACTATATTTTCGCTGTCCGAGCAGTAAAACGCCAGCGTGACGTATGATTGATTTCTTCTTTACTACTAATAATATTCGCGACCCATTTTGCAGAAACATCCCAACGTACCACTGGATATGCCTGCAACACTGTGTCATAGCACGACGCACGGTTCGGGAGATGTGGCGCCGTAAACACTGAAATGCGTGAAAAACCAGCTTCTGCTTAAAACGGAGAACGCAAAATAGCCATGCCACACTCATCCATGTGTTTGCTAATGAGAACACTAAGCTACTTACGAGAAAAAAAGAACTTTAAACTTCATTTGAAAGCATCCCTGCCGGCCGCTGTGGTCGAGCGGTTCTAGGCGCGCAGTCCGGAACCGCGCGACTGCTACGGTCGCAGGTTCGAATCCTGCCTCGGGCATGGATGTGTGTGACGTCCTTAGGTTAGTTAGGTTTAAGTAGTTCTAAATTCTAGGGGACTAATGACCACAGATGTTAAGTCCCATAGTGCTCAGAGCCAGCCAAAGCATCCCTAAACGTATTTTCGCTTACGTGCTTAACATCATATACTTAACACATCAACTCATTTGCAAAGTAGTGACACATTGCACGCTGTTTTTTTTTTTTTTTTTTATATGGGAGTCAGATTCGTTAAAGGCTCAGAGTTTGGATGTTTACTGGTTGGATTCGAACCTGACTTGTGTGAAATGTTAATCTACTGAGCTCAGTCTTTGGAAAACAGTTAACATCAATTTAACCCTTTCAGACCTGAATTATTCCTGGAGGAGGGAATTTTTTGTGTGGTAATGCTCTTAGGTGATTTTTTTTAGTGATTTTATAAAGAGACGCTTTTAGCAGTGCGATCGACTTTTTGAAATTATATATACCGCGATAGAGATCAAGATACAGGGTATCACGTACAACAGCCATTCAGCCTGCTGCTCCCTAGTTTGCGAGTAACGGACGAAAAAAATTCTGAATTTTGTGTGACACCGAATAGCGTTAAAGAAGTTCCGTTATATAGTCTGCTTGCGTGGTACAATGGATAAAATAAAAGCATCACATGCAGGAGGTTGTGAGTTCGAAAAAAAATCTTGTTAGGTTCATTAATTTTTTATTTTTATCTTTACATCTTTATCGAAACATCGATCATTATTTTTTTCAGTTAATTGGTTTAAATATAATTTTTCATTTCTATTCTTCTGTCACATCATTTTATTCGCCATATGAACTTTTCATCTGTTTCATTTTTTCTATATATCATTCTTTTCCCAACTGCAATTTTTGTAAATATGTATTTAATTATATTTATCTCTTATAATATTCAATTACTTGAAAATTTTGATCTATCGGTTAAAAACAAAAGACGAAATCAATTTACATTTGTGCAATGGTGTGAAAATTGTATTTTTGTTACCAGACGTGGAAATTTTTTTGCAGAGTAATCGTCGTACAAACATTTAAACATAATATAAATACCTATGGCACTACGTCAAAATAAAGCAGATGAAAATTTAAATGAAAGATGGGTTTATAAGTAAATCGCAATTTATGCAAAATTAGAAATAGATATAGTCAACCCAATAATGTGGACGAAAAAACCGAGTGATAAAACAAAAGAAATTAAATCGAAATTAATACAAAAATTAATTAAAACACATGAATAAAGATTGCAAGTGGAGAAACAACTGTAGGAAGGAAAATTAGAACAAATGAAGTAGGTGGTACTATGGTTAAAATTATGTTACAAAGGTGTCGAATTAAAAGAATGTCATTTGAAACAATTAAGTGAATGAAAATAATGATCGAAGTCATTTCGTAAATGATTTAAAAACAAAACAAAAAGTTTCGAATCCACAACCTCCTGTACGTGAAGCTGTTATTCTATCCGTTGTACCGCACAACCAGATTGAATAACCCACCTTTTTTTACAACTATTGAGTGTCACAGCAAATTCCGAATTTCTTTTTTCGTCAATTAGTCGCAAACGAGGGCCCACCAGAGCGAATGGCCGCAGTGGGGATCCTAACCCACACCACCGTAAAGGTAATCATCCTGTGGTGTTGTAATTCTTCTTGTTATGTCGGTGCTCGCTACGAAATGGGAAGACGAATTCCGCCTTAAGCGAAACATTTCTTTTTTGTTTTGTTTCACCCAGACATGTTTTAGTAAATTTTGTGCTGTCTTCAGTGGGTTATTTTTTACTTTCTAACTGTAAAATTGTTGTTACATATTAACATTCAGCGAAACGTTTGGTACATAATATTTACAATTGTGGCCATAGGCCACGAAATCGGGCTATTCACTTCGCTAACAACGCATGAGAAAGCACCACAATATCAAGAACGTAAGTTACACGCGAAAAACGTGATATATACTAATTTCCTTTTGTAAATTCATAATAAACAGAAAAATAAAAAATTACGTTTTGCTGTTTGCAGATGAGAAGTTGCAGATTGTGTAGCAGATTAGTTACCAAAATAAATGTCCAATAGTATCACGTAAGGTATGTAAACTAAGGCATACATCCACTCTTTTTGCCAATTAGCTATAAACAGAACTTCGACATAATGTCATAAACAACACACAGTGCGTCAGGTCGTTAATAAATACCCCAACTATGAACAAATGATATATATAACGTTTTACAACAATTATTCACTCACAGTTGTAAGTATTGTGTACCAAATGTTTCGCTAAATGTCAATATGTAACAACAATTTTACAATTAGAAAATAAAAAATAACCCACTGAAGATAGCACAAAATGTGCTGAAACACGTCTGGGTGAAACAAAACAGAATAAGGTGGCTTGCATAAGGCGGAATTCCTCTTCCCAAACCGAAAAGGTAGTTTCAAAAAGGCCATCGCATCACTGGGGACCTCTAGTCGTTAGATGAAAGATTTAGACAAAAATATACACTACAGGCCATTAAAATTGCTACACCACGAAGATGGCGTGCTACAGACGCGAAATTTAACCGAAAGGAAGAAGATGCTGTGATAAGCAAATGATTAGTGTTTCAGAGCATTCACACAGGGTTGGCGCCGGTGGCGACACCTACAACGTGCTGACATGAGGAAAGTTTCCAACCGATTTCTCATACACAAACAGCAGTTGACAGGCGTTGCCTGGTGAAACGTTGTTGTGATGCCTCGTGTAAGGAGGAGAAATGCGTACCATCACGTTTCCGACTTTGATAAAGGTCGGATTATAGCCTATCGCGTTGGACGAGATCCAATGACTGTTAGCAGAATATGGAATCGGTGGGTTCAGGAGGGTAATATGGAACGCCGTACTGGATCCCAACGGCCTCGTATCACTAGCAGTCGAGATGACAGGCATCTCATCCGTATGGCTGTAACGGATCGTGCAGCCACGTCTCGAACCCTGCACGACCAGTTCGACGACGTTTGCAGCAGTATGGACTATCAGCTCGGAGACCGTGGCTGCTGTTACCCCTGATGCTGCATCACAGCAGGAGCACCTGCGATGGTGTACTCGACGACGAACCTGGGTGCACGAATGGCAAAACGTCCTTTTTTCGGATGAATCCAGGTTTTGCTTACAGCATCACGATGGTCACATCCGTGTTTGGCGACATCGCGGTGAACGCACATTGGAAGCGTGTATTCGTCAGCGCCATACTGGCGTATCACCCGGCGTGATGGTATGGAGTGCGATTGGTTACACGTCTCGGTCACCTCTTGTTCGCATTGACGACACTTTTAACAGTGGACGTTACAAATCAGAGGTGTTACGAACCGTGGCTCTACCATTCATTCGATCCCTGCGAGACCCTACATTTCAGCAGGATATTGCACGACCACATGTTGCAGGTCCTGTACGGGCCTTCCTGGATACAGAAAATGTTCGACTGCTGCCCTGGCCAGCACGTTCTCCAGATGCCTCACCAATTGAAAACGTCAATGATGGCCGAGTAACTGGCTCGTCACAATATGCCAGTCACTACTCTTGATGAACTGTGGTATCGGGTTGAAGCTGCATGCTCAGCTGTACTTGTACACACCATCCAAGGTCTGTTTGACTCAATGCCCAGGCGTATCAAGTTCGTTATTACGGCCAGAGGTGGTTGTTCGGGGTACTGATTTCTCAGTATCTATGCACCCAAATTGCGTGAAAATTGCGGTAGCGTTCTCGCTTCCCACGCCCGGGTTCCCGGGTTCGATTCCCGGCGGGGTCAGGGATTTTCTCTGCCTCGTGATGGCTGAGTGTTGTGTGCTGTCCTTAGGTTAGTTAGGTTTAAGTAGTTCTAAGTTCTAGGGACTGATGGCCATAGATGTTAAGTCCCATAGTGCTCAGAGCCATTTGAACCATTTTTTGCGTGAAAATGTGATCAAATGTTAGTTCTAGTATAATATATTTGTCCAATGAATACCCGTTTATCATCTGCATTTCTTCTTGGTGTAGCAATTTTAATGGCCAGTAGTGTATATGCGTTTTCAAAATATTCTTTGTGCACTTGGGTTCATTTTTTGGAGTACAGTAAGTAATTCTGAAATATTCTGTACTGTAAGAAACATTCAGTAACTGCGATGAAAAATTACAATAACAGTATTAAATTACCGAGTGGAATACAGCGAACCAATCATATCCGTGTATTCTGGTGATCACGAGATGCTGCGCACTGCTGATGTCCAGGAGTTGGTAGCACTGGCACGTGATGAAAAGGTTGAACAGCCACAAACTTATACCTCAAGCTTATATTGGGAAGAAACTACTTCCGTTGCAGCCAAGACACAGTAAAAGTTAATGTATATAATTGTAGTCCGAGGGTCTGAAAGGCTTAACAACTGCGAATATTTTTGGTGTTGTTTTATCCTTTAAAAGTGGTTGATGAAAGCCTGCGGCTTTAAAAGAGTGGATTAATTTACAACTTACGTTTAGTTGTTGCCAGTCACCATTTTCCTTTGCGAGAACTATACGGAAAGTCTACATCTACATACATACTCCGCAATGCACCATACGGTGCGTGGCGGAGGGTACCTCGTACCACAACTAGCATCTTCTCTCCCTCTTCCACTCCCAAAGAGAACGAGGGAAAAATGACTGCCTGTATGCCTCTGTACGAGCTCTAATCTCTCTTATCTTTGTGGTCTTTCCGCGAAATGTAATTTGGCGGCAGTAAAATTGTACTGCAGTCAGACTCAAATGCTGGTTCTCTAAATTTCCTCAGTAGCGATTCACGAAAAGAACGCCTCCTTTCCTCTAGAGACTCCCACCCGAGCTCCTGAAGCATTTCCGTAACACTCGCGTGATGATCAAACCTACCAGTAACAAATCTAGCAGCCCGCCTCTGAATTGCATCTATGTCCTCCCTCAATCCGACCTGATAGGGATCCCAAACGCTCGAGCAGTACTCAAGAATAGGTTGTACTAGTGTCTTATAAGCGGTCTCCTTTACAGATGAACCACATCTTCCCAAAATTCTACCAATGAACCGAAGACAACTATCCGCCTTCCTCACAACTACCATTACATGCTTGTCCCACTTCGTATCGCTCTACAGTGTTACGCCCAAATATTTAATCGATGTGACTGTGTCAAGCGCTACACTAGTAATGGAGTATTCAAACATTACGGGATTCTTTTTCCTATTCATCTGCATTAATTTACATTTATCTATATTTAGAGTTAGCTGTCATTCTTTACACCAATCACAAATTCTGTCCAATCATCTTGTCATCAAGACAGGGCCGATCGGTCGCAAAACGGAGACCACACTGAAACTGAAAGATGTTTTACGTGTAACAATTAGCTACACCTTGCAGCTGCTTCTCTACACAGTCGCCACTCCGACTTAGACTTTTGTCGTAGCGTTGTACCGACTTTTGGGTAGCCTCGTCATAGGAGACAGCCGCCCGTTGCTTCCTGCCAATTCTCTACGCCCGACTAGAGCTCGTTGTTTGTCCCAAAATGTCTTCATAGCCAGCGGTTCGTGTGACCAGAGATGAAACTCAGGGAGAGTTAATTCCGGGCTGTATTGTGGGTGATCAAATACTTCCCATCGAAAACGCTGCAGGAGCATCTTCATTGCTCCTTCAGAGTGCGGCCGAGAACTGTCATGCAGGAGGGAGTTTATGAGTTACGTTGTGTGGGCTGCATCGTATCAGGTGAAACCCCTAAAAGGCATTCACACTTGGCGCGAGACGCTATTTTCTAGGCAGAACTGGAGAGAGCGACTGGACGCGTTCGACAGGCATGCTAGAGACACTGCCCAACACAATCTGTGCAAAGCTTCAACAGATTTTCACACTGGTTTCTATTTTGAAATCTTTCGGACCTTACTTTCCAAATGACGCTAGTACTCCTTACACGACGCGTCTTAGGAAATGATACCCTCTTTCAGATGGTTTTTCGTGTATTACGGCATTCATACTTGACGATTTAGATATGGAAGCTGCAACTACAAGAAAACTGCAAGCAAAATCTTTTTGCCAAATTCGACATTAACTATGTATAAAGATCCATCATTATTTACAAAATTGCGCGTGTTAATGTGTTACAATAAAATGCAACATAACATTGCAGAAGGTTACACATCAAAAACATCATGCATAAATGGCACAATATACAAAAAAAAAGGCTCTCGAAAATGGGAATAATTTCCCTAAAATTGTTGTGCAAAGGCCGGCCGGAGTGGCCGAGCGGTTCTAGGCGCTACTGTCTGGAACCGCGCGTCCGCTACGGTCGCAGGTTCGAATCCTGCCTCGGGAATGGATGTGTGTGATGTCCTTAGGTTAGTTAGGTTTAAGTAGTTCTAAGTTCTAGGGGACTGATGACCTCAGAAGTTAAGTCCCATAGTGTTCAGAGCCATTTGAACCATTTTTGTTGTGCAAGGAATAACTAAAAGAAAATGTGGCTGTGCGCAGAAAATCTTATTTTATACAAAAGTCTACTGCAAATTATGTCCTGTAACTCAGTCTACTTGTAAGCTCGACATGTAGTTAGTGCAGCGGACAGCCCTGGGTAGCTCTTGGCCATCTTGTGGACTTGTACAGCCACCAACTTACCTTATACGCTGAAAGATGATACACATATGTACCACTATATGCCACACATGCAGATGAGTGAGTTACACGAGGGCCAGATTGTGATTAGGGCAACGATAGTATGAGTGTTACGGCAAAATCACGCTCGAGGTTTACAAGATGTTTGGTAGGCGGCTTGGTGCTGATTCTAGCTGCGTAACGGAAACAACAAGTCCAGGATCCATTACATTATTTAATATTTGTCATAAACATAACGATCGTACAAGTGATATTCGAGGGATGGAACTTAACTAGTGGCAGCTCACAGCCGATACAAAAGAGTTACACGTTTCCACCTGTTACTGTCCTTCAAAGTAGTCACCAGCGTTTTGTAGAACCCGTTGCCAGCGATGTGGAAGCCGTAGTATACCGTTAGCAGAGCCTGTTCTGTTGATGGTGCGAATGGAGCGATGTACTGCCTGTCGAATCTCTGCAACAGTTCTGAAGCGAATGCCACGAAGTGGTTCCTTCATCTTCGGAATCAAATCAAAGTCACAAGCACTTAAGTCAGGGGAGTATGGTGGATGGTACAGTACTTCCCAGTCCCATCGACCGAACACAGCAGCCACAGCTTGCGCTGTATGCGTCCGCGAATTGTCGTGCAAAATGATGGGTGGGTTGCGCAGAAAGTGTCGCCGCTTCTTTCGCAAAGCTGGTCATAGTTGATGCTCCAAAAACGAACAGTAGTACTCTGCATTGACGGTCTGCCGTGGAGGAACGTAATGCGTTAGGATAACACCATCACAGTCGTACACGAGAATCACCATAACTTTCATCATCGTATGCCCTAATCCAGTTTCGTGGGCGACCTCACGCATCGTATGGCGTCAATCACTGTCCACTAACGCGGCAACAGCATGCACGTCTCCTTCAGAGACGCTAGGACGACCTGTCCGATGCATGCCTGCCACAGTTTGCCGACCTTCGTTGAAGGCTTTTACCCAACGTGCCACTGTTCTGTACGGCAATGCCGATTCCCCGCACGCCTCTTGAAGACCTTGATGACACTGTCGTGCTGTACGACCTCTGGCACATTCAATCTTGATCCAACTCCGTTGTTCCTGTTCCGAAAATATATTCACACCGTTACGTTAGACCTCTCGCTGACAAGTGGCTGTGTTTCCCTCGATTGTGCGCACGCTGGTGACGTGGGACGGGCGAGTCCATTTGCTCGGAGGTAAGGTAGGTATGTCAACAACGTGTGCTATCAGCGGCAATAGCAGATTCCATTGCATAGTGTCTCCACAGCAGTGTTGCCACTGTTTAAGTTCCAACCTACGTAAATCTCAAACGGATATCTAAATATCGGTTTATATCATCAAAGAACGTAAGAGATGGCCATAGTACATTGGTCGTTGCCCGCAAGGAAAACTAGGAAGACCTAATGAAAGATATCACTTGGCCTGGTGTAGACCAAAACTACGCGGCGCGACGGCACGAAAACAGGTGCTTTGCTCATATTATATTGCAGAAATGTTAGTTAAGCGCCGGCCGGTGTGGCAGTGCGGTTAAAGGCGCTTCAGTCTGGAACCGCGTGACCGCTACGGTCGCAGGTTCGAATCCTGCCTCGGGCATGGATGTGTGTGATGTCCTTAGGTTAGTTAGGTTTAATTAGTTCTTAGTTCTAGGGGACTGATGACCTCAGAAGTTAAGTCGCATAGTGCTCAGAGCCATTTGAACCATTTTGTTAGTTAAGCACGCGTGAGGTAAAGTTACATGTGCTCGGCAATGGAAACGCAAGAATGAATCTGTCGCCCACTCGTGAGATAGGAGAGACGGCCAGCTGAACTAACGGGCTGAATCCAAGTGACGCTCGCGCTCCTGTAAGTCCCTCGGAGCTTGGCGCACTCAGCATCCTCCCTACCGAAGCGCCGTGGCGGTTACCGAGATCAACGCCCGCCCGCAGCAAGTGGACGCAGCGTCAACACTCTTACACGCTTCGAGCTCTTGTACACGTTCTTGTGTACATTAATGACCTCTCGTCTGTTTCATGTCAGTAACAGTCAAGTATAGATTTACAAATAGCTGCTAATAAAAAAAATTATGGATCTCATTAATGTCGTTGTCAAGTACAACTACATTGAATTCTGCGGACAACTGTACCGGCAGTCTGATGGGCTCGCTATGGGCAACCCTTTAGCCGGCATCCTTGCCGACATCTTCATCAATTCCTTGGAAAAAAAGCTGTGTAACCGTGTCTCAGCCGCTTCACTAGGTACCCTTTCTCACACAAGATACATCGATGATATTCTAGTCATCTATTATGGACCCGCCGATACAATTGATCATATATTTAAACTTTTTAACGACCTCCATGAAAAAATTTCTTTCACTATTGAACTCGAAAACGAAAACCGCCAATTGTATTATTTAGACTTGACGCTTACAATAGAAGACAATAACATCACTTTCAATATTTTTCGAAAAGAAACGTATACTGACCAAATCGTGCCTGCTTCCTCTTTTCATCCACAGTCTCAAAAAATGGCCTTTTGTCACTCTGCCTTCCACCGAGCCACCTCTATACCACTTTCAACAGGAAAGTTTAATGAGGAGATTAATTTACTTAAAACCATAGCAGTCAATAATGAATATACGCCTAACATAGTGGACGATATCCTAAAAAAGAAAACTGCAAGAACTACTACGCTCAACACCTCATGCACTGAAATTAACCCAAAAAAAGGTTTTTCTATTCCTTTCATTGGACCCATTTCCTATCAGATTCAGCGCATGCTTCGCAACAAATACAACTGCAATGTTGCCTTCTCTACTAATAATAATCTAAAGAGAAACTTCATTCATAATTTGAAATCCATTCGATCCCCCACAGAAAGTTCTGGCGCTTATAAGACCATCTGTGATACCTGCTCCTCCTATTGTATAGGGCAAACTGGACGTGCTTTCACCATCAGATATAAGGAACATCTTTTGAGAAAGAAAAGCACCAGTCCCATAAATTCATCCTTTGCCGATCCTCTCTTAATTACTGGACACGTGTCTAAAGCCATTGGCGATAACAACATTCTGCATACCGAAAAGAAGGGGCGTAGGTTAGATGTTTTAGAGGAATTGGAGATTTTCAAACAACTCTCTCGTCATGATGGCCTCATTCTGAACGAACAGCTGCAGCTCCGAAATAAAAAATTTTCCGACTGTATAAAGCCGTTGCTTGATCTTTGATTCAGATTTCCTCATGCATTTTGCCGAAATGTTGTTTTCCTGTTACATCTTTGCTGTTTTCTTGTGTGTCATATCTGACGTATTTTTACGTTACAAAATGTATCTCTGTTTAAAGCAGATAAATATGTAACTTCATCCTATTATTATTAGTGCTTACGTTATGCCTGAATCAGCTTCATCACAATTTCATGTGTCTAATTTTGAATGTACAGTAGCCTAGTTGTTTCTGCGGCTACTAGATGGCGCTCGTAGCAACACCATGTTTACTTGCCCACACTTTCTAACGTGGGCACCTCAGTGTTGTTGCAACCCTTATTCACTCAAGTACGAGCAGCCCTTAGCGGCTCGCCATCTTATTTACAAGTATTCATGACGTCGCCTTTCCGGCTTGGATTTTTTAAAATGTGACTTGTAAGTACTGCATCTCTTTCCAGTCAGTACAAACTTTAATTTTATTAATGTATTATATACCTAATATGTTTTAGACCACTTAGTTCAAGTCTGAAGACGACGCTCATAGTAGCGTCGAAACCTGGTCAGTTTTGACTTGATATTTGTGACCGAGGGCTTATTTGTTCTAATATGCTGCTAATAAAATTTTCACTGACCTTAATAAATGGTTTATAGCTAATTCACTAACTTTGAAAAGATCCGCTGTATGCAGTTCAGAGCCTTCAGTCCGGAACCGTGCTGCTGCTGCGGTCGCAGGTTCGAATCCTGCCTCGGTCATGGATGTGTGTGATGTCCTTAGGTTAGTTAGGTTTAAGTAGTTCTAAATTCTAGGGGACTGATGACCTCAGATGTTAAGTCCCACCTCGTCCCCTGTGAGAGCCTAGTTCTCATCTCATCCACACACTACTAATACAGTACCCCCTGTCCACCATACTCATTACTCACGGCATTTCGCCAGTTCCATCAACAGCTCGAGCTTGGTGGGCATCAACACTGAAGAGATCATTGGCCATCTCATTTGCTCACCGTGTACAACCTCTAGGGACTGACCAGTGAGAGGATACGGAAAAAGAAGGGTTTAGTGAATTTATGACGACAAATGCATGGTTTCCATCCTAGAGACCATTTATTTAATCATACATTGTTACAGAGACTGCGGTCTAATAAGCGCTGTACCTTGCAGCCACAGTTGCAGTATGCATGGCTTCCTCATAGAGGGTGGTACTGTTCCTTATAATGCCTCTTGCATTATTTTGAACAATTGGTTCATGAGCCTGTTCGAAGCGTAAATGGTTGCGAAAGCATAATTGACTTCTTAGCAACAAATAATCCTGGACAAATACGAATACAGGGATTAGCGACCACAAGGCAGTAGCTGCCAGGCCGAATACCGTAACAACCACAACCATAAAAAAACGCAAAGTACAGCTATTTAAAAAAGCTCATAAAATGCTCTTAACGCCTTTTTAAGACAGTCTCCACTCCTTCCGATCTGATCACGGAAGCGTAGAAAAGAGAGATAGTATCGATGGCAATTGAGAGACATGTACCACATAAAGTAATGAGTGATGATACTGATACCCCATGGCAAACAAAACGGGTGAGATCGCTGTTGAAGAAGCAACGAAAAAAGCATGCCAAATTTAATGTTGTTGTTCTGGTCTTCAGTCCAGAGAGTGGTTCGATGCAGCTCTCCATGCTACTCTATCCTGTGCAAGCTTCTTCATCTCCCAGTACCTACTGCAACCTACATCCTTCTGAATCTGCTTAGTGTATTCATCTCTTGGTCTCCCTCTACGATTTTTACCCTCCACGGTGCCCTCCAATGCTAAATTTGTGATCCCTTGATGCCTCAAAACATGTCCTACCAACCGGTCCCTTCTTCTGGTCAAGTTGTGCCACAAACTCCTCTTCTCCCCAATCCTATTCCGTACCTCCTCATTAGTTATGTGGTCTACCCATCTAATCTTCAGCTTTCTTCTGTAGCACCACATTTCGAAAGCTTCTATTCTCTTCTTGACCAATCTAGTTATCGTCCATGTTCCACTTCCATACATATACTTTCAGAAACGACTTCCTGACACTTAAATCTATACTCGAAGTTAACAAATTTCTCTTCTTCAGAAACGCTTTCCTTGCCATTGCCAGTCTACATTTTATATCCTCTCTACTTCGACCATCATCAGTTACTTTGCTTCCCAATAGAAATTTCCTTTACTACTTTAAATGTCTCATTTCCTAATCTAATCCCGTCAGCATCACCCAATTTAATTCGATTACATTCCATTATCTTCCTTTCGCTTTCAAGGATGTTCATCTTATATCCTCCTTCCAAGGCACAGTCCATTCCGTTCAACTGCTCTTCCAGGTCCTTTGCTGTCTCTGACAGAATTACAATATCATCGGCGAACCTCAAAGTTTTTATTTCTTCTCCATGGATTTTAATACCTACTCCGAGCTTTCCTTTTGTTTCCTTTACTGCTTGCTCAATATACAGATTGAATAACATCGGGGAGAGGCTACAACCCTGTCTCAGTCCCTTCCCAACCACTGTTTCCCTTTCATGTCCCTCGACTCTTATAACTGCCATCTGGTTTCTGTACAAATTGTAAATAGCCTTTTGCTCCCTGTATTTTAGCCCTGCCAGCTTGAGAATCTGAAGTACAGTATTCCAGTCAACATTGTCAAACACTTTTCTGAGTCTACAAATGCTGGAAAAGTAGATTTGCTTTTCCTTAATCTAGCTTCTAAGATAAGTCGTCGGGTCAGTATTGCCTCACGTGTTCAAACATTTCTATGGAATCCAAACTGATCTTCCCCGAGGTCGGCTTCTACCAGTTTTTCCATTCGTCTGTAAAGAATTCGTGTTAGTATTTTGCAGTCGTGACTTATTAAACTGGTAGTTCGGTAATTTTCGCATCTGTCAACACCTGCTTTCTTTGGGATTGGAATTGTTATATTCTTCTTGAAGTCTGAGGGTATTTTACCTATCTCATACATCTTGTTCACCAGATGGTAGAGTTTTGTCAGGGCTGGCTCTCCCAAGGCTATCAGTAGTTCTAATGCAATGTTGTCTACCCCCGGGGCCAAATTTAAAAGAACGTAAAATCGCGAAGATAGGCGGAAGTTTGCAGAAGTTGGAAATATAGCGCGTGCTTCAGTGCTACGTGCTTTTACTAATTTCCACAACGAAATTCTGTCTCGGCATCTGGAAGAAAATCCAAAGAGAGTCTGTTCATACATAAAGCACACTAGTGGCAAGACACAATCAATACCTTCACTGCGCGATACAACGCTGAAGTCATTGATGACTGTGCCACTAAAGCAGAGTTATTAAACACGATTTTCCGAACTCCTTCACCAAAGAAGCCGAACTAAGTATTTCTGAATTCCAATCAAGAACAACTGCCAAGATGAGAAACATAGAAGTGGATATCCTCGGTGTAGCAAAGCATCTTAAATCACTTAATAAAGGCAAGGTTTCCGGTCCAGATGGTATGCCAGTCAAGTTCCTTTCACACAGTATGTGGATGCAATAGGTCCATATTTAGCAATTATATACAACCGCTCGATTGCAGAAAATTCCGTACCTAAAGACTGGAAGGTTGCTCAAGTCACACCAATACCCAAAAAGGAATATAGGAGTAATCCGCTGAATTACAGGCCGATATCACTTCGATTTGCAGTAGGGTTTTGGAACATGTACTATATTCCAACTTTCTGAAGTACGTCGAAGAAAACGATTTACTAACAGTCAACACGGATTCCGGAAATATCGTTCTTGCGGAACACAACTAGCTCTTTATACTCATGAATTAATGAGTGCTATCGACAGGGGATGCCAAATTTACTCCATATTTTTAGATTTTCAGAAGCCTTTCGACACCGTTCCTCACAAGCGTCTTCTAATCAGATTGTGTGCTTATTTAATGTCACCTCAGTTGTGCGACTGGATTCGTGATTCCCTGTTAGTAAGGTCACAGTTCGTAGTAATAGACGGAAAGTCATCGAGTAAAACAGAAGTACTATCCGGCGTTCCCCAAGGAAGTGTTATAGGCCCTCTTTTCCCCCTGAACTATATTAACGACGCCGGCCGGTGTGGCCAACTGGTTCTAGGCGCTACAGTCTGGAACCGTGCGACCGCTACGGTCTCAGGTTCGAATCCTGCCTCGGGAATGGATGTGTGTGATGTCCTTAGGTTAGTTTAGTTTAAGTAGTTCTAAGTTCTAGGGGACTGATGACCTCAGAAGTTAAGTCCCATCGTGCTCAGAGCCATTTGAACCATAATATTAACGACATACGAGACAATCTGTGTGGTGTCACCGCCAGACACCACACTTGCTAGGTGGTAGCCTTTAAATCGGCCGCGGTCCGTTAGTATACGTCGGACCCGCGTGTCGCCACTGTCAGTGATTGTAGACCGAGCGCCGCCACACGGCAGGTCTAGAGAGACGTCCTAGCACTCGCCCCAGTTGTACAGCCGACTTTGCTAGCGATGGTTCACTGACAAATTACGCTCTCATTTGCCGAGACGATAGTTAGCATAGCCTTCAGCTACGTCATTTGCTACGACCTAGCAAGGCGCCATTATCATTTGCTATTTATCTTGTGATGCATGTACCGTCAGACCGATGTTCACCAATTATGGATTAAAGTATTCCAGAAGCTACGTACTATTTTTGCTACTATAAGACCTTAACCTGTTCCAGACCTCGCGCCAGCCTGCGTGAGCTTAAACGCGTGCCTTTCGGCTATCTCCTAGTGGCTTGGCTGTCTTGCCAAGTCACAACAATCTGTGTAGCCCTCTTAGATTATTTGCAGATGATGCTGTCATTTACCGTCTTGTAAAGTGATCAGATGACCAAAACGAATTGCAAAATGATTTAAATAAGATATCTGTGTGGTGCGAAAAGTGGCAATTGACCCTGACTAAAGAAAAGTGTGAAGTTATTCACACGAGTACTAAAAGAAATCCGCTAAATTTCGATTACGCGGTAAGTTACACAAATCTGAAGGCTGTAAATTCAACTAAAAACTTAGGGATTACAATTACAAATAACCTAAATTGGTACGATCACATGCATAATGTTGTGGGTAGAGCAAACCAAAGAGTGCGATTCATTGGCAGAACACTTTACTAAAGAGACTGCTTACACTGCACTTGTCCGCCCTATTCTGGAGTATTGATGTGCGGTGTGGGGTCCGTATCAGGTGGGACTGACGGATGAAGGGCACATCGTTTTATATTATCGTGAAATAAGGAAGATAGTGCCACAGACGTGATACGTGAATTGGAGTGGCAATTATTAAAACAAATGCGTTTTTAGGTACGACGGGATCTTCTTATGAAATTTCAATCATCAGTTTTCTCCTCCGATTGCGAAAATATTCTGTTGGCACCTACCTACATACGGAGAAATGATCATCACGATAAAACAAGAGAAGTCCCACAGAAAAGTTTGAGTGCTTGTTTTTCCCGCGAGCCGTTCCAGAGTGGAACGGTAGAGAGACAGCTTGAAGGTGGTTCATTGAACCCTCTGCCAGGCACTTAATTGTGAATAGCAGAGTGATCACATAGATATATATGTAGATGCATTAGTGCCCTCTCCTGCCATAGTGATAGGTAATGTCGTGTCCCGTTCACTACTCTCGCTGTCTTATCTTGTAGTGGATGTGGTGCAGCGTTGTGCAGAATGGTTCCGAATTCGAATCGAGAGCACGCCGACGTGGCGTTTACTTGCGGAAAGGCAAGTAACAATGGGCAGCAAGATTGTATCAGGGGACCTATCCCCGCCGACAACCACCAGAGAATTAAGTGTGTGCAGTAGTGTTTCGCCGTTTGTCTGAGACAAGGTGGTTTCAGTGTGCAGGAAACCGTGAAGGACGTACACGAAATGTTCGGCCACCAGACTTGGAGGAAAATGTGATTAACATTTTGGAAGACGACCGCCACGCCACTACCAGCCATCTGACCCGCAAGTACAGGGTAAGACAGATGACCGTGTGGAACTTTCTCCATGACAATTGTTACTATCCTTATCATTTACAGCTTGTGCAGGGCTTACGAGCGACAAAGTTCCTACGTCAGGAGCAGGTTTGTCTCTGGTTTCTTCACCAGGCAACCACGATTCCAGGATCTGTGTCGTCCCTCCTCTTCACAGAGGAGGCCACCTTTAAGCGGAGTGGTACCTTCAACTTTCGTGGCAGTCATCTGTGGGATAGTAGGCAGAACCCCCGTGGTATGGTGACAGCGAATCGTCAGCATCGGTGCAGCCGGAATGTGTGGGCGACCGTATGTTGGGACCAGTCTTCCTCCCACGTCGCCTAACAGGCCGGAACTATCGGCGTATCGTGCCGGTGGCTTTGCCTCCCCTGCTGGAAGAAGTGGCACTGGGTTATGTGGCTGCTACATGATGGTGCTCCAGCCCACTTCGCCATTAACATCCGAACGCATCTCAGTTATGTCTTCCCTGGTCAATGGTTCAGACGAGGGGGTCAAGTTGCATGGCCCACTCCTTCACCAGACCTTAACGCGTGCGATTTATGGTCATGGGGCCATCTGAAAAGTATCGTGTATGCGGAGCCCATTCCAGGTCTGGAGACACTGGAGCAGCTTACTCATGCTGCGTATGGCACTGTTCGGATGCACCCTGGCCGATGTGAATGTGTGAGACACAACATCTGATGACGTGCGTTGAGGCAGATCGAAACAACAAATATTGTACCTGTGGTATGGTACAGTGCGTATTAGACCACTGTCTCTGTAACAATTTGTGATTGAATAAATGGTCTTTGGCACGGAAACCATGCATTTCGCCGGCCGCTGTGGCCGAGCGCTTCAGTCTCGAACCGCGCGACTGCTACGGTCGCAGGTTCTAATCCTGCCTCGGGCATGGATGTGTGTGATGTCCTTAGGTTAGTTAGGTTTAAGTAGTTCTAAGTTCTAGGGGACTGATGACCTCAGAAGTTAAGTCCCATAGTGCTCAGAGCCATTTGAACCATTTTCAACCATGCATTTCCGGACATAAGTTCATTAGAGCTTTTTTGTTCCGTATGCTCTCCTCGCTCAGACCTTAGAGCTTGCACACGGTGGAAAAACGAGACGGCCAATGATCTCTTCAAGCCCGAGACCTTGTGGGAACTGGCGAAATGTCGTGAGTACTGTAGACAGTGGGGAATGGGCACTACATTAGTAGTGTGAGGACCAGTTGAGAATTTGGGTCTGGCGGAAGGCGTGCTGGGGTAATCCGTGCAGTTCCGATGACAACCATGTCCGGAAGGGTCAGTGGTCAGAGCAACTGCCTAGTAAACAGGTGATCCGGGTTCGAATACCAGTCAGGCATAAATTTTCAGCTTTCTCCACTGGTTTACATCAGTTCCCAATCGCAGTCAATGTCTGTAATTCCATCGTGTCTCAATGCAATTAAACAGGTGGCCATAATATTCTGGTTCACGAGAGTGTACAAATGTCATATGAAGCGTTCTCTGTTAGTCAGCTACCGTAGCTAATCTTCTGGGAACGCTCTTGCACTGAAGTCTGAGGTAGCGACTATTTTCCCGACGGCCGAGTTACGTCAATACGAAATTATAGCTGGTCCCTTCAAAGCAGAGAGCACTGCACGGTCACGGCAACCCTTGAAGTATTTAGCCGAGAAGCTCTTCATAATTTAGACGCGGTCGATCGTTGCGACAGGGCAGCGAAGCGATAACTGTGCGAGAAGCGTCGCAGTTCACCAAACATGGTCGGAATTCAACAAGAACCGGCTGCCTTAAGGGGTGACACCACCCTGAAACTTCAAATTTTCTC
The DNA here is from genome assembly GCF_021461395.2 of Schistocerca americana. Classification (NCBI taxonomy): domain Eukaryota; kingdom Metazoa; phylum Arthropoda; class Insecta; order Orthoptera; family Acrididae; genus Schistocerca; species Schistocerca americana. The sequence continues at coordinate 202,528,116 of NC_060127.1, forward strand.
AAAAAAAATTTAATGCCTACTTTACGTCTTTGGAGTGTATACCCATAGATCCCAAAACGATATGACTGTATTTCAGTTAACAAGTACGTCTAAGGAATATTTGAAATATGGACTGCGCAAGCAACCGTGGCCACCATCGTCTGCGGAAGTGGTCGAGTTTGTAAGGGTCAATCAAAGACTTGCCGTTCATGCGCTACTGGCGGGACACAAAATGCAAATGAAAGTCTGCAGAGTGCCATTTGGTCCAAGTGTGACAAAACAAAAAAAAAAGAATATAATTTTGGGCCTTATAGAAGCTGTTTGCCGGTTCAGTGAAGAGTGAAGAAAGCAGGAGTCTCATAAATCTGACTGTGTGTAGCTAGCTTTCTTTTCTGAGAAGGAGTTGTGCGCAGCACTTGCGATGCACCACCAATTCCTTCGTCACGCATTCTAACACATGCACTCACACACACACACACACACACACACACACACACACACACACACACACACACAAACACGAAATCAATTTCATTCATGCTTCATCACTTTAAAAACGTACGCCCTGATAGCTGAATGGCCAGCGTGACGGACTGCCGTCCTAAGGGTCTTGGGTTCGCTTCCCAACTGGGCCGGTGGATTTTCTGCCCTCAGAATCTGGGTGTTGCCTTCATCAACATTTCATCCCCATCCGGCGCACAGGTCGCCCAACGTGGTTTCTAATGTAAAAAGACCTGCACCAAGGCGGCCATTTTAAAAACGAAAGTGTTCCAAGGAAAGTATATCGTTCTACAATTTCGTTAGGAGCTAAAGTCGGTCATAATGATTTTGGGGGGGGGGGGGGGGGGGGAGGGCACGGGTACTCGCTAATGTGTGATTGCATTCAAGGTCGGAAACCATTATTCCAGACGCTTGTTCGTTACTGCAAACTCAAATCATGCAGGGTGTTTGTTTTAACTTTAGACAATTAAATATCTCGGAAACGATACACCGTAGGAAAAAAAAAATTTCTATGTGAAAAGTTAATATTAGTAAATAGAGCACCTGTGTATGCAACAGCTGGCCACCTCGTGATCACCCCTCCTTGAGTGAGCGGGGGGTCGATTTTGTACTTTCAAATGGCAATTTTCCTCCCCCCGTCCCCCCATTTTATTGCGTATTCGGATTCTACACCAAGAAGTACGCACGATTTGCTCACACAATTGTTCCCCATTCGTTGTATCCGGCTCCGTAATCGGCAAATATCAAGTGTGCCGGTTTTTGCAACTCAGAACCGTCACATTTGAGTCTTTATTTCGTTTACGATGTAAATGTGAGCCTTTGTATTCTAACAGTGGATACCAATATCCAGACGTTGCTTGAGTGTTGCAAATGTGATGGTGCAGTACAAATAATATGGCTAGACATCGACATTTCAGGCAAATAATAACGTAGTATTCTGCTCCGTACAGGGTTGATTTCGGTGGTCGTCCTCGAACTCTGTCATCAGCGTGACAGATCTCGGAAGGTGTTTCCAGCCGACAGCCGTAAAATCTCGCGCTGGCAGCTACGTGGGTACCGGAGGGCTATAAATTACAACAATTGGAATAACGTAAAATGTCCATGAGCTGATACTGATGGATACTTACCGAATTCAAGCACTCCAATGGCCAGATGCTAAACGTAGCTCCTAACCAGGCTTTGCAACAGCTGACCATATTGTACTGTGCAATCAAATATGCCACACCAAAGTAAATTTCGTACATAAATACGAACACAAAGGTTTACATCTACGAGGGTAGTTTGAAAATTTCTCGGAACCACCACGAGAAGTGCTAGAGGCGCTAGCGCACCGAGTTGTCCACGTGACATTCATTGGAGTGTTGGCTGTAAACGCGTGCCACGCCAGTGCTCTTGGAAGAGAGCTGTGGCGGCGACGTAGTGATTTGAGAAGATGGAAAAAATCGAGATTCCAGCAGTGATTAAGCACTTCGTAAAGAAACGTATGAAAGCAAAGGACATTCATGACGATTTCCAGAATACACTGGAGAGGCTTTGCTCCTTCATATTCAACTGTTGCCAAGTGGACAAATGAATTTAAGTTTGGTCGGGAGAGCTTAGATGATGATCCGCGCAGTGGTCGGCCAAGATGTGTCACTAATCCAGAAATCATTGCAAAAGTGGGCAAAATGGTCATAGACGATCGCCGATTCAAAGTGCGTAAAGTTGCTCACGATTGCCAGATGTCATCTGAAAGGGCATATCACATTTTAACTGAAGAATTAGAAATGAAAAAATTATCCGCAAGATGGGTGCCGTGACTCTTGACGCTTGATCAAAAACGCTCGAGAATGGACATATCGCAACAATGTGTGGCCCGTTTTAGGAGAAAAGAAATAGGTTTTTTGCGCGAGTTTGTGATCAGATATGAAACTTGGGTGCACTACTATACCATAGAGACAAAACAACAGTCAAAACATCGGAACATCGTTGGACCAAGTGCATTAATCTATAAAGTGAGACTACATTGAAAAATAAAAGTTTCAGTGATGTAAGTACTTTTTTTCTATTCCGTTCCGGGAGCTTTACAAACAACCCTCGTACGTCGTAGAAGAAATGTAATATCAGATGCGTCGGTCTTTAATTGTAAAAACAGGCACGCATGATATCTGTAGACTATAGCGCCGTCTATGACGAAAACCACGGTTTGAGTACCGTGAGTATTTTTGGCGTAGAATCTGAATACGCAATAAAATGGAAATACAGAGATGGCCCCGCCCACGCAGGAGGTGTGGTTCGGAGGTGGCCAGCTGTAGCGCAGACAAAAAAATGGTTCAAATGGCTCTGAGCACTATGGGACTCAACTGCTGAGGTCATTAGTCCCCTAGAACTTAGAACTAGTTAAACCTAACTAACCTAAGGACATCACAAACATCCATGCCGGAGGCAGGATTCGAACCTGCGACCGTAGCGGTCTTGCGGTTCCAGACTGCAGCGCCTTTAACCGCACGGCCACTTCGGTCGGCTAGCGCAGACAGATGCCCTATTTATTAACATTAACTTCTCACCTAGAACTTTTTTTCGTACGATGCGTCATTTTCGAAATATTTAGTTGTCTCAGATAAAAATAAACAGAGTGTATAAGCTCGACACCGTTCAAGTGTTGAGGCGATCCAGAGTAATGTGGAATGTGGAAGTTGTCACGCCGGAAATGCATATCCTCATATTTCCGTCTATTGTACTATAAATTTTTTCCTTATTTTGTTACCTGAAGATACGACATTTCTGTGTCTTTATATTTTGTAATTGTTTTACTATTTGTATATATATATTTATGTCGATGTATAATTGGTTTGTTTTGTAAATATTACTTGTTTTTTACACTGGGTCTTGCCTAAGGAAAACTATGCTATCGAACGATGACATCGATAGGTCGTGTGGAGAACCAAAGTGCTTAGGATCTTTGGTAGTGTTAACTCTGCCGCGTGGAGCGCGGGCAGAGGTGTGTCTGGCTGGAGTAGGGCGGTGGAGCAGGTGTGTTCTGTGACGTTCCCGCGAGTTGCCGCGCTTTCGGGGTTTGGCAGCATGTAATTGCGCTCGGCTTGCTATGATAGTTTCTGGCACGGTGTCGCGGATGGGAAACATTAGCAGGCACACATTAAGAGCCCGGTTCGCCTAGTGACCGTGTCGAGAAGGCGCGCCAACATCCAGCCTCTGCAACGGCTACGGCCGACAATGAGTGATTGTCGCCACCTCCTCGATCAACGACTTCAAACTTTCAACCAACCAACAAGGAAGACTGAAAGCACATAAAGTTTTGGAACTTTATGGCAGACCTCAGCTTTTCAAACTATTCCATTAGCATCACTAAAATACAGCAACTTAGCATGAACATCTGTTGCTCATTGTCCCAATTGCATTACCAAGTAGGATCCCTTCCTTTTCCGAAATGAACTCGAGTGTCGTTGAAATTCAAACGCCAGCATTTAAGTAATATCATTCGATTTCACTGCTTTAATTTCAAAGTTCAGTTAAGGTATTCATAGCTGGCTACAATATTTAGATTACACAAGCACAAATTAAGAGTGCGAGTTTTGTTACCATATTTTAGCTTACCTGTGACTGCAGCTCAGCTAGGTACGTACTAAATTTTACTATTGTTAATTGTTCAGAATCATTTAATTCAAGCTCAAAGTTAAGACTAACCTTATTTTATTGAATTTAGTAGTGCTTCAGAAACAAAATTAACTCTTTATTTCAGTCACTAAATTAACTTTCAGTTTTCCGGTTTTATTAATTCATTTGCCAAATTAAGTCAGAGTGTAGCGAAATTTATTACTTCCGACAAACATTCAGTTTTCACACAACACTGTCAACCTTCAGTTGCCACGCTTTTAGTGCTAATTATATGTGCAATAACCTTTCTTTTTCAGTTATTATAGTAGTTGTCCATAGGACTGGCGACTGTAATTTTCCCCAAATCTCAAATATCTAATTAACGCCAGTTAATTGTTAATGTAACGACCGCACATTTACTTTCTTTATTAACTTAACCCCTTTTCAAAATTAATTTCCACCAATTTCATTTGCAATTTTCCTTTCATTTAGATGTAACCCTTTCCTCCCTCTTTACCGACAGATTAACTTTGCTGACGATTGCTTTTCCCAAATTTCCATTAGGTGCACGCAATTTAATTTTTACTGTCATTAAGGTCGATAAGTGAGGGAGAGGTTACAAAGTAAAAGCTTCATGACTCCAGATCGCTGATTATCATTTTATATTTGATGACCGGTTGTGGCAAATATTATTTTTAAAGGGACTTTTTTTTGGTTTGTTTCGATGATATGTAACCTGGATCACCATTGAATGAAATGAACTTGGGAGCCCCCCAAAACACCCTCAAATTGGCCTGTACAACAAGCACTTAATAGAGTAACAGAAAAAACTGACTCTTCAGCAGCGGTAACACTCACTGCGAGGAGTCTCGGAAGTACCCGAGGGAGCAACCGAACAAATGTTCTGCGAAAACTGCATTCCAGTCGTTTCCTCACCTCCCCATTTCGCTGCATCTACAGCTTCATGGTAATGACGTCCAAAATTGGTTACAGTTCTCCAAATGTCATATAGGAAAAGTGCAAAGTCATGCAGCGTACCTGTGTATGATGTGGCTTAGCGAAGAAGCATCGTTTGAAAAACACAAGCAAGTCAATCTTCGCAATATGCACTAATCGTCAGCTGAAAATCCACACAGACTCAAAGAAGTGGATAAAAACAACGTCCTTGGCCTATCAACGTTTGGTGTATCTTTCTCAAGACCCGCATCATTGGTCCCTGTTTCATTGACGGGAATCTAAATACAGTCAAGTATATCGAGTTCGTTTGGTATGCCGCCGCGGCAAGGCATAGCTCGGGACGTCGGCAGTCAGTGTGGTACCAGCATGACGAATGTCCCCCCTGTTCCGCACATGTAATGACAGACCTTCCTACGAAAACATTTATAGTCACCAAATATTTTCTCCGGCGAAAATTTAAAACAAGAGGTCTATTTAGAAACATCGCTGATTCCCGAAGCTCATAACATGGGCCTGTACAGCCATTAACTCCACATGAAATTCAACGTGGAGTATTGTTTCTCCAGGATCATTTTATAGCAAAGCATTTAGTATGACAGCCGTTATAATAAACACACAAACTCTACCTGTGGTGTCACCGCCAGACACCACACTTGCTAGGTGGTAGCTTTAAATCGGCCGCGGTCCACTTAGTACATGTCGGACCCGCATGTCGCCACTGTGTGATCGCAGACCGAGCGCCACCACAAGGCAGGTCTCGAGATACGGACTAGCACTCGCCCCAGTTGTACGGACGACGTAGCTAGCGACTACACTGACGAGGCATTGCTCATTAGCCGAGCCAATAGTTAGAATAGCCTTCAGCTAAGTCAATGGCTACGACCTAGCAAGGCGCCATTAGTAACATTGCATGTATCTAAAGAGTCTCACTTGTATCGCCACAATCTCCAGATGTACCAAAAGGATGGATTAAAGTTAAGTATTCAAGAAGCTACGTACTTTTCTTTATAGCATTCATAACGTATCCTGTTTCAGACCTCACGCACCCTGCTTTAGCTCAGCACGTGCCTCTCGGCTTCCTCTCATTGTGTCTAGGCTATCTTGTCTAGACACAACAATTTTTGGTGACGAGGATGGGATGACCTTGCCATTAAAGTCCAGGGTCGACGTGCACTGCAAAACGATGCGGCAGCCGCCGCTCCACCGCTACCGCAGCCACAACTCGCAGTTGCACGGCCTTTTAGGCCCTATGAACCAGCTAAGGAAACATGGACGGTGTGGTCACGCCAGTTTGGATTTCATCTCGCCGCCTACAGAATTCAAGGTAACGAGCGGCAGCCTCATTTATTGCCGTGTGTAGGGGTGCAAACGTACCGTGTGGTAGTGAAATTATTTCCCCGACGCGACGCAGCGACTCTGTCCTACGAAGAAATTTTGACGGCATTGGACGCCTATTTCAAAGAAACAGTCAATGTCGTTGCAAAAAGGTATACTTTCTTTCGTACAAAACGTACGGCCGGTCAAACTAATAGGGAGTGGGTTGCAACATTGCAAGACCTTACAAGGGATTGTGCTTTTGAGTGTGAATGTGGACTCCCTTATTCAGATACTATGGTACGTGATGCAATAGCACAGAACGTTTCTGATGTTCGCATACGGGAACAGATTTTGAAACTCGTCAATCCCTCCCTTCAACAAGTGATAGACATATTGGATCGACAAGGCAGGCTTGACTTTGCTCAGGAATCATTTGCAACTTCGCAAGCCGTGTGTAACATTAACCGGCCCGCCAGGCGCGCTGCACCGCCCGGTAAACTGCCCTCGCACACGTCCGCTCAGCTGCCGCCACGCTCTAAACCAGGTGTGCCGCGCCAGCATACAAATGCAGTGAAATCATGCCCGCGGTGTGCTACTAGACATTCGCGTGACAATTGCCCATCACGCGAAGCTATTTCCTTTTTCTGTAATAAGAAAGGACATGTTCAAAGTGTGTGCCAGAAAAAGCTCAGATCAGACAATCACAACCATTCCAGGCCCTTTGCTTCGCGCCGGAATCGAACCAAGAATACTCAGGCTCGTGAACCTTCGCCCATGGACATTCATGTAGTTAATTCCACTTCGTCCAGTGCCACTGTCTCTAACAGTGACTGCGTTCGTCCCACACAAAGTGTGCGTCGACGTCGCCGAAAATCACGTCAATTAGCAAGTGATACTGTACCTGTATCAGTTCAAATTGCACGAGACAGTCGCTCTTGTCGTCAGCAGGACAATAAACTTTTTGTAGATTTGGACTTTAATGGCACGGTCATACCATACCAGCTCGATACCGGAGCTGCAGTTTCATTGCTCAATCACGACACGTACAAACAACTGGGCAAACCTCCATTGCGTGCCGCACATGTTCAGTTAAATAGTTATTCAGGTCAGAACATCCCTGTGTTAGGACAGTGCACCCTTCTTGCAACATATAAGGGACAAACAAAACTTGTATCATTTTATGTTCTTCGTTCTTCTACTGCAGTGAACTTGCTTTGTTTAGATTTATTTAAATTGTTTAACATGTCTATAGTAAATCAGGTCCTATCAGTGAATCAGATTGTGCCTTCAGACAGTGTTTCTCGTCTATGTGAAGAATTTGCAGACATTTTTGCACCGGGCCTGGGTTGCGCTAAAAACTATGAAGCACATTTGGAACTGAAAGTAAACGCGCAACCGAAATTTTTCCGAGCACGCAATGTTCCTCACGCATTGCGTGATGAGGTCGCAAGAACATTACACGATTTAGAATCACAGGGTGTAATTGAACGTGTGCAAGCTTCTCTCTGGGTCTCACCCTTAGTAATTTTGCCAAAACCTTCCGGAAAACTGAGACTTTGTGTGGACTTCAAGGCAACAGTGAATCCACAACTCGTGATTGCAACTTTTCCCTTACCCCGCCCGGAAGATCTTTTTGATAAACTGTGCCCGGGTAAATACTTTTCGAAGTTGGAACTAGCAGATGCGTACTTGCAAATCCCAGTGGACGCCGAATCCCAGCGCGTCTTGGTGGTTAACACGCATCTTGGTTTGTACCGATTCAAAAGACTGCCATTCGGGTGTGCATCCGCCCCTGCATTGTTTCAGCAATATTTACAAACTGTTTGTGCGTCGGTCCCTACTGCTGCGAACTATCTGGACGATATTGTGATCTCTGGAAAGACAGCAGACGAGCATTTAGCACACCTACGAACATTATTTCAGGTATTGCGACAAAATGGTCTTCGCTTGCGGAAGGACAAATGTGTGTTTTTTGCTCGTGACTTACCATACCTGGGACATGTAATCAATGCCCAAGGCATACATCCGAGTCCAGAGCACCTCCGTGCCATACAAGACTTGCCTTCGCCGAAGAATTTGAAGAAGCTACAGAGTGTGTTGGGTAAAATTAACTATTATCATCGCTTTCTGCGCAATGCCTCTTCCATTTCAGCTCCGCTTCATAGCTTACGCCGTAAGGGTGTTCCGTTCGTCTGGACGACGGAATGCGAACGCGCCTTTCGCCAGTTGAAATCGGCGTTGCTTTCAAATACTTGCCTTACGCCATTCGATCCCCAGAAACCCCTTTTGTTGAGGGTAGATGCATCGGATTTCGGGATCGGTGCTGTGCTTGCGCACAAAGATGGGTCGCACGATCGCCCTATTGCCTTTGCATCAAAATTGCTCTCGTCTGCGCAAAGAAATTATTCACAGATAGAGAAAGAAGCTTTGGCTCTCGTGTTTGGTGTTACTAAGTTCCATGATTTCTTGTATGGTCGTCACTTTACCATCATCACAGACCACAAACCTTTGACGTCACTTTTTCATCCGAACAAGCCTGTACCTCCGCGTACAGCGCAGAAATTCATTCGCTGGTCTGTTTTCCTCTCGCAGTACCGCTACGATATCTTGTATCGGTCCGCTGCTAAGCACGGAAACGCCGACGCGTTGTCCCGTTTGCCTGTTGCTGCGAATAAAGCATTCGATTCTTCCGAACTTGCTTGCATGTTCATTGATTCGGAAACCGATGAAGTGGTCGAATCGTTTCCGATTGATTTTCGTCGTGTAGCTACAGCTACAGCTGCTGACCCTGTCCTTGCTACCGTTTTGCGTTTTGTTGCTACGCAATGGCCCTTGTCAAAGTCACGGATCGAGGTTCCGTTGGTTCGCCGATTTTTCGCTCATAAGGAGAGACTTTTTGTTCGACGTGGTGTTTTGCTGTTGCGTTCTGATAATGATCAGTCCAGAGTCGTGGTCCCACGATCGTTACAGTCCTCTGTTTTACGGCTTCTTCACCAAGGACATTGGGGTATAGTGCGAACGAAACAACTTGCTCGTCAGCACTGTACTTGGTTCGGAATCGATGCTGCGATTACGAATATGTGTTCTTTTTGCATGGCGTGTGCCGAACAACAATCCGCACCGCCGCGGAAAGTCTTTGCATGGCCAAAAGCCACTTCCCCTTGGCAACGCTTGCACATCGATTTTGCTGGTCCATTCTGGAATGCTCGATGGTTGGTTCTGGTAGATGCCTTCAGTAATTTTCCTTTTGTTGTCCGGATGTCTTCCACGACGTCCTCTGCCACCATCCAAGCGTTGTCTGATATCTTTTGCATTGAAGGTCTTCCACAGACTATTGTTTCCGACAATGGCCCACAATTCATGTCCGCAGGATTTCAGTCATTCTGCCAGGCCAATGGTATTCAACATCTGACATCCGCGCCGTTTTTGCCTCAGTCAAACGGTGCCGCTGAACGATTGGTCCGGACTTTCAAGTCACAGATGTTGAAGTTGAAAGAGTCGCATTCTCGGGAGGACGCGTTGTTGCTCTTTTTGTCATCGTATCGCTCTCAGCCCCGAGATGGTCGCTCGCCGGCTGAGTTGCTCCACGGTCGTCCTCATCGAACCTTGATGTCTTTGCTGCATCCGCCGCATTAGGTTCCAGTGCAGCGGCAGACTCCTGCTTTTGCTCCAGGCGACGTTGTATACTATCGCAACTATCGAGGTTCACGGCGTTGGCTCGCAGGGCGCATTCTTCGCTGCCTCGGCCGCGCTATGTATCTGGTTTTGGGGGCCTCTGGTGAGGTGCGTCGGCATCTCAATCAGCTGCGCCTCTGTCGTCGCACGGGTTCTGCCGCTCCCCGTCTGCTTTCAGCATCGGTGCCGTCCGGTCAGTGCCCTGGGGACCCATCTACTGGCTCGCTTCATCCCCAGGTGTTACCGACGATGCCTTCCATTTTGCCCCATGGCGACGCGCCGCTGCCGCCTCCGCCGCCGCCGCCTGTCCTCCAGCCGGCGCCGCCCGCAGTGGACGCTTCGCTGCAGCCGCCCAGCGCCTCCCTGGGTCACGCGCCGCCGATCGCTTCCCGTGACCAGCCGTCCTCCGCCAAGGAACTCTTGCCCGCTCCGGACCACGTGACGTCATCGCGCGTCGGATACCCCGACGCGATGGAGGTCGACCCTTCGGCCCCTCCTGTCTCTCTACGGGCGCATCCACCGCATGTTGACGTGTACCCTGGACTAGGTTTTCAGGCGTTTCCTAGGTCCCCTCGGACCGAATGGCCGGGTGCGGGTGGTACAGCCTCGCCTGTTGTTAGGCTTCCCACCTCATCGCGTACGTCAACATGGGGTCCTCCCCACGGCGGGCGGAAGCTTTATAACACGACCGTTCGCCGATTTGCGGGGGAGGAATGTGGTGTCACCGCACTTGCTAGGTGGTAGCCTTAAATCGGCCGCGGTCCACTAGTACATGTCGGACCCGCGTGTCGCCACTGTGTGATCGCAGACCGAGCGCCACCACAAGGCAGGTCTCGAGATACGGAATAGCACTCGCCCCAGTTGTACGGACGACGTAGCTAGCGACTATACTGACGAAGCATTGCTCATTAGCCGAGCCAATAGTTAGAATAGCCTTCAGCTAAGTCAATGGCTACGACCTAGCAAGGCGCCATTAGTAACATTGCATGCATCTAAGGAGTCTCACTTGTATCGCCACAATCTCCAGATGTGCGAAAAGGATGGATTAAAGTTAAGTATTCCAGAAGCTACGTACTTTTCTTTATAGCATTCATAACGTATCCTGTTTCAGACCTCACGCACCCTGCTTTAGCTCAGCGCGTGCCTTTCAGCTTCCTCTCATTGTGTCTAGGCTATCTTGTCTAGACACAACACTACCTGAGTTAAGGGATTGCTGACATTTGCTGTAATAGGGCAGACGTTTGTGGTTCAAACGGCTCTGAGCACTATGGGACTCAACATCTGAGGTCATCAGCCCCCTAGAAATTACAAGTACTTAAACCTAACTAACCTAAGGACATCACACACATCCATGCCCGAGGCAGGATTCGAACCTGTGACCGTAGTGGTCGCTCGGATCCAGACTGTAGCGCCTAGAACCGCACGGCCCCTCCGGCCGGCAACGTTTGTAGAACTTCTCCTGATGGTGGGGCCGTTACGTCGTTGAAGTTCTCCCAAAGCTTCTTTCAGATAAAAAAATCTAAACTCCGCCCGCACAGGTCATGAAAGGCCTTTCAGATGCCACAGAAAAACGTGCTTAGTTTCATTATGGAAAAAATACCGAAGTTGATGTCGCAATTCGGCAGCTATAAATAATAAAAATTTCTTGCGGACTTCAGAAAATTCGCCATATTGTCCGCTATAACTTGGCGAAAACAGCACATCAGTACATTTATCCATTCTGTATATACAGTACTCTGGTTGGCCTGCCCTAGTTGCCTCAGCTTGTATCATATGGAGACGTTGTTAGCAAAAAACTCTAAAAGTTCTTGAACGATTTACTTCGAATTTTTACACGAAACACTAATAAACAATCAGACATACAAAGGCTGTATATTTTTTGAAGCAACAATGTACTGGTTTTCTGTTAAAATCAGCTGCGACAAAGAAAATGCTGTGTTGTGTTATGCTGTGCTAATCCGCACATATAATGACAGACCCTCGTAAGAAAAAATATACAGAGCATTGGAATGGCCGTTAAGGGAACGTACACACAGTCACCAAATATTTTCTCTGGCGAAAATTAAAACAAGAGGTCTATTAAGAAACATCGCTGACTCCCGAAGCTCATAACACGATTCAATGCTGCCATTAACTCCACATGAAATTCAACGTGGAGCATTGTTTCTCCAGGATCATTTTATGGCAAAGTGCTTTCCCGTAATCAGTTTTACTTCGACAGCAGGACTTTTAAGCCATCAGACAGATTGTTTCTCCCACATATATTTGTTTTCTTTTCCTGTATACAATTTTAAACAAAAACTGTATGCACAGCAATGTCTTCTTTTCTTCCTCACCGTCGGTTTTAACAAAAAACGGGGAAATTGCATTTATGTCTTATCGATACGATTGTGCAGTGCCGGTGTTTTTCCGAATTACGATGCAAAGTTCCTTTGGGCATGCATCCATGTCCGAAGGAAGAGGCACTGTGGCGACTATAGCCATTATCAAATACATGAAATGTATTCGCAGTTGCGATAATGGACAACCATCAGCTGTGTACCGGTATGACGACAATGAAAATTTGTACCCAACCGGGACTCGAACCCTTGTCTCTCGCTTTTCAGGAACGGTCGTCTTCCCACTCTTTTAAAATCGTTTTGTTGATTATTGTTCGTTGCATCTGTTCTTGGCGGACGTCCCAGACACCCGTTCAAGTACGTCGTTGATCCATTCGTCAGTCTTTTCTTTTAATTTTTTTTTTTCGAGCCCGACAAGGAGCAAACCAAACTTCCATTTGTTGTCAATCATGTGTCTACAGCCTATACTCTTAGATCCATTATGTGTACTCCCGTACGGAGGAGGTATTTTACCTGAAAGTCGCTTTGTCCGCGTTCATGTCGGAAGGAACTTCATATCAGAATTCAGATTAATACAAGCACTGCAATACCGTGTGAATCATTGATGGTCTGACTCTAGAAACAAATCACGAAATTTGTAGAAAGCTATAACTAACAACAATAAATATAATTTTTAGTGTTAACTTCGAGTTTTATGTTCACCCTCAGCCCCCAGCTGTGCAAGCAGTTTTCGATAATTTTGTCAATTTCATCTTGCTACCTTAAAACTGCAGAAACTGCAAAAAGGTGGGAATTTAAGGAGATGGGACCTGTATAAACTGATTAAACCAGAGGTTGCACAGAGTTTCAGGGAGAGCATAAGGGAACAATTGGCAAGAATGGGGGAAAGAAATACAGTAGAAGAAGAATGGGTAGCTTTGAGGGATGAAGTAGTGAAGGCAGCAGAGGATCAAGTAGGTAAAAAGACGAGGACTAATAGAAAGCCTTGGGTGACAGAAGAAATATTGAATTTAATTGGAAATGGAAATGAGCGTTTGGCGTCATTGGCCGGGAGGCCCCTCGCGGGGCAGGTCCGGCCGCCATATCGCAGGTCTTATTACATTCGGCGCCACATTGGGCGACCTGCACGCCGGATGGGGATGAAATGATGATGAACACAACACAACACCCAGTCCCTGAGCGGAGAAAACCTCCGACCCAGCCGGGAATCGAACCCGGGCCCAGAGGACGGCAATCCGTCACGCTGACCACGCAGCTACTGGGGCGGACATTGAATTTAATTGACGAAAGGAGAAAATATAAAAATGCAGTAAATGAAGCAGGCAAAAAGGAATACAAACGTCTGAAAAATGAGATCGACAGGAAGTGCTCCCTGCCGCCGTTGGATAAGCAGCTGCAGCAGCAAGTCGTATACTCCTAGCTCACTCATTTGTTACATAGTTTAATTCTTAATTTCTTTGCGTGTTTTTGGTACTTGCATTGTTTAATTCATAAATTTCTAGCGTATTATAGTATTTGAGAGTTGTAGCATCGCGTTTTAGTACCTGAATAGTGTAAATTCGCGTAGTCGTTTGTCTACTGTTTTGTTTTGAACGGCCAGTGTCGGTTGGTCGCAGTCAGTGTGCTCCCTGCCGCCGTTCGATAAGCAGCTGAGCAGCAAGTCGTATACTCCTAGCTCACTCGTTTGTTACATAGTTTAACTCTTAATTTCTTTGCGTGTTTTTGGTTCTTGCATTGTTTAATTCATAAATTTTGGGCGTATTATAGTATTTGAGAGTGTAGCATCGTGTTTTAGTACCTGAATAGTGTAATTTCGCTTAGTCTCCTTCCGCCGCCGAGCAGTGTCAGCAGTGCGCAAGTAGCAGCATTACTGCATTTACTAGGCAATCTTGTATTTTAATAACCGTTTAAATTTTGTCGATTTGTTTGCGCTCTCTGTAGATTAGTTCAGACGTTCTTAGCAAAACAGTTTTTAGCATGGATAGGGACTGCAACTGCTGTGTTCGGATGCAGGCTGAGTTGGCATCCCTTCGCTCCCAGCTTCAGGCAGTGTTGGCTTCGGTCACACAGCTTGAGGCTGTTGCCAATGGGCATCACTGTGGGGGTCGGGATGGGGGTTTGTCGGGGACGGCCAGCTCGTCCCACGCATCCCCTGATCGGACTACGACTGTGGTTGCCCGGGATACTGCCCGCATTGAGGCTGATCCCTCACCTGTGGTAGAGTGGGAGGTCGTCTCAAGGTGTGGCAGGGGGCGAAAGACATTCCGGAGGGCTGAACGGAAAGCCTCTCCAGTTTGTCTGACGAACCGGTTTCAGGCTCTGTCTCAGGCTGATACTGATCTTCGGCCTGACATGGCTGCTTGTCCTGTTCCAGAGGTTGCCCCTCAGTCTGCAAGATCCGGCCAGTCGCAGAGGGTGGGCTTACTGGTAGTTGGGAGCTCCAACGTCAGGCGCGTAATGGGGCCCCTTAGGGAAATGGCAGCAAGAGAGGGGAAGAAAACCAATGTGCACTCCGTGTGCATACCGGGGGGAGTCATTCCAGATGTGGAAAGGGTCCTTCCGGATGCCATGAAGGGTACAGGGTGCACCCATCTGCAGGTGGTCGCTCATGTCGGCACCAATGATGTGTGTCGCTATGGATCGGAGGAAATCCTCTCTGGCTTCCGGCGGCTATCTGATTTGGTGAAGACTGCCAGTCTCGCTAGCGGGATGAAAGCAGAGCTCACCATCTGCAGCATCGTCGACAGGACTGACTGCGGACCTTTGGTACAGAGCCGAGTGGAGGGTCTGAATCAGAGGCTGAGACGGTTCTGCGACCGTGTGGGCTGCAGATTCCTTGACTTGCGCCATAGGGTGGTGGGGTTTCGGGTTCCGCTGGATAGGTCAGGAGTCCACTACACGCAACAAGCGGCTACACGGGTAGCAGGGGTTGTGTGGCGTGGGCTGGGCGGTTTTTTAGGTTAGATGGCCTTGGGCAAGTACAGAAAGGGCAACAGCCTCAACGGGTGCGGGGCAAAGTCAGGACATGCGGGGACCAAGCAGCAATCGGTATTGTAATTGTCAACTGTCGAAGCTGCGTTGGTAAAGTACCGGAACTTCAAGCGCTGATAGAAAGCACCGAAGCTGAAATCGTTATAGGTACAGAAAGCTGGCTTAAGCCAGAGATAAATTCTGCCGAAATTTTTACAAAGGTACACACGGTGTTTAGAAAGGATAGATTGCATGCAACCGGTGGTGGAGTGTTCATCGCTGTTAGTAGTAGTTTATCCTGTAGTGAAGTAGAAGTGGATAGTTCCTGTGAATTATTATGGGTGGAGGTTACACTAAACAACCGAACTAGGTTAATAATTGGCTCCTTTTACCGACCTCCCGACTCAGCAGCATTAGTGGCAGAACAACTGAGAGAAAATTTGGAATACATTTCACATAAATTTTCTCAGCATGTTATAGTCTTAGGTGGAGATTTCAATTTACCAGATATAGACTGGGACACTCAGATGTTTAGGACGGGTGGTAGGGACAGAGCATCGAGTGACATTATACTGAGTGCACTATCCGAAAATTACCTCGAGCAATTAAACAGAGAACCGACTCGTGGAGATAACATCTTGGACCTACTGATAACAAACAGACCCGAACTTTTCGAATCTGTATGTACAGAACAGGGAATCAGTGATCATAAGGCCGTTGCAGCATCCCTGAATATGGAAGTTAATAGGAATATAAAAAAAGGGAGGAAGGTTTATCTGTTTAGCAAGAGTAATAGAAGGCAGATTTCAGACTACCTAACAGATCAAAACGAAAATTTCTGTTCCGACACTGACAATGTTGAGTGTTTATGGAAAAAGTTCAAGGCAATCGTAAAATGCGTTTTAGACAGGTACGTGCCGAGTAAAACTGTGAGGGACGGGAAAAACCCACCGTGGTACAACAACAAAGTTAGGAAACTACTGCGAAAGCAAAGAGAGCTCCACTCCAAGTTTAAACGCAGCCAAAACCTCTCAGACAAACTGAAGCTAAACGATGTCAAAGTTAGCGTAAGGAGGGCTATGCGTGAAGCGTTCATTGAATTCGAAAGTAAAATTCTATGTACCGACTTGACAGAAAATCCTAGGAAGTTCTGGTCTTACGTTAAATCAGTAAGTGGCTCGAAACAGCATATCCAGACACTACGGGATGATGATGGCATTGAAACAGAGGATGACACGCGTAAAGCTGAAATACTAAACACCTTTTTCCAAAGCTGTTTCACAGAGGAAGACCGCACTGCAGTTCCTTCTCTAAATCCTCGCACAAACGAAAAAATGGCTGACATCGAAATAAGTGTCAAAGGAATAGAAAAGCAACTGGAATCACTCAATAGAGGAAAGTCCACTGGACCTGACGGGATACCAATTCGATTCTACACAGAGTACGCGAAAGAACTTGCCCCCCTTCTAACAGCCGTGTACCGCAAGTCTCTAGAGGAACGGAGGGTTCCAAATGATTGGAAAAGAGCACAGGTAGTCCCAGTCTTCAAGAAGGGTCGTCGAGCAGATGCGCAAAACTATAGACCTATATCTCTTACGTCGATCTCTTGTAGAATTTTAGAACATGTTTTTTGCTCGCGTATCATATCATTTCTGGAAACCCAGAATCTACTATGTAGGAATCAACATGGATTCCGGAAACAGCGATCGTGTGAGACCCAACTCGCCTTATTTGTTCATGAGACCCAGAAAATATTAGATACAGGCTCCCAGGTAGATGCTATTTTTCTTGACTTCCGGAAGGCGTTCGATACAGTTCCGCACTGTCGCCTGATAAACAAAGTAAGAGCCTACGGAATATCAGACCAGCTGTGTGGCTGGATTGAAGAGTTTTTAGCAAACAGAACACAGCATGTTGTTATCAATGGAGAGACGTCTACAGACGTTAAAGTAACCTCTGGCGTGCCACAGGGGAGTGTTATGGGACCATTGCTTTTCACAATATATATAAATGACTTAGTAGATAGTGTCGGAAGTTCCATGCGGCTTTTCGCGGATGATGCTGTAGTATACAGAGAAGTTGCTGCATTAGAAAATTGTAGAGAAATACAGGAAGATCTGCAGCGGATAGGCACTTGGTGCAGGGAGTGGCAACTGACCCTTAACATAGACAAATGTAATGTATTGCGAATACATAGAAAGAAGGATCCTTTATTGTATGATTATATGATAGCGGAACAAACACTGCTAGCAGTTACTTCTGTAAAATATCTGGGAGTATGCGTACGGAACGATTTGAAGTGGAATGATCATATAAAACTAATTGTTGGTAAGGCGGGTACCAGGTTGAGATTCATTGGGAGAGTGCTTAGAAAATGTAGTCCATCAACAAAGGAGGTGGCTTACAAAACACTCGTTCGACCTATACTTGAGTATTGCTCATCAGTGTGGGATCCGTACCAGGTCGGGTTGACGGAGGAGATAGAGAAGATCCAAAGAAGAGCGGCGCGTTTCGTCACTGGGTTATTTGGTAACCGTGATAGCGTTACGGAGATGTTTAATAAACTCAAGTGGCAGACTCTGGAAGAGAGGCGCTCTGCATCGCGGTGTAGCTTGCTCGCCAGGTTTCGAGAGGGTGCGTTTCTGGATGAGGTATCGAATATATTGCTTCCCCCTACTTATACTTCCCGAGGAGATCACGAATGTAAAATTAGAGAGATTAGAGCGCGCACGGAGGCTTTCAGACAGTCGTTCTTCCCGCGAACCATACGCGACTGGAACAGGAAAGGGAGGTAATGACAGTGGCACGTAAAGTGCCCTCCGCCACACACCGTTGGGTGGCTTGCGGAGTATCAATGTAGATGTAGATGTAGAAGTGCAAAACTGCTAAGCAGGCATGGATAGATGACAAATGTAAGGATGTAGAGGCTTATGCACTAGAGGTAAGATAGATACTGCCTACATGAAAATTAAAGAGACCTTTGGAGAAAAAGAGAACGACTTGTCTGAAGATCAAGAGCTCAGATGGAAACTCAGTTCTAAGCAAAGAAGGGTCTATACAAGGGCGATGTACTTGAGGACAATGTTATGGAAATGGAAGAGGATGTAGATGAAGATGAAATAGGAGATATGATATTGCGTGAAGACTTTTAACAGAGCACTGAAAGACCTCAGTCCAAACAAGGCCCCGGGAGTAGACAACATTCCATTACAACTGCTGACAGCCTTGGGAGAACCAGTCCTGACAAAACTCTACCACCTGGTGAGCAAAATGTATGAGACAGACGAAATACCCTCAGACTTCAAGAAGAATATAATAATTCCAATCTCAAAGAAAGCAGGTATTGACAGATATGAAAATTACCGAACTATCAGTTTAATAAGTCACGGCTGCAAAATACTAACGTGAATTCTTTACAGACGAAAGGAAAAACTGGTAGAAGCCGACCTTGGGGAAGATCAGTGTGGATTCCGTAGAAATATGAGAACACGTGATGCAATACTGTCCCAACGACTTATTTTAGAAACTAGATTAAGAAAAGGCAAACCTACATTTCTAGCATTAGTAGACTTAGAGAAAGCTTTTGACAATGTTGACTGGAATACTCTCTTTCAAATTCTGAAGGTGGCAGGAGTAAAATACAGGGAGTGAAAGGCTATTTACAATTTGTACAGAAACCAGATGGCAGTTATAAGAGTCGAGCGACATGAAAGGGAAGCAGTGGTTGCGAAGTGAGTGAGACAGGGTTGTAGCCTCTCCCCGATGTTGTTCAATCTGTATATTGAGCAAGCAGTAAAGGAAACAAAAGAAAAGTTCGGAGTAGGTATTAAAATCCATGGAGAAGAAATAAAGACTTTAAGGTTCGCCGATGACATTGTAATTCTGTCAGAGACAGCAAAGGACCTGGAAGAGCAGTTGAACGGAATGGACAGTGTCTTAAATGGAGGCTATAAGATGAACATCCACAAAAGCAAAACGAGGATAATGCAATGTAGTCAAATTAAATAGGGTGATGCTGAGGGAATTAGATTAGGAAATGAGACACTTAAAGTAGTAAAGGAGTTTTGCTATTTGTGGAGCAAAATAACTGATGATGGTCGAAGTAGAGAGGATATAAAATGTAGACTGGCAAAGGCAAGGAAAGCGTTTCTGAAGAAGAGAAATATGTTAACTTCGAGTATAGATTTAAGTGTCAGGGAGTCGTTTCTGAAAGTATATGTATGGAAGTGAAACATGGACGATAACTACGTAGATTGGACAAGAAGAGAATAGAAGCTTTCGAAATGTGGTGCTACAGAAGAATGTTGAAGATAAGGTTGGTAGATCACGTAACTAATGAGGAGGTACTGAATAGGATTGGGGAGAAGGGGAGTTTGTGGCACAACTTGACTAGAAGAAGGAATCGGTTGGTAGGACGTGTTCTGAGGCATCAAGGGATCACAAATTTAGTGTTGGTGGGCAGCGTGGAGGGTAAAAATCGTAGAGGGAGACCAAGAGTTGAATACACTAAGCAGATTCAGAAGGATGTAGGCTGCAGTAGGTACTGGGAGATGAAGAAGCTTGCACAGGATAGAGTAGCGTGGAGAGCTGCATCAGACCAATCTCAGGACTGAAGACCACAACAACAACAACCTTACTCGTACCCTGTAATCATTGACCCCAAACGATTTACCCACTCATTCTAAGTGACTTCAGTTCCAATCAAAGTTTCATTTGCAGTAACAACAAACAAGGATGAACACGAGAGAGAAAGGAGGGAGGGTAGGGGGAAGAAGGAAGAAGTGACAGACAGACAGAGACAGAGAGAGGGGGGGGGGAGGGGTGAGATTAGGACGTACATCCAATTCCCATACATATCCATTAAGTGTGAAGCATTGCCTATTTCATTAGTAACGTATAAAATATTCCATCAGGAACTGACAGTCAGTCAGTCAGAGCAGACAATTTTAATGACTCTGCATGCTAGCGAGGTATATTAAGTAACAACGCTAACAAGCCTAATCATTAGCCCGTCTCACGTTTATATTTCATTAGTTATCTTAAGAAATGCCAAACAAACAGTTATTTATTGTGCCTGTTCTTTTTCATATACTACTGGCCATTAAAATTGCTACATCAAGAAGAAATGCAAATGATAAACGGGTATTCATTGGACAAATATATTATACTACAGCTGACATGTGATTACATTTTCACGCAATTTGGGTGCATCGATCGCGAGAAATCAGTACCCAGAACAACTACCTCTGGCCGTAATGAAGGCTTTATACGCCTGGGCATTGAGTCAAACAGAGCTTGCATGGCGTGTACAGGTACAGCTGCCCATGCAGCTTTAACACGATACCACAGTTCATCAAGAGTAGTGACTGGTGTATTGTGACGAGCCAGTTGCTCGGCCACCATTGACCAGACGTTTTCAATTGGTTGGAGATCTGGAGAAAGTGCTGGCCAGGGTTGCAGTCGAACATTTTCTGTATCCAGAAAGGCACGTACAGGACCTGCAAGACGCAGTCGTGCAGAATCCTGGAGAAATGTAGGGTTTCGCAGGGGTCGAATGAAGGGTAGAGACACGGCCCGTAACACATCTGAAATGTAAGGTCCGCTGTTGAAAGTGCCGTCAGTGCGAACGAGAGGTGACCGAGACGTGTAACCAATGGCACCCCATACCATCACGCCGGGCGATACGCCGGTATGGCGGTGATGAATACACGCTCCCAGTGTGCGTTCACCGCGATGTAGCCAAACACGGATGCGACCATCGTGATGGTGTAAACAGAACCTGGATTCATCCGAAAAAATGACGTTTTGCCATTCGTGAACCCAAGTTCGTCGTTGACTACACTATCGCAGTCGCTCCTGTATGTGATGCAGCCATGGTCTCCGAGCTGATAGTGCATGCTGCTTCAAACGTCGTCGAACTGTTCGTGCAGATGGTTGTTGCCTTGCAAACGTCCCCATCTGTTGACTCAGGGATCGAGACGTGGCTGCACGATCCTTTATAGCCGTGCGGATAAGATGCCTGTCATCTCGACTGCTAGTGATACGAGGTCGTTGGGATCCAGCCCGGCGTTCCGTATTACGCACCTGTACCCACCGATTCCATACTCTGCTAACAGCCATTGGATCTCGACCGACGTGAGCACCAATGTCGCGATACGATAAACCGCAAATTTCTCGTCGGTAGCACGTCATCTTCGTGGTGTAGCAATTTTAATGGCCATTAGTGTGTTTAGCCCTTTAATGAGTGTTTCTGGTATTAACGAAGTTTTGTACACTTGCGTATCTGTCGTAGATGTCACGAAGACTCACGAAAATGTTATTTTATTTTTTGCAAGACTTGTTTTATGACCAGCCTGGTGTTGATGCTTTTGATGAACAGAATAATACTTTTGCGTGTAGTTGTAACAGTGCACTAAATTTATTCAGAGCACATTATAAGAAACTACTAATCTAAAAAACCAAAATTAACGTTCTTTTTTTGTCTTGACTGTAGGTCGTTGTCCCACCGATTTTTTTAACCAACAATATCAAAGTCCCGATGTCCTGCAAATTGCATCTGGTAATAATAGTGATATAGTGATAGATACATGACTGTGGAAATTGGTTCCGCCTTGACCAAACACAAGTAAGTTATTAACACCCAAACATGGTTCAAATGGCTCTGAGCACTATGGGACTCAACTGCTGAGGTCATTAGTCCCCTAGAAGTTAGAACTAGTTAAACCTAACTAACCTAAGGACATCACAAACATCCATGCCCGAGGCAGGATTCGAACCTGCGACCGTAGCGGTCTTGCGGTTTCAGACTGCAGCGCCTTTAACCGCACGGCCACTTCGGCCGGCACCCAAACATGTTTAAACTTCAATCGCACAAGGGTTCATTTATATTCTTAAGATAATATATTGACGTTTCTGTGGCTGACTGACAGTTGCAGTACAGCAGATCTTTCTTTCCAGTTTCTCATTTTTTCTTGCATTTCATTCCGCTATGTAAACCGCGCTTTTTAGCATACAGCGTCACTGTTTACGAAATATTCATCCACCATCTTGTTTTATGTGGCGGAAAGGAAAGAAAAAATACTTTCAAGGTATAGCATAATGGCTATAAACAAAAAAAAATATAAAAATAAATGACAATTCATTCAAATACGGTGTTTACAATATTACAGAGCTAAAACGTTTACTGTAATGTTTTGTGGTTAATACTCGGAATGTTTTATGTATAAATCATATCAAGACTACATTTTTAAATTCGTTAGTGTTTTTAGGAGGTACGCATTTACACCAGTATGTTTTAAAATTTTAATATAAAGCGACAGCATTCAGGCATGGCTTTATTATATGACAGTGGAACCGCTAGTTTTATTGAGAGCGCTTGCTCCGTAACTACAAGAAACAGTAAGTATATAAAATTTGTTGTGTAATTAAAAACAAAACTTTTTTAGTTCAGTAATATTGAAATACACAGTTGTAACTGAATATTTATATTTCTATATTGGTTAACAGACTTGGAAATCGACAATTCTAAGCGAAACCGATTAGTCTGAAACAAGAACACAAACCAACACACGGAAAATATTTTCTTCTTGGAATTCATTTGAATTTCAAGTTTTACGGCATTGTGATTCCTGCATAATTTCTAGTGCCTGTAGGATATTAATACATTTATACCATTTCGTGATTTAAATAGAATCGCCAGAGGATTGTGTACGTCCCTTATTTTGTACCCAGTTCCATGCGTTTTAACTATTATTCAGTCAAAGGGATGTGTTCGTCACGCATTTCAGTATGAGCAGCGGTAAGATCTTCCTCAAGCACGCGGTATTCATAGCCTTCTATTTTCTGTTGTTTTTCGAAGAGCATGTAACATTTCTTATAATTTTATTAATAAATAAGTCAATAATAATAGGCCGCAATGATTATTTTACTATACTCCATGATCTTTCGGGCGTGCATACGAAATAGCAGTGTTTCTTTTTCCGATGTTTCAGTTAATAACGGTACGACTATTTACAGAGCGAGTCCGTGAAAGGATCGAAAGATTAAGTATTACTTTCTGCGCATGCACGCCTAGGAGACGACCGAATATTCTACGTGCAGAGAACACTTCCACAAAGACTATTCTCTGACTACCGTTTACTGCGACGAAGCTGACTTTGTTGAACTGTAACAAAATTATTTTGCGAAAGGCGTACCGCAATTTTGGTTACACGAATGGGATGTAATATCCGTGACATTCGAAGCAGTAAAACGATGTTTACGAGTTCCTAGGGAAAGTGGATACCGCTGTTGTAGTTTTTCTGGTTGCGCTGTAACCGCTTCCAAAGAAATTCGTGTTTCTTGTATATAGCAACATTAAGGAGCAGCCAAATGGCAAGTGAAGAAAAAAAAAAAAAAATTCTCCCCGGCCGGGAATCGAACCCGGGTCTCCCGCGTGACAGGCGGGGATACTAACCACTATACTACCGAGGACTTCGAGGAGCTGACAATGTAACATGATTGATCAACAACATGAAAGTTCATTCGTAATGTGAATATATGATTCTTCAGAGTACTGTTTTACTGTGGTTGAAAACGTAAAAGTGGAATGCGTACTAGTCCATATTCAAGTTAGTGTATGTAAAATTGGTAAAATTTCTCAAGAATTAGGCGCAAATCGATTCCCTTTATTGTTTACGATTTTTGTAGCTGTTGATTCAGAATTGGAATTTTGCCACATTACATTTATCGACTGATGAAAAATAAACGATTTTACAAATTCTTTTCTGAATAAATACATACATCCCCCCCTCCAAACACATACATAGACTGATGAAAAATAAAAGATTTAACGAATTCTGTACTGAATAAATACACATCACACACACACCCGAAATCCAGGTAACAATGTTCAGCAGTTTCGAATTTTAAAATAGTAATGCTGTATAGGACCATGAAATCACCAGGGGGGGGGGGGTCTCTGCAGACATCATGAGACTCTGGCATAAAATGGGGGTGATACGCGATTACAAGAACTCAGCAAGAGAGTTCTCACAGCCTCTGTCACCTCAATTCTCCAACTTCCTACCTACACGTGGTGCCCCTGTTAAGCCGAGCAACTCAGCGGAAGGTTGGGTAACCAACCACGACGGGAAACTGAGTCGGTGAGCAGATAGGAGTTGGAGGACAGTGGAAGGCAACGGGAAACCACCACTGAACTATTCCAAGAAAACCCCATGGCTTCGCTCAGCTCAAAATGTTCCGGAGTTTCAAGTTCCCCGATCGGATCTCCGGGGGGAACAGGTTGAGAGGAGCTTCACGAAGAGTAAGATGGTGCAAAGAGAAGCACTGCATAGGAACATGGAATGTAAGATCCATGTATCAAGGAAAACTAGACATAGTGAAAAGAGGAATGGAGAAAATTAACATATTAGGAATAAGTGAAATGAGGTGGACTGGCATGGGAGAATTTGCTTCGGATGGCCATATGGTGTATTATTCTGGGCACGATAACAACAGAAGTAATGGAGTAGCCTTCATAGTTAAAGTGAGAAAAGCTGTAATGGGATGCAAATATAAAAATGATAGAATTATGTCCATCAGACTTCAAGGTCAGCCCCTCAACATCACAGTAATTCAAGTTTATGCACCAACAACCGATGCTGAAAAGGAAATTATTGACCAGTTCTATGGAGATTTACAAGAATTACTACTGTCAACACCAGAAAAGGATATCGTCTTCATAGTTGGAGATTGGAATGCAAAAGTGGGAAATCAAGCTGTAGAAGGTATAACAGGGAAATATGGTCTTGATACAACAAATGAAGATGGACAGAGACTCCTAGAATTCTGCCAAGAAAATTCATTGATAATTACTAATACACTGTTTCAACTACCAAAACGACGCCTATATCCCTGGACTTCGCCAGATGGCCAACACCGGAACCAAATTGATTACATACTTTGTAACCAGAGGTGGAAGAGCGCGGTTCAGTCAGCTACAACAAGACCTGGGGCTGATTGCGGATCAGATCATGAGCTCCTGATTGCAAAATTTCGGCTGAAACTTCAGAATGTGGCAAAAAGTATCCCAACTTGCAGGTACGATCTTAACTCTATACCCTCCGACTACACTGTAGAGGTACAAAACAGATTTAATGTATTAGAGCTGGAGGACAAAAGTTCACAAGAGATGTGGACAGAAGTAGCTAATACTGTCAAGGAGGCCGCAGAGAAACACATTCCCAAGAAAAGGAACAGCAAGAAGGCTAGATGGCTATCAGTTGAGGCACTGCAAGTTGCAGAAGAACGAAGGAAAGCAAAAATCAAGGGAGATAGATCAGCGATGTTTGAATTAAATAAAGATTTTCAGGAATTAGCTAGAAGAGATAAAAATATATTCTTTAATGAACAGTGCAAGGAAGTTGAAGATAGTAACGGAGTGGGGAAGGCAAGAGATCTTTATAAGAAAATTAGAGAAATTAAAGGAAAATTCCAGGCAAAAATTGGAATGATAAAAGATAGAAACGGGAAAGATCTGAGTGAAGCAGAGGATGTTAAGGAAAGACTGGCAGAATATGTAGAAGACCTATACAAGAAAGAACTGCATAATGACAGGGCTCCTACTGCTGATGTTAATGTTAATTTAGAACTAGAGCCAGATATTTTGGAGAGCGAAATCCAGTGGGCCCTTGAAAATATGGCTGATAACAAAACTAGTGGACATGATGAAGTACCAGCAGAATTGTTTAAAGTCACTGGAAAGGATGCAGTGAAAGTGCTGCACTCAATATGTCAAAAAATATGGATCACGCAGCAGTGGCCAGAAGACTGGAAAAGATCAGTATTCATCCCCATTCCAAAGAAGAGAAGTTCTAAAGAATGCTCAGATTACCGAACAATCGCACTTATTTCACAGGCTAGCAAAGTTATGTTGAAAATCTTACAAAATAGACTTCGCCAATATCTAGACCGAGAGCTACCAGAGGAACAAGCTGGATTTAGGAAAGGAAGAGGAACTAGAGATCAAATTGGTAACATTCGGTTGATTATGGAAAAAGCAAGATAATTCCAGAGAGATGTGTACCTCTGCTTTATTGACTACGCCAAAGCCTTTGACTGCGTCGATCACAACAAATTATGGAACGTACTGAAAAACATGGGTGTACCAGATCACCTCATTCATCTGATACGGAGTTTATACCTTGACCAAGAAGCCACGGTGAGAACTATGTATGGAACAACGAAATGGATAAAGATTCAGAAAGGAGTCCGGCAAGGCTGCATACTGTCACCGTACTTATTCAATCTGTATGCAGAACATGTCATGAGGAATGCGAGGCTAGACGAAGGAGAAACAGGAATTAAAATAGCTGGAATAAATGCAAACAACCTCAGGTACGCGGATGATACGATCCTGTTGGCAGAAGTGAAGAAGAATTGAGAACCCGAAAGTGAAAAGGCTGGTCTTATGCTGAATGTGAAGAAAACGAAAATTATGGCAACTACACCTACCAATTCGTGGGATATAGCAGGAGAAACCATGGAGGTAGTGACCACATTCAGTTATCTCGGTTCCCAGGTCTCTGCTGA
Organism: Schistocerca americana; assembly: GCF_021461395.2. NCBI lineage: Eukaryota > Metazoa > Arthropoda > Insecta > Orthoptera > Acrididae > Schistocerca > Schistocerca americana. Next base: position 202,555,019 of record NC_060127.1, read on the forward strand.
TGGCGACTGCAGCCATGAAATCCGGAGACGCCCGTTGCTCGGTAGACAGGCGATGTCAAACCTTGAAAAGGTTATAAGGTTCAGAGATATAACACTAACAACAAAGATCCGTATTGTGAGGGCTATGGTCTTTCCAGTTGTGATGTATGGATGTGAGACCTGGACCATTAGAAAGGCTGAACGGCGAAGAATTGACTCCTTCGAATTGTGGTGTTGGAGGAAACTTCTTAGAGTTCCATGGACTGCAAAGAGAACCAACAGATCAAATCTGGTTTTATTTGCATAAAACCAGATTTCTCCCTGGAAGGTCTAATGTTAAAACAAAAGCTGACCTACTTCGGACACACAATGCGAAGGCATGCCTCGCTGGAAAAAACATTAATGCTGGGGAAGATTGAAGGAACTACAAGACGAGGACGTCAGAGGATGAGATGGATCGATGGCATCACAGAAGCAATGTGTTCCAACCTGGAAGGTCTACGGGAGAAAGTGCAAGACAGGAGAAAGTGGTGTGATTTGGTTCATGGGGCCACGAAGAGTCGGAACCGACTAAACGAATAGAAAGAGAGAGAGATAGGACCGTGTGTTTCGATTTCAAATGTTAATCGATCATTCTACTTCATTCTACTTTATTAAATCACATTTTTCTTGTTGTAAATTGGCACATGAGATTTTAGTTACTTGTACCGATACATAATGTCTGCCGTGTAATACTATGGGGAGTCTGACAGATATTCACTTGAATTAAGGTGACCTAGCTCACTTAAAGCTGCATGCGCAACACTGTTTTATGATCCTTTCGCTAATTCTGAGTTCCAGCTTAGTATGTCTTTAAAGTATGTTTGTGTACGAGGTACGCATATCTATAAAGTTTTCATGCGCGATTTGATGTTTAATGCCTTCACTTTGCTCTCACTCTCTCCTGCCTAATCAGGTGTCCGCAGCTCGTGGTCGTGCGGTAGCGTTCTCGCTTCCCACGCCCGGGTTCCCGGGTTCGATTCCCGGCGGGGTCAGGGATTTTCTCTACCTCGTGATGACTGGGTGTTGTGTGATGTCCTTAGGTTAGTTAAGTAGTTCTAAGTTCTAGGGGACTGATGACCATAGATGTTAAGTCCCATAGTGCTCAGAGCCATTTGAACCATTTGAACCTAATCAGGTTTCCAGCCTCCACCCCTAAACGCACCATAATCCACATTTCCAAAAAAATCGTGTCACTACATCTGACAGAACTAGGAAATGTCTCGCGGAATCGGCGGAAATGTCTCGCGGAATCGGTACGCATGCTCAGCATGCGCTTTCTGTATGTTCCAAAAAGCCGCGCATAAAAACGGGGTTATTGCGGAGCTTATACGTCGGGTGCAATTGGTGATAGGAAGGTAGGTTCAAGTACTTTAGATAGCGGTTGGGCTAGGTACAAATTTTACACCCAACGGAAGGATCATCTTACTGTAACTATCCTACAGTGCGAACATTATGCACAAATCTGTTGCTTCTTTTTGAATCAGCCTACGGGGATTATGCGGGCACCATTTACCTCACGGGTGGTTCCTGAGCAAGTCTGGGAAATAACGACCGGTAGCGGATAACTAAATATCTTGATCGCAGCAAGTTGCAACAATTTTAACGGTATATTCTCCAGGTATTTAACAAGAATTGTCATCTTCCCGTTTTCAAAATATTTATTCGTCATCAAGAAACACCCCAAAATTCCGGCTTTTGAGTACGAAACCGTAGCCGCAGATTCCAAGACACCTGCGCACAGCTAATGTTTGAAATTGTTAGGATATATTCCCAAGATCCCGATCTCGAATAGCTTTGAAAATCTTCTTGATATCTTAATATGTTTCCAACATAGAGAGATTCAATGTTAACCTGCTTTTGCGGGCAACATAGACACTTAAAATGCGGTGTGAGGTGGAAACGCACTTTGTAAAGTGGCATAGCACAGAGAAATACGCTGTAAAGCGTCTCCGTTGTCATCAAAAAAGTTCTGGGAACCTTGTGGTGGCGTCACAGAGATACTGAAGGAACTGTAGTCGGAGACTCTTGAAGACAGACGTAAACTATCCCGAGAAAGCCTATTGCGAAAGTTTCAAGAACCGGCTTGAAATGACCACTCTAGGTAGATACTACAATATGTATCGCTCACGTAGGGATATTGAGGGTAGGATTAGAATAATTACTGCACACAAAGTGGCATTCAGACAATCATTATTCCCGCGTTCCATACCTGAATGAAACAGGAAGAAACCTTGATAACTGGTACAATGGGTCGTCCCCTCTGCCATGCACATCACGATGGTTTGCGGAGTACAGATGCTACGGCGTAAAGTCAAGCGCCGGAACCCCAGTCGGTAGGTTTCTTAGACACCCCATATTCGTCGACTAGGTAGATACCGCAATAGATGCAGACGTAGATGTACTGAAGCACTTGCAAATTTTTGCGCAAGTAAAATCTGGTACGAGGTGTAAAATTAGTTTTCCATTATTCCAATTTCATTTAAGTAAACTATCAATACATTCCTGACCCATAAAGCTCTTCCCATACGAGTGACATTGCCTGATTGAAAAGTGGCATGCCACCAGCCTCATTCCATCTTCCTCAGCACCTTTAAAAATTTTCCAAAAAAATTTGGCATGCGAACATATTCGCGCTTTTTTAGGCAGAGAGAGTTGCAGGCAGTGGCAGGGGAAAAGGGAGGAAGATGGTAGGCAGAGATTGTGGTATCGAAAGGGTGAAGAAGACAACGGCAGCGTGAGGGGAAGAGAAGGGTACAGTGGCAGAAAATCATACGAGGGTGGTTTGAAAAGTTCTCGGTACGGAAGAGAAAAAAGGTACCTACATCACTGAAAATTTTTATTTTTCAATGTAGTCTCAGTGTAGATTAATGCTCTTGCTCCAACGGTGTTCCAGTGCCTTGATCCCATCTAGAAAATGAGTTTCCTCCAGGCCTGCAAAATAGTTGTCAACTCCGGCAATCAGTTCTTCGTTTGAAGTGAAGCTTCGTCCACCAAGATAAATTTTCAGTTTTGGGAAGAGATGGAAGTCTGGTGGAGCCATATCAGGTGAATAAGGCGGGTGTGGCAACAATCCATACCTTAGTTCGTGTACTTTTGTCATGGCGACGACACATGTGTGCCAGCGCGCATCGTCTTGATGGAAGAGGACTCTCTTTCTTGCTAAACCTCGCCTTTTTCCGTGTATCTTTTGTTGCAATTTATCCAGGAGGTTAGCATAGTATTCTCCAGTAACTACAAACGTAATCCCCTTCGCACCCCAGAACACTGTTGCCATGACCTTCCACACCGGAGGAATTGTCTTTGCTTTCGTTGGTGGCGGAGAATCAGCTTGTTTCCACTGCTTTGAATGTTGTTTTCTCTCTGGGGTATAGTAGTGCACCCAAGTTTCATCTGTGGTCAGAAACCGACAAAAAATGTTGTTCGTTTGTCCTAAAACGAGCCAAACATTGTTCCGATATGTCCATTCTCGTGCATTATTGATCCAGGGTCAAGAGTCGCGGCACCCATCTTGCAGATAATTTTTTCATTCCTAATTATTGAGTTAAAATGTGATATACCCTTTCAGATGACATCTGGCAAGAATGAGAAATTTCACGCACTTTCAATCGGCGATCCTCCATCACCATTTTGTGCACTTTTGCAATGATTTCTGGATTAGTGACACATCTTGGCCGACCTCTGCGCGGATCATCATCTAAGCTCTCCCGACCAAATTTAAATTCATTTGTCCACTTGGCAACAGTTGAATATGAAGGAGCAGAGTCCCCCAGTGTATCCTGGAAATCGTCATGAATGTCCCTTGCTTTCATACGTTTCTTTACGAAGTACTTAATCACTGCTCGAATCTCGATTTTTTCCATCTTCGCAAATCACTATACCGGAACCATGTCACTGCCACAGCTCCCCTCCAAGAGCACTGGCGTGGCACGTGTTTGGCCGGTATTACACTATCAGATTTCAAATATGTGATCAAACATTCCGTCAAATACATTTTTGACAAAGAACCTTGACGTAGCGCTAGAAGGGGTATTACACTGTCATCATATTTTTCGTCAAAGTTCAAGATGGCTAACAACAACAACTTATTATTAACCGCAGCAGCTGCATGTACCACAACTGCACTGTGTGCACATGCGGAAGAGAAGCGGGGAAAAAAAAGGAAACATAGCTGGGTGAAGCCGTCGGTTTTACGATGACACGATAAAAGCTTTCATCAAAACTTTTTACATGAGCTTACAGTGGAGGATGTCAAATCGTACATCAATTACTTAAGAATGGATGAGCATAGATTTCTGTATGTGCTCAGTGAAGTGTATCCTCATATCACAAAGCACAATATTCACTTAAGAACTGCTACATCTGCAGAAGACAGGCTCCCTTAACACTCCGATTCCTTGCTACAGGAGAGTGTTAGGCTAGGTTAGGCCAGGTCTCCAATCCTCTTAATCTATTTTTGTAATCATGGTGCCTCGCGTTGTAAAGCGCCTCATCAGCTTCATGCATCTCTATTAATTTTGTAGCTGTCGGCACACACCAATTGCATTTGCCGTCAATGTTTATAAAAACACTACAGACGACAGAACGCTGCAGCGATGCTAGCGCTCCATGTGGTAACATGTCACATTGCAGTGAACAGAAGACAAGCGACTTCTTTTAAACAATTTACAGCGAGGCCCTAGATTTGATCAAATATTGGACGACATTTGACATAGTTCCCTATTACACCATCAAATATCTTTGACAAAGATTTTTGACAAAGATATTTGACAAAGAAATTTGATATTGTAATACCGGCTGAAACAGTCTAATGAATATCACATAAACAACTCGTTGCTCTAGCGCTGACCTCTCGTGGTGATTCTGAGAACTTTTCAAACCACCATCGTAGCTGACAGTGACAGAACAGAGCTAGGAAAAGTGTGAAGGAGACAGTGACAATGGGAGAGGAATAAAGAGAAGGAGAAAGTGGAAGTGGGGGCAGCAGCAGTGGGACGGGGTAGCCATCTCTCTTGGCATATGTAGCTCGGTGGTCGTGTAGAAACGAAATGATATTTTTAAAAATATATTTACTTGTCATTTAGAAGACAATTACATGAAACTTATTGCGGGAGAGGATTTCACCTTTTTCAGAAGTTTTTTCCTGTTTTACATATTTATAAAATTCCACGCAAGTCTGCTTGTAGTTAAACGGGCACTGTATCATTGATTACACAGTCCCTGGCAGCAGTTGATTACTTTCGTCGGCCCACTGAACTGGAATAGAATATAAATACTCCGATATTTTAGCGGAGGGCATTTGCGTTCAGGATTTTCGGTTTCCTTAAGATAGTAAATCCACCTTTCTTCCATTCAGTGTTTAGACTTCCATTCTTATGAGTCACGCTTACTAAAAAGCTCTTCCGGTATGTATATTGCTGAAAAAATTGTCGCCTGAAGTCTTCGCACTATTTTTAGTCAGGTATGTAATAGTGTTTTCAATCATCATCCAATGTGGGGTTTCAGAGAGCGCAAGCCAATCAAATACTTGATATTTACTAAAAGAAATAGCCCATTTATCTAAGTAACCAAATATCATGGTATAGAAAGCCATTGTCTCTCCTCAGATTTCGAAATCAAATTTATTATTTCTTGATTAGGTTAAAAAATGGCTCTGAGCACTATGGGACTTAACATCTGAGGTCATCAGTCCCCTAGAAGTTAGAACTACTTAACCCTAACTAACTTAAGGACATCACACACACCCATGCCTGAGGCAGGATTCGAACCTGCGACCGTAGCTGCAGCGCGGTTCCTGACTGCAGCGCCTAGAACCACACGGCCACCACGGCCGGCTTCTTGATTAGGGTTATCATTCTTTAATATGTTCAAATTCATCTAGGTTGCATATCAACAAAATCGGGAGTCTTCCTTCCATGCAGACATCTTTGAGTGTTGATTAACATATTTCTTATTTCAATTTTCGAGGCTGCTTTTAGATGTTGCGCTAAGAGCTGGCGGCTAGGAGATGGCGTTACTTCAGCAGCTGAGCCAAACACGTAACAGTATTTTGCAAAATCGGAACAAAATTGGATATTGTCGGGGTGTCGGGACTAGAAGATCCATAAGGGCGATCCCAATATATCGGGACGGATGGCAACCCGAAGTGGGAAGGAATGGATGAGATAGTAGCAGTAAGAGAGAGCAGGAGGTAGACAAACACAGTGAGAGGAACGAAGGAGGCTGTGGCTGTGAGACAGCAGACAGGGACAGAGAGATACAATGACAATGAGCTGGGTGAAATGAGTGAGTGAGAAAGGGCAAGTGGAAGCGGATAGACATGAGCAACTTAACAGCGATGGGCTAGTGGGTGCGAGCGGGTTCCGGAACGCTTGGTAACGTAGGAGCGTCACGTAGAATGAGTGTTGCTTGGAACGTTGAGAGACATTTTGTGCCCTAGTGTACACACACCTTAAACCATTAGTGCCCCGATAAATATTTTTACATTCATTATCCTCGCAAAAGAAAAGTCTGAAGCGGAAATTAAAGTCCAGGGAGAAAAAATGATAGTGTCTTGAAAGGAGGATATAAGATGAACATCAACAAACACAAAACGAGGATAATGGAATACAGTCGAACTAAATCGAGGGTTGCTAAGAGAATTACATTAGCTGGGTCTATACGCGGATAAGGAAAAAAATTCCGATTTCCCCGTTAAAAATACACTTTCCCCCGGATGAAAACACACTTTTTCCATGTTATTAAACTGTATGTGTGAAATCTTATGGGACTTAACTGCTAAGGTCATCAGTCCCTAAGCTTACACACTACTTAACCTTAATTATCCTAAGGACAAACACACACACCCATGCCCGAGGGAGGAGTCGAACCTCCGCCGGGATCATCCGCACAGTCCATGACTGCAGCGCCTGAGACCGCTCGGCTAATTCCGCGCGGCCGTGTTATTAAGTGACAGTATATTTCCCCTCGGAACTGTAAAACTTATCAATCCTTTTAAATGGTTATGTTTTTATATACGGGCGTAGAATTTCCCGACACTTTAGAAAACGAAACTCAGGGAAGAAAACCCCTTTTGGAAAGATTTTTGATGTGCAGCAACATGTACGCTGCATATTTTCGTATTACGAAAGTATAAATTCGAATTCCACTAAACACCGCATGTTACTTTCCGAAACATTGTAATCGAGATTGCGATGCGCTTTTGTATAGGTCATGTCACGTGATGTCGCCAGCCGACGACGGGGGATATTCAGATCCCAGGACACGTGATGTAGTCAGCTAATAGCAACATCACTGTTAAGTAGCGCGGATACACAAACAGGAAAAGTTAATGTTTTAAATTAATATACATAGTATTGTTACAAGAAAACCAAAGCTTTCACATATAATGTTGATCTTTTTTGCGCGTGTTACACTTTAAGATAGATCACACAAATGTGCCAGGGAAATTTGTAGCCGAGTCCAGTGACTCGTCCTCAAAGTGTCCACAAATAAATTAGCCACCGCAGAGGAGAGGGAGCTTTCAGTAGCACTACGTCAATTGCCTCATAATAACGACATGAATGTCTGATGTTCTGGGCTCGAAATACTTCTAAATGGCTCGCCATCAAACGCTCTGTGATTTAAGAAATTCATCGTACATTCTCACACATAGTTCAACTTGCGTAAAAGGAAATCTGCTTTGAAAGTAACGCTTTTCAAACCACCATTCGCAATATTTTCCCGCGACCTGTTAGAAACAGGTTCGTTTCAGTAGTCGTGAGAGAGCGCCAGACAACAGGCGCCACCGCGCTTTGGCAGTTGGTTGGTTGGTTGCTTTGGGGAAGGAGACCAGACCTCGAGGTCATGGGTCTCATCGAATTAGGGAAGGACGGGGAAGGAAGTCGGCCATGCCCTTTGAAGGGAACCATCCCCGCATTTGCCTGGAGCGATTTAGGGAAATCATGGAAAACCTAAATCAGGATGGCCGGACGCGGGATTGAACCGTCGTCCTCCCGAATGCGAGTCCAGTGTCTAACCACTGCGCCACCTCGCTCGGTTTTGGCACCTGCTAAGACGCAGGAAGCCAGTAGGTGTAAAACATTAAAAGATCTTACATTATGTCATAAAAGAAACAAGACATCAGAGGATACTCCAAGAGCATCGGAATTTCGTGAACCATACTAAAATGGCACATTGAAAGTGCATACTTAAAGAGCACATTCGTATATCCAGATTCCCAATGAAGTAGGCCTCGACCCGATATTAAGCTTTCCAGTATGGGTTTCGGGATGTAAATTTTCTTGAAGTACCAGTACTGTATTAACTCATTTTTGATTCTTTATTATGGCATAATGCCATACGTGCTAGAAGATGAAAACGTGCACTTGAAATGCAGCGAGCAGTTGATATTAGCCAATAGTATGGAGTTAAACACTTCGTTTCAAACACATTGACTGCCTTGTTCTAGAAGACGATTAGTGCAAGACTTTCAGAAAAGTGGAAATAAAATAAAAATCTGAAACTAATAACATATATTAGCCTTCCGTAATTATGTGAATGTATTTTAATTCACTTGACAGCTCCCGGCCACAGAAATCCGTTTTAATTTCATTTGACGTAAGAACAGTAAACGAAGAGATAACAGCAAAACCAGTAAATATAAACACGGGTCACGTGGAGACTACACACTTCCCCACTACAACTCAGACTGCTCTGCACTCAGCCCCGGATCTACGATATTTCCGAACCGGGGCAATACTAAGATAATGCCCCCCCCCCCCCCGCCCCCCTCCCTCGTGCGTTTGAGATATGACGTCAAAAATTTAAAAAAATCGAATTTTCAAAAAATGTTCTTTTTGCAGCGCACATCTCTCTGAAGAGTCTCATACATAAAACATATATTTTCAAGGAAATGTAAGACACGTTATTTGGTGTTAAGTGAGCCAGAGTGCAGTGCCACCCCTCTTGACACAGCATTCTTCTATCGCACGTCACTGTATTTCGCTCCGTGGAATTGAAACGTGTATATTTTGTACTGGATGCCATCAAACTATCTTCAGGACAGTGGAAATTGAAATGTCCTGTGGTGCCTCTCTAGCTCCCAGTCGTCCGGTTTGACATCCTGCCCCTCTTTTTTTAAAAAAAAAAAAATCCTCGCAATTAATACTGGATGGGATTATTTGTAATCGGGAGAACAAGAACTCTTCAGAAAATTTGCAGTCTTTATTGCCTGTTAGCTAAAAACTTTGTTTTGGGTGAATAAAATTAAATATAGGATACACAAAACCAGTAAAGACAAGAGACAAGCAAGACAGTACACATTTCTTCAATCCTTAGCTCCTACCATTCTTTTCTCTCTAATCTTGCTACAGCTTTACGTGGCGTGCTTTCCTTTCTGCGAAAGTTCGTCAAACGTTTTGCTACATAAAAAATCGAAATATCGTTGTATAACACTGCGTAAGCTGTTAATATGCCGGCCGGTGTGGCCGAGCGGTTCTAGGCGCTACAGTCTGGAACCACACGACCACTACCGTCGCAGGTTCGAATCCTGGCTCAGGCATGGATATGTGTGATGTCCTTAGGTTAGTTAGGTTTAAGTAGTTCTAAGTTCTAGGGGACTGATGACCTCAGATGTTAAGTCCCATAGTGCTCAGAGCCATTTGAACCATTTGTTAATATAAATAGTACCCAAGACTGGTGTGGTTTCTCGATCTGATTACGACTATTTTGTCACTGCCTGCTTGATAAAACAAAATAGGCCTTTCTAACACTGCAGAAATTCTAACACACGCCAAATAAATGAAACTGTTTTGGTAGAAATGGTCATTTTTATAACACGATAGAATATAATTCGCGAAGACCAACATAAAATGACTATTAAGCCTACTACAAGCAAAAAGCTTTATGTTAGAAAATAGTTTCACATTTCATTCATACGCTCCAGTTTCTCGAGCATGATATCGAAAAGTAGTAGTACTAGATTTTTATATAAATTTGGAATCGTCATATTCTTCCCTAGTTTGTGTGATGTCCCCGTTTCTTCTCCTTCCTCGTTCTAATAAACAATTTTGTCGTGACTAATTCTGGAACTATTCCTGCCTTTGTCAAAACTTATACGCCGCGGTTTAGTTATCCCTGGTTGTTCCCCGGTTAGGCGTTGTTACTTTCGTACAAACCATTTACTGCGCTACTTCCAGAATAGAACTTAAACGGCTGCTAGACGGGGACTGTACAATTGGCCCTTACTGGTGTAGCGATCTGGCCAAAAATTTTCTGACAGTATTTCATTTTCTTGGATACACCGAGAAGATAATACATATCTTTCTCACCTGTTATTTGTGTTAGTCGTTTATTCCCATTTTGGTAGTCTGAATCTATGGATTTCCCTAGTAATTATGACACCAATGATCATTTGCAGACCCAAACAACACATAATCAGACAGCGATTGGAGCTCAGCTCGTATAGCCCGGTCCCCTTTTGCCTGCAGCAAAGTTATTTCTGGATGCGACGAGGATTTCCCTGACAGACATCATGTACAGTATGCACGCATTCAAAAATCAGTTTACGATTCTTTCAGAAATGAACTTACAGCGTGTGTTCAAAAACCAACAGGGATGCGTTTCAAACTCATTTGAGTAATCGATAGACCAACGAGGGCGCTTTATGAAAGAAGGTTTTCTTCTCCTGAAGAATATGAATTTGGCGAACCCCCCCCCCTTCCCCTGCAATTGTCACCCGGGTCAAATACCACGGTTTGCCCCCTCCCCCCTCGCCCGCCATCATGTGGCAGCTTGGGCGCGACAGTAAAATTTTTCCCAGTTGCTATTTGACAGCCAACAGCCGCATTTCTGTAGCCAGAAGGGGGAGAAGGTACATCTCGTACGCCACTCAACTGCGCATGAGCACGCTCGTAACTGCTAAAACGAATCTAATGTAAGCAGTTGTGACGTCACACTCATCGGAGGCAATTTGTTGTTATGAAGCACTGCATAGTCTTCCTAAAGCTACTGACACATTTTGCTGTTGGCAAACAGCTTGTATGAGCACTGTGTTTTGTTGTTGTACATGGCACATTTCCTTTGCAATTTATGTTTCATTTTCATATTTTTTTCTCGTTCTCGTTTTATTGTTACAGTATTATCCTGCAGTAGCAGGATACAGTAATATCCTTTGTTAGCGTATCGATTCTTAGCAGTCAAAATTACAAAAATTTAACTGAAAACTATAACAACGAAAAATTCATGGAATTCTAAAAAATTCCACGAGTTTTTCCCGGTTATTTCCCGGATGAAAAAATTCCCGGGTTTTTCCCGGATCTGCCAGTTGTCCCGGGTCGTATACACCCTGATTAGGAAAATTTGCTATTTGGGCAGCAAAATCAGTGATGATGGTCGAAGTAGAGAGGATATAAATTGTACACTAGTGATGGCAAGGAAAGCGTGTCTGAACACGGCAAATTTGTTAACATCAAGTGTAGATTTAAGATTCAGGTAGTCCTTTCTGAAATTATTTGTATGGTAGCCATATATGCAAGTGTAACATGGACGATAAACAGTTTAGACAAGAAGAGAATAGAAGCAGTCGATATATGTTGCTCCAGAAGTATCCTGAAGATTGGATGGGTAATTCACATAACTAATGAAATCTATACTCGATGTTAACAAATTTCTCTTCTTCAGAAACGCTTTCCTTGCCATTGCCAATCTACATTTTATATCCTCTCTACTTCGACCATCATCAGTTATTTTGCTCCCCAAATAGCAAACCTCCTTTACTACGTTAAATGTCTCATTTTCTAATCTAATTCCCTCAGCATCACCCGACTTAATTCGACTACATTCCATTACTCCCGTTTTGGTTTTGTTGATGTTCATCTTATATCCTCCTTTCAAGGCACTGTCCATTCCGCTCAACTGCTCTTCCAAGTCCTTTGCTGTCTCTGACAGAATTACAACGTCATCGGCGAACCTCAACATTTTTATTTCTTCTCCATGGACTTTAATACCTACTCCGAATTTTTCTTTTGTTTCCTCTACTGCTTGCTCAATATACAGATTGAATAACATCGGAGAAAGGCTACAACCATGTCTCACTCCCTTCCCAACCACTGCTTCCTTTCATGTCCCTCGACTCTTATAACCCGGCCGAACTGGCCGTGCGGTTAAAGGCGCTGCAGTCTGGAACCGCAAGGCCGCTACGGTCGCAGGTTCGAATCCTGCCTCGGGCATGGATGTTTGTGATGTCCTTAGGTTAGTTCGGTTTAACTAGTTCTAAGTTCTAGGGGACTAATGACCTTAGCAGTTGAGTCCCATAGTGCTCAGAGCCATTTGACCCATTTTTTTCACTCTTATAACTGCCATCTGGTTTCTGTACAAATTCTAAATAGCCTTTCGCTCCCTGTATTTTACCCCTGCCATCTTTCGAATTTGAAAGAGACTATTCCAGTCAAAATTGTCAAAAGCTTTCTCTAAGTCTACAAATGCTAGAAACGTAGGTTTGCCTTTCCTTAATCTATTTTCTAAGATAAGTCATAGGGTCAGTATTGCCTCACCTGTTCCAACATTTCTGCGGAATCCAAACTGATCTTCCCCGAGGTCGGGTTCTCCCAGTTTTTCCATTCGTCTGTAAAGAATTCGCGTTAGTATTTTGCAGCTGTGACTTATTAATCTGATAGTTCGGCAATTTTCACATCTGTCAACGCCCGTTTTCTTTGGAATTGGAATTATTATATTCATCTTGAAGTCTGAGGGTATTTCGCCTGTTTCGTACATCTTGCTCACCAGATGGTAGAGTTTTGTCAGGACTGGCTCTCCCAAGGCCGTCAGTAGTTCCAATGGAATGTTGTCTACTCCCGGGGCCTTGTTTCGACTCAGGTCTTTCACGGAGTATCGTATCTCCCATTTCATCTTCATCTACATACTCTTCAATTTCCATAATATTGTCCTCAAGTACATCGCCCTTGTATAAACCATCTATATACTCCTTCCACCTTTCTGCTTTCCCTTCTTTGCTTAGAACTGGGTTTCCATCTGAGCTCTTGATATTCATACAAGTGGCTCTCTTTTCTCCAAAGGTCTCATTAATTTTCCTGTAGGCTGTATCTATCTTACCCCTAGTGATATACGCCGCTACATCCTTACATTTGTCCTCTAGCCATCCCTACTTAGCCATTTTGCACTTCCTGTCAATCTCATTTTTGAGACGTTTGTATTCCTTTTTGCCTGCTTCATTTACTGCATTTTTATGTTTTCTCCTTTCATCAATTAAATTCAATATTTCTTCTGTTACTCAAGGATTTCTACTAGCCCTCATCTTTTTGCCTACTTGATCCTCTGCTGCCTTCACTACTTCATCCCTCAGAGCTACCCATTCTTCTTCTACTGTATTTCTTTCCCCCATTCCTGTCAATTGTTCCCTTATGCTGTCTCTGAAACTCTGTACAACCTCTGGTTTAGTCACTTTATCCAGGTCCCATCTCTTTAAATTCCACACCTTTTTGCAGTTTCTTCAGTTTTAATCTACAGTTCATAACCAATAGATTGTGGTCAGAGTCCACATCTGCCCCTGGAAATGTCTTACAATTTAAAACCTGGTTCCTAAATCTCTGTTTTACCATTATATAATCTATCTGATACCTTCTAATATCTCCAGGGTTCTTCCATGTATACAACCTTCTTTTATGATTCTTGAACCAAGTGTTAGCTATGATTAAGTTATGCTCTGTGCAAAATTCTACCAGACGGCTTCCTCTTTCATTTCTCTCCCTCCAATCCATATTCACCCACTACGTTTCCTTCTCTCCCTTTTCCTACTCTCGAATTCCAGTCACCCATGACTATTAAATTTTCGTCTCCCTTCACTACCTGAATAATTTCTTTTATCTCATCATACATTTCTTCAATTTCTTCATCATCTGCAGAGCTAGTTGGCATATAAACTTGTACTACTGTAGTAGGCATAGGCTTCGTGTCTATCTTGGCCACAATAATGCGTTCACTATGCTGTTTGTAGTAGCTAACCCGCACTCCTATTTTTTTATTCATTATTCAACCTACACCTGCATTACCAAATTTGATTTTGTATTTATTACCCTGCATTCACCTGACCAAAAGTCTTGTTCCTCCTGCCACCGAACTTCACTAATTTCCACGATATCTAACTTTAACCTATCCATTTCCCTTTTTAAATTTTCTAATCTACCTGCCCGATTAAGGGATCTGGCATTCCACACTCCGATCCGTAGAACGCCAGTTTTCTTTCTCCTGATATCGACGTCCTCCTGAGTAGTCCCCGCCCGGAGATCCGAATGGGGGACTATTTTACCTCCGGAATATTTTACCCAAGAGGACGCCATCATCATTTAACCATACGGTAAAGCTGCATGCCCTCGGGAAAAATTACGGCTGTAGTTTCCCCTTGCTTTCAGCCTTTCACAGTACCAGCACAGCAAGGCCGTTTTGGTTAGTGTTACAAGGCCAGATCAGTCAATCATCCAGACTGTTGCCCCTGCAACTACTGAAAAGGCTGCTGCCCCTCTTCAGGAACCACACGTTTGTCTGGCCTCTCAACAGATACTCCTCCGTTGTGGTTGCACCTACGGTACGGCCATCTGTGTCGCTGAGGCACGCAAACCTCCCCACCAACGACAAGGTCCATGGTTCATGGGGATAGGTTTCTGAAAGTACTTGTGTGGAGTGTACCCATGTATGGAAGTGAAACATGGACGATAAATAGTTTATACAAGAAGAGAATAGAAGCTTTTGAAATGTGGTGCTACAGAAGAATGCTGAAGATTAGATGGGTAGATCACGTAACTAATGAGGAGGTATTGAATAGAATTGGGGAGAAGAGGAGTTTGTGGCACAACTTGACCAGAAGAAGGGACCGGTTGGTAGGACATGTTCTGAGGCATCAAGGGATCACAAATTTAGCATTGGAGGGCAGCGTGGTGGGTAAAAATCGTAGGGGGAGACCAAGAGATGAATACACTAAACAGATTCAGAAGGATGTAGTTTGCAGTAAGTACTGGGAGATGAAGCAGCTTGCAGAGGATAGAGTAGCATGGAGAGCTGCATAAAACCAGTCTCAGGACTGAAGACAACAACAACAACAACAATAATGAGACAGTATGAACATAATTGGGGAGAAGAGAAATTTGTGGTACAACCTGACCAGAAGAAGGGGTCTGTTGGTAGGGCACATCCTGAGGCATCCGGCATCCATGGATCACCAATTTAGTAGTGGAGGGCAGTGTGGGTGGAAAAATCGTAGAGGGACACCAAGAAATGAATACAGTAAGCAGATTCAGGGAGATGTAGGCTGCAGTAGGTACTGGGAGATGAAGAGGCTTGCACAGGATAGAGTAGCATGGAGAGCTGCATCAAACCAGTTTTTGGACTGAAGACCACAACAACAGGAACATCTTCGCCTTTTTGTTAGATTGTAAAAAGAAGCATTTTATGTGAAAAAGCAGTTATTAGCTTTCTAGTTTTAAAATAATAAACCGCACTGTATGCGAGGGTTGAAACTTTAATAGTGGCAACTACTTATTTACAGCTGGTACAAAATACATATGTGTTTCAAAGTTTTACTGACCTTCAAAGTAGTCACTAGCATTGTGTATAACCCGTTGTCAGCTGTGTGGAAGTCATAGGATACCCTCAGCAGTGCGAGTTGTGTTGACAGTTCAAGCGGCGCGGTCTATTGCCCGACGAATAGGTAGCAATTCTGAAGCGAATAGAGTTGCGCCCTCGTAAGTTCAACTCGATTTCTAAACTGAAGAAACATTTCACGGCATTCGCTTCAGAACTGCTACAAATTCGTCGGGCAATAGACCGCGCCGTTCGAACTGTCAACACAACTGGCACTGCTAAGAGTATCCTACGACTTCCACATGGCTGGCAACGCGTTATACACAATGCTGGTGACTACTTTGAAGGTCAGTAAAACTTTGAAACACCTATCTATTTTGTACGAGCTGTAAATAAATAGTTACCACTATTGAATTTCCAATCCCCGTATGTAACGCTAAGCAGTATTGAGAGCAAAAAACATTTACTCGAAAAGGGTACACAGTTTTAAACTAAATGAAATAAACTGAACACGAATACAAATTAGAAACCAAATACAAAGGCAAGAAAGTCCTTCGTAGTATAAGTAGCAAAATGCTCAGCGCACAGTCGCGTCTTACATTTCTTGCCCTTGTGGCAGGCTGATGTTTTACAGTTTATTACAACACATAGTCCACTGTTTGGAGCTCCTGTATTTTCGCAAACAGGTGCGTCAAATCGTTGCTGATCTGCTACGGTACTAGGATGAAGGATTCACTCAAGTGCTCTCAGTGGCGTCCCATACCTCCCAAAGTACTGCTGCACTGTTTGTATTCAAAAATTTACACGCGAGACTGTATTTCCAATAAGCAACTGAAAAGGGTACAGTACTATTTCCTGTTATGGATATTTGTCCTGTACTGATTCACATTTTGATACATACTATCACTCTCCCCCATCCCATGTTCTTGTTTTATTTTGTCAGTATGGAGGGTCGAGGAACTTCGTTGTGTTTCCTTGAGCTTTTACCATTAGTTACTGGGTTCACATTTAGTTGTACTTCATGCCGCAGAAACAACGCAGTTGCCATGCCGTTCGCACAGAAATTGACCATTTTTGTTCCGCATGGCAGAATGAATAGTACGGTACCTCTTTTTTGCAAGGAGGCAATTATCTCTGGCAGCCCCAAGCCCCAAGAAACCTTGCTCACTAAGAAAAATTAGCAAATTAAAACTTGTAAACATGTTGTCAAAAAAGAAGTAAAAATTATTAAAATGCCCTCATTAGTACTTCTCGTTACTCTTATGTAACGCTGAAAATGTAGCACGAGTTCGGGCGACACAAATAATGTTGCATAACTGTCAATAAATGGCATGTGATTGTTGGTCTATTAAGAAACTATTTACAGTTTTTCAACGTGAAAGACAGAATATTTTAGTTGTTGTGCTTACTTTAAATCTCTGGAGTAATGAGGTTCTGACTAGAAAGAACGATTAAATTTTATTGCCAATTACTCCCTGCAGCGAACTGCCTACCAAAACGAGACTGAAAGAAGAGATGTTCAACAATCCTTAATTAGACATAACAATATTAAGTTGACTGTTGCGCAAAAATCAATAATAAAAGTTCAGTCCTACCACGTGTCCCGTTAACGTAGTGCTGGCCACTAATGGATTAAACTGGCTCTGCACAACTTTACATCCACGGTCATATTTTGCAAACGGCAGTGAAGTGCATGGCGTTGCCACGTATTTCTGTGCGCTGCAATTAGTCTAAAAGTTCGATGTATGTGGGTATCATATGGAACCAGTCGAAAAAAAAACTGAAATGATTCATTCATTTCACCATCACCCAGATTTCAAACCTCTGCAAGCTGATAACCAGACGTAGGTTTTACAGCGACATTATCTGGACAGTGGGCAGCTATACGCTGAGATCGTGTTGCTACAGGAAATTACGGAGATTTAGTTTCAGTACCAGCAACGAGAAGTTTACGAAACTTAGATTGTACTTCCTCGTAGTATCCATGGCAAACCCATTCTGATAATGTAAATATTGCAGTTTATACCCATACACATACATAGAATTTTGCTGCTCTTAGTTTAACACAATCCAACCTTCATATTTTGCACTCATCCACAGAGAGTAGTCTTTGAACGTAAGTACAAAGAATGTAAATATTAAAGATATCAAAAGCACAGATTAGATAATTGATGAAAGCGAACATTGCGAGCTACAGCTCTTTTAATAACTTGTCAACATGTAATCAATGTGTCACAAAAACTTTAGAACTTACAAATTTGTGGTTTTGTGACAAATGAATCAATAAATTACCACGTTTTTGTTACGATGATAACGCAATTTAACACATGCGCCGTTTGTTGCTAGAAAAGTTTATAATCGACATTCAATTTTACGCCATACGTCTGACAACATTCCTGGAGTAACACCAGCAACAGCATCTGTTATCCTTATTCTTAACGTATCCAGATCAGATACTCGTGTGGTGTAAACCTTGGTCTTAACGAAGCCCCACAAACGAAACCTAAAGGCGTTAAGTCTGGTGATTTTGTAGGCCAGGCACTAGGACCATCGCGATCCAATACACCTATCGTGAAAAGTTTCATTAACGAAATATCTAGTGTGCGATTCCCAATGCTGAAACATCACGTCAGATTGCTAAGTCTCTCAGTTTCGGTTCCGCAAACTGTTATAGCATATCCACATACATGTTAGCTGTTACTGTTTCTCGTCAAAAACCAAAGGGCCAGTGACTCCGTTGTGGATTTAACCGCACCAGACATTCATTGTAGGGAAATCCCTAATGTGATCTAAGGCAACATGTGAACTTTCCGAACATGTCCTCGCATTGTGCTTGTTATTTTACCTGGTATGGGAAAGAGCCTCAACTGAAAAACAAAGTCGTTGAAGATACTCGTTGCTGGTGTCGATTTGCGCCAATACCTCAGTCGCTAAAGCTGTTCGATAAGTTCCATCGCCCGGATGCAATGGTGTCTTATCAGGACCTTACATGCATACAGGAGCAATTTATTGTGCAGGATTATCGCACTGTGTTCCTAGGAATCCCTAATTGACCAAATGCGTGTCGTCTAGATTTGGAAGGGTCAGGATTTCTTGGAAAACCTGGAAGAAAAATTTCTATATTTATTCAGTTTTTTAAGAGTTTTCTGAGCTGAAAGTAATCTCTGTGTTCGAGGGGACCCATCTGTAACCTCCAGTCAGAAGGATAACGTGCAAAAACGATCTGTAAGCCTCTGTCAGCAGTGAACAACAAAGAAAAGTTGCCATTGATACCACCTACACAGTGTTCATGATGAGGCAATGAGAGGCGCACGGCTGTATTTCAAATATTTGAGTCAGAGTTCTTTGTAGTGCGTTGCCAAGTTTCTCCCTATTTGTCCCATGTCCACTCCTACCCCTCCCCCTCTCCCGCGATCACGCAGAAGTGCCGCAACACGACGTGGCATGGACTCGGCAAGTGTATGAGATAATGCTGGAGGGAATTCACACCATGAATCCTCCTGGGCTGTCCATAAATCCACAAGAGTACGAGGAAGTGGATATCTCTTCTGAACAGTACGTTGAAGGTATCCCAGATATGCTCAATCATGTTCATGTCTGGGGAGTTCGTCGGCCAGCGGAAGTGTTTAAACTCAGGAGAGTGTTCCTGGAGCCACTCTGTAGCAATTCTGGTTTCGCATTGTCCTGCTGGAATTGCACACGTACATCGGAATGCACAGTGGACCAGAATAGAGGCAGGTGATCAGACAGGGTGCTTAGGTACGTGTCACCTGTCAGAGTCGTATCTAGGCGTATCAGGAATTCCATATCACACCAGTTCCACACACCCCACCCCACCAGCTTGAACAGTCCCTTGCTGATGTGCAAAGTCGTTGGATCCGTTCACGTCCATCTGTTCGATACAATTTGAAACGAAACTTGTCCGACCACGGAACATGTTTCCAGTCATCAACAGTCCAATGTCGATGCCAGGCGAGGCGTAAAGGTTTGTGTCGTGCAGTCATCAAGGGTACACGAGTGGGCCTTCGGCTCCGAGAGCCCATATCGATGATGTTTCGTTGAATGGTTCTCACGCTAACACTTGTTGATGGCCCAGCACTGAAATGTGCAGGAAATTGTGGAAGAGCCGCATTTCTGTCACGTCACGATCCTTTTCAGCCGTCGTTGTTCCCGTTCTTGCAGGACCTTTTCCCGGTGGCTGCGATGTCGGAGGTTTGACGTTTTACCGGATTCCTGATATTCACGGTACATTCGTGAAGTGGTTGTACGGGAAAATCCCCACTTCAGCGCTACGTCGGAGACGTTTTGTCCCATCGCTCGTGCGCCGACTAAAGCACCACGTTCAAACTCACTTAAATCTTGATAAGCTGTCATTTCAGCAGCAGTAATCGATCTAATAATTACACCAGACACTTGTTGTCTTATATAGGCGTTACCGACCGCAATGCCCTATTCTGCGTGATTACGTATCTCTGTATTTAAATACGCACGTCTATACCAGTTTCTTTGGCGCTTCGGTGTATAAATAATTATAACTTTTGAAAAATCTTTATTTTCCAAGGTGCACGAATAGAACTGTGAAATCTCCGAGTTTGCTTAGTGCCCACCAACTGGCGTTACGAGTGGCGGAAATGGGGACAAGATGTTTTATGTGTTGCAATATGAGATACGTTTATCTGTTACACCAGTCCGGCGTGCATTCAGACGGAATTATGGCAAAAACAGCCATGTAAACAGAGCGTAGTGCGTTGGTATCGACAGTTTAAGGAAAGTGGTTGTGTGTGTAAACAGAAATGTACTGGTCGACTGAGTGTGCCAGACGCAGTGGTGGAGGGATGGGGGAAATTTTAGTACCCAGTCCAAAAACGTCAACGGTCCGCACTCACCTGTGTGTAAGGTTTTGCGGCGTCGGTTAGATTTCAAACAGGGTCGTCCGCAGCTAGTGCAACAACTAAAACCGGTAGCTTGTGATCGGCATCTTCAGTTCTGCAGTAGCATTTGAGGCTGAAGATTTCGCCTCCGGGCTGATATTCGGCTACGATGCAACATTAAGGGCGGTGTTTACGAACCCCCACTGGCAATAACAGTGGTGTACGGAACGGACGTGACTCCTGCTTTTTACATGATTCTGTCGTGTCACCTGACGACCACCGACAGAAGATTTGTAGAGAGAAAAATGCAAATTTGGTGAGTTTACGGTTCTTTTCATTCATCAATCATTTCGTGCTATTTTGCTTTTTTTGCTTTTAAATTTTTTTACGTTAGATTTTTATGAGTCATTATTCTAATGCTATATATTATGGCTCAGTTAGTAGCATCCAGCTATGATATTGTTTATTCTGCTTACTTCCTGAGGTTACCGACTATTGTATGACGCTACTTACAGCGTCTGTGAACTAACTTTGTCTGTTTAGCCACAATACTGCCAGGAACACTGAGAACTTACTGGTTCCGTCGTACAGGTTTTATTCGTTTGCGTTACAACAGTCACTGCAGTATATACTTTTATTCTTTCTGGGTTTTTAAAAATTTTATTTACTCTTATTCTGTATGGCCCATTTGTTGTAACATTTTACCTGCAATTTTGTGCAAGATCTTTTATATGGTTTTACTGTTTCTCATGTTTGTCTTCGTGATTATATCTGGAAGTAGCTATCGCAACCCATCGCCCACTTGCGCCATCTGTTGTGGGCTGCGTATAACTAGCCGTATACCTACACGCTTGTATGCCGATTCGGGAACACGAGCGACTGCACCGCCCACGTATTTACTGTGTAATGCATCTGCGTAGACTCGGTCCCGTTTTAGTGGATGTGGGCGGCGCCGCATATCTGACAAGGTAAACTGCTGCCTGCTTATTCAAATATGCGCACTGAAAGGTCTCTGTTAGATTCCTTTCATGCTACTATGCTCCATTTATTGTTGCTTACGTCGTACATTTGCACCTCTAAATTTACTGTGGTATTTCTATATTTATCTAGGAGGAGACTGAGCAGTGGAATATGTTATATTCACATATAAACAAGAACAACTTGTCATACAACACTTTCAAACACATTTTTATATGTAATTCTTATCATACAGTTTCCTATGAGACCCACATCCGCCTCGTTTACGTAGCGTGTATGATGTCTTAAGATACTGTCATTTCTTTCCCTTCTGGTGTGAAAGGATGAATGAGTGTAAGTATTTGTGAATTTGCTTGCTTGGTGGCAGCAGTGGAGTTCTGTCTGATAGAGAACAGTAGGACCAACGTCTTAGGAGGCAGATAAGATTTCTAAGGCAAAGAGGTTTGACTCCTTGGCGTGGTCCTGTCCGTCCCTTGTCAGGTTGGTAAAGGAAGCTACCCCTCTGGTCACTCCCTGTTGTATCTGTGGGACACACTCGGACATGAGCACGCTAGCCAGTCGGCGGGCAGTTTCTCAAGTGGTACATCTTCGGGTAAGCGCGTGTTTGGTGAGTCCGAAGGACAATGAAGTTCTTAAGTTTCAGCCAAACTGAAATATTAATTACTTTTGTTACCGATCTACATCGAAAATGTTTTATATATTATTTTAAATCGCGATGCAGTGCGATTTCAGTGTTGGTTTCGGAGTGTATTGCGATAGTTTTATTGGTTTTTAGTTTTTTTGTTGTTTTTTTTTTAATCTTATTGGACTTAACTGCTTTGGTCATCAGTCCCTAAGCTTACACACTACTTGACCTAAATTATCCTAAGGACAAACACACACACACATGCCCGAGGAAGGACTCGAACCTCCGCCGTATTTCAATAAAGGAAAGTGGAAGCGCGTTGTCATTAGGCGTAATTTTGATTAAAACCATCGCTCTTTAGTGTGAATGTGCGTATAAGAGTTTTCTCTCGTTGAAATACTTCAAATTAATGATTTCTCTTTGTGACCAAACCACGCGCTGTGAGCTTTGCAGTACCAAGTGCTCGTAAAATTGTTTGAGCCATCAGGTCAATACTATGCCGTTATTCGGAAGTTCGGAAGTTTCTTTTGTAACTAATGTATTTGGATTTGATTTCCTCATTAAAATCGTTGTGGAATTACACATTTTCTGTAAATGTACCTGTGCATGTGGAACATGTGCTGTAGTGTCAAAACTAGCCCTCAGATACTCTTTTGCATAATACACATAATAAATTAAAGATAACTGCATAATGTGGTGCCCCACAACGTGGCACTACACAAAACCGGCGCTAATAGCATAGACACATAGGGAGCACACAGGGCAGAGATCTGAAAGTCCACGGTACTGGTGATAAGTAGAGAACACCGTCCCGAAACACATGTGCTACAAAACGCCACTGTTTCCTGCGCATGTACCCCGACATCAATATGGGGTATGATCACCATGCACACGTACACAGGCCGCACAACGGGTTGGCATACTCTGGATCAGGTGGGCGAGCAGCTGCTTGGGTATAGCCTCCCATTCTTGCACCAGTGCCTGTCGGAGCTCCTGAAGTGTCGTAGGGGTTTGAAGACGTGCAGCGATACGTGCACCGAGAGCATCCCAGACGTGCCCGATGGGGTTTAGGTCTGGAGAACAGGCAGGCCACTCCATTCGACTGAGATCTTCTGTTTCAAGGTACTCCTCCACGATGGCGGCTCGGTGGGGCCGTGCGTTATCATCCATCAGGAAGAAGGTGGGACCCATAGCACCCCTGAAAAGGCTGACATACTGGTGCAAAAGGACGTCCCGATACACCTGACCTGTTTCAGTTCCTCTGTCAAAGACATGCATGGGTGTACGTGCACCAATCATAATCCCACATCACATCATCAAACGATGACCTCCATACAGGCTCCTTTCAAGGACATTAAGGGGTTGGTATCTGGTTCCTGGTTCACGCCAGATGAAAACCCGGCGAGAATCACTGTTCAGACTATACCTGGAGTCATCCGTGAACATAACCTGGGACCACTGTTCCAATGACCATGTACTGCATTCTTGACACCAGGCTTTACGGGCTCTCCTGTGACCAGCGGTCAGTGGAATGCACCTTGCAGGTCTGTAGGCGAATAAACCATGTCTGCTCAGTCGCCTGTAGACTGTGTGTCTGGAGACAACTGTTCCAGTGGCTGCGGTGCGGTGAGGTCCCGAGCAAGACCGGTCTTCTTGTGGTGTTGTAATGTCCCGTAGTGTAGCGCCTGGACACGTTTCCTGTGTGCTGGAATCGTTGCCACAATCTCGAGATCACACTTTGTGGCACACGGAGGGCCCGTGCTACGACCTGCTGTGTTTGACCAGCCTCCAGTCGCCCTAGTATAGTATTCTACCCCTCTTAACTTCATCAATATGTGTTATTGTAGCCATTTTCAACACACAGTCACCATTAACTCGTCTGAAAACGTCTGCACACTTACTCGCTGCACCGCAATCTGACATGCACCAACACACCTCTGCGTATGTGGACTGCTGCCAGCGCCACCGTGCGACGACCGCAGGTCAAATGCACCGCACGGTCATACCCCGAGGTGATTTAAACACGCAAACCGCCCACCAGAGCGTTGTTTCACCATGTATTAGCATTATCCTTAATTTATGAGCACGAGTGTATTTCGGGTATTCAAACTTCATTAATCGTTATCGCGAGCAGTTTTCCTATTTCAAAATTTCTACAAAGACTTTTATAGAGCATTTTGATAAGATTGTGAATATATCGAACCACGTTATCTTTGTCTAAGTCTCCAGTATCAGTCCGTGGTTATCCATTTGGAACTACACTAGGAGCGGAATTTCCTTGCCTTAAATAGAATGGATTGGTGATGGTTGTTTCTTTTTTTGTGTACCATTGAACTGTCTGTGTACTTGTTAGAATGCGACATTCCATACTGTTTCCTATTCTTTCTGTTTCCTGTTCTTTGAAAATCACATTTTCGCCAATTGAACCCCTCTGAGCAACACTTTCCTTAATTAATTGGCAACAGTAAATAAGGCACCATCTTTGAGAGACACTTAGCATGTGTTATTCGTTTTATTGAACACTGATGAATTTTAAAGTAAATCTCCAAGTTTAAACTTACTTTACTTTTCTTCAATGTAATTTACGCCATCATCTGTTTATTTAAAATAATAATAAAATTATTAAAAAAATGAGCTGATAGTGTAGGTGACTATTCCATAGATTTAAAAATTTATAACAGTAGTAAAAATTTCACTGTCAGCTACGCATACCTTTTACCCTAGGTTCGGAAGGTTTTAAAAACACTAGGCTCATTATAAGACTTCTTGCAAGACTAAGCCAGTTGCTGTGTTTGAACACATGTTGACTATTCTCGAAGCGAGCGAGGTCGCGCAGTGGTTAGCACACTGGACTCGCATTCGGGAGGACGACGGTTCAAACCCGCGTCCGGCCATCCTGATTTGGGTTTTCCGTGGTTTCCCTAAATAGCTTCAAGCAAATGCCGGGATGGTTCCCCGGAATGGGCACGACTGACTTTCTTCCCTATCCTTTCCTGATCTGATGAGAACGATGACCTCACAGTTTGGTTTCCTCCTCCAAACCACCCAACCAATTATTGTCGAGGTGATGTATTTCATAGGACGTTGCAAGAGACCTTATTTAAGAAAATTTGACAACGGAACTACCCGCTGGGACTTTCGTATGGTTTAGGAGCGGTTTCCCCTAGTATTTAACAACTTCTGTGTCATTATGTTGTTTTTTATGTGTATTTTAATTTTGTTTGAGAGTGTTTTGGGCATTTAATGCTTTAGACTGTTTATCGGCTTGTGAACATTTTATCGGCCATATTCTGGTATATTTTACTCTTATGTTAATGGACAGCATACAATGCTCTTTTCAAATTCTGACCACGGCGGTTTTCTGCTTTGCCACTTGTATGCCCGTGAGCTTAATACCATGTTCTGTGAAGAAGTTGTTTTATTCTTTCCTTGCTAGCCCAATTTTGCTAAATCGGAGTGATGTCATTTATGTGAAAGGTTCTATTTTTTTCTCGTAGGCTAATCTGAAGGTGCCTCGGATAAGGTGAAACGAGTCATTGGAAGGTAAATAAAATAAAAAATACGCACTAAAACAACTATAGTACCAGACAAACCCACTAAATAGGTACAATGTTACACAATATGCAAAGTAATAATAAAGAGAAATAGTTCATGAAAACACAGTACATGACACATGGCCAAGCCGGCCGAAGTGGCCGTGCTGTTAAAGGCGCTACAGTCTGGAACCGCAAGACCGCTACGGTCGCAGGTTCGAATCCTGCCTCGGGCATGGATGTTTGTGATGTGCTTAGGTTAGTTAGGTTTAACTAGTTCTAAGTTCTAGCGGACTAATGACCTCAGCAGTTGAGTCCCATAGTGCTCAGAGCCATTTGAACCATTTTTGACACATGGACGTAATCCCGTATAACATATGAGAGTCATAATAGAAAAAAACTTGTACAATATTTTGACATAATATTACATAGTGTACAAATAATGGAAACAGTACATCGTGAAAACAAGGTTTTAATGTGTTAGTAACGTGTGAGTGCGTCATAAAATTTAAGGAACATGTGTCTTTGTAAAATACATTATTTGAAACCCTGGTTCCTTAAAAAGGAAACTCCTAAAAATGTTCAAGTAATAATTTGTGAAAGTACTCTGCCTTTCTTTCATTAGATTGATGGCTGACGTAGAAAATGCTAAAAAAATTGCACACTCGTTTACAAAAATCACTTGTCATACGGAAATTTGCACTGCACAATCACATTTTTTTGTGTTTACGTAGAAATGGAGGCAACCTGTCGAACTAACTCGCACTGCTGTGTCCAACTGTCTGTTATTCCGACGACTTTAATTGTTCTCCTTACTCAGCAACATCCGTGAAAATTCGCCCAGCTTCTATCGTCTCCGAGAAACGTCGAGTGGTAATTTGTTGTCGCAGCTTCCACCTATGACGATCATATCGTCCTCAGTATTGGCAATATTAGATTATTTTCTTGTGGCTACATCGGCTTTTGGTCATGTGGATGCTCTGGCACGGGAGCGACACTGACTGGCTCTTGTTTGCACCACCATCTGCAGCACAGAGCATCGACCAGCATTTTGTGCCACGAAAGTCTAGAAGCGGCTACTCCCGAACTATCAGGTGACATTGTGGTGGGTGAGATGTCCTCGCGCAAGGATGGCGCTAAAGGGCTCTTCTGCACGCCATCCTAGGCGGCAGAGGACATCGGCTATTTTGCACCTTCCCCGTCTTTCGACAGCGCCTGTCAAATCTACTATTTGTGTGTACGCCGCAGGACCTGTTGCATTGGTCCCGCTATGCGGCTGGCGCACGCACGGACTGCGTCTGGCTGATTCACCGGCCGGGGTGTGCGGCAGGAGGGGAAGGTAGCGGTAGCTGCCCTCTTCCTCCAGCCACGCCGAGCCACCAGCTGGCCGGAGTGAAAGCACTCCCCGGGTCCCGCTCTCTTCCGTGGCCAGGCTGCCACCGTCACTTTCCACGCCACTCGTCCGGCTGCTCCACCCAAACAATTCTGCACTGACAGCAATTTGGACTAACATTAATATGTTTATACAATAATTTCCGTCTCGAAACTCGATCATTACACATTGTTCCTTACGAACATCATTAAAATACGAAACTTGACTGGTCCAGTACGACTTCATATACCAGGTGTACCGGTATGAAATGAGCGTTTTTTTGTGAAAATGAAACACTAATTTTGAACTGAAAAGTAAAAACATTTTATTCAAAGTACTGACCATTGCTTTCTAAACATTTTGACCACCTTTCTGGCATTAGTGGACACCACGCCAATAGAAACGTTCGTCTTTTGCAGCAAACTAATCAGACACCCAATTTTGGACTTCGTCGTAGGAATTGAAGTGTTCCTCAGCCAATGCGTGTCCCATTGATGAAAACAAACGGTAGTCGGAAGGAGCCAAGTCTTGTGAATACGGCGGGTGGGGTAGCAGCTCCCAGCCAGGTGTTTTGATTGTATCCTGAACCAGTTTTGCTTTGTGTGCAGGTGCATTGTCGTGTAAAAAAAATACTTTGCCATGTCTTCTGGCCCATTCTGGTCTCTTTTCGATCAATGCATAGTTCAAATTGATCATTTGTTGTCTGTAGCGATTAGTATTCACAGTTTCACTGGGTTTAAGGAGCTCATGATACACCACACCTTTCTGATCCCATCAAGCACAGAGTGTTGTCTTCTTGCCGAATCGATCTGGTTTTGCAGTCGATGTTGATGGGTGTCTCGGTTTAACCCATGATTTTTCCCGTTTGTGATTCTTAAAATAAATCCATTTTTCATCGCCAGTAACAATTCGATGCAAAATTGATTTTCTTTCGTGTCTTTGAAGCAAAATTTGACAAATAGTTTTTCGGTTTTCCATCTGTATTTCATTCAATTCATGTGGCACCCATTTTCCACACTTTTGGATCTTTCCCATAGCTTTCAAATGGTCGGAAATTGTTTGTTGTGCAACAGTTAGCATTGTTGTCATTTGCTTCTGACTCAAAGTATCATCTTCATCCAATATTGCTTGCAATTCGGCGTCTGTGAACTTTTTTGGTGGTCTTCCACGTTTTTCATTTCTTACATCAAAATCATTATTTTTGAGCCGTTGAAACCATCTTTTGCATGTTGCTTCTGATAGAGCACGATCACCATATGCGTCGACAAGCATTCGATGCCACTCTGCAGCACTTTTTTTCAAATGAAAACAAAAAATTAATGCTTTCCCCAAATCATCACTTTCTGGTAAAAAATTCGACATTGTTAACACGATGAAAACATATGATGTTGTTTGTTCCATGACTTGATGTATACTAAATATGTTTGACAGATGTCATACCAACCAAACAAAAAAAAAATTAAGGCTCGTTCACAACAAATGTTCCCTATCGACACATTTGTATCTTAACGCTCATTTCATACCGCTACACCTGGTAGTAACGTTTATCAAGTTACTATTCTAATAAGGTCTTGACCCCTGATTGTCAATTTTGTCGGAAATACAAATAAAATGATATAGGATTGGCAAAATGGCTCTGAGCATGATGCGACTTAACTTCCGAGGTCATCAGTCGCCTAGATCTTACAACTAATTATACCTAACTAACCTAAGGACATCACACACATCCATGCCCGAAGCACGATTCGAACGTGTGACCGTAGCGGTCGCTCGGCTCCAAACTGTAGCGCCTAGAACCGCACGGCCACTCCGGCGATATAGGATTCTAATGTACTAGAAGTTTAATGTTTACTTGCACCAAGCGCAAAAAATTTTTAAAACAGGTCTACAATTTATCACGTTCAACATTTTTTTAAACCAATTATTTAGTGGTCCCACTAAAGAAATTTTGTCGAGTGTGTAATGCACTGATTTGCTTAAACACAAGTACCTCATCGGAGGTAAGGTGAATTATACAATGATAATTACACATGAGCTTGTACTCACACATCAACTGAAACTTACTTAACTAACTCAGTAAACAGACATTATTCACGAAAAAACAACAATCTAAAAGAGAAATATTTGAGCTCTGCCAATATGGTTGGGATCCCCTTTTTTGTAGGGATACAGACAACACAGGGAAACTGATTAGTGATTTTCCACTACCTACTAGCTACTTTTAACTACTATCTACATCAAATCACAATCAAAATCTACTTGTTGCTACACAGAACACTTCTGCTAATCTACTCCATTTGCGCTACATGCACGACACTGAATACCACCACTACCCAGGCTCGTGGTGCGCCCTTTCCCTATGGGCGTGTTGACACCGGTTCCTGGTATCGAATGACATTGTTGATTTGCGCTCCTTTAAACATACATATAAGTCCTACATTATTTCACTGGTAAATCCTACATAAAAAACTTCCTGCACAAAAAAATTGTTATTTCGACATATCATTATTTAAACTCATTAATATATTGTCTAAAGCTACCACATTCATTACTCATTTGCAATGAACTGTTGATTGGCATACTAATAAAACAAAATAAGTTTAAA
This sequence comes from Schistocerca americana, assembly GCF_021461395.2. Classification (NCBI taxonomy): domain Eukaryota; kingdom Metazoa; phylum Arthropoda; class Insecta; order Orthoptera; family Acrididae; genus Schistocerca; species Schistocerca americana. The sequence goes on from NC_060127.1 coordinate 202,584,594, forward strand.
TTTGTTACTCTCTGTCACCATGGTTAGCAGTCTCCTGTCCTCTCTTCTCATTACTTGCCGTATCACTTGACAGCCTTCTTGTAATAAAGCTACCGTTAACATAAGTTTTAGAGAGAAACAACAATTACACATACAGCTACATTTTTACATACAACGCTTCTTCATTACCTCACAATGATTCATTATCGTCGACCTTTATTCCACAAATTGTTTCACATTGGATACGTGATGTAACCCTTTTGGTTTTTTTGTTTCGCAGTCCTTCTACTTCCACAACATTACACTTGCGTGGTTCGATATAATCCGACGCAACGCTTCACGGTCCCCATCCGCATTTTCGGAACAGGAGACTCTTTCGTTCAGAATATTGCGAAAACTATCATCCTAACTCTGCTTAGAGAACATCGAAACCGGTCCGTCCACCACGTTGAACTCGAGTTCGGATTGAGGTTCGGTACAAACGGGAAACCTCAGGCAGCTCATTTCCCTCTCATTGCGCAGCACGCGATCATCAAGATTTAAACTGACGGGGTTACCATGAGCCTCCACCGTCATAAATGTGTCCATCATGTACACACATAAAATCGGTCCCCAGAAATACCGCCACACGCATCAGGGCTACAATATAAAAATTAAATTCAATCTCCTAACCTTGGCATGTGACGTTAATCCGAACTTACTGTTTCATTTCCACGCTTTTTCCGTGAATCGCTCCCTTTACTCTCGTCCCTCGCACCGGAAGACTAGGCCAGTTTCCCCTCTCCTCGCACTGCCTGAATGTGTCTTCGCCAATAATTGAATATGGACTCCCTGTGTCCAGGATGCATCTTAATTTCAATTCGCCGATTGAAATCGTTACAACGGGCGTAATTACCGCCACTTCTCAGCCTGGAGCCTCCCGTTAAAAATCCACCCGTATGTCTTCGTTCCCCAAGTACAAAAATGCTTGTGTCCGTCCTATTTGCAGTTTCGCTCCGTTCCGCGCAGGTCTCGCGACAAAGTTCTTGCCTCCAACCTTCAATTCGGTGATTGTGTGCGGGATCCACCGGCCTAATTTCCACCCCTGGTGGTACTCGCGCATCCCCGTTCCCACTCTCATCGCGTTCTCTGCCTGGTTGGTTTCTGGATTCTTGGTCACGATTTCCATCGTTTCCGGGGTTCGTACCATGATTTCCGTATACTCTTACATTACCAACTTGTCGGTTCCTATTGAACCCATTGTTCCTGTTATCCCCACAGTTTTGCCACCCGTTATTATTGTTTCTATTCTATCGATCATCAATCCGTGATCGGTTCCTTTCGCGCCCCCCTATTCGACTCTTGTACTTGCGCACTACCGGGTTCGCCCGCGTAATTAGATGTATACGCTTCCGAGTCGTCCTCAAGTTCCTGTAGAATTCCTTTGAAAGCCTCCACATCATCTTTGCACCTCGCAGCAAGGACGATGTGGCGTATATGTGCCGGCAGTTTAGTTAAGCAAATGTGGATCGGCTGTGCTGGTGCGAACGGGTCGTACAGATACTGATTCGCCTGTACCATATGATCAAAAAGCCGGTCTGCGCTCGTGAAACCTGAGTTTCTTACTGTCCTAATCAGTAGGTCGGAAGGAAAGCTGCCTTGATTTCGCGTACCGTGCCACAACTACGCGCCAGGGTTCTCATTCTTGTGGCGGGTTCCCCTGCTAGAAAACTGCACATAAATTCCGTTTTGTGCGTGCTGGGCCACGACGGAGGTAGTGCAAACTCAAATTGCTGCGTCCAAGCAACGGGGTGGATCCCATCACTTGCGTTGCTGAAAACATCGAACCTTCTCAGCGAAAGAAAAGTTTGAAATCCACATGCTCCCTTTCTCTTCGCGGAGAACGCCCGCGTAAATTCATTGCTCGCCCCCACGAGTTTCCTGCGCCCTCCTTTTCGCTACTGTTCCATCCGTCCTCGTGCCCAGAGTCTTTCTCCGCACTTTCGTGTGTTTTGTTACGTCTGGGCACCTTTCGACTACGTTCAACACGTGTTTCAAGGTTCACTATAAGTTCAACTAAATCGCGGGTTACTCCCGCTTGCTGTTGGTTTATTAAATATTGTCCATTCCGGAACTTCAGCAAGAATCGCACCTCTTCCGTGTTTTCGCTATTACCTGCCGCCGAACAGTTCCCTACCATTTCTGCGACCTTCGTGAGCTCATTTCTTATATCCTCGGTTTCAGAAGCGTTTCCCTGTTTGCTTCGCTCCAACTCGTCTTGCAGAGCACTAATCGCGCTGCTGTTGACGTCCACTTGGGTCTTCCTGGCCTCCGGACACTGCGCGCCCATTACCTGCATCTTAGACAATAGCTCCGCGCGGTCCCTTACCGCCTGAATCTCCAAAGCCTGGAATTTCTCGCCCGCTGTTCGACCACGTCATTCAGTCTTCAGCTGTTCATTTTCCACGTGCCCGACACGTTGCCCCACAACACTGACCGCTTTCCCTATCTCTGTGGCTATTTCTTCACGCAATGTAGTCTGAAATTCCTTCAGATTATTCACGTTATTTTCAAGTTTCTTAAATCGTTTCTCAATCGCCTCCAATCTCTTTTATGTCTGTTGATTAGCCTCTATCGTAGATTTATGAATCTCATCGATCTTGCCTAATTTCCCCATGTATTTTGTAAGAGCGCCCCCATGTCTACTCCCATACTATTCAACTGATTATTGGTGGGTTCATTACCTTCCTTCTCTATACTGGATTTATTCTGTTTGCTAATTAGATCCTCCATGTCTTGTACTTGGTGACAATCTGGATCGACACGACTTTTTACTGCTTCCGTTTGTTCTACTGAGTTCACCATTGTGTTTTCTACATTTCTCATCATTCGCATTCATCCTGTTGCTATTGTCGTCCTGATTGTCCCGACTACTATTTTTTACACGACTGCACGTATCCATAGTTTCGTAGTTCAAGGAAAAAAATTCACAAAATACAAAAATAACATACGCGTCCCCTAATCACAAGAGCACACGATTATGTGACTGAATAAGAACAAAAATTGGACGTGGCCTGCACTTAATTTCGTCACACGCAAACCAATAACATATTAACACAATTTCAAAAAAAAAAAGAAACACACACATAAATACAATACAATAAAAAACAAATAACGCCATTTACAACGTCGAAATAAATACTCTCTCTCAAGCAACACAGAAGTTGTTTGAGCACTGTGAAATTTTTTTTTTGCATATATTAATACTCTGTTAAATCTAACTTAATCTGCCAGAAGTTTGCAAGTCTAGCACATCCTGGCAGGGTCGCCATGTGCAACGACGTTTCTCATCGAGCCACATACGTTATCTCGCACTTCTAGCTGCTTCTCTCACACAAATAATGATAACAATTCAGGGTCGCCACCAGCCCAAGCCCTTCATAACCATTTAGAAAAGAACAGAGATGGAAAATTATTAGTTTAATTACTTTAATAATTTAATTACAAGCATGCAAATTTCTTTAAATAGCCAGATAAAAAGCACTCCATGTCGTGTATGAAGCAACTTGATTAATTCAGGATTGGAAATCGGAGTAAGTGGGTAAGATCAACACCACAGAATTTATCTTTCACGTAGATTATTTATTGTATCTAAGCATTTGGTTGCACATCCTAACTACACATAACTGGTGCCTGACTCGAAATATTTAAGTAAGAATTACGTGAGAATGTAACAGAGCACAGTTTAACTACAACAAGAAGAAACACAGAAAACGGGTGTGGGAGACAATTATACTATCATCTCCTTTGCATTGATACCATAAAAATATCTCGGTGAAATTTGCATTACGATTCATGCATGCACTATTCTGCACAGAGGATTAACCAATACACCAGGCTGTGCGATAATTATTTAACATACTGCGTCTGCTGCTTGCAAACAGCCGAACTAGAGCACGTGGTGCATTCCGAATCAGACTGTTGTCTGCTTTGTAGAAAGCGCACGAAACAACAGATATTCTTGCAGAAATTGTAGCTCATTAAACAATCAAACTGTTAACATGGGAAAGCCTATTGCGGTGCCGTGGTGGAGCAGAAGGGTCATTGATTACCACACACGTGACACACAAACACAAAAGCAACGTCCACAAAATATAAGATTAAAAATCATACTCGCTTCACACGCTTCGGTTAAGATGAAGTTCTTAAGTATTTCAACACTTGAACATAACGAATTCCTAACTCAACCTGCTTCCTATCACCTGAAATCCCCCTTAAGAGCTACGATCCGTACTCACCAAGCGTTTATCGAAGAGTGCCCCTTTCTCTTTCAAGATTACCTAGCTCCCCGTGCAGCGGAAGCTACCAGAGGGAGGGGTAGCCCTCCGTCACCAACCTCACACACAAAAGCAGCCTTCGACTAAGATGGGTATACCTCTCTGTTCAGGTATTGGAAACCTAAGCTGGTCATCCTGTGCTCTCCTTCGAACGAGAAGCAACGTCGTCTGCTCCCAGCAGACGATGACCAACTCAGCGTTTCCCACAAAACAAAACCGAAACCCCACATTAAAATACACATATAATCTTCAATACTCCTTATTTGAGTGCTCAGTCTTTCTGGAAGAGTTCATGAATTGAGCTAAAATCAGGTAGTAAAGCGAATAAGTTGTACCGAATTCGACAAGCGTCTTATGAAACGACTTCACAGGGACGTTTCAATGTGCACGATGGGGGCGCCAGTTGTTGTCCATGAAGACGAATGCCTCGCCACTATGCTGCCGATATGGTTGCGCTATCGGTCGGAGAATGGCATTCACGTGTCGTACAGCCGTTACAGCGCCTTCCGTGACCACCTGTGTTGCACGTCGGCCTCACATAATGCCACCCCAAAACATCAAAGAACCTCCATCTTGCTGCACTCGCTGGGCAATGTGTCTAAGGCGTTCAGCCTGACCGGGTTGCCTCCAAACAAGTCACGGACGATTGTCTGGTTGAAGGCAAATGCGACACTCATCGGTGAAGAGAACGTGACCCCAATCCTGAGCGGTCCATTCGGCATGTTGTTGGGCCCATATGTGCCACGCTGGAGGGTGTCGTGGTTGCAAAGATGGATCTTGCCTTGGACGTGGGTGGTGAAGTTGCGCATGATGCAGCCTATTGCGCACAGTCGTAACAAGACGTCCCGTGGCTGCATGAAAAGCATTATTCAACATGGTGGCGTTGCTGTCAGGGTTCCTCCGAGCCATAATCCGTTGATAGCGGTCATCCACTGGGCGGCCTGAGCGAGGCATGTCTCTCTGTGTCTTCCCCATGTCCGAACAACATCGCTTTGGTTCACTCCGAGACGCCTGGACGCTTCCCTTGTTGAAAGCCCTTCCTGGCACAAAGTAACGATGCAGACTCAATCGAACCGCGGTAATGACCTACCTCAAATTGTTCAGTGGAGCATCCTCTATGTCCTGTTAAATTTTTGCACGCTCTTACGGAAACACACTATATGAATCGTTGTAAATTTACTGTTGCAAATAATTGTAATATTACGTACTTGTAATGACCCTTGCTTTAATCCCTCTCTTACGTGGTTAACAGATAATCAAGTGTAAAAGTGAAGGGTGTTGCTGCATAAACCGCAATAACTAGCTTGCGCGAAATTTGCGCAGCCGTCATTGCGGTCATCTCACCGAGATAGCTATTCTGCTCTTTATTTAATTAAATGTAATTCCGATTGCCCAGTGCGAATTAAACTACCGCACTTGAAACATTATAAATTCACACGGTCGCAAAAATACGAAGACATGCGGGTTATTTCAAGATAATATTTTTGTCGTAGTAATTAATTTAAATCTGTAGACCTATCGTTAATTCAACTTGCCCAGTTCATATTACGGTGAGTTAAACTGTGTACGGAACTGAAAGAACCAGAGGCTGTAGACTGTTTCAGGGAGAGCATTAGGGAACGATTGACAAGAACATGGGAAAGAGATGCAATAGAAGAAGAATGGGTAGCTTTGAGAAATAAAACAGTGAAGGCAGAAGAGGATATAGGTAAAAAGATGAGGGCTAATAGAAATCCATGGCTAACAGAGGAGATATTGAATTTAATTGATTAAAGGAGAAAATATAAAAGTGGAGCAAATGAAGCAGGACTAAATGAAGCAGGCGAAAAGGAATATAAACGTATCAAAAATGTGATCAACAGGAAGTGCAAAATGGTTAAACAGGGATGGCGAGAGGACAAATGTAAGGTTGTAAAAGCATGTATCACTAGGGGTAAGATACGTACTGCCTCGCAGAAAAATTAAAGAGACCTTTCGAAAAAAGAGAACCATCTGTATGAATATCAAGAACTCATGCGGAAAACCAGTCGTAAGTAAAGAAGGGAAAGCAGGAAAGAGGAAGGAGTATATAGAGGGTCTCTACAAGGGCGATGTACGTATGGACAATATTATAGAAATGGAAGAGGATGTAGATGAAGATGAAATGGGAGATACGATACTGCGTGAAGAGTTTGACAGAGCACTGAAAGACCTGATTCGAAACAAGGCCCTGGGAGTAGACAACATTCCATTAGAACTACTGACAGCCTTGGGAGAGCCAGTCCTGAGAAAACTCTACCATCTGGTGAGCAAGATGTATGAAACAGGCGAAATACCCTCAGACTTCAAGAAGAATATAATAATTCCAATCCCAAAGAAAACAAGTGTTGACAGGTGTCAAAATTACCGAACTATCAGTTTAATAAGTCACAGTTGCAAGGTACAGGCGGGAACTCTTTACAGACAAATGGAAAAACTGGTAGAAGCCGACCTCGAGGAAGATCAGTTTGGATTCCGTAGAAATGTTGGAACACGCGAGGCAATACTGACCCTACGACTTATCTTAGAAGAAAGGTTAAGGAAAGGCAAACCTACGTTTACAGCATTTATAGACTTAGAGAAAGCTTTTATGTTCACGGGAATACTCTCTTTCAAATTGTGAAAGTGGCAGGGGTGAAATACACGGAGCGAAAGGCTATTTGCAGTTTGTACAGAAACCAGATGGCAGTCATAAGAGTCGAGGGACACGAAAGGGATGCAGAGGTTGAGAAGGGAGTGAGACAGGGTTGTAGCCTCTCCCCGATGTTATTCAATCTGTATATTGAGCAAGCAGTGAAGGAAACAAAGGAAAAATTTGTAGTAGGAATTTAAATGCATGGAGAAGAAATAAAAACTTTCAGGTTTACCGACGACATTGTAATTCTGTCAAAGACAGCAAAGGACCTGGAAGAGCAGTTGAACGGAATGGACAGTGTCTTGAAAGGAGGATATAAGATGAACATTAACAAAAGCAAAACGAGGAAAATGGAATGTAGTTGGATTAAATCAGGTGATGCTGATGGAATTACGTTAGGAAATGAGACACTTAAATAGCTAAATAACTGATGACTCGGGAAGTATGGAGATTGGCTATGTCAAGGAAAGCGTTTCTGAAGAAGAGAAATTTGTTAACATCGAGTACAGATTTTAGTGTCGGGACGTCTTTTCTGAAAAATGGTTCAAATGGCTCTGAGCACTATGGGACTCAACTGCTGCGGTCATTAGTCCCCTAGAACTTAGAACTAGTTAAACCTAACTAACCTAAGGACAGCACAAACATCCATGCCCGAGGCAGGATTCGAACCTGCGACCGTAGCGGTCTTGCGGTTCCAGACTGCAGCGCCTTTAACCGCACGGCCACTTCGGCCGGCGTCTTTTCTGAAAGTATTTGTATGGAGTGTAGCGATGTATGGAAGTGAAACATGGACGATAACTAATTTAGACAAGAAGCGAATAGAAGTTTTCGAAATATGGTTGTACAAAAGAATGCTGAAGATTGGATGGGTAGATCACGTAACTAATGACGAGGTATTGAACAGAATTGGGGAGTAAAAGGAATTTGTGGCACAACTTGACTAGAAGAAGGGATCGGTTGGCAGGACACGTTCTGAGGCATCATGGGATCACCAATTCAGCATTGGAGGGCAGCGCGGAGGGTAAAAATCGTAGAGGGAGACCAAGAGATGACTACACTAAGCAGATTCAGGAGGATGTAGGTTGCAGTACTTATTCGGAGATGAAGATGCTTGCACAGGATATAGTAGCATGTAATTTCATTTCAAAATATGTATATTTTATGATTGTTTGTTTTTCATCTAACCAAATGAGACGTATTCTGGGTGCACTCAGCCTCGTGATGCCAATTGAGGAGCTACTTGGCCGAATAGTAGCGGCTCCGGTCACAGAAAACCATCATAACGACCGGGAGAGCGGTGTGCTGACCCCACGCCCCTCCTATCCGCATCCTCAACTGAGGATGACACGGGGGTCGGATGGTCCCGATGGGCCACTTGTGGCCTGAAGACGGAGTGCTTGCTTAAATGAGACGTACGTATTAACACTAGAAGGCTATTAAAAAGTGAAAGGGAACGACATTTGTTGAAAATTAGCGAAGAAATTGGAGAAAGGTGTTTAAAATAAGGAAATGGCATGAAAGGATTATAATTGATAAATTTTTTGGAAGATTTCGTTATTAACAGCTAAATCACGAAGTAAGATAACACTCCACTCATTCTGCCTAATTATGGTTTCTGTAGCTGTAAAATTTTTTTACCTGAGGCTTTAAAAACAGAAAATTTGGTCAGTGCTACAATTTGTAATTACTTTGTAATTATTGTATACTTTGCAAAAGAAAGCTAAGAGATGAGAAACTTTTGCAGTTAAGTGCACGCAACTTGCAGTAGCGATTAGCATTTGTTTAAGACATAAGTATTTTGTCGTGTTGAGCTGCGCGCAGAGGAAGTATGCGAAGTGCTTAGAACTCAGCTGTATACGATAAGTAATAGATTCGTCAAACTGCATTGTACGGTACTACAGTGATACCCCGTCAGCAATTTAGAATGAGGGCTTCTTCACATACAGAAACGGCTTACCAATTGAAAAAACATGATAGCTGCGACAAGAAACTCACGTGTGGAACTGTTGCCAGGTATGTTGCTACAGACCCATGGTGGAAAATAATATTACAAAAACTAGAGACTATGGCTAATGACATGACTATCATGAAACAAAATTTGAACAGGACGGAAAATAGTTTGTCCAAAATGAAAAACAGGATGTCCACTATAAAACAACAAACTAATAACTTGATTCGAAACTGTGATTATATACAAAAACAAGACAGTGTAACTGATGACTTTACTACCGCAGTTCAGAAACGAGACAATATGGTTAACGAATACAATGATTTAACTTGTCGCAACATGAGCGTTACCGAACTGAATGAAGAGCAATCTGAACAGTTCACTAAAAAAAAATGCAATGAACAGACGCTTCTATGCAGATGATCAAAATCGACTTAGACCAAATGCAAGAAACGTTAAAACAAGATTTGCCTAAATAGCAAGAAAATGTCCAAAACCCCCTTAATCATCATACAGGTTACTTGGAGTAAGAATTAAACGCGGTAAGGCAACAGGTTAGGAGTGACACATCCCAGGCAGCCCAGGTAACACGACTGTCACAGTCCAGTCCCTAATGAAAATGCTTAAGTTGATGACTTGCGTTCTAGTCATCTGTAGCCACAGAACCAAACAACTAGGAGCATGCGGGCAGAGCCAACTCTTTTTGTCGTTCTGCCGGACAGAACCTACGCAGATACAAACAGTTTGAGCTGTTCAGATTTTTGACAAACGATAATAATAATGATAATAAGAATGACAAAAATTACAATAACAGTTACGACGTGGGTCATTTCTCGCAGCCGCATACAGAAGTTGATTAGCGCGCTACATTACCAGACGGAAATGTTCAGTGAGGATACGTTAGACACACCACGCTCCTTGTATCAGTAAAATGAGTTTGAAGAAAAAAGCCAAACGGTTACCATCCTCCAGATTATGACACAATACACTGAACATGTCATATTACACGTGCTATGACGCATTACACAAACAGAATGTGTGGGGGCAATTTAATTCAAAGTCAGTTATTTGTTAGCATATCTCATTACCAACAAGATTAAAGGACTTTATCCACAGCGAGAGCTTAAGAAATATCTTCCCTAAGCACACCTAAGCCAATAAAAGGTGAAAAGCAAACGACAGGCTCAGGAACTGCACTTTAACTGTCCAGTTCGTCAATACTGAATACATTACAACTCTGAACTACTGTAAAGTAGAAGCGAACAGCTATACAGTGAATTTCACTATGTTAGTAACAATGTGTTTTCATAAGTAACTAGGATACATTGTTGTCCATTAGGTACACAATTAATGTGGCTGGTAAGGATGTGATCTTTTTGGATATGTTTGTAAAAGGGAATCGTAGTTAAATGACACGGCCCAAATAAGTATTTAAGTGCAGATTGGTCGGGGAGTATGGAATTTTTAGAGGAGACTAAAGAATCGACCTTCCAAAAGGACTGGGATTTAATTGCTGGGCAAGTGAACAAATACGTACGAATTTTTGTAAGATATGTATGAGACAGAGCATATGCCACCTTATCTAAGACACAAAGAATGAAAAATTTTATTATCTGTATTAGCTAAAGATTAAATAGCTGTGTTCTCAGAGATCTGAATGAATGAATGAATGGGTAATGCAGTGGCGAACACCTCCGGAAATATAAATTTAACTTTGCTAAGTAGAAGAATAAGTATGTATACTCCAGCCTGAAGCCTTAGCTGTAAACTTTCGAGCACTGTCCTGCTCGCAGTGTTTTTGTGCAAATACTCACCTCATGACAGCGTAAGGTGCCAAGTACTACAGAAACCATTTAACTTATGGAATACAATCTGATTAGTCATCTGGCGGTTTATTTCTTTAATACGTCATGTAGATGACTGGGAGCTGTAAAAGCAATCTCAAAGAAATTTCACCCGCAACTATTTGCGTTAGTAGTGTACATATAATGTAAAAAGACTTTCGTCACTCAGAGCGATCTGTGCTAAACCGTGAACGATATAACTACGGAATACTTTATCGCGAATTCAAAATTACCACATTCTAGTCAAAATCTTGACTACAATATGGTCTGATGAAAAATATATATAAAGATCAGTTGGTTGGGTAATCCAGCCTTCAGCCCTGTAGTCTATGAAGCTGCTGATAAGAAGATTATCAATTAGTGTAATTTAGTAAATAGTATTAAAATGCTTGATATGTTTCACATGCGTCTCTGATTCGAATTTTAGAGAGAGTGCGAAGTTTTGAGCAGCACATGATAAATGATTATTTTTCTTACTTTCCTGAATTTTTGTAAATGTGTACGTACCTATTTATAATTAGTGAGTAGCTTCATACCAAAATAGTTATTAAGACATTATCTGATCTATGAGTAAATTAAGGAACAAAGTTATAGCTTTAAAATGCCATGTAGAGATAACCAGACAAATAAGGAATGTATACATGTATGGCACCCGCGGCCAAGTAAGTGAACGAGAAGTACTAGAGAATTCAAATAAATAAATTTTGCTTCTGCTGTGTCCTTGCGTAAAGTCCGCAGTTAGGGTTTTCATATGCTTATCATGAATTGTTTCGTGGATAAGAAATCTATTACGCTTTTTGTCTTTTAATAAAGGAATGAGTGGTATTGTCTTGTTAAATGTGATTAACGAGAATACTACATGTACAAAACTGTGTTCTCGTTTGAACGGGAAAGAGACCCAAAATATTATCAGTTACATTAGTCGAATCATTTCCCCACACAGATGAAGACAGTTACAACTAAATAAAAATTTGTAGTGCAGTATAAACGCATCAGGTGAATTCTTAGGTGAATGGTAATTAAACTTCTCGTGGTGAGGCCTAAAATTATAAAATATTCCGTAAGTAAGGCTCAAGGAGCAAGGAATAAAACTTATTTTATCAAGTCAAAGCAATTATAAATAAGCAAGAGTCTAGCTCTTTTACATTAGGAACAGTGGAATGCCAAACTTGACGATTTCTTCACGACTTTTCGGTCTCTGTAAAAGTGGTCTTCACGAAAATGGCTCTAGCACCTCAACCAAGTTACAGGTGAGCCTGAAACTTTGCATAAGTTGATGTAAGGCCCTCAGGTACATCCTGTACAAATTTCATCAAAATTGAAGATGGTCGAGCTGGGATCATCTTCTGAACTGGGACACTTGACATGGAATAACCTATTTGTTAAATATCCATTTAGAAATGTTTGTGGTAAGTAAAAATACGACTGCGGTAAGTGATTAGTTAAAGTAACTGTGTCATCTGCTGAATAACCTACGTGAAACTGGGTTGAACTTACCAGTGCTTAGATGTGAAGGCAAACAGCAATTCCAGTCACAAAAGGAATCATCTCTTCTCAATTCAGTAAAACTGCCGGCAACGCGCACACATCCACTGACTCCACGCGACGTGCAGTCACCGGTTACTCGCCAGCGCGGCTCGACTCAAAACTGTTGCACGTCCGCCGAGTTAGCCTTAAACTCAATTGTCGTCGGTATGCTACTTCCGACGCCTACATTCTTAACGTTGTAAACCGATATCAAGTGTTTCAAAGTCGACAAAGTGAAGCAAACGATGCATAGACACTCTATATGCTGTGCCTGTTTTCATTTGTTCCTAGACTGGTCCGTGACTGATAAAGACGATTAAAAAAAGAACTTTCTATGGTCTTACATAAAGGAATTGTGCTGCAGCAAAAACTGTTGTGGTCATACTGAAATATTACGGCCTCAAGTTATACTCACGAGAATTTCTTACAAATAAATAGTGATACAAGTAACAACGATTATTACCAGACTGAGAGGAAGCAAATTAACTGTACCCTGGTATTTCTCTTGTTGCGCACGTAGGTATTTCGTGCGCGCAGCTATACTAATACGGGTCTGTCTACCTTTTTATATAATGCACCGAATGTGGACGTTTTAATCTCCGTGGAACCCGGTCCTGAGAGGTATCGTGTCCATTAATTCCGAGTAGCCTTAGCGGACGCTTCTGACCACGATGGCGGCTCCTGGGTCACGACGCCATCGCGTCTGCAGTCCTACACACCTTGTCTGTCGCTTGCAGTGCCCATGTCGCCAGTTCTATCCAGCTTAGACTCTTAATTAAATCTTTAATAAACAAAATAACTGATCCATGTTTGTCCAAACGTTTTAAAGAAAATACTATAAATTAAATTTAATCATTTGTGTCTTCATATTACGAGTCAAATAACCAGAAAAACTAAGTGTAATGAATAGTTATTCTCTGTGATGACTACTCAACTGCTGTCACTTTATGAAATTTATAACTGTTGAACGTTACAATTCAACATGATGAAAGATAATGTTACGTGTTATCTATGTGTATTTGCAATGTGTTCGTTTGATAACGAGAATAGTGAAAACTTTATTTCTGCCTACAGATGTACACACATTTGAGTTCTATGAGCTATTTAAGGTACTGAATCAGTGAATGACTTTCCAATTTGATTTCTTCAAGTAAATATTATTTCCTTGCCTCAGTCAAAGGGGGCAGTAAAGCGACATGTATATGTATGCATGTAAGTACGAGTAATCTCCAGAACTGACTGAACACTGAGTAATTAATGACAAAGAAAGGTGCCTTATTTGTAAATCATAAATCCATATTGTCTCAAATGGAGGAAGTCGACTTTATTTCTTTGAAGTGTTGTTCACCATTTCTCTGTCTTTCTTCTCATGTGAGTTCCCTTGATACCCCTTGCTCCCCCTTGCGGTGTGTGTTAAAATGTATGTATCGTTGGAAATGTATTAGCGCGAGTAATTATCTGTCATGTTCCAGTAATGACTCTTTTTTATTATCTTGTATCATTAAGCGCTCTCTCATGTTATTAACAGATTACCAATTGGAAAAGCGAGAGAGCGGTGTTGTATAAACCACAATATCTGTCTTGGGCGAAAATACGAATCCAAGGCAGTAATTCCGAGAGAGAGTAGTATTTCGTGTCCTCCTATCTTTACGTCCGCAGATCTCTTGCCAGTTTAATTCGCTCGCGTCTCATTACGGTGAGTTAAACGCCGGGCAGCGCGTGGGGACAGCTGGCACCAGTGGCAGTTGGTTCTGAGTGGCCTGTCTGGAGGAATCGCATAGAGGCCGTTACGTGCAAGTCTCCACACGGCATTTTTAGTCTTTTATTTTCAAATAATGTGCATTTCTCCGCCGTTGAATTTCATGGAGAACTTGATGAAAACTTTGAGGTATGGAGATGATATTGCACTTCTGTCAGAGACAGGAAAGGCCGTTTGTATGCAGAACGCTCAATTGCGAGCTAGCTGTACTCAGAAAGTTACACTGAAGTGTCAGTGTCGTCGTAACTGCCGTCTGCTTCACGTCTGCTGTGCAGCGAGCTACGTTAATTTAAATATTAATTGTATTCTTCTTACTTGTCACTTTTTCTTCCGTGTGTTTTTGCTTTTAGGAAGCATTAATTGTCGAGTGCTAGTAATAGTGTTCCACAGATTTCGTGTTTGTTTTGAATACAGTCAGAGAGAGTCCCTTTAGTCAGCCATAGTGCCAGTAGTGCTAGTGTTTGTTTTCAATGCAGTCCAGAGACAGGTAGTGCTATTTTTATTGTTTTCTACAAGAAGTGTTTAGTGACCACAGTTTAGTCAACTATCAGCTGCCTTTAGTGAATTAGCAGTCTAGTTAAAAGTTGATTACTTAACTCTCTCTACAGTAAATTGTTGGTTTCTTAGGATGGATAGGATGTGTGACTGCTGTGTACTGACGCAGGAGGAGCTGGCCACTGTTCGCGAACAGCTGAGCGTGTTGATGGCCGCGGTCAGCCGTCTTCAGGCTGCTGCCTCGGAGTGTAGCGGCAGTGGGGAGTCTGGTGCGTCGCATGGTACACCCCAGGTGTTACATGCTTCACCCACTGTCCCTGCTGTCGACACATCTTCGCGGGTACCGGGCGCGGTTGGGCCACCCTCTCCCCAAGGGGAGTGGCGGGTTCGGCGGCGTTCGCGGCGCACGACGCGGAGGATTAATGTGGAGGCTGGCTGTGTGGCATCGCCCGCTCTGCCTGTGAGTGGACATGTGGCTGCTCCTTCAGCAAGGTCCGAGCAGGCACACGGGGGGAGGGGTTTATTAGTTATTGGGAGCTCCAACGTTAGGCGGGTGATGGAGCCCCTTAGGGAAATAGCGGAAAGGTCGGAGAAGAAGGCCAGTGTTCACTCTGTCTGCTTGCCGGGGGGTCTCCTCCGAGATATGGAGCAGGCCCTGCCGGCGGCGATAGAGAGCACTGGGTGCACCCGACTGCAAACTGTTGCTCATGTTGGCACCAATGACTCCTGCCGTCTGGCTCACTCTGTTCATCCAGGTGGTTGGCGAAATTGGTGAAGGCGGAAAGCCTCGCTCGCAGGGTGGAGTCTGAGCTAACTATTTGTAGTATCGTTCCCAGAGCCGATCGTGTTCCTCTGGCTTGGAGCTGAGTGGAAGGCTTAAACCAGCGGCTCAGACGATTCTGCAAAGATCTCGGGTGCAAATTTGTCGACCTCCGCTATCGGGTGGAGAAATGTAGGCTCCCCCTGAATAGGTCAGGCGTGCACTACACGCCGGAAGCGGCTACAAGGGTAGTGGAGTACGTGTGGAGTGCACATGTGGGTTTTTTAGGTTAGAGAATTCCCTCCCTAGGCCCGACAAGACGCCTCCTGAGACGCGGCAAGGTAGGAGTAGGCAAAATGCAACAGGGAATAACAATATTAATGTGCTAATAGTAAACTGCAGGAGCGTCTATAGAAAGGTCCCAGAACCGCTCTCATTAATAAATGGTCACAACGTCCATATAGTACTAGGGACAGAAAGTTGGCTGAAACCAGACGTAAACAGTAATGAAATCCTAAACTCAGATTGGAATGTATACCGCAGAGACAGGCTGGACAGTGAAGGGGGAGGCGTGTTTATAGCGATAAGGAGTGCAATAGTATCGAAGGATATTGACGGAGATCCGAATTGTGAAATAATTTGGGTGAAGGTCACGGTTAAAGCAGGCTCAGACATGGTAATTGGATGTCTCTATAGGCCCCCTGGCTCAGCAGCTGTTGTGGCTGAGCACCTGAAGGATAATTTGGAAAATATTTCGAGTAGATTTCCCCACCATGTTATAGTTCTGGGTGGAGATTTTAATTTGCCGGATATAGACTGGGAGACTCAAACGTTCATAACGGGTGGCAGGGACAAATATTCCAGTGAAATTTTTTTAAGTGCTTTATCTGAAAACTACCTTGAGCAGTTAAACAGAGAACCGACTCGTGGCGATAACATTTTAGACCTTCTGCTGACAAACAGACCCGAACTATTTGAAACAGTTAACACAGAACAGGGAATCAGTGATGATAAAGCGGTTACTGCATCGATGATTTCAGCCGTAAATAGAAATATTAAAAAAGGTAGGAAGATTTTTCTGTTTAGCAAAAGTGACAAAAAGCAGATTTCAGAGTACCTGACGGCTCAACACAAAAGTTTGTTCTCAAGTACAGATAGTGTTGAGGATCAGTGGACAAAGTTCAAAACCATCGTACAATATGCGTTAGATGAGTATGTGCCAAGCAAGATCGTAAGAGATGGAAAAGAGCCACCGTGGTACAACAACCGAGTTAGAAAACTGCTGCGGAAGCAAAGGCAACTTCGCAGCAAACATAAACGTAGCCAAAGCCTTGCAGACAAACAAAAATTACGCGAAGCAAAATGTAATGTGAGGAGGGCTATGCGAGAGGCGTTCAATGAATTCCAAAGTAAAGTTCTGTGTATTGACTTGGCAGAAAATCCTAAGAAATATTGGTCTTCTGTCAAAGCGGTAGGTGGATCAAAACAAAATGTCCAGACACTCTGTGACCAAAATGGTACTGAAACATAGGATGACAGACTAAAGGCCGAAATACTAAATGTCTTTTTCCAAAGCTGTTTCACATAGGAAGACTGCACTGTAGTTCCTTCTCTAGATTGTCGCACAGATCACAAAATGGTAGATATCGAAATAGACGACAGAGGGATAGAGAAACAATTAAAATTGCACAAAAGAGGAAAGGCCGCTGGACCTGATGGGATACCAGTTCGATTTTACACAGAGTACGCGAAGGAACTTGCCCCCCTTCTTGCAGCGGTGTACCGTAGGTCTCTAGAAGAGCGTAGCGTTGCAAAGGATTGGAAAAGGCCACAGGTCATCCCCTATTTCAAGAAGGGACGTCGAACAGATGTGCAGAACTGTAGACCTATATCTCTAACGTCGATCAGTTGTAGAATTTTGGAACACGTGTTATGTTCGAGTATAATGACTTTTCTGGAGACTAGAAATCTACTCTGTAGGAATCACCATTGGTTTCGAAAAAGACGATCGTGTGAAACCCAACTCGCGCTATTCGTCCACGAGACTCAGAGGGCCATAGACACGGGTTCACAGGTAGATGCCGTGTTTCTCGACTTCCGCAAGGCGTTCGATACAGTTCCCCACAGTCGTTTAATGAACAAAGTAAGAGCATATGGACTATCAGACCAATTGTGTGATTGGATTGAAGAGTACCTAGATAACATAACGCAGCAAGTAATTCTCAATGGAGAGAAGTCTTCCGAAGTAAGAGTGATTCCAGATGTGCCGCAGGGGAGTGTCGTAGGATCGTTGCTATTCACAATATACATAAATGACCTTGTGGACAACATCGGAAGTTCACTGAGGCTTTTTGCGGATGATGCTGTGGTATGTCGAGAGGTTGTAACAATGGAAAATTGCACTGAAATGCAGGAGGATCTGCAGCGAATTGACGAATGATGCAGGGAATGGCAATTGAATCTCAATGTAGACAAGTGTAATGTGCTGCGAATACATAGAAAGAAAGCTCCCTTATCATTTAGCTACAATATAACAGGTCAGCAACTGGAAGAGTTAATTCCATAAATTATCTGGGAGTAGGCATTAGGAGTGATTTAAAATGGAATGACCATATAAAATTAATCGTCGGTAAAGCAGATGCCAGACTGAGATTCATTGGAAGGATCCTAAGGAAATGCAGTCCAAAAACAAAGGAAGTAGGTTACAGTACGCTTGTTCGCCCACTGCTTGAATACTGCTCAGCAGTGTGGGATCCGTATCAGACAGGATTGATAGAAGAGATAGAGAAGATCCAACGGAGAGCAGCGCGCTTCGTTAAAGGATCATTTAGTAATCGCGGAAGTTTTCGGAGATGATAGATAAACTCCAGTGGAAGACTCTGCAGGAGAGACGCTCAGTAGCTCGGTACGGGCTTTTGTTGTAGTTTCGAGAACATACCTTCACCGAGGAGTCAGGTAAAATGGTTCAAATGGCTCTGACCACTATGGGACTCAACTGCTGAGGTCATCAGTCCCCTAGAACTTAGAACTACTTAAACCTAACTAACCTAAGGACATCAGACACATCCATGCCCGAGGCAGGATTCGAACCTGCGACCGTAGCGGTCGCGCAGTTCCAGACTGTAGCGACTAGAACCGCTCGGCCACACTGGCCGGCTCCGGTAGTATATTGCTCCCTTCCACGTATATCTGGCGAAGAGACCATGAGGATAAAATCAGAGAGATTATAGCCCACACAGAGGCATACCGACAATCTTTCTTTCCGCGAACAATATGAGACTGGAATAGAAGGGAGAACCGATAGAGGTACTCAAGGTACCCTCCGCCACACACCGTCAGATGGCTTGCGGAGTATGGATGTATATGTAGATGTAGATGTAGAAGTCCAAACTTGAGCAGCTTCATCAAACAGGTTCTATTAAACGGAAGTATGTTAGACAGCCAACAGAAGGCAGGCTGTCCAGAGCAGCGAGTGCTCAATGTTGTGACCTACCCAGACAGAAAGGTCAGACTCGACTCTCCCAAGAGCACCTGTACAAGCCGGACACAGAACATTACTGCCACCCACGACAGTGGCCGTGGTTAAACGTGCCATTCAGCAACTTCATCACTGGTGCAAAATTCCACTCTATCGCTGAAGCAGTACTATTCCACAAATGGAAATACTTGGCGCCAATTTCTGCGCCGATTTTGCTACGTCATGGAGCTATTCCCCGAGCAAGACTATCAATAGTTGTTCTTTTAAAAATTGGCTCTGAGCACTATGGGACTTAACTTCTGAGGTCATCAGTCCCCTAGAACTTAAAACTACTTAAACCAAACTAACCTAAGGACATCACACCCACATCCATGCCCGAGGCAGTATTCGAACCTGCTACCGTAGCGGTCACGTGGTTTCAGACTGTAGCGCTAGAACCGCACGGCCACTCCGGCCGGCCTGTTCTTTTACAGAAAACGCTGGAATTTGCCCACCAAGACTGCCTGCGAACTCACGCCGTTCCCACGCCTCGCTCGTGGCCCCACCAGAAGCTGTGTTTACCAACTTTCCTTCGACCTAACGGGACACCTCACCCCAGGCGCTCCTTCAGTCCTTGAGTGGGCGTGTCGGTCCGTTCGGCGCCCGGGCAGCCTCCACTCCAGTCCCTCACACTAGCTGACACAACCCTTCCATCTCCAGCAGAACACTCCTGTCTCTGCAGACCACACAGGCGACGAGAGACGCAGCATGGGAAGAAACAGAAACTCTTCACCACATGCAATTAGAGGTGAAACATTCATATCTTCCGAGTTCTCAATACTAGCCTTGAAATGACCATTCTCGGCTAAACGTCCCCAAATCGAATTACTAAGAGTAAGATGTAACTATGAGAGGAGCAGGTCACTGTGTACATCGGAAAGGCATGCCACCTCTCAAGTACTAAAAGTGAAAATTCCAACAAAAGAAATTGTCTCCCAAACAGGGCTATTATGAGATTGCAGCTTCTGTTTACTCATCTAACCTACCCTGATCCTTACGATTTCGAAGTAGCCGAATACTACACTACTGGCCATTAAAACTGCTACACCACGAAGATGACGTGCTACAGACGCGAAATTTAACCGACAGGAAGAAGATGCTGTGATATGCAAATGATTAGCTTTTCAGAGCATTGACACAAGGTTGGCGACGGTGGCGACACCTACAACGTGCTGATATGAGGATAGTTTCCAACCGATTTCTCATACACAAACAGCAGTTGACCGGCGTTGCCTGGTGAAACGTTGTTGTGATGCCTCGTGTAAGGAGGAGAAATACGTACCATCAAGTTTCCGACTTTGATAAAGGTTGGATTGTAGCCTATTGCGATTGCGGTTTATCGTATCGCGACATTGCTGCTCGCTTTGGGCGAGATCCAATGACTGTTAGCAGAATATGGAATCGGTGGCTTCAGGAGGGTAATACGGAACGCCGTGCTGGATCCCAACGGCCTCGTATCACAGGCATCTTATCCGCATGGCTGTAACGGATCGTGCAGCCACGTCTCGATCCCTGACTCAACAGATGGGGACGTTTTGCAAGACGAGAACCATCTGCACGAACAGTTCGACGACGTTTGCAGCAGCATGGACTATCGGCTCGGAGACCATGGCTGCGGTTACACTTGATGCTGCATCACAGACAAGAGCGCCTGCGATGGTGTACTGAATGACGAACCAAGGTGCACGAATGGCAAAACGTCATTTTTTCGGATGAATCCAGGTTCTGTTTGCAACATCATGATGGTCGCATGCGTGTTTGGCGACCTCGCGGTGATCACACGTTGGAAACGTGGCGTATGAACCGGCGTGATGGTATGGGGTGCCATTGGTTACACGTCTCGGTCACCTCTTGTTGGCATTAACGGCACTTTAACAGTGGACGTTACATTTCAGATGTGTTACGACCCGTGGCTCTACCCTTCATTCGATCCCTGCAAAACCCTACATTTCAGCAGGATACTGCACGATCGCACGTTGCAGGTCCTGTACGGGCCTTTCTGGATACAGAAAATGTTCGACTGCTGCCCTAGCCAGCACATTCTCCAGATCTCTTACCAACTGAAAACGCCTGGTCAATGGTGGCCGAGGAACTGGCTCATCACAATACGCCAGTCACTACTCTTGATGAACTGTGGTATCGTGTTGAAGCTGCATGGGCAGCTTTACCTGAACACGCCATCCAAGCTCTGTTTGACTCAATGCCCAGGCGTATCAAGGCGGTTATTACGGCCAGAGGTGGTTGTTGTGGGTACTGATTTCTCAGGATCTCCTAAGCGACGGCGTTACGCCAGGTTACTGGGAGGGCCTTACGTTGGCACGGTACCCTTCTACGCGTCGACGTTGTAGCCAACTTGCTGCTGCATCAATGACCTCCCCATCATCGACGAACTGCTTTCCGCGCATTACACCCTTCATTGGACTAAAGAGATGGAATCGGAAGGTGCGAGATCCAGACTGTAGGTTGGATGAGGAAGAGGACAAGTTGTTTTCTATTTTTTTGCGGCGACGAAAACGCTGAAGTCGTTTCTTCAGTTTCGTGAGGGTAGCACAATCCATTTTAGAATCGATCGTTGCAACATGAGGGAGGACCTCGAGCAGAATAACCCCTTCAGAGTCCCAGAAGACCGCCGTCGTGTCTTTATTTGCTGAGAGTGCGGCTTTATTTGGAGGAGACGTGATGTGCCGACACTCCGTGCATTGTTTATTTGTTTGCGGTTCGAAGTGACGAAGCCACGATCATCGCCTGTGGGGATGTTCGACAAAACTCTCTCTCGAGGAGCCTCGTAACGCGCGACCAGTTCAGCGCAGGTGGTCGGTCCTTCGCCTCTCTTTGCGGTCTCCTGTCAGGTGGCAGGGAACCCAGAAGGCGCGCGCGCGCGCACACACACACACACACACACACACACACACACACACACACACACACACACCTCTGAGTACCCCAACTGGTGGACGAGGCGTCCAGTTGAGCAGCGAGGTGTTTCTTTGCGATCTGTCCATCACCTCCAGTGAGGGTGTCCGCACGTTCCAACTCTGCAAGTGCCACGGCTGTGAGCGGCCTGCCGGCGCCCGAGTTTCCCGCCAAAAGAGACGGAGAGCGCTCTGCCTGGGACTCACCTCCGTCTCAAACGTCATTTTGAAGGCTGCCTAATGCGCCGTCACCTTCCGCAACTTCATGAAAGTATAAGGGCTGATGCGGAAACATTCCACGATGTCCGTCAACAAATTCAGCTCAACTGAAATTAGCCGAAAACAAAACGTGTTACGTTACGTATTGTAAACCTCCGAATTTTCCAGATAAGTAGATCATACGGAGATAAATTTCGTTACCGTCGTACAAAGGGCGTTCAAAAAGTTTTGTACAGTCGTCCATAATTTTTTAATTTTTTGCAGGAGGAGAATGAAATTTTTTGTGAACATACTTGGAATATTTAGCTATACATTCAGCCTACCCAATGTAGCGTCCATCAGCTGTGACGCATCTGGCCCAACGTTCTTTCCATAATGTAAATGCACTTTGGTAAAATTCTGGACGGTCTAAGGAGCTGCAGTCATAGATTGTGCGGCTGGTCCTGGCGGAGGTTCGAGTCTTCCGTCGGGCATGGGTGTGTGTGTTTGTCCTTAGGATAATTTAGGTTAAGTAGTGTGTAAGCTTAGGGACTGATGACCTTACCAGTTAAGTCCCATAAGATTTCACACACATTTGAACATTTTTTTAAAATTCTCGGGATTGACTTTGTAAGTAGGCTGTTTAGGTTTTTATGTTGGTAACGCTACGTAGCGCTCTGTATGAAAATCACTGACTGCTGTGTGCAGTCTGTGGATGGTTTGCATTGTTGCATTGTTCGCTATTGTAATGTCGGGCAGTTGGATGTGAACAGCGCGTAGCGTTGCGCAGTTGGAGGTGAGCCGCCAGCAGTGGTGGATGTGGGGAGAGAGACGGCAGAATTTTAAGAGCGGACGATCTGGACGTGTGTCTGCCAGAAAGAGTAAATTTGTAAGACTGGATTTCATGAACTGATATATATACAGGGTGTCCCAGCTATCTTGTCCACCCAAAATATCTCTGGAACAATAACAGCTATTGGAAAACGACTTTCACCGGTATCAATGTAGGGCTGGGGCCCATGAATGTACATATTTGGAAACATTCTAAAACGAAAGCATATGTGTTTTTTAACACAAACTTATGTTTTTTTGAATGGACCTCCTATATTTTTTCTTCAGCAATCCGTAGCATGACAAAGCACATACACAATGGCGTTGATTGCGTCGCAATATTCCCATTACATCCCGAGATATTGAGACGCGAAGTTGACGCTTGAAACACCCGACATGCACTGCCAGCGCACGTCCTGAGGCTCAGGCGTGAACCCCATGCTGCCCGTAATCGCGATGTGATTGACATGTGTAATCGCAACTCCGTAGTTATCAAGAGGTCGGAAACGAATAATGCGGTCTGCTGCCGTCAACTCTCATAAGCACATAATGGTTTCCCTCTTGCACGTTTTACGTATCTACGTACACAATATGAACCAGTACCGATCGGTGTACATCCGTCAGGTTGTCTTATTTATCCTGCACACCCAAAATAAGGTTTATCTAATGCGTTATATGACCCATTGTGCCTGTTGCAAGTTTCTACAAAGGGCCATTCATTTTACCCAGCGATGTGAAGAAACATTTGTTTGCAACAATTTGTCATTTAACGCGTTAGATAAACATAACATTGATAATTATGTGATAATAAAACTAATTGGTTAAACATGTTTACATTCATCTTCTATGTCCTACCTGAACTTTCCAAATCAAAACATTTTTACCTAAACAACGGTAAAACTTTTAGTCCACTTGCTCGTTTCACTAAAACCATCAACATGAATTTTACTATTACGAGTGAATGATTAACTGTCACTTGCGCTAGATCTACAGTAAAGTAAAGTTTTAACGTTGAACGGCATTACCTTTTTAGTAACGGATTAAGCGAAGTTAACTTTGTGACTAACGTTGCGGTACACAGATATGTTACAGAACCGCATCCCCCCTAGCCTATGGGATAAATACCTGCTGGAATGTACGACGTTAATGCAGGATGGCAGCAGACCGTATTATTCGTTTCGGACCTCTTGATAAGTATGGAAGTGTGATTACGCATGTCAATCACATCGCGATTACGGGCAGCATGGGGTTCACGCCTGAGCCTCAGGACGTGCGCTGGCAGTGCATGTCGGGTGTTTCAAGCGTCAACTTCGCGTCTCAATATCTCGGGATGTAATGGGAATATTGCGATGCAATCAACGCTGTTGTATATGTGCTTTGTCATGCTATGGATTGCTGAAGAAAAAATATAGGAGGTCCATTTAAAAAAACGTAAGTTTGTGTTAAAAAACACATATGCTTTCGTTTTAGAATGTTTCCAAATATGTACATTCATGGGCCCCAGCCCTACATTGATATTGGTGAAAGTCGTTTTCCAATAGCTGCTATTGTTCCAGAGATATTTTGGGTGGACAAGATAGCTGGGACACCCTGTATGTATATATATATATATATATATATATATATATATATATATATATATATATTATGACTTTGGAACACTATTAAGGTAAATACATTGTTTGTTCTCTATCAAAATCTTTCATTTGCTAACTATGCCTATCTGTAGTTAGTGACTTCAGTAGTCAGAATCTCACTGCCGTCCATGGTCTACCGCATCGTGGATTGTCCAGTAAAGATAAATGACACTCTTTAAACCTCTGCAGCCACCGCTGGATACTGCTGTGATCCACTGTGTCCTCCCCATAAGCAGGGAGCAACTTCCTGCGAAACGATGCGGCAGATTCATCGCCGGTGTTGAACTCCATCACCGACCGTTGTCGCAACATGACATCTACTCCACAGTCCATTATGGCTCACCTGTAAATAAAAGAAAATACTTTTATACACCAGCTTATAGCTAAATGTTCCAAGTATGTTCACAAAAAATTTCGTTCTCCTCCTGCAAAAAATAAAAAATTAGAGACGACTGTGCAAAACTTTTTGAACGCTCTTTCTACAACAACTGTTAGCTTGGACAAAGAATTACAGATTGACTATCCTCAAACTCGTCTAGAACAAGAGTTGTCTAAATCATTTACTTCCTCGAATAGTTCTCATTACGGCGACTAATGTGTTCCATCATTTCTGGCTCCCTTAGTCGCAACCTGTAGCATTTAAAGAAACTCGTTGGCATGTATCGCGCGCTACAGCGTAACAATTCTGTAACTGTTCCCAATAAATAAAAGAAAAAGTAAATAATGTTCAGCACTCTTCTGTAGGACCGCGTTTCAAAATTTTCTGTTCTCTTCCTTCCTGATCTGCTTATCGTCCACGTCTCACTCACGTAAAATGGTTGCATTGCAGTCAAATATCTTCAGAAACGGTTTAATCAGTTTCAACACTCTCAGTACCGTCCCAATACTAGTCCATGTCCGCAGAACCCAGGCAATTTTAGCTGTGTAAAAAAATTTACACCTTGGAAAATATCGAACATATAAATACAAAATTAGCGCTAGCCCATTTTGCCTCCTTTGATATTCAACTACGAACAATATCCTGTCTGGTATAACACAAACAAATTAAGTTACAATAGATGACATTTTTTTCGTAAAATTAAAAAGTCATAGAATCATATAGGTACAGTAGATGAGTTCATAAATACTTAATGATCAGTGCTCAATAGCGTATTTAAATACAACAGCAGTTTCTACATGGATTTATTCTGCATTTTCGTATGAAATATTTTAAAACAGGGTTCCGTACACAACGTCAGAGAGCACCGTTCGCACTGGCAACGTGTCTCCTTGCGGGACGCTTTCTCACTTTCTTCTTTCCCTGATTTTGAAGAACAAACATTATACACACAGGAGGCATATTTTTAGGTTGTGGGTGGTAAATGTTGCAGGAAATATGTCTGTGTGCGTCAGCAAACAGGTCCGTTTTGGTTATTTGGAGCTGCTGGCAAGACTGGTAATGAATTCAGCCATTGTCATTTTCTTGGTCTGAAATGTACTGTGTGACCAAAATGCGTTCGACACTGCATGTAAATGAAATCCAGTTTCTGCCGAAATTTTAAAGTTCTGTGTTTGAACACATTGTACTGCCGTCGCCTTCAAAGGCGCCTGTGTCTCCCTAATCATCTTCACCATCTATAGCATCGACAGTATTTCCAAAATTTAGCAAATTGGCAAGTTCCTCATCAGAGACACCACGGCGCGCCTTTTCCCTTACACAAAGTACCAATAATGTGCTTTTTTATATTAAAAAACTAAAAACCTGCCTCGATTGCGAAAAAAGCACCTAGTGTTAAGTGTTAGCCTAGGTTTCGGCGTAGATAACTACACCTTAAGGCAATCGAGGCGGGTTTTTAGTTTTTTAATATATTAACCAACGATTGCCGATGCTCTGCGATGTTGAAGGTTCTTAAAAAATGTGCTTTCTCCACAGGCGAAAACAATGACTCATATCGAACGAAACACAGCAAAAACACGACGCACATTCAGGCCATCTATTTGTGCAGCTAATAAATAACAATATAAACATCGAATATCGATAGTCAGAAGTGCGAAAAGAAAGGGAAGCGCTTTTTAATCAACAAAATATGCTGGCCCATACAACGTATGGCCTTGGCCCTTTTGGAAGGGATCACGGCCCGTACAATATACCTGCTTGGCGCTGAGAAAGTTAAATTAACCGCTGTCTTGTCGAAAGTAAAATTTATATTCAATATTAACGAATTCCTTTTTTCCGGACGTGTTTTCGTCGCTATAGTCTGTTTACAGCACATAGATAATTTTGACATAAAGGAGAACACATAGAGAAAGAAGGAAAACAATATTTTAATAGTATGATACTTAGGAAATCAATCATAAAGTAAACGAACATAAAGGTGAAAAATCAAAGTCATTACCCAAAAGAAATCCAAAAGTAATCCCACCCTCTGATTTATGAATAGGTCGCAACGCTGTTGCATTGCTGAAACTACTACTGTTCCATTCCACACTGTTGAGTCACATTCATGTGAGCACCTCTCAAACAAATTGCATGTAGGGGTAGGGCAGATGCATCCTTCTGTTAATACATTTGCCCTCCATAATGACAAGATAACCCAGCAAATGTTACCAGGGCAGTCCCAGACGATAATACCACCTTCTCCGTTCTGTATTCTTCGGACGATTGTTGCAGAATGATTATGTCCTGTCCGATGGAGCCTAAAACACGATTCATCTGGAAACGTCACCAGTCGCCGTCCAGTTGCGGTACTGGAACGCAAATTCCAGCGTTCGTCACCGATGACCAGCAGCCAGTATGGTGCATTAACCGGGCGCGCCCTGTGGAGCCCCACACGCAGCAACTTTGGCCGAACGGCCTTTGAGGAGACACTATTGGTAGTGCCTCGGTTCATCTGGGCGGATACTCGGTCAACAGTGGCACCCCTGTTCGCCAGTAGACGTCTCAGCAGCGGTCGTCCGCCCCTGCAGCCTATGGTCTGTGGTGCACCAGGTTTCCCCCGTCCCCGGTTTTGGACAGCGCGGCTCTGCCACTCACGGTAGACTTTAACCACGCGTTCCGATTCTGCATTACGTCAACGACTGCACTGTTTCCCGCATCCCTACTGCTAGTGCTGCCATCTGGCGTCTGTGAGTGGTTGTTGCACGTTGACTTCGAACATACGCGATGGTAACGTTAAAGTAACTAGACTGTGTGAATTCTTCAAGTACTCGGCGTTATTCGGGTCACTCTTGCGCGGGAGTCGTAGAGAGAGAGAGAGAGAGAAGGAGAGAAAGAGGGGGGGGGGGGGGGCAGAATGTCAGAGGAAGACGGAGAGGAAGAAAACACAGTGGGCGCCATGCAGGGTGACGTCACAGCAGGCTTTCCGGCTCGGCTGACAGCTGGGGAAACCCAGCCACGGCGACCAGGAACATGCTACGACGCCACACACGCCTCTGACGTCATCACTGAGGCGCACGTGTGCAGGAATCTGCAACGTTCGTTCAAGTATCATCACCGATCACGAGCGTATCCGAACAGTCAACTGCGCATGCGCAGCTGTGTGACTTTATATTTTTATGAAAAAATATTTGTTTATTCATCAATATTCATGTTTTTCCCTTCGAAGTAATCGCCCTCACATACAATACACTTGTGCGTCTTTCGGCTCACTCTCTCCTGCGCGCGGGAGTCGGAGAGATAGGTAGAGAGAGAGAGAGAGAGAGAGAGAGACTGAGAAAGGCGGGGGGGGGGGGATGTGGACAGAGGAAGACAGAGAGGAAGTAAGAGTGATTTCAGGTGTGCCGCAGGGGAGTGTCGTAGGACCGTTGCTATTCACAATACACATAAATGACCTTGTGGATGACATCGGAAGTTCACTGAGGCTTTTTGCGGATGATGCTGTGGTATATCGAGAGGTTGTAACAATGGAAGATTGTACTGAAACGCAGGAGGATCTGCAACGAATTGACGCATGGTGCAGGGAATGGCAATTGAATCTCAATGTAGACAAGTGTAATGTGCTGCGAATGCATGGAAAGAAAGCTCCCTTATCATTTAGCTACAATATAGCAGGTCAGCAACTGGAAGAGTTAATTGCATAAATTATCTGGGAGTAGGCATTAGGAGTGATTTAAAATGGAATGACCATATAAAATTAATCGTCGGCAAAGCAGATGCCAGACTGAGATTCATTGGAAGAATCCTAAGGAAATGCAGTCCGAAAACAAAGGAAGTAGGTTACACTTATTCGCCCACTGCTTGAATACTGCTCACTGGTGTGGGATCCGTAGCAGATAGGGTTGATAGAAGAGACAGCGAAGATCGAACGGACAACAGCGCGCTTCGTTACAGGATCACGTAGTAATCGCGAAAGCGTTACGGAGATGATAGATAAACTCCAGTGGAAGACTCTGCAAGAGAGACGCTTAGTAGCTCGGTACGGACTTTTGTTGAAGTTCCGAGAACTTACCTTCACCGAAGAGTCAAGTAGTATATTGCTCCCTCCTACGTATATATCGCGAAGAGACCATGAGGATAAAATCAGAGAGATTCGAGCCCACACAGAGGCATACCGACAATCTTTCTTTCCAAGGACAATACGAGACTGGAATAGAAGGGAGAACCGATAGAGGTACTCAAGGTACCCTCCGCCACACACCGTCAGGTGGCTTGCGGAGTGTGGATGTAGATGTAGATGCCAACGCTTCTTACAGCCCTCGGAGCACTACTCATAAGCATGTGTTGGTACAGAGTTGAGTACTTCCAGCGAGGCAGTTTTTACTTCCTCAGTCGTTGAAAATCTTCTTCCTTTCACAGGTCTCTTCACTTTTGGGAATAGCAAAAAGTCGCAGGGGGCCAAATCCCGTGAATTTGGTGGCTGAGGCATGACTGTCGTGTTGGTTTTGGCCAAAAAATTCTCTCACAAGCAACGATGAATGAGCAGGTGCATTCTCGTGATGCAAAAGCCTCGAATTGTTTTTCCATAATTCCGGAAGTCATTTGCGTGCTGCTTCTCGCAAACGGCGCCTAACGTCAGTTGGCCGTACGACGTTGAGGCAAAAATTTATGACGCACAACGGCGCGGTAATTGAGAAAAAAAAAGAACAGTGAACAAAAGTTTGACATTTCACATAACTCGGCGGCCTTTTTTCGGTCTTCGCTCTCCGGGATGCTTGCACTGGACGATTGGGCTTTGATTTCAACGTCGTAACCGTAAACCCATGTTTCGTCATCAGTTATGACCCTTTTGAGCAAACCGGGATCACCATTGACGTAATTCAAGAGCTGCTGAGCGGTGCTCATGCGATCAAAACTGGAAATCGCCGAGCACACTGTAACACGTCTAACCTTTCTAATGGCCAAAAACAAAGGAAGCATGCTGTACACTTAAAACCGTGACCGTATGTTCGGGCCATGTACGTTGTGTAGGAGCCCTTTTTCTGTTTTCGCTTTTTCGTCTAATAGGTGAAAGTTTGATTTTATTTTTTATAAAAAAAAAAAAAATGGCTCTGAGCACTATGGGACTTAACGTCTGAGGTCATCAGTCCCCTAGAACTTAGAACTACTTAAGCCTAACTAAGCTAAGGACATCACACACATCCAGCCCGAGGCAGGATTCGAACCTGCGACCGTAGCGGTCGCGCGGTTCCAGACTGTAGCGCCTAGAACCGCTTTTTTTTATTTTTTTTTAACTAATGAACCGCTGCAGGAGCAGGACGACGGGTAGGGTAGGGGTCGACACCCGAAGCCCGGCCATCCCGCCGCCACGCCCAAGCAACGTGTTCGAGGATTGAAGGATCAGGAAGAGGATGTAGTGGGTTTGTCGATGTTGTTTTATTTATTTATTTCTGTAATTTTTATAACTTTTTTTTCCAAAGAAAGATCCTACAACTGCCGTAGCCGAGCGTCCGAGTCGTCTTCTCGTCTGTTGGGAGGGGTTCCCCCCTATTCCGTCCGTAGAGGATCAATATGCTCCAGGATTCTTCTTCATTTTCAGCGTCTCATACCCGGAACGCCCCAGTGAGCATGAGGATCCGCAAATAATGAACCTACATAGTTTGCGAAACGAGTTCTGTACTTCGGGTGGCGGCTGAAAGCTGCATGTGTCGTCATCAATAGGGACCAAAAGTCAAGTGTGCCTTTGGGAGCATCGCAAAATATGTAGTAAACGGCCATACCCTTTAGCCAGTTAACGGCGTTCGTTCTGGTTGATGGAAAGTATACGCTGTCGGGGCGCAATACTTCATCAGGGGAGACAGACTCCGGCAATCGCCGTAAGAGTAACGCCAGCATGCGCTGCGTGAGTAGCCAGCACTCGCTGGTCGCGGCACACGTCAGACGGTGTGCATCCGAGTCAGCGACTGAGCATGTCGGGCACAAGGGGTCGTGCGTCAGATGTATGGAATGTAGCCTCTGACGAGTAGCGAACTTCCCATTCACAACCACGTACCACAATGAACGCACCGTCGTAGGCAGAAAATGCGTGTGTACCGCTCGCCACACCGTGTTCCAGGCAACTTCAGGATGTCTGTGTGTGACCGTATTTACAGGTTGCTGCTGTTGATAGAGGCGATAATAGCCTTTTGTGCTGGGCTTCCGTGTCGTCGGAAGTTCTGACCGTAATTAGCTGAAGTCAATCAAGAACTCTCTGATGTGGGTGAGTGCCGGTGAAATGTGTCCTACAGAGACCGGGGGATGCAGAGAGTGTGGTGCCACTTCCGCTATCAGGGTGCCCGTCAGAGTGGCGTGGGCAGAGGTCCACTTGCGACGCATAGTGTTGAGATAAAGCGATCGCGCACGGTTATATACGTGAATTAGACCGATACCGCCCACCCGCTGCGGCAGTGTCAGGGTGGCGTATCGGACTTTAAAAACCAGACCGGTGCTTACGAAATGTCCATATGCTGCTTGAAATCTGTCGGCCATCGTAGCTGTCAAGGGAAGGATACGCGCAAAATAGTTCAGTTTTGAGACAAGATAGGTGTTGACATAACGTGTTCTGAGAAGCATATCCAAGCGACACAGTTTGTTGTCCTGCACCAGAGCACGTGTCTGGTGCAGGAGCCGGCGGTACGTAGCCGCCGCCGTGCGGCGGACAGTGCTATAGAATTGCACTCCTAAACACTTGAGTACGGGCACCTTGTCAAAGGGCACCGCCGTTGTGTGGGAAAGCCCCCCTCCGACATCCATGTATTTTGTCTTCTTCACGTTGATGACGCTCCCAGCGACCGCCCCGTACTGGCGTAGCCACTGTAGCGCCGTATGCATTTCATCCTCTGATCTGGCGAGGAACACCACGTCATCGGCGAATGCACCACAACGAAAGGTCACGTCCCGCAAGGAGATACCAGTTAATCGCTGCCGTAGACCATGTAAAGCTGGTTCAAGTGCTGCAGCAAATAATATGCCCGACAGGGGGCACCCTTGTCGCACTGACCGTCCAACAACAATGTGATCAGACTGATAACCGTTGACCATCATGCGGGAGCGCGCTCCGTGGACCAGTCGAAGGACCACCTGTGCAGACTCCGGAGAGAGGCCCATGTGTTGCAAAACTGCGCGTAAGAAGCCGTGGTCGACGCGGTCGAATGCGTGGTCAAAATCTACGGCGACAAGAGCGCCTCGTATTTTGCAGGCCGCCGTCAAAGCAATTACGTCGCGGTATGCTCCTAGCGCCGTATGAATGTTTCTGACACCACCTAAACATCTCTGATCGGTGTGGATGGCTTTCCCGATAGCGGTGTGGAGACGCGCGCGGAGGATACGGGCGAAAATCTCGTAGTCGTTGTTGAGGAGTGTGAGTGGGCGAAAGTCCTGCCACCTACAACCACCATTCGGTTTCGGGACTGGGATCAAGATGCCATCTGTGAATTCTGTGGGGACAGTGAAATCAGGGCGGATCAGGTCTTGAAACATTTGGAACCACTTGTCACCCATAAGGTGGTAAAAAGTGCGGTAGAATTCCAGGGGTAAACCGTCCGGTCCAGGCGACTTGTTCGGTGCTCCACGTGCCAAGGCCGATGTCAGCTCGTCGGGTGTAGTGGGCAACAGCAGATTATCATCGGGTGCCACGTCCCGAGGGGCGGGAAAATCGTACAACAGCTCATCATAATCACGTACATTTCGCGGATCTTCCATGTACAAGGTCCCATAGTGTCTGGCGAACGTGTGCGCGATGTCCGCTTGTGTCACTGCGCGCCCGCCGTCCTCCGTGTTTACCGCCGTAATGAGCTGACGTTTGCGGTGACGCCTCTCGCGCACAATGTGATACACTGACGCTGTTTCGTTGGGGATACTGTCTTGCACTCGTGCACGGATGCGGACACCTTCGAGCTGCTCGGTCCTGATGCGAAGTAGACGAGCTTTGATGCGTTGTACGGACATCTGACGTTCGGGAGACGGCGGTAGCGTCGCCAGCTCACGTAACGCTGTATAGTAAAATTCCGATGTTGCCCTTTCCCAGTTCGCTCTGTCACGCCCGTAGGCCATCAATGTCTTTCGGAGTGCAGGTTTGACACATCCCAGCCACCACAGCAACGTGGAAGAATACATGGGCAGGCTCCTGATACATCGACGCCACGTGTCGGTGACTGCTCGCCGACACGCTTCCTCGCGAAGGAGGGAGACGTTCAGCGTCCACGGGCCCCTGCTGCGTCTTGTGAGTTGTCGGGGCAAGGTGACAGTGCAGATGTACGCGAGATGGTCCGTGAAGGCCGTCGGCCAGAGTTCTGCATCACGGGTCGCTGTACGGAGGGCACGCGAGACGTATATCCGGTCCAGACGACTGGCAGAATGGCTGGTAATGTGCGTATATCCACTCTGGGTCCCATGATGTAAGAGCCATGTGTTGTGGAGCGCGAGGTCACGTATCAATGCTTGTAGAGCCGGGCATGGGACGTAATGCGGTATCTGGTCCTCGGGCCGCAGAACACTGTTAAAATCGCCGCCCACTATGTAATGGTCCATATTTCCTTGCAAAAGTGGGGCTACCTCCTCCGAATAGAAGACATGCCTGTCACCACGGTGCGAATTACCGGAGGGAGCGTAGACGTTAATGAGGCGGACTGCGCCAAGTGTGAGTGCGATGCCTCGCCCGTTCGGGAAGTACGTCGCGTCCGTCGCGTCTATGCCATCTCGGAGAAGGATGGCCGTTCCTCCTGCGCCATCACCTACGGGTAGGCTGTACGTGGTGTAGCCATATAGGTCTAAACGCAGCTCGGGACGGACCTCCTGGAGAAGGGCAATGTCCAAGTCTGCCGCTCTGATCATGTCGTGTAACATGCGGGTCTTGACAGTGGAGTGGACACCATTTACATTGACTGTTCCCACACGGTATGACTGAGACATATCAAGTGGCGGAGGCAGTGTGCCGGTGCAAGCCCACAGTGATCTCACACACCACACACCACACAGCCACCCATCTGCATGCCGTGCATTACTGTGCCGTATGAGTCCCTGACTGGCAGAGCCCTCCGGGCTCAATGTCAGCCATGGGCTCTGATGGAGATATCGATGTTCGCTGTGCATCATCTGCCTCCATATCGTCTGCCCAATCACCAAGAGACGTTTGTGATGTCATTGGTGGCTGGTCGTTTTCACAGGAGCCCACATTTTGGGAGTCGACGCAATGCGCCTCGTTTTCTGGGCCACCAAATTTAGGAGTGTGTTCCTTGTCTTCAGGCACCTTTTGGTGAATGATGCCACTGGAGTCCGTTGCTGTTGTGGACGAGTCAACGAAGTCGATGTCTTCCGCTGGATTCACATCCCTGTCCTGTTCTTCAACTGACAATCGCCTCTTCTTGTGTCGCTTGGGTGATTTTTGCTTTCGGGTCCGAGATTCGACATCCACTGGAGGGCGGGGCTCGACACAGTCTCGGTCGCTAGGAACCCCTGTGTCTGATCCCGACAGTGACGGTGGCTGGGTGCCCACGACGCTGCGGTGGGCGGAGGCTGTAGGAACCTCTGCACCGCTGGGCTGCGGCGTCGTCGACGGCGACTCTCCAACGGAGCTGGCAGCGGCTTGAGGAGGTAGCAGGTTTTGATCATCCGTCACATCATGTCGTGCCGCCTCCACATATGTTAGCGGGAGAGAGGTCATAGTGGATCGTTGGGGAAGTTCATTGCGGGGCACCTGAACGAGGCGGCGCTGCAGACACTCAGTTCTAACATGGCCCTCATGGCCGCAGTCCGAGCAGGTCCTCGGTTGTCCACCATATATAACAATTGCGCGGCAGCCACCAACGAAAACATATGATGGAACGTGCTTCTTAAGTTCTATGCGCACTTGTCGTACCCCGTTAAGGACAGGGTACGTTTCGAATGTGTTCCATATTTCCTCTGTGTAGCTCAGAACTGTGCCGTATGGCCGCACCGCATCGACGACTAGGTTGGCAGGAACTTCGAACGGTAGTTCAAAGATGCGCACGATACGCACCCCAGACCAGCATGGTCAACTCCTACCACGCTCACGTTACCGTCTGCGTGACAGAAGCGAAAGCCGTTTGCAGATCGTTGGAGTAATCTGTCGCAGGCCGCTTCGTCAATCAGTTTGAGGTACACTGTGCTGGTTACAATAGACAGATGAATTCCTATCAGTTCTTGTGGTTCTATGTGCATGATGTCTCGTAGAAACCGTTCAATTTCATGGGCCTTCGGTCTCGTGTACGATGCGTTGAACGTCAGTTTGATTGTAGCTTTTCGATATGAGAGCGCCATGTCGGGTCGGTACAGGTACTATACGGCAAGACAACGACGCGACCGCGCGCTAGCGGGTAAACAACAACACCTGCGGAGCACTGCCCGGCGCGCCGAGCCCGTCCGCACGGTAACACGGCTGAAAGCCGACGCCCACTCGGCCACTCCGGCCGGCTAGCGGGATTTGAACACGGGACAGAGGCCTTTTCCAAGACCTTACGCCTAGACCACGGATGCAACCAGTCCAGCACCTCTTAATTGAAATCGGGACTAATCTGACCAGTCCACGGTTTCCCAGTCGTCTAGGATCGAACCGAGGTCACGAGCGCAGGAGGTTCGCTCGTCGGACGTGTGTTCCCATACCCCATAAGCGCCACACTGTCCAGACGGGTACGGTCATCGTACGTGCCGCACTGATTTCCGCTGTTACTTCACGCAGTGTTGCTCGTCTATTAGCACTGACAACTCTTCGCAAACGCCACTGCTCTTGCTCGTTAAGAGCAGGCCGTCGGCCACTGTGTTTTCCGTGCGAGAGAAAATGCCTGAAATACGAGATTCTCGGCACACTCTTGACACGGTGGGTCTCGGAATATCGAATTCCCCGACGATTACGGAAGTGGAATGCCCCTTGCGTACAGCTCTAACTACCATTCCGCGTTCAGAGTCTTTCAGTTCCCGTCGTGCGGCCACAATCACGTCGGGAACCTTCTCACGTAAATCACCAGAATACAAATGACAGCTTCGCCGGTGCACAGTCCTTTTATACCTTGTGAGCGCGACACTGGTGCCATCTGTATATGTCCATACAGCTCTCCCACGTCTCTTTTCACCTCAGTGTACGTGGGCTGTTCAAAAAGTAAGGTGACTTTTCAATCTGCGGGGGCAATTGTAGCTCTGGGACACCAAAGATAGTGTTTATTAAAGTATAAATAGCCATACGTCGTAATTACGATACTCCAGTCTCTAGTCTGTTCTAGTTCGGAAGTTATTTAGGAGAGAACAACAATTGGGACTTTATTAAACGGGGATCAAGAATAGATCGTGACGAGACTGTTTTTGAGGATTGTCAATTCAAGACTTTGATTTGGACATTTATCAGATTAGATAAACGGGAAGGTGAATAGTAATATCTTTGGCTTTAATGTCAATTCGTGTGAATATTTAAACGCTTTACTGAATTGAGAATTTTAACCGGATTCGGACTTTGAATTGTGATAGTGGGAAACTTTAACTTCACGCGACTACTGATCATAATTAATGACAGTTTGCGAATATTAAATAGAAATAACTTATTTACCGAAAGTGACAGGATATTATCTAACATCTCTGATGCTAGCGGGAATCCTACTTCGACTTCTAATTAAAGAACTTCTTTGAATGAAATCGTACGAGTGAACCTATTTATTAATAATTCTTGCCAATAAACTGACGTTGCTAATTTGAAACATAATACAAGTCTTGAACATTAACTTAACTTAGATTAATAAACGTTAAGGTTACGTGATCTATGCCAAGAACAAACTAGCGATTCGTAACTAAAACAATTGAACGAAAGGTTAAAGTATCGTCGTCTGTAAACATTGGTAGTAAAGCTACTAAAGATTTTTTCTCTCAGAGTTGGGAACACTATACGTGTAGTGACTCACGTTTAACATTGGGTTTAAAAAGTAATGAAACTGACACTTAGCCGGTACAATATTAAATAAAAGTAAACCCTTCAATACAGTCAATGTGTAAAAAATAGCCGGCCGCTCAGAGCCATTTGAACCAATTTGAAATCCCGCTACCACTTAAATTTTAAATAAATATCGGCAGCAATGGGAGTCGAAGCCTTTTGGCATAAGAAGTCAGCCTCATTCAGCCAGCAGCCTTGTCAAAGAGGGCGGAGGAGCGCACAGAGGTTCAGGGCAGCCTCTGGCCTTGCCTAGGAAACTGCTCCTAGAGGGCGAAGAGTCGGGAATGATCAACGGCCTGCGTATGCAGAAGGCAATGGAATCTTCTGTATTAAAGATACTTAATGTGTATCAACAGGACATGTGGCTTGTAATTATCATGATGATCCCATTAGCAAAATATGGTGGACTAGTCCCTCATTCCGACATCTGAGAGGGCTGCCAAAGGGCTGGTGACCAAGAGAAAAAGATTGAATAACCAACGAAAACACAACGTCCTACGAGTAGGAGCGTGGATTGTCAGAACTTTCAGTGTGACGAGGAAGCTATAAAATCTGAAGAGGGAAATGCTTAGGCTTAATATACGAGGGTTGGAACTTCATATCTCTGAAGCGACCCCACCTAGCAACAAAAAATCAATGTCGTATTATGGCCACCATTGTCCCATGCAACTTTTGTCCCACAATCTCTTCAGCTCCTGTCATACTTTCGAAGTTATTTTTGGTGGCAACAGTTAGTGACTCACCCTGTATAAATATACGATAACGACGTACATTTATTTAGAAATCTCCACTCATACGCAAACAATTATGAATATTCTAAACTTCGCGGAACACATGGCGGACAGTTCAGCTCAGGTTACAGCAGTTTTATTCGAAGTCGAAAGAGCGGCGCGCCCTTGGACCACCTCCCAGGTTCTCGCAGTGTTTGTTGTAGTCGGACAAACCTGATATCAGGTGAGGTAATTACTACGGGGACAGACGACGGCGCCGCATCCTCAGCTTTTGTACGTATCGCAAGGCGGGAGATTTCAAAGCGATCTGACCTTTAAACTAATGGTGCATCCAAATGGTACATCTCCGGATGTGGATTCCTTATCAGAACTTCAACTACTAACTCCTCCCCGCATCCGCTAGAGGCCGGAAATAGGGACTGTGAAAGACCATATAGTTTTGATTAATCTATCCTGCTCGAAACCTTATATGGTTTTGACTTTTTATGTTTGTTTTTGTTACACATCCTTTAAACTTGTGTTGAAAATATTTTGTGTAGATTTCAGTAAATGGGGTGAATGTGTTCCGAAGTTCATTCAAATCATTTATCTGACATCCACTAAGGTCAACTATTGATATTTCTCGGGTAGAATACACTGAAAAGTAGACTGGCAATGGCAAGAAAAGCGTTTTTGAAGAAGAGATTTTTGTTAACATGGGTCTTAACATCTATGGTCATCAGTCACCTAGAACTACTTAAACCTAACGACAGCACACAACACCCAGTCATCACGAGGCAGAGAAAATCCCTGATCCCGCCGGGAATCGAACCCGGGAACCCGGGCGTGGGAAGCGAGAACGCTACCGCACGACCACGAGCTGCGGGCAACATCGAATATAGATTTACGTGTTAGATAGTCTTTTTCTGAAGGTATTTGTGTGGAGTGTAGCCATGTCTGAAAGTGAAACATGGACGATAAACAGTTTCAAATGTTCAAATGTGCGTGAAATCTTATGGGACTTAACTGCTAAGGTCATCAGTCCTTAAGCTTACACACTACTTAACCTAAATTATCCTAAGGACAAACATACACACCCAATCCCGAGGGAGGCCTCGAACCTCCGCCGGGACCAGCTGCACAGGATAAACAGTTTAGACGAGAAGAGAACAGAGGCTTTTGAAATGCAGTGCTACACAAGAATGCTGATGAGTAGATGGGTCGATCACGTAACTAATGAGGAAGTAGTGAATAGAGTTAGGAATGTGTGTCACAACTTGACCAAAAGAAGGGATCGGTTGACAGATCATTTTCTGAGACTTCAAGCGATCACCAATGTAGTACTGAAGGGAAAAGTGGAGGGGGCGGGGGGGATCTTAGAGGGAGATCAAGAGATGAGTACAGTAAGAAAATTCTGTAGTTGTTCGGAGATGAAGACTCTCGCACAGGATAGAGTAGCATGGAGAGCTGCATCAAATCAGTCTACGGCGTGAAGACCACAACAAAAACATGTAAAACACTTAGTTGACATCAAACTGTTACTTTTTACACTCGTAATATTTGTGTTTGCTTGTCAGTGATTTGTTTTTCATTTCTACAATTTCACGCACGTCCTGTAGAAAGGAAACACCTGTGGCGTCAGGGTCATTAAAAACGATTGCCGAAACCCGGGATCGAACCAGGGACCTTTAGATCTTCAGTCTAACGCTCTCCCAACTGAGCTATTTCGGCATACGAAGTGTTGTCTCTTGTAGATGTGTTATATACCAGACTCGTCTGCCACGCAACATGGGAGCCCATTTGAATGGTACAGTTCTTGTCATTGATATGAGCATTTTGGTTGGTAGGAGTCCACGTGCTTATGTGATATGTCTTTGCCAATCCGAAGGATGAGGCATGGATACACGAAAGGAGCGAATCACGAAGTATTGAAACTGTCGATACGATAAGTCTATGTTTACCCGTGAAGTCACACCAGGAGAGATGAACGAATAAATTTCCTTTACTTCACGTCTAGGGTCACATTTTTTTTGTTTTCCTCGTCAGACTACCGGTTTCGGTGTAGAATAACCATCTTCAGATCTATTTTTATAACAGATATTTTTTCAATTCAGGTCTGAAAATGGTTATTATACACCAAAACCGGCAGTCTGATGAGAAAAAATTGCAAAAATAGACGAGAAGTAAAGTAAATTTATTCTATATTCGGGTCACTGTTCAATTCGCGACCATGCGACGTAAATAAATCATGGAAGTGTAATATGCGCGAAACACGGCCATACCGAGAATCAGTCTTTTTTTTTTTTCGTGGTAGATGGTGGATTGGCTTCGCGCAATAATAAACGCACTGTTACCTTCGACGTTATAAATATGAACCTGTGGTGAGTTCTCAGAGTCTAGGCGCTACAATAGCGAGTTATTGCCAATGGCCCTGCGTTCTGTATACACCGTTTTATTCCCACCGAGTACAATACATAGCGTTCGTTCGATACGGAAGCACAGAGCGAACTGTGGCTCCAGAACAGAGCGTACACATCGTTCGTCAGCGATGTTATTGTTCAGAGTCCCCACAGAGACACCGTTCCCCCAACCCTGTGCAGAGCAGAGCACGGGGAGAGGCGCTATCACTGTGTTAAATGACTGCCGCCACTAACATCTACATCTATATGATTACTCTGCAATTCACATTTAAGTGCTTGGCAGAGGGTTCATCGAACCACAATCATACTATCTCTCCACCATTCCACTCCCGAACAGCGCGCAGGAAAAACGAACAGCTAAACCTTTCTGTTCGAGCTCTGATTTCTCTTATTTTATTTTGATGATCATTCCTACCTATGTAGGTTGGGCTCAACAATATATTTTCGCATTCGGAAGAGAAAGTTGGTGACTGAAATTTCGTAAATAGATCTCGCCGCGAGGAAAAACGTCTTTGTTTTAATGACTTCCATCCCAACTCGCGTATCATATCTGCCACACTCTCTCCCCTATTACGTGATAATACAAAACGAGCTGCCCTTTTTTGTACCCTTTCGATGTCCTCCGTCAATCCCACCTGGTAAGGATCCCACACCGCGCAGCAATATTGTAACAGAGGACGAACGAGTGTAGTGTAAGCTGTCTCTTTAGTGGACTTGTTGCATCTTCTAAGTGTCCTGCCAATGAAACGCAACCTTTGGCTCGCCTTCCCCACAATATTATCTATGTGGTCTTTCCAACTGAAGTTGTTCGTAATTTTAACACCCAGGTACTTAGTTGAATTGACAGCCTCGAGAATTGTACTATTTATCGAGTAATCGATTTCCAACGGATTTATTTTGGAACTCATGTGGATCACCTCACACTTTTCGTTATTTAGCGTCAACTGCCACCTGCCACACTTAAAAGAGTTCCTAATCCCTGAGGTGTCGCGGAGGCGCCGTGGTCGACCCATCACCGAGGTCGAAGGTTGCTCGTCCAATGCCGTCGGCCGTTGCGTGGGTGACGTCAGTCGTTCACGTTCCGTCGACGTGGACCGCGACGAGGAAAGTGGTCTGGAGTGGGTAGAGAGATCTTCCCGGGTTGCTGACCACCGT
Source organism: Schistocerca americana (assembly GCF_021461395.2). Classification (NCBI taxonomy): domain Eukaryota; kingdom Metazoa; phylum Arthropoda; class Insecta; order Orthoptera; family Acrididae; genus Schistocerca; species Schistocerca americana. The sequence goes on from NC_060127.1 coordinate 202,625,581, forward strand.
TGTCAGTTTGCGGTTGACCTCGGTTCGGAAGGTGTTGTCTCTGTGGCTGATGACTCAGTATGAGCCCTTGTACTGGGGTTTGAGCGCAACATGACGAACTCTGTCGTAGCCAGCACCTCGTGAACGAAGGTAGGCAGTGCTATGTGGGGCCGTGGCGATGGGATGGCGACGCACTGACCTCTTCTCTGTATCACTTGTAGTATTTCCGGTAGTGGTTCTGGATCGTTGTCCGTGGGTGGCGTGAAGAGGTCCACACGTAGTCACAGTGTCTATCCTTATAGCAATTCGACAAGCGATCCTCTTTTCCGAAGGTGCTCACCCCTAGCAAGATCCATTTGTGGTGTCACCGCAAGGCACCACAGTGGCTAGGTTGTAGGCTTCAAATCGGCCGCGGTCCGTCAGTACACATCGGACCCGCGAGCCGCCACTGTCGACGCTAGCAGACTGAGCGCCGCCACTCGGCTGGTCTTACGAGACAAGCTGGCGCACTGGCCAGTCCTACAGCCGACTTTAACAGCAGCGGTTCACTCGTTATAGCTTCAGAGATCTCAACTGCAGAGGCGCTAGTTAGCATAGCCTTCAGCTGAGTCAGTAGCTACGACCTAGCCCCAGTTTATGCATTGCCACTTGATCTATATGTGTGAAGCAATCAGTATTGTAAAGCAGTATTCGTTCAGTCTATAACTGCACTTGTAAATATTGTACAAAGTAAAGATCGACGTTAATCGCTGATGCTGAATTGAAGCTAACTATTTAAATTGTATTCCTGTCTACTAACTTCTAATCACCTAAGATGTTCCACATACATCCCGTCAAGTTTAGTTCATTGATCCTCACGTCAGCCCGTGTGTATGGTGTCACATTTTGTAAAGAGAATACGATAACTCCTACAATATTATGTCAGTGGCGCAGCCCCGAGTACTAGACTGCTCATGGTCGCCCACCAATCGTCATCTGTTGTTTCGAAGTTGTTGTTTGCATTAGCTCAGTTGTTATTTCTTCACTGCCTAATTATTACATGTTTATCTACTCTGCTCGCAGCGGTCAACAAATCGTGCGTAATTGCCGAGCAGTCTGTACTCGGGGCCGGTTTTTCGCGCGCCATCTTACGTTATTTCACTGCTATCAGCCACATAACGCTACAGTTGGCTAAACGAGATGTTTTGTGTGTGAGAATTCTGTTATGAATAAAAAGTCTGTACTCCAGGGGGGGGGGGGGGAGGCAAGTGCCCCGTCTTGGCGCCTTCCATCTCCAGTCACCTAAGCTATTAATTTTCAGTTTCGGTAAGAACCATGTACCAAGCACAAATGATTGGTGAACGAGTAAAAATGAACGGTTCCCAAAAAAGAGCGATCACCAGTGAACTAGTTCCCAAGGATCAACGAGTTTGCCCAACTCTGCTCTGCGGGTGATACATTGTCTTACACCGGCCGTCGGCGCTTCACGTGTTGCGTAATGCTACAGACTCGGAGGCCTCAAGCTGTCGTCTTTGGTCTATCGTTATCGTGTGTGGGCAGCCGAACTGGGCGACCCATGTATGCACAAACCCCATAGTTGTGCCTTCCGCCGTCATATCGGTCATCGGTGCCTACATCTACATGGATACTCTGCAAATCACTTTCAAGTGCCTGGCAGAGGGTTCATCGCACCACCTCCACATTTCTCTATTACTCCTATCTCGTATAGCACGCGGAAAGAACGAACACCTTTCCATACGAGCTCTGATTTCCCCTATTTGCCATGGTGATCATTTTTCCCTATGCAGGTCGGCGTAAACAAAATATTTTCGCAGTCGGAATAGAAAGATGGTGATTGCAATTTCGTCAGATTTGTCAATTTCCTCAACGAAAAACCCTTTTGCTTTAATGAATTCCACTCAAATACTGTATCATGTCAGTGACACACTCTCCTCTGTTCCGCGATAACAGAACACGTGCTGCCCTTCTTTGAACTTTTTCGATGTATTCCGTCAGTCCTACCTGGTAAGAATCCCACACCGTACAGCAGAGGACGGACAAGCGTAGTGTAGGCAGTCTCCTTAGTAGGTCTGTTACATTTTGTAAGTGTCCTCCCAATAAAACACAGTCTTTGGTTAGCCTTCCCCACAACATTTTCTATGTGTGCCTTCCAATTTAAGTTGTTCGTAATTGTAAATCCTAGGTATTTAGTTGAATTTACGGCCTTTGGATTTGACTGACTTATCATGTATCCGAAGTTTAACGGATTCCTTTTAGCAGTCATGTGAATGACCTCACAGTTTTCGTTATTTAGGGTCAACTGCCAATTTACACACCATTCATATATCTTTTCTAAATCGTTTTGCAATTTGTTTTGATCTTCTTATGACTTTATTAGTTGATAAACAACGGCGTCATCTGCAAACAACCTAAGACGGCTGCTCAGATTGTCTTCCAAATCGTTTATATTGATAAGGAACAACAAAGGGCCTATAACACTACCTTGGGGAACGCCAGGAATCACTTCTGTTTTCCTCGATTCCGTGAGTTACTACGATCTGCGACCTCTCTGACAGGAAATCGCAAATCCAGTCACATAACTGTTACGATATTCCATGAGCACGCAATTTCACTATGAGCCGCTTCTGTGGTACAGTGTCAAAAGCCTTCCGGAAATCCAGAAATACGGAATCGATCTGAAATCTCTTGTCAATAGCACTCAACACTTCATGTGAATGAAGAGCTAGTTGTGTTTCATAAGAACGATATTTTCTAAACCCATGTTGACTGTGTGTCAATAGACAGTTTTCTTCGAGGTAATTCATAATGTTCGAACACAATATATGTTCCAAAATCCTGCTGCATATCGACGTTAACGATATGGGCCTGAAATTTAGTGGATTACTCCTACTTTCTTGAATATTGGCGTGACCTGTGCAACTTTCCAGTCTTTGGGTACAGATCTTTCGTCGAGCGAACGGTTTTATATGGCACAAAAGATATACCAGTATTTTGCGCATGATCAAAATTTTCGCTCTGTTCGCTATGTCAGCAGCCACTGTCACTTGACACATACACGGCGCCCTCAGCGGTGCGCGGCGAATGCTCGGCGAGACGCCGTTGTAGCAAGCGCCGCGCGGGCGCACTTGATAACGATTACCGTCGCGACCGCGAACCACCTGTTCACGACTCGGGGTCGCCGATGTGTCGAGTGTTCGCTTCACTGTCTGGGCGGCACGACAATGAATTATTACCAACAACTCTGCCTTCTGTACACACCTTTTTCTTTCCATTTCGTTCAATACATAGCGTTCGTTCGATAGGAAAGCACAGAGCGTACTAACTATGGCTATACAATACAGCGTATGCATCGTCCGTCAGCGATATTACTGTTCAGAGTCTCAACAAATGGAAGGCAGCTACTTCAATTGAATTTCGTTATTCTGGGTACTTCCGCTTATGAAATCGCTGTCTAAGGTTTTGTGATCTATATTTGTATTTTATTAAATTCGTGACAGCTTGTTGGCTCCTTTTCGGATGTTCAAATGTGTGTGAATTCCTAAGGGACCAAACTGCAGAGGTCATCGGTCCATAGACTTAAACACTACTTAAACTAACCTATGCTAAGAACACACACACACACACACACACACACACACACACACACACACACACACACGCCCATGCCCGAGGTAGGACTGGACTCAAACCTCCAGCGGGAGGGGCCGGGTTCCTTTTCAGATCAGCGGATGCTGTCCGAGGTATTTTTGTTTATATTACGTGGTAACGAATTTCTGACAGCACATTTGACATTTGCACCAACGGTGGTATATGGTTACAAAGTTGATTTATATAGTCTATGAAGTTTTACGTATGGTTTTGATGTTTCATTCTACGCCCCCCCCCCCTCCTTTTTTTTGGAGAAGCGATCCCGGACTTACATTTCAGCAAGATAACAGCCACCACCACACGGCGATGGCTTCCACTGTTTGTGTTGGGGCTTGCCACGCCCTACCTTAGCCGGCAAGCCCGCCATTCTCTGTCCCCAGTTGAGAACGTTTGGAGCATTGTGGGCAGCACCAGCCACCCAGCTGGGATTTTGACCATCCAACTCACCAATTGGACAAAATTTGGCACGATATCTGTGAGGAGGACAACCAACTCTCAGTCAATGTCAAGTCGAGTAACCGCTTGCGTAAGAGCCAGAGGTAGGCCAACACTTACCGAATTGCTCCATTTGTAAAGCTCTTTCTCTCGGATAAATCGCCCAATTTCTCTGAATTTGTAATCATTTGTTTGTCTTTATATACACATCACATCTTCCTCCCCTTCGTGGTGCGTCACTTTTTGCTTGGAGTGTTTTTCTCAGAAAATTTTTTCTTACTGTAGCCAGTCTGCATTTTATATATTTACTTCTGCCATCGATATATATATAATATTTTTTTTTTTGCCCAAATTCCAAAACTCTTATACTACCTCGAATGTATGATTTCCTAATCAAATTCCGTTCAGCATTCGACCACATTCCATTATCTTCGACTTCCTTTCGTTGATGTTCATCTTACAATCTCGTTTCGAGATACTCTCCATCCGTTTAACTGATCTATTCATGTCCTTTTTCGTGTCTGACAGAATTGCAATGTCTTCCACAAATTTCACTGTTGTTCTTCCAATACATATGTGGCATACAGAAAACCAATGCTTAACAGTATTGGTTAAAAACAGTCTTGGCTGCAATTTTAGTTTCTTATTTTTCAACGACGCGTTTCGCCTTATTTAGGCATCTTCAGGTTATCTTTTCTAGATGGACGCGAGAGACGCCAAGATCTGTATGATGCGTTCGCGTTCGGTTTTTACCAGCCTTTCTATTCTTCTGTCAATAAATGGTGTTAATATTTTTCAACAATGACCTAAGTTGATGGGTCCGTAATGCAACTGACAGCATCTGCCTACTTGGGCCCTGGCATTTTACATTGATCTTGAAGTCTGAGAGTATTATTTTGGTCTCGACTGTGTTTATTTTCTGTTTGTGGTTATTCAACATATCAATTTTTTAACATACAGTACTGTTGAGAATCTGCTGCAACTAGTACTTTTTTAACAATTACTTTTGCCCCTTATTTTGTCACTTCTCAATTATTATTACACATTCTACAAGTCAATTAAATAAATATGGAGAGGGAGACAGAGAAAGAGAGAGACATACAAACTGCAAATCAGTCTCTTATTTCTCCGGTCTCCTCGAGTTTTTTTGCAGTTCTTCGAGCTGTACCATCTGCATCTATATCTGTACTCTGCAAACCACTGTGAAGTGCATTGTACCAGTTAGACATATTAGGATTTCCTCCGATTCCATTCGCGTACGGAGGATAGAGATCTGTAGTTTGTTTATGTGCTTGAAGTGCACACTTGCAGTACAGTTTTGTTAAGCGCAGGTATGGATCACGCATAATTATTTTCTTAATTCGCATCGCGAAATTCTTCAACTTGCAGAGTATAGATGAATATCTAGTTGTAGAATCATTTAAGGCCTTCTCCTCAAACTTTGTTGCGAGATTTCCTCGGCATAGTTTTCGTCTGTCTTCAAGAGGCCGCCAGTTCAGTTTCTTCATTATCTCTGCGACTCTCTCACATGGGTCAAACAAACTTGTTACTATTTGTGCTGCCCCTCCCTGTATACGCTCAGTGTACCCTCTTCGTCCTATTTCTTATGGGCATTTTCCCACTACTCTGAGGATAAACCGATGTCTACTACGCGCTTTACCCACGACTGGGACTGTGTGGTCGTGCCGTTTCATATGCCTGCAAAGTGTTACACCCACGTGTTTGAATGAGTTAGTGATACTGTATACTTGAATGAGTTATTGATACTGTACTGATACGAAACTAAATTTTTTCGTTTTTTGAAGTGCGTAGTTTTACATTTCTGAACATTTAAGGCTAGTTGCCAAACTTTGCACGACCTTGAAATCTTATCAATATCTGTATGAATGCGTACATAACTTTCAGATAGTGCGTCCTTTCAGGCAACTGCATCATCTACAAAAAGTCTGAGGTTACTATTAATATTGTCCGCAAGGTCATTAATACATAACTTGAACTGCAAGGGACTCACAACACTTCCCTAGGGCACTCCCAAAGTTACTCCTAATTTAACGATGACCTTCCATCCAAGGTAATGTGCTGTGTCGTCCCTACCAAGAAATCCTCAATCCAGTCACAAATTGCGCATGATATCCCATGTGATCGTACTTTTGATAATATGTGTGGATGTGGTACTGAGTCAAATGCTCTTCGGATATCAAGAAATACATTATCTACCTGACTATCTTAATTCAAAGCTTTCAGTATTTCAAGTCAGAAAGTGTCAGTTGGGTTTCGCGTGATCGATGTCATGGAGGAGGTCATTTTGTTCGAGATATTTCTTTACCTTTGAGCTCAATGTATGTTCTAAAATGTTACAATAAATCGACATCAAGGGTACTGGACGGTAGTTTTGTGGGGCATTTTCACTATCCTTCTCGTAAACGGATGAGACTGCGCTTTCCTGTCAACAATTGAGCGCGGTTATTTGTTTTAGGGATCCACGATAGACTCTAACCAAAACTTTCTCTAAGTCATTGAAAAGACTTTTCATGGAGCGAGCTGCAAAATACTGTCTGGAGAATAGGATTGGATTTGAAGGTTCGATAAAAATCCCTGACGTTGTTCTTCCAGAAATCCTGATCAGTGAGGCCCTTCCGTTGTTTTGCATATTGAAAAACGAGATTCCTGTTCTTTGGTCGAATTCTGTTTTCACCAGGAGTCGCTTCTTTGCTCCACCATTACGCAGACCAGCGAAAGAATATTTTTAATTATTTGTTATATATAGAAAAAGCGTACGGTTCTTTTGGGCACTGAATCCATATCTTGCCTCAGATGTTCTTTTATCGCCGGCCGCTGTGGTCGAGCGGCTCTAGGCGCTTCACTCCGGAACCACGCGGCTGCTACGGTCGCAGGTTCGAATCCTGCTTCCGGCATGGATGTGTGTGATGTCCTTAGGTTAGTTAGGTTTAAGTAGTTTTATGTTCCAGAGGATTGATGACCTCAGATGTTAAGTCCTATAGTGCTTAGAACCATTTGTGTTCTTATATCAAGTACAGTTCTGTCACAATGTTGCCTCGTTATAAACTAGAGAATTAGCCACACACCCGTATTTGGAATGAAAAGTGATGCAACTTTCCAATATGAACGACGGTTTTTTTTGCAGTATGAAAACGGAGACACTAAAGAAGATAAACTTCTTTGTCAAGATCACTATTAAGCAATGTTACCATCTTCAGATGTGGAAAACATTCATACAGTGTGACTGTATACAAAACACTGCTACTTAAATGACGTGGTAGAAGTAGAGGTTACCTAAAAGACTTTGTGTAAGCCTTGGTGATAATTATATTTACTCATATTATAATAAAATATATATTTTTTACTACATTATCATTTGAATACATGCCACAGCTTGCAGAATCTCAGATCGTAATTTTTTTGCCTCTGCTTTTTTAAGGTTTGTTGATATTTTAAAATTATACTTGATGTTTTAATGGATTTGTACGTGGGTCTGTGTTTTTTGTGAACTGTTAAGTCCTGTCTTAAGAAATCAGCTGTGTATCACTATGCGGTATCTGTACGAAGTGTACAGTCAGCTTTTACGTAGGTACACTGCGTAATTAACGCTATAACTTTTTAAATTCTGCCTTTATGAACTATTGCCAGTAATTTTGTACATATCTAGTTAGACTTATTTTCGTCCACGATTTAGCTAGCACGCTGTGATGTAGTCACACAAAGTATTTAAAGAAAGAACATACACGTTACAGTAGCGACACCTGTCGCTCCAGCTGGCAGCGTCTGCCCTTTCCTGACCCCGGCCTCCAGCGTGGCGGTGCCGTGGCTGCAGTGGTGTGCTCTGCGGCGAGTGGTTTAACGCAAATGTGTGTGCTGAATAACTGAGAATATACTTGTTTTAATTCTGACCTGCCGATGTATCAGTCATCTAGTCTGTTACGTATGTGCCAGTTCATGAGAAAGAGCACATCTGCTGCTATCTTAAGGAACATGAAATAGTCTGTTCGTCGAGGTGTGTTGTATTCCTGTTTTTACTGTTTCTTCTTTCATATCGGTAAGCGTGTCGTAGGCTTCCATCCAGTCACTCACTGATCAGTCTGGCCTGGAAACGGAAGACAGCAAAACGAAAGCTGAAATTTTAAATTTAGCATTTGAGAAATCTTTCACGCAGGAGGATCGTACAGACATACCGCCGTTTGAGTCTCGTACAGATTCCCGTATGGAGGACATAGTGATAGACATCCCTGGGGTTGTAAAGCAGCTGAATGGGTTGAAAATAAATAAATAGCCAGGTCCTGATGGGATTCCAATTCGATTTTACAGAGAGTACTCTACTGCATTGGCTCCTTACTTAGCTTGCATTTATCGTGAATCTCTTGCCCAACGTAAAGTCCCGAGCGACTGGAAAAAGCGCAGGTGACGCCTGCATATAAGAAGGGTAGAAGAACGAATCCTCAAAATTACAGACCAATATCCTTAACATCGGTTTGTTGCAGGATTCTCGAACATAATCTGACTTCGAATATAATGAATTTCCTTGAGACAGAGAAGTTGCTGTCCATGCATCAACACGGGTTTAGAAACCATCGCTCCTGCGACCCGCCCTTTTCTCACATGATATCTTGCGAACCATGGATGAAGGGTATCAGACGGATGCCATATTCCTTGACTTCCGGAAAGCGTTTGACTCGGTGCCCCACTGCAGACTCCCAAGGTACGAGCATATGGGATTGGTTCCCAAGTATGTGAGTGGCTCGAAGACTTCTTAACTAATAGAACCCAGTACGTTGTCCTCGATCGTGAGTGATCATCGGAGGCGAGGGTATCTTCTAGAGCGCCTCAGGGAAGTGTGGTAGGCCCGCTGTTGTTTTCTATCTACATAAATGATCTTTCAGATAGGGTGGATAGCAATGTGCGGCTGTTTGCTGATGATGCTGTGGACTACGGGAAGGTGTCGTCGTTGAGTGACAGTAGGAGGGTACAAGATGACTTGGACAGGATTTGTGATTGGTGTGAAGAATGGCAGCTAACTCTAAACATAGATAAATGTAAATTAATGCAGATGAATAGGAAAAAGAATCCTGTAATGTTTGAATACTCCATTAGTAGTGGAGCGCTTGACACAGTCACATCGACTAAATATTTGGGCGTAACATTGGAGAGCGATATGAAGTGGGACAAGCATGTAATGGCAGTTGTGGGGAAGGCGGATAGTCGTCTTGGGTTCATTGGTAGAATTTTGGGAAGATGTGGTTCATCTGTAAAGGAGACCGCTTATAAAACACTACTACGACCTATTCTTGAGTACTGCTCGAGCGTTTGGGATCCCTATCAGGTCGGATTGAGGGAGGACATAAAAGCAATTCAGGGGCAGGCTGCTAGATTTTTTATCGGTAGGTTTAATCATCACGCGAGTGTTACGGAAATGCTTTAGGGTGGAAGTCTGTAGAGGAAAGGAGGCGTTCTTTTCGTGAATCGCTACTGAGGAAATTTAGAGAACCAGCATTTGAGTCTGACTGCAGTACAATTTTTTTACTGCCACCAACTTACATTTCGCGGAAAGACCGCAAAGATAAGATAAGAGAGATTAGGGCTCGTACAGAGGCATATAGGCAGTCATTTTTCTTCCTTCGTTCTGTTTGCGAGTGGAACAGGGAGATAAGATGCTAGTTGTGGTACGAGGTACCCCCCGCCACGCACCGTATGGTGGATTGCGGAGTATGTATGTAGATGTAGATGTATTTGAGATTGTATATTACAATTCTTACACTTCACAGGGTGTATCACAATTAATAGCGTAAACGCATACAGTTGAAAGTACACTATACTACAAGCGAAAAAGTCTCAGTTACATAGGGACGAAAATGCATACCTTACGAGCTAAAACAATTTTTCATCTTCGATGCTGTGAAGCAAATCTCTTCTACTGCAAGCTCTTTGCTTTCCATATTTTAGGAAGTGGTAATGTGGACCAAGACAAGAAAATAAGTCCAGTAAATGCATACCTTGACAGCTATGAGCACGTGCTCATCGTTACGTGGTAATACAGTTCTTCTAGTGAACAGTTGCTCATAACTATTAAGGTATGCATTTTAGAGTAAATGTTTACTGGACATTTTTTCTTGTTTTGGTTTATACTGTGGTGTCACCTCCAGGCACCACACTTGCTAGGTGGTAGCCTTTAAATCGGCCGCGGTATACGTCCAACCCGCGTGTCGCCACTGTCAGTGATTGCAGACCCTGCGCCGCCACACGGCAGGTCTAGAGAGACGTCCTAGCACTCGCCCCAGTTGTACAGCCGACTTTGCTAGCAATGGTTCACTGACAAATTACGCTCTCATTTGCCGAGACGATAGCATAGCCTTCAGCTACATCATTTGCTACGACCTAACAAGGCGCCATTATCATTTGCTATTTATCTTGTGATGCATGTACCGTCAGACCGATGTTCACCAATTATGGATTAAAGTTAAGTATTCCAGCAGCTACGTACTTTATTTGCTAGACTCAAATCCTTTAACTGTTCCAGACCTCACGCCAGCCTGCGTGAGCTTAAACGCGTGCCTTTCGGCTACCCGTCATTGTGGATTGGCTGTCTTGCCAGTCCACAACATTTTGGCGACGAGAATTCTGCGTTCGTACCTATATTGATTTACTTGTCATGGCTTCGCCACAATCTCCAGATGTACTGTCCGAATTTTATCGCTTACAGAATCAGCAGACGCAGGCCTTATTGGATGCCCTTGGACAGCTCGTCCAGGGTCAACGTGCAATGCAAAACGATGCGGCAGCCGCCGCTCCACCGCTACCGCAGCCACAACATGCAGTTGCACCACCTTTTCGTCCTTTTGATGCGGCGCTGGAAAGCTGGACGGAGTGGTCCCGCCAATTTGGATTCCATCTCGCCGCCTACAGAATTCAAGGTAATGAGGGGCAGCCTTTTTTGTTAGCATCCGTCGGGGTGCACACGTACCGTGTGATAGTGAAATTATTTCCCCGACGCGACGTAGCAACGCTGTCCTACGACGAAATTTTGTCTGCATTAGATACATATTGCAAAGAATCAGTCAATGTCGTTGCAAAAATGTATACCTTCTTTTGTACAAAACGTACGGCTGGTCAAACTAATCGGGAGTGAGTTGCAACTTTGCAAGGCCTTACTAGGGATTGCGCATTTGTGTGAATGTGGACTCCCTTATTCAGATACTATGGTACGTGATGCAATTGCACAGAACGTTTCTGATGTTCGTATACGGGAACAGATTTTGAAACTAGTCAATCCCTCCCGTCAACAAGTGATGGACATATTGGATCGGCAGGACACACTTGACTTTTCTCAGGAATCATTTGAAATTTCGCCACCCGTGTGTCAGGTTAACCGGTCCGCCGGGCGCGCTGCAAGGACAAATGTGCGTTTTTTGCTCGGGACTTACCCTATCTGGGCCATGCACTCAATATTACGGTATATTAATAATTTTTACTTATGGACCGTCTGACAGCAACTGAATAAAACACAATTTTAGTGCCATACGCGTTTCGCCTCTTTCTGCAAGGCATCATCAGTGGCCTGGAATATGTACATATGTTAGCTGTTTTATTTACGTTTTTGTCATTGTGCCTATAGGTTATAAACAGTTCTGGTGGTTGGTATTTCGTATTAAGTAGTAATGTTTTGAACTGTACTCACAGGTTGCGTGGACAATTTCCTACATATTACGCTCCTGTTGCATTTTTGGTGTTGTTCTTCTTCTTATGAACGCCAATTTGCGGTTTTTTTCCCCATTCCACAACACTATGCACTGAACGCTTGTTTTAAAGAAATGTTTTGGTTCCTGTTGCCGACTGTCAAATGTTTTTGCCAAAGATCGAATGTTATTGCCAAACTTAAGAGTGTAACTATTGAAGTATCTGTGGTCTGTTCGTGTATGCATTTGTGTGTGTGTGTGTGTGTGTGTGTGTGTGTGTGTGTGTTTTTGGTGTGATATATATTTTTTGTGCTGTGTGTGTGTGTGTGTGTGTGTGTGTGTGTGTGTGTGTGTGTGTGTGTGTGTCCAGATGATGTGGGGAAGAGTTTTCTTTTTTTTATTATTTTTTGTTTTATGTTATCATTTCCTTTACTAAGTGTAGTAGGGAGCCTGTGCTGATGTGTGTTTGTTCATTTATCACATGTTTGTTTTCTGCTATGGCTTTCTGGATGTGGAAGTTTTCTTGCATTTGTATAAGATGTTTGTCATGGTTGCTTATTCTCATTATTTTCATTTCTTGTTCCATGTTTGTAGGATGATGGTTGTAGTGTTTTAAATGCTCTGCAAATGTGGAATGGTTTGTTTCATACTTCCAACATCTGATATGTTCTTTGTATCTTGTTTGAAAATTCCTGCATGTCATGCCTATGTATACTGCATCACAACTTTGACATTCAAGTCTATAATTCCTGATTGTTGGAATTTGTCTCTCTTGGTAGCTGGCTGGCTTAGGTGTGATTGAAGGGTTTGCCCAGGCTTATATGCTATTTTGAAGCCCTGTCTCTTCAGGATGTTTGCAAATCTGTGTGTTAGTTTATGTGTCTAGGTCATGGTGTACCATCTGGTTCTTTTCTGTGTGGTGTTGTCATTGTGTATGTTTGTTGAGTGTGTTTGTAAGTTTTCAGCTTGTGAGTTCTTTTGTATTGTGGAACTGTTGTGTTCGTTTTTTATTTGTGTTTTTATTTTTTGATTGAGCTTGTGTACCACATGTGTGTCATACCCGTTGTTCCTAGCTATTTGTATGATTGTACTCATTTCTTGTTCATAGTTTCTCTTGCTGAGTGGGATTCTGTTTAATCTATGTAACATGTGTCTTAGTGCTGCAAGTTTCTGGCTGTGGGGGTGGTTGGATGTGGAATGTATTATTGTGTCTGTGGCTGTTGGTTTTCTAAAGATGTTAAATGTATGTTTACCGTTTTCTTTTTTAATTGTAATGTCAAGAAAATTTATTTGATTTTCTTTTTCAAGCGTCAATTTTATGTTCTGATGAGCTTTGTTTATTTCTGAATGGAGTTCATCTATTTTTTCACTTGGCTCATCTACCAGACAAATAATGTCATCCACGTATCTGTACCAATATATGATTTTGAAACTTCCATTTGTGGTTATCTTATCAAATATCTGATTTTCTAGGTGACTGATGAAAATGTTTGCCAGTGTTCCTGATATTGGGGATCCCATGGGCAGTCCATCAGTTTGTAGATAATATTCTTTCTCAAACTGAAAGTAGTTTTGTTCAGTTGTCAGTATGAGCATATCTGTTATTTCTTTTATTGCATCTGTGGTGAGGTTGCTGTGGGATGAGAGATTTTGTTCTATGATTTCTATTGTTTCTGTGATAGGGATGGAGGTATACATATTTTCTATATCGAATGAAATCAGTGATGCTGTGTGTGATACCTGTATGTTCTGTATGTTTTCTATTAGGTTTCCTGTGTTTATCACTGTTCTGTTGTTTTCTACTTTATCGTGTTTTGTAACCAACTTTTTAGAGGTGTTTGGCTATGTGGTATGTTGGGGCTTTCTTGAAGTTGATAACCGCTCTCATTGGCATTCCGTGACTGCGGAGTGTCGGTGCTTGTGGGTTTTTCTGTGTTAAGTAGTATTTCTGTTTGTCTGTTAGTGTGTGTTCAATGTTTTTCAGTGTTCGTTTCACATTTGCCTGGAATCGTATAGTTGGATCTGACTTCAGTTTTTGTATGGCATTGGTGTTTATGTATTCCTTGGTTTTTGTGATGTATTGCTCTTTACCCATGAGTACTGTTACATTTCCCTTGTCTGCTCTTGTTATTAATACATTATTTTCTGTTAACTTTTGTTTTAACCTTTTCATATTAGCTGCTTCTGTTTGGTTGTTCTTATTGTGTGTCTGCTGTGTTTGTTTTATTATGCCTTTTATTTCTTCTTTTACTAGTTCTCTTGTCAGTCCTATGTTTATTTCACAATTATTTTGTTGTTCTTCACGTGTAACGATGTGTTCGGTTTCTAGTATAAGATTTTCTATGTACTGATTGTTCACTTTGCTATTGGTGCAGTGTTTCAAACCATTTTCGAAGAGCATTTTTTCATTTTCGTATAGTTCAGTCTCTGTTAGGTTAACTAAGCGTGGATGGAATGTGTGTTGGTGTTCATGTGGTTTCACATTTAAAATGTAAATGTGTTTTTGAGTCTTTTTTACTGTTAGTTTCATTATCTTCTGTTTATGTTTGGTTTGTAAATGTTTCATTGGTGTGTATGTGTTGTGTTCAGTTTATTCTACTAGTGCCATCAAAACCGCGGCGTTTCCTACGTTTTTTGCCAATTCTAGATGAGTCTCATAGAGCATCATGTTTAGGTGCTGTTTTTTCGAATAGAGCATCTTAATTTCATGTAGTAACCAATATCGTTCTGCAAATGATTTCCACTTTTGTATTACTGTAGAACTGTTTTTAACCTTTACATTAATGTAACTTGGAATTAAATCGTTATTTTTGCATGTTTTGTTGAATTTTATATGCTGTATCGTCTTATCGAGTCTCAGATGTATTTTCTTGAACCTGTTGTACACGTTGACTTACAAACACACTCAACAAACACACACAATGACAACACCACACAGAAAAGAACCAGATGGTACACCATGACCTAGACACATAAACTAACACACAGAGTTGCAAACATCCTGAAGAGACTGGGCTTCAAAATAGCACATAAGCCTGGGCAAACCCTTCAATCACACCTAAGCCAGCCAGCAACCAAGAGAGACAAATTCCAACAATCAGGAACATATAGACTTGAATGTCAAAGTTGTGATGCAGTATACATAGGCATGACATGCAGGAATTTTCAAACAAGATACAAAGAACATATCAGATGTTGGAAGTATGAAACAAACCATTCCACATTTGCAGAGCATTTAAAACACTACAACCATCATCCTACAAACATGGAACAAGAAATGAAAATAATGAGAATAAGCAACCATGACAAACATCTTATACAAATGCAAGAAAACTTCCACATCCAGAAAGCCATAGCAGAAAACAAACATGTGATAAATGAACAAACACACATCAGCACAGGCTCCCTACTACACTTAGTAAAGGAAATGATAACATAAAACAAAACAAAACAAAAAAAAAACAAACAAAAACTCTTCCCCACACCATCTGGGCACACATACACACACACACACACACACACACACACACACACACACACACACACACACACAAAAATATATATATCACACCAAGAACACACACTCACACACACACACACACACAAATGCATACACGAACAGACCACAGATACTTCAATAGTTACACTCATAAGTTTGGCAATAACATTCGATCTTTGGCAAAAACATTTGACAGTCGGCAGCAGGAACCAAAACATTTCTTTAAAACAAGCGTTTAGTGCATAGTGTTGTGGAATGGGGAAAAAAACCGCAAATTGGTGTTCATAAGAAGAAGAACAACACCAAAAATGCAACAGGAGCGTAATATGTAGGAAATTGTCCACGCAACCTGTAAGTACAGTTCAAAACATTACTACTTAATAGGAAATACCAACCACCAGAACTTTTTATAACCTATAGGCACAATGACAAAAATGTAAATAAAACAGCTAACATATGCACATATTCCAGGCTACTGATGATGCCTTGCAGAAAATAAAGGCGAAACGCGTATGGCACTAAAATTGTGTTTTACTCAGTTGCTGTCAGACGGTCCATAAGTAAAAATTATTAATATACCGTAACATTACACGCAACTGAGGAAGACAGGACTATAAAAGCTGAAGATGTTCATGCACTCAATGCCCAAGGCATACATCCCAGTCCAGAGCACCTCCGTGCCATACAAGACATGCCTTCGCCGCAGAATTTGAAGCAGCTACAGAGTGTGCTGGAAAAAACAATTATTATCATCGCTATGTGCGCCACGCCTCTTCCATTTCAGCTCCGCTTCATCGCTTACGCCGTAAAGGTGTTCCGTTCGTCTGGACGACGGAATGCGAACGCGCCTTTCGCCAGTTGAAATCGGCGTTGCTTTCCACTACTTGCCTTACGCCGTTCGATCCCCAGAAACCCCTTTTGTTGATGGTGGATGCATCGGATTTCGGGATCGGTGCTGTGCTTGCGCACAAAGATGGATCGCACGATCGCCCTATTGCCTTTGCGTCCAAATTACTCTCGTCTGCGCAAAGAAATTATTCACAGATCGAGAAAGAAGCCTTGGCTCTCGTATATGAGTTATTAAGTTTCATGATTTCTTGTATGGTCATCACTTTACCATCATCACAGACCACAAACCTTTGACATCGCTTTTTCATCCGACCAAGCCTGTACCTCCACGTACAGCGCAGAAATTCATTCGCTGGTCTGTTTTCCTTTTGCAGTACCGCTACGGTATCTTGTATCGGTCCACTGCTAAGTACGGAAACGCCGATGCGTTGTCCCGTTTGCCTGTTGCTGAGGATAGAGCATTCGATTCCTCCGAACTTGCTTGCACGTTCATTGATTCGGAAACCGATGACGTGGTCGAATCGTTTCCGATTGATTTTCGTCGTGTAGCTACAGCCACAGCTGCTGACCCTGTCCTTGCTACCGTTTTGCGTTTTGTTGCTACGCAATGGCCTTTGTCAAAGTCACGGATCGAGGATCCGTTGGTTCGCCGATTTATTGCCCACAAGGAGAGACTTTTTGTTCGATGTGGTGTTTTGCTGTTGCGTTCTGATAATGGCCAGTCCAGGGTCGTGGTCCCACGTTCGTTACAGTCCTCTGTCTTCCGGCTTCTCCACTAAGGACATTGGGGTATAGTGCGAACGAAACAACTTGCTCGTCAGCATTGTACTGGGTTCGGAATCGATGCTGCGATTACGAATATGTGCTCTTCTTGCATGGCGTGTGCCGAACAACAATTCGCACCACCGCAGAAATTCTTTGCAAGGCCGAAAGCCGCTACCCCTTGGCAACGCTTACACATCGATTTTGCTGGTCCATTGGTTGTGGTAGATTCATTCAGTAATTTTCCTTTTGTTGTCCGGATGTCCTCTACGACGTCATCTGCCACCATCCACGCGTTATCCGCTATCTTTTGCATTCAAGGTCTTCCGCAGACTATTGTTTCCGACAATGGCCCACAATTCATGTCCGCAGGATTTCAGTCATTCTGCAAGGCCAATGTTGAAGTTAAAAGAGTCGCATGCTCGGGAGGACACGTTATTGCTCTTCTTGTCTTCGTATCGCTCTCAGCCCCGAGAAGGTCTCTCGCCGGCTGAGTTGCTCCACGGTCGTCCTCATCGAACCTTGATGTCTTTGCTGCATCCGCCGCATCAGGTTCCTGTGCAGCGGCAGACTCCTGCTTTTGCTCCAGGCGACGTTGTATTTTATCGCAACTATCGAGGTTCACGGCGTTGGCTCGCAGGGCGCATTCTTCGCTGCCTCGGCCGCGCGATGTATTTGGTTTTGGGGGCCTCTGGTGAGGTGCGTCGGCATCTCAATCAGCTGCGCCTCTGTCGTCGCACGGGTTCTGCCGTTCCCCGTCTGCTTTCAGCGCGGGGCCGTCCGGTCAGCGCCCTGTGGACCTATCTACTGGCTCGCCTCATCCCCAGGTGTTACCGACGCTGCCTTCCCTTTTGCCCCATGGCGACGCGCCGCCGCCGCCGCCGCCGCCGCCTGTTCTCTCGCCGGCGCCGCGCTCAGTGGACGCTTCGCTGCAGCCGCCACGCGCCTCCCTGGGTCACGCGCCGCCGATCGCTTCCCGTGACCAGCTGTCCTCCGCTATGGAACTCTTGCCCGCTCCGGACCATATGTCGTCTTCGCCCGTCGGGTGCCCCGACCCAATGGAGGTCGACCCTTCGGCCCCTCCTGTCTCTCTGCGGGCGCATACACCGCATGTTGGCGTACACCCTGGACTAGGTTTTCAGGCGTTTCCTAGCTCCCCTCGGACCGAATGGCCGGGTGCGGGTGGCACAGCCTCGCTTGTTGTTAGGCTCCCCACCTCGTCGCATACGCCAACATGGGGTCCTCTCCACGGCGGGCGGAAGCCTTATACCACAACCGTCCGCCGATTTGCGGGGGAGGAATGTGGTGTCACCGCCAGACACCACACTTGCTAGGTGGAAACCTTTAAATCGGCCGCGGTCCGCTAGTATACGTCGGACCCGCGTGTCGCCACTGTCAGTGATTGCAGACCGATCGCCGCCACACGGCAGGTCTAGAGACGTCCTAGCACTCGCCCCAGTTGGACAGCTGACTTTGCTAGCAATGGTTCACTGACAAATTACGCTCTCATTTGCCGAGACGATAGTTAGCATAGCCTTCAGCTACGTCATTTGCTACGACCTAGCAAGGCGCCATTATCATTTGCTATTTATCTTGTGATGCATGTACCGTCAGACCGATGTTCACCAATTATGGATTAAAGTTAAGTATTCCAGCAGCTACGTACTTTATTTGCTAGGCTCAAATCCTTTAACTGTTCCAGACCTCACGCCAGCCTGCGTGAGCTTAAACGCGTGCCTTTCGGCTACCCGTCATTGTGGATTGGCTGTCTTGCCAGTCCACAACATACACTACTACTTCCCAAAATGTGGAAAATGTGGAAAGTAAGGAGCTGGCAGTAGAAAAGATTTGTTTCACAGTATCAAAGATGAAAAATTGCCCGTAGCTCTTAAGGTCTGCATTTTCCACGGTATGTTTACTGAAATTTTTTGCTTCTAGTATCGTGTACTTTCAACTGTATGCGTTTACGCCATTAATTATGATACACCCTGTATAAACGTTTTCCAGATCTCAAGATGATAACTTTAATTACCGAAACCGGTCATCTTGGCAAAGAAGCTAGTCTCTAATGTACACTGACGCGCCAAAGTAACTGGCATGCGTATTCAAATACAGGGTTATGTAAACAGGCAGAATACAGACTTGCGGGCTGGCCAGGGTGGCCGAGCGGTTCTAGGCGCTACAGTCTGGAACCGCGCGACCACTCGCCTCGCGCATGCCTCGGGCATGGATGTGTGTGATGTCCTTAGGTTAGTTAGGTTTATGTAGTTCTAAGTTCTAGGGGACTGATGATCTCAGAAGTTAAGTCCCAAAGTGCGCAGAGCCATTTAAACCATTTTTGAACAGCCTTGCGGTAGGCAATGCCTATACAGGGTGGAGAAAAATTGTCACGAAATTTGAACCCTGTGTAGCTGATACCAGTAAGAACCAATATTACCAATGCTGTGTGGGTCGACAACGCACGCTTTTTAAACTGCGAAAACGTCGCCACACGCTCCGATTGGCCGTGGGCTTGCTCTGTTGCCGTTCAAATGGTTCAAATGGCTCCGAGCACTATGGGACTTCTGAGGTCATCAGTCCCATAGAACTTAGAACTACTTAAACCTAACTAACCTAAAGACATCACACACACCTATGTCCGAGGCAGGATCGAACCTGCGACCGTAGCAGTCGCGCGGTTCCAGACTGTAGCGCCTAGAACCGCTCGGGCACTCCGGCCGGCTGTTGCCGTTCGTCGGTTGACGGACAGCGCTGTGGTTGTCGGTTCACGCATACAAACGTCTCTCGCCCCGTCACTGCCCCAACGTGATACGCACACGTGTCGGACAGGCCTTGATGTTTGTCTGCACCTTGCGTCACAGGCATTCACACGTCAGCTTCGCTTCGGAGCACACACGCGTCACCTCCGATTCTGTCATACAGTAAGCATGGCGGCACAGTATTCGTTCGAAGAAAAACGAGATATGGTTTTTGTTTATGGACTAGCCGACGGTAATGCGCATGAAGCTCGACGGTTGTATGAGGAACGGTACCCGGCAAGACGCCAGCTACTCCCGCAAACCTTTACAGCAGTACACCGGCAACTCGGCGAAACAGGCTCGTTAGCGGGATATCGTGGTATTGCTGGAAGACCTCGAACACGGCGGGATGCTGCATTTGAAGCGACTGCTCTAGAGCGCTTCCAGGAAGCACCTACGACAAGTACTCGAGCGGTTAGACACGACGTGGGCGTCACTCATCGGTTAGTCTGACGGTTTTGAGGGATGACACGCAGCATCCATTTAGTTTCCACCCTGTCCCATCCCGTGGCGATTATGAACACAAGCAAGGGTTTCTGCGACGTGTTGCATCAGATCCCGACTTCACCGCCACTGTGTTGTTTATCGACGAGTGCACTTTCCATCGGGGTGGCCTTTACAACACTCGAAGCGTTCATTACTGAGCGAGGCTAAATCCTCACGTCACGCAATTTCGCCGACACAAGGAACGATTTTTGCTCAACATTTGAGCAGGCATTGCCGGTGGCCCTCTGAATGTGTCGGTCCCTCTACCTCCTCGACCTACCGGGGCAACTCACTTTCACTTTTTGCAAGCAACTCTACCTGACCTGCTGCTAGATGTTCCCCTGGGCATGGGGCTACACAGGTGGTCGCAGCACGGTGCGGCCGTACATAACAGTCGTGCACTGCGCAGATAATTAAACGAACTCTTCGACCACCGGGCAATTGGCTGAGGTGCTCGTAGGACGTGGCGCCCGAGATCACCAGACCTCACGCCACCGGACTTTTTCCTGTGGGGGTTCTTCGAGGTTCTAGTTCACCTACCAGGACGCGAACCACCTAGAAATGAATTGTTGTTGGTGTTGTTGTGGTCTTCAGTCCTGAGACTGGTTTGATGTAGCTCTCGATGCTACTCTATCCTGTGCAATGCTAAATTTGTGATCCCCTGATGCCTCAGAACGTGTCCTACCAACCGGTCCCTTCTTCTAGTCAAGTTGTGCCACCTCCTCATTAGTTATGTGATCTACCCATCTAATCTTCAGCATTCTTTTGTAGCACCACATTTCGAAAGCTTATATTCTCTTCTTGTCCAAACTATTTATCGTCCATGTTTCCCTTCCATGCATGGCAACACTCCATACAAATACTTTCAGAAACAACTTCCTGACACTTAAATCTATACTCTCTGTTAACAAATTTCTCTTCTTCACAAACGTTTGCCTTGCCATTGCCAGTCTACCTTTTATATCCTCTCTACTTCGACCACAACAGTTATTTTGCTCCCCAAATAGCAAAACACTTTTACCACTTTAAGTGTCTCATTTCCTAATCCATTTCCCTCAGCATCACCCGACTTAATTCGATTACATTCTGAAGTATTGGCAGAAGAGCCAACACTGTGTTGCTACAGGAGGCCGAAATGCCCGCGTTTAATTACACGCTGACTGGCGCGAGGTCTGGAACAGTTAAAGGATTTGAGTGTAGCAAATAAAGTACGTAGTTGATATAATACTTAACTTTAATCCACAATTGTAGAACATCGCTCTTGATGATACATGCTTCACATAATAAATATCAATTGAATACGGCGCGTTGCTAGGTCGTAGCAAATGACGTAGCTGAAGGTTATGCTAACTATCGTCTCGGCAAATGAGAGCGTATTTGTCAGTGTAGCGTCGCTAGCAAGGTCGGCTGTACAACTGGGGCGAGTGCCAGGACGTCTCTCTAGACCTGCCGTGTGGTGGCGCTCGGTCTGCTATCACTGACAGTGGCGACACGCGGGTCCGACATATACTAATGGACCGCGGCCGATTTAAAGGCTACCACCTAGCAAGTGTGGTGTCTGGCGGTGAAACCACATTCCTCCCCCGCAAATCGGCGTACGGTCGTGTTATAAGGCTTCCGCCCGCCGTGGGGAGGACCCCATGTTGACGTATGCGACTAGGTGGGGAGCCTAACAGGCGAGGCTGTGCCACCTGCACCCTGCCATTCGGTCCGAGGGGAGCTAGGAAACGCCTGAAAACCTAGTCCAGGGTGCACGTGAACATGCGGTGTATGCGCCCGTAAGGTGACAGGAGGGGCCGAAGGGTCGACCTCCATCGCGTCGGGGCAGCCGACGGGCGAAGACGACATCTGGTCCGGAGCCGGCAAGAGTTCCATGTCGGAGGACAGCCGGTCACGGGAAGCGATCGGCGGTGCGTGGCCCAGGGAGGCGCCCGGCGGCTGCAGCGAAGCGTCCACTGCGGGCGTCGCCGGCGGGAGAACAGGCGGCGGCGGCGGCGGTGGCGGCGGCGGCGGCGGCGGCGGCGGCGGCGGCGCGTCGCCATGGGGCAAATTGGAAGGCAGCGTCGGTAACACCTGGGGCTGAGCCGAGCCAGTAGATGGGGCCACAGGGTGCTGACCGTTGGCACCGTCGCTGAAAGCAGACGGGGAGCGGCAGAACCCGTGCGACGACAGGGGCGCAGCTGATTGAGATGCCGACGCACCTCACCAGAGGCCCCCAAAACCAGATACATTGCGCGGCCGAGGCAGCGAAGAATGCGCCCTGCGAGCCAACGCCGTGAACCTCGATAGTTGCGATAGCATACAACGTCGCCTGGGGCCCAAGCTGGTGTCTGCCGCTGCACAGGAACCTGATGCAGCGGATGTAGCAAAGACATCAAGGTTCGATGAGGACGACCGTGGAGCAACTCAGCCGGCGAACGACCATCTCGGGGCTGAGAGCGATACGAAGAGGAGCAATAACGCGTCCTCCCGAGAATGAGACTCTTTCAACTTCAACATCTGTGACTTGAAAGTCCGGACAAATCGTTCAGCGGCACCGTTTGACTGAAGTGAAAACGGCGCAGATGTCAGATGTTGAATACCATTGGCCCTGCAAAATGACAGAAATTCTGCGGACATGAATTGTGGGCCATTGTCGGAAACAATAGTCTGTGGAAGACCTTCTATGCAAAAGATAGCAGATAACGCTTGGATGGTGGCAGATGTCGTCGTGGAAGACATCCGGACAACAAAAGGAAAATTACTGAATGAATCTACCACAACCAACCATCGAGCATTCCAGAATGGACCAGCAAAATCGATGTGTAATCGTTGCCAAGGGGAAGTGGCTTTCGGCCATGCTAAGAACGTCCGCAGCGGTGCGGATTGTTGTTCGGCACACGCCATCCAAGAAGAGCACATATTCATAATCGCAGCATCGATTCCGAACCAAGTACAGTGCTGACGAGCAAGTTGTTTCGTGCGTACTATACCCCAATGTCCTTGGTGGAGAAGCCGTAAAACAGAGGACTGTAACGAACGTGGGACCATGACTCTGGACTGATCATTATCAGAATGCAACAACAAAACACCACGTCGAACAAAAAGTCTCTCCTTGTGAGCAAAAAATCGGCGAACCAACGGAACCTCGATCCGTGACTTTGACAAGGGCCATTGCGTAGCAACAAAACGCAAAACGGTAGCAAGGACAGGGTCAGCAGCTGTGGCTGTAGCTACACGACGAGAAACAATCGGAAACGATTCGACCACGTCATCGGTTTCCGAATCAATGAACATGCAAGCAAGTTCGGAGGAATCGAATGCTCTATCCTCAGCAACAGGCAAACGGGACAACGCATCAGCGTTGCCGTGCTTAGCAGTGGACCGATACAAGATATTCTAGCGGTACTGCGAGAGGAAAATTGACCAGCGAATGAATTTCTGCGCTGTACGTGGAGGTACAGGCTTGTTCGGATGAAAAAGCGATGTCAAAGGTTTGTGGTCTGTGATGATGGTAAAGTGACGACCATACAAGAAATCATGAAACTTAGTAACACCAAATACGAGATCCAAGGCTTCTTTCTCTATCTGTGTATAATTTCTTTGCGCAGACGAGAGCAATTTGGACGCAAAGGCAATAGGGCGATCATGCGATCCTTCTTTGTGCGCAAGCACAGCACCGATCCCGAAATCCGATGCATCTACCATCAACAAAAGGGGTTTCTGGGGATCGAATGGCGTAAGGCAAGTATTAGAAAGCAACGCCGATTTCAAATGGCGAAAGGCGCGTTCGCATTCCGTCGTCCAGACGAACGGAACACCTTTACGGCGTAAGCGATGAAGCGGGGCTGAAATGGAAGAGGCATGCGGAACATATTTGTTGTAATAATTAATTTTTCCTAGCACACTCTGTAGCTGCTTCAAATTCTGCCGCGAAGGCAAGTCTTGTATGGCACGGAGGTGCTCTGGACTGGGATGTACGCCTAGGGCATTGAGTACATGGCCCAGGTAGGGAAAGTCCTGAGCAAAAAACACACAGTTGTCCTTCCGCAAGCGAAGACCATTTTGTCGCAAGACCTGAAATAATGTTCTGAGATTGGCTAAATGTTCTCCCATCTTTCCAGAGATCACAATATCGTCCAGATAGTTTGCTGCAGTAGGGACCGACGCACAAACAGTTTGCAGATATTGCTGAAACAATGCAGGGGCGGATGCACACCCGAATGGCAGTCTTTTGAATCGATACAAACCAAGATGCGTGTTAACCACCAAGACGCACTGGGATTCGTCGTGCACTGGTATTTGCAAGTATGCATCTGCGAGGTCCAACTTCGAAAAAATTTACCAGGGCACAGTTTGTCAAAAAGATCTCCCGGGCGGGGTAAAGGAAAAGTTGCAATCACTAGTTGTGGATTCACTGTAGCTTTGAAGTCCACATAAAGTCTCAATTTTCCGGAAGATTTTGGCAAAATTACTAAGGATGATGCCCAGAGAGAAGTGCACCTTGTGATTCCAAATCGTTTAATGTTCTTGCGACCTCATCACGCAATGCGTGAGGAATATTGCGCGCTCTGAAAAATTTCGGTTGCGCTTTTACTTTCAGTTCCAAATGTTCTTTATAGTTCGTAGCGCAACCGAGGCCCGGTGCAAAAATGTCTGCAAATTCTTCACATAGACTAGAAACAATGATAGGACCTGATTGACTATAGACAAGTTAAACAACTGAAATAAATCTAAACCAAACAAGTTCACTGCAGAAGAAGAACGAAGAACGTAAAATGACACAAGTTTTGTTTGTCCCTTGTATGTTGCAAGAAGGCTGCATCGTCCTAACACAGGGATAGCTTGTCCTGAATAACTAGTTAACATTTGCGGCACGCAACGGAGGTGTGCCCATTTGTTTGTACGTGTCTTTATTGATGAGTGAAACTGCAGCTCCGGTATCGAGCTGGAATGGAATCACGTTGCCATTTATGACCAAATCTACAAAAAGTTTATTGTCCTGCTGTCCATGCAACGTGAACAGACACTGGTACAGAAGCACTTGCGACTTGACGCGATTTCCGGCGATGTCGACGGACACTATTTGTGGGACGAACACAGAGAAAGTGGCACTGGGCGGAGTGGAATTAACTACATGAATGTCCATGGGCGAAGGTTCACGAGTCTGAGTATTCTTGGTTCGACTCCGATTCCGGCGCGAAGCAAAGGGCCTGGAATGGTTGTTAGTGTCCGATCTGAGCTTTTTCTGGCAAACACTCTGAACATGTCCTTTTTTATTACAGAAAAAGCAAATAGCTTGGCGTGACGGGCAATTCTCACGCGAATGTCTAGTTGCACACCGCAGGCATGATTTTAGCACTGCATTTGCATGTTTGCGCGGCACACGTAGCGAAGAGCTTGCCGGCAGCTGCGCCGACGGGCGCGAGGGCTGTTTGCTGTTCTGTGCAGCTCGCCCGGCGGGCCGGTTAATGTGACACACAGCTGGCGAAGTTGCAAATGATTCCTGAGCAAAGTCAAGTGTGTCTTGCCTATCCAATATGTCTATCACTTGGTAAAGGGAGGGATCGACTAGTTTCAAAATCTGTTCCCGTATACGAACATCAGAAACGTTCTGTGCAATTGCATCATGTACCATAGTATCGGAATAAGGAAGTCCACATTCACACTCAAAAGCACAATCCCTAGTAAGGCCTTGCAAAGTTGCAACACACTCCCGATTAGTTTGACCGGCCGTACGTTTTGTACGAAAGAACGTATACCTTTTTGCAACGACATTGACTGATTCTTTGAAATATGCATCTAATGCCGACAAAATTTCGTCGTAGAACAGAGTTGCTACGTGGCGTCGGGGAAACAATTTCACTATCTCTCGGTACGTCTGGACGCCAACACACGCCAACAAAAAAGGCTGCCGCTCGTTACCTTGAATTCTGTAGGCGGCGAGATGGAATCCAAATTAGCGTGACCACTACGTTCAGCTTTCCAGTGCAGCGTCAAAATGACGAAAAGGTGGTGCAACTGCGTGTTGTGGCTGCGGTAGCGGTGGAGCAGCGGCTGCCGCATGGTTTTTCATTGCACGTTGACCCTGGACGAGCTGTCCAAGGGCATCCAATAAGGCCTGCGTCTGCTGATTCTGCAAGCGATAAAATTCGGACAGTACATCTGGAGATTGTGGCGAAGCCATGACACAAGTAAATTAGGGCAATACGAACGCTAAATCCTCTTTTGAGACTCGTCGCCAAAAATGTTGTGACTTGGCAAGACAGCCAAGTCACAATGAGAGGAAGCCGAAAGGCACGCGTTAAGCTCACGCAGATTGTTGATACATCAATAATAATCGCAATACAAATTGGTAATGGCGCCTTGCTAGGTCGTAGCAAATGACGTAGCTGAAGGCTATGCTAACTATCGTCTCGGAAAATGAGAGCGTATTTTGTCAGTGAACCATCGCTAGCAAAGTCGGCTGTACAACTGGGGCGAGTGCTAGGAAGTCTCTCTCTAGACCTGCCGTGTGGTGGCGCACGGTCTGCTATCACTGACAGTGGCGACACGCGGGTCCGACGTATACTAATGGGCCGCGGCCGATTTAAAGGCTACCACCTAGCAATTGTGGTGTCTGGCGGTGACACCACACATTCCATTATCCTCGTTTAGCTTTTGTTGTTGTTCATCTTATACCCTCCTTTCAAGACACTGTCCATTCCGTTCAACTGCTCTTCCAAGTCCTTTGCTGTCTTTGATAGAATTACAATGTCATCGGCGAACCTCAAACTTTTTATTTCTTCTCCATGGATTTTAATACCCACTCCGAATTTTTCTCTTCTTTCCTTTACTGCTTGCTCAATACACAGATTGAATAACATCGAGGAGAGGCTACAACCCTGTCTCACTCCCTTCCCAACCACTGCTTCCCTTTCATGTCCCTCAACTCTTATAACTGCCAGCTGGTTTCTGTACAAATTGTAAATAGCCTTTCGGTCCCTGTATTTTACCCCTGACACCTTTAGAATTTGAAAGGGAGTATTCCAGTCAACATTGTCAAAAGGTATCTTTAAGTCTACAAATGCTAGAAATGTAGGTTTGCCTTTCCTTGATCTTTCTTCTAAGATAAGTCGTGAGGTCAGTATTGCCTCACGTGTTCCAACGTTTGTACGGAATCCAGACTGATCTTCCCCGAGGTCGACTTCTACCAGTTTTTCCATTCGTCTGCAAAGAATTCGCGTTATTATTTTGGATCTGTGACGTATTAAACTGATAGTTCGCTGATTTTCACATCTGTCAACACCTGCTTTCTTTGGGATTGGAATTATTATATTGTTTTTGAAGTCTGAGGGTATTTCGCCTGTCTCATACGTTTTGCTCACCAGATGGTAGAGTTTTGTCAGGACTGGCTCTCCCAAGGCCGTCAGTAGTTCTAATGGAATGTTGTCTACTCCCGGGGCTTATTTCGACTCTGGTCTTTCAGTGCTCTGTCAAACTCTTCACGCAACATCGTATCTCCCATTTCATATAAATGGATCTCATTGAACATGCTGCCAATCACATCAGGGCAATGCCAGGAAGGAATCTTCGAGAGAGTTCGGCAAAACACCGTTCGACGTTACCAAGCTTCTGTCGGGTAAGAGGGTCGCCAGTTCGAACACCTGCTTTAACTGAACAGTGTCCTAGCTACAAAAAAGGCCCTTTTCAGGACCTACACGATTTGTAAAAGACTTTCAATATCCGAACTAACAGCCGTTGATGGGTTTGTTCCCAGTATGTGTGATCATGAAACTACCAACGGATTCGCCCCCAGAGTGGAAGGCTGACGCGCTACCACGGAGCGTGCGGGCCGCCTCGGACACGCCGCCGTCTCCAGCAGGCAGGACATTCGCCGTCATGCGTTGTCCAGAGCACCCGGCAGCAGGGTAGTCCCGCGGCCAATCGGAGCGCGTGGCGCCAACTTTCCGTAGTTAAAAAAAAAGTGTGTGAAATCTTATAGGACTTAACTGCTAAGGTCATCACTCGCTAAGCTTACACACTACATAACCTAAATTATCCCAAGGACAAACACACACACACACACACACACACACACACACACACACCGATGCCCGAGGGAGGACTCGAACCTCCGCCGGGACCAGCCGGTAGTTTAAAAACTGTGCCTTCTGCACCTACATTGGTTCCTACTGGCGTCGACTATCCAGGGTTCAAATGTAGTGACACAATTTTTTTCCATCCTGTATAAGACAAATGTCTGGCGCAGTTGTAAGATCGGTTACTACTGCTACAATGGCAGGTTATCAACGTTTAAGTGAGTTTGAAAGTGGTGTTACAGAGGCCACAGAAGCGATGGGACACAGCATCTCCGAGGTGGCGATGAAGTGGGGATTTTTCTGAACGACCATTTCACGAGTGTACCGTAAATAACAGGGACCCGGTAAAATATCAGATCTCCGATGTCGCTGAGGCCGGAAAAAGATCCTGCAACAATGGGAGCAACGGCGTCTGAAGAGAATCGTTCAGCGTGAGAGAATTGCAACGCTTCCGCAAATTGCCGCAGGTTTCAATGCGGAGTCATCAACAAGTGTCAGCGTACGATCCATTCCACGGAACATCGAAGGCCCACTCGTGTATCCTTGGTGACTGCACGACACAAAGCTTTATACCACGCCTGGGCCCGTCAACACCGACGCTGGACTGTTGATGACTGGAAACATGTTGTCTCGTCGGACGAGTCTCGTTTCAAATTGTATGGAGTCGATGGATTTGTACGTGTATGGAGCCAAACTCATGAATCCATGTACCCTGCATGTCAGCTGGGGACTGTTCAAGGTTGTGAAGACTCTGTAGTGTTATTGGGCGTTATTGGGACGCCTGAAACATCTAGATACGACACAAACAGGTGACACGTATGTAAGCATCCTGTCTGATCACCTGCACCCATTCATGTTCTTTGTGCATTCCGACGGAATTGAGGAATTCAAGCAGGACAATGCGACACACCACACATCCAGAATTGCTACAGAGTGTCTCCAGGAACACTCTTCTGAGTTTAAACGCTTCCGCTGGCGACCAAACTTCGCAGAGATAAACATTATTGAGCAACGCTTTGTAGAGTGCTGTTCAGAAGAGATCTCCAACCCCTCGTACTCTTCCGGATTTATGGACAGCCCTGCAGGATTCATGGTGTCAGTTCCCCCCAGCACTGCTTCAGACATTAGTGGAGTCAATGCCACGTCGTGTTGCGGCACTTCTGCGTGCTCGCGAGGCCCTACACGGAGTTAGGCAGGTGTACGTTTGTTTGGCTGTTCAGTGGATTATCAGAGATCGCCCTTTGTGGCTCAAAATGAGTGAAGTAAAATGAAGACACCTGTTAATTACGTAGTAACTATGTGTCCGTTGACTTCTATTTCTTTCTTCTCGTGCTTTAAGCATCTAGTATAGCTTTTTGTCCTATGAGTTTCCTATGGTAGCGATGAGAAGCATCCTCCCACCATGGCAGTATTCCATTCGCTATGATACCGTCGTCTCCCCAACACATTCGATGTCTTGATGAAAGGTTTCACATTATTCGTCCTAATTCTCAATGGAAAAATGTAGGTGACCGTGCCAGAAGTGATTATAGAGACATATCAAACAGCCTAATTTCTCGAACTTTTCCAGCACATAGATTGCATCTGAAATATAACGTTGTTCCTTTTGTTGCCTCAGAATTCAGTTAGAAACTCCGTGGATGACACGGAAACCTCCATCCCGCTCACAGTCGTTCTTTATTCATTTTTCTAAGGCCTTGCATTGATGTCGTTTCTGACAGATGAGCAAACTTCTCTCAGAGGTTCTCGAAACATACTCCACCTTTGGATCAAGTTTCCGCAGACTGCTTCGTGAGGTCCAGGTCCACGAAATTCTTGCGCAAAAAGGAGAGGGAGCAAAGAGTTTCTCATAGTAGTTTTGATGTGCAGGGAACGAACGAAAGGGGCTAGTACAGGAAAATGAAACCAGCAAATAACGCAAATAAACATAACCCCGGAAACTAATGCCACATTTGCTACCTGGCTGAGTTGCTGAATGTGTGTACCTTTGTCTGGCGCAACACGTGCTAATCGACTATTTGGATGACGAAATACAGGCAGGCCGTGGCGCGTCCGTCACAGCACCAGACAGACACTGCAGGTCTTGCGCGCGCCAGCCGCCGTCTCTGGCAGGAACAAGTAACTGCACTACTGGATATTAAAATTGCTACACCACGAAGATCACGTGCTACAGACGCGAAATTTAACTGACAGGAAGAAGATGCTGTGATATGCAAATGATTAGCTTTTCAGAGCATTCGCGCAAGGTAGGCGCCGGTGGCAACACCTACAACGTGCTGACACGAGGAAACTTTCCAACCGATTTCTCATACACAAACAGCAGTTGACCGGCCTTGCCTGGTGAAACTTTGTTGTGATGCCTCGTGTAAGGTGGAGAAATGCGTACCATCAAGTTTCCGACTTTGATAAAGGTCGGATTGTAGCCTATCGCGATTGCGGTTTATCGTATCGCGACATTGCTGCTCGCGTTGGTCGAGATCCAATGACTGTTAGCAGAATATGGAATCGGTGGCTTCAGGAGGGTAATACGGAACGCCGTGATGGATCCCAACGGCATCGTATCAATAGCAGTCGAGATGACAGGCATCTTATCCGCATGGCTGTAACGGATCGTGGAGCCACGTCTCGATCCCTGAGTCAACAGATGGGGACGTTTGCAAGACAACAACCATCTGCACGAACAGTTCGACGACGTTCGCAGCAGCATGGACTATCAGCTCGGAGACCATGGCTGCGGTTACCTTTACGCTGCATCACAGACAGGAGCGCCTGCAGTGGTGTATTCGACGACGAACCTGGGTGCACGAATGGCAAAACGTCATTTTTTCGGTTGAATCCAGGTTCTGTTTACAGCATCATGATGGTCGCATCCGTGTTTGGCGACATCGCGGTGAACGCACATTGGAAGCGTGTATTCGTCATCGTCATACTGGCGTATCACCCGACGTGATGGTATGGGGTGCCATTGGTTACACGTCTCGGTCACTTCTTGTTCGCAGTGACGGCACTTTGAACCGTGGACGTCACATTTCGGATTTGTTACGGCCCGTGGCTCTACCCTTCATTCGATCCGTGCGAAACCCTACATTTCAGCAGGATAATGCACGACCGGATGTTGCAGGTCCTGTACGGGCCTTTCTGGAAGCAGAAAATGTTCGACTCCTGCCCTGCCCAGCACATTCTCCAGATCTCTCACCAACTGAAAACGCCTGGTCAGCGGTGGCCGTGTAACTGGCTCGTCACAATACGCCAGTCACTACTCTTGATAAACTGTGGTATCGTGTTGAAGCTGCATGGGCAGCTGTACCTGTACACGCCATCCAATCTCTGTTTGACTCAATGCCCAGGCGTATCAAGGCCGTTATTACTGCCAGAGGTGGTTGTTCTGGGTAATGATTTCTCAGGATCTATGCACCCAGATTGCGTGAAAATGTAATCACATGTCAGTTCTAGTATAATATATTTGTCCAATGAATACCCGTTTATCATCTGCATTTCTTCTTGGTGTACCAATTTTAATGGCCAGTAGTGTATTTCAGATGATCTTAATGACTCTGGAAAGCATTTTTAAATGCGTGGAAGTTCTCGATTTCACACGGCAAAATTAAGGACTTTTGTCGGTACCTTTTCAGTTAAATATTGAGTTCCAGTGGGCCCTCCAAGGAACCGAGCGTTCACCAAGTGTGGCGGACAAACCTACTGGTGTGTTGCCACAAGGAGGAGGAGCAAGAGGTTAGTGTTCAACGTCCCGTCGACGACGAGGTCATTAGAGGTGGAGCACAGGCTAGGATTAGGGAAGGATGGGGAAGGAAATCTGCCGTGGACTTTCACATGAACCATCCTGGCATTTGCCTGAAGCCATTTAGGGAAATCACGGAAAACGTAAATCAGGATGGCCGGAGACTGATTTGAACCGTGATCCTCCCGAATGCGAGTCCTGTGTGCTGAGGCCGCTGCTGTTTCTTATTTATATAAATGATGTGCCTTCTAGTATTACAGGTGATTCAAAAATATTTCTGTTTGCTGATGACTCCAGCTTGGTAGAGAAGAAGAATCTTGTGTGTAATATTGAAACATTATCAAATAATGTAGTTCATGAAATAAGTTCGTGGCTTTTGGAAAATAATTTGATGCTAAATCACAGTAAGACTCAGTTTTTACAGTTCCAACTCACAATTCAACGAGAACTGATATTCTGATCAGGCAGAATGGGTATATTATAAGCGAGACGGAACAGTTGAAGTTCCTAGGCGTTAGGATAGATAGTAACCTGTTGTGCAAAGTCCATGTCCAGGATCTTGTTCAGAAACTAAATGCTGCTTTATTTACCACTAGAACAGTATCTGAAATAAGTGACAGTTCAACACGAAAAGTAGTCTACTTCGCATATTTTCATACGCTTATGTTATATGGTATTATTTTGTTGGGGTAATTCTTCTGATTCAAAATGGGTATTTTTGGCTCAAAAACGGGCTGTTCGAGCTATATGTGGTGTAAGTTCGTGAACCTCTTGTCGACCCCTATTCGATAGTCTGGGAATTCGATAGTCTGGGAATTACCCTCACAGTATATATTTTCCTTAACGTCGTTTGTTGTTAGCAATATCTGCTTATTCCCGAGAGTTAGCAGCTTTCACTCAGTTCATACTAGGCAGAAATCAAATCTGCATGTGGAGTGCTCTTCCTTGGCTCTTTTGCAGAAAGGAGTGCACTATTCTGCTGCATAAATTTTCAACAAGCTACCACAAGAACTCAAAGATCTCAGCAGTAGCCCAAACGCTTTTAAGGCTAAACTGAAGAGTTTCCTCATGGCTCACTCCTTCTATTCTGTCGAGGAACTCCTGGAAGAGCTGAAAAATTAAGCAAATTCCAGTGTTACATTGTTGATTTTCGTTATTTAAACTTACGAATTGTCGCCTGAATACGTTTCTTGTATTTCATTTTATCTGTTTCTACTATCGTGTTATAATTTCATGTATTGACTCGTTCCATGACCATGGAGACTTCTCCTCAATTTGGTCCCACGGAACAATAAATAAATAAATAAAAGTAAAACGTCGCTCGGTGTGACGTCGTAAGTTCGTTGCTGGACCCCTACATCCCACTGGTCCCGGCCTATTTGGGAATACGTACCCTGAACGATCGATGGTAGGTGTATCAGTCGTGGCTAGACAATACCACGACCTCCCATGTTCCCCGGTTTGTTTTTTATTTATCTTCGGGTATTTCGAACTCAGGAGACTCATTCCGGACCATTGTCAACCCATTCGTAACAATTACCACCAAGGGAGGTTGCGCAGAGGTTAGCAGACTGGACTTGGCGATGGTTCAAACCGCCATCCAGTCATCCTGATGTAGGTCTTCCGTGATGTGAGGTAACGGGCGAGTAGTGGCGCCCTGAAAACTAAGTAAGTTGGGAGTCGGCGTGGGCTCGCGGGCCGCCCGCCGAATCCCGTGTTAACACCGTGTCGTGGAATGGGCTTCGTGTCGATGAAGGCGATTTGTATGCCGTGGAGTGCCAAAGTTGGCGGACTTACTGGAACCATAATGGCAGACATCACACAGCTCGTGTAGAAATTAATAGTACCCAGAGGAATCGTGATACCTTAAAAATAAACATGTACAGTACCATTATTTGCACGTCGATTCTGACGGTGTAATCAGATTTTCAATATCTTTATTAGTTTAACGTTTAGTATCTGACTGTAAATAATACGAGTAACACCCAGCAACGAATTTCCAGTCGAGCGACGTGTCTTTAGAGAGCTATTAGTGTAAACCTAAATTGGTGTAAATTACAGGCATGTAACTTCAATAGTACGTGAGTTACTGGAACTCAAAGTGGCCGATTACTATTAATCGCGTCAGGCCGTAAGTACTCCAGTTACACGAAAAAATGGTAGCAGCATGCTTATAAATATATTTATTCGTCAGTGTCTTTGTTTATATCCGAAATATACTATTCATGAAGAAATTGGTTAAATATTTACTGTGTCTTAGAAAGTACAGAACATTAGGCTACTGGCATACCTTTTGTTTCTATTCCTTTGATATATGTTTATTTGATTTGTTTATGTTTTTAATAATGTGTGTTAAAGCGTGTTCATGGTCCAGCCATAGGAATATTTATTTAATTTCAAGTTGTTGTTGTTGTGGTCTTCAGTCCTGAGATTGGTTTGATGAAGCTCTCCATGCTACTCTATCCTGTGGAAGCTGCTTCATCTCCCAGTACCTACTCCAGCCTACATCCTTCTGAATCTGCTTAGTGTATTCATCTCTTGGTCTCCACCTACGATTTTTACCCTCCACGCTGCCCTCCAATACTAAATTGGTGATCCCTTTATGCCTCAGAACGTGTCCCACCAACCGATCCCTTCGTCTAGTCAAGTTGTGCCACGAACTCCTCCCCAATCCTATTCAATACCTCCCCATTAGTTATATGATCTACCCACCTAATCTTCAGCATTCTTCTGTACCACCACATTTCGAAAGCTTCTGTTCTCTTCTTGTCCAAACTGTTAATCGTCCATGTTTCACTTCCATACATGGCCACACTCCATACAAATACTTTCAGAATCTTCTTTCTGACACTTAAATCAATACTCGAAGTTAACAAATTCTCTTCTTCAGAAACGCTTTCCTTGCCATTGCCAGTCTACATTTTATATCCTCTCCACTTCGACCACAACAGTTATTTTGCTCCCCAAATAGCAAAACTCCTTTACTATTTTAAGTGTCTAATTTCTTCATCGGGGAGAGGCTACAACCCTGTCACACTCCCTTCCCAACCACTGCTTCCCTTTCATGCCCCTCAACTCTTATAACTGCCATCTGGTTTCTGTACAAATTGTAAATAGCCTTTCGCTCCCTGTATTTTACCCCTTCCACCTTCAGAATTTGAAAGAGAGTATTCCAGTCAACATTGTCAAAAGATTTCTCTAAGTCTACAAATGCTAGATATGTGGGTTTGTCTTTCCTTAATCTAGCTTCTAAGATAAGTCGTATGGTCAGTATTGCCTCACGTGTTCCCATATTTCTACGGAATCCAAACTGACCTTCCCCGAGGTCAGCTTCTACCAGTTTTTCCATTCGTCTGTAAAGAATTCGCGTTAGTATTTTGCAGCCGTGACTTATTAAACTGATAGTTCGGTAACTTTCACATCTGTCAACGCCTGCTTTCTTTAGAATTGGGATTATTATATTGTTCTTGAAGTCTGAGGGTATTTCGCCTGTCTTATATATTTTGCTCACCAGATGGTAGAGTTCTGTCATGACTGCCTCCCACGGCTGTCAGTAGTTCTAATGGAATGTTATCTACTCCCGGGGCTTTGTTTCGACTCAGGTCTTTCACTGCTCCATCAAACTCTTCAAGCAGTATCATATCTCCCATTTCATCTTCATCTACATCCTCTTCCATTTCCATAATATTGTCCTCAAGTACATTGCCTTTGTATAGACCCTCTATATACTGCTTCCACCTTTCTGCTTTCCCTTCTTTGCTTAGAACTGGGTTTCCATCTGAGCTCTTGTTATTCATACAAGTGGTTCTCTTTTCTCCAATGGTGTCTTTAATTTTCCTGTAGGCAGTATCTATCTTACCCCTAGTGAGATAAGCCTCTACATCCTTACATTTGTCCTCTAGCCATCCCTGCTTAGCCATTTCCTGTCGATCTCATTTTTCAGACATCTGTATTCCTTTTTGCCTGCTTCATTTACTGCATTTTTATATTTTCTACTTTCATCACTTAAATTCAGTATTTCTTCTGTCACCCAAAGATTTCTACTAGTCTTTTTATCTACTTGATCCTCTGCTGCCTTCACTATTTCATCCCTCAAAGCTACCCATTCTTCTTCTACTGTATTTCTTTCCCCCATTCCTGTCAATTGTTCCCTTATGCTCTCCCTAGCATTGGCAGCCGAAGACTTCCGGCATAAGAAGTCAGCCTCATTCTGCCAACGGCCTTGTCAAAGAGGGCGGAGGAGCGGATAGAGGTTCAGGGCACTCTCCTCTCCTAGGGGTGGGAAATTGCCCCTAAAGGCGGAAGAATCAGCAATGATCAACGACATGAGGATGCAGAAGGCAATGGAAACCACTGCATTAAAGGCACGTAACGTGTATCCACAGGACATGTGGCCTGTAATTGAAGAAGTGTCATGATGATCTCTCCATTGGCAAAAGATTCCGGAATAGTCCCCCATTCGGATCTCCGGGAGGGGACTGCCAAGGGGGAGGTTACCATGAGAAAAAGATTGAATAATCAACGAAAGGATAACGTTCTACGAGTCGGGGCGTGGAATGTCAGAACCTTGAACGTGGTAGGGAAACTAGAAAATCTGAAAAGGGAAATGCAAAGGCTCAATCTAGATATAGTAGGGGTCAGTAAAGTTAAGTGGAAGGAAGACAAGGATTTCTGGTCAGATGAGTATCGGGTAATATCAACAGCAGCAGAAAATGGTATAACAGGTGTAGGATTCGTTATGAATAGGAAGGTAGGGCAGAGGGTGTGTTCCTGTGAACAGTTCAGTGACCGGGTTGTTCTAATCAGAATCGACAGCAGACCAACACCGACAACGATAGTTCAGGTATACATGCCGACGTCGCAAGCTGAAGATGAACAGATAAAGTGTATGAAGATATTGAAAGGATAATGCAGTATGTAAAGGGGGACGAAAATCTAATAGTCATGGGCGACTGGAATGCAGTTGTAGGGGAAGGAGTAGAAGAAAAGGTTACAGGAGAATATGGGCTTGGAACAAGGAATGAAAGAGGAGAAAGACTAATTGAGTTCTGTAACAAGTTTGAGCTAGTAATAGCGAATACCCTGTTCAAGAATCACAAGAGGAGGAGGTGTACTTGGAAAAGTCCGGGAGATACGGGAAGATTTCAATTAGATTACATCATGGTCAGACAGAGATTCCGAAATCAGATACTGGATTGTAAGGCGTACCCAGGAGCAGATATAGACTCAGATCACAATATAATAGCGATGAAGAATAGGCTGAAGTTCAAGACATTAGTCAGAAAGAATCAATACGCAAAGAAGTGGGATACCGAAGTGCTAAGGAATGACGAGATACGTTTGAAGATCTCTAACGCTATAGATACAGCAATAAGGAATAGCGCAGTAGACAGTACAGTTGAAGAGGAATGGGCATCTCTAAAAAGGGCCATCACAGAAGTGGGGAAGGAAAACATAGGTACAAAGAAGGTAGCTGCGAAGAAACCATGGGTAACAGAAGAAATACTTCAGTTGATTGATGAAAGGAGGAAGTACAAACATGTTCCGGGAAAATCAGGAATACAGAAATACAAGTCGCTGAGGAATGAAATAAATAGGAAGTGCAGGGAAGCTAAGACGAAATGGCTACAGGAAAAATGTGAAGACATCGAAAAAGATATGATTGTCGGAAGGACAGACTCAGCATACAGGAAAGTCAAAACAACCTTTGGTGACATTAAAAGCAACGGTGGTAACATTAAGAGTGCAACGGGAAGTCCACTGTTAAATGCAGAGGAGAGAGCAGATAGGTGGAAAGAATACATTGAAACCCTCTATGAGGGTGAAGATTTGTCTGGTGTGATAGAAGAAGAAACAGGAGTCGAATTAGAAGAGATAGTGGATCCAGTATTAGAATCGGAATTTAAAAGAGCTTTGGAGGACTTACGGTCAAATAAGGCACAAGGGATAGATAACATTCCATCAGAATTTCTAAAATCATTGGGGGAAGTGGCAACAAAACGACTATTCACGTTGGTGTGTAGAACATATGAGTCTGGCGATATACCATCTGACTTTCGGAAAAGCATCATCCACACAATTCCGAAGACGGCAAGAGCTGAGAATTATCGCACAATCAGCTTAACAGCTCATGCATCGAAGCTGCTTACAAGAATAATATACAGAAGAATGGAAAAGAAAATTGAGAATGCGCTAGGTGACGATCAGTTTGGCTTTAGGAAAAGTAAAGGGACGAGAGAGGCAATTCTGATGTTACGGCTAATAATGGAAGCAAGGCTAAAGAAAAATCAAGACACTTTCATAGGATTTGTCGACCTGGAAAAAGCGTTGGACAATATAAAATGGTGCAAGCTGATAGAGATTCTGAAAAAAAGTAGGGGTAAGCTATAGGGAGAGACGGGTCATATACAATATGTACAACAACCAAGAGGGAATAATAAGAGTGGACGATCAAGAACGATGTGCTCGTATTAAGAAGGGTGTAAGACAAGGTCGTAGCCTTTCGCCCCTACTCTTCAATCTGTACATCGAGGAAGCAATGATGGAAATAAAAGATAGGTTCAGGAGTGGAATTAAAATACAACTTGAAAGGTTATCAATGATACGATTCGCTGATGACATTGCTATCCTGAGTGAAAGTGAAGAAGAATTAAATTATCTGCTGAACGGAATGAACAGTCTAATGAGTACACAGTATGGTTTGAGAGTAAATCGGAGAAAGACGAAGGTAATGAGAAGTAGTAGAAATGAGAACAGTGAGAGACTTAACATCAGGATTGATGGTCACGAAGTCAATGAAGTTAAGGAATTCTGCTACCTAGGCAGTAAAATAACCAATGACGGACGGAGCAAGGAGGACATCAAAACCAGACTCGCTATTGCAAAAAAGGCATTTCTGGCCAAGAGAAGTCTACTAATATCAAATACCGGCCTTAATTTGAGGAAGAAATTTCTGACGCTGTACGTCTGGAGTACAGCATTGTATGGTAGTGAAACATGGACTGTGGGAAAACCGGAACAGAAGAGAATCGAAGCATTTGAGATGTGGTGCTATAGGCGAATGTTGAAAATTAGGTGGACTGATAAGGTAAGGAATGAGGAGGTTCTACGCAGAATCGGAGAGGAAAGGAATATGTGGAAAACACTGATAAGGAGAAGGGACAGGATGATAGGACATCTGGTAAGACATGAGGGAATGACTTCCATGGTACTAGAGGGAGCTGTAGAGGGCAAAAACTGTAGAGGAAAACAGAGATTGGAATACGTCAAGCAAATAATTGAGGATGTAGGTTGCAAGTGCTACTCTGAGATGAAGAGGTTAGCACAGGAAAGGAATTCGTGGCGGGCCGCATCAAACCAGTCAGTAGACTGATGAAAAAAAAAAAAAAAAAAAAAAAAAAAAAAAAAAAAAAAAAAAAAAGCAAGCTCTCCCTGAAACTCTGTACAACCTCTGGTTTTGTCAGTTCATCCACGTCCCACAGGTCCCATCTCCTTAAATTCCCACCTCTTTGCAGTTTCTTCAGTTTTAATTTACAGTTCATAACCAATAGACTGTGGTCAGAGTCCACATCTGCCCCTGGAAATGTGCTACAATTTAAAAACTGGTTCCTAAATCTCTGTCTTACCATTACATAATCTATCAGAAACCTGTCAGTGTCTCCAGGCTTCTTCCATGTATACAATCTTCTTTTATGATTCTTGAACCAAGTGTTAGCTATGATTAAGTTGTGCTCTGTGCAAAATTCTACCGGTCGGCTTCCTCTTTCATTTCTTACCCCCAATCCATATTCACCTACTACGTTTCCTTCTCTTCCTTTTCCTACTGTTGTATTCCAGTCACCCATGACTGTTAAATTTTCGTCTCCCTTCACAATCTGAATAATTTCTTTTATCTCATCATACATTTCTTCAATTTCTTCGTCATCTAGAGAGCTAGTTGGCATGTAAACTTGTACTACTGTCTTAGGCGTGGGCTTCGTGTCTATCTTGGCCACAAAAATGCGTTCACTATGTTGTTTGTAGTAACTTACCTGAACTCCTATTTGTTTTATTCGTTATTAAACCTACTCCTGCATTACCCCTATTTGATTTTGTATTTATAACCCTGTATTCACCCGACCAAAAGTCTTGTTCCTCCTGCCACCGAACTTCGCTAATTCTCACTATATCTAACTTTAACCTGTCCCTTCCCTTTTTAAATTTTCGAATCTACCTGCCCGATTAAGGGATCTGACATTCCACGCTCCGATCCGTAGAACGACAGTTTTCTTTCTCCTGATAACAACGTCCTCTTGAGTAGTCTCCGCCCGAAGATCAGAATGGGGGACTATTTTACCTCCGGAATATTTTACGCAAGAGGACGCCATCATCATTTATCTATATAGTAAAGCTGCATGCCCTCGGGAAAAATTACTGCTGTAGTTCCCCCTTGCTTTCAGCCGTTCGCAGTACCAGCACAGCAAGGCCGTTTTGGTTGATGTTACAAGGCCAGATCAGTCAGTCATCCAGACTGTTGTCCCTGCTACTACTGAAAAGGCTGCTGCCCCTCTTCAGGAACCACACGTTTGTCTGGCCTCTCAACAGACACCCCTCCGTTGTGGTTGCACCTACGGTACGGCCATCTGCATCGTTGTGGCACGCAAGCCTCCCCACCAACGGCAAGATCCATGGCTCATGGGGGGGGAATTTCGTCATTTCAATGTAAATCCAGTAATTCGAATGCGCCCCATTATGTTTGTGGGTGTGAGTGTGCTTGAAGACATGGCGAGAGCGTTCTGGCCAATCACAGCGATCGTTTCCAAAAAGGACACGCGGAGGGACGTGTGCAGGTGGGGAAGGAGC
Organism: Schistocerca americana; assembly: GCF_021461395.2. NCBI lineage: Eukaryota > Metazoa > Arthropoda > Insecta > Orthoptera > Acrididae > Schistocerca > Schistocerca americana. Next base: position 202,666,362 of record NC_060127.1, read on the forward strand.
GTCGTTTCCGGAGAGGAGACGGGGCAGTTCTCAACAGTTCGGCACGAGGGACAGTCGCACAGGACACCAGAGAGTCGTGGGCAGTACGGCGCAATGGACGCACGAGTCGCGGGGAAGAGTGGAGCAGCAGGTAGAAATACTCCGCAGTGCCGACTTGCGCTCTTGTGAGACTTCCGTGAAGACGTGGTATGCGTTTAGAAGTGAATATCCCGCAGGCTATGTTGTTGTTCATAACTAATTACGTCAAGTAGGAATCTATTGTTTCCTTGTTATTTTAATTAAATGCTGGACCATCGACACCAATAACTGTTTAACAGTGATGAAGGGCATTCTTGTAGGTGCTTCTGCTATCATATCCATCACTTAAAGTCGTCAAAATTGTACCTGCAGAATTTACTAAATTGCAATCTTTGATTTACAAATTTCTATATAACATACAAAATTCGCAATTGCCGAGTGATAGAAACCTTCGACCATTCGATTCATGAGTATATTCATATTGTACACTGTACACTCAGCAGTATTTGGCTTGTAATGCGGCAACTACGTATCCCAGCCCCTAGACAACGTAACCAGCCAAACTTTTAATATTTCAACTTTGAGTCAGAGGGCACGTAGTTGAGGGCTACCACCACATCATTTCATTCTTATTTGGAAGCCCGTAGTGATTTCCCTAAATCGCTTCAGGTAAATGCTGGGATGGTTCCTGTGAAAGGGTACGGCCGACTTCTTTCCCCGTCCTTCCCTAATCTGATGGGAACGATGACATCAATGTTTGGTCCCCTCCCCCGAACCAACCAATCAACCGACAATTACCATCAATAACTGGGATTTTTCAACTGCGTGCACATAAACCATGGCCATATGGAACATTTGCGGTAATATATTTATTCTCAAGTGTGTACCTGCGGTTTGGATCCTCAGAGACTGTGTCAAAAGGTATTTAGTACACATAAGGGGAGGCCACGACGCTCAGATCACGAATATACTGCAAACTTTGTACACGTTTAGTAGTCCATTAGGACAGCATAGCGTGCAAGTAGTAACGCGTACAACTTAGTCAAAAAAAATGGTTCAAATGGCTCTGAGCACTATGGGACTAAACATCTTAGGTCATCAGTCCCCTCGAACTTAGAACTACTTAAACCTAACTAACCTACAGACATCACACACATCCATGCCCGAGGCAGGATTCGAACCTGCGACCGTAGCAGTCGCGCGGTTCCGGACTGAGCGCCTAGAACCGCTAGACCACCGCGGCCGGCTACAACTTAGTCGATTTCGCGAAAACTGTAAGAGAAGTTTTACGCGTCAGTGAACTACCGGTGCGTTGCGATTGTGAGCAAAAGATGGCGGCGGACGTGTAATTAGCGTTCGAGCTCCGTAACTGGCGGACCGCCGGATCAAGTCCCCCTTCTCTTTTTTAAGTTACATGTTTTTCAACACTAGTCACGTTATTTCACACACAGTAAATTCGGGAGGTAATATGATAAGACACGCGTATTTGCATGAGCTGTTATTGACTTTCCATTGTTATTTGGTTGTTAACTAATTTTTCGTATCTCAACAAATATTATATTTGTAACTATCGGCAAGTAAACGACGAAGCGCGTAACGTTTTCTTCAACATGTATGCTTGTCGTGATTTCCAAAATCCCTTACACCTGCAATCATCGAGCGAGGTGGCGTAGTGGTGAGGACACTGGACTCGCATTCGGGAGGACGACTGTTCGAATCCGCGTCCGTCTATGCTGATTTAGGTTTTCCGTGATTTCCCTAAACCACTTCATGCAAATGCCGGTATGGGTCCTCTGAAAGGGCACGGTCGATTTTCTTTCTGTTCCTTCCTTCCCTCCGAAGGGACCGATGACGTCACTGTTCGGTCCACTTCATCAACCGAGCAATTGAGTGGACCATTCACCATGTCTAATGACCACTGAAATCCCTGATTACCTGGCAGTAGGTGGCAGCACAACGGACGTAATATGAAAGACGTATGTTTCTGGGTGAGTCCGGATACTTTTGATCACATAGTGTATAGGTTTGAATTCCTCAGCGGGCAAATACAGTGATGTGCGATAGAAGAATGCTGTGTGAAGAGGCGTAGCACTGTACTTTGGCACACTTAAAACCAAATAACATGTCTTACATTTTCTCGAACATATATATGTTTTATACATGAGACTCTTCAGAAAGATGTTCGCCACAAAATGAACACATTTTTTAAAAAATCGAATTTTTACATTTCTGTCGTCCTATCTGAAACGCTCGAGGGAAAGGCAGGCCCCACTACCAAGTTTTTGCCCCGGTTAGGAAATATCACGGATCCGGGACTGCCGATCACTATCAACAGTTATTTCTTGTAGCATGATTCATCGGCGGCCGGAGTGGCCGAGCGGTTCTAGGCGCTGCAGTCTCGAACCGTGCGACCGCTGCGGTCGCAGGTTCGAATCCTGCCTCGGGCATGAATGTGTTGATGTCCTTAGGTTAGTTAGGTTTAAGTAGTTCTAAATTCTAGGGGACTGATGACCTCAGCAGTTAAGTCCCATAGTGCTGAGAGCTATTTGAACCATGCTTCATCAGAAATTGAAATATGAAGTATAGAGCGTGTATTATTAGTTCTGAAAGTTAAAACAAGGTTTTTGGGTTTAAATGTCGAAGTTAGAATTTGTGTGTAATACATTTTTTTGTGTAATAATACCGGCATAGCACCTTATCACTTCCTCCCCGCTTCTATTACTTCAGAAAAAGCAACTGAAAGGCAGCACACGGATTTTATTATCGAGTTTTGCATTCTTTTCAGTGTATCGGTTTTGCAAGAATAGACACAATGCTTGCATTGGAAAAAATTCTAGTGGAAGGAAGTTGTTTTTAGTTTAACTGACGGCACAAACAAGCCAGTAGCTGTAACGTTGGCTGGACCGCGACATTCGCTGTCTACGCCTGACAGGCAGTCTCCAGCGGTGCCTGGTGACGTCACACGACAAGGCCGCTGACCTGCGGCCGCCTAAGGATAACGACGATGCGTCACAACCAGCTCGTTGTCTCATCATTGCTGGTGGTTTTGTTTCGTAACACAGCAGCCGAAATAGCTCAGTTGGGAGAGCGTTAGACTGAAGATCTAAAGGTCCCTGGTTCGATCCCGGGTTTCGGCAATATGTTTTTAACTCTTTCACTTCCTCTGCCGTCATAACAGCAAATTGTACAGTGCGGAGAAGTATCGTTTATCTGAATTTCAGTCTCTGATCGTATTGAAATTGAACCCCACACTTGTGCCGATGTTTGCTTACCAACAAACGCAAATGTTTTTCTTTTCACTCCAGACATTTTTCTTTAAATTTACAGCATCATCATCATCATCATCATCAGTGTTCTGCCTAAAGGCAGGTTTTCACATGGTTCTCCAGGCTGTCCGGTCTGCTGCCATCCTCTTCAGGTCAGCATAATTTCCTCTTCCCTTTATGTCGTCTATCACCTTGTATCTCCTTCTTCCTCTCAGTCTTCTCCCACAAACCAATCCATCTACTAGCAAGTACTCCCTTCTTAATGAATGTCCCAACCAGTTCTTTTTCCTTTTTCTTACAACCTTCAGTAGACGTCTTCTCTCACCAACCGTTTCCAATACTCTTTCATTACTCACTCTTTCCATCCAGCTTATTCTCTCCATTCTCCTCCACATCCACATCTCAAATGCTTCTAACCTTTTTTCATCCTCTCGTCTCAGTGTCCATGTTTCTGCCCCATATAGTGCCACACTCCAGACAAAACATTTGCCAAGCCTTTTCCTTAGTCTTTTATCTAATTTGCCATCATCAGTGGGTTTTTAATTATTATCATGCTGTTGATGCTGTAGTTTCAGTGAAACATTTCTGGGTAAAAATATGATAAAACTGTGTTTGCTCAAGGCAGACCCTACTTAACAGCAAATTTATCTGATTACTCTGCATCAGCTCCAATGTGTGAAAAAAAACATGTGATGTATTGAAATCTAAATCTAAATCAAAAGTATTTACTTCTGTTAATCAGTTTCCTTTGCACCCTTGTATTCGAACGTACAATGGGATTTCAGCGGCCTAGCTACTTACCACATTTTGTAAGCGACCTTTATTTTATTTACTAGCCTTGTCCCTACGATTTCGCTGGTGTACAGGTTCAGCACATACACTGCAGACATGCCCTCCTCCACCCCCTTCCGTGTGTGCACTTCTTCCTCCCCCCCCCCCCCCCACCACAACTTCTCTTCATCTCAACCTGCCACTTCTTCCCCCTCCCCACACTCTCCCTGTCACCCCACCTCCACCTCTCCCTCTCTTAGTCGATCACCTCTGCTCCCTCTGACCACATCTTCCTCCTCGCTCCCTCTGATCATATCCGTCTCCACGCCTTCTATCTGCATCCTGAATCTTCCCCTCACACTTCTCCCTGACCACCTCACCCTCCCACTATCACACTATCCATCTCTTCCTCCCAAACTCTCTCTCTCCTCAGCTGTATCCATCCGCTATTATAGCCCCAGAGAGGAATGACCATGCTACCTGCATAATGTAGCTCCTCCAGCTGTTGTGAACATGTCCACAGAAAAGCCTCAGCGCTGGTGGCTGATAAAACAGGGCACTACTATCCCTACACTACACACCTGTTCTGCAGAACAGCCTACCTGTCAGAGGCATATAAACTGTGTATTGCCTGAATCTTCGCTCCTATGGCGGATAGGAGCTTCTAATTCTCACGGTATTGATGCTCATATAGCAAGGAGAATGTATAGCAAATTTCGTTGAAATACATCCAGTGATGTTGGAGGAGACGCTGTACATACACAGATACATGTTTATGTTTGTCGCCACTGGCAATAGTGACAGTATAAGGGGAGATGTGTATCAGCGTTTGTGTTTGGGAGGGCAACCGACTTGGGTAGTTCGTGCAGCTATGTTGACCATAATGCTGTCGTGGTCTAATGGTCGCTGGCACAGTAGCTCAGCGGGTTCAGTCAGAGAGCTGGTTGGCCTCTGTAATGAAAAAAAACTGAGTGAAAGGATCATCGTTGTGTTTGGTCGTTGCGGACGTCACATGACATCCGTTCAGGATGTCATGTGACGTCAGCAACGACCAAACACAACGAAGAAAATGCAAAAAAAATAGCACATCTGCCTAGCAAACAAGAAGAGTCGGGTTCGAGTCCCAGCTGCAGTATAAATTCTGATTCACTTCTTCCAAAGTTATCACAGAAAAAGAATCCTTCGTTCTGATTTTTCCGACCTGACAACACTATAGCTTCTGCATTAGTGAAGATAAAAACTTAAATTGACTTTAACTTATGCAGTGGACCACAAAGTTCTATTTTGAGAAAAACATGTGATATTACAATGGTGTAACATGCATTCAAAAACTTACTTGGGGCAGATTTCACAACTACATTCGGCATCAAATTTTCTATTTACGTCTGGACAAATGTTGAATGTGTGCTTCACAGCCTCACTCCGAAGATACAGACAACAGGTAGACTGGACTCATACTTTTGCAAGCATGTCTGTAATTAGTGGACACTGCTGCCTCTATACCGCACCGCAGTTGATTCAAGTACGACAGCGTACTTAGAAGTAATGCCTCCGAATTTTTTATGTGAGAGCTCTTACACCTTTTCAATTAAACAAATGCTATTCATATTCTTCGTGTCTAAATATTTGCAGCCGTTTGCCGCTAGAGTACTGCGAATTGTAACATGGCGGTGTGTAACATAACTACGTCGGTGCGTGAGAAACAGCGCGCTGTAATCGAGTCTCGGGTTCGAAGAGCTCATCCACATGTGGAGCACGGTATCCTTCAGCACGACAACACCACACCACACACTCCCCCTGCGGGTCTGGGGTAAGAATAGGCCTGAGGTATTCCTGCCTGTCGTAAGAGGCGACTAAAAGGAATTTCAACCGTTTCAGCCTTCCATGTAATGGTCCCCCTTGGGGTTTGACCTCCATTTTTCAAAATTCTACAGAAGTACGAGCCTTTTGGGGAAGGACACCTTATGTGGTGTATCACTGGTCCTCCGTGCCCTAAGACCTTGGCACTCAGCATTGTAACGGCGTTGTAACCATAACCACTATTCAACAAATTGGGCCTAAACGCCTGATGGGTTGTAAAAGTTACGCCCATAGTGCGTCCCCATCTGCACCTACGATCATGATGGACTTCCCATGGCACCAGAAATCCAGCACAGTAGCCAGCCCGTTGTGGTGGGGTCGTCATGTACCCTCTAGGTTGTAGCCCCCTGGACACAGGGATCGTACTGCCGATACCTGAGCTGCACTCCCGGCAACGGTCATCCTGCCAGGTGGCCCTTGCTGAGGCTGGGTGGCGCCCTTGGGGAGAGCCCCTGGTCGGAGTGGGTGGTATCGGGGCGGACGTTTCGCAGATGAAACGTCAACATGTATCAGGTCGCTCTGCGGCCGAGTCTTTCAAAATGACTGTCTCTGGTTCTGGTTCTCCTGCCCTTTCCCCCTTGGCCACTCCCTGGGAGTAAGGACAGGCCCGCCGGCTTGGGGCGAAGTACTTCCCCTGCTATTTGGTCTGTTTGCGGACCAATGGGGCGACGTTCGACACCTCCAAGCCCATGTTCTTTGTTCAGCACATCTTCGGGGAAATCGAGGCTCTCAGCAAAATGCGTTCGGGGGTCCGTTCTTATAAAGACCACCTCCGCCACACAGTCGGCGGCGCTCCAGGCGTGCGACCGCCTAGGGGACATCCCAGTGTCCATTGTCCGCATCTGGCACTGAATAGGACGCAGGGGGTTATTTTTCACCGGGACCTACTGCTGCAATCTGACGAGGAGCTCAGGGCCAACCTGGAGCGCCGAGGCGTGCATTTCGTCCGGCGGGTCCAGCGCGGCCCCAAAGACCGTCACATCGACACCGGGGCCTTTATCCTCGCTTTCGAGGGGGACGTTCTCTCGGAGAAGGTAAAGGTGATGTGCTACCGGTGCAACGTGCGACCTTGCGTCCCGCCTCCTATGCGCTGCTTTCGGTGTTTGCGCTTTGGGCACATGTCGTCACGGTGTGAGGCTGAGCCCCTTTGTGGCGATTGTGGACGTCCTCTTCGTGAGGAACATACATGCACCCCACCACCTCGGTGCATTAATTGTCCTGGCATCCACTCGCCTAGATCCTTAGACTGCCCTGCGTATCAGAAGGAGAAGAAGATTCAAGAACTCAAAACTTTGGATCGTCTCTCTTATTCTGAGGCCAGGAAGAAGTATGACCGCCTCCATCCCGTGACGTTGACCACTTCGTTTGCCTCAGTCGTGTCCACTCCTTCCACAGTATCCTCATCCCTATCCTGTCCCCCCTCCACCTCCTCCCCCCATCCGGGGTCTATGCCTCCGCCTCCCAAATCCCTCCCTTCCAAATCCTCCTCCCCCGCAGCCCCCACCCCCTCTGCCCCAGGGGCCACCCTTCCTCCTCCTCCCCCCCGCCGCGTGAGAAGCGATCCTCTTCTCAGGCATCCATCGGCGAAACGTTCCGGAACCCGGCTTCCGAGGTCCGGCGTTCCAAAACGGACCCCGCGCGTGAGGACCTTCTTCGGGTCCAGCCAACCATCCCTGTGTCTCCTCGGACTTCCAAGAAGGCCTGCAAAAAGAAGTCTCTACCCCCTCTCCACCGCGTTTCGTCAGACGCTCCATCCGTGAGTCGCTGCTCCCGGCCGTCCTCGGTTTCGCTGGGACGCTCTGCTGCCAGGCGCTCAGCTGGCCTCACATCGGCAAATGATGCTGCCCCTCCTACACAACCCGGGACAGCGGTCGCAGCTGGCGACGACTCGATGGAACTGGATCCGCCTCCCGCCGGTTGTAGCGTTGTTCCCTCGAAACCTGGCCCTCTGCGGCCGTCGAGGTGACCAGCTCTTCCCCCATCTCGTTCCCCCCCCCCCCCTTTTTTTTTTTTTTTTTTTTTTGTTTTTTTTTTACTAGCGATGGCCTTGTTACATTGGAACATAAGAGGTATTCGATCTAATCGGGAGGCATTACAACTGCTCCTCCGCCTGCACTGTCCTCTTGTCCTTGGTCTCCAGGAAACCAAGTTGCACCCAACTGACCGTATTGCCTTTACCCACTATACCTCAGAGCGGTATGACCTCACCCCTGTGGACGGTATCCCAGCTCATGGTAGGGTCATGTTGCTCGTTCGGGACGATGTCTATCACCATCCCATCCCATTGACCACCCCACTCCAAGCAATAGCTGTCCGTATAACTCTTTCTGCTTTTACTTTTTCAGTTTGTACCATCTACACTCCATCGTCATCCACAGTTAGTCAGGCTGACATGATGCACCTGATTGTTCAGCTTCCTCCGCCATTGTTATTGTTTGGAGACTTCAATGCCCATCATCCCCTTTGGGGCTCTCCTGCATCCTGTCAACGAGGCTCCCTCTTGGCGGATGTCTTCAACCATCTCAATCTTGTCTGCCTCAATACTGGCGCCACGACCTTCCTCTCGGACTCTACTCATACCTACTCCCATCTGGACCATTCGATCTGGTCTACCACTCTTGCCCGTCGGTTCAAGTGTTATGTCCTTTCCGACACCTATTCGAGCGACCACTTCCCCTGTGTCGTTCGTCTCCTGCACCACACCCCATCCCCACGTCCTTCGAGCTGGAACATACCGAAATCTGACTGGGGACCTTACTCCTCCCTGGCGACCTTTCCGGACCACGATTTTCTCAGTTGTGACAGTCAGGTCGAATACCTCACGGCTGTTATCATCAATGCTGCCGAACGTTCCATTCCTCGTACTACCACTTCTTCACGTCGCGTTTCCGTCCCCTGGTGGAATGAGGCTTGTAGAGACGCTATCCGTGCTCGACGACGTGCTTTACGCACCTTTCGCCGCCATCCTACGTTGGCGAATTGTATTGGATACAAACGACTCCGAGCGCAATGCCGTAGAGTCATCAAAGACAGCAAAAAAGCTTGTTGGGCCTCTTTCACCAGCTCCTTTAACAGTTTTACTCCCTCTTCTGTCGTTTGGGGTGGCCTGCGCCGGCTGTCGGGCATTAAGGCCCACTCCTCGGTACCTGGCCTGACCTCAGGTAATGAGGTCCTTGTTGATCCTGTGGCTGTCTCCAACGCCTTCGGCCGGTTTTTCGCGGAGGTTTCAAGCTCCGCCCATTACCACCCTGCCTTCCTTCCCAGGAAAGAGGCAGAAGAGGCTCGGCGACCTTCCTTCCACTCGCTGAATCTGGAAATTTATAATGCCCCCTTTACTATGCGGGAACTCGAACGTGCGCTTGCACTGTCCCCGTCCTCTGCTCCGGGGCCAGATGCCATTCACGTTCAGATGCTGGCACACCTTTCTCCGGCGGGCAAAAGCTTCCTTCTTCGTACCTACAATCGCGTCTGGACCGAAGGTCAGGTCCCCATGCGTTGGCGTGAAGCCGTCGTTGTTCCCATACCCAAACCCGGGAAGGATAGAAACCTTCCTTCTAGCTACCACCCCATTTCTCTCACAAGCTGTGTCTGTAAGGTGATGGAGCGCATGGTTAATGCTCGGTTAATCTGGATTCTCGAATCTCTACGGCTACTTACCAATGTCCAATGCGGCTTCGTCGCCGCCGCTCCGCTGTTGACCACCTTGTGACCTTGTCGACATTCATCAACTTTTTGCGAAGGCGCCAAACTGTAGCCGTGTTCTTCGACTTGGAGAAGGCTTATGATACCTGTTGGAGAGGAGGTATCCTCCGCACTAGGCACAGGTGGGGCCTACGCGGTCGCCTGCCCCTTTTTATTGATTCCTTTTTAACGGATCGAAAGTTTAGGGTACGTGTGGGTTCCGTATTGTCCGACATCTTCCTTCAGGAGAATGGAGTGCCTCAGGGCTCCGTCTTGAGCGTAGCCCTTTTTGCCATCGCGATCAATCCAATTATGGATTGCATTCCACCTAATGTCTCAGGCTCTCTTTTTGTCGATGACTTCGCGATCTACTGCAGTGCCCGGAGAACATGCCTCCTGGAGGGCTGCCTTCAGCGTTGTCTAGACAGCCTCTACTCATGGAGCGTGGCAAATGGCTTCCGGTTCTCTGAAGAGAAGACAGTTTGTATCAACTTTTGGCGATATAAAGCGTTCCTTCCGCCAACCTTACATCTCGGTCCCGTTGTTCTCCCACTCGTGGAAACAACTAGATTTCTAGGGCTCACATTGGACAGGAAACTTTGTTGGTCTCCACACGTCTCTTATTTGGCGGCCCGTTGTACACGTTCCCTTAATGTCCTTTGAGTTCTTAGTGGTCCATCTTGGGGAGCGGATCGCACTGTCCTGCTTTGCTTGTATCGTTCCATAGTCCGATCAAAGCTGGATTATGGGAGCTTCGTCTACTCGTCTGCTCGGCCATCCCTCTTACGCCGTCTCAACTCCATCCACCATCGGGGGTTACGTCTTGCGACCGGAGCCTTCTACACTAGTCCCGTCGAGAGTCTTTATGCTGAACCTGCCGAATTACCATTGACCTACCGACGCAACGTACTGCTGTGTCGGTATGCCTGCCGGCTGTTGTCAATGCCCGACCACCCCTCTTATCAGTCCTTCTTCACCGATTCTCTCGACCATCAGTACGGGTTGTATGTGTCTGCCCCGCTGCCCTCTGGAGTCCGCTTCCGTCGCCTGCTTCGACAATTGGATTTTGCCCTCCCTACCACCTTCAGAGAGGGTGAGAGCCCGACACCACCTTGGCTCCAGGCTCCGGTTCATATTTATCTCGACCTCAGCTCATTCCCGAAGGAGCGTACTCCGGCTGCAGTGTATTGCTCACGGTTTGTCGAACTTCGTGCTCGACTTGCCGGTCACACCTTTATTTACACCGATGGCTCCAAAACTGACGATGGTGTCGGCTGTGCCTTTGTCGTCGGGGCCGCCACCTTTAAATACCGGCTCCTCGACCAATGTTCCAGCTTTACGGCCGAGCTTTTTGCTCTCCATCAGGCCGTTCAGTATGCCCGCCGCCACCACCATTCATCGTATGTACTCTGCTCTGATTCCCTCGGTGCTCTTCAGAGCCTTGGAGCTCCCTATCCGGTCCACCCCTTGGTGCAACGGATCCAGCAGTCCCTCCATTCTTTCGCTGATAATGGTTCTCCTGTCAGCTTTCTGTGGGTTCCCGGACATGTAGGAGTGCCTGGGAATGAGGCTGCTGATGCTGCAGCCAAGGCTGCAGTCCTCCTGCCTCGGCCAGCCTCCCATTGTGTCCCGTCATCTGATGTTCGTGGGGTTGTTTGTAAGAGGCTTGTGTCATTGGGATGCTTGGTCATCCCTCCAAGGAAACAAGCTCCGGGAAGTAAAACCGCTCCCAACTGCTTGGACGACCTCCTCCCGACCATCTCGGCGAGAAGAGGTCCTTCTGATCAGGTTGCGGATTGGGCATTGCCGGTTTAGCCACCGCTACCTGCTCTCCGGTGACCCAGCCCCGCAGTGCCCTTGTGGTCAAGCATTAGCAGTGCGCCATGTTTTATTGTCGTGTCCCCGCTTTAGTCAATCTCGTGTTGTCCTGTCCCTGCCATCTACTTTACCGGATATTTTAGCTGATGACGCTCGAGCAGCTGCTCGTGTTCTCCGTTTTATAACTTTGACTGGCTTGTCCATAGACATCTAACTTTTTACTTATTTTATCTGCATCTTTGTACGGACTTTCTGGTGTCCTCCCTCCCCTTGAGTTTTATTAGATTCCATGTGCTCTAACAACAGTGACTGGGCGCTAATGACCTCCGTAGTTGAGCGCCCTTAAACCCCACCCAAAAAAAAAAAAAAAAAAAAAAAACACACCACACACGAGCGCCTGCGACGTCTGCAACCGTCTGGCGCCTTGGGTTCATCCAAGTCCCGACTTGGCCCCACCCGATTTTCACCTGTTTGCAGAATTTAGGGAACACCTTCGAGGGCCTCACTTTGATAGTAAGGAAGAGGTGAGGTTATGGCTCCGTCAACAAAGTCAAATACTTTAGGGTGATGGTCAACAAATTGTTCTCTTACTGGGAGAAACGTGTTCGTCGCCAGGGTGAGTACGTTGAGAAATAAATATGTGGATATGAAGAATAAATATGGAGAATATTAATAATACTTGTTTTACCGTACTGGCCCGAGAATAAGCCGCACATTTTATTCAGATTTAACTATGGAAAAGGTAGGATGTAGCTTATATCCGCTACCTTGTCTTTTTACAAACAGTTCAAGCTCATTTCTAAAAACACAGCAAGCGGTTGTAGCCGAAACTGCCGACAAGGCATTATATTATGCAACAGTGACAATTTTTACCCGTGTTTTATTGGCTTTAACATTCTGTTGTCGTACAAGTATTGTTTCCTTAGCATATACGGTGGTTCGAACTTAACGAACTTAACTAGTGGCAGCTCACAACCGATACAAAAGAGGTACACGTTTGCACCTGTTACTGTCCTTCAAAGTAGTCACCAGTGTTGTGCAGAACCCGTTGCCAGCGATGTGGAAGGCGTAGTATACCATTAGCAGACCCTATTCTGTTGATGGTGCGAATGGAGCGGTCTACTGCCTGTCGAATCTCTGGAACAGTTCTGAAGCGAATGCCACGAAGTGGTTCCTTCATCTTCGGAACCAAATCAAAGTCACAAGGATTTAACTCCGGGTAGTATGGTGGATGGTACAGTACTTCCCAGTCCCATCGACCGAACAGAGCAGCCACAGCTTGCGCTGTATGCGCCCGCGCATTGTCGTGCAAAATGATGGGTGGGTTGCGCAGAAAGTGTCGCCGCTTCTTTCGCAAAGCTGGTCGCAGGTGATGCTCCAAAAACGAACAGTAGTACTGAGCGTTGACGGTCTGCCGTCGAGGAACGAAATGCGTTAGGATAACACCATCACAGTCGTACACGAGTATCAGCACAACTTTCACCATACTGGGGCTCTGACGCACTTTCAACTTTCGCGGCGACCCATAATGACACCATTCGTTGGATTGGCGTTTCAGTTTTGGCTCGTACGATGTGGCCTATATCTCATCCAGTGTTATGATATGCCGTAAGAAAGCCTCTCCTTCGCGCTCATAGTGTTCCAAGTGCGTCTGAGCACCGTCGTAACGCATCCACTTACGCATCTCCGTTTAAGTCACGTGGAACCCATCGTGATGCAATTTTTCGCATGCCCAAGCGTTCCTGCAGGATGCGAAGTATAGTCGCATGCGCTAATCCGGTTTCGTGGGCGACCTCACGCATCGTATGGCGTCGATTACTGTCCACTAACGCGGCAACAGCATGCGCGTCTCCTTCAGAGACGCTAGGACGACCTGTCCGATGCATGCCTGCCACAGTTTGCCGACCTTCGTTGAAGGCTTTTACCCAACGTGCCACTGTTCTGTACGGCAATGCCGATTCCCCGCATGCCTCTTGAAGACCTTTATGACACTGTGGTGCTGTACGACCTCTGGCACGTTCAGTCTTGATCCAACTCCGTTGTTCCTGTTTCGAAAACATAGTGACACCGTTACTTTAGACCGCTCGCTCACAGGTGCCTGTGTTTCCCTCGATTGTGGACACGCCGGTGACGTGGGACGGGCGAGTCCATTTGTTCGGAGGTAAGGTAGATATGTCAACAACGTGTGCTGTCAGCGACAATAGTAGATTCGATTGCACAGTGTCTCCACAAAAGTGTTGCCACTATTTAAGTTCCAACCCACGTATTATAGTTTCAGTCAGAAACTGGTAAGAAAGCCTGATTTATGACGATATGAACGACCATTTAAAGCGAAAAACATCATCAGAGAAAGAAATTCGGGGCAGTTACGATGCAAGCAAACTGCCCACAGTGGTGCGTTATGCCACACCCACAACCAACAGACAGGTGGGAAGAAAGTATGGGTGGGACGACTATAATGTGCGACGCTCGGTTGTTTCAAAATAAAAATAAAAAGGCAGTTTCAACGAGAAAGTCGGTCAAAGGGCCGAAATGTGGCAAGTATCCGGAACTTGAAGCTAAGGTTCTTTCCTATGTGCAAGAAAAGAGAAAAGACGGGATGCCTATCACACGAGAAACTGTCTTTTGTGGCGGTGTTCGTAGCGACAAGCAATTCGCTGTAGAAACGGCTTACGAAGTCACCGCCACACTTTTAATAGCGGGCCGACCAGTCCGCTGGAACAGTGAACAGAAAGATGAAAACCCAAACACTCTGATTAAATAAAAGTCGGTACTTATCTTTATTAACGAAGATACAGAAACACAGTAGTGAACTCCGTGTCTACAGAAATCTGTCTAGTTCGAGTCGGAGCGGCTAGGTCAGCGTCGGCTGACGACAAACAACAACTCTGCTGCGATGAACACACAACTGACTAGCAAGTACACAATTCGGTGGCGAGTATACAACTGAGCGGCGAATACAGAACTGTCCTAGCGCTCGCGACTCCAGCGCTTAAGAACCCAGAAGCCAGCGGTGGCGCGCGCAGACTTGCGGCGATTTCCTGTCTCGCTGGCGCTGCTTATGCGGACGGCGTCCGGACTTTGATGCTGCCAACCTTTTGGCAGCGGGCTCGGGTGGCATTACTGACTAGGATATAACACTCCTCCCCCCCAAATCGCCGCACCGTCGTTGAATAATGACGTGGCGAGTGTCGACGGCGGGGGAGGGGTCTGGCCGCAGGCGTAGCAGAAGAGACCGGGGCGGAGACTGTTGTCGGTGGCAGTCCCCGGTCCGCACCCCAGCATTGGCTGCGCGGGGCCTCGGGAAACACCGACTGAAAACCGAGGTCAGGGTGCACGCCTGTGACCACGGGCACAGCTTCTGGTACTGGACGCGACGAGGCGTCGGGAACCACGAAGAGAGGCAGCGTCTCCTGACGCTGCGTCGACGGCTGCTGAGTGGGCGCCGGACAAGGCGCTGCGGTGTCAGACTCCTTGGGGGTGCCCAAGGAAAGCGGCTGCAGGACAGGCTGCACAGCCACCGCTTGGGAAGGAGGCCCGGCTGAGGGGTCGACGTCCATCAGCTCCGAAGGCGGCGGCGACTGAAGAGGGACCGCAGGCGCCGGAGCGACCACCTGGGGCGCTCCCGGATGAAGCTGTGCGGGAGGCATCAACGGGACGGGCTGTCGGCGTGGTAGCGGCGACGGCTGCTGCTGCTGCCCTGGGGGCGGCAGCGAAGTCGGAAGGCGCGGCTGGAACCCGCCGCGGACCAAATCTGTGGACAAAGAACGAGCGGCAGAATCCGGGCGGCCAGCGCGGCGCAACTGGTTCTGATGCCTCCTGTGCACCCCAGTAGCACCTTGAACAGTATAAAAACCGCGACCCTGGACACTTATCACGGTACCACGTTCCCAACGACGGCGACCGTGATAAACTCTGAAAAAAACGGCGTCGTTGCGCTGAAAACGCGTGCGATGCTCAGAAGCGGCGGGTCGATCCGGGGGGTGCAACAACCGTAGTAGGGTGCGATGACGACGGCCGTGGAGAAGCTCCGCAGGCGAAGGGCCGCCGCGTGGCGTGGTCCGGTACGACGACAGGAACGTGATGAGGGCCTGCTGACGAGAGTGCGTAGCACGAAGGCGGTCCATATGATCCTTGAATGTGCGTACAAAACGTTCCGCTGCACCATTCGATTGAGGGTGGAACGGCGGAGTAAGAACATGGCGAATGCCATTGGCAGAACAAAAACTTTCAAATTCAGCAGAGGTAAATTGTGGACCATTGTCAGACACTAAAACTTCTGGAAGACCCTCAATACAAAAAATTGAAGTCAACGCCTGTATAGTTTGTGCAGACGTTGTAGACTGCGTGGGCACAACAAACGGAAAATTACTAAATGCATCTATCACGATGAGCCAACGAGAATTCCAATATGGACCAGCGAAATCAATATGTACTCGCTGCCAGGGACCGGCAGGACGTGCCCACTCAAAATAACGTTGAGGCGGAGCAGCTTGGTGTTCGGCACACGTCGAACAATCTGTAGACATCTGCGTAATCTGCTTATCAATGCCGATCCATGTACAATGACGGCGGGCAAGCTGCTTGGTTCGGACCACTCCCCAATGACCTTGATGCAACAAGCCGAGGACCTTGGATTGGAGCGCTTGGGGAACCACTACACGAAGCTGGTCATTCTCGGTGCGTAACAGCAAAACTCCGTGCGAAACAGACAACAGATGACGTTGCGGATAATAGCGACGAACCACAGGATCCGATATGTCCTTTGCCTTGGACGGCCAACCACGTTGAACAAAACGTAATAGTAAACTCAGATGAGGATCCGTAGCTGTCTCACGTGCCACCTGACGATAATCAATCGGAAAATCCCGGAGGGATTGATGCTCATCGGCGTCAATCTGATGGCAAGAGTCGTCAGAGGAATCGAAGACATCATCCGCAGCAATCGGCAATCTAGAAAGCGCGTCAGCGTTTGCATGCTGAGCTGTAGGGCGATACAGTATCTCATACTGGTATTGTGATAACAAAAGAGCCCAACGTTGTAGTCTCTGAGCTGTCCGCTGAGGAACTGGTTTAGACGGATGAAACAGTGACGTCAGGGGCTTGTGATCTGTTACTAAATAGAACGGTCTACCATAGAGATAGTGATGGAATTTTGTGACACCGAACACAATAGCCAACGCTTCCTTGTCCAATTGGCTATAATTACACTGAGCTTTGTTTAGGAATTTAGATGCGAACGCAATAGGACGTTCGGTGTTACCGACTCGGTGAGACAACACAGCACCGAGGCCGAAAGAAGAGGCATCACAAGCTAACACCAGAGGCTTGTTAGGGTCGTAATGGACCAGACAACGATCATTCAATAAAGCCTCTTTAAGCTGCTGAAAGGCTGATTGGCAATCAGCTGACCACACAAACGGAACATTCTTACGGCGGAGACGATGCAACGGTGCAAAAATCTGTGATGCATTAGGTATAAACCTAATATAATATGTCAATTTGCCAAGAACTGCTTGCAATTCATGCAGATTGCGAGAGGCGGGCAAATCACGAATAGCTGCTAAATGTGACTGGGAGGGATGAATGCCTTGAGCATTAATAACATGTCCCAGATACTCCAGCTCCGTAAGAAAAAATGAACATTTATCGATGTTGCAACGTAGGCCTGCCTGAGACAACACTTTAAACAAACACTCCAAATTACGGAAATGTTCAGCAGGCGTCCGACCGGACACAACAATATCGTCTAAATAGTTGCAACACGATGGCACATTAGCCAGAAGTTGTGACAAAAAACGCTGAAAAACAGCTGGAGCTGACGCACAACCAAAAGGCAAACGCAGAAAACGGAACAACCCCAACGACGTGTTTATGACAAAATACTGTTGTGATTGCTCGTCGAGGGGCAATTGCAAATATGCTTCACGGAGATCAATTTTGGAAAAGAAACAAGCTTCCCCTAACTTATCCATCAGCTCTTCCGGTCTAGGCAAAGGAAAAGAATCAATGACAGTCTGAGGATTAACTGCCGACTTAAAATCAGCACACAAACGTAACTAGCCAGACGGTTTCTTTATAATAACTAAGGGAGAAGCCCACTAGCTCGCTGAAACGGGTTGAATAACACCGTTGTTTTGCCAACGACGAAGTTCATCTTCTACAGGTGCCCGGAGGGCGTGAGGCACTGGATGAGCACGACAAAATCGAGGCTGAGCATTATCTTTTAACGTAATATGAGCGGCAAAGTTCGCAGCACAACCTAGTTCATCTTTAAATAAGTCACTGTATCGTTTACACAAATCGGTTATGCTGTCTTG
Organism: Schistocerca americana; assembly: GCF_021461395.2. Lineage (NCBI taxonomy): Eukaryota > Metazoa > Arthropoda > Insecta > Orthoptera > Acrididae > Schistocerca > Schistocerca americana. The sequence continues at coordinate 202,684,096 of NC_060127.1, forward strand.
AGGAACAACAACAGAATTAATTTGCAACACATTGTCTTGGATAGACAGGCCAAACAAGTCAAAACAGTCTAATCCGAAAATGTTTACACTGTCTGTAGCGCGGAGCACTGTGAATGAAACTAAAAAAAAAAAAAAAAAAAATGGCTCTGAGCACTATGGGACTCAACTGCTGTGGTCGTAGGTCCCCTAGAACTTAGAACTACTTAAACCTAACTAACCTAAGGACAGCACACAACACCCAGCCATCACGAGGCAGAGAAAATCCCTGACCCCGCCGGGAATCGAACCCCGGAACCCGGGCGTGGGAAGCGAGAACGCTACCACACGACCACGAGATGCGGGCTGTGAATGAAACTGTTTTTGTATTGCCACGGAATGTGGCTGGCACGCTACATACACCCAACACAGGAATTTGTTCTCCACTATAAGTAGCCAAAGAATGTTTTGCCGCTGAAAGTTTAGGGCGGCCGATAGCCGCATACGTAGCACTATTTATGAGAGTCACAGACGCACCCGTGTCTAATTGAAAATTGAAGGTCTTATCCTGGATGCGTAGCTTCACAAATAGTTTATTACACTGTCTCTGGATCGGTGCAGTGGAGGCGGAAGACACAAAATCAGCGCGTTTAGCGCGTGTTTGCTGCTTACGACAACTCGTGGGTTGGGCGGGTGGAACAACAACTCCCGCTGCACTTGCAGTCTGTACATTACGTTTTACAGCGTTTGAATTACGCTTGGGTCACATAGCAGAGGGCTGGGTGGGTGGCTTATTGCGAACAAGTTTATTACCCACACGAACCGTGGAAGAGTCTTTAAACGCGACCTTCTGGGCGGGCTGGCTTTGAAGAACATGAATATCCATGGGCTGGGCAGCACTAGAATTGTTCTTGCGTTTACGCAAACAAACAGTCTGGATGTGTCCTTTCCTTTGACAAAAGTGACAAACCGCGTTTCTTAACGGGCAACGTTCACGAGGATGAGCAAGAACACACTTAGGGCAAGACTTAACTCTATCATTTTGCACACGCGGCTGACGAATGTGTTTAACATGACGCGGCCGGCTAGTGTTTACAGTCTGACTCTGCCGGTGGGGCCGCGGGCGTGACATAACTTGCTTAGCACAGGCAATTTGAGAAATACATGGCTGATCTAACTCACACTCAGCATAGTCAAAAGTATCTTGGGCTTCAATGATGTTCATCACAGTCTCTAATGACGGGTCAGGCAACTTTAAGATAGCAGCACGAATACGAGAATCTGCAATGTTTTGAGTAATAGCGTCTCATAACATGACATCACTGTAGGAAGCTCCACACACACAATTAAATCGGCACTGACGGGTGAGGCCCCGTAAATCTGTTAACCACTGTTTATTAGATTGATGTGGCAGTTTCTTTAATCTGAAGAACTTGAATCTGGCTGCTGCCACATGAACTCGCGACTCGAAATACTCAGCAAGCTTGGTAACAACAACGTCATAGTCTAAAGCTTCTGGCTGGGATTCCGGGAACAACTTACAAAGTAGTCGATAGACTTCCACGCCTGCAGTGGAAATTAAATAAAGCTGCCGCTCAGTACCTGTGATTTTGTAGACTGTCATGTGCGCCTGCAACTGCGCGAAATATTCTCGCCATTCTTCTCGTGATGCATCAAAAGCACGGAAAGGTGGTGCTGCCTGTGCTTGTTCCTTTTGTGTTGGAGGATTAGCCGCTTGTTTGGCGGTTGCGTCCACCAGACTTTGTATTTGCTGACTCTGTAACAAGATCAACTGTTGTAATTCGGCAGACATAGTGAACACAAATGAAACCAGCCCCCAAAATTGTATCGCTATAATTAGTATAACCAGAAACAAGGTGAACCAGCTCTGCACACGAGTTCGGAAGTCCTCGTCGCCAGTTTTGTGGCGGTGTTCGTAGCGACAAGCAATTCGCTGTAGAAACGGCTTACGAAGTCACCGCCACACTTTTAATAGCGGGCCGACCGGTCCGCTGGAACAGTGAACAGAAAGATGAAAACCCAAACACTCTGATTAAATAAAAGTCGGTACTTATCTTTATTAACGAAGATACAGCAACACAGTAGTGAACTCCGTGTCTACAGAAATCTGTCTAGTTCGAGTCGGAGCGGCTAGGTCAGCGTCGGCTGACGACAAACAACAACTCTGCTGCGATGAACACACAACTGACTAGCAAGTACACAATTCGGTGGCGAGTATACAACTGAGCGGCGAATACAGAACTGTCCTAGCGCTCGCGACTCCAGCGCTTAAGAACCCAGAAGCCAGCGGTGGCGCGCGCAGACTTGCGGCGATTTCCTGTCTCGCTGGCGCTGCTTATGCGGACGGCGTCCGGACTTTGATGCTGCCAACCTTTTGGCAGCGGGCTCGGGTGGCATTACTGGCTAGGATATAACACTGTCCAACTGAAGGCCTTCGAGATCGCAAAAATCTTCAACGTGCCACAACAAGAATCTCGTGCGAGTACTGGTCGGTTTATGTGGAGAAATGATCTTGCTCTCCGACCAAGGACGTACTACCCTAGCACAGAGGATGCCAGCAGATTTCGCAGAACAGCTGCTAACTTCAGCGTTATGTTATTCAGTTGTGAAAGTGTCTCTCAAACCCTTTCCATCAGATCGGCAATTCTGATGAAACGCCAGTATTTTTGACATGCCCACCAGTACGGCAGTAGACATGAAATGGCTACAGAGTGTCTCATTAAGAGGAACTGGGAATGAAAAAAATAGAATAACTGCAATGTTAGCTACTACAGCCGTTGGGGAGAAGTTACTCCCTTACGTTATTCCGAAGAGAAAAACCACGCCCACGTGAAAATTCTCCTATAGGTTTAGTGATTCGTCACCAACTGGATGACAGCGCAACTGATGGTTCACTGGTTGTCTACCCTTTGGAATCGCAAACCCTGGGCTCCGATTGCTAAGAAAAGCATGGTAGTTTTGGATGCTTTTAAGGAATGTCTCACTGCCGAAGTAAAAGATAAACTTGCTGCATGAAAGACAGATCCTGTCGTAATATCTGGAGGCACGACATCAAAATTACAGGTACTAGGTGTGGACATAAAAAAACACCATTCAAGGACAGCCTTCGAAAAATGTATACAGATTGGCTCCTGGAAGAAGACCATGTCCTCGTACTCTCTAGTATGATCAAGAAGCCACCAGTCACCTTTTTGTGTGAGTGAATTCTTGTTCCATGGTCCTCCAGATCGTCAGAGTCCGTCATCAAGGGTTTCAAGAAAAGCTGCATATCGGATTGCTGGATGGCAGCGAGGGTGACGTAATGTGGGAAGAGACTGAATAAAATCATAGGAGAGAGACTGAGAGTGGTGAAGCGAATAGCGGCGCTGGTACCGATGAGAGGAAAAAGACAAAATATGTTGCCAATGTGTTGTATCAAATGTTAGAACAAATGTTTATGGTACATATGCACGTCTTACATGTAAACAGAAATAAATTTTTCGTAATTTTTCTCCTCTCAATCAGCATGCGGCTTATTTTCGTTCAAAATTTTTTTATTTTTTCTTCAAAATTTAGGGACGCGACTTGTGTGCCAGCGGCTTATTTTCGGGTCAATACAGTTAAAAATCCGTAAGAGTTTTCACATAAAAAATTCGGTGGCGTTAGTTTTCGGCACGCCTTGATACAATTCAGTGTACATGCAAAATTGTGTCATTGCATTACACGTAGCTTACTGGATACGACATCGTAAACCTTAAGATAGGTGGAAAACTAGTTTTACTATAATGATGGGGTCGTACCCCGAAGAGCGTAGGGGACGATGCGGGAGACCCGCACCCCCGTACTAGGCAAGGTCCTAGCGGAGGTGGTTTGCCATTGCCTTCCTCCGGCCGTAATGGGGATGAATGATGATAATGAAGACGACACAACAACACCTAGTCATCTCGAGGCAGGGAAAATCCCTGACCCCGCCGGAAATCGAACCCGGGACACCGTGCATGGGAAGCGAGAACGCTATCGCAAGACCACGAGCTGTTTACTATAATACGGAGTACAAATTACCGAGACTCCTCCGATATTTCATACATTCAGAAAAATGTAAACGCACTGTCAGACTTTTGCTAAACTTTTCTCTTTTACGTACAGCCAAATATTTAAAAGAATGACTCATTTCGGAAGTAGTCTGACGCTGGAAACTGTGTTAGGCGTGGAAGTACGATTGTTTAAAAAATGGGAGATTGCGGTGGGGATGGGGCATACTTTAAGAGGTCTTACATGCGGGACCACTGCTGTTATGTACTGCCGTGTTGACAAATGAAATTTTATGTGTGTTTTCCCGGTTGTTGAGAACAGTGGGCAAGGTGCTTCATCAGGGACTCAGGGAGTGCCTACTTTGAACCACAAAACCAGCCACTTAAAGGCGCCAATGTAAATATTTACTTCAGATGCGTAAGCTAAAACTGCATCTTACCTCATGTAGAACATATAATGAAGTCGAATATATCCTTTTGGAAGATCGTCATTATTTATTATCTTTAAAAAAAGTATTTCTAATAAACTGAAATGTATCTGTATAGTCATGTTAAGTATAGAATACACTTCTCCCTAATCGAGTCAGATAACCCCCTTTTTACTGCTTTATGGCTTATTTGTGCATCTTTAATACACTCTATGCATGTACAGACGAACAAATGATTATAATTTCAGAAAAAAACTAGATTACATATTCATATATATTCATATATAGAGGTGACGGAGCCCCAAAGGAGTGGAAAAACGCAACAATTACATCAATATTTAAGGAGGGCAACAGGAGGAATTGTGCAAACTATCGTGGTATTACTGTAATGCCATCCATGGCTAGAGCCTATCACCGTATCCTAAAAAAGAGGATAGAAGAAGAAATAACTGAATCTGAAGAACAAAATGGATTCAGCACTGGTCGCACCTGAACTGATGGAGTATTTACCCTCATAAACCTAGTGGAGGAAAGGACAGCAAGGGGCTTACAACCCACCTTGTCTTTGTAGACCTCCTGAAAGCTTATGACATAGTTCCACAGAACAAGCTATGGACAAGTCTAATTGATAATGGTGTGTCATCGAGCTATGTCAAAGCTGTCAGACTGCTCTACCAAGGTTGCACGGGAATGGTAAAAGTGAGAAATCAACTATCCCACGAGTTTGAGGTGACAAAGGGACTACGTACGCCAGGGATGCACACTCCCCCCTACACTCTAAAATCTACCTAGAGGAGGCACTAAAATCATGGAAAAGGAAATGCGGAGGAATGGGTGACCCTATAGACGACGAGATCTTGTTCACTCTATTTTTTGCTGACGACCACTCAACGCAAAGACGCAGGCACAGAATACTGTCAACAGAAACACGTCAAAGGTACTGGATAGTAGACAGAGATGCTCCAAGATACACAATGCAGCAAAGAATGCCGTAGGCAGACTTGTAGTCTATGTATTTGTTTCTTTGATCTCAGAGATTACAGACATTTCTGTATAGGTGATGCTATTTTAGCAGGGAAGTTATGTAGTCCGTCAATAAAACAGGAAACAAACTGGTCTTAAAGCCCCGTTTAAAATTGCTATCTGCAATCAAATAGCTAATTTGTGCATAAAAAATTCTGAGTAAAATTCCGAGCTTTCGACGATTGCCTCTATCATCATCGTCAGGAGCTAAAACTGTCGTGAACTATTTTTTTCCTTTATTGTTATTTCAACACCCCTCGCCCCATGTGGGCGGGGTGGGGAGGGGGTAGGAGAGGGGAAAGGGGAAGGCTAGGCTGGAAGCAGTACAGTCGAGCCACTCTTTAGCTATTATTCCCTAACTTAGATGTCAAACAAAAAACAAGGTGACGTATTTACTACGAATAAAAAAAAATTAAAAGCTGATGTTATTGGTAAAATGTAAAAAATACTGCTGTCTTTACGACCAGTTTAAAATCAGTGATAAGAAATTGGGCAGATATCACTGTTAAAAAAACACTTCAAATACTTGAGAAACACTGAACACGACAGAGGAGACACTTACCATGAAAAACTGAGCACTGTACTCTTTCCCTAAAACTGGAAAAGGACCTGCCTTCGGATGATACGTTGCATGAAACGTAAGGCGGCTATGGAGGAAGGTATGAGAGTGGTGGTTGATGAGGACTGGTAGCCGGCCGACGTGGCCGATCGGTTCTAGGCGCTTCAGTCCGGGACCGCGCGACTGCTACGGTCGCAGGTTCGAATCGTGCCTCGGGCATAGACGTGTGTGACGTCCGTAGGTTAGTTAGGTTTAAGTAGTTCTAAGTTCTAGGGGACTGATGACGACAGATGTTAAGTCCCACAGTGCTCAGAGCCATTTGGACTTTTTTTTTCGGACTGGTAAGAGGTGGTGATTAGGAAAGGGGTGGCTGCGGGGGACAAGAAGGGAGACGTAGCTGGTGTTGGAATCTACAAATTTGAAAGGAAAAGTGAGTGGGGAGCGACAGGGACGGGGAAAAGGTGTGTTATGGGAAGAGGACAAGGAGGGAGCTCTTGGGGATGGATACAGTGAGGTGGATTCAGAGTTAGCAGGACAGGTATTTGCGGCGGTGGAGTTTGTGGTCCGGAAGAAGGAGACGGTTGAAATTTCTTTGCACAAGGAAGTGGTGGGTGTGCAAGTGGAGGGTTGGTGGGATGTGTAGCTAGAGGCGGGGCATCGCTCTGGTTTTGGAATGGAGAGGGGACAAAATAGGATTGTTGGAGTCGAGTTTCTTCAGTGTGAGAGAGGAGAGCTCGGAATTTGGTGGGTTGGTAATGGATCCATGTAGGGTAAAGTAATCAGATGCCAAAAGCTAGGTCTAAAGCATGGCGTTCGAGGCTCTGGGGGTCTTACAGAAGTTGTGTGCGGCAGATATCAATGCAACGTTTGCATAGCAAAGAATGAGATGCATCAGGGATTTGTATGTGTGAAGGACAGTGGAGGGATGTTGTTCCGACATTCAGCCAGTTAATAGTTTTAGCAATTTTAGTATGTTGTGGGCTCTCTGTTGGGCAGAGACTAACGTGCCGTGAAACACGCTACTGTTATCCTCTGAGAAGATTTCGAAGTTTGACCCCGCGTGTGTCAAATGGATAAAGGTATCGGACTATAATTTCGAATTTTGTGGAATAATCTTGGGAGTTAATGAAAGTGGTAAAATCATAAATGAATGAGAGAAATGGCCTCCAGCCGAGTTAGGCACATTAATTTGGAAATATATATTTGAGAAAATTGAATATTGGTTACTGAAGTTACTTTTGTTGAGATTTCCCTATGAATAGCAAACAGGATACAACTGCCACAGCGTGTAGCAGCAGTTACCAGTAACACACACGCCAGTAAATTATGGGGAGCAAATTTGCACCAAGCTCAAAGTAATAACAGCCACACTCAAGAGCGTTACTTAATCAAATACTGAAATGTCGCTGCATGATGTGCCGAACTAAATTTGGACATGAGGGTCTTCTATCTTGACTCACATGAAATAACACAAATAAAATTGAATAACATCTTAAATACACTGTTTAAGCTCCTCTACATACGGCAGTTTTCCTTATTAGCAACAGTAGTTCAGTTTTTTTCTTAGTAGTTGGAGAATATGATGGGGACCCATAAACTGGTATAGTTTAACTAGTCACAGATCTTTAGTTATTACAACAGTGAAGACCACCTCTAAAAACTAATCATTCACTTCGCTTGGAGTAGTTCATAAATCACTTTGCAAGACAATAAAATACAACACTGGGCTTAATTAAGTTCAAAAAAGAAACCTTTCATTATGGGTATCAAAAATATACATTCTTTAAAATTGCACATAATTTTTCTTCTAACAATACTATCGTAAATCTGTTCATTAAAGACTTATATGTATTAATTACCTGTGAAGCAGGTATTCTTTGCAATAATATTTACACAATCTTGCACTGTAATCCTACAAAACTATATTTTACAATAAACTAAGGATACTTTCGCAAAAGACTATCGAACTTCACTTTTGTGGTTTTAGCTTTAACTTTTTCTACTCCTTTTACTATAGATAAAACATTACTTTTAAACAAATGAATGCAAGAATTGTTCATTTAAATCAGGATACTCGGTTTTAGTAGCACTTAGGTGAGGACCCTGCGTAGGTTCGTTCTCAGGATTGAAAATATGGTTCCAGAAAGGAATTTATATTTTATGTGATTATTATTGAAACAACACACAAATTAACTGGTCCATGCCCACATACTTTACTTAACCGAAAGTTTGTGAAGCAGTGGGGAAGATTGGTGGCAGGTGCAATAGCGGCTAACTGTACTCAAGGCTCTTTATGAGCGAATACTCTATATATTCTCTTCTTGGCCTCGGATTTGCAACATGTTAAAGACATTCTCTTATGCAGTGAATACCAAATAATAGCCAGATTTACATCCGAGGCAAATCCCTTACAGTGCACTTCCAATTGCCTCTCTTAGCACCATCGAGGTGTACCGTGCTGCGGCCAGCCACACACTGCGTGCCGTTCACACAAAGGAGCCGCTCAGTTGGACCGCCAATCCCACCTTTTACATCGCGCCATGCCACTTTGTTGCGGAGGGACTTCCCTACAGTGTTTACATGTTACAAATACATTCGTCCTAAGCATGAACCAACTTTTAACAAAGATACTCTTCTTATAAACATATTCATATTATAATAATTAAAATTTTCAACGCATTCTTTTGATGTTTTCATATATACATTACAACACTCTAATTTTCTTGCCATAGATCAAAGAGTTTAAACAACACAGAAAACACATTTCATAAATTGCAAATACACAGTTATACAAAATAAACTTACTCCTAATCATATAAGTGTTACAGTCAGTATGTGAGGATTCCGCCTTAGTTGCCGCTTGAAGGTTAGTCCAAGATATTCTAGTGTGCTAGTTAGCTAGGAAGGACCGTCATAAATCGCGAGGTGAAAGTCATGCAGACAAGAGGTGTAGGCGGTGCATCCTGTAATTATTGCTTGGGTTTTGGAGGGGTTAATCTTAAGGAGCTTCACCAGGAGGTAAACTGATTGAGTTGGATTCGGAGGGATCGTTGGGATTTCTGGAGGATAGGACAAGGGTGAGGAAAGCAGTGTCGTCAGCATACTAAAAGAAGTGGACAGGAGGAGGTGGTTTGGGCATATTGGCAGTGTGTAAGAGGCAAAGGAAAGGAGAGATGGAATGGAACCTTGAGGCACTCCTGCAGTGGGATGGAAGATCCAGGAATCGGTGTTGTTAACAATGACATAGGATCAGTGACTGGATAGTAAGGATTCAATAAGGTGGACATAGTTGACTGCCAAATGCTGCCATGTGCTCTCTGTAGGTCAAGGGAGCAAAGATTGCCGGCCGGCCGCTGTGCACGAGCGGTTCTATGCGTTTCAGTCCAGAACCGCGCTGCTGCTACCGTCACAGGTTCGAATCCTGCCCCGGGCATCGATGTGTGTGATGTCCTTAGTTAGGTCTGAGTAGTTCTAAGTCTAGGGGACTGATGACCTCAGATGTTAAGTCCCATAGTGCTTAGAGCCATTTGAACCATTTTTGAAAGATTTCGGATTGACAGTTGTTGAGCTGTTGGAATAGGAGATGGGTGAGTTTCAGAATTTGACCATCACCAGAGATCGAGGGTCAGAAGACACTCTGCGTAAATGAAAGCAGATGGTGCTGGTGCAGATGTCGGTGGGTGTATCAGGAGATGATGGATTCAAAGACGTTGCTAAACACTGTGGTGAGAGAAACAGGATGGTACGAGGAGGTATCAGTGGGGGGATTGTTCAGTTTGAGGAAAAGTAGGATGTTTGAGGTTTTCCACAGGTCAGAATAGTAGCCTGTGGAGAGAATAGCGGCATACTGGCTTGCAAGGGGGGTGATTTAGGGCATTCCGTGAGGTGTTGACCATGGGATTTGTTGGATTTTCTATGAAGTATTTGTACTTGTTCTGTGCTGTTAATGGGATGTTTAAGTCCATTTCTGGTATGTCATGTAAGTACCAGAAGCTGGGAGCTTGGGGTTGGACTGTGGCATCTGTGCATCTGTGGACAGTAGGGAATTGGGAATAGTCAAAATGAGGATCGCCAAGGTGTGTGGTCGTTGGAAGGGATGTATATTTTGGAGGACTATGGTAAGGAAACAATGAGATGTGGTTGGAGGGAGTTGTTGCGATGGATGGGATGGTCAATAGGATATACTAGCACAGTTAATTCACGTTTCAAGGATGAGGGGTTTGGCCTTGTACTTGGCTGAGTAGGGTGAACACCACTGCAGGTGTTGCAGGTAGGGGGCCACCTAGGTTGTAACATTGCTTAAGGAAGTCAGATTGCTTACAGTGGAGGCAGGTGGAACGATTATTACAATCAGGAGGCATTTTTCCCATCTGTAGGATTGGGGGAAGGATTTGGTGCGTTCGACCTAGTGATGGTGATTGCACATAAGGACTCGCTCCGTGAGGAGGCGATTGATAGTGGTAGCACGCTCTGTGAATATGCACAGGAGCAAGGTGCGGCCTGTGTCACTGAAGATATGATGCGCGTATTTCTATGGAAGACTGCAGCTGAGTTCAGCGACCACCTCCTCTGCTATGAGATTGGGCCTAAGCTTTGAGATCATGGGAGTGAAGGAGGGGGGACAGGAGGGAGGCTGGCGTTCTTTGGATGTGGGGGTGATCAGATAAAGCATGCACTACAGATGATCATGGAGGACATGCTACATCAAGTATGGGAAGAATTTGATTGCCATGTACATGCGTGTCCTTGATTGGAGGATTGCGATCAATGCATGAGAAACTTCGAAAGCTACTACTGATTATGCTGTAAGATTTGCTCATACAAAATAGTATATCGATTTATTATTAATTTTTAAAACCGCTCCATTCATTTATAAACAGACTGTATAATGCTACCCCCGCCCCCGTTTCCTTTCGGTTGTCAGGATGTTTTGCTGCCAAAGTACTTTTCCTACGTGGTAAGCCAATTGTATACTACGTTGAATTCCAAAAGGGATTGAATGTCACCATTCAGCATAGTGACACTAAACCGGTGGGATCGAGGCAAATAAAGTTGGTTTTATCCTATTTTTGCGTGGCACCCTCTGGCACGTCCACTTCATTGCTACCGGTGCTATGTAGGAGTGTGTCTTACCGTCGCCATGCTAACTCTTGTAGTGAGATGATGCGCTCAGAGCGCTTCTAAGAAATGCTTCTACTGCTTGCCAAGAATCAACGCGGAAGTCGCGTCTGTATTGGGTCGAATGTCAATGTACACGTACACACCATTGACAGGTATCTAAATGATTAGAGTTATAATTTTTTATGAAAGGAAGAAGCACCAGCAGAGTGCAGTAGTGTTATTCGTGTTTAGTGTTGTTACCAGACCTGGTAGGATATATAAGTAGCGTAAACAGTGTCAGGTGTTGAGTGATCACTGTAAATGACATGGAGATGTCTCTTACCCGTGTGTACATCGTTATCAGCACCTAGCAGAGTTTAAAAGGGGCCACATTGTAGGTCTTCATTTGGCTGGCTGGTCTAATCGTGCAATATCCATTTTTGTGGGGCACTTGGATGTAACACTGCCCTGATACTGGACTGGATGGGAACATTAAGGCAACATACCCGTCGTCAAGGTTTTGGTCAACCACGTCTGACTGCCATAAGGAGGGACGCCTTACTGAGCACCAAGCACATCGTAACTCCAGCACATGTTGAAAGGAGTGAGGGACGCATGAGGACCAAGGCTAATGTGGGGGACTTTGATGAGAAGGTCTGTTGGAAGTGGGTTCGGTTGATTTGATGAGAACGAAGTGTTTGTGGGGTACGATTTGGTTGACAGAAAAGTGGGGGGTCATGCTTTCTGATTTCGAGGGTGAGGGATTTGGCGTTTAGGGCCTGGATGGGACAGAATGAAGGTGTGCACAGCTGGGAGAGAAGCTCCAGGGGAGGGCACAGTGTTCATTTGTTCAGTGGGGCCTGGGCTATTTTCTAGTTATATGGTGCTAGTGCTGACATACTGTCTGTGCTGGGATTTTCTGTTTGCTGTGGGATGGGGTGGGGAATTGGAGAGGGTAGGATATTGCGCTGGGTTAGTCAGTGCAGCTGCTGATGGGTGTTGTGTGGGGTGTGGCTGGTGAGGGTGGCACAGCGGGGTGTAATTCGTGCCGGTGTAACAGGGGTGGTAGAGTGTGGGATAGATTGGGAGTGAGGGATAGGCAGTAAAATGTGGGAGGTGAGGGTGGGAAGGGTACCAGGGAGAGGAGGATACGCTGATGTGACTGTGGATGGGTAATCGAGTGTGCAACGTGGCACCACCTTCTGCACATTTCAGAAATCCTGCCACCTTCGATGTGGATCGTCCGTCAGCCTGACGCTCCCTCACGGCTGTTTGCGCGACCTCACGCCTCTCTCCCCCTCACGCCTCTCCCCCCTCACGCCTCTGTCCCCCTCACGCCTCTGTCCCCCCTCACGCCTCTGTCCCCCTCACGCCTCTCTCCCCCTCACGCTTCTCTCCCCCTCATGCCTCTCTCCCCCCTCACGCCTCTCTCTCTCTCTCTCTCTCTCTCTCTCTCTCTCTCTCTCTCTCTCCCTCACGCCTCTCTCTCTCTCTCTCTCCCCCCTCACGCCTCTCTCTCTCTCTCTCTCTCTCTCTCCCCCTCACGCCTCTCTCTCTCTCTCTCTCTCTCTCTCTCCCTCATGCCTCTCTCTCTCTCTCTCTCTCTCTCTCTCTCCCTCACGTCTCTCTCTCTCTCTCCCTCACGCCTCTCTCTCTCTCCCTCACGCCTCTCTCTCTCTCTCTCTCCCTCACGCCTCTCTCTCTCTCCCTCCCTCACGCCTCTCTCTCTCTCCCTCCCTCACGCCTCTCTCTCTCTCTCTCCCTCACGCCTCTCTGCCTCTCTCTCTCTCTCTCCCTCACGCCTCTCTCTCTCTCTCTCCCTCACGCCTCTCTCTCTCTCTCTCTCTCTCTCTCTCTCTCTCTCTCTCTCTCTCTCTCTCTCTCTCTCCCTCACGCCCCTCTCTCCCTCACGCCCCTCGCTCCCTCACGCCCCTCGCTCCCTCATGCCCCTCGCTCCCTCACGCCCCTCTCTCCCTCACGCCCCTCTCTCCCTCACGCCCCTCTCTCCCTCACGCCCCTCTCTCCCTCACGCCCCTCTCTCCCTCACGCCCCTCGCTCCCTCACGCCCCTCTCTCCCTCACGCCCCTCTCTCCCTCACGCCCCTCGCTCCCTCACGCCCCTCTCTCCCTCACGCCCCTCTCTCCCTCACGCCCCTCTCTCCCTCACGCCCCTCTCTCCCTCACGCCCCTCGCTCCCTCACGCCCCTCTCTCCCTCACGCCCCTCTCTCCCTCACGCCCCTCTCTCCCTCACGCCCCTCGCACCCTCACGCCCCTCGCTCCCTCACGCCCCTCGCTCCCTCACGCCCCTCTCTCCCTCACGCCCCTCGCTCCCTCACGCCCCTCTCTCCCTCACGCCCCTCGCTCCCTCACGCCCCTCTCTCCCTCACGCCCCTCTCTCCCTCACGCCCCTCGCTCCCTCACGCCCCTCGCACCCTCACGCCCCTCGCTCCCTCACGCCCCTCGCTCCCTCACGCCCCTCTCTCCCTCACGCCCCTCGCTTCCTCACGCCCCTCTCTCCCTCACGCCCCTCGCTCCCTCACGCCCCTCTCTCCCTCACGCCCCTCTCTCCCTCACGCCCCTCTCTCCCTCACGCCCCTCGCTCCCTCACGCCCCTCGCTCCCTCATGCCCCTCTCACTCACGCCCCTCTCTCCCTCACGCCCCTCTCTCCCTCACGCCCCTCTCTCCCTCATGCCCCTCGCTCCCTCACGCCCCTCTCTCCCTCACGCCCCTCTCTCCCTCACGCCCCTCTCTCCCTCACGCCCCTCTCTCCCTCACGCCCCTCTCTCCCTCACGCCCCTCGCTCCCTCACGCCCCTCTCTCCCTCACGCCCCTCTCTCCCTCACGCCCCTCTCTCCCTCACGCCCCTCGCTCCCTCACGCCCCTCGCTCCCTCATGCCCCTCTCCCTCACGCCCCTCTCTCCCTCACGCCCCTCTCTCCCTCACGCCCCTCTCTCCCTCACGCCCCTCTCTCCCTCACGCCCCTCTCTCCCTCACGCCCCTCGCTCCCTCACGCCCCTCTCTCCCTCACGCCCCTCTCTCCCTCACGCCCCTCTCTCCCTCACGCCCCTCTCTCCCTCACGCCCCTCTCTCCCTCACGCCCCTCGCTCCCTCACGCCCCTCTCTCCCTCACGCCCCTCGCTCCCTCATGCCCCTCTCTCCCTCACGCCCCTCGCTCCCTCACGCCCCTCTCCCTCACGCCGCTTGAGTACGGAACTAGCAGGTAGGCTTGGCTGACTCAGGCAGTCAGCACCATGTTTTCCTCGTTGTGTATTTTGCTGCTCAACTGACATGAGTGATATCACGACGTCATGGGCAAATTTATGAGACAGTACGTTTGGAACACAACATTGTGTGGTAGTGAAACAAGGACTGTGGCGAAACCGGAACAGAAGAGAATCGAAGCATTTGAGATGTGGTACTACAGACGAATGTTGAAAATTAGGTGGACTGAAAAAGTAAGGAATGAGGATGTTCTGTGCAGAATTGGAGAGCAAAGGAATATGTGGAAAACACTGACAAGAAGGGACAGGATGATAGGACATCTGTTAAGGCAACGGGAATTAACTTCCACGGTACTAGAGGGAGCTACAGAGGGCAGAAACTATAGAATAATACAGAGATTAAAATACATCCGGCAAATAATTGAGGACGTAGACTGCAAGTGCTACTCTGAGGTAAAGAGGTTGGCACAAGAGCGGAATTCGTGGCGGGACGCATCAGATCAGTCAGAAGACTGATGACCTAAAAGAAAAAGAAAAGATGGACAACGTAGTGAACTTGTGAATTCTTCTTACTAACAACGGTCAGCTAAGTCCTTGTTGAGTTCTCCAGTCGTACTTCTCACCTGGTGTTTGAAGTGTTCGGTTTTATAGTTTGTTCATGTCCGCTGTCCGAAGAGTTTGTTTAGCCAAGAAAGTTGCGCATTTGCGGTACAGTACGCTTATGAAAGTGGAAACGATACTGCATTGTTCTGTCCGCCGTCACATCATTTGTTGACTTATTTTGCAAGGGAGAAGAATTGTGCAGATTGTATTAGCTTATATCAGCGCCAGATTACAATTCATGTCGGTGACTGGCAACTCACATGCAACAGTCGGTGTACTTTTGCAGGAAGGGTAAAACGCTTCTGTGTTTCTGGTCTATTTTGTGCCGCGTTTTCGGGAATCGAGTATAGCTCCATGGGGAGCGGTTCTGCTTTGATGCGCGAGCAAGGATTAGTTACACATGTCGGGCGTGCGTTGTTGGTCCAGCGGTTCGAATTCTTCCTACGGTCTTCACCCACGAGCTATAAGGATAATTGCAGAATGTGGTGCCACACAACGTGGCACTACAGAAAACTGGCGCTAATAGCATAGGTACACAGGGAACACACGGAACAGACATCTGTAAGTCCACAGTATTGGTGATAAGTTGAGAAAACCGTCCCGAAACACATGTGCTACAAAACGCCACTGTTTCCTGCGCATGTACCCCGACATCAGTATGGGATATGATCACCACGCACACGTACACAGGCCGAACAACGGGTTGGCATACTCTGGATCAGGTGGTCGAGCAGCTGCTGGGGTATAGCCTCCCATTCTTGCACCAGTGCCTGTCGGAGCTCCTGAAGTGTCGTAGGGGTTTGAAGACGTGCAGCGATACGTCGACCGACAGCATCCCAGACGTGCTCGATGGGGTTTAGGTCTGGAGAACAGGCAGGACACTCCATTCGACTGAGATCTTCTGTTTCAAGGTACTCCTCCACGATGGCGGCTCGGTGGGGCCGTGTGTCATCATCCATCAGGAAGAAGGTGGGACCCACTGCACCCCTGAAAAGGCTGACATACTGGTGCAAAAGGACGTCCCGATACACCTGACCTGTTACAGTTCCTCTGTCAAAGGCATGCAGGGGAGTACGTGCACCAATCATAATCCCACCCCACACCATCAAACCACGACCTCCATACAGGTCCCTTCCAAGGACATTAAGGGGTTGGTATCTGGTTCCTGGTTCACGCCAGATGAAAACCCGTCGAGAATCACTGTTCACACTATACCTGGAGTCATCCGTGAACATAACCTGGGACCACTGTTCCAATGACCATCTACTGTGTTCTTGACACCAGGCTTTACGGGCTCTCCTGTGACCAGGGGTCAGTGGAATGCATCTTGCAGGTGTTCCGGCGAATAAACCGTGTCTGTTCAGTCGTCTGTAGACTGCGTGTCCTGAGACAACTGTTCCAGTGGCTGCGGTAAGGTCCCGAGCAAGGCTACCTGCAGTACTCCGTGGCCGTCTGCGGGCACTGATGGTGAGATATCGGTCTTCTTGTAGTGTTGTACGCTGTGGACGTCCCGTACTGTAGCGCCTGGACACGTTTCCTGTGTGCTGGAATCTTGAGATCACACTTTGTGGCACACGGAGGGCCCGTACTACGACCTGCTGTGTTTGACCAGCCTCGAGTCGCCCTAGTATTCTACTCATTATAACGTCATCAATATGTGTTCTTTAAGCCATATTCAACACACAGTCACCGCAAACCGCCCACTACAGCATTGTTTCACCATTATCAGCATTATCCTTAATTTATGAGCAAGAGTGTATTTATAAAGCCAGCTGGTAGTGTCATTGGCTTGTGTGTTCTCGTTTGTTGGGATCTCTCGTTCGGGAATCGGTTATAGCTCGAGTACGAGAAGTTCCACTGTGGCGCGTTATTGGTAATGAGGCACACATGTGTCGTACGTTTTTGCTAGTTCAACCACGCGAAAGATAGAGCTGTACTTTCTGACGTATTGACCGTTTACCTATTGCTGTCGTGATTGCTTACATTGGTTTCGTGTGTACGCGTTGTAAATTGACGTGTTGTTGTGCCTTTTAGTGCTTTTAGAAATGCGAGGGCCTTGTGGCTCTTTGATCCGTTTTACGACATGTTTTACGCTTATTCACGTTGTTTGTTATGTGCGTCTTGATTGTTATTTGGTTGCCCTCGAATTATACTAAATCACAACGGAAGTGTGTGTGTTGTCGCTGTCATCTTCATCTCTCAGTGGCGGCCCTTGCCTTTCTTTTGTAAGTCTTACACAATGAATTATACTGACTTGGTGGGGCTTCAGTAGCCTAAGACGCACTTTATTATTATAAGGCCTTTGATTATTATTATTATAAGGCCTGTTTAGTCTTAAAGGGGCTAAGTACCCTCCTTGAACTGAGGCCTGATTTTAAGTTATGGCTAGCACACGTTTAGTTTTAAAGGAGTTAGGTTCCACCTTGAACTATGGCTAGCACACGTTTAGTTTTAAAGGAGTTAGGTTCGCACCTTGAACTGAAGCCTAGTTTAAGGCACAGTTTTGTAGTTTGAGTAAGCTTTGGTATGACTTAGAGCAGCCGCTGTTTGCTTCTTACGTGTACTGCTTTGGATTGCTAACTGGGCATGCAGAGAAACGTTAGCTATGTTACAGTTTGAAGGCGAATGCTCATTTGTGTCAATTCTGTATGTTTCTTTTTATTGTTCAAAATTTACTGCGACCTGATATTTATTAATGCATTTCCAGTTTACTTTAATGGCAGTGTGTGGGGCAGTGCTCAGTAATAAATATAAAGTCGAAACTTGTTCATTTTTCTGGTTAAATTTCGTGTCAATGTTCATGTAATCTTTTTTTTTTTGCCACTGAACAGTGGTGTTATACCTCGCAGTGTGACCTGATCATTTATTCAGTTCTCTGTTACAGTGCAAGATAGTTTCGTTTTCTCTACGTCTCGCTCTTTCGGCAGCTGATGCGGTGCGCGACATGGTTGCCACGCACGCCTCATCGGTATTGGTGGTACAGGTCCTCGTTTCCAGAGTCTACGTCAATGGAGGGCCTTCGGGCGACTGCATGGGCGCTGCATGCAGCCAACTGTTCATGTGCTCTAGAAAAGAAATTTAAAAAATAACGAAAATGAAATTTTACAAAAAAAAAATGTTTCCGTCCGCCCAGAACATCCTCAGTGGTGAACACCCAGCTTTCCACTCCACCTTTCCCACGCTGTCTGCGCATTTCAGAGGAAGTGGGGCGGGGGGAGAGGGGGGGGGGAAATATGGCGGTGGGCTGGAGGAAGCCCTCCACGTAGTGACGGTGGGAGCAGGGGAGGTGGTGGTGTGAATGATGGAGGTGGTTGGGATGTCCATAACAGGCTGAGGAGCTTGTTTTATGGATTAATACGTGCCGGCGACGGAGCGTCATCGAGGTGGTGGAGGATGGTCGCTACGATAGTACTTGAATAATGGTAACTGAAACCAACACCGGTATTATAATCCAACGTCGCTTGTTCAAGACATGTTACTAGTTTCGACGGCAAAAAGCATCATCTTCAGGCTCCGAGCGTAACGTGCCATCAACGTACGAGCCACTGTGATTGAGACCAACCGAGTCTTTCAACAGAAACAGCAGTAAAAAGCCCCCCACTCGTCACACGACAGTTGTCTTCTGGCCATTGATGGGCATGCTACTACTATGAAGATTTTGGCCATGCTGCACACGACTTCGTTGGTTGCACACGCTGGAGTGATATGCTTAGAGGGACACGCCCCAGAACGGGCTGAATATTTAGCATTATCTTCACCCTCACAGTGCAATTGATCTATAAATGAGAGATAGCTCAAAATTCCTACACAGGTTCATTAGTCAAAGCGTTTCCCAAAAAATCATTGAGATGTTTATTATATTTTGGTACTAACAACAGTATTTATGAAACTTCCTGGCAGATTAAAACTGTGTGCCGCACCGAGACTCGAACTCGGGACCTTTGCCTCCGGTAGAGCACTTGCCCGCAAAAGGCAAAGGTCCCGAGTTCGCGTCTCGGTCCGGCACACAGTTTTAATCTGCCAGGAGGTTTCATATCAGCGCACACACCGCTGTAGAGTGAAAATTTCATTGTAGAAACATCCCCCAGGCTGTGGCTAAGCCATGTCTCCGCGATATCCTTTCTTCCAGGAGTGCTAGTTCTGTAAGGTTCGCAGGAGAGCTTCTGTGAAGTTTGGAAGGTAGGAGACGAGGTACTGGCAGAAGTAAAGCTGTGAGGACGCGGCGTGAGTCGTCCTTGGGTAGCTCAGTCGGTAGAGCACTTGCCCGCGAAAGGCAAAGGTCCCGAGTTCGAGTCTCGGTCTGGCACACAGTTTTAATCTGCCAGAAAGTTTCATATCAGCGCACTCTCCGCTGTAGAGTGAAAATTTCATTCTAGGAACAATATTTTTTTTTTGGTCATCAGTCTACTGACTGGTTTGATGCGGCCCGCCACGAATTCCTTTCCTGTGCTATCCTCTTCATCTCAGAGTAGCACTTGCAACCTACGTCCTCAATTATTTGCTTGACGTATTCCAATCTAAGTCTACAGCTCCCTCTAGTACCATGGAAGTCATTCCCTCATGTCTTAGCAGACGTCCTATCATCCTGTCTCTTCTCCTTATCAGTGTTGTCCACATATTCCTTTCCTCTCCGATTCTGCGTAGAACCTCCTCATTCCTTACCTTATCAGTCCACCTAATTTTCAACATTCGCCTATAGCACCACATCTCAAATGCTTCGATTCTCTTCTGTTCCGGTTTTCCCACAGTCAATGTTTCACTACCATACAATGCTGTACTCCAGACGTACATCCTCAGAAATTTCTTCCTCAAATTAAGGCCGGTATTTGATATTAGTAGACTTCTCTTGGCCAGAAATGCCTTTTTTGCCATAGCGAGTCTGCTTTTGATGTCCTCCTTGCTCCGTCCGTCATTGGTTATTTTACTGCCTAGGTAGCAGAATTCCTTAACTTCATTGACTTCGTGACCATCAATCCTAATGTTAAGTTTCTCGCTGTTCTCATTTCTACTACTTCTCATTGCCTTCGTCTTTCTCCGATTTACTCTCAAACCATACTGTGTACTCATTAGACTGTTCATTCCGTTCAGCAGATCATTTAATTCTTCTTCACTTTCACTCAGGATAGCAATATCATCAGCGAATCGTATCATTGATATCGTTTCACGTTGTATTTTAATTCCACTACTGAACCTTTCTTTTATTTCCATCATTGCCTCCTCGATGTACAGATTGAAGAGTAGGGGCGAAAGGCTACAGCCTTGTCTTACACCCTTCTTAACACGAGCACTTCGTTCTTGATCGTCCACTCTTATCATTCCCTCTTGGTTGTTGTACATATTGTATATGACCCGTCTCTCCCTATAGCTTACCCCCACTTCTTTCAGAATCTCGAACAGCTTGCACCATTTTATATTGGTCCAGGTCGACAAATCCTATGAAAGTGTCTTGATTTTTGTTTAGCCTTGCTTCCATTATTAGCCGTAACATCAGAATTGCCTCTCTCGTCCCTTTACTTTTCCTAAAGCCAAACTGATCGTCACCTAGCGCATTCTCAATTTTCTTTTCCATTCTTCTGTATATTATTCTTGTAAGCAGCTTCGATGCATGAGCTGTTAAGCTGATTGTGCGATAATTCTCAGCTCTTGCCGTCTTCGGAATTGTGTGGATGATGCTTTTCCGAAAGTCAGATGGTATATCGCCAGACTCATATATTCTAAACACCAACGTGAATAGTCGTTTTGTTGCAACTTCCCCCAATGATTTTAGAAATTCTGATGGAATGTTATCTATCCCGTCTGCCTTATTTGACCCTAAGTCCTCCAAAGCTCTTTTAAATTCCGATTCTAATACTGGATCCCCTATCTCTTCTAAATCGACTCCTGTTTCTTCTTCTATCACATCAGACAAATCTTCACCCTCATAGAGGCTTTCAATGTATTCTTTCCACCTATCTGCTCTCTCCTCTGCATTTAACAGTGGAATTCCCGTTGCACTCTTAATGTTACCACCGTTAGTTTTAATGTCACCAAAGGTTGTTTTGACTTTCCTGTATGCTGAGTCTGTCCTTCCGACAATCATATCTTTTTCGATGTCTTCACATCTTTCCTGCAGCCATTTCGTCTGAGCATCCCCGCACTTCCTATTTATTTCATTCTTCAGCGACTTGTATTTCTGTATTCCTGATTTTCCCGGAACATGTTTGTACTTCCTCCTTTCATCAATCAACTGAAGTATTTCTTCTGTTACCCATGGTTTCTTCGCAGCTACCTTCTTTGTACCTATGTTTTCCTTCCCAACTTCTGTGATGGCCCTTTTTAGAGATGTCCATTCCTCTTCATCTGTACTGCCTACTGCGCTATTCCTTATTGCTGTATCTATAGCGTTAGAGTACTTCAAACGTATCTCGTCATTCCTTAGTACTTCCGTATCCCATTTCTTTTCGTATTGATTCTTCCTGGCTAATGTCTTGAACTTCAGCCTACTCTTCATCACTACTATATTGCGATCTGAGTCTATATATGCTCCTGGGTACGCCTTACAATCCAGTATCTGATTTCGGTATCTCTGTCTGACCATGATGTAATCTAATTGAAATCTTCCCGTATCTCCCGGCCTTTTCCAAGTATACCTCCTCCTCTTGTGATTCTTGAACAGGGTATTCACTATTACTAGCTGTAACTGGCTACAGAACTCAATTAGTCTTTCTCCTCTTGCATTCCTTGTCCCAAGCCCATATTCTCCTGTAACCTTTTCTTCTACTCCTTCCCCTACAACTGCATTCCAGTCGCCCATGACTATTAGATTTTCGTCCCCCTTTACATACTGCATTACCCTTTCAATATCCTCATACAGTTTCTCTATCTGTTCATCTTCAGCTTGCGACGGCGGCATGTGTACCTGAACTATCGTTGTCGGTGTTGGTCTGCTGTCGATTCTGATTAGAACAACCCGGTCACTGAACTGTTCACAGTAACACTCCCTCTGCCCTACCTTCCTATTCATAATGAATCTTACACCTGTTATACCATTTTCTGCTGCTGTTGATATTACCCGATACTCATCTGTTCAGAAATCCTTGTCTTCCTTCCACTTCACTTCACTGAACCCTACTATATCTAGATTGAGCCTTTGCATTTCCCTTTTCAGATTTTCTAGTTTCCCTACCACGTTCAAGCTTCTGACATTCCACGTCCCGACTCGTAGAACGTTATCCTTTCGTTGATTATTCAATCTTTTTTCTCATGGTAACCTCGCTCTTGGCAGTCCGCTCCCGGAGATCCGAATGGGGGACTATTCCGGAATCTTTTGCCAATGGAGAGATCATCATGACACCTCTTCAAATACAGGCCACATGTCCTGTGGATACACGTTACGTGTCTTTAATGCAGTGGTTTCCATTACCTTCTGCATCGTCATGTCGTTGATCATTGCTGATTCTTCCGCCTTTAGGGGCAATTTCCCACCCCTAGGACAAGAGAGTGCCCTGAACCTCTATCCGCTCCTCCGCCCTCTTTGACAAGGCCGTTGGCAGAATGAGGCTGACTTCTTATGCCGGAAGTCTTCGGCCGCCAATGCTGATTATTTATCAAAATTTAAGCAGTGGCGGGGATCGAACCCGGGATCGGGTTTGATTATGAATCAAAGACGCTACCCCTAGACCACGGGTACCTTCTTGTTTATAAAAGTATAAAAAACGGAGCACTAGTTCACTGCGGTAGCATTTCCTTTGGTACCACACACAACACTCACATGCGTGTTTTATACCTCCAATTTCCTTCCCTGATGCTGATCCGTGGAAAGCACAAGTACTTTATTTTACTACAACAAAAATATTTAAAAATGTAACTCAAATATCACGGCATCATCATCATGTTATAAATTTTTCAGGAAATAGTAGGGAAGGGAAGTAGAGGAGGTTATTACAAATATCTTTAGCAATTTTTGTAAGTTTAACTTCAGTCATTCTAAGTTCAACCTTTCGGTAAATCGCAAAAGAAGATTTACAGATTTATTTACTTGCCACTTTGCTCGTTTAGAACATTCCAGCTGCATACTCCAGTTGTCCTCCTGTTTCTTTATCCTCCATATTCTTTGTCTTCGTTTTTCCTTTATCCGTGACTCCTTGGTAGCAGCTTCTGCAGCTGTCCCTGCTTTGGTTACCCTCCGCTTATACTCCTTCCCTTCTGGATGTTCAGTTTCTTCATAACATTGATCCTTGAAATTGTACCATCATTGAATGTTATTATCAATCCATCACTCCAACTTCAGCACGCTCAGCCGAACAAGTACAGTTTTGGGTATTCTGTCCCACATACAGCTGTTGAAGCTTTGATTTGCATTCTGAGAGAGACTGTGCATACATTTCCTAAGTAGATTTTCATTTGCCAGATCACTATATATAGGCCTAATTGCCTCCATTACAGCAAGTGGTAAGGGATGTTTGTGGGTATATTGTATGCCTGTAGCATTGCTCAACCAGTACTTGCACTACGAATCTTCCCCTTTTGGACACAAACGATACTGTGGGGTTTCATCTGTTGACACTCTGTGAAACCATGTTGCCCAAACAACTCGTCTCATGTTCTCCAAATATCCTACATTTATCCTTATTGCTAGTCCATAATATTCAGTCAAAGAATCAATTTAAGCGCTGTCGGGCGTGGTCGGCACTTGGATGGGTGACCATCCAACCGCCATGTGCAGTTGCCATTTTTCGGGGTGCACTCAGCCTCGTGATGCCAATTGAGGAGCTACTCGACCGAATAGTAGCGGCTCCGGTCGAAGAAAACCATCATAACGACCGGGTGTGCTGACCACACGCCCCTCCTAACCGCATCCTCAGCTGAGGATGACACGGCGGTCGGATGGTCCCGATGGGCCACTTGTGGCCTGAAGACGGAGTGCTGTTTTATCCAACCACTAAATCCACCCTGACGTGTACCAGTCCTACCGCATCTAAACGGAACCTATCCCATCTCCCCCACTCAGGGCTCCCTTCCTCTTCAATCGCACCCTAAGGCTCGGTCTGAACAGCACCCCTATTCAGTTTCCTGCATTCCTCCTCCAAACATCTGTCCACACAAACACCCTCTTATGCACTGCCCCAACTGCTGTTGTCCCATGATACCCCTCTTCCTGGCAGTCTAAGCCCAATCAATACTTCACTAATGTGTGTCACTATCTTAATCAGTCAACACACCAGCTTTTTACTTTTTTAACTTATACAACTGTCCCTGTCTCTTATCTTTTGCGAAACATTCATTTGCCATTTCATCTGTGTCAATCTTTTACTTAATCAACTAATCCGCCTTTTATATTTTAAATTATGCAACTTAATCTATGCCTTTTTATTGTGTCAAACATTCATTTTGTCAAAGATGTGTCCAAGTTTCTAATATGTTTTAAACTTTTTACTCTCATATAGCTGAAGAGCGGCAACGTGTCTCCATGTAAGGAGAGAGGAATGAAATGACAACAAAAGAAAAAAAAAACCGGCACGCGCCATTTCCGTGCTGTCATTATGACGCAACAGAGTGAATCAGCTGCCATCCAGTGGGTAGAAAAGTAGCAGCCTCGGCAGTTCACAACAGCCTGCTTTAGCCCTTGACGATGATCGTGATGGAGGCAATCATCGACAGCTTGGAGTTTTATCCGAACTTGAAGCAGCAAATAAACAAAGAACTTTTTACACAAGAACTTCGACACGAAAAACTTCAGAGCCAAATTGCTAATTCGTCTGCAAATCTAGTTGTTTATAGAGGAGGTCATAAGGAAAGAGAAGGCTAACTAAAACTTTCACCAATCTTAAAATAAAGGCACAGTAAACTAAATCTCATTGTGACTAACGAAATTAAAAATAAATTAATAAAGCAGAAAACGAGATTTGTTGGATTTGATGTGAATAGTATCCAGTGCAATTATACTACTGATGGTAAAGACAGTCTTGTGGAACAATATATTAATTGCATATGCATGGTGTCTGTTCTTTCAGACATGTCCAGAAAGGAGCAGCATCATTTCGATTCAGCGGCCATATGCGAGGCGTATTCAGAAAGTGATGTCCGATCGGTCGCGAAATAAAAACCACAGTGAAAATCAAAAAATTTTTATTCGCAAGTCAGCCACAACTTCCAGCTACCTCACTAAATAGTCGCCGCGCCAATTTAGACATTTGTCGTGGTTTCGTACAAAGTTTCCCAGTACCCTCGTCACAGGCAGCAGCCGCCTGTGCTTTCCGCCAATTCTCTACAGTAGTCTGGCTAGCACTGTTTGTGCCAAAATGTTGTCTCGGGAGCAGAGATGAACAACGGAGGGAGCCAATTAAGGGCTGTATTGTGGGTGATCAAACACTTCTCATCGTGACCCCCAAGAAATGAGGATACTGCGATAGTGAATAGCTCAGATGGCAGTTCAGTTGAAGAGGGATGGACATCTCAGAAAAGTGCAGTGACATGGGGGACATAGGTAAAAGGAAGGTCATTAGAAGAAACCGTGGACAACTGAAGAAATACTTCAGTTGATCAGGTGATCGACGAAAGGAGAAGCACAAAAGTGTTTAGGGGAATTCAGGAATACGGAGATACAAGTCGCTTAGGAATGAAATAAATAGAAAGTGCAGGGAGGCTGAGGCGAAATGGCTACATGAAAAAGTGAAGAAATCGAAAAAGAAATAATTATGAGAAGGACTGACTCAGCATATAGGACAGTCAAAAAGTGTAGGGGCTGTAACATTAAGAGTAGAATGGGAAATCCACTATTAAATGGAGACGAGAGAGCGGATGGGTGGAAAGAGTACATTAAGGGCCTGTGAGAGGAGGAAGATTTGTCTGATGACGTGACAGAAGAAGACACAGGAGTCGACAGGAAGAGATAAGGGATCAAGTATTATACACAGAATTTAGAAGAGCTTTGGAAGACCTAAGATCAAATAAGGCAGAAGTCATAGACAACACCCCATCGGAATTTCTGAGAACATTAGGGCAAATGGCGACAAAACGATTATTCATGTTGGTATGTAGAATGTATGAGACAGTTAATCTACCAGCAGATTTTCGGAAAAACATTACCCACACAGTTCCGTTGACTGCAAAAGCCGACAATTGCGAGAATTATCACACAGTTACCTTAAGAGTTCATGTTTCCAACTAGCTGACAAGAATGATATACAGAAGAATGGTAAAGAAAATTGAGGTGCCACAGAAGAGAGTTGAAAATTAGGTAATGAATAAGGCGATTCTCCGAGGAAAGGGATATATGACGTCCAGTTTGGCTTAGGAAAGATAAAGGTACCAGAGAGGCAGTACCCTCATTGTAGTTGATAATCGAAGCAAGACTGAAGAAATATAAAGACACA
The DNA here is from genome assembly GCF_021461395.2 of Schistocerca americana. Taxonomy (NCBI): domain Eukaryota; kingdom Metazoa; phylum Arthropoda; class Insecta; order Orthoptera; family Acrididae; genus Schistocerca; species Schistocerca americana. The sequence continues at coordinate 202,710,392 of NC_060127.1, forward strand.
TTCATAGGATTTGTAGACGTGGAACATTCGACAATGTAAAATGGTAAAGACGTTCGAAATCCTGAGAAAAACGGGGGTAAGCTGTAGTTACAGATCGGCAATATACAATGCGTACAAGAACAAAAATGGAACTATAAGAGCGGAAGCCAAAGAACGAAGGGTGGAAGGCAGGAATGGTGTCTTTCACTCCTGCTGTTCAATCTATGTATCGAAGAAGCAGTTACGGAAATGAAAGAGAGATTCAAAAGTAGGATTGAAAGGTGAAAGGGTATCAATGTTACTATTCGCTGATGACATTTCTATCCTCTCTGAAAGTGAATACAAATTACAGGACCTGTTGAATGGAATGAACAGTCTAATGAGTACAGAATACGAACCGACCACATCATCCTTACGCAAGTAATGAGAAGTAGCAGAAACGAGAAGAGCGAGAAACTTAACATTAGGGTCGGTGACCACGAAGTACATGAAGTTAACGAATTCCGCTATCTAGGCAGCGAAATAACTCATAACGCACGGAGCAAGAGGGCAAAAATTGCATTCCTGACCAACACATTCTACCGCTGTCAAACAAAAGGGCGCAGCCCTGAATCCTCCCACGGTCAGAAAAAATGTTGACAGGAGAGACTGCACATTGATACAATTTTAAAAAGGGCGGGAGAGACAGCGTATGGATACATTTTAAGAAAAGAGCGGGAAAGACAGCGCATTGATACATTTTGTAATGGTAGCAGGGATTGTCTGCACCAGAAAGCATTGTTGGCAGGAGAGACCGCATTTCAGCGTTCGTAGGAAGTCAGTAGTAAGCGAGATGTGAAGTGAGTTTGTGGCAGGTCCGAAGCGAGACGTTGAGAGGAGCGGTGTGCCTGCCAGCCACCAGCTATGATTTACAAGAGATTATAAACGGATGTACAGAGACATCAGCTAACTATTATCATAAGAGGAACTAATGTTATTGAATTATTATTTTTTTTGAGAAACTCAAGACTACTGAAGGTATGCTTGCGCATTGCTAGTTGTAAGATTATTGTAAAAAGTAAGTCCCATTTGAACGTTTGTAAAATCATTTCATTCAGAATATAATTAATTTTTGCCAGCAATATTGCATTACTGATTATAATCCATCTCAAAAACCATCAATGTAAAACTTCGCAAAATTTTATTGTTGTCAAGAAAACTATGAATTACCCAACTTCAGTCAAATTAATTAAAGAATAATGTCAGCTTTACTATTAAAGAATAACGTCAGCTTTGGCAATAAATACAGCCACTTATTATGAAAGCCCACCAGCAGCTAATAGAGTATAGTAAAACAGAGTAAGTATATTCATGTCGCAGTTCGATGTAGCAGTCAGATGGCGATGCAGTAACAGTAAAAAAGGTGAGGAACAGTTTTGGGTTGTTGCAGGTAACGACTGAGGGCCACGACGGCGACGCATTCTGTGTTTCGTCGAAATAATCAGAAATTAACTTTTAATAAGCAGCAATTAAATTTGTATGCGAAGATTGAGAAATAGGATAAATTTCAAAGGGAAGATTTCATTTGTTATTATTAAGCAAGAGACAGAAATCCCAAGGGAAGGTTTCATAGGTTATTGTAGAAGGGAAGGTTGCGTAACAAAAAAGAGATATAGAGGAGACGGGAAGGTTTCAATGTTACTTAATTCATGTTTCCCTAAGAATGCAACACATTATCAGACATAAATGACGAAATAACGCCGCCGAGCTGTTCTAGGCGCTACAGTCTGGAAGGTGCATGGATGTGTGTGATGTCCTTAGGTTAGTTAGGTTTAAGTAGTTCTAAGTTCTAGGGGACTGATGACCTCAGATGTTAAGTCCCAAAGTGCTCAGAGCCATCTGAACCTTCTTTTTTTTGCGAAATAACGTTAACAATGACTGCCTCGGTTTTAGTTCAACAGGTGAACATTCTGGGTCGTATAACTTTTTAACTTGTTTACATGTAGTCTGATGTTTTGAAACTGAATTCGTGTCTGGCAGTGTGATATGAAAATGGAGCCACACTGCACAGCACCATAATTCCCAAATTTGTCTTTTTGGTGAAGCAGTAGCATTGGTACCACTCCTATGTTTATCTGTTTTCACGTGATCTTTATCATCCTTTTGTTTCAGTGCAACAAAAAATTCTCCGGTACATATTACGCAATAAAAACACTTTTTGTTACTAACATTACACAAATTTAACAAAAATTGTATTCATGTGGCAGGTTAACCTTTGCATGGCTGATGGAATATACAGGGTGATTCAAAAAGAATACCACAACTTTAAAAATGTGTATTTAATGAAAGAAACGTAATATAACCTTCTGTTATACATCATTACAAAGAGTATTTAAAAAGTTTTTTTTCACTCAAAAACAAGTTCAGAGATGTTCAATATGGCCCCCTCCAGACACTCGAGCAATATCAACCCGATACTCCAACTCGTTCCACACTCTCTGTAGCATATCAGGCGTAACAGTTTGGATAGCTGCTGTTATTTCTCGTTTCAAATCATCAATGGTGGCTGGGAGAGGTGGCCGAAACACCATATCCTTAACATATCCCCATAAGAAAAAATCGCAGGGGGTAAGATCAGGGCTTCTTGGAGGCCAGTGATGAAGTGCTCTGTCACGGGCTGCCTGGCAGCCGATCCATCGCCTCGGGTAGTTGACGATAAGGTTTCATAACTAACCTTTTTCGTAGGACTCTCCATACAGTTGATTGTGGAATTTGCAGCTCTCTGCTAGCTCTGCGAGTCGATTTTCTTGGGCTGCGAACAAATGCTTGCTGGATGCGTGCTACATTTTCATCAATCGTTCTCGGCCGTCCAGAACTTTTCCCTTTCCACAAACACCCATTCTCTGTAAACTGTTTATACCAACGTTTAATACACCACCTATCAGGAAGTTTAACACCATACTTCGTTCGAAATGCACGCTGAACAACTGTCGTCGATTCACTTTTGCCGTACTCAATAACACAAAAAGCTTTCTGTTGAGCGGTCGCCATCTTAGCATCAACTGACGCTGACGCCTAGTCAACAGCGCCTCAAGCGAACAAATGTACAACTAAATGAAACTTTATAGCTCCCTTAATTGGCCGACAGATAGTGCTTAGCTCTGCCTTTTGTCATTGCACAGTTTTAAGTTCCTAAAGTTGTGGTATTCTTTTTGAATCACCCTGTGTATGTCCCATATGCAGTTTTGAGCATCACGACATCTATAGCTCATATCTGTCTAGCGCTAGCGTGTAGAGAGATGCTTTCAGACCTTGGAGAAAAAGACTACTGGCTATGGGGTGGAAATATGGAACACCATTAGTGGTCAAATGGATTGGCGTGTACTTGTAGTGTGTCTGTTTTACGAAAACCAGATCATATCACCATATCCATTCCATAAATTGTCTGAAGTAACTATTTCTGTTTTCTTATACAACATAGACATTGTTCTGAAATATTACGACACAACTGGTTTGTATATAATTTGGATGCAGTGGGATATATATGCCCCAGAAAACTGCTTAAAATGTGGGAAACATAAGTGTGTGGAATGTCGGTTCCATCTTAAAATTTTTCGTTACCCATTGTCAGGAGAATAAATGTGTTTTGGTACGGATTTTTTACACTTTTTCCCATAATTGTCATCTTGATAAAATCATTCTAATTTTATAAATGTAACTCCGAAAATCCTAGGTCCACATGAAAACGTGGATCTAGTAAAGTTCACAGGACACGTGTGTCCCACTTCACTTATTTTCAAAATCGGTCAGCTTAAAATTGTTTTGGTAGTGAAAGTGTATAACGAGTATGTATCCCAGAGGAAGAGAGGCTTTGACCATTTCGTTTTCCAAATACATGCTAATTAAATTTTGATCATGAAAGGATTAAGTATACATTTTTTTCGATTACCGGTAAACGCTGCAACAAAAAATGAATAGAGATAAAACGATCAAAAACCTGCACACAATTTACTTCATGTATGAAAGAAAACAACATGAACACGTTGTTCCTGTTGTGTTGCCAAATGCCTAAGAGGAAAGTTGTAGCGAAATCGGTAGCCACACCTTAATATCGACATCAAAGCATACTCCGAGGTCGGGTGAGAGAGGCACGGCTGGAAGAGAATGTTTAAAAACGCTATGTCGAACATAGAGGACTAAAATTCCTCGCCAGTCGCACAATTCTCAGACCGACATTTTCAGCGCAAGGTAAAGATGACGTTAATTGTTGCTCTTCTCCACCGGCAGACGTTTGCGTCGCATAGCGACGTGGACGCAGAGTGGACAGGGTGGCACGACCACTAGTGAGGAAACAACCGACTCTTGTCAACAACCGACTGACCAGTCGATTGTTTTTTCCTACAGCCGAATGGAAAAACTAGTTAGTCACTCTCCATGTCTGACTCAGTTGTTTCACTTAATGTGAGACAACCAACTGACCCTAGTACGTCTCGGCTACCAGTTAAATGAATACTTCCACTCAGTCTATGGGGTCTGAATAATTTCACTTACACACACCACTTTTTTCTAACCTTTTCCTTGGGGGCAAAAAAAGAAACAAAAAAGACCCAGTCGGGGCGGGTGCGTAACGCCGCCGATGTAGCCTACTCGTGCTGCTAGCAGGGCCAGGGTTACAACCGGCGCGAGGAGGTGGCGTGCTGGCCGGCGCGAATGCAGCAACCGGTGTTAAGTGTGACGGAGATCAGCACATGCACAGTGCTGTCGGAACCTGCACTAGCGGCGACTGGCCCGCGCCACCTCTTCGCACTGTAGGGAAGCAGCCTACTCACGCTGTAGTAAATTCACGTCAGTTTCCATTGTGTGCCAGCCAGTCTGCTGTAACTAGCTCTGACATCATAAATGTTGTGCAATACCTTAAAAATCAAGCAAATGACCTAAAAACTTTTCTAGCATGTCTGGAATAATACTAAATTAATGTGTGTTAAACATCAGTTCGATAACTTCAGCCATTTTCGAAATTTGGACGTTTTCTGAAAAAATCATGGGCGCAACAGAAAAGAGCTAGAGACTTCAAAATTTATATTTAGATTCATCTTTCATAATGATTTAATAAAAACAGTACTTTGGATTTCACAAATTAAAATTTTAGTGGAAATTCATGATTTTCTGGTTTTCATCTCAAAACTGAAGGAAGCAAGATAGATTAAGTAGGCTAATGAGTGAGGCTAGGATGTTTAGATTTAAATAGGTTGGAGGTCCGCTATGACTATGAAGATGTGAAAAGTTTCTTTTGAATACCTATAAAATTATAGCGATAGCGGATCTCAAAAGGGCCAGTTCAGAGCTCATCTACTGCGTGCAGTGTAATTAAATTAATTCTCTCGCCCAAAATATTTAACTTAGCCACGTCAAAAATTTATTATCAATACTTACCTGCGTGCTGAATGCACGTTTTAATTAAGAGCTTCATCGGCCATCAGCCAAAGAAGCTATAAATTATTATGTAACTTGAAGTGGTGCGTTACTAGCCCAGCGGCTAGTCGGGAGAGCCGATTTGATCAGGCGTTCCCTTAGCCGTCCGCACCGCGGCTTTATATATAAGAACGTTGCGCGAGGAAGCAAGGCCCCAGTTCTCTCCAGACACTGAATGACACGCCATCTGTGTCGGGAGTCGCGTCGCGTCAGTGTCACTGCTACAAACAGCCTCGGGTGCCGTATTAAGTTACTAGAGATACGCGGAACCATGAAAACATTTCATGTGAAGTGTTAATTCTCGGATGATTTTCATTATCTAGCTTCAGTTTGCGTATTGTCGTATTTTCACGTGCCGTCGCGGTACAGACATTCTACCAAATATTTAGCGTGGCGTTTGATGAAGTATTTTCATCAAATTATGGCGAGCATTCTTTTTAACATTTAATTCGGACATTTATAGTTGCATCAGCGCATTAGACTCTGAACTGCTCTGTTAGTTAGGTTGTAGGGATACTTGTGTTTTTTATCAATGAATTTCAGAATATACTCAACTATTTTGGAAAACCGTTTTTGATTAGAAATCCCGGACAATCTCCTAATTCCTCAGAGCTATAAGCTGCAGCTATAATGACATTCTCAGATAAAGTGGGCACTAGGATCTCTAATTACTGGTTCCATGTTTTGTTAAATCACTTTCTGGGTGCTAAAAAGTAAATAGAGAGCCAGTGTTGAGAACAGCGAAGGACAGCATTAACAACATTCTAAAAGCCAGAAACTGATTCAACTTGCAAGCATTTATACAACAATCAGCAATTTAATTATTTTTACAAACTTATCCGCCGCCCCACATATGGTGCATCGGCCGGGAAATCAACTAAGTGAAAGTGATTTTTAACTATTCGGATTCGCGAGTGAAATGCGACACGCAGCTGAGTATAGAACAGTGAATGTGTTACGTGTGCATGTGGACGACGCAATTGGATTAACAACACATCTGGATTGACGGAGCTGGCACTGAGTCTAGCGGTGCTGCCGGCATCGCGAGAAGCCAGTCTCGCCGCACCGCAGTCGTCCGCTGGAGCAGCCGGCGCAGCGCCTGCAATTGCGGGCCACGCAAACACACAACAGCCGTCGGAGAGCCGTCTGCAGTTCAACGTGCCACGTCGCATCAGGAATCCTGGTACGCCGCGCCGGCAACGTCATACGTCGTGCAGAAGGAACTAAGTTAAGTGAAAAGCTGTAATAATTTTACTAACCTGCACTAAAAGACTGTCGGCAATGGAACCGCCAAAGGAAACTGAAGTTAAACTTATAACAGAACCTATGTCTGTTGAGGGAACTGTAAATCCAGACAACGGTTCAAGTGTAAATATGCATGAAAGTAGTAAGGTTAAAGTTAAATATGAAGTATTGTCACCTGACAGTAGTGTGCGAAGGGGCAATGATTCAATAACAGAGACCCCTGTAGTAAAGCGGAAAGTAGAAATGGTAAATTTATTGGATGATAGTTTCTCTGATGAATTAAAAATGAAACAGTCATCAGAGATGGTAGAGTTTAAGAAGGAGAAGTTAGAGATGACTAATCAATCAGAAGTTTCATTTAATTTTGATGATTCGGGTATTGGAGCTAGTTTTTTGTCACCTGAGTGTGATAAAAAGCCAGCCAGTGAGCAACCCAAAGATGCTGGGGCTGTTGATCTGAATGTTATATTACAAGCAATAGCTGCCAGTAATGCACAAATGACAGCTGAATTAAAGTCTGAAATGGTGGCCAGTCAAACAAATTTTAATAAACGGTTTGAGGCAATGGACAATAAATTAGAATCCAATAATGCTGAATTAAAATCTAATATAAATGAGGTAAATAACAGGATTGTGGCCAGTCAAACTAATTTTAATAAACGATTGGAGGTAATGGACGATACCTTCAAGGCTGGTTGCAATAAGTTGAAAGAGGATCTAGACAGTTTGAATTATAAAATTGATTACAATCATGAAGATATTAAGAAAAAGGTTGCTCAACAGTTTTCTGAAATGTATAAAACAGTTAAATCTGAAGTTGCTGAGGTTCGCAAAGACTTCCAAATGGAAGATGCGAAGCTGGAGCACAAGTTAACAGAAAAGATCGAGGCGGAATCTGAACTGTGCTCAGATAGATTTAAAGATGTTAATATAAAAGTAAACATATGTCTAGCAGAAGTAGAAGCAATCAAAACTGACACTACTCATATTGTGCAAAGAGTAGATAATGTTGAAATGAAAGTAGAAAATATAAGTACTAACATTGCTAACATTGAGAGTAAAGTAGCTTCAGTAACTTCTGGTAATGGTAATATACAACAAGTTGTAGCCGCAAACGCCGCTTTTATCGGGTGTCGGCAGTTCTTGCGGTTTGATCCAGACAAAAATATCCATCCGCTAGATTTCTGGAACGATTTTGAAGATGTGATTCCACCAACTTGGTCTGAACGAGAGAAAATCTCGTTTGTTAGAAGCCATTTAGCAGGTGACGCCATGCGTTGGTCAGCTGATGTTATGTTGAAGTGTAAAACATTAGCGGAATTTAAAACAGCTTTTATTAATGAGTATTGGTCTAGCAATAAGCAAAATGAAGTGTTGAGAGAATTTTGGATTGGGAAACGCTTCAATGCAGGCAAGGAATCTATTAAAGAGTTTGCTAGGTCATGGATCTCACGTTTGTCACGTTTGGCGGAAAAGCTAAAACCAGAAATGAGTAGACTAGGTCTTGAAGCCAAACTGCCATGGTACTGGCAAACTAGAATTATATCTGCCCCTACAGACAATCTGGATCGTTTCATTGAGTATTTGGAACGTGTAGAACGTGTTGCTGCCAATGAGGAGCAAGCACGTAATAACAGAAATGCTAATAACAATAGTAGTAATTTTAGGAACGAGCAAAATGGCAATGTAAACATCAGAACAGTAGGTGTTCGCCATTCTAAGAGAGGTAGGAATTGGGGAAATAATTATCAGAACCAACAATGGCGTCCAAGGGATAATAATTTTGTTCCAAACAGAAATATGCATGTAAACAACAGTACGGAAAGTAATGCTGTGCGAGTCAACTATAATGAAACTAAAGGAAACAGCAGTAGGCCGAGGCAGGAAAACTAGTTCCCGTCTATGAGGACACTGGCGCTCACCAGGCGGTTACTTTTCCTAAGCCAGTAGTTAAGGGAACTGGTAAGACAGATCAGAATACTCAAACTGAACAGGTGGATGAAGAGTCCGTAGCACCTAAGAATACAGCAGAAATATTAGATCACTCACAGTATTTGATAGATACCGTGTTAGAGACGCTTTCTAAGTGGTAAGAGAATGAGAAGGTTCAGCTGTGTAACGATAGGGACGAGCTACAAAATACTGAATTGTCAGGTGAAGAAGCAGAAGAAATTCATGCTTATATTTACGATGAGAATGATGTGCTCTTATCTAAAGTGCCTGTGCAGGATGTTGATAATGTACTAATAGATTTAGGACAGGAGATAAGTGAAAATGTAGAGGGTAGGCTGTTGAGGGTCGATGAACCCAGTAGCTGTGACCAGTTGTCACTTGAGAAGGAAACCGACGATAATGGTAAAAGTGGTTTAGCTGTAACTAGTGTTATGCCCGGTCTGGAGGCGCAGAATCGCTCAGACTACAGTAATTTGGGTCATGTTCAGCAAGCTAAATGTAATGAAGTCGTGCGGTGTTTCGATTTAAAATTAATAGACCGACTGGAAAAGGCAGCTGAAAATGTAATTCAGGAAACCCCTACACACTGTGACCTAAATGTAATGAAGACAGATGTCGATCACTTTAGTTGGAGACAAATCCAAAAGGAACTACTAGATGAATTTGAGGAACCACCTGTACAACCTAGAATAAGCCACCCTATAATAATAGTGAATATGTTGGGTATCAATGTACGTTGTCTCTTAGACAGTGGAAGTGAGGTGAGTGCAATATCTCAGTCCTTCTTTGATGCATTACCTGGTAAAGACAAGCTTACAGTCATGAGGGTATCAGGACTAAGAATAATTGGTGCTACTGGCAAGGTGTCAAAAACGGTAAAGCAAGAAGCTTTACTACCCTTTAACATTAATGGTAATTTAATTGATCATCCATGTTTAATTGTAAACAATCTCAGTATTGAGGTTTTAATTGGCATAGATTTCTTGTCGAAATATCAGAGTGTTGTTGACTTTGAAAGAAGCCAGTTAAAAATGGTCTTGCCAATAACCGGAGTAATTATAGTACCTTTTAGTGATAAACATGTAGTAACTGATCATGAAACTTGGGAGCTGCCTATACGAGTTCTGAAAAATAGGAGGTATTGGAACGAAGGTGTTAATCTTAATAACAGTAAGCTGAACACAGAAGAAGAAGCAATTATTTTAGACAAAATAGAAGCTAAATTGCAGGAAATCGATAGGATTTCAGCCAATCAGAAGGAAGAACTGAGACAGGTTCTAAAAAGGCATCATAAAGTATTTTCAGATCGACGTGGCGTGGTCAAAGGTTATGAATGAATGCTGTAGGGAGGAGGTTGTTCTGTAACCTCTACACAGTGTGGCAGCTGTGCAGTCCCAGCTGTGTGAGATCTTCTTTCCTTTTCAGGTCTCACTCACTCTTCATCTTTCCTATCTACAAAAATTTCGACCTCTTCTTTCATACTAAAATTTTCCGTTATGGTTATCTTTACAGCATTAAGCTAATGAATGCTGTAGGGAGGAGGTTGTTCTGTAACTTTACACAGTGTGGCAGCTGTGCAGTCCCAGCTGTGTGAGATCTTCTTTCCCTTTTCAGGTCTCACTCACTCTTCATCTTTTCTATCCACCTAAAATTTCTAACTCTTCTTTACAGCATTAAACCAATGAATGCTGTAGGGAGGAGGTTGTTCTGTAACCTCTACACAGTGTGGCAGCTGTGCAGTCCCAGCTGTGTGAGATCTTCTTTCCCTTTCAGGTCTCACTCATTCTTCCTCTTTCCTGTCCTCAAAAATTTCGACCTCTTCTTTCCAGACATGAAAATTTTCTGTCATGGCTATCAAGCCATGAGTTATGTAACCATTCTATCTACCGATTAGTGAAACAAAATACCTAATGTGACAAACCTAATAGTGACAAACAATAGAGAAGTATGACGTAATAAAGATATAAAATGTATTTGAGTAACAATTATGTATAGTACCCTGGTAATGTAGTAACTACAAAGTGTTGTTTTATTGGAAATGGTCCACCAACAGTAATTTAAAAAGATATATGAATTCGTGTACAAGCAGGATCTGAAGTGGTAGTGAAACCTAGTGTATGCATTAGAGCTAACTAAGAAATAGTAAAAGAGATTGCTTAGTGTTAGGAAAAATATGCAGATAAGTTGTAAGATTAAACTCACGTGGTGTAGCAAGGAAAGGCAGTGTAATAGAATTGAGCAGTGTTTGTGGTTGAGTCGTGAAGGACACGTCCCTGAAGTATTTATAAGGTTGGAGCTGGCCATTATTTTAGTGTAGTGTGTGACAGGATACACCTACACGTATTGAGGTTATGAGTTGGAGGCGTGAATGCGACCATAGGTACCCTTATGTTAGATGAGACAGAGCAGCTCATGGTGTCCTATAGGTTTAAGGAATTTAGCATTACGCTCGTCCATATTTACTTGATGCACTTTAGTGGTAGGTCTGAGAGAGACTACCTGAGGTTTCAGCGTCCGATCGAGTGGAAATGGATTGCCACGTGAGCAAACTAATCAGCTGCAATACACTATGAATATGAAATAAATGCGCTATCCTATGCTTTAAATATTAATAGAGTGAGTTTTAAATAAGTACATACACTAGCAAAGTAAATAAATAACATACTGACAGACGTGAAACATTATTTTAGCTCAGCATAAATACACTTCAAAGTAAGTAAGTACCTAATTGCAGATGTGGAGCTGACAACAGCAGAGGACCAATAAGTGGATTTAGTAGTCAACTAAACGTAGTGTGTTTTGAACACTCACAACTGTACTATTACCAAAAGTTACTCATATGTTCAAAGAAGCTGAGAAAACAACCACTAATCATACTCATACTATCTCTAAGAATAAGGTAATCAAAGATGAGTCAGTTAAGTGCTTAAAATACAAATGTATCAGGAATGTACTGAGCATTGGTTCAGTGTTCCGGCCCAGAAATAATAAATTCAGATTAAATATGATTTATGATTGTATGCCTTAGGAGCATAAATTTTCTCTAATACATGACTAAAGGCGTTTTGAGCCATTTGTTTAACGATTTTATGACAGTTAAGTAACTGCGAGAGTAATACTGAAAAAGCTCTGTTAACTTTGTTCCAGCAAAATATTGACCCACCCATAAATATTAAGTGAACAGAGTCTGAGGCACTCTTTTTGTTTGTTCTACAGGACAAACCAGATAATGGCAGCCTGGTAGCTGCGTGAAAGTGTGGAGTGACTTGGACACAACTCACAGTGACCCCTCCCTTTTCCCCCATGTAATTTAGAGAGAACGTGAAGGACGCACACCATAGCAACTTCCCCTCCTCTACCCTTGTGAATGGAAGTGTAGGACGCCAGCCAAAGCGGCTACAACCACGTGTGTAAAAATTATTTGTGAACTTTTCTTTCAGGTTTAGAAAAGACTGCTAAGTGATAATCATCTGTTTATGTATCATGTTATTTTCTTTGAATTTGTGTATGTAAAAATGTATTTAATGGATCTAAGATTTTTATAATTTTTCAATTTGTATGTGTTTATCTGTCTAAGGCAATAGGTATGCCAAAATATTTCATTGACTTTGCCTAAAAATTTTGAGTAATGACATTGTTTAAAAGGCAGTGAACATGCCCACAATTTAAATAATTAATGTAGGTAATCAGTTTTCTTTAATGTTTCTACATGTTCATATTTCAATTTTGATTTTTCATAGGGAGTTAAACTGTACTCTTGCTTCCCTTTTTGTAATTAAATTTTTTTTTCATTCATTAACTTTCATAAACAAAAAATTTAAGTAGAGGGTGATGTAGGGAAGCAGCCTACTCACGCTGTAGTAAATTCACGTCAGTTTCCATTGTGTGCCAGCCAGTCTGCTGTAACTAGCTCTGACATCATAAATGTTGTGCAATACCTTAAAAATCAAGCAAATGACCTAAAAACTTTTCTAGCATGTCTGGAATAATACTAAATTAATGTGTGTTAAATATCAGTTCGATAACTTCAGCCATTTTCGAAATTTGGACGTTTTCTGAAAAAATCATGGGCGCAACAGAAAAGAGCTAGAGACTTCAAAATTTATATTTAGATTCATCTTTCATAATGATTTAATAAAAACAGTACTTTGGATTTCACAAATTAAGATTTTAGTGGAAATTCATGATTTTCTGGTTTTCATCTCAAAACTGAAGGAAGCAAGATAGATTAAGTAGGCTAATAAGTAAGGCTAGGATGTTTAGATTTAAATAGGTTGGAGGTCCGCTATGACTATGAAGATGTGAAAAGTTTCTTTTGAATACCTATAAAATTATAGCGATAGCGGATCTCAAAAGGGCCAGTTCAGAGCTCATCTACTGCGTGCAGTGTAATTAAATTAATTCTCTCGCCCAAAATATTTAACTTAGCCACGTCAAAAATTTATTATCAATACTTACCTGCGTGCTGAATGCACGTTTTAATTAAGAGCTTCATCGGCCATCAGCCAAAGAAGCTATAAATTATTATGTAACTTGAAGTGGTGCGTTACTAGCCCAGCGGCTAGTCGGGAGAGCCGATTTGATCAGGCGTTCCCTTAGCCGTCCGCACCGCGGCTTTATATATAAGAACGTTGCGCGAGGAAGCAAGGCCCCAGTTCTCTCCAGACACTGAATGACACGCCATCTGTGTCGGGAGTCGCGTCGCGTCAGTGTCACTGCTACAAACAGCCTCGGGTGCCGTATTAAGTTACTAGAGATACGCGGAACCATGAAAACATTTCATGTGAAGTGTTAATTCTCGGATGATTTTCATTATCTAGCTTCAGTTTGCGTATTGTCGTATTTTCACGTGCCGTCGCGGTACAGACATTCTACCAAATATTTAGCGTGGCGTTTGATGAAGTATTTTCATCAAATTATGGCGAGCATTCTTTTTAACATTTAATTCGGACATTTATAGTTGCATCAGCGCATTAGACTCTGAACTGCTCTGTTAGTTAGGTTGTAGGGATACTTGTGTTTTTTATCAATGAATTTCAGAATATACTCAATTATTTTGGAAAACCGTTTTTGATTAGAAATCCCGGACAATCTCCTAATTCCTCAGAGCTATAAGCTGCAGCTATAATGACATTCTCAGATAAAGTGGGCACTAGGATCTCTAATTACTGGTTCCATGTTTTGTTAAATCACTTTCTGGGTGCTAAAAAGTAAATAGAGAGCCAGTGTTGAGAACAGCGAAGGACAGCATTAACAACATTCTAAAAGCCAGAAACTGATTCAACTTGCAAGCATTTATACAACAATCAGCAATTTAATTATTTTTACAAACTTATCCGCCGCCCCACAGCACCGGCTGTAACCCTGGCTCTGATAGCGCCAGGACGCTGACGCTGATCGAGTGGGATGCAGGTTGCTAGATTAAAAAATGGTTTTTAATTTTTTAATTGGTTTTTAATTAAATCCTTCTCAGTAAAACAAAATAAAAACAGTCGCAAAATTCTGGCACATATTTTTTCTTCCGCTCGTACCCCTAAAAAAAAAGAAAACAGTATTTGTCGGGGCGGGTGCGTAACGCCGCCGCCGTAACCTGCTCGTGCTGCTAGCAGGGCCAGGGTTACAGCCGGCGCGAGGAGATGGCGCGAACGCAGCAGCCGGCGTAAGGAGGTGTGGCGGAGATCATCACATGCGCAGTGCTGCCGGAACCTGCACTAGCGGCGACTGGCTCGCGCCACCTCTTCGCACCGGCTGCAACCCTAGCTCTGATAGCGACAGGACGTTGACGTTGATCGAGTGGGATGTAGGTTGCTAGATCAAAAAAATGGTTTTTAATTTTTAAATTGGTTTTTAATTAAATCCTTCTCAGTAAAACAAAATAAAAACAGTCGCAAAATTCTGGCACGTATTTCTTTTTCTGCTCGTACCCCATAAAGGAACTATGTTTGCTCATGCAGAGCAATATGTTGACGTCCATTACGGTGACGCCATGACCACCATGCCATTCTTCATTGTTTTTACAATGTCATAAGTCAATTTCTCTTGCACGTGAACCCAATACAACAAAAGCACTATTAAACCATAAAAAAGAATAAAAACTAATGAAAGACCTAATTCCTTCCACATTGACGCTAACACAACAACAAACCAACTAAACCGCATAAAAATCAACCGTCAGAATATACCGGGTGATCAAAAAGTCAGTATAAATTTGAAAACTGAATAAATCACGGAATAATGTAGATAGACAGGTACAAATTGGCACATATGCTTGGAATGACATGGGGTTTTATTAGAACCAAAAAAATACAAATGTACAAAAAATGTCCGACAGATGGCGCTTCATCTGATTAGAATAGCAATAATTAGCATAACAAAGTAAGACAAAGCAAAGATGATGTTCTTTATAGGAAATGCTCAATATGTCCACCATCATTCCTCAACAATAGCTGTAGTCCAGGAATAATGTTGTGAACAGCACTGTAAAGCACGTCCGGAGTTATGGTGAGGCATTGGCGTCGGATGTTGTCTTTCGGCATCCCTAGAGATGTCGGTCGATCACGATACACTTGCGACTTCAGGTAACCCCAAAGCCAATAATCGCACGGACTCAGGTCCGGGGACCTGGGAGGCCAAGCATGACGAAAGTGGTGGCTGAGCACACGATCATCACCAAACTACGCGCACAGGAGATCTTTCACGCGTCTAGCAATATGGGGTGTTTTTTGGTTCTAATAAAACCCCATCTCATTCCAAGCATATTTGTCAATTTTTACCTCTCTATCTACATTATTCCGTGCTTTATTAAGTTTTCAAATTTATATTGATTTTTTTGATCACCCAGTATATTAACATCCAGCAGAAACCTTCTGATAGCTTGCTACAGCAGCAGCAGCAACCACAATCCCATTCGGACGCGATTGCGGTTGCTGCTGCTGCTGCTGCAGCAAAGTTATCAGAGGTTTTTCCCCTGAGTTGAATATTTAATGGGACACATAATGGGTGGGCACTTTTACAGTCGCTGCCTGGTCTGCTGGGTCACAGGAGGTCACTGTAAACGTCAATCTTCACGTCTTCGAGCTGTTTTCACTGCCTCTCATCTCGCTCGACACAGAAGGTATGAGTGATGACAGCTCTTCGTCATCTTCGGACAGTGATATTGAAATATTAACTGACTCTTCAGACAATGAATTTTTACTAACTGCATTAGGCACATCTTTATATCCTGAATATTTACAAGCAAATCCAAATTGGGTTAGGTGTTGTGATGCTAACGAAGAGAGATTAAACGTGTGTTGTTTACTCAGTGAATTACCAGTTCCATTGCACGAGAAAGATACATAAGGAGTAAGACAATTATCATTTGTAAAGAAACCTAGAGTACTTTGTGCTACTAAACGAGGATACAAAGAGTGGGTGGAGCTGAATTTGTAAATAATATATTCAATGTACTTAACCACACAAATGGTAAAAAAAATTGCATATCTTTAATAGGTCCTCCTAATAGTTTTAAATCAACTTTTACACGAGTGTGTTCTAGTGCTTTGATTAATGCAGGATGCTGTGATAAGAATAATGAATTTGTTAACTTTGGACTACGAGAATGTGCATCAGGTAGATTAATTGTAATGGATGATCCTAATTTTGATGTTGGAAGTTATGAAACATTGAAATGTGTATTTTCTGGCAATAATACTAACATTCAAGTAAAGTACAAATCTGAATTTGTGTTAACTAAAACTCTTGAACTTTTATGTGCTAATCATGAAATGTTCCACGGTCCTGTTTGGGAAAAAAGAATAGTAAAACATTATTGGAAAAATGGAAAAGGAGACTTGTAAAAGAATTACATCCAATGATACTGTATGATATGTTTATTGATCTTGATTTAATTGAAAAATAATACAATATGTTGTACACACGTTTTATTAAAAAATAAAAATATATTTTTTACAATTCAATCATTGTCTGATTTCAAGTTAACATATCCAGTAACTACTCATCGTCGTCCGTCTCCTGCAGAAATTCCTCAACATCCAGATCTCTCATCGTACTTCTTAATGGTTTTAAATCTTTTTGATAAGTTCATGCTCCTGGTGTACTAGTTGTTGTTGTGGAGCTTGCGGTAGTAGTTGTAGTCGTACGTGGTTTAGTATTAACCTTTCGTCTACGATTAACTGTTTCTCTTAACTTCTTTCCAGCTTCAATTGCTGGATCTAATACAGATTTCTCTTCTGCTTCGTTAACTATACTCACTCCCACCGAAGCTTTATTAGTTACATGTTGTACCTGTACCTGGTGGAACAATCCAATGCACAGCAATCTATATATAAGTTTTAAATGGTTAAGAGAAGGATCAGTCATTCGGTACATAATTACATTAATGTGTATATTGCTTATTTTAACTTTGGCGCACCCATTTCATGTACACGTGGGGGTGGGGTTAGGGGCACGTGTTTGTACCCCCCACCCAGTTTGTATTTACTTCACATAATGAAAGTACTACAGACTGGTTTCGCTCAAAAGGATAACTGGACAGCTCAGTCAGCCAAACCACTGATCAGTTGAACACATGCTTCATCTGACAGAAAAACTAAAGACTGGTTTCATTCACTTGAGGAACAAGAAAGACTAACTTAGTGCGCAAAGCACCACCAGATTGTGTGTGTTGACTGTTTTCATTCGGTTCCTCCCTAAGTACTGGTTACACATGAAAGAAGTAAATGAATAATTATCCAGCCGATAGCAAAACTACAACTGGCTGATTAGATTCTTTCCATTCTGTAGCTCCCATGGACCGGTTTCACTCAAAAGGATGAATCAATAATTCAACCAATACGTAGAGCTACAATCTACAGAGTCTATTGCTTTCCAGCAAACGACTGAATTCGGTTGTTCCCATCACTAAGCGACACATTACTGGAGGCATATGGATGATTTCCATCCTTGGGGTGGAGGTAGGCCGTGACTCAGTGAGTCGATAATTTCCAGGAATCCTGGATGCGAGTTTTATAGCTTTTCGCGCAGGCGCAGTTTTCGCTGGGCACAATTTACACGTCCTGGGGTTCTGTTCGCCTGTAACACTAGCGAAGGGCCGTCACACTGCGCTATCACCCGAAGCCAGATGAGAACGTATTACTCCTACCCCATCTCCGTTTTGAAACTTTTTTTAAACAATATCATAAAACTTTATATCTTGTAACGATGTACAAAGATAACAGTGAGGTATAAAATTTATGACTTTCGTCTGCTTCAATTTTTCCAAGTAATAAATTTTCCTTTCACAATCCTTTTGTTGTTCGTCTTCATGTCAAAATTTCATTGCTTGTATTCAGTTTTAGGTACACAGTTCGCTACAATCGATGTCAATTTTGTTAATTTTGCGGTGTGGCAGTAAATACAGTAACAATAGTTGAGACCGGTTTGATGCATTCTACTGCTGCTTTATTTTAAAATCTGGATGTAGCAGGTACTCTGCTGTTACAATCGGAGGCATAGTTCTGTACTGTATTTCCGGTAGTATGTTTATGTACCAATGTAACAGAGATTTTTAAAATACTCTCCCCGGCCGGGAATCGAACCCGGGTCTCCCGCGTGACATGCGGGGATACTAACCAATATACTACCGAGGACTCGCATTGTTTCTACGATATGTAGTAGTCGAATCCGTACCTCGTCTGCATTTTTGCGAGTACGTCGTCTCTCAAATAGAACATCATAATTAACTGTCACTTACAAACAGCTAAACATTTGCAGCGGCTGCAAAAACGACAGCTATCGTTACGATTCAACTCGCCAAGCGGTACTGTGTACGCTATCCTGATCTCAAAAGGCTGTTCAGGCTTCCTGCCAATTGATCTATTCTCACCTAGAATGCCTCGTCTGTCAGAAAAATTCTAAGAGGCTCAGGATTGTACAGGAAGCGGAGACGACGTAACGGCTGGCGCAGCGCTACTACGAGTGTACTGTATTATATTTGGCGCAGTAAATCTCCGACGACTGTGCAGCGCATGAGATAACGGACAAAGCGATAATTATAACTACAACAGAGTATTTGTTACATATACATCACTCTGAAAGCGAACATTTTCGGCTACCAATTATCGTGACTGCTATTTGTATCGAACGGAACAGTGATCTGATTGTTAACAGTCGCTATACAAGTACTCTGCGAACAATAACTAGTGACACATAACATACCCGTGATACGAATAAACCGTAACATTTCCCGGATATTTTTAATAATAGTCGAGCAGGTGTGGTTTTGATGTACGGCACAGGGTGTTTATAAATTGATCAGGGATGGCAATATTATGAAAAGGATAGTTGTTAATCACCTTATAGCGTGGATGCTGAGTCGCAGATAGGCACTACAAAAAGACTGTCAGAAACTAAGCTTTAGGTCAACAAGACTTTCATCGGAAATCAGTATGCTGTCTAGATCCGATGAACGCCTTGTTGAACGAAAGCTTACTTTCTTTTTGTTGTGCCTGTCTGCGGCACAGCATCTCCGCTGTATGATGTTCATGAACTACAGGGTGGCGCACGAAATGTGTTACCATTTTGTTTTTGAATTTAAACTTTATTGTCAATACAATCTGAAAGGAACAAATACTACAATGAAGAGCCGTCTATGGAGATTTATTCTAACTCAGCACATGCTCAACATGTCCATCATTTCGTTTCCTAACTTCCTTCAAACGAACACTGAAGTTAGTGACTACCCTACGGCAAATGTCTTCCGTAATTTCACTGCAAGCTTGAAGAATAAGTCTTCTGAGCTCCGTTAAACCACTTGGACGCTTCGGGAAAAATTTTTCCTTTAGATACCCCCAAAGAAAAAAGTCACATGACTTGAGGTCTGGACTATTGGGGGGGCCAATTTTGTCCGTCATTGAAGAGACCTGGAAACCTGAGTGAAATGATCCGCATGCCGAATGCTTGTGTAAAAACTCCAACACAGCGTTTGCAGTATGTGGCCTTGCTCCATCTTGCATGAACCACTGCGTGTTGAAGGGCAAGGCAGTAGCAAGAAGCTGTGGAATGAAGCTATTGCGAAGCGTGCTCAAATAACGCTCGCTGTTCACAGTTTCTTCAAAGAAAAGAGTCCAATAAGTCCGTGAGTGGAAATTGCTGCCCACGCTGTAATCCTCGGAGCATAATGTTGTCGTTCGTGAAGTAGTTCAGTGGCCCAAAAGCGTACCATTTTGTTTGTTAACCGCACCGTCTAAATGAAAATGCGCCTCGTCTGAAAACCAAACGTTGTTCAGAGTTTCTTCCCTACCCTCCGCCCACTGAGGAAACAGTAGTCTCTGCTGCGTGTTTTCTTCAGTGACTTTCTGTGCACAGGTCATCTTGTATGGGTACATATGGAGGTCACTTTCAAGAATACGTTGAACGGAGCGTCTGGATATTCCCAGTTGCACTGCTGCCTTTTTACACGATTTCCCGGGACTTCTCTGTACAGCAACTCGTACCGCTTCAATATTCTGCGGAGAACAAACGGGCTTAGGCCGAGGTCGCTTCGCTTCCAATACTGTTCCTTCCTGTACAAATTTATCGTACAAACTGTGGATGGTCTTCATGCAAGGGACCCATCTTGTGTTAAACTGTTGTCGAAAACGCCTCTGAGTCACAACAAGGCTTTTCGTTTCATGAAAAAGTAACACATTTACCGATCGTTGCTATGTCGTCAGTCTTCCATTGTCAGCCATTGCTGCTTACTAGTCTCCTAGCGGCAGTATCGTGAATTACACGTCATTTCATAAATCATTTGTTTTCCAAGCTCTGCTGGTACTGCTGTAGCGATCCCAGCGGGATATCTAATGTGCGTCGTAAATTGTGAAAGAAACAATTGGCAACACATTTCGTGCGCCACCCTGTAGTTGTACAAAAGTAAACTTTAATTGTGGGAATGGTTAATACGTTATAGAAATGTTTGATGCAACACTGAATGCAGCATATCTTCAAGTTTTATTCCTGCGTAACTCTGTTAGTTCCTGACGTTCCCGCTAGGTGGAATGTGCAGATCAGTTACTCGCGCAGTCATTGTGGAGTCGTGTAACGGCGCAGAGCGTGCGTGGTTTCATGAATCCAAATCCCTTACTACACTCCAGACACAATTCAGGACTACATATCGCAATGGGGCGGGCAGAAACCTGTCACCTACTGCGATATGTGCGGGACTACCCAAAGATTTTTTTTTTTTTTTTTTTTTTTTTTTTTTTTTTTTTTTTTTTTTTTTTTTTTTTCGCTGGAAGCTGTTACCGTCCTTTGTTTTCTGCTGAGTCAACTGTCATATCCTACTCGGACAAGCCTGAACATTATCTAATGGGTAAATTACAACAGGATATGGGCACATAATTAACTTTTCAGCGAGATGACGTGCCGCCACATTATCATCGTGAAGTTGACACTATCTCGTTGGGAATGTGCCGCCTTGGATTGGAGGTTATGTAGCAATATCCTGGCCACCAAGATCACCCGATTTCACCCCAAGAGATTTCTGTGAACAGGGTTACGTTACGTTAAAGACAAACTACACAAGCAGTTACCACCAAGACTTGCTTCATAGGGTTTGGCAGGAAACTGATTACAGAGGGGACATTTATTGTGTTACAAAAGGCAGCCACACCAAACACATCCAAATAAAACTTGAAGATATACAGCATTCAGTGATGCATCAAACATTTATCTAGGTTGTTCACCTTTTCGAGAACTAAAGGTTGCTTCTGTGTAACTAATTTATGAACACGCTTTGTATCATCTGATGCTGAAGCACCCACCGGCATTTAGACCTGCAGCCGTATAGTTCATAGGTCACTGTGATGCACAAGACCAACCGTATCATTTATGCTGCGTATTACGTTCTCTTACCTTTCCAGCTGCGAATGAAGCACATGAACATTTCTGCATCAGCAATCGTCAAAACTTACCCAAACGAGTTTCTTTTGTTACTAATTTAGTAGTTTGATAAGTACATCTATGGTTCGTGTAGTCAGAACTGCTGGAGCATGTACAGGTAGGTCTCATTGTTCGACAAAGGATATACTTCCAGCTTGCTGTGAGACCTCGTCTGACAGCCACCTTCGGCATTCAACGGCTCGGCCGAGGTGGCCACCCAAGTCACGTGACCTCGCGTGTCTGGATTTCTTCCTCTGGGGGCTCACGAACCAGCTGATGCACGAAACATTTGTGGAAACGGAAGAAGCAGTCGTTGGTAGAACTGCCATCGCTGCTGGCGCCTCTGTGGACATGGCAGGAGTCTTCGAAAGGATACGACAGTCAGCGGTCCGACGATGTAGTGCGTGCATAGGGAGCACGGCCGCCCCCACGAGCACTTCCTGTGAATGCCACAGCTGTAATTGCTACCTTCTCTGTCAATCGTCCCAAGCATCAGAAATTGCTGCCAGAAACCAGGTGTACCATAACGAAACATATTTCTTTTGATGTGCTTTACTTCTTATGTTAACTTCAAGGAATAGTTTCGGCCGGCCGGGGTGGCTGAGTGGTTTTAGGCGCTACAGTCTGAAACCGCGCGACCGCTACGGTCGCAGGTTCGAATCCTGCCTCGGGCATGGATGTGTGTGATTTCCTTAGGTTAGCAAGTAGTTCTAAGTTCTAGGGGACTGATGACCTCAGAAGTTAAGTTCCATAGTGCTCAGAGCCATTTGAACCATTTCAATTGTTTCGGAAAACCCTGTATATACAAGGTGACAGTTATTGAATTATATGGCATAAAGTCTTCATAGCTTCTGAAAGGTTTGCGCTAGGACGATCAATCTGCACGATTGGCCGCGGGGCATGGTGGGAATTAGAATGCGCCTTGTTCTTTGGTTTAGTGCATGGGTTCGTTAATAAGCAAAACTGGCGCATTTGACGAACGAGTATCTGCGTTTCGCGATCGAGAGGTCTCTTCATCCCCAACGGGTGACCGTGTGGTGTGCAGTGTCCAGTCACAGAATAGTCGGTGCGATATTCCTCGATGGCGCGGTGACTACCGAGCGGTACGTGATGGTTTTGGCAGATGATTTCATCCCCATTATCTAAAGTGACCCCGATTTCGACAAGATGTGGTTCATTCAAGACGGAGCTCAACCCCATCGAAGCAGGAAAGTGTCTGATGTCCTGGAGGAGCAGTCTGGGGACCGCATTCTGGCTCTGAGGTACCTAGAGGTACTGGCATGGGACTCGATCGACCGCCACATTCTCAGGATCTGAACACATGCGACTCCTTTTAGTGGGGCTAAAGGTAAGTTGTACAGCAATAACCCCAAAACCGTTGCTGAGCTGAAAACAGCCGTTCAGCAGGTCATCGACAGCATCGATGTTGCGACACTTCAGCGGGTCCTCCAGAATCTCGCTACTCGTCTGCGCCTCGCCATCGCCAGTGACAGCCATGTCAAACGAGTCATAGCTTAGATCCGAATATCTATAGTGGCGTTTAAGTGGTGCATAAAATGTGTGCACGCCGCAGTTTGTAACTAATTTACGTTTTTTTTTCATATAGTTCAATAACTGTCAGCCTGTATGTTGTAATGCACCTCCTTCCCCGGGGGACAAATATTAATTATTATCAGTAGTAGTATATTAAGGTACAGATTATCATTTTAAACCTGTGTGGTCTCCCTGGTGTGGCTAGTCGGCCACCAGTCCCCGTCACGCTGTTCACTCTGACAACACAGTACATACAGGGTTGGAGACGTGGAGAAAGAAAGGTATCATCACAATTTGAAATTAGAGTAATATAACTTTCTTCCCTTTATTGGTCGTTGTTGCACGCTCGTGCTCCAGTGATGAATCTCGCCATCCGCTGTTTGTTAAATCAATTTGAGGTCCAGGGTGTGTATCCTGCTGCGTAAGAACTGATACATATTTAAACTTCCAACTTTTATTTTATAAATGCTGATCGTGACGATATTCAATAATTTTCAATGTAACAGCTTTTCGAATACATCATTTCGTTCCCTCTATCCAAACCTTCTCAAAGCAAGCGTATTACAAGACATCTCAACACCAACTGCCCATTGTCTCTACACCCGCCAACAACCGGCTCCTGTTCACAGAGCTTACAAACTGTGCAGTACTGCCAACCTTAGTTGTATATCGAATTTTACACATCGCACGTATACATATATGAAAAACATAGTATGAAAAATTAAAAGCGGTTATAATATAGTTCTGTGGCAATATACCTCATGACTGTCCTCATATTAACAGTTTTGTAACAAAATATTTCAGTTTTCGTTTGCGTAGTTAAAGTTCACTTGCTCCTTCAAGTTGATTGACGGCACCGCACACCTCGCCAGCCGGTGGTATCGGTAGTTTCAGTAGTCCGTTACATTACGATGTGTAATGTCTGACAAAACAGACACCACACGTATATATGTGAAACGTGGGACTTAAGGAAAGCAGGAAGAGGTGTGAACGGGGCCTATTCAGTTACCGTTGGTTGCATAGTAAACACATACACTTTATTTAAGGAAATAATTTTTAAAACATCAATCATTTTAAAAAATTGACTGTAATACAAGCTCACTGACGGCTGATGGCCTGAAGCACAAATGAGGAAGACAATTACACGTTAAAGAATAGCAAAATAATTTTTTAAACAATCATTAAAAAGTTGACTAACAAAAGCTACACTGACGGCTGGAGGCCTTATTAAGAAGAAATCAAATTATTTGTGAGCTAGAAGGCAAAAGCAATAGGAATAATTTAAACAAATTATTATTTTTTAAACAATTGACAGAGCCATACCAAATAAAGAAGGGAGTGATCCACAGACAGTGCTCCAAGGATCGGCCTGGGAAAGTCCCTCAAACGTAAGTAAGGTGAGAGGGGCAGCCCTGTGTTATACTCACCTAACAGGGTGGCAACTCGAAGCAGTCGCCAACGCTCTCCCAAAATCCACCCGACGTCCGATGCCCGACACACGGCGGAGTGAGCCACGCCAGGCGCGCTAGCCGACTGCACTCTCCACACTCGACATCGTAAAACGACAAACATGATACAAGAGAACATGTTCAAACGCAAGAAAAATCCGAGGTAATCACAACAAGTTGCCTCCACGAATCCAGTACGCAGACGACGCAGGCGCGAGAAAGCTGACCGAGCTTGCTCGGTGGCACTATGTACAGCCCCCGTGTGGCTTTCAGTTTATTCTTTCTCGTGAATAACAATAATCGTTGCAATTTATCTCCCAGTGTACACTCGCAGTCACCCTCTCTTATCAAGGGCTGCAGGAATTAATAGGACGTTCGTCTATGTTGCAGTAAGACGGTTTCTGTGTCGGGTGCTGTTCCTATATGTTCAGTATCCTATATTTTAATTGTAACGGGTTACCTCGCATTTCCAAATTTGTGTTCGTGGAAATATATGCAAGATTCTACCGGGTCTGTCGACGTCTGTCCTATACACTCCCCTGTTGGCTCATGTTGTTGTTGTTGTTGTGGTCTTCAGTCCTGAGACTGGTTTGATGCAGCTCTCCATGGTACTCTATCCTGTGCAAGCTTCTTCATCTCCCAGTACTTACTGCAACCTACATCCTTCTGAATCTGCTTAGTGTATTCATCTCTTGGTCTCCCTCTACGATTTTTACCCTCCACGCTGCCCTCCAATGCTAAATTTGTCATCCCTTAATGCCTCACAACATGTCCTACCAACCGGTCCCTTCTTCTAGTCAAGTTGTGCCACAAACTTCTCTTCTCCACAATTCTGTTCAATACTTCCTCATTAGTTATGTGATCTACTCATCTAATCTTCAGCATTCTTCTGTAGCACCACATTTCGAAACATTCTACTCTCTTCTTGTCCAAACTATTTATCGTCCATGTTTCACTTCCATACATGGCTACACTCCATACAAACACTTTCAGAAACGACTTCTTGACACTTAAATCTATACTCGATGTTAACAAATTTCTCTTCTCCAGAAACGCTTTTCTTGTGATTCACATTCCTCAAAGTTAGAATTTGTAGCGTTAACTTTTTCTAGAAATCAAGGAAGAAGAAAATGAAGATCTCAATGCTTTTGTTCTTGCTGATGGCATCGACATTTGGGGAGAGACGAAAATTGAGGTTCACAGGAGACTATTGGAACACAAAATTTTAAAAAATGAAGTTAACTGTGAGTAGGAACAATATAGTGGCAATGAAGATTAGCTGGACACCCACAACTTGTCACATCATACTGGAGAGGGAGAAGGTTGTATGTGTGGAAAGCTTCAATCATCTGGGTAGCATCACATCACGCGCTGGAAGTTCCAAGGTAGAAGTCTTAAACCGAATAACAAAAGGCTCTAGCTTCTTCCATCAAGTACAAAATCTAATCTGGGACAAGGAAGTCCCTCAAAGAGCCAAACACACGAAGTACAAAACTTATCTCCTGCCAATCATGATGTATAGTCTAGAGGCCTGTGTCATAAGTAAGAGAGAAGAGAGTCAAATGCAAGCATGTGAGATGAAGTTCCTTAGGTCAGCTCTACAAAAAACTAGGGAGAGACAGACTCAGGAATGATTATGAAAGGAGAGACGTGCAGGCGACGTTGACTGCAGAGGAGACGATGATTGCTTTGAGACTGAAGTGGTTCGTCATGTGAAGCGAATGCACCCGACTCGAACTCCACGCCAGAGGAACCAGGAAGAAGACTAATTGGGCGGCCTACAAAGAGATGGACAGGCCAGGTTAGGGAAGATCTCAAGAGGAGAGGAGTAACGTGGGCTGTAGTGGAGAGTGAAAAGCTACACCAGGACAGAAACCAATGGAGGCATATCGTTCACCAAGTCCTACCCGTCTCGCTGGAAGGAAATCCTGATGATAATGGTGATGAACTTTTTCTATATTCGCGCTCATATTCACTAAACTGGAAGTATGACAGTAACGTGCGTCGCGGACTCCCGGGGCTTTAAGTTCGCTGTTTCCTGTGCTCTCCTTGACAACAGACTGCAGTCGTCTGGGCACCTGACGTGAGGGTACTTCAACCGTGAATTTACTTTCAATTTTCTTTTTTAAAAATTTACTTTATTTACTGGCGATTCATCAAGAACATTGACACATTTAATCACACTAGGTGAGCGTGGAAATAGTTGCCAGGAAGTAACTGATGGAAAATTAGTTTTCACAAATGTGAATTTATTCCTAAAAGCCTTTTCAAATCAGATTTATAATTGTAAGCAGAAAACCGCACTCGAAATATCAAGTTATAGTTTTATTTAGGGGCAAAGACAATATTGACAGTATGAGCCTTCGGGCTGAGAAGCTTGCCTGCTCCCTTTCAACACGGCCGCAGTCACGACCGTTCACAACAACCTCTGAAAGACTACACTGGTGCAAATGTGCAACACACCAAATCACTTTAAACTAAAAAATTTTAACAACTCACACAAACATGTAACCTATGCACCCCGTAAGAGGAATGGAAATGGTACAACCCTCAAATTATTTGCCACCGAAAGTGCACTTTGATTTTTTTTAAGGACTCTTACGGTGAAAGACTGGCAAGCTTATAACCTAAAATAACTATTTAAATAAAACCCATAAAATGCAGACTTACACAAAATGTACAACATGCTGTACATTACACATATACCACCTCGCAAGATGATAAGCAAGATAGAAACATATTTCAAGAATTCGGCCTTTAAGCAATAAATTCGTCAACAACGAATCCGACAACTATGACAGAAGCAGCTATTAACGTATGGCAGATTGACGGGTGGGGGGGGGGGGGGGGGAGGGGAGGAGGGGGGGTTTACTAAACAACCCGAACCGCAGATTGCTTTAAACCTCCCCAATTCCACAAGGGAAAAACGGACCACCCAATTCAGAAATAACCACCTTCCCGCGGGTGGACAAACGGAGAAGAATTGTGGGGCGACCCCAAAACAAAGCGGCTTGTGACCTCACCAAGAAAAGAAGTAGAATTTAACAGGTAAATGAAACAACATATCTCTAATCCCTTAACTTCTAATTAAGTGCGATTTCTGGCGAAGACCTGGCGCAGCACCCCCAAAACGGTCTCTCGAACCGTCCGCTGCCAGCCGCTTCAACGGACGCAGGAAGGCGCGCCGATCTCCCGTCTCACGGCGTCGCAGCTCGCCCCGGCCAGCCCGATGTCGTGGTTTCACGCCTGTTACTCTCTTGTGAACCGCGAAGTCACTACCCCTTTCTATACGGCGCGGCCCACTGGACTCAGGTGGGGACCTCACATGCGCTGACGCTCGAGGCGGACAAGTCATCTCGTGTCTCAGTGCGCGACCAACCAACCGACCGATCCAACCGCCAATGGCCGTTGCCTGAACCAACTCGAGCAGACTGGCGGCCTAACACGCAGACTCAGATGCAGGAACTCAGATCCGACCGGGCGACCACTAGCTGAGTTCTGTTACTGGCGGGGTGGCAAGACTCTCATTCTCTGGCTTTAAGGTCTGATGCAAACGACAGACAGGCACTAACTGCCGCACAAATGCAAACGAGAGACAGACCAGCTTCTGGTGACGCGAGACTGACCTAGCCTCACTCCAAGCTGATAGCGCCCTTTAAATGCACGTGAACAGGCAACCATTCCCCTTTCCCATCAGAGGGAGACACCAAAGCTGCGATTGCCACAGCGACGCCACCGCCAGAAACGGAGAGCGACTGCTTCACACTACGCGCTACGGCGCGCTCTTCAAAACAGCAATTTTTACCACGGCTGAGTAGTGAACCGCGCATGCCCCCTTAACACTACAACTTCATTCTTCTGTGGAGTCCCAGAGACTCCGCAACGCTAGTTAGGGGTCAAAAGAGAACCGACGGAAACCACAACATCTACAGATTGTCTGAGCTGGCTGATTCCAGCGACGACTCATTGATATTGTAGTCTGACTGTATACCGAGTAGGTTCTTCTCAGAGAATGCTGATGCAATAGCTCCACCCTTAACAATCATATACAATGGCTCGATAGACAAAAGATCAGTACCCGAAGCCTGGAAAGCTGCACAGGTCACACCAATATTCAAGAAAGATAGTAGAACTAATCCACTACATTAGAGGCCCATAACATTAACATCCATATGCAGCAGTATTCTGGAACATTGCCTCGAAGAGAACGGTTTACTGACAAAGTCAAAATGGATTTAGGAAACATTGTTCTTGTAAAGCACAACTAAGTCTTCACACACGCGAAGTGTTGAGTGCTATTGACAAGAGATTTAAAATTTATTCCGTATCTCTATATTTCTAGAAGGCTTTCGACACTCTACCAAACAAGGGGCATATAGTGGAATTGCGTGCCTACGGAATATCGTCTCAGTTACGTGACTGGATTCGCGATTTACTGTCAGAGAGATCACAGTTCATAGTAACTGACGGAAATTCTGGCGTTCCCCAAGGTAATGTTATAGGCCCTCTGCTATTACTTATCTGTATGAACAAATTAGGAGATAATCTGAGCAGCCGTCTTAGGTTGTCTGCGGATGATGCCGTCATTTACCGTCTAGGAAAGTCATCAGAAGATCCAATCAAATTGCAAAACGATTTACAAGAGATTGGATGGAGCGAAAATTGGCAATTGACCCTAAATTATGAGGTTAGCCACATGAGGCCTAAAAGGAATCCGTTAAACTTCAGTTACACGATAAATCAGTCAAATCTAAAAGTCGTAAATTCAGCTAAATACCTATATTATAATTACGAACAACGTAAACTGGAAGAAACAGATATAAAATGTTGTGGGGAAGGCAAACCAAAGACTGCCGTTTATTGGTAGAACACTTAGATAATGTAACAAATCTACTAAAGAGACTGCCAACACTACGCTTGTCCATCCTCTAATAGAGTATTGGTGGCGTCCTGGGATCCTTACCAGATAGGATCAACCGAGTACATCGAGAACGTTCAAAGAAGGGCAACACGTTTTGTTCTATCGTGAAATAAGGGAGAGAGTCACTGAAATAACACAGGATTTGGGGTGGACATCATTTTAAAAAAATGTTCAAACGTTTGTGAAATCTTATGGGACTTCACTGCTAAGGTCATTAGTCCCTGAGCTTACACACTACTTAACTTAAATTATCCTAAGGACAAACACACACAACAATCCCCGAGGGAGGACTCGAACCTCTGCCAGGACCAGGGACGTCATTAAAACTAAGGCGTTTTATGTTGCGGCGGAATCTTCTCACGAAATTTCAATCACCTACTTTCTCCTCCGGATGCGAATCTACATAGGGAGAAACGATCATCAAAATAAAATGAGGGAAATCAGAGCTCGCACGTGAACATGTAGGTGTTCGTTTCTTCCACGCGCTTTTCGAGATTGGAATAATAGAGAATTGTTGTGAAGGTCGTTCGATGAACCTGTAAGATGGCAAGAGTGAAGTCATTAAAGATCACCTAACTCACATTGAGCGAACAGTACGGGTGAACAAAAATGACTGACAAGGCACAATGCATCTTAACCCAGAGAAGTATTCGAGTTGACCGTGGCCGGCTGGGGAGCGGCGAAGGGAAGCGACAATAGGCAGCTTAGGGCGGCTCAAGTTCTGAGAAAGCGGTAACGGGGCGCGGCCTCCAGCTGCCTTAAGATGAGTGACAGTGAGTGAGTGGTTGACCCCGACTCCATGCTGGTGTACCGGGAAGCAGACGGAGAACTTGTACGCCTGTTGATAAATGTCCGTCATCCCATTTTCAGTGAAACATGCGAGAAAGCCGAGCAAAGCTATGGTGGAGCAGTCAACAGAGGCAAACATATTCGTGTTTGTGACTATAGCAACTTCACGCTGAATTCACGGTATGCAGAGTCTGAAGTAAATCAGGTGAAGAGTGACAGAATGAAAGACGCCGGCCTCTGATGGGAAGGTAGGACTGAGGAATTTGAAGTACTCTTCTGAGAGTCAGAATTCCGGAAAAAATGGTGTTTTGTGCAGATGCTAACCTTGATGGGTGGCCTGGGGGGAGCTAAATAGCAGAAGTTGAGAGGAAGGAAAATTTTGTGGGAATCTGTTCACTTCCCAGAGCAGGCATTGGTCGGCGCTGGGAAGCGATGCATAATTAACGCGACTTGCACTGCAATTCGCGCAAGTGAGTTTGCTGGAGGGGAAACCGAGGCGAAGAGCGGACTGTGAGAAGTCTTCATAGGGGTCTTCCATTCCCAGATTGCCTAGAGTGTGGCGTTCTTTACTCAGCTTGCCTGAGAAAGAGTGAGCATCTCTGCAGTTTAGGACTTAGCAAAGGGAACGATTGAGCTTGGAGATAGGAAGTTTTGGTTCAGCTATGTACTGAGCAAGATAGCTAGGAGTGAATAGACGAGCGCAGCCTTGCAGCACCACGAGGTCGGCCGACGTCCACACAACGACGCCGCTCCGCCTCGCTGTGTTCGGTGATATTGCGCCCGCTCCGGCCACTGATTAATTTATTGGATCACGTCGAGGGTTTCATGGACCGGGTATTGTAGAATTCTTCTCGCACTTCGCATTACGCCTGGGTCAGTCGATAGGAATTATTTTTGAGTTATCGCGCTTTACTCCACGCAAACGCAATTTATTACCACTGCCCGTTAGGAGAGTCATGTAGTGTGATAATTAAAGGTTGTGAGTTAAAATAAATTTGTCCTAATCGACTGCATCTGTTTTCAATCAAGAAGTTGAAATCCCAAGTCACTTTCTTAACTGATTTTATGTTCAACATTTGCATCTGGTGTTCAATAGCGACATATAACATCAATGTGCACCCCTTTTTGATTAAAAGTGATCAATTCTGAATCAATTAACGTCAACACTGCCACCGCAGTTTCTTGGCGTTATCCGATATTGCGGCATTTTTGCACACTCTGTTGATCTGTTACTCAATTAGCTGGGTTGAACACACGCCAAAACCAGATAAGTGACGGGTGGGTTGTTACAAACCCTCTGCCAGTGTGATTTGCACAGTATCCATGTAGATGTAGATGTAGACAAGATACTTTTTTTTTCCTCTTGTGATGTGCACAGTTTTTCCGAACTTTGAAAATAATTTCCCGATCTTTGGACCACTCCGAATTGTTATCAAGATCTGACTCAATACCTGTGCAACTCTCTTGAGACAGTGGTTGAGTGTCAGCTGACAGGGGACAGTGAACTGCCCCTTCCTCTCCCATCGCAGCCCTCTACCTACACTGCGGCGTGGCGTGACCGGACAGAAGTCCTTCGCCATGCAGCTGGTTGGCCGCGCCTTCTCCCCCGCCTCCCCCCCCCCCCCCTCCAGATAGGGACGGCGCAGATAAGGCGCCCAGATAGCAGCACCACGGGGCCGCACGCGCCCACGGCTCTACACTTGCGTCACATCCCAGCTGAGATAGCCGCCGCCCCCGCACAAACACCGACACAAACACCCACACAGGGCAGCACCGCCTCCCGCTGCTAGCCGAGTCGGCTTCTGGTCAGCAGGCTCCGAGGTCGCCGGCGGCACCGCCTCGGAGGAGGGCAGTGGTCGCTTTGAAGTTCTCCACATGGTGCAGACTTGGGCTGTTGATAAATTACCGATATATCTATGTATCGACACTTTTCTATAACATACCGATAAACATAGGCGACCCATCCTTCCTGATATATCGATAGCCAGATGTCAGTACCGAGTTCCGAGTCGGCCGTGGTGGCCGGGCGGTTCTAGGCGCTACAGTCTGGAACCGCGCGAGCGCTACAGTCGCAGGTTCGAATCCTGCCTCAGGCATGGCTGTGTGTGATGTCCTTAGGTTAGTTAGGTTTAAGTAGTTCTAAGTTCTAGGAGACAGGTGACCTCAGAAGTTAAGTCGCATAGTGCTCAGAGCCATTTGAACCATTTCACCACCATTGTGTATAACCCGTTGCCAGGGATGTGGAAGTCGTAGGATACCCTTAGCAGTGCCAGTTGTGTTGAGAGTTTGAGTGGCGCGGTCTATTGCCCTACGAATTTGTAGCAGTTCTCAAGCGAATGCCGTTAAGTGTTTCCTTTAGTTCAGAAATCGAGTTGAGCTCACGAGAGCTTAAGTGACTGGAGTGCAGTAGGTGCTATAGCACTTCGCAGCCCCATCAACCAAATAAATGAGTAACGTCAGGTTTCCCTCCATAGGGTGGGTGCACGCAACGACTGTAGTTATATTGGGTTAGATAGAGCAGCAATCAGTCGTAGAATTAAGTTGCTTTAATATGACATTTATAGTCACAACGCAGATCAGATTTCGACCTGTGTCAGGTCATTATCAATGCAGTGCGGAATTGTCACAATCAACATTAATGGTTGAACTGTGTAAGCATTCACTTGAGCACGAACAACTGCTACAATTCCGCACTGCATTGATAATGACCTGACACAGGTCGAAATCTGATCTGCGTTGTGACTATAAATGTCATATTAAAGCAACAATTCTACGACTGATTGCTGCTCTATCTAACCCAAATGAGTAACAGCTTGCACTGTACCTGCTCGAGCACTGTCTTACAAAATGATGGTCAGGTCCTGTAGAAAGTGTCATCACTTCTGTCTCTATGCTGTTCATTTTTGGAACACAACCTACGACCAGCTTAGAGACAGAAGTGATGACAGTTTCTGCACGACCTGACCATTATTTTGCAGGACAATGCTCAAGCACGTACGGTGCAAGCTGTTACTGATTTGCTTGACTGATGGATTTGCTGAGTGCTATAGCACCTACTTCACTCCCCTGACTTAAGCCCTCGTAAGTTCAACTCGATTTCTAAACTGAAGGAAACACTTCACTGCATTCGCTTCAGAACTGCAACAAATTCGTCGGGCAACAGACCGCGCCGCTCGAACTGTCAACACAGCTGGCACTGCTAAGAGTATCCTACGACTTCCACATCGCTGGCAACGGGTTATACACAATGCTGGTGACTACTTTGAAGGTCAGTAAAACTTTGAAACACGTATCTATTGCGAACGAGCTGTAAATAAATAGTTGCCACTATGAAAGTTCCAACCCTCGTTTGTTGTGCAGAAATTATTAGGATTTGAACCATGTCGGTCCTCGGGTCCAACATCAACATAGATTTCACAGTGCAGCACAACCTACAGGTAAAATTTGCCTGCGAGTCGCGTTGTAGGTACGAACTGAAGGTAGTGGATCAGCGTGGCTTGAGCAGGCGTACAGCATGCATCGCAGACGTGTGAGGAAACCGTACCTTCAAATCAGTGAATTTGAAAGAGCGCGCGTTATTGGCAGCAGCGAATGTGGTGCATCCACCCAGGAAACTGCTGGTCTTGTGGGACGAAATGTTTCAGCAGCGCAACAGGTGAGTGCCGAATGTTTCACGAAAGGCCGTAGAACATGGCGAGATGGATCACGTCTCACCCTCCTGACCATTCATTCACCGAGAAGATCGACACCTCATCCGAATGGCATTATAGAACATATCTGCATCGTTCTCGGCTCTGGCGCACCAGGGGAACAGTGTCACACATCGCACATTATCAGCAATGGGAGTCCGTCGCAGTTTATTGTGGCATGAGTTACGTGTGGATCGTCCATTTCGCCACCTACCTGCGATGAATGTGTAAAAACATAGCAGATGGCAATGGTGTATGGAACGACTTCACTGGGGCCAGTAATCACGTCAGGTAGTGTTTGAACCTTGCATTTACTTTCAAAATCTTTTCTTAAAGAATCTATTTTATATACTAGCGATTAATCAAGAACACTAACACATCTAATCACAAAAGGTGAGCGTGCAAGTAGTTTCCAGGGAGTAACTGAGGAAAATGAAATTACCTTTGACAAAGGGGAATTTTATTCATAAAAAACTTTTCAAAAACAGGTTTAAAATTTATAAGCAGGAAAGCACTCTCGAAATATCAAGTTACAATTTTATTTAGAGGCAGAAAGGACAATATTGACAGTATGAGCCTTCGGGCGGAGAAGCTTGCTGCTCCCTTGCAACACGGCCGTAGTCACGACCCCACACAACAACCTCTGAAAGACTACACCGGTGCAAATCTGCAAGACACCAGATTGCTTTAAACTAAAGATTTAAGCAACGCAGACAAGCACATTAACTATGCACCCCATAAGAGGGATGGAAATGGTACAAACACTCACACTAAGAAATTATTTGCCACCTAAAGTGCAATTTGTTTTTGAAAGGACTCTTACGGTGGAAGGGTGGCAAATTTATAAAAATGACTATTTAAATAAAACCCCTGAAATTCAGACTTATATAAAATGTACAACATGCTCAACATCACACATATACCGCCTCGCAAAATGATAAGCAAGATAAAAACATATTTCAGGAATTCGGCCTTTACATCTTAGTTCTATAAATTCGTTAACACCGAATCCGACAAACATGACAGAGGCAGCTATTAACGTATGGCAGATTGACATGGGGATTACTGAACAACACGAACCGCAGATTGCTCTAACCCTCCCCAACTCCACAAGGCAAAAACGGACCACCCAATTCACAAATAACCACCTTCGCGCGGGTGGGCAAACGGAGAAGAACGGTGGGACGACCCCAAAGCAAAACGGCTGGTGACCTCACCAAGAAAACAAGTACAATTTAACGAGTAAATGAAACAACATATCTCCAATCACTTAACTTCTAATAAACTCCGATTTGTGGCGAAGACCTGGCGCAGCGCCCCCAACACTCTCCCGAACCGTCCGCTGCCAGCCGCTTCAACGGACGCAGGAAGGCGCGCCGACCTCCCGTCTCACGGCGCCGCAGCTCGCCCCGGCCAGCCCGATGTCGTGGTTTCGCTCCTGTTGCTCTCGTGTGGACCGCGAAGCCACTACCCCTTTCTACACGGCGCTGCCCACTGGACTCAGGTGGGGACCTCACATGCGCCGACGCTCAAGGCGGACAAGTCATCTCGTGTCTCAGTGCGCGACCAACCAACCGACCGATCCAACCGCCAATGGCCGTTGCCTGAACCAACTCGAGCAGACTGGCGGCCTAACGCGCATACTCAGATGCAGGAACTCAGCCCCGACCGGGCGACCAGTAGCTGAGTTCTGTTACTGGCGGAGTGGCAAGACTCATTTTCTGGCTTTAAAGTTTGATCCAAACGACAGACATACTCGCACTCCGACGACAGACAGACACTGACTGCCGCACAAATGCGAACGAGAGACAGACCAGCAACTGGTGATGCGAGACTGACCTAGCGTCGCTCCGACTGACCAATGCCGAGCTGATAGCGCCCCTTAAACGCACGTGAACAGGCAACCTTTCCGTTTTGCCACCAGAGGGAGACACCAAAGCTGCAATTGCCACAGCGGCGCCACCGCCAGAAACGGAGGGCGACTGCTTCACACAACGCGCTGCGGCGCGCTCTTCAAAACAGCAATTTTTTTTTTTTTTTTTTTTTTTTACCACGGCTCAGTGTTCTTGGGCGAATGCAGGTCCTTTTTGTTTGAAAATGATGGCCGCATTTTGGTTCGCCACAGACAGGGGGAGCGGCATCACAGTCACTGCATTCACACAACTCAAGGCCTTGTGGTGAGGCGAGCTATTGGGTAAACAGTTGATCACAGTTGGGGCATGGCCAGAGCACTGTGACGAGTATGACCTACGTGAATGACATTTTGTGACACATAGCCGTAGCCCCTCAACACGACAACCCAGACCCCATCGTTCAGCAGCGTGAACACGCCCCTTCTCGGTGTCACAGGATGCCAGCCTTTTGCCCTGGCCCACCAGATCACCAGACACGTCGCCAATTCGAAATGTGCGGCATGTGGCGAAACGACGGGTGCAGCGCTGTGGCCCAGTGCCACAGACGAACTTCGGAACCAGGTGAATGCAGCATGGAGGGCTACACCACAGGACGCCATTTGTGCTTTATACGCAGTGACGCCATCGTGCATGCACCAGGTTGTCAGGGCCCACGGTGGCAGCAGGGCACACGCTGAACTGAGGTGACCGAAATGCTAATCATTTCTGCAGAACGTACTAATGTACATGTTCTGTGAATATGAATATCCTATCTCTAGTCATTCGAAACGATCTGTTCTCTTCTGAACATTTTTATCACTATTTCTGCAGACTGTAATACCCAGTATATACTTTACCAATAATTGCATTTTTTTAAAATACTATCACTAATAACATCAGACCTCACAAGTGTCAGCACTGTGGGGTTTGTAACCTCCTAGCTACAATAGGAGCGGAGATACCAGGAAAAAGATGTTTTTTTCAGCTCCTGGCATATAGGATGCCCTGCACAACATGTATGTCATGTGAGAACAGTGTGGGTCTGACGAGTTAGTGTGCTTCGCAACGCAACCTACGTGGGCATGGACAGAGGGGGGGGGGGGGAGGGAGAGGACATGGACAGAGAGAGTGGAGGAGGGGGAGATGCATGAGGCAGGTGGAAGATGTAGAGGGATAGTGGGCAGGTGGAAAAGGGAGAGGAGGAAGAAGAGATCGGAAGAGAGAGGGAGGGAGAAGATATGGTCAGAGAAAGGAGGTGGAGGAAATGGACTGTGGTGTCACCGCCAGACACCACACTTGCTAGGTGGTAGCCTTTAAATCGGCCGCGGTCCGCTAGTATACGTCGGACCCGCGTGTCGCCACTGTCAGTGATTGCAGACTGAGCGCCGCCACACGGCAAGGCTAGAGAGAGCGACTTACTAGCACTCGCCCCAGTTGTACAGCCGACATTCATAGCAAGGGTTCACTGACAAACACGCTCTCATTTGCCGAGACGATAGTTAGCATAGCCTTCAGCTACGTCATTTGCTACGACCTAGCAAGGCGCCATTACCAGTGTATATTGAAATGGAACTTTTGTACAGTCAAGAGAGATGTACACCGATTGTGGATTAAAGTTAAGTATTCTACCAGTACCTCCTGTTTTGCTAGTCTTATTTCTCTGACCTGTTCCAGACCTCACGCCAATCTATGTGAGTTTAAAAGCGTGCATTTCGGCCTCCTCTAGCAACACAGTGTTGGCTCTTCTGCCAACACTTCATATAGCGACGAGTATCAAAAGGGTCTTCTTCTTTCTACTTGCTTAATTTACTTGTGTCATGGCTTCGCCACAATCTCCAGATGTACTGTCCGAATTTTATCGCTCGCAGAATCAGCAGACGCAGGCCTTATTGGATGCCCTTGGACAGCTCGCCCAGGGTCAACGTGCAATGCAAAACGATGCGGCGGCCGCCGCTCCACCGCTACCGCAGCCACAACATGCAGTTGCACCACCTTTTCGTCGTTTTGATGCGGCACTGGAAAGCCGGACGGAGTGGTCACGCCAATTTGTATTCCATCTCGCCGCCTACAGAATTCAAGGTAACGAGCGGCAGCCTTTTTTGTTAGCATCCGTCGGGGTGCACACGTACCGTGTGATAGTGAAATTATTTCCCCGACGCGACGTAGCAACTCTGTCCTACGAAGAAATTTTGTTGGCATTAGATGCATATTTCAAAGAATCAGTCAATGTCGTTGCAAAAACGTACAGCCAGTCAAACTAATCGGGAGTGGGTTGCAACTTTGGAAGGCCTTACTAGGGATTGTGCTTTTGAGTGTGAATGTGGACTTCCTTATTACGATACTATGGTACGTGATGCAATTGCACAGAACGTTTCTGATGTTCGTATACGGGAACAGATTTTGAAACTAGTCGATCCCTCCCTTCACCAAGTGATAGACATATTGGATAGGCAAGACACACTTGACTTTGCTCAGGAATCATTTGCAACTTCGCCAGCTGTGTGTCACTTTAACCGGCCCGCCGGGCGAGCTGCACAGAACAGTAAACAGCCCTCGCGCCCGTCGGCGCAGCTGCCGGCAAGCTCACCGCTACGTGTGCCATGCAAACATGCAAATGCAGTGCTAAAATCATGCCCGCAGTGTGCAACTAGACATTCGCGTGAGAATTGCCTGTCACGCCAAGCTATATTCTTTTTCTGTAATAAAAAAGGACATGTTCAGAGTGTTTGCCAGAAAAAGCTCTGATCGGACACTCACCACCGTTCCAGGCCCTTTGCTTCGCGCCGGAATCGGCATCAAACCAAAAATACTCAGGCTCGTGAACCGTCGCCCATGGAAATTCATGCAGTTCATTCCACTCCACCCAGTGCCACTCTCTCTAACAGTGACTGTGTTCGTCCCACAAATAATGTGCGTCGACATCGCCGGAAATCGCGGCAGGTAGCAAGTGCTTCTGTACCAGTGTCTGTTCACATTGCATGAGACAGTCGCTCTTGTCGTCGGCAGGACAATAAACGTATTGTAGATTTGGACATTCATGGCACCGTGATACCATTCCAGCTCGATACCGGACCTGCAGTTTCATTGATCAATAAAGACACGTACAAACAACTGGGCACACCTCCGTTGCGTGCCGCAAATGTTAAGTTAAATAGCTATTCCGGTCAGAATATCCCTGTGTTAGGACAGTGCAACCTTCTTGCAACATACAAGGGACAAACAAAACTTGTGTCATTTTACGTTCTTTGTTCTTCTTCTGCAGTGAAC
This sequence comes from Schistocerca americana, assembly GCF_021461395.2. Lineage (NCBI taxonomy): Eukaryota > Metazoa > Arthropoda > Insecta > Orthoptera > Acrididae > Schistocerca > Schistocerca americana. Next base: position 202,749,459 of record NC_060127.1, read on the forward strand.
TTGTTTGGTTTAGATTTATTTCAGTTGTTTAACTTGTCTATAGTCAATCAGGTACTATCAGTGAATCAGACTGTGCCTTCAGCCAGTGTTTCTCGTCTACGTGAAGAGTTTGCAGACATTTTTGCACCGGGCCTTGGTTGCGCTAAGAACTATAAAGCACATTTGGAACTGAAAGTAAACGCACAACCGAAATTTTTCAGAGCGCGCAATGTTCCGCACGCATTGTGTGATGAGGTCGCAAGAACATTAAACGATTTAGAATCACAACGTGTGATTGAACGTATGCAGGCTTCTCTCTGGGCATCACCCTTAGTAATTTTGCCAAAACCTTCCGGAAAATTGAGACTGTGTGTGGACTTCAAGGCAACAGTGAATCCACAACTAGTGATTGCAACTTTTCCTTTACCCCGCCCGGAAGATCTTTTTGACAAACTGTGCCCGGGTAAATATTTTTCGAAGTTGGACCTAGCAGATGCGTAATTGCAAATACCAGTGGACGACGAATCCCAGCGCGTTTTGGTGGTTAACATGCATCTTGCTTTGTATCGATTCAAAAGACTGCCATTCGGGTGTGCATCCGCCCCTGCATTGTTTCAGCAATATCTGTAAACTGTTCGTGCGTCGGTCCCTACTGCAGCAAACTATCTGGACGATATTGTGATCTCCGGAAAGACGGAAGAAGAACATTTAGCCAATCTCAGAACATTATTTCAGGTCTTGCGACAAAATGGTATTCGCTTGCGGAAGGACAAATGTGTGTTTTTTGCTCGTGACGTACCCTATCTGGGACATGTAATCAACGCCCAAGGCATACATCCCAGTCCAGAGCACCTCCGTGCCATACAAGACTTGCCTTCGCCGCAGAATTTGAAGCAGCTACAGAGTGTGCTGGGAAAAATTAATTATTACAACAAATATGTTCCCCATGCCTCTTCCATTTCAGCTCCGCTTCATCGCTTACGCCGTAAAGGTGTTCCGTTCGTCTGGACGACGGAATGCGAACGCGCCTTTCGCCAGTTGAAATCGGCGTTGCTTTCTAATACTTGCCTTATGCCATTCGATCCCCAGAAACCCCTTTTGTTGATGGTAGATGCATCGGATTTCGGGATCGGTGCTGTGCTTGCGCACAAAGATGGATCGCATGATCGCCCTATTGCCTTTGCGTCCAAATTGCTCTCGTCTGCGCAAAGAAATTATTCACAGATCGAGAAAGAAGCTTTGGCTCTCGTATTTGGTGTTACTAAGTTCCATAATTTCTTGTATGGTCGCCACTTTACCATCATCACAGACCACAAACCTTTGACATCGCTTTTTCATCCGACCAAGCCTGTACCTCCACGTACAGCGCAGAAATTCATTCGCTGGTCTCTTTTCCTCTCGCAGTACCGCTACGGTATCTTGTATCTGTCCACTGCTAAGCACGGAAACGCCGATGCGTTGTCCCGTTTGCCTGTTGCTGAGGATAGAGCGTTCGATTCTTCCGAACTTGCTTGCATGTTCATTGATGCGGAAACCGATGACGTGGTCGAATCGTTTCCGATTGATTTTCGTATTGTAGCTACGGCCACAGCTGCTGACCCTGTCCTTGCTACCGTTTTGCGTTTTGTTTCTACTCAATGGCCCTTGTCAAAGTCACGGATCGAGGATCCGTTGGTTCGCCGAATTTTTGCTCACAAGGAGAGACTTTTGTTCGACGTGGTGTTTTGTTGTTGCGTTCTGATAATGATCAGTCCAGAGTCGTGGTCCCACATTCGTTACAGTCCTCTGTCTTACAGCTTCTCCACCAAGGACATTGGGGTATAGTGCGAACGAAACAACTTGCTCGTCAGCACTGTACTTGGTTCGGAATCGATGCTGCGATTGCGAATATGTGCTCTTCTTGCATGGCGTGTGCCGAACAACAATCCGCACCACCGCGGAAATTCTTTGCATGGCCACAAGCCACTTCCCCTTGGCAACGCTTGCACATCGATTTTGCTGGTCCATTCTGGAATGCTCGATGGTTGGTTGTGGTCGATTCATTCAGTAATTTTCCTTTTGTTGTCAGGATGTCCTCCACGACGTCATCTGCCACCATCCACGCGTCATCCGCTATCTTTTGCATTGAAGGTCTTCCACAGACTATTGTTTCCGACAATGGCCCACAATTCATGTCCGCAGAATTTCAGTCATTCTGCAAGGCCAATGGTATTGAACATCTGACATCTGCGCCGTTTTCACTTCAGTCAAACGGTGCCGTTGAACGATTGGTCCGCACTTTCAAGTCACAGATGTTGAAGTTGAAAGAGTCGCATTCTCGGGAGGACGCGTTATTGCTCTTCTTGTCTTCGTATCGCTCTCAGCCCCGAGATGGTCGCTCGCCGGCTGAGTTGCTCCACGGTCGTCCTCATCGAACCTTGATGTATTTGCTACATCCGCCGCATCCGGTTCCTGTGCAGCGGCAGCCACCTGCTTTTGCTCCAGGCGACGTTGTATACTATCGCAACTATCGAGGTTCACGGTGTTGGCTCGCAGGGCGCATTCTTCGCTGCCTCGGCCGCGCTATGTATCTGGTTGTGGGGGCCTCTGGTGAGGTGCGTCGGCATCTCAATCAGCTGCGCCTCTGTCGTCGCACGGCGTCTGCCGCTCCCCGTCTGCTTTCAGCGACGGTGCCGTCCGGTCAGCGCCCTGGGGACCCATCTACTGGCTCGCCTCATCCCCAGGTGTTCCCCACGGCTGCCTTCCATTTTGCCCCATGGCGACGCGCTGCCACCGCCGCCGCCGCCGCCGCCGCCGCCTGTTCTCCTGCCGGCGCCGCCCGCAGTAGACTCGTCGCTGCAACCGCCGGGCGCCTCCCTGGGTCACGCGCCGCCGATTGTTTCCCGTGACCGGCTGTCCTCCGGCATGGAACTCTTGCCCGCTCCGGACCAGATGTCGTCTTCGCCCGTCGGCTGCCCCGACGCGATGGAGGTCGACCCTTCGGCCCCTCCTGTCACCTTACGGGCGCATACACCGCATGTTGACGTGCACCCTGGACTAGGTTTTCAGGCGTTTCCTAGTTCCCCCGGACCGAATGGCCGGGTGCGGGTGGCACAGCCCCGCCTGTTGTTAGGCTCCCCACCTCGTCGCATACGTCAACATGGGGTCCTCCCAGCGGCGGGCGGAAGCCTTATAACACAACCGTTCGCCGATTTGCGGGGGAGGAATGTGGTGTCACCGCCAGACACCACACTTGCTAGGTGGTAGCTTTTAAATCGGCCGTGGTCCGATAGTATACGTCGGACCCGCGTGTCGCCACTGTCAGTGATTGCAGACTGAGCGCCACCACACGGCAGGTCTAGAAAGAGACTTACTAGCACTCGCCCCAGTTGTACAGCCGACGTTCATAGCAAGGGTTCACTGACAAACACGCTCTCATTTGCCGAGACGATAGTTAGCATAGCCTTCAGCTACGTCATTTGCTACGACCTAGCAAGGCGCCATTACCAGTGTATATTGAAATGGAACTTATGTACAATCAAGAGAGATGTACACCGATTGTGGATTAAAGTTAAGTATTCTACCAGTACCTCCTGTTTTGCTAGTCTTATTTCTCTGACCTGTTCCAGACCTCACGCCAATCTATGTGAGTTTAAAAGCGTGCATTTCGGCCTCCTCTAGCAACACAGTGTTGGCTCTTCTGCCAACACTTTATGGACAAAGAGAAGGGCAGGGGGAGACAAACAGGTAGAGAGAATGGGTAGGATGAGGTGGACCGACAGAGGAAGGGAGAAGTGGACATATGGAGGGGGAAGAGGAGGTGTGTTCAGTATGTGTGTTGAACCCATGTGCTGGTGAAGCTGCAGACGTAAGGCTAGCTATCAACATAGCACAAAACGTAGACTGGCTTTGTAGTTAATAAGAATATACCAAGGATACGCACCAATGAGCGTAAACATCATAATACTGACCATCCCTGAAGATGCCCTGCACCATCCATCCAGAAACCAGCACTAGCTTCAACATCTCACTTAAATGAACATTTCAGCAGCAGAACATTCATATGAACACGGCCAGTTATATGCAGCATATTTCATCGACACCTAAAACTTTGAATGTTTCTAACCCCAACTAAAAAAGACATCAATTTGTTTTGAACTGATTTTTCCACAACAGGTTTAAATATATCAACTACAAGCTTGAAGAAAACAATGTTTGATATGAAAACACTATAGCTTTTTGTTGTAGTTCTCTGGGAAATAAGAAAATAAGCATGGCTAAAAGTCTTCACAAAGAGCGAAGTTTCTTCCGCCCTGTAGGAAAGTGCCCGAGCCCACAGCTTCCTTGGCATCTGTGCTTTTACGCGGTCGACCTCGTTCCCTTTACACCACTGGGATCCACATCCATCTACTGCCATCCATTCATTACAAACGACTGTATCGTAACAACCTTCTGCTCTGTTCCCTTCCAATACCATTATTTTTCAGATTTCTTCATTTCTGACTTTATTTTGAGGCTCGAGCACATAGCTTGCATCAATCCATTTCCGTGACTAGCAACAGATGGTTTTCTCTCTTTATTGTTTCCCAGACTACTGGCATGACTATAAATATTCTCTCTGCTATTGCGGGGAATTAGATTAGGAAATGAGACATTTAAGGTAGTAGATGAGTTTTGCTATTTGGGAAGCAAAATAACTGATAATGGCTGAAGTAGGGAGGATATAAAATGAAGACTGGCAATGGCAAGAACAGCGTTTATGAAGAAGAGAAATGTGTTAACATCGAATATAAGTTTAAATGTTAGGAAGTCTTTTCTGAAGGTATTTGTCTGGAGCGTAGCCTTGAATGAAAGTGGAACGTGGACGGTAAACAGTTCAGACAGGAAGAGAATGGGATCTTTCGAAATCTGTAGAAGAACGCTGAAGATCAGATGGGAAGATCATGTGTATAATGAGGAGATACCGAACAGAATTCGGAAGAAAAGAAATTTGTGGCATAACTTGATTGAAAGAATAGACTGGTTGACAGGACACATTCTGAGGCACCATGGCATCATCACCTTAGTACTGGAAAAAACAGTGTCTGTGTGGGCGGGAAGGGGGGGGGGAGGGAGACAAAGAGACACAGTAGCAGGTTCAAAAGGATGTAGGTTGCAGTAATTATTCGGAGATCCTTTGCACAGGATAGGGTAGCATGCAGAGCCGCTTCAAACTAGTTTTCGAACTGAACACAACAACAACTACTATGAGAGCTTTTAACTGTTGGGAGTGTGACGAGTGGGGTACAAAAATAAAAGCAAATAAAACTGAGTATGTTGTAGTGGATAGTGACGAAGATTTAGATGCTCGGAATTTTAGTACTGATTGTAATCCTACTCGGAAACGTCCTGATGGAGCTTTACTTGCAAATGGAAATAACGCAGAAGATATTAAGAATAGGACTGACCAAAGGAATCGTTTATTCGACTACAGAACTCAATCACTCAGAGTAATATGACCACAAGTACAACTAAAACTATTACATACAAAACAATGAATCTTTGGAATTAGTCATGTACTGCAAAACGGGCTCACAACCCGAAACCTAGGTCGTACGATTGCTGTGAAAAAAGACAAGAAAAGTATTGCGTTTAGTTTGTCCAATGTACAAAGCTTCACCAAGAACACCCATCAGAATTATTTGAAGTGATAGTAGAAATGTATGTATGTTGTCATGAATATTGAATATATTGTTGTCCAAGTAAAGCAAAGGTGCGTCCTCCTGCTGTGACGTTATTGTAACTGTGCGTATCTCTTGTATGTGAGATAACAGGCTGTTTGTTGGTGTAGGTTTGATAATATCTTTTTAATCACAAACTGAAATATCTGACGGAATTATTTTTCTTTCCACACTCGGAGTTTACAAAGCAAAGATTCTGATTTGTCAGTCTCTGAATACCAATGTATGTTACTCAACACAAAGAGCCAGAGAGGCTAGCTATAGGCTACATTACTTTGTTTCAGCAAGTCTATGTTTTACATTCATTTGTTACTTCCGTGCATATAGAGCCTAACTTTCCTTGTCTCATCGCTACGCAAGCGATATGTTAGTTACTTGTAAGTCTGCTTAATGAATAATAATTTAACATCTGTCGTCTAACTGTGTTCAATTTCGTAGTACTAACAGGGATACCTTACTTCCATTATCTGCGTAATATTTTTTGGATTACATGTGTAACATATTATTTTCACAGGCCGTCTTTAAAGGGCTGCAGTCGAATTTTTCAGTGACCAAACGACTTGAGCTCTATTTTTGCTCTTTCGTTAATCATTCTCTTAATAGCGAAAGAACCTACCTGCGTCAACATCGAAGTCCGACTGCATTAATGTTTACATTTCTTCAGTGTACTTTGTTATTGAACCCTCACAGTTGAGAGTCACTGAGCAATGACGGCAGACAACCAAACACATTAGCGTGAAATGTGTTCATTATAAGGGCGATGGGAATAACTATTACTGATTTTTTAGCTTTTCATATCGCTAAAGGTATCTTACAAGAGACATCTATGCATCTTTTGGATCTGTCTTACTTTCTGTTTTTGCAGTTACATTATTGGATACAGATTCCGCATTTTACGCAAAACGCTGTTCTGTCTTGTTATCCGAACATGTTCCGGCTCCTCTTTGCCATCACCAGTGGGTTTTGCTTACAGAAAACGTTATTTTACGTTACACGGTTTTGCAGGAGCATCTGCATGGTGCCCTGCCCTCATTGCTTGTCATGTTTTGCTGTGACTGATCCTTCTTTTGCATTCTGAGGGCACTCCACACATATTAATGCACTTTGTGTAATTTCACTTTACAAACGTCTTTGGTTCAAACGGTTCAAATGGCTCTGAGCACTATGCGACTTAACATCTGAGGTCATCAGTCGCCTAGAACTTAGAACTACTTAAACCTAACTAAGTACATCACACACATCCATGCACGAGGCAGGATTCGAACCTGCGACTGTAGTGGTCGCGCGGTTCCAGACTGAAGCGCCTAGAACCGCACGCCACTCCGGCCGGCTACAAACGTCTTTCCACTTCGCAAAACGCGGTGAGCACGACATGTTTCGGCACCTCCGTGCCATCATCAGTGGCTTTTGTTTACTGAAAACTGCAAAAAGTGAAAATATTTTAGTTTGTAACCGATTTAACAAAGTGAGGCCTAAAGAAAGTGTTTGTTCGTTTTAGTTCTTGCCGTGATATTACATTAAATGGTTTTGCAGGACCATCTGTATCGTGTACTGCCCTGTTAGCTTGTCATCTGCAAACCAAACGATTTCATGGGCGAGTTAATACAACTCCTCACTTTTAAAAAAAAAAAAAAAAAAAAAAATCGAGATTTCGGTGTGGCAAAACTAGAGTAATAAATATACACGCAAAACATTATGTCACACCAAAATCAGTCTTTTAAAAATCAAGAGATGTGTTAACTCGCCGATGAAATTCACAGTTAACTCGTTTGGTATGCGGATGACAAGCCAACAGCACAACACGCCATGCAGATGCCCCTGCAAAACCATATCATGTAAAATCACGTTTTCAATAAACAAACCTACTAATTATGGCACAGAGATACCGAAACATCTTTGGGTAACAAGAAAAAACAGTGATTTGCATAAAATGTGGGACCCATATCCAAACTGCATCTATGCAGTCTGTAAGCATAAAAGGTAATCCCATCGCTTTCATGGCGGGATAATGCACGCACGCGATGTTTTTAAATCATTCGCATTTTTCAGTGTCTCTTAGCTGGATGATTTGGCCTCTAAAGAAGTCGCTCTGTGAGGAAGGCACGTTTCACGGCCCCAACACGAAACCTCGTGGAATTCCAGCGCCAACTGGGCGAACACCAGGGAAAGTGTCACCCGTAAACACTGGAAGAGGGCCCTTCCTTACACAGCTCAGCTCGCCTGCGGGTGACGTCGGTGAAGCGTGAATCCCCGGCTCCGTGCGCACGCATGCCTTCAGCGTTGAGTTACGTGAGTGTGCGTGTATGTGCGTGCGAGACTTACAGAGAACTAGCGTGAGGTCAGACTGCTCACTGTTATGTAAGGGGTCAGTGAAGTGAACTGGAAGGAAGACAAGGATTTCTGGTCAGACGAGTATCGGGTAATATCAACAGCAGCAGAAAATTGTTCAAATGGCTCTGAGCACTATGGGACTCAACTGCTGCGGTAATCAGTCCCCTAGAACTTAGAACTACTTAAACCTAACTAACCTAAGGACATCACATACACCCATGCCCGAGGCAGGATTCGAACCTGCGACCGTAGCAACAGCGCGGCTCCGGACTGGAGCGCCTAGAACCGCACGGCCACCGCGGCCGGCGCAGAAAATTGTATAACAGGTGTAGGATTCGTTATGAATAGGAAGGTAGGGCAGAGGGAGTGTTACTGTGAACAGTTCAGTGACCGGGTTGTTCTAATCAGAATCGACAGCAGACCAACACCGACAACGATAGTTCAGGTATACATGCCGACGTCGCAAGCTGAAGATGAACAGATAGAGAAGGTGTATGAGGATATTGAAAGGGTAATGCAGTATGTAAAGGGGGACGAAAATCTAATAGTCATGGGCGACTGGAATGCAGTTTTAGGGGAAGGAGTAGAAGAAAACGTTACGGGAGAATATGGGCTTGGGACAAGGAATGAAAGAAGAGAAAGACTAATTGAGTTCTGTAACAAGTTTCAGCTAGTAATAGCGAATACCCTGTTCAAGAATCACAAGAGGAGGAGGTATACTTGGAAAAGGCCGGGAGATACGGGAAGATTTCAATTAGATTACATCATCGTCAGACAGAGATTCCGAAATCAGATACTGGATTGTAAGGCGTACCCAGTAGCAGATATAGACTCAGATCACAATATAGTAGTGGTGAAGAGTAGGCTGAAGTTCAAGATATTAGTCAGGAAGAATCAATACGCAAAGAAGTGGGATACGGAAGTACTAAGGAATGACGAGATACGTTTGAAGTTCTCTAACGCAATAAGGAATAGCGCAGTCGGCAGTACAGTTGAAGAGGAAAGGACATCTCTGAAAGGGGCCATCACAGAAGTTGGGAAGGAAAACATAGGTACAAAGAAGGTAGCTGCGAAGAAACCATGGGTAACAGAAGAAATACTTCAGTTGATTGATGAAAGGAGGAAGTACAAACATGTTCCGGGAAAATCAGGAATACAGAAATACAAGTCGCTGAAGAATGAAATAAATAGGAAGTGCAGGGATGCTAAGACGAAATGGCTGCAGAAAAAATGTGAAGACATCGAAAAAGATATGATTGTCGGAAGGACAGACTCAGCATACAGGAAAGTCAAAACAACCTTTGGTGACATTAAAAGCAACGGTGGTAACATTAAGAGTGCAACGGGAATTTCACTGTTAAATGCAGAGGAGAGAGCAGATTGGTGGAAAGAATACATTGAAAGCCTCTATGAGGGTGAAGATTTGTCTGATGTGATAGAAGAAGAAACAGGAGTCGATTTAGAAGACATAGGGGATCCAGTATTAGAATCGGAATTTAAAAGAGCTTTGGAGGACTTACGGTCAAATAAGGCAGAAGGGATAGATAACATTCCATCAGAATCTCTAAAATCATTGGGGGAAGTGGCAACAAAACGACTATTCACGTTGGTGTGTAGATTATATGAGTCTGGCGATATACCATCTGACTTTCGGAAAAGCATCATCCACACAATTCCGAAGACGGCAAGAGCTGACAAGTGCGAGAATTATCGCACAACCAGCTTAACATATGCATCGAAGCTGCTTACAAGAATAATATACAGAAGAATGGAAAAGAAAATTGAGAATGCGCTAGGTGACGATCAGTTTGGCTTTGGAAAAGAAAGGGACGAGAGAGGCAATTCTGACGTTACGGCTAATAATGGAAGCAAGGTAAAGAAAAATCAAGACACTTTCATAGGATTTGTCGACCTGGAAAAAGCGTTCGACAATATAAAATGGTGCAAGCTGTTCGAGATTCTGAAAGAAGTAGGGGTAAGCTATAGGGAGAGACGGGTCATATACAATATGTACAACAACCAAGAGGGAATAACAAGAGTGGACGTCCAAGAACGAAGTGCTCGTATTAAGAAGGGTGTAAGACAAGGCTGTAGCCTTTCGCCCCTACTCTTCAATCTGTACATCGAGGAAGCAATGATGGAAATAAAAGAAAGATTCAGGAGTGGAATTAAAATACAACGTGAAAGGATATCAATGATACGATTCGCTGATGACATTGCTATCCCGAGTGAAAGTGAAGAAGAATTAAATGATCTGCTGAACGGAATGAACAGTCTAATGAGTACACAGTATGGTTTGAGAGTAAACCGGAGAAAGACGAAGGTAATGAGAAGTAGTAGAATTGAGAACAGCGAGAAACTTAACATCAGGATTGATGGTCACGAAGTCAATGAAGTTAAGGAATTCTGCTACCTAGGCAGTAAAATAATGATGGACGGAGCAAGGAGGACATCAAAAGCAGACTCGCTATGGCAAAAAAGGCATTTCTGGCCAAGAGAAGTCTACTAATATCAAATACCGGTCTTAATTTGAGGAAGAAACTTCTGAGGATGTACGCCTGGAGTACAGCATTGTATGGTAGTGAAACATGGACTGTGGGAAAACCGGAACAGAAGAGAATCGAAGCATTTGAGATGTGGTGCTATAGACGAATGTTGAAAATTAGGTGGACTGATAAAGTAAGGAATGAGGAGGTTGTACGCAGAATCGGAGAGGAAAGGAATATGTGGAAAACACTGATAAGGAGAAGGGACAGGATGATAGGACATCTGCTAAGACATGAGGGAATGACTTCCATGGTACTAGAGGGAGCTGTAGAGGGCAAAAACTGTAGAGGAAGACAGAGATTGGAATACGTCAAGCAAATAAAAAAAAATGTAAGGCACGCCCACGGAGACGCACGAAGCACCTGCAATCACGCACTACAGTCACGTCTGCTAAAGCTCTCGTTTTTAAGAAAAAAATTGGGAAATTTGTGGTGAGGAGTATGCGACCAAACTGCTGAGGTCATCGGTCCCTAGGCTTACAAACTACTTAATCCAACTTAAATTAACTTACGCTAAGGACAACACATACACCCATGCCCGAGGGAGGTCTCGAACCTCCGCGCGCGGGAGGGGGGGGGGGGGGGGCGAACCTTGACAAGATGCCTCAGATCGCACCGCACGGCTACCAAGCGCGGTCCCGTTCTTAAGGGGGGTAGGACGTCAAACTGGCCGACTTGGAGCAGGAGAGACACCACAGGACATTCTAATTTCTACTGTCTATACTTTTACAAATAAATTCATAAAACTTTGTCACCATGACCAGGAAGGATTGAGGACTCACACTCATCGCAGTGGAAGTTCAAAGACGTAGCAAAATACCTTTTTTTAAATGTGAAATTTCATCATTTTTTCTCTTATTACTGGCTGCATTTGTTGCTATAGGTACACTTTTCTTCCTAAGTAAGAGAGATTCTTCAATGAATTTTTCATAGCATACAAACAGTATTTACAGGTGTATGAAACTCTAGAATTTTCCAAATCTATTAAAAAACTGGAAAAAGTTGAGATAATTAACTATAAAACTTGTGTTTTTTCTAAACATGAAGTTCAAAATGTAACAGTTCATTCATTTTTTCATAAATTAAATAACTTCTAGAGTTTCATACACCTGTAGCTATGGCTTGTATGCTGTACAAAAGTCATCGAAGAATGTCTCTTACTTAGGAAGAAAAGTGTACCTATAGCAACAAGTGCAGCCAGTAGTAAGTGAATGATGAAATTTCACATGTAAAAAAATGTGTTTTGTTACGTTTTTGAGCTTCCACTGCTATGAGTACGAATACTGAATCCTTCCTGGTCATGCTGTTAAATTTTCATGAATTTATTAGTAAAAGTATAGACAGTGGAAATTAAAATGTCCTGTGGTGCCTCTCCTGCTCCAAGTCGGCCCGTTTGACGTCCTACCCCCCTTAAGAACGTACCGTAAGTCAAATGCACAGCGGTGATTGATTAGCGTAAGGGCACACTCTTCATTTGTTGCCGTTGTGGTCTTGAGTAGCACGCGTAAGACTGGTTTGATGCAACTCTCCTCGCTGCTCTACCCTGCGGTAGTCCACTCATCTCCGCACAAAGACCGCAACCTACATCCTTTCGAACAGGGTTTCTGTAGCTGAGAGTCAGTCTGCCGCTACAGTTTTTAGTCGCCACACCTAGATCACCAAATTGGCCGAATGTTGCTGCCTCGGCATATGCCCCACACCCTACACTTCTCACAGCCAAGCTGTATGTATCTCGACTCGCCACCACCTCAAATAAACGCAAAAATTGTTGTACACTGTACAGTCGAATTAATGTGACCGCTGAAATATCAGTGGACGCCACAGGAGCGGGAAACAACTATACGGACACGGGAAAGGTGTAGGCCGTTTATCACAAGTCATTTGTTACTTCACAATAGTTCAATAATATTTTATTGTACATGAACCGTTAGAATTTACTTTATTTAATAGCGATTCACCAAGAACATTAACACTTAAAATGTGAATCTTATTTCTAAAAGCCTTTTCAGAAACAGATTTAAAATTACAATCAGAAACAACCCTCTAAATATCAAGTTACAATTATTCAGAGGCAGAGTAACAAAAATTTTTTCTTAGAGCATGAGCCTTCGCGCTGACAAGCTTGCCTGCTTCCTTTCAGCACGGCCGTAGTCATGACCGCTCACAACGACCTCTGAAAGACTACACTGCTGCAAATCTGCAACACACCAGATTACTTTAAACACATTAACTATGCACCCCGTAAGAGGGATGGAAATGGTACAAACATTCACTAATAACTTATTTTTAAAAAAAGGGTGCTTACGCTGGAAGGGTGGCAACTTTATAAACATGACTATTTAAATAAAACCGATGAAATTCAGACTTACATAAAGTGTGCAACATGCTCAACATTACACAGATACCGCCTCGCAAGATGATAGGCAAGATAAAAACATATTTCAGGAATTCGGCCTAAATTCGTTAACACCGAATCCGACAAACGTGACAGAGGCAGCTATTAAAGTACGGCAGACCGACAGACAGACAGACAGACTGCCTAACAAAAGCGGACGAGAGACAGACGAGCAAGCTGGGGAAGAGAGACTGACCAAGAACACAAGTAGAATTTAACGAGTAACTGAAACAACATATCAGTAATCACTCAGCTTCTAATAACTGCGATTTCTGGCGAAGACCTGGCGCAGCACCCCCAAAACGGTCTCCCGAACCGTCCGCTGCCAGCCGCTTCAACGGACGCAGGAAGGCGCGCCGATCTCCCGTCTCACGACGTCGCAGCTCGCACCGGCCAGCCCGATGTTGTGGATTGACTCCTGTTGCTCTCGTGTCGGCCGCGAAGCCACTCCCTTTGGTATACGGCGCTGTCCACTGGACTCACGTGGGGACCTCACACGCGCCGACGCTCAAGGCGGTCAAGTCATCTTGTGTCCCAGTGTGCGACCGACCAACCGATCGATCCAACCGCCAATGACCATCGCCTGAACAAACTCGAGCAGACAGGCGGCCTAACACATACCAGCACTCCGGACGACAGACAGACACTGACTGCCCCACACTGACCCGGCTGACCAACTAACCAGACTCGCCGAGACTGACAGACTGACACTTCTCAGACTCACTGACTCAGACTGACTTCATCCGACTAACCCCCTTGCCGAGCTGATACGCCCCTCAAATGCACGTGGACAGGCAACCTTTCCCCTTTCACACCAGAGGGAGACACCAAAGCTGCGATTGCCACAGTGGCGTCACCGCCAGAAACGGAGGGCGACTGCTTCACACTACGCGCTGCGGCGCGCTTTTCAAAACAGCGGATTTTACTACGGCTCAGTACAGATACCCAAAACACCAATAAAATACAAATGATTCAGACACTTACTCCAAAATTTCTTCAGTTGAGCCAACTGGTGATATATTAATTAATTTAAACGTATAAAACGCGCCAATTTAGAAAAGACTAACAAGCAAGTAGTACAATCAACTACGACTGAACCTCGCGCATAGCGCTGCGCAAACAATGACGAGCTTCGGCTCGTGTTTGTGCCGTTGACAGGTTGGCGTCGTGTATTCGGATTGTGACCTCTCGGTTTCTTAGTGCGTTCACTGGCGCCACTACGTTGCTCGCTTTGTCTGTCCGTGACTGGCAGCAGCGGCGTTTATCGATAGCGAGTGCTGTCGTACTATCTCTGGAGCGCGCTGTGGTACTTCTGGGTCGCCGTGTGTCGGAGTTCAGAGAGGGGCGGAGCAGCAGAGAGGTGCGACAGCGCGAGTACACGCCGAGGGAGCTGGCGATATATCGGGTGGTCAAAAAGTCAGTATAAATTTGAAAACTGAATAAACCACGGAATGATGTAGATAGAGAGGTACAAATTCACACAAATGCTTGGAATGACATGGGGTTTTATTAGAACCAAAAAATACAAAAGTTCAAAAAATGTCCGACAGATGGCGCTGGACAGCAAAACGTCAGTAACTGCTACCGTGACGGGTGAGAGGTACGCCGATATGTTACAGAATCGCATCATCCCCAGCCTGGCTGATAAACACCTGCTGGAACGTACGATGTTTATGCAGGATGGCGCTCCACCCCACATTGCTAGACGCGTGAAAGATTTCTTGCGCGCGTCGTTTGGTAATGATAGTGTGCTCAGCCGCCAATTTCGTCATGCTTGGCCTCCCAGGTCCCCAGACCTCAGTCCGTGCGATTATTGGCTTTGGGGTTACCTGAAGTCGCAAGTGTGATCGACCGACATCTCTAAGGGGTGCTGAAAGACAACATCCGACGCCAATGCCTCACCGGACATGCTTTACAGTGCTGTTCCCAACATTATTCCTCGACTACAGCTATTGTTGAGGAATGATGGTGGACATATTGAGCATTTCCTATAAAGAACATCGTCTTTGCTTTGTCTGACTTTGGTACGCTAATTATTGCTATTCTGATCAGATGAAGCGCCATCTGTCGGACAGTTTTTGAACTTTTGTATTTTTTTGGTTGTAATAAAACCCCATGTCATTCCAAGCATGTGTGTCAATTTGTACCTCTCTATCTACATTATTTCGTGATTTATTCAGTTTTCAAATTTATACTGACTTTTCGATCAACCGGTATGCGCTGCCCGATGGAAGGGTGTGGTCGCCAGAGTGCCCGGATTTGGTGAGTTGAATGGATCGTTATATTCGAGTAGTGCAACTTTCACTTGTGTGTGTGTGTCCGTCCGTCGAAGTGACCTGATACCATCAATGTTCTCAATTTTATATTCCGACGTTTCCCTTGCCTGAGTTGATTGGCAGCGACCGATGGTTGGTCGTTCGGTCGGTCGTCGCAGTGGAGGACGTGCATCTGAGCTTTCGACCCTTTCTGTGTTCTTAGGACATCGCACACATCCACGCCCGAGGCAGGATTCGAACCTGCGACCGTAGCAGCAGCGCAGAGATGCCATAGAGCAGTCAAGCCTCCGTTCTCTGAAGAGCCGTGGACGTCCAGCCGCTTAGCGCCTAGTGGTAGTTCCACTGTCCTTCTGCCTCCCTCCGCAGATGCTCACGACAGTAGCGCTTGATCACTCGACTGTCTTCGCCGTTTGCGAGATACTCGTTCACAGGCTCTGCGTAGTAACAATCCGGCCCTTGTCAAAGCGGCTCATCTCACTGGAGTTCCCCATTCGCAGCCCGTATCTCTGCCAGGGTGACGCTCCGCCCGCCTCTGCTCCGCTTACACACACACTTGTTACCGCTTTCCGTGCCCACAGCGTCAGGCGGCGTCCGGCGTTGCGGTGGGCAGTGCTCATAATTTTTTGGCTTATCGGTGTAATTGCTGTACAGTATACTGCCCGTCTTTTCGTACAGATTACAGATACTTTTCCGAGGGTGTCAAAGGTGCCATTTTACATTGACGAACGCTTTTTCCAGGTCGACAACTTCTATAAACGTGTACTGATTTTTCTCAGTTTTCCTTAGTATCCGTTTTACCTTTCCCAAAGCCAAACTAATCGTTATATCTCGGACAGGGCGGTCAGAAACAGTTGTGGTATCACAAGGCTTAGGCCTGTCCCACCCCTCATTAAATCGACCAAGACTTATACGAATAGTTGTAAGACATTATTATTATGTTCTTTGAGTTTGTTTTCGGGTTTTCAGAAATACTGTGGGAAGACGTTGCCCAACGATCACCACGAAAGTTCGACGTAGCAGCAAGTGGGCGAGGAGTAAAACGAATGCTGCAAACTACCGCGAGCCACGGAAGAGCTCGGGCCGCGAGGGCGTCGAGCTTCCTACGTCGTTGTCGGACAACGTCAAAGAAGAGACGTTCTGCTTTCTCTTTGTAAACACAGCGATCGTGTCTTGAAAGGTTCATGTAAAACGTATAGGTGGCTGACACATTATGTGGGACCCGCAGTTATTAAAAAGTTGTTAAACGGCAAAACCAATAGTTCATCATTTATATAGATAAAAAGTAGTAAAGATATAGGAAAGGAAGAGCTGCGGCGTCAGAACGAAAAGTGATACATCGCTCAGCAACGAAGAAGGACGTAAACAGCGGGCGTTACGTGGTGAAAACAAATCAACTGATAAAATAGTAAGTCTGTAATTAAGCATAAAGCCACGTAACACTGCACAGTGTGACAAGCTTCTAAGGGTGTTGCTGGTCAAGTTGTCCTGGGAAAACGATATTACCAAAACAATCGGATGCCTTACGCCGTTTGCGAGTTAACCGGCATCCAAGTTGCCAACGTGCAAGTTCGAGCGGCCTGCCAGACACGGTGACTGTCAGTTGTTCTTGTAGTGTAGGTGATGGCGCGCTCGTGTGCTAAGCCTTTTTGGGTTCGATACTCGATCCTTACTACCGCCCTATGTCCAATTTTCGCATCGCACCCTTGTTCGGTTTTAAGAAACACCGTCTCTGGCGGGCTGCTTGAATTTGTGAGAGCAAACCGACTGACTGGCTCATTTCAATATTAATTAACTCGGAAACGGCGCAACGTATCGAATTTTTTTGTTAACAATTATTTCTCGGCACAATCTACCCTGCAACGTCCTTACAAACATTCCACTCTGGTTCTGACCACCCTGTCTATGATTAACTTGCTTTTTCATTTTTATGCATACTACTCCCGCCAGCAATTATGATGCATGGGCTGTTCAGCTGATTTTACACGGTCCAGTCACATTATTGTGACCGACGCCTACGTTCGGCTTCAACGTGCAATAACTAATCACACGCGGCTGGTGGCAACACTAGCGGTGGAGGGTGTATGAAGCGCGTCGGGGGATCGCGGAAAACAGCGTGGTCGGAGCGATTTAGCCCAAGTCCAAAAGGCTTCACCAATGGCTCTCGGAACAAGGGCGGAAGAATTTTCGAAACGGTTAAGTTTGTACGAGTAAACTACTCACGTGCCACCGTGGTTAAAGTATACTGAGCACGACAAAAGGGCGCTACCCAAATACGTGCCGAGGTAACTAGGTGCACCACAGGCTATACATACAGGGCGAAAAGTATTTAAACCGACAACCTCTGGGAGGTTGTAGGGGACATCAAAACAAATATTTCTCCCTAATGGCACTTTTTCCTATAAGGATTATTTAAACCGGTGGACACCGTATTACGCTCTTCAGTTGTTAGAGGCCGTATTACGATCTTCAGTTGTAGGCAACTGCTCTTCACCAGTGTAGTAGTACACTGTCTCCAGTTGTAGGCAACTGCTCTTCACCAGTGTAGTAGTGCATTGTCTCTGTTTACTAATGGAGCGATACACCTGGAGTGAGTACACTGATATGGTTGGTGCGTACTACGTAGCGCACCACAACGGACGAGCTGCACAGATGGTTTATCAACAACAATATCCTAATCGACGTATCCCGCACCATACGACCTTTGCTGCTGTGTACCAACGTCTGCGTCAGACCGGGTCATTTAGCAGATTACCTGGACAGGGACGCCGTCGCACGGTAAGAACGCTGCAATTTGAGGAAGCTGTCTTGCAGCATGTGGAGCGGAATCCTTCAATCAGCACTCGTACAATGGCACGTAACATGGGGACGATTCAGACGAATGAAAGAACAGTCCTTAGAGAGCAATTGTTACGCCCATTTCACTTACAGCGTGTCCACAACCTGGAACCAGTTGATTATCCACCCAGAGCACAGTTTTCGCAGTGGCACGTGGAACAGTGTGAAATGCATCCTACATTTCCATCCTCTGTGTTGTTTACCGATGAAGCAACGTTCGGGCGTGATGGAGTCTTCAACATGCACAATTGGCATGTTTGGAGTAAGGGTAACCCACATGCCACAATTACTAGCGCACATCAAGTGCGGTTCTTCGTTAATGTGTGGGTTGGTGTTGTTGGGGACTCTTTAATTGGACCGTATCTGCTACGTAGGCCATTAAATGGCAGGCACTATTATAATTTTGTCGCCAGATCATTGCCAGAATTGCTGGAAGACGTCCCGCTCCATACAAGACAACGCATGTGGTTCCAACATGACGGGGCGCCGTCACATTTCAGTCGCCGTGTGCGTCGATTCCTGGGCCGACGGATCCCAGAAACGTGGATTGGCAGAGGTGGTCCTGTACCGTGGCCTGCTCGATCCCCAGATATGTCCCCTCTGGACTTTTTTGTCTGGGGAGAGATGCGCAACTTTGTTGTATCAGAAGAGGATCTGGTTGCCCGGATAGTAGCAGCAGCAGGAACAATTCAGGATACTCCTGGGGTTTTTGCCAGTGTCAGACAGTACATGATCCGACGGTGTAACTTTTGTTTACGTGTCAATGGAGGAACGTTTGAAAATCTACTGTCATTGAAATTGGGTTGTGCTAATGTGTTGTCTCTTGGTCATAAAAAAATGGAAAAGTGTTTGTTGGTTTAATTAATTTGCCGCCAGAGAAATCTTCCTCTACCGGTTTAAATACTCCTCATAGGAAAAAATGACATTAGGGAAAAATATTTGTTTTGATGTCCCCTACAACCTCCCAGAGTCTGTCGGTTTAAATATTTTTCACCCTGTATACAGGGTGGCAATTATTGAACTACATGAAAGACACGTAAATTACTTACAGACTATGGCGTGCACACACTTTATTCAACATGTAAACGTCACTACAGGCACTCGGATTTAGGTTATGATATGTTCGATACGCCTGCCAGCATTAGCGATGATGTGGCGCAGACGAATAGCGAAATTCTGCATGACCCGCTGAAGTGTCGGGACATCGATGCTGCCGATGACCACCTAAATGGTTGTTTTCAGCTCAGCAATGGTTTTAGGCGTATTGCTGTATACCTTGTCTTTAATATAGCCGCACAAAAAGCAGTGGCATGTTTTCAGATCCCGAAAATATCGCGGCCAGTCGAGGCCTATGCCAGTGGCCTCGGGGTACTCCAGAGCCAGAATGCGGTCCCCGGAGTCCTCCTCCAGGACATCAAACACCTTCCTACTCGCATGAACCACATCTTGTCGATATCAGGGTCACTTTGGACAATGGAGATGAAATCATCTTCCAAAACTTTCTCGTACCTTTCGGTAGTCACCGTGCCACCATGGAATATCGCACCGATTTTTCCGTGACTGGACACTACACACCGCCCAATCGCCCATTGAGGGTGAAGAAACTTCTCGATCGCAAAATGTAGATTTTCAGTCCCCCAAATGTAGCAATTTTGCTTGTTGACGAACCCGTCCAAATGAAAGTGGACTTCGTCGCTAAACCATACCAACCGTGTGCATACTAATTCCCATCATGCCCTGCTGACAGTCGTGCAGTTTGAACGTCGTAACGGGAACCGTTCAGAACTTACGACGATTTTATTTCATATCGTTCAATAATTGTTACTGTGGCGGGCATACTGTAAGACCTTACGTACACACCCCATCAGATTATTTGACTTGTCGCTCCAACGAAGTAGGCGAGTGTCAGCAATATGTCTCGTGGTCTTATCGTGGCGTGTTTATCTTCTGCCGTTAGGTCAGACGATAGAAACGCCATTTGCACGCTTAGAGTAGCAGATTGATGGTAACCAACTTTAAACAGAACTTGATTAATTTTCACACACATTTATTAAAATAATAAAAAGCATAGACATTACTTAACTTGATTCTGGATGCTGTTTGCAGTTGACAGTCTGAAGTTCCTTTGGTCTTGGTACGTTAATCTTATTCTCACATATCTCTGATACTTGACAAAGTGTCTATACATATATCTTCATGGCTATGTACAGGAATATGGTAATCTTATTAGGCGCAGACTGAAACTTGACTATAGACTGGTACAGACTAATGCAGACTGGTACAGACTGGTGCAGACTAATACAAACTGACTAATCAGAGGTCTGTACACTCCTTATAATACCTCGTGTGTTCAGGTATCACTACGCGAGTGTGATCCGCGAGGAGAAAAGGTTCTACGTTAGCAGCAGTCTCATTGGCTGCGTTACATATTAATACGCGGATCGGCGGAAGCAGAATTTGGTACTCCTCTAAGACAGCGCCATCTCGTAGTGTGGAGACGGACGAGCGCTGCGCCTGCGCTGTTGTGCTTAGTGGGGCGCGCTCTAGTGGGAAAGTTGTGTACGCGTTGACCACGCGGAACTATGCACACAACAGTTACCCTTTAAAAAAAGTGCACGATGGCTGCGAAGATGTTTACAGGCAAACAGACGAGCAACTGTTGAGCAATAGGCTGCCTACGCGAACCAAAGGCCTACCAACAGTTTCTCGTCAATGACCGTTCGGCGAACATTGTTGCGTATGAGCCTCCATTGAAGGCGCCTTGTCCACGCACCTAGGCTGACTGATGTTCATCGGCAACGAAGGCTGAAATTTGTGCGCCAGTGCCCTAAGTGGATGTCCACTGAGTGGCGATAGGTCGCCCTTTCAGATGAATCACGTTTTATGCTCTACTGGGTTGGTTGTACGGTGTGCATCCAGACTGCAGGGGGGAGCGTTATGGTCTGGGGAACGTTTTCGTGCCAGTACTCGGGTGATCTCGTCATTCTGGAGGGAACGACGGATCAACACAAGTCTCCGTCTATCTTTGGCTACCACGTTCATTCCGACATGCAGATGTTTTTCCTCGGCACGATGGTATCTACCAGCAGGACAATGCAACGCGTCACACGGCTCGCAGAGTACTTGTGTGGTTCGAAGAGCTCCAGGACGAGTTTAATGTACCCCCTATGGCCACCAAACTCGCCAGACTTCGACCCAGTCGGGAATCTGTGAGACTACCTCGACAGGGCTATCTACATCTACATCTACATACATACTCCACAATCCATCATACGGTGCATGGCGGAGGGTACCTCGTACCACAACTAGCATCTTCTCTCTATGTTCCTCTCCCGAACAGAACGAGGGAAAAATGACTGCCTATATGCCTCTGTACGAGCCCTAATCTCTCTTATCTTATCTTTGTGGTCTTTCTGCTAAATATAAGTTGGCGGCAGTAAAATTGTACTGCAGTCAGCCTCAAATGCTGGTTCTCTAAATTTCCTCAGTAGCGATTCACGAAAAGAACGCCTCCTTTCCTCTAGAGACTCCCACCCGAGTTCCTCGCGTGATGATCAAACCTACCAGTAACAAATCTAGCAGCCCGCCTCTGAATTGCTTCTATGTCCTCCCTCAATCCGACCTGATAGGGATCCCAAACGCTCGAGCAGTACTCAAAAATAGGTCGTATTAGTGTTTTATAAGCGTTCTCCTTTACATGTGAACCACATCTTCCCAAAATTCTACCAACGAACCGCTGTGGTTCCCCAACCGAGGAAGCCAGTGTAGCTGACAGCGGCACTGGAGCTGACGTGGCTATCCATGGTAGTAGAGAGGTAAGTAGAAGCTGAAAACTGCAGAGGAAGGCAGAGATTGGAATATGTCCCACAAATAACTGAGGACGTACGCTCAAATTGCTGCTCTGATATGTAAACATTGGCACAGCAGAGGAATTTGTGGCGTAGATCAGACCAGATGGTTGTTGATTCCTCCTACCTGGGACCCCTCACACACACACACAAAACACACACACTCACAGCCACGCACACACAAACACACACACACACACACACACACACACACACACACACACACACACACACACCACAGCTTCCTCATTAGTTATTCGAGCTACCCATATAATCTTCAGCATTCTTCTGTAGAATTACAATCCAAAAGCTTCTACACTGTAGAGCCAAAAACACCGTTACACCTACCTAATATCGTGTACGGCCCCCAAGAGCACGCAGAAGTGCCGCAACACGACGTGGCATGGACTCGACTGATGTCTGAAGCAGTGCTGGAGGGAAGTGACACCGTGAGTCCTGGAGGGCTGTCCATAAATCCGTAAGAGTATGAGAAGGTGGAGATCTTTTCTGAATAGCGCGTGCAAGGCATCTCAGATGTGCTCAATAATGTTCATGTCTGGGGAGTTTGGCGGCCAGCGGAAGTGTTTAAACTCAGAATAAGTGTTCCTGGAGCCACTCTGTAGCAATTCTAGACGTGTGGTGAGTCGCATTGTTCTGCTGGAATTGTCCAAGTCCGTTGGAATGAACAATGTACATGAATGGATGCAGGTGATGACACAGGATGCTTCCGTACGTGTCACCTGTCAGAGTCGTATCTAGACGTATCAGGGGTCCCATATCACTGCAACTGCGCACGACCCACACCATTACAGAGCCTCCACCAGCGTGAAAAGTCTCCTGCTGATAGGCATGGTCCATGGATTCATGAGGTTGTCTCCATACCCCTACACGTCCATCCGATTGATACAATTTGAAACGAGACTCGTCCGAACAGGCAACATGTTTAGAGTAATCAAGAATCCATTGTCGGTGTTGACAGCCTCAGGTGAGGCGCAAAGGTTTGTGTCGTGCAATCGTCAAGGATACACGAGTTGGCCATCGGCTCCGAAAGCCTATATCGATGGTGTTTCGTTGAATGGTTGCACGCTGACTTGTTGATGGCCCTGCATTGAAATCTGCAGCAATTTGCGGAAGGGTTGCGCATCTGTCACGTTGAACGATTCTCTTCAGTCGTTATTGGTCCCGTTCATGCAGCATCTTTTTCCGATCGCAGTGATGTGGGAGATTTGATGTTTTACCGGATTCCTGACATTCACGGTACACTCGTGATATGGTCGTACGGGAAAATCCCCACTTTATCGCTACCTCGGATGTGCTGTGTCCCATCTCTCGTGTGCCGACTGTAGCACTACGTTCAGACTCACTTAAATCTTGATAACGTGCCATAGTAGCAGCAGTACAGCAGTAATCGATCTAAAAACTGCGCCAGATGCTTGTTGCATGTAGGCGTCGGCGACTGTAGCTCCGTGTTCTGCCTGTTTACATACCCCTGTTTTTGAATACGCATGCCTATGCCAGTTTCTTAGCCGCTTCAGTGTATATCATTCTTGTCTGAACCGTATATCCTCCACGTTCGCTTTCATTCAAGACTACACTATCAACAAAAAATTTGAGGAAATACTTTCAGCCACTTAAATTTAAACTGGATGTTAACAAAATTCTCTTCTTCAGGAACGCTTATCCTGCTATTACTAATCTATTAAAACTCGTCTACATCTTGTAGTGGCTGATTTCCTGTCGTAAAATCTCAGTTTCCTGATTTAGCTACACCACATGCTGTCACCCTTGTTTTACTTTATCTCAGTGTTTATCTCGTAACACCATTTCAAGACATTATCTATTTCGTTAAACTATTCTTCATTATCCTTTGCCTTCTCTGACATAATTACAATATCATCAACCAAACAAGAAATTTATGTCTTCTCCCGGAACTTTAATTGCCTTTGGAAATTTATCCTTCATTTCTTTTACTGCTTGCTCATGTAAAGATTGCATAACATCGCTGTGCATATTGACTGACATCGGGGATAGACTGTAATCCTGTTTCACTCCCTTCTCAACCACTGCATCCCTTTCATGTCCTACGACTCTATAACTGCAATCTGTGGAAGTTACAGATAACTTTCCGCTCTGTATATTTTATCTCTGCTTCCTTCAGAATTCCAGAGAGTGTATTACAGTCAAAGTTGTCGAAAGCTTTCTCGAAATCTACAAAAGCTTTTTCCAATCCACCTTCGAAAAGTAATCGGATCAGTATTGCGTCGCGTGTTCCTACATTTGACTCGTACCCAGACTGACGTTTCTCTCAGCTCGGCTTCGTGGAATCGATCAGGTTTTTTTTTTTTTGTGGATAGTTCGCATTAGTATTTTATAAGAGAGACCTCTCAAACTCACGGTTCAAAAATTCCGTGTGTTCCACTTCTAAGTTTGGTATTAAGCTGACAGGCTTCTGAGGCCTGGATTTCTGATAAATTCAACACCATATAAACATTATGTATGACTGCTGGCACTGTTTTCGTACTATTAGAAATCTCTCACTTTTCCAGAGTGGTGAGGTAAAGCATAAGTCTCGTCACCAACCTGTATGCGCGTTTGGACATCACTTACGTTGGTTATGCGTTGTCTATGGCTTCAGGAACCGTAGTATTTGGACGAAAATTACACTCTGTTACATTTGCCTAGCTGTTGCATAATTATTTTATTTCACTTTTTCCATGGTTACAATAAACAATGTAAGTTATTCTCTTGCTCTACTAAATATGAGCCATGAATGTTAGTTTTATTACTCTGTAGGCAATCTTCTCGATTTTAGGAAAAACACTTAAAAACCTGAGTTACACTTGTACCTATCAGTCAATCAAATAATCTTATGTTCTTCTCTTCGTGGAATAGATAGACAGCTTGTTGCATACTACATCCCTCGTTCGGCCGGCCGCTTTGGCCGAGCGGTTCTAGGCGCTTCAGTCCGGAACCGCGCGACTGCTACGGTCGCAGGTTCGAATCCTGCCTCGGGCATGGATGTGTGTGATGTCCTTAGGTTAGTTAGGTTTAAGTAGTTCTAAGTTCTAGGGGACTGATGACCTCCGATGTTAAGTCCCATAGTGCTCAGAGCCATTTGAACCATCCTTGGTTCCTACTGATCCAAACTCGATTACTTGCATAACTTATCTACTTAACTTACGTGTCTTCGTCCATTATGTTGATGTGCTGTTCTTACCTTTTGCAGTCTTCTCCTGCTTATTTTTTTCATTTACACTGAGTATATTCTTTTCTTGTAATACTGTTTTATTTTCAATCTCTTATCGTACTTCCTTCAGTCTACCTTAAAAATATGATTTCAGGTAACTGTATTCTTCTGTTGTCTTCCTTAATTATGTTCAAGATTATTTACGTTAGAAGTGGCATAGACATTACGTTGTAAAATTTTTGCTTTCTGTCGTTCCTTGTCTAGGCACCAAATGTTCTTTGTCTTCTACTAGGTATCATTTGAAACTTATTTGATTTATTAGCAACACGTTTTCATATTTGTACGTAACACTGCAGACTAACAGCTGAAAATATGACACCTGTTCTATTGACCGCTCATTTTGTACCGTTCTGGCATTTACTTGGAATTTCCGTTTGAATGTCAATACTTTAGGATTTTTTTACTGATATTTTTACATGACGGTTTTTACATATTTCATTTCGGCCATGTATTGTAAATAGCAGGTCACTTTCTGTCTTCTGAATAACTGTTATCAGCAAAGAGCAGACTATTAATAATTGTGTGTCTCGGTATTAACCTGACACCTTAGTTGATTTCCTGTTTCCAGTGCCTAAGAATGTCGTCTAAGAGTGAAATAATGTCTGATAAAATGTTACCAGTTCGAATGTATTTTTTGCATCTAGGCAACCTGCAGTCGAGATCTGAGCTCGAAGCTTGAAGAAGGCAGTTGGAGGAAACTGGCGACATTAAGTACTGAAAACTTGAAAAATCTGGAGATTAATAGTCACTCAAGTGTTTACGCGTTCCTTGAGCCATGTTTTCGATAGCTGTTATCAGACGGCGGATGACATCATCTTTTATGACAGCGGAGTACATCTGATATAAATTTCGGGGCCTATATCTGGCAGCTTACCGACGGATACGTCTCGAAGTCCTCTGATGGCTATCAGCACGAGATAATAAATCGTTTGAACTCTTTCTCCGACACGTGTACGAGCACACTCAAAGCTTATCATTATTCCAGGATGAATCTCTCTCTTCAGCGGGTTGTGTACGGTTGTTAAACTCCCTGGTAGACTAAAAGAGTGTGCCGCACCAGGGCTCGAACCCAGGAGCTCTGCTTTTTGTGCGCAATTCTCTTACAGACTGAGCTATTATTTTTTTTTTTTATTTTTTACTTTTTTAGGCTTCCTTTCTCCCCTTCAGCCCCTCGTTCCGCTCTTCATAGCTGACGTCTCAGCCTTACTTGAGTACCGTCTACTTTACGTTATAATCAAGATTTACTTCGGCAGAATGAAAAATACTAGCTATCCGTCTCAACAATTCTGTATCTTTGAACACTGCCACACGACCATCGCGAGAAGGGGGAAATCTCAGCTCAGTGACGGCTTCAAATTTCGTCTCCTCAGTGTTAGCTTTTCGTGTTTTTTCTTGCGCTCCGGTTTCGCAGGTTTAATTTTCTCAGTTCGGCTTCTCTTAACTCTGATAGCGCCACTCACCAGAACCTCTCCAACGCTATCGGTGTTTCTACACAGCACGATTTTTTTGTACTCTTTGTTTGTTCTTTTTTATTGTTGCCCTAGACGATGTAAATACTAGCTTTTTCTTTTGCCTTTCCTTTATGAAAAGGAATCTGTCATTTTGGGTGATTTGATCAATGGTCTCCTTATTCACATCACTCACTGCCATCGATGGTCTACCACACCGTGGACTGTCCAGTAGAGAGGAATCACCTTGTTTAAAGCTCTGCAACCACCGCTGGATACTGCTGCGATCCACTGTGTTCTCCCCATAAACAAGGAGCAACTACACGTGAATCGATATGGCAGAGGTATCACCAGTCTTGAAGAGGAACTCAATCACCGGCCATTGTTGCAACCTGACATCTACTTCACAGTCCATTATGGCTCACCTGTAAATAAAAGAAAATACTTTTATATGCCAACTTATACTAAACGTTCCAAGTACGTTCATAAAAAAGTTTCATTCTCCTCCTGCAAAAAATAAAAAAAAATAATTAGAGACGACTGTGGAAAACTTTTTGAACTCTCTTTGTATCCACACACAGTTGAAGAACTCAAGACCAAGATCCACTATCTCATCAATAGCATCAAAACAGAAGAACTGACATGGGTTTATACGAAGAGCGTGCTCACATATGTGCTGAAGTGAACGGACGAACTTTCAGCACCTACTGTGAAGGTAAGCAATCATATGCAATACCTTACATTTCATTTTATCTTCATGTGTTGACTTTTTTGGGTCGGTTTTATGTACCGCGCCCTGGAGTATACAATACGAACTGGGGTGCACATCCCCCCAGACGGTGGCCACACCCACCCTCAGGTGTACACGAGGACATCTCAGTGGGGTATCCCAGACAAAAAGTAAGCGATATACACATTCATTTATTGTGTGCTGAAAGACTAATTCTTCTTTTCACCATATAAAATTGATAAATAGATTGCTATGCACGAAACTTCCCCAGATACAATTAACAAGTATGCAACTAAACAAAGCTTCATTGGTAGTACACAGATATTCTCTGAGGGGTACCTGATGAAGAAAGGAATATTGACAAATTTTTGCGACTGGTTTCCATTCTGTTTCACTGAAACGGTGCGGAGACGTCCAATATTAACCTTTAGACAGTTATTACATGTAACAGATAGAATCTTAAGACCCCTTGCCTTGTGGAGTTTGCTCGCATACAGTCACTCTTTCCACCCTCTCTCTCCCTCTCACTTTCTCTTTCTCTTCCTCCCCCTCTGCCTCCAGCCTTTCATATCTATCTATGAATCCCAACCAAAATTGTTATTTGTGTATGATTTTACCACTGCGCCAATATGATTATTGCACTTAAAGTTTGTAACACTTCACACGATCGTACAAACGAGTATGAAGTTTAAGTTATTTTAACTTGTCGAAATCAGAGTTATACAGTATACCACCTGAAGGATTTATTCCAACAAATGTATTCGACACTTCAAAACAACACCTCCAAATCCTTTAAAATTTATACTGTAATAATGTTGTTATGACGTAT
Organism: Schistocerca americana; assembly: GCF_021461395.2. NCBI lineage: Eukaryota > Metazoa > Arthropoda > Insecta > Orthoptera > Acrididae > Schistocerca > Schistocerca americana. The sequence continues at coordinate 202,777,622 of NC_060127.1, forward strand.
ACAGGGTGTTACAAAAAGGTACGGCCAAACTTTCAGAAAACATTCCTCACACACAAATAAATAAAAGATATTATGTGGACATGCGTCCGGAAACGCTTAATTTCAATGTTCGAGCTCATTTTAGTTTCGTCAGTATGTACTGTACTTCCTCGATTCACCGCCATAATTTCATACGGGATACTCTACCTGTGCTGTTAGAACATGTGCCTTTACAAGTACGACATAACATGTGGTTCGTGCACGATGGAGCTCCTGCATATTTCAGTCGAAGTGTTCGTACGCTTCTCAACAACAGATTCGGTGACCTATGGATTGGTAGAGGCGGACCAATTCCATGGCCTCCACGCTCTCCTGACCTCAACCCTCTTGACTTTCATTTATGGGGGCATTTGAAAGCTGTTGTCTACGCAACCCCGGTACCAAATGTACGGACGGTTGTGATGGAATACGCCATTCTCCAGGGCTGCATCAGCGCATCAGGGATTCCATGCGACGGAGGGTGGATGCATGTATCCTCGCTAACGGAGGACATTTTGAACATTTCCTGTAACAAAGTGTTTGAAGTCACGCTGGTACGTTCTGTTGCTGTGTGTTTCCATTCCATGATTAATGTGATTTGAAAAGAAGTAATAAAACGAGCTCTAACATGGAAAGTAAGCGTTCCCGGACACATGTCCACATAACATATTTTCTTTCTTTGTGTATGAGGAATGTTTCCTGAAAGTTTGGCCGTACCTTTTCGTAACACCCTGTATACTCTTTGTACTTTGTGATAATGTTTTCTCTTCTGCTATACGATCCACCCAATAGTTTCCGACACCATATTTGTTTACAAAATACACGTAATGTGTTACGATAGTGTAAGGAACCTGTGACCACTTGAGGTACATTATTTTACTTATTTTCACCGTTAGATACACGTTTAATTTTTTGTCAAAGAAAATCCAAAACCATGCTCTGAAATAGTGTTTTTTTTTTCCTCCACTAGACAAGACAGTGCCACAAGTTCCTCCAAAAAATCATAACACAAAACACACACAAATGTCATACTAACAAATGTAAATCAACCTGATGATGGAGGGTTAAAACCTTTGAAACGCGTCGTGGAGATAAATAAACAGGGACTGGTAACAGTAAACTTGTTGTTTCATTTAATTAAAAACTATTTCAATTCATCTAGCAGCTTCCTTCCCTGCACGTCCGCGTCCTTCTGCTGGCACGGCCAGGGTGACAGCCGGCGCGAGGAGGTGGCGCGGGCGGCGGCCAGCCTACGCTAGCCCCAGTCCCGGCTGCTCTGCGCTCACGCCGTACAGCGCGCCACCTCCTCGCGCCGGCTGTGCTGTCGTGCCAGTAGCCAGTGGAGGCTACGGCGGCGGCGCCACGCGCCAACGTCACACCGTAAGCTGGTACACTACTAGCAAGTCGCTTGCAGAAGTTATTGCTAGCCGCCTGCAGCTGTGTTTACACAGCAGCGCAAGAATTAAGCAAGATTCTTCCGCAAGTTCTTTGGCAAGAAACAAGAAACTTGAGTCAACAACTTGCCGATACTGCGCTTTCAGTCAGTACCACTGCAAGTGTCAGCCGATGTGTAAAATGCCGGCCGGTGTGCCCGTGCGGTTAAAGGCGCTTCAGTCTGGAACCGCGTGACCGCTACGGTCGCAGGTTCGAATCCTGCCTCGGGTATGGATGTGTGTGATGTCCTTAGGTTAGTTAGGTTTAATTAGTTCAAAGTTCTAGGCGACTGATGACCTCAGAAGTTAAGTCACATAGTGCTCAGAACCATTTGAACCATTTTTGATGTGTAAAATACAAGTAGGCAGGTGAGATATGCTGCAGCTCTTGTAATTGTAATGGAAAACGTAAAAAAAAAGGGAAGTATTTGGGTTATAGAGTAGATAATGAGAAGATCGCAAAATGGTGTCTTTTGCAAGAACTTAGTATCGAGAGCATGGATACTTTTGCAAATGTCCTCAAATGATCTGGAGTATTTGTTGATGTTAATAGCGCCCGTCATATCAAAACGAGAGACAAACTTCCGTACTGCTATTTCAGCAAAGGAAGGTTTGCTAGTCACTCTATGATTTATAGCTACCAGTGTGCTACGAATAAAATAGGCATTTCATTTATTTATGTGAAACATACAACCAAAAAAAGTTTCAGTTTTGAAATCTTTTCTTTGTAGGAGACCCATACAACTCCCTAATGTACTTGTTTCATATTCCCGTCAGCACGATTTCTCTGATCGTACCCGATGTGTGTAGAGCCATTTTTAACGTCTTGAAAGGCGAAAATTATTTGAAGGTATGTGAAAACACAATAATTAAATTAAATTTTTATTGAAATAAACTGCATTTTCCAGAATGATATCCTTATAAAAATGTTTTTTTTTTTCCTAATGCTCATAAAATGGAAAGTGACAAGCTAATTAAATAGAACATGTAATAATTACACATCGTCTTTTTCTAGACTCCTAAAACAACAAGCGAGTGGATGCAGGTGGCAAAGGAGTTGTCTCTTCAAGTTATGCTACTTTCTATGTACTTCTTTCACAGATGTGTCGAATATCGACGAGATTTCATTTAATGCGCTCATCTTCTTCACTCTATCCTTAAAGTCTCGGTTATGCACGTTCCATATTTCTGGGTAGCTCTCCACGGCTGCAATAAAATGTTCTGTAACCTGCTTCATCCATTCCCGTTTCTCCTCCATTTCTGAAATTTGTTTGCATATAATACATACGTAAGCTGGTTACATAAAATTATGTCACCACATGGAGTAAAATGTTAAATATGAGTGTTATGCAGACGACATACTTACTATAACTTGCGCTTCCTACTTGCAGGAAATAGAAATAAATCCTAAAAGCTGCAAGTGGCTTGCAGATACTTCTTGCGTCGTGTTCACACTGGAAGCGCAAAACGTGCACAAGTCACTTCCGCAATAAATTGCTACGGTCGCAAGTCGACTTGGCAATATGTTTACACTCGCAAATCGCGCGGCAAGTTCTCCCGCGCAAGTAAATTGCTGCAATAACTTGCTAGTGTAAACCGAGCATTAATGACCCCCGGTCGGTGGTCGCTCTCCCCACGGAAAAGGGTGAAAAAGTATGGGAGTGAAATCACTCAATGTTGCATGAAAAATGTGGAGATGTCGTGAAAGAAATAAGCTTAATTAAATAAAATGCAAATTTTTTTTTTTATTTTTTAGTAGTTGTCTGTCCGATTACGCAGTCTCGTAAACGGTTGGCCCTGACTAGTTTTAATACGCAATCTGACTGCACAGAATAACAACAAAGAATGAAAGAAAATTTCCGTTAACACAATTAATTAATTAAGTCCCCAGCAACTATAAAACCTACGAAACCAAAGCACAAGTGTAACTGTTCTGTGTGTGGAGGTGTGATTCAACGTACACATCTGGCACGGTTCTTCTTCAATAAGACAAGAAATTTTAAATACCATTTATACTGAAGTAATTTAAAAAAATAGAAATACTATAATTGCGCAAGAAAACCAGAATTACACTCTAATACAAGAACACAAGCCAGATGCTTTGTTGACTGAACCTGTAATGACGCATTATCTAAGACATTGAGATAATAAAAAGAAAAGGGAATTTTTTTACCTTCATATATATTGACGAAAAGCACTCTGATCATTACAATATCTCCATTCGAACAACATCTGCTGTCTAGCCCATCAAACAAACTGCATAAAACATGGAACAAGCACTCCCTACTACAACATCTCAACACCGACTCACTACTACTACATCTCGATAAGCACTCTCCACCACGACTTCTCGACAAGAACTTTTCACTACGACATCTCAGCAAGCACTGACTACTGCCACATCTCGACAAACACTCTCCACCACGACTTCTCGACAAGAACTGCCAGTGGAGGCGGCGGAATAATACTCTTTGGCGCAATCTCTGGCGCTGTGGCTCAGTGTAGCCACCTTTCAACGGCATACAGAAAAGTCAAAACAGCATTCGAGCTTCGTTGAAATTAAAAACCGGGGTGGTAACATTGAGTTGTAGACACTTGTGATAGACTGGAATGTGGCGACACTTGTGAGAAATCCAGGATGCTGAGGGACCGGCACAGGGTGTGTCGCAAATGCTGCACCACTACCTGCCCGGCCACTGCCTGCTGCCGCTTTGTGAGACTGAGCGCTCGGCGTGTGCCAGCCCGGGCAGCTGCTTAGGGACATTCACACTCCTCCAGTGCAGCCAGGCTACATTATTTCAGAACTGTTTTGGGCAGGGAAGAGTGGCCTTTGTCAAATTAGAAATCGGACCTGATTTTGCCCCCACGACATCATGTCAACTATTAATTGCGGCACAGTTATGCGTAAGGCCTTTTTCATTGGAATTTTTGTTCTGATTAATCTTACATGGGGCATAATTTTCGCTCAACCTCATAGTTAACGACGTATTTTACAGAAACTATAGAAACCGAAAATATTTTCCATCTTTCAAACCCTCACCCAAAATCTGATATGATAGGAGTGGCAACTTTTTACCATGTATTAAGAGGAGCCAACTAAAGAATTTGGTTCTCGGTAGAAACTTTTTTCTTTAATTATTTCGAAATAAACCTCAATTTTCCCATGCAACGCAGGGACGTGAACTGAGGTCTAATGTGAGTCATGCTAGCAATTAGCGTTAAGGAATGCAATTTATGTCTTGAAACTAGATGCGTTCATCGTCAACTCAAGAAGACATTGTTTCTAACATTCTCTGCGCAAAAATACTGATTGTGATTGTTAGAAAAGCCATGACTTTTCAGACTTCGTTAGCGAATCTTTTACAATTTGCAAGAGACATTTAGGCGACTTTGTGTCGTTTCCAGGGCACACCACGAGGAGGTGGTCTCTCTTCCCCCCCCATCATATTTATTTACAATATTTACGAGATGATTATTTATTTACAATTTTTACAATAGGATGATTGGCGTGAACTGAACCCCTTTTCAGTATTTACAAGTGTTGCTGTAGCTTCAGCCATTTCCGTTTCACTGTAATTTCTGTGCATAGGCCACGCAAGTAAGAAATGATTTTATATTGCCGTCAACTTGGAGTCTCGTAAGGGCCTTAATTGCGCACTTCTTTCTTCTTTTCCCACCTAGATTTAAAACTAGTCGGTCAAACTGGTGCCCATGATATTCTGCGACCTCTCTGAGAATTTTTACTAAGGAGTAAAAGTTTGGGTGAATCTTTGAAATTAATGTATTTATCCTCCGATTCCATCCTTCTGAAACATTGTTGCTGCGGTGACGCCTTTCTGCGCAGTTCCATATATCTCTTGGCATGTCTTCACTATCCAGCCATTGTTCAACAGAATAGTCGTAAAAATCCTGCCGTTTTTCATTATCTGCCGTGCTCTCCTGAAAGCATAGCCACCCATCATCTAACACGTCCAGGGGAATGTGAGCCAAAGCGGAACACAATCTTATGTGAAAACGAATTTCTTCGTTTTTCTTGTAGGCAGCAACAAGGCCGCAATTCTGCACATGCCTCCACAATCACTGATTGAAATGGTAGTTGCAGCCATTAATCTTTGCATAAGGAAACAAATGTGTTACTGATTGGATGATTGCAGCTTCAAAATCCATTATCACAGCTATAGGATTCCATCCAGGAGCTACGTTGCTCTTAACAGCTGTGAAAAAGCGATCGTAGGTTTCTCGCTTTTTATTGGGTAGGAAGGCGTACACGGTTGGAACTGTGTTTGTTTCCTCCTCAGAACTAGAAATATCGGCATGAACAATAAATAACTGTCCAAACTGCTTGCTGGAGCTTTTGAACGTTCCATCGACAAAGAACGAATTGCTGTCTGTTAAACAGAATTTTCCCCTTTCGCTGGCGAACACCAATATCCTATCATTTGGTCCTCTTCGTCATCTGCAAGTAAAAATTTGCTCCAATCATTCATTAGCAAATGATGTTCTTGCAGAAATATTCCTGCAGCATAGGTCGGATCTTGTGCAGATCACATGCTTTTTTGCCTGATGCATTGCAGCGATCGTTTTGCACTCCTGTGTGACGGCAGTGATGTGACGATGTCGTATCCATGATTGAACAGCGGCCCTACTTCTCCGGTGTAAACAGATTGAAGCGTCCGTTTCTTTTGCACGCCTTTTGGCGTTTGCCACTGTTTACAACAGTAGTACTGAACCGCGGTGAGCTACCTGTTTGGTGTCCATGTTGTTGTTGTGGTCTTCAGTCCAGAGACTGGTTTGATGCAGCTCTCCATGCTACTCTATCCTGTGCAAGCTTCTTCATCTCCCAGTATCTGCTGCAGCCTACATCTTTCTGAATCTGCTTAGTGCATTCATCTCTTGGTCTCCCTCTATGATCTTTACCCTCCACGCTGCCCTCCATTACTAAATTGGTGATCCCTTGATGCCTCAGAACATGTCCTACCAACCGATCCGTTCTTCTAGTCAAGTTGTGCCACAAACTCCTCTTCTCCCCAAATCTATTCAATACCTCCTCATTAGTTATGTGATCTACCCATCTAATCTTCAGCATTCTTCTGTAGCACCACATTTGGAAGGCTTCTATTCTCTTCTTGTCTAAACTATTTATAGTCCATGTTTCACTTCCATACATGGCCGCACTCCATACAAATACTTTCAGAAGCGACTTCCTGACACTTAAATCAATACATCTACATCTACATCTACATTCATACTCCGCAAGCCACCTGACGGTGTGTGGCAGAGGGTACCTTTAGTACCTCTATCGGTTCTGCCTTCTATTCCAGTCTCATATTGTTCGTGGAAAGAAGGATTGTCGGTATGCTTTTGTGTGGGCTCTAATCTCTCTGATTTTATCTTGATGGTCTCTTCGCGAGATATACGTAGGAGGGAGCAATATACTGCTTGACTCTTCGGTGAAGGTATGTTCTCGAAACTTTAACAAAAGCCCTTACTCGATGTTACCAAATTTCTCTTCTTCAGAAACGCTTTCCTTGCCATCGCCAGTCTACATTTTATATCCTCTCTACTTCGACCATCAGCAGTTATTTTGCTCCCCAAATAGCAAAACTCCTTTACTACTTTAAGTGTCTCATTTCCTAATCTAATTCCCTCAGCGTACCCGACTTAATTCGACTACATTCCATTATCCTCGTTTTGCTTTTGTTGATGTTCATCTTATACCCTCCTTTGAAGACACTGTCCATTCCGTTCAACTGCTCTTCCAAGTCCGTTGCTGTATCTGACAGAATTAGAATGTCATCGGCGAACCTCAGTTATTTTTATTTCTTGTCCGTGGATTTTAATACCTACTCCGAATTTTTCTTTTCTTTCCTTTACTGCTTGCTCAATATACAGATTGAATAACATCGGGGAGAGGCTACAACCCTGTCTCACTCCCTTCCCAACCACTGCTTCCCTTTCATGTCCCTCGACTCTTACAACTGCCATCTGGTTTCTGTACAAGTTGTAAATAGCCTTTCGCTCCCTGTATTTTACCCCTGCCACCTTCAGAATTTGAAAGAGAGTATTCCAGTCAACATTGTCAAAAGCTTTCTCTAAGTCTACAAATGTGTCCATAGCAGTACTGAACTGCGGTGCGCCACCTGTCTGGTGTCCCTGTAGACCGCCCACTACCCTGTTCGGCCGGGTCTCCTCACAAATACCGACCGCTCCTCACAAGTGTCGCTCCTCACAAGCGCCCCAACCCCGGTAACATTAACAGCGCAGTGGGAATTCCACTGTTGAATGTAGAGCAGAGAGCGGATAGGTGAAGCCTCTGTGACGTGAGAGAAAAAGAAACAGGAGTCGACATAGAACTACGTTTGAGAATGGCCACTGGACGCTTCGCCAGCAATATCTCAAACAGATGATACGCGCTCCACCGAAGTGTGTCGGCTGGACATCGACCAGAAAGTCGGCGATATCCTCTGCCTCGACATTAGCAAACATCGTTTAACTAATGTGGGCTGTCGGCTCAGCCTTCATTACAGCTTGATTTCCTACCCCTCTTTCTAGGCAAGAAACCACTAGCCAGCCCCGAGCGGTTCACAGAAAAGTGTTCTAGAAGCATTTCGAACAATTTAAAGAAACGTCTGCTTGAAGGACTTAGCCAATCACAGGGCGTCCTGGAAAAAGCGGCGGGAAAGTGCTACGCATTCTGCCTGGGGAAACCGTAGGCACTCGTGAGCGATGCCAGGAGACGCATTCTGACGGAGTGGAAAAAACAGCAGGCGATTCTTGTCAGATGCTTGCTTACTGCTTCCTTTCAACTTTCACAGGCACCTCTGCTCTACGGGACAGCTCTGCAACAGGCTTTAAAAATTCTTAAAAATTGTGCCCTTTGGCCGCTGTTCAAAAGACTCCCCGATGGCCGCCGACCTGCTCGAAGTCCATTGCTTCCTCAGCCTCTCCCGCTATCCTAGCCAGCGCAAAAACTAATTTTGTAAAGCATGCAGTACCACAGTTGTTAGTGTGAAGCTGTGATCCGTACGATAAATAAATTAATAACTCCCCCCGCCCCAACATTCGATCCCAAATAATGTAAATGAGTTAATTTAATTGAGCAAATTAATTATGTTAACTCACCATGTCAGGAGGCAAAATACCACCACCTTACACAACACATCCATTAACGACCAATTTTCTGCTATGATCAGGCAACAGTTGAGGCGTTGCTTGATCACGCTGAAAATCTGCTCTACAGAGCACATTACATTCTCGTATTGTCATCAGTATAGCCCTAGCCTGTGTTGTGCCAACCTGCACGCACACACACACACACACACACACACACACACACACACACACACACAGATTTGTTTGGAGACTCCATCAGTTACTGAATTTATCCTGTCACCATTATTTCTCCCTCACTGGCTGGCACCTCTTCATGAAGAAATCTGGGTTCCGTGATCTGGTGGTTTCATTTCAAAATGGCTCTGAGCAATATGGGACTTAACATCTGAGGTCATCAGTCCCCTAGAACTTAGAACAACTTGAACCTAACTAACCTAAGGACATCACACACATCCATGCCCGAGGCAGGATTCGAGCCTGCGACTGTAGCGGTCGCGCTGTGCCGGACTGAAGCGCCTAGAACCGCTCGGACAAACCGGCCGGCGGTTTCATTTAGAATGGCTAAAGAATCAAGGCACAAAAAGCAAATTTACTGCTGATGGGCCTTGATGAGGACAATTCCTTAGACTGTCTGCTTGGCAAATGCACCCTTCAGTCTATCCTTGAGTATGCTAATGGCCGGCCGAAGTGGCCGTGCGGTTAAAGGCGCTGCAGTCTGGAACCGCAAGACCGCTACGGTCGCAGGTTCGAATCCTGCCTCGGGCATGGATGTTTGTGATGTCCTTAGGTTAGTTAGGTTCAAGTTGTTCTAAGTTCTAGGGGACTGATGACCTCAGCAGTTGAGTCCCATAGTGCTCAGAGCCATTTTTTTTAGTACGCTAATGAATCCTAAATTGCAAGTCTACATATGCCATCTGTCCACAAACACACTCTAAATCAAAATGAAAAAATATGAAAAACTGAAAGTCTGTGCCATTCCCCCTCATAATTCTTTTGATAAATGAATGAATGTCGTGTGATCAGCGCTTCCCGTCGGGTAGACCGTTCGCCGGGAGCAACTCGACCGATTTGACTACAAATTCGGTGATTTGGGCGTCGATGGGGATGAAATGATGATGATTAGGACAACACAACACGCAGTCCCTGAGCGAAGAAAATCTCCGGCCCAGCCTGGAATCGAACTCGAGCCCTTAGGATTGAAATTCCGTCGCGGTGGCCATTTTTTTTTTTTTTTAAGATGTTCAGTTTATTGGTCATAACATTCTACAGTGGTACATAATTTTCACCTGACACTTAAAAATAACAAAACAAACTAAAATTAATTACCAGCTACTGGGGCGGACATTCTTTTGACTATTAATATGCTATCGACATATGAAACAGAGTATCAGAAAAATCAGTTTTAACTGCAAAGATTGGTATGACTCCTCCTTAATCTGGTATTACACCTAGAATTGCTCTGATCCGCATTATTTACTTTGTGCGTTACACAGAATTTTTTTTTAATAAAAAAAGAACAAAAATCAAGCAGGATCACCACTGTGAATGAATGTTAACATAGAAGGTAGCAGTGGTCTGCATTTATTTTTACGTTTGTTGAATGCTGAAAGTTGCATGTCAACCAGCACCACAAATATAACGTAACAAAGAAATGTATATAATAAACTACAGATGGCCTGCACTTAACTTTATTTTAGTATTGGTCATAATTAATAACCAAAACTCACTTACCTAAACATATATACACGCGCACACACACACACACACACACACACACACACAAACAAACACACACACATACACACACACACACACACACACACACACACGTGCATAAACATTTTATTTGGAAACATAAATTATGCAAACATCAAAATATTACAAGACATACAAAGAAATTGTGTCAAACGGCTTTGCCAAACAGAGACACTATTTGATGATAAAAAACAAGAAATATCACATGAATACGGAAGCATGGACATAAAAGATATTAAAAATGCATATCATTGTTAAAAGTTGTACAGGAATTAGAAGTATTACTTGAATACGAAAAAAGGAACATAAAACATATTGAAAATGTTAGATGTTATTATAAGTTGTGCAGAAATCATCTTTTGCTTGTGTGCCGTAGAACTGCCTTTAAAGAAGTAACCTTACACTGTAAATGGTTGAGCTCCGAATTTGAACAGGGGAAGCACTGTATTTTGGGCAGGGAATGCTCTGTTTTTTGAGTAGGAGAGGCAGTATGTTTGGAATAGATAAGGCATTGTATTGCCGGCTCTGTGGTAGAAGGCCGTCCATTCATTCGACTTATGCGGTACCAAAAGAGTGCGTGCTGCATTGCAGTGGTTCAGGGGTGCCGGCTGCTCGACCACAGGTGGGGCTGATGCACTGGACGGTGCCCGCAGTCGTGGCTGCTGCAGGTGGCAAGTGGGTGTCAGAAGAAGGCGTGTGCCTCTGAGGCACCAGTCCCCACCAACACATGCCAGGGTTGGTCGTCCACGTGGCGGCGTGCCTCCCACGCCTGCTTCATCACCATCATCCGCCCCCGCTGGAATTCGAACCCGGGCCCAGCTGACAGCTCGGCTTCCTGGTAGTAACAGCATGCCTCAAATCAGGCCGTTGCCTCTCCCAAGTCCTCAGTGTGGAGAAACATTTGCTTCTCTGCTAAGTGTCCCCACAACAGTTATCTGCACAAAATGTACATCAAATCGTAACCTACGTGACGTATGTTGCAACATCTTTAGATTTACACAAATGACATTGAATTTCTAAGTTTGAATTAAAGGTTAAATTCTTTGCAATAAAGAGAAACAACGTAAATGTTGACATTAATATTGTTTCTCGTTTATCAATCTGAGTTACAAATCTTTTGCAATACTGAAAAATAAACGTTAATTTTCTTAAAATGTTTGACTCAAAATTCTGAAAAATCTTCCACTAAATATTTTTTGCAACGTGACTTTCACACAGGTTAGTGATAGTGTGGTTTAGTATTTTTAGTGCTTCGTTAGTAAGCATGCAAGTGTATAGTCAGAACATGTTTTACTAGTGTACACATTCTGCTATTCATACCACTACAGTTAGTTGAACTTACTGTTGCGTTGTAGAGCTCCGTTTTATTGACGTCCGCCAGCCATTTCGAGGACGTTGCTGCATTCAATGTCCCCAATCGGCTGCCGCCATCACCTGCTTTATATTAACACTTCTTTTCTTCTCTGTATCTTTTTTGTATTTAACTTTCGTACCCAAGTTTGTTGGGCGAACTTCTATAAATGGATCTTCTTGCTGAGCATTGCCTTATGTATTCCCATTTCGTTGGAACTGGGTTCCGTTGTTTCTGCCGCCACCATTCCAGTTTCTTCTTTGATTATTCCGGTTCCAGAATTGCAGAGCGCTGTATTGTGGCCTCCTTCAGTTTCCATTCCAATTATTTGGTCTTCTGAAGTCCCCTTCCTTGTGGTGATGACTATTATTATTGTCGTGTGGCTGCTCAGAAGTAGGCTCGCGCCGTCCTCGCTTATTCTTGGCTGGCTCTTCTCTCTGAACGAACTGGACCTCTCGTAAAATTCCTTGGAATGTTACTACGTGGTCGCCTCACTTTCAGCACTCGCTGGTATGAAAGCAGCAGTTTCGCAACGAACAGCCATATAATTTCGCTGTCACTGCGCGGAGTGTCCAGGAACTGGTTTTTCTTGGTCATTTGGTCAAAGAATTTTACAGCACTTTTGGAGCCAGATGACAACGAGGCATCATCAATTCGTGTTTGACTCTCTCTTGCGTCGTTCGAGGCCAGTAACGACTAAGGAACATGTTTTTGAACTCATCACACTTCCGGAATGATCGTGTTTTCTTTCCCATAGTCTCTGCGGCTCTTCTGGGCTCGAGACCATACCGACTGGACCCTAGACGGCGGGAAAGCCGTACCCTGGACAGATGGGTCCCGATCTCAGTCGGTAAGAGCTGATGGTAGGGTTCGAATGCGGCGCAGACCCCACGAAGCTACGGGCACAAGTTGTGAACAAGGTACTGTGCAACCTGCTGTTGACTCCGTAACGGTGTGAGCTGTGTTTACGTGGATCCGCCTCAGTTGTGCTAATATTTATCCAGACCACGACCGCTTTCGAGATTTTAAAATCCCATCTTCAGGTGTATGAAACTGTAGTACCTGGTAATACATAACATGCGGTCGGGCCAGTCAGTTCAAGAGTTGCAATCATTGCACGATGACGGAATTTGTCCGCCGTCGTGCAGCCGACCGGTAGCAACGCGAGCATGTGTGTAGATAATTCATCCATCTTGGACCTCGAGAATATCGAAGATTTTTGCCCGTTATCGGTATCGAAACTGGGAAGATATCGCGCCCGGGAATACCAAGACTTTCAAGAACGAAAAAAAAAAAAACATGTTTTGCTGTGATATTATTACAAATCAACAAGTTTCGATTGCTTTTCTTTTGGTTGTACTGTGAAACCTTTCTGCTGTCCAAATTTCAAAATTCTAGGTCGTCGGGAAGTACCTTTTAGATTTTGATGAGTGACTTCGCGCGCATCAAAATAGGTGGCGTAAACGGCCGTACCTTTTGATTGCACTGACTTAGAAGCTTACATTTACTACATCGGCAAGGCACTATTCTATTAGTACCTGATTTAAATGTATGTGATATAAATTTCAGCTTCATACGTCTATCCATTCCTGCAGAAAAGGGGTCTTAGCAAACGGACAGAGAGTCAGACATTCGGATAAAAAAATGACTTTTTTTTTTTTTTTCGTGTGACATAATTAAATATCAATTTTTCGGATGTTCATTTCCTTTGGTTGTAGTGTGGAACCTTGCTTCTTTACAAAATTCACGATTCTCGGTGAACGGGAATTACACTACAAATTCTGATGAGTGAGTTTGCGAGTATCAAATTACGTGGCATAAATGACCGTATCTTTTGATTACAATGACTTTGAAGCTTAATGTTTTTACACAGCTTACGGAACGTAGATGTTAGTATGCGAGATAAATTTCCATTTGATTCGTCCACCCGTTACTGAGAAGAAAGGTTTGTTGATGACACTATCTTGGTAGTAAAGGATGTTGTGTGCAACATTGACTCGGTTTCAAGTAGTGCAGTACATGACCTCAGTTCATGGCTTGTAGCAAATAAACTAACAACGTTAAATCACAGTGAGACTCAGTTTTTACAGTTTCTAACACACAATTAAAAAAAAATGGTTCAAATGGCTCTGAGCACTATACGACTTAACTTCTGAGGTCATCAGTCGCCTAGAACTTAGAACTAATTAAACCTAACTAACCTAAGGGCATGACACACATCCATGCCCGAGGCAGGATTCGAACCTGCGACCGTAGAGGGCACACGGTTCCAGACTGAACCGCCTAGAACCGCATGGCCACACAATTCAACAAAACCTGATGTTTTAATCTCACACAACGGGCATATGATTAGTGAAACTGAACAGTTCAAATTTCTAGGTGTTCAGATAGATGGTAAGGTGTCGTGGAAAGCCCACGTTGAAGATGTTGTTCAAAGACTTAATACTGCCATTTTCACTATTCGAACGGTATCGAAAGTGAGTGATACTTCGACACGTAAGTTAGTCTACTTTGCTTATTTCCATTCACTTATGTCGTATGGTATTATGTTTTGGGGTTACTCTTCCCATTCTAGAAGGATATTTTTGGCTCAGAAACGGGCGGTTCGGGCAATAAGTGGTGTGAGCTCACAAACCTCGTGTCGACCTCTGTTCACGAGTCTGGGTATTTTGGCATGGGCCTCTCAATATTGTAACCTCCCCACAAAAATAATTTAAAAAAAGAAGCAAGTGTAACCTCCCCACAGAATATATCAATTAAATGAATTTTAGTTAGTGTAACCTCCCACGGAAATAATAATTAAATGAATTTTTAATAATTTAACCTCTGAACAAAATTGGTTCCCATTTATAGTCTCCGTGCAGAAATGCATTCAGATTTAATGTAACCACAAAATTCTTTTCTCGTTTAATGTTAAGTTTGAAACTGAAAAATTCCTAAACACCAAAATAATAAAAAAATTCAATAACCTGGTAAATTTTATGACGACATCAGCGCTGCGCCTCGGCCCTGAATTCTGAATAATAATAAAAAACAAAATTCTTACCTCAATAAAAACTGCGAATATATATCTGCTCTTACCTAAAAAATTTTCGGCACAGCTCCGTGCAATGCTGGCCCATGCTTTGTGATTCACGAAAGGGATAATTATCCATTGGATATATTCTTTAAATTGAAATGAATGCTTTTTTAAAAAAATTACTTTATATTATAAAAATTATTATTGGGGCGTTTTTTTAAAAGAAATTGGATGACAGTTAACATACATTACTAGATATGCGCAAGGCTGCTTCTTTACCTTCTACAATGATACTCATCCTCCAGAGCCCCGACCAGGGCAGACTGCAGACAAGCGCAGACACGCGCCCACACGCGCCGACCACTGCCGACTCACGCAGACTACTGCAGACTAGCGACGAGCAACAACTAACTACATACTGCTCTCTGGTCAGAGACTCTCCTATGCCTTGCCTGTTGCAGGCAGCGCATACCGCGCATACCTCTTACAATATGTATATTCCTTATTGACGTTTCTTGTTACCAATATTAGTTTATTTCCAACAATAAGCAACTTTCACTCGGTTAATACTCGGCAGAAATCAAACCTCCATTTGTATCGGACTTCCTCAACTCTTCTGCAAAAAGCATGCAGTATACTGCTGCATCCATTTTCAATAAGCTGCCACTCGAATTCAAAAATCTTAGCAGTAATCCACGCGCTTTCAAATCGCAACTGAAGGGTTTGCTCATGGGTCACTACTTCTATTCTGTCGAGGAGTTCTTGAAAAATTAAGCTGATACTTATTGTATTGCTGATAGCGTTTACTTAAACTTATGGACTGACTTTTTTTAGGTTCATGAACATTTATTTTTAACTGTTATTACTTTTATGTTGTAAGTTCATGTACTGACACGTTCCATGACCTTGGACATTTGCTCCTCAATTTGGTCCTACGGAACTTGACGTGTAAGGCCGGCCGGTGTGGCCGTGCGGTTAAAGGCGCTTCAGTCTGGAACCGCGTGGCCGCTACGGTCGCAGGTTCGAATCCTGCCTCGGGCATGGATGTGTGTGATGTCCTTGGGTTTAATTAGTTCTAAGTTCTAGGGGACTGATGACCACAGATGTTAAGTCCCATAGTGCTCAGAGCCACTTGACGTGTAAATAAGTAAATAAGTAAATAAATAACAGTCAGACATACAGCAAAAAAATGCTCCTATAAGCGTTCTATTTTTACCGATTAAGGTACGCGACACAAAAAATAAAAACTTCCGCAAAATCTCTCCCCAACAGTGCACGCACTCCATTCGCCTCTTTACGGCACCGTCGAGTCCCGCGTGACTTGCGGACTGATTACAACGCAGGGTTGTTGTTATTGACGTTGTGCGGCCTGTGAGAGGAATGTGAGGCAGCT
The DNA here is from genome assembly GCF_021461395.2 of Schistocerca americana. Lineage (NCBI taxonomy): Eukaryota > Metazoa > Arthropoda > Insecta > Orthoptera > Acrididae > Schistocerca > Schistocerca americana. The sequence goes on from NC_060127.1 coordinate 202,793,704, forward strand.
CAGCGCAGCGGTCCTGTGGTCAGCAGCTGACTCGCGCCAGAGTCAGCAGGAGTTCTTTTCCCTGACTCTCGAGTCAGCAAACTCGGCGCAGGTGCGTCGCAAACGCAGAAACTGTCTGCCGGCAAGTCGATCACGCGCACACCCTCCCCTCCCCTCCCCCCCCCCCTCCCCACAGCACGACGCCGCGAGCACGTGGTGGCGTCAGCAGGAATGCGGCTTTGAAAGGTCCCGTCGAGGACCAAGTCACCAACAGCTACGTCTACGTCAGCAAATGCAGCGTGGACTCGAATTACACCAACAAAATACTCAGTATTATGGTACCGGCGGAAAAACGCTTCTGTCGGAGCACAAGAAGGCGAATATGGTCCTCTGTAAAAGACTTTTTCATAAAAGTAGCGAACTAGCTGCCTCAGTCACCACTCTGCCTCCTCAGTAAAGCAACTGGCAACCGAACACATTCGTGGTTTAAATCCCTTTAGCCTGATTTTCTCTGTTGTTAATTAAGCCTTCATACTCAATATCTCCCTCTCACTGGCACAGTCCTTCCGGAACTTGGTCCACAAAATTTTTCTACACTTATATTTTACTTAATATGCGTGGTCTCCTTCGAAATACCCTCCTCCACAATCGATACGCCGCTCCCAACGCCGTTTCTACTTCCGGAAGCAGTTGGTACGCCTCTTGCTGCATCACGCAAAGCGGCGCCTGACAATTTTCTTTTATCTCGTCTATCGTTGCAAATCTTCGTCCTTTGAACAGCGTTCTCAACTTTGGAAGCAAAAAGAAGTCCGTAGGGGTTAGGTCTGGGGAGTACGGAGTACCAGGCAGCACGGTGATTTCGTTGTTTGTGCAATAGTCACGCAGCAACAGGGATGAATATGCGGGTGCGCTATCGTGACGCAAGAACCGTAAATTGTCTCGCCACATTTCAGGCCACTTCTTCTCACATTTTCTCGCAGTCGTCGCAGCACGCCCCTTCAGTACCGTACATGAACAGTTTGTCCGTATGACACTAATTCATGATGAACTAATCCTTCAAACTCCAGGAAAACTATCAGGGTGGCTTTGACAGTTGACCTGACCTGACGACCTTTTTTTGGTCTTGGAGAGCCTTTCCCGATCCATTGTGAAGACTGAACCTTGGTCTCATCATCATAACCGTAGACCCACGTCTCACCACCAGTTACGATTCTCTTAAGGAACATCTCGTTCTCATTTGCGCGATCCAAAAACTCTTCACAGATTGCGAGGCTAAGGTCTTTCTGCTCTTGACTCATGAACCGTGGGACGAACTTGGCGGCAATATGATGCATTCCAAAATGCTCTGTCAGGATTTCACTTCATGATCCAAATGTAATGTTACATTCTTCTGCAATCTCTCAGACAGAATTTCGTTGATGTTCCTGACATGAGCGTCGAAGGTAGACAAGAGCGTCCTGAACGAGAGTCATCTTTAACTTCCGTCCGGCCATTCGTAACACAGAGTACGGCTCAAGCACTCACCACCGTACGCTTTCTGCATCCTTTGCCGTCTCTCTGTAAAGGTTTTCGTGGGTTTCACGCAAAATTTAACGCAGACGCGTTGCTCCTCTGACTCTGCCAAACTGCGCGACACAACGTCCTAGTCAGTGCAAGCCTCAACAATATCTGTCATACGACAATGAAGCTTCCGGCAGTTACGCGTTAAACACAGGCGTGGGCCCGGATGCCAGCCGCATTTCACTTAAACACAACTTTGGCGCAAAATTACGAATGTTCCGGAATTTCTCGAACAGACCTCGTATTCGTATGACTCTCTCCCACTGCCTCCTTTTCTCCTATTGATTTGCAGTATATCCCAGTGCCACTGACTTCTGTCTACACACTGTCTCCTTTAGTCTTTCTTTCCCACTGCCATACCTCAGCAGCTCAAAATTTCTGGATGGTCCAACACGTTTTCCCCTATACTAGCATAGTTAAAACTTCGGTCCAAAATACGCCCTCCTCTCTCCCTTCTTCGGTCTGAGAGGATTCAGACCAGACCCCCTCGCTCCCCCCAAGCCTATGTATGGTCTCTACTCATCTCTATTTTCCATTTATACTGTCTCCTCCCTCTTTTCGTCCCACTGCTTCCGCCTCCATCCATCTCTCCTTCTCTTTTACTGCCACTGTCTCTCACTGGCCATGACTCCCTCTTCTCTCTTTGCCTCCTACTGCTATTGTCTTCATCCGTTTCTCTTTTTGTTTCACTGCCGCTTCAATGTCTGCTCTCTCTTTCACTGCCAATGACACAGTCTCCTCTCCCTTCCAATGTCATTCTCCCTCTCCTACTCTCCTTTGTGGGGAAGGGGGATGACGATTGTAGCAGCTGGTCACAGTCTTTTACAGAGAAGTATATCTGCACTTTTTGCGCTAACCCAGGAGCATTTTTCCGCTTGTTCCCTTCTTTTCCCTGCTGTTGCCGGCGTGCCACTTACATGAAACGAGTTCTGTAGTTCAGTAAAGTTTTGACAGTTTATTTATGTACTTCGGCACACTTACGCACTTTGACACACATAAACAGGAAATAAGTTGAGGTAATATAAGCTAAAAACAAAATCATATGCTTTTCATTTTTTTCTGGATATAATGCTCATCAACCGCAATTCATCGAAAACGCCTGGTTTATGATTTGTTTCTTAAAAGAGTAAAAATGTTATTTGTGGTGTCACCGCCAGAGACCACACTTGCTAGGTGGTAGCTTTAAATCGGCCGCGGTCCATTAGTACATGTCGGACCCGCGTGTCGCCACTGTGTGATCGCAGACCGAGCGCCACCACAAGGCAGGTCTCGAGATACGAGATAGCACTCGCCCCAGTTGTACGGACGACATAGCTAGCGACTACACTGACTAAGCATCGCTCATTAGCCGAGCAGATAGTTAGAATAGCCTTCAGCTAAGTCCATGGCTACGAACTAGCAAGGCGCCATTAGCCTTACATAGTTTGATAGTTATCGTATGAAATGTCTCATCAAGAACGCTGTATACAAATGGTGGATTAAAGTTAAGTATTCCAGCAGCTACGTACTTTTCTTTATAGCTTTTATGAAGTATCCTGTTTCAGACCATCAAGTCCGCCTGCTTGCTTAATGGCCGCCTCCCTTAAATAATGTGCGTAGTGTTGGCAATCTGTCAACACTACATTATTAGAAATATTTTACTGAATTCGCAATATTTATAGTTTTACATAATTTTTTACAACCATTTTAACATCTTTTCAGGCATGTTAAGTCCTTTTTAGGCCTTTTCTTGTCACTGGTGTACCACTATGAATGTATTTCTGCAGGCTAGAGTGCTCATTATAGAGAAAAAAATTATTGGTGAAAAAATCCTGACTAAAAACATACTTTGGTAAACTCAGAACACTTGCGATGAGCCTAGAACTTCACCACGTGTTCACCACGTCAGTTAAAACTACATTCACGCCTCACACCGGATATTACATGCATGCGTAAGTGACTCCGAACCGTTGGCTCTTGGTAACGGACGATGATATCAAAGAAGTTCTAAGGTTGCCCGGGAACATCACATTAAGAACATATGGCAAAAATTCCGAAGATTTGCGATGAACAGAAATCATCGACATGATCACCGCCGCAATTAGTAGTTTTGGGACACAAAAAAATAATTATTTTCCAGCTGTATTTGATAGCGGATACTGGTCTTAGAAAACGGGAAAACGGCATTTCTACATTAATATCTAAAGAACGTACAGTTAAAATTTGAGTCATTTGCTATACTTGCCGGCCGCTGTGGCCGAGCGGTTCTAGGCGCTTCAGTCCGGAACCGCGCCACTGCTACGGTCGCAGGTTCGAATCCTGCATCGGGCATGGATGTGTGTGATGTCCTTAGGTTTGTTAGGTTTAAGTAGTTCTAAGTCTAGGGGACTGTTGACCTCAGATGTTAAGTCCCATAGTGCTCAGAGCCATTTGATTTTTGCTACAGTTAGTTATTTAGATAGTGCTACCCACGGTGCAAAAGCGGCTAAAAATCGGCTTTTGCACTTTTTTTGAATGAGGAGAGTAACTTTCAGCCTCTGCAACTCGGAAACGGATAATGATAGCGAAACAATATCCGCAGTTGCCCGAGAATATCATCTTAAGAAGGTAATGGTAAAAATTTTCGAATTTTCGACTGTCTGCCACAAATAGAAATTACAGAAGCAGCCATCCTCCCCCCTCCCCCCCAAACTGGTATTTTTCGAAGCAAAAAATCATAATTTTTATGGGGTTTTGTCACACACCGTCCATGAAGAAATGGTGCTTTTAGAAGCCGCGTAAGGTTCGCCCTGGACCATACCTAATGCAAAAGAACCAATCGATTCGCTCAATTTGCCTGGGCTGGAGGCTGTGTGTAGTGTTGAAAAGACCAAGAAAACTAAACAGGCCATCAAGGTCCAACGGTACCGACCGGCCGCCGTGTAATGCTCAGCTCATAGGCGTCACTGGATGAGGATATGGAGGGGTACGTGGTCAGCACACCGCTCTCCCGGCCGTATGTCAGTTTACGAGACCGGACCCGCCACTTCTCAGTCAAGGAGCTCCTCAGTTTGCCTCACAAGGGCTGAGTGCAGCCCGCTTGGTCGCTAGACCAAGGACTATCCAAAGTACTTGACCCCTTACCTCTGTCTTCAGCAGAACCTGAGATATGATCTCCTGAAAAATCACATTTTCGAGGACAGCATTTTGGAATACGTATATTGGTACCGTGCACTGTCGTGCACGCGCGGATAAGGAACCTGTGTTTTCCAGTGGCTCGTTCCAGAGTAATACTATTTTGTTACACCAGTTATCTTCGTTTCTGTGAAAATACAGAGCCTGTAATACGCAGTCCAACAGACAACAAAATACACAGAGCAACGCAGAAATCCTCGGATGCAAAAATATTTTGACGTGCCGTCGCTCCGCCAATAGCTCAACGTAACAGTCGTTGCGTGCTGCTTTTCCGCTGGATTCAGTGACGCCACACACCAGGTGGACATCGGCCAGCTCTTCGTCAGTGCAGGCCGGGGTGGCCGAGCGGTTCTAGGCGCTTCAGTCTGGAACCGTGCGACCGCTATGTCGCAGGTTCGAATCCTGCCTCGGGCATGGATGTGTGTGATGTCCTTAGGTTAGTTAGGTTTAAGTAGTTCTCAGTTATAGGGGACTTATGACCTCAGATGTTAAGTCCCATAGTGCTCAGAGCCATTTGAACCATTCTTCATCAGTAAACCTTTCCATAGTACTGTTGTGTATCTCTGTTAGCGTTCAACTAGCACTGCCAGATAAACGGACCCCAGACAGGGCCGAACTGTACTGGATGCAGGCTCCAGGGCGAAGAATAAAGCGTGCGTTAAACAGTTGTCAACAATAAGTACCGTGAGCGAATGGAACAAGTTTGTTTCCAGACAAGACACACACCGCATACTGTCGATATCTTCACAGTTGTTGAGATATTTTCAGTCCAATATAGGTATACACCGAAGTGCCAAAGAAACTAGTATAGCCACGCATATTCAAATACAGAGATATGTAAACAGGCAGAATACGGCGCTGCGGTCAGCAACGCCTGTATAAGACAGCAAGTGTCTGGCGCAGTTGTTAGATCCGTTATTGGTGCTACAATGGAAAGTTATCAAGATTTAAGTCAGTTTGAACGTGGTGTTACAGTCGGCGCACGATCGATGGGACACAGCATCTCCGATGTAGCGATGACGTGGGGATTTTCCCGTACGACCATATCACGAGTGTACCGTGAATGTCACGAATCCGGTAGAACATCAATGCTCCGACATTGCTGTTTCCGGAGAAAGATGCTGCAACAACCGGGATCGACGACGAGTGAAGAGAATCGTTCAACGTGACAGAAATGCAACTCTTCCGCAAATTGTTGCAGATTTCAATGCTGGACCATCATTAAGTGTCAGAGTGCGAACCACTCAACGAAACATCATCGATATGGCCATTCGGAGCCGAACGTCCACTCGTGTACCCTTGATGACTGCACAACACAAAGCTGTACGTCTCGCCTGGGCCCGTCAACACCGACATTGGACTGTTGATTACTGGAAACGTGTTGTCTGGTCGGACGAGTCTCGTTTCAAATTGTATCGAGCGGATGGGCGTGTACGGGTATGGAGACAGTCTTATGAACCCATGGACCCTGCATGTCAGCAGGGGACTGTTCAAGCTGATGGAGGCTCTGTAATGGTGTGGGGCGAGCGCAGCTGGAGTGATACGACTCTGACAGGTGACACGTACGTAAGCATTCTTTCTGGTCACCTGCATCCATTCATGTCCATTGCGCATTCCGATGGACTTGGACCATTCTACCAGGGCAATGCGACACCCCACACGTGCAGAATTGCTACAGAGTGGCTCCAGGAACACTCTTCCACTGGCCACCAAACCTGCCAGACACGAACATTATTGAGCGTATCTGGGATACCTTGCAACGTGCTGTTCAGATGAGATCCCCACCCTCGCGTACCCTTACGTGTTTGTGGACAGCCCTGCAGGGTTCATGGTGCCAATTCCCTCCAGCACTACTTCAGGCATTAGTCGAGTCCACGCCACGCCGTGTTGCGGCACTTCTACGTGCTCGTGGGGGCCGTACACGATATTAGGCAGGTGTACCAATTTCTTTGGTATAAAAATAAATGCGGTTAACAAATCAAACGAGAGGCAATTAATCTGTGACGAGCAACTGGAGGCCACGGGCCCCCTGAACCAATATATTCAGGAAACATCCCTGAACAACCTTCAAAGTCTTGTTGGTGAAATTTTGTTTCATCCTGTATTCCCATAAGTACTACAGAACGTGATATTTATGGCCATCGCATATGAAGCTTTGAAAACGTCAAATGTAACAGAAAAGGATACAGTTCCTTTGAATAATATTACGAAAGACTAAAAACGGAAGGTATGAAACAGATGAAAATAAAATATCGAGAAACAGGAGTAAAAGGCCAAATGACGTAACAATACAAAAGTTCAAAGCAGCTTTGAAAACCACAAAAAAATTGAAAAGCAGCAGGTTTTAATGAAATAAATACGGAGTTAATTATATGTGAAGGATTCATTACACCTTAAATTGTTACACTTGTTTACCAACTGCTGGGAGCTAATAGATGGATCACGAAATTGGAAGGAAACGAAACTAATTACGACATATAAGAAAGGAGAAAAACATAAACGTGAAAACTACTAAGGGAAAAGCTTACTTGACACTGTACATCAATTTAACTTTTTGAACAAAGGCTGTCTCGCCCCTAATTTTGTAACCTAGGTTCCCTTTATTCAGAAAATATCATAAGCGATTGTTATACCAGACGTCCAGACAGGCAATAGTGGACTCGAACCAGTGTTATAAACCTAATGAAAGAACTTTAAACATAAGCCTGAAAACAACAGCAGTTTTCATTTTACGACAATACAGACACACATTGTTTTGCATGGATTATGAGAAAGCTTCCGAAAATGTGGTTAGAGAATATGTATGGAGAATAATGAAGCATATAGATTGCTCTTAACAGCTTGTTTCAGATATCAAAAGTCTGTATACATAAGCATCAATGATCTTGGATATAAGCGACATACATGCAGAAACGAATAAAGGAGTGAGACAAGTCTGTTGTTTATACGCTACGCTGTTCGGTATTTACATTGACCATGCAGTTCGCAGTTGGAATTCTAGGATAAATGCTGGGTTACAACTAAACAGTTCGCTTAAGCTACTATCGGCCCTATGTACTGATGATCTTACAATGTGGAGACTTTTTGAAGGTATACAACGCGTATTGTGACGACAAAACGGCTGTCCAGGCCTATCCATATCACAAAGAAAGGGGACCAAATAAAATTAATTTCGTAACTCCAACATAGGAGCGGGTTTCCTACAAAATTTCGAGTTTATTGGTAATAATCTCAAACCGGACAGATATGCAGATAAAGCTGAATAGCACCAAAAAATAAATGAAATGTAAGTACACGCAGCTGCCCTCCCTATTCTCCCCATTCAACCAATTTACAAAACCCATTCATAATCAACTTATCTCCACAACATTTCCGAAACTAGTGCTTTAACCAGCGCCTTTTTTCTAAAAAAAAGTTTGAGGGTACTCCGACATGGGATATAATGCAGCGAAAATTAGTTATAATTGAAGCATGGGATGCCTCCCGCCTGCTTCTAACCATGACGTCATCAACATGTCGTACTAAAAAAAAAAAAAAAAAAAATAATGTATCAGACTTTTCAGTTGACTTTACAGCTCAAATGAAGCAAGCGATACCGAGAAAAACACAAACATGCGAGAGAATGTGGTATCGAACACTTCCGTTTACGTCACCTCAAATGAAGCAAGCGATTTGAGCGTACGCATATCCTTTTAGCACTACCATCGCCCACTATTAGCGGGCTAGGGCACTACATGCTTGTCGAACTGGCTGCCAGCGATTCAGTTGTCGAGAACGGTTGCCGCAGCTTCGAAATGCTTGAAACAGTCAATGGCATCGATTTTCCCAACAAAAACTGCACTAGTATCGTTCGTATTGCAATTACGAACACAAAAAATGAAATAAAAAATTTATGCCCGTGAAATAAATCTATGGCACTCTTCCAAGTTCTCAACGTCGTAAAAAAATTACTTTGTCGACGAAAAAGTTTAGGGGTACGCATCCCCCAGCGTTCCCCCAGAAAAACAGCAATGGCTTTAACCTAAAAAACGATAGTTAAAGAATAAAACAGCAACTGTTGACAGCAGAATGTAATTTAACGGCATAAGTACTATAATGTAACATCAGAACAGAAGGAAAAGGCGATAACTTCATTTTAGGGCAAACATTTCGGCAAATTACGTAATATAACACTGCAAAACCTTAATCACTTGCATTTGACAAGCTGGAGCAAATTGCTAGACAGTCGCATCATCAATATGCAGCACTAGAGTATATATCTGTTCTGTTTGTATTTGCAGGCACTAGTAGATGGGAACAATGGCAGGCGAGTGTCCACAATGAGGAAATCCACGAAAAACTGGGGATGAACTCTATAGATGTAGCAGTCAGGGCGAACAGGCTTAGATGGTGGGGTCATGTTACACGCATGGGAGAAGCAAGGTTACCCAAGAGACCCATGGGTTCAGCAGTAGAGGATAGGAGGAGCCCGTGTAGACCAAGGAGAATGTACCTGGATTCGGTTAAGAATGATTTTGAAGTAATAGGCTTAACATCAGAAGAGGCACCAATGTTAGCACTGAATAGGGGATCATGGAGGAATTTTATAATGGGGACAATGCGCCAGACTGAACGCTGAGAGGCATAATCAGCCTTAAATGATGATGATGATGATGTTTATATTTTTTTGTGACTACTATTATTCATCCTCCTTACATGAACCATGGACCTCGCCGTTGGTGGGGAGGCTTGCGTGCCTCAGCGATACAGATAGCCGTACCGTAGGTACAACCACAACGGAGGGGTATCTGTTGAGAGGCCAGACAAACGTGTGGTTCCTTTTCAGTAGTTGCAAGGGCAACAGTCTGGATGATTGACTGATCTGGCCTTGTAACAATAACCAAAACGGCCTTGCTGTGCTGGTACTGCGAACGGCTGAAAGCAAGGGGAAACTACGGCCGTAATTTTTCCCGAGGGCATGCAGCTTTACTGTATGATTAAATGATGATGGCGTCCTCTTGGGTAAAATATTCCGGAGGTAAAATAGTCCCCCATTCGGATCTCCGGGCGGGGACTACTCAAGAGCATGTCGTTATCAGGAGAAAGTAAATTGGCGTTCTACGGATCGGAGCGTGGAATGTCAGATCCCTTAATCGGGCAGGTAGGTTAGAAAATTTAAAAAGGGAAATGGATAGGTTAAAGTTAGATATTGTGGGAATTAGTGAAGTTCGGTGGCAGGAGGAACAAGACTTCTGGTCAGGTGACTACAGGGTTATAAACACAAAGTCAAATAGGGGTAATGCAGAAGTAGGTTTAATAATGAATAGGAAAATAGGAATGCGGGTAAGCTACTACAAACAGCATAGTGAACGCATTATTGTGGCCAAGATAGATACGAAGCCCACACCTACTACAGTAGTACAAGTTTATATGCCAACTAGCTCTGCAGATGACGAAGAAATTGAAGAAATGTATGATGAAATAAAAAAAATTATTCAGATTGTGAAGGGAGACGAAAATTTAATAGTCATGGGTGACTGGAATTCGAGTGTAGGAAAAGGGAGAGAAGGAAACGTAGTAGGTGAATATGGATTGGGGCTAAGAAATGAAAGAGGAAGCCGCCTGATAGAATTTTGCACAGAGCACAACTTAATCATAGCTAACACTTGGTTCAAGAATCATGAAAGAAGGTTGTATACATGGAAGAACCCTGGAGATACTAAAAGGTATCAGATAGATTATATAATGGTAAGACAGAGATTTAGGAACCAGGTTATAAATTGTAAGACATTTCCAGGGGCAGATGTGGACTCTGACCACAATCTATTGGTTATGACCTGTAGATTAAAACTGAAGAAACTGCAAAAAGGTGGGAATTTAAGGAGATGGGACCTGGATAAACTGAAAGAACCAGAGGTTGTACAGAGTTTCAGGGAGAGCATAAGGGAACAATTGAAAGGAATGGGGGAAAGAAATACAGTAGAAGAAGAATGGGTAGCTCTGAGGGATGAGGTAGTGAAGGCAGCAGAGGATCAAGTAGGTAAAAAGAAGAGCGTTAGTAGAAATCCTTGGGTAACAGAAGAATTATTGAATCTAATTGATGAAAGGAGAAAATATAAAAATGCAGTAAATGAAGCAGGCAAAAAGGAATACAATCGTCTCAAAAATGAGATCGACAGGAAGTGCAAAATGGCTAAGCAGGGATGGCTAGAGGACAAATGTAAGGATGTAGAGGCTTATCCCACTAGGGGTAAGATAGATACTGCCTACAGGAAAATTAAAGAGACCTTTGGAGATAAGAGACCCACATGTATGAACATCAAGAGCTCAGATGGAAACCCAGTTCTAAGCAAAGAAGGGGAGCAGAAAGGTGGAAGGAGTATATAGAGGGTCTATACAAGGGCGATGCACTAGAGGACAATATTATGGAAATGGAAGAGGATGTAGATGAAGATGAAATGGGAGATACGATATTGCGTGAAGAGTTTGACAGAGCACTGAAGGACCTGAGTCGAAACACGGCCCCCGGAGTAGACAACATTCCATTGGAACTACTGACGGCCTTGGGAGAGCCAGTCCTGACAAAACTCTACCATCTGGTGAGCAAGATGTATGAGACAGGCGAAATACCCTCAGACTTCAAGAAGAATATAATAATTCCAATCCCAAAGAAAGCAGGTGTTGACAGATGTGAAAATTACCGAACAATCAGTTTAATAAGCCACAGCTGCAAAGTACTAACACGAATTCTTTACAGACGAATGGAAAAACTAGTAGAAGCCGACCTCGGGGAAGATCAGTTTGGATTCCGTAGAAATACTGGAACACGTGAGGCAATACTGACCTTACGACTTACCTTAGAAGAAAGATCAAGGAAAGGCAAACCTACGTTTCTAGCATTTGTAGACTTAGAGAAAGCTTTTGACAATGTTGACTGGAATACTCTCTTTCAAATTCTGAAGGTGGCAGGGGTAAAATACAGGGAGCGAAAGGCTATTTACAACTTGTACAGAAACCAGATGGCAGTTATAAGAGTTGAGGGACATGAAAGGGAAGCAGTGGTTGGGATGGGAGTAAGACAGGGTTGTAGCCTCTCCCTGATGTTATTCAATCTCTATATTGAGCAAGCAGTAAAGGAAACAAAAGAAAAATTTGGAGTGGGTTGGTTGGTTGGTTGGTTTGGGGAAGGAGACCAGACAGCGTGGTCATCGGTCTCATCGGATTAGGGAAGGATTGGGAAGGAAGTCGGCCGTGCCCTTTCAGAGGAACCATCCCGGCATTTGCCTGGAGTGATTTAGGGAAATCACGGAAAACCTAAATCAGGACGGCCGGACGCGGGATTGAACCGTCGTCCTCCCGAATGCGAGTCCAGTGTCTAACCACTGCGCCACCCCGCTCGGTTTGGAGTGGGTATTAAAATCCAAGGAGAAGAAATAAAAACTTTGAGGTTCGCCGATGACATTGTAATTCTGTCAGAGACAGCAAGGGACTTGGAAGAGCAGTTGAACGGAATGGATGGTGTCTTGAAGGGAGGATATAAGATGAACATCAACAAAAGCAAAACGAGGATAATGGAATGTAGTCGAGTTAAGTCGGGTGATGCTGAGGGTATTAGATTAGGAAATGAGACACTTAAACTAGTAAAGGAGTTTTGCTATTTGGGGAGCAAAATAACTGATGATGGACGAAGTAGAGAGGATATAAAATGCAGACTGGCAATGGCAAGGAAAGCGTTTCTGAAGAAGAGAAATTTGTTGACATCGACTATAGATTTAAGTGTCAGGAAGTTATTTCTGAAAGTATTTGTATGGAGTGTAGCCATGTATGGAAGTGAAACATGGACGGTAAACAGTTTGGACAAGAAGAGAATAGAAGCTTTTGAAATGTGGTGCTACAGAAGAATGCTGAAGATTAGACGGGTAGATCACATAACTAATGAGGAAGTATTGAATAGGATTGGGGAGAAGAGAAGTTTGTGGTACAACTTGACCAGAAGAAGGGATCGGTTTGTAGGACATGTTCTGAGGCATCAAGGGATCACCAATTTAGTATTGGAGGGCAGCGTGGAGGGTAAAAATCATGGGGGGAGACCAAGAGATGAATACACTAAACAGATTCAGAAGGATGTAGGTTGCAGTAGGTACTGGGAGATGAAGAAGCTTGCACAGGATAGAGTAGCATGGAGAGCTGCATCAAATCAGTCTCAGGACTGAAGACCACAACAACAACAACAACAACACCATTATTGATATCGATACCACAATCTCAGAATTCTTTATATGTTATTTGACGGAGAAATAATGAGCCGACTGAAGATAGAGAAACTTCTTCGAAAAACGTTTGGTTATTGATATAACAAGGATTTGCGTTTGCTCAAGGCAAAACAACATTTCCATAATATATAGTAAGATGCAAACACGGGCAAAAAAGGGAGCTTCTACCACAAGATGAATATGTTGAATGGATTTGGAAGTATCTGTGGAACAATTAAAATAATTTTAAAGCACAAAATACGGAATCAGATAACACTGACATTCTGTAAGACAGTCACACTGACAGTCCTATTACCATACAAGGAAGTGAATTATGGGTATTCAATAAAAGACAAGAAAAACAAATACAAGTAATAGAAATGAGATTTACTAGAGCGGCGAAGGGGCGTAAAAGATTAGATGAAATACGAAATGTAGATATTCGAAAGGAGTTGAAAATTTGGATTGTGGAAGGAAAACTGAACGAAAACAGAAAGAAATGGAATGATCATCTACAAAGAATGTATCCAGAGAGACTATCACATCAGATGAAGAACTTTTAAGCTACAATGTAAAACAGATCCGGGCGGACCGAGAAAAAGACGGGAATCGTAATAGATCACACTTGGTCTAAAACTGAAAGTGCAGCGCAAAAGACGAAGAAGCTTCGTATGGGCCATGCTGTCCTGATAAACGCGAAAAATTTCCGATGAATTTGTGGATCAAGTTGGTAAACTGAAGTTCCTAGGGTGCAAAGTAACATGATATGTAACCAAGAATGCTTTAGGAGAGCGTGTGAACTTGAGCCAGTCGCAGCCTTTTTTCTTCCAAAACCTCTTCATTAGTTCACTGTGTTTTTTCCTCATTTCACCCGACAGTTTTTTTTTCCCTTTTGTTCAAATTTATTATTTTTCTTCAGAATTGTCTTATCCCCTCAACTTCTCCTTCTGAAAATTTCAATAGTGCACGTCGTCTTATGTTTCTTTCACCCAATTAGTGTTTAATTTGTTGCATCAATGACAACGCTAAAAACCTTCTCTGTGAATCCGTTTCCATCCATCCTGCACATGTGTTCGTAGACCTCAGGCGTCTTTTCTTAAATTTAGCTGTGATGTTGTCAGTGTGTTCGTAGAGTTCCTTTATTGGTTGTCTGACCCAAGTTCCAAACACGTGGAATAGAGCAGCACATTTTTCTAAGAATTTTTCTTTCTTGTGTCTCTGTGTCATGAATTTTGGTCATCCCTCTAGTTGCCGTGGTTTTGGCCCACAGAAGGATTAGCTGGGCGAACAAACGCTGACCAGCAGCCGCTGGACACCAGCTCGGTTGCTGGTGGATCATATTGGTGTCAAAAGACGGCATCGTACTTTTGATCTCCTTTGGGAAACTAGTAAAGCATCTGGGATTCGAGAGCCGAAGTGGCCGATATTGAGTGTAGTGTACCTTCTAGAATGCTTGAGAATGTTGTAGCATGTTTGGACTGTTGCAAAATGATCCAGAAACGTCGACAACGTTCTAGAATATTCAAGAATCTTTCAAAAAGTTGGAGAACGTTCTATAATCTTCTACAATATTCTAGTATTTCGAGAAGGTTCTCCAGTGTCCCACTTTCCTTTTGCGGTGGGGGTACATTACAACTCAGACATATGGGGAGATGCATATGTCAGTATCCGTTTGGAAAGCGATTAAAGTGGATCAAGAAAAAGTGACAGAAAGTGAAACTAAATTGCTCATGTGATGAATTAAGCGGAATTTTAGTGTGCTAAGTAATATTAACATTTAACAGGATGCCAAAAGCATAAAATAGAAGGAGAACGTCCCTGTTATGAACTGAAAGAAGGACAGAGGAAGGTCAGCGAAAAAATGAAACAGATGAAGAGCCAGATGTAGGTTTAGCTTCACAACGAAAGAGGATGTATAGACTGAGAGAAAGCGTAAGAGAAGAAAACAACGAGATGAAATAAGAGAAGAGGAGCGCATGAGAAATTCGAAAGTGGACATAGAGGAACTGACGGAGATATTACGAAATGATGTATAGCTACGGTGAGTGGAATTCGTGAAATCCTCTGACCGCAAGTGCGTGAACAAAACACTAGTGTATGAGGAGTGCAAATCAGAAGAAGCAGAGATCACAGCTTGACAGGTGGAACATTCCGCTGTGATCACACTAAGCACTACAACAAACACAAATACGTTGTCACTGGCAAATTGGATCAGGTGTGCTCTGCGGTGCCAAGAAATTCCGAAGAGAAACATCAGCAATGTGTTGCTAGATGAAGCGAAGCGGGTCCTTTTCAGTTAATACAGTAACTAAAACAAAGTCAGCTTTTGCGAGAGAAGTGTTTTACTGACGGAAGAGTATTTTCTGTGGCCTGCTGAATAAATCAGTAGTAATTAGTACTGTTGGTATTGAAAAGCAGTTCGGATCACTAAAACTAAATAAGCTCATAGGGCTCCATGGAGTCCCTGTCAAATTCTAGACGTAATTTGGTTGTGAATCAGTTTCGCTCTGAACCATGTGAGGTTCCAGAAATTGTCGTTTGTGATCTCCCTTGCTTTTGCATTTATGGTACTAATTTACCTACACTTAATGCCAGAAGTCCACTTTTCTGAAAGACGTAGTGCTATAAGAATATTATTTCAGTGTAACAGAAATTCCTATAATCATTCATATATCTCATATGTCGATCATGCATTTATGAGTATTCAGTACGTATTGTTTGTGGAAAAACAGTCATGTTTAATTTGTAACTATCTTTTGTCATGTAGACCGTAAATTAGAAAAATTTGGTGATGAAAAAAAAATTTTTAGCAGAGCGTGGTTTCGATCCACGGACCTCTGGGTTATGGGCCCAGCACGCTTCCACTGCGCCACTCTGCTTCGTGCAGCCACAGGGCGTCTAAACTGCTTTTATCACACAGTGGCATTGTATGTCTGATTTAATGTGTGTTTATTACATTTTGGCGACTTCATGTATACTGAGGTTTTCATAGTTGCACCGTTTAATTTCATCATATCTTCATGCCCACGTTGATCACAAAAAAGCAGAAATCTTTTGCTAGTTGAACATTATCAAGCTAGGAAGCTGCAGTGACAAATAATTATTCAGTTACGGCTGCTGACTTACAAAATCGTGTTGTTATTATCTCCTTTTTATGCATTATCTAGACCTTTCGCTCTAATTAAAAGGCATAAAAATGTAAATAGTTGCTTGGAATTTGTGGGAAATACTATAGCATCAGAAGTTGGATGAAGCCTATCGCACCGCAAAGACGTTCTTAAATATTTAGCACTAAATGAGACAGACT
This sequence comes from Schistocerca americana, assembly GCF_021461395.2. Classification (NCBI taxonomy): domain Eukaryota; kingdom Metazoa; phylum Arthropoda; class Insecta; order Orthoptera; family Acrididae; genus Schistocerca; species Schistocerca americana. The sequence goes on from NC_060127.1 coordinate 202,809,934, forward strand.
ATCGATAACCGTAATTCAGATCACGTATCAGTCACGCGCATGTGGTACTCAACAGTATTACTATTTTCAGATCAAAATTGCTCCCCTACTTTCTGTCTGTGAACAACAGTTGTTTTTCTTTTCGATTAGAGGACGAGACAAGTTTGAATGCATGTATGTTTTTTTCCGTGTGTAGAAATAGAAATGCGGTTAAAATCTAGTGTATGAAATATTTGCAGAAATGCACTCTCCAGTATACTGCCGAACCACACAGATAACTACACCTTAAGTCAGGTAACCAATGAACCAAATCGGTTACTGTTGCACCTTTCTCGATATGTTACCGAGCCTGTATCATTTACTTTTGTGAAACATACACGTGGTGAGTAAAATTGTGTTTGTCGTAGCGTGGCTTTTCCGAGGCGTGGCTCATGTTGTAAGGCATAAAAATGATGTATATTACGGCACAATAATATTTCCCATTATATATGCCCGACGCGTCAGTCGGCCTCTGCCATCGTAACGAAAACGTCGGCGCTCGGCAATGTGGAACTCGGACGTGCCACAACTGAGTTGATTTCCTTGAAAAGCACAAGCATAAATCGTGAACTGAAATTGAGGGTAGTAAATCAAAAGCTGAAATGCTTAACTCCGTTTTCAAATGTTCCTTTACAAAGGAAAATCGAGGATAATTTGCCTGATTTAATCCTCCTATCCCTAAAAAGTATTAGTGTCAGTGGTATCGAAAAACAGCTGAAATCTTTAAAACAGAACAAAGCTCCAGCCCCCGATGGAATCCCTGTCAGATTCTGTATTGAATTTGTGGTTGGGTTAGCCCTTATTCTAACAATAATCCATCGTAGACCCATCGAACAAAAAAAAGTGCCCACTTCTTGGAAAGAAGGCACAGGTCACACCCGTATACAAGAAGTGTAGTAGAAGTGACCCACAAAACGACGTCCAGTATCCTTCACATCGATTTGTTGTAGAATCTTACAACACATTCTGAGCTCAAACATAATGATGAATCTTGAACATCATGATCTTCTCAGTGCCATCCAGCATGGATTTCGAAAAGCCTCGCACTTCTCTCATATGATACGCTGAAAGCTTTGGATCAAGGCAACCAGGTAGATGCAGTGTTTCGTGATTACCGAGAAGCATTTGATTCAGTACTATAGCTATGCTGCATCAAGTGATATTTGTGACTGGATTGAAGACTTTTTGATAGGGAGGACGCAGAATGTTATCTTGGATGGAGAGTCACCATCAGATGTCGAAGTAACTTCCGGTGTGCCCCCCCCCCCCCCTCCCCTGTGTTGGAACTCTTGCTATTATTCATATTGTACATTGATGGCTTCGCAAACAATATTAATAGTAAAATCAGGCTTTCCGCAGATGATGCAGTTATCTATATAGAGGTACTATCTGAAAGAAGCTGCATAAATATTCAGTCAGATCTTGATAGGAAGTCAACGTGACGCAGAGATCGGCAACTTGCTCTAAATATTCAGAAACGTAAAATTTTGTGCTTCACAAAACGAAAGAACATAGAATCCTATGACTAAAATATCAGTGAGTCACTGTTGGAATCGGCCAACTCATACAAATACTTGGGTGTAACACTTTGTAAGGATGTTAAATGGAATGGTCACTCAGTCTGCAAGCGAAATAGCTTACAACTCACTCGTGCGACCTGTTCTAGAATATTGCTCAACTGCGTGGAACTGTACCAGATAGGACTGACACAGTATATTGAACGTATACGTACCAGATAGGACTAACACAGTGTACTGAACATATACAGAGAAGGGCAGTAAAAACGGTCACAGGTCTGTTTAATCCGTGGGAGAGTATCACGGAGATACCGAAAGAACTGAACTGGAAGCCTGTTGAAGATAGACGTCGACTATTCCGAGAAAGCCTTTTACCGAAGTTTCAAGAGCCGGCTATAAATAATGATTCTAGGAGCATACTACAATCCGCTACGTATCGCTCACGTAGTGATTGTGAGGATAAGACTAGGATAATGGAACAGGAAACAACCCTAGCAACTGCTACAATGCAAACGAAATAAAGCAATCGTTTAGTGATTACTGATTGAAAGATTCCATGGTCTCACGTGTGTGGGGTGAAAAAGCATGTACGCTCATTGGATAGATGACCTCATGCTACTTGCCAGTTCTGAAAACTGCTACAATAAAAATAAACATTCTTCCTTACTGTCTTGACATCGTGATCTTCAGTTTCGTCTGCTATGATGGCCAGCGAGGTATCTGGCAGGAATTTCATTTCTCAATGTACCGCATTGTGCCTTAATGTACCCTTACATCCTCCACCATATTCCCTGTCCTTTCTGCCATTTATTTGCAGTTCTTTGCGGAAATTCGTTCGGAGAGAACTGAATTCCTCCCGGTCTCGGCAGGAATTGCCGTTATTGGGCAATACTATAATTACAGTGTGTAAGAGCCGGCCGGTGTGGCCGTGCGGTTCTAGGCGCTTCAGTCTGGAACCGCATGACCGCTACGGTCGCAGGTTCGAATCCTGCCTCGGGCATGGATGTGTGTGATGTCCTTAGGTTAGTTAGGTTTAATTAGTTCTAAGTTCTAGGGGACTAATGACCTCAGCCGTTGAGTCTCATAGTGCTCAGAGCCATTTGAACCATTTTTTTCTAGGCGACTGATGACCTCAGAAGTTAAGTCGCATAGTGCTCAGAGCCATATGAACCATTTGAACAATGTGTAACAAAAGGTAAGACCAATCACTGACTTATTTGGAACAAAACGCGTCAATAAAATTTTTCCGTATTTGTCACCGTTTTGGAGCTTCCCTTAGCTTTCAGTTCCAGTCACGGTTAACGTTTCACATATTATTCATTTTATTTTATTCATTTAATTCCTGTAATAATTACATTAATACAAGTCATTGTAATCAGTTTGACTTAGTCCAATCGGACGAACACAACCTTCAGACACGCAGTCTGCAGGTTACCAGAACCCTGCTGACGTATAGTCATTGCCGAAAGAAGTCCATTGGTGCCAGTCGGGGGACCGTGCTGGTCAAGGAACCCGCCAGCTTCTTCCAATCCGTATAGCTGGGAGACTGTCGTCGAACCATTGTCGTATTAGTAATCGGAGATGCGCTGGAGCGCCATCTACTTGACATCAGAGCTGTTGCCTTGTCTGTAGGGGCATGTCATCCAGTAATGTTGACAGCACGCCTTCTAAGATATGCAATAAGTCAACAACCTTACCCCCTCCCCCAAATTATGTCCTCCCTTATGAATGGGCCAAACAGTGCACTACCGAGGATATCTGCCCACAAGTTAACACTGAATCTCATTTGGAATAAAATGGGACGAGTTGCACGAAGATTCGCGTCAGCATTGATGTGTAAATTGTTTCTGTTCTTAACACCATTTCTTGTGGACCTGACTCGTTAGTCCGTAAGACGTGGTCCGCGAAGTTGGGCTGTAATCGTCTATAGTAAGCACTGACGAGTCCACGATCTTGTGGCTTCAGTTGTTGCACAGAGTTCTGATGGTACAGATGAAGACGTTGCCGGTGAAGTACTGGCTAAACAGATGAGTGAGGGAGTCCAACAAGTCGCGCAAGGTGTCTCGCACCGACAGATGGACGTGTTTGTACAATCTCAAAAATTTCTTCTTCACGACCTGGGGCTTGTCCCTTGATGCGTAGCATTCCTGTATCTCCCATGCATAGGTAAAGTGCTTGAAATATCCATCTCTTTCGATGGAGTCGTTGCAGAAAACTCTCTCCATGTTCTCTTTCACCCTTGTTGCATTACCATTGCAGAAACCATAAGTGAAGTGGATGTACCGATATTCCTCATTAGTTAGCATTGTGGACGTTCACCACGGACTTCACCTTTGCAATTAACCACTTCAGCAGTCTTGTCCACACAATGCTTAACAAAAGAAACACCAAATGCTGTACTTAGCTACAGAATCGTACACAAATGGCAGCTAAAGAAAGTCACACAACGGCCAGCAACGTGTGACGTGCAAAATGTCATGTAAAAATAACATTTTGTGCACAGAGAAAATATAAGAATATTGACATTTTATGCTGCAAATAACGTCCTCTATCATCTCCTCTAGTATTGATCTTACCTTTTGATACAACCATGTGAGGACCCCTTCAGATCGTCACTAAAGCATCTCTTTCGATGGAAAATGCCCAAATTACTATTCCTTATGCAGAACAATACAGTCTGGAAAAAGAAATACAAACAATCGGTACTAACAAAGTGCTATACAAGTACTGTACGGTCGAATAGTAAATCTTGCATTTACCGAGGAAACGTGTTGCCAGTCAGGTGATATTCCAGCTTGTATTCGTTACTCAGTATGTGATAACTAATTTGGTAAGAATGAAAATTAATGAGGAAAATTAATTTAATTTATTTATTATTATTATTGTTATGCTATCTCATACATAAACTCTACTTTTCTTTGTTTTCCATTCTCTGTTTGTTGGACTGGAGCGTACTGTTCGTGATCTGCCCATTAACAGGTGGGAGGGCCTTACCAGTTCCGGCATACGCCTTATAACCAAAGGAAACCTCACGAAAACCTGGGTTGGAACTGGGTGATCGGAACCATATTAATTTATTTCCCCTTCGCAGAGGATGTAATCCCACCCAAGAATTAAACAGTTTGTGAGTATGTGGGGCGCATAAATGTTACATATATGTAAATATTTTACGGAATGCAGTAAAGTATCGAGAACTTTCTATCATCCTACGGTATAATTCTGGCTGAAAACAAAAAAAAAAAAAGTTTGCTCTCGCAGCCAGAAGTATACCAAGTGCGGCGACTGTGGGACAGTCAGCTACTGTCTTAATAAATACTGGTAGTGTTCTTTACATGTGGTGCACTTTAACATGATGTTAAGTTGGGGGTTCATCTTGTACGACACAGCAACACAAGAGGCGGGGTAGGTTGTTGACACAGGTCACGCAAGACAACGTGGCCTCTGCGCGAAACACATTCCCATCCTGGAGACCGGGCAAGTCCATTCCTTCGTTCTGTAAGGGCTTCAGTTTACATAATATGTATCACCGCTGCGGATTCTACGTGCTATCTGTTCTTTGGGACATGTCCGAAAGAAGAGGCACCTCGCATTCTACACATAAATATGTATAATGAAAATAATGATCGACTTTTTACCGCAGGTCACTCGGTAACGGCATTCTGGCAGATCCGCAGTGAAAGCGAAAGAAATAAAAATTAACATAGCGTCGCAAAAGGGATGGACACTCCTTATAAATACGCCACATATACGTTGCTGGTCCTACGGAACATAAATCACAGTTTGTTGTACATAACATGTTCGGTCCAATTCCACTCGTAAGTACACGAAATAGCAAAGTCACAGTCTGTGTTTCGTGTTATACATCGCGTAAATTATTTTGGTTGGTCGCTTGTAATGCGTCATGATATAGCGGCTCTCTTGAAATTTCTTCTTTCTTCTACCGACAACTTCTACTCTTGCGCTCCTTCTCCTGCGTCGATTCCGAAGCAGTCCTCCTCTTTGAAGTTTTTAGCAAATTGTAGCAACAATAGTGCAGCAGCCATCTTCTAAAATGTTCCAAGCTCGACACGTATTCCTTCGGAAGTAATGACGTTCTCCGTCTCACAATTTGTGCCTCAGGTTTCTTCCAAGCCTTCTCCTCTTTCAACACATAAAATATTACTTTTCTCCACAATTTAATAAAATCTTTCATCGATTTCAACAGCGCTACCCACCGATCCACTTAATACTTCCACCATCCCACTTTGAACTACTATCCTTCCAGTTTGCACGTTCTCTTCTTCCAAACTTCGCCTTCCGACCAATACCATCTAGAAACACTTATCTTTACAAAACATGACTGCCTTTTCTATCAATAATTCGATTTATCACCAGCGTCCCTCTTAACACTGTTGGATCCATGCTTGAACTAACTCGCTCATCGATTGCCTCTCTTGCATTAGTAAGACTTTTACACAGATATAACTTTCCTTAGGGCCGAAGATTCCAGAAATAGGCAATATACACAGGTACAACGAGACTAATATTACAATTCAAAATAATCTATTAATTTACAAAACAATTTCACATCACATACTCACATACATACAAAATGACTAATAAATAAACTCCGCCCTAACTAGCCTTGGAAGGCCCAGTGGTACCGACCGGCCACCGTATCATCCTCAGGCGTCACTCGATGCTGATATGGAGGGGCATGTGGTAAGCACACCGCTCTCCTGGCCGTATGCCAGTTTACGAGACCGGAGCCGACAATTCTCAGTCGAGTAGCTCCTCAGTCTGCCTCACGAGGGCCGAGTGCAGCCCGCTTGCCAACAGCGCTCGGCAGACCGGATGGTCACCCATCCAAGTGCTAGCCCAGCCCGACAGTGCTTAAGTTTGGTGATCTGACGGGAACCGGTGTTGGCACAAAATGACTAAAGGAAATTTAAAAGAAATAAAACAAAGGAAACTTGCATATTTTTATAATGCTTCTTATAGAATATCAGGGCAACGGCGTTGCCGCAGTGGATACACCGGTTCCCGTAAGATCACCGAAGTTAAGCGCTGTTGGGCGTGGTCGCCACTTGGATGGGTGACCATCCAGCCGCCATGCGCTGTTGCCATTTTTCGGGGTGCACTCAGCCTTATGATGCCAATTGAGGAGCTACTCGACCGAATAGTAGCGGCTTCGGTCAAGAATACCATCATAACGACCGGGAGAGCGGTGTGCTGACCCCATGCCCCTCCTATCCGCATCCTCCTCTGAGGATGACACGGCGGTCGGATGGTCCCGGTAGGCCACTCGTGGCCTGACGACGGAGTGCTTTTTTTTTACAGAATATCACGTTACTGGGGGAGTCTCATAAGTATTAAAGAGGACTAAAATATGCCCTTTTTAAGTCGGTTGGTTTTTACGGGTATTTCTGCTGGAAATCTTTCTGTGGGTAAGGAAAATTAATTTATTTCTTATATTAATAATGCGAATGCTACTATAGAAGTGTACTGTTCATCGAAGTAGTACGCCCATTTCTTGTAGAGTTTTACACGTTACTCTGGAAGCCGACATACTGAGGCATGTTCTGGAACACTTGTTTTTTGGTGTGTCGGAACAGTGGCGTTGTATATCTTGGGCAGTATGATGGTTAATTTTTTTTCCTCTGTCTCTACAGATCCATACATGGTTGAGGGAATCCAAGAACGGTTATAACACTAGAAATATATGCAATCTAGACAGACAATGAAGCTTAGTCTGTCTGACGTAATTCGGATTTACTTCGTATCCACACAAATTTGCTACATTTGAATGAAAACAAGGTTGCCGCAATACAATGCTGACCTAGTGTGAGTGATGAACAGACACACACCAAAAGAAACTTGTTACCGTAAGTTCTAGAATGTGTATGTGAACTCTCCAACGAACAAAAACTCTGTACTCCAATTGCAAATAACTAGGGGGGGGGGCGAACTGCCCCACCTTGCATCCCTCTCCCCCCCCCCCCCTTGTAGACACCTGTGTTTACAGATCAATGTAGCCATAGACTATAGATAACATAGACTGCGCACGCACCAATCCTTCCTGTGTTGACGTTTGAAAGCAACATCAAAGTCACGTGACTCGGGACAGCAAGCTAAACTCTTCGCAGCAAGCCAAGTCTCTGATTTTACGTGCTATGCGAAGTGGAGCCGGCAGTTCTCATTCATACCTGAAATCAAGCATAGATTTTAACAATGAAATGGCTTGTCGTATTGCTACTAGCACAGTACAGTTAACCTAATTTTTCCGAAATTCCTATTATTAACGCGATGGTTATCGTTATTACAGGTGACCATTTCAAAAGTATTGAGAGTTCTTTTCACAAACGACAGACTTACTGATATTTGATGAATGCCTGTTTTGGATGCACTATCAGTCTTAATTCACCCCTTCCACAGTAATAGAAGACGAACTATTGGTTTGTCAGGCATCATTAGTTTTCTGACGATTCCTCGGCAATATGTATGAAATGTTTTATTACGCTTTTATAACAAATGAAATCTGTTTATGTCGATAACTTCTGATTGTTCCCATAACAAGCGTTTATATTTTATGACTTTTGCTTAGTCCAATCCAGATACCAAAACAATGGACATAATATATTAGAAAATATTTTATGGCATTCCTGTAGTGAGTTAGATATTAACTTTCTGTCATTTTAAAACGTTAGTCTTTCTTCGAGTTTTAGATTTAAGAATCAACATAAATCCTAACTTTCAAATCATGGAAATATCTCTGCAAGTATTTTAAAGTACCTAGTTCATTTTCACGTCTGAGATTTTCGTCAGCTTCCCTAATACGCAGGATACAAAACAAGACTTATCCTAACATATGTGAATATCAATATTTCTGCTTCTAGTAACAAACACAACATTTGGTCTGTAAAAAAATGTCATAAATTGTGCATCGTAAATGCGTAACCACATACTCAGCTTCTGCCCTGGATCACTTGACTTAGATTTTGGTTTCATAAAACGCAGAATATGTCATGTATGGTCTGTGGTATAAACGCTACTATTCACATTCTCTCTCTCTCTTTTTTTTTAATTGCTCCGTGTGAATACATTTGCCAGTCAGTTGTAAACATCAGAAATAACATTGGCAATTACTGCGCAAATAGCTCCGTCCATGAACATCGAACAAAAGCTAAGCTCAACTTACACCTACCAAGCAAAAAATAAACATAAAACTAAAAGCAGCATTTTCTACCAAAGAACAAAAGTGCGCAATAAATTACCAAAAGAGGTTAAAAAATTGTAAAAATACACTTATTTAAAAAGGCAGCTAAAAATTACCCGTTATGCAATACATTTCATACATTGAAGGATAACTTAGATAAAACATAGTAGAGGTTTAGCAAAAAAAAAGTTATACAAATAAATAATAATAATGATTATAAAACATCCAACATTCCACGTAACAACTTTTCACTATGTTTTTTTTTTTTTTACTTTTTTGTCCTTTTCTAGAAAAATGTACCCCCAAGCTATACATAGTACAATACTAACAGCTCTTCCTCTTTCTGAGCTCAACATCTCACTCATTATAGAGGGATGCTGACTCAGTTTTTCAGGATACCAAATGGGAAGTTGTAGTACAGAAAATGGCCCAGAAATCATCACCAGTGTGTGTGTGTTTCTGTGTGGAGTGAGTGAAGTGTTATGAAACAATGTGTATATAGTGTGTGCAGTGACTGATAGTGAAATATGAGTGAACAGTGTGGCATTACATTATTTAATAAGTTATTTGTAAAAAAGGTATTGTATATAAGGAGTAAATCTAATGATTGTCTCTAGAAGTCTGTAAATATATGTGTATACGAATTAGCTTATTTTAAATTGGTTTAAAACTTGTAAATACTTTGACATGTCCTATAACCTTGTAAGAAGAGATCTACGGATGAATACAGCGACTACTGCTACTACTAGTAGTAGTATGGCTTAGTGACCACTAGGAGCGCTGGTGTCGCAGTGTTGACAAAAACAAGCAGCAATGGCATGACTGTGTGTGTGTGTGTGTGTGTGTGTGTGTGTGTGTGTGCTGAACTGTCGACGTTGTACCTTGGCAGCGGGGAAGCCCGTGCCCAGGTAGCTTCGCACAGGAAAATTTACGACGGGCGTTTGTTTTCGAGGGAGTGGGACTTGCTACAAGAATGTAAACAGGCCGCGCCTACGTATACTTTACACGCAACGGCCACGTGGCGGCCATGTTCCATTCATCTCCAGCCGCGTGGAGGACTTGGCCCTTACGTCATTACAGTCTTAGGGGAGATCAGACCAAGGTTATTTGTGCATCAGCCACAGTGCAACGGCCGGCCGGAGTGGCCGAGCGGTTCTAGGCGCTACAGTCTGGGACCGCGCGACCGCTACGGTGACAGGTTCGAATCCTGGCTTGGGCATGGATGTGTGTGATGACCTTAGCTTAGTTAAGTTCAAGTAGTTCTAAGTTCTAGTGGACTGATGACCGCAGAAGTTAAGTCCCATAGTGCTCAGAGCCATTTGAACCATAGTGCAACGGAAGAAATATATGACATGGAAAACCTGGTCCTCGCGGGAAGAATGCGTTTGTTTTTTAAATGTGTATTTTCCACGCTAATTTCTATGAAAAGTTTTACTTTTGGTGGGAACATGTAAATGTACATTACTGTTACATATAATCGTGAGTGTCACCAGGACCAAATTATAGGGGGGATAGCTCAATAGATACGGTACAGATCACAAGAGCGGATTTAAACTGAGATCTCCTTAAAAAAAAGTTGAAAAAATTAGCACCTAAAATCACGCTTTGGAGAAAGGTGTTTTGTGACTACTGAGTATGAAAAATATTATGTAATATTAACATTGAAATTTATTGTCAGTGTTGTGACCGAATTATTGTTCCAGCATTTGCCAAAGTTGTGCTCGTATTAATTCTGCTGCCGCAAATCGCAACAAGCTGACCCACCTCTAGTTCGTAAAAGAATCCATTACACTCGACGACAGTTGGATTTTGTTTCCAAGGAACTGTTCCGGCTTCACTTAATGATGGCGTCAAAAAATTCGGCTTTTTTTCTTGTGATTGGCTGAAATGTGCTTCATGGTAGGAGTCTGACTGGGAATTTCATTCTGTAATTGCCCGGCATTTGGCGAAGTTAGCCGATTCCGTGATTCGCAATCTAATGTTATTTATGGACTTTCTGTGAGAAGTCTTGCGGAGAAAGCTTTTGACGACGTCGTTTTATATGGGCTATGTATGGTTTTAAATTTTACACCGACTCCCAAGCGTTTGCCAGTAGTTGATGTTACTAATTCTGTTGAACTGGCTTACTAATAAATCATGGTTGCAAAATACAAACACGAATTCTTTATAGGAGAACGGAAAAACTGGTAGAAGGCGCCCTCAAGGAAGATAAGTTTGGTTTCCGGAAAAATGTAAGAATACGCGAGGCAATACTGACCCTACGACTTATTTTAGAATAAAGTTAAGGAAAGGCAAACATATCTTTATGATATTTGTAGACTTGTAGAAGTCCTTTTACAATGTTGACTGGAATACTCTCTTTGATATGCTAAAGGTAGCAGGGGTAAAATACGCGGAGCGAAAGGCTATTTACAACTTGTACAGAACCCAGATAGCAATCATAAGTCGAGGGGCACAGTGGGTGAGAAGGGATTGACACAAGGTTGTAGCCTACCCCAGATGTTATTCAATCTGTACATTGAACAGGTAGTTAAGGAAACCAAAGAAAAATTTGGAGTAGGAATTAAAGTCCAGGGAAAATAAATAAAAACTTTGAGGTTGGCCGATGACATTGCAATTCTGTCAGAGATAGCAAACGACCTGGAATCGCACAATAACCCTGGGTTCAGCGTGGGGCGGCGGTGGGGTGGGTGGACTGCTGTGACCTGTTGTGGGGTTGTGAACCACTGAGGGCTACGGAGGGGACGAAGCCTCTCCGTCGTTTCTAGGACCCCGGTTCATACAATCCAATAGAAAATTTGATGTGATCTCTCTCCTCACTCGTGTTCTTCTGTCTGATTCGTTACACTTGATTGAGGTTAGGTTTAGTGCTGAATTAACGAGCCTATTTCAACATGTGTTGATTTCCACTTACTTTTTGTTCAATGACCAGTACTACGAGCAGACAAATGGAGTTGAGATGGAAAGCACGTTGTCACCTATTGTTGCCAATTTTTTAATGGAAGATTTCGAGGAACGTGCCTTGGATCGGCGGCTTTCAAACCTACGTGTTTTTTCAGCTATATAGACGATACGTTTGTCATTTGCCCTCATTGCACGGATCTGAACGACATTTTAGACCTGAATTCAATAGAGCCGAATATTCGTTTCACGGTGGAGGTGAAAAAGAATGGTTGTCTTCACTTTCTTGATGTGTTGGTTAGGGAGAAGGTGGATGGTACGTTGAGACACGCTGTTTATAGGAAACCTATGACTGTAGGCTGTCATTTCTTGACCATCCGGCTGTACCTGGTATCTTGGTTCATACGACTCACGTCAACTGAAGCTGAGTTAGCCCGTCTCGATGTCACCTTTCGGCAGGATGGTTATTCTGAAAGACAGCTGGGAACTGTGTTGCGCTATCGACCGACTGTGCGCCTGGTGAGCGATAATACCGAGGTGACACCAAAGTCTACTGCCTTTTTGCCTTACTCAGGCAGCATTTCGAACAGTATTGATCGTATTTTGTGGAAAAATGATATGGAGTGTATTTTTCGACCACCATCTAAGATCGGGGTCCTTTTAGGTTCCGTAAAAGATGGTCTTGGTTCGCGTAAGGCGCAGCAGCCTTCCGCATTACTTGTGGCTGTTGCATGTCATATATTGGTCGGTCTACCAGGAATGTGGAACACCGGTGTACTGATCATAAGCGGCACACACGCTTACAACAGCCGGGCAAATCTGTCATTACAGAACATTGTCTTGGCACCAGCCATCTTACATAATATAACAACACAGAAATTGAGGCATCTATTTCCAGCAATTGGGATAATGTTATTAAGGAATCTGTTGAAATTAAATTAGCAAGTAGCCTTATAAACAGATGTGCTGGTTTCTTCTGAAAATTCTGCATAGAATCCTGCTCACTCACTTGTCAAAAAAAGCAGAGGGACAGAGTTTATGCTACCTCACCCGGTGATTAGTAATTTCACTATCGATAGCTCCCGACATCGGCCATTTTTGGTGTGTAATGGCGCTAGCGTTCACAGTGTGTACGTGTGTGTGTGTGTGTGTGTGTGTGTGTGTGTGTGTGTGCGCGCGCGTCTCTCTCTCTCTCTCTCTCTGTGTATGTGTATGTGTGTGTGTGTGTTATCTTCACATCTTCACGGAGTGTGTGTGTGTGTGTGTGTATTTATTATTATTATAACGATCGTTCCCCTTTAGGAGAGCGATTGAACTTGAATTCATAATTTCATCTTCGGATGTTTTTCTTCTTTGCTTCCCAAAACCTCCTCGTCCTCTCAGAATGCTCCTTCTTCCGTTCCTCTGTCCATTTTTTACCAGGCTGACGCGATGTTCTTTCCCCAAACTTCACACTTGTGATTTTACACCGGCACTCGGTGCGATCTTCGAGATTTTTTATGTTGATCTGCTGTAGATCCCTCTGGACTTCTTTCAGCCATTCTGTGCCACATTTACTCCTTGTTATAATATTGAATAATTTCTTTGCTGTTCTGGAGTCTTCCATCCTGTAGATGTGTGTATAAAATTTGGCTCGGCGCTTTCTGATTTCATCTGTTACTATGCTGATCTTTCTATAGAGCTCGTTTTGTGGTCTCTTCATCCAAATGCCATTTTTGTTGATTGGACCGTAAATCTTCCAGAGAATTTTTCTTTCCTGCTTTTCTATTTCCTTAATTTTAGAATGACCATCAATCACCATTGTTTCAGCTGCATAGATTGCTTCTGGAAGAATCACTGTTGTATAGTGCCTTAATTTTGCGTCTGTCGAAATGCACTTCTTGTTGTAATGCGTCCATGTTAGCTTGTAGGCCTTCTGGAGCTTGGTGATTCTTTGTTCATTGGCAATTCGGTTTAATCCTGAGGTCTGTATAGTTTCACCGTGGTATTTAAAATGGCAGACTTGTGCAATTTTACCATATTTTGTTATTAAAGGGGATTTATTTTGGTTCAAAAATGGCTCTGAGCACTATGGGACTCAACTGCTGAGGTCATTAGTCCCCTAGAACTTAGAACTAGTTAAACCTAACTAACCTAAGGACATCACAAACATCCATGCCCGAGGCAGGATTCGAACCTGCGACCGTAGCGGTCTTGCGGTTCCAGACTGCAGCGCCTTTAACCGCACGGCCACTTCGGCCGGCGGATTTATTTTCTGGCTGCCTTTCCATATATTGGTTTTTTTTCATAAGGTATCTGTAGTCTGGTTTTTTTGTGAAATTTCATGTAGTTTTTCCACTGCGTGAATCGCTTCTGTTCTGTTATTGGTGATAATTGCAATATCGTCAGCGAAAGCAAGGCACTTGACTTTAATTCGGTTCTCTTTCTTGATACCAATTTGGATACCCTTTACGTGAGGTTCCCATTCCCTGATTATCTTTTCTACAACAATATTGAAAAGGATTGGGGATAGTCCGTCCCCCTGTCGGACTCCAGATTTGATTTCGAAGGGTTCTGATACTTCGCCCATGAATTTCACTTTGGCCGTTGTTCCTGTAAGTGTCTGTTCTGTGATTTTTCGTGTCTTTCGGTCGATTCCAAATTCTTCCATGATTTTAAACAGGGTTCCACGGTCCACTGAATCATATGCTTTCCTGAAGTCGATGAATGTAACTACTGTGTTTCTGCATTTACTCATTTGTAATATTGTCTTTAAGCACCAGATCTGTTCCGCACATGAGCGTCCTTTTCTGAATCCGGCCTGGTATTCACCAATTAGTGTATCTGCTTGGGATTCTATCCTGTTTAAAGCACTTTGGAAAGGATATTGTAAGCGACTGGGAGCAGGGAAATTCCTGTGTAATTGTTCATGTCTGTCTTGTCGCCCTTTTTGTGTAGCGGGTGAATTAGAGCCCATTTCCAGTCCTCTGGTATCTGCTCCGTTATCCATATGTCTGACATTATATGGTGTAATTTCTGCATAAGTATAGGATCGTTTAGTTTCCAGAACTCAGCAATGATCCCATCTTCTCCTGGTGCTTTGTTATTTTTCAACTGCTTGACTATCTCCATAATTTCTTCAAGATCCGGGGCATGTGAGTCTGGGTGTGTGAATACTGGAGAAGAGAAGACAAGTTTTTCTTGGGGTGGTTCGCAGTTGAGGAGGGAACTGAAATATTGGGCTAAGATTTTGCAGTTATTTTTCGTGTTGGTTTCCAACGAGCCATCGGGTTTCTTGAAGCACAAGCTAGGCGCTTGGTATCCCTGTAAGTTTTCTCTGAAAGTCTTATAAAATTTCTTGTATTATTTTTGATGAAATCCTGCTGGATTTCAGAGAGTCTGTTGTTGTCATATCCCCGTTTTTCTTTTCTAATTATTTTTGAGGTCTGTTTTTGGGTTTTAAGAAAGTTCTCCCAGTTTTCTTCAGTTTTGTGTCTGCTAAATTTTTTCCATGCAGTTATTCGGTTGTCAACTGCCTCATCACAGGTTGCATTCCACCAGCGATGTTTCCTGTTGCGAGGGGGTTGTCCTAATTTGAGGGCTTCCTGAATTTTCTCTGTTAGTTTCTTCCAGTCTGTTGATTTTTCCTGATTAATTTGCATGATGATTTTTTCTTTGTTCAGTTGCAGATATTCCGGATCTGGTTTGGTACTTTTGGGTGGCCTTTTTAGCATTCTGTTGGGTTGGAATTTTGTTTTTATTTGGAGAAGATGATGATCTGATTCAAAGACACCTTTGCGGGTTCTGATGTTTTGAATTTCTTTTATGTTTTCTTTGGAAATTGCGACATGGTCTTTTTGGTATTCACCTTGTCTAAGACTGGGTGATCTCCATGTGGTTAACTTATGTGCAGGTTTTTGAAACTGGGTACTCATTATTTTAAGTCCAAAGTTTCTGCAGAAGTCGATTAGTTTTTCACCATTCTTGTTGGTACGTTTGTGTTTGGTGTGGGGTCCAGTGGTATCTCTGAATTTTTTTTCCTTCCCTAATTGTGCATTAAAATCGCCTACTAAGATTTTCACATGGTGCTTAGGTACTTTATTTGTTGTTTCTTCTAGTGTTTCCCAGAAATTGTCCACTGTTTCAGGGTAGATTTTATTGTGGTGATTTGTGGGGGCGTGTACATTGATCAGAGTGTATGCTTTATTATATATATATATATCCCTCTGTGTGTGTGTGTGTGTGTGTGTGTGTGTGTGTGTGTCTCTTTCTGTCGAACGAGTCTCGTTTCAAATTGTATCGAACGGATGGACGTATACGGGTATGCAGACAACCTCAGGAATCCACACAGCGCTTGCTTGCTGCAGACTTGCCTTGAAAGTGGCAGGGTGCACTCCTGACGAAATTTCGGCAGTTGTCGTAGACGTCACGCGGTTTCATTCCAGTAAGTTATCTGAACATTGTATACACAGGGAGAAACTAAGGTATCAATTGAAATCTATTCCTTCTTTTTGAATCATCCTTGTATAGGCTGCTCTACGGACCTACAAGTCGTCCGGCACTTAAATTAGTATGACTGACGGATAGTCGTTTAAGGAATAACAGAGTGTAATCGTGCTAGGTGCCAGGAACTTTAGATATCACGTCTTGTGACACTGTTGCACATTATGTGAAACTATAATGAAGCGCCAAAGAAAGTGGTACAGGAATGCATATTCAAATACAGAAATATGTAAACAGACAGAACACGGCGCTGCGGTCGGCAACGCATGTATAAAACGAGTGTCTGACACAGTTGTCAAATCGGTTAATGCTGCTACAGTGACAGGTTATCAACATTTAAGTGAGTTTGAACGTGGTGTTATAGTCGGCGCACGAGCGATGGGACACAGCATCTCCGAGGTGGCGATGAAGTGGGGGTTTTCCCGTAAGAGCATTTCACGAGTGTATCGTGAATATCAAGAATCTGATAAAACATGAAATCCCTTGTTGATTTATGGACATCAAACCTCCATCGTCGCTGCGGCCGGAAAATATCCTGCAAGAACGGGAAAAGAGAATCGTTCAACGTGACAGAAGTGCAACCCTTCCGCAAATTGCTGCAGATTTCAATGCCGGACCATCAACAAGAGTCAGCGGGGCAACCATTCAACAGAACATCATCGATATGAGCTTTCGAAGCCGAAGGCTCATTCGTGTCCCTTGATGACTGCACGACTCGAAGCTTTACGCCTCGCTTGGGCACGTCTACACGACATCAGACTGTTGACGACTGGAAACATGTTGCCTGTTTGGACGAGTCTCGTTTCAAATTGTATTGAGCGGATGGACGTGTACGGTTATGCAGACAACCTCATGAGTCGATGGACCCCGTATGTCAGCAGGGGATTGTTGAAGGTGGTGGTGGCTCTGTAATGGTAGGGGCGTGTGCAGTTGAGTGATATGGGGCCCCTGATACGTCTAGAAACGACTCTGGCAGTTGACACGTAAGTAAGCATCCTGTCTGATCACCTCCCTCCATTCGTGTCCACTGTGCATTCCGACGGAGTTGGGCAATTGAGTAGGACAACGCGACACCCCACACGTCCACAATTGCTACAGGGTGGCTCCACGAACACTCTTCTGAGTTTAAACACTTCCTCTGGCCACCAAACTCGCCAGACATGAACATTATTGAGCATATCTGGGGTGCTTTGCAACGTGCTGTTCGGAAGAGACCTCCACCCACTCTTACTCTTTCGGATTTATAGACGGCCTTGTAGGATTCGTGGTCTCAATTCCCTCCAGCGCTACTTGGGAAATTAGTCGAGTCCATGCCACGTCGTGTTGCGGCACTTCTGCGTGTTCACGGGGGCCCTACACGATATTAGGCACGTGTAACAGTTTCTTTGGCACTTCAGTGTGTAACACAGCATATGCGTTGCAAAATCTGTAAGGGCCAGTCAGATGAAAACGAGACAAATGGAAAGAAGTAAGTAAAGTGTTTATTATTTCAGTAGTAATCCGCACAACTGTTAATACATTTATCCCACTGTGAGACAAGACCGGCAATGCCTTCACAGAAAAATGTTTGTTTTTGCCTGCGGAAGCGTGGTAGTACCCAGGCGCCTATAGGAAGTCCACGGCAACGAATTTCTTTGTTCAGGTCTCCAAAAATGTGGTAATCGCATGGGCAGAAACCAGGACTGCATGGAAGATGTGTACTGGGTTCCCAAAGAAACTTCTGCAGCGAAGTCCGAAAACCTTGGCAACATATGGGCCGATATTATGCTGCTACACGCTATTCAAGTACACTGCACAAGTTTTGCTGGGGAGCCCATCCGCAGCCTCCACACAGTCCCGAACCCTCCCCCCCCCCCTCCCCCATGCGATTTCCATATTTTTCGAGTCCTGCAAAAAGACATTCGCGGCCGTCGACTTGCTTCGGACGAAGAGGTGGGCGCCCGGATGCAACCGTGGTTCCGTGGACAACCACAAACATTTTTCCAAGAAGGCACTGACCGTTTTGTCTCACACAGGGAAAAGTGTCCTCACAGTTATGGTGATTAATTTTGAAATAAGAGGCATTTTGCTTTTTTATTCTGACTCTCTTTCATTCCACTGCCCCCTGTATTTGGAAAAGTCTGTTAAAATTCGTAACAATTAAGGTTATAGCGATGTTACGCTTCGCCATTATTACCGTGTCACGTACTGCTGTCATTTCTTCAGTTCCCATGTTGTTCATTACTACTTTCTTCTTCTTCTTCTTGTTTCGAGCGGGTCTACTATGGACCACGTTTGTTCAACTGTTGAGCTTTGATCTTTGCCCACCAGTGTCGCAACCTTTGCCTTCTTTTCTTCTGTCTAGGAGTTACCTTTAGCTACTACGGGGCTTTTTCTGAAATCCTCCCACTTCCTTCAGGGTATGTTTCATACACTGTTTGTTCGGGGATCAGTTATTCCCAGTTCTTTAATGTCCTTTGTCAGCCGAGTTCTGCGAACCTTTTTGTTTTGCCATAAGGTGAACAGACGGTTGGTCAATCTGTTTGGAGGCAATCTCGCAACATGGCTATAGAGACCTACCCTTCCTTTTCTTGCACAGCCAGAGAGCCTGTCAATATGTTCATAGAGCTCTGCCTTTTTAATTCCCCATCTTCTTCCACCGGGCCTAGGATCTTCCTGAGGATTCTACTCTCTCTGACTTCCAATTTCTCCATCAGATCTCTCCGGTTCATGGAAATACATTCCATGGCGGACTGGGCTTCTGGTCGTATGACTGATGCGTAGTGCTTAAGTTTCAGTTTGCGTGACAGGCATTTTTTTGTTGTAGGTGTTCATAGTCAGTCGATAGACTAGTTCCAACTTGTTGACTCTCATGGATAATGACGTTTCTTCTGATAAGTTGGGTTCAATCCATTCGCTGAGATTCTTAAGCTTCACAGTGCTTTTTATGTTTCGCTGGTATAATAACGTCTCTCTGTTGGCTTCTTTGATGTTGGTGAAGAGCTGTTTTCTCCAGCGACACTCGAAGACCCACTTTGGCTGCCTGATTTCTGAGCCAGTTTACCTGCATTGTTGCCATTTCAAGAGAATCAGCAAACAGTGCCATGTCATCTGCGAAAGCCAGGCAATCTACAGTCAGTCTTTCGTTCTTACGGCCCAGGTAGACACCACTATGAACACCCAAACTGGTCAGTTCCTTGCGCCATTCTCTCACAACCTTTTCAAAGACACAGTTGAAGAGAAGTGGGGAGAGTCCATCCCCTTGTCTCACTCCAGTTTTTATCTCGAAGCTTTCTGAGATCTCACCTCTAAATTTGACCTTGGAGTGGGTGCTGGTCGCCGGCCGCTGTGGCAGAGCGGTTCTAGGCGCTTCATTCCGGAACCACGCTGCTGCTACGGTCGCAGGTTCGAATTCTGCCTCGGGCATGGATGTGTGTGATGTCCTTAGGTTAGTTAGGTTTAAGTAGTTATAAATTCAAGGGGACTGATGACCTCAGAAGTTAAGTCGCATAGTGCTCAGAGCCATTTGAACCATTTGGGTGTTGGTCAAGTTTTCTAGAATGAGTCTGCGGTTTTTGTTGTCTAGTCTTGGTTCCTGGAGTATTTTGTTAAGCATTTCTCTATCAACGAAGTCGTAAGCCTTCGTGAAATCAAAAAAAGGTGACGACCACCTTGAGTTTCTCATCTTGGACTGTGCCAGTACAGTTCTAACGTTGAGGATCTGTTCAGTACAGGATCGGGTCTTCCTGAATTCTAAACTTTTGAGTGTGAACTTTGACTTCACTAAGTATTTTGTAATCCCTTAAACACGAAATTTTGTTTTAGCTTTAGCAATCACTAGAGACATCAATACACATGTTACTGATTGTTACGTGAATTACAGTCAATTCATTGTTAATCAGTCGAATTGCTTTACGACTGGCGAACGTGTCACTTCTTTCTATGATAGGTGATGATGATGGTGATGTTTGGTTTGGGGGGGGAGGGGGGGGGGGAGGGGCGCTCAATTGCGCGCTCATCAGCGCCCGTGCAAAGTCTCAATTTCTACACAGTCCATTTTCTTTTCACAATCCAATCTAGTCTCTCTCACAAATGATGATGATGATGATGAAATGATGAGGACAACACAAACACCCAGTCTCCATCAGAGAAAATCCCCAACCCAGCTGGGAATCGAACCCGGGAGCCCGTGATCCTGAGACAGCAACGTTGGTTTACGATAGAAATTTCACTAAAATGCAAATTTTAATTCGACTGGCCGCTCTAAATAAATCTTTGTAAATACATTTCTTTGCGCTCAGCCTTTATTAAGACGGGACAAACACACACACAACCATGCCCAAGGGAGGACTCGAAATTCCACCGGGACTCAGTTGTCAAGCTGTTGATCAGCTGTACGGTTTTCCACGTCGTTTCCTCCAATTTTCCCCAGAATTGATGTTTTTCTGACACATTAGCTGTGGTGCGCTGGTATCGTCCGATATGCGGGGTGTCAAAGCAAGGTTGGTACGTTGCAGTGCAACCACAAGTAAAGATGTTCGATACAGGCCGCACCGACAAATGAGGAACACCGACATCGAGAAGACGGCAAATGTTTTGCTTCGCCGCCGGCACCAATCTTCTACTTAAGGGCGGCCACTGGGCCACACTGCCCTCTCCTGGATCGTCGACTAAGGCAACGGGATTGTTTTCTAGTAGACCAGCTGAGTGATCCACGTATTAGGCATAACACTATGTGAAACTGTCAAGTGTGTGAGTGAGAGGCTTGTATTTCGTCTGTATCAAGTGTGAGATAGTTGTAAACACTCGTGACATTCCTGTGGCAATGGATTATACGAAGTTAAGTGATTCGTCTTATCTATGTGGTAATAAAGTCACATCAAAAAACCACAGCACCAAAAAATAATTAATGTAGAGTAATTAAATTTCGGGAATACGTTTGTTTAGGTAACATCTGTAAGTGCTTCTCATTGCAACATTACTGGTTAATGTGAGAGCGAGATATGCCACTGCAAATATGAAATGTTGCTACGTTAATAACCGGTGTAACCGCCACACGGTTGAATGCAAGCATCCAAACGTACACGCATTTTGTTGTAAGCTTCCGGATGTCAGTGTGTGAGATGGATTTCCTTGCTTGTTGCTCTTGGTCGGTCAATACAGAGACGATTAAAGCTGTTTGTGGATGACGCTGAAGTTGTTGTCCGATGATGCCTCATAACCGAGCAGGCCGGGGCAACATGTCGACGCCGTATAGGGCATGTTCGATTACAACAGTGGGACGTGGAAGAGCGTTATCCTGTTGGAAAGCAGCTCGCGGAACGCTTTTTATGAATGGCAGCACAACAGGTCGACGACGATTGACATACAAATTTGCAGTCAGGGTGCGTGGGATATACAGGAGAGTGCTCCTACTGTAAGAAACAATCGCGTTCGAGACCATAACTGCACGTGTAGGTGCAGTGTGGCTAGCACGGAGACGGGTTCGTTGCAGGCCAGGCGGTGGTTTGGAGTCAGTGGAATACACGCTATGGGCGGTCTGGCTCGGAGCTGCCCTTGAAGTACCGGTAACCGGTTTGTAACAGTTCGTTGTGTCACTGTAGTGGCAATACGACGCGACAGAGCCATACGCCGAACACTATGGCCATCCGTGTCCGTGTGGAGGCCTGTCTTCTTGCGGCCGTACACTCTCCTGACCACCACAGCCAGCAGTCGAGTACAGTGCCTGCATCCGTGCCAACTCCTTCTGCAGTATCGCAGAAGGAACATCCAGCTTCTCGTAGCCCTTTCTGCACCACCTTGTTCAAATTAAGATGTTGGGAATGGTGTCTTCGTCGTCTTAAAGGCATTCTCCACTAACGTCAACGCACGACGTCCTGTCTCGAAGGTAACTAATGCTCACAACCGTTACTTCGTTTATTTAAAGCAAACCGTGATTCCCACCCTGATACCGGCGCTAATACCGCCGCTCTCACGCGACTGGCGCGAAACTGAAACAGACGTCATCTTTCAGATGTACAAACATGTCTGCCAACCTTACTCTTCCTGGAGATAAAAAAAACCCACCGTTGTACCGACGAGTGTATTTTCGTCCAGTACAACATAAGGTACACTTAATGATGATGATGATGATGATGATGATGATGATGATGACCATGTTTGGTTCTCGAGGTGCTCAGCTGCGCGGTTATCAGAGCCCATGCAAATTCCCAACCTTTGCTCAGTCCACTGTCATGAGTGGTGATGAAATGATGTGGACAGCACAAACACTCAGTCATCTCGAGGTAGATGATAATCCCTGACCCCGTCGGGAATCGAGCCCGGGACCCTGTCCTCGGGAAGCATGAACGCGACCGCGAGAGCATGAGCTGCGGACGTACGCTTAATGACTGTTGATTATAGGTATACTGGAAGAAGTGGGAAGGTTGCAATCTACTGTGCGGAAGTAAGTAACACGGCATATTAGACAGTGTATCCACAGGATGCGGCACGTAGAACCGGTCCGTAAAGTAAGTTGACACTCCTCTTCTGTCAAGTTAGAACAAAACTCCTCCAGGATTCCCAAAAACACGTCACTGTTCACTGTCGTCTCCAGGAATATGGGCCCCATGTCACGTGCGGCGTAAATGGCACACCAGACACCAATCTTTCGTTCATGCAAGGCTACCTGGTGGATCGCACGTGGATTTTCTGTCGACCAATACCGGTTCTTTTGGGAATTTACGTACCCAGACAGGTGGAACTAAGCCCGTTACTCATGATGACCCTTGTATTGTATGTCAACTGGGGGCCTAGAACCGACGGAGAGGCTCACTCCCCACCGCAGTGGTCCGCAACCCCACGACGACTACCGCAGTCCACTTCACCCCTCCGCCGCCCCACACAGAACCCAGGGTTATTGTGCGGTTCGGCCCCCGGTGGGCCCCCCTAGGGAACGTGTCACACCAGATGAGTGTAACCCCTCTGTTTGCGTGGTAGAGTAATGGTGGTGTACGCGTTCGTGGAGAACTTGTTTGCACAGCAGTCGCCGACATAGTGTAGCTGAGGCAGAATAACGGGAACCAGCCCGCATTCGCCGAGGCAGATGGAAAACCGCCTAAAAACCATCCGCAGACTGGCCAGCACACCCGACCTCCGCACAAGTCCGCCGGGCGCTCCGCCGCGCTCCGGAAAGCCATGCGCTAGACCGCTCGGCTAACCGGGCTGTCCTATGATGCGCCTTAGTGAGTCCAAG
Source organism: Schistocerca americana (assembly GCF_021461395.2). Lineage (NCBI taxonomy): Eukaryota > Metazoa > Arthropoda > Insecta > Orthoptera > Acrididae > Schistocerca > Schistocerca americana. The sequence goes on from NC_060127.1 coordinate 202,833,260, forward strand.
ACAGCACTGGCAACATTTCTCAACAGCCACGAACAGAGGTGCGCTCTCTTCTGCAGGCCAGGCTCCTTCAGTTCTTGCACAACACTTATCCAGAACGGTTTCAGCTTCAGTCACATTAAAACACGCCTGCAAAATCTCTCACTCGCATGAAGCTCCTGACTCAGTCTCCTGGTTGACTTACGAGGACTTCTTGTGATTATCTCCTGAACCTGCCTCTTTAATTCAGGAGTGCCGACAGGTGGAGGTCTGTTCCTCGGAGAGCATTCTGAACCGATCCACTACGCCGCCATTTTTCAGTCTATTTATGGTGAGCTTTGATGCCACAAAACGTCCTGACAATTTCTCCTGAAACAAATTCATTGTTTTCAGAAAAGATCCAGCGCGAATGAACGCTTCAACAATGGCAACATGCTCGGGTAACGAATAGGGCATTATCACACACTGACACTACGCTAATTTCACACAACGAGGCCTTTTTCTTGGCTGGTCTCGGAAGTTTCACTGGCTGCGGCTGCAGCTACCTCACCAACAACACGGTTCTGGGCAGTGTCGGTACACAGAGGAAATTGTTAGTTCGTTCGCAACTGTTTCCTCGGCGTTTATCGTTTTCCGTTATTATTGACGCAGTGCACATTAGCGTTGCGAACGATGGGCCGGTTTTACGTGCCGCATCCTGTACTAAAGTGACTGAATAGGTACTGGCAACGTCCTATCCTGTGTTAATGCTCGTTCTGTGGTCTCAGTTGGTGCGCGGGTCCCTAGGGGGGAACCAGAACTAGGCACTGTGAGCGAGGCTGTCCTGTGTACGCGTCTTGTCACAGTAGGGCGCAGACAGGGCCGGCCTCGCGTCTTATCAGCAGGCCCGCTTCCTCCGGGACAACACGCGGCGGTCCTGTCCGGCTGGAGCCACTTCCCTCGCGCCCCAGCTAACAGGTTTTGTTTGGTCTTACGTGAAGTCGGTGTTGTTGTTGTGGTCTCCAGTCCAGAGACTGGTCTGACTCACCTCTCCATGCTACTCTACCCTGTGCAAGCTTCTTCATCTCCGAGCAACCACTTCAACCTATATCCTTCTGAATATTCTTATTGTATTCATCCCTTGGTCTCCCTCTACGATTTTTACCCTCCACGCTTCCCTCCAGTACTAAATTGGTGCTCCCTTGATGCCTCCGAACGTGTCCTGGCAACCGATCTCTTCTTGTAGTCAAGTTGTGCCACAAGTTCCCTTTCTCCCCAGTTCTATTAAGTACCTCCTCATTAGTTACGTCATCTACCCATCTCATCTCAGAATCCATCTGTAGAACAACATTTCGATAGCTTCTATTCTCTTCTTGTCTAAACTATTTATCAACCATGTTTCACTTCTATACATGGGTACACTCCATACAAATACTTTCAGAAAAGATTTCCTAAGGCTTAAATCTATACTCGATGTTAACAGATTTCTCTTCTTCAGATACGCTTTCCTTGGCATTGTCACTCTACATTTTATACCAAAACTGATCTACATCCTTAAGTGTCTCATTTTCTAACCTAATTCCCTCAGCATCACCTGATTTAATTCGACTACATTCCATCATCCTCGTTTTGCTTTTGTTGATGTTCATCTTATATCCTCCTTTCAAGACGCTGTCCATTCCGTACAACTGCTCTTCCATATCCTTTGCTGTCTCTGTCATCGGCATACCTCAAACTTTTTATTTCTTCTCCATGGATTTTAATTCCTACTCCTCATTTTTCTTTTGTTTCCCTTACTGCTTCCACAATATACACATTGAATAATATTGTGGCTAGGCTGCAGCCCTGTCTCACTCGCTTCCCAATCACTGCTTCCCTTTAATGCCCCTCGACTCTTATAACTGCCATGGAGTATCTGTACAAATTGTAAATAGCCTTTCGCTCCCTGTATTTGATCCCTGCCACTTGCAGAATTTGAAAGAGAGTATTCCAGTCGTCTTTGTCAAAAGGTTTCTCTAAGTCTACAAATGCTACAAACGTAGCTTTGCCTTTCCTTAATCTACCTTCTAAGATAAGTCGTAGGATCATTACCGCCTCGTGTGTTCCAACGTTTCTACGGAATCCGAACTGATCTCCCCCCCCCCCCCCCCTGCAAGGTCGGCTTCTACCAGTTTTTCCATTCGTCTGTAAGGAATTTGTGTTACTATTATGCAACCATGACTTATTAAACTGATAGTTCGGTAATTTTCTCACCTGTCAACACCTTCTTTCTCTGCAATTGGAATTACTCCATTCTTCTCTAAGTCTGACAGTATTTCGCCTGTCTCATACACGTTGCTCACCACATGGTAGAGTTTTGTCATGTGTGGCTCTCCCAAGGCTATCAATAAAGTCGGCAAACGGTTCGAAAACCTCTACTCATTTTTTTTTTTTAATTTCTTTATTCAATCATTATTATGATACAATTTAACCTACTACCTAAATACATTAGTAGGTCCTATTTTTAACTATTACAATGTTCAATCTGCGGCTGTTGTTGTTGTTGTGGTCTTCAGTCCTGAGACTGGTTTGATGCAGCTCTCCATGCTACTCTGTCCTGTGCAAGCTTCTTCATCTCCCAGTACCTACTGCAACCTACATCCTTCTGAATCTGTTTAGTGTATTCACCTCTTGGTCTCCCTCTACGATTTTTACCCTCCACGCTGCCCTCCAATACTAAATTCGTGATCCCTTGATCCCTCAGAACACGTCCTACCAACCGATCCCTTCTTCTGGTCAAGTTGTGCCACAAACTTCTCTTCTCCCCCAATCCTATTCAGTACCTCATTAGTTATGTGATCTACCCATCTAATATTCAGCATTCTTCTGTAGCACCACATTTCGAAAGCTTCTATTCTTTTCTTGTCCAAACTGTTTATCGTCCATGTTTCACTTCCATACATGGCTACACTCCATACAAATACTTTCAGAAATGAATTCCTCACATTTAAATCTATACATGATGTTAACAAATTTCTCTTCTTCAGAAACGCTTTCCTTGCTATTGCCAGTCTACATTTTATATCCTCTCTACTTCGACCATCATCAGTTATTTTGTTCCTGAAACAGCAAAACTCCTTTACTACTTTAAGTGTCTCATTTCCTAATCTAATTCCCTCAGCATCACCCGACTTAATTCGACTACATTCCATTATCCTCGTTTTGCTTTTGTTGATATTCATCTTATATCCTCCTTTCAAGACACTGTCCATTCGATTGAACTGCTCTTCCAAGTCCTTTGCTGTCTCTGAGAGAATTACGATGTCATCGGCGAACCTCAAAGTTTTTATTTCTTCTCCATGGATTTTAATACCTACTCCACTTCAAAGCACAGTTTATATGTAATTCATGTCACACAGTCTCATACGGAACCTACATCCGCTTTCTTTTATATACTGTATATGATAAGATAGTGTCATCCCCCTTCCTTTCTGTGTGAAAGAATGAATGAGCAAATTTATTTCTATTTGCATCCTTGATGGTAGCAGACAAGCCTGTCTGTTAGAGAACAGTAGGACCGACGTCGGAACAGGTAGCTACGCTTTCTAGAAGCAAAGAGGTTTCTATTCTTAGTATGGCCCTGTCCATCGCTTGTCATGTTGGTATAGGAAGCTGCCTCTCTGATCACGCTCGGTAGGAGCCCAGGTCAGTCTGTCCGCGGCGAGCGTCTGAAGTGGTAAGATCTCCGGCTAAGCGCGTCTCTGCTAAGTCCGTAGGACAATGGATTTCTTAAGTTCAGCCTAACTGAAAATTTAATCACCTTTATTTCAGGTTTAGCTCTAAAATATGTAATGTTATCTCAAATTGCAACGCAGTGTAATTCGAGTGTGAAGTTCAGAATATATTCCGGTAGTTGCTTTGTCACTACTTTGTGAGTAAAGTGGAACCACGTGTTGATCAGTAACTCTAAGTAGCATCATCAATCTTCAATGCGAATGTGCGTGAGATTAGAACGTCTCGTCTTGACAATATTTTTCAATATAGCAACTTTTCTTTATGTTCAACAGACGTGGGGCGTACTTTGTGAGACCAGTACCACGTGCTTATACAATTGTTTTACCCATCAGGTTAATAGTAAGACGACAGTAACCAGTTCGAGGTTTTTCTTTTGTAAATTGCTTTTCGATCTAATTTATTTTAATTATCAAAATTATTATGGAGTTACACTCTTTGTGTAAATCAAGTTGACCACGTGAAGCATGTGGTGTAATCATCAAAATAGCCCTCAGCTATTCTTTTCGGGAAGATTTCACAGAGAGTTAGTGTGAATTTAGTATACTAGTGTGTGGTAATTCCATGACGGACAGGATTGCGCTACGAACGTAACTGCTTTGGGTGAAAATTGAATCGGTTGGTTGTGGTTAATTTTCTCTTGCATATGTTTCAACGTTCTTCGTGTGTTATTTTATGAATACAGTGTTGTATGCAGTCTCCCAATCTTGGCTCCATATTTGATGTGTTCCGTAAGATTACAAACTCACATTTTCACAATCCTAAATAAGGCAGCAGTTTAGTTATGAATCAAGTTTAATATGTTGAAATTTCAATGATCAATGTTAAAATAAAAGTTCAAATATAAACTGATTATGTCATTTGATTTAAATTATCTTTTATATATATATATCACCGGTTGTCGTATGACTATTAAAAGATTGTAATTAATGTTAGTCTGGTTGGGAATTTGGTCAGCTAGACTGGATACCTGGTGAAACAGTTGTGCAGTAATGCAAGTTTACTTCCCCAGACAGCTCACAGTTTTTAACCCGCTTTTATTGTCTATCAGCACCGCTTACACCACAAATTAAAGCAACAACGTTACACTGTGACTTATTAAACTGATAGTTCGGTAATTTTCACATCTGTCAACACCTGCTTTCTTTGGGATTGGAATTATTATGTTCTTCTTGACGTCTGCAGCTATTGTTATTTTTAACACTACAGGTTTCTACTGTGATCCTTCACCACAATGGGGATTATTCTACTATTATGTACTATGCTATTGTTTTGGTTTTACTGTGATTTTAGCTACTGTTAGATTAGGATACTACTTGTAACTAGTTACTAAGATACTATATCTGCAGCGTTACAGGTGTGCCAGAATAAGATACAAACCTAATTGTTGGCCTCTCCCACTGAGCTAATCCCAGTAGGAGTGCCCCAGGCACTGGGCTGGCCGATGGCTTGGTCGCTGCAGTTCTGTACTAATCTTATTATCCTAGTTCTGAACCTATAACTAGTCTTATATCTAATGTGATAGTCGGTGCGTTGTCAAGTCCGGTGGTGATGTACTGCCCCCCCAACCTAATCCGAAAACCTGGCGGGTTCCAGCCGTGAGGCGGCTGGCCAAGTCCAAGTCCCGGCGGAACAGGGAGGCTGTACAAGTCTGGTGTTTATTTATTGGTTGTTCCTTAGGTACTCTTTGAGGACTTTGCCTGAGATTGCGTCTGCTAGGTGGTTCAGGACGTTAAAAGTGTCCTCTTGCCTGAGCAAGTGGTGCGTATCGTTATTCGGCAGTTGTTCCCTAAATTGTTGTGCAACATAGTCGAAGAGGGGACACTCGTACACCACATGGTCTGGAGTGCCCTGCACTGCTCCACAGTCACACGCTGGTGTTGCCCTTTTCCCGGACCGACACAGATATGTCGGGTAGGGTCCGTGCCCAGTAAGAAACTACAGCAAGACTCTAGTGGGTTTGATGTATGTCAGTTTTAAGCGTTCCTGCATGTTTGGAAGTAGCTCGTGTCTTCTTCGGCCTGTCTCATCATTATTCCAAAGTTCCTGCCATAATTCAATTCCCCTTCTTTTAATACTTTGTTTATCCCCTACATATACCCCCATGATTTCTTCAATTTTTTCTCTTCTGTTCTTCTTTATCCAATACCAGGTGGCCTGTTCCCTAATTTTTATGTCTAATGGACATAACCTCATCAGTAGTAAAAGTGCCCCTCCCGGAGTTGTTCTGTATGCGCCTACTACTCTTCTTACGGCCACGGCAGGCATGACCCTCGTGAGCCTGTGTGCCCAGACCGCTGACCCGTACCCTACTGTGGATGTGAGGATGCTGCTGTGATACAATTTGATGGATCAGGTGGGAGATGGAATCTTTTGTGTCCTATTCCGATTAAATTGTTTAGTACTGTTACTGATCTCTGTGTTACCGTGTCAATGTGTGATGCGTAGTTCCTTCCACCTCTCGTCGACGATGACACCAAGGTACCGGGCTTCTCGCCGCCTGAGGACCGGTAGGCCGTTTATTCTGACTGTGGGATTTCTTAGTAGTTGACCTTTGAGCAACAGGTAGGTTGACTTGTTAGGTGCGATGGTCATTTTTGTTCTGTGACACCATGTGGTCAATATTGCTGTTGTTCTCTCTAGTTTTGGCTCTAACTCTTCGCGGCTACGGCCGCCGACCAGCAGGAGGAGGTCGTCTGCGTAGGCTATGACCTCTAGCACATCTTCACTGCTCTTCAGATCTTCTAAGAGTGGCTCCATATTTATATCCCAAAAGTGAGGCCCCAGGACAGATCCCTGAGGACACCCCTTGGTGATTTTCTTGCTGACTTTGCAGCTAGGGGCCGATAGCCAGACCTCCCTTTCTTCACAATAGCTCCTGAGACAGCCATATAGCGGCCCTGGACACTCTTTCTCCCGCAAGCAGGAGAAGAGCGAAGGCCACCACAGGTTGTCAAAGGCGCCACTGATGTCCACCATGATGCCGACAGTGTACTTGTGCGGGGCGGAGTCACAGACATCCGCAGCCAGGGCTATTGTGTCAGACGCCGATCGTCCTGTCCGAAAACCGAATCGTCTGTCACTCATCCCGCACAGGACTCGGTGTGCAGCCAGTCTGTCTGCTAGCAACCTCTCAAAAAGCTTGCCCAACCAGTCCAGTAAACATATAGGTCTGTACGACTTGGCTCCTTTGGGGTCTTTGTCTGGGCCTTTTTTGATTATAACTACCTTCGCCTTCATCCATATTGAGGGGAATGTCTCAAGCAGTAAACACTCATTGTACAGCTGAGTGAGAGGTGCCACCGGCCGGGGGGCGAGGTATTGTATCACTTCCGCAGTGATGCCGTCTGGGCCAGGAACTTTGCCTTTTTTAAGAGCCATGATTTGGGAGCCTACCTCTTCTTCGGAGAAGGGGTAAACCACTAGGTTGTTTTCGTAGACCCGTTGGTTCTCTCTCCTTATTCTTTGTCGTTCGTCAGAGTCATCTTCCTCTCTATCGTTAGGCAGCAGGGTACGGAGTAGGACCCCCGCAGTTTCCTGCCAGGTCTCCGTCATCCGGTCCCCGTCCCTGACGGTAGATAGCACCATGGACTATGGCGGGGGGGGGGGGGGGGGGGGAGGCTGCGACGGCCCTCCTCCTGGTTGGCACAGCTGCCTTCACCGCCCTAGTTATCGCTTTCGTTAGTTCTCTAGCATACTCTTCCACGTTATCATTACCCTCCAGCAATATAGGAATATCACACTCCCTCGCCAAGCAGTCCCAATCGGTTTTATTATAGTTGAGCTCTGTTTCCCACCCCATGTCCCAGTGGCACTCGCTGTCTCCGATGGTGAATGTTATTACATTATGGTCACTTGTGGTAATTGTGGTGTCAACGCCAGACGCCACACTTGCTAGGTGGTAGCCTTTAAATCGGCCGCGGTCCGTTAGTATACGCCGGACCCGCGTGTCGCCAATATCAGTGATTGCAGACCGAGCGCCGCCACACGCCAGGTCTAGAGAGACTTCCTAGCACTCGCCCCAGTTGTACAACCGACTTTGCTAGCGATGGTTCACTGACAAAATACGTTCTCATTTGCCGAGACGACAGTTAGCATAGCCTTCAGCTACGTCATTTGCTACGACCTAGCAAGGCGCCATTATCAGTTACTATTAATATTGTGAATCATGTAACGGCAAGACCGACGTCCACCATTAATGGATTAAAGTTAAGTATTCCACCAGCTACGTCCGTTTTTCTAAATTCTAATTTCCTTGTCCCGTTCCAGACCTCGCGCCAGCCTGCGTGAGCTAAAACGCGTGCCTTTCGGCTTCCTCTAATATTCCTGGGTTGGCTCTCCTGCCAACGCACAACAGTGATTTGGTCCCATACTGTCCAGTGCGATATGTTTGCTGCAAGGTTTGACGTTACAAGAGTAACGTCGATGTTTGTGCCCTGTCCTCCACCACCAGTGTAGGTGGGAGGGTTTCCCTGTTTGTTTGCGACCATTAGTTGTAGCGGCATGATTGTGTCGACAGCTTTTTCTCCTCGGTCATCCTGAGTACCACTAAACCACATGCGGGATTTTGCGTTAATGTCCGCTGTCACGAGAATTTTGCGCCCCCGCAACGCCGTGGCTATTTGAACGAGCATGTCCAGGAATTCATCTATACGTCTTCCGTACTGGAACTACATGTTAACCACGTAAAGTACTCCCTTTGATGAATGAAGCTCCACGACGTTGCAGTGGTCGTCTGAAAGTTGTGCTAGTACTGTGGCTCTCAGTGCTTTGTTTATGATTATGACCGCGGCTCTTGGTTCCGCTCCGCTATAGATCTGTTGCCAGTTGACTGCAGTGAACGGGATCCGCCCAGCCAAGGAGTATGGCTCCTGCAAACATAGTACGTCCAGACTCTTCTCCTCCACCACTCTCCGGAGTTCCCGCAGAACCAGTTTTCTATTGTGTGTGTTTATCTGTCCCACTTTTAACTGGCTCACGTGGGAAGTAAGTGTGAATGTGATATTCCGGCCAGTTTTTGTGCCAGTCGTCCGCTATTCTGCCGTTAGTGATGACAGATTGATTATACAATTCACTGAGGTCGAACTTTTCATTTCACCTTTCGAATACCTTCTTAACTAGGTCCCGCAGGGCTCCGAAGTCTGTGGGGAGATTCATTGTCTTAAGCTGTATTCCATCTACAGCCTCTTCTCATTTGCTCAGTCACCAAATTGGCCCTGAAACGGAAGATATGAGACACAGGTGCGAAATACTGAATTCAGCCTTCCGAAAATGTTTCACCGCGGAAGATAGTAACACTCGAGATAACCGATCTCAGAATTAAAAATAGAAAAGAAAAAGTCGCTTAGTATACGAAAGGTATCAGGACCATATGGCATACCTACAAGATTCTACAAAGAATATCAGAAACAACTTGCTCCCGTTGTAGAAGCAGTTCGCTTGCCTCGAACAAGTAGTAAACACAAAATTTCCGATTATTGGGCCAAATTTATTTAAATATTAATTAATTAAGCTGATAAAAAGACGCCACCTCAGAGATCATTCGATGATTTAATAAAATACCAATCCATGTATTTAATATACAATAATCAAGATAAATTTCATTGAAACATAATTAAGGGGATGTGCAAACTGACTGATTTTAGGGATCCTAACCAGGAAGTGGAATGGCGCTTAAGATGTAATAGAAACGATTTTAGCAATAATTAATATCTATGTCCTGATTAAAAGTAACACAAAGACAGATGTTAAGTTAAAAGACAGTTACTTGGAATGCTGGCGCGTGGATCTGAACATATGGTACATTATACAACGCAACAACTGGACCGACACGTGCGATGGTTGTCTGCTAAATTACTGGTTACGATTTATCAAGATCACATTCACCACGTTCACACTGGTCACTCACACAACGAAAGATAGAGTTTAGAAGAAACTTTCCCTAGTCCACACGAAAGCTCACTGGGTCAGACCGTGGCTGGTTTTAGCGGTCAATTTTAGAGAACAAAGCCCACTTCTGAAATTTCGTACAACTCAGTAATTTTGTAAATAAATTTACTAAACCTGAGTACACGTATTCCGCGAAGAAACAGGCTTCAGTTCGAACACGAGAGGCGTTTACGCCGAATTGGAGCCTGACGGTTTACAAAGAAACGGATGTGAAGCAGCAGTGTATGGGCTAACAAGTCCGTGGGAGTGAAAGACAAATTGTACGGTACAGTAAATAAAATTTAACACAAGCATTCCAGTATGAACACGATACATTCCTACATAATACACGAAACTAGCTAAAACACTACACCACATGCTGACACCGCTCATCCACGTCAAATTGCAGTTTTACAAAAGATCTCACCGAATAAAGAGAATTCTAATTAAATTAATGCCATTCCCCGACTGAAATAATTGGTGGGGCATGATTATAAATGTCACACGCCAGAGTGACTACCGGAAACTCAAACAAAGCTAACTGTTAGACATTTCAACTAAGCTGCCAGAGATACTGCTCAGAGCATCCTTACTCATGGGATTTGTAGGGAAGAGTAAAACTAACCTGCCCCACTGCCGGGATTCACACAGCAACCTGGAAGGGCTCAGAGAGCTTAAGCAGTTTCTGCCTCCACCAACCTCACAACGGATACTGACCAGTGGCCATCAATTCATCTCTGACACAAAGGTTGGCTAAAGTCCTCTGAATATTCAAGGAAACCTCCTGGCAACTAAGGAAATCTGAAGTGCCAGCTACAGACAAACCACTCCCTCATACTAGCAGGTGACAGTGGGGCCAGGAAAGATATGACATGAATATATGATAATGGAGACACAGAACATAGTTATGGATCTGAAATTGAAAAAGACATTCTCCTTTGGCATTGAAACGCCGCTGTAATATCACACACTCTGGTCCATCTTTATCTCTAGGTATAGTCATTGTGTATTGGGTATTGTGTATGAAACCGGGGACCTAGAAGCGACGGAGAGGCTTCGTCCCGCCGTAGCCCTCTGTGGTTGACAGCCCCACAACAGGTCACAGCAGTCCACCCACCCCACCGCCGCCCCACACCGAACCCAGGGTTATTGTGCGGTTTCGGCCCCAGTGGACCTCCCCGGGGACGTCTCATGCCAGACTAGCGTAACCCCAAATGTTTGCGTGGTAGAGTAAGTATGGTGCACGCGTACGTGGAGACAGTGTTTGCACAGCAGTTGCCGACACAGTGTAACTGAGGCGGAATAAGGGGAACCAGCCTCCATTCGCCGAGGTAGATCGAAAACCGCCTTAAGAACCATCCACAGGCTGGCTGGCACACCAGACCTCAACACTAATCCACCGGGTGGATTCGTGCAGGGGACGTGCACACCTTCCCACCCGGGAAGCAGCGCGTTAGACCGCTTGACTATCCAAGCAGGCTAAACTGAAAGTTGCTTTCCAAGCTCAATGGAACAGGTCACATGGAGACGCTTCAGCACTACAAACCTCGTGCAAGAGGGTGTGTTGCATTGTACCGGCGGACGAAACATGAAAGAACACTCCGGTCGCACTGGAGACCAGTAAGCTGTGTAAAACAGCTATCAGGCTCACATGACCCTGCAGCGCCGATGCACGTAGTGTGAGAGGGATGGTGTGTATATGGCAGTCGGTTGTATGGAATCAGCGCAGTTCGATAGGTAGACGCGCAGACGCGACAATATCACAGAAATTAGCTGTCTTGTTAGGAGGTAACCGTGACCACACTGTGAATGAAGTTGCCCCGTTTTTAGTTGTGGTGTCGTCCAAAGAGCGGGGTGCCAAAGCAAGGCTGGCATCTCGCACATAAACCTCAGAAGTATAGTCGCTGCACGCTGCACCGACGAACGAGACACATCTGCACAGCCACGTCTCCAAGAGCTTGTCTTCGCCGCCATTAACGGCTCCTCTGCTTACGGCTGGATCCACTCTGTGGGCAACGTCAGGTCAACGTTAGTCACGTCACACAACGTCGAAAATCCAAATGAATTCCCTCTGGACGGAACATCAAGAGACGGCAAAATTTCAAGCACCATTTGGCACATAATTGGTGTTGTATATACGACTTCGTAGACAGTGGTAATCAGAGCTAGGATACAGGGTGTTGGGCAACGGTCGTCGTAGGAAAACTGGCCAGGAACAAAAGGCATTAGCGAGCAAGTTAACACAGCAAACAGAAGATACTTAACTTGTATTTCTGCAAGTGTACGAAGACTCCTTGCAAGTAATGCAGCAAGGAACAGAGTCCAGCTGTCAGTGTCGACAAGGATGATGCTCTCTGAGCATGGCGTCGTAGCGCAGAGGCTCCAAGTGCAAGTGGGCTGAGCGGCTGCCGCCAGCCGTCCTGTATCGCGGCCGCAGAGGGCGCACGTGGTACTGAGCCGCTGCAGGCGTGGCTCAGCGGGAGCGCGCCATTGGTTCCGCCAGATCCCGCGTGACCGGAAACCTGAAACTCCACTATCAAAGACGCCCGTGGAGTGGTATCGATAGGTGATACCACTGCTGGAAATCCACAGTAGAGGTTTTTGTCCAAAAATGAGAAGGGCGAGCATGCAGTTGCCTTAGACGACGAGGAAAGAGAGCAGAAATTGGCAATTCGATTAAGACTAACATGAACTGAGAAACGTCTTTTTGAAGAGATTGTATGAAGCCGAATTTCACACGCTGTGTGGAGAACTGGAAGGAGACGAAACCACATTTTTCAAATCACTTTAATTTGATAAGCAGGGGGATCAAGCAAGGAGACAGAAACATGGGTTGCGCACTTTCTCGACGAGAAAAACAAGTGGTTTGTTTCAGATGAGTGTACTAATAAACCTGCCGCGCTGGGTAGCTGCGCCGCCTAAGGCTCCTTACCACGTTTCGCGCGGCTTCCTCCGTCGGACATTCGAGTCCTCCCTCGGGCATGGGTGTGCGTGTTGTCCTTAGTTTAAGTTAGATTAAGTAGTGTGTAAGCCTAGGGACCGACGACCTCAGCAGTTTGGTCCCATAGGAACTTACCACCATCACCACTAATAACATTATTTAATTGAGCAATCGTTAAACAATCCGGTTTCCCTCCATATTTATTCCTTCAGCAAACTGTTACTGTACTTTTGTTACTCATATCTTAAGTATCACAAGCTGGCGAACAAGCTCAATTAGCATTTCATCGTTCTTCTTTAATATAAAATGTAAGTATAACCAAAAGCGCACAAACGAAAGACACTTCAAATGCGAAGAACACAGCTGTGAACCAAACGTGAACCATACAAGCAGCCACAAAACAAGCCAAACCGTAACAGCGAATCGTAAGCAGTTGATGGGCCACGTTGCCATCACTGTTCAAATGGTTCAAACGGCTCTGAACACTATGGGACTTAACATCTGAGGTCATCAGTCCCCTAGAACTTAGAACTACTTGTTGTTGTTGTTGTTGTTGTTGTGGTGGTCTTCAGTCCTGAGACTGGTTTGATGCAGCTTTCCATGCTACTCTATCCTGTGCAAGCTTCTTCATCTCCCAGTACCTACTGCAACCTACATCCTTCTGAATCTGTTTAGTGTATTCATCTCTTGGTCTCCCTCTATGATTTTTACCCTCCACGCTGCCCTCCAGTACTAAATTTGTGATCCCTTGATGCCTCACAACATGTCCTACCAATCGATCCCTTCTTCTAGTCAGGTTGTGCCACAAACTCTTCTCCCCAATCCTATTCAATACCTCCTCATTAGTTACGTGTTCTACCCATCTAATCTTCAGTATTCTTCTGTAGCACCACATTTCGAAAGCTTCTATTCTCTTCTTGTCCAATCTATTTATCGTCCATGTTTCAATTCCATACATGGCTACACTCCATACAAAAACGACTTCCCGACACTTAAATCTATGCTCGATGTTAACAAATTTCTCTTCTCCAGAAACGCTTTCCTTGCCATTGCCAGTCTACATTTTATATCCTCTCTACTTCGACCATCATCAGTTATTTTGCTCCCCACATAGTAAAACTCCTTTACTACTTTAAGTGTGTCATTTCCTAATCTAATTCCCTCAGCATCACCTGATTTAATTTGACTACATTCCATTATCCTCGTTTTGCTTTTGTTGATGTTCATCTTATATCCTCCTTTCAAGACACTGTCCATTCCGTTCAACTGCTCTTCCAAGTCCTTTGCTGTCTCCGACAGAATTACAATGTCATCGGCGAACCTTAAAGTTTTTATTTTTTGCTCCATGGATTTTAATACCTATTCCAAACTTTTCTTTTGTTTCCTTTACTGCTTGCTCAATATACAGATTGAACAACATCGGGGAGAGGCTAGAACTCTGTTTCACTCCCTTCCCAACCATTGCTCCCCTTTCATGTCCCTCGATTCCTATAACTGCCATCTGGTTTCTGTACAAATTGTAAATAGCCTTTCGCTCTCTGTATTTTATCCCTGCCACCGTCAGAATTTGAAAGAGAATATTCCAGTCAACATTGTCAAAAGCTTTCTCTAAGTCTACAAATGCTAGAATCGTAGGTTTGCCTTTTCTTAATCTAGCTTCTAAAATAAGTCGTAGAGTCAGTATTGCCTCACGTGTTCCCATATTTCTACGGAATCCAAACTGATCTTCCCCGAGGTCAGCTTCTACCAGTTTTTCCATTCGTCTGTAAAGAATTCGCGTTAGTATTTTGCAGCCGTGACTTATTAAACTGATAGTTCGGTAATTTTCACATCTGTCAACGCCTGCTTTCTTTGGGATTGGAGTTATTATAATCTTCTTGAAGTCTGAGGGTATTTCGCCTGTCTCATACATCATGCTCATCAGATGTAGAGTTTTGTCAGGACTGGCTGTCCCAAGGCTGTCAGTAGTTCTAATGGAATGTTGTCTACTCCCGGGGCCTTGTTTCGACTTAGGTCTTTCAGTGCTCTATCAAACTCTTCACGCAGAATCATATCTCCCATTTCATCTTCATCTACATCCTCTTACATTTCTATAACATTGCCCTCAAGTACATCGCCCTTGTATAGACCCTCTATACACTCCTTCCACCTTTCTGCTTTCCATTCATTGCTTAGAACTGGGTTTCCATCTGAGCTCTTGATATTCATACAAGTGGTTCTCTTTTCTCCAAAGGTCTCTTTAATTTTCCCATAGGCAGTATCTATTTTACGCATAGTGAGATAAGCCTCTACATCCTTACATTTGTCCTCTAGCCATTAGAACTACTTAAACCTAACTAACCTATGGAAATCACACACATCCATACCCGAGGCAGGATTCGAACCTGTGACCGTAGCGGTCGCGCGGATCCGGACTGAAGCGCCTAGAACCGCTCGGGCAGCACGACCGGTCCTTCACCGTGAGTGGCAGACTATTCTTTCGGAGCATACTGATCAGCTGGCAAACTGACATTGACGAGACATTGCTCACTGTTTGAACCTCGCCATCTGAAAGCATCAAAGAATATTTTGCGTCAGCCGGCAAACAGACGTTAAGACGTAGCTCACCATTTGAACCTTCCCATCTGAAAGCACTGAAGAATATTTTGCGTCAGGTGACCCGATTTGGAGCTGGCGTGACGTTGCTTTCTGTGTGAATCGGGGCTCCGGGAGCCCGTGATCCAGAGACAGCAACGCTAGCCATTTTTTTTTTTTCTTTTTTGCCACTAGATCACGAGCTGTGGACAACGTTCGAGACGACGGCACCGTCTTAGATATGCCACCACTGTGTTAAATGTCTCACGCAGATTTAATGCCAACATTATGTCTGTTGTTCTTGAAGTTGAGAGTCTTGTAAATTTGTATCTATCAAGTGGTACTTGATACTCAGAACACTTACGACGTTTGCCGGCCGGTGTGGCCGTGCGGTTTAGGCGCTTCAGTCTGGAACAGCGTGACTGCTACGGTCGCAGGTTCGAATCCTGCCTCGGGCATGGATGTGTGTGATGTCCTTAGGTTAGTTAGGTTTAAGTAGTTCTAAGTTCTAGGGGACTGATGACCACAGATGATAAGTCCCATAGTGCTCAGAGCCATTTGAACTTACGACGTTTTCCCCTACGGAACTATTATTCCTGTCACGGGGCAATCCAAGTATAGCACTACCGGCTACTACTAAATTAACAATTGGCCTACAAAGTTATTCCTGTGAAAGGATTTGAAATGACTGTGATCGTGTGTAATGAATTGTCGGACTGTTTAGAGTTTCTCGAAAGATTTGTATTGAAAGCAAGCAATACCAGAAAAAACGGGGATCGAACCAAGGTCATATTAGTAATAAAGTAAACAGCAATTGCGTAAAAGGAAGGGATTTCCAGCCTAATTAGGCAAGTTTGTGCCAACTACTAGCGCTGTTCATAAAAAGAGTTATTGGTATTTACTTCAGTTGATACTGAAATTCTGTTTTGCAAATAAGATGTGAGACGGTAACACACTATAGCTAGAAATGGTTTGGCATGAACAACACAGAAGGAAAATTGAAACATTTGTCAAAAACTGGCTCTAAGTAACACTGACTATCTGTACTTTAAAGCAGAAAGCTAATGACCATTAGGGATAAATGAGTACCGACGGTGGATCTACCAACTTGGATGGGTGTGTGTGTGTGTGTGTGTGTCTGTGTGTGTGTGTGTGTGTGTTGTCCTTAGCGTTAAGTTAGATTAAGTGGTGTGTAAGCCTAGGGACAGACGACCTTAGCAGTTTGGTCCCAAACGAACTTAACCACAAATTTCAGTTTACCAATTTGGACAAGAGATTCTTTTGTCAGCTTAATTAGTGGAAAATACTGTCACTGAAATGGTTTTCAGGTAATTATGCTCTATTCTGATTACTGTAGGGCGATCCATAAACCTGAACTACTTCCATGGGTTATAATTTCCCTTCGAAAGCTCATCGAAACAAGAAAGTTGTTTTAATAATCTCAGTGGCTTCGGGAGAATCAGAAGTACCGCCTGTTGTTTGCAAGTTGATTGTTGTTTCAGTACAAGACGTCCTTTGTCCGTTATAATGCCGCGCATGCTCGGGTCGTGTTCGTTCGTTCTTTTGTCCGCGGTTTCTGAAGTGTGTGGGTGTGTAGCTCGGGACGCGTGACAGTAACGAGAAAATTAGTGAATCGTTCGCAGTCTGTAGCTGGCAGAAGCATACAGTACACACTTACAGAGCGGGTTTTTATTGTGAAAACATACTGGATGACGGACTCACTGGTTGCAACACGGGCATTCCGCAGAGAATACAGTATGCGCGATGGTCCAACAAAGGCAACAATTTTATCGATTAAATGAAGCTGGAGACATCTAAACAGTCAAGCGGTAAACATAGACCGTTACTGAGTGCAGAGTTTACTGTGGACACTTGTCTTCAGGATATCAGGTGACTGAAAACTAATATGTGATACTATCTCAACTTTTTGCCCTGATTGCTAATCTGTCATCAGTTTTTTGCTATCACGTACAGTTTTGCCGCTAATTTCTCAAAACGACCCTTTATACCTTTAGGATGTTACACTTGTTGACGCTAGTTGTTATTGTGTGGACCTGAAAGTGTTGCTTGTCTCACAGGCTTGGATTACCAGTGCTATATTGTCATTTTTCTATATATTTAGGATAGCATTAATAAAACACTTCGCCTACAGTTGATAGTTACTACAATGTCAACACGCAAGTCTGTCTAGAAGCTAAATATTTGCTGTTACATTTTTGGGAATTACAGAGTGGCTAAGCAGACTTTGTGTAAAAAGCTATTCATGCTTATTTTAAAGTGAAACTTGGTGGCCAGGATCAGGGATGGGCGCCAGAGGTAGTTTGCTGGTATTGGGTGGAGATTTTAAGATTGTGGACAAAATTAATAAAAAAAACATGCTTCCCATTTTTGTTTCCTGTTGTGAGAGTGTATGTGTGTGTGTGTGTGGGGGGGGGGGTAAAAGTCACCTTAATGACTGTTACTTCTGCTTAGTTAGGGGGTGCAGTTCAAAAAATGAGAGACAAATTGTATACCCAAGCATTGATTTAGCCATTAGGCCAGTTTTCGCATGGGTAGGATCTGATTGCTCCTCTTCCTCCAGTTATTGTTGAGAACGTGGCAGAAAATGATGAAGAAAATGAAGTTGATGCAATTACCGAAGACGATAGTATTGTCCACCACCCTGAATGCAATTTTACTCCATAAGCGTTTTCTCAGAGTGAACTTAATGGTCAAATACGAGATTTGAAGTTGCCAAGGAATCAGCGGAACTACTTGGCTCCCGCCTAAACAGTAAGAATCCTCTGGAACCAGGAACACATCACACAAGGTACAAACATAGAAAGAAAGAATTAGTTCATTTATTCCCACAGAAGCAGTCCTTGGTTCACTCCAGTACCATAAACGAGTTAATGCGCTTCTGTGCCATTTAAAATGATCCTACATAAAAAGAGACTTTTATACATTCATCAACGTGGAGCCTGAAAGGCTTGTAGGCCGTTCAGTTCGGATGAAAGCGACGTATGAGAACATGAAGACACTCGTAACAAGTATCCAGTATGAGGAACAGACTTGGCTTATTTGCGGTGACTTCAAAGTTATCGGTATACTATTGGAGCAACAAGGTGGGTACACAAGAGTGCCTTGCTCTCTATGTGAACTGGACAGTCGGGCAAGCCACAGACATTGGACTGGGGGAGTTTGGTCACAGCGGAGAGATTTTGTGTCTGCAACTAAACACATCTCGCGCGAACTGCTTGTAGAACCAAAAAAAAAGTCTTGCTTCCACCTCTACAAATAAAATTGGGCTTGATGAAGTAATTTGCAAAATCTCTACCACAGAATGGACCCTGTTTCAAGTTCCTTTCCAAGAAATTTCCCTTCACAACACGAGACAAATTGAAAGCTGAAACTTTTTTTAGTCCTCAAATATAGAAACTGATGGAGGGTGAAGATTCTGAGGAGACAATGAAGAAAAGAGGAAATGGTGCGTTACTGCATCCCGATCAGTTACTGAGAACTTTCTATGGAATAACAAAGATCCTAATTACAAGGCCATTATTGTCGCAAAATTTCAAGAAGATGGGTTGTTAAATGAGTCAGAAAGTCTGACTACTTTCTGGAAAATTTGGGATATGATATTGAAGAGCAGAGCAAACGTTTTCACCGAAATATGAAGAGGTGGCACCAGCCACACTGAAAAGCAGCTGTGTTGGCCGACTACTGTTGGATGTTGAAGAGGGGCAGGAGGCCAAAGAAGAGAAATTTTAAAAATTTATGGAATACTGTTGACTTCTTGTTTTTATACACGGTAGTCACAAAACAAGTTAAGGGAGTTCGTAAGAGTGTTTTTTAAATTATTTTGTTTTTAAATATGCTTTGATTAAAAACTCCAGTTTTGTGAAATGGTGTTAGAATATAATTGTGGGCTCAGAAGTGCAAAAACCTGACGTGATAGACAAAACGATAGTTATTTCTAGAATCAGCATAAAAAATTGATTCAAGAACAGTGCAACCTGTATTCCGCTTCTAGAATCAGCATAAAAAATTGATTCAAGAACAGTGCAACCTGTATTCCCGCGGAAGGAATTGAAAAATGATTTTATTTGTTTATTTATTTTTACGGGAAAGGTGTGTGACACTAGAATTTAATTATTAAAGTGTTTTTTACTTTATTTCATATTGCAAGCGGGAATCTAGGTACGAGTCAAAATAGTTCCAGAGATCGCTGTTCTCAATATTTGCGGTCATCGGTCTCACAACACGTCACCAAGGGGCTACGACATCTAGCCGTGCAGGCAGAGTAAATCAACGAAATTGCGAACAGAGTACTGTCCCACCGTGTACAAATCCAAGCGTCGAGTTTTCTCGTTATTATTACATGAGTGCGTGGACTTGTAAGTTGTTTTGAAATCCATGGGCGCATTGTTGTGCAAGTTGCTAGGACTCATAGCGACGTATTGAGCTAGGATGTCATGAAGACTGTGCAACAGCTAATGTTGTTGCTTGCTTAGCACCCTCCAGGAGAGACGAGCAGGTTGCACCTACGAACGTGAAGCTACAGAATACGCATCGAGGTACAGGAGGAGATTCGTGTTGAAGAGGCCAGATTCCGACCAGACTGGCTGTGTGGAATCCTGTCTTAGGCAACCTACATGATGACGATCATTGAACTATATGAAATAAAATCGTCATAACTTCTAAACGGTTTGCGTTAGGACGTTCAAACTACACGATTGTCCACTTGGCATGATGCGAATTACTATGTGACGTACGGTTCGATTTAGCGACGAAGCCCCCTTTCATTCAGACGGGTTCGCCAATAAGCAAAACAGGTGAATTTGCGGGCTGAGAATCCGCATTTCGCGATCGAGAAGTCTCCTCACCCTCAACGGGTGACTGTGTGGTGTACATTGTCCAGTCACGGAATAATAGGCGCGATATTCCTTAATGGCACGTTGACTACCGAGCGATACGTGAAGGTTTTGAAAGATGATTTCATCCCCAATATCCAAAGTCAACCTGATTTCGACATCATGTGGTTCGTGCAAGACGGGGCTCGATTGCATCGAAGCAGGAGAGTGTATGATGTCCTGGAGGAGCACTTTGGGGACCGCATTCTGGCTCTGGGGTACCCCGAGGCCACTGGCATAGGCCTCTATTGGCCGCCATATTCTCCAGATGTGAACACATGCGACTCCTTTTTGTTGGGCTATATTAAAGAGAAGGTGTACAGCAATAACCCCAGAACCACTGCTGAGTTGAAAACGGCCATTCAGGATGTTATCGACACTTCAGCGGGTCCTGCAGAATTTCGTTATTCGTCTGCGCCACATCATCGCCAATGATGGCAGGCATATCGAACACAACCTAAATCTGAATATCTGTTGTGCTGTGGCTAAGCCATGTCTCCGCAATATCCTTTCTTTCAGGAGTGCTAGTTCTGCAAGGTTCGCAGGAGAGCTTCTGTAAAGTTTGGAAGGTAGGAGACGAGGTACTGGCAGAAGTAAAGCTGTGAGTACCGGGCGTGAGTCGTGCTTCGGTAGCTCAGTTGATAGAGCACTTGCCCGCGAAAGGCAAAGGTCCCGAGTTCGAGTCTCGGTCGGGCACACAGTTTTAATCTGCCAGGAAGTTTCATATCAGCGCACACTCCGCTGCAGAGTGAAAATATCATTCTGGAAACATCCCCTAGGCTGTGGCTAAGCCATGTCTCCGCAATATCCTTTCTTTCAGGAGTGCTAGTTCTGCAAGGTTCGCAGGAGAGCTTCTGTAAAGTTTGGAAGGTAGGAGACGAGGTACTGGCAGAAGCAAAGCTGTGAGTACCGGCCGTGAGTCGTGCTTCGGTAGCTCAGTTGATAGAGCACTTGCCCGCGAAAGGCAAAGGTCCCGAGTTCGAGTCTCGGTCGGGCACACAGTTTTAATCTGCCAGGAAGTTTCATATCAGCGCACACTCCGCTGCAGAGTGAAAATCTCATTCTGATCTGTTGTGACGTTTACATGTTGAATAAAGTGTGTGAAAGCTGTAGTTTGTAACTAATTTACGTTTTTTCCGTATAGTTGATTATTCTCATCTTGTACATATACACTAGCTACGAGAAACAATTAACGACCTCTGCTGTATTTATTGTCCTGTCTGCAGCTTATGGTACCGTGGAGAAGCTGCTCCGTGTAATACCCTGTACAGGAATAACACAACTGCTTAACAACATTTTGAGACCGAACGAGATGGCGCAGTGGTTAGCACACTGGACTCGCATTCGAGAGGACGACGGTTCAACCCCGCGTCCGGCCATCCTGATTTAGGTTTTCCGTGATTTCCCTAAATCGTTTCAGGCAAATGCTGGGATGGTTCCTTTGAAAGGGCACAGCCGACTTGCTTCTGCATCCTTTCCTAATCCGATGAGACCGATGACCTCGCAGTCTAGTCTCCTCCCCAAATCAATCCCAACCCAACCCAACAGAATGTTGACTGATGGTGTTTGCGCGATAGTCAGCGCCCGTACAAAGACCCAATTTTTGCACAGTCCAATTTTTTTACGCACTCCAATCTAGCCCAGTCCCTAGGCAAACCCTGCCGGGAATCGAACCCGCGACCCCGTGATCCAGAGGTTGCAATGCTAGCCTCTAGACAACGAGCTGTGGACATGCTGACTGACTGACCATTCAGAATAATTATAGACGGTACCACTAGTGGCCAGAAGGCTCTCAGCAATGGTCTCCCTCAAGGCTCAGCCCTAGCTCCGCTCATATTTAGCTTGTACAGTAAAATTTGATCAAAGCAGAACGTCTATAACACGGAAATGTGGCCAAATCCTACGAATTCTTGAGTCCCAATGCATTCAATACACTTTTATTGCCGATTTTTTAAAAGTGGAAAGTGACTAATGCAGAAATGGAATGCAGATTTTCAGACTCAGTTAATAATTTATTGTATAAAGCGGAAAAAGCTTATTCAGGACTACTGTTTTACAGTACAGGGTGTCCCACACACACCTCCCTGATTTCAAAGACCCAGGGGAAAAAAAACACAGTAGATACAACAATGAAAACTGCACCACATTGTAGAGCACCTCACATTATTTATTTATTTATCATCAATATATCTCTACATGTGACCCTTTTGTAGCACGATGAATATTGAGTCTGTATTCAATTTCTCGCCAAGTTCTTTGTAATATTTCCTTTGTTATTGTTGCAATCGCATTAGTGATACGATGTCGCAATGTAGGAATGTCGTCCACTTTGGTCGCATACACGCGGTCCTTCATAAATACCCACGTGAAGAAATCAAGCGGCGTAATGTCGAGTGAACGTGGTGGCCAGGCAATGGGTCCTCCGCGCCCGATCCAACGATTGGGAAATTTCCTATCCAGGAACTTGCGAACAGCCGTTGACCAATGCGGCGGAGGTCCATCTAGTTCAAAAACGATGTTGGGTTGCAAGTCTTGTATCTGAGGGTACACAGACTGCTCCAACATGTCCAGATACACTGACCCATTCACTGTTTGTTCCACAAAGAAGAACGGTCCAACAATTCTATCGTGCATTAGCCTGCACCAGATGTTTAGTTTAGGGCTATCACGAACATGTTCAATGACAACATACAGATTTTGCGAATCCCAAATCCAAACATCATGCGTATTAACCCTTCCTCATTGATGAAAGGTTGCCTCATCTCAGTATAAACATCTTTCCAGAAAGCTGGCATCCATATCAATACACTGCAGCATATCTGCAGCAAATTGACGTCGGCGTGGTTTTTCGTTCGGCGTCAGATGTTATAGAATTTGCACTTTGTAAGCACACATACAAAGACGCCGGTGAACTACACGATGCAATGTTGATCGAGGTGCATCAAGTTGCCTAGATGCTCGACGAATTGACTGACGTGGGCTTCTGAGAAACGTTTCTCTGATGTCCTCCGCCGTCTCTTCTGAAACTTCATAACGTGCACTGCCAGAATGTTTCAGAACACTTCGAGTCGTCAAAAACTTTCTATACCATTCCTTAAATGTTTTCACATCAGATGGATCACATTCATACACACGAAGATAATTTATTTGCACAGTAAACGGCGATTTTGTTTCTGTAAACCACACTACTGCTTGTGCGCACTGCTGTGTCGCCATTTTCACTTCTTGCGACCATGCTGCTCTATGGCGACATACTTTTCCACTTCTGATGTGGGAATATACACTACTGGCCATTAAAATTGCTACACCAAGAAGAAATGCAGATGATAAACGGGTATTCATTGGACAAATATATTATACTAGAACTGACATGTGATTACATTTTCACGCAATTTGGGTGCATACATCCTGAGAAATCAGTACCAAGAACAACCACCTCTGGCCGTAATAACGGCCTTGATACGCCTGGGGATTGAGTCAAACAGAGCTTGGATAGCGCGTACAGGTACAGTTGCCCATGCAGGTTCAACACGATACCACAGTTCAAGAGTAGTGACTGGTGTATTGTGATGAGCCAGTTGCTCGGCCACCATTGACCAGACGTTTTCAGTTGGTGAGAGATCTGGAGAATGTGCTGGCCAAGGCAGCAGTCGAACATTTTCTGTATCCAGAAAGGCCTGTACAGGACCTGCAACATGCGGTCGTGCATTATCCTGCTGAAATGTAGGCTTTCGCAGGGATCGAAAGAAGGGTAGAGCCACGGGTCGTAACACATCTGAAATGTAACGTCCAGTGTTCACAAGTGCCGTCAATGCGAACAAGAGATGCAGCGTCAACGGTAACCGCAGCCATGGTCTCCGAGCTGATAGTCCATGCCGCTGGAAACGTCGTCGAACTGTTCGTGCATATGGTTGTTGTCTTGCAAACGTCCCCATCTGCTGACTCAGGGACTGCTAGTGATACGAGGCCGTTGGGATCCAAGCACGGCTTTCCGTATTACCCTCCTGAACCCACCGATTCCATATTCTGCTAACAGTCGTTGGATCTCGACCAACGCGAGCAGCAGTGTCGCGATACGATAAACGGCAATCGCGATAGACTACAATCCGACCTTTATCGAAGTCGGAAACGTGATGGTACGCGTTTCTCCTCCTTACACGAGGCATTACAATAACGTTTCACCAGGCAACGCCAGTCAACTGCTGTTTGTGTATGAGACATCGGTTGGAAACTTTCCTCATATCAGCATGTTGTAGGTGTCGCCATTGGCGCCAGCCTTGTATGAATGCTCTGAAAAGCCAATCATTTGCATATCACAGCATCTTCTTCCTGTCGGTTAAATTCGGCGTCTGTAGCACGTCATCTTCGTGGTGTAGCTATTTTAATGGCCAGTAGTGTAAATTCTTTGAGATGCTCTACAATGTGCTGCATTTTTCGTTGTCATATCTACTTTGGTTTTTGTCTCCTGGGTCCTTGAAATCAGGGAGGTTTGAGTGGGACACCCGGTATATCTTAGCTATCCACGTCAACAGAAGGACGCTACTTTTAAAACGAATATTGAATAGCCCTGACAATGGTGTTTCGTTAAGGAGGTGCAAGGACAGGCATGCCAAAGAACGCACTACTTGCATTATTTTCGGAGGTCTTCGGTTGTCCTGTAGCTTTTTAAGCTTTAGCAATTGTCGCTGAACGTGGATTCTAAAATTGTTGGCTCTTCGAAGGGATTGCAAATCCAACCGTTATTTTTGGACATAACAGAAATATTCTCTGACGGTTTTTGTAAGTCCCTTCAAATGTTCTTTAACCCTTTAATCATGTTCCTGACGTTTTCGTCCAAAGAAAGATGATTTTTCACCAGGAAGTCTTCAAGGGTATCAACGTGCTCCGTTTTATTCCAACTGAATCACGTTTCCCAGAAATAAAGTTCTTTAATAAATGGTTCGTTACTGTCTTGCACAATATAAACAGTTTAAATTTGACTCCCAGGGAGATTGAAAAAATCTCTATCGTATAAGCCAGATTTCATCTTCGATGCACTTTGCTTTGTGGGAGGCAAGGCTGGTGAGATAAACGTAAATCCCGTCTTTCAGCTCATGCTGTCTGGAAAGCCTGGAAACAGTTCTCACTCGAGACAGCCACTTATCTTCGAGTGAGACAATAAACACTTACAAATGATTCCCATTTCCCCCATAAGGCAATGCAAAGATGCGTCAATTTGTAGGGCGAGCCTTAATAAAAGTAATTATTTTCACCGCATCGTCCAGTGCAGATTTCAACCCATCGGACATGCGTTTAGAGACAGTAGCTCGTCTATGAATGCAACAATGTCTCCAAGAAGCGTTCGGCGCTATCGGTTTCAGTTTGACAACATTCGCGAAAGTATTCGTCGATTAACTTAAATATGTCTCCTCCCGTAGTTCTCATCTACCGACTTCCCATTAATATAACAGACGAAAAGTAACAAAATGGCTAAATTGGCAACACAGTCGATTCGTCAAGACGAATCGCAAAAGGACTGGCGCGAACTCTTTCCAAAATTTCATTTTCGACATACTTTGACATGTCTTTAATCTGGCGGTTGATTCTACTGTCGGACAACGGTACCATACTAATGTTTATGTGAAAGATTCTCTAAGAATGCTCTGTACTACATCCTTTACACGTTGGCACACTAAATCTTCAATTACTGAATGAGGTTTTGCAGTTTTAGCAGTTCTGTAGCAAACACGATAAGACGCTTCAAAAGGATTCTGATTGTCACTGCTTGTAGCGAATACAAAATTAGTTTATTTATTCTTCCATTCCTTAGCTTTTCGTGTAAAAAAATTCAGCACATTTGTTTACGGGGGTGGGCTGTTTAGTTTCTAGATAGTGTTTAAGCAGAGAAAGCCTCAGACTACTGTTAACAAGAATGCCGCCACAAACAACGCGCTGTGGTCGTGGACAATCCTATATACGGAAATCCAAACCTAACGTAATTGTCATCGTACTTTCTTTTCTTTACACACGGTTCACTTTTGCCGGATTGACACACTAGAAGCTGAATGACCTGTTGACACACGCTGATACACAACAGACAATGTAATGCATTTGCCACGAGGAAATAAGAAATAGCCTATTGTTGAAAATCAAAGAACCGACCTCCACGTAACTGATCCTTAGTGGTGTCGCGATGCTGTTGTTAACATTGTTAGAACACAAAGAAGCTGCCAGAATAAATTTCCACAGCAGCGAAATCAAATGCATTCCTATCGTTGTTATATAACTGTAAATCGGGCATTTGCGGCAAATATAAATTTCTTGTGTAAATAATGTGATAAATTCCCGGCGTCACACTTATGTAACAATCGGCACTATAGGTTTAATTGTAAAATAATAATAATAATTTATTATTACTATTATTATTATTATTATTATGACAATGCCACCCAAACTAAGGAAGCAGTAATACGCCTAACTTCGAGACCCGCCATTTTGGAAAAGAGTTTTGGCGAACCCCTTGAAATAATGTCCTAGACTACCGTGAACTGGACATAATTTTCGAGGTATTCGCCTGGTTCAGGCATCTTGGAGCTATACTTGACAGAACACTGTCATTTAAACTGCATGCAACAAAATCTGCAGCTACGCTGAGTTCAAGAAATAATATTCTGCAAAATTATGTGGCGCAGCATGGGGTTCAGAAGCGTCGAGCTTACGATCGTCAGCTCTCGGCCTTATCATCAGCGGCAGGGTATTGCAGCCCTGTCTGGATAAACAGCAGCCACAAGAAGCTGGCAGATGCGAAACTAAATTAAACAATGCGGATGGTTACTGGCACAGTCTGAAATCCAGGGCTGCCTGCCCTGACCTTCATTTCACCAGCTAACATGAGAAGAAATAATAATCCCCTGATAGAATACACGAAAATCTGCAAAAACTGGCAGCTGTCCCCTGCCCGAACCAACAGACTCCAGTCGAGACATCCCCCACTCAGAAAAGCTAGCAACCTGTTACACCATAACTTCATCTCCGCCAAGCTTAGTTGAAAGGGTCGTAATGTATAATAATACTCCACTGGTGCTCCACAGCTTTCTCGAAGCCAAACGCAAACCGCGGGAACCTGATCTTCCCTCGACGACAAAATATATACTAAACCGGAACCGGATGAGTCGTCGAAGACAGGGTGGACCTAGAGTGCATCTATGGCTTCTCAAGACAAAATGTCAGACACGTTGTTGTAGCATACCCTGAACGTTCTTACCCTCGAAACCGCTACGACTTGTTGAACACTACGACAGATGTGATAAATTATGTCAATAATATGTCTATAAATTTGTAAATTATGAACATATTTTATCTGTCCTTCCGAAGTTGTGTAATTGTCATACATCAATGATAATATATGAAAATGTGGAAATTGTATTTTCTGCCTAAAAAGATAAACACCACAACATGTCATGGTCATTAAATTAACGTTCTCAAACACAACGGTATTCCTTTAGAAGGTAAAATATTTCTCCCCGGCCGGGAATCGAACCCGGGTCTCCCGCGTGACAGGCGGGGATACTAACCACTATACTACCGAGGACTGCGAACGCTTCACACAGTGGAACGAGTACAGTCGTATCGTTAGGCAAAGTGTATAATGAAGAAGAAAGTATAAGTGTTAAGTATTTTGTGAACCTATTTCTTCATAAAATAGCGTTTTCTGTTGCCAGTGACGATTTTCTTTCATAAACGCAACACAATGGTGATGCAGCAACTCACACATCGAAAGCATTACGCGTACATACCACAATACACAAAAATGCTCATTTGACAATGGGAATTATTTCTCGGAAATTTGTCATGTAATAAATATATAACAGAAAATCGTAACTGGGAGTGTCCAAGAACTAAACAAAAGAAAATCGTGCCTGCCAGCAGAAAAAGTCATTCCACAACCAAACGCACTGTCTCTACAGTCGCAGGTTTTCACCAACCATTCCTAAAGCATAAAACAAAAGTAATCCGCCAGTTGAGGAAACTTTGGCTTTTTCTTTTTTAATCAAGTGTTCATTGATATGGCTCGCACGTGATATTTTGGTGCTGTACAAGACTTCTGATAGCAGGACATGCCCTTTAATTTTATTTTTTTACTGTTAAGATAGTGGTATAACAACTAGGACGGATGAATACTCCAATCTAATGGCAAAAAATTTCTCTTGTTTATGCAAAGAACACTTGTGCTTCAGCACATTTCCACCACCATCAGTGTGTCTGTTTTATTCTGGTGTGTTTCTCGGAATAATTACTGAACGAAAGTTAGGCCTACAACTTTTTAAATTTATTCTAAACATTACATTTGTCTCTAGGAGATTTTGTTGCACCTCCTTTTAATAGTCATGCACGCATGAACTGATTTTTGCCCAAATTTTCGTTCAATAATTATTGAGTAGTGTATGTTGTATTTTCCAGATCTGAATAAAACATGGGCCATTGATGATGTTCAAATGTACTGAAACATGTTTCTGTAATACGAAGGTCTTCTTCTTTTTATTCCTTCTTCCTGAACTTTACATCCCCTTCCAAATACCTCGTCTGTTTGCTTTTCCACTTCCTCAGTTTACAGACTGAATAACATCGGGAAAAGGCTATGACTTGTCTCACTGCCTTTTGAAGTACTGCTTCCCTTTCATGTCCTTTGTCTCTTATAACAGCTGGCTAGTGGTAAATAACGTGTTGTCAGTTGCCTCTCGCTCTCTGTATTTTAGTCCTGCTAAGTTCAGTTTCATCGCATATTTTCCACCCAACGTTGCAAGAGTTTTCTGTAAACCTACAAATGAATCGTTTATTTTTAAAAAGCGTGAAGTTAACCAAGACACATTTGTGAGAAAGTGAGAAAAACTGTTTGAATTTCATAATAACTTTATATGGGAAACTTCCTTGGCATTGTTGTTATTGATGTAAATGTGATTGTTGGACAAGAGATTGAACTTTTTAAGTTATATTCTGGTAATGTAAGTAATCACCAAACTATGGAAACCAATACCTTTTTATAAAACCACATGTAAAATATTAGTGAAATAACATTACGTTGACTGCATACAATATAGAACATACAGTACTATATTTGAGAATACTAATGCATCATTCTATAACAATAATCAGTGTCTGACAGTCCATTCACCCGTCATCTTGGCTGTCGTTCTTTACAGGCCAATTCAAAATTTCTTCATAGAAAACCAAGTGTTCCAATTTCTTGATTGTACTGGAATTACCTGGAACATAACCAAATGCATAACCTGGCCCTTCTGGCGCAGTCACGTTGGAGACACAGGCGAAAAGTATAATCGGTCCATTGATCGTCGTAGAAGGAGTAATAAAACTCTTTCTTGCGTCACTGAAAACAGAATGTGAAAAAGCGTTCGTAAACAATGTCACTTTCGGAATACTTCCGGTTTCTTCTGAAACTTACAGAGGGGTTGGGAGCAGAAATGATATATGACACCCTCTGAATTTCATTTTCAAAGGGTTACGAGTCC
Organism: Schistocerca americana; assembly: GCF_021461395.2. NCBI lineage: Eukaryota > Metazoa > Arthropoda > Insecta > Orthoptera > Acrididae > Schistocerca > Schistocerca americana. The sequence goes on from NC_060127.1 coordinate 202,862,827, forward strand.
CGACTCTGTACATCTTTAGTTTTGAAAGGGCATGGGTAATTGATTGAAGCCTCTACAAAAATTACATTGTTTTATAGAAACTTGCAGAATGTTCAATAACTAACAGATTGATGCCTCAATGTCAGTTTGTGCAGTTACATATGTAGTACCTGATGTAATAGCAAACTCGAAATCATAAAATTATAGGCTGATGCCCTTTTAAATATATACGATTCAAGTGATATAAACGTAGGTTTGCCTTTCTTCAGTCTGTCTTCTAAGAAGAGTTGTAGGTCCTGTAAGACATCGAATATTCCTACATTTGTCCAGAACCCAAACTGATTTTCCCCGAATTCGATTTCCACCAATTCCTCCCATTCATTTGTAAATAATTCAGGCCTGGGTCTGGGGCAAGGGGCCGGGAAGGGTGGGGGTGGGGGGTGGGGGCACCGGGTGTCTGCCCGGGGCGGCAATTTCAGGAGGCGCCAAGTTCACAATCTTGAAGAAAAATCCTTTTTCACAAAGCGCATAACATCCAGCGCACGTTGGTCTATCGATTATTCATATGATTTTGAAAAGCATCCCAGTTTGCTTTTGAACATTTTTAAACACAGTCAAAGTTGATTTCGGAACTAATCGTAAGTTGATTTTTGAATGCTTACATAGTGTAAGTGATGTCTCAGCCAGGAGAATCCTCGTCGCATCTAGAAATGAAAAAAGTTTTCCGCAGACAGAAGAGGAGAGGGCTAAACGAACTGAGCTGAATAAACCCCAACGGGTGAGTACCTGTCGCTGTTTGTTTATGTGGTTGACTGGGTGTGCGAATGATCAGCGTTGGTATAATTATTAGCGAATCCATAGATTCAGACTATCAGAGTGAAAATAAACGACTAACAGGAAAACGGGCAAGAAAGATTACATATTGTCTTCTCGGTGTATCCAAGAAAATGAAAATTGACAGAAAATTTTTACCAGATCACTACACTACTAAGGCCCAGTTGTACAGTCCCTGGTTAGCAGGTGCTTAAGGTTCTATTCTAGGAATAGCGCGGAAAACGCGTTGTGCGAACATGTAATAAGGCCTAACCGGAAAATAAAGGTGGGATAACTAAACCAGTGAAGTTAACTGGAGGGTAGTTACAGAATCAGTGATGGCAGGATTGTTAGAACGAGGAAGGAGAAGAAACGGGAACATCACACAAATTATATAGAAGAATATGACGATTCCAAATTGTAAAGTTCTTTTAATTAATCAAATATTTTGTATACTTAGTAAAATTATTCTGCTATGTATGGAATACACTGAATAATGGCGAGGGCATACAAATAGTACCTCTAGAGCAGCAACGGTGAAACGCGATATATTCTGGTCTCTTTTCTAAAAAAAATAAAAATATGCTAGCTACAGGCTCAGCACTGTGCAATGCTGGGCATAATACTTTGAAATGCACATGGTATTCTTTTGGCTGATAAATGAAAACATTTCAGAAAAATCCAACTTCTTTGAAAAACATATGACCTGGACAGGGAGGCGGTACTGATTATGGTGAATTACTAGCACTGAGGGTTTTTTTTAACAAAATTAGATGGCTAGTTAAGTTTGTCTTTTGAAAAACATCTGACAGTTGAAGCATATTTACTAATTAATTCACGAACAATACAGCAAGTATTATCTAACCTCATGAAACCGCATAAATGCAAATCATCAAATTACATACAGCTCTGTTAAAAAAACTTAGAAACATTAAAAAAGTGAAATATCTAACTAGCCTTTTTATCAATCAGTTTACGTACATTCTGGGGTTACTCAACAGCTACAAATTATTAACCAACTCATCTATACCAGAGCGTTGGCAAAACGAAAATCACAATTATTTAACATCTTTACCTTGCTTGCATGAAGACTTCTGCTTCCATGTTCTCGTAATTTCTATATAAATCCAACAAATGGTGGCTACACAGAGCAAACCACAAAAACTGCCACTTTCACTTACAGACAGCTACCTACAACAGTGCGTCAAGCCCTCTCTTACTCCAACACTACAATCTCAGACCAGAAGCAGTATCTTTGGCTCTGCGGTCGTACACAGTCAGCGATCCGCATTATAAAGCCTATCAGAGACATACATCGTTTATAAAAATCGTAGTTTTGTTTTAGTTTACATCAATACTATTGTCACATTCGGGCGCCACATAAAGTGTACCCACTTAGATTCCTTTCAAATTCATATAAAAACTTCGGACTATTACTACTTTTCGATCTCATGCTTGAGAAACTGGAGCATATGAATGAAATGTGAAACTATTTCCCAACATAAAATTTCTCATTGTAATAGAACTAATAGGCATTTGATACTGGTAATTTGTGAATGATATTCTGTCACGTTATTTATGTAAACGAAGTAGATAAAATTGACCCTTTGTGCCAAAACAGTCTCGTTTATCTGGCATGTGTTAAATTGCTGCAATATTAAAAAGGCCTCTTTCGTTGTATCTAGCAGACAGTGACAAAATACACGTAATCAAATTGAGAAACCACACGAGCTTTGGTACTACTCGTATTAAGAGTTTTTACAATACTAGACAACGACATTTCGGTTTTTGATTTAGAAAAACGTTTGACGAACTTTGATGAGGTAATGGGTTCTTTCTCAGAAAGTAAAGCACACCGTGTAACACTGTAGCAAGATTAGAGAGAAAAAAATGCTGGGATCTAAGGGTTGAAGAAATGTGTACTGCCTTGCTTGTCTCTTTTCTTTAGTGGTTTAATGTTTCCCATATTTATGTCACACGAAAGAGAAAGTTATTACCAACAGGCATAAAGAGTGCAAATTTTCTGGAGTTCTTATTCTCCCCGTCACAAATTATTTCCACTGTCCTGAATACAGGTTTGATGGCTTCCATTATAAAATATACACGTTTGAATTCCACAGAGCGAAATACAATGACGAGCGATAGAAGAATCCTGTGTGAAGAGGCGTGGCACTGCACTTTGGCCTACTTAACACCAGATGATATTTCTTACATTTCCTCGGACATATATGTTTTATACATCGAACTCTACATGAAGATGTGCGCTACAAAATGAACATATTTTTGAAAAATCGATTTTTTATGTACTATCTCAAACGCTCGAGTGGGAAGCGGGGCGTTATCAAGTTTTTGCAGTGGTTAGGAAATTTCGTAGATCCGGGGCTGAAGTATTTGGGTCAGTACTTTGCAACTATTACTTAATAAAACAGATAGTTCGATAGTAAGGGCTAGAGATACACAAAAACATTTGTTTATACTTCAGTATTTATTAAGGTTTATAACTTTATTTGTCCAACATTGTACGTGGCTCATTAAACATTGTTATGCACGTTGATTTAGTTCAATGGGGACACGGTTTACATACAGCTGGACAGTTCAAATGGCTCTGAGCAATATCGGACTTAACTTCTGAGGTCATCAGTCCCCTAGAACTACTTAAACTTCACACACATCCATGCCCGAGGCAGGATTCGAACCTGCGACCGTAGCGGTCACGTGGTTCCAGACTGTAGCGCCTAGAACCGCTAGGCCACTCCGGCCGGTAGCCCGACAGTTATCGAAACAGTTCCTCTCGTCACACGTTCATAGGTATGACGTGTGTTATGGCCTGTACTGCGGCGTAGATCTGTTGTGCGAAATCTACCACATCTACGAAGTCCTTGATAAATCCCAATGAACTGATACCTGGCGGAGTCCCCCCAGCCCCTCCCCTTTCCAGCCCAACGCTCAGAAAATGTCTCGAGGAGAAATGTGGTAACTCGGCCATGATATTTGGGTGGGGCACCATCCTGCTGGAAAACATGCCGAGATAGATGTGCCCTGTCACTGTAGAGCCCATAAAAAATGGACCAATCACAGCATGTTTATGTAATCCCCACAGTACATCCACGTTTTGTGTGTCCCTTTCATACTCAGTCACTTCTACTGCAGCCTCAATTCCCCATCTTCGACAGTTACGTCGGGTAACTTTGCCACAGACGTGGAGAGTAGAGTCCTCACTAAACAGCACTGCACTGAGGTAGTCGCCGCTTTCGTGTCTACGACGCAACATTTCAACAGCAAAATCACATGGTCTGCGGTGAACCTCAGACCCAATATGGTGCAAAAATTTGCAAGCACGCAACCGGAGATGTTTGCGCGCCGTCGAAGGGGATTCCCCCCTAGCTTGTTTAATGGATTTACGTGGGTTTCTGTCGAATGCTTTGCGCACATGTTCCACGGGCTCTTCAGTCATACGCGTTTCAGGAAGTTTTCCAGCATTTGTAATCAAACATCCTGTTTTTCGGAGATTTGCGTCGCACTGATTTGCGAGTGGGAGGATAGACGTTCCGTTCTCTTCTTGCACATTGCTGAACACATGTTGCAAACTTTAGCTCTACTAACCATAGTACACACCTTTCGTTTTGGCGTCCACGTGGTGAGTGCACTGTAAACATGCGCCATACGACTCAGCGCCATTCGTGAAATGGTGTCACGTCATGGAGAGTGTTTATCAACAGCGTACTTACCCAACAACATAAAGTGAGTTCTCTCGTTATAAGCATTTGTTAGTGTGTACCTCTGCCCTGGACACCGTGTTTTCATACCTGTCAACACCATCCTTATTTGGAATTGGTAAGCGAAGTATTGTTGTTGTTGTTGTTGTTGTTGTTGTTGTGTTCAGTCCGAAGACTGATGTGGTGCACCTCTCCATGTTACCCTACCCTGTTGAATCCTCTTCATCTCCGAATAACTATTGCAACCCACATCCTTCTGAATCTGCTTACTATATTCATCTCTTAGTCTCCCCCTATACGATTTTTATCGCCCATAATTTCCTCCAATACTAAATTGATGATGCCTTGATGTTCCAGAATGTGTTCTATCAACTAATCCCTTCTTCTAATCAGGTTGTAGCACAAATTTCCTTTCTCTCCAGTTTTATTCGGTACTTCCTCATAAGTTACGTGATCTACCCATGTAAACTTCAGCAAATTTCTGTGGTACCACATTTCAAAAGATTCTATTCTCTTTTCTCTAAGCTGTTTGTCCCCTGTGCTTCGCTATATGGCTACAGTCCATACAAATACTTTAAGAATAACCTTCCTAACACTTATATCATTGTTCGATGTTAAGAAATTTCTCTTCTTTAGAAATGCTTTCGTTATTGTTGCCAGTCTACATTTTATATCCTCTCTAATCTGGCCATCATCAGTTATTTCACTGCCCAAATAAGAAAACTCATCTATTACTTTTAGAGACTCGTTTCCTAATATAATTCCGTCAGCATCGTCTGATTAATTAGACTGCATTCCATTTCCTCGTTTTCTTTTGCTGTTGTTCATATTATGCCCTCCTTTCCAAGTCCTTTGCTGTTATTGACAGATTTACAATGTCATCGGCAAACCTCAAGGTTTCGTATTTCTTTTCCCGAGCTTTAATTCATACTCCTAATTCTTCTTTGGTTTCCGTTAGTGCTTGCTCAATGTACAGGTTGAATAACATGTGGGACAGGTTACAACCTTGTCTCACTCCCTTCTTAACCACTGCTTCGCTTTCATGGCCCTCAACTCTTGCAACTGCACCGGCTGCTGTGGCCGAGAGGTTTTAGGCGCTTCAGTCCTCTAACCGCGCGACTGCTACGGTTGCAGGTTCGAATCCTGCTTCGGGCATGGATGTGTGTGATGTCATTAGGTTAGTTTGGTTTAAGTAGTTCTAAGATCTAGAGGAACTCCCATAATGCTCAGAGCCATTTGAACCATTTTTTTCTTGCAACTGCCGTTTGGTTTCTGTATAAGTCGTAAATACCCTTTCGCTCCCAGTATTTCACACCTGCTACTTCCAGAATGTCAAAGAGAGTATTCCAGTCGACATTGTCAAAAGCTCTCTCTAAGTCTGTAAACGCTACAAGCGTAAGATGGCTCTTCCGTAACCTATGTTCTAAGATAAGTAATCCCTCGGTTGTTCTTAGGTTTCTCTGGAATCCAATCTGATCGTCTCCAAGGTCGGCTTCTACCAGTTTTATCATTCGTCTACAAAGAATTCGCAGTAGTATTTTGCAACCATGACTTATTAAGCTGATAGTTCGTTTTGTCACGGCTGGCTCTCCAAAGTTATCAGTAGTTCTGACGAATGTCGCCTACTCCAGGGGCCTTCTTTCGACATTGTCAAATTCTTCTCGCAGTATCATATTTCCCATCTCATCTTCGTCTACGTCCACTTCCCTTTCTATAATATTGAATTCAAGTTCATCTTCCCTGTGTAAACTGTACACTCCTTCCACCTCTCAGCTTTCCTTTCTTTGCTCAGGACTGGTATTCCATCGTGAACCAGTGCGTCAGGGAAGTGTGGTAGGTCCGCTGTTGTTTTCTATCTACATAAATGAGCTTTTGGACAGGGTGGAGAGCAACGTGCGGCAGTTTGCTCATGATACTGTGGTGTACGAGACAGGATTTGTGATTGGTGTAAAGAATGGCAGCTAACTCTAAATATAGATAAATGTTTGAATACTCCATTAGTAGTGTAGCGGTTGACACAGTCACGTCGATTAAACATTTGGGCGTAACATTGCAGAGCGATATGTAGTGGGACAAGCATGTAATGGCAGTTGTGGGGAAGGCGGATAGTCGTCTTCGGTTCATTGGTAGAATTTTGGGAAGATGTGGTTCATCTGTAAAGGAAACCGCTTATAAAACACTAATACGACCTATTCTTGAGTACTGCTCGAGCGTTTGGGATCCCTATCAGGTCGGATTGAGGGAGGACATAGAAGCAATTCAGAGGCGGGCTGCTAGATTTGTTACTGGTAGGTTTGATCAGCACGCGAGTGTTACGGAAATGCTTCGGGAACTCGGGTGGGAGTCTCTGGAGGAAAGGAGGCGTTCTTTTCGTGAATCGCTACTGAGGAAATTCAGAGAACCAGCATTTGAGGCTGACTGCAGTACGATTTTACTGCCGCCAACTTACATTCCGCGGAAGGACCACAAAGATAAGAGAGATTAGGGCTCGTACAGAGGCATATAGGCAGTCATTTTTCCCTCGTTCTGTTTTGGAGTGGAACAGGGAGAGATGATGCTAGTTGTGGTTCGAGGTACCCTCCGCCACGCACCGTATGGTGGATTGCGGAGTATGTATGTAGATGTAGATATGGCTCCTTCTTTTGTCTGTAAAGCCCTTTGTAGTTGTCCTGTAAACAGTGTATCTTTCCCCCTGAGAAATATGCTTCTAATTCTTACATTTGTCGTATAGCCATTCCTGCAGAGCTATTTTGCACTTCCTGTCAATCTTACGTTTTAGACGTTTGTAATGCATTTCGTCTGCTTCTTTTGCTGCATTTTTATGTTTCTTCCTTTCGTCAATTAAATTTGATCTCTCTTGTGTTATCCACGGATTAAGTATTAGGTCGATATTTTGCACGAGTACAGACGGCCGGCAAGCGCTGGCCGAAAGAGATCGAGGAGGGTGGCTGTTTGGCCCCTCCTCTCCTCTCCCCGCCGCCCATATGGGCACCAGGGGAGTCCACGAGCTGCTGACCAGCTGACGGCAGGGTCGCCCCAGGCCGCAGCTTCCCCCTTGTGGCTGGTCCAGCGGCCTGGCCTGGAGCGGCCAGCTCGTGGGAACACCACCTGCAGCCTTCAACTGTCTGTAGCTGTGACGGATCAGCGCCCCGCCTAACCGTACGGCGTGTGGTCGCGTCGCCACTGCAACCCCAGCCTGAAGTCACAGAACTGGTTTGTTGCAAGCTGCGGGCGGCGAGGCTGTGTAGCGCTCCAGACGGAGCTCTGCACGTGGCGGACACGTTGGGTACTCCGCAGCTGCGTGGCGTAGCTGGGAGGGAGCAGCAGGCGGCACCGAGAGGTGGAGAGCGTATCTTCTTTCTCTTCTTCTACTTCTTCTTCTTCTCCTCTAAGGTACCTTAGGTTCCAAATGGATGCTCTCCATCATATACCGTACTCAGTGTCTTCCTTCATCAGTACGTATGTCCGTGCTCTTCTAATGTCATACATCATTCTAATTCTCTTCCTCTAACTGCTTCCACTTTTCCCTCTATAATTCTTCGTCACAGACAGTTCCCATGCAGTGTATGACCCATCAAAAATATTTTCCTCTTTCTGATCACTTTCAGTAATCACCTTTCTTCCCCTGTTTTCCACTTCGCCAAAAGCATTCTTTTTGGCGACTACTTTCCACGAATTTCTAATAACTTATTTCGTTTGAACTGTCCATGACTCTCTACTGTATGACACTGCGCTCCAGACACCAGTTTAGCAGATTTCCACAGCTCCATTCCAATTCTTCTAGCTGTCGCTAAGTGCTTCACCTTGTTAAATGTTCTCTATGCGACAGATATCCTCCTCCTTGTTTTTTCTATAGAGCTATGTCATTAAACTTCCCAGGTACAGAAAGAATTTTACTCGATCTATGTTTTTTCCGTCTAACCACACTCCTGGAAATTGAAATCAGAACACCGTGAATTCATTGTCCCAGGAAGGGGAAACTTTATTGACACATTCCTGGGGTCAGATACATCACATGATCACACTGACAGAACCACAGGCACACAGACACAGGCAACAGAGCATGCACAATGTCGGCACTAGTACAGTGTATATCCACCTTTCGCAGCAATGCAGGCTGCTATTCTCCCATGGAGACGATCGTAGAGATGCTGGATGTAGTCCTGTGGAACGGCTTGCCATGCCATTTCCACCTGGCGCCTCAGTTGGACCAGCGTTCGTGCTGGACGTGCAGACCGCGTGAGACGACGCTTCATCCAGTCCCAAACATGCTCAATGGGGGACAGATCCGGAGATCTTGCTGGCCAGGGTCGTTGACTTACACCTTCTAGAGCACGTTGGGTGGCATGGATACATGCGGACGTGCATTGTCCTGTTGGAACAGCAAGTTCCCTTGCCGGTCTAGGAATGGTAGAACGATGGGTGTATACACTCCTGGAAATGGAAAAAAGAACACATTGACACCGGTGTGTCAGACCCACCATACTTGCTCCGGACACTGCGAGAGGGCTGTACAAGCAATGATCACACGCACGGCACAGCGGACACACCAGGAACCGCGGTGTTGGCCCCTGTCAAACAACTTACAGAGAAATGGGGAGAGGAAATGTATGCAAGAACGGATAACGCTAGTTTTAAATGTCGCCCTGTCACCTCTAATTAATCTGCGATAGTATTGTTGACCCCCCCCCCCCCCATGAACCATGGACCTTGCCGTTGGTGGGGAGGCTTGCGTGCCTCAGCGATACAGATGGCCGTACCGTAGGTGCAACCACAACGGAGGGGTATCTGTTGACAGGCCAGACAAACGTGTGGTTCCTGAAAAGGGGCGGCAGCCTTTTCAGTAGTTGCAGGGGCAACAGTCTGGATGATTGACTGATCTGGCCTTGTAACATCAACCAAAACGGCCTTGCTGTGCTGGTACTGCGAACGGCTGAAAGCAAGGGGAAACTACAGCCGTAATTTTTCCCGAGGACATGCAGCTCTACTGTATGATTAAATGATGATGGCGTCCTCTTGGGTAAAATATTCCGGAGGTAAAATAGTCCCCCATTCGGATCTCCGGGCGGGGACTACTCAGGAGGACGTCGTTATCAGGAGAAAGAAAACTGGCGTTCTACGGATCGGAGCGTGGAATGTCAGATCCCTTAATCGGGCAGGTAGGTTAGAAAATTTAAAAAGGGAAATGGATAGGTTAAAGTTAGATATAGTGGGAATTAGTGAAGTTCGGTGGCAGGAGGAACAAGACTTTTGGTCAGGTGATTACAGGGTTATAAATACAAAATCAAATAGGGGTAATGCAGGAGTAGGTTTAATAATGAATAAAAAAATAGGAGTGCGGATCAGCTACTACAAACAGCATAGTGAACGCATTATTGTGGCCAAGATAGACACAAAGCCCATGCCTACTACAGTAGTACAAGCTTATACGCCAACTAGCTCTGCAGATGATGAAGAAATAGATGAAATGTATGACGAGATAAAAGAAATTATTCAGGTAGTGAAGGGAGACGAAAATTTAATAGTCATGGGTGACTGGAATTCGTCAGTAAGAAAAGGGAGAGAAGGAAACATAGTAGGTGAATATGGATTGGGAGGAAGAAATGGAAGAGGAAGCCGCCTTCTAGAATTTTGCACAGAGTATAACTTAATCATAGCTAACACTTGGTTCAAGAATCATAAAAGAAGGTTGTATACCTGGAAGAATCCTGGAGATACTAAAAGGTATCAGATAGATTATATAATGGTAAGACAGAGATTTAGGAACCAGGTTTTAAATTGTAAGACATTCCCTGAGGCAGATGTGGATTCTGACCACAATCTATTGGTTATGAACTGCAGATAGAAACTGCAAAAAGGGAGGAATTTAAGGAGATGGGACCTGGATAAACTGAAAGAATCAGATGTTGTAGAGAGTTTCAGGGAGAGCATAAGGGAACAATTGACAGGAATGGGGGAAGGAAATACAGTAGAAGAAGAATGGGTAGCACTGAGGGATGAAGTAGTGAAGGGAGCAGAGGATCAAGTAGGTAAAAGACAAGGGCTAATAGAAATCCTTGGGTAACAGAAGAAATATTGAATTTAATTGATGAAAGGAGAAAATATAAAAATGCAGTAAATGAAGCAGGCAAAAAGGAGTACAAACGTCTCAAAAATGATATCGACAGGAAGTGCAAAATGGCTAAGCAGGGATGGCTAGAGGACAAATGTAAGGATGTACAGGCTTGTCTCACTAGGGGTAAGATAGATACTGCCTACAGGAAAATTAAAGAGACCTTTGGAGATAAGAGAACCACTTGTATGAATATCAAGAGCTCAGATGGCAACCCAGTTCTAAGCAAAGAAGGGAAGGCAGAAAGGTGGAAGGAGTATATAGAGGGTTTATACAAAGGCGATGTACTTGAGGACAATATTATGGAAATGGAATAGGATGTAGATGAAGACGAAATGGGAGATACGATACTGCGTGAAGAGTTTGACAGAGCACTGAAAGACCTGAGTCGAAACAAGGCCCCGGGAGTAAACAACATTCCATTAGAACTACTGATGGCCTCGGGAGAGCCAGTCATGACAAAACTCTACCATCTGGTGAGCACGATGTATGAGACAGGCGAAATACCCTCAGACTTCAAGAAGAATATAATAATTCCAATCCCAAAGAAAGCAGGTGTTGGCAGATGTGAAAATTACCGAACTATCAGTTCAATAAGTCACAGCTGCAAAATACTAACGCGAATTCTTTACAGACGAATGGAAAAATTGGTAGAAGCCTACCTTGGGGAAGATCAGTTTGGATTCCGTAGAAATGTTGGAACACGTGAGGCAATACTGATCTTACGACTTATCTTAGAAGAAAGATTAAGAAAAGACAAACCTACATTTCTAGCATTAGCAGACTTAGAGAAAGCTTTTAACAATGTTGACTGGAATACTCTCTTTCAAATTCTGAAGGTGGCAGGGGTGAAATACAGGGTGCGAAAGGCCATTTACAATTTGTACAGAAACCAGATGGCAGTTATAAGAGTCGAGGGGCATGAAAGGGAAGCAGCGGTTGGGAAGGGAGTGAGACAGGGTTGTAGCCTCTCCCCGATGTTATTCAATCTGTATATTGAGCAAGCAGTAAAGGAAACAAAAGAAAAATTCGGAGTAGGTATTAAAATTCATGGAGAAGAAGTAAAAACTTTGAGGTTCGCCCATGACATTGTAATTCTGTCAGAGACAGCAAAGGACTTGGAAGAGCAGTTGAACGGAATGGACAGTGTCTTGAAAGGAGGATATAAGATGAACATCAACAAAAGCAGAACGAGGATAATGGAATGTAGTCAAATTAAGTCGGGTGATGCTGAGGGAATTAGATTAGGAAATGAGACACTTAAAGTGGAAAAGGAGTTTTGCTATATAGGGAGTAAAATAACCGATGATGGTCGAAGTAGAGAGGATATAAAATGTAGACTGGCAATGGAAAGGAAAGCGTTTCTCAAGAAGAGACATTTGTTAACATCGAGTATAGACTTAAGTGTCAGGAAGTCGTTTCTGAAAGTATTTGTATGGAGTGTAGCCATGTATGGAAGTGAAACATGGACGATAACTAGTTTGGACAAGAAGAGAATCGAAGCTTTCGAAATGTGGTGCTACAGAAGAATGCTGAAGATAAGGTGGGTAGATCACGTAACTAATGAGGAGGTATTGAACAGGATTGGGGAGAAGAGAAGTTTGTGGCACAACTTGACTAGAAGATGGGATCGGTTGGTAGGACATGTTTTGAGGCATCAAGGTATCACAAATTTAGCATTGGAGGGCAGCGTGGAGGGTAAAAATCGTAGAGGGAGACCAAGAGATGAATACACTAAGCAGATTCAGATGGATGTAGGTTGCAGTAGGTACTGGGAGATGAAGAAGCTTGCACAGGATAGAGTAGCATGGAGAGCTGCATCAAACCAGTCTCAGGACTGAAGACCACAACAACAACAACAACAGTATTGTTGACCATAAATCACGCCTATCTTTACTTCCAAACATGAACCCTAACGGACATTTAGGTGGCTCAATGATATCAGACAATTACACAGAAATAAAGTAAAGGAAACGGTGAATTTAGGATCATAATACTGAAAGTAGAAGCTCTACAGAATCAATAAATTTACTATCAACTTCAGTCCAATGTTGAATAAAGACACAAATTAACCATTGTAACGTATTACCACGTTATCTCGCATTTCTAGCTGCTTCTCTCACACAAATAATGATAAAAATTCAGAAATTCAGGGTCACCACCAGCCCAAGCACTTCCTAACCATTTAGAAAAAAACGGAGCTGGAAAATTATTAGTTTAATTACTTTAATAATATAATTACAAGTATGCAAATTTCTTTAAGCAGCCAGATAAATAGCACTCCATGTCGTGCATGAAGCAACTTGATTAATTCAGGATTGTAAATCGGAGTAAGGGCACAAGATCAAAACCACAGAGTTTATCTTTCACGTAGATTATTTATTGTATCTAAGTATTTGGTTGCACATCCTAACTACACATAACTGGTGCCTGAGTAGAAATATTTAAGTAAGAATTACGTGAGAATGTAACAGAGCACAATTTAACTACAGCAAGAAGAAACACAGAAAACGGGGTTGGGAGACAATTATACTATCATCTCCTTTGCATTGATACCATAAAAATATCTCAGTGAGATTTGCATTACGATTCTAGGCATGTACTATTCTGGACAGAGGGTCAACCAATACATAAGGCTGTGCGATAATTATTTAACATACTAACTGCGTCTGCTGCTTGCAAACGGCCGAACTAGAGAGCGTGGTTCATTATGACTCAAACTGTTGTGCTACTTTGTAGAGAGTGCACGAAAGAAGAGATATTCTTGCAGAAATTGTATCTCATTAAAGAAGCAAACTGTTGAAATAAAGTGTAATGCGGTGCCGTGGTGAACCAGAAGGGTCATTGATTACCAAACACGTGGCACAAAATCGACACACAAAGACAAAAGCAATTTCCACAAAATATAAGATAAAAATTATTCAAAAAAAAATAACTCGCTTTACACGCTTCAGAGAAGCTACCAGAGGGGTAGCCCTCCGTCACCAACCTCACAGACAAAAACAGCCTTCGACTAAGATGGGTAAACCTCTCTGTTCAGGTATTGGAAACCCAAGTTGGTCATCCTGTGCTCTCCTTCGAACGAGAAGTAACGTCGTCTGCTCCCAGCAGACGATGACCAACTCAGCGTTTCCAACAAAACAAAACCTAAACCCCACATTAAAACACACATATGATAATCAATAGGCCTTATTTAAGTGCTCAGTCTTTCTGGAAGAGTTCATGAATTGAGCTAAAATCAGGTATTAAAATGAATACGTTGTTCCGAATTCGACAAGCGTCTTATGAAACGACTTCACAGAGACGTTTCACCATTTACAAATTACCCTCCTAGCTGGGATTGGCAGTGAACTGTGTCTTCGGTACAAAACGGGATCTCTTATAAATTGGCTGACCGACTGACATCGACACAAAAAGTAAAATAAGAAGACTCACTACACCCCAAAGTGTCGTGGAACCTCAGTGGAAACAGCAGATCCACGTGATCCATCTGTTCAACGCTACTCCTAACGCAGGCCGAAGCGGGAGCCATCTCACCGTAAAGGCCCGTCCACACGCAACGATCTATCACATCTGCGCAGACAGATCGTTGTGTGTGGAGAGATGATTTGCACCAACCTGAGGTGTGAGCAAACCTGGAAGTAGTTGGAGGTTTGAGCGAAACCTCTCAAATCTGTGGGTTCAAACCACATCTGCGCAGACAAGTTGGAGCGTGTGGACAGGAGATCGCCGCAAATCTGGCGCGAAACAGCTGTTTGCTTAGTCTAGTGTTTGTATTTGTGCGCAGAGGGCATTAAAATGGCTGATACTCGTCAGTGTTCTCGAGAGTTTGTAAGTGAACTCATTGAAATATATAGAAACCACCCATGTTTGTGGAAGGTTAAAAGTAAAGAATATAGTGAGCGAGACAAAAAGACAGCAGTATACAATGCTCTAATTGACAAATTGCGGGCAGTTGACGCCTCGCAAACAGAGAAACGGTAATAAAATAAATAAATTCGTTGCGAACTCGCGAAGTTATTTGCGGACGGATGTCGAAACTTATAATTATCTCTTAAAGCTTGAAACCCCTCATATTACGAGAAAAAATACTTGTACGAGAAGGGCAATTTCTCCTCATGAACGGCTGGCGGTAACATTAAGATTCCTAGCAACAGGAAGGAGCTACAAGGATTTGAAATTTTCAACTGCAATATCGAAACAAGCGTTGAGTGAAATAATACCCAACACATGTGAAGCTATTTACGCTGTCCTGAAGGATGAGTTCATGAAGGCAAGTCAAGTAAATTAAGTCTGTCAGCGAACTGTTTACCGAAAAGAGTTATCCAAAGTACAGAAATGTAGAAGATCTGGTGTAAGAGTAGATCAAGTATACCAGCCAACGTTATGGTATTTTGATCTGCTTGGCTTTCTTAGTGATCAAGAAACGTCAAGACCAAGCAGGAGTACAATTGAAGATGAAATTGGAGTGTCAATGTGCCAGGAAATGCAACACGAGGTAATGTAAAACAAAACAGGTGCGCCCTGCAACTCTCGCAGTAAATGTACGTGAGAAAACTGCTTTCGCTTTAGCAGCCACTGTCTACACCATTTTGACCGCTTTCTCTGTTTCCTACGGTTGGTCTGAACGTTTTTTGCAACACAGGTTGCGAACACAGACCACAACAGAACTTCCTCCATTTCTATATTTCAAAATAACCGAATTAAATTTATGACGTTTACGGGGAGCGTAGTCGCTCGCCTCTGATATTTCTTTTCTATACCGACAGATGGTGGGCGAGTACTAGATTGGGGTTTGTGTCGTGTGAACACACCACATTTGCAGCGATCTTTTGCATGTACAGACATCTGCGCCGATGTCTGCGCAGACAGATGGTTGCGAGTGGGCCGGCCTTTAATGTTGCTGCCTGTTGCAGCGGCGGTCGCCGGCGGTCGTGCAACCCGGGTGCGGCGCCTCGGAAACTACACTCCTATAGTACTTGGACAACAGACTGCTGCCCGTAAATTTCTCGAATTGCGACAATCTTCCCATCAGCAAAGAGCTGCCACGGCTCACGTCCTCTCAGAACGAAAGCCCAAGGCGGAAGACCACGACAGAGACTCCACCAAGAACGCTCTTCATCTCTGTTTTCGCCACCAAAACTTTACCGAGCAAATCACATGCCTACAAACGCTCATAATACCCAATTTCCATGTGCGGACCAATGAACGACCTGGGAATCGAACTATTTTCCACAATTTGCAATGTTGTTGCTTTAATTTTATTCTGCAAGCGGTGCTGCTAGACAATAAAAGCGGGTTAAAAGCTGTGAGCTGTCAGGGGAAGTTAACCCTGCATTACTGAGCAATTATTTCACCAGGTATCCGGCCTAGCTTACAAAATTCCCAACCAGACTAACGTTAATTATAATCTTTTAATAGTCATACGTCAACCGGTGATATGTATATAAAAAAGAGAATTTAAATAAAAAGAAATAAATCAGTTTATATTTGGAAATTTATTTTAACATTGATCATTGAAATTTCAGCATATTAAACTTGATTCATAACTAAGCTGGTGCCTTATTTAGGACTGTGAAAATGTGAGTTTGTAATCTTATGGAACACATTAAATATGGAGTCAAGATTGGGAGACTGCATACAACACTGTATTCATAAAATAACACACGAAGAACGTTGAAACATATGCAAGAGGAAATTAACCACAACCAACCGATTCAATTTTCACCCAAAGAAGTTACGTTCGTAGCGCAATCCTGTCCGTCATGAAATTACCACACACTAGTATACTAAATTCATACTAACTCTCTGTGAAATCTTCCCGAAAAGAATAGCTGAGGGCTACTTTGATGATTACACCACATGCTTCACGTGGTCAACTTCATTTACACAAAGAGTGTAACTCCATAATAATTTTGATAATTAAAATAAATTAGATCGAAAAGCAATTTACAAGAGAAAAACCTCTAACTGGTTACTATCGTCTTATTATTAACCTGATGGGTCAAACAGCTGTATAAGCACGTGGTACTGGTCTCACAAAGGACACCCCACGTGTGTTGAACATAAAGAAAATTTGCTATATTGAAAAATATTGTCAAGACGAGACGTTCTAATCTCACGCACATTCGCATTGAAGATTGATGATCTTAGTTAGAGTTACTGATCAACACGTGTTCCACTTTACTCACAAAGTAGTGACAAAGCAACTACCGGCATATATTCTGAACTTCACACTCGAATTACACTGCGTTGCAATTTGAGATAACATTACATATTTTAGAGCTAAACCTGAAATAAAGGTGATTAAATTTTCAGTTAGGCTGAACTTAAGAAATCCATTGTCCTACATACTTAGCAGACACGCGCTTAGCCGGAGATCTTACCACTTCAGACGCTCGCCACGGACAGACTGACCTGCGCTCCTACCGAGCGTGCTTCCCAAATACAAACGGAAGTGACCAGAGATGCAGCTTCCTATACCAACATGACAAGGGACGGACAGGACCATACTAAGAATAGAAACCTCTCTGGTTTTAGAAAGCGTAGCTACCTGTTCCGACGTTGGTCCTACTGTTCTCTAGCAGACAGGCTTGTCTGCTACCCTCAAGCATGCAACTAGAAATACATTTGCTCATTCATTCTTTCACACAGAAGGGAAGGGGGATGACAGTATCTTATCATATACAGTATATAAAAGAAAGCGGATGTAGGTTCCGTATGAGACTGTGTGACATGAATTATATATAAACTGTGTTTTAAAGTGTAGTAGTGTGACAGATCGTTCTTGTTTATGTGTAAAAGTAACACGTTCCACTACTCAGTCTCCTCCCAGATAGTCAGAAATGGCACAGTAAATTTAGAAGAGGAATTTATGCCGTAAATGGCAACAGATTTAAGAAATTAACATGAAAGGAATCCAACAGAGACCTTTCAAATTCTTCCCTTTCTACCAAATTTCACGAGTAAACACCGCCCAAGCCACCTGCGCAGCTGCGGGCAACAACAATTTTTCCCGAATTTTTGCTTCCTAAGGGACTCCCGGCCTGCCCCACTTCAATTACTCGAAGGCGTAAAATTAGTGGAACGGAGGCGAGAGCACACCCAGAAAGCCACTGCCCTGTTCTGTAAACACTTGAGGCTACACACCTGGAGATGCACTGGCAGGCTGCTGGCCCAGATCTGTCCCCGATGCCTCGCATATAATACTTTCTTTCTTTCTTTCACTGGTGCCACGACCCGCGCTGACGCAGGGTCGGCACTGTTAGGATCGGATTTGGCGCGGTCAGTGGAAAGGGGTGGCTGGATGCCCTTCCTGAAGCCACCCCCTACCCCCCGGGACGGACTTAGTGTACCCCTGCTGTCTGCGTCGAGTGTAATTAATGGAATAGTGCGAGCGTGTTCAGATGTCTGCGAGGCGGAACGTGGGGACCAGCCCGGTATTCACCTAGCGGGATGTGGAAAACCGCCTAAAACCCACAACCAGGCTGGCCGGCACACCGGCCGACGACGGTAATCCGCCGGGCGGCTTCGATCCGGGGCCGGCGCGCCTACCCGAGTCCAGGAACCGGCGCGTTAGCGCTCTCAGCTACCCTGGCGGGTGCCTCGCACATAATACATTGACGCAAAATTTGATAATTACAAAGTCGTGTAATTCTCCCTGTATTACCTAGCCAGCGTGCCGGTGCGTTTCCACAGACGTTCCGTACACCGTAATCGAGAGTATTGCTCCAACAAACACCAACTACTTATCTACAAAGCGACTGCGCCGCTGTCAGTCGTTTTTATTGACCTAAAGTGCTCGCAAAGTGATTACAGTCACGTTAAATGGACTCAAGTGAGGTGCAAGACCGTTGCCACCTTACATATGTAACATTCCTCGGTTGCTTCTTGCCCTTATTTCTCTTCTTGTTAAGTATTTCACAGTTCTGTACATTCCTTCCAATTTCCCTTTCTTTCCCAATTCTTCTGTTTCTTCACTGTTCTTCACAGGGTCTCTATGCAGAAAGGTATCTGCCGTGGGCGAAGTCGGCTGGTCAGCTGCGACGCCATATTTCGTCTACGGGTCTCTTTCGACTCCTATGTTAGCAGTGCTTTCCGTTGCTGGAATATTGTTTTAAAGACCTGTGACAACGATTGCAGTGTATCTGAGTTACTTTCGGATTTGTTATACTGTCTTCTACATCTACATACATACTCCGCAATCCACCATACGGTGCGTGGCGGAGGGTACCTCGAACCACAACTAGCTTCTTCTCTCCCTCTTCCACTCCAAAAAAGAACGAGGGAAAAATGACTGCCTATATGCCTCTGTACGAGCCCTAATCTCTCTTATCTTTGTGGTCCTTCCGCGGAATAAGTTGGCGGCAGTAAAATTGTACAGCAGTCACCCTCAAATGCTGGTTCTCTGAATTTCCTCAGTAGCGATTCACGAAAAGAACGCCTCCTTTCCTCTAGAGACTCCCACCCGAGTTCCTGAAGCATTTCCGTAACACTCGCGTGATGATCAAACCTACCAGTAACAAATCTAGCAGCCCGCCTCTGAATTGCTTCTATGTCCTCCCTCAATCCGACCTGATAGGGATCCCAAACGCTCGAGCAGTACTCAAGAATAGGTCGTATTAGTGTTTTATAAGCGGTCTCCTTTACAGATGAACCACATCTTCCCAAAATTCTGCCAATGAACCGAAGACGACTATCCGCCTTCCCCACAACTGCCATTACATGCTTGTCCCACTTCATATCGCTCTGCAATGTTACACACAAATATTTAATCGACGTGACTGTGTCAAGCGCTACACTACTAATGGAGTATTCAAACATTACGGGATTCTTTTTCCTATTCATCTGCATTAATTTACATTTATCTATATTTAGAGTTAGCTGACATTCCTTACACCAATCACAAATCCTGTCCAAGTCATCTTGTATCCTCCTACAGTCACTCAACGACGACACCTTCCCGTACACCACAGCATCATCAGCAAAGAGCCGCACATTGCTATCTACCCTATCCAAAAGATCATTTATGTAGATAGAAAACAACAGCGGACCTACCACACTTCCCTGGGGCACTCCAGATGATACCCTCACCTCCGATGAACTCTCACCATCGAGGACAACGTGTTGGGTCCTATTACTTAAGAAGTCTTCGAGCCACTCACATACTTGGGAACCAATCCCATATGCTCGTACCTTAGTTAGGAGTCCGCAGTGGGGCACCGAGTCAAACGCTTTCCGGAAGTCAAGGAATATGGCATCCGTCTGATACCCTTCATTCACGGTTCGCAAGATATCATGTGAAAAAAGGGCGAGTTGCGTTTCGCAGGAGCGATGCTTTCTAAAGCCGTGCTGATGCATGGACAGCAACTTGTCTGTCTCAAGGAAATTCATTATATTCGAACTGAGAATATGTTCGAGAATCCTGCAACAAACCGATGTTAAGGATATTGGTCTGTAATTTTGAGGATCCGTCCTTCTACCGTTCTTATATACAGGCGTCACCTGCGCTTTTTTTCAGTCGCTCTGGACTTTACGTTGGGCAAGAGATTCGCGATAAATGCAAGCTAAGTAAGGAGCCAATGCAGTAGAGTACTCTCTGTAAAACCGAACTGGAATCCCATCAGGATTTATTTTCAACCCATTCAGCTGCTTCACAACCCCAGAGATGTCTATCACTATGTCCTCCATACGGGAATCTGTACGAGACTCAAACGGCGGTATGTTTGTACGATCCTCCTGCGTGAAAGATTTCTCAAATGCTAAATTTAAAATTTCAGCTTTCGTTTTGCTGTCTTCCGTTGCCAGGCGAGACTGATCAGTGAGTGACTGGATGGAAGCCTTCGACCCGCTTACCGATTTTACGTAAGACCAGAATTTCCTTGGGTTTCCAGCAAGATCTTTTGCTAAGGTATGACGGTGGTAGTGGTTGAATGCTTCGCGCATCGCTCTTTTTACAGCAGCACGAATCTCTACTAACTTTTACCTGTCCTCATTCTCCCGATCTTTCTTGTACCGCGAGTGCAACTGTCTTTGCCTCCTGAGCATTCTCTGAATTGCGCTGTTAAACCACGGTGGGTCTTTTCCGTCCGTAACCCACTTTTTCAGCACAGAGAGCAAATTATAGAGGATGTTATGCTCGTGAGCGTAAATATGAGCTCTTATCTGACCGATTATCTTTTAACTGACGGCCCCTCTCCAGTTTTCTTCATCCTTACGGGTTTTGACAGTACAGGCCTACAGGGAGAGTAAAACAAGAAGAATAGCCAATACTCCAATAGCGAGTGACCAGCGTTGCTGCATAGCACTACCAACCAGCCAGCGCTGTCCATTGCGGTGCTGTCGATGCTGCAGTTCCGTTTAATCTTCATCTTCTTCTGTCCCAGTTGTTACATTTCGATGAAACGAATATCGCACTAGCCTTATCTGGCGCCTCTGTATCGAATGGGTGTGGAATTCCACTTTAAAATACATTTTCTTTGCGAAGAGAAACAAAGGGACGCTTTGATTGGCGCAGCACGTCGCATGGGAGAAGTGGCGAAAAGCGTTCGTTCGGGCTGACTGCAGCTGCACATTGCAAATATCTGCTGCATCACCACAGAAAACGTGCCTGACAACTCTTAGAAGCGACATGCGTTATGCAGTGTACAACAGGTACGAGTGCACATGTTTCTATCGGTGGTTCAGGATGGTGTACTGAATAGGTTTACTTCAATATTTACGTCATGTGTAGACCAATAATCATAGCTATTACAAGTCTTATCTTTTAAGGTTGGTTATTCCCTCGAGTACTTGTGAGAAGGGCAAGATTGGTTGGTTGGTTTGGGGAAGGAGACCAGACAGCGTGGTCATCGGTCTCATCGGATTAGGGAAGGATGGGGAAGGAAGTCGGCCGTGCCCTTTCAGAGGAACCATCCCGGCATTTGCCTGGAGCGATTTAGGGAAATCACGGAAAACCTAAATCAGGATGGCCGGACGCGGGATTGAACCGTCGTCCTCCCGAATGCGAGTCCAGTGTCTAACCACTGCGCCACCTCGCTCGGTTAAAGGGCAAGACATTAATGCTTATTTTGCCCTGGGTGGCAGGCCATATGTTGAAATGTGGGCATGCGGACACAAAACGGTTAGTCTATACTGACATGCGTAGTCTGCTTAGTGTTGCAATTACAACTATGCAGAAAACATCAACTACTAATCTGTGTGACGTGTACGTGGGAAGGCTGTTAGACGCAGAGGAAAAACGACTAACACACGTGTGTACATATTAACGTAAGACATGTCTGCACTTACACCCGGTGAATATTGAGTCAATATTTTCTATCACAAATAAAAAGACGTTATCGTTGTGTATAAAGAAAAGCGAACAAAGTCAGTCAGTGGGGTCGCTTTGTGAGAACTATCTGTTCGAAGTTAGAATAAGAAAGTGTTTGTCATGAAACCAGTATGGTTTTG
Source organism: Schistocerca americana (assembly GCF_021461395.2). Classification (NCBI taxonomy): domain Eukaryota; kingdom Metazoa; phylum Arthropoda; class Insecta; order Orthoptera; family Acrididae; genus Schistocerca; species Schistocerca americana. The sequence continues at coordinate 202,884,898 of NC_060127.1, forward strand.
AAATAAGCACAGTAACACTTGCGTGGTATACATTTGACCATCTGTCATTCATTCTGCCGATATTCAGACAAGCAATTACAGATTGTGCTGCTCTCGGCTGTGCAAACAGAAGACAATGTCGGATTCGTATTCTCCTATTACCACGGGTCGAGGAAAGAAGAAATCAATGGGAATTTACAATAAAAAGAAAGATGTGAAACACACACGGAAGAAATGCATTTGCCGGTGACTAGCAGGTCTTTCTATAGATACTGCCTTGCCTTTTGAATTTATTTCACACGAGAACAATCTATTGGTTGACTTCTCTGAGGGCTGCGGGCCACAATAACACTTTGTTGTTGTTATTTCGTCGCTGTAACTCTCAAGGTGTGATACGATTTAGTTTTCGCATGTTCCTGTAAACAACTTCCGCAATACCAAGAGCTGAAGAACACTGATTTGTGGACTAACTACACTTCTTTGAATTTTGTTACGAACAACAATCAGGCGTTCTGAATGGCGTCTGCCAGCCTCCGCTGGTAACAAAACGTTCTCGCCACCACTCTGCCACCGCATGACTTTGTGACGCCAATCTTAAGTTTCAGTGGGATCCAGAACCAGTGGCGGAAACATGTGGGGGTGGGGGTGGGTGCCCCCCCCCCTTGCGGAGCCTCCCGCATTGCCACCCCCGCGCCAGTCAGCCCGCACGCTGTTCGTTCGTTTCTCTCGTCAGTCGATCTGAATGAATCGAGTTATCGACTAGCCGTACTCTCCTGTGCAGCACGCGCGTTCGCGTCATCGTGCCCTACACGTTTCTGTCTGGCAAATAGACAGCTAACACATACCTTCGAGAAAAGTCGCGGCCATCATAGTGATTTCGATACGTTATTCTGTCTGGCATTTGTTCCAGAAAAGTTGCGAATATTCTAATGTTTTCTTGTACAGAGAACCTTCGGTACGTAGCGTTATAAATACAGACTATTCGCCGAATAGGAAGTTAGTTTACATTCAGAAGCTGAAATATTAAGACTGAACAAGTAAAAAGTCCTAGTTGTGGCAAATGCAACTGTGAAGATTAGTCAAAAGTGAGAGTGATCAGTTGATTGTGAAGTATTAATGATAGTAATTCATAGCAATTTCTCGGCAAAAGTATTGTTACGAGACTCGTAACAATGTTGTTGTTGTTGTTGTCTTCAGTCCTGAGACTGGTTTGATGCAGCTCTCCATGCTACTCTATCCTGTGCAAGCTTCTTCATCTCCCAGTACTTACTGCAACCTACATCCTTCTGAATCTGCTTGGTTTATTCATCTCTTGGTCTCCCTCTACGATTTTTACCCTCCACGCTGCCCTCCAGTGCCAAATTTGTGATCCCTTGATGCCTCAGAACATGTCCTACCAACCGGTCCCTTCTTCTTCTCAAGTTGTGCCACAAACTCCTCCCCAATTCTATTCAATACCTCCTCATTAGTTATGTGATCTACCCATCTAATCTTCACCATTCTTCTGTAGCAACACATTTCGAAAGCTTCTATTCTCTTTGTGTCCAAACTATTTATCGTCCGTGTTTCACTTCCATACATGGCTACACTCCATACAAATACTTTCAGAACGACTTCCTGACACTTAAATCTATACTCGATGTTAACAAATTTCTCTTCTTCAGAAACGCTTTCCTTGCCATTGCCAGTCTACAGTTTATATCCTCTCTACTTCGACCATCATCAGTTATTTTGCTCCCCAAATAGCAAAACTCCTTTACTACTTTAAGTGTCTCATTTCCTAATCTAATTCCCTCAGCATCACCCGGCTTAATTCGACTACATTCCATTATCCTCGTTTTGCTTTTGTTGATGTTCATCTTATATCCTCCTTTCAAGACACTGTCCATTCCGTTCAACTGCTCTTCCAAGTCCTTTGCACTCTCTGACAGAATCACAATGCCATCGGCGAACCTCAACGTTTTTATTTCTTCTCCATGGACTTTAATACCTACTCCGAATTTTTCTTTTGTTTCCTTTACTACTTGCTCAATATACAGATTGAATAACATCGAGGAGATTCTACAACCCTGTCTCACTCCCTTCCCAACCGCTGCTTCCCTTTCATGCCCCTCGACTCTTATAACTGCCATCCGGTTTCTGTACAAATTGTAAATAACCTTTCGCTCCCTGTATTTTACCCCGGCCACCTTTAGAATTTGAAAGAGAGTATTCTAGTCAACATTGTCAAAAGCTTTCTCTAAGTCTGCAAATGCTAGAAATGTAGGTTTGCCTTTCCTTAATCTTTTACTAATAACGTAGCTGCATCTATTTCTACGGTAGAAAGAAGTTTTTCAACATTTGCGGCGTACAAACGCATGGCTGAGGTCGACAGACGGGCAGGATCGACTTACTGGCTTAGCTATGTTGAACACTCACCGTGACATCGATTGTCCTATTGACGACGTAATTAACCAATTTGCCAACAAGAATAGGCCCATTTAATTCATCATTTAAGGAAGAGAACCACAATTGTAACTTTTTTATATCGTAAGATGGCATTGTCTTGTATACAGTGTGAAAAGTATTTAAACCGACAAACTGTGGGAGGCTGTAGGGGACATCAAAACAAATATTTTCCCCTAATGTCATTTTTTCCTATGAGGTTAAACCGGTAGAGTAAGATTTCTCTGGCGCCAAATTAAATAAACCAACAAACGCTTTCCAATTTTTTTTATGACCAAGAGACAACACATTAACACAACCCAATTTCAATTACAGTAGGTTTTCAATAATGCCTCCATTGACACGTAAACAAAGGTTACACCGTCGGATCATGTTCTGTCTGACACGGGCAAAAACCCCAGGAGTAACCTAAATTGTTCCTGCTGCTGCTACTATCCGGGCAACCAGATCCTCTTCTGATGCAACAGGGGTTACGTAAACAAGGTGGTGCATCTGTCCCCACAGAAAAAGGTCCAGAGGGGAAGTATCTGGGGATCTAGCAGGCCATGGTACAGGACCACCTCTGCCAGTCCACGTTTCTGGGAACCGTCAGTCCAGGAATCGACGCACACGGCGACTGAAATGTGCCGGCGCCCCGTCATGTTGGAACCACATGCGTTGTCTTGTATGGAGCGGGACGTCTTCCAGCAATTCTGGCAATGATCTGGCGACAAAATTATAATAGTGCCTGCCATTTAGTGGCCTACGTAGCAGATACGGTCCAATTAAAGAGTCCCCAACAACACCAACCAACACATTAACGAAGAACCGCACTTGATGTGCGCTAGTAATTGTGGCATGTGGGTTACACTTACTCCAAACATGCCAATTGTGCATGTTGAAGACTCCATCACGCCCGAACGTTGCTTCATCGGTAAACAACACAGAGGATGGAAATGTAGGATGCATTTCACACTGTTCCAGGTACCACTGCGAAAACTGTGCTCTGGGTGGATAATCAACTGGTTCCAGGTTGTGGACACGCTGTAAGTGAAATGGGCGTAACAATTGCTCTCTAAGGACTGTTCTTTCATTCGTCTGATTCGTCCCCATGTTACGTGCCATTGTACGAGTGCTGATTGAAGGATCCGCTCCACATGCTGCAAGACAGCTTCCTCAAATTGCAGCGTTCTTACCGTGCGACGGCGTCCCTGTCCAGGTAATCTGCAAAATGACCCGGTCTCACGCAGACGTTGGTACACAGCAGCAAAGGTCGTATGGTGCGGGATACGTCGATTAGGATATTGTTGTTGATAAACCCACTTTGCGGCTCGTCCGTTGTGGTGCGCTACGTAGTACGCACCAACCATATCAGTGTACTCACTCCAGATGTATCGCTCTATTAGTAAACAGAGACAATGCACTACTACACTACTGTATCGCTCCATTAGTAAACAGAGACAATGCACTACTACACTGGTGGACGGCAGTTGCCTACAACTGAAGAGCGTAATACGCCCTCTGACAACTGAAGATCATAATACGGCCTCTAACAACTGAAGAGCGTAATACGGCCTCCACCGGTTTAAATAATCCTCATAGAAAAAAATGACGTTAGGGAACAATATTTGATTTGATGTCCTCTACAACGTTCCAGAGTTTGTCGGTTTAAATACTTTTCACTCTGTATGTGTAAAATCAGTTTAAATAAAACTTTCTTAAACTTTGCTTGTGGCTTGATTATTTTTTATTACGGTAAAAGTAAAGCTAGCTCAAGATATTTTTAGCGCCCCCTCCTTGAGGGTTTTCTGTATCCGCAACTGTTCAGAACATTAGTCTTCGTTTCGGATTCGATGTACTGCTGCCGTGGGTACACCGTTATCGCTATTCTTTAGTATTTGTAGGTGGCTGCTGCACGACTGTTCACTGTAAATAAGCGTCCACTTGAAAGTTGTTTGCTGAACAAATCGCCTTGACAGTCTTTTATAGTCTCATCACATACAACACCTTCAGATTAATTGTCTAAATTACGACATTTATAACTATTTTAAAGTAGACAAAATTCTGTTGCTATATTGATTCATTTATCTATTTATTGCAGTATACTTTAACACTATGCGATCTCAGAAACTTACGATTTCATCTTATCAGGCGTAATGCGTGCCTCACTTTCGAACATTTTGCGCTTGATACGGAAAAAATCTTACAATTAAATTTGTAGTCAGTGTTCGTGTGAGGGAAGCGATTTGTCTCCTGAACAAGAGTGAAAGCAGAAACACCTACGTCCCTAAATAAACGCAGTAGGGAGATATAACGTTAGTTTAGAAACAATCCAATAGTACAAAAGGTGTGCCACAGTATGTTTCACACTTTCATGTCGTTCCTTTGTCTCAGTGACACAGGTACTTCAGAGGACTATCGTCTATCTGTACGTTCTACTGCAGTGTGGACGCAACGTGGCCGCTACTCTTTCTCTAAATAGGCTTTGGATATACACTGTGAACCATAAATCCATCGACAAACTTTCAGGGCTTGTAAAACGTACCAAACCAAGAATATAATGCGTACTTTAAGAGTTATGAGCATTTTGTTCATCTTCGTTACTATGAGGCAAATCTCTTCTACTGAAAGCTCTTTGTTTTCCATATTTTTCATGGAGATAGTATGGACTAAAACGAGAAAAACATCGTCATTTTTTCCATTTTCTGTCGTTTCTTAGTTACTTAAAAACTCGTGGGGATATATTCCCCCCCCCCCCCCCCTGCAAGTAAATGAAAGGCTTTATTTGTGAAGCAGCTTCAGTGACCCGTAATACATGTTTGTTTTATGTATACAATAAACGCTCGCTCACCGATAGATCTGTAACTGCAGATTGGATAATTGCGCAGGTCGCACCAGTGTTTAAGAAGGATAGTAGGAGTAATCCATCGAACTACAGACCTATATCATTGACGTCGGTTTGCAGTAGGGTTTTGGAGCATATACTGCATTCAAACATTATGAATCACCTCGAAGGGAACGATCTATTGATACGTAATCAGCATGGTTTCTGAAAACATCGTTCTTGTACAACGAAGTAATGACCGCTATCGACAGGGGATCTCAAGTTGATTCCGTATTTTTAGATTTCCGGAAAGCTTTTGACACCGTTCCTCACAAGCGACTTCTAATCAAGCTGCGGGCCTATGGGGTATCGTCTCAGATGTGCGACTGGATTCTTGACTTCCTGTCAGGAAGGTAGCAGTTCGTAGTAATAGACGGCAAATCATCGAGTGAAGTGATATCAGGTGTTCCCCAGGGAAGCGTCCTGGGACCTCTGCTGTTCCTGATCTATATAAATGACCTGGGCGACAATCTGAGCAGTTCTCTTAGGTTGTTCCCAGATGATGCTGTAACTTACCGTCTAGTTCAAATGGTTCAAATGGCTCTGAGCACTATGCGACTCAACTTCTGAGGTCATCAGTCGCCTAGGACTTGGAACTAATTAAACCTAACTAACCTAAGGACATCACACACATCCATGCCCGAGGCAGGATTCGAACCTGCGACCGTAGCGGTCACGCGGTTCCAGACTGAAGCGCCTTTAACCGCACGGCCACACCGGCCGGCTACCGTCTAGTAAGGTCATCCGAAGACCAGTATCAGTTGCAAAGCGATTTCGAAAAGATTGCTGTATGGTGTGGCAGGTGGCAGTTGACGTTAAATAACGAAAAGTGTGAGGTGAGCCACATGAGCTCCAAAAGAAATGCGTTGGAATTCGATTACTCGATAAATAGTACAATTCTCAAGGCTGTCAATTCAACTAAGAACCTGGGTGTAAAAATTACAAACAACTTCAGTTTGAAAGACCACATAGACGATATTGTGGGGAAGGCGTGCCGAAGGTTGCGTTTCATTGGCAGGACACTTAGAAGATGCAATAAGTCCACTAAAGAGACAGCTTACACTACACTCGTTCGTCCTCTGTTACAATATTGCTGCGCGGTGTGGGATCCTTACCAGGTGGGATTGACGGAGGACATCGAAAGGGTGCACAAAAGGGCAGCTCGTTTTGTATTATCACGTAATAGCGGAGAGAGTGTGGCAGATATGATACGCGAGTTGGGATGGAACTCATTAAAGCAAAGACGTTTTTCGTCGCCGCGAGATCTAGTTACGAAATTTCAGTCACCAACTTTCTCTTCCGATTGCGAAAATATTTTGTTGAGCCAAACCTACATAGGTAGGAATGATCATCAAAATAAAATAAGAGAAATCAGAGGTCGAACAGAAAGGTTTAGGTCTTAGTTTTTCCCGCGCGCTGCTCGGGAGTGGAATGGTAGGGAGATAGTATGATTGTGGTTCGATGAACCCTCTTCCAAGCACTTAAATGTGAATTGCAGAGTAATAATGTAGATGTAGATGTAGTAGTTACAAGTGTGTTAGTGTATCACGCTTTTAGGTTAGAAACAACTTATGCAGCACCAGTTTCGTGAGGTTAAATTATGCTTTTGGTATCACGATTTCCGATTGTGTTAGTCTATGTGTATCGTCCTGGAGACGTATTTACTTGGTCTGCACCCTCCAGATGGCTGATTTGCCGTGCTTTTTCCGCATTTATTTCAATAATTCTCTTCTAATTTTCACTGTGAGCGAAAGTGTGTGTTTACAGTATGTAGTGTTGGCAACTGTCGCTGTGTTTATCTTTCGTCTTTGGCTTGGCTTGTGGTTTGTATGAACAAGTATCAAAACACACACACACACATACCAGAGCAGACGAAGGATAAACACACGCCGGCCGGAGTGACCGAGCGGTTCTAGGCGCTACAGTCTGGAACCGCGCGACTACTACGGTCGCAGGGTCGAATACTGCCTCGGGCATTGATGTGTGTGATGTCCTTAGGTTAGTTAGGTTTAAGTAGTTCTAAGTTCTAGGGGACTGATGACCTCAGAAGTTAAGTCCCACAGTGCTCAGAGCCATTTGAAACATTTTTTTTATAAACACACAGTTACAATCGCCAATACTGTAGACACACACATTCACTACACAGTGGAAAGTGGAAATGAACTGTTAAAATAAATGCGGTAGTAAAAACGCCAAAAATCGGCCATCTGTGGATGCAGGCCGAATAAATATGACTTCAGGGCACACTTCGATTAGCAACATCGTAAAACGTAGGCAACACCACGATAATATAACACTTAACGGCGCGGTCGGAAATTAATACCCTGGGGAATCCGAAACAAAACATGTGTATTATGTCCGGTAATATTTTGTTTTGTTCTGGGACGCGTGTGAAATCAAAGAGGTATAAGGAAATAGACCTTTGTTTATTTACAGCCAATTTAGGAACAAACTAAAGTGAAAAAAAATTGAACTAAAGATATTACAAAAATGAACATAGTATTTCTGTTATATCTGTTTTCCAAGAAAAACTGAGAAATATATGATTTTCTTGTCAAACACACATTTGGTGAAGTCTAAACAATAAGAAAAGTGCATACATTTACTTCTGTACGGAAACTGTAAACTACTGACAACATTCCAAAAATGCATATAAAAAGCGATAATACGAGGGCGGTTCAGAAAGTAACCTCCGATTGGTCACAGTGCGGGTTGTGGGGGGAGTAGCGACGCCATCTGTGCGTTCACGCACTCAACAGGTCAGTCGGCATCAAGCCGTGGTCGAGTGAACGTCGTACCTGCGCTAGTTTAGTTTTTGTGGCAGTTTGAAATGTGTGCTGCAATAGAAAACCCCGCCAAATGTGAAGTGCGTGCTGTCATAAGGTTTTTTACAGCCAAAGGATATTCTGCAGCAGCTATTCATCGTGAGCTTTGTGCCGTGTACGGACCAAGAGTTATGAGTGAAGGAGTTGTCCGTGAATGGGTACGTTTATTTAAAAGTGGACGAGAAAACGTTCATGATGAAGAGAGGAGTGGTAGACCATCATTGGTGACTGACGAACTCGTTCAGACAGTTGATGCAAAAGTTCGTGAAAATCGACGTTTCCCAATGTCGGAGTTGTCTACTGGTTTTCCACAGATTTCTAAGACTCTCTTGTACGAGATAGTGACAGCAAGATTGGGTTACCGTAAGTTCTGTGCACGATGGGTGCCCAAAATTCTTACCGACCACCACAAAACTCAAAGAATGGCCTCTGCATTAGACTTTCTGTCACGTCATGAGGACGAAGGAGAACCATTGTTAAACAGAATCGTGACCGGTGACGAAACCTGGATTAAGTACGTGAACCCTGAGACAAAAGAACAATCAAAGATGTGGGCACATTCAAATTCGCCTACCAAACCAAGAAAAGCCTCGCAAGATTTTTCTGCCAGAAAACTGATGGCAACGGTGTTTTGGGATGCCAAAGGGGTGTTGTTGGTTGAATTCATGGAACGTGGTATGACCATTAATCAAGACGTGTACTGTGAAACAATAAAGAAGTTACGACGGGCTATACTGAACAAACGCCGTGGTATGCTGACTTCCGGTATCGTTTTTTTGCACAATAACGCCCGTCCTCACTCTGCTCGCAGAACAACGGCCCTTCTTGAGTCCTTCAAGTGGGACGTTATCAACCATCCACCTTACAGCCCAGACCTGGCGCCAAGTGATTATCACCTCTTCATGCATTTGAAGAAATGGCTCGGGTCACAGCGGTTTGATGACGACGAAGAGCTCAAAGATGCGGTCACAGGCTGGCTCCAGGCACAAGCGGGTGATTGTTATGCAGAAGGAATTTCAAAGCTTGTGAAGAGATACGATAAGTGCCTCAATCGCTATGGAGACTATGTAGAAAAATAGTGCAAAGATGTAGTTGTAAGATGTATATATTAAAATATTTTTATTTAACTTGGTGTATTTTTTTAAATCAACCGGAGGTTACTTTCTGAACGGCCGTCGTATTTAGGAGTGTTGTAGATTTGCTACGCACTGAACACACAATCTTTGTCTTCACTTTCTCTGACCTACATCTCACCTTCGTCATCAGATTCATCGCCAGGTAGTTAACTTGTTGTATCGAGATCACTTAGAATGGAATTTTGGGTCGTCATCTTGATCTGAACAGTGAGCATCATATTCCTCAATCAAGCTTAGAACACCATCCTCGGAGAAAGGATCTGCGGCGTTAACTTTTTCTGGATTCGCGGACATATTCACGATTTGTGCGGGTTCTGAGTTCGGCATTTGCCACGGTTATCTTGACAACAGACTGCAGTAGCCAGACTACGCGGCGTCGATCTCCACAATAGGAAGGCACTGATCAATAAATACGAAAGTCACTAGAACATCATATTTCTCTCGAGTCCCAGAGACTCTGCATCGTCGGTTGAGCGTTAACCTCAAGAAACTTGCGCTACCAAGGTCGTTTCCAACCTGAAAACCTGGAGGAAACGTAGTACAGTAGGATACATATAATTACTACATACCGCATTTATTACACATATAAAACTATAACGTATTACAAACGACCAAAGATGCCTCATAAATAAAAGACGTGAACTGCTTATGGAAAAATAACGGCTTTTGATTCAGGTCCAAAGGGCGTTCAAAAAGTTTTGCACAGTCGTCTCTAATTTTCTTATTTTTTGCAGGAGGAGAATGAAATTTTTTGTGAACATATTGGAACTTTTAGCTATACATTGAGCCTACTCCATGTAGCCTCCATCAGCTGTGACGCATCTGCGCCAACGTTCTTTGCATGATGTAAATGCACTTTGGTGAAATTCTGGGGACTGACTTTTACACCATCGCTTGACTCAGGAAATAAGGTCTTTCTCGCTATCAAATGTTTTACCGCGCAAGTGGGCCTTCAGACGACCAGAGAGGTAAAAATCAGACAGAGCCATGTCCGGACTGTAGGGAGGATGACGAACAATTTTCCAACCCATTTTCCTGATTTTCTCCTGCGTCGTAAGGGCTGTATGAGGTTTGGCGTTGTCATGGTGAAGTCTGATGAGCTGACCCTGAAGCTGTGGTCTGTGGGTCTTGATAGCACGTCGCACCTTGTCCAGTGACAAACGGTATTGGTCACGGTTAATTGTGGAGCCAGGATCCAAAAAGTCAAAGAAAATGACACCACAGTGATCCCGTCGATTGTCTACCGCTTCGTGGATTGTCCAGTAGAAAGGAATCACCTTCTTTAAACCTCTGCAGCCACCGCTGGATACTGCTGCGATCCACTGTGTCCCCCTGTAAACAGGGAGCAACTTCGTGTGAATCGATGCAGCAGAGTCATCGCCGCTCTTGAAGAGGAATTCCATCGCCGACCGTTGTTAATGCTCACCTGTAAATAAAAGAAAATACTTTTGTATACCAATTTATAGCTAAATGTTCCAAGCATGTTCACAAAAAATTTCATTCTCCTCCTGCAAAAAATAAAAATATTAGAGACGACTGTGCAAAACTTTTTGAACGCCCTTGGTACGAAAACGGAATATATATCTCAATGAAGGATAAAAAATCCTTTAAGGATGGTCTCCATTGCGCATCCCTCGGGAGATGCAGTATGACCTGGTGTTTATCTTTGCTTCTGTGAAACAAATCTCTCCTACTGAACATGGGCTCGTGGCTCTTTAAGTACACATTTTAAAGCTCATGTTTGCTCGACATTTTTTCTTGCTTTGGTCCATACAACCACGTCTGAAAATTTGTCGGTGGAGTTCCGGTTTAATCTGCATATCACGTAATAAGAAGAACAGTGATGTCTATAGCTACAGAACAGGACCAAAAAATGACTTTATTGTCCAAGATTAAACCAGTCGGTGACTCATAAAGGATTTAAATATGCAACAACATAAATCTTTGAACATTTGCTCAATTGCACGGAATGTTTGACAGGTAGCAAAGCAGTTTTTAAGTCTAATCTAAAACCATTTCTCCTGGAGAAAACATTCTGCTCCATGGACAAACTATTATTTACAAACAGGTAGCCGAAAAAACCCTAAAACGAGTATGTAAGTGTTTTTGCATGATAAGGACTAAAAAATTTTACACTGGTGCGCAAAAACTTAAGGATGTAAGTAACTTTCGCATAATGTGTTACTGGAAAGCAACGCAGCTCGATAAAACTTCGACCATACATAGAAAGAACTGCTTCAGTATATTATAGTAGCTAACTGAATGAAATACGCAATGAGACTAATAGAAATGACACATTCATTCAAAGACAGTAACCGCACTAAAGGCACGGCCATTTATGATGGTCCCCTGGATATTCCAAAACGCGGGACATGTTTCTTGATAGGATGTGTGATCACCACGTAACGCAATGTATGTGTTATAGTCAAAACTCGTTTTTAGTTAGAACGCTTTCTTACTAGTTAAAACTAGTTTATACTGAGGCACTTCGTCAAAACGCGTTTTGCCTAGTTAAAACTACACTACTGGCCATTAAAATTGTTACACCACGAAGATAACGTGCTAGAGACGCGAAATTTAATCGACCAGAAGAATATGCTGTGATATGCAAATCATAAGCTTTTCAGAGCATTCACACAAGGTTGGCGCCAGTGGTGACACCTACAACGTGCTGACATGAGGAAAGTTTCCAACCAATTTCTCATACACAAACAGAAGTTGACCGGCGTTGCTTGGTGAAACGTTGTTGTGATGCCTCGTGTAAGGAGGAGAAATGCGTACCATCACGTTTCCGACTTTGATCAAGGTCAGATTGTAACCTATCGCGATTGCGGTTTATCGTATCGCGACGTTGCTGCTCGCGTTGGTCGAGATCCAATGACTGTTAGCAGAATATGGAATCGGTGACTTCAGGAGGGTATACGGAACGCCGTGCTGGATCCCAATGGCCTCGTATCACTAGCAGTCGACATGACACGCATCTTATCCGCATGGCTGTAACGGATCGTGCAGCCACGTCTCGATCCCTGAGTCAACAGGTGGGGACGTTTGCAAGACAACAACCATCTGCACGAACAGTTCGACGACGTTTGCAGCAGCATGGACTATCAGCTCGGAGACCGTGGCTGCGGGTACCCTTGGCGCTGCATCACAGACAGGAGCGCCTGCGATGGTGTACTCAACGATGAACCTGGGTGCACGAATAGCAGAACGTCATTACTTCGGATGAATCCAGGGTCTTTATACAGCATCATGATGGTCGCATCCGTGTTTGGCGAAATCGCGGTGAACGCACATTGGAAGCGTGTATTCGTCATCGCCATACTGGCGTATCACCCAGCGTGATGGTATGGGGTGCCATTTGTTACACGTCTCGGTCACCTCTTGTTCGAATTGCCGGCACTTCGAACAGTGGACGTTACATTTCAGATGTGTTATGAACCGTGGCTATACCCTTCATTCGATCCCTGCGAAACCCTACATTTCAGCAGTATATTGCAAGACCCCATGTTGCAGGTCCTGTACGGGTCTTTCTGTATACAGAAAATGTTCGACTGCTGCCCTGGCCAGCACATTCTCCAGATCTCTCACCAATTGAAAACGTCTGGTCAATGGTGACCGAGCAAATGGCTCGTCACAATACGCCAGTCACTACTCTTGATGAACTGTGGTATCGTGTTGAAGCTGCATGTACACGCCATCCAAGCTCTGTTTGGCTCAAAGCCCAGGAGTATCCAGGCCGTTATTACGGCCAGAGGTGGTTGTTCTGGGTACTGATTTCTCAGGATCTATGGACCCAAATTGCGTGAAAATGTAATCACATGTCAGTTCTAGTATAATATATTTGTGTAATGAATACCCGTTTATCATCTGCACTTCTTCTTGGTGTAGCAATTTTAATGCCCAGTAGTGCAGAATTTACTCCTGGTCAAAAACGAAAGTCAGTTAAAATTAGTTTTAACTAGGCAAAACGCGTTTTGACGAAGTGGCTCAGTATAAACTAGTTTTATCTCGGACGAAAGCGTTCTAACTAAAAACGGGTTTTGACTGTAACATATGCATTGAAACATGCTTCCATTTGGTGGTAAGTTCCTATGGAACCGATCTGCTGAGGGCATCGGTCACTAGGTTTGGAACTACTTAATGTAACTTGAACTAACATACGCTAAGGACAATAGAGACACCGATGGCCGAGGGAGGACTCGAACCTCCGACGGACGGAGCCGAGTGAACCGTGGGAAGGCGCCTCGGACCGAGCGGCTTCCCCGCGTGGCTCGTACTCCCATGCTGGTCGTACGTTAAGATCTTGTGGTAAGGCGTTGCATTCCTGCACCAGTGCGGTTGACAACTGGTGGGTGATTTTTGGTACATGTGGACGAGCTGCAGAGGCGTCTGGCAACCGCGTCCCACACGTCTTCCATGGGAACAGGCAGGCCAGTACATTCTCCCCCCGAACAGCTTCTCGTTCCTAAAGCTTCTCCACCTGCGCAGTTTGATGGGGTCGCGCGTTGTCATCATGGAAACGGAAGTCAGAGCCGAATGCATACGTGGAAACATACACTTTGGGGAAGGAATACACTCTCACAATACCGTTGTCTCGTGAGTGTACAGTGGTCAAAGTTTGTAGGTCAATATGCCCATGCAACATCATGCCTCCCAACATCTGGACCACCAAAACGATCACGATCGACAATGCCAGACGGACCCTCATATGACGAGACCTGGGAACTCGTAACATTTGCGAACATGTTTTGGGGCTCAAGGTATTACTGTGTGGAGAAGCACGGCAGCACTTTTCTCCAAATCTTTCAGCACAGTACACTCACAGTTCAACATTATTGTGACACACTGTTCCTTTGTGGGTGACAATGCACCACTGCGTCCAACTCAGCAGATGTAAGGTGGCAGAATAAATGTAGGTCAGATTCGCACCTTACACGAGAGCTTTATACATCGCAACGGGAAGGTGAATGTGGCACCTAACTTACTGCGGCGGTAATGAGCAAATTTGCCTGGCAGTATGAAATGCAAAACAGGAATGACACTCAATGGATAGTAATAAACACACCATTCCTATATAATGCATGTCTATGAGCAGAAAGTGCAACAAGCAGCGAGAGGCGTTTTAGTTCGGAATTTCAGAGGGGCGAGCAGACGCAAGGCGGGAACCACTTAAAGAGAGTCCCAGGCGGAAAGTCAGCGACCGACAAGGTGACTGAGACGGGGAGAGCGTGTATAATGGCCCATCCGAGGGAGGGCAGGAAAGAAAGCTTTTAAAAACTGTGTTTCACAATTTCAAAGGGATATGAACAAAACAGGTGTTGACAAAGCAGGTGTTGACAGATGTGAAGATTATCGAACTATCAGTTTAATAAGTCACAGCTGCAAAATACTAACGCGAATTCTTTAGAGACGAATGGAAAAACTGGTAGAAGCCGACCTCGGCAAAGGTCAGTTTGGATTCCGCAGAAATGTTGGAACACGTGAGCCAATACTGACCCTACGCCTTATCTTAGAAAATAGATTAAGGAAAGGCAAACCTGCATTTCTAGCATTTGTAGACTTAGAGAAAGCTTTTGACAATGTAGACTGCAATACTCTCTTTAAAATGCTAAAGGTGGCAGGAGTAAAATACAGGGAGCGAAAGGCTATTTACAATTTGTACAGAAACCAGATGGCAGTTATAAGAGTCGAGGGGCATGAAAGGGAAGCACCGGTTGGGAAGGGAGTGAGACAGGGTTGTAGCCTCTCCCCAATGTTATTCAATCTGTATATTGAGCAAGCAGTAAAGGAAACAAAAGAAAAATTCGGAGTAGGTATTAAAGTCCATGGAGAAGAAATAAAAACGTTGAAGTTCGCCGATAACATTGTAATTCTGTCAGAGACAGCAAAGGACTTGGAAGAGCAGTTGAACGGAATGGACAGTGTCTTGAAAGGAGGATATAAGATGAACATCAACAAAAGCAAAACGAGGATAATGGAATGTAGTCGAATTAAGCCGGGTGATGCTGAGGGAATTAGATTAGGAAATGAAACACTTAAAGTAGTAAAGGAGTTTTGCTATTTGGGGAGCAAAATAACTGATGATGGTCGAAGTAGAGAGGATATAAAATGTAGACTGGCAATGGCAAGGAAAGCGTTTCTGAAAAAGAGAAATTTGTTAACATCGAGTATAGATTTAAGTGTCAGGAAGTCGTTTCTCAAAGTGTTTGTATGCAGTGTAGCCATGTATGGAAGTGAAACATGGACGATAAACAGTTTGAACAAGAAGAGAATAGAAGCTTTCGAAATGTGGTGCTACAGAAGAATGCCGAAGATTAGATGGGTAGATCACATAACTAATGAGGAGGTATTGAATAGAATAGGGGAGAAGAGGAGTTTGTGGCACAACTTGACAAGAAGTAGGGACCGGTTGGTAGGACATGTTCTGAGCCATCAAGGGATCACAAATTTAGCATTGGAGGGCAGCGTGGAGGGTAAAAATCGTAGAGGGAGACCAAGAGATGAATACACTAAGCAGATTCAGAAGGATGTGGGTTGCAGTAGGTACTGGGAGATGGAGAAGCTTGCACAGGATAGAGTAGCATGGAGAGCTGCAACAAACCAGTCCCGGACTGAAGACAACACAACAACAATGAACAAAACCAGTGACGCATTTTCGATCACGTGTCCAGTGAGTGGTATGCATGTGAGAGAATCAATCTACTCTTTTACCCGCCTGGCACTGGCACAAAACGTCCGATTGGCGGAAACGCGCTAGGAAGAAGAAAAGAGTGGCGTTTCGGCGCATTTTAATGGTAGGGAACTTGCGATTGGTATAGAGAGTTTACACAAAATAAGAGGAACGCTCCTATTGGTCGAAAAAAGCCGTGATGTGAAGAACGAAAGAACCCAGCTGGGGAGACAGTTCGACTATGAGTAAGACAAGACGGAATTTTCGATGACTCTGCTCTGAACTGACGTCAAGTGTAGAACGGAGCGCGTAACGCTCTGTACGGCGAAGAGAAGCAATTTGGGTGAACACTGTGTTCACAGTGGCTGACATACAGCTAGAAATTAGCTGTAGCATCGTTTAGCTCCAACTGTGGAGAAACGAAGCAGCCCATTAGTCGATTGTTCTTGCGAGAACTGAGAGGGCATTACAACATGCACGCTGCTCCAGCCATGTGCGTGTATATCGCCACTTTCTTGCACAAGTGATGAGTACATGTTTTCTCGCATAACGAGAAACACAGGGAAAGTTTCTGCTGGGAAATTCAGCAAAGGTTTAATTAGTTTTATAGGAATCTCAGCAGAAGAGAGCGCCCTAGCAGGCGACAGCTCATCGCAGCTTAAGGTAAGTACCGCGTTGGTTCACCAGCTTGTGTCCGCTGTAAACTCGAGCGACCTTCAGTAATCTTGTGCTCAACTTGTCACATAACTATTCATCCACCGTAGACTTGATTGTCATTCTAAGTAGCACCGGACTTCGAACCGGAATCGTACGATTTTCGTAGTACTGACCAACATCATAATGTAAGTGTAGGAACAATTTTGTGAAGAAACTTCTAGTTAAACTTTAATATTGTCGTGTTTAGGATAATTTAACCTTCTGAGTGTCAATATTTAATACTGTTGCGTTTAGGATTAATTCTGTTTTTGGTGTTGACGAGATGCATTATGAAAAATGGTTCAAATGGTTCTGAGCACTATGAGACTCAACATCTGGGGTCATCAGTCCCCTAGAACTTAGAACTACTTAAACCTAACTAACCTATGGACATCACACACATCCATGCTCGAGGCAGGATTCGAACCTGCGACCGTAGCGGTTGCACGGTTCCAGACTGTAGCGCCTAGAACAGCTCGGCCACTCCGGCCGGCGATGCGTTATCCTGACAACTGGTTTTTTGTTGTTGTTGTTGTCGCATTGAAAACGGTGTAAAAGCGTGTATTTTTGTGCTAATATTGCGACATTAAGCATGTCATTTCAATTTACACAGTTGTCTTCAATCCTAGAATAAGTAAACCACAAAATATTGCACCTTACAAGTTGAGCGACAAGATGTTTGGCGAGCTGACTAGCCTGCCCACTCCCCCGACTTAAATCCCATCGCCCTCCTGCGAGATGCATTGGGGAGAGGTTTTGCAGCACGACCTTCCAGCCGTTGTCAGTCTCGTCGGTGAAGGCATGGAACGCCGCAAACACAACAACTCCTCACCATCTCTGCGGCCACCACTGGAGTGCGTTGCACAGCGTCCATTCCCGTCCATGGTGACCACACACCCTGTTAAGAATCATGTCCCACATTTTGTCATCTCTAGGGGACAACCACAAGTCCATCGTGAGAAAGTTACTCGGGTCGTTACATTTGCACACCAGTGCAGTAAAGAAGTAACAGGTTAAGAGGTCATGCCCGGTGTGGCAGTTTTACTGTGCGAACAGAGAAAATACAGTGAGTGATAAACACTTTTCCAGTCATCATTGTGAGGGCATTGTTAAGAGTTCAGAACAGATTTGAAATCTCTACATATCAAAGACAATGTATTGACTGACTGACTCACTGACCAACTCACTATTGCCCAGCTGTAGCCGTTAAGAATAGAAACTTGAAATTTGGAGAATGTGTGGATCTTATACTGTGGGCGCCGTTTAAGAAGGGATTTTTTGAAATTCCGGGCATAGGGAGTGAATTAGCGGATGATGATTTTTTTTCTTTTTTTTGAAAAATGTCGCTATTAAGCCAGTTGAAGCTAGATCTACGAAAATTGGTATTTGGTTTCTCGGTCAGAAATAAAGAAATGCCTGTTTCATCATTTTTGGAAATTTAATCCTATGGTGGTGAAATAGTGCGTGAAAGCTTTTTCTGAAAATATATCATTATTAAGGAACAATGGTATTTGAATTCTCGGTTACAAATAAAAATATACGTGTTTCAGTGTTTTTGGAAATTGAACCCCTAAGTGGGTGAAATATGGGATGAGGTTTTTTATGAAAATATTTTATTATGACAACATTTTTAAAGCTAAATCCACGAAAATTTAAATTTGGCTTCTCAGTTAGAAATTAAAAAAATTACATGTTTGACTGTTTCTGGAAATTCAGTCCCTGTGGGGGTGAAAAGGAGGATGAAACTTTTTATGGAAATATTTCATTGTGCAAGCATTTTTAAAGCTAAATCTATGAAAATTTGTATTTGGCTCTTCTATTAGAAGTGAAACATAAGCGTGTCACTGTTTTTGGATATTCACCCTCTAAGAGGGTGAAATAGAGGAGTGAAACGTTTTATGAAAATATTTCACTGCAAAAGCATTTTTAAAGGTAAACCATTGAAAATTGGTGTTTGGCTTCTCGGCTGGAGATGAAAAAAAAACAAACGTGTAATTGTCTTTGGAAATTCAGCTCCTAAGAGGGTGAAATAGGGGCAGCCTGATTCACTGACCAATCATCGCCCAGCTCAAACCGATAAGCATGGAAACTTGAAGTTTGGAGAAGGTGTCAATCTTATGCTGTAGGCATCGTTTGAGAACGGATTGTCCGATATCCTACTCCTAAGGGAGAGAGGGGGTGGTGGGTGAAAGAGGGAGGCTTTTTGAAAGTATGTCGCTATTACAGGAATTTTGAAGCTAGAACTACGAAAACTGGTATTTGATTTCTCAGTCGGAAAATGAAAAATACGTGTTTCAGGATTTTTGGAAATTCAACCACTAAAGGTGTAAAATAGTGATTGAAAGTTTTTTTTGAAAATAAATAATTACTAAATAGCTACTAAATGATTAAGTCTACATCGATGACAGTTGGTATTTGGCTTCTCTGATAAAGAAATACATGTTTCAGAGTTTCTGGAAATTAAGCCTCTAAGGGAGTGCAATAGGGGATGAAAATTTATAAGAAAATATTTTGTTACATTAAAAAAATTTGAAAATAAATTTATGAAGATTGGTATTCCACTTCTCGGTTAGATATAAAGAAATATTTGTTAGTGGACGAGAGTTGCTATGGAAATATCACCACAAGAATGCAAAGGGCATGAGTAACAAAAACTTTGGACTCCAGCTACTAGAATCGCTTATTGGTCGGAAGTACATTCGAAACAGTCTATGCTTATATGTCCTTAATTAGCGTAAAAAGCTTAGAAGCAGTTTGTGCACAATATAAAAATTTGATAAAAAAGTGCAGGCCATACAGTATTCAAGCGAAACAGCTGTTGTTGAGCTACTTAAATATAAAGTTTGTTCAAAGCCGCTTAGCGCTCGCATTCTCTAATACTACTGGAATGAATACAGTCTGGGTGTTCGTGTGCCGTTAGGACTTGTACACAGTTAGTAAGTACAATATTAGTCTTACTGTGTTAAACCTTCAACACACAATCATAGCTCTTAGTATTTATGGCAGCATTTAAAATTTTTAAATTCGTTAAGTAAATATGTTGAAAACCAATTTTTTCTGTCCCTGGCAGCCATTAGATAGGCAACCTTGAACTGGTTACGAGAAAACTCCGCTCAGAAGAGTTAAAGGGAGCGAACACGTGTCTCGGCATATCCATAGATATTGGACCGTTTCTGGGAAAACGACAGTCGAAAGTTTTCGACATACTTTAGGTACCGTTTAGCACGCACTAAGCTCAGTCGAGTGGGCGGCATAGTCGCGTGTTCGGAACTCGTTTATTGTTTTTATTTTTATTTTTATTTTTATTTTCATTCATATACCCACTCCTGTAGAAGGTTACTATACGAACGTTTCTTATCGAGTTAGGAGATGTAAGGGCGTTATATTAATTGTAAAATTAGAACTGGGTTTCACAAGAAGTGGCAGACATATATAATACATGTGTGTATGGTGTTGTCAAGAGTTACAGTCCTTTTAAATTTTCTTTTCTGATAGTTCAGTGTTACATCAGTTCTTAATTCTTATATTTTATTCTTATGTTTATTCTTCAGGAAGATTTCCTCTATTCCCTTGGATGATGCCGATCGTAGAGGCATTCGAAATATATAATCTCAGAAGCCACGAGCATCGTGCCAATGCAGTTTTTCCATAGCGACAATTCTTCGTAAGAATCTCACTGGGAAAGAAATTAACATTCCTGAAGATATCGCGCGTTGACAATAATTTCGCTGCAAACCACGCATGAAAACGTATCACTTTTTCGAAAACTTGCACTTGATTATTAATCACGATACATAACAGGAATTTCACCGAAAACAATTTCAAATAAACTTTCCATTCATTTGTTTTTATTATTACTTTTTAAAAATTCATTCACTAAACCTGCAATTAGGAGACGAATAAGAACACTGTTATTTCAGTATACATTGGAAAACATCCGTGTAGTAATCGTCTACGGATAGTGGTATAAAATAAAAAACAAACATAAAAATAATAATCGCGCGTCGAACTAACGCTGCGGCGCCACCACATCGGCTGGACTGTTAACTCGCTGAAAGGCCCGTACACGAATTACCACGAAACCTTCGACCGACGTTTTCTCAGAAACGGTCGAATATGTACGGAGAAGCCGAGATATGTGTCGGCTTATTTTCACCCCTCCTCCACTGAGAGAAGAATTGGAGTATGGCACTTGCCGTGTTCTCCTCGTGAAACGAGGTACCGTGAACCGAGTTAGCCATTTTCTAGCAAAGATATAACAACGCATCTTACATAAATTACATATTCCGTTAGGTGTTCCACCGGCATGACCACATTTTATTTTACGTCCTTTCTAAATTATTGTTTGCCGTGTTTTCTTTCTTTTTTTTTTACGTTTTCCACTGACGCTTCTGAAGATACGGTCTTAAGTACAAATTTTGTGATTACATCCGTCGAAAAATAAAGTGATGATGACGTTCGAATTGTGGAAGTTTTGGCGTTACAGTCGTTATTCGAGCGACCCCGATGCTGCTCATCGGCGTCAACCGAATTTTTAGTTGCTTTTATAAATAGATATATTTCGCGTTTAGTTTTGGTGACTTTTGTTGTTACGGAATTGAGCCTCGCTACGACTGTGTATTCAGTAATCCCTGTATCCCTCGTGATGCTCAGGATTATTTGTGGCTAAGAGGTCAAGTGTGTTTTCGTAACCATTTACAATTTGAATGGCCTCGTGAACTAAATGTTCAAAATAATTTTAAAAAAGCATTTAGAACAATTACGGAAGTTGTTTTCTATTTACATTAGGGTCTGAAAATGTATTTTTGTCAACATACGGAAGGTAGATTGAAGTTACTGCCAACTGTAATTGTATGAGTAGGGTACCTATTTGAGATGAGACTCGAGTTTTCTTTTCTTTGAACTGTTCAGCAACTGTTTCATCTGAGACAGGGGGTCGGTAAAAGGAGCCAGTTATTAATTTATTCCGGTTGTGGAATATAACCTCTGCCCGTCACAGGAACTATCTGCTTCAATGTCGCTTGTGAGCTGAAACACACATTACATTATTTTTCCTTATGTTGTGCTTCTTGTTTCTGTTGTAGTACAGATCATTACAATTACGGCTTTTCCCTCCAAAACCTAGGATGCTTTCTCTGTGACCCTGTAAATACCAGAGCTAAACAATGTAGAACAACAACGTACATTATAAGCATAGTATTTTGTATTACTTCATTTCCTTATTTCTAACATTTTAAAATTGTACGTCGACTTTAGATGACATGTCACTCATAGATGTTCCTATCTCTATTTAGTGAACGTATTCTCAGTCATGTTTTGAACATTGCCCCGCTGCACTTCATTAACTAATGTTTCGCCACAAGGGATATCGCATTTTAGAGACTAAATTAATATGGAGTATGTCGTTCTTCTTTCCACACATTCACATACCCATTTCTTCTTTCCTTACTGTCTTTTGGGCATGCAGCTGTAGTAATTAAAGTAGGCACAAATGCAGTGGTCAAAAAGAAATGGTTAGCGTACATTCGCATTCTCTTTACATTGTTCCTTTCTTGTTGCTCCCATGGCGATGGACTGTTTCTATCGCAATCAATAAGCGTGAAAGGAAGCTACCGTACAGACAGAAGGATCTATATTTATACTTGGCAGAACTAATTACATACTGACATAATCGTCGGTATTGCTTTCGTTTCCCGAAAGTTATAAATATTTCGATTTCGGAAAAGCAGCTCTGTATTTGGTCAAGATGTCGAAGAAGAAGGTCCCTTACGTACTGGTTGTATCGAGTAAGATGTGGAGAGGGTGGTTTGAAAGCGGAGAGAAGAAGTACGAGGAAAGGCGTCCCCTACCTGAGGGATCGGTACTCAAGCTACCTGGCGAAGGGGCGAGTGTGGCAAATGTCCGGCATTCCATCGGCAGCCCAGGGCTCTTCTACCTGCCGGGTAAGTTTAGGAGTTGGACAGGGGGTGGGGGGTCAGTGGACGCTCCCTCCACCTTTCCCGGGCGCGAGTTTCTCTGCGCGCAGTTTGCGGGACACCGTAGGCCCGGGCAGCGCGGCGTTGCCATGGCGACGACCCAGCCGGTTGCCGCCGCTCGATACAGCCACAGCCACCCGGTCGCAGCTCAGCACAGGGGTGGGGGGCACAAGCCGGAAGTCCAACACAGCCCCGCCTGCAACTCGCCGCCGTACTCGCTACCAGACCTAGACCGCCAAGTACCAGGTGTGTCCAAACGGAGGCAGTTTTACTTTTCGTCAGTGACGGTACATTGAAAAGCCAGTTTTATAAATCATACAGCCTGTCCATGGAGGAAAGGTCAGTGTCAAGAGGAACGATCATTCGAAGCAAAAATGTCCAGTAACCATGGGCTGTAAAACTCATACCTCAACAACTGCGAGCACTTGTTTACCTTCGATACTGTGAAACAAGTCTCTTCTACTGCAGGCTCTTTGAGCAGTGGCAGTAGGAAAGAAATCAAGGAAAAAAACAATAAACAGGGGCTCTAAAGAGCATACCTTATGAGTACTTGTTCATCAACGCTACTATGAAATACGAGGGTGACTCCAAAAGAAATGCACACTATTTTTTTTTAAATCCATCTTTTATTCTACTTGTTTGAAAGTTTTACAGTGTTAGATACAACCTTTAGGAACAATATTTTCATTTCTCCACGTAATTTCCATCCCTATCAACTCCTTACGCCATCTTGGAACCACCGTAAAATTCTGGACCAACCTGTTGGAGCCACTGTTAGGCAGCGTGCACAAGGGAGTCATCATCTTCTAACCTTGTTCCACGAAGAGAGTCTTTCAGTTTCCCAAAGAGATGATAGCCACATGGAGCCAGGTCAGGACTAAGGCGGGTGTTTCAGTGTTGTCCATTCGTGTTTTGTGATCGCTTCCGTGGTTTTTTCACTGACATTGCGCAAGCAAGAGTCCTTCGGAATCGAAAAACACCGTAGCCATAACTTTTCTAGCAAAAGGTGTGGTTTTGAATTTTTTTTTCTTGGGTGAATTTGCATGATGCCACTCCATTGATTGTCTCTTCGTCTCTGGTGAAAAATGATGGAGCCATTTTTCATCACCTGCCACAATTCTTCCAAGAAATTCATCTCCACCATTCTCGTACTGTTCCAAAAGTTCGCTGAATACCGTTTTTCTTGTTTCTTTGTGAGCCACTGTCAACATCCTGGGAACCCACCTGGCACAAACCTTTTTTAACGCCAACACTTTCAGTATTCTGCAAACACTTCCTTCCCCTATCCCAACGTAGCGTGACAATTCGTTCACTGTGATGCGTCTGTCAGCAGTCACCAATTCGTTAACTCTCTGCACATCGTCTGGAGTGTGTGCAGTACGAGGCCTGCCGCTGCGAGGACAATCCTCAATATTGCCGTGCCCGCTTTCGTCACGTAAGCTGCTTGCCCACCGACTAACTGTGCTGCGATCGACAGCAGCACTCCATACACATTTTTCAATCTGTTGTGGATGTTTCCCACTGTCTCGTTTTCATAGCACAGGAATTCTATGACAGCAGGTTGCTTCTGACGAACGACAAGCCATCTTGAAGACATCCTGTGACGGCGCCACTCACGGGAACAGATTGAACTAAGTTTGAAAACAGGCGGGAAGGATGTATCTACACACTGTAAAACTTTCACACATGCACAACGAATATTGTATTTTTACAAAAATATTGTGCACTTCTTTTGGAGTCATCTTCTTACGTATCTTATGCTGAATATAAGCGCCCACAGCTCTTGAGGAATGCATTTTAGACCCCCTGTTCACTGGACTATTCTGCTTCGAATGATCGTTCGCGTCACATCCCTGAATATTGAGCATTCCTCACGGGACACCCTGTGTGCAGGATGTCAAGAGGAAAGGTACACGCTTTGATGAGTGATAGAATTAGCCATTCTGAGCAAAAAAATTTCATATTGACATCTGCCTCATCTGAACGGTTTCCGAGGTAGAACACTTTTAATATGCATTGTCATTTATTTCCCGTATCATTCAAACATTGTCCTTGTTTACAAAGTAAGACAGTAGTGCGGAGGAAGTTGAGACGAAAAATTTGTTACGGGACACTGTCATATCGGGAAACTACCTCAAATTGCCCCACAAAACTACCCAAGCTACAGGGCACGCGTGTCGAACGATATTTTCAATATTTCACGCTCTCTTCGCGCAAACTATGTATTAATCCTACAGAAAAAAATGAATAGGACCTTCTTGTAGGCAATTCAAGGTAGTTTAATTTCTTACTGCGACACGTTCAGGCTGGAGTGTCCGGTTTTAGAATTATTCAGAAGTATCGTACAGTAATGTTTTCTATCTCGGAAACTATTCGGACTGGGGGACATGTGCCAATATAAATTTTTTGGTTGGGGTTTACTACTAATATCACCCCTCAAAGCACGTACTGTCACTCTTGACTCATCCTGTATAACTGACAAGAACTATAGCTAAGAATCTCGACCCAAAAAACAATATTTTTGAAAAGGAAGACAAGGTCGCAAGCTAAATTGTAGTAAATGACCAGAACCTAGAGACAGTGAATGATTTCAGATTTTTGGGAAAACTGTAACCCATCCCTGATTCTTTAAAGAATCGAACTCCCATTTATAAAACAGCGTCAAACGCCAATCTTTCTTTTTTTTTTTGTTTTACAAATGAGTTACTGTGTTAAACGTTATGTTAAGCAAATAAAACCGTAATGACTAATTATGTTGCTCAAAAATGGTTCAGATGGTTCTCAGCACTATCGGACCAGACATCTGAGGTCATCAGTCCCCTAGAACTTAGAACTACTTAAACCCAACTAACCCAAGGACATCACACACATCCATGCCCGAGGCAGGATTCGAACCTGCGACCGTAGCGATCGCGCGGTTCCAGACTGAAGCGCCTAGAACCGCTCGGCCACATCGGCCGGCAATTATGTTGCTTTTACTAGTTTCGGATTATTTACCTACAGACTACCAAGAAATTCAAAACCAAAAAGAATATTTCTTATACACTGCAAAACGAAAAAAATTACGCGCCACGAAGGAATTTTTCGAATGGGACAGAATGGCCACGGAAATGTGCCTTTGGGTCTCTTGTGGAGTTATGTTTGTACATTTGCTAGAAAAAGATCAAGAGTTCGAAACCTATTGTGAATGCCCTTTCTCTTGATGTGTCAAATCGCATAGTACAAAGAGAAAACACACTTGGAAATGGGAATCGTTTCCCGAAAGGCATCGTATAAAATACGAATAAAAGAAAATCATGACCAGTACCAGAAAGGATTTTTATAAACAAACTCACTGATTTCACAGTCGCAGACTTTCAAAAAACTTTTTATAATGGACAAAATCAGATTTTCATACGCAATTTCTGCATTGTTTTTATGTCAAGAAAGCTACATTTATGGACGCCAACTTCTGAACATCCTGTGTAAATTAATGAAGAAAGCTTTTGTCGGAAACCTTTTCGTCGGTTACAGTTATAGGTTACGCTGCCATTCACCGAATCCTTCGGCCGTGAATGGAACCAAAAGCCTGGAGGAGGGAGACCGAATGTCCTCCGCCACGTATTTGAAACTGTAATGTTCCACGCGAGCGACGCCCGTATCGACGGCAGCTGTCGATCGCCGACCGACGCGCGCGCATCGATAATTCAAACGCGAGCGCGCGCTCGCGACATGGAGGGCTCGCCTCGCTTCGCTCCGCTTCCGTTATTTAAGATGGCGCCCCGCTGCGCGGGCGCGCGCTCGAGTGCTTCTACCGGCCGCCGTCAGTGTCGCTGCGGTCGGACCGTGACGTCACGCGGCTCGTGACGTGTCACTGTCGGCGTGGCGGCGGCGAAGGCGCGGGTGACTTTGAGAAGGTCAAACGGGAGAAGCTCGAGGCTGCAGGGAGGGAGTGTCGTGTTTACACTGCGGGCTCACGTGGCCAGGGAGCTGGCGCCACGTGGGAAGCCGGCGTGTTTGCCTGCAGCAGCGGCAGTGGGCTCCTTCGGGCGCTGTACAGTGCACGCACCTCTTATCAATAACCACATCCTGTTCGATTCCTTTCGCGTGACTCTCAGTACGCCTCTATTAGAGTTCAAAGAGTGAACTCTGGAATGTAACTACCTTAAGACGGACAGAAGCCCGAAACCTATCGTATTTTAAACAAACCAACTGCAAAAGCAACTGGTAGCGGATTTTCTTCAACGTTACCCTTTAGAGCAACAGTCGTTTATTACATTACAGTCCATTTATGGATAAAATTAATTTGCTGTTTTATATACCTACATAGACCACATTTCCGTTGTGTTTCGGTTGTGTGTTGCAGTGAGGCTAGTGGGCGACGATCTGACGATATTGTGGGTTAGATACAACAATGTGGTCAGTTTCTGGCACACAGTCGCCTAAAAAGTACATCGCTTACAGTTCCACATTTTGGGAGGTTATTGCAGTTGAACGTGATTGAGCACTACCATTACTATATTCAAATTACACTAAATCAATCATTACCACAGGATGAATCTTTTCCTTATAGTAACGTGATAAAATATTTCTTACGGTGAAAAGCTTTAATTTTGTTAAGGAAAGGCTCAGAAGTTACACTGGTGTTCACCATGTTATTGAAGCATGCAATCAACTGTGGAAAAAGTTATTGAAAAAAATGTATTTCTTAGTTTATCGTTCAGAAACTTGTTTCCATAATTATTACTCTCATTTTGTTATAGAACAGGAATGGTTAAATCGGAAAGTTAAACAATAATGAATAATTATAATGCTGCCATCTACATACACACTCACTGGGAACAGATGTAATGAACTATTTCCATTAGAACGTTAATACACAATTGCTAAAACAGAAATACCTTACTCGTTTGAAAGTATTGTTATTGATCGCACTTTTCAAGCAAAAAACGTATATAAACAAAGGTCAAAACTTATGTGGAAAATCCTGGGATAAAATGTGAGAACAGCTTATGCATGAAGATGGAACAAAAGCAGTATCAAGTTACACAAAAAATATACAATGAGGAAACGGCGACTACAATTTTGTAGCCAGTTGTATAGAATAAATGCAGTAACTCAAAGGAAATTCTAAATTTAAATTTATTGAACTGCAGATGAAAAGTGAAGAAACTTCTGAAAGGTAGCAAATTAAGGTGACAGGACTTTGATGAAATACGCAGAGGTTTTTGAGAGTTTCAAAGGGAACATTAGCCACTGACCATCAAACAAATAGAAGAGGAATGGGTAGCTTTAAGAGATGAAATAGCGTAAAGAGGCAAGACGAAATCCCTGGATAACACACTAGACACTCAAGTGACGAAAGGAGAAAGTAATTAAATGCAGAAAAGCTAAATACAGAAATCTAAAGAATGAGATTGACAGAAGTGCGAAATTGCTATGTAGGAGGAAAATGCAGATCTCTGGAACTATGAATGACTAGGGGAAAGATGGGCGCCTCTTATAGCGACGTTAACGGCCTTTGGATGAAAGAGAAGCTCATTTGTGAATATTAGGAGCTCTGATGGAAAGCAAGAGTCTAACTATAGAAGGGAAGGCCGAACGGTGGAAGGAATATAGAAGGCCTACACAAAGGAAAAGAACTTTAGAATAATATCATACACTACTGGCCATTAAAATTGCTATACCACGAAGATGACGTGCTACAGACGCGAAGTTTAACGGACAGGAAGAAGATGCTGTGGTATGCAAAGATTAGCTTTTCAGAGCATTCACACAAGGTTGGCGCCGGTGGCGACACCTACAACGTGCTGACACGAGGAAAGTAAACAACCGATTTAACATACACAAACAGCAATTTGTAACACCATAACTCTACTGATTTATTTTGCTTTTGTTTTATTTAATGTTACATTGATGAGATTCTGTAAATGTGTTTGTTTGAATCAATAACACAAAACTGTATACTCTTTTATTTGTAAGAACTTTGATGTCATGATTTGATTCTATGCAATGTAGCGTATCTGTCATTTAAATTCTTTGTCCCATTTGGAGGGAACAAAACTTACTCTATATAATTGTAATTTCTGTGTGAATAATTTTTTGTAGAAATGTCGATATGTGCAAATGTTCTGTCTTTTTTAAAATGTATGTTTGCTGTTATGTAAATTGCTGATCCTCACTTAGGGTTCTTAGTTAGTTTGTGTGTAAATGATGTAGTGGTTCCCCTCGGGAACGGAACCGTGTAGCGCGCGCAAATTGTGGTTGGCCCAGGTAGAAAAGGTGGAACTGATAGTCAGTCGGGGACGAGCTACGAGTCGGGGACGAGCTACCGAACTGTGCACTGCCATGTAAAAGATGCATATTGTGCTGGTTCCGAGAGAGGTTTTTTCTGCTACTTTCCAATGCATCGGATGGATGGATAAATAGCTGGAACTATTCTGGAATTTGTATCTGTCGTCGCCACCAAGAAATGACAGAGTCCAGCAATTCTACCTGCAGTTCCACCTACCAACATGCAGTTGCCACCACATTGCGCAATCATTGCATCGGAATGCTACAATTATGATGTACAGTGAAGGATCAGCTTAATGGATGTGTTAGTGTGTTCAAATATAAGGTTATTTATATCTGAATTTATATACCAAACTTGATTTTTCTCATCATAACACCTCTCAGGTTCCTCTCCGTTTGAACTAAAGTGACTATCGAGTGTCCTTACTGAAAATATATTAAAACCCAGTTTTCTAATTAATGCCTCTTGAACATAGTAAAGAGAAAGTTAAAGTTAATGTGGCAAGAGAGTGAGTTAAAGTTAATTATGCTTGCTGAAAATAATTTTCCTAGTAAAACTGCTTATTAATGTGTTGTTGTCAATTTCAAATTAAAAGTTCTTAAGACTGAGGCTTATAAAGTTTTGCTTAGTAAATGATCACATTACTGCCTGTTGTAAATCGGAGAAAGTGAGTCAGTATCTTACATATATGTTAATTTTGTTTCTCACGGTAGTAAAAGTGGAAAACTGCAGTTGTGAAAAGTTATACTCATGTTTGCTAAGCATTTGTCTCTCTTGTGTATTGGAAGTGCATATTAATAATATAACAGGATCCACAGTTTGTCTATTGTGTTAATGCTGGGTAACAAGTAATGGGAAGACGACTAATTATGAAAACTATAATTTCTTTATTCAAATGATAGTGAGAAGCAACCTGTTAGTGGATTCCAATTAACTTTCATTTTAAATAGTAAAGTATTTAACCGAGAGAGACTTAACCTATATCTAATTAATGATTCTGCAGTGAATAGTAATAATAACATTATAAAGACCATTCAGTTTGTATAAGCCCTGAAAGTGATAGTGTTTTTCTGCACCTGTTATAATTTTGCAAATAGTTTGTGCTGCTCTAACTGTTAGTTTCAATCTTACCGTAAACATATGTATGTGTCAGAGTTCACTCCACTCGCGTGTGACAAAGTATAGGGTGTGTTTATCCATTAAAGTTACTAATAACTATTTTCTTGAACGAGAATGTTAATCATTCTCTTGCCTAGTTAGGCTGGCGACCGTTTTCGTTATCCGTTAAACAGTGCAGATAGGCAAAATTTTGTTTGTCACTGTTCAAATATTTACGTAATTCTGACTTCCATTTCCGATAAGCCACCTCCGTTAGGAACAACACGGTCAACATAACAAAATTCCTCTCAGAGGGTAACACTGCTCTGTTGCTTTATACCATAATTGCTTTAATAAGATAGTTTTATTTCACAACCTGTTTCCAGCTTTAAGGTTATGGTACAGCAGTAGCACACGGTAGTGTTATAAGTTGACCGGCGTTGCCTGGTGAAACGTTGTTGTGATGCCTCGTGTAAGGAGGAGAAACGCGTATCATCACGTTTCCGACTTTGATAAAGGGCGGATTCTAACCTATCGCGATCGCTGTTTATTGTATCGCGACATTGCTGCTCGCGTTGGTCGAGATCTAATGACTGTTAGTAGAATATGGAATCGGTGGGTTCAGGAGGGTAATACGGAACGCCGTGCTGGATCTCAACGGCCTCGTATCACTAGCAGTCGAGATGACAGGCATCTTATCCGCATGGCTGTAACGGATCGTGCAGCCACGTCTCGATCCCTGAGTCAAGAGATGGGGACGTTTGCAAGACAACAACCATCTGCACGAACAGTTCGACGACGTTTGCAGCAGCACGGACTATCAGCTCGGAGACCGTGGCTGCGGTTACCCTTGACGCAGCATCACAGACAGGAGTGCCTGCGATGGTGTACTCGACCACGAACCTCGGTGCACGAATGGCAAAACGTCATTTTTTCGGATGAATCCAGGTTCTGTTTACAGCATCATGATGGTCGCATTCGTGTTTGGCGACATCGCGGTGAACGCACATTGGAAGCGATTATTCGTCATCGCCATAGTGGTGTATCACCCGGCGTGATGGTATGGGGTGCCATTGGTTACACGTCTCGGTCACCTTTTGTTCGCATTGACTGCACTTTGAACAGTGAACGTTACATTTCGGATGTGTTACGACCCGTCGCTCTACCCTTTATTCGATCCCTGCGAAAACCCACATGTCAGGAGGATAATGCACGGCCGCATGTTGCAGGTCCTGTACGGGCCTTTCTGGATACAGAAAATGTTCGACTGCTGCCCTGGCCAGCACATTCTCCAGATCTCTCACCAATTGACAACGTCTGGTCAATGGTGGCCGAGCAACTGGCGCGTCACAATACGCGAGTCACTACTCTTGATGAACTGTGGTATCGTGTTGAAGCTGCATGGGCAGCTGTACCTGTACACACCATCCAAGCTCTGTTTGACTCAATGCCCAGGCGTATCAAGGCCGTTACTACGGCCAGAGGTGGTTATTCTGGGTACTGATTTCTCAGGATCTATGCACCCAAACTGCGTGAAAATGTAATCACATGTCAGTTCTAGTATAATATATTTGTCCAATGAATACCCGTTTATCATCTGCATTTCTTCTTGGTGCAGCAACTTTAATGGCCAGTAGTGTAGTACTTTAAGAGGAAGAACATTAAAATGAGAAGGAAAATGTGATACGGCAGAAAGAATTTGCCAGGGACCTGAAACATCTAAGTCAAAACAAGACCTGTGGAGTAGATGATATTCGCTCAGAATTATGGAGACCCTTGTGAGAACCAACCATGACGAATGTACACTGAAGAGCCAAATAAATATGCAGACCTGCCTAATATCGTGTAGGGCCCCCGCGAACACGCAAAAGTGCCGCAACACGACGTGGCATGGACTCGACGAACGTCTGAAGTAATGCTGGAGGGAACTGACACCATGAATCCTGCAGGGCTGTCCATAAACCCGTAGAGTACGAAGGGGTGGAGACCTCTTGTGAACAGCACACTGCAAGCATCGCAGATATGCTAATAATGTTCGTGTCTTGGGAGTTTGGTGGCTAGCGGAAGTGTTTAAACTCAGAAGAGTTATCCTGGAGCCACTCTGTACCAATTCTGGACGTGTGGGATGTCGCATTGTCCTGCTGGAATTGGCCAAGTCCGTGAGAATGCACAATGGACATGAACGCATATGGGCGGTCAGACAGGACACGTCCATCCGTTCTATACCATCTGAAACATGACTCGTTCGACCGGGCAACATGTTTCCAGTCATCGACAGTCCAACGTCGGTGTTGACGGCCCAGGGGAGGCATGAAGCTTTCTGTCGTGCAGTCATCAAGGGTACACGAGTGGGCCTTCGGCTTCGAAAGCTCATATCGATGATGTTTCTTTGAATGGTTCGCACGCTGCCATTTGTTGATGGTCCAGCATTCAAATCTGCAGGAATATGCGGAAGGGTTGCACACTCTCAGTCGTGATTGGGCCCGTTCTTGCAGGATCTTTCCCCGGCCGCAGCGATGTTGGAGATTTGATGTTTTACCGGATTCCTGATATTCACGGTACACTCGCGAAATGCTTGTACGGGAAAATACTCACTTCATTGCCATCTCGGAGACGCTGTGTCCCACCGCTCGTGCGCCCGCTATAACACCACGTTGAAACTCACTTAAATCATGATAACCTGCCATTGTAGCAGCAGTAGCCGATCTAACAACTGCACCAGAAACCTGTCTTATATAAGCGTTGCCGACCGCAGCGCCATATTCTGCCTGTTTACATCTCTCTGCATTTGAATATGCTTACCTATACCAGTTTCTTTGGTGATTCAGTGTATTTCACCTGGTGTGCAATATTCATGAGACAGGCGAAGTACCTTCACGCTCTGAGAAAAATATCCTCATTCAATTTCTATACAAGCCAGAGGCTGGTACGTGCGTATGTTACTGAACCATCAATTTAATAAGGTACTGTTATAAAACACTGACACGAATTACTCGCTGAAGACTGAAAAAAGTGGTAGAAGCCTACCTCGAGGAAGATCGGCTTGGGGTACAGGGAAAAGTAGGAAGACACGAAGAAATAGAGACACACTGAAATTAGTCAAATCTACATTTATGTCATTTGTAGATTTAGAGAAAGCTTTTGAAAAACTTGATGCGGAACACTCTTTGAAATTCTGGAGATAGCAGGGATAAAATGCAGGAAGCGAAAGATTGTCTACACCTTTTTACATCTACATCTACGTCATTACTCTGCTATTCACAAAAAGTGCCTGGCAGGGGGTTCAATGAACCACCTTCAAGCTGTCTCTCTACCGTTCCACTCTCTAACGGCACGCGGGGAAAAACGAGCACTCAAATTTTTATGTGCGAGCCCTGATTTCTCTTATTTCATCGTGATGATAGTTTCTCCCTATGTAGGTGGGTGCCAACAGAATGTTTTCGCAATCGGAGGAGAAAACTGGTGATTGAAATTTCATGAGAAGATCGCGTCGTAACGAAAAACGTCTTTGTTTTAATGATTGCCGCTCCAATTCACGGATCATGTCTGTCTATTTCGCGATAATACAAAACGGGTTGCCCTTCTTTGTACTTTTTCGATGTCATCCGTCAGTCCCACCTGATGCGGATCCCACACCGCACAGCAATACTCCAGAATAGGGCGGACAAGCGTGGTGTAAGCGGTCTCTTTGGTAGACCTGTGGCACCTTCTAAGTGTTCTGCCAATGAATCGCAGTCTTTGGTTTGCTCTACCTACAATATTATCTATGTGATGGTCTCAATTTAGGTTATTTGTAACTGTAATCCCCAAGTATTTAGTTGAATTTACAGCCTTACGATTTGTGTGACTTATCGCGTAATGCAAATTTAGCTGATTTCTTTTAGTACTCATGTGAATAACCTAACACTTTTCTTTGTTCAGGGTCAATTTCCACTTGATGGCAGTCATAATAGCCGAAGGGCATGAAAGGGGAACATGAGTCGAGAAGGGAGTGAGGTAGGTGTGTCATCTACATGTGATGTTATTTAATCTGTACACTGAGCAAGCAGTGACGAAAACGAAGGAGGAATTTGGGAACAGCATAAAATTCAGGCAGAGGAAGTAGAAACTTAGATATTTCTCATTCAGACAGAGGAAGTAGAAACTTCGATGTTTCTCGATGACATTACAATTCTGTCAGAGGTGGGATTGGACTTGAAACAGCAGTTGCATAGAATAGATAGTGTCTTGGGACGATGTTATAAGATGAACGTCAGAGACGAGAGCAATCGTAAGCAGCTGAATTAAATTAAGCGATGCTTCTCGTGGGGCACAAATTGCTGCAGTGAATGATCAGCGTCGGATCCGATGGAAGGGTTTGGATTTGGCGAATGCATGGATAACTTTACCTGCGCAGTCAGGACGTCGAGTCCAGCGCCCACCAACACTACCTTCCCTGGACTCGGCTCTTGAGCTGAACGGGGCCGCCTTTCCTCCAGATTCCGACGCCTCATTGACAATGTCTCCGGCAGAGCTCAGTCATAAAGGCGAAGAGGGTACACATTCCATATTAATGTCCAGCCTGGATACTTTCGGTTTGTATACACTCATTCTTCCTTTGCCCAGCTGGTGAACAATAGAGGATGGAAAATCACTACTATTTAATTTTATCCGTATTTTGCAGCTTCAGATGTGACTGTACCCCGTACACTCGAGGTATGAATTAAAAACCTCCTTCAGTCACAATTTTTCGTGTTTTATTATTTGTTCTCTTGGATGAGATGAAATGCATATTCCAGATAATCCAAGAAAAGCGTTTTTAACGTTTTAGTAACAGCATAAGTTTTTATTCCATCGTTTTCACATCTAAGAGGCACATTCGCAAACACATGTTTGTAAACACTTCACAGATCTGTGATGGATGAAGTGATATGCTTGAAAACGGTGGAGGAAAAAACTTATGCTGTTACTAAAACGTTAAAAACGCCTTTCTTGGATTATTTGGAATATGCGTTTCATCTCATCCAAGAGAACAAATAAAACATGTATTAAGTCTAATTGCATCTGAAGATGGACCCACATGGTCCGAAATGCATCGTGTACTGAATAAAACACGAAAAATTGTGACTGAAGGCGTTTTTTAATTCATACCTCGAGTGAAAATCACTACGACTGGTATAAAGCAGACTCCACGTATAACTGTATACTGGCTTACGAGTATAGATGGAGCTGTAGATATAAGTCTGGGAGAGGTGTCAGAATTGTCATGTGAAGACAACAAGTTAATGAAGAGCGTATATCCGAAGTCTAATGCTTTCCGAGATAAATACTTCTTGCTGTCTTTTTGTTGTTGTTGTTGTTGGATCATCACGAATTCCTCTCCTGTGCTAACCTTTTCAGCTCGAGTAGCAACTGCACCCTACGCCGTCAATTCATTCCTGGATGTATTACAATCTCTGCCTTCCTCTACAGTTTACCCTCTGGAGCTTCCTCTAGGACCATGGAAGTTAGCCAGTTATGCCTTAACAGATGTCCTATCGTTCTTTACCTTCTTCTTGTCAGTTTTTCCGTATGTCCCTTTCCTCGCCAACTCTGCGGAGAACCTCTTCATTTCTATATGAAGATGAAGATGGTATCTGTCCTTTCGAACATGTCAGAAAGAACAGATACCATCTTCATATAATTAAGGCTAACCGGCCATTGACCTTCTAATTCTGCACACGTATTGCCCGAACGCTTACGGGACTCTGTAAGATTTTCTGCCACGAGTAATCAGTGTAATGGGCAGGGGCACTACGAATGTTGTGTGTGGACATTAAGCTGGGAATGCGGGTCTCACGGGGAGCGTGCAAGGGATGTATCGCTGCAGTCGCACTATCTTCTGTGCCCTCGGTGGCTCAGATGGATAGAGCGCCTACCATGTAAGCAGGAGATCCTGGGTTGGAGTCCCGGTCGGGGAACACATTTTAAACTGCCCCCGTTGATGTATAGCAACGCCTGTCGACAACATACGGTCTTGATTTAATTATTATTTCTTATCTTATCAGTCCACCTAATTTTCAACATTCTTCTGTAGCACCACATCTCAAACGCTTCGACTCTCTTCAGTTCCAGTTTTTTCACAGTCCATGTCTCACTACCAAACAATGCTACGCTCGAAATGTACATTCTCAGAAATTTCGTTCTCAAATTACGGCCTATTTTTGATACTAGCAGATTTCTCTTGGCCAAGACTGCCCCTTTTCGTCAGTGCTAGTCTGCTTTTGATGTCCTCCTTGCTCCGTCCGTCATTGGTTGTTTTACTGCCCAGGTAGCAGAATTCCTTCGTCTACTTCGGGTCCATCAATCCTGACGCTAAGTTTGTCGCTGTTCTAATTTCTGCTGCTTCTTATTATTTCGTCTTTCTTCGATTTACCCTCAATCCATATTCTGTATTCACTAGACCGTTCATTCCATTCAAATCATGCTGCAATCCTTCTTCAGTTTCAGACAACACCACCACTTGCAAAGTAGGTTAGAAATCAGATTAATAATGTTGCTCACGCAGCATAGGTTCGCTTTATCGGGCACCAACAAAGTTATTGACTGTGGATGGTATCGTCAGAATGGAAATAATGAAGTCACTGTAAAAAAGTCATTAATTTTGGCACTTATCTTGAATGGATTCCCACGTAGATTCTAGGGTGATTCCACTTTGACTGCTAGAAGGTCCAGATGTGCATTTTAGGAATATTTGAAAACCTAACAAATGCGTTTTTCAGGAAATTCTTAATGATCAAACAATTCCAGATCAGAAAATGGTATGGTAGAAATAATTTTTGACTTGGTGTTCACGATCCACATTTTTATTAGACTTCTTGTAAATTCACATATACTTCTTCTTAATTGTCACATCATCAAGAAAACAGTTTTGTATCAATCTTCATATATTTAATTTCCACTTTAACCAAACACAAGACTTGACTTTTCTTTTACAAAGCGAAATAACGACTTAACTTCTGCAAAGTGAAACGAAGACTGCTATGTGCGCATTCGCGCCAAAACGGTTACAAGTAAGTCAGAGATTATGACTGTCTCACAGAAATGAATACACACAAGAACCGTATCACTGTAATATATCGATACATCGGAGTGCCTATATATTAATAAAACCAAATGTGAATATTGTCACGAAAATATGTCTGTTACTTCGCAGAAAAGTAGTACGATATTACTGGAATCGAGAACTGGGGTTGGACTGCCGTAATGGTCACGTTTCACTGAGGATAGCCATGTCATCAACGAATATTATCATTGATATGCTTTCACCTTGAATTTTAATGCCATTCTTGAACCTTTTTTTTTATTTCCCTCTTTGCTCCCTGGATGTTTTGGGGACGGAAGACTATATCTCTGTTTTACACCCTTTTTAATCCGAGCACTTCGTTCCTGTTAACGGTTACTGTTTCATTATCTCTATCTGCCGGTTACTCGTATTTGACAGATTACAGATC
The DNA here is from genome assembly GCF_021461395.2 of Schistocerca americana. Lineage (NCBI taxonomy): Eukaryota > Metazoa > Arthropoda > Insecta > Orthoptera > Acrididae > Schistocerca > Schistocerca americana. The sequence goes on from NC_060127.1 coordinate 202,922,334, forward strand.
TTTCGCCTGTCGGTTTCTGCCTCGAGATTTTCGGCTTTTTTGACGTGTCGCCAGTGCGAGTGGTTGGCATTGTCAGAGAAGCGCCTTTCATTGCTGATGCCGTCGGCAGCGAGCGGGAAAGCTTTGATAGTGTCTGCGACTCACGTTTGCAAAACGTCACGAAAATCATAAACAAACTTCGGCCGCCGACCTCGAGACAGAAACCAACAGGCAACACGTCAACAACGGGCGTCAACAATTTTGTAGTTCAGCGTTCATTCCCAGCACTTCGTAATGAAATTCCACAACTTTCACCATCAAATTCTGTGCACTTTCGCACTTTTGCGAGAATGCGTATGAGTTGCACGTCTCAGTGTGTGTGTCTACATTGCATTGCGAGGGCGACACTGTCTGTTTTACTGCCTAGCAGTTGATGTCGTGCATCTATCTTTCTTTGGCGCCAATGGTAGGGTAATGCAAAAGGTGGCGAACTTCTTTGAAACTCACAACATAAAACTAACATTCTCTTCGCCTGACAAGCTGCGGCAGAATATTGTGTAAACTGTTCAAAATGGCTCTGAGCACTATGGGACTTAACATCTTAGGTCATCAGTCCCCTAGAACTTATAACTACTTAAACCTAACTAACCTAAGGACATCAAACACAACCATGCCCGAGGCAGGATTCGAACCCGCGACCGTGGCAGTCCCGCGGTTCCGGACTGCAGCGCCTAGAACCGCACGGCCACCGCGGCCGGCTGTGTAAACTGTGATAATCAGTTTCAAAACAATGAAACCTCATACCAAAGATGTTTCATGAGCTGTCTAGGAAGATCAGGCACTTGTTTTCACGCAAGGTATGGATTTGAAACGCTGAACAACATCTCAAACCTCTCCGCCGATTAAATAATGCAGAAATGCTGAAAGACAACAAATTAGAGAATTTATTGAATGAACTGTACATAAAAAATCGAAGACAAAATAATAATCCGACTCGGTAAATTTCATCAATTGATCTGATAATGTTGTCAGATGAGTATGTAGAAATATGTAAGTTCATACATACTTGTTTATACAAGAAAATTGTGTTTCAGTTTAAAAACAATATGCTGGAACTTCAGTATAAGCGTTGCAGAAAACCTGTAGGGTTAAAAACTGCCTCAACTTGAATATAGTTTTCTCTTCTGTTATTTATTATATTACCAGTCGAGTTGCCCAGGTATTCCAGTTCCGCAGTTCCGTATCCTCCTTCCCCCTCTGCCCCACCACCTCCTTTTTTCTCCTCTCTCTGCCCGCTTCCTCCAACGCCTCCCACTCCTCCCTCTGCCTGGCTGCCATCCCCCTCTCTTAACCCTTCTGCCAGTATGCTCCTCCCTTTCTGTCGATCTCCTAACCCCCCCCCCCCCTCCCCCCTCTGAGCCCATCCCCTCCTGCCCCTCTATCTCCTCCTGTCCCTCTATCAACTCCCCACCCTCTCTCTCTGTCCATTTCTTCTTCTTCCCTTTCTCTGTCATTACCCCTCCCCACCCTCTGACCATCTGTTCCTCCTCCCCCTCTCTGTCCATCACCTTCCCCAAATTTTGTGTGTACATATGTGTACTAACTTTGGTTGAAATCGATCCACGGGTTTAGGAGTAGTTTTTATCAGCAGCTTTGCCCACATACGCACGTGTCACATATATTTAATATACACTATGTGATCAAAAGTAACCGAACACCCGCAAAACATAAGCTTTTCATATTAGGTGCATTGTGCTGCCATCTACTGGCACGAACTCCATATCAGCGACCTCAGTAGTCATTAGACATCGTGAGAGAGAAGAATAGGGCGCTCCACAGAACTCACGATGTGGTGAGGTGATTGGGTGTCACTTGTGTCATACGTCTGTGTGCGAGATTTCCACACTCCTAAACATTGCTGTTTCCGATATGATAGTGAAGTGGAAACGTGAAGGGACACGTACAGCATAAAAGCGTACAGGCCGATCTCGTCTGTTGACTGACAGAGACCGAGGACAGTTAAAGAGGGTCGTATTGTGTAATAGCCAGACATCTAAATTAGGAGGGAGGTGAGAAAACTTGGTTTTCATGGTCGAGCGCCTGCATAAGCCACACGTCACGCCAGTAAATGCCAAACGACGCCTCGCTTGGTGTAAGGAGCGTAAACATTGGACGATTGAACATTGGAAAAACGTTGTGTGGAGTGACGAATCATGGTACACAATGTGGCGATCCCACGGCAGGGTGTGGGTATGACGAATACCCGGCGAACATCATCCGCCAGGGTGTGTAGCGCCAAAAGTAAAATTGGGAGGCGGTGGTGTTGTAGTGTGGTCGTGTTTTCCATGGAGGGGGCTTGCACCCCTTGTCGTTTTGCGCAGCACTATCACAGCACAGGCGTACACTGATGTTTTAAGCACCTTCTTGCTCACCACTATTGAAGAGCAATTCGGGGATGGAGATTGCAACTTTCAACTCGATCAAACATCTGTTCATAATGCACAGCCTGTGGCGGAGTGGTTACACGACAATGCCATCCCTGTAATGAATGGACTGGTCTACACAGAGTCCTGACCTGAATGCTATGGAGCAACTTTGGGATGTTTTGGAACGCTGACTTCGTGCCAGGCCTCACCGACCGACATCGACACCTCTCCTCAGTGCAGTACTCCGTGAAGAATGGGCTGCCATTCCCCAAGAAACCTTCCTGCGAGAGTGGAAGCTGTCATCAAGGCTGAGGGTGGCCCAACACTATATTGAATTATAGCATTAAGGATGGAGGACGTCACGAACTTGTAAGTCAGTGTTCATGACGTCATATCTCCTGTACTATATGTGGTACGATGATATATTTTTGTAGGTACCTTCAGTGGTGTGTGCGATACTGTCCGCAGAGTGTCTCACGGATACAACTAGTATTAAAGAAGTAATAAATAAAAACGTCATGCCTGAAGCGGTAGTTTTACTGCACGAACAGCGAAAATGTAGTGTAAGCGAAAAACTTTCTTTTTCTTTCATCATTTTGTGGGGGTTGTCAGTGAGAAAAAGTTTCATAAATGTTTGAAATTGTGTGTAAAGTTTGTTGCAAGTCACTAAGTATTCTCACGCTCAAATACTGGATGAATAAAATGCCGGTATATGCGCTCTGTCGGCTACACCTCTATTTCACCCACACTCACATGCAATTATAGACAAGTGATCCTTATCTCCACAGCGATTCTTTCCAGACAGTAAGTGATAAGTGTACCAAATTTGATTGAAATCGGTCCCGTGTTTTAGGAGGAGATGTGGAACATTCATTCATAGATACGTACAGTATATCCATTTTTATAATATGTATAATATTTTATTTCTATTATGTTAATATGTATACCTATGCAACAGACTTTTGAAATACCGAACGAAAATTCCATGCGAATTCAATGCCAATGCAGTATGTATCCTGTTATGTCGTAGTGAAAGCTTTCTAGCCAGCAGTCTTTCTCGGCGTATTCCACTGATGAATTCTTCCCGGGCTATCAGCCGAGTGGTGGCGTCGTCTTGTCGCAGCGTTTCAATGAGTTTCGTACCCATCATCATCTGCCGAAGTGATGGGTTTCAATGAGTTTCGTACCCATCACTTCGGCAGAAGTGAAAGTCATTGAAACGTTGCGACAAGACGGCGCCACCACACGGCTGATAACCCGAGAAGAACTCATCAATCGAACCCGGGTCTCGCGCGGGACAGGGGAGGGATACTGACGACTATAATGCAGAGGGCAGCGACATTCTTTTGCAGCTCTGTGTCGGATGTATCTGCTGATGAGCCAATGCCATCCCTTGCTGATAAGGCACATGTAGTGGTTGAGAACATCGGGCAAGTGGAATCTTCGTGTCCCGCCATTTTTTCTGCCAGGTAAGAAAAGCCATTCATAGTTCGTGGTCAAATTTTTCAATCTGTATCTCAGCCAAGGACCGACTTAATTTATTAAATGAAAGAATTAATAATTAGTTAGTTGAAACAAGCAGTTCCTATGAGTTTCATGTACTCGTAATGCTGTAGTCTAAACACATATTTGAATTTCATGTCATTTGTAACTACTAATGTAATATGCGTACCTGAACTAACGTTGTGTCTGGTTGGTTGTTGTGGGGGAGGACACCAGACAGCGAGGTCGTCGGTGTCATCGGGTTATGGAAGGACGGGGAAGGAAGTCGGCCGTGCCCTTTCAAAGGATCCATCCCGGCATTTGCCAGAAGCGATTTTGGGAAAACTCGAGAAACCTGACTCAGAATGGCAGAACGCGGGTTTGAACCGTTGTCCTCTCGAAGGCGAGTCTAGAGTACTAACCACTGCGCCACCTCGCTCGACCCTTGTATTTGACCTGCGTGTACAATATTGAGGTTAATATTAATAGGCGATAAGAGTATAGACTTTCCGAGATGTTTTCGCCCATTATTGTCATAATTTTTTATTTACTGTACATTCTCCCATGCGTAAAGGAATAGCACAAATCGTAACCATTTACTCGATCCTACTCCCTTCTGCTCATCACAATAAAGTTCGGAATTAACTCTCCATTGCCACGAGCTGTAATGAGTTCTGCTGTTATTTATTGAACTGTATGCTTCAGTTCTTGACAACTTACTATATCATGGCATTTATCTTCAGTGCAGCTGTTGGGTTCGGAGGAGATCTCACCAGATGGCATCAGTATGACTTCATAGTTGAGCACGAAATACGTAAATGTGTATATTATCAGATTTTAATATTTGTACTAGAAACAAAAAAACCAATTAGTATTTATAGAACGTCTACCACCACAGATGTCAGTATATACGACTCATTATCCGTCCCAGTTAGCACTATATGACATATTTAAGAGACACACTACACCATATTAAAAGTTGTTACCAACCGCAAAGATCAACAGAACGAGACCTACTTAAGAGGAGCGTTCAATACGTGATCCAACACATCTTTCCTCATCCAATTTCCGTCGAAAAATGCGGAAATTATTGTGGGACATAGAGCAATTTTCCCGCTTCAGCCCCTATAGTTTCATGGAGTTCCGATAGGTGGCAGCGCTATACGTAGCCTGTAAGTGCGTTCCAAGCATTGAGTTTCTGTTGCCGGAAAGTCAGACCATCGGAGGTATTTGTAGACACTTGCAGAACGTCTACGGGGACCTGGCAGGGAACACAAAGGCACGGTGGGTCGTTCTGTGAGGCTTCTGTCATCGTGGCAACAAGGTCGCGCAAACCCGTCCCACCTCCCTGGCACACCAGCCGCGCCCACACAGCTGTGACTCGTGCAACGTCGCACTTCGGCGTGCTCGTCGCCACAAAAATGCAAACCAACTTCTCCTTCTCCTTGACTGTGCAGGGCCTCGTAAAAGCCTGCGCACCCGAGAGGATTTCACTAAACTGCACTGGACTGTTCCTCATCATCCACCACACAGCCCGGATCTCGCACCTCCGAAATTCCATCTACATCTACATCTGCATTTATACTCCGCAAGCCACCCAACGGTGTGTGGCGGAGGGCACTTTACGTGCCACTGTCGTTACCTCCCTTTTCTCTTCCACTCGCGTATGGTTCGCGGGAAGAGCGACTGTCGGAAAGCCTCCGTGGGCGCTCGAATCTCTCTAATTTTACAATCGTGATCTCCTCGGGAGGTATAAGTAGGGGGAAGCATATATCCGATACCTCATCCAGAAACGGACCCTCTCGAAACCTGGCGGCAAGCTACAGCGCGATGCAGAGCGCCTTTCTTGCAGAGTCTGCCACTTGAGTTTGCTAAACATCTCCGTAACGCTATCACGGTTACCAAATAACCCTGTGACGAAACGCGCCGCTCTTCTTTGGATCTTCTCTATCTCCTCCGTCAACACGATCTGGTACAGATCCCACACTGATGAGCAATACTCAAGTATAGGTCGAACGAGTGTTTTGTAAGCCACCTCCTTTGTAGATGGACTACATTTTCTAAGGAGTCTCCCAATGAATCTCAACCGTTACCTGCCTTACCAGCAATTAGTTTTATATGATCATTCCACTTCAAATCATTCCGCACGCATACTCCCAGATATTTTACAGAAGTAACTGCTACCAGTGTTAGTTCCGCTATCATATAATCATACAATAAAGGATCCTTCTTTCTATGTATTCGCAATACATTACATTTGTCTATGTTAAGGGTCAGTTGCCACTCCCTGCACCTAGTGCCTATCCGCTGCAGATCTTCCTGCATTTCGCTACAGTTTTCTAATGCTGCAACTTCTCCGCAAACTACAGCATCATCCGCGAAAAGCCACATGGAACGTCCGACAGTATCTACTAAGTCATTTATGTATATTGTGAAAAGAATGGTCCCGTAACATTCCCCTGTGGCACGCCAGAGGTTACTTTAACGTCTGTAGACGTCTCTCCATTGATAACAACATGCTGTGTTGTGTTTGCTAAAAACTCTTCAATCCAGCCACACAGCTGGTCTGATATTCCGTAGGCTCTTACTTTGTTTATCAGGCGACAGTGCGGAACTGTATCGAACGCCTTGCGGAAGTCAAGAAAAATAGCATCTACCTGGGAGCCTGTATCTAATATTTTCTGGGTCTCATGAACAAATAAAGCGAGTTGGGTCTCACACGATCGCTGTTTCCGGAATACATGTTGATTCCTACAGAGTAGATTCTGGGTTTCCAGAAACGACATGATACCCGAGCAAAAAACATGTCTTAAAATTCTGCAACAGATCGATGTCAGAGATATAGGCCTGTAGTTTTGCGCATCTGCTCTACGACCCTTCTTGAAGACTGGGACTACCTGTGCTCTTTTCCAATCATTTGGAACCCTCCGTTCCTCTAGAGACTGGCGGTACACGGCTGTTTGGCCCAATGCAGGATGCACTTTGCGGGAAGCAATGTGTTGACGACGGGGAGGTAATTGGCGCAGCAAGACTACTCCGATGTCGATCAATAGAGCGGCACCATGCGGGCATACACACGTCCTCGTAGTAAGGTGGGGTAAGGCAGTAGCGTTGAGTGTTGAAAAACGGGGTTATGTAGCCTAGCGAGTGGGACATAATACTGTGTTTTGCAATCCTCAATAAAAGCAGAAAAAAGATGTGTTGCGTTACGTAGTGAATAGGCACCGTAATTAAAACAACAGTCGGTAAAAATGACTGTCGCCTGTGACAGTCCAGCAAAAACTGAGAAACTCCATAACACAACAGAAGTAGAATTCACAAAATAAAAGACAGTAATTCCCCCCAGCATTTATTACAACACAACTCCATCTTCGACAGAAACCAAAGTAAATATACTGCTATGCTAAACATAAGCTGCCTGTCATACCAAGCAAAAAATGTATTTAAAAAAAGAATATTGAAATCAGCTTCTCTGCTAAAAACAAACTGAAACAAAAAGAAATCAACGAAATAAATCGTTACGATGCTCACCACAGGAATATACAAGTTCAGACAACACTCACGCCCGAAGTTTTGCACTGGCCAAACAGGCAGAAGTCGCGAGACAAGATGCGATGGACACCTTGATGTTTGAGACTTGGCAGCTTAAACAAATCCACATTTACAGCCCAAGTTACTGAAGAAAACCACTCAGTGAGATACACTGAGAAGACACGAAGATGTTACACTCAGCAAATAAGGGGAGAGCTGTGAATCTGTTAGAAGAAATAGAGATGAACACACAGATAAACAGTTGCCCTGTCCATGTCCTTAACTAGCAGACTGAACTGCATAATACGAGGGTTGTCCAAAAAGTAAGTTGCGATCGGTCACTAAATGGAAACCACAGTGAAAGCCAGAAACATTTTATTTGCAAGAGTTAGCTACACTTTCCAGATACTTCTCTACAAAGTCGCCGCTCCGACTTAGACATTTGTCAGAGCGTTACACAACATTTCCAACACCATCGTCATAGAAGGCAGCCGCCTGTGCTTTCCGACAATTCTCTACACAGCTCTATAGTGCGTAGCCTGCACCCAAGTGCTGTCTTCGTATCCAGTGTTACATGTGAACACAGATGATACTCAGGACGAGCCAATTAGGGCTCTGTTGTGGGTGATCGAACACTTCCCATCGGAAAGGCTGCATTAGCGTCTTCACTGCCCCTGCAGAGTGCAGCTGAGAACTGCCATGAAGAAGGAAGTGCGTGGCAGTTGTGTTAGGTGGGCTGCATTCATTAAGGAGAAGCCTGTCAGCTGGCCCTCCTACTTGGCGGGAGACATCGTTGTTGTAGGCACCTGTACTCGCTCACAGTGCGCTCACAACTGAAAAGAGCATCTTGACGCGATTGACAGGCATACTAGAGACATTACCCAACACATCTGTGCAAAGCTTCATCGGGTTTTCACTGTGGTGTCCTTTCGCGACCGATCGAAACCTACTTTCTGGACAACCCTTGTATCGTTTTTCTTAAAAAAAAAATTATTCACAGAAAGCACATTCGACATTCCATAAAAAATAACCTTTCTCCATCTGCTTGCACATAATTTATTCAACGTACAGTATTACCTATTCTAGCTGATGTTAGTAAGATTTATGACACTAAATGTGTACATATTATAAAAATGGAGGTATGTATAATGGTGTATGTGCATATGTTCCATATCTCCTCCTAAACCACTGGAGCGATTTCAACCAAACTTGGTACATGTATCCTTCACTGTCAGGCAACAAACGCTGGGGCTAAGAATCATCGACATGTCATAGTTCAGACGACATTAAATCATAAACAATGATATGCATGAAAAACTGCTGCATTCTGCATGTTTTCCTCCTGTGTTACTAACTCCGTTCGCAACATATTTCTCAGGCAGTATCCACGTATGCTGCTGAATGTATCTACACAAATACATAATTGTACGATACATAGTTCGAGAGATATGATGTCATAAACTGACATGCGTGAATCGCATAAAGTTGTCTCAACTTAAGGAAACCTTTTAACACCTGGCAGCGGTTCTGACAGTATTCAGTGGAGAGGCTCGAAGGCTATAACCGAAAGTAGCTGTCTGTAGAGCTAAGAAGAGGCGTTGCCACAGAGGGGTTTACAAAATTGCGTTATAGCTTCTGGCCATGTAACTAGAAATATTCTTTATAATCATGTTCTGAGTTAAATAAACATTACAGAGAATTTATATTTTATGTATTATGTTCCTTAATTTAGATATTGAATTTATGCATTTTTACATTCCAAATATTTCTTTGTACGACTGTATTATAATTTCAAAGGCGTTTTCACGAACACAAAGAAATGAAATTTTTTCCATATTATGCTACAAACGCAGCTCAATTTTTCTTTTCGTTTCTGATAGAAAGTCGACAAAATAAATACCCGGACAGTGTTAGGTAGCATATAGTAAATTTTGTTATATATGAGGATAATTCAATAATTAAAGAGACAAATTGGTCTGAGGAAAAAACTGTTAGTAGGGCAAGGTTGGTACTTTTATGGCTTTAAGTTGGTATCACTGGGATGAGCCCTGACCGGTTGATGTGCCAACATTGTTTTGTTTATAACCTCAAAAATACAATTCAAGATGGCGAGTCCGCTTGAAACGTCCACATTACTTGAACAACTTTCTGTTATTCGTTTTTTACTTTCTGAAGGCGAGAAATCATTGAATATATACTGCACAATGTCTAAAGTTTATGGTGAAGATTGCACGAATCGTGCAAATTTTTACAAGTTGGTAAAACAGTTTAAAAATGATCGCGGCTAAGTGACTGACGAACATCGCTCTGGCCGGCCAGTTGCAATTTCAAACTCCCTACCTTGAAAGTCGAATTGATGACATTATTCGTGCCGACAGCCATGTGACTGTGGAAATGACTGTTGATAAGGTTCAAATTAGTATTGGCACAGTTCATAACATTATCTGTAACAAGCTGAAGTGCCGCAAAACATTTGCAAGATGGGTCCGAAAGGAGTTGACGCGGCTACACAAGGAAACAACGCTGAGAGTGTGCACAGAGCTATAGGAACGTTATGAAAGAGAAGGTGAGTACTTCCTCAACAAAATTTTAACTTGTGCTGAAACTTGGGTTCACTATTATAAATCAGAATAAAAACTACAAAGCGTGGTGTGGAAGCGCACCATCTCACCTGTCAAGAAAAAATTCAGAACCAAAGTATTAGCAGGAAAAATCATGTTGACGGTGTTTTGGGGTGTTCAAGGTCCAGTTTTTTGTGATTATCTCGAAGAGCAGCGTACAATGAACAGCCAATACTACTCGGATTTGCTTTTAAACAGGGTGAAGACATGAGAGAGACACGTCGTGGATCGCAGAAGAGAGGTGTGTGTGTCCAGCCAGACAACGCACGTCCTCTTACTGCTCAACTAACCAGTGAAGCCATCGACTAAATGGGCTGTGAAGTACCGCCTCATCCCTCTTGCAGTCCTGATTTAGCACATAGTGAGTACCATTTGTTTGGTGCACTGAAGGAGGCATTATGTGCGAAGAGGTTCCAGGACAAAGAGGACGTGACAAAGTTTGTGGGAAATTGGTTCAGACATCAATATAAAGAGTCCTTTGCAGCCGAAACAAAAATCTTGTAGCCTGTTGCAACAAGTGCATAAATGTTCAAGCCGATTGTGTTGAAAGGTAGAAAATAAATTGTTTTGTAAAAATAAAAGCTTTTTTCTCCAGACCAATTTGTCTCTTTAATTATTGAATGATCCTCGTACTTTTACTTCTATGCTATTTTGCAAAAACAAGTTGCTTCAAAATGGCTCTGAGCACTATGGGACTTAACATCTGAGGTCATCAGTCCCCTAGAACTTAAAACTACATAAACCTAACTTACCTAAGGACATCACACACATCCATGCCCGAGGCAGGATTCGAATCTGCGACTGTAGCGGTCGCGCAGTTCCAACTGTAGCGCCTAGAACCGCTCGGCCACAACGGCCGGCAAACAAGTTGGTAATGCAAGGTAACCTTACAGGGGGTTCCAGGAGGAATGCTCAGAATTCAGGAATATGGCAGTAATGATCATTTGGATCAAAAGAGGTCTATTAAATACGGGCTCTAAAGTGCATAGCTTAAGAGCTACGAACACTGGTTGTTCACCTTCGTCACTGTGAAACACGCGTCTTCTAGTGAACAAGTACGCGTTTTAGACCCCGTGTTTGCTATACAGTTTGTGTTGTTTTGGTCCATACTACCCCCTTGCAAAAAACCGAGAGGAAAGAGGTTCAGTTGGAGAGATTTGTTTCCCAGTATCTGTAGTGAAGAAGTGATCATAACTCTTAACTATGTATTTTAGAGCCTATGTTTGCAGAACTTTTCTGTTTCGAATGATCGCTACTGTCATATCCCTAAATATTGACCATTCCGTCCTGAAGTTTTCCCTTCTCTGCGACCGTTTCATTAACTATCTTGTAGGCAGAGTTATTTCCGTAGTTTGGAGAACTCGAACATGTTACCCGACGCGCAAAAATTCTCTCCCTGACCGGGACACGAACGCGAGTCTCTCGCGTGACAGGCAGTGATACTGACCACTATACTACCGAGGTAGTGTAACCACAAGTACCTGTTGAGTCATCGCGTACGGCCTCGGGAAGGACTGTTCTGCACTTGTATATGTGGGGGCGGCTGAGGTTGTGGCGCTAGAAGGACGATGGGCGATTCGTGAGAGTTCATGGCGCTGGGCGGCGGGGAGGCGGCAGGCGAACTGAGGAGAGCACTTCCCGACCTCCGATCTCCCCCCCCCCCCCTTCTCAAATGGGATATCCACATGAAACATTCCCTATTTCCCAATGCAGTTGAAGAAGTTACATACTAGTTGGCTCAAATGGCTCTGAGCACTATGGGACTCAACTGCTGTGGTCATCAGTCCCCTAGAACTTAGAACTACTTAAACCTAACTAACCTAAGGACATCACACACACCCATGCCCGAGGCAGGATTCGAACCTGCGACCGTAGCAGCAGCGCGGCTCCGGACTGGAGCGCCTAGAACCGCACGGCCACCGCGGCCGGCTACATACTAGTTGTTGTGGTCTTCAGTCCAGAGACTGGTTTCATGAAGCTCTGCATGCTACTCTATCCTGTGCAACCTTCTTCATCTCCCAGTACCTACTGCAGCCTACATCCTTCTGAATCTGTTTAGTATACTCATCCCTTGCTCTCCCTCTACGATTTTTACCATCCACACCGCCCTCCAATACTAAATTTGTGATCCCTTGGTGCCTCAGAATATGTCCTACCAACCGATCCCTTCTTTTAGTCAGGTTGTGCCACAAAATTCTCTTCTCTCCAATTCTATACAATACCTTCTCATTAGTTATGTTATCTACCCATCTAATCTTCAGCATTCTTCTGTAGCACCACATTTCGAAAGCTTCTATTCTCTTCTTGTCTAAACTACCTATCGTCCATGCTTCACTTCCATACATGGCACCACTCCATACAAATACTTTCAGAAACGACTTCCTGACACTTAAATCTATACTCGATGATAACAAATTTCTCTTCTTCAGAAACGCTTTCCTTGCCATTGCCAGTGTACATTTTATATCCCCTCTTCTTCGACCATCATCAGTTATTTTGCTCCCCAAATAACAAAACTCCTTTACTACTTGAAGCGTCTCATTTCCTGATCTAATTCCCGCAGCATCACCCGACTTAATTCGACTACATTCCATTATCCTCGTTTTGCTTTTGTTGATGTTCATCTTATATCCTCCTTTCAAGACACTGTCGATTCCGTTCAGCTGCTCTTCTAGGTCCTTTGCTGTCTCTGACAGAATTACAATGTCATCGGCGAATCTCAAAGTTTTTATTTCTTCTCCATGGATTTTAATTCCTGCTCCAAATTTTTCGTTTCCTTTACTGCTTGCTCAATATACAGATTGAATAACATCTGGTGTAGGCTACAACCCTGTCTCACTCCCTTCCCAACCACTGCTTCCCTTTCATGCCCTTCGACTCTTATAACTGCCATCTGGTTTCTGTACAAATTGTAAATAGCCTTTCTCTCCCTGTACTTTACACCTGCCACCTTTAGAATTTGAAAAGAGTATTCCAGTCAATACTGTCAAAAGCTTTCTCTAAGTCTACAAATGCTAGAAACGTAGGTTTGCCTTTCCTTCATCTATTTTCTAAGATAAGTCGTAGGGTCAGTATTGCCTCACGTGTTCCAACATTTCTACGGAATCCAAACTGATATTACCCGAGGTCGGCTTCTACCAGTTTTTCCATTTGTCTGTAAAGAATTCACGTTAGTATTTTGCAGCTGGGATTGGAATTATTATATTCTTCTTGAAGTCTGAGGGTATTTCGCCTGTCTCGTACATCTTGCTCCCCAGAAGGGAGGGTTTTGTCTCCCAAGACTATCAGTAGTTCTAATGGAATGTAGTCTACTCCCAGGGAGTTGTTTCGACTTAGGTCTTTCAGTGCGCTGTCAAACTCTTCAAGCAGTGTCATATCTCCTATTTCATCTTCATCTAGATTCTCTTCCATTTCTATAATATCGTCCTCAAGGACATCGCCCTTGTATAGACCCTCTATTTACTCCTTCCATCTTTCTGCTTTCCCTTCTTTGGTTAGAACTGGATTTCCAACTGAGCTCTTGATATTCATGCACGTGGTTCTCTTTTCTCCAAAGGTCTCTTTAATTTTCCTGTAGGTAGTACCTATCTTACCCCTAGTTATATATCGCTCTACACCCTTACATTTGTCCTCTAGCCATCCCTGCTTAGCCATTTTGCACTTCCTGTCGATCTCATTTTTGAGACGTTTGTATTCCTTTTTGCCTGCTTCATTTACTGCACTTTTATATTTTCTCCTTTCATCAATTAAATTCAATATTTCTTCTGTTACCCAAGGATTTCTATTAGCCCTCGTCTGTTTACCTACTTGATCCTCTGCTGCCTTCACTACTTCATCCCTCAGAGCTACCCATTCTTCTTCTACTGTATTTCTTTCCCCCATTCCTGTCAATTGTTCCCTTATGCTCTCCCTGAAACTCTGTACAACCTCTGGTTCTTTCAGTTTATCCAGGTCCCATCTCCTCAAATTCCCACCTTTTTGCAGTTTCTTCAGTGTTAATCTACAGTTCATAACCACTAGATTAGGGTAGAGTTCACATCTGCCCCTGGAAATGTCTTACAATTTAAAATCTGGTTCCTAAATCTCTGTCTTGCCATTATATAATCAATCTGATACCTTCTAGTATCTTCAGGCTTCTTTCATGTATACAACCTTCTTTCAAGATTCTTGAACCAAGTGTTAGCTATGATTAAGTTATGGTCTGCGCAAAATTCTACCAGGCGGCTTCCTCATTCATTCCTTACTGCCATTCCATATTCACCTACTACGTTTCCTTCTCTTTCTTTTCCTGCTATCGAGTTCCAGTCACCCATGACTATTAAATTTTCGTCTCCCTTCACTATCTAAATAATTTCTTTTATCTCGTCATACATTTCATTAATTTCGCCATCTGCGGAGCTGTTGGCATGTAAACTTGTACTATTGTTGTTGGCGTGGGCGTCGTATCCACCTTGGCCACAATAATGCGTTCACTATGCTGTTTTTAGTAGCTTACCCACATTCCTATTTTCCTATTAATTATTAAACCTACTCCTGATTTTGTATTTATAGCCCTGTATTCACCTGACCAGAAGTCTTGTTCCTCCTGCCACCGAACTTCACTAATTACCGCTATATCTAACTTTAACCTATCCATTTCCCTTTTTAAATTTTCTAACCTACCTGCCCGATTAAGGGATCTGACGTTCCACGCTCCGATCCGTAGAACGCCAGTTTTCTTTCTCCTGATAACAACGTCCTCCTGAGTAGTCCCCGCCCGGAGATCCGAATGGGGGACTATTTTACCTCCGGAATATTTTACCCAAGAGAACGCCATCATCATTTAACCACACAGTAAAGCTGCATGCCCTCGGGAAAAATTACAGCTGTAGTTTCCCCTTTCTTTCAGCCGTTCAAGTACCAGCACAGCAAGGCCGTTTTGGTTAGTGTTACAATGCCAGATCAGCCAATCATCCAGACTGTTGCCCCTGCAACTACTGAAAAGGCTACTGCCCCTCTTCAGGAACCGCACGTTTGTCTGGCCTCTCAAGAGGTACCCCTCCGTTGTGGTTGCTTCTACGGTATGGCTATGTGTATCGCTGAGGCATGCAAGCCTCCCCACCAACGGCAAGGTCCATGGTACATTGGGGGGGGGGGGGGAGTTACATAGATATTTCCGATTTGTGGTATCATGTAAAGCGACTCAAACAGCATTGTATAAAAAATTAATACGCTTCTAGGAGGCTCCTTTCGTAATCGGTATAATGCATAAGCACTGAAAGACCCAAGTCTTGGTCAGGTCTCTCTGAAATTCTGAGGTCAGCAGGGGCAAATTACAGGGAGGGAAAGATTTACAACATGTACAGAAACCAGACGACGGTTGTAAGAGTCGAGGGGCGTGAAACAGCAGCAGTGGTTGAAAAGGAATGGAGAGAGGGTTGTAGATTATCACCTATGTTATTCAATCTGTATTGAGCAAGCAGTAAACGAAACAAAACAAAAAATTGGAGTATGAGCTACAGTTAAAGGGGGAAAAATGAAAACTTTGAGGTTTGCCGATGACATTGGAATTCTCTCAGAGACAGCAAAGGACTTGGGACAGCAGCTGAACGGTGTGGACAGGGTTTTGAAAGGAGGATATAAGATGAACATCAACAAAAGCAAAACAAGCGTAATGGAATGTAGTCGTATTAAATCAGGTGATGCTAACGGAATTATTTTAGAAAACGAGACACTTAAAGTAGTTGATAAATTTTGCTATTTGAGCACCAAAATAACTAATGATGGTCGAGGTAGAGAAGATATAAAATGTATAGTGGCAATGGCAGGAGAAGCATTTCCGAAGAAGAGAAATTTGTTAATATCGAATATAGATTCAAGTCTTAGGAAGTCTTCTGAAAGCATTTGTCTGGAGTGTAGCTATGTATGGCAGTGAAACATGGATGATAAATAGTTTAGATAAGAAGAAAACAGAAGCTTTCGAAGTGTGGTGCTATAGAAGAATGCTGAAGATTAGGTGAGTAGATCACCTAACTAATGAGGAGGTACTGAATAGAATTGTGGAGAAGAGAGGTTTGTGGCACAACCTGACTAGAAAATGGGACAGGTGAGTAGGATACATTCCGAGACAGCATGGAATCACCAATTTAGTACTGGATGGAAATGTGGGTGTTAAAATCATAGAGGGAGACCAAAAGATTTATACAGTAAGCAGATTCAGAAGGATGTAGGTTGCAGTAGTTATTCGGAGATGGAGAGGCTTGCACAGGATAGACTAGCTTGGAGAGTTGCATCAAACCAAGTCTTCAGACTGAAGACCACAACAACTACAACAATGTATGAACGATACTCTTTTTTTTTCATCCTGTGTGTGCACAGGCATGTCTGTGTTAACGGAGGCCATTGGACCCTCAATTCGTCGGCAGAGATCACCAAGGTGACGTGCTGGCGGGGCATGGACCATGTCTTGTACTGACCTTGTACTTTTCGGGCAACGAAAACCTCCGCTCAGGTTGGTGCCGTGTTCCTTGACTTCAGGAAGGCATTTGGCACCGTTCTGCTCTGCAGTTTAGCGAAAAGCTACGATGAACGTTTCTTTATTTTTCTGAAGTTTTATTTCGATCCTTAAGCACACGTCAGAACTGCCTTTCCTAAGGCCAAACTGATCATCTTGTAACATATCATTAATTTTCTTTCCCATTCTTCAACATATTATTCTTTTCAACAACTTGGATGCAGGAGGTGTTCAATTGATTGTTCTCGCACTTATCTGCCCTTGCTATCTTCGGCATTACGTGGATGGTCTATTCCAAAAAGCTGACAGAAGGCCTCAACACTCATAAATCCAATTAAACAGTTTGAATAGCCACTTCCCAAAATGATTTTAGGGATGCCGAGGGAATTTTATCTATGCCTTCCACTTTGTTTGATCGCAATTCAACCACAGCTCTTATAAACTCTAGTACTGGATTCCCTATGTCTTCCATAATGACTCCCATTTCATCTTCTATCGCACCATCCCACAGTTGTCCTTGTAGAAGACTTCTATCCTCTCTCGTCTCTGCAAATAGCGGTGGAATTCTTCTTGGATTGCTCATCTTGAAGCCTTTGCCGGGTTGACTAACGTATTTGGAAGAAGAAGATAAATCATGCAGGAGAGAAAGAGAGAGAGAGAGAGAGAGAGAGAGAGAGAGAGAGAGTTAGGGCACCGACTCTTCTTTCTTTTTTATGAAACTATATACTTTTTCTGTGCCATTGTAAATATCCTTCGCAAAGAAATGTAACAACATAAACTGTGTCAAACTTGGTCCAATAGTAGACTAATGTTATGCATCAGTCACTTGATGGACTAGCACGCCTCATGTTTCATTCACAACTGATTTGAATTCATCACAATCTGAGTTCTATCCCTGTCAATTAACACACATTTAACGCTTGTATGAGGGGCAGTCAAATGAAAACTGAACACTAACCACAATGAGACCATGCAATGCTGTAAAGCTTGCATTCAAAGGTAATCACCACACGACATTTCTCCCACTGGCAGACGACACAAACAGTTCCTGTTCCTTGGAACAGGAATATATCACTAACGTCGATTTGCAGTAACGTTTAGGAACATACACTGTGTTCGAACTTATGAAGTACACAGAAGAAAAGGATTCATTGACACGTAGTCAGCAAGGATTCAGAAAATATCGTTGTTGTGAACCACAACAAGCTCTTCATACTCATGAAGTAACGAGTGCTACCGACAGGGCATGTCAAATTGATTCGATATTTTCAGATTTCCAGAAGGCATTCGACGCCGTTCCTCACAAGAGTCTTCCAACCAAACTGCTTGCCTACGGAGTATCGCCTCAGCTGTGCGACTGGATTCGTGATTTCCTGTCAGAAAGGTCACAGTTCGTAGTAATAGGCGGAAAGTCATCGAGTAAAACAGAAGTAATATCCGGCGTTCCCCAAGGAAGTGTTACAGGCCCTCTGTTGTTCCTGATCTATATTAACGACATAGGAGACAACCTGAGTAGCCGTCTTAAATTATTTGCAGATGATGGTGTCATTTACCGTCTTGTAAAGTCATCAGATGATGTAAAAGACTTACAAAAATGATTTAGATAAGATATCTGTATGGTGCGAAAAGTGGCAATTGACCCTGAATAAGGAAAAGTGTGAAGTTATTCACATGAATACTAAAAGAAATCCGGTAAATTTCCATTACGCGATAAGTCACACAAATCTGAGGGCTGTACATTCAACTGAATACTTAGCGATTACAATTACAAATAACAAATTGCAACGATCACATAGATAATAGTGTGGGTAGAGCAAACCAAAGACTGCGATTCATTGGCAGAACACTTAGAAGGTGCAACAGGTCTACTAAAGAGACTGCTTACACCACGCTTGTCGGCCCTATTCTGGAGTATTGCTGTGCGGTGTGGGATCCGCATCAGGTGGGACAGACGGATGACATAGAAGAAGTTCAAAGAAGGGCAGCTCGTTTTGTATTATCGAGAAATAGGGGACATAGTGCCACAGACAAGACACGTGAATTGGAGTGGCAATCATTAAAACAAAAGCGTTTTTCGTTGCGACGGGATCTTCTCGCGAAGTCTCAATCACCAGTTTTCTCCTCCGATTGCGAATACATTCGTTGGCGCCCACCTACATAGGGAGAAATGATCATCACGATAAAATAAGGGAAATCAGGGCTCGCATAGAAAAATTTAAGTGCTCGTTTTTCCCGCGCGCCGTCCGAGAGTGGAACGGTAGAGAGAGACAGCTTGAAGGTGGTTCATAGAACCCTCTGCCAGGCACTTTATTGTGAATAGCAGAGTAATCACTTAGATGTAGAACGCACTCGGGCACTGACGGATCCACAACCGCACTCACTCCTCCACTTCTTCGTCCGACTGAAACCGACGTCCGCCTATGTCTCTCTTGAGATCGGCAAAGACATGAAGACCACAAGGTGAAAGACCTGGGCTGTACGGAGGATCCTGCAGTGTTCCCCGACCAGATTGCTAAAGCGTAGACTTCGTGCAATTGGCAGTGTGAGGGCGGGTGTTATCGTGCAACAGGATGATCCCGTCCTACAGCCGGAGGGCAAACGGCGAAGCCAACGGTGGGTAGCTCAGTGGTAGAGCACTTGCCCGCGATAGACAAAGGTCCTGAGTTCGAGTGTCGGTCCGGCACACAGTTTTCATCTGCCAGGAAGCTTGATATCAGCGCACACTCCGCTGCAGAGTGAAAATCTCATTCTGGAAATTAGAATCTATTGGTAGTTCCACTGTGCTACGTCTTTCCGTAGATGCTCACGACAGTAGCACGCGAACATTCGACCAGCTTCGCCGTGTTCGGGATATTCCTTCACATGCTCTGCTTAGTAATAATCTGCCCTTTGTTAAGGTCGCGTATCTCAGTGTATTTCCTCATTTGTAGCCCATATCTTGGCTAGGGTGGTCGCCCTTCCGTGTCTGCTTCGGTTACATATTTTTGTTAACGCGTCATGTGTGGGCAGTGCGACCAGGCGGCATCTGACGTCGAGGTCATAGCGTTTTGTCGTGTCACTATACTTCATCCGCGGGTGTATAGAAAGTATGCTCCCGTACTTGGCACCTGATGTGTTGCTGACCTCAGTAGATCACGGTGCTGAGAACTTTCCACACTACCGAGTACAGAAGCTGCATCTCGGGCGAGCAAGGTCTTGACTTACCGAGCGTTTGCAGGTGCGTTGTTACTGTCAAGTAGGTTCCGCGGATCTTATACTTTTCGCAAATGATTGAAGGCTCATTGATGACACAATGCATAACGTTATATGCATGTTGTAGGTTGTAATTTTTGATTCTTACGGTGCAGTCAAACAATGACTGTGTGTGCACCACGGACTTGTCTTTCCACAACTCATCTGGAAGGATGCGGTTTAGTCCAGTGCACCTAAACTATACGGCTTTTGCCAGGTCATTTAAGTATTAGACTAGAGCTGTTGATGATAACAGCTTCCGAACAGGACTCGAAGGCCGATGGGTACCGACCGGCCGCCACGTTGTCCTCAGCGCTTAGGCGTCACGGGATGCGGATACGCACGGGCATGTGGCCAGCACACCGCTCTCACGGCCGTTGTCAGGTTTAGTGACAGAATTAGAGCTATTACGCGTTAATAATTGTGAGTTTTCTTGTTAGAACGGTCTTTCGCAAGAGCACTATCGTATGAAACATTTTCTGACTTCTTGCCGCATCAGTTCAGGGCAAAACCTCGAGCTTTTGACTATTACCTTCATCGTCTTGGCCAGGAACAACTAACTGGTTAGTGCTCCTGACGAAGACGACCCAGCAAAAAGTCCAAAACTGTTTTATACAATTTTCGTACTGTCTGGATGTTCCAAAATGATACAGCCCCTGATTACGTCTTGTTCATGTTTATGTTAATAGGGAGCCTTATAATAAATAGGGGTTTATTTGAACCGGTATTAGATGATCCCCCTGTTTATTATTATCTTTTGTGAGGCACACCGCCCATGTCTCATTTTTGGTAGGGTGACTCCTTTCACATTAGTTACCTGTCGCATTGCAGTTTTACTTAAGTGATCTGTCTGTCGGCCAGGCCAACCGATGCAGATTATTCACAGGGGAATGTTGGGTACTTCGTAGTATCGAGATAGCAGTGCCGAAAACCACTGTCCCGCCGTCAGGACGAGAGGTCTCGCAAACGTCTGCGCTATTGTACCAGATGCTGAAAGTTCCATACTTTTCTTAAGTGTCATTTATGCTGAAAATTTGTTGCTCTTAAGTAGGCTCTTAGTTTCATCTCTATTGCCTGTATCTGCTATTTTGAGTGTAACTGGTCTGGCATCTTGTTGGATTTCTGGGGTAAAGCGTCCTCCCACATTCTTTCTCAGATTTATCATCACTACCCACCGTAACACCGTCTTTTCTGGCAGCCGCAAGACGTGGAAGAAATGGAGTTCCCTTTCTTCTTGATTGTATTGATGGTTGGGTCAATCGTTCAGCCGGGAGATTATTAGGGAGGACTCACCAAATTCCCTCGAGCTGATATTGTTTTTATATACGCAAGTTCTGATGATTCTTCTTTCACTTTTGGTGACTTCATTTACAGGCATAAGTGCCCTGTGGGAGGGATACGCCGGCCGTAGGTGGCCGAGCGGTTCTAGGCGCTTCAGTCTGGAAACGCGCGACCGCTACGGTCGCAGGTTCGAATCCTGCCCCGGGTATGGATCTGTGTGATGTCCTCAGGTTAGTTAGGTTTAAGTAGTTCTAAGTCTAGTGGACTGATGACCTCAGATGTTAAGTCCCATAGTGCTCAGAGCCATTTGAACCATTTGGAGGGTTACGGCTTGATAGTGTTGTATGTGGTTCGTATTGACACGCAAGAATTTTGTATTATATTTGGATCAGATTAAAAATTGGGCTTTTTTTCATTTCGTTGGTTCTATTTATCCACGTTGCTTCCTCACGTAGATTGGTTCAAATGGCTCTGAGCACTATGGGACTCAACTTCTGAGGTCATTAGTCCCCTAGAACTTAGAACCACTTAAACCTAACTAACCTAAGGACATCACACACATCCATGCTCGAGGCAGGATTGGAACCTGCGACCGTAGCGGTCGCGCGGTTCCCGACTGTAGCGCCTAGAACCGCTCGGCCACTCCGGCCGGCTCACGTAGATTGAATGAGATGATTTCTCCCTGCGGATTTTGACGATCTAACATGTCAATTGAACAGA
Organism: Schistocerca americana; assembly: GCF_021461395.2. Classification (NCBI taxonomy): domain Eukaryota; kingdom Metazoa; phylum Arthropoda; class Insecta; order Orthoptera; family Acrididae; genus Schistocerca; species Schistocerca americana. The sequence continues at coordinate 202,944,098 of NC_060127.1, forward strand.
ATTTGGGACGATATCCCTCAGGACGACACCCAACAGCTCTACCAAACAATGCCAAGCCGAATAACTGCTTGCATATGGGTCAGAGGTGGCTCAAAGTGTTATTGACTTGCTCAATTTGTGAAGCTGTTTGTGTTGAATAAATCATCCAGTTTTACTAAAATTTTAATCATTTCTTTTTTTGTCAGTGCATGTACATCACATCTACAGATTTTCGTCGCATTCGTATAATTGCTTCGTGATGCGTCCTTTTTTTCGTTAGAGTGTGTGTGTTTTTATATCTTTATGGTACATCTCCTTAATAGATACCTCTCGCTTACGTCATTAGCCTGGAACGGTCCTTAGTTGTGAGTTCTCTCCTTCATTGCTATAAAGCCTGACAAAAGCCAGCAGGCCGGTATATACTTGTGTACATTTGGCCCGCACGATCGCAAACAGCCCGGCAGCTGGCAAGCCGACTCCTCTTGCTCCTCCCTCCCTCCCCCCCCCCCCCCCCCCCGAGCCTAGTCACCAAATCACCTGGTTTGTCCGGATTCAACCCTGTTTTTAACGCTCTATTTCAACCCCCAGTTGCAAATTCATAAAACAGAAAAAACGATTTAAGGATTTCCCTGTCAGACACTTTAGTCAAGCATGTACTGGAAGTGCTTCAGAAGAAGAACTACCGCAAAAGTGTGTTCCATTTGACAGTGTTAACGCCAATGATAGCTCTGGCAGATTAGAACAACGTGTTCACTAAACTGAACAAAGAATTGGAGGACAACATTTTAGGAAGTGGCTGTTCATGCTATATTATACATAATGCTGGTGGAATTGCTTTAGACACTCTGACGATGGATGTGAAAGTTTTTGTTCAGAAAGTAGTCTCTCATCTTTCAGTTTACACTGTGGTAGCACAAAACTTGGTTCAATTTTGTAATTTTAGAGGAACTCAAAATAAGGCAATACTTTCTCTTTGTAAAACACGATGGCTATTACTTATGCCTGCAATTGAAAGAATTTTGCGAATATACCAGGCTCTTATGCCTTACTTCATGTCTGAAAATAATGTCCCCATTACAACTAGGCTTTTCCTGGAAAACCCTCTGGTTGAACACTTGTGGTTTCTTGATAGTGTCTCCAGTTATCTGCACAAACAAACATTGCACACTGAAGTTGAGAAGAAGACCACAGTGAAAGTGTATTCTATGGAAAGTGTATTCTGTGGTCAGCGATACCGTGTCAAGTCTGCAAGAGAAGGCGAAAAATAACTTCGTTCCACTAAAAGCAAGAGATGTCATCTCTAAATGTGACAATGATGAGCTTATTAAAGTGCTGAGAAAAGTTGCGAGTGCTTTTTGTTCTGTTTGTATTGATTACATTAGCAAATGGCTGAGGCAGTGCGATAAATTAACTGTGTTCGATTGGTTAACTCTTAGAATAAATAAACGTCATAGGGAACGTGTGAAAAATGGTGCAGCGTATTTGACAAACAGAAATGTTCTTGTGGATAACAGTGAATTGTTTGATGAAGCAAATCGCCTAAAGTGTTTCTAAGTGAAGAGCTCAAATGGGAAACCAGATCAAAATTTTTAGAGAAAAGTGAATGTGATGGATCGAGTGTTTACTTGAAGAATCGTTCTGGAGAGGAACATAGAACTTTTCAAAATTGTGCAATACATTTTTACAATCCCTGCCCATAATGCAGCCGTGGAAAAGATATTTTCCTCATCAAATATACATTGGACTGATGAAAGAAATAGACCTTCTGTACAATGTCTGCAGAATTTGTTAGTCGTCAGTCGTAACTACAGGGTGTAAATTTTAAGTTGACAAACCAGAATAACTGGAAAAACAAGCTTCACACGAAAAAATGAGTACAATCCAAAGTTGATTATTTTCGAAGGGCACATCTGCTGGTGCTAAAATTAGCCCGCTACCCCAGCTCCCTGTGGATGGGGCGGGAAGCAACTTTAAAATGGGAACCCCCATTTTTTATTGCAGGATCAGATCGTACATAAAAAACTATGTACATTTTGTCTTAAACATTTGTTTTGATTCTTGGTAGTTGGTGCGGTAAATCAATAAAATCCATCTTCTGATTTTTGTGTGGTAAATGGTTACGGATAAGTAAAAAAATACTTATTTCTTCGTAAATTTTGATTCGCTAAAACTAAAATTCTCCCTCTCTCCCCATAGGGTGGGGTTTGAGCGAGGAATTGGAGTTTTACGGATGTTGACCCAAATATTTTTTCCACAGATTCGGATAAGTTTAGTTTGTTTCGTGGTCATGAGACCACACAACTTTTAATTATCAAAGAAATCATCTGACTAGCTAACTAACTGACGAAACATTAGTTTTAGCGAATCAGAATTTACGAAGTAAATAACTATTTTTTATTTATTTTTTGTCTTCCACGCAAAAATGAGAACATGGATTTTCTTGAATTACTATGCCAACTACCAGGAACCAAAACAAATGCTTAAGACAAAATGTACGTAGTTTTTTTTATGTAGAATCTGATTCTGCAATAAATGTTCCCCTCGAAAATAATCAGCTTTGGATTCTACACATTTTTTCGTGTGAAGCTTATTTTTCGAGTTATTCTGGTTTGTCAACTTAAAACTTACACCCTGTATAAAGATCTCATTTGTTCTCAGTATTACGCTAACGTGAAATCCAAGAATTACTTGAGAAGGTTCGAGGTAGCGAGAAATATGCCTTTGCAAAAAAGTGGCCATTGTAATTTTCATAAAGACTGTAATACATCCGGTTTGTTCATTTGCAAATAAGGTAACCACCCCAACAGCCACCTCGCAAAGGCCGGTGTGTACCAACCCGTGTGGGCCTAAGGAGAATTGTCCACCATGCTGCAAAATGCACCCCGGAAGTCGTTCCTTCGCGCTCTGCAGAGCCCAGCGCCCCGCTGTCACAGGCAGCGGGGGCGGTGTCTTCGACCCGACCACCAGTCCCGGTTCAGCAGCTGACAGGTGCCGAATGGCCGTGCTGTGACGTCACGGGCCGCCAGCTGCCGCTGCATGAGTCACGAGCAGCAGCTGGCGGGCACGTCACGGGGCCACATCTGCATCCACAGCCTGTTTCAAAAATAGACGCGTAATCTCAGCTATGTGCTCTCATATCGCACACTCGCTACAAAAGTGATCCAAACCATAAATCTTCATTCTTGAGTTGTTACCATGACAGAAAAGTTCGGAGGTATTAAAATCCATGGAGAAGAAATAAAAACTTTGAGGTTCGCCGATAACATTGTAATTCTGTGAGAGACAGCAAAGGACTTGGAAGAGCAGTTGAACGGAATGGACAGTGTCTTGAAAGGAGGGTATAAGATGAACATCAACAAAAGCAAACGAGGATAATGGAATGAAGTCGAATTAAGTTGGGTGATGCTGCGGTAATTAGATTAGGAAATGAGACAATTAAAGTAGTAAGGGAGTTTTGCTATTTGGGGAGCAAAATAACCGATAATGGTCGAAGTAGAGAGGATATAAAATGTAGACTGGCAATGGCAAGGAAAGCGTTTCTGAAGAAGAGAAATTTGTTAACATCGAGTATTGATTTAAGTGTCAGGAAGTCGTTCTGAAAGTATTTGTATGGAGTGTAGCCATGTATGGAAGTGAAACATGGACGATAAATAGTTTGGACAAGAAGAGAATAGAAGCTTTCGAAATGTGGTGCTACAGAAGAATGCTGAAGATTAGATGGGTAGATCACATAACTAATGATGAGGTATTGAATAGAAGAGGAGTTTGTGGCACAACTTGACTAGAAGAAGGGATCGGTTGGTAGGACATGTTCTGAGGCATCAAGGGATCACCAATTTAGTACTGGAGGGCAGTGTGGAGGGTAAAAATCGTAGAGGGAGACCAAGAGATGAATACACTAAGCAGATTCAGAAGGATGTAGGCTGCAGTAGGTACTGGGAGATGAAGAAGCTTGCACAGGATAGAGTAGCATGGAGAGCTGCATCAAACCAGTCTCAGGACTGAAGACCACAACAACAATAACCATGACAGAGTTGGAGAAATAATACTTGACCACTCATCAAAAGTCTGTTTATATATTTCGATTACGACAGTTTTCAAGAATTATTTCAGAGAACTTTGCATTAGTCAGTTTTAGTGAATAAACTGAAATGTTCCATTTCTTTGCAATTGTCATAAAAAGTTCGTTATTTTCTACTTTAAACATTGTTTGCTCTACACCGTAGTCTTCAAAATGGTTAAAATGGCTCTGTGCACTATGGGACTCAACATCTGAGGTCATCAGTCCCCTAGAACTTAGAACTACTTAAACCTAATTAACCTATCACACATCCATGCAGAGGCAGGATTCGAACCTGCGACCGTAGCGGTCGCGCGGTTCCAGACTGAAGCGCCTAGAACCGCTCGGCCAGACCGTAGTGTGAACTGTATTATTTTCGATTATGTATTGTTGTTATTTTGAGTTACGTAACAACCAAACACCAGTGGTACGATATAAGATTCATAAATGTTCATGCACCGACTGAAGATTCAACTGAGGATGAGAAAGATGAGTACCATGAAGAACTACAGAGAGTAGTCGAAAGTATTCCAACAAGAAATATGAGAGTTATCCTAGGGGACTTTAATGGAAAAATAGGTAAAGAGGATATGTTCATCTGCACAATAGGAAAACATAGCAAGCACTCGACCACAAACGAAAATGGATTAAAAATGATCAATTTTGCACTGTCAAAGAATATGAGAATTTGTTCGACGATGTTCCCTCACAAATAAATACACAAAGGTACATGGTGCTCTCCAGATGGCAAAACAGTAAATCGTATTGACCATTTTATGACAGACCAACGTTGAACTTCATTCATAGGAGATGTCAGAATGTACAGAGGAGCTGAAATTGGCTCAGATCATTTCCTAGTGGCAGGAAAGATGAAAATCTAGATGATTTGGAATCAACAACCAAAATCCACACCAAAACCTAATTTAGACATCGAACGACTGAAGGAACTGTCTGTTAAAGAAGCCTATGTGATTGAAATAAATAACCGATTTACAGCATTGCAAGAAGCTGAGGACATAAATAGTGTCGAGAAGGTTTGGGAAAGAATAAATACTGTAGTAACAGATGCAGCACTGGGCACGAAAAAGAAAACGAAGAAACAGAAATGGTTCAACGAAAAGTGTCAGAGAGCAGTAGAAAGGAGGAAAGAAGCCAGGATGCTGTGGCCGCATAATAAGGAGAGTGAGGGCAGGAGAGAGACCTTCAAGGCGGTTAGAAGAGAAACAGCAAGAGTTCTACGAACAGAGAAAAGGAAGTATCTATAGAAGTGGAAAGCAGGAATGGAACTCAAAGAAATTGTTTCAGTACACAGAAAAGTAAGAGATGTTATCAAAGTGAAAACCTATTCATAAAAGACAAAAATAAAAATATGCTAATACAACTGGAAGGTATCCTCGAAAGATGGAAAGAGTATTTCTCACAAATGTTAAATTCCATTGTTCCGCACATAACCATCAATTACGCAATGCTTGGGAGTGACTGCATTAGTAATGACGAATGTAGAATCACAGAACAGAAAGTGAGCCACACCATTCAAAAGCTGAAAAACAACAAGCCAGCAGGTGAGGACCAGATATCAGCAGAGATGTTAAAAGAAGGCGGAAGCAAACTACACAAAGAAATTTATAACCTTATCAAAATGACATGGGAAACTGAAACACTGCCCGAAGATTGGAAAACTGCAATAATTTGTCCCACATACAAGAAAGTAAACAGAATGGAATGTAGAAATTACAGAGGAATCAGTTTGCTGAACACAACATACAAAATCCTGTCAATGATCATTCTGGAAAAAGTTAAAAATTACGCAGAAAACATTCTCCAAGATTACCAGGTTGGATTTCGAACAAGCCATTCCACAACTGATAATTTGTTTACTATACGACAGATGAATGAGAAATACTGGGAATTCAACAAAAACATCCACTGTCTCTTCATTGACTTCCAGCGAGCCTATGACAGCATCCACAGAAGTAGCCTCTACAACATGTTACGAGAATTTAGGATACCCAATAAAATCATGAGGATGATACAAATGTGCATAGATGGCTCCCAGACAGCGGTGAAGTTCAGAGGATTCATATCCCCCACCTTTCCAATTAAAACAGGCTTACGACAAGCAGACGCTCTTTTGTGTCTTCTTCAACCTTGCACTACAGAAAGTGGTTCGGGTGAGTAATTTACAGCTATACAATGGTCTCCGATTCGAACACAGTGGAGTAAAACTCCTGGGTTATGCAGATGATATAGTGTTGCTGAGTGAAATTGAAACAGAAATGAAAGACATGTACAGATCTCTCAGGCACAGTGCCAGCAAAATGGGGCTGTTGATTAACCAAGAGAAAACAGAATATATGGAAATAGGCCTGGTCATAAACCAAAATCCTTACTTTTAAATTGAACAACATTCTAAATTCAGAAAAGTTCCTCAGTTTAAATACATTGGTTCACGTTTCAACAGTAAAAATATCATAACAATGGATATAAACGAAAGAATAGCCTCAGGGTGAAGATGTCTGTACTCACTAAGCAACCCACTGAAAAGTAAAGCTTTGTCAATCACCACAAAGATGAAGATACGCAACACTATCATCTGCCCCATAGTACTGTACGCTGCAGAAAGCTGGACGCTTACAAAGAATGAAAGAGAAAAAATGACTGTTTTCGAAAGAAAAGTAATTAGAAAAATCTGGAGACCTGTGTTGGAGAATGGCGAATGGAGAATTCGAAAGAACAATGAAATTTCTCAGCTAATGAAGCAACGCACTATCACCCAGAAATTAAAAAGTAGGAGACTGCCATGGGCTGGACACGTGGCTAGAATGGACAACAACAGAATCACCAAAAGAGCATTTGAAGGAACTCTCCAGGCAACGAGACCATTGGGCCGACCCCGTACGAGGTGGAAAGGAGACATAGAGAAGGGCATAAGGAATTTCCGCAGGGTGGAGAGAGACTGCGAGAGATAGAAGGCGGTGGAAGCAGACAGTTGATGCAGCACGTCGTCTACGGGGCCTGTGATCGCTGAGGAGAAGGACAAGAAGAAGTTACTGTGAGTTGCTTCACTATAGAAGAACTATTTTCTAACTTTCTCTGTTGTGTCGGTTTCGAAAATTAGATTAATATATTTTGAGTTGTGTAATTTTTCAAGAAAATACGCCAGTTTTCCCGCTCCTTTCCCACGCTGAATAATGATGTCATCAGAGCGTTCGCCTGTCATATTGCAGGATAATACGGAGAACGGACATTCTGCTAACCTGACAAAAAGCTCGTAAAACAAATCCAAGTGACAGATGTGCGACTTGACGAAAGCTGGTAGACGTGATTCTACATCTGAAAGATGATGTCTGTTTAAATTTTGCGACAGTCGCATAATAGTGGCGCTAGTTGCGCCTCTGTGAGGATGCAAATCAGGTTTGCTTTAAACACGCGATGTCACGGCCGGGAGCGTTGGCAACCTTTGAGACTGGTCGTGGTGAGTTAATGTTAGTCAAGAATGCCTTTCGGCCATTGTATTTAAAATGGTTCAAATGACTCTGAGGACTGTGGGACTTAACATCTGAGGTCATCTGTCCCCTAGAACTTAGAACTACTTAAACTTAACCAACCTAACGACATCACACACATCCATTCCTGAAGAAGGATTCGAACCTGAGCTATGGTCTGGGGTCGTGAGTTCCTATGACAGCAGAAGCACTCTGGTGATTATCCCACGCACGATGACTGCAATTTTGTGTATCAGTCTGATGATTCGACTTGTTGCGCTGTCATTCACGAACAGCAAGCGTCCTTGGAGGTGCTTTCCAACAGGATACTTTGTGTACCAGTACCCTTTCTGCATTTTTCTGTTGCATTCGCTAATGCCTTGCGGAACAATCATTGCGGGTAAGCCTCCGTGTGGGCTCGAATGTCTCTAATTTTTACCTTCATGGTATTTTCACGAGATATACGTACGAGAAAGCAATGCTCTAATTGACTCAGGTGAAGAGAGACTGAAATAAACCTGAACTTTACATGTCCCCTCTGAAATCTCAGCAAAATGTTCGAAATCGATTGGAAAATATGATGTTCACAAGATTAAAAAGCAAAAAAAAACAAAAAAACAAAAAAACAAAAAAAAAAGCAAGAGGATGGGGAAGTGTGGAGGGGGAGGAGTAACAACCTCGTAAAAAAACCAGGGTCCGTCCGGCTCCATATGGTAGCACCCTGTCATAGGGCCCCTGCCTAGGGTTACTAGGTGAAACCCAGCCAACGGTCTCAATGGCGGAAGAGGAACAATTTCCCAACGGCAGAGAGAGCGGAAGAGCTAACTCCAGGGCTTACTACCTTGGTTTTAATTTCGGATTCGGGGCAACCCGATCCCCCAATTTATTATCCAACAATTACTGCAAAGCATGATGGGAACGTCGTCAAAGATAGACACTACTCCAAGAGGTAGACCGAATGGCAAATCCTCCGTTGTTCGTAGAAACAATGCAAAGGGGTCAAAGGATTTTGGAGGACCCCAACCAACATGTATGCAGCCCTCAACACTGAAATTTAAGAAAGCAACTATGTTTGCAACCCTAAATGTAAACTCTCTAATTAAAGTAGGAAAATTGAAATTATTGATTGAAAAGCTGAACCAGAAAGAAATTTTAATATGTGCATTACAAGAAACAAGGTTTTTAGATGAAACTGCTTTAGATTTTGAAAACTATCGTTTATTTAAAGGAAAACCAGGTAAAATCTTAATGAAACAAATGCCATACCTGGGAACAGCATTTCTGGTACATCACTCAATTTTAGATTCAGTTACTAACTTCTACTCGAGTTCTGAGAGACTATCCATTCTTGAGATTAAATGTAAAAACAAAGGATACTCTATAATCAACTGTCATGCACCCATAAACCAGGACAACAAAAATAACCCGGAGAAAGTTGAAGAATTTTGGGAGATACTTGAAATGGAACTGGATAGATGCTCAAAGAAGAACATAAAAATGTTAGTAGGCGATTTTAACGCACAAATAGGAAGGGAGAAAAAATACCATGGAACAGTAGGCCTCTTCCCAGGTCACAAAAGAACTTCAAAAAATGGAGAAAGGCTTATAGAGGTATGTAGGCATTTCAACTTGAAAATAATGACAACACATTTCAAAAAGCTGAGCCGAAAAACTAAAACATGGAGATCACCAAATCCACTTCTCGGAGAATTCCAAATTGACCATGTGGCTATCTCACTTCATTGTCAAGAAGAAATTCAAAACACTAAAGTGCTGAAAAGCCTTGATGTTGATTCAGACCACTATTTGACTACGATTAAATTCAGACCACTCCCATTTCGAAAAGAGAAGAAAACCTTTTACAAAATTCCAAAATATAACACAGAAACTTTAAAAAATGAAGAAATTAAACAACGGTTTCAAAGAGCATTGCACAAAGATAGCGATGGCATATCCACAATAAATAAGGAAGCGGGATGGGAGGAGATCAAAAACGAAATAGTTGAAATAGCAAAAGAAAATTGTCTCGTGAAAAGAGTAAGAAGACATCCATGGTGGGACAATGAATGTGATGAGAACCTGGAGAAGAGACAGAAATTGTGGCAGAAATGGAACTCCACAAAAGATCCTCAAGATCTTGACAATTTTAAAATCCAGAGAAGAGAAACAGCCAAGCTTTTCCGTAATAAAAAAAGAAGACAATTTCAGGATAACCTAGAACAGATTGAGGAAGACTTTAAAAGAAATAATTCTAGAGATTTCTACAAAACTTTTAGAAAACAGCTAACCAAATACCAATCCCCAAATTTATGTTTTAAAGATGAAGAGAATCTACTAAATTGTGAACCACCCAAAGATAAAATGAGTTTTGAAAACCACCGAAATACTAATACCGATTCAAAACCTCCAGACGCTGAAGAAATAAAACACATAATACACAGTCTAAAAAACAATAAAGCCCCAGGTGAAGACTCCATAGTACCAGAAATCCTAAAAATAATGGATACCAACCTCCCACAAGTTTTGGAACATATGTTTAAGAAGATCTGGGACGAAGAAAGAATTCCTGAAGACTGGCAGTGTGCCCTGATACACCCACTACACAAAAAGGGGGATAAGATGAATGTTAATAATTATAGAGGGATCTCGCTACTACCAGTAGGATACAAAATTTTGTCAAGGAAATTACTTCAAATCGTGGAGCCAGTTCTGGATAAAAAAATAGGTGAATATCAAGCAGGTTTTAGACAAGGTAGATCCTGTGTTGAACAAATATTTAACCTGAAAACACTAATTCGTTACAGAATCTCAAGAGGCCAGAGATTTGCAATAGTATTTGTAGATTTCAAAAAAGCATACGACTCGGTAGATAGAGAAACATTACTGAAAGTATTGGAAGAATTTGGGGTCGATAAGAAAACAATTCAAATTATCAAACAGACGCTAACAAACAGTAAGGCCAAAGTTAAATTTATGGGTGAAATTTCAAGGAAGTTCGAAATTAAAACAGGTGTTAGACAAGGTGATGGTTTATCCCCAATCCTCTTCAACTGCGTACTGGAAAAGATATTGAGAATATGGAAAGAAGAACTCAAAGGCACCAAGAATGACATCAGAATTGGAACAAAAAAAGAAAAAATAGAAGTGGACTGTTTAGCTTTTGCAGACGATCTGGCAATAGTTACAGAAAACGAAGAAATAGCTCAGAACTACCTGGAGAAACTACAAGAAGTTTCGGCCAGAGCTGGACTGCAGATTTCATTTGAAAAAACCGTGCCCGCATCTCGTGGTCGTGCGGTAGCGTTCTCGCTTCCCACGCCCGGGTTCCCGGGTTCGATTCCCGGCGGGGTCAGGGATTTTCTCTGCCTCGTGATGGCTGGGTGTTGTGTGCTGTCCTTAGGTTAGTTAGGTTTAAGTAGTTCTAAGTTCTAGGGGACTTATGACCACAGCAGTTGAGTCCCATAGTGCTCAGAGCCATTTGAACCATTTTTGAAAAAACCGTGTATATGTCTAATCATAGAAATAACAAGAAAAATCTTATTACTAAATACGGCAATATTAAGAGAGTAGAAAAATTTAAGTATTTAGGTGAAATAATTCAAGTGAATGGTTTAGACAAGAGTGCAAACCAGGCGAGAGCAAGGAAAATGGAATTTGCTTTTCAAAAAACCAAAGACATATATAACAAAAAAAACATTTCGATTCAAGCTAAATTAAGACATTATAAAACTGTCATTAGACCAGAATGCCTGTATGCATCGGAGTGCCTAACTCTTAACAAAAAGGGGGAAATAGAAAACATGGAAAAGAAAGAAAGGAAAATTTTGAGAAAAATATTAGGACCGAGAAAGATTGGAGAACAGTACAAGCTAAAGAGTAATAAGGAAATATACAAAACTATTGAGAAAGTGAGTGAGGCAATGCGTAAACGCAGACTAACGTTTTATGGTCACCTGTCGAGGATGGATGGAAACAGACTAACAAGAAAAGTGTTTGAACATAGTAACAGGAACGAAAAAACCAACAATAAATGGATACAGATGGTGAAAAAGGATTTGGCCTATTTTAATGTCACCCGTGAGTCAATCAGGGACAGGGAAAAGTTTAGACAAATAGTGAACGAAATTAAGTGTTTTCCAGAAGAAACGAAACTAAAGAATAATAACAGGAAATGGTCGGAAGAGCGGAGGAGGAACCACTCGAAAATGATGAGGAAATATTGGGAAGAGAGAAAAAAAGATCAAAAAGCCGGGCAAGTGAATTGTTGAACGTGGTCCAAAGATGGCCGAAATCGAAAGAAGAAGAAGAAACATTTAACTAAAAATAAATTTTTAATATACCGCGTTTTTAAATCAGACTAAAAGTATAAAATAATTTCGCCAAGTCCCGTACTGATTCCCAGACCCATACAGATGGTCCTGATAATTTGTGATTGTGAAGTTTTTAGTAGCTATGAAAATACTTTTAAGATTTAAAAGGAAAAACTTGGAGCACATGCTGTACGCAACTGATACATGAATAGCTCACATTCTTACTAATCTCTACTTCGTGCACCCCACTTTTTCGTTTTAAACCTTACAAGTATTTCCATAGTTATTAAAAATTCATAAACACCAATTTTCAGGAATCTGCATGGGGCTACCAGAAATTATTTTAAACTTTATAGTCCATTGTGGATACGAGGTACATCAAAAATTCATTTTTGTTTCAATAATTTTGTTGCTGTATCTTAGTGCGTGCCGTCCAGCGTTTCTTTTAAGGCGTTTATGTCCACCCACACTTGTCATGTGTTCGTGTTTCTGCTTCTTTTTTTGTGGTTCGCAGAGTATCCTTCGATTGTCTTTTCCTAATTAGCTTTTTTATTTTTTACTTTGATTATTGGCCCTCCGGGTACTGTGCTTAGCTACTGTGTATGAGTGAGTGTATAGAAAGCAAACGAAATCTACTGAAAATGACAGATGTCGAAACATGTTCGGCTAAAGAATGGAAAACAAGGGAAAGAAACATTGCAATCTCTGAATATCCAACTTGCGACAGCCATTTTGTATGAGGGACGACACCTACAACATAGAGAAACATTGTGTTTTGCAAAAGGCAGAGTTTCTTCTATTGGAAAAAAAATAGTTTTATTTGCAGACACGGAAACAACTTCAACAGGAGCTTCCAACCCCAACAAGATGACAAGTTGTAGCAGTATAGTATACACTAGTAAACCAGCGATTCGTTAAAGAATCGAAATCCCATGTAAAAATAGCTTCAAACGTCATATTACTTTACAGATGAGTTAATGTGTTAAATATTTGACGTTTAGCATGTAAGCGAGAAAAAGTTTATAAACTGTTTAAAATTACGCTTAAAGTTGGTCAGAAGTCGCTGAGTGGTCTCATTATGAAACACTGGATGGATATAGTCTGGTGATTTTAAGAAAAAGCTGGTTTCCCGCACATGTGAATATTTACGGTGTTATATCTGTTGAACTACGTCTCGTACAATGCTGTAATTTTGCAGGTATGTAAAGTGAATACGGTGTTCAAACGGTTGCGAATAGACTCATTATTAAAGAAGTCATAATTAAAACGAAATGTCTGATGCTGTGGTTTTACTGCAAGAACAGCGAAAATGTAGTGAGCGATAGACTTTTTCGCTTCCATCATTTTGTGGAGGTGTCAGCGATAAGAAGGTTCGTGAAGCTTTGAAATTAAGTGTAAAGTTTCTTGGAAATGATGAAGTTCTCTCATTCCCAAATACTGAATGAATGGTGTCCGGATATTGGTGTGGCGTCGGTTAACGCTCCCTCAAGACAAACACACAGTTCTGAACTATAATACTTTTCTTACTTCGTTTAACGTTCAGCATAAGATTATACACCTCGTAATGAGTAGATTAATTTTTGAATTCAATCTATAATTGCCAAATACTGACAATGAAATTTTGTTTTGCCCGTGGAAGTTCTGCAACTGGTCGCTTCTGTCGTTCTAGAAGCCCATTATGGTTTTCGTAAGTGTATTATAGTAACCACCGGAAAATGTAAAAGCACTAGCTTGGTTGGTTGTCGCAAATATGTTTTCAACTGCAGAATTTTATACGATTGTGGCACCTAAACATGAAAAAATTAATTTTATTTGCCCCTGTAGCTATCCCGTTCATATCCCCACATTGCCTGAATTGCTGTCATTCCCAGAAAGCACTGCATACGTGAGGCTGGCTGCAAAGGTAAAACAGCTCATGCTCACCTCCGTAGGTTTGCGAAGGGAACTGTACAGCTCCGCAATACTAAATCAGCTAGCTGCACGTGTAAATATTTGTACAAAGCGCCTTATACAACTCACGGGATGAAATGAATGAGCCGGCAATTACGGTATTGTCTGCTGTTTCATAACCGCGTGCCGCAGTATCTCTTCGGGAATTCCCAGCCCACACTAGATTTGTCTCCGTCCACACTAGTTACAGATTCCGCGGGACGCACCAAAGTCCAAGCGGAGACTCATAATTCAGATTGTGCATCAACTACAAAACTGTGCTATAACACAAAAATTTTGTCCACTACTTATATAGAACAGGTCATTTGAGGGATATCATCCGGTATGGTCTAGTGGTTAGGATAGCTGGCTCTCACCCAGCAGGCCCGGGTTCGATTCCCGGTACCGGAATTCATTTTAATAACCAACTACTAGAAACGCTTGTTCTTGCTTCTTATATTACTCATGAATGTCAGTTGATTTCTTCCTTTTGTGCATTAGATATTGAAACGAGAGAAATCAAAGTTTTCTAAAAGATGCGGTCGACTACACAACTGTTCTACTGGAATTCACCTGTTCTACATTTTGTAGCTTGACGGAATACTCCCGTGTCCTGATTCAAAAGCTACAGCTTAAATTTAGTTGCAATATGTTTAACCTTTGGCATATCGTCTTCATGCTTTTCTGCCAATAAACTGCACATATCTCATGAAGTCGAACGAAGTACCTGCAGATTTAAAATACAGGTCGCAGTGGCAGAATACTTTCTGCAGTGTTGCATTTCATGGAATGTGAAACAGCCATCCTTCGCACTCTGTACTTCTTCCAACACAGTGCTTCTGACGGTGGACTACTTTTTCCACATTTAACTTAACGAAGGCCGTCAACCTTATGTTCTTTATTAAGGATTTTTGCGCATTAATCGCATACGGAAGCACGTAAGTTGGTTTACACGCATTCGAGAGTAAAGCTTTACCAAAGACAAAATCTAAACATTGCGCCGTCTGTCACTCCATCTCTTATCAAAAAGACACACATTTGCACATAATTTCAGTGCAGCTCGGATACCAATATGAGAAAGGGTAGAAAATATGACGAGAGGCAATTACCACGGAACAAGGCGCCGGAGATAAGGTGTCTTTCATATCGAAGTACACAGAACAATATCCGAACTTTCAAGTTCAAATTCACTTTGTTAGTGTCAGTGGGATTGAGAAAAAGCTGGAATCTCTGGAAGAGGCAAGGCTGGATCGAGTCGCCGTTACATTCTATAGAGATTTTTCTACGGAGCTAGACTGTTTTATAATATGCTTTAGGTCACTCCCGCAAATACCTCTGCCCAATAGTTAGAAGGCGGCCCAAGTGTACAAGAATGGTAGCAGAAGTGATCCACGAAGCTACCGTCCATTGTCATTCAGATGTATCTGCTGTAGGATCTTAGAACGTTGTGAATTCAAGCGTGATGAGATGTTTCGAACAGATACCAACCAGTATTTATGCCGAAAACATCCATCACGCGGATGCCATCTCGCTCTTTTGTCGCGTAACGTGCCGAAAACCACGGATGAAGGCAGGCTGCCTGATACAGTACTTTCTGACTTCCCGAAAACCTTTGAGCCAGCGTCGCACGAACGCTGGTTAAGTAAGGCACTATCGTATGGGGTAACAAGTGAAGGCCCGTGAGCCGATTCAAAGTCGTCGACAGATTCCGGACCCATGCATATAAGTTTCTTTCTCCTGAGCGCCAGGAATTTCTCCAGGAACTGAATGTTTCCTTTCATGCACCTTGTAAAGGCAGTCATTTTTCGTAGCTTCATGTGAAAATAAAATGGCGTGGGAAATATAATTATACTTTATATAATTACGTATAACATTTAATGTTGAAAAATAACCTTAACACTCGCAATACCAAGGGGGGGAAGGAGGGGTGTACTCTATGACACACCTTTCCAAAATGAGCACCAAAGAATCTGGTATAGGCATGCTTATCCAAATACAGAGATATGTAAAGAGGGGGAACATTGGGGTCAGAAATTCTCCGTACGAAGACACGGACCAGCCACTAGGCAGAATATTACGTAATAATAATTAAACTCGTGTAACAGGACTGGCTGGAGGGGAAGTGTGAAAAGTGTAACAAGGTGTAGCACTCTCCCCTACTGAACCTAATGAGGGAAAAAAGGAGTTTATGCCATTTAAAAGAAGGGATCAGATGATAGAACATATCCTGGCACATCATGGAATTGTCAGTTTGATGCTGGAGTAAGTGCGGGTGGCAACAACTGCAGTGGGAGATGGCAGTAAGCAGATTCAGACGGATGTAGGCTGCAGCAGTTACGAACTGTAAGACGTTACAGACTATAAGACGCACACTAAATTTTAAGCAGTTTTTTAAAATAACGTTTCTACCATTTTTATTATCAGATTGCAAATCCAGACTAAAAAACTCTTTGTTTATAAAGCCGAACTAACCTTTCACATCCCTATCGTCGTCTGAGCTTTCTTGTTCTCCTCCTCTCTTCGTCCTCCTTCTTCTTTCTCTTCGTCGTCATCGTTGTCCTGTTCATATATATAGGAAGGTCTTCCTTCACTGCCATCGAGAGAGTCTGACGAGGCACATCTTGAAAGACTTAACAATAAAGTCTCCTCTCACGACAGACGACGACTGTTTTATGCACTGACACACTTGTTTGATTGTAGGTCGTTTTAAAGATCCCTTCGGCGTGAATTCATGTTCGGTTTCATCCATCATCCATTCGTTACCTTCCTCTCTCATATACACTTTAAATGGTTTATTTAGCAGGACATCAAGAGGTTGTATTTGTGAAGTAATACCTCTCGGAATAACAGCAAGTTCTGTATTTCCCCGTCTGAATTTCAACTGCTGTCATGTACATGAAAACAACACCTGGCGATATATCAAAAGGTTCTGGCATTGTTTTGCTCCTGAAAATGATCATTGGATTAAGTTTAGTACCGCATGCACAACATGAAAGGACAGCAATGGAGTGAACTTTTTTAATTCCGCTTGCCTTTACAGTTACGGTTTTAACACCTTTCATGGCAACAGCATTGTTAATCGGCACAACAGACGGCCATATTCACTATGTGGCTTAATTCCACACTGTTTTTCTTTCGATATTGAGCAATAAAGCGATGGAAAGATAATATTTTCTCTTCTTATTCTTGCGGTATTTTCTGAGATATATTGCTTTTGGTTCGCATGCGAAGTCGATGACGCCTCACAAACGTGTAGCACCAGCCAGTTCCACCCTTGAAGTCTGATAAGTTCCACTGTAGCGCCAGCTTACGAGCGCGTTTTGATTCATCCTTGTATTAATTCCATTGCCGTTTTGACGGTGTCCTTGAATCCATTTCAATACGTCATCTAGTTTCACCCATTTTGCATTCAGTCCTCTATTTGCACATTTAGTCTTCCCCATTTTTTTCAGTTCTTCATAGCCCCCCAAGCGCGAGTACTTTTTTCAGTTGGTGGGGGGCCGAAATACTGCTCAGCTACTCGGTTTCCGCGTTCTTCTGCATATGCTGTTACTTTCCATTTATAGGCCGCGCGGAGTAGCCGTGCGGTCTAGGCGTCTTGTCACGGTTCGCGGGGCTTACCCCGTCGGAGGTTCGAGTCCTCACTCAGCCACGGATGTGTGTGTTGTCCTTAGCGCACGTTAGTTTCATTTACATTAAGTGAGATTAAGTAGTGCGTAAGCCTATGGACCGATGACCTGAGCAGCTTGGTCCCATAGTTCTTACGAAAAATTTCCAATTTTCATTTCCATTTATAGCCCTCATTATATGAGTACCTCTTATTTTTTCCATTACCAAACTAGCTACGAACGAAAATATTGTGCTTTTAGCGATAAGACAAATCACTTTCTATTCAAGTTCACTGGCACCGTAGACTGCAATGACGCATCATAGGCTAGAAAGTGTTCTGGCTTCGTGAAGGCGGGGCGGGAGTGAGTCAGTGTTAGCAAGCCTGTGAATCCTCGCAGCTGATGTTCGTCGCATCAGTACACCGCTGCCTCAAGCTAAATGCAATGTCGCCAGAGAGAGATGTTTCCTGCGGTATCGATCAAATGACCATTTTTAAGACTGGCGGGAATTGTAAATCAAACACTGGACACTTTTATATTAATTTCGGGTATAAGACGCACCTGAGGCCATTTTTAGAATTCAACAGTGCGTTTTATAGTCCGTAAAATTCAGTATACACACGTCAAGAGGCTTGCAAGGGTAGAGTACAGCGGACAGTTGCGTCAAACTGGTCTTGTGTGTGAAGGCCGCATCACGTGTAGTGATTCGCATGGGAGGTATTGAAAGGTCTCTGTTGGATTCCTTTCATGTTAATTTCTTAAAACTGTTGTCATTTACGGCATACATTCCACTTCTAAATTTACTGTGGTGTTTCTGACTATCTGGGAGGAGACTGAGCAGTGGAACGTGTTACTTTTACACATAAACAAGAACGATCTGTCGCATTACTACACTTTAGAACACAGTTTATATGTAATTCGTGTCACAGTCTCATACGGAACCTGCATCCGCTTTCTTTTATATACCGTATATGGTAAGATACTGTCACTCCCCTTCCCTTCTGTGTGAAAGGATGAATGAGCAAATGTGTTTCTAGGTGCATGCTCGATGGTAGCAGACAAGCCTGTCTGCTAGAGAACAGTAGGACCAACGTCCGAACAGGTAGCTACGCTTTCTAAAAGCAAAGTGGTTTCTATTGTTAGTATGGTCCTGCCCGTCCCTTGTCATGTTGGTATAGGAAGCTGCCTCTCTGATCACTTTCGTTTTGTATACGGAGGCACCCTTGGTAGGAGCCCAGGTCAGTCTGTCCGCAGCGAGCGTCTGAAGTGGTAAGATCTCCGGCTAAGCGCGTGTCTGCTAAGTCCGTAGGACAATGGATTTTTTTAAGTTCAGCCTAACTGAAAATTTAATCACCTTTATTTCAGGTTTAGATCTAAAATATCTTATGTTATCTTAAATTGGAACGCAGTGTAATTCGAGTGTGAAGTTCAGAATATATGCCGGTAGTTGCTTTGTCACTACTTTGTGAGTAAAGTGGAGCCACGTGTTGATCAGCAACTCTAACTAAGATCATCAATCTTAAATGCGAATGTGCGTGAGATTATAACGTCTCGTCTTGACAATATTTTTCAATATAGCAACTTTTCTTTATGTTCAACACACGTGGGGTGTACTTTGTGAGACCAGTACCACGTGCTTATACAATTGTTTGAACCATCAGGTTAATAGTAAGACGATAGTAACCAGTTCGAGGTTTTTCTTTTGTAAATTGCTTTTCGATCTAATTTATTTTAATTATCAAAATTATTATGGAGTTACACTCTTTGTGTAAACCAAGTTGACCACGTGAAGCATGTGGTGTAATCATCAAAGTAGCCCTCAGCTATTCTTTTTGGGAAGATTTCACAGAGAGTTAGTATGAATTTAGTATACCAGTGTGTGGTAATTTCATGACGGACAGGATTGCGCTACGAACGTAACTTCTTTGGGTGAAAATTGAATTGGTTGGTTGTGGTTAATTTCCTCTTGGATATGTTTCAACGTTCTTTGTGTGTTATTTTATGAATGCAGTGTTGTATGCAGTCTCCCAATCTTGGCTCCATATTTGATGTGTTCCGTAAGATTACAAACTCACATTTTCACAGTCCTAAATAAGGCAGCAGCTTAGTTATGAATCAAGTTTAATATGCTGAAATTTTAACGGAACAATGATCAATGTTAAAATAAATGTCCACATATAAACTGATTTATTTCTTTTTATTTAAATTCTATTATTATATATAGCACCGGTTGTGGTAAGATGACTATTAAAAGATTATAATTAATGTTAGTCTGGTTGGGAATTTGGTAAGCTAGACTGGATACGTGGTGAAACAGTTGCTTTTACTGTCTTGAATATCAGCAGCGCTTTAAGAACAACGAAAATGCAACAATATTACAGTATGCACGTGAGTGAGGACTTCAGTTACAAATTACTGAGTGCTATTGGCGGAGGTGCCACGTACGCCGGTACTGAGGAGTGTGTGTGTGTGTGTGTGTGGGTGGGTGGGTGGGTGGGTGCGTTACGCAACGCGTGAGCCACTGCCGTGACGCACAGACTGCCCGGGTTTACCGCTGTGCTGGGAGATTAGGCGCGGCTCACGCACATTTCGCAAACGCGAGCCGACTCTGCCGGAAGTGTTCCGGGTATCTGCAGTCTTCGCTCGCGTCGTGGGAATGGGCAGGCGCTTCCCGGAGCGACCGAGTGCACGCCAAATATTTGCCCTGGTAGACGTCCGCTATCAGCGCGCTCGCAGCGGCTCGCGGTGAACGGAGGAATCTCTACATGCGGACTGAAAGTTAAGGCTATATACAGCCGCTACTTTTAAAGGAAATCAACAGGAACACAAAAATAAATCAATCAGTCAGTTTCACTGATACTACCACTACGCATTTAGGGTGGATGTACTTCCATTATTTACGTTAAGAAGACATCAGGAGAAAAAATTTATTAGTACGTCGCCCAAACTTGCGTGCTGTTTTGATCGCAGAGGTACAGAATTATTCACTGAAGCACCAAAGAAACTGGTATTCGCATCCGTATTCAAATACAGAGATATGTAAAGAGGCAGAATACACCGCTGAGGTCGGCAACGCCTATATAAGAGAAGAAGTGTCTGGCGCAGTTGTTACTAATGCTACAAGCGGAGGTTATCAAGACTTACGTGAGTTTGAACGTGGTGTTCTAGTTGGCGAACGAGCGATGGGACACAGCATCTCCGATGTAGCGATGTAGTGGGAATTTTCCCGTACGACCATTTCACGAGCGTACCGTGAATATCAGGAATCCGGTGAAACATCAAATGTCTGACAACGCTGCGGCCGGAAAATGATCCTGCAAGAATGAGACTATCGACGACTGAAGAGAATCATTCAACGTGATACAAGCGCAACCCTTCCGCAAATTGCTGCAGATTTCAGTGCTGGGCCATCAAGAAGTGGCAGCGCAAGAACCATTCAACGAAACAACATCGATATGGGCTTTCGGAGCCGGAGCCTCGTGTACTCTTGATGACTGCACGGCAGAAAGTTTCACGCCTTCCCTGGGCCGTCAACACCGACATTGGACTGTTGATGACTGGAAACACGTCTCCTGGGCGGACGAGTCTCGTTCAAAATTGTATCGAACGAATGGACGTCTACGGATATGGAGATAACCTCATGAATCCGTGGACCCTGAATGTCAGCAGGGGACTGTTCAAGCTGGTGGAGGCTCTGTAATGGTGTGGGGCGTGTGCAGTTGGAGTGATACGAGACCGCTGATACGTCTAGATACGACTCTGACAGGTGACACATACGTAAGCATCCTGTCTGATCACCTCCCTCCATTCATGTGCACTGTGCATTCCGACGGACTTTGGCAATTCCAGCAGGGCAATGCGACACCCTACAAGTCCAGAATTGCTACAGAGTGGCTCCAGGAACACTCTGCTGGGTTTAAACACTTCTGCTGGCCACCAAACTCCCCAGACATGAACATTATTGTGCATATCTGGGACGCCTTACAAGGTGCTGTTTAGAAGAGATCTCCACGCCCTCGTACTCTCACGGATTTATGGACAGCCCCGCCTGTTTCATTGTGTCAGTTCCCTCCAGCACTACTTCTGACATTAGTCGAGTCCATGCCACGTCGTGTTGCGGCACTTCTGCGTGCCTACACGATTTTAGGCAGGTGTACCAGTTTCTTTGGCTTTTTAGCGTGGAAGTCAGTGTTAAGTTTTGTGCACTGTCACACAATACTGTCCACGCACATACTAGTTACGGCTGCCACAGGTAATTATCGGCTAGTATGTAACCTGTATGTAAACTTCCTGCACTGCTGAGATGTACTGGTAAGTTAATATAGTGCTCACAGCACTGCGTGTACAGCAGAGACCAATACAATTAAATAAAGAATATGGAAAGTGCTATGCACTTTTCTGACTTACGCTCTCCTCCACACAGAGAGGATATTTTTGTTCATATTAGAGACAAGTTAGTACGAGGCTACATTGGCTGTCTGTTCGGCCCACAACCCTCAGTGAAAACCGCACTATACTTGCAAATAAGCCGCGGCAAGTCAGTTTTGATGGGCAAAAATACATACAAAACACAGCGAATTTTGAAGTGTAAACCTGTCCCTGAAGTCCTACATTTGCATATAGATTAACAGTGCGCAAATAAAACCCTGCATAAAATTATAAGGGGAGGGGTGGGGTTGTCGCGAGGTATGCCGTTATGTTTGATGTAGTACACTGGGTAAAAAAACGTCATGTAAGCTGAATGATAAGCGATTATTTAAAAGTATGATTTTTTTTTGTCATCAGTCTACTGACTGGTTTGATGCGGCCCGCCACGAATTCCTTTCCTGTGCTATCCTCTTCATCTCAGAGTAGCACTTGCAACCTACGTCCTCAATTATTTGCTTGACGTATTCCAATCTCTGTCTTCCTCTACAGTTTTTGCCCTCTACAGCTCCCTCTAGTACCATGGAAGTCATTCCCTCATGTCTTACCAGATGTCCTATCATCCTGTCCCTTCTCCTTATCAGTGTTTTCCACATATTCCTTTCCTCTCCGATTCTGCGTAGAACCTCCTCATTCCTTACCTTATCAGTCCATCTAATTTTCAACATTCGTCTATAGCACCACATCTCAAATGCTTCGATTCTCTTCTGTTCCGGATTTCCCACAGTCCATGTTTCACTACCATACAATGCTGTACTCCAGACGTACATTCTCAGAAATTTCTTCCTCAAATTAAGGCCGGTATTTGATATCAGTAGACTTCTCTTGGCCAGAAATGCCTTTTTTGCCATAGCGAGTCTGCTTTTGATGTCCTCCTTGCTCCGTCCGTCATTGGTTATTTTACTGCCTAGGTAGCAGAATTCCTTAACTTCATTGACTTCGTGACCATCAATCCTGATGTTAAGTTTCTCGTTGTTCTCATTTCTACTACTTCTCATTACCTTCGTCTTTCTCCGATTTACTCTCAAACCATACTGTGTACTCATTAGACTGTTCATTCCGTTTAGCAGGTCATTTAATTCTTCTTCACTTTCACTCAGGATAGCAATATCATCAGCGAATCGTATCATTGATATCCTTTCACGTTGTATTTTAATTCCACTCCTGAACCTTTCTTTTATTTCCATCATTGCTTCCTCGATGTACAGATTGAAGAGTAGGGGCGAAAGGCTACAGCCTTGTCTTACAACCTTCTTAATACAAGCACTTCGTTCTTGATCGTCCACTCTTGTTATTCCCTCTTGGTTGTTGTACATATTGTATATGACCTGTCTCTCCCTATAGCTTACCCCCACTTTTTTCAGAATCTCGAACAGCTTGCACCATTTTATATTGTCAAACGCTTTTTCCAGGTCGACAAATCCTATGAAAGTGTCTTGATTACTCTTTAGCCTTGCTTCCATTATTAGCCGTAACGTCAGAATTGCCTCTCTCGTCCCTTTACTTTTCCTAAAGCCAAACTGATCGTCACCTAGCTCATTCTCAATTTTCTTTTCCAGTCTTCTGTATATTATTCTTGTAAGCAGCTTCGATGCATGAGCTGTTAAGCTGATTGTGCGATAATTCTCGCACTTGTCAGCTCTTGCCGTCTTCGGAATTGTGTGGATGATGCTTTTCCGAAAGTCAGATGGTATATCGCCAGACTCATATATTCTACACACCAACGTGAATAGTCATTTTGTTGCCACTTTCCTCAATGATTTTAGAAATTCTGATGGAATGTTATCTATCCCTTCTGCCTTATTTGACCGTAAGTCCTCCAAAGCTCTTTTAAATTCCGATTCTAATACTGGATCCCCTATCTCTTCTAAATCGACTCCTGTTTCTTCTTCTATCGCATCAGACAAATCTTCACCCTCATAGAGGCTTTCAATGTATTCTTTCCACCTATATGCTCTCTCCTCTGCATTTAACAGTGGAATTCCCGTTTCACTCTTAATGTTACCACCGTTGCTTTTAATGTCACCAAAGGTTGTTTTGACTTTCCTGTATGCTGAGTCTATCCTTCCGACAATCATATCTTTTTCGATGTCTTCACATTTTTCCTGCAGCCATTTCGTCTTAGCTTCCCTGCACTTCCTATTTATTTCATTCCTCAGCGACTTGTATTTCTGTATTCCTGATTTTCCCGGAACATGTTTGTACTTCCTTCTTTCATCAATCAACTGAAGTATTTCTTCTGTTACCCATGGTTTCTTCGCAGCTACCTTCTTTGTACCTATGTTTTCCTTCTCAACTTCTGTGATGGCCCCTTTCAGAGATGTCCATTCCTCTTCAACTGTACTGCCTACTGCGCTATTCCTTATTGCTGTATCTATAGCGTTAGAGAACTTCAAACGTATCTCGTCATTCCTTAATACTTCCACTTCTTTGCGTATTGATTCTTCCTGACTAATGTCTTGAACTTCAGCCTACTCTTCATCACTACTATATTGTGATCTGAGTCTATATCTGCTCTTGGATACGCCTTACAATCCAGTATCTGATTTCGGAATCTCTGTCTGACGATGATGTAATCTAATTGAAATCTTCCCGTATCTCCCGGCCTTTTCCAAGTATACCTCCTCCTCTTGTGATTCTTGAACAGGGTATTCGCTATTACTAGCTGAAACTTGTTACAGAACTCAATTAGTCTTTCTCCTCTTTCATTTCTTGTCCCAAGCCCATATTCTCCTGTAACCTTTTCTTCTACTCCTTCCCCTACAACTGCATTCCAGTTGCCCATGACTATTAGATTTTCGTCCCCCTTTCCATACTGCATTCCCCTTTCAATATCCTCATACACTTTCTCTATCTGTTCATCTTCAGCTTGCGACGTCGGCATGTATACCTAAACTATGGTTGTCGGTGTTGGTCTGCTGTCGATTCTGATTAGAACAACCCGGTCACTGAACTGTTCACAGTAACACACCCTCTGCCCTACTTTCCTATTCATAACGAATCCTACACCTGTTATACCATTTTCTGTTGCTGTTGATATTACCCGATACTCATCTGACCAGAAATCCTTGTCTTCCTTCCACTTCACTTCACTGACCCCTACTATATCTAGATTGAGCCTTTGCATTTCCCTTTTCAGATTTTCTAGTTTCCCTACCACGTTCAAGCTTCTGACATTCCACTCCCCCACTCGTAGAACGTTATCCTTTCGTTGATTATTCAATCTTTTTTCTCATGGTAACCTCGCTCTTGGCAGTCCGCTCCCGGAGATCCGAATGGGGGACTATTCCGGAATCTTTTGCCAATGGAGAGATAATCATGACAGTTCTTCAAATACAGGCCACATTTCCTGTGGATACACGTTACGTGTCTTTGATGCAGTGGTTTCCATTGCCTTCTGCATCCTCATGTCGTTGATCATTGCTGATTCTTCCGCCTTTAGGGGCAACTTCCCACCCCTAGGACAAGAGAGTGCCCTGAACCTCTATCCGCTCGTCCGCCCTCTTTGACAAGGCCGTTGGCAGAATGAGGCTGACTTCTTATGCCGGAAGTCTTCGGCCGCCAATGCCAATTATTTATCAAAATTTAGGCAGTGGCGGGGATCGAACGCGGGACCGAAGACGTTTTGATTAAGAATCAAAGACGTTACCCCCCTTTTTTTTTAATCTCATTTTGTTCGTTGAATCTGATCGGGGCGGATGTCCTAAGATACCCGTCTAAGTTTTTTGTTGATCTATGAACTTAGTTTTTTTATTACAGAGGGCAGCTAACCCTCTGACCGAACACGCTGAGCTACCGTGCCGGCACCCCTAGACCACGGGGAACTCTTAATTAACCAATAGATGCCACACCTCAATCCCAATTTACTGAAAATACAGGCTGTTCATAAAGGATCTTTACAACGCAAGCCTTTAATAGCTTCAAAACTATACTAGATATTAACAAGTGGTTTTCAACATGTGATCAGATAACATTTTTTACCTTCCACGTGACGTAAAATTGAAAACCTGGTAAAATGTGAAAGCCACAGGAGAAAGCTCAGTACGTGGCCTGGTTCATACAGACGACGCGCAACGAAGCTTCAGAATAAGGTATGAAAGGCAGCCGCCGTCCCGACCGACTATTCGGGTCTGGCATACGTCTTTTGTGGAAACTGGTAGTGATCTCCGTAAAAAGCGGGCGTGTCGCCCAATTGTTTCAGACGCCAACATGGACGAGCTATGGCAGGCGTTTGCAAGTTGTCACACGTACGGCGGCCAGGGAGTTGGGCATAAGACGATCAACTGTGTACAGTGGCTCACATAAGAGATTACGTTTGGATACCTACAGGGGCAGCTGCTTCAGGCAATAAAGCGGACGGACAAACCTCAGCGCGAACAGTTTGCAGGGTACAAATAAAACTGTTTCTGCGCCAGTCACTTGTTTATTTTCCACTACTCATTTCGATGGTTCACACCATCATCCTCATGTGGAGAATGGTTTATTTACATCGCTGGTGTTGGTGAAGAGAGCAGACGTCTTTTCACAGTCGCAGACCAAAGGCAGTGCAGGTTGTTTTGCGTCTTTTAAGGGTCGTTGGAGTCGTAAAAGGAGTTCATACTGTTGCCTGATGTATGTCGCCTCCACCGCGCGTTATTTACGTTGTTTTGAAGTGACAGCGTAAATAAAGTACTGTGCAGAGGACGTACAGTTGGCTGATATACGTCCTTTGCACCACACATTATTTACGGAGCCACTTCAAAAGAACGTGAATGACGTGCGGTGGAGAGGAACACCTCAGGCAAGAGTACGCAGAGTTTTTACAACTTGACCATCCCTCAAAAGACGCAAAATAACCTACACTGCCTTTGGCCTACGACTGTGAAAAGACGTCTGTTCTCTTCACCAACACCAGCCATCTAAGTAAACAATTCTCCACCTGAAGATGATGGTATGAACAACCGAAACGCGTAGTGCAAAATAAACTATTCACAGACGCGGAAACTTTTTTATTCGTATTTATCTACCATCGCGGCCCTCATAACGCCGACCCTTATGGACGAAATATTCAGTTTGCAGTTGATTTGCTAGGCAAGACTGACGCAAACAATGATTTTTCCGATGAGAAAGTTCCACGTATGCGGGAAACTGAATCGCCATAACGCTCACATATGGGACTCACAGCATAGTCGTGTGAGACGTGAAATGGCCAGAGCCAGTGGCAAGGTCAGTGTTTGGTGCACTTGCATCATTGGTCCATTCTTTTTCATCGAGTCTGCCGTCAGCGGACATGTTACAAGAGTTTGCTGTGCCGCAATTGGGTCACATGCAACCTGGTGTCATATCCTAGCAGGATAGAACACCTTCCCACTGGTCCCTGAATGTCAGTTTCTAGACGAATTGTTTCGGGATAGGTGGAGTGGTCGCCATGATCCCCTGACCACAGACCACAGACCACTAGTCTTCTTCCTGTGGGCGTTTGACATACATAAATTGAAGGCACGCATTCGCAAAGCATTTGAACATGCCGCAGTGGAGATCCTGAACTGCGCGTAGAGAGAAATGGAACTCCGACTTGACATTATCCGTGCCACTAAGGGTGCACACACTGATATGTGTGAATGTGGAAACAAAACTTTATGAGTTATCTTTTCACATGTTGAAAACCATTTGTTAATATCTAGTACAGTTTTAAAGGTATCAAAGTCATAAGCTGGGAAGATAATGTATGGACACCATATACCTTCAAGAGCCGTTTCTGGCACTAAAGTTCCATTCTCTAGTTAGGTTTTTATGCGTACAGCGAAAAACCAGCCAAAGTTGCAAATTTCACCTTTTTTTATTGACTCGATGACTAGTTTCGGGGTGAGACCCATTTTCAAACCATTGTAACATGGTCAAAAATGGTATATACGAAAATGCAAAAACCGTGTCAAAAACGTGCAAAAGAATAGTTACAGTTTTGGCGTAATCCTTATTACGAGACGCAATTCCGGCGGCTTTCGTGTCCGAAGTGCAAGTTGTACGACGTGGTATACAAATTTTCCGTAATAAATTAATCAAAATTATTACGTCTTACCTGGGACCATCATCTTGAAAGCAGCCCTTTGGAAGAGAACACATCGATTTCCCCTTTTGAAATGCGCCCTGGAAATCTTCTATATGTACCTCTGCGTACATAATCCGCATTCCACGGTACGGTGCATGGCGGAGTGCATCACTTACCACCACTAGTCATTTCCTTTACAGTTCCACTCGCAAATACGGCGAGGGAAAAGCGACTGTCTGAGAGCTTCCGTATGAGCCCTAGTTTCTCGGATCTTATCTTCGCGATCCACACGCGAAATGTACGTTGACAACAGTACAATCGTCCTGCAGCCGGCCTCAAAAGCCGGTTCTCTCGATTTCCTCCTGCGCGGTGTGGCCGCGCGGTTTGAGGCGTCATGTCACGGATTGCGCGACCCCTCCCGCCGGAGGTTCGAGTCCTCCCTCGGGCATGGGTGTGTGTGTTGTTCTTAGCATAAGTCAGTTTGAGTAGTGTGTAAGTCTAGAGGCCGATGACCTAAGCAGTTTCGTCTCTTAGGAATCCACACACATTTGAACATTTTTTCTAGATTTCCGCAACAGTGGCTATGGAAAACAGCACCGTTTGGCCTCCAAGGATTCAGGAAGCCTCTCCATAGCACTAGCGAGCTAAGCGAAGATATCGGTAAAAAAATCTAGCAGTACGCCACTGAATTGCTTCGATGCCTATCATTAAATGTCTGCTTAAATTTCTTAGCTTGTTGTGGGCTTTAGTGATAACCTTATTAGGAAATAAAGGACCATCTATAGCAATAAATTTAATTTCATTACTAATTATTGGACAAATACTCCAACGAATAAATAACATAAGTTTTTGACTGCGGTCTAGAATCATAATTGAATATAAGACCAAAATATGGTAAGAGAGAAAATATCTCATAAGTAGTACTGTAAGCCCATCGCTTCGTATACAGTAGAGTTCGTATTTGTGCTTTACATTCTGAACTCTTATTGTTAGCTAAAGGTTTTGTTTTGTACCTGCATCTGTCAGTGTACAATACTCAGTATTTACGTTTATTAGTGTCATTTAGACTCGGTACATCTGAGGTAGCAATTTTTATAGTTTATTAGGTCATTTTTCGTGTACGTAAACGCTTGTTTACATTATAAGTACGAGGGATAATCAGTAGGTGTAGCTTACCGTAGATTATTAATTCGTTAATAATATTGACTAGATAGCCCCTGGGTGTGACTATTTGAAATGATATCAAATGTAATAATCAGATGACACAAGTAACGGGCAAGGCGAACTATAGATTGCGGTTTATTGGTAGAATCCTGAAGCGATGCAGTCCTTCAGCAAAGGAAATTGCTTTCAGTACTTTAGTTCGTCCAGTCATAGAGTATTGTTCGTCTGTATGGGACCCTTACCAGTTGGGTCTGATTCAAAAGATCGAGAAGGTCCAAAGAATAGCGGCAAGATTCGTGACTGGTACATTTAGCCATCGCTAGAGCGTTACAAATCTCATAGAAAGTTTGAAGTGGGACAGACTTGCAGATAGACGGCGCGCTAAACGGAAGAGGCTGCTCACTACATTCCGAAATCGGATCTTCGCCGAGGATGTAGAGCATATATTGTTACCACCAACTTTCAAATCGCACAATGCTCACCATTCAAAGATAAAGGAAATAAGAGCTCTTACTGAGGCGTTCAGACAGTCGTTTTTCCCTCCCGCGATCCGCGAGTGGAACAGAGAGGGTGGGGGGGGATGTGACTTTGGCGCTTGGTGGCTAGCGGAATACATATGTAGATGTAGATGTAGATGTAAGGCAGCCTGGTGGGGATCCCAAACACTCGAGCGGTACTCAGGAATGGATCTCACCAGTGTTCTATACGTAGCCTCCTTCAACAGATGAAGCACTCTTTCCCAAAATTCTGGCAATAAACCTTACTCAGGGTGTTTCCGTAAGCGCGAGCAAAAACGTAGCAGGACATAAAGAATGCTCCACTGGCCAATTTGAGGTAGGGAATCTGGCTTCGGATAACCCATCTTAAGGAGATGTGGAAGCAAACTTGTCTATCGCTTTGCTAGCATTACTGTTTTCCAGCTTATTTCCAACAAACATGGGTACAAATTTACACGTACTGTGCTGTTTATTTACGTGTACTTTCTTTATTTCCTGTAAGGAAATAAGAAGGATGAGCCTGATTACAAGGAAGTCATGATTCACGTTTTGTTTACTTTATTAGTCCATAATGTGGCTCTGTTGTATCTGAGACGCGCTGCTTTACACGCAGGACACGACAGCTTGTTTAAATTGTGGAAAGGGGCCAAAGTAAGGGGCTGTCAGTTACACTCGAACATAAAACTTTATTATTTGATCAAACATTACAAGAGACCAAAAAAATTTTTTTAAACACACAGCTTTAATCTTTGGGGCTTAATTACCGGCTGAAATACACTTTAATTTAAAAACGGCTGAAGGCCAATAACTTCAAACGCAAGCATAATAAGAAATTTAACAGACAAGCCTTATCTTACAACTGTTATTTGTTTAGGCTGAAGGCCCAAAGAGTTTGAGATTTTCAGAGCAAGTAATTTGAATTCAAAATCGGGTGAAAGCTCAACACTTAAGACTAAACAAGATTTTTTTTTTTTTTTAAAGCGAAGACCTTACGTAAAACAGTTCTTAATTAGGCAAAACAGAAATTTCTTTAGAAAGTCCAAAGAATCAGACGCTTTAAGACCAAACAAGTTAAATCAAACCGGCTGAAGGCCTAAGACTTAAAACTCCATAACATTATTTTTTTAAATACCAAAGGCCTTACGTGAAACATGTCTTTGAACTAGGCTGTAGGCCTTAAGAGCAAAACAGCTCAAACTCAAAAACGGCTGAAGGCCCAACACTTAAAATTCAACAACACAAAAAACCGTTAAAATGCCAAAGGTCATTCTGTGAAATCAAAGCAACCTGTATATTGTGATGTCTCTGAGAGAGAACGTCTCTGACACTGTTGTGTTTCTAAATCTGCAATCTCTGTAATAACTTCATATGTGGCAAATTCTTTTTGGTGTGTGTGTGTGTGTGTATGTGTGTGTGTGTTGCTTTGCACAATATGGTGATGTACAAGTTACGTAAGTCCTGGATGTATTTAGGAATATGCGAAAAATACAATCATGCGACTTCGCAACAAAGTCGCGCGGAATTTTCGACGTAATTACCACAACCACTTAACATCACATATTTATTTACGCTTATTTCATTGTTCGGAGGTTAGTTATTTTCACATACGGCGCTTCTAACACTGTTTTTCTACCGTAGGGCAACAACACACCAAAAATACTTCGCCACAGTGGAATAATAGAAATCGAAAACGGACGACAATGTAAAGTGTATCTTGAAACTCATGTGAACAGCCATCTGATGATGAACTTGCCAGTTCGAAACCGGTAACGGCGCTATTTACCTAAATAAGTAGCAGTATTAATAGTGGCTGGTTGCTGTTTTCTTCTTTGTAAGAATTAACCTACATTAATTGTACACAGCCACGGTCTCACCATGTCACTTAGACAAAATAACTTATTTTGTGTTTTATGCGACGAAATGGATCCTTTACGTGAAACAGCAGGATGTGACGTAACGACAGCCGACGTCAACGTTACTTAACTCGCCCCGATGGGCTGTTCGTGGTATCCTGCACGACTCGCTTCTTCCTGTGATGTCCGATTTCGATGAGATGTCTATATCCTGTGGAAGAGCGCGTGTTTCTTGAGATACAGATAAGAGGTTCCTTCAAGGTATGTCAGCGAGTGTTGTTACAACGTTTTAACCAGTGGTCGCCACACTGCAGCTGGCGAGCCGCATGTGGCTGGAATCAAATATTGGTGTGGCCCCTAGTTCGTAGCCGTAGTTTATAATAATCTGCAACTGAAATCCGAAAACAAAAACCTTAAAAAAAGAAAGTGGGTGTGGCCGATTTGGATATAGCGAAACAAGCCGAGAATTATAATGTAAAAAACATTTTCAGTCGCAACAACGAAACCCTATGGCCATTTCACGCACTGTTCATGCCGGCCGCGGTGGTCTAGCGGTTCTAGGCGCGCAGTCGGGAACCGCGCGACTGCTACGGTGGCAGGTTCGAATCCTGCCTCGGGCATGGATGTGTGTGATGTCCTTAGGTTAATTAGGTTTAAGTAGTTCTAAGTTCTAGGGGACTGATGACCACAGTAGTTAAGTCCCATAGTGCTCAGAGCCATTTGAACACTGTTCATGTTTTCAAAATCATCTGTTGTAGGTGACCACCGCTGTTACTTTGACACTCGCACAATCTGCGATGTAAATGGTTCATGGCACGTTAGAGCATTCTATATAGGAATGTTTCTGGTTCAAATGGCTCTGAGCACTATGCAACTTAATTTCTGAGGTCATCAGTCCCCTAGAACTTAGAACTACTTAAACCTAACTAACCTAAGGACATCACAAACACGCATGCCCGAGGCAGGATTCGAACCTGCGACTGTAGTGGCCGCGCGGCTCCAGACTGTAGCGCCTAGAACCGCTCGGCCACCCGGCCGGCAGGAGTGTTACTGATTTCTGCACGAACTGTGTCTTTCAGTTCCGCAACTGTGTGTACGCGTTAGCAGCACACACCCTCTGTTTGGGGATTCCCGAAAGTATCCAATCACAAGAAAGCAAAACGAGGATAATGGAATGTAGTCGAATTAAGTTGTGTGATGCTGACACTTAAAGTAGTAAAGTGGTAAAGGAGTTTGGCTATTTGGGGAGCATAGTAACTGATGTTGGTCGAAGTGGAGAGGATATAAAATGTAGACTGGCAACGGCAAGGAAAGCGTTTCTGAAGAAGAGAAATTTGTTAACATCGAGTATAGATTTAAATGGCAGGAAGTCGTTTCTGAAAGTATTTGTATGGAGTGTAGCCATGTATGGAAGTGAAACATAGACTATAAATAGTTTGGACAAGAAGAGTATAGAAGCATTCGAAATGTGGTGCTACAGAAGAATGCTGAAGATTAGATGGGTAGATCACATAACTAATGAGGAGGTACTGAATAGAATTGGGGAGAAGAGGAGTTTGTGGCACAACTTGACAAGAAGAAGGGACCGGTTGGTAGGATATGTTCTGAGGCATCAAGGGATCACCACTTTAATACTGGAAGGCAGAGTGGAGGGTAAAAATCGTAGAGGGAGACCAAGAGATGAATACACTAAGCAGATTCAGAAGGATGTAGGTTGCAGTAGGTACTGGGAGATGAAGAAGCTTGCACAGGATAGAGTAGCATGGAGAGCTGCATCAAACCAGTCTCAGGACTGAAGACCACAAGAACAAGAACAATGCAATCACAGACCGATAAGTCGGGAGACCTGGAAGGCTACAAAATGTCACCTTTCCTCGAAATGCTGTGGCTGACAATCGCTCGGCGCATTGCTGCACACTTGAGACGCAGCACCACGTAGCTGAAACTAATACTCATAAGCAGAAAACTACTCAAGTTCATGATTGAGAAATCTGTTGACCATGGCCGCCGAGACGTGACCGTGGTTGCTCCTCAAAACAGGATTGTGCCCAGTAAAGAGCGAGTGACTTTCTGGCAGTGTAAGCGGCGTCGATGAAGTTCGCGAGCATTACCCTCGCACCAGTAACGGCAGTTTTGTTTGTTGACACAGTCACTGAGATGAAAATGTGCCCCGCCGCTCATTCGTAACAAATTTAAGAAGCCTGCACTGTCAATAATTTCAGTCAACACTTCAACAGACCATCATTCGATTTTCATTATCACTTCCATTTAACTGTTGCATAAAGAATATGTTTTACGGTTGCAAGTTTACATAGTTCCCTAAAATTCCGTGTGCACTACGGCTGCACCTTCCCACTACTGCTGCAATTTGTCTCAGACAACATTCTGCGCCTCCTCTATTCGTTCCTGTGAGTGACAAATTGTGAGCCTTCCTGGCGATCTCAAGTGCACCGCCTGTTCCTTCAAAGTTTTTCGGCCATAATCTGATTGCATGCGGCGTTGGTACAGGATCATTCCGTCTAATAAAGTAAGTGTATTCGCAGTTACGAATATGGAAAATCATCAGCTGTAGACCACAATGAAGACAATGAAAATTTGTGGCCGAGCGGGCCTCGAACCCGGCGTTACCGCGTATCACGAGCGATCGGCTTACTATTTTTTTTAACATTTTCGTTTTTTTTTCTTTTTTCATTTTGTTCGATATAGTTCGTTGTGTTTGGTCTGGGAGGACGTCACAAAACATCCGTTCAAGGTGATCGGTGATTCCTTTACTCAGTTTTTTTATTACAGAGGGCGAGCAGTGCTCTGACCCAACACTTTTTTTTTATCTCATTTTGTTAATTTTCGTTCGTCGTATCTGCTCAGTTCGTCCTTGATTCATTAACCCAGTTTCTTTTTATTACAGAGGGCAGCAAACCCTCTGACCGAACACGCTGAGCTACCGTGCCGGCGTTCCAAGTGGCCGAACCCAAACTTCCACACGTCGTCAACCGTGCGTCTAAAACCTGTACTCGTGCATCCATTACGTTTATTCCCGTGCAGGGTAGACGTTTTACTTGTAAGTCACCCGCCCGGTGTCGGCAGATGATCACGATATTGCAGTTATTCTGGATTAACGATGCAGAAAGTTCCTGTGGACACCCAACTTTTTGTCGTAATTCACAACAACGCAGGCGCTGCAATATCGCGTTCGGCCTGAGGCTGAATTGACGGCGGTATTCCCTCCCGTCTGGGAGCAGCAACAGAGTCACCGTTTTTGTGAAACGCCTTCACAGCCTCGGCACGTTTATGTCAGCTCCAACTCTCAGGCTCAACACATGGCGGTCCTACCCGACACATTTTACAAACATTCAGCGTTACCAATAATACTGTTCCACTTTTGGAGGCAAATTAACACAGCCAGTTTCTCTGCCCCGCCTTGTACTTGCGCACACAGTACTACTGTACGATGTGCTTAATTTTAATTGACGTTGGTGAATGGGGCCGTGAGTTATGTGTAGCTGCCCGCTTACCCCAGGAATATAGGGGTAGAGTAAATCTGGGAGAGGCGCCGCAAGGGGGGTACATATAGCGCACCTGTCGTAGTTTCCGCAAACACAGACAGAGTATCCACATAGTGGCAGCGCAGTTCTTCAGTGTACGCCAGCCCATAGTAAAAATGTTTACATTTCGATCGATTACGTTTTACATAAGCTCTGGGGAAATAACTGAGGTAAGTCTATAAATATCCCTTCAAAGCCTTTTCAGTTTCACGGTTAGTCCTTAATCTATGCTAAATAGTCAAAATGTTCGCTGTGTTGAAGTAGTTGTATTAACAGTAAGTTCTACTGGGCGTATTTTTATTCTAGTACGGCCATCTTGGCTATCAAGGTCATGAATTTATAAGGTGCGCTGTCTCTCCCCTACAGATTGGGATAAATGCCGCAAAAAAATCTGGTACATATGCCGCACATTTTTTTGGTTAGGGATACTTGCTGCACAAATCAAATAACACTTTTAAATAAATGAAATCATTTCTGGTTTGTTTGTACTTTCGTTCAAATGACTTAGCATGCATTTCAAGGGTCTTCACGCAGTCGCATGAAGGTTATTGCGCAATATTATTCAGTATTTTCGTGTATATACACACATCAAAAAAAGGTTTTGCATCACCTCGCTTCCGGAACCTGTACAGAAAATTGAAATAGAGATCAACGTAAAAATCATTTCCACCCTTTTTATAGCTCATGAAAACCACACGTTGGCTGTTGTACCAACTTATAGCGAGACCTTCAGAGGTGGTGATTCAGATTGCTGTACACACGAGTTCCTCTAATACCCAGTAGCACGGCCTCTTGCATTGATGCACGGCTGTATTCATCGTGGCATACTATCCACAAATTCATCAAACCACTGTTGGTCCAGATTGTCTCATTCCTCAACGGCGATTCGGCGTAGAACCCTCAGAGTGGTTGCTGGGTCACGTCGTCCATAAACAACCCTTTTCAACCTATCCCAGGCATGTTCGATAGGGTTCATGTCTGGAGAACATGCTGGTCACTCTAGTTGAGCGATGTCGTTATCCTGAAGGAAGTCATTCGCAATATGTGCATGATCAGGACGCGAATTGTCGTCCACGAAGACGAATGCCTCGCCAATATGCTGCCGATATGGTTGCACTATCGGTCGGAGGATGGCATTCACGTATCGTACAGCCGTTACGGCGCCTTCCATGACCACCAGCGGCGTACGTCGGCCCCACATAATGCCACCCCAAAACAGGGGAACCTACACCTTGCTGCACTCGCTGGACAGTGTGTCTAAGGCGTTCAGCCAGACAGGGTTGCCTCCAAAAACGTCTTCGACGATTGTCTGGTTGAAGGCATATGCGGCACACATCGGTGAAGAGAACGTGATGCCAATCCTGAGCGGTCCATTCGGCATGTTGTTAGGCCCATCTGCACCGCGCTGCATGGTGTCGTGGTTGCAAAGATGGACCTCGCCATGGACTTTGGGGGCGAAGTTAGTCATCATACAGCCTATTGCGCACACTTTGAGTCGTAACACGACGTCCTGCATTGTTCAACATGGTGGCGTTGCTGTGAGGGTTCCTCCGAGCCATAATCCGTAGGTATCCGTCATCCACTGCACTACAGACAACACGAGCCGTTTAACTCCTTCCCGACTGGAACTGATCGACTGTCGGACCCCCTCCGTCTAACAGGCGCTGCTCATACATGGTTGTTTACATCTCTGGCCGTCTGGGCGGGTTTAGTGACATCTCTGAACAGTCAAAGGGACTGTGTCTGTCATACAATATCCACAGTCAACGTCTATCCTCAGGAGTTCTGGGAACCAGGGTGATTTTATATATTCGCCGGACACTGACAAAATAAGTATAACCAATTTGTAAACAAAATTACGTTTTTAATTTTTTAGAGTAAAACATGTATTTGAAGTCTGTATTTCATTTAATATTTCACTAGGAATTTCTGAGCGTGTTGACT
This sequence comes from Schistocerca americana, assembly GCF_021461395.2. Lineage (NCBI taxonomy): Eukaryota > Metazoa > Arthropoda > Insecta > Orthoptera > Acrididae > Schistocerca > Schistocerca americana. Next base: position 202,980,922 of record NC_060127.1, read on the forward strand.
AAGGATAAGAGGATTGCATGTCTCATTTTTAATGTTTTCAACTATCAGTAAGTTAACTAGTTATCTAAACCTGTGAATTACTTAGATATATAAATAAGAAATCATTATAAAAGCTATTGTAAACACTTCATAGTTTCCTCTTCACCTCACAACACACACACACACACACACATATATATATATATATATATATATATATATATATATATATATATATATATATACATACTGGATCATCTATTCCTTATGCTATGTGTGATATACCGCATCCACCAAAACTACAAAACTACCCTGTTTTTAAGTCATATATATATATATATATATATATATATATATATATATTTTTTTTTTTTTTTTTGACGTAAAAACAGGGTAGTTTTGCAGTTTTGGTGGATGCGGCATATCACGCATAGCATAAGGAATAGATGATGCAGTGTAAAGATGTTTTTATGGTCAAATATTACGTCCAAATCTTGCATGGAAACAATTAAAATGTATGACTGGACAACTGGTGTGTTTCTTTGTTAAAAAAAATTCCTAAATGGGCACCCCAGGACATAATACAAGCAATTTTGAAAATGCGCGCCATCTGTCCCGGATTTACGCTGAGTAGTGCGGTCCACTTGGTGTTATAGAGAATGTTAGGGGGGGGGGGGGGGCAATGGTTTATTGTTCGTCTTTCAGTCCTGACAGCTCTTCTGTTGTGTGTTACTCTAACCGATCATCTGCTGTAACACTGACAGGGAAGTAATATACACTCGTGAATGTGTATGGCAGAGACGGTCATCTTAAAATTCAGCGTTTATTTGTGACCAGGAGTATGAAATCAAATTAAGACCGTTATAATACACCGCAATGAGTAAAAGATTGGTGACATTCAAAACATTTTCTGAACACTTGTGATTCTATCATATTGCATAACACATTTAAATGTAAGTACAATTACTATTATTAAACAAACAATCATCTGCTCACACAAAAACACAACACCATCTTGTCAGTAAATTGCAGTGTCACAACTTTCGGGTCGATGAGAGAGGCAGCGCTCAAATGGAGAACTTAGGGCTCATAACATACCAATTTGTGTAGGTAACCAATTAACAGAAACATACGCGTCCCTAGATGTCGCTCTGCTATATCAGTGTTGGGTGTTGAGCAAAAGAGTTTCGTGACCACTGATCTAAAGACTGCATTCTGGTGAGGAAGCTGGAGACAAAGGGAACGATCTTATTACATCTGCACGGTCGAGAGGGCGACGAGGGGGGAGACGTAGTTGTCGAAAGAATTTGTGGCTGAGGTAAAGACACGATCTCTTCGCCGTTTATCGCAAGTATCTGGACTGTCGCACAGCACGAAAGTCTAAGAATGTGGGCCTTTATCCCTGCAACATTATAGTCTTTCATGAACTGATACAGACTGACCATGATGAAGGCCTAACATACAGCCATTGATTTCAGCGATTTATCACTGAAAGGCCAGGTGTATTGCAGGACACGTGGACATGTGGTACAGCGATGAAGTTTGTTTCCACTTGGAGGGATACATGACCTCACAGAACATACGTTTACGCAGTAGTGAGAATCAGAACACGGCCATTGGGGAACCCCTCCATTCTGACAACACGGGAGTTTTCTGTGCATTATCACAGTGGTGTATTTTTTTTTTTTGACTCACTGTCACGAGTGAAGTACACCAGGATTGGTTCATTAATTTCAGAACCAGTTGTATGGCGAGAGACTGACACATAGCTGGTGCTAGCAAGATGGGGCGTCATGTCGCATGTCTAGAGTGAGTATGGGTGTGGAAGAAATCCTTTTTCCATGAAAAAATGATTTCCAAACGATTATGACCCGCAAGGCCACCTGACTTGACCCCCACAGACTTTTTTCTGTGGGCAATGTGTACAAGCACATTTCACACACCATCGGCGAGTTGCTTGAGAAAATACTCCCTCAAATCCAATACTCCGGCAGCAACACTAGCGAACATGCGACACAGTGTCCAACTGTGTATACAAAAGGAGGGGGGGGGGGGGGGGGCGTCGAGGTGATATTTCCAGCACCTCTAGTAAAATATAAGAGTCGATCACAAAACGTCCGCTTTATACCGTTGCTGCAGACTATACACGAAGTATTGCCACTCCGATGGGGGTTTGTAAGCATCGACATGTAGGCTATCGATTAGTGTGTCACTCGTGTCTTTCCAAAGAGCATGCAGTAAAGGCAGAAACGTGAACTATGGCGACGTTATTACCAAATGCGTCCAAACAGGACTAACGTGCTCTCATTCTTTCCTCGGCGGCCGAAGTACGTACGCCGGTAGACGTCGATTGGAGAATGAAGAATTAGCACCGGGCGGCATCTCCGTCGAATACCACCGTCGTGGAATGGTGCGCCAAGTTCCGTGCTGGCCGCCATTCGACACGAGACGCCGTTCGACGTGGGAGGCCAGCCTCACCTGTTACAGGTAAGTAGGGGACACTCGAGTTCGCACCCTACAGTGCTGACCTCTTCCCTTTCTTTTTTCTCAGTCGTCAGCATTGAGACAATCATCCACAGACAGTCATCAGCTTCTGGTTTGACGCGGCCTGCCACAAATTCCTTTCCTGTGCCAACCTAGCACTTGCAACCTGCGTCCTCTATTATTTGCTGAATGTATTCCAATCTCTGTCTTCCCCTACAGTTTTTACCCTCTACAGCTCTCTCTAGTACCATGGAATTATTTTCCTGACGCCTTAACAGATGTCCTATCATGCCGTCAACCTAATTCTCAACAGTCTTCTATAGCACAATTGTCTTCTGTTCCTGTTTTCCCACAGTCACTACCATACACCATACTACCGTACAATCTTGTGCACCACACGTACATTCTAAGAAATTTTTTCCTCAAATTAAGGCCTCTGTTTGACACTAGTAAACATCCCTTCTCTATGAATACCCTTTTTTTCCACTGCTTTCTGCTATTTATGTTGTCCTTGCTCCTTCCGTAATGGGTTATTTGCTGTGTAGGTAGCGGAATTCCTTAAATCTGCTTGACGATCACCAATGTTGTTTGTTTATTGTAGTCTTCAGTCCTGAGACTAGTTTGATGCAGCTCTCCATGCTACCCTATCCTGTGCAAGCTTCTTCATCTCCCAGTACTTACTGCAACCTACATCCTTCTGAATCTGCTTAGTGTATTCATCTCTTGGTCTCCCTCTACGATTCTTACCCTCCACGCTGCCCTCCAATGGTAAATTTGTGATCCCTTGATGCCTCAGAACATGTACTACCAACCGGTCCCTTCTTCTTGTCAAGTTGTGCCACAAACTCCTCTTCTCCCCAATTCTATTCAATACCTGATCATTAGTTATGTGATCTACTCATCTAATCTTCAGCATTCTTCTGTAACACCACATTTCGAAAGCTTCTATACTCTTCTTGTCCAAACTATTTATCGTCCATGTTTCACTTCCATACATGGCTACACTCCATACAAATACTTTCAGAAACGACTTCCTGACACTTGAATCTATACTCGATGTTAACAAATTTCTCTTCATTAGAAACGCTTTTCTTTCCATTGCCATTCTACATCTTATATCTTCTCTACTTCGACCATCATCAGTTATTTTGCTTCCCAAATAGCAAAACTCCTTTACTGATGTTAAATCTCTCTCTCTCTTCTTATTTCTGCTATTTCTCGTTCCTTTCGTGGCAACGGCCTTGCCGCAGTGGATACATCGCTTCCGGTGAGATTACCGAAGTTAAGCGCTGTCAGGCGTGGCCGGCACTTGGATGGGTTACCATCCAGGCCACCATGCGCTGTTGTCATTTTTCGGGGTGTACTCAGCCTCGTGATGCCAATTGAGGAGCTACTCGACCAAACAGTAGCGGCTCCGGTCAAAGAAAACCATCATAACGACTGGGAGAGCGATATGCTGACCATACGCCTCTCCAATCCGCATCCTCAAATGAGGATGACACGGCGGTCGGTTGGTCCCGATGGGCCACTTATGGCCCCAAGACGGAGTGCTCACTTCTTTCGTTTTTCTTCGATTTACTCTCAAACCATATTCTGTACTCATTATTAACATCTTCAGTCGCTTAAAAAATGCCTTGATGTGTCTACGACTTTAGTCGGACGAGGATGTGGAGCAGGCAGTTACAGAGTTCTTCACGCTGCGGGGCACGGCGGTTTACCAAACGAGTATCTTCAACACTGTGGATCTGTGCGACGATTTTCTCAATGCGCACGGCTGCTTTGCCTGATTGGCACACCGATTCTGGACTAGATCGCCCCCTTCTACCTCCTTTTCTCAAACATAAACGCATGTAATACACAAAGTCGGTTTCATATCGTCTTTTACTACGATTTTTATATCACTTTTCTCGAGACCCATTAAGAGTTGGATACCCTCTATTTTCCGTAGACGTAGTCACACAATAGTAGAATTTATAGTGATTTGAAAACATGGGAGAAGAGCCCTCGGCAATGTCGCTTTTCATTCATTGTTGAGTCCAGTTTGTACGGGTAAAACCACCGCTTATGTATTACGATATATCTTTGCCTCACGCAGGTCGCAGTAGGTACTGTCGACAGTCGAGCGCCAGGTGCGCCAAGCAGTCAGTGTTGACACTCCGAGTAAGTGGGCTGTTGACTGCTAAACGGGCAAGCCGGACTTCGGTGGGGCAGCCAACCCCTTTACAAGTGTTTAAAGGCTGCGGCGTCACCCAACGCCGGGGGGCCTGACATCCAGCAAATACGTAAATGGCATTAATTGATTGTTTTGTTGGTGTGTTTAAGTGCTCAATTGTGCACCGTGATTACGCGACAACCGCGCCGGACACCCACGATTTGGACTGCAGTGGGGACTGTGCATCCAGTGCCACGGGAAGAATACTGACGTGTGGCGGCATCAATAGGCGACCTGTGATGAGGTAACCGTTATTACTTTGTCAGACGAAGTCAGTAACTGCCTCACTCACGTTGTTTAGACAATATATATAGAACATTAACAACAAAGTATATACCGATTATTGCTACCCGACATCCTAATCAGCTTTGTAGGATTTGATATGAAACAACTCCCGTGCAACTATTAACCGATCAGCCTTTATCAGTGGCGTACGGTCAAACTATTCTAAACTGTTGGCCTATAATCCACTAGTCAATAACGGTGGATTAATAAGGGGTGGTTCAAGTTGTAGGGCTACTGTTTAATACTTCTGGTCAGAAAAGCTGTATAGTTAGTTATATTTCGTCTATAAGATGGCGTTTCTTTGGTTGTTATTTTTTATCATTCCACGTGTTAGCTATTATTGTTTCCCAAAAATAACACGTCTTTTCAACACGATGATCGGCTTAAGGAAGCGAAGTGGTGCGTAGAACTGGAACCGAACTGATGACCGAAACCGGGAAGACGCCGTTGGAGAACATTCTTATGAGCTTTGAAAACGAGAGCCTGAACAGCCGCACTCGTAGCACTAATGTTATCAGCCGAGGCGAAGTTTCAGCACCACGCAGTGAAACCACTGATGGCTGTGAAACGTGTGAGACACTGGTGCTAAAGTTAGGATAAAACCAAATTTGTACGTTAATGATTATATCTCTGATTTCACACTAAAACAAATTTATTTCGTTTTATCGTTCTGTGAATAAGCGGTTCGTCTTATTTGCTTCGTTCCTCTTCTGCCGTGAAACTGGTTATTGCGCTTACCTCCTAAGCGCTCCCTTCCCAACCAAAACACGAAACCTCGTATCGTGTATCGTGTGTATCGAACTGGGGACCTAGAAACGACGAAGAGGCTTCGTCCCCGGTGTAGCCCTCAGTGGTCCACAACCCCACAGCAGGCCACAGCAGTCCACCCACCCCACACTGGACGCAGGGTTATTGTGCGGTTCGGCCCACAGTGGACCACCCCTCCCCCCCCCTCCCCTTCCCCTAGAACGTCTCAAACCAGACTAGTGTAACTCAAACGTATCCGTGGTAGAGCAATTATGGTGTATGCTTACGAGGAGACAGTGTTTGCGCAGCAATCGCCGACATAGTGCAACTGAGCCGGAATAAGGGGAACCAGCCTGCATTCAAGGAGGCTGATGGAAAGCCGCCTTAAAAACCATCCACAGGCTGGCCGGTACACCGGACCTCGACACGAATCCGCCGGGCGGATTCGTGCCAGCAACCGGCACGCCTTCCCGCTCTGGAAGCAGCATGTTAGACCACGCGGCTACCCGGACAAGCTAAACCTAGTATACTGTCGCATTTGCTCTAATGAATGAAAGCGCAAGCACACAACTTAAAATGTCGTGAATTGTGGAGAAAAACAGGCCAAATAAATCGCATCAGGTAAAATTATAAATTAAAATTGGCATTAATACACTACTGGCCATTAAAATTGCTACACCAAATAGAAATGCAGATGAGAAAGGGGTATTCATTGGACAAATATATTATACTAGGACTGACATGTGATTACATTTTCATGCAATTTGGGTGCATAGATCCTGAGAAACCAGTACCCTGAGCAACCACCTCTGGCCGTAATAACGGCCTTGATACGCCTGGGCATTGAGTCAAACAGAGCTCGGATGGCGTGTACAGGTGCAGCTGCCCATGCAGCTTCAACACGATACCACAGTTCATCAAGAGTAATGACTGGCGTATTGTGACGAGCCATTTGCTCGGCCACCTTTGACCAGACGTTTTCAATTGGTGAGAGATCTGGAGAATGTGCTGGCCAGGGCAGCAGTCGAACATTTTCTGTATCCAAAAAGGCCCGTACAGGACCTGCAACATGCGGTCGTGCAATATCCTGCTGAAATGTAGGGTTTCGCAGGGATCGAATGAAGGGCAGAGCCACGGGTCGTAACACATCTGAAATGTAACGTCCACTGTTCAAAGTGCCGTCAGTGCGAACAAGAGATGACCGAGACGTGTAACCAATGGCACCCCATACCATCACGCCGGGTGATACGCCAGTATCGCGTAGACGAATAACGCTTCGAATGTGCGTTCACCGCGATGTCGCCAAACACGGATGCCACCATCATGATGCTGTAAACAGAACCTGAATTCATCCGAAGAAATGACGTTTTGCCATTCGTGCACCCTGGTTCGTCGTTGAGTACACCATCGCAGGCGCTCCTGTCTGTGATGCAGGGTCAAGGGTAACGGCATCCGTGGTCTCCGAGCTGATAGTCCATGCTGCTGCAAACGTCGTCGAACTGTTCGTGCAGATGGTTGTTGTCTTGCAAACGTCCCCCTCTGTTGACTTAAGAATCGAGACGTGGCTGCACGATCCGTTACAGCCGTGCGGATAAGATCCCGAGTTCGAGTCTCCGGTCCGGCACACAGTTTTAATCTGCCAGGAAGTTTCACATCGGCGGACACTCCGCTGCAAAGTGAAAATTTCATTCTGGAATAGTATTATTGTTTGAGTCCGTCACAGTTTATTTTTAGAAAGGAGCTAACAGAGAGAAGGTAAATTTTGCATGTCTGTGACTTCCTTGTATTTAAAAAAAAAATCTGTTATCAGCAATTAATTCTTCTGGAACGAATGAGAGCTGAGATGAATTAATTGTATATGTGATTAGTAGTTCATTTTTCAAGTAACTAATTAGTCTCTTGTAAGGTGCGTCCGAGGCATTTTGCTCTGATTGTTGCCAACATGGTTGCACAGGATAATTGAAATGGCCTGGGAGTCGGGACAGGTTCCATCAGACTGGACGAAAGCAGTAATCACACCAATCTTTAAACATGGAAACAGAAAAGATTGTAACAACTACAGAGGTATCTCTTTGGTGGGTAAAATCTTCTCAGGTATTGTTGAAAGGAAAGTGCGAGTATTAGTCGAGGACAAATTGGATGAAAATCAGTGTGGGTTTAGGCCTCTTAGCGGTTGTCAGGACCAGATCTTTAGCTTACGGCAAATAATGGAGAAGTGTTACGAGTGGAATAGGGAATTGTATCTATGTTTTATAGATCTAGAAAAGGCATATGACCGGGTTCCTAGAAAGCTATTATCTGTTCTACGTGGTTATGGAATACGAGGCAAACTTTTGCAAGCAATTAAAGGTCTTTACATAGATACTCAGGCAGCAGTTAGAGTTGACGGTAAACTGAGTCCATGGTTCAGAGTAGTTTCAGGGGTAAGACAAGGCTGCAACCTGTCTCCACTGTTGTTCATATTATTTATGGATCATATGTTGAAAACAATAGACTGGCTGGGTGAGATTAAGATGGGTGAACACAAAATAAACAGTCTCGCATATGCGGATGACTTACTTGTGATGGCAGATTCTATTGAATGTTTGCAAAGTAATATTTCAGAGCTAGATCAGAAATGTAAGGACTATGGTATGAAGATTAGCATCTCCAAAACAAAAGTAATGTTAGTGGGAAAGAGATATAAACGGATTGAGTGCCAAATAGGAGGAACAAAGTTAGAACAGGTGGACAGTTTCAAGTACTTAGGATGCATATTCTCACAGGATGGCAACATAGTGAAAGAACTGGAAGCAAGGTGTAGCAAAGCTAATGCAGTGAGCGCTCAGCTACGATCTACTCTCTTCTGCAAGAAGGAAGTCAGTACCAAGACTAATTTATCTGTGCACCGTTCAATCTTTCAACCAACTTTGTTCTATGGGAGCGAAAGCTGGGTGGATTCAGGTTACCTTATCAATAAGGTTGAGGTTACGGATAAGAAAGTAGCTAGGATGATTGCAGATACTAGTAGATGGGAACAATGGCAGGAGGGTGTCCACAATGAGGAAATCAAAGGAAAACTGGAATGAACTCTATAGATGTAGCAGTCAGGGCGAACGGGCTCAGATGGAGGGGTCATGTTACACGCATGGGAGAAGCAAGGTTACCCAAGAGACTCATGGGTTGAGCAGTAGAGGGTAGGAGGAGTCGGGGCAGACCAAGGAGAAGGTACCTGGATTCGGTTAAGAATGATTTTGAAATAATAGGATTGATGAAAGGAGGAAGTACAAACATGTTCCGGGAAAATCAGGAATACAGAAATACAAGTCGCTGAGGAATGAAATAAATAGGAAGTGCAGGGAAGCTAAGACGAAATGGCTGCAGGAAAAATGTGAAGACATCGAAAAAGATATGATTGTCGGAAGGACAGACTCAGCATACAGGAAAGTCAAAACAACCTTTGGTGACATTAAAAGCAATGGTGGTAACATTAAGAGTGAAACGGGAATTCCACTGTTAAATGCAGAGGAGAGAGCAGACAGGTGGAAAGAATACGTTGAAAGCCTCTATGAGGGTGAAGATTTATCTGATGTGATAGAAGAAGGAACAGGAGTCGATTTAGAAGAGATAGGGGATCCAGTATTAGAATCGGAATTTAAAAGAGCTTTGGAGGACTTACGGTCAAATAAGGCAGAAGGGATAGATAACAATCCATCAGAATTTCTAAAATCATTGGGGGAAGTGGCAACAAAACGACTATTCACGTTGGTGTGTAGAGCATATGAGTCTGGCGATATACCAACTGACTTTCGGAAAAGCATCATCCACACAATTCCGAAGACGGCAAGAGCTGACAAGTGCGAGAATTATCGCACAATCAGCTTAACAGCTCATGCATCGAAGCTGCTTACAAGAATAATATACAGAAGACTGGAAAAGAAAATTGAGAATGAGCTAGGTGACGATCAGTTTGGCTTTAGAAAAAGTAAAGGGACGAGAGAGGCAATTCTGACGTTACGGCTAATAATGGAAGCAAGGCTAAAGAAAAATCAAGACACTTTCATAGGATTTGTCGACCTGGAAAAAGCGTTCGACAATATAAAATGGTGCAAGCTGTTCGAGATTCTGAAAAAAGTAGGGGTAAGCTATAGGGAGAGACGGGTCATATACAATATGTACAACAACCAAGAGGGAATAACAAGAGTGGACGATCAAGAACGAAGTGCTTGTATTAAGAAGGTTGTAAGACAAGGCTGTAGCCTTTCGCTCCTACTCTTCAATCTGTACATCGAGGAAGCAATGATGGAAATAAAAGAAAGGTTCAGGAGTGGAATTAAAATACAAGGTGAAAGGATATCAATGATACGATTCGCTGATGACATTGCTATCCTGAGTGAAAGTGAAGAAGAATAAAATGATCTGCTGAACGGAATGAACAGTCTAATGAGTACACAGTATGGTTTGAGAGTAAATCGGAGAAAGACGAAGGTAATGAGAAGTAGTAGAAATGAGAACAGCGAGAAACTTAACATCAGGATTGATGGTCACGAAGTCTATGAAGTTAAGGAATTCTGCTACCTAGGCAGTAAAATAACCACTGACGGACGGAGCAAGGAGGACATCAAAAGCAGACTCGCTATGGCAAAAAAGGCATTTCTGGCCAAGAGAAGTCTAAAAGACACTTGCAGGAAAGTTCGACAGAACAAAAATGAGCATGGGAAGTCTGGCACTGGGTTTAAGGAAGTGAACGCTACAGACTGGTTCGTTTTCAAAGCGTTTGCATTTCTGCACTGCAAATATCAGCCACGGAAGATCAACAACACAGATGTAAGTAAAAAATATTTACTTTTGGAAACGTATAAAAAAACTTGTTAACAAACTTAATGGGGTTCGGTCGCTTTTGGGTTGTGTCTCCACAGGTACTTAACTTTTTGTCTTTCTCAGCTTACATTTCGATCCCTGGTCATTTGCTATTTTTAAAGTTTTTGGTGTTATTCCCTTATACAGGGTGGTCCATTGATAATGACCCGGCCAAATATCTCACGAAATGAGCGTCAAACGAAACTCGTCTAGCTTGAAGAGGGAAACCAGATGGCGCTATGGTTGGCCCGCTAGATGGCGCTGCCATAGGTCAAACGGATATCAACTGCGTTTCTTTATATAGGAACCCCCATTTTTTATTACATATTAGTGTAGTACGTAAAGAAGTATGAATGTTTTATTTGGACAACTTTTTTCGCTTTGTGATAGATGGCGGGGGGGGGGGGGGGGGGGGGATCTGCCTGCTGGAGGTCGAACAGCGCAGTGGTGCGGCGGTGGGGTGGGGTGGGGTGGGGTGGGGTGGGTGGACTGCCTGAGGCCTGTTGTCAACCACTGAGGGCTACCGTGGGACGAAGCCTCTTCGTCCTCCGTCGTTTCTACGTCCCTTGTTTAATACAATACAATCGTACATGTTCCCAGCTAACGGTTAATGTAGATGTTAGTCAAGTTTTCAGGTTGCGCTGTTGTATTTAACCAGGAACGGCATCTGTGCAATGTCCTCAATACTTAGCAAGTATCAAATGGCTCTGTGCACTGTGGGACTTAACGTCTGAGGTCGTCAGTGCCCTAGAACTTAGAACTGCTTAAACCTAACTAACCTAAGGACATCACACACATCCATGCCCGAGGCAGGATTCGAACCTGCGACTGTAGCGGTCGCGCGGTTCCAGACTGTAGCGCCTAGAACCGCTCGGCCACACCGGCCGGCGTAGCAAGTATCACTCGTGGATAGAACAGTGCAGTATTCTTTGTGGCTGTGGAATGCATTACGCTCGAGCCAAGTGAATTCGAACGTGGGCAAATTGTTGTTGCTCGTATGGCCGGTGTTTCCGTAACCAAGTGAGCCGAAGTGTTTGGTGTTGGAAGAGGCATCGCGTCGGAAATTGATACTGCACATCGGGAAAGCGGAAAAATATCGTCCCGTAAGTCACAACGCGGGCGGGAGTGCGTGTTGAGCGACAGGCGGTCACTGAAGAGGACTGTGACGAAAAATAAGAGGACGACAGCTACAAACGTCACTGAAAAATAAATGTCGCACTCGTAAATCCTGTTAGCATCAAAACAACACGAAGGGTGGTCCACAAGCAAGGAACTGCAGGCCGAGTTGGAATTCCGGACCACTGGTCAGTGGAGCGAGTGCCCCTAACTGCAGCTATTAACATCTCTGGATCCGAGAACAGCACTGAGGAGTGAGTCGACCTGGCGCATCTCGGGCGATGCTGCAGTCGCGGTATCCAGGAATACCGAGGAAGACTCCGCGAGGCACTCGACCACACGTCAGCATGCTGCCGTCCCGGCCAGACAACATACTCTGTAGACGGAGACGAGGCAACTGCGGCCGACGGCCACTGATCCGAACGGTTTCTCGAGAATGTAAAATGCGTCGCTTCAAGCGGTCACGGAAGCGTGAATTCTAAGACGTTGCACTGGCTCACGGAGTCGCGCTCGTTGCTGTGGAAACGCCGTTGCCTTGCTGCCCTGAGACCAAGGAATGCAGCAGACAATGGCGGGGGGCGCATTCAGAAGCGGCAATAACCCTATATTGTTTAGATGCACCCTAAAAAATTAACATAAGCAGGACATTATCTGTAGTATCAACAGTTCTATTATTTGTAGACTCACTGTACAAGACATTTTATAGTTGTTTTGTACTTTGGCAGTACAACCAATTTCCTTATTTTTTTTCGGAGTATTGATAAGTAAAAGAAATAAATACCTGATTAATATATATATATATATTAGACCCGCAACCGAGCGCCTCCCCAGATGGCGGACAGGGGAATGCCTCCTAGATATAGGTGGTACCGATGAAATGAAATACTCGGCGTCTGTTCCCACAGTGGGCGGCTACAAAAGGCGTCTGCTCCACATGTCAGTGCCGGCCTCAACCAACCTCCTGATCTGGAAAGTCAGGTTGCACTCGGCAGCATGCCATATACGCAAATACTAAACATCATGATGGTACGACGAGAAAAATCTCATCACCCCGGGCCCCAGTCAATAGCTTGGGATCGTCGTGAGCATCGGATTCCCGGGACTCACGGACATCATCAGAAGAATCGGAGCTTCTCAAACTCCCTCAAGACCAAACGCAAACACTACATCGGCACACTCAACGTGAACACACTGATGAAGACAGGAAAGATGAAACAACTGACAGACACTCTCGAAAAATTTCAAATCAAACTATGTGCGCTGCAAGGAACACGATTCACAGACGAAGACCATATCAACACGGAGAATTTCAGAATATACAAAGGAAAACCGTCGAGGCAACTGAAAAACCTGAGGCTTCTTGGCACAGGATTTGCAGTACACAGGTCCATCACGGACAGTGTAATCGACTTTTCGTCACCAAACGGAAGAATCAGCACCATCGCAGTGAAATCGGCCAACAAATCCTACACAATAATCAACGCACATGCACCTACTTGTGACTACAACAGGAAAAACCCGGACGAAATTGATGACTTCTGGACTACAATGGAAGAAACTATCAGAAAAACACCTGCACACAGAGTCAAAATAATACTGGGAGACTTCAACGCTAAACTCGGAAAAGAAAAGATATACAGACATACCACAGGAAAACATACTCCACACAAGGACACCAACAAAAACGGAAAACACCTGATAGGCTTTTGCAAAAGCCACGACCTCGCCATTATGTCAACAAAATTCAAGAAACCAACACGAAAACTTACCACATGGAAATTCCCCAGCGGAAAGCAAGAACTACAAATCGACCACGTAATAGTCCAGAAAGACTCACAAAAAGAAATTTTGAACATAGACACACGTAAAAGCTACTTCGACTCAGACCACCACCTACTTCGTCTTTTGCCCAAGAAAAAGCTCCAGAAGAACAAAATTGTTAGACCATATCCAGAATACCTTACTTTAAACCAGACACAAATATTAGACGAAATTAAAATGGAGAAAACGACAGACTGGACTCAACTTTCAGGAAGAATCCGAGAGACCACGAAACTAGCACAAGCACCACGCACAAGGAAACACCGTTGGCGGAACCACACATGTGACCAAGCTATTGACCAACGAATCAGTGCATGGAAAAAATTTAGTAGCCACAAATCCCAAGAGAATTGGATGAACTTCTTGAAAACACAGAAGCAATCAAGCAAAATCATTCGCAGTGAAAAACGACAGTATGATAAACGGCGACTGACGGAGATGGAATCGGACTTAATGAAGAACGATGCAAGAAACTTCTACAGAACGTTCAGAGAAAATATGACTGGATATCAACCATCCAACTTGTGCTTCAGAAGACCGGATGGAACCCTAGAAACCAATACCAAAAATAATTGTGACATTCTGGCAAAGTACTTCGAAAAACTCCTCAACTCGGACCCCCCTATGGAAGAAATGATGACAGAAACGAGCACGTACAATCCAGATAGTGAACCTCCAACTCTAGAAGAAGTTAAAGAAATAATCAAGTCACTCAAGAATCGTAGAGCACCAGGAGAAGATGGTATCATCGCGGAAATCTGTTACAAGAACCAGAACTCACCAACGACATCCACAGGATCTTGGAAGACATCTGGAAGACCATGAAAATTCCTGACGACTGGAAAACTGCCCTGATACACCCACTACGCAAAAAAGGTGACAAGACTGACCCGAACAACCACAGAGGTATATCCCTACTACCGGTCACATGCAAGATCCTCTCTAAAGCTTTACTAAACAGACCAGAATGCCAGACCGACCACTTGATTGGGAAATACCAAGCAGGCTTCCGTAAAGGGCGGTCTTGTGCGGAACAAATTTGGAACCTGAAAATGATTTTACAACACAAACAGAACCTGATCATTACCTTTGTCGACTTCAAAAAGGCGTACGACTCTATCGGCCGGAAAACTCTCTTCAAAATTCTAGCAGAATACAAAGTAGACCACAAAACACGGACTATCATAGAGCAAACTTTAACCAACACGACCTCCAAAGTAAAGTTCTGTGGGGAACTATCAGAGCCCTTTGAAATTCGCACAGGTGTCCGACAAGGCGATGGCCTCTCACCTCTCCTTTTCAATCTGGTGTTAGATAAGGCAATAAAAGAACATCACAACAGGAGATAACCTTAGGAAACCTACAAATTAAATGCCTGGCTTTGGCAGACGATTTGGCGATTGTCACGAAAGGTACAAAGGAAACGAAAGACGCTATTGAAAAACTGCACGAAATCGCTTCCAAAACTGGACTACAGATCTCTTACGAATAGACACAGTTTATGAGCACAAAGAAACTCTCATCTCTGAACACAAAGTATGGCACGATTTACAAAACGGCAAACTTCAAATACCTCGGTGAGACACTACAAATGAGTGGACATAACAGAGACTCAAACGAAGAAAGAAAGACTAAGCTGGACAAGGCATACAAAGTAGTGTGGAATCATTACAACAAGAAGTCTATCTAACAAAAAGCCAAATTACGCCATTACGACACGGTGGTGCTCCCCGAGGCACTATATGCAGCAGAGACCACACTAATGCTAGGGCATACACGTATCAGACAATTAGAAAAAGTAGAACGGAAAATACTTATGAAAATATTTGGCGCAACTAACAACAATGGAATATGGATCAAGAAACCTACAGAGGAACTATACAAACATACGGAGACAATCACAGAAAAGATTAGAAAACGCAGACTACAATTCTATGGACACCTACACAGAATGCCATCACACAGGCTGACCAAACAGATCTTTGACTGGGTAACCACTAGAAACAACAAATGGGTGGCAGAGGTAGAAAACGACCTGAACCAACTCAACATAACAGCAGACACAATAAACGACAGAATAAAATTCAGAAACATCATTAAGAAAAGTAAACTACATGAGATACAACGTGACAAACGAACAGGAGTAAAATGGACCGAAGAGCGCAAGCAAGATCACAGCCGGAAGATGAAAGAAATATGGGCAACCAAAAAGGCAATCAAGATGAACCCGAAGACACGAAGCCGACAAGAAGCATGGACAGAGGACCGGAAACTGAAACACAGCGAGCGAATGATGGAAGTTTGGGCAGCAAGGAAGGCAGCAAAAGGAACTGGCCATGTAGTTTAGTCCAAATGCGCTCTTTAAGAGCAAAACTCCAATAATATGTGTGTGTGTGTGTGTGTGTGTGTGTGTGTGTGTGTGTGTGTGTGTGTGTTTTGGTTGGCAGGAGAGCCAACACCGGGTTACTAGAAGGAGGCCGAAAGGCACGCGTTTTAGCTCACGCAGGCTGGCGTGAGGTCTGGAACAGGATGGAAATTAGAATTTAGAAAAAAGGACGTAGCTGGTGGAATACTTAACTTTAATCCGTTAATGGTGAACGTCGGTCTGACGGTAAATGATTCACAAGATCAATAGTAACTGATAATGGCGCCTTGCTAGGTAGTAGGAAATGACGTAGCTGAAGGCTATGTTAAACTATCGTCTCGGCAAATGAGAGCGTATTTTGTCAGTGAACCATCGCTAGCAAAGTCGGTTGTACAACTGGGGCGAGTGCTAGGAAGTCTCTCTAGACCTGCCGTGAGGCGGCGCTCGGTGTGCAATCACTGACAGTGGCGACACGCGGGTCCGACGTATACTAACGGACCGCGGCCGATTTAAAGGCCTGGCGGTGACACCAAATTTTATATATATATATATATATATATAACAGTAGAAAAATGCTGCTATCAGAGCACAAAAAAGGCTATGCTTCTTTTTTAAAAGACTGTCTCAAGATTGGGATACAACCTGCCCTCAAGCATGCGAACATACTCGCGCTCTTTCTAACGTGCAACTCAGTTCTCACTCCCATATCCTATAACTCATTCACACTCACCAGTCCATCCACTCCCACAAACGCAAAGCTGCCGCCTTCTTAGCTCAGTGGTAGAGCACCAGGGGTCGTGAGTTCGACCCTCGCAGAAGGCATTCATTTTTTTAACTTTCCTGCTGAGAGCAGAGCTATCTCGAGCAGCATCCAACACCTGGCAGTACACTGAATGAAATGGAAGTTCTACAACCTATAAAGAATATTCTACTTGCCTCAGAGGTTTACTGAATGTGTAGGCGGAACACTGTTTTGTATGCGTTTTGTAGTATAATGTCATGCTTGACGATGTCATTCGTTTACAAGCCTCGCTACAATGTACATGCACGTTATCCACGTGAAGAGGCGTAAGCAGATGCTACCGTTTGCGAGATTCCTGCGGAATGTATACGAGTTGCATTGATGAACAGAGCAGAAGGACGCAAAAGTGAAGGCCTCCGTGGCGCAATCGGCTAGCGCGTTCGGCTGTTAACCGAAAGGTTGGTGGTTCGAGCCCACCCGGGGGCGAAATCGTTTTAATCGCCACCGAGGTGAGGACATACGTCGACTTTGTTAGAGATACACAGCTAGTGTGACACTTTGGCTGTGTTTGAATGATGCCACAGAGTCTTGTACACATTCAGCCAAGTGACAGTCTAGGTGACAACACGGCCCTACACAGACGTTCTACTGTTTTCCTATTTATTTGTCATGTGTGACACTGCAGTAGAGCCACGCCTTTTTTTGTTTTTGTTTTTTGTTTTCTACCCTCCATCGTGTGCAATCGAGAGGTGTGCGTAACAGTACCACAAAACTATTACAGTTCTATCAGTACAACAAACTAGTGATCCACATGCTTATATATGTCTGTCTTTCCGCCACGAATAGTTTCCTCCTTTCAGTCTTCCTTACTACAATCAATGCTTATTCCAAATTCGCTCTGCCACATGTACAAATGTAGCGTACAAAGACTCAGAAAAGCTAAACTGCTAAACTACAACAATAAACGGTGCAAGAAACAACTAACAAACTCTGACTGACAGACTCTCGAAAAATATTATAAAAAAAGCACCAAATGAAATAATTACCTGGACAGTACAATAACAGAAAAATAAAAGCAAAGAATGGATTGTCTCGTCTTTACAAGTAAAATGTAAACTGTATTTGTAAAACGAAATTGTTATTTTGTAAATAAAAGTCTATATACGTTAAAAAAAACTACAAAAGACGTGTTATTTACATTTAATTTCAGCGTCTACACGGCGAGTGCCATATGACTCGGCCTCTCTCTCGATGTCGATCTGTATTTGGTGTCTCCCAAGTGTCGGTCTGCAGCAGGCCGCTCAGCCCAACTCAGTGTGGTTACCCCCTTGTGCGGCCTCGTCATTGTCTCCTGTGGTACACCCACAGTCCCCCCACTGTGCCCAGCCCAGCCACTACAGTCTCCTATCACCCCCCCCCCCCCAACCTTGCCCGTCCTTACTGCTACCATCCCGTCCTTCCCCTTGCTGCTGCCCACTCTCAATGCTGCTCTCTCTCTCTCTCTCTCTCTCTCTCTCTCTCTCTCTCTCTTCCTCGTTGTGACCGTCATACACTGTCTCTCATTGCCAGTGCCTCTCACCCACTTCCACTTTCTCCCTCTCTCCATTCCCCTCCCACGGGCACTGTCCCCCTCCCTCCCCCCTCCCACTGTTCTAACACTGTCAACCATGTTCCACTGCCACTTGTATCCCTCTCGTTCTCTCACACTGCCATTGTCTCCTTCGCTCTTTTATTACTTTCCCATCTCCTTCCCGCTGTCATAGTCTCCTTTACTCCCAGCATAAATAAACGCGAATTTGTTCGCAAGCTAAATTTATTGGGGAAATTTTTGTACGTGCCGAGGGAGGTACGAGGGTACCCAGAAAGTTGTGCACCATATTATTTTTCTTCTACAATTCTTTATGTTGTTGTTGTTGTTGTTGTTGTGGTCTTCAGTCCTGAGACTGGTTTGATACCGCTCTCCATGCTACCGTATCCTGTGCAAGCTTCTTCATCTCCCAGTACTTACTGCATCCTACAGCCTGCTTAGTGTATTCATCTCTTGGTCTCCCTCTTCGATTTTTACCCTCCACGCTACCCTCCAATGCTAAATTTCTGATCCCCTGATGCCTCAGAATATGCCTTACCAACCGATGCCTTCTTCTAGTCAAGTTGTGCCACAAACTCCTCTTCTCCCCAATTCTATTCAATACCTCCTCGTTAGTTATGTGATCTACCCATCTAATCTTCAGCATTCTTCTGTAGCACCACATTTCGAAAGCTTCTATTCTCTTCTTGTCTAAACTATTTATCATCCATGTTTCACTTCCATACATAGCTACACGCCATACAAATACTTTCAGAAACGGCTTCCTGACAATTAAATCTATACTCGATGGTAACAAATCTCTTCTAGGCGCTCCAGTCTGGAACCGAGCGACCGCTACGATCGCAGGTTCGAATCCTGCCTCGGGCATGGATGTGTGTGATGTCCTTAGGTTGGTTAGGTTTAATTAATTCTAAGTTCTAGGCGACTGATGACCTCAGAAATTAAGTTGCATAGTGCTGAGAGCCATTTGAACAAATTTCTCTTCTTCAGAAACGCTTTCCTTGCCATTGCCAGTATACATTTTATATCCTCTCTACTTCGACCATGATCGGTTATTTTGCTCCCCAAATAACAAAACTCCTTTACTACTTTAAGTGTCTCATTTCCTAATCTAATTCCCTCAGCATCACCCGACTTGACTACATTCCATTACCCTCGTTTTGCTTTTGTTGATGTTCATCTTATATTCTCCTTTCAAGACACTGTCCATTCCGTTCAACTGCTCTTCCAAGTCCTTTGCTGTCTCTGACAGACTTACAAATTCTTTATCGAACATAATTAGAATGCTGTTTTATCTTCACACCCTATTTTTCCACGTATTCTCCATCTCATTCTAACGCTTTCCTCCAGCATGAAACAAGGGCATGTATGCCCTGTCGGTAGGAATCCTTGTCCTAGTGGCGGTGCCACTGCTTCATTGTGTGAATCAGCTCCTCATCGTCCTCTAAATGTCTTCCGTGAATGGCATCCTTTAATGGTCCGAACAAGTGGAAGTCCGAGGGAGCTAGGTCAGGTGTGACAGCCGTGGATGGTCTCTCTGACCGCTGCAAGTCGTGGAGCTCCGCCGAACCGCCTTCTGACGACCTCACCCTCCGTGCCCAGCGACTAACTGTACTTCTGTCGACAGCAGGTGCTCCATAGACTTTGCTCGAGCGTTGTGAATATTCCTCACAGTTTCTTTCTCTGCAGTGAGAAATGCAATGACGGCACGTTGCTTGTAACGTACATCACCTACAGACGCCATTTTGAAACTCTCGTGCAGCTGCGCAATGTGTCGGAAGTGACGGAAACCTGGCCCACTCATTCAGGAGACTTCAAACCGTTTGGCATTCGTATCACTCTTTTCGGCTGAGAAAAAAATGCGGTGCATTACTTTCTAGGCAACCCTCGTAGGATCAGGCAGCTGGTATCCCACTTTTGGGTCAGTCTTTTAAAACAGCACGATATTCGCATTTTTTGTGCTTCGATAGGAGCACTTTTCCGCTGGTTCGCTTCTTTTCCCTGCTATAGCAGAGCATGACACTAACACGAAAAGAACTTCATGGGTCAGAGTAATTTTGATAGGTTACTTACGTGCAATTGAAATAACGGAGAGCTATATAATTTTGCGCCTCAGACCGGATTTTACGTGCACAACAACTTTGCACACGCTTCACTACTACAACATGGGTTTCACAGAACCCTTGTGACGATAACGGAGGCACTTCACGGCATATTTATCCGTGCTGCGTCACTTGGTAAACTACGTCTGTGCCTCACAGCCGATATTACGTTCGTCTTTTACCATGTACAGCTGCGATAACTTTGAACCACTGTATTTCGGAAACGGATACAGACATCAGGAAAATTGTCAGGGTTATTCGATATCGGCGTCTTAGGAATGCACCGCAAAAATTTCAGCCATTTTCTGTTCACAGACATCTTGAAATCCACCGCTAGGTTTTTGTACCGAAAATGCATATTTTTCGTGTTTTGTCACGAACCGCCCACGAACTAAATGGTGGATCCTGAAGCCCTTTAATGCACACCATACAGCACACAATGGAAAAAGAAGCAACAGATTTGCTCCGTTCGTTTAAGCTGGAGGTAAGATGTTACTCAAACATTGACCCTGTACTGTAGCACAATTACAGTAAGACGATGTGTTCGGTATAAAGTCGGTTCCTCGCTCAAGAACTATCTGAAATAGTTGACCATAGCTTCCTTATCACCAACAGAACCAGAGGTATAAACCCCGGAAAGAAAATCCTGTTTTTTTTTCCCGGCGTTTTGGAACGCACTAGGCAGAGTATGCTGTCTGACGCATACCGGTTATTATCCGCATGAACATGAGTTGTACGGCCCATGTTAGCTTCTCAGGTAACACTGTATTTGTTAAGAATAAATAAAATACATCAAATTCCCTTCCGTTGCAACTGGTTAGAGGTGTTGGGCCGTGTGAAACATACCTCGCCCCTGCATACTTGTCAGAAGAATGGGGCGCCCTAGTCTGCTACACTATGTGATCAAAAGTATCCGGACACCCCCAAAAACATACGTTTCTCGTATTAGGTGCACTGTGCTGCCACCTACTCCCAGGTATCCCGCATCAGCGATTTCAACAGTCATCAGACATCGTCAGAGAGCACAATGGGGCGCTCCGCGGAACTCACGGACTTGGAACGTGGTCACGTGATTGGGTATCGCTTGTGTTATACGTCTGTGCGCCGTATTTCCACACTCCTGAACATCCCTAGGTCAACTTTTTCCGATGTGATAGTGAAGTGAAAACGTGAAGTGTCATGTACAGCACAAAAGCGTACAGGCCGACCTCGTCTGTTGACTGACAGAGACCGCCGACTGTTGAAGAGGGTCCTAATGTGTAATAGTCAGACATCTATGTAGGCCATTACACAGTAATTCCAAACTGCATCAGGTTCCACTGCAAGTACTATGTCAGTTACGCGGGAGGTGAGGAAACTTGAATTTCATGGTCGAGCGGCTGCTCATAAGCCACACATCACACCGGTAAATGCCAAACGACGCCTCGCTTGGTGTAAGGAGAACAACATTGGACGACTGAACAGTGGAAAAACGTGTGGAGTGATGAATCACGGTACACAATGTGGAGATCGGATGGCAGTCTGTGGGTGTGCCAAACGGCCAGGGAACGTCATCTGCCAGCGTGTGTAGTGCCAACAGTAAAATTCGGAGGCGGTGGTGTTACGGTGTGGTTGCGTTTTTCATGGAGGGGGCTTGCACCCCTTTTACGTGGCACTATCACAGCACAGGCCTACATTGATGTTTTAAGCAACTTCTTGCTTCCCACTCCTGAAGAGCAATTCGGGGATGGCGATTGTCAACACGATCGATCACCTGTTCGTAATGCACGGCCTGTGGCGGAGTGGTTACACGACAATAACATCCTTGTAATGGACTGGCCTGCACAGAGTCCTGACCTGAATCCTATAGAACACCTCTGGGATGTTTTGGAACGCTGACGCCGTGCCAGGCCTCACCGACCGACATCGGTACCTCTCCTCAGTGCAGCACTCCGTGAAGAATGGGCTGCCATTCCCCAGGAAACCTTCCAGCACCTGACTCAACGGATGCCTGCGAGAGTGGATGCTGTCATCAAGGCTAAGGGTGGGCCAACACCACACTTAATTCCAGCATTACCAATGGAGGGCGCCACGAACTTGTAAGTCATTTTCAGCTAGGTGTCCGGATACTTTTGATCACATAGTGTATGTGCAACATGTAACGGGAGTCGTCTGTCATACGAAGCAACGGATCACAACGTAAGCTGAGGTAGTGAGACTCACCTTTGGAAAGGGATCTCTGGAATTGTGGGGCGGTGTTTTCAGTGATTACTCGCTACACAAAATAAAACTGCCGCCAAAAGTTTTTCCCGCTTTTCGTAAGAAAAACAGCGAAGATATCATTACAAATGAGGGACACATGAAAGGTGCCTCCTTGGAGATTGTTCCGCTGAAAACACGGCATCGCTCATGACAGGACAAGGTTTAGAGTTATTGTGGCGGCTGATGCCTCCACGACTAGGGCAAAAAGAGTATAGAATGTAAACTGTTCGTTTCGAAGCGAGCTCTGCCTGCAATCTCTAAATGTCGGAGGAAGATCATCTGGAGAGGTGGAGAAGAAAAGAAATGGAAGATCAGCCTAGACATCCCGAGACTGGAAGTGAAGCACAACCTCACAGACAGAAGTGAAGAAAGAGTTTCCTGCGAACAGCTGAAGCAATCGCTTGACCACCTTGATTTCCACTGCTGATTTCTTGGCAATGTTAACAAGAAACCACCACAGATGTACTGGTACACATTTATTATATTACGACCTGTTCCATTCGAAAACGACATTGGGGTACCCGCAGCGGATCAAAACAAAAATTAGATTAAAAGCTGTGGTTATTTACGTGCATGAGTAACACGCAACTCACACTGCCAACAGCCTTTATAAGAGGGCCTCAGAGAGTCGCGTCATTATCAAGACCTGAGAAATCTATCTTATGTAACGTCAAAGGAAAATTCCGGAGTATAACGCTCATGTAAACACTTTTGTAATCGAGGTTACCGTCTTACTTAACGTTTAAGATTGTATAACCATTGGTCCCTTTTATTCTGTGTAATTGTATGCATTTTTGCAAGTTCTTTGAGCAACTGCTTGACATCTTTTCCACTTGATCGTCATTTCTGTACGTCTCCTCTAGTTCACACTTGAGTGTCTGGCTGAGGGTTCATCAAACCACTTTTACACTATTTCTCTACCGTTTCACTCTCTATCAGCGCGCGGGCAAAACAAACACTTAAATCTCTCCGTGCGAGATCTGATTACTATTTTGTTACAGTCATCATTTCTCCACGTGTAGGTGGGTGTCAACAACGTATTTTCGCATCCGGAGGAGAACGTCGGAAATTCAAATTTCGCGGACAGTTATCTCCTCAAAGAAAAACGCCTTTGTTTTAATAATGTCCATCCCAACTCGCGTATCATATCGGTGACACCCTCTCTGCTACTTCGGGACAAAACAAATCGACCTGGCCTTCTATGAACTGTGTCAGTTCCATCTTGTAAGGATCTCATACTGCGCAGCAAAACTCCAGAAGAGGACGGACAAGCGTAGTGTAGGCAGTCACTTTAGCAGGCCTGTTGCATCTTCCAAGTGTCCTGCCAATTTCTGGGTTGCCTTCCCCACAACGTTATTTACATAATCGTTTCAAATTACGTTGTTTCTAATTATAAGTCCTAGGTATTTAGCTGAATTGAAAGCCTTTAGATTTCTGTGGTTTACCATGTAACCAGAACTTAACCTAGTCCTTTTAGTACTCGAGTGGATGACCCCACAGTTTTCACTATTTAGGGCCAACTGCAACTTTTCGTACCATACAGATACCTTTTCTAAATAATTTTGCAGTTGCTTTTGATCTTCTGATGGCTTTACTAGACAATAAATGACAGCATCAATAATTGGGTATATTATTATTTCTTTCCTTTCTCAGACGTTATGTCTGGTTAAAAATGGAAAGTGACGCGCACCTTGATCAAGCGTGACTTCCTTTTAACTGTACGGTATATGTTACATTGCATTTACGAACTTTCGGGTAATTGAACATGTATCAATAATTACAGATTTCTGTAGTTGTATATATACGTTTGGATGTAGCTGTATTGCATTGATGTACTGGTGGATATTGTGTGGTATGACTCCTGTAGTTGATAGTATAATTGGTATAATGTCAACTTTATTGGTGAGTATGATGTCAGGTTTGTTATGTGGTGTTGTTTTATCTGTTATAATGGTTCTGTTCCAGTATAATTAGTATTCATCATTCTCCAGTACATTCTGTGGTGCATACTTGTATGTCGGAACGTGTTGTTTTATTAGTTTATGTTCTATGGCAAGTGGTTGATGTATTGTTTTTGCTACATTGTCATGTCTTCCGGTGTATTCTGTATTTGCTGGTGTTGTACATCCGTTTGTGATGTGATCTACTGTTTCTATTTGTTGTTTGCAAAGTCTGCATTTATCTGTTGTGGTATTGGGGTCTTTAATAATATGCTTGCTGTAATATCTGGTGTTTATTGTTTGATCCTGTATTGCAATCATGAATCCTTCCGTCTCACTGTTATATTGCCTTTTCTTAGCCATGTGTTGGTTGCGTCTTGATCGATGTGTGGCTGTGTTAGATGATACGGGTGCTTGCCATGTAGTCTTTTCTTTTTCCAATTTACTTTCTTCGCATCTGTTGATGTTATGTGATCTAAAGGGTTGTAGAAGTGGTTTTTACCCTCCACGCTGCCCTCCAATACTAAATTGGTGATCCCTTGATGCCTCAGAACATGTCCTACCAACCGATCCCTTCTTCTGGTCAAGTTGTGCCACAAACTTCTCCCCAATCCTATTCAATACTTCCTCATTAGTTATGTGATCTACCCATCTAATCTTCAGCATTCTTCTGTAGCACCACATTTCGAAAGCTTCCATTCTCTTCTTGTCCAAACTAGTTATCGTCCATGTTTCACTTCCATACATGGCTACACTCCATACAATTACTTTCAGAAATGACTTCCTGACACTTAAATCAATACTGGAAGTTAACAAATTTCTATTCTTCAGAAACGCTTTCCTTGCTATTGCCAGCCTACATTTTATACCCTCTCTACTTCGACCATCATCAGTTATTTTGCTCCCCAAATAGCAAAACTCCTTTACTACTTTAAGTGCCTCATTTCCTAATCTAATTCCCTCAGTATCACCCGGCTTAATTCGACTACATTCCATTATCCTCGTTTTGCTTTTGTTGATGTTCTTCTTATATCCTCCTTTCAAGACACTGTCCATTCCATTCAACTGCTCTTCCAAGTCCTTTGCTATCTCTGACAGAATTACAATGTCATCGGCGAACCTCAAAGTTTTTATTTCTTCTCCATCAATTTTAATACCTACTCCGAATTTTTCTTTTGTTTCCCTTACTGCTTGCTCAAAATACAGATTGAATAACATCGGGGAGAGGCTACAACCCTGTCTTACTCCCTGCCCAACCACTGCTTCCCTTTCATGCCCCTCGACTCTTATAACTGCTATCTGGTTTCTGTAAAAATTGTAAATAGCCTTTCGCTCCCTGTATTTTACCCCTGCCACCTTTAGAATTTGAAAGAGAGTATTCCAGTCAACATTGTCAAAAGCTTTCTCTAAGTCTACAAATGCTAGAAACGTAGGTTTGCCTTTCCTTAATCTTTCTTCTAAGATAAGTCGTAAGGTCAGTATTGCCTCACGTGTTCCAGTATTTCTACGAAATCCAAACTGATCTTCCCCGAGGTCGGCTTCTACTAGTTTTTCCATTCGTCTGTAAAGAATTTGTGTTAGTATTTTGCGGCTGTGGCTTATTAAACTGATTGTTCGGTAATTTTCACATCTGTCAACACCTGCTTTCTTTGGGATTGGAATTATTATATTCTTCTTGAAGTCTGAAGGTATTTCGCCTGTTTCATACATCTTGCTCACCAGATGGTAGAGTTTTGTCAGGACTGGCTCTCCCAAGGCCGTCAGTAGTTCCAATGGAATGTTGTCTACTCCGGGGGCCTTGTTTCGACTCAGGTCTTTCAGTGTTCTGTCAAACTCTTCACGCAGTATCGTATCTCCCATTTCATCTTCATCTACATCCTCTTCCATTTCCATAATATTGTCCTCAAGTACATAGCCCTCGTAAAGATCCTCTATACACTCCTTCCACAATTCTGCTTTCCCTTCTTTGCTTAGAACTGGGTTTCCATCTGAACTCTTGATGTTCATACAAGTGGTTCTTTTGTCTCCAAAGTGCAGTGGTGTAGCCGATGTATTTATGTGAGTGAGTACCTTGTGTAATTTGCTAGTTTCTGCTCGTTTTATAAAGAATTTTTTTTAGATTGTCTACCTGTCCATAATGTAGGTTTTTTATGTCGATAAATCCCCTTCCTCCTTCCTTTCTGCTTAATGTGAATCTTTCTGTTGCTGAATGTATGTGATGTATTCTATATTTGTGGCATTGTGATCTTGTAAGTGTATTGAGTGCTTCTAGGTCTGTGTTACTATATTTCACTACTCCAAATGAATAGGTCAATATTGGTATAGCATAAGTATTTATAGCTTTTGTCTTGTTTCTTGCTGTCAATTCTGTTTTCAGTATTTTTGTTAGTCTTTGTCTATATCTCTTAGTTCTTCTTTAATGTTTGTATTAACTATTCCTATTTTTTGTCTGTATCCTAGATATTTATAGGCATCTGTTTTTTCCATCGCTTCTATGCAGTCGCTGTGGTTATCCAATATGTAATCTTCTTGACTATGCTATTTTTCTCACATTTGTCTGTTCCGAAAGCCATATTTATATCATTGTTGAATACTTCTGTTATCTTTAGTAATTGGTTGAGTTGTTGATTTGTTGCTGCCAGTATAGCAAATGTGTGATTTTGTGTTGGTTATTATTATCATTATTATTATTTAGCGTGTGGCTAATACAGACATATCATGAAATTAAATTACATATATATATATATATATATATATATATATATATATATATATATATATATATATATATACACAGGGTGTTACAAAAAGGTACGGCCAAACTTTCAGGAAACATTCCTCACACACGAATGAAGAAAAGATGTTATGTGGACATGTGTCCGGAAACGCTTAATTTCCATGTTAGAGCTCATTTTAGCTTCGTCAGTATGTACTGTACTTCCTCGATTCACCGCCAGTTGGCCCAATTGAAGGAAGGTAATGTTGACTTCGGTGCTTGTGTTGACACGCGACTCATTGCTCTACAGTACTAGCATCAAGCACTTCAATACGTAGCATCAACAGGTTAGTGTTCATCACGAACGTGGTTTTGCAGTCAGTGCAATGTTTACAAATGCAGAGTTGGCAGATGCCCATTTGATGTATGGATTAGCACGGGGCTATAGCCGTGGCGTGGTACGTTTGTATCGAGACAGATTTCCAGAACGAAGGTGTCCTGACAGGAAGACGTTTGAAGCAATTGATCGGCGTCTTAGGGAGCACGGAACATTCCAGCCTATGACTCGCGACTGAACGACGAGGACACCTTCAATGGACGAGGCAATTCTTCGTGCAGTTGACGATAATCCTAATGTTAGCGTCAGAGAAGTTGCTGCTGTACAAGGTAACGTTGACCACGTCACTGTATGGAGAGTGCTACGGGAGAACCAGTTGTTTCCGTACCATGTACAGCGTGTGCAGGCACTATCAGCAACTGATTGGCCTCCACGGGTGCACTTCTGCCAATGGTTCATCCAACAATGTGTCAATCCTCATTTCCGTGCAAATGTTCTTTTTACGGATGAGGCTTCATTCCAACGTAATCAAATTGTAAATTTTCACAATCAACATGTGTGGGCTGACGAGAATCCGCACGCAATTGTGCAATCACGTCATCAACACAGATTTTCTGTGAACGTTTGCGCAGGCATTGTTGGTGATGTCTTGATTGGGCCCCATGTTCTCCAACCTATGCTCAATGGAGCACGTTATCATGATTTCATACGGGATACTCTACCTGTGCTGCTAGAACATCTGCCTTTACAAGTACGACACAACATTTGGTTCATGCACGATGGAGCTCCTGCACATTTCAGTCGAAGTGTTCGTACGCTTCTCAACAACAGATTCGGTGACCGATGGATTGGTAGAGACGGACCAATTCCGTGGCCTCCACGCTCTCCTGACGTCAACCCTCTTGACTTTCATTTATGGGGGCATTTGAAAGCTCTTGTCTACGCAACCCAGGTACCAAATGTAGAGATTCTTTGTGCTCGTATTGTGGACGGCTGTGATACAATACGCCATTCTCCAGGGCTGCATCAGGGATTACATGCGACGGAGGGTGGACGGGTATATCCTCGCTAACGGAGGACATTTTGAACATTTCCTGTAACAAAGTGTTTGAAGTCACGCTGGTACGCTCTGTTGCTGTGTGTTTCCATTCCATGATTAATGTGATTTGAAGAGAAGTAATAAAATGAGCTCTAACATGTTGGCCGTACCTTTTTGTAACACCATATATATATACATATTGACGCACAAGAAACTTAAGTTTGTCTTTACAACTGAATAATGTCCAGTCCTTCAATCCAGCGCACTGCATCTGTAGTTGCTAGCCGGAAGTCCTCTTCGGCACCGTGATAGGCTCGAATCCTGCACTCACTGACAATGTGGTGAACAGTCTGGTATGGAGCCCCACAGTCACAGGCTGGATCAGGCAGCTTCTTCCACTTAAAGACAGCATCCCTGCACCGGCCATGGCCGGTACGGATTCTGTTGAGGGTAGTCCAGGTCTTGCGTGGTAGGTCGAATCCACTTGGAAGTTTAGCACCTGAGAAGATGTTATGCAGGTGCACATCTGTCACTGCTTCCCGCCGACCTTTCCATTCTTCAGGGGGTTTGAAATCCTTAGCAACCATGTCCGCAGCATCGCACAGAGTTGGATGGAGTGATTTCAGTCTCTTACGATTTAAAAGAGGCAGGTCGCTATGCACGGGTAGGTTAGAAATCCTGGAGACCTTGTGGAATTCTCTCATAAGGGCAGTACATCTGCGTTGATCAGGAGGCATTATATAGGTGAACAGTCGAAGCCAATGAACTGGAGTAGATCTGATTGCGCCATTTACTATGTGCATTCTCGTATTCAGCTAGACATCGACAAGGCTTGTATGATGACTGTTCGTCCAAACAGGTGCACAATACTCAGCACTTGAGTACACCAAGCCCAGAGCTGAAGATCGCAGGGTGATTGCTGAAGATCCCCAGATAGTTCCGCGTAGCTTATGGAGGATGCTATTTCGAGTCCTCAACTTTTGAGCTAAGTTAAGAAGGTGTTGTTTGAAGCATAGTGTACGATCCAGGATGACACAAAGAAATTTTGGGTTCCAATTACGACGAAGAATTCTGCCTCTGAAACTTACTTCCAGTTTTACGTTCGCCAACCGATTATTTAGATGAAAGCAACACACTACTGTTTTACTCACACTGGGTTGGAGTCTTCAAATTTTGAAGTAATTATCTAACGCAGACACGTCATTGGTTAGAATCTCTTCTGTTGTCTTCATTTCCTGGTGTTTTACGGCTACAGCCAGGTCATCGGAATAGCAGTATTTTCTGGACGAAGTGTCAGGTAGATCAGATAGATATAGGTTGAACAGTAATGGTGAGAGAACTGATCCTTGAGGCACTCCGTTATTCAGCTTCCTCTCCTTACTTATGTTGCTTGCAGTGATTACCTGGAACTTCCGATCGCTTAGCGTGCTGTTAATCAGTCGAGGCATTGTTCTGCAGGGTATGATGCGGTGAAATTTGTAGGTAAGGCCTTCCCTCGCCACATTGTCGAAGGCGGCAGTCAGATCAACAAGCGCCACAGATGTTTTCTGCTTCACTCGGTACCCCGAGTCTATGAAGGATGTGAGAGGCAATACCTGGTCGCACCAGCTTTTTTTTTTTTGCACCGATTACGATATTACGAAATTCTTTGCTGATGGCGAATTCTTTGACATGAACTGTATCAGGTGTAGATATGCTACCAGTTCGTGACGCATGAGAATTTGTGCCGGACAGGACCTGAACCGGGGTTCCCCGCTTATCGCGAGCTTCAGTGCCCGTTCACGATCCCCAGAGCTACCCAGACCTCCACCTGCCACGCTGTCTGCGTTCCTAATGCTTGCACGTTACGTGATTCCTGCAGTAGGAAGAATGAGACTACAGTGGCTCAAGACCAATGTGAGTATCGTCCTTTTGCCCTCCAGCCTTGTAATACTTAATTAATTTACAAGGCCTGTTCCTCCGGACATGCATATCTGCTTGAAGGAACAGACACTGTAAATTAAAAACGGGTTATGGTATTCCCACAGTCGATAAATCATACTCCATAGAGGCCATCCGGTATGATTACGTGTTTACTTCTCTCGCTCGACAGCTTAACGTAGACAGCGTGCCAAGTTGCCCAGTTGCCTCCACTTAAGTCCCGCCGTGCTTCTGCTAGGCGATTGACGGAGTGTTCACGTCGGTTCGCATGTGCTGCCCAGTACAGTGGTCAATATAAATTGCTGAGAATATTTTATTTGATTTGCTTTTAAGATCGAAAAACAAATCAACTTACGAGTTTCAAAGTTTTACTGACCTTCAAAGTAGTCACCAGCATTGTGTATAACCCGTTGCCAGCGATGTGGTAGTCGTAGGATACTCTTAGCAGTGCCAGCTGTGTTGACAGTTCGAGCGGCGCGGTCTGTTGCCCGACGAATTTGTTGCAGTTCTCAAGCGAATGCCGTGAAGTGTCTCCTTCAGTTTAGAAATCTAGTTGAGCTCACGAGGGCTTAAGTCCGCGGAGTGCAGTAGGTGGTATAGCACTTAGCAGCCCCATCAGTCAAACAAATCAGTAACAGCTTGCACTGTACGTGCTTGAGCATTGTGTTGCAAAATGATGGTCAGGTCCGGCAGAAAGTGTCATCACTTCTGTCTCTACGCTGGTCGTAGGTTGTGTTCCAAAAATGAACAGCATAGAGACAGGAGTGATGACACTTTCTGCCGGACCTGACCATTATTTTGCACGACAATGCAAATTACACTCGCCTGACTTAAGCCGTATTGAGTTCAACTCGATTTCTAAAATGAAGAAAATACTTCACGGCATTCGCTTCAGAACTGCTACAAATTCTTCGGGCAATAGACCGCGCCGCTCGGACTGTCAACACAACTGGCATTGTTAAGAGTATCCTACGACTTCCGCATGGCTGGCAACGGGTTACACACAATGCTGGTGACTACTCTGAAGATCAGTAAAACTTTGAAACACGTATCTATTTTGTACGAGCTGTAAATAAATAGTTGACAGTATTAAAGTTCCAACCCTCGTATAAATATATTTTTATTACAGAGCACTGATGATGGTTTACATCAATAAAGCGAAACTCGTCTGGTAGGAAGAAAATCACGCTTTTCTTGTAGTTGCAACGGTAGAACGAAAATACCCCCGGGTACTGCAAAGCAGCCACGGACAATATCGCCAGACGACAGAAGTCAAAATAAATGCTGCTTATTGCTAAATAAAACTGAACGTTGTGATCCAGAAACACGTTATGATATTAAAACACTGGTCCGTTTTTAACATAATGCTAGCGGAAAGTGTTCACCTTTGTGCCATGAGGGGGCAGTATTTGCAGTCTACGGAAACTGTGTGGCCGGCCACTGTGGCCGAGCGGTTCTAGGCGCTTCAGTCCGGAACCGCGCTGCTGCCTCGGGCATGGATGTGTGTGATGTCTTTAGGTTAGTTAGGTTGAAATAGTTCTAAGTCTAGGGGACTGATGACCTCTGATGTTAAGTCCCATAGTGCTTAGAGCCATTTGAACCATGTTTTTGAAACTGTGTAATCTATAAACATTGCGCTACTTGTGCTGTGTGTCGTTTCGAGAGCTGTGTTGGTTCAGGATGGTTTGAGTAACAACAGCGTACAGTCAGAGGCTTTCGTACAGTCACTTTAATGGAAGCAGATGGACGCAGCGAATGTCGCTGTGAGGCAAACTAACGTCCCTAGTATCTGGAAACAGTTTCCAGCGACAGGATCAGTTGAGATTTGTCACATAAGAGACCGCGTAAGGAACTAGTGTACAACACAAATATCTGTGTAAAACAGCACGGTGAAACTCTCAACGCAATGCTCCAATGCAGTTCCAAACAGCGACAGGAGTGCGGATGTCGACACAAACATTACGAAACAGACTCCACGAGCGGGGACTGCGTGCCGAAAGACGCCTCTAGGCTGCTCCTCTAAATGGGGCTCGGAGAGGCGCTCGTGTCGCATGGCCACGAAAACGCTCTTTGTGGACCAGGCAGCAGTGGGACACAGCGAGACACGAACCAGTCTCCACCCTGACAGCGGGGACAGCGTTTACATCCCAGCTGTATGGTTGGCCGCCACCCTTGTCAAGGCGGTTCAGTCTTGTTGTGGGATGGAATTATGTGCGGCCGCAGCTTGTGAGATGGCTGTCTGAGATTCCGGGACGACACGCCTCCACCCATTGTGGCTCCGTTTGGTGAACATATTGCAGCAGGGTTCACGCTGACGGACGAGAATCAACGGCCCACCGTCACAATCTTGTTGACACCTTCCTAGTGGGGCATACAATCTGGCAGACAGAGTGGCCTCTACATTCTCCAGCTCTCAGCTAACTGAGAACGCGTGGGCCATGCTAAAATGAACGGTTTGCAATCGCACTGCCCCACCAGAGACCTTACAGGGCATCATAGAGGCCGCTATGGGAGAATAGGACAATATCCCAGGGGCTTATCTGGACAATATGGTAAGGCGTAAGCATAACTGCATTCAAAAGTGTCCAGTCTCCAGTTATGAGGAGGGCCAACTGGTTCTCAAGCAATGTGTTATGCAAGATCACAGTAAGAAGAAACTGTACTGTTTGCGGTGTAATCTTTTCTAAGTTTTTGTTTTTGTTCTTTTCTTTGTGTTTGTCAAATGGAATGCGTTTATCTTCTTTATTTTTGTTTTCTTACGACTGTATCTGGCGGAACACTCAGTTTTGATTCCTATTATGTTCAGTACACACAGTAAAGCAATATGCGACACTTATTTCGACCACCGTATCGTCCAAAGCGCCGCTCCTAAAATCGCGATTATTCTGGAGCTCATACCTCAGATTCTGTTGGTGATAGAAAGGACGAGTAAAGCGTTTTGCGTAGCCTTGGGTTAGGAACCATTTTTATAGCCAACAGATGATCCCAAAGCACAGAGTCAAAATTTGAGCATCACAGGTAAGGCAAATTGAGCAAATAGCTTGGTTCTTTTTGCATTATATATGGTCTACGCTGCGCCTTAATGGACTTATAGAGGAAATATTTAGTACATGGGTGGTTCCTGAGAAAGCCCGAAAGATACGGTTCTTGGTTACCAAAACCGAGCAGTTTCCACAACAGCTATGCACATCGAATGGCTGAAACTTTTACGATGTGTCCCTAAGATCCCAATCTCGAACAACCTTGAAAATTTTCTTGATATTTTTATCTGTTTGCGAGATAGTTCAAATCTACCCTACTTGTGTAACTAAAATGCGATGTGAAGCGAAAATGTAGTTTATAAAGTGATGTAGCACAAAGAAATATGCAGGAAATTGTTTTCGTTATCATCAGAAGGGTTGTGGCGGTGAAGCATGTCCACGTAAAATACGGTCTGAGGCGCAAAATTACATAGCCTTGCGTTATTTCAATTTCACATAAGTGAACTATCAAAACTATACTGACCCATGAAGTTCTTTTCCTATGAGTCACATGTCCTGCTACAGCAGGGAAAAGAAGGGGACCAATGGAAAAATGCTCATATCAGAGCACGAAAAGACCAACATGTTCCACCTCGGCTGAAAGGATGGGTACCACGCCTCATTCTATGTTCCTGGGCATCTTTAAAACTTTTCCCGATAATTCTGACATGAGAACATATTCGCGCTTTTTACGCTGAGAGAGAGGAAGACAATGGCAGTGGCAAAGGGACTGAAAAGTAATAAATATTGGGAGATAATAGACTGTGGTTGTGGTACAGAGAGAGGGAAACAGAATATGACAGTGTCGGAGAAAGAGGGGGACGCAGTGGCAGTGGAATATAGTTGACAGTGACAGAACGGTGCTAGGAAAAGAGTGGGGGAGAAAGCACCAGTGGGAGAGGAATAAAGAGGAAGCGAAAGTGTAAGTGCGTGAGAGCCAGTGATAACAAGAGACAGAGTCTATGACAATGGTAACGAGGAAGAGAGAGATAGTTACAATGAGAAAAGGCAGCGACAGTAGGAAGGAACGAACGAGATAGTAGCAGTGAAAGAGAGCAAGAGAGAAATATGACAGTGAGAAGAGAGAGTATAAGTCGGACAGGACGAAGCAGACTGTGGCTGTGACACACGGGACAAGAAGTGTGATAGGACCGTTACTGTTTACAATGTGTATAAATGACCTAGTAGCAAGCGTCGGAAATTCCTTAAGACTGTTCGCAGATGGTGCGATTATCTATTAGAAAGTAGCAACGCCAGAAGAGAGTATCGATTTGCAGAATGAACTGCAGAGGACTGATGAATGATGCAGACTCTGGCATTTGACCCTGAATGTAAATAGATAAAATGTGTTTCAAAAAGGACTTTACAATTTTGAAAATTCATATAAATTAACTCATAGTACCTACAGAGGTGATTGTATTGTCAATTTGTAAGGAAATACGTCAAGTTTTGTCTCGCGCAGTTCGCTAGTGCCTAATCGCACCGTAAGGAGCGCTAGCCGCAGTTGCATTAAAGATGGCTGGCTTCACTCGACCTGAGCGTGCTAGCTGTGTGTTTCTGTTTGAAGAATCGAATTCGGCGACATCGGTTCACCTTAATTTCCGTACCAAGTACGCTCAAGATCCTCCTAGTAGGCCTACAACTTATGAGTGGCATAAATGTTTTGTAGAAACAGGGTGCTCGGTAAGACGAGGGAAATCATCAGGTCGTCCAAGCACATCTGGCGACTTCGATGAGCTAGCGAGACGTTTTGTCAACAGCGCTACGAAGTAGATCCGGAGTGCATCTCGCCAACTGCAAATCCCACGTACGACTGTTTGTCGTGTGTTGAGAAACCGTTTGCATTTGAAGCCATACAGATTGACGATCGTACAAACAATAAATGACACTGATTAAAATTGCTCGCAAGAAGTTCTGCGCAGATGTGTTAAATCGAGGGTAAACATTAATCTTTTCCGTCGAGTTGCCTTTTCACTTAAGAAGCAAGATTAACGCAGATAACTGTAGGATTTGGGACGGTGAAAATCCTTATCAAACATTGCAACATGCTTGAAATAGCCCTAAACTGAACGTTTTTTGTGCATCGAGCAAGAACAAAGTAGGATAGTGTAGCTGGATATGTTACAACAATTTTTGATACCACAGATCGATGAGGATGAACAAGAACGAAATGTTTACTTCATGGAAGATGGTGCACCACCCTACTGCCTGGCTGATGTCTGGAATTTTCTCAGTGACCACTTTCCAGGTCAATGGATTGGCTGTGATATGCGAATTGCGTGGCTCTGACGTTCCCCAGACCTGACGGCACTTGATTTTTTTCTTTACAAGGATTCATCAAGGATATTGTGTTTGAATCTCCTGTGCCGGCTTCTCTAGCTGAACGTAGAGCAAGAATTTACGTGGTCCTGAGCAAGTTACACCTGCAGTGCTACAGTGAATTTGGGAAGAAATTGACTTCCGATGGGACGTGTGCTGGATAACCAACGGAAGCCAAATAAAAAATCTTTAGTTTAAGCTAAAAAAACTTGAAGTGCTTTCTAACAACATAACACTAAATCCAGCTCTATAAATTCAATAAATTTATATGAAATTTTAAAGTTGTAAAGTCCTTTTTGAAACACCCTGTGTAATGTGCTACTCGGACACAGGAAAATAAAGGCATCACTACTGTATTGACAGCAAACTGCAGGAAATGCTAACTACCGTAATATACGGGGTTGCTAGAAATGCACTTGTTTAGTTGAGAGAGCCCTGTAAAAAGTGAGTGATCGGAGGATTATCAAACTTTTCAGAAACATTTCTAAGGACATGCGGAAGAGAAATAACGAATAAACCATTGAAAGAAACACATTTCAATTTCGACATGAGAGGGTAACAACTGTTAATTGTGTACCATATTTATGCCCCAGGTGCTCAGTGTGACGACGATTTTCATCCATATGGCCTGGAAGTTTATGCGGATACTGTTCCACAATTGGTCGCGGCACTTTTGGTCGGTGGACCGTGGGGTGTTCAGCTGTCGCGACACAGCTCGTACACTGCTTGAACATTTCACATTGCTACTGCATTCTCAGCTGTGGGAACAATAACTTCTTCAACACTTTGTGGCACAATTCGCC
Source organism: Schistocerca americana (assembly GCF_021461395.2). Lineage (NCBI taxonomy): Eukaryota > Metazoa > Arthropoda > Insecta > Orthoptera > Acrididae > Schistocerca > Schistocerca americana. Next base: position 203,017,537 of record NC_060127.1, read on the forward strand.
GTCGGTCTCTCCCAGGAGCAATTCCCAAATCGCCGGTTAATTCGAGCTTCCGCATCACATTATTTAACCCTGGTGCAGAAAGAGGGTTCCACCGTATCCCTTTAATGCGTCGATACCCAGGTAGGGCAGCAACTATGGCTGTTTTGATAAAACGGCTTTACGAGTAAAGCCCCGCTCATCTTCTGCAGACCCAAGTTGACTGTCCTGAACTTTAACGCACACTGATGCTTGTGTTCCAACCCTGCGTCGCCGCACCAGTGGCGGCAGGTAACGGCAAGTCGTGACACTTGTTACGGCGTAAAGTCAGGTGCGCCGGCACGCCAGTCGGCAGCGGGAGAGAACAGAGAGGGCTGCGAAGAAGACGTCGGCCAATGGCACGCACACCGACCCCTCTCCAGGACGACAACGCCGCGGCAGCGGCCCGTATGTGAAGAGGACACAAGCGCTGCGACGCGCCGCGCCCCACTGCTACAGAAGCTTCAACACTAGCGACCTGAACAGAAGCCTCAAAGCTCAATACTTCACTTGCATTACAAATGTTGTACTGAAGAAACTTGTTTATTTCGGATGTCGCCCTTAGTTTGTGACACATCTATGTAATTCTCAAAGTCAAGTACTGTCATTTACTTTTCGTAATAGAACTCATTAATACAATTTGTTTGGATGTTCTCTAGGGATCTGAGGGAGCATGTTTCCTAGACGCTTCATATTCGACGACTTGGCAGGGTCCAACAACACTGACACTACTAACAACGCAAATCCCACAGGGCACAGTCTGAATATGATTCCTAATTGGCATCTACGGGGTGGTCCATTGATCGTGACCGGGCCAAATATCTCACGAAATAAGCGTCAAACGAAAAAACTACGGACAACGAAACTTGTCTAGCTCGAAGGGGGAAACCAGATGGAGCTATTGTAGGTCCGCTAGATGGCGAAGACATAGGTCAAACACATATCAACTCCGTTTTTTTAAAAATAGGAACCATCATTTTTATTACATATTCGTGTAGTACGTAAAGAAATATGAATGCTTTAGTTGGACCACTTTTTTCGCTTTGTGATAGGTGGCCCTGTAATAGTCACAAACGTATAAGTACGTGGTATCACGTAACATTCCGCCACTGCGGTCGGTATTTGCTTCGTGATCACTACCCGTGTTAAAATAGACCGTTTACCAATTGCGGAAAAGGTCGATATCGTGTTGATGTATGGCTATCGTGGACAAAATACCCAACGGGCGTGTGCTATCTATGCTGCTCGGTATCCTGGACGACATCGTCCAAGTGTCCGGACCGTACGCCGGATAGTTACGTTATTTAAGGAGACAGGATGTGTTCAGCCACATGTGAAACGTCAACCACGACCCGCAACAAATGACGACGCCCAAGTAGGTGTTTTAGCTGCTGTCGCGGCTAATCCGCGCATCAGTAGCAGACAAATTGTGCGAGAATCGGGAATCTCTAAAACGTCGGTGTTCAGAATGCTACATCAACATCGACTGCACCCGTACCATATTTCTATGCACCAGGAATTGCATGGCGCCGACTTTGAACGTCGTGTACAGTTCGCCCACTGGGCGCAAGAGAAATTACGGGACGATGACAGATTTTTTGCACGCGTTCTATTTAGCGACGAAGTGTCATTCACCAACAGCGGTAACGTAAACCGGCATAATATGCACTATTGGGCAACGGAAAATCCCCGATGGCTGCGACAAGTGGAACATCAGCGACCTTGGCAGGTTAATGTATGGTGCGGCATTATGGGAGGAAGGATAATTGGCCCCCATTTATCGATGGTAATCTAAATGATGCTATGTATGCTGATTTCCTACGAAATGTTCTACCGATCTTACTACAAGATGTTTCACTGCATGACTGATTGACGATGTACTTCCAACACGATGCATGTCCGGCACATTGCTCGCGTGCGGTTGAAGCGGTATTGAATAGCTTATTTCATGACAGGTGGTTCGGTCGTCGAAGCACCATACCATGGCCCGCACGTTCACCGAATCTGACGTCTCCGGATTTCTTTCTGTGGGGAAAGTTGAAGGATATTTGCTATCGTGATCCACCGACAACGCCTGACAACATGCGTCAGCGCATTGTCAATGCATGTGCGAACATTACGGAAGGCGAACTATCCGCTGTTGAGAGGAATGTCGTTACACGTATTGCCAGATGCATTGGGGTTGACGTACATCATTTTGAGCATTAATTGCATTAATGTGGTATTTACAGGTAATCACGCTGTAACAGCATGCGTTCTCAGAAATGATATGTTCACAAAGGTACATGTATCACATTGAAACAAGCGAAATAAAATGTTCAAACGTACCTACGGTCTCTATTTAAATTTAAAAGACCTACCTGTTACCAACTGTTCGTCTAAAATTGTGAGCCATATGTTTGTGACTATTACAGCGCCATCTATAGCAAAGCGAAAAAAGTGGTACAACTAAAAGAGCAATATTTCTTTACGCACTACACGAATATATAACAAAAATGGGGGTTGCTATTTTTAAAAAACGCAGTTGATATCCGTGTGAGCTATGGCAGCGCCATCTAGCGGGCCAACCATAGCGCCATCTGGTTTCCCCCTTCAAGCTAGACAAGTCTCAAATGGTTCAAATGGCTATGAGCACTATGGGACTTAACATCTATGGTCATCAGTCCCCTAGAACTTAGAACTACTTAAACCTAACTAACCTAAGGACAGCACACAACACCCAGCCATCACGAGGCAGAGAAAATCCCTGACCCCGCCGGGAATCGAACCCGGGAACCCGGGCGTGGGAAGCGAGAACGCTACCGCACGACCACGAGATGCGGGCTAGACAAGTCTCGTTCTTTGTAGTTTTTTCGTTTGACGCTTATTTCGTGAGATATTTGGCCCGGTCACGATCAATGAACCAGCCTGTATACAGTAAATATTTTTTCGTCTACACTGACTCAAGCATCGGAAGTTTAACTATCTAGGAGTCACTACTTGCAGTGATCTGAAGTGAAATAACCGCATAAAGCAAACACCTGGAAAAGCAGATGCAATGCTGAGTTTCATCGGAAGAATCTTAAGCAAATGTAATTCGTCGTCGTAAGAGGGGGCTTACAAAACGCTTGCGTAACCGATTCTTAAGTGCTGTTCGTCACTCGAGAACCCTTACCAGAATGTGTTAACGGAAGAGACAGAGAAGATGTGACGAAGAGCGGCGTTTCGACACGGGATCGTCCAGTCGGCAAGAGGGTGTCTCAGAGATGCTCAGCAAGCCCCAGCGCAAACCTACAAGAGAAACCATGTGGATCACGGTGATGTTTACTGCTGAAATTCCGACTGGTTCAAACGGCTCTGAGCACTATGGAACTTAACGTGTGAGGTCATCAGCCCCTTAGAACTACTTAAACCTAACTAACCTAAGGACATCACACACATCCATGCCCGAGGCAGGACTCGAACCTGCGACCATAACGGTCGCGCGGTTGCAGACTGAAGTGCCTAGAACCGCCCGGCCACCCATCCGGCCTGAAATTCCGAGAGAGTACTTTCCGTAGCTCGTGGTCTCGCGATCGCGTTCTCGATTCGCGAGCACAGGGTCCCGGGTTCGATTCCTGGCGGGGTCAGGGATTTTCACCTACCTCGAAATGACCAGGTGTTTGTGTTTTCATCATCATTTCATTATAAGTATTGAAAGTGGCGAGACTGGACTGAGCAATGGTTGGGAATTTGTACGAGTGCTGATAACCGCGCAGCTGAGCAACCCACAAACCAAACATCATCATCATCATCATCATCATCAACTTTCCGGTAAGAGGCAGACAACAGATTACTTCCTCCCACATACGTCTCGCGAAATGAACACAAAGACAAAATTCGAGAAATTAGACCTAATACGGAGGATTACCCGTAATCATTCTTCCCACGCTCCATTCGCGAGTGGAACAGCGAAGAGGGGATCAGTTGGCGGTACACAAAGTACCCGCCGCCACACACCTTAAGATGACTTACAGAGTATAGATGTAGATACAGAAATAGAGCTTGTGCTGCTCCGTATTTACGTGACTGTTGCTGTTCCTGTATGTTGATGACAGAAAAACTATTGTGTTTATCTGAATGGTCACTCCATAGACATTCCTGTTCTGAGGTCGGGAACTCCGTTTTATTTGCCATTTAACGAGATCTGTGGAATAGTAGGGGACTATGTTGATAAACAAAGTAGCCTTCAGTTTTGTAAGTGGCATGTTTTCAGTTATTAAAATGCGTGTCAGAAGTTCTGGAAGCCAGACGGTCGTCCCTTGTTGGTGCAGCCACGCCGGACGCCAGCTCCGTGGGCCAGGCAGACAGACACATGGACAGACGGGGAGAGTCTCCTCGGCCGCCCACGCCTGCCCCGCTCTCCCTGGGGCATTGTCCCGCAGAGCCTGCGCCGCGCCGCGCCACACTACGCTGGCCTGCTGTGCTATCTTATCCCACGCCGCTTCCTCGGCGCCGTTTCCACGGCTATCGCACGCTCGCGCCTCACAGTGCAAACAGTGCACTGCCACACACCAAGGCCGACGACCCCAAGCCGGTGTCCTTCATTCCTCTGCGTCTACCACTGCTACCCCTCTCTACAGTTGAGGTTACTTGTCTCATTGGGAAGAAAATCGTTGTTACCGTTCCACAGGGTTCAATGTAAGGTCTAATATTGTTTCACATCTTTGTTGTGCTCAGATCACTATCCTTTCACTGCTCTGGATTTCCTGCTGATACCCATTTCTAACATTGGTGTACTTGTCTGACAGGTGAGAAACTATCCCATTACCGATCCACAAGGTTCAATCTAAGGTCCAACACTGTTTCACAATCTAGCAGTGCTCAGTTTCCTGTCCTTTCACTGCTTTTGATTTCCTGCTGCTACCTGTCTCTACCATGGAGGTACTTGTTCCACATGGGAGAAATTACGATTACCCTTCCAAAGGGTTCAATCTAAGGTCCACTACTGTTTCACAACCTTGTAGTGCTCAGTTTTCTGTCTTTTCACTGATCTGGATTGTCTGCTGTTTCCTGTCTCTACCAAGAGACTACTTTTCTGGCATGGAAGAAATCAGTATAACCTTTCCACAGGTTTCAGTCTAATATCCAACATTGTTTCACATCCTTCTAGCACTCAGTTCTCTGTCCTTTCACTTCTCTGTATATCCTACAGCTACCTGTTTCTACCATCAAGGTATTTGTCTGACAGGTGAGAAATCATCCCATTACCGTTCCATAAGGTTCAGTCTAAGGTCCAATACTGTTTCACAATCTTGTAGTGCTCAGTTTTCTGTCCTTTCACTGGTCTGGATTTCCTGCTGATACCTGTCTCTACCATGGGGTACTTGCATGACAGAGGAAAAATTACTCTAACCATTCCACAGGGCTTAGTCTAAGGCCCTATATTGTTTCACATCCTTGTGGTGCTCAGTTCACTGACCTTTCACTGCTTTGGACTTGGTGCTGCTACCTGTCTCTACTCTGGGGTACTTGTTCCACAGGGGAGAAATCAGTATTACCGTTCCAAAGGGTTCAACCTAAAGTCCAATACTGTTTCACAGCCTTGTAGTGCTCAATTTTCTGTCTTTTTACTGTTCTGGATTTTCTGCTGCTACCTGTCTCCACCATGAGGGTTCTTGTCTGACAGGGGAGAAATCATTATAACCATTCCACAGGGTTTAGTCTAAAATCCAACATTGTTTCACATCCTTCTAGCGCTCAGTTCTCTGTCCTTTCACTTCTCTGCATTTCCCGCAGTTACACGTTTCCGAAACTGAGGTACTTGCCTCATACGGGAGACATCATTATTGCTGTTCTGCAGGATTCAATTTAAGGTCAAATACTGTTCCACATCCTTCTTGTAGCGCTCAGTTCTCTGTCCTTTCACTTGTCTATGTCTGCTGGAGCTACCTGTTTCTAGAATTGAGGTACTTGTCTCACAGGGAAGAAATCATTGTTGCTGTCCCACAAGGTTCAATGTAATGTCCAGTACGGTTTCATATTCATCTTTTAGTACTAAGTTTCCTGTCCTTTACTGCTCTGCATTTCCTGCAGCTATCCATCTCCACGTCGGGGGCACTCTTCTCACACAGAAGAAATCTCTATCGCCATTCCACATCGCTGGTTAATGGAATACAAAATCCGCTCCAGATGCCAGTAATTTGCTATGTATTTCACTACCGGTTTCGAAGCCTAAAACTTCATCTTCAGGTGCCACCAACTGCGAACAAGATTTGGTGATGCTTGCCTGATCATATACTTGGTACAAAATGATTTGATCTACCCTTGGATATTGTTTCACATCCTTCATCTTTTAATGCTCAGTTGTTTGTCCGTCACTGCTCTCCGTCTACTGTGTCTACCTGTGTGTACAATGGGATACTTCCTGGGGAGTAATTATTACTTGCTGTTCCGCAGGTTCCAGCATAAGGTCCAATTCTGTTTCACATCCTTCTTTTAGTGTTGAGTTTTCTGTCCTTCAAGTCTCGCATCTCTACCCATCTTTACAATGCAGGTACTTGTCTTACAAGGGAGAAATCATTATTGCCATTCAACGGAGTTAAATCTAGAAAGTAGTTTCACATTCTTCTACATGTGCTCAGTTCTTTGTCTTTTCAGTGTTCTGCGTCTGCCACAGCTACACATTCTCACAATGGCAAGATTTGTCACGCAGAAGAATAATAATCTACGGTCCAACATTGTTTCATATTCTTCTTTTAGTGCCCACTTCTCTGCCCTTTCACTGTTCTGTGTCTGCCACAGCAACCTGTTGCTACAATGAAGATACTTGTTTAACAGAGGAGAATTCAACACTAGCGTTCCACTGGGTCCAGTCTCAGATACAGCACTGTTTCGCGTCCCTTTAGTGCACAGTCCTCTGTCCTTCACTGCCCGCAGCTATCCATCTCTACCAAGAGGCTACTTTTCTCACACGACAGAAGTCATTCATGCTGTTCCAACGTTTGGTGCACTGTTGTTTCACATTTTTCTTTCAGTGCTCAATTTACTTTCCTTCACTGTTCTACGACTGCTGCAGCTACACACCTATGCAATGGTTGTACTGGCCTCACAGGGCCGCGGCATTCCACAGGGTTTGATGTTAGGTCCACTATTGGTTCACATAAACTACTTAACACTAGTTATGCTCTACTTAGATACCCGATCGCGTGTGTGCTTGGACTCAGTAAGAGCGGGGAATGTACGAGTATGCCTTATAAAACTAAAACTAAAACAAAAATCCTTTACTGCAGAATGAAAACAAAATAATTAAGGAAATAAGGGTCTCAGTATTTACGCTAAAAAAATTCTCGACAAATGCAAAAAAATACGAAGAAACAACAATAGGCAAAATAAAGCGAGTTCGTAAGCTTAAATATGTTGGAGCATCCTGCAGCAGAATGAACTAGAAAACTTTGCAATGGGAATAAGAGAAAAAATCTCTTCAACAAGAAATAGATATCTAGAAATACCAAAGGGAATCACTACACCCCAGTGGTCAGAAAAAAATGGTTCAAATGGCTCTGAGCACTATGGGACTTAACATCTATGGTCATCAGTCCCCTAGAACTTAGAACTACTTAAACCTAACTAACCTAAGGACAGCACACAACACCCAGCCATCACGAGGCAGAGAAAATCCCTGACACCGCTGGGAATCGAACCCGGGAACCCGGGCGTGGGAAGCGAGAACGCTACCGCACGACCACGAGATGCGGGCCAGTGGTCAGACCAGAAACTTTATATACATATGATGGCTTAATGGTGAACTGTAAGTTGGACAGAACAGAAGTACATAACAGGTGAATTATTACTAAAAATAACAGATGTAATAAAAATTACAGCCGATTGGAAAATAAGATGTAGTGAAATCTAACAAAATACACAGACAATATCAGAAGTAATTGTCAAGCAAGTTCAATGCTTTCCGGGCGAATGAGTGTCGAGGTCCGGTGTACCGGCCAGCCTGTGGATGGTTTTTAGAGCGGTTTTCCATCTGCCTCGGCGAATACGGGCTGGTTCCCCTTATTCCGCCTCAGTTACACTGTGTCGAAGACTGCTGTGCAAACACTGTCTCCACGTACACGTACACCATAATTGCTCTGCCACCCAAACATTTGGGGTTACACTCGTCTGGTATGAGACGTTCCCTAGGGGATCCACTGGGGGCCGAAGTGCACAGTAACCCTGCGTTCGGTGTGGGGCGGCGGTGGGGTGGGTGGACTGCTGTGGCCTGTTGTGGGGTTGTGAACCACAGAGGGCTACGGTGGGACGAAGCCTCTCCGTCGTTTCTAGGTCCCCAGTTACATACAGTACAGTACAATACAAGGGTAATGTTTCTTGCATATGCGTACCGAACGAATAAGAACAGGCAAACGAACAAATATTTCTGTTTTTCTGGGTAAATAAATCAATAATAGCATGAATTACAGAAATAGGGAAAGAGCTAGAGAGAGACTACATTGAAAGATCGAAAATAACAGTAAGAAATGTTTTTAAGAAGGAAATACTAAATTTAAAAGGCTGTCACGATAGCAGAAATAAGAAATCGGGAACAACATGGGCAGGAGAAAGAAAAGGCGACATTTTGGGTGATAAGCTGCAGAAGTACTGGAAAAATGGTAAACAGCAAAGGATGGAGAGTAACTGATGTTGGTACGAGGTCCTAGCTGGTCAGTGGGAAGATGGGAAAAGATCGTCTGTTCGTATATGCGTATCTATGCACCTCACTGAAACAAAAAAAATTTGCTGCTGGAAAACATTCAATATCTTGTTGATTCACCCCATGCTATATAGTGTGCTTAAGTTCTCCTTGGCATGCTGTCGAGAAGATGGTCGAGATCTCGCTGTTCAAGCCCTGATGGTCCGGGGATCGTGTCCTGCTACCACACAACCGCCAGACGACCCTCGCCAGTGAAGAGCGGAGTCAGTCATCTGAACGTTGTACGGGCACCAAACATGACAGGCCCAAGTCTTTTGCTGAACAAGTTCAGCTGTGTGTTCAGACGTGCACTGGCTTCTTTCTGGATTGTGGGAGCTGGTGCTCTGGTTCATGTCGGTACTGTTGTGTACATCCTCCGACGACACAGCCTTACCCGTAGCATCGAAAAGGGCGGCGATGTAGGACGCGGTATCAGCCGGTGTTGGTAAATGGAAATGCCGTGTGGCTGGGGCCTCCCGTTGGATAGGTAGTTTGCGTGGTGCAAGTCTTTTGAGTTGATGCCGCTTCGACGACTTGCGTGTCGATGAGGATGAAATGACGATGATAACACAACACCCATTCCCTGAGCGGAGAAAATCACCGACCCAGGCGGGAATCGAACCCGGGCCGTTAGGCATGACATCCCGTCGTGCGGACTACTCAGATACCAAAGGCGGACAGCCGGTGTTAGTGACCACGAGCGACTACTACGAGATGCGTGACGATAGCGTTTCAGTGATTGGATAATGTCGTTGTGATATTCTTCATCTTTGTAGCCAGCTTTTCGAAAGGACCACGCCGTGACAGGTTGCCAGGATGAGAGGCCTTTTAAAAGCCGTCTTCAACTTGCACGTCCATCCCTGTACCTATACTCATTTGTATTTTACACTGAACCGCCGAAGAGACTGGTACAGGCATGCGTATTCAGATACAGAGATATGTAAACAGGCAGAATACGGCGCTGCGGTCAGCAACGCCTATACAGAAGACACAAGTATCTCGCGCAGTTGTTAGATCGGTTACTGCTGCTACAATGGCAGGCTCCATCAAGATTTAAGTGAGTTTGAACGTTATAATCGGCGCACGAGCGATGGAACACAGCACCTCCGAGGCAGCGGCGAAGTGAGGGTTTTCCGTTACGACCATTTCTCAAGTGTATCGTGAATATGAGGAATCGGGTGAAACATCAAATCTCCGACATCGCTGCGGCCGGAGAAAGATCCTGCAAGAACGGGACCAACGACGACTGAAGAGAATCGTTCAACGTGACAGAAGTGCAACCCTTCCGTAGATTGCTGCAGATTTCAGTGCTGGACCATCAACAAGTGTCAGCGTGCGAACCATTCAACGAAACATCAACGATACGGGCTTTCGGAGCTGAAGGCCCCCTCGTGTACCCTGACTGACTGCACGACACAAGGCTAGACGCCTGGGTACGTCAGCACCGACACTGGACTGCTGATGACTGAAAACATGTTGGCTGGTCGGACGAGTCTCGTTTCAAACTGTATCGAGCGGATGGACGTGTACTGGTATGGAGACCATCTCTCGAATCCATGAACCCCACACGTCCAGAAATGCTACAGAGTTACTCCAGGAACACTTTTCTGAGTTTAAACACTTCTGCTGCCCACCAAACATTATTGAACATGTATGGGATGCCTTGAAACGTGCTGTTTAGGAGACATCTCCACCCTGTTGTACTCTTACGGATTTATGGACAGCCCTGCAGGATTCACGGTGTCAGTTCCCTCCAGCACCAGTTCTTCAGACATTAGTCGAGTCCACGCCACGTCTTGTTGCGGCATTTCTGCGTGCTCGCGGGGGCCCTACACGGTATTAGGCAGATGTACCAGGTTCTTTGGCTCTTGAGTGCATTTTACGGTAGATACTGTTCCCATTAGTCTGTCATCAGTACTGTAGTTCTTCGGAATTGAATTTCTTTTCCAATGCATGCGCCCTAAGTAACAATTATTCACGTCCAGTGTCAACTGCCAGAGCCTGCACCATTCATCAATCCTCTGAAGACCATTCTACAAATTGATACTGTCTTCCGGCGTCACTACTTTATCACAGACAAAAGCATCACGTGGGAACAGTCTTATAGAGCTTCCGATGCTTTCTTGTCAATCATTTATACACACAGTTACGGTAATACCACACTTCCTTGGGGCTCTTTGGAAATTACGTTTACATCTATCGATTAAGTTTCGTTACGAGCGACGTGGTAAGTTCTGTTTGCAAGGAAATCTTGAATCCAGTGTCAAATCTGGTCCGATACTCGGTAAACTTGTATTGTTTTTTCACTGAAGGCGACTGCAGGATGGTGTAAAATGCCTTCCCGAAATCAAAGAACACGGCATCAATTTCAGCGCCGTTCTATAGCGCTATGGATCTCGTGCGGTAACAGAGCCAAGTTGAGTTTCGCAAGATCTTCTGTTTGCGGAACCCACGTCTTCGTACTTGTCACAGATCGCCGCCTATTGTCCATTACAGACCGGGGACGATCCCGACGTGCACGTTCTGTGACGTGGTGTGCACGTCCGACATCTTGATGCCTACTGGTGCTTTCCAGACTCCTCGACGCTCACGACAGCTTCCGGTTCCCGACACGCCATTCCCAGGAGCCGGGCCATAACCATCTCGCCATTGCTAAAGTCGCTTTCCACACTGGAATTCTCCATTTGCTTCCCATTATCGTCGTTGGAATCATTCCTCATTCTTTCATTTTTTTTGAAATGTGGTACTGGTCCACGGATGCAAAATATTAACACGAATTCTTTCCACACGAATGGAAAAACTGGTAGAAGGCGGCCTCGGGGAAGATAGGTTTGGATCCCGTAGAAAGGCTGGAATACGTGAGGCAATACTGACCCTACGGCTTATCTTAAGAAATAGATTAAGGAAAGGCAAATCTACGTTTGTAGCATTTGTAGACTTAGAGAAAGCTTTTGACAATGTTGACTGGGATACTCTCTTTCCAATCCTGAAGGTGGCAGTGGTAAAATACAGGGAGCGAAAGACTATTTACAGTTTGTACAGAAAGCAGATGGCAGTTATAAGAGTCGAGGGACATGAAAGGGAAGCAGTGGTTGGGAAGGGAGTGAGACAGGGTTGTAGCCTCTCCCCGATGTTCTTCAATCTGTATATTGAGCAAACAGTCAAGGAAACAAAACAAAAATTAGGAGTAGGAATTAAAATCCGTGGAGAAGAAATAAAAAATTGAGGTTCTCCGATGACATTGTAATTCTGTCAGAGACAGCAAAGGATCTGGTTCAAAATGGCACTGAGCACTATGGGACTTAACATCTGTGGTCATCAGTCCCCTAGAACTTAGAACTACTTAAACCTAAGGACATCACACACATCCATGCCCGAGGCAGGATTCGAACCTGCGACCGTAGCAGTCACGCGGCTCCGGACTGAGCGCCTAGAACCGCGAGACCACCGCGGCCGGCCAAAGGATCTGGAAGAGCAGCTGAACGGAATGGACAGTGTCTTGAAAGGAGGATATAAGATGAACATCAACAAAAGCATAACGAGGTTAATGGAATGTAGTCGAATTAAATGGGGTGATGCTGAGCGGAAATGAGACGGTTCAAGTAGTAAAGGAGTTTTGCTATTTTGGGAGCAAACTAACTGATGATGGTCCAAGTAGAGAGGATATAAAATGTAGACTGGCAATGGCAAGGAAAGCATTTCTGAAGAAGAGAAATGTGTAAACATCGAGTATACATTTAACTGTCAGGAAGTCGTTTCTGAAAGTATTCGTATGGAGGGTGTAGCCATGTATGGAAGTGAAACATGGACGATAAATACACTCCTGGAAATTGAAATAAGAACACCGTGAATTCATTGTCCCAGGAAGGGGAAACTTTATTGACACATTCCTGGGGTCAGATACATCACATGATCACACTGACAGAACCACAGGCACATAGACACAGGCAACAGAGCATGCACAATGTCGGCACTAGTACAGTGTATATCCACTTTTCGCAGCAATGCAGGCTGCTATTCTCCCATGGAGACGATCGTAGAGATGCTGGATGTAGTCCTGCGGAACGGCTTGCCATGCCATTTCCACCTGGCGCCTCAGTTGGACCAGCGTTCGTGCTGGACGTGCAGACCGCGTGAGACGACGCTTCATCCAGTCCCAAACATGCTCAATGGGGGACAGATCCGGAGATCTTGCTGGGCAGGGTAGTTGACTTACACCTTCTAGAGCACGTTGGGTGGCACGGGATACATGCGGACGTGCATTGTCCTGTTGGAACAGCAAGTTCCCTTGCCGGTCTAGGAATGGTAGAACGATGGGTTCGATGACGGTTTAGATGTACCGTGCACTATTCAGTGTCCCCTCGACGATCACCAGTGGTGTACGGCCACTGTAGGAGATCGCTCCCCACACCATGATGCCGGGTGTTGGCCCTGTGTGCCTCGGTCGCATGCAGTCCTGATTGTGGTGCTCACCTGCACGGCGCCAAACACGCATACGACCATCATTGGCACCAAGGCAGAAGCGACTCTCATCGCTGAAGACGACACGTCTCCATTCGTCCCTCCATTCACGCCTGTCGCGACACCACTGGAGGCGGGCTGCACGATGTTGGGGCGTGAGCGGAAGACGGCCTAACGGTGTGCGGGACTGTAGCCCAGCTTCATGGAGACGGTTGTGAATGGTCCTCGCCGATACCCCAGGAGCAACAGTGTCCCTAATTTGCTGGGAAGTGGTGGTGCGGTCCCCTACGGCACTGCGTAGGATCCTACGGTCTTGGCGTGCATCCGTGCGTCGCTGCGGTCCGGTCCCAGGTCGACGGGCACGTGCAACTTCCGCCGACCACTGGCGACAACATCGATGTACTGTGAAGACCTCACGCCCCACGTGTTGAGCAATTCGGCGGTACGTCCACCCGGCCTCCCGCATGCCCACTATACACCCTCGCTCAAAGTCCGTCAACTGCACATACGGTTCACGTCCACGCTGTCGCGGCATGCTACCAGTGTTAAAGACTGCGATGGAGCTCCGTATGCCATGGCAAACTGGCTGACACTGACGGCGGCGGTGCACAAATGCTGCGCAGCTAACGCCATTCGACGGCTAACACCGCGGTTCCTGGTGTGTCCGCTGTGCCGTGCGTGTGATCATTGTTTGTACAGCCCTCTCGCAGTGTCCGGAGCAAGTATGGTGAGTCTGACACACCGGTGTCAATGTGTTCTTTTTTCCATTTCCAGGAGTGTAGTTTGGACAAGAAGAGAATAGAAGCTTTCGAAATGTGGTGTTACAGAAGAATGCTGAAGATTAGATGGGTAGATCACGTAACTAATGAGGAAGTATTGAATAGGATTGGGGAGAAGAGAAGTTTGTGGCACAACTTGACCGGAAGAAGGGATCGGTTGGCAGGACATATTCTGAGACATCAAAGGATCACCAATTTGGTATTGGAGGGCAGCGTTTAGGATAAAAATCGTAGAGGGAGACCAATAGGTGAATCCACTAAGCAGATTCAGAAGGATGTAGGTTGCAGTAGGTACTGGGAGATGAAGAAGCTTGGGCAGGATAGAGTAGCGTGGAGAGCTGCATCAAACCATTCTCTGGACTGAAGACCACAACAACAACAACAACAACAACAACTGGTTCACCGCTCATGCGACTGACCATGCATTTTTGATTAGGTGAACGTAGGTTTTAAGTTACTTTATTTATAGTTTTTTTTCTTTTGAAGAAACAGGTTGTTATGAAAGTCTGAGGCTCTTAGCCAACCTTGGTTGATGTCGCGTCCTTTCCTTAGTTATCTTTAATTTTGACACAGAATCCCACTGCGTGGCTGTGCCCTTGTTGGTCTAAGGAGTGTCTCAGTTCATCGATTTGTAATAAGACTTTACCTGTTTTTTCGCTATTGCTTCCACATTCGTATCTGTTTAAATATCTTCATGCACATCCCGTATACGAAGTCTGTTCAAAAAGTTCCGAAACAATTGTAATTTCGCGCCAATGGTACATTGGAGCGAAATGTGGTTGACATTCTTGCGCATGCTTGTGTTTAATGTTTAAACTGCCGGTACTTTGATTGTTGTATGTCTGTTAATTACTGTTCAGTGCTGTATTGAGTATAACGTTCTGTCGCACAATTTGCGAACTTCGAGATGCCAGTTAGAGAATCAACGCATCTGTATTATATTTTATGCGAAACTCTGGAAAACCTTTACAGAGACACACCAAATGATGCTGGAAGCCTACCGTGATGAGTGCTTTAGCCGTACCCACTGTTACGAATGGTTCACACGGTCTGAAAATGGTCGGAAGGAAGTGAAAGACGACTGTCGTTCAGGACGCACTTCGACGTCAACCGACGACTCTCATGTCAGGAACGTCAAAGAAATTGTGCGTGCCAATCCAAGACCGTCCGAGAGGTTGCAGAAAAATGTAACATTTCAATTGGATCATGTCATGAAATCCTGACACAGCCTCTTTGAACGCATCGTGTTGCCGCCAAGTTCGTCTCATGGCTAACGGGTCAAGACCAGAAAGACCTTCGCCTCACAATCTGTAAGAGCTTTTGGATCGCGCAAATGAGAACGAGATGTTCCTTAAGAGAATCGTATCTGGTGATGAGACATGGGTCTACGGTTATGATGAAGAGACTAAGGTTCTGTCTTCGCAATGGATCGGGAAAGGTTCTCAGAGGGCAAAAAAAGCTCGCCAGGTCAGGCCAAACGTCAAAGCCATGCTGATAGCTATCTTTGACTTTGAAGGATTGGTTGATCACGAATTCGTGTCACGGGGACAGACTGTTAACCGGGACGTGTTGCAACACCTACGAGAAAATGTGAGGAGGAAACGGCCTGAAATGCGGCGAGACAATTCATGGCTGTTCTTCACGATAACGCACCCGCACATTCATCCCTGTTGGAGCGTGACTGTTGCACAAAAACCGTAATCATTGTGCTGGCTCATCCTCCATACTTTCCAGACATGGCGTCTGCTGACTGTTTTTTCTCAAAATTAAAAACCCTTGTGAAATGGCGAACACTTACAACGAAAGACGAGATAAAAGAAAATTCGCAGATGGCGCTTCGCGTGATCCAGCAAGAGACGTACCAAGACAGCTTCCGTAAGAGCAAACGGTGCTGGGAGCGGTGTCTCAGTTGTGGAGGGGAGGATTTCGAAGGGGACCATGTACAGTAAGTAAAAGGTACGCGTAGAAAAATATTGGGGACCAAATGCAGAAATTCTTTGAGCAGACCTCGTTACACTCTCGGGGAGAATGCGGTGTACGGTTTTGCTCCTAACCACCTGAAGTTTCTGGAGCAGAGCGCTAGAGGCGATGCCACAAGCGGTACTCCTTATCTTTTGTTCTGGGTCTTGGCTGATGAAGAACGAGTCCTATGCTATCTGGAGACATTTCTATCGCTATTCTCAAATCCAAGAAAATTTTTTCAGGCAACTGTCAACAGCATCGATATACAGGGTGGTCCATTCATTGTGACTGGGCCAAATATCTCACGAAATAAACATCAAACGAAGAAACTACAAAGAACGAAACTCGTCTAGGTTGAAGGGGGAAACCAGATGGCGCTGTTGTTGGCCCGCTAGATGGCGCTGCCATAGGTCAAACAGATATCAACTGCGTTTTTTTAAATAGGAACCCCCACATTATATTACATATTAGTATAGTACGTAAAGAAATATGAATGTTTTAGTTGGACCACTTTTTTCGCTTTGTCATAGAAGGCGCTGTGATAGTCAGAAACGTATAAGTACGTGATATCATACAACATTCCGCCAGTGCGGAGGGTATTTGCTTCGTGATACATTACCCGTGTAAAAATGGAACGTTTATCAATTGCGGAAAAGGTCAATATCGTGTTGATGTATGGCTATTGTGATCAAAATGCCCAACAGGCGTGTGCTATGTATGCTACTCGGTATCCTGAACGACATCATCCAAGTGTCCGGACCGTTCGCCGGATAGTTACGTTATTTAAAGAAACAGGAAGTGTTCAGCCACATGTGAAACGTCAGCCACGACCTGCAACAAATGATGACGCCCAAGTACGTGTTATGGCTGCTGTCGCGGCTAATCCGCACATTAGTAGCAGACAAATTGTGCGAGAATCGGGAATCTCAATAACGTCAGTGTTGAGAATGCTACGTCAACATCGATTGCACCCGTACCATATTTCTATGCACCAGGAATTGCATGGCGACGACTTTGAACGTCGTGTACAGTTCTGCCAGTGGGCACAACAGAAATTACGGGACGATGACAGATTTTTTGCACGCGTTCTATTTAGCAACGAAGCGTCATTCACCAACAGCGGTAATGTAAACCGGCATAAAATGCACTATTGGACAACGGAAAATCCACAATGGCTGCGGCAAGTGGAATATCAGCCACCTTGGCTGGTTAATGTATGGTGCGGCATTATGGGAGGAAGGATAACTGGCCCCCATTTTATCGATGGCAATCTAAATGGTGCAATTTATGCTGATTTCCTACGTAATGTTCTACCGATGTTACTACAAGATGTTTCACTGCATGACAAAATGGCGATGTACTTTCAACATGATGGATGTCCGGCACATAGCTCGCGTGCAGTTGAAACGGCATTGAATAGCACATTTCATGACAGGTGGATTGGTCGTCGAAGCACCATACCATGGCCCGCACGTTCACCGGATCTGACGTCCCCGAATTTCTTTCTGTGGGGAAAGTTGAAGGATATTTGCTATCGTGATCCACCGACAGCGCCTGACAGCATGCGTCAGCGCACTGTCAATGCATGTGCGAACATTACGGAAGGCGAACTACGCGCTGTTGAGAGGAATGTCGTTACACGTAATGCCAAATGCATTGAGGTTGACTGACATCATTTTGAGCATTTATTGCATTAATGTGGTATTTACAGGTAATCACGCTGTAACAGCATGCGTTCTCAAAAATGATAATTTCACAAAGGTACATGTATCACATTGGAACAACCGAAATAAAATGTTCAAAGGTTCCTACGTTCTGTATTTTAATTTAAAAAACCTACCTGTTACCAACTGTTTGTCTAAAATTTTGAGACATATGTTTGTGACTATTACAGCGCCATCTATGACAAATCGAAAAAAGTGGTCCAATTAAAACATTCATATTTCTTTACGTACTACACGAATATGCAATAAAAATGGGGGTTCGTCTTTTAAAAAACGCAGTTGATATCCGTTTGATCTATGGCAGCGCCATCTAGCGGGCCAACCATAGCGCCATCTGGTTTCCCCCTTCAAGCTAGACAAGTTTCGTTCTTTGTAATTTTCTCGTTTGTCGCTTATTTCGTGAGACATTTGGCCCAGTCACGATCAAAGTACCATCCTGTATTTAGTGAGAGGCATGGTACACACTGTATGACATGTGAAGCTCTTACAGTATTTTTCCACTGTGAAGATAATCAGTGATCGGAACCAGTTGTCAATAAAGAAATTGTAAGACAGCAGAGTGCGTACCACGCATTTCTCCAAGTTTCTAGAATGTGGTTGTCGAAGACCAGGCTGGCAGTGATGGCATTTGTGTGTGTGTGTGTGTGTGTGTGTGTGTGTGTGTGTGTGGTGCTTGAAGTCTGATCCCCTTTGGTGACCTGTACTTCTGTAGTGAACGGTACAGGTAAAATATTTGCACATTTTATTTATGGCTCTAGTCAGCCATTGTTTGGGTACTCAACTGAGTCCTTGAACCACTTTTAATTTTGTTACCTAGACAGGCGGAAGTGTGGGATAGATACTCTCTCCACGTCTTGATGTCTTGGTTTATGGAGGATCGAGCACCAGTGATTTGGGAACTTCGTATGTATGTCTTCGTGCGGGTTCAACCGCCCCTACCGAACCTGTTTGGGGTTCAATGCCTCGGAGGGCGTCCTTGTTGAAAGTCTTTGTGGGCTCGCCTTTCACTTTAAGGTATTTCTCGCCGAGGTCGCCGTGAAGACCTTGCTGCCTCACCCGTCAGGTCTCACCTGTGACAGAACGTAAACATGGATTTTGGAGGACTTATAGGTTCTTCTAGTTTCCTTCCAACATTTTTCCCCACGATATTGATCCGTACAGTAAAGAGCGCTCTACCGTCGCGTGGAAAGATTGCAGTTTTGTGCGCGGATTCAGATCTGTGCTCTTCAGGAATGGAATGAGTCCGCCCATCATTCTCAGTCCAGTTGTCTTCTTCTCTCGAATGCGTTCTTGTCGACATGGACGCCTAGGTATCTGGCCGCGTTCGAGCATGGAACTGGTTGACCAGACTACCGGACGCTGTCATTAACATAATCCGTAGGTCTCCTCTTCGTAAATATCTTGTGAGGGATAACCTGTATTTTGTTGTCATGTGTCCACTGCTGCATCACACCCGGCTAGCGTTGCATTTGTGAGTCAGCCTTCTTTACAGTGTACAGTGGTTAAGAAAGCCGTGTCATCTGTAAATAAGTTTACAGGCGCCTGCGATACCGGGGGGGAGGTGGGGGGGGGCGGTGTGTGTCAGTAATGTTGTTGTTGTTGTTGTGGTCTTCAGTCCAAAGACTACTTCGATACTGCTGTCCACGCTGCTCAATCTTGTGCAAGCTTCTCCATCTCCGAATAACTACTGCAATCTACGTCCTTCTGAATTTACTGTCTTCGTCGCTTGGTCTCCCTCTACGGTTTTTACCACCACATTTCCCTCCAATACTAAACTAGTGATCCCTTGATGCCTCAGAATGTATATTATCAATCTATCGCCTACTCTAGTCGCTTTGTGTCACAAATTTCTTTTCTCTTTTCTCTTTTCTTTCCAATACTAAACTAGTGATCCCTTGATGCCTCAGAATGTATACTATCAATCTATCGCCTACTCTAGTCGCTTTGTGTCACAAATTTCTTTTCTCCTCAATTCTGTTCAGTACCTCCTCAATGGTTACAAGATCTAAGCATCAACTCTTCAGCATTCTTCTGTAATACCATATTTCAAAAGCTTCTATTCTCTTGTTCTTCAAAGTCTACATCGTCAATGTTTTACTGTCATATATAGCTACACTCAATACAAATACTCTGAGAAAAGACTTCGAAAACTTAAATCTATATTCGATGTTACTAAATTTCTCATCTTCAGAACCGCTTTGCTTGCCATTTCCAGTCTACATTTTATACCCTCTCTGCTTAGGCCATCATCAGTTATTTTGCTGCCCAAATTGCAAAACTCCTGCTTTAAGTGACTTGTTTCCTAATGTAATTCCCTCAGCGTCACCTGATTTAATTTTGCTACATTCCGTTACCTTTGTTTTGCTTTTGTTGATGTTATATCCTCCTTTCGAGACACCGACCATTCAGTTCAACAGCTTTTCCTATTCTTTTGGGGTCTCTGAGAGAATTACTATGTCATCAGCAATCTTCAAAGTTTTTGAACTTTAATTCCTACTGGAAATTTTTTATCGGTTTCCTGTGCTGTTTGCTCAATGTGTAGATTAAATAACATCGGGTATAGTCTACAACCCTGTCTCATTCCCTTCTCAACCACTGCTTCCCTTTCATATCCCTCGACTCTTACAACTGCCGTCTGGTTTCTGTACAAGTTGTAAATAGCCTTTTACTCTTTGTATTTTCCCCCTATTACCTATAGAATTTCAATGACAGTATTCCAGTCGACGTTATCTAAAGCTTTCTCTACGTCTAGAAATGTGATAAATGTAGGTTTGCCTTTCCTTAATTTATCTTCTAAGGTAAGTCGTACGGCTATTCATGCCTTGCGTGTTCCTATATTTTCTCCCGAGGTTGGCTTCTACCTGATTTTACATTCTTATGTCAACAATACTTCGTTAATAAGTACTGGCGAGATAACTGAGCCCTGAGGAATTCACGAAACGACAGGTCGACTCGAGTTTTGGTCGTCGATGCGAACATACAGTCTCGTTATTCGAGAAAGTTGTTGATTATCTCGAAATAGCAGTTTGCGAGTGGCGTGTTCTGTCGTAATTGATTATCACATTTTGGCGGCAAAGTTTATCATAGGCCTTTGGAAAGCACGGGAAATTCCAATAGTAGGGTTCTTATTGTTGAAATTGTCTTGTACCGCTTCGGTTATCCGCAGTACATGGAATTTCACTGAGAACTTCTCCTGAAACCCAAACTTATCGGGTCGTATAGCGTTGTGAGTGATAAGAACATTCTGAATCAGCCTCAAGCTCACTCTTTCTAGTACCCTTCCCAATGTCAGGAGTAGACATAGCGGTCGGGGGTTTTCCGGTCGGGAGATATCTCTTCCTGGCTTGTAGCCACCTTCCACGACTGCGGGAAGTGACCCAGCATCGAGCAACTGTTGGTAATTCTAGTAAGCAGTGTTGTAGGTTTCCGTCATAAGTGATCGGAAGGTGTCTGGTACCCTTACATAGTTCAAAAAATGGTTCCAATGGCTCTGAGCACTATGGGACTTAACACCTGAGGTCATCAGTCCCCTAGAACTTAGAATTACTTACACCTAACTAACCTAAGGACATCACACACATCCATGCCCGAGGCAGGATTCGAACCTGCGACCGTAGCTGTCGCGCGGTTCCAGACTGTAGCGCCTAGAACCTCTCGGCCATCGAGGCCGGCTACATAGTTCCTTGCCACGTCAGGTGTCCACTACACTACCAGGCGGCAGTCAATTTTGCATTGGGTTGTAGTATAATTTTTTGACTCATCCTGAAAAGTAATACCTTCGAATTTGTTTGTGAAATCTCTTACGTTTTTTTAAAAAATAAAACAAACCTTATTAACATTCTAAATCTTTATTCTTCACGTCTACGTTATATTTGCAGTTCTCTGCCTCTAGAGGGCTCCGAACTGCAGTGCACAATATCGCGTTGTGTATCGTAACTATCTCAGTGAATGCTGTGAACGAGTTTCTGGCGGCAGAAAACTTTGTTCACGCATGGAGAGCACTGTCCTTCAGCATAACAATACCACACAATACACGAGCGCTGCGACATCTCAATAATTCGGCGCCTTGGGTTCACTATGATCGGTTATGGTCGGTACAGTACCGACTTGGCTCCGTTCGATTTTCGTCTGTTTTCGTAACTGTCCTTCGTGGACTTTACTTTGGTAATGATGAAGCGGTGCAAGCAATAGTGAGGTTGTGGTTCTGTCAACGAAGTCAAACTTTTTACAGCGACGCTACAAAAAAACTGGTCTCTCATTGGGAGAAATTTGTTCGTCGTTATGGTGAGTTTGTTGAGAAATAAATGTGTAGGCATGTAGAATAATGATGTAGAATGTTAATAACGTTCGTTTTATTTAAAAATGTTTAAGAGTGCTCACAGGAAAAATTACTTTTCGGCAAGCCCTCGTACAGTAGGCTTAAAATAAGGTTTAAACACCATACTGAAAAGAAAATAGCATAATTAACAATGTGGTGGTAGAACTAGAATGAGCTTGAGTACACTACTGGCCATTAAAATTGCTACACCAAGAAGAAATGCAAATGAGAAACGACTATTCATTGGACAAATATATTATAGTAGAACTGACATGTGATTACATTTTCACGCAATTTGGGTGCATAGATCCTGAGCAATTAGTACCTAGAGCAACCACCTCTGGCCGTAATAACGGCCTTGATACGCCTGGGCATTGAGTCAAACAGAGCTTTCATAGTGTGCACAGGTACATCTGCCCATGCAGCTTCAACACGATACCACAGTTCATCACGATTAGTGACTGGCGTATTGTGACGAGCCAGTTGCTCGGCCACCATTGACCAGACGTTTTCAGTTGGTGAGAGATCTGGAGAATGTGCTGGCCAGGGCAGCAGTCGAACATTTTCTGTATCCAGGAAGGCCCGTACAGGACCTGCAACATGCGGTCGTGCATTATCCTGCTGAAACGATAGACAGACGGAAAGTGGATAGATGGCATGAGGAAATTTGCATATAAAGGTGTAGAGAAGGATTCCATCCAACAGTGAGTGTGAAAGGACTCATGGTAATGGCGTGATTGATTACTTACAATTCTTAGGTGCATTTATGACAGAACAGACACTACTGACTATCCAGAGCTGTGCGAAACGTTTCACAATCAATTCACTGACCACAAATTCCTTGACATATCCGTATTCAGTATACATTTGCTACCCAATATTGGGACAAGTAATGAGAGAGGAGAAAGACTAATTGAGTTCTGTAATAAATTTCAGCTAGTAACAGAGAATTCTCAGGTCAAGAACCACAAGAGAATGAGGTATACTTGGAATGGCGGGTGATACGGGAAGATTTTGGTTAGATTACATCATGGTCAGAGAGAGATTCCGAAATCAGATACTGGACTGTAAGGCGTGCCCAGGAGCTGACATACACTCAGAGCAATATGTAGTAGTGATGAAGAGTAGGCTAAAGTTTAAGAGATTCGTCAGGAAGAATCAATACTCAAAGAAGTGGGAGACAGAAGTACTAAGGAATAACGAGATACGCTTGAAGTTCTTTAAGGCTATATATACAGCAATAAGGAATGGCTTAGTAGGCAGTACAGTTGAAGAGGAATGGACATCTCCAAAAAGGGCAATCACAGAAGTTGGAAAGAAAAACACTGGTACAAAGAAGGTAACTGCCCAGAAACCTTGGCTAACAGAAGAAATACTTCAGTTGATACATGAAAGAAGAAAGTACAAAAATGATAAGGAAATTCAGGAATATAGAAATACAAATACCTGAGGAATGAAGTAAACAGGAAGTTCAGGAAAGCTAAGACGAAATGGCTGCATGAAATATGTGAAAAATCTAATAAGAAATGATAGTCGGAAGAACTGACTCAGCATATAGCAAAGTCAAAACAACCTTCGATGAACTTAAAAGCAAGGGTAGTAACATTAAAGAGTGCAACGGGAATTCCACTGTTAAATGCAGAGGAGAGAGCGGATAGGTGGAAAGAATACATTAAAAGCCCCTAAGACGCGGAAGATTTGTCTGATGTGATAGAAGAAGAAACAGGAGTTGATTTAGAAGAGATAGTGGATCCAGTATTAGAATTTAAAACAGCTTCGGAGGAGTTGAGATCAAATTAGGCAGAAGGAACAGATAACATTCCATCAGAATTTCTAAAATGATTGACGTGTGGGGCGGCGGGTGGAACAATTGTTATTGTAAATGTTTTGTATTTATGCTGTTGTGTGCCGTTCCCAACACTGGCTCTCTAACTACACTATTGGCAACCAGAAAGTGATTAGCAAAACGTGAAGTCTGTAATTAGAATTCCTAGTGCTCACTTCATCTGAGAAATACATTTTTAGCTACAGCTTATAGCTCTGAGGAATTAGGAGATTGTCTGGGATTCATAATCAAAAACCATTTTCTCTAAAATGTTCACTATATTCTGAAAGTCACAGACCAAAAAGAATCCACATAATCCAACTACCAGAGCAGTTCAGAGTCTAATGCGCAGATGCAACTATAACTGTTCAAACTAAATGTTTAAGTGAATGCTCGCCATCATTTGATGATAATGTTCATCAAACGCCACGCTAAATCCTGTCCCACGGCGGCACGTGAAAATACGACATACGCAAACTGAAGATAGATCATTAAAGTCATCCCAGAATTAACACTTCACTCGAAAGCGATTTCATGGTTACGCGTATCCCGAGTAACTTATTACGGCATCCGAGGCTGTTCATAGCAATGATACCGACGCGACGCGACTCCCGGCACAGGTGGTGCGCTAATCAGCGTCTGGAGAGAACTGGGGCCTTCTTCACGCGCAGCGTTCTTATATATAAAGCCGCGGTGCGGACGGCTAAGGGAACGCCTGATCAAATCCGCTCTCCCGACTAGCCGCTGGGCAAGTAATGCACCACTTCAAGTTAACGAATAAATCTTTGCTTCCTTTGCTGATGGCCGATGAGGCTTTCAATTTAATTCTGCAATCAGCACATAGGTGCGTAATCATAATAAAAGTCTGACGTGGCTAAGTCAAATATTTTGGGCGAGAGAATTAATTTAATTACACTAAATGCAGTAGACGAGCTCTGAACTTTCTCTTTTAAATTATTATGAAAAAGGAATCTAAATATAAATTTTTAAGTTTCTAGCTCTTTTCTGTTGCGCCAATGATTTTTACAGAGAAACGTCCAAATTTCGAAAATGGTTAAAGTTATTGAACTGATATTCAACACATATTGATTTAGTATTACCTCTGACATGCTAGAAACGTTTCTGATTATTTACTTGATTTTTAAAGTATTGCGCAACATTTATGACGTCAGATCTAGTTACAGCGGACTGGCTGGCACACAATGGAAAGGCTGACGTGAATTTTATACGGCGTGAGTAGGCTGCTTCCCTACAGACGGAAATGGCAACAAAACGACTATTCACGTTGGTGTGTAGAATGTATGAGTCTGGCGACATACCATCAGCTTAACAGCTCATACATTCAAGTTACTGACAAGAATAATACAGAAGAATAGAAAAGAAAATTGAATATGTGTTAGACGACGATCAGTTTGGCTTTAGGAAAGGTAAGGCCATCAGACAGCCAATTCTGAGGTTGCGGTTGATAATGGAAGCAAGACTGAGAAAAATAGTGACACGTTCATAGGATCTGTCGACCTGAAAAAAGCATTCGATAATGTAAATTGGTGCAAGACGTTCGAAATCCTGAGAAAAATAGGGGTAAGGTATAGGGAAAGACGTGTAATATACAATAGGTACAAGAACCAAGAGGGAATAATAAGAGTGGACGACCAAGAACGAAGTGCTTGGATGAAAAAGTGTGTAATACAGGGAGGTAGACTTTCACCGCTACTGTGCAATCTGTACATCGAAGAAATAAAAAAGATTCAGAAGTGGCATTAAAATTCAAGGTGAAAGGATATCAATGATACGATTGGCTGATGACATTACTATCAGAATGAAAGTGAAGAAGAGCTGCATGATCTGCTCAATGGAATGAACAATCTAATAATGAATGCAGAATATGGATTGAGAGTAAATCGAAGAAACACGAAAGTAATGAGAGGTAGCGGAAATTAGAACAGTGAGAGACTTAGCGTCGGGATTGATGGACACAAAGTAGGTGAAGTTAAGGAATTCTGCTACCTTGGCAGTAAAATAACAAGAGACCGACAGAGCAAGGAGGGCATCAAAAGTAATGGCAAAAAGGGCATTCCTGGCCAAGAGAAGTCTACTAGTGTCAAAGATGGGCCTTAATTTGAGGAAGAAATTTCTGAAAATGTACATTTGGAGCACAGTGGTGTACGGTAGCGAACGTTGACTGTGGGGAAACCAGAACAGAAGAGAATCGAAGCATTTGAGATGTAGTACTACAGACGAATGTCGAAAATTAGGTGGACTGATAAGGTAAGGAATGAGGAGGTTCTGCGCAGAATCGGAAAGGAATATGTCGAAAACACTGACAAGAAGGATGATAGGTCATCTGTTCAGCCATAAGGGAATGACTTCCATGGTAATAGAGGGAGCTGTAGAGCGCAAAAACTATAGAGGAAAACAAAGGTTGGAATACATCCAGCAGATAATTGAGGACTTAGGTTGCAAGGTCTACTCTGAGATGAAGAGGTCGGCACAGGAGACGAATTCGTGGCGGACTGCATCAGACCAAGCAGAAGACTGATGACTCAAAAAAGGTGGCGTACGGAAATTTGTACCAGACCGGGACTCGAACCCGCGTTTTCCGCCTATCGCGAGCGGACGCCTTAACAACTCCAGCTATCTGTGTACGCTACCCGTATCGGCTTTGTCAGACTTCGTATGTCACACTGTATATACCCTAGAATCTATACCTAATACAGCTGATGGCAAGGAATTCGCAGTCAGCGAATTAATTTCGTAGTATTTCGTACAGCTGTGAATCGTCAACAGTGCCTGCTGTTTCAGACACGCGTGTAAGAATGACGAGCCTCACGGTCTCTCTTGTAGGAATCCAAGTGTGGTGTCACAGATCGTTACCACCCCCACCGGCGTCTCACAGTCGGCAACGGAAACGCTCGCTTCCGACAGACGCCGACAGCGGCCGCGCGGCGGCCCGGCGGACCCAGCGGTGCGCGCCCACTCAGCCACGCCTCCAGGTGCTCCAGCCGGTGGCAGCTACCCGGCGCTGTCTGTGTCGCAGTCTTCAGTCTAGGGTTGCCAACTTTTTTTTGTCAAAATAAGGGAAACTTCGACCTGACAAAATTAACAGCCCTAACGCAATTTATTTAAATCTTAAAACAGGTTTATTGCATGGACCAACCAAAAATCTTCTTCATAACAATTACAAGCTAAAGGTCTATACAATTTTTTACTTAAAAGTATATGAGTTTACACTTTTGGAAACAGTGTGAAGTTTGCGGTCGTTTTCTACAAATTGGAGAAATTCATCACATGTGTAACAAAAATTAACACTTATTTGTAGCTCAGCTTTCATTAAATCTGAAATGCAACGGCTACTATCATCAGACCATTTGCTGTTCATCAAAGAAAAAATCCTTTCAGTGTGAACATTGAATGCTGGTATACTGAGGACAAAGCCAAGAACTTACACTACTGGCCGTTAAAATTGCTACAGCACGAAGATGACGTGCTACAGACGCGAAATTTCACCGACAGGAAGAAGATGCTGTGATATGCAAATGATTAGCTTTTCAGAGCATTCACACAAGGTTGGCGCCGGTGGTGACACCTACAACGTGCTGACATGAGGAAAGTTTCCAACCGATTTCTCATACACAAACAGCAGTTGACCGGCGTTGCCTGGTGAAACGTTGTTGTGATGCCTCGTGTAAGGAGGAGAAATGCGTACCACCACGTTTCCGACTTTTATCAAGGTCGTATTGTAGCCTATCGCGATTGCGGTTTATCGTATCGCGACATTGCTGCTCGCGTTGGTCGAGATCCAATGACTGTTAGCAGAATATGGAATCGGTGGGTTCAGGAGGGTAATACGGAACGCCGTGCTGGATCCCAACGACCTCGTATCACTAGCGGTCGAGATGACAGGCATCTTATCCGCATGGCTGTAACGGATCGTGCAGCCACGTCTCGATCCCTGAGTCAACAGACGGGCACGTTTGCAAGACAACAACCATCTGCACGAACAGTTCGACGACGTTTGCAGCAGAATGGACTATCAGCTCGGAAACCATGGCTGCTGTTACCCTTGACGCTGCATCAGAGACAGGAGCGCCTGCGATGGTGTAATCAACGACGAACCTGGGTGCACGAATGGAAAAGGGCCATTTTTTCGGATCAATCCAGGTTCTGTTTAGAGCATCATGATGGTCGCATCCGTGTTTGGCGACATCGCGGTGAACGCACACTGGAAGCGTGTATTCGTCATCGCCACACTGGCGTATCATCCGGCGTGATGGTATGGGGTGCCATTGGTTACACGTCTCGGTCACCTCTTGTTCGCGTTGACGGCGCTTTGAACAGTGGACGTTACATTTCAGACGTGTTACGACCCGTGGCTCTACCCTTCATTCGATCCCTGCGAAACCGTTCATTTCAGCAGGATAATGCACGACCGCATGTTGCAGGTCCTGTATGGGCCTTCCTCGATACAGAAAATGTTCGACTGCTGCCCTGGCCAGCACATTCTCCAGATCTTCCACCAATTGAAAAGTCTGGTCAATGGTGGCCGAGCAGCTGGCTCGTCACAATACGCCAGTCTCTACTCTTGATGAACTATGGTATCGTGTTGAAGCTGCATGGGCAGCTGTACCTGTACACGCCATGCAAGCTGTGTTTGACTCAATGCCCAGACGTATCAAGGCCGTTATTACGGCCAGAGGTGGTTGTTCTGGGTGCTGTTTTTTCAGGATCTATGCACCCAAATGGCGTGAGAATGTAATCACATGTCAGTTCTAGTATAATATATTTGACCAATGAATACCCATTTATGATCTGCATTTGTTCTTGGTGTAGCAATTTTAACGGCCAGCAGTGTATTTATCTCCTTGGCTTTAATTCCTTTGGCCTCTGCCTCAATCATCACGGATACCCACTTTTCAACTGCGCTGCCGTCGGCGGCAATTTTTGTATTTATTATACCGGGTGTTCAAAAAGTCTCTCCGCAGTGCCTTATGATTGTTTGCCTGCCAGGGCTACTTCCCTTCAAGTGCACTCTCCCAACATTCCTCTGTTTCGTTTATCTCAGCCAGCGTCAATAGTATCCTTGGTGTGTGTCGTTACCTGTTGACGTGAGCGTTTGAGTTTAGTTCGTTTGTTTCGATTTTGTCACTGTTAAAATGCGAACTATTGAAGAACGCGTGTTTTTAGTCCAACAAGTGTTCAAAGCTGGCGGTAAATTCACAGTTTCAGTTGGACAAACATTTAATTCAGTTTCCCCGGAGACAACACTCCCACATCGCAATACTGTGCGAGATATGAGTAACAAATTTCGAAGTACGGGTTCAGTGACAGATGCACCGAGAAGTGGTCGTCCTAGCGTTTTGTCTGAGGATAAACTACTCGGTATTTCCGATAAAATGTCCACGAGTCCGAACAACTCAGTAAGAAAACTCGCCCAGGAGATCGATGTTAGTGTCGGAACGGCCCACACAGCTGTAAGGAAAAAATGAGAACTTTCCCCATACAAAGCGACAGTCGTGCAAGAACTGAAAATACTGATCATGGAAAGAGACTGCATTACTGTCAACGGTTCAAAAATTTCGTTCAACAAAATGGAAGGGATATTCTTAATGGAACGTTTTTCACTGATGAGGCGTGGTTTCATTTATCCGGGTACATGAACTCGCAAAATTCTCGTATGTGCAGTACTGGAAATCCATTGCGTATTCATTAGGAACCACTTCGTTCTGTGAAAATAGGAGTTTGGATTGCAATTTCTAGACGTCGGATTGTGGATCCCATATTTTCTTCAACGAAACAGTAAACGCATAACGACACTGCAGTGTTATTCTGTACCCATTCATAGGAAAATTTGTGTTAAGTGAAATACTGAACGGTTATTTCCAACAAGATGGTGCAACCGCGCATACAGCTCGCGTTTCAATGTCACTGCTTGCTGATGTTTTTAGTGATCGCATACTTTCACAGGGATTTTGGCCTCGACGATGACCTGACCTAACACAACCTGACTTTTTCTTCTGGGGTGCATAGAAAGCAACTGTCCATAAAAATCGTCTAAAATCCATCGATGAATTGAAAACTCCAATATCCACTTTAACTGCTTCTGTCACAGAAGAAATGTTACAGCTTGTGTTTGGAAACACGATTTGACGAATTGAATTGCGTATTCAACAACAGGGGGGACACTTTCTTCATTTTATGTAAAAATTTGTTATTAAAAATGAATATTCAATAAATGAATAACTTGTATTTCACTGAATTTCATTTCGGTATATCCACTGCGGCATACGGCACGCGCGGCTAACAATCATACGGTGCTGCGGAGAGACTTTCTGAACACCCCGTATTTTTCAAAGAACAAAATTCATTGTACAGGTTACCCTCATGTCTACCTGAGTTTGAGTAAGCATGTTCTGAAAATTACTAAAATTAACCGAATTCTTCAGGGACAATGGGAGCAAGGACTGAATTGTAGCACTGTCAGGAATGTTTACCTTTTCTGCAATGTAAGTATGAAAGGTATCTTAAAATCCAACAAGATTATTTTGATTTCTCTTCTGAATCTTGTGTGTATTGCTTCCAAGAAACGAGTCATGTTTTCTTTGCAAAATTTTCTTTGACAAACCTTCAATGGCACTACAAGACTCCTTTATAGTTAAATCTGACATCTCGAGATATTTTGAGGTTTCCAAAATAATATTTCCAATGTAAGAAAAAGATTGAGGATATGTTTCGGGACTTCGCATTTTGCTTGGATCCTCGTCACTAAAATACAATTTAAAAGCTTTAGGTGTTTCATTTGTGCTCTGAAAATGACTTACTATTGGCTCCCAGTTCTTTATTAGCCTATCAACAGCTGGTGTGAGGGACACCCCCCTAGCAGCCACATGCCTTAAAATTTCACACCAGTCAGTACCAACAAAGTTAAAAAAAAGATCTTCCCTGCGTTTTGCTGACACTGGAAAGTGTCCATAAATCTTAACAACTATGATTTGCATGTCTACATCTAAGACATCAGAAGCATATTTAGTGCCACTATGTATTATGTGATATTTGCATTTAGCTTTAAATATTTTGTTATGTTTCTCACTCAACAGTTTCATCACGGATTTATTTTCACGATAATTGACACTAGCATTATCGGCACTACGAGACGAAATGTTATTTACATTTAATGAATGAGATTCGAGACTGTTTTCTGTCAAAGTATGAATACCACTAGCAATGTCATCTGCTTGTTCCACAAAATATAATAATTTATTTCTGATGCCAACACAAGGTTCAAAGTCCTGATTACTACAGGAAACATTTTTCTGTTCTTGAAATTCAGCGCATCTGAATCCACAGAAAGAAAGGTGCTACTCTTCTCTGGACCATTAAGCGCAACTAAGAAATTACTTACACTTCTAGGCTAGGGTGTCCATTTCATTTTCATTGAAATAGGGGACATTTAAAATAAATTAGAGAAAAATCTGGGACAATGAAGAAAAAAACGGGACATAAATATTGTATTGACTAAATTTAATACACAAACAAGTTTACCTTTACAACGTGCACTCAGATGATCCCAGATCACTTTTTACAGTTATTCTGCCACACTATCACCATACTTTCCACTTTTATGTACCTTATGAAGAAGTGCATTTTCGTTTGAAATTGTATCATAAAAGTCAGTACACGATACACCATTAAAGTGTGTCTTGACAATGAGCAAAGCCCTCACTGTTTCAACTTTCATTCTGTTGTTTTCATCTGACCACAAAGAGTTCACTAACGAAAACACACGTTCCACAGCAGCATTTGACCCAGGAACTGCCAGACAAAACTCCATCAAAGGAATCATGTTTCTCATGTTAATGGTTTTACTTTTGAAATAAGCAAATGCTTTACACCACGTTGCACTAACACTTTCTTTGTCTCCTCCTTCACTTTTTATGAAGTTCTGTGCACATGAAAATTCATCGAACAGTTCGTCTTCATCAACAGGAAAATTTGGTACAATACTTTTAACAAAAACACAACAGTCCTGAATATCCATCCACTTTAGCTGCTCCTTTTCAGTATTAACCCAGTCAAATGCTTTAAAAGGTGTGAGAAATGGTAAACACCAATCTTTAATATACTCAATGCAAGAGTCATAGAAGATGTCAGCATGAATATCAAATTGTTCTACAGTAACTTAACCCTCTTCTTCCAGCTTTCTTAGAGTCTCATGTACAAAGAATGTGCGAAATCTTTCAGATTTTCTACATTGTAATTTGCCCAATAATTTGTTTATTTCTTGATAATCTTCCACTATTGTGATGTCTTGTTTCTCAATACATGTAATTGTTGTGGAGAAAGACTTTAGCTGACTAACAAGAAAATGTAGAAGAACGACAGACACAGTGTTATCAAAGAATTGTTTAAGGATAACAGGACACTTATGAAGGGAAATAAAATATGATTTCAAAGCAGGGAATATCTCTACAATTCTTTCCAATGCTGGTAGCAGAGATAGCCACCTTGTCTTCCTGTGCCCAAGTACAGTTTTGTATTCAATTTCAGTAAACTTACAGAATGACTTCAGAGATTCAACCCTTACTGCATATACACTCCTGGAAATGGAAAAAAGAACACATTGACACCGGTGTGTCAGACCCACCATACTTGCTCCGGACACTGCGAGAGGGCTGTACAAGCAATGATCACACGCACGGCACAGCGGACACACCAGGAACCGCGGTGTTGGCCGTCGAATGGCGCTAGCTGCGCAGCATTTGTGCACCGCCGCCGTCAGTGTCAGCCAGTTTTCCGTGGCATACGGAGCTCCATCGCAGTCTTTAACACTGGTAGCATGCCGCGACAGCGTGGACGTGAACCGTATGTGCAGTTGACGGACTTTGAGCGAGGGCGTATAGTGGGCATGCGGGAGGCCGGGTGGACGTACCGCCGAATTGCTCAACACGTGGGGCGTGAGGTCTCCACAGTACGTCGATGTTGTCGCCAGTGGTCGGCGGAAGGTGCACGTGCCCGTCGACCTGGGACCGGACCGCAGCGACGCACGGATGCACGCCAAGACCGTAGGATCCTACGCAGTGCCGTAGGGGACCGCACCGCCACTTCCCAGCAAATTAGGGACACTGTTGGTCCTGGGGTATCGGCGAGGACCATTCGCAACCGTCTCCATGAAGCTGGGCTACGGTCCCGCACACCGTTAGGCCGTCTTCCGCTCACGCCCCAACATCGTGCAGCCCGCCTCCAGTGGTGTCGCGACAGGCGTGAATGGAGGGACGAATGGAGACGTGTCGTCTTCAGCGATGAGAGTCGCTTCTGCCTTGGTGCCAATGATGGTCGTATGCGTGTTTGGCGCCGTGCAGGTGAGCGCCACAATCAGGACTGCATACGACCGAGGCACACGGGGCCAACACCCGGCATCATGGTGTGGGGAGCGATCTCCTACACTGGCCGTACACCACTGGTGATCGTCGAGGGGACACTGAATAGTGCACGGTACATCCAAACCGTCATCGAACCCATCGTTCTACCATTCCTAGACCGGCAAGGGAACTTGCTGTTCCAACAGGACAATGCACGTCCGCATGTATCCCGTGCCACCCAACGTGCTCTAGAAGGTGTAAGTCAACTACCCTGCCCAGCAAGATCTCCGGATCTGTCCCCCATTGAGCATGTTTGGGACTGGATGAAGCGTCGTCTCACGCGGTCTGCACGTCCAGCACGAACGCTGGTCCAACTGATTCGCCAGGTGGAAATGGCATGGCAAGCCGTTCCACAGGACTACATCCAGCATATCTACGATCGTCTCCATGGGAGAATAGCAGCCTGCATTGCTGCGAAAGGTGGATATACACTGTACTAGTGCCGACATTGTGCATGCTCTGTTGCCTGTGTCTATGTGCCTGTGGTTCTGTCAGTGTGATCATGTGATGTATCTGACCCCAGGAATGTGTCAATAAAGTTTCCCCTTCCTGGGACAATGAATTCACGGTGTTCTTATTTCAATTTCCAGGAGTGTATGTAGAACTGCTGGTAGATTTTGTTTACAATTAATAGGCAGTCGATGGGTAGGCAGTCTGAGCCAGTTTGTAAGGAATTGTCCACCACATGTGCTGGACAGTCAACACCTACTATATTACTCACTGTAATCTGTTGTAGTTTATAGAACAAATTGTTTTTTTCCTTCCCTCTGCTTACCACCAAAATCGGTCTTAGTGTGGTCTGCAGAAACTGCAATCACCTTTCCCTCAAGATCTTATTTCTTTAAAACCTCCAGCACATAATTCTGAAGTAAATCTGAAGTTTCTCCAGCTAAATTAACCAGTTCGAGCACTTTCACCGTGACGCCATTTTCAGGGTGAAAATACCTGATAAGGAGAGGAACCAATCCAGATGATTCGATGTATCGGTCATTACAGAAATGAATCGAGCACTTTTCAAGTCCATTTAAAACCTGCTGAGCTGCATACGGTGCAATAACATTTGAAATGATTGCATTAAATTTTGTGTGCACATGTGAATTTAGGATTGAAAAGTTTTTTAAAAACTGCTGTAGTACAGTCCATTGACTTAACGCTATGGTTATGCGTTGCACTGTGATATGCAAAAGTAGCTTCTTGTGCTGCCAACTGCCTATCCATTTCTGTTACTGATTTTAAGTTTACATTGTAGTCACTCATGCATTTATTTGCTCTTACGTTTTTTGCAACAGACCCTTCTTTCTTCCTACCGCAACGTACTTTTTTGGCCTCATCCGAATCCATAAATATGTTCTTTGCAAGTTTATTTGCACGGTCCATGCTAATATAACTAAGGTTGTGTTTCATTGCATGATACACAAACGATAAGTCACCCAGTGCAATTTTGTCGGATTCAGCACTACTGGGACTGTCACTTGGGCACTGAAAATAGCTGGACATCTTAGATGTGCCACTACCCCTAACTCTGCTTTTGTGTCCTTCGGTGTCGGCGTGCTCCCGACAGACTGTGCTACGCTGAAGTCGCGCTTGCAAAGGGTGCAATTTTACAGGATTAACCCACAAATGAGTTTCTTCCCATTTCTTCTGGTACGCGCAGAAGTACTTTTCCTCTCTTTTTATGTCGAGTTTTGGATTTTCCATTTCGCATAACTCGGAATAGGCGGAACGACAAACAAACAAGATAATCGCAACGTGACTCGCGACACCGTGTTTGTTTTGTGTCCCTACATATCGATGTAGATTGTGTATCGATAATACTGCGGCATATCGATTAATCGATGTTATAACTATCGTTTAGCAACGAGATTTGAAAAAACTGCGGCAGATTTAAATCTTAATCGATGTCATATTTTTCTCGTATCTCCCGTATAACGGGAGTATGCTTAATAATTCAGAAGAATACGGGAGTTCCCGTGTAACGGGGGAGAGTTGGCAAGCCTACTTCAGTCTTAGCCTTCTGTTCGTGCATTAATATCGGTGGGAGCACGACACTCATTAGTTTACGTCTTGTAATAGCCGGGCTTTATTGGTGTTTGTTCTTTTGCAAAGTTTCTTCGCACTGCTTGGAGAAAGCTGTAAGTTAAGCAAATCTTCTGTTTACTGTTTTTACGTGTTCGCTGATCATTTCTGCTCGTATGTAACTCCGAGCCCAGCTCACTTTAGCGTTGCGTAGGAATTAGTAGTACACATCACCAAGTAATGTTGCGAGCATTAGGCTATGAATATAGTGGACTACGATAGGAGGATGCAGACTGTGTGACATGAACGTTTGGCTCTATCCACGGAGTAGCGCCATAACTGAAGTGGTTAATTAAGGCGATCGATAGCGATAAGAGGGAAATACGGGTTCGAGTCCCATTGCAGCAAAAATTTTTACACGCCATGTTGGCCAGTAAATCTCTATCTAATACAGCTGATGACAAGGTATGCGTAGTCAGCGAGTTAATTTCGAAGTTAGACCGGTATTACATTATCAGATTCCTTTGTCAAAAATGTGATCAAATATCCGTCAAATATATTCGACAAAGATGTTTGATGTGGCGCTAAAAAGGGGTATTACACTGTCGTCATATTTTTCGTCAAAGTTCAAGATGGCTGACAACAACAGCTTGCTATTAACCGCAGCAGTTGCATGTACCACAGCTGCACTGTGTGCACATGCGGAAGAGAAGCGGGGGAAAAGAAGGAAACATACCTGGGTGAAGCCGTGGGCTTTACGACGACACGTTAAAAGCATTCAGCAAAACTTATTACTTGAGCTTGCAGTGGAGGATGTCAAGTCGTACATCAGTTACTTAAGAATGGATGAGCATACATTTCAGTATGTGCTCAGTGAAGTGTATTCTCATATCACAAAGCACAATACTCCCTTACGAACTGCTGTATCTGCAGAAGACAGGCACACTGTAACACTCCGATTCCTTGCTACAGGAGAGAGTTAGGTTAGGTTAGGTCTCCCATCTTCTTAATCTATTTTTGTATTCAGGGTGCCTCACGTTGTAAAGTGCCTCATCAGCTTCATACATCTCTACTAATTTTGTAGTTGACGGTACACACCAATAGTATTTAGCAGCAATGTTTATAAACACACTACAGATGACAGAACGCTGCAGCGATGCTAGCGCTCCACGTGGTAACATTTAACATTGCAGTGAACAGAAGACAAGCGACTTCGTTGGTCAACTGTACAGCGAGGCCCTAGATCTGATCAAATTTATTTGACGACAGACAAGATTTGACAAAGTTCCCTATTACACCATCAACTTTCTTTGACAAAGAAATTTGATAGTGTAAACTCGGCCTTACTTATGATTTCCGTTACGGCCGTTGAGAGCGAGTTCTCGACCCCCTCTCCCTCCCTTTCAGTAAACTGTCTGCGAATGACGCGTCATAATGTAACTAGAGCGGTAATCTCGTTCTTTTGAATCTCCCTCTTGAAGTTAAATTTGTGTGGCGTCGGACTTGTTTTCCAGGACTGGTGTGGAGCCTGTTGTGAGGCAGCTGGAGGCTCCAGCAGAGCGTCCCTGACCCAGGCAGCTGTAGCCCTGGCAGGGGGTGGGGGTCGGCCGTGAGAACAGCCACAGCCGGCTCCGCGCCAGGCCCAGACGCCGCTGCTTTTTTGTTTGCAGCGCATGCGCGCCACGGCGCGGCGCATGCGCGCGGCATCTGTGCGGCCGTGCGTGACGTCAGCCGTGGCGTCGCGGCGCGGCGCGGCGGTTGCTGGTACAGTGACCCCGTGGCCCGCCCAAGGCCAGCCGCCGCCTCAAGCCACGCCCAGCAGCAACTCATCCATCTTCCTACTCACTTCACGCCCCAATCTCTCCCTTTTTTTCTCTCACACTGGCGTCAAAAGAGCCGGACGCGAAATCGTCGATTGCCCTGCTTCGGCAAAGAAGAAAACAATCGTATCCGTTCTCGACGAAGTCTAAACGACGTCTGATGGTTAAACTATTTGGCGCACCCAGATTCAACGCTTTGCAGGATCCTCCGAGATGCTAAATCTCCGTACCTGTTACCAGTGATCATAAGGCTGTGATAGCAACTGTGACTACGGGTTTAACAAGGAATGTTGTGAAAAACAGGTACATACACCTGTGGTTAGCAAAAGTGACAGTATAAAAACTACAGAGCATCTGAATAGTCAACATCAAATATACAGTACTGATCACGAAGACGTGGAGCAAAACTAGAAAAAAAAACTCAGAAGCATCGTTCAATATGCCTCAGTACGTTCCGAGCAACGTCTTGAAGGATAAGTCATCAGATCTTCAAGAGAAGTGAAACTCAGCTACCAAAACATGAACGGAGCGAAATGAGAACAATGGTAGCAGGGTTCAGTGACTCGGAGCAAAATTTTGTCAGCCGATCTAGATACAAACCTTAAGCAGTTTTTTCTTACGTAAAATCAGTAAGCGATTCGAAATCCTGTGTTCATTCACCAGGTGGCCATACCGACACCGAAACAGAACACAGAAAAGGATGAAATACTTAATTCCGTCTTTCGATATTATTTCACCGCGGAAGATCGTAACACGGTTCCTCCTTACATTCAGGGTACGAATGTCGGAATGGCAGCCAACGAGATGACCGGTCGTGGAACAGAAAAGCAGCCAGAATCGCTTTGTAGCGGAAAGGCATCAGGTTCCGTAGCATTCTACAAAGGTAATGCGAAAGAATTTGCTCCTCTTCTAGAAGCAGTTTATCGTGGATCGCTGGAGCACGAAGAGTTCCTAGGGACTGGGAAAGAGCGGAGGGACGTAGACCAAATGCACATAATTATGGGGCTATATCGTTGACGTCAGTCTATCGTAGAATTAGACTGTGGAACATATTATATGTTAAAAAGTTATGACATTTTTGGAGAACTAAAATCTCCTCTCTAAAAATCAACATGGGTTCTGCAAACAGTGCGCCGGCCGTTATGGCCGAGCGGTTCTATGCGCTTCAGTCCGGAACCGCGCTGCTGCTACGGTCGCAGGTTCGAATCCTGCCTCGGGCATGCATGTGTGTGATGTCCTTAGGTTAGTTAGGTTTAAGTAGTTCTAAGTCTAGGGGACTGATGACCTCAGATGTAAAGTCCCATAATGCTCAGCGCCATTTTTTCCGCAAACACAAAACTTCAAAACTCAGCTCGCTCTGTTCCTCCACGAGATCCACAGCGCTGCAGGGATCGGCGCTGAGGTTGCTGTCGCGTTCCTCGACTTTAGGAAGTGATTTGACGCCTTCCCGCACTCGCGTTTACTGAAAAACATACCAGCTTACCGGACCAAATTTGAGACTGGGCTTAACACGACGCTCTTAACGGAACAAAATGGGGAGTTGCAAATGTAATTTCCTGGGTACCTCAAGAAAGTGTGGTAGAAACTTTACTGTTCACAGTTCGTGTAAATGATCTACTAGGAGGTGTCGGAAGCTCTTTAAGATCGCTCGCGGATGGTGCGGTTGTCTGTAGGAAAGTAGTAACCCCAGGAGGCAGTATCGATTTGAAGAAAGACCTGCAAAGAATTGATGAATGGTGCAGGTTGTAGCAGTTGGCCCTGAATGTAAATAAATGTAACACATTACGCATACATAGAAAAATAAATTGACTAGTGCACAACTACAATATTGATGACATATTGCTGGGAACAGCAACGACCGTAAAATATCTAGAAGTATCTATCGGGAGCGACCTTAAGTGGAATGACGACGTAAAAGAGATGATAGGAAAATCAGGTGCCAGACTGAGAGTCATAGAAAGAATCTTAAGGAAATGTAACTCATCCACGAAGACAGTGGCTTACAAGGTGGTGCTTCGACAGATTCTTCATCATTGCTCATCAATCTCGGATCCTTACGGCGTGGAGAGATGGCTGAGAGAGAGAAGGTCCAATGGATTGCAGCACAAATTTTTAAATGTCACTATTGGCCAGTAAATCTCTACCTAATATAGCTGATGACAAGGTATACGTAATCAGGGAGTTAATTTCGAAGTCAGCGTGAGACACTGAACAAATTCCAGTGGCAGACGTTACAAGAGAGCCGTTGTGCATCGCGGAGATGATGGTGTTTGGTTTATGAGGCCCTCAACTGAGCGGTCATCAGCGCCCAAACAAAGTCCCAATTTTTACACAGTCCAATTTTTTTTACACAGTCCAATTTTTTTTACACAGTCGAGGCACTGTCACCAATGATGATGATGAAATGATGAGAACAACACAAACACCCAGTCCCCGGGCACAGAAGATCCCCAACCCGACCGGGAATCGAACCGGGGACCCCGCGATCCAGACGGAGCAACGCCAGCCACTAGACCGCGAGGTACGGACGCAGGGCGGAGAGGTTTACTATTGAAATTTCGAGAGAGCACTTTCCGGGAAGAGTCAATAAAACTCTCTCTCCTTCATACATCTCGCGAAGTGATCACGATGACGGAATTCGGAGAACCAGAGCTAATACAAAGCGTTACCTACAATTATTCTTGCTACACGCCTTTCGCGAGAGGAACATGGGATGGCGCGGGGGGGACGGCAGGGGGGGGGGGGGACGGGAAGGGAGTGGGGGGAGGGGAGATCAGTTAGTGGTACCAGGAGCATCCTCCACCACATCCCGTTAGGTGGCTTGTGGAATATGATGTCTATGTAGATATACGTTTCTCAGTGGAGTCACGAGTCCGTAGAAAGAGGTGTGGGCGACTAGTTCTGCAAGGTTCGCAGGAGAGCTTCTGTAAAGTTTGAAAGGTAGGAGACGAGGTACTGGCAGAAGTAAGGCTGTGAGTACCGGGCGTGAGTCGTGCTTGGGTAGCTCAGTTGGTGGAGCACTTGCCCGCGAAAGGCAAAGGTCCCGAGTTCGAGTCTCGGTCCGGCACACAGTTTTAATCTGCCAGGAAGTTTCATATCAGCGCACACTCCGCTACAGAGTGAAAATCTCATTCTAGAGTTAAGGCTGCTAGATGTCCAGCCTCAGCCGGATATGTGTTGCTTTGCGTCCGGCCAAATGTATTCAAGACCGACCTTTCCGGTTTTGGATAGGCTTTTTAGCGATGAAGCAGGGAACGCAGAACTAAAGGGCATCTCGGAGTTAATGACACGTAAGCGCAAGGAAGAAGTGTAAGAAGGAATAAGGAGGTAACAGTACCACTGGGATATATAAGTAAACGAATTATTGAAGCTGGCGGAATATTGCTTTGCAGTTCCAGGTTACAATGCCAATTTCGAAAAGGTGTTCTCTTTCATAAACGACATGTGGACGAAGGAACGCAATAAACTGTAAGCTTACAGAGTCACAAAGATAATCCTATTGCATAACCTCAAATTACCGTGTGAAGAGCTGCAGAAAACGTTTTCCAAGAAAAAATACCGCTCCTGATAAACGGAATTCAAATGACAGACATTAATACTTACTTACAGGTTATTAATATTTCTTTGTAATTCTAACTGAAATGGCATTGAGTATCTTTTCTTTTCCATCCCAGCAGGATAGATGTCTACTGAAGAAACTGTAGTTTATTTTGATATAAGATCATCTTGGGCAGAAAACTGGGGAATTAAGAAGATTGATCACTTGGCTGCTATGCCGTCCCAAGGGCCCCGATTTCGATTCCCGGCTGGGTCGGGGATTTCCTGCGGTCAGGCTCTGGCTGTTGTGGTGTCATCATCATCTTTTCATACCCATATGGTGCGCAGATTACCCAACATGGCGCCGAATGTAGTGAGAGCTGCACCGAGGCGGCCGGACCTGACCCGTAAGGGGCCTCACGGCCAGTGGCGCCAAAGGCGCATTTCCGTTTTTCACTTGGTTGCTATGATATTCGCCAAATTTGTTAGCTGATTTTTTTTAGTTTAATTGCGTTTAAGGTTGATATCGCAAAAGAGCATAACTCATAGTTAATAAACTATTCAAAGGAGTGATGTGACCCTGTTTCTGTTTTAAACAGGCAGCCTGGCTTTTAGGGCAGAAGGTGTGAAGATATGTAGACAGGCAGACTGCGGCCCTGCGGTCAGCAACGCCTATGTAAGACCAAAAGAGTCTGGCGCAGTTGTTGGCTCCGTTACTGCTGCTACAATGGAAGGTTATCTAGAGTGTCAACGTTATAGTCGGCGCACAAGCCGTGTAACACAGCATCTCCGAGGTAGCGATGAAGTGGGGATCTTCCCGTACGACCACTTCACGACTGTAGCCTGAATATCAGGAATCCGGTAAAACATGAAATCTCCGAAAACGTTGCTGCCGGAAAAATATCCTGCAACAACGGGAGCAACGACGACTGAAGAGAATCATTCAACGTGACAGAAGTGCAGCCCTTCCGTAAATTGCCGCAGATTTCAATCATAGGCCATCGACAAGCGTCAGCGTGCCAACCATTCAACGAGACATCATCGATATGGGCTTTCGGAGCCAAAGGCCAATTCGTGTATCCTTGATGACTGTACAACACGAAGCCTGACGCCTCGGTTGGGCCAGTCAGCACCGACATTGGACTGTTGATGACTGGAA
Source organism: Schistocerca americana (assembly GCF_021461395.2). NCBI lineage: Eukaryota > Metazoa > Arthropoda > Insecta > Orthoptera > Acrididae > Schistocerca > Schistocerca americana. The sequence goes on from NC_060127.1 coordinate 203,059,267, forward strand.
ACATACTGCCTGGTTGGACGAGTCTCGTTTCAAATCGTATCGAGCCGACGGACGTGTACGGGTATGGAGACAACCTTATGAATCCATGGACTCTGCTTGTCAGCAGGGGACTGTTCAAAGTGGGGGAGGCTCCGTAATGGTGTGGGGCGTGTGGAATTGGAGTGTTATGGGAGCCCTGATACGTCTAGATACCTCTCTGACAGGCGACACGTACGTAAGAAGAAAGGATATTCGCGTTAGATACGTTTTATTGAAGTGGTGCTTGTGGAGTTGTTAATGGATGGGGAAGACGCCTTAGATCAAAATCACTGTCTAGGCAAACAGCGTACGACATACGTGACATCATATTTTGTTAGAACAACCAGTAAATCAACTTGGTGTGAGTGTTTGGGAGGGAGGGGGGGGGGTAATATCATCATTTGGGGTACTGCTGGAGCTATATTTTTTTGGAGGAAGAGTGACAGGACATAACTATCTGGATATGTTTCAGAATTACGTGGTGCCAGGACATGGCGTGTGCTGGAAACGTTCAACAAGTTTACTTTCAACACGATGGTGCTCCACCACATTACCTGTATGCCACCGTTGCCCGCGGTTGTTTAAGGGGAATTCTCCAGAGACAAGTGACTGGACTGAGGGCAGATATTGACATGCCTCCGCGTGCACGGGACATCACGCCCATGGATTTTCTCCCATGCGGTGTCATCACGGGCTCTGTTTATCCTCAGAAGCCTCAGACCATTGCTGAACTAAAAGACCATATACACGGCGCATTTCATGATTTGGACATTGACTCTACACTAAGCCACAGAGTATGTAACCGTCATCCAAAAACACTTCAAAGATGTATTCAAAAAATGGTTCAAATGGCTCTGAGCACTATGGGACTTAACTTCTGAGGTCATCAGTCCCCTAGAACTTAGAACTACTTAAACCTAACCAACCTAAGGACATCACACACACCCATGCCCGAGGCAGGATTCGAACCTGCGACCGTAGTGGTCGCGCGGTTCCAGACTGTAGCGCGTAGAACCGCTCGGCCGCCCTGGCCGGCAAAGATGTATTGATGAAGACGGGAAACAGTTTGAACATAAAAAGTAATTGTAGGTTCTGTTTGTATTTGTAATGAAATACAAATCCAATCTTTTGCTTAAATCAGTGCCCAATGTCCCGTGACTTTTGCGCCACCCTTTATAATAAATGAATTAGTTGTTCAGCCAACCAAAATGCTGTTACCTCCTCTCCACGAAACCTTCCATTAATGAAACAGTTCACTAAAGCACTTGAAAAAGATGGCGATCTTTCCCTGTAATTGCTAGACAAGATTTCCAAAAGTATGTTATGAGAGGATTTATGCGAGGGCGCAGATCAGAACTTTAATAAAAAAACAATTTGTTTGAAAGTTCAATGAATGTAGTGGAAAAATAGGCTTGAATTTCGTTTCAATAAGTAGTGGCCAACGTTTTGGTCAATAACAAGCGTGGAAATTACAAAACAATCGTTAAAACAATGTTGCACAGTTTCATGAAATTGGGATATAACGTGAATGTCAAGGTTCACATTCTACACTCGCATACAAATTACTTCCTGCGAAACCTGGCGATATTGGTGAAGAACAAGGAGAATGGTTCCACCAGGACATCAAGGAGATGGGGAAGAGATACCGGCGAATATGGATACAGACGTCTTGGCAGACTACTGTTTCATGCTATGCTATGCATTGATGAAGCGAGATGACCAAGGAAATTGGAAATTTGTCGTAAGCCCTATGGGACCAAAGACCAAAATGCTGAGGTCATCGGTCCCTAAGCTTACGCACTACTTAATCTAACTTAAACAAACTTACGCTAAGGACATCACACACAGCCATGCCCGAGGGAGGACTCGAACCTCCTGCGAGAGCAGCCGCGCGAGCCGTGACATGGCCCCCCAGACCGCACGGCTACCCCGTGCGGCGATGACCAAGTAAGAGTAGTTTCGGCTCGTGTCGGAAAGAAATCAAAGCTGTGAAATTAGCGAAGGGAAATTCACTTGTCATACATCTGTAGCGTTTTTGTATTAATTATCAGTTTTTTTAAGTGAACATAGGTATCATAGGTATACTATTGTCTATGCTAACACAGTGTGTAGTGATTGTATACAGGGTTACAAAATAACTAATCTATTTTTAATGCAATTGGAAAAATCCATTGCTATAGAAAGAATTAATTCCAGCCAAAACTTCAGACGTGATCTGTACAAAAATCTGACGTGTTAGAGGAAAATTTTAAATCAGATTTGAAGTCAGAATGAAAAATACTTTTAACATGAGTCATAAAAAATTGTTCCAAAAGCTTTAAAATGCAGCATAGTGTTACTGATGAATCTAAAAATTTAAAATGCTTTCGTAATCTATTCACTGGGAGGTTTAATACAGTAAGTGAAGTATTGAAACTGGAAACTGTGTCTTCAGGCAGTGTAGCTCAAGGCGCGCAAATTAACCTGACTACATGCCTCCACATCGTGTCCCCCTCCTCCTCTGTATTCATCCAAGGGAGGAAGGAAGGAAGCCTGGGTTTAACACTCCGTCGAAATCGAGGTCGTCAGAGACGGAGTACATGCTCGGATTGTGTCAAGGATGGGGAAGAGAATCGGCCGTGCCCTGTAGGAGGAACCACCCCGGCATTTGCCTGGTGCGATTCAGGGAAATCACGGAAGACCTAAATCTGGATGGCCGGACGCGGGTTTGAACCGTCGTCCTCCCGAATGCGATTCCAGTGTGCAACTCACTCAATATATAAAGACTGGAAAGTAGCACAGGTTACACCAATATTAACTAACCTCAATTTGCAGTAGGATTTTGGAGCATATACTGTACTCGAACGTTATGAATCACCCTGAAGAAAATGACTTATTGGTACATAACCGACACGGATTCAGAAAATATCGTTCTTGTACAACACAGCTAGCTCTTTATTCCCATGAAGTAATGAGTACTGTCGACAAGGGATCTGATCGATTCCATACTCGTAGATTTCCAGAAGGCTTTTGATACCGTTCCTCACAAGCGACTATTAATCAAATTGCGTGCATACCGAGTATCGTCTCAGTTGTGTGACTGGATTCGTGATTTCCTCTCAGAGAGGTCACAGTTCGTAGTGATAGATGGTGAATCATCGAGCAGAACAGAAGTGATATCTGGCGCTCCGCAAGGTAGTGTCATAGGCCCTCTGTTTTTCCTGATTTACATAAATGATCTAGGTGATAATCTGAGCAGCCCACTTAGATTGTTTGCAGATGACGCTGTAATTTAGTGTCTAATAAAATCATCAGACGATCAATTCCAATTACGAAATAATCTAAAGAGAATTTCTGTATGGTGCGAAAAGTGGCAATCGGCGCTAAACAAAGAAAAGTGTGAGGTCATCCACATGGGTACTAAAAGAAATCCGATAAATTTTGGGTATACGATAAATCGCACAAATCTAAGGGCTGTCAATTCTACTAAATACCTAGGAATTACGATTACGAGCAACTTAACTTGGAAAGACCACATAGATAATATTGTGCGGAAGGCGAAACAAAGACTGCGCTTTATTGTCAGAACACTCAGAAGAAGCGAGAAACCCACTAAAGAGACAGCCTACATTACACTTGTCCGTCCTCTGCTGGAATATTGCTGCGTGGTGCGGGATCCTTACCAGGTAGGATTGACGGAGGACATCGAAAAAGTTCAACGAAGGGCAGCTCGTTTCGTGTTATCGCGCAATAGGGGTGACAATGTCAGTGATATGATACGCGAGCTGGGGTGGCAGTCACTGAAACAAAGGTGGTTTTCTTTGGGGCGAGATCTGTTTTCGAAATTTCAATCAGCAGCTTTCTCTTCCGAATGCGTAAATATTTTGTTGAGACACACCTACGTAGGGAGAAATGATCATCATAATAATATAAGAGAAATCAGAGCCCGGACGGAAAGATGTAGGTGTTCCTTTTTCCCAAGCGCCATTCGAGAGTGGAATGGTAGAGAAGTAGTATGAAAATGGTTCGATGAACCCTCTGCCAGGCACTTGAGTGTGAATTGCAGAGTAACCATGTACATGTAGATGTAGATCCAGTAATTGAGAAGGAAGGCACTTAGCAACTTTCAACAAATTTGACACACAATTTCCAACCTTTTCGAGACTTTTTCTCGCTGAAACTCTGTTCCCCCCCCCCCCCCCCCCCCCCGACCATAAAATAATGAAAGGAAGAACGTTTATCGCATACAAAATTTTCGCTGTTCGCACGGTAAAACATCGGTGCGGGGCATGACATTTTAATTTATTACTTCCTTACTGCTAACTGTTTTCGCAGGCAGTGTGCGTTCATACCAATGAATATATTTGTAAATTGTACCATTGCAGGAGAGTTTGTTTAGGAGATATGACATCGTAAACATTGAGATGCTGCAAGAGTCGCAGGTTCGAATCCTGCCTCGGGCACGGATGTGTGTGAGGTCTTTAGGTTAGTTAGGTTTAAGTAGTTCTAAGTTCTAGGGGACTGATGACCTCAGCAGTTAAGTCCCATAGCGCTCAGAGCCATTTGAATCGTTGAGATGCGTGAAAAACTAGCTTTTCTTAAAAGTAAGCGTAAGTTACTTGTGAAGTAATAAGACTTTTGAAAACGTTTTATACGTGGGAGTCCGCTGTGTTACAGAATCGGTGGCTTGGTCAGAGGAGGAGTGGGGGAGGGGGGAGGGGGGAGGGGATACCACATCGGAAGATCCCAAGTCCTGCGCCTCCGCTAGACGGCGATATCAGCATACTGTTTGCGGCAGGCGTGAAAACTATTTTATTTATCGCCTCACGCACGTAAAAAACCTTTCCCAGTCTGTGCTGGGACCGCCCGCAACAGGCGCGTGAAATGCGAGGAGCCTGTTTGGTTAAATAGCTGGCCGCCATTCCGGTTAGACGAGATCGCTGCCGCTTGGGAAGCCAGGTACCCCGCGCCGTAAGTGTCTGCCCATAACGACCCGCTCGTGCCGTCGGATTTCGCACGCCTGTTACCGGACCGCCAATCGCAGCTCGCGACAGCCTCGGCATTCTCACGCATCCTTTGAAACTTCGAGATGAGGACGTGGCTGTAGATTTGCCGTGCTCTCGTGTGTCGCTCGCCAAGCATGGCGTTGTGCAGAGGTACAATCATAGGAGAATGTAATTCACCCACGAGATAAGGCCATTACAAAAGACACGTTCTTGAGTATTGCAGGTTAGTTTCGGGTCCTCAGCAACTAGGATTTATAAACCAGACAGAGAAGATCCGAAGAAGAGCAACACGTTCCGCCGCGAGCATGATAAGTAAGTTCAAGAGCGTCATGCAGAACGTATATATACATAAAACACTGCAGAGACACATGCAGCAGGAAATGCGTTGTGTATCAGTTTATGACTGAATTCTGAAAGCAGGATCAGACAACACACGCTATCTGTCAAAAATATCCAGACAAAACAAACCTATGCAATGCGGAAACGACCACTAGATGTTATACTTCTTTTGCAATTTTCGATAAATATTTCAAGTTGATCTTTTGAAATTGTAGAAGAACATAAGTTTACTTTCACTGCGTGAAGGAGTCTTACTACTTCTTGAGCTTCTATTTCGTCCAGTCTCTGTCTTTCACTGTGTGGAGCAGGTATAGGTGAGGGGTGGCGGTGCGAATAGAATATCAAGATATCCGATGTGAAGAAATAGCACACCAGCTGAGCTAAATGGCAATTTTAACGCTACTAATGTACTATTTCGTCACATCGACATTCTTCAAAAACAGATGCTAAAATAAATGTAAATGTCGTGTGAGTAGGACCTGACGTCGGGTAGACCGTTCGCCTGGTGCAGGTCTTCCGATTTGACGCCACTTCGGCGGCTTGGGAGTCGATGGGGATGAAATGATGATGATTAGGACAACACAACACCCAGTCCCTGAGCAGAGAAAATCTCCGACGCAGCCGGGAATCGAATCCTGGTCCTTAGGATTGACATTCTGTCGCGCTGACCACATTTTTTTTCTTCCTCGGTTTGTTCATCTACATCTACATTTATACTCCGCAAGCCACCCAACGGTGTGCGGCGGAGGGCACTTTACGTGCCACTGTCATTACCTCCGTTTCCTGTTGCTGTCGCGTACGCTTCGCGGGAAAGCCTCCGTGCGCCCTCGAATCACTCTAATTTTACATTCGTGATATCCTCGGGAGGTATAAGTAGGGGGAAGCAATATATTCGATACCTCATCCAGAAACGCACCCTGTCGAAACCTGGACAGCAAGCTACACCGCGATGCAGAGCGCCTCTCTTGCAGAGTCTGCCACTCGAGTTTGCTAAACATCTCTGTAACGCTATCACGCTTACCAAATAACCCTGTGACGAAACGCGCCGCTCTTCTTTGGATTTTCTCTATCTCCTCTGTCAACCCGACCTGGTACAGATCCCACACTGATGAGCAATACTCAAGTGTAGGCCGAACGAGTGTTTTGTAAGCCACCTCCTTTGTTGATGGACTACATTTTCTAAGGACTCTCCCAATGAATCTCAACCTGGCACCCGCCTTACCAACAATTAATTTCATATGATCATTCCACTTCAAATCCTTCCGCACGCATACTCCCAGATATTTTACAGAAGTAACTGCTACCAGTGTTTGTTCCGCTATCATATAACCATACAATAAAGGATCGTTGTGTTTGGTCGTTGCGGACGTCACATGACATCCGTTCAAGTTCGTTTGTTGATCCTTCCACTCAGTTTTTTTGTTACAGAGACCAACCGGCTCTCTGACCGAGCACGGTGAGTTACCGTGCCGGCTCCACTCAGCTACCGGGGGCGTACAATCAGATGCTGAGCATGATGAACATTTTAAGACTGGTCTTTACGGTGGGCGGAGACAAATGACGGGGAATGATGACGTAATGGCGCTCGGCGCTACCAACAGAAGCTGCAACGTTTAGCTTCACCACGCAATTTTGACAATACAGCTTCTAGGTCGCCGGTGCTGGCAGAAATGAAAAGACAGGGAAGTCGACATGAAGGGTTCGGGACAAATGCGATACGTGACGAGACCGAACGACGGGCCCCATCGCGCAGCTTTTATTGTGCCACTTACATGCGGTTACCATTCTTAGCACTGTGGCTATGTCCGAGCGTAAATGTGCATCGTTTTCATTTCAGTTCTTGCACAAAGGGGAATAAGCAGGACGCTAGCTTGTTGATGTACAGAATATCTAATAATAAATCAATACTTAAACATACAGCTTTACAGCAGGCATTGTAGACTCAAGGGCCACAGAAACAGGTACAGGCATGCGTGTTCAAATAAAGAGGTATCTAAACAGGCAGAATACGGTGCTGCGGTCGGCAGGGCCTACATAAGACGGGTTGTTAGATCAGTTACTGCTGCTGTAGTGGCAGATTTGAGTGAGTCTGAACGTGGTGTTGCAGTCGGCGCACGGACGATGGGACACAGCATCTCCGAGGTAGCGATGAAGTGGGGATTTCCGCTTACGACTATTTCACGGGTGTACCGTCAGTATCAGGAATCCGGTAAAACATCAAAGCTCCGACATCACTGCCGCCGGAAAAAGATCCTGCAAGAACGGGAGCAACGACCACTGAAAATAATCGTTCAACGTGACAAAAGTGCACTTCTTCCGCAGATTGCTGCAGATTTCAGTGCTGGGCCGTCAACAAGTGTCAGCGTGCGAACCATTCAACGAAGCATCATTGATATCGGCTTTCGGAGCAGAGGGCCCACTCGTATAGCCTTGGTGACTGCACGACACAAAGCTTTACGCCTCGCCTGGGTCCGTCAACACCGACACTGGACTGTTGAACACGTTGCCTGGTCGGACGAGTCTCGTTTCAAAATATATCGAGCAGACGGACGTGTACGGGTATGGAGACAACCTCATGAATCCCGCATGTCAGCAGGGGACTCTTCAAGCTGGTCGAGGCTCTGTAGTGTTAGTTGGAGCGACGTGGGACCCCTGATACGTCTAGATACGACTCTGACAGTTGACACATACGTAAGCATCCTGTCTAATCACCTCCTTCCATTCATGTCCATCGTGCATTCCCACGGACTTTAGCAGTTCCAGCATGACAATGCGACACTCCATGCGTCCACAATTGCTACAGAGTGGCTCCAGGTACACTCTTCTGAGTTTAAACACTTCCGTTGGCCACCAAACTCCCCAGACATGAACATTATTGAGCATATCTGGGATGCCTTGCAACGTGCTGTTCAGAAGAGATCTCCACCCCCTCGTACTCTTACGGATTTGTGGACAGCCCTGCAGGGTTCATGGTGTCAGTTCCCTGCAGCACTACGTCAGACATTGAATGTAACTCCACCTTCTGGTGGAGTAAGGGACTACATCTGTCCAATGTTCAATGAAAACAATACCAATCGCCATTATATAGGTTTCTTCCTAGGCAACCAGTTTCGACGTTACACTACGTCAACTTCAGGCAAAAACTGCTCCAATCCAGTAAACTTGGTGTTACAAATATAGCAGTGCCTTTACCTGGTCTCGTAATAGCTATTACGGGCATACGTCCTCGTTGGACAACAGTCAGCAACTGATTGTTGTTATTTGTTAATGAACATTGTTGTGTTTTGTTTCAGGATTTCTGAGATCACTTGATCGTCCGTAGCATCAATTTACGGTGAATGACGAGATGGCAGGGAAGTTGACTTTACAACAGACGCAGGTCGCTTTCCGGTTTGAAGCGTGGCGATCTGTAACCTTTGTTCAGCGTTCGTGGCGGGGTGTTCATGGCCCTCATGGCACATTTGATGTTAAAACCAATAGTAATCGTCTCTCCAAGCTAATGACAACTGGCTCACTGCGGATAAACCACGCGGAAGATAACCTTCGGTGGCACGATCTCGCCGGCCGCGGTGGTCTAGCGGTTCTGGCGCTGCAGTCCGGAACCGCAGGACTGCTACGGTCGCAGGTTCGAATCCTGCCTCGGGCATGGGTGTGTGTGATGTCCTTAGGTTAGTTAGGTTTAAGTAGTTCTAAGTTCTAGGGGACTTATGACCTAAGATGTTGAGTCCCATAGTGCTCAGAGCCATTTTTTTGGCACGATCTCCAGGAAATGCAGCAGCGGTGAGGGACATGTTGACACACAGTCCTGGTAAATCAGTGCGCCAGGCAGCTCGTGAGGGTGGAACTGGCAGGCACACGATGCGTGTTGTAGTGAAGCAGGACCTGATGTGGAAACCCAGTATGTTGAGGAGTTGGCGTTGGAAGATTGGGACAAGCGGATGGAATATGAGAAATTCTGCTGTCATGGCGTAGCGACTGACCGGATTTGTTCAAGGACATTATTTGGAGCGGTGACGTGGTGTTTCACTTCGAGGGATTCGTCAGTCGACACAGCTACTATAGTTGTGCAGAAAGAAAACCAGGAATGACAACTGAAAAATCACAAAGTCGACGAAATTGACAGTCTGGTGCAGTATGACTGCGGATAGTGTTTTTGGTCCACTCATATAGCGAGACACTATGAACAGCTTCACAAGCTGCGACATCGTCGCGAAGATACAGTGACCCGTATATGTAATGAGTTTCCTTTAATTTACGTCTATGGTCACAAACATTTTGTTAACAGATTACCGGTTTCGGTCTTTAATGACCATCATCCTAATGTACTGCGACCGTAGTGGCATCAGATGTTAAATGCGGACTCAGCACCAGCATCGTCAAATACATATGTGATGTTATTTATATGTATTTGACGACTCTGGAGCTGATTCCGCATTTAACATCTGACGATGCCACTATGGCTGCAGTACATTAGGACTTTGTTTCTATTAAACAGATCTGATGATGGTCATTAAAGACCGAAACCGGTAATCTGTTAACAAAAAGTTTGTGAGCATAGACGTAAATTAAATGAAACTTATTACCATGAACAGCGACCAGTATCGCCCGATGCTAAATAGATACGTGTGGCCGCTTATATGACAGTGGGGGAATTGTTGCGGATATCCTTTTTGAGCAAGTTGGAGCACCACCTCATATGGCCCGCATCGTTCGTGACTGGCTGGACGAACACTTTCCAGGACGTCTGCTGGGACGGCGAGGAGCCCAAGAATGGCGTCCGAGAGCTCCCGAACTCACCCTTGTGACTTTTTCTTGAGGCGTTGGGCCAAAGATGAGGCGTGCGGAACAAACCACCACACTCTGGACGAGCTATGGGAGAAGACCACAGTTGTCTGTGACTTTCTCGCAGAAATCAGTCGATGACATTCCTATACGCTTACATCTTTTGGTCGACAACGGAGGAACATATGTGGAATTGTCGTGTAGTACAGATGTTCTCTTCGTCCTGAGATCCGACTACAAGTTGTCACGCGTCCAAGTATTGAATAATACAAAGAATTATGGACGTTTGAAACTAAGGATCGACTCCTCACCACCTTGCACACTACTGGCCATTAAAATTAATACACTACGGAGATGACGTGCTACAGACTCGAAATTTAACCGACAGGAAGAAGTTGCTGTGATATGGAAATGATTCGCTTTTGATAACTGGGTGTTGTGTGCTGTCCTTACGTTAGTTAGGTTTAAGTAGTTCTAAGTTCTAGGGGACTGATGACCATAGATGTTAAGTCCCATAGTGGTCAGAGCCATTTGATTAGCTTTTCAGAGGATTCACACAAGGTTGGCGCCATCCTGAAATGAGGAAAGTTTCCAACCGATTTCTCATACAAAAACAGCAGCTGACCGGTGTTGCCTGGTGAAACGTTGTTGTGATGCCTCGCGTAAGGAGGAGAAATGCGTACCGTCACGTTTCCGACTTTGATAAAGGTCGGATTGTAGCCTATCTCGATTGCGGTTTATCGTATCGCGACATAGCTGCTCGCGTTGGTCGAGATCCAATGACTGTTAGCAGAATATCGAATCGGTGGGTTCAGGAGGGTAATACGGAACGCCGTGCTGGACCCCAACGGCCTCGTATCACTAGCAGTCGAGATGACAGGCACCTTATCCGCACGGATGTAACGGATTGTGCAGCCACGTCTCGATCCCCGAGTCAACAGATGGGGACGTTTGCAAGACAACAACCATCTGCACGAACAGTTCGACGACGTTTGCAGCAGCACAGACTATCAGCTCGGAGACCACGGCTGCGGTTACGCTTGACGCTCCATCACAGACAGGAGCGCCTGCGATGGTGTACTCGACGACGAACCTAGGTGCACGAATGGCAAGACGTCATTTTTTCGAATCAATGCAGGTTCATTTTACAGCATGAAGATGGTCGCATCCGTGTTTGGCGACATCGCGGTGAACGCACATTGGAAGCGTGTATTCGTTATTGCCGTACTGGCGTATCACCCGGCGTGATGATATGGTGTGCCATTGGTTACACGTCTCGGTCATCTCTTGTTCGTATTGATGGCACTTTGAACAGTGGACTTACATTTCAGATGTGTTACGACCCGTGGCTCTACCCTTCATTCGATCCCTGCGAAACGCTACATTTCAGCAGGATAATGCACGACCACATGTTGCAGGTCCTGTACAGGCCTTTCTGGATACAGAAAATGTTCGACTGCTGCCCTGGTCAGCACATTCTCCAGATCTTCCACCAAATGAAAAGTCTGGTCAATGGTGGCGGAGCAAATGGCTCGTCACAATACGCCAGTCACTACTCTTGATGACTGCGGTATCGTGTTGAAGCTGCATGGACAGCTGTACCTGTACACGCCATCCGAGTTCTGTTTGACTCAATGCCCAGGCGTATCAAGGTCGTTATTACGGCCAGAGGTGGTTGTTCTGAGTACTGGGTCTCAGGATCCTTGCACCCAAATTGCGTGAAAATGTAATCACATGTCAGTTCTAGTATAATATATTTGTCCAATGAATACCCGTTTATCATCTGCATTTCTTCTCGGTGTAGTAATTGTAATGGCCAGTAGTGCGGATTCCAGCGTGTGTTCTAGGGAGGTGTCGGCTGTACCGTATGCGCCCCACAGCCTGTGTGGCCTGCAGGAGTAGCGCGTGCAGAGCACGGCTGGCGACGCGCCGGCAGTGTGTGCTCAGCCCCGAGGCTGCGCTGGCACGCGATGCGCCTGCGGGGCAGAGGCGGCGGCGGCGGCGGCGGCCTTGCCGGCGTTCATTCATCCTGCGCGGCTCCCAAGGCCTCGGGAGGAGGGGGCGTGCGCGCGCCCTGCTTGCCGAGCAGCCGCAGGCGGCCGGCGAAACGACAAGTGGACGCGCGGTGAGCCCAGAGCTAGAACCAGCGCGGCGGACCGTGACGCTCCGTAGAGACTAGCACAGGAAACCATTCAGCAGAAATCTCACGACACACTGAAACCACTAACTGACCGTACACAGGGGTTGCACCTCTCTACCGCACACTCCAAACCTACAAAACGTTCACCGACCCTGTCCTCTGCTACGCCAACGTTGCTGCATAGCTAGTCCACCAACACTACATCCAAATCCGTGTAGCTTTTTGCAACCGTTTGGCTTCCCCCACGCGGATTCCTTACCACCTCATCTAAGTTCCACCCCTGCTCATCGACACTGAGCAGCTCTGCATATGCTAGTCCGCAAACTACACTGAAGAGCCAAAGAAACTGGTTGTTGTTGTTGTTGTGGTCTTCAGTCCTGAGACTGGTTTGATGCAGCTCTCCATGCTACTCTATCCTGTGCAAGCTTCTTCATCTCCCAGTACCTACTGCAACCTACATCCTTCTGAATCTGCTTAGTGTATTCATCTCTTGTTCTCCCTCTACGATTTTTACCCTCCACGCTGCCCTCCAATGCTAAATTTGTGATCCCTTGATGCCTCAAAACGTGTCCTACCAACCGATCCCTTCTTCTAGTCAAGTTGTGCCACAAACTCCTCTTCTCCCCAATCCTATTCAATACCTCCTCATTAGTTACGTGATCTACCCACCTTATCTTCAGCATTCTTCTGTAGCACCACATTTCGAAAGCTTCTATTCTCTTCTTGTCCAAACTAGCTATCGTCCATGTTTCACTTCCATACATGGCTACACTCTCTACAAATACTTTCAGAAACGACATCCTGACACTTAAATCTATACTCGATGTTAACAAATTTCTCTTCTTCAGAAACGATTTCCTTGCCATTGCCAGTCTACATTTTATATCCTCTCTACTTCGACCATCATCAGTTATTTTACTCCCTAAATAGCAAAACTCCTTTACTACTTTAAGTGCCTCATTTCCTAGTCTAATTCCCTCAGCATCACCCGATTTAATTTGACTACATTCCATTATCCTTGTTTTGCTTTTGTTGATGTTCATCTTATATCCTCCTTTCAAGACACTGTCCATTCCGTTCAACTGCTCTTCCAAGTCCTTGCTGTCTCTGACAGAATTTTAATGTCATCGGCGAACCTTAAAGTTTTTACTTCTTCTCCATGAATTTTAATACCTACTCCGAATTTTTCTTTTGTTTCCTTTACTGCTTGCTCAATATACAGATTGGATAACATCGGGGACAGGCTACAACCCTGTCTCACTCCCTTCCCAACCACTGCTTCCCTTTCATGCCGCTCGACTCTTATAACTGCCATCTGGTTTCTGTACAAATTGTAAATAGCCTTTCGCTCTCTGTATTTTACCCCTGCCACCTTCAGAATTTGAAAGAGAGTATTCCAGTTAACATTGTCAAAAGCTTTCTCTAAGTCTACAAATGCTAGAAACGTAGGTTTGCCTTTTCTTAATCTTTCTTCTAAGATAAGTCGTAAGGTTAGTATTGCCTCACGTGTTCCACCATTTCTACGGAATCCAAACTGATCTTCCCCGAGGTCCGCTTCAACCAGTTTTTCCATTCGTCTGTAAAGAATTCGCGTTAGTATTTTGCAGCTGTGACTTGTTAAACTGATAGTTCGGTAATTTTCACATCTGTCAACACCTGCTTTCTTTGGGATTGGAATTATTATATTCTTATTGAAGTCTGAGGGTATTTCGCCTGTCTCTTACATCTTGCTCACCAGATGGTAGAGTTTTGTCATGACTGGCTCTCCCAAGGCCATCAGTAGTTCTAATGCAATGTTGTCTATTCCCGGGGCCTTGTTTCGACTCAGGTCTTTCAGTGCTCTGTCAAACTCTTCACGCAGTATCTTATCTCTCATTTCGTCTTCATCTACATCCTCTTCCATTTCCATAATATTGTCCTCAAGTACATCGCCCTTGTATAAACCCTCTATATACTCCTTCCACCTTTCTGCCTTCCCTTCTTTGCTTAGAACTGGGTTGTCATCTGAGCTCTTGATATTCATACAAGTGGTTCTCTTCTCTCCAAAGGTCTCTTTAATTTTCCTGTAGGCAGTATCTATCTTACCCCTAGTGAGACAAGCCTCTATATCCTTACATTTGTCCTCTAGCCATCCCTGCTTAGCCATTTTGCACTTCCTGTCAATCTCATTTTTGAGACGTTTGTATTCCTTTTTGCCTGCTTCATTTACTGCATTTTTATATTTTCTCCTTTCATCAATTAAATTCAATATTTCTTCCGTTACCCAAGGATTTCTATTAGCCCTCGTCTTTTTACCCACTTGATCGTCTGCTGACTTCACTACTTCATCCCTCAGAGCTACCCACTCTTCTTCTACTGTATTTCTTTCCCCCATTCCTGTCAATTGTTCCCTTATGCTCTCCCTGAAACTCTGTACAACCTCTGGTTCTTTCAGTTTATCCAGGTCCCATCTCCTTAAATTCCCACGTTTTTGCAGCTTCTTCAGTTTCAATCTGCAGTTCATAACAATAGATTGTGGTCAGAATCCACATCTGCCCCTGGAAATGTCTTACAATTTAAAGCCTGGTTCCTAAATCTCTGTCTTACCATTATATAATCTATCTGATACCTTTTAGTATCTCCAGGATTCTTCCAGGTATACAACCTTCTTTTATTATTCTTGAACCAAGTGTTAGCTATGGTTAAGTTATGCTCTGTGCAAAATTCTACCAGACGGCTTCCTCTTTCATTTCTTCCCCCCAATCCATATTCACCTACTATGTTTCCTTCTCCCCCTTTTCCTACTGACGAATTCCAGTCACCCATGACTACTAAATTTTCGTCTCCCTTCAGTACCTGAATAATTTCTTTTATCTCGTCATACATTTCATCTATTTCTTCATCATCTGCAGAGCTAGTTGGCATATAATCTTGTACTACTGTAGTAGGCATGGGCTTTGTGTCTATCTTGGCCACAATAATGCGTTCACTATGCTGTTTGTAATAGCTAACCCGCGGTCCTATTTTTTTATTCATTATTAAACCTACTCCTGCATTACCCCTATTTGATTTTGTATTTATAACCCTGTAATCACCTGACCAAAAGTCTTGTTCCTCCTGCCACCGAACTTCACTAATTCCCACTATATCTAACTTTAACCTATCCATTTCCCTTTTTAAATTTTGTAACCCACCTGCCCGATTAAGGGATCTGACATTCCACGCTCCGATCCGTAGAACGCGAGTTTTCTTTCTCCTGATAACAACGTCCTCCTGAGTAGTCCCCGCCTGGAGATCAGAATGGGGGACTATTTTCCCTCCGGTATATTTTACCCAAGAGGGCGCCATCATCATTTAACCATACAGTAAAGCTGCATGCCCTCGGGAAAAATTACAGCTGTAGTTTCCCCTTGCTTTCAGCCGTTCGCAGTACCAGCACAGCAAGGCCGTTTTGGTTAATGTTACAAGGCCAGATCAGTCAGTCATCCAGACTGTTGCCCCTGCAACTACTGAAAAGGCTGCTGCCCCTCTTCAGGAACCGCACGTTTGTCTGGCCTCTCAACAGATACCCCTCCGTTGTGGTTGCACCTACGGTACGGCCATCTGTATCGCTGAGGCACGCAAGCCTCCCCACCAACAGGTGGTTCATGGAGCTGCGCTCTTTGGTTAAACACAAACTTAAATGGAATATTGAATCTCATTTGCCTTCAGGTATCTTAATTATTTACGTCGTTGTTCTTTTTGAACTGAGCGGGATTGTTTAGAACAAACCCCACGAGGGAATGAACATACAGTGAGGCGGTGGTCAGAACGCCCAGTCCCTTAAACAGATGTCTACAAGTGAGCACCACAAATTATTCTTGCAGCTCGTTTCTGAGCTACGAAGACTTTCTTTCTCAAACATGAGTTCCCCAGAACGTTATTCCGTGTGACATTATTCGACGAAAATACAGTCATGGACAGTGCGGCTGGTCCCGGCGGAGGTTCGAGTCCTCCCTCGGGCATGGGTGTGTGTGTTTGTCCTTAGGATAATTTAGGTGAAGTAGCGTGTGAGCTTAGGGACTGATGACCTTAGCAGTTAAGTCCCATAAGATTTCACACACATTTGAACATTTTTGAATGAAAATATGCAAAATATGTCAACTTACTGATTCGTCCCTCCCACGATTTGCGATGATTCTAAGTGTAAATGGACTGATCTAAGTTGTTAAAGGAGTTCGAAAATGGGCTTTTCAGGTCTGAATTCTCATCGGACACCTACGAATTTTGAAGTTTCCACCCTATTTTTTATTTCCTCTGCATATGCTGTATTTATCATTGGTATACTACCTCTGGATGTGCAGAACTGAATATTTTATGCCTCTTTAAAACTGACGATGAGACAGTTTGCAGAAAACCAGGAAACGATACTTTTAAGAACATTTTTTACCATTTCTTCAGTTTGCGAAGTGCCGGGGCTAGCAGTGTATTCTTCTAGAATCTTCATATGGAAATGATGCTCTAAGCACCCCCTTTTCTAACTCCGACTTTTGCTGTTGCACATGGATTAAGAAGAAACGCGAACTGACTGTAATCGACTCTGCAAGTGGAGTAAAGAAGAGTTTGGCACCTGCAATAATTTAATTTGATAAAGGAAACTTTCATTAACGTAGTGAGAAATGAAAGGGTTGCTTTACCGATCCACAGAATGAAAGTTCTGTCCAAAATAACAATTTGATTTATTATGACTAAACTCAAAATAATAAACAAAACACATGAAACATTTACAATACGTCAAATTGGATGCTCAAATAAATGCTGTGAAGGTGAAGTTGTCCATAAACTGGCTTGTGACGTTTATGGTTCAAATGGTTCAAATGGCTCTGAGCACGATGAGACTCAACATCTGAGGTCATCAGTCCCCTAGAACTTAGAACTACTTAAACCTAACTAACCTAAGGACATCACACACATCCATGCCCGAGGCAGGATTCGAACCTGCGACCTTAGCGGTCGCGCCTTTCCAGACAGTAGCGCCTAGAACCGCTCGGCCACCCCGGCCGGCTGTGACGTTTATGACCAAGTGGTATGTGGAGCCAACTCCTTGCAACTAAAATCTTAAGAGAAACACCCAGCCGACCCAACATTAATTGCTGCTACAGTAGTGAGAACTCAGGCAATGAACACCCAAGACAGAACCACGCAAGAAAAGACAGGAACAGGCGCGCTCTGCTGAGCTCTGATTGTCACACAGCAAAATTCCCTAATCTGCCGGTGCAGTGGACATACATTACCAAGCAGTCTTCTTAAATGCAAGAACACGATCTGGCGTACCGGAAGCGATGGCTGGTTGCTTCGACGTCCCGTCATGGTGATGATAATGTTGCGAGTATAGCCCGAAACAAATTGTCCTGGTCTGGTTGTTCCAGACTAAAGACCTCCTATCAATACAAATGCGCCTCTGAGGGTGACGAAGAAGGCTCGCCACACAATCACTGACGGTACAGTGATTGATTTTAACAAGCGAAGTCACACAGTAACTCTGATACAGTCAACTTTAGCCAAAACTGCTCAAGACAGACAACATAGGCCGCTTGTACGCAGAACGCTCACTTACCAACTGTACTCTGAAAGTTACGTTGAAGTCGAAACTTCAGCAACTTTGTCAAGCAGTTACAATTAAATGAAAGTACATTAGACAGCCAACGGAAGGCAAGCTGTCCAGAGTAGCGAGGGCTCAGTCTTGCAACCAACCCCGACCGAAAGGCGAGAGCCGACCCTCTCAAGAGCACCCGCACAAGCAGAACACAGAACATTCCCGCCCCCACGACAGTGGCCATGGTTAAAAGTTCCAATCAGCAACTCGAAAACCTGCGGAAAATTCCACTCCATTGCCGAAGCACTACCGTTCCACCAATGGAGATTCTTGGCGCCAATTTCTGCGCTGATTTTGCTACGTCACGGAGCTATGCCCTGAGTAAGCCAATCACAATTACGATTTTGCAGAAAACGCGGGAATTTGCCCGCCAAGACTGTCTGGGAACACAAGTCATTCCCACGCCTCGCTGGTAGCCCGCCAGAAAGTGTTTTCACTAAGTTTCTGCGAAGTAACGGAATCTCTAGTCCAGCCGCTCCGTCAGGCCCCTGTGGGCGTGTCGGCCCCGCTCTGACAATGTCGGCGTCTGGAAAGCATCCACTCGACTCCCTCAAACCTGTCGGCATAACCCTTTCAAGCTCAACAGAACCCGCCTGTCACCGGAATACCCGGGTGACGAGAGATGCCGCGTGGGAAGTCCGCGTGTAAAGGAATAGCGACTTTTCACCGCATGCAATTAGAGAGGAAAACCGAATTAGAGTAAGATAGAAATATAAGAGGGGGCTCATATCACCTCTCAAGTTCTTGTACACAGGGTGGTCCATTGATCGTGACCAGGCCAAATATCTCACGAAATAAGTATCAAACGAAAAAACTACAAAGAACGAAACTTGTCAAAGCTTGAAGGGGGAAACCAGATGGCGCTATGGTTGGCCCGCTAGATGGCGCTGCCATAGGTCAAACGGATATCAAATGCGTTTTTTAAAATAGGAACCCCCATTTTTTATTACATACACGTGTAGTACGTAAAGAAATACATGGATGTTTTAGTTGGACCACTTCTTTCGCTTTGTGATAGATGGCGCTGTAATAGTCACAAACGTATAAGTACGTAGTATCACGTAACATTCCGCTAGTGCGGATGGTATTTGCTTCGTGATACGTTAACCGTGTTAAAATGGACCGTTTACCAATTGCAGAAAAGGTCGATATTGTGTTGATGTATGGATGTTGTGATCAAAGTGTCCAACGGGCGTGTGCTATATATGCTGGTCGGTATCCTGGACGACATCATCCAAGTGTCCGGACCGTTCGTCGGATAGCTATGTTGTTTAAAGAAACAGGAAGTGTTCAGCCACATGTGAAACGCCAACCACGACCTGCAACAAATGATGGGTGGGTTGCGCAGAAAGTGTCTCCTCTTCTTTCGCAAAGCTGGACGCAGGTGATGCTCCAAAAACGAACAGTAATACTGTGCATTGAGTGTCTGCCGTGGAGGAACGAAATGCGTTGGGATAACACCATCACAGTCGTACACGAGAATCACCACAGCTTTAGACCGCTTCATTCGCACCATCAACAGAACAGGCTCTGCTAACGGTATACTACGCCTTTCACATCGCTGGCAACGGGTTCTACAGTTTGAAGAACAGTAACAGGTGCAAACATGCAACTCTTTTGTATCGGTTGTGAATAAATAGTTGCCACTATCTAAGTTCCAACCCTAGTAGATGAGGAACCACAGTGCACCTAAGACTGACCCTTGGGGAATCCCATATGTGATTTCTCCCCAGTCACGATTACGTCCCATATTATATTGGTCGAGTTACTAAATATTACTTTCGGCATTCTTTGGTTAGATACGACATAAAATTTCAATTTATCTAGGGGAATTCTGTAAATCATGTAGTTAAATGCCTGAGACAGATCGCAGAAGACACCAACCAGCGCTATTTTACTATTTAATGCTTGTAAAATTTGGTGATTGAACATGTAAATGGCATTTTCAACAGAGCAATTCTTCTGATACCGAAACTGCGAATTGTTGAGGATATTATTGTTGCTAAAATGAGACACTATTCTAGAATACATAACCGTCTCAGAAGTGTTGGAAAATGGTGTCAGCAATGAAACAGGTGGGCAGTTGTTGACACCACTCTTATCACCTCTCTTAAAGAGGCGTTTAACAAGGGCATATTTCAGTCTTTCTGGAAAACTGCCTTGAATTAATGTTCCATTACATATTTCTGATATGACTGGACTTATTGTATGCGCACAAATCTTTAGCACAGTATTTGAAAGACCATCAAAATCAGACGAGCTATTATTTTTGAAAGAATGTATAAGTTCCTTAATTTCTGAGGGAGATGCTGGTGATACATTTATATGATTGAATTTTATGAGAGTTACTTTTTCAACATACTGTTCTGATTTTCCCCTTGAACTGTCTATCCCTATGCTTTCTGCTATGTTTAAGAAATGATTATTAAATATATTTGGTACTTGTAACTCATCATTTATGTCCCTTCCATTCAGTGCAGTAGTGATGTTTTCCTCTTCTGTGGCTGATTGCCTTTTCTGTCGTTCACTACATTCGATATAACCTTAAGTCTTTGTCGGAACTACTGATTTCTGACATTATGAAAATATTTATTGATTCTTTTAATAACCTTTCTTAGGGATTTTGAGTTCTTGCAGGGTGCAACTGCTACAGGATCTCTACTTGTTCTTGCCGAAGATACATTTCCCTTTTACTTTCGCAATATACTTTATCACTTTAATGGTTATTGACATGGCTGTTTAATGTCCTTTCTGATTAGCTTGTGCGGAAAACTATTTTCAAATAATGATATGAGTCTGTCAAGGAATAGCTTAAATTTTATATCAGGATTTGGTTCATAATCTCTTGTAATACTGAATTTTCTTGAAAAGAAATTATAATGGAAACAATTGTGGGTGAAACCGTGGTTAGCGAGGACAGAAACTTCACCAGAATTGGTTTCGTGAGCTACCCTGCGAGTACATAAAGGCCCAAAAAAATTATTCGAGAACAATTCAGTTTGTCCTTATGAAAGCAGCCCCTCGTACTTACAAACAAGATACTCTTTTAAGAAATGCGATTTCTTATTTTCATTCATGATAATCGATATTTTTGAAAGTCCTGCAACTCTGTCATTCATAATTTGCATAATGAAACACGGCACTAGTTACGTATTTTTTTCGTGGTTAGCACGATGCGTTTCGAGAATTTGTTCTCATTATCGAGAGCATATATTTAGGAAGGTATAAACAGAACAGACTCTCAAAACGTGTCGTGCTAAGCATAAAAAATGTGTAACTGCTGCAGATCTCATTATTTAAATCATGAACGCCACTTCAGCTAAGGATCACGATTAACTCAAGATTTTTATTAACAGGCGAAAGCTACTCCAGCGTGCAATATAGTACTCGATTCTCAGAGTCCACCATTCCACATGTTATTCCAGAAACATGTGAACTATTATGTAAATTACTTAAGCCTTAATTTGCGAGGTGCGGTCTCCCGTATGGATTGATAACTGTAAAGTTTTATGTTGGCCCCTTGTTTTCTGCCCCCCCTCCCCCCTCCCCTAACGCTCTGCACATCCGTCTATTTCATGCACCAATGCCCCTGTGCACTGCTGAGGCTTCAGCTTACCTCCAACTGTTACCGAGCGAGAGCTGTGACGTCGTGTGTGACGTACCTCTAAAGGTGTTCTACGTCGAATGGAGGTGAGCCCGTGATGCAGACTTCGATTCTGTAGTATACACGTCATTCTTTAGGTTAAAGGCACTAAAGCAAACGGAGCGACTGATCCGCAATGGCATGCATTGAACTGAGCTAGACCCACGCTCTAACTTTCATCGAAGATCTTTTTTAAAGATACCTGTGATAAAAGCTTTGCCTGTACACTGTCAAACAGTTGAACAATTTCCGCTTTACACTGTAAAAGACGTCCGAGAAAGGTCTCTCGCCAAAGTTTTTTGGTCAAATCTTTGTCAGTGTACTAGGGAAGCTTTTATCGACGATATCCTTTATGAAGAATCTTTGATAAAAGTTATAGTGGAGGTCTAGCTGTGATCAAAGTTCGACATCGTATACATGTCGTATGTCTTGATTTAGTGCTTTAACGTATAAAATGACGTCGAAGTATATTTAGTGCATGGCTGCCACTGCAATAATCATTGAATAACATAAAGAATTCGAAATTATTCATAACGCAAAGCAGAGTGACTACAAAAACCGCAGTAAGCGGTTGCAATATTACAAAGAAACAGCTGCAGCAGTCACGTGCATTCAGAGTGCTTACGCATAGAAAGAGAGGATGTGGAATGAGATGGAGATGTGAAAAGTCAAAACTTGCCATAATTACTGAAATGAATGGATTTTTTTGTAATCTAAATAACCTAACCTTCATAAATTCCTCCTTAAGTGATTTATATATATATTGGTCCACATGTTTGGGGAATAATACGTGAAATGGCACACTGTGAGATTCGAGTACTATTTTGCAAGCCGTAACAGCTTTTGCCTGTTGCTAAAAATCTTAACCTGACGAAGTGACGATCTTTAGCTGATATGGCATCCACGATTTAATTAATAAAACACTCCACCAGTTATGTATGTTTTCATGATTTGCACGATGCTTTGTGAGAATTTATTCTCATTATGAAGTATAAATATTTAAAAGGTATATTATATGATATTTCGGAAAATCGGACGAAAGAAATCGGTGTGACTGCAGTAGACCATAAAAACATAAGTGCATGGCAAAAGAAGAGGAAACTGGGTGATAAAATAAATATCTGAGTACTTCACAGAATAAGGACATTGATGGAGGCGATTAGTTCACTGATGACTATTCTTTATAGTTTGTATTAAAATATGCCACATTATTGTAATGCTTTATGGTTAAATACATTGATATGAAATATTATGTATTATACGTGTTTCGGTTGCAAATCATATAGGGCAATATACAAAATATAAATAATTTCCTGATACAAGAGTGTAGTCGCAAAATTTGTAATTTACCTTAATGCCATTTACGTAAATGTCGAATAGTGTATAACACTTTTCCAAATTTTTGTATGACTGGAAGAATTATCCTCTCTTTTGAGAACCGTAATCTGGTAGCCCTAATATCACTGCTCTTTTTTTAATGCATATGGACTGTTATTTACACTTTCAACAATTATTTATATGTGCGATTAGACCCTGCTGGATTCCGCAAAGCTTCTTGATTCTTTTTCCTTTTTGTTCACATTGCTCTTTTTTTTTTTTTTTTTTTTGCATGGGCTCTCTTCGTTTCCTCTGTCCATTTTGTTCCTACTTTCTTCAGAACTTCGTTCTCTGGCTTAACTTCCCATCTGTCAGATTTCTGCTTAAATAGCTTTCTGTCCAAAGTATCTGAATGATTTATCTGAGCTTTTTGTAGGTCCTTTTTGACCTCTTGTACCCACGGTATAGTCTTCTGTGTGTTTAAGAATTTTGTGCGCAAGTTTTGTTTTATGAAGTCTAGAGACGTGCCCATAAAATTTTAATCGCCTTGTTTTAATGCCTGCTGCAAGGTTGGACAATTCCTCAGTTGTTTGACGAGATTGTAGTCTATAGCCCAAGTATCTTTCTGGTGATTTTAAGTTCTTCTTTCAATAAGTTTTCTAGGTCACGTTTTAAGTAGACTTTCAGGGTCACTGGCATACAGGACTTCAGGTTTTAATACTGTATTGCAGTGCCTAATTTTAGTGTTTTTGGACAAGCATTTTTTTATTGTACACCTTGTAGGTTCTTCCAGAGGCTCTCTTTAGTTTTCGGAGGCGAATGTTTTGTGCTATTTTTTCTCGCTCCGTAGGTTCAAGGCCTTCACCTAAGTATTTAAAATATGGGACTCCATTGATATGATCGTGTTTTGTAGTGAAGTTTTGGCGTCCGTTTTTGTGGCGATGAACTCAGATCTCTCTCTCTCTCTCTCTCTCTCTCTCTCTCTCTCTCTCTCTCTCCGTTTATTTTCAAGCAAGAAATCGACAAAGCACACCTATTTTCTTAATTTTCCAGTTGACGTGCATAGATTTTTTACGTCGTTTCCTGTTGTTTTCGTTTATTACTAGTGGAATATTCATTTAGTTATTAGGCTTCTAGCTTTTGGTGTATTGCAGTATCACCAATTTTGCTATTTTTTATTATAGTGATTTTAGTTTAGGTACTATTTTACCTAATTATGTGACAATCAAAATAGTGATTAAAAATTTGAAACAATTTAAAAGGAAAGAAATGTGAAAGGACATTCGTACGAATGATTGAAGAGAAAACGTTACATTATGTAAGGCAGTGAAGCATACATGTGAAACGTGAGCAGGGAAGATGTTACATTTTTGGCAGACAAACGCATTTAATGGATGTCAGTGGCATATACTATATTGTGACATGTTAGTAAATCATTTTTTGGAGGAGTGGCGAGAAACAGAGATAAGGCACATCCAGATCTTTTATAGGGAAGTTGTGCTGTGACAGGTGTCGTTATTGTACGTGTGTTGCACTCGATTTTTGTGGGGTGCGAGAGGGGTAGGGTCAGTAGCCGTTTTGAAACGCATAAAAATACGTGCCGAAACCCGGGATCGAACCAGGGACCTATAGATCTTCAGTCTAACGCTCTCCCAACTGAGCTATTTCGGCCTGCGAATGTTACACCCTTATCAGTGCTGACGCTCGGGCCGCCTTGATGACGTAAGTAGTAACCACTCCGAGGCCTACGAGAAAGGCAGGTCGCGGCGCGAGCTTCACGAACGTAGGCTCGCTCGCTCGCTCCACTCAACAGACAAACTACGTTTCTACACCAGTTAACTGATAGCTGTGTACTTACGTACGCACGAGAATTGCATCTTCTACCCGAAGCCAGTATTAGGGAGTCATATTGTTATTAGTCCTACAATGATCTTATAATTTGCTACGGCTCTACCGCGCGTATAATAAAATAAAAATCATGCCAAAATGTTTATTAGTTCCATAAGGCACTAATTCTTGTATGAAATGAGGACCGTTAAGGGGGGTAGGACGTCAAACGGGCCGACTTGGAGCAGGAGAGGTATCTCAGGACATTTTAATTTCCACTGTCTATACTTTTACAAATAAATTCATGAAACTTTGTCAGCATCACCTGGAAGAATTCAGGATTCACTCATTGCAGTGGAAGTTCGAAAACATAACAAAATAAATTTTTTTACGTGTGAAATTTCATCATTTTTCCACTTACTAATGGCTGCATTTGTTGCTACAGGTACACTTTTCTTCAAAAGTTAGAGAGATTCTTCAATGAATTTTGCACATGATACATACCCTACTCACAGGTGTATGAAACTCTAGAATTTATTTAATTTATGAAAAAACGAATGAACTGTTATATTTTAAACTTCATGTTTAGGAAGAACACAAATTTTATAGTTAATTACCTCAATTTTTACCACAGTTTCTAATAGATTTCGAAAATTCTACGGTTTCATACACATTTAAGTATGGTTTGTATGCTGTGCACAATTTATCGAAGAATCTCTCTTACTTAGGAAGAAAAGTGTACCTACAGAAACAAACGCAGTTAGCAGTAAGTGAAAAAAAGGCATTTTGTTATGTTTCTGCACTTCCACTGCAATGAGTGTGAATCCTGAATCCTTCCTGGTCATGCTGACAAAGTTTTATGAATTTTTTTGTAGAAGTATAGACAGCGGAAATTAAAATGTCCTGTGGTGGCTCTCCTGCTCCAAGTCGGTCCGTTTGACGTCCTACGCCCCTTAGGCAGAAGAGAGTAAATGCTATAAAAACGCCGTTATGTCGAGTATTGATCTTAAATTTTGGTGTAGTACTGTTAATCAGTATGACTTCATAATAGCAGATCCCAGTAGAAGATGCAATTCTCGTAAGTGCGTAGACGGCCAGCCGCGAGTTAACAGGTTCAGAAACGCTTTTTATGTCCCGAGCTAGGCAAGCGAGCGAGTTGGTGAGGTAGCCTGTCTATTCTCGAGGGCCGCGTAACCACGTCGTGTCCTCTAGCGTCACAAGCACCGGTATGCAAGCAGAGCGGTGGGTCGTCTGGGTGAGGCAGCCCTGTGCGAGTATCGCGGGCAGGTGTTCGGGTGAGCTGCGGTTTGGTACTTGTGGTACACTACATAGATGACGTACTAAATGGTATTCTCACCGGCAGTGCTGGTAAGAAGAAGAAGAAGAAGAAAAAAAAAAGTATAAGTGAATGTGTGTGAGAGAAGCTGCGAGCTAACGGCTTCTCTATCTTTTCCGTTTGTTTGTTTGGCACATAATTAGAACTCCAGTGGCCAGCGTTAATCCATTGTCACATAATAGACCTTGGCTGCGAGAAGACGTTGGCTGAAACCAGTGGGGACCGACATTCGAACCCAGGTCTCCTCTTTACAAGGCAGATGCTGTGACCACTGACCCTTCCGGACACAGTGGTCATCGCATGCCTCCCGTCAGACCCAAATTCTCAACGTAACCATTATCCAAACACTACAAATGTGGATATTATCTTCATTGCTCGCGGCACTTCGTCGATTCCCATAAGCGTTCAAGCATGGCGTGCATCTCCACTTAACAGATCGTTGGCTGTCTCGCCTTACTTATATATATATATATATATATATATATATATATATATATATATATATATATATATATATGGACTCGACTGTGTTAAGTAGTGCTGGAGGGAATTGACACGATGAATCCTACTGGGCTGTCCATAAATCCGTAAGAGTACGAGGGGGTGGAGATCTCTTCTGAAAAGGACGTTACAAGGCATCCCAGATATGTTCAATAATGTTCGTGTCTGGACAGTTCGGTGGCCAGCGGAAGTGTTTAAACTCAGAAGAGCGTTCCTGGAGCCACTCTGTAGTAATACTGAACATGTGGGGTGTTGCGTTGTCCTGCTGGAATCGTCCAAGTCCTTCAGAATTCACAATGGACATGAAAGGATTCAGGTGATCAGACAGGATGCTTACGTACGTGTCGCCTGTCAGAGTCGTATCCAGACGTATCAGGGGTCCCATATAATCGCAGACTGCGCACGCCCACACCATTACAGAGCCTCCACCAGCCTCAACACTTCCCTGCTGACATGGTCGATCCACGGATTCATGAGGTTGTCTGCATACCCGTACACGTCCATCCGCTCGATACAATCTGAAACGAGACTCGTCCGACCAGGCAACATGTTTCCAGTCATCAACAGTCCAGTGTCGGTGCTGACGGGCCCAGGCGAGGCGTAAAGCTTCGTGTCGTGCAGTCGTCAAGGGTACACGAGGGGGACTTCGGCTCCCAGTGCCCATATCGATGATGTTCCGCTGGATGATTTGCACGCTGACACTTGCTGACGTCCCAGCATTGAAATCTGCAGCAATTTGCGGAAGAGTTCCACATCTGTCATGTTGAACGAGACTCTTCAGTCGTCGTAGGTCCCGTTCCTGCAGGATCTTTTTCCGGCCGCACCGATGTCGGATATTTGATGTTTTTCCGAGTTCCTGACATTCACGGTGCACCAGTGAAATTATCTTGCGGGAAAATCCCAGTTCATCAGTACCGCGGAGACGCTGTGTCGCATCGCTCGTCCGTCGACCACAACACCGCGTTCAAACTCACTTAAATCCTGATAACCTGCCACTGTAGCAGCAGCAACGGATCCAACTACAGCGCCGGACACTTGTTGTCTTAAATAGGCGTTTCCGACGGCAGATTAGAATTATGCCTGTTTACATATTTAAATATGCATGCGTATACCAGTTTCTTTGGCGCTTCAGTGTATACAGTACAGTTAACACGCACAAACACAAAAAAATCTATATAATTATTGTCATTTTGTACTCATCTTGCTCACTGGCAAGACTTTCCTGTTTTTATTCATAAGTGCGACAGTTGCTTAGCCATAACAGAAACATTTTTAAATATAAGTTCGATGAGGTCCTCAAACGATGTTTGATATACTGGGTGATCAAAAAGTCAGTATAAATTTGAAAACTGAATAAATCACGGAATAATGTAGATGCAGAGGTACAAATTGACACATATGCTTAGACTGACATGGGGTTTTATTAGAACCAAAAAAATACAAAAATTCAAAAAATGTCCGACAGATGGCGCTTCATCTGATAAAAATGACAATAATTAGCATAACAGAGTAAGACAAAGCAAAGATGATGTTCTTTACAGGAAATGCTCAATATGACCACCATCATTCCTCAACAATAGCTGTAGTCGAGGAATAATGTTGTGAACAGCACTATAAAGCATGTCCGGAGTAATGGTGAGACATTGGCGTCGGATGTTGTCTTTCAGCATCCCTAGAAATGTCGGTCGATCACGATACACTTGCGACTTCAGGTAACCCCAAAGCCAATAATCGCACGGACTGAGGTCTGGGGACCTGGGAGGCCAAGCATGACGAAAGTGGCGGCTGAGCACACGATCATCACCAAACGACGCGCGCAAGAGATCTTTCACGCGTCTAGCAATATGGGGTGGAGCGCCATCCTGCATAAACATCGTACGTTCCAGTAGGTGTTTATCGGCTGGGGATGATGCGATTCTGTAACATATCGGCGTACCTCTCACCCGTCGCGGTAGCAGTTACAAAACCAGAATCACGCATTTCCTCGAAGAAGAAGTCCCGATAACGGTAGATGTGGTAAATCCAACCCATACCGTGACTTTCTCGTCGTGTAATGGAGTTTGCACGACAGTTCTAGGATTTTCGGTAGCCCAAATTTTGCAGTTGTGGGCGGTGACAGACCCTCGGAGCGTGAAATGAGCTTCGTCGGTCCACAACACGTTACTCAACCAATCGTCATCTTCCACAATCTTTTGAAACGCCCACACCGCAATTGCCCTCCGCTTCACTTGCCGATGGATTTTGTACGGATAGCATCGCAGAGTACGCCTAACTGCCAACCAGAAAGTAGTAGTGTATGGAATGCCGGTGTGATGTGCGACTGCACGAGCGCTGACTTCCCCGTGCATAGACGAACCCGCGACAGTCTCCATTTCTTCCTGAACTGTCTCAGCAGCATTACGCCTTGTGCTTGGTCGGCCACTACGGGGTCTATCGTCTAAACAACCCGTGGCTGCGAACTTCGAAATCATTCTCGCCACAGCTGCATTTGTCAACGGACCTTTACCCGTTCGAATCCCCTTCCTATGGCGATAGGATCGTAACGCTGAACTAGCACATTCCCCATTCTGATAGTACAGCTTCACTAAAAGTGCCTTTTCAGGTAACGTCAACATGCTGCGACTGTTGGCGCATCTGATTCTCTCTCTCATTACTGCTCCTTTTATATGCGATTGTCATGCGTAGTCACTGACGTTTTGCTGTCCAGCGCTATGTGTCGGACATTTTGTGAACTTTGTTTTTTTTTTGGTTCTAATAAAACCCAATGTCATTCCAAGCATGTGTGTCAATTTTTACCTCTCTATCTACATTATTTCGTGGTTTATTAAGTTTTCAGATTTATACTGACTTTTTAATCACCCGGTATGTTTGCTTTTGGGTTTATCTTCAAATTTTAAATGTTTTGAGGAGATTGCGTTTCCTAGCGCTATATGGTAAATCAGTAATTTTTTGTTTTTACTACATCTTCATGTAACAAATTAAAAGGGTACAGTACCGCCCGACATTGAAAATAGGTACAACATTCTTCGTTATTCTTGTCAGAACAATATATTTTTTCTAATAATAACTCAGTTTCAATTAATACAGCGAAGCCGGATACCACTGTGGGAAAGAATGACAATTTATTTATTTAATTGATCACATGTGTACTCCCACAAAATAAATCCCTACATCCAGTTAGGTGAGATCTGTGAAATGAATGAATGTATGGTCGTCTGTGAGATAGTGAATGTGAATATATGATCATCTTTGAAATGGTACTTAGGTCACCTTTGGTGGGACCAAAGAGATGAAATTTACCTGAGCTTTGAGCGCCTGAAATGTGGCTGACCAATACGGTAGCAAGGTGCTCCCCCACTTCGGCAGAGGTGCGAGAGGACCTGAAGAACGGCCATGTTTCAGCACTCTGCCGCTGGATCTAGTGTTGGTAAGACCTGCCTTAGGCGTGCTCCGTAAGGACAAAAGAGTGGAGACATGGTATGCATGTGAAATATTTAAGAGTAGTTTAGAATAATAATTTCTCTATTTCAGGAACTTTTGTGGGGAGAATTAAATGTCAGGCAGGTAATATTAATGGGATCGTAGTAATCTTCGGAAGTGACCAACGGTCACAATGAAACCACATGTAGCAATAAGTTGAAATACTTCCGAGTGTTTAAGTTAAGCTGAATTACTAGCGTGTGTACTATAAGTTGGAAATATTTAAGAAATGGCGTGTGCAGGACTTGAAATTAGAGACGAGTACTTCCATGTGGTGAGTCTCAATCTGTGTACGAGAGAAGGGATAAAGAGAAGTACTCGTCCATGGTATCAGTTGAGGACTCGCGTGTGTGATGAATATGTTCTTAATATTACTTTGCGTGTTATGTTTCTGTGTGACGCTTGATTCAAACTCTAATACTCAGAGAGAAGCAAGGTGAGTCAGCCGTTTATCCAGGAACGCCACTTGGCTTGCCTTGCACAGGAAGACGTGCATATATCGTCCAGAGTTCGTAGTAGGAAAGAAGAATTACGAAGTGGGGCAGTGTCGTGTGAAACTGGGATGAATACTAATTGAAGTGGGAAAGCTGAAAGTGATGTGATTATAATGTTGCGACTATTCCTTATGTTGTATTCCATGTTGCAGGGTGGTGTATGTCATGTAATTTAAGTATGTGTGGTTTGCATGGGAGAGTAGCAAGGTAGTTTCAGAGGTAGTGGGTTATGCATGTTCCTTTTGTACCGCTAGAAAGTGCACTGTAGCATTAAATAATTATGAGACCATAAGATAGAGAATCACCAATGTAAAGCCATGCCCACTGGGCGGAATTTCTCATGTGTTATTGTTGTGGGTTATAGAATTTGTGTGCTTAGGTTATAGAATTTATCGGAATAAATAAGATAGTGAAAAGAAAAAGATTGGTGGCCTTTTCCTTCGAATTGTATGTTGTCATGATATCCCGAATTTATAATGTGTGGGCCATTCATATTCAGTGCGATGGCTACGTGTTGATAAAAGCCGTTAAATAAAAAAAAAGAAAATGTGGTATTGCCAGTGCGTAGTGAACAGTCAGAGTAGTGTAAATTACTAATAGTCAGATGTGCGTTTCCGTTGCGTAATATTCATACAGGAGAATAATTTGTAACTTAATTGTGAGTACTAGAGTTCATGTTACTCGAGAAATAAGAATGAATCTACTCGCTTGGCAGACCACTCATCTTGCAGGCCTGACTGCTTGATGCCACAGTATGAGCAAGGCATGTGGGTGCCTCTCATAGTTTCGACCTTGCCAGGATTTTGCTGTTAGGGTTTGCTGTTAAGGTTTTTTTTGATGGAATATATTGTGATAGCGCTAACAAGTAAAATTTTTTTGTTTGCAATTTCTTTCTGGATTGGTGAGGATCTTTTATTTTTTTGTAATTAATTGCTATATCGTCCAAGGCTGAAAGATCGTTGTATAATTTTTTTTGTGTAATGTCCGTAGTAACTAGGTCGCAGTCGAGAAGTGTAGTCACCATGGAGATTAGTGATTCTGGGGTGAACGTAGCAGTGCAGCAGGAAGTAGGCGTCGACCTTGGGTTAATGAGCGAGAATGGCAAACACTCGGAAGGGGCTGAATTGTTCAGCGGACCGCGGCTAGGTGATCCTTTATGCGGCGGGCTTTGTCAACAAACGGGGGCTTTTCCCGACGACGCGGGCGAGCCGGGACTGGTGTGCGGACATTTGCCACGCCGGACACTTGCCACGGTTTTACCTGCTCCGAAGGGTTGGGTCCCTTGTCTCCCCCCCTCCACCTCCTCCTCCTCCTCCTCACCCGCCCCCCCCCCCCCCAGTTTGCTTTCGAAGTTCCTAACGCGACCATCAGTATGGAAGTTACTACAACGAACAAGGACAGGCCTCCTGCTCATTACAACGGTTACGCGTATCTCAAACAGAGGGAATCTGAATAAGGTGTTGTTACATGGATGTGCTTACCCCGAAAAG
Organism: Schistocerca americana; assembly: GCF_021461395.2. Classification (NCBI taxonomy): domain Eukaryota; kingdom Metazoa; phylum Arthropoda; class Insecta; order Orthoptera; family Acrididae; genus Schistocerca; species Schistocerca americana. The sequence continues at coordinate 203,091,233 of NC_060127.1, forward strand.
CGGATCATTGCAAGGGAAAGCTGCTGTATTAGAACATCTCTGTGGACCACCTGACGATGCAGCTCTGAAAGTGAGAAAGCAAGTGGAAAGAGCGAAGAGAAGGTCTCGAGAAGAAACTACACAGTTATCGGAGATATACGCGGATGAAATGGGAAATCTACATAATACAGTTTATGACTTTGTTGCAGTGATGCCTAATTCAGAATCTATGCGTCGTCGATGGAGTCAAGAGTAGGGGAACCAACAAGAGACTAAGAAATTTTATGAAATTCATCTTCATGAAGATTTATTAAAAATGGGAGATGGCAGTAGTCTTCTTCTGGAAGACGATAGAATAGAGGTGAGAATGATGATTTTTAGCGGAAGCAAAGGAAAAGAAAGTTTAAAAACATGTTCCCATTTTTTATGGATGGAAAATTTACGAGATGCAGCAAGCAGTTTGCACAGATCTACACCATACACGTAGACTTAGGAGGCCCGATTAAAGAAACAAACATTCTTCCTACTGTATTTGTACTGCTCCCTAATAAGAAGAAAGACACATCTGTTCGTCTGTTTAGTCTGATAAAACAGGCAGTCTCTGAGTGGTGTTCTAAACAAGTAAAGGTGATCTTTGAGGCAGCTGCGATACCGGCCATTCGTCAAGTTTTTCCCACAACTCAAATAAATGGATTCTACTTCCATATGAAGAAGAGTTTATGGAGAAGAATTCGAGTTCTCGGTCTAACTGAGGAGTACCGCTAGAACGAGGATTTAAGACGTCACGTCAGCGTGTGTGCAGCACTGGCAGTTGTAAAACCGGAGGACGTAAGCAATGGATGGATTGAGATTCATGCAGAAGCTTCTGATAACGATAGGTTCTCTCAATTTTTTGACTACTTTGTGGATAACTAGCTAGAGAATGAGGATATCGCAATAGAAATGTGGGACTGTTACGGAAAAAGGCACCGAACGACGAATGTTGTGGTTGAAGGGTGGCACAACAAAATAAATAGCATTATTGGAAACCCTCACCCTAAAATCGACTATTTGGGTGAACTCCTTGAAAAAGGAAGCAGAGCTCACAAACTGCATGTACATGAAATTGGAAATGAATCTTGAAGCTAAGAAGAGGAAGAAGTACTTGAAGCTGGACGACAGGATAGAGAGAATCGTAAAGAATTATGAAGAGATTGGCAACATTAGGCCTTGCCTGAAAGCCATTGCCCATATTCAGAAACTGGACTAAAACACGTTAAAAATAATGTATTAAAAAACTATGAAGACTACTGAGTCATCGCAGATTACTGAGATAAAATTATTAAAACATTGAAGCAGCATTATTGGAGCTAATATTAAGTTGTACTTGTAAATAGAGTGTAAATTAGATCAGCGTGTTTAGGCTGATTTTACACGCGCCAGAATGGTAGATGGTCATGTATCATTTTCACGGTCCAAAGCCTGTGCAAAGTGTGATGCGAATCAGCCTTTAATGTAAAAATTAAAAAGTGTTGCAAGCCTCACAAAAGTATCCCTACTATTAAGATGATTTTTTTCTACCTTCCAATATTATGGCCATACTATTAAGTAATTGTGAGTTCTAAAATAATTTTCTGAAGCTTCAGAATCCCAACTATTACCTAAAATATCATGGTTTGTTAAACTGATAGTATACGCTTTCGTAAAAGAAAATGGGAACTGAACCTTTGAATTGCACCTAAAATTGACATCCCAAAACTGATCTGATGCTAAGGTTGACAATTTTGGCATCTCAAATATTGTTTATTTAAGTTTAGCTGCAAACATTTATAGTAGATGTAAATCTACTGAAGTACATTTAGATATAGTCCTTTAAAAATTAAAATTTCTTACTAAATTGTTGATTATCTTTAAACAGGTCAGTAAAAGCAAGGAGCTTACTACTGAAAATTAATTGTTACTAAAGAACATGACAAACAAATGTATTAGACCTACTTTTCTTATACATTAGAGACTTTTTGAAAAGATATTTGATCATTTCCTCATTTCCTCTGTCACTTACAGTGTAATTTCCGTTGCTTTGCAACACCAGAGATATCTACTTCTAAATTATGGTTGCAGCTCTTCTCATTTCGAATTCTGGAATATTTACTTCGCCTTATTTGGTAGAGGAACTTCGGAAAATGCATTTACTAACACCACTTTAGTGGCACTGTCATCAGTAGACCGCGGATTTTAGGTAAAAACCTAAGTTGTTCCTGAGTTCCTATTTGCATAAAAATTTGTACTTATGCGTTTCATGACTATTTACACTTAATAGCGTTAATTCTATAGGAGCTAAAAAAAGCCTATTTCGACGTTAGTGCCTATTTGCCTATTTCGGCTTTAATATCCTAAAAAGTGCCTATTTCATCATATAAGACAGTGGCTCCAAGTTTTTCCACACTATACGACAGATGGAAAAAAATATTTTCTGCCCAGCGTGCAGCAAGGTGGCTAGTTGATATGCGCTCATGCTTCGTATTTGCCTAACACTTCGGTCTTTTTTTATTTTTTTACATCGCTATCCCTGTTAATACCAAATACTCTATATAGGTGTTTTATTATTCATATGTAAAAAATAGATCACGGATCTTTAGGTTAAAACCTATTTTTCTTCCTAAGCTCCAATTTGCATATAAGTTGGTACTTATGAGTTTCATGACTAACTAAACTGAATACCGTTAGTTCTATAGGACCTAAAATTGCGTATTTCGACGTTGACGCCTAATTTTGCCTATTTCGGCATCAAAATCCTAAAAAGCACCTATTTCGTTAATCTGACAGAGTTCTTGTGTTTTCAAAGATTAGAAAAGGGAAGTACACTTAGGGCTTTACGTCTCGTCGAAGGCGAAGGTCGTTAGAGACTGTTTACAGTTCCTTTGCTTGCCTTACTACCAACAGCACTCGGCACGGTTGAATGGTCACCCATCCAAGTACGCGCCGAGCGCGACAGTGCTCAACTTCGGTGAGCGAATGGGAACCGGTCAAAGATTTGAGCTACACATTAGAATCGAATGTGGGGTACTAAATGTTATATTTGAACATATTTCGTTCGTAGGATTCTGGCCAGCTGTGTATTTTCGCAAAGAAACGGTTTCATAGGTCTTAAGCTGGCACGGATTACGAAATCACAATGGAAATGGAAATGAGCGTTTGGCGTCAGTGGCCGGGAGGCCCCTCGCGGGGCAGGTCCGGCCGCCATATCGCAGGTCTTATTACATTCGGCGCCACATTGGGCGACCTGCACGCCGGATGGGGATGAAATGATGATGAACACAACACAACACCCAGTCCCTGAGCGGAGAAAATCTCCGACCCAGCCGGGAATCGAACCCGGGCCCAGAGGACGGCAACCCGTCACGCTGACCACCCAGCTACTGGGGCGGACAGAAATCACAATGTTAATCGTAGACACCCTCTATAGCTAAATTACTGCCCTTCGCGCATTTTCTCGCTGCTGTCTACAGGCAGTCCTATCAAACTACTCTGTTTCCTGAAAGGTATTATACGTGAATTTTCCGGTTCGAAAAATAATTTGCCAGTAGTGAGATGTTTTCATCTGAAGCACCGGTAGATTCCTTTCGCTTGTTCAGAAGGGGCGGCCATCTGTCAGGTGCCACATGTCCAGCAACGAGTACGGTACTTCCCCTACCACTCCCATGCACCGCAGTAAAAAAAAACAGGTCATCGTTCACTTTTTCCCAGCGAAAACAAATCAGTACATTGTGTAGCGACCGACGTTCCAAGTGCAAAATAAATTCTAGTTTCTGGTTTCTGTGTGAGAATACTACGCCATGCCGAAAACAGCTAGTTCAAAGTCTCCTCATATAAGGCAGTGGCTGCAAGATTTTCCGCATTATACAACAGATGGGAAAATTATTTTCTGCCAAGCATGCAACAAGGAGGTTAGTTGATTTTTTTCTTAGACTTCTTATTTTCCTGTCACTTAGGATTCTTTTTTATCGCTATCCGTTAGTAATACGAAATACTCTTTATATGCGATTCTGAACTGCATTTCCCTTTTCTCTCGTATTAGGTTTCGAGTGTTAAGAAATCTCACTTAACTCAGCATGCAGATGGAATCGCACATAAAGCTCATGTAGAACGAAAGTCAAAATTGAAGCAAACTCTTTTAACCAATAAATCTGGCGAAACCTCCGAAAAAAACAAGTTCTGCAGTGATTTGTGTCATGCACTTGTGGCAGCAAACATCCCCTTTCGGAAACTAGAAAACCCTATTTTCAGAGGTTTTCTTAAGAAGTACTGCCATCAGTCTATTCCTGCAGAGTCAACTTTACGTAAGAATTATGTGGATTCAGCTTACAATGCTGCATTGCACAGAATCCGAGAAGATGTTGGAGAATCTTGTATATGGATTTCTGTGGATCAAACTACTGACAGTCTTGGCCGTTACATTGCAAACCTGATTATTGGCAAGCTAGATACAGATGCTCATTTGATTTACTCAAAACAGCTTGCAAAAACTAACCAACAATCAATAGCACAGCTTGTGAACAATGGGCTTAAGGCGCTATGCCCAAACGGAGTGGATGAGAATAAGGTGCTTCTGGCCGTCACTGATGCTGCTGCATATATGATAGAAGTGTTTCAACTATTAAAAGTATTCTACCCACTGATGCTGCACGTAACTTGTGTAGTGCATGGGATCAACCGCATAGCAGAGCAAGTAAGGCTACAATTTCCTAAACTAAATAAAGTAATATCTATGGTGAAGAAAATTACTGTTAAGGCACCATCAAGAATACAGGCATTCAAAGACCAGCTTCCAGATGTCCCATTGTCGCCAGAGCCTGTTGCCACCCGCTGGGGCACGTGGCTGATTGCAGCAGAATACTATAGTGAGCATCTCTCAGCTGTCCAGAAGGTGGTTGAAAATATACCGGAGGAAGCTGCATCCGTAACTGCAGCAATGGAGTTACTCAAAGATTCTTCTTTAAAACGGGACTTATCTTACATTAGGGTCCACTACACATTTATGGCAAGAATAATTTCACAATTAGAAGGTTCAGGGAGACCTATCTACGACAATATTTCTTTGCTTGAAGAAGTCAAAATGAAAATTATTGAAGCGCCAGGTGAAGTTGGGGAAAGAGTACGGGCAAAAATGCAAACGGTTTTGCAGAAGAACACTGGCCTGAAGGAGTTGTGTGCAGCTGCCGACATAGTTAGTGGAAAATCCAGCACTCCTGACTGCAGCATTCCTGTCCAACATGTGCCGAAAATGAAGTACGCCCCTGTCACATCTGTTGATGTAGAACGTTCTTTTTCAGCGTATAAATTGATTCTGACTGACAAGCGCCACAGCTTTTCACAAGAAAAACCTAGAAAAGATTTTGGTTATTTATTGTGAAGCCAACTATGGTCAGAATATGTGAAACTATGAATGTATTAATTAAACCATTGCCACATCTTTTTTTTACAGAGATCTTTATCGTGCAGGAACTTTAGTTATGTTCAACATTAATGTCGTAGATTGCTGTGCTCTGTAACGGTGTAAATATTCATTCTCCTTGTTTTAATGACTAATAAGATGTTCATACTGCCAACACTGTGTATTTTAATTTATTTTTATTTTCTCTGCATAATTTTTATTAGAGCCTATTTTAGGTTTTATATAGCCTAAATGAACCACTGAAGGAGCCTATTTTAGGTGCCTAAAACACACTATTTTACGACCTAAAAATCCGTGGTCTAGTCATCAGTAACATTACCGTCGCTGTCGCGCAGTAAAGGTACTTACTGAGCCCTTCCGCTGGTTTTCTTAACATGGGACCAGTATCTCTTTGGATTTTCCGCCACATTTCTAGAGCGAGTTTCGTTGTGGAAACTATTAAATGCATCTCGCATTGAAATCCGCACCAAATTTCAAGCCTCAGTAAAACTTCACCAATCTTGGAGATTTTGCGTTCGTCTAAATTATACGCGGCTTTTGCGGTGCTCCTGCAACAGCTTTCTGTCGTGTTTTGTGTACCATGAGGGATCAGTTCAGTCTCTTATTAATTTATTTGGTATGAATATCTCGAGTGCTGTTGATACTATTTCTTTGAACTTAAGCCACATATGGTCTTCATTTACATAGTTTGGAAGAAAGACGTCACCCGAATTTTTAGCGGCTTTTTTTAAATAGATATATTTCGCGTTTAGTTTTGGTGAATTTCTTTGTTACGGAAGTGAGCCTCTCTACGACTGCGTGTTCACTAATCCCTGTATCCGTCGTGATGCTCAGGATTATTTGTGGCTAAGAGGTCGAGTGTGTTTTCGTAACCATTTACAATTTGAATGGCCCCGTCAACTAATTGTTAAAAATAATTTTAATAAAAGCATTTAGAAAAATTATGGAAGTTGTTTTCTATTTACAATAGGGTATGAAAATGTATTATTTTCAACATTCGGAAAGTAGATTGAAGTAACTGCCAACTATAATTGTATGAGTAGGGTACCTATTTGAGATGAGACTCAAGTTTTCTTTTCTTTGAACTGTTCAGCAACTGTTTGATCTGAGACCGGGGGTCGGTAAAAGGAGCCAGTTATTAATTTATTCCGGTTGTCGAATATAACCTCTGCCCATACTAAGTCACAGGAACTATCTGCTTCAAAGTCGATTGTGAGCTTACCTTATTTTTCCTTAAGTTGTCCTTTTTGTTTCTGTTGTAGTGCAGATAATTACAATTACGGCTTTTCCCTCCAGAACCTAAGATGCTTTCTCTGTGACCCTGTAAATACCAGAGCTAAACAATGTAGAACAACAACGTACTTTACAAGCGTAGCATTCTGCATTACTTCATTTCCTTATTTCTAACATTTTAATATTGTAAGTCGACTTTAGATGACATGTCAATCATACATGTTCTTATCTATATTTAGTGAACGTGTTTTCAGTTATGTTTTGAACATTGTCCCGCTACACTTTATTAACTAATGTTTTTAGAGAGTAAATTAATACGGAGTATGTCGTTCTTCTTTTCAAACATTCACAAACCCATTTATTCTTACCCTATTGTCTTTTGGGTATGCAGTTGTAGTAATTAAAGTAGGCACAAATGCGGTGATAAAAAAGAAATGACTAGCGTACATTTGCATTCCCGTTTCATCGTTCCTTTCTTGTTGCTTCCATGCCGATGGACTGTTTCTATCGCAATCAGTAAGCGTGAAAGGAAGCTACTGTACAGACAGAGGAATCTATATTTATACTTGGCAGAACTAATTACATACTGACATAGTCGTCGGTATTACTTTCGTTTCCCAAAAGTTATAAATATTTCGATTTCGGAAAAGAAGCTCTGTATTTGGCCAAGATGTCGAAGAAGAAGGTCCCTTACGTACTGGTTGTATCGAGTAAGATGTGGAGACGGCGGTTTGAAAAGCGGACAGAAGAAGTACGAGGAAGGGCGTCCCTTACTGAGGGATCGCCACCTGGCGAAGGGGCAAGTGTGGCAAATGTCCGACGTGGCAAATGTCCGGCTTCCGCCGGGACTAGGACAGGTATGCAGTGAAAGTGAAGCTACCCTTAGCGAAGCTATGGTTTCTCAGGCGAACGAGGTGAGCGCACCGAAAGTAGCAAATGATAATGTGCTACTGCAGTTTTTACAGAGGATGGATAGAGATAATAAGGAGAGAGATAGGGAGAATAAGGAAAGACTGGAAGCGACGGGTAGGGGTAATAAGGAAAGATTGGAAGCGATGGATAAAGATAGTAAGGAAAGATTGGAAGCGATGGATAAAGACAGTAAGGAAAGATTGGAGGCAATGGATAAGGGAAATAAAGAGGCAATGAGGAAGCCACACACAGTTATCGATGAGCGTCTGTCCGCAGTTAATAATCGGTTAGATGAGGGGGAGAAGAATCTGGATGCGTTGAAGCAAGTATGTGACGCCGTGAAAGAAAAAGCCAATAATTTGGAGGTACGAATAAATGCAATAGAGAGTGATGTTACAGAACGTAGGGACGTGTTGCCAGATGAGCGAATCAAAGATATAGTGGAGGACTTACTTGCAGATAAACAAGGGGCATTAGACAGCGTGGAAGCTCAAGTCACACGGCAGGAAGTGGCGCTAAATAAACACAGGGATGAAGTTGCGGAGGTGGTGGTCAGAATGAATACGATTAGCGCAGATGTAGAAAAGATCAGTATAAGAGGTGAAACAGGCTCTGACAGTACGCAGCGAGAGGTTTATGCCGACCAGGAGGAGATACAATCACTATTACAGTTTAAAGAGGCGCAATTAGAAATAAGTAGGAAACATAGTGAAGAGCTAGCACAGTTGCAATTAGCGTGCAGTAGCGAAGGTGACACACCACCAGGTAGATTGCAGAGGGAGAGGGAGATAAACTCAAAAAGCGAAAATAGGCAGAAAGAGGAAGACGAATTCAGAGAGTCAGAAGAACGGTTGTGTCGGATAAAACAGGTGGCAAATCCAACTGGGTATAATCCAAGGTCGGAAAACATAAATTCGGAAGAAGAATGTAGGAGGCACTTCATGTCGGTACAAACGTACACTTGTTTTCCGGATCGAGATAACTACCAACATCCATGCCTGTGGCTGTCTCAATTTCAAGATTCATTACCTTCATCGTGAGGACCGCTCCTCAAAATGAAGTTTGTGTGTAACCATTTGAGGGACGAGGCTAGAGCGAAAATGCAGGAAGTTATTAAAGGCTGTAGTAGCTACAAGATATTTTGTGACAAGTTTTTAAATGAATTCTGGTCGAAAAGTAGGCAGGACCAGGTTAAGCAAGGCATATTGATGATGCCAAATTGTAAAGAAGGTGGTGTAAGAGATCCAGTGGCGTGCTATCAGGAAATGCTGAGACGAAATAGGTATTTGGATGTGCCATACCAACCTGGGGAGCTCATTAGGATCTGTATAACGAAGTTGCCAGTGAGATTGCGCAGAGATATAGTGATAGAAGGCAGAAGCTTAGACGATTCTTCGTCGTTTCAGCACTTGTTACAGGAACTTGGTAATGAGAGCAACATCGTAAACGGAGATACGACTCATAGGTCAGACAGAGTCGAGGATAGGAACAGCAAAAACTATCAGAATGACAGGAGAGCATGGAATCCTGGCATTTCTTTCTTTTCGTAATAGATTGATGGATCCAACATATCAACATATCAGTCCTTAGCATGTTGCCTTAAAACACTTGCCACTGGCACTGAAAATTGTCTATGTAGCAGACATACCCTACTGATACGTAGACGTGCAAATACCATACTTCTGATCACAGAATAAAACACCAGTAATGGAATCTGTTAGGCTGGTCTCTCAGAGCAAAATTTGCTAATTTTGATTTGGAACACTAAAGTACAAGGACTGTTTCCTCAAAAAAAAAAAAAAAACAACCAGTTGCTAAAAAATGTTATGCAATAATGCCAATGAGTCCAGTTTAATTAGTGCGATTTGACTATTGCAGGTACTTAACACGTAATGTAAAAAGTCAACATTGTGACCGAAGTTTTTAGATTAGCTGCCATCTGATCGGTAGTCTGTCATAGTCGTGGTGACAGTTATAATGAGGTGCTGCGTATGGTTGTTCGGAATCTGGTGTTAGGGAAAGAGGCCACTAGCACACTTGGGCTGTCCCATTTCTCCCAGCTTGTATACTCTCTGCACACATTCAATTTTCATGTAAGCACAGATTCCTAACTAGCAAATTCTTTACTGTGTACAGTGAACCATTTAGAGTGAGGCAGATTGTCCATGAAAATGCTGTACTGATTGAGGCGATCAAGGGAAAACAATTGCGTGGGCTTCATCACATTTCTAACATCAAATTATGGAAAAGTTAAGGATAGATCGAAAGTAGGCAATTTATGGTAGATAGTCAGTGTATTTATTTGTGGTGTGTAACGTTGTGCAGGGTCAAATCGAACATAAGAATTTTCAGGCGGGATGTCAGGAAGTATGACGGAATAGGCTGGTCGAATGAGTCATGAACAGGAGTCGACAGAGTGGTGTATGTACGTATTTTTTTTGTCATATGTATAAGGATGAAGCAGAAACGACGTGATGATTAATGAGTGGATAAAGATGGTAGATAGAGAAGCGACGTGATAAATAGTAGTGGATAAAGGTGATATTTAAGGAGAGAAGCGACATGAAGCAGTGTGATTAATAAAGAGAGATTCGATGTGATGAAACAGTGGTAAATGAAGGTGATTAGAATCAATAATGTGGAGATGTCTTAGAGGTATGTTACAGAGAGGCCTGTGTATGCTGCAATCGAGATTGATTCGAATGGCGAAGGAAGACCAGGAAATGATGGAGTAATCGACGGACGGAGAGCCGAAATACGAATGAAGAGATGAGGACAACTGCACAACGTGAAAGGACATAAAGGGAGTATGAGATCCAGATGGTGAACGTTGTGGAATACTGACATAAGATCTAATATAAGTGTAAATATAATTGTTACCATAACATTTGCAATATGAAAAAAATAATTTTTGTTGTTGTTGTTGAAGCCTGGTACCAGTATAACTAATCAAAACGGTACTAAGAATGTGTACAGTTATTTTGCAGGATGAATAATTTGTGTATTTTTTGTTCTTAGACGAAATGTCGAAATTCTAAAGTGATATTTAGCAGGATGAATAATCGGTAAAGTGAATGCAGAGGTAAGCCAATGGAGAAAGGTGCAGAGTGAAAGGACGTAATCGGAGACTTGAATGCTATCTCCAAAACAACTTCATGTGTTATGTGGTTGAGTATAAGGGAGCAAAGGTATGGTATGTTGTCGTGAGTGTGGTGGTGTTAAGGTTAGCTGACTTCTGGACCTATTCTGTTAGTGTATTAATGGATTGAATGAGAAGGAAAATGTGATGTCTGGTGAGTGAGAGTCGTAGAGTAGTGTGATCAATGCGCACACTCCCATGAAGGGGATGCTACCAATCCATAACTAAAACATTATTGTGTTATTGTTTGATTTGGATGAACCTCGATGTCAGGTCAGGATCTGACATCATGTGGATGGTACATACATGTCCTAGAAATGTTGTTATATATAATAAAAGGTAAAATATATAAAGAGATACTAATTTCAGTCTGTCACAAGCACAAAGGTGCATTGTATGTTGTAGATTTAGAGTCATCAGTTTCTAAAATGTTTATTGTGTTAGGATGTTAAAGTAGTTTACTATTTAACATCATGTGGTAGGTAATTGTGAGCTATGTAGATTATTTCTTATATTTTTGTTAGAACACTTTCAAGGGGTATTAATTTCAGTCGGTCACTAGCACGAAGGTGCGTTGTATATTGTAGTTTTAGAATCAACAGTTTCTAATATTTTCACTGTGATAGGATGTTAAAGTAGTCTACTATTTGATATTGTAATTTTTTTTTGACACTTTCATGTTTTGTATGAGGGACGACAGGTACAATCAGTAGCATAAGTGTGGGTTGTATATAGAAAAGGGATAAATGTTGATGTTGTATGTGTAGAAAACTAGGGTGTATAATTTTATGTTTTTTAGAACAGAGATTCTTTTATTACCAATGTATCTAATAGATCATACAAGTTATCAATGAGTATTTAAATACTTAAGAATATCCTTTTGTCTGTAATGTTGCGAGATGCACGGAAGGGTCTGACTGATTGGGTGTCGTAGCACTGAGGTGCTACGCGGAACGCGCCCTACCGCATAAAAATGAAGGAGGCCAAGCTGACTTCGCCATGGGAGAGGCAACAGAGCCGCGGTGCTCCCCACTCCACTGTCGGTCGGGGTACACTCCACGCGCCCGCTACAACAGATCAACAGCCTGGGGCGCCACGCATGTACCACTGGCCATTCATAAGTTCCGCCACCCTTACGACTGGAGACAGCATCCCATAGAGGCAACAGCGGGTGGTTTCTTCTGCTGAACGGCTCGCGCGGCGGCTGCGCGATGGCAGAATGAACGACGCGCAGCAGAGTCCGGCGGGCATTTTTTACCAGCAACTATTAACTAGTACTGGACTGTGGAGCCGTGAAACAAGATGACTGCACATTATGTCTCCATAAGGTGGAAAGTGAAGGATTGGTGTTTCCACGTTCTTAGTGGTGGAAAAGATTTTGTCTGTAGCAGACAGGACGATTGTTTTGTTTTGTCTTGACCACTGAACAGTGGGATCCATAAACTTTTGCAGTGACTTGTTAAGTGTGCTTTGTAAATTGCATGTGGGACGCTTGTTATACTTAAAAAGGACAGTTGTCGTATGGTGACTAATTATTGTCTGAACGCAAGAAACTAAAGTGGGACATTGACATTTGCATTTGTAGTAGGAGACATTTCTTTAATTGGTGCTGGAATAAGTGCTGTTTGTTGGAACTTACGACTTTTAACTACACCATGAACTGAAAGGACAGAACCATGGGTAATAGTAGTTGTAGGACCATTTGTGGACGACCAGATTCGTGTGGATGGTACTCTGAGAGTGACTATGACATTTGTGTTTAATGTGAGATACCGTTTACTGTTCAGTGCGTGTTCAAAATGCCGATTTGAGTGACTTAAAGAATTTCGTCCGGGTAACCATGGGAGAGCTTTGACACCGAGACAGTGTTTCTAGGAAAACTATCAGCAACTTTTTGACCCCAAGAAAATCACGGAATGAAATGATTCCGTGTGACTCGCAAGATACGGAATAATGTATTTGTACTTGTAATTGTGTAAATTTTTTTATATGTTTCATTCCTGAAGGGACAGCAAGTGTAATTGTATTTCATTAACATTTGTGTTTAGAATAGTTGTTTTTTTTTGTTTGTTCTGGGTTATCAAGTTCACGTAGCATGTTTATTAGAATATTTGGTACAATGATGCTTTAATTATTAGCCAGTGGCGTAATACTAACGTAGCAGCTATTGTTGCATTGGTCAGTATGGTTGTCATAGGAGACAAAAGTTTGCATTGCACAACAAATATCGGAATTAACTGATGCATTTTGATGTCGTGGACAGTAATGATCTTGTTGGTGTGTTGACTGAAGCCACTTATTTGTATTATCACAGTGGTGATATTTCACATTAAAGTGTAACGAAGGCTGGTCGAAATGCAAGTTCTTGTCGTCTAAATGTGTAACAATAGGGAAATGAGCAGTAGAGTAAGATACGAGAGCTACTGGTGGATTCGGGCACTTATTGCTGACTATTTACTGTGTGTATTGATCACAGTTGATGGACTGACTAGCTCAGCAGCAGGTATTTGTACTGGTGGACAAGTATAAGGTTAAACTCACAGCCGAGTAGTGGTGGCAATTGCTTAAGTGATGATAGTTAATGAGGTATGACATGATGTCTTAGATGAACTATATTACGTAACCAGTATGTAACTTGTGGTATATTTCATTGTTCTTTTTTCTCAGTTTAATTTCTCGGTAGGTTTGACGTACATTTTAGAGAATTGATATGATGCCTGACATTCTACATGTAACTAGTGTACGCAATTTTTTTCTTTTGTTGGTTTTGTTTTGTATTTAGACATTGCCGTGTAATGATTATTACAACGCAATTTATGAATGTCAGATTACTTGCTCTGTGTTTGGACGGTGAGCTATTTAAAATTTTATGAGTACAATTAGTATTTTTTATTTGTTTTAGAATTATTGAAGTTTGGATTACTCCTAAAAATAACGGAGATCCCTGCAACTAAGCAAATTTTTATCTCACCATTATTTTTTTTATTTGTATGATGTAATGTTTTATTTGTCACTTGGATTGTTATAAATTTGTATGTGTATGTTCCTCCAGATTGTGGAGAGTACAACAATGCAACAACTGTGTCAATAATTTGGTAAAGTAACAGCATTTGGTCGTCTATTTGAGGTCATCAGGGGCTAAGGTCTCCTCCTGGTTATTATGATGACTTGCTACGTTTTTTCTAATACAGCTTTCTTAAAAAAATGTTCGGAACTACCCTCGCATTGCAAGGATAGTACCGTGCAATTTTTTTCTCCATGGGTAACCGGTGGTGAAAGGGTACAGTACCACCCGACATTGAAAATAGGTACAACATTCTTCGTTATTCTTGTCAGAACAACATATTTTTTCTAATAATAACTCAATTTCAATTAATACAGTGAAGCCGGATACCAGTGTGGGAAAGAATGACAATTTATTTATTTAATTGATCACATGTGCACTCCCACAAAATAAATCCCTACATCCAGTTTGGTGAGATCTGTGAAATGAATGAATGTATGGACGTCTGCTAACCGCAGATAGTGAATGTGAATATATGATCATCTTTGAGATGGTACTTGGGTCACCTTTGGTGGGACCAAAGAGATGAAATTTACCTGAGCTTTGAGCGCCTAAAATGTGGCTGACCAATACGGTAGCAAGGTGCTCCCCCACTTAGGACCTGAAAAACGGCCATGTTTCAGCACTCTGCCGCTGGATCTAGTGTTGGTAAGACCTGCCTTAGGCGTGCTCCGTAAGGACAAAAGAGTGGAGACATGGTATGCATGTGAAATACTTAAGAGTAGTTTAGAATAATAATTTCTCTATTTCAGGAACTTTTGTGGGGAGAATTAAATGTCAGGCAGGTAATATTAATGGGATCGTAGTAATCTTCAGAAGTGACCAACGGTCACAATGAAACCACGTGTAGCAATAAGTTGAAATACTTCCGAGTGTTTAAGTTAAGCTGAATTACTAGCGTGTGTACTATAAGTTGGAAATATTTAAGAAATGGCGTGTGCAGGACTTGAAATTAGAGACTAGTACTTCCACGTGGTGAGTCTCAATCTGTGTATGAGAGAAAGGATGAAGAGAAGTACTCGTCCATGGTATCAGTTGAGGACTCGCGTGTGTGATGAATATGTTCTTAATATTACTTTGTGTGTTATGTTTCCGTGTGACGCTTGATTCAAACTATAATACTCTGAGAGAGAAGCAAGGTGAGTCAGCCGTCTATCCAGGAACGCCACTTGGCTTACTTTGCACAGGAAGACGTGCATATATCGTCCAGAGTTCGTAGTAGGAAAGAAAAGTTACGAAGTGAGGCAGTGTCGTGTGAAACCGGGATGAATACTAATTGAAGTGGGAAAGCTGAAAGTGATGTGATTATAATGTTGTGACTATTCCTTATGTTGTATTCCATGTTGCAGGGAGGTGTATGTCATGTAATTTAAGTATGTGTGGTTTGCATGGGAGAGTAGCAAGCTAGTTTCAGAGGTAGTGGGTTATGCATGATCCTTTTGTACCGCTCGGTCTGGAGGAAAGTTTCATGATGATGGTTGTGAGCGTCGAAGTGTGAGATATATATAAAAAAAAAAAGGATCCACCATCCTATCCAGAAAGTGCACTGTAGCATTAAATAATTACGAGACCATAAGATAGAGAATCACCAATGTAAAGCCATGCCCACTGGGCGGAATTTCTCATGTGTTATTGTTGTAGGTTATAGAATTTGTGTGTTTAGGTTATAGAATTTATCGGAATAAATAAGATAGTGAAAAGAAAAAGATTGGTGGCCTTTTCCTTCGAATTGTATGTTGTCATGATGTCCAGAACTTATAATGGGTGTGTCATTCATATTCAGTGCGATGGCCACGTGTTGATAAAAGCCGTGAAATAAAAAAAAGAAAATGTGGTATTGCCAGTGCGTAGTGAACAGTCAGAGTAGTGTAAATTACTAATAGTCAGATGTGCGTTTCCGTTGCGTAATATTCATACAGGAGAATAATTTGTAACTTAATTGTTAGTACTAGAGTTCATGTTACTCGACAAATAAGAATGTATCCACTCGCTTGGCAGACCACTCATCTTGCAGGCCTGACTGCTTGATGGCACAGTATGAGCAAGGCATGTGGGTGCCTCTCAAAATCAATAATGTTCGAATAAAACCTCAATTAAACAATTTTACTAAGATTATTGTTTTTTTTTTGAGTAACAGGCCGGAGGATGATTTTGAAACATACATGGTTCTTACCGAGCGAGGTGGCTCACTGGTTAGCACACTGGACTCGCATTCGGGAGGACGACGGTTCAATCCCGCGTCCGGCCATCCTGATTTAGGTTTTCCGTGATTTCCCTAAATCGCGGCAGGCGCAGACGACTTCCTACCTCGTCCTTCCCTAATCGGATGAGACCGATGACCTCGCAGTTTGGTCTCTTCCCCCAAATAACCCAACCCCAAAAATGGTTCTTAGGTTGTCCTCACTTAGTTTCTAGGCGGACGACAGCTTTTGGTTTCTAGGGGAATCTAGTAAGACACCGATCGCATGCGCAAACAAAGCTATCTAAATGAGGTAACGCCCGGTAGGTACACGACACACCTAACGCACACGTAATGAGGTTACTGGTTTTACAACTCTTGGCCCCGCCAAGGTTGCAGAGAAAGACGCAAAAATTACCATAAAAAATAAGAAAAATGGACGGTTTAAGAATTTACCTGGAGAAGTATGCGAATTCCCTATCCCTAATGGTCTTGTCTGCAAGAAAAAGTTTTCCTTTCGGCTCATGACTGAAAATTCTACTGTGTCATTTTGTCGAAGGGTCACCATAAAGAAATGACTCGTGCAGAACGGACGCCTATTGCTGACATGGTTTACGTGGCAACAACGCGCTCCTTCCCCACAGCTGGAGTTTGCATACTTATCGCGCAGTGCATGCATGCTATCAACACACAACCGGTATTGTTGCATGACTTCCGCATAGCGCTGCTTGTTTATATTTTCCGCTAGAGACCGAAACTTTAATATTTGACGTATTTGTGCTGTTTATGCGTATTTACTGGCCACAGTGAACGATTGTTCGCACTAAGGATGCAAACCGAAATGGTGGACGGAGGAACAACAACTTTTCATATGGGAGTACCACTGAGTTAAGTCGCTTTGGAGGCAATGTTCGTTGGCGAAAGAAGTCCCTTCTGCGCACGTGAATATTCATTGTACATTCGTACTTTTTGGTTCAGATTCTGAAGGTAGCAAAGGTAAAATACAGGGTTCGAAAGTTATTTTAAACTTTTACAGAAACGAGATGGCACTTGTTAGAGTCGATGGGCATGAAAGCGGGACAGTGGATGAGAAGGGAATGTCTACACTGAGCAAGCAGTAAAGGAAATCAATGAATAATTACGAGAAGGAAGTAAAGTTCAGAGAGAAGAAATAAAAAAAAAAATAGATTTGCTGATGCCATTGTAATTCTGTCAGACAGAAAAGGACTTGGAAGAGCAGTTTAACGGAATGGTCAGTATCTTGAAACCAGGATATGAAAATAAACATTAACAAAAGCAAAACCAGGGTACTGGAATGTAGTCGAAATAAATCAGGCGATGCTGAGGGAATTAGATTACGTTACGAGATAATACAAGTGGTAAATGAGTTTTGCTATTTGGGCAGCAAAATAACTGATGGCGGTCGAAGTAGAGAAAATACAGGGTGTACATAAAGTCCGCGAACACTTTGCGTTATTATTGCACAAGAACTAAACATTGTACAGATGTCATACATACATAGGTATTTCATTTTGAAGAGAAATTCTGAAAGTTTTTTTTTTTTAGAAACATTCGATATGCGAACCATGAGAGACCCGACAGACGTCATTACGGTTATCGAATTCTCGCCGTACCCGTGCCAGCATGGCATCGTCGACTGTGGCAGTAGCTGCCCGTATTCTCTCCCGGAGCTCTGCTACATCTCGTGGTAGAGGCGGTACATACACCAGATCTTTAATGTGTCCCCACAGACGAAAGTCACTCGGAGTGAGATCTGGTGATCGGGGTGGCCATTTCATGATACGGCTGTCCCCTTCTGCAGCACGGCCGATCCATCGATGCTGCAGCTCCGTGTTCAGGTACCCACGAACTTCACGATGTATATTGGGTGGAGCCCCACCCTGCTGAAAGATGAACGGAGAGTCCGATTCCATTTGAGGCATCGGCCATTGCTGCAACATGTGCAAGTAGGAATATACAGTGACAGTGTCCTCGGCGAAGAAGAATGGCCTGTACAGTTTTCGACGGGACAAGGCACAAAAAACATTTACCTTTGGGGAATCACGCTTAAATCCAATGCATTCGCCAGCCGCTGTGGCCGAGCGGTTCTAGGCGCTTCAGTCCGGAACCACGCTGCCGCTACGGTCGCAACTCCGAATCCTGCGTCGGGCATGGGTGTGTGTGATGTCCTTAGGTTAGTTAGGTTGAAGTAGTTCTAAGTGTAGGAGACTGATGACTTCAGATGTTAAGTCCCACAGTGCTTAGAGTCATTTGAGCCATTTTAAATGCATTCGTGTGGATGGTTTGTACCCCAGATTCGACAATTATGGATGTTGGCACTTTCCCATTACTGTGAAAAGTGGTTTCGTCGCTACAAATTAAGCGATCAACAATGACGTCCTCATCCTGATTCAATTGTTGCAACTGCGAACAAAACTCAAAACCCCTGTCTTTGTCGTCGTCATTGAGCTTCGGCACTAGCTCCTATTTGAATGGTTTCACAAACAGCTTCTGTCGCAGGACTTTCCACACGGTCACTGGAGCCGTTTCGAGTTCACGGGATGCACGACCCACCGATTTCTTTGCACTCCTAATGAATGTCTCTCGTACGCGCTCCACATTCACTTTACACACACTGGTTCGCCCGCTTCTCTTTGGCGGGCACAAGCAACCCCGTCGTAACCAATTTGTTGTGCGAGTGGTAAATGGCCTTACTTGTTGGTGGCTTCTTCCCGTACTTGGTTCTATACATCCGCTGAACAGCTGTACCACACTTGTTTTTGTCTAACCCCAACACACTGAAAGCTCGCTCCGCACCTGAACTCGCCACGTTTAGGGCTAGCGCTGACTATCGGCAGATTACCAAACTACGCTGTGGCGGTATACATGAAAAAAACTTTCAGGGTTTCTCTTCAAAATGACATATGTATGATATCTGTACAATGTTTTGTTCTTGTGCAATAAATAATTGAAAGTGTTCCCTGTATAGAATGTATACTGCCAATAGCAAGAAAAGGGTTTCTAAAGCAGAGAAATTTGTTAACATCGAATGTAGATTTAAGTGTTAGGAAATCCTTTCTGGAGGCATTTTTATGGAGTGTAGTCATTTACAGATGTGAAACATAGACGATAAACAGTTTAGACAAGAAGAGACTAGAAGCTTTTGATATGTAGTGCCACAGGAAAATGCTGAAGATTAGTTGGGTAGATCAAGTAAGTGTTGTGGTACTGAGCAGAACCCGAGAGAAAAGAAATTTGTGGTATAACTTGACTACAAAAAAGATGCAACATCAAAGGACCACCAGTTTAGTGTTGGAGGGAAGTGGAGGGTGTAGAAGTCAGAGATGGGTACTAAGAGATGAACACTAAGTTGGTTCACAAATATGTAGGTTGGAGTAGTTTTTCGAAGAGGCTTTGGTGTAGAGAGCCGCATCAGGACAGTCTTAAGGCTGAACACCACAACAACAACAACGTGGCTGAACCACATGAGCCTCCAGTCCACCTGTGCCAGAACTCTCTCCGTGCACATGTTTTTCGTAAACAGGGCTCAAAGCGAATCAAATTCTCTAGAATCGATTGCTTCAAATCTGAACGTATTTCCTGTAACTTGGCGCTTCTGCATAGCTATTACTTCTCTTCCATTAGCAGGCCCAAAGGCGCATTGTGATATTCTGGGTATTTCCAGAAACGTCCTAAGGCTTCGTTGTCTAGACAAAGGAGGATGATAAGGGTTTAACATCCTGTAGACGACGGAATAATTAGAGAGGAAGCCCTAGCTCGCACTGTGGCAGGAAACCACTCGTGGCTGCCCCAGCATTTGCCTTAAACGATCTATGAGAACCAAAGAAAGTCTGTATAGTACAAATGGCTCTAAGCACTATGGGACTCAACATCTGAGGTCATCAGTCCCCTAGAACTTAGCACTACCTAAACCTAACCAACCTAAGGACATCACACTCATCCATGCCCGAGGCAGGATTCGAACCTGTGACCGTAGCGGGTGCGTGGTTCAAGACTGAAGCGCCTAGAAGCGCTCGGTCACAGCGGCCGGCCAAAGTCTGTACGGCCCCGCAGTTTTTCGCCCTATGGCTCGCTCGCTACCATGGAACTAGTCCTCTGATATCTTAACTTTTGTTGGCCGCATCAGGCTTTCCATTGGTTTGATGCGACCCACCACGAATTCCTCTTCTTTGCCAGTCTTCTCATCTCAGATTTGCACTTGCACCCTACGTCCTCAATTATTTGCTGGATGTATTCCAGTCTCTCTCTTCCATTACAGTTTTTGCGGTGTACAGCCACCTCTAGAATTCCCTGATGCCTTAGCACATGTCCTATTATCCTGCTTTTTCTTGTCAGTGTTTCCCACACTTTCCTCACCTCGCTGAATCTGCCGAGAACCTCCTAATTTGTTATCTTATCTCGTCAGTCCACCTTATTTTCAAAATCCTTCTATATCTCTAACTCCTCAGTTCTCTTCCGGTTTTCCCAAAGCCCACGATTCACTTTGATTTAATGTGTGGTTCCGTCCACAGAACGAGGACTCGTGAAAAGTTGGTACCTCGCGACGGCACCAGAAATAGAGACAGTCGCTAGCAAAAGCAGCAACGAATGAGAGACGTTGGCATAGACACGTCCCCAAGTGTTTCCTTAAGCTGTTTACGTCCGAGTGCAGTATCAAATGGTTCAAATGGCTCTAAGCACTATGGGACTTAACACCTGAGTTCATCAGTTCCCTAGACTTACAGTTACTTAAAAGTAACTAATGTAAGGACATCACACACATCCATACCCGAGGCAGGATTCGAACCTGGGATCGTAGCAGCAGCGCGGTTCCGGACTGAAGCACCTACAACCGCTCGGCCACAGCGGCCGGCAGCAGTTTTGTCATTGGTTGGTTCACCAGTATAACACCCCAACGACCCCCTTAAAGTCAATTATGACAGAATATCATAATATGAAGTAGGGAAGAGTTATCTTGGCAAATACGACAACTTTGCTAACACCAAGAAGTTTTGATAACAACAACATTATACATCACTGAGAGTTTTTGTTATGAAAAGAGGAGGAAGAAACCTCACATTTAATTAATGGACAAATATCCAAGTGATAATTGCAATTAATATCTTGAAAGCTACGTCCAAGGTGATGTTAGTCAGAGATAACTTTTATGTGGAAGAGAGTTGTAAGCGCAAAGAAGAAATTCAATGCGCCTACAATACTCTTTTACAGAAGAAGTCGCTTGCTGGCTCTCGTCCTGTAAAGACGTGCGAGAAAAATTCTTGTCTTAGTTAATGAGAGTACGGAACGCGACGAGATTGTCTGCGTCCAGAAGTGTTTGTTGCGTGACGTGATTCACGAACTTCAGAAACTGATTTTCTAAGCAGAGACAGGAACTGATAGACGCGTTTAACCGTCCGTAACGGGTTAATTGAACTTTATTGGCGAAATTAGTGAATATTGGACTTGACTTTCAAATAGTTGGAACTAAAAGAAGAGTGGATAGTATATCAAAGGACTACACTCAATTAGTCTCGAGTAGGACACAATTACACGACTTCACAAAGATAATACAATTACGCTGTAGAGTCAAGTTTTCGTAATTGTCAAGAAACTTCATTTTAATAGAACTGACTTTACCAACCAACTGCGTGTGCGTGTGGTGCGAAAATTATAAAGTATTTAGTGGCCAAGGAACAATAAACTGTTCGTTCCAAGTGAAATATCAAGCGTGGACTACATTATTAAGTGATTTAATCAATGATAGTTAACCAACGACTGTTCAGCAGGAACAATTTAATCTGAATATCAAAAGACCTACTTCATTAATTGAAAAGAGAACTTTTGAACATTTTTTTTTTTAACATTACGGCGTAGGTTCACTCACAAGGGGAGGCCGCCAATTGTGAAATTCAGATTCGATTCATACTGCGCATAATAAAAGCTCATGGCCAGAGGAGTAATGTGGCAAAGCACCAAGATGCACTTCTCAGCCGTTGCCGAGAAAATCGACAGTTAAAAGAAACCGTTGCGGTGAAATACTTTCTGCGATTAACAATTTTCCAGAGCGTCCTGGCGCAGCGGTAAGCGCTCGGGTTCGTAATCTGAAGGGCGCCGGATCGAATCCCGCGCCATGCAATTTTTTTCATTATTAGTTTTTTGTAATTCAAATATATATATAAAGTATTAATGAATTGCTTATGCATGTTGGTGAAGGCGGATCGCTCTCCAATTGTACCGCCTCCATTTTTCCGTTTGTTTAACAGGGTGTACCAAAGCTCTCCCGTCCGCACTGATTTTCGACGATGTTATAAGTTGCGCTAGGGACCGCACCTACCTTCTTTGGAAGTTAGCAGGCAACTACGCTGTTATGCGGCGGCTCGTTTCGGCTCATTCAACATCTGTCCTTCAAGTGTAACGAGCGAGTAACGGAGTTTATATTTCATACCTGCCACAGCAAATTTGTGCTCGTGGGGTCTCTATTCTAATTCGAACGTTTGACTTACGCTATACGTATTCGTTTCGGAATATCGTTTCTACGTCTTCCGTTAACTATACGTGGTTAACATTATGAAGACAATTAATAACATTTGTGAAATACAACTTTTTTTGCGGAAAACATAATGATGTTCGAAGTCGCCAGTTTTTCCACGACAAACGACTTTCAACAACTTATTATATGCATAATTGTTGCAACTGATTGCCGGGAATTATATATATATATATATGTATATATATATATATATATATATATATGGATTACAAAAAACAAATACTAAAAAAAAAAGTTTGCATGGCGCGAGATTCGAACCGGCGACATTCGGATTACGAACCCGAGCACTCACCGCTGCACCACAACGCTGTAGAAAATTATTGATTGTAGAGAGTATTTCATCGCAACGGTTTCTTTTAACTTTCGATTTCCTCGACAACGGCTGAGAAGTGCATCTTGGTGCTTTGCCACATTACACCTCTGGCCATGAGCTTTTATTATGCGCAGTGTGAATCGAATCTGAATTTCACAATTGGCGGCCTCCCCTTGTCAGACGTGATCGAAGAGTATCGGTGGATGTCGCTTCATACAGGTTCAACAACTCCATAGCAACGAGCCAACAATGTACGACAAGACATAATGACAATGTTTCCTCGCAATTGGTGGTGTGTACGATGCGGATGAGATTAGATTTAACAACTAGGCCCTACTGCGTATCCGGGCAATGAATCATTCAATTTTAAATCAGAAGAAGCATCCATCGTACGAGTTCGCATTTCTGTCTCCCATTCACCAACGGGGTTCTACGTCATCGCGCATCGTGTCTCAACTCCACTGCGAGAGCGTCGACAATATCAGCATGCGGTTGGAGAGCGGGGACGCCACACCAGGCAACCATGATTCTGAGATTAGTGTCATCGATCCCGTTCACAGTTGAGGCCACCTCCCTGCGGAGTGGTAATTTCAACTTTCATAACAGTCACTGAGCCGTGGCGCCATTGAATTAGTAGATTGTTCTGTCTGGCGCCCCTGGCTCAGGTGTAGTATCGACTATGTGTAGCATCGACTATCGCTCTTGCGGCCCCATTGCCAATATCTATGAGGAAGAGTTGGTATCTACGGGTTGCGTCCTTGGAAGGCTGCCGATATATATACGGGGTTCGCTGGCCCGAGAGAGAGGCACGAAGGTTGGGGTTGGGCCGAGGCCCGAGCGGCCGAAGCCACGAGCTGCGCAAGGAGGGCCTGCGAAGATACCTGAGTACTTCACCGGACTTCCACCTGGCTGTCCTCGGCACCACTCAGTAACCGATGCGACGCACCGTGGGTCCATGGAACTGCTTGCTGTTAAAGGGGAGTAACATTCTGTAATCCTCGTTGTGATTGGAGTCATTGTCTACCCGACCTCCTAATCATTTCCTGGTTGGTACCCGACCCTCAGAGTTTTACTCGGTCGGCTCTTTGGTCGTAAATACAGGCCGTAGTATTGTCCTAAGACACTAGTTGTCATTTGAAAATTTGTCGCGCTATTACATTGCGTTTCCTTTCTGGTTTGTACCCGACCATTGACGTTCTAATCAATCAGCTCTCGGTCGTAAATACAGCCAGAACAATTGTACCAAGGCACAGGCTGCCGATAAACAAAAGAGGGAATTTGTGGTCAGATTTGGCTGTTGACCGGTTCAATTCTTTGATTGTAATTGCATTTCTCACTCATTAGTTATAATCAGAACAACTCAGCTGTTCGTTTCTGTGTTTGAAAGACCGGGTCATTATTTTATGGTTCAAATGGCTTTGAGTACTATGGGACTTAACTTCCGAGGTCATCAGTCCCCTAGAACTTAGAACTACTTAAACCTAAGGACATCACACACATCGATGCCCGAGGCAGGATTCGAACCTGCGACCGTAGCGGGTTCGCGGTTCCAGACTATAGCGCCTAGAACCAGTCATTATTTTAGCTGGATCTTGTTGTTCCGCCAATTGAGCTCTCTTGTAATGAGTGTTCACAAGTAATGTTTTAAGACTTTCCTTCAGAGCGGCCTTAATAGCTGATAATCAGTTTAACTTTGAAAATATTAGCAGCCAACTGTGACCAGGGCTTTAGTCAGAATAAAATTGTCAGAAGGGACGGGTTGGGATGCAGTCGCACCTTGGTTGCCGATTGACATTAAGAGGTTGGTTGCTTTGAAGTAAGCCTTATCAATGACATATTGTTGGCTAATCTGTTTAACCTTTAAGCACAGGTGCGCATCTTAACCCCGAACCTTGCGTCATACAGCTTTCAAATTAAAAGTTAAGTAATCTGTTTTGAATAACTGACTCACTCTTTCATCAATGGTGCTTATACAGTTTCCATGTGCTGCAGAAGGGCATTTGATAAGACAGACCGCGTCCAGCGCGGTGGAAAACACCGCTGTTTCACCCGACAACGGGCGGGCTGCATGTCCGGTCGCCTTGTAATCATTGTCATATTGTTTGCTGTTTTGCAGTACAGTACTTCAGATTTCTTCTGCAAAGATTAAAAGCTTATTCTGCTTAAGGTTGAAGGTCAAAAGAATTTTGCAAATTTGTTCAATTTGTTAAAGAAAAGTGTATGGTTAAATGCTTCGACTATCTATAAAACACAGTTTATATTGAAACACGTATGTAACGCAGCAGCGATGGCGAGGCATTGTAGCATCTGTGACCAGAGAGTATGCGCTTGACCGCGCGAGTGTTGCGAGCGGTTCTCAGTCTGTCAGTAGTCGTTGCGAGTCTGTCAGTAGTCGTTGCGAGTCTGTAGCTCTGTCTAGTTGCAGAGCAGTACTCTGTCAGTAGTCGTCGCGTGCAGTACGCTAATAGTCGTCATGCAGAGCGGTCGGTCAGTAGTAGCAGCCCAGTGCGGGTGATGCAGGCGGTCGGCAACACTGGTCAAGATGAGGAATAAGGTATACTGTTAATTAATATAATCATTAGATAATGAAAAATTTTATTTATTGTAATTATTCTCCAACAAGTCTCCCAATAATAATTATTTTTAATTTCAAAAGCATTTTCTCAAAAATTTAATTTTTATTGAAGTAAAGATTTCGTTGCACTTCCCATTTCATTCCACTTCTTTTGAAGAAAAATTTCACTAGAATCACAAAAAAAAGGGAATATTATTATTTGCAATGCAGTTCCTCCGAGCGGTGCGCAACAACAAGAGCAGATATGTGACATCCATTTATTCTGAGGTAAGACTTTAATTCTGATTGTTTTACACAGGGCCAAAGACCGATATTTCGTGTTTAGTTGAATTTTCTTGTCACTGAATGGACTTTAATTTTTTGAAGGATTTATATTTGAGTCAGATTGCGAATTTCACATTTTTGTTGCCATTGTCAGTACATTTCATTGTGGGCAGGTTACGCATAGAGCAATGTCCATCAGCATTTCTAATTAGTATCGTCCTTTCTTTAAAAATTTTGTGGGGAGGTTACACTTGGCTCCCATTTCTATTAAGTATTGCTTTATTTTCTTTTAAAATTGCGGTGGGGAGGTTACACTTGGCGACACCCAGTCCAGGATCGTATTTCGTTGAGAGTCTTTTGAGCAACAGTCAGATATCTGCTCTTATTTGCTTAAGTATAATTAGGATTTGGCGCACCGTAATTTTAAAAGAAATAAAGTGACAATACTCAATAGAAATGGGAGCCAAGTGTAACCTCCCCACAAAATTTTTAAAGAAAGAACGATACTAATTAGAAATGCTGATGGACATTGCTCTATGCGTAACCTGCCCACAATGAAATGTACTGACAATGGCAACAAAAATGTGAAATTCGCAATCTGACTCAAATATAAATCCTTCAAAAAATTAAAGTCCATTCAGTGACAAGAAAATTCAACTAAACCGAAATATCGGTCTTTGGCCCTGTGTAAAACAATCAGAATTAAAGTCTTACCTCAGAATAAATGGATGTCACATATCTGCTCTTGTTGTTGCGCACCGCTCGGAGGAACTGCATTGCAAATAATAATATTCCCTTTTTTTTGTGATTCTAGTGAAATTTTTCTTCAAAAGAAGTGGAATGAAATGGGAAGTGCAACGAAATCTTTACTTCAATAAAAATTAAATTTTTGAGAAAATGCTTTTGAAATAAAAAAAATTATTATTGGGAGACTTGTTGGAGAATAATTACAATAAATAAAATTTTTCATTATCTAATGATTATATTAATTAACAGTATACCTTATTCCTCATCTTGACCAGTGTTGCCGACCGCCTGCATCACCCGCACTGGGCTGCTACTACTGACCGACCGCTCTGCATGACGACTATTAGCGTACTGCACGCGACGACTACTGACAGAGTACTGCTCTGCAACTAGACAGAGCTACAGACTCGCAACGACTAACTGACCGACTCGCAACGACTCACTGACAGACTCGCAACGACTACTGACAGACTGAGAACCGCTCGCAACACTCGCGCGGTCAAGCGCATACTCTCTGGTCACAGATGCTACAATGCCTCGCCATCGCTGCTGCGTTACATACGTGTTTCATAACCCTCCACTGGGGGGGCAAAAATTTGGCAGCGATGGTGAGTCATTTGGACTTGCCAATCGCGGCAAAATTTTTCTTTAATTAACAAAATTCTACAACTTACAGAATATTTAAATGTTGTGCACACGCACTAAGTACAGAATATATCAGACAAAGACAAAATGTGAGTACAAAACATAGTAGCAAATCAGAAAAATATATACAAATTATTTGACAGATAACAAAGTGCACAGGCACTGAAAATTCTTTAGCATATTCAGAACAAATGAACAGACTGGCAAAAAATATTATGTTGACAAGTGACATCATTGGAGTTCAGCGAATCGAAAAATGTATAACCTATGAACATAAATGATGTTACCAAAAATTTTTTCTTTATGTGACAAGAATCAGGATAGGAAAGGGAAGGATTGCATCATGGTTGTAGCACTTTAGATTGCACACAGCTGCTCTGAAAGTCCATATCTTTCCACAGAAGTACAACACCAAGTGACACAACTTGAAGATCTTTTCCCATCAGAATTTATCAGTGTAGCAAAGACACTGAACTGTCGTAGTAATGTTCCATGTTTTCATTTTGGCAGTACATTAGGTACACCAAACAGTGGGACCATAATAACGTCTTCATTGCTCACGGTGGTGGACAGCATGTCGTGTCAACACCACACTCTTACAAGGCACACCAACGTAGAATTAGTGCAAAAACCAAATATAGTGCTCCATGATCACTAGGATAAACAGGACAAGTGGACATTGCAGTAATTTAGGGTAGTCAGCTTATGAGGTGAAGGACATCAAGTCACATAATATTGACAGTTACAGACTTAATTAGCAGTTTGTGGCATTCATAGCCCAGTTATTGAACATTTCTGTACCAAGTATGTAGTATTACAGAAAAATGTTCATTAATTGTTTTACATAGAGTCAGTAGCCTTCTTTTCCTGGTTACAAAGCATTATGAAATAAATGCATTATTTTCAGTTACAGAGTATAATTACGAATCATTAACCTTCTCCTAATTACAGTTAATTAATCAGTTGTCATTCCAATAATCATTAGCCTTTTCCTAATTACAGTTAATTAATCATTTGTCATTAATTAATCATTTGTCTAATTACAGTTAATTAATCATTTGTCTAATTACAGTTAATTAATCAGTTGTCGTTAATTAATCATTTGTCTAATTACAGTTAATTAATCATTTGTCGTTAATTAATCATTTGTCTAATTACAGTTAATTAATTAATCATTTGTCATTTCAATATAGTAAGAATTATTAGCCTTAATTAATTACAAAGCATTATTAAACAGTACCATAGTTAATTAATTATGTGTCATTCCAATCTATTAAGAATCATTAGTCTTTTCCTAATTACAAAGCATTATGAAACAGTCACATTCATTTCCAACAACAAAGTATCAACATTGGAAACAAGAGCTAATTAATGGCATAATTAATAACGATTCGTGGAGTGACATTAATTATTGGCACTCAGTGGCCAGCAAGTATTGAATAAAATCATCATTCAGTATTATTCAGATTATTACGAAGTCATTATTAAAAATCAGCTAATTACAGTCATAGCATTAGTAATCACAAGCATTATAAGTGGTAACATTACAATAAACAGTGTTCCTCCTTCAGTAGTATTCAGACCATTACAAAGTCATTATTAAAATCAGTTAATTACAGGCAAATCATTAATAATCACAGGCATTATACGTAGTATCATTATAATAGACAGTGGCAGTTATTAGCTAGTGACAAAGCATTATTTTGAATATAGTCTCATTAAGAGGTCATTACTCAAGTGACATGCTATTCAGAGTTGATCAGTATTATTCAGAATTATCATAAACTAGTGACATTATGTGGGACTGGTAATACATTTTTTTGGTAGCAATGCATTGCGTTGGGATCGATAATTAATTGCTGAAACATAACACTATTTGCTTTTGACCTGTTGCTGCAAATGAGGATAGGTAACGTCATTCGTCATGAGTCAGCTGTAGCAAGGTCATGCAACAAGGCAGTACATGTGATCACATTTATAAACGATAGACACAAATGGGTAAAAAATATAAAAATGCAAGTACTAGAACAGGTATAATAAGCAACAGGTTTAGTAAGTGTCATGAAAAACTTCTCCTGGAAAAATTACAAAAACGGATTATTGACCTGAAAGAAGAAACGCACACTATGCTGAAAAGTAGTGAACTTCGAATTAACAGGCAGTGAAGTGTGTATAAAAATGTGTTCCATAGCTGTCCTTTCCAAAACTTTCAGTCATCCTACTATGCAATGTAACACCTGCTGTCAAAGCAAACTGCAACAAATACTTAAATAACTACGTAGCATAAATACATTACTTCAACATTATCCTCATCTGTAAAGAAAAAACTTCATTATCCATATAATCATAACTTCACCATTATCATCACCTGTAAAGAAAAACTTCATTATTCATAATACCATTTCCTTCATCATTATTCATCAGTATTCACTATCATCTGCAAAAAATCACTTCATTACTCATTACATAACTATTCCTTATCTCTAGCATATTTCATCACTAAAACTAAGATGTGTAGTTCTCTCTGACAGCCTGCATCAATCACCTTGTATTCTGAAAGAAAAAATTAGTTAAGACTGCTATTCTTCGATGAGTATAGTATATTCTTGTTAATGTTTGTTAATCCTGATCCATTTACTCTTCCTCATAAAGTTATTGCATCTCCTTTCGTTTATTCCGTAGGTGAAATTCCATTTATGTTAAATTTATTTCTTAGAATCATCATTCCTTTCTGAAATTGATGAACAAAGATTAATGTCCTGCATTTAAATCATATACCCACTAGATAATGACTGGTTTATGGTAACATAATTAACCCTACAGCATAACATGACAGAAAACGTAATATGTCAAAAACATTGACAGTGTTCAAAAACAAAGATATACACAGAATAATACAATGCAGCAGCAAAAAAAAAAAATGTGAAACAGTCACGATGTTGAGATGTCATAAGGCAAAAAAAATGTCAAAGTCGACTGGTGTGTGTTATATCTTAACTATTTCATAGTCCATACAAACAAAACTGGAGTACAGTCATATACACAAAAAAAAGTGGAAAATGTGCACGGTCTGATGTGTAACGACAAGAAAAGCGACCTGCTAACCTTACCTTGCCGGGCACTTGCCAAGAAAAAATACGATAATCATCAGTAAGTAGTCACATAAATATAATTGCAGAAATAGTCGTAAATGTGTAAATTCATCTGGAAAAGTATGCACGGTCTGATGTGTAACGACAAGAAAAGCGACCTGCTAACCTTACCTTGCCGGGCACTTGCCAAGAAAAAATACGATAATCATCAGTAATTAGTCACGTGAAATAATTGCATTAGTAAATGGCATCATAGTGTGTTGAATCATACAGTGGTTTCACTCAATAAACGGTTTAATGTTTGATATATGGTGATTGCCTTTCGATTTTCTAGTTCTCAAAGTTTCGACATGTACAACATTGGGGTGAGGGATGCTGCGAATCCGATATGGACCTGCGTATAGAAGTTCAAATTTACTGCACTTACCTTTTAATTTGCTGGATAAATAGTGTGTACGCACTAATATTTTCTGTCCAACGTGAAAGTCTCGGCGTTTACAAACCTGTTTTTGCTGTCTTCTCCGGCGCTCTGCGGCACGTTTGATGTTCTTCAGCGCAATGTCAATTATTTCGTGGTGTCGTAGGCGACGACTTTTGGGAAATTCTATTAATTCTTTAATTTTGTTCGGTGGTTCAACGTTTTTCAGTATAACAGTCGGAGATAGCATAGTGGATTCATTTGGAATGGAATTAATTACATCTTGGAATGAGAGTATGTGTGTATCCCAATCAATATGTCTTTTGTGGCAGTATATTCGGCACAGCTTACCAATTTCTTTCATTAATCTTTCACAAGGGTTCGAAGAAGCGTGGTACTTGGATATATAGATCGGAGAAATGTTTCTGGCTCGTAACATGCGTGTCCATACGCTACTACGAAATTGAGATCCATTGTCAGAAATTACTTTCATTACATGCCCTACATGAAATAGAAAATGTTTTACAAATGCTTTCGAAACAGTTTTAGCAGTAGCTTTGCGTAACGGAGTGAAAGAAACAAATTTTGAAGTGAGCTCAACAGCGACAAATATGTAGCAAAAACCTCTGTTAGTTCTGGGAATCGGACCAAAAATATCTACTGCGGCCATGTGTCTTAATTTCACAGGTATAATGGGATATAAAGGAGGAATATGTGAAGTGGTGTCTGATTTAGCTTTCTGACAAATTTTACAAGACGCTAAAACTCGTCGTATACGTTTCTCCATGTTGGCAAAATAACAGTTCTGTCTCAGTATAAGAAAACATTTTCGTGCTCCGTAATGTGCGTAACTTAAATGAGTGTACCAAATTAGTTTGTTAACCAGTTCGTCAGGAATGCATAATAACCAATTGTTGCTGTCAGGATGAGAGCGGCGAAACAGAATGTCATTGCGTACAGTGTAGTGGTTTCTAATCGTAACATTATTCTTATCTTGCCAAAGCTGTTTAATTTCTTTCCACACATTGTCTTTGTTTTGTTCTTGTGCTATGTCCTGTAATGACGATGAAATAAAGTTTTCAAATGCAACTTGCTGAATGTACATGACACTGAAATTTGTTTTGCAGAAGTTGGTTGCTACGTCTTGCTGATTGTTGCTGAGAGAACGCGATAGTGCGTCTGCTATAACATTTTGCGTGCCGGGAATGTGAACAATCGTAAAATTAAATTCCTGTAAATACAGCTTCCATCTACTTAATCTATCGTGAGTGAATTTGGCTGAAAGCAAAAATTGTATGGCTCTATGGTCAGTGTAAACGGTGGTGTGTCTGCCATAAAGAAAATGCCTAAATCTCGTGAAAGCACATACAACACATAATGTTTCAAGTTCTGTAACGGAATAATTTCGTTCAGCGGGTGGCAAAATGCGACTTGCAAATGCGATGTTTTTAATTACTATAGAGCCATCTTCTTCAATTTCCTGAAAAATGTGTACGCCTAAAGCGGTATTGGAACTGTCGGTGGCAATGGAAAAATTTCTAGTAAGATCTGGGTGCGATAAAAGTGGTGCATTCAACAGAGCATTTTTCAAATAGCATTCTCGTGAGCAAAATTCTGCGTGTCAAAAGTAATGTTTGCGTTACTGTAATATGCAATCTGTGCTGTATCTGGTTAAAAACTATCGTACGTATTATTATTTACGGGAGAATGTTGTGGCATATCCACTATATGAACTGTTTTGTTATTTCTTACTGACGTGTTACGCTATAGATGACACCTATTGTCTGTTTCATTCATGATTATTCGCTGATGTTGTTGCTGCTCATAAGATCGACTGTTATTAAATGTACGCTGAAAATTGTGCTCATCATTCTTTTTACGTCTGTCCTGATAGTAATTTCTATACGGCGCATTGCGATACGAGTTGAAATAGTGTGTTGTCTGTACGTAGTTATTTCTTTGCTGCCATGCGTTACTATTTGTTGGGGCTGGGACTATACGTGCACGCGGCGAAACATTAAAGTTTGGTTGACCTTGTAGACTGCATTGTTGGTTAGGTGTGCTAAGCGGTTGACTTTCATGCTATTGTGGTGAAAAACATCTATTGTTACAAAAATGTGGTTGCGACTGCCAAAAATTTTGTACATACTGATGATTACGATTTTATCTGTTAATAAAGTTACGGCGGTAGTTGTCATTACGGGAGTGCCTGCTGAAAATTGTCACATTCGGTAAAAGATTTGTCACATCGGGTTTTCAGTACAATATTTTTCTTAATTCTAAGTAGAGCAATAGTTAAAGAGCAGTTTTGATAGATATAAAGGATAGTAGAAGAGAAGGCAGCAGTGCAGAAAACTAAAGATGAAACAGCACTACTACAGCTCGGGGCCCTATGCTCGCTACGGCACATATTCATTAAAGCGTAATGAATCCCCTGAGGTCATTTACGCACTGCAAATAAATTTTAGCTTTTGTGTTACAGGCAATAGCGGTAAAATTCCAAAAGTAAATCGCTGTATTCTTGCTAATTCCAGTTTCTGCATAATACGTAATGCTGATGAAAATACAATAGCAAATTGTCGCCTCTGGTTCAAAGCTAGTTTCTGCATTACAGGTAATAGCGGTGAATGTACAAAGATAAATTGTCGTATACAGTGCAAATCGTGTACCTGTACGCTGTCATTATTAAATTCCTTACATTTTCTGCCGGATAAAAATTGCTCGTAATCTACGTTCTCGTCATTGAATTTGAAAACACGTTCGGGTTTGTGAGTGAATCTGTTCGTCTGTGTAATTACGGATTTCAAGTTGCGTAGCTTTTCATATTTTAAGTCGCGTGGCTTTTCGGATTTTAAGTCGCGTAGTCTCCATAAATTGCTTAAGTTATACGCGCTGCGTGAGTCAGACAAATGTTCGCAATGTGGCGGATTCTGTGACGTATTGGTGACTGAAATAGTTTTCAACTCTGTTACTTTAATACTTTCGTCAATTTGGTTGTTGTGTCGTTCACTTTTATTAACAATTTCCGTATTCACAGTGTGTGAAACTTCCACTGACTCTAAATTAACTTCGTCGCGAATCTGTACTGCGTTTTTAGGGCATTGTTCAGTGACTGCATTAATTTCGTGTATCTGTGTTGCGTTTGCTGAACGTTGTTCAGTGACTGATTTAACTTCGTCTTTATGTAATTCTGTTGTGCTTTCACGTGTACTATTTAATTCTTGTGCAACAGTGCCAACCTTTTCATTACTGTTATTAGCACAAGTCTTAGTATTCACACGTAATTGTTCTTTAATGTCCTGGCATTGCACGGTAACAGCTGTATTCCGTTCACTAACTTGTGTGTTCCGTTCGTTAAGTTTGTCTTGTTTTTCGTTCGTCAGTTTAAAACTTTCATTAATTATTTCGCGAAGTTGTTTGTTCCGTTCTTCAAGTTTTTCATTAAGTTGTTTAAACATTTGTTGCAAAAATGCTATAATTTGAGCTTCAGTAGCATTACCTGCTCTATTCTCTGTACTGTTTGACGGTGTATCTACAATTGTCGCGTTTTGTGTGACCATTTGGTCATTCTGTAATTTACAAAAACGTTTGTCAGTCGGATGTACATTGTCAGACATTATTTCGGAATTAAATAAATCCGTCGTACTTTGTGTATCCTGTTCATTTTCATTACACAAATTCGTCTGTACGTCACTTGAGTTTTCCAAATGGGGTGTGTTAAGCTGGGCATCGCTCATTATAATAGGGCGTCCCGCGTCATCAGTTGTCGTCAAATTAACAGACGAGACAATTGGGTTCGTTTGTTCATCATCAGGGTAAAAGTCATCACTAGTGGTTGGAATGCACTGATTGTTAGTGAACGCAGGATTGTCATCATTACACTGCGTGTCACATGTCCTATCGGTAAAGTCGTTTGAGCCGGTAATTTCGTTCGTAATACCTCGCGATACACTATTCACAGTCTTTCGCGGCATTTTTACAATAGTCAAAATTTTTCACAAAACAAATAAACACAATGCAAAAACAACACACAAATACAACAAAGCAACAAATTGCCGTTGACCTGTAGAAGGAAAGTCACAAGATTAATAAAAGCGTAGCGCCAAATCCTAATTATACTTAAGCAAATAAGAGCAGATATCTGACTGTTGCTCAAAAGACTCTCAACGAAATACGATCCTGGCAGGGTCGCCAAGTGTAACCTCCCCACCGTAATTTT
Source organism: Schistocerca americana (assembly GCF_021461395.2). Lineage (NCBI taxonomy): Eukaryota > Metazoa > Arthropoda > Insecta > Orthoptera > Acrididae > Schistocerca > Schistocerca americana. The sequence goes on from NC_060127.1 coordinate 203,125,996, forward strand.
AAAAGAAATAAAGTGACAATACTCAATAGAAATGGGAGCCATTATTTGCAATGCAGTTCCTCCGAGCGGTGCGCAACAACAAGAGCAGATATGTGACATCCATTTATTCTGAGGTAAGACTTTAATTCTGATTGTTTTACACAGGGCCAAAGACCGATATTTCGGTTTAGTTGAATTTTCTTGTCACTGAATGGACTTTAATTTTTTGAAGGATTTATATTTGAGTCAGATTGCGAATTTCACATTTTTGTTGCCATTGTCAGTACATTTCATTGTGGGCAGGTTACGCATAGAGCAATGTCCATCAGCATTTCTAATTAGTATCGTCCTTTCTTTAAAAATTTTGTGGGGAGGTTACACTTGGCTCCCATTTCTATTGAGTATTGTCACTTTATTTCTTTTAAAATTACGGTGGGGAGGTTACAATATGTTGAAACTTCCTGGCAGATCAAAACTGTGTGCCGGACCGAGACTCGAACTCGGGACCTTTGCCTTTCGCGGGCAAGTGCTCTACCAACCACGACTCACGCCCCGTCCTCACAGCTTTACTTCTGCCAGTACCTCGTCTCCTACCTTCCAAGGTAGGCAAAGGTCCCGAGCTCGAGTCTCGGTCCGGCACACAGTTTTGACCTGCCAGGAAGTTTCATATCAGCGCACACTCCGCTGTAGAGTGAAAATTTCATTCTAGTTTATATATTGTTAAATAAACAGGCTGCGTGAAAAGGAAGTTATATTGGTGGGTCCTCCCTTCCATGTTTTCCTTAATCCCAGAAAGTACCACGCAGCAGTCATCTTTGAGGTAGTATGCAGAACCCCTACAGTATTTTGACAGCGAATCATCATCAGCGCAGCCGGAATGTGGGGAATGACGTAATTGGCGGCCATATTTTGGGACCAGCCTTCGTTCCAAGACGCCTAACAAGCCGGAACTATCGGCGTTTCTTGTGGCTGACTCTGCCTCCCTGCTGGAAGAAGTGCCATTGCTGATTCGAAGGGTTATGTGGCTGCTACTCCATGGTGCTCCAGCCCACTTCGCCGTTAACGACCGGACGCTTCACAATCGTGTCTTCCCTGGCCTATGGATCGTAGAGGGGTGCAGCTGCATGGTCTGACCGTTCACCGGATCTCAACCCGTCCGACTTCTGGTTATGGGGCCATCTCAGCTGCATCGTGTACGCAGACACCACTCCAGATGTGGAGACACCGCTCAGCGTATTCATGCTGCGTTTGCCACTGTTCGGATGCAGCCTAACCGATGGGAACGTGTGAGACAGAACAAGCTACGGCGCGTACACGCATGCCCTGAGGCATATGGAAATTATTTTCATACATGCCGTAGCTGTGACTGCTTGATACAGCGCGTCTTAGACCGCAGTTTCCGTCACAATGTACGATTGATAACTGGTCTCTAGCTTGGAGATCGTGCATTTCCGGAGATAGGTTCATTAGACCCTTTTCGTTCCGTATCCTTTCATTGGTCACTCCATAGAGTTCGTACCCGGTGGAAAAATTCACCCCGTATAATCGCCCAGTCTCTGCGTAATCAGCGACCACTTGTAATTATCGTTAACGACGGCAATATCGTCGTAGTATACAGATCTGGCTGTGTGCAGATACCACAGTCATTCTGAACTTTGTATTATGTTATTGACAACTGTACTTTGATATGACACAATCCTTCTGCAATGGCGAAGTGTTAAATGTTATAAGTGTCAGTAGAAGCGTCAAATAAAAGTCGTCTGCGTGGACATTAATCATTTTCAAAGTATTTACCACGCTCAAGTTTTAATAAATTAGTTATAATTTGTTTGTGTGCGTTTCAGTATTTGCTCGACCTCCTCCTGAAGTGATCTAGGTGCCACAACACACGTACATTCTCAGAAATTAAGGCCTATGATTGATATCTGTAGATTATTTGGCGCTAGAGTTGCTTCGTGTGTGTGAAATCTTATGGGACTTAACTGCTAAGGTCATCAGTCTCTAAGCTTACACACTACCTAACCTAAATTATCGTAAGGACAAACACACACACCCATGCCCGACGGAGGACTCGAACCTCCGCCGGGACCAGCCACACAGTCTATGAATGCAGCGCCCAAGACCGCTCGGCTAATCCCGCGCGGCAGAGTCGCTTCGTCCGTCATTCGCTATTTTGCTTCTACTATGGAATCTTAAGTTTTGTTTCGGTCATCAAACACAACGTTAGAGCTGCCTCTATTCTGCCTTTACATTTTCTAATTTCATGTCATCTAACAAATTCTCCGTTTTCGTCGCAAGAGAGTTTACGAAAAGTTAGTTCAAATGGGCGTTTGCGCTGGAAGTAAATAGTGGAAGTAAATAGTGGAAAGTGTTTATATGACACCGATGCCTGGGATGAGACCCTAGCTTCGTGCAATCTACAGTGTAACAACAGATTCCGATCGCGCTGGCGCTAATTTCTTAGATATTTTTTTACGAAAAGTTTCACCAGTAATACACAAATCTGTTCCAGTAAGTTACGGCTGCGGCTATGAAACATAATAGTCATGGATTATGTTCTCGAAATCACTGTATTTATTCAAAATAGTCTTCCCCTGAATCAACAGACAGCTGATATTTGTTTTTAAAAGTGTTTTCAAAGTGTCACTGTGGCCCTTTCTTGGAGTTATATCTAGTACTGCAGCACAATTTCCTTGCATGTCGTTAAATGCGTGGTAATGCGCTCCTCTCGTTGGCAGCTTCAATTTGGAGAACAATCAGAAACCGGCTAGGGCCAAATCCGATGAATACGGAGGGTGATCTAGGAGTTTGATTCGTTTTCTGGCCAAACACGCGCACTATCGTTGTTTTGTGGGCCGGGGCAATCTGGACTATGCCTCTAGGTATTCGGGTCAAAGTCGAACAGTTCTTGCCAACGAACACAAAACTTAGCACAAAACTTCATGTTGTCTCACTGCTCTAGCGCATTTCCCGACGAGTGTCAGATATGTACTGTTATATTCGTGTCCAGGACGTCTGCTATAGCGATGCTAACGCTTTGACATTCTGCACAGCTGTTGCTGAAACACGAGGATCGTAACGCTGCAGCTCCCAACGAGAGATAGTTCAAAAGGCTCTGAGCACTTAACGTCTGAGGTCATCAGTCCCCTAGAACTTGTTGTTGTTGTGGTCTTCAGTCCTGAGACTGGTTTGATGCAGCTCTCCATGCTACTCTATCCTGTGCAAGTTCCTTCATCTCCCAGTACCTACTGCAGCCTACATCCTTCTGAATCTTCTTAGTGTATTCATCTCTTGGTCTCCCTCTACGATTTTTAGCCTCCAAGCTGCCCTCCAGTACCAAATTGGTGATTCCTTGATGCCTCAGAACATGTCCTACCAAACGATCCCTTCTTCTAGTCAAGTTGTGCCACAAACTCCTCTTCTCCCCAAATCTATTCAATACTTCCTCATTAGTTATGTGATCTACCCATCTAATCTTCAGCATTCTTCTGTAGCACCACATTTCGAAAGCTTCTATTCTCTTCTTGTCCAAACTATTTATCGTCCATGTTTCACTTCCATACATGGCTACACTCCGTACAAATACTTTCAGAAACGACTTCCTGACACTTAGATCTATACTCGATGTTAACAAATTTCTCTTCTTCAGAAACGCTTTCCTTGCCATTGCCAGTCTACATTTTATATCCTCTCTACTTCTACCATCATCAGTTATTTTGCTCCCCAAATAGCAAACCTCGTCTATTTCTTTAAGTGTCTCATTTCCTAATCTAATTCCCTCAGCATCACCCGATTTAATTCGACTACATTCCATTATCCTCGTTTTGCTTTTGTTGATGTTCATCATATACCCTCCTTTCAAGATACTGTCCATTCCGTTCAACTGCTCTTCCAAGTCCTTTGCTGTCTCTGACAGAATTACAATGTCATCGGCAAACCTCAAAGTTTTTATTTCTTCTTCATGGATTTTAATACCTACTCCGAACTTTTCTTTTGTTTCCTTTATTGCTTGCTCAATATACAGATTGAATAGCATCGGAGAGAGGCTACAACCCTGTCTCACTCCTTTCCCAACCACTGCTTCCCTTTCATGCCTCTCGAGTTAATCATACAGTAAAGCTGCATGCCCTCGGGAAAAATTACGGCCGTAGTTTCCCCTTGCTTTCAGCCGTTCGCAGTACCAGCACAGCAAGGCCGTTTTGGTTAGGGTTACAGGGCCAGATCAGTCAATCATCTAGACTGTTGCCCCTGCAACTACTGAAAAGGCTGCTGCCCCTCTTCAGGAACCACACGTTTGTCTGGCCTCTCAACAGATACCCCTCCGTTGTGGTTGCACCTACGGTACGGCTATCTGTATCACTGAGGCACGCAAGCCTCCCCACCAACGGCAAGGTCCATGGTTCATGGGGGGGGGGGGGGGGGTCCTAGAACTTAGAACTACTTAAACCTAACTAACCTAAGGACATCAGACACATCCGTGCCCGAGGCAGGATTCGAACCTGCGACCGTAGCAGTCGCGCGGTTCCGGACTGAGCGCCTAGAACCGCGAGACCACCGCGACCGGCGACAACGTGCCTTTTATACCAGGAAGAAGAATTATACCCCACCTCGAAGAAAAATGCCGTCAGCTGGTTGAAGGGACACGCGGTATTTTACCTGCTGTCCAGTAAAAGAAAGGAGCGAAGGAGATTTTTGGACGTACATCTCCGACCAGCATCACAAGCTACTACTCATGAATAATTACTATGGTACATACTCCAACTTCCTCAGAATAACCGTCGTGTGAACTCCATTTTCGGTGATGCGATCCAGAACGTGAAGAAACGAGAGGCAATTTGATCTTTGAAAAACAAATACGTTCAAGTGAAGAACATCACTATCTGGTTTAGACTTTGATTTCTTCTAAAATGTCAAGGAACCAGTAATTAAGTTTAGTTTGTTTTATTACTTTTAAATGTCAGTTGAAAATTATGTACTACTGTGGAATGTTATGACCAATGAAGTTCTTTTTATTTAAAAAAAAAAAAAAAAAGATAGGTGCCTGAAAGGTGACATGTACGTAAGCATCCTGTCTGACCACCTGCATCCATTCACTGTGCATTGCGAGTGACTTGGGCAATTCCAGCGACACCCCACACTACCATAAGTGCTACAGAGTGGCTCCAGGTAGACTCTCCTGAGTTTAAACACTTCCGCTGCCCACCAAACTCCCCAGACATGAACATTATTGAGCATATCTCGGATGCCTTGCACGGCCTCGTGCTCTTACGGATTTGTGAACAGCCCTGCAGGATTCACTGTGTCAATTTCCTCCAGCACTACTTTTGACATTAGTCGAGTGCATGCCACGTTTCTGCGTTCTCGCAGGGGCCCTGCACGGTATTAGGCAGGTGTAGCAGTTTCTTTGGCTCTTCAGAATAGAAGATCTCGGGTGCGATGGCGCTAATGTCGTGGATTTTGTTTGCGAAAAGGTTCTTCGGTAATCCACAGTGTGTCCCAGTTCCGTTGGGGCTGGAGCTATGAAAATTAAAAGTCACGGACTATGTTCACAAAATCACTGGATTTATTCAAAATAGTCTTCCACTGCATCGATGGACTGTTGGAATCGTTTTAAAAGTGTTTTCAAACCGTCACTGTAGTCTTTTTCTGGAATTGCATTCAGTACTGCAGCACAATTTCCTTGGATGTCTTTAACTGCGTTTTAACGGCGCCCTCTCATTTTCAACTTCACTTTGGAGAGTAACCAGAAGTGAGCTGGGGCCAGATCCGTGGAGTAAGGCGGGTGATCCACCACTGTGATGCGTTTGCTGGCCAAACACTCGCGCACGGTCTGCGCTGGGGCGAAGAGGAACATCCCTATAGGAATTTGGGTCTAATTCGACGAATTTTTGCCCACAAACACAAAAAGAACTTGACGATGACTCACTGCTCTGTCGCATTTCCCGACGACCGTCAGGTACGTACTGTTATACTCGCGTCCAGGACGCCTGATGCAGTGCTGCTAACGCTTTAACCTACTGTACAGCTGTCGTTGAAACTTCAAGGATCGTAACGCTGCAACTCGCCACGTGAGAGAATTTCAGTTTGGAATTCCACACAACCAGTCCTAATGGAAATGGGACAAGCGTTACAGCACTGTACTCGTCTTTTAAGAGAGTTCGGATGCCATCCAAGAAATATGTCGTTCCTTTTTTTAAATAAAAGAAAAATAATCATTAGTTCAAATTTCATGTTGATAGAAGAATTAAGAGAACTAAACACAGAATAAAATTTCGTACCCCTCTGACCTTTATCATTTGCGGAAAATACCATATTGCAGTACCTGTGTTCTTCAGAACGTCCAAAGGAACAGGCTCTGCGGCCACTATTGCCGTTACGAGAAACATGACATGTATACGCAGCTACGTATACGGGCAATCATCAGCTGTACAACTGAAAGGTGACAGTTGTGCCAGAGCGGGACTCGAACCCGCCAAGACCCAGAGAGCGACTTTCAATCAAAATCTCTCCTGCACAGGGATATACATAATGGATGTATGAGCGCAGGTTCTAGACAAATGGATGGCAACATATGTAACTTTGGGCGTGGTCGTCAAGTATTCTCAGATAACCTAAGGGCCATGTCCGGTGGAAATTGGTCGATTTGGTTGTGGTGACAGACCGATCTCTTGAGCAGCCTGAAGTGTAGGTTGATGATCTGAGTTTGACTTTGCGAAGCCAACGAATATGAATGGCAAATAAAGGCTGTAGTAACACAAGGATCCACAGCGCAGTTTAATGTGCTTCGCGTCATATTTAATCGGTCGATTTCAACTGAACGCCAATTGTACCGATTTTAGTTACTCGTTACAAGTACTGTGACAGTAAAGGCCAATTCACACTGGCTGCCACATAATGGCGCCGTCACGTCGCTGTGTATTCACATTGTGTCACGTCACGTCACGTCACGTCATCTCAACTTGCATGGTCGTACTCAACTGTTTTCCTTTTATAACGTGTACCAAAGAACAGTAACAAAGAACGAATAACAAAGATGTAGAATACCGATTGATATCAACCACGAAAACTATGACTTAACGAAAGCACGATGAAACGAGGTAACAAGAATGCGAGCATGGCTGTATATAGGAAGGAAATGAGCTTGCGGGTTATATGATCAACAATAGAAGATGACATCAGCCGTGAAAACTTTGTTCCGAGAAACCTTGACGGTGTCGTGCCGTGAGGTAACGTAACGTGACGTGACGTGACGTGACGTGACGGCCACTGTGAATTGGCTTTAAGTGATCGACAGAGCCGGAAATAAAATTTAAAAAAAGAGAAATTGACGTTTTGCGTGTTTGCGGACTATGAGTGCGAATGGACGTCGGGACCCATTGTCTCATACCGGACATAGGTTGGCAATTCAACGGTAGTGGATCCAGGAGTGAACTGTTACGCGATGTTCTCTGGGACTCGTTTATATCGCTTGTCTTTTAACTGTATTCCATCCTAAATACCCGGTAAAGAAGTATACTCGTGGCAAGAGTTATCTACTGCTGAGCATACTCGTTTTGTTTAGTGAATGTTTTGGCGAGCAACTATTTTGATCTTTTGTTCAACATAAATGTACACGAAATAGTAGTCTTGTTTTCCTACTGTTTTTGTTTTTCTTCTGTGTCTTGATGTACCGATATTTCGTTATTACTTCTTAACATTAAGGCTTCTCTGCTTCTTATTGGACGTATAACTTTTGCTCATAATTTTTCTTTCTAATATTTTTTGTTTGCCTAACATGTTAATCAGTGCTAGGCATTCGCATGCACAGAGATATTCTAGTTTCACTGCCGTGTTGTAATATGCTTTGTTTCTCGAAATGTAATTTTAATTGTAAATATTCTTTCAATTAGTAAGCCAATAGGCTTCTTTCATTTAATGATTTCAGTATTTCTTTCAACGTTTTCAGCATCTTTTCTTCATACAGTGTCTTTGAGGAACAACAATTGCAGTTAAACTCATTATTGAACGACAAATCTTTGGTGTGCGAAAAATAGTGGCCCAATCGGATATCCTTGCTGCATTAGCGCCCTGCCCGTCGGGAACAGCATTTACTAGTCGTAACTAATGTGCCGCATTCTTCGTGTCAAGAAGTTTTCATCCCAGTTACAAACTCACCTTGATATTTCGGAGGCATTTAGGTACGCTAATACTATAGGTATATTCGCAGTGCCCAATTAAAAGGCTTTCAAAGGTCAAGAAACAACTGAAGCATGGAGAGCGCCAGTAGGATTTCGCACGATCGCGGTTTTGTGGAATGCGCCGCGGATATCTCCGACAGATGAACAGCAATTAAACTTATCGGTAATTCTTCTGTAGATAGGAATTTCTTTTACCAGAATGCAAAGTCCTATTGCATCCCATCGATCGCCTCTGCACGAAGTCAGGCGGGGTGGGCGCTGCCGACAAAGACGTATAGTCTCCTTGTTACATGGTGTTTTTGAGCAAAAATATTAAAAGAAGTTCGTTATAGTAACATATCTCATTGACTAGTTTCGGACTAACTATAGAGATTATAATATGTCACCAAGTGCCGAAATAGCTCAGTTGGGAGAGCGTTAGACTGAAGATCTAAAGGTCCCTGGTTCGATCCCGGGTTTCGGCATACATTTTAATTCGAATTAATCATAGACAAAGATAAAGTAATTAACAAATAATGAATAATGTTACATAATATGCAGGGGTTATGTGCTGTGCTTCTACGTTACGTTTTTACAAGCACTACTCCACGCATCATTTGAGAAAACAAAATACATGTCTAGCAACTACGTGGCGCCGAAATGTCTAAAAAACAGATACGAGAAAATCGAGATAGTTTCTCAGTTCAGTTACTGTATTCGGAGGAAACTGCTCAGAAAAGTTGCGTGGGTGCGAAAATCGTAGTCACAAAAAGAAACAAAACAAACGAAGTTTCTGATGTAATACAACATACACTTTCGGTTACGACATAAAATTGCTTCTAATTATCCAAATATCTTCGAGGCTGCCATTTTACTTGTATTTCCTCTAATCATACGGTTCTTCACTATTTGTTTCCTTTTTATGCTTAAAATTACTGACATACAGTGGAAATGAGAACCACTTTTCTTTCGCAGTAACATCGCGTGCGATAGCTTCCGTACACTAATCTACCAATAGTGATTCTATAGGACACTGTTTATTAATTTTTTGACATTTCTTTGTGTAAATAAGACTTTTGATGCAAGTTACATCCAAAACGCGATATTTTAATTGGTACTGATTGATGAAAAAACGATGGAGATACATCGATAACTCTACTTTACCTTGACAAAAGCAGATTTCAGATTCATTTTCCCCTCCCGCCAAACGCCATCGTTCGGTACACTCTGCTGGCCTTTAAAACTGCAGCACCTGGAAGGTTGGCAGAAAAGGAAATTTTGTTTATTGTTCGTGTACAATATAGCAGAAAGAACACATAATTAAATAAATTTTATGTGATTAATGGGTATACAAAACGTGATGTGCAGAACACGCTGTCACGTGTGACAGCGACAACGGCTGTGACCCAGATGGATATGGAATCTAACTGAGATTGGATGAGAGAGATGCTGCTTCAGGCCTGTACCAGTGTACATCAAACGTAATGGGGGGGGGGGGGGGGGGCGAATGGTGGCAAGCCATGACCAGATGTTCCCTGTGGGTGGGTGTCACATCTGGAGAACGTGCTGGCCATGTTGACAGACGAACACAGCTGTATTGAGGTAGCCAGAACAGAAAAGAAAGACTACATGCGGTCTAGCAGTATCTTGCTGAAAGATAACATCACGGAAGCATCGAAGAACGGCACAATTAATGACCCTAAAACGCCAGAACTACAATATCTGCTATCCAGATTATCAGTTACGTGAATCACGGATGTTGTTCTTGCACGCTCGGTGGCAAACCCACATGCCAGGTGCTGGGCTTGTAGGAGGATGACGAATGCAATCTGGCAGCGTCCACTCTTCTCAGGCCCCCGCACACACACACACACACACACACACATCAGTCGCGGTGCCGTACTCAGAACCAGGACTGGTTCAATAGACAACATGGGACCACTCCAGAGGCCATTCTCATTGGGGGCATACTGTCAGTGATCCTGTCTCTGCCGAAACGTCATGGGAGAGAAATCAGCTATGTAACCTTTCCTTTTATACAGAATGTAGGTGGCGTTACTCGTAAACATTTTTTACTGTTGCTCTGAAATACTGATAATTTGCTATCCAAGCATGTAGTATACTTCATGTCACTTTGGTATTGGTTACACGCCACCTCCACGATGTAATTTTAATGGCCTGTGGTGTACATAGCAACAACATTCAGTAGCAGAGCCGAGGAGAGACACCTCTACACCGACAGGACGGTGTTGTAGAATCTGTTGAGGGTCTTTTAGCACCAATAAAACATGATTAGAAAGTTCCCATTTGTTAGTTCGGATTTACAGTTCTGTGTCTTCTCGTCAGCTTCGGATGTTGCCTCATGCCAGTGACACAGTGGAAATTCTGATGACTTGTGTCGTCGGCTCAGTTGACTGGCAAGGGCCACTGCTCCAGGAATTCCACTGAAATTTTTTGGTCTGGTGTCTGCAGTCTGCAGGTGAAGCTGAAGCTTGAGATTATACCCCAAAGTGTGTTACAGCGTCCCCAATCCTCCTCTAGAAGGTGGTGATGTACCATGCTATCGGAAGTCGTGAAGTCGACTTATCCTGATCCTGGTACACTGAGGTGCCTGCAGCTGTGACTAGGAATAGAGGCATCAGGGGGCCCTCCTACACACCAGTCACGTTGATGTTAGTGCAATGATCAGTGTGAGATGTACTGGTGGTGGAAGACCCTCAGTTCCCCACCAGCAGTGGGTTGGCAGCGGCCAGTGCTAAGTCCAATGAAAGTTAGGTGGTTACTTAGAGGAACAGCATGTAGTGTATATGAGATTTCTGGAACATTTAACACATGGTTGTCACTACTGTGCAATAATCGTTGAATCGAGTGCTTCCATATGGATGTCATCGATCCTTGTCGCCAACTGGATTCAGAAATGATGAACTGAGATGTTTATGGAGATAGGCGAAAGGCAATGATGTGACACTCTTCTTGTTTTGGCTGAATGTGGCCCGCTTATTTACCAGCGGTCAGCAGTCCTCGTTCTGCTGTGTTCACTTAATGATTTGTTACAGGCTCTTAACTGCCCACCGGCCGGTGTGGCCGTGCGGTTCTGGGCGCTTGAGTCTGGAACTGCGTGACCGCTACGGTCGCAGGTTCGAATCCTGCCTCGGGCATGGGTGTGTGTGATGTCCTTAGGTTAGTTAGGTTTAAGTAGTTCTAAGTTCTTACCACATAAGTTGTCCCATAGTGCTCAGAGCCATTTGAACCATTTTTTTTTCTTAACTGCCCTGTCAAGCCTCTGAAAGCTGTTATTGCATCTGAGGTAAGGCTTGTCGTTTCACGTAAGAAGATATAATGAATATGTTGTGACTAGGCAAGACAGCCAAGTCACAATGAGAGGAAGCCGAAAGGCACGCGTTAAGCTCACGCAGATTGGCGTGAGGTCTGGAACAGTTAAAGGAATTAATAGTAGCAAATAAAGTACGTAGTTGATGTAATACTTGACTTTAATCCACAATTGTAGAACATCTCTCTTGACGGTACATGTTATAACCACAATATAAAATAATATCCAATGCTATGGCGGCTTGCTAGGTCGTAGCAAATGACGTAGCTGAAGGCTATGCTAACTACCATCTCGGCAAATGAGAGCGTAGTTTTCAGTGATCCATCTCTGGCAAAGTCGGTTGTCCAACTGGGGCGAGTGCTAGTAAGTCTCTCTAGACCTGCCGTGTGGCGGCGCTCGGCCTGCAATCACTGACAGTGGCGACACGCGGGTCCGACGTATACTAATGGACCGCGGCCGATTTAAAGGCTACCACCTAGCAAGTGTGGTGTCTGGCGGTGACACCACAGAATACATCTCTGTCTGTCTGTCTCTCTCCTCTCTCTCTCTCTCTCTCTCTCTCTCTCTCTCTCTCTCTCTCCCTCCTCGTTCACATTTTGCTCACATAGGGTATGCCACATATTTTGATACTCGTAAACTCACTCAGCAAATCCTTCCAGTTGACCTAGAATCATAAAATTTGGTAAGTAGCAGGGTTTCACTCTACAGGTAAAGGAAGAAATCCTAAAATCGTTAATTTATAACTATTCACATTTCACATTTGTTGTGCGTTCTGCCTGTCTGCCCGGCTATTAAACTCCACTTCCTCAAAGATGGGTGAAGGTATCACGTTGAAATTTATATAAAATACTGAGGTCTACGCTCCGTTGCCAGCGTAAATATTTGAGTTTTTAAGTAAATGTAATTAAAAGATACGGCCGTATAGGTCACATTCTTTGATAGTTGTAAACTCATTTGTCAGAATCTATAGCTGAACTACCTACACAGATGGTGGTTGTGATGGGAAAACCGAGACGTTACAGGACAGATTTCGGTCAGGCCACGGACTTTCCAGTCTTCGCTTTAACCTAGCCTCCACCTGAAGCAACGCTTGGTTCAGGTCCGACGTTAAACTGCATGTCCCCTTTCGCTGGTTGGATACCTGGTGTCAGTTTGAGGAACACGCAAGTCACTGAAGCAGCGTCCGGTATAAGAGTAACACCAGGCCACTAGGGCGCTGATGACCTCGATGTTGAGCGCCCGTAAACCCCAACACACACACACCAGGCCACTGCGCCATACGAAATTATTAGTATTATCTGTACACTTAAGTTTGTACAGAACCGCCAGAGCACGAGTGCTACCAGCACTTGTCCGGTTTTTTATGTTTCCAGTCGTTGCATAGTTGTTTCTGGATTGCTGGAGATGTGGTCCCTCTGTGCAACTGTTCTGTGCCACACACTTTTTGCTTCTCTTTAATTACGAACAATTTTCAGTGGCGGTTTTGTGACATTATTATTCCGTATGCGTCGTTCTGGTCCCATTTTCGGCGTTTTCGAACACATTTGAACTGAACACTTGACTTTAATTGTATACTGGTTGTGTGTGTTTACTGTATATAGTGCTGCTCTGTTCTTCAGATGACACTATGACCTCAGACATCAAAAGCATCCGTGGATTAAAACTCTAAATAAAACGACGACAACACACTTAAGTATATACACCAAGGCTATCCACTTGGATAATACTTCTGTAAGTAGGCTGTTTAGCTATTTATGTTGGTAACGCCACGTAGCGCTCTATATGAAAATCACTGACTGTGCTGTGTGCAGGCTGTGGTTGGTTTGCATTGTTGGAATATTTGCTATTGTAGTGTTGGGCAGTTGGATGTGAACAGCGCGTAGCGTTGCGCAGTTGGAGGTGAGCCGCCAGCAGTGGTGGATGTGGGGAGAGAGATGGCGGAGTTTTGAGAGCGGATGATCTGGACGTGTGTCCATCAGAGAGAGAGTAAACTTGTAAGACTGGATGTCATGAACTGCTATATATAGTATGACTTTTGAACACTATTAAGGCAAATACATTGTTTGTTCTCTATCAAAATCTTTCATTTGCTAACTATGCCTATCAGTAGTTAGTGCCTTCAGTAGTTTGAATCTTTTATTTAGCTGGCAGTAGTGACGCTCGCTGTATTGCAGTAGTTCGAGTAACGGAGATTTTTGTGAGGTAAGTGATTTGTGAAAGGTATAGGTTAATGTTAGTCAGGGCCATTCTTTTGTAGGGATTATTAAAAGTCAGATTGTGTTGCGCTAAAAATATTGTGTGTCAGTTTAGTGTTGATCAGAATAGGTAAAGAGCGAAGTGTCTGAGTACGTTAAGATCTCCTCAGCTGTTTGAAAAGCAAATAATGTAAGAGGTTTATCAGCACAGTCATTCATAAATTTTTCTAAGGGGACGTTTCACTTCCTACTGTACAGAAAGATCTGCACTTTTAAGTTGATTTTATTTTCAATAGACGTTCAGCAGAACTTAAAAGAAACTGAGTCAGAAATCCCTAGTATTCAAATGCAAGTTGAAAGGCTTCCATTCTGTACAGAAGTGCCTAGTAGAAGTTCAGAACTTTTCTCTGTAGTGTGTTATTTCTTCATACACTCCCTCATCATTTGTTTTATTAATGCTTTTGTTCTTTTGTTTGTAACTTTATAATCGCCACTAGCTGAGTACCTGCTGTTGCCCGATATGTATTTATTCCAATTTTCTATTAGCCCATCTCATCCTTCTAATCTCTCTCTCTCTCTACCCATCTCTTCCATCTCCACCTTCTTCACGCCCCCTCTGTGTCCACCCCCTTCATCCTCCACTCGTCCTCAGCTCGTGGTCTAGTGGCTAGCGTTGCTGCCACTGGATCAGGAGGTCTCGGGTTCAATTCCCGGCCAGGCTGGGGATTTTCTCTGCCCAGGGACTCTGGGTGTTCGTGTTGCCCTCATGATTTCATCATCATTCGTGATAATGGCTAGAGGGGATTGTGTAAAAAATGGACAGTGTAAAAATTGGACTTTGTACAGGCGCAGATGACCACGCAGTTGAATGCCCCAAAAACCAAACGTCATCATCATCCTGCATTCTATCTCCTCCTGCCCCTCTTTCTGTTTATCTTCTCCTGCCTCTATGCCCATCTGCTTTTTCTTCCCCTTGGCCATCTCTTCTCCCCTCTCCCCTTCCATTTCCCCCTCTCCTTTGCTCTGTCCCTCCCCTCCCTCCACTGTCAGTGCCCACCTCCTTTTCCCGCTCTCTGTCTGACCATCTCCTTCTCCACATTATCAGTCATATTTCAATAGGAGGCTACTGATTCTCAACCCCCCCCCCCCCCCCCCACAGTGTCCCAGTGTCCTTCCCACATACGCACATGGCAAGTATACAGGGTGCATCAAAAATAATCATCCTATTTTTTTTTAAAAAAAATCATTATTATTATGTTATATGAGACATGTGCGTGAACAACGTACTGTTGGGAAGAGGAAACTCTCGAGTTTTACATGGTTCCCACTAGGTGGCAGCAGTGTGCGCCCACTTCAGTTCTAGTAAAATGTGACAACAGAAAGTGTAAGATGGCAAGAACTATGCCCCTTACATGAAGTCGTTAAAGATCACGTAACTCACGTTGAGCGACCAGTAGGGCTGAACAAAAATGACTGACAAGGCACAATGCATATTGTAGAGGGTATAGTATGGACGTATTGGAATAATTAATGTCAAGTGATGGTTTTAAAGTAATTCACACGACATGAAAAACTTTGTGGAAACGCATCGATTTACTGGAGGCTAGTTTATCCCAGGGAAGTATACAGAGTTGGCCGTGGCCGGCCGGGGATCGGCGAAGGGAAGTGACAATAGGCAGCTTAGGGCGGCTCAAGTTCTGAGAAAGCAGTAACAGGGCACGGCCTCCAGCTGACAGTGAGTGGGTGGTTGACCCCATGCTGGTGTACCGGGAAGCAGACGGAGAACTTGTACGCCTGTTGATAAATGTCCATCGTCCCATTTTCAGTGCAACATGCGAGAAAGCCGCGCAAAGCTACGGTGGAGCGGTCAACAGAGGCCAAAATATCCGTGTTCGTGACTATAGCAACTTCACGCAGAATTCACAGTCCGCAGAGTCTGAAGTAAATCAAGTGAAGAGCGACTGAATTAAATACGGCGGCCTCCGATGGGAACGTAGGACCGAGGAATTCGAAGGACTCTCCTGGGAGTCAGAATTCCGGAAAAATTGGTGTTTCGTGCAGACGCTAACCTTGTTGGGTGGCCTGGGAGGAGCTAAATAGCAGAAGTTGAGAGGAAGGGAAATTTTGTGGGAATTTGTTCACTTCCCAGAGCAGGCATTGGTCGGTGCTGGGAAGCGATGCATAATTGGCGTGACTTGCGCTGCAATTGGCGTAAGTGATTTTGCTGGAGGGGAAACCGAGGCGAAGAGCGGACTGGGAGAAGTCTCTGTAGTGGTCTTCCATGCCCAGCTTGCCTAGAGTGCAGACGTGGCGTTCTTTACTCAGCTTGCCTGAGAGAGAGTGAGCATCTCTGCAGTTTAGGACTTAGCAAACGGAAAGATTGAGCTTGGAGATAGAAAGTTTCTGTTCAGCTATGTACTGAGCAAGATAGCTAGGAGTGAACAGACGAGCGCAGCTTTGCAGCACCACGAGGTCGGCCGACGTCCACACAGGCCGCTCCGCCACGCTGTATTCGGTGATATTGCGCCCGCTCCGGCCACTGATTAATTTGTTGGATCGAATCGGCAAAGTTTACACGAGGGTTTCATGGGCAGTGTACTGTGGAATTCTTCTCGCACTTCGCATTATGCCTAGGTCAGTCGATAGGAATTAATTTAGATTTATCGTGGTTTACTCCACGTAAACGCAATTTATTCTCACTGCCTGTTAGCAGAGTCATGTAATGTGACGTTTGGAGGTCGTGAGTTAAAATAAATCTGTGCTAATCCACTGCGTCTGTTTTCAATCAAGTAGTTGAAATCCCAAGTCACTTTCTTAATTAATTTTATGCTCAAGATTTGCATCTGGTGTTCAATAGCTGAATATAACATCAATGTGCACCTCTTTTTAATTAAAAGGAATCAATTCTGAATCAATTAATTTCAACACTGCCATCGCAGTTCAATCAGGAGTCACAGGGCCTTGTTACTTTCTTTGCGTTATCCGACATTGTGGCAGTTTTGCACTCTCTGTTGATCTGTCAGTCAATTACCTGGGGTGAACACACACCAAAACCAGATAAGTGACAGGTGGGGTGTTACAAAAGTGTTTTGTGTTCTACGTTTTGCACACTGCGGTTCAGTAATAAGTATTCAGCGCGACTTTCGTACTGCATATGGAGTGGATCCTTCTTCAGCACAGAGCATTAGACGATGGCATGATCAATTCCGAGAGAGAGGTTGTTTGTGTAAAGGCAAATCGCTGGACCGTCCCCGAGTGTCTGACACAGATGTCGAACGCATCCGCCATAGTTTCACAAGCAACCCGCGGAAATCTGTTCGCTGTGCAGCTCGACAGCTCAGCATGCCCCCGATGTCCGTCTGGAGTGTGTTGAGTCGACGTTTACACACGAAACCGTACAAAATTCAGCTACTGCAAGCTCTTCGTGATGGCGACAAACAACAACGTATGGAGCTCTGTAATTTCGTTCTTGGCAGAGAATGACAGTTTTCTTCCACGCTTAGTGTATAGTGACGAGCCAACAGTCTATTTAAATGGAAAGGTGAATCATAATAATGTGAGAATATTGTGTACGGAACAACGAAATGAAGTTGAACACGAGGGACGCTTCAAAATTTAATATGTTTAGTGCAGTTTCACAGGAAAAGGTCTATGGTTCATGTTTCTTTGCCGAGAACACTGTCACAGGAAGCACGTATCTCGATATGCTTGAGAACTTTCTTTTCCCACAGTTGGAAACTGATTTACCAACAGGATGGGGCTCCACCAACGCTGACGTGTGGAAGGGCGGAAATTTTTTAATCTAAGGAATACTGAACGATGGATCAGTCACACTATACCAAATGATTCAGCCTTACATTACTGGCCTCCAACGTCACCGGATCTGACTGTATGTGATTATTTTTGGGGAGGTTCGTAAAAGACTCTGTTTATGTGCCTCTGTTACCAACAACAATGAATCAATTATAACAGCAGCTGTGGAAGCTGTAACTCCAGAGAGTGCAGTGTGGGAACAACTTGAATATCTTATTGACATATGCGTGAATCTCGAGGGGGGCATTCGAACACCTATGAAAAGGTATGAAGAAAAACTTTTTGAGTTTCGCATTCATCAAAAAACGAAATTCATAATATAGACGTGCCAAATTGGATAATTTTTTTAATAACATCCTGTACTTCACATATATTTACGATATTTCACACGTATTTGTACACATTGCACACGTACAAGGTGTACAACTTTGCTTCCGCCTTTTGCCGATAGGTGGCGACAACAGCAAGTAGCGGTCGAAAGAAACTGATCGCAGAAGTCAGGCAGTTAGCTTGGACCTCGGTCAACAAAACCTCATTCAAACATTAGTCGATTTGTGTCTGCATCATAAAGTTGTTCTCGATTGAAAATGTCAGTTTACGAGCCAAATTCTCGTCATTTGCGGGAGGTGTTACTGTTTTGTTTCAATATGAAGAAAACAGCGGCTGAGTCTGATCGAATGCTCTCAACTAAGGACGCTATTAGTGAAAGAACGTGTCGTGAGTGGTTTCAACGCTTCGAGAAAGGTGATTTTAACGTCGTAGACCGGCATAGCGGGGGGGGGGGGGGGGGGGGGGGTGGTGTTTCGAAGATGCAGAATTGGAGACATTTCTGAGTGAAGATCGCGTGAAACTGAAGAAGAATTGGCACGATTAGTGGGAATGACACAGCAAGCCATTTCAAAACGTCTCAAGGCTATGGGCAACGATTCAGAAAGAAGGAACTTGGGTCCCGTGTGAGCTGAAACCAAGAGACGTTGAACTGCGTTTGTGTGTTTGTGCACAGTTGCTTCAGAGGCAAAAAACAGAAGGAATTTCTGCATCGCATTGTGACCGGAGACGAAAATGGGTTCATTACAATAACCGTAAACGCAAAAAATCATGGGGATACCCCGACCATGCTTCCACGTCGACGCCCAAACCGAATATTCACGGCTCCAAGATCATGCTCTGCATTTGGTGGGGACCAGCTCTGCGTCGTGTACTATGAGGTGTTTAATATCAAGTGAAACAATCACAGGTGCTCGTTATCAAACGCAGTTAATGCGTCTGAGCACAGCGTTAAAAGACAAACGGCCGCAATACAGCGAGAGGCACGATAAAGTTATTTCTCAGTACGACAACGCTCGACCCCACGTCGCAAAAGAGGTCAAAACGAAATTGGAAACGTGAAAATGCGAAGTGCTACCCCACCCGCCGTTTTCTCCAGACATTGCTCCCTCTGACTATCACCTGTTTAGATCAATGGAGCACGGCCTGGCTGACCAACACTTCCGATCTCATGAAGAAGTCACAAATTGGATCGATTTGTGGATCGCTTCAAAAGATGAACAGTTTTTTCGACGCTGGATTTGTGCACTTCCCGAAAGGTGGGAGAAAGTATTGACCAGCGATGGAAAATACTTTGAATGGTACGTGTGTAACCAATTTGATTCATTAAAGCCTCAAATGTTGGGGAAAAAACGGCGGAAGCAAAGTTGTACAGCTTGTAGATTTAGCTAATTTCTCGCTGCCGTTTCATTTTCACTTATCTCAATGATTATGACGTCGTACAATGACACACTTTTGTAGGTACACTCGGCGGTATATGTGGAAACTCTCTGCTAAATGTGACGCGAACGGAGTTAGTGAGGTCGTATCTCTTGATCTGTGTGTCATAAATGAGATAATTTTGCTGCGACAGTCAGAGTGCCTCGTGATGACTGGGTGTTGTGTGATGTCCTTAGGTTAGTTAGGTTTAAGTAGTTCTAAGTTCTAGGGGACTGATGACCATAGATGTTAACTCCCATAGTGCTCAGAGCCATCTGAACCATTTGAACAGTCAGAGGTGCTATTTAAAAAAGTCTGCAAAATCTGTAGGAAATAGTAATGAAGGAGCTTCAGGTGGAAGTTTTACTGCGTGAACAAAGAAAACGCAGTAAGCCATGAACTTTCCCTTTTATCATTTTGTATGGGTTCTCAACGAGAAAAAGTTTCGTAAAGGTTTGAAATTAAGTGTAAAGGTTGTTGCAAGTCACAAAGTGCTCTCAGTCTCAAATACTGGGTCAATAAGGTATGGGTATTCGCGAGTAGTGGACTACACTGCTTTTTCGCTCCCACCCCCTTCATAGGTAGGTGATGCTTAAACACGCAGCGATTCATTCAGACAGTAAGTGATGTGTGTACCAAGCTTGGTTGAAATCGGTCCTGTGGTTTAGGAGGAGATATGGAACATACATCCATACAGTACATACATTTTTATAATACATGTACGCATGGATTCTGTAAACTATGTACTGATTCGTTCAAAGACCATGCAGCATCGCTCGCGTGGTATCCTGGAGCCTACATCTACATCCACATACATACTCCGCAATCCACCATACGGTGCGTGGCGGAGGATACCTCGTACCACTACTAGCATCTTCTCTCCCTGTTCCACTCCCAAACAGAACGAGGGAAAAATGACTGCCTATATGCCTCTGTACGAGCCCTAATCTCTTATCTTATCTTTGTGGTCTTTCCACGAAATATAAGTTGGCGGCAGTAAAATTGTACTGCAGTCACCCTCAAATGCTGGTTCTCTAAATTTCCTCAGTAGCGATTCACGAAAAGAACGCCTCCTTTCCTCCAGAGACTCCCGCCTGAGTTCCTGAAGCATTTCCGTAACACTCGCGAGATTGTCAAACCTAGCAGTAACACATCTAGCAGCACGCCTCTGAGTTGCTTCTATGTCCTTCCTCAATCCGACCTGATAGGGATCCCAAAAGCTCGAGCAGTACTCAAGAATAGGTCGTATTAGTGCTTTATAAGCGGTCTCCTTTACACATGAACCACATCTTCCCAAAATTCTACCAATGAACCGAAGACTACTATCCGCCTTCCCCACAACTGCCATTACATGATTGTCCCACTTCATATCGCTCTGCAAAGTTACGCCCAAATATTTAATCGACGTGACTGTGTCAAGCGCTACACTACTAATGGAGTATTCAAACACTACGGGATTCATTTTCCTATTCATCTTCATTAATTTACATTTATCTATATTTAGAGTTAGCTGCCATTCTTTAAACCAATCACAAATCCTGTCCGAGTCATCTTGTATTCTCCTACAGTCACTCAACGACGACACCTTCCCGTACACCACAGCATCATCAGCAAACAGCCGCACATTGCTATCCACCCTATCCAAAAGATCATTTATGTAGATAGAAAACAACAGCGGACCTACCACACTTCCCTGGGGCACTCCAGATGATACCCTCACTTCCGATGAACACTCACCATCAAGGACAACGTACTGGGTTCTATTACTTAAGAAGTCTTCGAGCCACTCACATATTTGGGAACCAATCCCATATGCTCGTACCTTAGTTAGGAGTCTGCAGTGGGGCACCGAGTCAAACGCTTTCCGGAAGTCAAGGAGTATGGCATCCCTCTGCTACCCTTCATTCATGGTTCGCAAGACATCATGTGAAAAAAGGGCGAGTTGCGTTTCGCAGGAGCGATGCTTTCTAAAGCCGTCCTAATGCATGGACAGCAACTTCTTTGTCTCAAGGAAATTCATTATATTCGAACTGGGAATATGTTCGAGAATCCTGCAACAAACCGATGTTAAGGATATTGGTCTGTAATTTTGAGCATCCGTCCTTCTACCCTTCTTATATAGAGGCGTCCCCTGGCTTTTTTCCAGTCGCTCGGGACTTTTACGTTGGGCAAGAGATTCGCGATAAATGCAAGCTAAGTAAGGAGCCAATGCAGTAGAGTACTCTCTGTAAAACCGAATTGGAATCCCATCAGGACCTGGCTATTTATTTATTTTAACCCATTCAGCTGCTTCACAACCCCAGGGATGTCTATCACTATGTCCTCCATACGGGAATCTGTACGAGACTCAAACGGCGGTATGTCTGTACGATCCTCCTGCGTGAAAGATTTCTCAAATGCTAAATTTAAAATTTCAGCTTTCGTTTTGCTGTCTTCCGTTGCCAGGCCAGACTGCTCAGTGAGTGACTGGATGGAAGCCTTCGACCCGCTTACCGAATTTACGTAAGACCAGAATTTCCTTGGGTTTTCAGCAAGATCTTTTGCAAAGGTATGACGGTGGTAGTGGTTGAATGCTTCGCGCATCGCTCTTTTTACAACAGCACGAATCTGTACTAACTTCTGCCTGACCTCATTTTCTTGATCTTCCTTGTACCGCAAGTGCAACTGTCTTTGCTTCCTGAGCATTCTCCGGATGCCTGATAGATAAACAAATAAAATGAATAAATGAACAGAGACTGTAGATTTGTGTATCTTCTAGTCGGGGTCGACTACACGCCGAAAATAAACATAGGTACATTTGAACTATTATTGAAGAATGTGTTGCAAAACGCCTCCTCGGGAAAGGCACTGTTTGCAGTTCGAAAACTTTTCCACGTTGTGCTGTGTCCCGGTTTGAGGAAAGGCAGTCATGACTATAGCTTGCAGGTTTGCCAAGTCCCGTTCCGAAGCATTGTTTCCGGAAAGGGCTTGCGGACAAAGCTGCGCGGAATGCGTGTCGAAGCTTTCACCACATCTTATCTGCGAGTGTAACAGCCGTCCCGTAGGCGACACGAATGTGCGGGCAAACACACACACACACACACACACACACAGAGAGAGAGAGAGAGAGAGAGAGGGAGAGTCAAGAGCGCGAGCCCATTTCGTCCTCCAAGAAACCTCAAGGATTTTATGAATTCCGGCTATAAAATGCTGAGTACCATAAGCTTAAGCATCAAGAGATATAAACCAAACGAGGCAGGAAGAAGAGAAATATACGTTCCGTCGACGAGAAGGTCAATAGAGACGGGGCACAAACTAGGTTTTTGGTAAGATGAGGAATGAAGTAAACTATTTTCTTTTTGCAAAAACAGACATAATGTCTGCAGGGATACCGCAATCACTTTTATATAATGTTAATTATAATCCGTCTTGATTGCAAAATGTTTATTCGCATGACTGGTTTCGGTTCCTCTAGAACCATCTTCAGATCTGAAATGACAGTGATACTAATTTACTGTTTCACAAATGCAAGTCTATTTCGTCCTATCTGACCAACATCAAATGTAACAGAACGTACCTGCACTTTCGGTTACAGGAGTAACCCGTCCACACTCAGAAAACTTCACATGCTGCGTCACATTAAATTGGTTGGCAGAATGCACGTCATTTATATTAATTATTAAACTCTTACCGACAGGTGGCGTCTGGTACATTTGTTACATTACATAGGCACATACTGTATTATGTAGATTTTTCTAATTTGCTTTTATCTCTGAAAATACTTAGTTAAGATTCCTCGACTTGCGCCATAGGGAGGTGGGGTTTCGGGTTCCGCTGGATAGGTCAGGAGTCCACTACACGCAGCAAGCGGCTACACGGGTAGCAGGGGTTGTGTGGCGTGGACTGGGCGGTTTTTTAGGTTAGATGGCCTCGGGCAAGTCCAGAAAGGGCAACAGCCTCAAAGGGTGCGGGTCAAAGTCAGGACATGCGGGGACCAAGCAGCAATCGGTATTGTAATTGTAAACTGTCGAAGCTGCATTGGTAAAGTACCGGAACTTCAAGCGCTGATAGAAAGCACCGAAGCTGAAATCGTTATAGGTACAGAAAGCTGGCTGAAGCCAAAGGTAAATTCTGCCGAAATTTGTACAAAGGTACAAACGGTGTTTAGAAAGGATAGATTGCATGCAACCGGTGGTGGCGTGTTTGTCGCTGTTAGTAATAGTTTATCCTGTAGTGAAGTAGAAGTGGATAGTTCCTGTGAATTATTATGGGTGAAAGTTACACTCAACAACCGAGCTAGGTTAATAGTTGGCTCCTTTTACCGACCTCCCGATTCAGCAGCATTAGTGGCAGAACAACTGAGAGAAAATTTGGAATACATTTCACATAAATTTTCTCAGCATGTTATAGCCTGAGGTGGAGATTTCAATTTACCAGATATAGACTGGGACACTCAGACGTTTAGGACAGGTGGTAGGGACAGAGCAGCGAGTGACATACTGAGTGCACTATCCGAAAATTACCTCGAGCAATTAAACAGAGAACCGACTCGTGGAGATAACATCTTGGACCTACTGATAACAAACAGACCCGAACGTTTCGACTATGTATGTACAGAACAGGGAATCAGTGATCATAAGGCCGTTGCAGCATCCCTGAATATGGAAGTTAATATGAATATCAAAAAGGGAGGAAGGTTTATCTGTTTAGCAAGAGTAATGGAAAGCAGATTTCAGACTACCTAACAGATGAAAACGAAGATTTCTGTTCCGACACTGACAATGTTGAGTGTTTATGAAAAAAGTTCAAGGCAATCGTAAAATGCGTTTTAGACAGGTACGTGCCGAGTAAAACTGTGAGGGACGGGAAAAACCCACCATGGTTCAACAACAAAGTTAGGAAACTACTGCGAAAGCAAAGAGAGCTTCACTCCAAACTTAAACGCAGCCAAAACCTCTCAGACAAACAGAAGCTAAACGATGTCAAAGTTAGCGTAAGGAGGGCTATGCGTGAAGCGTTCAGTGAATTCGAAGGTAAAATTCTATGTACCGACTTCACAGAAAATTTTAGCCAAGTTCTGGTCTTACGTTAAATCAGTAAGTGGCTCGAAACAGCATATCCAGACCCTCCGGGATGATGATGGCATTGAAACAGAGGATGACACGCGTAAAGCTGTTTTTTTTTTTTTTGGTGGGGTTTAAGGGCGCTCAACTACTGAGGTCATTAGCGCCCAGTCACTGTTGTTAGAGCACATGGATTCTAGTAAAACTCAAGGGGATGGGGGGACACCAGAAGGACCTGACATAGATGCAGATAAAATAAGTAAAAAGGTTAGATGTCTTTGGACAAGCCAGTCAAAGTTATAAAACGCAAGAATACGAGCAGCTGCTCGAACGTCATCAGCTAAAACATCTGGTAAAGTAGATGGCAGGGACAGGACAACACGAAATTGACCAAAACGGGGACACGACAATAAAAAATGGCGCACTGTTAATGCCTGACCACAAGGGCACTGCGGGGCTGGGTCACCGGAGAGCAGGTAGCGGTGGCTAAACCGGCAATGCCCAATCCGCAACCTGGTCAGAAGGACCTCCTCTCGCCGAGATGGTCGGGAGGAGGTTGTCCAAGCAGTTGGGAGCGGTTTTACTGCCCGGAGCTTGTTTCCTTGGAGGGATGACCAAGCATCCCACCACAACGACACAAGCCTCTTACATACATCTCCACGAACGTCAGATGACTGGACACAATGGGAGGCTGGCCGAGGCAGGAGGACTGCAGCCTTGGCTGCAGCATCTGCAGCCTCATTCCCAGGCACTCCTACATGTCCGGGAACCCACAGAAAGGTGACAGGAGAACTATTATCAGCGAAAGAATGGAGGGACTTCTGTATCCGTTGAATCAAGGGATGGACCGGATAGGGAGCTCCAAGGCTCTGAAGAGCACTGAGTGAGTCAGAGCAGAGTACATACGATGAATGGTGGTGGCGGCGGGCATACTGAACGGCCTGATGGAGAGCAAAAAGCTCGGCCGTAAAGCTGGAACATTGGTCGAGGAGCCGGTATTTAAAGGTGGCGGCCCCGACGACAAAGGCACACCCGACACCATCGTCAGTTTTGGAGCCATCGGTGTAAATAAAGGTGTGACCGGCAAGTCGAGCACGAAGTTCGACAAACCGTGAGCAATACACTGCAGCCGGAGTACCCTCCTTCGGGAGTGAGCTGAGGTCGAGATAAATATGAACCGGAGCCTGGAGCCAAGGTGGTGTCGGGCTCTCACCCTCTCTGAAGGTGGTAGGGAGGGCAAAATCCAATTGTCGAAGCAGGTGACGGAAGCGGACTCCGGGGGGCAGCAGGGCAGACACATACAACCCGTACTGACGGTCGAGAGAATCGGCGAAGAAGGACTGATAAGAGGGGTGGTCGGTCATAGACAACAGCCGGCAGGCATACCGACACAGCAGTACGTCGCGCCGGTAGGTCAATGGTAATTCGGCAGCTTCAGCATTAAGACTCTCGACAGGACTAGTGTAGAAGGCTCCGGTCGCAAGACGTATCCCCCGATGGTGGATGGAGTTGAGCCGGCGTAAGAGAGATGGCCGAGCGGGCGAGTAGACGAAGCTCCCATAACCCAGCTTCGATCGGACTATGGACCGATACAAGCGAAGCAGGACAGTGCGATCCGCTCCCCAAGATGAACCGCTAAGAACTCTGAGGACATTAAGGGAACGTGTACAACGGGCCGCCAAATAAGAGACATGTGGAGACCAACACAGTTTCCTGTCCAACGTGAGCCCTAGAAACTTAGTTGTTTCCATGAATGGGAGAACAATGGGACCGAGATGTAAGGATGGCGGAAGGAACGCTTTATATCGCCAAAAGTTGATACAAACCGTCTTCTCTTCAGAGAACCAGAAGCCATTTGCCATGCTCCATGAGTAGAGGCTGTCTAGACAACGCTGAAGGCAGCGCTCTAGAAGGCATGTTCTCTGAGCACTGCAGTAGATCGCGCAGTCATCGACAAAGAGAGAGCCTGAGACATTAGGTGGAATACAATCCATAATTGGATTGATCGCGATGGCAAAAAGGGCTACGCTCAAGACGGAGCCCTGAGGCACTCCGTTCTCCTGGAGGAAGACGTCGGACAATACGGAAGCCACACGTACCCTAAACTTTCGATCCGTTAAAAAGGAATCAATAAAAAGGGGCAGGCGACCGCGTAGGCCCCACCTGTGCATAGTGCGGAGGATACCTCCTCTCCAAAAGGTATCATAAGCCTTCTCCAAGTCGAAGAACATGGCTACCGTTTGGCGCCTTCGCAAAAAGTTGTTCATGATGAATGTCGACAAGGTCACAAGGTGGTCAACAGCGGAGCGGCGGCGACGAAAGCCGCATTGGACATTAGTAACTAGCCGTCGAGATTCAAGAATCCAGACTAACCGAGCATTAACCATGCGCTCCATCACCTTACAGACACAGCTTGTAAGAGAAATGGGGCGGTAACTAGAAGGAAGGTGTCTATCCTTCCCGGGTTTGGGTATAGGAACAACGACGGCATCACGCCAACGCATGGGAACCTGACCTTCAGTCCAGACGCGATTGTAGGTACGAAGAAGGAAGCTTTTGCCCGCCGGAGAAAGGTGTGCCAGCATCTGAACGTAAATGGCATCTGGCCCCGGAGCAGAGGACCGGGACAGTGCAAGCGCACGTTCGGGTTCCCGCATAGTAAAGGGGGCATTATAAGTTTCCAGATTCAGCGAGTGGAAGGAAGGTCGCCGAGCCTCTTCTGCCTCTTTCCTGGGAAGGAAGGCAGGGTGGTAATGGGCGGAGCTTGAAACCTCCGCGAAAAAGCGGCCAAAGGCGTTGGAGATAGCCACAGGATCAACAAGGACCTCATTACCTGAGGTCAGGCCAGGTACCGAGGAGTGGGCCTTAATGCCCGACAGCCGGCGCAGGCCACCCCAAACGACGGAAGAGGGAGTAAAACTGTTAAAGGAGCTGGTGAAAGAGGCCCAACAAGCTTTTTTGCTGTCTTTGATGACTCTACGGCATTGCGCTCGGAGTCGTTTGTATTCAATACAATTCGCCAACGTAGGATGGCGGCGAAAGGTGCGTAAAGCACGTCGTCGAGCACGGATAGCGTCCCTACAAGCCTCGTTCCACCAGGGGACGGAAACGCGACGTGAAGAAGAGGTAGTACAAGGAATGGAACGTTCGGCAGCATTGATTGTAACAGCCGTGAGGTATTCGACCTGACTGTCACAACTGGGAAAATCGTGGTCCGGAAAGGTCGCCAGGGAGGAGTAAAGTCGCCAGTCAGCTTTCGGTATGTTCCAGCGCGAAGGACGTGGGGATGGGGTGTGGTGCAGGAGATGAGCGACACAGGGGAAGTGGTCACTCGAATAGGTGTCAGAAAGCACATACCACTCAAACCGACGGGCAAGAGTGGTAGAACAGATCGAGAGGTCCAAGTGGGAGTAGGTATGAGTAGAGTCTGAGAGGAAAGTCGGGGCGCCGGTATTGAGGCAGACAAGATTGAGATGGTTGAAGACATCCGCCAAGAGTGAGCCTCTTTGACAGGATGCAGGAGAGCCCCAAAGGGGATGATGGGCATTGAAGTCGCCAAACAATAAAAACGGCGGGGGAAGCTGAACGATCAGGTGCATCATGTCAGCCCGACTAACAGCAGATGACGGTGGAGTGTAGATGGTACAAACTGAAAAAGTAAAAGCAGAAAGAGTAATACGGACAGCTATTGCTTGGAGTGGGGTGGTCAATGGGATGGGATGGTAATAGACATCGTCCCGAA
Source organism: Schistocerca americana (assembly GCF_021461395.2). NCBI lineage: Eukaryota > Metazoa > Arthropoda > Insecta > Orthoptera > Acrididae > Schistocerca > Schistocerca americana. The sequence goes on from NC_060127.1 coordinate 203,154,000, forward strand.
CGAGCAACATGACCCCACCATGAGCTGGGATACCGTCCACAGGGGTGAGGTCATACTGCTCCGAGGTATAGTGGGTAAAGGCAATACAGTCAGTCGGGTGCAACTTGGTTACCTGGAGACCAAGGACGAGCGGACAGTGCAGGCGGAGGAGCAGTTGTAATTCCTCCCGATTAGATCGAATACCTCTTATGTTCCAATGTAACAAGGCCATCGCTAGTCAAAAAGTTGGGGAAATGAGACGGGGGAAGAGCTGGTCACTTCGACGGCCGCAGAGGGCCAGGTTGCGAGGGAACAACACTGCAACCGGCGGGAGGCGGATCCGGTTCGATCGAGTCGTCTCCAGCTGCGGCCGCTGTCCCTGGTTGGGTAGGAGGGGCAGCATCATTTGCCGACGAGAGGCCAGCTGAGCGCCTGGCAGCAGAGCGTCCCGGCGAAACTGAGGACGGCCGGGAGCAGCGACTCACGGATGGAGCGTCAGACGAAACGCGCCGGGGTGATGAGGGGGATAGAGACTTCTTCTTGGAGGGCTTCTTGGAAGGCCGAGGAGGCACAGGGATGGTGGGCTGGACCCGAAGAAGGTGCTTACGCGCGGGGTCCGTTTTGGAACGCCGGACCTCGGAAGCTGGGGTCCGGAACGTTTCCCTGATGGATGCCTGAGAAGAGGATCGCTTCTCAGGTGGCGGGGGGAGAGGAGGAGGAGAAGGGTGGCCCCTGGGGCAGAGGGGGCGGGGGCCACGGGGGAGGAGGATGTCGAAGGGAGGGATTTGGGAGGCGGAGGCAGAGCCCCCTGATGGGCGGAGGAGGTGGAGGGGGGACAGGATAGGGGTGAGGATACCGCGGAAGGAGTGGACACAACTGAGGCAAACGAAGTGGTCAACGGCACAGGATGGAGCCGGTCATACCTCTTCCTGGCCTCAGAATAAGAGAGCCGATCCAAAGTCTTGAGTTCTTGTATCTTCTTCTCCTTCTGATATGCGGGGCAGTCTGAGGATCTAGGCGAGTGGATCCCAGGACAATTAATGCACCGAGGTGGTGGGGTGCATGTATGTTCCTCACGAAGAGGACGTCCACAATCGCCACAAAGGGGCTCAGCCTCACACCGTGACAACATGTGCCCAAAGCGCAAACACCGAAAACAGCGCCTAGGAGGTGGGACGTAAGGTCGCACGTCGCACCGGTAGCACATCACCTTTACCTTCTCCGGGAGAACGTACCCCTCGAAGGTGAGGATAAAGGCCCCGGTGTCGATGCGACGGTCTTTGGGGCCGCGCTGGACTCGCCGGACGAAATGCACGCCTCGGCACTCCAGGTTGGCCCTGAGCTCCTCATCAGATTGTAGCAGGAGGTCACGATGAAAAATAACCCCCTGCGTCCTATTTAGTGCCAGATGCAGGACAATGGACACTGGGATGTCCCCTAGGCGGTCGCACGCCTGGAGCGCCGCCGACTGTGTGGCGGAGGTGGTCTTTATAAGGACGGACCCCGAACGCATTTTGCTGAGAGCCTCGATTTCCCCGAAGATGTCCTCAATGTGCTGAACAAAGAACATGGGCTTGGAGGTGGCGAACGTCCCCCCATCGGTTTGTGAACAGACCAAATAGTGGGGGAAGTACTTCGCCCCAAGCCGGCGGGCCTGTCCTTCCTCCCAGGGAGTGGCCAAGGGGGAAAGGGCAGGAGAACCAGAACTAGAAACGGTACCTTTTCTTTTGAAAGACTCAGCCACAGAGCGACCTGATACGTGTTGACGTTTCATCTGCAAAACGTCCGCCCCGATACCACCCACTCCGACCAGGGGCTGATCCCCACGGGCGCCACCCAGCCTCAGCAAGGGCCACCTGGCAGGATGACCGTTGCCGGGAGTCCTGATGCCCCAAGGAGACGGGCATCTACTCCTTGGCCGACGTGGGGAGGGTGCAGCTCAGGTATCGGCAGTACGATCCCTGTGTTGTCAGGGGGCTACAACCTAGAGGGTACATGACGACCCCACCACAACGGGCTGGCTACCGTGCTGGATTCCTGGTGCCATGGAAAGTCCATCATGATTGCTGGTGCAGATGGGGACGCACTATGGGCGTAACTTGTACAACCCATCAGGCGTTTAGGCCCAATGTGAGGAATAGTGGGTATGGTTACAACGCCGGTACAATGCTGAGTGCCAAGCTCTTTGTGCACTTAGGACCAGTGATACACCACGTAAGGTGTCCTTCCCCAAAAGGCTCGTACTTCTGTAGAATTTTGACAAATGGAGGTCAAACCCCAAGGGGGACCATCACATGGAAGGCCGAAACGGTTGAAACTCCTTTTAGTCGCCTCTTACGACAGGCAGGAATACCTCGGGCCTATTCTTACCCTGGACCCGCAGGGGGGACGCGTAAAGCTGAAATACTAAACACCTTTTTCCAAAGCTGTTTCACAGAGGAAGACCGCACTGCAGTTCCTTCTCTAAATCCTCGCACAAACGAAAAAATGGCTGACATCGAAATAAGTGTCCAAGGAATAGAAAAGCAACTGGAATCACCCAACAGAGGAAAGTCCACTAGACCTGACGGGATACCAATTCGATTCTACACAGAGTACGCGAAAGAACTTGCCCCCCTTCTAACAGCCGTGTACCGCAAGTCTCTAGAGGAATGGAAGGTTCCAAATGATTGGAAAAGAGCACAGGTAGTCCGAGTCTTCAAGAAGGTTCGTCGAGCAGATGCGCAAAACTATAGACCTATATCTGTGACGTCGATCTGTTGTAGAATGTTTTTTACTCGAGTATCATGTCGTTTTTGGAAACCCAGAATCTACTCTGTAGGAATCAACATGGATTCCGGAAACAGCGATCGTATGAGACCCAACTCGCTTTATTTGTTCATGAGACCCAGAAAATATTAGATACAGGCTCCCAGGTAGATGCTATTTTCCTCGACTTCCGGAAGGCGTTCGATACAGTTCCGCACTGTCGCCTGATAAAGTAAGAGCCTACGGAATATCAGACCAGCTGTGTGGCTGGATTGAAGAGTTTTTAGCAAACAGAACACAGCATGTTGTTCTCAATGGAGAGACGTCTACAGACGTTAAAGTAACCTCTGGCGTGCCACAGGGGAGTGTTATGGGACCCTTGCTTTTCACAATATATATATAAATGACTTAGTAGATACTGTCGGACGTTCCATGCGGCTTTTCGTGGGTGATGCTGTAGTATACAGAGAAGATGCAGCATTAGAAAATTGCAGCGAAATGCAGGAAGATCTGCAGCGGATAGGCACTTGGTTCAGGGAGTGGCAACTTACCCTTAACATAGACAAATGTAATGTATTGCGAACACATAGAAAGAAGGATCCTTTATTGTATGATTATATGATAGCGGAACAAACACTGGTAGCAGTTACTTCTGTAAAATATCTGGGAGTATGCGTGCGGAACGATTTGAAGTGGAATGATCATATAAAATTAATTGTTGGTAAGGCGGGTACCAGGTTGAGATTCATTGGGAGAGTCCTTAGAAAATGTAGTCCATCAACAAAGGAGGTGGCTTACAAAACACTCGTTCGACCTATACTTGAGTATTGCTCATCAGTGTGGGATCCGTACCAGATCGGGTTGACGGAGGAGATAGAGAAGATCCAAAGAAGAGCGGCGCGTTTCGTCACAGGGTTATTTGGTAAGCGTGATAGCGTTACGGAGATGTTTAGCAAACTCAAGTGGCAGACTCTGCAAGAGAGGCGCTCTGCATCGCGGTGTAGCTTGCTGTCCAGGTTTCGAGAGGGTGCGTTTCTGGATGAGGTATCGAATATATTGCTTCCCCCTACTTATGCCTCCCGAGGAGATCACGAATGTACAATTAGAGAGATTCGAGCGCGCAGGGAGGCTTTCAGACAGTCGTTCTTCTCGCGAACCATACGCGACTGGAACAGGAAAGGGAGGAAGTGACAGTGGCACGTGAAGTGCCCTCCGCCACACACCGTTGGGTGGCTTGCGGAGTATAAATGTAGATGTAGAAGTAGTTGTCACGGTTAAAATCTGTACTTGTCAAAATTAAAGTACATAATAAAATTATCGTTTCTGTACGATCGAAAATAAAGGGCGATTTCTATATCCATGGCGCTGGTGTACACTTGTTTTCCTCCATGGTCTGCTTCCGTGGTTCCCGCTATTTCGGCATTTACCGAAACCGGTCATGTGAATAAACATTCTGCAGTCAAGACGGACTGTAATTAACATTATATTTTCTTTTTAAATGAGTCGTACCGGCATTTGCCCCAAGCGGTGCAAGGAAACTACCAAAAACGTGAATTTGAGTAGAAGGCATTTCTTTGGACCAGCGTCCTCCTGAATGCAAATCCTGTGCTTCAAAAGAGATAAATAGCCGAGCGCGCATTTATTGGTAGACCTTGAAAACAAATACCTGCCCTCCAAACATAGTCAGTCGAATTTCGCTTTCCGCCAAATGTGTGCACTCAGCTGCGATGTTTGCTGGAAACAGTGCGAACACGATCCAGATCATTTTTCACTTACATTACTAAAGGTAAAATATGTAGAATTTTATGCACATACAGGGGATAGGCAAAATAATATGAACAGTTGTAGTAATGGGATGGTTGTGTTTGACGGTCAACAACGCAGGAAGGCACCTGTCGTGCTGGACTGAGCGTGTTCAGTACGGTCTGCGCATCGGTGCAGGTTGTTTACGAGTAGTGCACACTTGGTATTTGCGTTCAGAAGCCGACGTCGACGTGCAATGAAAGACCTAACAGAGCTCCAAAGAGGGCAGATTGTGGGGGCCCCATTAGCTGGAGCATCAGTAAACGAGACAGCCAACTTATTGAATCATTCAAGGGCAGTGTTTCAACACTCATGAAAGCCTACACAAAACATGGAAAAAATCATCGTGTAAACGTAACAGTGGCAGCAAATGGCAGAGATCGTCGTACGCTAACACGAATTGTGTCAGAACGACACAAAATTACGGCGGCTAAAGTGACTGCAGAGCTCAGTAGCCATCTCCGAGACTCCGTATCTATCGACATTGTCCGCCGAGAACACCATAAAGCGAATATTCATGCATAAGCTGCTATACCGAAACCATTAGTGACGACAAACAACGCAAAGAAGCGTAAAACATGGTACAGGAACTTAAATCCTGGACGGTTGATCAGTGAAAACACGTCATACGGTCACACGAGTTAATGTTTTCGTTATTTCCAACATCGGACCGGGTCAATTGCTGCAGAACACCGAAACAAGCCTGCAATCCCGATTTCTTGATTCCAATGGTTAAGCACGGAGGTGGAAGTGTGATGGTGTGGGCAGCCATGTCATGGTGTTCTGCTGGTCCCATCATTACTCTCACAGGCCGTGTTACGATTACGTGAACATTTTAGGTAATCTGGTGCACCCCATGATTCAAATGTTGTCTCCCAACAATGATGCCGTACTTCAGTACGATAATGCACCCATTCACACAGTCAGGACAGTACAGTAGTGGCATGAGGAGCATTCAACTGAACTGCAGCGTCTTCCCTGGGCAGCACAGTCCCCGGACTTGAACATTATCAAACCCTTGTGGGCGCTATTGGAGCCCAGACTCCTGAGCAGATTTCCGTCTCCCTCAGGAGTTAGAGAAGATTCTGATCGAAGAACGGCATTACATTCCACTGTAGACTATAAAATCATTATACGCCAGTATTCCAAGAAGAATCGCAGCTGTATTACTGTTCAAATGGCTCTGAGCGCTATTCGACTTAACTTCTGAGGTCATCAGTCCCCTAGAACTTATAACTACTTAAACCTAACCTAAGGACATCACACTCATCCATGCCCGAAGCAGGATTCGAACCTGCGACCGTAGCGGTCGCGCAATTCCAGACTGAAGCGCCTAGAACCGCTCGGCCACACCGATGTATTACGAGAAAATGGGGGCACAACCCCTTATTAATGAACCATTCATAAGTAAGTACAGGTGTTCACATTATTTGTAAGTAGGCTGCTTAGGTTTTTATGTTGGTAATATCGCATAGCGCTCTGTATGAACATGACTGACTGTGCTGTGTACAATCTGTGGCTGGTTGGCATTGTTGGAATATTTGCTATTCTAGTTTGGGCAGTTTGAAACATCCCCTTTGAAAAATTCTTGAATTGCTGGGCTGATAAACCTCTTATATCATCTGATTTTCAAACAGCTGAGTAGAACTGAACGTACTCAGACATTTCTCTCTTTACTTATTCTGATCATCACTAAACTGACACACAATATTTTTAGCGCAGCACAATCTGACTTTCAATAACCCCTACAAAAGAATGGCCCTGACTAACATTAACCTATACCTTTCACAAATCACTTACCTCACAAAAATCTTCGCTGCTCAAGCTACTGCAATACAGCGAGCGCCACTACTGCCAGCTAAATAAAAGATTCAAACTATGGAAGGCACTAACTACTGATAGGGATAGTTAGCAAATGAAAGATATTAATAGAGAACAAACAATGTATTTACCTTGATATCATCATATATAAATATAGCAGTTCATGACAAATTTCAAAACTCCATCTCTTTCCCCACATCCACCACTGCTGGCGGCTCACCTCCAACTGCGCAACGCTACGCGCTGTTCACAGCCAGCTGCCTAACACTACAATGGCGAGTATTACAACAATGCAAAGCAGCCACAGACTGCACACAGCACAGCGATTTTCATACAGAGGTGGCGTTACCAATAAAAAAAACCTAAACAGCCCACTTACATAGCCCCCATGCTCCCCACAAAAAATTTTACAAATTGTATTGGGCAGTGGCCAATACAGATTTGAAAAAATTTTTTCATAATTACAATAACAAAGAAATCAAATGCACACACTTATTGATACAATGTTGGTCAAAAGCTAAAATTTTCTCACAGTCCATAAAGATAGTCCTGATCATTCATCATAATAGTAATTACAGGTTTTTTTTCACAAAGTCTCATTAGTAAAAGAAATTGCACACAGTGGATTTCCATGCAGTCTTGAAGAAGTAGTGTTGTCCTTCCAACGGAAAGACAGTGCTGACTCTTGACATGCTGACAGGTAATGGGCCACAATGGAGCAAACCCACAGCAGAGTCATTCGAAGTTTTGAAGAATATTGGTAGGTAGGTCATCACAGAGCAGACCCACTGGAGTCCTGGTAGAGATTGTGGTATTGGTGGGCCACCAGAGGTGCAGACCCACTGCGGTCCTTGTAGAAATAATGGTATTGATGGATCATCAAAGATGTAGACCCACTGTAATCCTTGTAGAGATAATGGAACTGGTGAGTCATCAAAGATGCAGACCCACTGTAGTCCTTGTAGAGATAGCCAGCAGCCATCTGCTGTGACTGTGCAGGTGCACAATCACCATTGAAGAGTCTTGTGGATGATATAGCAAGTCCATAAACCACCACTTGTGCACTCACAAAGTTTTTGAAATTGTCCTTAGAACCAGCAATGCTGTTATCCAGTCCCTTGCTGAATTATTAACACACGTGCAAACACTAACAGTCCCTACGTCTCACATATTGTCCATATACTATGACCAACAGAAACGTGTGCAGTGAAATGTAACTAACAAGTTAATAATATCATGAACTGGTGACAAGTACAATTTAATAACATAAGAATACAATTACAAAGGTACAAATACATCATTAAAGAACATAATAGTACAGATAACATTTGTAGTAATATGGGCTTTACAAAAGAATCGAAATAACATATACATCAGTGTTACAGGAATTATGACATGAGTACATACATAAAAGATCAGAGTAACTTTCGAAACATCAACTTCACACATGAGCATTAAACAGAACAGAATTAATAATATCTAACATCTTTACAAAGTAAATAACATATTATTAATGCCAATTATATTCGAGGATAACAGTATTCCTCATCATAGTGAATGTAGCTTAATATTAAAAGAAGAAAAAAATTCTATGAAATTACACAGAGACAGGAAGAAAACAAATACACAAGGGTACACAAACACATAGTGGGATAACACCAATAGGAAAGGACAGGGTTCGTTTTCAGTGTAACATGTGGTACTGCAGTCCAACCCAAAACTTCATATATCTTTCCTCTTATTTCATCCTTTGTTTCCACCAAAAAAATTCTATCTAAGCATGCTTTCTGTATTTATATGTTCACACATTTCTCACCTCAACACTTATTTCCAAGAAAATCCTACCTAAACCTGTTTTCTGTACTTTTTTTTTGTATAACTTCTCAATGCATTTCTTCCAATTCATCGAAACTCATTCTCTTAGAGGCTACCCCCTCTTAAGCTAACTTAAATCTACTGAGCTCAGATGCTAAACTAAGGGACGAGGCAATGCAGCATCACATAACAAATTATCACAAAAAGCCATGACAAAAAAAATGCCAATTTGCAAAGCAAGCAGCAGCAAATCTAAATTAACAGATAAAATGCAAAATTACAACTAATATGAGCCAATGTGCAGCAACAATAAAAATAAATCAATAGTGAAACTAGCTTAACAGAGTAATACAAAGTGAAATTTAGTAGCACTATGCCTGGCAAATAGCAGCAGAAATAACTTATATCTAAACATGACATAGCTCAAGCAGAAAAAAACATTACACTAAAGACAACAATGCAGATAAGGGAAATGTATATTCACATCTTAATGTCTACGTAATTTAAGTGGTGCACCACAACAACTGATTGTAAAAGAAATATTACCATGTACTTGAAAAGAAAATTATATGTTACTGTTACTAGTTCCTTCTTATTGTTCTTTCCTTTCCAAGTGCTCCTTTTTTAAAGAATGTGGATCATAAAATAATTATTTAATAGATCTGTTGACAGAAAGTGTTCACATTAGCAAATGCATTTCATTTTATAAAAGCAATGCTGCAACACAGCTGGAAACCAGATATCAAATGAAATAAGCAACTATGAAAAGCAAAGCATAAAAATATCATTTAGTAGTCATGTGACATTTCATAAGTTATTAGAAATTCTCTCAACTCTCATAGAAAGACGCTTGTCAATCAGGTGTGCAGATGTAAAAATATTTCTTGTCATTTTATTAGGCATTTCAGTAAATATCATAAATTACGAGCTCCACAGTATGCTTTCAACAAGGAAATGTCAGTAGCACGGACAATGGCCTCCCCTTTTTTTTTCTACCTGTGCGGCTGAAAGGCTAATGGCTTTTTTTTTTTTTTTTTTTTTTTTTTTTTCGGGCGGCTGTCGCCCAGGTGGGTGCCCGCGGCGCATTACCCGCATTACGTGCAGGTGGTCACTTAACTTTCTTACGGAAATATTCACGACAGCAGTTTCCGCTACAGTGACAGTCTCACATAAAAAAATTCACAGGTCAAGAATTAGCGTTGCAAATCTGTAGAAAGAAAATCCTATAAATATAAGTGTCCAAAAAAATTTTCGCCGGCATTGTGATACATTCACGCATTTACACACATTTCATAACTCTTAAAGTACGATTCTTGGTTTCCAACATCCTGTTTCACAAGTCAAGAGTCCCTACCCACTATTCATTACTCCTTACCTTATTACATATATACGTATTCATCGACACTCGTCAATATTTCGCCATTATAAATATGAAGCATAATCAAATAACTCATATAGCCTCAGCCTATTAATCATAAACATACCTCAGCAGCATAATACACATCGTCGTCGTAAAAATAACATCATAACACCTCAGTCAAATCTCAAAATCGTCGTAGCTTCCTTCAATAATTTCAAAACCTACAAAAATTCTCTGCTCATGTCAATAGTGTCATCTGCCTCAAACGTACTTTAAAAATCATGATCTCATACCAAATATATCATTCAAAGCTCTCATAGTATCACAATGATTCCGAAAAAATATGAGCATTTCACAAAGTACAGACAAAATACAATTTCATAAGTGTGAAGGTATCCAACTGTGTAATTACGTAAACATCTGTCACTGATGTAGTAAAAAAAGTTTCTTTCTCTGTTAAATGATCAGATAGCTGTGTAATTCTGTGTTAGAGAAATATGGTACCGATGTGTAAAGTTGTATAAGCAAATACCATATTAGCTAGGGCTCCTTATGCTTGCCAAACACATGATACACAAAGTAGGCGTGTACCCCCCTGAGGATAAATGTAATTATACTCCCAGGTGTTACAAATTACAGCAATGGAATGAAATGTATCACGGAAAACTTTCTTTGTAATTAATAAAATCTTTAAAAATAAGTGTTTTAAGTTTAAGATTAATCACTCAAACGCGTGTACTGTAGCGCTAAACTGTGCATCTTGTCGCAACATAATCTCTGTGGAAGTGTCGTAGTTATCGTCCTCCGAAAGCTAAGTTCTGCAGAAGTCAATGTACTTACCATATGATAAACAAAAGTGAAATGCTTTGCGTATAGATATCGTAGTTATTATGCTTATTGGCGTGATGAAGAAAGTACTGTACAGTAACGTATTGTTATGCCACGAAAAAGGCTGTCTCATTGTTGCTATACCACAAAAGTTACTACTAAAACATGTTTTTCTTCCTAGAAGAATTCAGAAAACTGTGCAGATATAAAACAGATACACTGCAAAAGCAACATTGTAAATTGTCACTCATTAGTAGCGTCGTGATAAAATCGTGTAGCTGTCACATAAACTAACCACTGTGTCATCTGGTATCTCACAGAAAGTACTTTAATTCAGAATGTATTTTCAAGTAAACCAAAATGTTGCATTAAAATCTCATTAGCAGTACCAGTATGTGTCCTAAGTATGTAAGCCTGATAGTCGTTACGTAATCGTGCAACTAACAAGCAAGAATGTACAATTAACAACACTGTGTCGTCTGTTCATTATAACAATGCATTCGTAATTTCTGTTTAAATAAGTTCTCTTGGTTCTTGACTGGATATTTCACTTCAAACATTGTTACATGTTAACAGATTCTAAATCTGACAAAGCATACTAGAAATGTGAAGTGAAAAGTTTTGTGGCAAAGACAAAGTTAAAAAGCAGATTATCTTTCAATAAACGGTTTTACATGTGAAATGTGGTGTAAACCTTTACTCTTCCTAGTGCACAGAGTTTCAACTTCAAACCAATTATCATGTTGTATACATCGGTAAAGAATGCTAAAATTTTTCTCCAGGCTAGCGTCTTATGTTATTTTTCTCAGAGCCAGCGGGCGCATGCGGCTGCCTGCTGTGCGAGTCATTGTCTGTCTCTTTGTTGGCGCGCGGCGTTATTGGGATTAGGAGACCTAACTTCTACAAATTCACCGTGACAAGAGGGCCCTGCTCTGTTTGAATCCCGCCAGTTCTGATGCAATTCAGGTCTGTCGTTACGATCATATCGTCTGTCGTCATGTCGGTAGATTCCATAGTTTCTTTCTTGTCGGTCACATGGTGGAGAATTTCTCCCTGAATCGTAACTGCGCGCTGGTCCGTTGCGTCTAAAGTTTTTCTGTCTCCCTTGATAGTATTTATTCATCAAATGTCCTTAGCGAGGTTTGTCAAATTGATAAAACAAAGAACACGAGCAGCTGCTCGTGGGTCATCCGCTAAAATGGCATCTAAAGTATTAGGCAGGTTAAGATCGAGGCGCAGTGTGTTAAGATCTGGACAGGACATTAAAATGTGTCTAACCGTCAGCAAGTGCCCACATGGGCAGAACGGCGCCGGCGCCGGCGCAGCCGTCAGCAGATGGCGATGGCTGAATCGGCAGTGTCCAATTCTTAACCTTGCTAAAACGACCTCCTCCCGCCGAGAAGGGCGTGAGGAGGACGTCCAAGCCACAGGAAGAGGTTTTAAGGCCCGAAGCTTGTTGTCGGTAAGTGCAGCCCAATCGGCATGCCACAGAGATAAGATGCGCCGACAAATCACCCTGCTAAAATCGGACGAAGGGACGCAACAAGAAGCTGTCCGAGGCTGGAGGACCGCAGCCTTGGCCGCGGCATCTGCAGCTTCGTTCCCAGGGATTCCGACATGGCCAGGAACCCACATAAAGCTAACCGGAGAACCGACGTCCACCAGCTGCTGAAGAGAGCGTTGGATCCGGTGTACGAAAGGGTGAATCGGGTACGGATCACTGAGGCTCTGGATGGCGCTCAGGGAATCTGAGCAGATGACATAAGCAGAATGTCGGTGGCGGCAGATGTAAAGAACAGCCTGGTAGAGGGCAAAGAGCTCAGCTGTGAAGACCGAACAATGGCCATGGAGCCGGTATTTGAAACTTTGTGCCTCGACAATAAAGGAACACCCGACCCCGTCATTGGTCTTAGAGCCATCTGTATAAATGAAAGTCATGTCGATGAACTTCGAACGAAGTTCCAAAAAACGGGAGTGGTAGACCGAACCGGGGGTGACCTCTTTTGGGAGCGAGCTGAGGTCAAGGTGAACGCGCACCTGAGCCTGGAGCCAAGGTGGCGTGCGGCTCTCGCCCACTCGAAAGGTTGCAGGGAGTGAAAAATTAAGGTGGTGAAGGAGGCGACGAAAGCGAACTCCAGGGGGTAGCAGGGCAGAGACATACAACCCGTATTGACGGTCAAGAGAGTCGTCAAAAAAGGAACGATAAGACGGATGGTCGGGCATTGACAGTAGCCGACAGGCATACCGACAAAGCAGTATATCGCGCCGGTAGGTGAGTGGCAATTCGCCAGCGTCAGCATGAAGACTCTCTACGGGACTGGTATAAAATGCTCCGATCGCAAGTCGTAAACCCCGATGTTGTATGGAGTTGAGGCGGCGTAAGATGGATGGCCGTGCAGAGGAGTATACGAAGCTCCCATAATCCAGCTTGGAGCGGACGATCGACCGATATAGACGAAGTAGGACGGTTCGATCCGCTCCCCACGACAGACCACTGAGAACACGGAGGACATTTAAAGAACGGGTACAACGGGCGGCCAAATATGACACATGTGGAGACCAGCTAAGTTTCCTGTCAAATGTAAGGCCTAAAAATTTGGTTGTCTCCACGATTGGGAGAGCAACGGGACCGAGTCGTAAGGACGGTGGGAGAAACTCTTTGTAGCGCCAGAAGTTAATACAGACCGTCTTCTCGGCAGAAAAACGGAAGCCATTGGCGACACTCCAGGAGTAAAGACGGTCAAGAGAACGCTGAAGACAGCGCTCCAGGACACGTGTACACTGCGCGCTGCAATAGATGGTAAAATCGTCCACGAAAAGGGAGCCTGATACATCAGCTGGGAGGCAATCCATTATTGGATTGATCGCGATGGCGAAGAGAGCGACGCTCAAAACTGAGCCCTGTGGCACCCCATTCTCCTGGCGAAAGGTGTCGGACAGGACAGAACCCACACGTACCCTGAACTGTCGATCCATTAAAAGGAACGAATAAAAAGAGGGAGGCGACCGCGAAGGCCCCATGTATGCAAGGTGCGGAGGATGCCCGCCTTCCAACAGGTGTCGTAAGCCTTCTCCAAATCAAAGAACACAGCCGCGGTCGGGCGCTTCCGCAAGAAGTTATTCATAATGAAGGTCGACAAGGTAACCAGATGGTCAACAGCAGAGCGGCGCCTACGAAATCCACATTGTACATTGGTAAGTAGGCGTCGAGACTCGAGCAACCAAACCAATCGAGAGTTAACCATTCGCTCCATCACTTTACAGACACAGCTGGTAAGCGAGATAGGTCGATAACTGGAAGGCAAGTGCTTGTCCTTCCCCGGCTTAGGAATCGGGACAACAATAGACTCGCGCCAGCATGCGGGAACATGTCCCTCAATCCAGATGCGATTGTATGTACGAAGAAGAAAACCTTTACCCGCAGGAGAAAGGTTCTTCAGCATCTGAATATGAATAGAATCTGGCCCTGGAGCAGAGGACCGTGATCGGCCAAGTGCGTTTTCGAGTTCCCGCATGGTGAATGGGGCATTATAACTTTCACAATTCGAGGAGCGGAAGTTAGGTGGCCTAGCCTCCTCTGCCTGTTTGCGGGGGAGGAAGGCAGGGTGGTAATGAGCGGAGCTCGAAACCTCTGCGAAAAAGCGGCCGAAGGCATTGGAGACAGCCTCAGGGGCCACAAGGACGTCATTCGCGACCTTCAAGCCAGAAACTGGTGAGTGGACCTTAGTGACAGATAGCCGGCGCAGGCTACCCCAGACAACAGAAGAAGGAGTAAAACTGTTGAAGGTGCTTGTGAAAGCAGCCCAGCTGGCTTTCTTGCTTTCTTTGATAATACGACGACACTGAGCACGTAATCGTTTATAATTGATACAATTCGCCACTGTAGGGTGGCGTTTAAAAGTGCGTAAAGCACGTCGACGAGCACGTAAAGCGTCTCTACATGCTGCGGTCCACCAGGGGACCGGTACGCGACGTGGAGAAGAAGGAGGGTGAGGGATGGAATATTCAGCAGCAGCGAGAATGACTTCCGTGAGGTGTGCGACCTGACGATCGCAGCTTGTAAAGGTTTGATCCTGAAAGGTCGCCCTGGAAGAGAAGAGCCCCCAGTCTGCCTTGGAGATGGTCCAATTAGAGAAGCACGGAGAGGGGGTATGCTGCAGGAGATGGATAACACACGGGAAGTGGTCGCTCGAATATGTATCAGAAAGTGCATACCACTCAAACCGGCGTGCAAGTTGGGGAGTACATATAGAGAGGTCTAAATGGGAATAGGTGTGAGATGTGTCCGAAAGAAAAGTAGGGGCGCCAGTATTGAGGCAGACAAGATCGAGCTGGTTGAAAAGGTCTGCTAACAAGGAGCCTCTCGGGCAGGATGCTGGAGAGCCCCAAAGGGGATGGTGGGCATTGAAGTCTCCAGTTAACAAAAATGGTGCAGGTAGCTGAGCAATAAGTTGCATCACGTCTGCCCTGGTAACGGCAGATGACGATGGAGTGTAAACGGTACAAAAGGAAAACGTAAAAGTGGGGAGAGTAATGCGGATGGCAACTGCCTGCAGGCCGGTGTGCAACGTGATGGGATCGTAGTAAATATCATCCCGGACCAGCAACATAACCCCTCCATGAGCTGGGATACCTACCACAGGGGGTAGGTCAAAACGCACAGAGGTGTAGTGTGCCAAGGCAATTTGATCGCATGGGCGTAGCTTCGTTTCCTGGAGGGCTACGACAAGCGGACGGTGCAAGCGGAGCAGCAACTTCAAGTCCTCTCGGTTGGAGCGAATGCTGCGAATATTCCAGTGAATAAGTGCCATCGTAAGAAAAGAAAGATGAGAGAAGTGGTCACCTCGAAGGCCGCTTAGGGCCTGGCTTCGAGCGAGCACTGCCGCCGCTATCAGTAGGCGGACAGTCATCGTCCATTGGGTCTATAGGGTCATCGGCCATCTCGGGAGGATGGCCGGGAGGGGGAGCTTCCTCCGCCAGTGAACGGCCAGATGTACGGCGACCAGCGGTGCGGCCAGGCGAAACGGATGACGGCCTGGGGCGGCAGCCGCTGGGTGGCGCAAGAGAAGAAATGCGCCGTGGCGGGGAAGGAGAACTGTGCTTCCTATGCGCCTTTTTGGAAGGACGTGTAGTGGAAGTACCGGTCGAAGGCTGGGAGGTCGAGCTACGGAGGAAGTCTGCACGGGATGGTTCCTTCTTGAAGGCCCGTGCATCTGACTTCGGTGTCTTCGTCTTAGCAGAAGCTGAAGAAGGTGCTCGTGTCTGTGGGGTGACGGGAGGAAGAGGAGACGTCGACCGCGCGATCTTAGCACTGGCCGAACGGACGACCGTGGTGCTGAAGGTCAGATCGCATGTCTGGGTTGCTACCTCCCGGGTAGTCCGAGGAGAGGCGAGGACAGTACTGTATTTCCCCGCTGGGAGCAGCGTGGGCTTCCTACTAGCCAATAGCTTGCGAGCAGCCGAGGTGGACACTTTCTCTTTGACCCGAATTTCCTGGATACAGCGTTCTTCCTTATAGACAGGACAGTCGCGGGAGGATGCGGCATGGTCACCCTGACAGTTCACACAACGAGGAGACGGAGGTGGACAGTCACCCTCATGGGCATCCCTGCCACAGGTGACACATTTAGCCGCATTGGAACAAGACTGTCGAGTGTGATTGAAACGCTGACACTGGTAGCAGCGCGTAGGTGTCGGGATATAGGGGCGAACAGAAATA
The DNA here is from genome assembly GCF_021461395.2 of Schistocerca americana. Classification (NCBI taxonomy): domain Eukaryota; kingdom Metazoa; phylum Arthropoda; class Insecta; order Orthoptera; family Acrididae; genus Schistocerca; species Schistocerca americana. The sequence goes on from NC_060127.1 coordinate 203,170,073, forward strand.
ACCTCGTAGCCCGCCTTGATGCGCGATGGCAGCTTAACACTATCGAAGGTCAAGAAAATTGTCCGGGTCGGTACAAGGTCATTGTTGACCTTTTTCATGACCCTATGGACAGCCGTCACGCCCTGCTCAGCGAGGAATGATTGAAGCTCCTCGTCAGTCAATCCGTCGAGGGAGCCAGTATAGACCACACCACGAGACGAATTCAAAGTTCGGTGGGCCTCCACCCGGACAGGGAACGTGTACAGGAGGGTGGCCCGAAGCAGTTTTTGTGCCTGAAAGGCATTCTCAGTTTCTAGTAATAAGGTGCCGTTACGCAACCTGGTACAGGATTTGACAGATCCGGCTATGGCATCTACGCCCTTCTGAATAACGAAAGGGTTGACAGAGGAAAAATCCTTTCCGTCCTCAGTTCGAGAAACTACGAGGAACTGTGGGGCAGGCGGTAGTACTTTTGTCACTGTTGGCTGGTCACGTTTCCGTTTTTGGGTCGAAGTCGAAAGAGATGGAGTAGAATCCATTGCGGAGGAATCCCCCATGATTGCCAGCGTCTCCGATGGCGCGCTCCTTCCTTGTGGGGACCCTCTCAGAGGGCACTCCCGCCTTAGGTGAATGTTTACACCTCAGGTCACACCTCCCGAGAAACAGACGGAGGGACCAATCGGCATGGTCAGAAGGTATCAGCTCAGGCAATCACCCCTCCCCGGGCCTGGCCTTTACCAGGGGGTACGCGCGTGCCTTACATGTCTACCCAGGGCGGGGACTTACGCGTTACCCCGTCACCGGCTACGCGTGCGAACGCGTGGGTCGGCCTTCAGGCACGCACAGGGAGGAAGGAAGAAGAGGAAAAAGAAGAGAGAGAGGGAGAAAGAGGACAGACTGTCTCAAACGCCGAGGCGGAGACCAGAGAAGGCAAGGAGAAGAAGGCAATGAGAAAGCAAGGGGAAGAAGGCAATGAGAAGGCAAGGAGAAAAAGGCAATGAGAAGGCAAGGAGAAAAAGGCAATGAGAAGGCAAGGAGAAAAAGGCAATGAGAAGGCAAGGAGAAAAAGGCAATGAGAAGGCAAGGAGAAAAAGGCAATGAGAAGGCAAGGAGAAAAAGGCAATGAGAAGGCAAGGAGAGAAAAGCAATGAGAAGGCAAGGAGAAGTCAAGGGAAAGAGTAAGGAAGACAGTGAAGTGGAGAAGAGCAAAGAAAGGAACCAACAAAAGGAAGGAAGAAACGAGAAGTGAAAAACCAAAGAGACCACGATTATAGGTCGTGAAACCGTCCGTCTCCGGACGCAGGCGCTAACTACCCCCGTGAGGGGGATGGACTCCTTTTAGTCGCCTCTTACGACAGGCAGGAATACCTCGGGCCTATTCTAATCCCCGGACCCGCAGGGGGTTCAGGCAGTTTGATTAAGCAAATGCGGATGAGTTCTGAGGGGCTGTATGGGTTTGAAAGATACTGATTCTTATGCAACATGTCTTCAAAATATTTCATAAGACTGGAAAATTCAGATTGTTCATAACGTTTCATCATTATGATGCTATGTTTTACTCGATCTTGTGTGGCTTGAGACAAATATGCTGAGAGGAAGGCATGGTAAAACTCTCCTTCACTGTGGCAATCGTGAATTACCGATCGCATTCTTACAGCTGGTTCATTCTCCAAGTAGCCACACATAAATTCTAATCTGTGTTCTAACGACCAGTTGGGAGGAAAACAATGCGAGAATTGATGGAGCCATGCTTGTGGATGAATGTCGTTGCCAGAATTCTTAAATGTTTTAAATTTACGTGTAGTAATGAACAGCTTATAGTCAAAATCATCATGTCGGCGAGTCGCATATCGGTCATTGTTAGGTCGTGTCCGCCGTTCCATCTCAAAATTCGGTGCACATTGCCAATTTCTTTCATAACTTCCGAAATGCCCTGTGTTATTATTTTGTGGCTGTTCCGTATTTCTGTGTCCCTCTTCCCGTATTGGGGCGTGAGTATCCTCTGAAATACGTAATTCTCGTATTACCTGTGTCAGCTGATCTTGTAGTTCCCGGATTTCTCTTTTGTACTGTGTATTGATTTGATTTTGATTCTGTTTGAATTTTCTAATTTGTTCATACTCTTCTGTGTCAGTGAAGGCTACAGGTCTTGTGTCATTCAGATCATCATCTACCTTTGTAGATAAGTTAGTAACCTGATCCGAAAGTTCGGCTACTTTCTCCGATAGTGAACACATTTCCTCAGTGTGTTTTTCTGAACCAAGTTTCAGAGTGTCCATTTGTGTTGAAATCGAATCTACTGTGTCCTTTAAGTTTTCCTGAGTTTTTGCAAGTTGCTTAACCGAATCGGTAGATGCAACTGAGTCAATTTTAGCCCACATGGTCTCATGATTTTCATGAACAATGGTTTGCAGTTCTTTTATGGCTGCTTCGTGATTCTGTAATGCATTTTCATGCCGCGAAAAAGTAGGTTGAAAATGCTCACAAATTTGTGTTTTTACGTCATTACAGACTTTTTGACATTTCGGTTCAATGTTATGTAACTCAGTAGTTAAATCTTCACGTGTTTGTTCAAGTGTGGTGTCTAACTTTTGAAGATGTTGTTCCATTGTGTCTAACTGTTGCTGTGTTTGTCTCTGGTGTTGTTCCATTGTGTCTAACTTTTTAAGATTTTGTTCCACTGTGTCTAACTTTTGAAGCTTTTGCTGTGTTTGTCCCATTTGTTGTATTAATTGTAATAACAATGCATTGGTGTCTGAAACATGTTCCTCAGTGCTTTTCGGCAGTGAATTTACACCGGAAACATTCACATTTTGACAAGCAGAAAATGTGTCTTGACTTATTTGAGAAAACGGTGAGGATCCAAAACCTGAATCTACAGTATTTGCGAGATCGTGTCCTGTCATTTCGGCTTCCTGAGGCGAGCTATTGCCGACCGATCGATCGATAATGCTTCCCTCTTCACTAATTGTTTCACTGTCCACGCCATTGTTTGACGCCCGCTCCATTTCCCTGTGCACAGTTACCAAATTACTACTTTGAACATTAGTAAATTCATTACTCTGCGGCGCTGATAAGCTACGCTCGTCGTCACTATTATTTCTCAGTTTAGTTTGGAGCCTAGTGTTACGTTTTTCACACGCCATAATTGTCACAATACTTCACACGATAACACAGAAAAGCACAATTTGAAATGCAAAAATAGGAGAACACATTAACATAGCACTGAAAATAATATCTAGTTAATTGCAAGCGTAGCTGCGAAATACTTGGTGCAAATCTATATGCATGCCACAACTGTTTTACTGTACAACAATGAAAGGCTACAGCTACAAAGGAGATTCTCTCTACAATTACGCGCTAGCAATAAACAAAAGCTACACTAAATACACAAACTACAAGAAAAAATCAGAAGATTCCAGTGAGGTATCCTAGGCTAAGGGTCGACATATGAAACGTCCCCTTTGAACAATTATACATGACTGTGCTTAAACTGACACACAATATTTTGTTAGCGCAACGCAATCTGACTTTCAAAATTCCCTACAAAAGAATGGCCCTGACTAACATTAAACTATACCTTTCACAAATCACTTACCTCACAAAAATCTTCGCTGCTCAAGCTACTGCAATACAGCGAGCGCCACTACTGCCAGCTAAATAAAAGATTCAAACTATGGAAGGCACTAACTACTGATAGGGATAGTTAGCAAATGAAAGATATTAATAGAGAACAAACAATGTATTTACCTTGATATCATCATATATAAATATAGCAGTTCATGACAAATTTCAAAACTCCGCCATCTCTTTCCCCACATCCACCACTGCTGGCGGCTCACCTCCAACTGCGCAACGCTACGCGCTGTTCACAGCCAGCTGCCTAACACTACAATGGCGAGTATTACAACAATGCAAAGCAGCCACAGACTGCACACAGCACAGCGATTTTCATACAGAGGTGGCGTTACCAATAAAAAAAACCTAAACAGCCTACTTACAACATCCAGTCTTACAAATTTCCTCTCTCTCATGGACACACGTTCAGATCATCCGCTCTCAAAACTCCGCCATCTCTCTCCCCACATCCACCACTGCTGGCGGCTCACCTCCAACAGCGCAACGCTACGCGCTGTTCACTTCCAACTGCCCAACACTACAATAGCGAATATTCCAACAATGTCAACCAGCCACAGCCTGCACACAGCGCAGTCAGCGATTTTAATACAGAGTGCTACGTGACGTTACCAACATAAAAACCTAAACAGGCTACTTACATATTTTGCGTATCCTCTGTATGCTTGAGGCAATTCGCTGGCCAGAGTGGCCGAGCGGTTCTAAGCGCTGCAGCCTGGAACCGCGCGACCGCTACGGTCGCAGGTTCGAATCCCGCCTCGGGCATGAATGTGTGTGATGTCCTTAGGTAAGCTAGGTTTAAGTAGTTCTAAGTTCTAGGAGACTGATGACCTCAGAAGTTAAGTCCCACAGTACTCAGAGCCATTTTTTGAAGCAATTCTCGCGTTGCAGTTGATAATGGAAGCAAGACTGAAGAAAAATCAAGACACTTTGATAGGATTTGTCGTCCTGGAAAAAGGTTTCGACGTTGTAAAATGATGCGAGATGTGCGAAATGCTGAGAAAAATGAGGGTAAGCTATAGGGAGAGACGGGTAATATACGATATGCGCAAGAACCAAGAGGGAATAATAAGACTGGAAGATCGTGAACGAAGTGCTCGGATTAAAAAGGCTGTAAGACACGGCTGTAGTCTTTCGCCCCTACTATTCAATCTGTACATCGAAGAAGCAATTGCGGAGATAAAAGAAAGGTTAGGGACTGGAATTGAAATCCGAGGCGAAAGGATATCAATGGTAACATTCACTGATGACATTGCTATCCTCAGTGAAAATGAAGACACAGAATCTACTGTCTGGTCTAATGAGTGCAGAATACACTCCTGGAAATGGAAAAAAGAACACATTGACACCGGTGTGTCAGACCCACCATACTTGCTCCGGACACTGCGAGAGGGCTGTACAAGCAATGATCACACGCACGGCACAGCGGACACACCAGGAACCGCGGTGTTGGCCGTCGAATGGCGCTAGCTGCGCAGCATTTGTGCACCGCCGCCGTCAGTGTCAGCCAGTTTGCCGTGGCATACGGAGCTCCATCGCAGTCTTTAACACTAGTAGCATGCCGCGACAGCGTGGACGTGAACCGTATGTGCAGTTGACGGACTTTGAGCGAGGGCGTATAGTGGGCATGCGGGAGGCCGGGTGGACGTACCGCCGAATTGCTCAACACGTGGGGCGTGAGGTCTCCACAGTACATCGATGTTGTCGCCAGTGGTCGGCGGAAGGTGCACGTGCCCGTCGACCTGGGACCGGACCGCAGCGACGCACGGATGCACGCCAAGACCGCAGGATCCTACGCAGTGCCGTAGGGGACCGCACCGCCACTTCCCAGCAAATTAGGGACACTGTTGCTCCTGGGGTATCGGCGAGGACCATTCGCAACCGTCTCCATGAAGCTGGGCTACGGTCCCGCACACCGTTAGGCCGTCTTCCGCTCACGCCCCAACATCGTGCCGCCCGCCTCCAGTGGTGTCGCGACAGGCGTGAATGGAGGGACGAATGGAGACGTGTCGTCTTCAGTGATGAGAGTCGCTTCTGCCTTGGTGCCAATGATGGTCGTATGCGTGTTTGGCGCCGTGCAGGTGAGCGCCACAATCAGGACTGCATACGACCGAGGCACACAGGGCCAACACCTGGCATCATGGTGTGGGGAGAGATCTCCTACACTGGCCGTACACCACTGGTGATCGTCGAGGGGACACTGAATAGTGCACGGTACATCCAAACCGTCATCGAACCCATCGTTCTACCATTCCTAGACCGGCAAGGGAACTTGCTGTTCCAACAGGACAATGCACGTCCGCATGTATCCCGTGCCACCCAACGTGCTCTAGAAGGTGTAAGTCAACTACCCTGGCCAGCAAGATCTCCGGATCTGTCCCCCATTGAGCATGTTTGGGACTGGATGAAGCGTCGTCTCACGCGGTCTGCACGTCCAGCACGAACGCTGGTCCAACTGTGGCGCCAGGTGGAAATGGCATGGCAAGCCGTTCCACAGGACTACATCCAGCATCTCTACGATCGTCTCCATGGGAGAATAGCAGCCTGCATTGCTGCGAAAGGTGGATATACACTGTACTAGTGCCGACATTGTGCATGCTCTGTTGCCTGTGTCTATGTGCCTGTGGTTCTGTCAGTGTGATCATGTGATGTATCTGACCCCAGGAATGTGTCAATAAAGTTTCCCCTTCCTGGGACAATGAATTCACGGTGTTCTTATTTCAATTTCCAGGAGTGTATAAAGTGAGAGGTAAGTCGAAGAAAGACGAAAATAATATGAAGTTGCAGAAACGAGAATAATGAGAAATTAAACATCATACTGGGAGATCACGAAATACATGAAGTTAAGGAAATCTGCCAGCGATCAGCAATATAGTCTACAGTCGGAGCAAGGGGGACATCTAAAGCAGACTAGGACTGGAAAGAGGGCCACGAGAAGTCTAATAGTATCAAAAATAGGCCTTAATTTGAGGAAGAAACTTCTGAGAATGTACGTCTGGAGTACAGCATTGTGAAACATGGGCTGTGGGAAAACCAGAAAAGAAGAGAATCGAATAATTTGAATGTGGTGTTACAGAAGAATGTTAAAAATTACGTGGGCTGATAAGGTAAGGAATGAGGAGGTTCTCAGGAGAATCGGCGAGGAAAGGAATATGTGGAAAACTCTGGCAAGAAGAATACAGGAAATAATTCAGGATGTAGGATGCAAGTACTGCTCTGAGATGAAGAGTTTGGCACAGCAGAAGAATTCGTAGGGGACCGCATCACACCAGTCAGACGTATAGTGACTAAAAAAATTAAAAAAATGATTATTCGATGTTGGAAATCATTTATTTTACCCACTACCGGGTTGCCGTAACTTTCGTTGCTGGATTTGTTAGTGAAGTTTTCTCTCCGGTCTTTCTGGTTCACGTGTGGTATTGTTTTCCTTTCTACACTTCAACCGCCAAGAAATGCTGGCGAGCGTCCCCCTATCTTCCAGCTAGAGACGCGTTGTCTAGGACTAACGCTCCTCCGAGAGAAAAGGAGAGTTAGTAGGTTGACTGTGGGCAGAATACAGAAAGTGTGTTGTGTAAAGGAAAGAAGGAAGACAGACTGGTCTGAAGAGAAGAACGGGCTGCAACGAGGGAGTACACTATCACAGTTAAGGAGGAGATAATGGCACGAGTGGCAGCACAGAGGAGAAAACGTGAAAGTAATGGCGTTTCTTAATGATTTAATGGTGTTGGAAAGTAGAGAAGAAAAGGTTCAAGAATAACTAAGTGTGCAGGAGGAATGAGTGGGGTACTATACACTGCAATAAAAAAATCAACGAAGTGGGAAGTGATGGTGACGATGAGGAGTAAGAGGAGAGTAGCAATGGGTATACATATCGGAGGGCAAGTAAAAAAAAAGCGGAAAGTTTCAGGCACATAGAGAGCATTACAGAAGAGGGCAGAAGGAAGTGATAAGAAGATACGTGAAAGAGAATCCAAGACAATTCATTCCGGCAGGGCGCGTCTCACCAAAATGCAAACAAATGCTATACCGAGCTTATTATGCACCTATTCTTACGTGAGCAAAGAAGAAAAGTTGAGCAGGACACAGACTTGCCAGATTAAATGTCAGAGAAACCGGATAGAACTTACTATAATGGACAGAGTAAGGCTCTGAGCACTATGGGACTTAACCTCTGAGGTCATCAGTCCCCTAGAACTTAGAACTACTTAAACCTAACTAACCTAAGGACATCACACACATTCACGCCCGAGGCAGGATTCGAACCTGCAACCGTAGCGGTCGCGCGGTTGCACACTGAAGCGCCTAGAACCGCTCGGCCACTGCGGCCGGCTGACAGAGTAAGGAATGAGATGGTAGGAGAAATAGTGAAAGAGAAATCGATGCATAAGGCCATAGAAAAGACAAGATTAAGTTGGTATGGACAAGTTAAAAGAATGGTGATTGGAAAGATACCGGGACGGGCCCATAAAATAATAGGAGGCAAGAGACCTAGTGGAAGACAGAGAGAGAGAGATGGATTATGGGAGTGATGCGTGATGAAGAGAGGACGAGCAAAAAAATGGTTCAAATGGCTCTGAGCACTATGGGACTTAACTTCTGTGGTCATCAGTCCCCTAGAACTTAGAACTAATTAAACCTAACTAACCTAAGGACATCACACACATCCACGCCCGAGGCAGGATTCGAACCTGCGACCGTAGCGGTCACGCGGTTCCAGACTGAAGCGCCTAGAACCGCTCGGCCACACCGGCCGGCAGAGGACGAGCATTGGAAAGGCTGGTGGAAGGTCAGTGATAGATGGGTAGGCTAGCAGACCCAGGAAGGTGTTGGAAACAGAAGAAGAAGAAGAAGAAGAAGAAGATCATGATATGATGATAACGATCATAATGAGAAAGTGGTTATGCATAAGAAGCGAACACCACGACCACGCATATGTTTCAGTGTAAACAGAAATTCTATAGAACACGTATTAACCCAGCAAAGGGAACTGTAGACTTGGCCAGGATGGCAGCACCGCCGTGTTCACACCAGAGAAACAAGGACGGGAGATAATCCAACGTGGTTTTGGGTACATTAACTCGCTTTACGACCTAGCTTTGGAAGTACCGAGGCCCACCAAAATGAGCTACACGGAGCTACAGCTTTGCAGACACAAAGATTACCGCACCTTCCTAGTATGCAGGAGGCCCCGGGTTCGAATCCCAGTCCGGCACACATTGTCAGTCGTCACCACTGATTGCGCCTAATGTCCCGATACATCTGACAGCAGCGATCCCCCCCTCCCTTTCCTTTCCTTTCTTCCCTTCTCCACATTCAATTTGCATACAACGACATAAAAAAACCTTCACTCCAGAAGGCAGAATTGTGTCAGTGGGTGGTAGGCGCTAGGAGCTTGTTAAGAGACATAATTGGGCAGATGAACATCTCCTCAATTTCCTAAAAACATGGCAAAATGGCTCTGACCCACTTAACATTCAAACATGGGAGCATAGGTGACAGCTAGCCTCGTAGAAAGTTTTTTAACATTTTCACGGGCCAATGTAATGTGAAGCGTGTTGATGGCTGAATGGGCACCGACTGGTGTGTTAGAAGTGGCCTGAGGAAGATGTATGAAAAAAGAGGGGACGAAATTCAGTTCATTGGCGTGTTGCCGTTTTGCTGTTCCTTCGCGCAATATATTGCCAAAGAAACAATTACGCCATTGCAGGGCTGCAGTATGTTGTCAGAGGACTGGTGGGCACATTTTGTTAGTGGAAAGACGGGAACAAGATGTGCGTTACAGCTTGAAAAGGTGAAGGCGCGGAAAGGAGGAGTTGGGTGGTGGATGCGGACAGAAGCAGATGCAGAAGTGACGGACACGAGACGGAGGCTTAGCTGTGTGTCTCCAGCCTTCTCACGTTACACTGAAGACTGCGGAGAGCATCGCTTACTGCTCCAACATATTAGGACGAGCAACAGTACTGTAGTTCAATTACAAGGTAGCTTCGACTGCCTCATTTTCATTACTGCCCCCTCAGACCTTTATGATTCTTGTGTCTAGTCCAAGCAAACAGTTACCGTAAAAATGATCGTGTGGCACTGATGGCCGGGAGGCTCCATCTGGGGAAGTTCGCCCACCGAGTTGCAAGTCTTATTTCAGGTGACGCCACGTTGGTCGACTTGCGAGTCGGTGACGATGATGATGATGATGATGATGACGACAACACAACACCCAGTCCACGAGCGGAGAAAATCTCCAACCAGGCAGGCAGGCAGGCAGTGTAACCTGGGCCCGCTGCACGTTACCACTCACAGCTGCTGTGATCGCCACAGGCAGGTAGGACTACTTCTTACAGAATTAGATGCGAGACTTTTAAGCACCTCTTTCTGTGGTTTGCAGTTCTCATAGCGAAGTCCATCTCTGTAAAGTTCATGTCCACATAACTGTTTTTTCATTGATTTACAATTCCAGGTGTTTTTTATAGGAAAGCACAGTCTACACTTAAATCCTGAGTTCATCACCACATCCATTCCCTTTCAGCGATGAAAATTATGTCCATTCCTCCACCTATACAGGGTGGTAGCAGTTACTTCTGTAAAATATCTGGGAGTACAGAACGATTTGAAGTGGAATGATCATATAAAATTAATTGTTGGTAAGGCGGGTACCAGGTTGAGATTCATTGGGAGAGTCCTTAGAAAATGTAGTCCATCAACAAAGGAGGTGGCTTACAAAACACTCGTTCGACCTATACTTGAGTATTGCTCATCAGTGTGGGATCCGTACCAGGTCGGGTTGACAGAGGAGATAGAGAAGATCCAAAGAAGAGCGGCGCGTTTCGTCACAGGGTTATTTGGTAAGCGTGATAGCGTTACGGAGATGTTTAGCAAACTCAAGTGGCAGACACTGCAAGAGAGGCGCTCTGCATCGCGGTGTAGCTTGCTCACCAGGTTTCGAGAGGGTGCGTTTCTGGATGAGGTATCGAATATATTGCTTCCCCCTACTTATACCTCCCAAGGAGATCACGAATGTAAAATAAGAGAGATTCGAGCACGGACGGAGGCTTTCCGGCAGTCGTTCTTCCCGAGAACCATACGCGACTGGAACAGGGAAGGGAGGTAATGACAGTGGCACGTAAAGTGCCCTCCGTCACACATCATTGGGTGGCTTGCGGAGTACAAATGTAGATGTAGATGTATGCGTGGCTCCACATCCCTGTCGTCTACCACAGGAGTCCGCACTGCGAACCATGGTTATCTCGGCTTTTGTGAGGTGGTCACATTGAAGTGACCAGACAGCATAGATTTCAGCTATTTTCATAGCTTGGTTGGATTGGTTGGTTGGATTGGAGAAGGGACCAAAGAAAGCAGTCATCAGTCCCTCCAACCTTGGAATAACTAAAACTGATAAAGCCTCACACTATAGGAGTGAACTACAATGGCCATAAAATTACAAGCTGCTGACAGAGAAGGAAGGAAGGAAGGAAGGAAGAAAGCAGAAGAAGAGGGAAAGAAAACGACGAATGATAGGAGAATGAAGGAAGAAGCACAGGTAGACAGACAAGATAAAACAGACCCCATAAGGAAAGTGAAGGCAGAGAGCGGGGGTGAACCATCAAGCCCAGTCAAAACAAGTCCAGTCACGAAGGGGGAAGCAAGATGGTCTGCCATCTCCTCCACTCACCGATAAGGTTGAAGGTCCCACCAATAAAGTCATAAAAACCCGCATCACGAAGAAACTGCAAAACAAGACCAGCCACGGAGGCAGTGAGTCAGCAAAGCTCAGAGTCTGTCATAGGGCGGTTAAGTTGGGTCAGTCCAGTAAGGGGTGAACCACAGTCAACACTGATCCACACCGACAGAGAGGGGGGGGGGGGGGGGTCCTTGCGACGGAGGAGATAACTGTGAGTCAGCCAAGTATGGTCGATGTGGAGCCAGCCAAGATTGACAGAGGTCTTATGAGAGGACCATAAGGAGGACCCCCACATAGTTTTAGAATCCTTTATCGCCCTGAGCTTGTTCGGCAAAGAAGGAATCTGCCATTCTGCCTGCATTCCTAAGTCCGAAAACCTGACAACGTAATGCCGAGTGAAGGTCTATTTCCAGAATCAGTCGATCTGCAAGTTCATTGCCAGGGATCCCAATATGGCCTGGGGTCCAAATGAAAACCACTGAGCATCCACATTGAGCAAGGAGAGAAAGGGGGTCCCGGATAGCGATGACCAACGGGTGGCGAGGGAAGCACTGGCCAATAGCTTGCAAACTGCTGAAGAAGTCACTAGTGATAATGATGGACAGTCCTGAGCAGAAGCGGACATTGTCCAGTGCGCGCAAGATGTCTACCAAATCTGCAGTAAAAACACTACAGCCATCTGGCAAGAACGAAGTTCTGTGTGTCTTGCATAAGTGAAAGCATAACCAGTGTCACCAGCAAACATGGAACCATCAGTAGAAGTTGAATCCCTGCCTCTGCAAGAAGGCTAACCATGGGGCTACTGCGGAAGGCACCAGTCGCAAGTCATACCCCACAATGGTGGATAGGGTGTAGTATCTGAAATATCGAAGGTGGTGCAGAACCATACACAGGACTCCTGTAGTCTAAACGAGACTGGACTAGCGCTTTGTACAATTTCAGAAGAATAGAGTGGTCTGCACCCCAGGTGGTATTGCACAGCCATCTAAGGACATTGAGATGTAACCAGCAAGCCCTCTTCAGCTGGCGAAGACGAGGGAGCAATGTCAACCGGGCATCGAAGACCGGGCCAAAGAAATGATGGGTGTCTACCACCTCGAGGGATTCGCCATTGAGGGACAGGTCTGGATGGGGATGGACTTAATGGCGATGGCAGAAATGCATGACACGATTGGCCACCGAAAACTGAAAACCATGGGAGTGAGGCCAAGACTGCACCCAGTAGATTGCCCCCTGTAGACAGCGCCCATGACAGAGGAAGCGACGTAGATACAAAAACCGTCAGCATACAAAGAGGGGGACTCTGTCGGCCCAGGAGCCACCACCAGTCCATTAATGGCTACGAGAAAGAGAGGCAGCACGGAACCCTGTGGAATCCCATTTTCTTCACGGTTCCTGTACTGTGGCCTGCTCGATCCCAGATATGTCCCCCCTGGACTTTTTTGTGTGGGAAGAGATGCGCAACCTTGTTTACGCAACCCCCGTTGCATCAGAAGAGGATCTGGTTGCCCGGATAGTAGCAGCAGCAGGAACAATTGATGATACTCCTGGGGTTTTTGCCCGTGTCAGACAGAACATGATCCGACGAAGTAACCTTTGTTTGCGTGTCAATAGAGGCATTTTTGAAAATCTACTGTACTTGAAGTTGGGTTGTGTTAATGTGTTGTCTCTTGGTCATAAAAAAGGGAAAAGTGTTTGTTGGTTTGATTAATTTGCCGCCAGAGAAATCTTCCTCTACCGGTTGAAATACTCCTCACAGGCAAAAATTAGGGAAAAATATTTGTTTTGATGTCCCTTACAAACTCCTACAGTTTGTCGATTTAAACACTCTTCACCCTGTATAAGGAAGTGTACCGAGAGCGAAATGAGGGGGCAGTGAGAAAGTAGTAAGGACAGGGAAGGAGAGGAACATGGACGGTAATGCAGTCTGGAACAAGGAAGGAGACTGCAATAGCTCGGGGCCCCGGGGGGGTGGGGGGGGGGGTATCCTCATAGCGCCCATAACACTTCTTGTACGAATAACATTTGGCGTCTGGTATTAATAAATCCTGATAGCCGTGTCAGTGGGCTGTGTCATGTTGTTTCGACGTCTCTACCGGAGTCCTCTTTGGTGGGAGATCTTCTAACATTCTGCGTGGTGTCTGTTTGTTCTAAGTCGTGTCTCCCTAACACTTTCGTGCAACGACGCTCTGAGCGTGTTTTTTAGGGAATTGACTTGTTTGAATCTGGGACCTGTTGCTGGTAAGGAGACGCCAGACCACACATGACATGTGGAGTTCAGAAGAGTTCAGTGAGACTAGCGATGATATAATCAAACACTTAATGGTTTCAGCGTCAGCTCCACTGCACTCCCTGTAAAATAAGCTTAATACTAACTAAATTTAGTGGAAGGGGTTCAAGGCTTTCCTATTTTTAGTTAGCTGGTAATATAACGTCGAAAAAGCAGTTAAGTTTACCATTGGAAATTTTATTCTACTCACAAAACATTGTTTATAAATTGCACTATTGATAAAAGGACATATTTTAATACAGGATGATAAAAACCAACTGCATTCAACAAAAATGTGAACGAATATTCTCTGAATGGGTTTCCAAGTTCTACAATGGATCGAAGGATGACCTATGCCATATCACATCTATAATCTGGATTTAAGTTAAGTTTCATAAAAGAGAAAACTCAATTATCTTTAAGTACCTATCTAACTTGTCGTAAATTACAGTGGCTGATGTGGCTTCTCAATAATTATATAACAGAAAAAACATTGCGTTTCAGATTTTAACTTCTAGTAGCAAATGTGAATACCACGAAGTTTAATTGACGATCGACACTAGTATTACGTAGAAAGAGGACGTAACAGATGAGACTTCTGCAGTTCTGAGTGAAGCCTTATGGCGGCACGGCGTGCGTTCATTGCCTTGTCGGTGGTTAGGCAGCGTCAGGGGGCGGCGGGCGGCGCAGCTCCGCACAGCTCGCCATCTCGGAAGCAACTCTGTCCTAACTTCTCCTTACTAGAATTTACCGAAGTTGGTTAAAAAAAAAAGGTATCTGGCTTTGTTTTCAACTGAGCAATCAGGGTCTCAGTGTTGAGCTCAAGCTCCGTCTACAAAAATTCTGTCTGTCCAATGATAAACGTTATACTTTTCGTGGTGGGGCAATGTTTTTAACGTTTGCAATGTAACAGAGACACGTATAGTCTCACGCTAAAACTTTCAGCTGGTGTGGCCCTTTTAGTGTTATCGTAAGATCTATACTGTTCTTCTGGAGGGCTCTATCTTTTAACATGGGCTGGAGGCGGGGGGGGGGGGGGGGGTGGTCCTGGCGGTCGGCTGGAACGTGGGTGTCCGTCCCTTATCGTAGGGCCTCCTAGCCTACACGACTCTGCTCTCGGCTTCTGTTCTCGTTTCTCCCCTCGGAACTGCGTCTGTTTCACGGTGGGAAGGTATGACATACATTTAAGCGTTCTTGTGTTAGTCTGTGGTATTCCATTTGCTCACTCGTTGAACGTATTACTTTGGTTAATTTGATGTCAGGATTTATTCGGAGCTATGTGACACACCGCCGGATTTGCTATCATGTCAGGGTTTTCATGGAAGATGTTGGATTTGCCTGACATCTTACAATCTCAGTGTTCCAAACTGCTGACAGGTGGGTGCACAAAGAAAATGATTTAGGTGACTTTATTTTTTTCGAGGTGGTGATAAGACTTCACTTCTCACTTCGGCACCTGTTTGCTAGGCCAGGTACCGGTGGCCCAGTCGACCTTTCGGACCCGGCTTCGGAAGCGAAGACGACAGCTCGTGCAGGCGTGGCGGGAAGCCCGCGGTGGGGACGGGAAGCGTCCGTCACGGCCGAGGCGTTTCCCAGGCCTCTGGGCGGCTGGGGTGAGCCCGAGACAGCCGTCCACACGCGCGGGAAGCGGCGTGCGGGCGTTATCTGCAGGTGGCAGATAGCCGCGGAGCCGATAAACACCGCAAACAGCTCCGTCTGCCGGCGAGTGCAGCGCTGTTTGCTCGTGCGTGTCAGCTTCGGGCACCTTTACGCGTTCACATTTAGGAGGAAAAGGCTGAATCGCGATAAGTAACTTAAAAGTTCTCGTTTACTTTCCCCTCCGGAACTTATCACTGAAAGTATTGCACAACTGCAGTGTACTCTAGTACCGGAAGGAACAGCTTTCGGCTTACGTGATACACGCACTCAGAAAAGCAAATACGGAGAATCGTGACGGGTACAAGCTTTAGTGACCACAAGGTCACTGTCGCCAGAATCCAAATCCACCAAAACTAAACGCAAAATATGACTATTTAAAAAGGGAGATAAGAATTCCCTCGATGCTTTCCTAAGAGAATGTCTCCTCTCCTTCCAGTTTCTGTAAGAGTGAGCCAGATGTAGCTTAGTTGCAAAGAAATAGTTTCGACGGCAATTGTGAGATACACTAAAGCGCCAAAGAAACTGGTATAGCAATGCGTATTCAAATACAGAGAGATGTAAACAGGCAGAATATGGCGCTGCGGTCGGCAACGCCTATATAAGACAACAAGTGTCTGGCGCAGTTGTTAGATTGTTTACTGCTGGTACAATGGCAGGTTATCAAGATGGACTTTCAGCGCCAAAGGCCCACTCGTGTACCCTCGATGACTGCACGACACAAAGCTTTACGCCTAACCTGACATTCGATGTCGATGACTGGAAACATGTTGCCCGGTCGGCACTTCAAATTGTATGGAGTGGATGGACGTGTACGTGAATCCATGGACCCTACATGCCAGCAGGATACTGTTCAAGCTGATGAAGGCTCTGTAATGCTGTGGGGCGTGTGCTGTTGGAGTGATGTGGGACCCCTGATACGTCTAGAAGCGACTCAGACAGGTAATACGTACGTAAGGATCCTGTCTCACCACTTGCGCCCATCCATATGGACTGTGCATTCTGACGGACTTTGGCAATTCCAGCAGGACAATGCGACACCCCATACGTCCAGAATGGCTACAGAATGGCTCCAGAAAAAGTCTCCCGAGTTTAAACGCTTCCGCTGGCCCCTAAACTCCCCTGACATGAACGTTATTGAGCACATCTGGGATGCCTCGCAGCGTGCTGCTCACAAGAGATCCCTACCCTTCATACTCTTACGGATCTATGGACAGCCCTGCAGGATTCGTGGTGTCAGTTCGCTCGACCAATACTTCAGACATCAGTTGAGTGCATGCCGCGTCGAGTTGCGGCACTTCTGCGCTCTCGCGGGGCCCTACACGATATTGGGCGGGTGTATAGATTTCTTCGGCTGTTCAGTGTATATACCAAATAAATCAATAACAGTGCTGACCCGCTATGGTACACAAAGAAGGTCAGAGCACTATGACAAAAGGAATGGAAATAGCCTGCGAAATTTAAAAGCACGCAATGTCACGAAGTTTGTCGTGTTTTTACAGAAGCTCGATATCTAGCGCGTTCTTCAATGCGAGACGCTTTTAATATGTGTCTAGAAAGAAACACTGTCTCCATATCTCCCAGAAAAGACAATGAGTTTCTTACAACACAGCAGTGGCTGTGTTCAGAACTACGATGCAATGTTCGTTCGAACGTGCGTGCAGCCCGAAAGGACATTGCATTGTTCTTCTTAACTTTATTTTACAAGTCTGTCTTACTAGTAGTATGGTATACTGCCTTACGGCAGGTCTTTTCATGGGTGAAGCCTCTTCCATTTTTTTCTGTTCATAGCCAGTCTTTTCATTTCTGAATATTTGTCTCCTTTGATATTGTCTTTCAGCATGTTTCTTTATTCTGCAACTCTTCTTAATACTTCTTCATTCCTTACTCGGTCTTCCCATTTCACTTTTCCATGCTTCTCCATATCCACATCTCTAGTGCCTCCAGTCTTCTTTCATCTTCCTTCCTCAATGTCCAGGTCTTCGCACCATCTAGTGCAACGCTCCAGATGTAACATTTGGCAACTCTTTTCCTCAGATCTTTGTTTAGTGGTCCACAAAGTAATTTCTGTTTCCTCTTGAATCCTTCTTTTGCCATTGCAATTCTTCCCCTAATTTCTGTTGAGCAGTGCATATCATCCATTAGCAAACTTCCCAAGTAATTGAAGTTATTCACTTGCTCTATTTCCTCTCCTCCTATTTTCATACAGCATTTTCTCTCCTTTCCACAAATTACATGCGTTTCGTTTTTTTCTTGTTAATCTTCATTCTTCTAATTTTGTGTTTACATCATCTATCATTTGTTCCATCTCTCTTGCACTCTCTGCCATCACAACCACGTCCTCTGCAAATCTTATAAACTCCTCTTCTTCCATCAAAACTTTCACTAATATTTTCCTCGAGATATATATCGAACAGTGTTGGTGATCGACAACAACCTTGTCTTACACCTCCTCCCAGTT
Organism: Schistocerca americana; assembly: GCF_021461395.2. NCBI lineage: Eukaryota > Metazoa > Arthropoda > Insecta > Orthoptera > Acrididae > Schistocerca > Schistocerca americana. Next base: position 203,187,746 of record NC_060127.1, read on the forward strand.
AACACAAAAACTTTTGCACTTCACTATTACCGGTTTCGGCTACTGCCATCAACAGATCATAAAATATTCTGATGAAGGTATCAACGTCATATTAACAACGCAAGCACTGCAGTGTCTTATTTAACGGCCAACACCAGACAGTGACATTGATTTAAAGTGTCGCCCCATTACGGGAATCACACGATGTGTGCACGAGTTCTGGTTGTGATGCAGGAGCGACGACATTTGGAAGTTTGTCTGTCCGTGAGTCGCGCACGCATAGCCAAAGCCGTTAAGGCGGCCGCTCGCGTGATGCGAGTCTCACTCCGGAACAAATACATTTCATGCATAAAAAGAACTGCAGGACAAGAGAAGCAGACCGACATACCTATAGGCGTTATGTACAACAGTCATGTAAGCAGCAGCACTTGAATATGGAAAAAAAATTCTGAAACGCGTCCTCCTATGCATGAAAAAACTGTAACTGGTCAGCTCTCATTATTTAAATCAACATTAAATATTGCTTTCTGTTTCGTGAACTAATCTGTGGATGATTATTGTGAAGCCATATTTAAATACCTATAAGTTAACATTCTGCAAAGTCATCAAAATATGTCATTACGATATATCGTACAACACGTAACTAATTAACTAACAGTTAACTGTTGGAATTTATGTCGTGTTGCAATATGTAAACGAACTCCTAAACACTGTACTAATGCCGACAGCCCCTAACTGACTGCTTACGAGTAAGGAGCTGTACATTTTTGTTGAAGTTTCCTGTTGGAATTTATGTCGTGTTGCAATATGTAAACGAACTCCTAAACACTGTACTAATGCCGACAGCCCCTAACTGACTGCTTACGAGTAAGGAGCTGTACATTTTTGTTGAAGTTTCCTTTGAATCGCCTAACCTTCCGCCAGCACCACTGTCTAGCGCTGGTAACAGTAGTCAGTTTCGAACACGTACTTTGTTAGCTCCTATCCTGTGTCAATTACGTAAAAAATTTCTGGAAGCTACTTACGAAAACTGGGGACGACTTACAGAAATATGTCGGCTGTGGAGTCTGATTACGTTTCCTTTAGTTCTGGAGGCCTCCCCCCATGAACCATGGACCTTGCCGTTGGTGGGGAGGCTTGCGTGCCTCAGCGATACAGATAGCCGTACCGTAGGTGCAACCAAAGCGGAAGGGTATCTGTTGAGAGGACAGACAAACGTGTGGTTCCTGAAGAGGGGCAGCAGCCTTTTCAGTAGTTGCAGGGGCAACAGTCTGGATGACTGACTGAACTGGCCTTGTAACACTAACCAAAACGGCCTTGCTGTGCTGGTGCTGCGAACGGCTGAAAGCAAGGGGAAACTACAGCCGTAATTTTTCCAGAGAGCATGGTTAAATGATGATGGCGTCCTCTTGGGTAAAATATTCCGGAGGTAAAATAGTCCCCCATACGGATCTCCGGGAGGGGACTACTCAGGAGGACGTTGTTATCAGGAGAAAGAAAACTGGCGTTCTACGGATCGGAGTGTGGAATGTCAGATCCCTAAATCGGGCAGGTAGGTTAGAAAATTTAAAAAGGGAAATGGATAGGTTAAAGTTAGATATAGTGGGAATTAGTGAAGTTCGGTGGCAGGAGGAACAAGACTTCTCGTCAGGTGACTACAAGGTTATAAACACAAAATCAAACATGGGTAAAGCAGGAGTAGGTTTAATAAAGAATAGGAAAATAGGAATGCGGGTAAGCTACTACAAACAGCATAGTGAACGCATTATTGTGGCCAAGATAGATACGAAGTCCACGCCTACCACAGTAGTACAAGTTTGTATGCCAACTAGCTCCGCAGATGACGAAGAAATTGATGAAATGTATGATGAGATGAAAGAAATTATTCAGATAGTGAAGGGAGACGAAAATTTAATAGTCATGGGTGACTGGAACTGGATAGTGCGAAAAGGGAGAGAAGGCAACGTAGTAGGTGAATATGGAATGGGGGTAAGGAATGAAAGAGGAAGCCGCCTGGTAGTATTTTGCACAGAGCATAACTTAATCATAGCCGACACTTGGTTCAAGAATCATGAAAGAAGGTTTTATACATGGAAGAAGCCTGGAGATACTGAATGGTCTCAGATAGATTATATAATGATAAGACAGAGACTTAGTAACCAGGTTTTAAATTGTAAGAAATTTACAGGGGCAGATGTGGACTCTGACCACAATCTATTGGTTATGAACTGTAGATTAAAACTGAAGACACTGCAAAAAGGTGGGAATTGAGGAGATGGGACCTGGATAAACTGAAAGAACCAGAGGTTGCAGAGGGCTTCAGGGAGAGCATTGGGGAACGATTGACAAAAATGGGGGAAGGAAATACAGTAGAATTAGATTGGGTAGCTTTGAGAGATGAAATACTGAAGGTAGCTGAGGATCAAGTAGGTAAAAAGACGAGGGCTAATAGAAATCCATGGGCAACAGAAGAGATATTGAATTTAATTGATGTAAGGAGAAAATACAAAAATGCAGTAAATGAAGCAGGCAAGAAGGAATACAAACGTCTAAAAAATAAGATCGACAGGAAGTGGAAAATGGTTAAGCAGGGATGGCTAGAGGACAAATGTGAGGATGTAGAGGCACATATCACTCGGGGTAAGATAGATACTGCCTACAGGAAAAAAAAGAGACCTTTGGACAAAAGAGAGCCACTTGCATGAATATCAAGAGCTCAGAGGGAACCCCAATTCTAAGCAAAGAAGAGAAAGCAGAAAGGTGGAAGGAGCACATAGAGGGTCTATACAAGGGCTATGTTCTTGAGGACAATATTATAGAAATGGAAGAGAATCTAGATGAAGATGAAATAGGAGATATGATACTGCGTGAAGAGTTTGATAGAGCACTGAAAGACCTAAGTCGAAACAAGGCCCCGGGAGTAGAATAACACTCCATTAGACTACTGATAGCCTTGGGAGAGCCAGGCCGAACAAAACTCTACCATCTCGTTAGCAAGATGTATGAGACAGGCGAAACACTGAAAGGAGGGTATAAGATGAAGCTTTTCTGGAGAAGAGAAATTTGTTAACATCGAGTATAGGTTTAAGTGTCAGGAAGTCGTTTCTGAAAGTTTTTGTGTGGAGCGTAGCCATGTATGGAAGTGAAACGTGGACGATAAATAGTTTAGACAAGAAGAGAATAGAAGCTTTCGAAATGTGGTGCTACATAAGAATGCTGAAGATTAGATAGGTAGATCACGTAACTAATGAGGAGGTATTGAATAGAATTAGAGAGAAGAGAAATTTTTGGCATAATTGACTAGAAGAAGGGATCGGTTGGTAGGGCATATTCTGAGGTATCAAGGTTCAAAATGGTTCAAATGGTTCTGAGCACTATGGGACTTAACTTCTGAGGTCATCAGTCCCCTAAAACTTAGAACTACTTAAACCTAACTAACCTAAGGACATCACACACATCCATGGCCGAGGCAGGATTCGAACCTACGACCGTTGCAGTCGTGGGGTTCCAGACTGAAGCGCCTAGAACCGCTCGGCCACCCCGGCCGGCAGGCATCAAGGGATAACAAATTTAGCATTGGAGGGCAGCGTGGAGTGTAAAAATCGTAGAGGGAGACCAAGACATGAATACACTAAGCAGATTCAGAAGGATGTAGGCTGCAGTAGGTACTGGGAGATGAAGAAGCTTGCACAGGATAGAGTAGCATGGAGAGCTGCATCAAACCAGTCTCTGGACTGAAGATCACAACAACAACAACAGTTTAGTTAACACTGTTTTATTGTGATAAAAACTTTCTCCCCGGCCGGGAATCGAACCCGGGTCTCCCGCGTGACAGGCGGGGATACTAACCACTATACTACCGAGGACTTGATATCCTGTTGGCCTCTGCATGTAGGAGGCTGAGATGCACTGTGCGTGTGCGTGACGCGGGCCTTCGCCGGCCCACGGAGCTGCTCAGTCCAGTCATCGGGCTGAATTCGTCATGTGACGCAGTCGCACTGCCAACCCGCAGCATTTGGCTGCTCGGCCAACGTCACCTTAACTACAAGGCCTTACAACATCTGCCAAACGCCGAGTGACGTCATTCCTATAACCTGAGCTGACCTGTCCGCTACGTTTCCTCCGAAGTATAGGATATTCATACTTGTTTACATATGAGTCACGATGCGAGTGGAGGTATCTAATTTAACGTATTGAAGAATTCGTCGTAAACGTGGGTGGCCGCTCAGCTGCGAACTGCACTAACTGTTGCAAAAATGGTTTTTGCATGGTTAGATTTCCAAGTGACTCCGAACCAAGAAATAGATGGGCCATACATTTTCGCAAAGAAAGCTAGGAATGAGGACCTGGGGCTCGATTGTGTATCGCAAGTATGTGGTAATAAAGGAAGTTATAAACACGAACCAGTTGTATACAACTGCGTTTCTTTCCCAGTCGAAAACTATACTCAAGCAGTTCGTCGCAAAACTTTTCGATTCCTCAGATATTCTCGCAATCGGCAAAGTGCAGAGGAACATTTATTGTGATATATTTATAAGTCGTCATCATAAACATACATACACGAAGTAAATATCATTAGTCCCATTTCTTATATAGGTACAGTCGACGAATGATATTTTTATAGCGTATTGGCCTTTGTGAGGGAATCTGCACAGCTATAACGTAACCTTCAAAAAACAAAGTTCCACAACTCAACAAGCAACAAACACAGCATGAAGTACAAAAAATGATTACTGGTTGAGTTATAGATGAAACTATGATTAAAAATTCGTTTCACTGTAACATGAAACTATACTTTCTCCCCCTTTCTACAAAAGAAATGCATTTCTGAAAGGACCTACTTATGACGAAAAACGAAACACCATTTTTATAAGTGCTTATATATGGGCAAAAACTAATAAATTCCCACATGTTGTTACTGCGTAACACCCATATTTGAAGAAATTAGTACTGAGTTCTTAATTCATTACTTTTAATATTTAGAAACTACTAAGCAAGTTCCAAGCCTTTCTATACCCGTATAATATTGCATTTCAGCTTTTCTGTCGTATGAAAAGAGCTTTCTAAATATCTCTATACACAGTAATTATTGTTCGATACACTTCATGCATGCAATATCAAACATTTTACAAGAAATATTGTAAAAATCTGCATGAATATGTCAATCACCCGCAAGGTAAACATTCCCGAATCCTCAGAGGAAAAAATGACGGACGATTGAGCCTATTATATAGGAGCTCCAAACTTCAGGCTTACAGGAAGTACCACATACCTGTTGTAGTGGAACCAGGTTGGCTGTAGCAGTGCCATGTGAAGCGGTGTAATCGACCGTTCTGCAGCAGCAGTGCCAGGGAACTGAATTCGCTTGTGAAATCGTTTGCGCCTCTGCTTTGTCTTTTAGGTGGCGCTGGTTCAGCTCGCCCCAGCCCGCAGTGCTGGACTGGCTGCGCCGCCTGCCGGATATGCATCCCGCGCTGCATACCGAGCTCGCCACTGTACACCTGCTGCTACCTCCTCTCGAGTAAAGCAACACGCCGTCAAAGGAGGGTCTTCCTTTCCTAAAACCAGGAATATTTTTCCACGTTAAAGGAATTTCTCCTTATTCTTTCGTTTCTCTCTACTCTTGGCTACGTTAAATCAATCAATTTTGGGTGTTATGTGCTCTTCTACTATGCCAGTATTGTTTCATTCTTTCTGATCTTGCTTTCCTTTCTTCTTCAAAGTTTGGAGTCTTCCTTTGGTTTTAATTTTGACACTGCACCTCTCTTTCTTTTATTTGGTTATTTTCTTTTCCAGTTTCATCTATGAGCATATTTTGTGTGATTTGGAGTTCTCTTAAGTCCTTCTCCGTTTCCTTAAAACAATTTGATAGTTTTTTGTTACAGAAATAGTAAAAAATTATATTAATTTATTTGAATTCGTTCTGAGGATGTGTCCATAAAAATAAATTGTGTCTGAGAGTTTTTCGGTAGTTTGCTAAAGAGTTTTGTTTTTCATGTGAATTAGTTTGTTGTTGTGGAAACTGGGACCAAGGATTTTTCTTAAAAATATCCTTTCTTTGCCCTCCTACCTTTCAACCGGGTCATGGTTGTTGATGGACAATGATTCGGCTGCTTACAGGGCTTCCGGTTTGGTTACTGTATTGTAACGTCTTATCTTTGCATTCCATGAGCGGGACTGTCTGTTGTATGTTTTTGGTGAGTTGGAAGGTCAACTGAACATTACTTCTTCTAGAATCAATTGTTTTTCTCTCGAGGGCATTCCAGCTGATTCATTCTCCAAGTTACGTGAATTCTTCGACGATTTCTGTTATAATATGTTTTGGTCGGTTTTTTATGTTTGTCATTATCTTGGTGTTTTCAAAGGAGATTTTAAGACCTATTTTTCGAGCCCTTTTTTGCATTTCGAGGCTCTATGTTTTGGCTTCTTCTGAGACTTCGGCCAGTGGGGCCATATTATCTGCAAACGTTAGACAATTGACTTTGATACGGTTTCTCGATCCCAGTTGGATGCTACTGTGGATCTCCGTGTTCCACTCTCTGACTACCTTTTCTACGACACAGTGAACTAGCAGTGGGGAGACACCATTTGCTTTCCGTATACCGGTTTTTATATCAAAATGGTCGGAAAGTTCTCCCGTGAATTTGACTGTAGAGTTTGTGTTCGTAAGGGCTCCGATAATTAATTTGTTGTTTTGTTGTCTAGGTTTCACTCTTTTAGTACAGAGATGAAAGTCAGTCAAAATGATAACATATGATTGCTCTTGATTTTTGGGGTGGAGTCTCCCTTTCCTGAAACCCGCTTGGTATACTCCAAATTGATGGTCTAGTTGGGGTTCTGCTCTGTTTAGTAGGACTTTACAGAATATCTCATTTGTTGTGTCTCGGAGCGAGATCACTCTGTAGTTACTGGGGTGAGTTTTGGATCCTTTCTTATGGAGTGGGTGGATGAGAGCCGTCTTCCATTCATCTGGAATTCTTTCAATTAACCAAATTTCTTCAAAGCTGTTTTGGAGAGAGTCTACAGGATTTTTGTTGAAATTTTTCCAAAGTTAGCTGTGATTTGGTTTTCGCCTGAGGCTTTATAGTTTTTGAGATTTGAAATGACTGTCTGTAGTTCTTCGGTGGAGGGTGGTCCAGAGATGTCGTTGAGGTCTCCAAGTCCACTTTTTCTATGGATTCTCCACAGTTGAGAAGGTTTCTGAAATATTCTGCCAATATTTTGCAATTCGTCGCTATGGGCAATATTTCCGTTTTTGTCGGTAGGCTGTATGTGGCTATTTTTTGTTTAAAAGTTCCATGTCTTGTTTTCGATGAAGTCTTCGTTGACCTGAAAGAGGAGTTGGTCTTCTTTGGCTTTTTTTCAGTCTTTTGATAGTTTTTCTCGCTAGTTTCCTTATTTTTAAGAACTTTTGTGCGTTATGTTCATTTTTCTGTGATCGCCACTGTTGCCATGCTTTCCTTCTTAGTTCATGGAGTCTGTCACATTCTTATGTCCACCAGGCATTTTTATCCGCTTTGGTTAATGGGGCTAATTGTTCGGCTTTAATTATTAGGCTTTCTTTTATTTAATCTCAGTTCTGGTTTTGCATGTGTTCAGTTGCGAGGGGATGCTCCGTGGAGTTTACTGTCTTTTCTGGATCGTATTTTCTTCTTTTGGGGCTGTTGGTTTCATTTTTCCTTTTTCGGATGATTTTGCGTTTCATTTTGGAAAGGTAGTGAGCAGAATCTAGATTGGCTCCTCCGAGGACTTTGACATTTTTTACTTCTTTATGGAACTTCAGTCTGTTTGCCACGTGATTGAGATGCAGAGGTGTGTGTTTTCGAAGTAGCTTTTTTAAACGCTGTGGATTTCAGGACCATGTTGCATGCCTGGCATAATTCTGTCAGTCCGATGCCATTTTCTTTAGTTCTGTTATGCGCTGAGTAGTTTCCAACAATTTTTTGTTTGTATTTATTCCTTTTCACCGTCTGGGCATTGAAGTAGGACATTGTGTTTTTCTGGAATTTTTAAAACAACAGCATCGAGTTAGTCCCAAAAACGGTGGCGTATACTTTGTTAGCAGATTTGAAGGTAGGTGTGGAGAGTCGTTGAAATTGTGATGCAAAGTTGATGCCGTCCGTGGTGGCCAAGCGGTTAAAGGTGCTACAGTCTGGAACCGCGCGGCCGCTACTGTCCCAGGTTCGAATCCTGCCTCGGGCATGGATGTGTGTGATGTCCTTAGGTTAGTTAGGTTTAAGTAGTTCTAAGTTCTAGGGGACTGATGACCTTAGAAGTTAAGTCGCATAGTGCTCAGAGCAATTTGAACCATTTTTCAAAGTTGATAATAGAGTCCAAAATATGTTTATCTACTATGAAGCCAGTCATAAGGTGTGGTGTGTTTATCATAATTTTTTTGCCTACCTTCCCTTTTCATATTCTGAAACCTTCAGAATCAAAATTGTTTTCATTCGTGAATGTGGTTTGCTGTAGGGCCGTTATGAGCATTTTGTGGTTATTGAAGGTGTCTGTGTCTTAATTGTCCAGTTTTTAGAAGAGAAGTTACATTGAATGTAGCTATGTAACTTGTTTTTCTACACTTCATCTTGCTAGAGTTTCCAAGACACTCCGACTCATCTCTGTATAATGCTGCAGACGCCCCAGAAACGGACTGTCTGCTTGCGCACTTTAGTACGGTGGATTGTCCACCTGGGATAACTAGTTTCACATCACACTCTTACGTAATTGACACTATTATGCTGGGGTCGCTCTTGTTGCCAGGGTCACTGGTTTACAACCGCAGTTGTTGGCGCTGCAGGTTTTTCTCAGGCGGCCCGAACCCGGGGAACAGACCCTGACCAAAGACCGTCCAATCCTGGTACAGCCCCCTTTGGATTTTTGACGTCTGTAGCGGTCCGCCGTTGGTATTTTATTTCCAACCTGCCCCACATAGCAGAGGCTTCCCCTATGCGCCACCTAAGGATGCGCCCGGTAAGGGAACAAAAAAGAATTTCGTTTCACGCGATGCATACGAAATAAATAACAATATATTCGAAGTAATTTTTTTGAAATGCTATTTCCTTCTAAAATGTACACATGCAGTTGGTAAAACTTCTGATTAGATACGTTTCTGTACGCTTTGAATATCTTGATTTTGAGCGAAATGATGGGTTGTGTTCGTATAGATTGCTCGACTATTACACACACATAAATTTCGACACACAATTAATCATTTTCGACACATCCAAAACCGAATTCGAAAACTAACTGACTAGTTGAATGAAATGTCCTGATACTGGCAGTACCTGAAATTGTCCAAAAACGGCCTTGTTTATTCTGTTTGGACGAACAAACAAATAAAAACGAGAATAAAACTGAGTATTGATGCGACTGCATAAAGAAGGTAGTGAATACGTCATTTTCCCGAGAACCGGGTTATTATCGTGTCACACCATTTTGTTTCGTGCTAAAGAAAAATTAAATATTGCATTCGGAAGGGGTCCAGAGTACCATATCGTGTCAACGGAGTATACAAATTAAGCGTTTTCAAGTTAAACAATTTTCACTGCATTTATTTCAAAACATAATGAATCGGGAAGCGATTAAACTGCCAACATAATGTCTACAGTGCAACAGTAATTCACAGAGACACAAGTTCGTTTATTTGGCCATAATAAATCACCACTAATTTGAGAATACTTCGCACAAATGAAAGCGACAAGAAAAGAAATATACAATAATCGACAACCGATTTAGAGAGAACGTAAAACAAAACGCGCCGTGCAAAAATACCTACAGCATGATTCTTCATTCATTTTTTCTGATACTAGAGTTGCTATGTAGATAGAGAAGAGTATCAACATTTTCCAGGTGCAAAAGTTACCGTTGTGCACCTGCAATTAAATCTGCAAAACGGAAATTGCTCTCTGATGCAAAGTTGGATAACATTTTTCTGGCGATCTTCTGAAGAGTAGGTAAAATGGTCAGTTTCCATATCCAATTTTTGACCAATTCGCAGTTCTCGCATAAGTACCCGTCTAAGACATCCTAGGGAGTCGCCTTGTCGTCAGTATCTGTCCAAAAAGCCAACTTCTGTATTTTTGTTGGTGGTGGTAAAGGAAGAGTTTTACTACCGTTTACCAAATAAGAATGTAAAAGTGCTACTCAAAACAAAACCAAAAGTTCTGTTCTTTAAAATATTTGAGTTATTTTCCAGCATCCGAGGACTTCGCCAAAGTCGCTCTCAGACTGTGCCTGACAGTCTGACGAAGAGTTCACACGTATTTCGCTAGTCTTTAGGTGAGAATATACCTGAGGTATAGTTTCCTATGGTTGACAACGCTTGACAGGGGAACGTCCTTTTGTGACTGGTCGCTCGAAATTATTGATGTCGCAGTTAGTGGGCTGTACATATGCTTTAAAATGGTTCAAATAGCTCTAAGCACTATGGGACTTAACATCTGTGGCCATCAGTCCCCTAGACCTTAGAACTACTTAAACCTAACTAACCTAAGGACATCACACACATCCATGCCCGAGGCAGGATTCGAACCTGCGACCTTAGCACCAGCGCGGTTCCGGACTGAAGCGCCTAGAACACACATGCACACCCGAGGCAGGATTCGAACTTGCGACAGTAGCAGCAGCGCCGTTTCGGACTGAATCGCCTAGAACCGCTCGGTCACAGCGGCCGGCTACTCATGATTCCATTACACCATATCATTCCGCCTCTTTTGGCTACAAAACCGTACTTTTCAACATAATCTTCGTTCACTGCGACAGCCGTAAGCCACGCTACTGGAACAGCGCGTATGCCCGCATGGCACCACTCTGTGCTCGGGCCGAAGCCAGCGTCTGGCTGCATCAACCACCTCCACATCATCCACGTACTGCTTGCCACGAAATTCATCCTTCATCGGGCCAGACAGATGGATGCTGGAAGGTGCGAGATCAAGGCCGTATGGTGGATGAGGAGGAACAGTCCAATGAAGTGATTCTTGACTTGCTAATCAAAATATCCACGGGTGTGCTGCCGGTCTGTAGTGTCCAACGGGCACAATATTTCGGCGATCATACATGTCGCCATCATCAGGTGAACTGACGGACTGAGCTCCTGTGAACGTGCCGACACGGAGATCCGTACGCTATGGCTGCTCAGAGGGAACTGGGTTCGGTCGCGGCGGCGGCCGATTTAAATACCCTCCGCCCGCGGCGCGCTCCCTCCGCCGTCCGCGCCCCGCGCCACGGTCGCGCGGTGGAACAGATTGCGACGGCGTCTGAGATGACGTCGGTGTGATGGCTCTGTCCGCCGTGGTCGTCACAACTATACGTTTGCTCGATTTACTCTTGATTAACCCAATCGCTGGTTCCCAAGCCTTGCTAAGATTATAGCCACAGTCACGGTTTATGAGGTCGTCATTGGTGCGAATTTCGATGTCCTCTCTAACAACGCTGTCCCAGTATCTCGACGTCTGTACCAGAATCCTCGTGCGGTCATACTCCATGCGTGATTTTCCGACAAACAATGTTCAGCGACCGCCGACTTGCTCGGATACATCAGTCGAGTGTGCCTCTGGTGTTCACGGCATCGATCCTCGACGGTACGCATCGTCTGACCAATATACGACTTGCCACATTGACACGGAATCTGGTACACGCCGGCCTTCCTCAAACCGAGGTCATCTTTGGCGCTCCCCACCAGTGCACGAGTTTTATTTGGAGGACAAAACACAGTTCCGACCCGGTGTTTCTTCAGAATGCGGAATGTAGGTGCCCTGATGTTGCCGCCAATGGGGCGTAATGGTACCCCCTCTTTGTGAACCTTCGGGAGTCCATGTAGTCTAGGTGGTACCGGACCTTGGGGTAACAATTTCTTAGCGTCACCCTCCGGTAAATCTGCGTCCTTGAGAAGCGCCCTCGTCTTGTTCTCCACCTTCTTTGTATGGTCAACGCTGATCTTCCGGTAGGAATCGTCATTTAGCAGGCTCTGCATCTTATCAGTGTAGTCCTTATGGGAGACAACAACTGTAGCATTGCCTTTGTCAGCCGGTAAGACAACAATTTCAGAGCGGTCCTTCAGATCACGAATTGCCGCCCTCTCTTTATTGCTGATATTTGACTTCATCGGCTTGGATTTCGTCAACGCACGACAAGTTTCACGACGTATTTCCTCGGTTGATTCTGGCGGAAGTCGAGCTGCAACCTGTTCAACAGCACTAACAATTTCTGCGACCGGAGTGAACTTGGGGGTGGGAGCGAAGTTGAGACCTTTCTGCAAAACCGAGACCGCATCATCACTCAACACCATGCCACTCAAATTGATGACAGTCTTGCACGGAACCTCTGAGCAGCCATAGCGTACGGATCTCCGTGCCGGCACGTTCACAGGAGCTCAGTCCGTCAGTTCACCTGATGATGGCGACATGTATGATCGCTGAAATATTGTGCCCGTTGGACACTATAGACCGGCAGCACACCCGTGGATATTTTGATAGTCAAATGAAGTTTTGTGAACTCCTGTCGGGTGCGCAAGCTTGGGTGACGACTTACCTTACGGTTGAGAACGAGAAGTTCGTTCGCATTTTTGTGGCGATGAACACGCTGAAGCCGTTTCTTGAACTTCCTGACGGCAGCACAACGTACTTCCGAGTTGATCGTTGCACCGTGAGGGAGTACATAAAACAGAATAAGTCGTTCAGAGTTCCATAAGGCCGTCGCCATGCCCCACTGTGCGGCTGTTTCTTCGGAGGAGACTTGGTGTGGCGGCACTCCGTAGACTGCCGTTTTGTTTCCGGTTCCAAGTGATGACCTCATCATTCATCGCCTGTGACGATGTTCGACAAAAATTGCCAGGATCGGCCTATTAATGCGCCCCGTTGCTCTTTCTAGTCTTCTCTAAGGCGGGTACACACCTCTGAGTACCTGAACTGGTGCACCGTTGTACTGTGACAGTGATCCGTCGATCACCTATTCGTACGTTCCACGTGCAGGAGTCACTGGAGTGAGCACGCGGGAGATGGGCCAGGTTTGCGCGACCTTGCTGTGCTGACGACAACGCCTCGCCCAACGACTCACCGTGCTTTTGTTCTCTGCCAGGTCCGCGACTACTAATATCTGTGATGCTCTGGTTTTCCGTCACAAGAAACTCTCTGCCCGGTACGCCATTCCGTTACAGACGCCATTTTGACGGCTACGTGTAGCGTCGCTACCTACCGGAATTACATGGAACTATAAGGGCTGAAGCGGGAATATTTCACATATCCGGAGTCGCCGAGCGGTTCTAGGCGCTACATCTGGAACCGCGCGACCGCTACGGTCGCAGGTTCGAATCGTGCCTCGGGCATCGATGTGTGTGATGTCCTTAGGTTAGTTAGGCTTAAGTAGTTCTAAGTTCTAGGGGCCAATGACCTCAGAAGTTAAGTCCCATAGTGCTCAGAGCCGTTTGAACCATTTCACATATCTCACAACGAATACGACCTTTTTTCAGCCGGAATTGGCCGAGGAAAAAATGTGTCACATCACTTATTGAATGACCGTCGTATGTACACACATCAGCAAAAGTTTTGCATCACCTCGGTACCGGAACCTGTACAGAAAATTGGAATAGACATCAACATAAACATCATTTCCGCCCTTTTTATTGCTAATGAAAACCACACATTGCAATGTTGTACCACATTACAGTGAGACCTTCAGAGGTGGTGGTCCAGATTGCTGTACACACCGGTACCTCTAATACCCAGTAGCACGTCCAAATGTTCAAATGTGCGTGAAATCTTATGGGACTTAACTGCTAAGGTCATCAGTCCCTAAGCTTACACACTACTTTACCTAAATTATCCTAAGGACAAACACACACACCCATGCCTGAGGGAGGACTCGAACCTCCACCGGGACCAGCCGCACACTCCATGACTGCAACGCCCCGGACCGCTCGGCTAATTCCGCGCGGTCAGTAGCACGTCCTCTTGCATTGATGCATACCTGTATTCGTCGTGGCATACTATCCACGAGTTCATCAAGGCACTGTGGGTCCAGACTGTCCCACTCCTCAATGGCGATTCGGCGTAGATCCCTCGGAGTGGTTGGCAGGTCAGGTCGTCCATAAACAGCCCTTTTCAATCTATCGCAGGCATCTTCGGTAGGGTTCATGTCTTGAGAACAAGCTGGCCACTCCAAGCGACCGACGACGTTATCCTGAAGAAAGTCATTCACAAGATGTGCACGATGGGGGCGCGAATTATCGTCCGTGAAGACAAATGCCTCGCCAATATGCTGCCGATATGGTTGCACTATCAGTCAGAGGATGGCATTCACGTATCGTACAGCCGTTACGACGCCTTCCATGACCACCAGCGGCGTACGTCAATTCCACATAACGCCACCCGAAAACAGCGGGGAACCTCCATCTTGCTGCACTCGCTGGACGGTGTGTCTAAGGCGTTCAGCCTCACTGGGTTGCCTCCCAACAAGTCACGGACGATTGTCTGGTTGAAGGCATATGCGGCACTCATCAGTGAAGAGAACGTGATGCCAATCCTGAGTGGTCCATTCGGCATGTTGTTGGGCCCATCTGTACCGCACTGCATGGTGTCGTTGTTGCAAAGATGGACCTCGTATGGACGCTGAGAGTAAAGTTGCGCATCGTGCAGCCTATTGCGCACAGTTTGAGTCGCAACACGACGTCCTATTGCTGCACGAAAAGCGTTATTCAACATGGTGGCGTTACTGTCAGCGTTCCTCCAAACCACAATCAGTAGGTAGCGGTCATCCACTGCAGTAGTAGCCCTTGGGCGGCCTGAGCGAGGCATGTGAACGACAGTGCCTGTCTCTCTGTATCTCTTCCATGTCCCAACAACGTCGATTTGGTACGCTCCAGGCGCCTAGACAGTTCCCTTATTGAGAGCCCTTCTTGGCACAAAGTAACAATGCGGACGCGATCGAAACGCGGTACTGACCGTCTAGGCATTGTTGAACTACAGACAACACGAACCGTGTACCTCCGTCCTGGTGGAATGACTGGAACTGATCGGCTGTCTGACCCCCTCCGTCTAATAGGCGCTGCTCATGCATTGTTGTTTACATCTTTGGGCAGGTTTAGTGACATCTCTGAACAGTCAAAGGGACTGTGTCTGTGATACAATATCCAACGGCTATCTTCAGGAGTTCTGGCAACTGGAGTGATGCAGAACTTTTTTGATGTGTGCATGTGTGGAAGAGGATATAGATGAAGATGCAATGGGAGATATGATACTGCGTGAAGAGTTTGACAGAGAACTGAAAGACCTGAGTCGAAACAAGGCCCCGGGAGTAGACATCATTCCATTGGAACTACTGACGGCCTTGGGAGAGCCAGTCCTGACAAAACTCTACCATCTGGTGAGCAAGATGTATGAGACAGGCGAAATACCCTCAGACTTCAAGAAGAATATAATAATTCCAATCCCAAAGAAAGCAGGTGTTGAGAGATGTGAAAATTACCGAACTATCAGTTTAATAAGTCACTGCTGCAAAATACTAACGCGAATTCTTTACAGACAAATGGAAAAACTGGTAGAAGCCGACCTTGGGGAAGATCAATTTGGATTCCGCAGAAATATTGGAACACGTGAGGCAATACTGACCCTACGATTTATCTTAGAAAACAGATTAAGGAAAGGAAACCTACATTTCTAGCATTTGTAGACTTAGAGAAAGCTTTTGACAATGTTGACTGGAATACTCTCTTTGAAATTCTAAAGGTGGCAGGGGGTAAAATCCAGGGAGCGAAAGGCTATTTACAATTTGTACAGAAACCAGATGGCAGTTATAAGAGTCGAGGGACATCAAAGGGAAGCAGTGGTTGGGAAGGGAGTGAGACAGGGTTGTAGCCTCTTCCCGATGTTATTCAAAAAATGGCTCTGAGTACTATGGGACTCAACTGCTGAGGTCATTACTCCCCTAGAACTTAGAACTAGTTAAACCTAACTAACCTAAGGACATCACAAAAATCCATGCCTGAGGCAGGATTCGAACCTGCGACCGTAGCGGTCTTGCGGTTCCAGACTGCAGCGCCTTTAACCGCACGGCCACTTCGGCCGGCTCGATGTTATTCAATCTGTATATTGAGCACGCAGTAAAGGAAACAAAAGAAAAATTCGGAGTAGGTATTAAAGTCGATGGAGAAGAAATAAAAACTTTGAGGTTCGACGATGACATTGTAATTCTGTCAGAGGCAGCAAAGGACTTGGAAGAGCAGTTGAACGGAATGGACAGTGTCTTGAAAGGAGGGTATAAGATGAACAACAACAAAAGCAAAACGAGGATAATGGAATGTAGTCGAATTAGGTCAGGGGATGCTGAGGGAATTAGATTAGGAAATGAGACACTCAAAGTAGTAAAGGAGTTTTGCTATTTGGGGAGCAAAATAACTGATAATGGTCGAAGTAGAGAGGATATAAAATGTAGACTGGCAATGGCAATGAAAGCGTTTCTGAAGAAGAGAAATTTGTTAACATCGAGTATAGATTTAAGTGTTAGGAAGCCGTTTCTGAAAGTATTTGTATGGAGTGTAGCCATGTATGGAACTGAAACGTGGACGATAAATAGTTTAGACAAGAAGAGAATAGATGCTTTCGAAATGTGGTGGTACAGAAGAATGCTGAAGATCACATAACTAATGAGGAGGTATTGAATAGAATTGGGGAGAAGAGGAGTTTGTGGCATAACTTGTCAAGAAGAAGGGACCGGTTGGTAGGACATGTTCTGAGGCATCAAGGGATGACAAATTTAGAATTGGAGGGCAACGTGGAGGGTAAAAATCGTTGAGGGAGACCAAGAGATGAATACACTAAGCAGATTCAGAAGGATGTAGGTTGCAGGAAGTACTGAGAGAAGAAGAAGCTTGCACAGGATAGAGTAGCATGGAGAGCTCAGGACTGAAGACAACAACACACATGTGTGAAACCCTGGTCCATTATAAGAGAGGGCCTGGTGGTCTAATCAGATCAGGTTCAATGAATAAATAAAATAATTTTTCCTTTAAACTCTAGGCTCGAGAATTTCTGTATTTGGCAGTTGTATAGCGACCACTACCCGCTTTTTCCGAGTGCGAAGCATCGCTGGTGAATTTCTGCTGCGGGGCGCGCAGCGTCCACACGCCCGGCTGAATTAACCGCGCGCCGAGACGGCGCCGTCACCGGCGCTGGCGGCGAGTCAATGCTTAATGACCGCACCGAGTGGCCGCCTCCGGCGCGGCTGATTAACACGGCCGCCGGCGGTGCGTGGGCGGCAGCCGCGTGCGTGTGACGTCACCGGTGACCCGCACCGCGGCGTGGGTGTAGGCCTAGCCGGCCGCGACGCGACCTCAGCGCCGCCACCACACAACACGCCGGACGGTGGGGGTCAGCGGCGGCGACGGCCCGTGAGCGGCGAAATAACGCAGGAGACCGCTCCCAGCTATTCCTGCCCTGCTTTTGGTCTCTGGAGGACTTTCGCACCAAAATCTGTTATAAAGAAGATGGATGTACACTGATGAGCCAGAACACAAGACGGCCGGCCTGCTATGGACACATACCCGTCCAGGCAGCGTCACGTGATGGGGAAGGACTGCCAGCCAGACCCAGGCACGGTGCATGTAGTATCAGTGAGCGTGCTGTCCCTGTACAAACGGTTCAAATGGCTCTGAGCACTATGGGACTTAACATCTGAGGTCATCAGTCCCCTAGAACTTAGAACTACTTAAAACCTAAGGACATCACACACGTCCATGTCCGAGGCAGGATTCGAATCTGCGACCGTAGCGACCGCGCGGTCCCAGACTGTAGCGCCTAGAACCGCTCGGCAATCCTGACTGGCGAACCTTCTCAGAATTAGATTTCCGGAAAGCTTTTGACACCGTTATTCACAAGCGACTTCTAATCAAGCTGCGGGCCTATGGAGTATCGTCCCAGTTGTGCGACTGGATTCGTTATTTCCTGTCAGGAAGGTCGCAGTTCGTAGTAATAGACGGCAAATCATCGAGTAAAACTGAAGTGATATCAGGTGTTCCCCAGGGAAGCGTCCTGGGACCTCTGCTGTTCCTGATCTATATAAATGACCTGGGTGACAATCTGAGCAGTTCTCTTAGGTTGTTCGCAGATGATTCTGTAATTTACCGTCTAGTAACGTCATCCGAAGATCAGTATCAGTTGCAAAGCGATTTAGAAAAGATTCTTGTTTGGTGTGGCAGGTGGCAGTTGACGCTAAATAACGAAAAGTGTGAGGTGATCCACATGAGTTCCAAAAGAAATCCGTTGGAATTCGATTACTCGATAAATAGTACTATTCTCAAGGCTGTCAATTCAACTAAGTACGTGAGTGTTAAAATTACAAATAACTTCAGTTGGAAAGACCACATAGATAATATTGTGGGGAAGGCGAGCCAAAGGTTGCGTTTCATTGGCAGGACACTTAGAAGATGCAACAAGTCCACTAAAGAGACAGCTTACACTACACTCGTTCGTCCTCTGTTAGAATATTGCTGCGCGGTGTGGGATCCTTACCAGGGTGGATTGACCGAGGACATCGAAAGGGTGCAAAAAAGGGCAGCTCGTTTTGTATTATCACCTAATAGAGGAAAGAGTGTGGCAGATATGATACGCGAGTTGGGATGGAACTCATTAAAGCAAAGACTTTTTCGTCGCGGCGTGATCTATTTACGAAATTTCAGTCACCAACTTTCTCTTCCGAATGCGAAAATATTTTGTTGAGCCCAACCTACATACGTAGGAATGATCATCAAAATAAAATCAGAGAAATCAGAGCTCGAACAGAAATGTTTAGGTGTTCGTTTTTCCCGCGCGCTGTTCGGTAGTGGAATGGTAGAGAGATAGTATGATTGTGGTTCGATGAACCCTCTGCCAAGCACTTAAATGTGAATTGCAGAGTAATCATGTAGATGTAGATGTAGAATCTATGGATTACAACACCTGTGCCACTTGTAGTCATAGAGCTAAAAATCTGCACCGCAGTTGGTATGACTGCACAATAACGTGTTAACTGGAGACTTAGGGACACTGTTGATTCAAACGCGGGCTGTTAAAAGGTCGAGTCTATCCGCCGTTTTAATGTAGGTTTTGAGAGATTTCTTACATTCATCTAGTCGTATACGAGTACTAGCCCTAAGCTACGCTTCACACAATCCATCCAAAAATGTGGATTACAAAACTCATTTTATTCCACTTTATTTATGGCAGTTTACATTAAAAAATAGAAATAATGAAACGAATGCAATGGATCATGATCAGCTGCGAAGTTTTGCATGCAGACAAACGGTCATCAGAGTGGAATGTTTCTCCACTTCGCCAGCGTGAAGGTGACATTTTTTGTTGGTTATTTTTGTCGGTGTTCAAAAACACTTTTTCAATCGCTCTAACTATTTAAAATTTTAGATTTTTAATTTTGTGTGTCGATCAAGCATTACTGCAACATGAAAAACTTTTTTTGAATGTTTTCTACATATATTTTTAACTCGTTGCATACCCTGGATTAAATCATGTGAGAATTTACCTTCAAGATCGTTGAATGAAAATGGCGGCACTCATTGTCAATATAACAAAAATTTAGAAGATTTAATATGAATATGCTATTGAAATATGCTTGCCGTTCAGTAATCAAAGTAATCTGCCTTAGAAGTGCTAAGTGGATAACTATCATCATTAGGGATTCGTAAGTTTCGTATATATTGTCTGTAGTACGTAGTTCTTGGGGCAGAACGCGTTTTCACATTCACTGAATCACATAAAAAAGGGCAACTTTAGAATTATCTCCCTTCTTGGCTAAATTTCTACGGGCGCACATGTTTTACATCTACATCTACATCCATACTCTGCAAGCCACCTGACGGTGTGTGGCGGAGGGTACCTTGAGTACCTCTATCCGTTCTCCCTTCTATTCCAGTCTCGTATTGTTCGTGGAAAGGAGGATTGTCGATATGTCTCTGTGTGGGCTCTAATCTCTCTGATCTTATCCTCATGGTCTCTTCGCGAGAGATACGTAGGAGGGAGCAATATACTGCTTGACTCCTCGGTGAAGGTATGTTCTCGAAAAAGCCCGTATCGAGCTACTGAGCGTCTCTCTTGCAGAGTCTTCCACTGGAGTTTATCTATAATCTCCGTAACGCTTTCGCGATTACTAAATGATCCTGCAACGAAGCGCGCTGCTCTCCGTTGGATCTTCTCTACCACTTCTATCAACCCTATCTGGTACGGATCCCACACCGGTGAGCAGTATTCAAGCAGTGGGCGAACAAGTGTACTGTAACCTACTTCCTTTGTTTTCGGACTGCACTTCCTTAGGATTCTTCCGATGAATCTCAGTCTGGCATCTGCTTTCCCGACGACTAATTTTATATGGTCATTCCATTTTAGATCACTCCTAATGCATACTCCCTGATAATTTATGGAATTAACTACTTCCAGTTGCTGACCTGCTACATTGTAGCTAGATGATAAGGGATCTTTACATCTTGACTGTCTGGTGATTCAAGGCGACGGAATGTTGCAGATGTCGCAGTGTTCTGGCATGCTCATGGACAGCGTCCACCATGTGTGGACGAACTCTTCGAATTCGAAACTCGATTACAGCACGCTCTGTCTGACGCGCCGCCGTGCTAAACGAACGTGATTCAGCGTGAGGCGCTGTGTTCGGCAATTCAGCAGACGCATCTGATTGACCGTTATAGTCATAAGATGGAGCGCTTAAGAGTAACGCCTCGGAATTTTTTTATGTGAAAACTCTTAAGGCTTATTAAATACAACAAGCGTTATAGACGCTCTGTATCTTTATCCTTCAAGTCGGCATATTTGCAGGCCTCTGCCGCTAGACGGCTCGGAGCTGTAGCGTGCGACATGGCAGTGCGTAACATAATGCCGTTGGTGTGTGAGGAACAGAATGCTGTAATCGAGTTTCGAATTCGAAAATTTCGTCCACACATGGACGACTGTCCTTCAGCATGACAATGCGAGACCGCACACGAGCGCTGCATCTGCAACAAGCCGACGCCTTGGCTTCACTGTCATCGATCACCCTCCCATGCAATTTTCACTCGCTTTCAAAACATTAAGACCAAGACTTCATTTTGATAGTGATGAGGCGGTGCAAGTGGAGGATAAGTCGTCGTTCCGTCAACAAAGTCAAAAAATTCTAGTGACGATATCAGCAAATTGGCCTCTCTATGGGAGAAGTGTGTTCGCCGCCAGGGTGACTATGTTGAGAAATAAATACGTAAACGTGAAGAATCGAGATGTAGAATGTTAAAAGCTTGGCCGACCGGCGTGGCCGAGCGGTTCTAGATGCTACAGTCTGGAACCGCGCGACCGCTGCGTCGCAGGTTCGAATCCTGCCTCGGGAACGGATGTGTGTGATGTCCTTAGGTTAGTTAGGGTTAAGTAGTTCTAAGTTCTAGGGGACTGATGACCTCAGAAGTTAAGTCCCATAGTGCTCAGAGCCATTTGAACCATTTTGTTAAAAGCTTATAGTGTATTTCATACTGAGGAATGGATTGCGAGGTCACTAATAAATACATCTTTCTGAAATTTGGCTGAATTACTCTTAGGGCATGTCCGCAAGCAATAGTAAGCTAAGCTTTTTATTTTAATTTATTCATTTGTTACTGCAAAAGCACATAACAAAACCCTATCTTTGATTAAACATTCGCCATTTTATTATTTTCTCAAATCTCAAAAAACTGTCATATTACTTCGAGCTCAATACGGTATAGATAAGAAAAATTTCTGATATTTGATTTCAGATACGAACTGCAGAATGCTGGACTTCCACCATGGACTCACCTCATTCAGACAGAGCAACTTCAACTCCCCGGATGGGAGGCTTAATGATGACTGGCTTTCTTAACAAAATCAAAAAATGATGTCCTAGAACCAATAAATAATGTACAAATTGATTTACTTTTATTACTTCACTAGTTCCTCCAAAAAATTGGAAAAGTCGCTTTTTTGTTGTCTGACTGAGGAGAATGAACCCTTAAGTAACGAGACTACGTGTTTACTTCGTTAGCAGCAATAAATAAATACGTAATGTTGATGGATTCCTGTGGTACGTTACTGTCGGAGCAATATTTGTCTGTGATACGAGGCTTTGTTCCCACACAGAGTGTCCCTTCGCGAGCGGGCCGCATGGAGTGTTTGTTTACGTCCGCTGACCATCTGGCCTGTGATTCACTCGTCATCTGCCTGCCGCCCCACCAGCCAGCCGCAGCTCTGTCTGGTGACGACGAAAGAGGGGACAGAATATCGCAGTCGGCTGGCGTTTCCTCAGTTGTGGCGTACAAGCAAACAAACTGTTCCAACCTCCGTGCAGCGGGATAAGAATCCCGGCATCCGTTGTCCGCCTAGCTGTAATTCTGAATGTATGAAGAGCCTTAACATTTTGTGGACCTTTATAACAATAACAACAATAATAGATGTGAAACGCAACCTGTAGTAGCTTCTACAACACTATAGTTTCCAACCGTTCTAAAGTCATTAACCCCGAGTGCAACCAGGTATTAAGCTGTAACCCCCCCCCCCCCCCCCCCCCGCTGCACTATCATCAACAATAGTGTCTAACTATAGAACGAGACAGAAGTTTATTTCAACACTTTTATTTTTAAACGACGAAAAATAAATAATGTTTGGCTTTTACAGATATTTTCTTACACTACAGACGTCCGCCCGACAGCTGAGTGGCCAGCGTGATACACGATGATTTGTACCCACAGAAGTGCTAACTCAAATCTGTGCCACACTCTGCCATTTAACTCGATTCGACGAAAATCAAAATCGTGCCAAACCCATCTACCCCTGTAGTCCTTAATATTTAATTTTACTACTTCATGGCCGGCCGGTGTGGCCGAGCGGTTCTAGGCACTGCAGTCTGTGAGCGAGCGACCGCTACGGTCGCATGTTCGAATCTTACCTCAGGCATGGATGTGTCTAATGTCCTTAGGTTAGTTAGGTTTAAGTAGTTCTTAGTTCCAGGGGACTGATGACCTCAGATGTTAACTCCCATAGTGCTCAGAGCCATTTGAACCATTTTTTTTACTACTTCATGTGTGAAACAGAGCTTTCGTATTTAAATTCCTTCCTTTTTTTCCCCTTTTTTTGTGAAATTAATATTTGTTGTGTCTCTTCGCTCCAAGCCTCATGTAACACTTGTTCAAAAGGCTCTGAGCACTATGGGACTCAACATCTGAGGTCATCAGTCCCCTAGAACTTAGAACTACTTAAACCTAACTAACCTAAGGACATCACACACATCCATGCCCGAGGCAGAGAAAATCCCTGACACCGCCGGGAATCGAACCCGGGAACCCGGGCGTGGGAAGCGAGAACGCTACCGCACGACCACGAGCTGCGGACTGTAACCCTTGTCAAACATATTAACCTTAGAATGAAATTTTCACTCTACAGCGGAGTGTGCGCTGATATTAAACTTCCTGGCAGATTAAAACTGTGTGCTCAGGTGGTAGAGCACTTGCCCGCGAAAGGCAAAGCTCCCGAGTTCGAGTCTCGATCCGGCACTCAGTTTTAATCTGCCAGGAAGTTTCATACCAGCGCGCACTCCGCTGCAGAGTGAATATCTCATTCTAGAAACATCCCCCAGGCTGTGGCTAAGCCATGTCTCCGCAATGTTCTTTCTTTCAGGAGTGCTAGTTCTGCAAGGTTCGCAGGAGAGCTTCTGCAAAGTCTGGAAGGTAGGAGACGAGGTACTGGCAGAAGTAAAGCTGTGAGGACGGGGCGTGAGTCGTGCTTGGGTATAGCATTTGCCGGTGAAAGGCAAAGGTCCCGAGTTCGAGTCTCGGTCCGGCACACAGTTTTAATCTGCCAGGAAGTTTCATAATAACCTTCATTGTAATAATTTGTATGTTTGCCACTATTGTTATTGTATTTACTGCCTCACCGCAAAATTAACAAAATTGACACTGATAGTAGCGAACTGTGTACCTAAAACTGAATACAAGCAAATAACACGGAAGAAGTATGCGATGAACTCTTGACATGAAGACAAACAATAAAAGGAAAATGTAAATGGAAATCTTACTGCTTGGAAAAATTGAAACAACAGACGAAATTCATATACTTTATACCTCACTGTTATCTTCGTAACATTTCCGTCCTACGAGCCCGGGTTCGATTCCCGGCTGGGTCGGAGATTTTCTTCGCTCAGGGACTGGGCATTCTGGCGTCTTCATCATCATTGCATCCCCGTCCGTCGCGCAGGTCGCCCAATGTGGCGTCGACTGTAATAAGACCTGCACCAAGGCGGCCGGACCTGCCCCGTCAGGGGCCTCCCGGCCAATGGCGCCAAACGCTCTTTTTACACTACTCACTAATGAGTCAGTGGGAAAATTGGTACTGCTTATTCATCGCAATCTTCTTTTTAGAATGCTAAGCAATTTTCAATGCATTACAAGTGCTATCTACAACGCCTCCTCAAAAAATAAAGCACAGTATTCACATCGAGGACAGACGCTTGTTAGAAGTCACGCTTGCTCAGCACCGATCTGCCCAGTAATACTTGCTTCGTCCACACGATGCTCCCCCACTTAAAATCAAGCAAGCTAAACTGCGTGTACTACACGTAAGCTGTGGGAGAAATTTCTGATAATGTACGTTTGGAGTTCAGCGTTGAATGATAGCGGATCATGGACTGTAGTAAAACTGGAACATGTGCTGCTACAGAAGAACGTTGAAAGTTACGTGGGCCAATAAGGTAGGAAATGAGGAGGTGCTTCTCAGAACTAGCGGGAAATTTAACATCTGGAAAACCCTGACAAGAAGATGTGACAGGATGGCAAGACACAGACTATGTTAAAAAGTCAGGGAATAACTCCCACCGTACTAGAGGGAGCTGTAGAGCGTAGAAACCGTACAGGAAGACAGAGATTATATATATCACTATACAGGGTGGTCCATTGATCGTGACTGGGCCAAATATCTCACAAAATAAGCAACAAACGAAAAAACTACTAAGAACGAAATTCGTCTAGCTTGAAGGGGCAAACCGGATGTGAAGGGGCAAACCAGATGGCGCTATGGTTGGCTCGCTAGATGGCGTTGCCATTGATCAAACGGATAACAACTCCGTTTTTTAAATAGGAACACATATTTTTAATTACATATTCTCGTAGTACGTAAAGAAATACTAATGTTTTAGTTGGACCACTTTTTTCGCTTTGTGATAGATGGCGCTGTAATAGTCACAAACATATGGCTCACAAGTTTAGACGAACAAGTGGTAACACGTAGGTTTTTTAAATTAAAATACAGAACGTAGGTACGTTTGAACATTTTATTTCGCTTGTTCCAGTGTGATACATGTACCTTCGTGAACTTATCATTTCTGACAACGCATGCTGTTACAGCGTGATTACCTCTAAATACCACATTAATGTTCAAAATGATGTCCGTCAACCTCAGTGCATTTGGCAATACGTGTAACGACATTCCTCTCAACAGCGAGTAGTTCGCCTTCCGTAATGTTCGCACATGCATTGACAATGCGCTGACGCATGTTGTCAGGCGTTGTCGGTGGATCACGATAGCAAATATCCTTCAACTTTCCCCTCAGAAAGAAATCCCGGGACGTAAGATCCGGTGAACGTGCTTCGACGACCAATCCACCTGTCATGAAATATGCTATTCAATACCGCTTCAACCGCACGCGAGCTATCTGCCGGACATCCATCAGGTTGGAAGTACATCGCCATTCTGTCATACAGTGAAACATCTTGAAGTAACGTCGGTAGAAGATTACTTAAGAAATCAGCAGACATTGCACCATTTAGATTGCCGTCCATAAAATGGGGGCCAATTATCATTCCTCCCATAATGCCGCACCATACATTAACCCGCCAAAGTCGCTGATGTTCCACTTGTCGCAGCCATCGTGGATTTTCCGTTGCCCAATAGTGCATATCATGCCGGTTTACGTTACAGCTGTTGGTGAATGATGCTTCGTCGCTAAATACAACGCGTCCAAAAAATCTGTCATCGTCCCCTAATTTCTCTTGTGCTCAGCGGCAGAACTGTACACGACGTTCAAAGTCGACGCCATGCAATTCCTGGTGCATAGAAATATGGTACGGGTGCAATCAATGTTGATGTAGCATTCTTAACACTGACGTTTTTGAGATTCTCGACTTTCGCGCCATTTGTCTGCTACTGATCTGCGGATTAGCCGCCACAGCACCTAAAACACCTACTTGGGCATCATCATTTGTTGCAGGTCGTGGTTCACGTTTCACATGTGGCTGAACACTTCCTGTTTCCTTAAATAACGTAACTATCCGGCGAACGGTCCGGACACTTGGATGATGTCGTCCAGGATAGCGAGTAGCATACATAGCACACGCCCGTTGGGCATTTTGATAACATCTATACATCAACACGATATCGACCTTTTCCGCAATTGGTAAACGGTCTTTTTTAACACGGGTAATGTATCACGAAACAAATACCGTCCGCACTGGCGAAATGATACGTGCTACCACGTAGTTATACGTTTGTGACTATTACAGCTCCATCTGTCACAAAGCGAGAAAAGTTGTCCAACTAAAACATTCATATTTCTTTACGTACTACAGTTTCTGGTCCATTTTAGAAACTACCCAAACTTCTATGAAGTCATTTTCATGAGATACGTTTCGATTTTGCTGTCATAGACGCATGGGAGCAAGTATTATCTATGTCTGTACTGGGTGGGCTGTAGGAGGGAGATATTGTTCACACATTCCTTTCACAAGCTATAGCGTTCACCACATTGTGCCACGCGTTAACGTTAGTATTTTAAAAAAAATAATGTTTACGGAGCGGGGTGGAGCAGTGGTTAGCACACTGGATTCGCAATCTGGAGGACGACGGTTCAAACCCGCGTCCGGCCATCCTGATTTAGGTTTTCCGTGATTTCCCTAAATTGCTTCAGCGAAATTGCAGGATGGTTCCTGTGAAAGGGCACGGCAGACTTCCTTCCCCGTCCCTCCCAAATCCGAGCCTGTGCTCCGTCTCCAATGACCTCGTTGTCGACGGGACGTTAAATATTAATCACCTCCTCAAAAAAAATTCAGTTGCTGGTAACTTACGTAATCAGTATTACAGTCGTACAAAGGAGAGAAAATGGTTAAGAATGATTTAGTTTTGTGTTCGAACGAAACACAGCCAAATAGTTTTGTTCTTCGCCTTAGAAAATTGATTTTTACCCGTTACTGGGTAATTACCACCGGGTTGCAAACCACTCTTCTAGGACAAAGATCATATTTGAAAAGAACAATTAATAAATAAATAATTCTGTGTGCCCTAGACGATGTGCCAAGCATTACGATACCAGATGTAATTACGCAATGGCAAAGAACGTGTGTTTTTGCAGGTGGACACAGATCAACACGCTTCAGCAGCATTTCTCTCGTTTGTACTTTTCAGTACTTGGTCTTCCGGCGAGGCAGCTCCTTTACCATTTCGTGTCACTGTAGGGCTCCCATATTTGCAGATAAGTCCCATACAGTAGAGTCCCGGTGAACTTACTTTGGGACAGATGATCCCGAATGTAGATATCTGGACGTGATTTCCAGTTCCAACTGTTACCGTATCACCGATGAAAACGTCACAGGAACCTCATTCCTAACTGCGGTACTAGAGCTATCAGTAATCGTTGCTGGAACAATAAGGTTCAGACTAAAATAGAAGGCCTAAGCGTGTATTTGTGCACCTGTTAGTGCGTTTAATACAAATCCTTCCATCAATGTGTCGATAAACTCTACCCTTGCTTGTTTGTGAATGAGGTCAAAATTTGCTGACGCTAGTTAAAAGACTACAGCGCTGATTTTATAAATGTGTTTTAGAGTGATAGCTTGTCATAAAATTTTAATTATTCCCTCCAACAAATAGTTTCATGTATAATTTTTTCCTTCTTTC
Organism: Schistocerca americana; assembly: GCF_021461395.2. NCBI lineage: Eukaryota > Metazoa > Arthropoda > Insecta > Orthoptera > Acrididae > Schistocerca > Schistocerca americana. The sequence continues at coordinate 203,215,633 of NC_060127.1, forward strand.
CATGAACACGTCCGCAGTCCGGGTAAAAATCCCTGTACCACAGGACCACAGCGATAGAGGAGACAAGAGGAAAACGGGCAGTCTGTTGACGAAGTGCAGCCCCGTTTTGTTCAGCTGTAGGGCAACAGCGCTGAAGTAGTCCACGGGTGGACGTGCAGCGTCACGTGATACACTGTTTAGGTGCCACAGGTGTTTCCATTGTGGCCATAAGGGTGTGTTTATACCGCCACCTCGTTGCTCTCTGCTCACTGGCAGGGCCAGGTGATGGAGAACCAAACCTACCGTGTCTCAGCAGGCCATCTAACCTGCACCACCGCCGCTCGCCCCACGGCCCACTACGATCGTCGAAAGGGGCCCCATTCTGCTTCTTTCCGCCATTTTGCCGATCGGTTCGGTACGCGACCGAACAGTCTTGTTTTCGAAACAGAGCCCCAACATAATTCAGTAAGCATTTCGAAAGCGATGCCGAACGGTCCTAGCGAACCGAAACGCTGTTGTCAGTTCTCCTCGCGCCAACCAATCAAAAGCAATCTGCCTAGATTCGCGCATGCCACTGCAGCGCCACAGCAGCACGGAGTGGCTGTCAGCCCACACAGGCACGTCATTCTTCACAGTACCGAGAAGTGTGCTTAGAGTACGTAATGGCCGGCTGCCGTGGCCGAGCGGTTCTAGGTGCTTCAATCCGGAACCGCGCTGCTGCTACGATCGCAGGTTCGATTCCTTCCTCGGGCGTGATTGTGTGTGATGTCCTTAGGTTAGTTAGGCTTAAGTAGGTAAGTCTAGGGGACTGATGACCTCAGATGTTGTCCCATAATGGTTAGAGCCATTTGAACCATTTAGAGTGCGTAATACTGTTCCAATTTCGCTGTCCAAGGGCTTCCATGAATGCATGATAACGGTAGAACATTGACTGTGTTCTGGAAACTGTCGTAAATGTGTCATTTTATTCTCATTCACATCGACGTCTAGTTTTGGATTTTACGTTTCGGAATATGAGTTACGAATGGAGTGTAGTATCACGCTGTACAAGTACATCTATAGAAACACCCTAAAAATTCGTCATTTCTTCTGTTTTCCGTCATTCCTTAGTTGCTTCATAAATCGTGGAGGTACGTTCAGTCTATGAAACTAATTGAAGGCAGTTTGTTTACTGCAACACGCATTTCGTTTCCTTAATTCGTGATGATGCTTCACAAATAAAAATAGAAACACGTATGGGAATAAATTGCTTTCAATTAGTTGCATGGACGGAACACATCTCCACGAACCCAAAAAATTGTTTAAGAGAGTTTCAAAGAATAAGAAGATCCATAGAATGTGGTTGTAGCTCTCTCCTAGAGATCCAACTGATGACGTAGCCTACTTCAATATGTGATACATCAACGATTTGGTTCATAAAAACAAAATTTTAAAAAATCGTGTTTTCTAGCGCGTGTGGCGCGTGCAGCTCCAGAAGTTCGTTATAGTTTATAACACGCATGTGGTGAATCAATAGTTTCATGTATGATGATATAGTCTGAAAATATTGTGGTGGGAATCTTTCATTTCTGTCTACTGTTATTAAGGATTCGATCGCTGATAAAGACTTGTGACAAGCTAGAATATAAAGACGATTGCTGCTAGTTTCATTCGCAGTAATTCACGTTTTGCTCTTATATTCCTGTCTTAATTGCATAAAAATAACAGGTAATTTGAGAGAATATTGACCCACAACTTTTTTACGCTGCTGGCCATTAAAATTGCTACACCAAGAAGAAATGCAGATGATCAACGGGTATTCATTGGACAAATATATTATGAAACTTCCTGGCAGATTAAAACTGTGTGCCCGACAGAGACTCGAACTCTGGACCTTTGCCTCTCGCGGGCAAGTGCTCTACCATCTGAGCTACCGAAGCACGACTCACGCCCCATCCTCACAGCTTTACTTCTGCCAGTACCTCGTCTCCTACCTTCCAAACTTTACAGAAGCTCTCCTGCGAACCTTGCAGAACCAGCACTCCTGAAAGAAAAGAGACATGGCTTGGCCACAGCCTGGGGGATGTTTCCAGAATGAGATATTCACTCTGCAGCGGAGTGTGCGCTGATATGAAACTTCCTGCCAGATTAAAACTGTGTGCCCGACCGAGACTCGAACTCGGGACCTTTGCCTTTCGCGGGCAAGTGCTCTACCATCTGAGAGTGAAAATCTCATTCTGGAAACATCCCCCAGGCTGTGGCTAAGCCATGTCTCCGCTATATCCTTTCTTTCGGGAGTGCTAGTTCTGCAAGTTTCGCAGGAGAACTTCTGTAAAGTTTGGAAGGTAGGAGACGAGATACTGGCAGAAGTGAAGCTGTGAGTAGCGGCGTGAGTCGTGCTTGGGTAGCTCAGTTGGTAGAGCACTTGCCTGCGAAAGGCAAAGGTCCCGAGTTCGAGTCTCGGCCCAGCACACAGTTTTAATCTGCCAGGAAGTTTCAAGTGCATTAGCTGTATCAGGCCAATCCAGAAGACTTCCTTAGTTACTTAATTACCATCGGCAAGCGCTCGGTGTAACACTACGACCACGAAACAAAGAAGCAAACCAACCAATGGAAACATGTGGAATCACCACAGCTGAAGAAGGTGAAGACCAAACCAGCACCGGGTGAGATGATGCTGACAGGAGGACCATCAGACCCTGTTACAGATTTCGATGAGACTCAGGTGTGTTGTAGAGAGACATGTCCTCAGTCTCTGGCTAGCTGCGCGGAGTGGCCGCGCGGTTAGAGTCGCCGTATCATGGATGGCGCGGCCCCTTCTGCCGGGGGTTCGAGTCCTCCCTCGGTCATGGGCGTGTGTGTTGTCCATAGCGTTAAGTTCGTTTAAGTAGTGTGTAAGTCTAGGCGCCGATGACCTCAGCAGTTTGGTCCCTTAGTAATTCACACACATTTGAACAGTCCCTGGCTAGCTGCTTTTCATGCGACTGCCCCTGGTTTCTGAGAAAACAGATGTTGAAGTTTTATGCGTACCTCCTACACTCAGCTGGCAGAAGCCTTGGGATTCCTCCTAACACCGCGTCAGACCTCCCTTTACCCAGCATAGCGCAGCAACCCGACGTGGCGCGGACTCAACACGCCTGAAACGCCTGGTTAAATCCGCAGGACAGAAAAGGTGGTTGGAATTGCGGAAAGGGGCCAAAAATGAGTGGCTGTCAGTTACACTCGAACAAATATAACTTTATTTAGTTGCCCAAACATTACAGCGCCAATTTCCGAGCTTAACTATCGACTGAATATGTCACACAATCTTATTTCTTAGGGGCACAACCACTTTAATTTTTAAAACGGCTGAAGGCCCATGATTCAAAACACAACTACAATAAATTTTTACAAGGCAGAAAGCCCAAGGCTTTATCCTTAAATATTTTCTTTTTTAAATGAGGCTGAAGGCTCAAACAATCTAAGACTTGACAAGTAAGGAATTTAAATTTCAAGACGGCTGATGGCCCATTTTTTAGAAACCCAACTAAAAGCATACAAATTCAAACCATCGGCTATAAGCCATTAAAATACAGAATCAAAACCAATAAGAAAAGGCAGTACAGCCAGCGGCGCTCAGAAGTTTCTGGGGGTCGGTCTGCACTTGAAATATTAACGTCCGCTTAGGGGAGACAGGTAGTCGGCCCAACTATGTTCGATCCGCCAGCAACCCAACCAAGAGACAGTCAACGGACAACGGACCCACCGACAAGACGACTTGCTTTCCCCCTGACGAGTACACAAGGAACTCCAAAGCCAAAACGTAAAAAGCGTAGCCGCCCACAACCAAGTATGCATACGCTGTCAAAACTACACACACGTGTTGGACAGTGACAACACGGTGAGGAAAGGACGCTGCCTGAATTTTACCTCACTGGACAGGGCAGGAAACCTGAACGCTAACGGCCACAAGGCAGGAAATTCTGCTGCTGCATTTGGACTTCAAATAACCAAAATACGGTTAAACTCCACCGGATGGTGGCCAAACTTTCGTCATCTCGAACACTCGCTATTGCTCACGGGAATACCCCCAACAGCCAACCACGAAAACCAACAGCACAATGTGAACAGACTGGCTTCGGTAATTAAATCACCACTCAACTTTGATGTCCTGAGTCGGTGAGCCACGAACCTCGTAGCAATCGGAACAGCCCCCACACACTCCGGCACTGCGTAGAGACCGCCAATGGGCCCGGCCCACTGCACCACACAGAGATTTCCTGGCTGATCCACACCAGCCGACCGACTGCCGCACACCGGCTAGCCGGAAACTGTAAGCAACAGAGCAGAGATAGTACAAGGTGCGAATATCGATACACGCCGCTGCTGCCACACGTAGAAAGAGGAAGAACCGCAGCATAACCGCGGGAAACCAAACGCAGAGCAACAGTCAAGGTTTAAATGAACGCATAAGCTGGGGCTCAAAGTGGTTGGACGTCCCCTGCACAGATATTGACCCAGGCTGCCTCTACAGCCGTCCATAATCACGAAAATGTTGCCGGTACAGGATTTCGTGCACGAACTGACCTCTCGATTAAGCCCCCTAAATGTTCAGTGGGATTCATGTCGGGTGATCTGAGAGATCAAATCATTTGCTCGAATTGTCCAGAATGTTCTTCAAAACAATCACGAACATATGTAGCCTGCTGACATGGCATATTGCCATCTATAAAACGTCCATCGTTGTTTGGGAAAAAAAGTCGACAAATGGCTACTAACGGTCTCTAAGAAGCCAAACATAACTATTTATAGTCAAGGATCGCTTCAGCCGGATCAGAGGAGCCAATCCATTGCGGAGCTACCGCCAGCTTGCATTGTGACTTGTTGACAACTTGCGTCCATGGCTTCGTGGGGTCTACACCGCACTCGAACCCTACCATCAGCTCCTATCAACTGAAATCGGGACTGGTCTGACCAGGCCACGGTTTCCCAGTCGTCTAGCGTCCAACCGATGTGGTCACGAGTCCAGGAGAGGCGCTGCAGGCGATGTCATGCTGTTAGCGGAGACATTCGTCGAACGTCACACTCTCGTTAATGCGATTATTTCACTCAGTGTTGCTTGTCTGTTAACACAGACAACTCTGCGCGAACATCGCAGCTCTCGGCCTTTCACTGAAACTCGTCGGTCATGGTGAGAAATAGTGTAGGACAGTTGGTATTCTCGGCACAGTGTGGCTCTCGCACTACGATTTCCGAAATGGACTGTACCTTGCGTCTGTCTCCAAACAGTTCAGTGTCTGTTACTTCCTGTCGTGCAGCCTTTCCACGTGAGTCAGCTGAGTACAAATGTCAGCTCCACCAGTGCACTGCTCTTCCACACCTTACGTACCACCTCCACCTGTACACGTGTATGTCGCTATCCCATGCTCACCTCTGTGTATGTATACCCTTAACGTTAGTCAGCCGGCTGGTGTCGCCGAGCGGTTCTAGGCGCTTCAGTCTGGAACCGCGCGACCGCAACGGTCGCAGGTTCGATTCCTGCCTCGGGAATGGATGTGTGTGATGTCCTTAGGTTAGTTAGGTTTAAGTAGTTCTAAGTTCTAGCGGACTGATGACCTCAGAAGTTGAGTCCCATAGTGCTCAGAGCCATTTGAACCATTTTGAACGTTAGTCACTCAACGACTGTGAGCGTAGTGTAGGAGCGAATGTTCATGGCCAAGGGTCCAAATCCTACCCGTGCTTTTTTTTAATTTTTTTATTTCATCATACACAATATCATTAAATTGTAAATATCATGCAAAATTATTCAGAAGTTGTAATTCTCGCTATAATAATTGCGTCAGTATATCAATCATTGCAGCAAACGTTCTTCAAATGTGTATTCTGTTTGTTGGTCGTTGTTCAAATGCCACGTATTTGGAGAACGTTTGCTTGATTCGTGGGGAGGGCGGACTGATCAGACAGTTTGTGACCAAATCTTTCTAGATGAAAGATGCACCGTAAAAACCTCACCCAAATGTATTCCACTTTGCCAATCCTGCGGCGTTTATTTTTACAGGCCAAAAATTGAAAATGCTTCGAAAATTCTAAAGACTAACAGAGAAATCGCTTCGAGGGAAGATGTCATAAAATACGTTATTTAATTCTGCATCATTTTAAAGCGCCTGCTCTAACCGTAATGACCAAATACGGGTGATTTGAATCGAAGTTGAACGAATAAAGAACGATCTTTCTTAATGTAAACAACCTGTGTTCTTGGGTACGGTTTTTGAAAAATCCGTGTGCCTAGCAATAGTTTTCACTAAATGTCCGTCGTGCACAACGAATTTGTGTTTCTACTGCTTCTATGACAAGCATTCTTCTAGCGGAGCAACCAATACTAGCAACAGCGAGTAAGACGATTCTGTTATCCATTCCAAAACAAACTGGATTCACTTCTGAAGGATAACTCATTTACTAACGGAGTTACTACGACGAAAATGGCTACTTTTGAATAATTTTGTATGAAATATACAGTTTAATGATGTTTTGTCAATTGTCTCCACTGCTAACCGGTACAATACGTGCCGGTCTGCGCAGTTCTGCTGGCCTTATGGGAGAATTCCACAAGAACTGCAGGAATCCTAGTCTGCTCGTGCGTAGTGACCTGCCAAGTTTGAACGTTGAAAGACTGAAGCCACGCCATCCAACCGTGCCTGATGCTATTGACGTAGACGCCAGCCAAGGATTTTAAACCTCTTGATGTATGGAAAGATCGGAGGGAAGGAGTAACAGATGAACACCTCCACAATCAGAACGGGCCATGGCCTGTGCAGATATGCTGTCCACAATTAGAAAATATTGTCTAATCCAGAATGTGACTGCGGAGCTCCATGCGAAACTCTTCGTCACACCATCAGTGACTGCAAGATTCGAACTTGTCACGGTGATGGACTCCTTGGTGGCAATACCAGATACTGTGCCGGCCGCGGTGGCCGAGCGGTTCTAGGCGCTTCAGTCCGGAACCGCGTTGCTGCTACGGTCGCAGGTTCGAATCCTGCCTCGGGCATGGATGTGTGTGATGTCCTCAGGTTAGTTAGGTTTAATTAGTTCTAAGTTCTAGGCGACTGATGACCTCAGAAGTTAAGTCCCATAGTGCTCAGAGCCATTTGAACCATTTTTTGAATGCGCCCGAGACCGCGCAGCTACCCCGCGTGGCCATTGGCGAAGTTGTGTCGCATTTAAGGGTGAGTGTTCAGAGGAGGACTGGCATCACCACCAGCTTTCACGGTCGCTGCGTGATGTTTTGATGACCACCCCTCCCACTGGGTCGGCAACTTTCCGCCCGCGCTCGCAGCTCTGAGAACGGGCGCACCGGATGTGCCCTCTGGGTACAGACGCAGCCGACCGGTGGGGCGTGGCTGCCCACATCCTCCAGCTGCCCCCCCCCCCCCCCCCGCCGCTTCCTGGTCGTTGTCGCCGCCCCAGACCAGACCGACAACTGTCCGCTCCCCTGGATCCAGTCAGGCGGGTGCGCAGAGAGATCTGCACGGGGCAGTTCCGGCGGACTGGTTGCGCTCGGTCCCCACTTCTCGCAGCGAGCGAGGTGGCGAGATGTGCTCAAAGTGCTGGACGCTCATTCCGGTCACCCATATTTAAGTTTTCCGTGATTTCCCTAAAAGAATCCGGGCAAATGGCGGTATGGTTCCTCTCAAAGGCGCGGCTGATTTCCTTCCCAATTCCTGAAGACATTCCGACTTGTGCTCCGTCTCTAATGACCTCGATGTCGACGGGACGTTAAATCCTAATCTCCCTTCCCTCCCTTCCACTTCTCGCAGACTGATATCAAATGCATAAGCGTAGTACAGGATCAGCACCCCTGCCGTTCTGTTTACACTGCAACACAAGCGCTCCAAGCGGCCATAAACCAAACTATTCTATGTATCAGATGAATGCAAATATTATCGTTTATACTGATTTGTAATGTGTCTCCTTTTTTTTCTAAATTCTGCGTATGTAGAGCAATACATTACCACTATAACAAAAAGAAGACATCACATTTAACATTTTCAGGTTTCGAAAGAACCCTGAGTGGTATTAACATCAGATTATGGTACTGTTACAGTTACGATTCTCTTGTAACATGCAGACATTTCGTGAAGATAAAGGCTTCTTTTAGGAGCACAAAATTCCTGGTAAATATTAGAAGCCACGACCTTTCTCCAAAAGATTACGCAGTAGGGTGACATTCTGTTCGCTACAGTTGGAACGAAATCAGTATATAAACGTCGCAGAACGGCGTTGATAAAAAGTCAAAAACATTACAACCTAACACACACAGAAATCCACTTTCACAATTGTTGCCCCATCAGAACCAGAAACATCGCTCACCGACAAATTATGCTGCATCACGATCTCTAATACAGACGTAGACCTACGAGTATTTAAAAAATGAAGTACTTAGACTAAGCAAAAATTATTCGTGTGCTGGATATGGACTGAAGTGTAAAACTGAACAAATCATTACACTCAGTGCACAATTATTACGTGAGAAGTCAATTACGTATTATACTACGAACAGACAGTTTCAGAAATACCACAGAAGGGAAGTGATGAAAGACAAGCATGGTTTAACAGATACTGCATCCAGATTCTTAAAAAAAAGACCCTTCTGCGTTATTTTTTTGTCAGATCAGGATGGCGCTGAAGGGAAAACGGGGAGCAACATGGAAATATTTCTTCCCCAATATATAGCTTACGTCACTACATTTATGAGTTCTCGCTCTGTTTAAATTTATTTTACGATCGTTCTTGTCTCTCGATATTTTACTAAAACCTCAAATGCTACGAAATAACAACTCTTTCATTAGAATGAAATTTTCACTCTACAGCGGAGTGTGCGCTGATACGAAACTTCCTGGCAGATTAAGGCTGTTGCTAAGCCATGTCTCCGCAATATCCTTTTCTTCAGGAGTGCTAGTGCTGCAAGGTTCGCAGGAGAGCTTCTGTAAAGTTTGGAAGGTGGGAGACGAGGTACTGGCAGAAGTAAAGCTGTGAAGACGAGGCGTGAGTCGTGCTTCGGTAGCTCAGTTAGGAGCCGGCACGGTATCTCAGCGTGTTCGGTCAGAGGGCTGGGTCCTCTCTGTAATAAAAAAAGATGAGTCAAGGAACCAACGATCAATTTGAACGGATGGCTTGTGACGTCTGCCCCGACCAAACGCAACAAACTATATCGAACAAAATGAGTAAAAAAAAAAAAAAAAAAAAGTTGGTAGAGCACTTGCCCGCGATAGGCGAAGGTCCCGAGTTCGATTCTCGGTCCGGCAACACAGTTTTAAGCTGCCAGGAAGTTTCAACTCTTTCGTTGTAAGTTACGAAGAAAAAGAATTAAGACCGCCAATGCAGATGACAGAGCTAGCTGTTTCGTAGAAAAGGTTTGTATCCTACGAGTGTGAGCTCTGTTGCCTCCGTGGATGATGGTTTCGCGCACTGGTTTCCATCCAAAGTTTATTTTTCTCCTGTATACATCACAATGATGTCGCCGGACAACGCTATCTATATATCTGCTTCTATAAGAAATTTTGGCACAGCCCAGTGCAGTGGTGGCTACTAGATTTTCATTTGTTGGAAAACAACTGATTTTCTTTTGCTTAATCAATATGAGTATGCACAGGAAAAATTTCTCAAATCTTTAAACTCAGATAAACGATTGGCAAAAGTTTTCTTCAGATTTTCGAGGGTTCCAGGAGAAAAATAAACTTCGGATGGAAACCCATGTCCGAAACCGTCATCCACTGAGGCAACAGAGCTCACACTCTCACACTCATAGGATACAAACCCTTTCTACTCAAACAGCTAGCTCTATCTTCTGCATTGGCGATCGTGGCAATCAGTTGCGATCACTGAATACCAAAGAAGATTGTGAGCCGGTTTCGGCTGCTGTCCGTCAGCATACAAAGTGGCGTTTGCTGTGAATGGGGTAGCCTAGCGACAGGCGCCACCTAGCTGTAGCGTCGTTGGAGGACGTTACGTTTCTGGGCACAGGTCCCCATCCTCGCTTTTTTCCTCGAGACGCCCCTCGAAGTTTATCGCAACATTTCTGGGACACTCTGTATAGATTGTGCCGCATGCTGGACTGTAAATTTCCGAGTGCACTGCACATTGCACATGGGCAGAAGCAGGGGACTATGTCGGCGTCTGCTAACACTGAAAGTTAAACTTATACTGGCCGAGCTCACTCCTCTTACAAAAATGGACTTTGTGCTTTTGTATTGTAACCTCCCAACAGAAAAATATTTATAATATTCACATTAAGTGTAACCTCCGAACAGAAAAAGCTCGTTTAAGTTCCCAATAAAAACATTTCTTTCCGATAATAAAATTTCTAACTTTAATCCGACCTTCCATTCAAGACTCACTGCATATCGAGATTGATGAATGCTGTGTCGATTCCCAACGTTTCGTCTCCGACTGCGGGAGACATCTTCAAGGGGGTCCGAAGCTCAATGGAAGGTCCAACACACCCACTGGCTCGCTAGTGACTGCCGCTAAATTCCGTGTCCGCGCGCTCCCACGCCGTGACGTGACGTCACGTGTTTTGAAAACGTCAGTGCAATTGGTCGCTGTTCGTCGCCGTCGATCGCCGTTGCCATCACCCAGTAGTGGGCGGGTGGTACACATCTTCTTTAACACCGGCATCCATATACCGTTTAATTTCACGCCCTCCTCCTTACGGTTGAAATTATTTGGGTGTTTAGCGATTTCGATTGCCTCCCTGTAGAGCCTTTCGTAATATCCGCTTGTGGCCGCTAGTACTTGCGTCTCCTCGAAACGAATATTGTGGTTCCCTGGCTGGAAAGCATGCTCCGCAACAGCTGATCGTTCCGTTTCTGCTCTTCTGCAATTTCCCTTATGCTCTTCCAAACGTTTAGAAACAGTTCTTTTAGTGGTACCCTCATAAACATAACCACAGCTGCATGGGATCCTATACACTCCAGCTTTTTCCAGTGGTTTGCGAGCGTCCTTGGCAGGCTTAAGGTATTCCTGTATCTTCCTGGTGGGCTTGTAAATTACGGTACTATTCCGTTTCGTCAAGATCCTCCCTATTCTTTCCGTTACATTTTTAACAAACGGCAGGAAAACCTTAGATTTTGCAGTAGCCTGTACGTCAGTATGATTTCTGCGTGGCTGCCTCAACGCACGTTTTATTTCGGCGGACGAATATCCGTTCTTCATTAGCGCATTGTGGAGATGTTCCATCTCAGCGTCGAGCAACTCAGGTTCACAAATATTTCTAGCTCTGTCCGCCAACGTCTTGATAACACCCCGCTTCTGTTGTGGGTGGTGGTTCGAATCCCGGTGCAAATAACGGTCCGTGTGCGTGGGTTTGCGGTATACTGAGTGGCCCAAACTACCATTTTCGTTTCTAAAAACAAGCACATCGAGGAAATGTAACTTGCCGTCTGCCTCCTCCTCCATTGTAAACTGAATTCTCGAGTTTATACTGTTCAGTTGTTCGTGGAACCGGCTTAGTTCAGCTTCGATGTGGTATCGCTGTTTACCATGGTTCCACTTAATGATGTATTGGAACAGCTGGATCAAATTTTTCCTGCCGATATTTCAGAACTGTTTAAGTGTTATTTGACGACCACATACTTCAAGTGGAATGAACAGTTTTACGAGCAAACGGATGGCGTGGCTATGGGAAGCCCCCTACGTCCCGTAATTGCAAACTTCTATATGGAGAAATTCGAAGAACAGGCCTTAGGTACTGCCAGCAAAAAACCAAATGTATGGTTCCGATACGTGGATGACACGTTTGTGCTGTGGAGACATGGTATGGAGGAACTAAGCCGGTTCCACAAACATCTGAACAGTGTAAACTCGAGAATCCAGTTTACAATGGAGGTGGAGGTAGACGGCAAGTTACATTTCCTCGATGTGCTTGTTTTTAGAAACCTGAGTTGCTCGACGCTGAGATGGAACATCTCCACAATGCGCTAATGAAGAACGGATATTCGTCCGCCGAAATAAAACGTGCGTTGAGGCAGCCACGCAGAAATCATACTGACGTACAGGCTACTGCAAAATCTAAGGTTTTCCTGCCGTTTGTTAAAAATGTAACGGAAAGAATAGGGAGGATCTTGACGAAACGGAATATTACCGTAATTTACAAGCCCACCAGGAAGATACAGGAATACCTTAAGCCTGCCAAGGACGCTCGCAAACCACTGGAAAAAGCTGGAGTGTATAGGATCCCATGCAGCTGTGGTTATGTTTATGTGGGTACCACTAAAAGAACTGTTTCTAAACGTTTGGAAGAGCATAAGGGAAATTGCAGAAGAGGAGAAACGGAACGATCAGCTGTTGCGGAGCATGCTTTCCAGCCAGGGAACCACAATATTCGTTTCGAGGAGACGCAAGTACTAGCGGCCACAAGCGGATATTACGAAAGGCTCTACAGGGAGGCAATCGAAATCGCTAAACACCCAAATAATTTCAACCGTAAGGAGGAGGGTGTGAAATTAAACGGCATATGGATGCCGGGCGGCGACGGACAGCGGCCAATTGCACTGACGTTTTCAAAACACGTGACGTCGCGCCGCGGCGTGGGGGCGCGCGGACACGGAATTTAGCGGCAGTCAGTAGCGAGCCAGTGGTGTGTTGGACCTTCCATCGACCTACGGACCCCCTTGAAGATGTCTCCCGCAATCGGAGACGAAACGTTGGGAATCGACACAGAATTCATCAACCGACCACGGCATAACAGCCCGGATAATTATAATGGACATGATATTTCCGGCCGTGAAAGTCTACGTTTTAGTATCATATCGAGATTAATAACTTTCGACGTCAGCAGTGCTGCTTCATGGCCCTGTGAAATCATCCTGATTAAACTCAAAAATTCTTACCTCATAATGATGTCGCCGTATAACGCTATCCATATATCTGCTCCTATAAGAAATTTTTGGCACAGCTCATTGCAAAGCTGGCCACTAGATTTTCATTATTATGAAAACAACTGATTTTCTTTTGCTTAACCAAGATAAGTGTGCACATGAAAAATTCGTAAAATCTTGAAACTCGGATAAATGACTGGCAAAAGTTTTCTTCAGGCAAAAGTTATTATTGAAACATTTCTGCAAGGAATTACATGGGACTTTAACATTACAATTGTGGTTAAATCAGTTGTGGCAATTAACATATACGCGCGGTAACAAAGAATATATATATATATATATATATATATATATATATATATATATATATATATATGTGTGTGTGTGTGTGTGTGTGTGTTTTACTTGATACTACATCGCTCAGGCACCGCCATCATTCTTCACGACCGGCCGAACACATGTCAACCGCTGCACCGTCCTGTCCGAACTCCAGAACTCAAGTGCTCTGTGCGACCTACATAATACGACTGCACTCTGCGAGCTACTAAACTCGACTTACTGCCAACACTGCTCTGACCTGCGATTCTGTTGTAGCACAGATATTCCATATCGCAGTCAGCGCGTGAGCAGTCCACCGAAATTACATCTCCTCAAGAGCGCTAGCGAATAGTAATGAACCCCTAATGAACCCCTTACAGTATCTTCTTAATTTTTATTCCGTTGTTTTCTTTGTTTTCCTGACACACTGAAAAGTTACACAAGATCGTGCTATTTCTTCCTATCAGTGTGCTCCTACAAGAGAGACTAAATACCTGAAAGCAAAAAGGATTTACGTTTTAGATAGAAAAATACTACGCAAAGGATAAAGCAGAAACGTGCTATTTACTGCTTTCTCGATATAGTAGGAAGCATTTGCAAGTGTGTATTTTCTCGAGTACAAAAATGTACATGTTCTTAAGAATTTGGATGACACCCTTCCTATTCTTCCAGTTCTCAGTAGTTTAAAGAATTTACCAAACGACCTTTGACAAGAACTTCCACTATGAATTCCACTTTTCTCATTAATAAAGTCTACAATCACTGCTTGTTGCTAAATTTTCTTACTTACTCGTGTATATAGTCTTTCAGAAGTTCACTTTCACCGTCCGAATGCAAACTGCACGGCAGACGGCTGTCACAATACATGCAATTTTGGCGCTGACTTGTGAACGAGAACTACCACCCGAAACTGGCGAGACAGTGCAGAAATAAACGGCAGGGACGCTGCAGTAGACTCAGAATTGAGAAAAGAAGATCGATCGTGTAAAAGCGACTTAACGGTTCAGTTTTTACCGATTGAGGTACGGGACACTCAAAACAACAGTTAGAGGGAAAACATAATTATGTGAAAAAAGAAGTGTAGCCTGTAATGACGGGAACACACGACACGTTCCAGAACCCTGCTGCCAGCGGGGTGGGTGGACCGCAGAGGCAGCAGCCGCCCCCGCGCCATCCATCACAGCCTCCGCCATCCACCCCCGGGCGCACCCCGCGTTTACCCAGCCATTAGCCGCAGACACCGGAGTTCTGTTTGCCGCCACTCTCCCTGGCATAAAACCTTCGCGAACCTAATTGAGTTTTCGACCCTACAAACTTCACTCGGCCATAAAAGCTGCCTCGGTGCTGAAGAGAACGCCTAAGACGAGACAATTGTCCTCCAAGATGTGGGACTAGGAAAGCACAGAACAAGAGAGCTTCCGTCTACTTTGTAAGAATACCAACATCACGAAACAAACATCTACACAATATGATCAAAAGTATCCGGACACCTCCAAAAACATACATTTCTCATATAAGTTGCATTGTGCTGCCACCTGCTGCCACGTACTCCACATCAGCGACTTCAGTAGTCGTCAGACATCGTGAGAGAGCAGAATGGGGCGCTCCGCGGAACTCACGGACTTCGAACGTCGTCGGCTGATTGTGTGTCACTTGTCTCATACGTCTGCGCGCGAGATTTCCACACTCCTAAACATCCCTAGGTCCACTGTTTCCGATTTAATAGTGAAGTGGAAATGCGAAGGGGCGCGTACAGCACAAAAGCGTACCGGCCGGCCTCGACTGTTGACTGACAGGGACCGCCGACAGTTGAAGAGGGTCGTAATGTGCAATGACATCTATCCAGACCGTCACACAGGAATTCCAAACTGCATCAGGATCCACTGCAAGTACGATGACAAATAGGCTGGGGGTGAGAAAACTCGGATTTCATGGTCGAGCGGCTGCTCATAAGCCAAACACCAAGCCAGTAAATGCCTCACTGATTTTACAGTCAGACATCGAATTCTTACAAACCAGCTGCTTCGAGGACAGCTGCGAGCCAGACGCCCTGTAGCGTCCATTCCACTGACCCCAAACCATAGCACTTCTGTGCTGTCACGTGACAGCTCATTGGAGGACAGTGTGGAGGTCTGTCGTGTTTTCTGATAAAAGCTGGTTCCGCTTTGGCTTTGATTAGCAGGAGGCCAGCTGATGCCCTGCAAGCAACCTGTTTGCATGCTGCACACATTCGACCTACAACTGGAGTTATGCTACGGGGAGCGATTTCGTACGACAGCAGGAGCACGCTCGGGGCTATCCTACGCACCCTGTCTACCAGTTTGTACGTTAATCTGGTTATTCGACCTGTTGTGCTGCCATTCGCGAACAACATTCCAGGGGGTATTTTCCAACAGGATAACGGTCGTCCAAATACCGCTCTTGTCTTCAGAATCACTCAGTCTATGTCCTTAGTGCTGCAGGTCCAGGAAAACTGTGAACTGCTCACTCTTGGTGGAGATAATGTGATGTATCTGAGGGTTCCTGGTCATGTCGGTCTGCCAGGAGACGAGGCTGCTGACGCTGCTGCCAAAGCTGCAGTCCTCGTACCTCAGCCCACGAGTGCCTACACTCCTCCGATGATCTCCGTGTTGCCGTCTGCCGAGAGGTGGTGACCCTTCGACAATGGGCCTCCCTTCACGGGAATAAGCTCCGGCTTGTTAAACACCTCCCAGCGGATTGGACGACCCCCTCTCGGCCCTCTCACCGGGAGGAGGTGATTCTAACTCGGCTGCTTATTGGGCACTGCCTTTTCAGCCATCGTCATTTGCTAAGTGGCGCTACCCCACCACTTTGTACACAATGCACTCAACTTTTAACTGTCTGCCCCTTCCTGATGGAATGTCCATTTTTTAACTTACGTTCCCGCTTGGGTTTGCCGTCTGAGTTATAGGCCGTTTTAGCAAATGACTGTCGACCGCGTCGTACTCTTTATCCACCAAAGCAAATTACCGAAGGCCGTTTACTTTTTAGTTTTGGATCTCCGTTTATGTGTGGTATCTTTCTTAGCCCTTTTTCCACGTGCCTATTTTTAGCTGTCTTCTACCGTGTCATTGGGACTGACGTGTAGCCGTTTTTTAACTCCTCTCTGTCTTCGTGTTCTATAGTTTTGACTTGGGCGAGTATGACCCCTAAAGCAAAACAAAACCAAACCAACCGCTTTTCTAACCCAACATGCACCACGGAGTGTCGAGATGTTGCCTTGCCCCGCTCCACCACCAGATCAGTCTCCAAGCGAGCACATACGGGACATCAATAGACGACAAACAACATTACGCGTCCCTCTATAGACCGACCGAGTGCAACAGGCATGGAAGTCCATCCCACAAACTGACATGCGGTATCTGTACAACACGATGCGTGCACGGTTGCATACTTCCATTCAGTATTCTGGCCTTTTTTTTTTCTTTATTGGATTTCGATTCCTCCCTCCCCCCCCCCTCCCCCCCCCTCTCTAGGGGAGGGGGGGGGCTGGGTTCAAAATGGTTCAAATGGCTCTGAGCACTATGGGACTTAACATCTGGGTCATCAGTCCCCTAGAACTTAGAACTACTTACACCTAACTAACCTAAGGACATCACACACATCCATGCCCGAGGCAAGATTAGAACCTGCGACCGTAGCGGTCGCGCGGTTCCAGACTGTAGCGCCTAGAACCGCTCGGCCACTCCGGCCGGCTGGGGGGCTGGGAGTAGCACGATACGCCGCTCTGCAGCCTACAGAAAAGTTAAAAATCAGTATCAGGAGGTATGAGAACAATAAAAGCAGGCGATAAAACAGTGACTGTTAAAAACTGAAACATAGAGAAAGATGCGAAGAATATATAAAAACAAACGGTTGGTGATGTTGATTAGCCGGCCGGTGTGGCCGTGCGGTTCTAGGCGCTTCAGTCTGGAACCGCGTGACCGCTACGGTCGCAGGTTTGAATCCTGCCTCGGGCATGGACGTGTGTGATGTCCTTAGGTTAGTTAGGTTTAAGTAGTTCTAAGTTCTAGGGGACTGATGACCACAGCTGTTAAGTCCCATAGTGCTCAGAGCCATTTGAACCATTTTTTTATGTTGATTAAAACACATAGTAAATAGACAGGCATAATTTAAAACACAGCGACAGTCTGGTTTCTGTTCGCACGAGATAAAAATACAACGAGCGACAGTATGCGGCTGTTCGCAACACCTTCAGGGGACGGACAACACTGAACACTCACTTAAAAAACAGCAACAGAGAGGCGACATGGCGGCAGTCTGAGAAAGGCAAGTCGAGGGGTGAGCAAAAGGAGTCGGGGGAGAGAAGGGAGCCAGAGACAGGGTGGGTGGGGAAAAAACAGGAGGGGGAGGCAGCCCGGAGAAGGACAGAGGAACGGAGGGGGAGGTAACGATCAGAGTTGATAGGAGGGATAAATGGAGAGAGAGAGACGATAAAAAAATTCTGGTGGTTATGCTGGTTATTAATGTGCCAGCATTTTACCTTTGCAATGGCTTATCTCGCACTCACATTAACCCTCGGCCTTGCAATGTCACTTAGAGAAATGTATTCCCCAAATTTCATTACTCTGTATTATTTTTTGGTGTTGCGATCTGTTTCGGTCACTGTACATCGGTTCGAAACACCCTACGCCGTGCCTTGTGCAGTCATTTGACGACTATGTAAGGTTAGTTAAACGTAAACCGAACAACCGCCATAATACACATTCCGCGTTTCGACAGTGTCACTGCTGTGGTAGGGGAACAACATAGCGCCACCTCACAGGTGCAAGCAGCAGCAGGGTTATGACCTCGGCTGTTGGCGGACTGGTCTAATGTGTTCGTGCAGCAGTTGACGTGGAGGCAAGCAAAGAAGAGCAGAGGGGTCTGGTGGCTGAGGGTGGTAGAGTAGTCGTAAGTCCGCTGTGCGTGGTGAACACTGCGTGTCCCTGAGGTGTGTGCACGAATGGCAGAGGAGATTCTGGGAAGGGCGCACCTCACCCCAGGATGATCCGAGCCCTGGAAAGGCCCGGGGAGCCATTACCCCTGATGTGATGGGGCGCAATGACGATCTTACCTGTGGAGACCGACGAATCAGGGAGGATGGAATTCGTGTTCAGGTCGGCATTAGCCAAGGTTCCGTGCATGCCACCATCAAAGACCGCTTGCATTACCGCATAGTCTACGCACGGTGAATGCCGTATCACCTGACGAAAGGACGAAAGATGAACAGAATGACGTCTGCTGCAGTACCGCGCGGAAGGGATTGCTTTTCTGTCACATACAGTCACAGGGGACAACTTCGAAACCGAGGGCAAATGGCAAAGTCAGCATGGAAACACCCCACACGTCCCCTACCAAAGAATTCCAAAGCTGTGCAGAAGTTCTGGTAGTCAGGATGACCTTCATCTTCGATTGCACGAGCCCTCTGCTCGTCGAGTTGCTCAAGCGTGGATCCGCAGACAGTGCGCCACTATGAAGACACTATACAGAAAGTGCGGCGCGCCCTAAGTCTGACCACAAATCGTGTCGGCCGGGATCGTCATGTTGCACGACCACGCTCATCCCGACACTGCCAATCGATTTGGTTGTGAAACACTGCAAAATCCTCCGTACAGCCCGGACCTTCCACCGTCTGATTTTCACATCTTTGGCGACCCGAAGAAAGGCACGCATGGACGTCGCTTTCAATCGGACAAAGCCAGCCGCTGTGACCGACTGGTTCTAGGCGCTACAGTCCGGAATCGCGCTGCTGCTACGGTCGCAGGTTGGAATCCAGCCTCGGGCATGGATGTGTGTGATGTCCTTAGGTTAGTTAGGTTTAAGTAGTTCTAAGTCTAGGAGATTGATGACCTCAGATGTTAAGTTCAAATGGTTCAAATGGCTCTGAGCACTATGCGACTTAACTTCTGGCTCCAGACTGTAGCGCCTAGAACTGCACGGTTACTCCGGCCGGCAGATGTTAAGTCCCATAGTGCTTAAACCAATCGGACAGACAGCGCACGACTGGGTGCGGTTGTGGATCCGTCAGCAGTCGACCGTGTTCTCCAAAACAGGAATTGATAGTTTCGTCTCGCAGTGGGTGATTACTTTTGAGTGGAACCATTCCATGGTATCGTTGTGGTGGGTTGAGCTAAAACATTATGCAACGATTCTGCGTGTCATGGATCCGACAAGTCCTCGGTAGGACTCGAGATGTCCAGCACAAGATGTGTGTGCACATGTCACTCGAATTCACTCCTGATAGCATGCCATTGTGCTCCATTGGGTCCAGATAAGGCGTGTTAATTGACAAGAGATCAACGTCAGTTCACTGCCATGCTCCTCAACTATCATACCACAAAAAAATGGTTCAAATGGCTCTGAGCACTATGGGACTTAACAGCTGTGGTCATCAGTCCCCTAGAACTTAGAACTACTTAAACCTAACTAACCTAACGACATCACACACATCCATGCCCGAGACAGGATTCGAACCTGCGACCGTAGCAGTTGCGCGGTTCCGGACTGCGCGCCTAGAACCGCGAGACCACCGCGGCCGGCAACCATACCACAGTTCTGGACTTGAGAAAAGGACAGGAAAATACCATCGCGATCGACGATGACATCAAGTAGAGGAATACAGGTCATCCACAATGATGTTCATGTAACGCACGTCTGTCATGGTGCCGTGATTGCTTCCACAGGTGCCCCATGGCAAGCCAGGTGTATGGCCCCCATAGCCTGATACTGCCCCCACTGCGCTAAGTCTGTGGATCAGTGAATTTTTTGATCAGCATTTCGCCATGATGACAGCGCAACCGGACACAATCATCGACCTGGTGAACCAACAAACGTAATCCGTCTGACCAGGGGACACGTTTCCATTGATGTACGGTCCAGTCTCGATGATCCCCTGCCCACAGCAATTGTAATCTTTAACTATCCTTTATGAGGCATCTTTCTCCTACTTATTCTTCCTTCAAGTCTTACGTTTGTCTTGTAGTCCTTTCTACTTAGCTATTTTCCACTTAATGCAATCTCGTTTTTTACTTCTTTATTTTCTTTTATTTTTATACCTCGTTAGTCCCTTTCGGCTGCTTCACTTGCTACATTTTTACATTTCCTCCTCAAATTCAGCATCTCTTCTGCTATCTAACGATTTCTGCTTGTCTTTTTACCTATTCGATCCTGTGCTGCCTTCACTATTTCATCTCTCAAACCTGCCAATTAAAATGTAGTCCTCTTTCCTACTGTAGTCAATCCTTGCCTAATGCTTCTGAAACTCTGGTTCTTTCAATTTATCCAGGTCCCATCTCTTTGATTGCTTACCTATTTGCGATTTCTTCAGTTATAGTCTGCATTTCATAAGCAGTAAAGTACGGTTAAGTCCACATTTGTCCCTGAATACCTTGTTTCGAAATCTCTGTCTCACCCTTGCACAATCAGTGAAACTTTCTAGCGTCTCCAGGTGTCTGCCCCTATACAACCTTCTTAAATGATTCTTAAACTTTCGGTAGTTAAATTACACACTGTGCAAAATTCTACTAGGCTGTTTCCTCTTTCATTCCTTTCCCAAAGTACATGTTCTCCAACTATTTTTTCTTATCTTTCTTTTCCTGCTATCCATTTCCAGTCGCCTAGCAACAATTAAGTTTTCGTCTCCTTTATCTATCTCAATAATTTGTTTCATCTCATCATAAATTGTTTGAATCTCTTCATCAGCTGTGGGATGAGTTGGCATATAATCTTGTACGACTATGTTCTGTATTGGCTTCTTGTGTATACTGGCTACGATAATGCATTCATTGTGATGTTCATATTAGCTTCCCTGCGCACCTATTTTCTTATTCGTTTTTAGACCTACTTCTTCATTGCCTCTATTTGATTTTGTGTTGATTACCGTGTATTCACCTGACCAGAACTCCTGTTCTTCCTGCCATCGCACTTCCCTAATTCCTACTACATCTAGTTTCAATCTTTCAATTCCCGTTTTAAAGTTCTCTAGCCTATCTATCTGATTAAACCCCAATCCTTAGAATGAGAGTTTTCTTTTTTCCGATGACGACATCCTCCTCAGTAGCCCCCGCCCGGCTATTATTTCCTTCCTAATCTGCGAAAAGTTTTTTTTTTTAACTAACAAAATTTTCGATCTATTCGTGAACCTTGTTAGACATGCGTTAGCAACATATTTTCTTTCGAAGGAGTTGATGTTTCTTTAGAAGGGTTTATGAAAGTCTGCAATCAAAACCTCAACCTAGTTTCTTCTGTTCATGGCACTGATGATATCACGAGTGAAGAAAACCGAGTTTTGGTTGATCGACGTTTTCGGAGACATGCTGATTTTGATGGAGCAAGGGATTTTGGTCCAAAGATGTCATATGTAATTCATCGGACAGCTTCGTTTCTTCTGATCTTTGTCCGTGTCCAGCACTCTTTCATTCTCACACATTGCAACTGTCTTTGCTCTTCTATGACGATTTTGCCCTGGGTCTAATTCTGTCCTATGACAACCTGATTATTGTATTTGAAAGTCGCCATGTTGTAAATCCTTTTTTTCATATATTCCCATTTCTCCTCGATCCCTTTGAACCTCTTTGATCCAATGTACTTTGGTTCTCTTGTTCACACTAAACTGCATTATTTCGTGTCCCGACCCCGACTGGTCCATTCTAAGGATGTGTTCGAAGAACATGTTCCTTCTTTTTTCTGATAGTGTCTTTCTCCCTATCTAGGTATACAGTTTCTGCTTTACTCATCTTCTGTCATAATCATTTCCCGTTCTTCGTGGCTCTAATGACATTCTTCGAATCCTCCGTTTCGCAAGTTCGACCCTAATTCCGTTGGTAGGTTTTTTTCAGATCTTCTGTTGCGTATAAGACTTCAGAGCGGAACAGCATCCCATAATGTCTCAATTTCGCAATAAATAAAAAAAAGCCGTGTGACTAGGGCCTCCCGTCGGGTAGACCGTTCGCAGGGTGCAAGTCTTTCGATTTGACGCCACGTCGGCGACCTGCGCGTCGATGGGGATGAAATGATAATGATTAGGACAGCACAACACCCACTCTCTGAGCGGAGAAAATCTCCGACCCAGCCGGAAATCGAACCCGGGCCCTGAGGATTGACAGTCTCTCGCGCTGAGCACTTTTTTTTTTTTCGTTGTGTTTGGGGTCGTTGAGGACGTCGCAAGACATCCTGTTCAAGTTCGGTGGTTGATCCTTCCACTCAGTTTTTTATTACAGAGGCCAACCGGCGCTCTGACCGGACACGCTGAGCTACCGTGCCGGCATTTTCTCACTTTGTTCGTTTTCGTTCATTGCATCTGCTCACGGCGGACGTCGTAAGCCATCCGTTTAAGTTCGTCGTTGATCGATTAACTCAGATTTTTTTTTTTTTTTTTTCATTACAGAGGGCAGCTAACCCTCTGGCGGAACACGCTGAACTACCGTGCCGGCACCACTCTGCTACCAGAGGCGGACAATTTCGCATTGAGTGAAATATATTTATTTCTGTAAATGTTCATAGTTACTTTTCATACACCTTCGGTAGAGGTTGGACATAGGGTCGACAGCACACTCTGTAAAAAATATCTGTTACGAAACTTCAACAAAGAACAGCTGGAGGGGTAAAGGATGACAGACATGGATGGCATCGACAAGGTTATGGAGGACGGGCGATTAAACGATGGAGGCAAGAACAGTACGAGGGCCGTTAAATAAGTAATGCTCCACATTTTTTTAAAAGGCCATTAATATACATAGACAAACGCCCTTGTTTGTGCTGCACATTTGATGTCTGTTCTGTGAGCCGTTGAAGTTTCGAACCTTTGTGGCAGATAGCAGAGCCGTAGTAAAGCGTCAAAATGGCGTCTACATACGACTCACGTTAAAAGCAGCGTGCTGTTATTGAATTCTTGTGTGCAGAAAAAGAAACAATGATGAACATCCATAAACGTTTGTGTGCTGCGTATGGCCACGTTTGTGTGCAGCGTATGGCCTTGATGCTGTTGATAGGAGCACAGATGGGCGATGGGTAAAGAAAGTTACAGAGGAAAAGCAGAAACAGAGCTCCATGATCAGCCACGCTCGGGACGTCCTGTCACAGCTGCTGCTCCAGACACGCTGAATCGTGCGGATGCCATTATTCGTGGCGACTGGCGCATCAAATGTCGACAATTGGTTCTACAGATGTCGGTCAGCATTGAAGTGCGTCTGCAATGATGGAGACTCTAGGATATTCAAAGAGGTGCTCACAATGGGTCCAACGAATGCTCACAGCGGACCACAAGATTCAAAGAAAGGCCATTTCTTCTGAATTGTTGGTGCGTTTTGAGACCGGCGGAGAAGCCTTTCTGTCACGAATCGTAGCAAGGGAACGATACTAGGAGAGAATAATTCACACCTTTGAAAACGCTGGAGAATATAACGTGATTGAAGATCACTGGAAAAGGCTAAAAGAAGACAGTGTAGATAGCAGCAAGCGAGATACTTGGGAACAGCGCAATGCAAACAAGAAGATCGTGGTTCGATATCGAATATGAAAAAGTAACAAATGAAAAAGATGAAGCATACAGGACACATTACAACCACAATGTACCAGGAGGATGGAAGAATATAAAGGAAAATGGAGAATTTAAAAAAGGACCCATCAAAGAAAAAAGTAGTAGCTAATGAAGGCAAATGTTGAAAGAGGAGGAAATTAGAGTTTAGCGTCCCGTTGACAACGAGGTCATTAGAGATGGAGCGCAAGCTCGGGTTAGGGAAGGATGGGGGAGGAAATCGGCCGTGCCCTTTCAAAGGAACCATCCCGGCATTTTCCTGAAACGATTTAGGGAAATCACGGAAAATCTAACTCAGGATGGCCGGACGCGGATTTGAGTGAGCTTCTGAGAAGGGCAAACGAGGCAAGAAAATTTTATAAAGAGGCGAATAAAACACAGAAACATTCAGGGGCAGAATAAGTTTAATAAAAGATGAGAAGGCAAAATTATAAGAGAAAAGGAGATATGCGAGAGGTAGTGTCGCTACTTTGATAAACTCCTTAATCCGACACCAATTGTACCAAGGGACCCAACAGAAATATAGGAGGAAGAAGAGGACCCAGATAACAGTGTGGACTCACGAAACTTAGGTGAGAATGGCATGAGGAAATTAAAGAACAATAAGGCCGCAGGAGCGGACGGCATTCCGGCAGAAATTTTCAAGCAAGGAGGCTCTGAATTGGAAAGATACATCCTGAAACTGGTTAATCTAATGTGTGAGGAAGACAAGATGGAATGTGGTAACTATATGGGGATCACTCTTCTTAATCTGGGATATTAAATCCTCTCTAGCATACTGTACGATCGATTCTTCCCAATAGTACAGAGGGAAACGGAGGCGTATCAATGTCGATTTCTCTCTGGTAAGTCAACTATCGACTAGATATTTGCCCTAATGGGAAAAAAACTAAAGAATATAGGTTCGGACAGTATCATCGTTTTATAGGTTTTACAGCTGCGTACGATAGTACAGACAGCAATCGCATCAAGTTCTAGATGAATTGGGCATAAAAAAAAAAAAAAATTATATCGATAGTAAGAATGTCAATGAGAAGAACCCAAGGTAGGATGAAAACTGGGGGAATGTTGTCCAATAATTTGGATACTAAAAATGGAGTGCCTTGCAGGTCATGCGCTGACACGCCTCCTACTCAACGCCGCATTGGAGAAGGTGGTGAGAGAAGCAAATACGTCGAATACGGGAACGATTTTTCATAAATTTGTGCAGATACTGGCCTATGCGGTCGACATTGACATAGCAGCAAGAACTCTGACGGCAATGGAAGAGACGTTCATCGCAGTTGAACAGACTGGCAGGAATATAGCACTAAATACCAGTGAGCAGAAAACAAAATACCTAGCTGCTGGGAAAGCGCACAGGGAGAACACGCCAGTCGAGATAACGATGGGAACTTACACCTTTGAAGGAGTCGATCACTTCGGGTACCTGGGATCGATTGTACCAGTCTAAATGATAATATTATCTTGGAACTCTTCCATTTGGTCCGCGTTTGCGTAGAAAAATAGTAATATCACAAATTGACTCCGTCTTGATGCAAACACCGAGTTATTTCTTTATTTCTTTATTATCCCAACCTAGTTTCGGCGACAAATGTCACCATCATCAGTGGTTTTTTTAATCTTATTTACTGTATGCTACAGCATGTTTTAAGCTATCATTGGCGCTGCTTGTGACATATTTTCTGTGCTCTCTTTCTGTTGTCGTCTTTCTATACTTAGCGAACATCATGTCATGTTCGTTGGATGGTGCGTAGCTGCTTTTTACACAGAAAAACAAAACTTTTGCACTTTATATCTGATCCATAATATCCCAGAAACAAAGTGCAAAAGTTTTGTTTTTCTGTGTAAAAAGCAGCTACACACCATCCAACGAACATGACATGATGTTCGCTAAGTATAGAAAGGCGGCAACAGAAAGAGAGCACAGAAAATATGTCACAAGCAGCGCCAATAATAGCTTAAAACATGCTGTAGCAAACAATAAATAAGATTAAAAAAACCACTGATGATGGTGACATTTGTCGCCGAAACTAGGTTGGGATAATAAAGAAATAAACAAATAACACGGTGTTAGCATCAAGGCGGACTCAATTTGTAATATTACTATAAGTCTGAATGATACCTCCTATGAAATAAAGCAGAAACTAAGTACATTCAATAAAGCTTATGTCGCCTTAACGAAGCTTCTGCCTTCAAGGCTAATGACTAGGACCACAAAACGAAACAACTATAAAACACAGATCAGACCACTGCTGACATACGCCTCTGAAACCTGGGCTCTGATAGCAAAGTATGCTGTGTTGCTGGATGCATCCGAGAGGACACTCATGAGAATAATCGGCCCAGTTTGCGAAAAGGAAAGATGGTGCAGATAAACCGTGACTTGCACTCCATCTATAAAGATCAGCCCTTAAGAGGAATTTGGAAATCATCTAGGCTGAGCTGGGCTGACACGGATGAATAATAGTGAAATATCAAAAAAAGATTTTATAAGGAAATCCAAGTGAACGGAGAGGACTGTTCGACCGAAAACTAGATGGTTCAAATGGCTCTGAGCACTATGGGACTTAACATCTCAGGTCAGCAGTCCCTAGAACTTAGAACTACTTAAACCTAACTAACCTAAGGACATCACACACACCCATGCCCGAGGCAGGATTCGAACCTGCGACCGTAGCGGCCGCGCGGTTCCAGACTGACGAGCTTAGAACCGCTCGGCCACCAGCGGCCGGCGAAAACTAGATGGAAGGACGGAGTTACGGAAGAAATTCGGAAGGTGGGTAACAGGATGCAAACGTAAACAAATCTGTAAAAAGAAAATAAATGGAAAATAAACAAACACATATTGTTAAAAAATTGTATTAGAGGAAACAAGTACATCTGAGCATCTAAATAAAGATGCAAATGAAACCAAAAACGAAATAGTTGGAAAAAGAAACAAAAGGAAATATTTAAATTTCCTTTCCAGTGGGCCCGCAGTTTACATGAAGATGATGAACATTTTGTTTTAAGTAGAGTTTTTTGCTGCACCATTTTATTTTTTATCTGTAGTGGTACAAGTTGCATGACGAGCTCGTGTAGCAGTATACCTGTACTTAAAATGAAGTGTTATAAGTTATGTAGGAAAACAGAGCAACAATGATACTGGAAACCACGACTTAATGAAGCATACTTCATCTGTGCAATCTGTAGGCTTCGCTATGATTACATTCCTGTATCCATTCATAGTGAAAGAATTTGGCTCTTGCACACAGTTTAAGACTTTTACGGAGAGAAAAACTTTAAGAATAAAGGTGCAAAGAACTACACATAAATTAAATTCCAAATTTCAGGTCGTGTTTGGCCAATATCTTGAAATAAAAATATTCTCCCCGGCCGGGAATCGAACCCGGGTCTCCCGCGTGACAGGCTGGGATACTAACCACTATACTACCGAGGACTGCGAGACTCCGACTCACCTAAATAGAGCTACATGAGAACAACTCTGCATTTAGTTCATATACTACAGACATCCAGGAGAAATAAGGCGATTACAAACAGTAAGTATAGTGCACACATTTTTAACTTGTTTGCTTTTTAAATGGGGTTGCAGTGTGCAGGTCAAGCAAGTGCCGCAATGGAGAAGAGTAATGCAGGGGAAACATGTTTTGTAGCAAGTGTGTACCGTCAGTGTGAGTAGTTAGCTTTCTTATCTGAGAAGGAGTTGTGGGTAGTAGCACTTGCGATGCACCACATATTTCTTTGCCATTCACTCTAAAACACACACACACACACACAAACTAACTAAATATCATTCATGTTTCATCATTTTGAAAATAAAAATGGTCCAAGAAAAGTTATCATTCCACAGTTTAGTTACGTGCTAAAGCTGGTTATATTGTGGGGCAGGGGGAGAAGGGCCACAAATGGCGGGAGGGAGGGGGGGAGGAGGGGGGAGGTACCAGTTAATCTCTGATTGCACTCACGGATAATGGTCTAAGAAAGATTGTGAACTGTTGTGAATTGGCAGGAGCCAATTCACGGGGTTTGGAGGAAGCCGAAAGGCACGCGTTTAAGCTCACGCAGGCTGGCGTGAGGTCTGGAACAGGTAAAGTAATTATACTATCAAGAAAAGAACGTAGCTGCTGGAATACTTAACTTTAATCCATAATTGGTGAACATCGGTCTGACTGTACATGCATCCCCATGATAAATAACAAATGATAATGGCGCCTTCCTAGGTCGTAGCAAATGACGTAGCTGAAGGCTATGCTAACTATCGTCTCGGCAAATGAGAGCGTATTTTGTCAGTGAACCATCGCTAGCAAAGTCGGCTGTACAACTGGGCGAGTGCTAGGACGTCTCTCTAGAACTGCCGTGTGGTGGCGCTCGGTCTGCAATCACTGACAGTGGCGACACGCGGGTCCGACGTATACTACCGGACCGCGGCCGATTTAAAGGCTACCACCTAGCAAGTGTGGTGTCTGGCGGCGACACCACATGAACCACTGTTTTAGACCTTTATAGTTACAGGTAATGTTATTTGATGTGATATATTGCACACTTGTCACAGTAATGCCAAGAGTAAAGTGTGGATTTACTGACGAAATTAAAGCTGAGTTTCCACATCTGAAATTGGAACAGCAAAGCGAGATATTATCCTGCAAGTTTATTTTTATTGACAACACAAACAATAAAAAACGTTGCTCGATTAGTAATGCAAGGTATTTTGATGTTTTTAGTGTAAGTTTTGGCAAGAAGGTACGATAATCTTCATAGTCGTAGCATAAACCAAGTTTTCTAAGACAAAACTGTTATATAAACAGAGTATTAACGAAGGTTTGCACAAAACGTCCTAGTTCGTGGGAAGTCTGGTCACCCAAGGCTGCTACTATATTTACAGTGTAAAGCACAAGCTATTTTATTCATGTGTATAAGTTCTAATGAGAATGCAAAATTTTGGTAGCATGCTTTTCCGAACGTACCGAGAATAACACCAGTTTTTCCCTATTACAGGGTCAAGAGTGGAATTACGAACACTGATACGAAGTTATTCAAGAAGCTGCCATCTAAAATGAAGCAAGAAACTAGAAATCCTTGCCAGTCGCAAAGAACACATATCACACCAAGTTAGCCACTCCTAGAAATTACCCTTTATCAAGAGTCACAGATTGAAAATTCGTGTTAGCTATACGATGAGCAGCGGCGTTCATCATGAATATGCATCACAAATACTATACGCGAAATATACGGTCTCTAAGCGGGGATTCTGGGAATGATTGTAAGTGGTTCTGCATAGTTCCCTGCACCACAGAACATAACACAGTAGGAAATAATGAAAACGAATGTCACAGAAAAGGAATGATTGATAGGGAGGGTGGATAAAGATACGACTGGGAAATGGCATGTATTGGTTACCATTTAAATGTTAGAGCTATCGAAGTAGAAAGAAGTAAAGATAAGGAAGAAAATAGTGTTATAGAATTATAGGGACTGTAAACTGAAATAATTAAGGGAAAGAAACATACATAGATTACAATTTTTTCTTTTTTTCGTGGCTGCGCTTTAGTAACGGTGCACGTGAAAACATAATAGGATTGGAAAACAGGAGCCAACCACTTGCAGAATTAAAGGTTTAACTATTTGCTATAGTTTCGACAAAAATAAATTTGAGTTCTTCACAAGTAAAATGGACCTATTGAACAAATTATTACAAAATAGTTACAAATGACAACCAGAAAAGGAACCAAATTTGATAAACAATAATCATATAAATTTGCATAAGAGCTAGTAAAATCAGATACTGAGAAACGGATGTCAAAGCCATAAGGCTCTTATCTAGTACAATGTCCATATCAACAGTTAAAATACATCAATGAAAGTAGTAGCTCCGATACTGTAGGGCTTTGACTTAAAACTTTAAAATAAAACACCGCGACATTAGCTCCAGCAGACATTTAGTGTGACGCATACAGGGCTAGCGACATAAGCTGTCTCACTTATCTGTGCAAGCAAGGGTGATAGGAAGCTACCACAGACGGCGCTCACTCCGCAAATGAGCTGCGCAGAGCACCCAATGCCTGAAGCAGCAAATAAAATGGTTAACAGCTAAAATTAAAACAGAGTACAACTAATGTAAAAACGAAAAGTGGGTTGGGGGGAATGGGCGTTAAAATCATATGGTGTGTAAAGAGCAAGCCGGCCAAGGTGTTGTTGTTATGATCTTCGGGCCAAAGGCTGGTTTGATGGAGCTCTGCTTGCAGCTCTATCTTGTGCAAGCTTCTTCATCTCCCAGTACCTACTGCAGCCTACATCCTTCTGAATCTGCTTAGTGTATTCATCTCTTGGTCTCCCTCTGTGAGTTTTTCCCTCCACGCTTCCCTCCAATACTAAATTGGTGATCCCTTAATGCCTCAGAACGTGTGAACAGTGCTAATTGTCTCCATGTACATGCAAACGGCAGCACGAGATGAAATTGTCCAGTATATGGGAAGAACCAAATAATAGTATATTAAGACAATACACTTCGCAAATCGTGTTAGCATAAAATAAAAAAGGCATAAATATGTACAGCAGTATTAATCAACAGGTAACTAGCATGAAAAGAAAGACGAAAGACGCTTGTAAAAAGGAATTTAACGGACTAAAATAATATGCGTATTCACATACAGACACATGTAAACAGGCAAAATACGGCGCTGCTGTGGGCAACGCCTACATGAGACACCAACTGTGTGGCGCAGTTGTTAGGTCGGTTACTGCTGCTACAGTGGCAAGTTATCAAGATTTAAGAGACTCTGAGCGCGGTGTTATAGTCGGCTCACGAGCGATGCGATGCGACGCAACATCAAAGTAACGATAAAGTTGCGATTTTCCCGTACCACCAGTTCACGAGCGTACCGTGAATATCAGGAATCCGGTAAAACATCGAATCTCCGACATCGCTGTGACCGGAAAAAGATCCTGCAAGAACGGGGCCAACGACGACTGAAGAGAATCGTTCAAAGTGACAGAAGCGCAACCCTTCCGCAAATTACAGCAGATTTCAATGCTGGGCCATCAACATGAGTCTGCGTATGAACCATTGAATGAAACATCGTCGATATGGGCCTTCGGAGCCGAAGTCCCCCTCGTGTACCCTTGACGACTGGACGACACAAAGCTTTACGCCTCGCCTGGGCCCGTCAGCACTGACGCTGGACTGTTGATGACTGGAAGCGTGTTGCCTGGTCGGACGAGTCTCGTTTCAAAGTGTATCGAGCGGGTGGACGGGTATGGAGACAACCTCATGAGTCCATGGACTCTACATGTCAGCAGGGGACTGTTCAAGCTGGTGAAGGCTCTGTAATGATGTGCGGTTTGTGCAGTTGGAATGATATGGAACCGCTGATACCTCTAGATACGACTCTGACAGGTAACTCGTACAGAAGCACCCTGTCTGACCACCTGCATCCATTCATCCGACGGACTTCAGCAATTCCACCAGGACGATGCGACACCCCACACGTCCAGAACTGCTACAGAGTGGCTCCAGGAACACTCTTCCGAGCTTCAACACTTCTGATGGCCACCAAACTGCCCAGACATCACTGGGCATACGTGGGAAGCCTTGCAAACTACTGTTCAGAAGACTTCTGCACCCTCTCTTACTCTTGCGGATTTATTGACAGCCCTGCAGGACTGAAGGTGTCTGTTCCTTCCAGAGCTACATCAGACATTTGTCGAGTCCATGTCTCGCGTTGTGCGACTTCCGCGTGTTCGCGGGGGACCTCCACGATATTAAGCAGGTGTACCAGTTTCTTTGCCTCTTATGGGTACACTTCCACATGTCCTCCGTTTGTTGTCAATAGAACGTCTAGGTGACACTCAGTTTCTCTCCATCTCTTTGCAACTTCTGTTCTGTCACCGACAGTACGGCATCTCGCAGTCGTGCCGTTTCACTTGCTGAAACATTATCCTTAGTTGAAACTCCTCTAATGTAAAGATCCAATATGTCCAGATAATCGTAGGCTCAGTGAAATGTAATGGTCCAGTAACTGCGTTGTGCGTAAGGCCCTCCTCCCCTCCCCCTCCCCCCCCCCCCCCCCCCCCCATCCACATACATTCACATTCGGACTGCCTTTTATCTGCTGTACCACGATATGTGGCTTCTCCGACACCCGCATTCCGACATCATGCATGTTTTTTTCCTCAGAGATATGAAAAGTCGCCTCATTGGAAAAACAAAATTCAATAACGTAGTCATTGCTAGCGTCGATTCGTTTCAGCATGCTCCCTGCAAACTCAGCGGGTCCGGGTGTAGCACCTGGCTGCAAACCTTGCTCGAGTTTCACTCTGTATTCATGCAAATGCAGCGGTTTGTGCAAAATGTTCACCATAACGCTCTGAGGCATGCCAGTTTCTCCGAAAACACGACTCTTTGATTTCCGCGGACTGTGGCGAAATGCTTCTACACCCTACTTCGTCACCAACACTGGCAGTGTCTTAAACTTTTCATATCATCCTTTGATCCTCTTCGCATCTGAAGCATCTCCAGCACTTGCGAACTTAGCTTAACTGTAATCGGCGACCGTACTTCATGAAACCACGAAACTCGTTACTCTTTCTCCCGAATGGACACCATTGTGACAGCAGCAGTCCTACATCAAGCTACTTGTAACGAGAGAGAGAGAGAGGGAAAAAATCTAATGTTGTCAGAGCACATTCAGAACAGTATCCATAGAGACTTCATGATTTAAAGTACCGTTTCCGAAAAATCGCAGAGACATGTGGAAACGTAAGCGTTTGCTTAAAAAAATCATAGTTGCTTAGAAATAATTTTCTGTGATCAGGGAATGCCTTTATAGTCACTCTGTATTTTGCTCTGCACAAAATAACTCGACTGCTCACCGTGCTATATCATGTCAAAAACCTTCACGATGTTAACAAAAAAGTTACTTGTTTTTTTTTTTCATTTGGCTTCTGAAGAGGAACTCGTACAGCTACAGTCATACAAATAGGTTTTGTTTGTCATAAAATAATATTTGCTACTGCCAGTAGGATTTCTCAGAATTTATTTTCCGCATGACGCGTTTCAGGAGATAACTGCCATTACCGAGTTAAGTCTTCCGGGATCTGTGGTAGTTCTAAGCGTAGTGTTTGCGATGCGTTATTCCGCCTGAGACGTCATCAAAAAATTTCGAAGTCACAGAAGGTCACACAACGCAAACACCAAGATTAGAAATGTCACGGGACGCGGAAAAGTCATTTGATAATGGGAATCATTTCCCTAACTCCGGGGCGCGAAAAATAAACGAAGAAAAATCGTGACTGGCAGCAGAAAACGTTATTTTATAACAAACAAGAACATGGTTTCCACTCTCGCTGTCTTTCTACAACAGTTTCATAATGGATAACACCACTTCTGGCATATTCCTAAATCAACACACATAACGTAAATGCATAAACAGAATTTACGCCTACCAACCCACTTATGTTACCTGTTTCGTACACGCATGTGTATACACACACACACACACACACACACACACACACACACACACACACACAGAAGTCCGCGCGCTTTTTATCCAATCTTTATCAGCGTCAATTTGGTATTTACAGAAAACCTACCACCACAGATGTCAGTATTGGCAACTCATCTTGCCACCCCCGCCAACAAAAAATGGCATATTTCAGAACGATGCTACACCGAATTAAAAAAGTACCAATGAGTGACACAGACCAACAAAATGAAATCAATATAATTAAAACAGTTCCTCCTATTAATGGATATAAACCCTCAATAATAGAAAAACTCCACAACAAAATGCAGACGAAAACCACAGATCCACTTCACAGTAGTCACGTCAAGCCAAATCAGTGTGCCACAGAAGCCAAACCTAAATATGCTACTCTCCCATACATAGGCCCACTTTCATACCAAATAGTAAACTTATTTAAAAAGAAGAAAAATACCACAATCAGCTTTTCCACAAATAATAAATTACAACAAAAAGTAATCCATGATGTAAATACCTCCAAGAGTCCCTGCCATAAATCAGGAATATACAAACTCAAATGCATTACATGCCCAAAATTCTACATTGGACAGACAGGCAGAAGTTTTGAAATTAGATACAAACAACATATTGATGCTTTAAGACTTGGTAACTTGAACAAATCAGCATTTGCAGCCCATATTACTGAAGAAAACCATTCAGTGGGAAACTTTGAGGACAACTTAAGAATTTAACATCTAGCAGAAAAAGGAGCCACTATGAATATATCAGAAGAATTAGAAATACACACACACAAAAACAGCACCCCAGACTATATCGTTAACGAACAAACAGAGTTAGCTAACACCCCTTTCCTGAAAAATTTCCAAAAATTACTTTCCAACCTCCAAAGCAAATAATATTAGTGCACCTATCTGCAGATCAAGTAGCAAATTTATATGTTACTATAATTCTCATGATGCTAAATGTAATTAAATAATATACTATTTTACCTATAAAGTAATATATATATATATATATATATATATATATATATATATATATATAACTTTATAATTAATTTAACAATATCAACTCAAAAATTCAATGTCTCTGTACTAGTGTAAAAGGCATTACAGTTGCGTAAATGAATAAATGATCCTTTCCAAACATGGGATATCATCGTCAAATGTTACGATATATCATAGCATCTGTGATCCTCATATGTTTGTAAGCTCTTTGTATGTATCAAAATATGTGGTGCGTGGTAGAAATCTTCTCAGTGACAAATCTAAAGTGTTCAGTAACAACAATTTACGTGTGCAACAATAAGAATGCAGTGGGAATGTATTTACATCTGTTGGACGAATGTTATGAAAACAAATACTCCAAAGCGACGTTTCACGTAAGTGACATGCAACGAAAATCTGTAACGCAACCATCTGTGTGTAGCGTGTTTATAATTATGTATTATTTATATTTTAGGACAATTAATCTGTAAAAAAACACACCACATGTCATAAAGAAAGCGTATTAACCGTCTGAGGATGAATCACAACGATTCGAAACCGGTAACGGTATCTTTGAATAAAGGAACTGAAAGTAAATTTGTGGCTGGTTGCTGTCCTAACACCATCAACATTTATCAGCGTCGACTGGAACAGCATAACGCAGGTGTATCGCATACAAAAGTGACGACAACTTCAATTGAAACTGAACGTTACAGGCGCCATACGCCGTCACAGAGGCTCCACCTTGCTTCAGCTCGAGAGCAAGTGCGGGAAGCTCAAATAGGTGGATCGAGCTGACCGTCTTCTCTTTTAGAAATTTTTGATAAATATGGTTTCAGAAACCTCTAGAAATTTTCGTTTTTGTGAGTGCTTCAGACAAATTAGAAAAGCAAATTCTAGGTTTTTAAAAATCTACAACTACCTCTGAGTGCATAGGACCAAGACGAACGATTCCGCAATTGTGAACCAAGCGCGTAGGCTGGAACATAAAATACTGGCAACACTGCTGTGGAGACACTATGCAATGGAATCTACTATTGTCGCTGATAGCACACGTTGTTGACATACCTGCCTTACCTCCGAGCAAATGGACTCGCCCGTCCCACGTCACCGGCGTGCGCACAGTCGAGGGAAACACAGCCACTTGTGAGCGAGCGGTCTAACGTAGCGGTGTCACTATGTTTTC
The DNA here is from genome assembly GCF_021461395.2 of Schistocerca americana. Lineage (NCBI taxonomy): Eukaryota > Metazoa > Arthropoda > Insecta > Orthoptera > Acrididae > Schistocerca > Schistocerca americana. Next base: position 203,250,960 of record NC_060127.1, read on the forward strand.
TAAACAGGAACAACGGAGTTGGATCAAGACTGGATGTGCCAGAGGTCGTACTGCACCACACCGTCATCAAGGTCTTCAAGAGGCGTGCCGGGAATCGGCATTGCGTACAGAACAGTCACACGTATACTGTCCCTTTTGAAATATTCAAGGCGATATATTTGAAGTAAATAATAATAGGACTCTGAATAATATTATACGGACATAAACGATAAATTAATTATGAAAATGTACAGGGTGTTTCAAAAATGACCGGTATATTTGAAACGGCAATAAAAACTAAACGAGCAGCGATAGAAATACACCGTTTGTTGCAATATGCTTGGGACAACAGTACATTTTCAGGCAGACAAACTTTCGAAATTACAGTAGTTACAATTTTCAACAACAGATGGCGCTGCGGTCTGGAAAACTCTATAGTACGATATTTTCCACATATCCACCATGCGTAGCAATAATATGGCGTAGTCTCTGAATGAAATTACCCGAAACCTTTGACAACGTGTCTGGCGGAATGGCTTCACATGCAGATGAGATGTACTGCTTCAGCTGTTCAATTGTTTCTGGATTCTGGCGGTACACCTGGTCTTTCAAGTGTCCCCACAGAAAGAAGTCACAGGGGTTCATGTCTGGCGAATAGGGAGGCCAATCCACGCCGCCTGCTGTATGTTTCGGATAGCCCAAAGCAATCACACGATCATCGAAATATTCATTCAGGAAATTAAAGACGTCGGCCGTGCGATGTGGCCGGGCACCATCTTGCATAAACCACGAGGTGTTCGCAGTGTCGTCTAAGGCAGTTTGTACCGTCACAAATTCACGAAGAATGTCCAGATAGCGTGATGCAGTAATCGTTTCGGATCTGAAAAATGGGCCAATGATTCCTTTGGAAGAAATGGCGGCCCAGACAAGTACTTTTTGAGGATGCAGGGACGATGGGACTGCAACGTGGGGGTTTTCGGTTCCCCATATGCGCCAGTTCTGTTTATTGACGAAGCCGTCCAGGTAAAAATAAGCTTCGTCAGTAAACCAAATGCTGCCCACATGCATATCGCCGTCATCAATCCTGTGCGCTATATCGTTAGCGAATGTCTCTCGTGCAGCAATGGTAGTGGCGCTGAGGGGTTGCCGCGTTTGAATTTTGTATGGATAGAGGTGTAAACTCTGGCGCATGAGACGATACGTGGACGTTGGCGTCATTTGGACCGCAGCTGCAACACGGCGAACGGAAACCCGAGGCCGCTGTTGGATCACCTGCTGCACTAGCTGCGCGTTGCCCTCTGTGGTTGCCGTATGCGGTCCCCCTACCTTTCCAGCACGTTCATCCGTCACGTTCCCAGTCCGTTGAAATTTTTCAAACAGATCCTTTATTGTATCGCTTTTCGGTCCTTTGGTTACATTAAACCTCCGTTGAAAACTTCGTCTTGTTGCAACAACACTGTGTTCTAGGCGGTGGAATTCCAACACCAGAAAAATCCTCTGTTCTAAGGAATAAACCATGTTGTCTACAGCACACTTGCACGTTGTGAACAGCACACGCTTACAGTAGAAAGACGACGTACAGAATGGCGCACCCACAGACTGCGTTGTCTTCTATATCTTTCACATCACTTGCAGCGCCATCTGTTGTTGAAAATTGTAACTACTGTAATTTCGAAAGTTTGTCTGCCTGAAAATGTACTGTTGTCCCAAGCATATTGCAACAAACGGTGTATTTCTATCGCTGCTCGTTTAGTTTTTATTGCCATTTCAAATATACCGGTCATTTTTGAAACACCCTGTATAAAATTAGCTTCAAAGAAAGACTATATCGATTGCAATGTAATAAAAAGACATTATTTATATTAGGTGAGATCGTAGAGCATAACGTTCTCGAAACGAACATTATTATCTTTGTTATTATATATAAGAGAAAAAAGATATTTAAAATCACTTCGAGTCAGATCATTTCTTCTGCTGTATGTAAGGTACGCTTGTTATTGTAAAGAGATAGCTTTTGTTTTATTTGTTCTCGTACGTAGCGAATAATTCAAGTGTGTATTCTGCACTAGTGGAAATATATTTACAAAAAGTGAGTGCATTGTGTTACTTAAAGAACCCATGCAAACAATTCTTCCTGAATTAATAATTGCAAGAAGTTATTTAGCATTTTTTTCAGTCTCTGCGAAGCGAGCAGCGGTAATCTTTGACTGGCATCAATTTGCCGCCATTACGCGGCGTATTTAAATTTATTTTTTTGTGTAACTATCACCACAGCCGGAGCAGAAAGAATCATTTACAGTTATTTAATTAACTAAAATGCAAAGCGTCACTAATTTTATTCCGTCAAAAATGCATACATTCAAAGATACGATTTATTCTAGGTCAGTGAACTTAGCCGTTAGTGGACAGTGATCGACGCCATACGATTCGTGAGATCACCCACGAAACACGCTTAGCGCATAAGACTGTTCCTCAAGGAACGCCTGGGCCGGCCGGAGTGGCCGAGCGGTTCTAGGCGCTAGTCTGAAACCGCGCGACCACTACGGTCGCAGGTTCGAATCCTGCCTCGGGCATGGATGTGTGATGATGCCCTTGGGTTAGTTAGGTTTAAGTAGTTCTAAGTTCTAGGGGACTGATGACCTTAGAAGTTAAGTCCCATGGTGCTCAGAGCCATTTGAACCATTTTTTGATGACACGACATGTGACTTGGTGCCGGTAGATGATAAAGAAGTTTTCTAAGGGACAATCTCAGTGTGTGAGGGGTGACGAGACTTGGCTGTACTATTATGACATGTCGACTGAGACACACAACAAAGTTTGGGTCTTTGAAGGTGACGACACACCCGTAGCTGTCAGCTAATACTGAGCAATAAAAAGAAAATAAAAGCTCAGAGCTTTAAACATGGCTGCTTGTTTCAGAGACCGTTTATAAATTAAAGTTTGACTAAATAAGCACTAGGTCTCAATTTTTAGTCGTTTTGACCAGGTCTCAAAACTTCTAAGACTGTCTTCATGAGAATTTAAATGTTTAAAGTGGCGTATAACATAATTACAAATATATGGGAAAAGACAAATTTTTTTATACAAAAGTGTAAGTACTGACTAACAGTACAAGAAAGAGACAGTACTTACATGTCACATATAAAATAGATAACAAGCCGGAAGGGAATTAGTCACAAAAATTTTAAAAAGAATATATGAAAGGCGACCCACTACGGGCTGCACATACCTATAAAGCCACAGGTAGCGGCGAGACTGAGGCGCCCGCATTTAGCAAGTGCGGCGGTCAGGTGAACATTACACCAAGAGTGCCATCTGGTAGCCGTAAATATAAGTAAGCTACTTCACTTTTAAATATAGACAGCTGAATGTTAGAATGAACGGTATTTAGTACATGAACCCACAGGCAAGGTTTTATATGACAACAGTAGACATTGTAACATTTTGCTTATGTAAAAGCGTAGAAATGCAGGGTTTCCGAAAAGACTTTCCCTGATTACATAAATTGATAACTAAGGCTAAAAGTAAGATACAAACTTGTGTCAAATTGTTTACAACTATCAAAGTTTTTTTCTGTTTTAGGTTCGCAGTACGTAAGTAGTGGATGAGGTGCAGTGCCCAAGACGCCATGTTAACCAATCAGGAGAAGGCACAGTGTGTCCTGTGGTACCATGAGACACGATCACCAACCACAGTGCAGAGACACTTCCAGACAACATTTGGAAGGAATCCACCTGATGTCAAGAGTATTAAAGCCTGGTATGAGAAGTTCAAGAACACAGGATCGGTTGCTGACCTTCCGAGGTCTGGTCGACCAAGAACCTCAGCAGACAGGGTGGAAGCTGTAAGGCAGTCTTTTCTGCGAAGTCCGAAGAAATCGGTGCGCAGGGCCTCACGTGACTTACAGATGCCAAAAAGCTCTCTCCATGACATTTTACACAAACGTTTATTGTTTCGTGCATACAAAGTGCAAATCGTTCAGGCCTTGTTGCCCAATGACAGTACACGTCGATATGACTTTGCGGTCGAAATGCTATCACGTATTGAGGACGATGATGGTTATCTCAGACGAATTGTCTTTTCCGACGAAGAGACCTTTTTTGCCATTGGAGTAGTGAATCGCCATAATGTACGCATTTTGGGTTCACAACCCCCTGGCGAGGTCACGGAGTGCACCAGAGGCAGTCCAAAGGTGAAAGTTTGGTGCGCGCTATTGCACGATCGAATTATCGGGCCATTCTTCTTCGCTGAGGCTACCATCACATTTGCAGTGTATCTGGACATGTTGCAGCTGTATGCTGTTCCTCAGCTGCTGCAGTATCACCCCGATGTCTTGTTTCAGCAAGACGGTGCACCGCCTTATTGGGGTTTGGACGTCCGTGCCTATCTCGATATGACCTTTCCTGGGCGACGGATTGGATGTGACGGGCCAACACTCTCCTGACATAACACCATTAGACTTCCTTTTATGGGGTTATGTCAAGATCTACCGAACACGTGTACCATATCTCGAAAACCTGCGGCAACGGTTAATCACAGTCGTTGAATCGATCCCTCCAGTGACGGTGACTAATGTGTGGACGGATATTGAATATCGCCTAGATCTGCTACGTGCTACCAAGGGTGCTCATGTGGAAGTTTACTGATGTGTGAAAAAAACTTTGATAGTCTGTAAACAATTTGACACAAGTTTCATTGATTATGCTACCTGTAGAAGAATCATGGACCTTGCCGTTGGTGGGGAGGCTTGCGTGCCTCAGCGATACAGATGGCCGTACCGTAGGTGCAACCACAACGGAGGGGTATCTGTTGAGAGGCCAGACAAACATGTGGTTCCTGAAGAGGGGCAGCAGCCTTTTCAGTAGTTGCAGGGGCAACAGTCTGGATGACTGACTGATATGGCCTTGTAACACTAACCAAAACGGCCTTGCTGTGCTGGTACTGCGAACGGCTGAAAGCAAGGGGAAACTACAGCCGTAATTTTTCCCGAGGACATACAGCTTTACTGTATGATTAAATGATGATGGCGTCCTCTTGGGTAAAATATTCCGGAGGTAAAATAGTCCCCCGTTCGGATCTCCGGGCGGGGACTACTCAAGAGGACGTCGTTATCAGGAGAAAGAAAACTGGCGTTCTACGGATCGGAGCGTGGAATGTCAGATCCCTTAATCGGGCAGGTAGGTTAGAAAATTTAAAAAGGGAAATGGATAGGTTAAAGTTAGATATAGTGGGAATTAGTGAAGTTCGGTGGCAGGAGGAACAAGACTTTTGGTCAGGTGATTACAGGGTTATAAATACAATATCAAATAGGGGTAATGCAGGAGTAGGTTTAATAATGAATAAAAAAATAAGAGTGCGGGTTAGCTACTACAAACAGCATAGTGAACGCATTATTGTGGCCAAGATAGACACAAAGCCCATGCCTACTACAGTAGTACAAGTTTATATGCCAACTAGCTCTGCAGATGATGAAGAAATAGATGAAATGTATGACGAGATAAAAGAAATTATTCAGGTAGTGAAGGGAGACGAAAATTTAATAGTCATGGGTGACTGGAATTCGTCAGTAGGAAAAGGGAGAGAAGGAAACATAGTAGGTGAATATGGATTGGGGGGAAGAAATGAAAGAGGAAGCCGCCTTGTAGAATTTTGCACAGAGCGTAACTTAATCATAGCTAACAACTGGTTCAAGAATCATAAAAGAAGGTTGTATACCTGGAAGAATCCTGGAGATACTAAAAGGTATCAGATAGATTATATAATGGTAAGACAGAGATTTAGGAACCAGGTTTTAAATTGTAAGACATTTCCAGGGGCAGATGTGGATTCTGACCACAATCTATTGGTTATGAACTGCAGATTAAAACTGAAGAAACTGCAAAAAGGTGGGAATTTAAGGAAATGGGACCTGGATATACTGAAAGAACCAGAGGTTGTAGAGAATTTCAGGGAGAGCGTAAGGGAACAATGGACAGGAATGGGGGAAGGAAATACAGTAGAAGAAGAATGGGTAGCTCTGAGGGATGAAGCAGTGAAGGCAGCAGACGATCAAGTAGGTAAAAAGACGAGGGCTAATAGAAATCCTTGGGTAACAGAAGAAATATTGAATTTAATTGATGAAAGGAGAAAATATAAAAATGCAGTAAATGAAGCAGGCAAAAAGGAATACAAACGTCTCAAAAATGAGATCGACAGGAAGTGCAAAATGGCTAAGCAGGGATGGCTAGAGGACAAGTGTAAGGATGTAGAGGCTTGTCTCACTAGGGGTAAGATAGATACTGCCTACAGGAAAATTAGAGAGACCTTTGGAGAGAAGAGAACCACTTGTATGAATATCAAGAGCTCAGATGGCAACCCAGTTCTAAGCAAAGAAGGGAAGACAGAAAGGTGGAAGGAGTATATAGAGGGTTTATACAAGGGCGATGCACTTGAGGACAATATTATGGAAATGGAAGAGGATCTAGATGAAGACGAAATGGGAGATAAGATACTGCGTGAAGAGTTTGACAGAGCACTGAAAGACCAGAGTCGAAACAAGGCCCCGGGAGTAGACAACATTCCATTAGAACTACTGATGGCCTTGGGAGAGCCAGTCATGACAAAACTCTACCATCTGGTGAGCAAGATGTATGAGACAGGCGAAATACCCTCAGACTTCAAGAAGAATATAATAATTCCAATCCCAAAGAAAGCAGGTGTTGACAGATGTGAAAATTACCGAACTATCAGTTTAATAAGTCACAGCTGCAAAATACTAACGCGAATTCTTTACAGACGAGTGGAAAAACTGGTAGAAGCGGACCTCGGGGAAGATCAGTTTGGATTCCGTAGAAATGTTGGAACACGTGAGGCAATACTAACCTTACGACTTATCTTAGAAGAAAGATTAAGAAAAGGCAAACCTACGTTTCTAGCATTTGTAGACTTAGAGAAAGCTTTTGACAATGTTAACTGGAATACTCTCTTTCAAATTCTGAAGGTGGCAGGTATAAAATACAGGGAGCGAAAGGCTATTTACAATTTGTACAGAAACCAGATGGCAGTTATAAGAGTCGTGGGGCATGAAAGGGAAGCAGTGGTTGGCAAAGGAGTGAGACAGGGTTGTAGCCTCTCCCCGATGTTATTCAATCTGTATATTGAGCAAGCAGTAAAGGAAACAAAAGAAAAAGTCGGAGTAAGTATTAAAATCCATGGAGAAGAAATAAAAACTTTGAGGTTCGCCGATGACATTGTAATTCTGTCAGAGACAGCAAAGGACTTGGAAGAGCAGTTGAACGGAATGGACAGTGTCTTGAAAGGAGGATATAAGATGAATATCAACGAAAGCAAAACGAGGATAATGGAATGTAGTCAAATTAAATCGGGTGATGCTGGGGAATTAGATTAGGAAATGAGGCACTTAAAGTAGTAGAGGAGTTTTGCTATTTAGGGAGTAAAATAACTGATGATGGTCGAAGTAGAGAGGATATAAAATGTAGGCTGGCAATGGCAAGGAAAGCGTTTCTGAAGAAGAGAAATTTGTTAACATCGAGTATAGATTTAAGTGTCAGGAAGTCGTTTCTGAAAGTATGTGTATGGAGTGTTGCCATGTATGGAAGTGAAACATGGACGATAACTAGTTTGGACAAGAAGAGAATAGAAGCTTTCGAAATGTGGTGCTACAGAAGAATGCTGAAGATAAGGTGGGTAGATCACGTAACTAATGAGGAGGTATTGAATAGGATTGGGGAGAAGAGGAGTTTGTGGCACAACTTGACAAGAAGAAGGGATCGGTTGGTAGGACATGTTTTGAGGCATCAAGGGATCACAAATTTAGCATTGGAGGGCAGCGTGGAGGGTAAAAATCGTAGAGGGAGACCAATAGATGAATACACTAAGCAGATTCAGAAGGATGTAGGTTGCAGTAACTACTGGGAGATGAAGAAGCTTGCACAGGATAGAGTAGCATGGAGAGCTGCATCAAACCAGTCTCAGGACTGAAGACCACAACAACAACAACAGCTCGATATATGCGAGCAGCCCGTAGTGGCTCGCGTTCCTTGCATTTTACTTTAAAATTGTGACTAAAGCTTTTTCGCTTGATATTTATTTTATGCGTGACGTATAAGTACTGCTTCTTTTTGTACTGTTAATCAGTTTTCAGTTCTCAAACTGTATTTCTATGCTTTTACATAAGCAAAATGTTACCATGTCTGCTGCTGTCATATATAACTTTGTCTGTGAGTTCATGGACTAAATACTGTTCATTCTAACATTCAGCAGTCTATATTTAAATGTGAAGTAGCCTACTTCTACTTACGGGTACCAGATGCCAATTTTGGTGTAATGTTCACCTGATCGCACTTGCTAAATGCTGGCGCCTCAGTATGCTGCTACCTGTGGCTTTATAGGTACGTGCAGCCCATAGTCCGGCTTGTTATTTATTTTATATGTGACATGTAAGTACCGTCTCTTTCTTGTACTGTTAGTCAGTACTTACAATTTTATGTAAAAAAATTTCTTTACCCATAAATTTGTAATTACGTTACAAGCCACTTTAGATATTTAAATTTTGATGAAGCTACTTCTTTCAAACTGTGGGGCGTGCTGTTCTGGACACACAGAAGACAGTCAGAGCTAAGTGGTGCACTGAGCAGTGCCTGCCCAAAGTCATGCAATCTTTGAAGAACTGCGACCGAAGTCAAGAATGGACACTCGGGGGTTCCTGCATCACAACGCGCCAGCTCGGCGCGCCAAAGCAGGCACCGAATATTTGCCGGGCACAGGACTGAAACATTGTGAGCACCCTCCTTACAGTCCAGGCCTTGCTCCTTGTGACTCTGCACCGTTCCCGGATGTGAAAATGAAGCTAAAAAATGCAGTTTTCAAGTGATGAGGACCTCCTGAGGACTTGGGACAACGAGTGTGCCTTACCCCCTACAGAAACCTGCGAGAAATGGTTCAGGGATTGGTTTCTGAGGATGGACAGGTGTATTCAATGAGGCGGAAATTACTTCGAAAAAATTAAATAAATAAAGCCGTACTGCAAAACTTCCCTAGTATTCGTTGTATTTTTCATATAATTAACGTATGTCATACTTATCTGTACACATGTTTCATCTGTATCTCTATATCTGTAGTGAATTTCACCCTAAAGTACTGCCTGAAACCTGAGGAGAATTGTCTGTATGGGTACGAAATATGAAAGAGATAATAGTCCAGCTTTTTAGGTTGAAAATGGAAGAAACTGGTTTTAGATTTGTAATGGGATAGGTAGGCCATGCCAGTTCTACATATTCGCTCGCAATTAGGATTTAGCCAGAGATGTTCAGCCAACTAGACTCAAGACAAGCCTGTCCAGCTTTTGTTGGGCTCTTGAACGGTGACGCAAAGAAAGCGCTACTGAGGCCCGTTCCAATCTAATAACGTAAGCACGAAGAACAAGTATAAAGAGGAAAAAGCGGATATGTCTTAAGGATATACAGACATGTAAGTTGGATGACAATAAATTCTTTGATCAGTCTCAGAATTTCTCGAAATTCATGGAACAAAAAAAATTAAAGGTGAAACTGTCTTTAAAAAGCTTTTGGCTATCACAACTGGACATCTTATTCCAAATCACATGATAATGAGCAACCACATGATAATGATTGAAACTGACAGAATACCAATGCCGGAAGGGTGTTCTCTTTCATAAACGCACAATGGACAAAGGAACGGAATAAACTGCAAACCGAAACTATCAGAAAGATGATGTTGTTACTGCGTAATTTAAAATTATCATGTCAAGAGTTCCATGAAATGATTTCCAAGAAAAATAACGTACTTGATTAAGTGGGTTTAAATGAGAAATTTTAATACTTAACGACACATGTTACTTCTTTAAAAATCTAAGTGAAATGACTAACGTTATTGAATATCTTTTAGGTTTCCGCTCCAGAAAAAACAGCTAATTGTTTACTTTTTTAAATGAAGAACATACAGTTTATTTTGACTTAAGATGGCTTTAGGATGAAAACTGCACAATTAACAACATCGAACATTTAGTTGCTATCATAATTGCCAGATTATGAGACTGTTTTTTGGTCGTTTTTTAGGTGAGGCGCTTTTAAGGGTTTCGTGCACGAACTGTCTTCTCGATTACGTCCCATAAACGTTCGATGGGATACATGTCGGGCGGTCTGCGTAATCAAATCATTGGCTCGAATTCTCCACTGCTCTTTAAAGCAATTGCAAAAAAATGTGGACCAGTGCCAATTCTATCGTTATTTAGGAGCTTGAAGTCCATGAATGGCTGCAAATAGCCTCCAACTAGTCGAACATTAGCATCTCAAATCAATGGTGAGTTTACTTGGACCACAAGACCCTGTCCGTTCCATACAAACACAGCCCACATCATTTTGGAGCCATCACCAGCTTGCACAGTGCCTTGTTGACAACTTGGGTCCATGTCCTCATGGGGTCTGCACCACACTCCAACCCTACCTTCAGCTCTAACCAACTGAACTCGGGACTCACCTGACCAGGCCACGGTTTTGCATCCGTCTAGTGTCCAGTCTGTATGTCACGAGCCCTGGAGAGGCGCTGCAGGCGGTGTCGTGCTGTTAGCAAAGGCAGTCGTGGCGGTCGGCTGCCGCCACAGCCCCGTTAACGCCAAATTTGGCCGCACTGTCCTAATGTATACGTTCGTCGTACGTCGCACATTGATTTGTGCTATAATTTCACTCACTGTTGCTTGTCTGTTGGCACTGGTAAGTCTATGCAGACGCCGCTGCTCTCGATCGTTAAGTGAAGGTCGTCGGCCACTACGTTGTCTGTGGTGAGAGGTGATGCGTGTAACTCGGAACTCTCGCCACACTCTTGACACTGTGCATCTGGGAGTATTGAATTCCCTAACGATTGCCGAAATGAAACGTCCCATGCGAATGCAATAAATAATTCGAGCTTCTCAAATGAAGAAATAACCTGTTGCAGTGTTATTTCCGCCCACGATCAGAACACTTTTGTCGAATTTTTCTACAGGTAATTACTAAGTATTAAATATGTAATGAAACTACTCCGCAGAATGCACTTCAACAGGTGATTTCTTTCGTCTGTCTTTCCTGGTAAATTCATATGGCGTCCGAAAATTACGAAGTCTCGACGGGAACTGACGTTTATTGCATATTACACGGCACAATATACTGCGCGAGCGACGACATTTTTTAGGCCCTGCAGCTTCCTCCGACATATTGCGCAAACCGTCAAAATCGCTCCCAAGATAGCGATACCAATAGCATTACGCAATGAATACTGAGCGTGTAAGAGCCTCGTGCGAAGTTATTGCGCAATATTGTGCACCCTTCATGGACAAAACTGGCAACAGCTCGCAATACCTCCAACATCCTGCTCCACCAGCAATATTTCGACCTTAGCACAATATTGCCGTGTATTGCAGCGACACTATTGCCGTGAAATACGATCCGTGTACAGTATAGACGTAGACGTGGATACGATTTGTGGAAACCACAGAAGCGGATATTGGAAGGGGATATGGATCCTGGTCGTACGGTTATTAAAAGCAGCGGCGCCGCCGAGGTGCTGGGGACAGCTGGCTGTACGCTGCGTGTAGAGGTCCGCCGCGCAGAGCGCCGCAGCTGCTGGGTGACGTCACGCGGCCTTGAACCCCACCAGGACAACCGCTATGTGGCGCGCAGATGCCGAGCCGGGACAGCCAGCCAGCCACATCTACTGCAGAACACAGCTGCCAGCCACGAATCACGACGCGCGCGCACCACGTATTCAGCGACCCTCACGCGCTCTATATTACTGACGCAGTAACAGTGCGTTTAAGGGGAGCCGGAGGTGGTCAAATCCAAAAAATTACGATTTTTTTTTTGCTACCGAAAATTAATTGGAACATTCCTCTTTAATGTAAACTTTGAATTATTGTTCTACTAGCCCTAGAAGTGGAGTTATTACCATTTTCCCCCACGCCTGCAGAGGAAATGGGCGGCCGCTGAATGCATCTCACACCCTCTCGTAACTTCGTGGCGAACTGCTTGGGATTTTCTCGGCCTGTTACGCATACAGAGCCTTATGTTACGCATACAGCGAGTGTGCAAGGGTTGGCTACATTGTTTTCTGTGACAAATGAAGCGCTAACAGCGCGGAACATCGTTTCTTTGCTGTTTACCGTTTCGGCTTCGAAGGCTCAAACAAACTTTGGGTTCAAGTAAGCTCAGTGATGGAAAGACAATAGGAGGGAGAGGCAGGCTTACTGATGAGGTGATTGAACGTCTACAGAGATACTATGGGTATGCTATAAGGCAAAATACTAGTAATCTTAGTGACATGCGAAAAGCAGTGTGGGCATTGTTCCTTCATACTGCCTCTTCCAATGAATACCCTCAAAACAGCCTGTGCCCAGAAGATTCCTGGTGCAAATATAATGCAAAAAAGGACTATGATCACAAACATGGTTTGCCAGCAGCTGTGATAAATGCAATAAAACCAATTTTTCATGACTTGACACAGCCAGAATTGTTACACAAATGTCTACACGGAAAGACGCAGAATCCTAATGAGAGCGTAAACAATTTGATTTGGAAAGTGATTCCTAAAAGGGTGTTTGTAAGCATAAAAACACTGCACTTTGGCATTTATGATGCAATAGCAACCTACAACCAAGGGAACAGTGTGAAGTGTGAAGTTCTGAAGGCATTAGGATTTACAGCTGGGGTCAACACTGTACGAGCACTAAGAAATATTGACAGAGGAAGGATAAGAGGAGCAGAAAGAAGAGAAAGGCATATCAAGTATGATGGAACAACAGGCCAGAAAAGAAGACAGAAGAGGAAGCTTTTGGATGATGATGAAGAAGAAGACCCCGGTAATCCATCCTATAGTGCAGGAATGTATTGAGAAACTTCGATAGCCATTTCCCGTAAATTAGAATTTTTCGAATATAAGGAACATTTTCTCAAAATCCACTCAAGCTAGAGAGATGAAATTTTTATACAGCACTCCTAGTGGTCAAACTTACATTGTAATACAGCCATTTGGCAATATGTTCAGTAGTTTCATTTCAGTTTAATTATAAAGCAATTATTTGTAAAAAAAAAATTGGGTCATTAATTACAAAAATAATTGGAAGGAAACTAGAAAAGATACTCCAAAATCCCTCTGTCATAACTGCAATACTAAACCACTCTACATGTAAAAAAAATTCAAATTTTTCTATTTGGTAGTTTACTCATAAATGTTCCTCAAACTTAGTGATTTTAACATGGGCAGCATAGGCACCTCCGGCTCCCCTTAAGTAAGAGGCCAAGAACGGTACAACATTGTTGTGCAGCATTTATGTCCGGCAAGCGTTCAGAACTCGGCCCTCATACCGAACATATAACATACAACATAGAACTCGGATAGCGACTGAGTTCCTTGGCTTGCACAACGCAAGCAGAACTCTACAGTACTAAAAGGCTGTAGGCCTCCGTAAACGACAATAGTTGCTTGTCAAATTCCCCCTTTTCTGTCGACGGGTTTGCCAAACAAGTTCGCAAACGTACCAACAGCGTTTGTCAAGTAAACATAATTTTTTAAGCATTATTTGTTCCTCTTGCGAAAGCATTTTGACACCAGTGGTAATGGCTACCAATCCAGACTTTAGCACTCTGTATAAAGAAGGAAAAGAAAACAAGACGCTTGTCCAAACAGTTTAAATTCAGAGAGAAATACGAGGGTCGTTGGATAAGTCTGGTAAAAAAGCAAGAAAAAATGCTTGTTTCATAAACAGCTAACCTTACTTCTAGACATAGTCTCTTTGGGGGCGATATATTTTTATTTATTTATTTATTTAACCTGATCAGATTAGGGCCATCAGGCCCTCTCTTACATCGGACCAGTATTCCACACATACAGCATTTCACACATCAGAGTAACATCATGAACATAGTTTAAATGAGAAAATTAGCTTACTCTAGTGACAATATGAATAAAGACTAGTGACTAAGACCTAATAAAGTAAATGCGGAAGCATTTTTACTACAGTTGCTATACATACATTGAAAGGTGGCTACACTGTGCCACTGCGCCAGAGAGTGCGCCAAAGAGTACTATTAAGCCGCCTCCACAGTGCCTGTTTAGAGTTCGTGGCAGTCAGTGCTTGTTGTGACATCGGAGAGGACAGTGTGTGTTAAGAACTCATAGAGACAGTGTGTGCGTGGGCAGAGCTCGTGGTTGTTGTGAAGTTGGAGCAAGATGTTGTAGTAAAGAGTGTAGTTCCATGTCCTATGCAGTTATTTGATGGGAGAGATAGCAGATGTTATTGTAATGAGTGCATTTCGTCAATATATATGAAGGTAAAATTTATAATGTTTTTTTTTTTTATTAATTGTCTATCTGAAATAATGTGTCACTACAGGTTCAGTCAACAAAGCATCTGGCTTGTGTTCTTGGATTAGAGTGGAATTCTGGTTTTCTTGCGTAATTATAGTTTTCTAATTTTCTTTTGTCACGTCTGTATAGTTGGTATTTAAAAATTCTTGTCTTGTTGGAAAAGAACCGTGCCAGATGCATACGTTGAGTCACACTCCCACATACAGAACAGTTACATTTGTGCTTGGATTTTGTAGGTTTTATAGTTGCTGGGGACTTAATTAATTAACTGTGTTTACGGAAATTTTCTTACATTGTTTGTTGCAGTCAGATAGCGAAATAATACTAGTCAGGGCCAACCGATTACGAGACACAGCGTAATCGGACATACAGCTATTAAAATCATTTTCATTAAATTTAAATAAGCCCCCATGCACGTGGCGACCCTGCCAGGATCGTCCCTTGGATTCTTCTGATTGTGAAAATTGTAGACTGTAGTATTGTTGCAGTAATTTGTAGTATAGTAATTGTAGTCTGTTTTGTATGTGTAGATTTGGTAATTGGCATTCTTCTAATGGTATTTTTCAAAATTTAATTTTTATTGCCTTGTATACGCGTTTGACAAATTAGTGCAATTATTTCAATTGTTCGATTGATCGTGTCTGAAGGAAACATCTAGTGTGAATAGTATTGTTGGAGATAAGGAGTCATTGTGTGTGATTTTCGAACAGTGACGAATTTTTTTATGTTTTGTAAATGATTACGCGGTCGATGAAACAGGCAAAATTGATGAATAGTCAGAATAACGAAATTGTTAACATGGCGAACTCGCCAACAGAGGAAAACAGTATGATGGATAATGAGGTGGAAAACAATGTGATAAGTCGGGAAAATAGTCCGGAACCATTTCAAAATTTTTCTCAATCAGAAAATTTACAGAATCTGAGATTAACGACAGAAGACTCTGAAATAGTATCGAACACAGGTAGCCTTACAGCTGTGACGAAGGAAGTTAGTTTTGCGGGAGATGTTAGGGGCGAAAGGAATTTCGAACAAGTTAATATGGAGCAGTTGATGAGTGTAATATTAAATTTTCAATCTGAATTAAAAACACAGATAGGAACAATGGAAACACAGATGGGAACTTTGCGATCTGAAATTAAAACTGATATGGGAACAATGGAAACTCGGTTAGGATCTGAATTTAAAACAGAGATTGGAACAATTAAAACAGAGATGGGAACTTTGGAAACACGGTTAGATTCAAGAATAGGGACATGTTTCAAAAATATGAAAGATGAATTAAAGAAAGAAATCAGGGAAGAAGTACAACCGATTCTGAATTCTCACAATAATAGATTAATTGCAGTAGAAATCAGACAAAGGGAACAGGATAGAGAACAGGAAGAAAGAGATCGCGTGATAGTACAGAATTTTTCAGAGTTAAATTTACAACGTGCAAAGGATAAGAAAGAAATATTTGAAAGAATCGAGGAATCCGTACCAAATGACAGAATAAATAATCTAACACAACAATATGAACAGCTAGCTACCAAATGTGACAATACTGAAACCCGAGTCGCGACACTTACGGAAGACGTAAATAAACAGAAAGAACAATTTGGTGACTTATCGGAAAGAGTGGAGGAAATTTCAGATAAACTGACAAATCTTAGTTTACATGGGGACAGAGATTCGGATGATACAGCTCCATTACCATTTTCAGAAACCGAAGAATACCAGAACATAAATAAGCATGTTGAAAATCAGGGAAAATTTAATGAACGCGTGAAAAGGGAATTTGAGGCATTACGAAAGCAAGTCAAGCTGATCGAAGGGGAAATTGTAGGAAAAGATAGCAGAAGAAATTTAGAATCACAGGTAGCAGAGGGGTTTGAAGAAAATAATTTGTTTCATTTACGGGATGCAACAAGAGAGCGCCAGGCGCGCGAACTTTACAATAATCGACATTCGGACCGGGACAGACGCGGTAGGTCTTTGTCGCCACGAGGCGAAAACTTTGATTATAAACACTTTTTGACTGTCCGGAAATTTAAGATCTTCCGCAATTCTAAGAATGACATACATCCATGTGCATGGCTAGATCAATTTATGTACGCACTTCCACCAAATTGGCCACTAAGTCACAAACTAGAATTCATGTGTGGATATTTAGAAAACGAACCGGCGACGCGGATGCGCGCACTCATTAGAGATTGCAATAATTTAAATGATTTTTATCATGCATTTCTATCGGCATATTGGTCCGAAAACACACAAGACAGAGTCAAACATAGTCTGATTATGCGGCGTAATTTTAAACAGTCTGAGTTCCGCACGCCGGCAGAGTACTTTGAAGACATGATTCGAAAGAATCAGTTTCTGTCCAACCCTTATAGCCCGACTGAATTAATTCGCATTTGTTTAACTAAGTTGCCACAATCCATAAGACAAATTGCTTTGGCCGGAAGATGTAAAGATGACATTGAGACTTTTAAGACTTTGTTGCAAGAACTGGAGTATGACAACGACGACGGGACCTCTTGTAACTTTTTCAGTAACAGTAATTACAATAGACTTTCAGAGAAAAGTGATAGTGGTCGGAACGGGCGTTATATGGGTAATTTTGAGAATGACAGACGTAACAGACACGACAATAGATACCAGCCCTATGACAATAACAGACGTTCTAACAGAAATTACACAGACAACTATAACAACGGTAATTCGTATCGGAATGATCAATCATACGGAAACAGTAATCGGTATCATCAGGACAGAAATTATTCAAACAGTAATAGAAATTCTTACTACAGAAATAATCAGGGTAGTAGATACAACAATAATTTCAGAAGTGACAGTCGAAATTACACAAGAAGTAGTTATGCAGACAGACCGGAAAACAGAAATTTTAATAACAGACACAACCAAGAATTTGCATCTAACAGACAGGAAGGACCTAATTGGCATCCTTCACGTGACAGAACTTCTGAGAGACAAGTGCAAATCATAGAAATGGATCCGCGAAATGACGCGAATACTCAAAGACGTGACGCAAACAATCGACAATGACTTGTAGCTTCGGCTTCTGGCAGCAATATAGACGGTTCAGAAAGTAATGACACTACGACTTTACACTACGTACGCCTGGAAGACATGAGAGACATTTTATTAGACGAAAAGGAAAATAATGTAGACGCATTTTTACACCCTGTTATTGAAGTATGTGTGGGTAAGAATAAGTTCACTGCAGTATTAGATTCTGGGAGCCCACTGAATGTCATTAGTGAATCAGTTTTTCGTATATGTGAAAGAACTATTGCCTGTCCTGTGTTACCTATTTCTAAAACTACAATTCGAGGTGCGATTTCTGGAAAAAGTGTGGAGGTCAAACAACAGACCAATTTAAATTTCATTTGTCAAGGATACGAATTTTCTGCTAATTTTATCATTGTTCCATTACTCAGTACACAAATTATATTAGGTATGGAGTTTCTTAACGCACATAAGGCAATTTTGAACTTTAAAGAAGGAAGTGTAAATTTGACTGTTGCTGGAATGCCGAAATGTTTAAAATTTTTCGAGTGTTTAACAAGATCTGAGTCAGATACAAAATGTTTAAGGTTTCTTACTTCTGATGTTTTCGTTGAGCATTATGACGACAATGTGTTTATTCATGATAATGACAACAGATACAGAGACGCGATGGATGATATAATTAATAGCGAAGAATTAATTAATGAAAAGGTTAAGAAAGCTGAAGTGCCAGATGACGTTGCAAGAGAAGAGCTGCACCACATTTTAACTTCACATGCTACAGTGTTTAGTCATCACACAGGAACTATACATGGCTTACAATATTTATTTAAAGTAAAAGAACACACACCATTTCGCGGGAAAACGTACGCTATTCCTTTGGCTTACAGAGACAAGGTTAAGAATGAACTTCAGTACATGTTAGATCAGGGCATTATTGAGCCTGCAGTCAGTCCTTATACTAGCCCATTACACGTTGTTCTTAAAAAGGATGGGTCAATTCGTTTGGTTCTGGATTCCAGACAGATAAATAATATCATCATTCCTGAAACTGACCGCCCACAAAATTTAGATGAACTTCTTCAACATTTCCATGGAATTAAAGTCTTATCCACAATTGATATGCGCGCAAGTTTTTGGCAAATAGAACTCCACCCTGATTGTAGAAAATATACTGCCTTTTTAGCTTTTGGTAACTGTTACCAATTTCGGAAATTACCGTTTGGACTTACTGTATCTTCAGCAGCATTCATTCGTAGCTTAAATGAAATTTTACCTGTTTATCTTCGTGACAATATTACTTCTTATGTTGACGACATTCTTATTGCTAAACGTTCTTGGAGTGAGCACAACAAAATTTTGGACTCATTATTACGTATCTTTGCAAAAGTTGGCATGACAGTGAACTTGGAAAAATCTGAATTTGGTCGTTCTCAGGTGAAATTTCTCGGCCACATTATTTCTACAGAAGGTATTCTCCCTGATCCAGATAAATTAGATGCTATTCGTAATTATGCTGTTCCTACTACAAAACGTGATGTTCGTAGTTTCCTTGGTGTCTGTAATTTTCTTCGACGCTTTGTTAAATTGGACGATTTGGCCACACCTCGCTTATGTGAACTATCTGGAAAGAAATCTAATTGGTGCTGGGGTGAGGAAGCTCAGTCAGAATTTGAACAGCTTCGTGATGCTTTAGTTGCTGCTCCACTTCTTTCACATCCGGATTTATCGAAAGAATTTTGTTTGGCGACGGACTCATCATACAAGGGCCTAGGGGCACACTTATTTCAAGAGATAGAAGAAAACGGCGTTGTAGTACAGAAGACTATTGCATTTGGAAGTCGTGTTCTCTCTAAATCAGAAAAGAATTATTCGATTACGGAACTTGAAGCTTTGGCTGTTGTATGGGCTTTCACAAAATTTCGCACATTTTTGTTTGGCAGACATACTAAGGTTTATACCGATCATCGAGCTCTGGAATTTCTTATGTCAACAAAATTAACTCACGGCAGATTGTCACGATGGGCGTTGTACCTACAGGAATTTGACTTTAGTATTGTTTACATACAGGGTTCTTCAAATACTGTTGCTGATGCTTTATCACGTGCACCTATGGGTTTGAAACAAAGTGCTGAAGAGGACTGCAAAGAAAACAATTTTTGTTTGATGTATATTCAAGGTGTTGCTTTTGAGAACTTTATTTCGTCTTCGCTCCAGGACATCGCTAAGGAGCAAAATAAGGATCCAATCTGGAAGGACATTAAGGAGAAGTGGAGGAGAAAGGAGAGCGTGGCGATTAGACAGCATTATCTAGTTCGCAATGACATTCTTTTTAAACGAAAATCGGTCGACAACTCTGTTTGGTTAGTTTGTATTCCTGATGAGTGGGTCAATAAATTGATTTGGTATACGCATTTCAGTTATGCACACTTTGGTCCCAGAAAATGCTTTCATAAATTACGAGAAAATTGTTACTTCAGTAATATGGAAAAACGTATTCGATCTGTTCTTGCCAAATGCAAATTATGTCAAATGGCTAAGCCTCCAACGATTTCTCACAGAGCACCGTTGTTTCCCGTCATTCCAGCGAAATTAAAGGAGATGGCTGCAGTCGATTTGTTTGGTCCAGTGGTTCGTTCTACTAATGGTTTTGCGTACATTTTCGTAGCAGTGGAGTTGACGTCAAAATATGTGTGTTTTACACCTTTACGCAAAGCAACAGCTCGTTCAGTATCTAACGCTTTTATCAAACATTTTCTTAAAGAAGTCGGTCACGTTGACAAGGTTATATCAGATAATGGATCACAGTTTCGTTCTAAAATGTGGCTTCGTACTCTACAGCGTCGTAAAATTAAACCAATTTTCATTTCACTTTTTCACCCTCAATCTAACGCTTCAGAGAGATGGATGAAGGAAATCAATAAATTGTGCCGTCTTTATTGTCATCAGAATCACAGAACTTGGGATCAGTATCTTCATATTTTTCAAAACATTCTGAATGAACTCCCTAATGATTCAACTTCTTTACCGCCTCTATTGATATTAAAAAATAAAGCACCGACAAATCGCATTTCTGAAATAGTTCCTTTTCCACCTTCACGGAAACTACGGCATTCTGAAGTTGTGAACATGGCTCTACGAAATATTGCATCCGCGGCTGCTAGAAGAAAGAAATCGGCGAAACGTCCTGGTCGTTTAAAAAATTTGTCAGTTGGTCAGAAGGTGTTAATTAAGTCTCACCGTTTGTCTCATAAAGGAAAAGGCTTATGTCGCAAATTTTTTTTGCTTTATAACGGTCCATATAGAATTCGCAAAATTATACATGATAACACTATTGAAGTAGAAACTCTTAAATCTCGACGCTCTAAAGGAATACATCACATATCAAACGTTAAAATTTTTGTGGAATGACATACTTGTGAAAAACTAACAGCTAGATGTAAACACGCAGAGAGTACAAGGATACCGCGCTGTGTTTTGGCGGCGGCACATACTCAAAGCAACAGTCAAGTCTGCGCGCCGCACAAGGCAGTCGTTGACCGCGAACAATAGCTTCCTACGTCACGCGCCCACAGCTGATCGAGCGCTCAGTGCGAATGCACTGACAGCCGTAAACAAATACACAGTCTAATTTCTCCGACTAAATTCTGTATAAAGCTATAAGGACTTGTTGAATTGTGTTATTAACATTCAGTATTTTGCAGGATACGGTTGTATAAAGTATTTAAGACCTTCAGGTAAATTCTGTGCGTGTCCGACGTTAAGACGATCTGCTATCGAGAAATTTTCAGGAAGAATATAATTTCCAAGAAGAAACTAATTAACTAAAAAAGGTAACTATTAATTGAGTTTATTTTTCAGGTAACATAAATTCACTTAGGTACGTACTTTAGACGTAATTTGCTGCTCGCGATTACGTGATTCATACTTTGTGCTACTTTCATGTTCTATGAATTTACTTGTGAAGCGACGTGCTTGCGTACGTTAACTGATTTTGACAATGATTATTAATGAACTGGGTTGTGACTTGTATATATTATGCATCGCTTGGCTGCACTGCTTTTTCACTGATGTCATATTTTTTTTTAATTATGTGCCTGCTGTGCTTATTTATTTAAATTGTAATGGTAACCTGATTTATTGTGCTGATGTGTTTAGGTATGTAGGTTATACTTTGTGATTTATCTGCTTGCGCCTTCATGTTTACTTGTTAAGATGACATATGAACATTTATTTGCTTAGGCTGATATGATGCTAATGACTTGTTTATTACGTAAGATATATGTTTGCTGCTTTTTGTATGGATTACATATTTACACATTTCTGTTTTGTTGTCATAACTACTCTTCAATTTGGTATATAGCAATGCTGTTGTACAGTGTACAAACATAGAGTTTAGGTCACACTATTGTATTAATTATAGATTGTTCGCTTGGCAGAGCCTCGTTGTAAGAATTGTGCTGCATCCACTTGTTGACATTCTGTTCTCTACTGGTATATTTAATCGCTATTGCAAGTTTTGCTTACGCTCAGTGCCTTATATTTTTAAGATAAAAAAAATTAACTGCTATTATTCGACGAACGACATTAGTACAAGAAAGTCATTCAAGTCACATGAGCTAAAGTTTTATGGAAGCTGTATAAATGTATGCAAATAGGAAGGAGGCTAACGACATGACAGACCTGAAACTAGGTTTAGACCATTAACAATTATTAGACTGCATTTTTCGTAAGCAATTGAAATAGGAAGTGACACTTCACACAAAAAATACTCCACATGTTTGCTTCTGCTATGATTCTTGAAGTGGGTACACACTGTGAAATATTATGATCATTCACACTCCGTAATCGTACTTAATTACTGAGAGTTATTCGAACTAAGTCTGTTAGAGGTCAGGTATGCATTTCTTTTATTTAATGATGGACAAGGAACCAAAATGTATCTTATAATTTATAATGAGTAGAAAATTTGGGTCAGATGGATTACACAGAGGTTGTGTGTTGGCAATGTGTCTTCGGATTGTATGGGATGCTGAATTGAAGTTGCATTAGGATTTTATCTGTACTTGTTCGAGGAGACTGACGAGAGGAAAGAGTTGTTATGGAAGTGAAATGATATTGGTGCTGAGGTTTATATTTATCGATGTATTATTATAGGTATTGAGAGTATATGAAGTTGTTTGTGGACAAGAGGTAAGGTGATATTGGTGCTGAGGTTTACATTTATCGACGTATTATTGAGGTATTATTGAGATTATGTGATGCTGATAATTATTGGAGTTTTGGTGGATAAGAGGTAAAGTAAGTGAGGAGCATATTTTTTTTTGTTGGTCTTATGGAACAAGAGGATGAAGAGAGCAGACTAAAACACTAAAATAGAAGGAAGATAGTCTATACACACACTTTGTTGTATCACTAAGCAGTATATACTTTTTTTTGAAGAGAGGAAGTAATTGCATATCGTGGCTCACTGACAGTTGTTCAACAACAGTACATTTTGATCTGGCTTGGCAAACATTGGTCTTGACATGATGACTATGACGTTGACTAACTATTATTGACTGTTATACATTGCTGCCACTACTACTTGATACACATGATGAACATCAGATTTTGACAGAATTACATTTACACAATTAACACTATTCAATTACACAGTAGTACTTAATGTGGATGAAGGATGAGTGAGTGTGTTCTGTGTGTTTTCCTTTACTAATCCTACCCACCTATCTCCTAAGTATTATTTTATTTGTTGGTAGTGGCTTGCACTGACACCCATAAATATTATAGGTTTACTGGTATTTGTGTATTGTAATAGTTAATATGAAAATTATCTGACATCATTTGTGTGTTTGTTATGATTTGTATGTTACTGTAAAAGCATTTGTATGTGCATTCAAACTATTGTTCATGCCTGGACTGTCTGATTAGTGAAGATAAATATTCTGAACTGTTACCTGCACTTTTCAACATGATGTGTGACATTTGGTCGTGTTTAATTTCTGCTGAAGAACTGTGTGATCAGTGATGGCAAAAAAATTATGGACTGTTATTTGTACCTTTTCTACATGATTGGTGCCACTAGGACATGTTTAATTTGTGCTCATAAACTCTGATGAACAGTGTGATCAGTGCTAGTGAATTTTATAGAACTGCTTCTGCTGAGAGATGTGACTTTTTGCTGTTTGCACCTGCACTCAACATTGCTGGGTGCAACTGATGAACTGTTTCTACTGAAAAGATGTCCCCTGTTGCTGTGTGCACCTGATCAACATTGCTGATGCCACTAATGGACTGCTTCTACTGAAATAATGTCACTTGTTGGTGTCTGCACCTACTCAAGATTGCTGGGTGCAACTGATGAACTGTTTTTACTGAAATGAAGTCACTTGTTGCTGTCTGCACCTACTCAACATTGCTGGGTGCAACTGATGAACTGTTTCTACTGAAATAATGTCACTTGTTGGTGTCTGCACCTGCTCAACATTGCTGGGTGCAACCGATGGATTGCTTCTACTGAAATGGTGTCACTTGTTGGTGTCTGCACCTGCTCAACATTGCTGGGTGCCACTGGTTGACTGCTTCTACTGAAATGATGTCACTTGTTGGTGTCGGCACCTGCTCAACATTGCTGGGTGCAACTGATTGACTGCTTCTACTGAAATGAAGTCACTTGTTGCTGTTTGCACCTGCTCAACATTGCTGGGTGTAACTGATGAACTGTTTTTACTGAAATGATGTCACTTGTTGGTGTCTGCACCTACTCAACATTGCTGGGTGCAACTGATGGACTGCTTCTACTGAAATGAAGTCACTTGTTGGTGTCTGCACCTGCTCTCAACATTGCTGGGTGCAACTGATGAACTGTTTTTACTGAAATGAAGTCACTTGTTGCTGTCTGCACCTACTCAACATTGCTGGGTGCCTCTGATGGACTGCTTCTACTGAAATAATGTCACTTGTTGCTGTCTGCACCAACTCAACATTACTGGGTGAAACTGATGGACTGCTTTTACTGAAAAGATGTTACCTGTTGGTGTTCTTTTTTTGTATAAACTAATCATTGAAAGCATTTTATGTGAACATTTGTATAAACTGATTTTTTGTATATTGTGTAAACTATTATGTAAAGTCACATGTATGAAAAGAAGTTGTATTGCTTACTGTATTTCATATATTAGGTTAGTAAAAGGTCAGTGCAAAGCCAAAATTTTAACTAATTATGTGATGTTTAGGTATTAATATTATCTTTATTTTTGTCTGTATTATTGTGGACGAATTTGGTGGTATTTTCACCACCAATGCTGGCAAAAATACCATCAAATTCTGGCCTGTGGAGGAGGGGCATATGAAAGGTGGCTACACTGTGCCACTGCGCCAGAGAGTGCGCCAAAGAGTACTATTAAGCCGCCTCCACAGTGCCTGTTTAGAGTTCGTGGCAGTCAGTGCTTGTTGTGACATCGGAGAGGACAGTGTGTGTTAAGAACTCATAGAGACAGTGTGTGCGTGGGCAGAGCTCGTGGTTGTTGTGAAGTTGGAGCAAGATGTTGTAGTAAAGAGTGTAGTTCCATGTCCTATGCAGTTATTTGATGGGAGAGATAGCAGATGTTATTGTAATGAGTGCATTTCGTCAATATATATGAAGGTAAAATTTATAATGTTTTTTTTTTTTATTAATTGTCTATCTGAAATAATGTGTCACTACAGGTTCAGTCAACAAAGCATCTGGCTTGTGTTCTTGGATTAGAGTGGAATTCTGGTTTTCTTGCGTAATTATAGTTTTCTAATTTTCTTTTGTCACGTCTGTATAGTTGGTATTTAAAAATTCTTGTCTTGTTGGAAAAGAACCGTGCCAGATGCATACGTTGAGTCACACTCCCACATACAGAACAGTTACATTTGTGCTTGGATTTTGTAGGTTTTATAGTTGCTGGGGACTTAATTAATTAACTGTGTTTACGGAAATTTTCTTACATTGTTTGTTGCAGTCAGATAGCGAAATAATACTAGTCAGGGCCAACCGATTACGAGACACAGCGTAATCGGACATACAGCTATTAAAATCATTTTCATTAAATTTAAATAAGCCCCCATGCAACATACACTTTTACTATAAAAATACAGAGACCACCCACTCTTTTTTAAATGAGTTTTATTTAAGCCAATATGCATTTCGGGTCTGCACCCATCTTCAGCTGGCAAATTACATGTATCTTCAGATTCTACAGTGGTACAATATCGACAGCAGTTTGGGTGCTGCAGCTGGCCTGTGCAAAAGCATCGATTCCAATCATTTACTTCAATTTCGCGAGTTTAAAGTTACGCACTATCAGTTGTTCATTTTACTTACATTCTCCTCTCCTTGTTTTTTCTTCGCTTTTCTTCTTTTTTGTAACAGCACCAACACTTTTTTTCACGTGTTTTACCCAGGCGCAATGCGTTATCCGTCATGTTATCGACTGACAGTTTTCTTTACATACAAACAGTTTATCTATGAACAGAGTTATATTTTACGAAAATTTTGCGGTTCTAGCTAAGCTAGTGTTTACTAAACTTTGACTTGGGTGATGTTGTTGTTGTGGTCTTCAGTCCGGAGACTGGTTTGATGCAGCTCTCCATGCTACTCTATCCTGTGCAAGCTTCTTCATTTCCCAGTACTTACCGCAACCCACATCCTTCTGAATCTGCATAGTATATTCATCTCTTGTTCTCCCTCCATGATTTTTACCCTCCACGCTGCCCTCCAATGCTAAAGTTGTGATCCCTTGATGCCTCAGAACATGTCCTACTAACCGGTCCCTTCTTTTTGTCAAATAGTGCCACATACTCCTCTTCTCCCCAATTCTATTCAATACTTCATCATTAGTTATGTGATCTATCCATCTAATCTTCAGCATTCTTCTGTAGCACCACGTTTCGAAAGCTTCTTTCTCTTCTTGTCCAAATTATTTATCGTCCATGATTCACTTCCATACATGTGGCTACACTCCATACAAATACTTTCAGAAACGACTTCCTCACACTTAAATCTATACTCGATGTTAACAAATTTCTCTTCTTCAGAAGCGCTTTCCTTGCCATTGCCAGTCTACATTTTATATCCTCTCAACTTCGACCATCATCATTTATTTTGCTCCCCAAATAGCAAAACTCCTTTACTACTTTAAGTGTCTCATTTCCTAGTCTAATTCCCTCAGCATCACCCGACTTAATTCCACTACATTCCATTATCCTCGTTTTGCTTTTATTGATGTTCATCTTATACCCCCTTTCAAGACACTGTCCATTCCGTTCAGCTGCTCTTCCAAGTCCTTTGCTGTCTCTGACAGAATTACAATGTCATCGGCAAACCTCAAAGTTTTTATTTCTTCTCCATGGATTTTAATACCTACTCCGAATTTTTCTTTTGTTTCCTTCACTGCTTGCTCAATATACAGATTGAATAAGATCGGGGAGAGGCAACAACCCTGTCTCACTCCCTTCCCAACCACTGCCTCCCTTTCATGCCCCTCGACTCTTATAACTGCCATCTGGTTTCTGTACAAATTGTAAATAGCCTTTCGCTCCCTGTATTATACCCCTGCCACCTTCAGAATTTGAAAGAGAGTATTCCAGTCAACATTGTCAAAAGCTTTCTCTAAGTCTACAAATGCTAGAAACGTAGGTTTGCCTTTCCTTAATCTTTCTTCTAAGCTAAGTCTTAAGGTCAGTATTGCCTCACGTGTTCCAACATTTCTATGGAATCCAAACTGATCTTCCCCGAGGTTGGCTTCTACTACTTTTTCAATTCGTCTGTAAAGAATTCGCGTTAGTATTTTGCAGCTGTGACTTATTAAACTGATAGTTCGATAATTTTCACATCTGTCAACACCTGCTTTCTTTGGGATTGGAATTATTATATTCTTGCTGAAGTCTGAGGGTATTTCGCCTGTCTCATACATCTTGCTCACCAGATGGTAGAGTTTCGTCAGGACTGGCTCTCCCAAGGCCGTCAGCAGTTCTAATGCAATGTTGTCTACTCCCGGGGCCTTGTTTCGACTCAGGTCTTTCAGTGCTCTGTCAAACTCTTCACGCAGTATCATATCTCCCATTTCAACTTCATCTACGTCCTCTTCCATTTCCATAATATTGTCCACAAGTACATCACCCTTGTATAGACCCTCTATATACTCCTTCCACCTTTCTGCTTTCCCTTCTTTGCTTAGAACTGGGTTTCCATCTGAGATCTTGATATTCATACAAATGGGTCTTTTTTCTCCAAAGGTCTCTTTAATTTTCCTGTAGGCAGTATCTATCTTACCCCTAGCGAGATAAGCCTCTACATCCTTACATTTGTCCTCTAGCCATCCCTGCTTAGCCATTTTGCACTTCCTGTCGATCTCATTTTTGAGACGTTTGTATTCCTTCTTGCCCGCTTCATTTACTACATTTTTATATTTTCTCCTTTCATCAATCAAATTCAATATCTCTTCCGTTACCCAAGGATTTCTACTAGCCCTCGTCTTTTTACCCACTTGATCCTCTGCTGCCTTCGCTACTTCATCCCTCAGAGCTACCCAATCTTCTTCTACTGTACTTCTTTCCCCCTTTCCTGTCAATTGTTCCCTTACGCTCTCCCTGAAACTCTGTACAACCTCTGGTTCTTTCAGTTTATCCCGGTCCCGTCTCCTTAAATTCCCACCTTTTTGCAGTTTCTTCAGTTTTCATCTGCAGTTCATAACCAATAGATTGTGGTCAGAGACCACATCTGCCCCTGGAAATGTCTTACAATTTAAAACCTGGTTCCTAAATCTCTGTCTTACCATTGTATAATCTATCTGATACCTTCTAGTATCTCCAGGGTTCTTCCATGTATACAACCTTCTTTTATGATTCTTGAACCAAGTGTTAGCTATGATTAAGTTATGCTCTGTGCAATACTCTACCAGTGGACTTCCTCTTTTATTTCTTACCCCCAATCCATATTCACCTACTATGTTTCCTTCTCTCCCTTTTCCTACTGTCGAATTCCAGTCACCCATGCCTATTAAATTTTCGTCTCCCTTCACTACCTGAATAATTTCTTTTATCTCATCATACATTTCTTCAATTTCTTCATCATCTGCAGAGCTAGTTGGCATATAAACTTGTACTTCTGTAGTAGGTGTGGGCTTTGTGTCTATCTTGCCCACAATAATGCGTTCACTATGCTGTTTGTAGTAGCTTACCCGCACTCCTATTTTTTAATTCATTATTAAACCTACTCCTGCATTACCCCTGTTTGATTTTGTGTTTATAACCCTGTATTCACCTGACCCAAAGTCGTGTTCCTCCTGCCACCGAACTTCACTAATTCCCACTATATCTAACTTCAACCTATCCATTTCCCTTTTTAAATTTTCTAATCTACGTGCTCGGTTAAGGGATCTGACATTCCACGCTCCGATCCGTAGAACGCCAGTTTTCTTTCTCCTCATAACGACGACCTGTTGAGTAGTCCTCGCCCGGAGATCCGAATGGGGGACTATTTTCCCTCCGGTATATTTTACCCAAGAGGATGCCATCATCATTTAACCATACAGTAAAGCTGCATGCCCTCGGGAAAAATTACAGCTGTAGTTTCCCCTTGCTTTCAGCCGTTCGCAGTACCAGCACAGCAAGGCCGTTTTGGTTATTGTTACAAGGCCAGATCTGTCAATCATCCAAATTGTTGCCCCTGCAACTAATGAAAAGGCTGCTGCCCCTCTTCAGGAACCACACGTTTGTCTGGCCTCCCAACAGGTACCACTCCGTTGTGGTTGCACCTACGCTACGGCAATCTGTATCGCTGGGGCACGCAAGCCTCCCCACCAACGGCAAGGTCCATGGTTCATGGGGAAGGACTTGGGTGATAGAAGTATTCTAAGTACGATGTATACTAAGTTATCCTCCACCTTTTTCATGCAATCGGAAAAATAAATTCTGTCAAACTCTACAGAATACTCGTTGATTGCAACTATCACTTCCTCATTTGATGAAAATTTCTTCCCAGCAAGCCAAAATTTCAAGTTGGGGAACAGAAAGAAGTCACTAAGTCTGGTGAACACACAGGATGAGGAACAAATTCAAAGCCCAATTCACGCACATTCGCCATTGTTATTGTTGTGCTGATTTAAATGTAAATTCCGTGTGGCTAGGGCCTCCCGTCGGGTAGACCGTTCGCCTGGTGCAGGTCTTTCGATTTTGGTAAACATTTTTGGAATACAGTGATCAATAATAGATTATTATATTTTGACTAAAGTTCCGTCTTGATCACACCATTTATGTTTCAATGATAACCGGTTTCGGTTATGTAAAATGTTATGTACAAATAACCGAAACCGGTTATCATTGAAACATAAATGGTGTGATCAAGACTGAACTTTAGACAAAATATAAGTCTTTCGAGTTGACGCAACTTCGGCGACTTGTGTGTCGATGGGGATGAGATGATGACGATTAGGACAATACGCAGTCCCTGAGCAGAGAAAATCTCCGATTCTGCCGGGAATCGAACCCGGGCCCGGTGGTACGACATTCCGTCGCGCTGACCACTCAGCTACAGGGGGCGGACTTTATCCTGATGAAAGAGCACTATCATGCGTGCAGATCTTGGTCTTCTTTTCAGCCAACGCAAGTTTTAAACTATCCAACAATGAAGCATAACAGGATCCGGTTATGGTTTTGCCTTTTTTCAAATAATCTATAGGAACCAAAATACAGTAGCTATCACCTTACCAGCTGACAAAATGGTCTTTTCCTTCTTTGATGCACTTTCGCCAGCCTTTGTTCCTCGTTTTGACTACCGGTGTGACTCAAATCGACGCAAAAAGTCTGGCGGATTGCGATTAGACATGCGCTTCAGGTCGACTGTGAGCAATTGCAGCACCCACCTCCCACATAGCTTCTTCATAGCAAACTCACCGTGCGGGATACATACATTCGCTCGGCTGAGATGCCTACAGCTTCGGAATCTCAGCAATTTGTATTCGGCGGCTTTGCATTACCGAACAACGCATTTTGTCCACGGTTCCCCTTGTGGTCATTGAACTGGACAGCTAGAGCGCCCTTCGCCGTCGATTCTTCTCCGACCACGTTTAAATTTATTAGTCCAAAAATGATGCACAGTCCGCGAGAACTCCGTCCAATTCTGTTTTGATTTGTACGGCAGTGCACCCCTTTCAATGAAAACTCGGTGTTCTCCATTTTCAATTCCAGTCGACACATTGATAAATTCAGACGGCTATCAAAAATGAACTGAGCGCTGTATATTGCTCAAATTCTTTATACACTACTCGCCATTAAAATGGCTACACCAAGAAGAAATGCAGATGATAAACGGGTATTCAATGGACAAACACATCGTACTACAACTGACATGTGGTTACATTTTCACACAATTTGGGTGCATAGATTCTGAGAAATCAGTACCCACAACAACCACCTCTGGCTGTAATAACGGCCTTTATACACCTGGGCATTGAGTCAAACAGAGCTTAGATGGCGTGTACAGGTACAGCTGCCTATGCAGCTTCAACACGATACTACAGTTCATCAAGAGTAGTGACTGGCGTGCTATACTGCCACCATTGACCAGACGTTATCAACTGGTGAGAGATGTGGAGAATGTGCTGGCCAGGGCAGCAGT
The DNA here is from genome assembly GCF_021461395.2 of Schistocerca americana. Taxonomy (NCBI): domain Eukaryota; kingdom Metazoa; phylum Arthropoda; class Insecta; order Orthoptera; family Acrididae; genus Schistocerca; species Schistocerca americana. Next base: position 203,281,957 of record NC_060127.1, read on the forward strand.
AGAACATATACAGAAAGGCCCATACAGGACCTGCAACATGCGGTCGTGCATTATCGTGCTGAAATGTAGGGTTTCTGAGGGATCGAATGAAGGGTAGCGCCGCGGGTCGTAACACATCTGAAAGGTAACGTCCACTGTTCAAAGTGTCGTCAGTGCGAACAAGGGGTGACCGAGACGTGTATCCAATGGCACCCCATACCATCACGTCGGGTGATACGACAGTATGGCGATGACGAATACACGCTTCCAATGTGCGTTCACCGCGATGTCGACAAACACGGATGCGACCATTTTTATGCTGTAAACAGAACCTGAGTTTACCCGAAAAAATGACGTTTTGCCATTCGTGCACCCAGGTTCGTCGTTGAGTACACCATCGCAGGCGCTCCTGTCTCTGATGCAGCGTCAAGGGTAACCGCAGCCACGGTCTCCGAGCTGATAGTCGGTGCTGCTACTAACGTCGTCGAACTGTTCGTGCAGATGGTTCTTGTCTTGCAGACGTCCCCATCTGCTGACTCAGGGATCGAGACGTGGCTGCACGATCCGTTACAGCCATGCGGATAAGATGCCTGTCATCTCCACAGTGATACGAGGCCGTTGGGATCCAGCACGGCGTTCCGTATTTCCCTCCTGAACCCACTGATTCCATATTCTGCTAACAGTCATTGGATCTCGACCAACGCGAGCAGCAATGTCGCGATAAGATAAATCGCAATCGCGATAGGCTACAATCCGACCTTTATCAAAGTCGGAAACGTGATGGTAAGCATTTCTCCCCCTTACACGAGGCATCACAACAACGTTTCACCAGGCAACGCCGGTCAACTGCTGTTTGTGTATGAGAAATCCGTTGCCAACTTTCCTCGTGTCAGCACGATGTAGGTGTCGCCACCGGCGCCAACCCTGTGTGAATGCTCTGAAAAGCTAATCATTTGCATATCACAGCATCTTCTTCCTGTCGGTTAAATTTCGCGTCTGTAGCACGTCATCTTCGTGGTGCAGCAATTTTAATGGCCAGAAGTGTATTATAGATGTGCGCCTCCAAGGCTTTATTAAGTACAGTTCAAAAGGGAAACTGGTCTGAAGCTTTGAGGATGGTCAGCTGGTTTACCTGGTTTCAAAATTGTCACTATTTTTGTTCTCTTTAGCTCGTTGGGCAGTGATCCACTAACTAGGATGTTGAAGAAGAAGCGGATCAGCCATTTTTTTCCACCACTGCCCATCATTGTCAGTAATTCCTGGTGCTTTACCATGTTTAGTTTGTTTCACGGCTTCATCCAATTCAGTCAGTGTAAACGGCGAAGAGAAATTGAATTTGTTTGGCCTTTTAGCTTTTATAGTGGCGAGTTCTTGTTTTATTTTAGAGGTATGTTGTTCGTCACGGAATGACCTAGATGTTTCAACTGTGTGGTTGGCGATTTGGTTACCTGAAATACCAGGTTTCTGCCTGAGATTATTGGTGGCTCCCCCAAGCTTACGCAGAAGGCTCCGTGCCTTTCTACTTGAACGTCTGAAGTTTACTTTTCCTACCATCTCACACCATAGTACTCTTCTAGCAACGTCAAGACTTTGGAGGAGGTAGTCTGCAATATCGCTCTCGCGAGTTTCGCTATACTGTTCATAAACTTGTCCACAATGTTCATTCCAGCGTGGTATACAGGGTGAGTCAGCTAACGTTACCGCTGGATATATTTCGTAAACCACATCAAATACTGACGAACCGATTCCACAGACCGAACGTGAGGAGAGGGGCTAGTGTAACTGTTTAATACAAACCATACAGAAATGCACGGATGTATGTTTCTAACACAAACCTACGTTTTTTTAAACTGGAACCACGTTAGTTTTGTTAGGACATCTGAACATATAAACAAATACGTAATCAGTGCCGTTTGTTGCATTGTAAAGTGTTAATTACATCCGGAGATATTGTAACCTAAAGTTGACGCTTGAAACCTCCGACGTTCAGTTGCGTGTTGTAACAAACAGCTGCAACATACATCGCGTTTCTACAGAATGATCTGCCAACGTTGCTCGGAAATGTCCCACTGGAAACGCGTCGACGTACCTGGTATCAGCATGATGGTGCACCTGCACATTCCGCAATTAACACTAGGCTGACCCTTGACAGGATGTTCGACGGGCGTTTCATAGGACGTGGAGGACGCATAAATTGGCCAGCCCGTTCTCCTGATCTTACACCTCTGGACTTCTTTCTGTGGGGTACGTCAAAGGAGAATGCGTACCGTGATGTGCCTACAACCCCAGAGGATATTAAACGACGTATTGTGGCAGCCTGCGGCGACATTACACCAGATGTACTGCGGCGTGTACGACATTAATTGTAATTGCAATTGTGTGCAGCAAATGATGGGCACCACATTGAACATCTATTGGCCTGAGATGTTGGGACACACTCTATTCCACTCCGTAATTGAAAACGGAAACCACGTGTGTACGTGTACCTCACCCCTCATGGTAATGTACATGTGCGTCAGTGAAAAAGACCAATAAAAAGGGGTTAGCATGTGGACGTAATGTGCTGTTCCAGTCTCTTCTGTACCTAAGGTCCATCACCGTTCCCTTTGGATGCCTACGTAATTCGGTGCTCTCCGATACACACGATCAAACAGCGGAGGAGTGGTACTCAAGCGTCAACTTTAGGTTACAATATCTCCGGATGTAATTAACATTTCACAATGCAACAAACGGCACTGATTACGTATTTGTTTATATGTTCAGATGTGCTAATAAAACTAACGGGGTTCTATTTTAAAAAAACGTAGGTTTGTGTTAAAAAATATACTTCCGTGCATTTTTTTATGGTTTGTATTAACCAATTACACTAGCCCCTCTCCTCACGTTCGGTCTGTGGAATCGATTCGTCGGTATTTGATGTGGTTTACGAAATATATCCAGCGGTAATGTTAGGTGCCTCACCCTGTATATTCCACGAGGGATAAAGTTCTCAGCACCAGTAAGAACAGCCCCGGCGAATCGAGGGTAGTTTTTAGGTTCTGGTGGATTAAAACAGATTTATTTACCTAGGTGGTCAGCAAAACTCCGCCGATCATGCCTGCGGAAATTCCATCTGGGTCGTGGTACAGATGTCGCTGCTGGGGCAGAGAGCCCCATATCGAGGATTAACTGGCCTGTGCTGGCTGCGTCGGAATTAAGGTTTGATCTCTCTGGATACAGGCATGGGTGCCCTCTGCAGTCCCGGCACACAAAGCATCGCCAAGGGGCTTATCTGAGAGTTCCCAAATCCTTGGCATCATAAACCAGGTATAGATCTTCATTTTGAGCCCAGTCATTGTTATGTGCATAGTTCCAGCGACCATGGTGACTATTAAAATCTCCAGCATAAATCGATGGTTGAGCAGTAATTGGCAGAACATCCAGTGGCCATGGCACATTTGGTGGCTTGTAAATATTGTTTATAACGGTCCCCTCCACTTGTGTAGAGACATAATGGATCTCAATTTTGTATTTGTTGAAATGAGACGAGCATGCTCGATATTGCTCCTTACGTAGGTTGCAACATCATACACACTTCGTTATGTTGCACCCATAAGATCGTAGCCATGGAATCTACCTCTGCTATGCAGGTCTTCCATAGTTGGAGCACGTGTTTCCTAGCTTAGAACTACGTCAGTATCATTATGTACAAGGAGTTTAGATAGGTACTCGTTTTTAGCTGGGCTAATATCTTCTACGTTCAAATAATATACTCAGATTGAAGGGCCAAGTCTTTTAATAAGTTGGTCCTGAAAAGGTCTGCATGTTTGTAGACAATATCTGGTCTGGCTGCCTATTCGTTCTAACTTGTTTAGCGTTACCCGGGGCGCACGTGCAGTATTCCACTACGGACGCGAGCCAGTTCACACCGCAAAAGTAAGCATGAGAGAGAAGGAGGCAGGCCACACCGTGAGGATATATTGGTACTCACGGTGTTGCAAATAGAATGTACATACTACACAGCATTATGTTGTCAAAACTATCAATCGCTGCGCCACGGCTCTGTTAATGGAGGAACGAATACATTGCCTACTTGGGGGGGTTTATGGGCGCTCAACATCGAGGTCATCAGCGTTGCCTACTTGACATTCACTGCCGTTAGATGTCGACTGGTTTCTGTTTGCTCGGTTACCGTCGCATGTCGCAAAATGGCACAAAACATTTCGTGTTCTCGAGATTGCGAGATGTAATTCCGTGAATGCAGTGCAAAGACGTTTCAGGCAGAGGGACCAAGATGGTCCTCCGAATGGCTGGAACATTCGCAAATGGTGTCGACAGTTTGTAGACACAGGTTGTGTATGTAGAGGAAAGAGACCTGGCCGCACTCATATTGCCTACAAAAATGTGGCACGATTCAAACCGCTTTCCAACGCAGTCCTACAAACTCAACTCGTCCTGTCAGTCTGGAGTTACAGCTGCCTCCGACATCGGTTCGTTATAAAGTCGTACAAGTTACAGCTGTTACAGGCTTTACTTCACAGTGACAGACGCAAAAGTGTGGCATTTCCCGACGGGCCTCAGGCTGCTATTGGCAATGATAGCACTTCCGCACAACGCATCGTATTCAGTGATGAAGCGACTTCCCACATTAGTGGGAAAGTAAACAGTGTTCCAACGGAACGCACATACGCTCACTGAACGAGTACAAGATTCACCCAAAATTATTTTTATTTATTTATTTATTTTTTTGCGATATCGCACTCCTCTGTTTATAGTCCATTCTTCTTTGACGGAAACATGGTTAACGATAACAGTATCTTGTTACGCTGCAAAACAGGTTGTTTCCGAGGCTGAACGAGGACAACTTCATTTTTCAACAAGAAGGGGAACTCCCTCAGTGTAGTCGCTAAGTGCGTGAATATCTAAATGAGGCGCTCCCGAGCCCTCGGATTGGTCGTCAAACAGCCGGCAACTTGTCATTCCTCAGACAGCCTACACTGTCAACGGATTTGCCACCCTGTAACCTCTTTCCGTGTGGTTTCATTAAGCACAGAGTTTATGCACCAGCACTACCACAGAACCTAAAAGAGTTGAAGAACCGGAGCCATACTTCCATAACATGAGTGACGATGAACATGCTTACCCCAGTATAGTAGGAATTCGAGTATAGATGTGATATTATACGTGTCGCTGTTGGAGGACAGTTTCGACATTTGTATTCCAGGTGTTAGACTTTGTTGTTGTCGTTGTGGCTTCAGTCCTGAGACTGGTTTGATGCAGCTCTCCACGCTACTCTGTTCCTGTGCAAGCTTCTTCATCTCCCAGTACGTACTGCAGCCAACATCCTTCTAAATCTGCTTAGTGTATTCATCTCTCAGTCTCCCTCTACGATTTTCACCCTCCACCCTGCCCTCCAATACTAAATTGGCGATCCCTTGATGCCTCAGAACATGTCCTACCAACCGATTCCTTCTTCTAGTCAAGCTGTGCCACAAACTCCTCTTCTCCCCAATCCTATTCAGTACGTCCTCATAAGTTATGTGATCTACTCATCTAATCTTCAGCATTCTTCTGTAGCACCACATTTCGAAAGCTTTTATTCTCTTCTTGTCCATACTAGTTATCGTCCATGTTTCACTTCCATATATGGCTACACTCCATACATATACTTTCAGAAACGACTTCCTGACATTTAAATCTATACTCGATGATAACAAATTTCTCTTCTTCAGAAACGCTTTCCTTGCCATTGCCAGTCTACATTTTATATCCTCTCTACTTCGACCATCATCAGTTATCTTGCTCCCCAAATAGCAAAACTCCTCTACTACTTTAAGTGCCTCATTTCCTAATCTAATTCCCCAGCATCACCCGATTTAATTTGACTACATTCCATTATCCTCGTTTTGCTTTCGTTGATATTCATCTTATATCCTCCTTTCAAGACACTGTCCATTCCGATCAACTGCTCTTCCAAGTCCTTTGCTGTCTCCGACAGAATTACAATGCCATCGGCGAACCTCAAAGTTTTTATTTTTTCTCCATGGATTTTAATACCTACTCCGAATTTTTCTTTTGTTTCCCTTACTGCTTGCTGAATATACAGATTCAACAACATTGGGGAGAGGCTACAACCCTGTCTCACTCCCTTCCCAACCACTGCTTACCTTTCATGTCCCTCCACTCTTGTAACTGCCATCTGGTTTCTGTAAGAATTGTAAATAGCCTTTCGCTCCCTGTATTTTACCCTTGCCACCATCAGAATTTGAAAGAGAGTATTCAGTCAACATTGTTAAAAGCTTTCTCTAAGTCTACAAATGCTAGAAACGTTAGACTTTAGAGATTCGTAAATAGGTTTCCCGGGATTCATAGTCGTATGTCTACCAGTTTAACAAATGCACGTGTCCGCAATGAGTATGATCTTCAACTTTCGTAGTCCTGTCTTCCTCAGTCGCTATAATATTACGATATGTTGATAATTTTTACTTTTGGATCGTCTATTTAGAACTGGTACGAAAAATGTGTTTCATTCAGTTGTAATTAGACGGTCCAAAAATAAAAATTATCAGCACAAAGTAAGTATATTCTTTTTGAGACATCCCCTAACAACCGAAGCTGTTCTTATCTCTGCGTCCTGATTTGTTCTTCGTAGGGCAAACGAGCCAAACACAGAATGTCATAACGACGCTAAGCGCAGAGCCACCATTCTCTATATATGCTGAAGCGCCAAAGAAACTGGTATAGAAAATGGATCTGAGCCCTATGGGACTTAATTTCTGAGGTCATCAGTCCCCTAGAACTGAGAACTACTTAAACCTAACTAACCTAAGGACATCACACACATCCATGCCCGAGGCAGGATTCAAACCTGCGACCGTAGCGGTCGCGCGGTTCCAGACTGTAGCGCCTAGAACCGCTCGGCTACTCCGGCCGGCCAACTGGTATTGGCATGCGTATTAAAATGCAGAGTTATGTAAACACGCAGAATACGGCGCTGCGGTCGGCAACGATTATATAAGACAACAAGGTTGGTTGGTTGTTTGGAGGAAGAGACCAAACTGCAAGGTCATCGGTCTCATCGGATTAGGGAAGGAAGTCGGCCGTGCCCTTTCAAAGGAACTATCCCGCCATTTGCCTGGAGCGATTTAGGGAAATCACGGAAAACCTAAATCAGGATGGCCGGACGCGGGATTGAACCGACATCAAGGGTCTGGCGCAGTTCTTAGATCGGTTACTGCTGCTACAATGGCAGGTCATCAAGATTTTTTTTAAAAAATGGTTCAAATGGCTCTAAGCACTATGGGACTTGAAATCTGAGGTCATCAGTCCCCTAGAACTTACTAAGGACATCACACACATCCATGCCTGAGGCAGGATTCGAACCTGCGACCGTAGCAGCAGCGCGGTTCCGGACTGAAGCGCCTAGAACTGCTCGGCAGCAGAGGCCGACCCTCAAGATTTAAGTAAGTTTGAACGTGGTGTTATATTCGGCGCACGAGCAATGGGACACAGCGTCTCTGAGATAGCGATGAAGTTGGGATTTTCACGAGTGTACAGTGAATATCAGGAATCCGGTAAAACATCAAATCTCCGACTTTGCTGTGGCCGGAGAAAGATCCTGCAAGAACGGGACCTACGACGACTAAAGAACATCGTTCAACGTGACAGAAGTGCAACCCTTCCACAAAATGCTGCAGATTTCAGCGCTGAGCCGAAGGCTCACTCGTGTACCCTAGATGACTGCACGGCACAGAACTTTACTCCTCGCCTGGGCCCGTCAACACCGACATTGGACTGTTGATAACTGGTAACATGTTGCCTGGTCGGACAAGTCTCGTTTCAAATTGTATCGAGCGAATGGACGTGTATGGGTACAAGACAACCTCATGACTCTGTGTACCCTGCATGTCAACAGGGGACTCTTGAAGCTCGTGAAGGCCCTGTATTGGAGTGGGTCGTGTGCAGTTGGAGTGATCTGGACCCCTGATATTTCTAGATACGACTCTGACAGGTGACACGTACGTAAGCATCCTGTGTGATCACCTGCATCCTTTCACGTCCATTGTGCAATCCGACGGACTTCGGAAATTCCAGCAGGGCAATGCGACACCCCACACGTCCAGAACTGCTACAGAGTGGCTTCTTCTGGGTTTAAATATTTCCGTTGGCCACCAAACTTCTGAACTACGAACATTACTGAGCATAACTGGGATGCCTTGCAAGGTGTTGTCCAGAAGAGATCTCCACTCCCTCGTACCCTTACGGATTTATGGACAGCGCTGTAAGATTCATCTGGTCAGTTCTCTCCAGCACTACTTCAGACATTTGTCGAGTCCATGCCACGTCTTGTTGTGGCACTTCTGCTTGCTCGCGGGGGTGCTATACAATACTAGGCAGGTGTACCAGTTTCTTTGGCTCTTCAGTGTAGCAACACTGTCGGCAACTGCCGCATTGCAGGAGGTCAATCAATGAACCGCTAAAAAATTTTATGAAAGTAAAAATTACTCAAGTAAATTATTTTAAAAAATCTTATTCTGTAGATAAAACTACATTTGAGTGCCATCATTATTACTTTTTATAATAATTTACAAACGATCGTGTGAGTGATGCGAGTTAGTAGGCAGACTAAGTACATTGTTGCTGTGCTGCGTACCGCAGGAGAGAATGCTGGAAAGTGGGGGCGGAAGGGAGCAAGATGGCCGAGCGACACGGCCTTTTATGGTGATCCACATAAAAGCTATGTAGACCCGAAAGCAACACAAGAATTGTATTTAATGACATAGGAAATTTCATAAACAAATCTCTGACTAACAATCCATGAAGCCTCTTTTAATCGGAGCAAGCACATTGGTTCAAATGGCTCTGAGCACTATGGGACTCAACTTCTGAGGTCATTAGTCCCCTAGAACTTAGAAGTACTTAAACCTAACTAACCTAAGGACATCACACACATCCATGCCCGATGCAGGATTCGAACCTGCGACCGTAGCGGTCTCGCGGTTCCAGACTGCAGTGCCTAGAACCGCATGGCCACTTCGGCCGGGAAGCACATTCATTTTGACATTTTTTGTGCGCCCTCCAACGAAACCTTAACGCCGCATTAAGAAACTTTCGTGTCAATTGACAATTTCATTCTTCGGGCGGGTGTACATGACGTCGGCAACACATGACGAAGTAGTTCATCTGCGGTGCGTCGACACACACCCAGACACGGAAGCAACTCTTTTACCGTGTGACGGCACGTGCCTTGAACCAAGTTTTTGACTGAGTGGATTGACTTATATTGTTTCAGGCTGCCTGATAGGCCTGGAGCTGTTCCAGTTTGCCTCATATGCAACATAACGGTCGCTGTTGTTAAAAGTGCCAATTGAAAGCAACACTAAGAAACAACTCATCAGCCGTTCCATAAAAATTTTCGTCTACGTAGTGAAGCTCGTCAAGAAAAAAGCAGACATGTCTAGCTTCTTACAAAAAAATCTCAACATTACTAAATGGCTCACTGGGTGGGCGAGAAAAATCTGCAGAAACAGCGTTGCGTTTATATTCGACACTTAATAAACACCAAAACCCATTTTGAAACTCTGAGATAGTAAAAAAATGGCCACTGCACTTTTTGAAGAGAAGAAGGATGTTGTTGCCGCACTTCAAAATATGCCATGTCGACAAGAAGCAATACAAGAACAAACGATATTTGGGCTGTTGACAATAAAAGTAGTTTGCCGGAACTTCCGCTGAAGACGCCTTGCTACCGCGGGACATCTGAAGAATCACGTGACGTTGTTGATGAAGAACAGATGTCTACTTTCGTTCGATTTTTGGATACTGAAACTAAAATATTTAGGGAAGAATTGGTAGCAATATTACCGTTTAAATGCAAGACTCGTGGAGAAAATTATTCAAGACCAATGAATGGCAGCAAAGAAAAGGAACCAGTAAGGAGAATCAAGGATAAGAACGCTGAGCTACTATTTTATCAGTACATAATTCATCAGATAGTCCTTTATGGAAAACTTAGTATTCTTTAGCACAGACAGTTCAAGGAGTTCCTATCTGAGTGTGGATTGCCATTGTGACTTTCAACAGAACAACAGGCTTCGTGGGGACGACGTGACTTGCAGCTGGCGAGACGTGTGAGGCGGAGTTGAGACGTAGAGGTCGCACCTGTGAACAGATCGCGGCCACGGAAGAAGTGCAAAAATCTCACTGTTTAGCTATGAGACAGACGGATCGCAATTTACTCTTTACCAGAGCCCTGAAATCACGGTAGATTTCAGTGTGTGGCTCGCCCGTTTCTGGTAGTACCAAGGACCAAATTGGCTCCTTTATACGACAGAGCACGCAAGGATACCAAACGTCAAGACTGGTGAACCAAAAACGAATAAGAGTGCCCTCGGCAAACGAGTAGTCCGAGGCATTAAAGTCTCACTGTCGGTACAGTAAGAACTTCCCCACAGGCTCCCCAGTCTAAACTACTCAGTCAGGACATTTCCCAACCTTACGTGCCGGTGCTTCGACCAGAAGTGCCTACCAGACCAAATCCCACACCCGAGTGCTTCACACCTCTCCAGAACAAAAATGCGTTTTCTTGCAAAGTGCACAAACGACACTGCCTTGACGCTGCCTCGAGCCAATCACAGGGCTCTAGAGGCTCTAAATCTCCCCTCCAACACGACAGCACAGGGCAAGAGTTAAGAAACCTGCGTCTCTGGAAAAAAAAGAAACCGCCAATTACTGGATTTTTTTAAGTTTTCATGGAGGGGGAAGACGATTTTTCCGAAGTTGTGTCGCTTCCTATGCCAACAAGCGAACAGATACAATGTCAGAGATCTTTATCTAAATCGCCTCTGCCTTACAGCTTGTTAGTCCTAGATAAAGGGTGTAATAAAGATGCCATCTCCAAATGTTTCACAGAAGCCACAGTTTCTTATACAACGGAGGTGGCTGGGGGAAGTGGTTCACTGGCCTATTTGCACTATCGGCGAATACGAAAACGGGTGAGTTTTTATTACACGTGGCTCTTCACACGATGTTCAGTTTACGACTCCACTGTGTAGACGCGTTCCTTCAGACCGTCGTCCCAGCTCGGGCCTTCTGCTGGCGCCGCAGCAGGTATCGTGGCATTGTTCTGCTGGAGACCTGTCTCGATGAGGGGCTGCCCTGTACGGCTGTGGCCCTGTCCAGCAAGATTTCCTGAGGGATGGGCTCGCCTCCAGTTGCTTCCAACTCCCAACATGCTGTCTCTATGAGCTAAGAGCCCTAAGATATACCTCCTGCTTTTAGCGCCCTACCAGGCTCTAATAATGTCTGCTCAGGCCGCTAACTTTCTAGAGGCTCACTCAAGGTGCATCAGGTTGTAGTAAAATCTTTAATAATTTTCCATACGCAAAAAATAGGTGAGAGAGTAACTTGTCCTCTCTCAACTTTAACAATCGTTTCCATGGCTGCCTTTTCCTCTCTCTCTCTCTCTCTCTCTCTCTCTCTCTCTCTCTCTCTCTCTCTCTCTCTCCTCCTACACGCACACACACGAATTACATATCATTAACAAAAATTTCGCAAGTTAGCAACACTCAGAACCAACATGAAAAAGAAATGAGCAAACATAAACATTGTAATAACGTGCTGAAAGAGAATACATGCAACTACAGTCCTATTTTTAAAGCAAAGTGAAGTGAAAATAACGCGAATGCAGTGTACGAGAAATTGCAAATACGCAAAAAACGTGCCAACTGTATACATTCAACGAAGTTTCTTTCGAACTCAAATACCGGTAACAAAGAAGGAAAAGACAGCAGTTTTCAGAATATGTCAGCAAGAACCACAAAACAAGTAAATTGCATGTCAGCTTTATAAAGAAATTCTGTTTTTAATGTACAAAATACCTGCATGTACTCGTATTTCCAGAATGACCACATAATACGATTTGTAAATAAAAGCAAAACATGTCTGGTATAAAATTATCTTTAATTAATTGCCGTAAGTTTAAGATGGAGGAGCAAAATCAAGCTCCAGTTTGTGCGGGTTAATATATACCCGAGACAGCACAGATAACCGAAAAACACGAATAAGCCCAAACACTAAGTTTGCTGTCAAAACTGTTCTTTTCTGTATTCAGAAAACAAACCACATATCGCATATGAAGGTCGACTGCTTTACACACGCGTTACTCGCCGGAAACAATGGGTTGTAAATCATCGACCTTTTCCTTCTAGGAAAAAGGGAAGACAATCGTATAGAAGGATCACTTAGTTTCTCCGTGTGTGGGTCAAGAGCGTCAACCTAATTTCTGGGTGCTAAAGCCATTTTAAATGTTGGTTTCAGAAGGGGCCAGCCCGGTAGAATTAATCGATGTTCGAATGCCTAAGCGATCGTGTTAACGATTATCGATTGAACAAGTATCGAACTGTGGAACGTAATTCATCGTCTTCCCGACGATTGTCTCTGGTGCTGTTGTTAACAGACTTAAGTTCGTACCTTTCCACTGAAGATTCCATTGCATGTGTGATAGACGAATATAACCATTTTTCCATGATATACGTAGTAGTATTGCCAGTTTTCGATTAGAAGGTTGCGTGTTTCAGACACGGCTGTTTCGTCTATGAGATTTTCCGTGAAACTGGCGGCTGGTGCAAATGACTCTGAACACTATGGGACTTAACATCTGAGGTCATCAGTCCCCTAGAACTTAGAACTAGTTAAACCTAACTAACCTAAGGACATCACAAACATTCATGCCCGAGGCAGGATTCGAACCTACGACCGTAGCGGTCTTGCGGTTCCAGACTGCAGCGCCTTTAACCGCACGGCCACTTCGGCCGGCGAAACTGGCGGTGTTGGTAGTTAATCGAATTATTTCCTGGGTGCCAAGAGTTAGATAATGCAAGCAATCTGCTGATGGGCAAAGTTACGACTGCAACGAGTTCTGGTTCTCATTCCACGATTCACAGTTCTCGCGCCTATGTTCTCGGTTTTCGATCCTTGCTTTTCGGTTCTCGTTTGTTAGTTCTCGTTTCTTAGTTCTCGTCTGTGTATTGTTTCCGTTGACGAAACCGTGACTAAAGGTTTTGTTTCTCTACCACATTTGTATTTATTTTAATTTTGTGCCTGCTGTCTGTTACTATAGAAATTTGGGAAATATAACTGATTTCTTTATTCGTTAAACAAATTAGAATGTTAACTTCAGTGTTCTCAGGGAGTGTCAGCAACTCAAGTAGCGGAGGCTTTGATTCCTGAGTGGATACAGATTGTAACTGCAATACATCCAACGGAAATGAAGCGTAATATGCGACGCGTAATTTCACAGTGACGAGCAGATTCAAATGTAAGGTGAGGTCCCAGAATATGGCCCCTTATTCAAAAACGGTCACTCTAGCTAAACTCTCCAGCAAGTGGCGCAGACATGCGGTATTACTGTGAACTTCTTCAGAGGGCGCTGGTGAGCTATGAAGAGTGCGTCAAACAAGAAGCTTCCTCTGTGATAGTCCGCAGTCTTGCGTTTTGTTTTCGGAGCAAAGATAAGTTTTGGCTACGTTTTAGTTACATAATGTGTTTCACAGTGAAATATAAATATTAGAAAAACAGTTTTTCAGTCACAGATAGTTAGCGTTCTTGGCTTTAATACAGAGATATATAAACACCCAGAATACGGCGCTTTGGTCGGCAGTGCCTAAATAAGACAAGTATATGGCACAGTTGCTGTCTACCTCCTGCACACGGCAGATATGCCCCAACCCCCCCCCCCCCCTCCAGTACACCTCTTGCAATATGCTGATGACACCGCATTCCTCGCCCTCGCTCCTACCCTCCAACGGTCCCAACGCCTTCTCCAGAATCACCTTGACCTTTTTGCTGCGTGGTGTACCCAGTGGCTCCTGAAAATCAACCCTTCCAAGACCCAGGCAATCATCGTAGGTCGTACCACTCGCTCCTTCCGGCTCCTGGATTTCTCCCATACTGTCTGCGCCCGTCCTGTCTGACTCTCCCCCACCCTCACCTACCTTGGCCTCACCATTGACCGTCACCTCACCTGGATCCCTCATCTCCGCTCCATCCAATCCAAAGCCCACAACCGCTTCCGACACCTCAAACTCCTCTCTGGCCGGACATGGGGGTCGCACCCCTCTACCATCCTCCACACCTACAAATCCTTAATCCGTCCCATCCTCTGTTATGCCAGTCCTGCCTGGATATCTGCCCCCCCCCCCCCCAAATTCTATAAGTCCCTCCAGATCCTTGAGCGTCATGCACTCCGCCTCATCTTCCGTATACGCCTCCCGTCCCCCACGCGGATCCTCTATGATCTCATTCCTTTCCCCCATCTGCTCCTATTCCTCGAACATATCCGCATCCTCTACACCTCCCGCCGTCTTGAACCCCCTCACCCCCTGGTTGCTCCTCTCCTCTCCCATCCCCGCCCCCTGCCACGTCTTCACTGTTGTGTCCCCCCTACCCTCCATCTCTACACCCTTCATCTCCTTTCCCAAGGTGGCTTCCATCAACTCCCCCTATCGGATGATGCCCTCTCTCCCTCCATTTATCCCTCCTATCAACTCTGATCCTCACTCCCCCTCTGTCCTTTTCCCAGGCTCCCTCTCCCCCCCCCCCTTCCATCCTCTTTTTTCTCCACCTCCCCTCTCTGCCCCCTTGTCTCCCCTGAGTCCTTTTGCATTTCCCTCCTCTGCCTCCTCTCATTCCCTCTCGCGTCTGCCCTGTCCCTCTCCCCCTTTATTAGTCCTCTCCCTCCTTGGTTCCCCCCCTTTTCGTTTTTTTCCTTCCTCCCTCCTTGTTCTTCCCACTGCTCCAGGCCCCCCCCCCCCCCCCCACGCATCTGCTTTTGGCTCAGGAGTGTCATCTTTGTGCCACCCTTTTCGTGCAGTGTTTTACAGTGAATGTTCCGTGTTGTGTTTTTTGGGAAGTGTTGCGAAGGGCCATCATACTGTCGCTGGGTGTGTTTTTATCTCTTGCGAACAGAAACCAGACTGTCGCCGTGTTTTTTTTAATTGTGTGTGTACTGTGTTACTTGTCTGATTCCTGTGTCTTTTATTAACATTGCCAACCCCTTTTGCTTTCTGTTTTAACTTTCCGCATTTTTCCGCCATTTTACACTTTACGTCACCGTTTTATCGAGTGTTTTTCTTGTTTCTTTTCTTCTTCCATTTTTAAAATAAAAGTCTGTAAGCTGTAGAGCAGCGTACTAAGCTGCTGCCAGCCCGCCCCCTTCGGGGGGAATTGAAAATCAATAAAGGAAAAAAAAAGCACAGTTGCTGCTACAACGGCGGATAATCAAGTTTTAAGTGAGTTTGAACGTGGTGTTCTAGTCGGCGAACGAGCTATAGGAAACAGCATCTCCGAGGGAGTGATGCAGTCGAATTCTCTCGTACGACCATTTCACTTCTTTGCCTTGAACATCAGGAATCCGATAAAACATCATATCTCCGACATTACTGCAGTCGGGAAAAGATCCTGCAACAGCGAGGCCAACGACGACTGAAAATAAACGTTCAGCGTGACAGAAGTGCAACCCTTCCGCAAATTGCTGCAGATTTCAATGCTGGCCAACAAATGTCAGCGTACAAACCATTCAACGAAACATCATCGATATGGGCTTTCGGAGCCGAAGGCCCACTCGTGTACCCTTGATGACTGCACGACACAAAACTTTATCCCTCGCCTGGGCCCGTCAACAGCGACATTGGACTGTTGATGACTGGAAACATGTTGTCTGGACAGACGAGCCTCGTTTCAAATTGTATCGAGCGGATGGACGTGTACGGGTATGGAGACAACCTCATGAATCCGTGGACCCTACATGTCAGCAGGGGACTGTTCAAGCTGGTAGAAGCTCTCAAATGGTGTGGGCCATGTTCAGTTGGAGTGATATGGGACCCCCGACACGTGTAGATACGACTCTGACATGTGACACGTACGTAAGCATCCTGTCTGATCGCCTGCATCCTTCCATATCCATTGTGCATTCCTAAGGAACTGGGAAATTCCAGCAGGATAATGCGACACCCAACACGTGAAGAACTGCTACAGAGTGGCTCCAGGAACACTCTCCTGAGTTTAAACACTTCCGCTGGCCACCAAACTCCCCAGACATGAACGTTATAGAGCATATCTGGGTTGCGTAGCAACGTGGTGTTCAGAAGAGATTCCACCCTCTCGTACTCTTATAGATTTATGGACAGACTTGCAGGATTCATGGTGTCAGTTCTCTCCAGCACTACTTGGGACGGTAGTCGAGTCCAGGTCACGTCGTGTTGCGGCACTTCTGCGTGCTCGCGGGAGTCCTACACGATATTAGGAAGGTGTAGTTATGACCCTGGAGCCGTATCTGGGAAAATAGTTTAGCATGTCATCAAATATGAAACTTCCTGGCAGATTAAAACTGTGTCCCCGACCGAGACTCGAACTCGGGACCTTTGCCTTTCGCGCACACTCCGCTGCAGAGTGAAAATCTCATTCTGATGTCATCAAATAGTTTCCTTTCCTATTTTAAGATGGCAAAAAGACGAAACTGGAATAAAAATGCAGTGCTCAATGCAATTAAAGCTTTTTAAGATGAAAATATGCCTGTTAATGAAATGGTACGTGAACAACACTGCGGACGTACTTGAAGACTCCAACGTCGCAAAACGCTGTATCTTCAGATGTTTTGAATGTTGTTCTAGGACGTAAAACTATTTTATCTCCCAAGACAGAGGCTCGCCGAGAACTGCAAAACAATGCAGAACAGTTATTACGGGTTACATGCAGTAGATGTTAAACATGGCTTTTGAGCTAGTCATTAGAAATAATACTGAGCAGTCTTCTAAGCCGCAACAAGTACGTGCAAGTAAGAAGTAGTTGCAACTGTTCATGCGGCGCCGTACAGATATCTCTAAAACCGGAAATGGAGGCAATAAAACACAATCCCATGAAAATCTTTAATGTTGTTCACTGGCTTGACGACAGTTCAGTGTAAAAGTAGAAATAATTGGTGCTGTGAGAGGCAAACGTCAAGTTCACCAACTGTCTTCTGCTCAACGTGGTTCATCTGTAACCCTTGTAACGCACATGTCGGCATCTGGACAGTTTATTCCGACCATGATGATCTTTCCACGCAAGAAGACTGTACTACTAGACGCAACTCATTCAGGTACAGTCCGGTCAGCTCATAGATGATTATAGCTAGAGTTCTTCACGAAATGGTTCCCGCACATCTTCAACATTTTCAAACTATCCATTGTCGATCCAGGGCTCCTAACTGTAGATAACCACATGACACACGTTCGTAACGTCGACGTTATTCAACTTGGCCGAGATAATGGGGTTTCCATAGTTTGTCTGTCTCTCAACTGCACTGATAAAATGCAACCGTTAGACATTTCTTTTATGTTCCCATTAAAGTCATACTATGGCCAATAAATTGGAAAATCGTTGGATGCTCACGAAAACGGAGTTGTTACTCTCTATCAATAGTGCCGTGCTTACACAAGGCAGCAAACATGTCAACGTCCATCAATGCGTTTATCCACGGGAATTTTCCCCCACGGATGAAAATATCTTCGACTCACATTTTCTGCAATCAGATCCTGCTCCAGAAGTTGATAATCGTACCATATCACCTAAGGATATTTTCCGCTGCTTGTAGCTGCGTGACCAGCCAGACGGAATGTCATACCTAACGGCCCGG
Organism: Schistocerca americana; assembly: GCF_021461395.2. Taxonomy (NCBI): domain Eukaryota; kingdom Metazoa; phylum Arthropoda; class Insecta; order Orthoptera; family Acrididae; genus Schistocerca; species Schistocerca americana. Next base: position 203,299,589 of record NC_060127.1, read on the forward strand.
GTTCGATTCCCGGCTGGGTCGGAGATTTTTACCGCTCAGGGGCTGGGTGTTGTATTGTCCTCATCATCATCATCATTTAATCCCCATCGACACGGAAGTCGCCGAAGTGGCGTCAACTGGAAAGACTTGCACCAGGCAAAGAGTCTACCCGTCGGGAGGCCCTCGTCACACGACATTTCCATTTCCATACCTAAGGATATTCAATCTGTGCCCTTCATCGAACCAAGCACTTCCACCCGACGAGGTTCAACTACCCTTATCACCCTTACAAAAATATGGTTGTGGAGTCCCGTCACAGGAAGCAAGATAAGGAGGAATCAGCTGCAACAAAGAAGACAGGTTGTGCAGACCGAAGGGGGAAAAGAAAAATTTCTTCCTCTGAAGATTCTGTCGCTGAAGATGATTTTGGTTTAAATTCTGATGAAGTAAATGTTAGTGATGAATGTAACGGCGGTGAAGAGGCAAAATGCCCAGTGTGCAGCAAACCGTTTTCGCAGGACAACAATGTACAAAAATGGATTCGGTGTGTACAGTGCTTTTTGTGGAACCATGAAAAATGCAATCGACGAAGTTCACTACATTTACTTGCACTCTTTATTTGAAACTTAAATGTTAATATCGAGAATTTTCTAGTATTAACTAATTTTTGTAAGTTCTTATGTGTTCTGTGATTTTATTACCAACTGTCAAAGTTTTGTGTGACTAATATACAGGGACCACATTTGGATCACCTTTCTCATAAAAAAGGAATGCCTCTTTTTTGTATTATATTAGGGTGTATAGCGACACATTAACTTGTCTTTTATAAGTGACAATAAAAAAGAGGGCCATATTTGAGTACCTTACATTACGTGTGGATTTATATTTGTATGTATACCTACAAGTCTTGGAGCAATATTGATCATGCTATTTACTGTCTGAAGAAAAATATTGTGAGGGTAAGAATGGCCTAGAAGAATCCTGGGGAGAGGATGGCAGGGGGGGATAGAGGATGAGGTGCCAGTAGAAAAGGAGACATGAATGGAAAGCGAGAGATATTAGTGTAAAATCGACAATTTTTGTGGTCTCTAGGTTGATTGATAACATGACAAGAGTTCAGTCGATTAAAACGTCATGTAAATAGAAACGAAAAGAACTGTTTAGAATTTTGTATGAGAAAATAAACTGCAAGACATTCTGCAGCCCATTGCGTTCTGAAATATCAATCATATTCCTGTACACACACTAACTTGAGTGAATATAATATTTATTAACCAGAACCAACTTCCATCCCAATTCCTCGGTCATTGTTTAAAACTACCTCAGGTAGTTTTTTCAGTTTGTCAAGTGAAAGTGACCAGCTGCAAATTTACTGAATATAACAGGCAATGCAGGTCACAATTTGGATGGTGTAGCTGGCGTAATCGCAATACAAACACGCAATTTCGAATATTGCCTTCGACAACAGTTCTGATTGTGAAACATATCGACTGGTTATAGCGGCACTCACATATTACGAATTATTTTTCTGTGAACCCCTATTGGAAGGTATATGTCCTTCTGCTAAATGCGCAAAGGAGCACAAGCATGAGAGTGGCTTACTAAAAGAAAAGAGAGAGAGAGAGAGAGCAGTGGGCTGCTTTATTTGCGGAAGTACTCGGCTCTCGGACGTGTATTCGATTGCGCTGTTTTTGTCGAGAATGGACACTGAAACAGCAACCAGCTAAAAGGCATAGTTCAAGACAATTGTGGTATCATAAAAGTTGTTTCATAAAAATAATATTTACCTACTTTGTATGAACGCAGTTTAATCGACTTACGCCTTATTTTCACAAAACATTTAAATGATATCCATAGACTGATGTGTTAAAACATTACTACTTAGAACGTAAAATGCAACCACAGATTCAATGTTCAAACTTAGTTTTAGCACTATAACAGAAAACTTATCTTTTAGAGCGTGTGTACCATACACAGTGCTTGGTATTCTTTATACATAATCTTTGTATGAGTAATCCGAACCATTCAGGATATTAGCCATAACTGTAAATAATTTTTCCTCTTATCTCGGTTCTTAAATTAATTCCAAGGTACTAGCAAAGACATATTTTATACGCCCACGCTTTCACGCAGCGTCGGTGACCTAACGGCTTGACCACTGTAATATCTTTGAAATTACTATTTACGTTACTATTGCGAAGCTGGGCTACGCTTTGTAAATATTTATCTTGTGTGGTGCCATTAAACAGAGAAAAGTGTGGTGTAAAGTCAGTGTTTTCCAGTGAATGGAACGGACTCACAGTGCACGTTAACAAACGTGTCGATTTTGAAATTCATAACAAAAACACATGGCGATTTTGTCACACAGAATCATACAGCATGTAAGTTACCACATTTCCCGTTTTAATAACTCTAAAAGCTCTTTCATTAATGTTTCAATAGAGGTGAAAAGAACTAAATACCTAGCAAGTAGAGTTCTCGTTCCCTGTAAGTTTTTGCTTTTGTCCATCTCTGTCTGAACAGACTTGTGAAAAATCTTGAGAAAAAGAAACTGTTTTTTGTTACCGTCAGCGCATCGTCATGCAATGTGTAGTATCTGTTATGCTTTATTGGAAACGGATTTATTTGGGAGGTGAACTTGCTTCGTGGAAGAGGCGCATGTGAGTTTCGCAGACAGCGAGACGGAGCAGCACTTCGGCTTTAATGCGGAAAGGCGACGTGGCAACGCCGCGGACGCTGTTGCAGCAGCGCTGGAGCACGGACGAACGATTACTACACCGGAACATCGCAGACGGTAGGGGGGAGGGGAGGGGACGTGCTGGCCTGGCGACCGGAGAGCAGCGAAATGCTGCCGCGCTGAAGGGCACCGGTAAGGGGGGGGGGAGGGTTGCGAGGTTCGCGAATCGGCGCGCGGCGCCTCGCGTGACGTCAGCCCGCGTGACGTCAGCGCGGCGGCGGCCAGTGAGTCAGGCGTAGTGATGGGCTAAACTGCGATTTTCCGATATCAGTGATTTCTGTGAATGCTACTTTTCAGTATCTGTTATTCTTAACTGTGATTTGTCGCAGTTAAGAGTCGCAGTTAAGGAACCTAAGTCGCGTATCCCTCCGCCACTGCTATTTCTGCTACTTCCGCGATTTCTGCGACTTCTGCGATTTCTGCTACTTCTGCGATTTCTGTGACTTCTGCTACTTCTGCGATTTCTGTGATTCCTGCGATTTCTGCGACGTACCACGGTATGAAAAAGTTACGTCTGCCCACACAGAAAATTGCATCTCAACAAACCTGTCATTGGTAAGAATGTTTTACGTTTATTCTTCCGTTGGCTTTAATTTTGTATTAAAGAAACAACTGTGAAAATATTAATAGTGTGATTAATATGTAAGTAGCTGCACAGTACCGTAATAGTTCGTGTTTAGAAAATGAATTCTAACATGTTGTTATGTTCATAGGTACCTGAACTACATTTCAGTCACTCAGTAAAGTGATAATTCAAAATATCATTGTCAACAGATCTGAAGAAATTGCCAGTCTTTAGACCGTTTTCGTCAGAGGAGAGGTTAGTTTCTAAGCGTTTTTTATGGACTTAATTACTTCAGTGAGATCGTTCTTGCGAATGTGATATAGCAAATATTAGCAAATGTGTTATAGCAAATATTAGCAATCTACTCTGTCAATTATATTGCTAGTAATTAGTGACAGCAAAAATTGTTTAACAATCCTTGTGTTTTTGCAGACGCAGTTCTGACTGATTACTGGTTGCTGTACATATCTATCCACATCAAGGCTGTTGAGAGAGACTCGTGAAGATTCAAGACAGCTCTTAGAGGATTTGCAGTTTAAAAGTGAAATAATTATGAAATAAGTGTGTGACTGATTAAAGTGTTTTATTGAAGTTGTTGTGCGATTTTAAAGGAATAATAAATGTTAAATACTTTGAGTGAATAATAAAAATCTCATTTTCCACATGTTAAGCCGTCCTATACCCGTAATTTTCCGCCACTTATTTATTGGTAAACACTTGTTGGAGAGTGACATGCCGCCCCCCCCCCCCCCTTTCTCCACAATCTTGGTGTGACACTGACCTGTAACATATCCCGAAGTCTACAATATGCATTTTGAGGCTGTTGATATGAAAGTGGGAAGTACAGATCTTCCAGTTAAATCAGGAATAGCTTAAGTGCATTACTTGAAAGTGACACAGGAAAAACTTACTTATGTAGGTGGTAGTAGTGTCGGCAAAAAGTTCTTGTGTGTGAAGTTGCCATGTAGAACACCAGGTGTAAAACTTTTCTCCCGAGTCTTGAACTGTGTCAGAACAAAAGTGAGGCATTCATTTGACTGTTTTCATTTCTCTACACTTATACAGATGTCTGAGTTCTGCTGTGTTAACATTGCAAAGTCCTGTAGGCATGTGAAGTATTAACCAAAACTGTCATTTTGGAAGCAGAATCAAACACATTTGTTACGTTACTTGATATTTTCAGGAGAAAAAGGCAATGTTGCTTCTTATTAATATAATACATTCAGAGTCACAGTAGTATTTGACCAATCATAACTGATGCTGAATGTGCATGTCGTCATATAACATGAAGGGCTTATTTCAATAGTGGTACAAGTCCATTACCTACACTTTTCTGTCTATAATGCTTCTGAAATTAGTGATCCAAACAAACATAAATAAAGGTTCATCTCTAGCAAGAAGCCATATGCTTGAATATTTCTGGTATCTCAACTGCAGATTTTTCAGCGCTCATTTAACTTTACGACTCTATATCTCAAAATTAACAAAAATGGACTTGTACCACTTCATATGCACACACAGCACATCGATCTCCTGAGGCACAAGACTCTCATAACGAAGTACGTACGTCGGTCAACAGATGACACTAGGAAAAGTATGTTAACTGCGCTTTTTAGTTGCTACTTGCGACTCTTAGTTGCGATTTGTCACAGAAATCGCAGTTTGACTCGGTAGCGAATAGCGTAGTATGAACTTTGCTCAACAGATGGCAGTGCTAACTGCGCTTTTTAGTTGCTACTTGCGACTCTTAGTTGCGACTTGTCACGGAAATCGCAGTTAGACTCCATAGCGTACCGCAGAGATGGGCGTAGTACGAACTTTGACCCACAGATGGCACTGTTAACCGCGCTTTCTAGTTGCTACTTGCGACTCTTAGTTGCGACTTGTCACGGAAATCGCAGTTAGACTCCATAGCCTACCGCAGAGATAAACGTAGTACGAACTTTGGCCAACAGATGCCACTGTTAACCGCGCTTTTTAGTTGCTACTTGCGACTCTTACTTGCGACTTGTCACTGAAATCGCAGAAAGCAGTGCTAAATTCGACCAATAGATGGCTCACGTCTTTGAATGTGAAATACTACTTGCGACTGCTAACTGTGACTGAAATCGCAGTTAGATTCTGTAAAGTTGCTACTGTGATATCTGTGACTTCTCAGTCACTGCGATTTCTAACAGATACGCGATTTCCTGCCCACCACTAGTCAGGCGGCTTCCCGCCGGCGCCTGCGCAGTAGCCGGCCGCCATAATCTCTCCCAGCTCCGTGTTGTAACAGCAGCTCGTGGGCGGCTGGCGCGATGACCTCAGCCCGTGTTCTCGCCAAATGTCGCCTCATTATCATTAATACTGACCTTTTCCAAATCCTAACAGTCACCCTGCACGTCGCTATCTCTGTACTCTTAAATTACGAAGAGTAAAGAAGTGAAGTAAGTTCAAAGGTACAAGGTCTACATGCAGAATATCTGAAGAGAGGCCACAATTCTCTTATGAAAACTCTTGGATAAATTAAAAAGAAAAAAAACAGATACTTCAGTTTGGTACTATTATCGTGTAAAATGTAAGGGGATTAGGTGGAAATAAATGTAGACACTACCAAACATTCTGTGTGCTTTGCCGTCTGCTCAATCTCCTTTCATCACTTTATGATCGACTCTAATGCTATTGTCTCAACAGCATGTCAGGAACAGACGTTCTCGACAAAGCGGTGTATATACTACTACGTAACACAGCCAGCTTTTCAAATAGCTTTCCTTTATCAGCAACCACATTAATCTACACCTCAGGCCGGGGCTTCAAAAGTGCTCAAGTAATTAATATTATAGTTTGTAAACGCATCTTCTCTAACAGATCAACCAAACAATCCTTTGACTTTTTCCGTCACCGGAAGTCAAAACCCAACTGGTTTAAAGAAACGGAGAAAGACCTAGTAGAACAAGATTTCAGCAAAATCGCTAATCGATCGAACAGTAAATTAATTACTAAAGATGAAAATATAAGGTTCCAAGACAAATCTACACAAAAACACACTACCTCGGCAGAAGAGAGAAAAAGAAGATCAGAAAGAATGAAGAAATACTGGGCACTGAGAGAAGAACAATATACAAAAAATGACTGATGCAACTTATCCAAAGAGGGAGAAACGAAAAAATGCGAACATTTTATGTTACGCTTTGCCGTGATCGTTACTGATATCGACTGAAACAAGTTTATTGTTATCAGTCACTGTTTATTTATATCCGTATTATATAAAACCACAAGAATTTTGGAGGCTTAAACCTTTGAAAGGGCTAGTGATTATAAATAAACAACGCATGTTAATATAGAACTTATTGCTTCATTCAGCCAATAATATTATTTTTATTGCAATATGTGCTGTTATCGCTGTTTTTGTTACTGTTATCATTAATCACTACTGACACTATTGTTTGCGTTAGTTATTATAGTCATTCTCGTAAAATTATCTCATATGGAACGTAACTGAACCACAAGTACGCGCAGAAATTCAGAAGCTGGGTAAACGATGTTTACAAATAGTTTTCGATATGTATAGTTTCTGGTCCACGCAAAATGTGATCATGTTAAATAATGAACACGAAACATGTAGACAGTAAGCGAACGGAATAGTATAAAAAACACTAAAACTAGTGTGAGGTCCGTCTATTTTGCGGAATATTAAGTAAATTTATGCAGCCACTAAAAAGGTTGATCAGAAACAAATAATGCACTATGGACCATGGCGTATGGACGAACATTTGGCCGCGAGAAGTGACGTAAATGGATATTTCGCTCCTAGAACGTACATAGATTTAAAGTATGTTCCGTGCATGTAATGCCAAGCCTATAGTATCATTTTCTCGCCATTAAATGAAACCTAATGTACAGCGACATTGTAGAAAGTAAATGAACTCAAAATTCTACAATACGATACATCAGCATGCGAATATATCTGGTCATGCGTAATCGTGACTCATACCAATGTCAACCGGAATACGTAGATTAGCGTGACCAATCACATTCATTGATCTACCTACAATGCTTTACGGGGGATATGCATCCTTCATCAAGTGGATTTATTTAAAGAAGCACGACAGAGTTAATATGTGCGTATACGGCTTCTGTGGGCAACGTCTGGGACTGCCTACCATTAGAAAAAAAAAAAAGAGCTGTTTTAGTGCATGGCTCACGATTATGTGGATGCTGTGACGATAGGGTGTCAACAGGTGTAGAACTTCAGGTGTACTGCAGGGAAATGTGTTGGGACCTCTGCTGTTTCGAGGACTGGCTTGATGTAGCTCTCCATGCTACTCTATCCTGTGCAAGCCTGTTCATCTTGAATGACTGTTGCAGCCTACGCTCTTCTGAATCTGCTTACTTTGTTCACCTCTTGATCTCTCTCTACGATTTCTACCCGCCCCATACACAGACACACACACTTCCTTCCAGTACTAAATTGGTGATCCTTTGAACTTCAGCTTGTGTCTCATCAACCGATCCCTTCTTCTAATCAGATTGTGCCACAATTTTCTTCTCTTCCCAATTCTGTTCAGTACCTCCTCATTAGTTACGTGATCTAATCTTTACGGTTCTTCTGTAACATCACATTTCAAAAGTTTCAGCTCGCATCTTGTCTAAACTGTTTACCGTCAGTGTTTCACTTCCATACAAGGCAACACTCTACACACTACCTTCAGAAAAGATTTATTACACTTAAATCTGTATTCATTGTTAACAAATTTCTCTTCTTCAGAAAGACTTTTCCTTGTCATTGCCAATCTACATTTTATATCCTCTCTAGTTCAAACATCACTAGTTATTTTGCTGCCCCAATAGGAAAACTAGTGCCTCGTTTCCTAATCTGATTCCCTGAGGACCACCTGACTTAATTCGGCTACTTTCCATTATCCTTGTTTTGATTTAGTTGATGTTAATCCTCTACCCTCCTTTCAAGACACTTTCAGCTGCTCTTCCAAGTCCTTTGTTGTCTCTGACAGAGTTACAATGGCATCAGCAAACCTCAGAGCTTTTATTTCTTCAAAAAATGGTTCAAATGGCTCTGAGCACTATGGGACTTAACATCTGAGGTCATAAGTCCCCTGGAACTTACAACTACTTAAACCTAACCTAAGGACATCACACACATCCATGCCCGAGGCAGGATTCGAACCTGCGATCGTAGCAGGCGCGCGGTTCCGGACTGAAGGGCCTAGAACCGCTCGGCCACCGCGGCCGGCCTTTTATTTCTTCTCTCTAAACTTTAGTTTCTCCTACAAATACATTCTGTGTATTAATGACCTTAGTAGCACCTTAGGCTTTTCGCAGATGATGCATACTTATAATGAAGTACTGCCTGACAAAAAAAACTGCACAAATATTCAGTCGGATCTAGCTGAGGATCTGCAACTTGCTTTAAATGTTCAAGAGTGTAAGATTGTGCACTTCGCAAAACGTAGTATCCTATGACTAGAGTATCAAAAAGTTATAGCTGGATCGGTCACTTTATAAAAATACTGGGAGTAACGGTTTGTAGGGATATGAAGTGGAACGATCACATAGCTACAACAGTAGGTAAAGCAGTTGGTAAACTTCGATTTGTTATAGTTAGAGCCACGAACGACGGCAATAGAGTCAGGCGTGTTCAAAAGCACCTACATCACTATTTTCCGACAGTGAATGAGCTTTCAGTAGTGTTCCGAGGGCTCTGTGGTGAATTCCGTAGCTAATGCGAGTATTAAACGTGATCGTAGCGAGTTGTTTAACGAATCTCGATTCCATCTGTTGCGAGTTGGCATCGCTGATTGCGGTGGTAAGTGATAAATTCTGCATAAGCAAGCGAAAGACATAATTTGCAGGAATACGCTTTCCTCAAGAAGATAGCACTCGCATGCGCGCACTGCAAATGTCGCTTGGAGTCGTCAACAATGCAAATCCCGTCCGTGCCTCGACACACAGGAACTGCCATCGTTTGAGGATCGGACTACAGTGGAGGACTGGAGAAATGCACTCAGTCAACAACGGACACTCGAGCATCCCATAAAAAAATATATATATATATATATATTGCTCAGGAGTGTGGTGTCCGTACCAAATAGGACCAACAGGGGATTTTAAACACATACGGGGGATTTTAAACACATACAGAGAAGGGCAGAACCAATGGTCACAGGTTTGTTTGACCCGTGGGAGAATGTCACAGAGATACTGGAGAAACTAAACTGGTAGACTCTTGAAGATAGGTGTAAACTATCCCGAGAAATTCTATTAACGAAGTTTCAAGAACCGGCTTTAAATGACGACTCTAGGAATAATATACAACATCCTCCTACGTATCGCTATAATAGGAATCGTGTGGAGAAGGTTAGATTAATCAAAGCTTGCATTAACAATCATTCTTGCCGCGCCCCACCCCCACCCCTCCCCATACGTAAATGGAACGGGGAGAAAACCTAATAACTGGTCCAGTGGGACACTCCCTCCGCTACGCACTTCTCAGTACTTTGCACAATATGGATGTAGATGCAGGATGCATAGATGAATAGTTTCATAATAATTAACACCTATCAATGGTCGCAGGATGCATAGATGAATAGTTTCATAATAATTAACACCTATCAATGGTCGCAGGCTAAGTTACGACTGTTGTTTACAGTAAATGCACGTCCTATAAATTACACTATGCAAAGATAGTGAATTAGTTGCTAACGAGAGCAAAGAACGTGTAAAATAAGGGTGGTTTCAGTAGTGACGATAAAACATTTGCAACCATTTTTATTATAATATTATTTTTATTATATGGATACCATGTGTGTGTGTGTGTGTGTGTGTGTGTAAGTGGGTAGGAAGAGACTTATATGCCGAAGCGTTTGTAACGATCGTCATCATTATACGAGAAACGTAGCTGCGAAGTCTGCTCGTATTGTGTGTTTGGAGGACCCTCTGACCTGGCGATCACCTATTCAGAATTAGACCAATGACTTTGTTTACTTGTACATTACGTCGCTCAAATGAATCCGTACTCGTTATTAAATTATGCGCTTCCTAACTGTTTATGGTGTCACGAAAATGAATTCAAGAGCGAAACGCACCTCAAAAATACAGATACTGCATTATGTACACCACATCAGAATTAACTCGGATATACTCAAAACTGGTTACAATTCAAGCCTGTATAAAATATGTGTCGCGTTGTTATATAAAAAAATGTACGTACGTTTTTGTTAGCTAGTTCACGTCTACTGTCGTATTTCATGAAATAGATATTAAAGTACTTTTGTCTTTAGTGCAGAATGGAACAGAAATCAAAACGCAAGATCTGGACTTACAACTACGACGAGTCTCTTTTTTTTAAAAGAAAGTAAAAAATAAAATAAAAAAGCGGCAAAATTTTAGAAATACTTAATTCTTCCACGGCTTACTTTTTGGCGAACGTTTCATACGGCACGTCACACAGACATGGACAATAATTTCGCGTCTCACCCACACGAGAGATTTCTGTAGTATACGTGTTTTAAGTATTTGAAACTATCATACATAAAGTAACGTAGTCGTCCCATTAGTTCTTATACAGAACTCACCTTTATTACATTTAGTTGCGCTATTGTTAATTTATAAATTCCCTTATTTATAAAATGGCGTAGACACGTCAGGCAAAAAACTTACACATCTAAGCTCTGCAACAACGCGGAATATTTTTCTCTCTGTCATCGTTTTCTTCTCCATCCACTCCGACAGCTGAAAGTGGAATAAGCAGCAAAGATACTAGAACATAAATAACTCTCTGTTCGATACCAAAAACATAAATTAATCCGAGAAAGAATAATAATCGTATGAAACTGCTTCTATCCGCACCAAGGATGGTGACGCAGCGTACATTACTAACTTAAAGTATAGGCAGGGAATCGCTGGAGTTTAATGATTCGCGAACTGTAGAATGGGGTCATCTGTGATGTGAGTGCGAGAAACAGCTACTGTTCGTCATAGCAATACGTAAAGCTGTGTGATGCTAATCGCTATGTTCGAACGCTATAGCTGCGCTTTGAACCCAACGCGTCCAGTAGCGATGTTCGCTTGTCACGCGCGCGCTGCGCAGTCTGCTGGCGGCGTTTATCGGACTCCGTAGCTGCCCACTAGAGCGCACCGCCAGCGGGCAGCCATGTTGCCCGACTTGGCTCACAGCTGTCGTCGCGTGCTGCATGCCACGAGTTAGCAAGAACGTTGCGGTAGTGCAAGCAGCATCCGTTGACAACGTCGAAAAATCCGCATAGTGATTTCTAGCAGAGTGCTATGGATGTCGATGCTCACGATGTAGAGAGTAGCGAGCAGGATGACGAGTACGAAGAGGAAGAGATTTTAGTGGAACTGAAGTTCGAAGGTGGCAACTTGCACGAACCTTTACTGAACCAACAAGGCGTGCATTTCAAGCTTATAGGCGCCACTACAGCGAAGCCAGTATTGCAGCTTGGCGAGCAGATTTTCGCTGGTCAATATGTCGACGCCATGGGGACTACTATAATCTTCGAGGAGGACGAGTCGATGCCATACTACGACCCCGTGTTTTCCACGAACCCGGAGAGTCCGCTGAGGTACTACGCGAGTACTCGCAAATGCCTCGTTATGTCACGGATCTTCATCAAGGAGAAGAAGGAAGGGGAAGAGGCACATGGCGGTGAAGAGGAGGAAGACGAAAAGGATGGGCAGTACGAACAGCCTAAAGCAGAGCCTTCGTCAGCTGGAGGCGAGAAAGGACTACGAGAAGAGGGAGAAAGAGGAGTCCAAGGTGACGTCGCGGACGACGCCGATTGGGAGACAGAAGAAGAAAAGTAACGTCTCAGTTACGTCAGCATCTCGTGAAAGATTCGCTACACAACTTTGCATGTGAATACGCAAGACATTTATCGTTTAATTTCGCAGTGTATAACAATGATTTCATTGTATTTCGACTTAATAATCAATGCTTTGTACCGAGGACTGAACAAATACTGTAATAAAAACATTTTATTGTGATGTAATTACCATGCTTTGTACGAAGGACAGAATATATGATACTGTAATAAAACATTTATTTTTATGTATCTGCAAACATATGAAATAATAATGACCTTTCCACTTTGTAAATCACGCAAAATTAACAGAAAATAGTAAAAAATAATAAGATAATGGATGCAGAGTAGGCCGTTCACTGCACTAGCTTTCAGTATATATTATCGTTTTTGCTCTAGATCACAAAACAGATAAAAAGGATATTTTTAACATTTAACAGCAACATCCACAACTTCGTTTTGCTTCCATTGGCCAGGTGCGAGTACGACTCCTACACTGAGGGTTCTGTACAAGATTAATTATGTGTATAGGCAGTTCATCCATTCCAAGAATCGAGTATCTCGGTAATTTTGCCAATTATCGACAGCGATACTGGGAAGATATCGGTCCCAGGGATTACAAGACTTTCAAGAATGTTTAAATTTCAAGTCTGAAGTAGATTAACAAATGGCAAAAGAATTTTTTTTCATATGATATAATCACAAATAAAAATTTTGCTGTTTTTTTCCTTTAGCTGTAAAACGAGACCTTTCTTACTGCCAAATTTCATGATTCTATATCAAGGGGAAATGCCCTATAGATTTCAATTAATGACGATGAAAGTATCAAAATATGTGTCATAAATGGCCATATCTTTTGATAATATTGACTTAGGAACTTAACATTTATACACAGTATGTGACATAAATTTCAATATGGTAAATCTACCCATTCCTGATATAAACGCCTCTCAACAGATGGAGAGACAGATAGTCAGGTAACAAATAACAAAAAAAATTTTTATTCGTGTGATACAATTGCAAATTAACATTCGGATTTTTCTTGGTTTGTTTGTACTTTGAAACCCTGCTTCTAGGCAAACTTCATGATTCTATGTGGAGGGGAAGTACTGTGTAAGTCTTGATGAACATGTTTGCGAGTACCAATATATGTGACATAAATGGCCTTATCTTTTGGTTGCGTTGTCTTAGAAGCTTAACATGTATTATACAGGCAAGTGACTATGGAACTTTGCATGTGAAATAAATTTCATTGTGATACGTCTGCCCATTCCTGAGGAAAAGGGATCTTAACAGACTGAGGGACAGACAGTGAAATAACAAAAAAAAATTTTTTCGTGTGATATATTTACGAATTACCAAGTCCGGATTTTTCCTTTTCCTGTTCAGTGAATCCTTGCTTCTTACGAAATTTCATGATTCTAGACCAGTGGGAAGCACTCTATAGGTTTGGGTGAGTGAGTTTGCGAGTGTGAAAATATTTAATGTAAATAACTGTATCTTTGGTTGCACTGACTTACAAGCTTCGCTTTTTTACGTCGCCAAACGACTTTAGACCTTAATACGTGACATAAAGTTCAACTTGATACTCATCCCCCGTTCCTGAAACAAAGCGTTTTGAACAGTCCGTCAGGCAGACAGACAGACAAGAAAGTGATCCTGTAGGGGTCCCGTTTTTACCTATTGACGCGCCCAAACCTAAGAATCACCGTGACCAGTTTAGAATTAACAAATTCACCTTCAGACAGCTTATACACTTTTATCAGAACTCATGGATAAAAGCGCGTAAGTCTTTTGAAGACAAGTTTGAAAATACGAAATCCAGTTAAGATACTTTTTAAATAAAGTTAACCAAACTCAATTTGTGACTGGCTGTTATGGTACATAGTAAATACTCTGTTTCATATTATAGTCACAGTTCCCCAAGAATGCAGTCATTTGACTAAACAGTATATTTTAAGTATTTACATGCTTTTACATATCATATTTAGAATAGTTTGTAGTATATTACACTGCATATTACACTACTGGCCATTAAAATTGATACACCAAGAAGAAATACAGATGATAAACGGGTATTCATTGGACAAATATATTATACTAGAACTGACATGTGATTACATTTTCACACAACTTGGGTGCATAGATCCTGAGAAATCAGTACCCAGAACAACCACATCTGGCCGTAATAACGGCCTTGACACGCCTGGGCATTGAGTCAAACAGAGCTTGGATGGCGTGTACAGGTACAGCTGCCCATGCAACTTCAACACGATACCACAGGTCATCAAGAGTAGTGGCTGGCGTATTGTGACGAGCCAGTTGCTCGGCCACCATTGACCAGACGTTTTCAATTGGTGAGAGATCTGGAGAATGTGATGGCCAGGGCAGCAGTAGAACATTTTCTGTATGCAGAAAGGCCCGTACAAGACCTGCAACATGCGGTCGTGCATTATCCTGCTGAAATGTAGTATTTCGCAGTGATCGATTGAAGGGTAGAGCCACGGGTCGTAACACATCTGAAATGTAATGTCCACTGTTCAAAGTGCCGTCAATGCGAACAAGAGGTGACCGAGACGTGTAACCAATGGCACCCCATACCATCATGCCGGGTGATACGCCAGTATGGCGATGACGAGTACACGCTTCCAATGTCCGTTCACCGCGATGTCGACAAACACGGATGCGACCATCATGATGCTGTAAACAGAACCTGGATTCATCCGAAAAAATGAAGTTTTGCCATTCGTGCACCCAGGTTCGTCGTTGAGTACACCATCGCAGACACTCCTGTCTGTGATGATGCAGCGTCAAGGGTAACCGTAGTCATTGTCTCCGAGCTGATAGTCCATGCTGCTGCAAACGTCGTCGAACTGTTCGTGCAGATGGTTGTTGTCTTGCAAACGTCCCCATCTGTTGACTCAGGGATCGAGACTTGGCTGCACGATCCGTTACAGCCATGCGGATAAGATGCCTGTCATCTCGACTGCTAGTGATACGAGGCCGTTGGGATCCAGCACGGCGTTCCGTATTTCCCTCCTGAACCCACCGATTCCATATTCTGCTAACAGTCATTGGATCTCGAGCAACGCGAGCAGCAATGTCGCGATAAGGTAAATCGCAATCGCGATAGGCTACAATCCGACCTTTATCAAAGTCGGAAACGTGATGATACGCATTTCTCCTCCTTACACGAGGCATCACAACAACGTTTCACCAGGCAACGCCGGTCAACTGCTGTTTATGTATGAGAAATCGGTTGGGAACTTTCCTCATGTCAGCACGTTGTAGGTGTCGCCGCCGGCACGAACCTTGTGTGAATGCTCTGAAATGCTAATCATTTGCATATCACAGCACCTTCTTCGTGTCGGTTAAATTTCGCGTCTGTAGCACGTCATCTTCGTGGTGTAGCGATTATAATGGCCAGTAGTGTATTTTAAACTGCGGGCAACCGCCAGCAAATTTGCACGTTTTGAAAGACATTTTGGAACATATATTGTGTTCGAACGTTATGCATTACCTCGAAGAAGTCCGCTCTGGTAGCTGAGTTGTCAGCGCGGCGGAATGTTGTACCTAATGGCCCGGGTTCGATTCACGGCTGGGTCGGAGATTTTCTCTGCTCAGGGACTGGGAATTATGTTGTCCTTATCATCATCATTTCATCCCCATCGATACGCAAGTCGACGAAGTGGCGTCAACTCGAAAGACCTGCACCAGGCGAACAGTCTACCCGACGGGAGGCCCTAGCCACACGGCGTTTCCATTACCTCGAAGAAAACGGTCTATTGACACTGAGTCGACACGAATTTAGAAAAACATCGTTCTTGTGGAACATAACTTGCTCTTTGCTTACAGGAAGTATTTCTAGATTTCCAAAAGGCTTTTGACACTGTACCACATAAGTAGCTTGTAGTGAAACTGCGTGCTTATGGAATATCGTCTAAATTATGTGACTGGATTCGTGATTTCTTGTCAGGCAGGTCACAGTTTGTAGTAACTGACCGAAAGTCATCGAGCACAACAAAAGTGATTTCTGACCTTCTCCAAGCTAGTGTCATACGCGCTTTGCTTTTCCTAATCTATATAATCGATTTACAAGGCAATCTGAGCAGCCGTCTTCGGTTGTTTGCAGATGACGCTGTCGCTCACCTACTAGTAAAGTCATCAGAAGAACAAAACAAATTGCAAAACGATTTAGAAAAGATATCTGTATGGTGCGAGAATTGGCAGTTGACCCAAAATAACGAAAAGTGTGAGGTCATCCAAATGAGTGCTGAAAGAAATTCGTTAAAGTTCGGTTACACGATAAATCAGTCAAATCTAAAGGCCGTAAATTGAAGTAAATACCTAGGAAATACAATTGCGTACAACTTAAATTGGAAGGAACACACAGAAAATGTTGTGGGGAAGGCTAACCAAAGACTACGTTTTATTGGCAGGACACTTAGAAAATGCAACAGATCTACTAAAGAGAGACTTCCTACAATACGCTTGTCCGTCCTCTTTTAGATTACTACTGCGCCGTATGGGATCGTTACCAGATAAGATTGACGGAGTACATCGAGAAAGTTCAAAGAAGGGCACCACGTTTTGTATTATCGCGAAATAGGGGAGACAGTGTCACTGAAATGATGCAGGATTTGAGGTGGACATTATTAAAACAAAGACGTTTTCCGTCTGGGCGGAATCTTCTCACGACATTTAAATCACCAACTTTCTCCTCTAAATGCGTAAATATTTTGTTGACGGCGACCTACATTGGGAGAAACGATCACCATAACAAAATAAGAGACGCATCGAAAGATATAGATGTACGTTTTTTCCGCACGCTGTACGAGATTGGAATTAGAGGGAATTACTGTGAACGTAGTTCAATGAACCCTCTGCCAGGCAGTTAAATATAATTTGCAGAGTTTCTATGTAGATGTAGATGTAGATAATCCACACTGGCTGTAGAATACTTTTTATTATAAGTAACGGTCTGTTTTGCGCTACTAGAAAACTCATCCTCAGGTGATAAATATTCTTTCTATCATGTCATCGCAAAAGGGTAACTGTCTTAAATCCACTCCGCATCGTTAACGTCAAATTGTAAACTAATAGCGCCCTAAAGGTGGTAGGTAGTCCATATTTAAAGCAGCAGCAGGCAGGGCAGTATGATGGGCAGTGCCTCTAGGGCAGTTACCTTTCGGCGATGGCCCGCATCTCGTGGTCGTGCGGTAGCGTTCTCGCTTCCCACGCACGGGTTCCCGGGTTCGATTCCCGGCGGGGTCAGGGATTTTCTCTGCCTCGTGATGGCTGGGTGTTGTGTGCTGTCCTTAGGTTAGTTAGGTTTAAGTAGTTCTAAGTTCTAGGGGACTGATGACCATAGATGTTAAGTCCCATAGTGCTCAGAGCCATTTTTGAGCTTTCGGCGATGACTTGTTAAAAAGAATATTTAGCACCTGAGGATACGCCTTCCAGTGGCGCGAAACCGGTCGCGACTCTTAATAAAAATATATTAAAATGAGTCTGTGACGCAAATTTAGAGACAATTGTAAATTGGAATTTATGTGGCTATGTTTACCTACATAACAAAATAATCGTGTTAACCCTAGGACGCCTAAGGGGTGAATATGGTGAATATAAGGATGTTGTTATGGAGTATGATTCACATCGGGAAAGTGATGTGGATGTTAGAGAAGATGAAGATAACGCAGCTGCAGGCAGTGATCACCAGGATGATATCGTGGCCATGTCGGAGGGGGGGGGGGGGGTCGTTGAACCCACAATTTTTTAATGTCCCCTGATTTTGCCCAAGTAACTTTCATACTACATATTCCCTTTGAGTTATTGTTTGTTGGCTATTTTATGAAACGTTAGTGTCAATATATTTTATAGAAAATTCCTGCTTTGAAAGAAAAAAAGAAATAAACTTATTATGGGTCCAACAACCCCCCCCCGCCCCCCCCCCCCCTTAGGCTTCCATGCTATAGAAAATTTCCCTTGGTAGGATTTCGTATTTCTCATCTCTACAACAATGCAAGTTAGTTTCTTGTTGGTTGGTATTCTTGATATTCACAACAACGGGTTTACTTTCAGAGGAAGTGATTGTTGATGTCAGTCAGCTGTTATTTATCTTGTAAACTTGCATTGAGTTATGGCAGTTTCCTACTGTTCACACCCAGACTTAGAAATGACTAAAAGAATATGAGAGAGTTCTGAATGAAATTTTAGATGAAGATTCTGACTCGGGGAGTGAAAGTGAATATGGTGTTATGGAGTATGATTCACATCGGGAAAGTGATGTGGATGTTAGAGAAGATGAAGATAGCGCAGCTTCAGGCAGTGATCTCCAGGATGTTATCGTGGCCAAGTCTGGAAGAAGGTACGTAACCACACAGCCTAGAATTCCTCGGAGCTCTGTTGCTAATATAGTAAGAGAGCGGGCAGGAGTAACTCCAGCTGGTGTTTGCCATTCACCTGGAGAAGCCTTGAAGTTACTTCTTATGCCTGACATCGTGGATGTTATAGTAAAACATTAAAATGAAGAGGCAGTTATGCAAAATGTTACTTTGACTAATGAGAAATAATTGTATGCCTTTATAGGAATACGTATGGGGGCAAATAAGGACAATTCTGTCAGTGTACACAATCTTTGGTCAGACCTAATGGGTCTGCCAGTTTACAAGGGTATTATGGCAAGAGAACGTTTCGAGGAACTTATTGCAATCATAGGGTTTGATGACAAAAGTACTCGCCAGATAAGAAGGGAAGCAGACAAGTTCACAGCAATCCGTGATGTTTTCAACGAAGTGAATGATAGATTTCCACTACTGCATAAACCAGGGGTCCACCTCACCATTGATGAGTGCTCAGCTTGGTTAGAGGGCGCTGCCCCTTCAAAGTATTTATGAAGGATGAACCGGGCAAGTATGGCATCCTTATACGCATGATGTCCGATGCAGTTGACGGATACGTCTTGAACATGGAACCCTATGCAGGTAATGTTCATAATTTGTCGAAAGAAGAACGGCGTTCAGCAGCTGTCGTCAAACGTCTTGTAGCACCTGTGAAAAATACTGGTCGAAGTAATACTACAGCACAATACTACAAATCGGTAGATTTGGCAGAAGAGTTATACCGGGACTGCAAAGTTACTACAGTAGGAACTCTCCAGTCAAACAGGAAGCATATTCCAGACATAATGAAGAACATGTCAAATCGAGAGCTATATTCATCTTGTTCACAGACCCACCAACAGGTAGGCCTCCAGTAACATAGCAAAAACGAAACCAAGTAAAAACTTACTGATGTTTTCAACAAGATAAAGGCACTGTCGGAGGAGAGAAGAATAAAACCGAGATAAATGCATATTATAATTCCACTAAAGGTGCAATTGATACCATTGATCAAATGGCGCGTATGTGCACCTGCAAGAGGGGAACAAAGAGATGGCCTCTATCCGTATCTTACTCTCTTATCGACATTTGTGCTATCAATGCAACCACCATATTCATCCAGCAACGTCCAGGATGGAATGAAAGAAAACACAACAAATGGAAACTTTATCTTCTGCGAGCTGGGATGGAACTAGTGAAATTGCAGGTAGAAGAAAGAAGTGGCAATGCAAGAGGATTATCTAACCAAATTGTTCAGTCAATGGCGACTGTTCTACAAAAGAAAATCAAAGAAGTGACAACAGAAGCACGTCAGCCTATGCAGGGAAAGGACGGTGCCATATTTCTGTAAGAGAAGCTAAAACAAAGAAGCAGAAGTACAACAATCTAAGTAAACCAAAACAGTATTGTCGACAGTGTCATAAAAATGTGTGTAACACACGTTCAGAAAAAATTGTGAAGTGTGTCTCTTGTCTTGAAGTTGAGGACTCAGAGTACTTTATTGTATATGAACACATCTGTATTTTGTATTGTAATATGTCAATTTTTATACACACAATCCAATATTTATAACAATTAACAACATTTATAAACCGACGCCTTAGTTAAAATACATAAACCATTTTGAAAGTTGTAATTTTTCGTAAGTAAACTTATTTAATACCTGTGGGCTAGCCGAACCCCCCCCCCCCCTTCCTCCCCCCTTCGGCATCCAAGTTAGAAAAAAAGGCTCGGGCGTCCTAGGGTTAATAGTGATACATTGAGCATTGGTAAACAAAGAGTGACTTCAGATATTGTGCTCATTTAAATGCAACTAAATATATGTAAGCATCTGATGCTGTTCAGATTAAAATATATCGGGTTATCTTATATTTTTACTGGAGATTATCAGGTGTTGGGAACTGTCATGGAACAGGTCTACCTCGTTAATTTCGCGGCGTTCTTTCCTCATTGCGTCCTATGTACACCGAGTAGTGCAGCTGATATTTTCATTACTATGTCGATATTTCGAATTTTATCACATAGGCTACTTGAATGTCTTCTTGCTCACTCCACTTCTGTCTCGTCACTGTTGCGTCGATCCTCATCTGCTTATTAAACAAATTTTTGAATCTTGATTGTAAGACATACCGACAGCTGAAATGAATTTACATGTACTTTTTTTCACAATACAGTATAATGTTAATCGCTGCAAAAACGCTTCCTTAACATCTACGGCTATACGTTTCACGTTCCCATTTCAAACATCATCTAAAGCGGCGCACTGACTATCATAATATTGGGCAATAATACACTGACGATTGGTTCTAGCTGGCGAAGCGGCAGTGGACAAATTTTATGGCAAATCTTGGGCGCGCAAACATGGCAGATACTGACACCAGA
The DNA here is from genome assembly GCF_021461395.2 of Schistocerca americana. Taxonomy (NCBI): domain Eukaryota; kingdom Metazoa; phylum Arthropoda; class Insecta; order Orthoptera; family Acrididae; genus Schistocerca; species Schistocerca americana. The sequence continues at coordinate 203,320,448 of NC_060127.1, forward strand.
TGTTATTAGCCACTTCAGCTACCTTTTCGCTCACATAAGCAAAAGGATAAGCACAGATGGATGAAGGAGTGGTATAAGAAGTGTGGAAGAAGGTGAATGAGAATTTACTATGTAGTTTGGGGATAAGAGAGCCAGATGATCATCGGAACTTTGAGAGGATGGACACTCGCTGATCTGATGCACTTTCACACAAGGTTACTCCTATAAATCTTTGCTCTATCTGCTTAATGTTTACTTCTTTATCCAGTTTGAAAAATTCAAGAAGAATATATATTTTTACTAAAACTGCGCTAAAAATTTCTTGCCTTGCAAGAAGTTCACGGCCATCAAAATACCAAAGTGTTGGTTCCAGGAGCTTGTCAGCACCAGCTCTGCATTTCGATGTACCCGTAATTTTTTTTCTTTCCTATAATTGGTCTGTAAAGAATTTAATTTCTTTACTATTTGAAGCTTGTCTGCTTCTGGGTATATTACCCTATACAACAGGCAAAAAACAGAAAAAGGATAAAAAAGGGACGCACTATCGACGGAATTATCCGAATGGGACGAAAGACGGCAGAGGTAAGGTACACATACCGACAAACAAAAGATTAGTTTCAGAAAAAATCCATTTACTCACGAGAAATAGCTTCCAAACTATGTCAATAGCGTGTTGGTCCACCACTGGCCCATATGCAAGCAGTTATTCGGCTTGGGATTGATTTTCAGAGTTGTTGGTGAGCCGTGGCGAGCTGGCGCCAGTTTTATTTTGTTCATGTATCGTTCAGATCGATTGTGGTTGAGCTAAGCTATCTTTGCTTTTCGCGCGTCTTATTTTCCGGGTCGGCCGGGAAAGGGACTTTGGTTGTGAGCCTTCGGCGGTTAACCCTGAAGATCTCGTGACATTCGCTGGGAGATGAGTGTCAACGGCTGCCGAACGAGCGTGATGACCGTTATATGTTGTGGTGTGCAGTTGGTCGGGCGTTTTGGCGGCATGAGCAGCTTAGAGATACAAGTTCTGTGACTTCGCTGGGAACAAAATTTGAAGCGGAGCGGTGAAGCTGTGGAACCCGCTCCTTCGTACTGTGTTCGTGATATGAAGTAAGTGGTCGTAATTATGTTTTGTTGACCGACGCACTCAGAGGCATTTAAGTTTTATCGTTATAGTGAGACTTTCATAGTCGAACTTTTAAGATGGCGTGGAAGAGTTCAGTTGGCCTAGTTAAATGGTGGCCGTTATTTGAAAGTTTTCTCAGAAGTTTTACTAGTGCTCTGTGTTTCTCGTAATCAAATGATTTTATGTTGGCGTTTTCAAAGCCTGCACTGCATTAATACAGTTGTCCATGTGTAAAATGCTTAAGGTCAAAATTGCGACTTTGTCAGTAGTGTAACGTGTTCCTTTACACACTTACCCATATATCGAGTCAAAGGTTCTGCCGAGTGTTTCTATGTTTCAGAATTATTGGAATGTCTGTGTGATTCGCACAAAAACCTTTGATTGTGCCAGCGCCTTGGCGGGGAGTGAAATGTCGTCAGAGGTCTAGGCCTGGCGGTGTTCAAGAACCTGGACACTACCGGGAGATGTTCACATACCGCCTTCCAAAGTTTGGTATTTAACTTCCTTCCGCGAAGGCGGGTTAAGTTGGCAAATACACAGGGTAGGTCCATTGGCCGTGACCGGCCCAAATATCTCACGAAATAAGCGTCAAACGAAAAAACTACGAAGATCGAAACTCATCTACCTCGAAGAGGGAAACCCGATGGCGCTATGGTTGGCCCGCTAGATGGCGCTGCCATAGGTCAAACGGATATCAACTACGTTTTTTTAAAAATAGGAACCCCCATTTTTATTACACATTCGTGTAGTTCGTAAAGAAATATGAATGTGTTAGTTGGACCACTTTTTTCGCTTTGTCACAGATGGCGCTGTAATAGTCACAAACGTATAAATAAGTACGTGGTATCACGTAACATTCCGCCAGTGCGGACGGTGTTTGCTTCGTGATACATTACCCGTGTTAAAATGGACCGTTTACCAATTGCGGAAGAGGTCGATATCGTGTTGATGTATGGCCATTGTGATCAAAATGCCCAACGGGCTTGTGCTATGTGTGCTGCTCGGTGTCCTGGACGACATCATCCAAGTGCCCGGATAGTCACGTTATTTAAGGAAACAGGAAGTGTACAGCCACATGTGAAATGTCAACCAGGACCTGCAACAAATGATGATGCGCAAGTAGGTGTTTTAGCTGTTATCGCGGCTAATCCGCACATCAGTAGCAGACAAACTGCGCGAGAATCGGGAATCTCAAAAACGTCGGTGTTGAGAATGCTACATCAACATCGATTGCACCCGTAGCATATTTCTATCCACCAGGAATTGCATGGCGACGACTTTGAACGTCGTGTACAAATTTGGAAATTTGTGGTATATGAAGATGGTGTCTGTTCTTTTGGACAAAAAGCCGCGAGTAATAATGGGCAGGGGCACTATGAATATAGTGCGGGACAATAAGTTGGGAATGTGGGTCTCACGGGAGGCGTGGCAGAGATAAGTCCCTGCAGTCCCACTATCCTCTGTGTCCTCGGTAGCTCAGAGCCGGCCGCTGTGGCCGAGCGGATCTAGGCACTTCAGTCCGGAACCACGCTGCTGCTAATCGCAGGTTCGAATCCTGCCTCGGGCATTGCTCTCCTTAGGTTAGTTAGGTGTAGACTAAGTAGTTCTGCCGGCACGGTAGCTCAGCGTGTTGGGTCAGAGGGCTGCTCGCCCTCTGTAATAAAAAAAAAACTGAGTAACGGAATCAACGATCAACTCGAACGGATGTCTTCTGACGTCCGCCCAGACCAAACGCAGCGAACAATACCGAACAAAAATGGAAAAAAAGGTGGACAGAGCGTCTGCCATGCAAGCAGGAGATCCCGGGTTCGAGTCCTCGTCGGGGCACACATTTCCAGCTGTCCCCGTTGACTTATATCAACACCTGTATGCAGCTAGGGGTATTCATTTCGTTGCAATATGTGTTTTGCTCATAGCTCTTAAAGACGCAATTTGGAGGTCATGTTTACTCGCCTTTTTCTCTTGTTTTGGTCCATATTACCAGATCTCAGAATATGGAATACTTTTTTGTAACGTCCTGTATAAACAAATTCAAGAAAGATGTTTTGGGTATAACAGTATCACAGAAAGGTGACTAGTGCATGGGTACACATGGACCCAAGAAGGCGAGTGCAATGTCTTATCATAATACGGGTGGCTCATAATCCGTTTTCTCGCTAAGCTGTCTGCGTCTTCATTCCAGTGTCACACTTTTGACATCCTGTACGGCTCTAATGGCCTGCAATGACGATTATGAATCAGTCCACTACAGCAGTGAGGATATTTTTTTTTTGGTTACAGTTGATAATATTCGCGTGTCAAACGTGTGCCGTCCATTCTCGGTGTCTTCCTGACAAAGCAGTGTTGCTCCAGCTGATACAGAGAGGCGCCTCTGGTCCGCCGAGTGGTGGGCGTGGCCCTGGAGCACCGTGTGCTTTCACGGCGCCTGCGTGTGCCGGGAAGCGCTGTGACACGCGGTGCGGAAATTCAGTGTCCCGTGCCTACGCACAATGGTGTACTCAACTAAAGTCTACGTCACACGGGACGAGGCAGCTAACGTTGGCGTGCACGTAGACGGGATATCCAACGTTACGAATCACAGCGGCTTCGGCACAGGAGACGAGCTGCTAAACGTGTTTTTGAGATATTAGCGCTCTCCAGTGGCAGCTGTCGCCTTTACTTGGCTCGCAAACCGTACAGTTTCTTCGCAAAAATGGAAGTGCGTGAAATTCCTACGTTAGCTCTCGAAGGTTACAAGCCGCCTGGCTCGCCTCCTTCAATTTATAATAGCTTTATCTGTCCCTTCTAACGACTGGCGATACGCAGAGCACTTTAGGTGCATCTACTTGAGGCCGGCAACGGTGACCGAGCGGTTCTAGGCGCTTCAGTCCGGAACCGCGCGACTGCTACGGTCGCAGGTTCGAATCCTGCCTCGGGCATGGATGTGTGTGATGTCCTCAGGTTAGTTAGGTTCAAGTAGTTCTAAGTTGTAGGTGACCTCAGATGTTAAGTCCCATTACCATCGGCGGTCTCTGTCAGTCAACAGACGATGTCGGCCTGTACGCTTTTGTGCTGTACGTGTCCCTTCACGTTCCCACTTCAGTATCACATCAGAAACAGTGCACTTACGGATGTTTAGGAGCGTGGAAATCTCGCGTACAGACGTGTGACACAAGTGACACCCAATCACGTGACCACGTTCCGAGTCCGTGAGTTCCGCGGAGCGCCCCATTCTGCTCTCTCACGATGTTAATGACTACTGAGGTCGCTGATATGGAGTACCTGGTAGTAGGTAGCAGCACAAAAAAAAGGTTCAAACAGTTCTGAGCACTGTGGGATTTAAGATCTGTGGTCATCACTCCCCTAGAACTTAGAACTACTTAAACCTAACTAACCTAAGGACATCACACACATCCATGCCCGAGGCAGGATTCGAAGCTGCACCTAATGCACCTAATATGAAAAACGTATGTTTTTGGGTGTGTCCGGATACTTTCGATCACATAGTGTATATGCACCGAAGCGCCATAGAACTCGAACAGGCATTGTTATTCAAATACAGAGCCTTGTAAACAGGCAGAATACGAGACTGCAGCCAGCAACGCCTATATAAGACAACAAGTGTCTGGCGCAGTTAGATCGCTCACTGCTGCTATAATAGCAGGTTATCAAGATTTAAGAGTGCTGGAACGTAGCGATATAATCTGCGCAGGAGCGATGGGACACAACATGAAGTGGGGATTTTCCCGTACGACCATTTCACAAGTGTAAGTTAATATCAGGAATCCGGTGAAACATCTAATATCCGACATCGCTGCGGCCGGAAAAAGATCATGCAAGAACGGGATCAACGACGACTGAAAAGAATCGTTGAACGAGGCAAAACTCAACCCTTCCGCAAATTGCTGGAGATTTCAGTGCTGGGCCATCAACAAGCCTTAGCGTGCAAACCGTTCAACGAAGCATCGTCGGTGTGGGCTTTATGAGCCGAAGGCCCACTCGTCTACCTTTGATGACTGCATCACACAGACCTTTGTGCCGCGCCAGCGCCCGTCAACACCGACACTGAACTGTTGATGATTGAAAGATGTTGCCTGCTCGGACGAGTCTCGTTTCAAATTGTATCGTGCGCATGGACGTGTACGTGTATTCAGGCAACCTCATGAATCCATGGGCCCTGCATGTCAGGAGAGGACTGTTCAAGCTGGTGGAGGCTCTATAATGGCGTGGAACGTTGAAAGGGTCCTGTAGCCACCTTTCATTGCCAAGTCTCGTAGTGGTCAAGTCGGCAAAGAGGTTTCCGCTACTTGTGAGAAATCCACCTGCGTTAGGTTGGTGGCGGAAATGGCATCCTGGGGTTTTCCGGTCCACACGGAGCGTGGAAGAGGCTGGAGAAGCGGGGGGCAGTCTGCCGCCGGTACGGGGCTGTGCTCCAGTCGAAGAAGGGTGAGTTGGACTGACCGCGTGGCGCGTTGTCACATAGAGAGGGGAGCTTTTAGCTTTTGGTCTCGAATTTCGTCTTATAAAGATTTACTTGCTGGGTTGCAGCAGGGAATGCAAGGCTTTTGTAGACTTTCAGTTTGATTCCCAATGCAGTCTTGACTTTGATCCGTGAGAGGAACGCAGCACAAGGGAGTTGCATATGTTGAAGTTCCCTCGGTTCAGTGTGAGTGTTTATGTGCCTACAACTGTGTGTGCATGCTTCTAATCTTTTCCGGATCTTGGTAATTTTTGTGTATTTGTGAATTTTCTTTGTCTCATGTGATTAAAATTTGGCCACGGTCCATAGAAATTGTCTCCGCGGACCGAGTGGGCACGCGAGTCTGTTATGAAACGTATAGTATTTCACAAGCAATTGTACATAGTTAGCATGCAACAGCAGTCTATAGATGCACTACATCAATGTTTTAAGGAATAAATAATGTTGCCTTCAATCTTATCTTGTGTACCGATGTTACGTCGCCGTTACCTTCGCCACTTACCTTGTAGTTTTCCTTGTTGGCCCACCTATAGCGTTTCCATGTGCACAGGTGTAGTGATTAGTGTCCCTTTTTATATCTGAAACAAATGCTCTGGAATAGATCGTGTTTTCACGAATCTTGCTGCAGGCTGCACTTACGCATGGTGTTCACGACCTATTTACTTTACTCAATATTTGATTCACGGGAAGAATGCCTGGATCATATTAATAACTACATCCCATTCTTTATCAGTGACTTTACAATGAATGTTCTTTTGTGAGTTTTTCTTATTAACAAATTAAGTAATTTTCCGACTCAGTGCTACTTCTTCTTTGTCGTGTGGCTAGAGTTGGTGGCGACCCTATCTTTTATATTGATTTCAGTGTCAAGTAGCATTTTATTATTCAAAGTGCGCGTGGCTCTTTTAGCTATCAGGATACATTCAAAGGGCGCTTCATGCTTCTTGCACATAGCGTCCTTTTATTCACGCTACTTACACATGGCTTACCCTGCTCACGGATTTCGGTAAACCAGAGATCTTCTGATGCGCAGTGAGGATTAGTTATTTTCGGTTGGATGTGCTAATTGGTATATTGTCTTTCTGTGATACAGAATTTACGTGAATTTATGATATAGGTGTGCATTTTCTTACATGTTTTATCTTATATGTGTATTACTGTATAGATATTGTGATTTAGTATTCAATTGTGTTACAAGTGTGGGTCGATTCTTGTCCTGTGTCGTGTATCGGTGTAATATAGTAAATCTTGGCTGCCTTGTGGGGACTGTGAGTCCATTAGGAGACTTTGGTACTATTCTTGTATTTTGGAGCACGGAGTAACTATCCTTATGATGGAGACGCGTAGCTGTTCAGGGAGCCGCGATCGGAAAAACCAGTCAGACAACAACTCTGAACAAGGACGAGATCAGAACGTCGAGTCCGACCAGGAACGAAACGCAGAAAACGCAAGCACAAGTGTTGTCCATCCTGAGCCCGCTGTGGTGTTTTCGAATCAGTCGATAGATGCAAATTCATTACAGACTATGCTACGGCAATTACTAGACAGTAATAAAAGGGATATCGAGGAAGCAAATAAAAGATTGAGTAGTGAAATAGTACAGGGTGTTGGGGAGAAACTGGCGATCATTGACCAACGCATCTCCGCCTTAGAAGAGGGGCACCAAGTCATTAGCAAGCAGGTGATGGAGCAAGAAGAAAGGTTCGCTGGGAATATACGTATACTAGCAGAACAATGCCAGAGTGAACAAGCGGCTCTTGAGTCCCGAGTAGGACGAAATTCCGCCAGGGATCTCCACGCGTTAGCAGAACAATGCCAGAGTGACCACGCGGCTCTTGTGTCCCGAATAGAGGACACTGCAGTTAAGTGCACGGTCCACCTTAGCGCGCAGGTAGAAACCGTAAGCCAGGCGATAAAAGCTCTCGAGCGAGAGCAAGGGCTTACGCAAACAAAACAAGACACGGCCCACCGAGAGATGCGAGAAGAAATAGTCAGGATCTCAGACGCAGTGGCGCGTAAGTCTGACAATAATAGGGAAACGATTACCTCGTCATCAGCGGATGCAGACGAAATACGGTCGATAACGAAATGTCCGCGTGGACAGTGTGAAATAAAAATACAACAAAGAGGGGTTACCGAGGGAATATGTGAGCGCATGGCCCGTTTAGAACTTCACCTAAAAGGGTTAAAGGCCCATGAAGTTGAAAGAAATGAACGAAAGGGCCATTATTCCGACGATGATTCCGGGAACGATGGCGAATTTGATAATCGTCGTGATCACGGATCTCGTACCAGGTGGGAACGGCGCGGATCCCCTCAGGAACGTTCGCCAAGGGAAACTCACGAATTTGACTTTAAACATTTTCTGACCGTGAGGAAGTTTGAAGTCTTCCGTAACTCGGCTACGGGCATTCACCCGCGGGCCTGGTTACAGCAGTTCGAATTCTCCCTCCCTCCTACGTGGCCCAGTGCGCACAAAATAGAGTATATGTGCGGCTACCTCGAAGGTGAGCCAGCGGCGCGGATGAGGTCAATTGCACGCAATTGCTACACTGTCAGGGAGTTTCGTCAACACTTCCTGTCGATATATTGGTCAGTGGCAGCGCAAAGTCGTGTAAAACACGGACTCATTATGCTACCAGAGTTAAACAGGTCAAAATTCTCCAGCCCTGTGCAGATGTTCGAGCACATGCTGCAGGCGAATGAACATCTTGACGATCCTTATGGACCTGCAGAAATTATTCGTATTTGCCTGGGAAAGTTTCCAATGCAGTTGCGGCACGTTATCCTTGCAGCACGATGTAAGGATGACGTAGAGGGGTTTCGCAATTTCCTGTTACAGCTTGAGTGCGATGCGAATGGCACCACGCAGAATTACGGTCAGAGCGCCTACGAGCAGCGGCTGCGCAAGCGAAGCCGCAGCCGTAGAGACAGGTGGCAATACAGACGTAACGGGTCGCCTCAGAGTTACAGAATGCGCGAGCGTTGGCAGCGTCGCGACTCCTCACGGAACGCGGGCAGAACGAACTATGCCAATGGTCATCATTCGCCTAGAGGAAGTCAAAGACACCCCTGGGAGTTTAGAAGATATGGTAATAAGCAGAGATTTAGGCGCAATTACAGCGGACCTAGGAACGGTAGTCGTGACCGACCCCAGAATAATTATCGAACAAGCAACAACAGGGGTGCCGTAAACAGTACGGGTGGTCCGCCAGTGGGTGTTGAAATTCGTCCCGCAAACCCGCGGCACAATCCTACAAATGCCTCTAATCAAAGGGATCAATGACTGTTGGCTGGCTCGGTTGGCGTCAAACTAAATGAGGACCGGTGCTATTGATGATATTGATGTGCATTTGAATAAAGGAAGACGATATTAGGGAAGATTTGTTGAGGGAGGGCCACAGTATTGGTGTGCCCGCGGTAAACCCAGTCGCCTCTGTTTCGTAAAATTACAGTGTATATTTTCCAATGTTTTGATTCACTCTGGTGTGATTGAAATTAAAGCGTATATTTTCTATGAATTGTAAAGGGTCCCCCAATATGTGTGTAGTTATTTCTTCTTCTCAGCAGAAAGGAGTAGTGTTGTGCAGCTTCAAAACGTCTGAATGTGAATGATCATGAGGCTCATATGAAGTGTTCCCTATTACAGTAAGATGGCTTTCGTTCTTTGATGACTAAAAAGCTATCGGGTGTGTTGGCGTGGCGAGTCAATGGTCGTAAGGTAATTCTTGATGATAAATTACAGTTTTAGTGTTCTTATTCCCCTTAGGTGAGCATGATTCAGTGAGATTTTTCAAATGTACTGCGATGTTAATGAAGCAACTTGGTGACTTGTAGGTGAAGGACTTGTGTATGAAGGGAGATTAATAGTGTTTGATTTTCAGAGTTGCCATCTTATAAGATATTTGGAAAGTGTAACTTGCCGTCACATACTACTAGGTACGGTTGAGGACACCAGGATGTGAAACCCCAGAAGATGTATATGGAAACAGCTTATAACCTCAAGCAGCTTGATATTTAATAGAGAATCAATGCGACTACCTCCAAGCTAAAATAACATGACGGTAGGTGAGGACCCCTGGGGACATGTGGTGAGTAAGTGTGTAATCATTATGAGTATCTTATGATAGCAGTAAGCTGGGTACTCATGGCCCTGGACAATGGATTTCTTTTGACAGTATTTTTTTATGTACTTATAGGACGAAGTGTTTATGTGTTTGCTAATAGGATAGGATGATTTTTATTTCCATTTTTATGCCCACTGACCTTTTGCATTAGTCTGATGAATAGATGTTGAAACATTTACCATTCCAGATGTGACTTGAATGAACCTTCTGTGTCTCATTAATCATAACTTGTATTATGCAATGTCCATAGAAAAGAAGTCTCGGAAATTTTTCACAGATCAGCAAACATGTTCTACAAACCTTGGAGGAGCAGTCAATGAACAACGATATGGGTATTGGTGTTGAAAGGAATATTTTGTTTATATGTGGGAATTGTAGTCGGGCTATATGGTGATGGTGACTAGTACGAGCTGTGTAGATTGTGTGTGAGAGCGTAGTTAGGAGCAGGTAGAGTTTTGTGTCTGTAGCTAGCAGCGGCGCCAAATCCTATCCAAATCCTGACCAAACCTTGTACAAGATCTACCCTGAATGATTGACAGCAGATGTAATGCTGGAACTATATTTTATAAAAAGGATTTTTTGTTTGTTTGAATATTGGTTATTTAATTTTCTTCATTGTTTTTTTTTGTTAGTAATGTTAAGAAGACCCTTTTTGTCAAGTTAATTTTGGGCACTATTCCATGTATTGATCAGGAGTGAGAAACTCCGAAGATTTTGTGGTAATCTGCACACATGATATTTTGTAACGATCCCTGTGAGCGCAGCTCTTAAGTGGGTGCAAGGCCGCCTAGGGAGCCTCCGCATCAGAAAGCACAGGGCTTGCTTGGTCCACCGGCAGGCGTTGCCGAACCCTGGTATCAACGGCGAAGCAGTGATGCGGCGAGCGGTCACAGCTGTTTCCCCGTCAGAGGGGAGGGGATGCTGGTCTTCCCCCAGGCGCAGGCTCACACCGGAGCCCGCAGGCGTGTCACCACGGCAGCGCCAGCTGATGGCCGGCGTTCCACCCCATGCGCTAGTCATCTGACAAGCGAAAGTATGACGCACACCAGGCGAGGCCGCCGATCCCTGAGCGCCGCTAGTCCAGACGGCTGCTGCGGTGAGGTAACGCCCACTGCCCGGAGGGACGCGGGTCCCACCACTGACGCATCAGCTGAGACGGCGCAAAGAGGTGATAAGCGGGTCTCAAGCCCGACACCCGCACGAGTTTACGTCGACCTCGATGCGACGCAGAAGAGCGCGTGTCTCCCCATTGACACGACAGGAGACGGGGGCGTGTGTCGGTAAAACACATTCCTCCACAACACACGGACGACGACCGCCAAGCCGTCTTCTCGATGATGAGGCAGGGCCCACAAGTGGCGATGTCCTGCAAATCTGCAACGCCGAACCATCCCACAGTATGGACGCAGAGGGTGGAAACGGGCACGAGGCAACGTCGCGGAGTGCTGTCTAGGATGAACAACCTGGGTTACAACGGACGTTACAATCAACGCCGCTGCGAACTCCCCAGTTCAGTGTTGTGGTCCCCTAGTAGCTTATCCTCCAAGTCGCCTTTAGAAGAGACGCCCACCCCAGTACCTAAAGAGAATACCCAGTGAAACGACCATGTGGCGAAATTGAAAAATGACAGCGTGTCAACGAGTTGATTTCTGGATGTGTTTTTGTACTCATGTCTTATTTTCCATAGGTGATTATTTACCAGCTGTCACACCACTGGGTTCATTAATGATTTTGTATCACTGTATTTGTTGTGAATATTGTATTTTGCACTTTCACTTGCATGTTTTTATATATGTCAGCGCCAGATGATACTGCTTTGGTTCATGATAATGATTTTGCATCATTGTATTTGTTTATATATTTATATATATTATGTACCTGTTCACCTATGTCTCTATGTTAACTTTTGATAGTTGGTTAAAGCAATTTTAAAATAATATCTCATGGTTGTGGTCGTAGTAGGTCAGATGACATGATGTTAGCGTAGTATATCACGCTTAATTTAATTTGTTCTGTTTGCTTTGCGGACCGCATGAGGTCACAATTATTGACTAAGGTCAGATAAACCTCACTTGGATATAAGACATTAATCAACTCCTTTGTGCTGCTGTTTACTGTTGCAATTGTTACTCGTTAGGGTATGTTTGTTTCGAAGACTGTTGGCGAATCTCCTAGCAGGGCGAGAAAATTCGCGGTACAGTCTTCTCCGGGACGTTTGGAGTGATGAAAGGGTCCTGTAGCCACCTTTCATTGCCAAGTCTCGTAGTGGTCAAGTCGGCAAAGAGGTTTCCGCTACTTGTGAGAAATCCACCTGCGTTAGGTTGGTGGCGGAAATGGCATCCTGGGGTTTTCCGGTCCACGCGGAGCGTGGAAGAGGCTGGAGAAGCGGGGGGCAGTCTGCCGCCGGTACGGGGCTGTGCTCCAGTCGAAGAAGGGTGAGTTGGACTGACCGCGTGGCGCGTTGTCACATAGAGAGGGGAGCTTTTAGCTTTTGGTCTCGAATTTCGTCTTATAAAGACTTACTTGCTGGGTTGCAGCAGGGAATGCAAGGCTTTTGTAGACTTTCAGTTTGATTCCCAATGCAGTCTTGACTTTGATCCGTGAGAGGAACGCAGCACAAGGGAGTTGCATATGTTGAAGTTCCCTCGGTTCAGTGTGAGTGTTTATGTGCCTACAACTGTGTGTGCATGCTTCTAATCTTTTCCGGATCTTGGTAATTTTTGTGTATTTGTGAATTTTCTTTGTCTCATGTGATTAAAATTTGGCCACGGTCCATAGAAATTGTCTCCGCGGACCGAGTGGGCACGCGAGTCTGTTATGAAACGTATAGTATTTCACAAGCAATTGTACATAGTTAGCATGCAACAGCAGTCTATAGATGCACTACATCAATGTTTTAAGGAATAAATAATGTTGCCTTCAATCTTATCTTGTGTACCGATGTTACGTCGCCGTTACCTTCGCCACTTACCTTGTAGTTTTCCTTGTTGGCCCACCTATAGCGTTTCCATGTGCACAGGTGTAGTGATTAGTGTCCCTTTTTATATCTGAAACAAATGCTCTGGAATAGATCGTGTTTTCACGAATCTTGCTGCAGGCTGCACTTACGCATGGTGTTCACGACCTATTTACTTTACTCAATATTTGATTCACGGGAAGAATGCCTGGATCATATTAATAACTACATCCCATTCTTTATCAATGACTTTACAATGAATGTTCTTTTGTGAGTTTTTCTTATTAACAAATTAAGTAATTTTCCGACTCAGTGCTACTTCTTCTTTGTCGTGTGGCTAGAGTTGGTGGCGACCCTATCTTTTATATTGATTTCAGTGTCAAGTAGCATTTTATTATTCAAAGTGCGCGTGGCTCTTTTAGCTATCAGGATACATTCAAAGGGCGCTTCATGCTTCTTGCACATAGCGTCCTTTTTTTCACGCTACTTACAACGTGTGCAGTTGGAGTGATATGGGACCACTGATGCGTTTAGATACGACTCTGACAGGTGACACGTACGTAAGGATGGTCTCTGATCACCTGCTTCCTTTCAGGTCCATTGTGCATTGCGACGGACATGTGAAATTCCAGCAGGATAATGCGACACCTCACACGCCAATTATTGATACAGAGTGGCTCCAGGAACGCTCCTCTGATAAACTCTTCCGCTGGCCACCAAACTCCCCAGACATGAACATTATTGGGCACATCTGGGATGCCCTGCAACGTGCTGTCCAGGAGACGTCTCCACCCACTCGTACTCTTACGGATCTATGGATAGACCTGCAGGATTCATGGTGTCAGTTCCCTCCAGCACTACTCCAGACATTAATTGAGTGCATGTCCACGTCGTGTTGCGGCACTTCGGCGTGCTCGCGGGGGCCCTACACGGTATTAGGCAGGTCTACTGGTTTTTCTGGCTGAGTACTGTACATATACACTTCTGGTCATTAAAATTGCTACACCAAGAAGAAATACAGATGATAAACGGGTATTCATTGGACAAATGTATTGTACTAGAACTGACATTGTGATTACATTTTCACGCAATTTGGGTGCATAGATCCTGAGAAATCGGTACCCAGAACAACCACCTCTCGCCTTGATACGCCTGCGCATTGAGTCAAACAGAGCTTGGATGGCGTGTACAGGTACAGCTGCCCATGCAGCTTCAACACCATACCACAGTTCATCAAGAGTAGAGACTGGCGTATTGCGAGGAGCCAGTTGCTCGGCCACCATTGACCAGACGTTTTCAGTTGGTGAGAGATCTGGAGAATGTGCCGGCCAGGCCAGCAGTCAAACATTTTCTGTATCCAGAAAGGGTCGTACAGGAATTGCAAAATGCGGTCGTGCATCATCCTGCTGAAATGTAGGGTTTCGCAGGGATCGAATGAAGGGTAGAGTCACGGGTCGTAACACATCTGAAGTGTAACTCCACTGTTGAAAGTGCTGTCAATGCGAAGAAGAGGTGACCGAGACGTGTAACCAATGGCACCCCATACCATCACGCCGGGTGATACGCCAGTATGGCGATGACGAATACACGCTTCCAATGTGCGTTCACCGCGATGTCACCAAACACGGATGCGACCATCATGATGCTGTAAACAGAACCTGGATTCATCCGAAAAAATGACGTTTTTCCATTCGTGCACCCAGGTTCGTCGTTGAGTACACCATCGCAGACACTCCTGTCTGTGATGATGCAGCGTCAAGGGTAACCGTAGTCATTGTCTCCGAGCTGATAGTCCATGCTGCTGCAAACGTCATCGAACTGTTCGTGCAGATGGTTGTTGTCTTGCAAACGTCCCCATCTGTTGACTCAGGGATCGAGACGTGGCTGCACGATACGTTACAGCCTCGCGTATAAGATGCCTGTCATCTCGACTGCTAGTGATACGAGGCCGTTGGGATCCAGCACGGCGTTCCGTATTACCCTCCTGAATCCACCGATTGCATATTCTGCTAACAGTCATTGGATCTCGACCAACGCGAGCAGCAAATGCCGCGATAGGATAAACCGCAATCGCGATAGGCTATAATCCGACCTTTATCAAAGTGGGAAACGAGGCATCACAACAACGTTTCACCAGGCAACGCCGGTCAACTGCTCTTTGCGTATGAGAAATCGGTTGGAAACTTTCCGCATGTCAGCACGTTGTAGGTGTCGCCACCGGCGCCAACCTTGTGTGAATGCTCTGAAAGGCTAATCATTTGCGTATCACAGCATCTTCTTCCTGTCGGTTAAATTTCGCGTCTGTAGCACGTCATCTTCGTGGTGTAGCAGTTTTAATGGCCAGTAGTGTACTATAGATGAGCGTCTCCAAGACTTTATTAAGTGCAGCTCAAAATGTTCTGTTTAAGGGTTGCGCGCCATTGTATCTTCACTTCCCGCAATGCCGTCGTACATCTCGTGGTGGCATTGACCATGACTCGTGCGCCTTGCAGTCCAACACTGTGACCAAATGACCACGACGCCGTGGCTGTTCCACTCTGTTCTTGTGCTTGGTCCACCCACTGCTTGTATTTTGCTTTTTCTTTTTCACAATTCAGTACACCTTCTTCCTGTTTTCATGTGTGATCTGTGTTTAGTTTTTGACCGGCTGCCCACTGGCCCGTCTTACCACTAAATATTAGGGGGGGGGGGAGGGGTGGTTGCGATGGTGAGCGTGCTTTGTCAGAAAGGCAAGCCGCTGCCTGGAAAACGACGCAGAGGCGTGTGGGGATGGCTCGCAGCCTCTGGCTGCTGGGCAGAGCTCACCAGTCCAGCACTGTAAATCACAGCGCGGACACGCAGCACAGCTGGGTAAATATTTGGAGGCGTCGGCGGATGACGTCACACTGCGTGGGTGGCGGCCGTTCCCGGTGTGGGCGCGGGGACAAGCGGCCGCTGGACCGGCTGCAAAAGCGCCGACACAGCCGTGCGCTCCTACTGAGGCGTATCTTTGCTTTTACGTCTCTCGGTTACGACGCCATCTACGAGGCATTTCATTACTTACTGCTTACGTCGGTAAGTACAGGGACAGGCCCGCCCGGTTGGCCGTGCGGTCTAACGCACGGCTTTTCGGGCGGGAAGGAGCGCCTGGTCCCCGGCACGAATCCGGCCAGTATGTGGATGGTTTTTAGGCGGTTTTCCATCTGCCCCGGGCTGGTTCCGCTGTAAGTAGTCTGTTTAGGTTTTTGTGTTGGTAACGCCCCGTAGTGCTCTGTACGAGTCAGTGACTGTTCTGTGTGCAGTCTGTGGCTGGTTTGATTTGTTGGAATATTAGCTATTGTAGTGTTGGGCAGTTGGATGTGAACAGCGCGTAGCGTTGCGCAGTTGGAGGTGAGCCGCCAGCAGAGGTGGATGTGGGGAGAGAGATGGCGGAGTTTTGAGAGCGGACGATCTGGACGTGTGTCCACCAGAAAGAGTAAATTTGTAATATATATATGTAGAGCGTCGATTATCCGAACGTCGGTCAACCGAACGACCGCTTAACCGAACTGTGTTCTCGCTCGCCTCGCACCTGTTACTCTCCCACCCTACCGTCCATCATCCCCCTCACTCGCAAACCAAGTTTCCCACAGTAGTCGCCGTACTGGGCCGCCGCTGGCGGAACATTGCTTCTAATGGGGCTTTCAGCAGCTGATTCTTTCAAAGTCAAACTAAGGGACGTATTAAGGGAAGAAGATAATGCTCTCGAAAACGTTTACAATGCTGACGAAACTGGACTTAAATGGAAAGCTTTACCGAGAAAAACTCTTGTTTCACGTCATGAATTAGCAGCACCTGGTCCTAAGACAAGCAAGGACCGTATTACAGCTTTGACTTGTGCTAATGCTACTGGAAGTCACCGACTGCCTATGTTCGTCATTGGTAAAAGTAAAAAACCGCGTTGTTTCAAGCACGTTAATACGTCATCCTTGCCTGTTGTGTACACCTCACAAAAGAGTGCCTGAATGGATAGTACGATTTTTATGAAGCGGTTTCTGGACTTTTTCGTACCCTCTGTAAAAGCTCATCAGCTAAAGAATGGGAAGAGGGAGAAAACACTATTTCTCCTTGACAATGCACCAACTCATCCGTCATGTGATATTTTAAACGAAAAAGACGAGTTCATAAAGGTAATATTTCTTCCACCTAACGTAACCTACTTATTACAGCCCATGGATCAAGGCGTTATTGAGACTTTCAAACGATATTATGGGAAAGAATTGTTGCGTAAGTTATTGTTAGAAAGAGAAGAGGATGGAGAAGAAAGTCTCTTAAAAAATCATAAGAATATTGACTTGAAAGACGCGTCCTACATGATCAGCGCAGCATGAAATAGTGAAAGGAAGAGAATTTGAAGAAAACCTGGAATAAAATTTTGGTCACAGAAGAAAATTCACAAGGTATGATTGAAAATGACGACAGAATAATATCTCCGAAATTCTCGGTATGCTAAAAGAAACAGATTGCCACGAATGTGAAGAAGAAGACGTTCGTGAATGGATGAATAGCGATGATGCAGATCCAGGATACCAAATCTTGCAGGGCAGCGAGACTGTAAACGTTGTCACTGTCAAAGATGACGGCGCCAGCATCTCATCAATCAGTGCTCCAGAAAGTGAAGATGAAAGTATACCAACAGCTTCTGAGGCGTTCACTTGTTTAGATACTGCCTTGCGATGGTTTGAAGCCCAAGATGAAAGTCACCAGTTTCAGATATCTTTAATGAAAAAAGTACGTGACTTAGCTGCTCGTAAGCGTGTAGGCTTGCTTAGACAGACCAAAATAAAGGATTTTTTTAAACGTTAATTTTGTATACTGTGTGTATTCTTCATGCAAAATGCGTATGTAATATGTACATATTTTTGTTTAATAAACTGTGCCTCATACTATATATTCCTACTGTAGTTGCCTTTGTATGTTACTTTGTAATACTAAAAGAGATGCCTGTTTTTATGAATACATTTACTATACAGTACTTCTTTTTATCAAATAAACATATACAGTTCGATTATCCTAACAAACCAGTTTTCCGAACTTATATATATATATATATATATATATATATATATATATATATAAAGGTAAATACGTTGTTTGTTCTCTATCAAAATCTTTCATTTGCTAACTATGCCTATCAGTAGTTAGTGCCTTCAGTAGTTAGAATCTTTTATTTAGCTGGCAGTATTGGCGCTCCCTGTATTGCAGTAGTTCGAGTAACAAACATTTTTGTGAGGTAAGTGATTCAGGAAAGGTATAGCTTATTGTTAGTCAGGGCCATTCTTTTGTAGAGGTTATTGAAAGTCAGATTGTGTTGCGCTAAAAATATTGTGTGTCAGTTTAGTGTTGACCAGAATAAGTAAAGAGCAAAATGTCTGAGTACGTTAAGATCTCCTCAGCTGTCTGAAAATCAAATAATGTAAGAGGTTTATCAGCACAGTGATTCATAAATTTTTCTAAGGGGATGTTTCACCCCTTATTTCGCCTCTGTTACACTATGCCGGCGATTGCTGCGCAAACAAGTTCTCCACGTAAGCGTACACCACCATTACTCTACCACGCAAACATAGGGGTTACACTCGTCTGGTGTGAGACGTTTCCTGGGGGAGGGTCCACCGGGGGTCGAACCGCACAATAACCCTGGGTTCGGTGTGGGGCGGCGGAGAGGTGAAGTGGACTGCGGTAGTCGTCGTGGGGTTGCGGACCACTGCGGCTGCGGCGGGACGGAGCCTCTCCGTCGTTTCTAGGTCCCCGGTTAACATAACAGTACAATACGGGGACTGGACAAAGATGCGTAAGCGCCGCCGCCAGAAATACAAGTAAACGTAACTGCGGAAGCTAGCCAAGCATGCACGTGGCACTGTGCAATGTTACGGTAACTGTCTGTATTCAGCCGGCCGCTGTGGCCGAGCGGTTCCAGACGCTTCAGTCCGGAACCGCGCGACTGCTACGGTCGCAGGTTCGAATCCCGCCTCGGGCATGGATGTGTGTGATGTCCTTAGGTTAGTTAGGTTTAAGTAGTTCTAAGTTCTAGGGGACTGATGACCTCCGATGTTAAGTCCCATGGTGCTCAGAGCCATTTGAACCATTTGTCTGTTTTCAGCTTTGAGCCCATCCTTCAAATCTGCACATCTTGGATGTTCATTGAACGTTCATTTTCAAATTCTACCGTAAATTTGTTTTTTTCGTGCATGCTATTAAGAGCCTGTTCTAAAACCGGAACTTCGTCATAATCACACAGATAAATAATCCACATCTACATAGATACTCTGCAAATCACATTTAAGTGCGTAACAGAGGGTTCATCGAACCACTTTACAGTAGTTCTCTATTATTCCAACGCGCGGAAAAAAATGCCTATATCTTTCGCTACAACCTGTGATTTGCCTTATTTTATCATGGTGATCGTTTCTCTCTATGTAGGTCGGCGTCAACAAAACAATTACACATTCGGAGGAGAAACTTGGTGATTGAAATTTCGTGAGAAGATGTCGTCGCAACGAAAAACGCCTTTATTTAATGATGTCCAGCCCAAATTCTGTATCATTCCAGTGACACTCTCTCACCTATTTCGCTGTAGTACAAAACGTGCTGCCCTTCTTTGAACTTTTTCGATGTACTCCGTCAATCCTATCTGGTAAGGATCCCACACCGCGCAACAGTATTCTAAAGGAGGTCAGACATGCGTAGTGTAGGCAGTCTCTTTAGTAGATCTGTTACATTTTATAGATGCTCTGCCAATAAAACGCAGTCTTTGATTGGCCTTCCCCACAACATTTTCTATACGTTCTTTCCAATTTAAGTGTTCGTAATTGTAATTCCTAGGTATTTAGTTGAATTTACTGCCTTTACATTTGACTGATTCATCGGGTAACCGAAGTTTAACGGATTCCTTTTAGCACTCACGTGAATGACCTCACACTTTTCGTTATTCAGAGTGAATTGCCAGTTTTCGCACCATTCAGATATTTTTTCTAAATCGCTTTGAAATTTGTTTTGATTTTTTGAAGACTTCAGTAGACGATAAACGACAGCATCTTCTGCAAACAACCTCAGATTGTCTCCCAAGTCGTTTATATAGACAAGGAACAGCAAAGGGCCTATAACACTACCTTGGAGAATGCCAGGAATCGCTTCTGTTTCACTCGATGACCTTCCTTCAACTACTACGAACTGTGACCTCTGACAGGAAATCCACTCATATAGCTGAGACGATATTCTATAAGCAAGTAGTTTCACTACAAGCCGCTTGTGTGGTACAGTGTCAAAAGCCATTCGGAAATCTAGGAACCCGGAATCAATTGGAGATGAAATGTCAATAGCACTCAACACTTCGTGTTTCACAGGAACGATGTTTTCCGTGTTGACTGTCTGTCAACAGACCGTTCCTCTCGAGGTAATTCATAATGTTCGAACACAATATATGTTCCAAAATCCCGCTGCATATCGACATTAATGATATGGTCCAGTAATTTAATGGATTACTCCTACCACCTTTCTCAAGTATTGGTGTGACTCGTGGAACTTGCCAGTCTTTGGGTACGGATCTTTCGTCGAGGGAGGGTCTGAATATGGGTGTCAGGTATGGAGCTATTGCATCAGCATACTCTGAAAGGAACCTAATTGGTATACAGTCTGGACCAGAAAACTTGCTTTTATTAAGTGATTTAAGTTGCTTCACTACTGCGAGTGTGGCGGTACGCCATATAGCGTGAAAAATTAATATTGAAGAATTCCGCAGATTTCACAAAACTGGCCCCGTAACGAAATAAATATTATACCAGAAAAATCGAAAAGACTATGTAATCAACTAACGGGATCTGTGATTGTTATTGTAAAAACAATTAATAAAGAATCACCTACTTTCCTTTTGTTTCTTCGTAGTGTAAGAAGCCAATTTGTGACGAGGCAAGAAAAGTGTAACTTAAAAAGGTCGCTGATGTTTTACTGTAACAGATCCTATACTCAGAAAGTGAGTGACTTAAATAATTTACGCAAATTTTACAGGGAAACGTTGGTGCAGAAGTCAAAGCCATTGTTCTAAATGATAACGGCCCAGAGTATATTTTAATATTTGCTAATTTTGACAAATAATAAAAATAAATGTAAATGTAGGAGATTTCTGTTGATTAGTGGTTCTTCTTTTGAAGCAGTAATAGTAGTCAGTTTGTCTAATATTCAACCATATACATATAACGTAATTTCTTTTGATCTCCTCTTAACGGAAATTGCGAGAATCTTCTCAGCATTGCAGTTTTACAGATCTAAAACTAATTACAACTACGGACAGCTTTGGGAGAGCCAGTCCTGACAAAACTCTACCATCTGGTGAGCAAGATGTATGAGACAGGCGAAATACCCTCAGACTTCAAGAAGAATATAATAATTCCAATCCCAAAGAAAGCAGGTGTTGACAGATGTGAAAATTACCGAACTATCAGTTTAATAAGTCACGGCTGCAAAATACTAACCGCGGATTCTTTACAGACGAATGGAAAAACTGGTAGAAGCCGACCTCGGCGAAGATCAGTTTGGATTCCGTAGAAATGTTGGAGCACGTGAGGCCATACTGACCTTACGACTTATCTTAGAAGAAAGATTTAGGAAAGACAAACCTACGTTTCTAGCATCTGTAGACATAGAGAAAGCTTTTGACAATGTTGACTGGAATACTCTCTTTCAAATTCTAAAGGTGGCAGGGATAAAATATAGAGAGCGAAAGACTATTTACAATTTGTACAGAAAGCAGATGGCAGTTATAATAGTCGAGGGACATGAAAGGGAAGCAGTGGTTGGGAAGGGAGTGAGACAGGGTTGTAGCCTATCCCCGATGTTATTCAATCTGTATATTGAGCAAGCAATAAAGGAAACAAAAGAAAAGTTCGGACTAGGTATTAAAATCCATGGAGAAAAAGTAAAAATTTTGAGGTTCGCCGATGACATTGTAATTCTGTCAGAGACAGCAAAGGACTTGGAAGAGCACTTGAACGGAATGGACAGTGTCTTCAAAGGAGGGTATAAGATGAACATCAACAAAAGCAAAACGAGGATAATGGAATGTAGTCGAATTAAGTCGGCCGACCTTGAGGGAATTAGATTAGGAAATGAGACACTTAAAGTAGTAAAGGAGTTTTGCCATGTGGGGAGCAAAATAACTGATGATGGTCGAAGTAGAGAGGATATAAAATGTAGACTGGCAATGGCAAGGAAAGCGTTTCTGAAGAAGGGAAATTTGTTAACATCGAGTATAGATTTAAATGTCAGGAAGTCGTTTCTGAAAGTACTTGTATGGAGTGTAGCCATGTATGGAAGTGAAACGTGGACGATAAATAGTTTAGACAAGAAGAGAATAGAAGCTTTCGAAATGTGGTGCTACAGAAGAATGCTGAAGATTAGATGGGTAGATCACATAACTAATGAGGAGGTATTGAATAGAACTGGGGAGAAGAGGAGCTTGTGGCACAACTTGACAAGAAGAAGGGATCGGTTGGTAGGACATGTTCTGAGGCATCAAGGGATGACCAATTTAGTATTGGAGGGCAGCGTGGAGGATAAAAATCATAGGGGGAGACCAAGAGATGAATACACTAAGCAGATTCAGAAGGATGTAGGTTGCAGTAGGTACTGGGAGATGGAGAAGCTTGCACAGGATAGAGTAGCATGGAGAGCTGCATCAAACCAGTCTCAGGACTGAGTACCACAACATCAACAAAACTAATTAGGGATTATTCAGCTATATATCAGGAACACCCGCCCCCCCCGCCCCCCCCCCTCAGCCAACCCTCCCCCCCCCCCCCCTGAACCATGGACCTTGCCGTTGGTGGTGAGGCTTGCGTGCCTCAGCGATACAGATAGCCATACCGTAGGTGCAACCACAACGGAGGGGTATCTGTTGAGAGGCCAGACAGACGTGTGGTTCCTGAAGAGGGGCAGCAGCCTTTTCAGTAGTTGCAAGGGCAACAGTCTGGATGAACGACTGATCTGGCCTTGTAACACTAACCAAAACGGCCTTGCTGTGCTGGTACTGCGAACGGCTGAAAGCAAGGGGAAACTACGGCCGTAATTTTTCCCGAGGGCATGCAGCTTTACTGTATGGTTAGATGATGATGGCGTCCTCTTGGGTAAAATATTCCGGAGGTAAAATAGTCCCCCATTCGGATCTACGGGCGGGGACTACTCAAGAGGATGTCGGTATCAGGAGAAAGAAAACTGGCGTTCTACGGATCGGAGCGTGGAATGTCAGATCCCTTAATCGGGCAGGTAGGTTAGAAAATTTAAAAAGGGAAATGGATATGTTAAAGTTAGAGGTAGTGGGAATTAGTGAAGTTCGGTGGAAGGAGGAACAAGGCTTCTGGTCAGGTGACTACAGGGTTATAAACACATAATCAAATAGGGTAATGCAGGAGTAGGTTTAATAATGAATAGGAAAATAGGAATGCGGGTAAGCTACTACAGACAGCATAGTGAACGCATTATTGTGGCCAAGATACATACGAAGCCCACGTCTACTACAGTAGTACAAGTTTATATGCCAACTACCTCTGCAGATGACGAAGATATTGAAGATATGTATGATGAAATAAAAGAAATTGTTCAGGTTGTGAAGGGAGACGAAAATTTGATAGTCATGGGTGACTGGAATTCGGCAGTAGGAAAAGGAAGAGAAGGAAACGTAGCAGGTGAATATGGATTCGGGGTAAGAAATGAAAGAGGTAGCCGCCTAGTAGAATTTTGCACAGAGCAAGCATCATGAAAGAAGGTTGTATACGTGGAAGGAGCCTGGAGATACTGACAGGTTTCAGATAGATTGTATAATGGTAAATTTGTTAACATCGAGTATTGATTTAAGTGTCAGGAAGTCGTTTCTGAAAGTATTTGTATGGAGTGTTGCCATGTATGGAAGTGAAAAATGGACAATAAATAGTTTAGACAAGAAGAGAAAAGAAGCTTTCGAAATGTGGTGCTACAGAAGAATGCTGATGATTAGATGGGTAGATCACATAAATAATGAGGCGGTCTTGAATAGAATTGGGGAGGAGTTTGTGGCACAAGTTAACTAGAAGAAGTGATCGTTTGGTAGGACATGTTCTGAGGCATCAAGGGATCACCAATTTATTATTGGATGACAGCGTGGAGGGTAAAAATCGTAGAGGGAGACCAAGAGATGAATACACTAAGGAGATTGAGAAGGATGTAGGTTGCGGTAGGTACTGGGAGATGAAGAAGCTTGCACAGGATAAAGTAGCATGGAGAGCTGTACTAAGCCAGTCTCAAGACTGAAGACCACAACAACAACAACAAAACGAATACGTGGTAATACACCTAGGAACACTGTGATCGGGTGGTGTCTTTTGATATAAAAACAGCTCGTCGGGCAAAATAACTGCGAGAAGTACCATGACTGAGTCCTTGGCGTAAGTAATTTTCCAGTTGTGAAGCAGGCAGAGTTATACTAAATACAACATTTCATAACATATAAAAACAATGCACGTAATATTCAAAGAACCACCACACGAGGATACCTACTAACAAGTTATTCATGTTGGCAGCTGCTCTTGATCCGAACTCTGGAATATTTAATTTGTCTTCTATGGTGAAGTAATTTCGAAAGGCTGTGTTTAGTAAATCTGCTTTCACAGCACTGTCGTCGATATATTTGCATAGTTACCGGCGCAGAGAAGGCATTGAAGGTGTTTTGTCGCTAGTATACTTTACATACGACTAGAATCTCTTTGGATTTTCTGCTACGTTTCGAGATAAGGTTTCGTTGTGGAAACTACACTGAAGTGCCAATGAACTGGTATAGACATGCATATTAAAATACGGAGATATGTAAACAGCCAGAATACGGCGCTAAGGTCGGCAACACGTAAATAAGACAACAAGTGTCTGGCGCAGTTGTTCGATCAGTTACTGCTGCTACAACGGAAGATTATCAGGATTGAAGTGAGATTGAATGTGGTGTCGTAGTCGGCGCACGATCGATGGGACACATTAGCGATGAAGTGGGGCTTTTCCCGTACGACCATTTCACGAGCGTACTGTGAATATCAGGAATCCGGTAAAACGTCAAATCTCCGTCATTGCTTCGGACGGAGAAAGTTCCTGCAAGAATGGGACCAACGACGACAGAAGAGAATCCTTCAACGTAACTGAAGTGCAACCTTCTGTCCTGTCTGATCACCTGCATCCATTCATGTGCATTGTGCATTCCGATGGACTTGGGAAATTCCAGCAGGACAATGCGACACTCCACACGTCCAGAATTGCTACAGAACTGCTCCTGGAGCACTCTTCTGAGTTTAAACACTTGCGCTGGCCACCACATTCGCCAGACACGAACATTATTGAGCATATATAGGATGCCTTGCAACATGCTGTTAAGAAGAGATCTCCACCCTGTCGTACTCTTACGGATTTATGGAGAGGCCTGCAGAATTCGTGGTGTCAATTCCCTCCAGCACTACTTCAGACGCTAGTCGAGTGCATGCCACGTCGTGTTGCGGCACTTCTGCGTGCTCACGGGAGCCCTATACCATATTAGGCAGGTGTGCCAGTTTCTTTGGCTCTGCAGTGTGTAAGTTGATGCGTTATATGGCGGGAGACTTCTTTAGCGTGGCGTTATTCTCATTTTGTACTTTCAGCATCGCAGCACAGTCAGCAGTTGCGATAATCTAATATATATGAAGCTATCAGCCTCGATCGCGGTAATGAAACTAATGTTTACCTAGGTTTCAGCCCAAATAATTGAACCTTTTTCAGAAGATATACCTGAATCTGTAATTTGTCTAAGAGGTTCAAATGGCTCTTAGCACTATGGGACTTAACTTCTAAGGTTATCAGTCCCGTAGAACGTAGAACTACTTAAACCTAACTAGCCTAAGGACATCACACACAACCATGCCCGAGGCAGGATTCGAACCTGCGACCGTAGCAGTCGTGCGGTTACCGACTGTAGCGCCCAGAACCGCTCGGCCACCGCTCCCGGCCTGTCTCAGAGGGCATGGTCTAGCCTGAATAAATGTGACTACGTCTATTCAGGCTCTTTTAGTTTTATTTCTAGACCATGCCCTCTTAGACAAATTACAGATCCAGGTATATTTTCTGAAGAAGGCTCAATTATATGTGCTGAAACCTAGGTAAAGGTTGGTTTCATTACCGCAATCGAGGCTAGTAGTTTCTTCTATATAGTACTCATTTTGGACTGTGGTACGTATTTCCGAATTTTTTTTTAAATTTTAGTTACAATCTATTGTGGCTGTACAGATACGGAACTGCGTGTGGTCACATTTGTAATATAAAAATGTGTTATTAACTCAGCAGATCATATGATGATGGATGACGCCCAAAAGAGTTATGAAAGTCAAAGAAGTTGCATCAGCAACTAGTGACTACTTTTTGCGACGCACCTGCTTTATTAGGAACATAATGAAAATCATTAAAAGACCCGAACGAAATGAGGTCGAAAACTGTGGCGTTGCTCGAACAAGTTATATCCTGGTTCTTTTCGGAATGTGAAGTTACCTCTCAAGGATAGGATTCGCTAATGAAATTTCTATGCAAAGTTTAAGATTGTTATTGGCTTGGCAGAATGGCGGAGAGCCGTGCCTACTCAACTTGAATAATTATCCGTTAGAATGTTGCTAGGTACGGTCGAGGCTGTCGCGTGTGAAATGCAGTGCAGTGTACTGTTGTGGAGGAAATATGGGGCTCGGGAGAGCTGTAGCACACAATACCGTAAGCTGCGATGGCTGCTGTCAGCGCCGCTAGCTGTTGACAAATAAGATAACTCTCGTTCTGTCTGGATTGACTTTCGTCAATCAAACTCTCCCTACGTCTTGGTGAAGTCAAGGATTCCTATTCGCCCCTAGCCTAACTATTGGTGTGGTACACCGGTCAGATAACCAGTCCACCGCGATGCCGCTCAAAAATTCGCTCGCAAGCGTTTAACTATAATTCTGTCCGTTCACACCGCACAATAAGTGTGGCGGCGAACACAGTGAACGATGCTTAATCGCAAGGACTCAATATAGAGTCGCACTCCGATTCGTTCTCGCCAGAGGTGCTCTCCCAGTGAAGTACTGAGGAGAGACTTGTTCCTCGGTCTTTGAGTACACGTACGAGCACACACGCTCTCGTTACGTGTTCTCGCTCCAAGAGCGACAACGGAACGGCCCCTCTCCATGCCAGACGTGAAGGGGTACATCTTTCAGTCTCTTCCATTACTCCTTCAGCTCAAGGCGTCAGGAATATCGTCTGCCAATCAGCATTGCTCTTCTAAAACGGGACAATGACGTTTCGTTTAAGGCGACCAATCCGGAAATCTGTAGCATCGGCGTTTGGAGTTTGCTGTCTCCCTGTGAAAACCTCTGAAACTGCGTTCTATGTTTGTAAAAAACGCGTAGGCTGGGCACTCGCACACAATGTAGCGGAATTTGCTTTTAAGCCGAACACGGGGCCTTTCTCCCTTTCACTCGGGCAAACACTGTCTGCTCTACGGGCCGTCGCCGGCCGACGTAGATAGGTTGACTCGTCCTCTGAAGGGACCGGCCTCCTGGGGTACGGTTTGCCTCTCCCGAACTAAAAGCTTTTGTGGCCGTCGTGTCTGGAATGTGAGTGCATGTATGCCAGCCTTGAGTATTTCAACCAAGGTGCACACTTGCGATTTATTTGTTATTTGCATATCGTTTACATGAATTCATACAAAATTGACTTTATCTTATCGAGTTTGGACTCGAATGAAGCGTCTTGATGTGCGGAATATGACTGTGAGGGCGGAATATGTGAGCAATAAAGGTCAGGAGACCATGACGTCTTATATGAGGAATGAGTGTTGCACCATGGCATTGATTGTCGCTTGCTGTTGGCGTATGGTCGCAGACCCATCTTTCATCCCCAGTCACTATTGAGTCGAGAAAGGTCTCTCCGGCACTCGCAAAACGATCGAAAACCTCTCGACTCTGTTGATTTCGTGTTCTGCAGTAAGCCGTTGCTGTTTGAGGCTGCTCTTTATTGTACTTCTTATTCTTGGACCGTCCTCTGTTTCTGCTTTGCTTCTCCCTGTTTCCGTGCTTGATCTGCGCTCAGGTTTTGACGGGCCATCTCACCACTAAGTGCGGCAGGGAGTTTCCCCCGTCAGTGCTCCGCGGATGTCGGTGGTGGTCAGAACAGAGTTCTGTGTGGTCGTGACAGCGTTACGTCGGAGCCAAGTGAATTCGTAGGTGGGCAAGTTGTTGTCGACTGATACGGTGCGAGCTTCCGTTGCCAAGATAGCTGAAGTGCTCTGTTGTTTCTACAGATACCGCATCAAAGATTTACACCGCATAGACGGAAAGCAGAACGAAATCATCGACTAAGCCACAACGTGGACGAAAATGTGTGCTGCGTGACATTGACGGACAGTTATTGGAGAGGTTTGTAATGAAAAAAATTAAGGGACGACAGCTGTAAAAGTCACTACAACAACACGAAGGGAACTACAGCAGCAGGAAGTTTCAGGGCGAGTGGGAATTCAGACACCTTCATTAGTGATGCAAACGAGCGTAGCACGAAACGTCAAGTCGGAATGATAAAACCTGCACTGTGGAACAATGGAAGACAGTAACTTGCTTGGAAGAGTTTCGTTTCATACTGTTTCCAACTTCTGGCCGAGTTTGCGTCACAAGTGTGAAACGTGGAGAGCGTCTTGTGATGATTTGCGCACCCATATCATGGTATTTCATGGGCCCTATGGTTATTTCCCCCCCCCCCCCCCCCCCCCCCCCCCCCCGTTGGTGGGGAGGCTTGCGTGCCTCAGCGATACAGATAGCCGTACCGTAGGTACAACCACAACGGAGGGGTATCTGTTGAGAGGCCAGACAAACGTGTGGTTCCTGAAGAGGGGCAGCAGCCTTTTCAGTAGTTGCAGGGGCAACAGTCTGGATGATTCACTGATCTGGCCTTGTAACAATAACCAAAACGGCCTTGCTGTGCTGGTACTGCGAACGGCTGAAAGCAAGGGGAAACTACGGCCGTAATTTTTCCCGAGGGCATGCAGCTTTACTGTATGATTAAATGATGATGGCTTCCTCTTGGGTAAAATATTCCGGAGGTAAAATAGTCCCCCATTCGGATCTCCGGGCGGGGACTACTCAAGAGCATGTCGTTATCAGGAGAAAGAAAACTGGCGTTCTACGGATCGGAGCGTGGAATGTCAGGTCCCTTAATCGGGCAGGTAGGTTAGAAAATTTAAAAAGGGAAATGGATAGGTTAAAGTTAGATATTGTGGGAATTAGTGAAGTTCGGTGGCAGGAGGAACAAGACTTCTGGTCAGGTGACTACAGGGTTATAAACACAAAGTCAAATAGGGGTAATGCAGGAGTAGGTTTGATAATGAATAGGAAAATAGGAATTCGGGTAAGCTACTACAAACAGCATAGTGAACGCATTAGTGTGGCCAAGATAGATACGAAGCCCACACCTACTACAGTAGTACAAGTTTATATGCCAACTAGCTCTGCAGATGACGAAGAAATTGAAGAAATGTATGATGAAATAAAAGAAATTATTCAGATAGTGAAGGGAGACGAAAATTTAATAGTCATGGGTGACTGGAATTCGAGTGTACGAAAAGGGAGAGAAGGAAGCGTAGCAGGTGAATATGGATTGGGGCTAAGAAATGAAAGAGGAAGCCGCCTGATAGAATTTTGCACAGAGCACAACTTAATCGTAGCTAACACTTGGTTTAAGAATCATGTTAGAAGGTTGTATACATGGAAGAACCCTGGAGATACTAAAAGGTATCAGATAGACTATATAATGGTAAGACAGAGATTTAGGAACCAGGTTTTAAATTGTAAGACATTTCCAGGGGCAGATGTGGATACTGACCACAATCTATTGATTATGACCTGTAGGTTAAAATTGAAGAAACTGCAAAAAGGTGGGAATTTAAGAAGATGGGACCTGGGTAAACTGACTAAACCAGAGGTTGTACAGAGTTTCAGGGAGAGCATAAGGGAACAATTGACAGGAATGGGGGAAAGAAATACAGTAGAAGAAGAATGGGTAGCTTTGAGGGATGAAGTAGTGAAGGCAGCAGACGATCAAGTAGGTAAAAAGACTAGGGCTAGTAGAAATCCTTGGGTGACAGAAGAAATACTGAATTTAATTGATGAAAGGAGAAAATATAAAAATGCAGTAAATGAAGCAGGCAAAAAGGAATACAAACATCTCAAAAATGAGATCGACAGGAAGTGCAAAATGGCTAAGCAGGCATGGCTAGAGGACAAATGTAAGGATGTAGAGGCTTATCTCACTAGGGGTAAGATAGATACAGCCTACAGGAAAATTAAAGATACCTTTGGAGAAAAGAGAACCACTTGTATGAATACCAAAAGCTCAGATGGAAACCCAGTTCTAAGCAAAGAAGGGAAAGCAGAAAGGTGGAAGGAGTATATAGAGGGTCTATACAAGGGCGATGCACTTGAGGACAATATTATGGAAATGGAAGAGGATGTAGATGAAGATGAAATGGGAGATATAATACTGCGTGAAGAGTTTGACAGAGCACTGAAATACCTGAGTCGAAACAAGGCCCTGGGAGTAGACATCATTCCATTAGAACTACTGACAGCCTTGGGAGAGCCAGTCCTGACAAAACTCTACCATCTGGTGGGCAAGATGTATGAGATAGGCGAAATACCCTCAGACTTCAAGAGGAATATAATAATTCCAATCCCAAAGAAAGCAGGTGTTGACAGATGTGAAAATTACCGAACTATCAGTTTAATAAGTCACGGCTGCAAAATACTAACGCGGATTCTTTACAGACGAATGGAAAAACTAGTAGAAGCCGACCTCGGCGAAGATCAGTTTGGATTCCGTAGAAATGTTGGAACATGTGAGGGAATACTGACCCTACGACTTATCTTAGATGCTAGATTAAGAAAAGGCAATCCTACGTTTCTAGCATTTGTAGTCTTGGAGAAAGCTTTTGACAATGTTGACTGGAACACGCTCTTTCAAATTCTAAAGGTGGCAGGGGTAAAATACAGGGAGCGAAAGGCTATTTACAATTTGTACAGAAACCAGTTGGCAGTTATAAGAGTCGAGGGACATGAAAGGGAAGCAGTGGTTGGGAAGGGAGTGAGACAGGGTTGTAGCCTCTCCCCGATGTTATTCAATCTGTATATTGAGCAAGCAGTAAAGGAAACAAAAGAAAAATTCGGAGTAGGGATTAAAATC
The DNA here is from genome assembly GCF_021461395.2 of Schistocerca americana. Lineage (NCBI taxonomy): Eukaryota > Metazoa > Arthropoda > Insecta > Orthoptera > Acrididae > Schistocerca > Schistocerca americana. Next base: position 203,351,326 of record NC_060127.1, read on the forward strand.
CACGGAGAAGAAATAAAAACTTTGAGGTTCGCCGATGACATTGTAATTCTGTCAGAGACAGCAAAGGACTTGGAAGAGCAGTTGAACGGAATGGATGGTGTCTTGAACGGAGGATCTAAGATGAACATCAACAAAAGCAAAACGAGGATAATGGAATGTAGTCGAGTTAAGTCGGGTGATGCTGAGGGTATTAGATTAGGAAATGAGACACTTAAAGTAGTAAAGGAGTTTTGCTATTTGGGGAGCAAAATAACTGATGATGGACGAAGTAGAGAGGATAAAAAATGTGGACTGGCAATGGCAAGGAAAGCGTTTCCGAAGAAGAGAAATTTGTTAACATCGAGCATAGATTTAAGTGTCAGGAAGTTATTTCTGAAAGTATTTGTATGGAGTGTAGCCATGTATGGAAGTGAAACATGGACGGTAAATAGTTTGGACAAGAACAGAATAGAAGCTTTGGAAATGTGGTGCTACAGAAGAATGCTGAAGATTAGATGGGTAGATCACATAACTAATGAGGAAGTATTGAATAGGATTGGGGAGGAGAGAAGTTTGTGGCACAACTTGACCAGAAGAAGGGATCGGTTGGTAAGACATGTTCTGAGGCATCAAGGGATCACCAATTTAGTATTCGAGGGCAGCGTGGAGGATAAAAATCATAGGGGGAGACCAAGAGATGAATACACTAAGCAGATTCAGAAGGATGTAGGTTGCAGTAGGTACTGGGAGATGAAGAAGCTTGCACAGGATAGAGTAGCATGGAGAGCTGTATCAAACCAGTCTCAGGACTGAAGACCACAACAACAACAACATGGTTATTTTCCAGGGTCGCAACATTGCCAAGGATTATGTGACCATTTCGGCTGATCAGGTTCATTCCATAGTACAATGTTTGTTCCCGAATGGTGATGCTGTGTTCCAAAAAGTCAGGGCCACAGAAAACACAGCTGGAGGATGAATTGTGAAACCTCCTCTGGCCAACACGCTCACTAGGTGTCAATATTACTGAGCCTCTGTGGTTTACTTTGGACGAAACGGTGCGTCATCTCTATCCACCTGCATTATCGTTATCTGAAGTTGCCACTATTTCGCAGGAAGAATGTAATAAGATTTCTTTGGAAACTATGCACGGCCTGTATTTGCCCATCCCGAGACGACTAGAAGCTGATTTGAATGCCAACGGTTCTCGTACGCCGTATTAGGCATGGCAATGTGAAAAGTGCAACAACTATGTAGGTTTTCTGTGCCAGTATCCACTACGTGATCAAAAGTATCCGGACATCCCCAAAAACATCCGTTTTTCATATTACGTGCATCGTGCTGCCACCTATTGCTGCCACCTAATATCAGCGACATTACTAGTCATCAGACATCGTGAAAGAGCAGAATGGAGCCCTCCGCGGAATTCACGGACTTCGAACGTGGTCAGGTGACTGGGTGTCACTTGTGTCGTACGTCTGTACGCGAGATTTCCACACTCCTAAACATAACTTGGTCCACTGTTTCCGATGCGATAGTGGAGTGGAAACGTGAAGGGACTCGTACAGCACAAAACCGTACAGGCCGACCTCGTCTGTTGACTGACAGAGACCGCCGACGGTTGAAGAGGATCGTAATGTGTAATAGGCAGATATCTGACGTCACCATCACACAGGAATTCCATACTGCATCAGGATCCACTGCAAGTACTATGACAGTTAGGCGGGATGTGAGGAAACTTGGATTTCATGGTCGAGCGGCTGCTTATAAACCACACATCACGCCGGTAAATGCCAAACGACGCCTCGCGTGGTGTACGAAGCGTAAACATTGGACGATTGTACAGTGGGAAAACGTTGTATGGAGTGACGAATCACGTACACAATGTGGCGATCCGATGGCAGGGTGTGGGTATGGCGAATGCCAGCGAGTGTAGTGCCACCAGTAAAATTTGGAGGCGGTGATGTTATGGTGTGGTCGTGTTTTTCATGGAGGGGGCTTGCACCCCTTGTTGTTTTGCATGGCACTATCACAGTATAGGCCTACATTAATGTTTTAAGCACCTTCTTGCTACATACTCTTGAAGAGCATTTCGAGAATGGCGATTGTATCTTTCAACACGATCGAGCACATGTTCATAATGCACGCCCTGTGGCGAAGTGGTTACACGACAGTAACATCCCTGTAATGGACTGGCCTGCACAGAGTGCTGACCTGAATCCTACAGAACACGTATGGGATGTTTTGGAACGCCGACTCCGTGCCAGGCGTCACCGACCGACATCGATACCTCTCCTGAGTGCAGCACTCCGTGAAGAATGGGCTGCCATTCCCCAGGAAACCTCCCAGCACCTGACTAAACGTATGCCTGCGAGAGTGGAAGCTGTCATGAAGGGTAAGGGTGGCCTAACACCACACTCACTCCCAACATTACCGATGAAGGGCGCCACAAATTTGCAAGTCATTTTCCGCCAGGTATCCGGGTACCTTTGACCACATAGTGTACATAGCGCATTAAATGTACGTCAGCGTAACTACTGAAGTGGAAAAACTTCGGCGTAGACCCATGCATAATGAGTACTATAGGAGAGATTAATGACACATCAGAAGTCACAAAGAAATACGTGGTAGCATAAACCAAGCGGGAGAAAGTTGTTCGTACCGGCGGCGGGACAGGGAAATTATAAGAATGCAGCTGGCAGGAGAGGAAAAGACTTGCGCGACGCCAGAAGGAAATGTTAGGGACTTCGCAGAACGGTGTGTCATGTGGGGACTTTGTCTCTGTCTGTCTGGTCTGTAGGACTATTCCTTTTTTTCTTTCTCGGCAAAACCCCAGCACGCGAGCCGGACGGGAACGTGGGTGGATGAGTCAATGAGTCGGATGGTACCTCCGCTGCGGCTGAGCTGGCACAGCAGAGAAACACACACTCTGGCTGTAGGTGCGAGTAATGTTTTTGGTGATTTAGAATAATAATGTGACATTAGACAGTATGGTGTCAACTACAAGGACAAACCTGAATTTCTCGAATCTGTTAACGTAGAGGACGGTATCAGTGATTATACGGCTGTTTCAAAGACTGTTAAGAAATGTATGAAAGTATTTTTGCTTGGCAAGAGTGACAGGATACAAATCGCAGAGTATCTGAGCGTTCTAGTGCAGGGAACGAAGATGTGGAACACAAATAGAAAAAGAATTCAAAAGCATCGTTCAGTATGTCTTGGACAAGCATGTATGGAGCAAGATCTCAAGGGATGCAAAAGGCCCACCGTGGTTTAATAATCTTATTAGGTTTAATAATCTTATTAGGATAATCTTATTAGCTACGTAAACAAAGAGAGCTTCGTCACATATTCTAGACAAGTCAAAATTTAGCCGACAAAGAAAAGCTGATTGAGCCGAAAATGAGCGGAAAGACAGCAATGAGAGAAAATGACTTTGAAAGTAAAATTACGTTACTCGATCTGACTAGACACCGTAAGATATTTTGGTCTTACGTGAAACCATCGAAATCATCTATTCAGTTCGCCAGTGACCGTGATGGTACGGGAACGGATAAATGACGGAGAGAAGGCTGTAACACTGAACTATTTCTAAACTGTTTCACTGCGGAAGATCGTAACACGGCCCTTCTTTCAATCATCTTACGAACCTATAAAAGGCAGATATCGGGATTACTGATTGAGGAATAGAAAAACGACCACAGTGGAAAGGCATCAAGACTAGATGAGATGCCTATAAGGTTCTACAAACATTTTGCGAAAGAACTTGCTCAGTTGTAACACAAGTTTATCGAAGGTCGCTGCGGAAACGAAGGGTACCTAGTGACTGGAAAAAGGCGCAGGCCACTCCCGTCTTCAAGAAGGGACCTACGACATATACATGTAATTATGTGCCCACGTTCTTGGCGTCAATCTGTTGTAGAATTACGGGACATGTCTTATGCTCAAGAACCGTATGTTTTTGGAGAACGAAAACTCAAAATGGATTCCACAACCGGAGATCCAAACAAAACCAGTTCGCTCTGTTCTTCCATGAGATACAAAGCGGTGTAGACAACGGCACACAGGTAGACGCTGCGTTCCTAGACTTCAGAAAGGGATTTGATAACCGTCCCCCACTGCCGCTGACTGAAAAAAAATTCGCGACTGTCGAATATTGGACCAGATTTGAGACTGGGTTCAAGATTTCCTTGCAGGTAGAACTCAACGCGCCGCTCTTAACGGAACAGAATCGGCAGATATAGACGTAATTTCCAGAGTACCCCGAGGAATTGTAATAGAACCGTTATTGATTACAATATACGAGCGTCATTCAATAACTAAAGAGACAAATTGATCTGGGGAAAAACTGTTAGTAAGGCCAGTTTGTTACTTTTATGGCTTTCAGTTGGCATCACTGGGATGACCCTTGATCAGCTGATGTACGAGTATCAACATTGTTTTGTTTATAACCTCAAAAACACATTTCAAGATGGCGAGTCCGCTTGAAACGTCCACATTAATTGAACAACGTTCTGTTATTCGTTTTTTACTTGCTGAAAGTGAGGAAACGGTAAATATATACTGCAGAATGTCTAATGTTTATGATGAAGGTTGCATAAATCGTACAAATTTTTACAATTGGGTAGAGCAGTTCAAAAATGGTCGCGACTCAGTGACTGAGGAACACTGTTCTGGCCGACCGGTTGCAGTTTAAACTGCATCACTTGAAAGTCGAATTCATGACATTATTCGTGCCGTATGACTGTGGAAATGATTGTTGATAATGTTCAAGTTAGTACTGGTACATTTCATAACATTGTCTGTAACAAGCTGAAGTATCGCAAAACATGTACAAGTTGGGTCCCAAAGGAGTATCAGTCTGTAGCGCCTAGAACCGCTCGGCCACCCCGGCCGGCGACGGTGATCATGAAATAAAATTGAGCGAGAGGAGCGCCATATCTAAAACCTCGCGTTATTATGCGCGCATGCATTGACAGGCTATCGAGATTGATAAACACCGTAGTAATTTTAACAGGAAAGACGAAGGTGTTAAAGCGGATAAAATGTGGATGTCAGCGTTGCACCGCAAGCGTGACGATGGATTACTTTCAGTCGAGAATGTTGGCATCACCAGAGACAATCTCATAGCCGACGCCACGTGATCGGCAGCGGCGCCCTCTGCACTGTCTATTTAATCAGCACTTCCTCGGGTCCTCTTTGCAGTTTGTCGCCTTACCTCGGAGGATGTCTACCGCAGTCGGAGACGAAACGTCAGGGGTGAGTTTTATACATCGACCGCGGCTTATCAGCCCACAAGTTTTAAGTGAAGACGATATCGGCCGCCAAAGCCTACATTGTACGATCAGTTTTTCGCTTACTAAACGCTGTAGATCAGACGTTTGAAGCTGTTTTATACACGAGAGTTCGATTCTTTGAGGAATCGGTGTTGGGGGTTACTGGTTGTAACGGTTGGGATATACGAAATACCTTGCTATGGGACACTGCAGGTTCTCAGAAATTAATTTCAGTTAAGCGAACATTGTCTCTTTTACTTCTTTTTAGGCCGCTGAAGATGCCTAATACAATATTACGTGAAACGTACTTCAGTAGCACAAATTCAAATGGGAAATATTTATAGAAGTTATGCTTACCTTGGACATAAACGGTAATGAAGTAGTAAGTGCGGAATAACGGCAGCAAATGATGACAAATTAATTTTTGTTTCAGTTGATTTTCTAAACAATCACACTTAGGCCTAATGCAGATACAATCGCGGCACGTTATTTTGTACCGCCAGCCACTGACACAAGACATTTGCCATCAATAGCAACGTAACAGTATTGGCCCACCGCTCCCTCGCCGTAGCAGTACCTAATCAGACGTCTCTTGTACGCTCTACATCTTTTTTCTTGCTGCGTCATTTGTCGTATGTTCTCAGTACCACTCGGAAAAACATGGGAGATAAGAGTAAACGAGTTCCGTGATAACGCTAGAGCAAGGTACTGCTTCGTTTCTAACGCTGAGAATGTTTTCCATGGGTATTTGTATTTGGTGCCTGGACTGGGGAGCTTGCAGATTTGATGACTTGGATGCCGCTAACAACGAGGTGAATGATGCGTATTTGCGGGAATCCCTTGTGAGACTAGTCCACAGTACAAACACTCCTCGCTCACACGAAGACTGACCTTCAATGTACGTCGACGATGGAGATGACTGGAGACGTAGCACTGACTTGTGTTGGGGAAGGTATAGATAGGGTTGCGCTCTACCAAAACTGCGGTTCGGGTGTTTCGGTACACTACGTAAGTGACGTAGTAAATGCGTGGCATTGCGTGGCATTGGTAGGTAAAGAAACACGAATGAGTATGTGAGACAGAAACAGGGAGCCGGCGTATTTTCTGTTCATTTGTTTGTTTTGCAGTGTTAGCCCATTGTGTATTTTATATCCTTATAAAACATAAATTGCATTTTATAACTAATAAAAATTACTTGATCGTGTAACTTTTGTGATTATATGTAACCAAAGCAGTTACATTTGATGCAAATGCAGTCTACATGCACACACATTAAAAAATTATATTAGTTGTCGTTGTTATTTTCTACTTAATAGAACCTTCTCAAAGACAAGAGTTTCCTGTCATTATCGGTAAGTGCGAAAGTTGTTGATGAATATTAGAAACTTGTCTTACGTAAGTTCAACAAAGTACTGAAGCAATGTTTGATATCTTTTTGTCTTTCGATTTTCTTTCAAGTTTCAGCTCTCCTTTTTTTAGGAAATTGCGTTTTTAGTGCCATATAATTTATCTCTATTTTTTTTAAATTTTTGCTACAACATTCCCATGTTTCACAAACAAATCAACAATTTTCAAATAGAACCTGAATTAAACATCGACAATTTCAATTTTGCCAGAAATACAGTTTACTTGCAGAAGAAGAGAAAAAAGCATGCCAATTTTAAAAGAACGCAAAATCCCCAAGACTGGCGAAGTTTTGTGGAAGTTCGAGATATAGTGCCTACCTCAATGCGAGATGCTTTTAATAATTTCCACAACGAAATTCTGTCTAGAAATCTGGCAGAAAACACACCAGTGGCAAGACGCAATCAATACCTTCACTGAGCGGTAAGAACGGCGAAGTCACTGATGACAGTGCCACTAAAGCAGAGTTATTGAACACGGTTTTCCGAAACTCCTTCACCAAAGAAGACGAAGTAAATATTCCTCAATTCCAATCAAGAACAACTGCCAAGCTGAGAAACATAGAAATAGATATCCTCGGTGTCGCAAAGCAGCTTAAATCACTTAATAAAGCAAGGCTTCCGGTCCATATCACAGACGTCGATTTGCAGTAGGGTTTTGGAACATATACTGTATTCGAACATTATGAAGTACATCGGAGAAAACGATTTATTGACGCGTAGTCATCACGGATTCAGAAAATATCGTTCTTGTGAAACACAACCAGCTCTTTATACTCATGAAGTAATGAGTGCTATCGACAGGGGATGTCAAATTGATTCCATATTTTTAGATTTCCAGAAGGCTTTCAATACCGTTCCTCACAAGAGTCTTATAACCAAATTGCTTGCCTATGGAATGTTGCCTCAGTTGTGCGACTGGATTCGTGATTTCCTGTCAGAAAGGTCACAGTTAGTAGTAATAGACGGAAAGTCATCGAGTAAAACAGAAGTAATATCCGGCGTTCCCCAAGGAAGTGTTACAGGCCCTCTATTGTTCCTGATCTATATTAACGACATAAGAGGCAACCTGAGTAGCCCTCTTAAATTGTTTGCAGATGATGCTGTCATTTACCGTCTTGTAAAGTCATTAGATGACCAAAACGAACTGAAAAATGATTTAGATAAGATATCTGTATGGTACTAAAAGTGGCAGTTGACACTTAATAAAGAAAAGTGTGAAGTTATTCACATGAGTACTAAAAGAAATCAGCTAAATTTCCATTCCGCGATAAGTCACACAAATCTGAGGGCTGTAAATTCGACTAAATACTAAGGGATTACAATTACAAATAACCTAAATTGGAACGATCACATAGACAGTGTTGTGGGTAGCGCAAACCAAAGACTGCGATTCATTGGCAAGGTCATTGCAACAGGTCCATTAAAGTGAGTGCTTACACCACGCTCGTCCGCCCTATTCTGGAGTACTGCTGTACGCTGTGGGATCCACATCAGGTGGGACTGACGGATGACATCGAAAAAGTACAAAGAAGGGCAGCTCGTTTTGTATTATCGCGCAGTAGGGGAGATAGTACCACAGAAATTATACGTGAATTGGAGTGGCAATCATTAAAACAAAGGCGTTTTTCGTTGGGACGGGATCTTCTCATGAAATTTCAATCACTAGTTTCCTCCTCCGATTGCGAAAAAATTCTGTTGGCACCCACCTACATAGGGAGAAATGATCATCACGATAAAATAAGAGAAATCAGGGCTCGCACGGAAAAATTTAAGCGCTAGTTTTTCCCGCGTGCCTTTCGAGAGTGGGACATGTCCGAGAGACAGCTTGAAGGTGGTTCATTGAACCACCCTGCCAGGCACTTTATTGTGAGTAGCAGAGTAATCACGTACATGTATATTTAGGACAGACTATACAGCAGAAAAATGTTCCATAGGTTACACAGTCCGTTATATACTCTCATTCAGTTTCTAGACAATTCACCGCTTCCAGTTTGTAGGGGAATCTAGTAAGACACATATGCAAACAAAGCGATTGAAATGGGGCAACGCCCGATAGGTCAGCAGCACACCTAACATACAGGTAAAGCAGTTACAATCTTAACTGACCAACGCTACTTGGAAAAATACAGCAGTCTACGCTTAGTTAAGGTAGCCTACGGTAGTTTTAGAACTCTAGGGAGGAATCAGGCCTTGGCCTTTTAACAGTAAAGACGGAAAACCTTTGAGAGGCCAGACAGTGATTTCCATCCCCATGTTTGTCGGATCCGAGATTGTGCTCCGATGATCCCATTGTCGACGGGCCGGCAGACAAACTTCCCTTCCTCCTGCCTGTACAAAAATAATATTTCCATTTCATACATTTGATACGTGTTTTAAGTTACTCGTAAGCTTTGTTCATTAATGTCACGAGAGTGGATGTCTCAAGTGTCTAACTAAGAGGGGAAAAAAACGGCCAGCAAGAACGCTATAATATGGTCTAAATGCAGATGCAAAGTGCCTCAAGATTAGTGATAAAACGTTGCAACACTTTGCAGATGTTGATAAAGTGACTGCTACTGGTTGCATATTGCATTTCCTCTTTCCATGCTCGAGGTGTTATACGTCACCACGGGAATTATTTTCATAGGGGAGAGTAGTCCCTCTAAATAAAAAATGTTCTCCCCGGCCGGGAATCGAACCCGGGTCTCCCGCGTGACAGGCGGGGATACTAACCACTATACTATCGAGGACTACATGTGACGTCTCCGAGTTCATGTGTGTCTAACGCGAGCGGCTGGATGATAACTCATTCGGTAAGAACGGCGCCTGGCTGCCTGGCTGCCTACTAAACGCAAAACTCTTCATTGCAGGCGACGATGTACTCCGGCGTGTTCGGTGCGCTCGGCGCTGACGCTGTACGATATCCGATGTGCGAAACGATACGTCATCAGGAGAAAGAAAACTGTCGTTCTACGGATCGGAGCGTGGAATGTCAGATCCCTTAATCGGGCAGCTAGGTTAGACTATTTAAAAAGGGAAATGGATAGGTTAAAGTTTGATATAGTGGGAATTAGTGAAGTTCGGTGGCAGGAGGAACAAGAACCATCGTACAATATGCGTTAGATGAGTATGTGCCAAGCAAGATCGTAAGAGATGGAAAAGAGCCACCGTGGTACAACAACCGAGTTAGAAAACTGCTGCGGAAGCAAAGGGAACTTCACAGCAAACATAAACATAGCCAAAGCCTTGCAGACAAACAAAAATTACGCGAAGCGAAATGTACTGTGAGGAGGGCTATGCGAGAGGCGTTCAATGAATTCTAAAGTAAAGTTCTATGTACTGACTTGGCAGAAAATCCTAAGAAATTTTGGTCTTAAAAATGTCAATGCGGTAGGTGGATCAAAACAAAATGTCCAGACACTCTGTGACCAAAATGGTACTGAAAGAGAGGATGAAAGACTAAAGGCCGAAATACTAAATGTCTTTTTCCAAAGCTGTTTCACAGAGGAAGACTGCACTGTAGTTCCTTCTCTAGATTGTCACACAGATGACAAAATGGTAGATATCGAAATAGACGACAGAGGGATAGAGAAACAATTAAACTCGCTCAAAAGAGGAAAGGCCGCTGGACCTGATGGGATATCAGTTCGATTTTACACCGAGTACGCGAAGGAACTTGCCACCCTTCTTGCAGCGGTGTACCGTAGGTCTCTAGAAGAGCGTAGCGTTCCAAAGGATTGGAAAAGGGCACAGGTCATCCTCGTTTTCAACAAGGGACGTCGAACAGATGTGCAGAACTATAGACCTATATCTCTAACGTCGATCAGTTGTAGAATTTTGGAACACGTATTATGTTCGAGTATAATGACTTTTCTGGAGACTAGAAATCTACTCTGTAGGAATCAGCATGGGTTTCGAAAAAGGCGGTCGCGTGAAACCCAGCTCGCGCTATTCGTCCACGAGACTCAGAGGGCCATAGACACGGGTTCACAGGTAGATGCCGTGTTTCTTGACTTCCGCAAGGCGTTCGATACTGTTCCCCACAGTCGTTTAATGAACAAAGTAAGAGCATATGGACTATCAGACCAATTGTGTGATTGGATTGAAGAGTTCCTAGATAACAGAACGCAGCACGTCATTCTCAATGGAGAGAAGTCTTCCGAAGTAAGAGTGATTTCAGGTGTGCCGCAGGGGAATGTCATAGGACCGTTGCTATTCACAATATACATAAATGACCTTGTGGATGACATCGGAAGTTCAGTGAGGCTTCTTGCAGATGACGCTATGGTGTATCGAGAGGTTGTAACAATGGACAATTGTTCTGAAATGCAGGAGGATCTGCAGCGAATTGACGCATGGTGCCGGGAATGGCAATTGAATCTCAATGTAGACAAGTGTAATGTGCTGCGAATACATAGAAAGATAGATCCCTTATCATTTAGCTACAAAATAGGAGGTCAGCAACTGGAAGCAGTTAATTCCATAAATTATCTCGGAGTACGCATTAGGAGTGATTTAAAATGGAATGATCATATAAAGTTGATCGTCGGTAAAGCAGATGCCAGACTGAGATTCATTGGAACAATCCTAAGGAAATGCAATCCGAAAACAAAGGAAGTAGGTTACAGTACGCTTGTTCGCCCACTGCTTGAATACTGCTCAGTAGTGTGGGATCCGTACCAGATAGGGTTGATAGAAGAGATAGAGAAGATCCAACGGAGAGCAGCGCGCTTCGTTACAGGATCATTTAGTAATCGCGAAAGCGCTACGGAGATGATAGATAAACTCCAGTGGAAGACTCTGCAGGAGAGACGCTCAGTAGCTCGGTACGGGCTTTTGTTAAAGTTTCGAGAACACACCTTCACCGAAGAGTCAAGCAGTAAATTGCTCCCTCCTACGTATATCTCGCGAAGAGACCATGAGGATAAAATCAGAGAGATTAGAGCCCACACAGAGGCATACCGACAATCCTTCTTTCCATGAACAATACGAGACTGGAATAGAAGGGAGAACCGATAGAGGTACTCAGGGTATGCTGTGCAAAAGTCATCGAATAATCTCTCTTACTTAGGAAGAAAAGTGTACCTATAGCAACAAATGAAGCCAGTAGTAAGTGAAAAAAATGATGAAATTTCACATGTAAAAACAATGTGTTTTGTTACGTTTTTGAGCTTGCACTGCTATGAGTGTGAATCATGAATCCTTCCTGGTCATGCTGTTAAAGTTTCATGAATTTACTTGTAAAAGTATAGACAGTGGAAATTAAAATGTCCTGTGGTGCCTCTCCTATTCCAAGTCGCCCGTTTGACGTCCTACCCGCCTTAACCCATGATCTTGCATTGTTAACCTGTTGAATATGTTATCCAAACAAACGCATTCCCGGAATTTTATTACTTTACATTAATTAGTTCTTCGTGTTCAGATCTTTCTTGTCTGTCATTGTATATTTATCCGATATATGAAAACGAGATGAGTTACTGACTTCCAACAATCTTTACACGTGGTTTCAAGTCGTTTCCAAACTTTTTCTCGTTACACGTATGAAGTCAGATATTTAGAACATTAAGTCGTTTATAAAAAAACCCTACGTCTGAAGCTGTTTCACACATGGCTAACCGATTCTTTAAAGAATCAGGGGTGGTGCAACTACTAGAACATGTCTAATTTCTTGCAAGTGCAGGTCGTCATAAGGCGAAGAATCAGTCAAAACTACGGTTGATGTGCAAATGAAGTTATGAACGATGTTATGCACACATTGCCCAGTGGCTGGCAAAATATCTCAGCGCCCTCATATACAGTGAAGAACCAAAGAATTTGGCACACCTGCACAATATCGTGTGGGACCCCACGAGCACGGAGAAGTGAGGTAAAACGATGTGGCACGGACTCGACTAATGTCTGAAGAGTAATGATAATTAAATCAAGACCCTAAGCTGCCGACAGGCGCTGATATACATCAACGGGGACAGCTGAAAATGTGTGCCCCGATCGGGACTGGAACACGGGATCTCCTGCTTACATGGCAGAGGCTCTGTCCATCTGAGCCACCGAGGGCATAGAGGATAGTGCGACTACAGGGATTTATCCCTTGCACGCTCCCCATGAGACCCACATTCCCAACTTAATGTCCACAGTGCCCCTGCCCATTACACTCATTATTTATTTATTGTTCCGTGGGGCCAAATTAAGGAGAAGTCTCCATGGTCATGGAACGAGTCAATACATGAAATTATAAGACGATTATTTGATAATGTTTCAATATTACACACAAGATCCTTCACTACCAAGCTGGTGTCATCAGCAAACATAAATATATTTGAATCACCTGTAATACTAGAAGGCATATCATTTATATAAATAAGACTCTTGGGGAACGCCCCACTTAACAGTGCCCCATTGGGACTGAACATCACTACCATTCTCAATATTGCGGAGAATTACCTTCTGCTTTCTGTTCTTAAAGTAAGAGGCGAACCAATTGTAAGCTACTCCCCTTACTCCATAATGGTGCAACTTTTGCAGTAATATTTTGTGGTTAACACAGTCTAAAGCCTTCGTTAAATCAAAGAAAACACCTAGCGTTCGCAACCTTTTATTTAATCAGTCCTAAACCTCACAGAGAAAAGAGACTATAGCATTTTCAGCATTACTCGCGGCAGACAATCTTACCGAGTCCCATAAGAGTTCGCGCAATGCGTGTGCATCCGCACAGAAGAAGGTCAATGGCCAATTAGCCCTAACTATACGAAGATGGTATCTGTTCTTTGGGACATGTCCGAAAGAACAGATACCATCTTCATAATGTCCGAAGTAGTGCTGTAGGAAATTGACACCATGCATCCTGCCGCGCTATCCATAAATCCGTAATAGTACAAGGGGGTGAAGATTTCTTCTGAACACCACATTCCAAGGCATCCCAGGTAAGCTCAATAATGTTTACGTTTGGGGAATTTCGTGGCCAGCGGAAGTGTTTAAACGCAGAAGAGTGTTCCTGGAGCCACGCTGTAACAATTCTGGACGTGTGGGCTGTCGCATTGTCCTGCTGGAATTGCCCATGTCCGTCGGAATGCACAATGGGGATTCATGGATGCAGGTGATCAGACAGGATGTTTAAGTACGTGTCACCTGTCAGAGTTGTATCAGGGGTGCCATATCAGTGCGCCTGGACAAGCCCTACACCACCTTGAGGAGTCCCCTGTTGACATGCAGGGTCCACGGATTCATGAGGTTGTCTCCATCCGCTCGACGCAATTTGAAACCAGGAAACGTGTCTGCAGTCAACAACAGTCCATTGTTGGTGTTGACGGGCACAGCCGAGGCGTAAAACTTTGTGTCGCGAAGTCAGGGTACACGAGTGGGCCTTCTGCTCGGAAAGCCCATATCGGTGATGTTTCTTTGAATGGTTCGCAAGCTGACACACGTTCATAGTCCAGCATTGAAATCTGCAGCAGTTGGCGGAAGACAACGTGGCATGGACTCCACTAATGTCTTAAGCAGTGCTGGTGCAAACTGACACCATGAATCCTGCAGGGCTGTCTATAAATCCGTAACAGTACGACGGGGTGGAGATCTCTTCTGAACAGTACGTTGCAAGGTATCCCGGATACGCTCAATAATGTTCATGTTTGGGGTGGCCAACGGAAGTGTAAGACGGCTGGAGTCACTCTGTAGCAATTCAGGACGTGTGGGGTGTCGCATTGTCGTGCTGGAATTGCCCCAATCCGTCGGAATGCAGAATGGACGTCAATGGATGCAGGTGATCAGAAGAGATGCTTACGTACGTGTCACCTGTCAGTCGTATCTAGACGTATCAGCGCTCCATATCACTCCAGCTGCACACGCCCCACACCATTACAGAGCCTCCATCAGCTTGAACAGTCCCCTGCTGACGTGCAGGGTCCACGGATTCATGAGGTTGTCTGCATACCCGTACACGTCCATCCGCTCGATACAATCTGAAACGAGACTCGTCCGACCAGGCAACATGTTTACAGTCATCAACAGTCCAATGTCTGTGTTTACGGGTCCAGGCGAGGCGTAAAGCTTTGTGTCGAGCAGTCATCAAAGGTGCACGACTGGGACTTCAGCTCTGAAAGCCCATACCGATGATGTTTCGTTGAATGTTTCACACGTTGACACTAGTTGATGGCCCAGCATTGAAATCTGCAGCAATTTGCGGAAGAGTTGCACTTCTGTTACGTTGAACGATTCTCTCCAGTCGTGGTTGGTCCCGTTTTTACAGGATCTTTTCCCGGCCGCAACGATGTCGGAGATTTGATGTTTTACGGGATTGCTGATATTCACGGTACACTCGTGGAACGGCTGTACGGGAAAATCCCCACTTAATCGCTACCTCAGAGATGCTGTGTCCCATCGCTCGTGCGCCGACTGTTACACCACCTCCAGACTCATTTAAGTCTTGATAACCTGCCATTTTGCAGTAACCGATCTAATAACTGCGCCGGACGCTTGTCGTCTTATGTAGGCGTTGCCGACCGCAGCGCCGTATTCTGCCTGTTTACACATGTCTGTATTTGAATATGCATGGCTGTACTAGTTTCTTTGTCGCTGCAGTGCATTAAAAAGTGCAGAAGTCCACGGAAGAGAATCCGTTCGCTGATGTGTGTGCCCCGGCTAGATGAGGCTGTAGCGTGGCTGGCCACGTGCTGGCTGACTAGCAGCTGGCACCGCCTAGCACACAAGACGCCGCTTTAGCCGCTGGCGGCCGGCGTTACGTAAAACGGACACGCCGCTGCGCGTGGGCGTGCGCTGCAGCTGTTTGCCATCACACGTGCGTGCAGCACGTAGCTCGCGTCGCAGCGTCTGTGGACGACAGAATTCCGGAGACACCCCACCAGTATGACCTAGCGATGGGAAAAAGCGACCGGTTACAGCCGATATCGCAGTTTTATTTCTGACTAACAGTTATTTTTCTGTATTCGTTTGGTCTTGGTTATGTAATGTTGATGCATTCAGTTGTTCTGAAAGCGGCGCTGATATTCAAGACAATAAAAGGGGTTAAAAGCTGTGAGCTATCTGGGGAAGTTAACCTTGCATTACTGAGCAACTGTTTCACCAGGTATCCAGTCTATCTTACCAAATTCCCAACCAGACTAACATTAATTATAGTCTTTTAATAGTCATCTTACGACACCCACTGATTTTATATATATATATATATATATATATATATATATATATATATAAAGAGAATTTAAATAAAAAGAAATAAATCAGTTTATATTTGGACATTTATTTTAACATTGATCATTGTTCCGTTAAACTTTCAGCATATTAAACTTGATTCATAACTAAACTGGTGCCTTATTTAGGATTGTGATAATGTGAGTTTGTAATATTACGGAACACATCAAATATGGAGCCAAGATTGGGAGACTGCATACAACACTGCATTCATAAAATAACACACGAAGAACGTTGAAACATGTGCAAGACGAAATTAACCACAGCCAACAGATTCAATTTTCACCCAAAGAAGATACGTTCGTAGTGGAATCCTGTCCGTCATGAAATTACCACACACTGGTATACTAAATTTATACTAATTCTCTGTGAAATCTTCCCGAAAAGAATAGCTGAGGGCTACTTTGATGATTACACTACATGCTTCACGTGGTCAACTTGGTTTCCACAAAGAGTGTAACTCCACAATAATTTTGATAGTTAAAATAAATTACACCGAAACGCAATTTACAAAAGAAAAACCTCGAACTGGTTACTATCGTCTTACTATTAACCTGATGGGTCAAACAATTGTATAAGCACGTGCTAGTGGTCTCACAAAGTACACCCCACGTGTGTTGAACATAAAGAAAAGTTGCTATATTGAAAAATATTGTCAAGACGAGACGTTCTAATCTCACGCACTTTTGCATTTAAGATTGATGATCTTAGTTAGAGTTACTGATCAACACGTGGTTCCACTTTACTCACAAAGTAGTGACAAAGCAACTACTGGAAAATATTCTGAACTTCACATTCCAATTACACTGCGTTGCAATTTGAGATAACATTAGATATTTTAGAGCTAAACCTGAAATAAAGGTTATTAAATTTTCAGTTAGGCTGAACTTAAGAAATCCATTGTCCTACGGACTTAGCAGAGACGCGCTTAGCCGGAGATCTTACCACTTTAGACACTCGCTGTGGACTGATCTGGGCTCCTACCAAGGGTGATTCCGTATACAAAACGGAAGTGATCAGAGAGGCAGCTTCCTATGCCAACATGACAAGGGACGGACCAGACCGTACTAAGAATAGAAACCTCTTTGGTTTTAGAAAGCGTAGCTACCTGTTACGACGTTGGTCCTACTGTTCTCTAGCAGACGGCTTGTCTGCTACCATCAAGCATGCGACTAGAAATACATTTGCTCATTCATCCTCTCACACAGGAGGGAAGGGGGATGACAGTATCTTATCATATACAGTATGTAAAAGAAAGCGGATATAGGTTCCGTATGAGACTGTGTGACATGAATTACATATAAACTGTGTTTTAAAGTGTAGTAGTGTGACAGGTCGTTCTTGTTTATGTGTAAAAGTAACACGTTCCGCTGCTCAGTCTCCTCCCAGATAGAGTCAGAAACACCACAGTAAATTTAGAAGTTTAATGCATGCCGTAAATGACAACAGATTTAAGAAATTAACATGAAAGGAATCCAACAGAGACCTCTCAGTTATAACAGGTGTTTCTTTCTATTTTTTACTGACAACCAGATACAGGCCCGAAAAAATCAAGTAGCTGTAGCATCACTGCTGAAAGTTTTTGTTTTTCAAAAAACGTTTTCTTAAATACGAGTAATTTTTATTCGTAAAACAGTCACTGCTTCGAAATATTGAGTTATTACAGAAAACGGGAAAATCGATCAGTGCTATTTTAACAACAATGCCGACAGAAACGAGCAACACAGACGCGGCACAAGAACTGGTGCAGCATTGCAGAGAAAATGACGCACCTGTTACCGCGTGCAGTGGCGCACTGGGCGGTACGCATGTGCGTGCAGCGCGCGAGGCCTGCCCTGCCTGGTGTGTACGGTAATCTCTGGCTACAAGTGTTTGACGGAGTGCGTTATCAGTGAAGAACAGTGATCCAGTTGCTTTAAAAGATTAAGAACGGAGGGAGCAACAGCAAGCCTGCGATTTCTTATAGGGTGAAACCTTAACAACTCATTCGTAGCTTACACGAAAGATAGGAAGCAGCTGATCTGTTGTCTGTGCCTATATAACATGGCTTTATCTTCTTTTAGCCCTTCAAAACGGACGAACTAACACGAAAAATAAAGTTCTTCAACCTCAGTTTACACCCTTTAACACTTACTATTCTTAATGCTCAAATAGTGGTATAATCTTCGGTTAGAACATGACTTTCAAGTAGAGCTTCAAAAAAATTAGAATGAACAGGAGAATACTGGAGATTTTTTGTAGTATTCAACGACTTACCACGTTTCGAGAAAAGCAGTTACCGGTAGACGGACTAAGTTTTCTTTTACTTACCTAATTGTGGTTAGCACACTGGACTCGCATTCGGGAGGACGACGGTTCAATCCCGCGTCCAGCCATCCTGATTTGGGTTTTCCGTGATTTCCCTAAATCTTTCCAGGCAAATAATGCCGGGATGGTTCCTTTGAAAGGGCACGCCGGACTTCCTTCCCCGTTCTTCTCTAATCCGATGAGACCAATGACCTCGCTGTCTGGTCTCTTCCCCCAATCAACCCAACCCAACCCCCCCCCCCCCCCAACTTACCTAATTAATTTAATATGTTGATTCTATGTATTTGAAACTGAGGCAGTCACATTTTTCCACTCTTTCTCGATTTCTACGCTTGTTACAGGAAAGAACAGGAATAAAAAACCGAGAACCGCTTATCTCAGAAAGCAGCTGTATTGAGCGGTTTTACGCTCAGCTTAAACTGTTGTTGAAAAACGCCGATATAACCCCGCCCCAACCCCCCCCCCCCCCCTCCCCCCAGTATGGACTACTGTGATTTCTTCCCCCAAAATAGCTGCAAGTCCATCACTAATGAATGGTCTCGCTGAGGGCTGTATCACGAAGCGACAGAGAAAAGTTTTGTTTGGAATTCCAGCATTCTGCTTCTGGAGCTTGTAACCTCCCCACAAAATAAAATTAAATATTATTTGGTTAATGATTCTAATTTTAGTGTAACCTCACAACAAAACAGGTTCCCATTTAATGTACCCACAAAATTCTTTTCTCATTTAATGTAAGCTCGAAACAGAAAAATTCCTAAACCTCGAAATAAAAAATAAATTCAGTAACCTGGTAAAATTTGGACGACAGCAGTGCTGCGTCATGGCCCTGCAAGATCATTCTGAACAAAAAAAGCTAAAATTCTCACCTCGATAAAATCGGCAACTATCTGCTCTTACAATAGCTTTTTCCGGCACAGCTCTGTGCAATGCTGGCCTATACATTTGTTATTTATGAAAGGAAGTAAATGATTTTTCTTTTGCAACAATCGGAATGATAATGCATTAAAAAAATATTAAATTCTTTAAATTGAAATGAATGCTTGTTATTATTAGGACATTTTTTAAAAGATATACATGGGAGTTTACATAACATTACTACGTATGCGCAAGGCTGCTTTTTACCTTCTACAATAATTCTCGGGCTACGGCATCGCTGCACCGCGACCGGGCCAGCCAACACGATACACCAGACCAGACCAGAGCAGACTCCAGACTAGTAACAACTTAACTGCTACAGCGACACAGTTACTACTGCAGTCAACACTGCTCTCTGGTCAGCGATTCTCTTATACCTTGCATATCGCAGGCAGCGCATGAGCAATACATCGAAATTACATCTGCTCGGACCTCTTACATAAAATTACATCTGTATTACATCTGCTCGGAACTCTTACAAGCTCCCTCCGTGTCGTTTTTGCTGCTGACAGGGTTCGCGAGTGCGACATTCAGTTCTGCAGTGACTATCGCCGCGGTCGTCCCCTTACCCTTCGTCACACTCCGCTTCGGCGGCTGTCTGTCACGATCACTCGTCACGCAGCGAGAGTGGCGCCACTGCCAGGAGGCAGCTGACGCACGCCTCATGCCTCTGTGAAACCAACAGGTGCGGCGGGCTTCCGTACTTGTTCGCAGCCGTCGCCACTGCACAGCAGCGCCGAAACCGTCGCCGCACCAGGAAACCGCCACAACGCACCGCGAAAAACGTGAAAAAAAAATATTGTAGTTGTTGTTGTGGTCGTCAGTCCTGAGACTGGTTTGATGCAGCTCTCCATGCTACTCTATCCTGTGCAAGCTTCTTCATCTCCCAGTACCTACTGCAACCTACACCCTTCAGAATCGGCTTAGTGTATTTATCTCTTGGTCTCCCTCTACGATTTTTACTCTCCACACTGCCCTCCAATACTAAACTGGTGATCCCTTGATGCCTCACAACATGTCTTACCAACCGATCCCTTCTTCTAGTCAAGTTGTGCCACAAACATCTCCCCAATTCCTCATTAGTTATGTGATCTACCCATCTAATCTTCAGCGTTCTTCTGTAGCACCACATTTCGGAAGCTTCTATTTTCTTCTTGTCCAAACTATTTATCGTCCATGTTTCACTTCCATATATGGCTACACTCCATACAAATACTTTCAGAATCGACTTCCTGATACTTAAATGTATACTCGATGTTAACAAATTTGTCTTCTTCAGAAACGCTTTCCTTGCCATTCCCAGTCTACAGTTTATATCCTCTCTACTTCGACCATTATCAGTTATTTTGCTCCCCAAATAGCAAAACTCCTTTACTACTTTAAGTGTCTCATTTCCAAATCTAAATCCCTCAGCATCACCCGACTTAATTCGACTACATTCCATTATCCTCGTTTTGCTTTTGTTGACGTTCATCTTATATCCTCCTTTCAAGACACTGTCCATTCCGTTCAACTACTCTTCCAAGTCTTTCGCCGTCTCTGACAGAATTACAATGTTATCGGCGAACGTCAAAGTTTTTATTTCTTCTCCATGGATTCTAATTCCTACTCCGAATTTTTCTTTTGTTTCCTTTACTGCTTGCTCAATATACAGATTAAATAACATCGGGGAGAGGCTATAACCCTGTCTCACTCCCTTCCCAACCACTGCTTCACTTTCGTGTCCCTCGACTCTTATAACTGCTATCTGGTTTCTGTACAAATTGTAAATAGCCTTTCGCTCCCTGTATTTTACCCCTGCCACCTTTAGAATTTGAAAGAGAGTATTGCAGTCAACATTGTCAAAAGCTTTCTCTAAGTCTACAAATGCTAGAAACGTAGGTTTGCCTTTTCTTAATCTTTCTTCTAAGATAAGTCGTAAGGTCAGTATTGCCTCATGTGTTCCAACATTTCTACGGAATCCAAACTGAACTTGCCTGAGGTCGGCTTCTACTAGTTTTTCCATTCGCCTGTAAAGAATTAGCCTTAGTATTTTGCAGCCGTGACTCATTAAACTGATAGTTCGGTAATTTTGACATCTGTCAACAACTGCTTTCTTTGAGATTGGAATTATTACATTCTTCTTGAAGTCTGAGGGTATTTCGCCTGTCTCATACATCTTGCTCACTAGAAATATAAATCCAACAAATATACTGATTGCTAAAGTCACGGTTATCCCTGCTGAGCTCCGGTTCTGAAGAGTCGCAGAAAATCATTGATAGAAACGTGAGAGAACTCTGTCACTAATAAAACATCTATGCTCAAGCCGCAGTAGGCGGCTGAGCCACAAAACCTCTTGACCCTCCTCCCCCATCGCCCCCCTCCAGAAACTTTTCACCGTGCATCTCTATGCTGGTGACATAATCTGCTCCTGATATATACACCGAAGAGCCAAAGAAAGTGGTATATCTGCCTAATATTCTGTAGGGAACCCGCGAGCACGCAGAAGTGCCGCAACACGACGTGGCGTGGACACATGTCTGAAATAGTGCTGGAGGGAACTGACACCATGAATCTTACAGCGCCATCCATAAATCCGTAAGAGCACGAGGGGCTGGAGATCTCTTCTGAACAACACGTTACCAGGCATCCCAGTTATGCCCAATAATGTTCATGACTCAGAAGTTTGTGGTGGCCAGCGGAAATCTTTAAACACAAGAGAAGCCACTCTGTAGCATTTCTGGACGTGTGTGGTGTCACATTGTCCTGCTGGAACTACGTCGGAATGCGCAATGGACACGAATGTGGATGCAGGTGATCAGACAGCATTCTTACGTGCGTGTCACCTGTCAGGGTCATATCTAGACGTATCAGGGCTCCCATATCACTCCAGCTGCACACGCCCCACACCATTACAGAGCCTCCACTAGCTTGACCAGTCCCCTGCTGACATGCAGGGTCCATGGATTCATGAGGTTGTCTCCATACCCGTACACGTCCATCCGCTCGATATAATTTGAAGCGAGCCTCGTCCGACCAGCCAACATGTTTCCAGTTATCAACAGTCCAATGTCGGTGTTGACGGACCCAACCGAGGCGTAAAGCTTTGTGTCGTGCAGTCGTCAAGGATACACCAGTGGGTCTTCGCCTCTCAAAGCCCATACTGATGATGTTTCACCGAATGGTTCGCAAGCTGACACTTTTTGACGGCCCAGCAGCGAAATCTGCAGCAATTTGCGGAAGGTTTGTACTTCTGTCACGTTGGTTCCTTTCTTGCAGGATCTTTTTCCGGACGCAGCGATGTCGGAGATTTGATGTTTTACCCGATTCCTGATACTCACGGTACACTCGTGAAATGGTCGTACGGAAAATCCGCACTTCATCGCTACCTCGGAGATGCTGTGATCATAGCTCGTGCGCCGACTATAACACCAACTTTGGTAACCTGCCACTGTAGCAGCAGTATCCGATCTAACAACTGCGCCAGACAGTTGTTGTCTTATACGGGCGTTCCCGACCGCAGCGCCGTGTTCTGCCTGTTTACATATCTCTGCATTTGAATATGCATGCCTATACTAGTTTCTATGGCACTTCAGTGTGCTTCTTGGTGGGGCCCAGCGAATAAATGAGAATCGCACTCTTGCAGAAGATTTAACGTGAGAAGGCAAGCAAGTGATCCCAAAAGCGACTGTTGTTTGACGGCTGCTGTGGCGGAGCGGTTGTAGGCACTTCAGTCCGGGACCGCGCTGCTGCTACGGTCGCAGGTTCGAATCCTGCTCGGGCATGGATGAGTGTGATGTAATTAGGTTAGTTAGATTTAATTAGTTCTAAGTCTAAAGGACTGATGACCTCAGATGTTTAGTGCTTAGAGCCATTTTTGACTGTTGTTTAATACATTTTGTGTATTGTGTGGAAGCGAATCATGGACTGAAAACAAGAGAACGAAGTGTTTGAGAATTGGTGCTATAGAACGATGTTGAAAATTAGGTAGACTGATGAGATAAGGAATGAGAAGGACGTCCGCAGGATTAGCCTGGAATTTATGGAAAAAACTGACATAGGATGATAGGTTTGTACTCAAACATCAGTTAATAAAGTCAGTGATACTACCCGGAGCTGTAGAGGGCATGAACTGTAGGTAAAGACAGAGACTGACATACATCCACAAATAATTGCGGACGTTGGATTTAGGTGTTACTCTGAGATACTTCCAGAACCGATTCAGACCTCACTGACCTTGGCCGCAGATCCCGTTGCTTCCCCTCCCCTCCCGGCCGCTTTCACTGCACAGAACTGGGAGGACACTCCCTCACCCCCTCTCCTTCTCACGCCTTCCACATTCCTCATGCCAGACCCTCTTGTCACCGCTAACCACGACCCGCAAACATCTGCCGGCAGCCTCCTCGGGCAATCAACACCCGAGTGCTCCAAGCCGCATATTGCACCTGCAAATGTCCAATCTCTGCCAGCTCACTTCGACGAGTTCAAATATTTATTTCAAACTACTGATATACACGTAATACTTTTGTCAGAGACTTGGCTCAAACCAAGTATTCCTACAACTTCCGTAAACCTAGATGGCTATATCTTCCTCAGGCACGACAGATGCAACAGACGAGGGGGCGGAGTAGGGGCGTACATACGCTCTGATTTGTCACCTACTGTACTACACACATCCGACAACAATGTAGATAAACAAGAGGAATATATGTTCATAGAGATCAAATCCCTTAACAGAAAGTCCTTAATATGTGTCCTTTACAAACCTCCTAAAGTAGGCGGGTTCGCCTGCTTCGAAACTGCCCTCTCTAGTCTCGAATCGTCATATGAACATGTAATTATAGCAGGTGACACTAAAATTAATTTTCTTCGCGATAGTCCTTCCACTGGGAAATTTAAGAGGATGCTTTCTTCCTCATATATGACGCTACTTCAGTTGGCACCCACTCATCACACGACTCCCAGTCACACTTTCATAGATATATTCGCAACGAAATCTCCAAACAGAATAATCCGCACCTCTCAAATATCTGCGCCTGACATGTCTGCCCATGACATCATTTTCATGACGTATTCACTAGAATGTCCTAGAAAGAAACAAAAACTGTCTACATACCGAGACTCCAAACGCATGAATTTGCCTAAACTCGAAAGTGAGGCACAAGAAATAGTTTGGGGGATGACCTTTACTCCCCTCATGGACATAAACGACAAACTCCAGGATTTCACTAACAAAATTACTCAACTATATGACCAATATGCTCCAATAAAGACCAGAAAAGTAAAAAGGAAACCTGCACCTTGGCTGACTGATGAACTAAAACATCTCATGAATCTCAGAGACGCTGCACATGGAGCATACAAGATACACCCTACACCTGAAAATAATACTGTATACAAGCAGAAATGAAACATAGTCAGTCAAGCAGTGAGAATCGCTAAGCTCAGGCATGCCCGTACGTTAGCTGACAATAGATGTAGACCAGCTATCCTGTGGAAAAATCTCCGTAGTCTCGGTTTAGGCAAAATAAAAGTTGCAGAAAATCCCAACCATAACTGAACCGAAAAAAACAACAGAGAATCATTGGTTACTTCATGGGGATGAACGACTGTAGCAAAGAAAAATTCTATCTACAGCACGTCACTTGCAATACTGTCAAGAAAGTCATAATGCGGATTAGATCAGCATCTACTGGACATGATGGCATCACTATCCAGATGGTAAAACTTATTATTGATCAACTACTGCCCTCTATAACAGACATTTTCAACGATTCATTAATCACAAGTGTTTTCCCTGAGGCCTGGAAACATGGACAAATTAAGCCACTGCCTAAAAAGCACATCGCCACAGCACCGTCTGACTACCGCCCCATCTGCCTTCTTCCTGCACTATCAAAGGCCTTAGAATCATGACCAGCTCACCAACTACCTAACTGCTAACAACCCACTAGACGAATAACAATGAGGTTTCTGTAAACATCGAAGCACAACATCCGCACTGATAAATGTGACAGATGACCTGAAACTTGCCATGGACAGACAAGAAGCGACTATCATTTGCTTCTTAGATTTCAGCAAAGCATTTGATACTGTCGACTTCGACATCTTACTAGCCAAACTTAGCGATCTAAATTTCTCACCAAGTGCAGTGCAATGGTTTCGCTCATACATGACGTCTCGTCAGCAACGCGCCCTGTCCGGGAATGTAAAATCACAATGGCGGCAGGTAGTGTCAGGCGTTCCCCAAGGCTCAGTACTTGGTCCCATACTCTTCTCTCTGTATGTCAGTGATGTGTCATCGGTTCTGACCTATTGCAAATATCATATATATGCTGATGACCTTCAGTTGTATCTAAGTGCGAAACCAAGCTATCTTAAGAAAGCTATTGAAAATTTCAATACCGACCTCGATGCACTATCAAAATGGGCACAGGACATAGGACTAAAACTAAAATTTTTCCGGTACCGGGAATCGAACCCGAGCCTCCTGGGTGAAAGCCAGGTATCCTAGCCACTAGACCATACCGGATTCGCGTGAGGGATTTCCACACGTTGAGTCACACTGTCGCTCTTGCCGATGAGATACACGAGAGTTGTAGCCACCGCCGGCGAGATGCGAGGGAGTGACGAATAAATATGGTCATCGCCTGGCAGCACTCCATCACTAGTGGCGTCCAGTTTTGCCGCTGAGACGAACTCTTGCTGGAAGCTCGCCAACTGTGGCCGTTACACAACCCCGTGGCACACAGTATGCGCTCCGAGACAGACCGTCACAGCCGTGGAAATGTTAAGGTCCGGCGAGAACTACGTAGACCGATGTCCGGGTCGTATTGATGGTGGCGTGTTGAACTTCAGCAACTTTGGACCACACAGTGGCAGATTTCACATGCAAGCTCTCAATAAGATTTACACTGAATATATTTTATGCTCCTAGATTTCCATCCTTCCCGTTACCGTCTGTGTGAAAGTGCATGTGAATGCATTTTTCGTGTTTCCTTTGGTAGCTGGAAGTATAGAACTTAATGTGTGATGTGTTAAGTCTGGCCAGCCTTGGGTGTTCAGTCAAAGCAAAGAGGTTTGTGCCTTCTAAGACGTCTTTATCGACAGTGGGTCGGTTGGTAGCAGAAGTAACTCCTTCGGTCTGTTCTGGCTGCCTGCGGAGGTGTTGTTCTCGAGGGTTCTTAAGCACTTGACGCTGGGCATTCGGTGAGTGTGGTCGGTAGCCTAACACTGAGTGAGATGTGTAAGTCTTCAGTGTAGTTCACCGTTTATTACAGCGGCAGGTTCATTATATGATCCACAGTTTGTAAGTAGGCTGTGTAGGTTTGTATGTTGGTAACGCCACGTAGTGCTCTGTGTGAAAATCGCAGACTGTGCTGTGTGCAGTCTGCGGCTGGTTGAACTCATTGTTGGAATATCGGCTTGTGTAGTGTTGGACAGTTGGATGTGAACAGCGCGTAGCGTTGGACAGTTGGAGGTGAGCCGCCAGCAGCGGTGGATGTGGGGAGAGAGAGAGATGCCAGAGTTTTGAGAGGTTACTATAAGTTACTATAAGTGGACGATCTCGACGTGTGTCCGCCAGAAAAAGGAAATTTGTAAAGATGGATGTCATGAACTGATATATATATGAAAGAAGTATGGAAGAAACGACGTCAGAAAGCTTTGCGTGATCCTTCTGGGTCCATTCGCGATAAGTAAGTAAGTAAGGATATATATATATATATATATATTTATTATGACTTTTGAACACTATTAAGGTAAATACATTGTGTGTTCTTTATCAAAATCTTTCATTTGCTTAGTATGCCTATCAGTAGTTAGTGCCTTCAGTAGTTAGAATCTTTTATTTAGCTGGCAGTAGTGGCGCTCGCTGTACTGCACTAGTTCGAGTAACGAAGATTTTTGTGAGGTAAGTGATTTGTGAATGGTATAGGTTATTGTTAGTCAGGGCCATTCTTATGTAGGGATTACTGCAAGACAGATTGCGTTGCGGAAAAAAAAAAATATTGTGAGTCAGTTTAGCGATGATGAGAATAAGTAAAGATAGAACTTTGCGAGTACGTTCAGTTTTACTCAGCCGTATTTTTATCAAATAACGTAAGAGTATTTCCAGCACTGTCACTCAGTAATTTTTCTAAGCGGACGTTACAAGTTTACGTAGGATAGGCCATGGTGCAATTTACCATTTTTAATAAGTGTCATGTGGTACTTTCTTTGTGCTACCACAACTTCTGATGTGCAAAGGCTTCCCATCTAGTGATGCTACAGTAGATTTTCCTAAGTGTGTAGGCGTGCGTGGTTACATTCTCGTGTGAATGTTTTCATTTCTTTTTGCGGATTGAATTCTTTTGGTTTCACCTGTGATTCCATAAATTTGCCTCTATGCTTCGCACCACATGGGGCGAACTTGCCTTCTGTGTAGTTAAGCGGTAATCAATCGTTTTCCCTTGAGTGAATTAATGGAGTTTAGCGTATTTTACCGTATGAAATTTCAAATCGTTAGCGTGCTTGCTTTGTTCGTCCCTGGACGAGCCAATTGAGCCCTCGGCTTTCTGTGTCCATCGAGGGATAAATTTCTTGCAGTTCATTTTATCTCTCTTTGTGCTTCGCGCACGTAATTTAACCGTTTTGTGAAAATATTCAGGCACCTGGTAGATGTGCTACCTTTTCAAAATCTAGTATTAATTGAGTTTTGCTATTTGGGGAGCAAAATAACTGATAATGGTCGAAGTAGAGAGGATATAAAATGTAGACTGGCAATGGCAAGGAAAGCGTTTCTGAAGCAGAGAAATTTGTTAACACCGATTATAGATTTGTCAGGACGTCGTTTCTAAAAATATTTGTATGGAGTGTAGCCATTTATGGAAGTGAAACGTGGACGATAAATAGTTTAGACAGGAAGAGAATGGAAGCTTTCGAAATGTGGTGGTACAGGAGAACAGATTAGATGGGTAGATCACATAACTAATGAGGAGGTATTGAATAGAATTGGGGAGAAGAGAATTTTCTAGCACAACTTGACTAGAAGAAGGGATCGGTTGGTAGGACATATTCTGAGGCATCAAGAGATCACCAATTTATTACTGGGGGCGGGGGGGGGGGGGGGCAGCGTGGAGGGTAAAAATCGTAGAGGGAGACCAAGAGATTAATACACTAAGCAGATTCAGAAGGATATAGGCTGCAGTAGGTACTGGGAGATGAAGAAGCTTGCACAGGATAGAGTAGCATGGAGAGCTACATCAAACCAGTCTCAGGATTGAAGACAACAACAATCCACGTGGTCTCCCGCCCCCACCCCCCTCCTCCCCACCTTGCATCGGTGCATTTGTGGAAAGATTACTACCTCAGAAAGCTAGAATCTCTTTCCGCGACTATTTGGTGTAGGCGTAATGTGTCTTGAGCTTTGTTCTTCAGTAAGGATATTGTATAAGTACGTGCGTTTATCCTATCGTCTTCGCAGAATTTTCACGTACCTTCCCCTTCATGTAGTTTGTCGACATTCAACCATTTTAAACAGTGTTAAATTTAACTCAGGCAACGGCAAGAGTTTTTACAAGCCGTTTATTGTATAGTATTTGACTTTTGTTTTTATAATAAATTGGGTTTATATTTCATGAGTGTCCATCAACGCAGCCACCCCATCCGAAATCGATCTTAGTACATCGAACCTGTCGTTACCAAAGCGCAGTATTCTTGCACGCCCAAACTCTGAATTTTAATTAGATTCTAAATAATTATGTTTTAATATAACTAACTGCTTTCATACAGTATAATAACGCTTCTGAGTAATTTAAGTTCAGTGTTCATTTGATGAGAGTACTGACATCTTAATGCTTACTATGCAATAAGTTAATAATTTCTTTAATTAATTGTAATTAATTTATTGCCTATATCTTTAGGTGGCGACCCTAAATAATTTACTATAAAAGAAAACATCTCAGCCCTCATTTGCAACAGCATTGGGTAGCGCAGTAAGTTTAAAAAGCCACGCATCCCGTTTTAGTATAACTTTATTATATGGCAGACCGCTGCCATAGGATGAGATTACTAGTAGCAGTAATGAGAAGCAGTCATTAGGTAGGAAGTACTAACCGCGCACTTTTTGTTCTCTAGCGCTCGAACAACTTCCACGTTGTGCAGAGACAAAATCTCTAATCAATTCACAGCGTTGTTTAGTGATCTGAGTTGCTTTTATAGTTCGTGTCTTATTTTCGTGTATTTTTGGGGGTTCTTTTCATTTGATAGCGGTACAGGGATCTATTGCGTGTGACTGTATGTGCTAGGTTGCGTGCGAAATTTTGAGTAAGACAGTGTCTAATATTTTGGAGATATAGAGTTTGTTAGTGTTATAGTAATCCTTCTGTGGAAGTAGTATTGTTTATGGAGACGCGTAGCAGGCCTAAGAGCGTTAGTAGGTGCAGTAATTTAAATGACATGATGAATGAGGGAGAAAGCGCAGCACCAAATTCTTCTGGCGCTACACCGGTTTCAGTAATGCCACCGTACTCTTTAAAGTTCGGAAGTTAGCAGACGGCATCCCCAAATTTGTCGAACAGCGCTGGGAAAAATTTCCGACGCAGTAGTGAAAGCGCGGTTGAAACCACAACTAGCCACACGGTTAGCACCCCTTTCAATATGGCGCAACTAGTGAGAACTCTACAGCACATCATACAATGTAAACTTTCACGGCCGGTATTGTCTTCACTAAAAACTTCCGGGCTGATAGGCCGTGGTCGAAGTATAAAACTCTCCCCTGACGTTTCGTCTCCGACTGCGGGAGACATCCTCGGAGGTAAATCGGCGAAATGCCCAGATACAAAGAAAATATGCGAGGATAATCAGAATGTTATATGAAACCTAAAAAAAAAAGATATATGTGGAAAATCAAAACCAAGTAAAAATGTTATCTGATCAAAATCAAAGTTATTCTAAAGATCTGGCCGAACGGAATGAGAATCGTGCAAAAAAGTTATTCGAGGATACGGAACAACAGTTTAATAGTCTCGCAGTGAAAATTAGAGGAGATACAGTTACTGAATTTATGGAGCATACCGAAATAGACGCACCAATGTTAGCACTGAATAGGGGATCACGGAGGAATTTTATAAGGGGGACTATGCTCCAGACTGAACGCTGAAAGGCATAATCAGTCATAAATGATGATGATGATGACGATGATGACTGAAATAGTCGATCGGCGACTTAGTGCGCTGGAAGAGGGGCGGGTACGAGTCGGCGAGCAACTTAGCCTGCAGGCAGGACGGCATCTTGGGGATTTCCAAGCACTAAGTGAGTCAAGAAGAATATAATTCCAATCCCAAAGAAACCAGGTGTTGACAGATGTCAAAATTAACGAACTATCAGTTTAATAAGTCACAGCTGCAAAATACTAACGCGAATTCTTTACAGGCGAATGGAAAAACCGGTAGAAACCGACCTCGGGGAAGATCAGTTTGGATTCCGTAGAAATATCGGAACACGTGAGGCAATACTGACCCTACGACTTATCTTGGATTAAGGTAGGCAAACCTACGTTTCTAGCATTTGTAGACTTAGAGAAAGCTTTCGACAATGTTGACTGGAATACTCTCTTTCAAATTCTAAAGGTGTCAGGGGCAAAATACAGGGAGCCAAAGGCTATTTACAATTTGTACAGAAAGCAGATGGCAGTTATAAGAGTTGAGGGACATGAAAGGGAAGCAGTGGTTGGGAAGGGAGTAAGACAGGGTTGTAGCCTCTCCACGATGTTATTCAATCTGTATATTGAGCAAGCAGTAAAGGAAACAAAAGAAAAATTCGGAGTAGGGATTAAAATCCACGGCGAAGAAATAAAAACTTTGAGGTTCGCCGATGACATTGTAATTCTGTCAGAGACAGCAAAGGACTTGGAAGAGCAGTTGAACGGAATGGATGGTGTCTTGAACGGAGGATCTAAGATGAACATCAACAAAAGCAAAACGAGGATAATGGAATGTAGTCGAGTTAAGTCGGGTGATGCTGGGGGTATTAGATTAGGAAATGAGACACTTAAAGTAGTAAAGGAGTTTTGCTATTTGGGGAGCAAAATAACTGATGATGGACGAAGTAGAGAGGATAAAAAATGTGGACTGGCAATGGCAAGGAAAGCGTTTCCGAAGAAGAGAAATTTGTTAACATCGAGCATAGATTTAAGTGTCAGGAAGTTATTTCTGAAAGTATTTGTATGGAGTGTAGCCATGTATGGAAGTGAAACAGTTTGGACAAGAACAGAATAGAAGCTTTGGAAATGTGGTGCTACAGAAGAATGCTGAAGATTAGATGGGTAGATCACATAACTAATGAGGAAGTATTGAATAGGATTGGGGAGAAGAGAAGTTTGTGGCACAACTTGACCAGAAGAAGGGATCGGTTGGTAAGACATGTTCTGAGGCATCAAGGGATCACCAATTTAGTATTCGAGGGCAGCGTGGAGGATAAAAATCATAGGGGGAGACCAAGAGATGAATACACTAAGCAGATTCAGAAGGATGTAGGTTGCAGTAGGTACTGGGAGATGAAGAAGCTTGCA
Organism: Schistocerca americana; assembly: GCF_021461395.2. Lineage (NCBI taxonomy): Eukaryota > Metazoa > Arthropoda > Insecta > Orthoptera > Acrididae > Schistocerca > Schistocerca americana. The sequence continues at coordinate 203,382,921 of NC_060127.1, forward strand.
CAGGATAGAGTAGCATGGAGAGCTGTATCAAACCAGTCTCAGGACTGAAGACCACAACAACAACAACATGGTTATTTTCCAGGGTCGCAACATTGCCAAGGATTATGTGACCATTTCGGCTGATCAGGTTCATTCCATAGTACAATGTTTGTTCCCGAATGGTGATGCTGTGTTCCAAAAAGTCAGGGCCACAGAAAACACAGCTGGAGGATGAATTGTGAAACCTCCTCTGGCCAACACGCTCACTAGGTGTCAATATTACTGAGCCTCTGTGGTTTACTTTGGACGAAACGGTGCGTCATCTCTATCCACCTGCATTATCGTTATCTGAAGTTGCCACTATTTCGCAGGAAGAATGTAATAAGATTTCTTTGGATACTATGCACGGCCTGTATTTGCCCATCCCGAGACGACTAGAAACTGATTTGAATGCCAACGGTGTCAGGGGCAAAATACAGGGAGCCAAAGGCTATTTACAATTTGTACAGAAAGCAGATGGCAGTTATAAGAGTCGAGGGACGTGAAAGGGAAGCAGTGGTTGGGAAGGGAGTGAGACAGGGTTGTAGCCGGCCGGAGCGGCCGTGCGTTTCTAGGCGCTTCAGTCTGGAACCGCGTGACCGCTACGGTCGCAGGTTCGAATCCTGCCTCAGGCATGAATGTGTGTGATGTCCTTAGGTTAGTTAGGTTTAAGTAGTTCTACGTTCTCGGGAACTGATGACCACAGATGTTAAGTCCCATAGTGCTCAGAGCCATTTGAATTTAGACAGGGTTGTAGTCTCTCCCCGACGTTATTCAATCTGTATATTGAGCAAACAGTAAAGGAAACAAAAGAAAAATTCGGCGTAGGTGTTAAAATCCGTGGAGAAGAAATAAAAACTTTGAGGTTAGCCGATGACATTGTAATTCTGTCAGAGACAGCAAAGGACTTGGAAGAGCAGTTGAACGGAATGGACAGTGTCTTGAAAGGAGGATATAAGATGAACATCAACAAAAGCAAAACAAGGATAATGGAATGTAGTCGAATAAAGTCGGGTGATGCTGAGGGAATTAGATTAGGAAATGAGACACTTAAATTAGTAAAGGAGTTTTGCTAATTGGGGAGCAAAATAACTGATGATGGTCGAAGTAGAGAGGGTATAAAATGTAGACTGGCAATGGCAAGGAAAGCGTTTCTGAAGAAGGGAAGTTTGTTGACATCTAGTATAGAATTGGGGAGAAAAAGAGTTTGTGGCACAACTTGACTAGAAGAAGGGATCGGTTGGTAAGACGTGAGGCATCAAGGGATCACAAATTTAGCGTTGGAGGGCAGCGTGGAGGGTAAAAATCGTAGAGGGAGACCAAGAGATGAATACACTAAGCAGATTCAGAAGGATGTAGATTGCAGTAAGTATTGGGAGATGAAGAAGCTTGCACAGGATAGAGTAGCATGGAGAGCTGCATCAAAGCAGTCTGAGGACTGAAGACAACAACAACAACAACAAGAGTCGTGCAGCCAGCAGCACAAGGAACTGGGAACAAAGGTCGAAACTTAGAGGCGCAGGTACTGGAGACCATTAAGGTCCTGGCGGACGAGAACCAACGGGCGGTCCATGTGTGAAGGCCGAAATGGCAAAGATAGGAGGGAAGATATGAAACTTGTCTATCACTGAGAGCACTGACAAGACTGGGCTGTTTGGGGTGGGTGTGACGTCAGAAGTGCGATCTCTAATGAAATTGTAACAAGGTCAGTATGAGATAAATGGGCAGCATAAGGAGGTTACACACGACCTACAGCATTTAAAGGAAAGCCTCATGTGTGACACGGGAGCACGTACATAAATGCCGGCAAGATAGGTTGGACAAGGACTCCGGACACGATGCGGGATCTGAGGACGATAGGGGAGACTGTGTTATTGGGGGCAGGTGGGCGAGACACAGGAACCCTCACGAACGATCTCTGCGAGAGGAAACGCAGGAGTTTGATTTCAAGCACTTCCTCTAGGTGAGAAAGTTTGAGGTATTCAGAAATTCGCGGCATCTATGCTCGTGGTTGGTTGCAACAATTTGAATTTCCCTTCCTCCTACCTGGCCGAGTGGGCACAAGATGACTACATGTGCGGCTTCGTGGAGGGCGAGCCAGGCAGCGTGGCAAAGCAGTTCAGTCAGGGAGTTCCAGAAGATGTTACTGGTCTGAGGCGGCCCAGGACCGCGTTAAGTACGGACTTATTCTGATTCCGAACCTTAATCATTGCTGTTTCTCAAGTCCTGCTCAGCTACTCGAGCATGTTGTTGTTGTTGTTGTTGTTGTTGTTGTGGTCTTCAGTCCTGAGACTGGATTGATGCAGTTCTCGTTGCTACTCTATCCTGTGCAAGCTTCTTCATCTCCCAGTACTTACTGCAACCTACATCTTTCAGAATCTGCTTAGTGTATTCATCTCTTGGTCTCCCTTTACGATTTCTACCCTCCACGTTGCCCTCCAATACTAAATTTGTGATCCCTTGATGTGTCAGAACTTGTCCTACCAAGCGATCCCATCTTCTTGTCAAGTTGTGCCACAAACTCCTCTTCTCCCCAATTCTATTGAATACCTCCTCATTAGTTGTGTGATCTACCCATCTAATCTTCAGCATTATTCTGTAGCACCACATTTCGAAAGCTTCTATTCTCTTTTTGTCCAAACTATTTATCGTCCATGTTTCACTTTCATACATGGCTACACTCCATACAAATACCTTCAGAAACGACTCCCTGACACTTAAATCTATACTCGATGTTAACAAATTTCTCTTCTTCAGAAACGCTTTCTTTGCCATTGCCAGTCTACATTTTATATCCTCTCTACTTCGACCATCATCAGTAATTTGCTCCCTAAATAGCAAAACTCATTTACTACTTTAAGTGTCTCATTTCGTAATCTAATTCCCTCAGCATCACCCGACTTAATTCGACTACATTCCATTATCCTCGTTTTGCTTTTGTTGATGTTCATCTTATATCCTCCTTTCAAGACACTGTCCATTCCGTTCAACTGCTCTACCAAGTCTTTTGCTGTCTCTGACAGAATTATAATGTCATCGGCGAACCTCAAAGTTTTTATTTCTTCTCCATGAATTTTAATACCTACTCCTACTCGAGCATATGTTGCACCAAAATCAGTTTCTATACCATCCTTACGGGCCCGCGGAACTGATACGTATTTGCGTATCGAAGCACCTTACGAACCTTCCGAGACGCTACTCCAAGCGGCTATAAAATGAATGTGCTCAACATAAATACTGAACGCAAAAATGAAGATTTGGCCCTGTTTGATTACCCCCCTGAAGCAGATCTAAGGATCTCTTAATGGTGATTATTTCCTTCTTGCTCTTTAACACATAAATTACATTATAAACATAAATCAATGATTAAGGGAACTAGTAACTACCAAATGATGAATGCTATTTCCGCTTATAGATTTATTGTGGATTAAAACCCCTTTATTACAAATGTTTATATATCAATGGACATAAAGAGATACAAATGAATACTATTGATCAATTGCCCAAATCTGCCCCTTTTTGTTGCTAACGCAGTTATCTAAAACAAAATAACGCGAGACGAGTGACATCATCTACGTAACAAACACTAGAAGACACTACTTTCAAAGGCGATCAGCAGTGGTGTGCAGCCTCAGTGGAAATATAAATTACGTGATAACAGTTGTTTAACTCTATACCCCTAATAAGCCGTAGCAATCAGCAATATCACCGAATGTATTGCGTCCGGTGGGTCGGAGTGATGGTTCTCGTACATGTCTGCGTCGACGGAAGAACTCCAGCCACTAAATATATATAAAAAAACTCATTCTAACACTAGGATGGCACAAGATGGTCCTCTGAATTGTATAATCTAATTCTATCTTCTCCTGTCTGTGTTCTACAGACAAGAAACGTGGCTTCCAGCCACAAGGACGGAGTTCAGATAACGTCTCAATGTGAGTAAATACAGAAGAAGTGTTCTGAATCACTGAACGCTGTGTACTCAACGACGGCTCCCAACCCAGAGGCCAAGTCCAGAATCGAATAAGTTCGCAACAGTACAGTGCCTAACAGTTCTAACTATAAAATCGCCTGAGAGCATAGACAGCAAGTCCGTCTGTACCAACAAAGCTGATACTGAGCGACTGTCAAACACGGATGCTCAAAACGGAAGACCTCTTCTCTCCACCGTTGGCTTCCCACCAAAGCTTGGCTCCCCTCCCTCGTAACCTGGAAGGCGAATCATGTTCTCGAAACCATGGAATTTTCTCCCTCTCCACAGATTCTTCCGAACACTGTCCAACCATATTTCAGTCTTTTGTAGTTCAGTGTGGGAAGTTTGCGAGGAAATACCTATACAGTGGTACGCTTCTCAGAGTAAAAATCCCTCGAAATACAGCCCGCAATTTCCGAGGTAATGCTTCCTCGTTCCTCTGTGCCGATTTGATCAGGCGTTCCCTTAGCCGTCCGCACCGCGGCTTTATATATAAGAACGCTGCGCGAGGAAGGAAGGCCCCAGTTCTCTCGAGACGCTGAATAACACGCCATCTGTATCGGGAGTCGCGTCGCATCGGTATCACTGCTACAAACAGCCTCGGGTGCCGTATTAAGTTACTAGAGATACGCGGAACCATGAAAACATTTCAAGTGAAGTGTTAATTCTGGGATGATTTTCATTAACTAGCTTCAGTTTGCGTATTGTCGTATTTTCACGTGCCGTCGCGGGACAGACATTCTACCAAATATTTAGCGTGGCGTTTGATGAAATATTTTCATCAAATTATGGCGAGCATTCTTTTTAACATTTAATTCGGACATTTATAGTTGCATCAGCGCATTAGACTCTGAACTGCTCTGTTAGTTAGGTTGTAGGGATACTTGTGTTTTTTGTCAGTGAATTTCAGAATATACTCAACTATTTTGGAAAATCGTTTTTGATTAGAAATCCCGGACAATCTCCTAATTCCTCAGAGCTATAAGCCGCAGCTATAATGGTATTCTCAGATGAAATGGGCACTAGGAACTCTAATTACAGGCTTCACGTTTTGTTAAATCACTTTCTGGGCGCTAAAAAGTAAATAGAGGGCCAGTGTTGAGAACGGCGAAAGACAGCATTAACAACATTCTAAAAGCCTGAAACTGATTCAGCATTCAAACATTTGTACTGCAACAGTTAAACGATTCATTTTTCTAACCGCCGCCCCACAAGTTGAGCTCTTCGGATGATGAGCATGAAAGAGATACTGTTTTTGCTGCTGTCGCGGGGAGGAACGTTGGCTGATCTGAGAATCACGGAATCTGCCCGAAACGAACTGATTCAGGTCCTGAGAGCGCATGCGCTGGTATTTTCACAGGCTCCTGGCGCAATTAAAGGGTTCATTTATGAGTTTAGAGTATGCGAACATCAAAAATTTTTTGTTACACCGTATCCAATTCCTCTCACCCATAGGGAACAAGTCGAGAGAGAACTGATCAAGATACTGGACGACGGGGTAATCAAGCGTGGTAGTAGCTCTTACAAGTCACCGTAACTTGTAGTCCTGAAACGTGATGGATCTGTTCGCCTAGATTTGGACTCCAGGCAAATAAATACCATCATTATGCCGGAAACGGACAGGCCTGAGAGCCTGGGTGAATTACTGCAACGTTTTCACGGAGTAAAGGTTTTATCATCAGTTGATCTCCGATATAGCTTTTGGCAGATCATTTTGCATCCTTCCTGTAGGCCGTGCACGGTGTTTTTATGTTATGGAAACTGCTGTCAGTTTCGACGCCTTCCGTTCGGGCTGAATGTGTCGTCAGCCGCATTCCTTAAGGAACTTGATAGTATTCTGCCGGGTGATTTACGGGCGCGAGTGACGTCATACGTCGATGACATTCTCATTGCTGAGAAATCATGGGCAGACCACAATTATGTGTTACATAACTAGAGGTTTTTGAAAAAGTCGGAGTTACAGTGAATTTAGAAAAGTCACAGTTCGGATGCTAGAACATAAAATTCTCAGGGTATATTGTCTCGGCAAATGGAATACAACCTGATCCTGCGAAAATTTCGGCGATAGCGGAGTGTGCAATGCCGACAATTAAAAAACTGTTGAGAGCGTTTTTAGGGTTGTGTAATTTTTGTAAGCGGTTTGTAAATTTAAGCGTACTTGGTACGCCTCGTCTGTGTGCATTAACATGGAAGAGCTCCTTGTGGGTCTGCGACCAAGAGGCACACGACGAATTTTGTAAATTGAAAAAGCCACTGGTGTAAGCGGCCATCGTCGTGCATCCCGACCTTACAAAAGAATTCTGTTTAATGGCGGACAGCTCCTTGTCTGAACTGCGTGCGGTTCCGGTTCAAAGGGATGGAGGTGATGACCCTACCTCTTGGAAGACGATCTCGTTTGGGAGCAGGGTGCTCTCTCGATGCGAATAAAGTTATTCGGTCACTGAGCTCGAGGCGCTCGCCATTGTTTGGGCGTTTAAGAAACTTAGGTATTTTTTATTTGGCCGAACGACAAAAGCGTACACGGACCACCGTGCATTACAGTTTTTAACGAGCGCGAAACTGGGACATGGGAGACTTTCCCGCTGGGCCTCGTACCTCCAGGAATTTCACTTCACCCTGGAATACATTCCTGGGGAAAAGAATGTAATTGCCGACGCCCTGTGACGAATCCTGCAGGATTGGTACATGGGGAAGATACAATCTGAAACGAGACTCGTCCTGCCAGGCAACATGTTTGCAGTCATCAACAGACTAATGGCGGTGTTGACGGGTCAAGGCGAGGCGTAAAGCTCTGTGTCGTGCAGTCATCAAGGGTACACTAGTGGGCCTTCGCCTCTGAAAGTCCACATCGATTATGTTTTTTGAATGGTTCGCAAGCTGACACTTTTCATGGCGCTGTATTGAAATCTGCACGAATTTTGCGGAAGGGTTACGTTGAACGATTCTCATTCAGTCGTCGTTGGTCCCGCTCTTGCAGCATCTTTTTACGGCCGCAGCGATGTCTGAGACTTGATGTTTTACCGGATTCCTGATATTCATGGTACACTCCTGAAATGGTGGTACGGGAAGGTCCCCACTTCATCGCTACCTCGGAGATGCTGTGTCCCATCGATCGTGCACCGACTATAACACCACGTTCAAACTCACTTAAATCTTGATAACCTGCCACTGTAGCAGCAGTAACCGATCTAAGAGCTGCGCCAGACATTTGTTGTCTTATATAGGCGTTGCCGACCGCAGCGCCGTATTCTGCCTGTTTGCGTATTTCCGTATTTGGATACGCATGGTCATACCAGTTTCTTTGCCGCTTCAGTGTGTCAGACGTGTATATTTCTATTGTCTATTGTCAAACCACAACTTAGAAAGATATTTATATTTTATTAATAGGATTAAGTACGAATAATTAATATTTGTCATTTTGGAAATAATTGTGGTATCAGGGAATGTCTGCACCAAAGTATTGTTGGCGGGACAGACCGCACATTGATATAATTTTAAAAATGGAGGGAGAGACAGCGTATGGATACATTTTAAGAAAAGAGCGGGAAAGACCGCGCATTGATACATTTTGTAATGGTAGCAGGGATTGTCTGCACCAGAAAGCATTGTTGGCGGGAGAGACCGCACTTCAGCGTTCGTAGGAAGTCAGTAGTAAGCGAGATGTGAAGCGAGTCGGTGGCAGGTCTGAAGCGAGAGGTTGAGAGGAGCGGTGTGCCTGCCAGCCACTAGCTATGATGTACAAGAGATTATAAACGGATGTACAGAGACATCAGCTAACTATTATCATAACTAAACTAATGTTATTGAATTTTCTTTTCAGGAACTCAAGGCTACCGAAGGTACGTTTGCGCAATGCTAGTTGTAAGAGTACTGTAAAAAGTAAGTCCCATTTGAACGTCTGTAAAATCATTTCATTACCAACAGTAAATATTTGAAGAATCGTTTTCAGAATACAATTAATTTTTGCCAGCAATACTGCATTACTGATTATAATCCATCCCAAAAACCATGAACGTAAAACTTTGCAAAATTTAATTGTTGTCAAGAAAAATTGTCACTATGAATTACGTAACTTAAGTCACATTAATTAAAGAATAACGTCAGCTTTGCTATTAAAGAATAACGTCAGCTTTGGTAATAAATACAGCCACTTATTATGACAGCCCACCAGCAGCTAATAGAGTAAAACAGAGCAAGTACATTCATGTGGCAATTCGCTGTAGTAGTCAGATGGCGATCCAGTAACAGTAAAAAAGGTGAGGAACAGTTTTGGGTTATTGCAGGTAACGACTGAGGGCCACGACGACGACGCATTCTATGTTTCGTCGAAATAACCAGCAAATCACTTTTAATAAGCAGCATTTAAATTTGTATGCGAAGATTGCTCTTATTATTATTGAGGAAGAGAATTAATTTCAAAGGGAAGATTTCATTTGTTATTATTAAGCAAGAGGTAGAAATCCTAATGGAAGGTTTCATAGGTTATTGTAGAAGGGAAGGTTGCGTAACAAAAGAAATATAGAGGAGACGGGAAGGTTTCACGTGTAATATGTACGGATTCATCCCGACAGACCCTGCATACACCAGGATGTATGCTACGCACGTATTTGGTTTCCAGCTTCCTTACTGTGCTGCTATCGTGCTGCTGCCCTCACTCCTCCCCGCCTCTCCCCGTGTCCCTAGTCCCGGCACGCTCAGAGGCCGCGGACACGGCTCGCCACATCCCAGAGTGCAGGCCTTGAGAAGGCGGGAGCGCTGCCCAGACACTCGCGCCGTCACGTCCTGCGCACACGCACACACGCACGCACTTGCGGGGGCGGCGACCTCCCACGGCTGGCACGCAGCACGCACTCACGGCCTGCAGCCACAACAGCGTCGCGTCACGTTTCCTGTTGAGAAAGCCGGCCGGCGCGGCGCGGCAGCCGACCGCCCCAAACGCCGGCTTTCCTCCCTTCCATCGACTTGTTTTAGAAACATCTTAAAAACTATTCTTAGTGGCAGCTGTTGTTACGCTCAATCCCAATCACACGTCCCAGTCGCAAAACACGTTAAAACCACACCACTGTACCAAACTTTAAGGACGAGCTAGAAAAAGTTACATAATATCTACATCTACATGGATACATCTACAAGGCCCCGGGAGTAGACAACATTCCATTAGATCTACTGACGGCCTTGAGGGAGCCAGTCCGGACAAAAACTCTACCATCTGGTGAGCAAGATGTATGAGACAGGCGAAATTCCCTCAGATTTCAAGAAGAATGCAATAATTCCAATCTCAAAGAAAGCAGATGTTGACAGATGTGAAAATTACCGAACTATCAGTTTAATAAGTCACAGCTGCAAAATACTAACACAAATTCTTTAGAGACGAATGGAAAAACTGGTAGAAGCCGACCTCGGGGAAGATCAGTCTGGATTCCGTAGAAATATAGCAACACGTAGGCAATACTGACCTTACGACTTATCTTAGAAGAAAGATTAAGGAAAGGCAAACCTACGTTTCTAGCAGTTGAAGACTTAGAGAAAGCTTTTGAGAATGTTGACTGGAATACTCTCTTTCAAATTCTAAAGGTGGCAGGGGTAAAATACAGGGAGCGAAGGGCTATTTACAGTTTGTACAGAAAGCAGATGGCAGTTATAAGAGTCGAGGGGCATGAAAGGGAAGCAGTGGTTGGGAAAGGAGTGAGACGGTTGTAGCCTCTCCCCGATGTTGTTCAATCTGTATATTGAGCAAGCAGTAAAGGAAACAAAAGAAAAATTCGGAGTAGGTATTAAAATCCATGGAGAAGAAATAAAAACTTTGAGGTTCGCCGATGACATTGTAATTCTATCAGAGACAGCAAAGGACTTGGAAGAGCAGTTGAACGGAATGGACAGTGTCTTGAAAGGAGGATATAAGATGAACATCAACAAAAGCAAAACGAGGATAATGGAATGTAGTCGAATTAAGTCGGGTGATGCTGAGGGAATTAGATTAGGAAATGAGACACTTAAAGTAGTAAAGGAGTTTTGCTACTTGGGGAGCAAAATAACTAATGATGGTCGAAGCAGAGAAGATATAAAATGTATACTGGCAATGGCAAGGAAAGCGCTTCTGAAGAAGAGAAATTTGTTAACATCGAGTATAGATTTAAGTGTCAGGAAGTCATTTCTGAAAGTATTTGTATAGAGAGTAGCCATGTATGCAAGTGAAACATGGACGATAAATAGTTTGGACAAGAAGAGAATAGAAGCTTTCGATATGTGGTGCTACAAAAGAACGCTGAATATTAGATGGGTAGATCACATAACTAATGATGAAGTATTGAATAGAATTGGGGAGAAGAGAAGTTTGTGGCACAACTTGACGAAAAGAAGGGACCGGTTAGTACGACATGTTCTGAGGCATCAAGGGATCACAAATTTAGCATTGGAGGGCAGCGTGGAGAGTAAAAATCGTAGAGGGAGACGAAGAGATGAATACACTAAGCAGATTCAGAAGGATGTAGGTTGCAGTAAGTACTGGGAGATGAAGAAGCTTGCACAGGATAGGGTAGCATGGAGAGCTGCATCAAGCCAGTCTCAGGACTGAATACCACAACAACAACAACAACATGGATACACTGCAAATCACATTCAAATACCTGGCAGAGGATTCATCGAACTACCTTGACAATAATTCACCATTATTGCAATCTCGTACACCGCGCGCAAGAAACAAATACCTATATCTTTCAGTACAACCTGTGATTTCACTTATTTTACTATGATGATCGTTTCTCCCTATGTGGGTCGGTGTCAACAAAATATTTTCACATTCGGAGCAGAAAATTGGTGACTGACATTTCTTGAGATGATTCTGCAGCAACGAAAAACGCCTTTTTTAAAATGATTTACACCCAAAATCCTGTATCATTTCAGTGACACTCTGTCCCCTGTTTCGCGATAATACAAAACGTGCTGCTCTTCTTTGAACTTTCTTGATGTTCTCCGTGAATCCTATACTGCTAAGGATCCCACACCGCGCAGCAGAATTCTAAAAGAGGATTGACAAGCGTAGTGTAGGCAGTCTCTTTAGTAGATCTGTTACATTTTGTAGGTGCCCTGCCAATAAAACGCAGTCTTTGGTTAGTCTTCCCCACAACATTTTCTGTGTGTTCCTTCCAATTTAAGTTGTTTGTAATTGTGATTCCTAGGTATTTAGTTGAAAAAAAAAAATGGTTCAAATAGTTCTGAGCACTATCGGACTCAACTCAAAAATGTTCAAATGTGTGTGAAATCTTATGCGATTTAACTGCTAACGTCATCAGTCCCTAAGCTTACACACTACTTAACCTAAATTATCCTAAGGACAAACACACCCATGCCCGAGGGAGGACTCCAACCTCCGCGGGATCAGCCGCACAGTCCATGAGGGGACTTAACTCCTGAGGTCATCAGTCCACCAGAACTTAGAACTACTTAAACCTAACTAACCTAAGGACATCACACACATCCATGCCCGAGGCAGGATTCAAACCTGCGACCGCAGCGGTCGCGCGATTCCAGACTGTAGCGCCTAGAACCACTCGTCCACCCCGGCCGGCGCCTGACTATAATCTGTTCATCATAAGAGCAAACCTGATGTAAACAGACACAAACTCCATGATTGGTCAGTAGCCATAGCACACGTACACAGGTGTTGTTACGCTCTTGGAAGTAGGTCCTACTTACGTATTAGATATCTTATTACTAAGTTTCGTTAAATGAAACTTTAAGATATTCTAATGTGTTAACAGCCATCAACTTGTTTTCGCTTTAGTTGTGTAGTTTTTATTTCAAAAATCGTGTACAGTCGCAGTCTCTGTACTGTTGTGCTCTGATTGTCGCGCTGTTGATGTGCAGTATGAAAATGCCTGAGGCTGCTTCCTGCTGCGTAGTGACTCACTTCATGAGGGTAAAGAGCTGTTTGTGTTTCACAAGAAGGATATAATCAACCGCTCGATGGAAATGAGTGGAAGTCCGGGAGCGTCTTGTCAGAGGTCTCCAGTAGCGCAGAGAAAGTCTGAGTTTCATAAAAAAAACAGAAAAAAATCGGCTTTGAAGTTTTCCGAGGGACTATATATGGTACACACTGGATATCTAGCGGAAACGGTAGGGTAGTGCAGTTCATGGGTCACTGGTTCAAGTCTCGCCTTAGGCATATCGTTTTTCTCGTCCAAATTGATATAGCTACATCACGTAATTGTAAACTTAATCATAACTTTTATGAATAACGCTTGTCTTCTTGTTTCTAATTACGTACTGCAAGCGAAATTCATATTTTCATTTCAAATATAAATTCTTCATTATCGATAATTTATCAAAGTTTGTTAATAAAGGTTGGTTAAATTAAGAAAACATAACAGTTTAATTTTTAGGGCAAAGATAAAAAACCAAGTACCCTTTATTTGGACTGTGTGCATTGATTTATACCACAGAGGTAGCCTCACACGAACCGGAGTGATAAGTGTCGTAGAAACGTGGGAAACAACTCATCTCACAGCATCGAGCACACCATACAAACGCCGCATCTTTGCTTTTGCCACTCTACTACTAAAATATGAAAACAACGAAACTGATCTGGAGCCAAGTTAAGGGATTTGGTCCACGTTAATGGGTTTATTAAGCTACCAGACGTACTGGAACTAGCGTACGCAACTCTGTCACATGTCACTGTCGAATGCTGGCAAGATACAGAACGGCAAGTCACAAAGGGAGAGGAGAAAATGCGGAGACTAGGCGAGTTCGTTGTCAACGTAGCAGATGACAGCTACAGAACAGAAATGTGTTTCTCAGATTCGGATAAGGAAGGAGCTCTTTCCAAGCATTAAACCCGACTTGCAGGGTCTGCTGGGTAATCGCATGTGGCATGTTAATGTTAAGGGGCAGCCGGATGCCCTTCCTGTAGGCCCCCCCGCCCCCCCCCCCCACCCGGGAAGGAATTAGTGGACTCCAACTGTCTGTGTCTAGTGTAATCCGTGGAATAGTGCGAATGTGTGCAGGTGTCTGTGAGTCGTGTACCTGAGGCGGAACGTGGGGACCAGCCCGGTATTCACCTAGTGAGATGTGGAAACCCGCCTAAAAACCACATCCAGGCTGGCCGGCACACCGGCCGTCGTCGGTAATCCGCCGGGCGGATTCGATCCGCTGCCGGCGCGCCTACCCTGGCAGGTTATCACACGGCTGAATGTAATTAATACCTTCAGTGGCTTCAGTATTCAACAAAACGGTAAAATCCCTGCAGTACGCTTTTGCATCACAGATAGCTCGCTCAGGAAAATAACCCTGTGTTTAAGTCAGGAATTGCCATCACACTCGTTTCTAATTAGAGTACAACATTAGGTGAGAACGAGACCATTTTATGTTTTCCGTTTGATCCGTTAAGAAGTGTGTGGTAGTGCTGGAGTTTTGCCGAATATTATTTCATTCAAATGGTTCAAATGGCTCTGAGCACTATGGGACTCAACTGCTGTGGTCATAAGTCCCCTAGTACTTAGAACTACTTAAACCTAACTAACCTAAGGACATCACTCACATCCATGCCCGAGGCAGGATTCGAACCTGCGACCGTAGCGGTCACGCGGTTCCAAACTGACGCGCTTAGAACCGCACGGCCACACCGGCCGGCTTATTTCATTGTCTTTAAAAATGAAATGATATTCGAAGCTCGTCCCTCTTTACGTCTGATGTGCAACTTCTCACATCATTGCAGGTTAGTTGTACCAGCTGGCTGGCCACTGCTGCCCAGGTTAAATGCGCCGGAAAGCTGTTGTCCCGCATTATGTATGTGCGTGTAACACGGCGCAAAACGCATCCTTATGGTCGTGCTTGACTGTACTGGACACAGCTTGGCTTCCCCTCCACGTGAATCGAAATCCAATGGGATTCAAGCAAACGCTGAAGAATACGCGGCGTAATGTTTACGTCTACATTTACATCTACGTCCACACTCTGCAAGCCACCTGACGGTGTGTGGTGGAGGGTACTTTGAGTACCTCTATCCGTTCTCCCTTCTATTCCAGTCTCGTATTGTTCATGGAAAGAAAGACTGTCGGTATGCCTGTGTCTTTTTTTTTTTTTTTTTTTTGTGGTTTTAGGGCGCACAACTTCAATGGTCATTAGCGCCCAGACTACGTTAGGAATGCACCGCGAGGCACAAGTTTAAAACAGCAACTAAAAGGGAAAACACGATAAAAGACAGACTGACAGGCACAGGAGTAAAAAAAAAAACAGCATAATCAGATGTCCTTAGAGAGGTTTGTCAAGTTGATAAAACGAAGAACGCGAGCAGCTGCTCGTGGGTCATCCGCTAAAATGGCATCTAGATTACATGGCAGGCCAAGATCAAGACGCAGTGTGTTAAAATTCGGACAGGACGTTAAAATGTGTCTAACCGTCAGCAATTGCCCACATGGGCAGAACGGCGCCGGCGCAGCCGTCAGCAGATGGCGATGGCTGAACCGGCAGTGTCCAATTCGTAACCGGGCCAAAACTACCTCCTCCCGCCGAGAGGGGCGTGAGGAGGACGTCCAAGCCGCGGTAAGAGGTTTCAAGTCCCTAAGCTTGTTGTCCGTAAGTGCAGCCCAATCGGCATGCCACAGCGATAAAATGCGCCGACAAATGACCCTGCTACAATCTGATGAAGGGACACAACAAGAAGCTGTCCGAGGCTGGTGGACCGCAGCCTTGGCCGTGGCATCTGCAGCTTCGTTCCCAGGGATACCGACATGGCCAGGAACTCACATAAAGCTAACCGGAGAACCGTCGTTCACCAGCTGCTGAAGAGAGCGTTGGATCCGGTGCACGAAAGGGTGAACCGGATACGGATCACTGAGGCTCTGGATGGCGCTCAGGGAATCAGAGCAGATGACATAAGCAGAATGTCGGTGGCGGCAGATGTAAAGAACAGCCTGGTAGAGGGCAAAGAGCTCAGCTGTGAAGACCGAACAATGGCCATGGAGCCGGTATTTGAAACTTTGTGCCCCGACAATAAAATAACACCCGACCCCGTCATTGGTCTTACAGCCATCTACATAAATGAAGGTCATATTAATGAACTTCGAACGAAGTTCGACAAAACGGGAGTGGTAGACCGAACCGGGGGTAACCTCCTTTGGGAGCGAGCTGAGGTCAAGGTGGACGCAAACCTGAGCCTGGAGCCAAGGTGGCGTGTGGCTCTCGCCCACTCGAAAGGTTGCAGGGAGTGAAAAATTAAGGTGTTGAAGGAGGCGACGAAGCGAACTCCAGGGGGTAGCAGGGCAGAGACATACAACCCGTATTGACGGTCGAGAGAGTCGTCAAAAAAGGAACGATAAGACGGGTGGTCGGGCATTGACAGTAGCCGACAGGCATACCGACAAAGCAGTATATCGCGCCGGTAGGTGAGTGGCAATTCACCAGCGTCAGCATGAAGACTCTCGACGGGACTAGTATAAAACGCTCCGGTCGCAAGTCGTAAAGCCCGATGTTGTATGGAGTTGAGACGGCGTAAGATGGATGGCCGTGCAGAGGAGTATACGAAGCTCCCATAATCCAGCTTGGAGCGGACGATCGACCGATATAGGCGAAGTAGGACAGTTCGATCCGCTCCCCACGACATACCACTGAGAACACGGAGGACATTCAAAGAACGGGTACAACGGGCAGCCAAATATGACACATGTGGAGACCAGCTAAGTTTCCTGTCAAATGTAAGACCTAAAAATTTTGTTGTCTCCACGAATGGGAGAGCAACGGGACCGAGTCGTAAGGACGGTGGGAGAAACGCTTTGTTGCGCCAGAAGTTAATACAGACCGTCTTCTCGGCAGAAAAACGGAAGCCATTGGCGACACTCCAGGAGTAAAGACAGTCAAGAGAACGCTGAAGACAGCGCTCCAGGAAACATGTACGCTGCGCGCTGCAATAAATGATAAAATCGTCCACGAAAAGGGAGCCGGATACATCAGCTGGGAGGCAATCCATTATTGGATTGATCGCTATGGCGAAGAGAGCGACGCTCAAAACTGAGCCCTGTGGCACCCCATTCTCCTGGCGAAAGGTGTCTGACAGGACAGAACCCACACGTACCCTGAACTGTCGATCCATTAAAAAGGAACGAATAAAAAGAGGGAGGCGACCGCGAAGGCCCCATGTATGCATGGTGCGGAGAATGCCCGCCCTCCAGCAGGTGTCGTAAGCCTTCTCCGAATCAAAGAACACAACCGCGGTCGGGCGCTTCCGCAAGAAGTTATTCATAATGAAGGTCGACAAGGTAACCAGATGGTCAACAGCAGAGCGGCGCCTACGAAATCCACATTGTGCATTGGTAAGTAGGCGTCGAGACTCGAGCAGCCAAACCAAACGAGAGTTAACCATTCGCTCCATCACTTTACAGACACAGCTGGTAAGCGAGATGGGTCGATAACTGGAAAACAAGTGCTTGTCCTTCCCCGGCTTAGGGATCGGGACAACAATAGACTCGCGCCAGCATGCGGGAACATGTCCCTCAATCCAGATGCGATTGTAAGTACGAAGAAGAAAACCTTTACCCGCAGGAGAAAGGTTCTTCAGCATCTGAATATGAATAGAATCAGGCCCTGGAGCAGAGGACCGTGATCGGCCAAGTGCGTTTTCGAGTTCCCGCATGGTGAATGGGGCATTATAACTTTCACAATTCGAGGAGCGGAAGTTAGGTGGCCTAGCCTCCTCTGCCTGTTTGCGGGGGAGGAAGGCAGGGTGGTAATGAGCGGAGCTCGAAACCTCTGCGAAAAAGCGGCCGAAGGCATTGGAGACATCCTCAGGGGCCACAAGGACGTCATTCGCGACCGTCAAGCCAGAGACTGGTGAATGGACCTTAGTGCCAGATAGCCGGCGCAGGCTACCCCAGACAACAGAAGAAGGCCTAAAACTGTTGAAGGTGCCTGTGAAAGCAGCCCAGCTGGCTTTCTTGCTTTCTTTAATAATACGACGACACTGTGCACGTAATTGTTTATAATTGATACAATTCGCCACTGTAGGGTGGCGTTTAAAGGTGCGTAAAGCACGTCGACGAGCACGTGAAGCGTCTCTACATGCTGCGGTCCACCAGGGGACCGGTACGCGACGTGGAGAAGAAGTAGGGTGAGGGATGGAATATTCAGCAGCAGTGAGAATGACTTCCGTGAGGTGTGCGACCTGACGATCGCAGCTTGTGAAGGTTTGATCCTGAAAGGTCGCCCTGGAAGAGAAGAGCCCCCAGTCTGCTTTGGAGATGGTCCAACTAGATGAGCACGGAGAGGGGGTATGCTGCAGGAGATGGATAACACACGGGAAGTGGTCGCTCGAATATGTATCAGAAAGGGCATACCACTCAAACCGGCGTGCAAGTTGGGTAGTACATATAGAGAGGTCTAAATGGGAATAGGTGTGAGATGTGTCCGAAAGAAAAGTAGGGGCGCCAGTATTGAGGCAGACAAGACTGAACTGGTTGAAAAGGTCTGCTAACAGGGAGCCCCTCGGCCAGGATGCTGGAGAGCCCCAAAGGGGATGGTGGGCATTGAAGTCTCCAGTTAACAAAAATGGTGCAGGTAGCTGAGCAATAATTTGCATCATGTCTGCCCTGGTAACGGCAGACGACGATGGAGTGTAAACGGTACAAATGTAAAATGTAAAAGTGGGGAGAGTAATTCGGACGGCAACTGCCTGCAGGCCGGTGTGCAACGTGATGGGATCGTAGTAAATATCATCCCGGACCAGCAACATAACCGCTCCATGAGCCGGGATACCTACCACAGGGGGTAGGTCAAAACGCACAGAGGTATAGTGTGCCAAGGCAATTTGATCGCATGGGCGTAGCTTCGTTTCCTGGAGGGCTATGACGAGCGGACGGCGCAAGCGGAGCAGCAACTTCAAGTCCTCTCGGTTGGAGCGAATGCTGCGAATATTCCAGTGAATAAGTGCCATCGTAAGAAGAAAAGGAAGATGAAAGAAGGGGTCACCTCGAAGGCCGCTGAGGGCCTGGCTTCGAGCGAGCACTGTCGCCGCTATCAGTAGGCGGACAGTCATCGTCCATTGGTTCTATAGGTTCATCGGCCATCTTGGTAAGATGGCCGGGAGGGGGAGCTTCCTCCGCCCGTGAACGGCCAGATGTTCGGCTACCAGCGGTGCGGCCAGGCGAAACGGATGACGGCCTGGAGCGGCAACCGCTGGGTGGCGCAGGAGAAGAAATGCGCCGTGGCGAAGAAGGAGAACTGTGCTTCCTATGAGCCTTCTTGGAAGGTCATTTGGTGGAAGTACCGGTCGAAGGCTGGGAGGTCGAGGTACGTAGGAAGTCTGCACGGGACGGTTCCTTCTTGAAGGCCCGTGCATCTGACTTCGGGGTCTTCGTCTTAGTAGAAGCTGATGAAGGGGCTGGTGTCTGTGGGGTGATGGGAGGAAGAGGAGACGTCGACCGCGCGATCTTAGCACTGGCCGAACGGACGACCGTGGTGCTGAAGGTCAGATCGCATGTCTGGGTTGCCACCTCCCTGGTAGTCCGAGGAGAGGCGAGGACAGTACTATATTTCTCCGCTGGGAGCAGCGTGGGCTTCCTACTAGCTAATAGCTTGCGAGTAGCCGAGGTGGACACTTTCTCTTTGACCCGAATTTCTTGGATACAGCGTTCTTCCTTGTAGATGGGACAGTCGCGGGAGGATGCTGCATGGTCACCCTGACAGTTCACACAACGAGGAGACGGAAGTGGACAGTCACCCTCATGGGCATCCCTGCCACAAGTGACACATTTAGCCGCATTGGAACAAGACTGGCGAGTGTGATTGAAACGCTGACACTGGTAGCAGCGCGTGTGTGTCGGGACATAGGGGCGAACAGAAGTAACCTCGTAGCCCGCCTTGATGCGCGATGGCAGCTTAACACTGTCAAAGGTCAAGAAAAGTGTCCGGGTCGGTACAAGGTCATTGTTGACCTTTTCCATGACCCTATGGACAGCTGTCACGCCCTGCTCAGCGAGGAAAGACTGAATCTCCTCGTCAGTCAATCCGTCGAGGGATCTAGTATAGACCACACCACGAGACGAATTCAAAGTTCGGTGAGCCTCCACCCGGACAGGGAACGTGTACAGGAGTGTGGCTCGAAGCAGTTTCTGTGCCTGAAAGGCGCTATCAGTTTCTAGTAACAAGGTACCATTACGCAACCTCGTACAAGACTTAACAATACCGGCTATGGCATCTACGCCCTTCTGGATAACGAAAGGGGTAGGCGGTAGTACTTTTGTCACTGGGGGCTGGTCAAGTTTCCGTTTGTGGGCAGAAGTCGAGAGAGAAGAAGAGAAATCCTTTGCGGAGGAATCCCCCATGATTGCCAGCGTCTCCGATGGCGCGCTCCTTCCTTATGGGGACCCTCTCAGAGGGCACTCCCGCCTTAGGTGAATGTTTACACCTCAGGTCACACCTCCCGAGAAACAGACGGAGGGACCAATCGGCATGGTCAGAAGGTATCAGCTCAGGCAATCACCCCTCCCTGGGCCTGGCCTTTACCAGGGGGTACGTGCGTGCCTTACTTGTCTACCCAGGGCGGGGACTTACGCGTTACCCCGTCACCGGCTACGCGTGCGAACGCGTGGGTCGGCCTTCAGGCGCGCACAGGGAGGAAGGAAGAAGAGGAAAAGGAAGAGAGAGAAGACAGACTGTCTCAAACGCCGAGGCGGAGACCAGAGAAGGCAAGGAGAAGAAGGCAAATAGAAGAAGGCAAGGAGAAGAAGGCAAGGAGAAGAAGGCAAGGGAAAGAGTAAGGAAGACAGTGAGATGGAGAAGAACAAAGAAAGGAACCAACCAAAGGAAGGAAGAAACGAGAAGTGAAAAACCAAAAAGACCACAAATATAGGTCGTGGAACCGTCCGTCTCTGGACGCAGGCGCTAACTACCCCCTTGAGGGGGATGGACTCCTTTTAGTCGCCTCTTACGACAGGCAGGAATACCTCGGGCCTATTCTAACCCCCGGACCCGCAGGGGGGGTATGCCTGTGTGTGCTCTAATCTGATTTTATCCTCATGGTCTCTTCGGGAGATATACGTAGGAGGGACCAATATACTGCTTGACTCCTCGGTGAAGGTATGTTCTCGAAACAACAATAAAAGCCCGTACCGTGCTACTGAGCGTCTCTCCTGCAGAGTCTTCCAGTGGAGTTTATCTATCATCTCTGTAACGCTTTCGCGATTACTAAATGATCCTGTAACGAAGCGCGCTGCTCTCCGTTGTATCTTCTCTATCTCTTCTATCAACCCTATCTCGTACGGATCCCACACCGGTGAGCAGTATTCAAGCAGTGGGCGAACAAGTGTACTGGAAGCTACTTCCTTTGTTTTCGGATTGCATTTCCTTAGGATTCTTCCAATGAATCTCAGTCTGGCTCCTGCTTTACCGACGATTAATTTTATATTGTCATTCCATTTTAAATCACTCCTAATGCCTACTCCCAAATAATTTATGGAATTAACTGCTACCGGTTGCTGACCTGCTATATTGTAGCTAAATGATAAGGGATCTTTCATTCTATGTATTCGCAGCACATTACACTTGTCTACATCGAGATTGAATTGCCATTCCCTGCACCATGCGTCAATTCGCTGCAGATCCTCCTGCATTTCAGTACAATTTCCATTGTTACAGCCTCTCGATATACCACAGCATCATCCGCAAAAAGCCTCAGTGAACTTCCGATGTCATCTACAAGGTCATTTACGTATATTGTGAATAGCAACGGTCCTACGACACTCCCCTGCGGCACACCTGAAATCACTCTTACTTCGGAAGACTTCTCTCTATTGAGAATGACGTGCTGCGTTCTGTTATCTAGGAACTCTTCAATCCAATCACACAATTGGTCTGATAGTCCATATGCTCTTACTTTGTTCGTGAAACGACTGTGGGGAAGTGTATCGAACGCCTTGCGGAAGTCAAGGAACACGGCATCTACCTGGGAACCCGTGTCTATGGCCCTCTGAGTCTCGTGGACGAATAGCGCGAGCTGGGTTTCACACGACCGTCTTTTTCGAAACCCTTGCTGATTCCTGCAGAGTAGATTTCTAGCCTCCAGAAAAGTCATTGTACTCGAACATAACGTCCGGATTATTCTTATTATGAACGGAGTATAGTGTAGCCCAGGTATTTGGTACTGGCCGCAGCATGGCTCCACGTGCACGAGATGAGTTCCGAACCAGAGGCAGTCCTGCCCCAGGGAGGCGACATGACCGACCATGGCCAACTACAGCAGCGGTACTGCAACACACATCAAGCAGCTGCATCCACATGTAAGGCGCGCAGTCTCACCCTCCACAGTGGCACGGCGTCTGCACGGAGGTGGCCTCTTCGCCCGACGACCTCTGAGTCGTGTTTTCCTTCGACACCCGCTTGCAACGGTGCCAGCGGCATAGAGACTGGATCTGCCGCGAGTGCGGTCACGTACTCTCCTCGGGTGAGACCAGATTCAGCCTGGATGCACCCTCACGTACTTTACAACAAGATAAATGATCTTTTGGATAGGGTGGATAGCAATGTGCGGCTGTTTGCTGATGATGCTGTGGTGTACGGGGAGGTGTCGTCGTTGAGTGACTGTAGGAGGATACAAGATGACTTGGACAAGATTTGTGATTGGTGTAAAGAATGGCAGCTAACTCTAAATATAGATAAGTGTAAATTAATGCAGATGAATAGGAAGAAGAATCCTGTAATGTTTGAATACTCCATTAGTAGCAGAGCGCTTGACACAGTCACGTCGATTAAATATTTGGGCGTAACATTGCAGAGCGATATGAAGTGCGACAAGCATGTAATGGCAGTTGTCGTCTTCGGTTCATTGGTAGAATTTTGGGAAGATGTTGTTCTTGTGTAAAGGAGACCGCTTATAAAACACTAATACGACCTATTCTCGAGTACTGCTCGAGCGTTTGGGATCCCTATCAGGTCGGATTGAGGTAGGACATAGAAGCAATTTAGAGGCGGGCTGCTAGATGTGCTACTGGTAGGTTTCATCATCACACGCGTGTCACGGAAATGCTTCAGGAACTCGGATGGGAGTCTCTAGAGGAAAGGAGGCGTTCTTTTCGTGAATCGCTACTGAGGAAATTTCAGCATTTGAGGCTGACTGCAGTTCAATTTTACTGCCGCCAACTTACATTTCGCGGAAAGACGACAAAGATAAGAAAAGAGAGATTAGGGCTCGTACAGAGGCATATAGGCAATCATTTTTCCCTCGTTCTGTTTGGGAGTGGAACAGGGAGAGAAGATGTTAGTTGTGGTACGAGGTACCCTCCGCCACGCACCGTATGGTGGATTGCGGAGTATGTATGTATATGTGTATGTAGATTCTCGTCGTCCAGGTGTTATGGTGAGGGGATGCATATCGTTGCATGGGTGCACTGACCTTTAAATCTATGAACACGGCACCCTGACCGGTCATCGTTACTGTGACACTTCCCCATGTGCCTCTTTTCGGCGGAGCATTCAGCCTTTACTTAATTTTTGTGGATGACAATGCGTGACCGCATCGAACAGTGCGGGTCGAGGTCTCGGAACGAGAGAATGTTCGGGGGATGGGCCGGCCTGCCCGCTCCCCCAACTTAAATCCTATCAACGCGTTGGGGGAAGTGGAGCGGGGGTGAGAAGGGTGGGGGGGGGGGGGGGAGTACTGCGGGACGTCCACACGCAGCGACGGCCATCCAATAGATGTCAATCGCGCTGGGAACGGCCTGCCGCGCGAGAACTCCTCGTCGACTTCGTGGCCAGTTGGTGAGCCCGCTGCAGAGCTACCACTGCTGTTGTGATCACACGCCCTGCTCAGTACCAAGTCCCGCCTTTTCTCATCTCCTGCCGATCATCATAAATCGCGCTGACTTCAGTGTAATTACTGTCGTAAAATGAAGAACAAACCGCCTTCAGTCACAAGTTGTGTTTATCTACTGCACTATGCATTTAGAGCCCTGGAGGCTCATCTTCAGGTGCTTTTTAGTGATTTAGATCAGGTTTATTTAGTTGTTTGCAGTTTAACATAGTATGATGCCTGCTTCTGTTGTGCAGTTGGTATACACAATACACAACTTTAATTTTGCAGTACATATTGGGATGTATACATAGTCACACACTTTTTCACACATTGTAGTAGCAAAACGTAAACGTGCCAAAGATTCTCGTTCTCGTTCAAGCACCCCACCCCCACCCTTCTCCCCCACTCCACTTCCCCCAACGCGTTGATAGGATTTAAGAACAACGCTTTTTGTGAGCTGCCCCTTTGGCCCAGTGTTTGTCAACATTGGTGATCTCTTTGCCAGTAGAAAACCTTTTTCCACCCATAAATGACCTCAGAGAGGTCAGAAGGTTAAAATCCGAAGGTCCCTATTCAGTGCTGTAGGCGGGATGGTTGAGGATGTCCCAGCCGATTGAATCCGAGTGCCGGCCGCTGTGGCCGAGCGGTTCTAGGCCCTTCAGTCGGGAACCACGCGGCTGCTACTGTCGCAGGTTCGAATCCTGCCTCTGGCATGGATGTGTGTGATGTCCTTAGGTTACTTAGGTTTATGTAGTTCTAAGTCTAGGCGACTGATGACCTCAGATGTAAGTCCCATAGTGCTTAGAGCCATTTGAACAGACCTACCACAGTAGTATGTTTATACGCTAACTAGCACCGCAGACGATGAAGTGATGGAAGAAATATATGATAATGTGATACAAATTATGCACATATTTAAAGGATACGCAAATTTAATTGAAATGGAGGACTGGAATTCGACAGTAGGAAAGGGAGGGGGGAGAGGAATATAAAAGGAAGCCGCCAGGTAGAATTTTGCACAGAGCGTAATTTAATCAGCGCTAACGCTGGGTTTAACAAAAATAAAAGAAGGTTGTATTCGTGGCAGAGACCTGGAGACACCGGAAGGTTTCGGATCGGAACGAAACCATATTTGAAACTGAAACATACTTTCAGAAACAGATGTGCATTCTGAGCACAATTTAAAGGTTATGAACTGCAGAGTGAAACTGAATAAATTTTCAATAAGGTAGGATATTAAAGAGCTGGGATTTGGGTAAATTGAAGGAAGCGGCGGGAAATTAAAAGAGCTGGGACCTGGGTAAATTGAAGGAAGCGGAGGGTGTACAGAGGGTTTCAGAGTGAGCAAAATGGTTCAAATGGCTCTGACCACTATGGGACTTAACTTCTGAGGTCATCAGTCCCCTACAACTTAGAACTACTTAAACCTAACTAACCTAAGGACATCACACACATCCATGCCAGAGGCAGGATTGGAACCTGCGACCGTAGCGCCTAGAACCGCTCGGCCACACAGGCCGGCTCAGAGGGAGCAACAGGCAACGTTGATCTGAAACTGCGGAAAGGAATAGAACACAAGACAAATGGGTAGCTTTAAGAAATGATAGAGGTAAGGCAGCATGTGATCACCTGGT
Organism: Schistocerca americana; assembly: GCF_021461395.2. Lineage (NCBI taxonomy): Eukaryota > Metazoa > Arthropoda > Insecta > Orthoptera > Acrididae > Schistocerca > Schistocerca americana. The sequence continues at coordinate 203,407,324 of NC_060127.1, forward strand.
CAAAAAGAGACCTACTAGAATTGAGAGACGGAGTAGGGCATGAAGCAGAGGACTACATAGGTAAGAAGTAAAGGCCTAATAAAAACGCTGAGTGACGCAGGAGATAGTAAATTTAACTGATGAAAGGTGGAAACATAAAAATATAGCGAATGAAGCAGACGAAGGGAATACAGACGACTAATAAATGATGTGGAGAGAAAGCGCAAAATGGCTAAGCAGGAATGGCTAGAGGAAAAACGCAAAACTCTAGAAACACGCAAAACTACGGAGAGGTTATGTGCCACCTATAGGAAAATTAAACAAATCTTTCGAAAAAAGAAAAGCTGCTTTATGAATATCAAGAAATCAGATGTCAATCCAGTACTATGTTAAGTAGGAGAAGCTGAAAGGTGGAAGGAATATGTAGAGGGTCTATGTAAGAGAAATAAACTTGCGGGCAATGCTATAGAAAGAGAAGGGGAAGTAGGTGACGATGAGAGGAGAGATATGATACTGCGAGAAGAATTTAACAGAGCAGTGAAAGATCTAAGTGTACACAAGGTCCTGGGGGAGAGCACATTCCCTCAGAACTGCTGAAGTACTTACGAGAGCTCGACATAGCGCGGTTGCGTTTCGCCTGTAGAAAACAATTTCACTCACTTTTCAACTCAAGCCTTCCCTGTTAGAAAAAGAAAATTAATGTTGCTCTAGTGGAGAAGCTGTCGCAGAACCAGTAGCATTACACGGATCTACACATCACATTACAAATTTTCCACTTTTACGGTTACTGAGGTACTAAAAGAGAAACAGTTTTTGAGTGAAAAATTCCATATTTATTACTTTTTTGATATAAAACATCGCCATGTTCGTGTTAGTCAGAAGTTACAGTATCGAAATACATAAGCAATTACAGTAACAGCCAGCTTATGGTATTTAACCAACACTGTTACCCAAAGATTTACAAACGGATGTTCTGTGTTTTTTAATGCTTGCTCTGTATCACGCAAATAGGCGAATGTTACGTTCTCAGTTACGACTTGCACATACGCCGCACGGATTTTATTTATTCACAAGATAGATTTAGTAAAACTTTAAATCACGATATCTTTTATTTTCGTGATCGTGTCTTGATGAACTGAGGTCTATGCGGTGCCCGAAGCTATGCTTATGTTACCTGCGAAAACCGACAAAAAGTTTTGGAAAAGCGTGTTCAAATAAAATAGACAAACAGCACACACGACAGTTTTACAGATTTAATACTAGGTCTACAACTTTGCTTCCACCGTTTTTTCCCGAAGTTCGGGCCTTTATTGTGAAAATCTTACAAAAAAAGTATGATTCATAATATTGCGGATCGCTGGCAACTCCCATCTTTCGGACAGCATACGAATCTCGTGGCGGAAGAACTGGGCGTCTTTTGTGGGGATCCATGAATCGATTCAGTTTTGCACTTGTTCATATGATGAGAAGTGCTGGTCAGCCTGACTGTATGCGACTGATCGAAAAAGGTGGTAGTCAGAGAGAGCAACGAATGGAGAATACGGCGGGAGGGATAGGACTTGTCATTTCAACGTTTCCACGTGTATTTTGACGGGTTTTGCGACATGGGGTCCAGCACTGACCTGCTGCAAAATTACCATTGCGTGTCTATCGCTGTATTGTGGCCGTTTGTGTTTCAGTGCTGGGCTCTAACGTATCAATTGCTTTCGATAAAGATGTCCTGTGACTGTCTTCGTCTGTTTAAGAAGCTGCGAAAACGTTCTGTCTTCCAGTGCTATGTCAGTCTTCGACATCAAAATCACCGTTCTTAAGGCGTTGAAAACATTTCCTGTGTAGTGTTAGCAGTTAGCCAACACTACGACACTACCTGAGTGAGGAAGCCGATACGCACGCGTTAACCCACGCAGGCTAGAGATAGGTCTGAAACAGGATACGTAATGAATGCTATAAAGAAAAGTACGTAGCTGCTGGAATACTTAACTTTAATCCATCATTGTTGTTGTACATCGCTCTTGACGATACAAGTGAGACTCTGTAGATTCAGGCAATATACTAATAATGGCGCCTTGCTAGGTCGTAGCCATTGACTTAGCTGAAGGCTATTCTAACTATCTGCTCTGCAAATGAGCGAGACTTCGTCAGTGTGCATCGCTAGCGAAGTCGTCCGTACAACTGGGGCGAGTGCTAGTACGTCTCTCTAGACCTGCCGTGTGGTGGCGCTCGGTCTGCAATCACTGACAGTGGCGACACGCGGGTCCGACGTATACTACCGGACCGCGGCCGATTTAAAGGCTACCACCTAGCAAGTGTGGTGTCTGGCGGTGACACCACATCCTGCACGTTCTTCCACTAATAGTTCCCTTATCATTGGTCTTACCCAGCATTTTAAGAGCCACAGCCGCAGATTTCTTCACGGTAAAGCATAAAATTAAAACTTCCCGCAAATGGCGAGAAATGACGTACTTAGTCGAGAATAACCTTATGATGCGATCACAAATAAACTAAAATTTTGATGGCATTATGTTTACAGATGCCTAAGCTTATTTTATTACACCTATGACCAACCACCTGAGTTCCATTTGCCGCTACTGCCGTATACTGCAAAACGGCGGAAGCAAAGTTGTAGACTTAGTATAGATTCAGCCATAATTTGCACAGAAAATCTAGAATTCACATGTTCGTCCTTATCATTCGCCCACGATTACTTTACGGTACTCCACAGCTACAAGTACATCTACAGCTACAACATCTCTCCCGTAGCGACGTCACGGTGCGTGGCGGAGGATACATATGTACCGCTAACTGATCCCCCTTCCATGTTCCCCTGCGAATGGCGCGTGAGAAGAATAATTGACAGCAGGCCTCTGTATTGGCTCTACTTTCTCCAATTTTCTCATCGAGGTCATTTCACGAGACGTATGTGGGAGGAAATAATAGGTTGTCATTCTCGGAAAGTACTCTCTCGAAATATCGGTAGGAACATTCTCCGTTACGCATAACAGTAACGCTCTCACACCGACTAAACGAACCCGTGACGAAACGCGTCGCTCTTCGTAGAATCTTCTCTATCTCTTCTCTATCAGTTCTACCTGGTAAGGATCCCAGACTAATGAATAATAATCAAGAATCTGTCAAACAAGCACCTAGCAAGCCGCTTTCTTCCGAGGATGAGTTACATTTGTTCAAGATTTTTCCTATGAATCTAAGTCTGGCATCTCGACGGTGATGTCTGACTCATAGTTCCGCAAAATTTCAGTCATTTTTCACGTCTGCTAATACAAGCATCTCAATATTATGATGGCAGAGCTCCGAATGTCTACTAGATCCCAAAGTCATTTTCTATCCCATAAAACACACCGGAATGTACTACCGTTTCATTGTTTGAGAAACGTCATAGTCAATCCGGTAGCAGTATTAAACCGCGCTATCCCGCTTGTTTTATTATACGACGTAACATCTTTTCATATCAATTTACTAGAGAAGAAACTTATGAAACATACAAATATCAGAATGCTCCTCATTTTACCTATGTTATGTTAGGTTAACTGGAGACCTCGAAACGACGGAGAGGCTCCGTCCCCGACGCAGCCGCAGTGGTCCGCAACCCCACGACGACTATCGCAGTCCACTTCACCGTTCCGCCGCCCCACACCGAAACCAGGGTTGTTGTGCGGTTCGGCCCCCGGTGGACCCCCCAGGGAACGTCTCACACCAGACGAGTGTACCCCATATGTTTGCGTGGTAGAGTAATGGTGGTGTACGCGTACGTGGAGAACTTGTTTGCGCAACAATCGTCGACATAGTGTAGCTGGGGCGGAATAAGGGGAACCAGCCCGCATTTGCCGAGGCAGAAGGAAAACCGCCTAAAACCATCCACAGACTGGTCGGCTCACCGGACCTCGACGCAAATCCGCCGGGCGGATTCGTGCCGGGGACCAGGCGCTCTTATTTTAGTATATTTGTTGTTTCCCCAGTACAATGCTCTAGTGAACTGTACCTCAGAAAATTTTCTCTGAGAGTAAGATTCACTTTCTCTGTACAGACACAATTCCCACGCTACCATTTACTCAGTAGACATAATAATATTCATTTCTCATATTAACTCGCATTCACATTAATAACTGAAGATATTAAGTCAGCAGTAATTAATACAAGACATAATATTCACAGGAGATAACATTTAGTATCCAAAATACACTGTTCTGACTGCTTAGGATTTCAGTCTACACAACAGCGGCTGTCGCAGCTGTTTGTACTTGGAACTAACAGGTTTGCTCGGTCGCAAGCGCTCGTCGGTCACGCTAGAACCACGACTCACGCCTGCGTGAAGCAGTTCGCTGCCGTAATACTAGTGCAGGCCCGATGTACAGGCGCCGTGTGTCAAGCCAGCCACGACAAAATTATTCCAGCAGGTGTGCAAGATATATGAGACAGCAGAAGTACCAGCAGACTTCGTGAAGAATGTAATAATTCCAATTCCAAAAAAGGCAGATGGTGACAAATCTGAATGTTACCGAACCTCCAGTTTAATAATTCGTGGTTGCAAGGTACTCACACGAATTATTTACAGAGCAATGGAAAATTTGGTAGAAGCCCTCGTGCGTGGTCAATTTCGGTACCAGGGAAATGTAGGAACGTGTGACGTAATACCGACCTACGATATATCCTAAAATATAGTTTGAAGAAAGGAACACCTGCGTTCGTAGATTTGGAGAAAGATTTCGACAGTATTACATTCTCTGACATTCTGAAGGCTGCAGAATTAAAATACGGGGACTGAAAGGTTATCTACAACTTATACAGAAGCTGGACTGCAGTTATAAGAGTCGAAGGACCAGAAAGGAAACATTAGTTACAAAAAGAGTGAATCAGGGTTGTAGTCTTTCTATGATATTCAATCCGTACACTGAGCAAGTAGTAAAGGAAAGAAAGGAAAATGTTGGAAAGGGAATTAATTTTCATGTAGAAGAGATAACAAATTTCAGGTCTACAGATGACACTGTAATTCTGTTAGAGAAGTGAAAGGATTTGGAAGAACATTTGAATGGAATGGATAGTATCTTGCAAAGGGATTATAAGATGGCTTTTAAGAAAAGGAAACAAGGGTAATGGGATGTAATCGAACAGAATCAGGTGATGCTCAGGAAACTAGTTTAGGAAATGAGGAACTACAAGTTGTAGATGACTTTTACTATCTGGTCATTTAAATAGCTGCTGATGGACGAAGGGGAGAGAATATAAAATGCAGAGTGGTATTAGCAACAAAAGCGTTTTTTAACATCTACTACTAATGTGTTTGGAAGTCTTTTCCGAAAGTATTTGTCTAGAGTGCATCCTTGTAGGGAATGAAACGTGTTTTGTAAGTAGTTCAGAGAAGAAGAGAATAGAAGCTTTTGAAATGTGGTGCCACAGAAGAAGATTACATCGAATAACTGGTGAGGAGGCACTGAATAGCGCTAGGGAAAAAGGCAGTTTATGCCACATCTTGACTAAAAATAGGGATCGTTTCATTGGTCACATCCTGTTGCATCAAAGAATCGTTAATTTGGTAACGAAGGAAAATGTGGGAGTTAAAAATTGTGGAGTGAGACCAGTAGCTGAATACAGCAGGTTCAAACGTACAGGGTCACAGTTATTGAACTATATGAAAAAAAAGGTAGATTAGTTACAAACGACGGCGTGCCACATTTTGTTCAACATGTAAACGTCACTACAGTTATACGGATTTAGGTTATGACATGTTCGATATGCCTGCCATCGTTGGCGATGATGTGGAGCAGACGAATAGCGAAATTCTGCATGACCCGCTGAAGTATCGGAACATCGATGTTGTCGAAGACCTGTTCAGTGGTTGTTTTCAGCTCAGCAATGTTTTTGGGGCTATTGCTGTACACTTTGTCTTTAATATAGCCCAACGAAAAGGAGTGGCGTGTGTTCAGATCCGGAGAATATGGTGGCGAATGGGGATCCATGCCAGTTGCCTCTGGGTATTCCAGAGCCAGAATGCGCTCCCCAAAGTGTTCCTTCGGGACAGCAAACAGTCTCCTTCTTCGCTGAGGTCGAGCTCCGACTGACATGAACCACAACTTGTCGAAATCAGGGTCACTTTTGACAAATGGGATGAAACACAATCTTCCAAAACCTTCACGTAATCTTTCGGCAGTCACCGTGCCATCAAGGGATATCGCACCGATTATTCCGTGACTGGACACTGCACACCACGCAGTCACGCGTTGAGGGTGAAGAGATTTCTCGGTCGCGAAACACGGATTCTCAGTCCCCGAAATGCGCCAGTTTTGCTTATTGACGAAGTGGGCTTCGTTGCTAAACCAAACCATACAGGCATACTAATTCCCATCATGCCCCGCGGCCAACCATGCAGTCGAACGTCCTAACGCAAACCGTTCAGAAGTTATGACTATTTTATTTCATATAATTCAATAATTGTCACCCTGTATGTAGGTAGCGATAGTTACAGAGAGATGAAGAGGCTTGCAAAGGGTAGAGCAGCGTGGAGAGCTCCGTCAGAGCAGTCTGGACTGAAGACCACAACAACAACACTTTACTACGACGCTCACCCATTTCTAGTGGCAGGTTACCTACCCAACAGCTTCCAGGAGCAACAAAATTTGTTCTGCAATATTTCTTATTATTATTGACCCAACTTAAAATTCTGTCGTAATCTGCTTATAATACCATGCTAAAGTTTTGACACAATAAGTCAAATATCAAAGTTAGAAACTGTGTCTCGAGGCAGTGTGACTCACAGCGGGCATTCATCCAGTATTTGAGGATGAAAGCACTTAGCGACTTCCTACAAACTTTACACAAAATGTCAAATGTTTTCGAAACTACAACTCGCTGAGTTTCCTGGGCACCCCTTTCCAGAAAATAAGGAAAAAACTTTATCGCTTACTACATTTTCGCTCTTCGTCCAGTGCAACTTCGGCATCAGGCACGACATTTCAATTTGTTTTTTGTTTACTGCTAGCTCTATGCAGAACACATTTTGCAGATAGTATCTACATATACCACTGAATGAGCCTGAAAAATTATATCATAATACGACACAAAGTTCAGGAAACACGGGTTCATAAAATGTGTGGAAAAATGGCTTTTCTTAGAGATGAGCGAAAATGTTCGGGGACGGGTGTTATTACTGATGTTTGAATAAAAGGCTAAATCATTCGGTATCATTCAGGTAGTTGAACAATTTCTAACTTACACTCTTACTCCGACTTATTCCTGATTCCACCTCGATCAGTCAAATTTTCGCTAAAGTGAATCTATTATTTGAGCTTTCTCTTAGGTCGCTTGGAATTCGAATTGTCAAGAGTCAGGTGTATGTAGGGCTGGCAACTTCTACAACAGCGTAATACGGAACACCCGTGGAGGTATAACAGTGGGGGCTGTCTTGGTATCACAGACTCGAAGGCGACATCCGCGATGTCGCTTGCCGCAATCATTAGTTTCTGGTGGAAATGCTTCAATCAAAAAATGCTAGATTCCATCATTTACAGGTGTACTAGTCATTCTGATTATAGTCTAAAGTGTAAAGCAATCATATTTCATTCCTACGTGGACTCGTTCAAATGATATTTTCTTTCACATAAATGAATTTTGGTTGTGCTGGGTACTTTTATTGTAGTGGTTTTATTTCTGTCATGAGACTTCAGATTTCCTATCAGACCGACTCTAAAATGTTTCTAAGTGAACGCTGTGAGAAGGGTGGACTGAAAACTGACGAAACATAGCAGATTATTTTCTCAGCGTTTTCGGGAAGAGGACATGGACCGAACGTCTGTTTTGTCATCTCGTATTGAGGAAAATGCTGGATTCCGAGAGCAGGCTTTTAATTTCATATACTTCTCTTCTTGGTTATTTGAAATGCATAACAAAAAGAAAGTCACATTAACGAGGCGGAATGCATCGTATTACTGGATCAAATATGGGCGTAAGACAAGAAAAACGTATGAAAATGGATTCCTAACTCTATGACATTCACGAAAACACAGCAAAATTTGCTATTTAAAACAAATGTTGCGTGCACACGGCACAAATTAACACCAAGATGCTAATGTTCTGGGGTATCTAGCATGACGTCGGCGTCGGCTTCTAAACAACGTACAACGAAAAGTCTGTACCGCCATCTCTCCTTACTATTCCTCCATGGGGATACCAACGAAAACTCCAAAAGTATTACGGCCGTCAGTTGTTGTTTTACTAAGGGAAGGATACGCATCATTTAGTAACCATAAAAGTTTGGTTTAGCGGTTTTGTGTAAAATCCTGTATTAATAACTTTCGATAGAAATGCTACAGACATCGTTTAAACACTTGCAAAACATCAGAATGTTAATTATTGGAACATTGTTAATTATTAACACACATCAATGTATGGAACATTGTTAATTATTAACATACATCATTCGATCGAACATTGTTAATTATTAACATACATCATTCTACCATGAGGCTAATTTAGTGAACAGTTTGTCATTCTTAAAAATGTAAAACATTTCCAGTAAATGTAACTGTTAGTTACAACTTACACATTTCGCCTTTAATGAACTATTATTGAAGCGTGCGAATAATGGATACGTCTTTTCTCGTATTTCTAGATGAACAAGTGGTTTTGTAACTCACTCAGAAGGTGAGTGAGACATTTTCAGTAAAAGGGTACAACAAACAACTAATGTCGAGCGCTGACGACTGGCATCTATTGCTTGTGTGTAGTTGCTGTTGGACAGGAGCTGTAGTAAGCTTCGTTTGAATAAAACAGAGTTCATTGTCGTTGCAACCTTTCAAATTTGAAACTATTTTTCAGTAACACAGACTGTAATAATTAAGTTACTTTGGCAACTCACTTATGCTACACTCTGAATAAGGCAAATTCAAACTTAGATGTATTGTCTATTAATGGAGAAGTAATGTGATGTGCCATAATATGATTTCGATAAACGTGTTATAGAACAAATTAGTACTTCAGAATATTAATCGGCGATATATAGTACTAACACTAGCGTAATTTCGACGAATGAGTTACTGAAGTAAATTAATTGACGGAAAATGTTAAACACGGGATTTTAGCGTCCAGTACACGGGCGATATGGGATTAATTATTCAGCTTATTCAAGTATGGGAAATCCTTTACTATGTCAGGCGAATGCAACACTTGAGCCGTCCTCGCAAGCAACGTCTTTCTCAACGCGAACCGCACCAGATGCGGTATCGGCCGTTGTTGCCGCGCGCTCTGCGACGCCCTGCCTACATGTCACGTGCTCCTCAACGTCACCTCAGCGTTCTCCAGCGGCAGTTCTCGGCCGCATCTGGAGCGTGCATAACACCGTTGACTTACGAAAATGGAAGCGGGATGGTTTAAACAGCGAACTACTGGTACAGGAACACTACATAATGCTGTACAAGAATCTGAGATAAATACTAGGAAACGGTATTCGTTAACTCAACTGAATCTTCGCCCCATTTTCGGTTTTAAATTGAATATAGTTAGAGTATAGCGTCCAATGTCAGTCTGCATATGGATAATATCCCTATTATCGATGTTACATTGACTACCATCACTCTGAAGTAACATCACATATTTCATCACATCGACTGCAGGGTCTAGATCCGTTTCGTAAATTGGAATGGAAGAAGAAATTTTTTCGAAGCTGTTCACCGTCACTGAAAATGATATTTACCGGTGATATACACAATAGAAAAAACTTCCAGTGTGCAATTTGCATTTACTTTTGGACATACGCTGGCAGTTACATTAAGAATTCTGGACACACGATTCCAGTTTGGTATTTGCGACGAGAATTGCAGCAAACACTTTATTTACAGTAAATAATATCGACTTTTGCAGATAATACGCAACTAAATTAATAAGGGATCTTTCAGAAAACAGAAGGTAAAAAAAAAAATTTGAAAGAATGTAGGCAGAAACGTACAACTCTTCTCTTCATAGCTAAGGACGCTATCGACTGTACGATAGCTTCGACATCGCAGCCAGGCCTCAGTACGTGATGTACACTGTCTAAAGACAGTATTTAAAAATGCCGTTATTTGATATTTAATATGCAAATTGTGCCGAAAAGATGCGGTTTTTGGTACGTCATCATAGTGTCGTAGCACTGAAACGGTATTTTTTTCATACAACGCAAATTATAGGGGAGACTGGGGCACTTCGGCCATAGGGGCAGGATGACCCAGCCGAGTTAGTCCATACAATAGCCGCTAGATCGCGCTAGGAACCCAGGTCTGGGCTAGGAATCAATCAGCACGTTGGTAACACTGTCTCCCTCCCTCTAGAGGACCGATATAGCCGGCGGACCAGTTTTGGACAAGTGGTAGTGATTAAGTTTTACTGCGTGTTTCGGTAAATTTCTACTTGCCGCTTAAATGTTGTGATGTTACAAAATAGAAGTGATGTTGCTATTCAATGGAAAGTTGGAAATTGAGATTTAACTAACTGTTTTATCAATCACAATTGGCGTAAGAATCATGGATTGACCATTGTCATAAAATATTGCATTATGAGATGTGAATAGTTTTTACTTGCGATTTCGCGTGGCTTGAGGCAGTCACAACTAGCGTGCTATTGATTAAGAAGTTGCGTTATCGTCTTTCTAATTACTTCATGATCGTAGATACGATCATACCCGGTTGTGAAGTTATTGTTATGACAAAAAAATTTCCTAAGGGACCAGAAAGTTCTTAAGGGCGCAAAACAACTGTAACATCACACAAAAGAGAAATTCAATATTAAAGCTGATGCAAGAAGACGATAAAACAGTTTTCTTTTTATCAAGGTAACACGCACATTGGACTGCTATCTTGGAGTCTGTAATATTAGCAAAATGCATAATTAAAATGAAAATAATACTGAGGAGATAATAGAAATGAGCACTGCTAAATGATTCAGTATTCCCAGAACAAATATTTATTATAACTAAAACATATATCGTACCTTAAGCTTAATACTACAATGACGGTAGATTTTTATGTCCATATCATGTCCATTGAGCGCTCTTTTATATAGCCATTGTCCTCTTGAGTCGCTCGTGCTTCGTCACGGTAAGTTACAACAGTTCTTCTTCCTACACTTCACTCAAAACTTAGACGGAACACGTTTTTATTTATTTAGTAAAAATAATTAGATCAGACCGCCACAAATCTGCGTCCGTCTTACTCGAGAAAAACAGTAAAAGTCTTTTTAGCGCTCAAGGCTTCATTTGTTCTCCAGCGAACAAAATAGTGAAGGATCGCATATCCATCCGTACTTTTCTGTTTATATTGCCGCCCAAAGACGACGAATTACATTATCTAGAAAATTCCACCGTCGCCATGCGACGCCTTATTATATATTAATCATTCTTTATAAACAAGTATTTGCCTTCTGGCTGAATTTGCTGTTTTAATTAAGCCAAAAATAGCGAATATCACATTGCCTCCCATGAGGAGAGAGGGAATGCCGAAGGATTACCTCGATCCTCATGTCCTCATGAGATATTCGTGATTTTTGGTGTGACATTTACATAACGGTTACTGGCGTACAAAGTACATAAATTGAAATCACATTTATAAACATATATCAGATATTTATCATTTTTCAAAATAAAGTTTTTCATTCTTTGTTCATCAGTCACTTCATTCCATAATACCAAGATTAACATTTATGTGCATATTTAAGTTTGGTCCATATTTGCTTATAACAATAAGTGAACGTTCATTTCGCTCTTCAGGGGATAGAATTCAGAAATTACTTTCTCTTGAGCTTAACAACTAATACATGAGTGCAGTGAGTGCTTATTTTCACTAAACTAGAGTGGACAATGTTCGAGCATCTGTTGGCTCATTGTGGTTCAATTACAGTTTAATAACGTAGCACTACACTTCGTGATGCTTTCACTTTCTGTGTTAGCTGTCTACGGCGTTCATCATGCAGTACATCTGTCCTTTCCGCTGTGGTGCCAGGAATTCATGCGGCTTCCCGGGTTTTTATTTACAATGTGAAACAGAAGAAGTGGAAAATTATTAGTATGACTTACAAGCTATTGGATACATTTGTTAAGGATCGGGACTGGTCTGGAGTTTAGGGTCTTCCTATAGTACACATTCATTTTCTTTGTCCATCAAGAGACAGGATTATAATTCATTTTAGCAGTGTTCAGGAGTGCCGGTATTAATGGCTTTAAGGCCTGAGTAATCTAACAATCTACTTCTCACTCATCTTAACTTCAACTCAAGAAAATTGCTTAATTTACATATGAAAATGTAGTCACACAAGTGTACAAATGTCTTTCCTCCAGTATGTACGATTGAAGTCATGGCGGTTAGCAGTTTAAAGTTTGGATTGTTTCGTCACCCACACGTCAGCCACTCACAGCGGCTGCACAGTGTTGCGTGAGCTCCAATACTTAGTATCCGTTCGCGCTCAGGCTGTAACAGAGCTGCTGGTCGTCGATTGCTCCTTTTTTTTGTGAACTTCGTATCACACGAGTGCATCGATACAAACACCTCGCGCGCGTTTTCCATCGGAGGAGCCAGACACTGAAGCTGCCTCCATACTTCTCTGTCAACTGCCTCCCATGAGGCTCACAGGTAAGTGACGACGAATGTTTTAGCTGTCGCTGCACTTAGAACAACACTGAACTTTGCGTTGCACCTGTTGTCGTAGCCTTGACTTCTTTTTTTACACTTGCAGTACAACACTACCACTAGTATACAGTGAATAGTTACTTTTATTATGCGCGTCGCACTTTAGTGTGCATCTTCACACAGCATTCGTGCTTAGTTCCTTCGCCGATGGAGTTCATTTACAAAACAATCAATTTTGCACGTTTCCTCCGCTGGTATAGAAAGACTTATATTCTACTATTTACAAAATATCACTTACGAGCTAATATTTACAATTAATGGTCACTCCTTTTGTTAAGTCCAGTGAACAACTGCTTTATGAATGGACTCTTTATATCTCAAGATTTGCTTTCACTAGTGAACCTAAAAATATTCTTTCAAACTTTCTTTTAAGGGCTCATCTCCTCATTATGAAAACTACAGGTTTCGCAACACTCGTTGCATTTATTCTTTAGTGCACCCAAGATCATTTTCTACTGCCACGCAGCATATCTACTACTTAACGAGTACACATTTAACGCTGAATCTTTTTCTTTTTGTGCTTTCCTTTGTGCTTGCCAAATTTTTTTTTTTATATTTGAGGGCAGACTGGATAACAATAGTTCTCCCTCTTCGCTTCATGTACTCAGCAATCATTCTCTGTTAAAAAAAAAAATAGGGTAACGCGTGTCTACTTTTTTTCGCATGAGTGGAATTACCGACAGTTCACTGGGTTTACACAACCGGTCCATAACAAACATTACCAAAGCTAGCGAAGTTCATCACGCTACGTGTCTCATTTCTCATAAGCACTGCTTTGCTTCGAAGCACACGTGCCTTTTACAAGTCGACCCTTGGTCTGGGTTAATGAACCAGGATCAAAAGGAACGGGCACAAGGAAAATGGATTTCATAAGAGGAGTGTCTTAGGAGACATTTTTGCAATAAAATCTGCATGTAAATAAAATTATCTTAATAAACATAGGCACATATATAAACTTCAACCTCCTTCCTTACAGCATGCTTTGCTACTTCTACGTCTTACTCAGGTTATAGTCAATATTAAGTTTAAATATCACTGCATTGCTTGTTCTTTAGATTAGCCTTCAATTAGGGTATTGAATGGTCGCTAGGTTACACTACAGATCTTCTGAAGATCTTTACTTGGACTTATTTATGATACAGGTGGCTTGCTGTGTGGTTATTTAGTACCTCGATTCTACTGAAATCAATTCGTCAGCTAACATTCCTCATATACTCTTTACCTTGGGCTCAGATCACAGGGAAATAGTTTACTTTCATAGCAATTAGTGGCCTCGTGGAGTACTTACGCTACATTATTGATGCTTCATGGTTTGCCTCTATTTGTACTGTATTTCACCTAACTTAGTTTACTACAGCTTATTGTCTCCTTGCGTGAACACATGTGGGTTACCACTTGTTTTTCCATTTAACAGCACGCTTTAACTGAACTTTAAGCTATTTCTTCTACTCCTGTCCACTGTCTGGACTGTTTGAACATGTACCCTTTTTTTTAAGCAGGTAATTTGGGCTTTTACTACAGAACTTCAAGTACTTACATTACTAAAAATAAATCTATAAATATTCTTGTACCTTGAGAGAAGTGCTTATTTACGCATCCTCCTCCATTTCTCACCTTTACATATTTTATTTAGCTCCGGGCAATCACCTCGCAAGCACTTTTTTTCTTATTACTAACTTAAAATTAAATTGAAATTCTTGGTGCAACCTCAATTTCCTGCTTCAGCTTGTTGAAGAAATATCAGTTCATGTCCATCACTATAAACAATTTTTCCATACATAGCATTTAATACTTAAAGATGACATGTAGTAGCCGTTACCATGTAGTCAGTGCGCTGTTCAACACAATACTTATCATTAACAGTTCACACAAGGAAATTTCCAGTACGCAAGAGGCAGGAAACCGAAACAGATTCTATCTGCAGTTGAGGCTGTGTCTGTAAACTAACTCTTTGTTTCAATGGACCAGTCGCTCCCGATATGGAGCAGCCCTGAATCGGCAATGATAAAACATGTGAAACAGAAGACACCTGTCTGAAGAGACATGGTGACATGACATTGACGTTTGCTCCTGTATCAACAACGGCTGTGAAAGGAATGTTGGCAATAGAAATCTTAATCGAAGCCTGGACCTGTTCATCATAAATGTTGTTAATGTCTTGAGCTTCTAGGTCAGGTGCAAGGTCATCTCGTAAGTCGGTCTCATAGTCGTACCGTATCGCATTAACATACTCAGAATCAGAGTATTCGTTAGTACCCCCACTGGAACCGGCAGCGACCTCTAGGAGGCTGAAAGGCGCTGCCTCTAATTTTCCGCAGGATGTTTAACCTGTTTGTCATTCATGGTCTTAAGTGTTTTTTCCGTTTCATATTGGTGCTGGTTATGTGGTACAAATGCCGGTGTAGAGGGGTAAAATCCACTGGGTGCATTCACTTGTGAATAGAATACTTGAGAAGGCTGATGTCGCCCGATCTTTTGGTTGCCGGCAAAACCATTTCCTTGTGAAGGAAAGTTCGCATTTGGTGCCATTTGAAAATTGTTCCGCGGTCCTCTATTCTGTGAAAAGTTGTTCTGATGTGCTGGGTGGCCTCCGCCTTGCCCATGCCACTTGCTATTTTTCGACCTATAACTTTGATTGTACACTGGTCCATTTGAAAAATTACCAATCGTTTGTGGAGAATTTCCATACTGCTCAGGCGCAGAATTAAAGGGTGGATTTCCGTACTGATGTTGTACCTGGTGGTTGTAAATTGGGTGGTATCTCTGCTGATTACTGTAATTGGTTTTCTGCTTCCGTTTAAAGTTATTGCCGTTTGCGTTTTGATAACCGCTGGCAGGTTGGTAACAGCGGTCGCAGTAGCTCGCTCTCTCCTTGGGCGCATTGTTGTCCGCGTGCGATGCATTCTGCTGGCTGCCAGGGAAGAATTTGCCGCTGCCAACCTTGGAGCGCACATCCTCGCTAATTAAATCTAAGGAATCCAGCACAGAAAGGAATACATCCGTGTCTTCTTCGGACACATTTACTAATTTCTCTCTAATAGACACAGGGAGTTTGCTTTTGAGAATCATAATTACGTCCTTGGAAGAAATCGGAGAATCCCAGAATTTAATTTTTGCTAGATACTTCTCAAAGTATCGCCGGAGACTTCCATGCTTCTCATTGAAAATTTCCGCACCATACACCTCCTTCCTTAATCTTTGCTGTACCCCATTACTCCAAAATTTTGCCAAGAACATTTTCTCAAACTCTTCGTAATTCCTACACGTGTCTACCATTTCCGTTCCCCATAATGCTGCATCACCAGAAATAAAGCCAGTGACGAACTGAATACGCTGTCTGTCTGTCCAGCTCCTGGGAAATATGCCGGAAAAAATCTTTAGGAACACGATGGGGTGTATTTCTCGCTTCTGCGGATGAAAAACAGGAAAAGTGCGATGCTTAATCACACTTTCCTCTTGCATTAAACTCACAATTGTGGGCGGATCATTTATTTTCCCTACTCGGGACTCAACAGGACTGTTGTTTTGCATGTAATCAGGCGGTGAACGATAAGGAGTTGACTGACATTCGTCACCGTCTAAAGAGTTGTTCCCTATAGTTTGCGTATGTGTGTGCGGATTTTCTACCCAGTTTCTCAGCATTCTGACTTCGTCCACTACTTGCTGCTTCCACTCGGGAAGATCCCGTGTAAGTGTCCTCCGAATCTGTCCCAATTCAGAAACTACTGTGTCTCCCGACTTACCAGGAGCAGCTAAGATTTCATAAGTTACATCCTTGAGAGTCTCCCTAAGCTCCTCCCTGACCTTCTTTTCGATAAAAATATCTTTACCCTTTATCCATTCACTGTAGTGTTCCGACAATGCCTCCGCGTGTGCTTTCACGGTGCTCTTAACCTGTTCTTCGATATTGATTGAGTCTATCTGCCTCGACAGATCCTCTACTACACCTTCAATGTCAGATACTGCATTTCTAACTGAGTTTATTTCTTTGGTAGCTGCCTGAATTTTTGTGTTTAATGTTCCAGATACTTCAGCTATTTCACTTTTCACCTGTTTCTGCATTTTCTGAATTTGATCACTGATCTTAGTTTGCACCTCACCCAAATGGGTATTTAATTCAGCCGTAATTTCTTTACGCAGATCTGTTTTGATTGTGCCTAGCTGTGTTTTTAATGATTCGCTTACAGCATCTAGTCGGGCGTTAACAGTCTCATTTTGTGTTTTTATAGTCTCATTTTGTGTTTTTATATTCTCATTTACTGCGTCAAACTGTTGTTTCAGCATTTCCATTAACGCACCGAGGTCATTTGTAGCTGCAGCGGGACGAGTTTGGACTTCAGGGTCACTTTCCCCTGTTACAGACATGGTTAGTTCAGTTTCCACACGGGAACCTACCGTTCGCGATCGTAAAGGGTATGGAATACTATTAACGTCTTCACTCCCGTCTCCTGTTGTCACCTGTCTCTGTTTACTATCTGCCATTTTCGTCAGTAAATCAGGTGCTACGCAAGGCTTTCGTCGTTTGTCAGTGACGTGGTGAGTCCGCTAAGAGCACCACTCTCGCGTGAGCAACAAATGAAATTCTATCTGGCGAGAAGACAAGATGGAACCTAAACGTTTCAGACAAATGAATGAAGATGCTCTTCACTGCAAATTGCGCACGCTATCCACCATGTTGAAAATGCAATACAGGTATACTAACAATGGGGAGAAATAATTTCTATTATCAGACTACGAAGAATTTTACTTTGAAAGATAAAATAAAGCAGATTTTCTATAGCGGGAAGGAGATAGAAAGGATGTGGATCGACTTGGAAAAGCAACGTTGCTACTGAAGCACTACACTGCGTATGCAAAATTCTGACTTACTTTTTGATGGCTTGGTTACCGCTATGTTGTCTCAGCAAATTCACGTCTCTTTTCTTTTCTCTCGATAATTAAACTGCGTTATTGACCAGCATATTTTACGTCATTCTCACAGAGAGATGATGTGTACATGAAACGACAGAACATTTATTAACAAAAGCACATAGAAAATTTTCCAAGAATTTGAACTAATTTTTGGTCAAGCCCCACGTTCGGGCGCCAAGTGTGATGTTACAAAATAGAAGTGATGTTGCTATTCAATGGAAAGTTGGAAATTGAGATTTAACTAACTGTTTTATCAATCACAATTGGCGTAAGAATCATGGATTGACCATTGTCATAAAATATTGCATTATGAGATGTGAATAGTTTTTACTTGCGATTTCGCGTGGCTTGAGGCAGTCACAACTAGCGTGCTATTGATTAAGAAGTTGCGTTATCGTCTTTCTAATTACTTCATGATCGTAGATACGATCATACCCGGTTGTGAAGTTATTGTTATGACAAAAAAATTTCCTAAGGGACCAGAAAGTTCTTAAGGGCGCAAAACAACTGTAACATCACACAAAAGAGAAATTCAATATTAAAGCTGATGCAAGAAGACGATAAAACAGTTTTCTTTTTATCAAGGTAACACGCACATTGGACTGCTATCTTGGAGTCTGTAATATTAGCAAAATGCATAATTAAAATGAAAATAATACTGAGGAGATAATAGAAATGAGCACTGCTAAATGATTCAGTATTCCCAGAACAAATATTTATTATAACTAAAACATATATCGTACCTTAAGCTTAATACTACAATGACGGTAGATTTTTATGTCCATATCATGTCCATTGAGCGCTCTTTTATATAGCCATTGTCCTCTTGAGTCGCTCGTGCTTCGTCACGGTAAGTTACAACAGTTCTTCTTCCTACACTTCACTCAAAACTTAGACGGAACACGTTTTTATTTATTTAGTAAAAATAATTAGATCAGACCGCCACAAATCTGCGTCCGTCTTACTCGAGAAAAACAGTAAAAGTCTTTTTAGCGCTCAAGGCTTCATTTGTTCTCCAGCGAACAAAATAGTGAAGGATCGCATATCCATCCGTACTTTTCTGTTTATATTGCCGCCCAAAGACGACGAATTACATTATCTAGAAAATTCCACCGTCGCCATGCGACGCCTTATTATATATTAATCATTCTTTATAAACAAGTATTTGCCTTCTGGCTGAATTTGCTGTTTTAATTAAGCCAAAAATAGCGAATATCACAATGTGTGATATTTAACGTTTGCTTACTTCAGGCGCAAAATGTGAGTAGTATAATTAAAGGTCATAGTTTAAGTATTATTTCTATATGGCGTACGATCTAAATTGCTTCAGTGGGTTTTGTAACGAATATAATTTATTGTAAACATGGCGACAGGGCAGTTTGGCCCAGAGATGACGTGGGCACGATGACTGTCCTGGCCAACCTGCCCCGTTCTGTGTGTTTTTTTTAAACTTGATGAAAGGTTTGTTATTTTTAATGACAATAATATTTATAATTCGTCGAGTTTATTAAATTAATAACACAATTTTCGAAGTTAAACATGTTTTGATACGTTCCAGAGGCGAAAATATAGTCATATGCACGAGATAAAGAGCATTTTATTAGAAAACACCAACCTGTAAATTTTGTTATAGTCTTAAATGTGGTTCATGTCCTTGTTTCTGGAACATCTGAGTTACGGCCTTGGTTTAAACCTTTCTGTTATTTGCAGGAACATAAAAATGGTCCGAAATTATAAAAGAAAAAGTGAAAGAAGAATGATTTCTGAAGATACGGCGCTAAAGGCAGTTTAGAAGCAAAAGGAAAGGAAAGATCTGTCAGGGCTGTTAGCGAGAAATTTGAGATTCCAAGAAAAACTCTGGGGACGTACTGTATTAAGTACAAGCAGGTAGACCTCGTGTCAGCCTACACAGCCAATTCAAACTCAGGAAACTGAACCTCAACCCACGCCACTGGACCAAAACCCTCAGCCTGGAGGAGTCCTACAAATCTTAATGCCTAAAAGAAGCCTTGGGATAAATGTGGCTACGATATAAGATTTCAGGTATGAAATATTGTTAACTATTTTCATTTGCAAAGCTGTTTTTCAATTTCTAACGTTTCTTCTCTGTCGCTGCCATTGTCATTGTGTCTATCTCTATGTCGTATTGTGCACTACTGTAGTAATACGTCTCTCTCTCTCTCTCTCTCTCTCTCTCTCTCTCTCTCTCTCTCTCACACACACACACACACACACACACACACACACACATGTATTAAAACAAAAATCGTGCCTCTATGAGTAACTTAACTAGAGTTGTTTATTTTCAGATATTTAATTCCGAACAAGAAGATATGTTTGAACAATATTCATGAAGGCAAGTGACGTATATTATGGCCTTTCCCGAAAAAAGTCAGGCGGTTTGCGTATAGATATGCTATTGCCTGTAACAATAAAACACACCTAACATGGACCTGGAGCAAAATGGTGGGAAGCGATTGGTTCACAGGATTCTTGAAGAGGCATCCTCAACTCTCCATTCGGATTCCTCAAGCAACTAGTTTGGCACAGTGTACCAGTTTCAACAGGGATAATGTAGAACTGTATTTTTTAATAATCTCGCCATCGTTTTAAAAAGGTGAAAAGTGACCCCTGCGGACATCTGGAACATTGACGAAGCTGAAGTAACTACCGTCCAGAGTCCTAATCTTGTAGTCACTCGAATAAGATTTCACCAAATAGGGCGAGTGACATCGGCTAAGAGAGGGTCACTTGTTATGATCGCTTTTGATGTTAATGCGTTGGGTAATAGTGTGCCTTCATTCTTCATCTTCCCGAGCATCAACTTCAAGCCTCATTTTACCAGTAATGGCCCGATTGGGTGTGATAGAGCAGCTCATCTTTGGGGATGGGTAACAGAGACAAACTTTGCAAAATATATGAAACATTTTGTCCTACACGATCGCTGCTCAAAGGAACGCTCTTGCTTCGTTCCGACTAATAACCACAGTTCATATCTGTCCATGAAGTTCCTGATTATTGTAAAGATATTGGCATCACTTTTGTATCTTTTCCGGCGCATTGTAGCCATAAGCTACAGCCTTTAGACAGAAATGTTTATGGACCTTTTAAAAAAGTTCGTGAACTCAGCATGTGACGCATGGGTTACCAATAATAAATGGCCTATGATATTTACGGCCAACTGTCTTGCCGCAGTGGTAACACCGGTTCCCGTCAGATCACGTAATTAAGCGCTGTCGCGCTGGGCTAGCACTTGGATGGGTGACCATTCGGTCTGCCGAGCGCTGTTGGCAAGCGGGCTGCACTCAGCCCTTGTGAGGCAAACTGAGGAGCTACTTGGCTGAGAGGTAGCGGCTCCGGTCTCGGAAACTGACATACGACTGGGAGAGCGGTGTGGTGACCACGTTCCGCTCCATATCCGCATCCGATGACGCCTGTGGGCCGACGATGACATGGCGGCCGGTGGGTTCCGTTGGGCCTTCGTGGCTTGTACGGGAGGAGAGTTATGATATTTACGACATCCCGTCTATAGTGCGAATAGCACTTCCAAATGCTGCAACTCCCAAGAACATAACCAGTGGATTCAAGCTCACTGGGATCAATTCCTTTAACAAAAATATTTTTACTGACAATGATATTATGCCTTCATGCACTTCAGATAGGCCAGATCCAAACACTGAAATCAGTCGAGCTGAGATAAACGCTACGCCCATGCCCACCTCTCAGGATATTCTGGCTATTCCTTCAACGTCCAAAGTAGGGTTACCATCAGAGGTAGAATGAAATTAACTAAATCAACTGCAGGAAGCCTAAAATGCAAGAAGAAACCGAGGTAAGATGACAATGATGAGGAAGATAAAGATTCACTGTGCCTAAGGTGTCTCAAGCCTTTTTCAAGCAGTGAGCCTGGAGCGCAATGGATTCAGTACACAAATTGCAAGCGTTGGGCTTATCAGAAGTGCGTGAAAATGAAATCCGTGGACTGTTTTATGTTATAGCTGTGCTGATCCTTTGAGTCTGGACTGGTTTGTATTAAGAAACTATAAAATCTAATAAGTTTAAGCTTTCCCTTTATCACAATAAAATGTTAAGCATGTAACTCAATACTCAACATGACTGTATGTTCATTAAAGTATGTTTCTTGATAACTATTAGTTTTATTTTCACTTCCTAAGGCTGTACTAGTTTAACTTATCAAAAGTCAACGTGCCCAAGCATCTGGCCCAATTCACCCTGAGATAGGGCAGAGTGGCCCACTTGACATGTGTACAGAAATTAATTTTGTTTTTAATTTTTTAACTCATATTTTCAAGTTTAATAATTGCCATACACATCCAATAAGACTGCTCTAAAATTTGACAATGATTTCATAAATTTAAATATGTAAAAAATTAATATAAAAATATGGCCAAAGTGCCCTAGTCTCCCTAATACTAAAAACTTCAACTACAGGAACCCTTTACCTACTGATGTATTCCCAGAATGTGATTTTTCACTCTGCAGCGGAGTGTGTAGTGATATGATTCTTTCAAAAAAAATGGCTCTGAGCACTATGGGACTTAACATCTTAGGTCATCAGACCCCTAGACCTTAGAACTACTTAAACCTAACTAACCTAAGGACATCACACACACCCATGCCCGAGGCAGGATTCGAACCTGCGACCGTAGCAATCGCGGGGTTCCGGACTGAAGCGCCTAGAACCGCACGGCCAACGCGGGCGGCTGATATGATTCTTGCTGGCAGATTAAAACTGTGTGCCAGACCTAGATTCAAACTCGGGACCTTTGCCTTTCGCGGGCAAGTTCTGCGAGGTTCGCAGAAGAGCTTCTGTGAAGTTTGGAAGGTACTGGCAGCATTGAAGGTTTGAGGACGGGTCGTGAGTCGTGCTTGGGTAGCTCAGATGACGCCGGCACGGCGTGTTCAGTCAGAGGGTTAGCTGCCCTCTCTAATCAGAGAACTGAGTTAACGAATCAACGGCGAACTGAAACGGGTGTCTTGCGACGTCTGCCCCGAGCAGTTGCAACGAACAAAATGAGATTAAAAAAAAATAGTAGAGCGCTAGCCTGCGAAAGGCAAAGGCCCCGAGTTCGAGTCTCGGTCGGGCACACAGTTTTAATATGCCACGATATTTTATTATACCAGATCGCAGACATTTCGTTACACCAAATCGTAGCTAAAATGACGCCTTTTCGAAATATCCTCAATTTCCTGACGTATTGAAAGAGCTTATACTCAGCCCACGTACTCTATAACAAAGAAAACCCACGAAACACGATGTTTAACGCCATCAATGTGGCGACTCCTAAGTTCTGCTGTGATGTAAAAAAACGATGTCGCATCGCACTGGGCACGTTCGTCTCCACGAGGCAAAGATCTGACACGCCAGAACCTTTGCTTGGAGTGGAACGCGAAATTCCAGGCTGCGACCTCATCGGCGCCTCGTCCACGAAGGTTTTCACGTGTCGGAAATTGACGGTTTAACTGCAGGTGATATCTACTCCTCTCGTCAGTGGCGAAGAATCCGCAGGAAGAAAAGAATTACAAGCTGCAAGCTGTGAGACGGCTGTGTTAGTGGTCGAGGGCCGTACAGCGAGCAGACGGATCGCGTTACGCGTGCGCTGCCTGCTGACTTCCAGATGCGCGCCGCGGCTGTTTGCCGCCACGAAACGCTTCCGCGAATCCTGCAGCGTCAGACGCTTCCGTGTTCTGACTGCGTACACAACCCGGGCACACAGAAGAGAAGCGCGCAGAGAACGAGGCAGGACATCCAGCGCTCCCCGCGGCACCACGCGGTACTAGAAGCCGCCATATTTTATGTCACAATCTTCGACCATAGATACTAGTAGTCTGGGCTTGCTGTGCAGAAGCTATAGGGCTGGGGTAGCTCCAACATAAACCACGTGACTGTTGGCAAAACGTGGCGGGATTTCAAATCTGCGGTCTGCCATCTTACGTTTGAATCGTATTTTACCCAGATTTCTCAATTGACTGCCAAACCCTTCCAACAAAAATTACTTCTTTATTTGCGAAAAATTATGTCAGAACTACATTTGACCTGCATTTGTTCACAGTACCATTTATAAATTCTAACAAATACATCGAACGCCCCTCTGGTGGGCAGCGGGACGAAATTACTATAAAGTATCAATTAAAGTAAAATGTCGTTAAAATTCTATTAAACAGTAAGAGTGGGTTCGTGTCAAAACTTTAAACATTGGATTCGCTGCGTTTTGAGCTCTAGTCACTTATAAAAGAAAATGGGATATGGGAATTATGTCAACTATAGGCGCCAAAGTTGTCTTTAGGAGCAGGTCCATTTTAGAGTATCAATTTTAGGTGCACTTCAAAGGTTCAGTTCCTACTATTTTTACAAAAGTTTAAACTATCAGTTAAAAAAAATGATATTTTAGATGAAAGGTGAGACTTTGAAGTTTCAGAAAATAATTTTGGAGCCTACATTTATTTAATAGTATTAGAAGGCAGAAAAAAATTCTCTTCGTGTGTCGACAGTAGGTGGTCTTACCTTATTATAATCTCACTTGTATCTACAAAAAGGCGCGTATGTGCAGATGGATTGAAGTTTTTCCGTTTCAGGGCCTGTATCCAAAGCTGCCTTCCGTTTTCATCCTTAGTGAACTTATGAGTAGGATCGAGAAACAGTTATAGTTACTTCTGTAACCGAATTATCACAGGTACTTTCCAAAATGTAATATGAGTCTGACTTTACAGGCATCGCTTTCAACACTTCAATTTACGTGATACTCTATTTCAAGTATAAAAAACATATAAAATCAGCAGATTTCAATAAACGCATCTGCACTATCATAGAAACACACGTGAAATGTAATGCCATTTCCCCCGACAAAACGCTGAGTACAGCCATAAGCGCAACACGAAACAACCATGTTTTGCCAACATTCACGTAACTTTAGCCCAGAGATATTGGAGCCACGAAAATGACGTCAGGGCCAGTCCATTATATTTATGGTCGAAGGTCACAATCCTCGTCGCTCTCTGCCTCGACAGCTGAACAACGTGAGTGCTGATGAAAACCATCAAAGCTGTTATTTCTAGGCACAGGAGGAAACCTTTTTTACTTTACGGATAATTTCGCTATTACTTCATGCGTTCCCAGGGCTATTTTTTTGCCTTCTCCGGTGTTCCTGTTTCGTTACGCGAGGAGCATTGCTTATCGGGACGCATGCGGACACCATGTGCTACCCGTGCTCCAAACCGCCGCGCATAAAAACGGGATTCTTCCGGGGCTCATACCTCAACTTCTGTTGGCGATAGGAAGGTACGGCCAACTATTTGGATAGTCCTTGGGCTATCGAGCATTTGTATACGCAAAAGAAGGATCATCTTTGTGCCACTATACTGCACTACAGGGTCAAAATATGAATATTACACACTTCGTTCTGCTTAAGCAGATGTAACCAACCGGTTCCTTCTCTGTGCATTTGATGTGGCCTACGGTGGGCTTTGAGAGCTTTATGGAAGCACCATTAGTTCGTGGGCAGTTACTTGGAAAACACCAAAAAACTTTTTTTTGCCTTCTTTTCGTACCAAAGCAGAGCCGCGGATTCTAAGAAGGCTACGCACAAGAGATGGCTGAAATGTTTACCATATGTTTCTAAAATCTCCATCTCGAACAACACTGAAAATTTCATGATATCAATATCTGTTTCCAAGGTACGGAGATTCAAATTATTCTTCTTTACGCAAGTAAAATCCGCTGTGAGGCGAAAACGTACTTTCTGAAGTGATGTAGCACAGGGAAATATGCTGTAGTGTCTCCACTATCATCAGAAGAGTTCTGGAACCGTTTGCAAAATGTTTGTGCACGTGAAAATTACTTGTGCGTTATTTAAATTTCACGGAAGTACACTATCAAAATTTTAGTGACCCATAAAATTCTTTTCATGTGAGTGATATGCCCTGCTATAGCAGAGAAAAGAAGAGAATCAAGGGGAAAATGCTCCTATTGGAGCAGGAAAATTGCGAGTATGTTCCTATTTACTTTGACTGAGAAGTTGATACCAGCTGCCTCATTCTACCTCCCTCGGCATCTTCAAAAATTTTGGCATGCAAACATATTCGCACTTTTTATGCTGAGAAAGGAGACACTGGCAGAGGGAAGGGACGAAAGCGTTATAAATACTGGAAGATACTAGATAGTGGTTGTGGTAAAGAAAGGGCGAAAGAAACAGTGGCAGTGTGAGAGAAAGAGAGGGATACAGTGGCAGTGGAACATAGTTGACAGTGACAGAACAGCGCTAGGAGAAGAGGGAAGGAGACAGTTCCTGTGGGAGAGGACTACAGAGAAGGAGAAAGTGGAAGAGGTGAGACTCAGCGATAAACGGAGACAGGGTGTTTGAGAATGAGATCGAGGAAGACAGAGATCGTAAGAGTGAGAGGAGACAGCAGCAGTGGGAAGGAATAAATGAGATAGCGGCAGAGAGAGAGAGAGAGAAAGAGGGAGACAGTGGCAGTTAAAGTAGACAGTAATAGTAGGCCAGAACGAAGGAAACTGTGACGGTGTGATAGGAGAGAGTGACAGAGAGACACAAAGAGAGAATGACACTGAGTTAGCGTCAATGAGTGAGTGAGCATGGGCAAGTGGGAGTGGATGGGTCTGAGCAACTTACAGGGGTGTGTATGTGGGGGGGGGGGGGGGGGGTTGTGAGAGTCAGAGATGAGCTGCATGTTAAAGAGAGCGCACGTATGTTCGCATGCCAAAATTTTTGGGAAAAATGTTTAAAGGTTCTGAGGAAGACAGAATGAGATAACTAGTACCCATCTTTACAGTCAAGAGCATATTCGCCTTTTTTGTGGTCCAATAGGAGCATTCGTTGCGCTCGGAATGTTAAAAAATAAGTGTCGCTTATATCGAAAGGTGGAAACACCCACCAAAACAAGTCGAGTAAATTTCAGTCAATTCTGTTCTCTCATTGCGCTGTAAATTTTGATTTTGTAATTTTTTTAACTGTTGTGTTAAAACTGCCTCGAACAACTAGTTAGAGAACCCACACGTAATGGATATATTTTAGACATTGGAGCTGCAGGCAGACGCATCGAGAAGGCTAGGAGCATATTTATGCTCAAAAAGCAGATAAGCATTTGTTAGCATCCTACTTAATGAATAGACATCATTAAGCTCCAATAAGACGGGCGTAAAGGCACTATGGCCATAGTTAAACTGATTATCAATTACCCTCAGGACTCGTCTGTGTCAAGTAGGTGGATTATGGATGAACATGGCCCACTGTGGATCAATAATAATAATAAAATTCGGAAAACGCTGAGGAAACAGAGATTGTAGCACTCTCGGCTCAAAAAAGGAATGTTGATAGTTGGTAGAAATACGTGCGTCCGTAAGAAGTTCACTGCGCGAAGCATACAACTTCCACTGTGATACCTTAGTGAAAGATATTGCCGAGAAAGCGAGAAAATTCTGGTCATACGTAAAACGACTAAGCGGATCCAAGGCTTCTATCCAGCATCTCGTCGTCCCGTCTGGCGTGGCAATAGAGGGCAGCAAAAGGAAAGCTGAGGTTTTATATTTCGCGTTTAAGAAATCATTCATGCAGGAGGACTGTACAAACACACCGTGGTTTGACTGTCGTACGGAAGACGTAGAAATAGACATCCGTGGCGAAGAGAAGAAAATCAAAGTGTTGAAAACAAATAAATCGCCAGGTCTAGATGGAATCACAATTAAGTTTTACAGGGAGTTCTTTGTTGCATTGGCTCCGTAAACAGCTTGGATTTATCCCGAATGTCTCGTCCAGTGCAAAGTTCCGTGCGACTGGGAAAAACGGCAGGTGAATCCCGCATACAGGGTGTTACAAAAAGGTACCGCCAAACTATCAGGAAACATTCCTCACACACAAAGAAAGAAAATATGTTATGTGGACATGAGTCCGGAAACGCTTACTTTCCGCCTTACAGCTCATTTTATTACTTCTCTTCAAATCACATTAATCATGGAATGGAAACATACAGCAACAGAACGTACCAGTGTGACTTCAAACACTTTGTTACAGGAAATGTTCAAAATGTCCTCCGTTAGCGAGGATACATGCGTCCACCCTCCGTCGCACGGAATCCCTGATGCGCTGATGCAGCCCTGGAGAATGGCGTATTGTATCATAGCCGTCCACAATACGAGCACGAAGAGTCTCTACATTTGGTACCGGCGTTGCGTAGACAAGAGCTTTCAAATGCCCCCATAAATGAGGGTTGAGGTCTGGAGAGCGTGGAGGCCATGGAATTTCTCCGCCTCTACCAATCCATAGCTAACACTTGGTTTAAGAATCATGAAAGAAGGTTGTATACATGGAAGACCCTGGAGATACTAAAAGGTATCAGATAGATTATATAATGGTAAGACAGAGATTTAGGAACCAGGTTTTAAATTGTAAGACATTTCCAGGGGCAGATGTGGACTCTGACCACAATCTATTGGTTATGACCTGTAGATTAAAACTGAAGAAACTGCAAAAAGGTGGGAATTTAAGGAGATGGGACCTGGATAAACTGACAGAACCAGAGGTTGTACAGAGTTTCAGGGAGAGCATAAGGGAACAATTGACAGGAATGGGGGAAAGAAATACAGTAGAAGAAGAATGGGTAGCTTTGACGGATGAAGTAGCGAAGGCAGCAGAGGATCAAGTAGGTAAAAAGACGAGGGCTAGTAGAAATCCTTGGGTAACAGAAGAAATATTGAATTTAATTGATGAAAGGAGAAAATATAAAAATGCAGTAAATGAAGCAGGCAAAAAGGAATACAAACGTCTCAAAAATGAGATCGACAGGAAGTGCAAAATGGCTAAGCAGGGATGGCTAGAGGACAAATGTAAGGATGTAGAGGCCTATCTCACTAGGGGTAAGATAGATACTGCCTACAGGAAAATTAAAGAGACCTTTGGAGATAAGAGAACGACTTGTATGAATACCAAAAGCTCAGATGGAAACCCAGTTCTAAGCAAAGAAGGGAAAGCAGAAAGGTGGAAGGAGTATATAGAGGATCTATACAAGGGCGATGTACTGGACGACAATATTATGGAAATGGAAGAGGATGTAGATGAAGATGAAATGGGAGATATGATACTGCGTGAAGAGTTTGACGGAACACTGAAAGACCTGAGTCGAAACAAGGCCCCCGGAGTAGACAACATTCCATTGGAACTACTGACGGCCTTGGGAGAGCCAGTCCTGACAAAACTCTACCATCTGGTGAGCAAGATGTATGAAACAGGCGAAATACCCTCAAACTTCAAGAAGAATATAATAATTCCAATCCCAAAGAAAGCAGGTGTTGACAGATGTGAAAATTACCGAACTATCAGTTTAATAAGTCACAGCTGCAAAATACTAACACGAATACTTCACAGACGAATGGAAAAACTAGTAGAAGCCAACCTCGGGGAAGATCAGTTTGGACCTTACGACTTATCTTAGAAGAAAGATTAAGGAAAGGCAAACCTACGTTTCTAGCATTTGTAGACTTAGAGAAAGCTTTTGCAATGTTGACTGGAATACTCTCTTTCAAATTCTAAAGGTGGCAGGGGTAAAATACAAGGAGCGAAAGGCTATTTACAATTTGAACAGAAACCAGATGGCAGTTATAAGAGTCGAGGGACATGAAAGGGAAGCAGTGGTTGGGAAGGGAGTAAGACAGGGTTGTAGCCTCTCCCCGATGTTGTTCAATCTGTATATTGAGCAAGCAGTAAAGGAAACAAAAGAAAAATTCGGAGTAGGTATTAAAATCCATGGAGAAGAAATAAAAACTTTGAGGTTCGCCGATGACATTGTAATTCTGTCAGAGACAGCAAAGGACTTGGAAGAGCAGTTGAATGGAATGGA
This sequence comes from Schistocerca americana, assembly GCF_021461395.2. Taxonomy (NCBI): domain Eukaryota; kingdom Metazoa; phylum Arthropoda; class Insecta; order Orthoptera; family Acrididae; genus Schistocerca; species Schistocerca americana. Next base: position 203,436,747 of record NC_060127.1, read on the forward strand.
CAGTGTCTTGAAAGGAGGATATAAGATGAACATCAACAAAAGCAAAACAAGGATAATGGAATGTAGTCTAATTAAGTTTTGCTATTTGGGGAGCAAAATGACTGATGATGGTCGAAGTAGAGAGGATATAAAATGTAGACTGGCAATGGCAAGGAAAGCGTTTCTGAAGAAGAGAAATTTGTTAACATCGAGCATAGATTTAAGTGTTAGGAAGTCGTTTCTGAAAGTATTTGTATGGAGTGTAGCCAAGTATGGAAGTGAAACATGGACGATAAATAGTGTAGACAAGAAGAGAATAGAAGCTTTGGAAATGTGGTGCTTCAGAAGAATGCTGAAGATTAGATGGGTAGATCAAGTAACTAATGAGGAGGTATTGAACAGAATTGGGGAGAAGAGCAGCTTGTGGCAGAACTTGACTAGAAGAAGAGATCGGTTGGTAGGACATGTTCTGAGGCATCAAGGGATCACCAATTTAGTATTGAAGGGCAGCGTGGAGGGTAAAAATCGTAGAGGAAGACCAAGAGATGAATACACTAAGCAGATTCAGAAGGATGTAGGTTGCGGTAGGTACTGGGGGGATGAAAAAGCTTGCACAGGATAGAGTAGCATGGAGAGCTGCATCAAACCAGTCTCAGGACTGAAGACCACAACAACAACAACTACCAATCAATCGGTCACCGAATCTGTTGTTGAGAACCGTACGAACACTTCGACTGAAATGTGCAGGAGCTCCATCGTGCATGAACCACATGTTGTGTCGTACTTGTAAAGGCACATGTTCTAGCAGCACAGGTAGAGTATCCCGTATGAAATCATGATAACGTGCTCGATTGAGCGTAGGTGGAACGAAACTAAAATGAGCTCTAACATGGAAATTAAGCGTTTCCGGACACATGTCCACATAACATCTTTTCTTTATTTTTGTGTGAGGAATGTTTCCTGGATGTCTGGCCGTACCTTTTTGTAACACCCTGTATAGGAACGATAAAAGAAAGGATGCGCAAAATTATACCCAAGCACCTTTATCATCCGTTTTATGTAGAATTATTGGACGCATTCAGAGGTGAATGTAATAAATTTTCTTGAGAGAGAAATTTTCTGTCCACAAATAAGCACGGATTTAGAGAGCATCGCTCGTGCGAAACTCAGATTGCCCTTCTCTTACTTGACATCCTTCAGTCCATGGATGGAAGGCAATACCCAGGCCCCACATTCGTGTATTGCCGGAAAGCGTTTGATATGGTACCCCACTGTAGACAGTCGTCGATGGTAAGAGCAAACGGTTTAGGTTGCCAGATGTGTGAGCGGCTCAAGTAACACAGCCCAGTACGTTGTCCTCCGCGGCGGATGTTGATCAGAGACAAGGCATCGCCAAGAGCGCCCCAGGACACTGTGTCAGGAGCGCTCTTATTGTCTATACACATCAGTGATCTGACGAAGAGGGTGAGCAGCAATTTACGGCGGTTTGTTGATGACGTTTTGGTGTACCGATAGGTGTAGTCTTTGAGTGACTGTAGGGGTGTAGAAGATGACGTAGACAGAATTTGTAGCTGCTGTGACCGACGGCAGCTTGCTGTGACTTTAAGTTAATGTGGATGAGTAAGAAAACAAACTCGTAATGTTCGGATACAGCATCAGTAGCGTGCTGCTTGAGATAGTCTCGTCGTTTAAACATCTGGGCGTGACGTTGCAAAGTGATATGAAGTGGAATCGGCACGTCAGGTTGGTGGTAGTGAAGGCGAATGCTCCACTTTGTTTTATTGGGAGAATTTTGGGAAACTGTAGGTCCGTAAAGGAGACGGCGTATACAAGGCTAATGTGACCCATTCTTTAGTACTGTTCGGGTGTTTGGGATCCCTAGTAGGTCAGATGACATCGAAGCGATTCAGTGGCGTGCTGCTAGAATTGTTACCAGTAGGTTCTCTATCAGCGTGCAAATATTATGGAGACGCTTCCGGAACTCAAATGGGAATCTCCGGAGCGAAGGAGACGAAGATTATTGAGAAAATTTAGAGATACGGCATTTGAGGCTGTCTGTGGAAAGATTCTACTGCCGCCAACAGACATTTCGATTAAAGACCACACACCGCTGTACAACATACGGTGGCTTACGGAGTATGTATGTAGATGCAGAAGACGTGGACTGGCGGACGGCTCGGTGATATCACACGAGGAAATGGAGAGACTAAGAGGAAAGAGAGAGGAGCGTGGAGAACGAGAATGTCCGACAATCGATCTAAAGATTGTCAAGTAAGTGATACAGGTGTGGTTAGCCAAAGGAACCGGATGGCAAATACTAGTGCACTCTTTTGTTCAGGTCTCAATGCCAGATACCTGTGTGCTTGATTAGATGTCAGTCTTGGGCGTACAACACGTTTTGCTTCTATTTAAACTTGGCCTCTTCACCCGCTCGTATACTGCAAGGAGCAGTGCGCTAGCTTGCGAAAGAGTAGGCAAAGCAGTCGGCGTCCGGGCCACACTTTCGAGCTTCAACGTCGAGCGTGCCGAGTTCAACGCGCAGCTGAACGATCGCAACGATGCGACTTCTACATACGGCACGTGTGCCCCAACATGGTATGCGTGATCGCAGCGCGCTCCAGCGGCAGTTATCGACAATATCAGGCTCGCAGATCACACAGTCCAGTGTTTGCGAGTTGGACGAGCGTGAAATTCTTACTTCAGCTCTATTAAAATGCACATTTTTCTCCCTTGCGCTTATGCTACTCACGTTGTTCTGTCTCTAGAATCCATAAATAAAAACATCAATACCCATGAACATTTTATAAGGCAACAAGGAATGTACTATGTCAGGTCAAGAAGAATATTGGGTTTGTACACTGAAGAGCCAAAGAAACTGGCACACCTGCCTAATATCGTGTAGGGCTCTAGCGTGCACGCTGAAGTGCCGGAAGACAACGTGGCATGGACTCTACTAATGTCTTAAGCAGTGCTGGTGCAAACTGACACCATGAATCCTGCAGGGCTGTCCATAAATCCGCAAGAGTACGACGGGGTGGCGATCTCTTCTGAACAGCACGTTGCAAGGTATCCCGGATATGATCAATAATGTTCATGCTTGGGGTGGCCAACGGAAGTGTAAGAGGGCTGGAGTCACTCTGTAGCAATTCAGGACGCGTGGGGTGTCGCATTGTCGTGCTGGAATTGCCCAAATCCGTCGGAATGCAGAATGGACGTCAATGGATGCAGGTGATCAGAAGAGATGCTGACGTACGTGTCACCTGTCAAGAGTCGTATCTAGACGTATAAGGACTCCATATCACTCCAGCTGCACACGCCCCACACCATTACAGAGCCTCCATCAGTTTGAACAGTCCCCTGCTGAGATGCAGGGTCCACGGATTCATAAGGTTGTCTCCATACCCGTACACGTCCATCCGCTCGATACAACCTGAAACGAGACTCGTCCGACCAGGCAACATGTTTACAGTAATCAACAGTCCAATGTCTGTGTTTACGGGTGCAGGCGAGACGTAAAGTTTTGTGTTGAGCAGTCATCAAAGGTGCACGACTGGCACTTCAGCTCCGAAAGCCCATATCGATGATGTTTCGTTGAATGTTTCACACGTTGACACTAGTTGATGGCCCAGCATTGAACTGCAGCCATTTGCCGATGGGTTGCACTTCTGTCACGTTGACAACTATCTTCAGTCGTGGTTGGTCCCGTCCTTGCAGGATCTTTTTCCGGCCGCAGCAATGTCGGAGATTTGATGTTTTACCGGATTTCTGATATTCATGGGTCGCTCGTGAAATGATCATGCGGTGGTCTAGCGGTTCTAGGCGCTCAGTCCGGAGCCGCGCGACTGCTACGGTCGCAGGTTCGAATCCTGCCTCGGGCATGGATGTGTGTGATGTCCTTAGGTTAGTTAGGTTTAAGTAGTTCTAAGTTCTAGGGGACTGATGACCATAGATGTTAAGCCCATAGTGCTCAGAGCCATTTGAACCATTTTTTTGAAATGGTCGTACGGGAAAATCCCCACTTCATCGCTACCTCGGAGATGCTGTGTCCCATCGCTCGTACGCCAATTAAATGGTGATCTGCGAAGATATGCAAATATTTTAATCTGTTATTCTACAAGTAAAACTAAACAAAAAAGTTCATATAAATATAGGTCCGCAAATGTTTAGTAACGGAATTACGGCTAATAATAGCTTTTGCCTGAAATTTAGCAACTTCACTAATATAAAGCCATCGCAAAAGTGTATGAGGTTAAACTAAAGCACGATTTCCATTTAATTTGTTCTTACTGGTCTTCTGAATCTAATAAAACATGTCGCAGAAGTGTTTCTGCAGTAGTTTTCCAGACCCTCCAGAGAAGCAAAGATTATTACACAGCTAAATTTATTTACTTTCCATTCTTCTTCTTCATGTGCCGTCTCCTCTAAGAAGGTTGGCTGTCATCATGGCAATTTCTGATCTTGATTTGGCTGATCTAAGGAGTTCTGACGTTGAACAGTTGTACCAATTTTTTAAATTGTCAATCCAGGATGTCCGTCTTCTACCCCTCGTTCTCTTCCCACAAATTTTCCCTTCTAGTATTATTTGTAATATTTTGTAATTTACTCCCCTAATAACATGGCCTAAATATTGTAGCTTCCTTACTTTAATAGTTTTAATTAATTCTTTTTCCTTTCCCATTCTTCTTAGGACATCTTGATTAGTAATCCTCGACACCCAACTAATTCTAAGTATTCTTCTATATGCCCACATTTCAAAAGCTTCTAAACTGTTCATGTCCTTCTTTTTCAATGTCCACGCTTCCATTCCGTATAATAATTTTGAGAATACATAGCATCTTAGCAACCTCATTTTTGTGTTTAAACAAATGTCTCTCGAACAGAATGCACTTTTCATCTTATTAAAGATACTTCTGGCCTGTCCTATTCTCGATTTAATTTCTTCTGAGCTTTCAATCTCCTCATTTACAATTGTTCCGAGATATTTAAATTTACGTACTTGATCGACTCTTTCCCTATTGATTGTAAGATTTTCTTGTTGGTGTGTTTTAGATATCACCATGAACTTAGTCTTGCTTACGTTAAGAGTCAAGCCAAATTCTTCACTTTTTTCTGTGACTTTGTCAAGAAGTAATTGTAGATCTTTGAGGTTTCCAGCTAGTAGTGCAGTGTCATCAGCAAACCTAACATTGTTAATGTTTAGCCCATTCACTTTAATGCCAGCTATTTCATCTGACAGAGCTGCCTGGATTATGTCTTCTGAATACATATTAAACAATAAGGGTGAGAGAACGCAACCTTGTCTCACACCCCTCTTTATTTCTATATCATTCGATAACTCATTTTCTACCTTCACAGTTGCGGTTTGATTGTAGTAGAGGTTATATATAATGCGGATGTCTTTCTTATCAAGTGTTTTCTTTTCTAACAATTCTATGAGATGATCATGACGAACTTTGTCAAATGTTTTATTATAATCCAGGAAGCACACATATAGTGGCTGGTTAACCTCCATACATCGTTGCGCTAATATGTTAAAAGCAAACAATGCTTCTCTTGTACCGAGGGAACTTCTAAAACCGAATTGTGTTTCACTTATACCTTCTTCTACTTTTTTGTATATTCGTTGGTGTATAACTTTTAGAAATATCTTTAAGGTGTGACTCATTAAGCTTATTGTACGGTGATCATTACAAGTTTTGGCATTAGCCTTTTTGGGTAATGTAACAAAGGTAGATGTCAACCAATCCCTAGGAATAATTCCCGAATTATAAATATCATTAAACAATTGTACAAATATATCTATATGGTCTATTCCTATGAGTTTCAGGATGTCATTTGGTATCTTATCCGGTCCAGGGGCTTTTCCTGTCTTTGATTTGTTGATAACATGTAATATTTCTTCTTTCGATATGCTTGGTCCTCGTTCTCCGATCATGTTATCATAAAATTTTTGATCTTTTCTTGTATCTTCAAGTAGTTCTTTGACGTATTCTGTCCACCTGTCCAGTTTACCTTTAACATCAGGAATTATTTTGTCATTTTTATCTAACAATAAACTTGTACTTTTCTTTTTATTAAGTCCAGCTAAATCTTTAACTTTTTTGTGTAAGTTGAAACTATCATGTTTTGTTTCATAACTCTCAATTTCAGAGCATTGTTCCTTGTACCATTCTTCTTTTGCTCGCCGTGTTTCTTTTCGTATTTCTGCATGTAATCTTTTATACTCACTTTCATCTCTATTTTTAAGTATTCTTCTTTGTTCCATCAATTGTAATATCTTCTCTGTCATCCACTTCTTTTTCATGTTGTCGTGTTTGGTCGCCATTGTGTTTTTACATGCATTATTTAATGTATCTTTTATAAGTTCCCATTTGCCATCAATGTCTTCTGTTTGATTATTCTTTATCCTAACTAATTCCTTATTAATCTCTTCAGAAGTCTTTTGTTTAGTCAAGGGGTCTCTTAGAATAGTTGTATTTATATAGTCCTTCTTTTGTTTCTTTTGTATGGCTTTCAGTTTCACATGGAACTTTGCTACTAAAAGGTTATGATCAGAAAATATATCAGCTCCTGGATATGTTTTCACACCATGAATAAAATTTTTGTACCTCTTGTTTATAAGTATGAAATCAATTTGATTTCTGCAAACTTCTTCATTACACTCTTGGTGATTTCCAAGTATAAAGTCTTCGTTTAGGGAGTTTAAAAAATGTGTTTGTAATAGACAGATTGTTTTCCTGGCAAAATTGTGACAGCAAATCTCCTCTTTCATTTCTTGTTCCTAAACCAAAAGGTCCAATAAGACCACCTTCACTTCCTTCACCTATTTTGGCATTAAAATCTCCCATGATGATAATAATGTCTCTGCTTTTTGAGGTTCCTATTGCTTGTGTTAATTCTTCATAAAATTTTCCTATTTCTTCTTGGTCTTTGTCAGCTGTTGGAGCATAGATTTGGATTAAATTAATATTTGTTTGTTTCGTTTGTAAATGTAGACTGATTACTCTATCTGAGATTGGTAAAATGCTTTTGACAGATTTCCTAGCATACTCATCTAAAATTATTCCTACCCCATTCCTGTGCTGGCTATCAGAATTTCCCGAGTAATATACTTTCATGTTGTCAATGGTCATTTCTCCTGAGTCAGGCCATCTTGTTTCACTTACACCCAAAATGTTAATTTTTAGGCGTTTCATTTCTTGTATAACATTATTTACTTTGCCTGGTTGGTATAATGATCTTACATTCCAAGTTGCTATTGTTGCATTATTTTTGTATTTACTTGTGGCATTGTTCAAGGCTCTCCCCCCCGGAGATCCGAGTGGGGGAGTTGAAACTCCGGATAATTTGACATTGAACCCTGCTATGATGAGTTTTCCTGGGGATATCCATTGGATCTTTAATGCTGTGGTTTCCCGTTGCCTTCAGCATCCTATGCCGTTGACCACCCTTGGTGATTCTTCCGTCTTTAGGAGTGATTTCTCACTCCAAGGACAAGAGGGTGCCCTTGCTCTACCAGCTCATCCGCCCTCTAGAAGGTCGTTGGCTTAGTAGAGGGTTCTCCTTATCCCGGGAGAAACTCGGTCGCCAGAGCCTCGTTAGCGTAGCAGGGGATACCACGTGCCGGAGAGGTTGACATTTGTGTGGGAGAGGCTATTGGTGACGCATCCCACACCTTACCCCCACATTAAGAACGTAGTAATACAGGGTTATTACAAATGATTGAAGCGATTTCACAGCTCTACAATAACTTTATTATTTGAGATATTTTCACAATGCTTTGCACACACATACAAAAACTCAAAAAGTTTTTTTAGGCATTCACAAATGTTCGATATGTGCCCTTTTAGTGATTTGGCAGACATCAAGCCGATAATCAAATTCCTCCCACACTCGGCGCAGCATGTCCCCATCAATGAGTTCGAAAGCATCGTTGATGCGAGCTCGTAGTTCTGGCACGTTTCTTGGTAGAGGAGGTTTAAACACTGAATCTTTCACATAACCCCACAGAAAGAAATCGCATGGGGTTAAGTCGGGAGAGCGTGGAGGCCATGACATGAATTGCCGATCATGATCTCCACCACGACCGATCCATCGGTTTTCCAATCTCCTGTTTAAGAAATGCCGAACATCATGATGGAAGTGCGGTGGAGCACCATCCTGTTGAAAGATGAAGTCGGCGCTGTCGGTCTCCAGTTGTGGCATGAGCCAATTTTCCAGCATGTCCAGATACACGTGTCCTGTAACGTTTTTTTCGCAGAAGAAAAAGAGTCCGTAAACTTTAAACCGTGAGATTGCACAAAACACGTTAACTTTTGGTGAATTGCGAATTTGCTGCACAAATGCGTGAGGATTCTCTACCACCCAGATTCGCACATTGTGACTGTTCACTTCACCATTAAGAAAAAATGTTGCTTCATCACTGAAAACAAGTTTCGCACTGAATGCATCCTCTTTCATAGGCTGTTGCAACCGCGCCGAAAATTCAAAGCGTTTGACTTTGTCATCGGGTGTCAGGGCTTGTAGCAATTGTAAACGGTAAGGCTTCTGCTTTAGCATTTTCCGTAAGATTTTCCAAACCGTCGGCTGTGGTACGTTTAGCTGGCTGCTTGATTTTTTTATTCGTCGACTTCCGCGAGCTACGCGTGAAACTTGCCCGCACGCGTTCAACTGTTTCTTCGCTCACTGCAGGCCGACCCGTTGATTTCCCCTTACAGAGGCATCCAGAAGCTTTAAACTGCGAATAACATCGCCGAATGGAGTTAGCAGTTGGTGGATCTTTGTTGAACTTCGTCCTGAAGTGTCGTTGCACTGTTATGACTGACTGATGTGAGTGCATTTCAAGCACGACATACGCTTTCTCGGCTCCTGAGCCATTTTGTCTCACTGCGCTCTCGAGCGCTCTGGCGGCAGAAACCTGAAGTGCGGCTTCAGCCGAACAAAACTTTATGAGTTTTTCTACGTATCTGTAGTGTGTCGTGACCGTATGTCAATGAATGGAGCTACAGTGAATTTATGAAATCGCTTCAATCATTTGTAATAGTCCTGTATTTATGTCACTGTTGGCTACCTTCAGTGAGTTGTTTCAGTCGTTTCCTAACCTCGAAACGCGTTAGTTTTCTGTATTGTTCAGTGAAAGAACATAATAGCAACAGTGTATTAAGCTTTGTTTTTTTCGGTTTAACATGAATTCACGTGTACTATAGTATTAATAATAGCAGATTATCTGACACAGTCATACAGTTTGTGTTAACGTTATTAATATCATCTTTCCAAAATTAAATTCTCTACAACTTCTGTTGAAAACTTCGTGCAATGGTCGCTACTTTAAAAAACAAATTGGTCAAGTGGTTAATAAATTAAAAATTTTACGAAATTACGCCATTGGTTCTGTGGATGTTCTGGAAAACTGCTGCAGATACAGGTGTGGGGCACGTTTTATTAGATTCACCACACCAATAACAACAAAATAAATGGAAATCATGCTTTACTTTAACCTCATACACTTTTGCGATTGCTTCATATTAGGGAAGTTTCTAATTTCAGGCAAAATCTTTTATTAGCCGTAACTTCGCAACTAAACATTTGCGGACCTATGTTCATGCGAACTTTTTTCCTTAGTTTTACTTGTAGAATAACATATTAAAATATTTGCATATCTTCGCAAATCACCCTGTACGACACCACGTTCAAACTCACTTAAATTTTGATAACCTGCCGTTGCAGCTGCAGTAACTGATCTGACAACCGCGCCACAATAAGTCTTCATCATCATCATCAGTTATCTGCTATATTAGCAGGTCCTTTGCCTCTCCATTTTCTGAGATCCATTGCTTCCTTCTTAAGGCTGCCGTATGTTGTAAGTCTTCATATAACATAAAAATTATTTCAGCATCGTCACTTCCTAGTAAAATCATAACGTCAATCTTGCTTGATCACTGTTCCAATTCAGCAGCAGAATCTTTGTGTGTTAAATACAAAACTTAAAACAAGAAAGTGCAGAAATATTAACTGCAAGTAGTGCAAGCAGATTAAGACAATCGAACAAACTCACTCAGGAAGACTGCACTCATATTTACAGAACATCGATTATTTGGCAATATACTTCAATTTAATAAGGAAGTATGAGAATCCTATTTGAAAACGAGACGGTTAGTAAACATTATTTGAAACGAATAAGAAGCGAGCCAGCCACCCAGCATCCGACAGCGTACTATTCCACAACACAATCACTATGCTACCCCGAACACAAACGATCTGGGACCATACTTCGCATCCTACCATCTCCGAAAGCAGATATGTTATTGACTGGTTTTGAATTATAAGGAACTGTACCAAGAACAATACGTATTTGATGACGATGATGGTTTGGTTTGTCGGGCGCTCAACTGCGCGGCCATCGGCACCCGTAAAAAGTCCCAATTTTCACACAGTCCAAATTTTTTCACACTCCAATCGAGTCACTGTCACGAATGATGATGATGATGATGATGATGATGATGTTTGGTTTGTGGAGCGCTCAAGTGCGCGGTTATCAGTGCCCGTACAGATTGCCAACCTTTGCTCAGTCCAATATCGCCACTTTCAGGAATGACGATGAAATGATGAGGACAACTCAAACACGCAGTCATCTCGAGGCCGTGGTGAAGAGAGACGTGTGACGTAAATGTACTCCTTCAGTCTCATTGGCCTACATTCAAACGCTCGTCCAGAATATCTGAAATGCTGGACATTGCTCCGCCACGTTTGGAAAGACTCCCCAACGTGCTATTTGCACGATAAGACGTGAGAGCATCGGCGCGCTAAGCGCTGAACGTTCCAACGCGCGGTCCGTGTTTGGCACACCAGGATCGAAACTGCGCGCCGGATTATCGATCATGGCTGGAGCACCTGCCGCAGGCTAAGACTGGGAAAAAACAAGCGGCTAAAACCGATGCCGATATTTTAGTTCTAAATAACCGGTATATTTCGGTTATAAGAGGTGTTTTTTTTTTATTTTTTACTAGTCACCGAGTAAAAAACCAAAATATCAATTAGCCATAGCAGCAGTGCTAAAATTTTTCGGTTTTAAATAAATGATTAAAAAAGGAGTAATTTTTATTACTAAAATCTGCAGTGGTTTGAAGTACTGCGTTATCTTTGAATATGGGGAAAACGATCAGTGCTGTTTTAGTCAGCAAGACTTGCCCGCACATGGTCTATACAGTGGCTCCTCTCTGCCTTCTCTGGACATACACAGCATTGCAGAATGGCACCAAGTCTAGTCTGAAAATATTTTTGCGGTGTGAGGCAGCAATGAAGTACAATGCTTCATTTGCTTCGAAGTATTCAAGATTTGTCTACCATTCACATGAAACAATAAAAGAGGAAGGAAATTATACTACCAGTAACATATTACAAAATTAACAAAAATTAACCCATAGTATACAGCAGAAATATAGAGTAGCTGACCTGCTGTTTGTGTCAAAGTAATATGCCTATCTGCTTATAGTTCTTCAAAACGAACAAATAAAAGTGAAAAACAGAGTTCTTCAACCTCAGTTTTCACCCTTTACCACTGACTATTCGTAATGCCCACATAGTGGTGAGATCCCCGATGACAGCATGGTTTCTGAGCACAGTTTCAAAATGTTGGAATCAACAGGAGAATACTGGCGATTTTTTGTTTTTAGTAATATTGAACCACTTACCACTTTTCGAGAAAGGGTGGACGGACAAAGCTTTTTAATTTTCCCTGTTTAACTAAATAATTTGATTCTACAGACTTCGAGAGTCGAAATTTTTCAATGTTCGTTCGATTTCTACGTTTACCACAAGAGGGAATAGGAATAAAAAAACCGAAAATCTGTTATTTCAGAAACCAGTTAATTTGGGCGGTTTTACCAATCAGGTTATACTGGCGTGAAAAAAAGGATGTAATCCGAAACCGGTTATTTCAGCGATAACCGCCATTCGTACCGAGACTGGGATTGGTTTTTAGGCAGTTTCCCACGTTCGTTTAGGCAAATACTGCGCTGGTCCCCAAATTCCTCCCCAGAGTATACGATACACAAACAGGTAAAAATGCGGTCACACATAGAACAGAGTGTACAGGATTGACAGAGAGGAGTCGCAAAGCACTTTCCTCCCATAGATTACCTTGACGGCCGAGGGCACCTGGCCGCCAAGTCATACCGTACAAATTTGTCACATCTCGAGCACAACGGAGCCCGTACTACAAGGCATTGAAGCTAAGCAGAAGGAGAAAAAGAAACAATTTAAGTTGGGACTCTATCTCTTGTTACGACTTTGGTACGATCATGTCCTGCTCGCCATTCATCTTAATTGACGCAACAAGTGTCTGCTTCCTCGAGCCGGAATCTCTTCCCTGTGCTCCACTTGTTTCGGAGAACTGCTGGATTGGCTAGGGGCTACACGCAATGTCGCAACATTAGTGGACATTGAGTTTTACCCTCATGCGGTAGGAGTATGTGAGGACTGAGAATTCAGATGCGCAGGAAAGAATTTTCGTCGTCAATGTACATTACCTACAGGTTTACGTGATTTTGGTACAACCTGCCCGAAAGCGCTCTGATATTTTCAGTGCCATTACATCGCTAGGACAGGCACATCCCGTGGCAAAGTATCGCGGATTTTGAACACACATCTTATAGTCTTCTTAGAAATTGGAATGATCGTGGACTAAAACATTGAAGAGCTGGGTTGTTTGGGGAAGAAGACCAGACAGCGAGTCATCGGTCTCTTCGGATTAGGGAAGGATGGGAAAGGAAGTCGGCCGTGCCCTTTGAAAGGAACCATCCCCACATTTGCCTGGAGCGATTTAGGGAAATCACGAAAAACCTAAATCAGGATGGCCGGACGCGGGATTGAACCGTCGTCCTCTCAAATGTGAAACATCGAAGAGATAAGTGCAATGGTGTTCCGCTGGTTTGCGACAGGTGACACAACTTGGACTCCGCTGATCTTTTGGTGATGTAGAAGCACGGACGTAGCCAAAAGGAGGGGGGGGGGGGGGGGAGGCGTCCTGAGGGTCCGGACGCCCCTCCTCCCACTCACCTAAATCAAATTATACACTACCTAATTGCCGTTGTAAGTAGGCTGTTTAGGTTTTTTTATTGGTAACGCCACCTCTGTATGAAAATCACTGGCTGTGCTGTGGGCAGTCTGTGTCTGCTTTGCATTGTTGTAATACTCGCCATTGTAGTGTTAGGCAGCGGCAGCTGGCTGTGAACAGCGCGTAGCGTTGCGCAGTTGGAGGTGAGCCGCCAGCAGTGGTGGATGTGGGGGGAGAGATGGCGGAGTTTTGAAATTTGTCATGAACTGCTATATTTATATATGATGATATCAAGGTAAATACATTGTTTGTTCTCTATTAATATCTTTCATTTGCTAACTATCCCTATCAGTAGTTAGTGCCTTCCATAGTTTGAATCTTTTATTTAGCTGGCAGTAGTGGCGCTCGCTGTATTGCAGTAGCTTGAGCAGCGAAGATTTTTGTGAGGTAAGTGATTTGTGAAAGGTATAGTTTAATGTTAGTCAGGGCCATTCTTTTGTAGGGAATTTTGAAAGTCAGATTGCGTTGCGCTAACAAAATATTGTGTGTCAGTTTAAGCAGTCATGTAGAATTGTTCAAAGGGGACGTTTCACCGTGTAATATTAAAAGTTTGGAACTAGCATAACATGTGAACATTGTTGTACCAAGGAGACGTGACTGTAACGATTGACCTCGGCGTCATAAGCGCAGTCGCTTAGCTTATCCCATACATATTCCTGCCCTATGAATTCTACATAAGCATCATTCTACTTGAGTGAAATCTGTACACAGATAATGTCTTCCATAGGTATTTTGACTGTCTCAATTAACTAGCAGTGAATCTCGTAGGGAGTTGGCTCAACGTGCCTACGACATTTCAAACCATTTACAACGACGTTTCAAACCATTTATAATACAGAATACAAATTACTGATGCGGGCTATAAACTATGATCGATACTCACAAAGTTGCACTCTCCCGACTGCTTGCCCCAAGTCCCATGCAAGTGCGGCAGCCAGATGACAAACTGTGAAACAAAACAACTGCATTAAATTGCATATAAATTTGGAAATTCACAGCATGTGGTAGCAAGGCGTATTTCCAAATTTTGCCTGTCTTCAAACTCAAATTTATATTTGTACGAGTAGCAAAGATCATTTTTCCTGTTTTATAGAAGATATCAATAAAAACCCAATGATGATACTGAAATTGCAGCGAAACATATATCAGGGGAGTAAAAAGAAAAACTGTGTTTTACTCAACGCGGAGGCTCTCAAAAAAAAAAAAAAGACAGAAATAAGAAACTACCAGGAGAAAGTTATTTGAAAGGAGGCGACCTCCGCGTAATATACAAGATGGCGCGTACGGAACTCTGGAGATGGAATTAATTTGCTGAATCGACGACATATTTGCAAAAATTGAACATTTCCTTGCTTTATTTCATCAGTTCTCTGACAAACTGAGGTGAAAAAAGTTTCCGGTACCGGGAATCGAACCCGGGCCTGCTGGGTGAGAGCCAGCTATCCTAACCACTAGACCATACCGGACGTTAAGGAATACGTTTGCATATCTGTATTAGTAGCTAAAGCAATACAGCTTAGTCTGTATCAGAAAATATTGTTTCATTGATCTTAATGATTTTTTATTCCTATTAGTAGTCATGTTTCCATGTGCACTACGGAAACTCATACCCAGCTCACTCCTACTTGACCCCGATAATGAAAGATCTGCGGGGACATCATTACGCTTCTGTTGAAGACGTTGAGAGAACTGTGAGACTGTGGTTGCGGAGACAGTGTCGACTTCTTCCGTGACGGCTTCTGAAAACTTGTTCATCGTTGGCAGAAATGTGTCCAATTGGCTGGTGATTATGTGGAAAAGTGAATATTGGTAATTAAAGATCACATTGTAAAGATTATTTCTGCGTTTGATTCATTAAAATATTGCTATCCAAACCCAGTTAACGAAGGTGGAGGCATTACTATTCATTCAACCCTGGCTTATTGAGATTCCCATTCATTTTTAAAGGTTTGTAACGATACGTCGCTAGCTGCCTCTTTTCGTGCAAGTCGTCACTGGACCTGTGAACGTCGTTCGTACCACGAACAAGTAACGAAGCGAGAACAGCACTGACACCACGGTACTGCCGAACTGAAGCGAGTTGTGCCGACCGACAAAATGCCACACCGCCTTGCTAAATGAAACGTCAGCACTACACCGCGTATATCCGGGAAGGATCGAGCACAGCTGAGAGAGGCCGGGCTTCGCCGCCCGCACATCCGGCTCGCGTGCGGTTTGGAACATAGTAGCCATCTTAACTCCGCTGACCATCCAAAGACGTTGTCACAGTATAGAGTAACACTCCTTTTACAACATCTTTGCATTGTTTTTCCACATAAGACAATAACATACACACTTTACAAAAAAGTTCTATTAAGACTGAGCTGACGAGGCTTTTTGCTGCTTGTATTTATAACCTCGTCAAAGAACTACTAAGCAGAGATGTGGTTTATAAGTCAGGCATCCATTTGTTATCGTAATTTGTGCAAAAAAGTTATTAATTTCCATCGAGTGACATAATTTAACAGGTCATTAAAATGACAGATTTGTCAACTTTTCAGAACAATTCTTTGTTGCAAAAAGGCCGTTTTTCCAAGGTACATCTATTGACTTCTCTCATTTGCACACATAAGTAAATAACGTGATTTATTAAAAATTACAGTGGTTCTCGTTTAAAATAGATGTCTCTACGTGAATAGCGAGTGAAAACAGTCCTAGTGAATAAATAAGTTTCACTGGGTAATTTTTATTTAAGGAGATCCAAAATACGTAAGTTGACCAATATGATTCGTGCTTCATATTAATTATTTCAGTTGAGTATAGTGTTTTTACATAAAGACATCTGCTGTATCAGCGTTCAAGTGATCTTAACTTTTGTGAGGGTCAGTTATTAGTTATATTTTAATGGGTTGACTGTTTATGTAGACATGTTACGCAAGCATTGCTAACATAAACAATTAATTTTCTGTTATCATAATTGCTAGTTAAACTGGTTGAATTAGGAGGGTATCGCATACTTCGTTATAATAAAGCCTTTAATAGGTTCCGTTACACCCTCTACCTCCTCCTCCTATATTATGTTTGCAGCTGTTCTCATTTCGAATTCTTGAATATTTACTTCATCTTCTTTGGTGAAGGAATTTCGGAAAACTACATTTAGTAACTCCACTTTAGTGGCGCTGTCATCAGTAACATTACCGTCGCTGTCGCGCAGTAAAGGTACTTACTGAGCCTTTCCGCTGGTTTACTTAACATAGGACCAGAATCTCTTTGGATTTTCCGACACATTTCTAGAGAGAGTTTCGTTGTGAAAACTATTAAATGCATCTCGCATTGAAATCCGCACCAAATTTCGAGCCTCAGTAAAACTTCGCCAGTCTTGGAGGTTCTGCGTCCGTCTAAATTATACGTGCCTTTTTCGGTGCTCCTGCAGCAGCTTTCTGGGTCGTGTTTTGTGCACCATGGGGGATCAGTTCCGTCTCTTATTAATTTATTAGGTATGAATCTCTCGAGTGCTGTTGATAGTATTTCTTTGAATTTCAGCCACATATGGTCTTCACTTACATAGTTTGATAGGATTGGAGACTGTCGCTTAGAAAGACGTCAACCGAATTTTTAACTGCTTTTATAAATAGATATATTTCGCGTTTACTTTTGGTGAATTTCTTTGTTACGGAATTGAGCCTCGCTACGACTGTGTGCTCACTAATCCCTGTATCCGTCGTGATGTTTAGGATTATTTGTGGCTAACAGGTCAAGTGTGTTTTCGTAACCATTTACAATTTGAATGGCCTCGTGAACTAATTGTTCAAAATAATTTTGAAAAAAGCATTTAGAACAATTACGGAAGTTGTTTACTATCTACAATAGGGTCTGAAAACGTATTTTTGTCAACATGCAGAAGGTAGATTGAAGTCACTGCCAACTACAATTGTATGAGTAGCGTACCTATTTGTGATGAGACTCGAGTCTTCTTCGAGCTGTTCAGCAACTGTTTCATCTAAGACCGGAGGTCGGTAAAAGGGGCCAGTTATTAATTTATTCCGGTTCTCGAATATAACCTCTGCCCGTCACAGGAACTATCTGCTTCAATGTCGCTTGTCAGCTGGAACACACATTACATTGTTTTTCATTAAGTTGTGCTTCTTGTTTCTGTTGTAGTGCAGATCATTACAATTACGGCTTTTCTCTCCAAAACCTAGGATGCTTTCTCTGTGACCCTGTAAATACCAGAGCTAAACAATGTAGAACAACAACGTACGGCCGTCCGGGGTGTCTGAGCGGTTCTAGGCGCTACAGTCTGGAACCGCGCGACCGCTACGGTCGCAGGTTAGAGTCCTGCCTCGGGCATGGATGTGTTTGGTGTCCTTGGGTTAGTTAGGTTTACGTAGTTCTAACTTCTAGGGGACTGATGACCTAAGACGTTAAGTCCCATAGTGCTCAGAGCCATTTGGTTTGAACAAGGTACGTTATAAGCTTAGTATTCTGTATTACTTCATTTCCTTATTTCTAACATTTTAAAATTGTACGTCGACTTTAGATGACATGTCAATCATAGTTGTTCTTTATTTAGTGAATGTATTTTCAGTCATGTTTTGAACATTGTCCCGCTACACTTTATTAAATGATGTTTCGCCGCAAGGGATATCGGATTTTAGAGAGTAAATTAATATGGAGTACGTCGTTCTTCTTTTCAAATATTGCCATACCGATTCCTTCGTTCCTTATTGTATTTCGGGCATGCAGTTGTAGTAATTAAAGTGGGCACAAATGCAGTGATCAAAAATAAATGATTAGCGAACATTAGCATTCTCTCGCATTCTCTTTAGATCATTCCTTTCTTGTTGCTCCCATGGCGATTGACTGTTTGTAACGCAATCAGCAAGCATGAAAAGAAGCTAGCAAAAGACAGAGGGATCTATATTTTTATACTTGGTAGAACTGATTACACACTGACATAATCGTCGGTATTGCTTTCGTTTCCCAAAAGTTATAAATATTTCGATTTCGGAAAAGAAGCTCTGTATTTGGCCAAGATGCCGAAGAAGCAGGTCCCTTACGTACTGGTTGTATCGAGTAAGATGTGGGGACGGCGGTTTGAAAAGCGGACAGTAGAAGTTCGAGGAAGGGCGTCCCTTACCTGAGGGATCGGTACTTGGTGAAGGGGCAAGTGTGGCAAATGTCCGGCATTCAAAAGATACCATCAATACTGGAACGTCTGTAGCCGCGACTGTTTTTGGATGCGAAAGGCAATGCCACAGCTTGTTAGGGGGGGGGGGGGGGCGTTGTAGCGGCCGTGTGCAGCAGCCCCTAGCCAGGAGAATGGAGCTGCGGGGCGGAGTTCTAGGCGAGCAGAATGCAGACGGCGCTTTGCGATGCAGCCGGCGCCGCTCGCTCACACACACAAACACACATACGGCAGAATTCCCCGCGAGCCGTCACGTGACCCTGCTGGGACGAGCGGCGCATCAGCAATGCGTCTGGAGTGGTAGGGGGGGGGGGGGGGTGGAGAAGTGGGGCCGGCCGAGTCACAGTCACGCCCGGGGCAGACACAAACGGCGGCTGTGGCTGCGTGCGTGGGGCGCCTGCGTGCGGTGCGTGACTCACGCCTCGCCGGCCACACGACCTGATCTGGTCGCACAGCCAGGGTCGCGCAGGGGCCGCGCCAGGGCGGCGTGTAAACCACAGAGCGTAGTGAATGGCGGGCAGTGTAGCGAGGAAGG
Source organism: Schistocerca americana (assembly GCF_021461395.2). Classification (NCBI taxonomy): domain Eukaryota; kingdom Metazoa; phylum Arthropoda; class Insecta; order Orthoptera; family Acrididae; genus Schistocerca; species Schistocerca americana. The sequence goes on from NC_060127.1 coordinate 203,455,542, forward strand.
GGGGCCACTTTCTGTCAACTGAATTGTGGATTAACCTTCTCCTAACATACAGATGCTAATCACTTGACAACAATGCAGGAGACACACAGAAACGTGCAATACAACTTTACGCACATAAAACTACACTACTGGCCATTAAAATTGCTACACCGAGAAGAAATGCAGATGATAAACGGGTATTCACTGGACAAATGTATTATATTAGAACTGACATGACATTTTCACGCAGTTTGGGTTCATAGATCCTGAGAAATCAGTACCCAGAACAACCACCTCTGGGCGTAATAACGACCGTGATGCGCCTGGGCGTAGAGTCAAACAGAGCTTGGATGGCGTGTACAGGTACAGCTGCCCATGCAGCTTCAACACGATACCACAGTTCATCAAGAGTAGTGACTGGCGTATTGTGACGAGCCAGTTGCTGGGCCACCATTGACCAGACGTTTTCAATTGGTGAGAGACCTGGAGAATGTGCTGGCCAGCGCAGCAGTCGAACATTTTCTGTATCCGGAAAGGCCCGTACAGGACCTCCAACATGCGGTCGTGTATTATCCTGCTGAAATATAGGGTTTCGCAGGGATCGAATGAAGGGTCGTAACACATCTGAAATGTAACGTCCACTGTTCAAAGTGCCGTCAATGCGAACAAGAGGTGACTGAGACGTGTAACCAATGGCACCCCATACCATCACGCCGGCTGATACGCCAGTATGGCGATGACGAATACACGCTTCCAATGTGCGTTCACCGCGATGTCGCCAAACATGGATGCGATCGTCACGATTCTGTAAACAGAACCTGGATTCATCCGAAAAATAGACGTTTTGCCATTCGTGCACCCAGGTTCATCGTAGAGTACACCATCGCAAGCGATCCTGTCTGTGATGCAACATCAAGGGTAACCGCAGCCATGGTCTCTGAGCTGATAGTCCATGCTGCTGCAATCGTCGTCCAACTGTTCGTGCAGACGGTTGTTGTCTTGCAAACGTCCCCATCTGTTGACTCAGGGATCGAGACGTGGCTGCACGATCCGTTACAGCCATGCGGATAACATGCCTGTCATCTCGACTGCTAGTGATGTGAGACCGTTGGGATCCAGCACGGCGTTTTGTATTACCCTCCTGAACCCACCGATTCCATATTCTGCAGTCATTCGATCTCGACCTTGGTCGGCCCGAGTGGCCAATCGGTTCTAGGCACTACAGTCTGGAACCGTGCGACGGCTACGCTCGCAGGTTCGAATCCTGCCTCGGGCATGGGTGTGTGTGATGTCCTTAGGTTACTTAGGTTTAAGTGGTTCTAAGTTCTAGGGGACTGATCACCTCCGAAGTTATGTCCCATAGTGCTCACAGCCATTTGAACCAGCCATTTGATCTCGACCAACGCGAGCAGCAATGTCGCGATACGATAAACCGCAATCGCGATAGGCTACAATCCGGCCTTTATCAAAGTCGGAAACGTGATGGTACGCATTTCTCCTCCTTACACGAGGCATCACAACAACGTTTCACCAGGAATTGCCGGTCAACTGCTGTTTGTGTATGAGAGAAAAAAAAATAAAAAAAAAGGTTCAAATCTCTCTGACCACAATGGGACTTAACTTCTGAGTTCATCAGTCCCCTAAGAACTTAGAACTACTTAAACCTAACTAACTTAAAGACATCACCCACATCCATGCCCGAGGCAGGATTCGAACTGGCGACCGTAGCGGTCGCGTGGCTCCAGACTGAAGCGCCTACAGCTGCTCGGCCACAATGGCCGGCAATTTGTGTATTGTTGTTGGTCCCTGAATGACATTTAAGGGTTAATTCTGGGCTTTTGTGAGAAGCTTGTGGCGGTCTGTGTCCTAAATTTTGAATGAGAATGTGGGGCGGAGTTTGTGTTGTTTACCAGAATTTTGAGGATTTATCCTGAGTAAGTGTGTAAATGGTCGGCTGGCCTAAAAAGTCTCTTATGTGTGTGTTTGGGACGGATCTGCCAGGGCCTGAGATGACATAGAAAGCTTTGTTTTGGGTACGTTGCAGTCGGGTTAGAGTTGTGTCTGACAGCCATAAACCACACATCCGAGCCGTGCAAGATAAGTAATACTACTGTACTGTATTGTATTGTATTGTATAGAACCGGGGTCCTAGAAACGACGGAGAGGCTTCGTCCCCGGTGTAGGCCTCAGTGGTCCACAACCCCACAACAGGCCACAGCAGTCCACCCACCCCACCGCCGCCTCACACCGAACCCAGGGTTACTGTGGAGTTCGTCCCCCACTGGACCCCCCTGGGAAGGTCTCACACCAGACGAGTGCAACCCCAATGTTTGAGTGGTATCTTCAAAATTCCCTTAATAGCGACATACTTTCAAAAAGCCTTTCATCCCCTATTTCTAAAAATGGGTCAAATGGCTCTGAGAACTATGAGACTAAACATCTGTGGTCATCAGTCCCCTAGAACTTAGAACTACTTAAACCTAACTAACCTAAGGACATCACACAACACCCAGTCATCACGAGGCAGAGAAAATCCCTGACCCCGCCGGGAATCGAACCCGGGAACCCGGGCGCGGGAAGCGAGAACGCTACCGCACGACCACGAGCTGCGGACCCCTATTTCTCTCCCTTAGGAGTGGAATTTCGAACAGTCCCTTCTTGAACAATACCTACAGTATAAAACACACACCCCCTTCTAACTTCAAGTTTCTGTCCTTAGCGGATTCGACTGGGCGGTGATAAGTCAGTGAATCAGTCTACCCTACTTCACCCCCTTAGAGGTTGACTTCCCAAAAACAGTGAAATACACAGTTTTTTATTTGTAACCGAGAAGTCAAATATCAATGTTGAGGCATGTAGCTTGAAAGATATATCAGTATTTCCTTAATAATGATTCACTTAAAAAAAAAGCTTTCATCCTCTATTTCAAACGCATTGTGTTAAATTTCAAAAAATTCTGAAACATGTATTTCTTTATTTCTGACCGAGACACCAAATCCAATTTTCGTAGGTCTAGCTTCAAAATAGCCGTAATAGCGACATTTTAAAAAACCCTTCCTCCCCTAATTCACCCCTTTTGGGTTGGAATTTCAAAAAGTCCCTTCGTAAACGATGCCTACAGTGTAAGATTGTGGGCTAGGTGATGGTGAGCGAGCGAGTGAGTCCGTCAGTCATCGCCTTTCACACGGGGTGACTGTTCCCACTGGGTACAAACTATAGGAATTAATTGCTGAGAGGATACGGAACAAAAAAGGTCTAATGAACTTACGTCCGGAAATGCATGGTTTTCATGCTAGGGACCATTTACTGAATCATACTTTGTTACTTTGGTGAGCAAGATGTATGAGACAGGCGAATTCCCTCAGACTTCAAGAAGAATATAATAATTCCAATCCAAAAAGTAAGCAGGTGTTGACAGATGTGAAAATTACCGAACTATCAGTTTAATACGTCACAGCGGCAAAATAATAACGCGAATTCTTTACAGACGAATGGTAGAACTGGTAGAAGCCGAGCTCGGGGAAGATCAGTTTGGATTCCGTAGAAATATTGGAACACGTGAGGCAATACTTACTCTACGACTTATCTTAGAAGAAAAATTAAGGAAAGGCAAACCTACGTTTCTAGCATTTGTAGACTTAGAGAAAGCTTTTGACAATGTTGACTGGAATACTCTCTTTCAAATTCTAAAGGTGGCAGGGGTAAAATACAAGGAGCGAAAGGCTATTTACAATTTGCACAGAAACCAGATGAAAGGGAAGCAGCGGTTAGGAAGGGAGTGAGACAGGGTTGTAGCCTCTCCCCGATGTTATTCAATCTGTATATTGAGCAAGCAGTAAAAGAAACAAAAGAAAAATTCGGTGTAGGTATTAAAATCCATGGAGAAGAAATAAAAACTCTGAGGTTCGCCGATGACATTGTAATTCTGTGAGAGACAGCAAAGGACTTGGAAGAGCACTGGAACGGAATGGACCGTGTCTTGAAAGGAGGATATAAGATGAACATCAACAAAAGCAAAACGAGGATAATGGAATGTTGTCGAATTAAGTCGGGTGATGCTGAGGGAATTAGATTAGGAAATGAGACACTTAAAGTAGTAAAGGAGTTTTGCTATTTGGGGAGCAAAATAACTGATGATGGTCGAAGTCGAGAGGATATAAAATGGAGACTGACAATAGCAAGGAAAGCGTTTCTGAAGAAGAGAAATTTGTTAACATCGAGCATAGGTTTAAGTGACAGGAAGTCGTTTCTGCAAGTATTTGTATGGAAGTGAAACATGGGCGATAAACAGTTTGGACAAGAAGAGAACTGAAGCTTTCGAAATATGTTGCTACAGAAGAATGCTGAAGATTAGGTGGGTAGATCACATAACTAATGAGGAGGTATTGAATAGAATTGGAGAGAGGAAGAATTTGTGGCACAACTTGACAAGAAGAAGGGACTGGTTGGTAGGACATGTTCTGAGGCATCAAGGGATCACCAATTTAGTACTGGAGGGAAGCGTGGAGGGTAAAAATCGTAGAGGGAGACCAATAGATGAATACACTAAGCAGATTGAGAAGGATGTAGGCTGCAGTACGTACTGGGAGATGAAGAAGCTTGCACAGGATAGAGTAGCATGGAGAGCTGCATCAAACGAGTCTCGGGACTGAAGACCACAACAACAACAACAACAACTTTGTTACAGAGACTGCGGTCTAACACGCGGTGCGTCACGCAGCCACAGTTGCGGTATGTGCTGAAAATGGAATGCGCCTCAATACATGCGTGTACGCGCCATATCGTCTCACACGTTCACATCGGCCAGACTGGATCCGAACAGTGTCAAAGGCAGCATGCGTAAGCTCCTCCAGTGTCTCCGTATATGGAATGGACTCTGCATACGTGATACATCTCAGATGGCCCCATAACCAGAAATCGCACGGTTTGACATCCGGTGGACGAGCAGGTCATGCAACTGGACCCTTTGGTTCGATCCATCGAACAAGGAAGACACGAGTGAGATGCGTGTGGACGTTAACGGCGAAGTGGGCTGGAGCACCATCATGTGGAAGCCACATAACCTTTCGAATCATCATAACACTTCTTATACGGTCTACAATTATTCTGGCCCAACATTGCGGCTGTACCGATGCAGATGATTCGCTCTCACATGGAAGTTCTGCATACTATCCCACAGGTGACTGTTATGAAAGTTGAAGATACCATTCTGCGCAAGGTGGGCTCATCCGTGAATAGGAGGGATGACACAGAAAACGGGATCGAGGTTGCCGGGTGAAGAAACCAGCGACCAAACTGCTCCGGATGTGGTAAGCCTGTCGCTAGTAAGCCCAACACACGCCTATGTGGTAATTGTAGTAAAAGTTGTCATGGAGAATGTTTCACAAGGAAGTCTGTCTTACCCCGTACTGGCGGGCCAACTGGCTGGTACTGACACGGTGGTCGCCTTCTACAGTGTTAATCACATTTTCCTCCAAGTCTGGCGTCCGTACATTTCGGGTACATCCTTCACCATTTCCTGCTTCCTGAAACGACTAACGGCGAAACACTGTTGCAAATATTGAATGCAGTGGTTGTTGTCGGCAGGGATAGGTCTCCTGATACAACCTTGCTGTCCCCCGCCCGCTGCCATTTGCCTTTCCGTAGGTGAACACCATGTCGGCCGGCGAACTCTCGATTCGAATACGGAACCATTGTGTACAAAGCTGTATCACATCCACTACAAGGTGAGTCGGCAAGAGAAGTCAAATAGACACAACATTGGCAGTTACCATAGCAAGAGCGGGCGCTAGGGCATGACATACGAGGAACAGTATCACCCTCTAGGAGGAAACCACGCATGCTGTATCTGTCTGAGGCTACATGGTACAGCGCGTATTAGATTGCAGTGTCTGTAGCAATATATGACTGAATAAATGATCTCGAACATGGAAACCACGCATTTCTGGACGTAAGTTCATTAGACCTCTTTTGTTCCGTATCCTCTCAACGATCAATCCCTAGAGTTTGTACATGCTGGAAAAAATCACACTTTATATAGAGACATCAAAGATCCACTTTACGATAGCTTCTACTCTCATAGCAAAAATTACGCAAAGAGGTTCCTATCTTGAGAAAGGCTAGAGACCACCCCACTTCAGAAGATCTTTCCTCATAAAGTACACTACTGGCCATTAAAATTGCTACACCACGAAGATGACGTCCTACAGACGCGAAGTTTAATCGACAGGAAGAAGATGTTGTGATATGCAAATATTAGCTTTTCAGAGCATTCACACAAGGTTGGCGCCGGTGGCGACACCTACAACCTGCTGACATGAGGAAAATTTCCAACCGATTTCTCATACACAAACAGCAGTTGACCGGCGATGCCTGGTGAAACGTTGTTGTGATGCCTCGTGTAAGGAGGAGAAATGCGTACCATCACGTTTCCGACTTTGATAAAGGTCGGATTGCAGCATATCGCGATTACGGTTTATCGTATCGCGACATTGCTCCTCGCGTTGGTCGAGATCCAATGACTGTTAGCAGAATATGGAATCGGTGGGCTCAGGAGCGTAATGCGGAACGCCGTGCTGGATCCCAACGGCCTCGTATCACTTGCAGTCGAGATGACAGGCATCTTATCCGCCTGGCTGTAACGGATCGTGCAACCACGTCTCGATCCCTGAGTCAACAGATGGGGACGTTTGGAAGACAACAACCATCTGCACAAACAGTTCGACGACGTTTGCAGAAGCATGGACTATCAGCTCGGAGACCACGGCTGCGGTTACCCTTGACGCTGCATCAAAGACAGGAGCGCCTGCGATGGTGTACTCAACGACGAACTTGGGTGTACGAATGGCAAAACGTCATTTTTTCGGGTGAATCCAGGTTCTGTTTACAGCATCATGATCGTCGCATCCGTGTTTGGCGACATCGTGGTGAACTCACATTGGACGCGTGTTTTCGTCATCACCTTACTGGCGCATCACCCGGCGTGATGGTATGGGGTGCCATTGGTTACACGTCTCGGTCATCTCTTGTTGATATAGACGGTACTTTGAACAGTGGATGTTACATTTCAGATGTGTTACGACCTGTGGCTCTACCATTCATTCGATACCTGCGAAACCCTACATTTCAGCACGATAATGCACGACAGCATGTTGCAGGTCCTGTACGGGCCTTTCTGGATACAGAAAACGTTCGACTGCTGCCCTGGCCAGCACATTCTCCAGATCTCTCTCCAACGGAAAACGTCTGGTCAATGGTGGCCCAGCAACTGGCTCGTCACAATACGCCAGTCACTACTCTTGATGAACTGTGGTATCGTGTTGAAGCTGCATGGGCAACTGTACCTGTACACGCCATCCAAGCTCTGTTTGACTGAGTGCCCAGGCGTATCACGGCCGTTATTACGGCCAGAGGTGGTTGTTCTGGGTACTGATTTCTCAGGATCTATGCACCCAAAGTGTATGAAAATGTAATCACATGTCAGTCCTAGTATAATATATTTGTCCAATGAATACCCGTTTATCATCTGCATTTCTTCTTGGTGTAGCAATTTTAATCTGTAACGGATACAGATAAGTAATTCTCCGAAATCTTCAAAATTTTTAGGTTCTAGGCCTGACATTTACAAATTGAATGTCATTAGTTAAACACATTTGCAGGTTGTTCCATCTGGTGAAAGGTGGCTACACTGGGTCACAGCGCCAGAGATCGCGCCAAAGAGTTTTATTCCGCCGCCTCCACTGGAGTGCTTGTTCAGAAGTTGTGGTGGTTAGTGCTTTGCGGAGAGGATGTTGATAGCTGTACTATTTGAGGCCATGTCGTGTGCAGTGGTTTTGATGGGCTAGACAGCAGATGTTGTTCGAATGGGGATGTTGTAATGATCAGAGTGTATTTTTCGTCAATATATGAAGGTTTAAAATCATTTTTTTATTTTTTTTAAATTTCCTAACTAACAATGTCTCTTGGTCACAGGTTCAGACAACAAAGCATCTGGCTTGTGTTAATGTATTAGAGTGTAATTCTGGTTTCTATGTGCAATCATAATATTTCTGTTTTTTTTAATTACTTCATTGTAAATGGCGTTTAAAGCATCTTGTCGTATTGAGGAAGAACCGTGCCAGATGTGTACGTTGAATCACACTTCCACACACAGAACAGCTACACTTGTGCCTTGTTGTTTCGTAGCTTTCATAGTTGCTGGGGACTTAATTAATTAATTGTGTTAACGGAAATTTCGTTTCATTTTTTGTTGTTATTCTATGCAGTCAGATTGCGTACTAATACTAGTCAGGGCCAACCGTTTACGAGACCTGCGTAACCGGACAGACAGCGACTAAAATTAAAAATATTTGCATTCTAAATAAATAAGCCCCCATGGACTGGTCACGAACGGGTTCAGCGTCACGAGCTTTGAGATGAACTAGATTTTGAAACTGGAAGGTAGAGCACTTGCCCGTGAAAGGCAAAGGTCCCGAGTTCGAGTCTGGGTCCAGCACACTGTTTTAATCTGCCAGAAAGTTTCATATCAGCACACACACCGCTGTAGAGTGAAAAGCTCATTCTGGAAACATCCCCCAGGCTGTGGCTAAGCCATGTCTCCGAAAATGGTTCATGGCTCTGAGCATTATGGGACTTAACATCGAAGGTCATCAGTCCCGTAGAACTTAGAGCTACTTAAACCTAACTAACCTAAGGACATCACACACATCCATGCCCGAGGCAGGATTCGAACCTGCGACCGGAGCAGTCGCACGGTTCCGGACTGAAGCGCCTAGAACCGCTCGGCCACCGTGGCCTGTCTCCGAAATATCCTTTCTTTCAGGAGCGCTAGTTCTGCAAGGCTCGCAGAAGAGGTTCTGTAAAGTTTGGAAGGTAGGAAACGAGGTACTGTCAGAAGTAAAGCTGTGAGGACAGGGCGTGAGTCGTGCTTGGGCAGCTCAGTTGCTAGAGCACTAGCCTGCGAAAGGCAAAGGTCCCGAGTTCGAGTCACTGTCCAACACACTGTTCACTTGAGACATTGACTAGTTTTTTCGAGTGGTGCCGACTAGTATGGAAAATGTCGTCGAAATCGGTGGGTCGCGGTGTCTGGCCATGCATTGTAAGTCTCGTGGCAAGATGAGTAAGACATAAAATTAAACTAAAAGAAGGAGCAGAAGGAGGTGGAGGAAAGAGGAACAAGTATTTAGGCAGGAAGAGCAGGCTTGCCCACGCTGGGTTGCCCCTGCAGGATCTCAACATGCTGCACGCTCAACAGCCACGCTATGCAGGTTTGCTACACACTTCACAGAACAAAACAGCGCGCCGTAGACAGATGTAAGCAAATATTCAGGTGTAACATTACTTAGTGATCGTCTCTCGGGGTACCGAAACAAGTCGTGGATCCAAATCAACCACTAGAGCTGTTGTGTTTTATCTATCTTGGAATAACTCGCCTCTCTCACCATGGAAGAACTACCCTGTTAGCTGTACAAAGGTCAGTGACTAATATTCATTTTTAAAATGTGCAGTTTCAAATTAAATGGTTCAAATGGCTCTGAGCACTATGGGACTTAGCTTCTGAGGTCATCAGTCCCCTAGAACTTAGAACGACTTAAACCTAACTAACCTGAGGACATCACACACATCCATGCCCGAGGCAGGATTCGAACCGGCGACCGTAGCGGTCGCGCGGTTCCAGACTACAGCGCCTAGAACTGCTCGGTCAAATTTCAAATCAAGGTCATACAATTGCTATCATTATGGCTTCCATATTTTCAGTAGATCATCAGATAATCTTAATAAATCTGATAGCAATGCATCAAGGTACAGGGAGTCCATATGAATTGCATTTGGAAATCAGAGACTTTAGTGTGGACACCTTGACCGAGTAAATAAATGCGTTTCTCCGACCCTGTTCAATTTGACGAGTTACTGTTCAACATATTCAAATTATGTGACGACTTACAACGAGGCTGGCACTGGTAATGGAAATGGAAATGAGGGTTTGGCGTCACTGGCCGGGAGGCCCCTCACGGGGCGGGTCCGGCCGCCTCGGTGCAGGTCTTACTACATTCGACGCCTCGTTGGGCGACCTGCGCGACGGACGGGGATGAAATGCTGACGAAGACAGCACTCAGTCGCTCAGCGGAGAAGATCCTCGACCCAGCCGGGAATGGAATCCAGGCCCCTTAGGACGGCAGTCCGTCACGCTGACCATTCAGCTAGCGGGGCAGACGGCACTGGTAATGATACCAATGGTGTAAACTGAAGCTGAAATCGTTAATTGAAACAAAAAAAGGTTTGCATGACGACTACTATACTCTCATAAGTAAGCAAGCCTAGTCTGTGTCAGCGACTGCTGTTTATCAACATTTTTTTTTTTCATTATAAATGAGTGATTTCCTCTGTTTCACTGAAGTAGAGGCTGGTTGAAGATGACATTGAGTCCCCGCACGTGTTGGCAGAACTGATGAGTTTGAACTGCGAGCGATTTCCTGTTCCTCTTCGGATGGTTTCCACTCAGTTTTGATGCCTCATGACAAGATCGACACTTCCATTACAGTTAACAGCCGCCAACTCGATTCCTTGCAATTGTTGTCCTTGTCACAAAAATGAGAATTGGTAAATAAATTGCCTACATTGGTGATAATAAATGGTTCAAATGGCTCTGAGCACTATGGGACTCAACTTCTGAGGTCATTAGTCCCCTAGAACTTAGAACTAGTTAAACCTAACTAACCTAAGGACATCACACACATCCATGCCCGAGGCGGGATTCGAACCTGCGACCGTAGTAGTCGCGCGGTTCCTGACTGAGCGCCTAGAACCGCTAGACCACCGCGGCCGGCTTGGTGATAATACGGTTGCTTTTTAGGAACAAGAAAGGCAGCTCCACTTTACCACGCGCAGTTACTACACACTCATATTTGGTATATGACGTGCTCGAAGCGCAAGCGTTGCAAAGACAGGCTATAATACACTTGTCTCGGCATTTTGCTTATAAATACCTCTAATACTTGCGGATCGCTTCCAATATGTTGTCAAGCATTTATAATTCACTGCTGTACTTGTTCTCCTGGGTTGACGGAAGTACTGTGCACCATATTCTTTCACAGCTGAGTAGAGGGACTTGGGTTTTTCGAAAACTGCTTACGGATGTTCCTCTTCGTCAACATCACAGTAGAATATACAAGCGCGGCGGAGCCCCTGCGCATTCTGTTGCTCTGCTTCTGAGAGACGATTTGTACCTCACCGATATAGTCAACGGCGGCCAGGTCGAAGATAGCCACTGTTTTCACACTCCAGAATCTGACTGTGACTACAATCACTGCGCGATATCTGCTTTACCGCATTCATACCACCGTGGAATTTAAGTGTTATTCCGTTACTTCTCACGAACAGTATTACGGATTACTGGCAACGTTATTCACAGTGTACAGCTGTTAGTATTTCCGGTAATGAAAGCTGCTGATTGAGGGAAGTGTTCCCACTTGCAACAAAGAATCTCTCATAACTCAGTCACAAACGTAAAAACTAAGCATTCTTCGTATGAAGACGGTCTAATGGAGTAGTGGGAACTTCTCCAGTTTCGCCGTCAGTTTGTTGTTGTTGTTGTAGTTCTTGTGCTTTTCAGTCCGAAGACTGGTTTGATGCAGTTCTCCATGCTCCTCTATCCCATGCCAGCATCTTCATCTCCGAGTAACTAATGCAACCTACATCCTTCTGAATCTGTTTTGTGTATTCATCTCTTGGTCTCCCTCTACGATTTTTACCCTCCACGCTGCTCTCCAATACTAAATTGGTGATCCCTTGATGTCTCACAACCTGCCCTACCAATCGATCCCTTCTTCTAGTCAGGTTGTGCCACAAATTTCTTTTCTCATCTTTTCTTTTCAGTATCTCCTCATTAGTTATGTGATCTACCCATCTAATCTTCAGCATTCTTCTGTAGCACCACACTTCAAAAGCGTCTATTCTCCTCTTGTCTACACTATATATTATCCATATTCTACTTCTATACATGGCTACATTCCTTACAAATAGTTTCAGAAAAGGTTTCCTGACTCTTATATGTGTACTCAATGCTGACAAATTTCTTTTGTTCAAAAACGCTTTCCTTGCCATTGCCAGTCTACATTTGATATCCTCTCTACTTCGACCATCATCAGTTACCTTGCTACCCAAGTAGAAGAACTCATCTGCTACTTTAAGTGCCTCATACTGTATTGAGTAATATTTATCTATATCGAGTGACTTAAAATTTAGTTCATTCACCCGTGAGGCTAACAATGCGGTTAGCATGCCTATTTCAAAACATGGACTCGCACTGTACTATGTGGCAATTTATGCTACGATTCTCAAGACTACACTATTAATATTTTCACACTTGTTTGATTACTAATAAATTTAAAGCCAAAGGAAGAACAAAGGTAATCCATAGTTACTACTCAACATTTTGCTGGGATGAAATTTTTCTGCGCACAAGCGTGTCCACTTCTCGCGTAACTTTCGTTTATAGTGTAAAAACTGAGGAAGAATAGTTGCAAATATTAGCAACATCATCTCATTCAACCTTTTTTTTCTGCATCTTCATCTACATGGATAGTCTGCAAATCACATTTAAGTGCCTGGCAGAGGATTCATTGAACCACCTTCACAATTCTCTATTATTCCGATCTCATATAGCGCGCGGAAAGAACGAAGACCTGTATCTTTCCGTATGAGCTCTGATTTCCCTTATTTTATCGTGGTGATCGTTTCTCCCTATGTAGGTCGGTGTCAACAAAATATTTTCGCAACTCGGAAGAGAAAGCTGGTGACTGGAATTTAGTGAGAAGATTCTGTCGCCACGAAAAACGACTTTGTTTTAATAATGTCCACCCCAAATCCTGTATCATATTTCACGATAATACACAACGTGCTGCGCTTCTTTGACCTTTTTCGATATACTCCGTCAATCCTATCTGGTAGGGATCCCACACCGCGCAGCAGTATCCTAAAAGAGGACAGACAAGTATAGTGTAGGCAGTCTCCTTAGTAGGTCTGTTACATTTTCTAGATGCCCTGCCAATAAAACGCAGTCTTTGTTTAGCCTTCCCCACAACATTTTCTGTGTGTTCCTTCCAATTTAAGTTGTTCGTAATTATAATCTAGGTATTTAGTTGAATTTACGGCCTTTAGATTAGACTGGTTTATCGCGTAACCGAAGTTTAATGAGTTCCTTTTAGCACTCATGTGGATGACCTCACACTTTTCGTTATTTAGGTCAACTGACAATTTTCGCACCATTCAGATATCTTTTCTAAATCGTTTTGCAATTTGTTTTGATCTTCTGATGACCTTATTAGTCGATAAACGACAGCGTCATCTGCAAACAACCTAAGACGGCTACTCAGATCGTCTCCCAAACCGTTTATATAGATAAGGAACAGCAAAGGGCCTGTAACACTACCTTGAGAAACGCTAGAAATCACTTCTGTTTTACCCGATGACTTTCCGTCAGTTACTACGAACTGTGATCTCTCTGACAAGAAATCACAAATCCAGTGATATAACTGAGACGATATTCCAGAAACACGCAGTTTCACTACATGCCGCTCGTGTCGTACAGTGTCAAAAGCCTTTCCGAAATTCAGGAATACGGAATCAATCTGAAATCCGTTTTTAATAGCACTCAAGCCTTCATGAGAATAAAGAGGTTGTCGCGTTTCACAAGAATGATGTTTTCTAAATCCGTGTTGACTGATTGTCAATAGACTATTTCCTTCGAGGTAATTCATAATGTTCGAACACAATATATGTACCAAAATCCTGCAGCATATCGACATTAAAGATATGGGAATGTTATTTAGTGGATTACTCCTACTACCTTTCTTGAATATTGGTGTAACCTGTGCAACTTTCCAGCGTTTGGGTACGGATCTTTCGTAGAGTGGACGGTTGTATATGATTGTTAAGTATGGAGCTAATTCATCAGCAAACTTGAAAGGAACCTAATAGGTGTACAGTCTGGACCAGAGGACTTGCTTTTATTAAGTGATTTTAGTTGCTTCACAACTTCGAGGATATTTACTTCTCATGTTGGTAACTGTTCTTGGTCGAATTCTGGAATATTTACTTCGTCTTCTTTTGTGAAGGCATTTCGGACGGGTGTGTTTAGTAACTCTGCTTTAGCAGCACTGTCTCCGATAGTATCTCCATTGCTATCGCGCAGAGAAGGCATTGACTGTGTATTGCCGCTAACGTACTTCACATACGACCAGAAGCTCTGGATTTTCTGCCATATTTGGAGACAAAGTTTCATTGTGGAAACTATTATAAGCATCTTGCACTGAAGTAGGCGTTACATTTCGAGCTTCTGTAGAAGATCGCTAATCTTGGGGATTTTGGGATGTCTGTTTCGTTGTTTCTGCAGCAGTGTTGTGACCCGTTTTGTGTAAGAAGGAGCATGAGCTCCGTCGTTTGTTAATTTATTTGGTACAAATCTCTCAATTCCTGCCGATACTATTTCTTTGAATTCAAGCCACATCTCAAAAATGGCTCTGGGCACTATGAGACTTAACATCTGAGGTCATCAGTCCCCTAGAACTTAGAACTACTTAAACCTAACTAACCTAAGGACATCACTCACATCCATTCCCGAGGCAGGATTCGAATTTGGAAGGAGTGGAGATTGTCTCTCAGGAAGGCGTCAAATAAATTTTTATCTGCTTTTTTGAATAGGTATATTTTCCGCTTATTTTTCGAGGATTTGGGAATTACAATATTCAGTCTCGCTACGACAACCCTGTGTTCACTAATACCCATATCAGTTTTGATGCTCGTTATTAACTCAGGATTATTTGTTGCTAAGAGGTCAAGTGTGTTTTCACAACCATTTACTATTCGCTTGGGCTCATGAACTAACTGCTCGAAATAATTTTCAGAGAATGGGCTTAGCACAATTTCGGATGATGTTTTATGCGTAACCACGGAATTAAAGATGTATTTTCGCCAGCATATCGAGGGTAAATTAAGGGCACCACTAACTATAGTCGCATGAGTCGGTTAAGTGTTTGAAATCAAACTCAAGTTTTCTTTGAACCTTATAGCAACTGTATCATCTGGATTGGGAGGTCGGTAAAAGGATCCAATTATTATTTTATTCCGGTTGCCAACAATGACTTCTACCGATGCTAACTCACAGGAACTATCTACTTTAATTTCGCGACGAGTTAAACTACTTCTAACAGCAACAAACACGCCACCGCCAACCGTGTTTAGCTATCCTTCCGGAACATCGTTAGGTTCTTCACAAACATTTCGGCTGAGCTAATATCCGGCTTTAGCCTTCTTTCAGTGCTTATAACGATTTGAGCATCGGTGGCTTCTGTTAGCGCTTGGAGCCCTGGTACTTTCTCAACACAGCTACGATAATTTACAACTGTTATACCGATGGTTCCTGTGTCTACGTTCTCCCTGCGTTCGGCCTGCACTCTTTGTGGCTGAAGCCTTTCTTGTGTTTTCACGAGACTCCGTAACCTAAAAACCCGCCCAGTCCACGCCACACATCCCCTGCTACCCGTGCAGCCGCCTCCTGCGTATAGCTAACACCTGACCTACACAGAGGGACCTGGAACCCAACCACCCTTTGGTGCAAGTCGAGGCATCTGCAGCCTACACTGTCGCAGAGCCGTCTGAGCCTGTGTTTCAGACCCTCCACTCGGCTCTGTACCAAAGGACCACAATCGGTTCCTGTCGACTATGCTGCAAATGGTCAGCTCTGCTTTCATCTTGCAAGCAAGACTCGCCAGTCCTGGAGAATCCGTTTCACGTGTGGAATGACTCCACCCGATATGTACACGGAGTGTACCCCTTCTTCTCAGCCAAGTCTCCCTAAGGGGCCCCATGACGTGCCTAACGTCGGAGCTTCCAACTATCAACAATCCCACTCTCTGTGGCTGTCCGACTCTTGGAGGCTGAGAGGTTGAAACAGGACAGGCGACGGCATCTGGCTCAGCGACATTGTCAGGCAGAGACAACACCTGGAACTTGTTTGTCAGACAATCCAGGGAGGGCTCACGTGCGGTCGCCTGGGAAGTCTTTCGCCGACCTCCCACTCGACGACAGGTGAGGGCTCAGCCTCAGTGCCAGCAGTGACTGGGTTGGCCACCGGTGGGGACCGATCGGAGGACTCTGACGCGCTGGACGTCCGTCGTATCCCCACGGCCGGCCCACAACAGTGGCGCCCATCCACTGCAGCCTCAAGCTGTGTAACTGAAGCCATCACAGCCTGGAGCTGAGAGCGAAGTTTCACCAACTCGGCTCGCATCCGCACACAACAATCGCAGTCTCTGTCCATACTAAAGACAGTGGAAAATTAAACTATGCAGATAAATGGACTATCGGCACGTGCTGAGCAGCTCTACTTTAGACACAGACGAAAGCGCAGGAACTGTGTCTAATAAATTAGATTAACAAGAACTGATTAAAGAACCTAACTGCAGAAGCAGTCAGGTGAAACTAAATAATTTGCCCCTGATTAGGAACTTGAAATATATCACAAAAGCTGTTTACTTTCCGATGCAAACGAAATCGTGTGAACTGTGGCTAATAGATATTAAATTAACACGCAGAAACACAAGAGACTGAACTATTAAAGCACACAGATGATAATATAAAATTCGGTATTGGTTAGGAACTCGTAAAAGTCACAAACTCGGTTACTTCTCCGTTGCTGCGCGTTTCTCGGCTCGTTGCTGCTGCCTGACTGACTCTTCACTTGGGTTACTGGAAGTGCAAACATTACATCATATCAAGTAATCACCTTTACAGTCGAGAACAAAAATTATCATTTCTTTGCGTTGGTGTGACTGCAACCATTCTAAGTTAGATCGACATAACTTGGCGTCAGCTGTATTAGTGATGAACGTAAGAGACTCTGGTGCACGGATGTAGACACTGTTTTGGGCCACTCTGGAAGTGGTACGCGGGTAGCCTAACGACAAGGCGACTACTCACATGTCCCCAACCGGTATAGCATCTGCACCTAAATGCTACTCACGGCAATTTATTCGCATGTAGCGAATTTATTTCGACATGAATTATTATCACTTCTGTCGAACCGACACAATTCACCTGACCAGCTATACCAGTTAGCAGATATACGAGGGGTGTTCACAATAAATAATGCATCAATTCAATTTTTTTTCTGGAAGCGGATTTGTTTTACTCAGGATTCCAATCGTACTATTCCCCACTCTTCTGACTACAAAATCATATTTTTCAACGTAATCTCCACTCAATGGGGCGGCCATACACCATCTCACTGGGTGGACCTGTTTGCCCACGTGGTACCACTCCACTGCTTTCATGTTTCACCGTCTGTGCAGATGTTCGACAAAAAACAGTCACGATCAGTCTCGTAATGCGCAAGCACTTCGGCGCAGACGATTCTTCGTCGTCCTTTATGGTCTTCTGTGAGACGGCGACGAACCCAGAAGTCACACGTCTTTGATAACCCCGGCTGATGGACGAGTGTGTCAGCGCTACCCACAGAGACGTCCTGTCGAGCAGTGAGTTGCTTGATCGTGATTCGTCGCTCACCTCGAACGAGAGTGTCTGCACGGTCCACTATTACAGGAGTCACAGCTGTGTGTGACCGGCGGCACGCGGCAGATCGGACACGTTTGCGCCACATTGTTGCGATGGTGACAGACACCTCACCCATCGACCCATCGTGCTTTTGTTCACTGCCAGGTCTCCGTAAACATTCTCCGATGCCCTGGTTTTCCGCCAAAAGAAAGTCAGTAACAGCGCTCTGCTTCGAATGCACCTCCGTAACAGATGGCATTTTGAAGACTACCTATAGACAAACTGATGGAAATCCTAAGGAAACACGGAGTTGACTAGAGGGATAGACGGCTAACTAGAAATTTATATTTGAACCACAGAGCGAGAGTAAGAATAGGAGGTGTGATGAATGAAGAAATTGAGCTGGGAAGAGGTGTAAAACAAGGTTGTTGTTTATCAGCAACACTGTTCGATATACAGGGTGAGTCACCTAACATTACCGCTGGATGTATTTCGTAAACCACATCAAATACTGACGAATCGATTCCACAAACCGAACGTGAGGAGAGGGGCTAGTGTAATTGATTAATACAAACCATAAAAAAATGCACGGAAGTATGTCTTTTAACACAAACCTACATTTTTTTAAATGGAACCCCGTTAGTTTTGTTAACACATCTGAACATATAAACAAATACGTAATCAGTGCCGTTTGTTGCATTGTGAAATGTTAATTACATCCGGAGATATTGTAACCTAAAGTTGACGCTTGAGTACCACTCCTCCGCTGTTCGATCGCGTGTATCGGAGAGCACCGATTTACGTAGGGATCCAAAGGGAACGGTGATGGACCTTAGGTACAGAAGAGACTGGAACAGCACATTACGTCCACATGCTAACACCTTTTTATTGGTCTTTTTCACCGACGCACATGTACATTACCATGAGGGGTGAGGTACACGTACACACGTGGTTTCTGTTTTCAATTACGGAGTGGAATAGAGTGTGTCCCGACATGTCAGGCCAATAGATGTTCAATGTGGTGGCCTCATTTGCTGCACACAACTGCAATCTCTGGCGTAATGAATGTCGTACACGCCGCAGTACATCTGGTGTAATGTCGCCGCAGGCTGCCACAATACGTTGTTTCATGTCCTCTGGGATTGTAGGCACATCACCGTACACATTCTCCTTTAACGTACCCCACAGAAAGAAGTCCAGAGGTGTAAGATCAGGAGAACGGGCTGGCCAATTTATACGTCCTCCACGTCCTATGAAACGCCCGTCGAACATCCTGTCAAGGGTCAGCCTAGTGTTAATTGCGGAATGTGCAGTTGCACCATCATGCTGATACCACATACGTCGACGCGTTTCCAGTGGGACATTTTCGAGCAACGTTGGCAGATCATTCGGTAGAAACGCGATGTATGTTGCAGCTGTTTGGGCCCCTGCAATGAAGTGAGGACCAATGAGGTGGTCGCCAGTGATTCGGCACCATACATTTACAGTCCACGGTCGCTGTCGCTCTACCTGTCTGAGCCAGCGAGGATTGTCCACGGACCAGTAATGCATGTTCCGTAGATTCACTGCCCCGTCGTTTGTGAAACATGCTTCATCGGTAAACAGGTAGAACTGCAACGCATTCTCTGTTAATGCCCATTGACAGGATTGCACTCGATGATTAAAGTCATCACCATGTAATTGCTGATGTAGCGACACATGAAACGGGTGAAAGCGGTGACGATGCAGTATGCGCATGACACTACTTTGACTCAGTCCACCGGCTCTCGCAATGTCCCGTGTACTCATGTGTGGGTTCATGGCAACAGCAGCTAACACACCAACTGCACCCGCTTCTCCTGTGACGGGCCTGTTACGGACCCGTTTGCGTGCTACGACCATACCTGTTGCATACAGTTGGCGGTAGATGTTTTGCAATGTGCGGCACGTTGGATGCTCTCTGTCCGGGTACCGTTCTGCATACACCCTGCAGGCTTCAGCTGCATTTCGTCGACACTCGCCATAGATGAGTATCATCTCCGCCTTTTCACAGTTCGAATACACCATGGTCACAGTTCCTACAACACTACACTATCGCCGGCCGCGGTGGTCTAGCGGTTCTAGGCGCTCAGTCCGGAACCGCGCGACTGCTACGGTTGCAGGTTCGAATCCTGCCTCGGGCATGGATGTGTGTGATGTCCTTAGGTTAGTTAGGTTTACGTAGTTCTAAGTCTAGAGGACTGATGACCACAGATGTTTAGTCCCATAGTGCTCAGAGCCATTTGAACTACACTATCACAGACGTCTGGTAACACGTTGTACTACAGTTGGTCTACGTGCGGAGACAAATGCAGAATAACAATAGCAGCAAGCGCTACATGCGGACACTGCGACAGCTGGACCAAACCACAACAGTGCACTACAGCCACACTCGTAGACACGGTCGTCATCGTAAACATCTCCCTGCAGATGCTGCTCGCCGACCGTGGCCCGTGTTTGTTACAACACGCAACTGAACGTCGGAGGTTTCAAGCGTCAACTTTAGGTTACAATATCTCCGGATGTAATTAACATTTTACAATGCAACAAACAGCACTGATTACGTATTTGTTTATATGTTCAGATGTGCTAACAAAACTAACGTGGTTCCATTCAAAAAAACGTAGGTTTGTGTTAAAAAACATACTTCTGTGCATTTTTGTATGGTTTGTATTAAACAATTACACTAGCCCCTCTCCTCACGTTCGGTCTGTGGAATCGGTTCGTCAGTATTTGATGTGGTTTACGAAATATATCCAGCGGTAACGTTAGGTGACTCACCATGTATATCTGGAGGAAATTATTAGTGAAAGTTTTGATGGAAGGAGAGGAGTTTGTATAGGGGGTCGGGGAGAGGAGTGTATAAGATTTGCAGACGACATGGTTGTGATGCCAGAGTGTGCAAGAGATATGGAACAAATGGTAGATGGTCTAAACACAAAATTAGAAGAATATGGAATGAAGATTAACAAGAAGGAAACGAAAAGCATGATAATTGGAGGAAAGGGGATAAAATCCCGTATGAAAATAGGGGGAGATGAAATAGAGCAAGTGAATAACTTCAATTTCTTGGGAAGTGTAATAATGGATGATATGTATTGCTCAACAGAAATTAGGAAAAGAATTGCAATGGCAAAAAAAGGATTCAAGAAGAAACAGAAATAACTGTGTGGACCACTAAAAAAAGATCTGAGGAAAAGACTTGCCAAATGTTACACCTGGAGCGTTGCACTATATGGTGCCGAGACCTGGACATT
This sequence comes from Schistocerca americana, assembly GCF_021461395.2. NCBI lineage: Eukaryota > Metazoa > Arthropoda > Insecta > Orthoptera > Acrididae > Schistocerca > Schistocerca americana. The sequence continues at coordinate 203,476,346 of NC_060127.1, forward strand.
GAGGAAGGAAGATGAAAGAAGACTGGAGGCACTAGAGATGTGGATATGTAGAAGAATGGAAAAAGTGAAATGGGAAGACCGAGTAAGGAATGAAGAAGTATTAAGAAGAGTTGGAGGAGAAAGAAACATGCTAAAAGTCATTAGAAAGAGAAAATATGTTGTTGTTGTTGTTGTTGTTGTGGTCTTCAGTCCTGAGACTGGTTTGATGCAGCTCTCCATGCTACTCTATCCTGTGCAAGCTTCTTCATCTCCCAGTACTTACTGCAACCTACATCCTTCCGAATCTGCTTAGTGTATTCATCTCTTGGTCTCCCTCTACGATTTTTACCCTCCACGCTGCCCTCCAATACCAAATTTGTGATCCCTTGATGCCCTAGAACATGTCCTACCAACCGATCCCTTTTTCTAGTCAAGTTATGCCACAAACTTATCCCCAATCCTATTCAATACCTCCACATTAGTTATATAATCTACCCATCTGATCTTCAGCATTCTTCTGTAGTACCACATTTCGAAAGCTTCTATTCTCTTCTTGTCCAAACTATTTATCGTCCATGTTTCACTTCCATACATGGCTACACTCCATACAAATACTTTCAGATACGACTTCCTGACACTTAAATGTGTACTCGATGTTAACAAATTTCTCTTCTTCAGAAACGCTTTGCTTGCCATTGCCAGACTACGTTTGATATCCTCTCTACTTCGACCATCATCAGTTATTTTGCTCCCCAATTAGCAAAACTCATTTACTAATTAAAGTGTCTCATTTCCTAATCTAATTCCCTCAGCATCACCCGACTTAATTCGACTACATTCCATTATCCTCGTTTTGCTTTTTTTGATGTTCATCTTATACCCTCCTTTCATGACACTGTCCATTCCGTTCAACTGCTCTTCCAAGTCCTTTGCTGTCTGTCACAGAATTACAATGTCATCGGCGAACCCCAAAGTTATTATTTCTTCTCCATGCATTTTAATACCTACTCCGAATTTTTCATTTTTTTCCTACACTGCTTGCTCAATATACAGATTGAATAACATCGGGGATAGGCTACAACCCTGTCTCACTCCCTTCCCAACCTCTGCTTTCCTTTCATGCCCCTCGACTCTTATAACTGCCATCTGGTTTCCGTACAAATTGTAAATAGTCTTTCGCTCCCTGTATTTTACCGCTGCCACCTTCAAACTTTGAAAGAGAGTATTCTAGTCAACGTTGTCAAAAGCTTTCTCTAAGTCTACAAATGCTAGAAAAGTAGGTTTGCCTTTCCTTAGTCTTTCTTCTAAGATAAGTCGTAAGGTCAGTATTGCCTCACGTGTTCCGATATTTCTACGGAATCCAAACTGATCTTCCCCGACGTCGGCTCCTACCAGTTTTTTCCATTCGTCTGTAAAGAATTCGCGATAGTATTTTGAATCCATGACTTATTAAACTGATAGTTCGGTAATTTTCGCATCTGTCAACACCTGCTTTCTTTGGGATTGGAATTATTATATTCTTCTTGAAGTCTGAGGGTATTTCGCCTATCTTGCTCACCAGATGGTAGAGTTTTGTCAGGACTGGCTCTCGCAAGGCCGTCAGCAATTCTAATGGAATGTTGTCTACTCCGGGGGCCTTGTTTCGACTCAGGTCTTTCATTGCTCTGTCATACTTTTCACGCAGTATCGTATCTCCCAATTCATCTTCATCTACATCCTCTTCCATTTCCATAATATTGTCTTCAAGTACATTGCCCTTGTATAGATCCTCTATATACTCCTTCCACCTTTCTGCTTTCCCTTCTTTGCTGGGTTTCTATCTGAGCTCTTGATATACATAAAAGTGGTTCTCTTTCCTCAAAAGGTCTCTTTAATTTTCCTGTAGGCAGTATCTATCATACCCCTAGTGAGATAACCCTCTACATCCTTACATTTGTCCTCTAACCATCCCTGCTTAGCCATTTTGCACTTCCTGTCGATCTCATTTTTGAGACGTTTGTATTCCTTTTTCCCTGCTTCATTTACTGCATTTTTATGTTTTCTCCTTTCATCAATTAAATTCAATATTTCTTCTGTTACCCAAGGATTTCTACTAGCCCTCATCTTTTTACCTACTTGATCCTCTGCTGCCTTCACTACTTCATCCCTCAGAGATACCCATTCTTCTTCTATTGTATTTCTTTCCCCCATTCCTGCCATTTGTTCCCTTACGCTCTCCCTGAAACTCTGTACAATCTCTGGTTTAGTCAGTTTATCCAGGTCCCATCTCCTTAAATTCCCACCTTTTTGCAGTTTCTTCAGTTTTAATCTACAGTTCATAACCGATAGATTGTGGTCAGAGTCCACATCTGCCCCTGGAAATGTCTTACAATTTAAAACCTGGTTCCTAAATCTCTGTCTTACCATTATATAATCTATCTGAAACCTGTCAGTATCTCCAGGGTTCTTCCATGTATACAACCTTCTTTCATGATTCTTGAACCAAGTGTTAGCTATGATTAAATTGTGCTCTGTGCCAAGTTCTATCAGGCGGCTTCCTCTTTCATTTCTTAGCCCCAATCCATATTCACCTACTACGTTTCCTCCTCTCCCTTTTCCTACTACTGAATTCCAGTCAGCCATGACTATTAAATTTTCGTCTCCCTTCACTATCTGAATAATTTCTTTTATTTCATCGCACATTTCTTCAATTTGTTCGTCATCTGCAGAGCTAGTTGCCATATAAACTTGTACTACTGTAATAGGCGTGGGCTTCGTGTCTATCTTGGCCACAATAATGCGTTCACTATGCTGTTTGTAGTAGCTTACCCGCACTCCTATTTTTTTATTCATTATTAAACCGACTCCTGCATTACCCCTTTTCGATTTTGTAATATTAAACCTGTATTCGCCTGACCAAAAGTGTTGTTGCTCCTGCCATCGAACTTCACTAATTCCCACTATATCTAACTTTAACCTGTCCATTTCCCTTTTTAAATTTTCTAACCTACCTGCCCGATTAAGGGATCTGACATTCCACGCTCCAATCCGTAGAACGCCAGTTTTCTTTCTCCTGATAACGACGTCCTTTTGAGTAGTCCCCACACGGAGATCCGAATGGGGGACTATTTTACCTCCGGAATATTTTACCCAAGCGGACGCCAACATCATTTAACCATACAGTAAAGCTGCATGGCCTCGGGAAATATTACGGCTGTAGTTTCCCCTTGCTTTCAGCCGTTCGCAGTACCAGCACAGCAAGGCCGTTTTGGTTAGTGTTACAAGGCCAGATCAGTCAATCATCCAGACTGTAGCCCCTGCAACTACTGAAAAGGCTGCTGCCGCTCTTCAGGAACCACATGTTTGTCTGGCCTCTCAAGAGGTACCCCTCCGTTGTGGTTGCACTTACGGTACTGCTATCTGTATCTCTGAGGCACGCAAGCCTCCCCACCAACGGCAAGGTCCATGGTTCTTTGGGGGTTGGGGGGGTGGGGAGGCAAATATACAGAAATGAAAAGACTGGCTATGGACAGACAAGAGTGGAGCAGGCTTAAACCATGACGAGACCTGCCGTAAGGCATAATACCATACTGCTGCTATAGCGCCACCAGATATCGGAACTTCATGCAACTATATGGGTGAAGCGGGAATATTCCCTGATGTCCCAAAACAAATTCCGTATTTTTCGAACCGAAATTGGCCTATAAAAATGTGTTGTATTATTTATTGGACGCTTCTCCTACTTACCAGCGTGTGCTAGCTGTTACTGGTCATTAATCTCACCGTAACAAGTACGGATGTAAATAGTAAACAGTAGGAACATTCTACCGCTGGTGGGTGCCGATGAATACAGGCTGTGAACTTGTAAAACGTGATTTAAAACTGTAGGAAATCACGACTGAAAAGTCATATAGAACCTCTAGATCGACGAAATATCGGTACCTAAAGATTGGAAAGTTGTAGAGGTCAGACCAGTATTCAAGAAAGGATATAAGAGTAATTCGCTGAATTACAGACCCATACCACTGACGTCGATTAGCAGCGGGATTTTAGAACGTATCATCGAACATTATGAATTAACGCGAAGGATATGATCTACTGACACACATTCAATTCCGATTCAGAAAATTATGCTCTTGTGCAACACTACTAGTTCTTTATTCTCAAGAAGAGTGCTGTCGACAGGAGAATCTCAAACTGATTCCATATTTCCAGATTTCCGGTAGGCTTTTGATACTGTTCCCCACAAGTGGCTTCTAATCTTATTGCGTGCTTGTAGAGCAACGTCTCAAGCTGTGCGACTGGATTCGTGATATCCTGTCAGAAAGGTCACAGTTCACAGAAACTGACGGGAAGTCATCGAGTAAAACAGAACTTGTTTAGCGTTCCCCAAGCAAGTGTTATAGGTACTCTGGTGTTCCCGATCTACACAAACGAGTTGTCAGCAAACCCGGCATGTATTCGTTTTGCCAATTTTCTATTAGAAAGGAAACCTTATATGTACTGTTGCAGCAGCCTCGGTGTGAGACGATCCCAATCAGTTTCTGTACACTGGACGTAGTTGCTTCGCCTGTCTACAACGCGATTTGGTAAGAGTCTCTATGACAACGCTTCTTAATAGCTGTACAGAAGGCTATTCTTTTCGCCTACAGCCGTTAGCGCTACCCACTTGAAAGCTGTCAAAATCGCTGACAGGTGTCAGGGATATCCTTAAGTTGATTCGACTGTAGGAATGTCTTAGCAGTAAAGAATAAATGTATTAAAACTTCATGAATGATAGGCGATTTTTATCACGTATCTCAGTGTTTATGACGTCATATGTCTTGAACTACGTGGAACGGTAGAGCCTATAAAATAAGCGATTTTTACAACGTTTTTTAGAAAAGCTCATGGAGCAATCAACATAAAATCTTTTTCCACATTATTTATTGATTGTTGGACAACATTTCTTGATTTTTCAAAGAACTCCCCCCCCCCTCTCCTCCTCCGAAATCCACAGTGTTATGTGTATGAAGTCCTGCAGGCTGCATATCTGTTCTGAAATCAAAAAACAAACAATTTTCTTAATCTATAGGATATTGCGGACGGAGAAATAGCACAATTTTTGAAATTTGACGAAATTATGAAATGGCGGATGTTTCTGAGAATGACGTAGTTTTTTCGTTTATTTTTGGTCTCGTGTTTCTGCCGTAACTAATGAATAAATCAAAATAAAAAAAACAGCCTATTACTCCTTGGGGACTTAACCGAGGAGTAATTCAGCGAAAGTTCAGCAACATACCTTTGTTAGTGTGCCCGCAATCCATTCCGTCAGTGCCATTATATTATTTTGAGAAATTTCAAAAAAGCTGTGGTATTACTCCGTGCGCAGCATCTTACAGGTTAAGAATTATTTGCTTTTTGATTTTAGACATTTTTTGCAGAATGCAAGACTTCCGTCATGGACACAACCCATTTTAGAAAGAGCACCTTTTTTCTTCTCGGATGAGGGGATAACAGTGACTGAATTTCATTTAAAAAATTCGGAATATGTTGCAAAGTGAATAAATAGTGTGCACAAAGATTTAAGTCGATTGTTTCATTAGTTTCTCCAAAACAAAATTGTTGAAATCGAGAATTTTATAAATTGAACATAATGGACCCTTAAAGGCGAATTACAGAGTAGCCATGTAGATGTAGGTACCAGTTATCGAAACGTAGCATTAACCAAGACAGAATTTTTTTTAGTATAATTTTTTTATTCGATTAAAATGTTGCTTAGATAGTCTTTTTTTTAAGATTCGTTCATATAGAATGCGTCATAAATGTTAAAATACGTTCGAACCGCGATTTACTCATTGGGGGTCCGGCGCATCCCAGTGCCCGTGTGCATACGATGTATTAAAAAAATTACACTATCATACTTACCGACGGAATAGGAATCCTGTTAATTTCAGATAATATCACCGAAGGCATAAGTATCAACTAAAACCACAATTCTCAACATGATTTTTTTTCGTAAAATGATTCAAATGGCTCCAAGCATTTTCAGATTTGACATCTGAGGTCATCAGTCCCCTAGACTTAGAACCGCTTAAACCTAACTAACCTAAGGACAGCACACACATCCATGCCCGAGGAAGGATTCGAACCTGCGACCGTAGCAGCAGCGCGGTTCCGGACTGAAGCGCCTAGAACCGCTCGGCCACAGCGGACGGCTCAAAATGATTCGTTTACGTTAAACAGTCTGAAAGACCATGTCTGTCTCACGTCCGCTTCGTTTGTCATTTCGCACGTTTTCCATACGGTGTAAAACGTGAGTGCTTGAAAATACAAACAAACGTGTTTATGCGGATAGAATAAATGCAAAAAGTAATTTTAACGGTCATAAAAATGCTTCGATAGGCAAGTGGATGCCAGGTAACAGTCAATATTTCGTCACGAAGGTCGCAGTTCGTAGTAATAGACGGAAAATCATCAAGTAAATCTGAAGTGATATCAGGTGTTCCCCAGGGAAGCGTCCTGGGACCTCTGCTGTTCCTGATCTATATAAATGACCTGGGTGACAATCTGAGCAGTTCTCTTAGGTTGTTCGCAGATGATGCTGTAATTTACCGTTTAGTAAGGTCATCCGAAGACCAGTATCAGTTGCAAAGCGATTTAGAAAAGATTGCTGTATGGTGCGGCAGGTGGCAGTTGACGCTAAATAACGAAAAGCATGAGGTGATCCACATGAGTTCCAAAAGAAATCCGTTGGAATTCGATTACTCGATAAATAGTACAATTCTCAAGACTGTCAATTCAACTAAGTACCTGGGTGTTAAAATCACGAAGAACTTCAGTTGGAAAGACCATATAGATAATATTGTGGGGAAGGCGAGCCAAAGGTTGCGTTTCATTGGCAGGACACTTACAAGTTGCAACAAGTCCACTAAAGAGACAGGTGGGATCCTTACCAGGTGGGATTGACGGAGGACATCGAAAGGGTGCAAAAAAGGGTAGCTCGTTTTGTATTATCACGTAATAGGGGAGAGAGTGTGGCAGATGATACGCGAGTTGGGATGGAAGTCATTAAAGCAAAGACATTTTTCGTCGCGGCGATATCTATTTACGAAATTTCAGTCACCAACTTTCTCTTCCGAATGCGAAAATATTTTGTTGAGCCCAACCTACATAGGTAGGAATGATCATAAAAAAAGAGAAATCAGAGCTCGAACAGAAAGGTTTAGGTGTTGGTTTTTCCCGCGCGCTGTTCGGGAGTGGAATGGTAGGGAGATAGTATGATTGTGGTTCGATGAACCCTCTGCCAAGCACTTAAATGTGGATTGCAGAGTATTCTTGTAGATGTAGATGTAGAAAATGAGAGTCCTTCGACATCGGCGAAAAAAAGGCCAACTCTACGGTGCTGGAACTGTCCACGAAATGGTGTTTCAATTTCAGTATTAAAAAACACTAGTCGAAGCTTGGCGGAAGCTGTAACTCACGAAATACAAATGCAGTTTTTTCTACTGTAGTGCGTAGGATTTTTTTCGATATATTTTACTTCTGACTTTTTTCGAAAAAATTGAGTTGTATTTTATAGTACCGCCATTTTATTAAAAATCATTTGTTTTATAATATCGCTACGTACTACCTTACACAATATCATCAGTTTAAAAGTAGTCTGTGATATTTTGGTTTAGGTTGAAGACAGCGACGTTCAGAGCTCCCAGCGTGTAGTGTCCTCTGGGTGCAAGTTTTTACTTATTTATTTATTTATTTAACCCGATCAGATTAGGGCCATCAGGCCCTCTCTTACATCGGACCAGTGTTCCACACATGCAGCATTTCACACATCAGAGTTACATCATGACAATAGTTTAAATAAGAAAATTAGATTACTCTAGTGACAATATGAATAAAGAGTAGTGACTAAGACCTAATAAAGTAAGTGCTGGCATTATATATTTACAACAGGTGCTATAGATACAAATCATGATAAAAGCAATAATTGTAACAGTAAAAAAAAAAATAATAATGATAAACATGAGAAAAATTGGCAATAGTAATGAAGATTTGTGCGGATGTACATTAATATCTTGGTGTGTAAAGTAGATGTTTACTAGTATAGCGAGTTTTGGGTTCAAATGGCTCTGAGCACTATGGGACTTAACATCTGTGGTCATTAGTCCCCTAGAACGTAGAACTACTTAAACCTAACTAACCTAAAAACGAACTGCCTATTGGCTTCTGTCTCGTGTTCTTCGGCCGACGTTCATCTAATGATTTTTCTGACGTTTCGCCAGCACGAGTGCTGAACAGTTCACCACCGGCAATGGAGGGTGAAGTTTTGACAATGCCAGCCACTCGTGCTGGCGAAACGTCAGAAAAATCATTAGATGAACGTCGGCCGAAGAACCCGAGACAGAAGCCAATAGGCAGTTCGTCAACAAGTGGCCACGAAAGCCTTAACAATTTTGTAACCTAAGGACATCACACACATCCATGCCCGAGGCAGGATTCGAACCTGCGAGTTTTGGGGAAGGCGGATTTAAGGAGGGGGAAAGAGGGAAGTAATGAGGTGAAGTGCATTCATGTACAGAGGAAGGCATTAGTGTTGCTTAAGTAGATACGTCATTAACTGTTTTTTGAAGCCGGGCATGTTTTTAAGTTCTCTAACAAGACGAGGGAGGCTATTCCAGCGTCGGGTGCCCGCTACTGTAAACGACTTGGGAAAGGTGACTGAGCGATGCAGTGGAACAGAGAGGATTTTATTATGATGGGAACGTGTGTTTCTGTCATGTTGTACCGACATAGGCGTTAAGGACGAGGAGCGGTATGAGGGACAGTGTACATTTATAAGGCAGTAGATGAGACAGAGTGTATGGAAATCTCTGCGTTTGTCTGCACACAGCCAGGACAATTTTGCATATGCTCGTGAAATGTGATCAAAAAGTCGAACGTGACAGATATATCGGACGCAGGCATTCATGACCAGTTCCAGACGTCGCGAATTGTCCTCAGAGAGACCTTGTAGGATAATATCGCTGTAGTCAATGATTGGGAGTATAAGCGTTTGTACTAATTTTTTTTTATATCGAAAGGGAAGAGTTTTTTATATTTTTGTAGGACATGAAGGGATGCTAATGCTTTTTTGCACACTGCAGTTACGTGCTCTGTCCAATTTAGATTTTCATCTATTATTACCCCACAAACGCTCTGCTGAGGGAGAGAAGTTAATATTTGTTCCATTTAGGATAAGAGGTGGTACGGATTCCCGATGTTTTGGGCTAATGGGCTTAGAGTGACCAACAAGTACCGCTTGGGATTTAGACGAGTTTAGTTTTAGTCCTATGTCCTGTGCACATTTTGATAGTGCATCGAGATCAGTATTGAAATTTTCAATAGCTTTCTTAAGATTGCCGGCCGCGGTGGTCTAGCGGTTCTAGGCGCTCAGTCCGGAACCACACGACTGCTACGGTCGCAGGTTCGAATCCTGCCTTGGGCATGGATGTGTGTGATGTCCTTAGGTTAGTTAGGTTTAAGTAGTTCTAAGTTCTAGGGAACTGATGACCACAGATGTTAAGTCTCATAGTGCTTTGAGCCATTTGAACCATTTTTTTCTTAAGATTGCTTGGTTTCGCACTTAGATACAACTGAAGGTCATCAGCATACATATGATATTTGCAATAGGTCAGAACCGATGACACATCATTGACATACAGAGAGAAGAGTATGGGACCAAGTACTGAGCCTTGGGGAACGCCTGACACTACCTGCCGCCATTGTGATTTTATATTCCCGGACAGGGCGCGTTGCTAACGAGACGTCATGTATGAGCGAAACCATTGCACTGCACTTGGTGAGAAATTTAGACCGCTAAGTTTGGCTAGTAAGATGTCGAAGTCGCCAGTATCAAATGCTTTGCTGAAATCTAAGAAGCGAATGATAGTCGCTTCTTGTCTGTCCATGGCAAGTTTCAGGTCATCTGTCACCTTTATCAGTGCGGATGTTGTGCTTCGGTGTTTACAGAAACCTGATTGGTATTCGTCTAGTAGAAGATACATAATGGAATATTAAGGGTGTACAGTTAAGGTCAAAAGTCGGGTTTAGTAATTTGTTTTTTTTTTTTTTTTTTATTTTATACAAAAAATCATGGATATGGAGCGCCGCCTCGGTCTCCCCCGCTAACAGAAATGGCCGCTCTCTCTGGCGCAGCGCGGCGCGCCGTCAGCTGTCCGCTCGGCGGCGCCGCTTCCTTCCGGGCGGAAGCCGGCAGCCAGCTTCCGCTTCCGACGGAAATGACGTCACGGCGGCAGCCCCAGCCCGCCGCGTGGCCCCGCCCGGCCTTGCGCCCCTCCCGACACGTCACACACAGCCGTTCCCTCAGTGTCCGGCCCCGACCAGCATCCCAGGTCCTTTGTTACCGGCGACAAAGCCCACCCGACCGCGCCCTGCTGCTGCACACGTTTCAGCGTAGCATCCGTATCCGCAACGTATCTTATACGGTCATCTACCGTATTTGTGAATTACCTTGCATCAGTAACATTATCAGATTCCAATTTCGATTTGTTTACAAATAATACAAAACTGCAATAAACAGATAATGAAGTATAGTATGTAGAGTTGTGAAACTACCAGAAACTACCATAGGCTATCGTAGATTGAGCGTACACTACACAGCTGTCATGTTAGCGTTGGCCAGTTAAAATGTAGTCGTGCTGCCTGTACATTAGGTGTGCTGCAAACCTATCGGGTTTAATTGAATCAGCTGTGGGCTCTTGGTGAAACATTGTAAATCAACTAAACAAACACTGTTTTATTATTGCACGACTTAGGTTCCGGGTTATAAGCTCATTTCCCAGTACATTACTGAGTCCCAAAGATGATAATGAGGAGATAAGCACGATGACAAGCCAAAGATAATCATCTCAATTTCTTATGGTTTCGATCCATACCTTAATATACAATTACGTCAACGACAATTTTTTAACAAATCACATAAATTATTACACATTCAGCAATTAACCGACAACGACGGTACTAGTTATCCATCAGCCAAGAACTTTTTAACTACAATGGACTGGGGCCCAAAGTTTTACTTCTGTCCTGTGATTGTGATCTCATCAAAACATTGGGCCCCAGTCCAGTGTAGTTCTTGGCTGATTCATAACTTTAGTCCCGTTGTTGTAGGTTAATTGCTGAATGTGTAATAAAGTATTATTTTGTTAAAAAATTGTCATTGACGTAGTTCTTCATTAAGCAGAATACCCGTAAGAAGTTGAGATGATTCTCTTTGCCTTGTCATCATGTTTATCTGTGCATTATCATCTTTGGAATCAGTAATGTACTTCGAAATGGGCTTATAACCCGCAACCTAGGTCGTACAATGATAAAACTGTGAAACAAGGCCAAAAACAGTGTTTGTTTAGTTAATTTCGATCACTTTCTTTGATTGTACCGTGTGTCTGACTAGATTCCCTTAGAAACCATAAGCCATGAACCGTCTAGAAACTGCGTGAGGATATACACGGTCAGTCAGGAGGAAAGGTACATGCTTTGAGACGCGATAGTATTAAATGATTCTGAACAAAAAACTTCATGTGGACATATGCCCTATTGCGAGTGGTTTCCGAGATAGAACACGTTTAATATCGCTTTTGTACGTTTTTCTTTAATAACTCGAAAACCGTACACTTCAAAGAAAACGTGCCTCAGTATACAATTAAACTAAATTAAAATTGCTACAAAAAAGGTCCTATTTATTTTTTGTCTAGGACTAAGAGTGTGCGAGGAGAGATTGCGAGAATGCTGAAAATATCGCGCGACGCTCGTGCGCTGTAGCTTAGCTACTTTTTATAGGCCATTTTGAGGTAATTTACCGACTTTGTGGACCACAAGAGTCCTGTATCAAAATGTTCGTCTCAACTTCCACTATGTAACTGTGGCACGTTGTAAACAATGGCAATGAATAATACAGAAAATAAATATAAATGTACATTAAATGTGTTCTATCTCGGAAACCATTCGGAATAGGGCATATGTCCACATCAGGTTTTTTGTTCAGAATCAATAATGCTATTATGCGTCAAAACACATACATTTCCACCTGACTCACCCTGTACAAGGCCCGCGTAACCTAAGGAACATTTTGGTTCTAGATGTTATCTTCTGGTCGGTAAGTTAAAATAAACGTTAATAGCAAAATTGAAAATGACACTGTTTAATTCATGCTTTATTCGACAACTATTGACTTGTAACGCAAATCACACATTTTTCATATACCGTTAGAAATTGTAATTTCCTCAAAAGAAGATAAAACTTATAAAAACGTGTCGAGCTTATATAAAACTTGTTTCTGCTGTTAATAAACAACTAACTCATTTATCAATAACAACAGGAAACTCTTACTTGTGATTAATGATGGACTTTCTATTAAATACAAAAAACAACAGAAATTATAAAGATGTTTTTATGTTTGGCATGTACTGTTCTTGAATCAAAAGCAGTTGTTTTGGTTACGTAAAAGCGCAGAACATCTGCATAAAGAGTAATTTATGTTTTGTAAGGATATAAAATACGCAGTGGACTAAAATCGAGTATTGCGGCTCTAATTACGTGTAAACGAAACAAACAAACAAAAAATTAAAGAGAAGTCGTCGGCTCTCACACACTCGTTTATTATGTTTCTTTCGCTACCAATAATAACGACAATCCCATCATTTACAAAGACATTTATGCACTGTACAAAAACTACCGAGCTGTAGTTTTGGCACAACGCAACTCTGGTGGTTTTAGATATATCAGTTCATGAAATTTTCATGAAGACTAGTTAATGATTCCTCGCCATTTCTCGGTCATTAAACTTAGAGACCACACGCTAGCTGCAGTTCAGAACTAGTAAGAACTTTCCGCCCATTATACAGGATGTTCTTCTCTGTAACGTTTAAATTAGCAAGTGCAAGGAATATTTATTCAGAAAGGTACGTTACTTTTTCTGTGCACTTACGAACATACTCTGTTCATGTATTTTCCAGACAGTTACAGCAATGGGTTATAATTTTTTAACAGAATATTATATTTTCTAACATGTAGCTGATGTATTTAACTCTTAATTCCGCACTTTCTTTTATTTGTGGGACACCACATAATTTTTTTACTTTAATTTGTTCAAGGTTGTCAGGAAAAATGTTGAAAAAGATACATTTTTTATTCTGGAAAATTGTATTTTGCTTTACACTTCGCACTTACTGTGTGCAATTTACGCTATTAATACACATTTGTTAAGTATAAAAATATAGTTTTAAGCTTGAAATGAACAGAATTATGATAGCGTTAATGGTACTATCGACAATAGATGTCTGGCATGAGTCTTTAGATAGTATGGAACGCAGGAAAGCAACTTTTGCCTGTATTTAAACATAAGTCTCCTTCGCAATTCTCACACACGACACAGGTAAGCCTTTGGAATTACGGAGTCTGCACGTTGCGCTCTTCTCACTCCACACTGACCAGTGATTAAAGGGATCTCACCGTAGTCCTTTGGAGGTAACGATGATCCCTTATACACAGCTGTGTCGGTCTCTTGTGGGTCTGTGATAGCTGGTCTGCCGCACTTCCTTATTCCAGGACCAAGCTGGGAAAGAATTTCAGACAATTCAGTTGCAAACTTCTTTTGGTTGACTGGGATGTATGCTGTTCGATTTCCAGTGAGTACCCTTCTGTAGAGAATCCACAAATTTTTTAAAGTTATATCCAATAGGATGCAAAAACAAACGTACCGTAAATACCACTGTTTGTATCTAATCTCTATATGACATCTGCCAGTGTTACCAATAAACCTACATTTCCCATATGTGGGTTGTAAACACAAACAGCGGCAGAACCAGCTACCATTCCGCGTTTTCCCTCCTTTCTCTTAAAATTTCTGACTTTAAATTTTGGCAGCTCACCGACAAAAGTAGACAGAAAACAGACAATATTATTGTCCCAATGCAAAATGGAGGCCTCATGATTTCCTCAGAATACCCACGTACTTCAGCTCCTTTCGTTCTGGAATTTACAGTATGGTAATCTGATTCTCTGGATCGTTCCTTCACACTGAGTTTAGATGTACGTGTGAGGTTCGAAGACCGTAAGAGTATGGCCGTTTAGGGAGACTTTTACGCAACAGTGCATACCTAATGGCTGATGGTTTTGCAATGGGATCATCTCTTGTTTAACACAATACCCTATGTCTATTTACTACATATATCTAGGTGTGCACTGTAAGCCTCTGTCTATGGGCATCTGCTCACTATGCCGCCCTCGTTTGACAGCAGTAGCAATATGAAGAGGCAGACAGGGCTACAGATCTTTGTTGGGCGTCCGTAAGAACACCTACAAACGGAAGCATGGGTGTTGACGCCGTCCTATGTGAGGGGAAAGCTGGGCACGATGTGGAGCAGAGTGGCGCAGTGGAAGCGTGCTGGGCCCATAACCCAGAGGCGCCAAAAACGTTAACAGACTTCCGCCCAATTACCCTCCTAAATGCGGACTACAAGCTCGTAGCGAAATGCGTCGCGGAAAATATGAAGCTCGCCCTCAAAAAAGCAATCAGCCCATGGCAGACATGTGCAGTGTTAGGCAGAAACATTTTCGACGCCGTCTGCACGTACAGAGACGTTATAGCCCACGCCGCATCCAACAGAGCGACTGCAGCGATCATCTCTGTAGACTTCCAAAAGGCCTTCGACAGGATCGGTCACCGGTACCTGCTGAAGACCTTGGCAAGACTGGGTTTTGGCTCCGAATTCGCTCAAGTCATCAAAAACATGTTAACAAATGCCACGTCAAGAGTTACTGTAAACGGCTGGACATCTACGCCGATAAAACTGGGGAAATCTGTGAGGCAAGGGTGCCCACTGTCGATGGCACTATTCACAGTAGCCCTCGACCCAGTCCTCAGGAAACTCGCTGCCACCGTCAACGGCTACAAGCTGAACGATATAAACGTGACATGTATGGCATATGCCGATGACTTGAGCATTTTCGTGGACGGTAAAGAGGACATCGACAAAGTCCTCCCAATAATAGAGTCTTTTGGGAAGGCATCTGGGGCGAAAACCAACCCCAAAAAAACCGTGCTCGTCCCGATAGGGAACGGGAAACTGAGAGAGGCCAGACCATGGTACCAGGTGACCGACAAATATAAAGTTCTAGGTGTTCAGCTGCAGGCCTGCCCACTCAAAATGGCCGCAGAGAACTGGCGGAACATCCTGAACACCACGAGAGGACTCGTCAGGACACACGCCAACAGAAACCTGACGTTGGATCAGAAAGCACAGCTGATCAACGAAACGATCCTGGCGAAGGCTTGGTACATGGCACAAGTCATGAACGTACCAACAGAAATAGGGAAGTCTATAGGAAGCGCTGTATACTACCTGCTGTGGAGGCGGGAAATTCTCAAAGTGTCGCAAGCCACCAGCACCCTCCCTAGAGAAGAAGGGGGGCTGGGCCTGATAGATGTCACGAGAAAATGCGCGGCACTGTTGCTCCACCGAGCTCTACAAATGGAGGACAGAAGTGTAGACTGTACCACGTCGTCTCTACTGAAAGAACACAGACCCGATTCCGGGGAAGCGCCGGTAGATGTCAGTAGAATACCCTACAAGATGCGCTACTTGAAGCAGATAGTAATGGACAGTAGCTACATCTCATCCACGCTAGCAGTGAAAGAGATGAGAACTGCAGCGAAAATCTATCGTGCACTGAGAGGCAAACAAGGAAGAAGCAGAACAGAGACGAATCTTCCAGACCACGACTGGCCACAAGTCTGGAAGAATCTCTCTGAGAAAGCCATACCCCCGGAAGCTAGAGACACGTGGTACAAAGTCGTACACAACAAGATACCGACGAACGAGCGCCTAGCGCGCATTGGCATGCGCGAGTCGCCGCACTGCGAAGTGTGCAACGAGATCGACACCGCGGAACACCGCTTCACATGTCCGACAAGTCAGGCGATATGGGAGACATGCAGGAAAATGGTGGCGCTCATGAACAGGGCGGATCACCGAACTATAGAAGCCACAGCCCTCACGATCCCGGCTGCAAAATGTTTCCCACGTCCCAAACGCGTCGCGACCATGTGGACGTTCGCGATGACAGCGCACGCCATAATCGCAAAAAAACAAACGGACGGAGTGCAGTTCCTCACCGATCTCTGGGAGGAACACAAGCGAGCCAAGCGGAAAAACAACTACAGGCAGACGTTCCAGAACTACCTTCAGATAGCGCTGGACGCCGCCTTCAAGGACGCCCTCCGTCCCCACACGCCACGACCGCCTCCGACGTCTCCGCCGCCGCCGCCGCCGCCGCCGCTGCCGCTGCCGCCGCCGTCGCCGCCGCCGCCGCCGCCGCTGCCGCCGCCGCCGACGCCGCCGGCGCCGCCGACGCCGCCGACACCGCTGCCGCCACACCACGCCCCCCCCCTAGTCCTCCACGCCTCCGTCGTCACCGATGCAGAGACCCTCCAACGCCCCCAAAGTGTTGTGTGTTAAATGTGAGTTCGGTATAAAATTTGTGCAGTGCAACAACAGTGTCCGCAGTGCTACGGCTACACATATAGGGCATATCGAGGTAGCGTTCTTAAAAATGTGCGAAACATCACTACGCCGAAGATGACTATGTGAGTAGACTAACAAAAGAAACATCTATATTCAATCCATATTTAATCATGTTAAACTTATCTAGAATATAGTTGTCCACTTATAGAATTATTCTTTAATTATGTTTCAAATGTGTTCCGTATCGCCCTCTCACTCTCTCTCTCTCTCTCTCTCTCTCTCTCTCTCTCTCTCTCTCTCTATTTCTCTCTCTCTCCCTCTCTCGCTCTCTTCCCCTCAACCACCATCTCGTGGACACCTCGCTATATATATATAATATTCTTTCATACATATTTGTCATTGTCCTTTGTCTCTTAAATGTAAGCCTTAGCCAATAAGACATCTCTAATAATAGCTACAAGCCACATAATGGCACCAGACCAAAAACTCGACCTAAAGTAAAGAACTTAGAAGTGCTTGAATCAATAACCCATAAAATTTAACAAAAACGCAAACAAAACTGAAAAATGAAATATTCTTGCTCCACTGACTTACAAATCAGTGCAACAGTGTAAACTACCTGCAAATGCACAAAATATAATGAAACAGACAATTGCAACAAAGTTACATATCAGTAAAGAAAAGAAAAAGACTCGATAACCAACTGAAATTGAAAATACCTTGGAATCTCATGACTGTATCTGTTATTTTGTAAATAAAAGTTTATTACGTTTAAAAAAAAAAAAAAAAAAGAGGTCCGTGGATCGAAACCACGCTCTGCTAAAATTTTTACTTCCATTTTTCTTTAAGAGATGCGTGGCAGTTGTATATACCCGAATGGATGCTAGCTAGAAGTAAGTCGGAGGACTGTAATACATAAAATCAGAAAGGAAACAGTTACCTCGTATTCTGCAATAATAATAATAATAACCCACTATCCAACATGCTAAATAAAACAAATTATGAATATAATATTAGTGGAACATACCAACAAAAAATCACACATTTGCTATACATGGATGATCTAAAACTACTGGCAGCAACAAATCAACAACTCAAACAATTACTAAAGATAACAGAAGTATTCAGCAATGACATAAATTTGGCTTTTGGAACAGACAAATGTAAGAAAAATAGCATAGTCAAGGGAAAACACACTAAACAAAAAGATTACATATTGGATAACCACAGCGACTGCATAGAAGTGATGAAAAAAACAGATGCCTATAAATATCTAGGATACAGACAAAAACTAGGAATAGATAATACAAATATTAAAGAAGAACTAAAAGAAAAATATAGACAAAGACTAACAAAAATACTGAAAACATAATTGACAGCAAGAAACAAGACAAAAGCTATAAATACTTATGCTATACCAATATTGACCTACTCATTTGAAGTAGTGAAATGGAGTAACACAGACCTAGAAGCACTCAATACACTTACATGATCACAATGCCACAAATATAGAATACATCACATACATTCAGCAACAGAAAGATTCACATTAAGCAGAAAGGAAGGAGGAAGGGGATTTATTGACATAAAAAAACCTATATTATGGGCAGGTAGACAATATAAGAAAATTCTTTATAGAACGAGCAGAAACTAGCAAAATACACAAAGCAATCACTCATATAAATACATCGGCTACGCCATTGCAATGTCATAACCACTCCTACAACCCTTTAGATCACATAACATCAACAGATACGAAGAAAGTAAATTGGAAAAAGAAAACACTGGATGGCAAGCACCCGCATCATCTAACACAGCCAAACATCGATCAAGACGCATCCAACACATGGGTAAGAAAAGGCAATATATACAGTGAGACGGAAGGATTCATGACTGCAATACAGGATCAAACAATAAACACCAGATATTACAGTAAGCATATTTTTAAAGACCCCAATAAAACAACAGATACATGCAGCCTTTGCAAACAACAAATAGAAACAGCAGATCACATCACAAGCGGATGTATAATACTAGCAAATACAGAATACACCAGAAGACATGACAATGTGTCAAAAATAATACATCAACAACTTGCCATACAACGTAAACGAATAAAACAACACGTTCCCACATACAAGTATGCACTACAAAATGTACTGGAGAATGATGAATACAAATTATACAGGAACAGAACCATTATAACAGATAAAACACCACCACATAACAAACCTGACATCATTCTCACCAATAAAAAGAAGAAATTAACACAACTAATCGAAATATCCATACCCAATACAACAAATATACAGAAGAAAACAGGAGAAAGAATTGAAAAATATATCCAACTGGCTAAGGAAGTCAAAGACATGTGGCATCAGGATAAAGTTGACATTATACCAATTATACTGTCAACTACAGGAGTCATACCACACAATATCCACCAGTACATCAATGCAATACAGCTACATCCAAACGTATATATACAACTACAGAAGCCCGTAATTATTGATACGTGTTCAGTTACGCGCAATTTGGGTGCATAGTTCCTGAGAAATCAGTACCCAGAACGACCACCTCTGGCCGTAATAACGGCCTTGATAAGCCTGGGCATCGAGTCAAGCAGAGCTTGGATGGCGTGTACATGTACAGCTGCCCATGCAGCTTCAACACGATACCACAGTTCATCAAGAGTAGTGACTGGCGTATTGTGACGAACCAGTTGCTCTGCCATCATTGACCAGACGTTTTCAATTGGTGAGAGATCTGGAGAATGTGCCGGCCAGGGCAGTAGTCGAACAATTTCTTTATCTAGAAAGGCCCGTACAGGACCTGAAACATGCGGTCGTGCATTATCCTGCTGAAATGTAGGGTTTCGCAGGGAACGAATGAAAGGTAGACCCACGGGTCTTAACTCATCTGAAATGTAACGTCCACTGTTCAAAGTGCCGTCAGTGCGAACAAGAGGTGACCGAGACGTGTAACCAATGGCACCTCATACCATCACGCCGGGTGATACGCCAGTATGGCGATGACGAATACACGCCTCCAATTTGCGTTCACCGTGATGTTGCCAAATACGGATGCGACCATCATTATGCTGTAAACAGGACCTGGATTCATCCGAAAAAATGGCGTTTTGACATTCGTGCCCCCAGGTTCGTCGTTGAGTACAACATCGCAGGCGCTCCTGTCTGTGATGCAGCGTCAAGGGTAACCGCAGCCACGGTCTCCGAGCTGATAGTCCGTGCTGCTGCAAACGTCGTCGAATTGTTCGTGCAGATGGTTGTGGTCTTGCAAACGTCCCCATCTGTTGACTCAGAGATCGAGACGTGGCTGCACGATCCGTTACAGCCGTGCGGATAAGATGCCTGTCATCTCGATTGCTAGTCATACGAGGCCTTTGGGATGCAGTACGGCGTTCCGTATTACCCTCCTGAACCCAGCGATTCCATATTCTGCTAACAGTCATTGGATCTCGACCAACGCGAGCAGCAATGTCGCGATACGATAAACCGCAATCGCGATAGGCCACAATCCGGCGTTTATCAAAGTCGGAAACGTGATGGTACGCATTTCTCCTCCTTACAGGAGGCATCACAACAACGTTTCACCAGGGATCGCCGGTCAACTGCTGTTTGTGTATGAGAAATCGGTTGGAAATTTTCCTCATGTCAGCAGGTTGTAGGTGTCGCCACCGGCGCCAACCTTGTGTGAATGCTCTGAAAAGCTAATCATTTGCATATCACAGCATCTTCTTCCTGTCGGTTAAATTTCGCATCTGTAGGACGTCATTTTCGTGGTGTAGCAATTTTGATGGCCGCTAGTGTAGCTGACCAAACAAAATTTCCTTGTTCCTTTCTCTTAATTTAATGTTGAGTTCAAATGGCTCTGAGCGCTATGCGACTTAACTTCTGAGGTCATCAGTCGCCTAGAGCTTAGAACTAATTAAACCTAACTAACCTAACATCAATGCCCGAGGCAGGATTCGAACCTGCGACCACATATCATAATACGTGGCATAAATGGCTGTACCTTCTGACCGCGTTGGCGGAGAAAGTCAAATTTCTTACACTGCCAAGCCACCATAGACATAGACGTGGAATAAAATTCAACTTAATAGCTGTACCCGTCCCTGAGAGAAATTAATTTTAACAGCCGGACGCGGAAGTGATCCTACGTGGTTTCTGCGTTTGTGATTGGCATTCCTAACCTTAAAAAACAGTACTTTCATTTGTAAAAATTGTCTGAGTAGGGCTGCCATAAAAACGAGGACACTGTTAGTGGCACTGAGCAACGCGCTATAAGGATGATTCTAATTCTGATCTCGATAGCCAGTTGGGAAAAGGTTAAGGATTGCTGACTTTATATGTCGGGGATAAAATATTTGGTTAAATAAAGAAGCAGGATGGTCGTACCTCTTACGGGTAGCGAAGCCCAGATAATCGGTAATAATCTGGGATGTTTTTTAGTTTTAAATGAGAGCGTGCGATTCCTGTAAAACACTGAGTGTCATGTTCCTATTGACACCGGCTCTAATCCTATTTGAACTGCAGACTGAAACATTATTAGTTCAATTTTTGCTCTCAAATGTCTCCAACACATATGGGACAAACTAAAATTTGGACACACACATCACAGATACCAATCTTACTTTAGAAGCATGTCCTGTATGTACATTTTTCTCTCGACTGAATCTTATTTAAAAGCTACTTTCGTTGACGCAAATAAAATTTGACACATTTTACTATTGCAATCCCTTTTACGGATTCAGCTACAACACTGCTTCTCTCCTTTGCGCGCTGTTCATGTATTAAGAAGAAAAAGCTCTGAACTCAACGTTATGGGCTGGCACTGCAAAGACGAACTACACAATTTAAAATAATTCAGTAAATTGTTCTTGATGCAACGTTTGGAAGAATTGAAAAACGCGGACATTAGCAGAAATCGTAACAATGTATGCGGACACCAGCATAAACGTCGAAAACGCGGCCTTGTTCGCATAACTGCGGACGTATGGTAACGCTGTCTGTATCTGTGCAGCTCATATCTCTGTAGGCTGCAAGCCATTTTATCCGAGGTTGTCACCTGATGATGTTGTGGGAAATGATGACGTGAGAATCCGAAAAAATGTTAGAGGTTAAATAGATGATACTGCAGGGCACGGATCTTAGCTGTAGAGAAAGACAATGTAGTAGCAGGAGTAATAAAGTGATATACCGGTCGGAAACCTTTTAGGCAGTCCGCCTGGCAGAAAAACCCAAGAAGCCCCGACGATTGTAAAAGAGCCCGTCCTGAGAGGGTAACAGTAATGTGGGAACAAAGAAGTGCTAAAGGAAAACTTTGAAAATGCTCCATGTTGCACACTTCGTACTCCAGTTGAGCCCAAACGTGTGTAATAATAATAATAATAATAATAATAATTATTATTATTTCTTTCCTTTCTCAGACGTTATGTCTGGTTGAAAATGGAAAGTGTACAACTAAGACGAAAGAAGCTGGAGAGCCACATTCAACCTTTGCGGAAAATATTCTAACGCAACACATTGTGGCGTTTCATGTGTTAAATTAACTTCTCATTTATGCGAATGTTAAATTATAACAGTAACAACTTTATCATTATTTTTCTATCTAACAAATTATTTTATAATACACAACAAATGTATAGTTTCCGTATATTTATAAGTAGCACATCATTTTATCTACAACTGCGAGATTCAGTTGTCACAGATCGATGGCTTCAGAAGCCAAAACGGTATCTGTAATTTAATACATTGGCGGAAAACAATCCCAAAAAAAGCGTATTGCAACAAATTTGAACTTTACGTCATGTCTCAAGACTAAACTATGTGTTCTTTACTAAATCCCAAACGCTGATTGCAAAAATGAAATCAGAAATGTTCCATCACGTACTAATTTTTCTGGTAAACGTACGCCACATATACCTCTTTCGAGAATCTTGGAAGCGACTCAGTAACAATAGCGGACGGATGTGCAGTTGGTTAATATACAGATCATGTAACAAAAGTAACTGTTTGTACTGCGAAACACAAAATAAAATGAAAGTAGTACGAGAAAGCTGAATAAAGCTTGAAATGTATTTACAAGTTAGAAACTTTTCCTGGAAACTTTCCACTCGTGGGTAGATGGTGAAACTTCTCGTCGGGATGTCCAACAGTAATCTTTCCGAGGGAAACGTAATTTGAGAGACACGCTGCAGCCCATAGCCTTGTAATAGTGCAGCATATGTTCCGTCAGTCCCCTGTTATTCCCAGACATTATGTATCCCAATAAATCGTAGCACACATCTTTAAAACAAAGCCAAGCTGACTTCTCGGCATCCGCCAGCAACTATTCAGAGGTAATCACGTATCTGAGGCTGAATGAAAAGTCCTTCTTTAATTTTTGCAATAATAATCGCAGGAAATTTAGAGAGTAAAAGTTGAAAACCTTGGCCATCCTTGTCCGTTGCTTTCACAAAATTCTTCATAAAGCCCAATTTCAGATGGAGTAGTGGTAACAGCACACTGTCTTTGTCAACAAGGGTTCATGAGACACTTTTTTTCTTTTCACCAGGATTGAAAATTTCTCTCAAAGACCACTCTTCGACTACATAATGGTCTTTCCTTGCCCTACTATCCCAGTGACAGAAGAAAAAGCCATATTTTGTGTACCCAGTAAGCATTTTCAGAAGTAGTCCCAGAACTTTGAGATTACCACAAATTTTCCGTTCGTGATTCGAATAGCCAGTACGCTTCAGGAGTGCCTCGTGTTCTCTCGTAGGTTTCCTTTAACAGAAGGAATGAACCACCGGTGTCGAAGGTTCGTCGTTTCTGTTATGTGAGAGAACAGCTCTGAGATTACTCTATGAGAAATCTGTAAATAGGCGCCATTCCTCCTGACTGTGAATCATCCCAAATTTTGTAAGCACACAATTTATGTCATTACAATATACCAAACTGTCTTAGAAAAAAGTGGAAAGACCAGGCTGTCGATTATGAAATTAAATACTAGTTTTTGGCCGTAACAAGTTCTTTTCTTAGAGACGAGACCCAATTACTTCAGCTTACCTCTTTGAAAGATTTAGTCCTTTTACATGATGATCAGTTCTGCCTGTGACAACGGCTTTGGTTGTAGCCGCGCTGCAGATGGCGTGTACTCGAGATCTTTATGATCTATTGGTCTGTCACTACCGTCGTCAGTTTCATCTTCCAGTGTCCTATCCACTGGTGGTTTCGGAACTGGGACAGATTCAGAATGCGGAACTTGGCGAATTGCAGATTCCAAATTTGGATAAGAAATTGTGTGTAACGATTTGCTTGAGATTCCTTTTACCTCCGTTAAACAAACGTAATGTCAACTCTAGGTTCCCTGCACAACTGTGGTGCGGCAAATGGCGTAGACGGGTTGGGTTCCTCGCAACCAGCCTGTTAAGCGGCGGGCGCGACGTAACAGTTCTGTGGTGCCCAACACTTAGCCTCACTTACCTTTGATTCAACATATGAATCGTATACCTTTTTGACCACCTGTGAAATCGGATGTCTTTGAGACTTAGCTGAAAACTCGCCACCCACTTAACAGAAAAGCCATTATTCTAGTCAGTTCGGTGGGAGAAAACCGCACCTGTAGAAAATACTACAACCAGCCACCAGTTTTTTTCTGAAGTGATTTTATTGTGCCATTACTACACTCATGCTCATAAATTAAGGATAATGCTGATAAATGATGAAACAACGCTCTCGTGGGCGGTTTGCGGGTTTAAATCACCTGTGGGTGTGACCATACGGTTCCTTTTGACCTGCGGTCGTCGCACGGTAGCGCTGGCAGCAGTCCACATACGCAGAGGTGTGTTGGTGCATGTCAGAGTACGCTGCAGCGAGTAGGTTTGCAGACGTTTTCAGACGTTCTAATGGTGACTGTTTATTTAAAATGGCTCAGATAACACATATTGATGACGTTATGAGGCGTAGAATACTAAGGCGATTGAAGGCTGGTCAAACACAGCAGGTCGTAGCAAGGGCCCCCCGTGTGCCACAAAGTGTGATCTCAAGATTATGGAAACATTTCCAGCAGACAGGAAACGTGTCCAGGCGCTACAGTACGGGACGTCCACAGTGAACACCACCACAAGAAGACCGATATCTCACCATCAGTGCCCACAGACGGCCACGGAGTACTGCAGGTAGCCTTGCTCGAGACCTTAACGCAGCCACTGCAACAGTTATCTCCAGACATACAGTCTCCAGACAACTGAACAGACATGGTTCATTCGGCCGGAGACCTACAAGCTGAATTCCACTGATCCCTGGTCACAGGAGAGCCCGAAAGCCTGGTGTCAAGAACACAGTAGATTGTCATTGGAACAGTGGTCCCAGGTTATGTTCACGGACGAGTCCAGGTATAGTCTGAACAGTGATTCTCGCCTCCTTTTTATCTGGCTTGAACCCGGAACCAGATACAAACTCCTTAATGTCCTTGAAAGGGACCTGTATGGAGGTCGTGGTTTGATGGTGTGGGGTGGGATTATGATTGGTGCACGTACACCCCTGTATGTCTTTGACAGAGGAACTGTAACAGGTCAGGTGTATCGGGACGTCATTTTGCACCAGTATGTCCGCCTTTGCAGGGGTGCAGTGGGTCCCACCTTCCTCCTGATGGATGATAACGCACGGCCCCACCGAGCTACCATCGTGGAGGAGTACCGTGAAACAGAAGATATTAGGCGAATGGAGTGGCCTGCCTGTGCTCCAGACCTAAGCGCCATCGAGCACATCTGGGATGCTCTCGGTCGACGTATCGCTGCACGTCTTCAAATCCCTACGACACTTCAGGAGCTCCGACAGGCACTGGTGCAAGAATGGGAGGCTATACCCCAGCAGCTGCTCGACCACCTGATCCAGAGTATGCTAACCCGTTGTGCGGCCTGTGTACGTGTGCATGGTGACCATGTCCAACATTGATATCTGGGTACATGCGCAGAAAACTGTGGCGTTTTGTAGCACATGTGTTTCGAGACGGTTTTCTCAACTTTTCACCAATACCGTGGTCTTACTGATCTGTGTCGTGTGTGTTCCGTGTGTGCCCGCGCTATTAGCTCCAGTTTTGTGTAGTGCCACGGTGTGTGGCACCACATTCCGCAACTATCCTTAATTTATGAGCATGAGTGTAGTTTCGGACCTGGGCCCATCGTCAGATGGCGGCGTTCTTTACAAAGTTTTACATTTATGTCCTAAAAGTTTTTGTGAACACGTAGTTTTCCACTTATATATGCTCTATACACTGTATTTACTTGATGAAAAGCCCTGCCTTACATGTTATGAGACAGAGGCTTTATTTTCTTTTACAGTGCACACTGATCATGAACTGAAACCTCGTATGTAGTTCATACGATGGTCTTCCCTCTCTGTAGTGCCACATTGCCTTCCGGAGCCACGTCTTCTTGGGACTGTACACTCTCGTGACCACTTCTGCCAGCAATCATGTAAAGTACCCGCATTCCTGCCAAGTCTTTGTGCAGTATCGCTGAAGGAATATCCAGTTTCTCTTAACCGCTATTACATGCTCCCTCTCAAACTCACTGAGGTGTTCATATGGCGTCTTTGTCGCCTTAACGGGTTTTCTGACTAACATCACCTCTCCACGTCCCATCTCAGAGGTAACCAACGCTCACCACTGTGTATTTAAATCAAACTTGATTTGGATATTCATAGTGGCGGTACTGGCGCCACTCTTATGCGACTGGTGACAGATTTTAACAGACATCATCTTTCAGATGTACAAACATGCCTGCTAACTTAGGTTTATGTTGCACAACTCCTTGCTAGTGTTGTGATTTTTTTCAGCGTCAGTGTTGGTTGGTTGGTTGGTTTGGGGAAGGAGACCAGACAGCGTGGTCATCGGTCTCATCGGATTAGGGAAGGATGGGGAAGGAAGTCGGCCGTGCCCTTTCAGAGGAACCATCCCGGCATTTGCCTGGAGCGATTTAGGGAAATCACGGAAAACCTAAATCAGGATGGCCGGACGCGGGATTGAACCGTCGTCCTCCCGAATGCGAGTCCAGTGTCTAACCACTGCGCCACCCCGCTCGGTAGCGTCAGTGTAAATACACGCAAAGGTGGCACTGCGATCTGTAACACTTAATACAAATTTTAATACTGTTGATCGCAGTACATTCCAGCAGTAACTAGGAAAGTGGTTTCGGCTGACCAACAACCATCTTCAGATCATACTTTCACTGTAACTCATACATATCACAACACCTGTTACATTTTCTGTATCCAGAAAGGCCCGCACAGG
The DNA here is from genome assembly GCF_021461395.2 of Schistocerca americana. NCBI lineage: Eukaryota > Metazoa > Arthropoda > Insecta > Orthoptera > Acrididae > Schistocerca > Schistocerca americana. The sequence goes on from NC_060127.1 coordinate 203,503,105, forward strand.
ACCTGCAACATCCGATCGTGCATTATCCAGCTGAAATGTAGGGATTCGCAGGGATCGAATGAAGGGTAGAGACACAGGTCGTAACACATCTGAAATGAAACGCCCACTGTTCAAAGTGCCGTCAATGCGAACAAGAGGTGACCGAGACGTGTAACCAATGGCACCTCATACCATCACGCCGGGTGAGACGCCAGTATGGCGATGACGAATACACGCTTCCAATGTGCGTTCACCGCGATGTCGCCAAACACAGATGCGACCATGATGATGCTATAACGAGAACCTGCATTGGTCCGAAAAAATGACGTTTTGGCATTCGTGCATCCAGGTTCGTCGTTGAGTACACCGTCGCAGGCGCTCCTGTCTGTGATGCAGCGTCAAGGGTAACCGCAGCCGTGGTCTCCGAGCTGATAGTCCACGCCGCTGCAAACACCGTCGAACTGTTGGTGCAGATGGTTGTTGTCTTTCAAACGTCCCCACCTGTTGACTCAGGGATCGAGACGTGGCTGCACGATCCGTCACAGCCATGCGGATAAGATGCCTGTCATCTCGACTGCTAGTGATATGAGGCCGTTGGCATCCAGCACGGCGTTCCGTATTACCCTCCTGAACCCACCGATTCCATATTCTGCTAACAGTCATTGGATCTCGACCAACGCGAGCAGCAATCTCGCGATACGATAAATCGCAATCGCGATAGGCTACAACCCGACCTTTATCAAAGTCGGAAACGTGATGGTACGTATTTCTCGTCCTTACACGAGGCATCACACAACGTTTCACCAGGAAAAGCCCGTCAACTGCTGTTTGTGTATGAGAAATCGGTTGGAAACTTTGCTCATGCCAGCACGTTGTAGGTGTCGCCACCGGCGCTCTGGAAAGCTAATCATTTGCATATCACAGGATCTTCTTCCTGTCAGTTAAATTTCGCGTCTGTAGCACGTGATCTTCGTGGTGTAGCAGTTTTAATGGCCAGTAGTGTACACTGTGCGTCTCTGGACGGTCGGTGTCAGGGCGGCCCGCAGCCTGCCCAAACGTCACACCTGACTGCCGCGTGCCTTCGAACGAGGGGCGAGCAGCTGTTCTGCGTATGGGGTGCAAGATCAACTCCCGGCGCTTTATGGGCCAACTGAAGTCCCCCGTTCTCAGTGGACTCTAACTTGCTTCCATCGTAGCTTCTCATTAGGTGTACATGCTTGCAATTTAATAATAGGAAATTGTAATCTAATTAAGTAATTAATTACTGACAATCACCGGATGTCTCAGCGCATCAGTATGGTGTCCTCTAACTTCTCGAATTTTACCTTCGTGGTCCTTACGAGCAATATATGTTGGCGGCAGTAGGTTCGTTTTGCAGTTAGCTTCAGATGCCGGTTCTCTAATTTTTCTCAACAGCGTTTCTCGAAAAGAACTTCGAGTTCCCTCAGGGATTCCCATTTGTGTCCCCGAAGCACCTCCGTTGCACTTACGTGTTTTTCGAACTTACCGCTAACGAAGCTAGTAGCCCGCCACTGAATCGCTTCGATGTCTTCCTTCAATGCCACCTGCCACGGATCCCAAATACTAGAGCAGTACTCAAGAATAGGTCGGACGAACGTCCTATATGCTGTCTCCTTTGCAGGTGAACCACTCTTTCCTAAAATTCTCCCAATAAACCGCGGGGTAGCCGCCGGGTTTGAGGTGTCTTGGCACGGTCCGCGCGGCTCCCCCCATCGGAGGTTCGAGTTCTCCCTCGGGCATGGGTGTGTGTGTTGTCCTTAGCGTAGCACAGTTTAAGTTAGATTAAGCAGTGTGTAAGCCTAGGTACCGATGACCTCAGCAGTTTGGTTCCAAATGACCTTACCACAAATTTCCAAATTTCTAAACCGAAGTCGACCATTCGCTTTCCCTACTAAAGTTTTCACATGCTCATTCCATGTCATATCGCTTTGCAACGTTACGCCCACATATACCAACGGCTTGACTGTGTCAAGCAGGACCCTGGTAGTACTGTAACCGAAAATAGCAGGTTTATTCTTCCAACTCATCCACATTAACTTACGCTTTTGCACATCTAGACCTGGCTGCCATTCATTTCACCAACAACGGATGATGACGAGTAATGCCTATTTAACTCGCCGCTCTCTTTGTAAATCCTAGACGGAACGCAATCCTCAATCAATTCCAAGCAGATTTCTTTTGGTGGAAATGCATTTGTAAACTGCATCAGTCCTGCACCTCATCACCCTGCCTTCAGTTTGAACCACGTGCGACCAACAAGTGCGCACATCGTTCTCCGCAGCGCCTCTTCCTCGCGCTAAACGTCGGTGGAGGTTTCGCGAAATTTCGGCAGGACTCGACATTGTCCGTTGTTCCAACTGCGTCATACTGGACTTCCAACGCGTTCAGTCAAGTTACAGCCGCCTTAGTTACACACACATCAAAAACGTTTTGCATCACCTCGGTTCCGAGAGTTCAGGAACCTGTACAGAAAATTGGGATAAAGATCAACATAAACATCATTTCCGCCCTTTTTATTGCTCATAAAAACCACACACTGCATGTTGTACCACCATATGGCGAGACCTTCAGAGGCGGTCGTCCAGACTGCTGTACACACCGGTACCTCTAATACCCAGCAGGACGTCCTCTTGCATTGGTGCATGTCTGTATTCGTCGAGGCATACTATCCACAACTTCATCAAGGCGCTGTAGGTCCAGATTGTCCCACTCCTCAACGGCGATTCGGCGTAGATCCCTCAGAGTGTTTGGTAGGTCATGTCGTCCATAAACAGCCCTTTGCAATGTATCCCAGGCATCTTCGATAGGGTTCATGTCTGGAGAACATGCTGGTCACTCTAGTTGAGCGATGTCGTTATCCTGAAGGAAGTCATTCCCAAGGTGTGCACGAAGGTGGTGCGAATTGTCGTGCATGCAGACGAATGCCTCGCCAATATGCTGCCGATATGGTTGCACAATCGGCCGGACGATGGCATTCACGTATCGTACAGCCGTTACGACGCCTTCCATGACCCCCAGCGGCGTACGTCGGCCCCACATAATGACACCCGAAAACAGCGGGGAACCTCCCCCTTGCTGCACTCGCTGGACAGTGTGTCTAAGGCGTTCAAGCTCACTGGGTTGCCTCCCAACAAGTCTCCGACGATTGTCTGGTTGAAGGCATATGCGACACTCACCAGTGAAGAGAATGTGATGCCAATCCTGAGTGGTCCATTCGGCATGTTGTTCGGCCCATCTATACCCCACTGCATGGTGTCGTGGTTGAAAAGATGGACCTCGCCATGGACGTTGGGAGTGAAGTTGCGCATCGTGCAGCCTCTTGCGCACAGTTTGAGTCCTAACACGACATCCTGTGGCCGCACGAAAAGCAATATTCAGCATGGTGCCGTTGCTGTCAGGGTTCCTCCGAGCCATAATCCGTAGGTAGCGGCCATTCACTGCAGTAGTAGCCCTTGGGTAGTAGCGAGGCATGTCATCGACAGTTCGTGTCTCTCTATATCTCCTCCATGTCCGAACAACATCGCTTTGGTTCACTCCGAGGCGCATGGACATTTGCCTTGTTGAGAGCCCTTCTTAGCACAAAGTAACAATGCGGACGCGATCGAACCGCGGTATTGACCGTCTAGCCATGGCTGAACTACAGACAACAAGAGCCGCGTACCTCGTTTCTGGCGGAATGACTGGAACTGATCGGCTGACGGACCCCCTCCGTCTAATAGGCGCTGCTCATGCATGGTTGTTTACATCTTTGGGCGGGTTTAGGGACATCTCTGAACAGTGAAATGGACTGTGTCTGTGATACAATATCGACAGTCAAAAAAAATGTTCAAATGGCTCTAAGCACTATGGGACTTAACATCTGAGGGCATCAGTCCCCTACACTTATAACTACTTAAACCTAACTAACCTAAGCACATCACACACATCCATGCCAGAGGCAGGATTCGAACCTGCGGCCGTAGCAGCAGCGCGGTTTTGAACTGAAGCGACTAGAACCGCTCGGTCACAGCGGCCGGCTCGACAGTCAACGTCTATCTTCTGGGAACTGGGACGATGTAAAAGTTTTTTTGATGTGTGTACTTACAGTGCGTTCACTCAACTGTCTCCTATTGAGACGAGAGACCAACTGACAAGGTACCATACCACAGCGCCACTTACGCGCTCTGATGCACCGTACCGCCGATATCCGCCCTGTGCCTCAGACTGTACTACATACATCGAAGAGCTAAAGCAACTGGTACACCTGCCTAATATCGTATAGGGCGCCCTCGTGTGTGCAGAAGTGTTACAACACGATGTGGCATAGACTCGACTAATGTCTGAAGCAGTGTTGGAGGGAATTGACACCGTGACTCGTGCACGGCTGTCCGTACATACGTATAAGTATGACGGGGTGGAGATCTCTGCTGAACAGCACGTTGCAAGGCATCCCAGATATGCTCAATAATCTTCATGTCTGGGGAGTCTGGCGGTCAGCGGAAGTTTCAAACCCAGAAGAGTTTTCCTGCAGTCACTCTCTAGCGGGTTTGGACGTGTGGCGAGTTGCATTGTCCAGCTGGAATTGTTCAGTTCCGACAGAATGCACAATGGACATGAATGGATGCAAGTGATCAGACAGGGTGGTTACGCACTTGTCACCTGTAAGAGTTGTATCTAAACGTATCAGGGGTCCCACATCACTCCAACCACACACGCCCCACACTATTACAGAGCGTCCACCAGCTTGAACAGTCCCCTGCTGACATGCAGGGTCTATGGACTCATAAGGTTGTCTTCATATCCGTACACGTCCATCCGCTCGATACAATTTGAAACGAGACTCGTCCGACCAGGAATCAACATTCCAATGTCGATGTTGCCGGGCCCAGGCGAGGCGTAAAGCTTTCCGTCGTGTAGTCATAAAGAGTACATGAGTGGTCCCTCGGTTCCGAAAGCCCATATCGATGGTGTTTCGTTGAGTGGTTCGCACGCTAACACTTGTTGACAGCCCAGCACTGAAATCTGCAGCAATTTGCGGAAGAGTTGCAGTTATGTGACGTTGAAAGATTCTCTTCAGTCGTCGTTGGTCCCGTCCTTGCAGGGTCTATGTTCGGCCTCAACGATGTCGGAGATTTGATGTTTTACGGGATTCCTGATATTCACGGTACACTAGTGAAATGGTCGTACTTCATCGCTATCTCGGAGATGCTGTGTGGCATCGCCCATGCGCCAACTATAACACCACGTTCAAACGCACTTAAATCTTGAAAACGTTCTATTGTAGCAGCAGTAACCGATCTAACAACTGCGCCAGACACTTGTGTTATATAGGCATTGCCGGGCACAGCGCCGTATTCCGCCTGTTTACATATATCTGTATCTGAATACTGACGCGTATATTAGTTTCTTTGGCGCTTCAGTGTACAGCACGTCTTCTACTATTTACATGATGCATGGGCAACATTTGGTGACGCGAAGACCTGATACACAAACTTTTGCTTAAGATCGCGGGCCATCTAACCACGTAACAGGAAAGCAGCACCCCTACGACAAAGAATAGTAAAACAAAATAAGGCAGTGGAGGTAGACAGTACCAGTGGACAACTGATTAGGAGCAACTTTGCTAGCTTTGGCCACAGGCACGTAATTCGAGTGTTTTTGTACTTTAGTGTGATAATATCGACAAACACTATGAGCAAGCATTTTTAGCAAGTTTTTATTACGTCGCTTTCTTGTCTGTCTGTTCGGTACACATTCTGCAACGGATTCTAGACTAAATCTCCGACAAGCCAGAGACTTGAAACTTTCAGCACAGTTCATAACTCGGTCACAGTGCAATATTAACTCGCTTTCGTGTCTGCTGTGTGGCGGAGGGTACTTTGTGTACTATTGCTACTACCCCCTTTGCTGTTCCCCTTGGGAACGTTTTGTGGTAATAACGGTTGAAAAGTCCCCGTGTGAGCACGATTTTCTGTAATTTGTTCCTTCGAAGTCTTTTCGTGTGATAATAGTAGGCAGAAGGTTTGTTCAGATGGCTCTGAGCACTATGGGACTTAACATCTGAGGTCACCAGTCCCCTAGACTTAGAACTACTTAAACCTAACTAACCTAAGAACATCAAAAATTTAACATACACAAGACTAAAAAGCAGAAAACAAACATATAAATTAAGGAGTTTTCAATATAACACCATTTTTAAATGGAATAGAAATCATAACATAACTTCTCCAAGCCCGGTACAAATGCGTAAGCCCACAGAGATAGTCTTGAAATTTGTGCTTTTGAGTTTTTAATAGGTATGGAAATACTGTTAGAATTAAAAACGAAAAGCGTGAGGCTCATGAAATAGATAACTGATGCACGAGCAGTTCACCTGCTTAATATTACCTATAGCGTGCGCCCTACGTTTTTCATTTTAAAGTATTCTACAAGTATTTTCATATTTATCAAAATTCGCAAGCGAGCAGTTTCAGGACTATCTGTGTGGACGTTAGGAATCTATATGAGGCTAGGAGAGATTGTTTTATACTTTTTAGTTCGTTTTAAAAACGTGTTATATTACTTTTTTTTAATTCAATAGCTGTTAAATATCTGTTCAATAATACTTTTGATGACCGATTGCATGGGCATTGGTCTCACTTTACAATTTAAGTAAATACGTTAAGCCATCATTTCTTAGTTCCTTTTAAAAAGTTTGAAAGTCTGAATCGTTTGAACTTGGCACATACCGACTGTATTACACAGATGCCAAACTGGAAAAATGTAAACAACAGAATAGCGAATTGTCAAACCGACACAATACGTATTGGTAATACTGGGAGTATTTTGGTCGGCATCAGCACGTTCGTCAATGTTTCTAGTATTCGCAATACAATATTCGCTCTCAGATGCTCATTATATTGAAGTACTGACAATAATATTGACTACGGTGTGATATTTCTACCATTGCAGACGATAGGGACATGCACATCGCTACAACTACGTGACTAGTATGCAATTCGCAGTTAAGTGCCTGCAGAGGGCTCGCCGAAACACCCTCAATGTATTTTTGTACCGTTACACTCTCGAACGTCTGCAGCTCGTGCTCTGGCGGTAGCGTTCTCGCTTTCCGATCACGGGGTCACGGGTTCGATTCCCGGCGGGGTTTGGAATTTTTCCTGCCTCGAGATGACTGGGTGTTGTTGTGTCGTCTTCATCATCGTCATTCATCCCCATTACGGTCGGAGGAAGGCAACGGCAAACCACCTCCACTAGGACCTTTCCCAGTAAGGCGGCGCTGGTCTCCCGCGTCGCTCCCCTACGCTCTGTAAAGAAGTATGGGACTCATCAACACAACAACACTCTCGAACAGCACGCGCAAAAAACGAACACTCAAATCTTTTCGTGCCAGCTCTAATTTCTCGTATTGTATTACGATGATCATTTCTCCCTACGTAGGTGGGCACAAACAAAATATTTTGCGCACTCGTAGGAGCAGAAAGTTGGTAACTGAATTTTAATGAGAAAATTCTGCCGCTAGGAAAAACGCCTTTGTTTTAATGACTTCCACCCCAATTCGCTTATTATATCCGTGGCACTCTCTCTCATACTACGTGATAATACAAATCGAGGTGGTCTCCTTTAACGCTGTCTAATGCGGATAGCACGCCGCGCAGATATACTCCAGAAGAGACGGAGAAGTGTGTTGTAGGCAAACTGTTTAAGGGCAGTTCACACGGGCCGTCACGTCACGCCCAGCTAGCTGACGTCACGTCACGTCACGACATTTCGCAATGCATTTCAAATGGCGGCATTCACACAGGCCGTCACGTCACCGTCAAGGTATTTCGGGAGGAACGTTTTGACAGCTGACGTCATCACCGGTTGTTAAGTGGTTCCCACTCCCCCAGCTCAATCTGCGTACTTTGTTCCGACGTGTTTTTCGTGCTTCATATAAGTTTTATTTCTAAATCTCTCCTATTCATTATTTCTAATATTTGTTGTAAATTGTTCTGTTCCGTTGTTTCTGTCGTTCAATTTTATAATATAATGAATGATGACATATTAATTCAAGCAGTGAGACAGTAGTCTGAACTGCACGACATAAGCTACCAAATTACTTGCCCTCTAATACATATATAAAGTGGGTCTTTATACATATCGGTGCCGTGTTTAATATTGTAAAATGAAATGCATTGCAATATGGCTGCAACTTGAAGTGAAAAAGTACTGCCGGTACAATCAGTATGATTAGTAAGTGGAATTTATTTGTATGTTGCCAGGCGATTGTAATGTTTGATAAAGAAACAGACTGATACCTTCAGACGCCTCAACAACGGCAATTTTTTTAAGCGTACGCCATGTAATGTATTAGAGTTGTTTGTTTAAATATGTGTGTGAAACAGTTCTACGAGCACCAGTGCCCAATATTTATGTGGTTTTGCTTGCTAACGCCTCGCTAACACACGCCTGTGTGGTGGCGCTCGACTTGAGGGTAAGCCGGTTCGAATCCTAGTGGTGGAAAAAAATTCCACTGCTGGTATTTTACCGGCCTTGGAAGGAGAGATGATGGCGTAATGCTCCTGATCGCCAGCCTCTGTGCCAATGGCCTACATTAAATTGCAAACCTCTCCGCATTGTCTCTCGATGTGAGGGGATGTGGCACTGTCGGTGGTAATGCCTCGTCGGATGGGAACGTTGACCTTGGCGGTCCCATTGGTGTCATTCACAAGGAGGAGGCTATGTGCTGCCACCGGGTATCACTCTCTCCCTTCCATCACCACCATGCAACACACACATTATACTACACCAGACACACAAACAAACACTAAAATATTGTAACGGAACATAGTGGAAATAAATAAAACTAGGTAATCTCAGTTCAAATGAGGCACTTGAATTATTAACAATCAAGTGCAAGACATAAAGAAAACCTATAAATCTTGAAGGGATAGATATTGAAGGAGATATGACGACTGCACAGAAATTTGCACTGGACTGACAACTAAACATAACCTTAAACAAATCAGTTTTTCACAGGGTGTGATGGCAGCTCGTAACACTGTGTTCGTTTTAGTAATTCTGTGCGTAATTTGATGAATCAAATGAAAAAATTGGTGTTTAGACTTTCTAAAGCATTTATAAAACATCGGGTGCTCTTCGTCGAGCTCCTCGTGCAGCGTGTGAAATTTCCCTTCTGTTCCACGTAACGACATGTTTCGGACCCACGTCATTTTCTTGCGTTGTTTCGCACTTCTGTCTTCCTTCTCTGATATACGAGCTATCCTTGCAAGCTGCAAATCGTCAGAGTCCGATAAATGTCATTTTCGTACAGGTGTGAACTGCAGAATCCCAGTATATATGCTACCGATTTGTGTATGTGCGCTTCGCGCGTAACAGCAGTTCAGAATAATCCTGCGACGACGGCAATTCCGGCAAAATAACAGCTCAGGACAGTCACGTGAGTTGAGTTCACATGAACTGACAAGGCGGACGGTGTGAAATCACTCTGACGCAAGGGTGCCGTGGCGACCAGTCTGAATTGGTCTTCACACATATCCTATGTTGTTCGCATTATTCAATTATTTATTGCCAAAATAAAGACCTGTTACCTGACGTTTCAAAACTCGTCGTACATGTTACAGTTCTCGTTTGTCATCTTTTTTGCAGCTTTTTGTTTTCTTTTTATCTACAACATTTGACAAAGAATAGTACTTCTTAAAAATAGCAGTAATTTAAGGTTGAAATATAAATAAAATTTTGTTGTTTTAAGAGGACTGTAAAAAGATAATAGGATAGCGGAGACATTTGTCAGTGCCACCGCACATTGTAACTGGCGGTGAACACCTCGGAATGGTTTCTTCGAGCTGTTGACCGCCAGTCACAGCAAAAATGTTGGGTTAGTAGTGGAGAAATAGAATCGCTAATCCTATGCATTAACACTGTGCTCATCCATGTGTAACAGTTGGTGCTTTCGTGGCTAGATCGCCAGCACCTAACGCTTATTTTCCTGTTCCATCTGATCTTCCTTCTCCCATTCCTCTTCAGTGTCACTCTTTTCGCTGTCACAGTGAGTGACCCTGTCCACCCTCTGGAGACTGCTGTTACGTTGCGTACACGCATGTCCGTTATGTTGTGTGCGCATGCACTCTTCATGTGTCGTTTCTGAAATACTCTACGGGATGCATTTAATTGTGCCCATTCTTCTTCCTCTTTTATACACTCATGCTCATAAATTAAGGATAATTGCAGAATGTGGTGCCACACAACGCAGCACTAACCAAAACTGGCGCTAATAGCACAGGCACATAGGGAACACACACGACACAGATCTGTAAGTCCACGGTGATAAGTTGAGAAAACCGTCCCGAAACACATATGCTACAAAATCCCACTGTTTCCTGCGCACGTACTCCGACACCAATATGGGATATAATCACCATGCCCACGTACACAGGCCGCACAACTGGTTGGCGTACTCTGGATCAGGTGGTCGAGCAGCTGCTGGGGTATAGGCTCCCATTCTTGCACCACTCCCTGTCGGAGTTCCTGAACTCTTGTAGCGGTTTGAATACGTGCAGTGATACGTCAACCGAGAGCATCCCAGATGTGCTCGATGGCGCTTAGGTCTGAAGAATAGGCAGGCCACTCCATTCGCCTGATATCTCAAGGTACTCCTCCACGATGGCAGCTCGGTGGCGCCATGCCTTATCATCCATCAGGAGGAAGGTGGGAATCATTGCACCCCTGAAAAGGCAGACATACCGGTGCAAAATGACGTCCCGATACACCTGACCTGTTACAGTTCCTCCGTCAAAGAGACGCAGGTGGTGTACGTGCACCAATCATAATCCCACCCACACCGTCAAACCACGGCCTCCATACAGGTCCCTTTCTAGGACATTAAGGGGTTAGTATCTGGTTACTGGTTCACGCCAGGTGAAAACCCGCCGAGTATCACTGTTCAGACTATACCTGGACTCGTCCGTGAACATAACCTGGGACCACTGTTCCAATGACCCTGTACTGTGTTTTGGACACCAGGCTTTACGGGTTCTCCTGTGACGAGGGGTCAGTGGAATTCACCTTTCAGGTCTCCGGACGAATAAACAGTATCTGTTCACTCGTCTGGAGACGGTGTGTCTGGAGACAACTGTTCCAGTGGCTGCCTTAAGGTCGCAAGCAAGGCTACCTGCAGTACTCCGTGGCCGTCTGCGGGGGCACTGAATGCGAGATATCGGTCTTCTTGTGGTGTACTGTAGCGCCTGGACACGTTTCCTGTCTGCTGGAATCGTTGCCATAACGTTGAGATGACACTTTGTGGCACACGGAGGGCCCGTGTTACGACCTGCTGTGTTTGACCAGCCTCGAGTCGCCCTCATAACGTCATCAATATGTGTTCTTTGAGCCATTTTCTTCATTAGCACGCCTGAAAACGTCTGCACACTTACTCGCTGCTCCGTACTCTGACATGCACCAACACACCTCTGGGTATGTGGACTGCTGCCAGCGCCACCGTGCGACGACCGCAGCTGGAATGCACCGCATGGTCATACCCCGAGGTGATTTAAGCCCGCAAACCGCCCACCAGAGCGTTGTTTCACCATGTATTAGCATTATCCTTAATTTATGAGCATTTGTGTAACTGTGTATACATGTATTCTGCTTCTGTGAAGTCTTAAGTGTTGTGTATGTCTATTGTTCGTGTACTGCCCGCAGAATCAGACAGTTTGTTCTGGGGAACCTTCTTCCCCTCATGTGCATGTAGGTGTCTGCCTCAGACTCAACGCGGTTTAAGCGTGTGCCGTGTCCGGTTAAGTAATGTACCATACCGCGGCTAGGATCGATATGTTTCATGCTCAACCGCTCCCTTATGTCAGGGAGGAAATTGTGCAGTCTCATGAGTTCGTTGGTTCATGGTATTGCTGAGCGTTTTGATTGTTTCAGCATAAAAAATGGTTCAAATGGCTCTGAGCACTATGGGACTTAACATCTGAGGTCATCAGTCGGCTAGAACTTAGAACTACATAAACTTAACATCACAAACAACCATGCCCGAGGCACGATTCGAACCTGCGACCGAAGCCCCTAGAACCGCTCGGCCACTCCGGCCGGCGTTTCAGCATCTATTGATTCAGAGTCTATATAAATGTCTATTCCTTGCTCCTTTTGTTCGGGGTAGAGATAGCCCCCCGAGACAAATTTGACTGGTTTGATGTATTGTTCACATTCACATGTGTCGTAGGGTTTTCCACGTGATCGCGATTCCGGTTTGTGTGCGACTTTGAATCACGTGATGTACGTCGGTTGGGGGAAATTCAGTGTGTGTCGGTTTTGTTTGTACATTTTCTTGTATGCATTAAATATAAGCTCATCTTCCAGCTCATCTATTCTCTGTGTTAATGTTATGTGGAAATTTGTCCTGTGGTGTAGTGGTCTTTTGATTTGCTTTGTCACCTCTTAGTGGATGGAGCCACCGACTGCTATGTCACCTACATATTCTATCTTATTGATACAGCTATCCTGTAACGTCGTTGAGCGTGTTAAGGGCGGCTTGAGTCGTGTTTCGACGTATTTCTCTGGCAGAAGACTCGTTTGTCTTCTCCAGGATATTGCTCTTCGGTAGCCTCTCTGTACTGTTGATGGTGATTTGTGTTTATCTGTATTGCGTGATTGGCGTTGCATGATACGACCGAAACTACTCAAACACGTGACAGAAGAATCGAGTAAAACTTTTACAGACTGTACACATGATTCGAAACCAGTGTTGTACACACGTTGCGATCCGAGCGTCGGCAGAAATATAACAATGCGTACCGGGCAGAGTACAGTGCGAGCGCCTCGCTCTCTCCCCCAAGAATTTATACCACGAAACGGACTGAAATCAATCGCGGACCTGTGATCTACTTCATACATCTCCATTTTAATGATGTATAAATTAATTAGATATAAATACGGTTATTTGCTCATAATGAAGAAGAAACAATATGCGATTCGCACGAGAACTGTGAGCCCTGAAGTGATTACGGGTTTCGACTCAAAATCAGTTGCGGCTAAATTGACCACGCATTCGACGATAGTGTGCGACGCTGCACGGCCTTTCATTACAGCGTTATCATTGGAAGCAGTCGCAGAGTTATCTAAGCGTCAAGGCGAAAACACGTGACTTCACGGGCGTGGGACGCCTTGCGTGGCCTCAAACACGTTTGGGCGCGGAAAGAGGGAACTGGAGATGGAGTACTACTGCGGTGGTTGCTTAGCCGAGGAATCCACCAGTGTGAACTCCACAGTGAGGGAACCAGCCGAAATAGCTCAGTTGGGAGAGCGTTAGACTGAAGATCTAAAGGTCCCTGGTTCGATCCCGGGTTTCGGCATACGTTTTTTCTCCGTAACCTCTTGTCTCAAAGCATTCCGTTTAGGATGCAGAAGAGTTGCAATAGTAGGAAAGAAACCCAGTTATTCAGAAATAATTACGAAGGGCTTTCACCAAGCTAAGCAACACATTTTGTTTCTCGGCCAATTTAGGTTCAAAAAATGCGGAATTTGTTGGGAATTGTGGACTGTTCCTGCTTCAGCTCGTATAGTTTCATGAAGTTCCGGTGTACACAGCCTTCAAAATGGCGTCTGTGAAGGAGGCGCGTTCCAAACAGAGAGCTGTCGCTGAGGTCCTCTGGCGGAAAACCAGAGCATCGCAGATATTCGCAGGCGCCTGCGGGATGTCTACGGAGTCCTGGCAGTGAACAAAAGCAAGGGGAGTCGTCGGGCGCGGAGTCTGTCATCACGGCAACAATGTCACACAAACCTGTACGATCTCCCGCAAGCCTGCCGGCCGCGCACAGCCGTGACGTGACGGCTGCAGTGCTAGAACGTGCGGACACCCTCACTCGAGGTGATCGACAGTCCACAATGAAACACCCCGCTACAAGGGACTGGATGCTTCCGTCGGCAGTGCTGGCAGAAGTCTGACCACCCGAGAGGACCTGGTACAAAACGTCACCAGACTGCTCTTCCTCACCCACGCACATCGCGACTTCCACCTGTTTCCCGCAATGAGCGAGGCGCTCCAAGGGCAGCAGTACGTGGAGGTGGGCAAGGCGTCTGCTCCCACGTCGGCAGTAGATAGGTACGAAGCGGACATATAGGGCCTGCTAGTAAGGTGGGGTAAGGGTGCGCTTCAGCCTGGAACCGCGTGACCGCTACGGTCGCAGGTTCGAATCCTGCCTCGGGCATGGATGTGTGTGATGTCCTTAGGTTGGTTAGGTTTAATTAGTTCTAAATTCTAGGGGACTGATGATCTCCATGTTAAGTCCCATAGTGCTCAGAGCCATTTGAACCATTTTTTCGTAAGGTTGCCGCTTTGAACGGAGATTATGTTCAAAAATGGGGTTTTGTAGCCACAAGGGAGGTGAATAATGCGGTCTGTTGGAATCCCGAATAAAAGCAACCTGCTATCATAGAAAGTGTGTTGCATTACTTACTAGAAGCCCCGCGCGGAAAACCACACATGCTTGTACACTACTGGCTGTTAAAATTGCAAACACCAGGAATTGCTACAGACGCGAAATTTAACCGACAGGAAGAAGACGCTGTGATATGCAAATGATTAGCTTTTCAGAGCATTCAGACAAGGTTGGCGCCGGTGGCGACACCTACAACGTGCTGACATGAGGAAAATTTCCAACCGATTTCTCATACACAAACAGCAGTTGACCGGCGATGCCTGGTGAAACGTTGTTGTGACGCCTCGTGTGAGGAGGAGAAATGCGTACCATCACGTTTCCGACTTTGATAAAGGTCGGATTGTAGCCTATAGCGATTGCGGTTTATCGTATCGCGACAATGCTGCTCGCGTTGGTCGAGATCCAATAACTGTTAGCAGAATATGGAATCGCTGGGTTCAGGAGGGTAATACGGAACTCCGTGCTGGATCCCAACGGCCTCGTATCACTAGCAGTCGAGATGACAGGCATCTTATACGCGTGGCTGTAACGTATCGTGCAGCCACGTCTCGATCCCTGAGTCAACAGATGGGGACGTTTGCAAGACAACATCCATCTGCACGAACAGTTCGAAGACGTTTGCAGCAGCATGGACTATCAGCTCGGAGACCGTGGCTGCGGTTACCCTTGACGCTGCATCACAGACAGGAGCGCCTGCGATGGTGTACTCGACGACGAACCTGGGTGCACGAATGGCAAAACGTCATTTTTTCCGAAGAATCCAGGTTCTGTTTACAGCATCGTCATGGTCGCATCCGTGTTTGGCGACAACGCGGTGAACGCACATTGGAAGTGTGTATTCGTCATCGCCATACTGGCGTATCACCCGGCGTGATGGTATGGGGTGCCATTGGTTACACGTCTCGGTCACCACTTGTTCGCATTGACAGCACTTTCAACAGTGGAGTTACACTTCAGATGTGTTACGACCCGTGACTCTACCCTTCATTCGATCCCCGCGAAACCCTACATTTCAGCAGGATAATGCACGACCGCGTGTTGCAGGTCCTGTACAGGCCTTTCTGGATACAGAAAATGTTTGACTGCTGCCCTTGCCAGCACATTCTCCAGATCTCTCACCAGCTGAAAACGTCTGGTCAATGGTGGCCGAGCAACTGGCTCGTCACAATACACCAGTCACTACTCTTGATGAACTGTGGTATCGTTTTGAAGCTGCATGGGCAGCTGTACCTGTACACGCCATCCAAGCTCTGTTTGACTCAATGCCCAGGCGTATCAAGGCCGTTATTACTGCCAGAGGTGGTTGTTCTGGGCGAAGATTATTTGTTTCTTCGGTGTGTAAATGACAGAACAAGGTGCAGTTTATTTAATGTTCACCTTATGCTCGTGTTCTGCGTGTGCTGTTTGCGAGTGTAAACTTGACTCTCACATTTGTCTGTTGATTTTGAGCGCATCGTCAAATACTGGATCCAAGTACTGACTTTCAGTTAATTAGCTGGATTCTTCCTTTCTCTCGTCACGACGCGTGTTAAATGGCAAAATAGAACTGTAGACCTTACCTTGCTAACTCATTTGCCTGGCTTCAATAAAAGAGCCTAACTTGCTAACTAATTAAGGCTTGTGCTAAACACAAGTTGCGCTAGTTCATTCTGGGGTATGAACGGATGTGTTGGCACGTCTGCCGTGTAAGGGAATCCTTCTTCTTTCGATTACCTTCAGACCAGGGTCCTTGCTCGACGCTTGTCTTTAAATACGCCGCTAACCTGGTTAGCGTATGTTGTGGCTATTTTAAATTAATCAGTGGTCAGTAGCCCAACACAATTTGTCGGCCGTCAGAAGCCGTGTATGTGTTATTTATTGCTTTATTCTAGTCAATTTATAAGGATGCTATTCTTAATTTGTTACTCTAGGTAGCCATTAAGTTGCCATTTTTGGGGTGTTTAGATGGAGTGCGGCTCCTTTGAGTATAGATTTGTCAATTTCCAATTTATTGTTTTTCCACCAGTTTTTAATTGTGCTTATGCGCGTGTATATATAAGTGAAATCTACATTTTTTATTACTATTGAGCTGTACTTAATGTCATATTGTAAAGAAAGGAACTTATTGGAGATTAACTGTCAGTGTAAGGTGTTGTGGACGGTACACTTTCCTGCTATTCATTTTAATGTTCTAGTCGATGTGTAGACTTGCCAATTATTTTCTCTTTAACCCTGCCATGATGTTATAAGTGACTGTTTCATAACCAGCTCTTTAACGCTCCTACGCGCATATTTATATTCATGGGAGAACTTAAAGTGTGTTCCCCTGTTGAACTTGAACTAAAGTTCTGAAAACTGAATCAGGTGTTTATTATTGTTCTAGTGCTGTTATCTGTCAAGTGTAACACGCGACATTTTCTTGGTCTGTTATCAAGTGTTACAATAAATGCAAATTGTGGTGAAGCGATGCGCTATTTCAGTTGTTCCACTGATTTCCTATCTCTGCATTGGCTAATCTAAACTCATAATATTTAATTGTTTAAATACTGTAGGGAGGTGCGTGTATCCCAGACCACTTACAACAACTGTGGGCCAGCTTGCCACGGAAGGAGACACGATCAGTTTACGCCTCCGTTCCCAACCGAATGAGTGCACGCACCCAGGACAGAGGGGGCCCAACGTCTAAGAGATAAGTGGGTTCATACTGCTAGGTTCTTTGCAAAAACACAAGACACCTTCTCAACCTGCGAAGTTTCGTTTCGTTCCCTCTTCCCCTTCCGCGCGCTCCACTTTTTCTTGTCAGGCAGTGTGTATCACAACGCTCCATCCCTAAAAGAATGGATGCACACAGTCATTGTGTAACCTACGCAATCACCACTTCGTTAGTTTTTACATTCCATCCTCAATTAACACAGATCAGTGACGTGACTCGCAACGTGTTCTTCGCAGTGCTGGCATAGACTGCATGCAGGCGCAACAGGAATTCTCAGGAAAGCTGCAGGAATTCGGTCCCACTCGGGGAAGCCGGTGACCAAGTCATGGATGGATTTGAATCTCGGCTCATTCTCTGCGTTCTGGGAGTGATTTCGCACTTTCCGGGGGTGGGAAGCTATTGTCGCCGTATCGGAATTAGGTTAATTGGAGATTAACGAGCGTTTGAGTCTTGCACTGACATCCCCACACGAAGTAATTAAATTTGGCTATAATCTAACACGTCATTTTGTGCGTATTGCGAGACTGGACTAGAGGCACCAAATACACTCCTGGAAATTGAAATAAGAACACCGTGAATTCATTGTCCCAGGAAGGGGAAACTTTATTGACACATTCCTGGGGTCAGATACATCACATGATCACACTGACAGAACCACAGGCACATAGACACAGGCAACAGAGCATGCACAATGTCGGCGCTAGTACAGTGTATATCCACCTTTCGCAGCAATGCAGGCTGCTATTCTCCCATGGAGACGATCGTAGAGATGCTGGATGTAGTCCTGTGGAACGGCTTGCCATGCCATTTCCACCTGGCGCCTCAGTTGGACCAGCGTTCGTGCTGGACGTGCAGACCGCGTGAGACGACGCTTCATCCAGTCCCAAACATGCTCGATGGGGGACAGATCCGGAGATCTTGCTGGCCAGGGTAGTTGACTTACACCTTCTAGAGCACGTTGGGTGGCACGGGATACATGCGGACGTGCATTGTCCTATTGGAACAGCAAGTTCCCTTGCCGGTCTAGGAATGGTAGAACGATGGGTTCGATGACGGTTTGGATGTACCGTGCACTATTCAGTGTCCCCTCGACGATCACCAGTGGTGTACGGCCAGTGTAGGAGATCGCTCCCCACACCATGATGCCGGGTGTTGGCCCTGTGTGCCTCGGTCGTATGCAGTCCTGATTGTGGCGCTCACCTGCACGGCGCCAAACACGCATACGACCATCATTGGCACCAAGGCAGAAGCGACTCTCATCGCTGAAGACGACACGTCTCCAATCGTCCCTCCATTCACGCCTGTCGCGACACCACTGGAGGCGGGCTGCACGATGTTGGGGCGTGAGCGGAAGACGGCCTAACGGTGTGCGGGACCGTAGCCCAGCTTCATGGAGACGGTTGCGAATGGTCCTCGCCGATACCCCAGGAGCAACAGTGTCCCTAATTTGCTGGGAAGTGGCGGTGCGGTCCCCTACGGCACTGCGTAGGATCCTACGGTCTTGGCGTGCATCCGTGCGTCGCTGCGGTCCAGTCCCAGGTCGACGGGCACGTGCACCTTCCGCCGACCACTGGCGACAACATCGATGTACTGTGGAGACCTCATGCCCCACGTGTTGAGCAATTCGGCGGTACGTCCACCCGGCCTCCCGCATGCCCACTATACGCCCTCGCTCAAAGTCTGTCAACTGCACATACGGTTCACGTCCACGCTGTCGCGGCATGCTACCAGTGTTAAAGACTGCGATGGAGCTCCGTATGCGCGGCAAACTGGCTGACACTGACGGCGGCGGTGCACAAATGCTGCGCAGCTAGCGCCATTCGACGGCCAACACCGCGGTTCCTGGTGTGTCCGCTGTGCCGTGCGTGTGATCATTGCTTGTACAGCCCTCTCGCAGTGTCCGGAGCAAGAATGGTGGGTCTGACACACCGGTGTCAATGTGTTCTTTTTTCCATTTCCAGGAGTGTAGATGGTATCATACGCCAGTACACAGCTAATATCCATAGTTTTACTTGTCATAATTGCAAGATGTTACTAATCTTCGCCAATATGGCGGTTTACGTTGTGAGAGATCCCTTTGTGCTTGAAGGGTCCTTCGCGCACGAATACAGTAGAGAGGCGTCAGAGAAGTGGTTATGGCCGTTAGAAGAAGTCAGTCTGCGGCAACCTAACGTACCTAAGCAGGCTGCCCACAACTGTGCAGGCGAGCGCAGTTAAGTTGACTACGAAAACTGGCGCCCTCTGTGGAGAAACACCCCCTGCGGCTCACTGGGGACCGACATCTACCGCCAAGATGCGAGTCAGCTGCCGGTACAGTCAGTCTGCAGACCCCGTTTAGGCGCCATGCTGAGACAGTTGAGCTGTGCGAAACAGGTGCCAGATCGCCAGTTAATGATCTTGTTACTTGCTAGTTGTGGCAATCAAATCGCCCGGAATGACGATCGCAACTCGTAATTAGGAGCGCATCCCCGACGTTCTACTGAACTGAAGAAACAGCAAATGATTAGAAGCTCTTGAGATGCGGAGTTACAGGAAACTGTTGACGATCCGATGAATAGATAGAGTAAAAAGTCAAGACGTCCTCCAATGAGCGAACTTGAAAAATAGTGTAGTAGTAATGTAACAAAACGGAGAGAGAATGGCTGAGTGCATATTACGACAGGAGTCACTGGAATGGTAGTAGAGCGAACAGGACTAGGTAGCAGTACGTAAGGCATTGCGAGGACACGAACTCCGCATCTCAGAAAGACCGAGGAAGGACCCACTAATCCTCTACCAGAATTCCGCAAATTGCCCTGTGGATGGAAGACCGCGTCCGTGTGTTAGGACGGGTGACCCCTCTGCTCTTGGACAACAACAAATACATGCGAGAGTTTTTATTCTCGTTTTAACGATTTGTTTGAATTGGCTCACCCTAACTTTGCACCTAACTTTACGTTTACAGATAAAAGATTTGTTCGCTCGCCTATCAAATCCACAGTAACATCATTTCATTGCGGCCGAGAGATGAGAGACTACCAATATCCAGTACTGAACAAAGGGTCCTATACAGGGTGGTTAGAAGCAGTCTGAAAAGCTTGTAAGGTTTTTCCAGAAAAGATTGCGCTGATAAGTAATTGTTAAGAAAAAATTTGATACGTCACGTCGTTTCGGAGTTAACTAACATAGCCAATCAGAGCGTTGCGCGAGGGGGATCGAAGCGGAACGCCAGAGACGTGGTCGCCAAACGTGTTCTTCCTTTGGTTTCCTAAAACTGAACAAGACAGCGATACAACCATTGGACCGTAGTGAGGACAGAACCCGCGGCAAAGGCTGAGCAGACCCGAGCGCTATCGCCTACTCTGTGAGAGCAACGGACACTAACCGTACTAGCGAGCCTCTTGAATCACGGCACGAGGGCCTGATTGGCTACATTTAGTGCTAATCAAGTCGGGAACGCCGCAACGTATCGAATTTTTCTCTTAACCGTTATTCCTCAGCACTACATGTCCTGCAACATCCCTACAGTCTTTTCACATTCTTTCTAACCGCCCTATATAACTCAATAATACAGAAACATTATGGTAATGACAACAACAGACAAAAAATCGTTTTAAGCCTGATTTTCGCTACAATAATTATCACTTAAAATAAATAAAGGGTAGCCACGGACGATGGTACAAAGGTTGTGACACATGTTTGGGTTTACATGAAAAAAAAAAACAGTTTTTTATATAACAGACCTATCCTACAAACAGTTACCTGAGAATAATACAAACAGACTTACATTCGATTAAAATAATAGTGTTGGCGCTGGTTCTGTACCAAACATAACAAGAAGACTAAAGAAAGACATGTATTCGTTCGGTAGAAAATCCTGCACTGTCATAATACTGAAGACCTGGCATTCTGAAAAAAGTGCTGGATCTTATAGTGGCTAAGACAGAAACATTCAAACCTCTAAAGAATACAAGAGTTCTATGTTTTGACACGACGGATATAGATGGTCGCCTTTGATCACATCATGTAATTTTATTATCAAACAGAAACATTATGATGGCATTTTGTGTGGTTTGTTGTTATCACGGAAGCAGACAAGTCAGAGCTCTTCGGAGCAGGCGTGTGTGTTTACTCAGTGCGCTCGTAAATACAGGTGTTTACTCGTGGAAAAACAATTTATTAAGCCAATGTTGTAGCTTAAATAAGTAAATTAGTATCTATTGTGATCTATATATTGACGGTTTCGCCTTTACTTGCGTAGTTTTCGTGGAAAGATATCTGTTCTACAGTGCAAGCCGTTGGCGTGGGTTTGTTTTCCTTATCGACCGCAGTAAGTTATGTGATTATTCCATAATTTACGGGTAGTGTTTGTGTAGCATTATAGTGAAGAGTATCGTGCTTGTATAGTTTGCATTCGGTTCGTGTTTTCTGTGTTTCTATACTCCCCTAGAGTTAATTTTCCATATTGTGCAGTAAAGTCGTTCAGTGGTGTTTCTGTTTCCATTAGAGTATTTGTACATAATTCAGTGATAGCGCCTGCTCAAATTTGTCGTTGATAATATTGAGCCCCTTCAGTTTCTTACCCGTTTCGTGATTTCCGCCACTATAAACTACGCCAGCAATTAACGTCGCGCTGTTTACATTCTCCTGCTGCTACATTCGCCTGACGTCCAGAAGTTCTCTGCTCATCTCACCGGAAGCTAAGTTACTTTCTACTGATTATTAACTGGTGTAGCGGAATTGTTTGCAGTGTAATTTGTATTGTTTAATCTGCCGTCATGTCTGACAGATGTGGATGTTGTCGTAGATTAGTGAGCACTGGAGTGAAATGTCAGGATTGTGGGTTGGTGTTTCATGGGGTGATTGTAGCGGGGAAGCTGCTAATAGCGCCAGATGAGGCTCGCCAATGAAGTTGTAGATTATGCAGCCGTGACAAGAAAATCGTGGAACAGGGAAAAAAGATTTGTGCCCTTCAGGCTGAACTAGAAATGGTGTACTTAGAATTAGACAGGTTGAAGGAGGAAAGTCGCAGTTAGATGGAGAAAACCCCAGAAATCACTTTTCAGGTTCCAGTGAGCAATCAGTTTGATTTGTTACCTGAAGTAGAAGGGCCTCAAACAGTTTTTGAGCAAAGTAGGGTGCAGCGGACTCGTAGTAACAATTGTAATGCTAGGTCTGCAACAAAGTCAAGCAGAAAGAAAAGAGTCGTGCTGTTAGGTAGCAGTCACGGGAGAGGCGTAGGCTAGTTGCTACAGGATAGGCTAGGAGTCGAGTACCAGGTAACAAGCATTGTGTAACCTACTGCTAAGCTTAGCAAGGTTACTGGAAACCTAGGGGCCTTGTGCAAAGATTATGATGGCGAGGACCATGTTGTTATAGTAGGGGGAGCAGGAAACAGCCTGGCTAGCAGTTCGGACTATAGTGTTAGGTGTGACCTGGATGTAACAGAAGCAGCAACAGATCACACTCGTGTGGGGCTTGTGGATGTTTTTCAGCGTGATGACCAGCTCTGGGTTAATACGGCTGTCAACCATGTTAACAGAGAGCTGGGTGGGTGTTACTGTTGGCAGAAACTAAGTCTCATATCTGTGCTGTGCATGTTGATGCAATTCGGAGGTGGGGTTACACTAACCATGGCCTGCTCCTGAATACGAGGGGGAAGGATAAATTTATTGATCTTCTTGTAGAAAATGTAAGGGGGGCTACATGCACACAAGACAAAATACCTGTCATTACTGGAGTCCGAGGGACACATTTTTTAGGTTAGTCAGGTTACCGACAGAGAGTATTGAAAGAGATTAAAACAGAACAACGCCATAATGTCTGTAGCAGTACCCAAAGAAATAAAATTTGTTTGTTTGATCAGAACGTAATAGGATTGAAAAACAAGATAGATGAGCTTCTTATATGCCTATAAAATGGGGTAAATTCTGAAGGTATAGATGTTTTGTGTCTCTCTGAACACCATGTAACCGCAGGGATGGAGAAGTTAAATTTAAGGGATTACAGATTAGGATCTTATTCACACATGGAAAAAGGAGGAGTTGCTACTTATATAAAAATTGGACACAAAGTCAAAAATATTGAAACAAATAGTTTTTGTGTAGATCATATTCTTAGAGCATGAGCTTGCGAGTTGCTGCTGCAATATACTTCTACAGTAATTGTAACAATCTACAGATCCCCTCAAGGTAACTTTCAGCTATTCAAGAAAAATCTGGAAGCATTATTGAACTACCCATCAGACAAAAAGAAGCAGTTAGTGGTTTGTGGCGATTTTAATGAAGATTTCTTAAAAGATACGGATAGGAAAAATGAGCTAGAATCTTTGTTTGCTTATTTAAATCTAGTAACTGCTGTAAATTTTCCAACTCGTGTGCAGCAGAATAGTAGGTCACTTATCGATAACATTTTCATAGACAGTGCTCAGGCAGAAACAATTAATGAGTACCCAGTTGTTAATGGGCTACCTGATCATGATGCACAGATAATGGAAATAACACATATAGCACTTTACAGGCTTCAGGCAGGTTCATACAAGGCAGGGAGGCTTATTGATGCAAACAAGGTACAGAGTTTTAAGAGCAGCCTAGAAGAGGTAGAATGGGATGAAGTATACACAGAAAATGATGCTGATGCCAAATTCAGTTTATTCCACCGTAAATTTTCTCATTATTTGAGAGTTGCTTTCCTGAAACGTTACCCAAAAAAAGTCAAGTAAGCCATGGATTACTAAGGGAAATAAGATATCGTGTAAGCGGAAGAGGGAAATATATGGACAGGCCAGAATAAGTCAAGATCCGACGCTACTTGCTTACTACAAAAGGAAACTCATAAAGAAGTCGAGAGGCTTATGTGTTCTGACCGAAATTAATAATGCGGATAATAAGATTAAAACTATATGGACTATTGTCAAACGGGAGACGGGGCAGCCCCACAGTGCACAGCATACCACGGCAATAAAGCTAAATGATGATGTTGTGAGCGATAATTCACAAGCTGCAAGTATTTTAACAATCACTTTCCGAATGTAGCAGCTAAAATAGGATTAAAGGGTTCAGTTGAAGAAGCAAAAAGTTTGTTAAAAATGTAATTCCCCAGGACTTTTGACCTTTAGAAATAGCACCAACATCCCCAATTGAAATTAAGGGAATTATAAATATACTGAAAAACAAGAGCTCATGTAGTGTTGGTGGAGTCTGTAACAAAATTATGAAGTGTTGTTATAATTTAATAAGTGGAGTCCTTAGTGATATATGTAATGTTACGCTGGCCCAGGGAATTTTTCGAGACAGATTGAAATACGCAATTGTCAAACCTCTTCATAAGTAAGGGGACAAGAGTGACTTACATAATTGTAGACCAGTCTCATTGCTGACTTCATTCTCTAAAATATTCGAAAAAGTTATGTATTCAAGAGTAGTCTCACATTCGGAGCGTGGAATGTCAGATCCCTTAATCGGGCAGGTAGATTAGAAAACTTAAAAAGGGAAATGGATAGCTTAAAGTTAGATATAGTGGGAATTAGCGAAGTTCGGTGGCAGGAGGAACAAGACTTTTGGTCAGGTGAATACAGGGCTATAAATACAAAATCAAATAGGGGTAATGCAGGAGTAGGTTCAATAATGAATAAAAAAAATAGGAGTTCGGGTAAGCTTCTACAAACAACATAGTGAACGCATTATTGTGGCCACGATAGACACGAAGCCCACGCCTACAACAGTAGTACAAGTCTATATGCCAACTAGCTCTGCAGATGATGAGGAAATTGATGAAATGTATGATGAGATAAAAGAAATTATTCAGATAGTGAAGGGAGACGAAAATGTAATAGTTATGGGTGATTGGAATTCGAGAGTAGGAAAAGGGAGAGAAGGAAACATAGTAGGTGAATATGGATTGGGGCTAAGGAATGAAAGAGGAAGCCGCCTGGTAGAATTTTGCGCAGAGCATAACTTAATCATAGCCAACACTTGGTTCAAGAATCATGAAAGAAGGTTGTATACATGGAAGAACCCTGCAGATACTAGAAGATATCAGATAGATTATATAATGGTAAGACAGAGATTTAGGAACCAGGTTTAAAATTCTAAGACATTTCCAGGGGCAGATGTGGATTCTGACGACAATTTATTGGTTATGAACTGTAGATTAAAACTGAAGAAACTGCAAAAAGGTGGGAATTTAAGGAGATGGGAACTGGATAAACTGACTAAACCAGAGGTTGTACAGAGTTTTAGGGAGAGCATAAGGGAACAATTGACAGGAATGGGGGAAAGAAATACAGTAGAAGCAGAATGGATAGCTTTGAGGGATGACGTGGTGAAGGCAGCAGAGGATCAAGTAGGTAAAAAGACGAGGGCTAGTAGAAATCCTTGGGTGACAGGAAAAATACTGAATTTAATTGAAGAAAGGAGAAAATATAAAAATGCAGTAAATGAAGCAGGGAAAAAGGAATACAAACGTCTCAAAAATGAGATCGACGGGAAGTGCAAAATGGCTAAGCAGGCATGGCTAGAGGACAAATGTAAGGATGTAGAGGCTTACCTCACTAGGGGTAAGATAGATACTGCCTACAGGAAAATTAAAGAGACCTTTGGAGAAAAGAGAACCACTTGTATGAATATCAAGGGCTCAGATGGAAACCCAGTTCTAAGCAAAGAAGGGGAAGCAGAAAGGTGGAAGGAGTATATAGAGGAACTACACAAGGGCGATGTTCTTGAGGACAATATTATGAAAATGGAAGAGAATGTAGATGAAGATGAAATGGGAGATATGATACTGCGTGAAGAATTTGATAGAGCACTGAAAGACCTAAGACGAAACAAGGCTCCAGGAATAGACAACATTCCATTAGAACTACTGACAGCCTTGGGAGAGCCAGTCCTGACAAAACTCTATCATCTGGTGAGCAAAATGTATGAGACAGGCGAAATACCCTCAGACTTCAAGAAGAATATAATAATTCCAATCACAAAGACAACAGGCGTTGACAGACGTGAAAATTATCGAATTGTCAGTTTAATAAGTCGCGGCTGCAAAATACTAACGCGAATTCTGTACAGACGAATGGAAAAACTGGTAGAAGCCGACCTCGGGGAAGATCAGTTTGGATTCCGTAGAAATATGGGAACACGTGAGGCAATACTGACCCTACGATTTATCTTAGAAGCTAGATTAAGAAAAGGTAAACCTACGTTTCTAACATTTGTAGACTTGGAGAAAGCTTTGGCAATGTTGACTGGGATAATCTCTTTCAAATTATGAAGGTGGCAGGGGTAAAATACAGGGAGCGAAAGGCTATTTACAATTTGTACAGAAACCAGATGGCAGTTATTAGAGTCGAGGGACATGAAATGGAAGCAGTGGTTGGGAAGCGAGTGAGACAGAGTTGTAGCCTCTCCCAGATGTTATTCAATCTGTACATTGAGCAAGCAGTAAAGGAAACAAAAGAAAAATTCGGAGTAGGTATTAAAATCTATGGAGAAGAAATAAAAACTTTGAGGTTCGCCGATGACATTGTAATTCTGTCAGAGGCAGCAAAGGACTTGGAAGAGCAGTTCAACGGAATGGACAGTGTCTTGAAGCGAGGATGTAAGATGAACATCAAGAAAAGCAAAACGAGGATCATGGAATGTAGTCGAATTAAGTCAGGTGATGTTGAGGGAATTAGATTAGGAAATGAGACACTGAAGGTTGTAAAGGAGTTTTGCTACTTGGGGAGCAAAGTAACTGATGATGGTCGAAGTCGAGAGGATATAAAATTTAGACTGGCAATGGCAAGGAAAGCGTTTCTGAAGAAGAGAAATTTGTTAACATCGAGTATAGATTTAAATGTCAGGAAGTCTTTTCTGAAAGTATTTGTATGGAGTGTAGCCATGTATGGAAGTGAAACATGGACGATAAATAGTTTGGACAAGAAGAGAACAGAAGCTTTCGAAATGTGGTGCCACAGAAGAATGCTGAAGATTAGATGGGTAGATCACATAACTAATGATGAAGTATTGAATAGAATTGGGGAGAAGAGGAGTATGTGGCACAACTTGACAAAAAGAAGGGACCGGTTAGTAGGACATGTTCTGAGGCATCAAGGGATCACAAATTTAGCATTGGAGGGCAGCGTGGAGGGTAAAAATCATAGAGGGAGACCAAGAGATGAATACACTAAGCAGATTCAGAAGGATGTAGGCTACAGTAGGTACTGGGAGATGAAGAAGCTTGCACAGGATAGAGTAGCATGGAGAGCTGCATCAAACCAGTCTCAGGACTGAAGACCACAACAACACAACTCACATTTAAATGAAAATAATTTACTCAGCATGTTACAGTTCGGATTCTAAAAGGGTTACTCTACTGAGAATGCTATCTACACATTTAACCACCAAATAGTACAAGCCATAAATAACAAACTTTCGCCAGTTGGTATTTGTTTTGATCTTCCCAAGGCATTTGACTGTGTGGGTCATGTCACACTCTTAGAAAAACTCAGGTTTTATGAAATTGAAGGCTATACATACAGATGGTTAGAATCATACTTAACGAACAGAAAGCAAAAAGTACTGCTGAATAACACAAGTAATGTTGTGGGAGTGGTAAATTCTAGTGAATGGTTAGATATCACAAAGGGAGTCCCACAGGTTTCAATTTTGGGTCCTCTGCTGTTCCTTATTCATGTGAATGACCTATCACTTAACGTTCAGCAAGCAGAACTAGTACTCTCTGCAGATGACACGAGTGTTATAATAAATTCCATTCCAGAAAAAGCAGCTGAAGGTATTGCTAAGGATATCTTTCAAAGAATTATTAAGTGGTTCTCAGAAAATGGACTCTCCCTTAATTTGAAAAAACTCACTATATCCAGTTCTGTACACTGAATAGAGTCACACTGACAATTGATGTAGCATATGAACAGAGCTCAGTTAACAGGGTGGATTTCTCCAAATTTTTTGGTGTTCCCATTGATGACAACTTGAACTGGAAGAAGCATATTACTGAGCTTCTCAAACAAGTAAGTTCAGCTTCTTTCGCTCTTCGTATAATCGCTAGTCTTGGTAGTAAACAGATCAGCCTCCTAACGTGCTTTACATATTTACACTCAGTAATGTCTTATGGAATAGTTTTCTGGGGTAACTCACCACTTAGACATAAAGTACTGATTGCACAAAAGAGAGCAGTGAGAATAATTAGTGGTGTTCACCCAAGGACGTCATGTGGGCACCTATTCAAGGAGTTAGGTATTTTAACTGCACCGTCAGAGTACATATATTCGCTAATGAAATTCTTTATAAATAATCCAGCTCAATTCGCGAAGAACAGTAATGTTCATATGTACAACACTAGAGGGAAAAATGACCTTTCCTATCCATTATTGAAGCTCGCTGTCAGTTGCTCAAAAAGGAGTACATTATTCATCAACAAAAATCTTTGATCATTTGCCCAACAACATAGTGTCTGATAGGTAGCCGATCAAGTTTTAAATCTAGCTTAAAATCATTTCTTTTGGACAATTCCTTCTATTCCATGGACGAGTTTCTGTATCAGAACTGGTAAAAAAAATTGTACCTCTAAGTGTAGTTGCACCTGTAGAACAAAAAATTTCAGTAATATTAATATTAGCACTATTCATGTGTGTATATATATCTGTAATCTGACTTGTTCCACATCATGTCGACAAAATTTGATGCTTAGTGGCACGCTCAAGGTTCACTTGAACGTCATTTCTTAATTTAGTTAGAGATTTAGAATATTCTGGTTTTACGAATTAGTGGTAGTTTCTTGTGTGTATGGATTGTCACGTTAGGTGCTTAGTATCTAGATTTTCTTTTCTTTTTAGATCAAAGGAAACTAAGCTCCTTAACTATATATGTGTGTGTAGCTTGTATATACTACAGTGTGTCTGCTGGTCATGTTTTGCTGTTTTCAGAAACGTGTATAGTGGTCGACGCGAACAAACCTCGCCCCGCGAGATTGCAGTGTGACGGAAATCTCAGGATTTGAACTCGGGGCCGTCCGGACCCCGTTAACGCGCGATTTCTCTTTTCCATTCAACGAGAGGCTTGTTTTAGGCTGAAGATTTCCTACTGCCCAAAGTTGAGTATAAGTTCACCCTTTGGATCGTGTGTTTCTGAAATGGTAATAGATTAAAGTTTGCTAGCGTCCATCACATGTTCATCACATTGACATTTTGCCTTAACCTTGCATAAGGGTAAAACTGAGTGATAATAAAAACAAGTCAGTAAATTTATGAACACAAACAAAGGGCAAATTGTACCCTGGTTGTGCTTATCCCTAAGTTGCATATTTAAAGTAGTTTAAGATTTTGTCATATTGCTGTATGGCTGTGAAATACCTCCTGTTTGCAAGTTAATTTAAGTTACTGCTTCCATTTCATCGAAAAGTTTCATTACCTGTATAACATTTTTAAATGACTATATATTTGAAACTGTTTTTGTGCTCTACAATTCCTTACTCATTTTGTGCATTTTTAATGCTAATTGTGGATAGGGCCATGATATGCAAATGTTGTTAATTGATTATTACTGCTGATGAATTCATGTGAATGTGTAATCAATAAAGAAGTGTTGCAACTACAAACTGGTTGTGTTACTGGTATACAAGGTTAGAGTGTGCTGTTAGGGAATACATGCCGAACAGTTGATCTCCTGTGCAAAAACAAACGCTGATGGCGAGCGCATTGCTTGGATGAAAGAGAAATGGAAACGATAATGTGTGAAACAGTGCATAGCGAGAAGAGATGCTCGTAGTGTTCACCAGAATTTGCTTCGTGAACTACAGTTCGAGGAAATAAGGAACAACGAAGATTATTTGAGAATGATCGAACGAACATATCAGTTTGCCCTCATGAAAGTAGTCCCTTATATTTGCATACACGATACTCATTTAGGTATAATTTCTTAATTTCAGCCGCACAGGATTATCCCAGCGGTCTCAGTCGCTGCAGTCACGGACTGTGCGTCTGATCCCGGCGGAGGTTCGAGTCCTCCCTCGGGCATGGGTGTGTGTGTTTGTGTTTAGGATAGTTTAGGTTAAGTAGTGTGTAAGCTTAGGGACTGATGACTTTAGCAGTTAGGTCCCATAAGATTTCACACACATTTGAACATTTCTTTTCTTAATTTCATTCATCTTAACCGATGTTTCTGGGAAGACTACAGTTGTCACCCACGAGAATTTATTCTCATTTTCAAGAGAGAGTATTTACACAGGTATTATATGTGGCGTTTCTGTGTGTATTGTTCTGCCTATCTAGCCTTACATGGTGTCCTGCAATCGGACAAACCTTTTTACCGTTTTCCCGACACATCACATAGAATACCTATGTAAATACTTGTACTTAATAATGAGAATAAATTCTCGCAAAGCATGAAGAAATACGTAACTTGTGCAGTGTTTCATTACTTAAATCTTGAATTCTATACCTGTTAAGGGTCTTCTCACGGTTAGATTAAGATTTTTAACAACAGGCGAAAGCTGGTCCAACTTTCAATATAGTATTCGAGCCCCACAGTGTACTATTTTACGTATTATTCCAGAAATATTTGAACGAATGTATGTCACCTAAGGTGGAATTTACGAAGATGGTCATTTAGATTACAAATAAATGTGTTTATGTCACTTATATATAGTTTGAACACGGTTGGCTTTTTTATCTTCATCCCCTCCCACATCCTAGCTTTCCGCGTGTAAGCCTAACATCGTCCACAGTGTAGCCGCTGTGAATGCAGTTGGTGTTGTGTCTAGACAAGACAGCCTAGACACAATGAGAGGAAGCCGAAAGGCACGCGCTTACACTCACGCAGGCTGGCGTGAGGTCTGAAACAGGATACGTAATGAATGCTACAAAGAAAAGTACGTAGCTGCTGGAATACTTAACTTTAATCCATGATTGGAGAACATCGCTCTTGATGATACATGCTTCATATAATAAATATCAATTGAGTACGGCGCCTTGCTAGGTCATAGCAATTGACTTAGCTGAAGGCTATGCTAACTATCATCTCGGCTACTGAGAGCGTAATTTGTCAGTGAACCATCGCTAGCAAAGTCGGCTGTACAACTGGGGCGAGCGCTAGTACGTCTCTCGAGACCTGCCGTGTGGTGGCGCTCGGTCTGCGATCACTGACAGTGGCGACACGCGGGTCCGACGTATACTACCGGACCGCGGCCAATTTAAAAGCTACCACCTAGCAAGTGTGGTGTCTGGCGGTGATACCACAGTTGGTATCTGCAGCTATTTCTTTATAAGACTCCAACCGCTTATTACGGGTTTATAGTCAGCGTGCTTTGTGTTATGAAGAATTTCGCACTCTTCATACTTTGCTATGATCACTCTTGTGTTAGCTACGCACGAAATAATCTTAGTTATTTTGTAGCGTGAATCGACTAAAGCAAGCGAAGCGACTTGTATGTTGTTGTTGTGGTCTTCAGTCCAGAGACTGGTTTGATGCAGCTCTCCATGCTACTCTATCCTGTGCAAGCTACTTCATCTCCAAGTACCTATTGCACCCTCCACACTGCCCTCCAATATTTAATTGGTGATCCTATGATGCCCCAGAATATGCCTAACCAACCGATACCTTCTTCTAGTCAAGTCGTGCAACAAATTTGTCTTCTCTCCAATTCTATTCAATACCTCCTCATTAGTTATGTAATCTACCCATCTAATCTTCAGCATTCTTCTTCTATTCTCTTCTTGTCTAAATTATTCATCATCCACGTTTCACTTCCATACGTGGCTACACTCCATACAAATACTTTCAGAAACGACTTCCAGACACTTAAATCTATACTCGATGTTAACAAATTTTTCTTCTTCAGAAACGCTTTCCTTGCCATTGCCAGTCTACATTTTATATCCTCTCGACTTCGACCATCATCAGTTATTTTGCTCCCCAAATAGCAAAACTCCTTTACTACATTAAGTGTCCCATTTCCTAATCTAATTCCCTCAGCATCACCCGACTTGACTACATTCCATTCTCCTCGTTTTCCGTTTGTTGATGTTCATCTTATAGTCTCCTTTCAAGACACTGTCCATGCCGTTCAACTGCTCTTCCAAGTCCTTTGCTGTCTCCGACAGAATTACAATGTCATCGGCGAACCTCAAAGTTTTTATTTCTTTTCCATGGATTTTAATACCTACTCCGAACTTTTCTTTAGTTTCCTTTACTGTTTGCTCAATATACAGATTGAATAACATCGGGGAGAGGCTACATCCCTGTCTCACTCCCTTCCCAACCACTGTTTCCCTTTCATGTCCCTCGACTTTTATAACTGCCATCAGGTTTCTGTACAAATTGTAAATATCCTTTCGCTCTCTGTATTGTACCCCTGCTACTTTCAGAATCTGAACGAGTATTTCAGTCAACATTGTCAAAAGCTTTCTGTAAGTGTACAAATGCTAGAAACGTAAGTTTGGGTTTCCATAATCTTTCTTCTGAGATAAGTCGTAAGGTCAGTATTGCCTCACGTGTTCCAACATTTCTGCGGAATCCAAACTGATCTTCCCCGAGGTCGGCTTCTACCAGTTTTTCCATTCGTCTGGAAAGAATTCGCGTTAGTATTTTGCAGCTGTGACTTATTAAACTGATAGTACGGTAATTTTCACATCTGTCAACACCAGCGACATGTATACAACAGCGAAATTCGGTCAGAGTTAGGCCCTCGCTCTAACTTCGGACAACGATCTTTGATAAAAGCATCCCCACTACAGTATGAAATATTCGACCAAACGACTTTGACAGGTATCTATCGTTGGCCGCGAACACTACACTGCTGGCGTCAAACACGCGCGCTTACGCCTGCGTTTACCGTGGGTCACGCGTCACACCACAGCAGCTCGAATCCCCCCCCACTACGGAATGGCCTGCCAGATTTTATTCTACACGGTCCAGTGACCACCGCGTATGCGCGAGGCGAACGTGCATAACCACCCACAACGGCAGTTAGCAGCACCAGCAGTGGGGGTATATAAAACTTGTCGAGGGACGGGAAAACAAAGCAGTCGTCAAAAAGGATACGGTAATCGGCTTTCGGGCCAAGGGTGGAAGCATTTCCGAAACGGCTAAGGTTGCAAATTGTTCGCTTGGCACCGAGGTTGCAGCACACCGTGCACGGCAAAATGGCGCTATCGAAAACCGATGCCGAGGCAACTGCGGTGCAACACAGGTCACAGATGAGAGAGGTGAACGACGGCTCCGGGAATGTGTATGAGTGAAGAGACGCGCTGCTGTTGAGGAATTGACCTCCAGGTGAACCGAGGGGCTACCAACGGTGTCTCCTCAACGGCCATCCAGCGAGCATTGCTGCGTGTAGGTCTCCAGAACAGGCGACTGGTTGCTGGTGTTCATCGACGACGGAGGCTGAAATTTTCCCGCCAGTATCCCAAATGGAGGTCCACTGAGTGACGAGAGGTGACTTTTTAAGGTGAATCACGTTTTATGCTCCATTAAACAGACTGCCGTTGGCGACTCTGAAAGCAAACACCCCGCTACAGTTGTCGGAAGGGTCCAGGCCAGAGGTCATTCGCTGGGTGATCTCGTCATTCTGAAGGGCAGGGTGGATCAGCACAAGTATGAAGACGATGTCCACTACTACATACAGCCCGTTTTTCCTCGACACGAAGGCACCTAGCAGCATGACACGTGTACAGTTCGAAGAGCAGTAGGGTGAATTTACCACCCTCCGCTGGCCACCAGACTCCCCGGATTTAAACCCAATAGAGAAACTGTGAGACCAACTCGATCTACATCTACATCCATACTCCGCAAGCCACCTGACGGTGTGTGGCGGAGCGTACCTTGAGTACCTACATCGGTTCTCCCTTCTATTCCAGTCTCGTATTGTTCGTGGAAAGGAGGATTGTCGGTATGCTTCTGTGTGGGCTCTAATCTCTCTGATTTTATCCTCATGGTCTCTTCGCGAGATATACGTAGGAGGGAGCAATATACTGCTTGACTCCTCAGCGAAGGTATGTTCTCGAAACTTCAACAAAAGCCCGTACCGAGCTACTGAGCGTCTCTCCTGCAGAGTCTTCCACTGGAGTTTATGTATCATCTCCGTAACGCTTTCGCGATTACTAAATGATCCTGTAACGAAGCGCGCTGCTCTCCGCTGGATCTTCTCTACCACTTCTATCAACCCTATCTGGTACGGATCCCATACTGCTGAGCAGTATTCAAGCAGTGGGCGAACAAGCGTACTGTAACCCACTTCCTTTGTTTCCGGGTTGCATTTCATTAGGATTCTTCCAATGAATCTCAGTCTGGCATCTGCTTTACCGACGATCAACTTTATATGATCATTCGATTGTAAATCACTCCTAATGCGTACTCCCAGATAATTTATGGATTTAACTGCTTCCAGTTGCTGACCAGCTATATTGTAGCTAAATAAGGGATCTATCTTTCTATGTATTCGCAGCACATTACACTTCTCTACATTGAGATTCAATTGCCATTCCCTGCACCGTGCGTCAATTCGCTGCAGATCCTCCTGCATTTCAGTACAATTTTCCATTGTTACAACCTATCGATATACCACAGCATCATCCGCAAAAAGCCTCAGTGAACTTCCGATGTCGTCCACAAGGTCATTTATGTATAATGTGAATAGCAACGGTCCTATGAGACTCCGCTGCGGCACACCTGAAATCACTGTTACTTCGGAAGACTTCTCTCCATTGAGAATGACATGCTGCGTTCTGTTATCTAGGAACTCTTCAATCCAATCACACAATTGGCCTGTTCGCGCCATAAATCCTCAATCGAGAAACCTATGCCACGGCACTGGACATAGCGTGGCTGCACATCCCTGTCCGTTCCTTCCAGAACTTCACTGATTCTCTTCCTGCACGTATCGCAGTAGTCGGTACCGCAAAAGTTGGTTAATGAGGCTCCTGACAGGTGGCCCCGTTAATGTGACTGAACACTGTAATGGCCTACGTATGTGGGCAGCGGACTGTTTCCTTCGCATCGGTCAACTTCGCAGTTAACGCGCTTTACACACGCCTGTTATACTGCGACCTTCTTTTCTGAAATTAGGAATTCCAAGGGGCCTCGCGTTTCGGCGCCCTGTTATGACGTCATCGTCTGGCTGCGTGGCACGTGGCGCCGCCAGCGGAACGCCACCGCGATGGCCTCGAGTGACGCCCCCCCACACACACAGGCTCCATTGTCTCCTGCGTGGCCCTGGAGTCTGAGCAGCCAGACGCCGACCGACCAAGGCCGCGCCGGAGGTCAGCCGTGTGACGTCATCACGGAGAGGCTGCGGGCATCTTTATTACGGGGCAGGTGTCTGAACACTCACGTGACTGCGAGCCGCGCCACGTCACGTTTACAGCTCACGTCGCTCAGAGCCGCAGATGCGCGACAGGAGTTACGTTCACAGGGAGCCCTTCTCTCCAGCAAACGGCACGACGTGGAAGCCAACGAGTTGGTGGAACGTGACGGAACGTACGGGTGCACAGGCTGAAGCCGTCATCATTCACGACGTCAAGGTGGTGGTGGACGTGAAGCGGGGAGAGTTTAGTGACGTCACAATGTGGATTTTTACGTTGCGGAGCATTACCGAGCAACCACTTTCTACATCACAAGCAAAACTTGGGAGATGCCATATTGGATTAGGTCGTTCATTGAGGAACTGGCCACTTACAAGGGAACCTCCCCATCGCACTCCCCTCAGATTTAGTTATAAGTTGGCACAGTGGGTAGGCCTTGAAAAAACTGAACACAGATCTATCAAGAAAACAGGAAGAAGTTGTGTGGAACTATGAAAAAAATAAGCAAAATATACAAACTGAGTAGTTCATGCGCAAGATAGGCAACATCAAGGAAAGTGCGAGCTCAGCAATGCCGTGGTCCCGTGGTTAGCGTGAGTAGCTGTGGAACAAGAGGTCATGGGTTCAAGTCTTCCTTTGAGCGAAGAGTTCAATTTTTTTATTTTCAGACAATTATTTTCTGTCACTAGCGTCGTATAGAATATATCAGACGTGTTTTCCTGTGGAGGAATCGGTTGACCTATGACCTTGCGATCAAATGTTTTCGGTTCCCATTGGAGAGGCACGTCCTTTCGTCTACTAATCGCACGGTTTTGCGGTGCGGTCGCAAAACACAGACACTAAACTTATTACAGTGAACAGAGACGTCAATGAACGAACGGACAGATCATAACTTCGCGAAAATAAAGAAATAAAATTTTTCACTCGGGGGAAGATTTGAACAAAGGATCTTTCGTTCGCGGCTGCTCACGCTAACCACGGGACCACGGCGCTCCTAAACCCACGCTTACCTTGATGTTTTATACGAGGGTGGTTCAGAAAGTAACCTCCGATTGGTCACAGTGCGGGTTGTGGGGGGAGTAGCGACGCCATCTGTGCGTTCACGCACTCAACAGGTCAATCGGCATCAAGCCGTGGTCGAGTGAACGTCGTACCTGCGCTAGTTTAGTTTTTGTGGCAGTTTGAAATGTGTGCTGCAATAGAAAACCCCGCCAAATGTGAAGTGCGTGCTGTCATAAGGTTTTTTACAGCCAAAGGATATTCTGCAGCAGCTATTCATCGTGAGCTTTGTGCCGTGTACGGACCAAGAGTTATGAGTGAAGGAGTTGTCCGTGAATGGGTACGTTTATTTAGAAGTGGACGAGAAAACGTTCATGATGAAGAGAGGAGTGGTAGACCATCATTGGTGACTGACGAACTCGTTCAGACAGTTGATGCAAAAGTTCGTGAAAATCGACGTTTCTCAATGTCGGAGTTGTCTACTGGTTTTCCACAGATTTCTAAGACTCTCTTGTACGAGATAGTGACAGCAAGATTGGGTTACCGTAAGTTCTGTGCACGATGGGTGCCCAAAATTCTTACCGACCACCACAAAACTCAAAGAATGGCCTCTGTATTAGACTTTCTGTCATGTTATGAGGACGAAGGAGAACCATTGTTAAACAGAATCGTGACCGGTGACGAAACCTGGATTAAGTATGTGAACCCTGAGACAAAAGAACAATCAAAGATGTGGGCACATTCAAATTCGCCTACCAAACCAAGAAAAGCTTCGCAAGATTTTTCTGCCAGAAAACTGATGGCAACGGTGTTTTGGGATGCCAAAGGGGTGTTGTTGGTTGAATTCATGGAACGTGGTACGACCATTAATCAAGACGTGTACTGTGAAACAATAAAAAAGTTACGACAGGCTATACAGAACAAACGCCGTGGTATGCTGACTTCCGGTATCGTTTTTTTGCACGATAACGCCCGTCCTCACTCTGCTCGCAGAACAACAGCCCTTCTTGAGTCCTTCAAGTGGGATGTTATCAACCATCCACCTTACAGCCCAGACCTGGCGCCAAGTGATTATCACCTCTTCATGCATTTGAAGAAATGGCTCGGGTCACAGCGGTTTGATGACGACGAAGAGCTCAAAGATGCGGTCACAGGCTGGCTCCAGGCACAAGCGGGTGATTGTTATGCAGAAGGAATTTCAAAGCTTGTGAAGATATACAATAAGTGCCTCAATCGCTATGGAGACTATGTAGAAAAATAGTGCAAAGATGTAGTTGTAAGATGTATATATTAAAATATTTTTATTTAACTTGGTGTATTTTTTTAAATCAACCGGAGGTTACTTACTGAACGGCCCTCGTATGCGCATGAACTACTCAGTTTGTATATTTTGCTAATTTTTTTCATAGTTCCACACAACTTCTTCCTGTTTTCTCGATTGATCTGCGTTCAGTTTTTCAAGGCCTATCCACTGTGCCAACTTATAAGTAAATCTGAGGGGGTGCGATGGGGAAGTTTCCTTGTTAGTATCACACTAGAACTTCACTTTATAATCTTCTTCCAGAGTTTCCACTGCTTCCAGTTCTCCTTCATACGGTTGATATGCTGTTACTTTTTATCTTCCAGTTTTGTAGTTCTTCTTTCCACTTGAAAACATTACAAATTTAGTGTTCTGTTTCGGAACATGTCCCATTCTAACATGAGAGGTTCGGGGTGTGGGACTTCTCAGTCTTTCTGCACCGCGTCGTGTTACACAGGTAATCAAATATTTGTTCTGATGTCCACGAAATTTCAGCCTCCTTTTCCTCACAGTCCCCGAAATTCTCTCCGCACTCTGGTAGACTTCTTCCGTACTCCTGGGTATCCTGTAGGCATCAGTCTGCATAGCATCTACGATGCTTTCCAAGATCTCCAACCTCTTTAGCCTGTAGTTCGTCGAGTGGCATCCACTGGGATGACAGGCATTATGCTTTGATCAAAGCATTATAGTGTCTTAGTTTGGAATTCCAGGAGAAGCACTTTTTGTTGCAAAAATTTCTAGTCAGCCCAAATGTTCTGTCCATTTTTGGGATCCGATCGCCTGTCGCCGCTTTTTCGAGTCCAGTTTCTTGTATTGTCTCACGCAGTGACTCGAATTTCTTCACTCTCGTAATCTGACCTACCTATGCTTCAAGGAGTTTTGGTCAATGTTTGTCATCCATCATGAATTTGGACTCCTGTTTCGTGATTCACATGCATTATCTGTTGGGGATGCATTCTAGGAGGTTGATATAAACGGTCGCTTCCTCTGGGTTTTCCGAGAGTAACGTAAAGTCATCCACAAAAGCCAGGCAGTCGACTACAGTTCCTTTAGATTTTCCCCTAAGCAGATCGGGCTTATTCTGTTATTTACATATTCTGATTTCCAAATTCTCGCAACCTTTTCCATATCACAACTGAATAACAGCGTTGACAGACCGTCTTGACGTCTCATGCACATCTGGATTTCAAAAAGCCTGGATGTGCCTGTTATTTGACAACTTAGCTGGTATGAATATACAGTGATGAGGCAAGATATTATGAACACCAGTTTAATAGTGGATTCGCCCGCTTTTGGAACGCAATACATCAGGGATTCCGCGTGGCATGGATGCTACAGATCCTAAGTAGGTCCCTGGAGATATATACTGCCAGAAGTCCACACACAGATCACGCAATTCACATAAATTGCAGCCTGGTAGTTCGTGCGTGTTGGGCTGTTGCCCAGTAGAGTCTCAGATTTTCATTGGGTTCAGATGAGTCGATTTTGTGGCCAAGGTTTTAATGTAAGGACACTATCCTAAAACCACTGCAGCACGATCCTGGCTTTATGACACGGACTTATCTTGCTGGAAAATGCCACTGGTGTTGCAGAACACATCACACGTTAAGGGATGGAGGTGGTCTGCAATGATGTTCACGTAGTCCACGGTGCCTTTGATTACTGCCACAGACACCATGGAAGCCCAAGTGACTATCCGTCATAGCGCAATACTTCCCCCAGTCTAAGTCTGCGGCGTGGTCCACATTTCAGGCTGCCGTTCTACTGGATAATGGCATATTCAGGGACGATAATCAACAAGAAAGATATTTCATCCGACCATGCGACAGTTCCCATTGACATATGGTCCACTCTGGAGGAGTATCAAATTCTGCACCACAGCTTCGCCCCTCCCAACACCTGAAGAGGCCCAGAGGCTTAAGTTCCCTCCCTCTGCAACAGGAGTAAGTCATCTAGATTTTATTGGACTTGAAATGTTTCAACATAAATCAAGCAATGCATTACAGTAAAATACTGTTCCAGGTTTGAGCAGAATCAGTACCATAGCATCAGAGATATTTGCAAGGTATGCTGTAGATACATGGTAAATGGTGCAGTCAGTGCAGCCCTTCTAAAAGTTCCAGAAATTCCTGAATCGAAGAAATTTATACATTCAAGCAGTGACACAATTAATGGCAAGAGATACGCAGTTACTTTCTGCTCATTCATTAATTCACACACAATCACACGACTTAACAATATGCACTACATAAGTCACTGGCTACATCACACGTAGAAATTAAACACTTGTCAGCCGTTGTTTATTGGAAAGTACTTCACGTAAAAGCTCACTCAACAACTGGAAATATGTAGTGATCTAATAACCTGAAAATAACTCCAGTACACAAACACGAGGTGATACGATAATAGAGGGAAGCGTGGAGGTAAAAATTGCAGAAGGAAAACAAGGCATG
Source organism: Schistocerca americana (assembly GCF_021461395.2). NCBI lineage: Eukaryota > Metazoa > Arthropoda > Insecta > Orthoptera > Acrididae > Schistocerca > Schistocerca americana. Next base: position 203,543,240 of record NC_060127.1, read on the forward strand.
AGGGCGGTAAGCAAGTTCAAATCGGTGTAGTTTGCAGGAATGAAATAAAGAGACTTGCACGGGACAGACTAAGGTGTAGAGCTGCGCCAGACCAGCCTTCAAACTGACGACGACAACAACATATGCAAAAGGTGGCACGCTTGGGATATTCTGCTTCTATGGGGGCTCCAGAGTGTGCTGGCCTGTTGGGATGAGCGACGCCAGAGGCGGCACGTGAGCATGGCTGGCCTCGAGCCGTCTGCTCCAACAAAAGAGCCGCCACTGTCCGCCTTCCAGCCGGCTGTGGGGTCAGGTCCGTAACGAGAGCGAGGCCCACGGCCTCTACTACACTACTGGCCATTAAAATTGCTACACCGAGAAGAAATGCAGATGATAAACGGGTATTCATTGGACAAATATATCATACTAGAACTGACATGTGATTACATTTTCAAGCAATTTGTGTTCATAGATCCTGAGAAATCAGTACCCAGAAGAACCACCTCTGACGTAATAACGGCCTTGATACGCCTGGGCATTGAGTCAAACAGAGCTTGGATGGCGTGTACAGCTGCAGCTGCCCATGCAGCTTCTACACCATACCACAGTTCATCAAGCGTAGTGACTGGCGTATTGTGACGAGCCAGTTGCTCGGCCACCATTGACCAGACGTTTTCAATTGGTGAGAGATCTGGAGAACGTGCTGTCCATGGCAGCAGTTGAACATTTTCTGTATCCAGAAAGGCCCGTACAGGACCTGCAACATGCGGTCGTGCAATATCCTGATGAAATGCAGGGTTTTGCAGGGATCGAATGAAGGGTAGAGCCACGGGTTGTAACACATCTGAAATGTAATGTTCACTGTTCAAAGTGCCGTCATTGCGAACAAGAGGTGACCAAGAATTGTAGCCAATGGCACCCCATATCATCACGCCGGGTGATACGCTAGTATGGCGTAGACGAATAACGCTTCGAATGTGCGTTCACCGCGATGTCGCCTAACACGGATGCGACCATCATGATGCTGTAAACAGAACCTGAATTCATCCGAAGAAATGACGTTTTGCCATTCGTGCACCGAGGTTCGTCCTCGAGTACACCATCGCAGGCGCTCCTGTCTGTGATGCAGCGCCAAGGGTAACCGCAGCCATGGTCTCCGAGCTGATAGTCCATGCTGCTGCAAACGTCGTCGAACTATTCGTGCACGTGGTTGTTGTCTTGCAAACGTCCCGATCTGTTGACTCGGGGACCGAGACAAGGCTGCACGATCCGTTACAGTCATGCGGATAAGATGCCTGTCATCTCGACTGCTAGTGATATGAGGCCGTTGGGATCCAGCAAGGCGTTCCGTATTACCCTCCTGAACCCACTGAATCCATATTCTGCTAACAGTCATTGGATCTCGACCAACGCGAGCAGCAATGTCGCGATACGATAAACCGCTATCGCGATAAACTACAATCGGACCTTTACCAAAGTCGGAAACGTGATGGTACGCATGTCTCCTCCTTACACGAGGCACCGCAGCAGTGTTTTACCAGGCAACACCGGTCAACTGCTGTTTGTGTATGAGAAATCGGTTGGTGACTTTCCTCATGTCAGCACGATGTAGGTGTCGCCACCGGCGCCACCCTTGTGTGAATGCTCTGAAAAGCTAATCATTTGCATATCACAGGATCTTCTTCCTGCCGGTTAAATTTCGCGTCTGTAGCACGTCATCTTCGTGGTGTAGCAATTTTAATGGCCAGTATATGTAGTCACCAAGAGCCACCCACATAAGTCGCTCCGCTTGAAAAATGGGACGTAAATGCCTCCAGAATAGCGGCCTACAATTCCTCAGCCATCTACAATGAGGGTTTCCCCGCAGAACAGATATTATTCTCTGAAATATCTGGGCATTTGGGACTACTCCAACATTCGCATTACTAGTTATACAGAGGCTCCGTCCTCTGGATTTACTAATTCGGCAACAAGGCGCATATTGAAGTAAAAAACTGGAAATTGGAGCAAATGAGAAAGATGATAATGAGTTATCTGGCACTCAGCATACAAGAAACTACAACACAAGTTAGTAATGCCACATGTGAATACTTGTATATAAGTGCTTGTGCGAGGTCAGATAACAAGAAGAAACGCCTAAATTGATTAAAATATGCAGCTAATTTATTTAACCGTGTCACGAGCAGCAAACACTATTCATAACAACAAGCAGTGCTAAAAAAAAAAAAAAAAAAAACTGGTACACCAACCTAATATCGTTAGGGCCCACACGACTAATGTCTGAAGTAGTGCTGGAGGGAATTGACACCATGAATCCTGCAAGGCTTCCATAAATCCGTCCGAGTAAGACGGGGTGGAGATCTCTTCTGAACAGCACGTTGCAAGGTATTCCGGATATGCTCAATAATGTTCATGTCTGGGGAGTTTGGTGGCCAGCGGAAGTGTTCAAACTCACAAGAGAGCTGGAGTCGCCCTCTAGCAATTCTGGACGTGTGGGGCGTCACATTGTCCAGCTGGAATTGGCCAAGTCCATCGGAATGCACAATGAACATTAATCGATGCAGGTGGTTCAAATGGCTCTAAAAAGGATATCACACACGTCCATGCCCGAGGCAGGATTCGAACCTGCGACCGTAGCAGTAGCGCGGTTCCGGACTGAAGCGCCTAGAACCGCTCGGCCACAGTGGCTGGCAATCGATGCTTCCGTATATGTCACCTGTCACAGACTATCTAGAACGTATTAGGAGTCCCATATCACTCCAACTGCACACCCCCCACGCCATTGCAGAGCCTCCGGCAGCTTCAACAGTCCCCTGCTGACAAGCAGGGTCCAAGGATGATTCATGAGGTTTCTCCACACCCGTACACGTCCATACACTCGATACATTTCTCTGCCTCGTGATGACTGGGTGTTGTGTGATGTCCTTAGGTTAGTTAGGTTTAAGTAGTTCTAAGTTCTAGGGGACTGATGACCATAGATGTTAAGTTCTCTAGTGCTCAGAGCCATTTGAGCCACTCGGTACAATATGAAATGAGACTCGTCCGACCAGACAACATGTTTCCAGTCATCAACAGTCCAATGGCGGTGTTGACGGGACCAGGCGAGATGTAAAGCTTTGTGTTGTGCAGTCATCAAGGGTACACGAGTGGGCCTTCGGCTCTGAAAGCAAATATCGATGATGTTTCGTTGAATGCTTCGCACGCTGACACTTGCTGACGGCCCAGCATTGAAATCGGCAACAATTTGCGGAAGCGTTGCACTTGCGTCATGTCGAACGATTCTCTTCTGTCGTCGTTGGTGCCGGTCTTGCAGGATGTTTTCCCGGTCGCATCGATGTCGGAGATTTGATGTTCTACCGGATTCCTGACGTTCACAGTACACTCGTGAAATGGTCGTACGGAAAAATCCCTACTTCATCGATACCACGGAGATGCTGCGTCCCGTCGCACGAGCGCCGAGACCACGTTCAGACTTACTTGACAGCCTGCCACCGACCTAACAACTGCTCCAGACAGTTATCTCGTAAGGTAGCAAAATGGCTCTGAGCACTATGGGACTCAACATCTTAGGTCATAAGTCCCCTAGAACTTAGAACTACTTAAACCTAACTAACCTAAGGACATCACACACACCCATGCCCGAGGCAGGATTCGAACCTGCGACCGTAGCAGCCTCGCGGTTCCGGACTGCAGCGCCAGAACCGCACGGCCACCGCGGCCGGCCGTAAGGTAGCAGATTTTGCACCTTACATGATGCTAAATCAGTACTAATATACCGAATAATAATTGGCCCACCGGTAGGAGAGAATGGACACAGAAAAGGAAGTTGTATGTGTCACGTCAGACTAACGAGGTGGGCTCAGAGGTTGGAACACGGCCGGAACCGCTAAGGAAGGTGTTTGTGTCACGTCAAACTAACGGGATGGTCGCGGCCGGACCCCTTTGTCGGTTGGCACTTCAGACCACCAAAGACGTTCGGAGAGTCTGGGCCATCACAACAAGAAGCGAGAAGGAGCTATATGCGAAAGAGAGAAAGATGATTTCGCGCCACAGTGGAAAATTTGCGGAAGACTGTGACGGGGTTGGCGCAGAGCTCGTAGACATACGTGTTAAAAGTTTGGCGGCAACAGTAACCGCGGGAGAAGTCTGTGTCGTGGGTGGGTACAAACGCGCACTGATACATGGAAGTCTGCGTCGTGATTGGCTACCAACGCGCACGGATCCATGCGGCGAAGAACGGCCAGGTTTGCAGAAACTCTGAAGCATGGCTCTGGGGTCAGCTGTGGACTAGAGCAGTCGCGGTGTCTGGCTGCCCTACTTGGAGAGCGTGGAGAGAAGTAGGTTGGAGAAATTACCGGCATTGAGTCCAGTGGTTACTCTCCAAGTCTGAATAGTTTAGAGCATACGACTCCACACTCGTAGCATTATCTGTTCCTCTGAGAAGAGAAGCAGATTTGCGCTAACTTGTGGTGCTCATGTGCAATCTGAAGTGTACCTTTGCTGCAGCGCACTTGAGCCGACCAACTACTCTTGGCGTATGTGCAAGTAGCTTCAGCATTGACTAGTGACGGACTCCGTAACTGAACACTTGCGTACAGGAGTTTACGGACGCAAACCACGTCCACGTTTGAGATTAAAGCCAAGCTCGCTCACGGAAAAGACGGCATCACGACGTTGGCTGGGCCGACCGTCGTAATCGTCACGGGGAATTACGGCGATATTAGCAATCATCAGCCAAAATAGGGCACTGTAATGCTAAATGAGTTTGTATTCCGCTAGCTCTTTGACTGGCGCTCTCTGAGTCTGTGTCCGTTCAGACAGAACTGCAATAGAGTCACTTGCGGCTTCAGTGTTGACTTAAGTAGTTAGGAAAAGAGGATGCACTGTGCCAATGATAGAGTAGTTAGGTTAGCGAGTGTATTGGATTGTCATGTTAGGCTAGAAATATTGCTCATCCTGTTTTCTGAATAAATCTTAATTTGGTATCATATGCTAATCACCGCATTATTGATTTAGTAGCTAGGAATGACCATATTTTTGTGTAATAATTAGAGTGTAATGATAATTTCGATGCAAACAATACTGGGGGCATAACCGCGCGTTCAAACAGAGCCAACTTAAGTCAGATAGCAACTCATGGTCGACTAAGACTACCAATAGATATTTTTCAATATATCGACAATTATACAATAAACCCCCGTACGTTGCAATCTTATATAGGCGTTGCTGAGCGCAGCGCAGTATTCTGCCTGTTTACATACCTCTGTACTTCAACACCCATGCTTATACAAGTTTCTTTGGCGCTTCAGCGTTTAAATATAAAATATTTATAGCCACAAGTTACGCATAAACAAACATGAAACATGTATGTGGACGTGCTGAAAAGTAATGTCTCCATATATTTTGTGTAAAAGCTCTTAAAGCTTTCTAAATAAAATAAACGTTATAAACATTATATATCTTTATTCTTCATGTCTACGTACTCACTTTTCAGCATAGTCACTACGGCGATGAACACGTGCCTTGCAATGAGACACCAGTTTGTTGGTACACTCTCAGTATAATCTTTGACTGTGCTGACGGAGTCACAACCTCAGCTCTGCTTGCACTGTTTCATCACTATCCAAGTGAGGTCCTCGAAGCTGTTCTGCAAGTTTTGGAAACAGATGAAAATCGCATGAGGCCAACTCGGGACTGCATGGACGATGATAGATGACAGTGGACCCAAGGTGTCGGACTGTAGCATATGTCTCAGCGCTCGTGTGTGGTCTGCCGTCGTTATGCTGACAAACAGGGTGCTGCCTATTTGTATGAAGTCTTCGAATTCGTGCAGTCAGATCTGTGGTGGTCTCGCATTACACCAGCACAGCCACATTACACACCGCTAGGACTCGGAGCCCTCTAGCAGCAAAGGGTTGCAACGCGCGTCACTGAAGCTGGAAAGTCGACCGAGTAATGTGCACGACACGTAGTTTCTCAGCTGACCTTGAGAACAGAATACAAAAATTCCGAGGCATTACTTTTCAGCAGCCCCCTAATATGTCCGCCTCACCTGTGCAAGTAATTGGCCACAGCTCCGTCGTCATAAGATGAGTAATAGTCGGATCTTCTCCACCGTCACACATTACTGGTTCGTCTGATAATGTACATTTACTGTGTTACTTGTGGTTGTTACATCTGCAGAACATGTATCTTCACATGTTCTATTTCTCTATGTGTCCTGGGGGAAGTTCTTACCTTAGTGTATACAAGTCTCGGAGACGGACGTTTTTATATTGCCACGTTTCTATTGTGGTCTGTTGCGGCGTGCTTGTGAGATTTTCCGTTCGATGGAGGATACTCCTCCTCGATTGGTATCCAAAAAGTGGCTGGGCTGTACATGTAAACGATGTACTTTTTGCTTTCCTGGCTACCACAAATTGTACTGAATGATTTATCAAAAAATGGTTCAAATGGCTCTGAGCACTATGGGACTTAACGTCTAAGGTCATCAGTCCCCTAGAACTTAGAACTACTTAAACCTAACTAACCTAAGGACATCACACACATCCGTCCCCGAGGCAGGATTCGAACCTGCGACCGTAGCGATCGCGCGGTTCCAGACTGCAGCGCCTAATGATTTCTCAGGAAATTACTTTGAACAATTAGTTCATGAGCCCACTATAAGCGTAAATGGTTGCGAAAGCATACTTGACCTCTTAGCAACAAATAATCCTGGACAAATAGTGAGTATCGTGACGAATACAGGGATTAGCGACCACAAGGCAGTTGGTGCTAGGCTGAATACCGTAACACCTACAACAATCAAAAAGAAACGCAAAGTATATCTATTTTAAAAAAAGCTGATAAAAATGCTCTTAATGCCTTTTTAAGAGACAGTCTTCACTCCTTCCGATCTGATCATGTAAGCGTAGAAAAGTTGTAGAATGATTTCAGAGAGATGATACAGACAGCAATTGAGAGATATATATACCACATAAATAATTGATGGTACTGACCACCCATGGTACAGGAAAGGGTCAGATCGCTGTTTTAGAAGCAGCGAAAAAAGGATGCCAAATTTAAAAGAATGTAAAATTCCCAAGACTGGCAAAGTTTTGTAGACGTTCGAAATACAGCGCGTAATTCAATGCAAGATGCTTTTAATAATTTCCACAAGTAAATTCTGTCTCGAAATCTGGCAGAAACCCGAAAAAAAAATGTTCAAATGTGTGTGAAATCTTATGCGACTTAACTGATAAGGTCATCAGTCCCTAAGTTTACACACTACTTAATCTAAATTATCCGAAGGACAAACACACACACACCCATGCCCCAGGGAGGACTCGAACCTCCGCCGGGATCAGCCGCACAGTCCATGACTGCAGCGCCTTAGACCGTTCGGCTAATCCCGCGCGGCAAACCCAAAGAGATTCTGGTCATACATACAGCACACCAGTTGCTAGAACCAATCAATACCTTCACTGGGCGATAACAACGGTGAAGTCACTGATGACAGTGCCACTAAAGCAGAGTTATTAAACACAGTTTTCCGAAACTCCTTCACCACAGAAGACGACGTAAACATTCCTTAATTCAAATCACGAACAACTGTCAAGATGAGTATTATAGAAGTAGGTATCCTCGGAGTAACAAAGCAGCTTAAATCACTTAATAATGGCAAGGCATCCGGTCCAGATTGTGTACCAGTCAGAGTATACTGATACAATAGCTCCATATTTAGCAATTATATACAACCGTTCGCACGCAGGAATATCCGTACCTAAAGACTCGAAAATTGTTCAAGCCACACTAATACCCAAAAAGGGAAGTAAGAGTAATCCGCTGAATTACAGGCCCATATCACTAACGTCGATTTGCAGTAGGTTCAAAATGGTTCAAATGGCTCTGAGCACTATGCGACTTAACTTCTGAGGTCATCAGTCGCCTAGAGCTAAGAACTAATTAAACCCAACTAACCTAAGGACATCACACACATCCATGCCCGAGGCAGGACTCGAACCCGCGACCGTAGCGGTCGCTCGGCTCCACACTGCAGCGCCCAGAACCGCACCCCGGCCGGCGATTTGCAGTAGGGTTTTGGAACATATACTGTATTCGAACATTATGAAGTGCCTCGAAGAAAACGATTTATTGACACATATTCAGCACGGATTCAGAAACTATTGTTCTTGCGAAACACAACTAGCTCTTTATACTCATGAAGTAATGAGTGCTATGGACAGAGCATGTCAAATTCATTCCATATTTTTAGATTTCCAGAAGGCTTTCGACACAGTTCCTCACAAGCATCTTCTAACCAAACTGCGTGCCTATGGAATATCGCCTCAGCTGTGCGACTGTTCGCCTCAAACAACCTCTGATGATGCGGCGCCGGCCGGTGTGGACGAGCGGTTCTTGGCGGTTTAGTCTGGAAGCGCGCGCCTGCTACTGTCGCATGTTCGAATCCTGCCTCGGGCATGGATGTGTGTGATGTCCTTAGGTTAGCTAGGTTTAAGTAGTTCTAAGTTCAAGGGGACTGATGACCTCAGTTGTTAAGTCCCATAGTGCTCAGAGCCATTTTAACTACACTCCTGGAAATTGAAATAAGAACACCGTGAATTCATTGTCCCAGGAAGGGGAAACTTTATTGACACATTCCTGGGGTCAGATACATCACATGATCACACTGACAGAACCACAGGCACACAGACACAGGCAACAGAGCATGCACAATGTCGGCACTAGTACAGCGTATATCCACCTTTCGCAGCAATGCAGGCTGCTATTCTCCCATGGAGACGATCGTAGAGATGCTGGATGTAGTCCTGTGGAACGGCTTGCCATGCCATTTCCACCTGGCGCCTCAGTTGGACCAGCGTTCGTGCTGGACGTGCAGACCGCGTGAGACGACGCTTCATCCAGTCCCAAACATGCTCAATGGGGGACAGATCCGGAGATCTTGCTGGCCAGGGTAGTTGACTTACGCCTTCTAGAGCACGTTGGGTGGCACGGGATACATGCGGACGTGCATTGTCCTGTTGGAACAGCAAGTTCCCTTGCCAGTCTAGGAATGGTAGAACGATGGGTTCGATGACGGTTTGGATGTACCGTGCACTATTCAGTGTCCCCTCGACGATCACCAGTGGTGTACGCCCAGTGTAGGAGATCGCTCCCCACACCATTATGCCGGGTGTTGGCCCTGTGTGCCTCGGTCGTATGCAGTCCTGATTGTGGCGCTCACCTGCACGGCGCCAAACACGCATACGACCATCATTGGCACCAAGGCAGAAGCGACTCTCATCGCTGAAGACGACACGTCTCCATTCGTCCCTCCATTCACGCCTGTCGCGACACCACTGGAGGCGGGCTGCACGATGTTGGGGCGTGAGCGGAAGACGGCCTAACGGTGTGCGGGACCGTAGCCCAGCTTCATGTACACGGTTGCGAATGGTCCTCGCCGATACCACAGGAGCAACAGTGTCCCTAATTTGCTGGGAAGTGGCGGTGCGGTCCCCTACGGCACTGCGTAGGATCCTACGGTCTTGGCGTGCATCCGTGCGTCGCTGCGGTCCGGTCCCAGGTCGACGGGCACGTGCACCTTCCGCCGACCACTGGCGACAACATCGATGTACTGTGGAGACCTCACGCCCCACTTGTTGAGCAATTCGGCGGTACGTCCACCCGGCCTCCCGCATGCCCACTATACGCCCTCGCTCAAAGTCCATCAACTGCACATATGGTTCACGTCCACGCTGTCGCGGCATGCTACCAGTGTTAAAGACTGCGATGGAGCTCCGTATGCCACGGCAAACTGGCTGACACTGACGGCGGCGGTGCACAAATGCTGCGCAGCTAGCGCCATTCGACGGCCAACACCGCAGTTCCTGGTGTGTCCGCTGTGCCGTGCGTGTGATCATTGCTTGTACAGCCCTCTCGCAGTGTCCGGAGCAAGTATGGTGGGTCTGACACACCGGTGTCAATGTGTTCTTTTTTCCATTTCCAGGAGTGTATGTTTGGTCTTCTGTGATTTCCCGAAATCGCTTCAGGCAAATGCCGTGGTTGTTGCTTTGAAAGTCCACGGCCGATTTCCTTCCCCATCCTTCCCTCACCCGAGCTTGCGCTCCGTCTCCAATGACCTCGTTGTCGACGGGACGTTAAACACCCATGTCCTCCTCCGCCTGTAGCACCGGTTTCCGGCACCGTATGGATCCACCTCCAAGCGTCAAAGACGCTTGCTATCAGAAAAGTTCCACTCCACGGCACGTATGAGAGTGCGGCAGACACGCACGGAAGAAGTGCACAGCTTCAAATCGAGAGTTGCCTGCCTTGGAGGACCGGAGATGCGTTTTGGGGGACAGTCGCTTTCACCGGCGCGTCTGACCTGCTACGTGGGACTTTCGTATTGTCTGACGGCTCCTGCAGTCACTCGCTAGGGCAGCATGCAGCGCGGCGCAGCCCCTATTACACCGCTGACTTCGTTGTCTCAACTGACCATTCGAGACAAGTCTGGACCGCGTTACACTGCGGTAATATAGGCGTAGAGCACAAGATTAGACGTGCGGACTTAACTGCTGTCCCTAAGTCCCTCTAGCACACTACTGTCGTACAAAACCCAGCAATCTGCGCCCCAGATCACAGTCGCACGACATCTCCGTACTCATACCCGACGCTGATACCTGGATCAAGACCGGTCTCTGGCCAGGTCCACTGAGTGCCTCTAGGTAGACAGTTCGGACACAGTACTGACCATGCCGGCCGAAGTGGCCGTGCGGTTAAAGGCGCTGCAGTCTGGAACCGCGAGACCGCTACGGTCGCAGGTTCGAATCCTGCCTCGGGCATGGATGTGTGTGATGTCCTTAGGTTAGTTAGGTTTAAGTAGTTCTAAGTTCTAGGGGACTGATGACCTCAGCAGTTAAGCCCCATAGTGCTCAGAGCCATTTTTTTAAGTGCTGACCATGCCCAGAGTACGCTGCCGTCTGCTCGTGCCACTCTGCGCGACTCTGGTCCCGGTTTCCGGCCCAAGACTGCACCAACGCCAAGCGTCAAAGACGCTTGCCAACACAAACCTTCTTAGATGCTACTCCAGGCGAGTGTAAAATGAATGTGCGTAACAGAAAACAATAAACGCTAGAATGATGATCTGGCCCTGTCTGACTACCCCCTGAAGCAGATCTTAGGATCTCTTAATTCCTTAAATTACAATATAAACATAAATGAATGACGAAGGCGACAAATACTACTAAATGATAAACGTTGTTTCTTATTATACGTTTATTGCAGATTAAAAAAAACACCCTTTATGAGAAATGTCTATATTTCTTAAGTAAAATTATTAATCAATTGCCGAACTCTGCCCCCTTTTATGGCCACGCGATCCAACAAAAATAACGCGAAATGACTGACATCATCTACGTACCGAACACTAGAAGACAGTACTTTCAAAGATGATCTGCAGTGCTGTGCAACCTCTGTAGAAATAAACTAACGTGATCACAGGTGTTTAGCTTGATAGCCCTAATAAGCCGAAGCAATTTGCGACATCACCGTATGTACTGCGTCCGGTGCGTCGGCCTGCTGGTTCTCGTACTCGTCTGCGACGATGGAAGAACTCCAGCCACAAAATAAAACTCTTTCAAACACTAGGACGACAGAAGGCGGTCCTCTGACTACTATACTCTAATACTGTACTCTCCTCTCTGTGGACAGAGTTCAGATAACATCTCAACGTAAGTATAGGCAGAAGAAGTGCTCTAAATTACTGAACACTGCATACTCAACGACGACTTCCAACCCGGAGGTGAAGTCCAGAATCGTATAGGTTCGTAACAGTACAGTGCCTAACTCTTCTAACTATAAACTCTACTGAGAGCAAAGACAGCAAGTCCGTCTGTACCAACAAAGCTGATACTGAGCGACTGTCACACACGGGCGCTTACAACGGAAGACCTCGTCTCTCCACCGCTCACTTCCCAGCAAGGCTCGGCTCCCCACCCTAGTAATTCCGAAAACGAATCATATTCCCGAAACCACGGAATATTCTCCCTCTCTACAGATTCATCCGAACGCCGACCAACCATATTTTAGTCTTTTGTCGTCCAGCGCGGAAAGTTTGCGAGGAAAAATCTATACTCGTACAATGGTACGCTTCTGTGTAAAAATCCGCGGAAATAACCCAGCCTGCGTGATTTCCGAGGTGACGCTTCCTTGTTCCTCTCAGCTGCGTCCAAGATTTTCGTAGTTTCCAAAGTATAATCCTTCCCGTCCGGCTACAAGACTGGCCGGTCGCGACCCTATTGTGCCCCAGAGCTCAGGTGTCCCAACGTCCGTCTCGCAACTTCCTGTGTTTAAGCAGGACCGACACACCTGTGTGGGCCTTCCACCCAGGGCTCGAGTTCCGCCTGCCGTTTCATTTCCACTGTCGTTCCAACCTCTTCCAGTATTGGCAATCATTCATTACACCGTTCCGATAAATAAAAACACTCCGTCACCTTTCATGCAATAAGCGTTAACTATTATTTACAAGACGTACGTGACAATGTCAGTCTCCTTTATATATTCATATATACGATGTATAACCCATCACATTACACCTAATTGTGTGTGTAGATCACGGCAAAGTATTTGGACGAGTGCTTGTAAGGTGCGAAATTACAGCCAACTTACAACGCGCAACTTCACGGCACAAAAATTATGAACATGGGGGCACAGGTTAACAAATGGCTCTGAGCACTATGGGACTCAACATCTGAGGTCATAAGTCCCCTAGAACTTAGAACTACTTAAACCTAACTAACCTAAGGACATCACACACATCCATGCCCGAGGCAGGATTCGAACCTGCGACCGTAGCGGTCGCACGGCTCCAGACTGTAGCGCCTAGAACCGCTCGGCCACTCCGGCCGGCGCACAGGTTAACAGGAAGCTCGCCCAGAGAGTAATGAACCACAGTTTTTATTGAACACGAAGTTACGTACACACGAGAAAAATGATGTTCGTCCTACACTCCCTATTTTTACACGCAATCTACTTCCCGTTCTGCGGCCTTCCTCCAGCGAGACGCGAGGGCGTGTATGTCCTCTCGGTATCACTCCTTGTTCTGGTCAAGAATCCATTTCTTGACTGTACAAATCACATCTTCACCATCCTCAAAGTGTCTTCTAAGAATGGCATCCTTGAGTGGTCCAAACAAGTGTAAGTATGAGGGAGAACGTCAGATGTTGTACAGTGGTTGTGGTAACACTGTCCGATACTGTTTAGTGACGTGTTCTGAATCCCTCATAATTGTGAAAGTCCGAGCGTTATCATGTTGAATCAAACAATTACCTGGCTTGTTATGGCACTCAAGTTGCTGGAAGAGCTTGCTGAGTTTTGTTCCTGTGCTCACACATGTTTCTGAATTAGCGGTGCTGCTTCTTGGCATCACATCAATGAGTATGACACCATCACAGTCCCAAAACACTGCGATCGTGACCCTGCAGCGGGCGAAGCAGTTTTTTAGAATTTTTCCTTCCGTGGAGAGTGAGGATGACGCTATTCCATCGATTGTCATCTTGCTTCCGGCTCAAAATGGTGAACGCAAGTTCCATCACCTGTCACAATCCGAGACAAGAAGGCTTCCTCCCCAGCTTAAAAACGTTGCAGCATCCCAGAAGATTCTTTTCTTTTTTGGGAGATCTTTGTTCCACAATAAGAGACCATGCAACCCATCCTGCATACACTTCTGGATAATGAAGAACATGGATGACTGCATACCCAAACTTCTTTTGCTGATTGACAGCATGAGCACCAACTGCCAGGTCGTTATGTGCCGGTCTTGGCGATTGAGTACACCCGCGAGCTGCAATTTGTCAGCTGTGACAGCCGTGGGTGCCCTCCCAGAACGCTGCAAATTTTGGAGCTCAGCCGAACCGCCTTCTCGTAATGGTCTCGCCGTCATTGCCCAGCGACTAATAGCACTTCTGTCGACTGCAGATGTTCAATAAACTGCACGCAAACGTGTATGAATGCTCCCAACAGTTTCTTTCACGGCGGCTGCTGTGGCCGAGCGGTTCTAGCCGCTTGAGTCCGGAACCGCGCTGCTGCTACGGTCGCAGGTTTCAATCCTGTCTCGGACATGGATGTGTGTGATGTTCTTAGCTTAGTTAGGTTTAAGTAGTTCTAAGTCTAGGGGACTGAGTCCCATAGTGCTCAGAGCCATTTGAACAATTTTCAGTTTTTTTCTCCGTAATGAGAATAATATAGGCATGCATGTCCAAATGAACTCTGCATCGCAATCAGAATAACACAAGCACTGCAATATCGTATTTCTCTGCCGATACCAGCCAAGCGACTTTCAAGTACAACGTGTGACCTGTACGGGAATACACATAACGGATGTACGAGAACGGGACGTAGACGCGTGGAAGGTTGGGGCTGCCCGTGAGTCGTGCACGGATAGCCAGAGGGTACGGCGACCGCTCGCGATAAGCGGGAAATGCGGGTTCGAGTCCCGGTCTGGTACAAATTTTCACTGCCGTCATTCCATTCTACAACTGATGGCTGTCCTGATTCGCAATTGCGAATACATTTACTGTCTTTCATAACGGTTGTAGTCGCCGCAGTGCCTGCTCCTTTGGACATGCATCGCTAGGTGGAGGCTATCATGGGAGTACACGTCTTCTCGTCGCTTCCAAGACAAGCTCTACGGGTTAGAAACGGCGGGATTGGGTAGGCCAGTCAGGGATCTGTACAGAATATCGCAGGCACTGCAATATCGTACCCTACATTAAGAGGCTGTTTGCACTAAAACGAATACAAGAGTGTATTCATGCCTATGAGAGTCTCACTACCTATGGATATTGATTAGGGATATTATTCTGAACGGAACAAATCGCTCAATACCCGAAATATCATTGACGTATCCACAGACTTTGGTAAACATTAGACACGTGCTTCGCAGTGTTCCGTCAGTTTTTTGGAAATTTGTGGTAAGGACTATGGGACCAAACTGCTGAGGTCATAGGCCCCTAGGCTTAAACACTACTTAATCTAACTTAAACTATGCTAAGCTAAGGACAACACACACATCCATGCCCGAGGGAGGATTCGAACCTCCGACGGGGGGAGCCTGGCGAACCGTGATAAGGCACCTGAGACCGCGCGGCATTTCCGGCAGTGTGCATCATGTTACAGACATAATAAAAACAATTAAAATACCAGAGTGCTTAGCAAGCAGTATTCCGTCTCTGCGTATGTTGCTACAGTCTCGCGTTCTACTGGGGTACTGGGAACGCCATTCAGCGAATGAGGCCCCCTCCTTCCCATTTAACGACCCATTATTCGGACGCTGCTTGCCCCGTGTTTTCTTCCGACAACCTCGCGCCTTATGGCCCACCTCCCAACATTCATAATGTTCCTGCTGACGGCATTGCTTCCTGATGTGGTCCATACTCCCACAACGGTAACATTTAACGTCACAGAAGAAAACACCGTCATCACGCCTCCTCCTTGTAGTAATGCCGATGTCCTCTATTCGTGCGACGGTCGTAATGGAGACAGATAAATCACTTGGATCCTCCACCCTGACGCTCCCCCCTCAGAAGTAGTCCAGAACCCTGCTCTCCGCCTGACTGGGGATGACTCTGTCGACCTCCGCATTGCGTTTTAGGTCGTACGTTTGCGCATTAAATGTTCCACTTCCGTCAGAGAGAGACTCTATGGCTCGTCATGTTGCTGCGACAGACCACTGAATTTGTCTCGGAAAAACCTTGCGGTCTTCTGTTTACGACACTTAACATCAGTCAGATCAGCAAGGCCTTACTAAGAGTCTTCGCGTCACCTATTAACTGCAATTTAGTGGTTTTCTCGACTATTTACCCACTTCGGCGACAGATTTCACACCAGGTATATCCTCAGTTGCTCTTCCAGAAAATGGCTCTAGAAGCTTAGCCGTTGCAGGGTCAAGGGAAGAGGCGGGAACAATCAACGTAGTTTTGGTCTCTCCTGAATCAGAACGCACTTGCCGACCAGTGGCTTCCCATTCCTGTACCTCGCTACGCAATGCTTCGTTGTCCTGCTTGAGTTGCGCCGTAGTCCCTAACCACGCGGTTGTTTGGCGCTTCAGGGTTTCGTGCAGAGTCACTGCCGTGTGTCTGACGCTTGTGTAACTCCATCTGCCGTCATACAAGAAACACATGTGGCATCTAGGGCGCAGTAGTTCCAACATTACTTTTTCGATGCAGTCAGCAGCATCCCGCGTTATTATCAGGTAGTCCTCTCCATTGCCTGGATATGATGTTACATGCAGTACACTCCTGCACAATGTGGTGTCTCGCCACAGCTGCATTTTCTTCCATTTGAAATGAAATTCCTTTCATACCCTTGGTCTGTGCCAACTCCATTCTCTATCTTCCACGTACATCAGGACAAATCTCAGTGCGCTAATTTAGTGAGGTTGACTGGGTTAGTTTGTACTACTGGTGGTGTTTGCTGGATCCATATTCGCTCCCATTTATGGCGTATATTAAATCCTTCATCATGAGCACCTTTATATTGCTACTTGTCTGGATATTAGCTTGTCATATGTAGCAGAATATAATAATTCCAATCCCAATGAAAGCAGGTGTTGACAGATGTGAAAATTACCGAACCATTAGTTTAATAAGTCACAGCTGCAAAATACTAACGCGAATTCTTTACAGACGAATGGAAAAACTGGTAGAAGCCGACCTCGGGGAAGATCAGTTTGGATTCCGTAGAAATACTAGAACACGTGAGGCAATACTGACCATACGACTTATCTTAGAAGAAAGATTAACGAAAGGCATACCTACGTTTCTAGCATTTGTAGACTTAGAGAAATCTTTTGACAATGTTGACTGGAATACTCTCTTTCAAATTCTGAAGGTGGCAGGGGTAAAATACAGGGAGCGAAAGGCTATTTACAATTTGTCCAGTAACCAGATGGCAGTTATAAGAGTCGAGGGGCTTGAAAGGGAAGCAGTGGTTGGGAAGGGAGTGAGACAAGGTTGTAGCCTCTCCTCAATGTTATTCAATCTGTATAATGAGCAAGCAGTAAAGGAAACAAAAGAAAAATTCGGAGTAAAACTGTGTGTCCGACCGAGACTCGAACTAGGGACCTTCGTCTTTCGCGGGCAAGTGCTCTACCATCTGAGCTACCGAAGCACGACTCACGCCAAGTCCTCACAGCTTTACTTCTGCCAGTATCTCGTCTCCTACGTTCCAAACTTTATAGAAGCTCTCCTGCGAACCTTGCAGAACTAGCACTCCTGAAAGAAAGGATACAGCGGAGACATGGCTTAGACACAGCCTGGGGGATGTTTTCAGAATGAGATTTTCACTCTGCAGCGGAGTGTGCTTCGGTAGCTCAGATGGTACAGCACTTGCCCGCGAAAGGCAAAGGTCACGAGTTCGAATCTCGGTCGGGCACACAGTTTTAATCTGCCAGGAAGTTTCAAATCAGCGCACACTCCGCTGGAGAGTGAAAATCTCATTCTGGAAACATCCCCCAGGCTGTGGCTAAGCCATGTCTCCGCTGTATCCTTTCTTTCAGGAGTGCTAGTTCTGCAAGGTTCGCAGGAGAGCTTCTGTAAAGTTTGGAAGGTAGGAGACGAGATACTGGCGGAAGTAAAGCTGTGAGGACCGGGCGTGAGTCGTGCTTCGGTAGCTCAGATGGTAGAGCACTTGCCCGCGAAAGGCAAAGGTCCCGAGTTCGAGTGTCGGTCGTGCACACAGTTTTAATTTGCCAGGAAGTTTCATATCAGCGCACACTTCTATGCAGAGTGAAAATCTCATTCTGGAAATTCGGAGTAGCTATTAAAATCCATGGAAAAGAAATAAAAACTTTGAGGTTCGCCGATGACATTGTAATTCTGTCAGAGACAGCAAAGGACTTGGAAGAGCAGTTGAACGGAATGGACAGTGTCTTGAAAGGAGGGTATAAGATGAACATCAACAAAAGCAAAACGAGGGTAATTGAATGTAGTCGAATTAAGTCGGGTGATGCTGAGGGAATTAGATTACGAAATGAGACACTTAAAGTAGTAAAGGAATTTTGCTATTTGGGGAGCAAAATAACTGATGACGGTCGAAGTAGAGAACATATAAAGTGTAGACGGGCAATGGCAAGGAAAGCGTTTCTGAAGAAGAGAAATTTGATAACATCGAGTATAGATTTAAGTGTCAGGAACTCGTTTCTGAAAGTATTTGTATGGAGTGTAGCCATGTATGGAAGTGAAACATGGAAGATAAATAGTTTGGACAAGAAGAGAATAGAAGCTTTCGAAATGTGGTGCTACAGAAGAACGCTGAAGATTAGATAGGTAGATCACATAACTAATGAGGAGGTATTGAACAGAATTGGGGAGAAGAGGAGTTTGTGGCACAACTTGACGAGAAGAAGTGACCAGTTGGTGGGACATGTTCTGAGGCATCAAGGGATCAGAAATTTAGCCTTGGAGGGCAGCGTGGAGGGTAAAAATCGTAGAGGGAGACCAAGAGATAAATACACTAAGCAGATTCAGAAGGATGTAGGTTGCAGTAGGTACTGGGAGATGAAGAAACTTGCACAGGATAGGGTAGCATGGACAGCTGCATCAAACCGGTCTCAGGACTGAAGACCACAACAACAACAATGTAGTACTTGGGACATATTCGTGAATGCGGAGCTCGGGGCTGTGCAGTATTTTGTTATACTCATGTGACACAACTTCCCACCTCCTGTGTTCAGGTTGGGAGCTAGTAAGCTGGTGACGTTTTCAGAGAGTCTGTGCAGTAGCCGTGGTCTATGGGAGACAGTCGGCTTGCAGCCGTGCTAGCGTGCGGAGCTGCTCCGCGCGCCGTGTGACGCTCCGCTCTTGGCGGTGTTTACTTCCGCGTCGCGGTGTTTGTGTCTATCGAGTCCAGTACTAACGTACACCATGGCGCACTCGTACCGCCGTGCAACGATCAAAGTAGCGTTGCAGGCCGAACATCCACGACCCAGAGCTTTCGAAGTCGAACAGTTCATACGTGAGGATCTACGTTTGAACCCCCAGGACGTAATCGGCATACATTTTTCCATCACTGGAAGTGTTGTCTACATCAAGATGTCGACGGAGGAATTTTGCAATGACATAATTCACCGTCATGCCACCGGACTGAAATTTAAACACTCTGATGGACATATGGGTGCTGTGACAGTCGCCCATGCTGGTTTCGGTCTCCGGACATTGCGGGTGTTTGAACTCCCGTTCGAGGTGCCTCAGGATGTGGTCATTGCCGCTTTCCAACCATATGGCACCGTCTTGGGCCACGTCGCGGAGAAGTGGCAAACATTTACGACCTTCCCCGTATTAAATGGCGTCAGGCAAATAAAAATTGAGCTGACGAAACATGTCCCATCGTACCTGCTGATTGGCGGTGTGAGGGCCATCGTCATGTATGATGGACAGCCACGAACGTGCTCAGGATGTGGCCAGGAGGGACATGTACGTTCCGAATGCTTACACCGCCGTTTAATACAGACGCCGTTACGTGAAGAGACCCAGGCTTCGACGGTCACGTCCTTACCCATCACCTACGCCAAGGTTGCACAGGACCCCGTCGTACCAATCTCGATTGCGCCAGCAGCATCGTCAACGCCACCCGCCGCAGCACAAAGCGCCGAGGATACAAGCACGGCGTCACCTCCAGTGCTCGCTTCAGAACCGTCCGGTTTGCAGACCGAAACCGATGTTCCTGTTGGAACCATGGACGTCGACCTCGGTGCCGTGCCGACGTCTGCCTTTGTCCAGACGGGTTCGGCATCAGACGACGGGCGACCACATTCTGCTTCAGAAGGCCACATCAGAAAACAGCGGTCGCCTCGCAAACACAGGAAACGACGACGAACGCCTTCCGATGACGCCCTTTCTCAGACGGCCCCACGAGATGTCGACCTGATGTCTGACGGTGATCTCCCACATTGCGTCCAGTCACGCGATGTGGCAGCAACAGGAGCCCCTCCTGTGACGCCTACTCTCCCAGCCAGGGACGTGTCCTCGCCGTTGTCAACGAATGATGACGGCGGTCCCCCTGCCACTCATGTTGCGGAATCCACAACACCCGTTCCGGAAGTACGTGACCGTCACATGTCCACGTCGTCAGCTTCCTGGGCCGATGACGTTGAAGAAGAAGCGGAACAGACTGCCAGCGTGTCTGCACAGGAGTCCACCTCGGCGACACTGGGGCTGGCGCCCCGCCAGTAATTATCACCACTGCGGGACCACCGGCGGGTCTCCACCTGCCGGCTACTTCTACCGCACGTTCTGCAAATACTGAGGATGGCCGCACACAGCAATATCGTATCGCCACGATGAATCTTGCCACCATTCGTGCCCCCCATAAACTGGCCATGTTCCGAGACACTATTTACTCTGCGGATGTGGATATAGCACTCTTACAAGAGGTGTTTGTGGCTGACTTCCTAGTTCCCACCGGATACAACGCCCATGTTTCCCCCGCATCCGATACCGGTAGCGGCGTCGCCATCCTGCTACGCGACGGACTCCCTGCAGAGGACGTCATCTACCTCCCCACTGCGCGAGGTATGGCCCTCACACTGTTCGGCGTGCGTATTATTAATATCTACGCTCCGTCCGGCACTGGCCGCCGTCATGACCGACAAACTTTTTTTGCCGAAAGCGTTACACCCCTCTTCACCGGTCCGCAGGACGACTTGGTACTCGGTGGGGATTTTAACTCGACACAAGAGCCCGCGGACCAACTCCCGCGACATTCCCCTTGTGCATCTCTCTCAGTGGTCATCGACCGTCTCCGACTTGTTGACACATGGAAGAAGCTCCACGGAATTCAACCGGGCTATACATTCTACACCTCTCACTCGTCAAGCCGCATAGATCGCATCTACGTTACCCGCTCCCTTGCTGATGGCACACGTCATGCGGAAGTCTGGCCCTTGGCCTTTTCAGACCATTATGCGTACCTCTGTGACGTCACTCTCGCCCGACAGCAAGTGTGGCATAGTCGTGGTCTGTGGAAACTCAATGTCGCTCACCTGACCTCCTCAGACTGTCGCCGTATGGTCGAAGAAGCGTGGGCACGCTGCCACCATCGTCGAGAAGCCTATGATTCCACCTTATCATGGTGGCTCTCCTGTGCAAAGCCGACCCTCAGGAAGACTCTGATGAGTTTTGGGAAGGAATTAAAGGCGTGGCAAACTAATACCCTGCACTTCTACTACACCATTCTACGTGACTGTGCGACGATGCCTTTCTCGCCAGCCCGGCAGTCGATGGTCCATCGCACGAAGGCGCAGATCTCCTTTATCATGCGGCGTAACTTGGAAGGCACTGTAGTCCGTTCTCGAGCTTCTAATCGAATCCCTCAAGAACGTCCGTCGATGTACCACCTCCTTCAGGAAAGACAACGACGACGACGAGCTCTGATCCAAGTCCTCACTGATGTGGAAGGGCGCCGGCACGACACCCAACAAAGCATCGGTCGTGCTCTCCATGCTCATTTTGCCGGGCTATACGCAGCCGTACCTCATTCTGCAGCACTGATCACAGAAGTCGCTCAGCTCACTACGAACACTCTTCCGGAGGATGCAGTGCATGACCTCCAAGACGACGTAACCACAGATGAAGTGGTAGATGCTATCAAGGCGGGTTCCGATAACAGGTCTCCAGGACCTGACGGTATACCCATCGAATTTTATAAAAGTTTTCAGTATTTGTTGGCTTCCACGTGGACGGAAATCGCACAAGAGCTGATGTCACCGATGACAGTGGTCCCGAGCGCCTTTCTAGAAGGAATTATTATCCCCGTACATAAACCGCGCGGGTTATCGAGGGTGCAGGACTATCGACCAATTACTTTGCTCAACAGCGACATGAAAATATTCACACGGCTACTGGCATCGCGACTCAAGAAGGTCGCACGTTACGTCACATCCTGCGACCAGACTTCCCTAGGAGGCGACAACAACATCCGTACGGCCCTTTGCCGTTACAGAGACATGATAGCATTAGCGCATCATCAGCGTCTCCCTGGCGCCTTGGCTTCACTGGACTTTAGCCAGGCTTTCGACCGTGTTGACCACTTCTATTTACGGACAGTTGTTCAGCATATGGGTTTTGCTGGCGGTATTGTAACAGTGGTTATGCGCCTGTTGAGTAGTGCAACCTCTAAAATCATGTACAATGGTCGTCTTACACCGTCCCTGGTCGTCGCACGATCTGTACGGCAAGGCTGCCCTCTTTCCACGATTTTGTATGCTTTCGCCTTGGAACCCCTGCTCCAGGGCATGCGCCAACGTTTGGAAGGCATGGCTGTGCAAGGCCACCGTTTTTGTTGTACAGCCTACGCAGACGACATAGTACTATATCTGCGCAGTGAAGATGAAGTACGAGCAGCACTGACATGGGTGGCGACTTACGGCGAAGCATCGGGGAGCTGCCTCAACGTGTCAAAATCCAAGGTCCTGCTCATTGGTGAGGGCTTGCCGGAGAGATGCGCTGCCCCCCTTAGTGTCGCCGCCACCATACGGTGTCTTGGACTTGATTTCACAGCAGACCTGCGCCGCTCAGCGACTATCAGTGGTAGACGCTTGGTACAGACAATCAGAGCAAATCTCGCAGATCACCGGCTACGACCTCTCGGCGTTATCCACCGCGCGCAATACGTGAACATGTATCATGCTTCCCGTATACCACACGTGGCTCAAGTACTACCAGTCCCAAATCTCCTGGCGCGACGACTGTTGATGGCTTTCGGCTCCTTCGTCAGCTCGGGGATGTTATTCAAGGTGCAGTATGAATCCCTTGCACTGCCACGAGATCGTGGCGGGGTGGGACTCATCCACGTGCCGACTCGTGTCAAGGCACTATACGTCAGCTCCCAACTCAAACTTTGGCATCGTTGCCCGCAGAGCCTTACTTGCCTCCTGCTTCACAACTTTGCACCGGCCTCCTTGTCCGCCCCAGTGCTGATATCGACCATTCCAACCCCCTTTTATTACATCCAACGATTTTTCCTGGAGTTCAGTTATATCTACCGGTCCTTACCACTTCCACGTTTGTACCTCACGAAAACAGTCTCCGAATTGTTACAACAGTGCCGCCCGTCCAACCCCATCGAACGTAAGTATCCACAGTACGTGTGGCAACACATATGGAAGGCGATCCATGCGCGCTTTCTCGAATCAGACGTTCAATCAGCGTGGTACATCACCGTGAATGGCAAACAAGTTAACCGAGATCGTCTGCACCGCATCCATCTCGCCGATTCATCCCTCTGCACCCACTGTGGCGTGGATGACGCGGATGTCCACCGGTTCCACTGTGGCACAGCGCTAGACGTCTGGACACTTGCGCGGCGAATTTTGGCGTTTCTTACTCGCCAGACACCGGCTCAGATCGACGTCCACATGCTTTTGTACCCCGATAAGACTTTCTACCCCTCCGCCAAAACTAACTCTGTGAATTGGATCTGTGGCCACACGATCCGCTATCTTTTTACTTCAGGCGACAAGTCTACGCTAGGATATTGGACTTATCTCGACGAACGACACTGCGTCCTGATACGCAACCCACGCTATAAACAATATTTTTCTAATTTCTTACGGAGCACTTTCGATGACCCACCTAGTAGCTGGAACGTCCAAGCCCTGAGAAGCTGAAAACTGTATAAAACGAACCGAACTGAATAGATCTGCTACCCAGAACCCACGCCTACGCCATGAGAAGACACGTTTGGACGAGCTGGCACGCTGTAGGCGGATACACTTCAGCAGCTCCTGTAAGAACTGGTCTTTAACTACAAGTCGCACGACGACTTAAAAAGCTTTTCCTTATTTCTTCCTCATAGTTTCTTCTTAAAGGAAAAAGAAATTTGATTTTGGCTTTGAGAAACTTTTTTTGTTCCAAAGGATTGCTTCTTCGCCAACAAGACGAAGGAGGCTCATTTTTGTTTACTGGAAGGAGAAACCAGTATAATCGGAGTCTTTGTTTTCCTTCAAAAAAAAAAATTTTTCCTTATTTATTCCTCACAATTTGTTCTTATATAGGAAAAAGAAATTCGATAAAAAAAAGGGGGTAGCGTAAAAAAAAAGGTCAAAAATTTAATTTTTTATTTTCAGTTTATGTGACAAACTCTTATAAAAAAAATAATAAAAAAAGGGTAGCGTCTTTGATTCATAATCAAAACGTCTTCGGTCCCGGGTTCGATCCCCGACACTGCCTAAATTTTGATAATTAATCAGCATTGGCGGCCGAAGACTTCCGGCATAAGAAGTCAGCCTCATTCTGCCAACGGCCTTGTCAAAGAGGGCGGAGCAGCCGAGAGAGGTTCAGGGCACTCTCTTGTCCTAGGGGTGGGAAATTGCCCCTAAAGGCGGAAGAATCAGCAATCATCAACGACATGAGGATGCAGAAGGCAATGGAAACCACTGCATTAAAGGCACGTAACGTGTATCCACAGGACATGTGGCCTGTAATTGAAGAAGTGTCATGATGATCTCTCCATTGGCAAGAGATTCCGAAATAGTCCCCCATTCGGATCTCCGGGGGGGGGGGGGGGACTGCCAAGGGGGAGGTTACCATGAGAAAAAGATTGAATAATCAACGAAAGGATAACGTTCTACGAGTCGGGGCGTGGAATGTCAGAAGCTTGAACGTGGTAGGGAAACTAGAAAATCTGAAAAGGGAAATGCAAAGGCTCAATCTAGATATAGCAGGGGTCAGTGAAGTGAAGTGGAAGGAAGACAAGGATTTCTGGTCAAATAAGTATCAGGTAATATCAACAGCAGCGGAAAATGGTATATCAGGTGTAGGATTCGTTATGAATAGGGAAGTGGGTGTGTTACTGTGAACAGTTCAGTGACCGGGTTGTTCTAATCAGAATCGACAGCAGACCAACACCGACAACGATAGCTCAGGTATACATGCCGACGTCGCAAGCTGAAGATGAACAGATAGAGAAAGTGTATGAGGATATTGAAAGGGTAATGCAGTATGTAAAGGGGGACGAAAATCTAATAGTCATGGGTGACTGGAATGCAGTTGTAGGGGAAGAAGTAGAAGAAAAGGTTACAGGAGAATATGGGCTTGGGACAAGGAATGAAAGAGGAGATAGACTAATTGAGTTCTGTAACAAGTTTCAGCTAGTAATAGCGAATACCCTGTTCAAGAATCACAAGAGGAGGAGGTATACTTGGAAAAGGCCGGGAGATACGGGAAGATTTCAATTAGATTACATCATGGTCAGACAGAGATTCCGAAATTAGATACTGGACTGTAAGGCGTACCCAGGAGCAGATATAGACTCAAATCACAATATAGCAGTGATGAAGAGTAGGCTGAAGTTCAAGACATTAGTCAGGAAGAATCAAAACGCAAAGAAGTGGGATACGGAAGTACTAAGGAATGACGAGATACGTTTGAAGTTCTCTAACGCTATAGATACAGCAATAAGGAATAGCGCAGTAGGCAGTACAGTTGAAGAGAAATGGACAACTCTAAAAAGGGCCATCACAGAAGTTGGGAAGGAAAACATAGGTACAAAGAAGGTAGCTGCGAAGAAACCATGGGTAACAGAAGAAATACTTCAGTTGATTGATGAAAGGAGGAAGTACAAACATGTTCCGGGAAAATCAGAAATACAGAAATACAAGTCGCTGAGGAATGAAATAAATAGGAAGTGCAGGGAAGCTAAGACGAAATGGCTGCAGGAAAAATGTGAAGACATCGAAAAAGATATGATTGTCGGAAGGACAGACTCAGCATACAGGAAAGTCAAAACAACCTTTGGTGACAGTAAAAGCAACGGTGGTAACATTAAGAGTGCAACGGGAATTCCACTGTTAAATGCAGAGGAGATAGCAGATAGGTGGAAAGAATACATTGAAAGGCTCTATGAGGGTGAAGATTTGTCTGATGTGATGGAAGAAGAAACAGGAGTCGATTTAGAAGAGATAGGGGATCGAGTATTAGAATCGGAATTTAAAAGAGCTTTGGAGGACTTACGGTCAAATAAGGCAGAAGGGATAGATAACATTCCATCAGAATTTCGAAAATCATTGGGGGAAGTTGCAACAAAACGACTATTCACGTTGGTGTGTAGAATATATGCGTCTGGCGATATACCATCTGACTTTCGGGAAAGCATCATCCACACAATTCCGAAGACGGCAAGAGCTGACAAGTGCGAGAATTATCGCACAATCAGCTTAACAGCTCATGCATCGAAGCTGCTTACAAGAATAATATACAGAAGAATGGAAAAGAAAATTGAGAATGCGCTAGGTGACGATCAGTTTGGCTTTAGGAAAAGTAAAGGGACGAGAGAGGCAATTCTGACGTTACGGTTAATACTGGAAGCAAGGCTAAAGAAAAATCAAGACACTTTCATAGGATTTGTCGACCTGGAAAAAGCGTTCGACGATATAAAATGCTGCAAGCTGTTCGAGATTCTGAAAAAAGTAGGGGTAAGCTATAGGTAGAGACGGGTCATGTACAATATATACAACAACAAAGAGGGAATAATAAGAGTGGACGATCAAGAACGAAGTGCTCGTATTAAGAAGGGTGTAAGACAAGGCTGTAGCCTTTCGCCCCTACTCTTCAATCTGTACATCGAGGAAGCAATGATGGAAATAAAAGAAAGGTTCAGGAGTGGAATAAAAATACAAGGTGAAAGGATATCAATGATACGATTCGCTGATGACATTGCTATCCTGAGTGAAAGTAAAGAGGAATTAAATGATCTGCTGAACGGAATGAACAGTCTAATGAGTACACAGTATGGTTTGAGAGTAAATCGGAGAAAGACGAAGGTAATGAGAAGTAGTAGAAATGAGAACAGCGAGAAACTTAACATCAGGATTGATGGTCACGAAGTCAGTGAAGTTAAGGAATTCTGCTACCTAGGCAGTAAAATAACCAATGACGGACGGAGCAAGGAGGACATCAAAAGCAGACTCGCTATGGCAAAAAAGGCATTTCTGGCCAAGAGAAGTCTACTAATATCAAATACCGGCCTTAATTTGAGGAAGAAATTTCTGAGGATGTACGTCTGGAGTACAGCATTGTATGGTAGTGAAACATGGACTGTGGGAAAACCGGAACAGAAGAGGATCGAAGCGTTTGAGATGTGGTGCTATAGACGAATGTTGAAAATTAGGTGGACTGATAAGGTAAGGAATGAGGAGGTTCTACGCAGAATTGGAGAGGAAAGGAATATGTGGAAAACACTGATAAGGAGAAGGGACAGGATGATAGGACATCTGCTAAGACATGAGGGAATGACTTCCATGGTACTAGAGGGAGCTGTAGAGGGCAAAAACTGTAGAGGAAGACAGAGATTGGAATACGTCAAGCAAATAATTGAGGACGTAGGTTGCAAGTGCTACTCTGAGATGAAGAGGTTAGCACAGGAAAGGAATTCGTGGCGGGCCGCATCAAACCAACCAGTAGACTGATGACCAAAAAAAAAAAAAAGTTGTACTTAGTTGGGTTTCGAGCTCGCTGGTACGGTCGCTATTTACCATTACAGGAACACAATTTTCCGACTGTACTACACACTAAGCCCAATGGAAAATACGGGAACTGCACACATCTACACATATCTTTGAGGATATTGTTGCTGGTGCAAAATTTGGCGTAGACATAGTGCAGTGTGATCGGCAGATGAAGGATGTATAAAGCGTGACACCCACATACTGTGGGATAGGGTGGTGTTTTACAGGATTTCCATTATAATAGATAAGCAAATGGTTGAGCAGTCTGTTATTGAGACAGCAAGCATGAGCATTATGTTTCACCTGAGCTGTATTAGAGTGGCCCTAACGACAGCACTGCCACAAGACCGAGAGATCATCTGTGAATACCCTTTCAGTTTCCTCTATGGAATTTCGATGGATCCCTACAGGTAGGACACTCAAATCATTTTAATATCATGTGTCATATTAAAATTGTTATTTCTCAGGTTACTACCATGTAAAAAAGGTACTGTATGTGTGAAACCCTCGTCCGATGTAGGAGAAAACATGATGGCCCTCGTCAGATTAGCTTAGACAAATTAATAAATAAATACAATATACGTAAGCGGATTTCCCGCTGTCGGTATCAAGAAATTACCAGTACATAGGTTGACAAAAGTTGGTGCAAGTACAGTGCCGTGTGGAGCCTGTTCTTCACAGTTGTTCGGTTGACGATTTCCTGACCTAGGATAAGCAGTTAAAGCTTTATACAGTGTATCCCCTGGGAGCCGACCATCCGAAATAACTTTCTGTCCAGAAGCAAAATAAAAAAATGTATCACGTAAACGTTGTTCAGCTACCGGGGAGACGCATTAACCGGCATGACTGCCCTTCTTCTAACTCTGTCCGTTACGAAGACATGAACAGCGGAACTTCTTTATAAAGAGCAGCGTACATCGTTACTCGTTAATTCACTTCCTGTCGGCTGTTCAGAAACGTACCGCAGTGTACCACTCACGTAAACACCACGTTTTTGGAAACGTGACACGAAACTGGTTGACTCCCCTGTACTAGCATACGGTGTCGGTTCCCAGAGTGACGCAACGCGTCTGCTGGCTGGAGTTGACAGTAAACAAGCGGAAACACACAAGGAGAACGCACACACTGGTCATTCAGTCAACAGTCTTCAGTTTAATGTTTGCAAGTGCACAATGTACGCCAACGAAGAGAAGGCAGAAATGCTACTTATCTGCGGAAAATGTTACGTCGGCAGAACAGCAATTAAAAAAAAACGTTTACTTATTTGCTCATGAGGACGGTAGCTGTTCAGGGTGACTGGACATGTTCACACTCTGTGAAAATGTTGGCAGTCAGTTCAGACAAGCTAAAACCGCGTATTTGAGCGGAAACGGAAGCTACGCTCTTGCACTTAGCAGGGCGCACTTTTATGTGTTTATATGTAGTGGGTACCTATTAAAAGGTACCTATGCTTAGTAACTAGTAAACGCAGTTATTTAATAACTTTGACAGTTGACACAATGTTTCTGGGTTCCCTTGCCGCGTCATATCTGTAACGTCAAGCTTTTAACGACTTGCTCTGTCGTCATCGTCAGGAGGTAATAGTCGAACAGAACTCCTAAGTATGACGAGAGAGTAAGTCGTTCAAATCTTGAGGTTAGAAACATAAGAGGATTCAAGGGGGGGGGGGGGGGGAGAACGGGTGTGGTCATGGGGGTCATAACCCTCCCCTCTCCCCCACCCCTCAAAGTACATTTAACTATAAGCTTTTATATCCTCACTTAAACGAATTTCCGGATTTCCCGTTTGACTTTCCAATAATAAAGTACGATGACAACTAAAAGGGTAGAAAATGACAGTGAATTCTAGAAAGTTATAAGCTATCTGTGAGGCAAATTATTTCCAGTGCCTGTCTGAAGACTGGCGCACGTGGATAGGTTTGCGGCCGGGCAATACCGTTGTTAGCCTACTATGATAATTCTAGGCACGTACGGCACTTTAAATGTGGGCGTGTCGGCAAGTTACATTTAGCGGCAGGAGGGGGGAGGGAGGGAGGGAGGGAGGAGAAGACAGTAAAAGACTGAGACACACCTCCCCCGCCCACCCATCCACCCACATACATAGAATAATGTTGAAGAGCAGAAAAGTTCTTCGGTTTTTCGTCATGCTTTTCAAGAGCAGCCATTTTACCATATTCAAAGCGTACACCATCTGTTCGTGTAAATTCAATACGCCACCTACACATACGACCAAATATGAGCCTAGTTCGATTCGTCCGTCGGCGTATCCAACGCCGAGGCGTGCAGCACGAAACTTCCGGTACATCCTCATCCGACGATATACAGACAATTTCTTGCGGGGTTTCCACATCCGACGCGTCCGACGCCATCTCAAATGAACGTCATTTCTGAGGTATGACTGCTGAGGTTCCTTTATTGAGGTTCTAATAATTGTACCACAGGGACGCGCATAGAGAATATGTATTTATGCCAAACGGTATAAGGTGTGCAAACAGGTATTTTGATTTTAGGCGCCGGCCGAAGTGGCCGTGCGGTTAAAGGCGCTGCAGTCTGGAACCGCAAGACCGCTACGCTCGCAGGTTCGAATCCTGCCTCGGGCATGGATGTTTGTGATGTCCTTAGGTTAGTTAGGTTTAACTAGTTCTAAGTTCTAGGGGACTAATGACCTCAGCAGTTGAGTCCCATAGTGCTCAGAGCCATTTTTGATTTTAGGCAAGGCCGTTATAGGCCGCTGTGGTACAATTATTAAAACCTCAATAAAGGAACTTCAGAAGTCATACCTCAGATGCACAGTCGAAGGCCATCCTAGAAAATGGCCTCACGGGCAGTGAGGTCTCCTGATCAAGGTAGACAAAAATATAGGCTTCTACACAAGTTATGCAAAAAGAAAGTTCATTGGCGTTGTAAATGTTCTTATGAATTTTGTTTGCACCTGAGGAGGGTATTGTTACGACGCTTGTATTATTTGTTGGACATTGCAGGATGGCGTACAAGCTACGATCCGCTGTGGGATTCAGAAGAGCAGACTATGAAACTCTTACCAATAGTCGTCAACAAACCCAAGGTGGCCAACATAACACCTGCTTACAAAACAGTCTGACGCAACCAAGACAACTCAGAAACAAATGTCGA
The DNA here is from genome assembly GCF_021461395.2 of Schistocerca americana. Classification (NCBI taxonomy): domain Eukaryota; kingdom Metazoa; phylum Arthropoda; class Insecta; order Orthoptera; family Acrididae; genus Schistocerca; species Schistocerca americana. The sequence goes on from NC_060127.1 coordinate 203,573,828, forward strand.
AGAAAACTACGTCCTCGGTTTTGACAATACGGTTTTGTAAGACCGTGTACTTCGCTTCCTCCATTCCTTCTCCTTCCACGAAGCTAATATGAGTGCGTCGCTTCACCCGCCATCCTAACTGACATCTCGCGTAGGAACTCAACACTACAGGCGAGGCGCCGCCACCGTGGGAGAGCGCATCTTACTCAGCACAACAGGCGCTGCCCTCATGCCCAGTGAATCACGTGCTCCTAACTCCAACGATGGTCCCGCTCTCGCAGTCCTCGGTAGTATAGTGGTTAGTATCCCCGCCTGTCACGCGGGAGACCCGGGTTCGATTCCCGGCCGGGGAGAAATATTTTTTCTAAGAAATACTATGGTGTCTTCTCGAAGGAAAAAAAAGTAGACTGCACAGCCGCCAAATCTATATCAATCATTCTCAGTTTTCGTCAGTAGCTTCAAGAAATCTGTTGCATAAATGACACAGACAGGATTGAAACTAATTAAATATGTGTTCTAAACTGCCTACAGTTAAATTCTAAGAAAAAAGAAAACAGTCACGTTTCTTGTGCTATTTTGTCTAAGATTAAGAAACAGAACAGGTTACAGAAACACATGACGTGCCTCTCAGCGGTGCACACACAGCAGATGAGATGCTCATACGAAAGCGACGTCAGACCACCGAGCGCAATCCTACCAGACGAACACCCTCCAGTAGTGTCTAGAATTCCACGTCAAACACTGAACTTTAAATTCTCAGTCGGCAGACCACTTGCCGTAGACAGTCTCGCGCGTCGATTAAAGGCGCGTTAAATGTTTCTCTAATCTTACTTTTAGACAAAACGTTTCACCGTGGTTCTTCTTAATTATTTTACTTTCAAGATTTATTGAGAAAGCATGAAATAATATATATTTAAACTAGGATCGATATTATATACTTTGAGAGTATGTAGATCAAGAACGAGCAGAGAAGTTTTCAGTTTATGCTGTGATTTAACTTTCTTAACGCTTTCTGAATTCCCTGACCGCTTTCAGAGCCATTTTTATGGTTCCACACCTCAATCGGTGGAAACGGAGCCACTATAGCATCGATTTCGTTGTCCGACTGTGTCTGTACGTCTTTTAAGAGCCTTTTTCTCAGGGACTGGTAGACGTATAAAGTTGAAGTTTGTCACATAGTAAGATTTATGGTCCCTTGGCCTTGTAATAAACGTTCGCTTGTACGTTAGTGCAGTCAAAAGATACCAGGGGTACCGGTATGAAATGAGCGTTAAGATACAAATGTGTCGATAGGGAACACTTGTTGTGAACGAGTCTTAATTTTTTTTTGTTTGGTTGGTATGACATCTGTCAAAGACATTTAGTATAGATCAAGTCATGGAACAAACAACATCATATCGTGTTAACAATGTCGAATTTTGTACAAGAAAGTGATGATTTGCGGAAAGCATTAATTTTTTGGTTTCATTTGAAAAAAAGTGCGGCAGAGTCGCATCGAATGCTTGTCGAGGCATATGGTGATCATGCTCTATCAGAAGCAACATGCAAAAGATGGTTTCAACGGTTGAGAAATAATGATTTTGATGTAAGAAATGAAGAACGTGGAAGACCACCAAAAAAGTTCGCAGACGCCTAATTGCAAGCGATATTGGATGAAGATGATACTTTGAGTCAGAAGCAAATGGCAGCAATGTTAAATGTTGCACAACAAACAATTTCTGACCGTTTGAACGCTATGGGAAAGATCGAAAAGTGTGGAAAATGGGTGCCACATGAATTGAATGAAAGACAGATGGAAAACCGAAAAAACATTTGTCAAATTTTGCTTCAAAGACATGAAAGAAAATCAATTTTGCATCGAATTGCTACTGGCGATGAAAAATGAATTTATTTTAAGAATCGTAAACGGGAAAAATTATGGGTTAATCAGGGAAACCATCAACATCGAGTGCAAAACCAGATCGATCCGGCAAGAAGACAATGCTCTGTGTTTGGTGGGATCAGAAAGGTGTGGTGTATCATGAGCTTCTAAAACACAGTAAAACTGTGAATACTAATTGCTACAGACATCAAATGATCAATTTGAACTATACATTGATCGAAAAAAGACTAGAATGGGGCAGAAGACATGGCAAAGTAATTTTTTACACGACAATGCACCTGCACACAAAGCAAAACTGGTTCAGGATACAATCAAAACACTTGGCTAGGAGCTGCTACCCCAACCGCCGTACTCACCAGACTTGGACCCTCTTCGACTACCATGTTTTCATCAATGGGACACGCATTGGCCGAGGAACACTTCGATTCCTACGAAGAAGTCGAAAATTGGGTGTCTGATTGGTTTGATTCAAAAGACGAACATTCCTATTGGCGTGGCGTCCACAAATTGCCAGAAAGGTGGTCAAAATGCATAGAAAGCAATGGTCAGTACTTTGAATAAAATGTTTTTACTTTTCAATTGAAAATTAGTGTTTCATTTTCACAAAAAAACGCTCGTTTCATACCGGTACACCTGGTACATCCACTTATGTGACGTATTTTGACTCCCGCAACCCAACTCATCAAAAGCTATGGGCTACTTCTCGCAGACCTAGAATCATGAAATGTGACAAGAACCAAGGTTTCACAGTAAAGGTAAAAGAAAAACTGCGAAAATTGTTAATTTATAATTATATCACACGAAGAAAGTATTCCTTCTGTCATTTACGTCACGACGTCAAACTTGAAATTAAATCAATCAATTGTTCTGCATTCAGGCCGAATGAGGCACAACGGTAAAAGTCAAACATCAGGCTAGGAATGTCGCTGTTGCTCATATGACTCATTTCGTAATTTATCATCAGATGTCCAGGAACGATTACTGCACGTAGATACGGCGTTTCAAGTGGTTTGTGAAACAAACATTTGCAGACAAATCCGCGTCATATGAGCAATAAAATCATTCTCGCCTGATTGGTCGCCAGCTTCCTGCATGACTCGATGTCAGATTTTTACTACTGAAATAAAACATTCTCGAAAATCTTGGAATACTTGGGAGCGATTTCTTAGCAGTATCGATGCCAATAACAGGCAAAAAAGGTCGAGATACTGTATTCCCGGAATGGGTGAACTGTCTGTAAACATAATTAGGTTCGTACAGAGCGCTCAGAGAGCGCGTCCTGGTCGCACCTCGCCAATTTATTTACAAAATTACACCTCAAACCGGTCAGTCTGATATCCTATTTCTGTTCATTTCTCATTCTTCGTTTAGCTACGAGAGTTCGGACAAAAGTTTCTACGGAGTCTTGCTTTCGCCTCGGCTTAAATATACGACCACAAACGAAAAGGATTGTGGTTTACAGAATGAAAGTGTCAGATAACGTCACGGCCACAGCAGGATCCTGTCTTCATTAAACCGGTACCTGACGGATAAGCACTCATCTGTGAAGGAAACGATCAACGCGGCGTTCCCCGCCGGAGGGCTTCCACGACACAGGCGGGTGGGGGCGGCGCAGCGGCTGCCCACGCAGGGCGCGCCCTTGAGCCGCGCTGCCCTTGGCCCGCGTCCTTGGCTGCGGCAGACTTGCACGCCACGTGTGGCCGTGACGTAACGGCCGCCGGCGCACGTGCGTTTGTGGCACCAGAGAGAGACAGGGAGAGGGAGGGAGCCAGGAAGCGCAGACAAACAAAGGAGCGCCGACAAGCGCTAGAGGCCGCGGCAGGCCACGCCTACGTTTCACTTTCCGTTTACTACAAAAAATTGTTCCTTCATCTTGCTCTACAACTCAGTCTGGACTCTGGAGAGTCGGTTCAAAAACGAAAAGTAGCCCCCTCCCCCAGGAGAGGTAGATGTTACGTTGATACTGTGTAATAGTCGAACAATTTGTAAAACGTTACTGGTCTCTCAAATAATTTGGCAACGCACGACTTTGACGTGTTTGTCAAACAAATAACGTGTGTCACGAGTTTGAGAGGAATTTTGACGATCGATTTTACAAGATGTCGGACGTTGATTGTGTTCAAAAATGGTTCAAATAGCTCTAAGCACTATGAGACTTAACATCTGACGTCATCAGTCCCCTAAACTTAGAGACTTAGAACTACAATACGGGTCATTAGAACTGCTACACCACGAAGATGATGTGCTACAGACGCGAAATTTAACCAACAGGAAGAAGAGGCTGTGATATGCAAATGATTAACTTTTCAGAGCATTCACACAAGGTTGGCGCCGGTGGCGACACCTACAACGTGCTGACATCAGCAAAGTTTCCAACCGATTTCTCATACACAAACAGCAGTTGATCGGCGTTACCTGATGAAACGTTGTTGTGATGCCTCGTGTAAGGAGGAGAAATGCGTACCATCACGTTTCCGACTTTGGATTGTAGCCTATCGCGATTGCGGTTTATCGTATCGCGACATTGCTGCTCGCGTTGGTCGAGATCCAATGACTGTTAGCAGGATATGGAATCGGTGGGTTCAGGAGTGTAATACGGAACGATCACTAACAGCCGAGATGACAGGCATCTTATCCGAATGGCTGTAACGGATCGTGCAGCCACGTCTCGATCCCTGAGTCAACAGATGGGGACGTTTGCAAGACAACAACCATCTGCACGAACAGTTCGACGACGTTTGCAGCAGCACGGACTGTCAGCTCGGAGACCATGGCTGCGGTTACCCTTCACGCTGCATCACAGACAAGAGCGCCTACGATGGTGTACTCAACGACGAATGGCAAAACGTCACTTTTTCGGATGAATCCAGGTTCTGTCTACAGCATCATGATGGTCGCATCCGTGTTTGGCGACATCGCGATGAACGCACATTAGAAGCGTGCATTAGTCATCGCCATACTGGCGTATCACCCGGCGTGATGGTATGGGGTGCCACTGGTTACACGTCTCGATCACATCTTGTTCGCACTGACGGCACTATGAACAGTGGACGTTACATTTCAGATGTGTTACGACCCGTGGCTCTACCCTTCATTCCATGCCTGCGAAAACCCTACATTTCAGCAGTATATTGCACGACCGCATGTTGCAGGTCTTGTACGGGCCTTTCTGGATACAGAAAATGTTCGATTACTGCCCTGGCCAGCACATCCTCCACATCTAACATTCTGCGTGGTGTCTGTCTGTTCTATATCGTGTCTCCCTACCACTTTCGCGCAACGACGCTCTGAGCGTGTTTTTTAGGGAACTGACTAGTTTGAACCTGGGACCTGTTGCTGGTAAGGAGACGCCAGACCACACATGACATGTAGAGTTCAGTGAGACTAGCGATTATATAACCAAATACTTAATGATTTCAGCGTCAGCTCCACTGCACTCGCTGTAAAAGAATCTTAATACTAAGTAAATTTAGTGGAAGGGGTTCAAGGCTTTCCTATTTTTAGTTAGCTGGTAAAATAACGTCGAAAAAGCAGATAAGTTTACCATTGGAAATTTTATTCTACTCACAAAACATTGTTTATAAATTGCACTATTGATAAAAGGAAATGTTTTAATACAGGATGGCAAAAACTAACTGCGTTCAACAAAAATGTGAACGAATATTCCCTGAGTAGGTTTCCAAGTTCTACAATGGATCGAAGGATGACCTATGCCATATCGCATCTATAATCTAGGTTTAAATTAAGTTTCACAAGAGAGAAAACTATCAAAATGGTCTACAGTGACCCTCAATTATCTTTAATTACTTATCTAACTTGTCGTAAATTACAGTGGCTGATGTGGCTTCTCAATAACTATATAACAGAAAAATCATCGCGTTTCAGATTTTTACTTCAAGTGGGAAATGTGAACACCATGAGCTTTAATTGACGATCGACACTAGTATTAGGCAAAAAGGGGGTGTAACAGATAAGATTTCTGCAGTTTTGAGTGAAGCTTTATGCGCTGTTATGTGGCATCGCGTGCGTTCACTACCTTGTCGGTGTTCGTCAGGGGGTGGCGGACACCTCGCCGTCTCCAAAGCAACTCTGTCCTAACTTCTCCTTACTACAATTTACCGAGGTTGGTTTAAAAAAAAACTATCTGGCTGTGTTTTCATCTGACCAATGAGGGTCTCAATGTTAACCTTAAGCTCCACCTACAAAAATTCTGTCTATCCGATGAGAAACGTTATACTTTTCGTGGTGGGGCAATGTTTTTAAAGTTTGCAACGTAACAGAGACGCGAAAAAGTCTCACGCTAAAACTTGCGCGTGGTGTGGTCCTAGCAGTTAGCTGGCGACGTGGGTGTCCGTCCGTCCCTTATCGTAGGGCCTTCCAGCTTAACACGGTTCTGCTCTCGGCTTCTGTTCTCGTTTCTCCCCTCGGAACTGCGTCTGTCTCACGGTGGGAAGGTATGACATGCATTTAGGAATTCTTGTGTTAGTCTGTGGTATTCCATTTGCTCACTCGTTACTCGTATTACTTTGGTTAATTTAATGTCACGATTTATTCGGAGCTATGTGACATACTACTGGATTTGCTTATCATGTCAGGGTTTTCATGGAAGGTGTTGGATTTGCCTGACACCTTAGACTCTAACCAATTGAAAACGTCTGGTCAATGGTGGCCGAGCAACTGGCTCGTCACAATACTCTTGATGAACTGTGGTATCGTGTTGAAACTGCATGGGCAGCTGTACCTGTACACGCCATCCAGGCTCTGTTTGACTCAATGCCCAGGCGTATCAAGGCCGTTATTAGGGCCAGAGGTAGTTGTTCTGGGTACTGATTTCTCAGGATCTATGCACCCAAATTGCGTGAAAATGTAATCACATTTCACTTCTAGTATAATATATAATACCCGTTTATCATCTGCATTTCTTCTTGGTGCAGCAATTTTAATGGCCAGTAGTGTATATATTCTGTAACCTAACGGATACATTTAAGTAATTCTCCAAAATCTTCAAAATTACTAGGTTCTAGGCCTGACATTTACAAATTGAATGTCATTATTTAGACACATTTGTATGTCGTTCCATCTGGTCACGAACGGATCCAGCGTCACGAGCTTTGAGATGGACTAGATTTTGAAACTGGAAGGTAGAGCACTTGCCCTTGAAAGGCAAAGGTCCCGAGTTCGAGTCTCGGTCCAGCACACAGTTTTAATTTGCCAGGAAGTTTCATATCATCGCACACTCCGCTGCGGGTGAGTATATGGAATCCATCATGATGAGCTTCCTAATGTTTAAAAAGCAAAATGAAATGCGTATTTTACCATTACTGCTGTTGTCAAGTACTGCAACCGCTTTGAAAAAGATAAGTGCAAAACCTTGGAATAAGGTCCCGTTCATGGGGAAGTAATTCACACACGTGGTCAAGTTATGTTTTTAATATTATTTCAATTTGTTTCTTTTTTTATTCATATATTTCCACTGTATTGTAGCTCTAATCAAAGTACTTACAAAATGGTTTAATTGATCATCATCATCAACAGCAGCAGCAGTGTTACGCAGCGGTAGTTTCATCAAATCATCATAGAAATGCCTATATCCACATGAAATATAATCAAATCAATGTCTTACAATTTGTTTCTATCAATAGCTACTGATCCAGTGTAAGCCTTTCCAAAATTATAAACAACATACTTAAGGAGATAAAAGATCGAATGTCTGTGAATTCAGAAGCGACAACACCTAACTCAAAATGCATAAGCGAACGTGACTGAAATCGGACTTTTAGAAACAAGTGCTAAACTACGAAAAGTGAAATGTAACTCATAGTGCATTATGTGTTCGATAGATTCCATGCGAAAATGGTCACCATTGCAAGGGCATTAATCCAGGAGTAAAGCCGTTTCAAAAATGTGTTTGCTGTAACGAATTTGTAAAATACATTTACAACGGGTGGAATAAAGCCCTTTTCAATCGGAAAGACGTATTTATGTGGAAAGAACCTGATACCGTTCTCAACACATTTTCTCAAAATCTGGAGGAAGGCCCTTTCAGAAACAACTCCATCAACTGTGTAAACTACAATGAAGGAAAGAAACGAGAGAGCTCTGGTAATAACGATAATGGCAGATGTGTCGCGTCTTTCCCAATACAAGTGCGAGTGTAATAAAATATTTTTAAAAAATCGAAGCTCTTCAGTTCTTCCACGAACGATGTATACAGCCAGCCAGAAAGTTACTCGTCTAGCTGTTTATATATATTTTTTAACTAAGTCTGTGGCACGTGAAAAGAACCGACTAGAAACAGTCAAGAGCCAATCCCGTGCAAAGTACCCCAGTAAATCATTATTATCGGAAAGGAAATGGATCAAAATCCATTCACAGCAATAAGAAAGTTAACAAAGCAGACAATTTCGTACAAAAACTACTCCACAAAGCATTCATCAACTCATGGTTTTTTTGAGACGGAGACCTCGGAAACATGGTTTAAATGATAAAAATCAGTATTTAGCGGGGTTTTCCAGCGCAGTTGTTAGTGCTGGTAGTCGTCTGGGCATCGGGCTGAGTAAGGTTGCTATCACAGACGATGGAATTTTGTTCCTTTCTTCTTGAAGAGCTTGTTTTAAGTCTTTCTGGTCGGAAATTGGTCTTTTCCTGGTGTTCTCTCACAGGACATTCCCCAGGGCCTCTGAGGATGGCTGCTGAGATGTTTCGGTGTATTTTACAGGGCCCCATATTCGTGTTCCTAGCCGTATGTTTCAGGTCGTTGCCTTGATGAAAGATGTAATTTCCTTGGAGACGCAAATTTTCGGCATTTTCATTTAGCTTTTTCTTTAAGATGTTGATATACGTTTTGTGATTCGTTGTACACTCTATAAAACGTAATTTTCCAGCAGCTGCAGCAGTCGCCGCACACCCCCACACCACCAGAAGCCCCCCAGCGAGTTTCACCGGGGGTACGGTTTTCTGCGGCAGCGTCTCTGTGTTTCTCTGACGCCACACATCATACCAAAGTACATAGTTCCTCGGTTATGGTAGCCAAGTGTCGTGGAAACACGAACAGTTTACGAAGCTTGTTTACACATATTGTATTATTGTAATTATGCTATGCAGAATTCAGATAATGCATAACACTGGTGTTATGTCATGTAGACCATAATGATCGTTTCAATTGACTGTCCTACGAAATTATTGAATGTAGTGGAAGGATTTGACTCAAATAAATAATCTTATCTTAAACTGTGCCTAGTAAAAGATACACTTTTGCGATTGCTATTGAAAACGAGTGTTCTTGAATAATGGATACCTTTTTGGATTAAAGTGTTTGGCTTTAGCTCTTTATGAAGATTGTTCATATTCCTGCTACTGATTTAGTGGACTTATCTGTTAATTTGAATGGGAGACATCATCCTTTTAACAAATTTTATGGATGCTATGTTACTGATTATATCGGTAAACTATACGAGAAGGAAGACGCCTAGCATTAATTGGTATAAGATCTGGAGAAACGTGGCTGTTGTGTGTTGCAAGAAATCAGCGGGAAGGGGGGTCTTTGGGTAGGAGGGGGGCAATTAAGAATTCAGTAATAAAAGCAACAATACCGTTCAAAACGCAACACTCTTCAAAAACCAAAACACACGAAACTGCCAAAAACAAAACCCGACAAAATCATACCAAACACATCACGGTATCCCAAACTGGGATAAACCTACATAGCTCATCCCTATGCCAGGATTACAATAAACCCCTAGACCAGGGTACCAATAACCCGCCCACCTCCCCCACACTTACAAAAGCCGGTATCCCACTCTACAGTTAACCTATATAGCTCAACCCTAGATCAGGATACCAGTAACATAAACCGCTCTTCATACACTACGCCCCTGCAACAACATTATACTTCCACTCCGAAACAAGCACACTGCGGCTAGAACACTGTGAGACAATGCAACTACGTCACAGGTCAAAGTAGCTACAAGATGGGGCACTATCTTGTCATTAGACTTAGTTCATTTTCTCACCATAGATGGTTGTATATCTGAGAACGGCAAAACTGACAATATGAAAAATTTTTCTCACTGGTAAACCACAGTCTTGATTTGTTATGGCACAAGAATATTTATGACATTTTACATCATTTGCTGTAGCAAACTCAACGTGACCGAAATTGTAGGAGGTTCACTCTGGCAGAGGGCCCACCTGTGAATGTTTGTTTTCCTAGGGTGCCGGCCGATGTGGTCGAGCGGTTCTAGGCGCTACAGTCTGGAACCGCGGACCACTACGGTCGCAGGTTCGAATCCTGCCTCGGGCATGGATGTGTGTGATGTCCTTAGGTTAGTTAGGTATAAGTAGTTCTAAGTTCTAGGGGACTGATGACCTCAGAAGTTAAGTCCCATAGTGCTCAGAGCCATTTGAACCATTTTCTCCTAGGGCATCTTATTTTAAAACTATTGTTCACTTGTTTTGATAAAAATGTCCAAGCTATCTCACGATGAATGTGTTGATTCAAAACTAGTACTGATGCTTTTTCGATGAAGTAAATGAAAAAGAAAATTACTCTTCATTACATGTCTTTAATTCCCGAGAATATTTGAATAAAAGGAGTGTTATCAACAGCCCACACACGAGTAAAGTTCACCTGTACAGTAGCATTTTGTTATTCAAATCGATGCAGTAAACAGCGTTTTGGGACATGGGCAATGACAGACAATGATTTCTGATACTGACTGACTGACTGACCACTGTCAGGGAATCATTAAATTTGAATTTTGTTTAGTATGCAGTAGTAAATTATGGCTGCCATATCACATGTCATTGTGCAAGAGGCGACCTCGTGTACAGACAGTACACATATGCATAGTAGTAAGACAAATCACCCTACCAAAGGTGGAACTCCATTGCAGTTAAGAGCCTCTAGGTGACATGTGCATGGGATTTGTGGCCTTCTGCATGCAACACATATGTAGACCTCAGAGTCTGTAAAAAATCTACAGCTTTTTGTGTAGATGATGATAGCATCTATACATTGCAATGTGTCGTGGAGGGTATATACGATATTTATCCGATTTCCGTACTCAATTCAAGTGGAAAGAGCGATTATGGGTAAACATCTCAAGTTGGATGAATGAATAACTGCACACAGGCAAGATTACATATAAGCTGAATTTGATGCATATAAAAACAATTATTTAACAAATATTGTCATACGGCAAGCGGTTTTGATGAAAGAGGAAGCAAATGAGCATATATTAAAAGTTTGTAAACGCAAAATAATATAATAAATTATTATTATTATTATTATTACTGTTATTATGTGTGTATAATTTCCTTTCATGCATATCACTATACATTTTCCTGAGAACAGATATATTTTGTTCATATTCCCTTAAATACAGATGCAGTTGCTTCAAGACAATTAGGACTGACAAAAGGTTATAAACTATGCTCTGTCTGCCTATAGTTTTAATTGTAAACTATATGGAGATCTATGTTACTCAAACGATTCCATTGCTCTGCTGGGGTACTGGTTATCCTTCAGAAACAAACTGCGTTTCAAAAATCAGTACGGTGCATATATGGTGTAGTTTCAACGGAATATCTCTTAGTGGTGGGAGGCAGTACCACACAGCAATATTCTATCACACAAATGAACTGACAGGTGTTGTATACGCGGTTATTGGATAAAATGCATCTATAAGGGTTAGAAAGATACGTAAAAGTTATAGCTCAGTTGTACGATGATGGATTATAAAGCAGAAACATAGGTCACCTCCATTACAATACTGCAACTCTCAGTAATAAATGCAAATGAATTCATAGAAAAATATATATTACATCACTCTAACTGGCTACACTGCAATGACCGCACGCATTTTGTCTACATGACTTAGATTACTGATTGATGTTTCGCTATTGTAAGTCTGTTATAACATGATACTTCAGACATGAGGGACATAGATGATACGTTAATGTTTTAATTATTACACATAGTTTATATTCAATTAGACACACACAGTTACAGTTGGCCATAGCACATCACCTGTAACTATGCTCATCAAACCATAGTGCTGTGTGGTAGGCCAGGGCTGCCTCTGTTGAATAGCCAGAGCTGCCTGGCAACGCTATCTGTGAGACAGTCTTTGAGTATCTGTCACAATCCTGTGGCCAGATACACTCTAGTTACAAAGTGTAGCTTGTCTAAATTAAGATGTACCGACTTTCTGAAGCAATACTGTCAAAAATTTGGATATTACCGAAACAGGCTGTTTTCGAATATACATGCATACATTGATCATTAATGTCATTCATCAGTCATAAGAGCACACGACAGTTGCCTGTGTAGAAGTACACACCTTCCAAACTATAATGACTGAGGAGATGTTGTTTAGCATGCCAACATGCCTGTTGCTGTTGTGTTTGTTGTTATGGTGGTGGTCTACAGTTGCTGTATCCTGTGCAACCCTCTTCACTTCAGGATAATTACTGCAACTTACATTCAGAAGGATGTAGGTTGCAGTAGGTACTGGGAGATGAAGAAGCTTGCACAGGATAGATTAGCATGGAGAGCTGCATCCAACCAGTCTCAAGACTGAAGACCACAACAACAACAACAACATCCTTTTTAATCTGTTTACTGTATTCACCTCTTGGTTTCCCTCTACAATCCCCCCCACCTTCCCTCCTATACTGAATTGGTCATCTCTAATGCCGCAGATTGTGTCCTATCAACAAATCTCTAGACAGGTTGTGCCACAAATTTCTATTCTTCCCACTTCTCTTCAGTACCTCCTCATTAGTTACATGATACACCCGTCTAATCTTCAGCATTCTTTTGTAACACCACATTTGAAACGCTTCTGTTCTGTTCTTCTCTAAACTGTCTGGCTATAGATTCTAATTATTTGCACTTGGAAATCTAAGTTACGCATCCTGTTCCACTTCCCTACTTAGGAACTGACTGTTCTTCATAAACCAGTTGCGTTTCAAAATCAGGCAGTACGAGAAACAGCATTACACTATTTAACAAAAAAGGTTCACAGGCATATTGTGACTATATGAAAATCCATGTTTCACATCTCATTCATTGCTCCGCTGGAGTACTGGTTACTTGTCGTAACCAAACTATATTTCAAAATAAATATAGGGTGTATGTGCTGTAGTTTTAACAGCAATGATGAGAGGCAGCACCACACACATAGCGTTACTCTATTTAGAACAGGGAACTGACAGTTGTACACAACACAACTTGCAGGGCAGTCTACTAAATAAACGAGGCTGACATGTGTGGTGTAGATGGTCTTTGTTAATACAGACTCTAACGAAGGCTAGACGAGTATTATATTAAAGCCGGGAATCAAATACTTTTCTCAGTCCAGGACCTTGTTAAAGTGATATTCGATGGATCAAAATTCTACGCTGACAAGGATAATTCCAAAATGTGTGGAGCAGCTTTTGAAACATCTCTGTCGGAAGCGTTTCATGCAGTCTTTCTCGAGTTTAATATTATTTCCACTTAATACTGGCACCTCGGACTGTCGCTTGTCGGGCCATTTCTTGGCCCACTCCACGAGAAAACTGAACAGTGGGACAAGTTTATTTCATGATAAATTAACGGAACACTTCAGACAGACTGTATGCTGCATCTATAAAGTATTTATACATGCATATTTATGTTCTATGCAAGCCTCTAACACTACTTTATTATTTGTATTTTGTATTTCCACGTACCCCTTCTTTCCTTGCCCTCTGGGTGAAAAAGTAACTGAATATGTGAGTCTATTTAGTATTTCAATAATAGTCAGCAGCGCAGCACTTTGCTCTCTGCTGCAGACACAGTGTGGCAAATTTAATGGGTTCATGTACAGCAAAGAGGTTTGTGCCCTCTACGTGGTTGTTCGACTGTTCTTAGGTTGGTGGCGGAAATGTTCGCTCTGGTCAGTTCTGCCTACCTGGACGTTCATTTCACGTAGTGTGCTAAAACACTTGGCGAGTCGCCATTGGAGAGTGCACATCATAGCTTACGGCGAAAAATGAAAACTGTCCATTTGGTTTTTGGTCTTGTTAGTTGGTTCAGTTTAGTTTTGTATCGCCCGGTACTATTTCACTGGCATCCTGTACCGCGCGACACAATGCTCTGTTAAAGGATTACCTCTTTTTTGATGAATCTGATTTGTATGTGGTTCCGGTCGCCGTGTAGAATTTTGTGGACCAGCTGTGCTGTGGAACGCCCGTGCGGACTTCCCCGAAGCATCTTCTCTGCTGCAGGAAATTGCTAAGGCTTTCCGACTACTGACTTATACCAAATTATCAAATAACACTTGAAAACGTATTTTTATTTTCAATCGTCCGTTTCAAGATGTTTATTGCATGACTGCATTTACAATTCCGTCCATTTAGACGACGCTAACACACTCTTTCTCTATGAGAACTCAAACAACGCCGCCGATCTAACAGTAATACAAAAGCTTTCATACATTAGAATAAAAAAGTCATTTGTTTTTCTCCTGAGATATTCCATAATCTCATTTACTCTGTGCAAGTCTTCTGGGACCACGGACTGCGTAACAGACTGCGGCTACATTTTTTTCTCGTCTGCCCTCTCTGTAGGGGCAGTTACGGTACGCACATTAAGTCTGTCGATATTTGACCCCCAGCATTATTTAACATCGCCAACATCTTTAGCTGACGCGACTATTCTTCACATAGCCGAACAGGACTTGACCCACAACGTCCTGTTTAAGAGCGAGACCACGGACTTCCGTCTTACAGTGTGCTATCTGTAGTACTCTAATGCCATTTATTTCACTGTGGGAAACTTAGAATGATATTTAAATGTTTACTCACAATAGTGAATGGTGTATTTTTCATGTTTTGTTCAGTTTTTCTGAGACTTGCGTTGGCTTACCTGAACTTGTGGTATGGAAACGCATTCCACCACGATAGGAGAAGGTTTTGATAGAATGGTTTCTATTAATTGAGAATGTGAGAGTGAAGGTAGATTTGCTTCTTCTTTTCTGTATCAGTTACATGAGTAACTTGGCAGCTTTCTTTTGTATGGCACCACAAACGGCCATAAATTCTTTCTATGTGCCATAAGCACTGCCAAATTGTGTTTTCCATGGTGAACTCGCCTGATAATTTACAGTATATGTTTTAGTGTGATTTTAATGAGTTAATCTCTGATTTACGGGTACTTGCTTTGTTCGTATAGGCCACGTCCACAGAGGACTCCATGGAGCCCTCAGCTCCTTACGCTTGTCGTTTGATGATTTTCTTTGCAATTCATTTGGTTGTGTTCTTACCGTGGCACGTATTTATCAGCTAATTATCTTTCGACAGTTAATTTATCTCGTGAATATTCAGAAAATTTGCTAGTTTTCAATTTTATTAAGTGTTGCTCCCACCTGATTCTGTTGAGCACACGTCTGCTTGGTGTGCCAATCCTCGGTACCATTTTATTTTATTGCAGTCTTAATGTATTAGAAGCAACGAACCTCGTGGTCTTTATGTTGAAAAAAATAATCTTAGGTGTGAGAACGAGTTTTTGTACAAAACTAACGCAACTAGACTGCCGACCCTTCGACCGACTTACTGAGCTTCTTACTTTGGCGGTTAACTGCAGCCAACTACGCAGTTAAATGCAGTCAACTACGCAGTTAAATGCAGTCAACTACGAACTTACACTCGTGGTCTTTAAATTAGTGTGCAAGTGATTTTATTCTACCCTTACCCCATTTTGTATCAATTATATTCATAAAGTGCCTCAGTATCCAACGTACTTTTTGTTGGAATGATTGCCAGACATAAATACACACAACAGCAACTTTAATTGAACTTAATTTCTTACGCTGAGTCTGCAATTGTTTCTTTACATGTATATAATTGACAATTTCTTAAGTAATCTGCCCTGTGACAGAACAAGCAGAGTACATTCTATCTGGCATTTTCCTAGATGCGGCAGTTCGTGTAGGCCACATCTTTTCATGTTTCTTGGTCAGAAATTAGTGTATTGTGTACACACTTAACATTCTATTACCTTTCACTCCTGAAGAACGTGTTTCATGAACAATTTGCTTTTAACTGATAAGTGATGTAGGCAATTAATGATATGTTATTAATGTAGGTCAAATCAGTGATTACTTCCCTTTCTATAATTAAATTTTCATCTTAGTTGGGTTGCGAGTCTAAATAGCAACTAACTAAATCCGGAATGTACTGAGCAGACCTCAGAGTTTCTCAGTATATATTTCCATCCTAAATATACTTCGGTTCTCACACATACCATTTAACTTAAATCATCCCCTATTAAAGATTTCGAGTATGTGGTGCCTTTATGATACTGCCATCATTCTGTAATTTTTCCACTGTGGAATTCCCCGTCTGCCTATGGTTTTTAATTGTATACCTTTAAAAAAGGACAGTGTTAACAAAGACTACGTAAGTATGTATATTGAATCTGGAGAAACATGTTTTTCTCAATGCAGAACATTCTTCTCCTTAACCAGTGAAATATATATTCAAGGTTTATTTGGCATGTCGGATGATCTAATTAAACTACAGAAAAAATCATAACGGTTCAATTCACATGATAAAATAAAGCAACACACCAGGAAGTTATTTTATTTTTGCGTTGGGATGCAACATCCTGCTGACATGCTGTGTGTAGTAGAACCAGTAGAGGATAACAATACATTGGATGCATCACGATATTCCATACGTACAAGTATAGTATGCATACAGGATTAATGGATGGTGAGAGACTGGTTCCCATAATTTCGGTGCTGATGTAAGTTTGGTTAAGAAGTTGTTAGTTATTTAGTCATACTAGTCAGGCCAAATAAGTACCACAGCCATAAGCAAATCGTCTGTACAGCTGCAACACATTCCTTCCTCCCACATACGTCTTGCAATGTGACAAAAATCCAGGGAGTAAGAGCCAATATGTAGTTTTAGCGACACTCGCTCTTTAGATTTGTTACCGAGTTTTCTTAAAGATATGAAGTAATTATATTTAATGAGTATCTGTTTTGGCAGAGGGGCAAACTAAGTGGAAAGCAAACAACTTACAGGAATGTCGCCGGGTGAAATCGCCGATAACCGCTGATATTTCGAGAGGAGCACACACAGCCATTTTTAAAGGCGACGAGGCCAACTGGCTGCATTCCCATAAGTTATTTGAACATTGTATATGCTAGGAGACACTCAGGTCTCACATAGGTGGAAATCCATAACACAGATTCCAACAATATTTTACGATTCAGCATCCAACTTACTGCGGGCCGGATCCTTGACGAGTTGCTAACTGAGCTAGGACTGTGTATGACAATGGTTTAAGAGGAAACATATTTATTTGTGATGATGCACTGGCAACTGTGGCTGGTAACAGCTCTACCTCTACCTTCCGAGAGGTTTTTTCTACTGGCATGGGCAATTATCATCAACAAAATGCATTTGCCTGTGAAAGGCATTATGAATAAACTGCTATGTTAAAAACCGTTCATGCATGGGAAGATATATGCACGAGTGGTGAACTAGCTGATACTGCTTTTTGTGAAGCGTGGATTATGCGCGCGCTTTTGTGTGTGTGTGTGTGTGTGTGTGTTTGTGTGTGTGTGTGTGTGTGTGTGTGTGTGTGCGTGTGCGTGTGTGTGTTTGTGTGTGTGTGTGTGTGTGTGTGTGTCTGTGCGAATGTGCAGGGGTCAGGAGAGGGTGTTATGCTTCTCTAAGCTGTTATCAGAACATTAGCCAGTAATTCGTGGTGCGATCACAGCCATTGAAAATGTTGCAGACAGACTCGTGTTTTCCGGTACGTTCCGCTTTATTACACGAGAACAGAATATCCCTGTTAATTTACGATATAATAGTCACTTTAATACCTCTAAATTGCCTCCCTGCGTGTCGGCCGCTGCCTTAGAGCGTTATGTATCAAAAAAATCAAATGTGTGTGAAATCGTATGGGACTGAACAGCTAAGGTCATCAGTCCCTAAGCGTACACACTACTTCACCTAAATTATCCTAAGGACAAACAGACACACACCCATGCCCGAGGGAGGACTCGAACCTCCGCCGGGACCAGCCACACAGCGTTATGTATCACGGACAAGTTTACTGCTGAAAAAATCAGAGGGAATATGCTACAAGCAATATACAGTTAGGTAACAAAAGCCGTATGGGATAACGATATGCACACATACAGATGTCGGTAGTATCGCGTACAGAGGATATAAAGGAGCATTGCATTGGTGGAGAAGTCACTTGTACTCAGGTGATTCACGTGAAAACGTGCCCGCCATGATTAATTAACAGACTTTCAATGCAGAATGGTAGTTGGAGCTACACGCATGGGAATTTCCATTTCGGAAATCGTTAGGGAATTCAATAATCCGAAATCCACGTAGTCAAGAGCGTGCCGAGAATACGAAATTTCAGTCATTACGTCTCACTACGGACAACGCAGAGGCCGACGCCCTTTACTCAACAACCAAGAGCAGTGGCGTTCGCGTACAGTTGTCAATGCTAACAGACAAGCAACAGTGCGCGAAATAGCTCCAGAAATCAACTTGGGACGTACCACGATCTGTTATGGCAATGCAGCGAAATTTGGTGTTAATGGTCTATGGCAGCAGACGGCCGACGCTAGTGCCTTTGCTAATAGTAGGACATCGTCTGCACAGCTTCTCCTGGGGTCGTGACCATTTCGGTTGGACCCTAGATGACTGGGAAACCGTGGCCTGGTTAGATGAGTCCAGATTTCAGTTGATGAGAGGTGATGGTAGGGTTTGAGTTTGACTCGGACCCCACGAAACCACGGACCTATGTTGTCAACAAGGCATTGTACAAGCTGGTGGTGTATCCATAATGGTGTGGACTATGTTTACATGGACTCGACTGGGTTCTCTGGTCCAACTGAACCGATCATTGACTGGAAACTAGCTACTTCTAGCTACTTCTAGACCATTTGCAGCGGCCGGCCAGAGTGGCCGTGCGGCTCTGGGCGCTACAGTCTGGAGCCGAGCGACCGCTACGGTCGCAGGTTCGAATCCTGCCTCGAGTATGGATGTGTGTGACTTCCTTAGGTTAGTTAGGTTTAATTAGTTCTAAGTTCTAGGTGACTGATGACCTCAGAAGATAAGTCGCGTAGTGCTCAGAGCCATTTGAACCATTTGCAGCCATTCGTGGGCTTCACGTTACCAAACAACGATGTCACGTCACCAGGCCACAGTCATTTTGAGACTGGTTTGAAGAGCATTCTGGAGAATTCGAGCAAATTATTTCGACACCCAGATCGCCTGACACGAATCCCATCGAATATTTATGGGTCTTAATCAAGAGTTCAGTTCGTGCACAGAATTCTGCACGGGGAACACTTTCGCAATTACAGACGGCTGTAGAGGCATAACGGCTCAATATTTCTGCAGGGGACTTCCAACGACTTGCTGAGTCCATGCCACGTGAAGTTGCTGGAAAGGCAAAATGCTTTCCGAAACGATGTTGGGAGATATTCCATTACTTTTGTCACCTGATTGTGTTACTTCCTCCCGCATGTCTCGCAACAATGACTGCAACGATTAGTTATGGATGTGTACCTACAATCATTCTTTCCACGTAAATGGGTTAAATATCTAGTATACAGTGTTAAATATAGACACTAGTATCGTCTGGGGAAAAAGCTGTAGATGTTGGAGGAAGTCTCAGGTCGACCTGTGTGTTTCATGAAAAAGGTCACAAATCCCAAACACATATCACCTATAAGCTCTGAACTGCAATTCGTTTACATCTATGGAAAGGTGTGTTCTGTTCCACCACTTCACATATGCGTACTATCCACATACGTAGTCGTGTCTCGCACACAAACATGTGGTACGGGAGTCAAAATTTACTACTGTGTGCGTAAACAAAACCCAAATTTAACAGTCCAGTCACAGTGGTCAGCAACTCAGTACGACAACTCATTGTATAATTGTCGTTGCTCGTGTCGTAGAAGGTTTTTTTACTGCAATCGAGTTAGATAAAAAAACTGTTACTGTAAAAGTTAACTTTAGTAGTACGTGGAATGTTGATAACACTTTGTTTCTCGAAATACCCCCGGGAATTACAGACATGCAACAAAATATTTTAGAGTGCTTAATACAGCTAGCCTTCTCCTGCGCCAAGTGCTGAACGGATCTTTAGGTAACCATCTGTATTATCGAGCTGCTGTCCTTTCACCAGCGGACTAGTGATAGCTGTAAATGTAGGCGTTGCTGGCTTTCTGACTGCCGCAAACTACTTATCGAGATGGCTTCGCCTCTCCTTCCCAAGGGAAGAGGAGTGCCGTGTACGGCAAGCGCCTGACGGCGCAGCTCCCTCGCCACACAGCGTTGCGCTGCGGGTTGCCGCCCACCAAACGCCTGCAGCTCACATTTACTGCACCTCCATCGCCCGACACAGCCGGCACTATTTCGCATCAGCTTGTTCAAATGTGTGTGAAATCTTATGGGACTTAACTGCTAAGGTCATCAGTCCCTAAGCCTCACACTACTTAACCTAAAGTATCCTAAAGACAAACACACACAACCGTGCCAGAGGGAGGACTCGAACCTCCGCCGGAATCAGCCGCACAGTCCATGACTGCAGCGCCTCGGACCTCTCGGCTATCGCATCAGCTGAGCCACCTTGCAGAATAGCTAGTATACAGAAAGGAAAGCAAAGGGCTGCTCCTTGGAACTGTGTGGAGTCAAGTGTTGCGCTCGACTCCATATTGAAACCGAGTAAACGTGAAACCATAGCTGCTTACTATTACGGCTCGTAACGGACAGCCTTAAGAAACGGAAATAATCTAATCAACTTAATGAAAACTTTTACGGTAGGTAACGCTAATCAAACATGTTGTGACAAATCTGTAGTTAAAAACATATCAAATAAGCTTCTAAATTCATTACCGCTCACATGTGAAAGCTATGAACTGGTACTGCTTTTAGCTTCAGATGACAATGAACGTACTTTCTTTTTCTGGGAATTTGAGCTGAATCAAATTATTTACTTGCCTGTCTGGATGAACAGTCATTAATAATGACTGACAGTTGTCCAGAATTAGTCAGTAATAAGCTTGCGCGCGCAGACAGCCGAAGTGGTTACGGCGACCGCTCGCAATCCGCAGGGATTTCGGGTTCGAGTCCCGGTCTGCCAAAGATTTTCATATGCCGCTGGTAGATAGTTAATTTATGTCTAACACAACTGATGCCAAGATATTCTCAGTCAGCGAATTTATTTTGAGTTAACATAGCTTTTACTTTAAATGGAGATGGTAGGCTCCATTAAAAATTTAATTTGTACAAATGTTTTGAATTAGGCCAAGGCCTGTAAGTTCACTCTGACATATTATGTAAAAAGAATCATATTCGTTTAGTAAACGACGATTCATAATCTTCGTCCTAAGTGTGAGATATGTTTCAGCTTTTCCATATGTAACCTCTGGTGTGGAACCTCTTCTTCTCCATCATTTTCTTCCAGCAGAAAAGTACGACAGTAAATTGAGTTACTAGTTTGAGAAAAGTGCGTATACTTTCACCAATTGTTCTTTCATGTGGCGCCGTCAGGCACCACACTCAAGTAAAGTACTACAACGTCTGTTTCCTGCGTACTGTAGTGAGATGTAATTTTCCTTCCAACTCTAAAACCGATTTCGATATGTTAGCTACATCTAGCAAACAGCGACGTATCGGCTAAAATGAACAAAACGTAATGCAGCCAGAGACTGCAAACGCTTCAAATTTTATGCTGCAGTCACAGTAACTATGACCTATATTGAAAAAAATGTGATATTAAATGAAAGAAATTCTATTTTGTACGGCGCGTCTTTTTCTTCTGTTTCTTCAAGGCTATGATGAAGACTGTAGCTGCTGTTACCGTTTGTAAAAGACACGACGCGCAATTATGACGTAAGGCGCATGGTACTGGGCGGTAGCAATTTCGTACCACGGTTTCATATCGCACCGCAGAACATGGCAGCACGAGACACCGTGCAGTACAGGACTTCAGGCACCTTATCGCCTAATGTTGCCTCTGTGGAATTCCTCCTTCAGACATGTCCGTCCACTGGTTATGCAATGAAGATCCTTCCGTAGTCATTTGAACCCTCTGAACATAAGAGGTGTGCTTCATAATGCTCACTGGCAAATTATATTGTAAGACTACAACCATCATCAATATCTCGTCGATTTCTTAGTTGAAATTTTCCCTAAAGACCGTTATGATTATGACAAGAAAAAAAAAAAATTTAGCAGAGCGTGGTTTCGATCCACGGACCTCTGGGTTATGGGCCCAGCACGCTTCCACTGCGCCACTCTGCTCATCGCGGTTATAAAACTACATTACACAACAGCACAGCCAGTACTCACACTACACTCGCAACGAGTGAAAAATCATTTGATGTTCATCAATTTTCAACTACTTGAGTAGTTTCCTGCATTTCCAACAAACGACGTACGGACTTAAACAGAGTTTTACATTGAACAGGTCAATACAAAATTAAATGATAAGTTTTGCGTCTTTGGTTCACTTTTGGCGATTAAAAGTGTAATAATTTCTACATCATAGAAGTAAAAAGTTCCGTTATTAAACAAAAAATAGCAGAAATTAGTATTTTCATTCTTTCCTCTTACTTTAACAGATAGCACATTTTAATAGCTGGCACATTTTTATTGAAGCTAGCACAATACAGTAGATTAGTTCTCTGTGCTTTCACTAAAAGCTTTCGGAGAGCTTAAAAATAACCGTAAGTGGAAATGAACAGCTTCTTGTTTTAACACTTGTTGTTAATGATGGAATCAGATTACGGAATTTATTTCTGTTACACGGTAATGTCTATCTCTTAGCTATTTTGAAAGGGAAAAAAGACATTTACGCTGTCTCCAGCTTTAGGTTTGTTTGTGTATTTCTTGCCAAGAACCTAAGGAAAGGCAACAAATGTCTGAGGTGGAGGAGGCGCCAAATGATATGCCTGTCGCTTGTGTGGAAAAATGTTCACTAGTGGATGTGTACAACGTCTGCATTTAAAATCGCCGATTTCCACGTTGGTGAAAGATGGATGTTCATGTAGCGCATTTCACCCAATCTGCTGCATCTTTTAAAGTCGCAAAAGTCATCGCGACTGGAGATCGTCAGTAGCGACTGATTGCACCTCTTGCCGTGACATTCTGTGTTTACAAGTCTCTCATTGTACGTCAGTAATATTTGTGAACAACATTGGACAAGTTATTACTCGTCTAGAATGCTCTAAATGCCGTGTTTGACAATGCTGTGGTAATGCACTTAAAAAGGTAAAAAGTTGAAAAATAAGTAAATTTAATAGAAACAAACCAGAGAAAACATTAAGACTAAACTTGAAAAACAACGCCTACATGACAGTTTAAATTAAATTAACAGTCCCAATAAAACTCATTATCACTCTTATGAAGTACTAATTTTATTTTATTATGATTGTTTGTTTAATTTAAATTGTTACTTATGGGTTGTTTTCTGAGTTAAGTGTTAAGGTTTTACCAGATTTGCTCCCCTTATATTCATTTATTGTTCAACTTTCTACCTTTTGAATTGATTTCCCACAACACTGTCAAAGATGACATTTAAAGTGTGTTTGTGCCTTTATTCTAGGCGAGTAACATATTCTCGAATTTCGTTTACAAAAATTGTAGTTTCTTTGACGACGATAATCCGTTACAGTTTGTTAGCAGTCTTGGAAGTCGAAAACCGGTTAACCAAATGAATTAGTCCTGTGTAACATACAAAATACTGTGTTTTTCATTTATTGTAAGTATCATTCATTCAATAATAAAGAAAGAGGGTAGGATTTTACCAAGTAACGGTTTTTCTGTTAATTTTAGTATGTATGTGTAGGCACAAAAGGATATACGGTATTAGTTTAGGAGTGGTTCACTGTTAATCCGGTTATACAATTAGTTCTCAACAGCTGTTTCCTTTCGCAAATGTATACCTTGACTCGTTCGACTCCAAAAAGATTCCCTTTCATGACGGGATAAACCAAAGACAATGTACGACTGAACGAGCCTGGACGTTATCTTCAGTAAACTGCCACTTCTCCGAATACATAATACTGGTATACTCCACGTACCGATCTAACAAACCGGACTATATACTCTCATACGAGTACATGTATTCGTAAGATTCTCTTGTGATGAATCTGCATCTGGTGTGGCGACGAACACTTGCTATTAGACTGGAATTTTGATGGCTATCGATTATTTTCTGTTCAGTTGGCTTCTAATAGCTTTTACTGCACCATGTACAAAACAGGGTCTCAAATTAAGACAAGACTCTCAAATTATTATCAAAATTTTTTAACTGTAAGATGAAGATGGCGATGGCGATAGTAATTAATGTGAGCTTCTTATGCTCAGCTTCGCGTTTAACAGCGCCCAATAGCGTCGTACCGGTGCTCAGTTTTGATCAACTTTTACCATTATTCACAATCTCATGTACAAAATTATTTTGGTTAGATGACTGCATCAAAATTTTAAGCTGTGCTGAAGCGGCCTCGTGAGTTATGCTCGATATCCCTTTTTCTTAAGGCTATTGCTTTCAGCGCTACCAATTTTAATTGCAATAAAATAAATGTTGAAAATATGAACCGAACAAGGAAACTTTAGACGCTCAGTTTGGTGCTCTCCCAAACTTACTAACCCAGTTTTCCCCAAGTTGTGACCTTTATTCACGATATAATATTGTGAGTTACAGTGTCATTTTAAAATCTGTAGTTCGTTATTACACTTGTAAAAACTGAGTTCTGTTGTTACTATGTGTTTTGGCCTCAAGTCACTCGCATGGTATCATGCCCGGTTTTCTCTTTTTAAGGAGAAAGAAAAAGGACGATAGTAAAACGTTAAAAAGCTAAATTACAAATCAGGCTCAATTCTATAAGTACAAACAACTACAGTATGTAGTGATTTAAAGGAAGTACTTTAATCTGTAATTTATTTTTCCAGTACTTTACTACGGATCTTCCTGGGTAGCAGAGTGTTCAGTGACTGCCATGATATTCCCAGAGATTGGTAAGACTGGGACGAGGTCCGCTCAGCCAGATGGTGTCAGTTGAGCAGACAGTTGGGTGAGAAGTAACGGTTCCGAGGTCTTGGAACCCGACTACAACAGGGAGAGTGGTGTGCTGACCCTATGCCCATCCACATTGCACATAATGACGCCATCGTCTGAGGATGACATGACGGTCGGTCGGTCGGTCGGTCCCGACTGGCCAGTCTGTGGCCTGGGGACAGAATCACTGTTTTGATTTTCGTAATTTATTATCCCCTTTTTCTTTCTTTACAAAGAGATCGTCTGATGCTGATTTGATAATTAGTCAAAAGCTGTAATGATACCATCAGAGTGACACGAAGCTGAAATATACAATGTCCAGCCACATCAATCTGACTGCAGCCTATAGCTGACGTCAGCTTGGCAACACTAGCAGTGGAGGGTATACAAAGCGTGTGGCGTGAGCGCCGAAAGAATGCAGTCGTTGCAGTTATGCGGGAACGGAGCGATTTATCTGACGTCCAAACGGGCACGGTCATTGGCTTTCTGGCCACGGATGACAGTGTTTCCGAAACGGTAAGGTATGTAAACCGTTCGCTTGCGCCGCGGTTAAAGTGTACTTGCGGTGGCGAAAAAATTTTGGTCGTATGTAAAATTTTTGGACGCTACAAATAATTCAATACCTTCTCTTGCTGACAGTACAGGTACTGTAACGGATGATGATAAACAGAAGGCCGAAATTCTCAACCTAGCTTCCAAAAACTCGTTTACGGTAGAGGACTGCAGCACCATTCCCCCTATCAATTATCGAGCAAACGCAAGGATGGCTGACATTGTGTTTAGTGTATCTGGGATGGTAAAACAGTTAAGATCCTTAGACGCCAGGGAAGCATCTGGCCCAGACGATATCCTCGTAAGACTTTACGTTAACTATGCTACAAGTATAGCACCATTCTTATCCATCATCTATCAGACATTATTGGAACAGCGGAAAGTTCCACGCGACTAGAAAAAGGCTCACATCTATACAAAGGGTAGAAAATCGGATGCACATAATTACCGACCAATTTCACTGGCATCGATTTGTTGTAGAATCATGGAACATATTTTGTGTTCAGACATAATGACCTTTCTAGACTCTGAGAAGCTCATCTGCAGAAACCAGTGGTCATGCGAGACACAGCTGGCCCTCTTTGTGCATGATATACAACAGGCTCTAGATAGCGGCTCCCATGTTGATGCCATATTCCTCGACTTTTGAAAGGCGTTCGACTCAGTTCCACACTGTCGCTTGCTCCATAAAGTGCGCGCTTACGGTCTATCCGATGACATATGCGGTTGGATAGAAAGTTTTCTAACAGACTAAGAGCAGTATGTCGTCCTGAATGGGGAGACTTCAACAGAAACAAGCGTAACATCAGGTGTACCCCGGAGCAGTGTAATAGGTCCGCTCTTTT
Organism: Schistocerca americana; assembly: GCF_021461395.2. Classification (NCBI taxonomy): domain Eukaryota; kingdom Metazoa; phylum Arthropoda; class Insecta; order Orthoptera; family Acrididae; genus Schistocerca; species Schistocerca americana. The sequence goes on from NC_060127.1 coordinate 203,600,166, forward strand.
TTACGATTTACATAAACGATCTGGTTGATGGTATTGACAGTGGCATTAGACTGTTTGCCGATGATGCTGTAGTCTACAGGAAAGTAGAATCAGACGAAAGTTGTGAACATATCAATGACGATTTGCAGAAAATAAATGCGTGGCGTAATGACTAGGAGTTATCTCTCTATATTAGTAAGTGTAACCTACTGCGTATAAAAAGGCGAAAATCCCCATTAATGTACGTGTACAAAATAAATGCCCAGTCTTTGGAAGCGGTAACATCCGTCAAGTATCTGGGTGTGACTGTTCGAAATAATCTCAAATGGAATGATCAGATTGCACAAGTAACGGGCAAGGCGAATTCTAGATTGCGGTTTATTGGTAGAATCCTGAAGCGATGCAGTCCTTCAACAAAGAAAATTGCTTACAATACGTTAGTTCGTCCAGTCTTGGAGTATTGTTCGTCTGTACGGGACCCTTACCAGTTGTGTCTGACTCAAGAGGTCGAGAAGGTCCAAAGAATAGCGGCAAGATTCGTGACTGGTACATTTAGCCATCGCGAGAGCGTTACAAATCTCATAGAAAGTTTGAAGTGGGACACACTTGCAGATAGACGACGTGCTAAACGGAAGGGGCTGCTCACTAAATTCCGAAATCCAATCTTCGCCGAGGATGTAGAGCATATATTGTGGTGTCACCGCCAGACACCACACTTGCTAGGTGGTAGCCTTTAAATCGGCCGCGGTCCGTTAGTATACGTCGGACCCGCGAGTCGCCACTGTCAGTGATTGCAGACCGAGCGCCGCCACACGGCAGGTCTAGACAGACTTCCTAGCACTCGCCCCAGTTGTACAGCCGACTTTGCTAGCGATGGTTCACTGACAAATTACGCTCTCATTTGCCGAGACGATAGTTAGCATAGCCTTCAGCTACGTCATTTGCTACGACCTAGCAAGGCGCCATTATCATTTGCTATTTATCTTGTGATGCATGTACCGTCAGACCGATGTTCACCAATTATGGATTAAAGTTAAGTATTCCAGAAGCTACGTACTTTTTTTACTAGACTCAACTCCTTTAACTGTTCCAGACCTCACGCCAGCCTGCGTGAGCTTAAACGCGTGCCTTTCGGCTATCTCATAGTGGCTTGGCTGTCTTGCCAAGCCACACAAAGATAAGGGAAATTAGAGCTCGTACTGAGGCGGTCAGACACTCGTTTTTCCCTCGGTGATCCGCGAGTGAACAGAGGGGGGGAATACGACTTTGGCGCGAATAGTGCCCTCCGCCACACACCGCTCGGTGACTAGCGGAGTATATATGTAGATGTAGAAATGTCGCTATCCACAACTGGCGCCGAGACAATCGTGGTGCACCACGGGCCGTTGATGACGTGGGTGAATGGCGGTAGCGGACACCTGTACCCGTGAACAGATGTGCAGGTGTTGAGCAGGTGACAGCCAGACGAACGAGGGGGCTGCCGACAGTGTCTGGTCGACGACCGTTCGGTGGATGTTTCCGTGTATGAGTCTCCGCCCCAGGGAAACGTCCTGGGACCTCTGCTGTTCCTGATCTATATAAATGACCTGGGTGACAATCTGAGCAGTTCTCTTAGGTTGTTCGCAGATGATGCTGTAATTTACCGTCTAGTAAGGTCATCCGAAGACCAGTATCAGTTGCAAAGCGATTTAGAAAAGATTCCTGTATGGTGTGGCAGTTGACGCTAAATAACGAAAAGTGTGAGGTGATCCACATGAGTTCAAAAGAATTGGAATTCGATTGCTCGATAAATAGTACAATTCTCAAGGCTGTCAATCCAACTAAGAACCTGGGTGTTAAAATTACGAACAACTTCAGTTGGAAAGACCACATAGATAATATTGTGGGGAAGGCGAGCCAAAGGTTGCGTTTCATTGGCAGGACACTTAGAAGATGCAACAAGTCCACTAAAGAGACAGCTTACACTACACTCGTTCGTCCTCTGTTGGAATATTGCTGCGCGGTGTGGGATCCTTACCAGATGGGATTGACGGAGGACATAGAAAGGGTGCAAAAAAGGGCAGCTCGTTTTGTATTATCACGTAATAGGGGAGAGGGTGTGTCAGATATGATACGCGAGTTGGGATGGAAGTCATTAAAGCAAAGACGTTTTTCGTCGCGGTGAGATCTATTTACGAAATTTCAGTCACTAACTTTCTCTTCCGAATCCGAAAATATTATGTTGAGCCCAAACTACATAGGTAGGAATGATCCTCAAAATAAAATAAGAGAAATCAGAGCTCGAACAGAAAGGTTTAGGTGTTCGTTTTGCCCGCGCGCTGTTCGGGAGTGGAATGGTAGAGAGATAGTATGATTGTGGTTCGATGAACCCTCTGCCAAGCACTTAAATTTGAATTGCAGAGTAGTCATGTAGATGTAGATGTAGATGCCTGGCTCGCGCACCCACCCTGACTACCGTTCACCGGCGACGAGGACTGGAAGTTGCACAACATTACCACAACTGGATATTCACCGAGTGGCGGCCTATGTTCTTTTCCGATGAATCACGTTTTATGCCCTATCGGACAGATGGCTCTTGGCATGTATGGCGTGAAACGTCTGAAAGCAAAAGTTCCAGGCTGGATGAGGGCGCGTGAAATCCTGAGGGACGTTCTCGTGATACTCCCTGGCTGACGTCGTCATTCTGGAAGGCAGGCTGGATCTACACAAGTATCCATCTGTCGCTGGGGACCACGTCTACCGCCACATGAATTTTTCCTCTGCACGGCGGCATCTACCGGCAGGACAAGGCAACATGTCGCGAAGCTCGCAGTGCCCGTGCGTGGTTCGAACAACACCACGATGAGAAACTTCCTGGCAGATTAAAACTGTGTGCCGGACCGAGAGTCGAACTCGGGACCTTTGCCTTTCGCGGGCACTTGCCCGCGAAAGGAAAAGGTCCGGAGTTCGAGTCTCGATCCGGCACACAGTTTTAATCTGCCAGGAAGTTTCATATCAGCGCACACTCCGCTTCAGAGTGAAAATCTGGCAACCAAACTCCCCGCATTTAAGCCCAATCGAGAATCTGTGGGACCACCAGGAAGGGGCTGCTCGCGCCACGGATCCTCGACCGAGAAAACGGGACTGGAGCAAACAAAGCCTTCCAGACACAAGGCCTACGCACAGCGGCCATATTGGCACGTGACGTCACAAACTGTTGGCCATCTTATCTTTAGTCGGCAGTCCTGTTGACGTGTATGTTGTGTTGAAAGTGTGTGCCACGTGAAACTGATATAGATTTCATACAGTATTCGCCTACAGTTCTTCGAAGTATGGGATACAAGTGTTGCGTTCCCTTTTGCCAGGGAAATTATAAATCCGAAAAAGGCATGAAAGTGCACATGTTTCGATTTGCCAAATGTGTGAAGTTGAGAAATCGCTGGATTACAGGTATTCCCAGACAGGAATTTGTGTCTACGCGTCATTCGAGAGTAAGTAAATGACAAAAAATTTATAGCGTGTTATTTGTTTCCATTGCACCACATTTGCCAATTGTTTTTAAAAGTAGTTATGTATCATGTACCAGTATAATTTGTCTCTTAATTGTGGACCATTGCTGCGAGGTTAATACGACGCTGGCTGTGAAATGTCTCTCATTAATGCAACTATTGTCACAGAGAATGTTTATATTAATCAGTGTGGCTCGAAAACGTGTAGTATTCCTTATCATTCCTACCAGATTATTGAGTTTCCAGTACCTATATCTGGAAGAGCTACAGAATGATTTTGTTCAGTTTTACATATACAGCTATTCGGAAATAATTTCAATTTGAGTAAACTACCTTAGGAAATTGCTTTAATCAATTCAGTGTTCGACAGATTAAGCAGTATAGAAAGTATAATTTCGAGGTAAGTGCATTGTGATTAAAGTAACAGCACTCTGTGACACAAATTTCTGTCAAGGATATACGACAAACAATCTTTTCATCTTTAAGGTTCTAAAATTCTGGAGAAACAGGGAAATAAAATATTTTTTCGGGTTTTTTGATTTACTAAACATTATGTCAGGAGGTGCTCCATTTCGTCGAATGATCTGAGTTCCGTGTGCGGTCAGCAAATTTTGAAGTGGAGAGGAAAATTTACGAAAATAACCGGGGAAACAAATTCTTAAATTCTGTAGGAGCTCCAGCTGCTTTATTTAAAACCGAAAAAGTCTGCTTGTTGTTGCATATTGCCGATTTTTTACTCCAAAAAACGTAGCTCCTGAGGTAAAAGACAGAATTAAAATTACGGTTTGTATTCAAGCCTAGAAACGCGTATTTAAGGCAAATCGTCAAAATAATTTTACATCTTGAAATAACATAGGGAAGCTTTGTTCAGTTACTTTACGCAATGATATAAATTTCCATACTGTCATTACAAGGCCACGTAGAAGAGGAAAGCACGAAAATCCCTATGCGGTCTCAGCTCTAAAACTCGTTAAGTTGGTATAGCTGCAGAGCGCTTAACAAGAGCGTTCCCATATAGACCCGGCCATCAGTATGTGCGCGCAGGCCTGCAGTCCGGGTGGTGTTGGCTGCAGTCGGGACGGCTCCACGTCCATGTGGGAAGCTTCCAGACGGTCACTGGCTCTGTTGCTCACGGGTCGCAGCGGTCCACAGATAGTTATTCGAGCAGGTGAACACATAAACGTGTGTCGACTGTGTATTTGGAAAAGACCGTACGCATTCTAGTTTAACGTATGTCACAATGAATTGCACAACTTTGCTCACGGTGTATAGTTTATTGTAACAGAAACAAGAGTGACCGTGGCAGCTCTGTATCAAAGTACATAGAGAATATGAGAACTTTTAACATTGCAGCGCGTCAGCAGTCGTGAATAATTTAATGATTATAAAGAATCCGCCTCGATTGCAAATAGAAACCGGGTTTTGACCTACGTTTCGTCGCGGATAACTACGCCTTCTTCGGAACACCCTAAAACTACAAACTGCCTAAAGAGGCATGGTCCAACATTAATACAGAACGCCCAAAAGGGCAAAGGACTCGCATAAAATGTAAAATAAACGGTATGTGACTTTACCTGAGAGCCCGCGGCCCACCGAACGTTGACTGGGGTGAGGAAGCACGCTTCTGACGTTTGAGCCAAGTACAGCTATTGACATGGTACACACGTACCGTTTATTTTACATTTTATGCGAGTCTTTTGCCCTTTTGGGCGTTCTGTATTAATGTTGGACCATGCCTCTTTAGGCAGTGTGTAGTTTTAGTGTGTTCCGAAGAAGGTGTGGTTAGCCGCGCCGAAACCTAGGTCAACATCCGCTTTCTAATTGCAATCGAGGCGGATCTTTTACAATCCTTAGAGAATATCCGAAATTTTGTTAAGGTTCGCCCTGTATAAGGAACATACCGTTGCGCCGGGACGTGGCGGCAGTAATAAACTCTCCACATTAAACCGCCGCAGCAAAAAAAAAAAAAAAAAAAAAAAAGGACTGTGTAAACTAATCGAAACAGTTAAAAGTAACTATTAAGTGAAACTGACACAGGCCTAATCCAACAACTACAACAAAAAATGGATGAAGAACCGAGTGAAACAAAAATATTCGGTATATTCAAATTCTGCTGAAGGAAAAGAGAGTAAGCAAAAAAGAGAAAGAAAAAGAAACCATGTCGAGCTGGGCACCCTGACGAATTCTACAAATTTGGTTGACAAATGCTGAAACAGAAGCTTACCATAATCTGTAACGAAGTGTTTTGTGAACGGAACATGTCGCCGGATTCCAAAGAAACCCTTTTTCTCTTTGTGCAGAAGTGATCCTGTAACCTATAAAACTTTTTTTGTCAAATTCGCTGTTTCCTATACACGGGTTCTTCAAACAAGCGTGCAGGCGCCCCAGCAAAGTCTGCCAAATTTAACCACAGTGGTGAAGCAGCTATCGGGAAGTATTTTGACACCAATGGAAACTGCTGCCAAAGCAGATAAAGTATTTGTTGTGTAGACTTTAGCACTATGTATACAGAAGAAAATAGAAAAATAGACGGTGGTCCAGACTGGTTGAAAGTGAGTGATAAATATACCCGTGCGAGTCTCATTAAAGACCATTAAAATACCACGACGTGGGAACAAGTACGTCGTCCGTGGAAGAGCCGGAGAGTTGGATTTTTTTTTCAATGTATTGCACTGCCACGTGTACGTGGTGCGTACCATATTGATTTTCTTGCTAGCGTCTTCCTGCGTAACATGTGGCTGGGAGACACGCAATGACTGCCAGAGCTTTTCATCAACGTACTCTGTTGTCGGTAGTTTCCACAACTTTGGAAACTCACAATGCAGGCAGAAAAACTCTTTCTCGCTGAGCGTGCGCGGCGAAACATCAACGCACACAACGTCCGCTATCTCTTGATATCGGCCATAAATCTAAATTTCTCTCAAACACAATCTATTTTTCAGAAATACTCCAAACAAAGCTGCAAACTGCCAAATGATTTGACAAATCTGAAAAATTGTTTCATCGTTTACAGAAGACTTAAATGTAAACGTGCAGTGTCAACAATGTGTTGGGAAAAGGAACATTACCTTTATTTAATCTTACTATTTTTTACAAAAATTTAGTTTTATTATTTCTTTGATGGAAGAACTAAAGAGTATGATCCAAGAATATAAACTTGCTTCTCCAAAAATTGGCGTGGCAGTGAACATCAATAAAATAAAAATTCTAAACGCAGACAAGCGACCACGTACAATCGAAACCAAGGTGTAGAAGGTGATGATGAATACAATAACCTTGGTATTAAACTTAAACTACGGAAAAGCAATCAAAAAGCAGAAATTCCTTGCAGGGACTAGAAACTAAGATTTATCCCGACTAAATACGACGTCCCGAATAACCTGCTGTACGTGCATACTACCATTTACAACCTACGGTCTGGACTTTGACAACGGAGAGTACTCGCCTACTACAGTGGACACAACGAACCGTGGAGTGAGAGATGTAGAAGTCAGCCGCAGGGACAGGGCACGACCAGGGGACGCTACACAGGGAGCAAAGGCAACAGACGTCCCACAGGGAATTGGCAATGGGTCGGACACGTAGCTCGACAAGGTCACAGCAGGCGGCCCCTAGAATTGTTCACTGGACGCAATGGGACCGCAAGACCGTAAAAGAGACTGCTCGACAACGTGAAGCTGGTGGCTGGAACACAATGGTGAAAGGGTCCTGATGCCACCTTTCATTAGTCCGGTAGCCGATTTTCACCAGCATTTCTCTTTCCTTTCCTTGTTTCTCTTTTCTCATAACTCTCATAGTGGTGTGATTGAATGAATGTGGTTGTGTGTCACGTTGCTAGACGGTGGCGTAGTCTGCTGCAGAAAGTCTGCGATAGAGATACAGATTCAGCAGCAGTTGTACAGAATAGCCAACTCTCGTAGTGGTCAAGTAAGCAAAGAGGTTTGCGCTACTTGTGAGAAATCCACTCGCGTTAGGTTGGTGGCGGAAATGGCATTTTTCGGTTTTCCCGGCCACGCGGAGCGGTCGAGGAGGCTGGAGAGGTAAAAGGGAGGCAGTCTGCCGCCGGTACGGGAAGCGTCCACAGCTGTGCTCCAGTCGAAGAAGGGTGAGTTAGACTGACCGCGTGGCGCGTTGTTACTTGGCGACAGGAGAGCTGTTAGCTTTTGGTCTCGCTTTTCAACTCTGAAAGATTGCTTTGCCTTGTCACAGCAAGGAATGTAAAACTTTTCTTTCAATAAATTTCTATAGCAGACTTGGATCCACCGGAAGAGCGCCACACGAAGGTGTCGATAAGAAGTGAGCACTCGCTTCTGTATGAATGTCTGTCTGCCTTCAGGCGTGCCTATATAAGCTTTTATTTTTCTATATATTAATAGCTTTGCCTTCTCATAAATTTTCCTTGCTTTATGTATCTTTCGTCCTTGGTGAGCCAACCACGTGGTTGAACATTAGAGTTTGTTGGGCTACCTTGAACATTTGAGTTTGTTGGGCTACCGTCATCACTAACTGTCCGATCTCATGTTTGTTTTAAAGAAAGTTAACTGTTCATGATTGTGTGATGTGATGTTGTTGCAACTTGGCCACGATACCTAGAAATTGCTTGTCCACAAACCACGTGGGCATGCGGGTGTACTGCGAAACGTGTACCGTTTCACGAGTTGTTGCGATCAGCTATCAGGCAACAGCAGTTGTATGAATGATTCACACCAATGATTTTAGGTGTAGATTATAACGGTGTATGTATCGATGCTTTTCTTTAATGTTTTAGGAATTAATGTTGTCAGGAATAGTGTACATGCCTCACATCCATATCTTAGGAATAAATGATTTTATACACAATTTTCTCTTGCATTCCGAGGTTACGTTTTTGCACCTAAGCCACTCACCTCGTAGCTTTCCTGTTAGCACATCCAACGCGTTTCCTTACGCACAGGTCCAGTGATTAGTTTCCCCTTTTATTTTAAAACAAATGCTTTAGATTAAGTATTATTTTCAGGTGTGTTGCTGGGAGCAGATCTTCTGCACAGTGTTCATGCATGTACTATTTTATTTTAAATGGTTGATTCTCGTGGACAGTGCACGGGAAATACTATTAATTACATCGCATCCCCTATGAGCGATATCACGACGTACGTATTTTTATGAGCTTTTGGTGTGTGATCAAATTAATTTATTTTCCGACTTGGCCAAACCTTTGATTAGTTGTTAGAGTCGGTGGCGACCCTAATCATCTCACGTCAATTTCACAATCAATAAGCATTTCCATTCCCACTCTTAACGTAATAAACCGTAGAAATAGGTTAGCTTATAATGGTACCAGGTGAGCATAATGGAAACATATGGAAGAGGTGGACTGAGAGAGGTGAAGAAGATGAAGTAGAAGAAGATTTCTTTAATTTTCTGTATTAGTAGCGTTCAGATTTAATTCAAATGTCGAACGCGAGTAAGGTAATAAATCAGAGAAATTGTGCGACAAATGTAAATGATGACACGAATGACTCGAGACTAACATCAACTTTAAACTCATATTTCCCAACTGTGGGACGTCTACTTGCAAAGCGTAACCGCCACTGAAAACATTATGCGCGAAGTACAGTATAGGTGCCACGAAGACCACCACTGCACCCATGAAGTCCTACTTGTGACCGGACCACTGGCGACCTCCTCCTCGCAACTATGTATGCTCTACAAGCTGTCCCAGACGTCCTCGTGACCCTCTGGACTTTGTACAACTTGGGAAATAAATCGAGTAGTTTTATTTACTGATTTATTTCCGCGCAGTGCTGACATTGTTTTTACTCGAGGACAAGGTATTCATGGACCTTGTGTAGTTAGTGCGCCTTCGCCAGCACACCGGTCGGCACTAGGAAACATTGTGTAGCAGGCGCTGATATAGGCGCGGCTATGACAAGAGAAGACCAGGACACGCCCCCGGGCTACACGCCGGTAACGCCCCCTAGGCAGCGTCCTTATAGGACGCCGCTGCCGACCGTTGTGTCTCATCCTCTCAATCTCAGTACCTCAGTACCTTGTATCGGGACTCAGTTCGCACTGCACCTTAATACGTCGTACTGTGCCCTAGTCTTCCACAGTGACAGTCGTCGCCCCGCATCTTCTCTGTCAGGCAATGCCAGTCGTTGTATATTCGTAACTGTGATGTGGACACCGACAAGTTTCAAGAATTAGTACATGTTATATGATTGCTGTTAACCACAGAACTTCAAACTGTGCATCATTGAAGTACTCAACGGGTTCCTGTAATAAAGTGTATTTTAACCACGCGTGCATTTTGTGTTGCAGTGAGAGGAAACCGGCCACCCACCTATCATACCACACCCTCTCCTCATCCAACCAGGGACCACAAAACACCACAAGAGGGCGCAGCCACAACAGCTACAGCAAGAAGGATTTCCGGCACACTTTCCTATTCACGTGAATGATTTCTTTGATGAACAATTTCGAGGCCGTTGGGTTGGACGTGGTTCAGCAACACCTCCAGCCCCACATAAATGGCCACCACGAAACCTGGACCTTACCACGCCGGACAAGTCATTATGGGGAACAGTCAAGTCCCATGTAGTTCAATAGCTAAAACGCCAGTGAAGAATAGCGTAGAAGGTGTTGAAAGAAACGTTGATTTTAAGGAAGACTTGTTGACGCGCAGACAGGAAGTAAGGAACGATGGTGCACACACACAGATCCGCTGGATATGTAAGTACTTCAATATACACGGTGTCCCAGTACTGTGTCCTTGATTACAAACATGCATAAGGCATGCACAAGGACAATTCTCTCTTATCTTTGAAGTCCTCCCCATGAACCATAGACCTTGCCTTTGGTGGGGAGGCTTGCGTGCCTCAGCGATACAGATAGCCGTACCGTAGGTGCAACCACAACGGAGGGGTATCTGTTGAGAGGCCAGACAAACGCGTGGTTCCTGAAGAGGGGCAGCAGCCTTTTCAGTAGTTGCAGGGGCAACAGTCTGGATGACTGACTGATCTGGCCTTGTAACACTAACCAAAACGGCCATGCTGTGCTTGCACTGCGAACGGCTGAAAGCAAGGGGAAAGTACGGCCGTAATTTTTCCCGAGGGCATGCAGCTTTACTGTATGATTAAATGATGATGGCGTCCTCTTGGGTGAAATATTCCGGAGGTAAAATAGTCCCCCATTCGGATCTCCGGGCGGGGACTACTCAAGAGGACATCATTATCAGGAGAAAGAAAACTGGCATTCTACGGATCGGAGCGTGGAATGTCAGATCCCTTAATCGGGCAGGTAGGTCAGAAAATTTAAAAAGAGAAATGGATAGGTTGAAGTTAGATATAGTGGGAATTAGTGAAGTTCGGTGGCAGGAGGAACAAGACTTTTGGTCAGGTGACTACAGGGTTATAAACACAAAGTCAAATAGGGGTAATGCAGGAGTAGGTTTAATAATGAATAAAGCAATAGGAATGCGGGTAAGCTACTACAAACAGCACAGCGAACGCATTGTTGTGGCCAAGATAGACACGAAGCCCACGCCTACGACAGTAGTACAAGTCTATATGCCTACTAGCTCTGCAGATGACGAAGAAATTGAAGAAATGTACGATGAGATAAAAGAAATTATTCAGATAGTGAAGGGAGCCGAAAATTTAATACTCATGGGTGACTGGAATTCGATAGTAGGAAAAGGAGCCGGCCGGAGTGACCGTGCGGTTCTAGGCACTACAGTCTGGAGCCGAGCGACCGCTACGGTCGCAGGTTCGAATCCTGCCTCGGGCATGGATGTTTGTGATGTCCTTAGGTTAGTTAGGTTTAACTAGTTCTAAGTTCTAGAGGACTAATGACCTCAGCAGTTGAGTCCCATAGTGCTCAGAGCCATTTGAACCATTTGCTCAGAGCCCTTTGAACCATTTTTAGGAAAAGGAAGAGAAGGAAACGTAGTAGGTGAATATGGATTGGGGGTAAGAAATGAAAGAGGAAGCCGCCTGGTGGAATTTTGCACAGAGCAAAACTTAATCACAGCTAACACTTGGTTCAAGCATCATAAAAGAAGGTTGTATACATGGAAGAAGCCTGGAGATACTGACAGTTTTCAGATAGATTATATAATGGTAAGACAGAGATTTAGGAACAAGGTTTCCAATTGCAAGACATTTCCAGGGGCAGATGTGGACTCTGACCACAATCTATTGGTCATGAACTGCAGATTAAAACTGAAGCAACTGCAAAAAGGTAGGAATCTAAGAAGATGGGACCTGGATAAACTGACTAAACCAGAGGTTGTACAGAGTTTCAGGGAGAGCATAAGGGAACAGTTGACAAGAATGGGGGAAAGAAATACAGTGGAAGAAGAATGGGTAGCTTTGAGGGATGAAGTAGTGAAGGCAGCAGAGGATCAAGTAGGTAAAAAGACGAGGGCTAGTAGAAATTCTTGGGTGACAGAAGAAATATTTTTAATTGACGAAAGGAGAAAATATAGAAATGCAGTAAATGAAGCAGGCAAAAAGGAATACAAAAGTCTCAAAAATGAGATCGACAGGACTTGCAAAATGCCTAAGCAGCCATGGCTAGAGGACAAATGTAAGGATGTAGAGGTTTATCTCACTAGGGGTAAGATAGATACTGCCTACAGGAAAATTAAAGAGACCTTTGGAGAAAAGAGAACCACTTGTATGAATATCAGGAGTTCAGGTGGAAATCCAGTTCTAAGCAAAGAAGGGAAAGCAGATAGGTGGAAGGAGTATATAGAGTGTCTATACAAGGGCGAGGTACTTGAGGGCAATATTATGGAAATGGAAGAGGATGTAGATGAAGATTAAATGGAAGATAAGATACTGTGTGAAGAGTTTGACAGAGCACTGAAAGACCTGAGTCGAAACAAGGCCCCAGGAGTAGTCAACATTCCATTAGAACTACTGACAGCCTTGGGAGAACCAGTCCTGACAAAACTCTACCATCTGGTGAGCAAGATGTATGAGACAGGCGAAATACCCTCAGACTTCAAGAAGAATATAATAATTCCAATTCCAAGGAAAGCAGGTGTTGACAGATGTGAAAATTACCGACTATCAGTTTAATAAGTCACGGCTGCAAAATACTAACGCGAATTCTTTACAGACGAATGGAAAAGGGTATTTACAATTTGTATAGAAACCAGATGGCAGTTATAAGAGTCGAGGGACATGAAGGGGAAGCAGTGGTTGGGAATGGAGTGAGACAGGGTTGTAGCCTATCCCCGATGCTGTTTAATCTGTATATTGAGCCAGCAGTACAGGAAACAAAAGAAAAATTCGGAGTAGGTATTAAAATCCATGGAGAAGAAATAAAAACTTTTAGGTTCGCCGATGACATTGTAATGCTGCCAGAGAGAACAAAGGACTTGGAAGAGCAGTTGAACGGAGTGGACAGTGTCTTGAAAGGAGGATATAAGATGAACATCAACAAAAGCAAAACGAGGATAATGGAATGTAGTCGAATTAAGTCGGGAGAGGCTGAGGGAATTAGATTGGGAAATGAGACACTTAAAGTAGTAAAGGAGTTTTGCTATTTGGGGAGCAAAATAATTGATGATGGTCGAAGCAGAGAGGATATAAAATGTAGACTGGAAATGGCAAGGAAAGCGTTTCTGAAGAGGAGAAATTTGTTAACATCCAGTATAGATTTAAGAGTCAGGAATTCGTTTCTGAAAGTATTTGTATGGAGTGTAGCCATGTATGGAAGTGAAACAAGGACGATAAATAGGTTGGACAAGAAGAGAACAGAAGCTTTCGAAATGTGGTGCTACAGAAGAATGCTGAAGATTAGATGGGTAGATCACCTAACTAATGAGGATGTACTGAATAGGATTGGGGAGAAGAGGAGTTTGTGGCACTACTTGACTAGAAGAAGGGACCTGTTGGTAGGACATGTTCTGAGGCATCAAGGGATCACCAATTTAATATTGGAGGGCAGCGTGGAGGGTAAAAATCGTAGAGGAAGAGATGAATACAATAAGCAGATTCAGAAGGATGTAGGCTGCAGTACGTACTGGGAGATGAAGAAGCTTCCACAGGATAGAGTAGCATTGAGAGTTGCATCAAACCAGTCTCAGGACTGAAGACCACAACAACAATATCTATGAAGTGCAGGCAACATATTGAAGTTTTTGTACACACACACATACACACACACACACACACACAGAATTAACAAATTTCGATGTGTATACGTTTCGTTGCCCGAAGGATATCCAGGAGATATTCATGTTCTACCCAAATGTTGGTCAACATATTGTGAGAGACGTCCGTAGTTCTGTCCCGTAATGCTGCGATGTCGTTCATTGGTGTTTGGTAAACCTGATCCTTGACATAACCCGAAAGGAAGAAATCCAGAGGTGTTATGTCCGGCGATCGTCGAAAGCACTTGGTGGAGCACCACGGCCGATCCACCTTCCCAGTAATGTATCCAAATAGGCATCAATATCCAAGCACCAATGAGGTAGCGCAGTATGTTGTTGGAAAATTAAGTCCGAAATGTCCTGAATCTGCGGCACAACAAAGAACTGCAACATATCAGATAGGTATTGGCTGTGATTGTCGCTTCATTGAAGAAAAAAGGACCCATGATTTTACTGTGCATTCGACTGCACCACGCGTTAAACTTAGGGATGTCTCTGGCGGTCTCAGACACAGCGTGTGGATTCTCGGCTCTCCAGATCCTAGAATTGTGTCGGTTGACAACACCATTCAAATAAATTCTGGCCTCAGCTCAGGAAAGGACACGTTTCAGACAGTCACCATCTCCCTCAGTCTCTGGGAGCACGGGAACAGCAAAGTCGTAACGAGCACAGTAATCCGCTAGTTGGAGGAACTGCACCATTTGGATTTTTTACGCATAGAAAATAAGTTTCCAGAATGAGATTTTCACTCTGCAGCGGAATGTGCGCTGATACGGAACTTCCTAGCAGATAAAAACTGTGTGCAGGACCGAGACTCGAACTCGGGACCTTTGCCTTTCGCGGGCAAGTGCTCTGCCATCTTTTTTTTTTCGATACAGTTCATTGCGTTTGGTCTGGACGGACTTCACAAGACATCCGTTCAAGTTGATCGTTGATTTCTTGACTCAGTTTTTTTACTACAGAGAGCACGCAGCCCTCTGACACCATCTGAGATACCCCAGCACGACTCACGGCCCGTCCTCACAGCTTTACTTCGGCCAGTACCTCATCTCCTACTTTCCAAAATTCACAGAAGCTCTCCTGCGATCCTTGCAGAACTAGCACTCCTGGAAGAAATGATATTGCAGAGACATAGCCACAGCCTGGGGTTGTTTCCAGAATGAGATTTTCACTCTGCAGAGGAGTGCGCGCTGATATGAAACTTCCTGTGTATCGGAAAGCAACCACAGCGATAGCAAAAGAAAAAGTCTCGAACTATATGGAAAATGTACACAAGAAACTTAGAGATATTTGCATTTGCACAAATGTATTGTTAACTTGTAAATAAAAGTTTATTAGGTTACAAAAAAAATGTCCGGCACACAATTTTAATCTGACAGGCAGTTTCAAAAAAATGGCTCTGAGCACTATGGGACTCAACTGCTGTGGTCATCAGTCCCCTAGAACTTAGAACTAATTAAACCTAACTCACCTAAGGACATCACACACATCCATGCCCGAGGCAGGATTCGAACCTGCGACCGTAGCAGCAGCGCGGCTCCGGACTGGAGCGCCTAGAACCGCACGACCACCGCGGCCGGCCAGGCAGTTTCAGAAAAGAAGTTGTTTATGTAGGATGTGGTGCACGGATTTCTTCGGAATCTGCAACTCACTTGAGAAATTGTCCTGTACTGGCTTTTCTGGATACAGAAAATGTTCGACTGTTCCCCTGGCCAGCACATTCTCCGTCTGATCAATGGTGGCCAAGCAACTGGCTCGTCACAATACGCCAGTCACTACTCTTGATGAACTGTGGTATCGTCGTGATGGAGATAATGATCAGCAATTCATGTCATGGCCTCCACGCCCTCCAGACTTAACCCCATGCGATTTCTATCTGTGGGGTTATGTGAAAGATTCATGGCTGCATGGGCAGCTGTACCTGTACACGCCATCCAAGCTCTGTTTGACTCAATGCACAGGCGTATCAAGGCCGTTATTATGGCCAGAGGTGGTTGTTCTGGGTACTGATTTCTCAGGATCTATGCACCCAAATTGTGTGAAAATGTAATCACATGTCAGTTCTAGTACAATATACAGGGTTATTACAAATGATTGAAGCGATTTCACAGCTTTACAATAACTTTATTATGTGAGATATTTTCACAATGCTTTGCACACACATACAAAAACTCAAAAAGTTTTTTTAGGCATTCACAAATGTTCGATATGTGCCTCTTTAGTGATTCGGCAGACATCAAGCCGATAATCAAGTTCCTCCCACACTCGGCGCAGCATGTCCCCATCAATGAGTTCGAAAGCATCGTTGATGCGAGCTCGCAGTTCTGGCACGTTTCTTGGTAGAGGAGGTTTAAACACTGAATCTTTCACATAACCCCACAGATAGAAATCGCATGGGGTTAAGTCGGGAGGGTGTGGAGGCCATGACATGAATTGCTGATCATGATCTCCATCACGACCGATCCATTGGTTTTCCAATCTCCTGTTTAAGAAATGCCGAACATCATGATGGAAGTGCGGTGGAGCACCATCCTATGGTACGTTTAGCTCCCTGCTTGCTTTATTCGTCGACTTCCGCGGGCTACGCGTGAAACTTGCCCGCACGCGTTCAACCGTTTCTTCGCTCACTGCAGCCGACCCGTTGATTTCCCCTTACAGAGGCATCCAGAAGCTTTAAACTGCACATACCATCGCCGAATGGAGTTAGCAGTTGGTGGATCTTTGTTGAACTTCGTCCTGAAGTGTCGTTGCACTGTTATGACTGACTGATGTGAGTGCATTTCAAGCACGACATACGCTTTCTCAGCTCCTGTCGCCATTTTGTCTCACTGCGCTCTCGAGCGCTCTGGCGGCAGAAACCTGAAGTGCGGCTTCAGCCGAACAAAACTTTACGAGTTTTTCTACGTATCTGTAGTGTGTCGTGACCATACGTCAATGAATGGAGCTACAGTGAATTTATGAAATCGCTTCAATCATTTGTAATAGCCCTGTATTTGTGCAATGAATACCCATTTATCATCTGCATTTCTTCTTGGTGCAGCAATTTTAATGGCCAGTAGTGTAAAATAAAAACCAAATTGTTCGACCTTCCCAAACGTTTCCTCAAATTTTCTATTAATAAACAGCCACAAGTGAAAGGGAACTGCCTATAAGGCAGAACAATTTTTTTCCCCCCCCAGGTTTACATTCCTCCCATGGCCACTTTCAATGTGCAACCACCGCGTTGCGAGAAATGAGTGCGCAAATCTGCCTTTGTGTACACTAATAGTATTTAGTAGAATGTCTGGTGCGGTAAACATGATTCTGGCAATAACCTAGTAAAGAAAATAACTTGAATTTCACATAAATATAGCAGATCCGGCTCTGTCGTATGGGAATCGCGCATGTGTACTAGAACGTACGGATAATTCCAGATCCACAGTGCATCAATGAGATTCTTACGAGTGGTAAACCACTTCTCAAAGCAGGGCCCTGTAAGAAATGAAAACAGAAAAGAACAGACATATATCTCACGCTGTTGTGGTTTTCAGTCCGAAGACTGCAGCTGACCACACCATTCTATCCTGAGGAAGCCTCTTCTCCTACGTATAACCATCGCAATCTATATCTATTTGAACCTGCTACCTGTATTCATCTCTTTGTCTTCCTCTACAATTTTTATCCCCCACACATCCCTCCAGAACTAAATCGGTGATCTCTATCAACCGATCCCTTCTTCTAGTCAGATTGTGCCACAATTTGTAGTCTTTCCATTTCTATTCAGTACCTCCTCATTAGTTACGTGGTCTACTCATCTTCTTTTCATCATTCTCCTGTAGCACCATATTTCAAAAGTTTCTATACCACTCTTATCTAAACTGTTTATCGTCCATGTTTCACTCCCATACTCTAGGTAAATATCATCCGAAAATACTTCCTAACGTTTCAAATTATATTCTACGTTAAAAAAAATGTCTTTTTCCGAAATACTGACTTACGGCAGTCTTCAATTTATATTTTCTTCACTTCGGCCAGCGTCAGTTTTTTTATTGCCCAAATAGCAATACTTATTAACTACTTTTATTATCTCATTTCGTAACCTAATTCTTTCAGCATTGGCTGATCAGATTCCACTACGTTACACGTGATGTTAACCTTACAACCTCTTTTGAAGACACTATTCAATGTCCAAATGATGTTGACGACTGACTTGGTCATCCATTCCTCTTCCAACCCAACCAACACATGAGTTATAAAAAAGCGGCGTTCAGAGCATTCTTACGTCACTTTCACAACTTTCCCCTTTCCGATGAAGCTTTTAAAAAGGGATGTGATACTATGGTCGACATTGCTATTTCCGATGGATATAACAGCGGTTTTGTTCAGAGCATTAACAATGAGATTCTGAAAAAGATATCTGGTTCCTCTCCACGTCGGTCAGGCTTCTTCTCCACCCCCGTTCCCTTACACGTTAACCCACCCGCGGTCAGATATCACCGTTTGCAATATTATGGGAGTGCGCCAGAACGCACAGGCAGACATCTAAGAAAGAATGGTATTTACCTGCATTTTTGATTCCTCGTAATGTCGGGACCAGATACAGACACAAAGAGTCATGTGATACCAACTTGTATAACAACGCTGCGGTCTACGCCATAAAGTATAATGATTTCCGGGACACATAAATGGGTCGAACAGATAGAGGTTGTATACGCGGTTTAAGCAACACCTCAATGTGAATAACTCAAAGTCCGCCTTGTCGTTACATTTTGCGAAAAAAAAAAGATGGTTCAAATGTCTCTGAGCACTGTGGGACTTAACATCTGTGGTCATCAGTCCCCTAGAACTTAAAACTACATAAACCTAACTAACCTAAGGACATCACACACATCCATGCCCGAGGCAGGGTTATTCGAACCTGCGACCGTAGCGGTCACGCGGTTCCAGACTGAAGCGCCTACAGCCGCTCGGCCGCACCGGCCGGCACATTTGCGGGAAACGGGACATTCAGTAAGGAGTGTAGAAAATAACCCTGACTTTTTACGCATTGAGAATAAAGGGACAGTGTAAGATATTTTAGAAGAGATAAACATTTTTAGGGCTATCAAGAAATTCCTTTACTGATACTGAACGGCCAGACGGACTAAAACAACGGTGTTCCTTAATGAAACTTGACTACTTATAGTCTCCTCATTATTGATAGGGCCCACGTGTGTTTTCTATTCATCCGGGGATAAATAATTGTTTCTGTCGCCTAGATCGCGTTGTCTCAGATTCCTTCTCCGTTCCCCTCCTCACCCCCAACCCTTCCGACGGGGGTCTTTGGCCAGCTTTGAGTGATTTGCTTTAGCAGGGTTATGGTCCATGAATTTGTCTTTTGTCAGCTCTACTCTGGTTTCACTAAGATCCATCATATGGTCTCTATATTCTCCATGTTAATTTTGACTGTTTACAAAATGATAGAGATCGATTTCTGCGTTAACTTAGGGTAGCATTACTTTACGCTGTTTTAGATATTTTGTTTTTATATTTTTTATATTTCTTATATTTATATATTTTTATTGGTTTAATATAATTTGCCATCAGGGACTAGGACTTCAGTCAGTTTCGTTGTCTTGTTGTTCTGTTTCTTATCTTTAGGTAATTTTAATTGTATCTCACTTCTCATAACTGTAATGATTATTACTTTCTGTCTCTTGCACTGGACTGTTATTTAACATTGACATCCACTTCATTACTGCGATTGTCAAGGTCCAATATGCATGTCCCTTTAGTACGGTTTCTACCGCTAGATGTCGTGACCTTCAACTTGGGGGTTGAGCGTGCTTGGCTTCAGTTTATGGCTACCGCTGTAACGTACAGTTCTAATTTGACGCGTGACAATATATTTTAGTATGTCGATGACTCCCAAGGATTGAGCGTCTTTTAATTCTTTGTTGCTCCCGCGGCTTTTGGCGATGCTAGAGGGTTTCTTCTCTTCTGTACTCTACTGACAACGCGAGCTGTGTGTTAATTTGCATTACGTTCATTCTGCAGTGCTTCATGCTCGTAGGTTTTATCCTATCACACGTGGAGTGTCACGTGCTGTCCGGGCTCATCTTTTGACTGTGTTTTGGAGACGTATTACTCATCATGCGTGATTTGGATCGGATGCCCATTTGCCGTTTCATCCAATGTTTTACCGTGGTGTGACATTTTTTTACGTGCCTTGTTCTTTGGAATTTGTGGCACATGAAGTATTAGTTTTGTGAGTTCATCACTTTACTGTCTACTTTGTTCGGTGGGTTTTGTTGACTATTGGAGCTTTTACTTACGTAGTTCTGTTCTGTATGCAGATATGACCTGACGATTAACCCCCAATGTATGAAACCCATTGTCATACAGTGAAAACAGAATAAACAGCTGGACTTTAGCTCATTTATCGTCTCTGATTTTAAACTATATGTCTGTCCTTCGTATTATGTACTATCCAGTCTGTTCAACTGCTCTTCCAAGTCATTTGCTGTCTCTGACATAATTACAGTGTCATCAGCAAACTGTAAAGTTTTTATTTCTTCAGAGAATTAGTGGGCAATATGCTGCTTGTTATTTTATTGTAGTATATAATCTTTTTTCGGTAATATTTTCACCCGACTTTGTTTGAATTTTGGGTTATCACTCTGTTGTCTGAAGCCTGAGGGTATTTTTTTCCTGTTTCATATCTGCTTTACGAGGGGAAGTAGTTTTCTCATAATTGACCCTTCCGAAGATATCAGTACATCTGAGGGAATGTCGTCTACTCTAGGTGCCTTACTTCGACCTGTCTTTCCCTCTTCTGTCAAATTCTCTCGCAGTATTTTATCTTCCATTCCATCTTTATTTATTTCCTCTTCCCTCTCTGCATTATTTCCTTCATTTCCTTTGTATAGCTATTCTATATATTTCTTCCCCCATTTAGTTTTCCTTCTCTCCCCCATTATTTCCTTGCTGACTAAGTTGTTCATAGTCATATGGTTGCTTCCCTTTTTTCCAAGTGTCTAATTTTAATTGGACGGCATCTACCTTTTCGCTAGTAATTCGGGTTTCTACAGCATTGCTTTGTCCTAAAACGGAGACTCGACAATATGGCCAAGTGCTGCACGAAACAAAATAATGAGAACTGTGCGTTATTGTCCCATAACACAGAAAGAGGTAGCGGTAGCAAGCTGTGGCACTTGTCACAAACACGCGCAATACGCCTGCGTTTGTCTCTTTAAAGTCTGAAGCGAATTTCGCTGCAAATATCGGATGGTGATATTTAAGTTCAAATTACGTGACAATCTTGAATGAGATCGATCTGTACTAGTGATGTAACGAAGTTAAATAATCTGGAGGTCGTTTACGGGAAAACCTTTCTCCGTAACCTAATCACTTGACCACTGGAGTCTCATATAGAAATTGAAATGTATGCTAATAGTATTCGGATGTGAGAAGACGCACGCTAAAATTCTTTAGGCATATTAAGAGAATGGAACCAACCAAATTAGCTACGCAACGTTGCGGATTTCTATGAAAGTCGCAGTAACGATAAAATTGGAACAATAAAAAGGAACGACAAATTTAGTTTTGCGCATGCGCCTACTCCATGCATAAGCCAACTCTACAGCGAAAAGAGAAGAGGTTTAAACTGCACCTTAGACAGAATAAAAATACATGGCAAAAGTTGGACGCATATTCGAACAAAAAAAAAAAAAAAAAGATAAATGAGACGAATCTGAAAAAGGTACTCGGCTGCTAATGTTTCGTCTCAGAGCTGCGCCAGGCATCTTCAGAGGTGATCCTGCATCGGCTTACTTTGTCCTGCTCAGATGTCCTGTGCAACTCTGGACGAAGACGTGACGGAACAGTTTCGCGGACGATGATTCTACAACCCGGAACCTCACGGGCAGCTAAGACCTCCGGTCGTCAAATCTTTCACGGTATGGTCAAAAATTGCTGAAGTTTAACACGCCACCATCAATACGACCCGGACATCGGTCTACGTAGTTCTCGCCGGACCTTAACATTTCCACGGCGGT
This sequence comes from Schistocerca americana, assembly GCF_021461395.2. Lineage (NCBI taxonomy): Eukaryota > Metazoa > Arthropoda > Insecta > Orthoptera > Acrididae > Schistocerca > Schistocerca americana. The sequence continues at coordinate 203,621,792 of NC_060127.1, forward strand.
GACGGTCTGTCTCGGAGCGCATACTGTGTGCCACAGGGTTGTGTAACAGCCACAGTTGGCGAGCTCCCAGCAAGAGTTCGTCTCAGCGGCAAAACTCGACGGCACCAGCGTGATGGAGTGCTGCCAGGCGATGACCATCTTTATTCGTCACGCCCTCGCATCTCGCCGGCATTGCCTACAACTCTCGTGTATCTCATCGACAAGAACGACAGTGTGACTCAACGTATGGAAACGACCTATAAGAATCCGGTATGGTCTAGTGGCTAGGATACCTGGCTTTCACCCAGGAGGCTCGGGTTCGATTCCCGGTACCGGAAAAATTTTATTTATAACTAAAGTTTTCCAACAGAGCTAGTATGCTAACCAAATCCATACCGAATTTGGCAATTTACCGCCACTAGGTTTCCCGTACCATGTCAGGGTAACCCTTGCTTTGAGTGCTTTCTACCTTCCTCGTGTCCAATCGAGAGGTGTTCCCAACAATGAGTACCTCAATATCATTACAGTTCTATCAGTGCAACAAATTAGTGTTCACGTGCTTATATATGCCTTTCCTTCCACCATGAATAGCTTCCTTCCTCTCCTTTCAGTCTTCTTTACTCTCGCTCACCACTCTACGATTGCACCGTCCACTGCTTCCTAGTGTCCTGTTCTTCGTTCAATCTGACAAAATAGTTTTAATAATTCGCTATAATGGTAATGTTTTTTTATCATGGTTTCTCTTTTATGTTAAAATATTTATTCATGAGTGTTTTCCTTTGGATCCCACTTTGCTTACCAAATAATGGCTGACGGTTGATACATTCGTCGATGTTTCTGTCAAATTGATTTCATGTCTAGTGTATATTCCACCACGGTCTGGTTTTCAGGGCCCAACGTAAAATGCTTCCCCTTTTTGCTTCCCAACACTAGATTTAATAAGAAAATAGTTAAAATACAACATGATTTTAAAATGGATATAAAAATCCACAATTCAAAATACATAAAAAAAACCAACTAGTAATAAGTAAAAAGACCTTACAATAACTTTTATTTCTCAGTTATTCTCTGTAACTAACTAGATCTTGCAATCAATGCTTTCTTCCAAACTCCTTCTGCCACATGAACAAATGTAGTACATCAAGACTCAGAAAACGCTAAACTCAAATAATAAACGGAGTAAGAAACTACTAACGAACTCAGTCTGACAGACACTCGAAAAATATAGACGATCAAAGGAAATAATTACCTGGACAATAACAGAAAAAAAAGCACAGAACGGATTGTCTTATCGGGACGAGTAATATGCAAACTGTGTTTGTAAAACGAAAATTTTTACTTTGTAGATAAAAGTTTATAAACGTTAAAAAAACGTTAACATACATTTAAGTAACCATACTGTGGCTCTGCAGTTGAAGTCATTCTGATCAACTCAGAAAACAAGGCGTACACATTAATCAATGTACATGCTCCCACAAAGAAATACTTCATAAGTGAGAGCAACAAATAAAATTCGATATGTCAATTTCATAATATTAGTTCGACTATTAATTGTGAAAATACGTAGTAATGAATGTTAAAATGAAACAGAATTATAGCAGCCGAAATGGTTACATGTCGAATACCGAGAACTGACTTCAAGTTCTTAAGGCAAAATTAAATTCAGGAGAGAAAGTAAAGAATATACAGACGATGAGGCAATATGGAAATTGAAATTATACCAATATTTATTCGCATATGAAAAGATGCTGGTTAAAATTCTGTGACCACTTTAAAAGGATGGAACCAACAAGGTTACCCAGACAGGTATCGAATTTTTACGAGACTCTCAGTACAGCTGGAACTGAAGCAAAAAATGGGCCAGTGTTGTAAAAGAAGATACAAAGTAAGCAGAAATAATACGAGCTGATAAAAAGAACGACAAAAAATTTAGACAAGGAAAGATGGAAATCAAATACATAGTAATCTTAATCCTTGTTTGCGTTTACTTTAATGTAGATACATTTTATAGATGAAATCTTGGGTTGATGGGTGTCCTGCCGGATATCAGCGTCGTACTTGCACGATATTTCGGTAGCGTAGCTTGTTACCTTCATCAGGTGCGACCAGAGACTACTCCTCGAGGTTTTTTCTATTTTTTAATTTTTTATTTATTTGTTTATTATTATTATTATTATTATTATTTTTGCACTTTTCATTCTCTGCCCTGAGGGGACAGAGCGGGCTGTTTTACGACTTGCTATTTGCCCTTTTCAGCCATGGGTTTATACACTTTATTTTTAGAAAATTTTTACATTTCTCTTGTTACATGTGTAAGTTTTCTTTTTGTCATTAACAATTACAATGATATTTTGATATTTTATCATTTAAAATGATATTTTAACAATTTGAAAGGTGGCTACACTGAGCCACAGCGCCAGAGATTGCGCCAAAGAGTATTATTCAGCCGCCTCCACGTGGTTAACGACGGAAGATATGGAGCAGTTGATGGGTGCTATATTAAATTTGGGAGCACGAATGGAAACACAGTTTAGATCTGAATTAAAAACACAGATGGGAACAATGGAAACACAGTTTAGATCTGAATTAAAAACACAGATGGGAACAATGGAAACACGGTTAGACTCACTGGGATCACAAATAGGAAGAATTAAAACAGAGATAGGAACAATTAAAACAGAGATGGGAACAATGGAAACACGGTTAGACTCAGTGGGATCACAAATTGGAACAATTAGAACTGAGATGGGAACAATGGAAACACGGTTAGACTCACGAGTAGGGACATGTTTCAAAAATATGAAAGATGAATTAAATAAAGAAATCAGAGAAGAAGTACAACCGATTTTGAATTCTCACACTAATAGATTAATTGCAGTAGAGATTTGACAAAAGGAACAGGATAGAGAACAGGAAGAAAGAGATCGCGTGATAGTACAAAAATTTTCAGAGTTAAATTTACAACGTGCACACGATAAGGAGGAAATATTTGAGAGAATCGAGGAATCCGTACCAAATGACAGATTAAATAACCTAACACAACAATATGAACAGTTAACCACCAAATGTGTCAGTACTGAAACCCGAGTCGCGACACTTACAGAAGACGTAAATAAACAGAAAGAACAATTAGGTGACTTATCGGAAAGAGTTGAGGAGATTTCAGATAAAATGACAAGTCTTAGCTTAAATGGGGACAGAGATTCGGATGATACAGCTCCATTACCATTTGCAGAAACTGAAGAGTACCAGAACATAAATAAACATGTTGAAAATCAGGGAAAATTTAATGAACGCGTTAAAAGGGAAGTTGAGGCATTACGAAAGCAAGTCAAAGAAATTGAAGGCGAAATCGTAGGAAAAGACAGCAGAAGAAATTTAGAATCACAGATAGCAGAGGGCTTTGAAGAAAATAATTTATTTCATTTACGGGATGCAACAAGAGAGCGCCAGGCGCGCGAACTTGACAATAGTCGACATTCGGACTGGGACAGACGCGGTAGGTCTTTGTCGCCACGAGGCGAAAACTTTGAATATAAACACTTTTTGACTGTTCGGAAATTTAAGATCTTTCGTAATTCTAAGACTGACATACATCCATGTTCATGGTTAGATCAATTTATGTACGCACTTCCGTCAGATGTGCCACAAAGTCACAAACTGGAAATTATGTGCGGCTATTAAAGTCCTCAGGGGATTCACTACTCTAAGTGAATATGTGCCGTAGCGTGCATAGTGCCCCGAGCTGTAGTGGTGCTATTACCCTTTTAGTTTTCTGCACTGCTGCCTACTCTTTTACTATTCTTTGCATCTGTCAAACCAACTCTTCGACTATCAATCTATCTAGAGAATCGTTAAAGAATAACCGGATATGACTATTTTACCCAAAAGTGATTTCGGAAATTACCATTTGGACTTACTGTACCTTCAGCAGCATTCATTCGTAGTTTAAATGAAATCTTACCTGTTTATCTTCGTGACAATATTACTTCATATGTTGACGATATTCGTATTGCTAAACGTTCTTGGAGTGAGCAAAACAAAATTTTGGATTCATTATTACGTATTTTTGCAAGAGTTGGCATTACAGTGAACTTGGAAAAATCTGAATTTGGTCGTTCTCAGGTGAAATTTCTCGGTCACATTATTTCTACAGAAGGTATTCTTTCTGATCCAGAGAAACTAGACGCTATTCGTAATTATGCTGTTCCTACTACAAAACGTGATGTTCGTAGTTTCCTTGGTGTCTGTAATTTTCTTAGACGCTTTGTTAGATTGGACAATTTGGCCACACCTCGTTTTTGCGAACTATCTGGAAAGTTCTTTTTAAACGAAAATCGGTTGACAACTCTTTTTGGTTACTTTGTATTCCTGATGAGTGGGTTAATAAATTGATTTGGTACACACATTTCAGTTATGCACACTTTGGTCCCAGAAAATACTTTCATAAATTACGAGAAAATTGCTACTTCAGTACTATGGAAAAACGTATTCGATCTGTTCTTGCCAAATGAAAATTATGTCAAAAGGCTAAGCCGCCAACTATTTCTCACAGAGCACCGTTGTTTCCTATCATTCCAGCGAAATTAAAGGACATGGCTGCAGTCGATTTGTTCGGTCCAGTGGTTCGTTCTACTAATGGTTTTGCGTACATTATCGTAGCAGTGGAATTGACATCAAAATATGTGTGTTTTACACCTTTACGCAAAGCAACAGCTCGTTCAGTATCTAACGCTTTCATCAAACATTTTCTCAAAGAAGTGGGTCATGTTGATAAGGTTATATCAGATAATGGATCACAGTTTCGCTCTAAAATTTGGCTTCGTACTCTATGGCGTCGTAAGATTAAACCAATTTTCATTTCACTTTTTCACCCTCAATCTAACGCTTCAGAGAGATGGATGAAGGAAATCAATAAATTGTGTCGTCTTTATTGTCATCAGAATCACAGAACTTGGGATCAGTATCTTCATATTTTTCAAAACATTCTGAATGAACTCCCTAATGACTCAACTTCTTTACCGCCTATATTGATATTAAAAAATAAAGCACCGACAAATCGCATTTCTGAAATCGTTCCTTTTCCGCCTACACGGAAACTGCGGCATTCTGAAGTTGTGAACCTGGCTCTGCAAAATATTGCATCTGCGGCTGCTAGAAGAGAGAAATCAGCTAAACATCCTGGTCGTTTAAAAATTTTGTCAGTTGGTCAGAAGGCGTTAATTAAGTCTCATCGTTTGTCTCACAAAGGAAAGGGCTTGTGTCGCAAATTTTTTCTGCTTTATAACAGTCCATATAGAATTCGCAAAATTATTCATGATAACACTGTCGAAGTAGAAACTCTTAAATCTCGGCGCTCTAAGGGAGTACATCATATATCTAACGTTAAAATTTTTGTGGAATGACATACTTTCGGGAAACCAACAGTTATACGCAAACATGCAGAGAATACAAGGATACCGCGCTGTGTTTTGGCGGCGGCACATACTCAAAGCAACAGTCAAGTCTGCGCGCCGCACAAGGCAGTCGTTGACCGCAAACAATTACTTCCTACGTTACGCGCCTACAGCTGATCGAGCGCTCAGTGCGAATGCACTGACAGCCGTAAACAAATACACAGTCTAATTTCTCCGATTAAATTTAGTATAAAGCTATAGTGACTTGATGAATTATGTTATTAACGTACAGTATTTTTCAGGATACGGTTGTATAAAATATTTAAGAACTTCAGGTAAATTCTGTGCGTGTCCGACGTCAAGACGACTTGCTATCGAGAAAATTTCAGGAAGAATGTAATTTCGAAGAAGAAACTAATAAACTAAAAAGGTAACGATTAATTGAGTTTCTTTTTCAGGTAACATATTTCCACTTAGGTACGTACTTTAGACGTAATTTGCTGCTCGCGATTACGTGATTCAGACTTTGTGCTAAATTTCATGATCTATGAATTCACGTGTGAAGCGACGTGCTTGCGTACATTAACTGATTTTGACAATGATTGATTAATGAACAGAGTTGTTAATTATGTATATTATGCATCGCTTGGCTGCTATGCTTTTTCACTGATATCACATTATTTTTTTTTTGTGCCTGCTGTGCTTATTTATTTAAATTATAATTGTCACCTGATTAATTGTGCTGACTATGGTTATGTGTGTAACTTATACTTTGTGATTTATCTGTTTGCGCCTTCATGTTTACTTATTAAGATTACATATGAACATTTATTTGCTTATGCTGATATGATGCTAGTGACACGTTTATTATGTTAGATAACATATTTGCTGCCTTGCTTATGGATTGCATATTTACACATTTCTGTTTTGTTGTCATAACTACTCTTTAATTTGATATATAGAAATGCTGATATACTGTGTATGAACATAGAGTGTAGGTCACACTATTGTATTAATTATAGATTGTTCGCTTGGCAGAGCCTCGTTGTAAGAATTGTGCTGCATCCACTTGTTGACATTCTGTTCTCCACTGGTATATTTACTCGCTATTGCATGTTTTGCTTACGCTTAGTGCCTTGTATTTTTTTAAGATAAGAAAATGAACTGCTATAATTCGACGAACGTCATTAGTACAAGAAACTTCATAGAAGTTGCATGAGCTGGAGGTTTTATGAAAGCTGTATAAATTTATGCTAACAGGAAGGAAGCTAACGACATGACATACCAACACTAGGGTTAGACCATTGACAGTTATTACACTGCATTCTTCGTGAGCAATTGAAATAGCAAGTGACACTTGACACAAAAAATACTCCACATGTTTGCTTCTGTTTTGCCATGATTCTTGAAGTGGTGTACACACTGTGAAATATTATGATCATTCACACTCCGTAATCGTACTTAATTACTGAGAGTTATTCGAACTAAAGGCTGTTAGAGGTCATGTATGCATTTCTTTTGTTTAATGATGGACAAGGTAACCAAAATGTATTTTATAATTCATAATGAGTAGAAGATTTGGCTCAGGTGGACTACACAGAGGTTGTGTGTGGACATTGTGTCTTCGGATTGTATGGGATGATCAACTGAAGTTTGCACTTGGATTTTATCTGTACTTGTTCGAGGAATCTGACTAGAGGAAAGAGTTGTTATGGAGTGAAATGATATTGGTGCTAAGGTTTATATGTATCGACGTATTGAAGAGGTATTATTGAGGTATTGAGATTATGTGAAGTTGATGATTATTGGAGTTTTGGTGGACAAGAGGTAAGGTAAATGATATTGATGATAAGGTTTATATGTATCGACGTAAGAGGTATTATTCAAGTATTAAGATTATGTGATGCTAATGATTATTGGAGTTTTGGTGGATAAGAGGTAAAGTAAGTGAGGAGCATATTTTTTTGTTGGTTTATATGGAACAAGGAGGATGAAGATGGCAGACTAGAACACTAAAGTGGAAGGAAGATTGTCTACACACACTTTGTTAAATCAGTAAGCAGTACATACTTTTTTTTGGAGAGAGGAAGCATTTGCATATCTTGGCACACCGACAGTTGTTCAGCAACCGTACATTTTGATCTGGCTTGGCAAACATTGGTCTTGACATGATGACTATGACGTTGACTAACTATTATTGACTGTTATACATTGCTGCCACTACTACTTGATACACATGATGAACATCAAATTTTGACAGAATTGCATTTACACAGTTAACACTATTCAATTACACAGTAGTACTTAATGTGGATGAAAGATGAGTGAGTGTGTTTTGTGTGTTTTCCCTTCCTAATCCCAGATAAGTGGTACTGACTTATCTCCCAAATATTATTTTACGTATTTGATTGTAGTGGCTTGCACTGACACCCATAAATATTATAGGTTTACTGATATTTGTGCATTTGTAATAGTTAATATGACAATTATCTGATATCATTTGTGTGTTTCTTATAATTTGTATGTTTAGTGTAAGAGCATTGATAATAATTTTGTAAAAGCAATTGTGTGTGCATTCAAACTGTTGTTCACACCTGCACCTGTTCAACATTGATGTGTGACACTTAGAAATGTTTAATTTCTGCTGATGAACTGTCTGATTAGTGATGGTGAATATTATGGACTGTTACCTGCACTTTTTCAACATAATGGATGCCACTTAGAAATGTTTAATTTCTGCTGATGAACTGTGTGATTAGTGATAGTGAATATTATGGACTGTTACCTGCACTTTTTCTACATGATTGGTGCCACTAGGACATGTTTAATTTCCGCTTATAAACTCTGATGAACTGTGTGATTGGTGATAGTGAATATTATGGACTGTTACCTGCACTTTTTCAACATAATGGGTGCCACTTGGAAATGATTAATTTCTGCTGATGAACTGTGTGATTAGGATGGTGAATGTTGTGGACTGTTGCTTGCACATTTTCTACATGATTGGTGCCACTAGGACATGTTTAATTTCTGCTTATAAACTCTGATGAACAGTGTGATTAGTGATAGTGAATATTGTGGACTGCTGTCTGGACCTGCTCTTCATTGCTAAGTGCCACTGATGAACTGCTTCTACTGACATAATGTCACTTGTTGGTGTCTGCACCTGCTCAACATTGCTGGGTGCCACTGATGAACTGCTTCTACTGAAATAATGTCACTTGTTGGTGTCTGCACTTGTCAACATTACTGGGTGCCACTGATGGACTGCTTCTACTGACATAATGTCACTTGTTGCTGTCTGCACCTGCTCAACATTGCTGGGTGCCACTGATGGACTGCTTCTAATGAAATGTCACTTGTTGGTCTCTGCACCTGTTCAACATTGCTGGGTGCTACTGATGGAACTGCTTTTACTAAAATGATGTCACTTGTTGGTGTTTGCACCTGTTGACCATTGCTGGGTGCTACTGCTGGAACTATCAACTACTTGTTTTTTTTGAATAATTAAAAGCATTTTATGTGAACATTTGTATAAACTGATTTTTTCTGTATTGTGTAAACTATTATGTAAAGTCACATGTATGAAAGAATTTGTATTGCTTACTGTATTTTATATATTAGGTTTTTGAAAGGTCAGTGCAAAGCCAAAATTTTATCTAATTATGTGATATTTACGAATTAATATTATCTTTTATTTTTGTCTGTATTTTTTGGACGAATTTGGTGGTATTTTCACCACCAATGCTGGCAAAAATACCATCAAATTCTGGCCTGTGGAGGAAGGGCATATGAAAGGTGGCTACACTGAGCCACAGCGCCAGAGATTGCGCCAAAGAGTATTATTCAGCCGCCTCCACTGGCAGTGCTTGTCGAGAACTCGTAGTAGTCAGTGCTTGCTGAGATGTCGTAGTGAAAAGTACTTGTTGAGAAGTCGTGGTGGAGAGTGCTTATCGAGATGTGGTAGTAGTGAGTCGGTGTTGAGAAGTCGTAGTGGAGAGTGCTTGTTCCATGTTTTATGCAGTAGTTTGATGGGCTAGACAGCAGATGTTATTCGAATGGAGATATTGTAATGACCAGAGTGCTTTTCGTCAATATATATGAAGGTAAAATATTCCCTGTTTTTTCATTATTTCAGTGTCTTAAATAATGCGTCATTACAGGTTCAGTTGAAAGGGTACAGTACCGCCCGACATTGAAAATAGGTACAACATACTTCATTATTTTTGTCAGAACAACACATTTTTTTTGTAAAATAACTCAATTTCAATTAATACAGCGAAGCCGGATACCAGTGTGGGAAAGAATGACAATTTATTTATTTAATTGATCACATGTGCACTCCCACAAAGTAAATCCCTACATCCAGTTTGTGAGATCTGTGAAATGAATGAATGTATGGTCGTCTGCTAACCGCAGATAGTGAATGTGAATATATGATCATCTTTGAGTCGATCCTTCGGCCACCTTTGGTGGGACCAATTAGATGAAATTTACCAGAGCTTTGAGCGCCTGAAATGTGGCTGACCAATACGATAGCAAGGTGCTTCCCCCACCTCGACAGAGATGGGAGAGGACCTAGAGAACGGCCATGTTTCGGCACTCTGCCGCTGGATCTTGTGCTGTTAAGACCTGTTTTAGTTGTGCTTCGTAATGATGAACGAGTGGAGACATGGTATGCATGTGGAATGTTTAAGAGTAGTTTGAAATAATAATTTCTCTATTTCAGGAACTTTTGTGGGGAGAATTAAATGTCAGGCAGGTAATATTAAAGGGATTGTAGTAATCTTCGGAAGTGACCGACGGTAACAATGAAACCACGTGTAGCAATAAGTTGGAATACTTCCGTGTCCTTAAGTTAAGCTGAATTACTAGCGTGTGTACAATAAGTTGAAATATTTAAGAAATAGCGTGTGTACCATAAGTTGAAATATTTAAGAAATGGCGTGTGCAGGACTTGAAATTAGAGATGAGTACTTCCACGTGGTGAGTACTTGTGAGTCTCAATCTGTGTATGAGACAAAGGATAAAGAGAAGTACTCGTCCATGGTAGCAGTTGAGGACTCGCGTGTGTGATGTTCTTAATATTACTTTGCGTGATATGATTCCGTGTGACGCTTGATTAAAACTCTGAGAGAGAAGCAAGGTGAGTCGGCCGTCTATCCAGCAACGCCACTTGGCTTGCATTGCACAGGAAGACGTGCAAATGTCTCCAGAGTTCATAGTAGGAAAGTAGAATTACAAAGTGGGGCAGTGTCGTGTGAAACTGGGATAAATACTAATTGAAGTGGGAAAGCTGAAAGTGATAATGTTGTGACTATTCTCTGTGTAGTATTTCATGTTGTAGTGTGGTGTACGTCATGTAATTTGGGTATGTGTGGTTTGAATGGGAGAGTAGCGAGGTAGTTTCAAAAGATTAGTGTGTTATGCTTGTTCCTTCGGTACCGCTCGGTCTGGAGGAAAGTTTAGTGATGATGATTGTGAGAGTCGAAGCGTGAGGTATAATAAAAGATCCACCATCCTATCAAGAAAGTGCACTGTAGCGTTAAAAATAATTACGAGACCATAATATAGAGATTCACCATTGTAAAGCCATGCCCACTGGGCGGAATTTCTCACGTGTTATTGTTGTAGGTTATAGAATTTGTGTGTTTAGGTTAGAGAATTTATCGGAATAAATAAGATAGTAAAAAAAAAAAAAATATTGGTGACTTTTCCTTCGAATTGTATGTTGTAATAATGTCCCGAATTTATAATGTGTGCGCCATTCATATTCAGTGCGGTGGTCACGTGTCGATAAAAGCCGTTAAATAAAAGACAAAAAGAAAATGTGGTATTGCCAGTGCGTAGTGTCCAGTCAGAGTTCTGTAAATTACTGATAGTCAGATGCGTGTTTCCATTGCGTATTAATCATGTAGGAGGATAACTTGCAACTTAAGTGTGAGTACTAGAGTTCATGTTACTCGATAAATAGGAATGAATCCACTCGCTTGGCAGACCACTCATCTTGCAGGCCTGACTGCTTGATGCCACAGTATGAGCAAGGCATGTGGGTGCCTCTCACAGTCAACAAAGCATCTGGCTCGTGTTCTTGTATTAGAGTGTAATTCTGGTTTCCTTACGCAATTATAGTATTTATTTTTTTTTAATTACTTCAGTATAAATGATATTTAAAATTTCTTGTCTTATTGGAGAAGAAACGTGCCAGATGTGTACGTTGAATCACACTTCCACACACAGAACAGTTACACTTGTGCTTTGTTGTTGCGTTGGTTTTATAGCTGCTGGGGACTTAATTAATTAATTGTGTTAACGGAAATTTTCATTTCATTCTTTGTTGCTGTTCTATGCAGTCAGATTGCGTACAAAAACTAGTCAGGGCCAACCGTTTACGAGACCTCGTAATCGGACATACAGCGACTAAAATTTAAAAATTATTTGCATTTCATATTTATATAATTAATCCCCATGCAAATTACAATGATATTTTAACAATTTCAGTGAAATTTTAACAATTTTTTTGTTAATATTACATTACAGTTTCGTTTCCCTTCAATTAATTTTACAATGCAATCTGTTCTTTGACATTGATAGTTTATAATTACAGATATTTTATAATACAGGTAACTACACTCCTGGAAATTGAAATAAGAACACCGTGAATTCATTGTCCCAGGAAGGGGAAACTTTATTGACACATTCCTGGGGTCAGATACATCACATGATCACACTGACAGAACCACAGGCACATAGACACAGGCAACAGAGCATGCACAATGTCGGCACTAGTTTCCACGAGGCTCCTGTTTGATTTATGTCACCCCTGTTGACTGCGACTGCCCACTGCTTTCGTCTTTTTTGTTCATTGCGTGGAAATGCTAACATGCGAAATCCACCTTCGCCTTTATTGGAACAACCAAATGCAGCACAACCTGGCATCGTTTACGAACGTCTGCAGATCGAATTACAGATGTCAAAAACAATACTATACAATTACTAACGTGTTTACTTCAAACATGTAGGCCTACCGACTTCATCACAAAACGCTTCATTATTTCAACTCGTATTTAAGATCGCAAACGGTAATTACGTACTAAAAACTATATACAACTAAATCGAACACGCATGCACAACGTATAACAAGTCTCTCAATAATTCTAATACCTTTTAATCGTTTCCAAAAGTCCTGTGAACTTCAATTCAACTCAAAAGCACGGCGAACATAGGAAGCGCGATAGACGTTTGGCCCCATTTTTCTGCCAAAACTAATCAACCAATCACGGCCAACTTCACCTATGGCCACTCTCCCCCTATACAGGCTCTCTATCAGGGTACACTTACAAAGAGTATCGTAGAAAAACTGTACCGTTGTAGTCATGCAAAAATGCGGCGATTTATGTGACGTCCACAAGGAGAGATCAATGGCTATTGCGCCAAGGTTGGAAGCATTCCCGAAATGGCCAAGTCTGTAAACTATTCGTCTGCCGCCGTCTTTAATGTACACTGTGCACGGCAAAATGGCGCTCTCCGAAACCGGCGTCGAGGCAAGTGCAGTCCAACACAGGTCACAGGTGATAGGGATGAACCACTGCTCTGGAAGCGTGTACGAGCGAACAGACGTGCAACTGCCGAGGAACTGACCTCCAGGTGAACCGAGGGGCAGCAACAGTGTCTCCTCGACGACCGTTTCGTGAACATTGCTGCGTACTGGCCTGCTCCATAGGGCCCAGGTTCGTGCACCCGTACTGACTGTCGTTGATTGGCGACGAAGGTTGGAATTTGCACACGATTACTGCAACTGTATATTCACCGAGTGGTGACAGGTGGCCTTTTCACACGAATCACGTTTTATGCACTGTCTGACAGATCGCCGTTAGCATATAAAACTTGAAACATCTGAAAGCAAACATTCTGGAACAATCCTCGGAAGAGTCCAGGCCGAAGAACGCAGTATTATGATCTGGGAACGTTTTTGTAGTATTCCCCGGATAATCTCGTCATTCTGGAAAGGACAGTGGATCAACACGCATATGGATCTATGCCACCACTACATACAGATTATTGTTCCTTAGCATGATGGCGTCTACCAACAGGAGAGTTCATCGTGTCACACAGCTCGCACTGTAGTCTCGGTTGAAAGAGCAGCAGGATGAGTTTATCGTTCTGCCACGGCTACCAGACTCATCGGATTGCAATCGACGCGACTTTGGAGAAAAAACATTTCCTCCCTCAGTGAAAACTTAAAAAAAGACATAATTGGGCGGTTTCTTTTCTTCCAGAGACGTAGGTTTCTTAACTCTTACACTGGTTCGACATGAGTTTGTGCTGTAGTTTAGGGGGGGGGGGAGATTTAGCGCCACTAAAGCCCTGTGATTGGCTCAAGATGGGGTGAAGGCGGTGTCATGCACTTTACAGGAAACGGAATATTTTTATATGGGGAGGTGCGAAACACTCAGGTTGTGGACTCTGGTCTGGAAGGGATCTTTTGGTCTATGGTGTGGCATGTGTGGTTTGTCCTTGGGGCCTGTCCTGAGACTGACTTCACTTCCAAGAAGTCAGACTAGAGAGCCTGTGGGGAAGTTCTTACTGTACCGACAGTGAGACTTGAAACGTCTCGGACTACTGGTTTGCCGAGGGCACACTTACTCGTCTTTGGTTTACCAGTATTGACATTGATATTGTATAAGTGAGCCAAACTGGTCCTTGGAACGACCAGCGAATGGGTGTGTCACACACTGGAATCTACCACGATTTCAGGGCTCTGGTAGAGAGTAGATTGCGATCCGTCAGCCTGATCGCCTCACTGTGAGATTGTGCATTCCTTTCCTGGTCCTGATCGATTCACAGGTGCCACCTTATGCCTCGCCTCCGCCACACGCAGCTCGCCAACTGCAAGTTACATTGCTGCATGAGACAAACACGATAACGTACTGCTGCTCCGGCCTTGTCAGGGCGTACAGATCTCAAGCGCCACTTGCCCTCAGCTGCAGCAATACAAACTTCTGTAGATTATGAATCAAGGTCTGCTCAGTGTCAGATCAATTCAGATTGCGTCATCCACATTTTTAGGGCCAGAGTACTTGACTCACCTCTCCCACCCAGGGTCCTTGTCCATTGTTCTCTTAACCCAACTGTTAGTCGTTTACTGTATTCAATCAATAACCATAATATATGTCTGTGTTTCTTTAAAAAAATAAATGTTGTTAGTAAATTTTACTACATTCTCAATCATTTTATATAGTCAGCAGCACAGGTTAACTTTCATTGTGGCGTCCCTTGCCAGGATAACTTTCGACCTCACTGACTCCCTTCCTTCACGTGTCGCAGCAGTTCACGCTGCAAGACGTGGTTGTTCTCGCTTTTGTCTGGCGGACACATTAATGTGACTGGACAGTGCGATTGAGGACGCCGTGTGTAATAGATATTCTGAGCTGAAAACGTCGGAATACAAGAAGAAGAAAAAAAAAGTAAAGGCAGTAAGTTCGATACTGGCATTTGAAACAGTTTATAATGTAACACATACTCGTAAAAAATTCTGGTACAAGGAATGCAAGGTTTTTTAACATCCATAAAATGTAATTCTTCAGGCTTTCCCGGCGATCTAATGACATCTTGGGTTGTCGGGTGTTCTACCGGATATCAGTGTCGTACAAGCACGGTATTTCGGTAGCGTAACTCGTTACCTTCATCAGGTGCGACCTGAGACTACTCCTCGAGTGGACCTGGTCCAGTATTTACGCCTGTGGCCTTGCCCCTTCACCAGCCGCTCCCTCTGAAGAAGCAACGGGGACAGCTGAAGCGCCCCACAAATAGAAGAACTGAAGGCGTGGACATGGAGAACGATCCCCACACAGAGTTCCAGGCGCACCAGACCGAAAATGGAACGCGCAGGGTCGGGTCTGACGGGCGTGGACCGCAGAGGGAACATCTAGAACCGCAGCGGACCGAAAATGGAACGGCAACGCTCCAGCAGATCACAGGGGGAGTGCCTGGTACCACAGACAGGATTCCAAACGCACCAGACCGAAGATGGAACACCCAGGAGCGTGCCTGGCGGGCGCGGACCGCAAAGAGAACACGCAGGACTGTAGCAGACGGAAAAGGGAACGGCAGTGCTCCGGAAGATCGCAGCGAACGGGCGCGGACCGCAGAAGGAGCGCCTGGTGGAGGGAGAAGGCCACAGGCATAAATACTGGACCAGGTCCCCTCAAAACCGGCACGAGCCTGTGCAGGCGGCGCTCTGCTACTGCGGGAGAGTTACTGAGAGGAATGTACTGCGCGCGGGTGGCAAATTGCCGTGCTGCTGTTCTAACGGCAAGAAAAGCACATTGTCAAACCCTAGCGCGCAGTATGGTAAAAATGAGCAGCGTGGGACGAGATGTCGCGAGAGGCGGCAACTCGGCGACAGAAGAGGTAGTTTCCCCCGCCCCCACCCTGTACATCAAGTGCAGGGAGGTCGAGTGGGTGGAAATCTATGGTAAGATGGGGCAGAGCTGCGACAAGGAGGTTGTCGTTGAGTCCGTCGACGCCGACGCCACCATCAAGCTCCAGGCCGCGAACTGGGACGACTACAGGGCCCTGAAGGCCCTTGTGGCCGCTCACACAGTGGACGCCCCGGAAAGAGGTGCGATGGGTCAAAAGACTCGTCGCAAAGAAGTCACGAAGGCGCTCCTGAGGGGACTGCCTTGGATCCTCACGGAGCGAGCAGTGAAAGAAGGGCTGCGCCGCCAAGGTTTTGTTCAGGCAACCGTCAGGTTGCACAACAAAAGCAATAAGAAGAAACCGCCGCTATTTATTGTCGCCACAACAGCGGCAGACAACGGCGGGGACATCCTGGGAACCCGAAAGCTCTTGTGCTCTCACGTGCAGCCGGAGACCTTCCTTCCCCCCCCCCCCCCCTCCCCCACCTGGACACGACGCCACAGTGCTTCAAGTGCCAGGAGGAAGGGCATGTGGCAAAGCACTGCCGCAACGCCGCCAGGTGCGTCAAGTGCGGACGTCACCATGAGACCCGCACCTGTACCAGCACCAAAGACGTCCAACCGACGTGCGCCCGCTGCGGCGGTGAGCACGTCGCTAACTGGCGCGGATGCCAGGCCTTCAACGGCCGAAATCCCGCCACAGCACAGGAAACGCCGCTCCAGGGAAAGAGGAGACGCCGCAGAGGAAGAAGACGGCAACGTCCTGCAGCCGCTGCGAACAACGGAAGGGCAGAGGCAACAGCGAGAGGAGGAGGCAACGCCGCGGGAACAACGGCGGCAAGCGGAGGAGAGGCGACGACGGCCACCGCTCACGTGCGGCCGCCTTCCCCCGCCACCAGCGGCATTGGCGGGGGGGGGGGGGGGGGGGCGACGGCGCGACGCAGCGTGTGGGAAGACGGCGGCGACAGCTGGAGCTGGTCCCGACGTCGATTCGGCCCTCCAGGAGGCGGAAGCAAGATTCCGCATGGTTCTCCATGCAGAGATGGAGGCCGCCTGCCTCACTCTCCGTGAATACCTTCGCCGCAATACCAACAAGGAGACGCAGGCGCTGCAGACAGATGAGCAGCACAAAGACGACGGGCCGGCAACAGAAGCAGCACACCCCAGTCCCCAGTCGTGACCACACAAACGGCCTGGCCGAAGAAGATGACCATCAGTCGAGCCACACAGGCCTCGGTAGAAGGCAAGGGAGCACCGGCAGCACGTCAGGACTCAAGCGTCCAAACCAAGGAGTTCGTCAATCACTGGGCCGCCCTTGTGGACAACGAAATCCTGGACGTCACCAACCCAAACTTGGCCGACCGAGATGAACACCAAATGAGCTTCCTGCAAAGCAAGGAGCTTGTAAGAAGAAAGGCGGAAGCCAGAGACGAGCAGTTCAGAAGAAAGCAAGAGGAGCAAGAGGTGGAGCGTGACAGAGGACGCGAAGCCGCCCTTGCCCGCCGTGAACGCCAGCGCCAACGCTGGCAACACGGCAAATAAAGAGAAGGCAAGTCACAACAAGCAGTTCTGGCCGGGTTTTGCAGGTTTTCCTTGGCCGCTAAGGTAAATACCGGAACTGTCCCCAACAAACTCCTGCAAATAAATTCCCAATTGGGAGAACCCCCCCCCCCCTTATTTTGCACCCCAGCGAGAGAAATAAAGAGTGCCACAGCAGAATAAACTTTACCCCTTGGCTGATAAGAGCTAAACGCACGCTCTACAACAGCCCGCCCTTCTCCATCTGAGAAGGGAATGAAAAGTGCAAAACAAACACAAAAACCCTCAAAACCCCCTCCCAGACGAGCTGTGGGTGCCGACCGGAGCGGACCGAGAGCCGCACAGCAGCAGCAGCAGCAGCAGCCGTCGCGCGACCGCAGTGCCCGCACACCCACCCCACCACCACCACTCCACCTAGGGGGACACCGCAGCCGCCGCTGAACAAAGCGCCAGCCCACGCGGTGACCAGCCGTCTTCAACAACAGCGAGGAGCAACGAGAAGGCAGAACAGCGCCATCGCACCTCCCACACCGAGGTGCATTCCAAAAGAGCATTTTTGTCGTGTTTGTCGCAATTTTGTCGTGTCGGTCTGTCTGCTTAATCAGGCAGACAAGCAAAAGTGTCGTGTTCGTCTACCTAGCGCAAGCGGGTAGACAAGCAAAACTGTCGATACACCAGCGTCGCACGGCAGCCAGTGCTGCCTCCCCCCACCAGAGTAGGGTAATCTCCGTACCAGGGCCGGTGGCGCAGCCCGGCTACCCGCGTACGTGTAGAACAGGCCAAATCAGCCCACAGCTACCCTACGGTGACAACAAGTGGGACTGAGCTGGAACAGTCACTGGTGCGACTACACTCATTACACACGACCCCATCATGAACACTGAGGATCGAGGTGGGACCCCCCACTCCCCACCATCGCTCCCCCCCCCCCCCCCCCCCCGCGACACTGTTGGCGGAGCAGAAGCGGCCACACCAACGACTGACAACCGTACGGTGATGTACGTCGTGGAGAACCTTCCTCACGACATCACACAGAAATCCATGGCAGCAAAAATTAATTCCTTTGTAGAATACGCGGTCAGGTCACAATCAGGTCGCTGAACGTAACAAGAAATGGGAGGGCCTACATGAACTCCGCAAGTAGAGTGCGGGAGGAATGTTTCCAAAAGATCTTCCGTCATCATATAGTATCCTCAGTCACAGTGCGCCCTGAAAAAATACGCGAACCGAGACAGCCCATGCAAAGATCTCGGAAGCCACCCCTCAGCGCGGTCATCAAAAAAGTGCCGTTAGATGTTGAGGCAAGTGACGTAATTCAACAGCTGCCCGACCAGGGCCTAGATGTAGAGAGGGCTTGGCGAATCACTTCTAGGGAGAGGCAAGCTCCCACCAGAGCCATCAGAGTGATATCGCGAAATCAGGACACGATCGACAGCATCCTTACAAAAGGCGTGGTCATCGACTAGGCGAAAAAAGAAGTGGAGCCCTCCAAACTTCCTCCACCGCAGCCAGCGCAATGCGGGCAGTGCCTGGGCTTTGATCACTCCACGGCGAACTGCAAGGCCCGGCCAAAGTGTCCGCAATGCGGAGGAAATCACAAACTTAGCCGGTGCGACATTAAAAACCCGGAGAAGTGCTCAAACTGTGAAGGTGACCACTCGGCCTCGCGGTACCAACATGGCCGACCACCAACAATAGTTAAATCTCCTCTTCGCCAACGCGAGGGGAGTTAAAGACAGGAGGACACTACTCACGCATACACTATTGCGCAACAACATACACGTAGCCGGCATCGCCGAAACGTGGCTGTCTGATGGGAAGCAGTGCAATATACCTAAGTTCAACTGTTTCCGCAAGGACAGAGACGGTAGAGGCGGCGTCGCGCTGTGTGTGCGCAACACAATACCGGCAACGGAAATCCCTTCCCCCGCACAGCTTGGGGACACAGAGATCGTCATGGCCAAACTAAAGGGCCACAATGCAAGGCCCATAACAATTGCATGTTTGTACAACCCTCCAAATAACCCCCTCCCGATCCACGCGATACGACTCCTTATGACGAAAGACAGATTCATCCTACTAGCTGACTTGAATGCGCGACACGAGAGACTTGGTGACCACAGCACAAATCACAGCGGACAAATCCTCTTCGACCTTCTGACGACGGAACCTGTAGACCGCCTCCCCATCTACCAACCCACTTTTGTAGGCCACCGAGGAACGTCAGCGTCCAATCACATCCTATACAGCCCTACCATGAGTGGCTCGATAGCCAGTGCGGAAGTCGGCAACTCAGTAACAAGTCACCACCTCCCCATCCTCTTTTCCACAATTTCAATAGCCCCACCGAATCCTCCACCAATCAGACGAACCATACGACAGTACTCCAACGCCGACTGGAATAAGTACAAAGACGTACTCTAACAAGAATTATCCATCCTCATGACCGTGACAGACCCCACGACCTCGAACTTGTCACAACCAAAATAGAATCATCCTTTAAACAGGCAATAGAAGAAACAATACCGCAAATTACCATAGACAACTGGAAACCTACTATCCCCCGAGAAGCTCTTGACCTAATACAACGGAAAAGACGACTACAAAGAGAGATGAGACGTACCAACAACCCGAACTTACGACAAACTTGGAACCGACTGAACAATCGCGTCAAACAAATCATCTCGACACATCGACGAAGGCAATGGGAAGAAACATGCGAGAGACTTAACTACAGAAACGGAGGACAATTTTGGAAACGATTTAAAACACTGACGGGACAAAGAGCAACAACTACCAGCACACTAATCACAAACAACGAGCCAACGACAGACCCACAACAACAAGCCGACATCTACAAAGACGTGTTAGAAGAAGTATACTCCTTCCCACATGACAACAACTTCGACGAGGTTTTCAGACGAACAGTAGAGCTCCGACTCCCACGACTACTTAACACACACACAGTAGAGACAGAAAACGAAAACTCCTTAACTAAACCGATAACTGACAAAGAAATAATGGACGCGACACTAACGGGACGGAACTCAGCGCCAGGCCTAAACGACATACGACGAATCCACCTACAAAAGGCACCTCTCCTTACACTCATCCCTATACTATCCCTCATATTCAATTACTGCATCAGCACAGAGACCATCCCAACTGCCTGGAAAACGAGCAAGACAATCATGATCCCTAAACCAGACAAACCAAGAACAGACCCACGATCCTACAGACCCATCTCTCTTCTAGACGTACTGGGAAAAACCTATGAAACAATCATCA
The DNA here is from genome assembly GCF_021461395.2 of Schistocerca americana. Taxonomy (NCBI): domain Eukaryota; kingdom Metazoa; phylum Arthropoda; class Insecta; order Orthoptera; family Acrididae; genus Schistocerca; species Schistocerca americana. The sequence goes on from NC_060127.1 coordinate 203,642,415, forward strand.
CAGACAGACTCAGGACATACGTAGAACAGAAAGAACTCCTTCCCCTGATCCAAGCCGGCTTCCGCAGTAAGCACACCACCAACGATCCACTGTTCAAACTTGTGAACGGAGTTACGCAGGGCTTTAACAATGGACACTGCACCCTCGCAGTATTCCTGGATATTGAAAGGGCGTTTGACAAGCTATGGCATGACGGACTCTTCTTCAAGCTGTGCGAAATAGCGATCCCTATCAAAATGGTGCGGCTCGTAAAAGCATATCTAACCGACCGCGTATGCAGGATACATGTATCCAACACCTCATCCCAACCTTTCACCCCACAAGCAGGAGTGCCCCAGGGCGGCATCCTGTCTCCGCTGCTGTACGCGCTGTACACAGCAGATATACCGACCACCCAATCCCCAGACGAAACAATAGCCCTCTACGCAGACGACACCGCTTACTCGTGTACATCACTCAGGACAACAACTATACAAAGAAAGACGGACGCATACCTAAAACGACTCGAAGACTGGATGAAAAAGTGGAGAATCAGACCAAATCCACCAAAGACACAAACTGTACTCTTTAGACACAGAAACTTGACCAAAAAGAGACAACAAAACGACAACGACATACAATTAACACTCTGGAACACGCCACTCAGACTTCTCAACACGGCCAGGTACCTTGGCGTGTTCCTAGACAAACTTATGAACTGGCTTACCCACCTGAACTACCTCACCGACAAGACCAGAAAACGCCAAAGACTGATACGACAAGTACAAGGACGCCTCCGTGGCTGCAGCATGGAAACAGCCATATACACTTACAAAACTTTTATCAGACCTGTCCTCGAATACGCCAGCGCCCCGCTGGGAGGAATTCCGCACACGGTAGCAGACAGACTTTACAGTACGGAACGACGACTGCTCCGCAACCTCGCGAGACTCCCGGCAAGGACGCACAGCAACAACGTATACGAAATAGTTAACGTGGAACCACTCCAGACGGGACTGACAAAACTGCGCGCGAACTACGGACAACGAATACTAACGCAAAGACCTGACATGGAAAGCCTAATTACAACAAGACCTCATACTCAACGACTCCCCAAGCACAAGTATATCTGCCCAGCGTGTACGGTAGCTCAAAACACATCAAACCACTTCCCAGATTTAGCCCCCACTATGGAACCGCTGACAACCCATACCACTACCCCTCCCCACCTAGACGTCAGACAATAAATCACAGACAGACATTAACACGGAAACCAACACCCAACCACCAATCACATCACACTCTCACTCTCTCTCTCTCTCTCTCTCTCTCACACACACACACACACCACACACACACACACACACACACACACACGCGCGCGCGCGCGCACGCACACACACACACACACACACACACACAACAACAACAACGACGACAACACACGCACACTTAAACAAGCCGGCACAGTCTACAACTACTCAAACTTGTTCTGCCACTGATAAATATGAAAATAGAAAATAGCCATAATTGTACAACAAAAATTAGTAACAATAGTAACATCATTATACGTTACCCTCAGACTCACTTCAAAAACCTCTTCTCATTTGCTCTCCTCCCCTCTGCTCCACAATCGAACACAGTGTTAATTTAAGAAATATTACATACAAAGTACACACAGTAACACTATACATTCCAACGTAAGTAACCATAATTATATATTACCATATGTTAATGTTTATCTCTTCAACTCTCACTTAAAAAACCTCTCCTCATCTCTTCTCCTCTCACACACTCTATTGTTGCACATATTGATAAAATAAGACATATTCCCTGGTAATTACGTACAGCAACACAATACACAACAATGTGAACAATCATATATTATCATATGTCAATGCTTACATCTTTATCTCTCACTGTCTCCCCAAATCTCTCCTTTTATCTTCTCTCCTACTATATTCTATTATTATAAACGTTGTTAATTCTATTACTATATACACTGTTAAACTAAAATATAACCTTGTAAATTATGTATCGTTGTTAAATTCTATTACTATATACTTGTTAAACTAAAATATAACCTTGTAAATTATATATCATAATACTAAATGTTTATTGTCAATGACCACATCAAAAGTGCAAAAAATGTATAAAGCACCTTTCTGCAAGCACTTTAATTTGTATTAAAAAGGAAATAAAATTGTAAATCCTGCCTTTGGCTAAAAAGTGCAACGCAAGCACTAGAATAGCCCGCCCTCCCCCCTAAGGGAAGGGAATGACATGTGCTTAAAAGAAAAAAAACCTTCATTCGTACAGTTCTGGGAGGTATGCGTGCACCGATCGCAAAAAGACTGTTCAACACGGAATGCAGACTCCTACGAAGTATCGCAAGGCTACCGTATATGACACCTAGCAACGAAGTATGTGAGACAACCAGAATGGAGCCACTACAAACCAGGTTAGCCAAAATGAGAGCCAGATACGGAAATCACATCTTAAACAAAAGACCGGACGTGGAGCACATTATCACAGTCAACCACAGAACAAACAGGAAACCTAAATTCAAATACACAACACCCTCCCACACTATCACTCATAACACAGCAATGGCGTACCCCGACCTCGCCCCAATCCTATCACCACTAACAACAAATACCACCATCCTCCTACACCTAGACGAAAGAACTCAAGAATAAAACACAACCAAGCACACAAGAACATGGCCCACAAAACAACCACCAAAACATACCTAACCCAACTCCCTCTACTCCCCCTCCCTCGCTCTGCGCACTACATAACAATATGTAAAATAAATGCATGTGTATAGTAGCATAAGTACACTCCTGGAAATGGAAAAAAGAACACGTTGACACCGTTGTGTCAGACCCACCATACTTGCTCCGGACACTGCGAGAGGGCTGTACAAGCAATGATCACACGCACGGCACAGCGGACACACCAGGAACCGCGGTGTTGGCCGTCGAATGGCGCTAGCTGCGCAGCATTTGTGCACCGCCGCCGTCAGTGTCAGCCAGTTTGCCGTGGCATACGGAGCTCCATCGCAGTCTTTAACACTGGTAGCATGCCGCGACAGCGTGGACGTGAACCGTATGTGCAGTTGACGGACTTTGAGCGAGGGTGTATAGTGGGCATGCGGGAGGCCGGGTGGACGTACCGCCGAATTGCTCAAAACGTGGGGCGTGAGGTCTCCACAGTACATCGATGTTGTCGCCAGTGGTCGGCGGAAGGTGCACGTGCCCGTCGACCTGGGACCGGACCGCAGCGACGCACGGATGCACGCCAAGACCGTAGGATCCTACGCAGTGCCGTAGGGGACCGCACCGCCACTTCCCAGCAAATTAGGGACACTGTTGCTCCTGGGGTATCGGCGAAGACCATTCGCAACCGTCTCCATGAAGCTGGGCTACGGTCCCGCACACCGTTAGGCCGTCTTCCGCTCACGCCCCAACATCGTGCAGCTCGCCTCCAGTGGTGTCGCGACAGGCGTGAATGGAGGGACGAATGGAGACGTGTCGTCTTCAGCGATGAGAGTCGCTTCTGCCTTGGTGCCAATGATGGTCGTATGCGTGTTTGGCGCCGTGCAGGTGAGCGCCACAATCAGGACTGCATACGACCGAGGCACACAGGGCCAACACCCGGCATCATGGTGTGGGGAGCGATCTCCTACACTGGCCGTACACCACTGGTGATCGTCGAGGGGACACTGAATAGTGCACGGTACATCCAAACCGTCATCGAACCCATCGTTCTACCATTCCTAGACCGGCAAGGGAACTTGCTGTTCCAACAGGACAATGCACGTCCGCATGTATCCCGTGCCACCCAACGTGCTCTAGAAGGTGTAAGTCAACTACCCTGGCCAGCAAGATCTCCGGATCTGTCCCCCATTGAGCATGTTTGGGACTGGATGAAGCGTCGTCTCACGCGGTCTGCACGTCCAGCACGAACGCTGGTCCAACTGAGGCGCCAGGTGGAAATGGCATGGCAAGCCGTTCCACAGGACTACATCCAGCATCTCTACGATCGTCTCCATGGGAGAATAGCAGCCTGCATTGCTGCGAAAGGTGGATATACACTGTACTAGTGCCGACATTGTGCATGCTCTGTTGCCTGTGTCTATGTGCCTGTGGTTCTGTCAGTGTGATCATGTGATGTATCTGACCCCAGGAATGTGTCAATAAAGTTTCCCCTTCCTGGGACAATGAATTCACGGTGTTCTTATTTCAATTTCCAGCTTTTCTCCAGTGTCCGGAGCAAGTATGGTGGGTCTGACACACCGGTGTCAATGTGTTCTTTTTTCCATTTCCAGGAGTGTATTTTTTGTTGGCTTCATTTGTGTCGTGGATGAAACGAATTGGTCGATTACGTCTGTAAGAAGCTTACGTTATGTATGTTTAAATAAAGGTAACAGTAGCAGAAAGGAATACACAACATACTGCATTGTGGAGGTGTAAATTGGATACAATTTTATGTTCGCATTCGGGAGGACGACGGTTCAATCCCGTCTCCGGCCACCCTGATTTAGGTTTTCCGTGATTTCCCTAAATCGTTCCAGGCAAATGCCGGGAAGGTTCCTTTGAAAGGGCACGGCCGATTTCCTTCCCAATCCTTCCCTAACCCGAGCTTGCGCTCCGTCTCTAATGACCTCGTTGTCGACGGGACGTTAAACACTAACCACCACCACCACCACAATTTGATGTTTTAACTGAAAAAAAAAATTGGCGCGAACGCTACACGAGCATCGGCGAGGCTGCATATCCGTTTTCCACGGCATTGGCCAGTCTGATTGAGCTAATGGGATAGCAGCGCCGCAGCGCAGCGTTCATGCTACCTGTTCTTGGCCAAGTTGCACGCAGTTACAGCCTTGTTTCTTAAACCGCTTTTCTATTCACGTGGTTCAAATGGCTCTGAGCACTATGGGACTTAACAGCTATGGTCATCAGTCACCTAGAACTTAGAACTACTTAAACCTAACTAACCGAAGGACAGCACACAACACCCAGTCATCACCAGGCAGAGAAAATCCCTGACCCCGCCGGGAATCGAACCCGGGAACCCGGGCGTGCGAAGCGAGAACGCTACCGCACGACCACGAGCTGCGGACTTTCTATTAAACCTACAGGCAGAACTAGATTTCGCTAGACAGATTTTTATTTTGGAATGGGATGAGGAACCGCCTGGCGAACGACAAGTGCGGCCTTTTTGTTCACCCTTTATCGAAACGTTCTCCTTCTAATATGTTGTAAATTAAGTTCCCTCACCGCCCTAATCTGCTTGTATGTGAAAGCTAACTCAGGAAATACCCTAGGAACTTCGATAATGTTTTCGTTAATAGGTACACTGACTTATGAGGAAGGTTAGTGTACGCATATGAAGATTTGGTCCAAACTGGCTGACGGGGGACGATTTACAGCCCTCACGTCGGGTTATTTTGTCTGTACGTGGAGCCTACTGTCACGAAGCACTGTACGGACGTGGACAGTCGCGGCGCACTGGCGCGACCGACCCGCGGACAAACGATGGGGCGCGGAGCCTGTGATGCAAGGCTGGTACTGCAAGCGGGATGCGGTCGGGCAGCAGTTGCCTCACGCCTTTAGGGGCTGCAGTGGTGTGCGCTGCTTAAATCGTTTAACCCATTACTTGCCGAAACGTTATTATCTTACTTGTTGAAACCTTTATTTTACATTAATATGACATCTTCGGCGGCAAATGAAAGAAAAAAGCTAGTAAACTTGTGCTCTAAAATGCATAATTAAGAGCTGTGACCAGTTCTTCATCTTCCACACAGTGAAAGAGATCTCTACTACTGGTGTAAGTAGGCTGTTTAGGTTTTTATATTGGGAGCGCCACGAAGCGCTCTGTACGAAAATCACTGGCTGTGCTGTGTGCAGTCTGTGGCTGGTTGGCATTGTTGGAATATTCGCTATTGTAGTGTTGGGCAGTTGGATGCGAATAGCGCGCAGCGTTGCGCAGTTGGAGGTGAGCCGCCAGCAGTGGTGGATGTGGGGAGTGAGATGGCAGTGTTTTGAGAGCGGACGATTTGGACGTGTGTCCGTCAGGAAAAGGAAATTTGTAAGATTGGATGTCATGAACTGGTTATATATATATATATATATATATAATGACTTTTGAACACATTGTATGTTCTCTATCAAAATCTTTCATTTGCCAAGTATGCCCATCAGTAGTTAGTACCTTCAGTAGTTAGAATCTTTTATGCAGCTGGCAGTATTGGCGCTCGATGTATTGCAGTAGTTTGAGTAACGAAGATTTTTGTGAGGTAAGTGATTCATGAAAGGTATAGGTTATTGTTAGTCAGGGCCATTCTTTTGTAGGGATTATTGAAAGTCAGATTGCGTTGCTCTAAAAAAAAAAAAAAATATTATGTCAGTTTAGTGATGATCAGAATAAGTAAAGAGAGAAATGTCTGAGTACGTTCAGTTTTGCTCAGCTGTTTGAAAATCAAATAACGTAATAGGCTTACCAGCACACTACTTGAAAATTTCTCTAAGGGGATGTTTCACTGGAAACCCTTCGGTTTCCATATTTAGAGAGGCAACAGCGCAGACCAAAAGAACAGTACCTCCAGATAACACGGGCTCTAAAATGCATTGTATTGTATTGTGTTGTATGTTAACCGGGGACCTGGAAACGACGGAGAGGCTCCATCCCCGCCGCAGCCGTAGTGGTCCACAACTCCACGACGACTACCGCAGTCCACTTCACCCCTCCGCCGCCCCACACCGAACCCAGGGTTATTGTGCGGTTCGGCCCCCGGTGAAACCCCCCAGGGAACGTCTCACACCAGGCGAGTGTACCCCATAGGTTTGCGTGGTAGAGTAATGGTGGTGTACGCGTACGTGGAGAACTTGTTTGCCCAGCAATCACCGACACAATGTAACTGAGGGGGAATAGGGGGAACCAGCCCGCATTGGCCGAGGCAGATGGAAAACCGCCTAAAAACCATCCACAGACTGGCCGGCTCACCGGACCTCGACACAAGTCCGCCGGGCGGATTCGTGCCGGGGACCAGGCGCTCCTTCCCAGTCCGGAAAGCCGTGCGTCAGACCGCACGGCCAACCGGGCGGGCTCTAAAATGAGAGAAAAAATGTATTTCACACTATCGAAGATGGATAAGTCCTCATAGCTCTTAAAGTATGCATATTACAACCGATATATACTGGACTTTTTTTCTTTTTGCTTCAAATGAGCGATCCTGTCATATCCCTGAATTGTGATCATTGCCCTCGGGAACTTATCACTCAATATTTAGACAGAAATAAACACTCTGAAACAGTAGACCACCCGCTTGTGCTTGGTAACGGCATCATTCCTTAGCTTCAGACAGTAAATTGTCTGCTTTGAAGTGCGTTTACACCTGTACTACGTTACGTGTGCAATAGGCGCGCAAGCAGCCGCTGCATCGAGACGCAAGGAGGCGCGTGGCCCGGTGCAAAGTCGCGCACGCCTCTGAACTGTGCGCACGGCGGGCGCAGGTGTCTCCCACAGCAACACACGGGGAGACACGGGGCAAGCACAGTTGCACGACTACCCGCAATCCGGACAACACCTTCCGGCTGCTCTAGAAAAACGTGTTCGGAAATTTTTTTTAAAAAATGTATGTAACACCATAGCTTAGTCATTACATACGTTTTGTTGATTCATTTAGCTTTGTATTTTGTTCAACATTCCATAGTTGAACTTCTGTAATTAACGTACAATTAATTCGATACTGTAATGAAGAGTAATCTCTGTGATATGGACAATATGAGTAAATAATATGTTTTGTCTTTCTCACATAATCTCTTTGGTTATCTTTGAGGATGAATAATTTGGTTTAAATAATTTTTTATAGAACTGCCAAAATATGCAAATGTTCTGCTTTATTTAAAATGTTTGTTTGCTGTTATGTAAATTGCTGACCTTCACTTAGGGTTCTTAGTTATTTCATATATAAAAGGTGTTGTGGTTCCCTCGGGAACGGAACTGTGTAGCGCGCGCAAACTGTGGTTAGTCTAGGTAGAAAAGGTGGAACCGAGAGTCAGTCGGCGACGAGCTAACAAACTGTGAACTGCCCACGTAAAAGTTGTATATTGTGTTGGTTCCGAGAGAGGCTTTTCCTGACGCATTCCAATACCTCGGATGGATGGATGAAGAGCTGGAAATTTTCTGAAATTGGTATCTATCATCGCCACCAAGAAAAAACATGTGATCGCCACCACATTGCGTAATCACTGTAACGGAACACTATAACAATGTACAGTGAAGGATCAGCTTATTGGATGTGTTAGTGTGCTCAAATATAAGGTAATTTATAACTGAATTTATGTACCTACCTTGATTTTTTTCCTTATCATAACACCTCTCAGGTTCCTCTCCGTTTGAACTAAGGTGATTACCGAGTGTCCTTACTGAAAGAACATTGAAGCCCAGTGTTTTGCTAAATAATGCCTCTTGAACATAGGAAAAACAAAGTTAAAGTTAATGTAGCAAGAGAGTGAGTTAAAGTAAATGATGCTTGCTGAAAATAATTTTCCAATTAAAACTCCTTATTAATATGTTGTTGCCAACTTTAAAATTAAAATTTCTTAAGACTGAGGCTTATAAAGTTTTGCTTAGTAAATGATCACATTGCTGCCTGTTGTAAATCACAGAAGGTGAGTCAGTATCTTACAAATATGTTAACTTTGTGTCTCACTGTAGCAAAAGTGGAAAACTGCAGTTGTGGAAAGTTATATACTCATGCTTGCTAAGGACTTGTTTCTTTTGGATATTGAAAGTGTATTGATAGTGTAATAGGATCCACAGTTTATCCTTTATGTTCATGATAAATAACAATTAATAGAAAGACCACTATTTATGAAAACAATAATTTCTTTATTCAGAAGGCACTGAGAAGTAACCTGTTAGTGAATTCCAATTAACTTTCATTCTAAATAGAAGAGTATTTAGTTGAGAGAGACTTAACGTGTGATCAGTTCATAATTTTGCAGTGAACTACATTTACAATTTTATGTCTGCTAGGAAAACGTGTGAAAAGTAATACTGAACCTATGTCCAATTTATGATTCTACTGTGAATATTAATAGTAATGTTATAAAGACCATTCAGTTTGAATAAGCCCTGAAAGTAATAGTGTGTATGCAAATAATTTGTTCTAGTCCGTAAACTCCAACCTTCACGTGAACATACTGTATTCAGGTGCCAGAGTTTATTGCACTCTCGTGTGGCAAAGTACAGGTTGTGTTTGTCCGTTTAAAGTTATTCATACTTATTTTTTGAACAAGAATGTCAATCATTGTCTTGCCTAATTAGGCTGGCGACCGTTTTCTTTATTCTTTGAACTGTGTAGATAGGTAAAATATTGTTTGTTACTGTTTAAATATTTACGTAATTCTGACTTTCATTTCCGATAAGCCACCTCCGTTAGGTACAACACCGTCAACACAACTAAAATCCTCTCAGAGGGTAACACTGCTCTGCTTCTTCATACTATAATTACTTGAATAAGAATAATTTCATTATACGAACTGCCTTCAGCTTTGAGGTTATGGTATAGTAGTAGCAGACAGTAGTGTTATATGTAGAACCAAATATTGTTTTCTTTCAGATACGTTTCGGGTGCAGCCAAACACTGAACAAAATTCCACCAATGTAATATAGAAAATTTATCGTTGAAAATACAATTAAGGTAAACAGATTATTTTTTTCTGAAGTCATCTCTAAATGTATGGCTGCACCAGTCAGCTGGTCGAGTGTCGGTTCCAACATAACGCCAGGGGCGACCTGTGGTCTAAATTAGAAGCAGTGAACGCGTGTGCAGCAGAGCCCGTGTCTGCACTGGAGACACGACGGCGCCTCTCCTCTCACCTACCGCTAGCGACTGCTCGGCCCCAAGACGTATGTGACGGCATTTCAGGACAGCGAGAGCCAACGGGATTCGTTCGTTTCGGATGAGCTCGAAGTACGATCTGGCGGAGACATCTTTTTCTTCGGCTTTCTGTGGGCTCGACGAGAACGATGGATGGAAACCGTTCGAGAACTAGAAGAACAGCACGATCCCTTTTAAGAAAACGAAATGACGGCAATAAGAGCGTCCACAAAGAAACACCGATACATCCAAACGAGATTGCCTCCCATATAATGTCAACTTCTAAAACTCCGCGAGACAGACCTCACACCACTCAGATAAAGCATGAGCTCACAACATTAAAATCTCTTTCCGTTGACCAAACGGAATTTTCCCGTCCGTTCTCGGCAGAAGACAAAAGGCTTCAAATGGCTCTGAGCACTATGGGACTTAACTTCTGAGTTCATCAGTCCCCTAGAACTTAGAACTACTTAAACCTAACTAACCTAAGGACATCACACACATCCGCGCCCGAGGCAGGATTCGAACCTGCGACCGTAGCGGTCGCGCGGTTCCAGACTGAAGCGCCCAAAACCGCTCGGCCACTTCGGCAGCCATTCCCTTATACAGCTGATGCTTTTTCATATCCGAAACTCCGAACACATTTAATGTGAGGATATTGCCGCGTGTTTCACCTGTAGAACTTTAAGCTGCGCTCTTAGGTTCTTGCCTAACCATAACCACTCCTTCAGAAATCGCGACATATTCCGAATAAAAGGGCAAATATTTCTGACAACCACCACTAGAAATATGATTCATGATAGTTTCACTAGCAGTAATTTAGGCTGCCCTGTTAGGTTCCTGGCCGTGCGGTTCCAGGCTCTACAATCTGGAACCGAGCGACCGCTAAGGTCGCAGGATCGAATCCTGCCTCGGGCATGGATGTGTGTGATGTCCTTAGGTTAGTTAGCTTTAATTACTTCTAAGTTCTAGCCGACTGATGACCTCAGAAGTTAAGTCGCATTGTGCTCAGAGCCATTTGAACCATTTGTTAGGTTCCTGCCTCGCAAATTGCGACGTATTCGGAATAAACAGCAAACTATTGGTAACAAGTTACACTGAAGCGCCAAAGAAACTGGTGTAGGCATACGTATTCAGATACAGAGATATGTAAACAGGGAGAATGTTAATGCTGTTAAAAGTAATGCAGTTGTGAAATGATTGCCTACATTGATTCCCCTATAGGTTTCGGGATTTAGAAGTTCAGTTCTGATTTGAGTATTGCTAGGGAAGCCAACCCTACAGCTGCTAGGTGCAAGCTTTAATTAATTACCTTGTTCAACAGTCACCGGGAAAGACAACAGATCGCAGACTTAGGCTGGATCGCTACTTTAATTTTTTGCGACAATATCATCAAGACGTTTTATTGAACTACTGAGTTAGTATTCGGACGATGTTGTAGATCAGAATTTAGTGTGATCGAATTGTTAAACTTGTTTAGCAGAGCACCACCTCAAATTTATATTGTTCCACGAGAGAAAGTGGGGCACGTCAAAATAATTGATTTCAGTTTATTTTCGGTCGTAGCGCTGGAGAGATTTTTGCTACGATCGTGTGTATGTGGAGGAATTGGTTAATTGACGCTGCAATATCGTGGATAAAGTTTATTAGTGATCACATTGTGTAGGAAGTAACGGGCTAGCGTGCTCTTGAAAAGTTACGCTCTAATTTTGATGAAACCCTGTTCCATATTTGGAGAAGTTGATGTTTGAAAGTGTTGGTTAGCCATTGGACTGGACTTAATAGTGCCATTCGTGGTATTCCTGGTGCTCGAAACACTAGAGGTACCTGTCGTCTGCGTTGGTGCAAGTAGCACTGACGCACGCTCTGGGGTAACTGAGCGGTTGCCGTATTTGTGAGAGTTTGGACGCCCACTCTAAGGGAGTTAAGAGTTTGGCGGTGTGTGTTGGTGCATATTTTGAGTACGGATTACAGGGTTAGTGTTATAAAGCCAGGAACCAGGGTCTGCACGACTGACGTGAAAGAGGACACGGCTATTGTGGCCTACAAATTTTGTGACCCAAATCTTTCAATATGGACTACGTATCCTATCGGAACCAACTAATATTATTCAACGATATTCAACTCCATTGCTTGGTATGGTGACGAATGGAAAATTTAATTTAGCGACTGTTAAAGGGAACGCGATTCCCAACACCTGAAGTGGATGATCCTTGATTGCTGTGTTACAGTTAGTACAAACGTGGACGTGGCACGTAGTATTATTGTTTTTGTTTGTGTTTTTGTTTTGTCTGTCCTATCCCGATCTGTGTGAGGCTTAGGTTTTTTGAATGTCGCTCGTTCACATGAAAGTTGTACGTGAGATACCAATTCGATTCCAACAGAAAAAAGTCAAACTTAATTCTGAGTTCAGAGTCTAATTTTGCAGTGGAAAGGATTGAATCCCCACTGAAATGAAAGATAAGTAAGTGGCGTAAATAATAAATAGCCACGTTGAAGCAAAGTAGTTAAAAGTCAGTCATGCAAAGATAGGTCTGTTATTCTGGGTTTCAAAGAGCTAGACTCAAAGAATTACTGTCTTATTGAGATTTTGCTACGATTTAAAATCAGTAATTAGAGAAAAAGGATCTAATTAGATTTCATTTAAGAAAAGGCAAAGGTATTAATTTCATTATTCACTTAATGCTTATTTCAAGGATTTAAAGATAAAGAAATACGGAAATGGGACAATAGCAAATAACGTTTACAGATCGTAAGAGGGTTTATCGTATCCCAGAGACAGCTATCGCTATATCGCTGATTTGCAATGAAATTATAATTTTGGTTGCTATGTTCAGAATTATCGTAATAAGAAACAGTTTATAAAATTTAACTAAACAAGAGTGTACTAAATGGAAATTTACTGTAAGTAAGTGAAACGTTGGTCACGGTAAACATTTATTACGCGTTTTTAGGTGATTTTGTTTTATAACAGTGAGTGAAAGATTTTCGGGTGGTAAACAATAACGATCGTTAGTGCGAATAAAGTAAATAACCAGCGATAGTTATAGTCATTTCGAGCTATAATCTGTTTCCTGTCATTAAGAGGTTTTAATCGTTTAAATTGTGAATAATAACGCCACAGCTGACACAAGTTATGGGTTATAATGTACGCAGTTTTACTGAGACTTGTTGAACGGATGTTGTCAACAGCAACCCACGTTAGGCTCACTGAACGAGCGTATTTATGTTTCATATAATGTACAGTGTGCACAAGATTTAATCAGATCCTAATTACTATAGCAAAAAGTGCCAATACTAAAGTCTGTTGAGCATTCATCACTTACACACATTGCAATCCTATTGACGAGTGTAGTATCGACAGAGTATGAGTAGTGGGACATGGCTGGCGTCGCCCCACTCTGCATTGTTGCCAAATGTATTCTAGATTGTGTATCCAAGAGAGTGCCGATAGATATGGCAACGTCGCAATGACGTCATGGCGGGAATTTCATATTTTTGCGGGAAAATAGGTCAGTTGGGCTACCTCCACTAACCTAACACCCTCTTCTCCCCTCCCCTCCCCTTCTCCCTAGAGAAAACGGTGGGGAGTTCAAATTTTGGTGGGGAAAAAAGAGTACTTAGGCTACCTCCACTAACCTAAGAAAAGGGTGGGAAAAAAGATCACTTGGGCTGCCTCCACTAATCTAAGTCATCCGATAGCCATCTCTTCCTTGGAATGGATGGGAAAAGGACTCAGTCTGTGCTGCACTGCTGGATAGGCTGGACATGTCTTTATTTTGCATGCAGTCTTTATTTAAACAATCTGAGTAGCTCCATCCAGTGTGTTCACCATGAGGTCCGGAGTCCAACTGACCTAGTACACAGTACTGCCACCAGAGGGTGCTATCATCTTATGGCAGTCTGGGGGAAGACAGTGGGAGAAGGACTCAGTCTGTGCTGGGCTGCTGGACAGAGGGAGGAATGTACTTTATTTATTTTGGAACAATTTATTTAGGGATGGATTTCACATAGTTTATTTATTACAATGATACAAAACACTCGCTCTGACGTGCTTGGGGTCACAATACACAGCCTACAGACAAGCAAACTACTCGTAAATTATCGAAATAATGCAATACACTGAAGTACAGAACGCAAACAACTCGTAAATTACCAAAATAATGGAGTACACCGATGTACAGACACACAAACAACTTGTAAATTGTCAAAATAATGCACGTAAAAGGCTCTGCAAACAGGCTCACTACTTGTAAACTGTCAAACTAATGCAGTGCATAGCCTGCAGACATGATCACAAAATAATGCAACAGACACGTTCACTACTAGTAAAAACTGTCAGAAAATAATGCATATTTAACTGTCTGCCAACACGCTCACAACGCTTAAACAGCCGAACATAATGTAGTGCACAAACACTGATTGCACGTAAAATCGCTTTCCAGCTAACATTAAGAAATTCGACTGAGACGTATCAGAAAACTGTTCCCTACACAGGTTCCCAGCTCGCGCGCGTGCCGATGCCGGCGACTCCTGGTTCTCGGGTGTACACTTAGAGTTGACTTGAAATGTCTATGTAAATAGCTGCCAAGTCTTCCTACGAATGCGCTATAGAAATCTGTTGCAATGGTTCAAACGTCTCTGAGCACTATGGAACTTAACATCTGAGGTCGGAACTTAACATCTGAGGTCATCAGTCCCCTAGAACTTAGAACTACTTAAACCTAGCTAACCTAAGGACATCACACACATCCATGCCCGAGGCAGGATTCGAGCCTGCGACCGTAGCGGTCACGCGGTTCCAGAGTGAAGCTCCTAGAACCGCTGGGCCACCTCGGCCGGCTCTGTTGCAATGCTTCCCAGAACAGCACAGGGTGCATTCTCCCTAGCGATCCTGATGAGACATGTGAGACGACTCTGGCCGCACACGTGTTTACCTGCCCAGTATGGCTGACACATAGATGCGAGATGTGTGTGTAGCGTGGCTGGAATTTTCAGTGTCATACATCTACTGGTCTGGAGAAGTCCTAATGCCACAATGTCAGATGAGGGACAGCGTCACACCAGAGATTGATGGTCTGCTTCAACTTGTCTTTGAACACTTGAACAAAGAATACATCACCTTACACTCAGAACTTTCCATAAATACCTTGCCGCTCAGCTTGTTCGAACCTGTCTGTAGAGGCTCCTAAGTCCCAGCACAAAGGATGTCTTGTCAATGAATGGAGCATTTTGACTGGCTCTTACTGAATGTACCCACCAAATTACTGATGCTAACAGTGTGGAAGCACCGCCCGCCTTTCTTTTTCTGCAGACGAGACTTTCAGTGGCAAAAATCTATTTTTTACACATCGCCATATTCCACTGACAGTTAAAACCCGCAAATGTGGTCTACAGATCAATTACATCGCATATACTCAATGTGCGGCAGAGCAGCACCGACAGAGATAGTTACCGCCGTAAACGTTGCCCAAAACTGCAGCCGCAGAAGTGCGTGTCGGTCAGAGAGAGGCCAGCCGGCTGTGGACGATCCCCCACCCCAGGAGGATCTGGGTGGTAGGAGTTCAAACGCCATCAACACTCACAGTGCAAACACTCGTCATATTGAATCTTCTCAAATTCCCGTGGAGTGTACCCATGACACATGCAGTCCTGAAGGTAACTCAATGCAAACACGATGTTAGTTCACTATTTACCCATCCAGGGGGAGCTGCGAGCCAAATCATCGTAAGTTGAAAGCTTCCTCGGACTCTCTGAACTGGTGTACAAAGTACGGGCAAGTTCCATCTCGGAACGAAGGCATCCGCTGAGGTGCTGTTTCCGGCCCCGACCTGCCTGCTTGCTGCTGTGCTTTCTACGGCCATCTCCAGACTCACAAGAACATTGGGAACCGGGCACATATTTATCAGTGTAACAACAATTAAATATTAAGATTGCTGCTGCAGCCTGACAGCGAGCAATATACTGGAAATATCTCCTCTTGACGGCTGTGTTTCTGGAATTAATCTCAATATTTATAGTGCTCATAATTTTCCACGTAAAAAAATCTTCCATTCCACTTATGGCTTTCGATGTGCTGAATCTATACCTCCCTCACAACAGGATACACATTAGAGACCACCAGACACTCGTACGTATTCCGCGAACACAAAGGGTGGGTCAGTTCCCATTGGCACAAAGGCATCACTGTTTGTGGCGCCATCCTATTTGTTTGCTTGCTTTCTACAGCCATCTTCAGGCTCCAGGATTACACGAACTCATGTATTTTTACACGGTTTGCTAGAATATTATACAATTTACGCGATACTTGTCGATATCAAGCACATAGCAATATTACTCGCATAGCAGTGTCGCTTGCGCAGTATAATTCCGAAGATACAGACTCGAAATTATTTCTCCAGAAACCTGAAACTTTAGCGAGGTGCATTATGGTGTAAACCACTGAGTAACTTATCCCATTTTCGAAGACCTTTATGTGAAAATTGATATTTCCACTCGCGACTACCGATGTCGGTGATTTAACAGATTCCAAATCATCCCCATCATTTACAAAGTCAACTAAGATGTTTCTCATGTCCAGAGAACCAGCAAACATGTCTTCCACCAGTCTCGCACTTGCCAGATGCACACAACACAATCAATGTTCTCTCAACTAAATATAGGCGCGAAATGTACAGCAGCAGACAACATGACAATTTACATGGGAGGGAATAATGGTCCATCGCAGACGTATGTCCATATCGAATCTTCTTAAATTTCCACATCATCACAAAAGCTGTCCAACACATACTAAGTATTAGTTCGCTATTCGGCCGTCTGGAGGACGACACGGTTAACTCGACTACACTGCTGCAGCCCAACAGGCCTGTCCATTTGGACGGCTCGGCTCCTGCTTTTAGTGGGAAACGTGAATCATTCCCCCCACAGGCCACCGCCGTGGCGCGCCACGCAACCGTGGACAGAATGGTCCTAGGAAACCAGCAACATACACTTACAATTAAATATTACGATCACGGTCTCAATTGGACGACATTCGATAATGAGCGAAGTATCGGACGTACACCCTGCTAACAGCTGTGGCCTAGGAAATAGAAATATCTGTGCCATTCTTATGACTTGTCATACTTTTCCCTTTGCTATCACAGTATTCCACGTCAAATCCATACCTTCCTTACGACTGGACATAGTGATTTCCTTTGCAGATGTTGGAACACACACACACTTACTTTATAAGACTGATGCTCAAGGTGAACCTGCCATGCATCCCCTACTACTAAGTACAATACTTCGCCAATAACTGATTGCTATTGCTGTCGATACGAAATAATACTCACCGAAAACCAGCGATGGGTCGACATGTCTCACAAGTTCTTACTGCGAGTGGTACCACTGCGTCGAAGAAAGAGAGGCCTAATCATCTTACAAACCGCCAGATGTTAAAAAAAACACTATCACAGCGACCATATTACTATCACAATCGGTCTTGGCTCTACAGGCGCACACAAGTATCTATGTTAACAGCTACACTGGCTTTATAAGTCGAGGTATGCCATTAGCTCAGAATGAACTGGTTTTTCCAGAGACTTGTACCACGACGGTGATCGCCGGAGTGCATATTATGATACCAACAGTGCAGTTACACCTCACCGACGGTGTAACCTTGTGATAAAACCATGAAATTTAGAAAGTGATTCGGCTAAGGAACGTTGGTATGAAACCGGTATTTGCAACTCCCTCATGCTGTCACTAGATATTTCTCCAGTATTTGTAGCACATTCTGTCTCGGTGCCACGTCAGAGGTTTTGAGATACATCCACTGGGTTATAGGCAAAGATTGATTGAGAAGGATCACAAACAGTAGATGCTGCGCTGATTGAGGTCGTAAGAAATGTACACTAGCTTTTCAGACCTCTTGTGTTACGCTCTCCCGTAGAAATGCCGTCTGCGATTTGGAATCAGGTCTTTCCATTCAACCACATACCTGTGTTGGATCCTACGGAGAAGTACTTTAAGGATTACAGCCACTAGTGAATCCTATTTCTGGCACTCTCATATCTCGAAAGGAGTCACCTTTTTCGAATCTGTGCGTTACAATAAAATTCCAACGTGGCTTTTTAGGCAGTCCCTATGCCTCTTGCAACAGCTGCCATTCCTGCAGCTTTGCGCACGTGATGATTCCAATTCAAGTCGGAACTGAGCAGAAGTCGGAGAGAGCTTTATCCACCACCTTGTGCAGCCCGTGTAGAAACAGAGTGACCTGAGCTAGTGCGACAGGCCACTGCTTTGACCAGTAGGTGCACATTGGAACAAGTTGTCGTAGCTCCGCCAACAGTGTACGAAGCGTAAGGTCAGCGCCAAATGAAGCCTGTTCCTGCAACACAAGGTAGTATAGAAGACAGTACGGGAACTGGGAGAAGGACGAGGATTTTGCGACTGCACTGTGGTCTGTCTCCAAACTACATATAGGTACTGCAGTCCAAAGCGGATTCGCGTCCCTCACGGCCCATTCACATCTATCACCCCAATATTGCATCGTTGTTATTCTGTACCACACAACATAGAAAAATTACGAACTAATAAAGCTTCAGTAACTTCATCCAAAAAAGCTTTGATATTTCATGTATGAAGTGTACTCAACAGTAATTCATGTGAAATATCCTGACAGATTAAAACGGTTTGCAGGACCGACACTAGAACTCGGGACCTTTGTCTTTCGCGGACAAGTGCTCTACCTTCTGAGCTACCCAAGCACGACTCACGCCCCCTCCTCACAGCTTTACTTCTGTCAGTATCTCGTCTCCTACCTTCCAAACTTCACAGAAGCTCTCCTACGAAACTTGCGGAACTAGCACTCCGGAAAGTAAGGATATTGTGGAGACATGGCTTAGCCACAGCCTGGGGGATGTTTCTAGAATGAAATTTTCACTCTACAGCGGAGTGTGCGCTGATATGAGTCTGATATGAATCTCGGTCCAGCACACAGTTTTAATCTGCCAAGAAGTTTCATATCAGCTCACAGTCTAGATATACAGGGTGATCAAAAAGTCAGTATAAATTTGAAAACTTAATAAACGACAGAATATTGTAGATATAGAGGTAAAAATTGACACACATGCTTGGAATGACATGGGGTTTTATCAGAACAAAAAAAATAAAAAACAAAGTTCACAAAATGTCCGACAGATGGTGCTGAACAGCAAAACGTCAGTGACTGCGCACGACAATCGTGTATAAAAGGAGCTGTAATGAGAGAGAGAGAGAGAGAGAGAGAGAGAGAGAGAGAATCAGATATGCCAGCAGTAGCAGCATGTTGACGTTACCTGAAAAGGCGCTTTTAGTGAAGCTGTATTATTACAATGGGGAATGTGCTAGTTCAGCGTTACGATCCTATCGCCATAGGAAGGGGATTCGAACGGGTAAAGGTCCGCTAACAAATGCAGCTGTGCCGAGAATGACTTCGAAGTTCGAAGCCATGGGTTGTTTACACGATAGACCCCGTAGTGGCCGACCGAGCACAACGCGTAATGCTGCTGAAACAGTTCAGGAAGAAATGGAGACTGTAGCACGGGGAAATCAGCGCTCGTGCAGTCGCACGTCGCACCGGCATTCCATACACTATTGTTTGGTTGGCACTAAGGCGTACCCTCCGATGCTATCCGTACAAAATCCATCGGCATCATGAACTGTTACCTGGCGGTTTAGTGAAGCGGAGGGCATTTGCGGTGTGAGCGTTTCAAAAGATGGCGGAAAATGACGTTTGGTTGAGTAACGTGTTGTGGACCGACGAAGCTCATTTCACGCTCCGAGGGTCTGTCAACGCCCACAACTGCAGAATTTGGGCTACCGAAAATCCTAGAACTGTCGCGGAAACTCCATTGCAAGACGAGAAAGTCACGGTATGGGTTGGATTCACCACATCTACCGTTATCGGACCTTTTTTCTTCGAGGAAATGCGTGATTTTGGTTTTGTAACTGCTACCGTGACGGGTGAGAGGTACGCCGATATGTTACAGAATCGCATCATCCCCAGCCTGTCTGATAAACACCTGCTGGAACGTACGATGTTTATACAGGATGGCGCTCCACCCCATACTGCTAGACGCGTGAAAGATCTCTTGCACGCGTCGTTTGGTGATGGTCGTGTGCTCTGCCGCCACTTTGGTCATGCTTGGCCTCCCAGGTCCCCAGACCTCAGTCCGTGCGATTATTGGCTTTGGGGTTCCCTGAAGTCGCAAGTGTATCGTGATTGACCGACATCTCTAGGGATGCTGAAAGAGAACATCCGACGCCAATGCCTCACCATAACTCCGGACATGCTTTACAGTGCTGTTCACAACATTATTCCTCGGCTACAGCTATTGTTGAGGAATGATGGTGGACATATCGAGCGTTTCCTGTAAAGAACATCGTCTTTGGTTTGTCTTACTTTGTTATGCTAATTATTGCTATTCTGATCAGATGAAGTGGCATCTGTCGGACATTTTTTGAAATTTTGTATTTTTTCGGTTCTAATAAAACCCCATGTCATTCCAAGCATGTATGTCATGTCAATTTGTACCTCTCTACCTACATTATTCCGTGATTTATTCAGTTTTCAAATGTATACTAACTTTTTGATCACCCGGTATTTACAATGCCCTTTTCATACAACAGAAAAACTGAAATTTGACATTACACAGCTACAGAAATGAAGGCTCGGAATTTGCGTGGTAGTTTGTAGATATTAAATGTAATGAGTTAAGAACTCGGGACTACTGTCTACAAATATGTGTGTTCTGCAATAACAACCTGCGCCTAACTAGTAGTTTTTGCCCGCATATAGGCACTTCCGAAAGTGATGTTTATTCCTTAATCATAAGTAGGTATTTTAAGAAATACCTTGCTATGAAGCCCCTTTAATTGTACCGTGAATGACCTCAACGCTAACAGTATGTTCATATAGGTCTATTACCCGAAACTAAGATTTTATGTCATTTTTTGTTCATTATGTTAAATGAGTTCTTGCTCATCAGGGAGGTCTGAGAACTCCCTCAAAACATCCACTGTAAAATTTGTGTATCTGGAATTTACGCTGTTATTAAATGTCTTTATTATTAACACAAAAATACGAGTATGACAGACAATTTGCTGCTTGTTGAGTTGTGCTCAAAACTTTATTCTTTGAATGTTATGTTACTTGTGGAAGTTCCCTCACAATGACCAATCCGCTATAAAAATATCTTATCACTCATCCGAAAGTACCGATAAAAGAAATGGGGTTAAGTATTATTCAGTTTGTGTTTGTATGTCTCTGATAACGATGTATAAATACTGCATAATGAATATTCCTTTCCACTTTGCCAGTTGCGAAAATATCTCAGGAATCGAAAATTTTGAGACAAACTGATTCAGTATATTTTTCGACTGGGGAAAGAAATGCAACTGCATACAAGTGGTTCCACTTTAGTTTACTTTTATTAACATACGCTTACAACACACAACTGAAGCCAGGCCCTGGTACCCAGTTGTCTCTGCGCCAATTTATGACCCGTCTTCTTCTTCGTTTGGTGTCACTTGGAAATCTAAACAAGGTAAAAACCATTTTTGCAGTGGTTGATGCAGTTCACAGGCAAGTAACACCAATATTTACAACGAATTTCTCAACACATTTAATTCGAACTCTCCACTTGCAGCCTGACTCGTATGTAAACAAGTATGAAAATCCTACACTTTGGGGAAAACATGGCGGACAGTTTACGTGAGGTTATAGGAGTCTAATGGCAAGCTGCTTGAACTGGCGTGTGCCACGATGTGATTGACTGAGTTCAATAGTAATTAACTCGGAAATGGGGCAACATATCCAATCTTTTTCTTAACAATTATTTCTCATCACAATCTCCCTTGCATCACCCTTGCAATCTATTCAGACTGTATAAGAACGTAAATATGTAAATGTGTTTAAAGGTAAATTATTTCAACAGACAAAATGTCAGAATTATTTGTCGAGAAAAGTAATTTTCTGTGTTATTTGGAACTTGGCAAGAAAACAACATACAATGGATACAGCAGAAAGGCCCTGTTTACTGTTTGCTACGTACGTTCTATTGTCTGAGGTGTTTGCAATTATGTACTTTCTCGAGCAAGTACATGCATTTGTTTGTTAAAAATTTGGACGACGTTTTCTATTTCTTTTAGGTCTCGCGAATGTAAAGAATTTACCACGCGAGCTTTGTCAACAACGTCAACTACGAATTTTGGTTCGCTCATTAACAAAACTCTCTTACCACTGCTTGTCCCGACATTTTGTTAGCACGCTACTGGCCATTAAAATTGCTACACCAAGAAGAAATGCAGATGATAAACGGGTATTCATTGGACAAATATATTATACTAGAACTGACATGTGATTACATTTTCACGCAATTTGGATGCATAGATCCTGAGAACTCAGTACCCTTAGCAACCACCTCTGGCTGTAATAACGGCCTTGATACGCCTGGGCATTGAGTCAAACAGAGCTTGGATGGCGTGTACAGCTTCAACACGATTCCACAGTTCATTAAGATTAGTGACTGGCGTATTGTGACGAGCTAGTTGCTCTGCCATCATTGACCAGACGTTTTCAGTTGGTGAGAGATCTGGAGCATATGCTGGCCAGGGCAGTAGGCGAACATTTTCTGTATCGAGAAAGGCTCGTACAGGGCCTGCAACATGCGGTCGTGCATTATCCTGCTGAAATGTAGGGTTTCGCAGGGATCGAATGAAGGGTAGAGCCACGGGTCGTAACACATCTGAAATGTAACGTCCACTGTTCAAAGTGCCGTCAATGCGAACAAGAGGTGACCGAGACGTGTAACCAATGGCATCCCATACCATCATGCCAGGTGATACGCCAGTATGGCGATGACGAATACCCGCTTCCAATGTGCGTTCACCGCGATGTCGCCAAACACGGATGCGACCGTCATGATGCTGTAAACAGAACCTCGATTTATCCGAAAAAATGAGGTTTTGCCATTCGTGCACGCAGGTTCGTACACCATCCTGTCATGCAGCGTCAAGGGTAACCGCAGCAAAGGTCTCCGAGCAGATATTCCGTGCTGCTGCAAACGTCGTCGAACTGTTCGCGCATATGGTTGTTGTCTTGCAAACGCCCCCATCTGTTGACTCATGGATCTGGCCGTGGCTGCACGATCCGTTAGAGCCATGCGGATAAGATGCCTGTCATCTCGACTGCTAGTGATACGAGGCCGTTGGGATCCAGCACGGCGTTCCGTATTACCCTCCTGAACCCACCGATTCCATATTCTGCTAACAGTCATTGGATCTCGACCAACGCGAGCAGCAATGTCGCGATACGATAAACCGAAATCGCGATAGGCTGTAATCCGACCTTTATCAAAGTCGGAAACGTGATGGTACGCATTTCTCCTCCTTACACGAGGCATCACAACAACGTTTCACCAGGCAAAGCCGGTCAACTGCTGTTTGTGTATGAGAAATCGGTTGGAAACTTACCTCATGTCAGCACGTTCCGGGTGGACGTACCGCCGAATTGCTCAACACGTGGGGCGTGAGGTCTCCACAGTACATCGATGTTGTCGCCAGTGGTCGGCGGAAGGTGCACGTGCCCGTCGACCTGGGACCGGACCGCAGCGACGCGCGGATGCACGCCAAGACCGTAGGATCCTACGCAGTGCCGTAGGGGACCGCACCGCCACTTCCCAGCAAATTAGGGACACTGTTGCTCCTGGGGTATCGGCGAGGACCATTCGCAACCGTCTCCATGAAGCTGGGCTACGGTCCCGCACACCGTTAGGCCGTCTTCCGCTCTCCCCCCAACATCGTGCAGCCCGCCTCCAGTGGTGTCGCGACAGGCGTGAATGGAGGGACGAATGGAGACGTGTCGTCTTCAGCGATGAGAGTCGCTTCTGCCTTGGTGCCAATGATGGTCGTATGCGTGTTTGGCGCCGTGCAGGTGAGCGCCACAATCAGGACTGCATACGACCGAGGCACACAGGGCCAACACCCGGCATCATGGTGTGGGGAGCGATCTCCTACACTGGTCGTACACCACTGGTGATCGTCGAGGGGACACTGAATAGTGCACGGTACATCCAAACCGTCATCGAACCCATCGTTCTACCATTCCTAGACCGGCGAGGGAACTTGCTGTTCCAACAGGACAATGCACGTCCGCATGTATCCCGTGCCACCCAACGTGCTCTAGAAGGTGTAAGTCAACTACCCTGGCCAGCAAGATCTCCGGATCTGTCCCCCATTGAGCATGTTTCGGACTGGATGAAGCGTCGTCTCACGCGGTCTGCACGTCCAGCACGAACGCTGGTCCAACTGAGGCGCCAGGTGGAAATGGCATGGCAAGCCGTTCCACAGGACTACATCCAGCATCTCTACGATCGTCTCCATGGGAGAATAGCAGCCTGCATTGCTGCAAAAGGTGGATATACACTGTACTAGTGCCGACATTGTGCATGCTCTGTTGCCTGTGTCTATGTGCCTGTGGTTCTGTCAGTGTGATCATGTGATGTATCTGACCCCAGGAATGTGTCAATAAAGTTTCCCCTTCCTGGGACAATGAATTCACGGTGTTCTTATTTCAATTTCCAGGAGTGTAAACAATTCTCGTAATTCAAAAGAAAGAGAAAAACAAAATTGAATCAATACACTCCACTGACAAATATCCAAAAAACCTTACAATACTACTCAAAAGAATACACTGAAGTGGGGAGCAGTCATTCACCCGACAAAACACTTCAAAATGAGTCAATAACACAGCTGCGTGACCCATAGAACTGCAAGACATTAAATACACTTCATTTGACGAATAACAAATACTCATTAACATTACGCCACTCCTGTTTGAACTGCAGTGTGCCAAAGAAACAGGCGTTTATTCCGAAAGAACAATTTATCTTATATATGTTTAAATTACAGCATTAAGGAATTCCAAATCTTTCCCTTTTCTAGGCGGAGGCTGAGCCACAAACACAGAATTCCACAAAAACACAGTTTCGCTGTGAGATCTTACAGGACACCCGGAAGCAGTAACAGACAAGGGGTCGGCACCCACAAGTAACACAGGCTAAGAGTCAGGCCGGTTGCATATCCTACGAGAACTTGTTCACACTATGCTCGCCACAAACTGTAGACACTCCGGCCGAACATCCGCTTGCGGTTTGCTAGAAGGACGAAGCAACCAAAAGGCCCACGCCGTGCTTCTCACACAGGCACCTCAATTTGTACACACATCTCGGCCAACACCGACTCCGGATTCCCCTCTCACTGCCAGGCTCGGCACAGTTTATACGAAATGCCTTCCAGGCAACCAGTGACCGCCGCAGGAGTTTCACGATTAGCAAACAGCCCCAGCGTAACAGACATCACACGCCCGAGCCACAACTCCGCCAGCCTCACCGGCCGCCCCAAACCGACGGCCTCTCGCCGTCCCGCGCGCCCCAGCCGAAAACGCAAAGATGCTCATGCCCGGGGACGCGCCAAAGATAACAAGCCGATCGCTGATGATCGACCAGCGATCTGGCTCAGTGACAGGCAGGAGTCGGTACAGGGATAAAGCGCGACTGGCACTGCAGTAGACTCGCTGGCCTCGACTAGTCAGCTGAGACAAGAAAGCTGATCGTCCAAAAGGGGTTTAGGCTGACCTCAGCCAAAGTGCGGGCGGGCAGAACGCGAGAACGCGCCGTGGTCGTCCGTCGTCAACAGAGCACGGGCAGACTGCAGAGCTGTAGTTGTCGGGAGCCGCCGGTGACGAGTGGATCAGCAACCCCGCCGTAGGCGTGGATAATGAGTAGTTCCGACGAATCTGTAACAGAAAACGCCGCAGTGCTGAACTGAGTGTTGCCAGTTGCAGTGAATACCACCGAGGAGTCACCGACGCCGGAATTAATCTCTACAGAGAGGCTGACCAGAAGCAGTGGATATGTGGCAGGTGTGGCGGAAGCAGCATGATCGACGAGAACATGTAAGGTGACTTATGTGGGTCTCCCATCGAGAGCGGGCTGCGGGGCTCGGCGTGTGGATCCGTCAAGTCCTATTGGTTAACCTTACTTGCACTGCAGACGACAGCACTAGCTCAACTGAGGCCCCAACTCAGGGCTGACACACGATGGGTTCGGTATTGTTTGAGGACGGTATGAATTTCCTGGAACTCTGGTGCTATAAATTTAGCATCCTGTCCCCAGCAAACGAGGACTCGTTCGCATAGAAATAACTAATGTTAACATACACAATAGATACAATAGATGTAGAATTCCACAACAGATGCTTCCCCTTCAGCTAGCCTCTTTTCATATTAGCTCATCTTTAATTATACAAATGGAGAGTTCAATGGGTGTCGTGATGTCACGGTAATTGTATGAACTGATTTCACTTCCTCTTTTTAACCTCTTCCACTCTAACATGGTTCTGAGAACATTCATTTGCTTTATGGCAAACTTCGTAAGTGAGGAGTGCTGTGATTTGAATCCCATTGGAATGAGCCACTGGGACCCATGCGTAGAAACAAAGGGAAAAGAAATAGCAGAGCTTCCTTTCCACAGGATAGAAGTCGCTTTGCAGCAAAGAGGGCAGGCAGATTAGCCATTCTCCATTTATAGGGCGATCTGCAGGTGGCTTAGATAAAAAAAAAAAATCTTCAGTCCAGAAGGCGGAACGCTGTAAATGGATCGTAGGTCCTAGAAGTTTGTTAAGTGACATCCTTGGGATGACAAAAATTTCCTCCCTTAAAAAAATGGCTCTGAGCACTATGGGACTTAACATCTGAGGTCATCAGTCCCCTAGAACGTAGAACTACTTAAACCTAACTAACCTAAGGACATCACACACATCCATGCCCGAAGCAGGATTCGAATCTGCGACCGTAGCAGCAGCGCGGTTCCGGACTGAAGCGCCTACAACCGTTCGGCCACAGCGGCCGGCCTAATTTGATTAGACCTTCTTTGTTCCGTATCATCTCATCGATCAATTCCTAGAGTTTGTACACGGCAGAAAAAGTCAGCTTGTATATTGACCATAACAGTGAATCTGAAGGTCCGACCTGACACAATATTTATCATTTAAAGGCAATCTTTGTGATAATAAACACAAGACTTAAGCAACACTATGGCGTATTATAGAGGACACAAGAATAATAAGTACAGTAGCCTGACTAAGACGATCACAGTGACTGTTCGTCTGGAACCATCTTCAAGAATCCTAAAGATCCGAAGAAGCACTAACAAATATGAGCAACTGAACTACAATAGCCGGCCGGTGTGGCCGTACGGTTCTAGGCGCTTCAGTCTGGAACCACGTGACCACTACGGTCGCAGGTTCGAATCCTGCCTCGGGCATGGATGTGTGTGATGTTTTTAGGTTACTTAGGTTTAAGTAGTTCTAAGTCTAGGGGACTGATGACCTCAAATGTTAAGTCCCATGGTGCTTAGAGCCATTTTAATCAT
Organism: Schistocerca americana; assembly: GCF_021461395.2. NCBI lineage: Eukaryota > Metazoa > Arthropoda > Insecta > Orthoptera > Acrididae > Schistocerca > Schistocerca americana. The sequence goes on from NC_060127.1 coordinate 203,669,745, forward strand.
TTGCACTTCGCGTCCGAGGCTGTGTTATATAATCTCGCAGTTCTGCTCGCCTCTTTCAATTCACTAGATGCCCAGCCATTGCCTGCTACCCATCGACTGACTCGCGCCACACACAAGCGTTGGAGTTCGACCGCAAGATCCACTATTCCTATTCTCGCCTAGCCATTTCCGTTGCGGAGGGACTTCCCTCCAAGTTTTACATAATTACAAACCTACTTTCTCTATGCTTGAACCAGTATTACACTTAAATTTAGAGCTTTTCACATTCTTTTACAGAAAATTACTTTTGACATTAGATTCCTAAATTAACTGCAATTACATAAATTATCATAAATAATGAATAATTTACATTGATGTTACATGGAAGAGCATAGTTGTACAAAAGTCAGAGTTTTCTTTTCTTTCTCATTCGAGTACGTGTTTAAGCTGTTTCAGTACATCAATAAATTGAGGGTCTCTCGGAAATGCGTCGTTTTAGCTACGATTGTTTATAATAAAAAACAGGAAAGTACATATCAGTATGTAAGGGCTTCCTGTAGAGGATGGTTGTAGTGTTATACACTCCTGGAAATGGAAAAAAGAACACATTGACACCGGTGTGTCAGACCCACCGTACTTGCTCCGGACACTGCGAGAGGGCTGTACAAGCAATGATCACACGCACGGCACAGCGGACACACCAGGAACCGCGGTGTTGGCCGTCGAATGGCGCTAGCTGCGCAGCATTTGTGCACCGCCGCCGTCGGTATCAGCCAGTTTGCCGTGGCATACGGAGCTCCATCGCAGTCTTCAACACTGTTAGCATGCCGCGACAGCGTGGACGTGAACCGTATGTGCAGTTGACGGACTTTGAGCGAGGGCGTATAGTGGGCATGCGGGAGGCCGGGTGGACGTACCGCCGAATTGCTCAACACGTGGGGCGTGAGGTCTCCACAGTACATCGATGTTGTCGCCAGTGGTCGGCGGAAGGTGCACGTGCCCGTCGACCTGGGACCGGACCGCAGCGACGCACGGATGCACGCCAAGACCGTAGGATCCTACGCAGTGCCGTAGGGGACCGCACCGCCACTTCCCAGCAAATTAGGGACACTGTTGCTCCTGGGGTATCGGCGAGGACCATTCGCAACCGTCTCCATGAAGCTGGGCTACGGTCCCGCACACCGTTAGGCCGTCTTCCGCTCACGCCCCAACATCGTGCAGCCCGCCTCCAGTGGTGTCGCGATAGGCGTGAATGGAGGGACGAATGGAGACGGGTCGTCTTCAGCGATGAGAGTCGCTTCTGCCTTGGTGCCAATGATGGTCGTATGCGTGTTTGGCGCCGTGCAGGTGAGCGCCACAATCAGGACTGCATACGACCGAGGCACACAGGGCCAACACCCGGCATCATGGTGTGGGGAGCGATCTCCTACACTGGTCGTACACCACTGGTGATCGTCGAGGGGACACTGAATAGTGCACGGTACATCCAAACCGTCATCGAACCCATCGTTCTACCATTCCTAGACCGGCGAGGGAACTTGCTGTTCCAACAGGACAATGCACGTCCGCATGTATCCCGTGCCACCCAACGTGCTCTAGAAGGTGTAAGTCAACTACCCTGGCCAGCAAGATCTCCGGATCTGTCCCCCATCGAGCATGTTTGGGACTGGATGAAGCGTCGTCTCACGCGGTCTGCACGTCCAGCACGAACGCTGGTCCAACTGAGGCGCCAGGTGGAAATGGCATGGCAAGCCGTTCCGCAGGACTACATCCAGCATCTCTACGATCGTCTCCATGGGAGAATAGCAGCCTGCATTGCTGCGAAAGGTGGATATACACTGTACTAGTGCCGACATTGTGCATGCTCTGTTGCCTGTGTCTATGTGCCTGTGGTTCTGTCAGTGTGATCATGTGATGTATCTGACCCCAGGAATGTGTCAATAAAGTTTCCCCTTCCTGGGACAATGAATTCACGGTGTTCTTATTTCAATTTCCAGGAGTGTAACTTGTGTGCTACGTCAGAATACCGTTTCAGTGCTACGGCACAGTGGTGATCTATCAAGAACGCCTCTAATTGGTACAATTTGCATATTAAATACTAGACAATGCCATTTGTAGATACAGACTTGGGACAGTGTATACCCCCTATGGAGACCCAGCTACGACGCAGAAGTGTTAGCCAAGCCGATAGCGTCGGGATCTGGGGAGTGAGAAGTAGCAGGTTCGAGTTCACCTCCTTCCAAAACAATTTTTTTTTCAACTTTTGTTTTCTAAACGATTCTGGGTCTTTCTTATAAATTTAATAGAAATATTATCTGTAGCAGTCGATGCTATACATTATAAATAGTGTATTTGCTGGAATTGTTGTTGGAAAGGCCAACGACTGGAATGTTGGCCAGGAATCTTAACGCGACTGCCTGTCGCTGTCAGAAAGTAAACACAAGTTACACACTGGGAGCTTTTGCTATTATGAAACTTTCCACAAATGTATACATATTTTTCTGGGTTTATGGACTAGCTGATGTTTTCCGGTAAATATTTTTGTCAATTATGGCGAACAATTTAAAAAAAAATCTCGTCTTCCACTCGAATGAAATTACGATACGAATCTCTGATCTTGAAATCTAGGAGATGAAGTGCGCTATTTCAGAGTGTTGACAGTCAATGCAACATCGAGAATACGGATATTATGCATGTGCAAACTGAGACTGGATATTATACCTTATATTCAAATTAAGCAGAAAATGGGATGAAGATGCAATTGAGTTAACGGATAACTTATAATGGTATTTTTTATAAAAAATTTTTTATTCTTGATCGTTATATTTTGCATGTACAACCCACCACCTCACTTAATTAGTGGGTCCTTAAATGTGGCAATATTATTAGGACATAATTTACAATGTTTACAGGTGAGCTACAGTAGTGTTACAATGGGCAATTTATTTGCTGTCATTATTACTCTACTTATTCTAATGGTGTACTTAGTGGCTAAACCTCTACAATGCCTGCAGCGTCACAGGTGTGTCAGTGAAGTGTATAAGGTTAAAAAATGGTTCAAATGGCTCTGGGCGCTATGGGACTCAACATCTTAGGTCATAAGTCCCCTAGAACTTAGAACTACTTAAACGTAACTAACCTAAGGACATCACACACACCCATTCCCGAGGCAGGATTCGAACCTGCGACCGTAGCAGTCCCGCGGTTCCGGACTGTAGAGCCAGAACCGCACGGCCACCGCGGCCGGCTGTATAAGTTTACTGCACGGCCTTGCCCACCGAGTTAATCCTAATGAGCGTTCCCCTAACACTAGGCAGGCCAAAGGTGACTTGAATACCGCTGCAGGTTCCTGTTGTTTTGTTTCCTAGTTCTGAGTTCTACTTATTAAGATTCTAACCTACGTCAATTCCGGTGCTTGGCTTAGTTCGGTATTGTTGTACCCCACTCCCCCTAGTCCTGCACGTGGGGGATTCCAGCTCTGATGGTAGTCGACATATCCACACACAGGCGGTACTGGATTGGAGCACTGGACCACATTTGGTTATTTGTCACTACTCGCGATTGTCCTTCAGATATTCCGATAGAACTTTTCGTGATACCTCGTTTGCTAGGTTGTTTAGTGTTCGAAACGTTTCCTCTCGTCTCAGTAGTATGTACGTGACGTCGTTCGGTGGTTTATGTCGTAACGCAGCTGCGTTACCCTCTGGTGCGCCACAGTCACACGAGGGTGTAGCCTCCCTCCCAAACCAACACAGATATGTCGGATAGGGCCCATGACCAGTGAGAAAATGGAACAGTCCCCCGAGTTGGCTAAAGTTTTTCATACCTAACCGTTCTTTCGCGTATGGTACAAGTTGGAGTCTTTAGCCATTGTTATCAGCTTTGCATGACTCCTGCCATAGTTCTTCGCCTCTTCTCCCAATCGCACTCTTATCCCCAACCCGAACGCCCAGAATGTCCCCTGTTTTCCTGATGTCCCCTTTCTTGGCCCAGAACCGTGCTGCTTGCGCTCTGATTTTGATGTCAAGAGGACAGAGCCCCATTATTATTAACAGGACCCCAGCTGGAGATGCCGTGTAGGCTCCCACTGACCTTAATATCGTGTTTATTTGCGCTCTTCTCACTGTCATGGTGGGCACCACACTCGTGAGCCTGTGCGCCCACACCCCCGAGCCATATTTGAGATGAAACTTCCTGGCAGATTAAAACTCTGTGCCGGACCGAGACTCGAACTCGAGACCTTTACCTTTTGCGGGTAAGTGCTCTACCATCTGATCTACCCAAGCACGAATCACGCCCCGTCCTCACAGCTTTACTTCTGCCAGTATCTCGTCTCCTACCTTCCAAACTTTACAGAAGCTCTCCTGCGAACCATGCAGAACTAGCACTCCCGAAAGAAAGGATATTGCGGAGACATGGGTTAACCACAGCCTGGGGGATGTTTCCAGAATGAGATTTTCACTCTGCAGCGGAGTGTGCGCTGATATATATCTGCTAGGAAGTTTCATATCAGCGCACACTCCACTGCAGAGTGAAAATCTCACTCTGGCATATTTGAGATTATTGTATAGCATTACTTAATGTTCCGCTACCAGCAAGACGCTGTTCCAGCCATCGACAAGTCCAGAATCTCCTCCGTAATTTTCTCTGCTCTTCTTCGACGATCACTAAAGGGGTGTAAGTAGGCTGTTTAGGTTTTTTATTTGGTAACGCCACGTAGCGCTCTATATGAAAATCACTGTCTGCAGACTGTGTGCAGTCTGTGGCTAGTCTGGACTTTTGCAATATTGCTATTGTAGTGTTGGGCAGCTGGATGTGAACAGCGCGTAGCGTTGCGCAGTTGGAGGTGAGCCGCCAGCAGTGGTGGATGTGGGGAGAGAGATGACAGAGTTTTGAGAGCGGATGATCTGGACGTGTGTCCATCAGGGACAGTAAATTTCTGAGACTGGGTGTCATGAACTGATATATATACATTATGACGTTTGAACACTATTAAGGTAAATACATTGTTTGTTTCCAGATTGTTTGTTCTCTATCAAAATCTTTCATTTGCTAACTATGCCTATCAGTAGTTAGTGACTTCAGTATTTAGAATCTTATATATAGCTGGCAGTATTGGCGCTCGCTGTATTGCAGTAGTTCCAGTAACGAAGATTTTTGTGAGGTACGTGATTCACGAAAGGTATAGGTTATTGTTAGTCAGGGCCATTCTTTTGTAGGAATTATTGAAAGTTAGATTGCGTTGCGCTAAAAATATTGTATGTCAGTTTACTGATGATCAGGATAAGTAAAGAGAGAAATGTCTGAGTACGTTCAGTTTTGCTCAGCTGTTTGAAAATCAAATAACGTAAGGGGTTTACCAGCACAATCATTCATAAATGTTTCTAAGGGGAAGTTTCAGGAGTAACGCAATGTTAGGCGCGTCCACTTTCGTAAAGAAACTGTGTGGCCTGAGAGCCATATAAAGCCGACAACTGGCGCTGGGGAGCGCTGAGAGCGCAAAATCTCGTTAGCCGGCTCGTACCGTGTGGGGTGCCAGTGGCGCCGTGTCTCGTGAGGGCGGATGTCCCGACCGCGACCGCGACCACGTCAGCGTTAACTCCCTGACCCGGTGTGAGGACGGCGTTACACGTGTCACCGAACGTGTTTAAATCAGGGTAGGCAGCGGCTGCGGGTCGGCTTACTCGTTTCAATACACACGTCACGCGCTGGGCACACTGCATCTACGGCGAGGCAGTGTGTTGCGTCCGCGATAACAGCAGTTAATTCATCGGCAAGCAGGTGAGCACCTACTGTTGCACTGGTTAATAACGCACTGACCGCGCGGCAGGTTCACCTGCATTTCACGTAACAGTCTCTCATAAAGAATGTGGTGTCACCGCCAGACACCACACTTGCTAGGTGGTAGCTTAAATCGGCCGCGGTCCATTTAGTACATGTCGGACCCGCGTGTCGCCACTGTGTGATCGCAGACCGAGCGCCACCACAAGGCAGGTCTCGAGATACGGACTAGCACTCCCCCAGTTGTACGACGACTTTGCTAGCGACTACACTGACGAAGCCTTTCTCTCATTTGCCGAGAGACAGTTAGAATAGCCTTCAGCTAAGTCAATGGCTACGACCTAGCAAGGCGCCATTAACCGTATCTGAAGATAGTCTTATTTGTATCATCAAGAGCGATGTACCAAAGGACTATATAAAAGTTAAGTATTCGAGGAGCTGCATACTTTTCTTATTACCATTCACTACTTATCCTGTTCCAGAATTCACGCCCGTCTGCAGTAAATAGCGTGCATTTAGGCCTCCTCTATCTACAAGGCGTTGGCACATTTACCAACACATCAAAGAACTCGATTTTTACGTGTGACTTGGTGTCTCGGGACATCAGATTTGAAATCCAAACGTCCAGAGGGTTCGACCCTAAGATTCACCTGTCAATTACCGCTTCTCATCTGGCAACGATTTGTTAGTATAGAAAATGCCGAGTTGCAAAGTGGTTACGAGCCCACGATAAGCGATAGACAGGGGCGAGGGATGCGGGCAGGGTGGGTGGAGGAAGAGTCGGGTGGGGGGAGGGGAACATACGGCAATCAGCCTGCGCATCGATCAAAACAACAGTGTGGTTGACAGTGGAGCGCGGGAGGGGACCGTGCTGTCGCTCCACGCCGGTCTGCGCAAGCTGCTAAGGGACAGCAGCAGCGGTGCGTTTCCGCTCTGGGCACATTTTACACGCTGCCCGCCGACGTGCGGTACTGTATTTGCACAGCACGATTGTATTAGCCTTACCACCTTTCTGCACACTTACACAACTGATTCTGTCGCGTAAGATTAACACAGTGCACAGAAACTATGTAAACAGTGAAAACCAAGCACGACTGCTACGTCACGAACTGCAATAATGATTCAAATGCTTTCAGAAAATCGAGAAACACTGCCTCTACATGACTGCCTTGATATGTGGAACAAATGCGAGTTGGGTTTCACGTGACAGATGTGTTACGAATCCATGAAGATCAGTATGGAGGAGGTCATTCTATTCGAGATACGTTTTTAAGTTTGAGCTCAGAACACGTTCTTAAGGTTCTACAACAAATGGGTATCGAGGATATTGGGCGTCAGTTTTGTGGTTCATTTCTGATACCCTTGTTGTGGACTGGTGCGACTTTCGAATTCTTCCAAGTACTGGGCAACGTTTTCGTTTCGAGGAGCCAAAAGAGGGGCTTACTCTGTCGCAAATTTGGCATAGAATCGGAAGGGGATTCTATTGGAGTTTTGTTCAATTTTAGCGATTTTAGTTGTTTGTGAACACTACTGAAACTCACGTTTGCAGTGACGCAGTAATTAAACTGAGGCAATACCTCTGGATTTTGTTTTGTAAAGGAACATTTGAAAAGCGAATTCAGCGTTTCAGCTTTTCCTTTGCTGTCCTCAGTTTCAGTCCCTGTCTCGTTCACGAGCGTCTGGACACTAACTATGTACCACCAACACCCTTTACATTTGAGTAGAAGCTCTTTGCGTTTTGTGAGAGGTTCTTCGATAATACTCTTCTACGCTATGTTAAAGGCAGTAGTCGACCTCAATTATTAAGTTGCCCACTCAAGCCATCGTGTCGGTTTTGCCAGGAATGGACACTTTTGGCTACCACGGAGTCATCATTAAGCCCCAAAAACCTGCTGCAAGTGCACAGTATGTTACTTATCATCGATAGTTTCGATCAAAAGACAATCTGCAGTCGACGATAGTTATCGTTACAGCGGTTGATTACAAAGAAGATTTCTTGTGGTAGCATTGTGGCGTTCAGGAATTATTTTCTTGAAATATTTAGAAGTTGTGCAAGACTGCTTACAGAAAATGCAGGCACTGTATACTTGTCTCTATCTTTAAATGTGTCGATTTGTTTAAAGTTATGAGGAAGTTAAGAAAATTGCACGGCAGATGTATGCGATCGTCTGTCATTAACCCCAAATTGTTAATAGATAAATTATTCGTTCATCTGGCGACGTGCTTACTACTTATAGCCACTTTCCTTTCGTCACGACTGGTTTAAATACGGCTTGCGGAAATCTCCAGATATCGTGCCTACAAAAATTCCGTGATTGCCGTCACGTGCTTAGTGTGCCAGTGGGATGTGTGGCCGACGTATTACGAAATCGAAGAATTATGCCGAGTCAAGCTTATCGCAGAAGAAGCACCACGTGCGCCGAAATAGCTCAGTTGGGAGAGCGTTAGACTGAAGATCTAAAGGTCCCTGGTTCGATCCCGGGTTTCGGCATTGCATTTTTATCTCAGTCACCAGCAAACAAGAGAGAAATGTTGTTATTGTTGTTGATGTTGTGGTCTTCAGTCCTGCGACTGGTTTGATGCCGCTCTCCATGCTACTCTATCCTGTGCAAGTTTCTTCATCTCCCAGTACTTACTGCAACCCACATCCTTCTGAATCTGCTTAGTGTATTCATCTCTTGGTCTCCCTCTACGATTTTTACCCTCCACGCTGCCCTCCAATGCTAAATTTGTGATCCCTTGATGCCTCACAACATGCCCTACCAACCGGTTCCTTCATCTTGTCAAGTTGTGCCACAAACTCCTCTTCTCCCCCATTCTATTCAATACCTCCTCATTAGTTATGTGGTCTACCCATCTAATCTTCAGCATTCTTCTGTAGCACCACATTTCGAAAGCTTCTATTCTCTTCTTGTCCAAACTATTTATCGTTCACGTTTCACTTCCATACATGGCTACACTCCATACAAATACTTTCAGAAACGGCTTCCTGACAATTAAATCTGAGGTCATGAGCGGTAATGAACAGAAATGGGAAATAAAAGAAATTTGTGGTGCAATCTGACAAGAAGAAGAGATCGGTTGGTAGGACACATTCTGAGACATCAAGGGATCACCAGTGTATTATTGGCGGGATAGGTGGCGGGTAAAACTTGTAGAGTCAGAAGGATGTACTTATTTGAAGATGAAGAGGCTTCCACAGGATAGAGTAGCATGGAGAACTGCATCAAATCTGTTTTCAGACTGAAGACCGAAACAAAAACAATCGTAAAGACCGTGATGGAGCTTACGGGTTACCACCTTTTCAGTGGTAAGTGTAGTGAACTGAACTGGGGAAAGCTACTTCACCGGCTACTGTCCAACTTACTGGGTGTGGCTCACTACAATCGAGACCGTGTAAGAAGATCTGCTGCCAGCTTCCAGCTGCAAAGTGCTGACGGCTGCAGGCGAAAACAGTAACCGTCTACAGAGCTGTGACAACACTGTGGCATTCCCATAGAGACGTTTACAAAATCGTGTTACGTTGTTGGTCGAAGCAGGCCTGCAAAGCCGGCGCACGCATCGCACTGCAACTGTCAGGGGTCAACTTAACACCTACAGGTCACTTTACAAAATAATTTTGCCCACACTCGTTCAGTTACTAAGTCACCCGCCACTTGACTAAGTTACTGGCCTGGTGTGGTCCACACTCAAGAGAAGCAGCTTGATCCTTTCTTTTTATTATAGTCATCTGCTAAATAGTCGTCATTCATAGCTGAGGAGGCAGTATGTCGCGACGAGTCTAGGAGCTTGTGATGAACCGATGAGTTGACGTTGTTAGTGCTGTAGGCTTCAGTCTGAAGACTGGTTTCATACAGTTCTACACGCTTGTCTATCTCCTACAAGGATCTTCATGTCTGCGTTTTACTGCAACCAACATAACTTTCAACCTGCCTACTGTACTCAAGCTGTGGTCACCTTCAACAAAAATGAAAACTTTGAGGTTTTGCTGGCGACATTGCGAAACCGTCACAGACGGCAAAATATTTTGAAGATCAGCTGAACGGAATGCGTAGTGCCTCGAGAAGAGGCTATAAATTATATTCGAATTAAAAAGTACGATGGTGAGGTAGTTAAATGAGACACTAAAGGTAGTAGACAAGTTTTGCTACTTGATCAGCTAAATAAGTGATGATGGACAAAGTAGAGAAGACAGAAAGTGCAGTCTGGCAATGGCAAGAAAAGCATTTCGGAAAAGGAAAATTTGTTACCGAATATAAATTTAAATGCTAGGAATTCTGAAGCTATTTATCCGTAGTATGGAAGTAAAACGTCGACGATCAACACATTCGACAAGAAGAGAAGGGAAGGTTTCGAAATGTATTGTTATAGAAAAATGCTGAAGATTAAATGGGTAGATCGAGTAAATAATGAGGAGCACGTATTTGCTTCAGATTATGTAAACGGCACTGCGGCATTCGTATGCGTGATGTAACGTGCGAGCGCAGAGGAAGACTAGCGACAGCTTGAGACATGTTTCTCCACTGGAAGGACTTCACTAGTTACTGGCAGACAACCGATGAACGATGCCAAACTCTGGCCGGTGATGGACGATGACAACTTCGAAGAACTGACAGAACCAGTCTGAAGTGACCTCGAGAGATAAGTCTATCACATCTCGCACTGCTCACATCGAGAGACTTATAGAAAAGGAGACACAAAAATCGATTGTATCGTTGGAGGCTCCAAATAATCGGCGGTGATATGGGCGACCGACTGACACCCCGTACAGTTGTACAAGTTTCGATTCCTACATGCTAGGACCTTGTTCGGAGACTGTAACTTCGTGTAAAATTACAACTAAGTTTGGTAAAAAAATTATTTAGTAATGGTTAGGTTTACAGGTAAAATATTAGTCCTGCGAGTACAGAAGAGTTTTTGACAACAAAAGAATGGTTTTTATTTACAAATTTGGGAATTTCAGAACAATGGCTTCTGTAATCGGCAATAAACTATTTGTTTTTTCTGTTGGCTGGAACAGTTCCGTTATTTTCAGCCTTTTTAGAAAATGCCTTTGAACATTTCTTGTCAAACTCAGTTAATTAATTTTTCCTCTAATGTTTATTGCATTAACTGTAATTGCTTGTGGAGGACATATTTGAAAATGAAAGACTGACATTAATTGTGGTATGTATTATGACAAACAGTTACATGTAAGAGAAAAAATTTCGATTACACAAGAATACAATTGTGTCAAGTTAAATGGACCATTATTTAACAAGTGGCAGCTCAGATAAAAGAGGTCGAAGTCGATGAACGGCAAAATCCGGCGCACTTTGATTGATATGGTTTGGGAACTGGAAAAGACACTATGTAAGATAAAATAATAGGGAAAGAATAATATTGTTAGTTCAAGAGCATATTGTAAATCTAGTTGTAAGGTGTAATGTGGTGTTAAATTACCTTTGGAAGGTCTAACGGTCCTTTTTTTTAAGTTATTGGTGGTGTATTTAAAGAGGGGTGCGATGTGAGGCTGAGTTCGTTTTTCACATTGAAGTTGACAAAGGAGATTCTGTATGAAGACACAGAGGATGGGGAGGGAGAAAACGATTGAGACAGTGAGAGGAACATTTTACATGAAGTTCTATACCTACGGCCAATTTTCATTTACACCAAACATATTTAAGATCCTAAATTATTGAAAGAGAGCTCATTTGTAAATAGGAACACATTATAAATCCACAAGGCAGGCTGTACTGCTGAAGAAGTTGACTTAATTTTGCCACACGCTTTGTTCGCACAAACTAGGTCCTCTCGAAGAAAAAAGAAAACAGAGATACTTCACATTGTTCACTCTGAGCACTTCACTGCTGTTGATGTTTGTCAGTTGGTGGAGGGGTGGGCAGTCGACGTCGCCGCCGACTGGGACGGGACTGAACCTGGTGAAGGTGGAACCCGACTTTCCGGAAATACATATTTTTCAGAGTTATTGATAAAAATGCTATAGCTAGAGTTCTTTGTACAACATTTGAATACTTCTGCAGAATTTCACTAAGAAAATAATAACACTCAGCAAAATTGGAAAGCCGGCCGCAGTGACCGAGCGGTTCTAGTCGCTTCAGTCAGGAACCGCGCGGCTGCTACGGTCGCAGGTTCGAATCCTGCCTCGGGCATGTATGTGTGTGTGAAGTCTAGGGGACTGATGACCTCAGATGTACAGTCCCATAGTGCTTAGAGTCATTGTAATCCTTGAGAGAAATTGCACGATACTTGCTTTCCGCACCCTCGGCAGGCCTCCTCAATTTTATAAATGGCACCTGTACTATAGAAGATGCCGGCGGCCATTTGCAGCAACAAGCATCAATACTCAAACTAAAGTTCTATTCGGTGGTTTTGATCAAGTTAGAATTAGAATATTATTATAATGAAGTTTTAATACCACCTTACAGAGTTTATTAAATGAAATATGCCCATGAGTGGGACATAGACAGGTGATTAACTGAAATACGCATACCAAATATTCTGTGAAATGATAAGGGAATATGGTGTGGCTGGGAGAAGTCACTGTAACATATTTATATAATAACACAATCACATTTATTCAATAAACATTACCATCTCAAATATTCCCTCTCACTTATCACGGAATGCTGGCGTGATACAAATAGTATAATATCTAAGTAAACTTAGTTAAACATCCGGCTAACATGTGCCGTGAATCGACAATGACTGCCGCCTGCACATTTCTATCATCATTTAGCCACACACACACTAACATTCACTCTATTCATTTTATCTAACAGATAAAAGAGGAAGGTTCCCATACACCAAGTGGGACAACATTGGGAGAGAGCACATGGTTCCAACTGTAACTTTAATTCGGGCAAGTCCCGTCTTCACGTTTAACTAACTCGGCGAGTTTTATTGGATAATATGAAGGAACAATTAAATCACACGCGTGAATTTACGTAGAAGATCCGGCTCGATCACGAAATGTGATTGCGTCGAGCTGAAGCTTCTCACCAAGAAATGCACGGGGTCTGCGGACCACGTGTTACCAATCTCTCCACAACCAGGAGTCAATAAACACATTTAAATAAAATACACTTTGCATATATACTTCACACTCACACTGAAATGCAAATTGAGCAATTCTGAGTATTACTCGGCAATGAGCGCCCGTTCACTCCCAAGTGCAGTGAACACGAATTCCCATGGAATTACTTGGCAAAAGAAATCACCTCCCTATCTCTCCTAACCGAGATGATTCTAGGAAATACCATAGTGGCTTTCCTCAGCAGGGAAGCTGCTTCCAAGTTCAAAGGGAACATGGAATTCTAAATCTTCGCTAACTATCGGAGCGATAGAGCAGAGCGTGCTTACTCACCCAGGTCTTCCCAGCAACCACCCCGATACGGTCTCCCTCGTCCGGGTCCACACATCGTGTCCGCAGGGAATCAGAGATACCGCACACGGTTATTTGCCAACCTAACGAGCGCTAATGACGCGCGTGGAGCTTATGCCTCTCTGGTCCAGTGCAGTCGGGCTCTACTAGATTCGAGGTTGGCTACACTTCCACTATGCCTATAGCACACCCACAGCCGACATCTCACGCATACATCATCATACGTTCGCATTCACACTTTACAGACAGTTACCATACCTAATATTAAAATGATCGTCTATATTTAAATAACCCTATCTTACTCATTATCATCAGGCTCTTCCCTGAGTGTCGGGAGGGCACTCAGGTGTCTTTAGTTGTGGGGTCGAGCCATGTAGCGGCTTACATGGAGCCGTTACAAAACTACCTGCGAATTTGCGAAAAAAATTACGATTGCAATTCTGTACAGCTTCCCAATACTTATACAAAAAACCCTAATGACAGTTTTTATACAGACAATAGCTTGTGGCATAATTGCAGTAATGAGGGTCGTGCTTGCACTACATAAAAACAAATTCGTACAACATTTCTGAACAAAGTTTGTATACCACCCCAAGAGTTCACCCTAAAATGGTCATTTAAACCCATGGTCGAACTCTGAAAATTTTGTCCTCAGTTAGCAGAAAAGTCCGACCCTCAACTGGATATCCATCAGTGCAGTATTACATAATGTTTCGCAATGTAAGTTGCCGATTTAAAATAAAATTGTGGCTAAGGCAGATTTTGCACTATTTTTAATGATTGTGGTAACGTAGAGGTACGGGTGTATATGTGGTAGCGTGTGGGTGAAGTGGAAACGTCCAGTATCTGGCCTGCAGATTGCTGCACTCTAGCGGGGCAGCCAGAAATTGTTGCAATAGTTCCGATTTGTCACGGTAGAGGGTTAGAAGTCAGTTGAGCAACAGACGCCGTGACAGTGAGGCAATTTACGTTCGCTCATTTTCTAAACCGTTTTCGAGGTGAGTTTTCGTATTATATTTATCTACATACTTTGTAGTTATCTTTCTTTACGTGTGATAGCTTAAAAAGGGAAGTGCATAGAAGGTTTTAGTAGTCCTTTGTCAATCTTAAATGGATAGTTGCTTAATAAAATCTACCGAAATTTAAAATGGCCATTGTGTAGATAATATGGAAGCATACATATGATGGCATTGTGGAAACGTTTCCGCAATACCAACATCAAATACATTATTTGTAATACGTTTTGCGTCTGTTTCTAGATACCACGAAAGCTAACTGATCGGAAACCAAGAGCTATTGTGAAGAAGTGGGATGCTGGAAACATGATTAAAGCTATAATAGCATTAAGGGAAAAGCAGATGGAATTAAGAAGAGCAGTAAAAGCTTTCAGCGTACCTCAGATGACACTTCAAAGGTTTGTGCATAGTGATATGTCACCTGAAGAATGTGTTTCTTTGAGACTTGGACGTAAGCCTGTATTACCTGATGTTATGATAAACAGTTGGTACAGTACCTCATTGAAATGGATGATCGCTTCTATGGCCTTACCAGATTAGATGTCAAGAGAGTGGCATATCAGCTAGCGGAAAGAAATAATATTAATCATCCTTTTACTTCAAATGCTGCAGGTAGAGCTTAGTTTGACCTTTTTCTTAGACGACACAGAAACAAACTCACAGTCCACAAACCTATGGGGACCTCATCCTCGAGAGCAAACGGGTTCAACAAAGAAACTGTAGACAAGTTTTTTTGACATTTTGAAAGCTGAGTACAGTAAACACTCCTGTAGTGCTGATCGTGTGTACAATGTGGACGAGGCTGGGCTCTCTGCCGTCCAGAGCAGAACACCACACGTAGTTGGACGGAAAGGTGAACGTCAGGCAGGTACCCTCACGTCAGCAGAGTGAGGGTCCCTGGTGACTGTCATGTGCTGTATGAGTGCCACCAATGATGATCTTCCCCAGGAAGAACTGGACTGATACTCTACTGAAAGGAGCACCACCTGGAACAATTGGCAAATGCCATCCTTCAGGCTAAATTCAAACTGAGCTGTTCTGCGAGTGGTTTGACCACTTCATTTCTAAGGCACATTCCTCAAAATAATCTCCTGTGTTGTTAATTCTTGATGGGTAGAACAGTCATGCCAGAAACCTTCAAGTTATAGAACGTGCAAGGGAGAACCTTGTTACAATCGTGAGCATCCCGCCTCACGCCTCTCATAAAACTCAGCCACTTGATAAGACCTTCATGGCCACTCTAAAAACCTATTACGCTGAGTATGTTCGCCAATGGTTGCGGCACAGTAGCCGGCCCTTGGGACCATATGACATATCTAAGTTGTTTGGGAAAGCCTACCTAAAGTGCCAGACTGGCTCTGTTGCTGCAAAAGGATTTTTGGATACCGGAATTTTCCCGTGCTACGGGACTGTTTTTGCAGAAATCGATTTTATAGCTCCCACATTGGCTTTAGATTAGGCCAGAAGGCTGAGAGGAACTGATGATAATCCAGCATCTCCAGGTGGAAGTAATTACCTCAGACGGGAAGACACTCAGAACGCATTCAGACCTGTGACAACTGACAGTCCAAGTGAAGATGGCCAAAGAGAAAGCAGAAGGTCAACATCATTGTCAAATACCTCATCAAACACGTGTGTGTCTCCAGAAGATATCATGCCAATCCCTCCTCTAAAGAGGAAGGTTTCCAGCAGAGGTCGTAAGCCAGGTTCATCAACTGTTTTGACATCTTCGCCTTGAAGACTCCTTACTGAAGGGTAAACAGAAGCCTTCTAAGGCACCTGCCAAAAGCAAGAAAAAACGTGAAGCTCTTCCTAGAAAACCATGCAAAAACGGCTTAAGTTATCTGAGGATTCAGATGAAGAAAAATGGTTCAAATGGCTCTGAGCACTATGGGACTCAACATTTTAGGTCATAAGTCCCCTAGAACTTAGAACTACTTAAACCTAACTAACCTAAGGACATCACACACACCCACGCCCGAGGCAGGATTCGAACCTGCGACCGTAGCAGTCCCGCGGTTCCGGACTGCAGCGCCAGAACCGCACGGCCACCGCGGCCGGTTCAGATGAAGAGCCCAATGCACCAACTGTCTCTTTAGGCGAGTCAGATTTACATCTCCCACTTGGGGAAGAAAAACCTACTGAAGAAGGTGCCATTTGTATTTTTTGTGGAGGCGCATTTTCCAAAGACGTTCAGGGAGAATTGAAGTGTGTAGTGTGTGAAGAGTGGAGTCACTCTTTGTGTGCCAGAAATGAAGGAGATATTTACATATGCGATTTTTGCAAGTGAACTTCGCTTAAGAAGCATCTTTCTATTACAGTTGCGTTTAAAAATATTTTTGTGTAATTTAAATTTAATATAAAATAAAATAGTTTCTAACATTTGTAATAGTTTTCGTTTAAAGTAGTCAGTTTCTCACAATTTTAAGGCGTTTCCACATTACCTGCACTTCTTGAAAAATTAATGAGTTGTTGTGCAAGCAGAAAATGTTTTTTAACTTTAACATATTTAGTTTTTGTGTTTCATAATATTACATTCATTGCTAAAACATTATGAATTAGCTTTGGCTAATTTTTGAAGCTGAAAGAGAAGTAAACATTTCTTTTATACAGCGAAAACAAACTGGGTTTCCACATCTACACGACTACCTCTACATTCAACAAGCAACGTGAAGCGCTCTAGCATCCATGGTGAGTTTTGTGTACGACTTCGTAGATAACGATAAGTGGAGGTGGGATGCAGAGCAGGGCGGCAACTGGCGTCGTAGGAAAAGCTGGACAGAAGCAGAAATGATTAGCGAACAAGTTAACACCGAAAACAGAGGATTTACTTACCTTGTATATCTCCAAATGTACGAAGACTTATTACATGTAATGCAGCAAGAAACAGTCCAACTATCTCATTGTTAACAAGTATGAAGCGCGAACGCAGGTGTTGTGGGCTGAGCGGCTGCAGAGGGCGCTGATGGTACAGACAGAGCCTCTGGAGGCGTGGCGCAGCGGGCGCGCATCATTGGCTCCCCCAGATCCCGAGCGACTGCTGTCGCTGTTACACAGAAGCGTGGAATACCATTGCTATGCGCATTCGGGAGGACGACGGTTCAATCCCGCGTCCGGCCATCCTGATTAAGGTTTATCGTTATTTCCATAAATCGCTCCAGGCAAATGCCGGGATGGTTCCTTTCAAAGGGCACGGCCGACTTCCTTCCCCGTCCTTCCCTAATCCGATGACCTCGCTG
Organism: Schistocerca americana; assembly: GCF_021461395.2. Classification (NCBI taxonomy): domain Eukaryota; kingdom Metazoa; phylum Arthropoda; class Insecta; order Orthoptera; family Acrididae; genus Schistocerca; species Schistocerca americana. The sequence goes on from NC_060127.1 coordinate 203,687,144, forward strand.
TCTGGTCTCCTTCCCCAAACAACCCAATCCCAACAACCATTGCTATGACGCTCTTGGTGCGGTATCGATACGTGACACCACAGTAAGAATTCGCAGTGCTCTTAAAAATTATTTTCTGGAGGCAGTGGAACCTCTTTTTCACCTTTGGAAGACGATTATGGACATGCACCAGCTCCATAGCATTTATTAAAGAGGAGAACATCATGGAGTTGTGTTAAAAGAAATGGCAAAGATTTGGATGATATATCTTTAAAGCTTATTCGTGAAGAAGTAGGTAACAATCAGACTACAAAGAACACATTAACTAAGAATGGCGTAAAGAGTACAGGCAAAATTACTACTCAGGCACCCTTGGGGAGCCGTTCAGAATTGTAGTCATAAATTTTTTTACGAAATTCATCAGAACAATTCAAAATTTGTACAGAGAACTCTAGAACGATAGCATATTTATCAATAACTCTGAAGAAAAATTTATATCTGTCGAAAGTTGGGTGCCAACTCCACCAATAGTGAAAAAGACCTATCATTCTTGCAGTTATGTCATAAACTATTATCTGCACAAAAACAGTCATCAGAGTTTTCTGTAGAGCTCTAGAGAAGCTATTCAGAGTTATAATCACAATTTCGCTTCTCAAACTGGCGAATAACTTAATATACAGACTGAAGCGCAAAAGAAACTGGTATAGGCACGCGTATTGAAATACAGAGATATGTAAACAGGCGGAATACGGCGCAGCGGTCAGCAACGCCTCCATAAGGCGACAACTATCTGGTGGAGTTGCTAGATTCGTTACTGCTGCTACAATGGCAGATTATCAAGATCAAAGTAAGTCGGAAGTGGCGTTATAGTCGGCGGACCAGCAATGGGACACAGCATCTCCGAGGCAGCGATGAAGTGGGGATTTTCCTGTACGACCACCTAACGACTGTACCGTGAACATCAGGAATCCGGTAAAACATCAGAACTGTGACTCTGCTGCGGCTGGAAAAAGATCCTGCAAGATTGGAACAACGGCGACTGAAGAGAATCGTTCAGTGTGAGAGAAGTGCAACCCTTCCGCAGACTGCTGCGGATTTCAATGCTGGCCCAAGTGCCAGCGTGCGAACCATTCAACGAAACATCGTCGATATGGGCTTTCGGAGCCGAAGGCCCACTCGTGTACCCTTGATGACTGCACGACACGACGCTTTACGCCTCGCCACGGCCCCTCGACACCGACATTGGACTGTTGATGACTGGAAACGTGTTGCCTGGTCGGAGAGTCTCGTTCGAATTGTATTGAGCAGATGGACGGGTGTGAAGACAACCTCATGAATCCATGGACCCTGCATTTCAGCAGGGGACAGTTCAAGCTGGTGGAGGCTCTGTAACGGCGTGAGCCGTGTGGAGTTGGAGTGATATGGGGCCTCTAATACATCTAGATACGACTCTGACAAGTGGCACGTCCGTAAGCATCCTGTCTGATCACCAGCATTCATTCATGTCCATTGTTCATTCCGACGGATTTCGGCAATTTCAGCAGGACAATGCGACACCCCACACGTCCAGAATTGCTACAGAGTGGTTCCAAGAACGCTCTTCTGAGTTTAAACACATCCACTGGCCTCCAAACTCCCCAGATATGAACTTTATGGAACATATCTGTGATGGCTTGCAACGTGCTGTTGAGAAAGTTCTCCACGCCCTAGTACTCTTACGGATCTATGGACAGCTCTGCAGGATTCATCGGTGTCAGTTCCCTCCAGCACTACTTCAGACATTAGTCGAGTCCATGCCACGTCGTGTTGCGGCACTTGTGCGTGCTCGCGGGGGCTCTACACGATATTTGGCAGGTGTACCAGTTTCTTCGGCTCTTCACTGTATATACAGGATTAAAATTTTCCCGAGTACTACTGTTTTCTTCGCGAATTTCTGGAGAACTATTCAAATTTCGTGCAGAGGACTCTAGACCTACAGCATATGTATAAAAAATTGTGAAGGAAATGTATATTTCTCGAAAGTCGGGTGCCAACTTGACACGACTGCGGCACTGTTGTGAGTGGGTGGACGGCGGTGGTGGTTGTGGTTTCCGTAAGACTTCCTTCTTTGCGGCGTCCGGGGGAATCTGCTACGTCTACAAGTTGTTAGTATTTCACTCAATGCCCTTCTACTCTTCGTACAAGTCTTTGAGATAATCTATTTCGTCCACAATCTATTGGTTATGAACTGTAGATTAAAACTGAAAAAGCTGCAAAAAGGTGGGAATTAAAGGAGATGGGACCTGGATAAACTGACTAAACCAGAAGTTGTACAGAGTTTCAGGGAGAGCATAAGGGAACAATTGACAGCAATGGGGGAAAGAAATACAGTAGAAGAAGAATGGGTAACTCTGAGGGATGAAGTAGTGAAGGCAGCAGAGGATCAAGTAGGTAAAAAGACGAGGGCTAGTAGAAATCCTTGAGTAACAGAAGAAATACTGAATTCAATTGATGAAAGGAGAAAATATAGAAATGCAGTTAATGAAGCAGGCAAAAAGGAATACAAACGTCTCAAAAATGAGATCGACAGGAAGTGCAAAATGGCTAAGCAGGGATGGCTAGAGGACAAATGTAACGATGTAGAGGCTTTTCTCACTAGGGGTAAGATAGATACTGCCTACAGGAAAATTAAAGATACCTTTGGAGAAAAGAGACCCACTTGTATGAATATCAAGAGCTCAGATGGAAATCTAGTTCTAAACAAAGAAGGGAAAGCAGAAAGTTGGAAGGAGTATATAGAGAGTCTATACAGGGGCGATGTACTTGAGGGCGATATAATGGAAATGGAAGAGGAGGTAGATGAAGATGAAATTGGAGATATGATACGCATGAAGAGTTTCACACAGCACTGAAAGACCTGAGTCGAAAAAAGGCCCCGGGAGCAGACAACATTCAATTAGAACTACTGGTAGGCTTGCAGAGCCAGGCCTGAGAAAACTCTACCATCTGGTGAGCAAGATGTATGAGACAGGTGAAATACCCTCAGACTTCAAGAAGAATATAATAATTCCAATCCCAAAGAAAGCAGGTGTTGACAGATGTGAAAATTACCGAACTATCAGTTTAATAAGTCACAGCTGCAAAATACTAACGCGAATTCTTTACAGACGAATGGAAAAACTGATAGAATCCGACCTCGGGGAAGATCAGTTTGGATTCCGTGGAAATGTTGGAACACGTGAGGCAATTCTGACCATACGATTTATCTTAGAGGAAACATTAAGGAAAGGCAAACCTACATTTCTAGCATTTGTAGACTGAGAGAAAGCTTTTGACAATGTTGATTGGAATACTCTCTTTGAAATGCTGACGGTGGCAGGGGTAAAATACATGGAGCGAAAGGCTATTTACAATTTGTAGAGATACCAGATGGCAGTTATAAGAGTTGAGGGGCATGAAAGGGAACCAGTGGTTGGGAAGGGAGTGAGACAGGGTTGTAGCCTATCCCCGATGTTATTCAATCTGTATATTGAGGAAGCAGTAAAGGAAACAAAAGAAAAATTCGGAGTAGGAGTTAAAATCCATGGAGAAGAAATAAAAACTTTGAGGTTCGCCGATGACATTGTAATTCTGTCAAAGAAAGCAAAGGACCTGGAACAGCAGCTGAACGGAATGGACAGTGTCTTGAAAGGAGGATATCAGATTAACATCAACAAAAGCAAAACGAGCATAATGGAATCTAGTCGAATTAAATCGGGTGATGCTGCGGGAATTAGATTAGGAAATGAGACGCTTAAGGTAGTAAATGAGTTTTGCTGTTTGGGGAGCAAAATAACTGATGATGGTCGAAGTAGAGAGGATATAAAATGTAGACTGGCAATGGCAAGGAAAGCGTTTCTGAAGAAGAGAAATTTGTTAACATCGAGTATAGATTTAAGTGTCAGGAAGCCGTTACTGAAAGTATTTGTATGGAGTGTAGCCATGTATGGTGGACGATCAATAGTTTGGACAAGAAGAAAATATAAGCTTTCGAAATGTGGTGCTACAGAAGAATGCTGAAGATTAGATGGGTAGATCACACAACTAATGAGAAGGTATTGAATATAATTGGGGAGAAGAGGAGTTTGTGGCACAACTTGACTAGAAGAAGGGATCGGTTGGTAGGACATGTTCTGAGACATCGAGGGATCACCAATTTAGTACTGGGGGGCAGCGTGGAGGGTAAAAATCGTAGAGGGAGACCAAGAGATGAATACACTAAGCAGATTCAGAAGGATGTAGGCTGCAGTAGGTACTGGGAGATGAAGAAGCTGCACAGGATAGAGTACCATGGAGAGCTGCATCAAACCAGTCTCTGGACTGAAGACCACAATAACAACAACAACCTCCTCATTAGTAATGTGATATACCCATCTAGTCTTCAGCATCCTTCTGTAGCGCCACATTTTATGAGCCTCTATTCTCTTCTTTCCTAAACTGTTATAGTCCTTGATTTACCTCCGTACATGCTACATTCCAAACAAATACCTTCAGAAAAAGACTTCCTAACACTTGAATCTGTATCAGACATTAATAAATTTCTCTTCTTCAGAAACAATTTTATAGCCGTTGCCAGTATACATTTGATATTTCTCTAATTGGACCATCATCAAATGTTTTGCTGCCAAATAACAAACCTCATCTATTACTTCATCTACTTTACTATTGTGGTTTCCAAAATTTAGACATTTGGACTACTGACTAGCACCAAATGGTTCAAATGGCTCTGAGCACTATGCTAGAACTAATTAAACCTAACTAACCTAAGGACATCACACACATCCATGCCCTTAGGCAGGATTCGAACCTGCGACCGTAGCGGTCGCTCGGCTCCAGACTGTAGCGCCTAGAACCGCACGGCCATTCCGGCCGACACGAGCACCAGGTGTCACATTTGTAGATTGCATTTGTTGCTAACACTGACTGTGTGCCATAAGAAATACGTTACAGTTCGGCGCCTCGTCCGAAATTATATACTGAGAGCTGTCTTCTATTGAATTTGCGGCAGTGAATGGCTACAATCGGTTTATTATCATTGAAACAAAAGCACTCATCGGATAAGACTGATTATTGAAGCGCAACGGACTGACGATGGGTGATGCAAGAACATCTGACAGATAATGAATACACAAGCACATCTGATTAAAAAGGTATTACAACTGCAACGAACTGATAGGACGTGTGGCACATGACTGATTATTCAGGACCAACGGAATTAATTTAGTGTTAATTATTCACAATTACATCAGATAGCATTTTTCACTGCACTGAAGACAAGCATTTCACCTGTATCTAGTCAATTTTTAAACATTCTAGGAGTCTTGTGATGTTATCAGACACATTTCTACCTCTCTGTAATATACGGGAAAATAAAGCTGAAAGAAAACCGATGGCGTACTAAGCCTTCATGATAAAATGTACGCTTTGATAAACATGATGATGATGATGATGATTAGTGTTTTAGGGCGCACAACAACGAGGTTATCAGCGCCCGCTTTGATAAACAGGAGTCTAAGTTACGGACATAGGCGGCATCCTACAAAGAAGTGCAAAACAAATCTAATTTAACAACAAAACTAAAAAACAGTCGCTACTGTCTGTTTGAACACTCTAATCCTCAAAACGTCGACGAATTTTCATGGGGTACTCAAATGTATCTTGAGTGTAGGCACAGGGAAACGCATATGCATTATTTCATCAAAATCAGCAGACAGAAAAAAAGCAATCATGATTTAAAATTTTATCTAAAATCGGCGTGCTTGTCTGTTTGAACACGCTAATTCCCAAAACAACTGGACAAATTTTCATGGGCTTTATATACATAAATTGAGCGTAGTTTGGGGCAACGTTACAGCCTTTATTTCCTCAAAATTGGATCACAGAAAAAAGGAAGTCGTGATTTAAAGTTTCATCCAAACTCGTCGCGTCTGCCTATTTGAACACGCTAATCTCTAAACCACTAGATTAATTTTCATAGGGGACTTGAGCGTAGCTTGGTACCGTCATTTAAATGTTTATCTGAAAGGGCCGTGTCTTTCTGTTTTGCTGTTTGAACATGCTAATCTCCAAAACTAATAGACGAATTTTAATCATAATCTGGACGTTGCGTCGGGCAGTGTACAGCCTTGATTTCATCACAATGTGACCTCGAAAAGGAAAGGTATCTTATTTTAAAGTTTTATCTAAAACCGGCGTGTCTGTATCTTTCTTTGTTTGAAAACGCTAATCTCAAAACTATTACACGAATTTGCATAGAATTTTCACAGGCTTTATTTTTTCAAACAAAAGGCGTAATTTAAACTCGTGTCGTGTCTGTCGGTTTGAACACGCCGATAATTGAGAGTAGCACAGTATGGCATAGCTACTGCCTGCAGAGTCAAAACAAAGGGTCGAGAGACAAGTATCCTGGGCGCCATTGATCGCCGATGACCGTGAGAAAAAAAAAGTCACTAACACTACAATCCCTAAGTATGCACACATTATACACTAGAGCCACTGAACACAGTCATTCAGGATACCACTTTTTTTTTCCCCAGCAGTGGATTATAAGGCGATCCTGTCGCATTTTGCACATACTCGCCACGAAGGCATTGGTTTCCCACAGTTAACAAAATGATAGCAAGTCGAAACTCTGTAACTGATGTTTAAGATAATATTAATAACCTTGAAACTGACTCAAATAACCATAAAGTCCGACGCTGTGTGAGGGAGCGTCCTTATCTTGTAAAAGCCGCACGGGTTCTAGTCTCATTAATAACTGCCCGGTTAGACGAGGGACTTTGGGCTCAGTAACCACTGTGGCGTCGCACGGGGTTTATAAAATTTTCCTCCTCTTTTCATGATAAATATGTATTATGTAGCAGCATCTAGTACACGTAAATGAAACAACATGAAATTAAATTTTTCGTCAATATCAGTGTAATTCTGCAATGCATGAAAACTAAAGTGAATTAAAAGATAAAAATCTGTACTAAGATCTTATTATCATTAGATTGTAAACAAGTGACTGTTGCGATAAAAAGAACGCTGCTTCTATACTGTATGGTCGGCTACCTCCGCTTGCTCTATCGACTGGAACTAGAGTGTGAGTTTGTGTTTAGTTGCTTCCCATAAAAAAATCTGAAAAATACTTTCTTGCGTATAGACTCTATCTTTTGCATTTTTCTCATTGAAAGTAATAGTAAAAGTGTTTATTTCTGATCAAGGCAAATTATTTAACTACGAAGGTTTTTCGTTTGGTTCGCGATCTTATTAAGCAGCATTTTGTGCATGATAATAATTCAGCTGCCATATCCGATAGACTTTGCAGTCATTTTAATTTTAAGAAGTTCGATACTAATCCTACAGAGTGTTTTCCGAAGGGAGAACATTACTTCTTTTCGCGGTCGATTAAAAATTAGCTAACGAATTGTCTGCCAAGCTAACTGTGCGCTGTAGCTACCTCGGACCCCCATCCTGGAGGTAATGCGTGGTGGATCCACGTACGAGCTCTCTGCCGATCCTATTCCCAACGTACCGCGAGGGCTGCCCACATACAACCGACACACACACATACACAGAAAAACAGCGCAGTTGTGCTACGTGTTTATAACTCTGCTACATTTACAAGCAAATTTGGAACACTTGCTCATGATCATGTGCGAAGAACAGTCAGTATGTTGCATCTTTAGAGTAGGCTGTATATAAAGAGAGGTTTAAAAGCAGGTCGCTCTGTAACACAGTGAATGTTGAAATGTTGAGGAGGTATATTGGTGGGTCTAACTGTTTGTTTAGTACGATTCTTGTAACCTGTGCACAATGGAGATACTCCCACATTCATATCCAGAATCAGCATCGTTATGCAGTTGAATGTTTGATCTGCAGGACTGGTTGGTTGGTTGTTTTGAGAGGGACGACCAAACAGCGAGGTCGGCGGCCGCATCGGATTAGGGAAGGATGAGGAGCGGGATTAGGTTAGCTCACCCTAAGGAAAGGACATGCGATGCGAGGCTGGCATCTCTCAAAGGCTGATCTTTAGCTACGAGGGTTGCAACTTAAATGGCGACAGCTATTTATTCACAACCGATACAAAAGAGTTACATGTCTGCACCTGTTACTGCCCTTCAAAGTAGTCACCAGCGTTGTGTAGAACCCGTTGCCAGCGATGTGGAAGGCGCAGTACACCGTTAGCAGAGCCTATTCTGTTGATGGTGCGAGTGGCGCGGTCTGCTGCCTGTCAAATCTCTGGAACAGTTCTGAAGCGAAGCGGTTCCCTCATTTTCGGAATCAAATCAAACTCACAAGGACTTAAGTCCGGGGAGTATGGTCGATGGTACAGGACCTCCCAGTCCCATCGACCGAACAGAGCAGCCACAGCTTGCGCTGTAGGCGCCCGCGCATAGTCGTGCAAAATGATGGGTGGGTTGCGCAGAAAGTGTCGCCGCTTCTTTCGCAAAGCTGGTCATAGTTGATGCTCCAAAAACGAACAGTAGTACTGTGCACTGACGGTGTGCCGTGGAGGAACGTAATGCGTTAGGATAACACCATCACAGTCATACACGAGAATTACCATAACTTTAGACCGCTCCATTCGCACCATCAACAGAATAGGCTCTGCTAACGGTATACTACGCCTTCCACATCGCTGGCAACGGGTTCTACACAACGCTGGTGGCTACTTTCAAAGATAGTAACAGGTGGAAACATGAAACTCTTTTGTATCGGTTGTGAATAAATAGTTGCCGCTATTTAAGTTCCAACCCTCGTATTAAGCAACGTTCTGACAAACTAAGTGAAGCGGTGTGATAAAACGTTTGTTTCCATTGTGGGAGACGGTTGAAATATTGGGATTTGTGGATATTATTTCTCACAAGAGAGATGCAAATATTACTGCAAAGGTTGCAGCTAGTATTAAAACTCCATCAAACCTTCTGAAAGCGGTATGAGAACACCGTGTGACTCTGAGAGTTCCTGAAAATGCTCAACTGTGTAAAGTCTGCTTCCAGAAAGAAATAGGTGTGCTATTCTTTCCCTGCAGACATATTGCTGCCTGTGTTAAATGTGGACCTAACCTTCACTCGTTGCCTCTTTTAGCTACGGTGAGAGCATTTTTGAAGAAGGAAATGATGTTGTGACAGATACTATTATTTTATGGCGTATTTTATATACAAATTGTGATGAATAAAGTATAATTGTTAAAATGGGTTCTTTACGTGTTTTTTCCCACGTCAATCACGCTCAGGCCTGCTCTTAGTATGACGGCTACGGTTACAGAGTGATCTTAACACCTCCTCACCTGTGTTGAAGTATCATGATCTTTTAGTGTCGAAGCATGCAACTGACATACAACACAACATTCTGTCAATGTATGCAGTCTTTCATTGGGTTAAAATACATCGCGTCGCCCTCCAGCAGACTACTGTTGTTAAGGTCTGTGCTACAGAGTTCCATACGATGCAGTAATAAGTTCTCATCGACATGTACTTGCAACTCTATAAGCTACTACCGGCTAGATTCTGTATTGGACAGTATTTCAGGCTGAAAAAGAAAACCTGGGTGCTGCCTACGGCCACGTGTCATGGTACGAGTACAATAGTACAAAGCATTACACAGCGGACGTAATCGGAATTGGCGGTTGAAGCTGCCTGGTTTCTTATAATGTATGCACTCTATGTTGGAATGAAGGATAATATCACATCCCAGTAATTTAATACAGGGGAGTCTACGCGCGCTAGAGACATTGCATCATATTCCATAGTCATGAGTATCGTGTATATTAGTAGAAATTGGTATGAATGAGGCGCGGGTATAAAAAAATCAATCTAAAGCAGAAGAGATGGACGATGAAATCAAACTTTAGCCTGTTTTATTGCCATAGCCTTCTACAGATGACTACTAGCTTACATATTTGGATAATGAGAGCTGATATGTGCGATTACATAAACACTTATCTCTTCTTCCGCTAAAAATAGCCTGTTTTTTAAGCTCTGATTTATAACTATGGAAGTGAACGGTTCGAGTTTGATCCCGTCCAAATGCTAGTGACGCAGAAGTACGTTTCAAAAATCAGTATGTGATGTTTACTGTGTGGAAGACTGTAGTTTTAGTGGAACGTTTGTTAGTTACGGAAGAGAGCACCCTACACAGCATACACTACTGGCCATTAAAATTGCTACACCAAGAAGAAATGCAGATGAGAAACGGGTATTCATTGGACAAATATATTATACTAGAACTGACATGTGATTACATTTTCACGCAATTTGGGTCCATAGATCCTGAGAAATCAGTACCCAGAACAACCAACTCTGGCCGTAATAACGGCCTTGATACGCCTGGGCATCGAGTCAAGCAGAGCTTTGATGGCGTGTACGGGTACAGCTGCCCATGCAGCTTCTACACCATACCACAGTTCATCAAGCGTAGTGACTGGCGTATTGTGACGAGCCAGTTGCTCGGCCACCATTGACCAGACGTTTTCAATTGTGTGAGAGATCTGGAGAATGTGCTGGTCAGGGCAGCAGTCGAACATTTTCTGTATCCAGAATGGGCCCTTACAGGACCTGCAACACGCGGTCGTGCATTATCCTGCTGAAATGTAGGGTTTCGCAGGGACCGAATGAAGGGTAGAGCCACGGGTCGTAACACATCTGAAATTTAACGTCAACTGTTCAAAGTGACGTCAATGCGAACAAGAGGTGACCGAGAAGTCTAACCAACGGCACCCCATACCATCACGCCGGGTGATACGCCAGTATGGCGATGACGAATACACGCTTCCAGTGTGCGTTCACCGCGATGTCGCCAAACACGGATGCGACCATCATGATGCTATAAACAGAACCTGGATTCATCCGCAAAAATGACGTTTTGCCATTCGTGCACCCAGGTTGTCGTCGAGTACACCATCGCAGGCGCTGCTGTCTGTGATGCAGCGTCAAGGGTAACCGCAGCCACGGTCTCCGAGCTGATAGTCCATGCTGCTGCAAACGTCGTCGAACTGTCTGTGCAGATGGTTGTTGTCTTGCAAACGTCCCCATCTGTTGACTCAGGGATCGAGACGTGGCTGCACGATCCGTTACAGCCATGCGGATAAGATGCCTGTCATCTCGACTACTAGTGATACGAAGCCATTGGGATCCAGCACGGCGTTCCGTATTACCCTCCTGAACCCACCGATACCATATTCTGCTAACAGTCATTGGATCTCGACCAACGCGAGCAGCAATGTCGCGATACGATAAATCGCAATCGCGATAGGCTACAATCCGACCTTTATCAAAGTCGGAAACGTGATGGTACGCATTTCTCCTCCTTACACGAGGCATCACAACAACGTTTCACCAGGCAAAGCCGGTCAAATGTTGTTTGTGTATGAGAAATCGGTTGGAAACTTTCCTCATGTCAGCACGTTGTAGGTGTCGCCACCGGCGCCAACCTTGTGTGAGTGCTCTGAAAAGCTAATCATTTGCATATCACAGCATCTTCTTCCGCCTGTAGCACGTCATCTTCGTGGTGTAGCAATTTCGATGGCCAGTAATGTAAATAGCCCTGACAGTTGTCTGGGACGTATGTTGCACGCATCTGATTCCAATGCACAGTAGGATTAATGGGTATTTTTTTCTCGGAAGGCAAATTACAATTCGAAATTAGAATGGAGTCTATATGCATGTAAAACCCGTCCGGCTAGCTGTGCGGCCTGAGGCGTTGCTCCCCGAGCGGGAAGGCATGCCTGGTCCCCGGCATGGACCCGCCCGGCAGATTAGTGTCGAGTTCCGGTCTGCCGGCCAGCCAGTGTGTGGTCCTTAAGGCGGTTTTGCATCTGGCTCGGTGAATGCTGGCTGGTTCCTCTTATTCCGCCTCAGTTACACTATGTCGGCGATTGCTGTGCAAACACTGTCTCCACACACACGCGTAAACCAAATTACTCTAACACGCAAACATTTGGGGTTACACTCGTCTGGTATGAGACGGTCCTTGGGAAGGGGGGGGGGGGGGGTCTACGCCGAAACCGCACAGTAACCCTGGGTTCGGTGTGGGGCGGCGGTGGGGTGGGTGGACTGCTGTGGCCAGCTGTGGGGTTGTGAACCACTGAGGGCTAGGGGGGACGAAGCCTCTCCGTCGTTTCTAGGTCCCCGATTCAGTACACAATATGCATGTATATGATATGGAAGACTGTAGTTTTAATGTTGGGAATGCCACACATAACATCGCTATAGTTAAATAACATTGACATACATTTGGGGAATATGCGACGGTATTTCGCAAATAATAGTTTTTGTAAGCTTCGAATTCTACGTTTAGTGCATCCAAAATCTGTTTGAGTAGGTATACCATCTTGAATTGAACTTTCTTTGATCTTGGAATAATTGAGCGACCGAGTCACAAATGACAAAATGGTTCAAATGGCTCTGAGCACTATGGGACTCAACTGCTGAGGTCGTTAGTCCCCTAGAACTTAGAACTAGTTAAACCTAACTAACCTAAGGACATCACAAACATCCATGCCCGAGGCAGGATTCGAACCTGCGACCGTAGCGGTCCTGCGGTTCCAGACTGCAGCGCCTTTAACCGCACGTCCACTTCGGCCGGCCACAAATGACACAGCTCCTTCTCAATGCTCCCGCTATTTTGAGCAACACGATACCACAGATGTACTTTCGCTCCACTGCAGCACATAGTACTTCCCGCGAACCACATACGCTCGTGACAATTTGATGCTTTAGGAATATGCCCTGCGATGCCTCTCGAGCTGTTAACCTTAACGTAGCGACACCAAGCACAGTGAGTAAGGATGCATTAATTCTGCTGCCACTGGGGACGGGAACGCCGGGACAGACTGCGTCGCACTCAACTCCCACCTGTCCCTCGTGTATCAGTTTGCCGCACTGCTTCTCCCACTCTGTCTCAACGAGCCTCACCTTCGTATCTCGCCATCCATTCTCAACTTCTACTATAACTCGGAGGTTATTGTCAACTGCTATCCAGACATTAACAGGCAGACCTCTTTATGCTTAAATGATGCCTACTGGTGAACAGTAACATCGATTCGACAACTCAACTTTGCATAGTTGCAGCCCATATGTGTTCGTGTTACGTGACTAATCCGCGAAGCAAAAGCATCATGTCTATCTGTAGGATGTTCGCAGGTGATGGAGTGGTCTGCAAGCATGTGGAAAGACCTATGGTGCGACTGGTAGTTGACCTGATCGTACCTATCTCTATTGCTCATTAATAGGACTAGAAATCCCTTACAATGTCGTCGGAACAGTTAACTACAGTAAAATGCCTAGCAGTAAGCATCTGGTGCGAGCTGAAGAAGAATGCGTATGTCGAGGTCAGATTCATTTGCTAGAATCTTAAGGGAAGCGACCCAAACACTGAAGACTGACAGGTCGGTGAGCTAAAGCACGAGAATATGACAGGCTCAAATTCATTTGCACGGATTTTTAATGGAGTGTAATCCACCCACTGAGAAGTGACAGTGTAGGAGGCGATTGGCCGCAATTCCTGTCAGCATGTCACCGGAGAATGTACCACTACAATTCGCATCGATGTGTAAGAGGTACTAAGATGACTGCTATTGCTAGAGGAAACGTCGATGCTGATCTGATCTGGCTTGTGCTTGTTGATTAATTAGCTCTCGATGTACGATAGTCGGATAAGCGTGTAGGTACTGGGTTTGCTCCTACAAAACGCATGTGTCTACTACCATGTGGATATACTCTGTTCTAGACGGAATACGGTATCGTGATCGGCCGACTCCTGAGGAGTGCGTGGAGGAAAACTGAACAATGCCTCGATTAAACCGCGAATCTCGCAGCAGCCGTGAACTGCGCGCGGAGATGCGAGGCTGTTGCACCGGTGTAAAGAATTCAGTGGATGGTGCGCGTGTTGGAAGCTCTGTGATATTGTCAGAACTGTTTTATGAAGGTATATCTCAAATGAAAAACTGGTGATGTACTTCTCATGGAACACTATGCTGTCAACGAAGATTCTGGTATCACTATGCCGTTGCATATGTAGCGTAGTGATCACTGCAATAGGATAAAGGAGATTGGGACACGTTCAGGGACATATCTGTAGACAAAAAAATGGCTCTGAGCACTATGGGACTCAGCTGCTGTGGGCATAAGTCCCCTAGAACTTAGAACTACTTAAACCTAACTAACCTAAGGACAGCACACAACACCCAGCCATCACGAGGCAGAGAAAATCCCTGACCCCGCCGGGAATCGAACCCGGGAACCCGGGCGTGGGAAGCGAGAACGCTACCGCACGACCACGAGATGCGGGCTATCTGTAGACAATCGTTCGACATCGATCAACTGCAGACGTATCACATTTTCTTTGTGAAATACTCGTATAGTAAACGTGCAGCAGTAAGACTTTCTTGGCCATTAGAAAACCTGTATCAGGTGTTCGATCATATTGGACATTAGGGTATATACAGGGTGTTACAAAAAGGTACGGCCAAACTTTCAGGAAACATTCCTCACACACAAATAAAGAAAAGATGTTATGTGGACATGTGTCCGGAAACGCTTAATTTCCGTTTTAGAGCTCATTTTAGTTTCGTCCACCTACGCTCAATGGAGCACGTTATCACGATTTCATACGGGATACTCTACCTGTGCTGCTACAACATGTGTCTTTACAAGTACGACACAAGATGTGGTTCATGCGCGATGGTGCTCGTGCACATTTCAGTCGAAGTGTTAGTACGCTTCTCAACAACAGATTCGGTGACCGATGGATTGGTAGAGGCGGACCAATTCCATGGCCTCCATGCTCTCCTGACCTCAACCCTCTTGACTTTCGTTTATGGGGGCATTTGAAAGCTCTTGTCTACGCAACCCCGATACCAAATGTACAGACTCTTCGTGCTCGTATTGTGGACGGCTGTGATACAACACCCCATTCTCCAGGGCTGCACCAGCGCATCAGGGATTCCATGCGACGGAGGGTGGATGCATGTATCCTCGCTAACGGAGGACATTTTGAACATTTCCTGTAACAAAGGACGACGGTTCAATCCCGCGTCCGGCCATCCTGATTTAGGTTTTCCGTGATTTCCCTAAATCACTCCGGGCAAATGCTGGGATGGTTCCTCTAAAAGGGCACGGCCGACTTCCTTCCCAATCCTTCCCTAATCCGATGAGACCGATGACCACGCTGTCTGGTCTCCTTCCCCAAACCAACCAACCAACCTGTAACAAAGTGTTTGAAGCCACGCTGGTACGTTCTGTTGCTGTGTGTTTCCATTCCATGATTAATGTGATTTGAAGAGAAGTAATAAAATGAGCTCTAACATGGAAAGTAGGCGTTTCTGGACACATGTCCACATAACATACTTTCTTTCTTTGTGTGTGAGGAATGTTTCCTGAAAGTTTGGCCGTACCTTTTTGTAACACCCTGTACAGAGGCATACAGACATTTGTTTTTACTCGATCATTACGTATGTGATTGGAAAAGGAACTAAGATATCGACAATATTGCTACGACATATTCCACACCATGCAGTGGTTTGCAGAATACGTATTTAGATACAGGCTCCTGTCTATAGCAGTGGTGCAGACACTGGTAATCTGTAGCGGTTTGCAGAGAACTGAGGGTTAGTGGGCCTTGGAGCCGAACCTAGAGAAATGTAACTGTTGAATCTAAAATAGCTGAATAGACCACCTGCTGCTGCTCTGTTGCGCCACTGACTACAAACCACTAGCAGCACCAGTTGTGGAAAGTATCCGGACGCGAGGTCCGCATGGTGGCGAATTTCTCTCTGAACATTAGTGTGCTATTTGTTTTTCTCTCGTTGTGATAGCTCTCTACCTAACCAGTGATGGGTAGACGCCTAGGCAGCCTTCTAACTAAAACAACAATGCTGTCGCAATGTGATCGAATTTCGAGAGAATTAGCAGGGGTCAGTGACTTCGCGGGCGACATCACTTAATCGTCAAAAACACGTGGAGTCAAATGCTATACGTCAAACACTGCAAGATTCGTGAGAATATGGAGGGTAAGGGATACTCTGACAAAAGGGGAGTTGGGAGGTGAGCTCTGTAGCAGTTCCTCTAAGTGTTGTGGGCAAACAAATTACAGCCTCTCACATCCGTCTCGCGAAGTGATTGCCAGTGAGAAAATTAGAGGTCAGTATGAAGGTTTTTACTGAGAGACAATCTACATCTACATCTACGTCTACATCTACGTGATTACTCTGCTATTCACAATTAAGTGCCTGGCAGAGGGTTCAATGAACTACCTTCAAGCTACCTCTCTACCGTTCCACTCTCGAACGACGCGCGGGATGAACGAGCACTTAAATTTTTCTGTGCGAGCCCTGATTTCTCTTATTTTATCGTGATGATCATTTCTCCCTATGTAAGTTGGTGCCAACAGAATGTATTCGCAATCGGAGGAGAAAACTGGTGATTGAAATTTCATGAGAAGATCCCATCGCAACGAAAAACGCCTTTGTTTTAATGATTGCCACTCCAATTCATGTATCATGTCTATGGCACCATCTCCCCTATTTCGCGATAATACAAAACAACCGGGCCTCCTTTGCTGCAGAAGTTCCGTCTTTACTTTTCTCGATATTTAAGAGACAACGTTCTCCCGTGAATTTTGCGTGCCTATAAATGGATGGACTGACATCTTAATAGGTAGACTAAATTTACATGTACATTTATGTGCACGATTCACAACCCATCGTACGGTGCGCAGCGGAGGGTACCCTGTACCACTGCCAGTAATTTCCTTCCCTATTCCAGTCACAAACAGAGCGAAGGGAAATCAAAGTCTATCTATACAGCTCTGTATAAGCGCACATTTTTAGTATATCTTCGTTGTCCTTACGCGAAATGTATGTTGGTGACAGAAGAATGCTTCTGCAGTCAGGTTCAAATGTCGGCTCTCTACATTTTCTCAATAGGCTTCCTCGAAAAGAACGTCGCCTTCCCTCCAGGGATTGCCATTAGAGTTACCAGGCGAGTGTAAGCCAACTGTAGGAAGAAAGCACTCACTGTGCATAGGGACTCTCACGATGTCGGTGACGTGCTGCCGTGTGGAAGCTGGGGCGGGAGTGTCCAGTATACGACTCGCGATTTGGAGCGGTAATCAGCTTTTTTTTTTTTTTCCTTTGCGGCGAGATCTTTGAACGAAATTTCTAAACTCACCTACACATTGAGAGATGGCCATCGTAACAATATTAGCTATGTTACCGATTTGATAATGTGGAATGTGGTACGTAGTATTAATCTGATATTTACAATCCCTCTATGCTACTGTTTCGCTGCCTTGAAAGACTTTGCAGGTGATGAGGCATTTGACTGCTTTAAGAGAGTTGGAAAGTGAGGAGGCATCCTGTAACGAGTAGGGCATGCTCTTAGCACTCCGTCATCAGCCAAAAATGAGTTTAATATTCTAGTCCTGCAATGCAAGACGTAAGAGATATTAGGTTGAAATGAACAGATTTTTTACTGGATGAGAGGGAATATGTGAAGGAAATACAGCCTAAGCCATACTCTTGTACAGAATTTTTCACAACGAGTCACGATACTTTAACGATGTGAAAAACGCTTCGATGCTCCGATTTCTTCTGTCTTCGAGAATAACTGCTACAAATTCGTCGGGCAATAGACCGCGCCGCTCGAACTGTCAACACAACTGGCAGAGCTAAGAGTATCGTACAACCTTCACATCGCTGGCAACGGGTTATACACAATGCTGGTGACTACTCTGAAGGTCAGTAAAACTTTGAAACACGTATCTACTTTGTACGAGCTGTAGATAAACAGTTGCCACTTCTAAGGTTCCAACCGTCGTATACAGGCTGGTCCATTGATAGTGACCGGGCCAAATATCTCACGAAATAAGCATCAAACGAAAAAACTACGAAGAACGAAACTCGTCTAGCTTGAAGGGGGAAAATCAGATGGTGGAAATATCAATGCTTTGGTTGGAATACTTTTTTCGCTTTGTGATAGATGCCGCTATAATAGTCGCAAACGTATAAGTACGTGGTATCACGTAACATTCCGCCAGTGCGGACGGTGTTTGCTTCGTGATACATTACCCGTGTTAAAATGGACCATTTACCAATTGCGGAAAAGGTCGACATCGTGTTGATGTATGGCTATTGTGATCAAAATGCCCAACGGGCGTGTGCTATGTATGCTGCTAGGTATCCTGGACGACATCATCCAAGTGTCCGGACCATTCGCTGGATAGTTACGTTATTTAAGGAAACAGGAAGTGTTCAGCCACATGTGAAACGTCAACCACGACCTGAAACAAATGATGATGCTCAAGCAGGTGTTTTAGCTGCTGTCGCGGCTAATCCGCACATCAGTAGCAGACAAATTGCGCGAGAATCGGCAATCTCAAAAACGTCGGTGTTGAGAATGCTACATCAACATCGATTGCACCCGTACCAAATTTCTATGCACCAGGAATTCCATAGCGACGACTTTGAACGTCGTGTACAGTTCTGCCACTGGGCACAAGAGAAATTACCGGACGAAGAGCCCGCATCTCGTGGTCGTGCGGTAGCGTTCTCGCTTCCCACGCCCGGGTTCCCGGGTTCGATTCCCGGCGGGGTCAGGGATTTTGTCTGCCTCGTGATGGCTGGGTGTTGTGTGATGTCCTTAGGTTAGTTAGGTTTAAGTAGTTCTAAGTTCTAGGGTACTGATGACCATAGCTGTTAAGTCCCATAGTGCTCAGAACCATTTGAACCGGACGAAGACAGAATTTTTGAACACGCGTGCTATTTAGCGACGAAGCGTCATTCACCAAGACCGGTCACGTAAACCGGCATAATATGCACTTTCGGGCAACGGAAAAACCACGATGGCTGCGACAAGTGGAACTTCAGCGACCTTCGCGGGTTAATGTATGGTGCGGCATTATGGGAGGAAGGATAATTGGCCCCCATTTTATCGATGGCAATCTAAATGGTGCAATGTATGCAGATTTCCTACGCAATGTCCTACCGACGTTACTACAAGATGTTTCACTGCATGACAGAATAGCGATGTACTTCCAACACGATGGATGTCCGGCACATAGCTCGCGTGCGGTTGAAGCGGTATTGAATAGCATATTTCATGACAGGTGGATTGGTCATCGAAGCACCATACCATGGCCCGATCGTTCACCGCATCTGACGCCCCCGGATTTCTTTGTGTAGGGAAAGTTGAAAGATATTTGCTATCGTGATCCACCGACAACGGCTGACAACATGCGTCAGCACATTGTCAATGCATGTGCGAACATTACGGAAGGCGAACTACTCGCTGTTGAGAGGAATGTCGTTACACGTACTGCCAAATGCATTGAGGTTGACGGACATCGTTTTGAGCATTTATTGCATTAATGTGGTATTTACAGGTAATCGCGCTGTAATAGCATGCTTTCTCAGAAATAAGGTCACGAAGGTACATGTATCACATTGGAACAGCTGATATAAAATGTTCAAACGTATCTACGTTCTGTATTTTAATTTAAAAAAACCTACGTCTTACCAACTGTTCGTCTAAAATTGTTAGCCATATGTTTGTATTACAGCGCCATCTATCACAAAGCGAAAAAAGTGGTCCAACTAAAACATTAATATTTCTTTACGTACTACAGGAATATGTAATAGAAATGGGGGTTCCTATTTTTAAAGAACGCAGTTGATATCCGTTTGAGTTATGGCAGCGCGATCTAGCGGGCCAACCATATCGCCATCTGGTTTCCCGCTTCAGGCTAGACGAGTTTCGTTCTTTGTAGTTTCTTCGTTTGACGCTTATTTCGTGAGATATTTGGTCCGGTCACGATCAATGGACCACCCTGTATAGGTGGAGGAATGGACATAATTTTCATCGCTGAAAGGGAATGGATGTGGTGATGAACTCAGGATTTAAGTGTAGACTGTGCTTTCCTATAAAAGACACCTGGAATTGTAAATCAATGAAAAAACAGTTATGTGGACATGAACTTTACAGAGATGCACTTCGCTGTGAGAACTGCAAACCACAGAAAGAGGTGCTTAAAAGTCTCGCATCTAATTCTGTAAGAAGTAGTCCTACCTGCCTGTGGCGATCACAGCAGCTGTGAGTGGTAACGTGCAGCGGGCCCAGGTTACACTGCCTGCCTGCCTGCCTGGTTGGAGATTTTCTCCGCTCGTGGACTGGGTGTTGTGTTGTCGTCATCACCGACTCGCAAGTCGCCCAATGTGTGTAAGTAGGCTGTTTAGGTTTTTATGTTGGTAACACCACGTAGCGCTCTGTATGAAAATCACTGGCTGTGCTGTGTGCAGTCTGTGGCTGGTTTCCATTGTTGGAATTTGCTATTGTGGTGTTGGGCAGTTGGCTGTTAACAGCGCCTAGCGTTGCGCAGTTGGAGGTGAACCGCCAGCAGTGGTGGATGTGGGGACAGAAATGGCGGAGTTTTGAGAGCGGATGATCTGGACGTGTGTCCATCGGAGGCAGTAAATTTGTAAGACTACCATATACATTTTAACTTTTGATCACTATTAAGGTAAATACATTGTTTGTTCTCTATCAAAATCTTTCATTTGCTAACTATGCCTATCAGTAGTTAGTGCCAACTTTTAGTGGAGTTTTCAAGTGAATGTTCAGTGTTGTTTCGTCTTTCCAAAGTGTTGCGAACAAAAACCATGCTGTCGCTGGGTGTGAATTTTACGTCTTTTGCGAACAGGAACCAGACTGTCGCCGTGTTTTTTTAATTGTCTGTCAATTATTTTACCTGTATGCTTCTTATGTATTTTATTAGCATCATCATCCCATTTGTTCTATGATTTAAGTTCCATGATTTTTTCGCCATGTTACCATTTAAGTCTCCGACTTTATCGCCTGTTTTTTATTCGTTATTATCTTCATCTTTTTAAAACAAAGTCTGTCGGCTGAAGAGCGGCATACTAAGCTGCTACCAGCCGGCACCATTCGGGGGGAATCGAAAGTCAATAAAGAAGAAAAAAAAAAAAAAAAAAAGAGGCAAGCTATTCTGGCAGATGTATTGCTTAACTCACTCTCGCTCTCCAAATCATCTTGCCGTGCACATTCCACATCTGTGGCATCTGACCAACAGATAAACCGCGTGTAAAGGAGTACTCGCCCACTTGCCGTTTTCTCGTTTAGTAGACCTGCTGAATCACGCGTCACGTGACTAAATTATTGGCGTTACGTGAACCGGCCTTTAGAGAGCTGTGAACAGCATCGCGATTAGTCTGCGAAGTGAGTCACGACACGTGGCGTGGCTGCTCTAGCTGTGAGGGCTGGCCGACACGCGGCGAGCGGTATTCGGGCGAGGTAGTTGTCACGGCAGCGAATTTCGATGGGGGCGGTGAGACGCAAAGTACAACTGGCGCGAAATAAATTAGCAGTTGCGCAGAAAAGCAGTCCGGGCGAGTCCACCTCTCTGTTGAGAAAGGGCAGCCGCACCGACCTATCCTGCAGCCGCTTGTAATAGGATCGAACAAAAATATTTATAGCCTAAAAACGTTTACGGGAATTTTTTGCGAGTTTGACACAAATTCGTTTTCTGTCGACAGCAACGATTGTATTTGCAAACGTGCTATAGTACAGAAGTACTTTGTAATGTTTAGAAAACCCCACAACACTTCACTAGCTGGCTCCACAATTGCTACAGTGCTTGTGAATCCTATTCTCAACGTCAGAGCCATGTTTGAAAAACGTACATGCTGAAGTCACAGTGTTCGTTTATAATAATTAACTATAATTAACTAACTGAGTACCTTGCGTTGTGCAGGCACGTATTTATCCCAGCCTCCTATTGGTCCACCTCGTCCTTCCTCTTCTCTCTATTCAGGTTCTTCTCCCCCTCTCGTCCTCCATCCTGTCCGTCTCCTCCTGCACACCCTTCCCCATGTACGAGGTGCATTCAAGTTCTAAGGCCTCCGATTATTTTTCTCCGGACTGGAAACAGATAGAAACATGCGCATTGTTTTAAAATGAGGCCGCATTCATTGTCAATACGTCCCAGAGATGGCAGCACCGTACGGCAGATGGAATTTTACAGCCAGCGGCGAGAATGAGAACTGTTTTAAATACTTAAAATGGCGACGTTTTCCTTACTTGAACAGCGTGCAATCATTCGTTTTCTGAATTTGCGTGGTGTGAAACCAATTGAAATTCATCGACAGTTGAAACAGACATGTGGTGATGGAGTTATGGATGTGTCGAAAGTGCGTTCGTGGGTGCGACAGTTTAATGAAGGCAGAACATCGTGTGACAACAAACTGAAACAACCTCGGGCTCGCACAACCCGGTCTGACGACACGATCGAGAAAGCGGAGAAAATTGTTTTGGGGGATCGCCGAATGACTGTTGAACAGATCGCCTCCAGAGTTGGCATTTCTGTGGGTTCTGTGCACACAATCCTGCATGACGACCTGAAAATGCGGAAAGTGTCATCCAGGTGGGTGCCACGAATGCTGACAGACGACCATACGGCTGCCCGTGTGGCATGCCGCCAAGCAATGTTGACGCGCAACGACAGCACGAATGGGACTTTCATTTCGTCAGTTGTGACAATGGATGAGACATGGATGCCATTTTTCAATCCAGAAACAAAGCGCCAGTCAGCTCAATGGAAGCACACAGATTCACCGCCACCAAAAAAATTTCGGGTAACCGCCAGTGCTGAAAAAATGATGGTGTCCATGTTCTGCGACAGCGAGGGCGTAATCCTTACCCATTGCGTTCCAAAGGGCACTACGGTAACAGGTGCATCGTACGAAAATGTTTTGAAGAACAAATTCCTTCCTGCACTGCAACAAAAACGTCCGGGAAGGGCTGAGCGTGTGCTGTTTCACCAAGACAACGCACCCGCACATCGAGCTAACGTTACGCAACAGTTTCTTCGTGATAACAACTTTGAAGTGATTCCTCGTGCTCCCTACTCACCTGATCTGGCTCCTAGTAACTTTTCGCTTTTTTCAACAATGAAAGACACTCTCCGCGGCTGCACATTCACCAGCCGTGCTGCTATTGCCTCAGCGATTTTCCAGTGGTCACAACAGACTCCTAAGAAGCCTTCGCCGCTCCCATGGAATCATGGCGACAGCGTTGTGAAAAATGTGTACGTCTGCAGGGCGATTACGTAGAGAAGTAACGCCAGTTTCATCGATTTCGGGTGAGTAGTTAATTAGAAAAACATTCGGAGGCCTTAGAACTTGAATGTACCTCGTAGAACATCCACCCCAGTATCAATTTGCTATTCTTACCGCCACAGCATTTATTTCCAGGAACTAAGTAACATCTGTACAAAGTAAGGTTGAAGTCGGTCCAGGGCTTTAGAGGAATCTTTTACCTCCAGCAGCATGCACATTTCACATATATTTAACATATTTCGTACATATTTGGACACATATTTCACCTGTATCTCTAGCCAATCACGCCCTGCTGTTACGTTTTCAAGCATCTCAGTCTTTATGACGTCTTAACTCCTCAAATATGTGTCGTAAGATGATATAATTTTGCAAGTACATTCAGCGGTATACATTGAGGTGATATAAGTCGTGGAATAGCGACAAGCACAGATACAGATGGCGACAGTATCGCGTACAGGAAGTACTCGTATAATCTCGGCAGTGCATTTGTACTCAGATGATTCGTGTGAAAAGGTTTCCGACGTGATTATTGTCGCATGATGCAAATTACCAGATTTTCAACATGAAATTCTGAAGGTGGCAGGGATAAAATACAGGGAGCGAAAGGCTATTTACAATTTGTACAGAAACCAGATGGCAGTTATAAGAGTCAAGGGGCATGAAAGGGAAGCAGTGGTTGGGAAGGGAGTGAGACGGGGTTGTAGCCTCTCCCCAATGTTATTCAATCTGTATATTGAGCAGGCAGTAAACGAAACAAAAGAAAAATTCGGAGTAGGTATTAAAATTCATGGAGAAGAAGTAAAAACTTTGAGGTTCACCGATGACATTGTAATTCTGTCAGAGACAGCAAAAGACTTGGAAGAGCAGTTGAAAGGAATGGATAGTGTCTTGAAAGGAGGATATAAGATGAAAATCAACAAAAGCAAAACGAGGATAATGGAATGTAGTCAAATTAAATCGGGTGATGCTGAGGGGATTAGATTAGGAAATGAGACACTTAAAGTAGTAAAGGAGTTTTGCTATTTGGGGAGCAAAATAACTGATGATGGTCGAAGTAGAGAGAATATAAAATGTAGGCTGGCAATGGCAAGGAAATCGTTTATGAAGAAGAGAAATTTGTTAACATCGAGTATAGATTTAAGTGTCAGGAAGTCGTTTCTGAAAGTATTTGTATGTAGTGTAGCCATGTATGGATGTGAAACATGGACGATAACCAGTTTGGACAAGAAGAGAATAGAAGCTTTTGAAATGTGGTGCTATAGAAGAATGCTGAAGATAAGGTGGGTAGATCACGTAACTAATGAGGAGGTATTGAATAGGATTGGGGAGAAGAGAAGTTTGTGGCACAATTTGACTAGAAGAAGGGATCAGTTGGTAGGACATGTTTTGAGGCATCAAGGGTTCACAAATTTAGCATTGGAGGGCAGCGTGGAGGGTAAAAATCGTAGAGGGAGACCAAGAGATGAATACACTAAGCAGATTCAGAAGGATGTAGGTAGCAGTAGGTACTGGGAGATGAAGAAGCTTGCACAGGATAGAGTAGCATGGAGAGCTGCATCAAAGCAGTCTCAGGACTGAAGACCACAACAACAACAACATGATATGGTAGTTAGAGTCGTGCGGCCCTCCCTTTCTGTAATCGTTGGGGAATTGAGTATTTCACCACCAACAGTGTCTAGAGTGTGCCGAGACTACAAAATTTCACGCGTTACCTCTCACCACGGACTACGCAGTGGCCGACGGCATTCACTTAACAACCGAGAGCAGCGACGTTTGCATAGTTGTCAGTGCTAGCAGACATGGAGTTCTGTGTGAAATAAGCACAGAAATCAATGTCGGACATATGATGACGGTATCCGTCAGGACAGAGCGCCGAAATCTGGCGTTAACGGGCTATGGCAGCAGACGACCGACTCGAGTGCCTTTGCTAACAGCACGACATCGCCTGCAGAGCCTCTCCTGGGCTTGTCACCATAGCGGTGGGACCCTAGGCGACTGGAAAACCGTGGCCTGGTCAGACGAGTCCCGATTTCAGTTGGTAACAGCTGATGTTAGGGTTCCAGTGTGACGCAGACCTCAGGAAGCCATTGACCCAAATTTTGAAGAAGGCACTGTGCAAGTTTGTGGTGGCGGCATAATGGTGTGGGTCCTCTGGTCCAACTCAGCCGTTCATTCGCTAAAAATTGTTATGTTCGGCAACTTGCATTCATTCATCGACTTCATTTTTATGACTGACAATGCGCCATTTCACCGGCCCACAACTGTTCGCGATCTGTTTGAGGATACATTCTGGACAGTTCGAGCGAATGATCTGGTCGCCTAGACCGCCCGACATCAATCTCATCGAAACTTTATGGGACATAATCGAGATGTCAGTTCGTGCACAAAATCCTTCACCGGCAACACTTTCGCAGTTATGGACGGCTGTTCAGGTACCACGGCTTAGTATTTCTGCAGAGGACTTCCAACGACTCGAGTCTATGCCACGTAGAACGTCGGGCAAACGCAAGGTCCGATACGATATCCCGTGACTTTTGTCACCTCACTGTGTGTGAATACTGTCTGCAAAATGTGTTGCGAATGGAGTTAGCGGTAAAGAAGTAATAAATTAAAACATCATCCACGATGCGGCAGTTTTTCAAGGATCTTAGTGCGTATGATGTTCTTGTGGTCTTCAGTCCTGACACTGGTTTGATGCAGCTCTCCATGCTACTCTATCCTGTGCAAGCTTCTTCATCTCCCAGTACCTACTGCAGCCTACATCCTTCTGAATCTGCTTAGTGCATTCATCTCTTGGTCTCCCTCTACGATTTTTACCCTCCACCCTGCCCTCCAATGCTAAATTTGTGATCCCTGGATGCCTCAGAATATGCCCTACCAACCGATCCCTTCTTCTAGTGAAGCTCTGCCACAAATTTCTCTTCTCCCCAGTTATATTCAATACCTTCTCATTAGTTGTGTGATCTACCCATCTAATCTTCAGCCTTCTTCTGTAGCACCATATTTCGAAAGCTTCTATTCTCTTCTTGTCTAAACTATTTATCGTCCACGTTTCACTTCCATACATGGCTACACTCCATACAAATACTTTCAGAAACGACTTCCTGACACTTAAATCAATACTCGATGTTAACAAATTTCTCTTCCTCAGAAACGCTTTCCTTGCCATTGCCAGTCTACATTTTATATCCTCTCTACTTAGACCATCAACAGTTATTTTGCTCCCCAAATAGCAAAACTCCTTTACTACTTTAAGTGTCTCATTTACTAATCTAATTCCCTCAGCATCACCCGACTTAATTCGACTACATTCCATTATCCTTGTTTTGCTTTTCTTGATGTTCATCTTATGTCCTCCTTTCAAGACACTGTCCATTCCGTTCAAGCGCTCTTCCAAGTCCTTTGCTGTCTCTGACACAAATACAATGTCATCGGCGCACCTCGATGCATTTTAATACCTACTCCGAACTTTTCTTTTGTTTCCTTTACTGCTTGCTCAATAAACAGATTGAATAACATCGGGGAGAGGCTACAACCCTGTCTCACTCCCTTCCCAACCACTGCATCCCTTTCGTGCCCCTTGACTCTTATAACTGTCACTTGGTTTCTGTACAAATTGTAAATAGCGTTTCGCTCCCTGTATTTTACCCCTGCCACCTTCAGAATTTGAAAGAGAGTATTCCAGGCAACATTGTCAAAAGCTTTCTCTAAGTCTACAAATTCTAGAAATGTAGGTTTGCCTTTCCTTAATCTTTCTTCTAAGAAAAGTCGTAGGGTCAGTATTGCCTGACGTGTTCCAACATTTCTACGGAATCCAAACTGATCTTCCCCGAAGTCGGCTTCTACCAGTTTTTCCATTCATCTGTAAAGAATTCGTATTAGTATTTTGCAGCTGTGACTTTAATCTATCCCGATCCATTGTGAAGATTGAACCTTGGCCTCAACATCATAACAGTAGAACCACGTCTCATCACCAGTTATGATGCTCTTAAGGAACATCTCGTCTTTCTGGTCTTGAGTCACGACCTGTGGCACAAACTTGGCGGTAACACGATGCGTTCGAAGATGCTGTGTCAGGATTTCATGACGTGATCCAACTGAAATGCTGTATTCTTCTGCAGTCTCTCAAACAGTCTGTCTTCGGTTTTCACGCACAATTTCGCTGTCGCTCCTAAAATGACGTGTCGGTAGACGCTGAAGGGCGTCCTGAACGAGCGTCATCTTTAACTTCCGTCCAGCCATTTTTAAATCGTGTGAACCAATCGTAAACGCCAATATGGCTTAATCATTCATCACCGTAGGCTTCCAGCATCATTTCGTGTGTTTCTTCAAAAGTTTTCTTGAGTTTCACGCAAAATTTAATGCAGACGCATTGCTCCTCTTGACTCCGACATAATTTGCAAACTATGCGACACAACGTTCTTTTCATACAGCACTGAACAATAAGTAACAGACACACAACAGCGAAACGCCCGGTAGTTATACAATAAACAGGGGAGTGTGCAGGGATGTCACCCGCATTTCGCTCCAACACACTATTGGCGCGAAATGATAAAAGCTCCTTGTACATACCCCTCGCCTACAGAAAAATATTGGTACACCAAACTCGCATCCTGCCGCCCCAAATAGACCAACATATTAGTTCAGCGTCAGTCTGGGGGGAAAAAAAGGCGGAACGTGTAACGGACGCTGTCTAGTATGAAGTGCACCCAGAAACATTTGCATGAAATCTTAGAACTAAGAGTATTTCGTCATTCATCGCGAAACGTGAGGTTCGTCCGCCTCGCTAGCTGAAGTCCTGGGTGAGTTTCCCGAATGTTGTTCGACGAAAATGAGGCGAGTTTCTTTGTCTGGCCTGTTGAAACGCAGACGAGAAACACACAGCATATTTCTGGAAAAGCATCGTCGGTCCAAAAACTGTTAGCTTGGACTAACGACTGTAAATAGCAGATGTTCATTCGATCAATCAACTGAGAGCAGGAAGTATTAAGCAGTGGCCGTCCGGCAGTAATGTGTCAGCGTTGCTGTGTTACAAATCACGACGGAGCAGCATCTCTAACTCAAGTGTTGAAGATGTTCTCCAGAATGTTTTGAAGAAGAGAAAAGTGTCCCGTACACCTTTACTCCTCGACTAAAAGAACGACGCTCAGATGCCTGTCGCGGATTTACTGAAATAAAAAACGTGGACAAGTGTTTTCTGGAAAAACACATCACGAGTGACGAAACTACGAAATATACCACGAAACGACACACTGCACAATGTATCTCCCGATGGTTCGCCAGGACTGAAGAATGTGCGAATGTGAAGCGTGAGCTGAACATCATCCCAAAGATGGCCTTTTCTGACAGTTTCGCATGGTTGTATGACAGTTCTGTGGGTTGTACTCAAGTGAGGCAAAGTTATGTAAAACTCTCGAAGCATTAAAACCACCATCTTAACTTTTCTCTGTGTTTTGTTGTTTCAGTCTCGAAACTTTTTGGACTGACTGAGGGGACACTAGGTTATAGGGGCACTGCTGGTAAATGAGAAAACAATCTAAGTATTCACGAGTCTGGTAAAGTCGTTTATTATGCAGCACACCATGAGAGCCTGTAAATACCGAAATGTTTGCAGTCTGATTCACTTCAGTCTGGTAATGCTGCGAGATGTTACTCAGTCTTGGTCATTTTCGATGTTGAGTCCACAGTCGACAGCCCAGTTTCATCTGATGTGGGGATCTGAGTTTGAAATAATGCACGACTTAACAGAAGCAGTCGCTTAAAATTTCAAATGAAATGCTTTGTTCCACACTGATTTAGGAAAAGGCAAGACTTACCGGAACTTTTGTCATTTGACGACATTTTATAATCACCATCACTACCGAAGCCCGAAAAATCATCATTATCCGTGGTTTCAGCAAATACCTCTTCAAACGTTTTTTTGGAGTTTTACATCCTTACAACAAGCTACTTTGATTAAAAAGAAGATAAATGAGCTAACACCAATAATATTAGCGCTAAATACAACGGTAAAGGAACGACAGAACACAATAGTACACGTAACAAAACGACAAGCAAACGCGAACTGTTTCGAAAATAAACACTATTCAAAACGATCAGGCAAATACATGTACGAGCGTTCGGTATGTTAAATCTGTTTTGATAGCAGCGGCACCTGTGGTCTTATTGTACGGCTTGAGGTATTCGCTTTCAATGTGGGGAACAATGAAAACCGTTACCATATATCGGCTGTGGTATCCATTATAGTGTCAGGTGACCCGTCGGAGGGAAATGGGTACCGGTGTCCCAGCGATTTCTGAAGAGGTACACAGACGGCAGTTGTCATTTGTGGACTTTGTATTCAACCAATGCGACTTCTTAATACCATACTAGTTGCAAGGGCGGTTTGTTTGACTCAAAAAGGATGGCATTTCGGTCGCACTGCTGCAGATGCCAGCGCCTCTCTATGTGTCACCCACAGGTTGTGGACGCGCTACGGGGGCGAGTTGGACAAGTTGCTGCGTTGTACGGATAGCGCCACAGGACTGTAAGGCAGCCTCAGAATGGCCGCTGGACCCGCTGTGTCCGATCAGGCTGTCAGGAACAGGTCACCAGAAAGCACCTGACAACCCACACACGCTATCCGAGTACGCCGCTTGACATGACAACATCTTCCAGTTCGCCTTCAGTTCTGCCGTTCCCGTGCCAACGGGCAATTTCGTCAATGGCGAAACGCGTTATTCACAGACCAGTCCAGATATCGTCTGGATGGCCGTGTTTGCGTTCGGAGACCAGTGATGAGCTGTACCTGCCAAATGCTCTCCACGAAATATACAGGTTTCGAAGGTTCTGTGATATTGTGTGGAGGCTTCAGTGTTGACAGCCACATAGATCACGTCGTTGTCCACGATCGCCTAACCGCCAGGCAGTACGGTCCTGCTGGATCACGTGGTGGCTGCTGCACAGGGTGGCGGCCCTGAATCCCTTCTAATGTCACGGCCCACGTGGCGGACGTCAGAAGGGATATCTCTGCAAAGCTTTCTCGTCGAAGTAATGGGATGGCCGACGGTGAGTCCCGACCTAAACCCCTCCGTGCATATATGGGACATACTCGACAGACGTGTTCGTAGTCCTGTACCACCACGGTCTTTCTAACAACTCTGGGGGGTTGTCATTGAAGAATGGGAAAGGATACCACAAGGAGGCCCTCTATAGACTCACATGGAATGTGCCACGTAGGTGTCAGGCAGTGATAAACGCTCGTAGAGGGTATGCGAGGTGCTATCCAAAATTTTTGGGACTGGTGCTGCCATGTGTTGAAAACCTTACCTTTGGACTAATGGTTACCACCACCCTCAAAGTAGTCCCCATGCGCAAGTACACACTGGTGCCAGCGCTTCTGCCACTGGTCAAACGTTTCCTGGAAGTCCTGTTCTTTGAGGGTGTTTATAACTGCCGATGCTTCTCGAATTCTCTCTAGAGTGTCGAACCGACGGCTTTTCGACACGAGTTTCATTTTTTGGAATAGCGCGAAGTCTCAAGGTGCCAAATCTGGCGAGTACAGTGGGTGGGGTACATCCGTCATGTTGTTTTTTGCCAAAAAGGTCCCGGTGAGCGAGGGCGTGTGACAGGGCGTGTTGTCGTGATGCAGCAGCCACTTCTGTTGACGCGAAAGTTTGGGCCGTCGTCGCCGCACGTTTTCGTGGAGCCGTCGCAAAACGTCACAGTATTAAGTGGAATTCACTGTTTGGTTAGGTGGGACGAATTCTTTGTGCACAATTCCCTTGGTATCAAAGAAAACGACGATCGTGCTCTTCACTTTACTCTCCACCTGTCTCGGTTTTTTTGGGTCTCAGAGAGCCCGGGAGCCGGGTCCTTCCACTTGGACAATTGTTGCTTTGCCTCTGGGTAATACCCGTAAATCCAGCTCTCGTCGCCTGTGGTAACCCGTGACGAGAATGTTGGATCATCAGATGCGGTCTGACGAAGGTCCGTGCACACTTCAACACGCTGTGCCTTCTGATCGGCAGTGAAGATCCTCGGCACAAATTATGCGGCGACGCGATGCGTGCCCAATTCGTCAGCCAACATTCGTTGACATGTCCCAGAACCAATACCCACTTCATCTGCAAGGTCTCGAATGGTTCGACGTCGACCTGCACGAACCAACTGTTGAAGTCTGGCAACAATGTCTGGCGTTGTGCGACTAACGGGCCTTCCTGTGTGAGCATCATCTTCGACGTCTGTACGGCCGGCCCTGAACCGAGCATGCCACTCAAACACACGCGTACGGCTCGTGATCTGTCCCCCCAACACTTGTTGAATCATTGCAAGGGTCTCCGTAGCACTTTTCCCGAGATTCGCTCAGAATTTGATACACACGCGCTGTTCTGTTCGCGGATCCATCGTAAAATCGCCACACACCAAACACAGAGTATTACGGAAATCACAGTGGACACGCAGCACGTTCTGCCTCGTGATGACTGGGTGTTGTGTGATGTCCTTAGGTTGGTTAGGTTTAAGTAGTTCTGAGTTCTAGGGGACTGACGACCTCAGATGTTAAGTCCCATAGTGCTCAGAGCCATTTGAACCATTTTTGAACGCAGCACGTCCTTCCAGCTGAATGCCACTCCGCACACTGACTCATCAGATATGCAGCTCTCGCCACCTATCGGTGCAAAGATCTACTACTCCTACTTTTCCAGATGGCAGCGCCAGTCCCGAAAATTTTGGATTCCACCTCGTACACATCATTGAAGCTCTCAGACTCCAGTATAAAGCACCCAGGGTGAAAGGACGAATGATTGTTTCCGCTTTGTTCCCGAAACCTGTCGGACATTTCAGTTCTTTTCTGTAAATGATTAAGGATGTAATGATGCTTTGTTGTGTACTTTATTTGTGAAAGAGAAATGTATAATTTGGTAATAAGCCCAGTCTTCGATTATTACTCAACGGAATATGGCAAACGTCCAAAGTCATGTTCCCCTAATTCTTCTGAGCACTGTATCGCATTACCTCGTTAGGTCCTGCCACCTAGCGCTAAAGTGATGAAATAAGAGCATTAAAGAACCTATGTGGTTTAGCGGGAACAGTAACATTACTTTTGAAATGCAAGAACAACGTGGAAGGCTGCATGACATAATATTATGGTGGCTGTATTTTCCTCTTTTTCCCTACTCGACATAATAATTTTCATTCGTCACTTCAGCCTGGATATATACATCATGGATGTGTGAGACTTGAAAAGGTCTCTGAAACAATATAGTTTAATTGGAGTGAAGCGCCTAAGGCTGGACTTCAGGTAAGGTCCGCCACTTTGTTTGATGCTGAGGTGCTATTCCAATACAGGTGGAGAGCATCTACAATGGTGTTTGATGTTAGAGGGGAATAGCAAGTGGGTTGAGGCATGGATGAGAATTTGGATCGAGGAAGGAGGTGAGCTAGGGTAGCCACTAGAGACGGGCAAACTCGTTCATACTTGGGAACTAGTTCACTGCTGATCGTTCTTTTTTGGGAACCGTTCATTTTTACTCGTTCACCGTCCATTTGTGCTTGGTATATGGTTCTTATGAAAAACTGAAAACTAGTAGTGTAGGTGACTGAAGTATGGAGGGTACCAAGAGGGGGCACTTGCCTCCCCCTTGGAGTATAGAGTTTTTATTCATCACAGAATTCTTGCACACTTTTAAAAGTAATTTCTGTGAGTCTGCAGAACCTCTCGTTTAGCTAGCTGTAGCGTCGTGTGCCTGATCGCAGGGAAATAATATAGGGTGGCGTACGGAAAACCGGACCCGAGTACAGACTGCTCGCCAATTACGGACGATGTGTTGCCCGTTACGAGCAGATATAACAAACAGACAAACATGTAATAATTAGGCAGTGAAGAAATAACAAGCTAATGCAAGCAACAATGGCGAAACAATCGATGACGATGTGTGGAGAGCTGGAGAACATGAAAATCTCACGCGACGCGCATGGGCTACAGCACCTGCAGTGTTGTAAACCTGTTGGTGGCTGTTTCCCAACTTAATAGACCACAAGTGTCTTGTATAAAATTCTTCGTTTCGACTTCCACTACATAGCTATGCTACGTTGTCTCTGAGTTCCTAGGCGAAGTAGACTTTATGGAAGTATAAAATAAAATGTGGTTTTCTCATCATACTTGCGTCACGCGCTTAGTAAAAATTAGGTTTTTATGTTGGATTATTAAAGTTAATGGAGCAATAATAATAATAATTAAGTACGCAGTAATAAATTTTTTGGTTTGAAAGCTCCTTCTGAACAAATGTTTTCGAGATAATAAATAAATACGATTATATGGCAATATGTCTTTTCAAATGGAGAGGCACCGCTTTTGCTACTGAGCCAAAATAACCCACAACCCACTTTTTCTTTTTTTTCAAAGAAACCAAACTAGCAGGTAATGCAATTTGGAAACAACCAAACTTAAAAATAATTAGAGCCTTCCTAAATGTAATGTTTTGTATATGAAAGATACACGAAAATTATTTTATATGAATTTTCTTACACTAAAAATTGAGCAAATTATTGGAAGTTAGTTGCTAGATCAAGTCGATGAAACCAAAAAATGTATGAATAACAAAAAAACCTTGCCTTGTTATAAGTATGTCTTCTGCTGTTCATCGATATAATGAAGTGAGTTGATATGCCCTTTTGTTACCTGAAAAGACGTACCTATTACATACAACGTAATTTTTATGTAATTTACGTGACTAAAATACTTTTTGATTACTGGCCGTGGACGCTGAATAGCCAGAGCCAAGTGCAAGAACAGTTTGGAACACATGTAAAATTGGCGAGCGCAGTGAACGAAACGAACAACTGCATACTGAACTAACTAGGAGCAGTCGGAAGTGGAACTGAGACAGGTGGTCATGCGAAGAGCCACGAGTGCGACCGAGGGAGACCGAGACTGAGACGAGCGCGCGACTGAGACTGGAACGAGAATTGCCGAAGTGAACTAGTGAACTATGAACCGATCGTTCTTCGTTCCCGGGAACTATAAGTAGACTGCCGCGACCGAAGTGAACTATGAA
Organism: Schistocerca americana; assembly: GCF_021461395.2. NCBI lineage: Eukaryota > Metazoa > Arthropoda > Insecta > Orthoptera > Acrididae > Schistocerca > Schistocerca americana. The sequence continues at coordinate 203,721,290 of NC_060127.1, forward strand.
CCGATCGTTCCTTGGAATTCGCTCCTCGGTCCTTTCGTTCATCTAGGTGAACCGTTCCTTTGCACCTGTTCGTTCGCGAACCACCCATCTCTAGCCACTGTGCCAGGGTGTCGTACTGGTCAGTGCAGCTGCCTAGTGACCGGGAGACCGGGCTTCCAGTACCAGGCTCGGTAGAAATTTCGTTCCTCGCTTCAGTCTGCTTACATACGTAATATTATGGCAGCCACACGGTAAGTGTTGAAACCACCATTTTAACTTTCCTCTACTTTTTTTAATCCAGTCTTGAAACTTTTTGTGCCGTACTCGTATGCACGGAGATAGCTCATACAAAAACGAAAGAGTTTAACGTCCCACCGACGACGAGGGCTTTAGCGGAAGAGCACTAGTTCCAACTGGGGAAAGAAATCGGTCACGCATTTTAAATGGAACAACCCCGGCATTGACTTTAAGCGGTTTGGGGGAATCACACAAAAACTAAACGTGGATAGGCTGACGGAGACGTGAACCGTTGGCGTCCCAAATGAGAGTCCGGTGACTTACTACTGCGCCACCCTGCTCGGTGGAGACAGCTGCTCACTACACGAATGGTTTCTCTACAGCGAACACCAACAACTGTTGTGATTCGACCCCAAACAGTGTACCTTCTCTTGTATGTGTCACACTACTTGACAGAGCAGCCAACAGCAACAATAGTTTTGTGACGAAGAGGCAGATAACACTAGTCTAGCTCTGAGAACCAAAGCGATAATTCCAGAAACACACATTGTGTTTAGTAGTCTATATTGTATGTAATGAGAATGTGAGAACTGTGCAGTACGTAGGTAAGGTACTTCCAAGTGTATTTATTTAATCGTACGGCCAGGACTCCCCGTCGGGCAGACCGTTCGCCGCGTGCCGTTCTTTCAATCTGACGCCACTTCGTTGACCTGCAGGCGATGATGATGATGATAGGATGATGATGAGGACAGCACAACACCCAGTCCCTTGGCGGAGAAAATTCCCCGACCCAGCCAGGAATCGAACCCGGGCCCAGATGATTGACAATCCGTCGTGCTGACCATTTTTTAAAATTATTTTTCATTTTGTTCAGTATAGTTCTTTGCATTTGGTCTGTGCGGGAGTCACATGGCGTCCGTCCAAGTTGATCGTTGATTCCTTTACTCAGTTTTATTATTACAGAGGACAACCGGCCCCCAGACCGAACACGTTGAGCTACTGCGCCGGCGCCATTCAGCTATCGGGGGCAGGTACTTCAAGTAAATGGACTAAAAAAAAATCTACTCTTCGTGGAACAGTATGCAAAGGATAAAAATGATAATAATTTTTTAAAAGCATATATCTAAAACCATAATCATTTAGAGATTGCCACACACTGGATGAACAAAAATACTTCTAACCAAGACACTGCTTAGTGCTGAAGTTTAAATTAATCTACAGTAGAAAGGTTAAGAAAATTGTAAAAGCACAGAAGAGCACAGTAGTCAAAAAGTTACGAATTGTAGTTGCAATATGGAAATTACCGGCAAATTAACGCAAAAAATAAAGTGAGGAGGCTTATCTGTCTTTGAGGATTTACACGATCAAGACAGCAATCGCTTAACAAGAGTCTATGTCAAAACAATGAACCGCAGGAAAGGCTTGCAGGAACGTCCATTTAGAATTAAATAAGGAAACATAAAGAACCAAAAGAGCGAAAGAGCGCCATTTTCTAAAAAATATTATTCTAATCAAGACGGGTGACAGAATAGGTTTAAAGTGGTCTGAAGGCAGAATAAAGAGGATTACACAACCTGTGAGAATATGTGCAACAACAGTTAACGAGGATTCAAAAGAACGTGAAAGTGGTACACATGCAACATATCATTTGTCGCACTCAACCGGAAGGACGTAAAAGCATTACTGAAGCTCTCCCTAAGACAGTAAGGGAGCATGTGTGCCAGACATTTACGTAAGACTCACAGTTGGCGACCCTCCAACACGAATTCGTCTCAGCAACAAATCTTCCATGGGCTCTAGAATGATGGAGCACTTCCAGACCAAGTTCGTATTTATTCATCACACCCTCACTTCTCGCCGAAAGTTACCAAAACTTTGATGTATCTCATCGGCAAGAGATGAGTCTAACTCTACTAAGGGATTGTAAAATACAGAAATCCGGTATGGTCTAGTGGCTAGGATACCTGGCTCTCACCCAGGAGGCTCGGGTTCGATTCCCGGTACCGGAAAAATTTTATTCTCCTACATTAATGTTGCATCACACACTCATAAGAAATGTAAGATGCCTTAACGTCAGTTTTTTCGCGTCTTATAATTCATGTAATTTTAGTTTCTGTCTGTGTAATCGGTAGCCAATTATCTCCGTATGCGTTTCCTTGCTGCATCTGAAAAACGTGCATCAAATCCTAACTATAAGCCAAATTTCAACATTATTATGTCTTTCTGTTTACAATACCATACTGCATACCACTTATTTCCTCTATTCTGTTGTTTTGATTTGCTTATTGTGTGCATTTCACATATTGTGTGTCTACCCTTCTTCCTTAAATCTTCAGTATAGGATGATTAAGCCGACCGAAGTGGCCATGCGGTTAAAGGCGCTGCAGTCTGGAACCGCAAGACCGCTACGGTCGCAGGTTCGAATCCTGCCTCGGGCATGGATGTTTGTGATGTCCTTAGGTTAGTTAGGTTTAATTAGTTCTAAGTTCTAGGGGACTAATGACCTCAGCAGTTGAGTCCCATAGTGCTCAGAGCCATTTGAACCATTTTTTAGGATGATTAAAATAGTGACATAATATTGCTCATGGTCAAAGTAAGGAAATTATCAAATAGTTTAAAACAATGCTTAAAATGTCAGTTGCCTTACACGCATTTATCTATATTTTCAGACCAAATGTCCATTCATAGTTACTGATTTCCTGCCATGTCAACATTAATAACTAACTACAGCAACAGTGTAAATATCGTCGATATGTTATCTCTGATAAGTTAGTTTACTATTTGTTAGTGTACTATTATTGTTATACTGTATAAGTATATTGTTATGTTACAACAATGGGCTGCCGCCGCGCTAGCCCTCTAGTTTTGCTAAGGAAAACGAAAGACATTACGAGAGGAACATATTGAAAGGAAAAACGGAAAATTATATTCCAATTTATATGCAAAATAGCAGTAAATGCCTCCTACTTTGAACTGTATTCTTGTTATTAATTCAAAATAAAATACATATTAGACGGCTTTTCAAGAAAGAACCTACGAAATACCTAAGTGAAATGATGAGCCAATGCGGTGGAATAATACTAAGATGGGGATAACTGAAGCAACTAAGGAGGTCTTAGGAAAAAGTAAACTGGAGCTCAGATAGCCTTGGATGACAAAAGAAATATTAAAGGTAATTCAGGAAAGGAGTAAGCCCAGGAAGTAAAACAATGTAGATGACAAAAAAAGAATTAAAAATCACTTTAAAACCAAATGCTAATCAGAAAAAAAAACAGACAAAATGCTTTGCTGAAGTGGTAGAAGAAAATCAGAAAAGGAAAAACAGGATGTTATTCATACGAAAATCAGAGCCCCTAAGTACAAAGCTAGAACGAAATCCTTAGTAATTAAAAATAAAGAGGGAATGTTACTGAAAGACAATCATGAGACATGTACATGTTGAAAAGAATACACAGCAGTACTATACGATCACAAGAATTTTAAGAATTCTAAAACTGTGACTGAAGACATCAATAAGTCTGAAACAGAAATGCAGGGTCTTCCAAACATGAGACACGAATTTGAACATATTCAGTGTCTCAAAGAAGGAAAAGCAACCGGTGTTGATGACATTCCTGCAGAATTTACATAATAACATTGAAAGACGAATTGTTTAATCATATTGGAGTTTTGAGCTCAGTTCATGAGCTCGCAGAAAAATAATAATGAATTAAGGATGATCTGTCTTTTTCGCTAGTCGACAAATTATTGTTTTGTTTTATCATTCAAACATGTTTCACCACAATTGTGGCATCTTCAATGTGTTTTATTAAATTATTTTGGTGAAATACATACATACAAGTTATTTTTAGGTTAAGGAATATGACACATCAGTTTTTTTTGTCATTTAATTGTATGTGCACTTCAGCTTCTATTTTACACTGTGTGCGTTCTGTGGCTGCCAAGCAGAATCAGCCAAAAGTGTAATATAGTACACCATGTCATTTGCAAACATGAGGGATGTTAGAAAATAGTCTTCACTGAATTTCTTGTTTATTATCATGTCTTTAAAACGTGTGTTCTGATAAAATTTGTGGCATATGGCCGCTTTTGGCCTTGACATAGCAGTATTTTGCTAGTCCTTAGCTGAGACAAGTTTGTTTTTATGTATAAAACGTGTTTATATGTAGCTGAGTTGAACCAGTGGACATTGATAAAAGTTTTGTGAAGCTTGGGTATGTTGAACAATTTCGTGTAGTTTGTTATTCATGGATTAGTTTCGTAATTTAACAGTCTGTACTCACGTTTTGTCCTGCTCTTTGGAAAATACTGCGTCCTGTTATGGACTTCATAAATTTACGTCTCTGATGCGCTTCCGACGGTCGTACGTTCACTGTTTTGTTTTGACGTCCGCGAACTTTGAATCTGTTCCATTTGTTTCTGTTCTCTCTCCCTCTCTCTTTGTGTGTGTGTGTGTGTTATTGTGTTCTCCGATAATTCGCCTAGTGTGTTGAATACGTTTTTGTTACACAGTAATGTTTGGTCATTGTTTGGTCATTGATAACCTTTACCCCTGAGTGATAGCTTTCGACACGTGGTAATTTTCTTATATTGTTAAAAGTCTGTCATAGTTGTCTTTCAATTATTTTGATTGTTTCTTCAGGTGTTACGTGTGTGTACACTGATGTGACGTCGAATAAGAGTAGTGTAGTTGTGTTGCGTACATTCATATCTCGCAATGTTAGCCAATAAACGGATCGTAATAACACTTGGCGTATTTTTGTGCAAGCATACACTTTTTTAAATCGAAAAATGCCCACTGACATTAACAAGCTAAAAGCAGGGTAAATTAGAAAGTCAATGGTGTTTGTTGCAGTATTCTAGTGGGATTCGTTTACAAGGTGTCGAATTTTGAAAAGCCTCCAAACCGACACTTGCTTGTGCCATTCAGCCTGCGTACTTGCTACGTACGACGTTGTTATGTTTGCTTACAGTGTGCTTGTGTGTTCCTTGAGTGCACTGCGATACGCTAGTGAGTTAGTGTGCAACAGTCCAAGCCGTAGGTCGTGAGCGGGCGAAGGGATTTACCAATGCAGAAAAAGCCGACACGCTCATCGTGAATGAAGAGAGTAGGAAGAATGCGGTTCGTTCTTGTACGGTGTATGCTGCATCTCGGCAATTATTTCTCAACCTTTGCTATCAGTTGCGTGAAAGTAGCAGTGTAAAATGTAAACAACGCAACAGAAGGTAACAAATGACGACAGAGGAGGGGAGGGAAATTTAATGTTCGTGCTGCTGTTAAAGTTGACCCGCACGTTAGTTACCGCGCAATCGCACGAGGAAATCTCATGAATCAGGCAACTGTCCTATACATTTTCCATCGACATAGCATCCATCCCTATCACAACTCTCTCCATCAAGAGCTGCATGGAAACTATTATGAGAATCGTGTTATCTTATGTGCATGGGCATTAAGAGAGGATACTCCAGATGCATCATGTATCTTATTTACTGATGGGGCCACATTTATCAGTCGTGGCCAGCTAAACCCACGAAACATGCACCGCTGGTCTGTTGACAATTCGCGTTGGCTTGACCAGGTGCACTGTCAGCGTCCACGAAGTGTAACCGTGCGGTGTGGGACAGTGGAGCACCAGTTCATAGTCGCGTGTTTCATAGATGGAACACCGAAAGCGCACACGTATTGCAGTCTTCTAACACACCACCTTCCATTGACGCTAGAAGACGCTCCTTTGTACACTAGGAGGACCTGTGTACCAACATGATGCTTGTACAGCACACAGTGCACAAATTAGTACACCATGTCTTCACGAATTGTTTCCGTATCCTCGGATTGCCTACAGACTTTTTCGTGTGGGGAAAGCTGAAAGACGCTGTCTACAAGGATATACCAACTACACCCGATGACATGCATAGCTTTTCTACAAGTGCTGGTTTGGAAACTTTTCAAAATACGATATCTCGTAAACGACTCGCTCTATAATACTGCAATAAGCACTACTGACATTCTAATTTACACTACTTTTAGTTTGTTAATGCCGATACACATTTTTCCACATGAAAACACGATATTTGCACAAAAATACAAGTTCTAAGTATTATTACAATCGGTTTATTGGCTAACAATATGAGCTTTTAACAACCAATCCATTCTGTGAAAACTGCACGTCAATAGCACTTTCCATTTCCGGAGTATTTGCGGGGAAAGTTTCAGATGATTCACCTATATATGCAGGGTGGTCCACTGATAGTGACCTGGCCAAAATCTCACGCAATAAGCATCAAACGGAAAAACTACAAAGAACGAAATTCGTCTAGCTTGAAGGGGGATAACAGATGGCTCTATGGTTGGCCCGCTAGATGGCCTGCCATAGGTCAAACGGATACCAACTGCGTTTTTTAAAATAGGAACCCCCATTTTTAATTACATATTCGTGTAGTACGTAAACAAATATGAATGTTTTAGTTGGACCACTTTTTTCGCTTTGTCATAGATGGCGCTGTAATAGTCACAAACGTATAAAAAAGTACGTGGTATCACGTAACATTCCGCCAGTGCAGACGGTATTTGCTTCGTGATACATTACCCGTGTTAAAATGGACCATTTACCAATTGCGGAACAGGTCGATATCGGGCTGTTGCTATTGTGATCAAAATGCCCAACGGGCGTGTGCTATGTATGCTGCTCGGTATGCTGGACGACATCATCCAAGTGTCCGGACCGTTCGCCGGATGGTTACGTTATTTAAGGAAACATGAAGTGTTCAGCCACATGTGAAACGTCAGCCATGACCTGCAACAAATGATGATGCCCGAGTAGGTGTTTTAGCTGCTGTCGCGGCTAATCCGCACATCAGTAGCAGACAAATTGCGCGAGAATCGGGAATCTCAAACACGTCTGTCTTGAGAATACTACATCAACATCGCTTGTACCCGTACCATATTTCTATGCACCACAAATTGCATGGCGACGATTTTGAACGTCGTGTACAGTTCTCCCACTAGCACAAGAGAAATAACGATGACAGATTTTTTGCACGCATTCTATTTAGCGACGAAGCGCCATTCACCAACAGCGGTAATGTAAACCGGCATAATATGCACTACTGGGCAACGAAAAATCCACGATGGCTGCGACAAGTGGAAGATCAGCGACCTTGGCGGGTTAATTTATGGTGCGGCATTACGGGAGGAAGGATAATTGTCCCCCATTTTATCGATGGCAATCTAAATGGTGCAATGCATGATAATTTCCTACGTAATGTTCTACCGATCTTAGTACAAGATGTTTCACTGCATGACTGAGTGGCGATGTACTTCCAACATGACGGATATCCGATCCGGCACATAGCTCGCGTGCGGTTGAAGCAGTACTGAATAGCATATTTCATGACGGGTGGAATGGTCGTCGAAGCACCATACCATGGCCCGCACGTTGACCGGATCTGAAGTCCACCGATTTCTTTCTGTGGGGAAAGTTGAAGGATATTTGCTATCGTGATCCACCGACAACGCCTGACAACATACGTTGGCGCATTGTCAATGCATGTGCGAACATTATGGAAGGCGAACTACTCGCTGTTGAGAGGAATGTTGTTACACGTATTGCCACATGCATTGAGGTTGACGGACATCATTTTGAACATTTATTGTATTAATGTGGTATTTAGAGGTAATCACGCTGTAACAGCATGCGTTCTCAGAAATGATAAGTTCTCAAAGGTACATGTATCACATTGGAACAACTGAAATAAAATGTTCAAACGTACCTACGTTCTGTTTTTTAATTTAAAAAAACCTACCTGTTACGAACTGTTCGTCTAAAATTGTGGCCGGCCACAGTGGCCATGCGGTTCTAGGCGCTACAGTCTGGAACCGCGCCACCGCTATGGTCGCAGGTTCGAATCCTGCCTCGGGCATTGATGTGTGTGATGTCCTTAGGTTAGTTAGGTTTAAGTAGTTCTAAGTTCTAGGTGACTGATGAGTTCAGAAGTTAAGTACCATGGTGCTCAGAGCCATTTGAATTTGTTTCTAAAATTGTGAGCCATATGTTTATGACTGTTACAGCGCCATCTATCACAAAGCGAAAAAGTGGTCCAACTAAAACATTCATATTTCTTTACGTACTACACGAATATGTAATAAAAATGGGGGTTCCTATTTAAAAAAAACGAAGTTGATATCCGTTTGACCTATGGCAACGCCATGTAGCGGGCCAACAATAGCGACATATGGTTTCTCCCTTCAAGCTATACGAGTTTCGTTCTTTGTAGTTTTTTCGTTTGACGCTTATTTCGTGAGATATTTGGCCCGGTCAGGATGAATGGACCAGCGGCAACTATTTATTTACTGCTCGTACAAAATAGATACGTGTTTCAAAGTTTTACTGACCTTCAGAGTAGTCACCAGCATTGTGTATAACCCGTTGCCAGCGACGTGGAAGCCGTAGGATACTATTAGCAGTGCAAGTTGTGTTGACGGTTCGAGCGGCCCGGTCTATTGCAGTTCTGAAGCGAATGCCGTGAAGTGTTTCCTTCAGTTTAGAAATGGAGTTGAACTCACGAGGGCTCAAGTCAGGGGAGTGCAGTAGGTGGTGTAGCAGTTAGCAGCCCCATCAGTCAAACAAACCAGTAACAGCTTGCACTGTACGTGCTTGAGGATTGTCCTACAAAATGATGGTCAGGTCCTGCAGAAAGTGTTATCACTTCTGTCTGTATGCTTGTCATTTTTGTAACATAGCCAACGATCAGCTTAGAGACAGAAGTGAAGACACTTTCTGCAGGACCTGACCGTCATTTTGCAGGACAGTGCTCAGGCACGTACTGTGGAACGATGCCACAACGCAAGTGCGCTCTGCTAGGTTGCCACTACGACACCGACACCGACGACAGCGCCCTCAGCTGGCGCTGTGCAGCTCTACGAGCGCCGCCCCGGATTCAGGCCGTTTGATTCTGAGCCGACGACCGAGCAACTTAGCTTTTACTTCATAGGGGCCTAGCCATTAAAGACTTTGTTACTTGAGTTACTTCAATGACAGTGTGTCCAGCTACTATTAGCATTTACGCTATCGGTACGGCTTAGCACCTACATGCTCATCTCAGCCAAAGTTAAGTAAAACCGCTTTTATTCGCAGTACCAAGTGTTCCACCTCACCTGCTCCTCCTAGCTTCCTACATTCGGCCTACCCTTCAGTTTTCAGGAGCAGACCCACGCCCCGCCTACAAAACATACAGTGCAAGCTGTTACTGGTTTGTTTGACTGATGGGGCTGCTTAGTGCTACACCACCTACTGCAGTCCCACGACTTGAGCCCTCGTGAGTTTAACTCGATTTCTAAACTGAAGGAAACACTTCACGGCATTCGCTTTAGAACTGCTACAAATTCGTCGGGCAATAGTCCGCGCCGCTCGAACTGTCAACACAACTGGCACTGCTAAGAGTGTACTACAACTTCCACGTCGCTGGCAACGGGTTATACACAATGCTGGTGACTACTTTGATGGTCAGTAAAACTTTGAAATACGTATATATTTTCTACGAGCTTTAAATAAACAGTTGGCGCTATTAAAGTTCCGAGAGAGAGAGGGGGAGGGGGGGGGAGGAGAGAGGGGGAGAGAGAAAGAGAAGTAAATATCTCTTTGTTTCAGGTCCGACTTGTCCATTGGGTTTAGCAACACCTCAAGTTGCTGCCTAATTTTTGCAATGGGAAGTCCATCAGAGGGCAGAGCTTTATTCACCACTCCAGATCACTCGTTTCCAGCCACCCACTGCCCAGTGGAGACGATCTTTACATTACGACAGGATCGCTTAGCAGTGACCACAGAAATGTGTGGCGTGGGAGTAGCTCCCGAACCATTCTATCCCATCCTTTTTAACTCTCTGCTCATAGTCACTGTGCGAGGTGGACTGTTGGCAGCGCTTTGGAACTCAAGAGTGATTCCTTCCGCTGATTTCATGACTTCTTTTTTCTCCAACCACCGTCTGCAATGCTCGAAGGTCCCTGGCTGGTCTTGTTTCACGTGTGGTTGTTGCTTCGCGTTTCCACATCACAATCATGTCACCAACAGTCGACGTGGACACACCTCTAGAAGGGCTGAAATGTTGCTGATGGATTTATTAGTCAGATGACGTTCAATGACTGTTTCATATTCGAAACCACTGAGCTTACCCGACAAGCTTCTTCTGCTGGTCCTGCTTCTCTACAAACAACACAGCACTCCGTGCCTCGTTTTATACTGGTGGGTCCGCCACTTGTGACATCTAGTGGTCAATTCCACATTACGTAGGAGTGAGCCGATAATTTTGAGCAGAAAGTGTATACGAATGGCCCAGACGTTGATAGCAGAACACCTATAAACATTGTTCACAGATGACGCTGTTGTATACAGGCAAGTTGCAGCATTTGAAAAGTGTAACACCTGCAGAGAAGCGACCCTTCGCGCATGGTGGCCAGCTGACCATAAATAAAAAAATGAACATACTGCCCATAGGAACCTTATACAGATCATGAACTCTAACAGCTGGCTCCTCGGAAACCCAGTGCCATAAAATAATCACAGAGCTCAAAATTGACGCCAAAATTGACAGCCGGCGTATTTTTCCATTTATATGTTGGTGGTGTGCTGGAATGCAGGGTGGGCTGGTGTCATCCTTTTGTAACGACAGGAAGCACATCAGTAAATGTCACTGCACCGCACCGCACCACCCACATTCCCCTTGCGGTCGGCGTAGTCTTGCAACAGTGTGAACTCCTCACCCAACGAGCAGTGACAAGGGAGGCCCTGGAGACGAAATGGCTACAGTAATCTGGCTTCTTTCTGTGCACACTAACAATGATCCGACATTCCAACACCGATAGAAGTGCTGGAACAGTGCCTGTTTTTTGCTGCAAAAATTTGATTCAGCCAAGGTGATTGCATAGGTTTTACTTGATATTAGTACACTCGTCACCCAGAACAATATGACCAACTATGTATTAGCCGGTATGTCCTTATATGGCGTGGATAATAGCTGTAAAAAGTCGTGGCAGGAAAGCAATAAGGCCTTAGTAGGTTGTAGGAGGGAGTTGGCATCAGATCTGCACACACAAGTCGTCTAATTCCCGTAAATTCCGGGGATGGTAGGCGATGAGTTCTGCCGCCACGTTGAGTCACATCCCACACGTGTTCGTTTGGGCGGAGATCTGGCGAATGGGGGGGGGGGGGGCAGCACATCAATTGCAACTCACCAATGTTTTCCTCGAATCACCCCATTACGCTCCTGGCCTTGTGACGTGGCGCGTTATCTTGTTGAAAAATGCCACTGCTGTCAATAAACGTGATCGCCATGAGGGACTGTACGTGGTGTGCATCAGTGTACAATACTTTTTGGCCATCGTGATGCTTTGCACGAGCTCAACTATACCCATGGATGCTCAGGTGAATGTTCCCCAGAGCAGAATGGAGCCGCCACCAGTTTGTCTCCATCCCGCAGTACAGGTATGAATATGTTCCTCTGAAGACGACGGATTCACGCCCTCCCTGCGGTATGATGAAGAAGGTATCGGGATTCATCCGACCGTGCAACGCTCTGCCACTGTGCCAAAGTCCACTGCCAATTGTCACCCGCTCATTTCAGTTGTAGTCCCCAATGTCGCGGTGTTAACATTGGCACACACATTGGTCGTCGGCTACGGAGGCCCATCGTTACGAGTGTTCGGTGCACTGTGTGTCCAGACTCACTTGTACTACGCCCAGCATTAAAGTCTGATGTTAGCTCTGCCTGTCCTGTTTTACCAGTCTTTCCAACCTACAAGTCAGACATCTGTAATGAGGGTTGGCCGCCCAACCCCATGTTGAAGAGACTCACTACAGCAAGTCCTGGACGCAAATTGGCATATGTCTCTTTCTGAGCCTTTGGGCCATCACAACCTGCCCTCGGTCAAACTGAGACAGATGGCGCGCCTCCCCCATTCTACACACGGACAGCACGCTCACCGATACATCGTGCACCGTGCGAGTGTCTGACTAGGAGTGATTCCTCGCCAGGCGACGCTGCTGTCGCCTGGACAGGTTTACATCGAGAGTAGGCTGGTACTCACTACGTCCTGGCTGATTGGCATATGGTAGTCTTTTCTGTGTGTGGGTCCTCGGGCATTCTAAGGAAGTCACTCCCTGCACACGCTGTTCTTTTACCCTTAAATAAACAACTTTTTCCATTAGACAGCAATTAGCTAATCTGAAGCTTTATCACAGCAAAAATTGTTTTGTCAATGTTTTTCCGGATGATATATTGCACTGGGGGAAGGAGTGGAATCGTGCTTTCCCTTCACGCATTACTGTGATGGAAAACAAACATATGAAAGTATGCCTAATCAAAGCATCACACAACAGGGACACAAAGTAAGCAAGACTAACGCCACCTACATTCTGTAGATAAGAAAAGATGGTGCAGCATGTTTCTGACTCAGAAATCACAATTGAATATTCTGTGAGACAAGATCGTGTTATGTCTCGTGTACGAAGAAGAAACGTTTACCAACACCTGTCAGAAATCGACAGCCACAAGACCACGGTCTATTGAGACTGCGGTTTCTTGCTTTGCGATATTTCTGCTCGTGCTGGTCGGGATCCCAGCACTGCCACGTGAATATGGAATCTATGGATTCAGGGGAGCCACAATCAGCGCTAAGCAGGATACCAAGAGGCCACACAACTAGCCCTAGTACCTGAGAGGTCACAGAATCACTCAGACATGGTACGTACCTTGAGGTGAGAAGTGGTCTAGTTTACAGCAAGACAAGTACCCACGTGGACAGTGCGATGGCGTCTCCAGCACCGTGGGCTGTCAGCACGGCACGCCTTGGTGTGGCAGTGTTGTGCCCAATGACAATACGGGATACAAAAGTGACACTATGTCACCTTCAGACAAATCTCATTTCTGCGTAAAACATGACACTGTTGGGAGGCTCTGGAGAGTACATTCATCATCGTCATAGGGGTCCAGCATGTTGTGCCACTGGAAAGACAATGCGACCACCTGTGGTCTGCACAGCCGAAAATTTGGAGAGCAAAGGACCAGTGGCTTTGCCCTACCTTTGATGCCTCCGTGGTATTCTCTTTAAGCAAGATAACACAAGACAGTATGTCACCGTACACCCTGACATTATTCGTTACAGAGGGTTTTTGACTGTCGCCTGGCAAATACCTACCCGTCTTTATTTGCCGAGAGACTGGCATGCCACCACTGGCCACACGGAGCTGAAGCAGTATGGAATGACATAGCCGTATCTGTCAACTGAGCTGAGCTTAACAAGTGGTACGGTTGGGTTATCAATGTTGTTGCTGCCTGTGCAGCCACAATTCATATAGAAATTTAATCGTGCATACCTCCTACTATATGTACTGTATATGCACAATAAATACAATTTTATTATTTGTGTAATGCCTCCTGATGCTGCAGCTTAAATGGTTAGTAATGTGATACTAACATATGTATACATATTGTAAAAGCGGATGTATATATCTTACACATCTCCTCGTAAACCACTGGATCAGTTTCAATCAAACTCGGTGGACATATCACTTCTGCTCTAGAAAGAAGCACTGAGATGGTAAGGACCACCTACCACACATTGGGGTCGGGTTCAAAATGGGGTGACATGGAAGGTGCACAGAGACAGCAAGAAGGAGGAGATGGACAGAGAGATAGGGGCGGAAAGGATGGACAGGGGACAGGGAGGGACAAGGTGGAGAGAGGGGGCCAGCAGGAACTGGACAGAGAGAAGGGGAGTATAGGAGATAGACAGAGAGAGGGGGAGAAGGCCAGGCAGAGGGGGACAGTAGGAAATGGACAGAGATAGGGGGAGCAGGAGATGGATGGAGAGAGGGGGCAGGGAAGACGAGATGAACGGAAAGAGCTGAAGGGGGAGATAGACAGAGAGAGGGGGAGAAGGCCAGGCAGAGGGGGACAGTAGGAAATGGACAGAGATAGGGGGAGCAGGAGATGGATGGAGAGAGGGGGCAGGGAAGACGAGATGAACGGAAAGAGCTGAAGGGGGAGATGGATGGAGAGGTCAGAGTAAACGATAGATGGAGAGAGGGGGGGGGAGGGGGAGACGGCAGTTTGGGAGGAACATGGAAATTTGAGTGGAGTAGTGGGCAATTGGAAAAGGAAGAGGGGCTGAGGAGGCAGGTGGAACAGCATACGCTGTGGAAGAGAGGGAGGGTGTATTGGGGGCAGATGGAAGTGGGAGGGAGTGTGGTGAGGCAGATGGATAAGGGACAAGTTGTGAGGACGGAGATGGAAGATGGATATTGTGTGATAAAGCAGATGGAAGAGAGAGAAGTAGAATGGGGAAGGTAGATTACAGAAGGTGTTTAAATTTTTCCTGATTATCTGAATAGAACCATAGACAACGTCTAAGATCATGGATTTAGTTGACTTAGAGTCCTTTTAACAGCCGGCCGGAGTAACCGAGCGGTTGTAGGCGCCACAGTCTGGAACCGCGCAACCGCTACGGTCGCGGGTCGAGCCCTACCTCGGGCATCGATGTGTGTGATGTCCTTAGGTTGGTTAGGTTTAAGTAGTTCTAAGTTCTAGGTGACTGATGAGTTCAGAAGTTAAGTACCATGGTGCTCAGAGCAATTTAGTCCTTTTAACAGCATGGAGTGCACGTTGGCTCTTATTTGTGTTAACCAGGCACTGCAGCGACGCGATACTTCTATCAACGTGTTTCGGAACCAAAGATCATGTCGCACAGCTGAACACTACAGGTAAATTTAACATCCTCTCTGGAGTCATAGTGTAGAAAGCAGAGATTCAGACATATACATATTGTTTCCGTTAGACTGTGCAAAAATGTAACAGGACACACAGAATGCTCCACTGAAGACTTTGAGGTAGGGAACCTGGGGTCGGAGAAGCCAGCTTAAGGAGATGTGAAAGAAAACTTGTTTACCTCTTGGTCTGACATTACTGTTTTCCAGCTTATTTACAACTAACATGTGTACAAGTTTACACTACTGTGCTGTTTATTTAGATTTACATTCTTTATTTCCTGCAAGAAAACAAGGAGGACGATCCTGATTACTAGGAAGTCAGGATGCTGGTTTTATTTACAGAGACGTACGGTACAATGCGATAGAGCAGTACCGGTATAGATTTGCAGAACTCACTACATGCACCTCGAGTATGGGGAAGTACGTTGCAGTGCTCTCGCTGCTGAAAGGCTGTACAGGGAACGATTACCCAACAGGCGTCATCCGTCATGACGAGTGTTTATTTCTCTCGATCGACGAATCCGGGAGACTGGTTCATCGGAAAGAGGAACTGACGCGCGTGGCAACATGAGGACCACTGGCAAAGCAGATTTTGAAGAGGAGGTGCTGGAATGGTTGCAGCGGACTCCAGTACAAGTACTCGTCGTATTGCATGTAACATTGGCGCTGTACATACAGTACTAGCGTGTGGCGAATACTCCACGAACAACAGTTACACCCATATCACTCGCAACGAATCCACACAATGCTTGTAGCTGACTTTGCACCAATGGTCGCTTTGTGTTAGTGGTTGCTCCGACAGTGGATTGATCGACCAGATTTCCTCCAAATCGTTCTCTTTACTGACGAGGCCTCATTTGATCGTGACGGTATTTCGAACAGCAGCAATAGCAATGTGCGGGATGAAGTAGAGTCACGCCGTCAAGTACGCTTCTGCTGTGAGTATCTGGGCCGGCACTGAAGGCGGCAGTCTCACTGGGCCATATCTTCCACCCGGCAGTCTGAATGGCCACCCGTACTTGAGGTTCGAGCAAATAGCTCTACCTGAGTTGTTGAAGAACGTACCCTCGGCTGTTCGTCAGTGAATGTGGATGAAACATGACGGTGCAGCGCCTCACTCCAGTGTGGATGTTCGCAGTCACCTCAGTGCTGCATTTCCTGGTCGCTGGATTGGAAGGGCAGATCCTATTCCGTGGCCTGCAATGTCGCCTGACGTGAATCCCCTCGGTTATTTGCTATGGGGATATCTAGAGTCAGTTGTGTACGACACACCAGAGGATATCGAGATGGAACTAGTGGCCAGAATTGTAACTGCCTGTGATGTGATTCGAAACACGGCAAGGATATATGTGATGGTGCGTCAGAATCTTGTTCGCCGAAGTCATGTGTGGTGTCACAAGGCTTAGGCCTGTCCCACCCCTCACTAAATGGACCAAGACTTATACGAATAATTGTAAGAACAGTTATTATTACTATGTTCTTTAAGTTTGTTTTTTGGGGTTTTCAGAAATACTGTGGGAAGAAAGTTTACCTATATTGCAGATAACGTGGAAGACGTTGCCCAACGATCACCACGAAAGTTCGACGTAGCGGCAAGTGGGCGAGGAATAAAACGAGTGCTGCAAACTACCGCGAACCACGGAAGAGCCCGGGCCGCGAGGGCGTCGAGCTTCCTACGTCGTTGTTGGACAACGTCAAAGGAAGAGATATTCTGCCTCCTCTTTGTAAACAGATCGATCGAGTCTTGAAAGGTTCATGTAAAACGTATAGGCGGGTGGCACATTAGGTGCGACCCGCAGTTATTAAAAAGTTGTTAAACGACAAAACCAATAGTTCATCATTTATATAGTTAAAAAGTAGTAAAGATATAGGAAAGGAAGAGTTGCGGCGTCAGAACGAAAAGTGATACATCGATCAGCAACGAAGAAGGGCGTAAACAGCGGGCGTTACGTGGTGAAAACAAATCAACTGATGAAATAGTAAGTCTGTAATTAAGCATAACGCCACGTAACACTGCACATGCTTGCATTGAGGTTCATGGCCGTCAGTTTCAGTACATTTTGGAAGGTCCAGTCCAAATGGTACGTTCATTGTGTCAATGATCGTATTTGCAAGTTTCTGGCAGATTAAAACTGTGTGCCGGACCGATACTCGAACTCGGGACCTTTGCCTTTCGCGGGCAAGTCCTCTACCATCTAACCTACCCAAGCACGACTCACGCCCGGTACTCACAGCTTCACTTTTGCCAGTATCTGGTCTCCTACCTTCCAAACTTCACAGAAGCGAACCTGGAAACATCCCCCTGGCTGTGACTAAGGCATGTCTCCGCAATATCCTTTCTTCCAGGAGTGTTAGTTCTACAAGGTTCGCAGGAGAGCTTCTGTGAAGTTTGGAAGGTAGGAGACCAGATACTGGCAAAAGTGAAGCTCTGAAGGCGGGGCGTGAGTCGTGCTTGGGTAGCTCAGATGGTAGAGCACTTTCCCGCCAAAGGCAAAGGTCCCGAGTTCGAGTATCGGTCCGGCACACTGTTTTAATGTGCCAGCAAGTTTCATATCAGCGCACTGCAGAGTGAAAATTTCATTCATTATGGTATTTGCAGTTAACTGTAAGTAAAGTAAACAAAAAAAGCAAACAGTAATGTGATTTTATTGCTATTATTTCCTTAAGCTAGCCGCTCCGATCCCAGGTTCCCAACCTCAAATTGTTCAATGGAGCACCCCCTACGCCCGGTTAAATTTTTTCGCACTCTTACGGAAACAGCCCGTATGCGTGCGACATGTGTGACATATGTGTATTCGCGTGAAGCCGCTGGTAAAAAGCTAGTTTCTATAGTGGTGAACATTGCGGAACTCTCTGGCTGAAAGAGAGTGTCGTGGGAAGCTGGCAGTTTGATACTAATGCGATTCCTGCCGATATTGCTGCAGTGGGTAAGTAAATTGATTTCTCGTCAGAGTGAAGCGACCTCTGGTCACCTGCATCACGCTACGATCGTGTGTGTGTGAAATTGTTCGTGCCTCATATTCAGATGAACCTGCAAGCGCTCGAATACTGATTCATGGAGATAAGGAGATGTTTAATAGGTGACTGGTCGCAGCTCTCTGTGATTCTGTTTCGTAGCACAGCGTCCTGTGTCTATTACGCCGGCAGAGGAGACCCTGTGACCAGCCAGTGGCTTCGCCTTAGCAGCCCACGGCCGGGTAGCGGCGCTGTCTGATGTAACGCCGCTGCCTCTTCGCACCTGTTGTGTCACGCCGGCGACCATTAGCCGCCGTGAGGGGCGCATTCTCGCCGTCCTCTCGCGAAGCCGAGCCTCTCCGACTGTTCCCATTAGCGGCGACCCGTGAAATGCTTCTGTCCGGTTTGGCGCAGTAGCCGTTTGTTCCCTTATGTCATCACTCGTTGCGTTGTTTCTTGCCGAAGCTTTGTTGTGTGCGTTGCTAGCGAGAGGCCCTTCAGCCACTCGCAAGTGGGACAGCGTACTTCCTCTGGAGTGCTTTACACAGCTGCAGTATAACACGCCTATTCGTGAAGACGTCGTGACCACACGTGAGACACAGTTCCACTACAATCTGTACTCCGCAACGCGCCGTAGGGCCGCTCAGACGTAGTCACGTAGCAGGCCTCTTACAAGGGAAATTCCCTATCGCAGCCCTCTCAGATTTAGTTGTAAAATAGACCACTGGATGGCCCGTCAAAAACTGAACACATTTCAACCGTGGAAACAGGACGAAAGTATACTGAACTGTGAAAATAAAGTCGAATAGGAACAGCGAATGGTCCAAGCTCAAGATGTCCAACATCGAGCGAGTTTGAATAACGGTGGCGTTGTGGTTGTATGGTTATTTATTTAGCTTATAGCATGACACACTACACTGGAAACAGCATAAAAGAGAATATACATTGTTAAAATATAGGATACAAACATAATAAAATAATGTAAACTGAACATAACGCAGCTTACGAAGCACAGAGAAAAAGAAATCCAAAAGAGTAACACAATATGCGATGAGTGGTGGAACCACTCGGAACAAGAGAAGGTAGAAAGTAAGGAGAAAGCTAATGATAAGTGGCTTCACTGAAGATCAGACAATGGCTGGCGGGAATACAGAGAGCAGAGAAAAGATGCACAAAAAACAATAATTAAGGCAAAAGCTGAAGCCCGGCAGAAAACCGGAATAGAGATAGAAAAAAGCATGGGGAATACACAAGCAAATAAAGACTGGAAAGTATTAAAAACAGTGAGAATTCAGAATAATGATAAAGCAGATACAAACCTCATTAACATGCAGGAACGGGTACAACACTACCAATGGTTACTAAGTGAGAGGAGAGTGGCATTCACTGAGAACCCACCAGACATTGAAATCAGTAATGATAATATACCACCGATAACTCCGAAGGAAGTCCAAATTGCAATTATTGCTACGAAAAACAGAAAGCCGCCAGGTCCAGGATTAATTTATATAGAACTGGTTAAAACAGCACCGTCAAAACTCTTTGAGATATTGGCAGTCATTTTTAACGTATGCCTTAGAGGCGACGAAGCCCCAAAGGAGTGGAAAAAGGCAACAATTACATCAATATTTAAGAAGGGCAACAGCAGAAATTGTGCAAACTATTGTGGTATTAGTGTGATGCCATCCATGGCGAGAGTCTATGGCCGTATCCTAAAAAAGGATAGAACAAGAAATAACTGAATCTGAAGAACAAAATGGATTCAGATTTGGTCGGTCCTGTAATGATGGAGTATTTACCCTCAAAAACCTAGTGGAGAAAAGGACAGCAAGGGGCCTTACAACCCACCTTGCCTTTGTAGACCTCCAGAAAACTTATGACACAGTTGCACAGAACGAGCTATGGACAAGTCTAATTGATAATATTGTGTCACCGAGCTATGTCAAAGCTGTCAGACTCCTCTACCAAGGTTGCACGGGAATGGTAAAAGTGAGAAATCAACTATCTCACGAGTTTGAGGTGACAAAGGGACTACGTACGCCAGGGATGCACACTTGCCCCTACACTCTTTAATATCTACCTACATGAGGCAATAAAATTCTGGAGAAGGAAATGCGGACGAATGGGTATCACCATAGGTGATGAGCTCTTGTTCACTTTATTTTTTGCTGATGACCAAGTGCTAGTAGCTGGAGATGAGGAAGATGCAAATTACATGTTCCTTAAACTAAAAGAAGAATATGAAAAATGCGGTCTTGTCATAAACGTATCTAAAACAGAATATCTGAAAGTGGGAGAAAATACTGTTAACGACTTACAGTTCGGTTCTGATACTGTTAAAGGGTGTCATAATTTTAAGTACTTGGGAGTGACACTGTCGTCCAATGGTAGAAGTATCGATGATGATGTAAACAATAAAATAGGCCAGGACAAGCGAGCCATAAAACAACTAAATGGTATTCTCTGGAACAAAAACATAACGCGCAGAGCAAAACATACCATCTACCACACAATTATTGAAAGTATCACAAGATATGGTGCAGAGTTGTGGGAACTAACTCAGAGGCAGAAAGATCGCCTGCTGGCTGTCGAGATGGAGTTGTGGCTATTCCAGGCTTGCTCATATTAGAAATGATAGGATCAGAGAGGTTATGAATGTCGAAAGCACAATCGCAGACTACATAGAAAGGAAGCGCCTACTGTGGTATGGTCACTTACAGCGTATGCCAGACAAGATGGCCAAAACGTGTACGGTAATGGACTGCACATCAAAGAAGAAAGCGCGCTAGACCTGCGAGATGCTGGAAAGACGACGTCAACGAAGCAATGGCGGCGAGAGGTCTTAATGAAGGAGACTGGAATGACCGTGAAGGACGGAGATTGGGGTGCGAGATGCGGCGACAGCCGTAGAAACCCCGCTTATATATATATATATATATATATATATATATATATATATATATATATATATAACTGAACATTGGCACATAACAATACATGTAAAACTATATTACAAAGCAATAAGACTGCATAACTTTCAGATTCCAGTATTTTCAGCAATCACAATTCCACACTTAGATTATTCTGCAGCCACTCCACAGCTTGTGGTGTTGCCCTCAAGAAGTCGTCATCAGAGCCGGTGAAGGCCCTCAGTGGACACTCGCTGATCACGTGGTGGATGGTTTGTTCTTCAGCACCACAGTCGCACCCAGGGTCAGGTCTCAAGTTCCATCTGTACGTCGAGGATCCGCATCGGCCACGACCTGTCCGTATTCTGTTCAGTGTTACCCAGGTTTTGCTTGGGAGGTGAAAGCCTGCTGGATGGTTGGAATTCTCAAATAAAGTATGCCATCTTGGATCGGCTCTCTTTCTCCAGTCCGTTCGCCAGATTTCAACGCCATTGCAGTTTTGGCTCAGAAGTTACCGTGCAGTCTTCACACGGGGATTTCTGGATTTGAGTCTTCCAAATACAGTAAAGTCCTGGTGGAGTGGCAGGGCTGTATTACTGGAGAGCTTTTTAAACTCTCTTATGAGTATGTTGCATCGTCGTATATAAGGCGGTTCGATGTTACAGAGGGCTGGTAGCCAGTAGAGTGGAGTGGTTTTAATAGTTCCAGCAATTATTCTCATCGTCTGATTCAGCACCACGTCTACTTTTCCCGCGTGCGGGCTGTTTAGCCGCACCGCTGCGCAGTATTCGGCTGTTGAGTAGACCGAGATTAGAGCGGTGGTACGGAGTGTCTCTGCACCAACTCCCCAGGTCGTTCCCACTAATTCGTGGAGGATGTTGTTTCGGGATTTCAGTTTTGCGGACAGGTTTGATAGGTGTTTTGTATACGAGAGATTGCGATCCAATGTTACGCCCAGATATTTTGGATAGGAATTGTAAGGAAGCGCAGTACCATTCAGAGATGTCTGTAGAGGTGTTCCGGCCAGCCTATTATTTAGGTGGAAGCATGAGGTCTCCGTTTTAAGTGCGCTTGGGATTAGTCGCCATTTCCTGAAGTATTCAGCCATCAGTTCCAGATCTTGGGTGAGAGTCTGTTCAAGAGCAGTCATATGGTGACGGTGTTGGACTCCAAAGCGGGAGATCCGTGTTCAAATACCACTCCTGACCCACTTTTCCTCACAAAATTTTGAACTTTCCGTCCTGTCATTGACGCGTCTGTTCTCCTACTGTAGTGTTGGCAGTTTTCATACTATATTTTGGTTACAGAATATCATCCATGTTGAAACTTCCTGGCAGATTAAAACTGTGTGCCCGACCGAGACTCGAACTCGGGACCTTTGCCTTCCGCGGGCAAGTGTCTACCAACTGAGCAACCGAAGCACGACTCACGCCCCGTACCCACAGCTTTACTTCTGCCAGTACCTCGTCTCCTACCTTCCAAACTTTACAGAAGCTCTCCTGCTGTGGGTACAGGGCGTGAGTCGTGCTTCGGTAGCTCAGTTGGTAGAGCACTTGCCCGCGGAAGGCAAAGGTCCCGAGTTCGAGTCTCGGTCGGGCACACAGTTTTAATGAGCCAGGAAGTTTCATATCAGCGCACACTCCGCTGCAGAGTGAAAATCTCATTCTGGAATCATCCATGTTGTTAGCAAATATTATCGTCGCAAGTAAATCTGATGAATAGTCAGAGCAGGTGAGATGCCTCACAGACCTCTCACAGAAAAGGAAACAACAAATAAACGTGTGTGAACTATGTTACAACAAAAGGCATTCACAGTCAAAAGTTCCAAAACGGAACACAAAAGTCATAACATGTGGCACTTATGTAGAGCAAATAGGAGGTATGTACGTCTCGGGACCCCTTCCTTACACCTCGCTGTTGCAAACGGAAGTTACACCACGATACAGAAACAAATCTGAATACAGCGAACGGATACGTCAATGACCTCCTGGACATTTCACAATTTTCTGAAAAAAAATGAAAAAAAGCGGCACGAGTGTGATTGGAACACAGATCTGCCCATTCGGATCTTCAGTGTGTCGCTGCCTTCAAATAGCCTACTCTCATAATACGCAAGTTACAATAATTCTTTTGCCACGAATATGATGTTTCTCATTATTGTATTGGAACGAATCACACAGTTAACAACGGGTTTTTCAGTGATTCTCAATTTGCTGGTGCTATTAGCAAAATATGATGCGCATTCGGCCGCAAAGCGGTCAGTGTCAACGTTCAGACCAGTCATACTGGATTACCGTTGCTGACCTACCACGAAAGTGTGCAAATTTAACAACGCGTGAAGATTCATAGCGAAATTCAGTTAAAAATCGTTTAGTGCCACACTTAAGTCAATTCATTTATTGACAGAGGCGGAAAAAGTAGGCAGTAAAAAGTATGAAATTCTACAAGAGTTTCATATTTACATCGACAGGGCGCCGGTAGATAATAAAGGTAGCAGTAAAACGTTTTGGGGACGCGAAAATTCCTTACAATTGCATTACTGATAGTCTATCTGCCTCCATCTAGATTAGAACCGAAAACAAACCAGACCTCCCTTGCAGTAGCAAACACCTTTCACTACGCTAGCAGACAACCCAGGCAAGGCGCCGCAGACCGCGCGGCAACCCCGCATTAACTAGCCTTTCGAAATAGAGATGTCTGCTGGCATTTCATCCTCAAGTCCAGCAACACAAAGTGTGTCCTGAAACGTATACTCATCTCTTTGACTGATGAGGTTATGCAAAAGGCTACCGGTTTTGTTATTTCTGCCAAATCTTGCTGAACATATTATGAAATGTGCTCTACTTATCGCTCAGCATTTTACACGGGGTGAGCAGAGCTTACGATGCCACTAACGTGCCTTCGCAGCGCCTCGAGACGCGTCTTCGCTCGTCATTGCGGCTCAGTTCGAAGTGGGACTCATCACTGGAGATAATTCTACTCCAGGCAATGAGGTTCCAAACCGAAGACATGTCTGCAGACACTCCAGACAACGGTGGGATACGCACCTGACCGTCCCCGCCGAATGGCCAGACAACCAGGACCGACGGTCTGACCTGCCACTTTTGCACCTTTCTGCCATCCACGGCACGCACACAGCACAGCGGCAGCTCGGCGATATTACACGCCCCGTTCTGTCACGCCCTCCATGCCACGCAGCCTGAGCTTACACTTCAGCAAGACAACGCCCACCCCCACACGGCGAGAGTTTCTTCTGCTTGTCTCCGTGCTCGCCAAACCCTACCCTGGCCAGGCAGGTCGCCGTATCTCTCCCCAGTTGAGGACGTTTGGAGAATTATAGCCAGGTCACGCCTACCAGCTAAGGATTTTGACGACCTGTCACGCTAATCGGACAGAATTTGGCACGATATCCTTCAGGAGGACATACACCAACTCTGTCAATCATTGCCAAACAGAGTATCTATTTGCATAAGGGCCAGAATTGGACTAACGTGGTATTGACCTGCTCAGTTTGTGAAGCTATTGCACTTGAATAAAACATCAAATCTGCCGGAAACTCTAATCATTTATTTATCTGTACTTGTGCCTCATCCTATCTATCGATTTCCATCCCATTCGGATAATTCCTTCGTGGTGCATTCTTTTCTATTTTTTTGTTTTAGTGCTTTTTTCTTTGTAGTTGTGCAACACGTAATCCTCCATGTCAGTAGCCATAACCCAGGATATAGAAAAATACACACATCTTTGTAGGAGGCAGTTTGCAACACAGTCCCAGCGCCGTCGTGGTTGGCTGTTGTGCGCCGACCAGTCAAGGGTAATCTTTTCTATTTATTCCGCGCGTGTTGTGGTCAACCGTGTAGCATTTCCTCGAATGATACACAGTGTGGAATCAGATTACCATTCTGCTTCCGCCTATTGTGCTGATAAAATGTTTTCCTTTTATTTTATTTTACAGAAAACTTCAACTACGCCCTTGCATCCCTAAGAAATACGAGGTGTGGCAATAAAGTAATGAGACTGAAGTGAAAAAAAAATGTTGCTTACCGTTTTAGTCAAGTTTAGTGTTGTCTCCTTCAAAGTAGTTCCCTTCATGATTGCACTTCTGCCATTGATGGTAACATTTCTGGAACTCATGTTCTGTAATATCCTCCAAGACGCTCGTCACAGCTTTTTGGACATCTTGTGTTGTTTGAAAATGTTGTCACTTTACCGCCGTTTTGATTCTTGGAAATAGAAAAAAGTCGCACGGAGCGATATCTGGTGAATAAGGTGGCTGTGTTAGTACTGAAATTTGTTTTGAGGTTAAAAATTGCTGTACTGACAGAGCAGTATGGGATGGTGCATTATCGTGATGCAGAATCCAATTATCAGCAATGTTGGCACAGACACGAACAACTCTTAACTATTTGTCCAGGAGGCACCCACTCTTTATGAACAATTCAATCAAAGAAGCACACAAGCATGCATTTCACTTTTGACTTCGACATGCGAGCTTTTTTTGGTCTGGGTGATTCCTCTGAGCACCATTGCGAACTTTGGCGTTTTGTCTCTGGATCGTACTGAAGAAACCAACTTTCATCACCAATGATAACACGGCTCAACAATTGTAGATTGATTTCCGTTTGCTCTTACAGATCGGCTGCCACATTTTTCCGTGTTCCTCGCTGTTGTGGTGTGAGACTTTTGGGGACTATTTTTGCACAAATCTTGCTCATACAAAGATCTTCAGTTAATATTAGGCGAACCGTTTCTCAATTGATGTTCAGTTCTTCTGCAATCATTTTCACGAATAATCTTCGATCGGATCGTATGAGTTCACGCACCCTGCCAAAGTTGACATCCATCTGTGAGGCTGATGGTCGTCCACTGCGGTTTTCATCTTTAACATTCGTTCTGCCTTCACTAAACATTTTACGCCAACGAAAAACTTGAGCTCTTGACATAACCTCCACTCTAAAAGCCCTCTGAAGCTTACCGTAAGTTGTCGTCGCGTTTTCACCCAATTTAAAGCAAAAAGAAATGGCATACCGTTGTGCAATATTATGCGGTTCCATTTCCGTGACGAGAGACACAAACACGTGTTAACTTTTTAGAGCACAGCTCACGACTGAGCAGTTTCGTCGTTGTGCCGCTTGGACTAGAAGCAGCCTATGGACCGAGGTCAAAGATATTGTGCCTATGCAAGCCTGCACGGTTGCCACATCTTGCAAAGAAAATTAGTCTCATTTCTTTATTGTCGCAACTCGTAAGTTCTGTGAGTCTGGGAGAATTTTAACAGCTTGAGTTTTCACAGCTGTCTCGTCGTGAGAAAGTTGCATTTAAGAAGATAGGTCGATCGGTAACTAATATGCCTCAGTCAGGCATAGGCAACAAGAACACGAAATATATTCGTAGCTTTAATTCTGAATGGTTCAAACGGAAACGACTTACTTTGTGGCCATGAAGTAAAAAATGCATTTCTTTGCTTTCCGTTTTTGCTCTCTGGAGGAGATGTAACGTGGACAAAAGATAGTTTCAGAAATATAAACAAAACGAAAGCAAAAGCATAAGAAACCAGAGAAGCACGTTGATAACATAGTTTTACTGTCATTTTTTGGAACCATCAGTTTTAAGGAGAAATTTAATGAGGTAAACAGGCTTCCAATGATCAGTGATGATACATATAAGTTAAAAAGAACTGTGATTTATTTTTTTTTGCAAAATAATATAATAAATTGTCTTTTTGGGAACTTTGAAACCCCCTTATGTGGACATAATGAAAATGAAGATTCAGTAAACGCTGGGTAATTTATCGAATTAGTATTTTTTGGATCTAAATTTGTTTTAGATTTGAACAATCACTTAGAAACCTCCAAATGTGTTCCAAGACCATTCAGAATGAGATAGTGGACTCCTTCCACAAAGGAGATAGGGACTGAAATTAGAAAAGCTTCCCTCTTAGCTGCCATGGCTGACCACACGCAGGTGTTTCGGAACACAATCCATCGATTCTTGTCCTGAATGGTGAAATATTTGAGCGCTTTGGAGGTTCGTTATTCCAGAAAATCAAACTGCAGATACCATATCGATACTCATTTTAGAATAAAAGTACATAATTCTTCAATGAAGTGGATTAAAACTGATAGCTGACACATTTGATGGAGCAATTGTCATGAAATAAAAAAAAAAAAAAAAAAAAGAAAGAAAGAAAAAGCAAGACTTCAAGCAAAAATAAAAGCAGTTTACAGTAAGGCACATTTCATTCTTTGACGTTACTTACATCAACTTAATTTAATAATGAGAAATACGGTAAATATTACACGAAACACAAGAATATTTTTCTCTAACTTCCTGGATATTCCGAAGTTCTTATCAAAATTACCGCATCGTCAGTTCATTCTCAAGAAGCACACGAATGTCAGCATCCCACGTCCATCTTCTGCAGGCTGCCACGTGGGACTTCAGCGAACGGGCCACAGACTTCATCAACATTCGTAACCTTTAATCCTGCGAGTATAAGGGTTTTCTGCTTGAGACCACAACTTTGTTAATTTTGTTTTGAAGTACCAACGCCTTTCGCACGAAACCACCGATGTTATTGCAAGACACAGACATCTACTGGTAGACTGTGGTACTTCTATGAATGTGATGCATTGTATCACTCACAGCGTTCAAAGCGAGAACCGGCGCGGAGATTGTGCCACGTGATTGTCGAACATAGTGACATGTTTCTTTTTATACTGGTGACACTGAGGAGATCATTGACAGTGAAAGTAGGTATATCGAAAGGTATTATAAACTAAATTTCGGCTTGCATTACTACTTTTTTGAGCGGTTTCTAAATGAAACCGTAAGGCACGGTGTACCTTTTATATAAATTTATTAAATTTTAGACCCGTTTTGCTTGATAGTTAGGACTATAATATGTTTAGACATATGTGTTCATGGAAGTTTCGTGACGCAGGATTGTCTAGGATGTGAAAATGCTTTCAAACGTATCTCATGAAATGATGGGCGATTGAGAAGGGTTTGTGCCACTGATTCCGAAGTGAAACCACCTCCTTAAAACAACTGATTGCTTACTGTTTGCTAATTTCTTCTTATATTAGTTACTTAGTGCGACAATAAAGCCTAATTTTGTGAACATTTTAAAATTAATTTTTTATATTATGGGGACTCAAAAGCGTTAAAAAACAACATTGCTGAAATTCAGTGAACAATGCACATCAAACAGTGCCAGAAGCAACAGGAATTGTAAAATACCCACAATGATAATAATTTCAAGTTTGGGTTAGAACTTTTCATAAGATTATATCTGAATTTGAAATAATTTAGAACCAAACGCAATATCTACAAATTAGTGTGTTTAAAGTTAATTGATATGTAACACTATTCAAAAGTACTACTTTAGAATTCAGAAACTCAATGTAAGGTGACAATCCTACAAAGACACTCATCGTAGAGGCAGAGGAAGCGTGTGATTCTATAGGCGTTGATATAATGGACAAATATTCTTCGCCTAACCACGTAATAGCTGTTAAATTGTTCAACAAGAAATGCTTCGACAGTTTTGAGAATGAACATAATACACAGGTGATACTACTGATCGAGAAAGCATATTTCATGACTGGCGAAGAAGAGCTCAAAACTGAAATAAAAGCATATTGTAGGTATGATATACATGAATACCGCAAACTAACTAGGCTAGTGAAACTTATCATGGAAAAAATAGTGACAATGTTCCTCGTGAAATTACGAAACTGGCTAAAATCTACTTGACAGTTCTCATCACTACATCAGAGGAAGAACGCTGCTTTTCAGCACTAAGAAGAATAAACACTGTTCTAAAAAGCACCATGAATTCGGAAAGACTAAATGAACTTTCATTGCTTTCAGTGGCGAAAAATTTCCTCACATCTCCACCAGAGATCAAGGAGAAAATTATTGGCGTTTTTGCGAAAACTGAAACGAGAGGAATGGATTTCCTTTTTAAATGAATATATCACACTTAGTTCAAAGCAAGATAACAGTATTTTGTTTGTTCTTTTAGGAGTTTATCAACTATCTGAATAAGTTTTTTTCTACAGGCTAAGATTTTTCTGGAGCGGCGGCCCCGCTAATTTTAACGACGAGCCGCCACTGTTTGAAATGCATTTGTACCAACTAGGAGGATATTCGATACTGAAATCAGTGGCGGCTCGTAAGAACACATAGCAATTGCTACATCTACGTCTACATCTACGTGATGGCTATTCACAATAAAGTGTCTGGCAGAGGGTTCAATGAATCACCTTCATGCTGTCTCTATTCCGTTCCACTCTCGAACGGCACGCGCGAAAAACGAGCACTTAAATTTTTTCGTGCGAGCCGTGATTTCTTCTATTTTATCGTGATTATCATTTCTCCCTATGTAGGTGGGTGCCAACAGAATATTCTCGCAATCGGAGGAGAAAACTGGTGACTGAAATTTCATGAGAAGATCCCGTCGCAATGAAAAACGCCTTTGTTTTAATGATTGCCACCCCAATTCACGTATCTTGTCTGTGACACTATCTCCCCTATTTCGCGATAATACAAAACGAGCTACCCTTCTTTGTACTTTTTTGATGTCATCTGTCGCCCGCAGCTCGTGGTCGTGCGGTAGCGTTCTCGCTTCCCACGCCCGGGTTCCCGGGTTCGATTCCCGGCGGGGTCAGGGATTTTCTCTGCTTCGTGATGGCTGGGTGTTGTGTGCTGTCCTTCGGTTAGTTAGGTTTAAGTAGTTCTAAGTTCTAGGGGACTGATGACCATAGATGTTAAGTCCCATAGTGCTCAGAGCCATTTGAACCATTTTTTTTGTCATCTGTCACTCCCACCTGGTGCGGATCCCACACCGCACAGCAGTACTCCAGAATAGGGCGGACAAGCGTGGTGTAAACAGTCTCTTTGGTAGACCTGTTGCACCTTCTAAGTGTTCTGCCAATGAATCGCATCTTTGGTTGGTTCTACCCAAAACATTATCTATGTGTGAGTTCCAATTTAGGGTAATTGTAATTGTAATCCTTAAGTATTTAGTTGAATTTACAGCCCTCAGATTTGTGTGACTTATAGCTTAATCTAAATTTAGCTGATTTCTTTTAGTACTCATCCGAATAACTTCATACTTTTCTTTATTCAAGGTCACTTACCACTTTTCGCACCATACACATATCTTATCTAAATCATTTTCCAATTCGTTTACGTCATCTGATGACTTTACAAGACGGTAAATGACAGTATCATCTACAAACAATCTAAGACGGCTACTCAGATTGTCACCTATGTCGTTAATATAGATCACGGACAATAGAGGGCCTATAACACTTCCTTGGAGAACGCCGGATATTATTCGTCTATTACTACGAACTGCGATCTTTTTAGCAGGAAATCACGAATCCAGTCGCACAACTGAGGCGATACTGCGTAGGCACGCAGTTTGCTTAGAAGACGCTTGTGAGGAACGGTGTCGAAAGCCTTCTGGAAATCTAAAAATATGAAAACAATTTGACATCCCCTGTCGTTATTACTTCATGAGTATGAAGAGCTAGTTGTGTTTCACAAGAACGATATTTTCTGAATCCGTGCTGACTATATGTCAATAAATCGTTTTCTTCGAGGTACTTCATAATGTTCGAATACAGTATTATGTTCTAAAACCCTACTACAAATCGACGTTAGTGATACAGGCCTGTAATTCAGCGGATTATTCCTACTTCCCTTTTTGGGTATTGGTGCGATCTGAGCAATTTTCTAGTCTTTAGGTACGTATCTTTCTGTGAGCGAGTGGGTGTATATAATCGCTAAATATGGAGCTATTTTATCAGCATACTCTGAGAGGAACCTGACTGGTATACAATCTGGACCGCATGCCTTGCCTTTATTAAGTGATTTAAGCTGCTTTGTTACACCGAGGATATCTACTTCTATGTTTCTCATCTTGGCAGTTGTTCTTGATTGGAATTCAGGAATATTTACTTCGTCTTCTTTGGTGAAGGACTTTCGGAAAACCGTGTTTAATGACTCTGCTTTAGTGACACTGTCATCAGTGACTTCGCCGTTGTTATCTCGCAGTGAAGGTATTGATTGCGTCTTGCCACTGGTGTGGTTTATGTATGACCAGAATCTGTTTGGGTTTTTTGCCAGATTTCGAGACAGAATTTCGTTGTGTTAATTATTAAAAGCATCTCACATTGAAGTACGCGCCATACTTCGAACTCCTGTAAACCTTTGCCAATCTTGGGGATTTAAATTTGGCATGCTTTTTTCGTTGCTTCTGCAACAACGATATGACGTGTGTTGTGTACCATGGGGGATCAGTACCACCACTTATTAATTTATGTGGTATATCTCTCTCAATTGCTGTTGATACTATCTCTTTGAAAACATTCCAGAACTTTTCTACACTTACATGATAAGATCGGAAGGAGTGAAGACTGTCTCTTAAAAAGGCTGCAAGTTTATTCTAACATTTTCGCTTACAGCTGAAAAATGCTCCTGTCGGTGCACAAAAAAGGCGAATATGTTACTGCTCGAGGAGTCCCTTGAAAAATTAAGCTGATTCTTGTTGTATTGTTGATTGCGTTTACTGAAACATATGGACTGACTTTTTTCGGGTTCACAAACATTTTATTTTCATCTGTTACAACATTTATGCTGTAATTTCGTGTACTAACATATTCCATGACCTTGGAGATTTGCTCCTCAATTTGGTCCTACAGAACTTGACGTGTAACTAAAAAATAATTAAATAAATTTAAAAGACTGGCAGAGAAGTGTGGAACCAATTGCCTCACTTCTCAATCCTCATCAAAAATTTTGCCATGCGAACGTATTCTCCCTCTTTTAACCCGGAACATTCTAAATCCTTTTGACCATCTCTCCAGCGAAGCCTTCAAACGCAGTGTCTCGCTCTCACTGCCACCGTCTGCGTATGTCTCTCTCCCACTGTCTTCTATTTCCCACATTGATTTAATTTACATACTTCCCACTGCCATCGTCCCTTGTCTCACTTACACTGCCTCCTTGTGCCTCTCTTTCCCGCTGACACTGTCTTCGCCATTCCTCAGAAGTTGAGAAATTCTGGGGTCCAATTCATTTTTCCCCTATACCAACGTGTTTAAAATTTCGTTCCAAAATGAGCCCTTCCTTGCGCTAAACTTCGCCGGTCTGGAAGGGTCCAGAAACCCACGTGTATGAATGGTCTCCACTTATTTCTATTCTTCATTTACACTGTCACCTCTCTCTTTTGCTCAAACTTCTTCTATCCCAATCCATCGCTATTTCTCTTTTACTGCCACAGTCTCTCACAGACAATTAATACCCCCTCTCTCCTTGACTCCTACTGCTATTGTCTTCATCCATCTGTCTATCTCTTTCACTGCCATTTTCTCTCTCCCACCCCATCACTGTCTGCTGTCTCTTCCACCGTCACTCTCTCTCTGCCACTCTCCTACAAAAAGGAGCGAATGTGTTCGCATCGCAAAATATTTGGCGAGGAAGGCGGAATGAGGCAGTTGTTTCCCACTTTTCCGTCACTGTCTTCTAAAGAGGACAATATTGGCCTGTTTGTGCTCCGACAGAGGCATTTTCCGATGGTTCCCTTCTTTTCTCTGCTGTAGCAAAGTGTGTTGCTTGTATATAAAGAATTCTATGGGTCATTAAACTGTGACAGTTTATTTATATACTGACACATCTATATACTTTGAGACAATAAACAATAAATAAGTACGCATAATGTAAGATTAACACAAAAGACTGTTCAAATGGTTCAAATGGCTCTGAGCACTATGGGATTTAACTTCTTTGGTCATCTGTCCCCTAGAACTTCGAACTACTTAAACCCAACCAACCTAAGGACATCACACACATCCATGTCCGAGGCAGGATTCGAACCTGCGACCGTAGCGGTCGCGCGGTTCCAGACTATAGTGGCTAGAACCGCTCGGCCACTCCGGCCGGCCAAAATACTATGCTTTACATTTTTTCTGGATACTTCCCTCAACGACTGCAAATCACTAAAAACGCCCAGCTTCTGGTCTTTATTTTGAAAGAGTAAAAATGTTCTTAAGATAATGTTATCTTACTGAATTTGCATTATTTTCAGTTTCATATAATTTTTTGCAGTCATTTTAATTTCTTTTCAGGCACGTTAAGAGCCTTCTTAGCCTATTTTTTGCCCCTGCACCACAAAAAAAAAAAAATGGTTCAAATGGCTCTGAGCTGTATCGGACTTAAAATCTGAGGTCATCAGTCCCCTTGAACTTGGAACTACTTTAACCTAACTAACCTAAGGACATCACACACATTTATGTCCGAGGCAGGATTCGAACCTGCGACCGTAACGGTAGCGCGGTTCCAGACTGAAGCGCCTAGAACCGCTCGGCCACTGTGGCCGGCTCCTGCATCACCACCTTGGACCTATTCGTGTAGGAGGGAAATGTCCATTATACATAGACAGCGCATGATAAAATTTTATTGGTGAAAAAATGCTGACCAAAAACATAGTTTGGTGACCTCAGAGCCTTTGCGATGACCGTACAACTCTGCTTCACTACGTCAGTTAAAACCACATTTACGTGTCAGGCCGAATATTACGTCCAAAAGTACGGTAACTTTGAACCTCTGGTTCTCGGTATCGGATAATGGTATCGAAAAAAGTTTCCTCGAGAACATTATCTTAGAAATATAAGGGAAAAATTTCAACGATTTGCGAAAAACAGAAATGGCCATTCCCGAAATTGGGACTTTCGATACCCAAAAATTATGGTTTTTCGGGTGTATCTTGGTTACTGATACAGATGTTCGAAATCATGAAAATGCCTTAAACGTGGTTTCTGCGGCCTTCTTCATAAATATGGTAACTTTCAACCTCTTGATCTCGGTAACTGATAATGATATCGTAAGAGTTTCTAGGTTCCACGAGAATATCATCTTAAGAACATGTGGTAAAAATTTCTAAGATTCGACACGAATAGAAATTCGAGCAGTGGCCATCCCCACGACTAGCGCTTTTTGTACCTAAAAATCATGCTTTTTCGAGATGAACAAATGGTCCTTTTATAAGGTCTACCATAGGCCTCAGCTAATACAATAGAACCAACCAATCAGACAATTTGTCTGCGCTGGAGGATGTTTGTTGTACAAATCTAAATTTTGACCCTATACTGTAAGATAGGTACAGTATAGCTGTTCTTCCGACAGGTATACACACGGTCGCTAGGGGAAGGACTATTCAAAACACTTGACCCCTTATCTATGTGATCGACAGAAGCCGAGATATAACCCCTGAAAAACTGCATTTCCGCGCGCAATTTTTTGTAACATACTGTTATCGTGCACTCTCGTCCACGGATCCATATTTTCGTACCCTTCTACCTGTGGGGTACACCGTGTATATTACAAAGGAATTGTGTACAACATAAACTAAGCGGAAGAGATATTGCAGGGAAAAGTGAGATAGACAGACAGATAGATAGGTAGAGAGAGAGAAAGGGCGGGAGAGGGAAAACAAGACTTGAATGACACTGAAAACTGGGTTCCGGAATGTGCAAGCCACTTCTTTCGTGGAGGTGTTACATGTCCTCAAGATTCTCAGAGTCAGTGCCTGCCATCTCCTCCTACTGCATATGTTATATGGCCATTCCAGTTTAGGCCACTCTGGGCGGTTATGCCTAGGTATTTTATGGCTCTAATTTTTTCTGAGGAGTTGTCGCCAACAGTGAAACCGAACAGTAGTGGATCCAGGGTGAACTTCAGCTCTGCAGCGGAGTGTGTGAGGATATCATATTTCCTGGCAGATTAAAAGTATGTGCCGGACTGGGAATTGAAACCGACACTTTTTACTTTCACGCATAAGTGCTCTACAAACTGAGCTACCCTAGCGAGACTCACGACCCATCCTCACAGCTTTATGGGTTCGGGTCTCGGTCCGCCACACAGTTTTAATCTGCAAGCAAGTTACGGTACAGGATCTCTTCAGCTATTTACCCTTAATATAGTACATTTACTCACGCTCAGGGTCAACTGCCAGTCTCTCTACGAATCGTCGATCCTCTGTGGGTCTCCAGGCATTTTACTTCATCCTTCTGACGTTACAAACTTCCTAACCTCGCAGCTGCTGTAGGAAAGAATGAACGCTTTCGTTCATCCATCAGAAGGAACAGAAAAACAACTGTAATCGCTTCGTAATGCAAAGGCATCAGGACCAGATAACTATAAGATTCTACGAACATTATGCGAAAGAACTTCAAGCGACATCCTGTCGTAGTTCGCTGGAGCAACGAAGGGTATCAGCCGGCCGCGGTGGTCTAGCGGTTCTACGCGCGCAGTCCGGAACCGTGCGACTGCTACGGTCGCAGGTTCGAATCCTGCCTCGGGCATGGATGTGTGTGATGTCCTTAGGTTAGTTAGGTTTAAGTAGTTCTATGTTCCAGGGGACTGATGACCACAGATGTTAAGTCCCGTAGTGCTCAGAGCCATTTTTTTGAAGGGTATCAACACTCGTGCTCATAAATTAAGGATAATTGCAGAATGTGGGTCCACACAACGTGTCACTACACAAAACTGGAGCTAATAGCATAGGCACATAGGGAACACACACGACACAGATCTGTAATCCCACGGTATTGGTGATAAGTTGAGAAAACCGTCACGAAACACATGTACTACAAAACGCCACTGTTTCCTGCGCACGTACCCCGACATCAATATGGAATGTGATCACCATGCCCACGTACACAGGCCGCACTATGGGTTGCCATACTCTGGATCAGGTGGTCGAGCAGCTGCTGGGGTATAGCCTCCCATTCTTGCACCAGTGCCTGTCGGAGCTCCTGAAGTGTCGCAGGGGTTCGAAGACGTGCAGCGATACGTCCACCGAGAGCATCCCAGACGTGCTCGATGGGGTTTAGGTCTGGAGAACAGGCAGGCCACTCCATTCGCCTGATATCTTGTGTTTCAAGATACTCCTCCACGATGGCAGCTCGGTGGGGCCGTGCGTTATCATCCATCAGGAAGAAGGTGGGAATCAATGCACCCGCGAAAAAGCGGACATACTGGTGCAAAATGACGTCCCGATACACCTGACCTGTTACAGCTTCTCTGTCAAAGACATGCAGGAGTCTACGTGCACCAATGATAATCCCACCCCACACTGTCAAACCACGACCTCCATACAGGCCCCTTTCAAGGACATTAAGGGGTTGGTATCTGGTTCCTGGTTCACGCCAGATGAAAACCCGGCGAGAATCACTGTTCAGACTTTACTTGGAGTCGTCCGTGAACATAGCCTGGGACCACTGTTGCAATGACCATGTACTGTGTTCTTGACACCAGGCTTTACGGGCTCTCCTGTGACCAGGGTTCAGTGGAATGCACCTTGAAGAATAAACCACGTCTGTTCAGTCATCTGTAGACTGTGTGTTTGGATACAATTGTTCCAGTGGCTGCGGTAAGGTCCCGAGCAAGGCTACCTGCAGTACTCCGTGGCCGTCTGCGGGCACTGATGGTGAGATATCGGTCTTCTTGTGGTGTTGTACTCTGTGGACGTCCCGTACTGTAGCGCCTGGACACGTTCCCGGTCTGCTGGAATCGTTGCCATAATCTTGAGATCACTCTTTGTGGCACACGGAGGGCCCGTGCTACGACCTGCTGTGTTTGACCAGCCTCCAGTCGCCCTAGTATTCTACCCCTCATAACGTTATCAATATGCGTTCGTTGAGCCATTTTCAACAGACAGTCACCATTAGCACTTCTGAAAACATCTGCACACTTACTCGCTCCACCGTACTCTGACATGCACCAACACACCTCTGCGTGTGTGGACTGCTGCCAGCGCCACCGTACGACGACCGCATGGTCATATCCCGAGGTGATTTAAACCCGCAAACCGCCCATGAGAGCATTGTTTCGCCATGTATCAGCATTATCCTTTATTTATGGGCATGAGTGTAGCAACTGAAAAACGGCGTAGGTCATCCCCGTATTCAGAAAGGGTCGTAGGACAGATGCGCATAATTATGGGCTATGTCGTTGGCGTCAGCTTGTTGTGCAACTATGGAACGAGAAGAATTTTGAAATTTTTGGAGAACGAAAGTCGACGTTGATTACACAAAGAGAAATCTTGCGAAAATCAGCTGAGTGTGCGGCTGCAAGAGAGCCACAGCGCTGCGGACGGCGGCGCTCAGGCCGGTGCCGTGTTGCTTGACTTGCCGAAGCACTGGACACCGTCCTACACTGCCGTCTAACACGAGCTTAGCGAGTATAGTACCAGGTCTCCCACTGCACTGAAGACTTCCTTGCATATAGAAGTCAACACGTTGCTCTTAACGGAACAAAATCGACATATGTAAATGTAATTTCAAGTGTACACCAAGGAAGAGTGATAAGAGCTTTGCTGTTTACAGTGTATACAAATGATCTAGTAGGAAGTATCGGAAGCTCTCTTTAAGATTGTTCGCAGATGAAACGGGTGTCTATGAGAAAGCAGCAGCGCCGGAAGACGATACAGATTTGCAAAATGCCCCCCACAGGACTGATGCAGCGGTTGAACCTGAACGTAATTGAATGTAACATATTGCGCATAAACAGGAAAATCAATTGTCTGCTGCATAACTACGCTGTCGACAACGAATTGCTCCAAACAGTATCTACCGTAAAACATCTAGCAGTAACTAGCAAGACCAACGTTAAGTGGAATCATTACATAAAACAAGTAGTTGGAAAAGCAACTGCTGAGACTGACAGGAAGAACCTTAAGGAAACACGACTCGCCTGCAGGGGAAGTGGCGAACAGAGCGCTTGTTCGATCCACTCTCGAGTATGTTTATCAATCTGCGACCCTCGCCAGGTGGGACTGATTGACGGGACAGAGAAGATCCAATGAAGAGCGGCGCGATTCGTCACGGCGCGAGATGTTCAACAGACTCCAGTGGCACTACGTAGGAGAGAGGTGTTGTGCACCACAGAGAGTGTTTCTGTTGAAATTTCGACTAACAACTTTCCGGAAAGAGTCGGACAACATATTAACTCCTCCCACACACGTCTCGCGAAATGACCGCAATGAGAAAATTCGACGAATTAGAGCTACTACAGAGGCGCTATATGGGAGCGGATCAGTTAGTGGTACCGGACGTACGCTCCGTCACACACCAGAAGATGGCCTGCCGAGTACTGATGTAGGTGTATCAACTGCTCGTACATTTCTCCTCCCGCTTTTTGCAATGTACGGACTGCCGTCTTATGGAGCTTTCGGCGTTTTCCTGTTTATGTCAGTGCTAGTAAAAATGTGGCCCTCTGAAATAGTCCTATAGTTTGTAATTAAATCATATTGGTCGGCTGCGCGGGATTAGCTAAGCGGTCTAGGGCGCTGCAGTCATGGACTGTGCGGCTGGTCCCGGCGGAGGTTCGAGTCCTCCCTCGGGCATGGGTGTGTGTGTTTGTCCTTAGGATAATTTAGG
Organism: Schistocerca americana; assembly: GCF_021461395.2. Classification (NCBI taxonomy): domain Eukaryota; kingdom Metazoa; phylum Arthropoda; class Insecta; order Orthoptera; family Acrididae; genus Schistocerca; species Schistocerca americana. The sequence continues at coordinate 203,759,582 of NC_060127.1, forward strand.
TCCCCTTAGAAAAATTAATGAATTACTGTGCTGATAAACCTCTTACATTATTTGATTTTCAAACAGCTGAGCAGAACTGAACATACTCTGACATTTCGCTCTTTACCTATGCTGATCAAAACTAAACTGACACACAATATTTTTAGCGCAACGCAATCTGACTTTCAATAATCCCTACAAAAGAATGGCCCTGAGTAACAATAACCTATACCTTTCACGAATCACTTACCTCACAAAAATCTTCGTTACTCGAACTACTGCAATACAGCGAGAGCCACTACTGCGAGCTAAATGAAAGATTCAAACTACTGAAAGCACTAACCACTGATAGGCATAGTCAGCAAATGAAAGATTTTGGTAGAGAACAAACAATGTATTTACCTTAATAGTGTTCAAAAGTCATAATATATATATATCAGTCCGTGGTATCCAGTATTATAAATTTACTCTTTCTGATGGACATACGTCCAGATCGTCCGCTCTCAAAATTCCGCCATCTCTCTGCCCACATCCAGCACTGCCGGCGGCTCACCTCCAACTGCGCAACGCTACGCGCTGTTAACAGCCAACTGCCCAGCACCACAATAGCAAACAACAATGCAAACCAGCCACAGGCTGCACGCAGCACAGCCAGTGATTTTCATACAGAGCGCTACGTGGCGGTGGCGTTACCAATATAAGAACCTAAACAGCCTACTTACAAGTAATGTGTAAGCTTAGGGACTGATGACCTTAGCAGTTAAGTCCTATAAGATTTCACACACACACACACATATTGGTGGAGTACTTCCTGACGTAATACGGAATACCAATGTTGTGTTTTTGTAATGCTGCGTAAATCGACAAATAAATCGGCACTAAGACATTTAATTTGATACAGAACTAGGAGCGAGATTCTTCACAAAATACGAGTCGCAGTAATGACGACGGCTAAGAGGAATTCCGTCCGCTCCTACCCCCTCCCTTTAGTTGCGCAACACCACCGTCCTGCGTGCAGGTCCGGCCGACGCCGTTTCCTCGGAAGATAAGGCCCGGAGCGCGCCCGTTATTTGCTGACGTCGACGTCGAGTGCTCGCAGCCACGCAATCTGCTGGCTGCGTTGCTTTACGCAACGTGTATTTCCCTGTGTGCGTACCTATCGAATGTTGCGTCATTCTTCGGGTGGGACACCTCTTCCACAAAGAATTCCCAAGTTCACATTGAATCTCTACGAAACGGATCCTGTGCAGTTACTAAAGTTGTGCCCGAACACTTTTGTAACTACCACTACCAGTGCCAATAAATAATTGTCACTTTATACAAGAGCCAGCCTTAAAAATATGGCGTCTGCCACTATTGTTTATTCGGTCCAGGGCTCCTGCCCGTAGTTTCCCGCGAAATGCTGCGTTCCACACCATCAACGGCCAGACTTTTGTGGTCATATTAGGTCTGACGCTAAAGTTCTCTCCTTGTACCATCCCTGCAATTACGACATTCCGCACGGCTCACATAATATTATGTGACCCACCGTTCTATTTCTTTGTTTCATTACGTTCCTCACTATTACACTATTGAGAGAATTTAGAGTACCAGTATTTGAAACAGACTGCCGAATGATTCTACACAGAGTGTAAGGACCTCGAAGATAGGATACGGAAATTAGTGCCCATACGGGGGCACACAGACAGTCGTTTCTCCCTCGTTCCATTTGCGAGTGGAACATAAAACGAAATGACTAGTAGTGGTATAGCATACCCTCCGCTACGCGCCGTACCGTGGCTTGTGCAGTATCTATATGGTGACAATTATTGAACTATATGCCTACAGGAAAATTAAAGAGACCTTTGGAGAAAGGAGAACCACTTGCATGAATATAAAGAGCTTTGAGAGAAACCCAATTCTAAGCAAAGAAGGGAAAGCAGAAAGGTGGAAGGGTCTATACAAGGGCGATGTTCTTGAGCACAATATTATGGAAATGGAAGAGGATGTAGATGAAGACGAAATGGGAGATATGATATTGCGTGAAGAGTTCGACAGAGCACTAAAACACCTGAGGCGAAACAAGGGCCCGGGAGTAGACAACATTCCATTGGAACTACTGACAGCCTTGGGAGAGCCAGCCCTGACAAAACTCTACCATCTGGTAAGAAAGATGTATGAGACAGGTGAAATACCCTCAGACTTCAAGAAGAATATAATAATTCCAATGCCAAAGAAAGCAGGTGTTGACAGATCTGAAAATTACCGAACTATCAGTTTAATAAGTCACAGCTGCAAAGTACTAACGTGAATTCTTTACAGACGAATGGAAAAACTGATAGAAGCCGACCTCGGGGGGGATCAGTTTGCATTCCGTAGAAATCTTTGAACACGTGAGGCAATACTGACCCTACGACTTTCTTAGATTAAGGAAAGGCAAACCTACGTTTCTAGCATTTGTACACTTGGAGAAAGCTTTTGACAATGTTGATTGGAATACTCTCTTTCAAATTCTAAAGATGGCAGGGGTAAAATACAGGGACCGAAAGGCTATTTACAAAAAAATGGTTCAAATGGCTCTGAGCACTATGGGACTTAACTTCTGAGGTCATCAGTCCCCTAGAACTTAGAACTACGTAAACCTAACTAACCTAAGGACATCACACACATCCATACCTGAGGCAGGATTCGAACCTGCGACCGTAGCGGTCGCGCGGTTCCAGACTGTAACGCCTAGAACCGCTCGACCACTCCGGCCGGCAGGCTATTTACAATTGGTACAGAAAGCAGATGGCAGTTATAAGAGTCGGTGGATATTAAAGGGAAGCAGTGGTTGGGAAAGGAGTGAGACAGGGTTGTAGCCTATCCCCGATGTTATTCAATCTGTATATTGAGCAAACAGTAAAGAAAACAAAAGAAAAGTTCGGAGTAGGAATTAAAATCCATGGAGAAGAAATGAAAACTTTGAGGTTCGCCGATGACATTGTAATTCTGTCAGAGACAGCAAAGGACCTGGTAGAGCAGTTGAACTGAATGGATAGTGTCTTGAAAGGAGTGTATAAGATGAACATCAACAAAAGCAAAACGAGGATAATGGAATGAAGTCGAATTAAGTCGGGTAATGCTGAGGGAATTAGATTAGGAAATGAGACACTTAAAGTAGTAAAGGAGTTTTGCTATTTGGGGAGCAAAATAATTGATGATGGTCGAAGTAGAGAAGATATAAAATGTAGACTGGCAATGGCAAGGAAAGCGTTTCTGAAGAAGAAAAATTTGTTAACATCGAGTATAGATTTAAGTGTCAGGAAGTCGTTTCTGAAAGTATTTGTATGGAGTGTAACCATGTATGGAAGTGAAACGTGGACGATAAATAGTTTAGACAAGAAGAGAATAGAAGCTTTCGAAATCTGGTGCTACAGAAGAATGCTGAAGATTGGATGGGTAGATCACATAACTAATAAGGAGGTATTGAATAGCACGGGGGAGAAGAGGAGCTTGTGGCACAACTTGACTAGAAGAAGGGATCGGTTGGTAGGATATTTTCTGAGACATCGAGGGTTCACCAATTGAGTATTGGAGGGCAGCGTGGAGGGAGACCAAGAGATCAATACACTAAGCAGATTTAGAAGAACGTAGGTTGCAGTAGCTACTTGGAGATGAAGAAGCTTGCACAGGATAGAGTAGCATGGAGAGCTGCGTCAAACCAGAATCTGGAATGAAGACCACAACATCAACGTGAAAAAAAAAACTTAAATTGGTTACAAACTATGGTGTGCACACACTTTACTCAACATGTAAGTAAATTTCACTACAGACATTCGGATATGACATGTTCGATATGCCTACCAACATTGGCGATGATGTGTGGCGCAGACGAATAGTGAAACTCTGCATGAACATCGGAACATCGATGACCTCATGAACGGCTGTTTTCAGCTCAGCAATGGTACTGGGGTTATTTCTGTACACCTTATATTTAATATAGCCCCACAAGGAGGAGTCGAATGTGTTTATATCCGGAGAATATGGCGGCCAATCGAGACCCATGTCAGTGGTCTCTGGGTACCCGAGAGTCAAAAAGCTTTCCCCAAGTGCTCCTCCAGAATATCAAGCGCTCTCCTGCTTCGATGGGGTCGATCTCCGTCTTGCATGAACCACATCTTGTCGAAATCAGTCACTTTGGATAATGGTGATGAAATCATCTTCCAAAACCTTCACGTACCATTCGGTAGTCACCGTGCCATCAACGAGCATCGCACCAATTACTCCGTGACTCGACATTCCACACCACACAGTCATCCGTTGAGGGTGAAGAGACTTCTCGATCGCGAAATCCGGATTCTCAGTACCCCAAATGCGCCAATTCTGCTTGTTGACGAACCGATGCAAATGAAAGTGGGCTTCGTCGCTAAACAAAATCATATTCACATCAATATTCTCACCATGTCCCGTGGTTAACCGTGCAGTTTGAACGTCCTAATGCAAGCCGTTCAGAAGTTATGATGATTTTATTTCATATAATTAAGTAATTGTCACCCTGTATGTATAAGTAAATAATATTTTTCTCGTTACAGGAAGTCTTAATTCTTTACTCAGTAAGTCTACTTGGTCTCCTGTCAAAATCTCGTTCCAAAAGTTGGAAACCGTTTCATTTCTTTCTTTCTCATTGTCCATACAGGGCTGCGTTCGAAACATAAAAGTTTCTCGGATAATTTTCTAGTCTCAAGGCTTATCTTTTTGGATGGTAGTAGGTGTTTCTTTTCTTAGAACGCCTTTCTGCCTTGTGAGCTCCTTGATACTGAGCACTATCTTACATCTTCATTCTTTAGCTGTTCTACTTCAAAGACAGCAAAATATCCCAGAGAAAGATGGACTTGTCCAGTATAACATTTCGCCATCCGTTATGTCAGCCTGTTGTGCACACCATTACCTTGTTTTTCTTGTCTTTTCTTGTCTTTACTCGTGAGCTAGCATTCGAGACATTTCTTTAGGCACCAGACTAAATTCCTCTTCACTTTCTGTGATTACTGCTGCGTTGTCAGCAAACAGTGTCATGTTACCTGAGGACATGAGAGACATGAGAGAAAATCAACGGCATGCACTTGGCACTGCACGAGCAGTCTTGCAGAAAAGTGTGGACACGGTTCACTAAGTTGATCTCCATTCGCGAATCGGCCAAGGAAAGTGATGCCGTCATTGGCACCGATCAGAATAACTCTCGCGTCTCTGTAAAAATTCCTCCAGGATTATGAACGCATATTCGGACCTACATCCTATCCAGCGAAGCAGCGCTTACCAAACCCAAAGGTCGCCATTAAAGTCTGAAGGCGGCATCCGTGACCATCGGAGTCTGATACCATCGAGTTCCAGAGTCCGTTCGGCTCGAAGACGGAACTCAGATCCAGCACATCTGCTCCCGTCGAGATCGAACACCAGACTCGGAGCATCGGCATCCATCCCTGTCTGATGTCGTAGACCAACTGCCGCAAAATTTCGCTTCTTTACCAGCCTGAGTGTTCTGCGACAACGCAGCCCCACCTCTACTTTCTCTCCCAGCCTAAACCGATAACTCATGATCAACGACTGAGACGAATAGTGATCAACTCTACACCCCTTCTAACAAAATTTTGATAATATCCCAGTGGGAGTTTCCATGCAAGAAAAGAGAGGGAGTGAGAGAGAGAGAGGGGTGGGGAGGGGGGGGGGGGAGGGGGGGAGCAAGTTACCCACGGCGTAAGAAGCGCCGATCTTCAGAAGCTTCTCTCCACAACAAAATTTGAAAGCGTAACGAGCCGCCTATTGTCAATGGACACAAAGGGAGAGGCCACACCATACATGTTCTGGGCAGGGTACGAGATTCTGGTGAGTTAATTTTTTTTCAACCCGTCCGGGATCTTCCACCACGCCAGAATCACGATAACTTTACCTATTTAGCTGCCAATCGAAAGCTCATTTAGCAGCATTATGATTAAAGAGTTGCTCATGCTTTGCCTCTACTGGGAGGGGTATCTAAATTACAATTGGTAGATGATATGCATCAGGAACTAGCTACTAATGCGAGGGTCGTCCAAAAAGTAAGTTCCGTTTCTCTTTCTATCCGCGGCAGCGCTACGATCGCAGTTCCGTGCATGTCCGGCAGTTACTCTGACTCGAGGAGAAGACATGTACGCCATTTTCAGATCGCTGCTGCCGACGTGTGCTTTGTGGTGCTTCTTTATAATGTCAGCCGGAATTGAAAATACCGTCGCGTGTGAAATCAGATCTGTGATTCGTTTTCTAAATCAAAAGAAAGTTAAACAAAAGGAAATTCATCGGCAAATCTGTGAGGTATACGGACAAAATGCTATGAGTGGTTCAATGGGTAGAAGATGAGTCAGACTGTTCAATGAAAGACGTGATCAAGTGCACGATGAAGAACGAAGGCCGGCCGCTGTGGCCGAGCGGTTCTAGTCCCTTCAGTCAGGAACCCCGCTGCTGCTACGCTCGTAGGTTCGAATTCTGACTCGGGCATGGATGTGTGTGATGTCTGTTGTGAATTGGCAGGACCCAATTCACGGGGTTTGGAGGAAGCCGAATGGCACGCTTTTAAGCTCACTCAGGCTGGCGTGAGGTCTGGAACAGGTAAAGTAATTATACTATCAAGAAAAGTACGTAGCTTCAGGAATACTTAACTTTAACCCATAATTGGTGAACATCGGTCTGACGGTACATGCATCACAAGATAAATAGCAAATGATAATGGCGCCTTGGTAGGTCGTAGCAAATGACGTAGCTGAAGGCTATGATAACTATCTTCTCGGCAAATGAGAGCGTAATTTGTCAGTGAACCATCGCTAGCAAAGTCGGCTGTACAACTGGGGCGAGTGCTAGGAAGTGTCTCTAGACCTGCCGTGTGGCGGCGCTCGGTCTGCAATCACTGACAGTGGCGACACGCGGGTCCGACGTATACCAACGGACCGCGGCCGATTTAAAGGCTACCACCTAGCAAGTGTGGTGTCTGGCGGTGACACCACAATGTCCTTAGGTTAGGTTTAGATAGTTCTAAGTCTAGGGGACTGATGAACTCAGATGTTAAGTCCCATAGTGCTTATAGCCATTTGAACCATTTGGAGAACGAAGTGGACGCCGGCCTGCGGTCACTGATGAACTGGTTCACACAACTGAAGAGAAGTTTCAGCACAATCGTAAGTTTACACTTAGTGCCATTGCTATGGAACTTCCGCAAATCCCACGATCACTAATTCAGAAATTGTTACTGAAAAACTGAAATTTCGAAAACTTTGCTCACTTTGGGTACCCAAAATTCTTACTGAACAACACAAAAAACAACAGATGGGCAGTGCACTTCAGTTTTTGACACGCTACAATGAAGAAGGCGATGGTTTTCTTTCTCGGATATTCACGGGGGATGAAACTTGGGTATTGTACGACACCCCTGAAACGAAACGGCAGTCAGTGGAATGGGGGCATACTTCATCCTCATGACGGTTAAGCCTAAGCAAATCTTGACACCTCGAAAAGTCATGTGCACCGTTTTTTTGGGACACGAAAGGGATTTTGCTGATTGATTTCTTACCACGAGGCCAAACAATCAATTCACGAGGTTACTGCGAGACCATTAGGAATTGCGCCGCGCAATATAAAATAACCGCCGAGGATTACTGTCAAAAGGTGTTGTTTTTTTTTCCACGATAATGCCCGACCTCACACGGCGAATGTGACCAAAGAACTCTTACGGGAATTTCGCTGGGACGCGTTTGATCATCCTCCGTGCAGCCCGGACCTCGCTCCTAGCGACTTTCATCTCTTCTTACACCTAACATCTGTCCTCGCTGGTCAACACTTCAACGATGATAACGAGCCGAAAGAAGATGTTACCACATGGTTGAATACACAGGCGGAAATCTTCTATGAAGAAGGCATACAAAAACTTGTGCCACGCTATGACAAGTGCCTACAAAATTTCGGAAGCTATGGAGAAAAGTATTTTAACAATTGTAGATTTTTGTACAGTAAATATTTTTTTCTGTATCTGTACACGTTTGTTTTATGCAACCAAAGGGACACACTTTGTGGAGATACCTCGTATGATACAATTATTTCTGTTACTTCTTGGATTCCACGTCCAATCTTTTTATCAGAGTGACGGAGACTGGTATCACATAAAACAAGGCAGCCAGGCCACTGCCGACCGCATTTAAGAGGCAACGAGACTTCACGGGTTACAAAATCGAGTCGAAACTTACAAGCAATACTCAGTAGGATAAGCCCAGTTATCGGTTGGATGTCTCGCCCTCCCTGGTCTCGATGCACGCGCTGATTCGGCTGGGAAGGTGCCACGAAGTCGTCGTCTCCTATTGTGAGCCAGCCCAGCCCTCAACTAGTGGAGCTGGTTCTCGATAACTTCGATACTGGAGCTGGGATGGAACTGACATCGGAGCTGGCCCCACATACGGTCCACCGAGGATTGATCTGGGAGACTGTCTGGCCACAGGAGTACATCACCAGCAGGCAGACAGTACATAGAGGTACATGCTATGTGCAGACTGTAATGCTATTGTAAATATAATACTGTCCTTAATCTGTACATTTAAAAAAAATTTTGTTCCATAATAATTTTGAAAAACTAAGAAAATACTATAACGAGAGTAAGCTTTTGTTAAGTGTAGTTTATCTATTTAAAATATCCTCTTTGACGTAGGCGGAATAAATGTATTAAAACATATTTTGTAAATAATTATGTAATATTTCAAGTACAACAGTAATTAATTATGTCAATCTTGCATGTATATGCTGTCATGCAATTGTATATGGTACATACTTAGGGTTTTTGTAAGCAGAGCCGGCCGGAGGGGCCGTGCGGTTCTAGGCGTTACAGTCTGGAACCACGTGACCGCTACGGTCGCAGGTTCGAATCCTGCCTCGGGCATGTATGTGTGTGATGTCCTTAGGTTAGTTAGGTTTAAGTAGTTCTCAGTTCTAGGGTACTGATGACCACAGCAGTTAAGTCCCATAGTGCTCAGAGACATTTGAACCATTTTTTGTAAGCAGAAGTGTAAATTGAAAAGGTGTAGGAATCATAGGTAGAACGGAACTCCGTTCTGTGGTGGAATGGAAAAGGTGGTGTGGGGCGCGAGTGAGAACTGGCGCGCAAGTGGCTCAGCGAGTCGGCAGCTGCGCTGCAAGTGGTGAACACGCATTGCGTTGGTCAAGCACTGCAGGCCCCGAATTTACCTGCAAGACTGGGTTTTTGGCCTCAGACGTGTTCTACATGATTGGCGCAGTACGGCAATAAATAAATAGCTCAGAAATTTGCAACTTTATCGTTGCCACCAAGAGGAAGACAGACCTATGTACATCAAGAGCCGTACCTGCGAAATGTTACTATGCAGCACCGCGTCACACCACCTTCGACATCAGTAACAGGCAACGTACTTTATTTAGAAGTGTATCACAGTATGAACCATCCATCTTCAATCAGTGGAATATAAGTGTTAAATGTACCTTTGTGTTTAACCGTCATTTTCCTATGTTATTTGCCTCAGTAGGGTCCTTACCTAAACGAATTTATTCCGAGTATCCTGATGTTTATTGAAGCTCGAACAATAGTAAGTTACTGGCGAGAGTACTGTTTTGGTAGTACATTCTGAAAATCATTATTAAATATTAAAGTTTGCACGTATCAGTTTAAGGGCCACCGCTTTGCGTGATCATGAGAATAAGTTTTCAATAACATTTCTGAAAGTAAAGTAACATAATTGTTTAACTGAAAGAATCTTAACGGTAATTATTCGTGTCGCTTCTACATGTCAAAGAAAGCCAGACCAATATTGGTGTTAGTAAAACAAATAACAGTCCTAAAGAAATGAAATTTAGTCATGTTAAATAATAGTTTGGGTCATATGGATGATAGCTATAAAAAAAATGGCTCTGAGCACTATGGGACTTCACTGGTGTGGTCATCAGTCCCCTAGAACTGAGAACTACTTAAACCTAACTAACCTAAGGACATCACACACATCCATGCCCGAGGCAGGATTCGAACCTGCGACCGTAGCAGTCGCGCGGTTCCGGACCGCGCGCCTAGAACCGCTAGACCACCGCGGCCGGCTGATAGCTATAAGTTAAATACTTTTTGGATCCTTGTTGAAACATATGTGTCCTCTTTAAATAAGTTTTCCGGGTGAACGTGTGACGGAAGGGTCTCCGCTCGGCGTTCATCGAGCCAACTTGTGTTGAAGACAAGCCCGCGTCGCTAACCGTGGTGCACGGGCCCCGCCGTGCTCACGGGCCGCCCTTGTCTTTTGGCGCGCGCCGGATGTACGGTGCCGGTCATTGGTCGCCTTCACGTGCAAAATTGTGGTGGGTTCGTCGTCTCACGCTGAACAGCTTCCCAGCTCGTAATTTGCAAGCTCCAAGTTATTTTGTGTTTAACTTAGAAGATTGTTCTGCCGGATGTGGTTCTGGACTCGGTTCCACAGTGGTTATTTTAAGGAGGCTGTTGTTCCTCATTTCGTTTCTCATCATTTGTGGAGTGTGTGTTTTAAGTGGATTTCATGCAAGTTTTACCATGTTTTAGGTCATATTGACCGCTTGGGGACAACTTGCCGTTGAGTACGCATCCGGCAGCCGTAGGGTTAATGGTTTAATCATTTGTCACGGCAGCAATTGGTATGTTGAAAGTGCCTTAAGGCAACTGGAAGTGAGCCCAAAGTTTCCTGCTAATTTACTAGGAGTCGGGTAATGTTAGAGTATTGCTGCATAAGAATTTGGGGGCATGCTTATTATACATTCCAGTGTGGCTGTGATTTGACCTTGTTTTCATTGCAATCTATTTGTGCTGCCGGCCATTTGTTAAGTCTGCTCGTTTCCTGGCGTCGGTGCGGTTATGGATACTTGTCAGGACCGCGCATTGTAAGGCCGGTCGGGCTATATATAAATATATACCCCGCCTGCTTGTGAGCCTGTGAACAAGCCGTAGGGAGTGAACGCTCGTATTGCCTGCCGGCCGTAGCGTTATTCCTTCCAAATACTGCTGTGGGCCTTAACGCTGTTCTCTGAAGTTAAGTGAGGCCACTTTGTTAATATTAGCGTTTCTGTAATTAATTTTACTGGTTATTACTAGCCATTCTGATTCAACACTTATGTTAATTATTCATGTATCTTTAATGAATGTGCAACTTGCTGTTTTTCCTGTGGGCCAGTTTTGCGACCTTGGTTGGCCCACTTTGCATTTTTTGGTGTAAACATGTCTCACTGTGGACCTTTATGTGGGCAGTTCAGTTTTATTAAGCTTCAAGATCTTTGTTTGTTTTTTTTTAATGAAGTTGTGGTATTATGTGGCTGTGTAACTTTGGGTTGGAAGTGTATGTTATGTTACGTTAACCGGGGGCTTAGAAACGACGGAGAGGCTCCGTCCCCGCCGCAGCCGCAGTGGTCCACAACCCCACGACGACCACCGCAGTCCACTTCACCCCTCCGCCGCCCCACACCGAACCCAGGGTTATTGTGAGTTTCGGCCCCCGGTGGATCCCCCAGGGAACGTCTCACACCAGACGAGTGTAGCCCCTATGTTTGCGTGGTAGAGTAATGGTGCTGTACGCGTACGTGGAGAACTTGTTTTCGCAGCAATCGCCGACATAGTGAAACTGAGGGGGAATAAGGGGAACCAGCCCGCATTCGCCGAGGCAGCTGGAGAACCCCCTAAAAACCATCCACAGACTGGCCGGTTCACCGGACCTCGACACAAGTCCGCCGGGCGGATTCCTGCCGGGGACCAGGCGCTCCTTCCCAGTCCGGAAAGCCGTGCGTTAGACCGCACGGCCAACCGCGCGGGCTGGAACTGTATAGTGTTGCTAGCCTTTGAGATATAGTTAAACAAGAACGATTGTTTATGATTGATTACTCACCGTGCCTGGTATCTATGTTTTTGGTTGCGGATGCAAAATTTGGTTCTCATTCGTCTTTATGTAATTCAATGAAACTGAAAATTTGTACATTGCATCAGAAAGAGGGAAATGTCCGAACTGAAGTTTATTATAAAGCCTGTTTTCAGTCAAATTAAAACTGTAAAACAATCACAAGCTTGTCCATCACCAGTGATCGCCAGCTTCTTATTTTCTTTAAATAACTGTGGTAGGATTGTAATTTTGATTTTCTAAAGAACTGATTAGCTCCATGGTTCAATGTTCTCGGATGGCAGGCGCAGATGTGAAAGGACTATGACGTGCCTGCTGCACGACCTGGCGAGCCACCTTGTGGTGGCCAGGTGTTGTCGACGAGGTTGCCTGTCCTTCCTTGCCCGTGCAATCCGACATCAGGCCACTGTCACATCCCAATGCTCCACGAATCTCGATAGTGCGCGATTCGCCCTGTCGGACAAATGGACACCCACAATGAAGCCGCATTCAAATTCTGTCATGTGGAACGGGTCCTCCCGGATGCCATGAAGAGCACAGGGTGCAGCCAACTGCACGTGGTTCTCACGTCGGTACCAATGATGTGTGTCACTTTGGTTCAAAAAAGATTTTCTCTGGTTTCGAGAGGCTAACAGAAGTGGTAAAGGCTGCCAGTCTTGCTTGGAAGATGAAAGAAGAGCTGACCATTAGCCGACAGGACCGATTGCGGATCTCTGGTACAGAGCCGAGTGGGGGGGTCTGAATCAGAGGCTCAGACGGTTCTGCGACCGTGTAGGCTGCAGGTTCCTCGACTTGTACCAAAGGGTGGTTGGGTTTGGGGTTCTGCTGAATAGCTAAGGTGTCCACTATACGCAGGAGGCGGCTACACGGGTAGCGGGGGCTGTGTGGCGTGGACTGGGTGGCTTTTTAGGTTAGAGGGTCTCGGGAAAACACAAGAAGGACTTCAGTCACAAAGGGTGCAGGCCGAACTCAGGAAGAACGTAGATACAGGAACCATCGGTATAACAGTTGTAAATTGTCGTAGCTGTGTTTGGAAAGTACCAGAGCTCCAAGCGCCTGATGTTCAAATCGTTATAGGCACTGAAAGCTGCTTAAAGGCGGATATAAGCTCAGCCAAAATTTTTGCGAAGAACCTAACTGTGTTCCGAGAGGATAAGCTAAACACGGTTGGCGGTGGCGTGTTTGTTGCTGTTAGACGTAGTTAATCTTGTCGCGAAATTGAAGTAGATAGTTGTTGTGAATTAATATGGGCAGAGGTCATTGTTGGCGACCGGAATAAAATAATAATTGGATCCTTTTACCGACCTCCCAATTCAGATGATACAGTTGCTGAAAGGTTCAAAGAAAACTTGCGTTTGATTTCAAACACGTACCCGACTCATACGATTACAGTTGGTGGTGACTTTAATTTACCCTCGATATGTTGGCGGAAATACATGTTTAATTCCGGAGGTACGCATAAAACATCATCCGAAATTGTGCTACACGCATTCTCTGAAAATTATTTCGAGCAGGTAGTTCATGAGCTCATGCGAATAGTAAACGGTTGTGAAAAACACTTGACCTCTTAGCAACAAATAATTCTGAGATAATAACGAGCATCAAAACGGATACAGAGATTAGTGAACACAGGATTGTCGTAGCGAGAATGAATATTGTAATCCCCAAATCCTCCAAAAATAAACGAAAATATGCCTATTCAAAAAAGCAGATAAAAATTCACTTGATGCCTGAGAGACAATCTCCACGCCTTCCAAATTAATAATATTAGACGAGATGTGGCTTCAATTCAAAGAAATAGTATCGGCAGCAATTGAGAGATTTATGCCAAATAAATTAACAAAGGACGGAGATGATCCTCCTTGGTACACAAAACGGGTCAAAACACTGTTGCAGAAACAACGAAGTAAACATGCCAAATTTAAACAGACACAAAATCCCTAAGATTGGCGATCTCTTACAGAAGCTCGAAATTTAAGGCGTACTTCAATGCGAGATGCTTATAATAGTTTCGACAACGAAACTTTGTCTCGAAAACTGGCAAAAAATCCAAAGAGGTTCTGGTCGCATGTGAAGTATGTTAGCGGCAAGAAACAATCAATGCCTTCTCTGCGCGATAGCAATGGAGATACTATCGAAGACAGTGCTGCTAAAGCAGAGTTACTAAACACACCCTTCCGAAATGCCTTCACAATGGAAGACCAAGTAAATATTCCAAAATTCGAATCGAGAACAGTTGCCAACATGAGTACGTAGAAGTAAATATCCTCAGAGTCGTGAAGCAACTTAAATCACTTAATACGAGGGCAGTTCAATAAGTAATGCAACACATTTTTTTTCTCGGCCAATTTTGGTTGAAAAAACCGGAAATTTCATGTGGAATATTTTCAAACATTCCCGCTTCGTCTCGTATAGTATCATTGACTTCCGACAGGTGGCAGCGCTGTATGGAGCTGTTAAAATGGCGTCTGTAACGGAAGTGCGTTGCAAACAACGGGCAGTGATCGAGTTTCTTTTGGCGGAAAACCAGGGCATCTCAGATATTCATAGGCGCTTGCAGAATGTCTACGGTGATCTGGCAGTGGACAAAAACACGGTGAGTCGTTGGGCAAAGCGTGTGTATCATCGCCGCAAGGTCAAGCAAGACTGTCTGATCTCCCGTGTGCGGGCCGGCCGTGCACAGCTGTGACTCCTGCAATGGCGTTCGAGATGATCGACGGATCACCATCAAACAACTCAATGCTCAACTTGACATCTCTGTTGGTAGTGCTGTCACAATTGTTCACCAGTTGGAATATTCAAAGGTTTGTTCCCGCTGGGTTCCTCGTTGTCTAACCGAACACCATAAAGAGCAAAGGAGAACCATCTGTGCGGAATTGCTTGCTCTCATGTGGCTGAGGGTGACAATTTCTTGTCAAAGATTGTTACAGGCTATGAAACATGGGTTCATCACCTCGAACCTGAAACAAAACGGCAATCAATGGAGTGGCGCCACACCCACTCCCCTATCAAGAAAAAGTTTAAAGCCATACCATCAGCCGGTAAAGTCATGGTTACAGTCTTCTGGGACGCTGAAGGGGTTATTCTGTTCGATGGCCTTCCCCATGGTCAAACGATCAACTCTGAAGTGTATAGTGCTACTCTTCAGAAATTGAAGAAACGACTTCAGCGTGTTCGTAGGCACAAAAATCTGAACGAACTTCTCCTTCTTCATGACAACGCAAGACCTCACACAAGTGTTCGCACCCGAGAGGAGCTCACAAAACTTCAGTGGACTGTTCTTCCTCATGCACCCTACAGCCCCGATCTCGCACCGTCGGATTTCCATATGTTTGGCCCAATGAAGGACGCAATCCGTGGGGGGCACTACGCGGATGATGAAGAAGTTATTGATGCAGTACGATGTTGGCTCCGACATCGACCAGTGGAATGGTACCGTGCGGGCATACAGGCCCTCATTTCAAGGTGGCGTAAGACCGTAGCATTGAATGGAGATTACGTTGAAAAATAGTGTTGTGTAGCTAAAATATTGGGGAATAACCTGGTGTATTTCAATGCTGAATAAAACAACCCCTGTTTCAGAAAAAAATGTGTTGCATTACTTATTGAACTGCCCTCGTAAAAGCAAGTCTTCTGGTCCAGACTGTATACCAATTAGGTTCCTTTCGGAGTATGCTGATGCATTTGCTCCATACTTAACAATCATATACAAGACTGGAAAGTTGCACAGGTCACACCAATATTCAGGAAAGGTAGTAGGAGAATCCACTTAATTACAGGCCCATATCATTAACTTCGATATGCAGCAGGATTTTGGAGCACATATTGTGTTCGAATATTATGAATTACCTAGAACAAAACAGTCTATTGACACACAGTCAACACGGATTTAGGGAACATCGTTCTTGTGAAACACAACTACCTATTTATTCGCACGAAGTGTTGAGTGCTACTGACCAGGGGGTTTCAGATCGATTCCGTATTACTGGATTTCCGGAAGGCTTTTGACACTATAGCACACAAGCGGCTTGTAGTGATATTGAGTGAATATGGAATATCGTCTCAGTTACGTGACTGTATTTGCGATTTCCTGTCAGAGAGGTCACAGTTCGTAGTAACTGAGAGAAAGGCATCGAGTAAAACAGAAACGATTTCTGGTGTTCCCCAAGGTAGTGTTATAGGCCCTTAGCTGCTCCTTATCTACACTCCTGGAAATGGAAAAAAGAACACATTGATACCGGTGTGTCAGACCCACCATACTTGCTCCGGACACTGCGAGAGGGCTGTACAAGCAATGATCACACGCACGGCACAGCGGACACACCAGGAACCGCGGTGTTGGCCGTCGAATGGCGCTAGCTGCGCAGCATTTGTGCACCGCCGCCGTCAGTGTCAGCCAGTTTGCCGTAGCATACGGAGGTCCATCGCAGTCTTTAACACTGGTAGCATGCCGCGACAGCGTGGACGTGAACCGTATGTGCAGTTGACGGACTTTGAGCGAGGGCGTATAGTGGGCATGCGGGAGGCCGGGTGGACGTACCGCCGAATTGCTCAACACGTGGGGCGTGAGGTCTCCACAGTACATCGATGTTGTCGCCAGTGGTCGGCGGAAGGTGCACGTGCCCGTCGACCTGGGACCGGACCGCAGCGACGCACGGATGCACGCCAAGACCGTAGGATCCTACGCAGTGCCATAGGGGACCGCACTGCCACTTCCCAGCAAATTAGGGACACTGTTGCTCCTGGGGTATCGGCGAGGACCATTCGCAACCGTCTCCATGAAGCTGGGCTACGGTCCCGCACACCGTTAGGCCGTCTTCCGCTCACGCCCCAACATCGTGCAGCCCGCCTCCAGTGGTGTCGCGACAGGCGTGAATGGAGGGACGAATGGAGACGTGTCGTCTTCAGCGATGAGAGTCGCTTCTGCCTTGGTGCCAATGATGGTCGTATGCGTGTTTGGCGCCGTGCAGGTGAGCGCCACAATCAGGACTGCATACGACCGAGGCACACAGGGCCAACACCCGGCATCATGGTGTGGGGAGCGATCTCCTACACTGGCCGTACACCACTGGTGATCGTCGAGGGGACACTGAATAGTGCACGGTACATCCCAACCGTCATCGAACCCATCGTTCTACCATTCCTAGACCGGCAAGGGAACTTGCTGTTCCAACAGGACAATGCACGGCCGCATGTATCCCGTGCCACTCAACGTGCTCTAGAAGGTGTAAGTCAACTACCCTGGCCAGCAAGATCTCCGGATCTGTCCCCCATTGAGCATGTTTGGGACTGGATGAAGCGTCATCTCACGTGGTCTGCACGTCCAGCACGAACGCTGGTCCAACTGAGGCGCCAGGTGGAAATGGCATGGCAAGCCGTTCCACAGGACTACATCCAGCATCTCTACGATCGTCTCCATGGGAGAATAGCAGCCTGCATTGCTGCGAAAGGTGGATATACACTGTACTAGTGCCGACATTGTGCATGCTCTGTTGCCTGTGTCTATGTGCCTGTGGTTCTGTCAG
This sequence comes from Schistocerca americana, assembly GCF_021461395.2. Taxonomy (NCBI): domain Eukaryota; kingdom Metazoa; phylum Arthropoda; class Insecta; order Orthoptera; family Acrididae; genus Schistocerca; species Schistocerca americana. The sequence continues at coordinate 203,776,983 of NC_060127.1, forward strand.
TGTGATCATGTGATGTATCTGACCCCAGGAATGTGTCAATAAAGTTTCCCCTTCCTGGGACAATGAATTCACGGTGTTCTTATTTCAATTTCCAGGAGTGTATATAAACGATTTGGGAGACGATTTGAACAGCTGTCTTAGGTTGTTTGCTTATGGCACTGTCGTTTATCGACTAATAAAATCAGAAGATCAAAACAAACTGCAAAACGATTTAGAAAAAAAATATCGGAATTGTGCGAGAATTGGCAATTGGCCCTAAAATAACGAAAAGTGTGAGGTCATGCACACGAGTGTTAAAAGAAATCCGTTACACTTCGGTTACACGACAAATCAGTCTAATCTAAAGGTCGTAAATTCAACTAAGTACCTAGGAATTACTGTTACGACCAACGTAAATCGGGAGGAACACATAGAAAATGTTATGGGAAAGGCTAACCGAAGACTGCGTTTTATTGGCAGGACACTTAGAAAATGTAACAGACCTACTAAGGAGACTGCCTACACTACGCTTGTCCGTCCTCTTTTAGAATCCTGCTGGGGGATATGGGATCCTTAGCAGATAGGATTAACGGACTACATCGAAAAAGTTCAAAGAAGGGTAACACGTTTTGTATTATCGCGAAATATGGGAGAGAGTGTTACGGAAATGATACAGGGACTGGGCTGGACATCAATAAAACAAAGGCGTTTTTCGTTACGACGGAATCTTCTCACGAAATTCCAATTACCAAGTTTATACTCCGAATGCGAAAATATTGTGTTGACACCGACCTGCATAGGGAGAAACGATTACCACGATGAAATAAGGGAAATGAGAGCTCGTACGGAAAGATATAGGTGTTCATTCTTTCCGCGTGCTATACGAGATTGGAATAATAGAGAATTGTGAAGGCGGTTCGATAAATCCTCTGCCAGGCACTTACATGTCATTTTTAGGGTATCCGTGTAGATGTCGATGTAGATGTGCTGAGAATGCTGTCTCATATGAGTACACAGCAGCTGTGTGCCCTTCACAGCTATCACTCACCATCTGACGTTGTTCACGGCCCTCATATACTCTACCAGGACTGTAACCAACACTGAACACGACAACAGAACACTAATGAACTCTGGTGGCCATTCTACCCGTTTCTGAGGACTGCAACTCACTCACAACAGCGTGGACCTATACGAAGTTACGCAGACATCCTAACACGTATCCTGGATGCTTCACTTTTTTGGTCAGCCAGTGTACTTCCAAACGGGCTCTTCTCCACATAAATATCAGGCGTGGTAATACGCAGCCATACTTACATCTTTCCTGGTTTTAGCCAGATTATCGCAAAGATAACGGATTACCCATCTAATCCTAGAACACCACATTGCTCAAAACCAAAAATAAATAAAAACTTATTGAATTTTCTCATTTTGAGAAGACTGAAGGAGCTATCTGTTTTAATAGCTAAACAGGTTCAACAGCAAAAATCGCATAAATATTTCTTTATTTAAAACAATCGGTTTTATATATTCGAAAACCTTTTCAACTATAAAGCGCCTTCAGAGAAACCGGAATTCAAAACTCCAGAAGAAATCCCTGCAGAATCACATCCACGAACTGTCCGGCAAGCTATAAAATCCCTCAAGAACAACAAATCTTCTGGTGTGAAGATGGAATCACAGCTGAACTTTTGAAGTAGGTCTACATCTCGGTACAGTTATTAAGGAAATTTGGAGAACTGAGAAGATTCGACAAGGTTGGAGGACGGCATTGATACAGCCATTTCACAAAAAGGGTGACAGATCAGTTGTGAACAACTACAGGGGTATGTCCCTTCTATCCGTTCCATACAAGGTCCTTTCCAAGACGTTAATAAATAGGATTGAACCAGTTCTCGATGAACAGATACGACAATACCAAGGTGGATTTAGAAATGGGAGGAGCAGTTCGGAGCAAATTATTAATTTTGAAAACATGATTACAACACGTGCTGGTCAGCCACATGTTACGACGTGGAGGCTCTGCAATGGTGTGGGGCGCGTGCAGCTGGAGTGATATGGGGCCCCTGATACGTCTAGATACGACACCCGGAGGTGACACGTACGTGGGCATCCTGTTTGATCACCTGCATTCATTCATGTCCATTGTACATTCCAGCAGGACAATATGCAACCCACACGTCCAGAATTTCTACAGAGTGGCTCCAGGAACTCTCTCCTGAGTTTCAACACATTCCGCTGGCCACCAAACTCCCCAGACATGAACATGACTGAGCATATCTGGGACGCCTTACAACGTGCAGTTCAAAAGAGATCTCCACCCCCTGGTACTCTTACGGATTTATGGACAGTCCTGCAGGATTAAAGGTGTGAGTTTCCTCCAGCACTACTTCAGACATTAGTCGAGTCCATGCCACGTAGTGTTGCGGCAGTTCTGCGTGCTCGCGGGGGCCCTGCACAATATTAGGCAGGTGTACCAGTTTCTTCGTCTCTTCAATGTATTTGAAAAGCTTTAAGAGTTTTCATATTAGAAATTGGGAGGCATTGATTTTCACCACGCACTCGTACATTAAATGTTTTCTATCCCAGAGACCATTCGCAAAATGGTGTATGTCCACATGAAGTTATTTGCTTCAAATGATAGTTCCTCTCATATCCTTGATTGCTGACTATTCCTCCTGTGATAACGTGTACAAAGTCATTGGAGACGGAGAATACACTTGTATATCTTTCACGTCCCATTCGAAGAAACCATTTGGGCATTTGTGTTATGTGGTTCAGGGAAAACACGGCAATCTGATCGCCGCGGATACAAGTCCAGTACGTCAGCAGTGCGCCACCTACTTCGCTGTGAACACTAACGGATTATAGAGGTTTGATGACGCAGCGTGTGTCACATCGTGAAGTACCACACCTATACTTACGAAAGTTCGTGGAGATATTCACCACATTTCCCTGGGGGACGTTCGAAGGCAATCCAATTCTGTCGACGATTCTTCATCTAAAGACACTCCGCCTCCATAGCTGAGTGCTGTGCGCGGCCGCATGCCTTGCGAGAGGCGCGGGTTCGATTCTCGGCCGAATCGGAGATTTTCCCCGCTCGGGGACTTGGTGTTGTACTGTCTTCACCATCATTTCATCCCCGTCGACAAGCAAGTCGCCGAAGTGGCGTCCACTAAAGAGACTTCTGCCCAGAGGCCGAATGCTCCAGGCTAGCTACACGCTATAGTACACTACTGGCCATTACAATTGCTACACCACGAAGATGACGTGCTAAAGACGCGAAATTTAACCGACAGGAAGAACATCCTGTGATATGCAAATCATTAGCTTTTCAGATCATTCACACAAGGTTGGCCCCTGTGGTGACACCTATAACGTGCTGACATGAGGAAAGTTTCCAACCGCTTTCTCATGAACAAACAGCAGTTGATCGGCGTTGCCTGGTCAAATCCGAACGGCGTGCTGGAGCCGAACGGCCTCGTATCACTAGCAGTCCAGATGACAGGCATCTTATCCGCATGGCTGTAACGGATCGTGCAGCCACGTCTCGACCCTTGAGTCAACAGTTGGGGACGTTTGCAAGACAACAACCATCTGCACGAACAGTTCGACGACGTTTGCAACAGCTCGGAGACCATGGCTGAGGTTACCCTTGATGCTGCATCACAGACAGGAGCGCCTGTGATGGTGTACTCAACGACGAACCTGGGTGCACGGATGGCAAAACGTCATCTTTTCGGATGAATCCAGGTTCTGTTTACTGCATCACTATGGTCGCATCCGTGTTTGGCGAAATCGCGGTGAACGCACATTGGAAGCGTGTATTCGTCATCCCCATACTGGCGTATAACCCGGCGTGATGGTATGCGGTGCCATTGGTTACACGTCTCGGTCACCTGTTCTTGGCATTGACGGCATTTTGAACAGTGGACGGTACATTTCAGATGTGTTAGGACCCGTGGCTCTACCCTTCATTCGATCCCTGCGAAATCGTACATTTCAGCAGGATAATGCACGACCGCATGTTGCAGACCCTGTACTGGCCTTCCTGGATACAATACAAAAAATGTTCGACTACTGCCCTGGCCAGCACATTCTCCAGATCTCTCACGAATTGCAAACGTCTGGTCAATGGTGGCCGAGCAACTGGCTCGTCACAATACGCCAGTCACTACTCTTGATGAACTGTGGTATCGTGTTGAAGCTGCATGGGCAGCTGTACCTGTACACGCCATCCAAGCTCTGTTTGACTCAATGCCCAGGCGTATCAAGGCCGTTATTACGGCCAGAGGTGGTTGTTCTGGGTACTGATTTCTCAGGATCTATGCACCCAAATTGCGTGAAAATGTAATCACATGTCAGTTCTAGTGTAATATATTTGTCCAATGAATATCCGTTTATCATCTGCATTTCTTCTTGGTGTAGCATTTTTAATGGCCAGTAGTGTATTAGTAGTATCTAAAGGTAAAGCTGCGGCAGCTTGTCTACCGGCGTATTCTCTGGCCAGATAGACTGCCGCACTATTTTTCCCGTAGTCCGTGCTACTTGTACCGTAAGATGCACAGAAAGGCAGGTGAAAATCGAGTGGCGGGCAGTCTGGGGAGCCCTGTGTATGTTTACGTCTGCCCTCTGCAGAGACCGCGCCCCGGCCGCTGTGGGCAGTGCCTTCCCTTCCCCCAGAGTCAACAGCCCGCCGGCTTATCTCGCCACGGCGATAGCGCGGCCTCCAAACGGTTCCCGTCACGCACCTCCTGCACTAGCTGGCTTGTATCAGCCACCACTACCCACAGCCGGCCCCCGCCACGTAATAGCCCGGCCTTGTGACTCAGCGTCACATCACCTGACCGCGCCTAATCACTGCCCCACACCCGGTGCTCGTCCCCCGTGTACCGGCACGGTTCACTAACAAGGGGAGGCCACGACGTTTGGATCGCGGATTTACTGCAGACTTCCTACACTCGTAGTACTCCACGAGGACGACAAAATGTTGAGCAGCAGCGCGTACTTGTCAAGCGTTACTGAGAAACTCGCAAGATAATTTCGGTCGTCGAATATATATATATATATATATATATATATATATATATATATATATATCTCTGCGTGGCCATTTTAACCATGAAGCGGCTGCAGCCGAGTGGTGGCGGCACGGTAGCTCAGCGTGTTCAGTCAGGGCGTTAGCTACCCTCTCACAAAAAAAAAAAACTCAGCGAACGGATCATCGAACAAACGGATGTCATTGGACGTCCGCCGTGAAGAAATTCAACGAACAATATAGAACAACATGTATTTTTTTTTTAAGTGTTTGGCGTTCAAGCCGCTGGATCGCTGGATCCAGTTCAATTCCTCAGTTTTTTTTTTTATTTTCAACACAGTCATTTTCTTTACTATTTATATCACAATTGATATAATGGAAAAAATACGTGTAACTTTTATTAAATTTACAGTATTATTTGGCAGTCTAGTAATTTTTATTGTCACAAATAATATAATATTCATAACTATCGACTAGTAAACGAGCAAATGCATACAGCCATACTCAAAATGTATGCTTGTCCGTGATTTGAGAAATGCCTTATACCAGGAAGGAGCCCGAAACGACCTGTTACCTCCAAGTTTTGACCGGCACAGACGGCTTTCGAAAGATGTGCAATTAATCGTCGCTTTCGACATTACGAGTACAAGTTGCAGGATGGCATTTTTCGTAAAAACATGGGAAACATAAAGTTAAACGGCACCGCATACGCAAGATCTTTTGACGTTTTCTGTGGAAAAACAGACCTCGTTAACATTTTCAAAAACCTCTCTTTCAGACGATAGTTTGGAAGCAAACCATGCATATCGCAGTATTTCCTTCAAAATCGGCGCTGATAATTGGTTATCCAGTATCGAGTGTATTTCAATACGGTCTTCCGAGAAGCAATTTCTCGTTCTCTTTCGATTAAATACGAACAGTTTTCAATACACGGGCAAGCATACATTTTCAGTATCACTTTACGAGTTTCGTCGTTTACTAATCGATAGTTATGAATATTATATTATTTGTGACAGTAAAAATTAGTAGACTGCCAAATAATACTGTAAATTTAATAAAAGTTACACGTATTTTCCCATTATATCAATTGTAATATAAATAGTAAAGAAAATGACTGTGTTGAAAATAAAAATAAAAAAACTGACGAATTGAACTGGATCCAACGATCCAGTGGCTTGAACGCCAAACACTTAAAAAAAAATACATGTTGTTCTATAATGTTCGTTGAATTTCTTCACAGCGGACGTCCGATGACACCCGTTCAGTTTGTTCTTTCATCCGTTCGCTCAGTCTTTTTATTAGAAAGAGTAGCTAACGCCCTGACCGAACACGCTGAGCTACCACTTTTTTTTTATAATCTCATTTTGTTCGCTTTTGTTCGTTGCATCTGCTCGGGGTGGACGTCTAAAGACATCCATATTGAAATTGACGGCCACGAAGGGAAAGAGATGAACTGATTCACGCACCTCTATTGTTCAGCAGCGCCGTCATGAAGATCGTCGCCTCCACCTAAATTCTCCGTACAGAATTAAAGTAGTAATTATCTTCCGGAGTTACAGGAGCTGGGATCCGTGGTATCGCAAGTGAGGAAGTCGTTCTGTTTCGGAAGTTGCTTTCATTACTTAGGACAAAATCACTAGTAACTACACAGTACGTCTTATCAACAGGACATGGGAATAACGAAAGGGTAACTATTACTAAAATTAATAAACGAAGAGCATTTATCTTCTTTTATCCGTCAGTGTTAAATACTTCTCAAAATGAATCTTTGATATCAGAATCGAATAATTATCTATACATTTATCAATAAGAAAGAAGTATTAAGTTATTTTATAGGAGGATTGGGCCGGCGAAACTGCGAAACTGATGGATCTGTAGGGTTCATCTTGTAAAAAATGAATAATACAGATGTAATGGCTGACAATACCAAATTACGCTCTAGTAATTGTGACATGCTTACTTAAAGATACAGGTGAGAGACTTGGCAAGCGAATCAACATTTAGCAACGCAACCATCAGACATAGTGCAAACGAAATAAAAAAGAATTCGTAATCGTAGTGCGAGTGTGTCGTTATTATTAATACTATTATAGTACATGTTTTCGTGCCTTCACCTTAGTGGAATTCTCAATAACGTCGTTCAAATCCAGTACATTTGAAACTCTTCTTCCAATTGATACTAGTGGAATGGACAGGTTGGCTAGCCGTTCTTGACTTATTACAGAGCGAAAATAATTTTTTATTGCCTTCAGTTTGGAAACGCTTATCACATACGATGCGCCTGAGAGATAAATGATGAAGAAGTATTGCACTGAGAATGAGATTTTCAATCTGCAGCCCAATGTGCGCAGATGTGAAACTTCGTGGCAGATTAAAACTGTGTGGCGGACCGAGACTCGAACTCCCGGCTTTGCGCTTTGCGGGCAAGTGGTTCTACCGTGTGAGCTACCCACGGCCGAGTCACACTCGGTCCTCACGGTTTCACTTCTGCTGGTACCTACTCTCCTACCTTCCAAACTGCACGCAAGCTCTCCGCGGGTCTTGCTCGGGCAGGTCAGATGACAGAGAACTTGCCGGCGACAGGCGAAACCCCGAGTTATAACGCTGGCACACGCGTCAGTCGCCGGCTGCCGAGGCCCATCGTTAGCAGTGCACTGTGTGTTCAGACACACTTGAGCTCTGCTCAGCAATCAAGTCTGATGTTAGTTCCGGCATAGTTCGCCGTCTGTCCTGTTTTAGCTGTCTTCTCAGTCTACGAATTCCGACGGCTGTAATGAGGGCTGGCCGTCCAACCCCGCGACGTCTGGACGTGGTTTCAGTTTGGTTCCACCACGTGTTGAAGAAACTCACCACAGAACTCCTCGAACACCCGGCAAGTCGTGCAGCTTCCGAGGTGCTCGTTCCGAGCCTCCGCGCCATCACAACCTGCCCTCGGTCGAACTCAGATTGATCGGGCGCCTTCCCCACTCTGAACACGGGCAGCAAGGTCGCTGAAACTACGTGCGCCGTGCGTGTGTCGGACTAGCAGTCATTCCTCGCAAGCTGACGCTGCTGTCGCCTGGACCGGCTTAAATCGATAGTAGGTACGCGAGACCTTCCAAGAGAACGAAGGGATTGAAATCGAAGGAAAAAGACTGGCATACTTAGCCTATGCAGACGACATCTGTTTACTCTCTAGGTCGGAAGAGGAGTTGGACCAAATGACCAAAGCACTAAAGGAGGCTGCCAGCAAATTTAGGCTAAACATAAACGAAGCTAAGACAGAGTACCTCGTTATGACGCGTGGTCATTGTCAGACTGCTGATCATCTACAATCACTGCAGGTCGGGGACCAGTCCTACAAGAGAGTGCAAGAATTCAAATACCTAGGGGCACTTTTCACTGAGAACTCGTCATGTGAAGCAGAGATCAATGCCAGAATACGAGTAGGAAACCGATCTTACCACAGCCTAGCACAACTGCTCCGGTCCAAATCTCTCTCCAGACAGTTCAAGATTCGACTGTACAAAACCCTGATCCAGCCTGTTGTTCTATATGGCTGTGAGACATGGAGTATCCGGAAACAGGACTTCCTTAAACTCCTTGTTTTTGAGAGAAAAGTGCTTCGAAAGATCTTCGGTCCGGTTCTGGATGCAGATACCGGGGAATGGAGGATCAGATACATTCGAGAGCTTGAAGAACTATACCAGCAGCCCAACATAGCAGGAACTGTAAAAGCCAAACGAATGCAGTGGGCCGGCCATGTGGCCCGGATGGAGGATCACGGATGGCCTCGGAAGCTCCTGGATTTCACACCTACAGGAAAGAGACCGCCAGGGAGACCCAAGAAGCGTTGGAGGGATGGACTCAATGAAGATTTAAACCAAGTGTCAATAGATGTGGACGGATGGCGGATAGCAGCAATGGACAGAATACAGTGGAGGAGGAAACTGGGCCTGATCACGTAGTAGTAGTAGTAGTAGTACTAGTAGTAGTAGGTACATGGTCATAATGTTCTGGCTGATCTGTGGACGTTCACGACCATTTCAAGCAAGTTGCTAATTTTGCACCAGTTTCATTCTTATCAAGATCCGACTGAATAATTACGCAGCTTCTTTCAGACAGCACTTCACTACAGAGAACTGCATCTGCAGAAAGCCTGAGATTACTATTAATAATGTATGCAAGCTCATTAAGATACAACATGAACAGTAGGGGTCCCATGACACTTACCCCTCTGCTGGGGACTGGGTCTTTGTGTCGTCCTCATCATTTTATCATCATTCTCATCATTCGTGTCTACAGCTAGATTGGACTGTCAAAAAATTGAACTTTGAAAAAATGGGGACTTTGTCTAGGTGCTGATGACCCACAACCTCACAAACCAAACCAAACAAAACTTCCCAGCGAAACATATGAAGTTACTTCTACATCTGGTGATGACCTTCCATCAATATAACTTGCTGCGTCTTCTCTAACAAGACATCATCCAGTCGCAAATTTCACTTGATAGCCCATACGATCGAACTTTTGATAATAGCGTAGATGCAATTCGAGAATCACTATCGTTTATCGATCGTAAGATTGCAACGAAGCCGTATAATGGAGAGGACAACTTAGCAGAATCATACATGAGGATCGCGCTGTTGCAAAAACTAGAATAACTTCCTCAGTATATAAGCATCACAGAGAATACTGCTTCAGCGACAAAAACAAAAAAAGTCTCAGCAGCAAAAGTTACCGGCAACGCCTGACAGGTTGTCTGGCTGCTACCCGCGAGGTTGCCGAGACAGGCAGCTTGCTGCGCACCTGTGCACACACGCGTAATAAGATAAGAAAACCGCAGTATTAGGAAGCTGCCCCATATGGAGCACACGCACAATTGTCAGATCAAGTAAGTAACCACGTAAAAATTGTGACGATCTGAGGAACACAAAACTTCGACTATGTTAAATCTACGCTGAATATGTAATGTATCTAAAGTACGTACATGACAATAACATTGTGCGTTTGGCAACTGTAGTATCGCAATCATTAATTGAAATAGAAGAATGTCGTTACACATACCAGACGTAGAAAGTGTCTGGAATATCTCTTGCATTCCTCTACAAGTAACGGATCCGGTATGGTCTAGTGGCTAGGATACCTGGCTCTCACCCAGGAGGCTCGGGTTCGATTCCCGGTACCGGAATTCGTTTTATTTTCAAGGATAATATAGAAATAACTGAGACATGGTATAAAGTGATACACAAACCTCTTTCAATGGATAACAGTTTAATTTCCTTTATTACTGTTTGAGAATGAAAAACTAAATCAATTTTTTTTCCACTCTATGCCGCGAAAACTTGTATCATACAGTCACTTGCAACGTTAGATTTCCGCACGTGTACAGATACGTTAACTTTGGGGCAAATAAGAGCATGATAATTTATCTGTCCTTTGCCATATTCACACGTATTCTCAACTCTGTAGCCCCACGTTAGCAAACAGTTGCTACATCACTTACACAAGCTCACCAGATAATCCATTATTTTTTGTAAATTTGTGGTAAGGTCATATGGGACCAAACTGCTGAGGTCATCTGCCCCTGAGCTTACAAACTACTTAATCTAACTTAAACTACTTACACTATGGGCAGCACACACACGCATGCCCGAGGGCGGAGGGCGGACTCGAACCTCCGACGGGGGGGAGCCGCTCGGACCGTGACAAGACGCCTCAGACCACGGGGCTATAAGGCGCGGCGCGGCCAATTTATTATTTGTTTATGTTATTATTTATTTATTTAACCTGACCAGATTAGGGATTTAATGGCCTCTCTTACATCAGGAACGAGACATACAAAAATATATTACGTTTATCAGGACAGCCCAAGTCGCAATCAGTATGTTTTATGTTTACCGATTTCGCTCTGTAATTTTACGAGAGCTAAAACATGTGAGATAATAATAATAAAAAAATCATGCTGGCAAACATTATCAGAGAAACCTTAACAGGCTCAAGTTCCAAAGTGAAGTTTATGGGACAACTGTCTGAATCATTTGAAATCAAGACAGGCGTGCGACAGGGTGATATACCACCAATACTGTTTAACTGCGTCCTGGAGAAGATTGTGAGAATTTGGAATTCTGAAGTTGAAAATCAAGGAATTAGCCCAATCTGTCTAGGATGAAAATCGAGAGGAATCAAAGTCAACTGCCTGGCTTTCGCTGACGGTTTTGCAATACTTTCAGAGAACTTAGAAGAAGCGGCCATACAGATCAACCAGCTAGAAAGGATCGTTGGCAAGACAGTACTCAGGATCTCGAAAGAGAAGTACAAATTCATGACAAGTGACAAACATGGACCACAATTCTTTGAGATTGGACAGACTGAGAGGGTAAAAAAATTCAAAAACCTCGGTGAAGCCACACAAGAGAACGGACTGCAGAAAGCTGCTGTGGGGGATCGGACCTCAAAAATGGAGAGAGCGTACAGATCAACTAAAAACCTTTGCAGCAAAAAGTGCATCTCTTGGAATGTGAGAATAAACCACTACAGTGCTGTGGTGAAAACAGAGTGCTTGTATGCCAGCGAATGCCTCTCAATGAATTACAAGTTGGAAAAGCTGGAGACAGTAGAAAGAAGAATATTACGGAAAATCAGGGGTCCAACACAGGTTGAAACTGGCTGGAAACTTCGGAGCCACAATGAAATCTACAAAAAGGTGGAGAAAATCTTGGATACCATCAAAACGAGGAGGTTATCATTTCTAGGACACCTGTACGGAATGGACAAAAGCAAACTAACCAAAAGGATATTCGGCTACCTGTGGAATAACAAGACAACGACATGGATTAAGGAAGCCCGTAAAGATCTGTAAAGGTTCAACATTCAGGTGGTATACATTTCGGACCATGATTCAAAATTTGGAAGGATTTCAAGTCGAAAGAACTAAGGAGACTGTAAGAGTCTGGACGGATGAACCGAAGCAACAGCACAGCGTCCGTACGAGGGTGTACTGGAGAAAGAGGAGACTCCAGACAAAGAAGAAATGAAATTGTAGCGTGATCCTAAGTGGCCAATTCACAAACTAAAAAATTAAGGAACTGGTAAGAATGTTATTGATTAGATTAGCATATTTTGGTATTGGAAGAAGTGGAAAAGATAATAAAAGAGGAGAAGATTGAAATGAAAGTGAGAAGGGCTGTTAGAAAGGAATTTCGAGAGAGAATTGTTTTGATAAGGGAGAGAGAAAAGTGCTGTAACACGATTAACAGAACGTTAGACGTCCGAATAGCGGTGAGTGTCATAACGCCGCTTCCGCTACGGGGAGGTGCGTCGGTCTCAGATGGAATTAACGGCGAGGCCAGTCTGGATGTGGTTTTTAGGCGCTTTCCCACATCCCGCTACGTGAATATACGGCTGGTGCCCAAGTCCAGCCTCAATTACACGATTTGCAAACATTTAGAATGTTTTAGCTCAGTTTCACATGAACAGCACTAACTGCTGACAGTTGGGGTATACGTATTCCGTCCTGGGAGGAGGGAGGTACAATTATGGCGAGTCAACAGGGAAGGTATCCGATCAGTCGGTAAACTAACCATGGCAAATCATTTTGATAACTATGCAGACCCTACGCTGGTGCTGGAAAAAGAAGCAAAAGGTGATTAAATGAACATCGTAATAAGGGGTGTTCAAAAAGTCTCTCCCCAGTGCCGTATGATTGTTAGCCGCGCGTGCCGTATGATTGTTCGCCTGCCAGGGTTACTTTTCTTCAAGTGGTATCTCCCAACATTCCCCCGTTTCGTTTATCTCAGCCAGCGTCAGTAGTATCGTTGGTGTGTGTCGTTCGTGTCGACGTGAACATTTAAGTTTAGTTCCTTTGTTCGTTTGTTTCGTTTTTGACACTGTTAAAATGATAACCCTTGAAGAACGTGTGTTTTTAGTCGAATAAGTGTTCAAATCTGGCCGTAAATACACAGTGTCAGTTCGTCAAACATTTAATTCAGTTTTCCCAGAGACAGCACCCCCACATCGCGATACTGTGCGATATTTGATTAACAAATTTCGAAGTACGGGTTCAGTGACAGATGCACCGAGAAGTGGTCGTCCTAGCGTTTTGTCTGAGGATAAACTACTCGATATTTCCGATAAAATGTCCATGAGCCCGAACAAGTCAGTAAGAAAACTCGCCCAGGAAATCGATGTTACTGTCGGAACGACCCACACAGCCATAAGGAAAAAATTAGAACTTTTCCGATACAAAGTGGCAGCCGTGCAAGAACTGAAAAATATTGATCATGGCAAGAGACTGCATTATTGTCAATGGTTCAAAAATTTCGTTCAACTAAATGGGAGGGATATTCTTAATGAAAGGTTTTTCACTGATGAGGCGTGGTTTCATTTGTCTGCATACATTAACTGGCAAAATTCTCATACGTGGAGTACTGCAAATCCATTGTGTATTCATGAGGTGAGAGGTGGCATGCCTTTAGATGCATACAGTGACTTGCCCCCTCTCATATTTATATCTTACTCTGAGTAATTCGATTTGGGGAAGTATGGCAGAGTATGTCATTACAACGCTAGTATTGAGAACTCAGTAGATATGAATATTTTCCTCTGTAATTGCATGTGGTGAAAAGTTGCTATTGCTTCACACGTGGACTTCCCACAAAGCATCTCTCGTCACCCAGGTGGTCCGGCGACAGGCGGGTACTGCTGATCTTGAAAGGGTTATGCCGACAGGTGTGGGGGAGTCGAGTGGATGCTTTCCAGACGCCGACATTGTCGTACGAGAGGGGGCGACACGCCCACAGGGGCCTGAAGGAGTGGCTGGGGCCAGAGATTCCGTTACTTTGCAGAAACTTAGTGAAAACACTTCCTGATGGGCTACCAGCGAGTCGTGGGACTGACTTGTGTTCTCAGGCAGTCTTGGCGGGCAAATTCCCACGTTTTCTGCAAAATCGTAACTGTGATTGGCTTGCTCAGGAGAGAGCTCCGTGACGTAGCAAAATCGGCGCAGAAATTGGCGCCAAGTATCTCCATTGGTGGAATAGTAGTGCTTCGGCAATAGAGTGGAATTTTTCGCCGGTTTTCGAGTTGCTGATTGGAAAGTTTAATCACGACCACTGTCGCGGGGGCGGGAATGTTCTGTGTTTGGTTTGTACGGGTGCTCTTGAGGGCAGTCGGCTCGCGCCTTTCGGTCGGAATAGGTTACAAGACTGAGCTCTCGCTGCTCTGGACTGCCTGCCTTCCGTTGGCTGTCTAATATACTTTTATTTGATTGTAAGTGTTTGACGAAGTTGCTGAAGCTTCGACTTCAACGTAATTTTCCGAGTACAGTTGGCAATTGAGCGTTCTGCGTACAAGCGGCCTATGTTGTCTGTCTTGAGCAGTTTTGGCTAAAGTTGACTGTATCGGAGTTACTGTGTGACTTCGCTTGTTAAAATGAATCACTGTACCGTCAGTGATTGTGTGGCGGGCCTTCTTCGTCTCCCTCAGAGGCGCATTTGTATTGCTAGGAAGTCTTTAGTCTGGAACAACCAGACCAGGATAATTTTTTTCAGGCTATACTCGCGACATTATCATCACCACGATGGGGAGTCGAAGCAACCAGCCATCGCCTCCGGTATGCCAGATCGTATCCTTGCTGTTAAGGAGACAGATTGGTAATATGTATGTCCGCAGCACCGGCAGGCTAGGGAATTTGCACTGTGATAATCAGAGCTCAGCAGAGCGCGCCTGTTCCCGTCTTTTCTTACGTGGTTCTGTCTTGGGTGTTCATTGTCCGAGTTCTCACTACTGTAGCAGCAATTAATGTTGGGCTGTCTGGGTGTTTCTCTTAAGATTTGAGTTGCAAAGAATTGGCTCCACATACCACTTGGTCATAAATGTCACAATCTTGTTTATGGACAACTTCACCTTCACAGCATTTATTTGAGTATTCAATTTGATGTATTTTAAATGTTTCATGTGTTTTGTTTATTATTTTGAGTTTAGTCATAATAAATTAAATTGTTATTTTGGACGGAACTGTCATTCTGTTGATCGGTAGAGCAACCCTTTCATTTCTCCCTATGTTAATGAAACTTCCCTTTATCAAATTAATTTCTATCAAATTAAATTATTGCAAGTGCCAAACTCTTTTCTACTCCATTTGCAGGTTCGATTACAGTCAGTTCACGTTTCTTCTTAATCCATGTGCAACAGCAAAAGTAGGAATTAGAAAGGGGGGGGGGGCTTAGAGCATCATTTCCATGTGAAGATTCGAGAAGAATTTAGTGTTAAATACACTGTTAGCCCCGGCACCTCGCAGAGGAACCACTTCGTTCTGTGAAAATAGGAGTTTGGATTGCAATTTATAGACGTCGGATTGTGGGTCCCATATTTTTCAACGTGACGATGACCGCACAACGATACTGCCGAGATATTCTGTACCCATTCATAGGAGAACTTGTGTTAAGTGAAATACTGAAGGGTTATTTTCAACAAGATGGTGCAACCGCGTATGCAGCTCGCGTTTCAATGTCACTGCTTGCTGATGTTTTTGATGATCGCAAAATTTCGCAGGGACTTTCGCCTCTACGATCACCTGACCTAACACCACTTAACTTTTTCTTCTGGGGTGCAGCGGAAGTTGTCTATAAAAACCGGAAGCTGTCTATAAAAACCGTCCAAATTCCACTGCTTCTGTTACAGAAGAAATGTTACAGCTTGTGATTGGAAACATGACTAGACGAATAGAATTGTGTATTCAACAATAGGGGGGACACTTTCAACAGTTAATGTGAAAACTTGTGAGTAAAATGAATATTAAATAAATAAGTAACTTGTATTTGACTGAGTTTCATTTCGGCATATCCACTGCGGCATGCGGCACGCGCGGCACTGGCAGAGAGACTTTTTGAACACCCCGTCGCCTGGAGCGCTCTGACCTGTGTATTACTGCTACAACGCCGTCACGTGACCCTACTCTGCTTGGGCGACTCACGGCCGTGAAGTGGAGTGAATGTGCCAGTCGGTCGTACGGAATCAGTTCAGGAAGATGCGTCGATGTCGGGACGCGACGGAATGGAGCTGTGGAGTTCGGACGCGTCCGTGACCACGCAGGGAACGATGTGTCACGATTTGTTGGAGTGTCAGTGCGGACGGTCTGCACAAAGTGGTGTACCATAAGCAGCCATAAGCAGCAAGGCATAGGAATAGTGGTCGGAAAAACATCACAGTCCCCAGGAAACGGAGACGAGTATCAGGCCTTGTCAACGAGAGCTGCTGTGAGTGAAGCAGGTTCATCTCAACCAGTTTCCGAGCGAACATTGCACAGAGCACTGCATGCAGTCTATATCTGGAGTCAGGTACCTCGCAAAGTGCCGTCGCTCTCAGCGGCACACGAGGATGCACGTGTTCAATGGGCCGGACAAGTCAGAAGCTGGACAGGAGCTGACTGCCGGTCTGTGCAGTGTGCCTCTTTCCAGACGACGGATACACCGAAGGCCCGACGAGGCACTTAACCTGCAGGGTGCAGTGCAGGATGGACATCACTGTGTGGTTTTGGAGACATTTTTCGTCCCATGGCTTGGTTCCACTCATTCGAGTCACCGTTAAATGAACTCGGTGACCAGTAATGCCCTTTCTTCTACATCTTCATGAGAGGTACGCTGTGGTCACCCCCGTCTTCCAAGATGTGCTCATATGTTCCTGGTGTGGGGTGCGCTAAATCATCCTATCTTAATTCTATAAAAAGCTTCTGTGGCTATTCGTAAGACTTCTGAAACATAGCAATAGACATCACTGCAATCTGCCAACTGTACGGTATCTAATCATCAATGAGCGGCTCAATCTGGATGTGACACACGTGAACAAGCTTGAAGACACTCTTCTTCGACGGACTTCAAGGACAGAGGTGACGTAACACTCTGTAATACGATGACGTCTCCTGAAGGCGGAGAATTTTTAGCGTGATGTGCTTACTATGCAGGTTGTAAACGACAACTGTTTACAGCGTACCGCAGTGGTTTATTGGCCTACAAAAACCGCGTAATGTACAGCGCATGCGCGTCGCGCGAGATCTTCAATATTCTCTCGCTCTCTTCCTGCAAACTATTAGTCGTAGAGAAACAAGTAACAGGACCAGAGCGGAATCCTACCCGCACGTGGTAGCAGTGTAATTTTTTACATATTCGACGTTTTTTGTCTTCACTGACTGGGCTTTGCGCAACCTGCTTGTTCTTGCACCCACAAATTTTAAAATAGACGTTTGTGTCGATTTTACCTCGCAGTTTAGTGAAATTTTAGCTGCATAAAATTAACAATTACATCGGTTTGTTTGCCTGCCTTCTTACTACGACACTACTGTGTTTGTAAGGGTTAAGTTTACGTAGAATTGTAAACGAAATCACGTTTTGCATAAAGTAGCCGACTAAGCCGGTAGCGTAATAGCCATGGAAAAAAAAATTAAAAAGCCAGTCGTAAGTAGGACTACCGCACTGAGGGTCCCGTATAAACTTAATTATGTGTGCAGACTGTTCACACATTCCGGAAATCGAGAATCTCGACGATTTTTGCATGTTATCGACATCGATCCTGGCCAAATATCGGTGCCAGGAATTCCAAGAATTTCCAGTTTCTTATTGTTTTAACTATGAAGTCGGATAACAATTAACAAAGGAAATTTTAACTCTGATAGCAAACGACAGTAGAAATATCTTTTTTTTATGTGATATAATCAAAGATTAAGAATTTTATGAGTTTTTCCTTTGCTTGTGCTGTGGAACCTTGCTTCTCGCCAAATTTCATGATTCTAGATCAACGGTAGGGTTTGATGAGTGACTCTGCTAGTACCAAAATTGTAACATAAATGGTTGTATATTTTGATTGCACTGACTTGGAAGCTTTAATTTTTTACACCGCCAAGGGACCATAGACCTTAATATGTGACATAAATTTCGTCTCCCCGTTCTTCAGAAAAAGTGCTTTTAACTGTCCGACTGACGGACGGCCGGACAACGAGGTGATCCTATATCGGTTCCATTTTTACCAACTGAGGCACGCTACCCTAAAAAGGTCGAGTATGGGAAATAATTTGTGTAGCCGCTAATTTTTGTACGGTGGTACGAGCGTGTGTCATTCGAGAGATACTGAAAACCCCGACTCGTGGGGGTGAGTGTGGGAGAGGGGCTGCATGAGAAGGTGACTTTTGCATGTTTTCCTGGAATATCTCGAAAACCGCCACCTGTAGAGCAAACGTATGGCAGTACAGAATTAAACTAAATTTAAAAAACTATCAGTTTAATAAGTCACGCCTGCAAAATACTAACGCGAATTCTTTACAGACGAATGGAAAAACTGGTAGAAGCCGACCTCGGGGAATATCAGTTTGGATTCCGTAGAAATATTGGAATACGTCATGCAATACTGACCCTACGACTTATCTTAGAAGCTAGATTAAGGAAAGGCAAACTTACGTTTCTAGCATTTGTAGACTTAGAGAATGCTTTTGACAATGTTGATTGGAATACCCTCTTTCAAATTCTGAATGTTGCGGGGGTAAAATACAGGGAGCGAAAGGCTATTTACAATTTGTACAGAAACCAGATGGCAGTTATAAGAGTCGAGGGGCATGAAAGGGAAGCAGTGGTTGGGAAGGGAGTGAGATAGGGTTGTAACCTCTCCCCAATGTTATTGAATCTGTATATTGAGCAAGCAGTAAAGGAAACAAAAGAAAAATTCGGAGTAGGTATTAAAATCCATGGAGAAGAAAAAAAACTTCGAGGTTCGCCGATGACATTGTAATTCTGTCAGAGACAGCAAAGAACTTGGAAGAGCAGTTGAACGGAATGGACAGTGTCTTGAAAGGAGGATATAAGATGAACATCAACAGAAGCAAAACGAAGAAAATCGAATGTAGTCGAGTTAAGTCAGGTGATGCTGAAGGAATTAGATTAGGAAATGAGACACTTAAAGTAGTAAAGGAGTTTTGCTAGTTGGGGAGCAAAATAACTGATGATGGTCGAAGTAGAGAGGATATAAAATGTAGACTGGCAATGGCAAGGAAAGCGTATCTGAAGAAGAGAAACTTGTTAACATCGACTACAGATTTAAGTGTCAGGAAGTCGTTTCTGAAAGTATTTGTATGGAGTTTAGCTATAGATTTAGGTGTCAGTAAGTCGTTTCTGAAAGTAATTGTATTGAGTGTAGCCATGTATGGAAGTGAAACGTGGACGGTAAATAGTTTGGACAAGAAGAGAATAGAAGCTTTCGAAATGTGGTGCTACAGAAGAATGCTGAAGATTAGATGGGTAGATCACATAACTAATGAGGAGGTACTGAATAGAATTGGGGAGAAGAGAAATTTGTGGCACAACTTGACTAGAAGAAGGGATCGGTTGGTAGTACATGTTCTGAGGCATCAAGGGATCACCAATTTATTATTGGAGGGCAGCGTGGAGGGTAAAAATCGTAGAGGGAGACCGAGAGATGAATACACTAAACAGATTCAGAAGGATGTAGGTTGCAGTAGTTACTACGAGATGAAGGAGCTTTCATTGGATGGAGTAGCATGGAGAGCTGCATCAAACCAGTCTCAGGACTGAAGATCAAAACAACAACAACAACAATAACAAATATCCTACGAAAAAGTTCCTATTAATTATTCTCGAGGACTAATAGTTGGCGCTAAGAGAGCGAGAGAGTATTGAATATCTGGCGAGACGCCCATAAGGTGTAGCTTGCGAAATTTTGGAGCGCAATCAGAGGTTCTTTCGCACCTCGATAGACCAGAGACGTCCTTTATCAAACTGTTCGTCCCGACTTCCTCTACACTACTGTGGTACGTTGTAATATGTTGTCGTTTACAACCTGTATAGCAGCTAACGACATGTACCCGGCTGTTAAATCAAAGACACTTTAGGCATACGATACCTGAGCCGTTAGAGCCCATATAATAATTAATGCAAGACGAGTGCAGATTAAATACTACGATAATATGTTGTAATCTGCCTTACAGTACATTTACGTTCCAAGCAGAAAATAATGTTGCTGACCAAATTTAAAGTTGCAAGTAACATTTGTGAAGTACACGGATTATACACAAATGAAAAATGAAGCATTCGCTCGATGCACACATTGTAATCTCACCACAATTAATGTCACTGGCGTCCAGTGACACATCACTGTTTGTACTTTTTTCCATGCTCTTCTTCTCGTTAACGCAAACAGTCGTCATGGCGCTGGTAGCCCACACACTTCCCCATTTTGAAAATACAAATTGCAGTGAAAACCACGTCTTCCGTGAGTTCTGTCATACCCGAAGAGGAAGGGGCACTCTTTGGGCTTGGGGAATAGGGGATCGTTCCTCGCCGTCGACGTTGCGACGGTTTGAACTGAATACAGGCTTAAGCAGATCGAAACACTGTTGATGTGCTGTGATAGTGCGTGCAGATTCCGACACCTGCGGAGTCAGGCTGGCCGAGACGTGCTTTGTAGTACTGCAGTACCACTTTTCGCAACCTAGACCTTCATATCTGTGGCTCGTCGCGCTATAGATACAACAAACACACTGCATCTTTCACTTGAGCCTGTGTAGACGTAACTGCAAGGGTACTCGAGTTCGTGACAGTGATGTTCAAACTGTGCTCTGCAGGATTTCCATTGCCAGTAGTGCTAGTGTCGTGACTTTACGTTAGTGAAAACACGAGAAAAACAGTTTTGATTCTGCGATTAGAAAGTCGTCTACCGTATTTTTTACAAGCAGCAGCAGCGCTTCCATTACAAAACCCGTACATAAACACCACATCCGCAAGCTCAAAACTTGTAAGTGTGCGTAGCATGCTTAAACGATACAGTAGAATTGCCTAACGAATCACATGCTCGTTGCAGTTGGGAACAGTTTGAATACCGCATTGACATATGCCGTGCATCTTGAGCTATGAAAAGGTATGAAGAAAATGTTTTTGAGTTTCTCGTTCATCAAAAAACACAATTTGCTGTTTATGTATATTACTTTCAGAAACATAGATGGACCAAATCGGATGATTCTTTTTGATACACCCTTTATATTGAGAACTGCGCACCTATAAAAAACACTTGAGTGCCCAATAAAACATGTGACGAGCTATTAATACATTAATATGACTACTAAACTCATTGACCAGATGTAAATTAATTTTACAGAGCAGTATGGCCAATAGAATTCATAAACAGAGCTCTTATTATTTTTCACAAAAACAGCGAAGAATACGATGGTCATTGTTTCTGAGCAGGTGAGCGATGGAAAAAATATTCATCTTTTCTGTTCGCAGCGTCTGTTTATCTGTGTGACACTCTTAACGCGAGGAATCTCTGAAAGAAATTACGCACTACGGTAATCAGCGCAAAACGCAGTAGTTTTTTAATTTTGACAAAACGCAGTAGTTTTTTAATTTTGACTTCACTCATTGCTCAACTACATCGTTCCTCATGCGTCTGATACCGCACACTTAGATCAACTAATGCAAACGGCATGGAAAGACGTGACGTATTGTCTTGCAGAACCTAAACACATACTTTCACTGAGGCGCATGCGTATAACGTAAAGTAAGACACTACTGAAGAACCAGCTTCAGAGCCAAAATTGTTGGGCTCTACAAACAGAACAATAATTGAACGCCGAATGACATAACAGCCAGCGGAATGACTCACGGGTCGATTGCGAGCTCTTCTAAAGGAGGCCTGCCGGGTCTCTCGTGATAAATTTAATGGCAGTGCGCTGAATAAGTCGGCAGGTGAATTACATCATGAAATCGGCCGTATTATTTCGAACGAGGAGTAAATATCAAACACGCACCGCGAACGGTCACGAGGAGGGTAAGAGGTCATTTATAATAACAGCGACTGTGCAGTCTTTCCACTGACTGCAGATGCTGGGGCTTCCACAGTGAAACTTTGATCGAGTAGCGGCAATCAATAACAAGGCGGAAAGAGAGTCATTAATAGGAGATGCCGAGGTGTAGTAAATATAGTGAAAACAACATCAAATTTCGTTTCTGATGAACAGGAGGCGGTCGGAAAGTACAGGTTCTCAAATTAAGTTATTTCCTTCTCAAGTCTTTTCCTTCCCAACACGATCTGATTTATAGCGCACTATATATTGTCCATGAGATTTTAACATTTTACTGACGGCCAGCAAAGCGAACAATACACCCAAATAAGGATCACCTACAAAAGATACTAGAGTTTAAGTTTTACAATACTGACGATCTAGCGTTCCATCTCAAAACAAAAGTCTTACCTGGAGGGTTTACAGTTATGGTCAACGAAGTCCACTGTTCACTATTTCTCAAGAGAAACTGAGGTTGTATTACGAAAACGTGTTACTTTCTAATGTAGCGCTCAGCCGTGTCTACAGATCAACTTCCATACAACTGGTGGCAAAATAAAATCACAGGTGAAATCAAAGCTGGATGAAGATGTGAAAACGTGAGGAAACCAGCATCAAGAAGGGGTAAAGTATGAGCGATCCCATCAACTTTCGGGCTGAGGGGAAAAAGGAGAAGGTGGAATTCGATCTCTGTTCCTCAGAACTCAACTGTTTTCAGAGCTATATCGATAAAGCCTACAATAGTTAGATAGTGGTGGTGTATTTGATACATATTTTATTTCACTTTGATCTTTAGAATTCTTCTTAGATTCCAAACCTGGCCCTATAACATCAGTGTAAAGGATTTGCTCCTTTTAACATTTATTATCAGCTTTACAAAGAGTTTCTAGGTTCGACCAATCTATAACTTTACTAATATCGGCAGAGTCACCTAGGCTTACTCTCCGTTAGAAAATTTCACCTTTTTTACCACTGCAAACCCTCCAAGGAATAGGATAAGAATCAAATACCTGAATACTAAACTGACCCAATTTATTACTAAATGCAGTTCTAATCTTTTCCAACGGTCCCTGTCCTTCAACGAATTTCGAATTAGCATCTTTATCACTAGCGATAAGCACCCGAAAAATTACAGACCAATATCTGCCATCGGTTTGCTGCAGAATTCTTGAACATATTCACAGTTCGAATTTATAACTTTCCCTGAGACGGAAAAGTTTTTGTCCACGAATCAGCATGGTTTTAGAAAGCATCGTTAGTGCGAAACTCACCTGGCCTTTTTCTCCTATGATATCCTGCGAACTATGGCTGAAGGACAACAGGCAGATTCCATATTCCTAGATTTTCGGAAAGTATTTCACACCATGCCCCACTGCAGACTGTTCGCGAAGGTACGAGCGTATGGAATAAGTCCCAGATACGCGAGCAGCTCGAAGACTTCTTGAGTGATAGAATCCAGAATGCTGCCGCGACGGCGAGTGTATTAGAGACAAGGTTACCGTCAGCAGTACCCCAGGGAAGTGTGAGAGGACCGCTGTTCTTCCCTACATATATAAATCATTTGGTGAGAAGCAGTCTGCGGTTTTTTGCTGACGATGTCGAGGTGTACGGCAAAGAGTCGAAATTGAGTGACTGTAGAAGGATACAAGATGACTTGCACAAACTTTCCAGTTGGTATGATGAATGGTAGCTAGTCGTAAACGTGCAAAAATGTAAGTTAATGAGCCGGCCGGTGAGGCCGAGCGGTTCTAGGCGCTACAGTCTGGAACAGCGCGACTGCTACGGCCGCAGGTTCTAATCCTGTCTCGGGCATGGATGTGTGTGATGTCCTTAGGTTAGTTAGGTTTAAGTAGTTCTAAGTTCTAGGGGACTGATGACCACAGCAGTTATGTCCCATAGTGCTCAGAGCCATTTGAACCAACTTAAATTGGAAGTAACACATAGAAAACGTTGTGGAGGAGGCTAGCAAAAGACTGCGTTTTATTGGCAGGACACTTAGAAAATGTAACAGATCTACTAAGGAGAATGCCTACACTACGCTTGTCCGCCCTCTTTAAGAATACTGCTGCGCGGTGTGGGATCATTACCAGATACGACTGACGGAGTACATCGAAAAAGTTCAAAGAAAGGCAGCACGTTTAG
Source organism: Schistocerca americana (assembly GCF_021461395.2). NCBI lineage: Eukaryota > Metazoa > Arthropoda > Insecta > Orthoptera > Acrididae > Schistocerca > Schistocerca americana. The sequence continues at coordinate 203,800,958 of NC_060127.1, forward strand.
TATTATCCCGAAATATGGGAGAGAGTGTCACAGAAATTATACAGGTTTTGGGCTGGACATTAATAAAACAAAGGCGTTTTTCTTTGCGACGGAATCTTCTCACGATATTCCAATCACCAACTTTCTCCTCCGAATGCGAGAATATTTTGTTGACACAGACCTACATAGGGAAAAACCATCACCACGATAAAATAAGGGAAATCAGAGGTCGTACGGAAAGATACAGGCGTTCTTTCTTTCCGCACGATATACGAGATTGGAATTGTAGGCACTTAAATGTGATTTGCAGAGTGTAGATGGGTGTTGTTGTGTCGTCTTCATCATCATCATTCATCCTCATTACGGTCGGAGGAAGGCAACGGCAAACCACCTCCATTAGGACCTTGCCTAGTACGGCGGTGCGGGTCTCCCGCATCGTTCCCCTACGCTCTGTAAAGAAGCATGGGACTTCATTTCCATTTTTATACGGAGGCATATAGACAGTCGATTTTCACTCGCTCTGTTTGCGAGTGGCACGTGGTCTAGTAGGGGTACAAGGTAAGTATCGCCACCATAGGGTGGCTTGCGGAGTATGTAGATGTAGATGTAGATGCAGATGTAGATGTAGATAGTGCTTCTGTTACAAACATTGCAGATTCATTATGTATCTTTGTGGTTTGAATGTTTTCTAAATTAAATTTGTAATTTAGTTTCCCTTATTGCGTCTCGTATAAGGAATGATTTAAGGGAGAATGCGTAAAGCTTCAAAATTCTTCGAGTAACTCTATTTTCAGGTTCGTGTACTGGACAAATCTAAATATCCAACTGGCCCTAAGTTTGTTAAAATTAGCTCATTCTACTGACCACATAGTGAAAATATCGGGGCATATATTGGTAGCTATTCGAAAAAATTGGTAAAAAAAACATTATGCACCGAGAATATTTTGTTGACACAGACCTACATAGGGAAAAACCATCACCACGATAAAATAAGGGAAATCAGAGGTCGTACGGAAAGATACAGGCGTTCTTTCTTTCCGCACGATATACGAGATTGGAATTGTAGGCACTTAAATGTGATTTGCAGAGTGTAGATGGGTGTTGTTGTGTCGTCTTCATCATCATCATTCATCCTCATTACGGTCGGAGGAAGGCAACGGCAAACCACCTCCATTAGGACCTTGCCTAGTACGGCGGTGCGGGTCTCCCGCATCGTTCCCCTACGCTCTGTAAAGAAGCATGGGACTTCATTTCCATTTTTATACGGAGGCATATAGACAGTCGATTTTCACTCGCTCTGTTTGCGAGTGGCACGTGGTCTAGTAGGGGTACAAGGTAAGTATCGCCACCATAGGGTGGCTTGCGGAGTATGTAGATGTAGATGTAGATGCAGATGTAGATGTAGATAGTGCTTCTGTTACAAACATTGCAGATTCATTATGTATCTTTGTGGTTTGAATGTTTTCTAAATTAAATTTGTAATTTAGTTTCCCTTATTGCGTCTCGTATAAGGAATGATTTAAGGGAGAATGCGTAAAGCTTCAAAATTCTTCGAGTAACTCTATTTTCAGGTTCGTGTACTGGACAAATCTAAATATCCAACTGGCCCTAAGTTTGTTAAAATTAGCTCATTCTACTGACCACATAGTGAAAATATCGGGGCATATATTGGTAGCTATTCGAAAAAATTGGTAAAAAAAACATTATGCACCGAGAATATTTTGTTGACACAGACCTACATAGGGAAAAACCATCACCACGATAAAATAAGGGAAATCAGAGGTCGTACGGAAAGATACAGGCGTTCTTTCTTTCCGCACGATATACGAGATTGGAATTGTAGGCACTTAAATGTGATTTGCAGAGTGTAGATGGGTGTTGTTGTGTCGTCTTCATCATCATCATTCATCCTCATTACGGTCGGAGGAAGGCAACGGCAAACCACCTCCATTAGGACCTTGCCTAGTACGGCGGTGCGGGTCTCCCGCATCGTTCCCCTACGCTCTGTAAAGAAGCATGGGACTTCATTTCCATTTTTATACGGAGGCATATAGACAGTCGATTTTCACTCGCTCTGTTTGCGAGTGGCACGTGGTCTAGTAGGGGTACAAGGTAAGTATCGCCACCATAGGGTGGCTTGCGGAGTATGTAGATGTAGATGTAGATGCAGATGTAGATGTAGATAGTGCTTCTGTTACAAACATTGCAGATTCATTATGTATCTTTGTGGTTTGAATGTTTTCTAAATTAAATTTGTAATTTAGTTTCCCTTATTGCGTCTCGTATAAGGAATGATTTAAGGGAGAATGCGTAAAGCTTCAAAATTCTTCGAGTAACTCTATTTTCAGGTTCGTGTACTGGACAAATCTAAATATCCAACTGGCCCTAAGTTTGTTAAAATTAGCTCATTCTACTGACCACATAGTGAAAATATCGGGGCATATATTGGTAGCTATTCGAAAAAATTGGTAAAAAAAACATTATGCACCGAGAATATTTTGTTGACACAGACCTACATAGGGAAAAACCATCACCACGATAAAATAAGGGAAATCAGAGGTCGTACGGAAAGATACAGGCGTTCTTTCTTTCCGCACGATATACGAGATTGGAATTGTAGGCACTTAAATGTGATTTGCAGAGTGTAGATGGGTGTTGTTGTGTCGTCTTCATCATCATCATTCATCCTCATTACGGTCGGAGGAAGGCAACGGCAAACCACCTCCATTAGGACCTTGCCTAGTACGGCGGTGCGGGTCTCCCGCATCGTTCCCCTACGCTCTGTAAAGAAGCATGGGACTTCATTTCCATTTTTATACGGAGGCATATAGACAGTCGATTTTCACTCGCTCTGTTTGCGAGTGGCACGTGGTCTAGTAGGGGTACAAGGTAAGTATCGCCACCATAGGGTGGCTTGCGGAGTATGTAGATGTAGATGTAGATGCAGATGTAGATGTAGATAGTGCTTCTGTTACAAACATTGCAGATTCATTATGTATCTTTGTGGTTTGAATGTTTTCTAAATTAAATTTGTAATTTAGTTTCCCTTATTGCGTCTCGTATAAGGAATGATTTAAGGGAGAATGCGTAAAGCTTCAAAATTCTTCGAGTAACTCTATTTTCAGGTTCGTGTACTGGACAAATCTAAATATCCAACTGGCCCTAAGTTTGTTAAAATTAGCTCATTCTACTGACCACATAGTGAAAATATCGGGGCATATATTGGTAGATATTCGAAAAAATTGGTAAAAAAAACATTATGCACTTTGGATTCAAGTAATAAAATCAGAAATTGAGAAAAAGTCTTAACTCACTGTTGTTTTACTGTACATAAATAGCTGTACAGTTAGTGTCACTTGGGACACCAAGCGCCATTCTGCGATGTAGGGCAATGTGACCCGCTTTTGTCTGTGGTGGTCAGAGTGACGCCAACGTGTCGTGGCGAACTGGTGGATGCTCGCAGGAAGCAGCTATTCTCGAGATACACAATAATTTTATCTTGGAACTCTCCTATTTGGTGCGTGTTTGCATAGAGAAACAACAATATCACAAATTTGAGTTTGCCTTGATGCAAAACACCTTGTTACTCGTTTATTTATTTATTTTCTCAAACTAGTTTCGGCGACAATTATCACCATCATCAGTGGATTTTTTTCATCTTATTTATTGTGTGTTACAGCATGTTTTTGAGAATTATTGTCGCTGTTTGCGCTTTTTTTAATTTTTATATACACTCAGCGAACATCATGTCATCTGCAAGTTCGTTGGATGGTATGTAGCTGATTCTATACACATAAAAAAAGCGCACAGAAAATATGTCGCAAACAGCGACAATAATTCTCAAAAACATGCTGTAACATTCAATAAATAAGATTTTAAAAAATGGTTCAGATGGCTCAGAGCACTATGGGACTTAACTTCTGAGGTCATCAGTCCCCTAGAACTTAGAACTACTTAAACTTAACCAACCTAAGGACATCACACACATCCACGCCCGAGGCAGGATTCGAACCTGCGACCGTAGCGGTCGCGCGGTTCCAGACTGTAGCGCCTAGAACCGCTCCGCCACTACAGCCGGCAATAAGATTAAAAAACGCACTGATGATGGTGATATTTGTCGCCGAAACTAGTTTGGGAAAATAAAGAAATAAACGAATAGCAAGGTGTTTTGCATCAAGGCGGACTCAATTTGTGATATTGTTGTTTCTCGAGATCCACACCTCACCAACTCCTGAAGTTGAAACGACCCCTTTGAACAATTATACAAGACTGTGCTTAAATTGACACACAATATTTTGTTAGCGCAACGCAATCTGACTTTCAAAATTCCCTACAAAAGAATGGCCCTGACTAACATTAAACTATACCTTTCACAAATCACTTACCTCACAAAAATCTTCGCTGCTCAAGCTACTGCAATACAGCGAGCGCCACTACTGCCAGCTAAATAAAAGATTCAAACTATGGAAGGCACTAACTACTGATAGGGATAGTTAGCAAATGAAAGATATTAATAGAGAACAAACAATGTATTTACCTTGATATCATCATATATAAATATAGCAGTTCATGACAAATTACAAAACTCCGCCATCTCTCTCCCCACATCCACCACTGCTGGCGGCTCACCTCCAACTGCGCAACGCTACGCGCTGTTCACAGCCAGCTGCCTAACACTACAATGGCGAGTATTACAACAATGCAAAGCAGCCACAGCCTGCACACAGCACAGCCAGTGATTTTCATACAGAGGTGGCGTTACCAATAAAAAAACCTAAACAGCCTACTTACAAGCCCCCATGCTCCCCACAAAAAATTTTACAAATTGGATTGGGCAGTGGCCAATACAGATTTGAAAAATTTTTTTCATAATTACAATAACAAAGAAATTAAATGCACACACTTATTGATACAATGTTGGTCAAAAGCTAAAATTGTCTCACAGTCCATAAAGACAGTCCTAATCGTACATAACAGGAGAATAGCAGTGTTTTTCTCAAAGTCTGAGCAGTAAAAGAAAATGCACACGGAAGTAGTGGATTTCCATGCAGTCATGAAGAAGTAGTGTTGTCCTTCCAATGGAAAGACAGTGCTGACTCTCGACATGCAGACAGGTAATGGGCCACAACAGAGCAAACCCACAGCAGAGTCAGTCGAAATTTTGAAGAGTATTGGTAGGTAGGTCATCACAGAGCAGACCCACTGTAGTCCTGGTAGAGATTACGGTATTGGTGGGCCACCAGAGGTGCAGACCCACTGCAGTCCTTGTAGAAATAATGGCATGGTGGGTCATCATAGATGCAGACCCACTGTAGTCCTTGTAGAGATAATGGTACTGGTGGGTCATCAAAGATGCAGACCCACTGTAGTCCTTGGAGAGATAGCCAGCAGCCATCTGTTGTGACTGTGCAGGTGCACAATCACCGTTGAAGAGTCTTGCGGATAATATAGCAAGTCCATAAACCACCACTTGTGCACTCACAAAGTTTTTGAAATTGTCCTTAGAACCAGCAATGCTGTTATCCAGTCCCTTGCTGAATCATTAACACACGTGCAAACACTATCAGTGCCTACGTCTCACATATTGTCCATATACTATGACCAACAGAAACGTGTGCAGTGAAGTGTAACTAACAAGTTAATAATATCATGAACTGGTGACAATTACAATTTTATAACATAAGAATACAATAACAAAGGTACAAAACACATCATTAAAAACATAATAATACAGATAACGTTTGTAGTAATAGGGGCTTTACAAAAGAATAGAAATAAACATATACATCAGTGTTACAGGAATTATGACATAAGTAAATACATAAAAGATCAGAATAACTTTTGAAACATCAACTTTACACATGAGCATTAAAACAAAACAGAATTAATAATGTCTAACATCTTTACAAAGTAAATAACATATTATTAACGCAAATTATATTTGAGGATAACAGTATTCCTCATCATAGTTCATGTAGCTGAGTATGAGAAAAATTCTACAACAAAAGTCTGATGAGGTAAACATATAAAGACAGGAAGAACATATATACACAAGGGTACCCAAACACATAGTGGGATAACACAAAAGGAAAGGACAGGGTTTGTTTCATTGCAGTATTTTGCAAACAAAACTTTCTTTGCTTCTTGGAGATCTCCCTTCATTCATCATTATTCCCAAAAGTCCTATCTAAGCCTGCCTTCTGTATTTCGTTCACATCCTCTGTCAAAAATAGTTTTTCTCTCTGCTTTCTGTATTCTGTTCACATCCTCTGTCAATAATAGTTTTTCTACACTGTACAGTATCCTTTTTATTTTTCCAGACCATTTTCTGATAGCTTCTCAATGCATTTCTTATAAATTTATAATAGTTAGTTTCTTATATAGTCTCCTCTTAAGCTAACTTAAATCTACTGAGCTCAGATACTAAACTAAGGGACGAGGCAATGCAGCACCACATAACAGATTAACACAAACAGCAATGCAAAAAAAATGGAAAATTGCAAAGCAAGCTACAGTAAATATAAATTACCAAGCAATGCAACATTACAACTAATATGAGCCAATGTACAGTAGCAAGAAAAATAAGTCAGTAGTAAAATTAGCTTAACAGAGTAACACAATTTAAAATTCAGTAGCACTATGCCTGGCAAACAGCAGCAGCAAATATAAAAAATATAAAAAATATAAAACTTATATCTATACATGACAAAGCTCAAGCAGAAAAAATATTACAGTAATAACAACAATGCAGATAAGGGAAATGTATATTCACATCTTAATATCTATGTAATTAAAGTGGTGCACCACAACAACTGATTGTAAAAAGAAATATTACCATGTACTTGAAAAGAAAATTATGTGTTACTGTTACTAGTTCCTTCTTATTGTTCTTTCCTTTCCAAGTGCTCCTTTTTTAAAGAATGTGGATCATAAAATAATTATTTAATAGATCTGTTGACAGAAAGTGTTCACATTAGCAAATGCATTTTATTTTATAAAAGCAATGCTGCAACACAGCTGGAAACCAGATATCAAGTGAAATAAGCAACTACGAAAAGCAAAGCATAAAAATATCATTCAATAGTCATGTGGCATTTCGTAAGTCAGTAGCTCTCAACTCTCATAGAAAGACACTTGTCATAATCAGGTGTGCAGATGTACGAATATTTCCCATCAATTCATAAGCATTGCAGTAATTAGTACAAAGTACGAGTAATCATATGCTTTCAGGTAATGAGCGTGTAATATTTGCAATGCTTTCTACAAAGGAATGTCAATAGCAAGGTTAATGGAAGTAATGAGGGTGTTGCATTTGCAATATTTTCTCTAAAGGAATGCCAATGGCGAGGATAAAGGCCTGCCTTTTTTCTTTTTTTTTCTACCTGTGCTTCCGGAAAGGCACACCCTAATGGCTTGTTCTCCAGGTGTTTGACACAGCTGCGTGCCCACGATGCATTACGTGCAGGTGGTCACTTAACTTTCTTACGGAAATATTTACTACACCAGTTTCCGCTACAGTGACAGTCTCACATAAAAATATTTCACAGGTCAAGAATTAGCGTTGCAAATCTGTAGAAAGAAAATCCTATGAATATAACGTTGTCCAAAAAATTTTCGCCGGCATTGTGATACATTCACGCATTTACACACATTTCATAACTCTTAAAGTACGATTCTTGGTTTCCAACATCCTTTTTCACAAGTCAAGAGTCCCTACCCACTATTCATTACTCCTTACCTTATTACACATATACGTATCCATCAACACTCGTCAATATTTCGTCATTATAAATATGAAGCATAATCAAATAACTCATATAGCCGCAGTCTATTAATCGTAAACATACCTCAGCAGCATAATACACATCGTCGTCGTAAAAATAACATCATAACACCTCAGTCAAATCTCAAAATCGTCGTAGCTTCCTCCAATAATTAAAAAAATTCTCTGCTCATGTCAAAGGTGTCATCTGCCTCAAACGTACTTTAAAAATCATGAATCCATACCAAATACATCATTCAAAGCTCTCATAGTATCACAATGGTTCCGAAAAAATATGAGCATTTCACAAAGTACAGACAAAATACAATTTCATAAGTGTGAAGTTATCCAACCTTGTAATTGCGTAAACATCTGTCACTGATGTAATAAAAAAAGTTTATCTCTCAGTTACATGATCAGATAGCTGTGTAATTTGTGTGTTAGAGAAATATGGTACCGATGTGTAAAGTTGTATAAGCAAATACCATATTAGCTAGGGTTCCTTGTGGTTGCCAAACACATGGTACACAAAGTAGGCGTATACCCCCCTGAGGATTAATGTAATTATACCCTCAGGTGTTACAGATTACAGCAATGGAATGAAATGTATCACGGAAAACTTTCTTTGTAATTCAAAAATCTTTAAAAATAAATGTTTTAAGTACAAAATTAATCACTCAAATACGTGTACTGTAGCGCTAAATGTGCGTCTTGTTGCAACATAATCTGTGTGGAAGTGTAGTAGTTATCGTCCTCCGAAAGCTAAGTTCTGCAGAAGTCAATGTACTTACCTCATAATACACAAAAGTGAAATGCTTTGCGTATAAATGTCTTAGTTATTACGCTTATTGCCGTGATGAGGAAAGTACTGTGCTGTAACGTATTGTTGTGCTATGGAAAAAGCAGTCTCATTGTAGCTATACCACAAAAGTTACTACTAAAACCTGTTTTACTTTCCAGAATAAAACAGAAAACTGTGCAGATATAAAACAGAAACACTGCAAAAGCAACATTGTAAATTGTCACTCATTAGTAGCGTCGTGATAAAATCGTGTCGCTGTCACATAAACTAACCACTGTGCCATCTGGTATCTCACTGAAAGTACTTTAAATCCAGAATATATTTTCAATTAGACCAAAATGTTGCATTAAAATCTCATTAGCAGTACTGGTAAATGTTCTAAGTATGTAAGCCTTATAGTCGTTCCATAATCGTGCAACTAACAAGCAAGAATGTACACACACAATAACACTGTGACGTCTGTTCACTATAACAATGCATTCGTCATTTCTGTTTAAGTAAGTTCTCTTGGTTCTTGATTGGATATTTAACTTCAAACATTGTTGTATGTTAACAGATTCTAAGTCTGACAATGCATATTAGTAATGTGAAGCGAAAAATTTTATGGCAAAGACTAAGTTAAAAAGCAGATTATCTTTCAATAAATCGTTTTACATGTGAAATGTGGTGTAAACCTTTACTCTTCCTAGTACGCAGAGTTTCAACTTCAACGCAATTATCATGTGGTATACGTTGGATTCTGTAAGGTCCATTGTAAACTAGAAAGAATTTGTGACTCAAGTGTTTCTTCTTATGTGACAATGAATGAGCTTTAATGAGAACTTTCTGACCAATATACAACTTCTTTGCATTTGCTTTACCGTGTAGTTTTCTCCTTTTGTCTGCTGCAGATTTTATATTTTTAAGAGCCAAATCAATTATGTCTTTGTGTCGAAGTTTACGTGTATTCGGGAAAGGTACAAGCTCTCTGATTCTGTTCGGTGGTTCTTCATTCTTCAGTACAAGAGTAGGTGGTAAAGCAGTGGAGTCGTGAGGCATTTCATTCAGCACGTTTTGAAATGAGTGTAAATATCTGTCCCAATGCTGATGCTTTCTGTGACAATAAAGTCTGCAAAGCTTATTGATTTCTTTCATAATCCGTTCAGACGGGTTGCAATGTGGTGAGTACAATGAAATAAAAACGGGTTGGATTTTATGGTTGCGAAGCATGCGTGACCAAACTGCAGATCTGAATTGCGGTCCATTATCTGAAATGACTTTACTAACGTGTCCAACTTCACGTAAGAAATTTTTAACAAAGGCGTTGGATACAGATCGTCCAGTGGCTTTACGTAACGGAGTGAAAGAAACAAATTTTGAAGTAAGTTCAACAGCGGCTAGAACGTACGAAAATCCATTAGATGTTCTGACAAGCGGTCCCAAGAGATCAACAGCAGCAAATTCTTTTAATTTAGAAGGAATGATAGGAAACAACGGAGCACGATGTGAGACAGTAGATGGTTTCGCCTTTTGACAAAGTTTACAAATAGACAAGACTCTTCGAATTCTCTTTTCCATATTGTTAAAATAACAAGTCGTTCGAAGAATATGATAACATTTTAGTGGACCAAAATGTGCGTAGCTGAAATGAATGTACCAAATGAGCTTATTAACAAAATCGTCAGGAATGCAAAGTACCCATAGCTTGTCATCAACAGTGCAGCGTTTGAAGAGTATGTTGTTTCTAACCAGGTAATAATGCCGAATCTGTGTGTGTGTCTTTTCATGCCATTTGCTCTTGATGTCTTTCCAAATCGGATCTTTATCTTGTTCATGAGCAATGTCCTTTAAAGATGTGGTGATGAAGTTTTCAAAGGCGACTTTCTGAATGTAAAGAATACTGAAATTTTTCTCAATGTTGCCTTCTGTGTTACTTTTCTCAAGCCCAGCCGGTGCGCGTGACAGTGCGTCCGCAACAATGTTCTCCTTGCCGGGAATGTAGACTATTGTGAAGCGGAATTCTTGCAGAAACAATGCCCAACGTTTTAACCTGTCATGATTTAATTTTGAAGACATAAGAAATTGTAATGCACGATGATCACTGTATACTTTTACGTGCTTACCAGAAAGAAAGAAACGGAATTTGTTAAATGCCCAAACGATTGCTAAAGCTTCTAATTCAGTAACGGAATAATTTTTTTCAGATTTTGTTAGCACTCGGCTAGCAAAAGCAATGGTTTTCTGAACAGTAATGTCATTTTCTATGGCTTCTTGAAATAAATGGGCACCAAGACCGACTTTAGAAGAATCCGTGCTAAGGCAGAAATCTTGTGATAAATCTGGATGAGCTAATATTGGCGCATGAAGTAACGCTTCTTTTAAAGAATCGAATTCCAACTGTGCTTGTTCGTCCCAGTTCCAAATAGTATTTTTTCCAGTGAGAGAACAAAGTTTTGGTGTAACAAGAATTTGCATATTCAGAAAACGACGGTAAAAATTTACGAGACCTAGAAAACTGCGGACTTGTCTTTTTGTGGATGGAACTGGAATGGCTCTGATTGCTTCTAACTTTTCAGGATCCGGCTGAATGCCTTTAGAAGAAATAATATGTCCCAAAAACTTCACCTTTGTCCGACCGAATTCAGACTTTTCCAAGTTAACTGTAATTCCAGATTCTGCAAAAATACGTAACAAACTGTTGAGGATGCGATTATGTTGTTCCCATGAAGCTTCTGCTATTAGAATATCGTCCACATATAAGGTGATGTGACGTTTTAAGAACTCAGGCAATATGGAATTTAGCCTGCGAATGAATGCTGCTGAAGAAATGTTCAAACCAAAGGGAAGTTTCCGAAACTGATAACAAACGCCGAAACAAAGGAAAGCTGTGTATTTTCTACATTCTGGATGAAGTTCGATCTGATAAAAGCTGGATCTGAGATCAATGGAAGACAACACTTTTACACCATTAAAATTTTGAAGAAGTTCTTCCAACGTTTGCGGCCTGTCTGTTTCAGGAATAATGATAGTATTGATTTGTCTCGAATCTAAGACAAGTCTGATCGATCCATTTTTCTTCTCAACAACATGTAATGGATTGTTGTATGAGCTTACTGCAGGCTCAATAATGCCCTCATCAAGCATAGATTGTACTTCTGTTCTAACACGGTCCCTATAATGCGCCGGAATTACGTATGGTCTAACACAAAATTTAGTATGCTCACGAACACGAAATTGGTATTGAAATCCCTTGATTGTTCCTGTTTTGTGAGTAAAAACTGTGGAATGTGCTTGTAAAATCTCAAAGAGGTCCTGCCTATCAGTGTCATTACAATTCTCAATTGTTTGAATTTTATTCTGAATTAACTTATTAGTTTCAAATATGCCGTCGACATCATCCCTGTCAGTACTTGCAGAGTGATTGTTAGTGTCAAGTTCCGTTGAAAATTCCGAACTGTTGTCTAACAGGAGGTAAAGCCGATTAATTTCTTCGTCATGGTTTGAGAGCCAATCTTCAAATTTCAAAGCTACTGACTTACCTTCTTTTTCTAAACTTATTTCAGCATCGTGAAAGCTTAAGATTGCTTTGTATTCATTCAAAAAGTCTACTCCCAGTATAATTTCCGTCGACAATAATGGAACAATAAGAAAGCTCATAGAGAAGCTGTGGCTTTGACAAAAGAATTCTAAGTTGGTTTGTTGGCGTACATCTACACTTTTTCCAAAGATTGCACCTTGTAATTTAATCTTACGTAACGGAAGTGTGGGACAATCGTTCGATTTGTTGCATTTGCTAAAGGCTGTTTCACTAATTACTGAAATGGGACTGCCAGAGTCAAGTACTGCCGTAAATTTTACATCATTTACTGTAATGTGAATCACAGGATATGCAATGTTATTATGTTTTATGTCGTGTTCCTGTAGTAAGATGTCCCTAATGTCTTCCATTTTTACGTAATTACTAGCTACGGCAGCTGCGTCGCCAGTTTCATAAGTATGTTTTGTGGCTGCCAGCGGTGTGAGTCATTGCCTATTGTCTCTTTGTTGGCGCGCGTCGTTATTGGGGTTTGGAGACCTAACTTCTACAAATTCACCGTGACGAGAGGGCCCTGCTCTGTTTGAATCCCGCCAGTTCTGATGCAATTCAGGTCTGTCGTTACGATCACATCGTCTGTCGTCATGTCGGTAGTTCCTGTAGTTTCTTTCTTGTCGGTTAAGTGGTGGAGAATTTCTCCCTGAATCGTAACTGCGCGCTGGACCGTTGCGTCTCAAGTTATTCTGTCTCCCGTAATAATAATTGTTTTGGTTCCCATATTGTCTGTTTCTCTGATTGTCTCTGTGATAGTCATTACCGCGGAGAGGTGATCTTTCCCTGTAATTATTACTACTCTGCCAACGGTTGTCATACGGGCGGTGTCTGTTTTGGTCACGATTTGTGTTGTGAGAATAGCCTTGTTGCGTCCAGTTATTATCGAGGAATTGTGACGGATGTGACCTATAATTGTTGTGTTCCTGTTTCCGCATTCCGCGATTGTCAGTGTCAATTTCCAATTCTTGTAACAGTCCCTGAAAAGCTTCAATGTCGTCTTTGCAACGTCCTGCCAAAATAATATGCCGTAAATGTTCAGGTAATTTCATTAAGCAAATGCGGATGAGTTCTGAGGGGCTGTATGGGTTTGACAGGTACTGATTCTTGTGCAACATGTCTTCAAAATATTTCACAAGACTGGAGAATTCAGATTGTTCGAAATGTTTCATCATTATGATACCATGTTTTACTCGGTCTTGTGTGGCTTGAGACCAATATGCTGAGAGGAAGGCATGGTAAAATTCTCCTTCACTGTGGCAATCGTGAATGACCGATCGCATTCTTACAGCTGGTTCATTCTCTAAGTAGCCACACATAAATTCTAATCTGTGCTCTAATGACCAGTTGGGAGGAAAACAATGAGAGAATTGATGGAGCCATGCTTGTGGATGAATGTCGTTGCCAGAATTCTTAAATGTTTTGAATTTACGTGTAGTAATGAACAGCTTATAGTCAAAATCGTCATGTCGGCGAGTCGCATATCGGTCATTGTTACGTTGTTTCGGCGGTTCCATTTCAAAATTCGGTGCACCTTGCCAATTTCTTTCATAACTTCCGAAGTGTCCTGTGTTATTATTTTGTGGTTGTTCCGTATTTCTAAGTCCCTCTTCCCGTATTGGAGCGCGAGTGGCCTCTGAAATACGTAATTCTTGCATTACCTGAGTCAGCTGATCTTGTACTTCCCGGATTTCTCTTTGGTGTTGCGTATTAATTTGATTCTGATTTTGTTTGAATTTCCTAATTTGTTCGCACTCTTCTGTGTCATTAAAGACTACCGGTTTTGTGTCGTTCAGATTATCATCTACCTTCGTAGATAAGTTAGTGAACTGATCCGAAAGTTCGGCTACTTTCTCCGATAGTGAACACATTTCCTCAATGTGTTTTTCTGAACCAAGTTTCAGAGTGTCCATTTGTGTTGAAATCGAATCTACTGTGTTCTTTAAGTTTTCCTGAGTTTTTGCAAGTTGCGTAACCGAATCGGTAGATGCAACTGAGTCAAATTTAGCTTGCAAGGTCTCATGATTTTCATGAACAATAATTTGCAGTTCTTTTATGGCTGCTTCGTGATTCTGTAATGCCTTTTCATGCCGCGAAAAAATAGGTTGAAAATGCTCACAAATTTGAGTTTTTACGTCATTACAGACTTTTTGACATTTCGATTCAATGTTATGTAACTCAGTAGTTAAATCTTCACGCGTTTGTTCAAGAGTTTGTTCCAATGAGTCTAACTTTTGAAGCTGTTGCTGTGTTTGTCTCTGATTTTGTTCCAGTGTGTCTAACTGTTGCTGTGTTTGTCTCTGATTTTGTTCCATTGTGTCTAACTTTTTAAGATTTTGTTCCACTGTGTCTAACGTTTTGAGATTTTGTTCCACTGTGTCTAACTGTTGCTGTGTTTGTCTCTGGTGTTGTTCCATTGTGTCTAACTTTTCAAGCTTTTGTCCCATTTGTTGCATTAATTGTAATAACAATGCACTGGTGTCTGAAACATGTTCCTCAGTGCTTTTCGGCAGTGAAGTTGCACCGGCAACATTCACATTTTGACAAGCGGAAAATGTGTCTTGACTCATTTGAGAAAACGGTGAGAACCCAAAACCTGAGTCTGCAGTATTTGCAATATTGTGTTCTGTCATTCCCGATTCCTGAGGCGAGCTGTTGCCGACCAATCGATCGATAACGCTTCCCTGTTCACTACCTGTTTCACTGTCTACACCATTGTTTGCCGCCCGCTCCATTTCCCTATGCGCAATTACCAAATTACTACTTTGAACATTAGTTAATTCATTACTCTGCGGCGCTAACACACTGCTTTCGTCTTCACTGTCATTTCTCAGTTTACTTTGGAGCCTAGTATTACGTTTTTCACACGCCATATTTTTCACAATATTTCACACGATAACACAGAAAAGCACAATTTGAAGAGCAAAATAAAATAACATAGCAATGGAAATAATGTCTACTTAATTGCCAGCGCAGCTGCGAAATACTTGGTGCAAATCTACATGCATGCCAGAACTGTTTTACTGTACAACAGTGAAAAACTACAACTACAAAGGAAATTCTCTCTATAATTACGCGCTAGCAATAAACAAAATCTACACTAATTACACAAACTACAAGAAAAAAAATCAGAAGATTCCAGTGAGGTATCCTCGGCTTAGGGTCGACATATGAAACGTCCCCTTTGAACAATTATACAAGACTGTGCTTAAACTGACACACAATATTTTGTTAGCGCAACGCAATCTGACTTTCAAAATTCCCTACAAAAGAATGGCCCTGACTAACATTAAACTATACCTTTCACAAATCACTTACCTCACAAAAATCTTCGCTGCTCAAGCTACTGCAATACAGCGAGCGCCACTACTGCCAGCTAAATAAAAGATTCAAACTATGGAAGGCACTAACTACTGATAGGGATAGTTAGCAAATGAAAGATATTAATAGAGAACAAACAATGTATTTACCTTGATATCATCATATATAAATATAGCAGTTCATGACAAATTACAAAACTCCGCCATCTCTCTCCCCACATCCACCACTGCTGGCGGCTCACCTCCAACTGCGCAACGCTACGCGCTGTTCACAGCCAGCTGCCTAACACTACAATGGCGAGTATTACAACAATGCAAAGCAGCCACAGACTGCACACAGCACAGCCAGTGATTTTCATACAGAGGTGGCGTTACCAATAAAAAAACCTAAACAGCCTACTTACAAAGTCATGATGAGAGAGTAGATACGACAAAAGGACTACTTCGGTAACTGAAAGGTTATCATGCTAAAGCGGATATGTAACAAAATGTACTTCCTAGGTTATTCAGAATAAACTCTATTCAAATAAGAAAACAAATACGCAAACACGCGACGCAATACTGACCCTACGACTTCTCATAGATGATAGGTTACGGAAAATCAAACCTACGTTTATAGCATTAGACTTAGAGAAAGCTTTTGGCTATGTTGACTGGAATACCCTCTTTCGAATTCTGAAGGTGGCAGGCGTAAAATACAGGGAGCGAAAGTCTATTTACAATTTGTACAGAAACCAGATGGCAGTTATCAGAGTCGAGGTGCATGAAAGGGAAGCAGTGGTTGGGAAGGGAGTGAGACAGGGTTGTGGCCTATCCCCCATGTTATTCAATCTGTATATTGTGCAAGCACTAACGGAAACAAAATAAAAATTTGTATTAGGAATTAAAGTTCAGGGAGAGGAAATAAAAAGTTTGAGGTTTGGCGATGACACTGTAATTCTGTCAGAGACAGCAAAGGACTTGCAGTTGAACGGAATAGACAGTGTCCTAAAATGAGAATATAAGATGATCGCCAACAAAACCAGAACGAGGATAATGGAATGTAGTCTAATTGAATCAGGTGATGCCGAGGGAATTAGATTGGGAAATGGAGAACTTAAAGTAGTAGCTGAGTTTCGCTTTTTGGGAAGCAAAATAACTGATGATGGTCGAAGTAGTGAGGATATAAAATGTAGACTGGCAACGACAAGAAAAGCGTATCTGAAGAGGAGAAATTTGTTAACATCGAGTATAGATTTAAATGTCAGGAAGTCGTTTCTGAAAGTATTTGTATGGAGTGTAGCCATGTATGGAAGTGGAACATGGACGACAAATAGTTTGGACAAGAAGAGAACAGAAGCATTAGAAATGTGGTGCTACAAAAGAATGCTGAAGACTGGATGGGTGGATCACATAACTAATGAGGAGGTACTGAATAGACCTGAGGAAAAGAGAAATTTGTGGCACAACCTGACCAGAAGAAGGGATCGGTTGGTAGGACACATTCTGAGGCATCAAGGGATCACCAATTTAATATTGCAGGCAAGCGTCGAGAGTAAAAATCGTAGAGGGAAACCAAGAGGTGAATACAGTAAGCAGATATAGAAGGATGTAAGTTGCAGTAGTTAATCGGAGATGAAGAGGCCTGCACAGGATAGAGTAGCATGGAGAACTGCATCAAACAAGCCTTTTGGACTGGAGACCACAACAACAACAACTCCACACTCACACTTGCTCACTGACTTAAGAAAGCAAGTTATCGCTTGGCACGAGCCAAAAATAACAAATAAACACCGACTTTTCTAAATAAATTTGCACTAAAATGTAAGGCGTATTTAGGCATAGGCGCACTAAGCAGCTGCCTAGGGCGGCAGAGATTTTAAAGGGTGGCGGATTTTAAGCGGTGGCTTATAAGTTGCTACTTTTTTTTTTTTAGCAAAATTCGATCCTTTTTCTAGCTACAGACGTAGACATTTATGGAAACAAAGGAAAAGAGTACACTTAATATCTTTCTTTTCAAATGTGTGAAGAGTTTATATCAATTCTGGTTGAATTGAAATTGAAGTAGATAGTTCCTGCGAAATATTATGGGTAGAGGTTATTCTTGACAATGGGACTAAACTGTTAATTAGATCGTTTTACCGAGCCCCCGACTCTGAAGATATAGGTGCTGAACAGTTCAAAGAAAACTTGAGTGTCATTTCAAATACCTAGCCTACTCATACAATTATAGTCGGTGGTGACTTCAATCTACCCTCGATACGCTGGAAAAATTATACGTTTAAAGCCGTCGGCAGGCATAAAACATCATCCGAAATTGTACTGAATGATTTCTCAAAAAACTTATTTTGAACAATTAGTTTATAAACCGACTCGAAGCGTAAATGGTTGCGAAAGCATACTTGGCCTCTTAGCAACAAATAATCCTGGACAGATAGGGAGTAACGTGACGAATACAGGGATTAGCGACCACAAGGCAGTTGCTGTTAGTCTGAATACCGTAACACCTATAACCATCAAAAAGAAGTATATCTATTTTTAAAAAATCTGATAAAAATACTCTTATCGCCGTTTTAAGAGACAGTCTTCACACCTTCCGATCTGATCATGCAAGCGTAGAAAAAATGTGGATTTCAAAAAGATTGGTTCAGATGGCTATGAGCACTATGGGACTTAACATCTATGGTCATCAGTCCCCTAGAACTTAGAACTACTTAAACCTAACCAGCCTAAGGACATCACACAACACCCAGTCATCACGAGGCAGAGAAAATCCCTGACCCCGCCGGGAATCAAAAAGATTGTATCGACGTCAACTGAGAGGTATATACCACATAAATTACTAAATGATGGTACTGATCTCCCACGGTACACAAAACCAGTCAAATCGCTGTTGCAGAAGCAACGAAAAAAGCATGCGAAATCTAAGAGAATGCAAAATCCCCAAGATTGGCAAGGTTTTGCAGAGGTTCGAATGATAGCGCGTACTTCAATGTGAGATGCTTTTCATAATTTCCACAACGAAATACTGTCTCGGAATCTGACGGAAATCCCAAAGAGATTCTGGTCATACATAAAGCACACCAGTGGCAAAGACGCAGTCAATACCTTCACTACGCGGTAACAACGGTGAAGTCATTGATGACAGTGCCAGTAAAACAGAGTTATTAAACACGGTTTTCTGAAACTCCTTCACCAAAGAAGACGAAGTAAATATTCCTGAATTCCAAACAAGAACAACTGCCAGGATGAGAAACATAGAAGTAGATCTCCTCTATGTAGCAAAACAGCTTAAATCACTTAATAAAGGCACGGCCTCCGGTCCAGACTGTATACCAGTCAGGTTCCTTTCAGAGTATACTGATACAATAGTTCTATATTTAGCAATTATATACAACCGCTCGCTCACAGAAAGATCCGTACCTAAAGACTACCGTACCTAAAGACTAGAAAATTGCTCAAGTCTCACCAATACCCAAAAAGGGAAGTAGGAGTAATCCGCTGAATTACAGGCCCATATCACTAACGTCGATTTGCAGTAGGGTTTTGGAACGTATATTGTATTCGAACATTACGAAGTACCTCGAAGAAAACGATTGTCACATAGTCAGCACGCTTTCGGAAAATGTCGTTCTTCTGAAACACTACTAGCTCTTTATACTCATGAAGCAATAAGTGCTATCGATAGACGATGTCAAATTGATTCCATACTTTTACATGTCCAGAAGGTTTTCGACACCGTTCCTCACAAGCGTCTTCTAACCAAACTGCGTGCCTACAGAGTATCGCCTCAGCTGTGCGACTGGATTCGAGATTTTCTGTCAGAAAGATCGCAGTTCGTAGTAATAGACGGAAAGTCATCAAGTAAAACAGAAGTAATATCCGGCGTTCCCCAAGGAAGTGTTATAGGCCCTCTATTGTCCGTGATCTATATTAACGACATAGGAGACAATCTGAGTAGCCGTCTTAGATTGCTTGCAGATGATGCTGTGATTTACCGTCTTGTAAAGTCATCAGATGATCAAAACGACTTGCAAAATGATTTAGATAAGATATCTGTATGATGCGAAAAGTGGCACTTGACCGTGAATAATGAAAAGTATGAAGTCATTCACAGGAGTACTAAAAGAAATCTGCTAAATTTCGATTATGCTATAAGTCACACAAATCTGAAGGGTGTAAATTCAACAGAATACTTAGGGATTACAGTTACAATTACCCTAAATTGTAACGATCACATAGATAATATTGTGGGTATAGCAAACGAAAGACTGCGATTCACTGGCAGAACACTTAGAAGGTGCAACAGGTCTACTAAAGAGACTGCTTACACCACGCATGTCCGCGCTATTCTGGAGTGTTGCTGTGCGGTGTGGGATCCGCATCAGGTGGGACTGACGGCTGACATCGAAAAAGTACAAAGAAGATCAGCTCGTTTTGTATTATCGCGAAATAGGGGAGATAGTGTCACAGACATGATACGTGAATTGGCGTGGCAATCATTAAAACAAAGGCGTTTTTCGTTGCGACGGGATCTTCTCATGAAATTTCAATCACCTGCTTTCTCCTCCGATTGCAAACACATTCTGCTGGCACCCACCTACATAGGGAGAAACGATCATCACGATAGAATACGAGAAACCAGGGCTCGCACAGAAAAATTTAAGTGCTCGTTTTTCCCGCGCGCCGTTCGAGAGTGGAACGATAGAGAGACAGCATGAAGGTGGTTCATTGAACCCTCTGGCAGGCACTTTATTATGAATAGCAGAGTAATCATTTAGATTTAGATGTAGGTGGTAGAAACGAAGGTGAAGTATATTTTAGATGATGGGAAGGAAACTAAATATTTTTCCTCTTCGTACGTCCATATTTAAATTGGATGAAGGAGGGACACAGCTTGTTTAATTTATATTAAAATGACTACTCCTCCAACTGTCCTTAAGATTTATATTTTCTTGGCTACTAGTTTCGACGTTGCGTCGACGCCATCTTCAGGCCAGTACACTTTGATGAAATCAATTGTGTGTGGCTCCGTACTGGTAGTCCGCGGTAACACGCGCTCCACATGTGCATCTTCTGGCGAAGATGATTGGTACGAAACTCATTGAAACGTTGCGACAACACGACGCCACTACTTGGCTGATAACACGAGAATAATTCATCAGTAAATATATATGTCCAATAACGCTCCAGAGGGAAATGTGGTTTCTTAAGTACTGCAGGGCTTTGGGGGCAAGTAAACAAAATAAAACAAAAAACCTTGCAGACAACAAACTGTACTAAAATATCAGATGTACTGTGGTAGAAATAAAGCGACATGAACAACAAAATGTGTTGTTAAGTTCAGTAAAGGTAAACAATCTACTGGTAACGGTGTACCATCAGCGAATCATGTGTGTGTGAAGGCAAAAGTCAGCAGTGCCCTCGAGACGTTATGACTTGTGTTCCCGCCCAGAGCCTAAAATGAGGCGCATGCTGCAGGGGTTTTGTCACAGCAAAGCAGTGCCTGGAGTTTACTCTCAGCTAGCAGTGGTATAGGTACTTTATCTGGAATGATGGGTGGCCTTACAGACAAGGAAGACCCGTTACTTCAATCTTCTTCTTCTCCTTTTCTTCGGTTTGACCATTTGTGGACCTTGTTAATTAGGATCAGCTTCATTTCTTCTGGTCTTTGTCATTGTCCAACGCTTTTTCACTCTCATATGTTACAACATCCTTATCTCTTACGTCCATGACGTTTCGTGCTGGGTGTAATTCTGTCCTGCAAAATGTTACAGGGCGAAGTTTTCAACTGAGTGTTACCCAGCTGGAAATCTAAGCATTCCCATTTCTTCCACATCCCTTTGTACCTCTTGGATTCAGCGTACTTTTGGTTCTCTTGTTCACAAGAAACTCTATTATCTGACGTTTTATTCCCCCGTGCTCCATTCTAAGTATGTGTCCGAAGGACAAGATCCTCCTTTTCCTGATGATGCCCGAAATCCTCTTTATATGTGTATACAGCGCTTGGTTCGCTCGCCTTCTAAACTGAGTGTCTCTCGTCCTCCTATGAGGAGCGTTCAGTAAGTAATGCAACATAGTTTTTTTGTGAAAGCAGGTTAGTTTTAGTCAGGATTCCAATACACCACTAATTACCCACTCTTCTGGCTACAAAACTTTATTTTCCAATGTAAATTCCGAACTAAGTGACAGTCTTACGCCACCATACCAGGAGGGTCTGTATGCCCGCATATACCGGTCGACTCGGAACCAACGTCTTCCTGCATCAGTAACCTCCCCATCATCTATGTATTGCTTCCCACGGAGAGCATCGTTCATGCGGCCAAACAGATGGAAGTCAGAAGGTGAGAGATCCGAGCTGTAATTTGGAACCCAGCGTGAACGAACCATGGAGTACCCCAACTGGTGGACGAGTGTGTTAGCACTACCAACAGAGACGTCCAGTTGAGCAGCGAGGTGTTGATTGTGACCCGTCTACCACCTCGAATGAGAGTGAGCGTGTACAGGCCGGAGTGGCCGAGCGGTTCTAGGCACTCTTCAGTCTGGAACCGCGTGACCGCTACGGTCGCAGGTTCGAATCGTGCCTCGGGCATGGATGTGTGTGATGTCCTTAGGTTAGTTAGGTTTAAGTAGTTCTAAGTTCTAGGGGACTGATGACCTCAGAAGTTAAGTCCCATAGTGCTCAGAGCCATTTGAACCATTTTAGGGTGAGCGTGTCCGCACGTTCCTATGCTACAGCTGTCACAGCTCTGCGCAGCCCTCCGGCACGTGGTAGGTCGGACTGGTTTGCGTCACCTCGTTGCGATGACGACAGCCGCGTCGCCCACCGACTCATCGTGCCTTTGTTCACTGCTAGATCTCCGTAGACATTTTGCAAGTGCCTATGAATATCTGCGATGCTCTGGTTTTCCACCAAAAGAAACTCAATGACAGCTCTCTGCTTGGACCGCAGCTCCTTTACAGACGCCAACTTGAAGTCTATGTATAGCCGATGAAGTTACAATAAAAATAGCCGGCCGAAGTGGCCGTGCGGTTAAAGGCGCTGCAGTCTGGAACCGCAAGACCGCTACGGCCGCAGGTTCGAATCCTGCCTCGGGCATGGATGTTTGTGATGTCCTTAGGTTAGTTAGGTTTAACTAGTTCTATGTTCTAGGGGACTAATGACCTCAGCAGTTGAGTCCCATAGTGCTCAGAGCCATTTGAACCATTTGAACAATAAAAATAGGAGAACCAACAGTAATTAACGTATACAAACCCCTAGCTCTCTCTTGGCCTCCACAGGTCATCCCAGTACCACAATACCTCGGACTTTTTAACAGCTATCATACCCAATGGAAGAATAGGGAAAGTGATGAAAATGGCGAAGCCATCGTAAACTGGGCAGAAGACAATAGCTTATATTTGCTGTTTCACGCAAAGGATAAAGAAACGTTCCTATCAGCAGCTTGGAGACAGGAGCGTAGTCCCGATCTGTGGGTTTGTGTTGTTTGGAGGAGGAGACCAAGACAGCGAGGTCATCGGTCTCTTCGGATGAGGGAATGAAGTCGGCAGTGCCCTTTCAAAGGAAACATCCCGGGATTTGCCTGGAGTGATTTAGGGAAATGACGCATGGGAAATCAGGATGGCTGGACGCGGGATTGAACCGTCGCTCTCCCGATCTATGCTTCGTAACAACTAATGAAAATAAATGACCTCTTCAAAGTTCGCGGTTGGTATTGCAAGACTTCCCACACAGCCAACATTGTACAATCTTAATTGAAATAGGGACAAATATACCACTCGTTTCATCCTTTCCACGACCCAGATGGAACTTCAGAAAAGCAAAGTGGGATGTATTTGCTACAAATCTGTCTTGGTCGGATCCCGCCAATAGCAAAAAACTTTAAGATGCTTGTTGGAAGTGTGATAAGTGCAGCAAAGAAAGGCATACGTAGGGGTACCGGAAGCAGTATATTGCAGGCTGGGATGAACAGTATGGTGAATTTCTAAAAAGCGGGCAGCCAGTAATAGCGGATAACATATTTCATAACCTCAATACAGCCGCACGAATTAGATGGACAGAGACTGTTGAGTCACTCAGTTATCGAGGAAGTTGGATCGAAACAAAGTCAAAGTAAGGAACAACACTCACATATCAGCTAACAGGGTTGCACCACATCTGCTGTTCACATCAGGAGCACCATGGGATAAAACTCATACAAGATCCATCAGACGCAGACTTGCATTCCTCAAAAAGAACACGAATGGACAATCTGACTTCTCAAGAACTTTCTCTATACTTGAAATTTCTGCTGCTCTTAAAACTCTAAAACCCGGAAAGGCACCGGGAAGTGCCATAATTTCTTCTGCAGTGTGAAGTACGCAAAAAGATGGCTGGCGGATTTCTTCTGCGACATTATGATATGTGGTTCAGTCCCACAGAAGATGGAGCTATCAAAAATCACGGCAATACTCAAACCCAGCAATACACCATACCAGCTTGAGAACTACCGCCCAATTATACTACTGAGCACTGTTTATAAGTTCCTTGAAAGAATTCCACACAATCGGATTAGTCCAGTAATCTTTCAGAACCTTCCTCTTGAGTAAGCTGGATTTCGTCCAGGACGGAGCTGCGCTGGTCAAATCTAACCGCAGCATATGAGACAGTTTGGAGGCATGGGCTGCTTTATAAATTATTGCAACTTGTCCCATGCAAACGGACAACAAAACTAACAACATGTTAACCGGAAGGACATTTACTGTTACTACAGAAAAAGACACTAGTTGCCCAAAAATATTGAATAATGGACTACCTATATATATCTGATATTCCCCCAACACAGTCCAGAAAGTTTGGCAACACAGACGACTGGGCAATAGCTACCCAACACAGAACCCTTGAAACAACTGAAGAAACCCTAACTTCAGATCTAGACGTCTTAGGCTACAATTTCCGTAAACTGAGGTTACAACCAAACTTAAATAAATCAGAAGTTGCATGTTTTCTGTGGTGTCACCACCAGACACCACACTTGCTAGGTGGTAGCCTTTAAATCGGCCGCGGTCCGTTAGTGTACGTCGGACCCGCGTGTCGCCACTATCAGTGATTGCAGACCGAGCACCGCCACACGGCAGGTCTAGTCTACAGAGACTCCCTAGCAATCGCCCCAGTTGTACACGACAATTTAGCATAGCCTTCAGCTATGTCATTTGCTACGACCTAGCAAGGCGCCACATTCAGTTACTATGAATGTATTCTGAACAGATAATATTGTGAATCATGTACCGTCAAGAGCGACGTTCATCATTAATGGATTAAAGTTAAGTATCAAACTAATTACGTCCGCTTTCTGAATTCAAATTCCTTGTCATGTTCCAGACCTCACGTCAGAATAGTTCTTCCCTCCTCACGCCAGCCTGCGTGAGCTAAAACGCGTGCATTTCGGCCTCCTCTAGTAACACGGTGTTGGCTCTACTGCCAACAAAAATTTTTTATATGTCCAGTAGATTGGAGTACAGAGCGCTCGATGTCTATTTTGAAGGAGATGAACTTCATCATAATATGCACTCTAAATACCCTGAGATCACGTTAAATAGGATACCTTCTTTTAAGGAGCACTTGACACGAACGTCTGCTGAGCTCAAAACCAGAAACAACAGTCCGTAGACTCCGCGGCTGACGTTGGGGACCGCCAGCAGACACTCTCCGGTATCAGCACTCAGTTCGGTGTGCTCAGCAGCAGAGTACTGTGCACCTGTCTCGCTTAATAGTCCACACGTAAAAAAGACAGACGTACAGCTTAACGAGGCCCTGCATATTGTTAGTGGGCCAATACGCTCTGCTCGCACATACCAGACAGAAGAGAGCGCTACAGTGTGACTACCAGAAGATCGCTGAAAACAACGACCTCCCAATAATGGACGACGTATTCCCTACGAACCGAAAAAGATTAAGATCGAGACGTACCTCTCTCGTCACAGCCAGGACTCTCAGGGAAACCGCATTCAATGAAATCGATGAACGGAGACGCTGCTGGAAACAAAACAGTTCCCCACAATGCCTGAAGCTGCCCTATACCCAGAAGAAACCCCTTGGATACGACCTGTCTCGGATAATTTGGACCACCTTTAACCGCATCCGAACGGGCCAAGAACGATATGGAGGCACTCTCTACAAGTGGCGGCAAATCTTCATCATCCCGTGACTGTGGTGAGCAGCGACAGACATTTGCTAGTGTCGTATCGACATGCCCCGCACGTGCCTGCAAGAATCCTATCGAAGATTTCCTCACAGCAACGAGTCATGTTATGAAATACATAAAAGACTTTGATGTGCGCCGGCCAGAGTGGCCGAGCGGTTCTAGGCGCTACAGTCTGGAACCGCGCGACCGCTACGGTCGCAGGTTCGAATCCTGCCTCGGGCATGGATGTGTGTCATGTTCTTAGGTTAGTTAGGTTTAAGTAGTTCTAAGTTCTAGGGGACTGATGACCTCAGCAGTTAAGTCCCATAGTGCTCAGAGCCATTTGAACTATTTTGAATCTTGATATCCATCTATAGTTGTTGTTATTTGTGTTATGCTGGAGAGCTGTGCTAAAATTTTGACGTGTAGTAGTTTTCTAATCTTTGTGTACGTATTGCCACACGATAAACAGATCGGCCCGGATACCAATAGCAACTTCATGAAACTATACGAGCTGAAGCAGATATGTTCCACGATGTCCCACTACAAATTCCGCGTTTCTTAAACCGAACTTGTCCGAGAAAAAAGTGTTGAATTACTTATTGAACGTCCCCCGTACTATGTATGTACCCCTCTTCTCATTAGTTTCGTGCTTCCTGCAGCGTGCAAGACTTCAGGGCCGAAAACTGTCTCAATTTTACAATCATCGAATGATCGAAATATTTTTCTTATCGTAGATGTGGATAGTTAGTTTGCATGCTGAATTTATTTTGGTTATACGTGCTCCCATTGCTTAAAACACACGTTGGACGGCCAAGGAGAAGATAGTTAAGGACGCCGCCGCAAGTTGTCTCCTTGAGGAAAAGCTGTAAACGGATAGAAAAGGTTGAAAAACGTTAGCCTCTAGAATCCAGGAAACTGGATATGCGACCTTCACGATGAAGATGTATTTACCTCTGTTTCTTCTGAAAGATTCATAGTGGCTCCCTTTTTTGACAAGCTGCAAATGTGAGCTGTAAATGTAGATTTGTTCAAGTTACCAGGTCTACTTTGTGTCTTGCCTCACAACTTCTACTTGTATGATCAGCGTAGAACTTTCGGTTTGAATTTCATGTGAGCTTGTATATCCCTGATTTACTGCGACTGTGACGAGCATTGGAAAGACTTACCACGGATTTATTTTTCTCCTTTTTCTTCAATTTACTCTGCTTGTTACTTGGATAGAGGGCCTGTGAATAGGATCACATTATGTTTTGGTTTAGCTTCTGTTGAAGACTAAATTCTGTTGGAATAAATGTTTTGCAGATTACTGACCTTTAAATTTGTGTTTTTGCTTTTACTCTGTTATGGACTTCGTCAATTTTTGAAGGGTTATCATAGGCACTGTTATAGGCAACTGTCTTAATTATAGCGATTTCATTCTGTTGATCATTGGGACTGATAGCAAATTTTGAATACCGTGTATAGAGTCTCTGAAATATGCTATTTAGTATTGGCTGGGATGGCACAGTAAGTTGTCAGTGTTGACACCCATGGTGGTAGATTTTCTGTAAAAACTAAATTGATTTTTATGGTTTCTGTGACAATCTGCTCCATGAAACACAGATATTCTTGAAGTGGGGTGGCTTCACGACATAGATAGCCACACCACAGGTGCAACCACAATGGAGAGGTACGTGTGGAGAGTTCAGACAAAACAAGTTGTTCTCGAAGAGGCACAGCAACGTTTTCAGTGGTAGCAGAACAGCAGTGTGGATGATTGACTGACCTGGTCTTGTAACTTTAGTCAACATGCACTTACCATATTGGTTCCGTAAACGGTTTAATTCTGCGGATAGGAGCATGGAATGTTAGATCCCTCAATCAGGTAGGTAAGTTACAGAGTTTAAAAAGGGTAATCGATAGGTTGAAGATAGACACAGCGGATATTAGTGAAGTTTGGTGGCAAGATGAACAGGACTTTTGATCAAGTGAGTACAGGGTTATAAATGCAAAATTAAATTGAGTTAATTCAGGAGTAGGCCAAATAATGAATAGGAAAATAGGAATGCGGGTAAACTACTATGAACAGCGTAGAGAACGTGTTATAGTACCAAAGATAGAGACGAATTCAGCACCCACTACAGTAGTAAAAATTTATATGCCACCCAACTATGAATACGATGAAGAGGTTGAAAGATTCAATGGACAGGTAAACGAAATTATTCTGATACTTTAGGGTGAGGAAAATTTACTTTATTGTGATGGATGATTGAAATTCTGTGGTAGGAAGGGACAGAAGAGGAAAAATATGAATTGACAGAAAGACGTGAAACAGGAAGCCCCATGGTAGAATTTTGCACGGAACACACTTTAATCATCGTCAACATTTAGTTTAAGAATCATGGAGGGGGGGGGGGGGGGAGAAGGCTGTATATATAACGGTAAGACGCATTTTAGAATCAAATTTTGAACTGTATGACATTCTCAGGGGCACATTTGGACTCTGACCACAATTTACTGGTTACGACATGTAGATTAAAACAAAAGAATTGGAAAAAAGTAAGAAATTAAGGATATGGGGCTTTGGGACGTTGAAAGAACCATGGATTGAGAGTTTCGAAGGAAGTACTAGGCAACGATCGTCTGAAACAGGAGAACGGACTAAGTAAAAGACAAACGAGTAGCTTTGACAGATGAAATAGAGAAGGCAGAGGGTGCTCGAATTGGTAAAAAGACAAAACGTACTAGAAATCCTTTGAAAACATAGGAGACACGGAATTTGATTTATAGAAGGAGAAAATATAAAAATGCAGCAGATGAAACAGGAGAAAGAGAACAGAAAAGCGCAAAAACGTGATTAACAAATAGGCTAAGCAGGAATGGCTTGAGAACAAATGTATATCTATAGAAAAAAATATGTATAATAAGGGCACAGAAAACCCGCGTGGAGTTGATAGTCTCCCATCGGGCGCCTCCCCAGGTGGCGGATAGGGGAATGCTCTCAAGATATGGAAGGTACCGGGGAAACAAAATACCCGGGGTGTACCCAAACTATCAACCGAAACCCACTAACGTCTGCCTGGTATCCAGCGGTTAGGGGTCAGCGTCTGTTCGCCTAGATGGTGCGGCTGCAGCAACCTTCTTGATCTCAACAATCAAGTCCTATTCCTCGTGATCTTTCCTCGGAAGGACCACCACCAAGTTAGTTTTCAACTTGAAAACCAAACATGATGATAACACAAGGAATGAATCCACTACCCCGGGCACCAGCCGCAAGGCTGGCTTTACCTGGTCATCGGATTCCGGGGGACCAGGAGCATCATGTTGCGCCTAAGGTTGAGAACCAGACGACGTCCAAATTATTACACACAAAACGAAGACACTTCATCGGTACACTTAATACTAATACTCTTTTCAAACTGGGCAAGATCAAACAACTTACAGACGTGCTGCAAAAATTCCAGATCAAAATCCTTGCAATCCAGGAAACACGATTTACGGACGAAAACCATTTTGATACAGACAACTACAGGATCCACAAAGGAAAACCAGCAGTTAAAACTAATGAGAAAGGACTCACGCAGTTTGGTACAGCATTTGCAGTCCACAAATCTATCAGCGACTGTGTCATTGACTTCCAGTCTGCCTCAGAACGTATATCAACGCTCTCCGTAAAATCGGCCAACAAAGCATATACCTTGATCAACGCACACGCACCCACAAATAACTATAACAAGAAGAACCGCTAGAAAGTGGATGACCTCTGGAATGACCTTGAAGAGACGGCAAACAAAATTGCCAAACACCATCTAATAATCTTGTTAGGCGACTTTAACGCACAATTAGGCAAAGAGAAAAAATACAGGAAAATCATCGGAATCCATACAGCTCACAAGAGAACTAACAAGAATGGGGAAAGATTGATAAGCTTTTGCGAAAATTTCGGCCTCGTAATTATGTCAACACAATTCAAAAAACCCAACAAGAAACTGTATACTTGGAAGTCGCCCAACACTATATTGGGTGAATTCCAGATAGACCATGTGGCCATCTCCAAGAGTAAAACAGCAGAAATTCTGAATGTGAAAACGAGAAGAGGATTTTTTTAATCAGACCACCATATTCTACAGATAAAGACCAGATTACAACCCAATAGAAAAAAGCCACAACTAAACAAAGTGCTGAGACCAGACCCCGAATACATAAAACTCAACAAGGAAAACATCTTACAGGAAATTGGCCAGAAAAACACCACAAACTGCATAGAACTCGTGGACGTCCTCAAATCCACGATGAAATTGGGTCAACCACCGAGAAAGAGAAAACACAGGTGGTGGAATATAATATGTGACCAAGCAATAGAAGAAAGGACCAATGCCTGGAAAAACTTCAACAGTCACAAAACATCAGAAAAATGGCAACAATTTCTAGTAATCTGAAAACAAACATCGAAAACTATTCGGAGGGAAAAAAGAAATTATGACAAACGGCGACTAGATGAGATAGAACAAGACTTTAAGAAGAACAACACCAGGAATTTTTATAAGACGTTTAAAGAACGTATTGCAGGATACCAGCCACCCAATCTTTGCTTCAAGAAACCGGATGGTTCACTAGAAACTAACACGAAGAATAACTG
Source organism: Schistocerca americana (assembly GCF_021461395.2). Taxonomy (NCBI): domain Eukaryota; kingdom Metazoa; phylum Arthropoda; class Insecta; order Orthoptera; family Acrididae; genus Schistocerca; species Schistocerca americana. The sequence goes on from NC_060127.1 coordinate 203,831,149, forward strand.
CCAAATCCTCGCAGACTATTTCAACAAACTTCTCAACTGCGAAAGACCTACAGAGGATATTCACTACCAGACGTCTACACCAAATCCTGACGCTAAACCGCCAACCATCAACGAAACAGTAGAAATTATCAAGACACTGAAAAACAACAGAGCCCCAGGAGAATTATTGCAGAACTATGGAAACTAAATGATGAAAGATTAACAGGAAAAATTCACAAAATCATATTAAACATTTGGGAAACAGAACTGATCCCTTCTGAATGGAAATGCGCACTCATCCATCCACTCCACAAAAAAGGGGACAAAACTGAACCAAATAATTACACGGGTATCTCACTCGTACCGGTCACATATAAAATCCTATCAAAAGTTCTCATGAATAGAGTAGAAGAACAAGCTGACCCACAAATAGGAGAATACCAGGCTGGTTTTCGCAAGGGACGATCATGCATAGAGCAGATCTGGAATCTGAAAATGATTCTCCAGATGAGAAACACCCGAAACACAGTGGTTGCTTTTGTAGATTTTAAAAAGGCCCACGACTCAATAGACAGAGTAGCGCTCTGTAAGACGCTGGAAGAATTCAGCATTGACAGAAAGACAAGAGCAATCATTCGGCAAGCATTAACTGACACAGTCTCCAAGGTTAAATTTATGGGGGATATCTCGGAACCATTTGAAATCCAAACTGGAGTGCGACAGGGTGACGGACTTTCACCATTACTCTTTAATATCATTCTTGAAAAAATTATCAGGACATGGGAAAAAGAAGTCAAAGGAATCCAAATTGGCATTAGAAAAGATAATAGATTCAATGTGAAGTGTTTAGCTTTTGCGGATGACCTTGCAATCCTCACAAATAATGGAAAAGAAGTCACTAACGTCATAGAGAAGTTACACGAAATTGCACAAAGAACTGGCCTGCAAATCACATATGAGAAAACCCAGTACATAGAAAGAGTGCCACAAGACAAATTGCCTATTGTGACAACCCATGCGAAAATAGTACAAGTACCACAATTTAAGTACCTGGGAGAAATCATCCAGCCATCAGGGATCAACCTAAAGGCCAATGAGGAAAGAATAAAAAAACTACAGAAAGCATATAAACTCACGTGGAACGATTATAACGAAAAGTTCAAAATGGCTCTGAGCGCTATGGGACTTAACATCTATGGTCATCAGTCCCCTAGAACTTAGAACTACTTAAACCTAACTAACCTAAGGACATCACACACATCGATGCCCGAGGCAGGATTCGAACCTGCGACCGTAGCAGTCACGCGGCTCCGGACTGAGCGCCTAGAACCGCTAGACCACCGCGGCCGGCATAACGAAAAGTCCATATCCATTAACGCAAAATTGAGGCACTACAACACTGTCGTACTGCCGGAGGCACTGTATGCATCTGAAACAACACAAATAGGTGGGCAAACTAAATTCAAAGAAATAGAGAAACAAGAAAGGAAAATTCTCAGGAAAATTTTTGGCCTGATACAAGAGCAAGGAATCTGGAAGAAGAGACCAACATCAGAATTATATAAATACACAGACAAGATTAATGATACAATAAGGAAAAGAAGAATGCAGTTCTATGGACAGATCCACAGGATGAATGAAAACAGAATTTCAAAGCGAATTCTCAAAGTCATCAACTCAGGCAGGGGAAAAACAAAATGGATAAAAGAAGTTGAAGAGGACCTCAGACAAGCACACATAACAGCACACGATGCAGAAAATAGAACTGAATTCAGGAACATCATCAAAAAACATAAATCTGACACCACAACACAGAAGAGACCAGGATGCAAATGGACAGCGGAGCGAAAGAAACAACACAGTGAACACATGAAGAAAATTTGGGCTCAGAAGAAACGTAAACAATCATCATAAAGGAATTTAAGTTCAAACGCTCTCTTAAATGGGAATAATCGAAAATAATAATAATAAGGGCACAGAAAGATATCGCCTACAGGATAGTTAAAGAGGCCTATGGGGAAAAGGGATGTAGATACGATATTGCAGTCCCTGTGTGTTTCTGAATTACGATGCAAAGTTCCTTTGGACATCCATGCATGTACAAAGGAACTTTGCATCGTAATTCGGAAACACACAGGGACTGCAATATCGTATTTATCCGCCGACACTGGGTCTGCGACTTTCAAGTAAAATGTCTCACCTTTTGAGGAAAATACATATGAATGCACGAGACACATGGCTGACCACGTATGGAAGTTTGGGTGTGGCCGTGAGTCATGCGCGGATAGCCTAATGGATTCCGAACCCCTTGGCGCGTAGCATTATGGCAGCGCTGGGATACTTCGAAATGGTTCAAATGGCTCTGAGCACTATGGGACTTAACATTTGAGGTCATCAGTCCCCTAGAACTTAGAACTACTTAAACCTAACTAACCTAAGGACATCACACACATCCATGCCCGAGGCAGGATTCGAACCTGCGACCGTAGCGGTCACGCGGTGCCAGACTGAAGCGCCTAGAACCGCACGGCCACACCGGCCTGCTGGGATACTTCGTCAGCGCTGGTATGTTACTGAAGATCAGATACATCTCTCTTACCCTCCCCAAGGACAAAGGTGGTCTCGGCCTAGTTAAGGTCCATTACAGGGCCATTGCCCTCTATGTTAGCTCACATTTATGTCTGCTGCGCCGTTGTCCTACAAGCCTCACGAGCTTGCTTCTGACGGCGCTACGACCTGCTTCACTAAGAGCGCCCGTGCCATTACAGGACATCCCAGCGCCCCTCTTTTATATAGGACGTTTCTATCTAGAACAAAGTTATTGCAGTGTAGCGCTCACGACACCACGAATGGCCACAACTCGACGCCTATATCACGACATGCTCTAAATGTGGTCAAACTAAAATATCCTGATGTACGGTGGCGCGTGGTGTGGAAGACTACACGATGCCATGCTCGATTCCGATGTTGTTTCCCAATGGTACGTAGTCGTTAATGGAAAGTTGGTGACACAAGAACGTCTCTACAATATCCACATGGCAGAATCTCCCAATTGTGTGGGTTGTAATACAGTAGATTCTGACGAGCACCGCCTCAGCTGTGGAGAGGCGGAACTGGTTTGGCACCTAGTGCGGCAGATGCCGGCTTATCTCTTGCGAGTTACGCCGGAGCATATATCTGCACGCAAGTTATTGTTTCCGGATGAGACATTTTACCCCAAGACTCGGACCAACTCCGGCACCTGGATACGTGGACAAGCGGTCCATTACCTCTATCGTGACGGACACAAGAATTTACTTGCATTCTGGCTCTATTTGCAGGAAAGACATCATGCTATTGCCGGGCATAACAGATATCGACAATGATTCGCAAACTATCTATGGAGTGCCTTTCACAACCCGCCGTGAATTTGGAATGCTCAAGGCAGTGGTAGATGTGCTGCAAACGATCATACACAGAACTATCTTTATCAGTGGGCGCAGTCGCTGGGAAGCGCAACTACGATGTTGTAGCTTTATTCTCATGTTATTTATGTTTACTATCTTCGATGGTGTCTTCATTCTGTTTTAGTTTTTCAGGCTTGATTAACTATCACTGTTCGCACATTGATATCTATACAAATAAATATAAAACAAAATAAAAAAACAATTTAAAAAATTCCTTCCACACCCTATTGGAAATACTCTCCCCCTTCTTCCTTTCATCGTGTTTTTGTGGATTGGCGCACACACGTTAGTCCCGTATTGTATAGTTTCTTCACATTTTAGATGGGGCGTGGTTACGTATTGTTAGGAAGGCAATGCCTGAAGAGGAAAGAGTTCATTTTTGTTTGGTAGGGACACAAATGGCGGTGCCCCGTAGGGATGATTATTATTTTGTTTTATTTCTTTTGTCAGAAAAAAATGGAAAAGTAAAAAAAAAAATGGTAAGGCGACCCCTTGCGATAAGCGGGAAATTCGGGTTCGAGTCCCGGTACGGCACAAATTTTCACTGCCGTCGTTCCATTCTACAGCTGGCGGTTGTCCACATTCGCAACTGCGAATACCTGTAATGTATATAAGAGAAACAGGTCTCAGACGGAAAACCAGTTGTACGCAAAGAAGGAAAAGATGAGAGGTGGGAGCGACGTACAGAAGGGCTACATTATACAAATGGAAAGGTGAGGTGGGACATATGATACTGTGATGCTGAGGCAATGAATGGCAATGATTGGCAACAGCAGGAAGTCTGTTAACATATAATGTAAATTTAGCTGTTAGGAAGTCTTTACTGAAGACATTTGTTTGGAGCGTTGGCTTCTGCGGATGTTAAACATGGACGTAAAACAGTTTCGACAAGAAGAGAATAGAAGTTTTTGAAATGTGGTGCTACAGGTCACTGCTGAAGATTAGATGGGTAGATCGCTTTACTAAATAGATGCTGAACAGAATTGGCGAAACAGAAAATTTGTAACACAACTTGACCAAAAGAAGGGATCGTTTGATACGAGACATTCTGAGATTTCAAGAGATCACAAATTTAATATTGGTGGGTAGCGAGTGGGGCTAAAATCGTAAAGAGAGACCAAGAAAGGAGTACCGTAAGTAATTCAAGTTGGTGTGGGTTTCAGTAGTTATTCAGAAGTGAAGAGGCTTGCAAGGGACAGAGTAGTGTTGAGTGCTGCATCAAACCAGTCTTCGGATTGAGGACAACAACAACAACAACATTATTTATTCTTGAAAAAGTAATGTATTGTACAGTAGCTTCACGCCTTTGTAAAAATAAAGTTTTAACAGAATGTAAGTTTGGTTTCCAGAAAGGTTTCTCAATGGAAAATGCTATATATACTTTCACTAATGAAATATGAAATGCTCTGAGTAACCGGAAGTCACCCGTTGGGACTTTTTGTGATCTCTCAAAGGCTTTTGATCGTGTAAATCATTGAATACTTTTAGATAAGCTCAAGTACTGTAGTATGAATGGGACAGCGCTCAAATGGTTTAAATCATACCTAACTGGAAGAGTGCAGAAAGTTGAAATAAATAGTTCACTTAATAAGCAAGAAATTGGTGATTTCTCAAACCGGGGAACAATCAAGAATGGGGTGCCGCAAGATTCAGTCTTGGGTCCTCTGCTGTTCTTAATATATATTAATGACTTGCCATTCTATATTCACGAAAATGTAAAGCTGCTACTTTTTGCCGATGATACAAGTATAGCTATCACACCCAACGGACAAGAATTAACTGGTGAAATTGTAAACGATGTTTTTCAGGAAATCATTAAGTGGTTCTCTGCAAACGGGCTCTCATTAAACTTCGACAAAACACAGTATATACAGTTCCACACAGTAAATGGAGTGACACCATTAATAAATATAGACTTCGATCAGAAATCGGTAGCTAAGGTAGAATATTCAAAATTTCTAGGTGTATGCATTGATGAGAGGTTGAACTGGAAAAAACACACTGAAGATCTGCAGAAACGTTTGAGTTCAGCTACGTATGCTATTAGGGTCATTACAAATTTTGGCGATACACATCTCAGTAAATTAGCTTACCACGCCTATTTTCATTCTCTGCTTTCGTATGGCATCATATTCTGAGGTAACTCATCATTGAGTAAAAGAGTGTTCATTGCACAAAAGCGTGTAATCAGAATAATTGCTGGAGCTCGTCCAAGATCATCCTGCAGACACTTGATTAAAGAGCTAGAGATTTTCACTGTAGCCTCACAATATATATATATTCACTTACGAAATTTGTTATTAACAATCCGAACGAATTCAAAAGTAATAGCAGTCTGCGTGGCTACAACACTAGGAAAAAGGATGATCTTCACTACTCATGGTTAAATCTAACTTTGGCTCAGAAAGGGGTAAATTATGCTGCCACAAAAGTCTTTGGTCACTTACCTAATGGCATCAAAATTCTGACATATAGCCATACAGCATTTAAAAGGAAATTAAAAGAATTTCTGAATGGCAACTCCTTCTACTCATTAGATGAATTTTTGGATATTGTAAGTGGGTAATTTAACCACCCCCACCCCCCTCAACAAAAAAAATTAAAAGTATTAAGTGTCATGTAATATTTTGTGTAATGTAAAATCTTGTATAGACACCTTTTATTAACCTGACACGTTCCACATCATTACGAAGTGTCGTATTCATGATCTATGGAACAAGTACTGATCTCATCCAATCTAATCCAAACAGATCTTACGATGTAGATAACATATGCAATATTCATTAGATCCTCACCCGCGAATTTAATATTATTATGTAATTTGCTGAGATCTGCTACTAACGCATCTATTTCACTGTAGGCAAAAGCCGCAATATCGCAAGAGGTTTAAAACTGAAGCATACAAACTTGAAAAATAAATGTGTAATATTTACACCCTCTGAATACGGTGCGAAAGCGGCAAAACAAATAGAATCGAGTAACTGGTTGCTATTGTTGCTCTTTCTCGTTTACATATGGTAGCATATACAATAAATAAAAAATTGTAACAAGAATGACGGAGAAATAGTATGGAAAAGTTTACACGATTATCCTCCGTTAACATTAACTTCAACAGCGACGTACGCCTAAGTGAAACTACAAAGTTAATATCTCTACAGTACCTTACCATGCATTCATAATATAATTATATTTACTTGATCTTCATACAAAAGCATTATAAGTATATGACAAATGAAAGACATAATTAAATATTATTTTGCTTTATTCACTAATTTACTTTGATCGTTGGCTCAGATACAAAACGAAAAATTCGTCCACGAACTTGGGGAGTTCACTGCCTGCTAGAGGTGATGGCGTGACGTTGCAGATTCCACGCCCCCGATAACCGCAACCGCTGGACTGACATCATCAACAATGTGGGACAAGTGACGCATCAGCAGAGTGTTCTAATAGCCGTACATTCGTAATTTCGCAGTCCTCGGTAGTATAGTGGTTAGTATCCCCGCCTGTCACGCGGGAGACCCGGGTTCGATTCCCGGCCGGGGAGAATATTTTTACTACGGATAAATTGGCGCAGAATTTAGAGCAAATGTTCCCCGGTATCCTAACCGATTGTTGGATAGCTACAGCTATCCTTAACTTTTTTCTAAATAATAAAATACAAAAAAATGTATGTCTAAGTTGTGGCAGTTTTTAACCGTGCATAATCATCTTCGACGTTCATGCTGAAATTCCGGCACGATAAATGGCCACATTTTAAAACATAACATAATTTTCTTGTATAAACAAGTACTGGGTTACTTATTTCTATATACCACTAGCTTATTTAACAACAATATCAAATCATCTCACGAAATTTACTGGTTCAGTTTATTATCTTGCCTTCGTACTTGTTTCTTGAGTCTACAGTATATCTTCTTTTTTTTTTTCGTCTTGGTCATCTCAGAATCACGTTAATGCTCGTCATCTTGGTTTCTTCTGGTATTTATCCTCCTCTAATATTTTTTCATTCTCATACTTTGGAATCTTCCTCGCTCTGCTGCCCACGATGTTTTGTCCTGGGTCTAATTCTGACCTGGAAATCTGACAGCCTGAATTTTTTATTTGAAAGTCATCCTGTTGTAAATCTCCGTTTCCTGTAGTCCTTTGTGTTCCAGGGCCCTTTGCACCTCAAGGATCCAGAGTACTTTGTTTCTCTTGTTCATAAGAAATACTACGGTTATCGCTGACAAGATTAAAAAGTCGAGATTCCGCCTGGAGTCATTTAAGCTTCTCCCAATACCATCAATTTATTTACAAACGTGCCAACTGTTAGACGCAATCTGGTTAAACATATCACCATGAGCGTAGGAGATAGTACTGAGTTAATAGAGAGAGAGAGAGAGAGAGAGAGAGAAAGAAAGAAAGAAAGAGCTAAGCTTCACATTCAGTTACTTATGCTTTAAAAATAAGGTTTATCAAAGAAATGGGAGTCTCACAATGGACAACAGTTTTTCGAGCATAATATCTAAAACATTAACGAACGATTCGAAAAACTGATTCTTCGGCCAATACTCAGAGATTAAGACAAAATTAGACTGGTATTACAGATATGTACTGATACAGTCATATAGCGGGATGGTACTGTAGACGAATTAACAGAAGCTACTGAGAAGTTGAATGCATTACACCCTAAAACCGAATTCACGTTAGAAATACAGTATCAGTTTCTTAGAGCTTTCCATATGCAAACCATCTGTTAAGCACAATTTCGCTATCTACCTGGAGCCGATCCGTTCAGACGACATCACTAATCAGACGTCAACGCATCCCCCACGATATGGGTGGGCGTTTCTCCAGTCTGTGATACACAGTCTACCCTTATATCAGGACGAGTACAATCATCAGCTTGATATAGTAAAAGTAGCTTTAGCAGACGGTTACCAAACAGAGGACGTCATTCACTTACATAAGAAATTAATTAATAAATGGACGAGCGGTATAGATGATAAACGCAAAAAAAAAACATTAGTTCTGTGGCTTTCCAGAGGAAAAGCTACTGATGTGATTAGTCTTTCTTTCCCTAAGAAGAAATCCAGAGCAGTTTTCAGTACTGACAATCAACTATGACATAAAGAAACAATAGTTCATAATTAATACTCAAAGTCAGGTATGTATAACTATATAATGTAGAAGGTGTTGTCTCTTCGAAATTCTTCAGAGGCCAAAAGGCAGATCTTCTGATGTCCACGTTAGGCAACGTTGTAACGTAGATAATAATGAAACAGCTTTTGGTTCTCATTTGCGGGAAAAACCGCAGACATAATGTAGGACGCATAGATCAACATGTTGATGCAAGTCATTGTATTCGTAAGGGACGCTATTTGGACACAGAAAGCCTAAATTTTTTTCTATTTTGAATGTATACCGGGATCAGTTACTAAACGAACAAGGCGATTTCCGTAACAAGGTTTTTCCGAAGTATTTTCTAATCTGATCTCTTTTATAATTTTTTTGCCTTTTCGTTTGTTGTGGTTCCTCTTTCTGACGACTCCCACTTTTATGGTAGCCGCGTCTGTTTACTGGCTGTTTGGTGTACACTTGCGACCGCCAGCTACTAGTTTGCTACCCGCATATCCCCTCATCTATCCTGCTTCTATTGTAAATCTAACTTATCTACACCACTAGTTAAATAACTTCTTACCCGTTTTTACTCTGAGAAAGCTTTCTCTTACAATGAGTTCGATACTGTGAAAATTATTAATTTTATATTTGCTATTTAAGAGTTACCAACTTTACACCATTACTAGTCAACTGTAGCCTTCAGTTAAAATTGTCAGAGTTCAGAATATTTACATTGCGACTGCCTCTCCTGACCCGTTCAGCTCACGAGATCATCTGATGATTACTCGGTAATGAGAAGAAACCGTTGATGATACAACTTATATCAACTGAGGCTGGAAAAAAAGGAGGGAGGTCGTAATACTGAATGCTTAGTACTTTCTTTAGACATTGTGTACTTTATGATGGAGTTGAATATGCGTTTTCTTTAAATGTTGTTGGGAGCTCTACCAAAACATTTCTGCAAAACGGCAACAGCTTTTAAACGTCGTTATAATTTTGAGGGATTGTCAAAAACATTAAATAACAAAGCACTTCTGATTCCATCACAAGGTAGTTTTATATGAAATATAAAGAAAATATTTTATATTTAAGAGTAAACACAAAATAAAATGTATCTATTAGTATGTAGTTGTCCTGGAAGAGTTGTAAAAGTGAAGAAATGAAATGAGATGAAGAGGCACTTTGGCTATTCAGATGCTCGGAAGTGAAGAGGTAATACTTTTCTTTCCTTTATCCATAGAGCAGCCCACTTAACAAGCGAACTCTCATGTTACTTGACGTAATATTATTTCTTGGTCAAAGAGGCTTGGTCTTCACAGGTTCGTCTCAGAAAATGGACACCCAAATAATGGAAATTTCCTCGGAATATTACAGCTCTTGAGCCACTATGTTCCAGTTCTTGTATAACACACCAGCATGGTCAGATACGGACAAGAAGCTGGAAAACGCGTAAAAGTTCATTATCTATAAAGTGATACTCAGAGTGAATTCATTTCTGGCTGTGCCCATCTTGTTAGGAGCGCCGTCTTGGAACAAAGAGCAAATGAGTAGTATTATGCAATTATTGTCGATGCAAGTCCTGACTGGAATCATTTTGGACAAACAAGATCCATCGTTGGTCATATTTACTACAATAAGAAAACTGGTAAACATGAAATGAATGGACGGCTTTTGGAATTCGCAGATTCCAATCAGTAAACAGGAGTTGCTATTGCAGATTTAATTCGATCAACATTTGTGGAACGCTCAGTTCCTATCAGCGAATGTAGCGGACGAAGCTACGATAGTGGAAGTAGTATGAGACGGTCTTACAAGGGAGCTTACGGACATTTTCTTACATAGAATTCTCTTGCAAAATTTTCTCAGTGCGCTTGTCGTAAACCTTAGGTGGACTACATGCAGCTGCCAGCTGCCATGAAGCATATCCTTTATTTGGGAGTGTTTCAACTTCTTTACGACCCGTCCATTTGCAGTCCACAACGAAGGGAAATTCTGAACTGCAGTACCAACTACAGCTCACCTGGAAAACACCGCCATTTTTGTTGAAACTCTCAGTGAGTTAAATCTGTCGGCTGAAACACGTTTTGTGGTACGGTGTGTTTTGGATTATGTGAGATCTTTCGAGTATTTGATTCTGTCAGTTGGTACCAGTTGACTACAGAACTTGCTCTTGTGCTGGGAGAACGTCTCTTCCTGACCCACAGTTTACTATTGTTTATACTCAGCTGAAGTGTTTGCGAAACGAATCCCAGTCTGATGTTCTCTTTCCATTAGGTTATCTCACGGTCACAACTTTCAAAAATTCCTCGCAGAGGTATAACGTGAGCATCGATTGGCGTTTAAGATGGTCGGTGGTACCGTTACATTGGGACTACGTGTGAAAGACTCTCTAACTCGTTCAACACGTTCTTCAGTCTCTCTTGGTTGTCCCATACTCTCCGCTTTGCAAAGACAGCCGGCGTCCTCAAACTTATGATACCATACGCGAATGTTATTGTCACATGGAGGATTACAATGGAACTTAATACGGAACCCATGTTGAACTGTAATAACCGATTCAGTCCTTGCTAACTGTAAAACTTTGCTACTAGCGCTTTCTAGCGGAGTTCATGGGGAAAAATTCATGGACATGCGCACAGGTACACAAACAAAACTGAATTCCTCTTTAATTTGATGTATTATTTATAATTGTAAATTGAATGTAATAAATGACAAAAAGCCTTGAAACTCCGATATTCATTTTGAAACACCCGGTATATTACCCATTGCAAGATTCATTGCGGTTTACAAGTGAGCGCGCTCATATACGTTTACTGAAATGCGTGGGCACGCCAGAGAACGAGTGGGGACAGAACACTCCCTATCGCGACTTTACTGGGACCAGACGAAATGGTTCAAAATGGCTCTGACCACTATGGGACTTGACATCTGAGGTCATCAGTCCCCTAGAACTTAGAACAACTTAAACCTAACTAACCTAAGGAAATCACACACATCCATCCCTGAGGCAGGATTCAACCTGCGACAGCAGCGGTCGCGCGGTTCCAGACTGAAGCGCCTAGAACCGCTCGGCCACATCGGCCGGCTGGGACCAGACGTTTCGTCAATGTACGAATCATTATAATACTTAGCTTTTCATTTTAAAATGAATGTAGATCAATCAATTTAAAAAATAAAATCAAGTGGTGTGTACGCACATTTTACAACAATTCATAACTGAGAAGCAACTGGCACAGTTTTCTCTCTTGCCGCGATCGAGCTATCAACCAATTCCCTAGCTGTGGTTGTCTTGGGCTCCTCATAACTATCTTCATCAGTGTAACTACTATTCATATCACTATTTATCACAATTCTTTCAATCTCCTACTGTATGAAAGAGTCATGGCGCTGGTATTCTTTAGCGATACACGCACATCAAGAAAAGAACTCCTGAAGATGGACGTTGGCTGTGGATATTGTATCACAGACACAGTCCCTTTGACTGTTCAGAGATGTCACTAAACCCGCCCAAAGATGTAAACAAGCATGCATGAGCAGCACCTATTAGACTGAGGGGGTCCGACAGCCATTCAGTTCCAGTCATTCCACAAGGAAAGAAGTACAAGACTCATGTTGTCTGTAGTTCAACCATGCATAGACCATCAATACCGCGGTTCGATCGCGTCCGCATTGTTACTTTGTGCCAGGAAGGGCTCTCAACAAGGGAAGTGTCCAGGCTTCTTGGAGTGAACCAAAGCGATGTTGTTCAGACATGGAGGAGATACAGAGAGACAGGAACTGTCGATGACATGCCTCGCTCAGGCCGCTCAAGGGCTACTACTACAGTGGATGAGCGCTACCTACGGATTATGAGTCGGAGGAACCCTGACAGCAACTTCATCATTTTGAATAATGCTTTTCGTGCAGCCACAGGTCGTCGTGTTACAACTCAAACTATGCGCAATAGGCTGCATGATGCGAAACTTCATTCCCGACGTCCATGGTGGGGTCTACCTTTGCAACCACGACACCAGGCAGAGCGGTACAGATGGGCTCAACAACATGCCGAATGGACCGGTCATGTTCTCTTCACCGATGAGTGTCGCAGATGCCTTCAACGAGACAATAGTCGGAGACGGTGTTTGGTGGCAACCCGGTCAGGCTGAACGCCTTAGACACACTGTCCAGCGAGTGCAGCAAGGTCGATGTTACCTGCTGTTTTGGGGTGGCATTATGTACGGTCTACGTACGCCGCTGGAGGTCATGGAAGGCGCCGTAATAGCTGTACGATACGTGAAAGCCATTCTCCGACCGATAGTGCAACCATATCGGCAGCATATTGGCCAGGCATTCGTCTTCATGGACGACAATTCGCGCCCCCATCGTGCACATCTTGTGAATGACTTCCTTCGAGATAACGACATCTCTCGACTAGAGTGGCCAGCATGTTCTCCTGGCCTGGACCCTATCGAACATACCTGGGATGGATTGAAAAGAGCTGTTTATGGACGACGTGACCCACCAACCACTCTGAGGGATCTACTCCGTGTGGTGTGACCGCCAGACACCACACTTGCTAGGTGGTAGCCTTTAAATCGGCCGCGGTCCGCTAGTATACGTCAGACCCGCGTGTCGCCACTGTCAGTGATTGCAGACCGAGCGCCGCCACACGGCAGGTCTAGAGAGACGTCCTAGCACTCGCCCCAGTTGTACAGCCGACGTTGCTAGGAATGGTTCACTGACAAATACGCTCTCATTTGCCGAGACGATAGTTAGCATAGCCTTCAGCTACGTCATTTGCTACGACCTAGCAAGGCGCCATTACCAGTTTATATTGAGATTGTTATTAATGTATCAACAAGAGCGATGTTCTCCAATTATGGATTAAAGTTAAGTATTCCAGCAGCAACGTACCTTATTGGCTATATTACATTGTTCTGTTCCAGACCTCACGCCAGTTTGCGTGAGCTTAAACGCGACTTGGCTGTCTTGCCAAGTCACAACACTCCGAATCGCCGCTGTGGAGTGGGGCAATCTGAACCAACAGTGCCTTGATGAAATTGTGGATAATATGCCACGACGAATACAGGCATGCATCAATGCAAGACGATGTGCTACTGGGTATTAGGGGTACCGGTGTGTACAGCAATCTGGACCACCACCTCTGAAGGTCTCGCTGTATGGTGGTACAACATGCAATGTATAGTTTTCATCAGCAATAAAAAGGGCGGAAATATTTTTATGTTGCTCTCTATTCCAATTTTCTGTACAGGTTCCGGAAATCTCGGAATCGAGGTGATGCAAAACTTTTTTTGATGTGTGTATGTAACCCTTTGCACACTCATTCGTGATTCATTCGTTTGTGTGTTAGTTCTTTCAAAGCTGTAGCGGGAAAATTTGAAGACATGGTTTATGACTTCTTTTTATTTTACTACGTTCCAAATGACTCTGATTGTAACATAACATTATACAACGTGAATAAAATTAAACGTTTTTATTATTAAAGTAATGTCCAGTAATATTGGTATGAAAGAAACTGCGTTTTCTAATTACGGTGCTGGAAGGACTTCATTGCACAACGAGTGTGAAATTTAGAGCACGTTCTTAGCAACGGCTCATCACGCAAGTGTGCTACAAACTGTTTTCTTTCTACGAAATTATTATCATTAAATTAAAAAAAAATTGGAAATAAATAAATGTAGTTCCAGTTTGTAACCAACGCAGTCTATTCTAATTCTGATTGAAAATGTGTATGGAAATCAGAAATGTGATTGCAGAAAATGTACTCGAAAAAAAATTACGTATTGGAGACAGGCAGTTTAAGTTTCTGTGGCAGTCCTGTAATTATGAAAACTGTCTTTCCGCTCTTTCGTAGGAAAACAATGCTAATTGTTTTAATAGCCAAAACTAAGTAAACAGATATTACAGAAGACATTCTTTGACTAATTATAACACACTAATTCCAGTAGTTCGTTGTTTCCATGGTAAAAATAACAGCTGGAACAAAAGTATCCAAAATCTCAGTGATGAGCACCGTATTTTGCAGACACTGTGTTACTGATAACTAATGTTTATGTTCATGCCCTCTACGACATCAGAAAATTAGCAACAGTTACTCTCATACGCCTTTATATAAACTTTCTGCTCTGCGCCAAAACACTTGGCGTGATTTCTTCGGAGGCATATGCCTTCCAAACACTTATCAGACACTTGTCACCAAAGGAATACAGTATAAGTATAGAGGCTGTGTGGCACGTTATTTAGCGCAGCCTGCTGTGCCATGTTGTACCGTTATGCACTATATTTAGGACGTCATTCTGTGGTTGTTTTAGAAGCCAAATACACTGAAGCGCCAAAGAAACTGGTACAGGCATGCGTATTCAAATACAGAGACAAGTAAACAGGCTGAATATGGCGCTGCGGTCGGCAACGGCGACTATTGTCTGGCGCTGTTGTTTCATCGGTTACTGCTGCTACAATGGCAGCTTATCAAGACTTCAGTGAGTTAAAGCGTAGTGTTACAGTCGGCGCGCGAGAGATGGGACACAGCATCTACGAGGTAGTGATGAAGTGGGGATTTGTCCGTGCGACCATTTCACGACTGTATCGCGGATAGCAGAAACCCGGCCGGAGAAAGCTCCTCCAAGATAGGGACCAACGACGACTGAAGTGAATCGTTCAGCGTGACAGAAGTGCAACACTTCCGCAAATTGCTGCAGATTTCAGTCCTGGGCAATCAACATGTGTCAGTGTGCAAAGCATTCAACGAAACATCATCGCTATCAGCTTTCGAAGCCGAAGACCAACTCGTATACCCTTGATGACTGCACCCTTGATGACTGCACGACACAAAGCTTTACGCTTCGCCTGGACCCGTCAACGCCGACACTGGACTATTGATGAGTGGAAACATGTTTTCTGGTAGGACGAGTCTCGTTTCAAATTGTATCGAGCAGATGGACCAGTACGGATATAGAGACAACCTCATGTATCCATGGACCCCACATGTCAGCAGGGGAGTAGGGGAGTGTTCAAGTTGATGGAGGCTCTGTAATGGTGTGAGGCGTGAACAGTTGGAGTGATATCGGACCCATGATACGACTAGATACGACCTTGACAGGTTACACGTACGTAAGCATCCTGTCTGATCACCTGCATCCATACATGTCCATTGTGCACTACGACGGGAATGGGCAATTCCAGCAGGATAATGCGACACTCCACACGTTCAGAATTGCTAGAGGGTGGCTCCAACAACACTCTTCTGAGATTTAACAGTTCCGCTGGCCACCAACTCCCCAGACATGAACATTACTGAGCACATCTGGGATGGCTTGGAACGTGCTGTTCAGAAGAGATGTGTACCCCCTTGTACTCTTACGGATTGGTGGACAGCCCTGCAGGATTCATGCTGTTAATTCCCTGCAGCACTACTTCAGACATTAATCGAGTCCATGTCACGTCATGTTGCGCCACTTCTGCATGTTCACGGGGGCCCTACACCATATTAGGCAGGTGTACCAGTATCTTTGGCTCTTCAGTGTAGTACGTTTGCGAACTTGTAAGATAAGCTATTGCCGAATTTACTTTCGAAATCATGCCTAAGCATTGCGTAGTGTATAACTGCGCGCATAAAAACAATAAAACGGCGAATTGTCTTATTTCAAGTGAGTGCTGTTTAAAAATACAAATATTATCTGTTAGTGTTTTTTCTGCATCTGTATCATACACTAGCACAGAAAGAAGTTTCACGTGTTTAACGTTAAATGAACATGGCCAAAAATGGTTCAAATGGCTCTGAGCACTATGGGACTTAACTGCTGAGGTAGGACTTAGAACTACTTAAACCTAACTAACCTACGGACATCACACACATCCATGCCCGAGGCAGGATTCGAACCTGCGACCGTAGCGGTCGCGCGGTTCCGGACTGAAGCGTCTAGAACCCCTCGGCCACTCCGGCCGGCAATGAACATGTGATTTTAGTGCTGTACACAAGGTTTCATAATTTCCTTACGCACTATCGTGTACCATGCCCGTCGGCTGTGACTTGCAAAAGCATGGCGGAAGGTTGTTCAGTCTGCTTTACACTGGTCGCAGTGTTGCCTCTCTACCGTATTCTGTCTCTTTGCTTGTGACAGTCTCTTTAGTTTCCTTGAATGTTTAGCGGCTCTGTAATACAGGGTACCGCTGTGTCCAACACGCAACCGGACATTGTGCTGTCAGTAGTGGCTCTGTGATACACATGTACATACTACAGCGCTCTCTGATTCAACCTATTGCGCCTTAAACAAACGTTAATTCGCTCGAATTCCGCCGGCAGTATCTGATGCAACATATAGTAGTGTAGACTGCATTTCAGAACGTATGTTTGCACCCAGAGTCTTTATTAGCAAGTTCCAACATATGGTAGGTACGATAGGCAATTACATCTCTATCATTAAAACTTTCAAGTCCAGGTACACTTTACGTTCCTCTGCATTACCTCCCTTTCCTGTTGCAGTCGCGTATGGTTCGCGGGAACAACGACTGCCGGAAAGCCGCCGTGCGCGCTCCAATCTCTTTAATTTTACATTCGTGATCTCCTCGGGAGGTATAAGTAGGGGGAAGCAATATATTCGATACCTCATCCAGAAACGCACCCTCTCGAAACCTGGCGAGCAAACTACACCGCGATGCAGAGCGCCTCTCTTGCAGAGTCGCCACTTGAGTAGGCTAAACATCTCCGTAACGCTGTCACGCTTACCAAATAACCCTGTGACGAAACGAGCCGCTCTTCTTTGGATCTTGTCTATCTCCTCCGTCAACCCGGTCTGGTACGGATCCCACACTGATAATAATACTGAAGCATAGGTCGGACGAGTGTTTTGTAAGCCTTTGTTGATGGACTACATTTTCTAAGGACTCTCCCAATGAATCTCAACCTGACACCCACCTTACCAACAATTAATTTTATATGATCATTCCACTTCAAATCGTTCCGCACGCATACTCCCAGATATTTTACAGAAGTAACTGCTACCAGTGTTTGTTCCGCTATCATATAATCATACAATAAAGGATCCTTCTTTCTATGTATTCGCAATACATTACATTTGTCTAGGTTAAGGGTCAGTTGCCACTCCCTGCACCAAGTGCCTATCCGCTGCAGATCTTCCTGCATTTCGCTGCAATTTTCTAATGCTGCAACTTCTCTGCATACTACAGCATCATCCGCGAAAAGCCGCACGGAACTTCCGACACTATCTACTAGGTCATTTATATATATTGTGAAAAGTAATGGTCCCATAACACTCCCCTGTGGCACGCCAGAGGTTACTTTAACGTCTGTAGACGTCTCTCCATTGAGAACAACATGCTGTGTTCTGTTTGCTAAAAACTCTTCAATCCAGCCACATAGCTAGTCTGATATTCCGTATGCTCTTACTTCGTTTTATCAGGCGACAATGTGGAACTGAATCGAGCGCCTTCCGGAAGTCAAGGAAAGTGGCATCTATCTGGGAGCCTGTATCTAATATTTTCTGGGTCTCACGAACAAATAAAGCGAGTCGGGTCTCACACGGTCGCTGTTTCCGGAATCCATGTTGATTCCTACAGAGTAGATTCTGGGTTTCCAGAAACGACATGATACGCGAGGAAAAAACATGTTCTAAAATTCTACATCAGATCGATGTCAGAGATATGGGCCTATAGTTTTGCGCATCTGCTCGACGACCCTTCTTGAAAACTGGAACTACCTGTGCTCTTTTCCAATCATCTGGAACCTTCCGTTCCTCTAGAGACTTGCGGTACACGGCTGTTAGAAGGGGGCAAGTTCTTTCGCGTACTCTGTGTAGAATCGAATTGGTATCCTGTCAGGTCCAGTGGACTTTCCTCTGTGTAAATCATGTCAAGCCTTCTTTAAAATAACAACAAAATAAGACTGTAACATTTGGAGAGGAGGCTACGACCCGCCGCGTGTCCAGTACTGGTTCTCAGCAGCACTGGCTTTCGCTGACTACGTGGGCGCCCTCTGTCGTGGCAACGAAACAGGAATGGCTCACATGACTCAGGTGCAAGGCAGCTCCTGGTACAACCGGAACAGAATTCACGCGTAGCTGCGCGGATAACCAAGAACATCGCAATGTCGTCGCCGTCTCTAGCTACCGTACAGAAAGTCGACTGCGCTCCTACAGTCGCCAGGATACTTTGTACTCGGGCGACTACAGCAACAATTTGTCCAGAACGGTCAATATCAATGGCTTAAACAATAGCCGCTATTGCTAAATGGCTTAACCGGTGTACGATACATAGATTCAGTTCCAGAATGCCTATCTAATGGCTTGCACGGGAACAAATATTTGATTTTCACTATTTAATACGATTACTGACCGAATTTAAACATTTAAAATACAGTCATAATCTACTCATTACGAGGTATAAACTTACATTAAAGGTACAAAACACGACAACTCAGGTACTAAGGTTAGGAAGTATCTCTACGAGCTACGTTCAAGAAGTCTTTCGTCAGTCTTGGAGGTGATTACACGTGTTTCCTTACTAGCGGCGATTATGGATTTCTTTTAAAAATGGATGTTACCATTAAATTTTAAAATGTGACTTGTAAGTACTGCATCTCTTTCCAGTCAGTACAAACTTTAATTTTATTAATATATTATATAGCTAATATGTTTTAGAACAGTTAATTTAATTCTGAAGACGACGCTCTTAGTAGCGTCGAAATCTGGTCAATTTTGACTTAATATTTGGACCGAGGGCTTATTTGTTCTAATATAATTAAATTTTACTATAAAAATAGAATAAAACGTAAAAAAACTTGTAAATGTTGACTGTTGATTTTGGTGAGTCTGTTAGAAGTAAAACAATGGTTTACGAATGGTACAAGCGTTTCCAAGATGACCCTAAAGACGTTAAGATGACGAAGGTTCTGAACGCCCCCGGCACATCAGCAACCGATGAAAACGTGGAAAAAGTGAAATGAATGATCATGAACGATCGCTGAATCACAATCAAAATAGTTGTTGATGATACTGTTGTATCAACTGGCTCATGCCATGCAAGATTTTCGGATGTTGTCGGTATGAAACCTGTGATAGCGAAATGTGTGCCAAAGGTGTTGAATTTTGAGCAAAAAAGAGTGGCGAATGGAAGTTGCTCGCGAGTCGCCAAATGAAGTCAACAACGATGCAGAACTACTGAAACGTGTCATAATAGGTGACGAAACATCGGTGTCCGGGTATGACGTCGAAAGAAGGACCTGTCACCCCAGAGGAGGTATTTTGGATCGCCAAGACCGACATAAATATGAAGATTCTGCTTAGTTTTCTTCGATTTTAACGCCATAGTGCATCATGGGTCCTTGACAAAAGGTCAGACAATCAATAAGGAGTACTATCGACGGGCCTGTCGAGATCTGGTGTGCCAGCCAGCCTGTGGATGGTTTTTAAGGCGGTTTTCCATCTGCCTCGGAGAAAGCGGGCTGGTTCCCCTTATTCCGCCTCAGACTATGCGGCGATTGCTGCGCAAACACTATCTCCACGTACGCGTACACCATAATTACTCTACCACGCAAACATTGGGGTTACACTCATCTGGTCTGAGACGTTCCGGGAGGTGGGGGGGGGGGGGGGGGGAGGGGGGCAGTGGGGGCCGAACCGCACAATAACCCTGAGTTCGGTGTGGGGCGGCGTTGGGTGGGTGGACTGCTGTGACCTGTTTTGGGGTTGTGAACCACTGAGGGCTACGGCGGGACGAAGCCTCTCCATCGTTTCTAGGTCCCCAGTTCCATACATACGTACGTACATACATACATCTACAAGCTTGCGGGAAGCAATCGAAAAAAAAAAAGCGGCGGGATTTGTGTCGAAACAGTTCATGGGTTTTACACCACTATAAAACGTCTATTCACACTTCATTGCTTATTCGTAAATTTTTGACGAAAAACAACATGGTAATGATGCCCCATCCTCCATATTCGCCAGATATGGCCCCGTGTGACTTTTTTATGTTTCCAGACATAAAGAGAACCTTAAAGGGCAGTCGTTTTACAACCTTACGTGAGATTAAAAGCGCATACCTGAAAGAGCTAATTGCTATCCTAAATACCGAGGTTCAGAAGTGTTTAGGGGATTGGAAGAAGCGCTGGCATAGGTGTATAATATCTAACGGGGGCGATTTCGAAGGAGACAACATTAATGTACAGTAATAAATAAAATTACTTCCAAAAAATGAAAATTCTCGAAGCTTTTTAAACACATCTCGTATGTATTGAGGCAATGTAACCCGAGCCGCGCAAAATACCCGCACTATATTCAACCAGCATTTCAAAATGAGATCACTTAGAGCCTTCCAAACAAACTTTATACATAATTTCAAACCTTTACGAAACTCTTTGCTCGTTGGTACCCCCCACAAAATGATGAAAGGAAAAACAAATACGTCGCTTACTAAATTTTCGCTGTTTATGTACTAAAATTTCAGCGCCGGGCATGACTTTTAATGTACGGGGTGATTATAATTAAACTTTCGAAACGCTGGTCAGGATGACGTCTAATTGCAACGGAATATTGTCGGAGCAGGGGCAAAACGTATGGTAGAACAAAAAATAGTGTGAAAACTGATCAGCAGATGGCGCTGTACGTGTCAGAATGCGTAAATGAAAACACGTGTCACGCGCACGGGCCGTTGCAGCTGGTATAAACACGCCGGGTTCACGGCTTTTCCTCCTTTCGCGTCTGCGACGTTCGCCATGACTGTCTCAATGCAGGATTACAGCTGTATCACAAGAATGACGTCAGTGCACACGTCGCTCTGCAGAAGTTGCGGTCACTCGAGGGCTTCAAAATCGGCGTTCATCCGATAACTGCCGTGGGTCTGGAGAAAACAATTCGGAAATTCGAAAAGACGGGTGCTTTTAGTATGCAACCTGGTAGAGGGAGGAAACGAATTGATTCGGCGTCAGTGGAAGCAGTGGCCACAGAAATACAGGAGGAGACGAGTGGTGGTGTGCAAACGTGTAGTGCACCGAACACTGGACATACCCGTGAGCAAGGCACGTAAAATCCTACGAAACATCCTTCTTTGCTATCCATTCAAAATTATCCGTGTGCACAAGTTGCTTACTGTTAATCTCCCAGCAAGAGAGACCTTTGCTTTAGAATTTCTTGCTCTCATGGAAGTGGACAATGATGGGCCGTGGAAGATCTTGTGGACAGACGAAGCCCACTTGCATCTGACAATACACAGAATTGTCGAATATGGGCAACGGAAAATCCACACGCAAATCAGCCAGTACCACTTCAACCTGAAAAGGTCACTGAGTGGTGCGGGTTTACGGCATCACTTAACATACGGCCACATTTTTTCGAAGAGACAGGTGCTTCCGGTCCTGTTACCTCTACCGTCACTGGTAAGCGCTATGAGTGTCTTTTTCCGCAACCACGCCATTCCAGCTCTCCAAACAGCGTGGATGTGTGGATGGGATCATTTTTATGCGAGATGGCGCACCTCTGCACATTGCAAATCCAGTTAAGCAGCTGCTGAAGCGCCATTTCGGAAATGCTAGAATTGTCAGCCGCCATTTCCCTACAGCCTGGCCGTCCCGATCACCTGATCTTACTCTGTGTGACTCTTGGCTGTGGGGCTATTTGAAAGATGTTGTGTTGAGTAATCCGATTACAAACTTAGCTGCATTGAAGGCACGCATTGCGTAACACATTCTGAACGTGGCCTCGGAAACACTTCGGTCAGTTGTGGAGCATGCTGTTTCTCGATTTCAGCTTGTTGCAGAAAACGGTGGACAGCATATTGAACATGTTTTGGGCCAGTCACACGGAAATGAATAATCCGATTTGATTTTGATTGATGCTTTTTATGCCGTTTTTGGCCTCAGGACAATTAAAAACCGATTTTTCCCATCCGATGTGATATGACCTTGCCGTGGTGGATGGGCTTACGTAACTAACAGTATCACACTTGTACACCCATGCACACTGAGCAGTACAGTTTGTATACCGTCAAACGTACACCTTAGGGATTGTTGTATGATTCATTTCTCATTTCTAGTCGACCACTATTAAATTATGATGCTTACAGCGCCACCTGGAACGTCTGAAGATGCGAGCAGCGTCACAGGTTGTGAAGTACGTCTTCATCTCGCTCGGCGTACTGCGAACTGGCGTTTTCGTCCGCTAAATTTGTAGGGATCAACGCCTATGGCGATGGGCAGAATTGTGGTGAAATTTTGTGCCACTGAGAAATCACGAAATCACCTTGCACGTCGCACGAACTTCTGACCTGTGGTATGTTTTTCGCACGTCACGTGTCGACACATTCCCGCTTAGAGTGTCGACGATCCAGAGGTCGACGTCGCAGGGCGCCACGCTTTGGCACCACCACAGGGGAAGACCTCCAGTCAGTACCTTAGAGCCAAATTTACAATTGCGCATCACGGTGGGAGACAATTACGCTCTTTCAATGTGTGTGAAATCTTATGGGACTTAACTGCTGAGGTCATCACTCCCTAAGCTTACACGCAACTTAGCCTAAATTATCCTAAGGACAAACACACACACACCCATGCCCGAGGGAGGACTCGAACCTCCGCCGGGACCAGCCTCACGGTCAATGACTGCAGCGCCCCAGACCGCTCGGCTAATTCCGCGCGGCTACGCTGTTTCAAAAAAGTGATCCTTTGCTTCTACTGCACGGTGTAGATAACTACAACATAGGTGCCACAACAATGGAGAGGTATCTGTGGGGAAGCGAGACTAACGTGTGGTTTCCGCACAGTGGCAGCAGGCCTCTCAGTAGCCGCAGGGGCAACGGCCTGGATGGTTAACTGATATGGCCGCGACATTATAAACTGCTTAGCTGTGATGGTACTGGGAATGGTTGAATGTAATGGGAAACTACAGCCACTACTTTTCCACGGACATGCAGGTCTACTGTATGACTCACTGATTATGGGATCCAAAAAAATGGTTCAAATGGCTCTGAGCACTATGGGACTCAACTGCTGAGGTCATTAGTCCCCTAGAACTTAGAACTACTTAAAAATGGTTCAAATGGCTCTGAGCACTATGGGACTCAACTGCTGGGGTTATCAGTCCCCTAGAACTTAGAACTACTTAAACCTAACTAACCTAAGGATATCAGACACATCCATGCCCGAGGCAGGATTCGAACCTGCGACCGTAGCAGTCGCACGGTTCCGGACTGCGCGCCTAGAACCACGAGACCACCGCGGCCGGCTAGAACTACTTAAACCTAACTAAGATAAGGACATCACAAACATCCATGCCCGAGGCAGGATTCGAACCTGCGACCGTTCCGGTCCTGCGGTTCCAGACTGCAGCGCCTTTAACCGCACGGCCACTTCGGCCGGCCAATTATGGGATCCTTTTGGGTGAAATATTCCAGAAGTAAACTAGCGCCCCATTCGAGTCAGCAACTGGGGACTACTCGAGAGAATGCCGTCATCAGCAAAAAGTTATTGGTAGTGTACGAGTACATGTAATTCTTATATATACTGCATCATAATTTCGGTATCAATGTTTGTATAGTGCTAGTCCCTGTATTTTATATCTCTTGACTGTTGGTCACCTGGTGTTAGGAAAGTTTGTAGAGTTTAAAACGTCCCAGAATTGTTTATAACAAAGTACAGTGTCTAGTACATAAACCAAACCAGTATGCACATAAAGTGTGCAAGACATTTATGATGCCCTTCAAAAAATACAGGCGAAGCAGGTATGGCATCATAAAATTGGTATTATTCGCTTGGAGATAGACGGATATAATCTGAAAATTATCAACATAATACACCTTCTCTGTTAGCTTATAATCGAAACGGACAATATTCGCCGCCTACGAAATAGCGCTGTCTGATGACAGATAAGAGTAGCAGACAGTACTCACACGTCAGCAAGACAGGTACCGCAAACGGTGACCCACCACCTCCGTCTCTGCTCCTGAAAGCAGAAGGCAAACTGAAGTAATCGGGAGCGCAGATAGCAGCAATGCTAGTGCATTAACACACACTGTCACAACGGTCGACGTATCAAATGAATACGAAATACTGAAGACAATAGATGTAAAAAATTTTAATAAAATGGACATATTGTGTTGTTTATGCCACTTTACGGTCTATGATTTGTCTTATCGTATAGAGCTGCATAGGCTGTTGCAGCGATGCAAGCCGGTGGAAAAGACAGGACACCCATTCCACAAGTCGCAAGATGGCTACGCAGTATGGACCGGGAATGTACACACATCAAAAAAAGTTTTGCATCACCCCGGTTCCCAGAACTCCTGAACATAGACGTTGACTATGGATACTGTACCACAGACATAATTCCTTTGACTATTCAGAGATGTCACTAAACCCGCACAAATCTGTAAACAACCATGCATGAGCAGCGCCTATCAGACGAAAGGGGTCCGACAGCCGATCAGTTCCAGTCATTCCACCAGGAAGGAGGTACACAGCTCGTGTTGTCTGCAGTTCAACCATGCCTAGACGTTCAACGACGCGGTTCGATCGCAGTCCGCATTGTTACTTTGTGCCAGGAAGGGCTCTCAGCAAGGGAAGTGTCCAGGCGTCTCGGAGTGAACCAAAGCGATGTAGTTCAGACATGGAGGAGATACAGAGAGACATGCCTCGCTCAGGCAGTGGATGACCGCTACCTACGGATTATGGCTCGGAGGAACCCTGACAGCAACGCCACCATGTTGAATAATGCTTTTCGTGCAGCCACAGGACGTCGTGTTACGACTCAAACTATGAGCACTATGCTGCATGATGCGCAAGTTCACTCCCGACGTCCATGGCGAGGTCCATCTCTGCAACCACGACACCACGCAGCGCAGTATATAGATGGGCCCAACAACATGCCGAATAAACCGATGAGGATTGGCTTCAAATCGTTCAAATGGCTCTGAGCCCTATGGGACTCAACGTCTGAGGTCATCAGTCCCCTAGAACTTAGGACTACTTAAACCTAACTAACCTACGGACGTCACACACATCCATGCCCGAGGCAGGATTCGAACCTGCGACCGTAGCAGTCACGCGGTTCCGGACTGAAGTGCCTAGAACCGCACGGCCACCGCGGCCGGCTTGAGGATTGGCATCACGTTCTCTTCACCGATGAGTGTCGCACATGCCTTCAACCAGACATTGGTCGGAGACGTGTTTGGAGTCAACCCGGTCAGGCTGAATGCCTTAGACACACTGTCCAACGAGTGCAGCAAGGTGGAGGTTCCCAGCTGTTTTGTGGTGGCATTATGTGGGGCCGACGTGTGCCACTGGTAGCCATGGAAGGTTCCGTAACGGCTGTACGATACGTGAATGCCATCCTCTGACAGATAGTGCAACCATATCAGCAGCATATTGGAGAGGCAACGTCTTCATGGACGACAATTCGCGCCCCCATCGCGCACATCTTGTCAATTACTTCCTTCAGGGTAACGAATCGCTCGACTGGAGTGGCCAGCATGTTCTCCAGACATGAACCATATCGAACATGCCTGGGATAGATTGAAAAGGGCTGTTTATGGACGACGTGACCCACCAACCACTCTGAGGGATCCATGCCGAATCGACATTGAGGACTGGGACAATCTGAGCCAACAGTGGCTTGATGAACTTGTGGATAGTATGCCATGACGAATAAAGGCATGCATCAATGGAAGAGGACTGCTACTGGGTATTAGAGGTATCGTTGTGTACAGCAATCTGGACCACCACCTCTGAAGGTCTCGCTGTATGGTGATACAACATGCAATGCGTGATTTTCATGAGGGTGCAAATGATGTGTTGATCTCTGTTCCAATTTTCTGTACAGGTTACAGAACTCTCGGAATCGAGGTGATGCAAAACTTTTTCTTATGTGTGTATGTACGAAATTATGCTGAGCTCTCCTTGAGCGACGACAGATCGTAGGAAAGACCGAATCATAATTTGCGCCACTAAATATAACGACTAGTATTAATATTTTATGTTTAACTGATTGAGAAACAAATCTCATAAGACTAAAGACTTCATGCATAATGATGTCTACAGGGTGGTCCATTGATCGAGAGCGGTCCAAATATCTCACGAAATAAGCGTCAAACGAAAAAACTACAAAGAACGAAACTCGTCTAGCTTGAAGGGAGAAACCATATGTCGCTATGGTTGGCCCGCTAGATGGCGTTGCCATAGGTCAAACGGATATCAACTGCGTTGTTTTTAAATAGAAACCCCCATTTTTATTACATATTCGTGTAGTACGTAAAGAAATATGAATATTTTAGTTGGACCACTTTTTTCGCTTTGTGATAGATGGCGCTATAATAGTCACAAGCATATGACTCACAATTTTAGACGAACAGTTGGTAACAGCTAGGTTTTTTAAACTAAAATACAGAACGTAGCTACATTTGAACATTTTATTTCTGTTGCTCCAATGTGATCTTATCATTTCTGAGAACGCATGCTGTTACGGCGTGATTACCTGTAAATACCACATTAATGCAATATATGCTCAAAATGATGTCCGTCAACCTCAATGCATTTGGCAATACGTGTAACAACATTCCTCTCAACAGCGAGTAGTTCGCCTTCCGTACTGTTCGCACATGCATTGACAATGCGCTGACCCATCGTGTCAGGCGTTGTCAGTGGATCACGATAGCAAATATCCTTCAACTTTCCCTTCAGAAAGAAATCCGGGGACGTCAGATTCGGTGAACGTGCGGGCCATGGTATAGTGCATCGACGACCAATCCATCTGTCATAAAATATGCTATTCAATACCGCTTCAACCGCACGCGAGCTATGTGCCGGACATACGTCATGTTGGAAGTACATCGCCATTCTGTCATGCAGTGAAATATCTTGTAGTAACATCGGTAGAACATTTCGTAGGAAAACAGCATACATTGCATCATTTAGATTGCCATCGATAAAATGGGCGAGCGGTCTAAGGCGCTGCAGTCATGGACTGTGCGGCCGATCCCGGCGGAGGTTCGAGTCCTCCCTCGGGCATGGGTGTGTGTGTTTGTCCTTAGGATAATTTACGTTAAGTAGTGTGTAATCTTAGGGACTGATGACCTTAGCAGTCAAATCCCATAAGATTTCATACACATTTGAACATTTTCATAAAATGGGGGCCAATTATCCTTCCTCCCATAATGGCGCACCATACATTAACCCGCCAAGGTCGCTGATGTTCCACTTGTCGCAGTCATCGTGGATTTTCCGTTGCCCAATAGTGCATATTATGCCGGTTTACGTTACCACTGTTGTTAAATGACGCTTCGTCGCTAAATAGAATGCGTGCAAAAAAATCAGTCATCGTCCCATAATTTCTCTTGTGCCCAGCGGCAGAACTGTACACGACGCTCAAAGTCGTCGCCATGCAATTCCTGGTGCATAGAAATATGCTACGAGTGCAGTCGATGTTGATGTAGTATTCTCAACACCGACGTTTTTGAGATTCCCGATTCTCGCGCAATTTGTCTGCTACCGATGTGCGGATTAGCCGCCACAGCACCTAAAACACCTACTTGGGCATCATCATTTGTTGCAGGTCGTGGTTGACGTTTCACATGTGGCTGAACACTTCCTGTTTCCTTAAATAACGTAAGCATCCGGCGAACGGTCCGGACACTCGGATGATGTCGTCCAGGATACCGAGCAGCGTACTTAGCACACCGCCATTGGGCATTGTGATCACAATAGCCATACATCAACACGATATCGACCTTTTCCGCAATTGGTAAACGGTCCATTTTAACACGGGTAATGTATCACGAAGCAAATACCGTCCGCACTGGCGGAATGTTACGTGATACCACGTACTTACACATTTGTGACTATTACAGCCCCATCTATCACATAGCGAAAAAAGTGGTCCAACTAAAACATTCATATTTCTTTACGTACTACAGGAATATGTAATAAAAATGGTGGTACGTATTTAAAGAAACGCAGTTGATATCCGTTTGACCTATGTCAGCGCCATCTAGCGGGCCAACCATAGCGCCATCTGGTTTCCCCCTTCGAGCTAGACGAATTTCGTTCTTTGTAGTTTTTCCGTTTGACGCATTTTTTCGTGAGATATTTGGCCCGGTCACCATCAATGGACCACCCTGTATACTGCATGTCTCTCGTGAGGCTCAGCAGGCAATTTTATCTGTTGTTTCAGCACATATTTGCAATTTCGTTTTTGCAACGTGTAAATGGAGACAGCCCAAACAAACAATGCCTGCCAGGTCTTTCATACGATGCCCATCGGCGCTGGAAAGCGTCGCTTTGTTTCCGTTACAAACAAAATTATTTTTTAGGGGCAATTTAACATGTCCATTGGTCAGAGCGGTCCCAGATTAATCTAGTGCGGCTTTCATACACGTCAATCCGTGTTTCCAGCACCAAATTTAATCGTACACTCTCACTGCTCCGGCAAAATGACCAAAGAACTGTTCAGGACATTTCTACAAGAAGCGGTAATCGATCAAATCAGGGGACGGAAACTTCTGCTAGTATTGGATTATTAAAGCACTCCGTCGTCAGGCCACGAGTGGCCTACCGGGACCATCCGACCGCCGTGTCATCCTCAGCGGAGGATGCGGATATGAGGGGTGTGGGGTCAGCACACCGCTCTCCCGGCCGTTATGATGGTATTCTTGACCGAAGCCGCTACTATTCGGTCGAGTAGCTCCTCAATTGGCATCACGAGGCTGAGTGCACCCCGAAAAATGGCAACAGCGCATGGCGGCTGGATGGTCACCCATCCAAGTCACGGTCACGCCCAACAGCGCTTAACGTCGGTGGTCTCACGGGAACCGGTGTATCCACTGCGGTTGCCCCGACTAGATTATTACGTGCCCCACAAATACACTACTGTTCCTCGTGACCTGAACGGGTAAAATAACCTACCGGAAGACAAAATCAAAACTCACATAATTCCACCAAACACAACCTCCATTTGTCGAGCCCTTGATCTTCATTTCTACAGAATGTGCAAGTATATGATTCGTAAAATATCCGATGCTGTTCGAGATTCTTTGGAAGAGATTAGTCTGCAACAATGGAATAATTTTCTTCAGCTGCAGTCCCTCACACATAGTCAGTTGTGTTCTCCACGTTTCTATAGCTCTCACCATCACGGGTAGATTATGACTAAACTCGTTGATGAACCTAGACCCTTTGAAACTTCGACAAAATTCTGTTTCGGACACAAGCTTTCATTCTGTATTATACAGGGTAGAAGAGCAATGTGGGACTCATCAAATGTTCTTGGTGTACGAAAGTAATTTGCTTCACACGCTTCTTCGCATGCAACCATTATTGTGAAGCCTTTGTTCCTGAGTGAATGACACTGTGTGTGTGTGTGTGTGTGTGGTCGTGTTTACACTGATTTTTGAACGTTATGTCCTTAATATTAATCTCATTATTTTGTTTATTATTACTGCTATTAGTTTTATAATGTGTATTATTATTATTGCTCCTCCACATGTGATGCAATTGTTCCTCTAGTTTTCTGTTCTGATCGGATATTCTGTGAAACTACAAATGTACTCTATAGATTTATTATTTGAAAAGAAATGAAGCGAAAGCAGGCTGCCAAGAGGACATTGTTGTAAACTCCAAACGGCCCTTTTCTTGTCATAAACATGTTGTCCCATATAACACTTTAATGCGTCATATAGTAAAAAAAAAATTTAAGAAAATTTGCGTCATTGGGATTTGAACCCCTTTTTTTGTAGCATAATAAACTTTTATTTATAAGTTCGCAATACATTGGTACAGATAAAGATTCCTTTAAGTTTCATGGGTCCAATTTCTGTATTGCTATCAAAGATCTTTTTTCTTTGGATTTTACTCTGCTTGGTTTTACACAATAATTGGTTTCTCAATAATCTTCTTTGTTTGTTTGTTTATTGTAAAGACTGGAAAGTAGCACAGCTCACACCAATATTCAAGAAAGGAAATAGGACTAACCCATTGAATTACAGACCCATATCACTGACCTCAATTTGAAGTAGGATTTTGGAGCATATACTATACTCGAACATTCTGAATCACCTTGAAGAAAATGACTTATTGATACTTAATCAACACGGATTAAGAAAATATCGTTCTTTTGCAACACAGCTAGCTCTTTATTCCCATGAAGTAATGAGTGCTGTCGACAAGGGATCGCAGATCGGGTACATATTCCTAGATTTCCACAAGGCTTTTGATACCGTTCCTCACAAGCGACTATTAATCAAATTGCGTGGATATGGAGTATCGTCTCAGTTGTGTGACTGGATTCGTGATTTCCTCTCAGATAGGTCACAGTTCGTAGTGATAGAAGTAAATCATCGAGTAGAACAGAAGTGATATCTGGCGTTCCGCAAGGTAGTGTCATAGGCCCTCTGCTGTTCCTGATTTATATAAATGATCTAGGTGATAATGTGAGCAGCCCACTTAGATTGTTTGCAGATGTTGTAATTTACCGTCTAGTAAAATCATCAGACGATCAATTCCAATTACAAAATGATCTAGAGAGAATTTCTGTATGGTGTGAAAAATCGCAATTGGCACTAAACAAAGAAAAGTACGAGGTCATCCACGTGAGTACTAAAAGAAATCCGATATATTTTGGGTGAACTGCGCGATCGATGTGGTCCCACAGATTGTCGATTGGGTTTAAGTCCGGGATATTTGGTAGCCAGGGGAGTACGGTGAAATCTTTGAACCACGGACGTAGTGTACGAGCTGTGTGACACGCTGCATTGTCCTGCTGGAAGATGCGGCCGTTCTGAGGAAGAACAAACTGCATGTGGGTGTGGACATCATCTCCAAGCACAGATATATACTGGTGTGGTCCATCTTCCCTTACAGAGTGAGGAGATCACGGAACTAAAGCCACGAAAACATTTCCCAGACCATAATCTGTGCAAGGTCTTTGCTTTCAGAGGTTTCACGTCTCGCACACCGACGGCCATCTATCCGACGGAGCACAAAACGTGACTGATGTGAAAGGGCGACTCGTCGCCACGCAGTGGGCGTTCAGTCGCGAT
The DNA here is from genome assembly GCF_021461395.2 of Schistocerca americana. Classification (NCBI taxonomy): domain Eukaryota; kingdom Metazoa; phylum Arthropoda; class Insecta; order Orthoptera; family Acrididae; genus Schistocerca; species Schistocerca americana. The sequence goes on from NC_060127.1 coordinate 203,862,708, forward strand.
ACTGGTGTGCAAATTGCAGCGTTCTTCTGCGGTGAACAGCAGCCAGCAGGGGTGCACGAACCGGGCAACTGCCGCGGAGGCGACGTCCACTGAGGACACACACACTGCTGGTAGCCCCTCGGTTCATCTGGCCAGTCAGTTGCTCGATAGCTGCACGTCTGTTCGCCAGTACCCACCTCCGCACAGACCATTCACCCAGATCATCGTCTACAGGCCATGGTGAACCACATTTGCCTCAGCGCCAGTTTTGGATAGCGCCATTGTATATTAAAAACGCACGGTAGCATGTGAACAGTTTTCAAACTTAGCCATTACGGGAATGCTTACATCCTCGTCTCGAAAGCTAGCCAGATAAATCGCTCCGTTTCCGTCGCATAATGACAAAGCCTGCACTGTTTTCGAAACAAAGGCGGTTGTCACATTAACGTGCCTGGACCGTGTATTATGTTTCTATTCCGAAAAAGTGCGTGTGCAGTAGAGGGTGTACATAAAGTCGGGGAACATTTTCAATTATTTATTGCACAAGAAACAAACATTGCAGATATCATACATATGCCATTTTGAAGAGAAATCCTGAAAGTTTTCTTTCATGTATACGGCCGCAGCGTAGTTTGGTAATTTGCCGACAGTCAGTGCTAGTCGAAAACAGGGCGAGTTCAGGTGCGGAGCGAGCTTTCTGTGTGTTGGACGTCGACAAAAGTGTGGTACAGCTGTTCAGCCGATGTTTAGAACCAAGTACGGTAAGAAGCCACCAACAAGGAAGTCCATTTACCACTGGCACAACAAACTGGTTACGACGGGGTTGCTCGTGCCCGGCAAATAGAAGGGTCATGTGGAATACTGTACGGGCCATTCTTCTTCGCCGACAGCACTGTCACTGGATATTCCTACTTGGACACGCTGCAGCAATGGCTGATGCTTCAAATGCAATCGGACCCTCCGTTCATCTTTCAGTAGGGTGGGGTTCCAGCCCATTTTCACCGTGAAGTTCGTGGGAACCTGAACACGGAGCTGCCGCATCGATGGATCGGCCGTGCTGCAGAAGGCGACAGCTGAAATGGCCACCTCGATCACCAGATCTCTCTCCGTGTGACTTTATCTGTGGGGACACATTAAAGATCTGCTTATGTACCGCCTCTACCACGTGATGTAGCAGAGCTCTGGGAGAGAATACGAGAAGCGACTGCCACAGTCGACGATGCCATGCTGGGACGGGTATGGCGAGAATTCGATAACCGTACTGACAACTGCCGGGTCTCTCATGATTCACATATCGAATGATTGTAAAAGAAACTGAGCCGTGTCACGGCTCAGCTCATTTGATTTACCCGCGAGATTATTTCACTTGTTTTCGCCGCAGCGATAGGGGGCGTGATCGCTGGGCGCAGTGGGTGCTGGTGTGCGAAGCAAGAGTGTTACGAGGAAGGCTCGGTCGGTAGATGGCGACTGGACGGAAGCGGCGGGGAGTCAACTGGTGGCTGCCGATTAAGGACTGCGATGAGTGTGGCTGTTTGCGAGCCTGTGGGGAGGACGGAATGCTCGCTTGCCTAGCGTGGTTCTTCGTGACCAGCTGTTGTCTGTTGGGCCTAGCACTCGAGTGTACCAGGAAACTGCATTGGTGTGGTTCTCGTCACCTGGCTAAGGCCGAAATTTTCATATACTTTTATTATATTTCATGATCATTACTTCATTATGGGGTTGGTACTTGTGGCCAACATTTTGTGATTTGAAATACTTCAGAGAATATCATCATATGTCAGGTGTCTACTGTGAATAATTCTTAATTTGTTTCATAGTATATGGCACGGTATCCACTACCACCCATCATTTTATGAAAGATCTGTCCACATTATTATTACATTAGACTTTGTTAAAATTGGTGCGTTTAAACTGCAAACTTCTTAATTCTACTAATATTGCTTGGGATGAACCCATCTACTTCTTGATATTGCCATATTTGTGCATTAAGTTGTGTTTCTTCTAGAGACTGACTGAATTGATTTTGGAACACGCGGGGGCGAGTATTTAAATGAAAATTTGCTAGATAACGCAACCGTCGTGAAATTGAAAACTTGACAGTGTTTACTCGTATCACCAGTCGTTAATGTTATTTCTGTCTTGTAGCTTACTTAAATTTTTTTAAAGCAGGCAGTAGGGAATTTGTTACACTTGCCAAATTGGATTTTTTTAAAGGTTTCATTTACATGTAGTACAAATCACAAGTTCAATGTTTTCTGGCGTAATTGTTAATATTTGTACATGTTGCACTAGTGTACGATATAATATACCCTTTACTAACAGTACCTTTATGAAATGTTTCAGAGTGTTCTTCTAGAGAATGCTTAAAAAAAATTTAATTGCTAAAATTTCCTTTCAAACTGTTAATTGTATTAACTCGGATGTATAACCAATTATTGTCAAATAATAAATTTGTGTCAACAATGCTTGGACCAAATAAATGTGCCTACACCTTCCCCATCCTGGCTCTGCTACCGTCTGTACACCACAAAAACTTTCGGTGTTTCTCTTCAAACTACATCTGTACAGTGTTTAGTTCCTGTGCAACAAGTAACTGGGAGTGTTCCCGGACTTTATGTACACGTGCTGTGGCAAGTGGCCCTGGGCCCAACAGTGGGTCACTGTCGGCCCGCGGCGACAGATAAGGCGTTCGGCGCCTGGCCTACTACTGATACCGGCGGAGTCGACTGCGGCGGCACGAGCTATCGCTCTCGTTGTTTGCTGGCCTCGCCTACAGCAGTGTGTGTACACAGCGCAGCTGCCGCGGCCGCTGCCATTATCCTCCGGCAGGAAGCCGCTCGCTGCAGGTACAGAGAGCCACTGTGGCGTCCCATCTGGAGGAGGTCGCCCGAGATACGCCGCCGTTTCCTGGCTTCCAGGGCCGGAGGTGGCGTCTCCACTAACGGCCCAACGGAGCTCAGCTTCCGACTCCGAAAGGTTGGAAATTCCGAAGCAAATTCCACATGCGAGTCCCGCTCTGGCTCTGATAGATGGAAATCCTACAGCCAAATGACAAGGCATCTTTATAACCAGAGAGTCAAGCAATCCCCAGAGAAAGAACATCGGTAAGCAGGTCGAAGGCTGCCATCCAGTCACTCACTGATCAGTCTGGTCTTAACGGAAGACAGCAAAAGGAAAGCTGAAATTTTAAATTTAGCATTTGAGAAATCTTTCACGCAGGAGGATCGTACAAACATACCGCCGTTTCAGTCTCGTACAAAAAAATGCTTCAAATGGCTCTGAGCACTATGGGACTCAACTGCTGTGGTCATAAGTCCTCTAGAACTTACAACTACTTAAACCTAACTAACCTAAGGACATCACACACATCCATGCCCGAGGCAGGATTCGAACCTGCGACCGTAGCGGTCACGCGGTTCCAGACTGTAGCGCCTAGAACCGCACGCCCACTCCGGCCGGCTCAGTCTCGTACATATTCCCGTATGGAGGACATAGTGATAGACATCCCTGGGGTTCTGAGGCAGCTGAATGGGTTGAAAATAAATCCTGATGGGATTCCAATTCGGTTTTACAGAGAGTACTCTACTGCATTGGCTCCTTACTTAGTGTTGTGTACATAGCTCCGCGTAGTCAGCGCGCACACAACTTTCCCACTAGAGCGCGCCCCGCTAAGCACAACAGCGCAGGCGCAGCGCTCGTCCGTCTCCGCACTACGAGATGGCGCTGTCTTAGAGGCGGACCAAATTCTGCTTCCGCCGATCCGCGTATTAATATGTAATGCAGCCAATGAGATTGCTGCTAACGTAGAACCTTTTCTCCTCGCAGATCACACTCTCGCAGTGATACATGAACGCGCGAGGTATTATAACGAGTGTACAGACCTCCGATCAGTCAGTCTCCATTAGTCTGTACGAGTCTGCATTTGTCTGTACCAGTCTGCATTAGTCTGTACCAGCCTACAGTCAAGTTTCAGTCTGCGCCTAATAAGATTATCGTATTCCTATACATAGTCATGAAGATAAATGTATAGACTCTTTGTCAAGTAGCAGAGATACGTGAGAATAAGATTAACGTATCAAGACCAAAGGAACTTCAGATTGTCAATTGTAAATAGCATCCAGAATCAAGTTAAGTAATTTTATGCTTGTTATTATTTTAATAAATGTATGTGAAAATTAATCAAGTTCTGTTTAAGTTGGTCACCGTCAATCTGCTACTCTAAGTGTGCAAGTGGCATTTCTATCGTCCGACCTAACGGCAGAAGATAAACACGCCACGATAAGACCACGAGACATATTGCTAACACTCGCCTACTTCGTTAGAGTGACAAGTCAAATAATCTTATGGTGTGTGCACCGAAGGTCTTACAGTACGCACACCACACTTAGCTAGCATTTATCGCGAATCTCTTTCCCAACGTAAAGTCCCGAGCGACTGGAAAAAAGCGCAGGTGACGCCTGTATATAAGAAGGGTAGAAGGACGGATCCTACAAATTACAGACCAATATCCTTAACATCGGTTTGTTGCAGGATTCTTGAACATATTCTCAGTTCGAATATAATGAATTTCCTTGAGACAGAGAAGTTGCTGTCCATGCATCAGCACGGCTTTAGAAAGCATCGCTCCTGCGAAACGCAACTCGCCCTTTTTTCACATGACATCTTGCGAACCATGGATGAAGGGTATCAGACGGATGCCATATTCCTTGACTTTCGGAAACCGTTTGACTCGGTGCCCCACTGCAGACTCCTAACTAAGGTACGAGCATATGGGATTGGTTCCCAAGTACGTGAGTGGCTCGAAGACTTCTTAAGTAATAGAACCCAGTACGTTGTCCTCGATGGTGAGTGTTCATCGGAGGTGAGGGTATCATCTGTAGTGACCCCAGGGAAGTGTGGTAGGTCCGCTGTTGTTTTCTATCTACATAAATGATATTGGATAGGGTGGATAGCAATGTGCGGCTGTTTGCTGATGATGCTGTGGTGTACGGGAAGGTGTCGTCGTTGAGTGACTGTAGGAGGACACAAGATGACTTGGACAGGATTTGAGATTGGTGTGAAGAATGGCAGCTAACTCTAAATATAGATAAATGTAAAATAATGCAGATCAATAGGAAAAATAATCCCGTAATGTTTGAATACTCCATTAGTAGCGCTTGACACAGTCATGTCGATTAAATATTTGGGCGTAACATTGTAGAGCGATATGAAGTGGGACAAGCATGTAATGGTAATTGTGGGGAAGGCGGATAGTCGTCTTCGGTTCATTGGTAGAATTTTGGGAAGATGTGGTTCATCTGTAAAGGAGACCGCTTATAAAACACTAATACGACCTATTCTTGAGTACTGCTCGAGCGTTTGGGATCTCTATCAGGTCGGATTGAGGGAGGACATAGAAGCAATTCAGAGGCGGGCTGCTAGATTTGTTACTGGTAGGTTTGATCATCACGCGAGTGTTACGGAAATGCTTCAGGAACTCGGGTGGGAGTCTCTAGAGGAAAGCAGGCGTTCTTTTCGTAAATCGCTACTGAGGAAATTTAGAGAACCAGCATTTGAGGCTGACTGCAGTACAATTTTACTGTCGCCAACTTATATTTCGTGGAAAGACCACAAAGATAAGATAAGAGAGATTAGGGCTCGTACAGAGGCATATAGGCAGTCATTTTTCCCTCGTTCTGTTTGGGAGAGGAACAGGGAGAGAAGATGCTAGTTGTGGTACGAGGTACCCTCCGCCACGCACCGTATGGTGGATTGCGGAGTATGTATGTAGATGTAGATGTAGATGTAGATTCTACTGTCGCAGGTTCGAATCCTGCCTCGGGCATGGATGTGTGTGATGGATGTCCTTAGGTTAGTTAGGTTTAATTAGTTCTAAGTTCTAGGGGACTGATGACCATAGATGTTAAGTCCCATAGTGCTCAGAGCCATTTTGAGGTACCCTCCGCCACGCACCGTATGGTGGATTGCGGAGTACGTATGTAGATGTAGATGTAGAAGTGTAACTTCACAGAACGCATTCAGACATTCGTAAACAAATCAACCAGCACTATCCACAAAACTGCCCGGAGCTCTACAGCAAGCTACCGCTGCATGCAGTGATGCCACTTTCACGTCGATCGCCGGCCGCGGTGGTCGTGCGGTTCTAGGCGCTCCAGTCCGGAGCCGCGCTGCTGCTACGGTCGCAGGTTCGAATCCTGCCTCGGGCATGGATGTGTGTGATGTTCTTAGGTTAGTTAGGTTTAATTAGTTCTAAGTTCTAGGGGACTGATGACCACAGCAGTTGAGTCCCATAGTGCTCAGAGCCATTCACGTCGATCACAGACCACGCAGCAAGTTTCTGGACGCACAGAGTTTGGTGCACGCCGAACAAACAAACCCCGCGACCTGCACAGAGGGGTCTGCTCCTCAGACTATACCTCTCCACCCACATGATTACTCCGCAATTCACAGTTTTGTGCCTGGCAGAAGAGTCATCGAACCACCTTCGAGCTATTTCTCTACCGTTCTCGAACAGCGCGAGTGAAAAAAATGCGAGCTCTGATGTATCTTATTTTGATCATTTCTCCCTAAGAAGGACGGCGCCAACAAAATATTTTCACACTCTGAGGAGGAAGTTGGTGATGGAAATTTCGTGAAAACATCCTCAAGCAGAGAAAAATGCCTTTGTTTTAATTATTGTTACCGCAATTCCCTCCCGTACCTCACTATAATACAAAACGTGCTGCCCTTCTTTCAGCTTTTTCGACGTCTTGGGTCGATCCTAGCTGACGCGTATCCCACACCACACGTCACCAGAAGAGGATGGACAACAGCAGTTTAGGCAGTCTCCTTAGCAGACCAGTTACATTTTCTAAGTGTTTTGCCACTAAATCGCAGCCTTTGCTTTGTGTCCCATTATCTATGTAATGGTTCCAATTTAAGTTATTCGTAGTTGTGATCGCCAAGCAGCTACCTGAGTTTACAGCCTCTACTCACAGGGGTCTCCGCCACTACGCCAACTGATGTTGTACTTGTAATCCTCGGAATCTTTCCAGTGTACATTACGCTACGACCTGACGAAAGCCCAAGAAATCTTAGGCCACAGCGTAACAATCAAGACCCAACTACGGAATTGGATAGCGAGAATATGGCAGAACGACCGAGACAACAGTGAAACAAGTCGGAGGGTCTACCAATTATTCCAGTGCATTCCAGAACGACTAGCGCGTGGCCATGTAAACCCTAGTACATTACCTGAAAGGGCACGTCCTATATCCAGTTTCCAATGTATAGGTTAACGGGAAAGAAAATCGGGCCTGTCAGTGTGCTCAGAAGGAAACTCCCGATCACATTACCTTTAACTGTGACTCCTATATTGAAATTAAGGAACCAATAGATATTACCCAACTACTATACTAATTCATAAGAAAAAACGAATAGCGGACAAAATAGACAACGTTGCTAGCACCATTTCCCGGCATAAAAAATATAATTTGGCAGGGTGCCACAATCACACAACCCTTCCCATTCTCCACCAACACGAATCACCGTGAATAACGAAGTGGTAACGAATGGATCTAGTACTGTGGAAGATGTGAATGCGAATGCTGCGTCACAGAATGCGCGTATGCAACCAAGATCAGAGTGACACACAGGGCAGAAGCCGCAGTACCACACCTGCCACACGTCGGCGCAGCTTGCAGTTCCACTCCGGCGACGGTGATGACCGGATGGGCATCGAAGAGAGGTGCATAACACGTCAACGATAACAGTACCGATGTTCTTTCGAGAGTGTTTTCAAACACACACACAGACACACACACAGTCACACACACACACACACACACACACACACACACACACACACACACACACAGTAGTAATTAAAATAACAAAAGCCTAAAAAGGTATACAGGGTGTCCCATTTTAGTCTATACCGGCCGATATCTCTGGTGTAGCACAATTCTACAAAAAAAAAAAAAAGTTTCTACTAAACTTTGTAAGTTTGAAGGGGCTCATGGAATGGTTACCTCGAAATGAGCTTGGACCCTTTTTTCAATGTCAAACAAAGATCAAGTTCATTTTTCCAAATGGTAAGCCGTACTTTTTATTCTATATTCGTATTCTATGTGAAAAAAATGCATTGCTTGTAGGGACCATTTTCGTCGGAAAACCAATAGTTTCTCGCCAGGGGGCACTTCATTGTAACTTTCCCAGGTTACCAGTATCTCGAGAACGAAGCGAGAGCGGGAAAAAATTTGAATGAAAATCTTGCATGGTTCCTGAACCCTGTCGTGAACTTGAAATGGCCTCGAAATTCTTCAGTAGGGATTAACCTGAAAGGAAAAACCGTCGGCACTAGCAGAACTCAATGTGCACCACTTGGAGGGTGCCGAAGCAAAGACGAGCGTTGTGCTTGTGTTGGCACAATCAGAGAAGAGAAGGGTGGAGCTTTGAGGCTAACTAATAAGCGTCATTGTGGGAAATCTGAAATCATGACTGGGGTTCAGAGAAATTTTACCTTCGGAGACTCTGAAAATTTCTCGGCTGTGCTCACTAAGTATGATTCTTGACTGGCGAGGCGGCTTTCCAGGCAATCACCCATCAGTCATTGAATGATATCGAGACCAGTTTACGACAGAGAGTGCGAATGTGCATTTGGGCAAAATGGGCAGTTGATCGAGCATCTGAGATCGTAAACTTCGAGTGAGAACCGTGTTAACCCTTTTTAGGGTCAATGATGTGCGAAGTCCGCTGGGCAACCTCCACGTGGTGCACATTGGGTTTCGCTAATGCCGACATTTGCTTTCGAGTTAATCCCTACTGTAGAATTTCAAGGTCAATTCAAGTTCAAGAAAATTTCACTAGTAGACAGAGTTCAGAAACCACACAAGATTTTCGTTGAAAATTTTTCCCGCTCTCGCTTCGTTCTCGAGATACTGGCAACCTGGGAAAGTTACAATGAAGTGCTCCCTGGCGACAAACACTTGGTTTTTCGAAAAACATGTTCCCTACAAACAATGCGCGTTTTTCAAGTAGAATATGAATATGGAATAAAAAGTACGGGTTACCATTGGCAAAAATGAACTTGACCTTGATTTGACCCTGAAAACATGATTCAAGGTCATTTCGAGGTAACCATTTCATGATCCCTTTCAAACCTTACAACTTTTACTTGAAACTTTTTTTGCAGAATTGGGCCACTCCAGAGATATCGTCTGGTATAGATTAAATTGGGACACCCTGTAGAGTGGTAGCATACTCTCATGCCATTCCAGAGCATACTCATATTTACATATAAATGCAACAATATTGGTTACTGATTACTATTATCAATACCATTATTATTATTATTATTATTAGTAGTAGTAGCATTTTAATATTAATATTATTATTCCTATTTTTATGATGAGACATAAACATATAACAAAGTCAAAAAATATTAAAAAACGACCTATTATATATACAGAGAAAGGATAAGTCTGAAGGAAGCGATAAATACAAGAATAAGTCTTACACCATTTTCCTGAACCCGACAGTTCAATGTCGGTGACTCGGGTGGCGAGCACCAAACTACAGTAGTATAAACTAAAACTACTCTTGTAGTAATTTTTACTTCTTCAGTCTGGACTACTTTAGTAAATTACTTCTGCAGTAATATACTCTTTTATTAACTGTTGGAGAGCGGAATATCTACTTACTTCTTTAGTAGTAACTAAAGTAGTATCGCCTTTTAACTAAATAAGTAAGCAATTTCTGCACACTGCTCGCACGTGCATTACGTTCCCTATAGGAAAATATTGATTGTCGGCAGACATTATTACATCACCTTTTGCGTAATTTATGCTCATCGCTATAATTTTAGAATCTCCTCGTAGAAAGGATTATTAAACTGAATTATTAAAATTGGAAAATCTAAATGCTATTGTACTAATTAATGGTAAGATCTGTGTATTATTAAAAAGAAACATTCCCTTAATGGATGGATCTATTGTTAACCCCGCCATCTACAGCTACCGACGTTCGTTGTTGGTTGGTGACGCTTATTAATTTAACTGCCAGTTTGAGGTACGAGCTACCAGCAACATGGAGGTAGCCAAGAAACGTTCAAACAACATAACAGAAAATGAAAAATAGCGGTTTCACGAAATACCGAAAAAGTACGTAACTACTACTGAATCTAAAAAGCACGAGCCGGCCGCGGTGGCCGAGTGGTTCTAGGCGCTTTAGTCCGGAACCGCGCGACTGCTACGGTCGCAGGTTCGAATCCTGCCTCGGGCACAGATGTGTGTGATGTCATTAGGTTAGTTAGATTTAATTAGTTCTGAGTTCTAGGGGACTGATGACCTCAGATGTAAAGTCCCATAGTGCTCAGAACCATTTGAACCATTTTTAAAAAGCACGATGTCAACAAGCAAAAAAGGAAAAAGGATGCTTGGGAAAAAATACACGCTGAATACAATTCAGAGGCTCTTATACAAAGATCACAAGAGCAGCTTAAAGTAATCTGGAAGGAAATGAAAACGAAAGCAAAGAAAATGGAAGTTAGAAGTATACGAGAACAATATCAAACTGGCGGTGGAGTAGGTGAGACGAAGATCGACGATATAAGCCGAATGGTTGCTGATATGATCCCACAAGTTTTCGAGGGAATAGATGGAGCTAACGACAATGACACATCTGAAGATAATGTGATTCTTTCAAGCAACTGCGATGATGATAGCTACTCTGAAGGTAGCAATGAAATTGCTGAATGTGGAACTTCATCCCATAGTCATGAACCTTGGCCTGCATTCTCTGGCTGGAGCTTACAAGAATATGCACACAGGAAAAGAGGTAGAGAACATGCGGTTGTAGTGAAGAACCGAGAGTTGCTGAAAAAAATCAGACGCGGTTCATTCCTTAAAAATGCGTTTAATACTAGAGGAACAAAATGCAAAAATCTTATTAATAGAAAGACAAAGAGATATCGTGGAAGACGAGCTTAACCTTAAAATGGAAATTATGAATAAGTTCAAGAGCGTAATGGAGCAATCTTCAGGTTCCAGTTCTTCAACCAACGTGCTCGAGAAATTTGGGTTTTTTTGAATGAATAAGAAAATGTTCATATGTACAAAACATCTTTTATTTCCTTGATATTTTTTTCAGATGGTTGATAGTTCTTGTTTCTTGTATGGGACAATATTTGTGTTTATCGTTTCAGCATCGGTACTAATTTTTGTTAATACCACATTATAACATTTATCTGAATTTGCAAAATTATAAAGGAAGTCTTGTTTTTAGAAATAATCGAGACATTGTATGACTTTGTATACTCAGTTACGAAATATAATTAGAATGTTAATCCCCTAGTAAAAAAAGAGGAAGAAAGGAAAAAAAGGACATAACCCTAAAGTTACACATAAATAAAATGAGTGACTTTTCACTGCAGTAGTGACAATCCGGTGGCTTATTTATTCATTTAAGAAGGAAAAGGTTTTACACTAACTTTTAATTTTACTAGAAAACTAGGTACAATTTTAATTAAAGTAATTAAGTATAATAGACCTTCTGGTAGCTTGGCCTGCAGCATCTGCTTCTGGTTGAAATGCATATTGTTCGTTGTCATTCACCTCCACAGCATCAGGGTGCAACACATCTCTGACTTCTATTACAAAACTATGCAGAACTGCTGCAGCCACAATAACACTCCCACAGTTGTTTGGTTTAAATCGCATTGTTTTAGTGAGAATTAAGAAACGTTTCTTCCAAACACCGAACGCACGCTCTTTTACACATCTGGTAGCAAGTTGGGCTCTGTTGTAGTGCCATTCGGCTCCTCAGTGGACTCGGAACACAAGCGTCATAAGATGCTTGGAGAGAGCATATCCACACTCTACTCGTACAACAAGCAACCCATCATACTGTCCACTTTCAGATTCTGCACCAACTCTACTATATTCTCCCAAATGCGTGCATCATGCGTGGAACACGGACAGCGACTTACCACGTTCAAAATCTTCATATTGGCATCACAGATGATTTGTGTATTGATAGAAAAAAAATTCTTGCGATTTCTATATAGTTCTGCTTGTGCTCCAGAAGGACAAAGTATTGGTATATGTACACAATCTATGACCCCTATGGTCGGCCGCTGTGGCCGAGCGGTTCTACGCGCTTCAGTCCGGAACCGCGCTGCTGCTGCTGCTACAATCGTAGGTTCGAATCCTGCCTCGGGCATGGACGTGTGTGATGTCCTTAGGTTAGTTAGGTTTAAGTAGTTCTAAGTTCTAGGGGACTGATGACCTCAGATGTTAAGAGCAATAATGCTTAGAGCCATTTGAACCATTTTTATGACTCCTATGACATTTAGGAATCCAACAGCTCGATAGAATTCTTTGGTATATACAGTGACTTTAAGACAATTAAACTGTTTATCGCACTGTTAAGTAGTACGACGTATATTAATGAGATCCCCTGCTACGATTTGATAAGTACCTGTGCGAAAGATTCGCACTCCACAAAAACGTTTCAGCCTAGGAGACAAGGCACGGTTCCTGTCACAATTATGCTGCAGTAACGGCTCTAGCATAGCAAGCAGCAACTCAAAAGATTCGTTACGAAACCCAAACCGCTCTTTGATGTCACTGTCGGTAGATATCACAAATAGGTCCCTTTTCTCCGTTAACTCTCATTCTTGAGCTGTTCACCTCTCCGTCCATCTCCATACATTCTTAGTAGTCCAGGTAATCCAGGGACTTCGTCCCTTAAAACACAGAACTCAAAGATCGCACCATACTCTCTCACTTTACTCCTACTACTGCTTAGAAGTAAAGTTGGGCCTTATTTCCTCCTTAAGTTACTAATGCAGTAGCATACTCTTCAATGGGACTCTCCACCAGTAATGGAGTAAATAAATTTACTTCGGAAGCAAATGAAAAATATACTCCTGGAGTAATTTACTCTTTTAGTTCAGTACTATCGACTGGAAGTCGCCGATTTCCTTCTCTTTTAGCAACTTACTACCTTAGTTTCACTTACTCCTGGCTGGTGCTCGCCACCCAAGATAAAAACGTCGAATTGAAACAACCAGCACAATCCCCACTCCAGATTCTTTAAGGCATCGAACCCCCACATATAAAGCAGCTGCAAACATGTGATTGTTTCACAAATGAGTTAATGTGTTACGTATTTGATGCTAACCAAGTTTAGGAAAGATTTTAAATTATGTTTAAAGTTTGTTGTACGTCACGAACTGCTCTCATTATCAAACACCGGATGAGTATGGTTGGGTAATTTGAGCTCTGCTTTAAGCAAAAACTAATTTTTCACGCTTCTCAGTGTTTGACGTCATATCTCTTGAACTGCGTGTCGTGCAATGATATAATGTTGCAGGCAAATTCAGTGGCATCTGTGGACACTGCCTGCAAAATGCGAGTTAGCAGCAAAGAAATAATAAATTAAAACGTCATGCGTGATGATACAGTTTTACTGAACCAACTGCGAAAATGTAGTAAGTAATATTTGTGATGAAGTCTCAAAATTGGTCTTTAGGCTCACATCACACCACTGGAAAAGCAAATGGCATGGCTCGGCATTTTCCTTTCAAACATTCCGTTAAAGAGGGTAGAACTGGTTATATAGGCAATAACAGGTGCAAAATGTATCTGCTGACCACAAACAGGACAACCAACATACAATTTATACAATGATTTTAACTAAATCAGTCGTTCGTTTTCCGCGAGATTTTGGGGTGAACTTCTCACAAGCAGCAGCAATTGTCGAGGTGGTTTAGACAAGGAGCATGCTAGTCACGTGCCAGTTCTACTAAGTGTAAATTCTAAACACAACATCGGTTCGCTACTTTTCATAAGAAACACTTGCTGAGGTAAATGGAAATGTCGTGTGGCTAGGGCCTCCCGTCGGGTAGACCGTTCGCCTGGTGCAGGTCTTTCGATTTGACGCCACTTCGGCGACCTGCGCGTCGGTGGGGATGGAATGATGATGATTAGGACAACACAACACCCAGTCCCTGAGCGAAGAAAATTTCCGGCCCAGCCGGGAATCGAACCCGGGCCCTTACGATTGACAGTCTGTCACGCTGACCACCTTTTTTTAACTTTTTTTTATTTTTTTTTTCGTTTTTTTTTAATAGTTTTTTTTTTTTAATGTGTGGACCGGTGGGGGCTCGGGGGGCAAAGTGGGCAGGGGTCGAAACCTGAGGCCTGGTCACAGTGTCCCCCTCTCCACCACCGAGCCTGTGGTGCTTAGGGAAGTGGGAGAAACAGGAATCAACAGTAGTGGAAGGCGTTGTTATTTATTTATTTGCATGTGTTTATGTAATATTCACTAATAGCATGAAATTATGGGAACACATATGTGAAAGAGAAAAGAAATATAAATTCTAGGTAAAGAAAAAGAAAGGGAAAAGGAAAAGCAAAAAGAAATAAAATCCGCGCAATCTGCGACACGCTCTCCCATCCGCGGAGGTCGGAAGTAGAATAGATCGTAGGCGGTTGTAACTCAGACACCGCCGGGGGAGGAGGGGTGGGTGCCCTCTGTGCCAGGCACCCCCCAACTCAGTGGAGGTCTAACAAAGACCGCTCGAAGATAGTTAGCAAATAATGTTCGGTAACGTGGCGTGTTTTCGAGAGCTGCATGGGCTGTTCGTAAATAGGTCCAGAAGTCGAGGCGGGATTTAGGTCCCTCATTAAAGAGATAAGAGACCGCCCACCCTTTGACCCACGTAATAGCATGACATTTGGCGGCGGGAAAATGTCGGTCCTCCGGGTATAGAAACATTCGAGGCTCGACTGTGTCTGATGGCACCCGGAGATAGCAGGCAATGATTTGCTGCACGAAGCGCCATACATCTTGCGATGAGGCGCATGTCAGACGGTGTTCATCAGTGTCCAGTTGCTGGCAAAGGAGACAAAGAGGGGATTCTGACAAGCCAATGTTGTGCAGGCGCTGCTTCGTGGCAAATTTCCTGTTGGCTATGTGATACCACAGTGCCCGGACGTTCGTAAGGAGGAAGGGCTGGTGGACGGTAGTCCACACTATGGGCCACTGGATGGAGGGGTGTTTGGTCTCCATCACATTCCGGGGAACACAGCGCAGCAACAGGCTGTAAAAATCCTTAGTCCTAGGTGGGCGTGTATCTGGGAGACTGGTATGTATGTAACTATAGTCGACGAAAAAGGTCGAAAGATGGGACAAATGAGGCACGATATGGCCGACAGACACTGGTGGTGATGTGGAAGCAGGTAGGAGGACCTCAAGCAAGCTGCGTGTTAGAGATGTACCCTGGCCCATCCACTGTTTTCTCATGGTACTCATGTACAAGGCTGCAGCTCGCATACGGACATTGACGAGCCCGACGCCACCATACCGTGTGGGCAGGGTAAGTGTCTCATAACGGACTTTAAACATTGAACCAGCCGTGAGGTAATAGCCAAAAGCCGCCTGAAGGTTGCGCCCAATTGCAGTTGGCAGAGGGAGAACTTTTTTTTTTTTTTTTTTTTTTTTTTTTTTTTTTAAAAAAAATCTTTATTTCATCAATATTATGTTACAATGTAACCTACTACCTAATTAAATTAGTAGGTCCTAAGTTATTACTAATTAACTAATTTGTATCTGCAGCTACTTAATATATATTAACACTACAGGTTTTTCTTCCTACATTCCATCACCACTATGGGGGTTAATCTATCATACTTTATGTTAGTTGTTGTTGTTATGACTACACTACCTGCAGCGTTACATGCGTGCCAGAATAGATACAAACCTACTTGTTTGGCCATTCCCACTGAGCTAATCCCAGTGGGAGTGCCCCTGGCACTGGGCGGGCCATTGATACTTTCGCTGCAGTTCTATACTATTTTGAATATCCTAGATTGATCTTATAACTAATCTTATATCTAGTGTCATAGTCGGTGCGTGTCAAGTCCGTGGTGATGTACTACCCCCCAGCCTATTCCAAAAAACCTGGCGGATTCCAGCCGTGAGGCGGCTGGCCAAGTCCACGTTCTGGCGGAACAGGGGGGCGTACTTGACAAGTCCGGTTTAGTTCATTTATCGATTGTTATCGAGATATTCTGTGAGGACTTTGCTTGATATTTTATTTGTTAGGTGGTTCAGGATATTGAATGTGGTTTCGTGCCTGAGCAAGTGGTACGTGTCGTTGTTAGGCAGTTGTTCTCTAAATTGTTGTGCAACATCGTCGAAGAGAGGACACTCGTACACCACATGGTCCGGAGTGCCTAGCTCTGCTCCACAGTCGCACGCTGGTGTTGCCCTTTTCCCAAACCGACAAAGATATGTCGGATAGGGTCCGTGCCCGGTAAGGAAGTGCAGCAATCCCCTAGTTGGTTTGATATAAGCGAGTTCTAGCCTTTCCTTTATGTTCGGAAGCAGTTCATGTGTTCTGCGGCCAGTTTCGTCGCTGTCCCAAAGATTTTGCCATAATTCCATGCCCCTTCTTTTGATACTTGGTTTGTCCCCTATATATATCCCCATAATTTCCTCAGTCTTTTCCCCTCGATTTCTCTTTATCCAGTACCAGGTGGCCTGTTCTCTTATTTTTATGTCCAGTGGACATAACCCCATTAGTACTAAAAGTGCCCCTCCTGGGGTTGTTCTGTATGCGCCTACTGAGCGTAGGAGCATATTTCGCTGCACTCTCCTTATGGCCACGGCAGGCATGACCCTCGTGAGCCTGTGTGCCCAGACCGCTGACCCGTAGCCTACTATAGATGTAAGAATGCTATTGTGGTATAATTTTATGAGGTCAGGTGGGAGGTGAAATCTTTTATGTCCTATACCTATTAGGTTGTTTAGTACAGTGAGTGCTCTCTGTGTTGCTGTGTCTATATGTGATGTATAGTTCCACCTCTCATCGACGATGACACCAAGGTACCGGGCTTCGCGGCGCCTGATAACTGGTTGACCATTTATTCTAACGGTGGGATTTCTAGTGAGTTGGCCTTTAAGCAGCAGGTAAGTTGATTTATTGGGTGCGATAGTCATTTTGGTTTTGTGACACCATGTGGTTAGTATTGTAATGGCTCTTTCTATTTTTGGTTCCAGATCTTCGCGGCTGCGGCCGCCGACCAGCAGGAGGAGGTCGTCAGCGTAGGCTATGACCTCTAGCACATCTTCACTGCTCTTTAGTTCTTCCAAGAGTGGCTCCATGTTTATATCCCAAAAGAGTGGCCCCAGGACCGATCCCTGAGGACACCCCTTGGTGATTTTCTTGCTGACTTTGCCGCTAGGGGCCGATAGCCAGACCTCCCTGTCTTCACAATAGCTCCTCAGACAGCCATATAGCGGCCCTGGGCATTCTTTCTCCCGCAAGCAGGAGAAGAGCGAAGGCCACCACAGGTTGTCGAAGGCGCCACTGATGTCCACCATGATGCCGACTACATACTTGTGCGGGGCAGAGCCACAGACATCCGCGGCCAGGGCGATTGCGTCAGACGCCGACCGCCCCGCCCGAAAACCGAACTGCCTGTCACTCATCCCGCACAAGACTCGGTGTGCAGCCAACCTGTCTGCCAGCAGCCTCTCAAAGAGCTTGCCCAACAAGTCCAGCAGACATATGGGTCTGTACGACTTGGCTTCTTTGGGGTCTTTGTCCGGGCCTTTCTTAATTATCACTACGTTAGCCTTCTTCCATATCGAGGGGAAGGTCCGAAGCCGTAAACACTCGTTGTACAGCTGAGTGAGAGGTGCCACCAGCTGGGGGGCGAGGTACTGTATCACCTCCGCGGTTATACCGTCTGGACCAGGAGCTTTGCCTCTTTTGAGTGCTTTTATTTGGGAGTTTACCTCTTCTTCAGAGAAGGGGTAGACGACACGATTGTTTTCGTAGACCCGTTGGTTCTCTCTTCTTATTCTAAGTTGTTCTTCTGTATCGTCTTCCTCTCTGTCGTCAGGTAGTAGGGCACGGAGTAGGACCCCCGCAGTTTCCTGCCAGGTCTCCGTCATCCGGTCCCCACTCCTGACGGTAGATAACACCATAGGTGATTTAATTTTTTCCCTTACTATTTTATAGGGTAGTCCCCAAGGGTCTGTAGCCAATTGGCTTTGCACATATTTCTCCCAGCTCCTCATCCTTACAGCCTTGAGTTCTTGTTGAAACTGTTCTTTGGCTTCTCGGTATATTTGTAGCCATCGCTGCTTTTCTTGCCAGACGGCACACCGCTGGTAATACCTCCTCGCCCTCCGTACTGCTTGGCGCATTTGCCCCAGTTCGGCTGACCATGGTGAAGGGGAGGCCGCGACGGCCCTCCTCCTGGTTGGTACAGCTGCCTTGACTGCCTTAGTTATTGCACTAGTGAGATCTCTGGCGTATTCTTCTATATTGACATCACCCTCCAGCAACGCAGGGATGTCACACTCCCTAGCCAGCCGGTCCCAATCGGTTTTGTTGTAGTTAAGTTGTGTTTCCCACCCTATGTCCCAGTGGCACTCGCTGTCTCCAATGATAAATGTTATGAGATTATGGTCACTTGTGGTAATCCGGTCCCAAACTGTCCAATTAGATATTTTTGTTGCGAGGTTTGGCGTTACTAGAGTAACGTCAATGTTTGTACCGTGTCCACCCCCCCCCCAGTGTAGGTGGGAGGGTTTCCCTGTTTGTTAGCGACCATGAGTTGTAGTGACATAATGGTGTCGACAGCTTGTTCTCCTCGATCGTCTTGAGTACCACTGAACCACAGGGGGGATTTAGCATTAATGTCCGCAGTCACAAGGATTTTGTGTCCCCGCAACGCCGTGGCTATTTGCACGAGCTTGTCCAAGAATTCATCTATTGGTCTTCCGTACTGGAAGTACATATTGACCAGGTATAGTATTCCTGTTGGTGAGTGGAGCTCCACGACGTTGCAGTGGTCATCCAAGAATTGCGCTAGCACTGTGGCTCTCAATGCTTTGTTAGTAATTATGACTGCGGCTCTTGGTTCTCCTGGATTGTATATTTGTTGCCAGGTGGCTGCGGTGAACGGGATCCGTCCAGCCTGGGAGTATGGCTCCTGTATGCAGACTACATCTAGACTCTTCTCCTCCACCACTTTCCGGAGTTCCTGCAAGACCAGTTTACTATTATGTGCGTTTATCTGACCTACTCTTAATTGGCTCACGTGGGAAGTATGTATGTATATGAGATTCTGGCCAGTTTCTGCGCCAGTCGTGAGCAATTCTACCGTTAGTTATGACGGATTGATTATATAATTCATTGAGGTCAAACTTTTCGTTGCGCCTTTCGAACACTTTCTGAACCAGGTCTCGCAGGGCTCCGAAATCTGTGGGGAGATTCATTGTCTTGAGCTGTATTCTGTCTACAGCCTCCATCACTGGGAAGGTAATGTCTCTGCCGTATTCATGGCCGACACGCACCACATGCCTCAGGGCTGTTGTGAGGGTGGCCGGCTCTTCAAGTCTAGACAGCTGTAAGGCATGCTCCAGATTGGGATAAATCCTGACAGGATCTATTCCTGGTCCTCGTACTATGGATGGGCTTATTGGTGTGCCTATATTTGTGGGTACACTGGTGCTGCTTATTTTATTAACTTGTACTTGATCTTCATGACTTTTGGTATTAAAATCGTCTGTCTCTAACAATCTCCCTACCACAGGATGCCCGAGTGGTCGTACTTGATCTTTTTGCGACCTTTGTCCCCGTTTCAGAGGGGAGGGTGCTTCTTCCTGATCACAAGGATCCGTCTGAATACCGACATCTTTCATTGTGACTGTCAGGTGTTGTGGCCTCGTGATTTTCTGTATAAATTCTTTGAATTTATTGGCCCTTAAAGCATCCCTCAACCTCTTGCTGGGAGACTTTCTTTTGGGCTTCCTGTTCCCATTGGGGGACTCAGCCATAATCGATTCTTGCTATGAGTCTCTGCTCAAGCATCCTGTAGGTAGGGCAATTTCTGCCGGTAGTGTTGCATGACTTTTTGCCTCTTTTAGTACAAGGTATGCAGATTCCAGTTTTGCTGCAATTTTTCCTTGAGTGATCTTCTGACCCGCACTTGGAGCAAGCCGGCCTCCTCTCACAATGCTTATGTACGTGATCCAGGTCGCCACAGTTGTGGCATCTTGGGACCACTAGGTAATCTCGCACGTTAATTGCATGAAAACCTATATATACTCTCCCCATAGTGGTGATTCTTCGCCACATCTTTCCTGAGACTTCGGCAACGTGATGTACGACATCACGCTCCCGGGGCCCTGTTTTAAATCTCAATTTAAAGTCATTTCTGAAGCTTTCCCATTCCAAATCATCAAAGTTTTGATTATAAAGCGTCTCGTAGATGTCTGACTCTGTTAATGCTACAGGTATGTCATAAAGGATCACCAGCGGGTTGCGTTTCTTTGGTGGCTCACATTTAACTGCATTGTTCAGTTTCACATGCTTTAAGATCTTATCCCTGTCTTCCTCAGTTGCTACATCAACTACAACCACATTCTTTGTTGCTTTGACTTTATTGATCTTAATTTTATCTTTAGCAGGATCAATTGTGGTAGTGAAAATTTCTTGTACCTTTTTGATTGTTTGCCCGGGCAGGGGTCTTAAGAAGACCGCCGTATCCGGCCTTTTAGTAACCTTGGCTATTGTCTCTTTCGTGGTCTGGGGTTTTGGCGGCGCAAGAGGTTCTGGCGGACGTCGTTGCGGATGACGTGTAACAGGCGACGGAAATTCGTTGCCGCCGTGCGTGTGACCGTGGGGGTAAAGGTAATGCCCAGGTACCGGAAAGTCCGCACAAGCGGCAGTGGTGCCACTTCACCCTCCTGGAGGCCTCGTCCAATGTGCATTGCAGAAGATTTGGCGACATTCATGGCACTGCCAGCGGCAGCCCCATAACGGGTAATCAATTCGAGGACATCCCGAATCTCAGAGCCGGAGCGAATGAGGAGGAGGAGGTCATCAGCATATGCCCGACAGCGAAAAGTGTGTTGGCGTAGGGTGAGGCCAGAGAGCTTGGTCGTCAAGCCCCCAATAAGGGGCTCAAGGGCAATAGCATACAGAAGGGTAGAGAGAGGGCACCCCTGCCGTATCGAACGGCAGATAGGTACCGGCCCTGCGATACGTCCACTGACTTGGACACGTGAACTGGCACTGTCGTAAAGACGCCGGATGACGTCGAGAAACGGAGGGGGGATGCCCATTCGGGCTGCCACCGAAAACAGGAAACGATGACGCACTTTATCGAAGGCGCTGTCGAAGTCTATAGCGACGACCGCTGCCCGGAGCCTGCAGGCCGCCGCTATCGCAATTAAGTCGCGGCATTCCCCTGTGGCAGTCTGTATGTTAATCTGTCCGCCAGGCGTCGTTTGTTCTGGCGAGAGGATATGAGGGAGTGTAGTTCGGAGCCGCATTGCCAGTAAGCGCGCGAAAATCTTGTAATCGGCATTGAGGAGGGTGAGCGGTCTGTAACTCGTGACCATCGAACCACGGGCTGGTTTGTGGACTGGTATAATGATGCCCTCAGCAAAGGCGGGTGGGATTGCTTGGTCAGATGTTATCAGTTCTTGATACATAGTCGTCCACCGTGGGGCCATGAGGTCCCGAAAGGTACGGTAAAACTCAATCGGTAAGCCGTCAATGCCGGGCGATCTGTTGACTGCACCCTTGGCGATTGCGTTGTTGACTTCGTCTAGCGTGACCGCCACTGTCAAAGCATCCGCCTCCGTGTGGGGGAGGGTGCGCGTGACGTAATTCAAAATGGAGTCGTTTGCTGCAGTTTCAGCGTCGTCATCACTATAAGTACGACGGTAGTGCTCGACGAATGCGCGGACGATGTCATTCTGAGTGGTCACCTGCGTTCCATGAGGCGTTGTCAGAGTGCTGATGATCTGCCGACAACGCCTTCGGTTGTCGGACACTATATCATGCATGGAAGGAATTTCTAAATCCGCGTGATCGTGGCGCCGCGTCCGTATCACGACCCCTTGCAGTTTCCGGCGTGCCAGCGCAATTATCTTCGCCTTACTTCTTTGCCGTTCCAACTGGTTGTCCGGGGTTGGCGGTTGAGCTTCCAGATCTCGGAGAATCGCGTAATAGAAGTCAACAGTGGTGCGATGCCAGTCGGCCATGTCCTTCCCGTATCTCATCAGTGTCCTCCGGATCGCCGGCTTGGCGCAGTCCAACCACCATGTCAATGTCGAGCGGTAGCGGGGAAGGCGTCGTTCGCAGGCTGTCCACGTTTCAGTGACTTGTTGGCGACACGCCAGGTCATGCAAGTGTGAGGTATTGAGTTTCCATGGCGCACGGCTGCGCCAGACTGATTGCGGCGGAAGGAGGACCGTACAGATGTAAGCGCAATGGTCGGAAAAGGCCAGCGGCCAGCGTTCGGCGCCCCGTATCGCAGATCTAAGAGTTTGTGAGACATATATCCTGTCTAGTCGGCTTGCGGAATGACTTGTAAGAAAGGTATGGCCAGAAAGGTCGCCGTGGTGAACTTCCCAGGTATCGTGAAGCAGGAGGTCTCGCACCACTATACGTAGCTCCTGGCATGTAGTATAGTGGGGAATCTGATCTTTAGGATGCAGAACGCTGTTAAAGTCACCTCCTAGGAGGCAATGGTCATAACGCCCTAAAAACAGCGGAGCGATTTCCTCGGAATAAAACTGGGCTCTTTCATGCCGTCGGTCGGTGCCTGAGGGAGCGTAGACATTAATGATGCGTGTCCCCATGGCAGTGAGTGCCATGCCCCGAGCTGATGGAAGGAAGGCGACATCGGTCACAGAAATCCCGTGGCGGACGTAGATGGCCACCCCGCGGCCCATAGGATCACTCGCGGAGGCGTGGGCGGTATAGCCATTAATATCCGGGAGACTAGCCAAGTGAACTTCCTGCAGAAGGGCGAAATCAATATCCGAAGCCCAGAACATCTCCTGCATAAGGCGGATTTTCACCCTGGAACGGATGTTGTTGGTGTTGATGGTTGCTATCCGGCAGGCCTGGTGTCGGATTGCTGGAGGCTGGTCCACTCCGCCGTCCGCGCAAGGGTGTGGGCGTCGCAGCGGAACGTTATCCCGCTGGGCCGCAGGGGAGTCTGGGGAGAGTATGATTAGTGGTGCGGCCGTGACGGCGCAGGGTCCCGTAACGGCTCCTGCTCCGTGACCTCCTCCTCGTGCCACGCCGTGGAAGCGGAAACTGGTGTATCGTCCATTTTGTCTTCAGAAGATGTTGTAATTGTGCGTGGTGTCGTGTCGCCTGTGAGACGTTCATGATTTAGGTCAGCGTCAGCACGGGGCGCAGGCACACCGATAGATGTCTCCGCGCTCATTACGTCTTCGTCAGCAGTAGCGGGTTCTGAGGCTTCGTGCTGGTCGACGGGTACGTCCTCCTCGACTTGTAACGTCTCCTCTTGGCCGGAAACGGTGCGACGTCTTCGCTTGCGACGTTTCGGGGAACGTTGTTTCCTTGTGCGACCCTCCGTGTCCGACGACGGAAGGGAGTCACGTCGTTCTGGCAGAAAGGCCGCTGTAGGAACGATGAGCGAGTCGATCTCCATCGTGTTTCCGAGATCAGGGTCAGCGTCTGGTTGCGTCGGCATCTTCGGAGCAGCGTCAATGGCCGGCCGAGGCGGCGGGTCGTCCGAGGCGCTCTCCGTCGGTGTCTGGTCGGGCTCGTTGGTGGCGTCGTTTGTGGTGACCGGGCGACGTTGCAAAGTGGTAGGAGAAGCCAGAGCAGCGGCATAGGTCACCGGTAGCACTGTAGGTTGCGACGTGGGTGGTTCTTCGGCAGCTGGAAGTTGCGTAATACGCCGTTGTAGGCATTCGGATCTAAGGTGGCCTTCTTTGCCGCACCCGGAACAGGTCCGAGGCTGGCCGTCGTATATAATTACGACACGGCATCCGCCGATCTGTAAGTAGGACGGGACGTGGCTTCGGATATCTATGGTGACCTGTCGGACCCCGTTTAGGACAGGATACGTCCGAAACTGTGTCCACTTCTCCGCAGTGTGGCCGTGGACTGTGCCGTATGGGCGTAGTGCCGCGACGACTTCCTCAGCTGGAAGTTCGAATGGCAATTCGAAAATGCGTATCGTTCGCATACCTAAGCCTGCGTGGTCGACGGTTACCTCCCCCACATTGCCATCAGCGTGACAGAAGCGGAGCCCCTGTTTGGTCTTACGTAGTATGCGTTCGCACGCCGCGTCGTTAATGATTTTCACATAGACCGTGCTGCTCACGATGGACAAATGTATGCCTATAATATCGGTCGCCGGGATCTTCACTTCCTCTCGCAGAAAACGCTCCACCTCAAGTGCTTTGGGTCGGGCATAATCGTTGCAGAAAGTAAATCGGAGTGTTGATTTACGGTAACTGTTCGCCATGGATCGTACAAGGTAAGCCGGCACTTAAGCAACGGCCGTCAGAAAGTAAACAAGGCGAGCTCGCGCGCCGCACGAAGTCAACACGTACGCGTCCGCTCTGTTGCCCTGCCGAAGGCAGACTTCACTCAGCTACCGGGGTGGACGACTCGCTGAGGTAACAAAAACTCCCTTTACACTGATGGTCCGAGGTACGCATGTTGAGAACTGCACCGAGAATGTTTGAACATGCAATCGATCATGAAGTTTCTTTCGTGCTATGGATTATCTTCCAGTCAGATGAGTGAAGTTATTGATCTTTACCACAACTAAATCTAGTGACTATTTGTAGATTTTGTAGCTCTCCTGTACAATAAATAAATATATATCAGACATCTTAACAAAAGAACAGCAAATAGTGAAATATGGAAAATAAACAATAGAAACCATTAAAAACTCATGAATCTTAGGCGCTAGAACATTCTGAAAGGCAGATTCGGATTTTGCAGACCAAAGTACATGCCAATTAATATACCCCGTTCCCAGTGCAAAATAGCTATTGAGTAGTGGAATTATATAAAACGTTGAAAATCAGTTTTCTGTTGCCCCTGGGAGCCATTAGCCTGCAACTGGCATTGTGCTTCGGGCTATCCGTTTGGTAATATAGATAAGTTGACATGCTCAACAATTGGAACAGCCATCTTTATTCTCAGTTAACGTTTCTTTGCTTAGATCTTCTCGAGGGCAGAGTTGAACAGGATAGGGGACAACCCATCTCCTTGCCTGAGTCCTGTCGCAATTTCAAATTCCTCAGTTACGCGATTTCCCATCTCCACCTTTGCATGTGTTTCGTTCAGACAGATCTTTATCAGATTGATGGGTTTCTCTGCTATGCCAAACTCCCTTGAACAGTTGAGCAGGCTCTTGCGATGTATGCAATCGTAGGCCTTCTTAAAATCAACGAATAAAATATGCAAATCTTTACCATATTCACCCAGTTCTCAGTGATCTGCCGGAGACTGAAGATGTGATCTACAGTTTACCACCCAGGCCGGAAACCTCCCTGGCATTCCCCAATCACTGATTCTACCACTGGCTGAATTCTGTGTATGAGGCAATTGGACAGGATCTTATAGCAGACGTTAAGCAGGGCGATTCCTCGATAGTTGTCACATGTCAGTTTGTCGCACTTCTTACGTATTGGACAAATCATAGCTGTTTTCCATCCTCCTGGTAGTTCTTCTTTGGTCCATATTGCCTGTATCAGTCGGTGTATTTTTTTCTGCAAGGTTCTCTCCTCCTGCCAGGATCATGTCAGCCTGTATTTCATCTTCACCTGGACTCTTATTCTGTTTAAGATGTCTGATTCTGGTTTTTATCTCATCCAGGGTAGGTGGGAGATAGTCTGCATCGGCTGTAATTGGGTACTGGAAATCAAACTGCAGTTCGGGTTCATCACAATTTAACAGCTGTCGAAAGTAATCACCATCAGATTATAAAATATCGTTAGAAAGTATAACACATCCCATGTTGTACAATCAAGTACTGAATCATAAGTTTTAATGACTCAATACTTGATTGTAGAATGTGACGTGTTACATTCTGTAACGATATTCCATAGTGTGAAGATGATTGCTAGCACCATCGAGACTGGTCATATCATTTTACGAGTACAAATGCGCGATCTCGACAAATAAAGGCTACGTTGTAGATAACGTTGACAGCCCTGCAGCCTGAGCGGTCGAGGGGCCTTGCCATCTCTCAGGGACTGAGGTGTGTGCTCAAGTACGATGAGAACTTCCGGGAGCTCCAAAGCCGCTGCGGTAGCCATGAAGGGCCACACAGTGGTTTCAGAATAGATAAGAGGAGCTCAGACAGTGCAAAGTGACGATGCAAAATGACAACAACAAAGACTTATGTAATTATTTATTTTTCTTTCGCGCTGTTTATAGTGAAATAAATAGCATTAGAACTGAGACGTCAAAGAGATAGAAGTTTTTAGTTCAATTTTGTGTCAAATGAAGAGCAAAAAAAAAGTAGAAGGATATAGCTAAGATTCTAGCCGAGGAAGATAAAACGTTGAAAGCGAATAGATGGGCTAGGTGGGGAGAGGGTGAAAGCCCCTTAAAAAATTAGAGAAGGAAAAATAAAAGAACGAAATAAGAGGAGTGGGTAAAACTACTCAATTTGATCTTATTCATGGACCTACTTTATTTTGTGGTGCGAGGTTTAATTTTTCTTTAATGAAAGTTTCTTCTTCTTCCAGTTTGGGTAACGGATGGCTAACTGTAGCTTTCGTTGCTTGTAACAATGCAACTACAGAAGGAATGCCGCTGTTTATAAATAGCCCCGGGTATGCCCCACTAGGGAACGTTGGCGCAATTTGCTGAAGCATCTTCTGCAACAGAGCAGAGTGATGGGCGTTTTGTAACTGCAAACACCCCAGAAGCGACTTTGAGGCGACTTGTAGAGGTCCGTAAGCTCGGAAGTGAGTCTTTTACGCGTCCTTTGACGCACTGTTCGGTTACTCTGTGTGTGACGCAGCGTACTGCTGACACTGAAGAGTAATCATAATGACGCATAAGACCACTTGGAGTTGTAATTACTCCAGTGAAGTCGACAAAAATACTACTAAGTGTAAAATTGCGAGAAAAGCTTATCAGGAAAACGAGTTACAGTTATTTCTTCAAAAGGACACTCAACATTTTTACACACTGCTGAATACGAAGAATACAGGAAACTCGGACATGAAACTAGAGTTACATTACTTCACCGGCCGACGCTTCATCTGCGCTGTAACGAAGTAAGAAACAGGAAACTCCAAAAGAACGTTTGATGAGCAATCAACATTAAGTTATGCGAAACGTAAAGCAGAAGAAATTGCTCTACTCCTGTTAAACAACTGCGAAACCTTTTACTCCGAGAAACCGCCTGCCTTACATCACTAGCCTGAACGAGATGTCTTTTCTCGGGGACACGCTGATAACGGGCAGCCACAGTGAGTAGTGATAGCACGTACGGCACCCCTATAATCTGTGTAAAGCTACGTCAGCACCTTTTGCACAACAAATACACCTCAGCTGCGCAGCGGATCTGCACGAGTGGCGGAAGACGGCGAGAACGCGATCTTTGCTGTCGTAGCACCGCACCCGTTTCTTAAGTTTCACAGTCCTCGGTAGTATAGTGGTTAGTATCCCCGCCTGTCACGCGGGAGACCCGGGTTCGATTCCCGGCCGGGGAGAAATTTTTACCACCGAGTAAAATATCAGCCGGCTGTCTAAACAGCAGAGAAAATGTTAGACTTTCCGTTGAACAGAAGACTATTTCGTTGAAGGAATCTGTTAGCGGCCACTTAGATTCAACTCAATCAATGAATTTCGGACATGGAAATTTTTGAACTACGTATTACGAATACCGTAAAAAATATCCTGTTTCACAGACGTACGTTAAAACTGGTTCTGTAACGAACTTTATATTACGTCTTCAAGTTTGCTTCTGCCGTTTTACAATAGATGGCAGTAGTGCTGGTGCAGGGGGTACGTCGTAAGTGTCATGCGATAAGCTTAGGCATTTGTAAACATAATGCCATCAAAATATTAGTCTATTTGTGGCTGCGTCATTTGTCAACTTACGAGCTCAGTTCTCGTCATTTGCGGGAAGTTTTATTTTTCTTCTTTAACATGAAGGAATCTGCGGATGAGGCTCATAAAATGCTGGATAAGACCTATGGTGGGGCACCTATTAGTGAAAGAACGAGCAGAGAATGGTTTCAACGCTTCAAGAACGGTGAGTTCGACGTCGAAGAGAAAGAGAGAAGGTTCAAATGGCTCTGAGCACTATGGGACTTAACTGCTGAGGTTATCAGTGCCCTAGAGCTTAGAACTACTTAAACCTAACTAACCTAAGGACATCACACACATCCATGCCCGGGGCAGGATTCTAACCTGCGACCGTAGCGGTCGCGCGGTTCCAGACTGTAGCGCCTAGAACCGCTCGGTCACTCCGGCCGGCAAAGAGAGAAGGTTATAGAATCTACTGAAACCCACGGAAACAATCACTGGAGGTCGTCATCCAAAGCAGTTGATGCGTTTAAGCCACCCATTTAACACAAACGGGCAGAATATAGCGATAGACATGAAAAAGTGATTTTGCAGCATGGAATGCTCGATCCCATGTCGCAAAGCCTGTCAAAAGAATATCTGGAAACGTCGAAATGGGAAGTCCTGCCCCACCCGCCGTATTCTCAAGCATAGCTCCCTTTCAAATGTTCAAATGTCTGTGAAATCTTATGGGACTTAACTGCTAAGGTAATCAGTCCCTAAGCTTACACACTACTTAACCTATATTATCCTAAGGACAAACACACACACCCATGCCCGCGGGAGGACTCGAACCTCCGCCGGGACCAGTCGCACAGTCCACGACTGCAGCGCCTGAGACCGCTCGGCTAATCCCGCGCGGCCAATGCTCTCTCTGACTACCGCCTTTTTCAAGCAATGGCACAGGGCCTGGCTGACCAGCACTCCCGGTCATATGAACGAATGCACAATTCCGTAGTGGGATTCGTATTATGTCTGCTAGGTGAATACATCGGTGACCAACACTTTGAATCGTAAATGTTTCGTAAGTTTTTCACAACCAAGCCTTCAACGGCGGAAGCAACGTTGAGGACCTAACAGATGAGTCTTTCTGTTGTCCTAGGGCTATTTCTGCTCTTTTAAGATATTTGTCAGAGGAGAATATGTTTTATTAAAAGATCTTGGTTATTGCTATTACAACATTTTTGCACCCTGGGTGCAATCGCTTCCCTGAAGACGGACTCAGAAAGAAGGCCAAAATGTCGGATCAGAAGATATTGAAAGACTGGTGCTGAGTCAACAATCAACGACATTGCTGCGGAAACCTGTGGAGTCATTTTATTTGTGCTTTGAATTCTCAAATTAATTTCATCTTTTAAATAATTCGCTGTACTCAAGATGACTTTATACTGTTACTTAAATTAGAAACCATTAAACTGTTTCGGAAGATTATGCGATTGGTCTATGCGCAATCGGCATCCTGGAAGACCAGGTGATTTTAGTAAAGGATTTTCTTCCTGCAACTTTTGATACCAACGTTTGATTACAAGGCAACAGTTACTGGCTATGGTCCTACGCAGGTATTTCATTTTCTAGATGCACACCATACTTGCTCACCGATCCGCCATTTTGGAAAGGTGGCTCATGTGAATGTAGAAACCCCACATGCGTCGATTTTGCAGAGGTTTTCATATAGTCCAGCTCTGCAAATGTAACAGCTTTCTCGTATAGACGACGAGCCCACTTCACCGAGAAATATGTGATACATGTCCCTGATGATCTCGTAATTCCAATATGCTACTATCAGGCTACTCGGACAGATATTCCGCAGGCAAGTAGCTTGTCCAAAACTGCGACAGCGCAGCGGTCGGAGGTTTTCCGCAGACGAGTACGCAGAACACTTCGCGCCTACAAGGCGCTCCACGAATGTTGCGACTTAGCGGACTCTCTGAAGGTCTCTCGTGTCTTCTTTTTTCCTTGTCGTCGGTCCTTATGGGCAACCTGCTTCTTCTTCCTCCAGCCTTGAAACACCATATATTGCAAAAGGCTCTTTCCAAACATAGATGTCTGAAATTTCCTTCAAGCGAAAGATGTCTGCAGTTTTGTTTTTCGGTTTATAACGTTCCATCAAGAGTGATATCATCAGTGGTATTAAGCGAAAGTGCACGACTCAATGAAAGCAAAACGAGCCTGTTGTAAAGAAAGAACGCAGTTGAAACTACGCCCACCTAATGTTTTTTCGGTTTCCTTATGTAGTGTGTGGCGTATACAATAGCATCTTTATATGAAAAGTGTAAAAAAAAATTAATTACGAAATTTAATTCATGGTGTGTTCCAAATATCTAAAATGAATAAATACATGTGTACACTGGAAAATGTCAGAGTACAGAATTGTTAAGTTATAACACTAACACATACAGCCACAAGACCCCTGCTCATTTTTTGTCATACACTGAGACACCTGCGCTCCAAGCGGACAGAAAACTATACTTCTGAATACGAAATCGGAGGAGTACAAATAGCATACTATATATTGATTTGTAACATAGTTTCTACAATAGGGAGTATATATAGTGCCATAACAAACGGTGATAACTAAAAACTTACACCACACTTGTCTTTCTTTAGTTCCCTAAAGGCCCTGGTTAATTTGAAACAGTACATCACTGGACAATTTATTTACGATTTTCTTTTAACCTACAGGTATTCAATTAAGGCTGTCGTTTTCTTGTAAGAATCAAAAAGCAATAGACCACACCCTTTGCAGAGACGTCGTATATCTACCTAAGAACGTGAGGTTTTCTTCAGCACACTTTCAGTCATATCAGTGAATGTGATAAGTGATGAACTTGTGTGGAATGTAGTACCTGTGGTGTCACCGCCAGACACCACACTTGCTAGGTGGTAGCTTAAATCGGCCGCGGTCCATTTAGTACATGTCGGACCCGCGTGTCGCCACTGTGCGATCGCAGACCTAGCGCCACCACAAGGCAGGTCTCGAGAGACGATATAGCACTCGCTCCAGTTGTACGAGGAGATTGCTAGCGACCATATGGACGAAGCCTTCCTCTCATTTGCCGAGAGACAGTTAGAATAGCCTTCTGCTAAGTCCATGGCTACGACCTAGCAAGGCGCCATTAGCCTTACCTACTTTGAGAGTTATAGTATAAATGTCTCAAGAAGAATGCTGTAGTCATCAAATAATAAAGTTAAGTATAAAGCAGCTACGTACTTTTCTTGCTACCATTCAATAGTTATCCTGTTCCAGAATTGACGCCCGTCGGCGTGAGTGTGTACGCGTGCCTTTCTATCGGCTACCCGTCACTGTGGACTGGCTGCCTTGTCAGTCCACTTCAGTACCTACATTATTTAACGTACCAAATAAGCCACATCAACTGCAGCTCAAGAAAAAACCGCACAGACGTGATAGTAAAACGCCAAAAGCAATAAAACTGTTTCGCAATGCACAATAAATCAGTTCCACAATTGTTGCTACTCCTGAGCGACAAACGACAAGAATATTTACCACATTCACTTCTGACATAAATGTAATTACATTTACAAAAAAAATATTTGTGCCAGGATGAGATTTTCACTCTGCAGCGGAGTGTGCGCTGATATGAAACTTCCTGGCAGATTAAAACTGTGTTCCCGACCGAGACTCGAACTCGGGACCTTTGCCTTTCGCGGGCAAGTGCTCTACCATCTTTTTTTTTGTTTTTTTCCTTTTTTTTACTTTTTTTTTACTTTTTTCCCTTTCTTTTATTTTTTTCTACCCCCCTTTTTTTAATAAAATGGAACTAAAAAAACAAGTGCCACCGCCACTTTTCATCCTACAAAAAAAAAAAAAAAAAAAAAAAATCTGGTCCACTTCAGGCGTTGGCTCCTGACTAAACCTACCCCAGAGAGCTGCCTATATACCAGGGGGAATATGGGAAATTAAGGTTAGGGCTATCCTTACAAACAAAACAAAATCTACATTTTTCTGAAGTTTATTTTAATTTTTTTTTTGTTTTATATTTATTTATTTATTATATTTTATTTTATTTTATTTTTTTTGTGTAATTGATCAGAGGCCTTCTGCGCCCCGCTGGTAATATGTTGAGTCACGTCTTCTCGAAATTGATGTGTTCCGTTCAATTGTTCAGAAATGTTCATTGGTTCAAACAGGAAACCTTCTCCTCTCTTGGCTTAACACATTCCAGCTGCGAGGCGGCTCGTGGAAAGCACTCCCAAGGAAGTTCGAGAAAAATTGTCTGTATTTTGGGTGACGGACAACGACATAATGACGGTCATTGAGGTATGTCCAAAAATCGAGTACAGAGTCTACAGTTTGTCCAAATAAGTAGTGAATGGCATGTCCGCGAATCCAATTCACAGCATTGGTCTTTGTCCGAGGAAAATAGTCACGTTCCGGAAATAATAATGAAAGGGGAGTAATCCGATCCGGAATGTCCCGCGTTAGAAAAGCCACAATACGTCGAACCAAGTGCCAAACCTCCGCCGCCGGTCCGCAAACAAACCGATGTTCATCATTGTCTGGCACTCCACACGTGGAGCATAGAGGTGATTGGGCGAGGTGGATACGATGAAGGCGAAATTGGTTGATTTGCTTACCATTGACAGTTAGGTACCAGACAGATTGAACATTCGTGTCAAGGTAACAGGCGAACACCGCGCGCCATACATGACGCCAGTCAACCTGTGGGAACTTTAGTTCAATCGGGTTAGGTGGACGACCTAATTGGAGAACATTGTATACTGCCTTTGTCTTGAGTAAAAGCTGTCTTGGTAAGGTGAGGCGTAGATAACTGAGTTCCAGAAAGAAGTACCGTATATAATGGAACTGGGCCGGAACATCCGAGATCATCACTGGGGCTGACAGTGAGACCGGCGAGTATGCCGACAGGAGGAGACCAGTGAGGCTCGTGGGGCAACGTGTCCATACCGTCATCAGGGAGCTGACAAATAGGGCGCGAGCTCTATCCGGCACGTGAAACAGACCTATCCCACCTCGTTCACGGGGAAGAGTAAGGGTTGCATAGTTAACTTTGAACAACAGCCCTGAGCTGACGAAAGATGCCATCGCTGCCAACATGCGACGTGCCACAGTAAGCGGGAAAGGTAGAACTTGCGCTACATGGGGAACTCGGGATGCGATATATGTATTGATATATCGAGCTCGTTGGAGAATATCTAGGGATCGAAGGCGATGGTCCATAAGACCTGCTCTGATCATTAAAAGGAGGCGTCGGCAGTTGATGGTGGCTGAACGCCGGAGATCAGATGAAAAATCTATTCCCAAACAACGAATGGTATCAACGGTGGTGAGAGGTGTAACGCACTCCACGGGAAGTCCCGTGCCAATGAACATAACTTGTGGCTTACGTACGTTTAAAGAGCTACCCGACGCCTCACCATAAGTCGCTACCCACGTCAAAACAGCTCGAACTTCGTCGGCATTACGTAAACAGATGACGACATCGTCAGCATAGGCCGTGCAACAGAATCGGAAGCGATCTATGGACAAGCCTACCAAACGTTGTCTTAGTCCACATAGCAAGGATTCCAAGGAAAAGGCGTACAAAATTGCTGATAGAGGGCAACCTTGACGTACGGATCGACCTATTATTATCGGTGGAGTGAGTCTGCCATTGTACAGAATCCTGGATGAGGCACCCCGCAGAAGGCGCATCACTACCGTGATAACGGCGACCGGGAAACCCATATGGTGGAGAACGGCCGTAAGGAACGAATGGTCAACCCTATCAAAAGCTTGACTGAAGTCCAAAGACGCAAGTGCCCCAGAGAGGCGTTGTGCCTGGGTAACGGCGATCATATCCCTGTAGCGGCATAAAGCCGTGCGAATATTGTTGTCGCCTCCCAAAGATGCTTGGTCTGGCGACACAACATATCGGGCAACGTTTTTAAGTCGTGCTGCCAAAAGGCGAGTGAAGATTTTCATATCACTGTTAAGGAGGGTGAGGGGCCGATAATCACTGATATTGTTGCCACCGTGCGGTTTATGTACAGGAATAATAATTCCTTCCATGAAAGCGTCCGGCACAGGTACTTCCGGAGACATCAGTTCCCGACAGATGGAGGTGAAGGTGGACTCTAACAAATCACGGAAGGTGCGATAAAATTCGAGGGGAAGACCGTCGGGGCCCGGGGAGCGATTGATGGTTCCTGCCCGGATCGCATCGCGGACTTCCTCGTCAGTCACCTCCGACATCAATTCAAACGCCGCATCTCCTGGGATACCACCGAAGTTGAGCTGTGAGACTTCCTCGATCAACTCTGGGGAATGTGGAACTGCGGCGTAGAGCTGCCGGTAGTGTGCGTGAAGCACATTCCCTATGGCAGATTGGGTTACGTAGCGACGCCCTTCTTGATCCGTTAGGACGTGAATCAATTTTCGGCGTCGATTTTGTCGTTCTTGGATGATATGGTACATCGACGGATGTTCATGAGGCATGCGATCAGCAGTACGAGATCGTACTATCGCCCCTTCCAAATGCCGTCGCATGAGATTGGAGATTTGGGCCTTAGCTTGGTTCATCCTTGTATGGCGCTCAGGGGAGGCTGGCATCGTGGAGCATTCTCGTAGGATCCTGTAGTAAAAGTCCATAGTGCTCTTCCTCCAGGCGACAACATCTTTGCCATACCGGATTAAAGTTTTTCGAAGAGCAGGTTTTGCACACTGGATCCACCAGGATATGGTAGACGGATACGTGGGTCGGCGTCTATTACATGTGATCCAAGTGTCTTCTAATAGAAATCGACAGTCAGGTGAATTAAGAAGTGCCGTGTTCAGTTTCCATAAACCACGTCCGTGCCATACTGCCTGTCTTGTGAGAACAACATCACAGAAGTAAGCCTCATGGTCTGAGAAAGCAACAGGCCAGATTTCAGCCTGTCGAGTGTGTTGAATTAGGGATCGCGAGATGTAGATGCGATCCAGTCGGCTAGATGAGTGCGCAGTGTGGTACGTAAAGCCCAAAAGATCACCGTGAACTTGTCTCCACGTGTCGACAAATTGTAGCCGCGTGACGACTGTTTCCAGAGCTGCGCATGGTGAGTGACGCGGCAATTGATCCTGAGGTCGCTGGATGCAGTTGAAGTCTCCACCCATGATCCAGTCATCGTGTGGTCCCATAAAAAGGGGTGTGACTTCATTCGCGAAGAAGGCATTGCGTTCACGACGGTAGCTGGAGCCCGACGGCGCATAAATATTGATGATGCGTACACTAAAGAGAGTAAGGGCCATACCTCTGCCGCTGGGGAGGTACAGGACATCTTCGGCAGGAAGACCTTCGCGTAAGATGA
This sequence comes from Schistocerca americana, assembly GCF_021461395.2. Taxonomy (NCBI): domain Eukaryota; kingdom Metazoa; phylum Arthropoda; class Insecta; order Orthoptera; family Acrididae; genus Schistocerca; species Schistocerca americana. The sequence goes on from NC_060127.1 coordinate 203,897,875, forward strand.
TGGCAACACCACTACCGGTGTCCGAAACGGGAGAAAGATGCACCGTGAAGCCATGTGGTGGTGAAAAATCGGCGACATGCACTTCCTGAAAAAGCGCAATATCTATGTCCGCATCATAAATCATATCGCGGAGCAGCGCTAGTTTGTGGGGCGCACGAATGGTCGCGAGGTTAATCGTTGCGACACGATAATGCTGGTGTTGGAGTCCCACAGGCACAGGCGGGGCTTCTTCTTCAGGAGCGAGAGGTCGTCGATCTTGCCGGTCCGCTGAAGAGGCTGCTATTGTGGAGAGTTTGCGGGCGCGGGCGCAACCGATGGGGGTGCCCCATCATCAGCAGCATCCACCCCAGTCCCTTCGATCTCCACGTCGTCTGCCCAGGAGACTGATGCTGCGGTAGGGCATCGGCTGTGCACGGCATCCACGTGGAGAAGAGACGTAGTTTTCGTCTCATCGGATAGGCTCTCTTCAACGTCGACCTGTGGGGGCGACGGCGTCAGTAATGAGGGGTGTTCGTTGCCAGTGGTCGCTTGTGGCGGGTCTGTCGCATCAGCCTTTCGGTCATCAGAGATCGGTTTGTCGTCCATCTTCGGGTCTGCATCCCGGGTATCCATCCGTAGAATGGATTCATCAGGGGGTGTACGGCTACGTTTCTTTCTCTTTCGTGTCGACCCTTGTTTTCGAACAAGTCGTTCAGAGTCCGATGGCGGGTGGCTTTCGTCTGACTCCGGACCAGTCTGAAGGAAAGCAGAAGTAGGTACCACTCCCGGATCAACGTCCATCTCAGTAGCATTTTCAGTCACAGTGCTGCGATGATTCGGCAGGTTAGGATCTGGCGTCTGGGGCACCTCAGAAGGAATCTCAGGAGCGGTTGCATCTACCTGATCAGACGACGTCAACGGAGCAGGAAGACTCTGTGTAGACGTGCTACCTTCCTGGGCAACCTTGGCGTATGTGACAGGGATCTGAGTCATCACCGCTGGGGACGCTTCCTCGCCGACCGGCGTCTGGATCAGGCGGCGTCGCATGCAGGCGGATCTGACGTGGCCTTCTTGTCCACAACCCGCACATGTTCGGGGTTGGCCGTCGTACATGACAATGGCTCGCACCCCGCCAATGGTCAAGTATGATGGAATATGCTTTTTCAGTTCAATTTTGACCTGACGCACACCATTAAGGACATGGTAGGTCGTGAAGGTTTGCCATTTTTCCTCTACGTAACCGATGACGTTACCGTATGGTTGTAACGCTGAGACAACTTCGTCCTTCGGCACTTCAAAAGGTAGTTCAAACACCCTAATCGTGCGTTGACCGTACTCTGCGAGTTCAAGTGTTACAGCTCCGACGTGACCATCAGAGTATTTGAACTTAAGTCCATTGGCATGGCGGCGAATAACATCTTCACACACCTCGGTGTTTGTCATTTTAATATGAACGACACTACTCGTGATCGAAAAATGGATTCCGATAACGTGGTTAGGATCTAAACGAACTTCTTCACGTATGAACGTTTCAACTTCATGTGCACGAGGTCGCGCATGTTCAGCTGGGAAGGAAACTTTAAGGGTCGCACGGCGGTAAGCGCTCGACATGTTGTTCACGGTGGACGGACGCAAGCCTGAAAGCTACGACGCGGAAGTAAACAACGCCTGCAGCGGGGCACTGGCCGGCGCACGGGGCCGTCCGCACGCTGCCACGGCTGAGAGCCGACTGACCCTCTGAGCTACCGAAGCACGACTCACGCCCGCTACTCACAGCTTTACTTCTCCCAGTAAATATTTGTGTATTAGAAAGCCGAGCGAAGTATAGGAATCTGTGAATCATTACACTCAATACAATATCGTTACGTGTCAAGGAGAGAGCTTACCATAATAAGAAACGGGCAACAACAGCAAATGCGCTTCTCATGCAGGAAACTTACGTTTACATACTCTTGCTTTCGGCGGATTGAGCTGCAAATACATACATTCGACAGTATTTCTTCAGGAATAAGTTATAGTTTATACCACTGAATGAGAGACATTCAGTTGTTTTTACATTTATTTCGCGATCATTCACGTCTCTCGATAATTTACTAATTCCTGGAACGAAAAAGTATAATAACTATATCGTAGAAAAAAACTGAAAACGAACATTAATCTTACGGTTGCCTTTCTCGCCGCTAGGGGTGCTAATGTCTTACTCACTGTCAGACGGTAACAGTTTTCACAGCAGTGAATGACGCAACTGTATGCGCTAGACTGGTAATATCGTTAGCAGTATGTGGTGTCTCAAAGTTCCTTGAAAACAGAGCAAAAAGGCTATGGGAGACAGACTTGTTCGCCAGAGACGTTGGTACAGTACACATGTCGATCATATCATCTAATTTACTCCGTGTACTCATAAACAAATACACTTATACGTAGACAAGGTGGTCAATCTTTTATCTCAGAATGAAAATAAAAATTAGTTCTCATTCCCTGATTCTGAACACTGTTTTCGGAGGAGGGAGTTTCCTTTGCTTATATAGCAACTGCCGCGAGTGGAAATCCCCCTCCAAAACCCCGTATCTGGAAGCAAGTTCTCCGACCTACTCAGTTCGCCTGCGGTTCGTCCGACAATTCCCTGGCACTTATAGTATCACATTTTCTTGTCTAATCTGAAAGTTTAGCGCTTCTATCTCAACCCATTAACAGTAGTAATTAAACATATCGGTAGTGCGCTACTGGTTGACCAACGATTATTTGTGTATTTCATCGTAAATATACGACGGGCGTTCTATATGTAGTGCAACACGTTATTTCTCTGGCCCAGTTTCAGTCAAAATGCGACCTTCAACATCTGTAACGAAGATGCGTTCCAAGCAGAGACCTATCATTGAGTTTCTTTTAGCGGAAAACCGGAGCATACAGATATTTATAGGCGTCTTAAGAATCTCTACGGAGACCTGGGAGTGAAACAAAAGCACAGCGAGTCGCTAGGCGGGGCGTCTGTCACCATGGCAACAAGGTCGCGAAAACCTATCCCGAGCCCGCATCTCGTGGTCGTGCGGTAGCGTTCTCGCTTCCCCCGCCCGGGTTCCCGGGTTCGATTCCCGGCGGGGTCAGGGATTTTCTCTGCCTCGTGATGGCTGGGTGTTGTGTGATGTCCTTAGGTTAGTTAGGTTTAAGTAGTTCTAAGTTCTAGGGGACTGAAGACCTAAGATGTTAAGTCCCATAGTGCTCAGAGCCATTTGAACCATTTGAACCTATCCCGACTCCCGCGTGCCGGCCGGCTACACAGAGCTGTGCCTCCTACAGTGTTGGAACGTGCGGACACTCTCACTCGCTGTGATGGACGGATCACAGTCAGACGCCTCGCTGCACAACTGGACGTCTCTGTGGGTGATGCTGACACACTGGTCCACCAGCTGGGGTCCTCAAAGGTGTCTGCCCAATGTGTCTCTCGCTGCCTAACAGAAAGACTGTAAACAGCAACGATGGACCGTCAGTGCGGAATTGATTGCGCGTTGCTCGGACGATCGTGGCAAACATCGTCACAGGCAATGGGACATGGATTCATCATTTCGAACCACAAACAACACGGCAGTCCGTGGACCCGGATGCTGTGGCCGAGAGGTTCTAGGCGCTTCAGTCCGGAACCGCGCTGCTGGTACGGTCGCTGGTTCGAATCCTGCCTCGGGCCTGGCTGTGTGTGTTGTCCTTAGGTAAGATAGGTTTAAGTACACTACTGCCTACAGGAAAATTAAAGAGACCTTTGGAGATAAGAGAACCACATGTATGAACATCAAGAGCTCAGATGGAAACCCAGTTCTAAGCAAAGAAGGGAAAGCAGAAAGGTGGAAGGAGTATATAGAGGGTCTATACAAGGGCGATGCACTTGAGGACAATATTATGGAAATGGAAGAGGATGTAGATGAAGATGAAATGGGAGATACGATACTGCGTGAAGAGTTTGACAGAGCACTGAAGGACCTGAGTCGAAACAAGGCCCCCGGAGTAGACAACATTCCATTGGAACTACTGACGGCCTTGGGAAAGCCAGTCCTGACAAAACTCTACCATCTGGTGAGCAAGATGTATGAAACAGGCAAAATACCCTCAGACTTCAAGAAGAATATAATAATTCCAATCACAAAGAAAGCAGGTGTTGACAGATGTGAAAATTACCGAACAATCAGTTTAATAAGCCACAGCTGCAAAGTACTAACACGAATTCTTTACAGACGAATGGAAAAACTAGTAGAAGCCGACCTCGGGGAAGATCAGTTTGGATTCCGTAGAAATACTGGAACACGTGAGGCAATACTGACCTTACGACTTATCTTAGAAGAAAGATTAAGAAAAGGCAAACCTACGTTTCTAGCATTTGTAGACTTAGAGAAAGCTTTTGCCAATGTTGACTGGAATACTCTCTTTCAAATTCTAAAAGTGGCAGGGGTAAAATACAGGGAGCGAAAGGCTATTTACAACTTGTACAGAAACCAGATGGCAGTTATAAGAGTTGAGGGACATGAAAGGGAACCAGTGGTTGGGAAGGGAGTAAGACAGGGTTGTAGCCTCTCCCCGATGTTATTCAATCTCTATATTGAGCAAGCAGTAAAGGAAACAAAAGAAAAATTTGGAGTAGGTATTAAAATCCATGGAGAAGAAATAAAAACTTTGAGGTTCGCCGATGACATTGTAATTCTGTCAGAGACAGCAAAGGACTTGGAAGAGCAGTTGAACGGAATGGATGGTGTCTTGAAGGGAGGATATAAGATGAACATCAACAAAAGCAAAACGAGGATAATGGAATGTAGTCGAGTTAAGTCGGGTGATGCTGAGGGAATTAAATTAGGAAATGAGAGACTTAAAGTAGTAAAGGAGTTTTGCTATTTGGGGAGCAAAATAACTGATGATGGACGAAGTAGAGAGGATATAAAATGTAGACTGGCAATGGCAAGGAAAGCGTTTCTGAAGAAGAGAAATTTGTTAACATCGAGTATAGATTTAAGTGTCAGGAAGTTATTTCTGAAAGTATTCGTATGGAGTGTAGCCATGTATGGAAGTGAAACATGGACGGTAAATAGTTTGGACAAGAAGAGAATAGAAGCTTTTGAAATGTGGTGCTACAGAAGAATGCTGAAGATTAGATGGGTAGATCACGTAACTAATGAGGAAGTATTGAATAGGATTGGGGAGAAGAGAAGTTTGTGGCACAACTTGACCAGAAGAAGGGATCGGTTGGTAGGACATGTTCTGAGGCATCAAGGGATCACCAATTTAGTATTGGAGGGCAGCGTGGAGGGTAAAAATCATAGGGGGAGACCAAGAGATGAATACACAAAGCAGATTCAGAAGGATGTAGGTTGCAGTAGGTACTGGGAGATGAAGAATCTTGCACAGGATAGAGTAGCATGGAGAGCTGCATCAAACCAGTCTCAGGACTGAAGATCACAACAACAACAACAACAACTGGCCATTAAAATTGCTACACCAAGATAAAATACAGATGATAAACGGATATTAATTGGACACATATATTATACTACAATTGACATGTGATTACATTCTCACGCTATTTGGGTGTATAGATCCTGAGAAATCGGTACCCAGAACAACCACCTCTGGCCGCAACAACGGCCTTGATACGCCTGGGCATTGACTCAAACAGAGCGTGGATGGTGTGTACAGGCACAGCTGCCCATGCAGCTTCAACACGATACCACAGTTCATCCAGAGTAGTGACTGGCGTACTGTGTCGAGCCAGTTGCTCGGCCACCATTGACCAGACGTTTTCAATTCGTGACAGATCTGGAGAATGTGCTGGCCAGGGCAGCACTCGAACATTTTCTGTATCCAGAAAGGCCCGTACAGGACCTGCAACATGCAGTCGTGCATTATCCTCATGAAATGTAGCGTTTCGCAGGGATCAAATGAAGGGTAGAGCCACGGGTCGTAACACATCTGAAATGTAACGTCCACTGTTTAAAGTGCCGTCAATGCAAACAAGAGGTGATAGAGACGTGTAACCAATGGCACCCCATACCATCCCGCCACGTGATACGCCAGTATGGCGATGACTAATACACGCTTCCAATGTGGGTTCACCGCGATGTCGCCAAACACGGATGCGACCATCGTGATGCTGTAAACAGAACCTGGATCCATCCGAAAAAATGACGTTTTCCCATTCGTGCACACAGGTTCGCAGTTGAGTACACTATCGCAGCCGCTCCTGCCTGTGATGCAGCGTCAAGGGTAACCGCAGCTATGGTCTCCGAGCTGATAGTCCATGCTGCTGCAAACGTCGTCGAACTGTTCGTGCAGATGGTTGTTGTCTTGCAAACGTCCCCATCTGTTGACTCAGGGATCGAGACGTGGCTGCACGATCCGTTAGAGCCATGAGGATAAGATGCGTGTCATGTCGACTGCTAGTGATACGAGGCCGCTGGGATCGAGCACGGCGTTCCGTGTTACCCTCCTGAACCCACCGATTCCATATTCTGCTAACAGTCACTGGATCTCGACCAACGCGAGCAGCAATTTCGCGATACGATAAACCGCAATCGCAACAGGCTACAATCCGACCTTTATCAAAGTCGGAAACATGATGGTACGCATTTCTCCTCCTTACAAGAGGCATCACAACAACGTTTGACCAGGCAAAGCCGGTCAACTGCTGATTGTGTATGAGAAATCGGTTGGAAAATTTCCTCATGTCAGCACGTTGTAGGTGTTGCCACCGGCGCCAACCTTGTGTGAATGCTCTGAAAAGCTAATCATTTGCATATCACAGAATCTTCTTCCTGTTGGTTAAATTTCGCGTCTGTGGCATGTAATCTTCGTGGTGTAGCAATTTTAATGACCAGTAGTGTAGTTCTAAGTTTAGGGGACTGACGACCTGACATGTTAAGTCCCATAGTGCTCGGAGCCACTTGAACCATTTGAGCAATCCATGGAGAGGCGTCATACCCTTCGAACCACAAACAACACGGCAATCCATGGAGGTGTGCTACACCATTTCCCATCAGAAGAAAAAGTAGAAAGCCGGCCCCTCAGCTGGAAAAGTCATGGCGACGGTCTTCTGGAACTCTGAAGCAGTTATTTTGTTTGCTGTCCTACCTCACGGTGCAACGTGCTACCCACAGGAATCTGAAGAAAGTTTTCCAGCGAACTTTTCCTTCTCCATGACTACCCAAGGCCTCAATACGAGTCTACGCAGTCGAGAGGAACGCACAAAACTTCACACTATTCTACCTCATCCACTGCACATCCCAGATCTCGCACTTTCCACACTTCCAACTGTTTGGTCCGATGAAGGACGCACTCTGCGGGTAGAAGTACGTGAATGATGGGGGAGCAAGACATTGGCTCTGACGTCGACCATTACACTGGTCCCATGCGGGTGTATACAGGCCTTCGTACAGATGGTGAATGCTGTCCTGGGTTACGTTATGCCACGTCTGCTCGACCTTCCCATGTAGTTCCCTAAGAGTTGGTAAGAATTGGTCGACGAGTCCAACGAGTCCACTTCTCGTCCATTCATACACCACAGGTGCTCGATTGGAGACAAGTCAGAAGGGAAAGCTGGTGCAAGTCTTGCGGAGCACGTTGAGTTTCACGAGCAGTGTGTCCTGTTGGAACAACACACCAACTTCTCGTTGCAAGAACGGCAAGAGGACGGGTCTAGCTCTGAACGTACCGAGCGTTGGTTAAAGTCTCCTCCAGAAACACCAATGGTGAAAGAGAGTTGCAGTTTACGCCCCCCCCCCCCCCCCCCCCACACACACACAGACCATAAGGCCTGGTGTGGGGTGGGTCCAATGCACTCTACGAGACTGCAGTCACCAGGTCAATGTTGTTCGTGCAAACGACTATCACGGCCACCCCGGTCGGCATGATGCATAATGCAGCAAGACGTTGACTCCCACGCTGACCATTATACAGGTACCATGTGGGCATACAGGCCCTCTTACAGATGGCGAATAGTGTCCTGCAATACGTCATGCCACACCTGCTCGGCATCTTCGCTTAGTTTTGTAGTGCTGTGGTAGCTGCGCAATCTACCACTGCTGCTCTTTAGAACACCACAACCCCGGCGGGCGTCTGTGCTGGGTGGACGTCCAGAACCTCGTCTGCGGAGAATGTTCACGTAACTGATGATACACTTCGTTTAGCGTATGGCATTTAACTACATTTCAGTATTGGATCACGTTATTCTACATTATATAACATTAGATATATTCACAGACAAACATCTAGTCCTTGTATATATTCAATGGATTTTTGGGATGCCACGCGGAATTCTTCAAAGTCCCCACTGAACGCTCTGGCACTGCATTCTTCTCTGATGTGTTGGATGGTCTGCTTAGGCGCGCCGCAGGCACATGCTGGCGACGACAGCAGTCCCCATTTGAAGAGTGAGTCAGCACATCTTCCATGACGAGTTCTCTGTCAGTTCAGAGTTGACCAGATTTTGCGGGGCTGATCAAACCCAGGGACTGCCTCAGTAAGACAAGGCAATAGGTGGCAAGTGGTTGTGCCATTTTGGCGCCATTTTCTTTCCAAGAGTTAACGTCAACCCTAGTGAGGCAGTCGAGAGCAAGAGGAGGATGTCTTGAACGAAGCCTGTTGATACTCAGATCAGGTATATCGACGTGTACCAGTAGTTCAGGGTTTGCTTCGATCTTGTTGCATTCCCTGACCAAGGCAGCTTCTCGTCGTACTTTTGGGGGTGGTATATGACTCAGGACAGGTAGCCATATGTTAGGTGTAGACCTAACAGTTCTTATAATAATGCGCATGAAGTTCAACGCCGGCCGCGGTGGTCTCGCGGTTCTAGGCGCGCAGTCCGGAACCGTGCGACTGCTACGGTCGCAGGTTCGAATCCTGCCTCGGGCATGGATGTGTGTGATGTCCTTAGGTTAGTTAGGTTTAAGCAGTTCTAAGTTCTAGGGGACTGATAACCGCAGCAGTTGAGTCCCATAGTGCTCAGAGCCATTTGAAGTTCAACACCGATTTTTTTCACATGGCTACTGTTTAGCCACACTAGTGCACAGTACTGTGCCGTAGACTACTACTGTCTTTTTGTTTTTTAAGGCCGTATGTTCTTTCAGTTGCTTCAGGATAAATATCTGTTCTATACAACCTCTTCCCTTCCTGAATCCCGCTTTGTAGTCGCCAACTGTACTTTATTCCTGTTCTTCTACTCTCTTCAGCAATAGTTTTGGCAGCACCTTGTATCCGACCTCTAGTAGCGATATTCCTCTGTAGTTGTATGCATCTCTCTTGTCCCCCTTCTTATGTATTGGTACAACAATTGTATTCTTCCATCCTTCTGGCAGCTTGTTTGTTCTCCAGATCTGGTGAATTATGTTGCTCATGTTGTCTATTGCTTTGTTGCCTCCCAACTTTATCATCTCGGCTGCTATACCATCTTCTCCAGTTACCTTATTATTCTTTAGATCGCTTATGGCATGTGCGACTTCATCCCTTCCCCTTTTATTATTTCAAAGAAATGGCACATAAATCTTTTAATCTTTTAAAGTAAATGAAGCATTCTACTTCATTGCTGCCTCACTTCGTAAAACTATTTCGAGACTAGGACTGGCGCCGTTATGCAATACAACGTATGTCTGGGGATGATGGCGTGAGACTACCGTACAGACCAGATTGGGGCCAAGTCTTGCACACCGCACGTACAGCCGTACCTCAAGACACACATCGTGGTTTCAGCAGTCCTCTACCAGTACTTATGCCACGTGTTTGCTGCTCGTGTCTTTCGGCATTGTTTTTAAATAGCACTGATCGCTTTTACCATTTTCTACAATAACACGATTTTTCAGATCAATGCAGATTTCACGAATAATTTTGCAGCAACTAAGAAATGACGGAAAACGAAAAAAAATGACGAAAAATTTTGCTCTTTTCAATGATTTATTAAATTGCAAAATTTTATCACTGCTGCTATGGCTAATTGTATTTCCTTTTTCATTCGTTTATAAGGAAATTTTTTTTTAAAAAAAGAAGCGCATTTTATGACTGAGAGGAAACACGTAACGAAAAATACCAGTTATTTAGAACTAAAGTAGCGGTATCAGTTTTAATCGGTGTGATTTTTGCCATTCCTATCGTGCAGTCATGATTCTTCAGCAAATTTATCGTAGACATGCTCTTGCGTTGTGCGCCCCCGTCACATGTGTGGCGGCCCTCTTTACGGTACATGGAGCTGCGGCGTGCAAGGACGTCCGCACTCACACACGAGTGCGTCCGTGCGTGCCGATGCGATGGCCGACCGGCCTCGCGCGCTGTCGGCGCGTGGGTCGTGCGTGACGCGGTGCGTGCCGCACGCAGCCGGTGTCGTCAGCGCACAGCCGGTCTGCCGGCCCGGCGGTCAGAGCAGCCGAGGAGGTGGCGCGGAGGCGACGGCAACGCAGCCTGCCCGCGAGCTCTGCTGTGGCGCCGCTCTTGGACCGCGTTTCAAAGGTGCAGCGGGCGCCGATCCGAGGGGTGACGTTAGGGGCAGAAATATACCGACCGCGAGTGCCACTGGTTGTAATGTATCGAGTATCTGTCTCTTCACGATGTTTGCGTACGCTAGGAAATAATCGGCCAACGACCTATACTAATTACGTACATACCTCTTCGCATTCCTCATATTCCTCAGTCAACTACGTCTTTATAAAGTGATTATTAAGATCCGTAAGAGATCACCGCCTCCTTCCCGTCACCCAGTGTGGCTTTCGGCCATCCTTCTCTTCCGACGATCTTCTCCTTCACCTCACTCATCTCCTTTCCGAACAGCTTAATTCCCGTCGCTCCGCCATCTTCCTCTCCCTTGACCTCGAACGCGCTTATGACCGCGTCTGGCATTCCGGTCTCCTCTTCAAGCTCCAAACCTTTGCCCTTCCCATTAACTACGTCCGTCTGATCGGTTCCTTTCTCTCCCGCCGTCCTTCCTATGTCACCATCCATAACACCGATTCCTACACCTTTTTCCCCTCCGCCGGTGTGCCCCAAGGCTCCGTCCTCTCCCCCCTTCTGTACCTTTTGTACACGGCGGACATGCCGCCGCCGTCGCCCCCCGTCCACCTCCTCCAGTTTGCCGATGACACCGCCTTCCTCGCCCTTGCCCCCACCCTGCAACGCTCCCAACGTCTTCTCCAATCCCATCTTGACCGGTTCACCGCTTGGTGCAACCAGTGGTTGCTCAAGGTCAATCCCTCCAAAACCCAGGCGATCATTGTAGGCAAAACCACCCATTCCTTCCGCCTCCTCGATTTCTATCTCACCGTCTATGGCCGTCCTATCGCCCTCACTCCCACCCTTAAGTACCTTGGCGTCACCCTCGACCGTCGCCTCTCCTGGACTCCCCATCTCCAGACGATCCAAGCCAAGGCACGTTCCCGACTCCGTCTCCTCAAGCTCCTTTCCGGCCGCACGTGGGGTCTGGACCCCTCCACAATCCTCCACACCTATAAATCCCTCATCCGCCCAATCCTTTGTTACGCCCATCCAGCGTGGATCTCCGCCCCCCCTACCTTCTATAAATCCCTCCACATCCTCGAACGCCATGCTCTCCGCCTTGCCTATCGCATCCATCTCCCCTCCCCCACGCGGATCCTGTATGATCTCATCCCCTTCCCCCACCTCCTCCTTTTCCTTGAAAGGATACGTATCCTGTACACCTCACGTAAACTTGATCCTCCTCACCCGCTCGTTTCCCCGATCCTCTCCCACCCCCGCCCGCTGCCGCGCCTGTATTCCCACGTCCCACCCGGTCTCCATCTCTCCACCCTCCTTACCCTCTCCCAAGGTGGCTTCCGCCAGCTCCCCCTCCCTGATGATGTCCTCGTCCCCTCCATCTACCCCTCTTATCAACTTTGATCCTCCCCCCCCACCTCCTATGTCCTCTCCTTTAGGCACCCTCCCTCCCTCCCTTCCCTTCCCTCCTCTTTCCTTTCCCCCCTCCCTCCTCCCCTCTCCACCGGGCTTCCCTCCCCCTTCCTCCCTCCCCCTCTCTCCTTTGCCCATGGCATCTCTGCTCCCCCCTCTCCCATTCCCCTTCCCATTCCTCCTCCTCCACCTCCTCTCTTGGCAGGTCCCCGGACTCGTACACGCTCAGTGAACATTCGCGCGCCGGGGATCATCGCCGTCAGTGTTTCGTGTGTGTGCCTTCGTTTGTGTGTAGTGTTGTTCGCCGTCACGCCCCCACCGTTCACGTGCCGTCGCCATCATCCATGTTCTGTGCATCGTGTCGCCCAGTGTTAGTGATGTTTCTCGTCTAGCGTGACCGGCTACATGTTTTATCGATTTTTAGTGTCTACATTTTTTGCCCACCGTTTTTACTGTCTACTCTGTGCCACCTTTATGTACTACTTGTTGTAACACTCAAGGCTGAAGAGCGGCGTATTGTGCTGCTGCCAGCCCGCCTTTGTATAAGGTGTTAAAATCACAATAAAGAAAAAAAAAAAAAATCCGTAAGAGCACTGGGCACAATCTCTAAGTTTTAATGGTGTATGTATTCTATTTTTCCGTCTTACTTCTGAAGATATTTAAGGAATGGTGTGAACTGTAACTCAAAACAATTTTAACTAACCTTTAATCTAATTGTTGAAAACATATAGTGGACACAGCTGTGACGGTTTGAGATTTCTTTACTTGTAAATATGAATTTCCGTATTCTTGTATTCAATTCTATGTACATTGTAACTATTTGTTATTGATAGCTAAATCGATTTGGTACTTGGACGACCAAATAAGAATAAAACAGCCCAATATTTGTGACAAGGAAGAATATTAACTTTGTCCTCCACTGAGGATGACACGGCGGTCGGATGGCCCCGGTAGGCCACTCGTGGCCTGAAGACGGAGTGTGAGTGCTTCACTCGCAGCAATTAAAGTTGTCTTCTTAGGTTCCTACCAAGTCAGACACCCGGAAATCCCACATATTCGGAAACAAACAGCGAAACATTTGTCACAAGGAAGAATATGAATGTCATCGCTCTTCGTTTCACTCGCAGCAGTTTAAGCTCTTATCTTAGGTCCCTGCCTAGCCACACATTCGCAATCACAAGGAATGCCCTAGAATGGGTTAACAACGCCAAGCTGTAAAAAAAAAAAAAAAAAAAAAAAAAAAAAAATAATAATAATAATAATAATAATAATAATAGCGGTCTGAGGCACCTCGCCACTGTTCGCACGCCCCCCCCCCCCCCCCCCCGTTCGAGTTTTCCCTCGAGCATGGGCCTGTGTTGTTCTTAGCCGGAGTTGATTTATGTTAGATTAAGTAGTACATAAGCCTAGGGACCGATGACCTCAGTCAGCAGTCTGATCCCATAGAAACGCACAAAAAAAAAAAAAAAAAAAACCGTACAGCCGTATAGTGGGGTGCGCCCCTACGACCTTGAACTCCACAATCCACGTTACCCATTACGCTACGCTGCGGTTGAGGTATTTTCAGCTATGATCTCGGTTATCATACTTTCTCTCGAAGGCTTACATCGTTGATGCATCATTAACTGACATTTCATAAGTGTGACGTATTTGTCATAAATCTTCAATGTAGCGTTGCTCCCAAACGGCATACTTGAATTTATAATACGAAACAGCAAAATATACCAAAACCTATGGGAGTCTCGTGCATCGAAGCGAAGATATTACACCAGTACGGATAATAGTTTCTGACCATAATTGAAGTGCTATAATCACAGCCTAACATAAGAGTCGCGACACTGTAACATATAGACATTTTATTAATAATGTCGTTTTACCACACTAACAAAAAACTGTTATTAAATACCAGATGACCTGACCTTTTACAAAAGCAGAGTTTTGTTTGCTACACTTTCAGTCAAATAACTGAACTTGAACATAGGAAACCCACATTGGGTGCAATAGCTAGACTATGTGTTCAAAAGTATCCGGACACCCCCCAAAACATATATTTTTCATATTAGACATTGTGCTGCCACCTATTGCTTGGTGCTCCATATCAGCGACCTCAGTCGTCATTAGACATCATGGGATGTTTTGGAACGCCGACTTCGTGCCAGGCCTCACCGACCGACATCGATACCTGTGTTCAGTGGAGCACTCCGTGAAGAATGGGCTGCCATTCCCCAAGACACCTTCCAGCACCTGATTGAACGTATGCCTGCGAGAGTGGAAGCTGTCAACAAGGCTAAGGGTGGGCCAATACCATATTGAATTCCAGAATTACCGATGGAGGGCGCCACGAACTTGTAAGTAATTTTCAGCGAGGTGTCGGGATACTTTTGATCACATAGTGTACACTCTTTGACATAAAACTCGACCGGCGGCCGGCCGCTTCAGAGGCTAAGTCCACGCCGATCGCGACATGGGACAATAAAACTGGCCAACTCGCTAATTCTCTAAGTCCGGTTATCTGCACAATCTGGCAACACTGCAGACTGCAGCACTTCCTGGAGGAAAATTTGTCCCATGACAGAGAAACACTAGGCTGATTACGCCTGTGGTCTAGCGGTAGCGTGCGTTGTTCGTAATGTCAGTGGATCGAGAGCAGCTGGCATGTATTTTTATAGCCTCTTCTGTCTGAATGCTGAAGACGTGAATGTAATGGTAGCGCAGATTCAATCTATTTCGCTTTCTGACACACCGATATCAAAATTTTATCCAGTAACGATTTTGCGGCAGATTTCCTGCAGACTGTCCTCCTCTGGACGCCGTATGCGGCAAAGCTCCGGGATCCATTTGCTGGCTACCGGCAGCGGCCGTGGCGACAGCAGCGGCGCTGCACTCCCCCGTTCTTTATCGAAAGCGCCGGCTCCCGCTCATCGCTTTTGATGATTTAAAACGCTTTATTATTAAATGTTGCTCCACAGAAAATTTCTACGATTTCCATTCACGCTCAAAAGCAACGGAGACAGACGCCCTGATCAGTGGGCGGGTATTATATTACATTAATCGGCAAGAGCTGAGTATGGCCCGAAATTAATTTCATAGACTGGGACGAAATTAAACCACCTCGCTACATTCGATGAATTTATAAATGCTTCATACCTCGTTTCTTTTCCTTTCAAACTCATTTATTTGTGCAACTTTTGGTCAATGTTCGGACGTTTTCGTCAGGCCGGGGTGAGCGTCTGTGGTGTAAAGTGTATTACAGTTCTTGTTTCATTCCTTATGGAAACTCTATGCGATAAACTGTGTGAATACCTTGCAATGCATGCTCTGTAGCAGTGCAGGAACACTGCACATTTGGAGTTCCATGTATGGGTTCATGAAGTATTTAATGTTGATCGGAAGTGATAGTTAAGGTCATCAGAATTAGGCCAGAAAAATTTGTCGTTTTGGAGGTTTCAGAGAACGGAAAGGAATTGCTAACGCCGGTGTTAGAAAACGTCTACAGTTAAATGCTATTGCAAAAATTTAGAAGAGGGGAACTATATTAATCAACATGTGCACTTCATAAACAACCTTCTGACATGTTAGACCTATATGACGAACAAAACTCAAATTTATATCGTTGACAGTCGCTTTGAATCTTTTCAGGATCTATTTTACAGTGAAGCACCTTGGCATTTGCAAAGCAGACATCCATGATATTAACTTAATTTACTGAGTCGAATCGGACGACGACTGATGTTTAAAGGCATTCTTCAGATTTCGTACAAAGAATTTTTACTAGCCATTTGCAACTCCATTAATTAAAATGGAAAATAAAAGGTTGTAGTCAGCGGCTTCCACCGAGATTGGAACTGCTATGTCATACAGTACAAACACCGCAACGCACAAGGGAACCTCTTTTTTTTTAATTTTGCTTTTTTTCTTTTACTTTTTTTGACGACTACCCCTTTTTTCTCTTATTTTAAAGCCCCTTAGGAAAATGGCAATAAAAATAGAAACTAAGTGCCACCGCCACTTTTCATCTTATAACAAAAAAAAAAAATCTGGTCCACTTGAGGCGTTGGCTCCTGACTAAACCTACCCCAAGAGCTGCCTATATACCAGGGGAAATATGGGAATTCAAGGTTAGGGCTATCATTACAAACAAAACAAAATCTTCCTTTTTCTGAATTTTATTTTTATTTTGATTTTTGTTTTGTTTATTTTTGTTGTGTAATTGATCAGACGCCTTCTGCGCCCCGCTGGTAATACGTTGAGTCACGTCTTCTCGAAATTGGTGTGTTCCGTTCAGTAGTTCAGAAATGTTCATTGGTTCAAACTGGAAACCTTCTTCACTCTTGGCTTAACACATTCCAGCTGCGAGGCGGGTCGTGGAAAGCACTCCCAAGGAAGTTCGAGAAAAATTGTCTGTATTTTGGGTGGCGGACAACGACATAATGACGGTCGTTGAGGTATGTCCAAAAATCGAGTACAGAGTCTACAGTTTGTCCAACTAGGTAGTGAATGGCATGTCCGCGAATCCAATTCACAGCATTGGTCTTTGTCCGAGGAAAATAGTCACGTCCCGGAATTAATAATGAAAGGGGAGTATTCCATAACGTTCATAATCATCAAAAAATACAAACGAAGTAAAAATACATCTGAAGCTTATTCGAATTGAATATAATGTAAGATACCAAACGCTTTGCACCTCGATGTCGAATTTGTCCACGTGCAATCTTTTGCAGCATACAAAAAGAATGTCATGGTTACCACGAGAATGAAGAAATATGTTGGTACGGATGGAAGCAAGAAGAGACGCAGTCAACAAATATTCGATTCCTCATGGCATTCATTTCATTTGAGACGTAAGAAGAGTTAAAGCGGGATATTACTTTCGTTAACACGAAAGATATGCCGCACATATTGATAACGAGGAAGTCTGCATCTTCATACGTTTCCTCCTTGAAATCTGTATGCTCTCTTATATACTAAGTAGCCTGATCATTGTTTCAGTAATGTTACCCTCTTGTTTGACCCCGTAACGATGAACAGATTCCAAATGCATGTCTCTGCATGAAAGTAGCTGTTCGAACCCTTCCTGGGTTGCTTTTTGTGTTTTATTGCTTGGAATTCCTGAAGCAGACCACTGTGCCTTCTCCCCTTGTGGGTTAGGTCTCAAAACTAAACCGCTTTTTATCCAATGGCATAATTTATTCAGGCAGCATCAGCACAAGACTGTCAAACAAAGCCTTCCATTTACAGTTGCAACACTCTAACCAGCACTGACCGAAGTGTAATCCACGGTCATGGTCCGAAATTAGCAGCTGTCTGCTACTGTGGCAAAGTCCGTACTACACTTTCGATTCCGCAGCACCATTTTATCTGGTAACACTGTGTAGTTGCAGAGTTGTGCCAGCATGTCTGTCCTCACACTGTCAACTTTATGTATCTCACTTCTCCTGTAGCGTTGATCACAAGGAGCAGAAGTAAATGAGTGTATTCTGCATGACGTAACATTCAGTATTCCCTTCTTTCATAGCCACTCTTCATGTGCATCGATACCAAATAGGAATGTGAAAACTCTTGCGAGTGAGAGAATGACAATAACAATCGTAACAAGAACAATCAAATAATGAATAATGTTTATTCCAACGCAGAACGAGAATGGCTTTAAATATAAAAATCTATATCTATATCCATATCTATTGATCTTTGAGTTGACACAATGCAAATATATTCTTAGCATTTAGTTACGGAATTTAGTTCGGGATGTTCGCAGAGAAAAGGAAAAGTCGGTACTTCTCGCTAGTGTAATATAATGTGAACCAGCAACTACCCTTTCCTTAGAACACGACTCAAGCAGGTCCCCAAGTAGGTACCAAGGCACTGCTGCATTCTGTTCCCTGACATTGCTCTGATGACGGTTAATGCAGATAGTTCCGATTATGAAATACAAGACGTATTGCAGGTTAGTTCCTAGGATAGTAACATTAAATTTGCGTTGTAGACGGCACATGAACGTGACGACTATCCATATTACTCATCAATATAAAAAGACAATATTACGGGAATTTAGCAGGACTACTCAACATGAATTCTGAAATTGGTTGACTGACCGCACAGGTGCTAAACGTCGTCAAGAGTATACGATGGCCTAATCGCATTAGGAATATGAAGATCGTCTTCGACAGCTCGCAACTTTCACATTGCTATCTCCACCCTACTCCAGACAGCCCTCGGTGGAGTTGCACTAAGTTGCCGTTGCAATGTAAGGCCTTCAAACCGACAACAGACCACATATTGAAAAATACAAGCGAGTTCTCTTGCAGAGTAAGCTTATTGTAACTAATCTAAAAATTATTGGACAGGAACATTGTCCGATTCAAAAAAAGCTGTCCAGCAGGTCCTCTAATCGCTCCTTGGTACAGTCGTTTGACTATTGAAAATGGTTCCAACAAGTCACCACTAGAAAACACTGCTCTGTACCGCAATAACTCAAGATGTAAAGTAATACCACGGTACTACAAATATCAGGGAGCACCTTATCACAGATAAGACTGTCCTTAAGGCTTGTAAGCTCACATTTATTACAATAAATGACATACCTGAAATGTTGCCACTCTCATTATTACGTCAGATTGGTAATGCACGTAGTAAGCTCGTCGTATTCATGATTTCCTCTTCAAAGTAACATACCGTACTTATTATTTAACACAAAATGACATTAAAAATTTAAGTTATTCACGAGCAGCTAGTTGATAATATGTATGAACTTCAAATGACACGACGAACCGTCTTGTTTCGCATATGGATTCAAACCCAGCTCATGCAGACTATGCAAAGATTTCGTTACTGACGGAAACTAACAGTCATTCCTGATTAAGCATACAGAGAGTGATATACCTCGATTTTAGACAGTATCAGTTAGCAAATATCAACTTTAAATTGCATAACGCAAACATGTTTAACAGACGCGAATTCCTACCCATCATCTATTGTCCCTGTTAACGAACTACGAGAGATGTTAAATATTGTTTCTTCACAAGTAACTTACTTGAAATGCCGTGAGGTAAAGCTTTGTGTTGGACACGGATTCGAACCCAGAACCTAATCGGATTGCTATCGAAGCACAGTCAAATGTGACATATCGGATTTTCGCGGCAGTAGCTAGATGTTTTAACTGAAATGACGAGACGAAACATTAATTTTTTCGTTCCCAGGACTCCTACCCGGCACCTATCGCTGTTATATTCTAGAGAAAACGAACGTTAAATATGGGTTTGTTGCGCCAGCAGTGATATGTGAGCATGTTTGAACTAGAAATAATATGACGAAGAGTTCAGCGCTCACTGGGAATAGAGCCCCACACATATCGTTGTTGACTACACACAAAGAGACGTCAGCTACCGAATTTTTCTCCACCAGCTGCTCAGAATAACATCTTGAACTTACAGTCATCTCGCAAATAGTTCTGTGTCTGACTGGGAGTTAAAAACGTCAGATATCGTTAGTGTTGACAACGAATGAAAATACATTAAAAATCAAAATTCTTATCCACGAGCAGATAGGTGTTCTCATGCTAGGGCTCGATAATACATAATTAAATCTTTAGTGCCGGGCCAGGATTCGATCCCATTCACGCGTAATATGTGGAGATGTTGAGGGATCTGCAGTTTTGAACAAACAACAAATTGTAGCCGAGCTGTATTGTCACGAAGGGATCAAATTCCGCGTTAAGGGCGGTCTGAGTTGCATTCCCAGTTCAGAACCAATCTTATCGACATACAGAAGCTCAGATAAAAGATGGAATAAGTGTCCTGTGACCATACATAGCGTTTGTTTCGTCACTTGAAATAAATAACTAGTATAAAAAAGGTTACTGGTGATAGAGTTTCTACATGTCGCCACTCCAGACTTTATTGTGGTTCAACCTACCGTCTACTTGGTAGAGAAGGAAAATCATCTTTAATGTGAATTTTCAGACCACACTGCCATTACACCTTCTTCACTTGGTGTAGCCAGGAGAGAATGGACTCTGTCTCTCCCTATCTAAAATCATTGACAGAAGTGGGAATCCAACCCAGACCATAGGTATAACAACCTACCATCCGTCCAACAGACCACGAAATCCTCTTCTCTCATTTTCCTATCGTAACGCCGCTGCGCCACACTGGATGAGAATTCTGACACACAGGCGTCCTGTAGTAATTTGCACCATGTTCAGTAAATTCATTTACTTGGTTGACCGAATCACCATGAACTAGCTGCCTCGGCTACCCAGTGCATACATTCCACTCTATATTTTGTAATCACCGAAATAAAATCACGTAACTGGCACCTACACAGAACTGCCAACAGTGTAGGATGCAGAAGTTTAAATAGGAAGTGTTCTTTCCACTTGAGCTATTCTATTGCGCTATCTGTTTGTAGAAAACGTCGTTCAGTAAAAAAAAGAAAAGCTGTAACTGTTTGTCTCTCAGAAGTCAAGACCTGGCCATATGCATAATCTCACAGTGCTGTGGAATCAAAAAGTTCTGGAGGAATAGTTGTCGAGCTCTGGAGCTGTTGTAGCTACGTGTCAGCTAGGTAAAACGCGAGACCAGATAATATTATATAGTAGATTCGCTTGAATTACATTCATAGCTTCAGCACCGAGAGGAAAGGGGCAATAAAAATTTTGTCGATATGTGCTTTCGGCCGCCAGACGTCATATTAGCTGGTCTCGCGTTTTACCTTAAGACTACGGTCGTATTCCAGCAGCGGTATGAATTAAATGATAGTAATAATAACAGTAATAATCGAATTTTCCGGCAACTTCACACTTCACAGTGGATTTTCTCGAACTAAGAAATTTGCTGAATTTGTGAAAAATCAAAAAGGGCTTCACATCCAGCCTATGATGTCTAGAAGAGTCTTTACATCCTGCTGACATGAGAATAGCATAATCTCTGCGTCAGAAGCATGCTTCTACTTAACCATTTAATAGACTCGCATTTTTTCCACCGTGATTAATTTTGTAAGCTAAGCACACCATCCGTTACAGCACACTCCAGGGGCTGCGAAAAGTGGCCACAATGGTCTGGTGGAGCGAACTATCACAGGTGCAATTTAAAGTTGATATTTGCTAACTGATACTGTCTAAAATCGAGGTATATCACTCTCTGTATGCTTAATCAGGAATGACTGTTAGTTTCCGTCAGTAACGAAATCTTTGCATAGTCTGCATGAGCTGGGTTTGAATCCATATGCGAAACAAGACGGTTCGTCGTGTCATTTGAAGTTCATACATATTATCAACTAGCTGCTCGTGAATAACTTAAATTTTTAATGTCATTTTGTGTTAAATAATAAGTACGGTATGTTACTTTGAAGAGGAAATCATGAATACGACGAGCTTACTACGTGCATTACCAATCTGACGTAATAATGAGAGTGGCAACATTTCAGGTATGTCATTTATTGTAATAAATGTGAGCTTACAAGCCTTAAGGACAGTCTTATCTGTGATAAGGTGCTCCCTGATATTTGTAGTACCGTGGTATTACTTTACATCTTGAGTTATTGCGGTACAGAGCAGTGTTTTCTAGTGGTGACTTGTTGGAACCATTTTCAATAGTCAAACGACTGTACCAAGGAGCGATTAGAGGACCTGCTGGACAGCTTTTTTTGAATCGGACAATGTTCCTGTCCAATAATTTTTAGATTAGTTACAATAAGCTTACTCTGCAAGAGAACTCGCTTGTATTTTTCAATATGTGGTCTGTTGTCGGTTTGAAGGCCTTACATTGCAACGGCAACTTAGTGCAACTCCACCGAGGGCTGTCTGGAGTAGGGTGGAGATAGCAATGTGAAAGTTGCGAGCTGTCGAAGACGATCTTCATATTCCTAATGCGATTAGGCCATCGTATACTCTTGACGACGTTTAGCACCTGTGCGGTCAGTCAACCAATTTCAGAATTCATGTTGAGTAGTCCTGCTAAATTCCCGTAATATTGTCTTTTTATATTGATGAGTAATATGGATAGTCGTCACGTTCATGTGCCGTCTACAACGCAAATTTAATGTTACTATCCTAGGAACTAACCTGCAATACGTCTTGTATTTCATAATCGGAACTATCTGCATTAACCGTCATCAGAGCAATGTCAGGGAACAGAATGCAGCAGTGCCTTGGTACCTACTTGGGGACCTGCTTGAGTCGTGTTCTAAGGAAAGGGTAGTTGCTGGTTCACATTATATTACACTAGCGAGAAGTACCGACTTTTCCTTTTCTCTGCGAACATCCCGAACTAAATTCCGTAACTAAATGCTAAGAATATATTTGCATTGTGTCAACTCAAAGATCAATAGATATGGATATAGATATAGATTTTTATATTTAAAGCCATTCTCGTTCTGCGTTGGAATAAACATTATTCATTATTTGATTGTTCTTGTTACGATTGTTATTGTCATTCTCTCACTCGCAAGAGTTTTCACATTCCTATTTGGTATCGATGCACATGAAGAGTGGCTATGAAAGAAGGGAATACTGAATGTTACGTCATGCAGAATACACTCATTTACTTCTGCTCCTTGTGATCAACGCTACAGGAGAAGTGAGATACATAAAGTTGACAGTGTGAGGACAGACATGCTGGCACAACTCTGCAACTACACAGTGTTACCAGATAAAATGGTGCTGCGGAATCGAAAGTGTAGTACGGACTTTGCCACAGTAGCAGACAGCTGCTAATTTCGGACCATGACCGTGGATTACACTTCGGTCAGTGCTGGTTAGAGTGTTGCAACTGTAAATGGAAGGCTTTGTTTGACAGTCTTGTGCTGATGCTGCCTGAATAAATTATGCCATTGGATAAAAAGCGGTTTAGTTTTGAGACCTAACCCACAAGGGGAGAAGGCACAGTGGTCTGCTTCAGGAATTCCAAGCAATAAAACACAAAAAGCAACCCAGGAAGGGTTCGAACAGCTACTTTCATGCAGAGACATGCATTTGGAATCTGTTCATCGTTACGGGGTCAAACAAGAGGGTAACATTACTGAAACAATGATCAGGCTACTTAGTATATAAGAGAGCATACAGATTTCAAGGAGGAAACGTATGAAGATGCAGACTTCCTCGTTATCAATATGTGCGGCATATCTTTCGTGTTAACGAAAGTAATATCCCGCTTTAACTCTTCTTACGTCTCAAATGAAATGAATGCCATGAGGAATCGAATATTTGTTGACTGCGTCTCTTCTTGCTTCCATCCGTACCAACATATTTCTTCATTCTCGTGGTAACCATGACATTCTTTTTGTATGCTGCAAAAGATTGCACGTGGACAAATTCGACATCGAGGTGCAAAGCGTTTGGTATCTTACATTATATTCAATTCGAATAAGCTTCAGATGTATTTTTACTTCGTTTGTATTTTTTGATGATTATGAACGTTATGGAATACTCCCCTTTCATTATTAATTCCGGGACGTGACTATTTTCCTCGGACAAAGACCAATGCTGTGAATTGGATTCGCGGACATGCCATTCACTACCTAGTTGGACAAACTGTAGACTCTGTACTCGATTTTTGGACATACCTCAACGACCGTCATTATGTCGTTGTCCGCCACCCAAAATACAGACAATTTTTCTCGAACTTCCTTGGGAGTGCTTTCCACGACCCGCCTCGCAGCTGGAATGTGTTAAGCCAAGAGTGAAGAAGGTTTCCAGTTTGAACCAATGAACATTTCTGAACTACTGAACGGAACACACCAATTTCGAGAAGACGTGACTCAACGTATTACCAGCGGGGCGCAGAAGGCGTCTGATCAATTACACAACAAAAATAAACAAAACAAAAATCAAAATAAAAATAAAATTCAGAAAAAGGAAGATTTTGTTTTGTTTGTAATGATAGCCCTAACCTTGAATTCCCATATTTCCCCTGGTATATAGGCAGCTCTTGGGGTAGGTTTAGTCAGGAGCCAACGCCTCAAGTGGACCAGATTTTTTTTTTTGTTATAAGATGAAAAGTGGCGGTGGCACTTAGTTTCTATTTTTATTGCCATTTTCCTAAGGGGCTTTAAAATAAGAGAAAAAAGGGGTAGTCGTCAAAAAAAGTAAAAGAAAAAAAGCAAAATTAAAAAAAAAGAGGTTCCCTTGTGCGTTGCGGTGTTTGTACTGTATGACATAGCAGTTCCAATCTCGGTGGAAGCCGCTGACTACAACCTTTTATTTTCCATTTTAATTAATGGAGTTGCAAATGGCTAGTAAAAATTCTTTGTACGAAATCTGAAGAATGCCTTTAAACATCAGTCGTCGTCCGATTCGACTCAGTAAATTAAGTTAATATCATGGATGTCTGCTTTGCAAATGCCAAGGTGCTTCACTGTAAAATAGATCCTGAAAAGATTCAAAGCGACTGTCAACGATATAAATTTGAGTTTTGTTCGTCATATAGGTCTAACATGTCAGAAGGTTGTTTATGAAGTGCACATGTTGATTAATATAGTTCCCCTCTTCTAAATTTTTGCAATAGCATTTAACTGTAGACGTTTTCTAACACCGGCGTTAGCAATTCCTTTCCGTTCTCTGAAACCTCCAAAACGACAAATTTTTCTGGCCTAATTCTGATGACCTTAACTATCACTTCCGATCAACATTAAATACTTCATGAACCCATACATGGAACTCCAAATGTGCAGTGTTCCTGCACTGCTACAGAGCATGCATTGCAAGGTATTCACACAGTTTATCGCATAGAGTTTCCATAAGGAATGAAACAAGAACTGTAATACACTTTACACCACAGACGCTCACCCCGGCCTGACGAAAACGTCCGAACATTGACCAAAAGTTGCACAAATAAATGAGTTTGAAAGGAAAAGAAACGAGGTATGAAGCATTTATAAATTCATCGAATGTAGCGAGGTGGTTTAATTTCGTCCCAGTCTATGAAATTAATTTCGGGCCATACTCAGCTCTTGCCGATTAATGTAATATAATACCCGCCTACTGATCAGGGCGTCTGTCTCCGTTGCTTTTGAGCGTGAATGGAAATCGTAGAAATTTTCTGTGGAGCAACATTTAATAATAAAGCGTTTTAAATCATCAAAAGCGATGAGCGGGAGCCGGCGCTTTCGATAAAGAACGGGGGAGTGCAGCGCCGCTGCTGTCGCCACGGCCGCTGCCGGTAGCCAGCAAATGGATCCCGGAGCTTTGCCGCATACGGCGTCCAGAGGAGGACAGTCTGCAGGAAATCTGCCGCAAAATCGTTACTGGATAAAATTTTGATATCGGTGTGTCAGAAAGCGAAATAGATTGAATCTGCGCTACCATTACATTCACGTCTTCAGCATTCAGACAGAAGAGGCTATAAAAATACATGCCAGCTGCTCTCGATCCACTGACATTACGAACAACGCACGCTACCGCTAGACCACAGGCGTAATCAGCCTAGTGTTTCTCTGTCATGGGACAAATTTTCCTCCAGGAAGTGCCGCAGTCTGCAGTGTTGCCAGATTGTGCAGATAACCGGACTTAGAGAATTAGCGAGTTGGCCAGTTTTATTGTCCCATGTCGCGATCGGCGTGGACTTAGCCTCTGAAGCGGCCGGCCGCCGGTCGAGTTTTATGTCAAAGAGTGTACATAACAAATCTGATGTTCAACTTGATGATTAACAATCACACTCTTTCTACCATGGAACTCCTATGTCCACCTCAGCAGGTAATGTCGTTTGACTGCTACCCAGTTCCGTACAGTGATTGGATCGTTAACTCTGGTATCAGCATCTACACCTCCCAACTGTGGGGTGTTCACCACTTATCGACTACTATGTCACGAACATCTTTCCTCTGACATACATACTTAAGAACGTGATACCTCTCATTCAAGGAATGGGATGTAATACTACACACTGTCCGATCAAAAGTACCCGGACACCCACCAGTGGCCATTCACTTGCGGTGCCTCTACGCTTCTCCTTTATGGCTACCTGAAATCTGCTGGGGACACTTACAATGAGGTGTCTCAATGTATGTGGAGGAATGGCAGCCTATTTTTCCTGACGAACCGAAACCAGACGAAGCAGTGATGTTGGACTGTGGGCTCTGGAGCGAAGTTGGCGTTCTAAATCATCTTAAAAGGGGTTTCATCGGGTACAGATCGGGTTCTGGGCACGCCAGTCCATTCCAGGGAAGTCACTGTCCACAAACCATGGCCCTACAGATGGAGTGAATTGTCATGCTGATACGACCGTCGCCTCCGAACCGTTCCTCTACTCTGCGCAGTACACAAACCGTAAAATATGGTCATATCGTTCCGTAGTTAGCGTTTTCTTAAGCGCAATAATTGGATAAGATCCAAATCACGAAAATCATCCCCATACCACAACATTGGATGCTCCATACATCATTGTTGGCAGGTAACGCTACGCAGGCATTCGCCAATCTCAAATCCTTCCATCGGACTCCCACAGAGTACAGCGTGATCATCACTCCAGATCACTCAGTTCAAGCCATGCACTGCCCTACGGTGTGGTACTGACTGCAGAAATGCGTGGTTTACGTGTGGGTCCTCGACCATCGTACCCCACTGTTTTTAACTCCATACGGAGAGTCACAGTGCTGGCCGGACTGCTGGTAAAACTTTGGAACTCACGAGTGACTCCTTCTGCTGGTTTCATGCGATTGTTTACAGCCACTGTGCGAAGTACTCGATGGTGTGTCTCCATCGGCACATGATGTCTGTCTGGTCGTGGTACAGCTGTACTTGATCCTTCACTTCCCTGCTTCGCAGCCACATCACCAACAATCGACTTGGGCTACTATGGAAGGGTTGAAACCAGACTGATGAGTTTGTTACTCAGACGGCATCCAACGCCTAGTTCACGTCGGATTTCACTGAGCTCTCACGAACAACCAACTCTGCTGTTACTGCTTGTCGCTGACGACAAAATGCTGCCTGTCCTCTTTTCATATTGTCGGATCAGCCTCTAGTGGTATCTAGTGGGCAAATCCACATTTCATATGGGTGACCGATCATACAGTGTAGTATAACCCTTTTATCTAATTGTTCCCACGAGGAAATCAAATAGCATTGCACCAATGACAACACGCACAGAGTTATTCTGACAGTCACTCTTTCGCTGATTCAAACGTGAATCGAATGGCGAAAAACTGTAACATATGGCAGAATTAGGCATAGACATCTCTCAAAAACAAATTACTGTAACCATTTACACGTAGCGGTATATCATTTTCTAAGTTACTAAGAATTTTTTTGGATTAAAATACTGTGAAAATTGTCTGAAAGTGACAAGGAATTGTAGAATATTATAACCCATGCCTCAATACAGGATACTTCTCAATTTCTTGGGCACACGTATGGGCTCGCAACCTGATCGCCGGAGCAGACAGGAAGGGCAAGGCCGCCGTTGGAGAGGGGCGGGGAGAGGGGAGGGGAGGGGAAACACAACCAGTGACCTTCCTGAGCATATGTGGAAGTGCCTGAAAGAGACAGCGTGTCCCTCATTAATAAACTCGCCCATCCAGAGTCTGTAGACCCGTGTTCATAACCACAATCCTACACTGTACAGGGTGATTGTGATAAATGGGCACAAACTGCACGAAACGATCCCTGCCAGGCCAATGAGCGAAAACCTTCACACCGACATGTTCAAGGAACGCAACACGAGTAATCAACAAAAGTACAGGTCCTTATCATTAACGTCGATATGCATGAGGATTCTGGAACATATATAGTGTTCGAACATCATGAATTACCTCGAAGAGAACAGTCTATTGATACATAGTCAACATGGATTTAGAAAACATCGTTCTTGAGAAACACAACTACCTCTTTACTCACACGGATTGTTGGGTGCTATTGGCAAGGGATTTCAAATTGATTCCGTATTTCTAGCCGGCCGGTGTGGCCAAGCGGTTCTAGGCGCTTCAGTCTGGAACCGTGCGACCGCTCCGGTCACAGGTTCGAATACTGCCTCGGGCATGGATGTGTGTGATGTACTTAGGTTAGTTAGGTTTAAGTAGTTCCACATACTAGGAGACTGATGACCTCAGATGTTAAGTCCCATAGTGCTCAGAGCCATTTGAACCATTTGAACCGTATTTCGAGATTTCCAGAACGCTATTGACGCCGTACCTCAACAGCGCCTCGTACTCAAATTACGTGCTTATGGAATGTCGTCTCAGTTGTGCGATAGAATTCGTGATTTCCTGTCAGAGAGGTCACAGTTCGTAGTAATTGACGGAAAGTCATCTAGTAAAACAGAAGTGATTTCTGGCGTTCCCCAAGGTAGTGTTATAGGCCCTCTGCTGCTCCCTATCTATACAAACGATTTAGGAGACAATCTGAGCAGCTGTCTTAGGTTGTTTATGGATGAGGCTGTCGTTTATAGTTTAATAAAGTCATCAGAAGATCAAAACCAATTCCAGAACGACTTAGATAAGACATCCGTATGGTGGGAAAATTGGCAGTTGACCCGGAATAATGAAAAGTGTGATATTATCAAGACGAGTGATATAAGAAATCCGTTAAATTTCGGTTACATGATAAGTCAGTCAAATCTAAACGTCGTAAATTCAAGTAAATACCTAAGAATTACAATCACGGACAACTTAAATTTGAAATGACACATAGAAAACGTCTTGGGGAAGGCGAACCAAAGACTGCGTTATATTGGCATAACAGTTGGAAGATGCAACACATCTACTAAAGAGATTACGTACACTACGTTCGTCCGCTTTCGAGTACTGCTGCTCGGTGTTGGATCCTTACCAGGTAGGATTAACGGAGTACATGGAGGAAGTCCAAAGAAAGGCAGCACGTTTCGTATTATCGAGAAATAGGGTTTTCATCTTTAAAACAAAGGCGATTCTCGTCTCGGAGGACCTTCTCACGAAATTTCAATCACCAACTTTCTCTCCAGAATGCGAAAATATTTTGTTGACGCTGACCTACATAGGGAGAAACTATCGCCGTAATAAAATAAGGAAAATAAGAGATTGCACAGAAAGCTATGGGTGTTTGTTTTTTCTGCACGCTTTTCGAGAGAGGAATAACTGAGAATTATTGCGAATGTGATTCGATGAAACCTCTGCGAGGAACTTAAATGCGATGTAGACAGCCAGAAATGCATTCCGAGTGAGGTACGCGCATTTGAAGGTGGAGATAGGTGGACTTTGATAGCGCAGGTTTCAGCGATTGAAAGCACGCATATGAACGCAATGGGCACGTTGGATTGATCTGTCTGTACTCGTGTTTTAGCTCCACACTTGGAAGAGCAGCGAGCTGGGGCACCATCACGTAGGAGCCATATTAGCCTTCTTGCCACCGGAGACAGCTCGTCTAAAATGGAGGCGGGGTGACCTGCAGGAAGGCCAGATATGCCTCCCATGTGAGGCTCTGTAGCAGTGTGACTGGTCTGACACGGTGGTCGCTAATATCCCCGCTGAGCAGGTGATGATGGCTCGCTGTCACCATACCGTGGCGATTATCCGTAGCCCTCAGGTGGCTGTTGTGAACGGTGATGCTGCCACTGCCCCTCGTAAAGAGGGCCTCATCTATAAATAGAATGGACGACAGAAATCCAGGCACCTGTGCAACGAACCAGTAACGAAACAGTCACCACGGAAGTAAGCCCGTAGGTAATAAGGTCTGCACACAGAAATCCAGGCACCTGTGCATTCAACTAGTAACAAAACCGTCACAACGGAGGTAAGCCTGTAGGTAATAAGGCCTGCAAGCAGAATTCCAGACACCTGTGCAACGAACCAGTAACGAAACTGTCACCACAGAGGTAAGCCCATAGGTAATAAGGCCTGCACACTGAAATCCAGGCACCTGTGCATTCAACCAGTAACAAAACCGTCACAACGGAGGTAAGCCTGTAGGTAATAAGGCCTGCAAGCAGAATTCCAGACACCTGTGCAACGAACCAGTAACGAAACTGTCGCCACAGAGGTAAGCCCGTAGGTAATAAGGCCTGCACACAGAAATCCAGGCACCTGTGCATTCAACTAGTAACAAAACCGTCACCACGGAGGTAAGCCTGTAGGTAATAAGGCCTGCAAGCAGAATTCCAGACACCTGTGCAACGAACCAGTAACGAAACTGTCGCCACAGAAGTAAGCCCGTAGGTAATAAGGCCTGCACACTGAAATCCAGGCACCTGTGCATTCAACTAGTAACAAAACCGTCACCACGGAGGTAAGCCTGTAGGTAATAAGGCCTGCAAGCAGAATTCCAGACACCTGTGCAACGAACCAGTAACGAAACTGTCACCACAGAGGTAAGCCCGTAGGTAATAAGGCCTGCACACTGAAATCCAGGCACCTGTGCATTCAACCAGTAACAAAACCGTCACAACGGAGGTAAGCCTGTAGGTAATAAGGCCTGCAAGCAGAATTCCAGACACCTGTGCAACGAACCAGTAACGAAACTGTCGCCACAGAGGTAAGCCCGTAGGTAATAAGGCCTGCACAAAGAAATCCAGGCACCTGTGCATTCAACTAGTAACAAAACCGTCACCATGGAGGTAAGCCTGTAGGTAATAAGGCCTGCAAGCAGAATTCCAGACACCTGTGCAACGAACCAGTAACGAAACTGTCACCACAGAGGTAAGCCCGTAGGTAATAAGGCCTGCACACAGAAATCCAGGCACCTGTGCATTCAACTAGTAACAAAACCGTCACCACGGAGGTAAGCCTGTAGGTAATAAAGCCTGCAAGCAGAATTCCAGACACCTGTGCAACGAACCAGTAACGAAACTGTCACCACAGAGGTAAGCCCGTAGGTAATAAGGCCTGCACACAGAAATCCAGGCACCTGTGCATTCAACTAGTAACAAAACCGTCACCACGGAGGTAAGCCTGTAGGTAATAAGACCTGCAAGCAGAATTCCAGACACCTGTGCAACGAACCAGTAACGAAACTGTCACCACAGAGGTAAGCCCGTAGGTAATAAGGCCTGCACACTGAAATCCAGGCACCTGTGCATTCAACCAGTAACAAAACCGTCACAACGGAGGTAAGCCTGTAGGTAATAAGGCCTGCAAGCAGAATTCCAGACACCTGTGCAACGAACCAGTAACGAAACTGTCGCCACAGAGGTAAGCCCGTAGGTAATAAGGCCTGCACACTGAAATCCAGGCACCTGTGCATTCAACCAGTAACAAAACCGTCACAACGGAGGTAAGCCTGTAGGTAATAAGGCCTGCAAGCAGAATTCCAGACACCTGTGCAACGAACCAGTAACGAAACTGTCACCACAGAGGTAAGCCCGTAGGTAATAAGGCCTGCACACAGAAATCCAGGCACCTGTGCATTCAACTAGTAACAAAACCGTCACCACGGAGGTAAGCCTGTAGGTAATAAGGCCTGCAAGCAGAATTCCAGACACCTGTGCAACGAACCAGTAACGAAACTGTCACCACAGAGGTAAGCCCGTAGGTAATAAGGCCTGCACACAGAAATCCAGGCACCTGTGCATTCAACTAGTAACAAAACCGTCACCACGGAGGTAAGCCTGTAGGTAATAAGGCCTGCAAGCAGAATTCCAGACACCTGTGCAACGAACCAGTAACGAAACTGTCACCACAGAGGTAAGCCCGTAGGTAATAAGGCCTGCACACAGAAATCCAGGCACCTGTGCATTCAACTAGTAACAAAACCGTCACCACGGAGGTAAGCCTGTAGGTAATAAGGCCTGCAAGCAGAATTCCAGACACCTGTGCAACGAACCAGTAACGAAACTGTCACCACAGAGGTAAGCCTGTAGGTAATAAGTCCTGCACACTGAAATCCAGGCACCTGTGCATTCAACCAGTAACAAAACCGTCACAACGGAGGTAAGCCTGTAGGTAATAAGGCCTGCAAGCAGAATTCCAGACACCTGTGCAACGAACCAGTAACGAAACTGTCACCACAGAGGTAAGCCCGTAGGTAATAAGGCCTGCACACTGAAATCCAGGCACCTGTGCATTCAACCAGTAACAAAACCGTCACAACGGAGGTAAGCCTGTAGGTAATAAGGCCTGCAAGCAGAATTCCAGACACCTGTGCAACGAACCAGTAACGAAACTGTCACCACAGAGGTAAGCCCGTAGGTAATAAGGCCTGCACACAGAAATCCAGGCACCTGTGCATTCAACTAGTAACAAAACCGTCACAACGGAGGTAAGCCTGTAGGTAATAAGGCCTGCAAGCAGAATTCCAGACACCTGTACAACGAACCAGTAACGAAACTGTCACCACAGAGGTAAGCCCGTAGGTAATAAGGCCTGCACACAGAAATCCAGGCACCTGTGCATTCAACCAGTAACAAAACCGTCACAACGGAGGTAAGCCTGTAGGTAATAAGGCCTGCAAGCAGAATTCCAGACACCTGTACAACGAACCAGTAACGAAACTGTCACCACAGAGGTAAGCCCGTAGGTAATAAGGCCTCCACACAGAAATCCAGGCACCTGTGCATTCAACCAGTAACAAAACCGTCACAACGGAGGCAAGCCTGTAGGTAATAAGGCCTGCAAGCAGAATTCCAGACACCTGTACAACGAACCAGTAACGAAACCGTCACCACAGAGATAAGCCCGTAGGTAATAAGGCCTGCACACTGAAATCCAGGCACCTGTGCATTCAACCAGTAACAAAACCGTCACAACGGAGGTAAGCCTGTAGGTAATAAGGCCTGCAAGCAGAATTCCAGACACCTGTGCAACGAACCAGTAACGAAACTGTCACCACAGAGGTAAGCCCGTAGGTAATAAGGCCTGCACACAGAAATCCAGGCACCTGTGCATTCAACTAGTAACAAAACCGTCACCACGGAGGTAAGCCTGTAGGTAATAAGGCCTGCAAGCAGAATTCCAGACACCTGTACAACGAACCAGTAACGAAACTGTCACCACAGAGGTAAGCCCGTAGGTAATAAGGCCTGCACACAGAAATTCAGGCACCTGTGCATTCAACTAGTAACAAAACCGTCACCACGGAGGTAAGCCTGTAGGTAATAAGGCCTGCAAGCAGAATTCCAGACACCTGTGCAACGAACCAGTAACGAAACTGTCACCACAGAGGTAAGCCCGTAGGTAATAAGGCCTGCACACAGAAATCCAGGCACTTGTGCATTCAACTAGTAACAAAACCGTCACCACGGAGGTAAGCCTGTAGGTAATAAGGCCTGCAAGCAGAATTCCAGACACCTGTGCAACGAACCAGTAACGAAACTGTCACCACAGAGGTAAGCCCGTAGGTAATAAGGCCTGCACACAGAAATCCAGGCACCTGTGCATTCAACTAGTAACAAAACCGTCACCACGGAGGTAAGCCTGTAGGTAATAAGGCCTGCAAGCAGAATTCCAGACACCTGTGCAACGAACCAGTAACGAAACTGTCACCACAGAGGTAAGCCCGTAGGTAATAAGGCCTGCACACAGAAATCCACGCACCTGTGCATTCAACCAGTAACAAAACCGTCACCACGGAGGTAAGCCTGTAGGTAATAAGGCCTGCAAGCAGAATTCCAGACACCTGTGCAACGAACCAGTAACGAAACTGTCACCACAGAGGTAAGCCCGTAGGTAATAAGGCCTGCACACAGAAATCGAGGCACCTGTGCATTCAACTAGTAACAAAACCGTCACCACGGAGGTAAGCCTGTAGGTAATAAGGCCTGCAAGCAGAATTCCAGACACCTGTGCAACGAACCAGTAACGAAACTGTCACCACAGAGGTAAGCCCGTAGGTAATAAGGCCTGCACACAGAAATCCAGGCACCTGTGCATTCAACCAGTAACAAAACTGTCACCACGGAGGTAAGCCTGTAGGTAATAAGGCCTGCAAGCAGAATTCCAGACACCTGTGCAACGAACCAGTAACGACACTGTCACCACAGAGGTAAGCCCGTAGGTAATAAGGCCTGCACACAGAAATCCAGGCACCTGTGCATTCAACCAGTAACAAAACCGTCACCACGGAGGTATGCCTGTAGGTAATAAGGCCTGCAAGCAGAATTCCAGACACCTGTGCAACGAACCAGTAACGAAACTGTCACCACAGAGGTAAGCCCGTAGGTAATAAGGCCTGCACACAGAAATCCAGGCACCTGTGCATTCAACTAGTAACAAAACCGTCACCACGGAGGTAAGCCTGTAGGTAATAAGGCCTGCAAGCAGAATTCCAGACACCTGTGCAACGAACCAGTAACGAAACTGTCACCACAGAGGTAAGCCCGTAGGTAATAAGGCCTGCACACAGAAATCCAGGCACCTGTGCATTCAACTAGTAACAAAACCGTCACCACGGAGGTAAGCCTGTAGGTAATAAGGCCTGCAAGCAGAATTCCAGACACCTGTGCAACGAACCAGTAACGAAACTGTCACCACAGAGGTAAGCCCGTAGGTAATAAGGCCTGCACACAGAAATCCAGGCACCTGTGCATTCAACTAGTAACAAAACCGTCACCACGGAGGTAAGCCTGTAGGTAATAAGGCCTGCAAGCAGAATTCCAGACACCTGTGCAACGAACCAGTAACGAAACTCTCACCACAGAGGTAAGCCCGTAGGTAATAAGGCCTGCACACAGAAATCCAGGCACCTGTGCATTCAACCAGTAACAAAACCGTCACCACGGAGGTAAGCCTGTAGGTAATAAGGCCTGCAAGCAGAATTCCAGACACCTGTGCAACGAACCAGTAACGAAACTGTCACCACAGAGGTAAGCCCGTAGGTAATAAGGCCTGCACACAGAAATCCAGGCACCTGTGCATTCAACTAGTAACAAAACCGTCACAACGGAGGTAAGCCTGTAGGTAATAAGGCCTGCAAGCAGAATTCCAGACACCTGTGCAACGAACCAGTAACGAAACTGTCACCACAGAGGTAAGCCCGTAGGTAATAAGGCCTGCACACAGAAATCCAGGCACCTGTGCATTCAACTAGTAACAAAACCGTCACCACGGAGGTAAGCCTGTAGGTAATAAGGCCTGCAAGCAGAATTCCAGACACCTGTGCAACGAACCAGTAACGAAACTGTCACCACAGAGGTAAGCCCGTAGGTAATAAGGCCTGCACACAGAAATCCAGGCACCTGTGCATTCAACTAGTAACAAAACCGTCACCACGGAGGTAAGCCTGTAGGTATTAAGGCCTGCAAGCAGAATTCCAGACACCTGTGCAACGAACCAGTAACGAAACTGTCACCACAGAGGTAAGCCCGTAGGTAATAAGGCCTGCACACAGAAATCCAGGCACCTGTGCATTCAACTAGTAACAAAACCGTCACCACGGAGGTAAGCCTGTAGGTAATAAGGCCTGCAAGCAGAATTCCAGACACCTGTGCAACGAACCAGTAACGAAACTGTGACCACAGAGGTAAGCCCATAGGTAATAAGGCCTGCACACAGAAACCCAGGCACCTGTGCATTCAACTAGTAACAAAACCGTCACCACGGAGGTAAGCCTGTAGGTAATAAGGCCTGCAAGCAGAATTCCAGACACCTGTGCAACGAACCAGTAACGAAACTGTCACCACAGAGGTAAGCCCGTAGGTAATAAGGCCTGCACACAGAAATCCAGGCACCTGTGCATTCAACTAGTAACAAAACCGTCACCACGGAGGTAAGCCTGTAGGTAATAAGGCCTGCAAGCAGAATTCCAGACACCTGTGCAACGAACCAGTAACGAAACTGTCACCACAGAGGTAAGCCCGTAGGTAATAAGGCCTGCACACTGAAATCCAGGCACCTGTGCATTCAACTAGTAATAAAACCGTCACCACGGAGGTAAGCCTGTAGGTAATAAGGCCTGCAAGCAGAATTCCAGACACCTGTGCAACGAACCAGTAACGAAACTGTCACCACAGAGGTAAGCCCGTAGGTAATAAGGCCTGCACACTGAAATCCAGGCACCTGTGCATTCAACCAGTAACAAAACCGTCACAACGGAGGTAAGCCTGTAGGTAATAAGGCCTGCAAGCAGAATTCCAGACACCTGTGCAACGAACCAGTAACGAAACTGTCACCACAGAGGTAAGCCCGTAGGTAATAAGGCCTGCACACAGAAATCCAGGCACCTGTGCATTCAACTAGTAACAAAACCGTCACCACGGAGGTAAGCCTGTAGGTAATAAGGCCTGCAAGCAGAATTCCAGACACCTGTGCAACGAACCAGTAACGAAACTGTCACCACAGAGGTAAGCCCGTAGGTAATAAGGCCTGCACACAGAAATCCAGGCACCTGTGCATTCAACTAGTAACAAAACCGTCACCACGGAGGTAAGCCTGTAGGTAATAAGGCCTGCAAGCAGAATTCCAGACACCTGTGCAATGAACCAGTAACGAAACTGTCACCACAGAGGTAAGCCCGTAGGTAATAAGGCCTGCACACAGAAATCCAGGCAGCTGTGCATTCAACTAGTAACAAAACCGTCACCACGGAGGTAAGCCCGTAGGTAATAAGGCCTGCACACAGAAATCCAGGCACCTGTGCATTCAACTAGTAACAAAACCGTCACCACGGAGGTAAGCCTGTAGGTAATAAGGCCTGCAAGTAGAATTCCAGACACCTGTGCAACGAACCAGTAACGAAACTGTCACCACAGAGGTAAGCCCGTAGGTAATAAGGCCTGCATACAGAAATCCAGGCACCTGTGCATTCAACCAGTAACAAAACCGTCACCACGGAGGTAAGCCTGTAGGTAATAAGGCCTGCAAGCAGAATTCCAGACACCTGTGCAACGAACCAGTAACGAAACTGTCACCACAGAGGTAAGCCCGTAGGTAATAAGGCCTGCACACAGAAATCCAGGCACCTGTGCATTCAACTAGTAACAAAACCGTCACCACGGAGGTAAGCCTGTAGGTAATAAGGCCTGCAAGCAGAATTCCAGACACCTGTGCAACGAACCAGTAACGAAACTGTCACCACAGAGGTAAGCCCGTAGGTAATAAGGCCTGCACACTGAAATCCAGGCACCTGTGCATTCAACCAGTAACAAAACCGTCACAACGGAGGTAAGCCTGTAGGTAATAAGGCCTGCAAGCAGAATTCCAGACACCTGTGCAACGAACCAGTAACGAAACTGTCACCACAGAGGTAAGCCCGTAGGTAATAAGGCCTGCACACAGAAATCCAGGCACCTGTGCATTCAACTAGTAACAAAACCGTCACCACGGAGGTAAGCCTGTAGGTAATAAGGCCTGCAAGCAGAATTCCAGACACCTGTGCAACGAACCAGTAACGAAACTGTCACCACAGAGGTAAGCCCGTAGGTAATAAGGCCTGCACACAGAAATCCAGGCACCTGTGCATTCAACTAGTAACAAAACCGTCACCACGGAGGTAAGCCTGTAGGTAATAAGGCCTGCAAGCAGAATTCCAGACACCTGTGCAACGAACCAGTAACGAAACTGTCACCACAGAGGTAAGCCCGTAGGTAATAAGGCCTGCACACAGAAATCCAGGCACCTGTGCATTCAACTAGTAACAAAACCGTCACCACGGAGGTAAGCCTGTAGGTAATAAGGCCTGCAAGCAGAATTCCAGACACCTGTGCAACGAACCAGTAACGAAACTGTCACCACAGAGGTAAGCCCGTAGGTAATAAGGCCTGCACACAGAAATCCAGGCACCTGTGCATTCAACTAGTAACAAAACCGTCACCACGGAGGTAAGCCTGTAGGTAATAAGGCCTGCAAGCAGAATTCCAGACACCTGTGCAACGAACCAGTAACGAAACTGTCACCACAGAGGTAAGCCCGTAGGTAATAAGGCCTGCACATAGAAATCCAGGCACCTGTGCATTCAACTAGTAACAAAACCGTCACCACGGAGGTAAGCCTGTAGGTAATAAGGCCTGCAAGCAGAATTCCAGACACCTGTGCAACGAACCAGTAACGAAACTGTCACCACAGAGGTAAGCCCGTAGGTAATAAGGCCTGCACACAGAAATCCAGGCACCTGTGCATTCAACTAGTAACAAAACCGTCACCACGGAGGTAAGCCTGTAGGTAATAAGGCCTGCAAGCAGAATTCCAGACACCTGTGCAACGAACCAGTAACGAAACTGTCACCACAGAGGTAAGCCCGTAGGTAATAAGGCCTGCACACAGAAATCCAGGCACCTGTGCATTCAACTAGTAACAAAACCGTCACCACAGAGGTAAGCCTGTAGGTAATAAGGCCTGCAAGCAGAATTCCAGACACCTGTGCAACGAACCAGTAACGAAACTGTCACCACAGAGGTAAGCCCGTAGGTAATAAGGCCTGCACACAGAAATCCAGGCACCTGTGCATTCAACCAGTAACAAAACCGTCACCACGGAGGTAAGCCTGTAGGTAATAAGGCCTGCAAGCAGAATTCCAGACACCTGTGCAACGAACCAGTAACGAAACTGTCACCACAGAGGTAAGCCCGTAGGTAATAAGGCCTGCACACAGAAATCCAGGCACCTGTGCATTCAACTAGTAACAAAACCGTCACCACGGAGGTAAGCCTGTAGGTAATAAGGCCTGCAAGCAGAATTCCAGACACCTGTGCAACGAACCAGTAACGAAACTGTCACCACAGAGGTAAGCCCGTAGGTAATAAGGCCTGCACACAGAAATCCAGGCACCTGTGCATTCAACTAGTAACAAAACCGTCACCACGGAGGTAAGCCTGTAGGTAATAAGGCCTGCAAGCAGAATTCCAGACACCTGTGCAACGAACCAGTAACGAAACTGTCACCACAGAGGTAAGCCCGTAGGTAATAAGGCCTGCACACAGAAATCCAGGCACCTGTGTATTCAACCAGTAACAAAACCGTCACCACGGAGGTAAGCCTGTAGGTAATAAGGCCTGCAAGCAGAATTCCAGACACCTGTGCAACGAACCAGTAACGAAACTGTCACCACAGAGGTAAGCCCGTAGGTAATAAGACCTGCACACAGAAATCCAGGCACCTATGCATTCAACTAGTAACAAAACCGTCACCACAGAGGTAAGCCTGTAGGTAATAAGGCCTGCAAGCAGAATTCCAGACACCTGTGCAACGAACCAGTAACGAAACTGTCACCACAGAGGTAAGCCCGTAGGTAATAAGGCCTGCACACAGAAATCCAGGCACCTGTGCATTCAACTAGTAACAAAACCGTCACCACGGAGGTAAGCCTGTAGGTAATAAGGCCTGCAAGCAGAATTCCAGACACCTGTGCAACGAACCAGTAACGAAACTGTCACCACAGAGGTAAGCCCGTAGGTAATAAGGCCTGCACACAGAAACCCAGGCACCTGTGCATTCAACTAGTAACAAAACCGTCACCACGGAGGTAAGCCTGTAGGTAATAAGGCCTGCAAGCAGAATTCCAGACACCTGTGCAACGAACCAGTAACGAAACTGTCACCACAGAGGTAAGCCCGTAGGTAATAAGGCCTGCACACAGAAATCCAGGCACCTGTGCATTCAACTAGTAACAAAACCGTCACCACGGAGGTAAGCCTGTAGGTAATAAGGCCTGCAAGCAGAATTCCAGACACCTGTGCAACGAACCAGTAACGAAACTGTCACCACAGAGGTAAGCCCGTAGGTAATAAGGCCCGCACACTGAAATCCAGGCACCTGTGCATTCAACCAGTAACAAAACCGTCACCACGGAGGTAAGCCTGTAGGTAATAAGGCCTGCAAGCAGAATTCCAGACACCTGTGCAACGAACCAGTAACGAAACTGTCACCACAGAGGTAAGCCCGTAGGTAATAAGGCCTGCACACTGAAATCCAGGCACCTGTGCATTCAACCAGTAACAAAACCGTCACAACGGAGGTAAGCCTGTAGGTAATAAGGCCTGCAAGCAGAATTCCAGACACCTGTGCAACGAACCAGTAACGAAACTGTCACCACAGAGGTAAGCCCGTAGGTAATAAGGCCTGCACACAGAAATCCAGGCACCTGTGCATTCAACTAGTAACAAAACCGTCACCACGGAGGTAAGCCTGTAGGTAATAAGGCCTGCAAGCAGAATTCCAGACACCTGTGCAACGAACCAGTAACGAAACTGTCACCACAGAGGTAAGCCCGTAGGTAATAAGGCCTGCACACAGAAATCCAGGCACCTGTGCATTCAACTAGTAACAAAACCGTCACCACGGAGGTAAGCCTGTAGGTAATAAGGCCTGCAAGCAGAATTCCAGACACCTGTGCAACGAACCAGTAACGAAACTGTCACCACAGAGGTAAGCCCGTAGGTAATAAGGCCTGCACACAGAAATCCAGGCACCTGTGCATTCAACTAGTAACAAAACCGTCACCACGGAGGTAAGCCTGTAGGTAATAAGGCCTGCAAGCAGAATTCCAGACACCTGTGCAATGAACCAGTAACGAAACTGTCACCACAGAGGTAAGCCCGTAGGTAATAAGGCCTGCACACAGAAATCCAGGCACCTGTGCATTCAACTAGTAACAAAACCGTCACCACGGAGGTAAGCCCGTAGGTAATAAGGCCTGCACACAGAAATCCAGGCACCTGTGCATTCAACTAGTAACAAAACCGTCACCACGGAGGTAAGCCTGTAGGTAATAAGGCCTGCAAGCAGAATTCCAGACACCTGTGCAACGAACCAGTAACGAAACTGTCACCACAGAGGTAAGCCCGTAGGTAATAAGGCCTGCACACAGAAATCCAGGCACCTGTGCATTCAACCAGTAACAAAACCGTCACCACGGAGGTAAGCCTGTAGGTAATAAGGCCTGCAAGCAGAATTCCAGACACCTGTGCAACGAACCAGTAACGAAACTGTCACCACAGAGGTAAGCCCGTAGGTAATAAGGCCTGCACACAGAAATCCAGGCACCTGTGCATTCAACTAGTAACAAAACCGTCACCACGGAGGTAAGCCTGTAGGTAATAAGGCCTGCAAGCAGAATTCCAGACACCTGTGCAACGAACCAGTAACGAAACTGTCACCACAGAGGTAAGCCCGTA
This sequence comes from Schistocerca americana, assembly GCF_021461395.2. Classification (NCBI taxonomy): domain Eukaryota; kingdom Metazoa; phylum Arthropoda; class Insecta; order Orthoptera; family Acrididae; genus Schistocerca; species Schistocerca americana. The sequence continues at coordinate 203,938,674 of NC_060127.1, forward strand.
GGTAATAAGGCCTGCACACTGAAATCCAGGCACCTGTGCATTCAACTAGTAACAAAACCGTCACAACGGAGGTAAGCCTGTAGGTAATAAGGCCTGCAAGCAGAATTCCAGACACCTGTGCAACGAACCAGTAACGAAACTGTCACCACAGAGGTAAGCCCGTAGGTAATAAGGCCTGCACACAGAAATCCAGGCACCTGTGCATTCAACTAGTAACAAAACCGTCACCACGGAGGTAAGCCTGTAGGTAATAAGGCCTGCAAGCAGAATTCCAGACACCTGTGCAACGAACCAGTAACGAAACTGTCACCACAGAGGTAAGCCCGTAGGTAATAAGGCCTGCACACAGAAATCCAGGCACCTGTGCATTCAACTAGTAACAAAACCGTCACCACGGAGGTAAGCCTGTAGGTAATAAGGCCTGCAAGCAGAATTCCAGACACCTGTGCAACGAACCAGTAACGAAACTGTCACCACAGAGGTAAGCCCGTAGGTAATAAGGCCTGCACTGAGAAATCCAGGCACCTGTGCATTCAACTAGTAACAAAACCGTCACCACGGAGGTAAGCCTGTAGGTAATAAGGCCTGCAAGCAGAATTCCAGACACCTGTGCAACGAACCAGTAACGAAACTGTCACCACAGAGGTAAGCCCGTAGGTAATAAGGCCTGCACACAGAAATCCAGGCACCTGTGCATTCAACTAGTAACAAAACCGTCACCACGGAGGTAAGCCTGTAGGTAATAAGGCCTGCAAGCAGAATTCCAGACACCTGTGCAACGAACCAGTAACGAAACTGTCACCACAGAGGTAAGCCCGTAGGTAATAAGGCCTGCACACAGAAATCCAGGCACCTGTGCATTCAACTAGTAACAAAACCGTCACCACGGAGGTAAGCCTGTAGGTAATAAGGCCTGCAAGCAGAATTCCAGACACCTGTGCAACGAACCAGTAACGAAACTGTCACCACAGAGGTAAGCCCGTAGGTAATAAGGCCTGCACACAGAAATCCAGGCACCTGTGCATTCAACTAGTAACAAAACCGTCACCACGGAGGTAAGCCTGTAGGTAATAAGGCCTGCAAGCAGAATTCCAGACACCTGTGCAACGAACCAGTAACGAAACTGTCACCACAGAGGTAAGCCCGTAGGTAATAAGGCCTGCACACAGAAATCCAGGCACCTGTGCATTCAACTAGTAACAAAACCGTCACCACGGAGGTAAGCCTGTAGGTAATAAGGCCTGCAAGCAGAATTCCAGACACCTGTGCAACGAACCAGTAACGAAACTGTCACCACAGAGGTAAGCCCGTAGGTAATAAGGCCTGCACACAGAAATCCAGGCACCTGTGCATTCAACTAGTGACAAAACCGTCACCACGGAGGTAAGCCTGTAGGTAATAAGGCCTGCAAGCAGAATTCCAGACACCTGTGCAACGAACCAGTAACGAAACTGTCACCACAGAGGTAAGCCCGTAGGTAATAAGGCCTGCACACAGAAATCCAGGCACCTGTGCATTCAACCAGTAACAAAACCGTCACCACGGAGGTAAGCCTGTAGGTAATAAGGCCTGCAAGCAGAATTCCAGACACCTGTGCAACGAACCAGTAACGAAACTGTCACCACAGAGGTAAGCCCGTAGGTAATAAGGCCTGCACACAGAAATCCAGGCACCTGTGCATTCAACTAGTAACAAAACCGTCACCACGGAGGTAAGCCTGTAGGTAATAAGGCCTGCAAGCAGAATTCCAGACACCTGTGCAACGAACCAGTAACGAAACTGTCACCACAGAGGTAAGCCCGTAGGTAATAAGGCCTGCACACAGAAATCCAGGCACCTGTGCATTCAACTAGTAACAAAACCGTCACCACGGAGGTAAGCCTGTAGGTAATAAGGCCTGCAAGCAGAATTCCAGACACCTGTGCAACGAACCAGTAACGAAACTGTCACCACAGAGGTAAGCCCGTAGGTTATAAGGCCTGCACACAGAAATCCAGGCACCTGTGCATTCAACCAGTAACAAAACCGTCACCACGGAGGTAAGCCTGTAGGTAATAAGGCCTGCAAGCAGAATTCCAGACACCTGTGCAACGAACCAGTAACGAAACTGTCACCACAGAGGTAAGCCCGTAGGTAATAAGACCTGCACACAGAAATCCAGGCACCTGTGCATTCAACTAGTAACAAAACCGTCACCACGGAGGTAAGCCTGTAGGTAATAAGGCCTGCAAGCAGAATTCCAGACACCTGTGCAACGAACCAGTAACGAAACTGTCACCACAGAGGTAAGCCCGTAGGTAATAAGGCCTGCACACAGAAATCCAGGCACCTGTGCATTCAACTAGTAACAAAACCGTCACCACGGAGGTAAGCCTGTAGGTAATAAGGCCTGCAAGCAGAATTCCAGACACCTGTGCAACGAACCAGTAACGAAACTGTCACCACAGAGGTAAGCCCGTAGGTAATAAGGCCTGCACACAGAAATCCAGGCACCTGTGCATTCAACCAGTAAAAAAACCGTCACCACGGAGGTAAGCCTGTAGGTAATAAGGCCTGCAAGCTGAATTCCAGACACCTGTGCAACGAACCAGTAACGAAACTGTCACCACAGAGGTAAGCCCGTAGGTAATAAGGCCTGCACACAGAAATCCAGGCACCTGTGCATTCAACCAGTAACAAAACCGTCACCACGGAGGTAAGCCTGTAGGTAATAAGGCCTGCAAGCAGAATTCCAGACACCTGTGCAATGAACCAGTAACGAAACTGTCACCACAGAGGTAAGCCCGTAGGTAATAAGGCCTGCACACAGAAATCCAGGCACCTGTGCATTCAACTAGTAACAAAACCGTCACCACGGAGGTAAGCCTGTAGGTAATAAGGCCTGCAAGCAGAATTCCAGACACCTGTACAACGAACCAGTAACGAAACTGTCACCACAGAGGTAAGCCCGTAGGTAATAAGGCCTGCACACAGAAATCCAGGCACCTGTGCATTCAACCAGTAACAAAACCGTCACCACGGAGGTAAGCCTGTAGGTAATAAGGCCTGCAAGCAGAATTCCAGACACCTGTGCAACGAACCAGTAACGAAACTGTCACCACAGAGGTAAGCCCGTAGGTAATAAGGCCTGCACACAGAAATCCAGGCACCTGTGCATTCAACTAGTAACAAAACCGGCACCACGGAGGTAAGCCTGTAGGTAATAAGGCCTGCAAGCAGAATTCCAGACACCTGTGCAACGAACCAGTAACGAAACTGTCACCACAGAGGTAAGCCCGTAGGTAATAAGGCCTGCACACAGAAATCCAGGCACCTGTGCTTTCAACTAGTAACAAAACCGTCACCACGGAGGTAAGCCTGTAGGTAATAAGGCCTGCAAGCAGAATTCCAGACACCTGTGCAACGAACCAGTAACGAAACTGTCACCACAGAGGTAAGCCCGTAGGTAATAAGGCCTGCACACAGAAATCCAGGCACCTGTGCATTCAACCAGTAATAAAACCGTCACCACGGAGGTAAGCCTGTAGGTAATAAGGCCTGCAAGCAGAATTCCAGACACCTGTGCAACGAACCAGTAACGAAACTGTCACCACAGAGGTAAGCCCGTAGGTAATAAGGCCTGCACACAGAAATCCAGGCATCTGTGCATTCAACCAGTAACAAAACCGTCACCACGGAGGTAAGCCTGTAGGTAATAAGGCCTGCAAGCAGAATTCCAGACACCTGTGCAACGAACCAGTAACGAAACTGTCACCACAGAGGTAAGCCCGTAGGTAATAAGGCCTGCACACAGAAATCCAGGCACCTGTGCATTCAACCAGTAACAAAACCGTCACCACGGAGGTAAGCCTGTAGGTAATAAGGCCTGCAAGCAGAATTCCAGACACCTGTGCAACGAACCAGTAACGAAACTGTCACCACAGAGGTAAGCCCGTAGGTAATAAGGCCTGCACACAGAAATCCAGGCACCTGTGCATTCAACCAGTAACAAAACCGTCACCACGGAGGTAAGCCTGTAGGTAATAAGGCCTGCAAGCAGAATTCCAGACACCTGTGCAACGAACCAGTAACGAAACTGTCACCACAGAGGTAAGCCCGTAGGTAATAAGGCCTGCACACAGAAATCCAGGCACCTGTGCATTCAACTAGTAACAAAACCGTCACCACGGAGGTAAGCCTGTAGGTAATAAGGCCTGCAAGCAGAATTCCAGACACCTGTACAACGAACCAGTAACGAAACTGTCACCACAGAGGTAAGCCCGTAGGTAATAAGGCCTGCACACAGAAATCCAGGCACCTGTGCATTCAACTACACTCCTGGAAATTGAAATAAGAACACCGTGAATTCATTGTCCCAGGAAGGGGAAACTTTATTGACACATTCCTGGGGTCAGATACATCACATGATCACACTGACAGAACCACAGGCACATAGACACAGGCAACAGAGCATGCACAATGTCGGCACTAGTACAGTGTATATCCACCTTTCGCAGCTATGCAGGCTGCTATTCTCCCATGGAGACGATCGTAGAGATGCTGGATGTAGTCCTGTGGAACGGCTTGCCATGCCATTTCCACCTGGCGCCTCAGTTGGACCAGCGTTCGTGCTGGACGTGCAGACCGCGTGAGACGACGCTTCATCCAGTCTCAAACATGCTCAATGGGGGACAGATCCGGAGATCTTGCTGGCCAGGGTAGTTGACTTACACCTTCTAGAGCACGTTGGGTGGCACGGGATACATGCGGACGTGCACTGTCCTGTTGGAACAGCAAGTTCCCTTGCCGGTCTAGGAATGGTAGAACGATGGGTTCGATGACGGTTTGGATGTACCGTGCACTATTCAGTGTCCCCTCGACGATCACCAGTGGTGTACGGCCAGTGTAGGAGATCGCTCCCCACACCATGATGCCGGGTGTTGGCCCTGTGTGTCTCGGTCGTATGCAGTCCTGATTGTGGCGCTCACCTGCACGGCGCCAAACACGCATACGACCATCATTGGCACCAAGGCAGAAGCGACTCTCATCGCTGAAGACGACACGTCTCCATTCGTCCCTCCATTCACGCCTGTCGCAACACCACTGGAGGTGGGCTGCACGATGTTGGGGCGTGAGCGGAAGACGGCCTAACGGTGTGCGGGACCGTAGCCCAGCTTCATGGAGACGGTTGCGAATGGTCCTCGCCGATACCCCAGGAGCAACAGTGTCCCTAATTTGCTGGGAAGTGGCGGAGCGGTCCCCTACGGCACTGCGTAGGATCCTACGGTCTTGGCGTGCATCCGTGCGTCGCTGCGGTCCGGTCCCAGGTCGACGGGCACGTGCACCTTCCGCCGACCACTGGCGACAACATCGATGTACTGTGGAGACCTCACGCCCCACGTGTTGAGCAATTCGGCGGTACGTCCACCCGGCCTCCCGCATGCCCACTATACACCCTCGCTCAAAGTCCGTCAACTGCACATACGGTTCACGTCCACGCTGTCGCGGCATGCTACCAGTGTTAAAGACTGCGATGGAGCTCCGTATGCCACGGCAAACTGGCTGACACTGACGGCGGCGGTGCACAAATGCTGCTCAGCTAGCGCCATTCGACGGCCAACACCGCGGTTCCTGGTGTGTCCGCTGTGCCGTGCGTGTGATCATTGCTTGGACAGCCCTCTGGCAGTGTCCGGAGCAAGTATGGTGGGTCTGACACACCGGTGTCAATGTGTTCTTTTTTCCATTTCCAGGAGTGTAGTAACAAAACCGTCACCACGGAGGTAAGCCTGTAGGTAATAAGGCCTGCAAGCAGAATTCCAGACACCTGTGCAACGAACCAGTAACGAAACTGTCACCACAGAGGTAAGCCCGTAGGTAATAAGGCCTGCACACAGAAATCCAGGCACCTGTGCATTCAACTAGTAACAAAACCGTCACCACGGAGGTAAGCCTGTAGGTAATAAGGCCTGCAAGCAGAATTCCAGACACCTGTGCAACGAACCAGTAACGAAACTGTCACCACAGAGGTATGCCCGTAGGTAATAAGGCCTGCACACAGAAATCCAGGCACCTGTGCATTCAACTAGTAACAAAACCGTCACCACGGAGGTAAGCCTGTAGGTAATAAGGCCTGCAAGCAGAATTCCAGACACCTGTGCAACGAACCAGTAACGAAACTGTCACCACAGAGGTAAGCCCGTAGGTAATAAGGCCTGCACACAGAAATCCAGGCACCTGTGCATTCAACCAGTAACAAAACCGTCACCACGGAGGTAAGCCTGTAGGTAATAAGGCCTGCAAGCAGAATTCCAGACACCTGTGCAACGAACCAGTAACGAAACTGTCACCACAGAGGTAAGCCCGTAGGTAATAAGGCCTGCACACAGAAATCCAGGCACCTGTGCATTCAACTAGTAACAAAACCGTCACCACGGAGGTAAGCCTGTAGGTAATAAGGCCTGGAAGCAGAATTCCAGACACCTGTGCAACGAACCAGTAACGAAACTGTCACCACAGAGGTAAGCCCGTAGGTAATAAGGCCTGCACACAGAAATCCAGGCACCTGTGCATTCAACTAGTAACAAAACCGTCACCACGGAGGTAAGCCTGTAGGTAATAAGGCCTGCAAGCAGAATTCCAGACACCTGTGCAACGAACCAGTAACGAAACTGTCACCACAGAGGTAAGCCCGTAGGTAATAAGGCCTGCACACTGAAATCCAGGCACCTGTGCATTCAACCAGTAAAAAAACCGTCACCACGGAGGTAAGCCTGTAGGTAATAAGGCCTGCAAGCAGAATTCCAGACACCTGTGCAACGAACCAGTAACGAAACTGTCACCACAGAGGTAAGCCCGTAGGTAATAAGGCCTGCACACAGAAATCCAGGCACCTGTGCATTCAACCAGTAACAAAACCGTCACCACGGAGGTAAGCCTGTAGGTAATAAGGCCTGCAAGCAGAATTCCAGACACCTGTGCAACGAACCAGTAACGAAACTGTCACCACAGAGGTAAGCCCGTAGGTAATAAGGCCTGCACACAGAAATCCAGGCACCTGTGCATTCAACCAGTAACAAAACCGTCACCACGGAGGTAAGCCTGTAGGTAATAAGGCCTGCAAGCAGAATTCCAGACACCTGTGCAACGAACCAGTAACGAAACTGTCACCACAGAGGTAAGCCCGTAGGTAATAAGGCCTGCACACAGAAATCCAGGCACCTGTGCATTCAACCAGTAACAAAACCGTCACCACGGAGGTAAGCCTGTAGGTAATAAGGCCTGCAAGCAGAATTCCAGACACCTGTGCAACGAACCAGTAACGAAACTGTCACCACAGAGGTAAGCCCGTAGGTAATAAGGCCTGCACACAGAAATCCAGGCACCTGTGCATTCAACCAGTAACAAAACCGTCACCACGGAGGTAAGCCTGTAGGTAATAAGGCCTGCAAGCAGAATTCCAGACACCTGTGCAACGAACCAGTAACGAAACTGTCACCACAGAGGTAAACCCGTAGGTAATATGGCCTGCACACAGAAATCCAGGCACCTGTGCATTCAACTAGTAACAAAACCGTCACCACGGAGGTAAGCCTGTAGGTAATAAGGCCTGCAAGCAGAATTCCAGACACCTGTGCAACGAACCAGTAACGAAACTGTCACCACAGAGGTAAGCCCGTAGGTAATAAGGCCTGCACACAGAAATCCAGGCACCTGTGCATTCAACCAGTAACAAAACCGTCACCACGGAGGTAAGCCTGTAGGTAATAAGGCCTGCAAGCAGAATTCCAGACACCTGTGCAACGAACCAGCAACGAAACTGTCACCACAGAGGTAAGCCCGTAGGTAATAAGGCCTGCACACAGAAATCCAGGCACCTGTGCATTCAACCAGTAACAAAACCGTCACCACGGTGGTAAGCCTGTAGGTAATAAGGCCTGCAAGCAGAATTCCAGACACCTGTGCAACGAACCAGTAACGAAACTGTCACCACAGAGGTAAGCCCGTAGGTAATAAGGCCTGCACACAGAAATCCAGGCACCTGTGCATTCAACCAGTAACATAACCGTCACCACGGAGGTAAGCCTGTAGGTAATAAGGCCTGCAAGCAGAATTCCAGACACCTGTGCAACGAACCAGTAACGAAACTGTCACCACAGAGGTAAGCCCGTAGGTAATAAGGCCTGCACACAGAAATCCAGGCACCTGTGCATTCAACCAGTAACAAAACCGTCACCACGGAGGTAAGCCTGTAGGTAACAAGGCCTGCAAGCAGAATTCCAGACACCTGTGCAACGAACCAGTAACGAAACTGTCACCACAGAGGTAAGCCCGTAGGTAATAAGGCCTGCACACAGAAATCCAGGCACCTGTGCATTCAACCAGTAACAAAACCGTCACCACGGAGGTAAGCCTGTAGGTAATAAGGCCTGCAAGCAGAATTCCAGACACCTGTGCAACGAACCAGTAACGAAACTGTCACCACAGAGGTAAGCCCGTAGGTAATAAGGCCTGCACACAGAAATCCAGGCACCTGTGCATTCAACCAGTAACAAAACCGTCACCACGGAGGTAAGCCTGTAGGTAATAAGGCCTGCAAGCAGAATTCCAGACACCTGTGCAACGAACCAGTAACGAAACTGTCACCACAGAGGTAAGCCCGTAGGTAATAAGGCCTGCACACAGAAATCCAGGCACCTGTGCATTCAACTAGTAACAAAACCGTCACCACGGAGGTAAGCCTGTAGGTAATAAGGCCTGCAAGCAGAATTCCAGACACCTGTACAACGAACCAGTAACGAAACTGTCACCACAGAGGTAAGCCCGTAGGTAATAAGGCCTGCACACAGAAATCCAGGCACCTGTGCATTCAACCAGTAACAAAACCGTCACCACGGAGGTAAGCCTGTAGGTAATAAGGCCTGCAAGCAGAATTCCAGACACCTGTGCAACGAACCAGTAACGAAACTGTCACCACAGAGGTAAGCCCGTAGGTAATAAGGCCTGCACACAGAAATCCAGGCACCTGTGCATTCAACTAGTAACAAAACCGGCACCACGGAGGTAAGCCTGTAGGTAATAAGGCCTGCAAGCAGAATTCCAGACACCTGTGCAACGAACCAGTAACGAAACTGTCACCACAGAGGTAAGCCCGTAGGTAATAAGGCCTGCACACAGAAATCCAGGCACCTGTGCATTCAACTAGTAACAAAACCGTCACCACGGAGGTAAGCCTGTAGGTAATAAGGCCTGCAAGCAGAATTCCAGACACCTGTGCAACGAACCAGTAACGAAACTGTCACCACAGAGGTAAGCCCGTAGGTAATAAGGCCTGCACACAGAAATCCAGGCACCTGTGCATTCAACCAGTAACAAAACCGTCACCACGGAGGTAAGCCTGTAGGTAATAAGGCCTGCAAGCAGAATTCCAGACACCTGTGCAACGAACCAGTAACGAAACTGTCACCACGGAGGTAAGCCCGTAGGTAATAAGGCCTGCACACAGAAATCCAGGCACCTGTGCATTCAACCAGTAACAAAACCGTCACCACGGAGGTAAGCCTGTAGGTAATAAGGCCTGCAAGCAGAATTCCAGACACCTGTGCAACGAACCAGTAACGAAACTGTCACCACAGAGGTAAGCCCGTAGGTAATAAGGCCTGCACACAGAAATCCAGGCACCTGTGCATTCAACCAGTAACAAAACCGTCACCACGGAGGTAAGCCTGTAGGTAATAAGGCCTGCAAGCAGAATTCCAGACACCTGTGCAACGAACCAGTAACGAAACTGTCACCACAGAGGTAAGCCCGTAGGTAATAAGGCCTGCACACAGAAATCCAGGCACCTGTGCATTCAACCAGTAACAAAACCGTCACCACGGAGGTATGCCTGTAGGTAATAAGGCCTGCAAGCAGAATTCCAGACCCCTGTGCAACGAACCAGTAACGAAACTGTCACCACAGAGGTAAGCCCGTAGGAAATAAGGCCTGCACACAGAAATCCAGGCACCTGTGCATTCAACTAGTAACAAAACCGTCACCACGGAGGTAAGCCTGTAGGTAATAAGGCCTGCAAGCAGAATTCCAGACACCTGTACAACGAACCAGTAACGAAACTGTCACCACAGAGGTAAGCCCGTAGGTAATAAGGCCTGCACACAGAAATCCAGGCACCTGTGCATTCAACTAGTAACAAAACCGTCACCACGGAGGTAAGCCTGTAGGTAATAAGGCCTGCAAGCAGAATTCCAGACACCTGTGCAACGAACCAGTAACGAAACTGTCACCACAGAGGTATGCCCGTAGGTAATAAGGCCTGCACACAGAAATCCAGGCACGTGTGCATTCAACTAGTAACAAAACCGTCACCACGGAGGTAAGCCTGTAGGTAATAAGGCCTGCAAGCAGAATTCCAGACACCTGTGCAACGAACCAGTAACGAAACTGTCACCACAGAGGTAAGCCCGTAGGAAATAAGGCCTGCACACAGAAATCCAGGCACCTGTGCATTCAACTAGTAACAAAACCGTCACCACGGAGGTAAGCCTGTAGGTAATAAGGCCTGCAAGCAGAATTCCAGACACCTGTGCAACGAACCAGTAACGAAACTGTCACCACAGAGGTAAGCCCGTAGGTAATAAGGCCTGCACACAGAAATCCAGGCACCTGTGCATTCAACCAGTAACAAAACCGTCACCACGGAGGTAAGCCTGTAGGTAATAAGGCCTGCAAGCAGAATTCCAGACACCTGTGCAACGAACCAGTAACGAAACTGTCACCACAGAGGTAAGCCCGTAGGTAATATGGCCTGCACACAGAAATCCAGGCACCTGTGCATTCAACTAGTAACAAAACCGTCACCACGGAGGTAAGCCTGTAGGTAATAAGGCCTGCAAGCAGAATTCCAGACACCTGTGCAACGAACCAGTAACGAAACTGTCACCACAGAGGTAAGCCCGTAGGTAATAAGGCCTGCACACAGAAATCCAGGCACCTGTGCATTCAACCAGTAACAAAACCGTCACCACGGAGGTAAGCCTGTAGGTAATAAGGCCTGCAAGCAGAATTCCAGACACCTGTGCAACGAACCAGTAACGAAACTGTCACCACAGAGGTAAGCCCGTAGGTAATAAGGCCTGAACACAGAAATCCAGGCACCTGTGCATTCAACTAGTAACAAAACCGTCACCACGGAGGTAAGCCTGTAGGTAATAAGGCCTGCAAGCAGAATTCCAGACACCTGTGCAACGAACCAGTAACGAAACTGTCACCACAGAGGTAAGCCCGTAGGTAATAAGGCCTGCACACAGAAATCCAGGCACCTGTGCATTCAACTAGTAACAAAACCGTCACCACGGAGGTAAGCCTGTAGGTAATAAGGCCTGCAAGCAGAATTCCAGACACCTGTGCAACGAACCAGTAACGAAACTGTCACCACAGAGGTAAGCCCGTAGGTAATAAGGCATGCACACAGAAATCCAGGCACCTGTGCATTCAACTAGTAACAAAACCGTCACCACGGAGGTAAGCCTGTAGGTAATAAGGCCTGCAAGCAGAATTCCAGACACCTGTGCAACGAACCAGTAACGAAACTGTCACCACAGAGGTAAGCCCGTAGGTAATAAGGCCTGCACACAGAAATCCAGGCACCTGTGCATTCAACCAGTAACAAAACCGTCACCACGGAGGTAAGCCTGTAGGTAATAAGGCCTGCAAGCAGAATTCCAGACACCTGTACAGCGAACCAGTAACGAAACTGTCACCACAGAGGTAAGCCCGTAGGTAATAAGGCCTGCACACAGAAATCCAGGCACCTGTGCATTCAACTAGTAACAAAACCGTCACCACGGAGGTAAGCCTGTAGGTAATAAGGCCTGCAAGCAGAATTCCAGACACCTGTGCAACGAACCAGTAACGAAACTGTCACCACAGAGGTAAGCCCGTAGGTAATAAGGCCTGCACACAGAAATCCAGGCACCTGTGAATTCAACCAGTAACAAAACCATCACCACGGAGGTAAGCCTGTAGGTAATAAGGCCTGCAAGCAGAATTCCAGACACCAGTGCAACGAACCAGTAACGAAACTGTCACCACAGAGGTAAGCCCGTAGGTAATAAGGCCTGCACACAGAAATCCAGGCACCTGTGCATTCAACCAGTAACAAAACCGTCACCACGGAGGTAAGCCTGTAGGTAATAAGGCCTGCAAGCAGAATTCCAGACACCTGTGCAACGAACCAGTAACGAAACTGTCACCACAGAGGTAAGCCCGTAGGTAATAAGGCCTGCACACAGAAATCCAGGCACCTGTGCATTCAACTAGTAACAAAACCGTCACCACGGAGGTAAGCCTGTAGGTAATAAGGCCTGCAAGCAGAATTCCAGACACCTGTACAACGAACCAGTAACGAAACTGTCACCACAGAGGTAAGCCCGTAGGTAAGAAGGCCTGCACACAGAAATCCAGGCACCTGTGCATTCAACCAGTAACAAAACCGTCACCACGGAGGTAAGCCTGTAGGTAATAAGGCCTGCAAGCAGAATTCCAGACACCTGTGCAACGAACCAGTAACGAAACTGTCACCACAGAGGTAAGCCCGTAGGTAATAAGGCCTGCACACAGAAATCCAGGCACCTGTGCATTCAACTAGTAACAAAACCGGCACCACGGAGGTAAGCCTGTAGGTAATAAGGCCTGCAAGCAGAATTCCAGACACCTGTGCAACGAACCAGTAACGAAACTGTCACCACAGAGGTAAGCCCGTAGGTAATAAGGCCTGCACACAGAAATCCAGGCACCTGTGCATTCAACTAGTAACAAAACCGTCACCACGGAGGTAAGCCTGTAGGTAATAAGGCCTGCAAGCAGAATTCCAGACACCTGTGCAACGAACCAGTAACGAAACTGTCACCACAGAGGTAAGCCCGTAGGTAATAAGGCCTGCACACAGAAATCCAGGCACCTGTGCATTCAACCAGTAACAAAACCGTCACCACGGAGGTAAGCCTGTAGGTAATAAGGCCTGCAAGCAGAATTCCAGACACCTGTGCAACGAACCAGTAACGAAACTGTCACCACAGAGGTAAGCCCGTAGGTAATAAGGCCTGCACACAGAAATCCAGGCACCTGTGCATTCAACCAGTAACAAAACCGTCACCACGGAGGTAAGCCTGTAGGTAATAAGGCCTGCAAGCAGAATTCCAGACACCTGTGCAACGAACCAGTAACGAAACTGTCACCACAGAGGTAAGCCCGTAGGTAATAAGGCCTGCACACAGAAATCCAGGCACCTGTGCATTCAACCAGTAACAAAACCGTCACCACGGAGGTAAGCCTGTAGGTAATAAGGCCTGCAAGCAGAATTCCAGACACCTGTGCAACGAACCAGTAACGAAACTGTCACCACAGAGGTAAGCCCGTAGGTAATAAGGCCTGCACACAGAAATCCAGGCACCTGTGCATTCAACCAGTAACAAAACCGTCACCACGGAGGTATGCCTGTAGGTAATAAGGCCTGCAAGCAGAATTCCAGACCCCTGTGCAACGAACCAGTAACGAAACTGTCACCACAGAGGTAAGCCCGTAGGTAATAAGGCCTGCACACAGAAATCCAGGCACCTGTGCATTCAACTAGTAACAAAACCGTCACCACGGAGGTAAGCCTGTAGGTAATAAGGCCTGCAAGCAGAATTCCAGACACCTGTACAACGAACCAGTAACGAAACTGTCACCACAGAGGTAAGCCCGTAGGTAATAAGGCCTGCACACAGAAATCCAGGCACCTGTGCATTCAACTAGTAACAAAACCGTCACCACGGAGGTAAGCCTGTAGGTAATAAGGCCTGCAAGCAGAATTCCAGACACCTGTGCAACGAACCAGTAACGAAACTGTCACCACAGAGGTATGCCCGTAGGTAATAAGGCCTGCACACAGAAATCCAGGCACCTGTGCATTCAACTAGTAACAAAACCGTCACCACGGAGGTAAGCCTGTAGGTAATAAGGCCTGCAAGCAGAATTCCAGACACCTGTGCAACGAACCAGTAACGAAACTGTCACCACAGAGGTAAGCCCGTAGGTAATAAGGCCTGCACACAGAAATCCAGGCACCTGTGCATTCAACTAGTAACAAAACCGTCACCACGGAGGTAAGCCTGTAGGTAATAAGGCCTGCAAGCAGAATTCCAGACACCTGTGCAACGAACCAGTAACGAAACTGTCACCACAGAGGTAAGCCCGTAGGTAATAAGGCCTGCACACAGAAATCCAGGCACCTGTGCATTCAACTAGTAACAAAACCGTCACCACGGAGGTAAGCCTGTAGGTAATAAGGCCTGCAAGCAGAATTCCAGACACCTGTGCAACGAACCAGTAACGAAACTGTCACCACAGAGGTAAGCCCGTAGGTAATAAGGCCTGCACACTGAAATCCAGGCACCTGTGCATTCAACCAGTAACAAAACCGTCACCACGGAGGTAAGCCTGTAGGTAATAAGGCCTGCAAGCAGAATTCCAGACACCTGTGCAACGAACCAGTAACGAAACTGTCACCACAGAGGTAAGCCCGTAGGTAATAAGGCCTGCAAACAGAAATCCAGGCACCTGTGCATTCAACCAGTAACAAAACCGTCACCACGGAGGTAAGCCTGTAGGTAATAAGGCCTGCAAGCAGAATTCCAGACACCTGTGCAACGAACCAGTAACGAAACTGTCACCACAGAGGTAAGCCCGTAGGTAATAAGGCCTGCACACAGAAATCCAGGCACCTGTGCATTCAACCAGTAACAAAACCGTCACCACGGAGGTAAGCCTGTAGGTAATAAGGCCTGCAAGCAGAATTCCAGACACCTGTGCAACGAACCAGTAACGAAACTGTCACCACAGAGGTAAGCCCGTAGGTAATATGGCCTGCACACAGAAATCCAGGCACCTGTGCATTCAACTAGTAACAAAACCGTCACCACGGAGGTAAGCCTGTAGGTAATAAGGCCTGCAAGCAGAATTCCAGACACCTGTGCAACGAACCAGTAACGAAACTGTCACCACAGAGGTAAGCCCGTAGGTAATAAGGCCTGCACACAGAAATCCAGGCACCTGTGCATTCAACTAGTAACAAAACCGTCACCACGGAGGTAAGCCTGTAGGTAATAAGGCCTGCAAGCAGAATTCCAGACACCTGTGCAACGAACCAGTAACGAAACTGTCACCACAGAGGTAAGCCCGTAGGTAATATGGCCTGCACACAGAAATCTAGGCACCTGTGCATTCAACTAGTAACAAAACCGTCACCACGGAGGTAAGCCTGTAGGTAATAAGGCCTGCAAGCAGAATTCCAGACACCTGTGCAACGAACCAGTAACGAAACTGTCACCACAGAGGTAAGCCCGTAGGTAATAAGGCCTGCACACAGAAATCCAGGCACCTGTGCATTCAACCAGTAACAAAACCGTCACCACGGAGGTAAGCCTGTAGGTAATAAGGCCTGCAAGCAGAATTCCAGACACCTGTGCAACGAACCAGTGACGAAACTGTCACCACAGAGGTAAGCCCGTAGGTAATAAGGCCTGAACACAGAAATCCAGGCACCTGTGCATTCAACTAGTAACAAAACCGTCACCACGGAGGTAAGCCTGTAGGTAATAAGGCCTGCAAGCAGAATTCCAGACACCTGTGCAACGAACCAGTAACGAAACTGTCACCACAGAGGTAAGCCCGTAGGTAATAAGGCCTGCACACAGAAATCCAGGCACCTGTGCATTCAACTAGTAACAAAACCGTCACCACGGAGGTAAGCCTGTAGGTAATAAGGCCTGCAAGCAGAATTCCAGACACCTGTGCAACGAACCAGTAACGAAACTGTCACCACAGAGGTAAGCCCGTAGGTAATATGGCATGCACACAGAAATCCAGGCACCTGTGCATTCAACTAGTAACAAAACCGTCACCACGGAGGTAAGCCTGTAGGTAATAAGGCCTGCAAGCAGAATTCCAGACACCTGTGCAACGAACCAGTAACGAAACTGTCACCACAGAGGTAAGCCCGTAGGTAATAAGGCCTGCACACAGAAATCCAGGCACCTGTGCATTCAACCAGTAACAAAACCGTCACCACGGAGGTAAGCCTGTAGGTAATAAGGCCTGCAAGCAGAATTCCAGACACCTGTGCAACGAACCAGTAACGAAACTGTCACCACAGAGGTAAGCCCGTAGGTAATAAGGCCTGCACACAGAAATCCAGGCACCTGTGCATTCAACTAGTAACAAAACCGTCACCACGGAGGTAAGCCTGTAGGTAATAAGGCCTCCAAGCAGAATTCCAGACACCTGTGCAACGAACCAGTAACGAAACTGTCACCACAGAGGTAAGCCCGTAGGTAATAAGGCCTGCACACAGAAATCCAGGCACCTGTGCATTCAACTAGTAACAAAACCGTCACCACGGAGGTAAGCCTGTAGGTAATAAGGCCTGCAAGCAGAATTCCAGACACCTGTGCAACGAACCAGTAACGAAACTGTCACCACAGAGGTAAGCCCGTAGGTAATAAGGCCTGCACACAGAAATCCAGGCACCTGTGCATTCAACCAGTAACAAAACCGTCACCACGGAGGTAAGCCTGTAGGTAATAAGGCCTGCAAGCAGAATTCCAGACACCTGTGCGACGAACCAGTAACGAAACTGTCACCACAGAGGTAAGCCCGTAGGTAATAAGGCCTGCACACAGAAATCCAGGCACCTGTGCATTCAACCAGTAACAAAACCGTCACCACGGAGGTAAGCCTGTAGGTAATAAGGCCTGCAAGCAGAATTCCAGACACCTGTGCAACGAACCAGTAACGAAACTGTCACCACAGAGGTAAGCCCGTAGGTAATATGGCCTGCACACAGAAATCCAGGCACCTGTGCATTCAACTAGTAACAAAACCGTCACCACGGAGGTAAGCCTGTAGGTAATAAGGCCTGCAAGCAGAATTCCAGACACCTGTGCAACGAACCAGTAACGAAACTGTCACCACACAGGTAAGCCCGTAGGTAATAAGGCCTGCACACAGAAATCCAGGCACCTGTGCATTCAACCAGTAACAAAACCGTCACCACGGAGGTAAGCCTGTAGGTAATAAGGCCTGCAAGCAGAATTCCAGACACCTGTGCAACGAACCAGTAACGAAACTGTCACCACAGAGGTAAGCCCGTAGGTAATAAGGCCTGCACACAGAAATCCAGGCACCTGTGCATTCAACCAGTAACAAAACCGTCACCACGGAGGTAAGCCTGTAGGTAATAAGGCCTGCAAGCAGAATTCCAGACACCTGTGCAACGAACCAGTAACGAAACTGTCACCACAGAGGTAAGCCCGTAGGTAATAAGGCCTGCACACAGAAATCCAGGCACCTGTGCATTCAACTAGTAACAAAACCGTCACCACGGAGGTAAGCCTGTAGGTAATAAGGCCTGCAAGCAGAATTCCAGACACCTGTGCAACGAACCAGTAACGAAACTGTCACCACAGAGGTAAGCCCGTAGGTAATAAGGCCTGCACACAGAAATCCAGGCACCTGTGCATTCAACTAGTAACAAAACCGTCACCACGGAGGTAAGCCTGTAGGTAATAAGGCCTGCAAGCAGAATTCCAGACACCTGTGCAACGAACCAGTAACGAAACTGTCACCACAGATGTAAGCCCGTAGGTAATAAGGCCTGCACACTGAAATCCAGGTACCTGTGCATTCAACCAGTAACAAAACCGTCACCACGGAGGTAAGCCTGTAGGTAATAAGGCCTGCAAGCAGAATTCCAGACACCTGTGCAACGAACCAGTAACGAAACTGTCACCACAGAGGTAAGCCCGTAGGTAATAAGGCCTGCACACAGAAATCCAGGCACCTGTGCATTCAACTAGTAACAAAACCGTCACCACGGAGGTAAGCCTGTAGGTAATAAGGCCTGCAAGCAGAATTCCAGACACCTGTGCAACGAACCAGTAACGAAACTGTCACCACAGAGGTAAGCCCGTAGGTAATAAGGCCTGCACACAGAAATCCAGGCACCTGTGCATTCAACTAGTAACAAAACCGTCACCACGGAGGAAAGCCTGTAGGTAATAAGGCCTGCAAGCAGAATTCCAGACACCTGTGCAACGAACCAGTAACGAAACTGTCACCACAGAGGTAAGCCCGTAGGTAATAAGGCCTGCACACAGAAATCCAGGCACCTGTGCATTCAACTAGTAACAAAACCGTCACCACGGAGGTAAGCCTGTAGGTAATAAGGCCTGCAAGCAGAATTCCAGACACCTGTGCAACGAACCAGTAACGAAACTGTCACCACAGAGGTAAGCCCGTAGGTAATAAGGCCTGCACACAGAAATCCAGGCACCTGTGCATTCAACCAGTAACAAAACCATCACCACGGAAGTAAGCTTGTAGGTAATAAGGCCTGCAAGCAGAATTCCAGACACCTGTGCAACGAACCAGTAACGAAACTGTCACCACAGAGGTAAGCCCGTAGGTAATAAGGCATGCACACAGAAATCCAGGCACCTGTGCATTCAACTAGTAACAAAACCGTCACCACGGACGTAAGCCTGTAGGTAATAAGGCCTGCAAGCAGAATTCCAGACACCTGTGCAACGAACCAGTAACGAAACTGTCACCACAGAGGTAAGCCCGTAGGTAATAAGGCCTGCACACAGAAATCCAGGCACCTGTGCATTCAACTAGTAACAAAACCGTCACCACGGAGGTAAGCCTGTAGGTAATAAGGCCTGCAAGCAGAATTCCAGACACCTGTGCAACGAACCAGTAACGAAACTGTCACCACAGAGGTAAGCCCGTAGGTAATAAGGCCTGCACACAGAAATCCAGGCACCTGTGCATTCAACTAGTAACAAAACCGTCACCACGGAGGTAAGCCTGTAGGTAATAAGGCCTGCAAGCAGAATTCCAGACACCTGTGCAACGAACCAGTAACGAAACTGTCACCACAGAGGTAAGCCCGTAGGTAATAAGGCCTGCACACAGAAATCCAGGCACCTGTGCATTCAACTAGTAACAAAACCGTCACCACGGAGGTAAGCCTGTAGGTAATAAGGCCTGCAAGCTGAATTCCAGACACCTGTGCAACGAACCAGTAACGAAACTGTCACCACAGAGGTAAGCCCGTAGGTAATAAGGCCTGCACACAGAAATCCAGGCACCTGTGCATTCAACTAGTAACAAAACCGTCACCACGGAGGTAAGCCTGTAGGTAATAAGGCCTGCAAGCAGAATTCCAGACACCTGTGCAACGAACCAGTAACGAAACTGTCACCACAGAGGTAAGCCCGTAGGTAATAAGGCCTGCACACAGAAATCCAGGCACCTGTGCATTCAACCAGTAACAAAACCGTCACCACGGAGGTAAGCCTGTAGGTAATAAGGCCTGCAAGCAGAATTCCAGACACCTGTGCAACGAACCAGTAACGAAACTGTCACCACAGAGGTAGGCCCGTAGGTAATAAGGCCTGCACACAGAAATCCAGGCACCTGTGCATTCAACTAGTAACAAAACCGTCACCACGGAGGTAAGCCTGTAGGTAATAAGGCCTGCAAGCAGAATTCCAGACACCTGTGCAACGAACCAGTAACGAAACTGTCACCACAGAGGTAAGCCCGTAGGTAATAAGGCCTGCACACAGAAATCCAGGCACCTGTGCATTCAACTAGTAACAAAACCGTCACCACGGAGGTAAGCCTGTAGGTAATAAGGCCTGCAAGCAGAATTCCAGACACCTGTGCAACGAACCAGTAACGAAACTGTCACCACAGAGGTAAGCCCGTAGGTAATAAGGCCTGCACACAGAAATCCAGGCACCTGTGCATTCAACTAGTAACAAAACCGTCACCACGGAGGTAAGCCTGTAGGTAATAAGGCCTGCAAGCAGAATTCCAGACACCTGTGCAACGAACCAGTAACGAAACTGTCACCACAGAGGTAAGCCCGTAGGTAATAAGGCCTGCACACAGAAATCCAGGCACCTGTGCATTCAACTAGTAACAAAACCGTCACCACGGAGGTAAGCCTGTAGGTAATAAGGCCTGCAAGCAGAATTCCAGACACCTGTGCAACGAACCAGTAACGAAACTGTCACCACAGAGGTAAGCCCGTAGGTAATAAGGCCTGCACACAGAAATCCAGGCACCTGTGCATTCAACTAGTAACAAAACCGTCACCACGGAGGTAAGCCTGTAGGTAATAAGGCCTGCAAGCAGAATTCCAGACACCTGTGCAACGAACCAGTAACGAAACTGTCACCACAGAGGTAAGCCCGTAGGTAATAAGGCCTGCACACAGAAATCCAGGCACCTGTGCATTCAACTAGTAACAAAACCGTCACCACGGAGGTAAGCCTGTAGGTAATAAGGCCTGCAAGCAGAATTCCAGACACCTGTGCAACGAACCAGTAACGAAACTGTCACCACAGAGGTAAGCCCGTAGGTAATAAGGCCTGCACACAGAAATCCAGGCACCTGTGCATTCAACCAGTAACAAAACCGTCACCACGGAGGTAAGCCTGTAGGTAATAAGGCCTGCAAGCAGAATTCCAGACACCTGTGCAACGAACCAGTAACGAAACTGTCACCACAGAGGTAAGCCCGTAGGTAATAAGGCCTGCACACAGAAATCCAGGCACCTGTGCATTCAACTAGTAACAAAACCGTCACCACGGAGGTAAGCCTGTAGGTAATAAGGCCTGCAAGCAGAATTCCAGACACCTGTGCAACGAACCAGTAACGAAACTGTCACCACAGAGGTAAGCCCGTAGGTAATAAGGCCTGCACACAGAAATCCAGGCACCTGTGCATTCAACTAGTAACAAAACCGTCACCACGGAGGAAAGCCTGTAGGTAATAAGGCCTGCAAGCAGAATTCCAGACACCTGTGCAACGAACCAGTAACGAAACTGTCACCACAGAGGTAAGCCCGTAGGTAATAAGGCCTGCACACAGAAATCCAGGCACCTGTGCATTCAACTAGTAACAAAACCGTCACCACGGAGGTAAGCCTGTAGGTAATAAGGCCTGCAAGCAGAATTCCAGACACCTGTGCAACGAACCAGTAACGAAACTGTCACCACAGAGGTAAGCCCGTAGGTAATAAGGCCTGCACACAGAAATCCAGGCACCTGTGCATTCAACCAGTAACAAAACCATCACCACGGAGGTAAGCCTGTAGGTAATAAGGCCTGCAAGCAGAATTCCAGACACCTGTGCAACGAACCAGTAACGAAACTGTCACCACAGAGGTAAGCCCGTAGGTAATAAGGCCTGCACACAGAAATCCAGGCACCTGTGCATTCAACTAGTAACAAAACCGTCACCACGGAGGTAAGCCTGTAGGTAATAAGGCCTGCAAGCAGAATTCCAGACACCTGTGCAACGAACCAGTAACGAAACTGTCACCACAGAGGTAAGCCCGTAGGTAATAAGGCCTGCACACAGAAATCCATGCACCTGTGCATTCAACTAGTAACAAAACCGTCACCACGGAGGTAAGCCTGTAGGTAATAAGGCCTGCAAGCAGAATTCCAGACACCTGTGCAACGAACCAGTAACAATACTGTCACCACAGAGGTAAGCCCGTAGGTAATAAGGCCTGCACACAGAAATCCAGGCACCTGTGCATTCAACTAGTTTCAAAACCGTCACAACGGATGTAAGCCTGTAGGTAATAAGGCCTGCAAGCAGAATTCCAGACACCTGTGCAACGAACCAGTAACGAAACTGTCACCACAGAGGTAAGCCCGTAGGTAATAAGGCCTGCACACAGAAATCCAGGCACCTGTGCATTCAACTAGTAACAAAACCGTCACCACGGAGGTAAGCCTGTAGGTAATACGGCCTGCAAGCAGAATTCCAGACACCTGTGCAACGAACCAGTAACGAAACTGTCACCACAGAGGTAAGCCCGTAGGTAATAAGGCCTGCACACAGAAATCCAGGCACCTGTGCATTCAACTAGTAACAAAACCGTCACCACGGAGGTAAGCCTGTAGGTAATAAGGCCTGCAAGCAGAATTCCAGACACCTGTGCAACGAACCAGTAACGAAACTGTCACCACAGAGGTAAGCCCGTAGGTAATAAGGCCTGCACACAGAAATCCAGGCACCTGTGCATTCAACTAGTAACAAAACCGTCACCACGGAGGTAAGCCTGTAGGTAATAAGGCCTGCAAGCAGAATTCCAGACACCTGTGCAACGAACCAGTAACGAAACTGTCACCACAGAGGTAAGCCCGTAGGTAATAAGGCCTGCACACAGAAATCCAGGCACCTGTGCATTCAACTAGTAACAAAACCGTCACCACGGAGGTAAGCCTGTAGGTAATAAGGCCTGCAAGCAGAATTCCAGACACCTGTACAACGAACCAGTAACGAAACAGTCACCACGGAAGTAAGCCCGTAGGTAATAAGGTCTGCACACAGAAATCCAGGCACCTGTGCATTCAACTAGTAACAAAACCGTCACCACGGAGGTAAGCCTGTAGGTAATAAGGCCTGCAAGCAGAATTCCAGACACCTGTACAACGAACCAGTAACGAAACCGTCACCACAGAGGTAAGCCCGTAGGTAATGAGGCCTGTATGCAGAAATCCAGACACCTGTGCGAAGAACCAGTAACGAAACCGTCACCACAGAGGTAAGCCCACAGATAATAAGGCCTGAATGCATTTAAGTGATACACACTGTTGTAGTGAGCGTTCTACACAGTCGTCTGCTAATGAGCAACATGCCTGATGCTGATATTCCAGAGTCACTGTAGAGCGTCTTTTATTTTCATCTTGATGTGGGTTATCTTCCGTGAAAATCATTTCTGGCCATATGACCTTTGCTCCTTATCCTCGCAGGTATCGCTTTCAATAGTTTGTCCCCATTTAGTGAAAATCACCCTGTTTATGTTAGAGTTATATATTGTTAAATTCTAGGCAAATATGGTAAGACAAAAGTGGGAGAGGCCGTAAACTATACTTGAGGAAATGGAACAGAAGAAACTGCAATTCTGCCCCCCCCCCCCCCCCCACACACACCAAAAATCAACCCTCAATCCGTGGCTTGGAAAAAGGTGAATAATCCTGTGACATTTCATTCACAATGGTCAGCAAAGTATAGCGGCAATTGTAAATCTATTGCATTTTATTTCATCGTTTAGCGAATCGTACTTGTATCACATAATTTAATCATTTACGTCAAAAATCACCAGCATTTTTAAGAAGGAAAAAAAACAGACTAGCTACGATAGAGGCAGCGAGACGCAGTCAAGTAACAGGTGAACGCCAGCAGATCAGCAGTTAAATAGATGTATTCTGTCACGTTAATACTGCATAGTCTGTGGCACGCGAAGTCATTTGAAAACCAAGGAAGAAAGTGACCACCGGCAATAGACTTGGACATTTGTACAAGTAAATGATTGTGTGTCTACTCAATTATAAACGCAATTTGCATATTTTAAGAATCAGTACAGTGGACTACCAGTCGATCACTTCACTCCCTTTCGTAAATTGGGAATAGTAGCAAAATCCTAACCGAGCTAAAAACTGAGAGAATTGCAGGAAATATTAATTTTTTTAACGTTGTCTGCACTTTTAAAATACTGAGGTGTCATGTATGAAACGTCCTTTGCTTCAGCATTTTTTCCATCCAAGGACAGTAAGCTGACTCCACATAATCATTATGGAAAAGAATGAGGAAAAAGTGCTACACATCATTAAGCAGAAAGAAAATTTATCAATTAAGCATGAAAAAGAGCAGCGCGGTGTCTCACGCAAGGTGGCGTGGTTACTGAAGATTGTCTTACCACAGAGACTTAACAACGTCGGCAACATTTTGCAGACAACACTTATTTCGCTATCCACTGTCGAAATGATAAAACACGTTTAACGTTTACGTCATGCGTGTCTTAGCTTATTACATAGTTGAATTTCGAAGTCCTCGGTAGTATAGTGGTTAGTATCCCCGCCTGTCACGCGGGAGACCCGGGTTCGATTCCCGGCCGGGGAGAATATTTTTAACACATTAAAATAATTTCTAGCTGCTTTCATTCTTCAGAAAGAGTGTCAGTTTCACTGCATGTTCCCTGTTATAGAAGACCTATAACGAACTACTTTATGACGCGCTCCAGTTTGGAAGCGTCTACAACAATTTTGTGTTGTCTTCAACCCGAACACTGGTTTGGTACTGCTCTCCGTTCAAATCTGCTCAGTGCAGGTATCTTCATCCCAGCTCAACTACTACAACCATCATTCATTTTGGACCTGACAACTGTATTCAAGTTTTGGTCTCAATCCACATTCCTTGATGCCTCAGGGCACGCCATCTCAACCGTATCCTTATTTTAATCAATTTGTGCCATAAATTTCTTTTTTCGCATCAGTTTTCACTATCTCTTCACTAATTACTCGAGCAGCCCATCAAATCTCCACCAGCTTTCTGTGGCTCCACATTTCAAAAGTTTCTGTTCTCTTCTCGTCTAAATTGCTTACCACCTACCTTCCACTCCGACACAAACTTACACTTCAGATACCTTCAGAAATAACATTTAAATTTATATTTGTCGTTATCAAATTTTTGTTTTCAGAAATGTTTTTCTTCCTATTGCCAGTCTGCATTTTATATCCTCTCTATGTGACAAGTTGTGTTGTTTTGCTGCCCAAAGATCAAAACTTCTCGACTACTTTTAGTGTTTCATTACGTCATCTATTTACGTCATATATTTTGCTATTCAGATAGCAAAAATCATCTCTTATTTTCGGGGTCTCATTTCCTAATGTAATTCCTTCAGCATACCCTGAATTCGACTACATTCCATTAACCTTTTTGATGTACATGTTATAATCTGTTTTCGAGACACTATCCATCAATTGCATAACGCCATCAGCAAACCACGAAGTTTTTATTTCTTCTCTTTGAACTTTAATTTCCTTTTTAAATTTCTCCTTGGTTTCCTTCGCAGTACTTTAGTCTTTGCAGTTTTACCCCCGATTGTTTCATCCATAATCAATCGACCACATGTGCATGTAATAACACAAGTATCGCTGGATTTTCACGCTTCCAGGAACATGTTCATACTCAGTGTTGGTAAATGATATGTGCACGTGCACGTCGGCCTTTTCATATTTCGGAAATCACATGTATACGGGCTCTCAACTATGTAACTTGAACACACCGAGTATTTCGAAAGCGAAGTTTTCTATTAATCACATCATGCAAAAAAGCAAGTAATTTACTGTGTTGCTAAGACATGCATGATACTTATGTAGTAATATATTGAATCGAATTGTGTTTTTGTGTACTGGAGGATTTTTTTTAAGGACTGGAAACCTCTTGGACCTGAGAGTTTAGTGACAGAACGAACTTTGATGTTGATAGTGAAATATTCCCAGTAGTGTCTGGGTAATGCTCGAAACAGAAATGCCTAGGCTGGAGGCAAAAAGTTGTCTCTCCCCTGCTGACGACGAAAATATTGCCGAACAGTGCCCAACTAGATGCATAAAATGATGCAAACTCATCGTAACCGTTTAGTGTGGCTCCTGGTGTCTTTATATTTTTGACGGCGCGAGAAGTACACAGAAATCTCGGTATTCAACTCTCCAAAAGGATGCGACTCCGAATCAAAGGCATACGCCTGAACTGTTTTATACTAGATGGAAAAAAAATCATAATTGTTCAAACAGACAAGCAAGTGTGCTCTTCAGTGTAGTTATGGACAACATCAAAAGCGAAGTTCGCCAAGGGCCACAGCTGATGATACGAAATCATAACATATGAAGATAGTTTGGTGATATGAGTAGATAATGAGCAGAAACTGGAAAAACAACTCAATACGTGGCAGACGTTTCCTGAAAATGCAGACATCGAAATAAGCTTAAAAAAAGTGAAGTCGTGCAAAGCAACAGGGAAAATGGACAAATGAAGGGTGCAAGTTGTAATGGAAAAATCATTAAATAAGTAGACGCTTTCAATTATCAAAGGAAACATGAAGGAAGAAACTTCGGAAGGGATAGAAAATTGCTCAGAATTTTACTATTATATATCAGATATATTTAGGAACTGGAAAATATCAGTAAAAGTACAGACCATGACAAACAAATCAT
Organism: Schistocerca americana; assembly: GCF_021461395.2. Taxonomy (NCBI): domain Eukaryota; kingdom Metazoa; phylum Arthropoda; class Insecta; order Orthoptera; family Acrididae; genus Schistocerca; species Schistocerca americana. The sequence goes on from NC_060127.1 coordinate 203,964,776, forward strand.
TATCTACAAATTTTGACCTGTGGATCAGAATGTTGGACTTAGACAAAACAAAACCTGTGGAGAATACAAGCGACAGAGATACTCTTTCTACGATGGATCCTTTGTAAGACGACAACGGACCTGAAGGGACCGGATCAGAAATGAAACAATACGAAACACGCTTAAGATCAGTCCCTTAAAAGAAACAACAGCGATTAATACGTTGAAACGATTTGGCCACGTCACAGGGGAAACGCAGGGTACCAAGAAAATCTCTGGAATAGACACAATCTGGAACAAGAGCAATTGGAAGACCATGAACAAAATGGAAAGATCAATTGAAGGATGATGTGAATCACAGAGGATACTGGGAGGAAATGTTGAACGACAGGTTGTACGAGAAAAGAGTAGATTGGAAGGAGCTCTGTGAACGACTTGCGAAGCAGAAACGTTTTAGGTAGAAGAGACTCGGAGTGTCCAAGTTTCGTTGTTCATCCTCTACAGGAAAACGTATTATGGCTGTAAGGCACTGGGCTCATATTGAGCAGGACGGCGGCTCAAATCCACGTCTCACTATCTAGATTTGGATTCAACACGGATGTCTTGAATCGCTTAAGGTGAACTGCGGGCTAGTCTGTCTGAAAGGGCACAGCTGAATTCTTCCCCCATCCTTCGCCGAACAGAGACTGTGCCTTTCGAAGTCATTATGCAAATGAAGTCTTCATAGCAGTTTCAAGTTGGTGGCCTCGCTTTCTTTTCTCTAATGGAAGCGGTTTCCACCTTTTTTCTGTCATCTAGATTCATTTATCCTTTCAAGTTGTTTGTAGCAAAGTAGGCGTTTCACTTAGATGTTTCTATAGCAGCCACCTTGTCTCCTCTAATTTACCTCTCAGTCGTTTATAGTATTTTTCTTTATGTTCATCTTATAACCTTTTTAAAGTCATTATCCATTCTGCTGAACTGTGCTCTCAAGTTCTTTGCCTTCTCTGAGAAAATTATGTTTTTAATACTTCCCACTAAATTTCAATTACCTTTCTAAATATCTCCTTGGTTTCATTTGCTTTTTCCTCAATGAACAGAATGAATACCATTGTGGGATAGGCTACAACTATGTCTCTCTCCCTTCTCCCCCACTGCATTCCCTTCAGGTCCTTCAACTCTTACCACTCCGATCTGATTTCTGCTCAGGTTGTAAGTAACCTTTTGCTTTCTGTACTTCATCACTGCTACCTTAAGAAATGCAAAGAGTGTATTCCAGTCTACAGTAATAGCAGTGTGACAAAGTATGTGTTATCTCATGTTGCACTGTTGCCAAATTTATTCAAGATGGCGGATCCAATGTGGCGGCTATTAATGTGGCATTGTCACAGTGATATCATGGAGGGAAGTTCAAATTTTGGCGGGAAAATAGATCAATTCGGCTATCTCCAATACCCTAACCCCCTCCCCTACCATCTGGAAATTGGAAGGAAAAGAGTCTATGCTGTGCTGCTGGGTAGGATGGATCAAAGTCTTTGTTTGCATGCATTGCTCCCCTCCCCTTCTCTCTCCTATTGGGGAATTGGTGGGAAAAGGACTCAGTTGTGCTGGGCTGCCAAATAGGATGGACTTAAGTATACATTGTTTATTTAAGCTGATTGAGTTGTCATAGGCAGTAGCACCGCCCAGTGAGTTCACAATGAGATCTGGAGTCCGACTCACCCAGCTCACAGCACCAACACCAGAGCACACTCTTGTCCGATGTCCTCTCACCTCCTGTTACATAATCCAAAATGGAGGTTTGGGGAAAAATAGTGGGAAAAGGACTCTGTATCTAGCTGCTGGACTGGGAGGATGGACATAATTGTTTACTGCGTTCAATGGATGAGATGTCTGTGTGGAGAAGAAGGAGAAGATTAGCTGTAACCATGCACAGAGGAATGTGTCGATAGCAATGATATTTGGTGAAGACGAATACATTTCGTGAAATAATGAAGATGCAGTATGATGGGGCTAAGGTACACTTTGCGACTCATGCTTATAAATACATGTGCTGTAACTGCAGATCATTAGATAAAAGCCCAGTCAGTGTTTCAAAGCGCAAGACATTCACTCCAGAGTGTCTGTGCCCCGCTGGAAGACAGGCAGTGCGCCGGGCTTCATTCCCCACGAGTCTCCACACTGGCTGACGCCATGGCCACATGGTAGCTGCAGGGCTGCGCACTACGTATTCCCTGTCGAATTGGAAATACCCGTGGCTCTCTTCCTCTTTCATATCCCAGGTGCACGGACAACCTTTGTGATTGACATGAACTGCTTCAGGACTTATTACACCTGGTGTTGCGTAATATTGTCACACACTTAATTTGAAGATGTCACAAGAACTAAATGTGCCACTGCACAAAGAGAGAGAGAGGGAGAGAGACAGCATTGCAGGTGACACAAGAATATTAAAAAAATTACACGTTTTATTACGAGGAATACTACCTCCGCCACACTTGGACACAGCCTCTAAAAAGATGCCAGCACACTTGTGAAACCATCGCAGAAACACTTTGCATGCTTTAAGGAGAAATACCCTTTTCTTTGAGCACGAGCTGCTTCAGGAGTTAACAAATTTAGTTGAATATGTCACTAAGTGCACTTTCAAAAAGATCGCTGAACAGTAGTTTGTTTTAGTTTTGGAATTATACCGCCACACTCCAACATGTACTATAAAACGATCGCTGCACACTTCTGAAAGCTCCCTGAGACACTTCACGTGCTTTTGTAACAGGTCCCGAAACCAATATCAGCTGCAATATCTGATTTTACATGCCAAAACGACGACATTTGCAAATCTCTGTCACTCTAAACAGGACGCTCACTATTTTTGGAGCTTTAGTTGATTGTTTGAAGGCACTGCCAGAGAGAGAGAGAGAGAAGAATTTCCGAGTCCTGCAGCTGCTGTGGCGTCCATCACTTTAGTGAAACGGTGAGTGGGCTTAGTTGTGTATTTGCTGCTGCTGGAGTCGGGGACGATATTTCCCTCACTTCTCGAAACACACACTGTTGTCTAAGCACAGACGGCAAAATGAGAACAATTACACAAACTGAATTTGAAGCACTGTGCTACAGACGAGGAAAATGGTTGGAATTTTCGATGTCCTACAGCTGCTGCTCTGGAGACGCTCTAAAGCCACAATGGCGGATGAAGGAGAGCATCCTGCCACAGATGGATGGTCTGCTTGGATGTGTCTCTCAACATCCAAACAAAAAAGACATCACGTTACTCTCAGAACTTTCTGTAGATACCTTTCTCCTTCATGTTTGAACCAGTCTGTTGAAGCTCCTATGCCCCGCACAAAGGCTGTTTTGTGCATGGGGCATTCTGATTGGCTCTTAGTGAATTTACCTGCCAAAGTACGGCAGCTGCCGGTGTGGGAGCACTGTTGGGTTGATTTGGGGGAGGAGACAAAACTGCCAGGTCACCGGTCTCATCAGATTAGGGAAGGGTGGGGAAAGGAAGTCGGCCGTCCCCTTTCAAAGGAACTATCCCGGTATTTGCCCGAAGCGATTCAGGGAACTCACGGAAAACCTAAATCAGGATTTGTTTCTCAAATCAACAGAGTGCGTTAACATGCAGTAGCACAGGTGAAGTAGTTTTGTTGCTCGATTTTCTTACACTGCGACCGAAAGGTGTCTCAGTTGATGGCAACAAATTCCAGCTGTGTTGCACACACCCCTTGGAGCAGAATTCGTAGCCCAAACACACTTTTGGAGCTATCAGATGTAAAATTTTATGTTCACACTACTCTTTGCTCGAGTTTACGTCTTTTGGTGGGGCTCAGCCTTTCATTTCTTCTTAGGGAGTTAACGATAAAGGCATCGTAACACGTCACCAATAACAGTACTGTATACGAATGCTCAATGAGCGACCTGATGACGTTCAATAATAGTCACTCCATGACTTTTGTTGTTTCGAATTAGAGCATGCAGTACTCCTACGCCAGACTTCTGAACTTTGCCTGATGAATGCAAATGTCGCATGATGGTAAAATAGTAATCTATCACATATATCAGTAGTTTTCGCAAAATCACTCACTCCACACACAATCCAAATCTTTCTAGCTGTCTCCTCTGCATTCACCCCTCTGTTTTACCAAAAGTAAACGTTGTGTTGCAGATGTTACACCTATTTCCACATGCGACTCAATTTTACAACTCTTAACTGTAGTTCATTATTTTCAAGTTTGCAAAATCCAATGCTTAACTGCAAGATGATAACTAGAACTTCAAATACGAAAATGACAGTTAATACATACACTGACAGCGTCGCGACGCGTTCACCTGGGCGGCGCCGGATTTCAGGCGGCGGGTGGCGTCTGGCCGGTGGCCGGTAGCCGCTGCAGCGCGAGGAAACGCTCGAGCGTGAGCTGCTATGATCGCGACGCAGCCACGAGCTGTCCTGCGGAGTTGTTTCTGGAATACTTGTTATTGCTGGTGGGTAGAATGTCAAGCGTATTATCTTCGATGTTCAATCAGACTCATAACTTCAGACGAGGGCCGAAATGTAGTGAAAAAGAAAAAAATTACAGGTGGACGCGAACAGGCGACTGTAAGTTTTGAATGCACGACGATTACCAATAGACCACGGGCTCACACACTCCGAGAACATCTCGGAAGTAGACAACACTTCCTCCTAACACTTCCGCATCTTACAGTGTTGCCAGATTGTGCAGATGGCCGGACTTGTCAGGGGCGGTCAGTTTTATTGGTCACCTTCAGTGAACGACTCGGACTTAGTCTCTGTGGCGGTCAGTTTTTATGTCTAAGACTGTACATGGGAGGGAATAACTGTCCAGCGCAAACACATGCCGAACTGAATGTTCTCAAATTTCCACAGAGAACACAGGCAATCACGAAGGCTGCCCAACACATACTGAGTGTTAGTTCGCTATTCGCCAGTCTAGAGGGCGACAAGGTTAGGTCAGCTACATTCCTGTAATCCAGCTTTTCCGGCCCAGACAGCTCTCACTGTAAACCAAAAATGTCAATTGTTCAGGCCACAAGCCACGGTCGACACGCGCTCTTTGCACGCCAGGCCGAATCGTCCTAGGGAACCAGTCACATATATTTTATCACCGTACTTAAAGTTAAATATTATGATTGCACCCTCAATCAGATGCCATTTGACAATGAGCGAAGTATCAGAAATACCTTCTCCTGGCGACTGTGGCTCTGGAAATATAAAGATCTATAGCATTCTTATGACTGGACACAATTTTTCACCTAAAAAGAATCTTTCATTCCCCTTATGGCAATCACAGTTTCCCTAGTCAAATCCATACCTTCCCTACGACAGGACATAGTCATTTTCCTTGCACATGTCAGAACACACACACGTCATAAGCCTGCTGATCACAGCGAATCTACCATACATCCTGTACTAAGTATAATACTTCGCCAATAACTGAATGCTGATTATGTCAAACAATATTGAGTGAAAATCTGCGATAGACGGATATGTCTCATTTGTTTGCTTGCGAGTGGTACCAGTGAGTCTTAGGAACAGAGACATCACGTGGTAATGATATCCATATTAAAAACTATACACGCTTTATAAATCGAGGTATGATATTGCTTTCGAATGAAATGGTTTTTCACACAAATATCGCAACATTGAATATAGATGATGATCATGGGGTGTGTATTTACACCTTGAAAGCGTAGGGAGCACATCGCCAGTGATGTATGCTCATAATAAAATTCAGCTATATCGTGCATGTGTCACTGAATTTAGAAAGTGATTCGGTTAAGTAACATGGTATGAAGTCAGTATTTGCAACTCCTTCATGCCACCGCTACATTTTTCTCCAGAATGTGTAATGCATTCTATCTCGATGCCATGTCAGAGTTCTGCAATATACCCGCTGGGTTATAGATGATGGTTGATTAGGAATGATTACATACAATAAATGGTGTGCTATGTGACGAATCACTTAAGAAATGTACAAAATCCTATGACCACTACACTGGCTTTTCAGATCCATAGTGTTACACTTTCTGGTAGAAATGCTGTCTGCGATTTGGAATCAATCCATTCAATCACATATCTGCATTGTATCCTACGGAGAAGTCTTTTGACGATTATAGCCACTAGTGGATCATATTTATAGCAGTCTCATACCTTGAAATGACTCAGCCTCCATTACTAACAATGAATGAACTGAGACATCGCATAACAGCAGCTGTGGAAGCTGTAAATCAAGACTTGCTCACCGCAATGTGGGACCAATTTGAATATCGCATTTACATATGCCATGCGTCTCAAGGGGGGCGATACTGAAGACCTATAAAAAGGTATTAAAGAATAAACTTTTTGGTTTCCTGTTCATCAAAAAACAAAATTCATAGTACATGTTTATTAGTTTCAGAAATATAGACGTGGCAAGTTGGATGATTTTTTCTGATACACCCTGTACACCGAAAACAAATATCGTCTGATGCAGTAACCCCAATTAAATATACAGGTATTGACCCACTCCGTCGCTTCCACAGACCACTGTAAAATGTCACTGCCTGTGCTGGAGGAGGAAGACCATATCCCACCGACTTACTATCAGTCACAAGAGAAGGTCCCTGTGCTGTTTTTGACAAATTTTTTTCCCTGCTGTAAAACATTCAAGCAGTTTATGACACAGCTTTTGTACACTGACATACATTTTGTGAGGTCTGTGTCATTTTCTAAACTGACATTAACATGTTTAGATCCACTGACTCTCACAGAAAAGTGCCGTCAATGCGAACAAGAGGTGACCGAGATGTGTAACTAATGGCACCCCATACCATTACGCCGGGTGATACGCCAGTAAGGCTATGACGAATACACGCTTCCAATGTGCGTTCACCGCCATGTCACCAAACATGGATGCGACCATCATGATGCTGTAAACAGAACCTGGATTCATCGGAAAACATGACGTTTTGCCATTCGTTCACCCAGGTTCGTCGTTGAGTACACCATCGTAGGCGCTCCCGTCTGTGATGCAGCGTCAAGGATAACTGCAGCCACGGTCTCCGAGCTGATAGTCCATGCTGCAGCAAACGTCGTCGAACTGTTCGTGCAGATGGTTTTTGTCTTGCAAACGTCCCCATCTGTTGACTCAGACGTGGCTCCACGATCCGTTACAGCCATGCGGATAAGATGCCTGTCATCTCGGCTGCTAGTGATACGAGGCCGCTGGGATCCAGCATGGCGTTCCGTATTACCCTCCTGAACCCACCGATTCCATATTCTGCTAACAGTCACTGGATCTTCACCAACGCGACCAGCAATGTCGCGATACGATAAATCGCAATCGCGATAGGCTACAATCCCACCTTTATCAAAGTCGGAAACATGATCGTACGCATTTCTGCTCCTTACACGAGGCATCACAACAACGTTTCACCAGGCAACGCCGGTCAACTGCTGTTTGTGTATGTGAAATCGGTTGGAAACTTTCCTCATGTTGTAGGTGTCACCATCGGCGCCAGCCTTGTATGAATGCTCTGAAAAGCATCTTCTTCCTGTCGGTTATATTTCGCGTCTGTAGCACCTCATCTTCGTGGTGTAGCAATTTTAATGGCCAGTTGAGCAATTTTACCATAATTTCAACATCAACCAGTGGCATGGTAAGATGCGTCTCAGTCTCTGTATCGTCACTAAACCGCCCCTTCACTACTTTACGAGTACCATATACGTAATTGAGAATGTAGATGGATGATTGTGCAGTACATCCATTCACTGTTAATTCGCGAACATATACACCAATGTACAACAGAGATATTTCTAGCACTTCGATCATAGTGCATAATTATGATCTTTCCCTACATGGATGTAGGTCACACTGCATTCTCGCATTCTTAGGATGAAGTTAGAGATTGAAAGAACAGCTTGCACTGTCTTTCACCAACCCTCCCTGTAGCATTTTAACCATTTTAATTTGCACCTGACCAGAAGTAGACTGTTATCTTCCGGATCTCATGAAGGAACAAAGTGAACCTAGTCCGTAACTACTGTTTCGCACCAATCTTACTCATGGTACCCACACAGGTGCACGAGATTTCTCCAGATGCATGAATGTCGAAGAGGTTAGCACCCCTTATCGGTGTACAGTACGTATGGAAGTTTTGTGATGTAATAGCAAAGAGTTAAGAAGAAGAAGAAAAATGGGTGGGTTGTATGCATGATGGAGCTTCAGACGGATGGAGTTCAAAGCATTTCACATAAACCAGCTGCACTATCAATTCTGAAGTATTGTTATAGTGTCTGGTATCAGTACCAAAAATGTACTGGTAAGAGAGAACATAAAGACATGCACTCCTGGGGCTACATTGTTCTGCACTTAAAATGCGCTATAATGTTAGAACGGTGCGGTTTCCAACCTGTTAGTCATATGGAATGTGACAGAGTTAATATTCCAATGTAATAAATATACTTCCAGCACATGACATACATTCTCCTTGCAGGTTTCTCTACGATAAACTATGGTTACAAACTGTAAAGTGAAATAACTACTTCCTTAAAACATCGATACTTTGTGAGACATGCGTACTACAGCTTTGCAGAAGTTATAGTGCCCACTGTTACATCCGATCATGGTTCAGAAATTATACTATGCTGGCATCAGTCCTATAAAATGATAGTTAGTAATGTAAAATGCCTCTTACAGGAAAACAAACAAACGCATATCAGCGGTGTCTGACATGTGAAATGACACGTCATCCTGCCACTAACTCCATAAACAGGACATCAGTCAAGCAGATGTGTACATGGTGATTTGAGTATCTCACAAATACCTGTCGCTGACTTAGAATCACTGTAGTATTTAAACTGAAGACTCGATTTTATGCCTCCTAACATGTGGCTGGGGAATGGAGTATGTCACATAAATCTTCGTTCATCTAGAGGAAAGTGCCAAAAGAGAATGGACATGTTTCATCATCATCCCACATGAGATGGACGTCCTCTGATGACTGAGAGTAGTGGTCTAAGTCACATAGAACACGCCATTGTACAGATTACGCCACACAACTGATGCAACCTGACAGAACAATGGAAAGCAGTGGCTAAATGACCTGCAACAACATCTCCCCCTCTCTCTAGAATGCATAATCAGTCTACCTTTACATCATACGTCATTGCAACTCAATTTCAACCGGTCACTCCATCCACTTCCTATCATCCTTCGACACAGATGCAAAAAAGTTTAGAGGCAGATGTTCTTTTTGTCCAGGAAAGCATCAAAGACAGCAGTCAACTCGCGTGTATTACTTTTACCTCAACAGAAATACAGTAGAATGTTGCCATACAACATCTGTTTGTTAGCTGACACCACAGAGAATACAGAAAACCACATTGTAAATACTATTTTTTTAGGTTTTAAAACACATAATCAATCATTGCACAGGGTCAACCAAGCAATCCATTCTGTAGTTGCATATTGGAGTCCCCCAGCTCGTAACACAACTGTTTTTAGCTGAGGTCACACGGCGTCCCACAGTTCGTCAGCCTGCAACATGCATTGGCTGCCAGGCCGCTTGTCACTGGGCAGGCCCCACGCTCTGACAGGTGCTAATCCTAGGCACACTTCTTGTCTCTCAGGAAACACCACAGCCTTGTTTATTTGTGACCACGTGAATTCAACAACAGACCTGATGTTGCACTGCCTTTCTCCCTGAGCCGTCCGCGACAGATACGCATACAGAAAACAGAGCAAATGCATTGCAACTGTGCTCGAGTACTGTTGTGATGAAGCAACTGCCTACTTAAATCCTTTTTTCATTTTTGAACTAATTACCATTAACAAATGTGAATATAATTTGTATTTTCATAACAGGGAAAGGTTGACCCTCAGTTTTAAAGAGTATAGTATCAAGTCTAATTTTGTGCCTAGTTTTAGGTATGTAATTGATTTTCTAATTTATTTCGACTATTCCTAGTTAGTGTCTTTCATTATAGGGCGAAATCAGCAATCGTTTCGTAACTTCAATTCTACTGTTGACATATAAACAAATATAAATCCTGTACTAATTATAAACATTTGGAAGACTAAATACTAGTAATCTAGTATCTATTTGGCTCTATTCGAAAACATGTTAGCAAAACCAACCCTTAATTAGTTCCAAAGTAATTAACTGTTTTGTCCAAAGTATTGTTTGCATAACTATATCTGTTAATTTCATCATTTCATAAACAATTCGGCATAAACCTTGTAGAAGAAACTGTTGAAAAGACGGAATTTATCGATGTATTCAGTTAATCGAATAAGTTAAGTTTTAATTGTAATTTCTGTAAACTTACACAATGTGTAGTTTCAAGGCCTATTAGTGTGATGATATATAAGGGCCCGATTTTTGGTTACGAGACCGTCAGCAGACAGCCGAGTTTCAGACGAGGAACCTGTGTTGGTTAGAACGACAACAACGCTTTTGCTTAGCTGTGAAATAAGTGTTACACCATTAGGCCATTTGTTAAAACAATGACATTGTCTGCTCCATACGTACCTTTCTATTCTTCTTGCTGCTTAGGTTTTTACTGCTCATAGATGTGGATGTTTCCCTGCACACTGTTAGTGAGGCTTATCGAAAGTTAAATAATAGTGCACTGGCCATACAACTGTGTATTATTGCGGGTGGTGAACAGTGAAATTAAAGTACTGTGAAACGCAACTGTGCACCTGTCAGCTGCATTATTTACAGTGGTCAGTGTTGGAATCCATGACCCATTTTTCAGCCAGTGCAGCAACACAGTACATCGACACCGAGGACAATCAAAACAAACGAATACATAAAGCACACAGAACCGCTACACAGTACTATTCTACACTATCCAAGCAGAAAAAAACGTGGGTGTCAACAACTGCACTACCGTATTTACAAGCAATTTTAGAATACGTGGCAAGAGAGTCTCGTAATTTGTCCATCTGCAGAAATAAAGATCGGATAGTACTTCCACACCGGCGCAGCAGCATTGGCGGGTTTCAAACCGAAAAAAAATCCAAGCTCTCCTCGACAGGAGCAGAGCAGTGTAACTGAGGAAGTGTCTTTGGCGATAATTTTCGTATTTCATGATGTGCAGACCACTTTTGCAGGGCTTAACTGTCAGTGCAATATGACATCTGTATGCTTTTTCGATCTGTACAAAATAGTTTTGCCACTGAAAGTCCCGTCTGCAGAAAATGGCGGACAGTGCTCTCACACTGGCAGCAGCAGTAGTAAGCAAAATATGTCAACTTACTGATTTCTCTCTCTCCAAAATTTGCTATGATTCTAACCGCAAATGTGGCTGAACCAAGTTGTTCTAGGAGTTCCAAAATGTATTTTTTACAATTTAAATTGTCATCAATATGTACACCTAAGAATTTTGGAGCTTCCACCCTATATATTATTCCATTACCATGTGTTACATTTATCACTGGTGCAGTACCCCTAGAACTGCAAAACTGAATATCATGTGTCTTTGTGAAATTCGGGATGAGACCATACAATACTTGTGTCATCTGCAAAAAGAACTATTTCTGCTTGTTGTACATTCGATGGTATATCATTTACATATATGAGAAACAGCAGTGGACCTAATACCGAGCCTTGGGGAACCCCATACGTGATTTCTTCCCAGTCAGAATTATGTCCTTGGATTCTGTTGGCTGAATTACAACTAAGTACAACTTTCTGCATTCTTTTGGTTAGATATCATGTAATCCACTGGTTAGCTATACCATCAATCCTATAAAACTTCAATTTATCTAGGAGTATGATTCACACAACCAAATGCCTTGGATAGGTCACAGAAAATAGCTACCGGTACTATTTTCTTATTTAATGCTTGTAATATCAGGTGTGTGAACATGTAAGTGGCATTCTCAGTAGAGCAACCCTTCTGAAATCAAAAAAGTGATTTGCTGAGGATATTATCGTTGCCAAGATGAGCTACTATTCTAGAGTACATCACTTTTTCAACAATTTTGGAAAATGATGTCAGCAGTGAAATATGTCGGTAGTTACCGATGTCTCTCTTATCACCTTTCTTAAAGAAAGGTTTAAGAATGGCATACTTTAGTCTCTCTGGAAAAATGCCTTGAGTTAGTGATGCATTACATATTTCATATAATACTGGACTTATTATATGGAAACAAATCTTTAGTACTCTATTGGAAACACCATCAAAACCACAAGAGCTTTCATTCTTGGGAGAATGTATGTCCCTCTTAATTTCAGAAGTAGAAGTTGGTGGTACATTCATATGATGTACTTCTATGGGAGTTACTTCTTCAAGATATTGCTGTGATCTTTCTCTTGTACTGTTGCTCCCTGTGCTTTCTACTACGTTTAAGAAATGATTATTAATTACATTTGCTACCTGTGATAAGTCATTTATAACCCTTCCATTAAATTCAGTAGTAATGTTATGCTCTTCTGTCTCTTGCTTCACTATATTCCATATTGCCTTACCTCTGTTGTCAGATGTAGATTTCAGACGTTATATGCATGTTTCTTGAATTTTTAATAACATTTCTCAGTCATTTTGAGTAGTTTTTGTAGTGCGCAACTACTGCGGAGTCTCTACTTGTTTTTGCTAAAAGATACATCTCCCTTTTCCTTTCACAAGATACTTTAATGTCCTTAGTGATCCAAGGTATTTTACATGGTTGTTTAATGTCCCTTCGAATTAGCTTATGCAGAACGCTATTTTCAAATACTGATATGAATTTAACATGGAATAGATGAATCATGGACCTTGCTGTTGGTGGAGAGGCTTGCGTGCCTCAGCGATACAGATGGCCGTACCGTAGGTTCAACCACAACGGAGGGCTATCTGCTGAGAGACCAGACAAACGTGTGGTTCCTGAAGAGGGGCAGCAGCCTTTTCAGTAGTTGCAGGGGCAACAGTCTGGATGATTGACTGATCTGGCCTTGTAACAATAACCAAAACGGCCTTGCTGTGCTGGTACTGCGAACGGCTGAAAGCAAGGGGAAACTACAGCAGTAATTTTTCCCGAGGGCATGCAGCTTTACTGTATGATTAAAAGATGATGGCGTCCTCTTGGGTAAAATATTCCGAAGGTAAAATAGTCCCCCATTCGGATCTCCGGGCGGGGACTACTCAACAGGACGTCGTTATCAGGAGAAAGAAAACTGGCGTTCTGCGGATTGGAGCGTGGAATGTCAGATCCCTTAATCGAGCAGGTAGGTTAGAAAATTTAAAAAGGGAAATAGATAAGATAAAGTTAGATATAGTGGGAAATAGTGAAGTTCGGTGGCAGGAGGAACAAGACTTTTGGTCAGGTGAATACAGGGTTATAAATACAAAATCAAATAGGGGTAATGCAGGAGTAGGTTTAATAATGAATAAAAAAAGTAGGAGTGTGGGTAAGCTACTACAAACAGCATAGTGAACGCATTATTGTGGCCAAGATAGACACAAAGCCCACACCTACTACAGTAGTACAAATTTATATGCCAACTAGCTCTGCAGATGATGAAGAAATTAATGAAATGTATGATGAGATAAAAGAAATTATTCAGATAGTGGAGGGAGACGAAAATTTAATAGTCATGGGTGACTGGAATCCGAGAGTAGGAAAAGGGAGAGAAGGAAACATAATAGGTGAATATGGATTGGGGGAAAGAAATGAAAGAGGCAGCCGTCTGGTAGAATTTCGCACAGAGCATAACTTAACCATAGCTAACACTTGGTTCAAGAATCATAAAGGAAGGCTGTACACATGGAAGAATCCTGGAAATACTAGAAGGTATCAGGTGGATTATATAATGGTAAGACAGAGATTTAGGAACCAGGTATTAAATTGTAAGACATTTCCAGGGGCAGATGTGGACTCTGACCACAATCTATTGGTTATGAGCTGTAGATTAAAACAGAAGAAACTGCAAAAAGGTGGGAATTTAAGGAGATGGGACCTGTACAAACTCATTAAACCAGAGGTTGTACAGAGTTTCAGGGAGAGCATAAGAGAATTGACGGAAATGGGGGGAAAATACAGTAGAAGAAGAATGGATAGCTCTGAGGGATGAAGTAGTGAAGGCAGCAGAGGATCAAATAGGTAAAAAGACGAGGGCTAGTAGAAATCCTTGGGTAACAGAAGAGATATTGAATTTAATTGATGAAAGGAGAAAATATAAAAATGCAGTAAATGAAGCAGGCAAAAAGGAATACAAACGTCTCAAAATGATATCGACAGGAAGTCCAAAATGGCTAAGCGGGGATGGCTAGAGGACAAATGTAAGGATGTTGAGGCTTATCTCACTATTGGTAAGATAGATACTGCCCTCAGGAAAATTAAAGAGACCTTTGGAGAAAAGAGAACCACTTGTATGAATATCAAGAACTCAGATGGAAATCCAGTTCTAAGCAAAGAAGGGAAAGTAGGAAGGTTGAAGGAATATATAGAGGGTCTATACAAGGGCGACGTACTTGAGGACAATATTCTGGAAATGGAAGAGAATGTAGATGAAGACGAAATGGGAGATACAATACTGCGTGAAGAGTTTGACAGAGCACTGAAAGACCTGAGTCGAAACAAGGCCCCGAGAGTAGACAACATTCCATTAGAACTACTGACAAGAAGAATTGAATAATTCCAATCCCAAAGAAAGCAGGTGTTGACAGATGTGAAAATTACCGAACTATCAGTTTAATAAGTCACAGCTACAAAATACTAACGCGAATTCTTTACAGACGAATGGAAAAACTAGTAGAAGCCACCCTTGGGGAAGATCAGTTTGGATTCCGTAGAAATGTTGGAACACGTGAGGCAATACTGACCCTACGACTCATCTTAGAAGAAAGATTAAGGAAATGCAAACCAACGTTTCTAGCATTGTAGACTTAGAGAAAGCTTTTGATAACGTTGACTGGAATACTCTCTTTCAAATTCTAAAGGTGACAGGGGTAAAATACAGGGAGCGAAAGGCTATGTACAATTTGTACAGAAAGCAGATGGCAGTTATAAGAGTCGAGGGACATGAAAGGGAAGCAGCGGTTGGGAAGGGAGTGAGACAGGATTGTAGCCTCTCCCTGATGTTATTCAATCTGTGTATTGAGAAAGCAGTAAAGGAAACAAAAGAAAAATTCGGAGTAGGTATTAAAATCCATGGAGAAGGAATAAAAACTTTGAGGTTCGCCGATGACATTGTAATTCTGTCAGAGACAGCAAAGAACTTGGAAGAGCATTTGAACGGAATGGACAGTGTCTTGAAAGGAGGATATGAGATGAACATCAACAAAAGCAAAACGAGGATAATGGTATGTAGTCGAATTAAGTCGGGTGATGCTGAGGGAATTAGATTAGGAAATGAGACACTTAAAGTAGTAAAGGAGTTTTGCTATTTGGGGAGCAAAATAACTGATGATGGTCGAAGTAGAGAGGATATAAAATGTAGACTGGCAATGGCAAGGAAAGAGTTTCTGAAGAAGAGAAATTTGTTAACATCGAGTATAGATTTAAGTGTCAGGAAGTCGTTTCTGAAAGTATTCGTATGGAGTGTAGCCATGTATGGAAGTGAAACATGGACTATAAATAGTTTGGACAAGAAGAGAAGAGAAGCTTTCGAAATGTGGTGCTACAGAAGAATGCTGAAGATTAGATGGGTAGATCACATAACTAATGAGGAGGTATTGAACAGAGTTGGGGAGAAGAGGACTTTGTGGCACAACTCAACAAGAAGAAGGGACCAGTTGGTAGGACATGTTCTGAGGCATCAAGGGATCACCAATTTAGCATTGGAGGGCAGCGTGCAGGGTACAACTCGTAGAGGGAGACCAAGAGATGATTACACTAAGCAGATTCAGAAGGATGTAGGTTGCAGTAAGTACTGGGAGATGAAGAAGCTTGCACAGGGTAGAGTAGCATGGAGAGCTGCATCAAACCAGTCTCAGGACTGAATACCACAACAAACAAAATTTATGTTGCCATTTGGTTCTTTATAAATTTCATCCCAGGTTGTTTCTTTTAAACTGTTTTGAAAAAAATCTGTCATGTAATCATTAATGATTTTAACTGACTTCCACTGAGGTGTATTCAGACTGTAGGGGATAATGTCATTTATCCTGATTAATGGTGCATCATGATCAGAGAGAGCATTTGTTTCTGGGAAAACATTATTTTCTTGCTTTGTGCCTCATCAAAGAAAACATTATCAATTAGGGACGTAGTGTCTCTGTCCATTCGTGTTGGAAAGTTAACCACTGAGAGAAAATTGTAGGATCCAAATAAGGTTTCCAGATGATTGTTCCTTTCAGAACGCTTTAAATAATCTACATTGAAGTCACCACAGACTATTCACTGCTTGCTGATGTCTGACAGACGGCACACTAAAGAATCCAGGTTCCTCATAAATAATTCAAAATTTACCAGTGGGGATCTATATACTGTTACATTTAAAAGTGAGCTGTTTATCAGCATTAATTCACAGCACACACTTCTATGTGCTGATCACTACAAAATCTACTTGTGTCAATGATTTTGAACTTGTGTTCTGTCTTAATATATGCAACAACTCCTCCTTTTACCATATTGGTTCTGCATGAGTAAGCTGCTATACTGTAATCTTTTATATGTAACTGATCTAACACCGTGGTTATGTGGCGTTGAGACAGGCACAGGACGTCTATCTTTTCCTTTAAATTTTGCAAGCGGGCAAGATTGTACGTTATTGCTTAATCCTCTAATATTTTGGTGGAATAAGCTAACCTTACTTTCCTGAGCATTCCCGCGGTGCACTTCTGTTATAGTGACCTATTTCAAAACAGGGTGCCTGAAACTTAATGCTTATCTTAAAGGAAGGTGCCCCTCTGACACCAGTAACAACAGCGATCTTGCAATGTGTGATGGTGGCACATTTAGTTCCAGTGACATCTTCAAGTTATGTATGTGACAATATTCTACAACACCAGGTGTAATAATGTCTAATGGAGTTCATGTTCAATGACACAGGGTATCCATGCACCAGGGATGGAATAGAGGAGAAAGAGGGCCACAGGTATTTCCAACGTGACAGGAAGTGCTTAGCATGCAGCCCTGGAGCTACCGTGTGGTCATGGCATAAGTCTGTGTGGAGACTCATGGGGCATGGAGCCCAGCGCGTTGCCTGTCTTCCAGCGGGGCGTGGAGAATCTGTCTGGCCTGAACATCTTGCCCCTCACACTTCGGAAGACTGACTGGACTTTTATCTAACGATCTACAGTTACAGAACATGGATTTATCAGCATGAGTTGCCATGTGTAACTTGGCCCTATCCTGCTGCATCTTCATTATTTCATGAAGTATATTCGTCTTCACCAAATATCATGACTATCAATACAGTCCTCAGATGCATAGTTACAGCTAATGTATTACTCCTTCCCTGCACAGAAATCTCATCCATTAAGCAAAGTAAACAATTATGTCTGTCCTCCTAGTACAGCAGCTAGACACATACTGAATCCTTTTGTGTCCATTTTTTCTGAGACCACCTTCTTGGATTACGTCATGGGAGGGGAGAAGTGGTGGGACGACAATGCGCTCTTGTGGTGGTAGTGCGAACTATGTCACTTGGACTACGGAACTCGTGATGAACACACTGGATGGAGTTACTGCTTACGACCAACACAAATTGTTTAGATAAACAATGCATACTTACATCTGTCCTATTTGGCAGCCCAGCACAGATTGTTAATTTCCTGCCAATTTACAATGGGTGGGGAGTAGGGAAGGGGGGAGAGGAAGGGGTTTAGGTAAGTGGAGGTAGCCCAATTGATCTATTTTCCCGACAAAATTTGGCTTCCCACCGTGATGTCACTGCAATGTTGCCACATATATGGCCGCCATCTTGGATCCACCATCTTGAATAAATTTGCCAACAATGTAACACGGGGTGACACATACTTTGTCCCACTACTAATTGTCAAAAGCTTTGTCTAAATCTACAAATGCTATAAATGTAGGTTTGTCTTTCTTTAACCTATCTCCTAAGACAAGTTGTACGGTCAGTAGTGGATCGCATGTTCAGAGATTTCTCCACAATCCAAATTTTAACATTTCAACATTTTTTGTAAATAATTTGTGTCACTATTTTGCAACCATGACATATTAAATTCAAGGTTCGAAAATGTTCACACCTGGCACTACCTACGTTCTTAGTAATTGGAATTATTTCTTTCTTCATGAAGACTAAGAATATTTGGTCTGTCTCCTGTATCCCGTACACCAGATGACACAGATGTGTTATGTCTGGCTCTCCCAAGGATTTCAATAATTCTGAGGCAGTGTCATATACTCCAGGAACCTTGTTTCAACTTGGGTCTTCCAGTGCCCTGTTGAATTTTTCTGGCACTATCATATCTCCCATCTCATCTTCATCTACTTCCTCTTAATTTTATTTAATATTAATACAGATGCTGCTCTTTTGACAGTGGTGTCTTAGGTTTTCCTATAGGGGCCATCTACCTTTGATACAGCATAATCCTGCAGCTTTGCATTTCTGCTCCATCCATCTTGGATTTGCTGTTTTACACTCCCTGTCAATTATAGTTTTTTGACTTCTGTGTTCTATTTTGCCCGCTTCACTTACTGCATTTTTAAATCTTCTCCAACTGAGTGCTGCAGATTCAGATAAAAGACGTGCAATTTTTTTCAGAGATTACTGACACAGGTGAAGAAGATTGATAAAATTGTGAGTTACCAGGGTTCACATCACATAGTAGCACTTTTTCATGATGTGCAAAGATCATTACAGTTAAAATGCTTTGTTTTTATTTTTTATTAAATGTAATGGTATCTGTGTAACATAAACAAGTATCTGTGTAACATAAACAAGTAATACTTCAGACACTGGACCCAATAGAAGGGAAATGAGAGAACTGGGACAGACTCCATGGTTGCCAGATTTCCCCACTGGCGTCATGCAGCATTGCCTGGTTTTGGATTGTAGACCTTTGAACTCTCAATCTGTGTTTGATTTTACTCGCCTTTTGTCAAGCCAATAACATGCATGTTTGCAAGTCTAATGTCATAAGGGTTACCAGCTCCATATCCAGATGTGTCAAATGCATTGCAGTGGCATCATATCAGCTCATATGGATCACAGACCTTCACCCAATAAACGAAGCTGTTAGTTTTCATACTTAGCAACCTTCTGTTTTGAAAATGAGTTTTTGTAACTTCAAAATTAAAAAGGTACATACAGAGTTTTGTTTGATAGGTCCAGTACACACATACTGATATAAACATGTTTTGTGAACTGTATCGCAAATTTTGCTACGTCCAGAGTCACAAATTCTCATTCAAGACGGCTGCCCACTTAAAACTTGGTTTGGCAGTCAATTGTCTCACTCCACAATGACCCTCCCAACGTCTGACTAATTTAATATCATGATATTTCCTCATTTTTTCCACTGTCTTACCGAAACTGGAGTTATTCATTAATCTGTAAAAATCTGAATCAGAAACATACATCATGGCTGATCCTTTCTCAGTATTTAAATTTATAGTACTACATTGACCGGAGGCTCTACCGGAACTGAATAGCTGGTGACTCTACTCACAAGGGAACCTCCCCGTCGCACCCCCATCAGATTTAGTTATAAGTTGGCACAGGGGGTAGGCCTTCATAAACTGAACACAGATCAATTGAGAAAAAAGGAAGAAGTTGTGTGGAACTGTGAAAAAATAAACAAAATATACAAACTGAGTAGTCCATGGGCGACATGGGCAACATCATGGACAATGTGAGCTCAGGAGCGCCGTGGTCCCGTGGTAGCGTGAGCAGCTGCAGAACGAGAGGTCCTTGGTTCAAGTCTTCCCTCGAGTGAAAATATTACTTTCTTTTTTTTGCATAGTTATTATCTGTCCGTTCGTTCATTGACGTCTCTGTTCACTGTAATAAGTTTAGTGTCTGTGTTTTACGACCGCATCGCAAAACCGTGCGATTAGTACACGAAAGGACGTGCCTCTCCAATGGGAACCGAAAACATTTGATCGCAAAGTCATAGGGCAACCGATTCCTCCACTGGAAAACACATCTGATATATTCTATACGACACTGGTGACGGCATGTGCGTCACATGACAGGAATATGTTGTCGACCCACCTAACTTGTACACTTGGCGAATGGGTAAAAAGATTTTTCTACCTTGCCCGATTTAGGTTTTCTTGTGGATGTCATAATCACTCCCAAAAAAGTGATGAAAACATAAGAGTTTGTCACATAAACTGAAAATAAAAAATTAAACTTTTCACTTGATGGAAGATTTGAACCAAGGACCTTTTCTTCCGCAGCTGCTAACGTTACCAAGAGACCACGACGCTCCTGCGGTCCCAGTGTCCTTGATGTTGCCTATCTTCCCATGAACTACTCAGTTTGTATATTTTGCATATTTTTTCACAGTTCCACACAACTTCTTCCTGTTTTCTCAATTGATCAGTGTGCAGTTTTTCAAGGTCTATCCACTGTGCCAACTTATAACTAAATCTGAGGGGGGGGTGCGATGGGGAGGTTCCCTTGTCAGAACCACACCCAAAGTGAGACATTGTAGAAGCTGTCTAGGATGTATTACGTGAGTAATTTTATCCACAAGCATTATGATGAGCTTGAGGTGGGAACCGTTTTGCGGAACTTGCTGCTCTGGAAATAGTAACAGATCAGTGTACATGTCACGAAAAGTATCAGGATATGCCCAATACACCTCTACACCATATCATACACGAAAACCATCTGCCACAGCTGAGATATCCAACCAGTCAATTTCAGCGAGAGTCAACCACCGAAACCCCCAATAGTTTCAAATTGTTGCATAACGAACCCATATTAGATATTAACATCGAAGTACAGCAAGTAACTTGAACTGACAGATGTTCTTTTATAAATTCACCCATTCATGGGTTATTTGGTTTGATGTGTCTACGGACACAACGACGAAGTCCCATACGAATTCTGCACTCGAAAAGTCACAGCATGTCGACATTAGTTAAAAGTACAAGTGTGACATCTGTACTTTTGAGCACTGCATCCCACGATAACCCAGGCTCAGTGTGTACTAGAAGGCAAGATACAGCTCGCATACTTCCATGCATATAATCTGGACTTGGTCAAAACTATCAACAAGGAGGTGTACATACATGTACCTGTAAAGTATTAAATATTACCCAAGTTTTCGATAGTAAACTCCTACCAAACACACATTGTGTGCCCATATTCTGCACCCATTAAGGCAATCACCTGTAAGTTTAATGGAAAGCGCAAATATGACAGGTAACACGGTTTGGCGGTGTTTCTCCGCCAAATACAGATATTTGTATGGGAAAATCCCCCTTCATCATTATTAGCTGAAATTTAGCATCATTGGGATGTGCAGTTCCAGAAAGATGCGTATCCTCTTGACACACAGTTTTTGAAGTGATGGCTGCATGAATAATAATCTGTCCAGGAAGTGCAGTGTAATATACTTGGTGGCTCTCATTGAAAATGAAATACCTTTCTCTGTGCTCTCAGCTAGGACACTAACCTAATCATTGCATAAAACAAAATCGACCAAATGTTTAGTAACGAAATGAGCATCATACCAGCTCAAATTGTAAACAAATCAGGTATGTGATGTAGGAGTTTATAATTAAAGTTGCATGAATTTTGTAGTACACTGCAAAATTTGCAGTTAGATGGCAATGTTCCCTAACTAGTTTTCTGCCCATATTTCTTATGGGAATCCCACAAATATAGCGGTCGAATGTTTTATTGCACAATGATGCAACTTCTTGCATAATACTTTGGGGAATGTTGGCGTGATAAATCTCATCAACGTCCACTGCAAGTGTTTTTACCTCAGAGAGCAAGCATCTCGCAGGATCTTCCCCACAATAAGATTAAAAATATTACAATGACTCGAGTCATATGAACATATGATCATACACAAAGCCGCAAATGGAACATGTCGTTCTATGAGGTTGTATGTGAGGCGGTAGTGTCGCCCTCTACAGCCTTTAACAGGATTGAGAGGCATTCAGAGTTACCACACAATACTAAAGGCACATACATCTTACGCAGAAAACTGCTACACTCTACCAATTTTTCACATCTCTTGGCATCTCTGTATATATCAGGTCATGGACAGAGAAATCCTATGGTGTAGAAGTCGTACAGGTTTACTACACTTGACTGTTTTAAATATGCACCCTGTGTAGAGTCTAGAGATGTTAATTTCAGTAGAGCAACCGCATACATGTCGATGATGACGCCCTCTGCTGAAGATATCGATGTCTCGAGTGAATGCGTCATAGTCAGTAGCCACCAGACCTTCAATGTACTTCAGCTCACTGTAAAGTTATTCCACTCCACCTCACTGAACTGCACCTTCGTAGGTCACTGGACACTCTCCTCTCCTACTGCTATGTCGGACTCCATGCAGACATTAATATGCTTCGATCCGCTGGCACTCAGTTGATAAGTTTTGGCGAACAGCAGCATTCTGAAATGAAGTAGCTAGGTGGGTAAACTGCTGAGTCATATTTGCAGCAACCCTCTCCTGGAGGATGGGGGAAAACGTGTTGAAAGTAGATCATTGAAAACACCCACCGTTTTTTTAATTTTCCTGCAGTTAAAACTTAGCATAAGTGATCTAACTTGGCTTTCCTGTCATTTTAAACTAAACATAAGCGGGATATCTTGAATTTCGGACAATTTTAAACTTCGCAAAAGTGGTCCATCTTGTATTGTGACATGAGCGGGGTGAGAATAGGGAAAACTGGCGAAAGCATAGCATAAGGGATAGGGTGGGGAGGGGGATCGGGAAATGCTACATAGCATCGTAGAGAGAAGAAATCTGACAACTATACAGACTGTCCCAGCTCTCTCACTGCCCATTTACCTTTATGGTATAACATTTTCTTTTTTCTGTGACTGCAGAAATCATCTATTTGTCCTCCAATAGTTTAGTTTGCTAGCGAATGTTAGATTGTAATCACAGCTTCATGTTCATGTACCCTGCTGACTACTTAAGGGCCATCGCTGCAATGTTAACAGGCACCTGAGTCGCTGAAGGTAATTCTATGCTTCGAAATGTAAATTCTGTTAATACGTTACTGAAGAGGCAATATATCATACTATTAGTAATTTTCTATTCATTTCATTTGATGTTACAGGTTTTCACAGCTAAAGGCATTTTTGCTACCACGAAGCAATAAGGTATTTGTTTATGTAGACGATTTACCTATTTCATGTTCTTCTTCGGACATAGAATTAGGCTAGGGAAACGTTCGCAATACAGATTCCAAGAGGAATAGGTTTGAATTAATTTTGTTTATCATATTCGATGTTTTTTCGAAAGATGATTTTTTTTCGAAAGGCTGTAACTGTTTCATTAGTGATTTAAACAATAAAACACTGCACCAGTTACGTTTATTTATTTCCAATTACAAGTTCTACTTCACTAATGTAGGGTTCTTTCTTTTTATTTTTTGTATGCAGTAACTTGAACTCTTAAAAATACGAAAGCAGGACAAGAAAAGCAGAACAATGCAAACATGCAGATATCACACACAATACCAGCGTAAATTCTAGTAGCACTTGTAAATGGGGAAAAGCTTCTGGAACGCGTTTTACTATGCATGTACAAAACTTAACTGGTGCATTGTTTTTTGTTTTATTTATTTATTCATTAACTGGAATCTTGAATAGGTTTCAGTTGAGCAGCAGTCATTACTCTTCAATTGATACAGGTGAAGAAAGACGCCCGATGAACCTAAAAGCGAAAGTGTAGAGTAACTAGTTTCTGTCAGTAACAACTAACGATCTAGAAACACTGGCACTGACAAAGGCGAGTGCTCATTTCTGTGCATCTCTCTCAGGAACGAGATGAGGAACTAACCCATCAGAGGAAGAATTCTAAAATAGACTTTCCTGGAAGAGTCACTAGTCTGAAATCGTAGCAGGCTGTCCATCCAGACTCCGACGGGCAAATAGAATGGTTCAGTGCAGACCTTGAGGGCATAAAAGAAGCTCTGGAAGGTCCTAAAATAGATAGTTGTATTGTATGAAGAGGGCTTTTCGAACATTGTGGCTCCCGATGGCACAGAACCGAGTAAAAGTGGAAGAATACGGCAGAGGTCTTTATTAAGCAGTGGAGGGATAATGACTTCAGAAGAAGACGAATATTCGCTACGATGTACTGAGGTGGGAATGCCGTGAACAAAAAACTGTGTTAGGTCTTCACACATTGTTAGTTAAAAACAACTATTCTACAAATCTACTTCTACAAAAAACAACTACTCTACAAATCTACTTCTTCATGTACGCCAATTAAAAACAATTCCGGTACCGGGAATCGAACCCGAGCCTCCTGGGTGAGAGCCAGGTATCCTAGCCACTAGACCATACCGGATCGATGTGCTTAAGATGTTTCTACTCTCATCTCAAACTGAAAGATGTTATTTATCGCTGGCCTTACAATAATCACAATTTTATGTGGAAACATGGCTATCTATCTGGATATGACATCACCTGGCAACAAGCCACAATGACGCGTGTAGTCAACTTTAGCGGACAAGAGAGCTGCCCGCTGTGTTCCTTTATAGAGAAGGTCCTCGCAGAGATATGAGTATGGGTTTCCCCATTGACTTCGTGGTGGTCTTAAAATGATGTTTTTTTTTTATATTTCTTCTCACTCACTTCTATGGCTTTGCGTCGTGGTCCATTATTTATTTGGAATATTTACGGAAAATTCCTCCGGTACTTGGGGGAACATAGACATTTTAAAAACTTAAAACATCGTTTAATGTTTTCTTCAGATGAGAACTAACAGCCGTTAAGTACCTTAGAAATGCATTTTAACCATCAGCTGTTTTATTTAACCCATAATCATCTACCGTTTTCGGTCACAGACAACCAACACTGGGTGTATGGTAAAACAGGTGAGTGAAGACATGTTGTTGTTGTGGTCTTCAGTCCTGAGACTGGTTTGATGCAGCTCTCCATGCTACTCTATCCTGTGCAAGCTTTTTCATCTCCCAGTACCTACTGCAACCTACATCCTTCTGAATCTGCTTAGTGTATTCATCTCTTGGTCTCCCTCTACGATTTTTACCCTCCACGCTGCACTCCAATACTAAATTGGTGATCCCTTGATGCCTCAGAACATGTCCTACCAACCGATCCCTTCTTCTGGTCAAATTGTGCCACAAACTTCTCTTCTCCCCAATCCTATTCAATACTTCCTCATTAGTTATGTGATCTACCCATCTAATCTTCAGCATTCTTCTGTAGCACCACATTTCGAAAGCTTCTATTCTCTTCTTGTCCAAACTATTTATCGTCCATGTTTCACTTCCATACATAGCTACACTCCATACAAATACTTTCAGAAACGACTTCCTGACACTTAAATCAATACTGGATGTTAACAAATTTCTCTTCTTCAGAAACGCTTTCCTTGCCATTGCCAGCCTACATTTTATATCCTCTCTACTTCGACCATCATCAGTTATTTTGCTCCCCAAATAGCAAAACTCCTTTACTACTTTAAGTGCCTCATTTCCTAATCTAATTCCCTCAGCATCACCCGACTTAATTAGACTACATTCCATTATCCTTGTTTTGCTTTTGTTGATGTTCATCTTATATCCTCCTTTCAAGACACTGTCCATTCCATTCAACTGCTCTTCCAAGTCCTTTGCTGTCTCTGACAGAATTACAATGTCATCGGCGAACCTCAAAGTTTTTATTTCTTCTCCTTGAATTTTAATACCTACTCCGAATTTTTCTTTTGTTTCATTTACTGCTTGCTCAATATACAGATTGAACAACATCGGGGAGAGGCTACAACCCTGTCTTACTCCCTTCCCAACCACTGCTTCCCTTTCATGTCCCTCGGCTCTTATAACTGCCATCTGGTTTCTGTACAAATTGTAAATAGCCTTTCGCTCCCTGTATTTTACCCCTGCCACCTTTAGAATTTGAAAGAGCGTATTCCACTCAACATTGTCAAAAGCTTTCTCTAAGTCTACAATTGCTAGAAACGTAGGTTTGCCTTTCCTTAATCTTTCTTCTAAG
Organism: Schistocerca americana; assembly: GCF_021461395.2. NCBI lineage: Eukaryota > Metazoa > Arthropoda > Insecta > Orthoptera > Acrididae > Schistocerca > Schistocerca americana. The sequence continues at coordinate 203,990,795 of NC_060127.1, forward strand.
ATAAGTCGTAAGGTCAGTATTGCCTCACGTGTTCCAGTGTTTCTACGGAATCCAAACTGATCTTCCCCGAGGTTGGCTTCTACTAGTTTTTCCATTCGTCTGTAAAGAATTCGTGTTAGTATTTTGCAGCTGTGACTTATTAAACTGATAGTTCGGTAATTTTCACATCTGTCAACACCTGCTTTCTTTGGGATTGGAATTATTATATTCTTCTTGAAGTCTGAGGGTATTTCACCTGTCTCATGCATCTTGCTCACCAGATGGTAGAGTTTTGTCAGGACTGGCTCTCCCACGGCCGTCAGTAGTTCCAATGGAATATTGTCTACTCCGGGGGCCTTGTTTCGACTCAGGTCTTTCAGTGCTCTGTCAAACTCTTCACGCAGTATCATATCTCCCATTTCATCTTCATCTACATCCTCTTCCATTTCCATAATATTGTCCTCAAGTACATCGCCCTTGTATAGACCCTCTATATACTCCTTCCACCTTTCTGCTTTCCCTTCTTTGCTTAGAACTGGGTTTCCATCTGAGCTCTTGATATTCATACAAGTCGTTCTCTTATCTCCAAAGGTATCTTTAATTTTCCTGTAGGCGGTATCTATCTTACCTCTAGTGAGATAGGCCTCTACATCCTTACATTTGTCCTCTAGCCATCCCTGCTTAGCCATTTTGCACTTCCTGTCGATCTCATTTTTGAGACGTTTGTATTCCTTTTTGCCTGTTTCACTTACTGCATTTTTATATTTTCTCCTTTCATCAATTAAATTCAGTATTTCTTCTGTTACCCAAGGATTTCTACTAGCCCTCGTCTTTTTACCTACTTGGTGCTCTGCTGCCTTCACTACTTCATCCCTCAAAGCTATCCATTCTTCTTCTACTGTATTTATTTCCCCCATTCCTGTCAATTGCTCCCTTATGCTCTCCCTGAATCTCTGTACAACCTCTGGTTCTTTTAGTTTATCCAGGTCCCATCTCCTTAAATTCCCACCTTTTTGCAGTTTCTTCAGTTTTAATCTACAGGTCATAACCAATAGATTGTGGTCAGAGTCCACATCTGCCCCTGGAAATGTCTTACAATTTAAAACCTGGTTCCTAAATCTCTGTCTTACCATTATATAATCTATCTGATACCTTTTAGTATCTCCAGGGTTCTTCCATGTCTACAACCTTCTTTCATGATTCTTAAACCAAGTGTTAGTTATGATTATGTTGTGCTCTGTGCAAAATTCTACCAGGCGGCTTCCTCTTTCATTTCTGTCCCCCAATCCGTATTCACCTACTATGTTTCCTTCTCTCCCTTTTCCTACACTCGAATTCCAGTCACCCATGACTATTAAATTTTCGTCTCCCTTCACAATCTGAATAATTTCTTTTATTTCATCATACATTTCTTCAATTACTTCGTCATCTGCAGAGCTAGTTGGCATATAAACTTGTACTACTGTAGTAGGTGTGGGCTTCGTATCTATCTTGGCCACAATAGTGCGTTCACTATGCTGTTTGTAGTAGCTTACTCGCATTCCTATTTTCCTATTCATTATTAAACCTACTCCTGCATTACCCCTATTAGATTTTGTGTTTATAACCCTGTAGTCACCTGACCAGAAGTCTTGTTCCTCCTGCCACCGAACTTCACTAATTCCCACTATATCTAACTTCAACCTATCCATTTCCCTTTTTAAATTTTCTAACCTACCTGCCCGATTAAGGGATCTGACATTCCACGCTCCGATCCGTAGAACGCCAGTTTTCTTTCTCCTGATAACGACATCCTCTTGAGTAGTCCCCGCCCGGAGATCCGAATGGGGGACTATTTTACCTCCGGAATATTTTACCCAAGAGGACGCCATATCCAACTTTAACTTTTGTAGTCCTGTCTTCCTCAGTTGCGTGTAATATTACGGTATATCGATAATTTTTACTTTATGGACCGTCTGACAGCAACTGAATAAAACACAATTTTAGTGCCATGCGCGTTTCGCCTTTATTTTCTGCTAGGCATCTTCAATGGCCTGGAATATGCACATATGACTGCTATTTAATTTACATTGTGGTCAATGTAACTATAGTTTATAACCAACCACCAGAACTGTTTATGACCTATAGGTACAGTGACCAAAATGTAAATTACATAGCAAACCTATGTACATATTTCAGGCCACTGAAGATGCCTTGCAGAAAATAATGGCGAAACGCGTATGGCACTAAAATTGTGTTTCATTCAGTTGCTGTCAGACGGTCCATAAAGTAAAAAATATCAGTATACCGTAATATCCCACTTTCCTTTTAGCTGACACAACGTCAAGGCTATGTTATTAACTGGTCTGTTTTGCCTTACACATTGCGATGATGGTCTATGAGCGAAACTGGTAGATGATGCGTAGGTTTAAATAAAAGAGCTGCTGGTTAAAACGCATTTTCTAAAGAACTTAAATATCAGTACTCATGGTCGACAGTAATATTTATTGCTTTATGAGAATGGCCTAGAAAGCCGACCACTGGTTCATAACGAATTGTAAAATAAATATTATTGTGGTACATCAATATTGTATATTTAAGTTTTTAATTATTTAGAATACTTTAGACCTTCTCTTTACTGTTTCTACAGTGGAATCTTAAAATTTCGGAACATTATGTTTCTAAAAGCAACTCCAGTTGTCTGTCGCATGGAGTCCATTCATGACCTTCTTTCTTAGGATAAGAAAAAAAACAGGTATCGTAAATCACTAGCTAGGCTTCTATGAAAAGCCTTTATTATGCTATCAGTTTCGATTATAGCTAATCATGAGGCAGCCGGGTTCTGTTGCAACGGATCAGAATGTCCAACGCTTTTGCTGTGTAATGGAATCACTGTCTCTAGGACGAATATGGGTGCTTCGCTTACTACGTAGGCTTTTCTGAGTCCGGCATTTTTATGTATAACACTACAATCTTGCTAATATCTTAATTACATCGCAACTAGTTTCAACACTGTACGTCACCACCTAAAAGATTTTCGTGATTAAAATGGTATGTACTACATTTCCATAATTTCAAAACACGGTAAACTCCTGATCGTGTCGATGCGGGTTACCTGGTTTCCGGGTTATCCGTGCATAGTTCTATGATTTTTGGAAAAAATAAATTAAACAAAGCTCTAAGTATTTTGCCATATGCAAAACGAATATTTCCAGTTGTGACAGACAGTGCGCGTGCGTGGCGTTATGCTACTGGAAGACGTTATGCTACTGAATATCACCGAATGATATCCCAGAAATACTTTTCCGTTCTTCGGCGGAAAAAGCGGGCCCTATACCTTTGTAACATGTCCGAGATTGATTTACTGTCTACACGTTTCCGTACCCATTTGCTTAGGAGCTAAAGTCAGATAATTTCCAATTCACGTAAAGCAGATACCAAAAGAAAATGATACAGATATTTTCCTTTTCTTCTGCGACGATCTTCTTAGAATTCTTTCTCTGTGTGCAAACGAGATGAAAGAAATATGAGAACGAAGTCTTTCACGACGGCACTGATACGTAAAACATTCTCGGTTTTCTTACCGCGTCAATTCGGGGTAAAACCTCAAGCTTTCGACGATAGCCCCCATCATCATGGTCAGGAGCAACTGACTGTCTTCAGTGCTGCTGTGGTGGGCTTATATAGCCCGTGGAGCCTACTGATTGGTCGGCGATTTTATCGTTGTGTTGACGAGATATTTATGGTCTGGCGACACGACGCAGAAGCTCTCGAACAACTCGTGGAACACATGAACAGCATGTATCCGAACATCCGGTTCACCGTCGAGATGGAGAAGGAAGGGAGGCTGCCTTTCTTAGACGTTTCAGTACAACGACAGGCGAACGGGCGTCCCGGCCACTCTGTGTACCGTAAGCCGACGCATACCGATTTAGAGCTTAATGCACAGAGTTTCCATGATCATGTTCAGGAGATGGCCGTTTTGAGCACGTTGGTATACAGTGCAAGAACTGTTTCTGACGAGGACCACTTGAAGCCCGAAATTAACCATGTGAAGTACGTGTTCCGAAAGAATGGCTGTGGTACACGCGATATACGAGGATTGTCCTGAAAGTAAGTTCCGATTGGTCGCGAAATGTAAACCACTGGGAAAGCCCGGTAAAGCTTTGCACAAATGTGTTGGACAGTGTGTCTAGTATGCCCGTCGATCGTGTCGCGTCGCCCTTTCCAGTTTTGAGTGAACAGTGAGCACGCAAAGATGCATAGAGAATAGCGTCTCCCGCCCAGTATGAGGGCCTGGTTAGCGATTTCGCCTGTGTCATGCAGCCCACACAACACAACTGTCGAGCAGTTCCTTCTTTATGCCAATTCTCGGCAGCACACTTCAGGGACAATGAAGACGCTCCTGCAGCGTTTCCGATGAGAAGTGTCCGATCACCCACAATACAGTCTCATCTCTGCTCACAATAACCGCTGGTTATGAAGACAAAATTTTTTCAAAGACAAAGCACAGGCGCCTGCTTTCTATGACGAAGATATTCCAAAGTTGATACAACACTACGGCAACACTCGAAGTTGGAGCCGCGACTACGTACAGAAGCAGGTGGAAAGTGTACCTAACTGTTGCAAATAAAACGTTTCTGGTTTTCACTGGGGTTTCCATTTCGCGACCGATCGCAACTTACTTCCTGGACAACCATCGTAAAAGCAGCGTTCTCCAAGAAAAAGCAAACGTGAAAGTGCTGCACACTCACAGGATGAAACACCGATTGCGGTCCTTTCTTTTTGTGGCGCTACATCCAGCAAAACAGGAAGAGTCCTGGGTAGACGGGGTATAAGACCGACTTTTCGTCCTCCTAAGAAAATTCAGAAGATGACGGGCCCTGTTAAGGAGAGTCTCGACCTCAGGAACCCTGGAATTTATATCATCCCCTGTGAGTGTGGAAGCAAGTATATAGGTCAGATCATTCGTACAGTTTCCGACCGCTGTGCAGAACACCAACGGCATATTAAAAATAGAGAACTGGAGAAATAGGCAATTGCGGAGGACAGCCTAACGAACAAACATAAAATACTGGGATTATGTTATTAAGGAGGATGTTGAAATAAGAATGAGTGAGAAGAACTTAAGCCGTGATAGTGGATACTATCTGAGCGGTGCACGGAAGCGGGTGCTCGATACATTGAATCAGCAGAGACATTCCTTGCAGGGTTTACGTTCCCACAGAAGCGGTGGCGCCACCAGCGCACACATTGACACCGTCTGCGACAGCATTACGTAATCGCCGACCAATCACAAGCTGACCAATCAGAAGCCGTCCACAGGCTATAAAAAGGGTACCACAGCAGTAGTGAAGGCAGTCAGTTGCTCCTGACCATGATGATGGAGGCTATTGTCGAAAGCTTGAGGTTCTATCCCGAATTGATGGGGCAAGAAAACCGAGAATGTTTTACACAGGAATGAAAGGAAATTGTTAAATATCGTAAGGTACTTTCACACCTGCCTACGGGTCTCAATAAAATTTTCTAAATGTATCACTGACAATGAGTGTTAACCTCTGTCACATTTCATGTTGTTGCTGAATTTTCGGGCGATTTGCGTGTTGTAAGAAGATGAACAAAAGGTAACCTACGCGTCGATGCGTGGAATATCATAAATATGAATGTAGTAGGGAAGCTAGGAAATCTGAAAAGGGAAAATGCAACGCCTCAGTCTCGATATAGTCAGACACCAGTGAGAAAAAAAATACAGGGGTTAAGAGATACGGTTGCTACCATTAGAATCGACAGAAAACCAACGCCCAACAGTGATGCTTCAAATATACAAGCATAACATGAAAAAACTGAGAACATATGTGAGGATTTTTAACAGATAATTCAGTGCGTAAAGAGAGATGAAAGTACAATAACCACAGGTGAGCGGAATGCGATACTAAGGGGAGCAATAGAAGAGTGAGTTATGGGAGAATAAGGACTCGGCAGGAATGAGAAACGAGGAAGACTAACTGAGTTCTGCAAAAAATTTCAGCTAGTAATAGTTAAAACACTGTTCAAAAATCACAAAAGAAGCAAGCAGGTATCTGGGAGAAGGCCTCGAGAAGCGGCAAGCGTTCCGGTGGATCACGGTCGGAAAGAGATTCCGGAATAAGAGGTTGGATTTAACGCGTAGCTTTGGTGAGGCAGGATACAGTTGAGGGATCCAATTTTGCTGCGCACTTGTTGAGAATGGACACATCCTCCCCTCTCTGATGTTGGGTATCACATTGTTGCACACGGCTGATAAAGGCAGATTCACGGACCTCCTGGATGAGATGGGGGTATGCTGCTATCTCATCTTATCTGGCGTTCGCCTAACATAACGTGTTATGATACTATCCAGTGTTATATCTATTTTACCGCCAAACAAGTAATTCACTATTCAAATTCAGCCTCAAAAGTTAAGTGTAATGGTAGTTTGTTTTATCATCTTCCTGAAAACAGCGAAACGTCGTTGAGCTACACCACACGTTTATGTACGAAATTTTACGTCAACACAGGGCGTTTATATGTTCTATTATGTGTACCTGGTTAAATCATCCTTGTCATGTTGGTCTTCTGTATTTGATTACGGAGTTAACAGATTTTCATTGAAATTCTTGTACGAAATTGTACATTTCTTTTATATTAAGTATTTTGTGCCTCACTTAACCACCATGATATGAGCGACTACGCTAGATTTTAGCTTGTTACGACCAATTTCAAATTGGTACGTAACTGCATTATATCAAGATGATCTTCAACAAAATCTTTTCAATTTTTATTTCTAAAGTGATGAAATAATTTTGAATAAGATACGTGTATGACACCATTAATGATCCTTTGCATAGGTTTGATGGATCGCTTCAACACCAAGATATGAGTAAGCATGTTGTAAACTGTGATTTCATGAATATTTCAAAGTGATATGTAAATATGTTTGTTGATTGTAGATATTAAAAAAGGTGCTTTTAAATTACTGTAATGAAATGAAACTCTGGTAAGTCGTAACGCACTACATGACCTAACCTAAGACTGTTATATTTGCGGTAAACAACTGTCTCAGTTTCCTTTCCCTATAGACCCGGAATCGCGACTGATTGCTATGTACTTCTCCTTCCTTATAGCCTACGATCACAGTGCACCGCCCGCATCTCGTGGTCGTACGGTAGCGTTCTCGCTTCCCACTTCCGGCTTCCCGGGTTCGATTCCCGGCGGGGTCAGGGATTTTCTCTGCCTCGTGATGGCTGGGTGTTGTGTGCTGTCCTTAGGTTAGTTAGGTTTAAGTAGTTCTAAGTTCTAGGGGACTGATGACCATAGATGTTAAGTCCCATAGTGCTCAGAGCCATTTGAACCATTTGAACCAAGTGCACCATAGTTCCCTATGGAATCAAATCAGGTACGTAGCAAGTGCGGGGAATTCAAGCTGAAATGGCTGCAGAAAAGTGACAAGAAATTAAAATAAGAATAGGAGGACTGATTCAGCATACTGAAAAGGAATAACGGTCTTTGGTGAAATTAAAAGCAAAGGCGTCAAGTTTAAGTGTGCAAAAGAAATTCCACTATCAAACGCAGCGGAGAGAGCGCGTAAGTGGAAAGGGTACGCTGAAGGTATTTACGAGAGGGAGGAACTGTCTCGCAGAAGAATAACTGGGAGTCGACATGCAAGACATAAGGGATCCAGTTCTAGAGTCAAGAGTTTAAAAGAAATCTGGAAGACTATGGATCAAATAAGGCGGCAGGCATAGACAAGATTGCTTCGGAGTTTCTAAAATCACAGCGTGAAATGGCAACCAAACGACTATTCAAATTGGTGGGTAACATAAATGAGTCTTAAGGCATTCAGTCAGGCTTTCGGAACAATGTAATCCACACAATCCCGAAGACAGCAAGGGCAGGTAAGTTTGAAAACTATCGCACAATCAGTCTAAATCTCATGCTTGAAATTGCTCACAACAGTAATGTGAAATAGAAGTACAGAAAAGGAATTTGACCTTCTGTTAGGTGACGAACAGTTCGGCTTTAGAAAAGGTGAAGGCGCTTGCTTATGAAACCAAGACTAAAGGAATTTCAAGCCATCTTCGTAGGATTTGTCGATATAGAAAACGCGATTGACAATTTAAATGGTGCAAGACTTCCGTAATTCTAAGTAAAAGAGGTGTAAATTACTATTGACAGAGGTGTAATATAAAATGCACAAGAACCGAGAAGCAATAATAAGACTGGTGTAAGGTAACGAGACTGCGCGATGTGTTTGGGGAACACACTACTGGCCATTAAAATTCCTACACCAAGAAGAAATCCAGATGATAAACGGGTATTCTTTGGACAAATATATTATATTAGAACTGACACGTGATTACATTTTCACGCAATTTGTGTGCATACATCCTGAGAAATCAGTACACAGAACAACCACCTCTGGCCGCAATAACGGCCTTGATAGGCATGGGCAGTGAGTGATACAGAGCTTGGATGGCGTGTACAGGTACAGCTGCCCATGCAGCTTCAACACGATACCACAGTTCATCACGAGTAGTGACTGGCGTATTGTGACGAGCCAGTTGCTCGGCCACCATTGACCAGACGACTTCAATTGGTGAGAGATCCGGAGACTGTGCTGGCCAGGGCAGCAGTCGAACATTTTCTGTATCCAGAAAGGCCCGTACAGGACCTGCAAAATGCGGTCGTGCATTATCCTGCTGAAATGTAGGGTATCGTACGTATCGAATGAAGGGTAGACTCCCGGGTCGTAACACATCTGAAATGAAACGTCCACTGTTCAAAGTGCCGTCAATGCGAACAAGAGGTGACCGAGATGCGTAACCAATGGCACCCCATACCATCACGCAGAGTGATACGCCAGTATGGCGATGACGACTAAAAGCTGCCAGTGTGCGTTCACCGCGATGTCGCCAAACACGGATGGAACCATCATGATGCTGTAAACAGAACCTGGATTCGTGCACCCAGGTTCGTCGTTGAGTATACCATCGCAGGCGCTCCTGTCTGTGATGCAGCGTCAAGTGTAACCGCAGCCGTGGTCTCCGAGCTGATAGTCCATGCTGCTGCAAACGTCGTCGAACTGTTCGTTCAGATGGTGGTTGTCCTGCAAGCGTCCCCACCTGTTGACGCAGGGATCGAGACGTGGCTGCACGATCCGTTACAGCCATGCGGATAAGATGCCTGTCATCTGGACTGCTAGTGACACGAGGCCGTTGGGATCCAGCACGGAGTGCCGTATTACCCTCCTGAACCGACCGATTCCATATTCTGCTAACGGGTCTCTGCCAACGCAAGCAGCAATGTCGCGATACGATAAACGGCAATCGCGATAGGCTACAATCCGACCTTTATCAAAGTCGGAAACATGATGGTACGCATTTCTCCTCCTTACACGAGGCATCACAACAATGTTTCACCAGGCAACGCCGGTCAACTGCTGTTTGTGGATGAGAAATCGGTTGGAAAGTTTCCTCATGTCAGCACGTTGTAGGTGTCGCCATCGGCGCCAACCTTGTGTGAATGCTCTGAAAAGCTAATCATTTGCATATCACAGCGTCTTCTTCGTGTCGGTTAAATTTCGCGTCTGTATCACGTCATCTTCGTGGTGTAGCAATTTTAATGGCCAGTAGTGTATGTACCGCCAAGTCACATTAATGTGACTACGTGTCAGAAGCCAGAGAAACCACGTTTTCAGTGCAGACAGCTGCGGGACGTGCAGGAAGAGAGTCAGTGGCGTTCTGGAAGGTACCGACAGGGAGCTGGAGCCATGTCGCCTCCAGAGGCGCGGCCAGCCGCGGTAGGTTTCTCGGGTGAGGGTCCGTGGTCCGAGCAGCTCGATCAAGGTGGACCCACAGGTTCTCAATCGGGTTTCAATGCGGGGAGTTTGGTGGCCTGGGGAGTACAGTAAACTGATCCTAGTGCTCTTCGAACGACGCACGTACTCTGCAAGGTGTGTGACAGGCTGCATTGTACTGCTGGCAGATGACATCCTGCAGAAGGGTGTAGGGTTGGACATGGTCCCAGGGATATATGCATAGTTTGCCAAGATAACCCTGGAAATGCCCTCCAGCCTGGATCCTTCCGAAGGCTAGACAGACCAACGAAAAAAAAATTTTTAAACATTTTTTACTTTGATAGCTGATATTTATAGATTTATATGAGCTAAATCCAAATATAGCCTTAGTTTTTTGTATCATCCATAGTTTTCGAGCAATATGCTTTTTAGTATATAGCATATAAATCTTATATTATAAAGTAAAGAGGGAAATTAATGAAATGTTTTGTTAAATCATAAACAAGGCTTGTATTTACAGTAAGCTACTTGAAACACTTTTCAGCTGAAATTGGTTTGTATTTTCTTTCTCTTTTTTCTTTTAAGCTTCTTGTGTAGCTTTTTCTACGATGAGTCGCTTGGTGAACTTCTCGGTGAAGTGACCAACTGTAGTCCCCCATCATGTTGGTGTTACAGCGGCCTTGGTAGCGTTTTTCAATCACTACTTTTGTATGAATCAATAAACAGCTTCCAGTCTTCCTTTTTGTATTCAATACCAAACTCATTCATCAGTACACTAAATCACCTTCTTGTTGAAAAACGTGGAAAATTGCTGTTCTCTCTTTCTACTCTTGTATGAGGGTCACTCCAAAAGAAATGCACATTATTTTTGTAAAAATACACCCATGCAGAATGAAAACTGTAAGTTTTACAGTGTGTAGATACATCCTTCCCACTTGTTTTCAAACTTAGTTCACCCTGTTCCCGTGAGTGGCGCCGTCACAGCATGTCTTCAAGATGGCTGCTACACTTGACGTTCGTCAGAAACAACGTGCTGTCATAGAATTCCTGTGCTGTGAAAACGAGACAGTGGGAAACATTCACAAGAGGTTGAAAAAGGTGTATGGAGATGCTGCTGTCGATCGCAGTACAGTTAGTCGGTGGGCAAGCAGGTTACGTGATGAAAGCGGGCACGGCAATATTGAGGATTGTCCTCGCAGCGGCAGGCCTCGTACTGCACACACTCCAGACGATGTGCAGAGAGTTAACGAATTGGTGACTGCTGACAGACGCATCACAGTGAACGAATTGTCACGCTACGTTGGGATAGGGGAAGGAAGTGTTTGCAGAATACTGAAAGTGTTGGCGTTACAAATGTTTGTGCCAGATGGGTTCCCGGGATGTTGACATTGGCTCACAAAGAAACAAGAAAAACAGTATGCAGCGACCTTTCGGAACAGTACGAGATTGGTGGAGAAGAATTTCTTGGAAGAACTGTGACGTGATGAAACGTGGCTCCATCATTTTTCACCAGAGACGAAGAGACAATCAATGGAGTGGCATCATGCAAATTCACCCAAGAAAACAAATTCAAAAGCACACATTCTGCTCGAAAAGTTATGGCTACGGTGTTTTTCAATTCCGAAGGTCTGTTGCTTGTGGACATCATGCCAAGGGGAACCACCATAAATTCTGATGCATATGTGACGACACTAGAGAAACTTCAAGCTCGACTGAGTCGTGTTCGACCACATCGGCAAAAGCAGGATGTTTTGCTGTTGCACGACAATGTACGACCACATGTCAGTCAACAAACCATGGAAGCGATCACAAAACTCGGTTAGACAACACTGAAACACCCGCCTTACAGTCCTGACCTGGCTCCATGTGACTATCATCTCTTTGGGAAACTAAAAGACTCTCTTCGTGGAACAAGGTTTGAAGATGATGACTCCTTTGTGCACACTGCCAAACAGTGGCTCCAACAGGTTGGTCCAGAATTTTACCGTGCGGGTATACAGGCGCTAGTTCCAAGATGGCATAAGGCAGTTGAGAGGGATGGAAATTATGTGGAGAAATGAAAATATTGTTCCTATAGGATGTATCTACACACTGTAAAACTTTCAAACATGTAGAATAAAAGATGGGTTAAAAAAGATAGTGTGCATTTATTTTGGAGTGACCCTCATATATACTGGTTCCAACTGCCAATAAGTTCTTTTCTTTTAATCTAGAGCCAAGAAATTCAGCTTTCTCTTTCGTTAAGCCCAGTTCCCTATACAAATCGTTAAGCTCGGTCTCAGTAAACAATTTGGGCTCTAGACTTTCTGTATTACAATGGAATTCATCATCAACTGGTTGATCTAAATCAATTTGTACATCAAAAAATACTTCTGTTGGAACAGAGTTTAAATCATCTGGTGGTTCAGGAACCGGTAAATCTACACCATGCCCTACTGGCCATATGGTGGACGGAAGGTTAGGGTAGCTTATTACCTTCTTGTTTATTGAATTATGAGCAGTAATATCAACACTGCAAAAGTAGCAATCATCGGAATGATTTCTTGGCTCCCTGCATATCATGGGAACAGCACAGCTAAAGCCTTTCTTCTCCTTTTTGGAGCATTTTCTCAGATCTTCAACACACACGTAACATACCTTATGTGGCGCCCAAGATTTATCTTGATATGATAGATAAACCTTTTGTACAAAGTCTGTAATGTTTCTTTGGTGTTTTTTAATCACAAATTCACCACAGATATAACAAAAGCGCTCAGCAGAGTTTTTACAACCACGATCAGACATTGTACTGAGCACATGTACAGGAAATGGGAAAGTGAGGTTAGGTTAACCGCAAACAAAACACCATCAGTTAACACAAAAATAGAATCTACCTTTTTTGCCAGCAAATGTTTTTCAGCAGTGCTACCAACGTCATCTACATTTATTACACCTCCTTTTTAAATTATTTTAACCATATAAAAGCTCTAAATTTCTTTAAAAACCGCTTAATTTAATAAATTTAACTGTAAAATGTGATGCAATGATGGGTGATACGGATTTTTATGTATCATATTTGGATTTCCCACCCTGAAAAACATTAGAATATGGTATTTTCAGCAAAAAAGTTTTTCCATCGTTGGCCTGTGCTATTATTGCAGCGTATTAGCGTTCAGACATTTCCGACAGTACACACCAACAGCCATCCGATGGAGCATACTGTATATCACCGACTGCTAAGATGATCAGGACTGTAAGATGCATCTTACTTTTTAACCAATTTCTTTAAATTATATTTTTATCACTTTTATCACGAGGTTGCAAAGCCAGAGTAGAATAAACAATCTTCGTTTATAAAACCGAACTGATCTGAAAATCTTCATCCGAACTTTCTTCTTCTTCTCCTTCCTCTTTGTTGTTATCGTTGTCCTCTTCATATATAAAACGGTCTTCACTGTAATCGAGAACGCTACTAATGCCGCACTTCTTGAAAGATTCAACAATAATGTTTTCTCTTACTCTAGACCACGACTATTTTATCCAGTGACACAATTGTTTGATTGCACGTTGTTTTAAAGATTCTTTCGACGTGAATTCGTGTTGGATTTCATCCATCATCTATTTGGTGCATTCGTCTCTCATAGTCACTTTAAATGGTTTATTTATTGAGACATCAGGAGGTTGCAATTGTGAAGTAACTCCTTATGGAATAACAGCAAGCTCTATATTTCCCTGCAACAATTTCTCTTTCACAGAATTTTTCAAATGACTACCGAACAGATCTAGCACAAGAAGAGAACTGTTCTTCAATAAAGCACGTTTCCTTCCTCCCACACTCTGTTTATCCATAATTTCATACCAGCCACGTCCATCCAACCCTTGTCATATACATCAACAATAATACCTTGCGGTATTACGTTTGTTTGTGTGGTCATCTTCCGTAGCAACTGTTAACATCTGTTATTACAGGTGATCTGTCTTGAGCTGACTGCAATATAATAACACCAGACGCATTTCGCTTTTATTTACAAAGCATCTTCTGTGGTACTGGTGTTTCTTTACATAGTCTGCACCTTCCCCTCTTGCTAGAAGTGGTTGGTGTCGACAGGTTTCATTTCAGATTTGCAGTTTTGGGCATTTTGCGTTATTTTCTGCGCTGCGCTATTTATAATTGACTTTCTTAACTGTTTTTCATTCATCACAGCCACTATAAATCTATGTCTACAGAAAAAAAACTTGGATAAAATCTAGTCAATGATGAATTACGAATAGGGAAACAGGGTCAACCAACTTATTCAGAAACTTTGACGAAATACGTAATGCATTCTCATAGTTACCATTTCAATGCACAGCAATTCATTTAACCTCTACCATTCATTTTCCAGTAAGTTCAACCTTCAGTATGTATGCACGATCTGTTGCAATCTTTTTTATATACTGGATAAGCATTTGATTTAATAACTGAATTGCGCACATGTCTATATTCTGTTGCATCCCATTCATACTTTTAAATAAAATAAAAACATATTATGCATACAAATATTCAATATAGTAATTGAATTATATTATAGTGTAACGAACAACCAAGCTCCAGCTATTGCACCTTTCAATTATCTTTGTATCAAATATCAGCAGGCAAATCTCTAAATATATAACATGTTTGAACTGACGGTGCAAACATAATGTACAGTGGACAGTACACACAGCAAGTAGCAGCATGCAGACTATTTACGACTCTGCTGCCCCTGTAAGTACAATTTACTCTCACAAATTCACGTTTTTTAACCTTAAAAGTGCCTTTTCTAAGAAACAGTTTTAGAGTCAGCAAAAGACGCAACGCAAGCAACATTACGCATGGCCCGCTGCTGTCAAAAGTCGTCTGAGCTCTTCAGTAATATCAGCCATGTAAGTAAACAATCCGCCCCCTGAAGATGATATTGTGAACCAACGAAACACTTTGCGGTAAAATATATACGTGACTGACGGAGAAAACTGTTTAATTTGTATGGCTGGTAGTGAGTGAGGGAACTGTGATGGCACAATGATACGCAGGGCCATCTGCGTCCTTACGCAGTACATCTCTTGCGACAGAATTGCGGTGCCATTTTTCAGCAGGACAAGGCTCGTCCACACATCCCGTGCGCTTCTACGAACCGTAGAGGTACGGTAGTCTAGCGGTCAGCCATATCCCCAGATTTGTCCCCGACAGAACATGTTTGGAAAACCAGCTCGCACCGCAGCCGCGTCCCGCTCGCACTGTACAAGACGTTAAGGACAAGTTATAAAAAAAAAAAATGTGTCTGTAAATTCAAGAGCGAGCAGCGCTTTTGGTGGGAGAAGTGGCCTTTCGCGGAAGAACCCTGCCACCGGCCTTCAGGGGCACCCAAAATATGTTGCCCGTTACCTGTCTAGCAGTGTAGATCGGCGTGCAGTGATATACGTCGTTTTTGTACGTTGGATCTTAGTTGCCTGTGTCAGTCAGTTGAGTTTGTGTACTCACTGATATACTTCAATATCCGGAAGTGATGGATAATCGCCCTGCATTGCAAGAAAACGTGCAGAATACGAAGAGGAGGAGGAGGTATCTGCGGGGTAACGAGCGTTCGATCGTCTCTAACGTTATTACAGCGTGTGTTGAGGAGGCGACCCACAAAGGACTGTTGGCTAATATTTCCAGTCCCAATAAAAGGGCTGCAGCTTATGCAGACGTCAGCCTCGCCACAATAGGACGCATGGTTTACTGGAGTCGCCGACAAGGAAAACTAGCCTGACTCAGCTCATACGCTATAAAGTTTCTTTTGGTAGAAATGTACCACATGGTAGTAGAAGTGTTAAACAGTTTTCGAAGATAAACACAAATGTGGTCCAAAGCAATAAACATATTTATTACTAGCTGTACAAAATCAGGAATAACTTGAGAAGTTCATGGTAAAATCAATTAACGTTTCACTAGTAGAACGTGATTCAATCACGTAAAACCTTTGATACTTATAGAACAGCAGCATTTGAATGTATTCGGCCACTAAAACACTATCTCGGTTACTATTCACATGATTCTAAGACATATTGCTTAAAACATGCGTCCAATAGCTATTCTAAACACTGCTGAAATTCCTTTCCAAACATGTATACCGATTATGGACTTCTATGTAAAAAGCTTGACATACGAGGTGCGTCCACATATTAATTTTTATTTTTTGGTAAGAACGTTACTTGCTAATCTACAACAATGTTATCCTCTTCAAAATATTTCCCATTACATGGTATACACTCATGCCAGTGCTTTTTCCAATTCCTGAAACACTTTAGAAACTGTTTCCTCGGGATACTTCATAGGTCCCTTGACTGTGCATTTTTAATCTCAGCCATTCTTGTGAAACCGCTGTCCTTTAAGGCCTGCTTTGAAATATTTATACAACTTGTATGCTCTTGGTTAACTTATAAGAGACGCACCAAAAGCAATATTTAACATTTCTAAAAATTTGATACGCTTTATTCCATTCTTAAAACAAAATTTAGTACAGATTCTCTAATGTATTTTTATACAAAACAAATAATAGTTGATGCTACAAAACACATGTAACCTATTTGACAGCTGACAGCAGAGTAAATACCCAATATGCATAACATTGTACAGACACTTTTCAGACATGTTTACGAAGACAGTGACAAAAAAGTTGATGTGTCAGCAGCTGGGCCGACACCTTGTAGGTCGAGATGGCTGAAAATGCACGCTAGACTAACGCAGACGGGCGTCAAGTACTGGAACAGGCTACGTAATTAATGCTATGAAGAAAAGTACGTAGCTAGATTAATACTTATCTTTAATCAATCATTGTGGTACATCGCTCTTGACTATACACAGGAGACTTTAATTACAATCACTGTAAGGCTAATGGCGCCTTGCTAGTTCGTAGCCATTAACTTAGCTGAAGGCTAATGAGAGAGAAAGGCTTCGTACATCTAGTCGCTAGCTAGGTCGTCCGTCCAACTGGGGACGAGTGCTCGTTCGTATCACGAGACCTGCCTTGTGGTGGCGCTAGGTCTGCGATCACACAGTGGCGACACGCGGGTCCGACATGTACTAAATGGACCGCGGCCGATTTAATCTACCACCTAGCAAGTGTGGTGTCTGGCGGTGACACCACAAAAGTAGTGCAAATCTAACTAATGCAACACACGAAATTATAAATATCTGGTTACTTTTTAAACACTCTTCGTGCTGCAAGTTCCAATGCAGCCCTTCAAAGAAAACTTCTACCTTTTAGTAGAAACACAAAGTAAGAAAAATCCTCAAATTCTACAGATTGATTGCACTATATCTGGTTCGTCTTATGAATAGAGGAACATAAATTAACATGAATGGGCATTCGGTTCTATGTTTGTAGTAGAATCCTGACTTCTGTTCTTATGTTAATATTATTTTCTCTATAATGTTTTGCTTCGAAGAAGCTATCGTCTTTTGTATTCATTATGGTTTTAAGGCATTTGTCTAAAAATAAACGCAGCAGCCGGGACGTATCTGTACACGGCGTCGCCACAGATTTAAAGCGCGCGCCGCGGCAGGGCCGGCACTACGTTGTGGAACAGCCTGTAGAAGCGGCCTGTGACGTAGCAGGGTAGGCAGAGTGGGGACTCGCTAGCTCGCTCTTCACTTTCCCGACAGACTACGCAACTGTTGTGGCCCAGCTCGCCACAGGAGAGGGTGCAACAGTTGTAAGGCAGCCTTCCCTACCAAATCATTGCATGCACCCTGGACACAGGGGTTGGAACGCCATACGGTTAATTGAAATGATACTGTCAGGCTCTTTGTATATAGCCTATACGGTCTGGAAAAAAAAGTAGCACCCAGAAGTGAAGGAGAAAACGAAATGAAAACTCGCAAGCTGAAAGTGTATGTGATTTTATTTCAGTTATTACAAAATCGAGTCAAATTTAACCGGAACTTGGCAGTATGCGCCCTTTATCAGTAGGACGCTGCAACGCCTCTGGCTTGTACGCCGGCGCTAGTTCATTTGGGAAGGGTGTCATCAAGCCTTTTACTGTTACCTGAGGCAAACTGGCGCGCAGCTGGCGTATCCTGGGTACTAGCACTATCACGGAACTGACGACCGAGCTCCTCTACTGGGGACAGATCTTAGTGTGGAAAAGCAGAAAAATGGTGTAACAGAAATAAAGAACAACAAAAATAGTATATGGTGAATCAAACGTAATAGTCTAATGTGGCGACAACAACTTTTGCAAGATATAAGAGTTAACTCTAGTGGATCTCTGGGGATACTGAAGTAACGGAATGAAAAATTAATGCCGAAACCCGGGATCGAACCAGGGACCTTTAGATCTTCAGTCTAACGCTCTCCCAACTGAGCTATTTCGGCAGATGCCTCGAAAGTCCTGCGATACGGCTGACGCAGCTACATTCTTCGGTTTCGTAATAGCTGTGTGGCGGCAGTCCAACGTTGTCCTGGAGTGGCGGGCGGGTGGCCGAGCGGGAGGGGGCGTGGTGTATCAGCGATGAGGTCAGACGGGTTGTGCTCCGGCACACATCAAGACCGCGTTCTCAATAAGAAACGGAAGAAGCTACAGATATATCGGTCATTGAAGACAGGGTACTGACTCGGTAAGCATAAGAAAAGGTATTACCAAAGGAGTTATAAAAATGAAATCTCAAAACAATGAATATCTGAATAGCAGGGACGTAGGAGCAAGGAGGTAGGCGTGAAGTTGTCTCCGCAGCAGTCCTTGCCTAGTGTCGCAATTAACAATCTGAAACGTGGAAATGGAACAGAGCAAAAGTGGACCATATCTCGGGCTCTAAATCTTCACTGATTACTGCAGATCTTATCACCAAATGAGAGCACTACACCGGCACTTGCTTG
Organism: Schistocerca americana; assembly: GCF_021461395.2. NCBI lineage: Eukaryota > Metazoa > Arthropoda > Insecta > Orthoptera > Acrididae > Schistocerca > Schistocerca americana. The sequence continues at coordinate 204,009,425 of NC_060127.1, forward strand.
GTATGACAATTCATACACTGCACAAAAGAAAGCAGATCGCGTTCACAGCAACACTACACGTAATTTTTATCCACGGTATGTTCCAAGCTAAAGAGCGTTCCTTCAGTATGACAATCGTACCTCAGGAGTCTTCACGACCACGCAATCTAGCCCCGAAGACCAGCAAGCCAACTTAAGGACGGGGAAAATATAACAAAGCATTTACGTTTCACAAGCGCTGGCGATACTTCATACCAGCAGTAAATACTGAACTTCAAGCAGTAAAGTTCAACTTACCAGCACTCATTAAAGTAGCTCAGTTCCCAAGAATGATCTTTCGCTCCTCTGCACGGGAGTAAGACATTTGGAGTCATCAAATCTAACTGACCAGTAACTGTCAGTTTGCTTTAACTTACTCGGAAAATAGCTTTTTGGTTGCCCAAAAATTTGCTACAAGAATTTAGTCTGTCAACGACATGTTATTACAGAAGATATCACTGGAACAAAGGTTTATGCTTCTGAAGAGAGTTTCTGCTTTCCTGCAAGACGGAGTTGGAAATTATAAGAATAATTTTAGTTTTCGAGCTATATTTTGATTACAAAGAGGAATATTAGCTCGCAAGGGGAAAAAAGTAAAGAGTCCCCTGTTGTATCTACTACACCGCCCAGCCTGGGTTGCATGTTTGTAGAGAATCGCTATATTTGGCGCCAGACTGAGTCCGAAAACAGGTAAGCATGTAGAGGGACCAGACGCAGGACAGCAACATCAACTATGTAATTGCTGAAGTCCAAACGTACAACTTCTGAGTAGAGTTCCTATAAATATGGCAGTTCTCTGTGTTTTTCCACAACAGATGAATAGGAAGATGAGGATACATGCTACGAAAATAACAGTAACTAACCGCACCATACAAATATATTCGCGGAGCGAAAATACGTTTATACAGAAAGTGATTTGTTATTGCGCAAACCAAATTTATAACAGCAACATTTAGCTGCAGATGAGAAGCTACAAGTATTGAATAATGCAAAGAGAGCCGCACAGAACCAAAAATCCTAGAAAAAAATGTAATAATCACAGCAGACAAACTTTTTTTTTTAGAATGATTATTACTTAAAATATGTTTACATTTTACAGAACTCGATGAAAGTCTCCACTGATCAAGAGGCAAAGGTGCTAAAACGTGGTTTGCGCAGGTTGCAGAGAACAGTTATCAGCATATCAGGTGGACCTGAATTTCCAAAATTTGATTTGCACACACGGTCGCTGCTAGAGCTTCAAAACCAAAGGATGAAAATGTTAGATCGGGTATAACTTCGTAGTGTCTGTGTTTTGCGTGTTGGTATTCTGGTTGCTATGGACTAACTTGTTTGTCATTCTTTATTTGCAATTTACTGTTGTTATTTACGTTTACATACTCTCACTTTGTCATTTGGAGATGGTGAGTGGAGCTGTGGACGCTAGAAAATGGAGTGCCAAGTGGTGAAGTGGGAACATTTCCGGAAGAGTCTTCTACTTGAGTTCCGCAGAGGAATGAGAGCAGCGGGGGCGGGGCAGCCAGAAACGTCTGCGCCGTGTCTGGGACGCGCCACTGGACGGAGCGCGGCAACAACGTTTTCTCCTCGTTTTAAGGAGGATCGTTTTGAGATTAGTGACTCTCCACGTTCCGGAAGGCCTTCGGGGTTTGATGTAGATCGTTTAAACGCAGTATTCCACGATGATCCATGTCGGTGTACTGGAGAACTGGCAAACGTGATGATCTGTGATCACTTCACCGTCGTGCGATATTTGCATGCAGTGGGGACACATTTGAAAAATAGGGTGCATAGGTAACGAAAGCATTCCCTAAGCCAAAATCACAAAATCCAGCGCGTGACCGGCCACACGTGCATCTCTGCTCGCTCGCCATCAGTTGGCTCGTGAACAGCGCCAGCCATTCCTGTCTTGTGTCGTTACTGATGACGAGAAACGCTGCCTTTGTGCTAACATAAGGAAAAGAAAGCAATGGTTGCGCCCGAAAAAGCAGCAACTCCCCACAGGAAGGCCTACGCTAATCCACAAAAGACAGTGTTACACAGCTGGTGAAGCAGAGACTGTCTGGTGTACTACGAATTGCATCCCCGAGGTGTAACCACCACTGCTGACAATTACTGTCAACAATTGGGACGTCTTGCAGACACAATCCAGGAAGACTGTGTAACGTGACGCTACCCCACGAAACGCCCGCCAGCTCGCCTTCTGCTAGCTAGACTGACAAAAAACTACAGGAGGTGGGTCATAAAGTCGTTCCGCACCCACCTCATTAACCTGATCTTGCGCCCTCAGATTTTCACCTTTCCCCCTCTCTATCGAACAACCTTCAAGGAACTTCCATTCCGGATGAAAATGCGCTCCGAACATATCTCGATGAATTCTTCGCCTCAAAACCACGTGATTTCTACAGTCATGGAGTGGAAAAGTTACCCCACCGCTGGCAGCCTGTTGTAAATACAGAAGGAGATTATGTTATTGGTGACTAAACTCTCTGCTGAGTGTATCTTTTGTGTTTATTATTATCACTGTATTCTACGAACTTGTGCACTTACCATATAATAGGCGGCTAAGTCAATTATTATCCTTAAAGTAGTTATAAAATTTCATTGTAATCAAATAGGAAACTAACAAGAACATCATTTTTCGACATAGTCTTCTTGCGTTCCGTAGCACTTGGTCCATCGTTGTACAAGCTTCCTGATACCCTCATAAAAGAACGCTCTCTGTTGAGCTGCGAGCCAGGAATGCATCGCTTCTTTCACTGCTACGCCCGAGGCAAATCGACGACCCCTCCTTAATGCCTGTTATAATGGGCCAAACACGTGATAGTCAGAAGGGGCAAGATCAGGACTATATGCAGCATGATCCAGTACTTCAAATTTGAGTTTCTGGAGCGTTTCAGCAGTATGGGCAGCAGTATACGGACTGGAATTGTCGTGCAACAACATAACACATTCTGACAGCGATCGGCGTTTGCTTCGAATTGCGGGCTTTAGCCTGGCAGTAAGCATCTCACTCTTTATTGTTGTGCCCCTTTCCCCATAATGTTCCAGAACTGGACCTTGTGGGTCCCAAAAAACTGTAAACATCAGTTTTCCTGCGGACAGTTGAGTCTTGAACTTATTTTTTGCACGGTGAATTTGGATGCTTCCATTCCATACACTGCCATTTAATCTCCGGCTCGTAATGATGGATCCATGTTTCGTCACCAGTAATGATCCTGTCTAAGAAGTTGTCCCCTTCGTTACCGTAGCGATCCAAATGTTTATTGCAGATGTCCAAGCGCGTTTGTTTATGTAACTCTGTAAGTTGTTTCGGACCCATCTGGCACAAACTTTATCAAACCAAAGTCGGTTGCGGATGGTTTCGTAGGCAGAACCGTGGCTAATTTGCAGACGATGTGCCACTTCGTCAATAGTTAATCATCTGTCTAAGAGAATCATTTCACGTCAACGCTCAATGGTTTCTTCATTTGCGGCGGTAAACGATCGTCCAGCTTCTTCATCGTGCGTAACACTTGTGCGACCATTTCGCAATTTTTCGATCCATTCGAAGACACTCCGTTGTGGCAAAACACTGTTCCCGTACTGTACCGAACGTCCTCGGTGAATTTCGGCCCCAGATACGCCTTCAGACCACAAAAAACAAATTACTAAACGTTGCTGTTCTTTGCTGCAAATAGACAGCGGAGCAGCCATGATTAACAGCACGACAGCGATAGCGAAACTAACCTAGCAGCTTGAAAATTGCAAATATATAACAGTAAATAAACGAAGCATGCGTCGTCAACTTAAAACGACAGTACTACCAAAATAAACAAAAATATAACTAAATTGCCCCCCCCCCCCCCATGAACCATGGACCTTGACGTTGGTGGGGAGGCTTGCGTGCCTCAGCGATACAGAGGGCCGTACAGTAGGTACAACCACAACGGAGGGGTATCTGTTGAGAGGCCAGACAAACGTGTGGTTCCTGAAGAGGGGCAGCAGCCTTTTCAGTAGTTGCAGGGGCAACGGTCTGGATGATTGACTGATCTGGCCTTGTGACACTAACCAAAACGGCCTTGCTGTGCTGGTACTGCGAACGGCTGAAAGCAAAGGGAAACTACGGCCGTAATTTTTCCCGAGGGCATGCAGCTTTACTGTATGAGTAAATGATGATGGCGTCCTCTTGGGTAAAATATTCCGGAGGTAAAATAGTCCACCATTCGGATCTCCGGGCGGGGACTACTCAAGAGGACGTCGTTATCAGGAGAAAGAAAACTGGCGTTCTACGGATCGGAGCGTGGAATGTCAGATCCCTTAATCGGGCAGGTAGGTTAGAAAATTTAAAAAGGGAAATGGATAGGTTAAAGTTAGATATAGTGGGAATTAGTGAAGTTCGGTGGCAGGAGGAACAAGACTTTTGGTCAGGTGAATACAGGGTTATAAATACAAAATCAAATAGGGGTAATGCAGGAGTAGGTTTAATAATGAATAAAAAATAGGAGTACGGGTAAGCTACTACAAACAGCGCAGTGAACGCATTATTGTAGCTAAGATAGACGCAAAGCCAACGCCTACTACAGTAGTACAAGTTTATATGCCAACTAGCTCTGCAGATGACGAAGAAATTGATGAAATGTATGATGAGTTAAAAGAAATTATTCAGGTAGTGAAGGGAGACGAAAATTTAATAGTCATGAGTGACTGGATCTGAGTAGTAGGAAAAGGGAGAGAAGGAAACATAGTAGGTGAAAATGGACTGGGGCTAAGAAATGAAAGAGGAAGCCGTCTTGCAGAATTTTGCGCAGAGCATAACTAAATCATAGCTAACACTTGGTTCAAGAATCATGAAAGAAGGTTGTATACATGGAAGAACCCTGGAGATACTAGAAGGTATCAGATAGATTATATAATGGTAAGACAGAGATTTAGGAACCAGGTTTTAAATTGTAAGACATTTCCAGGGGCAGATGTGGACTCTGACCACAATCCATTGGTTATCAACTGAAGAAACTGCAAAAAGGTGGGAAATAAGGAGTTGGGACCCGGATAAACTGAAAGAACCAGAGGTTGTACATAGCTTCAGGGAGAGCATTACGGAACGATTGACAAGAGTGGGTGAAAGAAATACAGTAGAAGAAGAATGGGTAGCTTTGAGAGATGAAATAGTGAAGGTAGCAGAGGATCAAGTAGGTAAAAAGACGAGGGCTAGTAGAAATCCTTGGGTAACAGAAGAGATATTGAATTTAATTGATGAAAGGAGAAAATATAAAAATGCCTTAAATGAAGCAGGCACAAAGGAATACAAACGTCTCAAAAATGAGATCGACAGGAAGTGCAAAATGACTAAGCAGGGATGGCTAGAGGACAAATGTAAGGATGTAGAGGCGCATATCATATCACTAGGGGTAAGAGAGGTACTGCCTACAGGAAAATTAAAGAGACCTTTGGAGGAAAGAGAACCACTTGCATGAATATCATCAAGAGCTCAGATGGAAACCCAGTTCTTAGCAAAGAAGGGAAAGCAGAAAGGTGGAAGGAGTATATAGAGGGTCTATACAAGGGCGATGTTCTTGAGGACAATATTAAGCAAACGAAAGAGGATGTAGATGAAGATGGAATGGGAGATATGATACTGCGTGAAGAGTTTGACAGAGCACTGAAAGACCTGAGTCGAAAAAAGGCCCCCGGAGTAGATGAACATTCCATTAGAACTACTGATAGCCTTGGGAGAGCCAGCCCTGACAAAACTCTACCATCTGGTGAGCAAGATGTATGAGATAGGCGAAATACCCTCAGACTACGAGAAGAATATAATAATTCCAATCCCAAAGAAAGCAGGGGTTGGTAGATGCGAAAGTTACCGAACTATCAATTTAATAAGCCACGGCTGCGAAATACTAACACGAATTCTTTACAGACGAATGGAAAAACTGGTAGAAGCCGACCTCAGGGAAGATCAATTTGGATTACATACAAATGGTGGAACATATGAAGCAATACTGACCCTAAGACTTATCTTAAAGAAAGATTAAGGAAAGGCAAACCTACGTCTGTCACTGCCATGCTGAAGGAGAGAGCGCTCTGTGTAAGAGTGAATTCTTCGAATCAGTTGTCTGAGTGCAAAGCAGAGTCTATAATGTGGCTTTAGGTGTGAATTTCAAATGCAGAAAACTGTGAGGATGGCTTTGTCTGCTGATGGCATGCCACAACTATTATGGCGTCGATGGCCCTTTTTGATGGAACTTCAATGATAGTCTGCGGTTTTTTGGGTCAAAATGATGAACCCAGCGTTCATCATCTGTCACATTATGATGAAGGAACCCTCGACTGTCACGCTCCAGATGCAAAAGAAATTGTTGACAGATGTCCAGTGTCCTCCGTGCCATGTCAGGGGTGAGCATTAGAGGCAGCCACCGTGGGCAAAGTTTTCTGTACAGCTTTTCTGCAACGGTGGCCTTCACATAAACTCGTGATCTGCCATTCTTACCCGAGAGCTGTGTTTGCGTTTTCCGACGATTTTCTCTTACGAGTTCCTTAACCCGATCCCGATGACTCTCGTCGGTTGCCGTAAATTGTCGTCCTCTTGTGAAGGCATTGCTAATTACGCATATAATTTTTTTTTATTTTCTTTAGATTTCTATTCTTTTTCTTTTGTTCATATGGGCATTTCTGATTGTGATTATGTAACATTCTACTGTGGTTTTTGAATGTAAAGATGTAATTGTGATTATTTCGTTTGCCAATGCATAAATATGTTTCTTGCTTTGTACCTGTGGTAAAGTTTGTAAAGTTCTCTTTTGGAATATTATTAATTGTGAAAAATGCAGCCGGCCGGAGCGGCCGAACGGTTCTAGGCGCTACAGTCTGGAGCCGCGCGACCGCTCCGGTCGCAGGTTCGAATCCTGCCTCGGGCATGGGTGTGTGTGATGTCCTTAGGTTAGTTAGGTTTAAGTAGTTCTAAGTTCTAGGGGACTTATGACGTCAACAGTTGAGTCCCATAGTGCTCAGAGCCATTTGAAAAATGCAGTCAATAACATTTATAAAGATTTATGTAATTTACGATAACGATATAACATCTATAGACTGGGGACAGCGATAGTGATATCAATAGTCTAAAGGTTGTTGTGTAGTAGAGGGGATGGTGGATGGTGTGTCTGTGAAGCGTGCGTGGAAAAATAGTACTGTGTTTTATGAAAAGCATACGTAATTGTATGGACAGTGATACCGAACCATCAGATTGTTAATTCTCTTTACCACTGCGGTATGTAATGTCATCGCCAGCGAACTTTAAGAGCAAATAAACCGGACTGTGAAAGTGCCGCTAACAATACTTTGTTGTGACCGACACGAACAGTGCTTTTATGCGAATGAACTTTGCTGGTATTGTTTTTGGGTGGTGGAACTGTTGTATATCACATTCTATCAAGCCGTGAAAGTGAAGACTTTAATTAACAGTGCAATATAAATGGTTCTCAGTGACGTTGCCGAAGTTTGAAATGCGAGAACAGAGTGGACATTGTTTACGGTGTGCTTCACACACAAGAACGATTCTACGAACTGTGTATTTGTGGCTAAGGCTATATGAATGTGACGAACCGTGTAATTATGGACGATATCGTCACGGACAGTGCGTAAAGTGTAAAAACGAGCGATTTCTACGTAATGTACTTTGAAAGAGAGGACATGTCAACAACGGTCGTATACTGGCGTCTTGTGGTTTGTTAATCACCACGGGGTTAATGATACAGCTGTGCCGGAACTTTATTTGCGTTTCGCCGGAGAAGATTAACCAGCGGAACTGCCTGTATCCTGCTCTCATGATCGTAACCCGCCGAGAATTGTGCTGCCCAACGCAACGCTTCGTATGCAACAAAAAGTTAAGAGATTTCGCCGAACGCTATCCCCTGACCTAGAAACTTTCTTTCTCTATTAAAAGTATAACAATTACAGACTCTATTTAACTGAATTCTTTGTTTACTTTGTTTGCTTTCTGCTAACGAAAATAAAATTACAATCAGTGAATTAAAAGTTGCCTGGTACTCATTGTTGAAACACCAGCAAATATAAACTTCTTCCTCTCATTAGGACTAACTCTCCTTGCATGTCAAAATTATTGTAGTTATTTTATGTAGTTTTATGTATTGTATGAGACTAGATATATGACAGTGACTAATAAGAGTATTTTGTCGCGAAATATGGCGTCGCGCGAAAATTACGGCGACCGCCATAATTGCTTGCGTTCCGACCAATAACGTAAAAGCTGCTATTCCCGTATTGGTGCATTTTCTGACGTGAGCGTGAATTATAAATGTCAGCTGTCAAATCACGTAGGGGCTGTTTACCCAGTAATAAAAGTTCATGATATTGTATTGATACGAGTTGTAGTATTAAGAGACACTGGTTACACTCAAAACTGGGTAGATGTATGGTTAACCCCCCGTGTTCATGCAATTATTAACAGTATTGTGTGTGATTCACGAAATTTTGTCACTTTTTCCAATTCCTTTCAGATATTGTCTTAGATGTCTTTGAAGTTTCAGAGAACATATACACAATTTTGTCGGTTCACGTTAATTTCAGAGCAGTTTCTCATGAATATTAGAGTTTTCAGTTCATAAACAAAGTGGGATCGCGACCAATTGAGAAGTATAACTAAGAGTGTGGTTTTCCAACTAGAATTTTGGATGACTTCACAGTTCAGATTTTGATAATTATTTTTCCTGAGGGTTGAGGTCATCACACTCTCCGAGGTCTGTCAATCACTTTGAGGTTAATAACACCGTTTCCTCCATTATGAGCACGAACAACCCAGTGCACACGTCACCGATGTCGATACCATCATAACCGTACACAGCTCTCATTCTTTTCTGGATTCCAATTGACGTTAGAAACCGCCATGTTACACGCTACAATTCGGAGCCCTCTAGTAGCAGAGGGCTTGTGTCAGCCAAGTGGGAAAGTCAACCGAGTAATATAAATGAATGGAATAATTCAACCGATATTGAAAACAGAATGAAAAATTCGGAGGCATTAATTTTCACCACATCCTCAGAGATTTGTAATTGGAGCGTTAAAATGAAATGGTTCAAATGGCTCTGAGCGCTATGGGACTTAACATCTGAGGTCATCAGTCCCCTAGAACTTAGAACTACTTAAACCTAACTAACCTAAGGACATCACACACACCCATGCGCAAGGCAGGATTCGAACCTGTGAACGTAGACAGCGCGGTTCCGGACTCAAAAGCCTAGAACCACTCGGCCACAGCGGCCGGCTCGTTAAAATGAAACCAACTGCATTTTTAGCAAAGTTTTATTTGTGTAAACAAGAGTAATTGTACATATGTTTTTGGGTCAGGTCCGCCTTTAGCAAAACACAATTTTGTTTTTTGTCCCAGACATGTTTCACTGCAGTTGCATCATCATCAGTGATTTTTTTATATAATTGTGGCTGTTAAACAGACGATGCTGCAACTGCAGTGAAACATGTCTGGGACAAAAAACAAAATTGTGTTTTGCTAAAGCCGCGTGGGATTAGCCGAGCGGTCTCAGGCGCTGCAGTCGTGGACTGTGCGACTGGTTCCGGCGGAGGTTCGAGTCCTCCCGCGGGCGTGGGTGTGTGTGTTTGTCCTTAGGATAATATAGGTTAAGTAGTGTGTAAGCTTAGGGACTGATTACCTTAGCAGTTAAGTCCCATAAGATTTCGCAGACATTTGAACATTTGAAAGGGAGCTATGCTCGAGAATACGGCGGGTGGGGCAGGACTTCCCATTTCGACGTTTCCAGATATTCTTTTGACAGGCTTTGCGACATGGGATCGAGCATTCCATGCTGCAATATCACTTTTTCATGTCTATCGCTATATTCTGCCCGTTTGTGTTAAATGGGTGGCTTAAACGCATCAACTGCTTTGGATGACGACCTCCTGTGATTGTTTCCGTGGGTTTCAGTAGATTCTAAAACCTTCTCTCTTTGCCGGCCGGAGTGGCCGAGCGGTTCTAGGCGCTACAGTCTGGAACCGCGCGACCGTTACGGTCGCAGGTTAGAATCCTGCCCCGGGCATGGATGTGTGTGATGTCCTTAGGTTAGTTAGGTTTAAGTAGTTCTAAGCTCTAGGGGACTGATAACCTCAGCAGTTAAGTCCCATAGCGCTCAGACCCATTTGAACCTTCTCTCTTTCTCTTCGACGTCGAACTCACCGTTCTTGAAGCGTTGAAACCATTCTCTGCTTGTTCTTCCACTAATAGGTGCCCCACCATAGGTCTTATCCAGCATTTTATGAGCGTCATCCGCAGATTCCTTCATGTTAAAGAAGAAAAATAAAACTTCCCGCAAATGACGAGAACTGAGCTCGTAAGTTGACAAATGACGCAGTCACAAATAGACTAATATTTTGATGGCATTATGTTTACAAATGCCTAAGCTTATCGTATGACACTTACGACCTACCCCCTGCACCAGCACTACTGCCATCTATTGTAAAACGGCGGAAGCAAACTTGAAGACGTAATATAAACTTCGTTACAGAACCAGTTTTAACGTATGTCTGTGAAACAGGATATTTTTGCTAAAGGCGAACCCCACCCAAAAACATATGTCATTGGTAAAGCAAACACAGACAAAACACCTTCAACCTCAAGATGGTTATCAAGTAATTGTACATTTTTATTATTTATTTACCTTTCTAAACAGCAATATCTGCACAAACCACCGTTAGTTCACACAGCAACCACCAGACAGGTCGATCAGCAAATGGGTAGCGACTGCCTTTGGAATAATAAATATCTTAGCAGTTTTTGGCAATGGTTATATCTATTGTATGTGATATTTTCCAAATATCAGCCAACATTATATGAAGAAGGCTAGTAAATTCTGTAATCTAAACAAGAAATGTACAGAGGGACCTGCACGGAATTATGAATCACACCGAGGTCCGCTGTGTAATAACTGTAAGCAGTGGCCCCAATATGAAATCAAATAATGACATAGATATTCTCGAAAGGGGTCGTTCATACAGGCAAGCAATAATGATGATTTGACTTGCATCTTACCTGTATGTTAGTTTACTCTTGTACAAAGCTTATACTAGTATTACATGCTTTGATTCATGCATGCATCTTACTGTCACTTACACGTCTTTAGCACTGATGATGGCCTCGGATTCGTTCAAATCCAGCTACATCTGCACTAAACAGATTAACAGCGACTTTTTACTGTACATTTCTTAATTTTAAATACAAAATGAAGCAAGAAAATAATCCAGCCGACACTGTTGGCGACCGTAAATGCGTGACACGCGCTCCTCCATTTTTAACGATACTCACCGCACTCTCTGATATACTCCTCATCTTCCTTGGTCGACACAATAACTGTGTATGTTTTTCGTTTATTATGCATACTACATGACACGACGGCGTCTCGGAAATGAAAATCTTACAACACCGATCCTGAAGCAACGTTTGGCAACGATAGAACGAGAAACACATGCAATACAACAGAAATTATGCAGCTACACCGCCTGACGAAAAAAGTGAAACAAGCCGAAGGCATGGTCGAATGTCACGAATGGACGCGTACACACCACCCGTGGGTATGAGTTGCAGTTCTCTGTGACAGAGAATTAATGAAATTCATAAAAAATATCGACGTCCTTTACATATGAGAGCCAGTTCACATTTTTCGCATGACTGTGTTAAAATACACAAATGTTATTCAAAATACAGTACCATTATTTAACTTTATCTTTATAGTTGAACTTTTCTTGATTCCAGCTTGATCTTTCGGAACATTGTTCCTAGGAAAAAAAGCGATCAAAATGACTTCAAACTTCTCTGATCTTACACTGTTTCTATTTAAAATGATTTCAAACTTCTCTTAAATCGAACTCACAATTATTTGAACTTTTCTGAAGTCCCCTGAACTTCAAAATATCGAGAGCCGACTGTAATGCACAGTTCGCCTCGTGGTAGCGCAGGTAAATCTACAGAATAGTCAAAATTAAGACACCAATTTATCTAAATTAGTAAATACTAACGAGCAGTAAACGTTCAACAATGCTTTTCCTCAGTTGATGGCCTCTCTGAACAAGAGACGAATTTCTTAACAGTCCTTTGTCAGTTTTGGCTCACAGTCCTCGGTAGTGTAGTGGTTAGTATCCCCGCCTGTCACGCGGGAGACCCGGGTTCGATTCCCGGCCGGGGAGAAATTTTTACCACCGAGTAAAATATCAGCCGGCTGTCTAAACAGCAGAGAAAATGTTAGACTTTCCGTTGAACAGAAGACTATTTCGTTGAAGGAATCTGTTAGCGGCCACTTAGATTCAACTCAATCAATGAATTTCGGACATGGAAATTTTTGAACTACGTATTACGAATACCGTAAAAAATATCCTGTTTCACAGACGTACGTTAAAACTGGTTCTGTAACGAACTTTATATTACGTCTTCAAGTTTGCTTCCGCCGTTTTACAATAGATGGCAGTAGTGCTGGTGCAGGGGGTAGGTCGTAAGTGTCATACGATAAGCTTAGCCATTTGTAAACATAATGCCATCAAAATATTAGTCTATTTGTGACTGCGTCATTTGTCAACTTACGAGCTCAGTTCTCGACATTTGCGGGAAGTTTTATTTTTCTTCTTTAACATGAAGGAATCTGCGGATGAGGCTCATAAAATGCTGGATAAGACCTATGGCGAGGCACCTATTAGTGGAAGAACGAGCAGAGAATGGTTTCAACGCTTCAAGAACGGTGAGTTCGACGTCGAAGAGAAAGAGAGAAGGTTCAAATGGCTCTGAGCACTATGGGACTTAACTGCTGAGGTTATTAGTCCCCTAGAACTTAGAACTACTTAAACCTAACTAACCTAAGGACACACACATCCATGCCCGGGGCAGGATTCTAACCTGCGACCGTAGCGGTCGCGCGGTTCCAGACTGTAGCGCCTAGAACCGCTCGGCCACTCCGGCCGGCAAAGAGAGAAGGTTTTAGAATCTACTGAAACCCACGGAAACAATCACAGGAGGTCGTCATCCAAAGCAGTTGATGCGTTTAAGCCACCCATTTAACACAAACGGGCAGAATATAGCGATAGACATGCAAAAGTGATATTGCAGCATGGAATGCTCGATCCCATGTCGCAAAGCCTGTCAAAAGAATATCTGGAAACGTCGAAATGGGAAGTCCTGCCCCACCCGCCGTATTCTCGAGCATAGCTCCCTTTCAAATGTTCAAATGTCTGTGAAATCTTATGGGACTTAACTGCTAAGGTCATCAGTCCCTAAGCTTACACACTACTTAACCTATATCATCCTAAGGACAAACACACACACCCACGCCCGCGGGAGGACTCGAACCTCCGCCGGAACCAGTCGCACAGTCCACGACTGCAGCGCCTGAGACCGCTCGGCTAATCCCGCGCGGCCAATGCTCTCTCTGACTACCGCCTTTTTCAAGCAATGGCACAGGGCCTGGCTGACCAGCACTCCCGGTCATATGAACGAATGCACAATTCCGTAGCGGGATTCGTATTATGTCTGCTAGGTGAATACATCGGTGACCAACACTTTGAATCGTAAATGTTTCGTAAGTTTTTCACAACCAAGCCTTCAACGGCGGAAGCAACGTTGAGGACCTAACAGATGAGTCTTTCTGTTGTCCTAGGGCTATTTCTGCTCTTTTAAGATATTTGTCAGAGGAGAATATGTTTTATTAAAAGATCTTGGTTATTGCTATCACAACATTTTTGCACCCTGGGTGCAATCGCTTCCCTGAAGACGGACTCAGAAAGAAGGCCAAAATGTCGGATCAGAAGATATTGAAAGACTGGTGCTGAGTCAACAATCAACGACATTGCTGCGGAAACCTGTGGAGTCATTTTATTTGTGTTTTGAATTCTCAAATTAATTTCATCTTTTAAATAATTCGCTGTACTCAAGATGACTTTATACTGTTACTTAAATTAGAAACCATTAAACTGTTTCGGAAGATTATGCGATTGGTCTATGCGCAATCGGCATCCTGGAAGACCAGGTGATTTTAGTAAAGGATTTTCTTCCTGCAACTTTTGATACCAACGTTTGATTACAAGGCAACAGTTACTGGCTATGGTCCTACGCAGGTATTTCATTTTCTAGATGCACACCATACTTGCTCACCGATCCGCCATTTTGGAAAGGTGGCTCATGTGAATGTAGAAACCCCACATGCGTCGATTTTGCAGAGGTTTTCATATAGTCCAGCTCTGCAAATGTAACAGCTTTCTCGTATAGACGACGAGCCCACTTCACCGAGAAATATGTGATACATGTCCCTGATGATCTCGTAATTCCAATATGCTACTATCAGGCTACTCGGACAGATATTCCGCAGGCAAGTAGCTTGTCCAAAACTGCGACAGCGCAGCGGTCGGAGGTTTTCCGCAGACGAGTACGCAGACCACTTCGCGCCTACAAGGCGCTCCACGAATGTTGCGACTTAGCGGACTCTCTGAAGGTCTCTCGTGTCTTCTTTTTTCCTTGTCGTCGGTCCTTATGGGCAACCTGCTTCATCTTCCTCCAGCCTTGAAACACCATATATTGCAAAAGGCTCTTTCCAAACATAGATGTCTGAAATTTCCTTTAAGCGAAAGATGTCTGCAGTTTTGTTTTTCAGTTTATAATGTTCCATCAAGAGTGATATCATCAGTGGTATTAAGCGAAAGTGCACGACTCAATGAAAGCAAAACGAGCCTGTTGTAAAGAAAGAACGCAGTTGAAACTACGCCCACCTAATGTTTTTTCGGTTTCCTTATGTAGTGTGTGGCGTATACAATAGCATCTTTATATGAAAAGTGTAAAAAAAAATTAATTACGAAATTTAATTCATGGTGTGTTCCAAATATCTAAAATGAATAAATACATGTGTACACTGGAACATGTCAGGGTACAGAATTGTTAAGTTATAACACTAACACATACAGCCACAAGACCCCTGCTCATTTTTTGTCATACACTGAGACACCTGCGCTCCAAGCGGACAGAAAACTATACTTCTGAATACGAAATCGGATGAGTCCGAATAGCATAGTTTATATTGATTTGTAACATAGTTTCTACAATAAGAAGTATTGTAGTGCCATAACAAACGGTGATAACTAAAAACTTACACCACACTCGTCTTTCTTTAGTTCCCTAAAGGCCCTGGTTAATTTGAAACAGTACATCACTGGACAATTTATTTACGATTTCCTTTTAACCTACAGTTATTCAATTAAGGCTGTCGTTTTCTTGTAAGAACCAAAAAGCAATAGACCACACCCTTTGCAGAGACGTCGTATATCTGCCTAACAACGTGAAGAAAAGCTAAATTGCTAAACTACAACTAAAAAACTCTGACTGACAGACTCTCGAAAAATATTTAAAAAAAAACACCAAATGAAATAATTACCTGGACAGTACAGTAACAGAAAAATAAAAGCCAAAAAATGGATTGTCTCGTCTTTACAAGTTAAATGTAAACTGTATTTGTAAAACGAAATTGTTATTTTGTAAATAAAAGTCTATATACGTTAAAAAAAAGGTTCTATTCCCGGGCGGGTAGAAAATTTTGTTACAAAGCATACAGCTTTCTGTACCTCCAGAGTACAGAATGTGACAGTAGAGTTGGTAAACAGATCAAGACATCCGGCAACGGGGTACGGGAGAGGACCAACATTACAGTAAACAGATTCAACTGGATGAGTGTTCCAACAGTTATGCAGGGACGATGAGCATTGCATGGAATTGGATAGCGCGAACCTGCCTTCCGACTGAAGATCATAACTAAAGTCTACTTTGTAATGTTAAGGGCGACCTAGGTCTGAGAAATCCGAGTGTGTAGTGCACTGCATGCGAAGAATACGGCAAGTCTTACGTGGGACAGGGACATCAGCGACACACCCAACTATAATAGCAAAGCAAATCAGCTGTCACGGAGCACCGCCTCCAGTATAATTATGAAGTGAAATACGACGAGATCAGCTTCTTGCTGCAATCGTCAAGTTTCTCGGACAACATGGGTAAGGTGTCTATCAGAATGAAGACGTAGGAAAACATAATAAACGGGGACAAAGGTTTCAGTTCAAACAAGATTTGGGGTCAGGCACTCAGCTGATTAAGACCTCGTCAACCATCACATCCACCGGAGACTACGGCTCTGAAAATCAGAAGAGCAGCAAAAGACGTACTGGGCGTCGCGGTCGGACTCAGCTGCAGAGACGCTCAGAGTGTGGTCGGAGTGCAGACAGCGAGTGCACGCAACAGCAAAACTCGCAGCACGGCAAGACGGCGGTCGTGTGAACATCCAGAAGCTCACCACTAATCAGTCACGGCGAGAAAACAAGAGGTCCCAAATTACAATGTTTCAAGAAATATTATGGACTGATACACTGAACGATTTAACACCTAAAGATACAAATATAAAACTCTACAACCACTGATTTACTGATCTAAACATATTTTGGTACACAGTCAATGGGTTTAGGCATTTGCCTCTCATCTTTAAAGTCTAAAACATTCCTGCTGACGTTAATTTATTGTGTATCGTTCATATTTCAACTAGTTTGATCCGATTCTCCGTTTTTCCTATAGTGTAGAGATATACTCATAAAAAATAACAAAAAAATGTTTACATAAAGAGTGAGTCACCTCTGCTGTTTTCTTTAAATATTTTCGTAGCCATACCAAAAGTTTCTTTCCACCCAGAGTAATTGTAAAACTGTGTAGCAAGAGGCCCGCGAGAAGGACACCCCGTGGCGCATGCGTTAAGCACACAAGACTGCGGGTCTTAAGGAGTGACAGCAGCCGTCTCCGGAGGGGAGCAAGCAAGTATTGAAGACGAATTTAATAATTCTCGACTGTGCGTTTAAACGAGTTTAAGCTCTCGAATGCAGACGACCAAGTTAGAACCTTTAGTGGGTACCTTTTCGCCAGCCCGTGTGGCCGAGCGGTTCTAAGCGCTTCAGTCTGTATACGATCAGAGGAACAAAAGGACATTTAGTTACACGAAATCCCGGACAGCCAAGTGTGGTCATTAAACTGAGTACACCTACAGGGCGGTCAATTACGGGATAAATCTGTACGCATCTCACGAGGGACGCGGTATTGAGACCGTTTTTTAAAATTATATCGCGCAGAGCGGGCCCCAATTTATGAAAAGGAGAAAAACTTTAACTTTTACGCGAACTGTGTTTTGCGATAATAACGCTTGGACGATATCATGGACGTTCCAGCAATGTGGCTTGCGAGTTGACCAACATTTCGAAGAAGGATTTCCCGACAATTTGACAGGGTTGTATGAAGGTAGAGAAACGGGTAGTAACACATCTGAAATGTAAGGTCCACTGTTCAAGGTTAGGTTTAAGTTCAAAATGGATCAAATGGCTCCGAGCACTATGGGACTTAACTTCTGACGTCATCAGTCCCCTAGAACTTAGTACCACTTAAACCTAACTAACCTAAGGACATCACACACATCCATGCCCGAGGCAGGATTCGGACCTGCGACCGTAGCGGTCACGCGGTTACGGACTGTAGCGCCTAGAACCGCTCGGCCACTCGGCCGGCTTAGGTTTAAGTAGTTCTAAGTTCTAGGGGGCTGATGATCACAGATGTTAAGCCCCATAGTGATCAGAGCTATTTGAACCATTTGAACCAAGAGTAAACGAAAAAATGACGCCGTATCATTGGCCTCATCGATCTAAAGCAAAACACTTCAATATGCCCAATTTTACCTCTTCTTATAGGATCGACTACCTAAGTCATTAATTTACTACATATTATTTCCAATATCAGTAAACAGGTATCTCCGTTATATTTTAATTGTATTCAAAAGCATATTATTATTATTATGACCGACCAAATCGTAACAAATCGCGCGGCGTGCGTTTTTAACGATAGCTTTATACTCGCCCAGCCTTTATTCATGCAATATTATAAATAAATATACAGACAGGACCGAAAGATTGATCTCTCTACCGTAACCAATAGAGGCAAATGCGGTATTCAAGTTCCGTTACATCTATCTTGACTCGTATTGTTACTGTGGGACGTATGATGAACGTATCCGTCAGGATTTTGTTGTTGTGGTCCTCAGTCGTGAGACTGGTTTGATGCAGCTCTCTATGCTACTCTATCCTGTCCAAGCTTCTTCATCTCCCAGTACCTACTGCAACCTACATCCCTGTGAATCTGTTTAGTGTGTTCATCTCTTGGTCCCCCTCTACGACTTTTACCCTCCACGCTACCCTCCAATGCTAAATTTGTGATCCCTTGATGCCTCAGAACATGTCCTATCAACCGATCCCTTCTTCTAGTCAAGTTGTGCCACAAACTCCTCTTCTCCGCAATTCTATTCAATACCTCCTCATTAGTTATGTGGTCTACCCATCTAATCTTCAGCATTCTTCTGTAGCACCACATTTCGAAAGCTTCTATTCTCTTCTTGTCCAAACTGGTTATCGTCCATATTTCACTTCCATACATGGCTACACTCCATACAAATACTTTCAGAAACGACTTCCTGACACTTAAATCTATACTCGATGTTAACAAATTTCTCTTCTTCAGAAATGCTTTCCTTGCCATTGCCAGTCTACATTTTATATCCTCTCTACTTCGACCATAATCAGTTATTTTGCTCCCCAAATAGCAAAACTCCTTTACTATTCCTGCAGCATCACCTGATTTAATTCGACTACATTCCATTATCCTCGTTTTGCTTTTGTTGATGTTCATCTTATATCCTCCTTTCAAGACACTGTCCATTCCGTTCAACTGCTCTTCCAAGTCCTTTGCTGTCTCTGACAGAATTACAATGTCATCGGCGAACCTCAACGTTTTTATTTCTTCTCCATGGACTTTAATACCTACTCCGATTTTTTCTTTTGTTTCCTTTACTGCTTGCTCAATATACAGATTTAATAACATCGGAGAGAGGCTACAACCCTGCCTCACTCCTTTCCCAACCACTGCTTCCCTTTCATGTCCCTCGACTCTTATAACTGCCATCTGGTTTCTGTACAAATTGTGAATAGTCTTTCGCTCCCTGTATTTTACCCCTGCCACCTTCAGAATTTGAAAGAGAGTATTCCAGTCAACTATCCGTTAGGATAGTGCTGCGGAATTTGGCGTTAACGGGCTGTGGCAGCACATGAAAGACGCGAGTTTCCCCCTTCGAGCTAGGCAAGTTTCGATCTTCGTAATTTTTTTGTTTGACGCTTATGTCGTGAGATATTTGGCCCGATCACGGTCAATGGACCACCCCGTATAGTGTCGTGAAATGGGACGAAAGTTTTTAAGCACTCTTCACTTTGCCGTAGGCAAAAGCAGCGCCAGCGAACAATCCGAGAGCGCTGCTGACCCTGCCTGACGAATCGTGAGACCTGACCTGCTGCTGCGCACAGCTGCCGCTCTGCAGCCGTCTGCGCAGAGCCATTACGCAGGCGGCTGCGAGCATGCGGGTTAAAAATACGCGCCTCCCACCCTCCCGCGGGAAGGAGCGGCGGTCACGCACTGTGGAGCCCGCAGCCAGCCAGCCAGCCGGCCGTCGCCGTGGCACGCACGCCCACGCACTGCGACGTGGCGGCACGCACCGCCGATTAGCCTGAAACGGGGTCCCAGCGCGCGTGCCGCAGCTGGGGACACACACACACGCGCGCGCGCAGCCCGGCAACGGGAACGCGGCAGGGTGAACAGAGGCCGCGCAGAGGACGCCACGGCAGCCCAGCCGCTGCTCGCATTTAAGGCCAGGCGCACAGGACGAGAGGCGCGGTACGTTGACGGCCTCGTACAGAAACACCACCGTCACTTCTCTGTTATCCACTGCGCCTAATTTCTGGCTGCCCATCGCTTCCTCCTTAACGCTGTTGCTCGTGCACATCGCTCGTTGTCTAAATTCTCTCCCTTGTGTAGTGTTACATGCCGTTTAGGCAAAAGACATTTCTAACATCCTATTTCTGACAAGCTGCAAAATATTAACGCGAATTCTTTACTGACGAATGGAAAAACTGGTAGAAGCCAACCTCAGGGAAGATCAATTTGGATTACATACAAATGGTGGAACATATGAAGCAATACTGACCCTAAGACTTATCTTAGAAGAAAGATTAAGGAAAGGCAAACCTACGTTCCTAGGATTTGTAGACTTAGAGAAAGCTTTTGACAATGTTGACTGGAATACTCTCTTTCGAATTCTGAAGGCGGCAGGGGTAAAATACATGGAGCGAAAGGCTGTTTACAATTTGTAGAGAAAGCAGATGGCAGTTATAAAAGTCGAGCGACATGAAAGGAAAGCAGTGGTTGGGAAGGGACTGAGACAGGGTTGTAGCCTCTCCCCGATGTTATTCAATCTGTATATTGAGCAAGCAGTAAAGGAAACAAAAGAAAAATTCGGAGTAGGTATTAAAATCCATGGAAAAGAAATTAAAACTTTGAGGTTCGCCGATGACATTGTAATTCTGTCAGAGACAGCAAAGGACTTGGAAGAGCAGTTGAACGGAATGGACAGTGTCTTGAAAGGAGGGTATAAGATGAACATCAACAAAAGCAAAACGAGGATAATGGAATGTAGTCGCATTAAGTCGGGTGATGCTGCTGTAATTAGATTAGGAAATGAGACACTTAAAGTAGTAAAGGAGTTTTGCTATTTGGGGAGCAAAATAACTAATGATGGTCGAAGTAGAGAGGATACTTAAAATGTAGACTGGCAATGGCAAGGAAAGCATTTCTGAAGAAGAGAAATTTGTTAACGTCGAGTATAGATTTAAGTGTCAGGAAGTCGTTTCTGAATGTATTTGTATGGAGTGTAGCCATGTATGGAAGTGAAACATGGACGATAACTAGTTTGGACAAGAAGAGAATAGAAGCTTTCGAAATGTGGTGCTACAGAAGAATGCTGAAGATTAAATGGGTAGATCACATAACTAATGAGGAGCTATTGAATAGGATTGGGGAGAAGAGGAGTTTGTGGCAAAACTCGACAAGAAGAAGGGACGGGTTGGTAGGACATGTTCTGAGGCATCAAGGGATCACAAATTAAGCATTGGAGGGCAGCGTGGAGGGTAAAAATCGTAGAGGAAGACCAAGAGATGAATACACTAAGCAGATTCAGAAGGATGTAGTTGCAGTAGGTACTGGGAGATGAAGAAGCTTGCACAGGATAGAGTACCACGGAGAGCTGCATCAAACCAGTCTCAGGACTGAAGACCACAACAACAACATTTTATGACAAAGAAAGAGATCGTGACAGAATAGTAAAAGTAGTTTTAGGTAGTAAATAAGTCGCGCAACACACACTGAACACGGTCGTTTTGTTTCACATTTGTGCAGAGTTGAATGGAGAGGTGTGCGGATCGAGTAAACGTCTTCACCTGCTTTGCAGGTAAATAAAACACACGACACGTCGGCTGACAGGGAAAACGTTAAGTGTTCTGACTCGGTTTCAAACACGTAACAACAGAGTGAAAAAAACGTTTCGCTTGCTCATCTCCTTTTCCCTTCCACATACAATTCAAAGACTGATGTGATTACGGAGGCTTACCCGGCGTAATAATTGATAATATTCTTCTTGGGTGTGCAGCCGGATCATAACGTCATCTTGACACAATATTTCAGCGGTTCAACATCCAGAAACGGAAGCTTTCCATCGCTTTCCACTTTCATCGTAAACTTGATGCTAGGATGCAGGGAAAGAAGAGCTTATGCCATTTCAGATATAGAAAGCTCGACACAAGAATTGGACCATCTCAAGGTTCTGTTCAAGCAGAATGACTATACGGATAAACAGATCCGTCCTGCTTTCCAGTTTGGACCTTCGCCTGAACCACCAGAAGATACCTGCAAATCGATGGCTTTTTACCTTCTGCTGGGAGCATTTCGTCGAAGATAGGAAGAATTCCAAAAAGATATCATATCAAAAGTATTTTTCGTCCGCCAGTCAAGATTAGAGCGCTTCTTGGTTCTGTTAAGGATGACTTGGGTTTGAGGAAACCCGGTGTGTACAAGATCCCCTGCCACTGTGGGAAGGCTTATATTGGTCAGACAATCCGGAGCATTCAGGCCCGATGTGTTGAGCACCAGCGGCACCCACGGTTGCTTCAACCTGAGAAATCTGCAGTGGCGGAACACTGTCTCACCGAGGGACATAGAATGCTGTATGACGAGACACAAATCGTTGCCCCTGCATCTCGCTATTGGGACTGCGTTTTAAAAGAATCCATTGAGATTCGTTTATCTGATAATCTTATTAATAGATACAAGGTTACCTTTTAAGTAAGACTTGGAACCCAGACATTAAAAAACAACGGTCCGTATTTCGATCGTCGGAATAATTTTTAATTTTTGATAGCGATATCTCGATTTCGCCTGTTTCCACCACTGGCGACGCGGTATGTTTACTTGCCCTAGAGGGCAGTTACGGCACCTTCCCGCGCACGCCTTCTGCTGCCTATATAGGGGCCGCCGCTCGCGCTGAGAAATCAGTTCCGGCGAGATCGTGTACCAGCACCTTCACCTGAAGATGACGGCCAGTTGGACCGCAGAAATATTGTGTCAAGAAGACGTTATGATCCGGCAGCATACCCGAGAAGAATATTTTCATTCACAGACTTTTTACAAGCCGCTCCTTCATTCTTAACACACAACATACAGATTCCCGTATGGAAGACATAGTGATAGACATCCCTGGGTTTGTCAATCAGCTGAATGGGTTTGAAATAAATCGCCAGGTCATGATGGGACTCCAATTCGGTTTTACAGAGAGTTCTCCACTGCATTGGCTCCTTACTTAGCTTGCATTTATCGCGAATCTCTTGCTCAACGTAGAGTCTCGAGGAACTGGAAAAAACCGCAGGTGACGCCTGTGTATAAGAAGGGTAGAAGAACGGATCCTCAAAATTACAGACCAATATTCTTAACATCGGTTTATGGAGCATTCTCGAACATATTCCCAGTTCGAATGTAATCAATTTCCTTGAGACAGAGAAGTTGCTGTCCATGCATCAGCACGGCTTTAGAAAGCATCGTTCCTGCGAAACGCAACTCGCCCTTTTTTCTCGTGATATCTTGCGAACCATGGATGAAGGGTATCAGACGGATGCCATATTCCTTGACTTCCGGAAAGCGTTTGACTCGGTGCCCCACTGCAGACTCCTAACTAAGGTACGAGCATATGGGATTGGTTCCCAAATATATGAGTGGCTCGAAGACTTCTTAAGTAATAGAACCCAGTACGTTGTCCTCGATGGTGAGTGTTCATCGGAGGTGAGGGTATCATCTGGAGTGCCCCAGGGAAGTGTGGTAGGTCCGCTGTTGTTTTCTATCTACATAAATGATCTTTTGCATAGGGTGGATAGTAATGTGCGGCTGTTTGCTGATGATGCTGTGGTGTACGGGAAGGTGTCGTCGTTGAGTGACTATAGGAGGATACAAGATGACTTGGACAGGATTTGTGATTGGTATAAAGAATGGCAGCTAACTCTAAATATATATAAATGTAAATTAATGCAGATAAATAGGAAAAAGAATCCCGTAATGTTTGAATACTCCATTAGTAGTGTAGCGCTTGACACAGTCACGTCGATTAAATATTTGGGCGTAACATTGCTGAGCGATATGAAGTGCGACAAGCATGTAATGGCAGTTGTGGGGAAGGTGGATAGTCGTCTTCGGTTCATTGGTAGAATTTTGGGAAGATGTGGTTCATCTGTAAAGGAGACCGCCTATAAAACACTATTACGATCTATTCTTGAGTACTGCTCGAGCGTTTGGGATACCTATCAGATCGGATTGAGGGAGGACGTAGAAGCAATTCAGAGGCGGGCTGCTAGATTTGTTACTGGTAGGTTTGATCATGACGCGAGTGTTACGGAAATGCTTCAGGAACTCGGGTGGGAGTCTCTAGAGGAAAGGAAGCGTTCTTTTCGTGAATCGCTACTGAGGAAATTTAGAGAACCAGCATTTGAAGCTGACTGCAATACAGTTTTACTGCCGCCAATATATATTTCGCGGAAAGACCACAAAGATAAGAGAGATTAGGGCTCGTACAGAGGCATATAGGCAGTCATTTTTCCTTCGTTCTGTTTGGGAGTGGAACAGGAAGAGAAGATGCTAGTTGTTGTACAAGGTACCCTCCGCTACGCACCGTATGTAGATGTAGATGAACATCCGGTCAAAAGTATGCACACAGCCCTGTGTAATACGGAATTGACCACGAGATGTCACAAGAGGCGGAGCTGCCATTATGAAAGGAGGCGGGGCGTACTGCGTTGTCAGTAACGAAGAAGTGACAGCAGAATGGGTAGAGCCGGCCTGTGTGGCCGAGCGGTTCTAGGTGCTTCAGTCCGGAACTGCGCGCCCACTACGGTCGCAGGTTCGAATCCTGCCTCGGGCACGGACGTGTGTGATGTCCTTAGGATAGGTAGGTTTAAGTAGTTCTAAGTTCTAGGGGACTGATGACTTCAGATGTTAAGTCCCATAGTGCTCAGAGCCATTTGAACCATTTTTTAGAATGGGTCGATCAGGCGAACTTACCGACTCCGAACGTGGAGTCACTGGATGTCACCTGAATAACAGACCCAACAGGACCGTTTCGAGCCTTATAAACCTACCAAAGTATACGGATGGTGACGCCACTGTGGACGGGAAGCGCGAAGGAAGAACCGCAGCCAAACATAGACCACGCAGACTTGATGTACTGACAGATATGGGGCGTAGAGCATTGCGGAGGTTGGAGCAAGCAATCACCGTAAGTAGTCAATTGTGTGTTCCAAACTGCTACCCACAGCTCAGCTACGAAAATTACTTTCTGTAGGATAGATAGAGTGGTTGGGGAGCTCCTCACAACGCACACA
Source organism: Schistocerca americana (assembly GCF_021461395.2). Classification (NCBI taxonomy): domain Eukaryota; kingdom Metazoa; phylum Arthropoda; class Insecta; order Orthoptera; family Acrididae; genus Schistocerca; species Schistocerca americana. The sequence continues at coordinate 204,034,286 of NC_060127.1, forward strand.
TTTCTGGAGGTAACGGTAAGTGACACCTGAGGTTGTGCAAAGTGCGACGGCTAAAAGTGGATAACAGGAAAGAAGTGATTTGGAGGTCTACGGTCTTTGGTAACACGACGGGAGAGTTTGGGTTTGAGTTTAGTGGATGCCTGGAGAAGATTACCTGCGATCATGTGCAGCGAAAACAGCGGAATACAGAAGGGATGATGTTACAGTATGGAGGTGTTTCTCGTGGTTAGTGTGTAGTCCCATTATAGCGCTTAAGAAATGCTAAGTACAGAAGGATACGAACACGTTTTACGCTATTCTATACTTCGTATTTTAGATGAACTGTTTGAACACAATGATCCTATGAATCAGCATTACAATGCACCCTATCATACAGCAGTGTCTGTGAGGCAATAGTTTCTGGAGAGCAGCAGTCCTGAAATGGACTGAGGTGCCCACTCCGAACAACAAATTTCGGATGAGTCAGAACCTCGACTTCGCTCCAAATCTCAGCTTCCAAAGTCACTACCTTCTCTAGTCTCGCTTCTTGAGTAAGAATGGGATGCCATTCCTCCACAGACATTCAGACACCACATTGAAAGTGTTCTCAGTGGAGTTCAAGCCGTCATAAAGCCGAAGGTTGGGCACACACCATACTAATGTCCAGTAACAAGAGTCCTGATACTTTTGATCACAGAGAGTACGAGTCCTATGCGGCTCCTCTTCCTACTTTTTATTTCACTCGATAATTGTCTGCGCTCCCCCACTCTTCTCAGTGCCTCCAATTTTTTCACTCTAGCCATTCAACTTATTCTTCCATCTTGCACTCCAGCCTTGTTCTGTCATCCTCCCTCATCGTCCACGTTCCAGTACCGCACATCGAGACACTCTACACTGACACTTCATCAGACTCAGTCTGTGCCCCGTTGCTCGAGAGAGGAAGGAGTATACTTTAATAAATGAAAAGCACCAGTTTGCTTTTGTTCTACAATATTACTTTTATTGCTGAAGATGGCCTTGTAAGCAGAAAACCGGTTAGCAATAAAAGTAATATTGTAGAACAAAAGCAAACTGGTGATTTTCATGTATTATAATGTTGTTCTACCAAGAACCGACGGAAGATTCTGTTAATACGAGTATAGTTTAATTATTTTAGAACAATTTCTTTAGGAACGGATTACACGTAGTCTTTTTATTACACTGATACAAAACACTCGCCCGGACTGTCCGCATTTTTTTTTTTTTTTTTTTTTGTTTCCCTTGATGAGACTTTCAGCAGCAAAACTATTTTGTACAGATGGCCATATAGCACTGACAGTTAAACACTGCAAAAGTAGACTGCAGCTCGTCAAATACGCAAAGGCGTTTCCCCAATTACACTGCTCTGCCACTGAAGACGGAAGCTTGAATACTTTAGTGTGAAACCGATCTCCAAGCATGATATCGATATAGTGAACACACAATTCGTATCCTGCGCCATACAAAATCGTCACTTCTGCATCCTGCATATAGTTATCGACCACCAGACACTCGTACATATACCGCCAAGACAGACGGGATAAGCACCTGCACCGTGTATACTCCTCGCAGCACTAGATATTTCCCGAGGTCATTCTCCAAAGTGTTGAACGAAGGATGGGGCAGTTCCCCTCAACACAAAGGCATTACTGTTTCTGGCCCCTACCTGCTTGCTTGCTTAATTTCTGCACCCATCACAACAACATACGTACACTGTGTGGTCTACAGTTGTTCCTCAGATTAGCCTCCTATACACACAGAAAAGCGCGGTTCGGAGCTTTAATCTGTAATATGTACAGAAAGTGGCGTAGCTTCGCTGCTCTCTTGAGTTGTGGCTGCTGTTTATTGCTTTTCCCGTCAGATGCCGCCTCGTCTCTGGCTGACAAGTTTGTAGACCCTATCACTGCCACGAGATATCACTCCAAACGCCAATTAAACATGGAAACAAATGGTTCCAATGGCTCTGAGCACTATGGGACTTAACATCTACGGTCATCAGTCCCCTAGAACTTAGAACTGCTTAAACCTAACTAACCTGAGGGCAGCACACAACACCCAATCATCACGAGGCAGAGAAAATCCCTGACCCCGCCGGGAATCGAACCCGGGAACCCGGGCGCGGGAAAACATGGAACAAATGATGATACAAGTATTACAACTCATCATTGCTACAAACAAAAAATTATGTACACGAACCTTCCTTGTGAATCAGTCTGTCTGTCAGTGAAAACCGTATCAAAATCCCTACATTAGTTCCTTAGATTAGCCAGAATATACAAAAATGAAAATTCTGGGGGGATTTTAATGTATATACTACATAGATCTGTACTTACTGATCACTTGAAAGTTGCTCTAATGATCGAAGTGAGATGATCGTGGTAGACCTGTACACTTTTGTCTGATAAATACATTCTAAAAGACAAATTAAAATAACTTTTATTTTCTAACACAATGCGTTTAGAGAGCTTACACCCTCATCTCTAGATGCGTTATTGGATTAAAGGAGAAAATAAAAGAACCTTGACACGGATAAGTGTATTAATTTGCCTTCTATATCATAAGGAATCGCTGTTTATACACTATGTGATCAAAAGTATCCGGGCACCCCCAAAAACATACTTTTTCATGTTAGGTGCATTGTGCTGCCACCTACTGCCAGGTACTCCATACCAGCGACCTCAGTAGTCATTAGACATCGTGAAGGAGCAGAATGGGGCGCTCCACAGTACCCAAGGACTTCGAATGTGATCAGGTGATTGGGTGTCACTTGTGTTACACGTATTGATGTCAACATCACACGAAAGCAGAGTGGCGCAGTGGAAGCGTGCTGGGCCAATAACCCACGTTTCATACCTTAATATATATTACGATGTTCTGTAACCACTTTTAAAGTTTGTTTTACCATTATTACTGTATTAGACATATTTAGCATATAAATAGTTTAAAACTGAAAAAAAAAAAAAAAAAAAGAGGTCCGTGGATCGAAACCAAGCTCTGCTAAATTCGTTTTTTCTTTTGAGGAAATTTTCGCCCTCGTTAAAAAATACTAACTAGAAAATATTTTCTTTTAAAATCGCCACATTCCTAGAATGATACCTATGTTGCTGGGAACAAAGTCACAAAAGGCAGCTAGGAGATTAGGAAATGGGAACATTCCACAGCAAGCGAATAAAGAATTTGAAACGTAGGTGTGGTAGTCACCGATCGAAACCAAAAACGATCGAACACATGGGTGATTAGAGACTGGAAAGATTCAGATTAACAGTTACACTACAGAGAAAATAATACTTTCAAATTAACCGTGAACGGCACAGTAGTCGTATTTTCTAAAACGTTTAGTGAAAAGGAGGCGAAAGGAAAGATCCAATTGTATACTACAGGCTTATTTAAGAAAGTCAGTAATGTTAGCGTTGTCTGTCTGCACTCTTGTAATTACTGCGTCCAGATATGGATCCATTGACGAAACCACACGATAGCGATGTTTCATGTTAACTTTGTGACAGGAAAGAGATAATGCAACCATCAACACTTCGATTTTTTGTTGCACTTTTAAAGATTTCGTTTTTTTATAATTGCTTTGATTGCTTTCTTCTGTGTGATGACTTTTGCGAAATGGAATTCTAGGATTTCGGCTATATTATTTTATTAATAATACTTGTGTATTTGTGTGGCATGTTCCAATATGCGGTCTGCTTTTTCTGTTTCCGTATACAATATGTCACCCCTGTCAGTTATATACAGCGTAAATGGCTGCAATATGAGGAATCATTCGAAACAGAACACAGAGTCATCAGCTATCCCGTCACTGTGACAGATGAGTTTAAAAGTAGAGGTCGTCTATCGCCGTCGGAGAGCAGTTCGGAAACGCTCCACAACGCCGCAAAACTCTTCCACTTTCCTTGTGATGTAAGTGTCTTTCATTTAAAATCATCCAGTGTGTGTGTGTGTGTGTGTGTGTGTGTGTGTGTGTGTGTGTGTGCGCGTGTGTTATGGTAGCAACAGCAACAACATGATTTACACTGTGCGACATATAGTTTTCTGTTAGAGGCAACGTATCAGAAAGTGTCAATGTCAGTTAAGAACCTGACACAAACCTCAAAGTCCTGGTGGAGAAAACAAAATGTGTACAGACCGTGAGATTTTAGACAGGTCTGTGCAATGGATCAATTCCTCTGTATCTCATAGGACCGCCACATGTGCTACATGCTGGCACACAGACAGAATTTGTTTTCGATATATGGGAGGAGAGAGATGTGGTAAAAATCTTGTCGCGTTTTCCATCGGATGAGGTTAGCAGAGCTTTTATGGTTCGTAATTTTTCTCTCTTGGATGGTACGGAATACGATGATAGAATGTTGGGGTGATAGACGTTAATGGACACTGAGGGATGCTGATCTGCTTCAGACTGCAGTACCTGTATGATGTTTGCCTACTTTTCTCGACAAGAAACAAAACCGTAATTGTTCGTACTGTCTGCATACTATCTCGTTTTGCAAGGGTGGGTTTCCTTCGGCGCTGACCTTACACATTGTACACTGTTGGCATAGCTACGACAACATGTTCCCATTTCCATCGAATGGTCAAAACACGGCCCTGTCGCACTAATTCAGCTGAGCCTGTTTCTACACGGGCTGCAGAATGTGGTAGATACCCCTCTCTCCGACTTCAGCTCAGTTCCAATTTAAATTGGAATGATAACATGTGCAATACTGCAGGGTGGCAGCGCAGAGTGTGAGGGGTTTTTACAAGATACATAGGGAGTACTTAAAATTTTACTGTAGCAGATAGGTTCGAAAAAGGTGACTCGTTTCGAGTTATGAGTGTGCCAGAAATTTGATTCACTAGTGGCTGTAATTATGAAAACTCTTCCCCATAGGATACAACGCAGATATGTGGTTGAATGGAAAAAATTTGATCCCAAATCGCAGACATATTGCTACCAGAGGGTGTAACACTATGAGATCTGAGAAGCCTGTGTACATTTCTTACCACCTCAATCAGCACATTACCTACTGCACGTGATCCTTCTCAATCAACCATCGCCTATAACCCAGTTAATATATCGCAGAACCTCTGACACAGCATCGAGACAGAATGTGTTACAAATACTGGAGAAATATCCATCGATGGTGTGAGAGAGTTGCAAATACCGGCTTCATATCACGCTCCTTAGCGGAATTACTTTCTAAATTCACTGATTTTATTACGATGTTGCGCCGTCGGCGACGTGTAACTGCACTGTTGGTCTGATAATATACGCTCCAGCGATCACCGTCTATATTTAGTGTCACGGTATTTGTCTGGAAAAACCACTTCATTCAGAGGTAATGCAATACCTCGATTTATAAAGCCAGTATAGCTTTGACATGGATACTTGTGTGCACCGGGAGAACCACGACCGATTGTGACAGTAACAGGGTTGTTGCGATCGTGTTTCTAACATCTGGCGGCTTGTAAGACAACCACGCCTCTCTTTCTGAGACACAGTGGTACCACTCGCAGCAAAAACTTATGAGACATGTCCACCCATCGCTGAATCTCACTCAGTATCGTTTCGTATCGCCAGCAATCAGTTAATGGCGACGTATTATACTTAGCAGTAGGGGATGCGTGATAGGTTCATCTTGAGCATCAGGCTTCTGAAATGTGTGTGTGTGTGTGTGTGTGTGTGTGTGTGTGTGTGTGTGTGGCCGGCCGGTGTGGCCGACCGGTTCTAGGCGCTTCAATCTGGAACTGCGCGACCGCTACGGTCGCGGGTTCCAATCCTGCCTCGGGCATGGATGTGTGTGATGTCCTTAGGTTAGCTAGGTTTAAGTAGTTCTAAGTTCTAAGGGACTGATGACCTCAGAAGTTAAGTCCCATAATGTTCAGAGCCATTTGAACCACTTAGTGTGTGTGTGTGTGTGTGTGTGTGTGTGTGTGTGTGTGTGTGTTCCGACATGTGCAAAGAAAATACTGTGTGCTGTCGTAAGGAAGGTATGGATCTGACATAGAATAATGCGATAGCAAGGGGAATGAAAGATTTTTTTTCTTGGAAAAGTATGTCAAGTCATAAGAATGGCACACATCTCTATCTGTCAGCAAGGTGTATTTCCGATACTTCGCTCATTGTCGAATGTTGTCAGTTGAGACCGTGATCGTAAAATTTAATTGTACGCACAGTGAACAAATATATATGTAGCCGGTTTCCTAGGACAATTCTCTCTAGGGGTGCGTGGCGTGCGGCGATGGTGGCCTGTATTGGGAATGATTCACGTTTCCCGCTAATGGCAGGAGCTGTCCGAATGGAAAGACCGTTTGGGGTACAGTAATGTAGCTTACCTAACCGTGTAGCCCTCTAGATGGCTGAAAAGCGAATTAATACTCAGTGTGTGTTGGACATCCTTCATGATCACGTGTGTTCTCTGTGGAAATCTGAGAAGACTCAATATGGACGCGTATTTGTACTGGACCATTATTCGTTCTCATGTAAACTGTCCAGTTGACTGCTTCCGCACATTTCCTGTCTTTATTTGATTGAGAGAATATCGATTGGCAGGTGAAAGGCAGGTGGAAGACAAAAAAAAAAAGTTCTAATGTGTGTGAAATATTATGGGACTTAACTGCTAAGGTCATCAGTCCCCAAGCTTACACACTACGTAACCTAAATTATCCTAAGGACAAACACACACATCCATGCCCAAGGGAGGACTCGAACCTCCGCCGGGACCAGCCGCACAGTCCATGACTGCTGCACCTGAGACCGCACGGCTAATCCCGCGCGGCGGTGGAAGACACGTTTGCTGGTTCTCAAGACGTGAGAAACACCTTACTTGACTTTGTAAATTATAAAGATGATTTGGAATCTGTTATATCGAAGACATCAGTATTCGCGAGTGGAGATACCAGTTAACTCTATCTTTTTTTTTTTCGAAATAAATTTCTAGTTACTCAGTAGTTTACAGCACGCTCCATCTTGCTAACGTTTCGAGTTTCTAGAGAAATAATTTCCAGTCTATGTCTTCGGAATTATAGTGTGCAAGCGATCGATAGCACACTGTAAGTGCTTGATATTGAGAAGTATCGCGAAAATGGTATGATACTCCGGCAAACCATGTGAAAATACATGTGTCCTTGTAATCCCAGAGTCTGGAGATAGGTGTAGAAAGCAAGGAAGCAGGTAGGGGCCAGAATCAGTAACGCTGCTGTGCCGAGGGGAACCGACCCAGCCTTTGTACAACAGTTTGGAGAGTGGCTTCGGACCGCCGACGACGCTCTGGTCCTGTGTCGGTCGAGTGTGTGCGAGGGTGGTTGACTTGTGACCGTCTGCTGTGGTCGATGACCACCCGACCACGCGGGGAATATCTAGTGCTGCGAGGAGTATATATGGTGTAGGTGATAATGCTGTCTGTCTTCACAGTATATGTACGAGTGTCTGGTGGTCGATAACTATATGCAGGATGCAGAAGTGGCGATTTGTATGGTACAGAATACAAATTGTGTGTTTTCTACATCAATATGGTGCGTGGAGATCGGTTTCACACTGAAATATTCAATCTTCCGTTGTCAGTGGCAAAGCAGTGTAGTTGAGGAAGTGTCTTTCTGTATTGGACGATCTGTAGCCCACTTTTGCATGGCTTAAATGTCAGTGCAATATGGCGATCTGTACAAAATAGTTTTGATAGTTTTAGTGATGAAAGTCTCGTCTGAAAAAAGAATGGCTAGAACCATCAGGAAGAATGCATTCGGTGTTATTTTGAGTTTTTTTTCGTAAACAGCACCTGTTCGGGCAAGAATTTCCATGCAGACAAGTTTGAGACATCACGAAAGCTCATAGAACAACAACAACAACAAAAGCGACCATTAACCATTTCTGCGACACTTTAGGGTTTCCATGAGGGCTGATATGTGAAGGACGGACTCTGCTGTTAGGAGTGTCAGGAAGATGCATGTGGCGTTATTCTGGACTATTTTCGTTAACAGTTTCTGACAGCACTGCAGAAGATTACTATAGCGCGTCAGAGGGAGACTTGGCTGTTATTTACAAATATATGAGACATCAGTATAATAACGACAGCATTGTAGCTGCGCCTATGTGGGTGAGTCACTTCGCAGACATCTCTCGCTTGGCAATTAGGCCTCCGCCGGACTCGCAACTCTGTAAGATATGCGTCAGCCACGATAAACACGTATGCGGGTAGACGCATCTGACATGTCTCGTTAGGATCGCTAGGAACAATGCAAATGGTTCAAATGGCTCTGAGCACTATGGGACTCAACTGCTGTGGTCATAAGTCCCCTAGAACTTAGAACTACTTAAACCTAACTAACATAAGGACAGCACACAACACCCAGCCATCACGAGGCAGAGAAAATCCCTGACTCCGCCGGGAATCGAACCCGGGAACCCGGGCGTGGGAAGCGAGAACGCTACCGCACGACCACGAGATGCGGGCGGAACAATGCACCCTGTGCAATTCTGTGAACCATTGCAAAATATTTCTATTCCGCGTCCAGAGGAGGACTTGTTGCGATCGTGAGTCACTCAGCAATTAGGTCTTCGCTGGACCGTAGCGGCAAAGGTTATGCATGACTGTGCCAGCAAAGGTGGTTAGGTGAACACGTGCGGGGTTGGAGGCATCTCGCAAGCTGAACCGACGTGCTCGCGCCGCCCTGGCGTGTGCGTATTGGGGCCTCTGTAGGGATCTGTTCGCTGAATGTCGCGGTTGAATTTCTTAACGATACTTCGAAAGCGTTTTTACTTGTGATGAGTGTTTGTGCACAGCATTATTTCGGCTGTTTAAGCATTGTGAGCGTGTTTGCAGAGCGTTATACATACATTATTTCGGTGATTTACGAGTAGTTTGCATGTCTGTAGGTTCTGCAATGCATTGCTTCGACAGTTTACAATTAGTGAGCGTGTTTGCAGAGCGTTTCACATGCATTATTTTGACAATATATGAGTTGTTTCCATGTCTGTACATCTGTGTACTGCACTATCTCGGTGATTTACTAGTAGTTTGCTGGTCTGTAGGCTATTTACAGTGACTCAAGCACCTCAGGGTGAGTTTTTGTATCAGTGTAATAAATAAACTACTTGAAATCCCTCCCTAAATAGGTTGTTCCAAAATAAATAAAATACACTCCTTCCTCTCTTCAGCAGCTGGACACAGACTGAGTCGTTCTCCAGCCATTTTTCGCCAGACCGCCAAGGGACGACAGTGCACTCTGGTGGCAGTACTGTGTAGCACAAGGTCAGCTGGACTCTGGACTTCATGGTGAACACACTGGGTGGAGCTACTGCCTAAGACAACTCAAATTGTTTAAATAAACACTGCATGCAAAATAGAGAGTTATGTTCATCCTATCCAGCAGTTCATCACAGACTGAGCCCTTTCCTGTCAATTCCAAGGAAAGGGTGGCGGTCAGATGACTTAGGCTGGTGGAGGTAGCCCAGGTGCCCTTTTTGCCACACCAAAATTTAAACTTCATGCCATTTTATGGGTGATAGGCGGAGCGGAGGGGGTTAGGTTACTGAGGGCAGCCCAGTTGACCTATTTTCAAGCCAAAATCTGAACTTCCCGCCATGACGCCATTGCAATGTTGCCACATCTACCATTGCCATCTTGGATCCGCCATCTCGAATAAATTTGGCAACACTGCAACTTGGGGTGGTACGAAGGTTGTCCCACTACTTACGGGCTCAATCACTTCGCAGAGGCCACTGGTCACAGCAGCAGATAATGGTGCCAAACTACACTGGTCAGCATCTGAATGAAGGTGTATACTGTGGTCTGACTAGTCGCGACTTCACGTGTTTCCAAACACTGCAAGCTGTAGAGTGCACAGACGACCCAATGAGATGTGTAGCCCGCAGTTTGTGGAGTGTGGAGTTCAGACCGGATGTGGCTCCGTGATGTTTCACAAGTGTGTTTCACACCATGCCTTCTGCCTCCTATTGAAGTTACTGTGAACGTGAAGCACAAGGTTTATATCATCATTGTCAGTGATCAAATTTTGCTCTTTCTTCTACACGATGGGTGGTATTTTTAAATGTCCATAAGTTTTGTGATTGTTGATATTCATTAGTGAAAGGTGTTATGTTTTGTTACAGCCTCCTGGACGGTACCTTGACCATCTGTAGCATCTACTTGTGGTGAACGACGAGATGGCAAGAAAGTTGACTTTGCGAAAGTGCGCCTACATCGCTTCGCGGTTTGAATTGTTCAGTGATAGTGGTGGCGTGTTCATGGCCCTCATGCCACACTTGACACTAATCCCATGAGGAACTGTCACACCAAGGTAATGATAACTGGGTCAGTTGAGGATCAACCACGAAGAGAACGACCTTCAGTGACGCGACCTCCAGAAAATGTAGCATCAGTGAGGGACATCTTTGCGCACAGTCATGATAAATTAACACACCAGGCAGCTTATGAGAGTGGAATCAGTAGGCACACGGTGTGTGTTGAGTTGAAGAAGAACATGATCTGGAAACCCTAGGAACCCCATTATGTACAGGAGTTATCGTTGGCGGATTGTCACAGCCGGCTGGAAAATGGGGAAACTGTGTTGTCATGGCATAATGGTTGGTCAGATTGGTTCAAGAATCTTATTTGAAGTGATGAGGGTTCGTCAGTCGACACAACTGCCATTACTGGGCAGAAACAAATCCAGGAGTGACAACTGAAAAATTACAAAGTTGACCAAAATTCACAGTTTGCGGCGGTATGCCAGCAGACGTTTCATTGGACCATTCATATTACGAGACACTATGAACAGCGACCGGTATCGCCCACTGCTGAATATATATGTGTGGCTACTGATATCACGATGGGGCAATGTTGCGAACATTCCCTTTCAGCAAGACGGGACACCGCTTCATTTTGCCTGCATCGTTAGCGACTGGACGGACGAATATTTTTCAGGAGGTTGGCTGGAACGGCAAGGTCCCCAAGAATGGCCTCCGCGATGCCTTGGAACTACTTTTTGTGGAATTGGCCAAAAGAAGAGGTGTACCGAAGAACGCACGCACTCTGGACGAATTAGAAGAGAGGATCACCGCTGTTCTCGGAAATGTACCTGTGACTTTCCTGCAGAAATCTTCAGGACATTCCTGCACGTTTATGTCGTTTCTTCGACAACGCAGGAGCATAATTATAATGAACTGCAGTGAAATACACATGTTCTCAGGGTTCTGGGAACCGATTACAGTTTGTTCTATGTGCAAATATTCATCAATAAAAAACTTCTGCACATTTAAAACTAGGAGCGACTTCACACTAATCCTGTATCCACTACTGGCCATTAAAATTGCTAAACCAAGAAGAAATGCAGATGATAAACGGGTATTCATTGGACAAATATATTATACTAGAACTGACATGTGATTACATTTTCACGCAATTTGGGTGCATAGATCCTGAGAAATCAGTCCCAGAACAACCACCTCTGGCGGTAATAACGGTCTTGATACGCCTGGGCATTGAGTCAAACAGAGCTTGGATGGCGTGTACAGGTACAGCTGCCCATACAGCTTCAACACGATACTACAGTTCATCAAGAGTAGTGACTGGCGTATTGTGACGAGCCAGTTGCTCGGCCACCATCGACCAGACGTTTTCATTTGGTAAGAGATCTGGAGAATGTGCTGGCCAGGGCAGCAGTCGAACACTTTCTGTATCCAGAAAGGCCCGTACAGGACCTGCAACATGGGGTCGCGCATTATCCTGCTGAAATGTAGAGTTTCGCAGGGATCGAATGAAAGGTAGAGCCACGGGTCGTAACACATCTGAAACGTAACGTCCACTAAAGTGCCGTCAATGCGAACAAGAGGTGACCGAGACGCGTAACCAATGGCACCCCATACCATCACGCCGGGCGATACGCCAGTATGGCGATGACGAATATATGCTTCCAATGTGCGTTCACCGCGATGTCGCGAAACGCGCATGCGACCATCATGATGCTGTAAACAGAACCTGGATTCATCCCAAAAAATGACGTTTTGCCATTCGTGCACGCAAGTTCGTCGTTGAGTACACCATCGCAGGCGCTCCTGTCTGTCATGCAGCGTCAAGGGTAACCGCAGCCGTGGTCTCCGAGCTGATAGTCCATGCTGCTGCAAACGTCGTCGAACTGTTGGTGCAGATGGTTGTTGTCTTGCAAACGTCACCATCTGTTGACTCAAGGATCGAGACGTGGCTGCACGATCCGTTACAGCCATGCGGATAAGATGCCTGTCATCTCGACTGCTAGTGATACGAGGCCATTGGGATCCAGCACGGCGTTCCGTATTACCCTCCTGAACCCAGCGATTCCACATTCTGCTAACATTCATTGGATCTCGACCAACGCGAGCAGCAATGTCGCGATACGATAAACGGCAATCGCGATAGGCTGCAGTCCGACCTTTATCAAAGTCGGAAACGTGATGGTACGCATTTCTCCTCCTTACACGAGGCATCACAACAACGTTTCACCAGGCAACGCCGGTCAACTGCTGTTTGTGTATGAGAAATCGGTTGGAAACTTTCCTCATGTCAGCACGTCGTGGATGTCGCCACCGGCGCCAACCTTGTGTGAATGCTCTGAAAAGCTGATCATTTGCATATCACAGCATCTTCTCCCTGTCGGTTTAATTTCGCGTCTGTAGCACATCATCTTCGTGGTGTAGCAATTTTAATGGCCAGTTATGTATTTCATGTACACTTCCATCTTCAAGTATCACGACAGCCGCGTTCACAGACTTGCATGCGGGCGTTGCAGGTTTGAGGAACACTCAGGAATCCTATCGTACCTTGGCTGTCCCTCCGCCCCCCTCCCCGTTCCCAAAACCACGCAATCTTAAAATCTTATCGCATACAATATGTCTCCGAGAAAATGACAGTTATCGAAATAAGTGACCAAGGGATAGAAAAGAAACCGAAATGGCTCAACAGAAGAAGGGTCACTAGAGCTGAAGGGATATCAGTTAGGTTCTGCACAGATTACGCAAAGGAACTTGCTCCTCTTCTACTAGCAGTTTGCTGTAGGTCTCTAGAGGAGCGAAGCGTTGCTAATGACTGGAAAAAAGCACAGGTCATTCTCGTTGTCGCAAACGTTCGTCGAACGGACGCACAAAACTATAGGGCTACATCTCTGACGGAGATCTGTTGTTTAATTTTCGAATATAGTTTATGCTCGCATATTAGGGCATTCACGGTGATCGAAAATCACTCCACTCAATAACTACCGCGGTGATACTGGTACAGCAACTCTAATGGGTCTTTATAACAGAAAAATCATTCTCGGTTGGATTAGATAGATTTATTTAATCTTCGCGTGTGACGCCTTGCGCCTCTCCTAGGCATCTGCACATAATTTGGAGAAATTACAAACTGATATAAGGATAAATTGATATTAAAGGCAATAATAAATGAATAAATTATAGATAACTAGAAGTAGACATACATCGATTGGACTAAAAATTTTAGCTGTTTCTTTATTCCTATTAGCGCCCATTCAATTGACAAAGGCTAGCCATTATACCGGTATATTTTGCACTCGCGAGTTCTTTTCTGCTCACTGAATTTACATTTGCCTAAGTTAGGTACCCCATGCACGATTTAGTAGCTTTCTTTTCCCTACTGTCATTACCTTTTTCGTGTTGCTTCCAGGTGATGTAATGAAGCATTGACAGTGGCTATCTGGATGTTACCTCCAAGTTCTATGGAACTCTTAATTACGTTTGACGCCTCGGTCACGTCTCACCACCCCCTGAAACACGAATGTGGCCCTGCTCTCCATAGTCAAATTGATGTATGTCCTCCTTTGTTATTTTTAATTTATTGATTTATTATTGCCTTTAATAGCGATTCATACTTACATCAGTCACTAGTTACTCCAGATTGTCTGATGCCTAGAAGAGCCGAAAAGCGTCACATGTGAGTACTAAATAACTCCATCTTGTGCAACCAAGACTGATTTTTACGTTCTGCAAAAATCTCCTCTGTAGGAACCATGACGGGTTCTGAAAACAACGATCGTGTAACCTCCAGCTCGCTCTCTTTGCCCACGAGATCAAGAAAGCACCAGCTACTGGCACCGCAGTGGATGCCGTGTTACTTGACTTCCGGAAGTTCCGCACTACCGCCTAATGAACAAAATACGGGGGTACGGAATATCAGCCTAACGGTGTGAGTTTCTAGCAAACAGAACACAGTATGTCATTCTGAAGGGAGAGAAGTCTTCAGCCATAAAACTAACTTCGGGAGTGTCCCAGGGGAGTGTTACAGGTCCACTACTTTTCACAGCGTACGTAAATGACATAGTAGATAAGGTTGGATGTTTAATGAGCCTTTTCGCGGATGATGCTGGCATATATAGAAAAGTCGCGGCGCTAGAACATGGTAGCGAAATGCAGAAAGATCTGCGCGGTACCGACAATTGGTGCAGGGAGTGGCAGTTCACCTGTTGATAAACAAATGTAACGTTTTGTAAATATATTGGAAGAAAGACCGCTTACTGTATGATAACACAATTGTAGAATAATCACAGGAAGAAGTTACTTCCACATTTGTTTATTTGTATGTATGGCATATCAGTTTTGGTTGCGTGCAAATGTTGGAAGACGCGAGGCAATACTGACCCTAAGACTAATCTTAGAAGATAGATTAATGAAAGGCAAACCTACATTTCTAGCATTTGTAGACTTAGAGAAAGCTTTTGACAATGTTGACTGGAATACTCTCTTTCAAATTCTGAAGGTGGCAGGGGTGAAATACAGGGAGCGAATGGCTATTTACAATTTGTACAGAAATCAGATGGCAATTATAAGAGTCGAGGTACATGAAAGGGAAGCAGTGGTTGGGAAGGGAGTGAGACAGGGTTGTAGCCTCTCCCCAATGTTATTCAATCTGTACATTGAGCAAGCAGTAAAGGAAACAAAAGAAAAATTCGGAATAGGAATTATAATCAGTGGAGAAGAAATAAAAACTTTCAGGTTTGCCGACGACATTGTGATTCTGTCAGACAGAAAAGGACCTGGAAGAGCAATTGCACGGAATGGACAGTGTCTTGAATAGAGGATATAGGATGAACATCAACAAAAGCAAAACGAGGATAATGGAATGTAGTCGAATTAAATCAGGTGATGCTGAGAGAATCAGATTAAGAAATGAGACACTTAAAGCAGTAGATGAGTTTCGCTATTTGGGGAGCAAAATAATTGATGATGGTCGAAGTAGAGAGAATATACGGGGTTTATCATATATATGGCGTAAACAAGCAAAAAATTCTCAGCAAACATAGGGTCGAAGATGCGTACCCTAAGAGCTGCGTATTTTCGATACTGTCACTACTTTGAAACATAACTCTTCCAATGAACAAATGCTCATAACTTTTAAGGTATGCATTTTAGAGCACATGTTTACTGGACATTTTTTCCTTGTTTTGGTCCATACTACCACTTCCCAAAATATGGAAACCAAAGAGCTTGCAGTAGAAGAGATTTGTTTCTCAGTATCGAAGAAGAAAAATTGCTCGTAGACCTTAAGGTATGCATTTTCGACCCTATGTTTACTGAGACTTTTTTGCTTCTAGTATCGTATGCTTTAAAGTGTATGCGTTTGCGACATTAATTATGATACACCTTGTTAAATGTAGACTGGCAATGGCAAGGAAAGCGTTTCTGAAGAAGTGAAATTTGTTAACATCGTGTATGGATTTAAGTGTAAGGAAGTCTTTTCTGAAAGTATTTGTATGGAGTGTAGCCATGTATGGAAGTGAGATATGGACGATAAATAGTTTGGACAAGAAGAGAATAGAAGCTTTCGAAATGTGGTGCTACGGAAGAATGCTGAAGATTACATCGGTAGATCACATAACTAATGAGGAGGTATTGAATAGGATTAGGGAGAAGTTCGTGGCACAACTTGACTAGAAGCAGGGACCGGTTGGTGGGACATGTTCTGAGGCATCAAGGGATCACAAATTTAGCATGGGAGGGCAGCGTGGAGGGTAAAAATCGCAGAGGGAGACCAAGAGATGAATACACTAAGCAGATTCAGAAGGATGTAGGCTGCAGTAGGTACTGGGAGATGAAGAAGCTTGCACAGGATAGAGTAACATGGAGAGCTGCATCAAACCAGTCCCTGGACTGAAGACCACAACAACAGCAACATGTATGGCAGTACATAGCCAAAGATTACAAAACTACTACACGTCAAAATTTAAACTCAGCTACCCAGCATAAAATAACACAAATGACAAAAGCTATAGATGGATATCAAAGTAACGAATCTAAAAACTGCACCAGATACTTGTTGTCTTATATACGGGTTGCCGGAAGCTGCGCCGTATTGTGCTTATTTCCATATCTCTTTACGCATGCGTATGCCAGTATCTTTAGCGCTTCAGTGTATAAGCTATCGTCTTCTGCCCAGTTTACAATGGCTTCGCCATTTTCATCACTTTCCTTACCTCTCCATTGAGTACGGTGGCTGTCAAAATCTCTGAGTTATGTGGCGGTGTGTTGCGATATCGGGATGACCTGTGTAATTCAAGGGATAGCTGGGGGTTTGTATATATTAATTACTGTTATTTCTCCAATTTTTACTGCGTGGATGTCACTGAGATCAGATACAGAGCATAGACCGACGATCGTACGTATGTTGCCACTCCGTTAAGCACGATGGTACGTTGCTCATACTGAGTCAAAGCCAGGAACTTTTCCGCTCTGTTTCATTTGCTCTTCGTTTTCAGTACGTGTTTCCCGAATAGCAACAATATCGATGTTACAGTTTTTATCTTCTGCAAGATTTGGCATTTTGACTTACTTATGGCTTCAGTGTTGATTTGACAGGTCCATAGTTTATTGCTGTAAGGTCCTGAGAATAACCGTGTGAGTCCATGTCTTGTGACAAATTTATTTTAGCCAGGAGATCTTTGCTCTGCTTCTTGGCGTAGGTATAGTTACTTCTGTAACATAGCTTGGAGTGTACGTGCGAAGAGATCTGAAATGGAACGAACACATAAAATTAATCATGAATAAGGCAGATGCCAGACTGAGATTCATTGGAAAAATGCTCAGGAAACGTAGTCCATCAACAAAGGGAGTAGCTTACAAAACACTGGTTCCAACAATACTTGAATACTGCTTGTCACTATCGGATCTGAATGTATTCTGCTTCACGACATAATCTGATGTTAAAGTTGCATCAGCGTACCTTGCTACAACTGTCAACCAGTGTGTTGCTTCCTTATACGTATACCTCGTGAAAGGTGTCTTAAGATGAGATTATAGAGATTCCGACCGGAAGAGGAAAAGTGGTTAGGGAGACTGGTAAAGAAAGCACCCTCGGCTACACACCATAAGATGGCTTGAGGAGTATAGATAGAGATGTAGATATTGATTTGGAATAGCGGGTGAAACCTAACAATCAACATCGTGGAATATGGAAGTTCTGCGGGAATTAGCCACCTTAAGATTGATATGGCTTATCTTGGTAACTTTATGGTACCTCTTCCTCGCCAAATTGAGGTATTCACCAAGGGTAGAAGGTCTATTGATGCATTGTGGACATGAGACAGCGGCTGGTCAAGTATTTAACAATGAAAGTCTCCCATATCCGTGCAATTCTAGAGGCGGTGTTGGATGGTACTAGCGCGCTGTCTGCTGGCTTTGACTAACTTCTTGTCCCATGTACTTATGTCGCCCGATTCTTCTTGGAACGTACGCCCTTGGGATTTCAACAGCAAAAGTCACTCAGCGCAGTGGACAATGTAGAATCTCTAGCTTTCATACACAGCATCATCTACATCGAGTGCTTGTGCTCTTCAAAACCAGCTGACCACTTGTTGAAAAGGAATTTTACCCGTTAACATACCTCCAGAACGGTACACAGATAACAAATAATTTAAAACGGTAACCACATCTTCAGAAAGCCTACTTCTCACAAAGAGAGAAAAAAAAGCCGAAACAGTCATGAATACAACGCAGTTATTACATCTTTGTGAAAACCCACGCTTCATTTAGCATACAATGTGCCTGTTGAATTCAAATTGAATCCTATCAATGAAAGTTGGCAGGCGTGTTTCTACTTCTGAAAGACGATATTTATTAAAATTTCGCTCCAGTCGCATAAGCGTGGCGCTTGTAGCGCCACCATGACGATGCACTCTACTTTAAGCACATACTGTAATGATCGTGAGCGTCAGTTACCTCTGAGATTAGACGTAGTGATTCTACTGAGTTTGAACGAGGTCGCATAATAGGGCTACGAGAAGCTGGATGTTTCTTCTGCGTTATTGCAGAAAGATTTGGCAGAAACGTGGCCACCGCGCATGACTGCTAGCAGCGGAGGTCACGAGATGTACCATCGCAACAAGACCGGGCTCCGTACGGGGGGGAAGACCATCGTGTTAGGCGTAAGCTTCTGGCGCATCGTACTGCGTCTGCAGCAGCGTGATGAGCAGCAGTTGCCACCACAACGAACTGTTACAAACCGCTTACTTCAAGGACAGCTCGGAGCCAGGCGCCCTGTAGCGTGCATCTAAATCTACTCTACATCTACATGGTTACTTTGCAGTTCACAAATAACTGCCTGGCAGAGGGTTCATCCAACCATTTTCATACTACTTCTCTACCATTACACTCGAATGGGGCGCGGGAGAAAGGAACACCTAAATCTTTCCGTTCGAGCCCTGATTTCTCTAATTTTATTATGATGATCATTTCTCCCTACGTAGGTGGGTGTCAACAAAATATTTTTGCATTCGGAAGAGACAGATGGTGATTGAAATTTCGTAAATAGATCTCACCGCAAAGGAAACTGCCTTTGTTTCAGTGACTGCCACCCCAACTCGCGTACCATATCAGTGACACTCTCACCCCTGTTGCGCGATAACACGAAACGAGCTGCCCTTCTTTGCACTTTTTCTATGTCCTTCGTCAATCCTACTTGGTAAGGATCCCACACCGCGCAGCAATATTCCTGCAGAGGACGGACACGTATAATGTAAGCTGTCTCTTTACTGGGTTTGTCGCATCTTCTGAGTGTTCTGCCAACAAAGTGCAGTCTTTGTTTCGCCTTCCCCACAACATTATCTATGTGGTCTTTTCAATTTAAGTTGCTCGTAATTGTAATTCCTAGGTATTTAGTCGAAATGACAGCCCTTAGTTTTGTGCGATTTATCGTATACCCAAAATTTATAGGATTTATTTTAGTACGTATGTGAATGACCTCACACTTTTCTTTGTTTAGTGCCAATGGCCACTTTTCGCACCACACAGAAATTCTCTCTGCATCATTTTGTAATTGGAATTGATCGTCTGATGATTTTACTAGATGGTAAATTACAGCGTCATCTGCAATGTAAGGGGCCTGCTCAGATTATCACTTAAATCATTTATGTACATCAGGAACAGCGGAGGGCCTATGGCACTACCTTGCCGAACGCCAGATATCACTTCTGTTCTACTCGATGATTTACTTCTATCACTACGAACTGTGACCTATCTGAGAGGAAATCACGAATCCAGTCACACAACTGAGACGATACTCCATATGCACGCAATTTGATTAATAGTCGCTTGTGAGGAACGGTATCAAAAGCCTTCTCGAAATCTAGGAATATGGAATCGATCTGAGATCCCTTGTCGACAGCACTCATTACTTCATGGGAATAAAGAGCTAGCTGCGTTGCACAAGAACCATATTTTCTGAATCCGTGTTGGTTATGTATCAATAAGTCAGTTTCTTCAAGGTGCTTCATTATGTTCGAGTAGAGTATATACTCCAAAATCCTACTCTAAATTGAGATCAGTGATATGGGTCTCAAATTCAATGGGTTACTCCTTTTTCCTTTCTTGAATATTGGTGTGCTACTTTCCAGTCGTTAGGAACAGACCTTTCGTCAAGTGAGCGGTTGTACATGATTGCTATGAAAGGCGCTATTGTGTCCGCAGATTCTGAAAGGAACCTCATTGGTATGCCATCTGGACCGGAAGACTTGCCTTTCTTAAGTGACTTGAGTTGTTTCGCAACACCTAAGATATCTACTTTTATGTCAATCATGCTAACAGCTGTTCTTGTTTCTCATTCTGGAATATTTACTTCGTCTTCTTTCGTGAAGGAATGACGGAAAAGTGTATTTAGTAACTCCGCTTTAGTGGCACCATGATCGGTAGCATTTCCATCACTACCACGCGGTGACGGTGTTGACTGTTTTTTGCCACTGGTGTATTTTACGTACGAGCAGAATCTCTTTGGGTTTTCTACCATTCCACTGACTCCAAGGTACCGCCATTTGCGACTTCCATGGTGTCAAACGAGAGATTATTGGAGGGCAGGGTGCGGGTCTGTTGTGTTTCCTGATGAAAGCTGGTTCTGCCTCGGTACCAGTGACGGCCGTGTGTTGGTTAGAAGAACGCCAGGTGAGGGTCTGCAACCATCCTGTCTGCATGCGAGACACACTGGACCTCCACCTGCAGTTGTGGTCAGGAGTGCGATTTCGTATGATAGCAGGAGCACCCTCGCGGTTATCCCACACACCCTCGCTGCAAATCTGTACGTCAGTCTGGTGTTTCGATCTGTTCTGCTGTCACTCATAAACAACATTCCAGGAGGTATTTTCCAACAGGATAACGCTTGCCCACACAACGCTGTTGTAACCCAACATACTCCACAGAGTGCCGACATGTTGTCTTGGCCTGCTCGATCAGCAGATCTAATTCCAGTCACGCACATATTGGGGCATCAGCATTAATTGTGCCCGAACATACCGACTAAGTGCAACAGGTACGGAACTCCATCCCACAAGCTGACATTCGGCTCTTGCACAACCGAAAACATGCAAGTTCGCCAGCCTGCATTCAACATTCTGGCGGTTATACTGGTTGTTAATGTACCAGCATTTCACATTTGCAACGGCTTATCTCGTGCTTACATTAACCTGTGATCTTCCGTACTGAATTAGATATGTACCTAAACAAATATATTGCGGACATTTCATTAATCTACATTAATTTTTTTTTGTTGTTGCGATTTTTTTCTCACGGGTACATATTGGTGGAACACATATCTAGCGCTGTTACGAAACTGTTAATAAGAGCCGAGCGGTCATGGCGCTGCAGTCATGGACTGTGCGGCTGGTCCCGGCGGAGGTTCGAGTCCTCCCTCGGGCATGGGTGTGTGTGTGTTTGTCCTTAGGATAATTTAGATTAAGTAGTGTGTAAGCTTAGGGACTGATGACCTTAGCAGTTAAGTTCCATAGGATTTCACACACTTTTTTTGTTAATAAGAGCACTGAACTTTCTACTCAGATGCGTCTGCACGACTAATCATTAGAATTAGATAATAATCGACTCCTATGTTAAAACAAAAACCGATAACAGTCACAGATTATACAAGAATACCCGGTTACAATCCCCTACTAGGATGCTGTATCAGCTTAATAATTGCACCCCCCCCCTCCCTCCCTCCTCTCTCACAACGAACATCTTCGAATTTCCTACCCTTCCCGGAAACTCATCGTCAATCCGACTATCGTTTCACCTCAATTATCAATTTCCGTACGAAGACGTCACCTCAGCGTTACACCCACAAACTGTGCACATCCTACACCAGTCGAACTTACACCGCCTCTCCCGCCTGACCATGCCAGCCGCCTAGAAACCCCACTCATCCGCCCGGTTTCAACAGATCTGTCCTCTTCATCTCTATGTCAGGGTTCCACTTCAACCCAGCTCTCACATCCCCCCCCCCCCCCCCACTACCAACTTACCCAAATGCGTGGTTCAGGGGCTTGCTCCCACTCTTCGATCCCATATGATGTCCACAACACTTCTCGTCATTTATTGTTTATTTTGTGTAACTTCATTAAAGGTAAGTGCACCATTTTAGAAAGACTGTCATCAATTTACTGAGAAAAGACAACCATATTTTCCTTAAAATCTTCGGCCAGCCGCTGTGACCGAGCGGGTCTAAGCGCTCCAGTCCGGAACCGCGCTGCTGCTACGGTCGCAGGTTGGAATCCTGCCTCGGACATGGATGTGTGTGATGTCCTTAGGTTAGTTAGGTTTCAGTAGTTCTAAGTTCTAGGGCACTGATGAGCTCAGATGTTAAGTCCCATAGTGCTCAGAGCCATTTGAGCCTTAAAATCTTCAATGTAGCCTTAAAATCTTCAATGTATGAGTACGAACGTCTGTTTTAATAAATTTACAAACATGTACACACTTTGCATTTTTAACTTTTAGAAATTGTGTCTTTCTATTTTTTTACTGACTTGGGCTGAAAATGGCACTAAAGAGCTGCCAGGTCACCATACACCATGGTATAAAATAGCAATAAAGAGAACAAAGCTTGGCAGGAGTAAAATAATTATCCGCAACGAGAAAAATTGATTTGAATTGGGTTAGTGAAATTTAAATCACTTAGAAAACTCATGTGGGTTTCGAAAAAGACGATCGTGTGAAACCCAGCTCGCGCTATTCGTCCACGAGACTCAGAGGGCCATAGACACGGGTTCACAGGTAGATGCCGTGTTTCTTGACTTCCGCAAGGCGTTCGATACAGTTCCCCACAGTCGTTTAATGAACAAAGTAATAGCATATGGACTATCAGATCAATTGTGTGATTGGATTGAAGAGTTCCTAGATAACAGAACGCAGTATGTCGTTCTGAATGGAGAGAAGTCTAGACAACAGAACGCAGTATGTCGTTCTGAATGGAGAGAAGTCTTCCGAAGTAAGAGTGATTTCAGGTGTGCAGCAGGGGAGTGTCGTAGGACAGTTGCTATTCACAGTATGCATAAATGACCTTGTGGATGACATGGGAAGTTCGCTGAGGCTTTTTGCGGATGATGCTGTGGTATATCGAGAGGTTGTAATAATGGAAAATTGTACTGAAATGCAGGAGAATCTGCAGCGAATTGACGCATGGTGCAGGGAATGGCAATTGAATCTCAATGTAGACAAGTGTAATGTGCTGCGAATACACAGAAAGAATGATCCCATATCATTTAGCTACAATATAGCAGGTCAGCAACTGGAAGCAGTTAATTCCATAAATTATTGATCGTCGGTAAAGCAGATGCCCGACTGAGATGCAATCCGAAAACAAAGGAAGTGGGTTACAATACGCTTGTTCGCCCAGTGCTTGAATACTGCTCAGCAGCGTGGGATCCGTACCAGATGGGGTTGATAGAGGAGTTAGAGAAGATCCAACGGAGAGCAGCGCGCTTCGTTACAGAATCATTTAGTAATTGCGAAAGCGTTACGGAATTGATAGATAAACTCCAGTGGAAGACTCTGCAGGTGAGACGCTCAGTATCTCGGAACGGACTTTTGTTGAACTTTCGAGAACATAGCTTCACCGAGGAGTCAAGCGGTATATTGCTGCCTACTACGAATATCTCGCGAAGAGACCATGAGGATAAAATCAGAGAGATTAGAGTCCACACAGAGGCATACCGACAATCCTTCTTTCCACGAACAATACGAGACTGGAATAGAAGGGAGAACCGATAGAGGTACTCAAGGTACCCTCCGCCACACACCGTCAGGTGGCTTGCGGAGTATGGATGTAGATGTAGATATTGCTGTTTTTGTCCATCTTAAAATAATCTGAAACCTAAATAAAGAATAAAAATGTGTGTGCGGCGCAGGGTGTGGCGGTGACCACTCTTGGACCGTTCAGTGCGTACTGTCCAGCACAGTAAAGAGATGTGGGTAAGGCTGCCGACGACGCAGGTGCTTTAGGTGGAACCGTGTCGAGTCGCGCGGAAGGGAACACACATTATCAGCTGTACGCAGAAACAGCGGAGAGCAGCAGAAATGACGTCAAACGGGTTTCCCGGGAAGAGGCGTGGCTGGCTCGCGAGGAGTGGCAGGTACAGTTACGTGGAAAAGAAAAGCAAATAGGGCCGCGGAGACGGCGTGGAGTCGTATAGCAGCACAGCGAGAGGGCGGGGCAGTCCCCAGAACTTCCCACGATCCTCTCACCGCGAGCCGCTTATCTCGGCCACAGACAAGGAGTGATGACTCCCAGCAGATCCAAGGCCGACGTCGGCTTCCTTACACGCTCCTGCGAACGTGTATCATCTACTGTGACGCAGATGCATCCAGTTTCATTCTGTATATGACAGTCCAAAACGAATAAAGCGATTCCACACGGCTGTAACAATTTAATGGATAGCGATACAGCGATAAGAGTATTGGAGAACGCAAAAAAAGCTCCAAATTTCGATTGCGGCTCACCGAAACTTAAGGTGCTCTTCGCGAAATCACCACAAAAATTGTACGTTTTATACTACTCTAATAGCTATACATTTCAGTATACGCGAAGGGAGTCCCACGGGGTTCAATTTTAGGTCAATTCCTATTCCTCATACACGTGAATGAGATTCCATTTAAAATACATTTCGTAAAATTGGTACTTTTTGGAGAGTCGAGGAGCTCGTCATAAGCCAAACATTTCTGCAGTCAATGCTAAGCGACGCTTGGGGTGGTGTAAAGAGCGTGAATGACTGGAAACGAGTGATTTGGAGTGATGAATCAAGCTACACCATTGGAGGGATCAGATTTGTTGAATGCCTGGAGCACGTTACATGCGATATATTTAGTGTCAACACTGAGGTACAGAAGAGGTCGTATTACAGGATGGGGGTGTTCAAGGTTGTACCAGAAAGTAAACACGGAAGAATTTCACCCCTGAATATTCCGAAGTTTCATAAATCGCTAATTTAATGCACGTCACATCTGAAAATATAATTTCGTGGTACACTCTCTTTGGCGTTATAGGAAGTCATATTTTCGCAATGCCGTCGCAGCGCAAGTCATTAAAGTAGAGATTCGGCAATAAAATGAAGCGTAATACAAAATCGGTAAAATAGGGGTGGCTATCCCTTCTTTCCCTGTAGCAATAAAACTGCGACATTTAACGTCGGACATTTGTAAACCATAGAAACGAATTTGCGTTTCTGTCTTGTAACCTTTAAGACAAGTTCATTCCAGTTATTCAATGCCTATGAAGCAAAGGTATAGAGTCCATGATAGGGGATCTGCCTGTACTAGCGATTTAATAACATTCAAAATCTGCGGAGCGCTTACAAGAGAACATTACTCCAATAGTACGTCGTGACAAAAGTTCTTTTCTGTGCACCTCAATGACCACTCCGTCGCTGTTACTCTTCTACGGTCCGAGCCACGGAAAAATTACATGCCAATTATATGGATATTACTGATACAGAGTTCTTACGGTGGACAGCATTACATTTACATGAAAAAATAAAAGAGAAGTCATAATATTTTAGTTGTGTTCACGAGAAAACAGTGAGGATTTGGAATGAAAACCTTACTGAATGTAAGTTTTCAGCAAGACGTTTGGGAAGAGAAAACAAAAATATTGCAATAAACTGTCTTATATTTGAAGATGATATTGCTGTACTTTGGGGAAATGACATCTCCTGTAATTCAAATTAATTTTGTAGGAGTAGCCAGTAGTACTAACTTAAGAATTTCAAAAGAATAAACCACATTTTTAACAAACATTAAAAGTACACCGAAATTTCTGAAAACATACATTGGCCAAATACAAAAGATTAAAGAATTTAAATATTCTTGCGGGGGGGGGGGGGATCCAGAAAAATTATTTGGAAAAAGCTGCTGTACAAAAAAGGCTGCATGAAACGGAAAGAGAATATGGTATTACAAAAGACTTTTACAATAAAAAATGTCTGTCTAAAAAGGCAAAGATAAAGCATTAGAATACCGTAGCGAATCCAGAGTGTCTACATGCAAATGAATGTCTACCATTAAACTATAATTTAGATAAATTAAAATACCAGAAAGACGAATCATTAGGAAAATATTTACGCTCACGGAAACATGTGAAAGGTTGGAAATTATGAATTAACGATGAAATTTATCGAAACACCTAAAACAGATGTAATGAGAAAAAGAAGATTGGAATTTTTGGACATTTATATCGAATGCACAATAGATCAGCCAAAAAGATGTTCCAATACTTGTGGGATAAAAATAGCAATAAGTTAGATCCATGAAGTAAAAAAGATGTAGACAATTTAAAAGCTGAAGAAACAACTGAGAAAAGAGTTTAAGAAAAAAGTATAAAATATGGAGGTTTGCCAAGTGGTCCGAAGATAGGAAAAAAGAAACTAAACAAATGAAAGAGTACCGGAAGCGAAGACAAGAACGACAATTAAGAAACTGACATTGGCACATGGTCATTAGTTGGGCAATCCGTGACGAAAAGTTGATATCGTCATTCTAACCTGGTTCTCTCACATATGCGTATCTGAAAGTTAATGTAACAGAAGGGAAAACGGGAAATACGTCTGTTCATTTAAAAGCAAACAAGCATGCTGTGTCATATGTTTATTAATCTCGAGTATATCCAGTAGTATTATCTTTATACTTCTGTTAAAACAAGTTCCGCACAAGTTCAAAAACCTGTCTTCCCCACCTGCCAGGTTCTCGCATGTTCCAGTAACCTATTTGCCACAGCTCCGCCTGAATGAACATCTGCTCTGCCACAGTTCAAGCACACCACTTTGTAGGAAAGCTTTAAGTACGAGGGGCGTTTGAGAAGTCCATGCAAAAATAAACACTACTTATGTGTTTGGGGTACACCTTTTTTATTTTTCCACATAGTCTCCTTTTAGACTTATACACTTCGTCCTACGCTGTTCTAATTTGTTGATCCCTTCCGAATAATAGGAAGTGTCCAAGTCTGCAAAATAGCTATTAGTTGCTGCAATCAGCACCTCGTTTGAATAAAGTCTTTGCCCCGCCAGCCATTTCTTCAAATTGGGGAACAAATAGTAGTCCGAGGGAGCCAAGCCTGGAGAACAGAGGGGATGTGAAACGAGTTGGAATCCTATTTTCATTAATTTTGCGACCACAACTGCTGAGGTGTGTGCTGGTGCATTGTCGTGATGGAAAATGACTTTTTTGCGGTCCAATCGCAGGCGTTTTTCGTGCAGCTCGGTTTTCAAATGGTGCAATAAGAATGAATAATACGCACCTGTAATAGTTTTACCCTTTTCCAGATAGTCGATGAGGATTATCCCTTGCGAATCCCAAAAGACAGTCGGCATAACCTTTCCGGCCGAAGGAACGGTCTTCGCCTTTTTTGGTGCAGATTCTCCCTTGGTAACTCATTGTTTAGAGTGGTCTTTGATCTCAGGAGTATAGTATTGTATCCATGTTTCATCCACAGTGACGAAACGACGCTTAAAGCCCTGCGGATTCTTCCTGAACAGCTGCAAATCATCCTTGCAACACTTCACACGATTCCGTTTTTGGTCAAGCAATCGCGGAACCCATCTGGCGGATAGCTTTCTCATGTCCAAATGTTTATGCAAAATATTATATACATGTTTATTCGAGATGCCCACAGCACTAGCAATCTCACGCACCTTAACTCTTCTGTCATCCATCACCATATCATGGATTTCATCAATGATTTCTGGAGTCATAACCTCCACAGGGCGTCCAGAACGTTCAGCATCATTTGTGCCCATACGGCCACGCCGAAAATTTTGAAACCACTTACAAACTGTTCAAATCGAAGGTGCAGAGTCACCGTAATGTTTATCATGCTTCTCCTTGGTCTCATGACGCGTTTTGCCTTTAATAGAGTAATGTTTAATAACCACACGAAATTCTTTTTCGTCCATTTTTTGACAATCACTCGACTTCTTCGATTCACGCGAATGCCAAATACAAAGAAACAGACCAATATGACTGAAACCTGGTGTGCTTTCTTTCCAAAGATGCTGCTAACTAAACATGACCTCGATATGCGCCGGTGGTGCCATATCTCGGACTTTGCACGGTCTTTTCATACGCGCCTCGTATGTCTCGGTTATTGAAACATAACTTACCTCAGCCATGTTCCTGTTATGGTAACAAGTACGTTTGAAATTGCGATATTTTAATATTTTTGCAAGGTTATCTGAATTTTTGCCACCACATGGGATAGTGGATCATTTTTTGATATAACTGACCTGTTCCCATTGGCTAGCGTACAGATGTGATGTAGTTTCATGTATTTTCTTTTTTCGTAGAATCTTGTCAGAGCTGCAGAGTTTCCTTGAAGCGATTAATTTGACTGACAGTAATTCTGTTTGAAAGACATACACACAGACTGGTATAGATATGAGGTGATGTATTACACAAGGAAAAGCTGAACGTTTGTGGCGTTGTGGGTGCTGGGAACTTGCAGGGATTGCAGTATGGGTAGCTGTTGTTTTCTTGTAAACAATAAACCACTGTTGCTTTGTGCTGTCAGCATTAAGGAACAAGAATTCGTAGAAGAGTCGCACAGCTTGAATGTGAACTGCATGTTATTGTGTAGGTGGTTTAATAACTGAAGGAATACATTTAATTGATGAAACATATCCTTCGTTCACTTTTAAAGTATAATAATTTTCTTTACATTTTTAAATACATTTGATAGATTCCTTTGTACGATCAGTGTATCTCATTGAATGACATCAGTAATATGCAAGTCGAACGTCATTCCATCAGTCGTTGGGACATTCAGTTGCCACCTAACGATGTCCTAAGAAGCTGAAAACCGGTTTGTAACGGAACTAATAAAAGTTGCAGATACCCAACGAAGTGTTTCCGCACAGGCGGTTAACGAAGTCTTGACTAAAATGGACGACATCGTAATTGATGGAGCAAAATGTACGCTGCAGTTGTATGTGATGGCCATTCTGGGCGACTATTGCACCAATTTCAATTTCCTGCCCCCACAGATAGTAAACATCGTTCTGACGTACTCGCAGACTGCTTTCCACTGCAGATCGCTTCAATCCTCGAACGATTTCGCTTTACTTTCAGGCAACACTATAGACCACCGACTACTTGACTACTGGTATAATGTTCATGTTGAAGCGCAAACAATATATTCCAAAAATACCTTTAGAATACATTTACCATTATAAACCGCAAGCTACATCTCGGTGTGTGGCGTAGGGTGCAAAACCATCATTTCACTCCTTCCTTGTTAGATTCACTAGCGTCGCGTGGGACGATCAACTGTTGGTAAACTTCCGAACAAGCACCAAATTGTCAGATTTCCCCAAAGAGCACACAGTTACCCCGTAAATTAAATTCTCCTCCCCATCCTCTATACAGCTCATTCGATCTGCTTCTTCGAAAACTCTCTCTCTCTGTCACACACACACACACACACACACACACACAGACGCTAAGCAGCTCAAACGTCAACATGAAATCGAGCGCCACACCTCAAACAAACACGGAACGAAATAAATGAACACAACATAGCTACGGAAACAAGTGAAATGTGCTATAAACCTTGTGCTCTGCTGATGAAGTAGATAGTGTCGGAAGTTCCATGCGGCTTTTCGCGGATGATGCTGTAGTATACAGAGAAGTTGCAGCATTAGAAAATTGTAGCGAAATGCAGGAAGATCTGCAGCGGATAGGCACTTGGTGCAAGGAGTGGCAACTGACCCTTAAAATAGACAAATGTAATGTATTGCGAATACATAGAAAGAAGGATCCTTTATTGTATGATTATATGACAGCGGAACGAACACTGGTAGCAGTTACTTCTGTAAAATATCTGGGAGTATGCGTGCGGAACGATTTGAAGTGGAATGATCATATAAAATTAATTGTTGGTAAGGCGGGTACCAGGTTGAGATTCATTGGGAGAGTCCTTAGAAAATGTAGTCCATCAACAAAGGAGGTGGCTTACAAAACACTCGTTCGACCTATACTTGAGTATTGCTATCCAGTGTGGGATCCGTACCAGGTCGGATTGACAGAGGAGATAGAGAAGATCCGAAGAAGAGCGGCGCGTTTCGTCACAGGGTTATTTGGTAACCGTGATAGCGTTACGGAGATGTTTAAGAAACTCAAGTGGCAGACTCTGCAAGAGAGGCGCTCTGCATCGCGGTGTAGCTTGCTCGCCAGGTTTCGAGAGGGTGCGTTTCTGGATGAGGTATCGAATACATTGCTTCCCCGCGGTGGCCGTGCGGTTCTAGGCGCCGCAGTCTGGAACCGCGGGACTGCTACGGTCGCAGGTTCGAATCCTGCCTCGGGCATGGATGTGTGTGATGTCCTTAGGTTAGTTAAGTTTAAGTAGTTCTAAGTTCTAGGGGACTGATGACCTAAGATGTTAAGTCCCATAGTGCTCAGAGCCATATTGCTTACCCCTACTTATACCTCCCGAGGAGATCACGAATGTAAAATTAGAGAGATTCGAGCGCGCACGGAGGCTTTCAGACAGTCGTTCTTCCCGTGAACCATACGCGACTGCAACAGAAAAGGGAGGTAATGACAGTGGCACGTAAAGTGCCCTCCGCCACACACCGTTGGGTGGCTTGCGGAGTATAAATGTAGATGTAGATGAATTATCTCAAATGCGTGTGTAACATCGATGAACGACAACAGAAAAAAGTGCTTCAACAGGTCACAAAAAGGTGAAGCAACACCATAAAAAGAGGAAATAGAAACTGCAAGTAACACAGCACATAACACGATTTTTAGCTTTTCTCAGGCGGAAATTAACGATAAACAGAACAAACAGAAAACGTTTCGTCGCTTGCAGATTACAGGCTGTAGAATTTATAATTCACAGAAAATTACCAGCATACACAGCTAATAGCGTCATGTTACGTATGTCAACACATCTGTATCAGCAATATAAGGTGCAATAATGTCTTTGTGTACAACGACCCTTCTTGAAGATTGTTCCAACCTAAAATCTGGTACTCAATCATCCTCAGCCACAAAATAGGATTTTTTCCCATTCATATTCTTATTAGGCCTTTAACAACGTCACCATCCATTATTCAAAATTATACCATTACTGACGCATAAATTCTCCCCTCCCCGCCCACGTCTTGCTTCTCAACGCGGTTCTGTAACATTTTTCTTGTAACTTTGAAGTTGACTTGAGGTCCATCATTCACCGCTTTCACAACCAAAATATTTTAACGTTAGTATGCCGGTCGTTAAAAAAATCGTACAAAAATTGTGATCATGAGATTTCTTCAATGCAGAAATCTGACATCTTAAAAGAATAAAATTTTGAGTCTCCCTTTCGCCCTTGTCTATGGCCCTCTGGAACTAATGAACGAACAGAGTGACTCACTCTCTCAAGTGCTCTCTCTCTCTCTTTTTCTCTCTCTCTGTGTGTGTGTGTGTGTGTGTGTGTGTCACCCTCCACTCCTCCCATACACAATTTTACATTATACTTTCTTTGCTCTGTTAGTTCCTCTGTACAATCCTTATTTACGACGTATTGCAATTTACAAGCCGTGTGTGTGAGTAAAATAAATACGATCTGAAAAAAAAAAGAAGTTCTCATAATTTAACGATACTAATACTTATACTATCGCTTACCAACGCAATCAACATAACCTTAGAGGGAAGAGCATGTACTAAAACGGTTTGTTTTAAGATTGAATCTTTGACTTTGCGGCAGAGTGTATGGTATGTTTGAAACTTGGTGGCAGTTTAAATCTGTGTGCAGGACTGGGGCTCGAACCCGGCCACTCATTTTCACCGGCTGCGTAACCCAAAGCACGGCTGGCGGCCCGGCCTCACGGCTTCATTTCCGACAGTACGTCTCTGCTACTTTCCAAAGTTCATGGTTCGGCACAGTTTCAATAAGCTAATTTGTTTTTGATTTCGTTGCCCGGTATTGACACAAGCCGGACAGAAAATTCGTCTGTGCCTTATTAATAGACCTATAAATAAATTCACTCGACCATAACGATATAATCATTCCAAAGGCGTCGTGGAAAGATCAGTACAGCTAATTTGTTACGTTTGCTTGTTATTTCAATCGATAGTCATAATAGTCTCGGCTAACCCCAAGCTTTCACATCTTCACATTTCTAACCAGCTTGAAGCATTTTGTCCATTCTTACCTTCTCTAGAGGATTCCGTTGCATCCATTCCGAATATCCGACGAGGTGGCACTGTGGAGATTTCGTAATGTTGCGCACTAAGGGGCAGAGGGAAAGATTCATTCTGGGTTCGATAAAAGTCCGGACCAGCACTTCAGTGTGCGGGGTAATACCGCTTTCGTGAGCAACAGTTCAACGCTCCTTTGTCTCAATGTCTTTTCCCTAGCCTAGCAGTTACCCGAATCTACTGAAGCGTGCGACGACGCACTCTAGCCTGCAACAACTTCCCTTTTTACATTAGAGGCATTCCATAAGAACGCGTCTAATGAATGACGTAATAATTTAAACACAGTAGCACAGGGCATTTCGTGGATACGTCTTTCAGGAGATTGCGATATGAAACGTGCTGAGTGGCAAAGCGTAAACTTTGGTCCTGGCTGCCGTGCCGAAGTGTTCCTTTGGCCTCACGTGATACTTCTCGTGGGACAGCACCGTGGTGCCATTTATCAACAGGACAACGCTCGTCCGCGCATGCCACGTGTACCCATGCGCTGCATAGGTGATACTGAGATGCTCTCTTGGCCAGCAAGATCCCCACATCAGCGCCCGATAGAAGTCACCTAGGAAGTCACTCCGTCGCAATACCAGTATCCAGAACATCGAGGACTCGTCACACCATTCGTGGGCCAGCTTCCCTCAGGAGAGGATAGAACGGCTTTATGACACCCTTCACAACCGAATCAGAGCCTGCCAATGTCTTTGTAAATTTGACTCGATTCTAACATCACATACCCTTTCGACTCGTGATGTTCCTTTTCATTTCCTCCCTCGCATTTAGGTGCTTCACTTTTTTTTCACCTAGTGTATTGATAAACAACAAGGCGGCAGGAACAGATGGTATTCCAGCAGCATTGTTTAAGCAAGGAGGCAGAGAGCTGGAACAAAGCCTTCTGAAAATGGTCACCAGAATATGGGAAGAGGAGAAAATGCCCCAACAATGGAAAGAGGGTATCATACGTCCCATATATAAGAAAGGAGATAAGATGGAGTGTGGCAATTGCAGAGGGATCACACTACTTAATTTGGGATGTAGAATACTCTCTAATATACTATTAGACAGAATCCTCCCCATCATAGAGAGGGAGACGGGGCCGTACCAATGCGGATTCCTTCCTGGGAAGTCAACCATAGATAAGATATTCACCTTAAGACAAATCCTGGAAAAAACAAATACGGAGTTGGCACGCATCACCTCTTTATAGACTTCAAAGCAGCTTATGACAGTGTAAATAGAGAGCAGTTATATCAAGCTCTAGATGAACTGGGAATCTCTAGAAAGTTGGTAAGGCTGGTGAGAATGACAATGAGCGAAACACAAGGTAGTGTAAGAATAAGAGGAATGATGTCCAACACATTGAGTACTAAAACTGGAGTGCGACAAGGGGATGCATTGGCATGCCTTCTCTTTAATGCCGCCCTGGAGAAGGTGATGAGAAACGCAAACCTTCTGAACAGAGGAACGATCTTCTATAAATCGGTGCAGATACTGGCCTACGCGGATGACATAAATATAATAGCAAGAACCCAAAAAGCAATGGAAGAGACATTTACAGCTCTTGAACAGGCCAGTAGGAACATGGGGTTAATTATTAATAAACAAAAAACAAAATATATGGCAGCTGGAAAAGCACATAGAGAAAATATGCCAAATGCAATACAATGGGCAATTACACATTTGAGAGAGTTGAACATTTCAAGTATCTGGGTTCGACAGTTACACATCTAAATGCCACCTCCTTTGAAATTAAGCAGAGATTAATGCTGACCAACAGAGCCTATTTTGCCCAAACAAGACTTCTATCCTCAAGGCTCCTGACTCGTACCACGGAATTAACTATGTATAAATCACTTTTACGACCAGTGCTTACATATGCCTCTGAAGCCTGGACATTCACAACTAAAGATATTGAATCACTGGATGCATTTGAAAGAAAGGTACTTAGACGAATTATCGGCCCAATCTGTGAAAGAGGAAGATGGAGGAGGAGATACAACCATGAGTTGTATACAATATACAAAGACCAACCCATCAGAAGGATAGTGAAATCATCCAGACTGAGGCGGCGGGACATGTGGCTCGCATGAATGATACAGAAGTACCAAAAAGAATATTACAAGGAAAGCCAGGAGGGCAGAGAGGACGTGGTCGACCAAGAGCCAGATGGGAAGATGGAGTAATCAAAGATCTTAGGAAGATGGGCTATAGAAACTGGAGAGTATTGACAAAGGACCGAGAGGGATGGAAGGAAATTGTAGAAGAGGCCAAGGTTCATCATGAGCTGTAGAGCCAAGAAAGAAGAAGAAGAAGAAGTATTGGTAAGTTGCACGTACCCAACAAAGCGAATGAATTACAATAACTGATGCAGAACATGCTTTTTTCATAATTCGAGAGCTTCTTATTTGTTAAATTCGCAATGGAAATAAACGGCAGGCACTACTTGAAATTATTAAAGGGTTTCCTTGACAGAATCGACACCCAAATCACATCACACGTGAATCAACATGCTGAAAACGTTTAAACAAATATTGATGTTACGCAGAGGGGCAGCGAGTTCTTCCATTTCCATTGCTTTGGAAGCAACAATATGCTGATTACGTCGGCACCAGTAAAGATGCTTCACGCTAGAACGCTCACGGAGCCTTCAGCCGTGTTTGAGATACAGACACACTGCTCGCACCACGAGTAACTACGTGACATTACGATTACATCGATGCTACGGCCGTAAGCTCCGTCGCGTCTGTGTGTTCGTGTTAACATACGGCACCTCACTTCATGGGTAACTACTTTTGTTGTGATTCTCAATCCCCAAAACACATCTAATTTTTTGCTATTATCATTCTTTCTAGGGTCTAGACGACTTAAAGTTGTTTCTCGTTTGATTCTCATTGTGTTCTATGTATATTTTTCTTGTCCTACAGCAAATCGGCAGCTCGCCGTATAGCCCAGAATAGTGGGTTGGCGAAATTCCATTTTTTGTGTAAAGACTAAGCACCGTTGATGTGTTTTTATCGTGAATACATCTGATTTACTTTCATTTCACTTCCTGATACTGGTTCGTAATATTCTCGTTCACTTCATTAACCAAGCAATTTATCCAGGCAATAGAATTCCCTGCTGTAGTTGATGGAGGCTGATGTGTTCTCCATCCAGGGAACACAATATAAGCACGTGAGATTATTTTTATCTGCTGACAGGGAAGTAGCGACAGACAGTACGTCTCATTTCCTTCCGATAAACCTACAGCCCTAAACCAAACCACACCAAACGCCAGGATCTATGCACACTCGAATAGTCCGTGGCAAAACGAGCACCTAAAGCTTTCCGTGCAAGCTCTGAGTTGTCTTATTTTAATGCGAGGGTTATTTCTCCCCATATAGGTGGGCGTCAACTAAATGTCTTCGCTTTCCGAGGAGGAACGAGTTGATTGAAGTATAGAAAAAAGACCTCACCGCATCGGAAAACACCTTTGTTTTAATGATTTTCACGCCAACTCCTCTATCATACCCGTGACAATCTTTCCCCTATTTCGCCATGATTGAAAACGAGTTGCCCTTCTTTGAACTCTTTCTACGTCCTCCGTCAGTCCTATAGGTTAAGGATCCTATACCGCACCGCAATGGTCCAGAAGAAGACAGACAAACGTACTGCACGCATTCCCTGTAGTAGATTTGTTGCACCTTCTAAATGTTCTGTAAATAAAAAGCAGTTTTTGTTTCGCTTTTCTTACATCATTTTATGTGACTGTCCCAACTAAAGTGATTCGAAATTCAAATTACTGAGTATATAATTGAACCAACAACGGTAAAATTTGTGTGATTTATCGTACAGCCGAAATTTTTAGTACTCATGTGGAGGACCTCACACGTTTTATTGTTCAGGATCAACTGCCAATCTCTGCACCACGCTGATATATTGTCTATATGAGGTTGTAATTCGTTTTGATCTTCTGACGACTTTTCTAGACAATAAACAACCTCATCATCTTCAAACAATCTAGGACGACTCCGGCGACCTCCTAAACCGTTTATATAGATCAAAAGCAGCACATACAACCTCAGTTTCACCAGATGACCTCCCATACGTTTCAAGGGATTGTGACCTTATGAAAAGAAATCACGAACCCAGTCCCACAACTGGGACGATACTGCACAGACATACAATTCCATTAGAAGCCGCTGGTGAGGAGCGGTGTTAAGACTCTACACATACGGAATCAGCACGAGATCCCCTGTTGACAGCACCAATCTTCGAGTGAATAAAAGGCCATTTGTGTTTCACAGGAAGATATTTTGTGAATTCCTGCTGGTTACGAGAAAATAAATTATTTTCTTCGAGGTATTTCATAATGCTGTAACACAGAATATGTTCCAAGATCCAACTACGAATGGATGTCAATGCTATAGGTCTATAATTCTGTGTATTACTTCTATTTACTTTAATGTTTATTGGTGTGATCTATGCAACTTTTTCCAAAGGTACCGATCACCCGTCGAGCCAGCTGTTACGTATGATTGCTAAAAATAGGTCCATTTCACCAGCTTACACTCTGATGAACTTGACTGGTACACAATCTGGACCGGAGGACTTTCCTTTACTAGCTGCCTAAAGATGGTTTACTACATCAAGGATATGTACTTGCAAATTTACCCGTGTTGGCAGCGTAATCTTGATTCGAATTGTACAATATTTACTGCATCTACTTTGCGGAGAGTTGTGCTGTCATCGACAACCTGCCACCGCTGTCAGGCAGCGAAAGTATCCATGGTGGTCCATTGATCGTGACCGGGACAAATATCTCACGAAATAAGCGTCAAACGAAAAAACTACAAAGATCGAAACTCGTCTACCTTGAAGGGGGAAACTAGATGGCGCTATGGGTGGCCCGCTAGATGTCGCTGCCATAGGTCAAACAGATATCAACTGCGTTTTTTAAAAATAGGAACCCCAATTTTTTATTACATATTCGTGTAGTACGTAAAGAAATATGAATGTTTTAGTTGGACCACTTTTTTCACTGTAATAGTCAGAAACGTATAAGTACGTGGTATCACGTAATATTCCGCCAGTGCGGACGATATTTGCTTCGTGATACATTACCCGTGTTAAAATGAACCGCTTACCAATTGCGGAAAAGGTCGATATCATGTTGATATACGGTTATTGTGATCAAAATGCCCAACGGGCGTGCGCTATGTATGCTGCTCGCTATCTTGGACGGCATCATCCAAGTGTCCGGACCGTTCGACGGATAGTTACGTTATTTAAGCAAACAGGAAGTGTTCAGCCACATGTGAAACGTCAACCACGACCTGCAACAAATGATGATGCCGCGGCTAATCCGCACATCACTAGCAGACAAATCGCGCGAGAATCGGGGATCTCAAAAACGTCGGTTTTGAGAATGCTAAATCAACATCGATTGCACCCGTACCATACTTCTATGACTTTGAACGTCGTGTACAGTTCTGCCACTGGGCACAACAGAAATTACGGGACGATGACACATTTTTTGCACGCGTGCTATTTAGCGACGAAGCGTTATTCACCAACAGCGGTAACGTAAACCGGCATAATATGCACTACTGGGCAACGGAAAATCCACGATGGCTGCGACAAGTGGAACATCAGCGACCTTCGCGGGTTAATTTATGGTGCGACATTATGGGAGGAAGGATAATTGGCCCCCATTTTATGGACGGCAATCTAAATTGTGCAATGTATGCTAATTTCCTACGTAATGTTCTACCGATGTTACTACAAGATGTTTCACTGCATGACAGAATAGCGATGTACTTCCAACATCATGGATGTCCGGCACATAGCTCGCGTGCGGTTGAAGCGGTGTTGAATAGCATATTTCATGACAGGTGGATTGGTCGTCGAAGCACCGTACCGTGGCCCGCACGTTCACCGGATCTGACGTCTCCGGATTTCTTTCTGTGGGGTAAGTTGAAGGATATTTGCTATCGTGATCCACCGACAACTCATGACAACATGCGTCAGCACATTGTTCAAAAAAATGTTCAAATGTGTGTGAAATCGTATGGGACTTAACTGCTAAGGTCATCAGTCCCTAAGCTTACACACTACTTAACCTAAATTATCCTAAGGACAAACACACACACCCATGCCCGAGGGAGGACTCGAACCTCCGCCGGGACCAGCCTCACAGTCCATGACTGCAGCGCCCGAGACCGCACGGCTAATCCCGCGCGGCTAGCACATTGTCAATAGATGTGCGAACATTACGGAAGGCGAACAACTCGCTGTTGAGAGGAATGTCGTTACACGTATTACCAAATTCACTGACTTTGACGGACATCATTTTGAGTATTTATAGCATTAATGTGGTATTTACAGGTAATCACGCTGTAACAGCACGCGTTCTCAGAAATGACAAGTTCACAAAGGTATGGTACATGTATCACATTGGAACAACCGAAATAAAATGTTCAAACGTACCTACGTTCTGTATTTTAATTTAAAAAACCTAACTGTTACCAACTGTTTGTCTAAAATTGTGAGCCATATGTTTGTGACTATTACAGCGCCATCTATCACAAAGCGAAAAAAGTGGTCCAACTAAAACATTCATATTTCTTTACGTACTACACGAATGTGTAATAAAAAAGGGGGTTCCTATTTTTAAAAAACGCAGTTGATATCCGTTTGACTTACGGCAGCGCCATCTAGCGGGCCGACCATAGCGCCATCTGGTTTCCCCCTTCAAGCTAGACAAGTTTCGATCTTTGTAGTTTTTTCGTTTGACGCTTATTTCGTGAGATATTTGGCCCGCTCACGATCAATGGACCACCCTGTATATAGTGCCTGCCGCTGGTGTACTTCACATACGATCACAACCAATTTCGTGCGTTACAAAGGGGGGATCTACGTAAAATTGGTCCAAAATGTTGGAATTTGTTTTTGTCACCAAGTAATTCTGTAACATGTTAGAAGTACTGTCTCCAATTTTCAGAGTTTAATTCGTGCTACAGATGACGTAAAAGTCGTCTTGTTCCAAGCAGTGCGCAGTGGCACGCCCCCTTTTTTACATGCTGTGTCCTTCTTCGCGATGTTTTATTATTTTCTGCCGTCACAAAAGCATTTGAAGAATATAAAAGGCGTGAGCCCGTTCACGATGTGGATAATTACGATTTATTAAAGAAATGCACCAACGGTGGAACAGAAAACTCGAATGAAACTTTTAATAATCTCAGTTGGAACAGACGCCCAAAGACTACGTTTTGTTCATCCACTGTTGTTAAAACTGCCTCATATGATGTTTGTCTGATGGTAGCACTGGAAGAAACAGGACCTCATGAAATTAGGACTTCATGCAAAGTGTTTTACTGAAACCTTACTGCAGGAGATAATATGCGTACTGCTAGCTCTGAAATGTCTGTGAGCGATATTGCCAAAAGGACACACTAGAAGGACAGACCAGGAGAAACGAGCTACATGAAGACTGAGAAGACTAAAAGTATGGTTATGGCCAACACTGAGGTACATGTTTACGGAAAAAGGCTAATAAAAACTTTTTGCATTTACCGCAATTTTCGTTTTCCAATGTATCGGGATCATTTTCTGCTGATCCAATGCAGATAAAAATGTGAAATTTCCTACTGTAAGAATTTCCTGTTGCACAAAATTTTTCAAAGCACGTTACTGCTACATTATTTTAAATTTTATTTTTTTGAAACAAAAGTTGCTACATATCACAAACACAAATTTTTTTAAAAATTGTTGCGAGTGTTCTACAATTGATATAAAAAAGGCTGTTGCACAGAACTGTTTATCTAATTTCTAAGAATAACCTACCACATTGTGAAAGGGGACTGATCAAATTATTTTAACAAAAACATTAAAAAATTCCAAATTATAGCCAGTAAAATAATGATATAATTACAACACATGCAAAAATTTGCTTCAATTGTCTCTCAAACAGCAGAACTTACATTAGCTTATTTGTACCCGTGTATTTTCTCATACCCCCGCCGGCCGCGGTGGCCGTGCGGTTCTAGGGTCTCAGTCCGGAACCGCGTGACTGGTACGGTCGCAGGTTCGAATCCTGCCTCGGGCATGGATGTGTGTGATGTCCTTAGGTTAGTTAGGTTTAAGTAGTTCTAAGCTATAGGGGACTGATGACGACAGATGTTAAGTCCCATAGTGCTCAGAGCCACTTGAACCATTTTTCATACCCGCTCTCGCCCCCCGCCCCCCGCCCCCCCCCCCCCCCCCCGGCACACCTTTACATCTGGTGGGCTCTGTTCCGCCACTTATTAATGTACTTGATATGTAACTGCCAGCTGCCGTCGACATTATTTCTTTAAATTTGAGCCACATTTTGTCAAAGTTTAGGTAGTCTGAAAGGAATAGACATAGTTTCTTAGGAAGGCACCAAGAGAATTTTTATTTGCATATTAAGTAGATGAGAGAGTAGCTGTTCTCAGTGCATCCAAAGTACATGTTCAGTAGAAATTCATTCGTTAAACGCGTTTTAATTGCCGATAGTAAGCAATAGTGCACATACTACTTATTGTGCTTTGTGGAAAACCGTACAGCTTCAACAACAACTCCTCCATACATGTATATACAGGCGATTTGTTTTGTGTTGCTTTTATCCATTTTACAGCTACTTCACGAAGCATATTTGCTGGCGTTCCTAGGTTTGCAAGAAGCAGATCATGTATCTCACGATACCTCTGAATAACATACGCCTGTTTTACATAATCAATAAACTGAATCGTTAAACGAGACTGAGGACCTACTTTATTCATGTCAAGAAAGGTGTCGAAATATTAAAATTCAATGTCAAGTCGACCTGTTCAAATAACTGGGGCGTTTCGCAACACGAGGATGTCCCTTAATCATTTGTTCGTAGCGCTGCCAAACCAAGGACTGCTAGGCTTCCCACACGCGGTATCATGTGTGTGAATCATTCGAACAATAATACTTACAGCTGAATTTTAAAATTCCAAACGCCGATGTTCCAAGGGGAATCAAGGAAGACCTTACTGCCCCCCTACAACTATAACCATGTATGATTATCGAGCACGGGCACTGTTTCGGAATCATCGTATGAATACATAACGCACTTAGTGCATTGGCTGCGCTATTACCACCTGCTCATCCGCGGTTCGTTGGCATGTGCTATTTTATGTTTTCTTTGTCTTCTTTAATTATTATTCTCTTTATCTTCCATTCTCATCCTGATTTTCGTTACACTTGACAAATTAGGATACGAGGGACGTAAAAATACGTGGCATGACCTGCATTCGGCGAAGAGAGCTGAAACACGCCTATGAACCGCCTTCGATAAAATAGACAGAACCGGCTGCCCTTCGCTGTATTCTCTTCCTCTTTGTGCTTTGATAGCGGTTCTCAGTAGCTGCCGCGAAATTTCCTGGAAATGAAAACAGCCTCCTCAAACGAAGGACTTCTTACGAAATAACGTCAGCGCCTCAACAAATGCTCGCTCCGGCTTTCTAGATGCATCTCGTAGAGGAAC
Source organism: Schistocerca americana (assembly GCF_021461395.2). Taxonomy (NCBI): domain Eukaryota; kingdom Metazoa; phylum Arthropoda; class Insecta; order Orthoptera; family Acrididae; genus Schistocerca; species Schistocerca americana. Next base: position 204,075,730 of record NC_060127.1, read on the forward strand.
TGAAATAGGTACAAGTGCCAAGAAATAGTATGTCGACGAATAGAGGCTGATCGTAATTTTGAAACAGTAAAAACATATTGCAACAGTGTCTGTAGACACAACAGCAAGCACCTTTATGCTGAACGAACTCAATAATTTTTATTTTCGTGTAAGAGAATTACAAACGATGAATACGTAAATTTCAACAAAAATATTTTACCATGGAAAAGCAATAAAAATAGTTTCCAATAACGTTGCGCACGAGCCTTAGCTTCCAGGAAGAAGTACCCTGATTTGCAACAGAGTGTCAAGATATCTGTTCTAGCTCTGTTCACTAGTTAAAGACAAAGCGTTTACCATTGGTGGTAGCCTCAAAACTTTTACAACGATTATGGTTACAGCTATTACATATGGCTCTGATATTTGGTGTGTAGTCTGTAATACTCGCAAAAATAAAATGCGACGACTCCAAAACCAATTCCACAGGATTGCTATAAATATTACTGGGTATCAGTTTTTGTTTTGTTTTGTTTTGTTTAGGGCGCTCAATTACTAAGGTCATTAGCGCCCAGTCACAAACGTTAGTGCACTAATAGCGTAGTAAACGCAAGGGGGCAACATCAGAAAGTACTTACAAAGAGGCAGAGAAACAAAATAAAAGAGTTAGATCTTTGTGGACAAGTCCGTCAGTGTCATAAAACGAAGGACACGAGCAGCTGCTCGAACGTCATCAGCTAGAAGTTCCTCTAAGGTAGACGGCAGACATAGGACAATACGAGAGTGAATAAAACGGGGACAGGACAATAAAACATGGCGCACCGTCAATGGATGACCACAGGGGCACTGTGGGGCGGGGTCACCGGACAACAGGTAGCGGTGGCTAAATAGTCAATGCCCAATCTGCAACCTGGCCAAAATGACCTCTCGCCGGGAAGGGCGTGAGGAGGTCGTCTGAGCCGTCGGGATCGCTTTGATGGCCCTAAGAGAGAGGACCGAGGCTCATGCCACAATGATGAAACGCGCCGACAAAGAACCCCACTAACATCAGTTGATGGAACACACAAGGAAGCTGTCCGAGGCAGGAGGACAGCAGCCTTGGCCGCAGCATCGGCAGCTTCGTTCCCAGGCACACCGACGTGGCCAGGAATCCACAAAAAAAGGACACGAGCGCCGGTATCAGCTAGCGACTGAAGGAACCGTTGAATTCGTTGCACGAGTGGGTGGTCCGAATATGGGTCACGGAGACTCTGAATGGCGCTCAAAGAATCAGAGCAGATGGCATAGGGAGAATGGCGATGGCGGCTGATGTACTGTACCGCCTGACAGAGAGCAAAAAGCTCAGCCGTAAAGCTTGAACACTGGCCAAGGAGCCGGTATTGAAAGGTATCATCCCCAACGACAAAGGCATATCCGACGCCAGCAGTAGTCTTGCAGCCATCTGTGTAAATAAAGACGTTATTAGCGAGTCTCGAACGAAGTTGGACAAACCCCGAGCGGTATATCGAATCCGCGGTCCTCTCCTTTGGGAGCGAGCTGAGTTCAAGGTGAACGCGAACCTGAGCCTGGAGCCAAGGTGGCGTCGGGCTCTCACCCACTCGAAAAGTCGTAGGGAGGGTAAAATCAAGTTGCTGAAGCAGGCGACGAAAGCGAACTCCAGGAGGTAACAGGGCAGAGACATACAGCCCGTATTGGCGGTCGAGAGAGTCGTCAAAGAAAGAGAAATATGACGGGTGGTCGGGCATTGACATCAGTCGGCAGGCGTACCGACAAAGCAACATATCGTGCCGGTAGTTTAGCGGTAATTCGGCAGCTTCGGCACACACTCTCTCAACAGGGCTGGTGTAGAATGCTACAGTCGCGAGACGTAACCCCCGATGGTGGATAGAGTTTAGACGGCGTAAGATGAACGGCCGGGCAGAAGAGTAGACAAAGCTCCCACAATCCAGCTTTGATCGGACAATGGACCGATATAAGCGAAGTAGGATCATTCGGTCTGAGTAAATGTACAGTTCCCTTCACACCGAAAAAATCCCTGAAATAGTTCAGGCTAAGTCAACGAAAATCTCCCATTTAGTTACACTATCGGGGCATAACATCATACGCAGTAAGCGAAATAACCCACTGAAACCTCACAACCAAATTCTCCAAAATATGACAAGAATTTCACATTTAGTAACGGTCCCTAACGCACAAAGAATAAAATAACCATTATGATAAAAGCACAACGGTCAAACTGAAAAACCCGATAGATAGAAGGCGCGATAGACGCGGCCCTTCGAGAAACTACAGGACTGAAGGAAGAAAAACAGCGCCACTGCGACTCTGAAATCCTTTTCAGAAGTCTGCACAAAATGCAACCCATACGAATAGTCATACGTTGGCCACAGCCGCAGAACTCGCCACAACACACACGTAACTGTGTAATCGTGCCAGACTGGTCACATTATCAGACTACTCCGTCAGAGGCGTGACAGAACGCGTATCACGTACACGAGTAAACCACGGTGTCAATTTGAACTATCTGCCAATCTGGGTTGCGCTTATGCATTAGTTTTCGAAGTAGCGTCACAGCGGAAACTGCATTAATAAAAACAAAATAAAAGGTATTTTTACTTCTCTAGGTAACAGCAGTATTGTAAAAATAAAGACAGTAAATTATTTCGTCTCAATCGAGTAAATGAGACGGGTCTTTTCGAAACTGAACATCTACTTTGCAGTAGTACATAACAACGTAGGTACTCACTTGGCTGAGAGAACAGAACCCTTCGTACGTTCAGAGTCCATTTCTGACTGGGAGACTAGAACCCATTGTATGTTCAATGTCCAGTTCTCAAATACGAGGGTTGCCAAGAAAGTAATGCATCATCGAATTCTGTTCCTTCAACAATTGTTTATTCAACATAATGAGAAGTACACAAACGAAAGATCGGTGTTTTATCTACAAACGCTATTTTCCACGTAATCTCCACCCCGTTCTATGGCCTTCCTCCAGTGCGAAACAAGGGCGTGTATGTGGTGTCGGTACCAATCCTTGTCCCGGTGGCGGAGCCAGTGCGTGAATCTCCTCCTCATCGTCCTCAGAATATCTTCCACGAGTGGTATCCTTTAATGGCCCAAATAAGTGGAAGGCCGAGAGGGCTAGGTCAGGGCTCTAGAGTGGATGGGGTAAGGCTGTCCAACCCGGTTTTGCTATGTGTTCAGCAGTCCTCAGACTTGTGTGGGGCCGAGCGTTATCGTGTTGCAGCAAAACATCTCCTGCGTTGTTGTGACGACCAAGTCACCGGATGCATGTCCTGAGTTTTGCTAGTGTGTCGACGTATGCCTCTGAATTAATGGTACCGCCTCTTGGCATCCATCAATGAGAATCACACCTTCACAGTCCCAGAACAGGGTAATCATGACCTTGCCAGCGAAAGCAGTTGCTTTGAATTTACTCTTCTGTGGGGAGTGGAAATGGCGCCATTCCATCGACTGTCGTTTTGTTTCGGGCTCAAAATGGTGAACCCAGGTTTCATCACCTGTAAAATCCGGGGAGGCAGGCCTCCCCCTCAGCTTTAAAACACTGCAACAAATCACGAGAAATGTTTTTCCTGTGAGATTGTGACCTACCGCTAGACGCACTTGTACACACTTTTGAATATCCAAGAGAGCAGATAATTGCACCCACACTTCCTTTGCTGATCGACAGATGCAGCGCCAGCTGCCGAGTCGTAATGCGTCTGTCCTCGCGAATGACATCAGCTCGCTGCATCGTGTCAGGTGTGACAACCGTGGACGGTCTCTCTGGCTGCTGCAAGTCGTGGAGCTCCGCCGAACCGCCTTCTGATGACCTCACCCTCCGTGCCCAGAGACTAACTGTACTTCTGTCGACAGCAGGTGCTCCATAGACTTTGCACAACCGTTTGTGAATATTCCCCACAGTTTCTTTCTCTGCAGTAAGAAATTCAATGACGGCACGTTGCTTGCAACGTACATCAGCTACAGACGCCATTTTGAAACTGTCCTGCAGCTACGCTATCTGTCGGGAGTGACGGAAACCTGGCCCACTAATTCAGGAGACTTCAAGTAACACATACTTAACGTTTCGCATTCGTAGCATTGTTTTCGGCTGGGGAAAAAAGTGCGATGCATTACTTTCTGGGCAACTCTCGTATTATCTAATCTGCTTCACCTCTGATGCCTAAATTATTTATCGCCTTCGGATTGATATGTTGGCTTCAGAACAATTTAAGATAATTTGGAAACTCTCTTTTATTTTTTGTCCAGGTAACATTTACAGCCTTAAAACTACAAACACCAGTAATAACCTAAATGGAAGCAGCATATGCTGATGACACGGCAGTTCTTGCTGTCACCGAAATTAACATACAGAAAGTGGTGAATAAGTTGTTAAATATTTTGGAAGAGTATCAGTTACGGGATAATGTGAACATGACTATAATCTTAGTAGTTACCAAGGAAAATAAGAAAATAATGAATAAAAATTAAAAATGCAAGAAACAAGATTAAGCAAATGAACGACTTCTATTATCCGAGTTTGATCATCACAGATGACAACATGTCCTTTGTAGAGATTATAAGAACAACTGCTTCGGCTAAAAGCGTATTTGAAGACAAGTAATAGCCTTTAACGAAGTTTCAACCAGCAGGAATAGAAAGAATTTTGTCAAAAACATATTTATCCGGACTAAATTACTACTTGTCTGCTAAGGTTAGAATCAGTTTAAAAGATTATGTAAGGCAACTACAAGCAAGTTAGTTACTAAGCCCATCCACTACGGTAAAGTCCTACCACATCAGATGGGAAAAATCTGTTTTCAATTGTCCTGAAGCCAAAACCGCATAAAAAGCAGGATGACATCGGTTTCCAAACGTAGTGAGATTGGCGAAAGATATTTTTAATACGTTGTCCACCATTTTCTGCCACAAGCAGAAGTCGAGAAACAGCATGTTCCACAACACACTGGAGTGTCTCGGGGCCACATTCAGAATGCGTTGCACAAAGTGTGTCTTCAATTCAGCTACGTTCGTAATTGGGGCACTGAACACAACATCTTTCAGATAACCCCAAAGCCAAAAGTCACGCGCATTAATACACTACTGGCCATTAAAACTGCTACACCAAGAAGAAATGCAGATGATAAACGGGTATTCTTTGGACAAATATATTATACTAGAACTGATATATGATTACATTTTCACGCAGTTTGGGTGCATAGATCCTGAGAAATCAGTACCCAGAACAACCACCTGTGGCCGTAATCACGGCCTTGATACGCCTGGGCATTGAGTCAAACAGAGCTTGGATGGCGTGTACAGGTACAGCTGCCCATGCAGCTTCAACACGACACCAGAGTTCATCAAGAGTAGTGACTGGCGTATTGTGACGCGCCAGTTGCTCGGCCACCATTGACCACACGTTTTCAATTGGTGAGAGATCTGGAGAATGTGCTAGCCAGGGCAGCAGTCGAACACTTTCTGTATCCAGAAAGGCCCGTACAGGACCTGCAACATGCGGTCGTGCATTATCCTGCTGAAATGTAGAGTTTCGCAGGGATCGAATGAAAGGTAGAGCCACGGGTCGTAACACACCTGAAACGTAACGTCCACTGTTCAAAGTGCCGTCAATGGGAACAAGAGGTGACCGAGACGTGTAACCAATGGCACCCCATACGATCACGCCGGGCGATACGCCAGTATGGCGATGACGAATACACGGTTCCAATGTGCGTTCACCGCGATGTCGCCAAACACGGATGCGACCGTCATGATGCTGTAAACAGAACCTGGATTCCTCCGAAAAATTGACGTTTTGCCATTCGTGCACCCAGGTTCGTCGTTGAGTACACCATCGCAGGTGCTCCGTCTGTGATGCAGTGTCAAGGGTAACCGCAGCCACGGTGTCCGAGCTGATAGTCCGTGCTGCTGAAAACGCCGCAGAACTGTTCGTGCAGATGGTTGTTGTCTTGCAAACGTCCACATCCCTTGACTCATGGATCGAGACGTGGCTGCACGATCCGTTACAGCCATGCGGATAAGATGCCTGTTATCTCGACTGCTAGTGATACGAGGCCGTTGGCATCCAGCACGGCGTTCCGTATTACCCTCCTGAACCCACCGATTCCATATTCTGCTAACATTCATTGGATCTCGACCAACGCGAGCAGCAATGTCGCGATACGATAAACCGCAATCGCGATAGGCTACAATCCGACCTTTATCAAAGTCGGAAACGTGATGGTACGCATTTCTCCTCCTTACACGAGGCATCACAACGTTTCACCAGGCAACGCCAGTCAACTGCTGTTTGTGTATGAGAAATCAGTTGGAAACTTTCCTCGTGCCTGCATGTTGTACGTGTCGTCACCGGCGCCAACGTTGTGTTAATGCTCTGAAAAGCTAATCATTTGAATATCACAGCATCTTCTCCCTGTCGGTTAAATTTCGCGTCTGTAGCACGTCATCTTCGTGGTGTTGCAATTTTAACGGCCCGTAGTGTATCAGGTGAGCCGGAGGCAGTGTTGTAGTGAAATAGCGGCTAACAGTTCTAGAATTTCGGAAACGCCTCCGCAGCAGCCGCTCCACTAGCTGTGCAATACGCGGACGAGCGCCATCTTGCATAAAAGTGATCCCACCCACACGTCTACGCCGCTGAAGGGTAGAATGTCGCTGGTGTGCAAAAGACTCTCACAGCGTTTATCAGTGACAGCACAGGTAGCAGGACACGCAGGACACGCAGGACTCGTGTCCCCGAAGAAACACGCGCCCTTCGATACACTACGCCGTCAGCCCGCACTACATAGTCACCTTTGCAGAATGAAGAGATACCGGCTGACCTGAGTGCGGATTTTCTGTTGCCCACTGAGCCGTGTCACGGCTCAGCTTATTTGATTTACCCGCGAGATTATTTCACTCGTTTTCGCCGCAGCGATAGGGGGCGTGGTCGCTGAGCGCTGCTGGCGCTGGTGCGCGAAGCGACAGTTTTGGAGGACGGCTCGGTCGGTAGATGGCGACAGGACGGAAGCGGCGGGGAGTCAACTGGTGGCTGCCGAGTACGGACTGCGACGAGTGTGGCTGTTTGCGAGCCTGTGGGGAGGACGGAATGCTCGCTTGCCTAGCGTGGTTCTTCGTGACCAGCTGTTGTCTGTTGGGCCTAGCACTCGAGTGTACCAGGAAACTGCATTGGTGTGGTTCTCGTCACCTGTCTAAGGCCGAAATTTTCATATACTTTTATTATATTTCATGATCATTACTTTATTATGGGGTTGGTACTTGTGGCCAACATTTTGTGATTTGAAATACTTCAGAGAATATCATCATATGTCAGGTGTCTACTGTGAATAATTCTTAATTTGTTTCATAGTGTATGGCACGGTATCCACTATCACCCATCATTTTATGAAAGTTCTGTCCACATTATTATTACATTAGCCTTTGTGAAAATTGGTGCCTTTAAATTGCAAACTTCTTAATTCGACTAATATTGCTTGGGATAAACCCATCTATTTCTTGATATTTCCATATTTGTGTATTAAGTTGTGTTTCTTCTAGAGACTGACTGAATTGATTTTGGAGCACGTGGGGGCGAGTATTTAAATGAAAATTTGCTAGATAACGCAACCGTCGTGAAATTGAAAACTTGACAGTGTTTACTCATGTCACCAGTCGTTAATGTTATTTCTGTCTTGTAGCTTACTTATCTGATATAAAATAATTTAGAAATTTTGTGTATTTGTCACGAAAAGTGAACTGATGTCACATGAAAGAAAAATAAGTGACATTTGTGTAGGGTTTACGTAAGCTTAAGTGAAATCAGAAGGTAAAAAAAAAATGATTATCATTGCCACATATTTTTTAAGCAGGCAGTAGGCAATTTGTTACACTCTTGCCAAATTGCATTTTTTTAAGGTTAGATTTACATGTAGTACAAATCACAAGTTCAATATTTTCTGGTGTAATTGTTAATATTTGTACATGTTGCACTAGTGTACGATATAATATACCCTTTACTAACAATACCTTTATGTAATGTTCCAGAGTGGGGCCGCATGTTCTTCTAGAGAACGTTTTAAAAAAATTTATTGCTAAAATTTCCTTTTAAACTGTTAATTGTATTAACTTGGATGTATAACCAATTATTGTTAAATAATAAATTTGTGTCAACAAGGCCCGGACCAAATAAATGTGCCGACACCTTCCCCATCCTGGCCCTGCTACCGTCTGTACATCACACCCACATTCTGCAATTCTGCGTATTGGCATGTCCTTGGAGATGGAAATGGGCTTTGTTTGTGCACAGAATGTTCCACGACCATTCACTGTTCATTCCCATGAGAGCAAGAAATTCCAGACCGAACGTTTACCTTGCTGGCAGGCCAGCAGGAAGTAACTCGTGTATTAGGTCGACTTTGTATCGTTAGCAATACAGGATGTTTCGTAGGATATGGTGTACCGTGCTCCGACGCTCGGGCAGTTCCCCGTGCGCTGCATGCTTGCACACCACCGCTCGACCCCTCTTGCAACGCCGTGGCCACGTCTTCGACAGGCGTTTGGTCAAGAGGTTTGCTCCCTCTGTCACATTGCACTTTAAAGGAACCTGTCTTCTCTCATTCTGTAATCATTTTCTCCAGACCCATAGCAGACATCCGATCAGTGCCTTTTTTCTTACCCTTCTTGTAAAAGAGCTTCACCAGCAGCGCGCGGTCCTCCGTGGAGACAGTTACGTCGGTCTCTCGGAGGCAAACTGGGGAACAGCTGAGTGGCGCGCGTCTGCTACGCGCATATTCTGATGCTTACAGCGTCATCTCGTGGTCCAATTATAGTCTTCTTTTGTTCGTGACGTTTCCCCCTGCGTCGATAATTGTTGTTGTTGTTGTGGTCTTCAGTCCTCAGACTGGTTTGATGCAGCTCTCCATGCTACTCTATCCTGTGCAAGTTTCTTCATCTCCCAGTACCTGCTGCAACCTACATCCTTCTGAATCTGCTTAGTGTATTCATCTCTTGGTTTCCCCCTACGATTTTTACCCTCCACGCTGCCCTCCAATACTAAATTGGTGATCCCTTGATGCCTCAGAACATGTCCTACCAACCGATCCCTTCTTCTAGTCAAGTTGTGCCACAAACTTCTCTTCTCCCCAATCTTATTCAATACTTCCTCATTAGTTATGTGATCTACCCATCTAATCTTCAGCATTCTTCTGTAGCACCACATTTCGAAAGCTTCTATTCTCTTCTTGTCCAAACTATGTATCGTCCATGTTTCACTTCCATACATGGCTACAATCCATACGAATACTTTCAGAAATGACTTCCTGACACTTAAATCAATACTGGATGTTAACAAATTTCTCTTCTTCAGAAATGCTTTCCTTGCCATTGCCAGCCTACATTTTATATCCTCTCTACTTCGACCATCATCAGTTATTTTGCTCCCCAAATAGCAAAACTCCTTTACTACTTTAAGTGCCTCATTTCCTAATCTAATTCCCTCAGCATCACCCGACTTAATTAGACTACATTCCATTATCCTTGTTTTGCTTTTGTTGATGTTCATCTCATATCCTCCATTCAAGACACTGTCCATTCCATTCAACTGCTCTTCCAAGTCCTTTGCTGCCTCTGACAGAATTACAATGTCATCGGCGAACCTCAAAGTTTTTATTTCTTCTCCATGAATTTTAATACCTACTCCGAATTTTTCTTTTGTTTCCTTTACTGCTTGCTCAATATACAGATTGAACAACATCGGGGAGAGGCTACAACCCTGTCTTACTCCCTTCCCAACCACTGCTTCCCTTTCATGTCCCTCGACTCTTATAACTGCCATCTGGTTTCTGTACAAATTGTAAATAGCCTTTCGCTCCCTGTATTTTACCCCTGCCACCTTCAGAATTTGAAAGAGAGTATTCCAGTCAACATTGTCAAAAGCTTTCTCTAAGTCTACAAATGCTAGAAACGTAGGTTTGCCTTTCCTTAATCTTTCTTCTAAGATAAGTCGTAGGGTCAGTATTGCCTCACGTGTTCCAGTGTTTCTACGGAATCCAAACTGATCTTCCCCGAGGTTGGCTTCTACTAGTTTTTCCATTCGTCTGTAAAGAATTCGTGTTAGTATTTTGCAGCTGTGACTTATTAAGCTGATAGTTCGGTAATATTCACATCTGTCAACACCTGCTTTCTTTGGGATTGGAATTACTATATTCTTCTTGAAGTCTGAGGGTATTTCGCCTGTTTCATACATCTTGCTCACCAGATGGTAGAGTTTTGTCTGGACTGGCTCTCCCACGGCCGTCAGTAGTTCCAATGGAATATTGTCTGCTCCGGGGGCCTTGTTTCGACTCAGGTCTTTCATTGCTCTGTCAAACTCTTCACGCAGTATCGTATCTCCCATTTCATCTTCATCTACATCCTCCTCCATTTCCATAATATTGTCCTCAAGTACATCGCCCTTGTATAGACCCTCTATATACTCCTTCCACCTTTCTGCTTTCCCTTCTTTGCTTAGAACTGGGTTTCCATCTCAGCTCTTGATATTCATACAAGTCGTTCTCTTATCTCCAAAGGTCTCTTTAATTTTCCTGTAGGCGGTATCTATCTTACCCCTAGTGAGATAGGCCTCTACATCCTTACATTTGTCCTCTAGCCATCCCTGCTTAGCCATTTTGCACTTCCTGTCGATCTCATTTTTGAGACGTTTGTATTCCTTTTTGCCTGTTTCACATACTGCATTTTTATATTTTCTCCTTTCATCAATTAAATTCAATATTTCTTCTGTTAGCCAAGGATTTCTACTGGCCCTCGTCTTTTTACCTACTTGATCCTCTGCTGCCTTCACTACTTCATCCCTCAAAGCTACCCATTCTTCTTCTACTGTATTTATTTCCCCCAGTCCTGTCACTTGCTCCCTTATGCTCTCCCTGAATCTCTGTACAACCTCTGGTTCTTTTAGTTTATCCAGGTCCCATCTCCTTAAATTCCCACCTTTTTGCAGTTTCTTCAGTTTTAATCTGCAGGTCATAACCAATAGATTGTGGTCAGAGTCCACATCTGCCCCTGGAAATGTCTTACAATTTAAAACCTGGTTCCTAAATCTCTGTCTTACCATTATATAATCTATCTGATACCTTTTAGTATCTCCAGGGTTCTTCCATGTATACAACCTTCTTTCATGATTCTTAAACCAAGTGTTAGTTATGATTATGTTGTGCTCTGTGCAAAATTCTACAAGGCGGCTTCCTCTTTCATTTCTGTCCCCCAATCCATATTCACCTACTATGTTTCCTTCTCTCCCTTTTCCTACACTCGAATTCCAGTCACCCATGACTATTAAATTTTCGTCTCCCTTCACAATCTGAATAATTTCTTTTATTTCATCATACATTTCTTCAATTTCTTCGTCATCTGCAGAGCTAGTTGGCATATAAACATGTACTACTGTAGTAGGTGTGGGCTTCGTATCTATCTTGGCCACAATAATGCGTTCACTATGCTGTTTGTAGTAGCTTACCCGCATTCCTATTTTCCTATTCATTATTAAACCTACTCCTGCATTACCCCTATTTGATTTTGTGTTTATAACCCTGTAGTCACCTGACCAGAAGTCTTGTTCCTCCTGCCACCGAACTTCACTAATTCCCACTATATCTAACTTCAACCTATCCATTTCCCTTTTTAAATTTTCTAACCTACCTGCCCGATTAGGGGATCTGACATTCCACGCTCCGATCCGTAGAACGCCAGTTTTCTTTCTCCTGATAACGACATCCTCTTGAGTAGTCCCCGCCCGGAGATCCGAATGGGGGACTATTTTACCTCCGGAATATTTTACCCAAGAGGACGCCATCATCATGTAATCATACAGTAAAGCTGCATGCCCTCGGGAAAAATTACGGCTGTAGTTTCCCCTTGCTTTCAGCCGTTCGCAGTACCAGCACAGCAAGGCCGTTTTGTTTATTGTTACAAGGCCAGATCAGTCAATCATCCAGACTGTTGCCCTTGCAACTACTGAAAAGGCTGCTGCCCCTCTTCAGGAACCACACGTTTGTCTGGCCTCTCAACAGATACCCCTCCGTTGTGGTTGCACCTACGGTACGGCTATCTGTATCGCTGAGGCACGCAAGCCTCCCCACCAACGGCAAGATCCATGGTTCATGGGGGAGGGGGGGGGGGGGGGGCGTCGATAATATGCTCTTCAAATTTGACGTCATTCTGAGTAGTGGTTCTGCTTCTACAGCGTTTTGAAACTGGGACATTAATTATGCCCATTATTTAGATGCAGATAACACATCACATTGACATATGGCAACGGGCAGCAAACTCATTTCTTTCAGATTACTGAGGGAGAAAAGGCAAATAGTAAAAGTAGTCTAATTTGTTTTTAAAGTGATATTGCGTCATTATCCTCTGCTCATACGATGGCTTCCAAAAGCTAAGATTAAGCAACACATAGATATCGCTTGACAGAGTTCGTGGGACAGAAGCTTCTTGTGGGAACACACACTCTACTATATGCACAGATTATAAGTTCGTCATGATTTTCTTGCGCTAGGCTAACGATGACGTAAATAAACTATGTGATCAAAAGTATCCGGACACCCACAAAAACATACGTTATTAATATCAGATGCATTGTGCTGCCACCTACTGCCAGGTACTCCATACCAGTGACCTCAGTAATCATTAGACAAGTGTTCGCCCACGGTAGCTGAGTGGTTAGCGCGACAAAACGTCAATCCTAAGGGCCCGGGTTCGATTCCCGGCTGGGTGTTGTGTTATCCTAATCATCATCATTTCATCCTCATCGACTCGGAAGTCGTCGAAGTGGCGTAAAAACGAAAAACTTGCACCCGGCGACCGGTCTACCCGACGGTAGGCCCCTAGTCACACGACATTTTTTATTAGACAACGTGAGGGAGCAGAATGGGGCCCTGCCCAGAACTCACGGACTTCGAACGTCGTCAGGTGATTGGGTGTCACTTGTGTCATACGTCTGTACGCGAGATTTACACACTCCTAAACATCCCTAGGTCCACTGTTTCTGATGTGATAGTGAAGTGGAAACGTGAAGGGTATGTACTGCACAAAAGCGTACAGGCCGACCTCGTCTGTTGACTGACACAGACCGTCGACAGTTGAAAAGGGTCGTAATGTGTAATAGGCAGGCATCTATCCAGACTATCACACAGATACTCCAAACTGCATAAGGATCCACTGAAACTACTGTGACTGCTAGGCCGGAGGTGAGAAAAGTTGGATTTCACGGTCGAGCGGCTGCTCATAAGCCACACATCACGCCACTACATGCCAAACGACGCCTCGCTTGGTGTAACGAGCGTAAACATTCGACGATTGAACAGTGGGAAAACATTGTATGGAGTGACGGAATCCGCGGTGAACGTCATCTGCCAGTGCGTGTAGTGCCAACAGTGAAATTCGGAGGCGGTGGTGTTGCGGTGTGATCGTGTTTTTCATGGAGAGGGCTTGCACCCGTTGTTGTTTTGCGTGGCACTATCACAGCACAGGATACATTGAAGTTTTAAGCACCTCCTTGTTTCCCACTGTTGAAGAGCAATTCGGCGAAGGCGATTGCACCTTTCAACACGATCGAGCACCTGTTCATCACGGCCTGTGGCGGAGTGGTTACACGACAGTTACATCCCTGTAACAGACTGGCCTGCACAGAGTTCTGACCTGAATCCTATACAATACCTTTGGGATGTTTTGGAACGCCGACTTCGTGTCAGGCTTCACCGACCGACATCGATACCTCCTCTCAGTGCAGCACTCCGGAAAGAATGGGCTGCCATTTCCCCAAGAAACCTTCCAGCACATGGTTGAACGTATGCCTGCGAGAGTGGAAGATGTCATCAAGGCTAAAGGTGAGCCAACACCTTATCGAATTCCAACATTACCGTTGGAGGGCGCTACGAACTTGTACGTCATTTTCAGACAGGTGTTTGTATACTTTTGACCACATAGTGTAGGAAATTGGTATTTTGAACTGCTTGTTCTCTTGCACAATGTTAGAAGGCTGATCGCGATGGCACTCACTCTGGAAGGGCATACACTACCTGATCAAAGCTATTTTGCTAGTAGAGAAGTAGCAACAGATTGGAACTGTCAGTAGAGGTCAGCGAACGTGCAGTGCTTACTGAATGTCACCGGAATGATAAATGCGTCAGTGACACTTCAAACTTTCTAATGTTGTCCAATCGGCTGCTGCTGATGTGAAGTGGAAACCAGACCCATAGCGACCGTCGAGCATTGGGGAAAGTGGCTGTAAAAAGTCACATCAAATCAGCGGAAGGAAACACTCGTGACTTCCAAAATGCTACAGTCCAGCTGGCACGATGACTATGAGCAGAGAGATAGAAAGACTGGAGTAAAGTGGTAGAGCAACTCTTGACATAGCTTCACACATGACTGTAGAGAAGGCTAAGCGACACGCGAGGTGGTGTAAAGAGCGATTCCACTGGACGGTGGATGACTGGAAACGAATTATTTGCAGTTATAAATCACGCTACAGCACGTGGCATTCCGATGTACAGATTTGGGTTTGGCGACTGCCTGAATAATATTACCTGCTATCATTCGTGGTGCCAAAAATTAAATGCGAAAATGATGATGGTGTGGCGTCAGCATGACAAGGTAGTCTGTGATATAGCGGCATCTGTGAAACATTGGTTTGTGGACAACAACATTCCTCAAGTGCACTGGCCTGCCCAGGGTACCGAACTGAACCCTGTGGAACACCTCAGGGATGAGTTACAACGTCTACTTCGCTCCAAGCCCCACCATCCAACATCAATACCTTCTCTGGTTTTGCACACGAGGAAGGATGGGCTGCCATTCCTCCACAGACTTTCAGATACCTCATCCACAGACACCTCACTGAATGTGTCCCCTGCAGATTTCAAGCCGTCATAAATACAAAGGGTGGAGACATTCTTAATTAACGTGGACTCGTAGCAGTCGGATACTTTTGGTCAGACGGTGTATGATTTAAATCATGTTCTTATATGGAATCGTGTAAGTTGGAGATCCTTTAATGACTGTCCTGTTGACTTGACACGGGAAGTTTCCACGATGGAAGCGCATCCTCATGATGGGCATTAGGTGCCGTCTACCACACGTCCAGTCCGTGAACTACCAACTTATGTGGATAATCCGTGAACAAAACAGTACCAGTGGCATCTTTGATAATAAGTATCTTCGCAATCTTCTTCCGCTGCATTGTGTATCCTTGCTTTGAATTCAGTAATGTTATCAATTACCTTGATATGGAGCATAAGTGAAATCACCGATAAGCTGCCCTTAATGTGACTAGGTTAGATTAAATATATTTATTGTTCCATAGAGCCACAGTGATGTAGGACACGCCACAAAAACAAGAATCCTAAATATACCATTACAAAAGGAAGGAGACGTTCATGTAACCTCCACAGATACTACGTGAACTGATCATTGTGGATATGGAATAAGTAGTTGCTCCGCAGCCGTTTTAGCTGACACGACAGGATAAAATAAAGACGCGCCACGGTTAAGACAAGAGGCTTCTGGAAGCAGAGGAGGCCGGGGCGGTGTTTGATCAGGAGCGGCCTGCTGACCCAACCAGTACAGTCTCTACGGCGCAGGGCAGTTACCACTGTGCAGAATTATTATTTAATTTAAAGGCGACTAGACACTTCAGCAATGACAACGAACAACAGGATTAGCGTTGCCACAACTTAACAAATGGCCTCCAGTTCCCTAATGTTACATCCATGCCCGTTCGCAACTGGCCACGGTTGATTGGCCAATGGAGATGGGTGCCTTCAATAACTGCTTACACCACATTACTAATTTATGTAATTTATTAGTAATAGTTCACCAAAAACAACAAGTCTTAAAACACTTCATGAAAGAGTGATTAAATAACTGTTCCTTTGGGTAATAAATTCTCAACCAATAACAGTAGCAAACAACATCACTTCCAAATAAAAACTTACAGAATCGTAATGATAGAAAGGTACCTTTCAAACTTCAAAATTAACTTCCATTTAACACGCAGATATAAAAAAACTCATAGTTAGCAGATATGGCGAATTCCAGTATTTGTAACCCGCTGAACTACAGCGCAGAACTGAATTTCAAATCTATCCAATGAGTAATCCTGATAACAAAATTATGTTCACAAATAAGAAGTATAACAAATTAATGACAACGCCCATCCGGCATTGGCCACGTTTTTACACACTCGTCAGTTCCTCTGAAAAGTCACAGTTACTGCTCAATCTCCGCACAGTTAAGCAAACTAACACCGCAGAAGTCACCGAAGGTTAATACAAGTACCGTATTCCACTGCTTTCTTCTCCAGTATCGTGACATCCTTATTGTGGGCGAACATGCTACAGCACAGCGTGTTCAGGTCGGGCCCACGCTGTCTCGTTTATCTGCCGCGGCAAAACACCCACAAACGACATCGGCCACAGCTCGCCGTAAACTGTGTCCGTACAATTTCAGAGCCCACGGCTTATCGCTCCACAGCAGCGTTGAATTCCCAGGCGTCTCGGTTTCACCATCAGTCCACAACCACAGAGTGCCAAAATTATTAAATGCACAGTTCGGACTATCCGGAACCAAACACTCTGCCGTTCTATCCTTCTCGCTCGGTACTGTCTCGTCCTTCACTCCTCGTCGCCAGAGGGCCACTGGTCACCAACCCGGCGGCCCAGTATCTCTGGCGAGGCCAATATAGACCGTAACACAATCGTGCCGAAAATCGGCACACCACACCACTCCAGCATGGAGATAGGCCGCACAATATCATCGAGGCAGCTGACAGGCAGAGCCGTTGTGGCGTCGGTGACCTGATTGCTACATGTCTGAGCTACGACTCTGTTGTGTCTTACGTGACGGGAATCGAAACCTTTGCGAAACAGGGACGAACTAAGCCGGTTTAAATATTCCGCATTTGCAGAGAGAAATATGCAGCCTGACACCCACAGGCTGTGAGGGGGAGAGGGCAGACCTACGCCAGTTTCCCAGTCCGCACTGCGCCGCTGCTCGCTGTGGCCCCCCTCTGATGCTGCAGACCTCGTGTCCTGCTTCACTTCCCTGGTGGTCTACAGTTGGAGCCGCCGCCGCCTACGGGGCAGATTCCTCGCGTGGGCAGGCCCTACTGCTGCGACCCGCCTCGTCCCCACTGTCCACCACGTGACTCCGTGCGCTCTGGCGCGCCCCACCCCACCCCGAGCCTTCAGCCCGTGCCCCGTCTGCGAGGGCGCCGGCCCACGCCCTAGCACACACCCAGCATCAGCATCCCTGCAGAGTCGCTGGCGTCATCGTTTCTCCAGCTAAGCCACGTCGATTGGGAGTAGCTTCATTTTGGCGGTCGAACTGAGCGGCTCCTTTGTGTGAATGGCACGCAACGTGTGGCAAGCCTTAGCACGGTACACCTCGACAGTGCTAAAAGAGGCAATTGGAAGCTGCGTTAGAAGAGATTTGCATCGGATGTGGATCTGGCTATTGTTTGGTATTCACGGAATAATGGAATGGATCTAAAATGTTGAAAATCCGAGGCCAAGAAGAGATTTTATAGAGCGTTCGGACATTCAGAACCGTGAGTACAGTTAACCGCCATTTCGCCTGCCATCAGTCTTCGCCGCTGTTTCACAGACTTCATTCTTTCAGTTTAGCGATGTATATTGGCACGGACCAGTTAATCTGTATCTTGGTTCAAAAATGGTTCAAATGACTCTGAGCACTATGGGACTTAACATCTGTGGTCATCAGTCCCCTAGAACTTAG
This sequence comes from Schistocerca americana, assembly GCF_021461395.2. Classification (NCBI taxonomy): domain Eukaryota; kingdom Metazoa; phylum Arthropoda; class Insecta; order Orthoptera; family Acrididae; genus Schistocerca; species Schistocerca americana. Next base: position 204,093,493 of record NC_060127.1, read on the forward strand.
AACTACTTAAACCTAACTAACCTAAGGACATCACACACATCCATGCCCGAGGCAGGATTCGAACCTGCGACCGTAGCAGTCCCGCGGTTCCGGACTGCAGCGCCTAGAATCGCACGGCCACCGCGGCCGGCATTTGTGTCTTGTTCCAAAAATAATGACATAAAACGTCAATTCGTGTTCGAAACCATAACTTCAATCCTGATCACAAACTTACGCAGCGTCCTCACGTGAGTGCCACTAAAACCGAGTATTCTGATTTAAATGAACAATTCTTGCATTCATGTGTTTAAAAGTGATTTTTTTGTCCAAAGTAAAAGGAGTAGCTAAAGTTAAAGTAAGAGTAACATTTGGATGCTTTATTAATGAACTACTACAAATGAAATTGTTAATGTAGGAAACTGAAGTACAAAAATTCAAAGATCAATTAACAGGAAAATAAAAACCTTAATTATTTAATAGCTAAAAACCACAAAAGTGAAATTGAATAGGCTTTTGCTAAAGTATCCCTAGTTTTTTATAAAATATAGTTTTGTAGGACTACAGTGCAGGTTTGTGTAAATATTATTGCCAAGAATACCTATTTCACAGGTGATTAAAATTTCAAGCACATATAAATCTTTAATGAATAGATTCACGGTAGAACTGTTAGAAGTGAAGTTATTCACATTTTCAAAGATAGTGTAGTTTTGGTACGCATAATGAATGGTTCCTTTTGAAGTAAAATGAGCCCAGCGTTCCATTTTACTACTCGCAAAGTAATTTAAGTGAATGATTAGCTTTTAGAGTTAGTTGTCACTAGCGCAATAATCAAAGATCCTTGGCTAGTGAAACTATACCACTTTATGGGTCCCCATCATATTCTCCAACTATTAAGAAAGAAACTGAACTACTACTGTTAATAAGGAAAACTGCCGTATGGAGAGGAACTTAAACAGTGTATTTAAAATGTTATTCAATTTTATTTGTCTTATTTCATGTCAGTCAAGATGGACGCCCCTTACGTCCAAAATTAGTTCTGCACTTCATGCAGTGACATTTCAGTATTCGATTAAGTAATGCTCTTCAGTGTGGTTGTCATTAGTATGAGTTCGGTACAATTTTGCTCCCCATAATTTACTGATGTGTGTATTATTGGTAACTGCTGCTACACAAATTACAGAGTGCACTTGTCAGTTTGTATCCTGTTTGCTATTCAAAGGGAAATCTGAACAAAGGTAACTTTATATTTTCTCAGATATATATTTCCAAATTAATGTGCCTAACTGGGCTGAGGACCGTTAATTTTTTTCATTCATTCATGATTTTACAACTTCTGTTAACTCCCAAGGTTAAAGCCCGTTTGGTTTTTATGTTAACTTCACAAAATTCGGAACTATAGTCCGATACCCTTTTCCATTAGATACACGCGCGGTCGAACTTTGAAATCCTCTCGGAGGGTAACATTATCGTGTTTCACGGCACGATATTGTTGTACTACCTGTGACAACAGGCCGCTTGCTGCGCGCAGCAACTTCTCAGCGTACGCTCTGGATGCGCTGGTTTCTCCAAGAATCGCCCTGGCTGTCGTGTTGTAGTCTGCTGAGCAACAAGTGAATGTTTTTTGACAACGCTGTTTCCGTGACGATATGCCGGGCAGTCACTAGCCGCTCCACCGCGGCCCCACCCACTGCCTTCCTAATCCCTGACAACCCAGTTTCAGTATACACCGTATCGGCAAACCAGCTTCCGCCTCTATAAAATAAAAAAAAGTCTTAAACATACTTATTTAAGTGCTAACAACAAACTTGTAACAAAATGTGTAAATATACAAGGCACTGAGGTGCATACAATAGTTCTTAAGCTTTTATGGCCACGCATCATCAAAGACAAAATCAGTTTACAAGACTTTCTTACATTCATCACACTACTGCACTGAAGATCCGCAAGAGCCAGACTTTACGTAACACTCACTCAGTTGGATGTTATTAATAATATATAGACCTGCTCCATTAAGAAATTCGTCAATGGAATGAATGGAGTTATCCATCAATAGAGGCTTTAGGTTCCTCTTAAACTGCCTTTTACCAGTCGTTAAACTTCGCATAATTACTGACAAGTTATTAAAAATATATGTTCCTGAAAGCATGCAGCTTTACTGTATGATTAAATGATGATGGCGTCCTCTTGGGTAAAATATTCCGGAGGTAAAATAGTCCCCCATTCGGATCTCCGGGCGAGGACTACTCAAGAGGATGTCGTTATCAGGAGAAAGAAAACTGGCGTTCTACGGATCGGAGCGTGGAATGTCAGATCCCTTAATCGCGCAGGTAGGTTAGAAAATTTAAAAAGGGAAATGGATAGGTTGAAGTTAGATATACTGGGAATTAGTGAAGTTCGGTGGCAGGAGGAACAAGACTTCTGGTCAGGTGACTACAGGGTTATAAACACAAAATCAAATAGGGGTAATGCAGGAGTAGGTTTAATAATGAATAGGAAAATAGGAATGCGGGTAAGCTACTACAAACAGCATAGTGAACGCATTATTGTGGCCAAGATAGATACGAAGCCCACACCTACTACAGTAGTACAAGTTTATATGCCAACTAGCTCTGCAGATGACGAAGAAATTGAAGAAATGTATGACGAAATAAAAGAAATTATTCAGATTGTGAAGGGAGACGAAAATTTAATAGTCATGGGTGACTGGAATTCGAGTGTAGGAAAAGGGAGAGAAGGAAACATAGTAGGTGAATATGGATTGGGGGACAGAAATGAAAGAGGAAGCCGCCTGGTAGAATTTTGCACAGAGCACAACATAATCATAACTAACACTTGGTTTAAGAATCATGAAAGAAGGTTGTATACATGGAAGAACCCTGGAGATACTAAAAGGTATCAGATAGATTATATAATGGTAAGACAGAGATTTAGGAACCAGGTTTTAAATTGTAAGACATTTCCAGGGGCAGATGTGGACTCTGACCACAATCTATTGGTTATGACCTGTAGATTAAAACTGAAGAAACTGCAAAAAGATGGGAATTTAAGGAGATGGGACCTGGATAAACTGAAAGAACCGGAGGTTGTACAGAGATTCAGGGAGAGTATAAGGGAGCAATTGACAGGAATGGGGGAAATAAATATAGTAGAAGAAGAATGGGTAGCTTTGAGGGATGAAGTAGTGAAGGCAGCAGAGGATCAAGTAGGTAAAAAGACGAGGGCTAGTAGAAATCCTTGGGTAACAGAAGAAATATTGAATTTAATTGATGAAAGGAGAAAATATAAAAATGCAGTAAGTGAAACAGGCAAAAAGGAATACAAACGTCTCAAAAATGAGATCGACAGGAAGTGCAAAATGGCTAAGCAGGGATGGCTAGAGGACAAATGTAAGGATGTAGAGGCCTATCTCACTAGGGGTAAGGTAGATACCGCCTACAGGAAAATTAAAGAGACCTTTGGAGATAAGAGAACGACTGGTATGAATATCAAGAGCTCAGATGGAAACCCAGTTCTAAGCAAAGAAGGGAAAGCAGAAAGGTGGAAGGAGTATATAGAGGGTCTATACAAGGGCGATGTACTTGAGGACAATATTATGGAAATGGAAGAGGATGTAGATGAAGATGAAATGGGAGATACGATACTGCGTGAAGAGTTTGACAGAGCACTGAAAGACCTGAGTCGAAACAAGGCCCCCGGAGTAGACAATATTCCATTGGAACTACTGACGGCCGTGGGAGAGCCAGTCCAGACAAAACTCTACCATCTGGTGAGCAAGATGTATGAAACAGGCGAAATACCCTCAGACTTCAAGAAGAATATAATAATTCCAATCCCAAAGAAAGCAGGTGTTGACAGATGTGAAAATTACCGAACTATCAGCTTAATAAGTCTCAGCTGCAAAATACTAACACGAATTCTTTACAGACGAATGGAAAAACTAGTAGAAGCCAACCTCGGGGAAGATCAGTTTGGATTCCGTAGAAACACTGGAACATGTGAGGCAATACTGACCTTACGACTTATCTTAGAAGAAAGATTAAGGAAAGGCAAACCTACGTTTCTAGCATTTGTAGACTTAGAGAAAGCTTTTGACAATGTTGACTGGAATACTCTCTTTCAAATTCTGAAGGTGGCAGGGGTAAAATACAGGGAGCGAAAGGCTATTTACAATTTGTACAGAAACCAGATGGCAGTTATAAGAGTCGAGGGACATGAAAGGGAAGCAGTGGTTGGGAAGGGAGTAAGACAGGGTTGTAGCCTCTCCCCGATGTTGTTCAATCTGTATATTGAGCAAGCAGTAAAGGAAACAAAAGAAAAATTCGGGGTAGGTATTAAAATTCATGGAGAAGAAATAAAAACTTTGAGGTTCGCCGATGACATTGTAATTCTGTCAGAGACAGCAAAGGACTTAGAAGAGTAGTTGAATGGAATGGACAGTGTCTTGAAAGGAGGATATAAGATGAACATCAACAAAAGCAAAACAAGGATAATGGAATGTAGTCTAATTAAGTCGGGTGATGCTGAGGGAATTAGATTAGGAAATGAGGCACTTAAAGTAGTAAAGGAGTTTTGCTATTTGGGGAGCAAAATAACTGATGATGGTCGAAGTAGAGAGGATATAAAATGTAGGCTGGCAATGGCAAGGAAAGCGTTTCTGAAGAAGAGAAATTTGTTAACATCCAGTATTGATTTAAGTGTCAGGAAGTCATTTCTGAAAGTATTCGTATGGAGTGTAACCATGTATGGAAGTGAAACATGGACGATAAATAGTTTGGACAAGAAGAGAATAGAAGCTTTCGAAATGTGGTGCTACAGAAGAATGCTGAAGATTAGATGGGTAGATCACATAACTAATGAGGAAGTATTCAATAGGATTGGGGAGAAGAGAAGTTTGTGGCACAACTTGACCAGAAGAAGGGATCGGTTGGTAGGACATGTTCTGAGGCATCAAGGGATCACCAATTTAGTATTGGAGGGCAGCGTGGAGGGTAAAAATCGTAGAGAGAGACCAAGAGATGAATACACTAAGCAGATTCAGAAGGATGTAGGTTGCAGTAGGTATTGGGAGATGAAAAAGCTTGCACAGGATAGAGTGGCATAGAGAGCTGCATCAAACCAGTCTCAGGACTGAAGACCACAACAACAACAACAACAACATGTTCCTGAATAATGGACACCTTTCTGGACGAAACTAAGTAATTTTAAGTCTTCATGACGATCACTCTTATTTGTAATACTGATTCCATGAAATGACCAATTAGTCTGAAAGAGACAGATATTATTTAAGGCAAATTTCACTAAGGAATACATTTATTGGGAGGCAGCAGTCACTATCCCTAGTTCTTTGAAACGGCCCCTGCAGTTCGTTCTTGAGCTCACACCACAAATCCGTTGCGTTCTTTGCGGAGAAGTTCACATACTCTTTTCGTTGAAGGCACTGGCGACGTCATCCAGAGAAGGTTCACCGACAGCTTCAGCTGAGTCAAAATGCTCAGATGTTGAGAGCTAAACGGTCTTGCTCAATCCAAACGGTGCGACGAACTACATAGTTTACTTGAGGATCACTTCCTCTGCAGTAAACACTGACTGAAGGAAGCGTGACCAACAAGCGGGGCAGGACCAAACAAGGCTCTGCTCACATAAGACTGAACAGCTATTCTCAACCCGTCAGTGAATATTTCAATCGTATGTGAGCAGTGCTTACGCGCCGTTGTCTAAGCCGGTTACTCCACTGAACAAGGTAATAATGAAGCGTTCCTTAGTCGTTACTACTCACCAACACACTGTTCTTATGAGATGCAAACACTAATTGGTGAAAAGAATATTTTGTGGCTCAGTTAATTTCTGAATAATGGAAGTCTCGAGATTTTGGATTCTCCACGTCATAAATCTATCTGCCGGGATCAGCAGCCGAATATCAGGAGTCAATTCCGCTGCCTCCACACAGAGCTTTTGTCGTGCTGAAGGCGTCGAAAATGTACTGTACGTAACGCTGCTGTATTCAGTTATGTCTAATTAATCATAATCTACTCGATGTCACACGGGCGACTGCTATCGGATGAGCATTGTGCCTGTAACCAAGTGACACTTATGGTTTGTTTCAATATCGGACGCAGAATACGAGGGAAAAGTGATAGCGAAGTTGCAACACTGAAATATATTCCGCAACTGATAGTTATCACTGCTGCTCATATACTGATACGTATAAACAGCTCTCTGCAAAGTTCAATGGATAACACAACCTATGCCTAAAACAGTGACCATCTCCATATAACAGGTTTTCCGATTTCTATTGATTTTGTTAAAAGTCCGTTGGTAGTCGTTCTGTCAAATAAGCGAGCGTGTTCTCCATAATGGCAATTTGCGAGTAATAATTTACTGTCCTGGTTTTTAAAACTGACGAAATAGCGAGAAGGTAGAAAAGGAAGGAGATGGGCTCCGATTAAATTCAAAGAACGAGAGGTTGTTGAGAGTTTCAAAGGCAGCATAGGCAAGGGTTGACATAAACAGCGCGAGGAAATATGACAGAAGAATGAGCAGCTTGAGAGTTAAAATAGTGAAGCTATCAGAAGATCAAATACGTAAAACGATAAAGAGATGTAGAAATCAGTGGATACTAAACGCGATCTTGATTTTAACTGACGAAGGGAGAAAATATAAAAATGCAGTAGATGAAGCAGGCTCGGGATAATCCAGAAGTTTGAAAAATGAGACTGACAGAAAGTGTAATATGGTAACAAGAATAGCTGGAGGACAAATGTAAGGCATTCATAACTAGGTGAAAGATAGATGCTGCCTACAAGAAAACTGAAGACAGACTTTTGGAGAAAACTCGAGCATCTTTAGGAGTATCAAGAGCTTAGATGGAAAGCCAGTAATAAGCAAAGTGCCGGCCGGAGTGGCCGTGCGGTTCTAGGCGCTACAGTCTGGAACCGAGCGAACGCTACGGTCGCAGGTTCGAATCCTGCCTCGGGCATGGATGTGTGTGATGTCCTTAGGTTAGTTAGGTTTAAGTAGTTCTAAGTTCTAGGCGACTGATGACCTCAGAAGTTAAGTCGCATAGTGCTCAGAGCCATTTGAACCATTTGAACCAATAAGCAAAGTAGGTAAATAGTAACCAAAGAATGAAAAGCTGTAAGTAATACACAGAACGGCTATACGAGTAAAATGAGCTTATACTGAACTATGGAAAGGGAAGAAGAAGAAGATAGGACAGAATATGTGATACAGCGAGAAGAATATGATGGACCTCTGAAAGACCTAAGTGGAAACAAGGTCCCTGGAGTACACGGCATTCCGTCAGAACTACTGATAACCTTAGGACAGCCGGCCATGACAGAAATATTCCACGTGGTGTACTAGATGTATGAGAGGGGGAAATACCCTCAGACTTCAGGAAAAAGTTAATAATTCCAATTACAAAGCATGCAGGTGGTGACAGGTGCGAATATTATCGAGGTAACAGTTTAATAGGTGATGGCTGCAAAGTTAATGGCTCGAGTTATTTACAGAAGAATGGAATAAATTGATATGGACCAATCTCAGGGAAGATCGGTTTCTGTTCCGGAAAAGTGGACAAACACGCAAGGCAATACTGACCCTCCGATTTAAAACAACCACGAACCTACGATTATAGCGTTGATAGATTTATTGATAGTTTCAAACAGTGTTGACTGGACTACACACTGTGAAATACTGAGAGTTGCACGGATAAAATACAGAGGGCGAAATGTTGTTTAAACCTGTAGAGAAACCAGCCTGATGTTATAAGAGAGGAAGTACATGAAAGGGAAGCAGTGGTTTAGAAGGGAGTGAGACAAGGTAGCAGAATATTAATAAAAGTAAAACAAGAAATCGATGCGCACTCAGATGAATCGGGTGGTTCTGAGGATGTTAGATTAGGAAGGAGTCACTAATAGTATCTGATGAAGTTTTATACGTGGGCAGCAAAATAACTTACGTTGGTCGAAGTAGAGAGGATTCAGCAACCAGATTGGCAGCAGAATGACAAACACTTGTGAAAGAGAGGAATTTTTTAAAATCAGATACAAATTAAAATGTTGGGAAGTCATTTCTGAAGGCATTTTTGTCAATTATAGCCTTCTAAGGATGTGAAACGAGGCAATACACAGCTGAGACAAGTAGCGAAAGGAAGCTTTTGAACCGCGGTGTTACACAAGAATGCTGAAGGCTAGATGGATAGATTGAGTAACTAATAATGCGGCGCTACCGAATCGAACTGGGAGCGAGATGGGAGAACCAAATTTGTGGCACAGCTTAACAGAAAGGCGGGATCGGTTAATAGGAAATATTCCGATGCATCAATGAAGCCTCAGTTTCGTATTGGAGGGAAGCATTTTGAGAAAGTAAAAACTGTGGTGACTGACCACGGGATGAGGAAGGTAAGCAGAAACAAAAGGACGTAGGTTACAATAGTTTTGCAGAGATCAAGTGACTTCTACAGAATAGACTTGCGTGGAGACCTGCATCATACCACAAATCACATCAGTGACAACAACATGATACGTCACAGTTCAGGTCTGCATGGATGCACATATCCGCAGTCATAGTTGTTGTTGTTGTTGTTGTTGTGGTCTTCAGTCCTGAGACTGGTTTGATGCAGCTCTCCATGCCACTCTATCCTGTGCAAGCTTCTTCATCTCCCAGTACTTACTGCAACCTACAACCTGAATCTGCTTAATGTTTTCATCTCTTGGTCTCCCTCTACGATTTTTACCCTCCACGATGCCCTCCAGTACAAAACTGGTGATCCCTTGATGCCTCAGAACATGTCTTACCAACCGATCCCTCCTTCTGGCCAAGTTATGTCACAAACTCCTCGTCTCCCCAATTTTATTCAATACCTCCTCATTAGTTATGTGATCTACCCATCTAATCTTCAGAATTCTTCTGTAGCGCCACATATCGAAAGCTTCTATTCTCTTCTTATCTAAACTATTTATCGTCCATGTTTCACTTCCATACATGACTACACTCCATACAAATACTTTCAGAAACGACTTCCAGACACTTAAATCTATACTCGATGTTAACAAATTTCTCTTCTTCTCAAACGCTTTCCTAGCCATTGCCAGTCTACATTTTATATCCTCTCTACTTCGACCATCATCAGTTATTTTTCTCCCCAAATAGCAAAACTCCTTTACTACTTTAAGTGTCTCATTTCCTAATCTAATTCCGGCAGCATCACCCGATTTAATTCGACTACATTCCATTATCCTCGTTTTGCTTTTGTTGATGTTCATCTTATACCCTCCTTTCAAGACACTGTCCATTCCATTCAACTGCTCTTCCAAGTCCTTTGCTGTCTCTGACAGAATTACAATGTCATCGGCGAACCTCAAAGTTTTAATTTCTTTTCCATGGATTTTAATACCTACTCTGAACTTTTCTTTTGTTTCCTTTACTGCTTGCTCAATATACAGATTGAATAGCATCGGGGAGAAACTACAACCCTGTCTCACTGCCTTCCCAACCACTGCTTCCCTTTCATGTCCCTCGACACTTATAACTGCCATCTGCTTTCTGTACAAATTGTAAATAGCCTTTCGCTCCCTGTATTTTACCACTGCCACATTCAGAATTTGAAAGAGAGTATTCCAGTCAACATTGTCAAAAGCTTTCTCTAAGTCTACAAATGCTGGAAACGTAGGTTTGCGTTTCCTTAACCTTTCTTGTAAGATAAGTGGTAAGGTCAGTAGGGCCTCACGTGTTCCAATATTTCTACGGAATCCAAACTGATCTTCCCCGAGGTCGGCTTCTACCTGTTTTGCGTTCGTCTGTAAAGAATTCGCGTTAGTATTTTGCAGCTGTGACTTATTAAACTGATAGTTCGGTAATTTTCACATCTGTCAACGCCTGCTTTCTTTGGGATTGGAATTCTTACATACTTCTTGAAGTCTGAGGGTATTTCGCCTTTCTCATACATCTTGCTCACCAGATGGTAGAGTTTTGTCAGGAATGGTTCTCCCAAGGCCATCAGTAGTTCTAATGGAATGTTGTCTACTCCCAGGGCCTTGTTTCGACTCAGGTCTTTCAGTGCTCTGTCAAACTACTCATGCAGTATCGTATCTTCCATTTCATCTTCGTCTACACCCTCTTCCATTTCCATAATATTGTCCTCAAGAACATCGCCCCTGTATAGACCCTCTATATACCCCTTCCACCTTTCTGCTTTCCCTTATTTGCTTAGAACTGGGTTTCCACCTGAGCTCTTGATATTCATGCAAGTGGTTCTCTTTTCTTCAAAGGTCAGTAATAGTTACTTTGCGGATAAAAGCTTGCATAGACGAAAATTCAGGCCGCGCGCACGTCTGTCGACGGAGCTGGGGCGTACTGAAGGGGCTGAAATGCCTCACAAAGCTTTGAAGACGCAGAGACGGATAAAGCACTGGCAAAGTGATATGAATAGCATTTTTCTTATCAGTGGAGATCTCAGTCGTCAGTGGGTACAATGATTGCCTTGATTAGAAGAGAGGATTCATTGACAGAACACATCCTGAGGCATCAAAGAATAGCCGATTTGGTAATGGAAACAAGTGGGGCTAGGTAAAAACTGTAGAGCGAGACTAATGTTTGACTACAGTAACTACGTTGAAATTGATGTAGGTAGCGGTAGATAGACGAACCTGGAGAGCTGCATGATTCCAGGTTTCGGATTGAAGTTCGCAACAACGGCAAATAACTGTCTTTAAATGAAACAGACTGCGTTCCCCAAGAAGGAAAGTAGCCTGAACTCCTTATAATATAGTAAAATATTCTCCCCGGCCGGGAATCGAACCCGGGTCTCCCGCGTGACAGGCGGGGATACTAACCACTATACTACCGAGGACTTATAAAATTACATATGAGACTTACGTAATCGTAACTGCTATTGGTAACGGATAGACTTGAGTTCTGTTTTCTTATCGCTAGCGCTTGAATGTATTGTCCCACAGCGCTTTTGTCTTTAATACTGGTCTCCTCTTCTGTAAATCTCTTCACTTATTATCCTCTCAGTGTTTTTCGATGGTGTCAACCCTGTACACAACACTTCAGTCTTTCCGCAGATGGAGCAGCAGTAAACTCAGATTTTTCGCATATGAAGCAGCTGTCGGCAAAAAAAAAGGTGCAGTCTGAACGAAGAGGTACGAATATTCAGTCAGACCTTGACAAGACTCCAGTGTGGTGCAAGGCCTGGCAACTTCCTTTAAATGTTCATAAACGTAAAATTGAGAATGTTACAAAACGAAAAAAACATACACTATATCCGGCGACAACAATATCAGTAAGTGAAATCGGTAAACTCATACAAATAGCTGGGTGTCGTACTTCGTAGGGGTATGAAATGGAACGATCACATAGGCCCAGTCGTGGGTAAAGCAGGTAGCAGACTTCGGTTTATTGGGAGAATAACAGGGAAATGCAATCAGTCTACAAAGGAGATTGCTTACAGATCAACAGCAGGGGAAAGTGAACATGCACAGTGAAGGGCAGCACGAATGGTCATACGTTTATTTAGGCTGTTAGAGAGTGTCACAAGATTAAATCTAATCTTATCCTCACGATTTGAGCACGCACAGAGGCATTTAAACAATCAATTTTCCCGCGCTCCATACGTGAATGGAACGCCAAAAAGCCGTAATAACTGCTATAGCGGGACGTAGTCTCAGAGTAAATTTTATAATGGTTCGCAGAATGTAGATGTAGATGTAACCTTAGTGTAATTTTTTGTGGATGTCCGAATTCTTGCACCCCTCTTTGCTAATAACTGATTGACAGCATATAATTTCATCCATCATGGACTACGTTGTGACTTCTGCGGCTGTTAGGCTCTTAACTAAAACGAAAAACTATATATTTCTGCACCATTCACAAAATTAGCGTTTCGACGGTTATACCGTAATTATGAGGTGAAAGACACCTTTACTTTTTTATAACAAGAATCGGCGATTTTTTTCCAGCAGCGTTTCAGGCAGGCAATGGGTTAGGTTACCACCTCCACTGGAAATGATTTAATTGTCCAAGATATCGATCGATGTGACGTTCAAATGTTTTAAAGGTATAAAAGGTACTTAGAGTGCAAGAAGAACAGTATGTGTTGCTGTCTGACGTAGAAAATCGCGTATGATTCTCACTGTGCATCCATCACATAATGTTGTGGTTCTGCGAAAGAAACGTTACACTGTCCGTCAAAGATTTTAGGTGAAAGAACTTACATAACACATTCAAGGCAAACAAAAGATGGATTGAAACGTGAATGTTCGTCTTCTGAGTTGTTGCGCCACAGGGGCAATGGGCGTTTTTAATTGCGTATTTAACAGTAGTAGGACCTGATAACAATGTTTCTGAATTTCTATATGTTACAAATTTTTCGGTGAAAACATAATAAGAACCAAATACAGCTTCCTTTTAAGAAAATGCATGACATGAAGCTGTATTAATCTTTCATCATCACAATCAGTTTCGGTAAAATACAGTACCTCTACCAAAGGAAAGAAAAAGCCAACTTTTTCTGTGGTTGGCGTTTTCTTTTCACTGAAACAGATACTGTGATGATGGTAATTTCCTGAAACCGGCTGCAACAATAAAGAAATGTTAATACAGCTTTGTGTCATGAATTTTTTTTTTCAAATACATAACGGCGGTTTAAAATTGTCTGAAAAAAATATATAAATAGGAGAATGATGAGATTCTTCGTAAGTGCGCTGAAATTGGTTTCATTTTTATTGCTTACAAAGTAACACGACTGTAAGATGCTGAGAGATAAGAAACAAATCAGAAAGTAACTACACACCTGGTAAGTACAGTGATCCACCTTTAATGCCTACGTTATAGCATTATAGTCATAAACAAATTCAATATATGTTCAAAGACCTCAAGCCGCTTAACAGAAAGTGCCTGATATGTGTCCTCTATAAACCTCCTAAAGTAGGTAGGTTTGCCTGCTTCGAAACTGCTCTTTCAAGCCTCCAAACGACATACGAGCGACGCTAACACCAATTTTCTATACAACAGTCCATTCAGACCGAAATTTAAGTGGATACTTTCTTCTTCAAACGTGTAGCTCCTTTACCTTGCTTCTACCCATCATAATTATCTGAACTTGCAATTGAGGAGCAAGACATGGTTTGGAGAACGTCTTCCATTCCCTCCTCGGACATAAATGAAAAACTTCATGGATTTCCTAAAAAACATACTCAATTAGACAGTTATGCTTCCAAAAAGCAGGAAAAGGAAGAAGGGATCCTGCATCGTGACGAACTGACGAACTAAAACGGCACATGAATCTGAGTGACGCTGCACATTGGGCATACAAAGTGGACCCCACATCTGAAAATCATACTGTTTACAAGCAGAAGCGGAACAGAGAGTCAAGTTGTGAGAAGTGCAAAACTCAGGCATGCCCATACATTAACCGACAACAGAAACAGACCACTTGTCCTACGGATACAGTTGCGTGGTCTCTGTATAGGAAACGTTGTCCCCGCCAAAGTACTGAACCGGCACTTCAACACTACCAACAATCACAGTGGAACCACAAACGAAACAGAAACTACCAGATTACTTCATGGGGGTAAAGGACTGTAGCCACCAAAAATTATATGTAAAGCATGTTGTTTGCAAAAAAAGCCATCATTTGTATCAGATCAACATGTACTGGAGACGATAGCATCACAGACCTCATGATGAAGCTTATTACCGACCAACTACTGCTAACTATAAGATATATTCCCAACCATTCTTTAGCCGCAAGTGTTTTCACTGAGGTCTGGAAACTGCGACTAATTAAGCCACTACCTAAGAAAGACGTTGCCACAGCACCTTCTGAGTACAGACCTATTTGCATTTTTGCTGCATTATCCAAAGCTTTAGAAAATATAGTCCACGACCAACTAACAAACTACCTAACTTGGAACAATCTACTAGAGGCATATACCAATCAGGAGACCATAAACATCACAGCACAAAACCCGCCTTAATAAAGGTAGCAGACGATCTGAAGCCCGCCATGGATGCAAAAGAGGTGGCTATCATGCACTTCTTCGACTTCGGCAAAGCCTTTGACGCTGTTGAGTTCGACATTTTACTTCCGAAACGTAGCAGCTCAAATTTTTCGCCAAGTGGAGTGCATACCTGATGTCTCGCCAGCAATGCGCCACGCCTGGCACCATAAAGGCACAATGGAGGCAGATAGTATCAAGCGTCCCCCAGCGTCCTGTATTAAGTCCTACTCTCTTTTCCTGTATTTCGTTCGGCATTAGCTACTATGCTATTTTCATTGTCCTTCAATGATGTGTCGTCAGTCTTGTCCTACTGCAAATACCACATGTACGCTGATGGACCCCAGCTGTACCTACCTATGTGCAAAACCAATAAACCTGAAGACAGCTATCGCGAGTCTCAATACTGACCCTTGTGCACTAAAACAATGGGCGCAGGATGTCTGGTTAAAGGTCACCCCATCCAAACCCCAAGCGTCTATTTGGTCATTCTGGGCTCATTAGCACGAAATATCCCTACCATCTTTAACCACAAATGGGACATACTTCTTTCCTTCAGCAAAGAATCAACGAATAATAATAGATGAAAATCTGAATTAGACTGAGCACGTTACTGTAATACACAAGGAGGCATCAGCATCTCTCCATGCCCTACAGAAACATAGAAAGGTATTCCCTCTTGACCCGAAAATGAAACTTATACCAACATTTATACTTCAAATGACTGATTGCAGCGATATTATCCTGCAAGGCATGTCCTAGGAAAGCTCGCGGTGCCTGGAACTGCTTACGAATGTCTGTGTTCGTTCTGTCTATGATGTTCGACTCTATGATCATATTTCACCATCAGTCCTGGCTGCGTGCAGAGATTTCCATACCCTCCGTCTTATCTACTGTCTTATGAACCTACACTATCCCTCATCTCTCTCCTTGATCTTAACGCTCTCGTCTGAACAACTAGGCAGAAACACTCGTTGCCATCAGAGAAAAATCCTTCTGTCACACTCCGTCGTTCAGCCACTTTCTCGAAATCCTTCTCAGTTGTCCCTCTGGAATAGCCTCCCCCATTCTATTACAGAACTAAACATCTACAGCTTCAGAAGACAGTCAATGACGTATCTATTAAAGGAACAATAATGATTACTATTTTGCCTGTATGTGTTCGTTACACTTGCACATTCTTCTTTCCGACCAGGTCTTCCTCATTTCCCAGCACTTAGGCTGGTGTACACTACAAAAATTTCCTTTTCCCAGGACTCACTATATCAAAAAAATCTCTATTTTGTCACCCATGAACCATGGACCTTGCCGCTGGTGAGGAGCCTTGCGTGCCTCAGCGATGCAGATGGCCGTACCGTAGGTGCAACCACAACGGAGGGGTATCTCTTGAGAGACCACACAAACGTGTAGTTCCTAAAGAGGGGCAGCCTTTTCAGTAGTTGCAGGGGCAACAGTCTGGATGATTGACTGATCGGGCCTTGTAACAACAACCAAAACGGCCTTGCTGTGCTGATACTGCGACGGCTGAAAGCAAGGGGAAACTACAGCCGTAATTTTTCCCGAGGGCATGCAGCTTTACTGTATGGTTACATGATGATGGCGTCCTCTTAGGTAAAATATTCCGAAGGTAAAATAGTCCCCCATTCGGATCTCCGGGGGGGGGGGGGCTACTCAAGAGGACGTTGTTATCAGGAGAAAGAAAACTGGCGTTCTACGGATCGAAGCGTGGAATGTCAGATCCCTTAATCGAGCAGGTAGGTTAGAAAATTTCAAAAGGGAAATGGATACGTTAAAGTTAGATATTGTGGGAATTAGTGAAGTTCGGTGGCAGGAGGAACAAGACTTTTGGTCAGGTGAATACAGGGTTATAAATACAAAATCAAATAGGGGTAATGCAGGAGTAGGATTAATAATGAATAAAAAATTGGAGTGCGGGTAAGCTACTACAAACAGCATAGTGAACGCATTATTGTGACCAAGATAGACACGAAGCCCACACCTACTACAGTAGTACAAGTTTATATGCCAACTAGCTCTGCAGATGATGAAGAAATTGATGAAATGTATGACGAGATAAAAGAAATTATTCAGGTAGTGAAGGGAGACGAAAATTTAATAGTCATGGGTGACTGGAATTCGTCAGTAGGAAAAGGGAGAGAAGGAAACATAGTAGGTGAATATGGATTGGGGGGAAGAAATGAAAGAGGAAGCCGCCTTGTAGAATTTTGCGCAGAGCATAACTTAATCATAGCTAACACTTGGTTCAAGAATCATAAAAGAAGGTCGTATACATGGAAGAATCCTGGAGATACTAGAAAGTATCAGATCGAGTATATAATGGTAAGACAGAGATTTAGGAACCAGGTTTTAAATTGTAAGACATTTACAGGGGCAGATATGGATTCTGACCACAATCTCTTGGTTATGAACTGCAGATTGAAACTGAAGAAACTGCAGAAAGGTGGGAATTTAAGGAGATGGGACCTGGATAAACTGAAAGAACGAAAGGTTGTAGAGAGTTTCAGGGAGAGCATAAGGGAATAATTGACAGGAATGGGGGAAAGAAATACAGTAGAAGAAGAATGGGTAGCTCTGAGGGATGAAGTAGTGAAAGCAGCAGACGATCAAGTAGGTAAAAAGACGAGGGCTAGTAGAAATCCTTGGGTAACAGAAGAAATATTGAATTTAATTGATGAAAGGAGAAAATATAAAAATGCAGTAAATGAAGCAGGCAAAAAGGAATACAAACGTCTCAAAAATGAGATCGACAGGAAGTGCAAAATGGCTAAGCAGGCATGGCTAGAGGACAAATGTAAGGATGTAGAGGCTTGTCTCACTAGGGGTAAGATACGAGGGCAGTTCAATAAGTAATGCAACACATTTTTTTTCTGAAACAGGGGTTTTTTATTCAGCATTGAAATACACCAGGTTATTCCCCAATCTTTTAGCTACACAACACTATTTTTCAACGTAATCTCCATTCATTGCTACGGCCTTACGCCACCTTGAAATGAGGGCCTGTATGCCTGCACGGTACCATTCCACTGGTCGATGTCGGAGCCAACGTCGTACTGCGTCAATAACTTCTTCATCATCCGCGTAGTGCCTCCCACGGATTGCGTCCTTCATTGGGCCAAACATATGGATATCCGACGGTGCGAGATCGGGGCTGTAGGGTGCATGAGGAAGAACAGTCCACTGAAGTTTTGTGCGCTCCTCTCGGGTGCGAAGACTTGTGTGAGGTCTTGCGTTGTCATGAAGAAGGAGAAGTTCGTTCAGATTTTTGTGCCTACGAACACGCTGAAGTCGTTTCTTCAATTTCTGAAGAGTAGCACAATACACTTCAGAGTTGATCGTTTGACCATGGGGAATGACATCGAACAGAATAACCCCTTCAGCGTCCCAGAAGACTATAACCATGACTTTACCGGCTGAGGGTATGCCTTTAAACTTTTTCTTGGTAGGGGAGTGGGTGTGGCGCCACTCCATTGATTGCCGTTTTGTTTCAGGTTCGAAGTGATGAACCCATGTCTCATCGCCTGTAACAATCTTTGACAAGAAATTGTCAACCTCAGCCACATGACGAGCAAGCAATTCCGCACAGATGGTTCTCCTTTGCTCTTTATGGTGTTTGGTTAGACAACGAGGGACCCAGCGGGAACAAACCTTTGAATATCCCAACTGGTGAACAATTGTGACAGCACTACCAACAGAGATGTCAAGTTGAGCACTGAGTTGTTTGATGGTGATCCGTCGATCATCTCGAACGAGTGTGTTCGCACGCTCCGCCATTGCAGGAGTCACAGCTGTGCACGTCTTGCTTGACCTTGCGGCGATGATGACACACGCTTTGCCCAACGACTCACCGTGCTTTTGTCCACTGCCAGATCACCGTAGACATTCTGCAAGCGCCTATGAATATCTGAGATGCCCTGGTTTTCCGCCAAAAGAAACTCGACCACTGCCCATTGTTTGCAACGCACATCCGTTACAGACGCCATTTTAACAGCTCCGTACAGCGCTGCCACCTGTCGGAAGTCAATGAAACTATACGAGACGAAGCGGGAATGTTTGAAAATATGCCACAAGTAATTTCCGGTTTTTTCAACCAAAATTGGCCGAGAAAAAAAATGTGTTGCATTACTTATTGAACTGCCCTCGTAGATACTGCCTACAGGAAAATTAAAGAGACCTTTGGAGAGAAGAGAACCACTTGTATGAATATCAAGAGCTCAGATGGAAACCCAGTTCTAAGCAAAGAAGGGAAGGCAGAAAGGTGGAAGGAGTATATAGACGGTTTATACAAGGGTGATGTACTTGAGGACAATATTATGGAAATGGAAGAGGATGTAGATGAAGATGAAATGGGAGATACGATACTGCGTGAAGAGTTTGACAGAGCACTGAAAGACCTGAGCCGAAACAAGGCCCCGGGAGTAGACAACATTCCATTAGAACTACTGACGGCCTTGGGAGAGCCAGTGCTGACAAAACTCTACCATCTGGTGAGCAAGATGTATGAAACAGGCGAAGTACCCTCAGCCTTCAAGAAGAATATAATAATTCCAATCCCAAAGAAAGCAGGTGCTGACAGATGTGAAAATTACCGAACTATCAGTTT
Organism: Schistocerca americana; assembly: GCF_021461395.2. Taxonomy (NCBI): domain Eukaryota; kingdom Metazoa; phylum Arthropoda; class Insecta; order Orthoptera; family Acrididae; genus Schistocerca; species Schistocerca americana. The sequence continues at coordinate 204,112,096 of NC_060127.1, forward strand.
AATAAGTCACAGCTGCAAAAAACTAACGCGAATTCTTTACAGACGAATGGAAAAACTGATAGAAGCCGACCTCGGGGAAGATCAGTTTGGATTCCGCAGAAATGTTGGAACACGTGAGGCAATACTGACCTTACGACTTATCTTAGAAGAAAGATTAAGGAAAGGCAAACCTACGTTTCTAGCATTTGTAGATTTAGAGAAAGCTTTTGACAATATTGACTGGAATACTCTCTTTCAAATTCTGAATGTGGCAGGGGTAAAATACAGGGAGCGAAAGGCTATTTACAATTTTTACAGAAACCAGATGGCAGTTATAAGAGTCGAGGGACATGAAAGGGAAGCAGTGGTTGGGAAGGGAGGGAGACAGTGTTGTAGCCTCTCTCCAATGTTATTCAATCTGTATATTGAGCAAGCAGTAAAAGGAAAGAAAAGAAAAATTCGGAGTAGGTATTAAAATCCATGGAGAAGAAATAAAAACTTTGAGGTTCGCCGATGACATTGTAATTCTGTCAGAGACAGCAAAGGACTTAGAAGAGCAGTTGAATGGAATGGATAGCGTCGTGAAAGGAGGATATAAGATGATCATCAACAAAAGCAAAACGAGGATAATGGAATGTAGTCGAATTAAGTCGGGTGATGCTGAGGGAATTAGATTAGGAAATGAGACACTTAAAGCAGTAAAGGAGTTTTGCTATTTGGGGAGCAAAACAATTGATGAGAGGATATAAAATGTAGACTGGCAATGGGAAGGAAAGCGTTTTTGAAGAAGAGAAATTTGTTAACATCGAGTATAGATTTAAGTGTCAGGAAGTCGTTTCTAAAAGTATTTGTATGGAGTTTAACCATGTATGGAAGTGAAACATGGACGATAAATAGTTTGGACATGAAGAGAATAGAAGCTTTCGAAATGTGGTGCTACAGAAGAATGTTGAAGATCAGATGGGTAGACCACATAACTAGTGAGGAGGTATTGAATAGAATTCGGGAGAAGAGGAGTTTGTGGCACAACTCGACGAGAATAAGGGACCGGTTGGTAGGACATGTTCTGAGGCATCAAGGGATCACAAATTTAGTACTGGAGGGCAGCGTGGAGGGTAAAAATCGTAGAGGGAGACCAAGAGATGAATGTATACTAAGCAGATTGAGAAAACCAGTCTCAGGACTGAAGACCACAACAACAACAACAAATACTTTTTATATCAGCCACTATCGTTATTATTATTATTATTATTATTAGGATAATTACTAATAGTAGTAGTACAAGTACCGCCATTATTAACTTTATTATTTGATAGTCAGTATTAATAACTCAAATTGCCATTATAGACACGCAAATCATTGTAATATTATTTGTCATACCAAAAATTCTAGGTAATTTTAACGTGATCAGGTGCTGCATGTGTGAAATCCTGGCCTGATGTAAGAGAGGGCCAGATGGCTCTAATCAAATCACGTTAAATAAATAAATGCCGAAACTTGCCACTGAAACACCTTTGTTAAATATGCTTTCCATCTAATGATGGTTTACCGCCGCGCAGGATTAGCCGAGCAGTCTAAGGCTCTGCAGTCGTGGACTGTGCGGCTGGTCCCGGCGGAGGTTCGAGTCCTCCCTCGGGCATGGGTGTGTGTGTTTGTCCTTAGGATAATTTAGGTTAAGTAGTGTGTGAGCTTAGGGACTGATGACCTTAGCAGTTAAGTCCCATAAGACTTCACACACATTTGAACATTTGAACATTTTTTGATGGCTTACCAGAATTATGGCCCAAACTCTCATGCGGGTACGATATCTGTGGATGATATCTTATAAGTGTGCTTTTTCCTCCTTAAAATATGAGGTCAGATTGGTGATGTTTCCTTATCAAAGTACTATGGATCGAATGGAGAAGAGTTGTAATAAAAAATGAAGTTTTTACGTTGGCCATGGTGGCAGAACGTAAAAATTTGTTCTGTGAGACCCCCGGGTAACGCAAAAGCAAATCTGGAGCGATAGGATGATAGGGATGATGCCACCTGTGTACTTCAGATACCATTTTTTGACGTAGTTAAAATGCAGGCAAACAATTGTAACGAGTACAGAAGGTAATAAACTTAAAGCAGGATTAGATCCTAGAAACGAAAATCGAAATTTTCAGGCTTGTTACCCTTTGGATGATTGAAACCAAATTACTTTAGAAATAAATACAGTACCTTAGCTGTTACAACCTGAAAATATGGATGTTGGAATCGCATATATCCTCTTAAAAACTGTGCCGTCAGAAACAGCTACAGACGTACCCTGATGCTGTTTAGTAAATAAAATCCCTAATCCGAGGTTAAGCAGTAGACACAGTGTGCGGTGCACAGCTCTGTTTATAACTGTGGCTCAGCATAATCGAGGGTCGAACGGTACATGTCTACATTCATGCCCTGCTATTAAACAAGCTGCAAAAAGTAGTTGTCACCTTGATCCTTCAATCTAATTATCCAAGCATTGCCACATAATGCGAAGTTTTAAATAAAAAACATGTTGTAATAAAATAGAATAGTAATAATAATAATAATAATAAGGATAATACGCTACTGAATAACTGATGCACACGACAGTAAATAGTTCAAACTGAATGACTTCTACTTTATGGGAATTTATGAAATCGTTAAAGCGGTCCTGCAATATTTCACTTACGAATGAAAATAAAATAGTAACACTAATCAAATGCAGTACAGTTCTTTAATATGTAATTAGAATGGTAGCTAATACTCCACATACTATTTCAGCATTAATGATACTAAACAAAAAGTTCCATTCTGTTAAACTAAACACAAAATATTCGCCAGCAAATATATACATAAGGCCGACTACCGGATCAAAATATTAAAATTGGTGAAATCACATTCCTGAACTCAATCCAGTACATCTTCCAAACTACAAACTAAACGAGTTTATGTTAAACACTGCCCATCATCTAGTACTCATGACTTGTTAAATATCCAGCCAGTTCTCAGAGTTTCTAGTCTCAGTTGAGTTGGAGTTTTTCTAAATACAAATGAAAATTAAAAGTGTTACTGCAGTCATTCGCTACCGCCCAAAATCTACCAATTTTACAAGCGTGAAACAATACTATGAGCTCACCAACACGCAACCTCAATATGGATTCATAGAGACTGACTGTCAGATGCAGAAAGTTCAGAAGCGGCCGCTCGCTCACGCTTTTAAGCCCTCAATTTCCCCTCCAAAACTCGCAAGTTACTTAAAATATGGAAAATGGACCACAATTCAAAACACATTATATATGTTAAATGAAAGATCTTTCACTCCCAGTCAACTTCAGGCTATACACATCAATCTATATCTAAAAGTTTAAGCATTATCAAGTAAAATATGAATTTTGTGGATGCACACTTATGATGAATACAAAGAAAAGGTTTTTTAAAATACGCAAAACAAAAAGTTGGCCTGCTCAATGGATGCCTCTTTTTACGCTTTATTCAATGGTGGTATCAAATCTCAAATGCTTATTACCACTCTTGAATGAGAAGTGTCGTTAATGTAGGCTGAAATAACATTTAATTAAATAAACTATGAATTAAGTAATGATACAGACACATGTCACATGGTTAAGTAGGGAGAGGTATAAGGAATGTCATGCATGCTGCATTCATTTGCCATGAAGCTGTGGAGAATACAATGATCTAACAGAATTACATAATTAGACAGATATGAAATATGTAATAACTCTAAAAATTAAAAATATAGGACTATCTGGTTTTCCGTGATGATAGCTATTGTTCTAAGCTACCATCCAGTATCTTGTTCATCAAGGTCACATGGAGCGTTCAAGAGTTAATAGTCTTTGATGATTTGTTGTAAGCTTGTTCACTTAATGTGATCACCTAACTTCTGTAGTTCAGATGAATCTAATACCACTTGAGAGCGTCGCCAAGCTGATTTTGATTTTTCAAGCGAAAATTATTTTAAAAAAATACTTACATTCTAAATGAGACATGAACTACTGTCATGTGTAGAAACACTATTAACAGAAAATTAAAGTGCACAGAAAATTGATTTTTCTAAAATAAAAGGCCGTACAGCAGGAAAGAAATGAAGAAAAACATTTAAGTAACACACAAATTTGGCCAGCAAGCAAATACATTTCAAAGGAGTTTTTATTTTAATGAGGGTTTTCATTTTCAAGTACTTCTTTCAAGTTAACTTTTGGTTTCTGTTTAGGCTTGCAGTACAGCATTGGACGTAATACTGGACGAATTGTAATACTGTTTTGAATTTTTTTATTTGGAAAGTAAGAAGGCAGTAATAGAAATTAAATCCAAATTTTCATCATGAAAATCGACGCTTTTTCTATATAACAGAGGAGATGCTTGGTGTTTAACGTCCCGTTGATGATGAAGGCAGTAGGCATGGAACACAATGTCGGATTGAGTGAAAACTGGGAGGGAAATGGGGCGTATCATTTTAAGGCAACCATCGCCGGATTCACATTGCCTGATTTAGGGCAGTTACGGAAAATCTAACTCTGGATAACCAGACTAGGATTTGGACCGCAGTCCTCCTGAATATTAGTCCAGCATCTTAAGACTGAGCAACGTCGCGTGGTGAACGAACGAGATGAGAGAAATATCAGGCGTGCTGGAGGGGAGAGCACAACCCAAGTACGCGTCCAGGGGCTTCCACGACTGGAGTTAACCACTGTAGGTTACTGGGAAAATGTAACGTCTCTACAAAGGAGACTGCTTACGAAATACTCGTGTGACCTTTGCTAGAATACGACTCAAGTGTGTGGGACTCCTACCAAAACCAGACTAACGAGGGATACTGAACGTACATAAAGCAAGGTAGCGTTTCAAGTCAGGTATCTAGGAACATATAGCAACGCCTACGTATAGTTCCTGCAGGGATTGGGAGGACAAGATGAGACTAGGTAAAGTGCGCACCTGTGCTCCACATGCGAATGTAACGGGAAGAAGCTCAAATAACTGGTACTACAGGCACTATCTTGTGCAATGCACTTCACAGTGGTTTGTTGAGTATGTAGATATTGATGTAGACTTAGACTTTAGGAGTTCTTTGCCTTCAGCTCGTTGCAGTGATCTTTCTCTTCTAAAATCACAAGAGAAGAAGATGTACCTGAATAGTAACAGGAGACACAAGGGAGTCGATGAACAGCAAGTGGTTGAAATTCTAGACGACAATAAAAAAAGCAGGTATCATGAAAAGGATTAGAAAAGTTACAATGGAATGAAACGGAGTAGAAATACTTTGGTGCAGTAAGCAATGAGCTAAGTTAAGGTGTCACTGTGGTGTCACCGCCAGACACCACACTTGCTAGGTGGTAGCCTTTAAATCTGCCGCGGTCCGTTAGTATACGTCGGACCCGCGTGTCGCCACTATCAGTGATTGCAGACCGAGCGCCGCCACACGGCAGGTCTACTCTAGAGAGACTCACTAGCACTCGTCTCAGTTGGACATCCGACTTTGTTAGCGATGGTTCACTGCCTACATATGCTCTCATTTGCAGAGACGACAGTTTAGCATAGCCTTCAGCTATGTCATCTTCTGAACAGATAATATTGTGACTCATGTATCGTCAAGAGCGACGTTCATCATTAATGGATTAAGTATCAAACTAATTACGTCCGCTTTCTGAATTCTAATTCCTTGTCATGTTCCAGACCTCACGTCGGTATAGTTCTTCCCTCCTCACACCAGCCTGCGTGAGCTAAAACGCATGCATTTCGGCCTCCATTCGTAACACGCTGTTGGCTCTTCTGCCAGCTTAACAGTTACCAGAAGTTCACGACGTTGGTTTTTTGTTGCTAGGTGGGGTCGCTTCAGAGATATGAGGGTCAATTTTTTTTAAAATGGGATGCTATAAATTGGTACTCATTTTCTGATAGCAGCTATCGAGACGAGTCCAATGATGTGTTATGGTAAGGTCTTTGAAGGTCAACGGAGGTCACAAAGGTGGCATGAATGTCAATTTACAGTTGGTGTTCGAATTGACGACCACTGGTATCAATGCACTGCTGCAATATTCTTATCGTGGATTGAATGGTATTTCTTTATCATATCAGCACTCATCGAAGCACATGCTCTGACAATTCTCTCTCGTATATCTTCAGGTGTAGTTGGAACATCTTTATAGAGAATGTCTTTTACGAATCCCCACAAGAAAAAAACCAGAGGCGTCAAGTCCGGCCAATAAAACGATTTGGGAATGGTCTCTGCAACTCATTTCTAACTATCAGCGATAAATTACCGGACACCCATCGTGTTGATACCACATTCTGCTCCTTGTTCCTGAAGGTATTTCTTCCAATAACAGACCCACTATTTCTTGCAGGAATGTGGTGTACTTCCTACCATTAAGATTTCCTTCGATGAAATAGGGGCCTGTAATTCTGTCCTCCAGAATCCCACTCCATACATTCACCAACCACAGGTTTTGGTGTGCAACTTGCTGCAGCCAATACGTATTTTCAGTTGCCCAATAATGCATGTTATGCAAATTAATATTTACGTGGTTCATGAATGCAGCCTCGTTAGTAAATAAAATCACATTAATAAATGTGTCATCCCTCTGAACCTGAAGTTGAGCCCATCGGCAGAATTCAATGCGATGCATACAATCCTTACCAGTTAATTCTTGGTTTGAGACTGACATGGTAAGGATGATATTTGAGGATGCAGAACACGAACAACACTATAATGGCTCATGCCAGATTCCCTTGCGATTTGAAGCGAACTAACACTAGGATCTCGAGCGACAGTGGCAAGAGTACCAATTTCCGTTTCCTCGTTAGTAACTTTCCGTTACAGGATATGTTTCTGATGCGTTAAACATCCAGTTGTTCTCAATTTATCATGTACGTAATTAAATGTACGACGTGTAGGGTGAGTATGTTGAGGATACCTTTCAGCGTACAAGTCTCTAGCTCTCACTGAATATCGTTGGCATTCTCCGTAAATGAGAAGGAATACATCATTCACATTAGCTTGATTCGACGATACTATTCTTACCGTTCCTATTAGTGTTATATTCCGAAACCGTCGAACAGTGTTTACATATCAATGGAACGTTAGATGGATACGCCGTATTCGGCGAATATTTACTATTTGCACGATATACGAGAGAGAATTGTCAGAGCATGTGCTTCGATAAGTGCCGAAGTGATAAGGAATACCACGCAATCCACGATAAGAAGATTGCAGCACTGCATTGATACCAGTGGTCATCACTTTGAACACCTTCTGTAAACGGAGGTTCATGCCACCTTTTTTACCTTCGTTGACCTTCAAAGACATTACTGTTACAAATCACTGGATTCGTCTCGATAGCCGCTATCAGAAATTGAGTACCGAACTACAGCATCCCATAAAAAAAAGTCGACCTACATATCTCAGACGCGACCCCACCTATCAACAAAAAACCAACGTCATATTACGGCCCCCGTTGTCCCATGCAACATTTGTCCCACAAACTTTTCAGCTACTGTCATACTTTCGGAGTTATTCTAGGTGACAATAGTTAGTGACTAACCCTGTATAATAAAGAAGCCACTCATTAGTGTAAGACAGGAAACTGTAGGTACAGCAAAAGCAGAGGCTAAGAAACTGTGGATGATTCAGGAAATGCTGAATCTTAGAGTTGGTAGAAGAAATTACAAAATCGTAAGGGTACAGTAGGAAAGTACGGTATAGGTTGTTTATGAATGAAACTGATAGGAAATGTCGAAACAGGCTGACTCAGAATAAATGAAAGAAACATGTAAGGACATGGAGAAAGACATGGTTGTAGGAAAAATTGGGATTATGTGCATGAAGAATGTGAAGAAATAAAATGTAACGGTGCTGATCTACAAGATGGAAAAACCTCTATCAAATGCAGAAGATATGGCACACAGATGGCAGTATATCAAAAGCCTGTATGGGGGAAAGAAACAGTGTGATCCTACTGAGAAGGCTAATGTGGAAGAAATGGATGTTCCGATGATTACATTACATCAATACTTCTTCCATAGATCATGAATACGTTTTATATGATGTGTAAATGTGTCAGTTTAACTATTTTTACAATTAATACTTTATAGCTAAAAACTCATCTACAGAGTGGAATGAGTTATCATTCACAAATTCTTTTAGTTAGTTATTAAATGTTGGTTGGCTACCTGTCAGATTTTTAATGCTATTTGGTAAATTACCAAAGACTTTTTTAACAGCATAATTCACTCCTTTCAGAGCCAAACTCATATTTAAACCAGAATAGTGAAGATCATCTATTCTTCTAGCGTTGTAGCTACGCACTTTGCTATTATTTTTGAATTGGGATGGGTTATAAATAACAAATTTCATAAGCGAATGTATGTGTTGTGAAGGTATTGTGAATATCCCTAGTTCCCTAAATATATGGTGATCTTGGATGGGCTCCAGCTATTATTCCAATTACATGTTTTCGTACAATGAATACTATTTCTCTTAATGATGAATTACCCCAAAGTATGATGCCATATGAAAGCAGTGAATGAAAGTAGACATAGTAGGCTAATTTACTGATTTGTTTATCACCATAATTTGCTGTAACCCTTACAGCACAAATAGCTGAACTCAAACGTTTCAGCACATGATCAGTGTTGTTTCTTCCAATTCAATTTCTCATCAATGCACACACCCAAAAATTTTGAATATTCTGCCTTAGCAACAGACTTCTGTTCAAAGTCTATATTTATCAATGTCATTTGCAACACAGAACTGTATATATTGTGTTTTCTCAAAAATTAGTGACAATCCATTTGCGTTCAGACTCTGAGATAGCGTTGAGTGATCTGAAATCAAACAATTCAATGTTATATCATCAGGGTTAATGAAATATGTTGAATGTTTAGGAACTAGAAGGTTGTTTCTGATGGTATCAGAAATGTATTATGAAAAGGGTGAATTACTAACAGATTTCCAGAAGATCAATATCATCACACTACCTGCGAAGATAGGTGTCGATAAATGTGAAATCTACTGGACTAATAATCTCACAAAGCACGCTTTCTAACTACTGACCAGAATGATGCATAAATGAACAGAAAGAAAAATTGAAGATATACTGGGCAATGAACAGTTTGGTTTCAGGTAAGCTGTAAGTTACTGAAAAGTTTGTCGTATAATAGTCGGAAAAAGAGATGCCGTTTGCTAGAAGTATATGTGCTGGAGTTAATGACTACCCATAATACTTTTGTGGGAACTCGGAACATTTATGAGAACTTTAATGTTTTCCCGACGCACTAAGAAGCCGATGGCAATTCGGCAATAAAGTCAGAAGTATATAAATTTTTATGCTTGTATTTCGACTCATACTTTCCGGTCACATTCTGGAACCGAAGACTATATCTATAGCAACAACAGTGCCATTTTGAACCGCTGTTTAATATTCATATTGTGCAAGGGACGCAAGACACTGCCTCCACAGCCAAATCTCACCGATCAACTTTGTTCATTTCTTGTGCCGCGTGACTTGGGCAAGTCATTTGGACAAAAAATCTTGTTTACCACTAAAACACTACCAGCAGAATTGCGTGTACAGCCATACAGGAACACATTCCTCGTGCTTGAAAAAACTCCTACAGGTCATGCTCTACCTAATTCCATAAGCTTCTCTCATAACTTTTATCACTCCTATTAAAAGTTTTTATCAGTTCTCTATCCATTTGTCGAGAATACGGTTCCATAAGGAAGTAAAATTTGGTTCTATGAAAAGGCAACAACGTTTACCTGCTCGTCAGCTGAATGAGACATAAAGGTGCCTGAGTGAAACATGTTTAACTTAAGTTCTCAATCATCCAATGTAAAACTGCCTAGGAATTTGTATATTAGTTTTTGCTAATTTTCCGCCCATCAATCGGTGACTTGAGGCGTCTAATTCGCTGAATGAAAATGGATATTTGCTCTTGTGCTTCTATCTTTCTACTGCTCGACACATCAATCTGATAATGCATTTACCAGTATAGCACTGCGTTAATCTATGAGCTTAATGTTTAGGGCAAGGGAAGCATGACTAGAAATGCCCAATATGAACACTTCTGAAGAAATTTTATTATGTGTAAGTTTCAAATTGTGAGTTGTGTTCAGAGCACTTAGTCACCGTATGAAGTTCGAATAAGAAACACTTATTCAGATTAATAGTTTTTTAATTAAACCCTTATATGGTAAATCATACACGTTTGAATACACTACAACATTTACGAACGATGTGAAAACAGATACGTATTCGGTTTGTTCCGTTATGACCGGCACAACCGCGCCCCCGCACTGTGGCGACATCTGTGCCGCCGGCGGGAACTAAAACTAAGCCGAAGCTTCACCAATATTGTGTGTGTCGCACGTCTGTTGTCAAAATTATATCCGAAACGAGGACAGTTAAAAAACTTCCTAAAGAATAACGGAACAAATGCTTTTCTTAGTAAACTTGACATACTCCTACCTCATTCGGTCGCCTCCTTAGCTCAGTGGTAGAGCACTGGTCTCGTAAACCAGGGGTCGTGAGTTCAAACCTCACAGGAGGCATAATTTTTTTTTTATTTGGTAATTTGCCCACTACTCGTTTTACTCTACGAAACGAATACGTCTCTTGGTGTCCGTTGTGTTTGTGAGACGTTCTTGACGTTTAAAATAAACGGACGTCAAGATGGTATAGTTGAATGAAGACAGCAATGCTGAAATGATACGGGGCAGGTTTGTACGGTGATTACAGTGCTACTATGAAATATTGGTGCACTCTTCATTTCAGCACTACGATGAATGTTTAGGGCGTCACTACTGTCTAAACAATTTCTAAATTACATTACCAATTATTACATATTAAGCTATAAGTTATTTTGTTAAGTACGTTCACTGAAAATATGATAAACTAATCGGTCGGAGTTCAGGACAAATGACTTTTGCAATTGCCAACAAAACGTGGAACGGTGTTTTCAAACATGTAGATTTTTTTTCATATTTTGCTTCTAATAATGTTGGGTCCATATTACCACTTGAACGATGTACACTAACTTCTGTATCACAATGCATTTACTTTATTTGAAATGTTTCTGCATCCAGCCATCTCTGGAAGTTGTATGTATTGCGTTTAGCGACGGCTATGAGGAAAGTGTCTTGTTCAGCTTTGGCTACACCGTATTTTATCAGCCATTAAGGCGTGGGTACAGAAAACTTCAAATTCAAAATATACTGGAACAGTGAGAGAATGTCTATTTCCAGTCGTTGAACAAGTGGAAGCGTTTCTAAGTTTTTCACTGCCTTCTGAATTATCACCCATCCCCCCCCCCCCCCCCTCAAAAAAAAGCAATCTATCTTCACCAATTTGAAGAGAGGTTCAGCTTCAAAGAGCATTCACATTACTATATATCCAGATGTACTTTGTATCAGTGTCTCTTACTGATCGCTAAATTTAATGCAAGTATCACACATTGCTAGCTCCTTGACGATACACTTGCAGTAATTCCCCCAATTGCCTGATTTTGTATCGCTGTCATAAAACCCTGTTTCTGCGCACATATCTTCGTGTGTCAACCATTAGTTCGGTGCTTGCAAACTGACACAATCCCGGCTGTGGCTATTGGCATATTTAATATGTAGTTCTTTCCTTAGCAAACCCATCATTTTTGTGCCATTTGTCTCTGCCTAGGAAATGTTCCAGATTTTCTGTCAGTTTAACACTAGAACTGCCGAAACTAGTACTATACTTAGAACTGCCGATGTGGTCAAAGTGACCACTTTCTTTGTAAGTACATGCTGTGCTGTTTAATGTAAATATTAATGACCTTGACAACAATGTATCACTTTAATTACGTTTAATAACAGTATCATTGTATTTTACAACAACAATGGGAACATAAAATTACTAATATTAAAGAACATAGTTCACAATATTTATCTGCAACCATACTAATTGTATTGCAGTAGTTTTAAAATTAACAGAAATTAATCTTACTAGAGAAACTAAGTATCCATGAATATGTTAAGAGAAAGACCAATCATAAAATATGACCACGTATAGTACCTAATCCTACTTACAAGCATTACAAACTACTGTCTTCATTACTTTATATGTACACGGCCCACAAGCATATCTCTTACATTTAGTGCACACTTCATTTGTCTTGTTTCCGCATTTCCTCGTTTGGCATAGTTTTCTTACTTTCGCAGGAATTTCCGCTTCTTCTCTTTCTTCATCACCATCGTCCTTTTCTTTTCCATCCCTTGGCATCCTTTCTTGATTTCTCGTTTCCATATAGGCTCTATGTAATTCTTCTGCTGGATTTAGGATGAAATTCCTCCTACTTATTTTGATCCCTGTCACTAGCTTGAAAATGATCCATGCGTTGATGGCTGCTGAATCAAGGATATTGTGAAATACGTGTACAGGCCATCGACGAGTACGAGAGCGGACAGAATATTTCCTCGTCATCTAGTCCAAGACATCTACACCAAATTTTGTGCTATTGTATAAGCTCATTGTTTCGGGAAGGTGTTTCGAATTATTTTGTATTTCAATATCTGTGTGCATGGTGCTACACAGAAGAACATTTTTGTTCTTTTTCCCTTGGTAAACAGTCAGAGAACAGTCAAGAGAACAGACGTATAAAGAGGAGTTTTCATTTTTTTGTAGTGTTCGGAATTTCTTCTCTTGCACGGTTGATAGTGCCGACAAGACTACTTTTCTCTTTTTCCAGTCTCTCCCCAAGTGTGACCGTAGTGAAAAAATTATCAGTAGTCACATTTCGCCCCTTATTGCGATTTGGAGCAACCAACTTCATTACTACATGTTCTGGAAGTTCCCCATTAGGTGCCCTCTGTTCGTTTTTTCCTACATAAGGGAACCCATTAAAAAGATATTTTGTTTCTACATCCGCTAGAAGCCAGAATTTGATTCCGAATTTATCAGGCTCATTCGGCATATATTGCAAATACGGACACCTGGTTCTGCTGGGGAAAAGTTGTTCGTCCACAGTGACATTTGATCCAGGTATGTAATTAAACTGACAGTTTTCTATAAAATGGTTCCAAGTAGTTGATATAAGTGCAAATTTGTCACTTTTCAAACTTCCGATCATGTATTTTTTCATCAAAACGCAGATATTTCAAAATTTGTCGAAACCTGTTTCTGCTCATAGTGTCAGCGAAAAATGGGGCTCCCCACTTTTTCGACCACAACTCATCTACTTCAATACATCTGGCATCTAGTGCACCACGAACATATAATAAAGCAACAAATGCATCTAATTCATCTAAATCCAAACTCCAGGAATCATTTTCAAGAAGCCGTTGTGCCTCTGCTTCTGTGGATTTCTTTATGTGTTTCATCATTGACTGATCAACTAAAAGGCGCCAGGCACTCGAAATATTATCATTTGGGACGTGCCGCTTTGCGTGTGGAGTAGGTCTCCGTGTTTCTTTCAATATATTCAGTTGACCTATCCTACCTGGAATAGTAACACCGAAGTCTGCTACGGTCCACTCTGTGATCCCGTCCTTCCCCAGGAGTTTTAGCCAGGTTCTGGAAGTGAACCCTCACTTCGTTCTCCTCTTCTATGTCCATTCTGTATTGGTCCACTTACAGGAGATGCAGTTCCTTTTTAACCCAGGGTAGGTCCTTCTCTAGCATTGTTTATATTACTGCTTGGTCCTGGTTCAGCAACTGCGTGAGGAAAGAGACAATTAGAAAGCTACAACTCCTTACAAAGATAACATCCCACACAATGAAATAGCAGTAACAGAAGTAGTAGTAGAAGTGTCAGCTCTACTACAACAGTGATCATTATTCATATAGTAATAATAATAATAATAATAATAATAATAATAATAATAATATAAGTGAATGTAAATTACCTTCATCTTCAGTCTCGGAGCTGTCACTCTCCACATTAGCGACAGGTTGGTAATCTTCATCTGTAGAATCTTCCACAAGGTCCTCAACTTCAGGGATCATTTTCAGCATCCGATTCATACAAAAGGGTGACTTTCTTCATCCGAAAGTGGCTGTGCCCATGGTTTGTATCGCTGTGACACATGAGCCATGTCTGCTGCTCTGAGACCAGTACTCAAATAATCAGTCTTGTTTATGCGAAACCCAATAGCAAACAATAAATGAAATATTGCATTGTTGAGCTTTTAAATTCAAACAATGCGGATAAACTTCAGTAACCAACATATTTAGTACATTGTTGACGAGTGCTAAGAATAAATCCGGGGAGTGACGCACAACAATCTTTAAATAATCTGTTTTCAAATATACATGTAATGTGGTCAAAGTGACCACTCGGCGGTTTTAAGTATAAGTGGCCATTCAAAGAAAAATAATGAATATAAAATAAATATTGGAATATTTATATGATCTACATAAACATTTAGGAAAAGTCATTAACTCACAACAGCATAGATTAGAAATTGACCCAATAATAACATGTTAAAACATAAAAAGTGGTCAAATCGACCACTCGGCGGTCCTAGTGTCAAATGGTGTACGAGTTATGTCTGCAGCTCCTATTGCCTTATGTAGCGGCGAACTGCTGTTACGAAAATACTGCTTCCAATTCCTAAGTTGCTTCTCAAGTAGGTGCACAGTATCTGCTGGATCTGGATCCCATTTTTCACTCACGAAGGTCAGTCTTCCTACAGCTGATACAGGATGGTGGAGTATTCCTCTGTCGATGCTCATGAGGTGACGGCGGGAGCGCCTGCGACAAAGTTCCATTAGCTCCATTCGTAATGAGAACATAATGGTTACTTGTAGAAGATTCAGATCAAGCTCTTGATGTTATTACGAGCTTAATTCATCTGCCTACATACGTTGCTCCGACTGTCCCTAAACAATGATGGCTCGTCCCCACAATGACCAACTTCTAGTCGTGCATTAGAGACAGACACACACACACACACACACACACACACACACACACATACACACTAATCGTAGCTACTGCTGGAGTACCGAGCGCGTGCACTCTGACGTAAAACGATATGTGTGTGAACTTTTTCTCATAGCACCATGACATACTTTGGGAGCGATACCTCGGAGCATTGTTAGTCGCGTGTTACAGACGAACAAACAGACGCACTTGACTAGACAACAGTGTAACGTATCATTCCCTTGTGAGCGACAATGATGGACATTGCTGCATTTTATCTAACATAAGACTGAATGGAGAAATATTGTCTGCATTGCAGGAGTACGTAATCTATATGTCGCACAATTAGGACAAAAGCGTCGCTTCACAATCAGTGTTTACAAAGGTGTGTACCTAATTAGCACTACTATGTAATGACAATAAAAAGACAGAAGAATGGAAACGTTCCTTTACTTTCCAAGCAGTAAGGAAGTCACGCTAGCTTTATTGACTCGATAAGCGGAATGGAACCGGAATCTATAGACAAGAGGAAGTGATGTGAGCGCCTCACGCAAGCATCCGACTCCAGAAAGGAGTGTTCCCCCCAGAGTGAGTAAAGTCAAATTTGGGTGTCGACCGAGTTGGGAAGTTTTTCGATGTCAGTTTGCATACATATGGTCTCATTATATGACAGTCGATACTGTCGTCATTAACTGAGGGTACTCTAACCACAAAAATTAAACTAATCCCACATAGTAGAGGCACCAGCACTCATGAATAGTGCGTGACACCGTTAGAGTTGCACACGAATCGCCTTATAAAAGAAATGATTCCAAAGCCATCATTCAACTGACAGTTTGATAAACTGAAGGGAAGTCTCTTTGTCCCAAAGTTGGCATCAATGGAAGACTGGAAAAAAAATAAGCTGACACTGAATTCGCGATTGCAGACTGGAACTCAGGCTACAGACAGACGATAAGTATAAAATCTCCAGGAACTTGTTTAAGACTTCAGTGCCAATGAATAGTGCTTAACAGATCCGCTGTTTGTGTCTATACAGAATACATCAAAACCACAGCTGAATTGAAGAAACATCATTAGAGTTTGATATGAAGTTTAGAAAGAAATATGTCAGTGTAACCACTTAGTTGGACAAAAGCCGTTTCATCTCAAATTTCCCTCTATTTAGTCCACGTAATAAACCCCGTATTTCAGGGAAGGAACAATTTATTCACTCTTTCTCATCTCCGAAGACTAATGAATACAAACAGGTCAAACACTGAGCCTTAACTCTATATACATTAAAGACGTGACTTAAACGTACCAATTCGTAACGGCTAAAATAATAGGTCACTAGAACCAGCAGAATAATCGTATTTGTGAGAAGTGTTTAGAACAGAAACTAACGCACTAACAACATATGGGCAACTGAAGATTGCCGTAAGGTACATGTCAAGTTAATATTGGAAACTAAAGAAAAGCGACTGAGTGCGAAAGGTGTGAGTTTTGTAACATCCCTGGACAGTGGTAAACGTCACATAAACTTCACTGTAGTAAGAACAAATACAATATAGTAAATGAAAAAAAAAACTGAAGCACCCAGAAGACATGGTCTGATGTCAACAGAACATTTACACGTGCACACAATCGGCGGGAATATCAATCATTAGAGCTGCGATTTCCTGTGACTAGTAGGGCAGTCAACAGAGTGCCTTAGTGTTATTCGTGTTTAGTGTTGTTGCCAGGTGCGGTAGGCTATATACACTTTGTGATCAATAGTATCCGGACACCCCCAAATACATATTTTCTCATAATAGGTGCATGGTACTGTCGCTCGCTGCCAAGTACTCCATATCAGCGACCTCAGTAGTCATTAGACATCGTGAGGGAGCAGAATGGGATGATTGGGTGTCACTTGTGTCATACGACTGTACGCGCGATTTCCACACTCCTACACATCCCTAGGTCCACTATTTCCGATGTGATAGTAAAGTGAAAACGTGAGAGGGCACGTACTGAACATAAGCGTACAGGCCGACCTCGTCTGTTGACTGACGGAGACCGCCGACAGTTGAAGAGGGTCGTAATGTGTAATAGGCAGACATCTATTCCGGCCCATCACACAGGAATTCCAAACTGGATCAGGATCCACTGCAAGTGCTATGACAGTTAGGCGGGAGGTCAGAAAACTTGGATTTCATGGTCGAACGGCTGCTCATAAGCCACACATCCCGCCGGTAAATGTAAGACGACGCCTCGGTTGGTGTAAGGAGCGTAAACGCTGAGCAATTGAACACTGAAAAAACGTTGTGTGGAGTGACGAACCACTGTGGTGATCCGACGGCAGGGTGTGGGTATGGCGAATGCCAGCGTGTGTACTGCCAACAGTAAATTTCGGAGGCGGTGGTGTTATGGTGTGGTCGGGTTTTGCATGGAGACGACTTGCACTCCTTGTTGTTTTGCGTGGCACTATCACAGCACAGGCCTACATTGATGTTTTAAGCAGCTTCTTGCTTCCCACTGCTGAAGAGCAATTCGGGGGATGAAGATTGCACCTTTCATCACGATCGAGCACCTGTTCATAATTCACTGCCTGTGGCGGAGTGGTTACACGACAATAAGATGCCTGTAATGGCCTAGCCTGCACAGAGTCGTGACACGAATCGTATAGAACACTTTTGGGATGTTTTGGAAAGCCGATTTCGTGCCAGGCCTCACCGACCGACATCAATACCTCTCCTCAGTGCAGCACTCCGTGGAGAATGGGCTGCCATTCCCCAAGAAACCTTCTAGCACCTGATTGAGCGTTTGCCTGCAAGAGTGGAAGCGGTCATCAAGGCAAAGGGTGGGCCAACGCCATATTGAATTCCAGCAATTCAGCCAGGTGTCCGGATGCTTATAATCACATAGTGTACGAGGCGTGAACAAAGTCAGATGTTGAGTGATAACTATGAGGGACACGAAGATGCGGCGTACACGTACTCGTGTCAAACCGCATTATCAGCACCTGAAAGGATTTGAAAGGGGCTTCATTGTGGGTATACATTTGGCCGGCTGGTCGAATCGTGCAATAAACAGATTTGTGAGGCTTTTGGACGTGACAGCGATCCGACACTGGACTGCGTGGAAACGTGAGAGCGGACATACACGTCGTGAAGGATCCGGTCGACCACGTCAGAGGACCACAAGGGAGGATCGCAGTACTGTGCACCGAGCACATCGTAGCCCCTTCAGATCCGCAGCTGCCAACCCAGAGCGAGTAATGGACTCCCTGCAACATTCACTGGCCGCGGATTAACAGCAGCCGGACTACGGAATTACCGGCCGGTGCGTAGGCTGCCGTTAACACCACAGAACAATCGGCTACTTTTCGAGTGGTGATGCCACTTTTGAGCCATGGACTGCTGATGAAGGGTATCGCATTGTGTTCAGTGATGAGTCGCGGTTCTCGACCAGCCTGTATGACCGAAGAGTACAGTGGTGACTTGGGGAGAGGTCTCATTCTTTTAATGTTTTGGAGAGGCGCAGTAGCCTTACGCCTACTGTTTAGGACGTGGTGAGATATCGGGCGTGACTCCAGCTCATCGCCAGTAGTGTCTGAAGGGACTCTCACGGCGCAACGGAACGCCCCGGACATCCCGCGTCCTCGAATGTTATTTCTCATACGATAGCGTCTTGTGCTATTTTTCAACAGAACAATGCTTCACTACACACGGGACGTGTGTCTGTTATGTGTCTGCGCGATGTTCAGGTACTCCTCACATCTCTCCACGACGGAATACGCGTGGGCCCAGCTTAGACGAAAACTCCGTCCCAGTTGCAGTGTCCAGAAAACAGAGGGCATGTTAAAACAACCGTGCGCTAGCTTGCGTCGGGAGAGAATGAAATGGCTTTATGGTAACCTTCCCAAACGAAGTAGCGCATGCATCCAGACCGGAGGGGTGCGACGTTATAGTTATAAGTGGGCTCATACTGCCGAGTTCTTCATAAATGTGACAAAATTTTCTAATCTCACTGCAATAATATCGAATGAGGCCAGAATGAGATTTTCACTCTGCAGCGGAGTGTGCGCTGATATGAAACTTCCTGGCAGATTAAAACTGTGTGCCGGACCGAGACTCGCACTCGGGCCCTTTGCATTTTGCAGTCTAGTGCTCTACCAACTGAGCTTAATATCGAATGACATCACATAAACAACCCCAACACTTCGCCTTAAGATGACAAGTAGGAAACTTGTCGAAACGTTGCCGCCGCAGAACGACGTATTCACCCTCTCAAATGTCAAGTTTCATTTGCATCGCATGCATTATCTTGAAACATTTTACATGTTGTTTCAAAATGAATATACGGGTTTTAAAACTCTATAGCATTTGCTACATTCAACTTAAAATTATAAAAAATACACAAAATGAAAGAGCACCTCAGACAGTTTTCCTAGCAAGTGTTCAACGTGACCACCATCTGTCGCTCATCGAGTCGACAGGCGAGTTCTCTCCATACCTTGATCAGTGTGCCTGCAGAAATTGTTACAACAATGCTGTTTCTAAGGTCGCGTGGATCAGCTAGTAGCGGACACATATACACTTATACACATGGTTCTTCATTAAGTCCCAAAGGGAAAAGTCGCATGGCGTAAGATCGTATGCGAAAATGGTGGTCATGCAAAACAAGTTCTGTCATCCGGCCACTTGGGGCCAATCAAGCGGTCGGCTACAACGTCGTTTAACCAATCGCGTACTGAGGTATGCCAGTGAGACGGCGCACCATTTAGCTGCCGAGTAAAGTTCTACTGAAGCTTCTTCCAACTGAGGAGAGAGCCATGGTTCTGCCGTGTAAAGATAAGAAACACTAGTTAAGAGTTGCTTCACCGAAAAAGAAAGGCCCACAAACTCTCTGCCTGGATATGGCACCAAAAAACATTCAATTTAGGGGAGGCTCGTTGCAACTATACCATCTCGTGGGTATTTGCTGATCTGTAGATGCGCACATTATTTGTGTTCGCATTTTCACTTAGGTGAAATGTCGATTCATCACTGAGGACGACATGCTGAAAATTTTCATCGTCATGCAGCAACATTTCGTTTGCAATGTTGGCACGTAGATCATAGTCTCTAGGCTTTAGAGCTCTTAACAGCTGCAAACGATAAGGACGTAATTTTGTTTCCTTAAAAGTCTCTGCACAGACGTCACTGGAACTACTAATTGATTATTAGCCTTCCGAACTGATTTCTTGGGGCTAAACGTGAAAGACTCTCACTATGTCAACACGTTCTTCAGTCAATCTTTGTCGTTCCGCGCTTTTCCCTTGGCGCGCAGGTGTACACACAAAACTGTTTTAGTTGCTTTTGGTGTGTTATTTATAATTGCAAGCTGAATGTAATAAATGCTACAAAGCCTTAAAACCTGTATATTAATTTCGAAACAACCTGTACTTTGGAAACTAGGTCCTCATACAGTCTCTAGCACCCCAATGTACATGCTACACTTCCCTCTAGTGTTCAGCCAAGCAATGCATGATTTACTGCCACCTAAGTGCAGAAGGCTGCCCAAATCATAACACTTCCACCACAAAAATTTCTACTCATTCTTACCTGCTGTTATGTTCTCAGATTAACAATATTGAAATCCATCCGGACCATTTAAATTAAACTTCTTCGTATCACTGAAGATTGCTTTATCCCATTTTAAAGTGAATGACATACGTTTCTCAACAAACTCCAGTCTAGCCTGTTTATATTTGGGTGTTAGAACAAGGTTCTGCAGTCGTCTCTCAAAAGCAAGATGTTTTAACATTTAACAAAATTTGTCGTACACGTCTGGAAGTTACTGGCACCTGTAAATCAGCAACAAGTTGAGAAGAATAACAATTTGCGGCCCTTGCTCTGCGCAAAAATAACCGTTTCGATGCCTCAGATAATCTTCTACATTGCGCATTGTTCTGTCCATATCGTGCGCCCAGTCCAGTGAAATTATCCATCACTGAACTTGAACGGTTCAACTTCTTGACAGTTAGTGAGTCCCATTTCCTTGTACGCACCGATTTTTGCTTTTTCATCACGGGATAACTGTTTGCCTCGTGGCGCTGTCACAATCGTGGTTTACTTTATCACTAATGGGTTCCGTTTGCCATCTGCAGTAAAAGCACGTTCGCACACAGGTAACACCGCGCAGAACCCACTGTCTTTATACCAAGTACCCCTTCTCCCGCCTGAATTGTTGATGTCTTGTTATATACTGTACTACTGATTTCAAATGCAGTACCATTCGACAGAATTTGCAGGTTTACCGGATCTGTACTATTGCATGTACGCACACACTAACACTGGACAGAGCTGACTGTCTTTATAACATGTGCCACCTTCTCCCGCCTGAACTGTTGATGTCTTGTTATATTCCACGGGACTGGAAGAAGGCCCTATAAAAAGGGTAGAAAATCGGATGCACATAATTACCGGCCAATTTCACTGACATCGATTTGTTGTAGAATCATGGGACGTATTTTGTGTTCAGACATAATGACCTTTCTAGACTCTGAGAAGCTCATCTGCAGAAACCAGCACGGTTTTAGGAAACAGCGGTCATGTGAGACACAGCTGGCCCTCTTTGTGCATGATATACAACAGGCTCTAGATACCGGCTCGACTTTCGAAAGGCGTTCGACTCAGTTCTGCACTGTCGCTTGCTCAAAAAAGTGCTATCCGATGACATATACGATTGGATAGAAAGTTTTCTAACAGACAGAGAGCAGTATGTCGCCCTGAATGGGGATACTTCAACAGAAACAAGCGTAACTTCAGGTGTGCCCCACGTCAGCGTAATAGATCCGCTGCTTTTTACGATTGACATAAACGATATGGTTGATGGTATTGACAGTGGCATTAGACAGCTTACCGATGATGCTGTCGTCTACAGGAAAGTAGTATCACACGAAAGTTGTGAACAAATCAAAGAGTATTTGCAGAAAATAAATGCGTGGTGTAATGACTGGCAGTTACCTCTCAATATTAGTAAGTGTAACGTACTGCGTATAACAAGGCGAAAATCCTCATTAATGTACGAGTACTAAATAAATGCCCAGTCTCTGGAAGCGGTAACATCCGTCAAGTATTTGGGTATGACTATTCGAAGTGATCTCAAATGGAATGATCAGATTACACAAGTAACGGGAAGGCGAACTCTAGATTGCGGTTTATTGGTAGAATCCTGAAGCGATGCAGTCCTTCAACAAAGGAAATTGTTTATAATACGTCAGTTCGTCCAGTCTTAGAGTATTCTTCGTCTGTATGGGACCCTTACCAGTTGGGTCTAATTCAAGAGATTGAGAAGGCCCAAAAAAGAACGGCAACATTTGTGACTGGTACATTTAGCCATCGCTAGAGCGTTACAAATCTCATAGAAAGTTTGAAGTGGGACGCACTTGCAGATAGACGGAGCGCTAGACGGAAGGGGCTGCTCACTAAATTCCGAAATCCGATCTTCGCCGAGGCTGTAGAGTATATACACTCCTGGAAATGGAAAAAAGAACACATTGACACCGGTGTGTCAGACCCACCATACTTGCTCCGGACACTGCGAGAGGGCTGTACAAGCAATGATGACACGCACGGCACAGCGGACACACCAGGAACCGCGGTGTTGGCCGTCGAATGGCGCTAGCTGCGCAGCATTTGTGCACCGCAGCCGTCAGTGTCAGCCAGTTTGCCGTGGCATACGGAGCTCCATCGCAGTCTTTAACACTGGTAGCATGCCGCGACAGCGTGGACGTGAACCGTATGTGCAGTTGACGGACTTTGAGCGAGGGCGTATAGTGGGCATGCGGGAGGCCGGGTGGACGTACCGCCGAATTGCTCAACACGTGGGGCATGAGGTCTCCACAGTACATCGATGTTGTCGCCAGTGGTCGGCGGAAGGTGCACGTGCCCGTCGACCTGGGACCGGACCGCAGCGACGCACGGATGCACGCCAAGACCGTAGGATCCTACGCAGTGCCGTAGGGAACCTCACCGCCACTTCCCAGCAAATTAGGCACACTGTTGCTCCTGGGATATCGGCGAGGACCATTCGCAACCGTCTCCATGAAGCTGGGCTACGGTCCCGCACACCGTTAGGCCGTCTTCCGCTCACGCCCCAACATCGTGCAGCCCGCCTCCAGTGGTGTCGCGACAGGCGTGAATGGAGGGACGAATGGAGACGTGTCGTCTTCAGCGATGAGAGTCGCTTCTGCCTTGGTGCCAATGATGGTCGTATGCGTGTTTGGCGCCGTGCAGGTGAGCGCCACAATCAGGACTGCATACGACCGAGGCACACAGGGCCAACACCCGGCATCATGGTGTGGGGAGCGATCTCCTACACTGGCCGTACACCACTGGTGATCGTCGAGGGGACACTGAATAGTGCACGGTACATCCAAACCGTCATCGAACCCATCGTTCTACCATTCCTAGACCGGCAAGGGAACTTGCTGTTCCAACAGGACAATGCACGTCCGCATGTATCCCGTACCACCCAACGTGCTCTAGAAGGTGTAAGTCAACTACCCTGGCCAGCAAGATCTCCGGATCTGTCCGCCATTGAGCATGTTGGGGACTGGATGAAGCGTCGTCTCACGCGGTCTGCACGTCCAGCACGAACGCTGGTCCAACTGAGGCGCCAGGTGGAAATGGCATGGCAAGCCGTTCCACAGGACTACATCCAGCATCTCTACGATCGTCTCCATGGGAGAATAGCAGCCTGCATTGCTGCGAAAGGTGGATATACACTGTACTAGTGCCGACATTGTGCATGCTCTGTTGCCTGTGTCTATGTGCCTGTGGTTCTGTCAGTGTGATCATGTGATGTATCTGACCCCAGGAATGTGTCAATTCACGGTGAATTCACGGTGTTCTTATTTCAATTTCCAGGAGTGTATTATTACCACCAACTTTAAAATCGCGCAATGATCACCATTCAAAGATAAGGGAAATTAGAGCTCGTACTGAGGCGTTCAGGCAGTCGTTTTTCCCTCGCGCGATCGGCTAGTGCAACAGAGGAGGGGAAATATGACTTTCTCGCGAATTGTGCCCTCCGCCACACACAGCTTGGTGGCTAGCGGAGTATATATGTAGATGTAGATACTGTACTGCTGACTTCAAATGCGGTACCACTGGACAGCATTTTCCGGTATACTGGGTCTCTACTACCGCATCTACATTGTGCACTATTTCAAGCGGTAATGTTTATTTTCCTACATATACCCATGTCTTTATACTGACTTCCACTACTGTAGCTACCCTGAGACGTCCAAATACCCGCTGATTAAAGTAAATTGATCCACTTACCTTACAGAGACTGTTTTGGCAGCGCCCTCCAAGCGGTTCAAGGCTCTTTCTGTGTTCTGAGACTGCTGCACTCCACTTAAGGCACCACAACTTCACAGGCTGCAACAACGGAAATCTCTGCAGGTCCCTGTTCAAACACTTATACTTATTAGTCTACACCATAAGGATTTTGAGTAACGTATTTGACATTTATGCCTTCTTGAACTGTTGCACATAATATTTAATTACGGTTGATTAGACTGTTTCGATTGACAGCGTGTACTGAGTGGTGATTGTTGGGGACAACAATGGAAATATCTGAAAATTCATTTGTTCTCTTCATATCTCATAAGAGATGCCACGAGTAATGAGGGTAATGGACAAGGGACACTACATTAGAAGTGTGTAGATAAGTTGAGAATTTGGGTCTGACAGGAGGCGTGCTAGGGTAGTTCGTGCAGTTGCAATGACCATTGTGTCCAGATGGCTCAGTGGTCAGACCAACTGCCTAGTAAGCTGGAAACCTGGGTTCGAATCCCAGTCCAGCACAATGATTTCAACCAATGCCCGCTCGCAGCCAATGTCTGTAATTCCTTTGTTCTTACATCATGTTTCAACTTCGCTAAATCAGCTTCGGCAACTTTCTGAACACTGTAAAATACCTAAGTCTTTACCTATTACCGAGCGAGGTGGCGCAGTGGTTAGCACACTGGACTCGCATTCGGGAGGACGACAGTTCAATCCCGTCTCCGGCCATCCTGATTTAGGTTTTCCGTGATTTCCCTAAATCGCTTCAGGCAAATGCCGGGATGGTTCCTTTGAAAGGGCACGGCCGATTTCCTTCCCCATCCTTCCCTCACCCGAGCTTGCGCTCCGTCTCTAATGACCTCGTTGTCGACGGGACGTTAAACACTAATCTCCTCCTCCTCCTCTTTACCTATTATCTTCACAAAATTCTCAATGCGCTTTAGTTTTGTATGAGGCTGTGGGATGATACCTTTGTCATGGCTGACAACGACGCACGCTTTCTGTCTCTACTGTAATACTCGTAGATAAAAAAGCAGCACTCGGTATTCCTTGTACGCTTTCTCGTGAGGATAATTATTACGCATCAGCACAGAGTGTACTCACTGCCGTGTAAATTTTTAAAAAGCACCCAACATCGTTTCCTTCGTTTGTTTTGGGAGGCAAAGTATCCCGTCGGTAGTGACGTGGATCTTCTTGTATTGTGTAATAACAGTGCTTTCTAATTCGACAGAACATTTGCCATAAGACTTTGAACGTCTCTGCAGTCGCAAGTACTGACACTCACTGCAAAGAACTTTCGATGTACGCAATAATGGAGGTTCCAACTAGGGAGATGGGATAATTTACAGTGCTGTCCGAAAAATAACCAAAAACGATCAAAAAATTCCGATACATGGTGTTTGTTTAAAAATAAAATGATGACACAAGAAGGTAAAAATCATGTCGGAAATCTACACGTTGTTTGCTAGTGAAACTATTCAAAAATGGTTCAAATGGCTCTGAGCACTATGGGACTTAACACCTATGGTCATCAGTCCCCTAGAACTTAGAACTACTTAAACCCAACTAACCTAAGGACATCACACAACACCCAGCCATCACGAGGCAGAGAAAATCCCTGACCCCGCCGGGAATCGAACCCGGGAACCCGGGCGTGGGTGAAACTATTGAGATGTCAGAATAGTACATGTGAGTAACGGTTAGGTGTCACATTTGATCGCTTGTAGGCTTACGAGCAGCAATGCCGTAACACAGGCCTGAAAGTGGAAGCCAGAAATAACAAGCGTGGAACTGGAAGCCAGAAATGACATCCTTAGGAAGATGACAAGCAGTGCACGGGACTCTCAGTCACGTACTTTAAGAACAACGGTCTTATCAGTCTGCTACTCTGTGGAAATACACACGTGGCTTCTCTAGTACAGATATGGTCACACCAAATACTTCAAGGCTCCAAATGAAACACATTCATTTATTACTGGACGTCACTTAGCAAGTGTCCCTCCCCCATACATATGTCATGAGGCTGCTAGCAGCGTGGAAAGAAAAAACTTTGTCATCAAGCCGAGCCAGCCATCACGTTATTGTGTACTAACCGTCCAGAGACTGACGCCCCGAAAAAGCTTCATGAAAACTATAAGTAGGCTGTTTAGGTTTTTTTACTGGTAACGCCACGTAGCGCTCTGTATGAAAATCACTGGCTCTGCTGTGTGCGGTCTGTGGCTGGTTTACATTGTTGTTTGCTATTGAGCAGTTGGATGTTAACAGCACCTAGCATTGCGCAGTTGGAGGTGAGTCGCCAGCAGTGGCGGATGTGGGGAGTGAGATGGCGGAGCTTTGAGAGCGGATGATCTGGACAGAGACAGTAAATTTGTAAGACTGGATGTCATGAACTGATATATATATTATGACTTTTGAACACTATTAAGG
Organism: Schistocerca americana; assembly: GCF_021461395.2. Classification (NCBI taxonomy): domain Eukaryota; kingdom Metazoa; phylum Arthropoda; class Insecta; order Orthoptera; family Acrididae; genus Schistocerca; species Schistocerca americana. The sequence goes on from NC_060127.1 coordinate 204,138,714, forward strand.
TAAATACAGTGTTTGTTCTCTATCAAAATATTTCATTTGCTAACTATATCTATCAGTAGTTAGTGCCTTCAGTGGTTAGAATCTTTTATGCAGCTGGCAATAGTGACGCTCGCTGTATTGCAGTAGTTCGAGTAACGAAGGTTTTTGTGAGGTAAGTGATTCAGGAAAGGTATAGGTTAATGTTAGTCAGGGCCATTCTTTTGTAGGGATTACTGAAAGTCAGATTGCGTTGCGCTAAAAATATTGTGTGTCACTTTAGTGAATGTCTGAGTACGTTCAGTTTTGATCAGCTGTTTGAAAATCAAACAACTTAGGATTTTACCAGCACAGTAATTCATTAATTTTTCTAAGGGGACGTTACAAAACCAACAGCATCCTGCAAAAAGAGTCCATCCATAGCTAGGCACATAGAGTACACGATCCTCACTGGTCTGTACCATACGGAAATCTCTCTCCTGACCACCAACAGAAGTGGACTGCCAACATGTTCTACCAATCGCCCACGCTTTGGAGTCGGTAGATATGGATTAATCTCCACGAGTGAGAATTTACTACAAACTACGACGGCGAGCCAACGCAAACTACTGATCACTTGCTCTGCTGCCAGCTCTGTGCCGCGTCCTGAACTGACAAAGATAAACCGTGGGCGTTCAGTACGTACTGCAGCATTTTTTTCCTCGCCCAATTTCGGTTGAAAAGATGCAGAACTAGTTGTGCGACATCGTGGAATATTCGCGCTTCATTCCCTACAGTTTCATTAAGTTCCGATAGGTGGCAGCGCTATACGTAGCCCTCAAAGTGGAGTCTGCAACGCAGGTGCGTTCCGGCAAGAGAGCTGCCACTGAGTTTATCTTGGCTGAAGACCAGAGCTCTCAGATATTCACAGGCGCTTGCACAATGTCTATGAAGACCCGGCAGTGATCAAAAGCACTGCGAGTCGTTGGGCGCGGCGTCCGTCAGCATCGCAAGAATGTCGCGCAGACCTGTCCGATCACTCGCGTGGTGTCCGGCCGCACACAGGTGTGACTCCTGCAGTGTTGGAACGTGCGGACACTCTCACTGGAGGTGGCCGACTGACCACGGTCAGACACCTCGCTCCACAGCTGGACGTCTCTGTTGCCAGAGCTGACACACTCGTCGAGCAGTTGCGGTACTCGAACGTGGGTGCCACTGGGTTCCTCGCCGCCAAACAGAAGACTATTAAGAGCAGCAAAGGACCATCTGCGAGCAGTTGTTAGCGCGTTACGAGGCTGGTCGCGACAATTCTCTGTCGAACATCGTCACAGCCGGTGAAACATGGGTTCGTCACTTCGAACCAGAGACAAAAGGGCAATGCATGGAGCGGCGCCACATCACCTCTCCTCCGAAGGATAAGTTCAAAACCCCACTCTCAGCTGGTAGTGTCATGGCGATAGTCTTCTGGAACTGTGAAGGGTTTATTCTGCTAGATGCGTTCCTTCATGGTGCAAACATCAACTCTGAAGTGTACTGCGCTGCCCTCAGGAAACTGAAGAAGCGACTTCAGCGTGTTCATCGCCACAAAATTGCAAACGAACTTCTCCTTCCCAATGACATCGCAAGGCCTCACACAAGTATTTTGTATCCAAAAGAGTGGGGAGTAATATTGTGTATTGTAATCTTGAATAAAACCAACCTGCTTGCAGAAAAAAAGTGTTGCATTACTTATTGAAAGCCGCTCGTATTTCCAGCAACTCCAAATACTCTTGAGGTCGTCCACTCTGTAATCTTCCATGATGCAATCTTTCATGCCCTTACAGTCAGTCATTTTTACCTGATAACTTATATTGTATATTCCGTAATTTATTTCTGTGATTCTCTGTACTCTTGCTTCTGTCGCAAAAAAAGTCCCCCCACCCTTCCCTCATGTCTCTCGCGCCCAGCATCAGCATCAGTATATGAGCTCTAGTGATGAAAACACAATGTGAAAATTTTGTATATAATGCGATATTACATATATTACTTTAGAGAAACGCCACCATATTTTCACAATGGCCCCAAATAATGCAATAACGACCCACAGTGCCTCATGCTCTGTATTCTTTACTCCTAAGAGTGTGAGCATCACAAAAATTGTTTGAAGTCCTCGGTAGTATAGTGGTTAGTATCCCCGCCTGTCACGCGGGAGACCCGGGTTCGATTCCCGGCCGGGGAGAAATTTTTTGTTACGTGTGAACAAACCTCTGCCTGTATGTATCTTTATTCCATCTGTGCATCTGATGCTTCCGTGCTCCTTCAATATACGTATCTTCAAGCGTAAAATGTATAATTCACCACGAAAACCTCGGAGCAAGTCACCTAAGCTACTAAACATTTTTTTCTCCTCACTTTTCACAGTAGTTTTCTAGTCATCAACTATCCAATTACGCAATAACTTGGCCCGGGTTCTTTCTAACTGTTTGCTCTCAAACAACATAGACGTTTATTATAAGAACAGATACCAAATCCCAAAACATTGAATCACATACAAAATAACTGATAATGAAAGCTGTTGTTGTTGTTGTGGTCTTCAGTCCTGAGACTGGTTTGATGCAGCTCTCCATGCTACTCTATCCTGTGCAAGCTTTTTCATCTCCCAGTACCTACTGCAACCTACATCCTTCTGAATCTGCTTAGTGTATTCATCTCTTGGTCTCCCCCTACGATTTTTACCCTCCACGCTGCCCTCCAATACTAAATTGGTGATCCCTTGATGCCTCAGAACACGTCCTACCAACCGATCCCTTCTTCTGGTCAAGTTGTGCCACAAACTTCTCTTCTCCCCAATCCTATTCAATACTTCCTCATTAGTTATGTGATCTACCCATCTAATCTTCAGCATTCTTCTGTAGCACCACATTTCGAAAGCTTCTATTCTCTTCTTGTCCAAACTATTTATCGTCCATGTTTCACTTCCATACATGGCTACACTCCATACGAATACTTTCAGAAATGACTTCCTGACACTTAAACCAATACTGGATGTTAACAAATTTCTCTTCTTCAGAAACGCATTCCTCGCCATTGCCAGCCTACATTTTATATCCTCTCTACTTCGACCATCATCAGTTATTTTGCTCCCCAAATAGCAAAACTCCTTTACTACTTTAAGTGCCTCATTTCCTAATCTAATTCCCTCAGCATCACCCGACTTAATTAGACTACATTCCATTATCCTTGTTTTGCTTTTGTTGATGTTCATCTTATATCCTCCTTTCAAGACACTGTCCATTCCATTCAACTGCTCTTCCAAGTCCTTTTTTGTCTCTGACAGAATTACAATGTCATCGGCGAACCTCAAAGTTTTTATTTCTTCTCCATGAATTTTAATACCTACTCCGAATTTTTCTTTTGTTTCCTTTACTGCTTGCTCAATATACAGATTGAACAACATCGGGGACAGGCTACAACCCTGTCTTACTCCCTTCCCAACCACTGCTTCCCTTTCATGTCCCTCGACTCTTATAACTGCCATCTGGTTTCTGTACAAATTGTAAATAGCCTTTCGCTCCCTGTATTTTACCCCTGCCACCTTTAGAATTTGAAAGAGAGTATTCCAGTCAACATTGTCAAAAGCTTTCTCTAAGTCTACAAATGCTAGAAACGTAGGTTTGCCTTTCCTTAATCTTTCTTCCAAGATAAGTCGTAAGGTCAGTATTGCCTCACGTGTTCCAGTGTTTCTACGGAATCCAAACTGATCTTCCCCGAGGTTGGCTTCTACTAGTTTTTCCATTCGTCTGTAAAGAATTCGTGTTAGTATTTTGCAGCTGTGACTTATTAAGCTGATAGTTCGGTAATTTTCACATCTGTCAACACCTGCTTTCTTTGGGATTGGAATTATTATATTCTTCTTGAAGTCTGAGGGTATTTCGCCTGTTTCATACATCTTGCTCACCAGATGGTAGAGTTTTGTCAGGACTGGCTCTCCCACGGCCGTCAGTAGTTCCAATGGAATATTGTCTACTCCGGGGGCCTTGTTTCGACTCAGGTCTTTCAGTGCTCTGTCAAACTCTTCACGCAGTATCGTATCTCCCATTTCATCTTCATCTACATCCTCTTCCATTTCCATAACATTGTCCTCAAGTACATCGCCCTTGTATAGACCCTCAATATACTCCTTCCACCTTTCTGCTTTCCCTTCTTTGCTTAGAACTGGGTTTCCATCTGAGCTCTTGATATTCATACAAGTGGTTCTCTTTTCTCCAAAGGTCTCTTTAATTTTCCTGTAGGCTCTATCTATCTTACCCCTAGTGAGATAAGCCTCTACATCCTTACATTTGTCCTCTAGCCATCCCTGCTTAGCCATTTTGCACTTCCTGTCGATATCATTTTTGAGACGTTTGTATTCCTTTTTGCCTGTTTCACTTACTGCATTTTTATATTTTCTCCTTTCATCAATTAAATTCAATATTTCTTCTGTTACCCAAGGATTTCTACTAGCCCTCGTCTTTTTACCTACTTGATCCTCTGCTGCCTTCACTACTTCATCCCTCAAAGCTACCCATTCTTCTTCTACTGTATTTATTTCCCCCATTCCAGTCAATTGCTCCCTTATGCTCTCCCTGAATCTCTGTACAACCTCTGGTTCTTTTAGTTTATCCAGGTCCCATCTCCTTAAATTCCCACCTTTTTGCAGTTTCTTCAGTTTTAATCTACAGGTCATAACCAATAGATTGTGGTCAGAGTCCACATCTGCCCCTGGAAATGTCTTACAATTTAAAACCTGGTTCCTAAATCTCTGTCTTACCATTATATAATCTATCTGATACCTTTTAGTATCTCCAGGGTTCTTCCATGTATACAACCTTCTTTCATGATTCTTAAACCAAGTGTTAGTTATGATTATGTTGTGCTCTGTGCAAAATTCTACCAGGCGGCTTCCTCTTTCATTTCTGTCCCCCAATCCATATTCACCTACTATGTTTCCTTCTCTCCCTTTTCCTACACTCGAATTCCAGTCACCCATGACTATTAAATTTTCGTCTCCCTTCACAATCTGAATAATTTCTTTTATTTCATCATACATTTCTTCAATTTCTTCGTCATCTGCAGAGCTAGTTGGCATATAAACTTGTACTACTGTAGTAGGTGTGGGCTTCGTATCTATCTTGGCCACAATAATGCGTTCACTATGCTGTTTGTAGTAGCTTACCCGCATTCCTATTTTCCTATTCATTATTAAACCTACTCCTGCATTACCCCTATTTGATTTTGTGTTTATAACCCTGTAGTCACCTGACCAGAAGTCTTGTTCCTCCTGCCACCGAACTTCACTAATTCCCACTATATCTAACTTCAACCTATCCATTTCCCTTTTTAAATTTTCTAACCTACCTGCCCGATTAAGGGATCTGACATTCCACGCTCCGATCCGTAGAACGCCAGTTTTCTTTCTCCTGATAACGACATTCTCTTGAGTAGTCCCCGCCCGGAGATCCGAATGGGGGACTATTTTACCTCCGGAATATTTTACCCAAGAGGACGCCATCATCATGTAATCATACAGTAAAGCTGCATGCCCTCGGGAAAAAAGCTAAGTATGCATAAGACGGCAGTGTAAATGCCAGGCGTACGTGGATGAAAGAAACTAAACTGCTGAGATCGATTGTACAGTAAAGGCTTGTAGTACGGGTTAAATGCTTTTTGTTGACAAGGGCAAGAAATTTAAGGACTCAGTAGGTTGCGACGTGGTGTGGCTTTTGTGAAAACTAACCTGTCTCAGTGCCTGTTTCGCCAATATGTCTAACAGATAATTCATTTCAGCAATTTCGGAAAAAAAGTACTTCGCTTTTGGTCGGAAGTTTATTATGCAAATATTGAAAATTAATGTTTCTCGTATGATCTGCGCAGTGCAATAAGAAAATATTAAGCGGTTAATAACATCCTGACGCTATTCCTGCAACTTACTTATTTTTACTTAAAAGTACGGAACTTGGTTCAGTCTCTGCATGCACTTGCATCCGTTTCGAATGCAAAAGTAATTTTGAGGTACAAGTAAGCAGGGGGCAGGCGGTACGATGCTGTTATTTTGCAAAACAGTATGTTCCGCTGCGTCTGAGAGATTAGTGTAGAAACAGAAAATATACAACACAACATGTGTGGACCAAAAATTATTTGATTTTCTATTTTTACGTGTAAATCTACACATATACTCTGCATACTGTACATTTCGTACTGGAAAATCTGTGCTTTCTGTGAAAACGATTAGTGTTCAATGGTTGCAGTGGAAGACAGCGGCTTGATGGACATCGGGGGGACCAAAAAGAAAGAATAAAAATGTGGTGAAGTGTTTGTGGTAAACTAAATAAACGGAAAAATGATAGCGGATAAAATCACAAACAGCTGTTAACTGATGTCTATGCACGACCGGTGCCACTGAGTTGAAGCAGCATCCTCAGGTGGTTCTGCACAGAAAGCGAAGCATCGTTGTAATCTATACATTCTAAAAATTAATTAAGGGCAGACAATTAAGTAAAGCTAAATAAAATTACAGTAGTGTCACGCAGATAAGCAGACGTAGACGTCCTCAGTGTTCGTAGTCACAGAAACCAACCCCATGAAGGGGGAGAAGCCGTCAATAAACAATAACCGGCAGAGCATTCGGGCGAATAGTGCTGGGAATGAGGCAGTATGGCAAAAATAACCGTAGTTAACGTAATAAATATGACTAAAGTGTAATAGAAAAAACATAAAATATACCATTAATAGGGTGTTTGAGAAACGTAATCCATTAACCGGCACTGTTACTATGAAGATAAAAACCACGAGAAGCAAAAATCGGGAAGCGAGAATTTAATTAAGCTGGTGGGGCCTACATGTGCTTCCATGTGCAAATTGAATGCAGGTACAAGACTGTGGAGTCTTGTACCGCCAGGAAGGAAGGGAGATGACGTTCTTATGGGTGGCTGGTATCCTCTTTCTGTAACACAAATTCACATGTGGATTAATACGGTTCTTTATTTACATGAACTGGAAACTCTACTTAATTTGAAAATTTGGAAATCTGTGGTAAGGTCTTACGGGACCAAACTGCTGAGGTCCCTAAGCTTACGCACTACTCAACCTAACTTAAACTAACTTACACTATGGACAACACACACACACCCATGGCCGAGGGAGGCTCGAACCCCCGACGGAGGAGCCGCGTGGATCGTGACAAGGCGCCTGAGACCGCGAGGCACTTAATTTGAACAGAGTCCACGTGTTGTGGTACAAGCTCATCAGTAATAGTCCTCTTGCAGACCGGTGTAGAGCACAATTCTCGCTGAGGCAAGCCAGCCCCGCTATAGTCACTAGTCTGGTCGCTATGTACTGCAGTAGCCTGGGACGAACAACACCTACTCTGCGAGTAAATTGACAGTTGCCAGACTGCATGACTGAGTGAGTGAGACCCTCCGGCTGGCGGCGACGGTTTAAATATGTAGGCTGGAACTCAAATAGTGGCAACACTGCTGTGGAGATACTACGCAATGCAATCTACTATTGTCGCTGATAGCACACGTTGTTGACATACATACCTCACTTCCGAGCAAATGGACTCGCCCGTCCCACGTCACCGGCGTGCACACAATCGACGGAAACATAATCACTTGTGAGCCAGCGATCTAACGCAATGGTGTCACTGTTATTGTGGTCTTCATTCCAGAGACTGGTTTGATGCAGCTCTCCATGCTACTCTATCCTGTGCAAGGTTTTTCATCTCCCAGTACCAACTGCAACCTACATCCTTCTGAATCTGTTTAGTGTAATCATCTCGTGGTCTCCCTCTACGATTTTTAGCCTCCACGCTCCCCTCCAATACTAAATTGGTGATCCCTTGATGCCTCAGAATATGCCCCACCAACCGTTCCCTTCTTCTAGTCAAGTTGTGCCTCTCCAATTCTATTCAAAACCTCCTCATTAGTTATGTGATCTACCCATCTAATCTTCAGCATTATTCTGTAGCACCACATTTCGAAAGCTTCTATTCTCTTCTTGTCCAAACTATTTATCGTCCATGTTTCACTTCCATACATAGCTACACTCCATACAAATACTTTCAGAAACGACTTCCTGACACTTAAATCTATACTCGATGTTAACAAATTTCTCTTCTTCACAAACGCTTTCCTTGCCTTTGCCAGTCTCCATACTATATCCCCTCTATTTCGACCATCATCAGTTATTTTACTCCCCAAATAGCAAAACTCATTTACTACTTTAAGCGTCTCATTTCCTAATCTAATACCCTCAGCATCACCCGATTTAATTCGACTACACTCCATTATCCTCGTTTTGCTTTTCTTGATGTTCATCTTATATCCTCCTTTCAAGACACTGTCCATTCCGTTAAACTGCTCTTCCAGGTCCTTTGCTGTCTCTCACAGAATTACAATGTCATCGGCGAACCTCAAATTTTTTATTTCTTCTCCATGGATTTTAATACCTACTCGAAATTTTTCCTTTCTTTCCTTTACTGCTTGCTCAATATATAGATTGAATAACATCGGGGATAGGCTACAACCTTATCTCACTCCCTTCCCAACCACTGCTTCCCTTTCATGCCCCTCGACTCTTATAACTGCCACCTGGTTTCTGTACAAATTGTAAATAGCCTTTCGCTTCCTGTATTTTACCCCTGCCACCCTCAGAATTTGAAAGAGAGTATTCCAGTCAACATTGTCAAAAGCTTTCTCTAAGTCTACAAATGCTAGAAACGTAGGTTTGCCTATACTTAATCTATTTTCTAAGATAAGTCGTAGAGTCAGTATTGCCTCACGTGTTCCAACATTTCTGCGGGATACCAAACTGATCTTCCCCGAGGTCGGCTTCTAACACTTTTTCCATTCGTCTGTAAAGAATTCGTGTTAGTATTTTGCAGCCGTGGCTTATTAAACTGATAGTTCGGTAATTTTCACATCTGTCAACACCTGCTTTCTTTGGGATTGTAATTATTATATTCTTCTTGAAGTCTGAGGGTATTTCGCCTATCTCATACATCTTGCTCACAAGATGGTAGAGTTTTGTTAGGCCTGGCTCTCCCAAGGCTGTCAGTAGTTCTAATGCAATGTTGTCTACTCCCGGGTCCTTGTTTCGAGTTAGGTCTTTCAGTGCTCTGTCAAACTCTTCACGCAGTATCATATCTCCTATTTCATCTTCATGTACATTCTCTTTCACTTCTATAATATTGTCCTCAAGAACATCGCCCTTGTATAGACCCTCTATCTACTCCTTCCACCTTTTTGCTTTCCCTTCTTTGCTTAGAACTGGGTTTCCATCTTGATATTCATACAAGTGGTTCTCTTTTCACCAAAGGTCCCTTTAATTTTCCTGAAGGCAATATCTATCTTACCCCTAGTGATATGTGCCTCTACATCCTTACATTTGTCCTCTTGCCATCCCTGCTTAGCCATTTTGCACTTCCTGTCGATCTCATTTTTGAGACGTTTGTATTCCTTTTTGCCTGCTTCATTTACTGCAATTTTTATATTTTCTCCTTTCATCAATTAAATTCAATATCTCTTCTGTTACCCAAGGATTTCTACTAGCCCTCGTCTTTTGACATACTTGACCCTCTGCTACCTTCACTATTTCGTCTCTCAAAGCTACCCATTCTTCTTCTAGTGTATTTGTTTCCGCCATTCTTGTCAATCGTTCCCTAATGCTCTCCCTGAAGTTCTATACAACCTCTGGTTCTTTCAGTTTATCCAGGTCCCATCTCCTCAAATTCCCACCTTTTTGCAGTTTCTTCAGTTTTAATCTACAGTTCATAACCAATAGATTGTGGTCAGAGTACACATCTGCCCCTGGAAATGTCTTACAATTTAAAACCCGGTTTCTGAATCTCTGTCTTACCAGATACCTTCTAGTATCTCCAGGCTTCTTCCATGTATACAACCTTCTTTCATGATTCTTGAACCACGTGTTAGCTATGATTAAGTTATGATCTGTCAAAATTCTACCACGCGGCTTCCTGTTTCATTTCTTCCCCCCAGTCCATAGTTACCTACTACGTTTCCCTCTCTCCCTTTTCCTACTATCGAATTCCAATCAGCCATGACTATTAAAGTTTCGCCTCCTTTCAGTATCTGAATAATTTCTTTTATCTCATCATACACTTCATCAATATCTTCGTCATCTGCAGAGCTAGTCGGCATATAAACTTGTACTACTGTGGCAGGCGTGGGCTTCGTGTGTATCTTGGCCACAATAATGCGTTCACTATGCTGTTTGTAGCAGCTTACCCGCATTCCTATCTTCCTATTCATTATTAAACCTAGTCCTGCATTACCCCTATTTGATTTTGTATTTATAACCCTGTATTCACCTGACCAGAAGTTCTGTTCCTCCTGCCACCGAACTTCACTAATTCCCACTATATCCAACTTTAACCCATCCATTTCCCTTTTTAAATTTCATAACCTATCTGCCCGATTAAGGGATCTGACATTCCACGCTCCGATCCGTAGAAAGCCAGTTTTCTTGCTCCTGATACCAACGTCCTCCTGAGTAGTCCCCGTCCAGAGATCTGAATGGGAAACTACTTTACCTCCGGAATATTTTACCCAAGAGGACGCCATCATCATTTAATCATACAGTAAAGCTGCATGCCCTCGGGAAAAATTACAGCTGTAGTTTCCCCTTGCTTTCAGCCGTTCGTAGTACCAGCACAGCAAGGCCGTTTTGGTTAGTGTTACAAGGCCAGATTAGTCAATCATCCAGACTGTTGCCTACTGAAAAGGCTGCTGCCCCTCTTCAGGAACCACACGTTTGTCTGGCCTCTCAACAGATACCCCTCCGTTGTGGTTGCACCTACGGTACGGCTATCTGTATCGCTGAGGCACGCAAGCCTTCCCACCAATGGCAAGGTCCATGGTTCATGGTGCCACTATGTTTTCGAAACAGGAACAACGGAATGGGATCAAGATTGAATGTGCCAGAGGTCGTACAGCACGACAGTGTCATCGAGGTCTTCAAGAGGCATGCGGGGAATCGGCATTGCCGTACAGAACAGTGGCACGTTGGGTAAAAGCCTTCAACGAAGGTCGGCAAACTGTGGCAGACATGCATCGGACAGGTCGTCCTAGCGTCTCTGAAGGAGACGTGCATGCTGTTGCCGCGTTAGTGATGGACGCAATACGATTCGTGAGCTCGCCCACGAAACTGGATTAGGGCATACGATGATGAAAGTTATGGTGATTCTCGTGTACGACTGTGATGGTGTTATCCTAACGCATTACGTTCCTCCACGGCAGACCGTCAATGCAGAGTATTACTGTTCGTTTTTGGGACATCACCTGCGACCAGCTTTGCGAAAGATGCACACTTTCTGCGCAACCCACCCATCATTTTGCACGACAATGCACGGGCGCCTACAGCGCAAGCTGTGGCTGCTCTGTTCGGTCGACCATCCACCATACTCCCCGGACTTAAGTCCTTGTGACTTTGATTTGATTCCGAAGATGACGGAACCACTTAGAACTGTTCTGCTAACGGTATACTACCCCTTCCACATCGCTGGCAACGGGTTCTACACAACGCTGGTGACTACTTTGAAGGACAGTAACAGGTGCACACATGTAACTCTTTTGCATCGGTTGTGAATAAATAGTTGGCACTATTTAAGTTCCAACCCTCGTACATGCTGTCGAGAGGGCGTTTGCGGAGTTTTGCTTGTGGGGAGCGCTACTAATCTATCTTCGCGCTTCATCTTTGCCGACCGCTGTGCTGGCGACAGCTTATGCCAGCACAAGGACTAAAGATATTAAAAACCTCATAAGGTTATAAATTTTATTTAAGACACATGCCAGTATCAAACTGGTCTGCACCAAGAATGAGCAGCAGATAATAGGGAAACCCATTTACTGTCAGCACGTATTATCAGTTTTCACTGGTTCGATGACAGTTAGGCGCGGTCTTTGCATTCGAAAACGGTCCAGTACTAGAGGGTGGTTGTGTGATCAGTGGGAGGATGGGTGGTACCATACACTAGGAGAACAGACTGGAGTGAAGGACGTAACTGTGGCTGTAATCGGGATGGGTTGGGCAGAAGATGTTGCCAGGTGAATGAATGCTGGATGGACCAAGGAATTTCTCAGCTGGCTTCCTAGAGTCATGGCGAAATATAAGGAAAGCGGGTGACAGTAGAGAACATGCAGCGGCATGAAAAGGTAACGTAGTCATGGTACAAACACCGCAGTATTTCGCTACGCACGGTCCTAATGGAGCTGCTGTGCCGTTGTCTTTCTCGACGCTTCAAGCTGACTTACCCAGCCACTCATCGGGAACGTAGAATTTAAAAACCGATGCTTCGAAAAATCCTTTCTTCAGAAGTGATTGTCCAATGGCAGATGATAATGATGATGACTGCTAACCGGTTTCCTGAGACACAGTTTGTCTTCCATAAGTTTTTTTTCTTTTCAAATTTCGTTCCGTTCTACTCAAAGGTTGGCATTCTTTTTTCCTTTTTCAGCGACCGAGGTGGTGCAGAGGTTAACTCACTGGACTCGCCTTCAAGACGACGAAAGTTTAAGATCGTCTAAGTCAGTCCAGATTTAGGTTTTCCGTGATTTCCTAAAGTCGCTCTAGGCAAATGTCGGGGTACTTTCTTTGAGAGGGCATGGCCGACATCGTTTCCCGGCTTTATCACAACAATCCGAGCTTATGCTCCGCCTCTAATAATGTCGTTGTGGAAGGGTCGTCATATTTCGTTCCTTTCTTTCTCCTTTTCGTTGGCGTTTCCCCGTCTAGAACGGGATACGCTGCACTCAGGTTTTAACAAAAGTTTTTTATTCAGCTTAGCGGCCGTATGCCCTTTCTCTCGTCTCAATAATAGGTTACCCAAAGGATGGAAGTCCTGTGCCCCCCCCCCCCCCCCACCCACCCAGTGAATAGTGTAAACTTTGTTCTGTATCTGACTGCATTGGGCGAACTGGAGACCAGCCCAGCATTTTCTTCATCAAGGATGGGAAACCGTCCAGAAACTACACTCTGGCAGGCCGGAACACCAGGCATGGTTGTTAATCCGCCGTGGCGGACTCGATGTGGCCTCACATTCCTGCCCGCAGACTAGCGTGCTGCACTACACAAGTCGGTCAGTCAAACGTAGGCACTGGCATTCGAAAATAGCTAAAAGAAATTTGTTCGTCTTTTCTTAGTACGACCATCAGCGTACGTGCCTGTGGTGATACAAACTGCGAGTGATGCTGGGGAAGGGCAAATCTATGAGTTTGAAGTTGGTTCGTCAACAACTGAGGATTCGAACCTGCGACCGTAGCCGCAGGTCGGTTCCAGACTGTAGCCCCTAGAACCACTAGGCCACTTCGACCGGCTATTCCTCGGATGCGTGGATCACTTCATCCTCACTGTATTTTAAACAGTATGCAGGGATAAGACTTTCAAGTGGTAATATGGTGCGAAAATCTTGAGCGTTTGCACCACTGCTTCTATATCTACAAAATGTGTGTGCCCGGGAAAATAATACGATCTGACCCACGTTTTCGAAGTTATTGTCTGGCATCAGCAATTTACGGTAAGTGTTAGTAAGCATACACGGCATATTTAGCTTTCTTAATTATTGTAAGTGGTACTCGTATATTAATATATATCCAATGTATATTAATAAATAATAAGACGCCCATTTTAAGTTGAGTGTAATATGATACTCCATTGGGGGGGGGGGGATATATGCCCCATAGGCTACCCCCCTCCCCCCCGTTGCCACCGCCCCTCAATGAATTACAAACCAAGGGAAAAGAGATATGAACGACAACAGAGGAACACAGGCTTCAGTGAAGACGCATCACGCTTAAGTCTCCTCCATGAATTGAACATGAAGAGAAAGAAGAAGAAGAAACTATTTGTAAAATAATTCATTTATCGTTACTTTCGAAGGTGTATCTTTACTGGGCTCGATCATGACTCTCGCTTCGTCAGCAAAGTGAAGCCTCGTGCGCGCCACGCTGTATTTCCAGGGCGGGAAGCCTTGTGAATGGCGCGGTCGCCAGTGTCGAGCCAAATACGTGCGCCAACCAGTTTCGGACGCCGGCAAGAAGGCGCTGCGCCCCGAGAACCGGCTTTTCCCTTCTCGCCGGAGCGCGGGAAACTTTTGGCGAGAGAGCCGCTGCACCACTGCCGGCGACTACTTCAAGGTCGCCGCAAAGGCGCGGGCGGAGGAGGCGGGGGCGGTGTACAATGCCTTGCCGGCAGCTGGCCCCCAACAGCTGTTCCTCCCACAAAGGGAGCGGACCGGCGTCTCGGGAGCCGTTGCGTCCTCGGAACGGACGGCGACAACAGAAAGAAAAAGGAAAAGCTCGATCCCTGGAGCGGGGCACCGTGTGTGCTGCGCCAGACCCTCCGGGATTCTTTTCCCGCCGCGTCCTCGGCTAAGAAGCCGCTGCCGCTGCAGCAGCTGAGAACGCACCTCAGCGGTCCGCAGCCAAGCAACAAAGGACAGCGGCGCGCTCCAGACCCAGGCACGCGGCCTTTTGTGAGCGCTGCCTCCAGTGATCCGGCACCGAGCGGCCGCTCCTTCCCCACCGTTACTTACCTGCACCTCCTCCTCACCGGAATCACTCGAGCGCGGAGGAAAAAGGGACAAAGCCGTTCACAAGAGACCTTTCATTTTCATTTCTGTACCAATGATAATGACGGATAGTTCAGAACCTCCGCGAATGATGCATAAAAAGGCAGTGATTATTACAGTTCTGAACTTCGTAATCCATTTCTACAGGGTGGTCCATTGATCGTGACCGGGTCAAATATCTCACGAAATAAGCATCAAAAGAAAAAACTACGAAGAACGAGACTTGTCTAGCTTGAAGGGGGAAACCAGATGGCGCTATGGTTGGCCTGCTAGATGGCGCTGCCTAGCTCAAACGAGTATCAACTGCGTGTTTGTTTTTTTTTTAAATGGGAACGCCCATTTTTTATTACAGATTCGTCTACTACGTCAAGAAATATGAATGTTTTAGTTGGACCTCTTTTTTCGCTTTGTGATGGATGGCGCTGTAATAGTCACAAACGTATAAGTACGTGGTATCACGTAACATTCCGCCAGTGCGGACGGTATTTGCTTCGTGATACCTTACCGTGTTAAAATAGACCGTTTACCAATTGCGGAAAAGGTCGACATCGTGTTGATGTACAGCTATTGTGATCAAAATGCCCAACCGGCGTATGCTACGTATGCTGCTCGGTATCCTGGACAACATCATCCAAGTGTCCGGACCGTTCGCCGGATAGTTACGTTATTTAAGGAAACAGGAAGTGTTCAGCCACATGTGAAACGTCAACCACGACCTACAAGAAATGATGATGCCCAAGTAGGTGTTTTAGCTGCTGTCGCGGCTAATCCGCACATCAGTAGCAGACAAATTGTGCGAGAATCGGGAATCTCAACAACATCGATTGCACCCGTACCATATTTCTATGAACGAGGAATTGGATGGCGAAGACTTTGAACGTCGTGTACCGTTCTGCCACTGGGCACAAGAGAAATTACGGGACGATGACACATTTTTTGTACGCATTCTATTTAGCGACGAAGCGTCATTCACCAAGAGCGGTAACGTAAACCGGCATAATATGCACTATTGGGCAACGGAAAATCCACGATGGCTGCGACAAGTGGAACATCAGCGACCTTCGCGGGTTAGTGTATTACGGGAGGAAAGATAATTGGCCCCCATTTTATCGATGGAAATCTTAATGGTGCAATCTATGCTGATTTCCTACGTAATGTTCTACCGATGTTACTACAAGATGTTTCACTGCATGACAAAATGGCGATGTACTTCCAACATGATGGATGTCCGGCACATAGCTCGCATGCGGTTGAAGCAGTATTGAATAGCATATTTCATGACAGGCAGATTGGTCGTCGAAGCACCATACCATGGCCGCACGTTCACCGGATCTGACGTCCCCGGGTTTCTTTCTTTGGGGAAAGTTGAAGGATATTTGCTATCGTGATCCACCGACAACGCCTTGTAACCTCCCCCCTCACTTATCGACCTTAATGACAGTGAAAAATTAAACCGCGTGTACCTAATGGAAATTTGGGAAAAGCAATCGTCACCGAAGTTAATCTATCGGTAAAGAGGGAGGAGAGGGTTACATCTAAATGAAAGGAAAAATGCAAATGAAACTGGTGGAAATTAATTTTGAAAAGGGGTAAAGTAAATAAAGAAAGTAAATGTGCGGCCGTTACGTTAACAATTAACTAGCGGTAATTAGATATTTGAGATTTGGGGGAAATCACGGTCGCCAGTCCTAAGGACAATTACTATAGTAACTGAAAAAGAAAGGTTATTACACATATAATTAACACTAGAAGCGTGGCAACTGAAGGTTGACACGTGTAGTGTGAAAACTGAAAGTTTGTCAGAAGTAATAAATTTCGCTACACTGACTTAATTTAGCAAAAGAATTAATAAAACCGGAAAATCGAAAGTTAATTTAGTGACTGAAGTTAATAGTGAGCTTTCTTTCTGAAGCACATCGAAATCCAGTAAAATACGGTTAGTCTTGGACTACCTCAACAATCATTTCAAAAGCAACTTGACTCTACGCAATTTAGAAACAAGAGATTTTACTTTGAACTTGAATTAAATGATTCTGAACTATTAACAATAGTAAAATTTAGTACGTACCAAGCTGAGCTGCAGTCACAGGTAAGCTAAAATATGCTAACAAAACTCGCACTCTAAATTTGTGCTCGTGTAACCTAAATATTGTAGCCAGCTACTGAACTTTGAAATTAAAGCAGTGAAATCTAATTATATTATTTTAATGCTGGCGTTTGAATTTCAACGACACTCGGGTTCATTTCGGAAAAGGAAGGGACCCTGCTTGGCAATGCAATTGGGACAATGAGCAACAAAGGTTCATGCTAAGTTGCTGTAATTTTGCGAGGCAAATGGAACAATTTGAAAAGCTGAGGTCTGCCATACAGTTCTGAAACTTTACGTGCTTTTAGTCTTCCTTGTTGGTTGATTGAAGGTTTGAAGCCGTCGATCGAGGAGGTAGCGACAGTCACTCATTGTCGGCCGTCGCTGTTGCAGAAGCTGGATGTTGGCGCGCCTTCTTCTCGACACGGTCACCAGGCGAAATGGGCTCTTGATGTGCGCCAGCTAATGCTTCCCGTCCGCGACACCATGTCAGAAACTATCATCGCGAGTCGAGCGCAATTACATGCTGCCAAACCCCGAAAGCGCGGCAACTCGCGGGAGCGTCACACAACACCTGCTCCACTCGCTACTCCCGCCAGACTCTCACTGCCCGCGCCCCACGCGGCAGAGTTAACACTCCCAAAGATCCTACACACTTTCATTCTTCACACGACCCATCGATGTAATCGTTCGATAGCAGTTTTCCCTAGGCAAGACCCAGCGTAAAAATACAAATAATATTTATGAAACAAACCAATTATACATCGACATAAATGCATAAATATATATATACAAATAGTAAAACAATTACAATATGTAAAGACACAGAAATGTCATATCTTGAGGTAACAAAACAAGGAAAAAAAATAATAGTACAATAGATGGAAATAGGAGGATATGCACTTCCGGCGTTACACGTGCCCCACATTGTCTGAGGATGTTCGTGTAACGTAAACAGACTCAGAAAATGTCCCAAAAAAGAAACAGCGGAAATGCATATGCTCATAACATCAACAAATTTAGCATTCGTCTAATTAATCATAAATCAATTTTTAGACCATAATAACTGAGTGGAGACACTCCTAATCTTATTCCACTCTGTCATCTTGCACAAAATAAAACAGGTTGACAACATATTAAAATTCATAGAAGATATAGAAAATGGTTTAGCTATTCCAAAATCGTCAAAATCCGTAACACTATCATGAAATGGAATACTACTTACAAAATTAATCAGAGTACATGGTCATAAAAACAGGTAGATCAAAATACGCAAATTAATTATTAATTACATAGAATACACATTTTATATAACCTTTTCGTAATTAATATTCTCGTCACGAGAATCTACTTAACGCTAAACAAGAAAATAATATTCAGTAGATCGAAAAAAAACATAAATATTGACAGCAGAATTCTTTCACATCAGCTGTCCGGGAAGAAAAACTATTCCGCCTTTCGTACCCGCAAGTACAAAGAATGCCGAGAGCGGCACGGAGAGCCTACGGCGGCACAAGAGCCGACAGCGGCTCCGCCTCGTCAGTATTGTTGCGCCCGCCTGTGCGGCACGCTTGATCTCACTCGCCTGTCTAACGGCATTTCCAGAACGTCCGCTTCACTGAATTCTTTGGGAAAAACTCACTCCCGAGTAATCCCAAGGAGTCCATTAACACTATCACAGTGGATAACTCAACACTGTCCATCATCACATGCATGTACTAGCCTGAAACTTAAAACACCGTCTAAGTACATCGGCAATGACTATTAAAACACATATTCATGAAATCTTACAGCTAGTTACAAAATCATATTTACATTGCTTAATCTACTGTGACTCAGCTGAAAACTTAAACTAGCAGCTTGGATTTTTCAATTGATAAATAATCACTTTCTCTTGAATCATTTAGTCAAAATTAATTACTTATTAATTACAACTTCTTTAATGTCCTCTTGGTCAGGCAAAAGCATGGCAATCTAGCAAACCTTAAATCTTACACTCTATATTTACATATTGTACAAATTACGCATTGTGTGGTATTAATCGATCCTAGGTTGGTACAATTTCAAGTCTACTATATTCCGTATACCTAATCGTTTTCCAGAGCTTGGATACTCTAAGCAATAAGCATTTGTGTGAGGTATACCAATGACTTTATATGGTCCATTATAAACAAACTTAAATTTAGAGATTTCATGTCTGTCTCGCTCGATTTCTCATGAGCTTTTACAAGTACTAAGTCTCCGATTGCAAACTTAGCAAAACGCGCTTTAGCGTCATGACGACGTATGCGTGCATCGGCTCTTAGCTTCATTACTTCTCGCAAACGATCTTTTTTCACACCAATACTAATGTCAATCTGTGGAGGGAATTTGATTATCTCTTCCAATTCACTTTCTACACTTTTGTCAATGCCGAGATTCCTCACGTTACGGCAGTTCAAATTCATTCCTACGTCAATGTCATCCGGCCAGTTAACAATGTGTATAGGCTGGTATTGCCTATGCACACCGTCTCCTGCCTCGTCAAAACTAACTACTATTGCTTTATCTTGTGACGTACATGTCAAAGTTTTGCTTTCGCAATTAATCACTGCACGGTACTTTAATAGCCAATCTAACCCGATAATTACTTCCGTAGTTAAGTCTGGCACGACGACAAACTCTTGTTCAAATCGTGCCCCACAAATCTCGAAGTTGACAAAAATTTGTTTCGTGACCGGTTTACTGGCCTTCCCAGAAGCACCGATAATTTTCACTCCTGTTACTGGCATAACTACGATGCCAGGTCTGTCTTTCAGTAACTCAAATATTTTGCCAGATACAGCACTCAATTCTGCACCGGTGTCAATCAACACGTTTAGTTGTAGGTCGTGCATATTAACAGACACTACTATCTGTCTACACTTGTCCTCGACTGTTTCTTTATTTTCCCACAGTAAATCCTCGTCTATATCCAGGTCATTCCAGAAAAAACCATCCGGCTTTGATCCTAAATCCGGTTCATCTGGCGGCTTTTTCAGCCCCTGTTCACATACAGTTTTAATTTCAACACGTCTGTCCTGAGGCTTAGTCTGTAGCGTCGCCTCCAATACCGAAACCTTTTCCTGTAACTCGTCAACTAGTGAGTGTTGCTTTGCTATCAATTCACTAATTGTCACCTTCGTTGATTCCTCTTTAATCAGATTGATCTCATCTGCCAATCTACCTGGAGACATGTGCCCAGTAGTATCTGCAATTACTTCCTCTAGATCTGCGCAACCCACACTGTTATCTTCTGACCGTATAATGTCAGCTCTAACCTCATACACGCTGTAATCTACGTGCTTTTCTACCAATCGTGTTCGGCTATCACTAAAATTTTCGTAATCTTTCTCCTTAATACTCTCGCAATCTTTAAACTGGATGTTCGCGTCGGATGGGTCGGCTACTTCTACCATTACAACTTTCGGTAAAGTCTGCCGGTTAGGGCCAGAACTTTCCGTTACTACTTCAACATTCAACTCCTGCGGGACGAAACACGACGCATCTTGCTCGTGCTCCCCATTAACATCAACTATTTCTAGTAAAGTCTGCCGGTTAGGGCCAGAACTTTCTATCACTTCACAATCACTATCTTCCTGCGGGACGAGACGCGGCAAATCCTGCCCGCGCTCCCCATAAACACTTCTCCCGTACAGGCCCCTATAATCTCTTAGTTCGTCGTATAAGCGACCGAACTGCCTTAACCAGACCTCATCCCTCTCTGCATCTCCTCGCTCGATGACGGACGTTTTATCCGACATCTGATCTTCTTTCAACACTTGCGAATCATTCTTAAACTCAATCTCCAGTTCCGCTGTGGGTATTACAGCTGCCACTTTATAATCGATTTCCGGAACACTACTTAAATTGTTCTCACTGACAGTGAATGTACTTCCTACTGCCGTGTCTACAGCTGATCTACTACTTGTGGGCGCACTCCTTTCTCCTAACACTGGCACACTCTCCCACCGTTGATTATTCCATACGGAATTTTCATAACGACGACACCTGGGTTTTCTCCTGTTATTGGGCCGCCAAAATTTCTCCACGCCCGGTCGGCCCCTCACCGGCGCGGCTAATGGTTTTCCTGTCTCGTCCCAGCAGATACGCTCCCCGGATACTGCTGAGGCGGCTGGTCACACCCTCTGGCGTTCTTACTATTCTGTGAAGCCCGTATCACGTTAATGTGATACTGGTTTCCGTCATTCCTGTTATTATTTGCATTGTACCGATTGTTATTACGGTCCGAACCATTTTTGTTATTGCTGCCATGGTTGCGGTATGCATTATTCCCATTGTTATCGTTGTTGTGGTTGCTGTGGTACCCGTTGTTGTTACCACGGCCTCTACCACTGTCGCGATTATTGCGCCAATTGTCCTCGTCCTCCACTCTTTCCAGGAAATCATTTATTGTCCTGTAATTGCTTCCTATGTAGCGTTTTGTATCATCTGGAAGCTTCATGTAGAGTTCCCAGACAATTTCGGATTCCGTGCGGCGGTCACGCAAATATTCCAACTTGCGGATCCAGCCCTCACAAAACTCCTTCATCGAGCCGCGCGAATTCGCATCGAAAGGCCTCGATACGACAAATTCGCGCCAGACACTTTGCTGTTTTTGCTCTGACCAGTATTCAGCCAGAAACAAATTTTTAAACTCGTCAAAAGTCAGGTTCGTAATGTTGAGGTTTAGGCCCCAACGCTTGGCATCACCAGCCAACACATCAATAACCGCATTAATTTTTCTCTCATTAGTCCATGATCTGGGTAAAACTCTTTCACAATTTTTAATGAAATCCGTCGGGTGTATACCGCCTTTTTTCAAGGGGTCGAACCGCTCCTCTTTCGTCAACAACTCCGAACTATGTGCACAGATTGGCACATAGCTCTGTTTTTCGTCAAGTTTCCTTTCTAATTCCGACACCCTCGTAATCACTTGGCAAGTGGTTGTCGCAAGCGTTTCCACTTCCCTCTTTTTCTCTTCGCAGGTGTTAGCCTGCTTCGTCACTTTGGTATCTACTTCGGATACTAAAGCCTTTAAAGTTTCCACCTTCTGTTGATCCTCTTTTCTCACTAATTGAATTTGTTCCGTCACCTTATTCTCGATGATCGGAGCAACTGCGTCTCCTACACTTTTCTCGATTCTGCTAATTTCGGAATCAAAACGAGTATTTCTGCTCGCAATTTCCGCCTGAACGCCTATCATTTCCTGTTTAAGGTTACCGATTTCGGTATTAATCACGACAATATCGTCTTTGATTTTATCAACTTTTGTGTTAACAACTTCAACATTGTTGTTAACAACATTAATAGCTTTGTTCTGATTGTCTAGCATTCGTTCAATTTTTTCAGACAGAGCTACTTGCTTGGCAGCCTGAGCTGCTTGCTCGGCAGCCTGAGCTTCTTGCTTGGCAGCCTGATCTTTAATTTCTGCCGATTGACTCTTGATTTCGTTAATCAAAACATTCAATAAATCAGTTAAATTCCCGGAAACCACCGGTTTTACTTCCGTAGCGGCTTCCTCTTTCATTGTCCCCCCGTATTCGTCATCAAGGGCTTCAGATTTGATTTTCACTTCCGATTCCGAAACATTTTCTAAAGTCTGGAATTCCATTTCTGCTCTTTGTTGCGTTTCGGCGGTCGCATCTTTCATGCTAGCCGCCTGCCCCGGAACAATGGGTACCGCTGTGCGCGTTTCCCACTGTTCGACCGATTGTTCCGTATCTAAGTCTACCAAATTTTGGTAATTGTTGCCTTCACTCATTTTAATAATTTTCAATACAAATGCAAAATCTCAACCCTAATTAGGATTCCTCACACGAATATTCTCGCTGACGTATCGACCATTTCGTAACCATTACTTTGTTACGAGATTTGCACAATGCAAAATTCGTGTCCAGAACAACCTCAAATTTGAAGATTGTCCTGTCACCAGGTCGCCACGTGTAACCTCCCCCCTCTCTTATCGACCTTAATGACAGTGAAAAATTAAACCGCGTGTACCTAATGGAAATTTGGGAAAAGCAATCGTCACCGAAGTTAATCTATCGGTAAAGAGGGAGGAAAGGGTTACATCTAAATGAAAGAAAAATGCAAATGAAACTGGTGGAAATTAATTTTGAAAAGGGGTAAAGTAAATAAAGAAAGTAAATGTGCGGCCGTTACGTTAACAATTAACTAGCGGTAATTAGATATTTGAGATTTGGGGGAAATCACGGTCGCCAGTCCTAAGGACAATTACTATAGTAACTGAAAAAGAAAGGTTATTACACATATAATTAACACTAGAAGCGTGGCAACTGAAGGTTGACACGTGTAGTGTGAAAACTGAAAGTTTGTCAGAAGTAATAAATTTCGCTACACTGACTTAATTTAGCAAAAGAATTAATAAAACCGGAAAATCGAAAGTTAATTTAGTGACTGAAGTTAATAGTGAGCTTTCTTTCTGAAGCACATCGAAATCCAGTAAAATACGGTTAGTCTTGGACTACCTCAACAATCATTTCAAAAGCAACTTGACTCTACGCAATTTAGAAACAAGAGATTTTACTTTGAACTTGAATTAAATGATTCTGAACTATTAACAATAGTAAAATTTAGTACGTACCAAGCTGAGCTGCAGTCACAGGTAAGCTAAAATATGCTAACAAAACTCGCACTCTAAATTTGTGCTCGTGTAACCTAAATATTGTAGCCAGCTACTGAACTTTGAAATTAAAGCAGTGAAATCTAATTATATTATTTTAATGCTGGCGTTTGAATTTCAACGACACTCGGGTTCATTTCGGAAAAGGAAGGGACCCTACTTGGCAATGCAATTGGGACAATGAGCAACAAAGGTTCATGCTAAGTTGCTGTAATTTTGCGAGGCAAATGGAACAATTTGAAAAGCTGAGGTCTGCCATACAGTTCTGAAACTTTACGTGCTTTTAGTCTTCCTTGTTGGTTGATTGAAGGTTTGAAGCCGTCGATCGAGGAGGTGGCGACAGTCACTCATTGTCGGCCGTCGCTGTAGCAGAAGCTGGATGTTGGCGCGCCTTCTTCTCGACACGGTCACCAGGCGAAATGGGCTCTTGATGTGCGCCAGCTAATGCTTCCCGTCCGCGACACCATGTCAGAAACTATCATCGCGAGTCGAGCGCAATTACATGCTGCCAAACCCCGAAAGCGCGGCAACTCGCGGGAGCGTCACACAACACCTGCTCCACTCGCTACTCCCGCCAGACTCTCACTGCCCGCGCCCCACGCGGCAGAGTTAACACTCCCAAAGATCCTACACACTTTCATTCTTCACACGACCCATCGATGTAATCGTTCGATAGCAGTTTTCCCTAGGCAAGACCCAGCGTAAAAATACAAATAATATTTATGAAACAAACCAATTATACATCGACATAAATGCATAAATATATATATACAAATAGTAAAACAATTACAATATGTAAAGACACAGAAATGTCATATCTTGAGGTAACAAAACAAGGAAAAAAAATAATAGTACAATAGATGGAAATAGGAGGATATGCACTTCCGGCGTTACAGCCTGACAACATGCGTCAGCGCATTGTCAACGCATGTGCTAACATTACGGAAGGCAAACTACTCGCTGTTGAGAGGAATGTCGTTACACGTATTGCCAAACGCATTGAGGTTGACGGACATCATTTTGAGCATTTATTGCATTAATGTGGCATTTACAGGTAATCACGCTGTAACAGCATGCCTTCTCGGAAATGACAAGTTCACAAAGGTACGGTACATGTATCACATTGGAACAACCGAAATAAAATGTTCAAACGTACCTACGTTCCGTATTTTAATTTAAAAAACCTACCTGTTACCAACTCTTGGTCAAAATTGTGAGCCATATGTTTGTGACTATTACAGCGCCATCTATCACAAAGCAAAAAAGTGGTCCAACTAAAACATTCATATTTCTTAACGTACTACACGAATATCTAATAAAAATGGGGGTTCCTCTTTAAAAAAAAACGCAGTTGATATTCGTTTGACCTATGGCAGCGCCATCTAGCGGGCCAACCATAGTGCCATCTGGTTTTCCCCTTCAAGCTAGAAGAGTTTCGTTCTTTGTAGTTTTTTCTTTTGACGCTTATTTCGTGAGATATTTGGCACAGTCACTATCAATGGACCACCCTGCATAATCTGCTGCAACATACACAGATATGAAGTGGACTGTACAGAACAAACTAACGCGAAGAGCTGCCGCCAACCAGCCTTCGGAGTAAAGAGCGCAACACGCACATTAACTCCACCCTTTTTGAGTAACCCCCCCCTCCTCCCCCCCCCCCTCCCTGTGTTTAACCGCCGGGGAGCAGGTCATAAATAGCTCGCCCCACAATTTCCATACCGCCATGACTGCCTATGTGTTTTGAAGGGGAAGTTTATAACTTGCGAGGAATTTAATTATCTTTCGCAGTCTCCACTGTGGATGATGACATCGCTCCTACTTAAATGTGTTCCAAATTTCACAATTAATGAAGAGGCTGAGGAAGATGCATAGGGGATTCAACACTGATAAAACAGGTTTGAGATTAACAAAGAAAGGCACTTCTTCGGAATTCACAACTGTGCAGCCGTGTGCAGTCTTCAGTGGTATTTTAACACTAATTACATACAAGACAGAGAAGAAAGCAGTTGTCGTAGGTTCGAGTCCTGCCTCGGGCATGAATGTGTGTGATGTCCTTAGTTTAGTTAGGTTTAAGTAGTTCTAAGTTCTAGGGGACTGATGACCTCAGATGTTAAGTCCCATAGTTCTCGGAACCATTTGAACCATTTGATTTTGAAGAAAGCAGTTGGAATGTTACCAAGCCACATATAACAAATTCAGTCCCATACGTGGGTCACTCCAAAAGAAATGCACACTATTTTTTTTTTTTACATTCTACATGTTTGAAAGTTTTACAGTGTGTAGATACATACTATAGGAACAACATTTTCATTTCTCCACACAATTTCCATCCTTCTCAACTGTCTTACGCCATCTTGGAAGCAGCGCCTGTATACCCGCACGGTGAAATTCTGGACCAACCTGTTGGAGCCACTGTTTGGCAGCATTCACAAGGGAGTCATGATCTTCAAACCTAGTTCCACGAAGAGCGTCTTTCAGTTTCCCAAAGAGATGATAGTCACATTGAGCCAGGTCAGGACTGTAAGGTCAGTGCTGTCCATCCGAGTTTTGTGATCGCTTCCGTAGCTTTTTGACTGACATGTGGCTGAGCATTGTCGTGCACCAGCAAAACATCCTGCTTGTGCCGATGTGGTCGAACACGACTCAGTCGAGCTCGAAGTTTCTTCAGTGTCATCACATATGCAACAGAATTTATGGTGGTCCCACTTGGCATGATGTCCACAAGCAAGAGTCGTTCGGAATCGAAAAACACCATAACTTTTCCAGCAGAAGGTGTGGTTTTGAATTTTTTTTTTCCCTTGGATGAATTTGCATGATGCCACTCCATTGATTGCCTCTTCGTCTCTGGTGAAAAATGATGGAGCCATGTCTCATCACCTGTCACAATTCTTCCAAGAAATTCATCTCCGCCATTATCGTACTGTTCCAAAAGATCGCTGCATACCGTTTTTCTTGTTTCTTTGTGAGCCACTGTCAGCATCCTGGGAACCCACCTGGCACAAACCTTTGTTAACGCCAATACTTTCAGTATGCTGCAAACACTTCCTTCCCCTATCCCAATGTAGCATGACCCTCCTACGTATTAGGCAAAAGGAAGTTACACCCGAAATATTGGAACCTTTTTACAAAAGCAACACACTAAAAGTAAAAAGCCCTGATAAGCATAAAGCTATTTTATTTTTTATTGTTTTATTTAGCGTATGGCTAATAAGAAACTTAAGTTCGCCTTTACAACTGATGTGAATATCCAGTCCTTCAATCCACAATCCAGCGCACTGCATCTCGAATCCTGCACTCACTCACATTGTGGTGAACGGACTGGTATGGAGCCCCGCAGTCACAGGCTGGGTCAGGCAGCTTCTTCCACTTAAGAGAGCATCCCTGCATCGGCCGTGGCCGGTACGGCTTCTGTTGAGGGTAGTTCAGGTCTTGCGTCGTAGGTCGAATCCACTTGGAAGTTTAGCACCTGAGAAGATGTTATGCAGGTGCACATCTGTCACTGCTTCCCGCCGACCTTTCCATTCTTCAAGGGGTTTGAAATCCTTAGCAACCATATCAGCAGCATCGCACAGCATTGGATGGCGTGATTTCAGTCTCTTACGATTTAAAAGTGGCAGGTCGCTATGCATGGGTAGGTTAGAATTCCTGGAGATCTTGTGGAATTCTCTGATAAGGGCAGTACATCTGCGTAGACCAGGAGGCATTACATTGGTTAACAGTCGAAGCCAATAAACTGGAGTAACTATGCCCACTGTCGTGTTCACCTGGGTATCAATAAGCCTTGTATGATGACTGTTCATCCAAACAAGTGCACAATACTCAGCAACAGAGTACACGAAACCCTGAGCTGAAGATCTCAGGGTGGCTGCTGAAGATCCCCCGGTAGGTCCGCAGAGCTTATGGAGGATGTTGTTTCGAGTCCTCAACTTTTGAGTTAAATTAAGGTGTTGTTTGAAGCTAGTATAAAGCAATAAAAAACAATATAGAAACAAAGTGCCCTTTAGAGAAAGGAAACTGGGTATAAAAAATTAGTAACGGAATAGAAGATGATTCTAAGAAAGAAAAATGTGATGAAGCTTACTCTAAGGTTAAACGGTTACAACACAGACAGACAACCAACAGTAACACAGTGAGAGACAAAAATGGGATACTGGTATTTGATACAGAAGATGCAAGTGAGGCTAAAACTGAAAGTTCAGATGAGTATAATGAAGATGAAATACTAATTAGTGAAAGCAATAAGGGACATCGATTACAAAAGAAGAGTTATTGCTTGCACTAAATACGTTAAAATCAAATAAAACAACGGACACAGGTGACTTCCCTGGAGAACTCCTAAAAAACATTAGTGACAAAGTCAAAAGTAAATTATTTACTGTGGTGTACAAATATTATAAAGAGGTTATCATACACCTGACATCACGAAAAGTAGAACTATTACAGTACCCAACAGCACAAATTCAAAGGCCTGCACAAATTATAGACCACTTGCTCTTCTGTCCCATGCATAAAAAATATTACTGTCAATAATTAAGGAAGAAGATTAGGAGTAAACAGAAAAACATATATAGCATTTATTCATCTAGAAAATGCATTTGATATGGTTGACTGGCAGTTACTATTTAAGGCATTGTGCGCAGTACGATTAAATAGGATACAAAGCCGATTAACTTTGAGTGTATACTCGCACAAAAGTCAAAATACTGAACTGCATATTAATGGTAGCAAGAGAGAAGTAAAACTCAGAAGGCGATTAGGACAGGGGTACCCTTTATTACCTTAGCTATTTACTGTGTTAAATGAGGAGGGACTAATAGTAATGAAAGAAAAGACGACTGGAATCAGAATTAATGGTATTCGTATTCACTGCATGAGATTTGCCGACGACATTATAATAGTGGCAGACTCAGAGAAAGAACTAAATAAAACTCTTATAGTTTGAATGAAGAGATAATGAAAATAAAAATAAATACAAAGAAGACAAAAGTCACGGTTAACAACACGAGAGGTGGAGGAGGTAAGACTGACATAAAAATAGACAGTCAACAATGCGAGGAAGTAACCGATTTTAACTATACCGGTAGCAATGTGGAGTAAAGCAATAGCTGTCACAAGGAAATCAAAAGAAGAATCACAATGGCGAAGAGTTCCTTCCAAAATAAGAAGAACCTTCTACTGAATAAGCACATCAGCTTCCACAAAAAGAAAAGATTTGTAAAGACCTTTGTGTGGAGTGTCCTGACGTGCGGATGTGAAACCTGGATGTTAGCAAAGCAGGAGAAAGCTCGCCTCAGAGCTGTGGAAATGTAGTTCTGGAGGAGAATTACAAGAACTACTCGAGCTGATAGAAAACCGAATGAGATGGTTCTGCAGGAAACAGGACAGAAGAAAGAACTACTGACAGTTATAGGCTAAGTCAAAGCAAAACTCCTTGGACACTTAATGAGAGACGATATTCTTCTACAAGACCTCTTCGAAGGCGAGATCGTAGGGAAGAGAACGAGGGGACGACCGAGAACATGATCAGTGCTTAAAAAACATGATCAGTGAGATGGGATGTTCCTCGTACATAGATACAAAGAGGACAGAAGAAGAAAGGAAGCCCAGGCGACACAGAGAAAGAAGAAGGCAACATACAAGGGAGACACTGACACAGATACAGGGTGTGGCAAATAAGAGTGGCCCAGAGAACGTAGTTTCAGAGAGTTGTTGCGATTCACGTTAGGCATGAGGGCTCCTCGCACAAAGTAATCACACACCGACAGATCAGCTGGCCTGAGTGGACAGCTAGGGCCGCGATCAGGTGGACCTCTGCTAACAACTCTGTGAAGATTGTGTAAATGTGCTCCAAGGTTAGGCCGGCTGTGTGGGCAGTTGCTCCATCCTGCCGGAAGTAACCGCAGCTCATCTGCTTCTCCGTTAATGCTGCCACAAATGGTTCTGTCAGAGTCACTTATTTGCCCCACCCTGAATAAACCGGGACCATTAGAAAGGCTGAACGGCGAAGAATTGATTCCTTCGAATTGTGGTGTTGGAGGAAACTTCTTAGAGTTTCGTGGACTGCAAAGAGAACCAACAGATCAATATTGGAGCAAATAAAACCAGATTACTCCCTGGAAGGTCTAATGTTAAAACAAAAGCTGACCTACTTCGGACACACAATGCGAAGGCATGCCTCGCTGGAAAAAACATTAATGCTGCGGAAGATTGAAGGAACTACAAGACGAGGACGTCAGAGGATGAGATGGATCGATGGCATCACAGAAGCAATGTGTTCCAACGTGGAATGTCAACGGGAGAAAGTGGAAGACAGGAAAAAGTGGCGTGATTTGGTTCATGGGGTCACGAAGAGTCGGAACCGACTAAACGAAGAGAGAGAGAGGAGAATAAACCAAAGAAAACAGGAGTCCATGCTAAAATTAGCTTAAACGCCACCTGAGCTGCTAACATGCGCGAGAGATATTTATGTGCTACCACATGGCTGTATATGTTTCACGGCGGCAGCCTGATGTTGCTGCACGCGAGCTACATTACCATCTTGCGCTCAAGATAATGAGCAGGCAAACTATTGTATGATTCACGTCAGTACGCAAAAAAACATTATGACAACCGTCCCATTATCAATACAAATCAGCCCAGGCGACAGCACCACCACCTGGAGAGGAATGACTGCTAGTCAGACACAGGCACGGTCACGTATTGCAGCATTAGTGAGCGTCGTCTCCGCGTGCAGAATGGGGAAGGCGCGCGATCTGTCTGAGTTTGACCGAGCGCAGATTGTGATGGCGAAACAAGCATTTCGGAAAAGTGCACGACTGAAACCAGACGTCGTGGGGTTGTGCGGACACCCCTCGGACGTCGTAAGCTGGGTAGGCTGGTAAAACAGGACAGACGCCGAACTGTGGCGAAACTAACATCAGACTTTAATGCTGGGCAGAGTACAAGTGTGTCTGAACACACAGTGCAACGAAAACTCCTAACGATGGGCTTCTGCAGCCCACGATCGATGCATGTGCCAATGTTAACATCGGCAACTGCGGCAGAATGCGCACGTGACCATCCGCACTGGACGTTGGTGCAGTGGCACTGTGTTGCACGGTCCGGTGAATCCCGATACCTTCTTCATCCTGCCGATGGGAGGGAGCGAATCGGTCGTCTTCCAGGGCAACAGTTGCTTGGCACACGTACTGCGGGACGGAGACAAGCTGGCGGCGGCTCCATTACTGTCTGGGGAACATTCAGACGAGTATCCGTGGGTAGAGTGGGGCTAAGGAGTATCGTACAGTGGTTGCAGGCCACGTACACCTCTTCAGGACGAACTTTTTTCCTGACGCCACTGGCATTTTCCAACAAGATAATGAGCCGTATCACATGACCAGGAATGTGATGGAGTGATTCGAGGAACACAGTGGCGGGTTCCAATTGATGCGCTGACCTGCCAACTCGCCAGGTCTGCAGCCGATTGAACACATCTGGGATTGATTCAACGTGGCGTCAGAGCTGATCGCTCCCCTGCCCGTAATTTATGGCAATTAGGTGAACTGTGCGTGCAGATGTAGTGCCAACTCCCTCCAGCGTCCTAACAAGGCCTCACTGCTTCCATGCCACGACGCGTCACAGCTGTTATTCACGCCAAAGGCAGTTGTCAGGTAAGTGATCATAAGGTTGTGGCTTATCAATGTCAGTGATAAGAGCGGAGCATATTCACGACGGAGTCGTCTGCTGTAAACGTTACTCCAAAGACAGCCAGGTAATAAGGGAGGCTGGGGCGGATGTGCTCTCAAGTTTTATAATGTCGGAGTCAAATATCCTCAGACTTCAAGAAGAATATAATAATTTCAATCCCAAAGAAAGCAGGTGTTGACAGATTACCGAACTACAAGTTTAATAAGTCACAGCTGCAAAATACTAACGCGAATTCTTTACAGACGAATGGAAAAACTGATAGAAACCGACCTCGGGGAAGATCAGTTTCATTCCGTAGAAATGTTGGAATACGTGACGCAATACTGACCCTACGAGTTATCTTAGAAGAAAGATTACGGAAAGGCCAAACTACGTTTCTAGCGTTTGTAGACTTAGAGAAAGCTTTTGACAATGTTGATTGGAATACTCTCTTTCAAATTCTAAAGGTGGCAGGGGTAAAATACAGGGAGCGAAAGGCTATTTACAATTTGGTACAGAAAGCAGATGACAGTTATAAGAGTCGAGGGGTATGAAAGGTAAGCAATGGTTGGCAACGGAGTGGGACAGGGTTGTTATTCAAATGGTTCAAATGGCTCTAAGCACTATGGGACTTAACTTCTGAGGTCATCAGTCCCCTAGAACTTAGAACTACTTAAACCTAACTAACCTAAGGACATCACACACATCCATGCCCGAGGCAGGATTCGAACCTGCGACCGTAGCGGTCACGCGGTTCCAAACTGAAGAGCTTAGAACCGCACGGCCACACCGGCCGGCCCGATGTTATTCAATCTGTATATTGAGCAAGCAATTAAAGAAACAAAAGAAAAGTTCGGAATATGTATTAAAATCCATGGAGAAGAAATAAAAACTTTGAGGTTTGCCGATGACATTGTAATTCTGTAAGAGACACCAAAGGACTTGGAAGAGCAATTGAATGGAATGTACAGTGTCATGAAAGGAGGGTATAAGATGAACATCAACAAAAGCAAAACGAGGATAATGGAATGTAGTTGAATTAAGTCGGGTGATGCTGAGGGAATTAGATTAGGAAATGAGACACTTAAAGTAGTAAAGGAGTTTTGCTATTTGGGGAGCAAAATAACTGATGAAGGTCGAAGTAGAGAGGATATAAAATTTAGACTGGCAACGGCAAGGAAAGCGTTTCTGAAGAAGAGAAATTTGTTAACATCGAGTATAGAGTTAAGTGTCAGGAAGTCGTATCTTAAAGTATTTGTATGGAGTGTAGCCATGTATGGAAGTGAAACATGGACGATAACTAGTATGGACAGGAAGAGAATAAAAGCTTTCGAAATGTGGTGTTACAGAAGAATGCTGAAGATTAGATGGGTAGATCACATAACTAATGAGGAGGTATTGAATAGAATTGGGGAGAAGAGGAGCTTGTGGCACAACTTGACTAGAAGAAAGGTTAGGTTGGTAGGACATGTTCTGAGGCATCAAGGGATCACCAATTTAGTATTGGAGGGCAGCGTGGAGGGTAAAAATCGTAGAGGGAGACCAAGAGGTGAATACACTAAACAGATTCAGAAGGATGTGTGTTGCAGTAGGTACTGGGAGATGAAGAAGCTTGCACAGGATAGAGTAGCATGGAGAGCTGCAGCAAACCAGTCTCAGGACTGAAGACCAAAACAACAACGACCACTGTCCAGTGAGCTTCTAACCTCAAGAAATACGCCTAACACCGTAGTACCAACTGCTGAGAGCGGCAGTGTTCCACGACTACCCATCGGAACTTGGTGAATGTCAAAGTTTTCTCGAACAGACAAAGTTTCCTGTTCACAGAGGTTTCACGTCCTTCCTTCGCTAAGACTGTCAAAATGCCGTCACCTTTGTGTAAGTGGCCCTCTCCCCCTACCTTCCTCATCGCCCCCGAGGAAGGAGAATGAGCCCGTCTGGATTTTTATACGAATCTAACAGTTGCCGCCATCTTGAGCAAATACATAAATCGTCTCAAAACGACGGCATGGGAAGTCAGATTCTCCAATATCGTTTCTCAGTAAGACAGGAATTTGTCCATTACACTCTTCTCGCTCCCTGAAGATTTCAATAAAGTTTAAGGAGCCTCCCAATAAAACGGATAGCCAGTTATTAGATTCACCAGCAACTTAGTCATTAAAAACAGGTTCGTAATCTACGATAATACATACGGAAAATTAATTACTCAGTACACGTTTTTTCGTTAAAGGCCTCTTTCAAACGCACACGTACGCGTTTGGGCGCATGGCGATCCTGGCTAGGGTCATTGTGTTACACCGTTCGGCAAGTTTTGAGGTAGAACTATGGACTTCCATCCTCGCGATTCCTACATCGCGGCAGAGTCTGATACACTACAAAACTTCCTATCTTTTCCCATTTTGTTACTGTGGGGGACCGATCTTTACGATGAATATTTTGTTTTGCCACAAAAAAAGTATTTGTGGCTGACTTACAAAACACAGGCTTAATAATAGATCTTCCTCACGTCTCACCCGCGTCTCGTAAATATGATACCACTTCATACTGCCCTACAGGAAATAACCCAGCTTCATCAAATCCAGTTAGCCGGCAAGAGTGGCCGAGCGGTTCTAGGCGCTACAGTCTGGAACCGCGCGACCGCTACGGTCGCAGGTTCGAATCCTGCCTCGGGCATGGATGTGTATGATGTCTTTAGGTTAGTTAGGTGTAAGTAGTTCTAAGTTCTAGGGCGCTGATGACCTCAGAAGTTAAGTCCCATAGTGCTCAGAGCCATTTGAACCATTTTGAATCAAATCCAGTTAACATCAAGGCACACTATTGCGCCACCACCAACCATTCACCTTTATTAGTGTTCGCCTTCCTTTTGTGGGAAAATCAGGTATACGCCAACCCTGAGCTGAGGTGCAGACGGCACAGAAATGCATTAGGTTCGTCATCTTCTACCTCCAACTCAGCAAATCACTTGCAAGTGCATGGCAGGAGATACTTTCTATTATGCACGATTTATAAAAAAGAATCATCCGATTTGGCACGTCTAAATTTCTGAAACTAACAAACACCTACAAAGAATTTTGTTTTTTGATGAACGGGAAACTAAAAAGGGTTTTTTTTCATACCTTTTCATAGGAATTCAATGTGCCCCCCCCCCCCCCCCCCCGTCAGATGCTCGGCATATGTCAATGCGGTATTCAAATTCTTCCCACACTGCAGCGAGGATGTCTTGAGTTACAACTTCCACGGCTGCTGTTATGCGATGTCTCAGTTCATTCACTGTTGTTGGTAACAGAGGTAAATAAACAGGGTCTTTTATAAACCCCCACAAAAAATAATCGCGTACAGTCAGATCCGGTGACCTTGGAGGCAAGTAATGTAAAGCTGAATCATTCGGTCCAATGTCCGCCCCTGGTAGCTGAGTGGTCAGCGCGACGGAATGTCATACGTAACGGCCCGGGTTCGATTCCCGGCTGGGTCGGAGGTATTCTCCACCCAGGGACTGGGTGTTGTGTTGTTCTTATCATCATCATTTCATCCCCATCGACAGGCAAGTCGCCAAAGTGGCGTCAACTCGAAAGACCTGCACCAGGCGAACGGTCTACCCGACAGGAGACCCTAACCACACGGCATTTCCATTCGGTCCAAAGCGGCGACCGACCCATCGTTCAGTAATGCAGTAGCTGCATTTCGTGTGGTTTCATGTATAAAAGTCGACGCAACACATACCAGACGGACATCGGGGGGCATGTTGAGCTGTCGAGCTGCATGGCGAATGGATTTCTGCGGACTCCTTGTGAAACTATGCCGTATGCGTTCGACGTCTGAGTCAGACACTCGGGGACGGCCCGGTGATTTGCCTTTACAAAAACAACCTGTTTCTCGAAATTGTTCATCCATCGTCTAGTGCTCTGTGCTGTAGGAGGATCCACACCATAGCTAGTACGGAAGTCACGCTGAACAAGTTACTACTGATCCGGACTGCGCAAAACGTAGGACACGAAACGCTTTCTTTCGTCCCGACACAATTTTTACTAGAACTGAAGTGGGCGCACACTGCTGCTGCCTAGCGAGAACCGTGTAAAAGTCGAGAGTTTGATCTTTCCAACAGTACGTTGTTCACGAACATATCTCAGATAACATAATAGTTGTGATTTTGTTTAAATCGGCTGATTCATTTTGGTACACCTTGTACTACGTACTCTCGTTCCATTCACGTATTGGGTGCGAGTAGAATGACTGCCTAAATGACTCTGAGCGTTCAATATTCTCTATGCAGTCTCTAAACAAGGACGATCAGGCGTTGACTTGAACCCAGTCCCTTCGGAATGCGCGTCCAGTGCCTTAAACACCATGACTCAAGATAAACAGAGACAAATGTCCTAAATTTTTCCAATACATGCGGTGCACCCCATCCCAGTTTTATTAACAGGTTCTTCCGATACAACTACCAGCCACAATTCTTTGTTAAACTCCCTTGACCAGGTAGTACTGCAGAGAGCGTTGCGGTGTAAACTCATCGTCAAGAACAGGTGACATTTCAGAAACATATAATACCATTACATGTGGATCTTAAAGCAGTAGTTTCCTGTCTTGGCACGTGCTGTGCCTGCCTACGGAGGAAGAGAAGTACACCCCATATGGGAGAGCATTTTCTTCGTATGATGGACTGTTGCTGACACAACGAAACATAACAAATTACTCAACCTGTTCATCAGAAATGGGTGTCTTCTTGTGGCGACTTCGCTTTCGTCCATTTTTGTGGCTAACTTTTGTTGTTCATTGCTTAGAAATTCTGAACAGTTACAACGTGTTGTTTATTATAACGAACACCACTGCACAGTAGAAATAAGATGTCTATCAAAACAAAGCTTTTTTCTACGTCACAACTGATGTATCGATCCGGGTGTTATCCCTTATTTTCTAATGAATTATGGTTATGGACAAGACTGCATATATATATACATATATATATATATATATATATATATATATAAATATATATAAAATTATAATTATGAACAAAATTCAAAATAAAACCGGTAGTCAGCTGCACAGTTGATGTATTTTATTGCACTTAACAGATTAAACTGTCGAAACGCGCGGTTCTGGCGCTGCAGTCTGGAACCGCGAGACCGCTACGGTCGCAGGTTCGAATCCTGCCTCGGGCATGGATGTGTGTGATGTCCTTAGGTTAGTTAGGTTTAAGTAGTTCTTAGTTCTAGGGGACTAATGACCTCAGCAGTTGAGTCCCATAGTGCTCAGAGCCATTTGCACCATTTTTTTTTAAACTGTCGAAATGAGTTCAGTGCAATTAAATATTTCAATCGTGCAGTTGACGACTAGTTTCTAATGTTTTCTGAACAACACGCAGGCCACAGCACACACAAAGAAGAAAAGCTACTAATTCCACAACTATGTTTACTCAGGTGAATACTGATAAAATGCCAAGATACTGCTAAGATTGGCAACTTGCTTTAAACGTCGAGAAATATAAAATTAGGCACTTCACAAAACGAAGAAATACACTTCTCCTGAAAGTAAAATACGAGGGTTGGAACTTAAATAGTGACAACTATTTATTCACACTCGATACAAAAGAATTACATGATTGCACCTGTTAGTGTCCTTCAAAGTAGTCACCAGCGTTGTGTAGAACCCGTTGCCAGCGATGTGGAAGGCGCAGTACACCGTTAGCAGAGCCTGTTGTGTTGATGGTGCGAATGGAGCGGTCTACTGCCTGACGAATCTCTGCAACAGTTCCGAGGCGAATGCCACGAAG
The DNA here is from genome assembly GCF_021461395.2 of Schistocerca americana. Taxonomy (NCBI): domain Eukaryota; kingdom Metazoa; phylum Arthropoda; class Insecta; order Orthoptera; family Acrididae; genus Schistocerca; species Schistocerca americana. Next base: position 204,175,465 of record NC_060127.1, read on the forward strand.
TGGTTCCTTCATTTTCGGAATCAAGTCAAAGTCACAACGACTTAATTCCGGGGAGTTTGGTGGATGGTACAGTACAGTACAGAACAGCCACAGCTTGCGCTGTATGCGCCCGTGCATTGTCGTGCAAAATGATGGGTGGGTTGCGCAGAAAGTGTGCATCTTTCGCAAAGCTGGTCGCAGGTGATGTCCCAAAAACGAACAGTAATACTCTGCATTGACGGTCTGCCGTGGAGGAACGTAATGCGTTAGGATAACACCATCACAGTCGTACACGAGAATCACCATAACTTTCATCATCGTATGCCCTAATCCAGTTTCGTGGGCGACCTCACGCATCGTATGGCGTCAATCACTGTCCAGTAACGCGGCAACAGCATGCACGTCTCCTTCAGAGACGCTAGGACGACCTGTCCGATGCATGTCTGCCACAGTTTGCCGACCTTCGTTGAAGGCTTTTACCCAACGTGCCACTGTTCTGTACGGCAATGCCGATTCCCCGCACGCCTCTTGAAGACCTCGATGACACTGTCATGCTGTACGACCTATGACACATTCAATCTTGATCCAACTCCGTTGTTCCTGTTTCGAAAACATATTCACACCGTTACGTTAGACCTCTCGCTGACAAGTGCCTGTGTTTCCCTCGATTGTGCGCACGCCGGTGACGTCGGACGGGCGAGTCCATTTGCTCGGAGGTAAGGTATGTATGTCAACAACGTGTGCTATCAGTGACAGTAGTAGATTCCATTGCATAGTGTCTCCACAGCAGTGTCGGCACTATTTAAGTTCCAACTTGCGTATCAATGAGTTACAGTTGGAATCAGTCAACTCAGGCAAATACGAGGGTGCAACACTTTGTAGGAATGTGAAATGGAACGATCACACTGTCATTTTTTGCCTGGAAACATGTTGCAATAATTTTCTGCTCGTTACAAATTGAGAGTGGTAGCGGTCTCGAGAAAGCCATTTCTAAATTTTAACAATCGGTCGCATTTCAAATACCAGCCATTCTGGCTGTAAACCGTCCCAATTTCGCCAATATCGTCTAAGATTTCCCAAAAACGCAATCACTGCTAACAGAAAGATACTGAAAGCAATAATACCAACAATGAATGAAAGATGGAGGGATTCTTGAAGTTGTTTCACGAAGCTGGCTTGCTACTTAGAAACTTTCTTCAGTTTCGTTTCCAGGGATAACCTTAAGATGAGGAACGGGATGGAAAGATTAGTGTAGGAGTTCAAGAGCCGAAATTGGGAGGAACAGAATACTGCAGTAATGATAGTCCAATTAATGATGGGATATGCATATCACGTGCTGACAGTAATTCCAATAAGACATGAAGCAATAGCTATATTACAGTGTATGCATTACAACAAAGTAGCTTAGTTTGTATCCACCTGCTTAGCAATTAATTCACTACCTAAAAAACTATGTCAGTGTTCTTGACGTTAACACCCATATATTTTTCTCGTCTCTTATTTTCAACGGAATCCACAGCCAGACCATTTTTTCTGAATGACATGGGTCTGCCTCAATGGTTGTTATTAGCTGCGTCAAAATATTCTTTTATTTTCGGTTCTCGACTGCTACACAGTTTCGGCTGTCGTTTCAAGTGTCTGATATTCACCATCCAAAGTACCTGGAAACCTGTTACAAATGGTTCAAATGGCTCTGAGCACTATGGGACTTAACATCTGAGGTCATCAGTCCCCTAAAACTTAGAACTACTTAAATCTAACTAACCTAAGGACATCACACACATCCATGCCCGAGGCAGGATTCGAACCTTCGACTGTAGCAGCAGCAGCGCGGTTCCGGACTGAAGCGCCTAGAACGGCTCGACCACGTCGCGAAACCTATTACAGGACATTAATATCGGGTGTGTGTACACGTCGCTCGAACTCTGCTGGGGTAAAATTTTAGATGAGGTACCTGAATGTCCGTGGAGGAATAATAGGCCAATTCTCCTCAAAAACCGAAACCAAAGAAGGTGGTCATGTTGTACGTTCTAGTCTGGGGCGATGTCGACGTTTTAAGTCATCCACAGGTGATCTGTTGGGTTCAGGTCGGGGCTCTAGGATCACAGGGTTCACTGGGTTCGATTCCCGGCCCGGTTGGGGATTTTTCTCTGTCCGGAGACTGTGTGTTTGTGTTGTCCTCAACGTTTCAACATCATCATCATCATTATTCGTGACAGGACAATAGCTAGATTGGATTGTGTAAAAAATTGGAGTGAAAAAATTGAGACTGTACGTGCGCTGATGACCGCGCAGTTGAGCGCCCGACAAACCAAACGTCATCATCTGGGCGAGCCACTGCATCTCAGGACTGTAGCTGTCCACAAACCATTGCCTCATAGATTTTGCATTATTACAGGATGCATTGTCTCAATACAATCAATTATCATCTCCGAAATGCTCCTCTACTTCAAACAGAACACAATGCCGTAACGCTTTCAGCGATTACTTAAGTGCAATAAGGGTACCACACCGTAACCACGATACCCCACACTTTAACCAACATCACTTGTTCCAAACTTCAATGTTGGTATTACACATGACAGCAGGTAACGTTTTCCTGTCATCTGCCAAACTCAAACCCTCCCATCGGATTGTGACCGGGTTTAGGGCGTTTCTCACTCCAAATCACTCTTTTCCAGCCATCCACTGTGTGACGGTGTCGCATTTACATCACCTCATACTTTGCTTAACGTTGAGTACCGAAATGTATGGGCTACGAGCAGCTGCTTGACCATCGTACTCCATTCTTTGTAACTTCCCGCGCACAGTGGACTGCTGGTACCACTTTGGAACTCAACAGTGATCACTTCCGATGACTCCAAGACATTTTTTACACCTACCCTCTGCAATGCTCGACGCTGTCTGGCAGTCAGTAGATGAGGTCTGCCTGGTCTTTGTTTAGGTGAAGTTGTTCACAACTACACCACCAACAGCAAACGTGTCAGCTTTAGAAGGATTGAAATGTCCCTGATGGATTTGTTATTCGGGTGACATCCACTTTCGAAGTTACTCTCCTGACCGACTCACGTTGCTGTTACTGCTGCTCTACTGGCTACACGGTCGCAGTCGCAGTTGTGTTGTTGTAGTCTTCAGTCCTGAGACTGGTTTGATGCAGCTCTCCATGATACTCTATCCTGTGCAAGCTTCTTCGTCTCCCAGTACGTACTGTAGCCTACATCATTCTGTATCTGTTTAGTGTATTCATCTCTTGGTCTCCCTCTACGATTTTTACCCTCCACGCTGCCCTCCAGTACTAAACTGGTGATCCCTTGATGCCTCAGACATGTCCTACCAACCGATCCCTTCTTCTAGTCAAGTTGTGCCACAAACTTCTCTTCTCCCCAATTCTATTCAATACCTCCTCATTAGTTATGTGATCTACCCATCTAATCTACAGCATTCTTCTGTAGCACCACATTTCGAAAGCTTCTGTTCTCTTCTTGTCCAAACAATTTATCGTCCATGTTTCACTTCCATACATGGCTACACTCCATACAAATACTTCAGAAACGCTTTCCTTGACATTGCCAGTCTAAATTCTATATCCTCTCTACTTCGACCATCATCAGTTATTTTTCTCCCCAAATAGCAAAACTCCTGTACTACTTTAAGTGTCTCATTTCCTAATCTAATACCCTCAGCATCACCCGATTTAATTCGACTACATTCCATTATGCTCCTTTTACTTTTGTTGATGTTCATCTTATACTCTCCTTTCAAGACACTGTCCATTCCGTTTAATTGCTCTTCCAAGCCCTTTACTGTCTCTGACAGAATTACAATGTCATCGGCGAACGTCAAAATTTTTATTTCTTCTCCCTGGATTTCAATTCCTACTCCGAATTTTTCTTTTGTTTCCTTTACTCTTGCTCAATATACAGATTGAACAACATCGGGGAGAGGCTACAACCCTGTCTCAGTCCCTTCCCAACCACTGCTTCCCTTTCATGCCCCTCGACTCTTATAACTGCCATCTGGTTTTTGTACAAATTGTAAATAGCCTTTCGCTCCCTGTCTTTTACCCCTGCCACCTTCACAATTTGAAAGAGAGTATTCCAGTCAACATTGTCAAAAGCTTTCTCTAAGTCTACAAATGCTGGAAACGTAGGTTTACCTTTTCTTAATCTTTCTTCTAAGATAAGTCGTAGGGGCAGTATTGCCTCACGTGTTCCCATATTTCTACGGAATCCAAACTGATCTTACCCGAGGTCGGCTTCTACCAGTTTTTCCATTCGGCTGTAAAGAATTCGTGTTAGTATTTTGCAGCCGTGACTTATTAAAAGTCGCAGTTATGGGCGAGCAAACAGATCTCGGCCCATGGCAGCGTAAGCACCGAAGTGCTTGCATTTCTAGTGACGACTGAGGTTCGTGACCTATCGCGTTGGATCGGCCTCTGGTTACGTGAGGAGGGAGGCCCTCTCGCTGTTGCGGGGAGTGTCACGCCTGCAGCAGGTCCGGCCGACGTGCCGGTCCAAGCTGCTGACGAGCCGGTTGCCGCAGACGCCACTCAGTAAAATCGACGGGCCGATTGGCGGAACCTATCCCATAACAAGGGGAAGCGCGCATCCTCGTGGAGCTGGTGTGTGGTGTACAGCTGGGCAAGGCGCAACACTAGTTTGAACGGCTGATTTTGCACGCTCTGTAGGGTAGTAATGTGAGAGTTGGCGGCGTACCCCCGAACCACAGTTTAAGGTAGAGGGGTGATGCCGTGGCGAGGGGGAAGCGTCGACTCGGGTTTCAGCAGAGCGTAGGGTGTGCGAAAACGCCCCGGAGAACTGCCCCAGATCTCTCACGCGGCAGCCAGGTATGGCTCTTAGTTTTACACCGAGGTAGGAAGCCGGTTTTGTCCTAGGGATGGGGCGTCCCGAGACGGAAGCGTCGGAGGCACCTTCCGTCTGGTAAAAATGACCACCTGACACTGCTCTTCGCCTCCTTTCGTACAGATGGGTGTGGATCTAGTGACAACTAGTCATCAGTTTCGCATTGCATAATGGTATTCAGAAAATTCTGATTCTCGAAATATGGCATTGGCGTGCTGTTCAATACAATTAAGCACGAGTACAATCGAAAAATGGTCAGCATAGAATAATCGATAACATAGTATAACAAACTATTTTAGCAAATTACCGGGCTTCAAAATTAACAACACCTCATCGAGTGCTTCTACACTGAAGCGCCAAAGAAACTGGTGTAGGTACGCGTATTCAAATACAGAGATATATAAACAGTCAGAATACAGCGCTGCGGTCGACAACGTCTATATAAGACAACAAGTGTTTGGTGCAGCTGTTAGATCGGTTACTACTGCTATAATGGCAGGTTGTCAAGATTCAAGTGAGTTCGAAAGTGGGACACCGCATCTCCGAAGTAGGGATGAAGAAGGGATTTTCCCGTACGATCGTTTCACGAGAGCACCGTGAATATCAAGGAATCTGGTAAAACATCAAATAGATCTTGCAAGAACGGGAACAGTGACGACTGAACAGAATCGTTCAAAGTGACAGAAGTGCAACCCTTCCTACTACTGTCCAAGACTTCAATGCTGGGCTATCAAGAACTGTGTCAACGTGCGAATTATTCAACGAAACATTTCGCAGCCGAAGGCCCACTCGCGTACGCTTGATCACTGTAGGACACAAAGCTTTACGCCTCGCCTGGGCCCATCAACACTGACATTGGGCTGTTGATGAGTGAAAACATGTTGCCTGGTCGGACGAGTATCGTTTCAAATTGTGTGAAGCGGATGGACGTGTACGGGTACGGAGACAACCTCATGAATCCATGGACCCTGCATGTCAGCATGGGACTGTTCAAGATGGTGGAGGGTCTGTAATGGCGTGGGGCGCGTGCAGTTTCAGTAATATGGGATCCCTGATACGTCTATATACGAGTCTAACAGGTGACACGTACGTAAGCATCGTGTCTGATCGCCGGCATCCAGTCATGTCCACTGTGTATTCCGACGGACTTGGGCAATTCCAGCAGGGCAATGCGACACCGCACATGTCCAGAATTGCCACAGAGTGGCTCCAGGAACGCTCCTCTGAGTTTAAACACTTCCACTGGCCCACAAGCTCTCCAGACATGAACATTATTGAGCATATCTGGGATACCTTGCAACGTGCTGTTCAGAAGAGATCTCCACCCTCTCGTCTTCTTGCGGGTTTGTGGACAGCCCTGGAGGATTCATGGTGCCAATTCGCTTCAGCACTACCTCAGATATCAGTCGAGTCCCTGCCACGTCGTGTTGCGGCATTTCTGCGTGCTCGCGTGGGCCATACACAATATTAGACACGTGCACCAGTTTCTTTGGCTCTTCAGCTTATATCAGCTATAACTTAACATACGATTTCCGATTTCAAAATATAAAAGCGTACATTAACTGCTACTGCTACGAGAAACCTTACAACGTTTCATGAACAAATATTAAATGAGGAATCTAGAGTAGGTTACAGCCACCTACATACTGTTCCCTTCGGGCCAGGGAAGACAAGGCATTAAAGCAGTCTTTTCTCTCCCGTTCTATGCTCGAATAGAACGGGGAGAAACTTTAATACAATGTACACAAAATCTAAAGTTAAATTTTTAGGTGAGATATCTGATAGTTTCGAGATGCGAACTGGTGTCAGAAAAGGTGACCGTCTATGCCCACTTTTGTTTAAAAGCGTCCTTGAAAAAGTGATTCGAGAATGGAAGTGCAGGTGGACTATAAAATCAATAATCTTACAACTCATAGTGTAGCTTGCAATAATGTCCAGACACATACATATGGCAAAAAGAAACATCAGAATTTTAAAAAGAATTGGAGAAAATGCAGACATTTAAATATCTTACGCAAAAACGCAGTACGTGACAAATAGCGCTTAAAAGGTGCTCCAGCTTTTATGAACAACAGATTACCGAAAAATTGAAAAAAATCAACAAAATGTTTCAAATGGCTCCGAGCACTATGGGACTTAACATCTGAGGTCATCAGTCCCTATTAGAACCACTTAAACCTAACTAACCTAAGGACATCACACACATCCATGCCCGAGGCAGGATTCGAACCTGTGACCGTAGCGGTCGCGCGCTTCCAGACTGTAGCGCCTAGAACCGCTCGGCCACAGCGGCCGGCGAAAAAAATCTACAAATAAAAATATCTTGATGAGGTAACATACAAGAACGGTCGTGACTTTGAAGATAATGAACGAAGTTACAGCATTACGTTACAGCAACAAAACTAGGAAATTTATACGCAGCCGAATGCCTGGCTTTGGCGAAGACAGGATAAAATAGACAACATTGAAAAGAAAATCAGCAAAATCCTAAGAAAAATGATGGGCCCAATGAACAAACGGCGAATATAGGGCCAGGAATGATGAAGATTTGCAAAACAAAAATTGACAGCTAAATGTAACGATGAGGAAACGAAATTTTACGTCCGAATGGTTCGGAATAATGAAAAGAAGATATTCGAGAGAATTTCTAACATAGCAACAGCGAATAATCTCCCTGGTGGGAGCGGATCCAAGAAGTCAGAGACGATCTGAAAATGACAAAGATCGAAGAACATGGTATGCTGGCCAGAGATACATTTCGAAAGGTGGTTTTCGACTACCGAAAGCACAGAAGTTCGTAAATAACAGCACTCTAACCGAATGAAAAATTATTATAAAAATGGAAATGTAATTAGAAGTAATTGTTTACATGGTCCGCAGGAGGTCCAAATCGAATAAAACCTTAAAAGTCGTTACTTTTATTTTTATTCGCCTGACTGTGCAACCGACGGGCTTTTTATATTGGTATATTAGATACACGCCTGACAAAAAAGTTAAGCACCCAGAAGAGGAGGAGGAAACGAAATGAAACTTTACAGGTTGAGAGGGTCTGTGATGTCGTTTCAGTGATGACAAAATCGAGTGAGATTTACAAAGAACATGCCAGTACGAGCCCACTTATTAGTATGACGTAGAACATGCATGTATTGATTGGTTTAGGAAGGATGCCATAAGTGCGCTGTATCCTCAACTGAGGCAAGCTAGCCCACAACCATTGTAACTCGTCCTGGACAGAGTTGATGCCCCAACTCGTCCCACGTGTGTGCTATCGGCTGCGGATCTTGCTGGCCACAGGAGTACCTCAACACTACACAGTCAGTTCATGTGCACAAATGCCACAGGTGGACGAACGTTGTTCTGATGAAAAATTGGATGACGATGCTGTTGGTTGGTTAGTGGCTTGATTTGGGGGAGGTGACGAAACAGTGAGGTCATTGGTTTAGGGAAAGCTGGGGAAGAAAATCGGCCACGCCCTTTCGAAGGAACCATCCCGGTATTTCCCTGAGGTGATTTAGGGTAATCGCGAAAAACCTAAGTCAGGATGGCTGGACGCGGGTATGAAACGTCGTCCTCTCGAACGCTAGTCCAGTGTGCTAACCACTGCGCCGTCTCGCTCTGTGAACGATTCTGTCCTATGAGGCGTAACACATGAGGACGAAAAACGCCCGTGATGTACCGGTTGCGCAGTCAGAGTTCCCTCCATCACTACCGGTCGTGACCTGAAATAGCTGAAGCCTCCACACACTATGAGGACAGGAGCAACATCGCTGAGTCTCTACAAAATATTGGAACAACAGGATCTCTCTTCTGCCCTAACGTTGCCATGCAGTGCAAGATCTGGTGACAGTCACATCCAGATGTTGCATAAATCTGGATATTGCACGATTCGACCAGTTAGCCAAATGGTAACCCATACTGAGGCCCATTTCAGATTCTATCACGTGCTGATAACGCTGTCTGATAGGAGTATGCGGCACTTGAGCTTCCTTCACAGCCATCGGTCAGCATATGACGCTGTTCGCGGCCCTCATATACTCAATCAGGCCCGGTAACAACACTAAACACGAAAAACACTAATGCACTCTGGTGGTTGTTTATGTGTCACCGAGAACTGCAGTCCTATTCATTCACATACGCGCCAATGGTATGAACATGTACGAAGTTGCATAGACCTCTGAGCATATATTTTGGGTGCTTCACTTTTCTTGTCACACAGTGTATACAGGGTGTATCATAATTAATGGCGTAAACGCATACAGTTGAAAGTGCACGATAGTAGAAGAAAAAAAGTCTCAGTAAACATAGGGTCTTCCATACTGTGAAACGAATCTCTTCTACTGCGAGTTCTTTGCTTTCCATATTTTGGGAAGTGGTAGTATGGGCCAAAATAAGAAAAAAAGTCCAGCAAGCATCTGTTCTAAAACGCATACCTTAAAATTTACGAGCAGTTGATCATTAGAAGAGTTTTGTTTCAAAGTAGCAAAGATGAACAAGTGCCCATAGCTCTTAAGGAATGCATTTTAGAGCACATCTTTACTAGACTATTTTTTTCTTGTTTTGGTCCATACTACGAGTTCCGAAAATATGGAAAGCAAAGAGCTTGCAGAATTTCGACCCTATGTTGACTGAGACTTTTTTGCTCCTAGTATCGTGTACTTTCAACTGTATGCGTTTACGCCATTAATTATGATAAACCCTATATTACTTCTGATATGTATTTCAGACACTATGACTAGACAGCTGCAATTGAGCAGTGATGGAAAATCCGAGATGAAAGGTTATTATAATCCTGCTAGTTGGCAGCTCAGCACACAGTAGCCACCTCCGGCAACGGCGAGGCACCACGAGTTCTGAAGGTCAATGCCCAACTCCTGCAAAGTAGGAGGGAGACTCTGGAGGGCCTGTTAAGGCAGGGGATTACCATATATGTGTGTGTGTGTGTGTGTGTGTGTGTGTGTGTGTGTGCGCGCAGGCCCACCCCGCAAGCAGCACAAAAGGAAAGGACGAGGTGGGGCATCGAGGTGGCGCAGCTGACGCAAGCCGGGCAGACAGCGTGGTGACGTCAAAGCGGCTATTACGTAGCCGCCATTGTAACGGGTCTCAGCCACTCGTCACCACCTGGCGGTCACGACACTCTTTGTGAGCAGGCTGGCTGCCTCGAGACGCAGGCTCCAAAGGGGCCGTTTGATTTTCACGTTAGAGGGGGGAGGGAGGGTGGGGCAGAGAGATATGCCGCCGATCGGTACGGTCGCAGAGGTTTTCAACGCTCAGCGGGACAATTACGTGCACCCCACTGCTCAAACAGATGAGTGGTTCAAATGGCTCTGAGCACTATGGGACTTATCATCTGAGGTCATCAGTCCCCTAGAATTTAGAACTACTTAAACCTAACTACCCTAAGGACGTCACACACATCCACGCCCGAGGCAGGATTCGAACCTGCGACCGTAGCGGTCGCGCGGGTCCGGACTGACGCGCCTAGAACCGCTCGGCCACACCGGCCGACAAACAGATGAACTTTCGCGTTTTAACGTTTCACCGACTTTCAGGTCATTGACAGGACATTAAACTTTACAGACTAATTCTTACAATGCTATTAAAACAGCAACCAGCCACAGATTATTAGGAATAAATCAGCAGACCTCCTACCGTCGGTTCTTCAAAGAATCGACATCCGGTTTATGAAACAGATTATAAATGAGTTAATGTGTTAAATATTTGACGTGAAGCTTGTAAGCAGATCGTCACGCTCTCCTCCAATGAGCTCTTGCTCGAGACCACTGAAGTCGCAAATTGCTGTGGTTTGCGGTCAGTGGAACGCACGCCTCAGGGCGTCTGGCTCGGAGTTGTTCTTGAAGTAACCGATTTGTAGCAGTTCATCAAGTCACGTAGGCCTCAAGTGCTGCTGCTGACACGGTGCAATGCGTTCCAGAACCCTACATCTTTTGTGACCACCTCTGCCAGCAATCGTGTACAGTGGCTACATTCCCGCCAAGTCTTTCTGCAGTATCGCTGAAGAAACAACCAGTTTCCCGTAGCCCTATTATACGACCTCGTTCTAACTCAGTAAGGTGTTGATAATGGCGTCTTTGTCGCCTTAAATGGATTGTTGACTAACGTCAACTCACGACGTCCAATCTCAAACGTAACTCACGCTCACGGCCGTTACAGCGCGTATTTAATCCGACCTCATTTGCATCCTCACAGCAGTGCTGCCGGTGCCACTCTTGCGACTAGCGTGAAGCCTGAACAGGCATCACCCTTCAAATGTAGAAACACGCCTACCACCTTCCGTTTACAACGAACAACTCATTGCGGTTGTGACTTTTTCCGTCAGTATAATTCTTCCGGTCTTCTATTAGTTCATCACCTCCATCCCCCTTTCCTTCTCCGACTCCTCCTCCTCCGTCTCGTCGCCCATCTACTTCTTCCCTCTCTCCATCCATCTCCTTCTCTTTTTTTTTTCTTTCTCTGTCCATTTTCTCCTCTCCTATATCTCTGTCTATCTCCTCGTCTTCCGTATCACTGTCTACTTCCTCCTCCCAGTTACTCTGCCCATCTCGTGCTCCCCTCTCTCTGTCATCTTCTCCTCCCCCCTGTCTGTCCATCTCTTCGTCTCCCTGTCCCTGTCCTACTCCTTTCCTCTTTCTCTCTCCAACTAGTGTCTCCCCCTCTGTCCTTCTCCTCCCACCCTCTACTCCACATCACCCCCAGTATGTGCATCTCCTCCTCTCCCCCCCTCTCTGTCCATCACTACCCTTTCCCTCTCTCTGTCCACGTGCTCCTCCCCCTATCTGCATCCATCTCCTACTCCTCCCTCTCTCGCTGTCCATATTCTCCCCGCCCCTTCTCTCCACATTCCAATAATAGGTTGCTGATTCATACCCTCACAGTACTCCTTTCCGGAAAGTAATATATATATATATATATATATATATATATATATATATATATATATATATATATATATATGGTGCGAATCCATCCAAGGAATCAGAATGAGCTTTTTACTCTTGGCTTTACCCGCGTACGCACATGTCGCAAATATTTAACATATTTCACACGTATTTCTAGATCTAAACACCTGTACCTCTAGCGAATTCTGCTCTGCAGTTTCATTTTCACGCAGCTCAATGATTACGACGTCATATCTCCTGAACTATTTATCGTTACAATAATACAATTTTTCACTAAGATTCAGTGGTATATGTGCATACTGTTTCCGAATTATGCTACGAATGGAGTTAAGTCATGGTTGAGGCGGCAGTTTTGATCTATGAACAGCGAAATTGTACAAATACCTTATGGAAATCCAGCCGGTTGACGTCATCGACAACTGTCAGTATCCTTTCACCATTTTGTTGCTAGGGAGCGGTACAGGAGGGTGGGGGGTGGGGGGAGAGGTCAGGGAGAAAAAGTCTCGTAAAGGTTTGAGGTTACATGGAAAGTTGTCTGCAAGTGGTATCACTGTCAAACGCTGGATGAGTATCTACATCTACATCCATACTCCGCAAGCCACCTGACGGTGTGTGGCAGAGGGTACCTTGAGTGCCTCTATCGGTTCTCCCTTCTATTCCAGTCTCGTATTGTTCGTAGAAAAGAAGGATTGTCGGTATGCCTCTGTGTGGCCTCTAATCTCTCTGATTTTATCCTCATGGTCTTTTCGCCAGATATACGTAGGAGGGAGCAATATACTGCTTGACTCTTCGGTGAAGGTATGTTCTCGAAACTTCAACAAAAGCCCGTACCGAGCTACTGAGCGTCTCTCCTGCAGAGTCCTCCACTGGAGTTTATCTATCATCTCCGTAACGCTTTCGCGATTACTAAATGATCCTGTAACGAAGCGCGCTGCTCTCCGTTGGATCTTCTCTCTCTCTTCTATCAACCCTATCTGGTACGGATCCCACACTGCTGAGCAGTATTCAAGCAGTGGGCGAACAAGCGTACTGTAACCTACTTCCTTTGTTTTCGGATTGCATTTCCTTAGGATTCTTCCAATGAATCTCAGTCTGGCATCTGCTTTACCGACGATCAACTTTATACAACCATTCCATTTTAAATCACTCCTAATGCGTACCCCCAGATAATTTATGGCATTACCTGCTTCCAGTTGCTGACCTGCTATATTGTAGCTAAATGATAAGGGATCTTTCTTTCTATGTATCTGTTGTGGCGTAACAAGACAGCTACGCCACACTGAAGTAGCCGAAAGGAACGCGTAATCTCACGTAGGCTAGATAGAGGTCTGAAACAGGATACGTAATGAATGGTAGCAAGAAAAGTACGTAGCTGCTATAATACTTAACTTTTAATCCAATATTTGTGTACAGCATTCCTTGATGATACAAGTGAGACTCTATCTTAAAATGGTTAATGGCGCCTTGCTAGGTCGTAGCCATTGACTTAGCTGAAGGCTATTCTAACGGTCTCTCGGCAAATGAGAGAAAGGTTTCGTCAGTGTAGTCGCTAGCAAAGTCGTCCTACAACTGGGGGAGTGCTAGTCCGTATCTCGAGACCTGCCTTGTGGTGGCGCTCGGTCTGCGATCACACAGTGGCGACACGCGGGTCCGACATGTACTAAATGGACCGCGGCCGATTTAAGCTACCACCTAGCAAGTGTGGTGTCTGGCGGTGACACCACAGTATCCGCAGCACATTACACTTGTCTACATTGAGATTCAATTGCCATTCCCTGCACCATGCGTCAATTCGCTGCAGATCCTCCTGCATTTCAGTACAATTTTCCATTGTCACAACCTCTCGATATACCACAGCATCATCCGCAAAAAGCCTCAGTGAACTTCCGATGTTATCCACAAGGTCATTTATGTATATTGTGAATAGCAACGGTCCTACGACACTCTCCTGCGGCACACCTGAAATCACTCTTACTTCGAGAGACTTCTCTCCATTGAGAATGACATGCTGCGTTCTGTTATCTAGGAACTCTTCAATCCAATCGCACAATTGGTCTGATAGTCCATATGCTCTTACTTTGTTCATTAAACGACTGTGGGGAACTGTATCGAACGCCTTGCGGAAGTCAAGAAACACGGCATCTACCTGGGAACCCGTGTCTATGGCCCTCTAAGTCTCGTGAACGAATAGCGCGAGCTGGGTTTTACACGACCGTCTTTTTCGAAACCCATGCTGATTCCTACAGAGTAGATTTCTAGTCTCCAGAAAAGTCATTATGCCCGAACATAATACGTGTTCCAAAATTCATCCCCCTCTTTGCGTGCCGTGAGCTATGTTCCTTTTTCACTCCCAACCCTTTGAGAGGTTGGTGATTCTGACGCCCACAGTGGTTCCGTCCGGACTTTGGCTGAGATCGAACAAGTGGTTTAGGAGGAGATGTGGAATGTACACCATTCTCACGTACATACATACGTCCAATTTTTTAATTAAATGTATGGGTATGGATACTGCAACTAAATTTTTTTCCCCTGGAATCCGTACGATACGGAATCTGCAATTTAAACTGCACACCAGTTTCGCCATTTACTGCACAGGACTTCCACCGGTTTCGAACCGACAGGACCATCTTCAGACAACTGTTCACATTTGAAATTGTATCCTCATATGCAGTACATGCGACATATGCTGACTGTGGCCAAGGTTTCTTGATGTAGTCGTGCCCTACAGCAAAAAGCAATGTAAAGAAAAGGACTACATTGTAAATAGATCTACGAATGAACTATAATAACGTAAACAACTTAAGATTTACTTCAGAATTGCTATTACTACAAAATAAACATTCAGCAGAAGCAAGGGGACGCCCCTAGCAGATTTGTCAGGTCCCGCACCGAACATGGCAATCCACGTTTCGTAATCACTGTACAGTCCACAGCGGACGGTACACCAACAGCTACATCTGGGTGACCGGAGGAGAGTCCTCCGCGTACCACTCTCACTTACCGCGTTTCCTGTGCCAGTTGCGGACAGCGCGCGGGATAAACCACGGTGTGAGCTGCAGCCTGTCTAATTGTACCTTCACGGTCTTTTTACGAGATATATACGCAAGAGAAATCAGTATGTTATCTCATTATTCCAGGTTCGAAATTTTAATAGTAAACCGCGATGTAATGTATAGGGTGATTATAATTAAACTTTCAAAACGCTGTGGAAACAACACCACTGGTCATAATGACGTCAAATTGCAGTGGAATATTATCGGAGAAAGGGGAAAATGTATGGCAGAAGAAAAAAAGTGTGAAAATTGATCAATAGATGGCGCTGTATGTGTCAGCATACGTAAATGGTTCAAATGGCTCTGAGCACTATGGGACTTAACATCTGACGTCATCAGTCCCCTAGAACTTAGAACTAATTAAACCCAACTAACCTAAGGACAACACACACATCCATGCCCGAGGCAGGATTCGATCCTGCGACCGTAGCGGTCACGCGGGCCCAGACTGAAGCGCTTAGAACCGCTCGGGCACTCCGGCCGGCGGCGTGGACACATTTCGCTGGAAGTCCCCTGCAGAAGTTTGTACACTTCCTTCAGCATAACGACATCACTCGACTAGAGCGGCCAGCATGTTCTCCAGACATGAACAGTATCGAACATGCCTGGGTTAGATTGTAAAGGCCTGTTTATGAACGACGTGACCCACCAACCACTCTGAAGGATCTACGCAAAATCGCCGTTGAGGAGTGGGACAACCTGGAACAACAGTGCCTTGATGAACTTGGGGATAGTATGCCTCGACGAATACAGACATGCACCAATGCAAGAGGACGTCCTGCTGGGTATTAGAGGTACCGGTGTGTACAGCAGTCTGGACGACCACCTCTTAAGGTCTCGGTGTAAGATGGTACAACAGCTAACGTGTGGTTTTCAAGAGCAATAAAAATGGCGGAAATGATGTTTATGTTAATCTCTATTCCAATTTTCCGTAGAGGTTCCGGAACTCTCGCAACCGAGGTGATGCAAAACTTTTTTTGATGCGTGAATATTGATCACATCTTCTCCTCCCCCGTCTCTCCCTCCAGCCGCTCTTCGTCCCTCTCTCTCTCTCTGTACCCTCCTCTCCCGTCCCTCTTTCCATTTCCCCCTTCCCCTTTTGTCTGTCCATCTGCCCCATTCCTCTCTCTTTTTCTGTCTCCTCCTAACCCCTTTCGCCATCTCCTGTTCCACACGTTCCCTCAAAGTGGTTGGTGGGTCACGTCGTCCATGAACAGCCCTTTTCAATCCATCCCAGGCATGTTCGATAGGGTTCATGGCTGGAGAACATGCTGGCCACTCTAGTCCAGCGATGTTCTCACCTTGAAGGAAGTCAATCACAATATGTGCACGATGGGGGCGCGAATTGTCGCCATGAAGACGAATGCCTCGCCAATATGCTGCCGATATGGTTGCACTATCCGTCGGAGAATAGCATTCGCGTATAGTACAGCTGTTACGGCGCCTTCCATGTCCACCAGCGGCGTACGTCGGCCCCACATAATGCCACCCCAAAACAGCAGGGAACCTCCACCTTCCTGCACTCTCTGGACAGTGTGTCTAAGGCGAGCATTCTGACCGGATTGCCTCCAAACACGTCTCTGACGATGGTCTGGTTGAAGGCATACGCGACGCTCATCGGTGAAGAGAACGTGATGCTAATACTGAGCGGTGCATTTGGCATGCTGTTGGGCCCTTCTGTACCGCTCTGCATGGTGTCGTGGTTGGAAAGATGGACCTCACCATGGGCGTCAGGAGTGAAGTTGCGCATCATGCAGTCTACTGCGCACAGTTTTAGTCGTAACACGACGTCCTGTGGCTGCTCCAAAAGCATTCTTCAACATGGTGGCGTTGCTGTCAGGGTTCCTCCGAGCCATAATCCGTAGGTAGCGGTCATCCACTGCAGTAGTATCCCTTGGCCGGCCTGACCGAGGCACGTCATCGACAGTTCCTGTCTCTCTGTATCTCCTCCATGTCCGAAAAACGTCGCTTTGGTTCACTCCGAGACGCCTGGACACTTCCCTTGTTGAGAGCCCTTCTTGGCACGAAGTGACAATGCGTACGCGATCGAACCGCTATATTGACCGTTTAGGCGTGGTTGAACTACAGACAACACGAGTCGTGTACCTCCTTCCTGGTGGAATGACTGGAACTGATCGTCTGTCTGACTCCCTCCGTATAATAGGCGCTGCTCACGCATGGTTGTTTACATCTTTGGGCGGGTTTAGCGACATCTCTGAACAGTCAAACGGACTGTGTCTGTGATGCAATGTTCACATTCAGCGTCTATCTTCTGGAGTTCTGGGAACCGGGTGATGCAAAACTTTTGATGTGTGTATATGAGATAGGCGTACACAGATGAAGATAAGGGTAAGAAGCTAGTTATATTTATAAAAAACATTGTGTTGGCATAACTACGTTCCTTATCTCCTCACTGGATGGACTGCTACCTAACTTGGTGCACGCTGAGAAGAATGAGTAAAAGTTCACGGCAAAGGCAAAAATGGCGCTGAGCACTATGCGACTTAACTTCTGAGGTCATCAGTCGCCTAGAACTTAGAACTAATGAAACCTAACTAACCTAAGGACACAACACACATCCATGCCCGAGGCACGACTCGAACCTGCGACCGTAACGGTCACGGGGTTCCAGACTGAAGCGTCTAGAACTGTTCGGCCACTCCGGCCGGCGACAAAGAGAGCAGTTAAAAACAACCACACATTAAGCCCAATCGACGGAAGAGAAGACAGCTAAAAACAGGCACGTGGAGAAAGGTCTACAAAACACGCTATAGAGAAACGGAGGCCCTGAACTAAAAATTAAATGGCCTTCGCCATACAGCTACGACGGATAAAAAGTAAAACGCGGCGATAGCCCACGCGTTGTTCGCTAAAATGGCCGATAACTCAGACGGCAAACACAAACGAGAACGTAAATGGCATTCCGTCAGGAAATGGCGGACCTTGAAAGGTTGAGTGCAATGAGTATAAAGTGGTGGGGGAGCACCAGTTAACATATGACGATGGCTATGATGACGGTGCAACTTAGTTAAAATGATATTCTCACGGCGAGATGGCCGGGAGGATGTCGTCCGAGCCGCTGCGAGAGGGTTAATAACCCGGAGCTTGTTCCCATGAAGGAAGGGCCTGTGGTGACACCACCTGCAGACAGACGGCAACGCAGTGGTCATCGGAGGGAGTGGCAGAGCTAGTGGGCTGACGTACGAGGACTGCAGCCTCGGCGGCCTCGTTTCCTGTCACACCGACGTGACCAGGAACCCACGTAACCATCACAGTGGCTCCATCAAGGGTGGGCAAGTGGCAGCTTTTGTTAGGTTGCTGCTATCTCTGCTGTTATATGTAAGTGTGTAAATCGACCAGGCTTCAGTAGTCGTTAATGCAAGATGCCTGCCACACTCGCGAACTCAGTTCTCAAAAGACCAAATATCTGATTCTATGCTCAGACAGAGTCCTGCACAATCGTACACTGTTAAGTTGATAATTATTCACACTGCTGTGTGCTAACTGAAATATCACTATCAATGAACTAAATTCATATAATTAAAAATCAAAACCTTCCTTTGGAGATGAAAAGAAAACAATATGTTTCTCGTTATAGCACCTGAATAGCGTTGAAAACACCGTCATAATGAGACTGCAACTCAGTGAGCAGAATCCACTGATGATATTTCTTTCTTTCTTAAAAAACAAAAAAATAAGGAAAAGGGGGGGGGGCGTCGCTTCATTAGAATGTTGTGGGAGGTTATGATAGAGTGAGAAATGTTATTTTCAAATATACTAATTTATGTGCATATGCTAACAATTTAACAGGTGTCTGTGGATCACTAACGTGATAATATTCGAATTAATGAAAACTGTATCTGTGCAGAAGACACATGAATGCTCTCTTAATAACTGTAGATTAATATGCAGTGATCTTTCAAAAGTCTAGGCAACTCGCAAAACGCACACATACTGGACAGCATCACCTCTAGGTCCCAGTACGATAAAGAAATAACGACAAAATGCAGTCACGAGTTCCAAAACAGACTCGCCGATTGCGAGCTATGTAATGCAAAGACAAAACGCAAGCTCTAAATGCGACGCCTACTCGAAAACAGCTAAAGCTGCGCCAGACTGCAGCCATACACCGAACAGCAACTGTCCAACCAACGAGTCACGAGCAGCCGCCGTGTGTTCGCCCGAAAATCGACACCTCCACACTCCAAGCCAACTCCGATTACACTCTGTCTCGCATACTTCTCAAAATTACCGCAGGAGGGGAGGAAATCCCACGGTTCCCACAGCGACAAGTGAAGATCTTCCTTCTTTTTCTGCATACAGGGAAAGCCTGCAGAATTTTCTCATCCAGCATTTGTTGTATTCTCTGTTAACAAGCCGAACTCGGCAGAATACCGGCCCTCGCCTTACAGTTGGTGGAAAGATATCTGGGTGTATAAATTGAGCTCATTTCCCACGCCGTTAACGGGAACATAGTAGTGGCCATCCTTCATGCCTCCATCTACCGGAAAACCTATGGGCTTTGTCGAAATCTTTCAGGATCTCTTGTAGCTAGCAAGGCTTTAAAAGACACTTTTGTAGCACACTGGCTTAAGAGACACTAAAAGTGGGTTACTCACGTGACTGCTGCCCGTAAGAACTTCTGTTGGGAAACCTCTCGGAATTGCACTAGTGTCAACCCACTGCCGAAGACTTGCAGGTGCTATGCCTCACCACATCCCACGAATTGAGGAAAACCCGAGCTATTATGTCAGAATTCACACGGCCCGCTCTACCCATTCAAGAAGTTTATGAGAATACAACAAACCAACGTCGTCACACTTTGTATCGATTATCTGTAATGGGACTTGTTTAAACTGATGACCTTAATGACTGGACATGAAGCTTTCTTTTTTGCCGTTTAATGAATTTATGGATATTGAAGTTTCTATTTAGTTTCCTACAGACAGAACAACACGAAGCTAACATATGGATTTTACTCCCATCCATTTCGCAAACTGTGGGATTTGCAAGTCAGACACAGCCAACAGCTTGCGCTGCACAACGCTGTCATCCCGTGTATCACGCTGAAGCATAAGAGGCATCGTTTCTGTCCGTTTACCAACACGCTGATCTGCGCGCTCAGTGTTGATTTTCGGAACCACAGGCCGTGTGCCGACGGCTTTAGCCGCACTCGGACACTGAAATAACTTCAACGATGGCAAGTGAAAATTTGTGCCCGACTGCGACTCGAACCAGGATTTCTCGTTTTTGGCAAGAGGTCGCCACAATTGCTTCAGCTATCCGAGCACATGACACGTCCAATTTTGTAAACAGACCTGAAGTCATACAGTTGGATCTCTCCTATCGTCTGCTATTCGCCAAACAATTTAGAAAATACGACTATTGTGTCGTTCACGAATAATTTGAAACGCTTATTTTATCTGTAGTCCAATAATTAATCTAATTTTTTTTCGGCCACCGATCACTCATCTGTTCCATCGTTGCTGGTTTCGATCGCTCACTACCACACCTATATTTTAAAAAATGGTTCAAATGGCTCTGAGCACTATGGGTCTTAACTTCTGAGGTCATCAGTCCCCTAGACTTAGAACTACTTAAACCTAACTAACCTAAGGACATCACACATATCCATGCCCGAGGCAGAATTCGAACCTGCGACCGTAGCGGTCGCGCGGTTCCAGACTGTAGCGCCTAGAACCGTTCGGCCATTCCGGCCGGCACACCTATGTTTTAAATCCTTTATTTGGTTCCTATGGAGTATTTCCATTTCTTGATCTGCTAGCTACTTTTTGTGACTTCGTTTCTAGCAATTTAACTATCATTCTACAAATATGGCCATTATACGGGAAAATATTTTGTAGCTAGCATTTTTTAACAATGGCGAAAATTTCCTCAAAATAAAAAAAAATATTTAGCAGAGCGTGGTTTCGATCCACGGACCTCTGGGTTATGGGCCCAGCACGCTTCCACTGCGCCACTCTGCTGTTCTGCAATTGCTGACATCATACGCAGACTTCAAGACTGACACGATTGTTTCGCAACGAAGCATTTTGTTCCGTTAATAATGATAAGCTTTACCATACGATATTATTTTATGAACACTACAAATAAAGAATACTTGTTACTACGATTCCAGCATCGTTCCAAGTACAATACATACGCGGTAATAGTTCTAACAGATTTAACATGGTATGTTCTTTTCTTCACTGGCTGATCTGCCGCAGTTTATGTGATCAACCATTCATGTACAAAGGACTTCATCATTTTTTTTCTCTGCCTGAAAGAAGTTCTCACCACGCAGTTCATATTATAAGATTCAGTCACATCTAACTTTGTCAGCTTCTGCGAAATGTGCAACAGGATGATCATGAGATAGTAGCCAATAATGACACTGAACCAGCCTTAGTTGCCTATCCTGGGTGCACACTTGGAACCCAACCACTAGAGTAACAGTGAGTTCAAAATGAAATCTGTCTGCGTTAAGAGAAGCCGGAACGATGAAAATGACAAAATTAACGTTTTTTGGTGTTTTTCTATATAAAATTATTTGGAGTTTCTGGCAAGGGCAATGCTGCAGGGACAATGTTATGTGGAATTATGAACTTGCCAAAATCACCAACCAAGTTTGGATTTTTTAATAAATTGGTGGGATCTTCTGCTGAAGATATTGCTCAAGCAACAATGACGAAAGCAGTTGAAGAAGCTGTGAAAGATATTGGGTGGTTGGCTCTGAGCACTATGGGACTCAACTGCTGAGGTCATTAGTCCCCTAGAACTAGTTAAACATAACTAACCTAAGGACATCACAAACATCCATGCCCGAGGCAGGATTCGAAGCTGCGACCGTAGCGGTCTTGCGGTGCCAGACTGCAGCGCCTTTAACCGCACGGCCACTTCGGCCGGCAAGATAATGGGAATTGTAGAGATTTAACTGTTGCTTTAAATGGATCATGGCAACATAGTGGTCATAAATCTCTAAATGAAGTTGTGACAGCTACCAGTGGAGACAGTTGCAAAGTAATCGATGTTACTATACTCTCAAAACATAGTAGATGTAAGGGCAATACCAAGGACGAGCACAGTGAAGGTTTTGAAGGAATTTTTCACAGCACGAGTGGAGTGATGGAAGTAGAGAGAGTGAAAGCAATTTTTTTCCAGATTACAGGAGTGGTATAATGTACAATACACTATCTAGGAAATGGTGATTATGAGGGATATAAAGCTGTAGCGGAACTCAAACCTTGTTGTTGTGGTCTTCAGTCCTGAGACTGGTTTGATGCAGCTCTCCATGCTACTCAATCCTGTGCAAGCTTCTTCATCTCCCAGTACCTACTGCAACCTACATCCTTCTGAATCTGCTTGGTGTATTCATCTCTTGGTCTCCCTCTACGATTTCTACCCTTCATGATGCCCTCCAATACTAAACTGGTGATCCCTTGATGCCTCAGAACATGTCTTACCAACCGATCCCTTCTTCTAGTCAAGTTGTGCCACAAACTTCTCTTCTCCCCAATGCTATTCAACAACTCCTCATTAATTACGTGATCTACCCATCTAATCTTCAGCATTCTTCTGTAGCACCACATTTCGAAAGCTTCTAATTCTCTTCTTGTCTAAACTATTTATCGTCCATGTTTCACTTCCATACATGGCTACACTCCATACAAATACTTTCAGAAACGATTTCCTAAAACTTAAATCAATACTCGATGCTAACAAATTTCTCTTCTTCAGAAATGCTTTCCTTCCCATTGCCAGTCTACATTTTATATCCTCTCTACTTCGACCATCATCAGTCATTTTGCTCCCCAAATAGCAAAACTCCTTTACTACTTTAAGTGTCTCATTTCCTAATCTCATACCCTCATCATCACCCGACATAATTCGACAACATTCCATTACACTCGTTTTGCTTTTGTTGATGTTCATCTTATATCCTCCCTTCAAGACACCATCCATTCCGTTCAACTCCTCTTCCAAGTCCTTTGCTGTCACTGACAGAATTACAATGTCATCGGCGAACCTTAAAAGTTTTTATTTCTTCTCCATGGATTTTAATACCTACTCCGCATTTCTCTTTTGTTTCCTTCACTGCTTGCTCAATATACAGATTGAATAACATCGGGGAGAGGCTACAACCCTGTCTCACTCCCTTCCCAACCACTGCTTCCCTTTCAGGCCCTTCAACTCTTATAACTGCCATCTGGTTTCTATACAAACTGTAAATAGCCTTTCGCTCCCTTTATTTTACCCCTGCCACCTTCAGAATTTGAAAGAGAGTATTCCAGTCAACATTGTCAAAAGCTTTCTCTAATTCTACAAATGCTAGAAACGTAGGTTTGCCTTTCCTTAAACTAGCTTCTAAGATAACCCGTAGGGTCAGTATTGCCTCACGTGTTCCAATATTTCTACGGAATCCAAACTGATCTTCACCAAGGTCGGCTTCTACTAAATTTTCCATTCGTCTGTAAAGAAATTGCGTTAGTATTTTGCAGCCGTGACTTATTAAACTGATAGTTCGGTAATTTTCACATCTGTCAACACCTGCTTTCTTTGGGATTGGGATTATTATATTCTTCTTGAAGTCTGAGGTATTTCGCCTGTATCATACATCTCGCTCACCAGATGGTAGAGTTTTGTCAGGACTGGCTCTCCCAAGGCCGTCAGTAGTTCTAATGGAATGTTGTCTACTCCCAGGGCCTTGTTTCGACTCAGATCTTTCAGTGCTCTGTCGAACTCTTCACGCAGTATCATATCTCCCATTTCATCTTCATCTACATCCTCTTCCATTCCCATAATATTGTCCTCAAGCACATCGCCCTTGTATAGACCCTCTATATACTCCTTCCACCTTTCTGCTTTCCGTTCTTTGCTTAGAACTGGGTTTCCATCTGAGCTCTTGATATTCATACAAGTGGTTCTCTTTTCTCCAAAGGTCTCTTTAATTTTCCTGTAGGCAGTATCTATCTTACCCCTAGTGATAAAAGCCTCTGCATCCTTACATTTATCCTCTAGCCATCCCTGCTTAACCACTTTGCACTTGCTGTCGATCTCATTTTTGAGACGTTTGTATTCCTTTTTGCCTGCTTCATTTACTACATTTTTATATTTTCTCCATTCATCAATTAAATTCAGTATTTCTTCTGTTACCCAAGGATTTCTACTATCCCTCGTCTTTTTACCTACTTGATCCTCTGCTGCCTTCACTACTTCATCCCTCAAAGCTACCCATTCTTCTTCTACTGTATTTCTTTCCCCATTCCTGCCATTTGGTCCCTTACGCTCTCCCTGAAACTCTGTACAACCTCTGGTTCTTTCAGTTTATCCAGGTCCTTATGGCAATGAAATTCACATTAAAAAAAAAACAAAAAAAAAAAAAAACATGAGTGCATTGGACATGTGCAGAAGCGCTTGGGGCTCGCTCGCGCAAACAAAAGCAGACATTAGGATCCCAGAAGCTTAGTGATGGTGAAGACCCTTGGAGGAAGAGGAAGATTGACAGATGAAGCAATTGATAGATTGCAGAGGTATTATGGATGTGCAATTGGGCAAAATAAAAAAAGCATTGAGCATATGAGGAGAGCAGTATGGGCATTAGTTTTTCATACTGCATCACCAAATGAGCACCCACAACATGCACTGTGCGCCACATGTGATGACTCATGTTGTAAGTATCAATCAGGAAAGGAATATGCCCATAAAAACAGTTTGCCAAATGCTGTAATTGATGTAACTAAGCCCATATTCACAGATTTATCACAGCAAAGAGTGTTTACATGGGAAAACACAAAATCCAAATGAAAGTGTAAATAATTTAATTTGGATTAGGATTCCCAAAAGAGTGTTTTTACAGTTTAAAACATTGCATTTTGGAGTGTATGATGCAGTGGCAACATACAATGAAGGAAACATTATCAAATGTGATGTGCTGAAACGTTTAGGTTTCCAACCAGGACACAACACCATTTCCACAATGTGCCTAATTGATGAAGAAAGACTAAGAGGTGCAGGGAGAAGAGACAAAAGCCTACAACATGCAGCAAAAGGGAAGAAAAGACCAGTGAAAAGAAAACTAATACTGGAAAAAGAAGAGGATGCTGATAAGCCATCATATGGGGCAGCAATGTATTAAAAACTTGATAGATTGCAGAGGTATTATGGGTGCCATTTCCCATAACTTTAAAATTTTCATCTTTGAGGAACATTTTCTCAAAAGCTGCTAACAGTATATCAGTGAAATTTATACACAATATTGTTTACTTCTTTTCCTTCAATTTGTAAAAAATATTGTATAATTCAAGAGCTATAGAAGAAAAAGTGCAAAATTTAGAGAGAAAATAAGCATCTGTTTAAAAAAAATTGTAAAACAAAAACCAATAAATATTTCTTAACATGGCATTATAACTTTGTAGAAAAATATTCATTGAACATGTAGTCCATATTTCAGAGCAATATGTTTAATGGTTTTAGAAAAAATGTTCCTTCTATTTGCTAAAATTAAATGGAGGAGATGGATCGTTCCAGCTCCCCTTAAAGATGTAGTAGATTTAGCAGCAAAACTCAGTACTCAAAAACTGAAGCCTGTAATGGCCTCTCTCCATCTTTGTTGTAAAACATATTATAAGAATAATAAGCCATCCTCTGCACTACCTTATAAACTGGATGTTTGAAGGAAGTACCTTTCCCGACGTTTTATAAAGTTAACTGTAATTATACGTGTGCTTAAAAAGGGAGATAGGGAATCACCAGATTATAGACTCATTGCCATAGTTGTAATATTATCTAAAAATCAGTGGGGCGATAATGATAAAGCATATAACTGAATATTTTGAGAACTATCGCCTCTAAAACCAGGTACAATACGGATTTCGTGAAGGTACGTCCACGGTTAAAGCAGTGCAGGATATTGTTGTACTCTCTTCAAGGGATTCGAACATAAGCAAATAAACGTGTGCTACGTCGGTTGATCTAACAAAGACCTTTGACACAATATCTGATAATATTCTTGGAAATAAACAGTATGGGATAACCGATACGACGTTGGCATCTGAACATTATAATGAGAATGCCTCCGGGATCGGTACTCGGATAATTTTTGTTCATTGTTTATGTTAATGATTTGCCTAGCTACCTTTCAAAGCAGACGATACCCCATTTATTACTACCCATAATGACAAAACTACTATGGACGAAATGAATAAACTTTCGACGGGCAAAGCATCTTGCTGGTTTAAGCCAAATGAATTTAAATTAAACAACAGCAAAGCCGAGAGTGTAGTGTTCTCCCTAAAAGATGATGACTGCCTTGGCAAGGATTCTGTCAAATTATTGAGTATCCCACAAGACAGAAAACTAGCCTGGAAAACATACACAGATAATTTATGCGACTAACTATCCCAACATTTGTTGGGGCAAAACAGCTACTTCTTGCCTACTACGCCTTTTTCCTCACACATATAAACTAAGGAGAATGATGTGGGGTAAATATGCTGCAGCCAAAATGGCTTTTATTTGGAAAAAAAAACAAAAAAAACTATTAGGTGTGGGTGCGGTCTAAGACCCAACACTCCATGCAAAATGTATTTATCTGATAACCAAATAATGACTGTCCCACGTCTACACACATTTCACACCTTTATGCACACTAAGAACAATCGGGATAAACATGACACAAAATCGAAGGTTCGTACAGAACTAGGTATAGGAACTCTTTGAATATTCCATGGCCTAGGTGTACAAACATTGAAAAAAACTTTCTGTATGCGCGAAGGTCCCGTTTTAACAGATTACCAAGTGGGATGATGAGTTAAATACTAATAAGTTCAGAAAAATTATAGATCCTTGGCAGAAAGGAAAAGATTTCTATACTGTTGATGAATTTGTAAAAAGCTACGTAAGTAATCTAGCAATTTAACTATAAACAAGTTTCTGCTATTCGTATTATCCATTAATTTAAGTATAAACAAGCAGCTTCGATATTTATTATTCTTAAGAATGTGTGCAGGACAACTTTTTACAGGTAGTGTAACCAAATTTAACCTAGTATAACAATAAAAGTGTACAATTCTATACTGTCAAAACACAACCTGTAAACGTAACTGTGATAGTGCCTTACGCAGCTTGAAAGCTCCCTTATGGAATTATTTATTATTTATCGTATGGCTTTACCAGTGTAAGTGCGGTATTGACATCGTAAATTTACATAACATAACATATAAATACAAATATACATATACACACATACATAATAATATAAACGAAACAAACACCAGTCATTATTAAATCTGACCAAAGTTGAAATATAATCACAGCTACAGTTCGTCAAAAAGTTATGTCCAAATGTGACAGCCATTTAATGGCAGCAGGGCTGACCTCCACGAAGTCTCTCCAGTCACCACAGAATCTTCGCAGTGGGCAATCTTGCACTGACTAGATGTTGTAATGTTTGTTCATCAGTTTCACAGCCACACATTGCGTTATCATTGGCGCCCCATTTGCACAGCATGGATTTAGTTCTCGCGTGTCCAGTTCTCACACGGTTAAGCTGGCACCAGATTTTACGAGGAAGCTGCATTCCTGGGAGTTGTTGGCTGGGGTCCTCTGTATTGTGTCGGTTAATGTCACTATTGTTCCACTTGGTTTTCCAGGATTTGTGGCAGACATAGGTATTTCCTTGGGTAAGTGTTCTGTCTTCCCATATTGAAGCTCTTGATTTAAGGCGACATCGAAATCGGTCATCTAGTACTTGGTGTATCGGTAGTACTCTTGCCTTATCTGCATGCTTTACTTTATGCCATTCCTGAATTGTTGCCTGCTGTCTACGGATTTCAGGCGGAGTAATGTTTGAGTTGTTGACTTTCGTATCCCTGTTATTGTCCTCATGGCTTCACTGATCTGGGCGTCAATTCACTCTACATGGGCACCCCTACTCCACACGGGGGCACAGTACTCTCTGCCACGGAACAGACGTGCGATATGGCTGCAACACGTAGTGTTCTTGCATCCGCTCCCCATGTGGTACCTGCTAATCTCAGAATAATGTTATTTCGGGTTTTCAATTTCTGGCTAGTCAGTTCCCGGTGTTTCCTGAAGGTAAGTGACCTGTCAAGAGCTATGCCTAAATATTTGGGAAATTTGTTATGTTTAATTCGTTTTCCGCAGAAAGTAATATTTAGTTCTCCGTCTGCTAGTCTGTTATGAAAATGGAAGGCGCAGGTCTCTGTTTTATTTGGGTTTGGGCACAGTCTCCATTTTTTGTAGTACTAGGTCAGCAGTTAGAGTTCTTTCACAATCTTCTAGCCATTTGCTTTGAGTAGCTATAGCCATGTCATCAGCGTAGCAAAACTTACTTGACTCAGTGTCTATCATGTCATTGATGTAAGCATTATGGAATAATGAATGTTGTTGTTGTTGTGGTCTTCAGTCCTGAGACTGGTTTGATGCAGCTCTCCAGGCTACTCTATCCTGTGCAAACTTCTTCATCTCCCAGTACCTACTGCAACCTACATCCTTCTGAATCTGTTTAGTGTTTTCATCTCTTGGTCTCCCTCTACGATTTTTACCCTCCACGCTGCCCTCCAATACAAAATTGGTGATCCCTTGATGCCTCAGAACATGTCCTACCAAACGATCCCTTCTTCTAGTCAAGTTGTGCAACAAACGTCTCTTCTCCCCAATACTATTCAATACCTCCTCATTAGTTACATGATCTACCCACCTAACCTTCAGCATTCTTCTGTAGCACCACATTTCGAAAGCTTCTATTCTCTTCTTCTCCAAACTAGTTATCGTACATATTTCACTTCCATACATGGCTACACTCGATACAATGACTTTCAGAAAAGACTTCCTGACACTTAAATCTATACTCGATGTTAACAAATTTCTCTTCTTCAGAAACGCTTTCCTTGACTTTGCCAGTCTCCATATTATATCCTCTCTACTTCGACCATCATCATTTATTTTGCTCCCTAAATAGCAAAACTCATTTACTACTTTAAGTGTCTCATTTCCTAATCTAATTCCCTCAGCATCACCCGACTTAATTCCCCTACATTCCATTATCCTCGTTTTGCTTTTGTTGATGTTCATTTTATACCCTTCTTTCAAGACACTGTCCATTCCGTTCAACTGCTCTTCCAAGTCCTTTGCTGTCTCTGACAGAATTACAATGTCATCGGCCACCCTGAAAGTTTTTATTTCTTTTAATAGCTATTCCGAATTTTTCTTTTGTTCCCTTCACTCCTTGTTCAATATACAGATTGAATAACATCGGGGATAGGCTACAATCCTGCCTCACTCCCTTCCCAACCACTGCTTCCCTTTCATGCCCCTCGACTCTTATAACTGCCATCTGGTTTCTGCATATATTGTAAATAGCCTTTCGCTCCGTGTATTTTACCCCTGCCACTTTCAGAATTTGAAAGAGAGTATTCCAGTCAACATTGTCAAAAGCTTTCTCTAAGTCTACAAATGCTAGGAACGTAGATTTGCCTTTCCTTAATCTATTTTCTAAGATAAGTCATAGGGTCAGTACTGCCTCACGTGTTCCAACATTTCTACGGAATCCAAACTGACCTTTCCCAAGGTCGGCTTCTACTAGTTTCTCCATTCATCTGTAAAGAATTCGCGTTAGTATTTTGCATCCGTGACTGATTAAACTGATTGTTCGGTAATTTTCACATCTGTCAGCACCTGCTTTCTTTGGGATTGGAATTATTATATTCTTCTTGAAGTCTGAGGGTATTTCGCCTGTCTCATACATCTTGTTCACCAGATGGTAGAGTTTTGTCAGACCTGCTCTCCCAAGGCTGTCAGTAGTTCTAATGGAGTGTTGTCTACTCCCGGGGCCTTGTTTTGACTTAGGTCTTTCAGTGCTCTGTCAAACTCTTCACGCAGTATCATATCTCCCATTTCATCTTCATCTACATCCTCTTCCATTTCCATAATATTGTCCTCAAGAACATCGCCCCTGTATAAACCCTCTATATACTCCTTCCACCTTTCTGCCTTCCCTTCTTTGCTTAGAACTGGGTTTCCATCTCAGCTCTTGATATTTCTCCGAAGGTCTCTTTAATTTTCCTGTAGGCAGTATCTATCTTACCCCTAGTGAGATAAGCCTCTACATCCTTACATTTGTCCTCTAGCCATCCCTGCTTAGCCATTTTGCACTTCCTGTCAATCTCATTTTTGAGACGTTTGTATTCGTTTTTGCCCGCTTCATTTACTGCATTTTTATATTTTCTCCTTTCATCAATTAAATTCAGTATCTCTTCTGTTACCCAAGGATTTCGACTTGCCCTTGCCTTATTACCTACTAGATCCTCTGCTGCCTTCACTACTTCATGTCTCAAAGCTACCCATTCTTCTTCTACTGTATTTCTTTCCCCCATTCCTGTCAATTGTTCCCTTATGCTCTCCCTGAAGCTCTGTACAACCTCTGATTTGGTCAGTTTATCCAGGTCCCATCTCCTTAAATTCCCACCTTTTTGTAGTTTCTTCAGTTTTAATCTACAGTTCATAACCAATAGGTTGTGTTCAGAGTCCACATCTGCCCCTGGAAATGTCTTAAAATTTAAAACCTGGTTCCTAAATCTCTGTCTTACCATTATGTAATCTATCTGAAACCTGTCAGTATCTCCAGGTTACTTCTATGTATACAAACTTCTTTTATGATTCTTGAACCAAGTGTTAGCTATGATTAAGTTGTGCTCTGTGCAAAATTCTATCAGGTGGTTCCTCTTTCATTTCTTAGCCCCAATCCATATTCACCTGCTACGTTTCCTTCTCTCCCTTTTCCTACTACCGAATTCCAGTCACCCATGATTTTCGTCTCCCCTCACTATCTGAATAATGTATAATGATGTAACACCCCACCCGTCAGTTATCTGGTTGTGGTATGTGTTCACCCCAGGTAATTGACTAACAGATCAATAGAGAGTGCAAAACTGCCGCAATGTCAGATAACGCGAAGAAAGTAATAAGGCCCTGTGACTCCTGACTGAACTGTGGTGGCAGTGTTAACATTAATTGGTTCAGAATTGATCCCTTTTAATTAAAAACGGGTGCACATTGATGTTATATTCAGCAATTAAACACAGATGCAAATGTTGAACATGACTTGGGATTTCAACTACTTGATTGAAAACAGATGCAGTAGATTAGCACAGATTTATTTTAACTCACGACCTTCAATCATCCCATACATGACTCTCCTGACAGGCAGTGGTAATAAATTGCGTTTGCGTGGAGTATAGCGCGATTAATCAAAAGTAATTCCTATCGACTGATCCAGGCGTAATGCAAAGTGTGAGAAGAATTCTACAATACACGGCCCATGAAACCCTCGTGGAAACTTTGCCAACGTGATCCAGCAAATTAATCAGTGGCCGGAGCGGGCGCAATATCACCGAATACAGCGTGGCGGAGCGGTGTCGTTGTGCGGACGTCGGCCGACCTCGTAGTGCTGCAAGGCTGCGCTCGTCTATTCACTCCTAGCTATCTTTCTCAGTACATAGCTGAACCAAAAGTCCCTATATCCAAGCTCAATCGTTCCGTTTGCTAAGTCCTAAACTGCAGAGATGCTCACTCTTTCTCTGGTAAGCTGAGTAAAGAACGCCACGTCCGCACTCTAGGCAAGTTGGGAACGGAAAACCACTACGGAGACTTCGCACAGTCCGCTCTTCACCTCAGTTTCCCCTCCAGCAAAATCACTTACGCCAATTGCAGCGCAAGTCGCGGTAATTATGCGTCGCTTCCCAGCGCCGACCAATGCCTGCCCTGGAAAGTGAACAAATTTCCACAAAATTTCCCTTCCTCTCAACATATTATCTCGTTGTACAGTATTTAAAACCAAATTTACATTCTATTCACGAACGTAGGATGAGGAAGTTAACTACTCACATGTTCATGCTTTGAAAAGCGATTGCTCAATGCGCAGCACGCCAATTCTTGTTCCCATGTTTACGTAAGGCATGATCAGTTTATTTCATCAATTCTTTTTCGGACTGAACTAGAACTGCGTCTCTAATAACCTTAATGTCGACGACGACGCGTTAAATGCATACTTACTTTCTTCCCTAGCTAGAGACAGAATCTTATATTCCTTTCTTCACCAGCTAGTAATAGCATTTTACATCCAAGAGGACATGCGTTGTATATAGGAAGCTGCTGCGTATCTCTTGCTTCTTGATTGAAAATGTGACTGTCAGAATTTACTAAGAGAATTTCCGCGAGAGAACCTTTCTATTCAGTGCACTGTAACGTAAGAAGACATTCATGTCTTCAGCCGCGTAACTAATTAGGTACTTTTTACAGTCCGACATTCTTGTCTTGTCATCGACAACGACAAAATTTCGGACGTTAACTGACAGTATTTCCGTAAGTTATTTCATCATTCTATACGTCGGGAAAAGCCCTACACATTCCGATGTTTTATCAACCTGTTATGACCTGTTTGAGCACTTGGTTGTCGTGAACTCCCTGAGCTATCTTCATTCGGTGTTGCTTTTAGTCACAACCAAACTATTATCGAAAAAACTGTTTCGACACATTTCATGCACATAACAATTGGACAAGCTGCTTCCTGTGTCGTGCATGATACTCATCTTCCTCAATGTCTATCGCTCGCTTGGGACCGCCTCTGCCATTTATACATCATTGTTTTCTTCATACAATATTCGCCAAACGTAATAATAAAACTGAAAACAATTGAAGTAATTTTTCCCTCGATTAGGCTGTAATTTTAACCTCATGTCGTCCCAACTGGAATGTGATTTACACTATCTGATCAAAAGTATCCGGACACCTGGCTGAAAATGACTTACAAGTTCGTAGCGCTCTCCATCGGTAAGGCTGGAATTCAGTATGCTGTACGCCCACCCTTTGCTTTGATGACAGCTCCCACTGTCGCAGGCATACGTTCCAATCAGGTGCTGGGAGGTTTCTTGGGGACTAGCAGCCCATTCTTTGCGGAGTGCTGCACTCAGGAGAGGTATCGACGTCGGTCGGTGAGGCCTGGCACGAAGTCGGCGTTCCAAAACATCCCACAGCCATTCTAAGGATTCAGGTCAGGAATCTGTGC
This sequence comes from Schistocerca americana, assembly GCF_021461395.2. Taxonomy (NCBI): domain Eukaryota; kingdom Metazoa; phylum Arthropoda; class Insecta; order Orthoptera; family Acrididae; genus Schistocerca; species Schistocerca americana. The sequence goes on from NC_060127.1 coordinate 204,208,361, forward strand.
AGTCCAGTCCTTTGGACGGATGTTATTGTCGTGTAACCACTCCGCCACAGGCCGTGCATTACGAACAGGTGATCGATCGTGTTGAAAGATCCCCGGATTGCTCTTCAACAGTGGGAAGCAAGAAGGTGCTTAAAACATCAATGTAGGCCTGTGCTGGGATAGGGCCACGTAAAACAACAAGAGGTGCAAGCCCCCTCCATGAAAAACACGACCACACCATAACACAACCGCCTCCAAATTTTACTGTTGGCACTACACACGCCAACAGATGTCCACCGGGCATTCGCCGTACCCACACCCTGCCAGCGGATCGCCACATTGTGTACCGTGATTCGTCACTGCACACAACGTTTTTCCACTGTTCAATTGTGCAATGTTAACGGTCCTTACATAAAGCGAAGCGTCGTTTCGCATTTAACGGCGTGATGTGTGGCTTATGAGCAGCCGCGCGACCATGAAATCCAAGTTTTCTCACCTCCCGCCTGACTGTCGTAGTACTTGCAGTGGATCCTCATGCAGTTTGGAATTCCTGTGTGATGGTCTGGATAGATGTCTGCATGTTACATATTACTACCCTCTTCAACTGTCGGTGGTCTCTGGCAGTCAACAGACGAGGTCGGCCTGTCCGCTTTTGTGTTGTACGTGTCCCTTCACGTTTCCACTTCACTATCACATCGGAAACAGTGGACCGAGGGATGTTAAGGAGTGCGGAAATCTCGCGTACAGACGTATGACACAAGTGACACCCAATCAGCTGACGACGTTGGAAGTCCGTGAGTTCTGGGCAGGGCCCCATTCTGCTCCCTCACGATGTCTAAAGACTACTGAGGTCGCTGGTATGGAGTACCTGGCAGTAGGTAGCAACACAATGCACCTAACATGAAAAAATATGTTTTTCAGGGTGCCCGGATAATTTTGATCACATAGTGTATAAACAGCGATTCCTTATGATATAAAAGGCAAACTAATACACTTATCTGTGTCAAGGTTCTTTTATTTTCTCCTTTAATCCAATAACCCAACTAGAGATGAAGGTGTAAGCTCTCTAAACGCATTGTGTAAGAAAATAAAAGTTATTTTAATTTGTCTTTTAGAATGTATTTATGAGACAAAAGTATACAGGTCTACCACGATCATCTCACTTCGAGCATTAGAGCAACTTTCAAGTGATCAATAAGTACAGATCTATGTAGTATATACATTAAAATCCCCCCAGAATTTTCATTTTTGTATTTTATGGCTATCTTAGGAACTAATCTAGGGATTTTGATACGGTTTTCACTGACAGACTGATTCACAAGACAGGTTCGTGTACATAATTTTTTGTTTATAGCAATGATGAGTTGTAATACATGTATTGTTACCTGTTCCATGTTTAATTGGCGTTTGGAGTGATATCTCGTGGCAGTGATAGGGGCTACAAACTTGTCAGTTAGAGACGAGGCGGCATCTGACGGGAAAAGCAATAAACAGCAGCCACAACTCAAGAGAGCAGCGAAGCTACGCCACAATCTATAGGTATTACAAATTAAAGCCCCCATATGCACTTTTCTGTCTGTATAAGAAGGCTAATCTGAGGAACTACTGTAGAGATTTTAATACGATTTGTCTAATACAGCGCGTGTATGTCACATATATTATTTCCCAAGTCAATATTCCTTTTTCTCAAAACATACTAATCGTGCAGTGATGAACGAGATATTTTTAGAAAGGTTTTTTTAACTGACCTCTGACATGGAATACAGATTTTGCGCTAAAACTTACTATTTGCGAAAAAGTTCACCATAAAAGAAACTTGTAACTATTACACGCAAAAGGGCAACATGGTTGCACGCTTCATACCTATACTTTACGTAGCTAATTTATTATCTTATTACAAACACCATTTTACTTGTTTTAATGTACTTACTAACTCGATAATTTGTATACTGCATTGTTGTAGGTAATAACAGTGTCCACTGCGGTAATCCATTGTCTCTGCTCGTCGAACAAGTTGTCTTTTCTAAAGGAACACACTTTCCGAAACGATAAACACATTTGTCACTGTCGTCTTGAAGTGTGACTGCTACTACAGCCAAATGTGCTTCCTGCAACTGAAAATGTTTGTCGAGTTAAGGCTGTAGGTTAGGTCACCCTACTGACAATCCCTGTTATCTGCTGCCGTACAGCCCGGGACAAACATTCTCGACGCAAGCACTTTTTTGTGCACTGGGAAATGTATATACAAGTATATACCATAAACTCATGATTATTATTTCACGTCTTTCGGTTCATATTTAAAGATTTTTTTCTCTTCATTCCCACAACTACCTTTATCCGAAGGACTACATTTACTACAAGTACTGTCATTATTTAAAATTACAAAAGTGCGAAAGTTCCGCACGGGTCCCTAGTCACTAAACATTATAAACAACAACACCATGAACCACGGACCTTTCCGAGGCGGGGAGCCTTGTGTGCCTCAGCGTTACAGACAGCCGTTCTGTAGATGCAACCGCAAGTAAAGGTTATCTGTGATGAAGCCAGACAAACATATGGTTCATGAAGAGGGGTAGCGGCTTTTACTCTAGCTGCAGGGTTAAAAATCTGGATGATTGACTGACCTGGCCTTCTAACATCGGCCAACCTGGCTTTGCTCTGCGGTTACTGGGATGGGTATATTCAGGTGGATGTCGTAGTCTAGGACTGCGTCACTGGAGGGAGCAACAGAGGCAATTCGACTTGCAACCTGGAAGAGTTCACTGCCCGTACACGTTTCACCAAGAGAACTAGCTCCTGTCGCAAACCTACAATACCCTGTATGGAGGTCCCTCAACCGCCTTAGAGTGGGCGTCCCCCGATGCAAGACCAACCTAAAGAAATGGGGAATCCTTCCAGCGAGCGCTGACACCTCTTGCGACTGCGGAGCTGAAGAAGATCCAAGCCACCTGCTTGTATGCCCCCTCCTGGACAACCCGTGCACAATACAAGATGTTGACGAAGGAAATGACAAAGCTATCGCAGCTGCTATTTTTTGGAAATGCTGGCTGGACACGGAAATGAATGACTACGGAACTACTCCACCTGGTGTGCAAGATGTATGGGACAGGAGAAACACTCATAGATTTCATGAAGAATGTAATTATTCCAGTTTCAAAGATGGCAGTTGTTGCCAGGTGTGGATATTGCAGAACTATCAGTTCAATACGCCATGGCTATAAAATACTAACACAAATTTTTTACAGAGGAATGGATAAACTGGTAGAATCCAATCGCAGGGAAGGTCGATTTGGGTTTTCCAGAAATGTCGGAACACACGAGGCAATACTGACTCTAAGAATTCTCGTAGAAGAGAAGTTACAGAATCTACGCTTATACCATTTGTAGACTTATAGAAAGCTTTTTACGATGTTGACTTTAATAGACTGAAATTCTGATGGTACCAGGGGTAAAATGCAGGAAGCGTAATGCTATGTACAGCTTGTGCAGAAACCAGATAGCAGTTATAAGAGTCTGAGGGAATGAAAGGGAAATAATGGTTGATACAGGAATCGAGCAGGGTTATAGACTGTCCCCGATGTTAATTCAATGTGTACAACGAGCAAGCAGTAAAGGAAACAAAAAAAAGTAATTAGAAAAAGAATTAAAGTTCAGGGAAAAGAAATAAAGACTGTGAAGTTTGCCGACGACATGGCAATTCTGTTCGAGACAGTACAGAAGAGTAGTAAAATTGTAGAGGGAGACCATGGGATAAATATATTAAGCTGATTGAGACGGATGTAGTTTGCAGAAGTAATTCGGAGGTAAAGAGGCTTGCACAGGATAGAGTAGCATGGAGAGCTGCATCAGACTAATCTTCGGACTCACTACAACATTATAAACAATTCGTCCGTAGATACTTGGTGTCATCTGTTCGAAGTTAGGATGCGTCGCTAGTAACTTACACAAAAGCTGTAAAATCCAAATTACGCAATCATCTGTATTGAAATGTATCAGATGGCCGCAAAGATGCTGACAACAACCGAAGTTTACACACATTTTACGTGACCTGTACACACTGAGCCTTAGTTAATGGCTATAGTGGCAGAAATGGCCACGGTGAAAGTCTGTCTGATAAACGCAGCACTCAGAACCCAAAATCTAATACAAATTCATCATCGTCGTCGTCATGGTGCCTTACGCAGCGCATTCCCTTTTCGCGGGCCTTCTGTCATCCATTTGTAAGACGTGCTCGTCCCAGTTGCGTTTTTGTTCTTCTACATTTTTTTTGTATCCAATATGTTTAGATTCTATCAGAAGATTTCGATTCTTATTTCGCCTGTATGGGCATATACAGCCAGTCGTCTCAGGGATTTCATTGTGCTGTTTCAACAGCTTTTTTCTCCTTGTCTTCCTAGTACCAAAGAATAGCACAGACAGTGCTTTCATTTTATAAAATCTCCTTTGTGTGTTACTTCTTGCTTTATTTGTAATCGTTCTGGTGGTAGTGCCACACCGAAGTTGGAAGGAGCATCACACAGATACTACTATCTGTGTGGGCAACGGAGGGAGAAGTGTCCCAGGCGCAATCATAAACCAGTGGGTGGGAAACGTGTGCTTCGTATCACCGAACCGTTTTAATAGCTAAATGACTGACTTGGGAAAGACTGGCAGAGCAGTGTAAACGGCTTTTTAACTTTGCAACACACTTAAAAAAATATTGTCTCTTACAAGATTGTACTTGCAGCCAATGAGACTGGCCTACAACCAGGCCAAGCATACAGTCTTCAACTCAGCTTTTAACTACTACCTAAAGACGTCGTTCACCAATCTGAAGTAATGCATTTAAGGATAAATGTTCAGCCCGTTCAGAAATCTTAAGTGACTACACTATAACTGAGCAGGTTAGCACCGTTGACTATTTAGGACGCTAGTTTCACTTATGATGATTAACTGAGAATTAAGTTAGCAAATTTTGGACTGACGCAAATTCCTTGTTACCCTTTATCTGCAATTTAAAAATTGCCGAGCATACGAATACACGTTTTATCTATTCTTCAGCCAATGATAAATATACAATTGACTACCAAGGTTAAAAGACACCAGAGACAAGTATAAGAACACAAAAACCAAATATCGTTATACTGGACGTCTACTACATGCCCGAAATAAGTAGTTCCGCTTAATGTTTTTAACCGAACCTTGCATAAAGGCCTGTGAAAACTTTAGTAGCGAATACTCTAATCATAATTCCAGTGGCCTATGGCAGTAGTATGCAAGGAGCCCAAACGATTCCAGGACTGGTTTCACGGGACATCAGATTTTGTATCTTTCTGGATTTGTCAGTTCAGATTTTTCACTGTTATACAATGTTTTTCCAGTATCCAGTTCGTCTGCGTCCACGCGACTGCCATTTTTTACGCATGCTCGATTTTTAGTGTTACTACTGCCTGATTTACTTCTCGCACAAATCATGCAAAAAAAAGTCGGTAACTTCAGGGATTTTATTTCGTCACTAGGTGAACGATTTATAATTTCAGGAATGGACAACCAACCAACCTGACACCCTTGTGCGTTGGTGCTGAGCAATGCGCGCACGGCACACGCTTGTATATCTGCCAGCACAGGGCGCGGGCCGTTATCTGCGCCGTGTAACGGCAGTCGCGTATCGCGCACAGCAACGTGACACACTTCCGCAACGATAACACACCAGAGCGAGTTGCACGGTTGAAATTCACGAGTAGCGAAGACAGCACAAATTCTCCGTTAACATGCTTCATATGTGACAAGCGTGGCTCGTTAGTTTATCAACAAATCTGTAACTAAAGTGGTCGTCGTGATTTGTTTACTAAATACAGGTAGTCTCAGTAAGCGTTGCACGTAAGGGCAGGGAGTAAGGGAGGAATCGGTCGTCCATTCCTCCTCCTCTTCCTCCTCATCCTCTCACCAATAATACGCATTTCCAAGTTTTTAATTCAGCTGTAAGATTAAAATATACAGAATCCGTGAGACTAAGACTATGGCCACTGCCCACCAAGAGATTGAATACCATCCGGTGGCGCTCCGGACACGCTTAGATGTGAGTACATATATAAAGACAACGAATGATTATATTTTTAAAAAAAGGACGATTTATTCAAGAGACAGGGCTCCATAAATTGACCGACTCAACAACTCGTCGGTCCACCTTCGGTCCTTGTGCAAGCAGCTATTCGGCTCTGGTTGACACAACACTGATCCAAATATTTCTGTTACCAAGCGCCAAGTTGTATGGGGTGTTCAAAAAGTCTCTCCGCAGTGCCGTACGATTGTTAGCCGCGCGTGTCGTATGACTGTTCGCCTGAGCAGTGATACTGCAGTGATATTCTGTACCAAGACACAGGAGAACTTGTGTTAAGTGAAATACTGAAAGGTTATTTTCAACAAGATGGTGCAACCACGCATAGACCTCGCGTTTCAATGTCACTGCTTGCTGATGTTTTTGGCGATCGCGTAATTTCACAGGAACTTTGGCCTCCACGATTGCCTGACTTAACTCCACCTGGCTTTTTCTTCTGGGGTGCATAGAAGGCAACTGTCTATAAAAACCGTCCAAAATCCATCGAAGAATTGAAAACTGCAATATCCACTTTCACTGCTTCTGATACAGAAGAAATGTTACAGCTTGTGTTTGGAAACACGATTTGACGAATTGAATTGTGTATTCAACAACAGGGGGGACACTTTCAACATTTAATGTGAAAATTTGTGAGTAAAAAAGAATATTCAATAAATAAATAACTTGTATTTCACTGAGTTTCATTTCGGTATATCCACTGCGGCGTACGGCACGCGCGGCTAACAATCATACGGCACTGCGGAGAGATTTTTTGAACACCCCGTAGATGGAAAATTACATAAAGTGATGGTGGTTATTCAAAAATGGTTCAAATGGCTCTGAGCAATATAGGACTTAAAATCTGTGGTCATCAGTCCCCTAGAACTTAGAACTACTTAAATCTAACTAACCTAAGGACATCGCACACATCCATGCCCGAGGCAGGATTCGAACCTGCGACCGTAGCGGTGGCCCGGTTCCAGACTGAAGCGCCTAGAACCGCACGGCCAGCGATGGTGGTTATTACAAGGTCCAGGAAGTGCAAGTGAAATGCAAAATTCCAGCGCAAATCGTAAGTCCGTTGACATATTAAATGTCAACTTCCAGTTTAGCGTTCAGCCAGATCAACATCGAGCAGCAGGTCCACCTCTCCACAGCGTAGCACTTCCGAGTTCTGGAGTAGAAACATAGCACGGTGAGAAACTGTCTTGCAGATATCGGTAGCAGTGTTACATAAGGCTCCACAGTTAATGGAGCCGGCACTTGGAGTCGCTGTATATTCCGGGCTGCCAATCGCCAATCGCCGAGTGTTACGGGTCAGTCGCTGCGGTTTGGACGCGAAGGCGGCCTGCGAGGTTAGCTGCGTGCCGCGCACTGACAAATACGGCCAACGATGGGTTTCTTGGGCCGCGCGTCATGGAGCGCATCGCTGCAAGGTGCGGATATTTAATACCGCTGGATACCACAATTGGCGAGCTGAAATGCAGGGTTTCTCAGGTTCGAATGAAGGGTAGAGCCACGGGTCGTAACACATCTGAAATGTAAGGTCCACTGTTCAAAGTGCCGACAATGCGAACAAGAGGTGACCGAGACGTGTAACCAATGGCACCCCATACCGTCACGCCGGGTGATACGCCAGCACTATGGCTTCCAATGTGCGTTCACCGCGATGTCGCCAAACACGGATGCGACCATCATGATGCTGTAAACAGAACCTGTATTCATCCGAAAAAATGACGTTTTGCCATTCCTCCACCTAGGTTCGTCGTTGAGTACACCATCGCAGGCGCTCCTGTCTGTGATGCAGCGTCAAGGGTAACCGCAGCCGTGCTCTTCGAGCTGATAGCCCATGCTACTGCAAACGTCGTCGAACTATTCGTGCAGGTGGTTGTTGCCTTGCAAACGTACCCATCTATTGACTAAAGGATCGAGACGTGGCTGCACGATCCGCGGATAAGATGCCTGTCATCTCGACTGCTAGTGATACGAGGCCGTTGGGATCCAGCACGGTGTTCCGTATTACCTTCCTGAACCCACCGATTCCATATTCTGCTGTCATTGGATCTCGACCAGTCATTGGATCTCGACCAACGCGAGCAGCAATGTCGCGATACGATAAACCGCAATCGCGGTAGGCCACAATCCGATCTTTATCAAAGTCGGAAACGTGATGGTACGCATTTCTCCTCCTTACACGAGGCATCACAACAACATTTCACCAGGCAACGCCGGTCAACTGCTGTTTGTGTATGAGAAATCGGTTGGAAGCTTTCCTCATGTCAGCACGTTGTAGGTGTCACCACCGGCGCCAACCTTGGGTGAATGCTCTGAAAAGCTAATCATTTGCATATCACAGTATCTTCTTCCTGTCGGTTAAATTTCGCGTCTGTAGCACGTCATCTTCGTGGTGTAGCAGTTTCAATGACAAGTAGTGTAACTGCTTGCATAAGGGCCAGAGAAGGACCAACACGTTATTGATTTCTTCAATTTGTGAAGCTCTTTCTCTTCAACAAATAATCAGTTTTTTTCTGAAATTGTAATCCTTTCTTTGTCTGTACATGTTCATCACATCTAATGATTTCCGTCCCTTTCGGATAATTCGATCGTGCTGCGTCTTTTTTTTTTTTTTTTTTTTTTGCCTTAGAATGTATACACTGATGAGCCAAAGAAACCGGTAAACCTGCCTAATATCGTGTACGGCCTCCACGAGCACGCACAAGTGCCGCAACACGACGTGGATTGGACTCGACTAATGTCTGAAGTAGTGCCGGAGGGAACTGACACCAAGAATCTTGCAGGTTTGTCCATAAATCCTTAAGTGTACGAGGGGGTGAAGATATCTCCTTAACAGCACGTTTCAAGACATCCCAGATATGCTCAATAATGTTCATGTCCGGGAGTTTGGTGGCTAGCGGAAGTGTTTAAACTCAGAAGAGTGTTCCTGGAGCCACTCTGTAGCAATTCTGGACGTATGGGGTGTCGCATTGTCCTGCTGGAATTGCTCAAGTCTGTCGGAATGCGCAATGGACATGAATGGATGCAGGTGATCAGACAGTATGCTTACGTACATTTCAAATGTCAGAGTAGTATCTAGACGCATCTGGCATTCCATATCAGTCCAACTGCACACGCCCCACTCCATTATAGAGCCTCCACCAGCTTGAACAGTCCCCTCCTAACATGCTGGGTCCATAGATTCATGAGGCTGTCTCCGTACCCACACACGTCCATCCGCTCGACACAATTTCAAACGAGACTCGTCTGACCGGGCACCATGTTTCCTGTCATCAACAGTCCAATGATGGAGTTAACGGGCTCAGGGGAGGCGTAAAGCTTTGTGTCGTGTAGTCATCAAGGGGACACGAGTGTGCCTTCGGCTCCGAAAGCCCATATCAATGATGTTTCGTTGAATGGTTCGCACGTTGACACTTGTTGATGGCCCATCGTTGAAATCTGCAGCAATTTGCAGAAGGGTTGCACTTATGTCACGCTGAATGATTCTCTTCACTCGTCGTTAGTCCAGTTCTTGCAGGGCCTTTCTCCTACCGCAGCGATGTCGGAAATTTGATGTTTCACCGGATTCCAAATATACACGGTACACTCGTGAAATGAGCGTATGGGAAAATGCCCACTTCATCGCTACCTCGCAGTTACTGTTTCCCATCGGTCGTGCGCCGACTATAAGATCTCGTTCAAACTCACTTAAATTTTGATAACCTGCCATTGAGGTAGCAGTAGCCTACCAGTTTCTTTGGCGCTTCAGTGTATATTGGTGGAAGTAATAATAATAGTGATAACCTTTATTGCTACTCAGGTTACCTATGAATAATCTCGAACTGGCCTTAATATGGAGCAGTCTGTCTCTGTCTCAGATACCTGTCGTGAAGGGGCATAGGAACAAACGAAGGGGTCTTCTCAGAAAAGCCCGAGATGCACCTCACAACGGAAGTTTAAGCAAAAGAGCTGAAATACACTCCTGGAAATTGAAATAAGAACACCGTGAATTCATTGTCCCAGGAAGGGGAAACTTCATTGACACATTCCTGGGGTCAGATACATCACATGATCACACTGACAAAACCACAGGCACATAGACACAGGCAACAGAGCATGCACAATGTCGGCACTAGTACAGTGTATATCCACCTTTCGCAGCAATGCAGGCTGCTATTCTCCCATGGAGACGATTGTAGAGATGCTGGATGTAGTCCTGTGGAACGGCTTGCCATGCCATTTCCACCTGGCGCCTCAGTTGGACCAGCGTTCGTGCTGGACGTGCAGACCGCGTGAGACGACGCTTCATCCAGTCCCAAACATGCTCAATGGGGGACAGATCCGGAGATCTTGCTGGCCAGGGTAGTTGACTTACACCTTCTAGAGCACGTTGGGTGGCACGGGATACATGCGGACGTGCATTGTCCTGTTGGAACAGCAAGTTGCCTTGCCGGTCTAGGAATGGTAGAACGATGGGTTCGATGACGGTTTGGATGTACCGTGCGCTATTCAGTGTCCCCTCGACGATCACCAGTGGTGTACGGCCAGTGTAGGAGATCGCTCCCCACACCATGATGCCGGGTGTTGGCCCTGTGTGCCTCGGTCGTATGCAGTCCTGATTGTGGCGCTCACCTGCACGGCGCCAAACACGCATACGACCATCATTGGCACCAAGGCAGAAGCGACTCTCATCGCTGAAGACGACACGTCTCCATTCGTCCCTCCATTCACGCCTGTCGCGACACCACTGGAGGTGGGCTGCACGATGTTGGGGCGTGAGCGGAAGACGGCCTAACGGTGTGCGGGACCGTAGCCCAGCTTCATGGAGACGGTTGCGAATGGTCCTCGCCGATACCCCAGGAGCAACAGTGTCCCTAATTTGCTGGGAAGTGGCGGTGCGGTCCCCTACGGCACTGCGTAGGATCCTACGGTCTTGGCGTGCATCCGTGCGTCGCTGCGGTCCGGTCCCAGGTCGACGGGCACGTGCACCTTCCGCCGACCACTGGCGACAACATCGATGTACTGTGGAGACCTCACGCCCCACGTGTTGAGCAATTCGGCGGTACGTCCACCCGGCCTCCCGCATGCCCACTATACGCCCTCGCTCAAAGTCCGTCAACTGCACATACGGTTCACGTCCACGCTGTCGCGGCATGCTACCAGTGTTAAAGACTGCGATGGAGCTCTGTATGCCACGGCAAACTGGCTGACACTGACGGCGGCGGTGCACAAATGCTGCGCAGCTAGCGCCATTCGACGGCCAACACCGCGGTTCCTGGTGTGTCCGCTGTGCCGTGCGTGTGATCATTGCTTGTACAGCCCTCTCGCAGTGTCCGGAGCTAGTATGGTGGGTCTGACACACCGGTGTCAATGTGTTCTTTTTTCCATTTCCAGGAGTGTATGTATCTCAGTCGGGAAAAACAGTAGACAGAAACGATGTAGGACCTATCTGCCGCTGTGTCCTTCTCTGTTTTGGGAAAGTAGATGAAAGCAATATGAGGCAAACGCTCTAAAAATTCTGGGAAGTTGGTGACTTTGATGTTTACAACGCATGTGGTTGTCAATCTAAGGAACGTATGCAGGTGCAAGGTAGCTTCTGAACATCTATCAGCTTTATTCATCAGCGAGACATTATGGTACGACATCTGGCGCAAATCAAATTTAAGGAAAGGTGGGCAGCAAAACCCAATTCTTACTTTTCGACTCAAATGCTCTGAATCCACAGACTTATCGACTAGAAGGAAGGTGTTAAGGTGTCCTTCTCAGATCGCATCCCTCCTGTTCTTCATGGATTTTTCTTGTCACTAAAAGCAACATGTTTGGACAATTGACACATCAGTGACGAGTGATTAAGTACTTTGCACCAATGAGCTATGCGGTTAAGTTTCCTAGTAACTTTGTGGAAATTTTCTCATATGATTATCTGTCGTTATGTTTTGTCGTTAGCAAATGTGATTTTGCTAACATCATGGTATCTCCACTACAATAATGTGTTTATTTTAGTGTATTTCATGTGTGACAGTCTATTTGTTGTTCTTTTCCCGTCTGTATGGATGAATATAGATACTAAAAGTCATCCAGAAAAAAACAAACGTTAGAATAAAATTATCCAGATTTGTGGATCAAGTGCAAACGTTAATCCTCTCTATCTCCAGACCTCCATATTGGCGCTCACTATTTTGTTCCCACAAGCAGCTGAGTTACATGCATCTACTCAGCTACCCTTCTGCAAAACGGAATGACTAACGCTTTTTCCGTAGTCGCTTGGAACCCTTTGCCTGCCAGCGATCTACAGTAAGATATTCCTAGAAGGGAATATAGTTCATTTGCATTATCTACGAAGGGCATTTAACAATTAAAGAGACAAATTAATAGGGATATAAGACATTTTGTACGTGGAGTTTTGTATTTTCATAACTTTAAGCTGGCATCACTGGGATGGGACGCGAACAGCTGACAGATAAAAACTGTTTTATTTATCCAGAATGAGATTTTCACTCTGCAGCGGAGTGTGCGCTGATATGAAACTTTCTGGCAGATTAAAACTGTGTGGCCGACCGAGACTCGAACTCGGGACCTCTGCCTTTCGCGGGCAAGTGCTCTACCATCTGAGCTACCGAAGCACGACTCACGCCCGGTCCTCACAGCTTTACTTCTGCCAGTATCTCGTCTCCTACCTTCCAAACTTTACAGAAGCTCGCCAGTATCTCGTCTCCTACCTTCCAAACTTTACAGAAGCTCGCAGGAGAGTTTCTGTAAAGTTTGGAAGGTAGGAGACGAGATACTGGAAGAAGTAAAGCTGTGAGGACCGGGCGTGAGTCGTGCTTCGGTAGCTCAGATGGTAGAGCACTTGCGCGCGAAAGGCAAAGGTCCCGAGTTATTCGAGCCCTCGCGGACTTCCTACGCCATAGAAGAACAGACGTTGCACTATTGCAAGAAGTGGTTACGACTAAAATAAACCAGATACCAGGATATGCGCCAATCACAAATATAGACCCAGAATCCCAATGCGGTACGGCAATAATGGTACGGAACGGGATCGACTTTGGCGGGACTACAATGTTGTCAAGCGGCCGAGGGATAGCGCTAAACATACAAAAGACGCTCTTTATTACGCACCTTCTGGCACAGACAACAAGCGAGCAAGAAGCAACTTCTATAATGAAGAAGTAGCCGAACTGCTGATGCAGAACAATAATAACATCATCATTGGAGGAGATTTTAACTGTGTCGCCGCAGCTGAAGACCAAATACCTGTAGCAAACATGTGCCCAGAACTGCAAGAACTGATCCGACGACTGAAAATAGAAGATTCGTGGCGCCTTCTCCATCCAACACACACTGAATTTACATACCACCACAAAAATGGTAAAAGCAGACTGGACCGTATATATATCAGCAGAGCAGCAACTAAAAATGTAGCGCACGTCGAAGTCTATCCTGTCATCTTTTCGGACCACTGCAGCTACGAATGCAGCCTGCATCTCCAAAAAGGAAAGAACGTCAGCAAAAGAAGCACGTGGAAGCTAAATACGGAACACCTGCAGGACGCGGAACTGCGCAAGCAAATAGTGGAAACGTGGCAAGAATGCCTGGCACAGCGCGCACGCTACAGCAGCACGACCGAGTGGTGGCTGGCACGAGCGAAGCCGACAATGCGCAGCCTGTTGATAAGATACAGCGCGGAAAAGTCATTCTGGAGGCGAACCACGGCCGAGTTCTACCAGCAGTGCCTGAAAGACGCACTCGACGCACCAGCAGACGACCAGCAATACCTGCCGCGAGTGAGGAGAATCAAGGCAAAACTCCTTCGAATAAAGAAACAGCAAATAAGAGGCGTCCTCACCAGAAGTAAAACATATGTCGAGGTGGATGAAGAGCCACTCACCATGCACCACCTAAATAGGGAAAGGGAGAGAGGCGCAGGAAAGTGCGTAAGTGAGCTTCAGGACAAGCAGGGAAAGACGCTCACGACGAAAACGGAGTTAACAAAACACATCGAGGACTATTTCCGAGACATGTTCCGTCGAGAAGCGACAGACGACGCGGCAACTGCTGAAATCCTACAGCAGACGAGGAGCGTGCTCACAGACGCAGACAGGGCGTTGCTGACAGAAAATGTCGACGTGGATGACATCAAAGAAACGATGAGGATCAGCACAAGAGGAAGAGCACCCGGCGCCGACGGCATCCCGCTCGAGTTCTACATTGCATATTGGGACGTGCTAGGTGGGCAATTCGCGGAAATGGTGAACGAGATACTCGATGGGGCGGAAATTCCACCTGGGCTGACCGAAGGGACCATAACACTCATCCCTAAGAAGAGAGCCGCCCGCCGCATTGAAGAGTTTCGTCCGATTACGCTCCTCAACGCCGACTATAAAATAATAGCGAAATGCATCGCAAACAACCTGAAATCGGTGATGAGGAAAGTCATCAGTCCGTGGCAAACATGTGCGGTACCAGGAAAAAATATATTTGACGCCACATGCACCTACAGGGACATAATAGCACAGGCAGCCACCACCAGAAGCGCAGGTGCCATAATTTCGGTGGACTTCAACAAAGCCTTCGACAGGATCGACCACAAATATCTCGTAGAGACACTAAACAGACTCGGGTTTGGGCAAAAATTCATCACAATCATCCAGAAGATACGAAGCACGGCGAGATCGACAGTAATAATGAATAGTTGGGAAACAAAACTGATAAAACTGGACAGATCCGTGAGGCAAGGCTGTCCATTGTCAATCGCTCTATTCGCTATAGCACTGGACCCGTGGCTGCGGAAAATCACAAACGACATCAGAGGCTTCTCCGTAGCAGGCAAAGCAGTAGCATGTATAGCATACGCTGACGACCTAGGCATCTTTATTGAAGACCAGGAAGATATTGGGAGAGTAGAAACCATCATGAATACATTCCAAAAAGCGTCAGGCGCCCAAACCAACCCCAGAAAAACAGTGCTACTGCCAATAGGGAATCAACGACTCAAACCAGACAGCCAGTGGTATAAAATAGGAGAAAGCCATAAAGGTCTTGGAATATATATATACAGTCTTGTCCACTTAGAATGGCCGAATACTACTGGAGGGACGTGCTACACACCATGAGAGGTCTCTCCAGACAGCACGCGAACCGGAAGCTAACAATCCACCAGAAAACAGAACTGATAAACACGACGATCCTGTCGAAAGCTTGGTACCTGGCGCAAATCTTAAGCATCCCGACAGAAATTGCGCGAGCACTAACGAGCGCAGTGTACTACCTGTTGTGGCGTCGAAATATATTCAAAGTGGCGCAAGCAACGTGCTCGCTGCCAACGAAAGAAGGGGGACTAGGTCTAGTTGATATAAAGACCAAATGTGCAGCCCTTCTACTGAAACGAACGCTCGCCATCCAGGACAAAAACCCTGACAGCGTCACAGCCAAGATAATTGGAAGATACAAGCCCGCATCACAAGAAGCGCCTGTCGACACGAGGCACATTCCCTTCAGAATGCGACACGTCAGGCTGCACTACGCCAACAAAAGTTACGTTCTGGACACCGTGGCGAACCCCAGCCACAGAACAGCCGAGAGAATATACTGGGCTCTCAGGGGGAAGCCGGCAAAAAACAAAATTGAACACAAACTCCCGCAATACAATTGGAAACAAATATGGGGGAACGTCTCGGAAAACGTGTTGCCTAAACATGCGAAGGAGACACGGTACAAAATAATTAACAGAACGGTACCAACCAACCAAAGACTGGCGGAGATAAAACTCGTCGCAAGTGACAAGTGTGACGTATGTGGCATGACCGACACCCTCGAGCACCGATTCACGTGCGGGAATGCCACCAACATCTGGGAAGCGTGCCAGCAGATGGTGGCCCACATCAACAGAACGGCGCCGGGAAGCATCACAGTGGAAGCAATCACCGCCCCAGACTGCAACCCATTTCGACGGCCCAAGCGACTGGCGACTCTCTGGATCCTCGCCATGACGGCACACGCCATCGTAGCGCGGAGGCAGACCGACCAGCTGGCCTTCCTGATGGACCTCTGGGAGGAGAACAAGACAGCCCAGCAGCACAGGCGATACCGCGAGAACTTCAGAAACTTCCTGCAGATTCCACTGCAGACAGCAATCGCCAGAGTCCTCCCCAGCCTGTGACCCTCAGCACCGCCACCAGCCACCTCACCACACTCACCACAAGAATAACGTGTGCAGTGATAGTGAACAAGTGCAACAAACAAGATAACGTGCTTTCTCTTCTCGCATCAAATAGTGAAGTATAGTAGTATAAAGCGTTCTTCTTAGTGAAATCAGTGATACAAAGTGCTTCTCACCAAACATCTGTCATGCTCGCAGCCAAAACAGTGTCAAAAGTTTGCACAGTAGTACTACCAGTTTTTTTTCTTAATTAACTTTTCTTTCATTATCTGTACTATACTGAATAGGAAACAAGCATTACTTAGTGGAAAGTGCCAACTACTCATTATTATTATTATTAGATTCTTTTTAAAATGATTTCCTTTACTTTGTGCCTATAAAATTCTATTGAGTACTCACACTATCCTTTCTGCTTCTCTTATGTAATATGACAAAATTTTCTCTCTTCTTCAATTTAGGTATATTCTGTAGTATATGGAAAAAAAAGTTTCTTCCACTTCTGCTCCACCTACCATGGTGACGTTTCCCCCATACTGTCCCACTTAACAGTGTAAATAGAGGAAGAGATCAAACCAGAATACACAATGTGCCTGTGGCATCACAAGTGCATCACATACAGAAACATAAACTCAAAATCAATGCATCGATGCCAAATATAAACTGTTATGCCTGTCCTGCAATGTCTACCCCCCTCAAAAAAAAAAAAAAAAAAAAAAAAAGACGGCAAATGGCCATGTAAAAGGGTTTAAGGAACAAACAATAAGAGAAAAACGAAAAAGGAAAATACAAAAACGAAAACATATAAAATGACAGTAATATTAACCAACACTAGGAATATAATAGATTAATAGAATAAAATGTCTTTTTTTTAATGTATCGTCGTTAATTTATTTAAATAAATATATATGGTTTAAAAAAAAAAGAAGTTCAAGTCTCGGTCGGGCACAATGTTTTATTTGTGTTCTCAGTATTGTGTTTAACGATGGAGTTTCTGCTGGAAGTTTCCACGTTACTTGAACAATTTTCAGTGATCCGTTTTACACTTTCTTAAGGCGAAAAACAGGCTAAAATCGTTTGCCGAATGATTTTACAGTATGGTGAAAGTTGTGTGAAGTGCAGAAATTTGTTAGAAGTGGGTAGAGCAATTCAGAAATGGTCGAAACTAAGTGAATAAGGAGCAATGTCCTGGACGGCATATTGAAGTGTCAGCTCCTCCGTTTGACATCCACATGGATGACATTATTCTTTAACACCGACATATTACAGTTGAAAATACAGAAAAAAACAGTTGCAGTGAGTATTGGCGCGGTTCATAACATTGTCAGTAACAAGCTCAAGTACAGCAAATCAAGCACAAGCTGGGTTCCGGAAGAGTTAACGCAACAACACAAGGAAACATGACTCAAAGTGTCTACACTCTTGATATAACGCTTTGGAAGAGAAGATGACGCTTCTCTAAATAAGATTTTAGCGTGTGATGAAACGGGGCTTCACCATTTTGAAACAGAATCCAAAAGACAAAGAATGGAACTGAGCCACACCAGTTCAACTGTCCGAAAGAAATTCGTAATGCAAGCATTAGTGGGAAAAGTCGTGTTGACCATCTTTTAAGATGTCGAAGGTGTCGTCTTTTGTGATTATTTGGACGATCAGCGTACAATAAACAGTGCCTCCTACTCAGACATGCTGTCGAACAAAGTAAACCCAGCAATGAGAGAACATGTCAAGGAAAAGGCTTGAGACTGCTACATGATAATGCTCGCTCCCACACCTGCCAGCTGACCCAAGAAACCATTGAAAAAATGCGTTGCAAGATACTATCTCATTCCCTAAAGTCCAGATGGGAGCCGGCCGGGGTGGCCGAGCGGTTCTAGGCGCTACAGTCTGGAACCGCGCGACCGCTACGGTCGCAGGTTAGAATCCTGCCTAGGGCATGGATGTGTGTGATGTCCTTAGGTTAGTTAGGTTTAAGTAGTTCCAAGTTCTAGGGGACTGATGACCTCAGAAGTTAAGTCCCATAGTGCTCAGAGCCATTTGAACCATTTTGAACCAGATAGGACTTCCTCAGATTTTCATTTATTTTGACCACTCAATGAGGCATTATGTGGAAAAACGTTGAGCAACAACGAGCAGGACAATGAATTTGTGGTGAAGTGGCTCAAACAACAAGACAAATACTTCTTTGCATCGTGTATAACGAAACTAGTTCGCCATCGAGAAATGTGTGTCAAATTGGAGGGGATTATGTTCAGAAGGAGTAAAAGTCTTTGTGAAAATACATTTTTTTCTACATCAATTCGTCTCTTTAATCACTGAATCTCCCTGGTTATAGACTTGTAACGTATTATTCTCTGGCCACAAATGTGTGGTCTTATTGCGGCCATCGTCTACGATAAGGCAAGGAGGCTTCCTCCAGCCTCGAATTGACGTCGCAGTCCTCCTGAATGGGCGGTGGTCTGTCCATGAGAGGCTGACCCGTGACTGAGTGGCGGCTGGTGTTTTGCAACACGCACTCCAGAGAAACTACCAAAGCTCGCGACATCGATGAGAGGCAGCTCGTGGGCTGTACAGCTAGTGCGTTATTTCAGTGTAGTTCATTACCCGAGAATACTCGGTCGTTCGCCATCAACCGAGTTACTTCTCATAGTACGTAAAACTGATGGAATACCAAAAATGCGTTCCCATGCGTGGTCATAGATTTTGGGTTAAACCATCCCGCTCCTCGGTAGTATAATGGTTAGGATCCTCGCTTGTCACGCGGGAGACCTGGTTTCGATTCCCGGCCGGGGAGAAATTTTCGCCCTTACAATCAAATGGTTCAAATGGCTCTAGGCACTACGGTGTAAGGGGTTCGCTATGTAAGAGGTTTACTGTTCACTACCCTACTGGAGCAAATGTAATTTCGATGTATTGCTCAAGCGCTGCCTGCGATATAAACATCTCTGCTGCAATAGAATCGCAGGTCAGAGCAGTGTCGGCAACAGTAACAATCGCTCGCTCCTACAGAGCAGTCGCAATAGTTCGTTGTTATGGAGCAGTCGTAGTAGCTCACCGCTACAGTACAGTTGCTAAGAGCAATAGCGATCGCCGCTGGTGCAGCGCAGTTCATTGGCATGTAGTGTAAGGTAAACTTTATTATTCTTCATCGCCATGCGAGTACTTAAATTTGTTGTATGAGGTGTTAATATGAATTTGTTCCAATCTTTTTATGATTTGTCAGCACTAATTAAGTCAGACTTATTATGTTCAACTTTTTATGTAATGGTTTGCAGAAATGTTTTCAATGATAAGGTTTTTCAGAACATAATTTTTTACTAGTCATTTACTTGAATTTAAATATTTTACATATTTTTCCAGATCATAGTCGTGTGTTCTTTAATAATCAGAGGACCAGCTATGCAGCTGTGGCAACAAGCAAAGTCAGTTTTTTTTCTAATAGTGCAAATCCCAGACAAATGTTGTTCAGTAGTAGTAGATAGGCCAGCATTGCACTAACCTGTGCCATTTAGGAGCAGATATATAGACAGCGACACTATTATGATGTAAGAATTTCTTTAGTTTATTCAAGTTGATTTCACAGGGCCATGACGTAGCGCTGCTTACGTTCAACATTTATCAGTTTCGATTCTCAGTCAAATTTGTACCCGGAAATTTTTATATACGGGAAGGTTACAATGGGACTTAACATCTGAGGTCATCAGTCCCCTAGACTTAGAACTACTTAAACCTAACTAACCTAAGGACATCACACACATCCATACCCGAGGCAGCATTCGAACCTGCGACCGTAGCAGCAGCGGGGTTCCGGACTGAAGCGCCTACAACCGCTCAGCCACACCGGCCGGCGCCCTTAACAATCCCATCATCAGTGTGTAACATGCAGTGTCTTTTAGTTTGGTTGTGGTCTTCAGTCCTGAGACTGGTTTGATGCAGCTCTCCACGCTACCCTATTCTGTGCAAGCTTCCTCATCTCCCAGTTCTTACTGCAACCTACATCCTTCTGAATCTGTATAGTGTATTCATCTCTTGGTCTCCCTCTACGGTTTTTACCCTCCACGCTGCCCTCCAATACAAAATTGGTGATCCCTTGATGCCTCAGAACATGTCCTACCAACCGGTCCCTTCTTTTTGTCAAGTTGTGCCACAAACTCCTCTTCTCCCCAATTCTATAGAATACCTTCTCATTACTTATATGATCTACCCATCTAATCTTCAGCATTCTTCTGTAGCACCACATTTCGAAAGCTTCTATTCCCTTCTTGTCCAAACTATTTATCGTCCATGTTTCACTTCCATACATGGCTACACTCCATACAAATACTTTCAGAAACGACTTCCTGACACTTGCATCTATACTCGATGTTAACAAATTTCTCTTCTTCAGAAACGCTTTCCTTGCCATTGCCAGTCTACATTTTATATCCTCTCTACTTCGACCATAATCAGTTATTTTGCTCCCCAAATAGCAAAACTCCTTTACTACTTTAAGTGTCTCATTTCCTAATCTAATTCCCGCAGCATCATCCGATTTAATTCGAGTACATTCCATTATCCTCGTTTTGCTTTTGTTGATGTGCATCTTATATGTTCAGAAAAGAGGCATAAGAATAATAACTAAAAATAGTAGTCGAGTTCATTGTAAAATGTTCAAATGTATGGGTCAAATTCGTAAGAGACCAAACTGCTGAGGTCATCGGTCCCTAGACTTACACGCTACCTAAACTGACGTATGCTGAGAACAACACGCGCACCCATGCCCGAGGGAGGACTCGAACCTGCGGCGGGAGTGGCCGCCCGAGTCGCGACGTGGGCCTCTAACCGCGCGGCAGGCGCTCATTGTATAGATCTACTCGAAACATTGGGGATTTTAACTGCTCCAGTTGTATTGCACACATGAAAAATAACGTTGGTAATTACTGCACAAACAGTTCCGTCCATGAACATGGAAGAAGAGCTAAGCTCAACTTACATTTATCAAGCAAAAGTAAACATAAAACTCAAAACAGCATTTTCTACCAAGAGATAAAGCAGTACAATAAATTACCAAAAGAGGTTAAAGAAATATCAAAAGTACACTTCTTTAAAAAGGCAGCTAACAAGTACCTGTTGTGCAATGCATTGTCTACATTGAAGGATTACTTAGATAAAACCGGGTTGGGGGTTTCGTAAAAGAAATTTATAGAAGTAAATAATTATAATCATTATAAAACATCCAACATTCCACATAACAGGTCCACACTGTGTTTTTTTCCTTTTTTTTCCTTTTCTAGAAAAATTTTCCCCCAAGCTATGCATAGTACAATACCAACACCTCTTCTTCTTTCTGGACTCAACATCTCACTCATTAAAGGGGGGATGTTGACTCAGTTTTTCAGGGTAGCAAACGGGAAGTTGCGGTACAGAAAATGGCCCAGAGATCACCAGTGTGTGTGTGTGAGTTTGTTTGTGTATGTTGTGAACGAAGTATCGTAAACAATGTGTATGGTATGTGCAGTGTCTGATAGTGAGATGTGAGTGAACAGTGTGGCATTACGTTATTTAATAAGTTATTTGTAAAAAAATGTATTGCATACGTGGAGGAAATCTAATGATGCTCTCTAACTAGAAGGCTGTAAATGGATGTCTATACAAATTAGCTTATTTTAAATTGGTCTAAACTTGTAAACAGTTTGACATGTCTTATATCCTTGTAAAAAGAGATCTACGGATCAGTACAGGTACTACTACTACTACCACCACCACCACTACTACTATTACTAAGGTCTTCTAGGCGAGTGTCACCGTTTAATGGGTATCCAGGCGCTCAACAAAAGACCTCATATTAAGTTGTAGAGGCAAATACTGTAGCTACAATTAATTTCATTAATTTCAATAAATCTAATAAGTGACATCTAATTGCAAGTAGATAGCAAGGCTAGGGTTGAGTAAGCGAAGGAATAGTACAACATTAGCAAACATATCCGGTTTATGTGTTTTTCATCTACACTCAGTATTCTCCAAGACAGTGTTGTATACATACAAAAATACAAGTGGCGTTCAGAAAGTTTCCGTTTGGGGGTTTCTGCAGCGTATATTCAATTTAGCGCGACTCCGATGCATGTATATAAGCATCGACATGTAGGCAAGGGATATGCGCGTGGTAAATGCGGAAACGTGAACTATGGCGACTTTAGTGCTAACTGCGTCCAGACAGGATCAACCTGCTGTTATGTTTTTCTTGGCTACCAAAGGACACACAGCGGTAGACGTCCATCGGAGAATGAAGAATGTGTATGGCGCAGCAAATCTGTCGAAAAGCATCATTGTGAAGTGGTGCGTGAAAAGTGGTGCTGGTGCATCACGACAACGCAGGCCCCATATCGCAAACGTCCTCATGCAGAAGTTACGCCAGCTCAAGTGGGAGACTCTCGAGCACCCGTCCTATAGTTAGAGGTCTGCGCGGATAAGAAAAGTGCAATCCGGATCCGCACCGCATCCGCAAGGTCCTAATCCGCAACCGCATCCGCATCCACAGCAATTAATCCGCATCCGCAAGTTCCTTATCCGCATATATTTAAGTTTTGTATGAGTAATTAATAGTAATAGACAGTAGTACTTAGAATTATGGTATGTAATGACATAATTATTGTTAGGGTGCCATTTCTGCGACAACTT
The DNA here is from genome assembly GCF_021461395.2 of Schistocerca americana. NCBI lineage: Eukaryota > Metazoa > Arthropoda > Insecta > Orthoptera > Acrididae > Schistocerca > Schistocerca americana. Next base: position 204,231,223 of record NC_060127.1, read on the forward strand.
AACTACTTTCGACTTCTTAAATCAGAGGAAATGCTCTACACCTACTCTAAAGCAGACCATTCCAAACAGGAAAGCATTGGCTCTCCGGAACACACACAGTAGTGGCTCGGATCTCGTGAGACTGGAAACGCTATTTAAAAAAATAAAATTCAGTGTAATAGTATTAAATGATGAAAATACGTGTATAGAAACAATTATATTTCACTGCTCTTGTGCCAAGGCAGCTGAAAATGACGATGGTTTTAAACCGTTACTAGCACATTGCATCATTTACCGACTGTTTTTTTGTACTCACTGCTTGGATGTGTCAAATTTTGAAGCCATTCATGTCAGCTGATGATTACATTATAGCTTACGCGTTCAGTCCTCGTCATTTCCAGGTGCAAATATTCACAGTATTAGGCCTACACTGCAAAAAGCTGGCGCACCTGTGAAAAAGTTAAAGTGCCAGCAATAATTGACGTTGTCTGGAAGAAATAACTCGTCTTCCGAAGAGTGACAACAAAATCACTGGTTATAGAAATTAATTAGTCCAATTAGTTTTAGCTAAAAATACGATTCAAATCTCGAACCTCACCTTTTGGCTGATTTATCGAATTAAGACCTAGCGATAAATGAAATGTCTGTTTCATTCTCAACCAAAGAAAGTTTTTCACACTTTAAAACATCCTCAACATCGGTCAAAATTACTAAGACAAAATTTGCAGTAGATTTCGCAGGTAATACTTTCAATGTTAAAAAATAATTTTTTTCAGAGTTTAATGGAACTGCAAACGATTTCAAGATGTCTATATACAAACCACTGTCCCATAACTTCAAATGTTAGGCATTGTTCCCTGTTAAGCAATACCGAGTTACAGTTAAAATGTTCAATTTTCTTACGAATTTCAGCCCTTATCTTTATTAATTGGCTGGTAAATTAAAAGACACATGATTATTTTGGATGATTTGAATATTTTGTAAGCTTTCAATGTGATCAGAATAATCTTTCACGGGCCATCGCAGTCACAGCTTGTTGGTGGTCGCGAGCCGTAGTTTGAAGTCCCACTTGTAATTAATTACAAGGCCCGCCGTGCCACCGCTCCGGCCGGGCTGTTTCACTGTTCACAAAGAGAGACAATGCTCGGCGGCTGCAAATGTTACTGTAGAGCACGCTAAAATTTAGGTAGGCGCTTATGAGATCATCATTACCTAGTTTAATAATACTGACGTGTTAGCTGTTGAATGTTCTTGTTGCGAAGAGTAAAAACTTACAATTGAGCTCTTTAGTATGAAAAGTAGAATAAACTAATTGCTTGTTAAATATTTCCTTCTTTTACCTAATGCTACTTAAATGTTCTTGTTGGGAATAGTAAAAATACTAACAATATGTCGAGGAAATTCTTTACTATAAATATTACAATAAAAACTCACAGGATTCAGATTAAATATTTTCATCTTCTGCTTGCTTCTGATTCAAATTCTGTAAAAGAAAGAATCAGATGGAAAAAAATTGTAACTAATTGAGATAAGCAAAAAAAAAAAAAAAAAAAAATAAGTTAAGTAAGAGAAGCTGTACAAGTACCTTTTTACTCTGGAAGATTACTATGCAGGAACATGATGTCATCAATCGTCTGTGGCTTCAAAGGCGTGCGTCGGTCCTGCATCATTTGTCCCGCGGTGGAGAAGCTTCTCTCAGACGGCGCGCTGGACGCTGGAATGCAGTGCACGAAGTATGCGAGTTAGGAACGACGAGGATAGACGTTTTCACGTCCATGCCACCAAGCTATCAAGTCGATGCCTTCCGAAAATTGGACTTTATCCTTTGTAAATCTGAGAATTTCATCTGGCGCAAAGTCATGATCTCTCGTCGATTCATCTTCTGAGGATTCTTGTTTTCTCCTTATCTTTTAACTGTGGACAATTTCTCGCAACATAATTTTTCGCTTCCTTTACAACTTCGTCTTTTTCGGCACTGCTAAGAAATTTTAGGTTTTTATATTTTGGATTCAAAAACGTTGCAAGTTTATGCGTTACTGTTATGTCCCATTTGCTAATTAAAATAGATTTGGCAGTACTCTTTAAATCTATCATAAATGGGCTGTCGCCATCATTTTTTTCAAGGAAGGAGAGAAGTTTTAACTTCCACAACACACAAAAATAAAGCGTAGGGGTTTGGAGGCTTCGAGATCACAAGAAGCTATTTTAAATGGTGTCAGAAAGGTTATTATACCTTCCAACATCCTCTTTTCTATAGAATCAATCAAATTATCTTGATTTTTCTCTGACAAAATTGACAGAACTTCAAACCATTGTGAATTGATAGACTCAAACATATCCAATTTACTGTTCCATCGTGTGACCGAGCGAGGTGGCGCAGTGGTTAGACACTGGACTCGCATTCGGGAGGACGACGGTTCAATCCCGCGTCCGGCCATCCTGATTTAGGTTTTCCGTGATTTCCCTAAATCACTCCAGGCAAATGCCGGGATGGTTCCTCTGAAAAGGGCACGGCCGACTTCCTTCCCCATCCTTCCCTAATCCGATGAGACCGATGACCACGCTGTCTGGTCTCCTTCCCCAAACCAACCAACCAACCAACCATCGTGTGTCTATATCTCCTTTCAATGACTTCTGAAGGCGATTCTGAAGACCAGATCTTTTAAAGAAAGTTGTGATAGCTCGACACGAATTTATTAGTCGCTGCACGTCACTCTTCTCATCATTCGCGTCTCCTCGAGTCGTGTGCTCCAGCACAGTATTAGGAATGTGTGCTGAGCACGAGAGCCTCTTGTATTGGCGAAGTGCTGCCACAATTTCAGGACCTCTATCCGTAACGAACACGATGTTATCCACAGCACTGAATAAATCGAACGACCGTAGTATCTTAATTAATTCAAGTTTAATGTTTTCTCCTGTTTTTAATCTTACTCTCAAAATTTCTGGTGCACAACACTCGATCCTCAAGTTTCACTTCTTCATAATTAACATAATATGCAGTCACTCCCATGTAGTTTATTTTACGGTACGAATCAGTCCATAAATCGACAGTTAGTGCTCCACCTATATCTATGAATATATTCTTCATTTCTGCGGAGACAGTTTCACAAAAAAGATCGGCCGTTTCCTTGAAATTTCTGGATATGGTGGTTGGATGAGGTAGCAGTTCCTTGGCACTCACTGCACCGTACTTGGCCCCTACATCAATAAGAAACTGTGCCGTCTCGAGAAACCCAGATCCACACGCAACTTCGAATGGTAAAATATCTTTGCTGACAAGATTGATAAGTTTTTCTGTCGCGGCTGTCTTCAAATTTGGCGGAACTTCAGGAACTTTCACGTCTCTCTCGGTATTTAAATAACTAATTAGCTACTTTGTCCAGCCTCACACGAGTATTTTACCAAATTTGAAGTTCCACTTTTGTGTCCAGTGTAGGAATATGCTTTTTTACATGCAAAACAAGCCACTATATCTTTTATCTTTTCGTTGCCATCAAATACGTATCCGAATTTTTTCCAAATTGGCGATTTCAATTTGTTTTCCTTCACTAATGTAAAATTATCTTTTTTCACCTTACACGAAATTGTATCCATCGATATGGTGTTCAGTTGAAGTAAGAACTCTCACTGATATTTGCTACGATGCACGTTGTCACTCGGTCAGTACAAAGCGCTAACTGAAGGCAGCGGAAAACTGCAACGGGCACCTGACTGGTAGACAGTGGGCAGGTTTGCCACCCAGAGAGCACTTCACAGGCCACACAAAAGACACGGTCGCGGAAACGGATTAGGCGCAGGTCTCTTGTGTACAGCTACGTCGGTCGTAGCCAGGGGCAGAGGTCAACAGACATCCGCTCTACCCGGGCCCTGCGAGGTTCCAAGAATGTCAACAGACTTGAAGTTTTCAACTAACATTGCAACATACGCACTGGGCAGATGCCTTGCTCATTATCCGCAGATGGCCCGCAGATATCCGCGCCGGTCGCTATTTTATCCGCCAAGTAACAAATACCGCGGATATCCGCATCCGCGCAGACCTCTGCCTATAGCCCTAATTATCACGCCTTCGGTCCCTTAAACAGGGTCGACGATTCCTGTGGGACGAGGATGTCCAGCACGCAATTGCCGACTTCTTGACGCAGCAGGCCACAGAGTTTTACCGAACGGCTATCTCCAACCTGGTGCGTCGGTGGGGTGATTGCTTCAATGCTCACTAAGATTTTGCTTGATCGTCACACCGATTCTGGACTGCACGGCCTTCGAACGAAAACTTTTTGGCCGCCCCTTATAATTACGTGAGGTGATATGCTTGTTCCCTGTAGTGTTGTGATGTCGTCAGTCTACTTCACGTCATGGTACTGTACAATCCTTGAATTTCAATTCGTTAGTGACAGTTGACAGCGTATTTTGAAAAATGAAGAAACCGCAGGACAGTTGCTTAAACCACAATCTTTTACTGGGTACACGACCGGTTTCGGAACCCTTAAAATTCCATCATCTGTTGTAGAAAATAAAATCACTAGCTCATCTGAGGTCATCCTCACCCCAATGTCGTCATGGACCCAACACGGACGTGTTCAGTTGTGGCTACCCCTTGACAGTATGCACATCACTATTATGTATCAACTTGCTGCAATTGTAGCAATCACGCAAGCAGGTTTATCCATGTCCCAAATTGAGAAACCATGTGTCATGTGTATAGAGGGAGTGCAACACACGCTTCACCACCAGAAGACAACAGACAGCAGTAGGGCCCTACCACCACCAGGATGACCTCGCAAAACAACTAAAAATGATGAAAAGTTCACCAGAATTACTAGTAAGAAAAACAGATTCAAAACAGCAGCACAACTTCGCCCAGAATTGGTAGAAATGAACAAAAAAAAGTCTGTTGCAACAGTAAAAAAGGGTAGCTTGAACGAAAGAATGGTAGAAAGGAAATCTCTTTTGAAGACCACAGATAAAAAGAAGAATCTCGAAAGGGCTGAGAAACGTAGCATGTGGACACATGAACAGTTAAAGAAGGTTTTATTTCACAGATTAATCGGAATTCGAGATTTTTATTACCAGAGGGAGGACATTTGTTCGTAGATTTGAAGGAAACAGGGTGGCCCAGCAGTGTATTCTACCTGCAGTTAAAACACGGTGGTGCGGCTTGTATTATGGTTGGAGGATGTTTTGAATGGGACAAAGTTGCCGATATTGTAGAGATAGAAGGGTGTATGGACCAGAAGAACTACTACCGCACACTTCATTATTGTACGACACCATGTGGATTGCGCATAATGCTGAACGGGTTTACACTACAACAGGATAATGAACCAAGACATTCGTCGCGTTCTGTAAGAAGTAAATTGCCTCAAAGGATAAATAAAAGGTACAGAACGATACGTTGTGGCAGTCCCAAAGCTCTGATCGTAATCCCATTGAAATGGTCTGGGATAAAGTGGACAGACGAGACAGCGGACAGACGAGACGTATCCGGAAAGTTCACAAAACAAGCAACGTGCATCTTTGGAATGTCGTTAAGGATGTGTCCAATCAAACAGACTCCCAACACCTGCAAAAATTTATTGACCGCATGCCTCGAATTTGTGAGGCAGTCATTAAATCCAAGGGAGGATACTTTCATGAAAGTAAAATATAATTTTTATGATTGCATAACTTATGCTTAAGAGTTTATAGTTATATTTTTGGAGAAATAAAGTTTTATTTGCGTCATTTTGAGGTACCAGATAACAGTCATGGTTTACTGAAATTAATGAGCGGTATTCTAGCCGGGTGGTAGTGTTTAGTGAACGACTTGGCGAGTGTTTCATTGAAACCAATAAATTATATTTGTTTCCGGGCGAACATGAGCGTGGTGTCTTTTGTGTCACTCTTTCCCTATTGACTGTGAAATGTGTTCTTCTTTTGTTGTTGTGGAGTTTAGCAGTGGAAGGTGCAAGGTGCCAGTTGGAGGCGGAATAAGAACTGTTAGCGGAGTACACATTCCAGCCCAGTGGTCGTATTCCGGGATCTTTCTTAATGTGAGGTTCTGGTCAAGACCGACGCAAGAACAGATTGTTTTTACTTAATTTTCATCCCTGAAGTATGTAGATTGCGCCTGCAAAAGGTTATTTGATTGGGAAAGTTGCACGGAACGGTGTGCTGGCCGAAATACAGGCAGCAGTAGCCGCTCGATGAATTAGTTCAAGAAATGATTCAACCAGTGTACGAACTTCTATCCCATTAAGATTTGCTGTAAAGATATATTGGAGCCAATACACAAAATGACGACGAGAGCTCCAAGGCATGCGTTTGGAAACCGGTACTGAAACATCTTCATTGCGCGGCTAAAGCTGTTGAAATAGCAGCATACTGCAGGTATATTCAACGAAGGTTATTCATCTATCCTGAAGACCATGAACGTGTTAGGAAGCGTGATAGGAACGGACAGCAAACACTTCGCGGATTTATCTTACAGGAAACGCGTGGCAGCCACGGGGCAAGGAATATCTCAGTTTCTTAAAAGAGATGGACTGAGAAAATACAGCACCAAATTCAGAACCAGAGGAAGAGGAAGGGTCCCTGGACCGCAGATTAACCATAAGTTTTGAAAAAACGTATTTTTTATTACTCCAAATTTCAAACGCATTTTTCTCGAACCAACATTTTCCAGCGCGCAAACCGCTCTATAGCCTCGGCAGGTTAACGGATTAATTTCATTTTTAAGTAAAAGGTAATAAATTTAGAGTACCTTACTGAGAGCTTTTTTCATTAGAATTTTAAATAATTATTTAAACACCTGAACCTTGAAATACTTGCCGAAAAACTGACGTATTTTTCAAACAGAGTACCATTTCTTTTTTTCCGAGGTATTTTTCAAAACGCCATTGTGATGAGCCAACAAATTCACTCTAATTTAAGAATTTCTTAAGGGTTTCAGAAATAGCCACGAGTCTAGATAAAGCTTCGCGTAAACTAGCACGCACCGCGAGGCGCGTAGTTTGATAAAGGCTTAAAAAAAAAAAAAAAAGTGGCTCTGAGCACTATAGGACTTAACTGCTGAGGTCAAGAGTCCCCTAGAACTTAGAACTACATAAACCTAACTAACGTAAGGACATCACACACACCCATGCCCGAGGCAGGATTCTAACGTGCGACCGCAGCAGTCGCGCGGTTCCAGACTGTAGCGCCTAGAACCGCTCGGCCACTTCGGCCGGCCTATAAAGGCTGCACCCACCATTGTTAAATTCTTAAGATATAATTTTTTTTTCATAGAAGAACCCATGTATAATAAAGTGGTAAACACCCATTTCAATAAAAAACATCCTTGAATGAAAAAAATTAGGCTACACCCCGTTTTCGTGCCTCTCGACCAGAACTTCTCCTTAAAAGTTATTGAATTGCGACACGATTTTTATTTATTGACTTTGGGGTCTTGAGTTTACCTCTGTCTCGTGAGTCGAAGCGACGCTGCTGATGATTGTCTACACTGATTGGGTAGTGTGGCAGTGCAGAGTACTCCAGGTCCGCCAGTAAAATCCTCAGTAAGATTTGTGGAGCAGTGCGCCTCGTGATTTGTTTTGCTGGCTCACTGTGCTGACTTCTGGCCGCGAGCGCGGGCGGGACTCGGCGCGACGCTACGATACCTCCAATCAACGAACAAAAGGAACGTTTTAGAATATTACTGCTATCTTATCAGTCACGGTGCTTTTCCACTGTATAGAGATGTTAGTTGATTTTCTATGCCACGAAAGTACCGGATACGTCAACAGCTGATGCAGTGCACCGAGCGATGTAGCGCAGTGGTTACCACACCGGACTCCCATTCGGGAGGGCGTTCGTTCAAATACACATCCGGTCATCCAGGTATAGGTTTTCTGCGATTTCCCTAAATCGCTCCAGGCAAATGCTCGCATGGTTCCTTTGACGGATATGGCTGAATTCCTTCCCCGTACTTAAAAATAAACATTCCAAACGTGTGGGCCTTCTCCAATGACATCGGTGTCGACGGAGCCTTGAACCAAAATCTTACTTCCCTCCTTCGCTGCTGGGCTAGCAGGTGTTAGTGGTTACTTGTTCCGAAACTTGACACGCTAGTACACGACTCAGGTTTAGGAGAATTGTAGACAGTGCTGTTGACAAGCAAAGGCAATTAGTGTTCAGACACTAATGCACTAGACACAGACTGAAACTGAAGGCAGCAAAGCAAATTAAGAAACTCTGAAATCTAGTCAGTGACGCTGAGATACACCTGGAATCGCTAAAAGTAAGAACGCCCGGGACCCAATGAAATCCGTATTAGATTCTACACCGAATTTGCGGATGAGTTTGCCCATTTTTAACGATAATCTACTGTAGACCACTCGGGATGAAAATCGCGCCAAGTAGCTGTAAGAAAGCACAGGACACGCACGTCCGCAAGAAGTGTAGCAGAAGTGATCCACACAACTACCGTCCAATACCCCTGACATCCATTTGTTATCGAATCTTAGAGCGTATTCTGAGCTTAAACACAATGAGGTATCTCAAACAGAGTGATATCTTCCATGCCAACCAGCACGGATTCCGAAAACATCGATCATGTGAAAACTAGCTCAAACGTTTGTCACATGACATCCTGAAAGCCATGGACGGAAACAGTCACGTAGATGCAGTATTTCTGGACTTCCCCCCCCCCCCCCCCCCAAAAAAAAAGACCAGTATGGCAATTACTTTCATTGTCGAGAGTACGACAGTACGGGCATTAAGCGAAGTTTGGGCCTTGGTTGAGAATTTCTTGGTAGGGAGGACACAGCATGCTGTACTGGGCGCAGAGTCATGGTGTCACGTGGAAGTAAGTTCAGGTGCGCACAAGGGAAGTGGGATACGAAACGTTGGGCTTGCCAGGAAATCCATTCCACCATGTCGTAATAGCCTTCACTGTTACGATGATTGATAAATTAACTATCTAGGTGGGCTACTGTTCCAACAAAAAAATCAACAATGGAATGCAGAATTCTTGATTTCTGGAAAGCATTTCATTCAGCACTACACCTACGCTTTTTATCAAAAGCACAATCCTACAGAGTATCAAGTAAGATTTCTGACTGGACTGAGGACTTCTTGGTACACCGGACGCACATCTTATCTCCAATGCAGAGTGATCAACAGACGTAGAAATAGCTTCGACGGTGACTTAGGGAAGTGGGTTGGGACCCTTGCTGTTCATGTATTATATTAATGGCCTTGTAGATAGTATTAATATTATCTCAGACTTTTTGCGGATCAGGCAATTATCTATAATAAAATACTGTCTGCAAAAAAAGCTGCACAGATATTCAGCCAGATCTCGATAACAGCATTTCAGAGTGGCGCAGAGAATAACTTACATTAAATTTTCAGAAATGTAAAATTGTGCCCTCCACAAAACGAAAAAACGTAGTATACCGTGGCTTTAATGTCAATAGGTTGCAAGTGTAATCGGCCAACTCATACAAATACCCGTGTGTAAGATTATGTAGCGATATGAAATGGAATGATCACACAGGCTCAGTCTTGGGTTTATTGCTAGAATTCTGGGGAAATGCAGTCAGTCTACAAAGAAGATTGCTTGCAAATCACACGTGCGAACCCGTTTTAGAAAAACGTTCAAGTGTGTGGGACCAGTAACAAAGAACACAATCAGGGGACTTCGAACGTAGGCAGGGAATGGCAGAACGAATGGTCACAGGTTTGTTTGACCCGTGCCGTGGAAGAATGCCACAAAGACGCGAAGAGCCTGAACTGACAGTCGCTTGAAGATAGAGGTAAACTACTCCGAGAAAGCCTACTTACAAAGTTTCAAGAACAAGCTGTAAATGATGAATCTAGGAATTTACTACAAATCCCTACGTCACGCTCCGTGGGGATCGTGAGGGTAAGATTAAATTAATTATAGCACGCAAAGAGGAATTTAAGCATTCTTCCCGGATGAATGGAATGGGAAGAAGCTAGTAATAACTGGTACAATGGGAAACAATGTTGCGCACTTCCCAGTGCTTTCCAGAATATTTGTGTAGACGCGTGCCAATCGAATGTAAGTGGAAACACAGCTATCTATTGTGGATGGTTGAATTTGCTTCTCTGTAGCAACTGTCAGTAAGATATTGGTGGCGGCATATTTGGACGCCATTAAAATGAATGCCGAAACCCGGGATCGAACCAGGGACCTTTAGATCTTCAGTCTAACGCTCTCCCAACTGAGCTATTTCGGCTCACGCAAAGCAGAGAGGATGCCATCACACGAACGCGCCAGAAGGTGCGTTTCTACTTAGCTGACTGGCTCGTGAGCCGCTCACTGAATGCTTTGAATGCAGGTATGTTTGGCATCAACGGTGGACCACCTGCTGTCGGTTTTTGGGGTATCAGAAAGAGGCGCTGAGGTTCAGTATCGTTGGGGACGATCTCGCAGTCATCTGCGGCTCTACGTGCTCATGAGCAATGGTACACTTGAAGATGGCGTAAATTATCCCTAGAAAGCGTACTTAAAAAGTTTCAAGAACGAGCTTTAAATGACGAGTCCAGGAATATACGAGGGCTATTCAGAAAGTAGGGAACGTTCTGACATTAAAAACAAAAAAGCTAAGTACAAGAAATACGTTTTATTATATACATCTCAAAGAGCGAATGACATACTACTTTTCCACATAATCATCAAACACACTGAGGCACTCAACATAGCGGTGGACAAGCTTTGAAAGACCTTTGTAGTAAAATTCTGCCGCCTAAGACTTCAGCCAGTGAGTCACGCCCGCCTGGAGTTCCGCGTCGTCATCAAAGCGCTGCGTTGCAAGCCAGTTCCTCATCTTGGAAAACAAGTGGAAGTCGCCTGGTGCAAGATCGGGCCTGGAGGGCGGATGAGGGAAAATTTCCCATTTGAATGAATTAAGGAGTTCTTTAGTGCGGTTTGCCGTGTGAGGTCGAAAACTGCCGTGCAAAAACAAAATTTTGGATGTCAGCTTTGCTCGGCGTTTGTTTTGAACTGCTCTTCCAAGGCTGTGCAAAGTTTTACAGTACCGGGCATAATTTATGGTTGTCCCGCGTTCGATAAAATCAATAAGAAGCACACCTTGCCTATCCCAAAAGAGTGTCGCCATCAACCTCCTTGGTGACAAGGTTTGCAAACATTTTCTTGGTTTTTGAGGGACCTTGTGTGCCCCCACTCCATGGACTGTAATTTTGTCTCGCAATTGTTTCACCCAAGTCTAGTCACCGTTTACGATTCGATCCAGTAATGAATCACCATGTTTGTGGTAGACCTCCAGAAATATCAACGTTGCCCCCATTCGCTGTTCTTTATGGTGCTCTGTAAGCATTTTGGGCACCCATCATGCACAAAATTTGCGATAGCGTAGCTTTAGAGTGACAATTTCAAACAACAAAGTACGTGAAACTTGTGAAAAAGAAAGCGAAAGCTCCGCTGCTGTGCAGCGACAGTTTTCACGAATCGCTTCCTCAACTTCAGCGACAAGATCGTCAGTCACAATGCTCGGGCGTCCACTATTCTGTTCATCATGAACGTTGGTTCGGCCATTTTTAAACCGAATGCACCATTTCCGGACGGAACATTCACTCATTACGTTGTTTCCGTACACTTCGCACAGTTCACGATAAAGATCTATAGGTTTTAGGATTTTTGCCAACAAAAACTGTATCACAGGCCGCACCTCACAACTGGCGGGATTTTCGATTGCAGCGCACATTTCAAATTCGAATGTCGAAAAAAAAAAACAGACGCGCAGAGACGTTCCCGATGTGACGAATGGATGCCGACTGAGCTGCCGAACAGTCCGGAACCGCGCTGCTGCTACGGTCGCAGGTTCGAATCCTGCCTCGGGCATGGATGTGTGTGATGTCCTTAGGTTAGTTAGGTTTAAGTAGTTCTAAGTTCCAGGGGACTGGTGACCTCAGAAGTTAAGTCCCATAGTGCTCAGAGCCATCTGAACCATTTGAGCTGCCGAGCACGCACATACCAAAGCATACGCGATCGGCGCGCGCCGAGCGGTGTCAAACGGAAACTTTCTGAGGACCCCTTGTACAACGCCCAACGTAACGGTCCAGTTCTTCCCCAGGAATGATCGTGTGCGCACTAACCACAAGCACATACATATTCTACAGCTCATTTAGGCTGCGATCACTGTGACACTGACAACGATCGCCAGACGCTGTTCCCAGAGATCGCCCGATAACATCTGCCAACAGCTTGCCCCCGTGGATACGATCTTCTCCGTAACTTTTCAGCGGGATCAAGAAGGCTAGGTATCAATTATAACCCATATCTGTCTCGAGAAGAACGTGGCGAGTACTGCACACTCTCTCCTCAGCTGCTGGAATAACCAGGCAAGTGTTACAAATACATGAGATAAAGAGAGAAACGTTCTATTACATAATCGACATGATTCATGGTGAGATCGAAATGCAAGATTACAGACACACTGCACAACTTCAAATCAATTCAGCAAAACACAAATATATCAAGTAAGCTTCAATGACTGTCATTCGGCAAAGGCCGAAAGGCAAATATAAATTTTATAATAAGATTCTTTAAGTAACTAAAGCAATGAAACATGAAAACGCATACAACAAATTTGCAGACCACCTCATACAACAGAATCATGACCCTACTGGCATAAAAATACAATTAAACAGGAACAATAATTGGTAGATAGTTAATACCCGTCTGCCACAATCCAAAAAAGATCCACTACAGTAAAATTAAGCATCAAAATTGATACACTCCACTTTTCTCACTTGAACACACACTTTGTTGTATTATATTATATGAGCCTCAAATTTTCGATACCAAGTTTGCCTGTATGACATGCTGCGTTTTAAAGTATAGACTTGAGTCTGAAATGGTTAGGGACGAACGAAACTTTCATAACGTAAGATTCAATTATTATAAAATTTTTGAGTTGTTCGAAATCTGTAGCTTCCAATCAAGTAGTTATTTCAGAATAAGATTCCGAGACATATGCCTGGCATTACAGCTCCCTTTCTCAGGGTGCCACGAGCTCCTTATTTTTATTTATTTTTTTAAAATGGTTTTAGGGCGCAAAACTGCTACGGTCATTAGCGCCCAGTCTGTGACTTAGGAAAAGGCAGAAATGGGAACGAAATTCAAAAATTGGAGAAACTAAAAATAGAAGGAAAGCTTAAAAAACCACTATAGAAGGGGGTTGGTTGTCCCCAAAAAGAGCTTCAAATGGCTGACGTCATCTCACTGGCACTAATAAACTCGAGAACGCGATCGGCTGAGCGCGTGTCATCTGCTAAAATGGAAGATATATCAGGCGACAGCTGCAGACGGACGCGTAACGGAGTAAAACAGGGGCACTCAAGTAAAAGGTGGCGTCCACAGCTGAGAGCAGTGGGGACACAGTGGAGGAGGATCGCCGCTTAAAAGACGTCGATGGCTAAAAAGACAGTGCCCTATCCGGAGTCTAGTTAAAATTACCTCCTCCCGACGACGAGTTCGGGAGGAAGAGGTCCAAGCACAGGCAAGAGCTTTCACGTCCCGCAATTTATTATTGGGAAGTGTCGACCAATGTGCGTGCCATAAAAGAGTAACACGACGACATAAAACACTCCGTAGATCGGCGAAGGGAATCGTGCGAGCTCCTTCTTTCCTGTACTAATCTTCTAAATTTCTCACAATCCACGTTTTAAGTCAGGGAACGTCGACTAATTAGGTCGAAGAAAGCAAACGAATCTAAATTCCGCCGACTGTCGCCTTAAGTCTGTACGTTCGGGAGACGAGATCGGTGGCACCGTGGCTGCGCACTTATGTATATATTTTTGAGCAAATAGATGTTGACGTTTTGAAATGCTTTTATCACACTTTACTTGTGCTTATGCTTTCAATAAGTAAGACATTTAATCTTACTGTTCACTTTGCTTGCAAAGTGTGCAAAATCTTACATATTCGAGGAATAACGCATTTTTATATTGTTCAAATTGTTATAGAGATCTGTAATTATACTTGAATATCATCAGCAGTCGGCGCGCGGCGCGCTCGTGTGTGTGTGTGTGTGTGTGTGTGTGTGTGTGTGTGTGTGTGTGCGTGTGTTTGTATGTGCCCGATAAAAAGTAAAAGTTTTATCAAGGAATTTACTTTCAAGATTTGCCCCTCCGTCACCGTATTTGGTAGTCATGTGCGCAGACATAAGAGAAGTTGCTAACATTAAGTGATACACCGTAATAATAAACATCTTCGTCCTCTCTTCCAAATGACTGAAATGGCTCTGAGCACTATGGGACTTAACATCTGAGGTCATCAGTCCCCTAGAACTTAGAACTACTTAAAGCTAACTAATCTAAGGACATCACACACATCCATGCCCGAGGCAGGATTCGAACCTGCAACCGTAGCGGTCGCGCGGTTCCAGACTGTAGCGTCTAGAACTACTCGATCACAACGGCCAGCGTGTCCTCTCTTCCTAAAATGGTTTGGCGGAGATTATTTTTATTAGGTGTTCGTGTTATTTAGTAGCTGAATACAGTTTTAGAGAGCCACAGTTCCGATTACAACAGTCCCGTTTCGTTGTTAACATTGACTATGTTGAATCATTTTCATAATGGCCGATTATAAATTATATTTTTCTACATCTACATGGATAGTTTGCAAATCACATTTAAGTGCCTGGCACAGGGTTCATCGAACCAACATCACAATTCTCTATCATTCCAATCCTGTATAGCGCGCGGAAAGAACGAACACCTATATCTTTCCGTACGAGCTCTGATTTCCCTTATTTTGTCGTGGTAATCGTTCCTCCCTATGTAGGTCGGTGTCAACAAAATATTTTCGCATTCGGAGGAGAAAGTTGTTGATTGGAATTTCGTGAGAAGATTTCGTCGCAACGAAAAACGTCTTTCTTAATTATGTCCAGCCCAAATTTTGTATCATTTCTGTGACACTCTCTCCCATATTTCGCAATAGTACAAAACGTGCTGCCCTTCTTTGAACTTTTTCGATGTAATCCTTCAGTCCTATCTGGTAAGGATCCCACACCGCGCAGCAGTATTCTAAAAGAGGACGGACAAGCGTAGTGTAGGCAGTCTCCTTAGCAGGTCTGTTACACTTTCTAGTTGTCCTGCCAATGAAACGCAGTCTTTGGTTAGCCTTCCCTACAACATTTTCCAGTTCCTTCCAATTTAAGTTGTTCGTAATTGTAATACCTAGGTATTTAGTTAAATTTACGGCTTTTAGATTAGACTGATTTATCGTGTAGCCGAAGTTTAACGAGTTCCCTTTAGCACTCAAGTGGATGACCTCACACTTTTCGTTATTTATGGTCAACTGCCAATTTTCGCAGCATTGAGATATCTTTTCTAAATCGTTTTACAAGTTGTTTTGATCTTCTGATGACTTTATTAGTCGATAAACGACAGCGTCATCTGCAAACAACCGAAGACGGCTGCTCAGATTGTCTCACACACTTACATTCAAAATAGCTATTTGTTTGAGTGTTTGGCTATACTCCGCACGGCGAGAGAAGAGCTCACAGTTGATGTGATCTTGGTAAAACATGCTTCCCGCGTCCGTGACAGGACTCCTGCTTTCAGTCAGTGGTGCCAAGCGTTTTTTCGTTCAGGTTTGTATGTGTACATGTGCATTCCATTAATTCTTTGAGTTTCTTACCGTACGTATGGAAGGTAGGTTACTGTATAGCACAGAATATGACTTCCGGAAAAAAAGCTACGCTGAAATGTCAAGCACACGGATTTATATACAGATAGCGTGTTTACTCTGAAAGGGAAAGGTACAATGGTGGGCTTTTGATACCAGTGAGTACAGTGCCAGAAGCACTGAAAATCTCAAGAGCGACGGTCGAGAGAGTCACAAATGATTCAGAGGCTGCCAATTCAGCTGGGAGCCTTGTTATTCTGACGTCTGGAAAGTCAAGGGAGTCAAAGTGTCGTGGGACTGAAACAGACAACTTTGACGCAAGTGCTACCAGGCGCCATAAATATGCATACTACAGCTGAGAGTAGCACCGGACGTTTAAAAAGTTGGAGCCATCAATGTCGGACAGTAATTTGTTAACGGGCAGAATCACAAGTCTCTCCACTGTTCAAATAAAAAAAAAACTGGCTTCCGATGGAAAAAGTTCTTAGGAAGAAAGGTACTAATGGAAGGCGAAGACATATGGCATGGAAATGTCGTTTCCTACGTGAGTTTCTAGCAGTGAATGCCGAGAATGAAATATGTATTGATGAAACATGAGTCATGCACGATCCGTCGCGTGGACAGAAGATACGCGCCGTGGAACTATGAGTGTGCCAGCTGGTAAAGGTGGCTACCTGTTGATTACCACGAGGAAATAAACTCATTTGAGTGGTTCGTTTACTCCTTTGTTACCAAAACGTCAGTTCTGGTGGTGTTTTTGTAATGGACGGGGCGCCGTACCGTTCTGTACAATTAAATAAGGCACCAACGGCTGCTGCAAAGTTAGACGAAATTGTGAACTGCTTCAAAGATAGTAAACTAGGCTTTGAACAGAATATGCGAAAAGTGGAATTTCTGGAATTTGTAAAACAATACAAGTCACAGGAGAAGCAGTATCTAACTTGTCTGTGCTCAAATAAAAGCAGATGTCGCGAAGCGAAATAAAACCTTTACGTTGTGAGACAGAGGCAGGGTGGTAAATGAGGCTGTCACACTAATAACGTCAGAAAATTGGAAGAACGTCGTGACCCCTGCGTTGAAACAGATTACAAGGCGAACACAGAGGTGAGCGTTAGAGAAGAACCCATACAAAATATTGCAGTTTCTCTATCAGGCGATGAGGATAGCAGCAATCAAGATACTGAAGCCTTTGTGTTCATGACGAAAGATGATCAATCAGATGATGATCTAGGGGTTTCTGTTCTCCCACACAAAAAATATTATCTTTATTTGATATTTTACCCCTCGCGAAGCACGCAACGTAGGTACTGAGGTGTAAACAAACACTAGCACTGGGAACAGGCAAGACTCATTACAGGAATGAAAGGCCATGGCCACTGCAGTTGACTGACTTGTCACTAGCAGACGATGCTGGTGTAAAACGGGTTTTAAGGCAACTGTTAATCAACACACATCGTCTTAGTGTCACGACAAAGCATAGCTGGCAACTGTGTGGTTGAGGGAACCTCATACCATTTACAGGCATGTTTTTTATTACATTACACAGAGTGTCCCATTTATCTTGACCACCGTAAATAACTGTTTGTACAGATCCAAAATACAAAATGATTCGAGTAAATGTTCTTCAGCCGTCAGGGGGACATCAATCAGCATGATTGCCTTCGTTGTAGCTTTCTTTTTTTACAAAGATATGAACGGTGGTATAAGGGCACCATGTACTTTTTATTCGGTAATACATTTCCTCTCCTAAAGATCTAATTAAAAACGTTTCACAGTGTACCATTCACTGAAACACAACGTTATTAATTACATAACACAACATCGACATTGACGCTCCCAGCGCTTAGTGCAGCTACTCGGGGTAGTGGAACACATTCACGAGCTGACGTTGGCAGAGGACAAATATAAATATAAGTAGAATGCACACCCGCCATTCCGTCAACCATCGTCAGTTGAAGAGTTGTGTGAGTAGAATGTACACCAACAATGAGAAGGTGGAAATGCTACTCATCTCTGGAGAATGTAAGTTAGCAGAACAGTAATTGCAATACTGTTTTCTTATGTGCTGGTACATTAGTAGTTTAGTCCTTTTAAACACTGTTGTGTAGATTAGGCATACACTAAAAGATGTCCTTCCTATGAACTGCATCGACATAACGTTTATTTTATTGTTGTTGTTGTTGTTGTTGTTGTTGAAGGTAGACGAAACGCTACGCAGGCAGCGGAACTGTACAGAGAGCGATATCCTGACAAGAACCCCGCCCCCCCCCCCTTCCCGACGGATATTTTCTCGTCTTGTTGCGACGCTTCAGGAAACGGGAAGTTTCAACCCACGACAACGCAATCGTCGTAGCACCCGCACAGACGAAGCTGCCGAAGTTACTGTTCTCGCTTACGTTACTATGAAACCACATATGACCACAGGACAGCTTGAACACGAGACTGGCATTCCTAAAACCAGTGTACATCGTATTCTTACACGTCACCGGTTCCATCGTTACCATGTACACCTACATCAAGAATTGCATGGGAATGATTTCCAGAATCGTGTACAGTTCTGTCAGTGAACACAGCAGCAAATCCTCGCCAACCCGAACTTCTTCTGCAGTGTTCTACACTCCTGGAAATTGAAATAAGAACACCGTGAATTCATTGTCCCAGGAAGGGGAAACTTTATTGACACATTCCTGGGGTCAGATACATCACATGATCACACTGACAGAACCACAGGCACATAGACACAGGCAACAGAGCATGCACAATGTCGCCACTAGTACAGTGTATATCCACCTTTCGCAGCAATGCAGGCTGCTATTCTTCCATGGAGACGATCGTAGAGATGCTGGATGTAGTCCTGTGGAACGGCTTGCCATGCCATTTCCACCTGGCGCCTCAGTTGGACCAGCGTTCGTGCTGGACGTGCAGACCGCGTGAGACGACGCTTCATCCAGTCCCAAACATGCTCAATGGGGGACAGATCCGGAGATCTTGCTGGCCAGGGTAATTGACTTACACCTTCTAGAGCACGTTGGGTGGCACGGGATACATGCGGACGTTCATTGTCCTGTTGGAACAGCAAGTTCCCTTGCCGGTCTAGGAATGGTAGAACGATGGGTTCGATGACGGTTTGGATGTACCGTGCACTATTCAGTGTCCCCTCGACGATCACCAGTGGTGTACGGCCAGTGTAGGAGATCGCTCCCCACACCATGATGCCGGGTGTTGGCCCTGTGTGCCTCGGTCGTATGCAGTCCTGATTGTGGCGCTCACCTGCACGGCGCCAAACACGCATACGACCATCATTGGCACCAAGGCAGAAGCGACTCTCATCGCTGAAGACGACACGTCTCCATTCGTCCCTCCATTCACGCCTGTCGCGACACCACTGGAGGCGGGCTGCACGATGTTGGGGCGTGAGCGGAAGACGGCCTAACGGTGTGCGGGACCGTAGCCCAGCTTCATGGAGACGGTTGCGAATGGTCCTCGCCGATACCCCAGGAGCAACAGTGTCCCTAATTTGCTGGGAAGTGGCGGTGCGGTCCCCTACGGCACTGCGTAGGATCCTACGGTCTTGGCGTGCATCCGTGCGTCGCTGCGGTCCGGTCCCATGTCGACGGGCACGTGCACCTTCCGCCGACCACTGGCGACAACATCGATGTACTGTGGAGACCTCACGCCCCACGAGTTGAGCAATTCGGCGGTACGTCCACCCGGCCTCCCGCATGCCCACTATACGCCCTCGCTCAAAGTCCGTCAACTGCACATACGGTTCACGTCCACGCTGTCGCGGCATGCTACCAGTGTTAAAGACTGCGATGGAGCTCTGTATGCCACGGCAAACTGGCTGACACTGACGGCGGCGGTGCACAAATGCTGCGCAGCTAGCGCCATTCGACGGCCAACACCGCGGTTCCTGGTGTGTCCGCTGTGTCGTGCGTGTGATCATTGTTTGTACAGCCCTCTCGCAGTGTCCGGAGCAAGTATGGTGGGTCTGACACACCGGTGTCAATGTGTTCTTTTTTCCATTTCCAGGAGTGTATATACCGATGAATGTTCCTTCTCAAACAAAGGACAGATAAACACAAGGAAAATGCATTATTAGTCCAGCGACAACCCACGATGACTTAAACAGGTGGAACATCAGCGTCAATGGAGACTTAACGTCTGGTGTGGGATGCTTTGAACTAATTATTGGCCCTTATTTCATCAACGGTAGTCTAAACGGCACAGCGTATGCCACCTTCCTCAGACGAATTCTTCCTCCTCTTCTGGATGAAGTACGGCTAAGAAGCAGAATGCTTATGTGGTGTCAACACTATGGATGTCCAGCACATAATGCCTTGCGTGCACGTCGTGTTCTGAACCGAAGGTATCCTGCCAGATGGATTGGTCGAGGAGGAACAATTACTTGGCCTGCTAGGTCTCCTGATAGAAATCCTCTGGACTTTCTTTTTTGGGGATGCATTAAAGACGCTGCCTATCGCGATATTACAACAACTCCAGAGGACACGCAGGAACGTATCGTGGTTGCTTGTGATTCTCTTCAGCAGGCAACACTGGAAGCAGTAAACAATTCTTTCATTCAACGAGTGCACCAGTGTCTCGGTGTCCAGGGTCACCACTTTGAGCACTTTTGAATGTTCTACTCCTGGGCAGTGGTACAGGAGAGTCAAAGACAATTTTGTGCTATGTTTTTACTTGGTTTTTATCTGCTTTCTGACAACTCCAGCAAGTGGACGACTTTGTGATCCCAGGCTCAGTATTGTGTTATGTAATTAATAAATTTGTGTTTCAGTGAATGGTACACTGTGATACATTTTTAATACTTCTTCAGGAGAGGAATTACCGAATAAAAGACACAGGGTGCCATTTTAAAAAATTAATCCGCTGTTCATATCTTTGTGAAAAACAAAGCTACAACAAAGGCAATCATGCTGATTGATGGCCCATTGACGGCTAAAAAACATTTGCTCGAAACATTTTGCAATTAGCATCTGGACAAACAGTTATTTAGGGTGGTCAAGATAAATGGGACAACCTGTATAATGTTTATTTCCTTTCATCTAAGATAGAGAGTGGAAGAAATAATTACTTCTACGGCACCTTACTACGGCTACTTATCAGTTAGTGGTTACAAACTTGCTGTTAAGGTTTACACTCTCGGCAGGCGAACAAGCCGGTGACGCCTTTCTCTACACGACTTGTGCTGGCAAAGTAAAGGGAATTCTGTAATTTCGCGTCTTGTGTTAGTTCGATTAGTACGATCAATTCGTTGTGTTTGTAAACATGCCCGAAACGTAACTGAACTTTACCGTCACCCACATCGGGTATTTAGTCTGTTGTTAACGGTCAAAAAGGCGTTTATGTAATACTGGCAGTGATTTATCTTGTATAAAAATGAATCAGATAATTAGAGCCGGCCGAAGTGGCCGTGCGGTTAAAGGCGCTGCAGTCTGGAACCGCAAGACCGCTACGGTCGCAGGTTCGAATCCTGCCTCGGGCATGGATGTTTGTGATGTCCTTAGGTTAGTTAGGTTTAACTAGTTCTAAGTTCTAGGGGACTAATGACCTCAGCAGTTGAGTCCCATAGTGCTCAGAGCCATTTGAACCATTTTTTTCAGATAATTAGTATTACATTTTCATATTAGGACGGAGCAAAGCACAGCAGACTTTTGCAGATGTTAAATATTGCTTTCGGAAAGCCAGCCCTGACAAAACTCTACCATCTGATGAGCAAAATGTATGAGACAGGCGAAATACCCTCAGACTTCAAGAAGAATATAATAATTCCAATCCCAAAGAAAGCAGGTGTTGATAGATGTGAAAATTACCGAACTATCAGTTTAATAAGCCACGGCTGCAAAATAATAACACGAATTCCTTACAAACGAATGGAAAAACTGGTAGAAGCCGACCTTGGGGAAGATCAGTTTGGATTGCGTAGAAAGAGGCAATACTGACCCTACGACTTATCTTAGAAGAAAGATTAAGGAAAGGCAAACCTAAGTTTCTAACATTTGTAGACTCAGAGAAAGCTGTTGACAATTTTGACTGGAATACTCTCTTTCAAATTCTGAAGGTAGCAGGGGTAAAATACAGAGAGCGAAAGGTTATTTACAATTTGTACAGAAACCAGAAGGCAGTTATAAGAATCGAGGGCATTAAAGGGAAGCAGTGGTTAGGAGGGGAGTGGGACAGGGTTGTAGCCTATCCCCGATGTTATTCAATCTGTATAGTGAGCAAGCAGCAAAGGAAACAAAAGAAAAATTCGGAGAAGGAATTAAAATCCTTGGAGAAGAAATAAAAACTTTGTGGTTCGCCGATGACATTGTAATTTTGTCAGAGTCAGCAAAGGACCTGGAAGGGCAGCTGAACGGAATGGACAGTGTCTTGAAAGGAGAATATAAGATGAACATAAACAAAAGCAAAACGAGGATAATGGAATGTAGTCGAATTAAATCAGGTGATGCTGAGGGTATTAGATTAGGAAATGAGACGCTTAAAGTGGTAAAAGAGTTTTGCTATTTGGGGAGCAAAATAACTCATGATGGTCGAAGAAGAGAGGATATAAAATGTTGAGTGGCGATGACAGGGAAAGCGTTTCTGAAGAAGAGAAATTTGTTGGCATCGAGTATAGATTTAAGTGTCAGGACGTCATTTCTGAAAGTATTTGTATGGAGTGTAGCCATATATGGAAGTGAAGCATGGACGATAAATAGTTTGGACAAGAAGAGAATAGAAGCTTTCGAAATGTGGTGCTACAGAAGAATGCTGAAGTTTAGATGGGTAGATCACATAACTAATGAGGAGGTATTGAATAGAATTGGGGAGAAGAGAAGTTTGTGGCACAACTTGACTAGAAGAAGGGACGGTTGGTAGGACATATTCTGAGGCATCAAGGGATCACCAATTCAGTATTGGAGGGCAGCGCGGAGGGTAAAAATCGCAGAGGGAGGCCAAGAGATGAATACACTAAGCAGATTTAGAAGAATGCAGGTTGCAGTAGGTACTGGGAGATGAAGAAGCTTGCACAGGATAGAGTAGCATGGAGAGGTGCATCAAACCAGTCTCTGTACTGAAGACCACAACAACAACAACAACAACAACAAATAATGCTTTTGGTGTATGAGTCAAAGAAACGTTTACGAGTGGTATAACTGTCTAAAAGAAGACCATGAATGCGGTGAAGATGACGAACGCCCTTCTAGGACATCATCAGCCGACAAAACCGTGGAAAAAGAGAAATGATTTGGAAAAAGAGAAATGATTATGAACGACCGCCGAATCAAAACCGCAGAAGTCGCTGACCATGTCGGCTTGTGAACTGGCTTATGCCATGAAATGTTTTCGGACGCTTTGGGTATGAAACGTTTGACAGCAAACTATGTATGTAGACATGTTGTTTAGAACACAAAACACACTAAGCAATGCATAATTATTACTAACTTGACTGAAGGAGGCTACTATATAATGCACTGTTCCAGTGACACAACACAGCAATATTGTGATATATAGCAATTCGCATTAGCTTACTACGTCTGTTACGAAAGTCTCTAACCTTTCCTTATTTTCTTTCTCGTTTTATGGGAACACCTGATGGATTTTAATCCGGCACACTTGCATGAGCCGACCTCGAACCTTCACGTGCATGTGTGAATCTTTTCCTGCCACGACAGTATCAGCTCCTGGTCAGGAGCAGCAGAGTGAGGCAGTGAGCGGAGCTTGTGTCAATCGTTCATTGCAGGAGAAATAATGGAATGACTGGAGCAGCGCTACTACATAAAATTTTGCCAAGAGCTGAGTGACAACCTTCTGGAAACCATTCAGAACGTTCAGATACCTTTTGGTGACGATGCTATGGGCATGACACAGATTAAGGAGTGGTATTACCAGTTTAAAGATGATTGCACATCAGTAGAGAGCGAGCCACACTCCAGTCGGCCATCAGCAAAAAGCCGGCCGGAGTGGCCGTGCGGTTCTGAGCGCTACAGTCTGGAGCCGAGTGACCGTCACGGTCGCAGGTTCGAATCCTGGCTCGGGCATGGATGTGTGTGATGTCCTTAGGTTAGTTAGGTTTAATTAGTTCTAAGTTCTAGGCGACTGATGACCTCAGAAATTAAGTCGCATAGTGCTCAGAGCCATTTGAACCAGCCATCAGCAAAAAACTGGTGATTTCTCAAGCTGGGGAACAATCCAGAATGGGGTGCCGCCAAGGTTCGGTCTGGGTCCTCTGCCGTTCTTAATATATATTAATGACTTGCCAGTCTATATTCACGAAGATGCAAAGCTGGTACTTTTTGCCGGTGATACAAGTATAGCTATCACACCCAACAGACAAGAATTAACTGGTGAAATTGTAAACGATGTTTTTCAGAAAATCATTCAGTTGTTCTCTGCAAATGGGCTCTCATTAAACTTTGACAAAACACAGTATGTACAGTTCCACACAGTAAATGGAATGACACCATTGATAAATATAGACTTCGATCGGAAATCGGTAGCTAAGGTAGAATATTCAAAATGTCTAGGTGTATGCATTGATGAGGGGTTGAACTGGAAAAAACACACTCAGGATCTGCTGGAACGTTTGATTTCAGCTACTTATGCTATGAGGGCCATTGCAAATTTTGGCGATATACATCTGAGTAAATTAGCTTACCATACCTATTTTTATTCTCTGCTTTCCTATGGCATCGTTTTCTGGGGTACTCATGATTGAGTAAAAGAGTGTTCATTGCACAAAAGCGTGCAATCAGAATAATTGCTGGAGCTCAGCCAAGATCATCCTGCAGACACTTACTTAAAGAGCTAGAGATCTTCATTGTAGCGTCACTATATATATATATATATATTCACTTATGAAATTTGTTGTCAACAATCTGAACAAATTCAAAAGTAATAGCAGTGTACATGGCTGCAACACTAGGAGAAAGGATGATCTTCACTACTCAAGGTTAAATCTAACTTTGGCTCAGAAGGGGGTATGCTGCCACAAAAGTCTTTGGTCACTTACATAATAGCATCAAAAGTCTGACAGATAGCATTTAAAAGGGAATTAAAAGAATTTCTTAATGGCAACTCCTTCTACTCATTAGATGAATTTTTGGATATAATGAGTGGGCAATTTCCCTAACCCACACAAAAAAAATAAGTGTCATGTAATATTTTGTGCAATGTAATATCTTGTATAGACACCTTTTATTAACCTGACACGTTCCACTCATTACGAAGTGTCGTATACATGATCTATGGAACAAGTACTAATCTAATCTAATCTCAGCATGCTAAAATGACCACCTCATTACCAATGTGAATGCTGTGGTGTGACTATCAAAGAAATTGTGGAAGAGGTGGGCATCAGCACTTTTTCGGTACATTTCACTGTGATCAAAGATTTGGACACGAAGAGAATGTCGGCGAAATTCATGCTGAAGCTGCTGATAGCGAAGCAAGAGCATCTTCACGCTGAAGTCTCACAGGGCATGCTGGACTCCACAAACAGTGACAACGGCTTCGTGAACACCATAATCACCGGTGACGAGTCCTGAGTGTACAGGTGCATCCCGGAAACTAAATCCCAGCCGTCACAGTGGAAGCATTCCTCGTTGCCAAGACCAAAGGCGACCCGCCAAGCGTGCGGCAACGCCAGAGTGATGTTGACTCCCATGGTGAGATACATCATGAGTATGCACAACAGGGTTAATCAATCACCACAGAGTACTACAGAGGTGTCCTTTGTTGCCTAGGTGATGCTGTGCAGTAGAAGAGACGAGACTTGCAATCAACTGGAAATTGACGTCTCCATTGAGACAATGCTCCATCACGTTCTACGCACTTGATTCAGACTTTCCTGTGCTTCAGTAGGTTCCTTACTCTCCTGATATGGCCCCCTGCGACTTCTGGCTGTTCCCCAAACTCAAGAGGCCATTGAAAGGAATATGATTTCAGACAAGAGAGGACATTATGACAACAACTACAGCTGAGGTAAACTCAGTTGTGAAAGAGGCTTTTTCAGCATGCTTCCAGCAATGACTTCACCGCTGACAGGAGTGCGTAGAGTACTAAGGGAGCTACTTTGAGGGTGATTAGGTATTTAACACTCTAAGTAAGCCATTTTTTCCCAGCCAAAGGTCAGATACCTTTCTAACATACCTTGTACATGATACTTCAGACAGGCATTGAAGTAAGTAGACATTTTGGATGTTCTGCATGGTTAACATTGCGTTAAAGATACAGTCACAAATTCTATGATATAACTAGTGCAAAAAAAAGTAATGTGTGTACTACACATTTAAATATTTCTATGGGAGCTCCGATTCCTCACTGCATTGTGCTGCCATCTTGTGGGACTTACGTATATACCACATCTATACAGATCAGGGGTGGCCAGAGCGTGTCAGGTATCTGGCACAGCTCTCACTCGCTAGGAAATAATCTGTAGCACACACGTGGCACTCTGTGAAGGATGAGAACTCTGGTGGAAGCAGGGCAGAGTGGCTGGTGTTTATGCCCACTGACCAGTAGGGACAACCAAAACGCTGCATAGCAAAAACATGGTAATTCTTCCTGTCCTCCATATAAAAATACAGTGGCAGCTGCTCAGTTGAACATGGAGCTTTCAATAAGCAATGCAATACATTTCTTCTCCGCCACTTTTGTTCAAATGATGTGGAACTGTTGTGGGATATCATGGAATATTCTTGCTTCAGCCCCTGTTGTTTCATGGGGTTCCAATACATGTCCAATACACGCTATACATAGCCTTCAAATGGCGTCTGTTATTGGGGTGTGTTCCAAGCAGAGAGCTGTCAGTGAGTTTGTTTTGGCGGAAAACCAGACTGTCGCAGGATACTCGTGGGCGCTTGCAGAATGCCTACGGAGACCTGGCAGTGGAGAAACGCATGGTGAGTCGTTGGGCGAGGTGTCTGTCATCATCGCAACAAGACAGCACAAACATGTTCAGTCTCCTGTGTGCTGGCTGTCTGCACACCACTCCTGCAATGTTAGAACGTGTAGGATGCACTCTGCAGGAAATAACACCTGTAATGATGGGGAGGTTATCGATGCAGTAAGATGTTGGCTCTGACGTCAACCACAAGAGTTGTACCATGCGTGCATACAAACTCTCTCTGCACGGTGGCATAAGGCCATCATATTGAATGTACTTTATGTTGAAAAATACAGTATTGTAGAAGAATACTGGGGAATAATGTGGTGTATTGGAGTCCTGAATAGAACCAACCTGTTTTCAGAAAATTTTTTTTTTTTTCTTTACTTATTGAATGCTCCTCGGACATCGTTTTTCGAGGTATCAGTGTTTGTTACCTTTGGCAGGCAAGCGGTCACAGCACATGTGGGGGAAGCATTGCTTGGCGTTGGGTTGTATGGCTCTAGCTCCATGTAATATGTCCATATCACTCTGAACTCCAACCATACCCCACCCTCCTTTCCATACGCAGTGTGGCCATTGCACACTGGGTCTCTCTGACAGTGTAGCGTCTCTGACCTCTGAGATAGTGTTAGCCTCGCAGCATATGATGGCAGGCAATCATTCAGCAACTCAGTCCTGGTTCTCAATCGCATATCACTAGTATGGTGAATGCTCTTTGGGATGACGGTGGTATGAGGTGTTGGAGCTGTATATTGCATCAGAGTGCTGTCCATCATTTTTAAACTCTGGATAAATGTTTTTTTTAATTGCTCACTATTTTTACACATGCACTGTGATGTCATAGTCTTTGATAGGAAATTTGAGTCAGATTACAAAATAAATGAAGCTAGAGCAACTATTTTAGGGGAAAGGCAGCCATTTTTGGGTCATAAGCTATAAAAGAAATGTGACTGAAAGCGACTTGCAGTAATTCAGCTATAAATTATAGTGGGGGCATGACTGAGGTCATAAATTATACTATTTGGGCGCCATCTTGGATAAATCTGGGAACCATGCAGCCTCTGCCTGCTTTTGTAACTAATAGGGTAACATCTCTTTGAATATCCGCAATTTACACATCGCCCAATTGTACTAGAACCGAGGGGGAACGATAAGGGAGAAGGAAGATCGGGAGGGGTGGGTGACTTGAAACTTGGAGGAGATATGGCAACAACATAGGCTGTGCCAGCTCTCTCCCTGTCCCACTACTTTCAATCACTTTTGTAGACAGGCTGCTGTTTCCCACTATTCGACCAATAAATCTCAGCCTGTCATTTGTTTTACCTATAATCCAGACAATGTGACCATTAGCCTCAATACTTACACATGTTATTAATCACAAATACACTGCCTGATAAAATAATGAAGCATCCAGAAACACAGTTACATGTAACATCGTAAACATACACATGATTGGCGAGTATGTAAATGATTAGAGTTGCAATTCTCTGTGACTGGTACAATACCCAACAGAATAAATTAGTGCTGATCACATATAGCGTTATTATCAGGTTCAAATGGGTCTGAGCACTATGGGACTTAACATCTTAGGTCATCAGTCCCCTAGAACTTAGAACTAATTAAACCTAACTAACCTAAGGACATCACACATATCCATGGCCGAGGCAGGATTCGAACCTGCGACCGTAGCAGTCCCGTGGTTCCAGACTGCAGCGTCAGAACCGCACGGCCACCACGGCCGGCGTTGTTATCAGGCCTGGTAGGGTAAATAAGCGGCATGAACAGTATCAGATGCTGAGGGGTTGTTATGAAGGACACATATATGCTATGTACTCATGTGATAAAGCATTGATAATAACTGACAGGGCCGCGCTGGATTAGCCGAGCGGTCTGAGGCACTGCAGTCATGGACTGTGCGGCTGTTCCCGGCGGAGGTTCGAGACCTCTCTCGGGAATGGGTGTGGGTGTTTGTCCTTAGGATAATTTAGCTTAAGTAGTATGTAAGCTTAGGGACTGATGACCTTAGCAGTTAAGTCCCATAAGATTTCACACACATTTTTGAAAATAACTGACAGAGTTTAAAAGTCCATGCCCATGTCGTTCTCCATGGACATGGGGGACAATCTCCATACAGAGTTCCAGGCGCACCAGACCGAAGATGGAACGCCCAGGGTAGGGTCTGACCGGTGCGGATCGCAGAGAGAACATCTAGACCGCAGCGGACCGAAAATGGAATGGCAACGCTCCAGCAGATCACAGTGAGCGGGAGAGCACCACAAGGGGAGTGCCTGGTACCACAGACGGGATTCCAAACGCACCAGACCGAAGATGGAACACCCAGGAGCGTGTCTGGCGGGCGCGGACCGCAAAGAAAACACCTGGGACTGCAGCGGACGGAAAAGGGAACGGCGATGCTCCGGAAGATCGCAGCGAACGGGCGCGGACCGCAGAAGGAGCGCCTGGTGGAGGGGGAAGGCCACAGGCATAAATACTGGACTAGGTCCACTCGTGGAGTAGTTTCAGGTCGCACCTGATGAAGGTAACGAGCTACGCTACCGAAATATCGTGCAAGCACGAGGCTGATATCCGGCAGGACACCCGACAACCCAAGATATCATTAGATCGCCGGGAAAGCCTGAAGAATTACATTTTACATTGTGTAGTTTCAAGATTCTGCTAAATTTTCTGGTGTTATTGCCGACAAAAGGGAAGAATACTAGTGGCTTATGCTCCTCTTTTTCTTCCTGCTGAGCTGGCCATTGTGGCCAAGCAGTTCTAGGCGCTTCAGTCCGGAACGCGCTGCTGCTCCGGTCGCAGGTTCGAATCCTGCCTCGGGCATGGATGTGTGTGATGTCCTTAGGTTAGTTAGGTTTAAGTAGTCTAAGTTCTAGGGGACTGATGACCTCAGATGTTAAGTGTCAGAGCCATTTGAACCATTTTTTTGTTCCTGCTGTTGTCTGTATACAGCCTGTCTAAATGAACGCCTTATCTGATTGTTGTGATGATACAAAGCCTGTCAAAAAACTTCGATCACGAGCTGCTTCTCTGCCATGACAATTTGGGCTGCTAAAGGCCCATGAATAGGATGTCGTACTGCAACCCATAGTCAGAAATACAGGAACAGCAACATACAGTTTGGTCAAACAGCAGATGGCACCATCTGTGGTGAAATGCCAACGTCAAATCCGCAATTCCATTTACTTTGTAGAACATCTAAAAGAACTTCATGTTAATGAAAGTGAATTGTTGGTGAGCTTTTACATAGTGTCCATCTTGACCAGGATACCACTAGAGTAAACCCACATATGTGGCCGAGTGAAAGAATTTCTGGATATTTTGTACTACAGGTTGGTACGTGGATCACATAGAGATCGTGAAAAGTGCTGATGGAATCAGAGCATACAGATGATTTAGAGATTCCGATTCGCCAGATAACAAGGAGACCTGATCAAGATAAACAGCTGTGCAGTAAAAATCAGACAGTGGTCTAAAAGGTGATACCTAAAAAAGACTTTGCCGAAAACGAAGGCGCATCCAGTTCACGGTCATCCTTAAGCCATCCTCTCACGGGACGTGAAAACAAATGTGGACGAGGGGCTGGTGATGCCACAGCGTCATATTCCACCGTTCACTACACTGTGCAGCGTGAAATAAAAGTAAAAGATGAAGTGATCTCATCACGACAAGGAACGTGCCCAATGGGATGCGACATCGTTTTTCGTCACGAGCCGCCATATTGTACGGCTTTAAACATCGTATTTGGTTTGTTTTCTTTTCATAAGAGTACGTGTTTAAGCTGTTTCAATGAATCAGAAAACTGAGGATCTCTAAAAAACGCGTCCTTTTAGCTACGCTTTATTATAGAACAAAGACAGGAAACTACACATCGTTACGTAAAGGATTCCAGTACTTCATTTTTCTGTGTCCCAACTTGTGCGCTACGAAAGTATACCATTTCAGTGCCACTGCAAGATGTTGATCTATCGAAAACGCGTCTTTTTGGTACAATTTGTATATTAAATATCAAGTAATGGCATATGTACATACAGTCCTTTAGACAGTGTATGGCAATAGGGAGACCCATTTGCTATGTCGAAGCCGCAGTGCAGTTGGTAGGGTCCTGAGTTCTGAGTTGCGAAGATATTAGTCGGTATGTGTCCACCTCCCTCCAAATGTTTTTCACCTCTCGTTTTCTAAAAGATTCTGGGTATATCTTATTCATTTAAGAGAATTATTATCTCAGCAGTCGATGTTACTTATTATAAATAATATATTTGCTGCAATTCTTGTTCCAAAGACCAACCACTGGAATGTTTCCCCAGTGGCCAGGCATCTTCACGTGACTGCTAGTCTACGTATAAAAGTAAACACTAGTTACACAATGAGAGTTTTTGCTATTACGAAACTTTCTGTAAAATATATATACATATCTCTGGGTCTATGGCCTGGCTCATGATTGAGTCTTGCTGATAAACATCTTTTTCAATGAAGGCAGCGGGACCAGGATGCAAAGAGCCGGGACATATTCCTTTCGCCGTCAGAAATTCATACTGATAGCTGTTTCGGTGGAAAAGTGGAAGCCATGTCCATGCTCCAACAGTAGCGAAGTCAAAATACCGCTGAAGTCGCCGCTCGAGCAACCAGGTCTGCCGACAACTGCAATAGACTGCAAGATCATCAACGAAGAGAACTTGAAGCGCCCAGCCGGAGACAGCCAATAATGTTGATTTGCTATAGCAAATAAGGTCACGCGTAACAAGGAGCCCCTGGAAACCCTGTTTATCCGAATTAAAAGGGTTCAATAAATCCGATGTCACACATACATTAAAAACCCGGTCTTTTAAAAATTCACTGATGAAGTGGGACAGGCGGTCCCCCGAAGCCCCATGTGTGGAGGACTCCCGTCCTCCAGCAAGTGTCGTAGATCGTTTCCAAACAAAAAACTAGTCTCGCGCTTCCACAGGAAGTCGTGCACGACGTCTGTCGCCCAGCGAGACCAGATGGTCGAATGCAGCTCTATGACTGCGAAAGCGACACTGCATGTTTGTTAGCTATCTCTGTGACTAAAGCGACCCACATTATCCGCCTACTGATCATTCGTTCGGTCACGTTGCGAACACTATTGATGAGGTAAATGGGACGACGACTGGGAGAGAGTCTATGTTTACCAGGCTAAGTTATACGGATTACAGTGGCTTCGCACCACCACGTAGGAACTGTGCCGTTCTTCCAGCTATGATTGTTAGGTACGAAGGAGAAAACGGTTGTCAATAGGAGAGAGGTTGTGCAACATCTGAATGTGAATGTCATTCACGTTCTGAGGCAAAGGAACGTAATGATGAAGGGACGTACTAAAGCTCCTTCGCAGTAAAAACACTAAATGTATACATGTTGTCATCTTTGTTCTTCTACCTCTTTTTCCGCAGTTACAGATATACAAGTTGTAGAGGTTAGTTATCGTCTTTTGCAACCGTAATGAATGTCTTATTGAGACCAGAGGCGTTATGGAAATGAATTCCTATGCTTCTTGACGGAGCGTAGGGGAACGATGCGGGAGACCCGCACCGCCGTACTAGGCAAAGATCCTAATGGAGGTGGTTTGCCGTTGCCTTCCTCCGACCATAATGGGGATGAATGATGGTGACGAAGACGACACAACACTCAGTCATCTCGAGACAGGTGAAAATCCAAGACCCCGCCGGGAATCGAATCTCTTTTTGTAAGGTAATAAAGTTTTATTTACAAATAAACAATACAATGATGCATATGAACATACCTTTAAGTTCCTTGTGTACATCTGCTGTTAGTTATCAAGAACCTTTTTTTTTCTCTTCGCTGTGATTATTTCCTCACACACAAATTTTGTTTTTAAAATGTCTATTTTGTTATGTTTTGTTTGCTATCAAATTGATTTATAATGTTTCTGTGATTTTATTTTAGTTTTAGACCTTCAGGTGTCAATGGTGGAGGGACATTGACTTCTTCTTTCTTTTTCTTCAGTTTTTGTTTGTTTTTTGGATACTTTTATGAGTTTGTTAATTCTGTCATTTCAAAACTTCTGACACTTGGAGAGATTGGTCTGGTGCCACAGTATGGCATCTCTTAAAAGTTGATAGTACTTATATCTTACTGACTATGGCACACATGTAAGAAAACAATGAACAATGACATATATATACAGGGTGTTACAAAAAAGTACGGCCAAACTTTCAGGAGACATTCCTCACACACAAATAAAGAAAAGATGTTATGTGGACATGTGTCCGGAAACGCTTAATTTCCATGTTAGAGCTCATTTTAGTTTCGTCGGTATGTACTGTGCTTCCTCGATTCACCGCCAGTTGGCCCAATTGAAGGAAGGTAATGTTGACTTCGGTGCTTGTGTTAACATGCGACTCATTGCTCTACAATACTAGCATCAAGTACATCAGTACATAGCATCAACAGGTTAGTGTTCATCACGAACGTGGTTTTGCAGTCAGTGCAATGTTTACAAATGCGGAGTTGGCAGATGCACATTCGATGTATGGTTTAGCACCGGGCAATAGCCGTGGCGCGGTACGTTTGTATCGAGACAGATTTCCAGAACGAAGGTGTCCCGACAGGAAGACGTTCGAAGCAATTGATAGGCGTCTTAGGGAACACGGAACATTCCAGCGTATGACTCGCGACTGGGGAAGACCTAGAACGACGAGGACACCTGCAATGGACGAGGCAGTTCTTCGTGCAGTTGACGATAACCCTAACGTCAGCGTCAGAGAAGTTGCTGCTGTACAAGAGGGTGCTGCGGGAGAACCAGCTGTTTCCGTACCATGTACAGCGTGTGCAGCCACTATCAGCAGCTGATTGGCCTCCACGGGTACACTTCCGCGAATGGTTCATCCAGCAATGTGTCAATGCTCATTTCAGTGCAAATGTTCTCTTTACGGATGAGGCTTCATTCCAACGTGATCAAATTGTAAATTTTCACAATCGACATGTGTGGGCTGACGAGAATCCGCACGCAATTGTGCAATCACGTCATCGACACAGATTTTCTGTGAACGTTTGGGCAGGCATTGTTGGTGATGTCTCCATTGGGCCCCATGTTCTTCCACCTACGCTCAATGGAGCACGTTATCATGATTTCATACGGGATACTCTACCTCTGCTGCTAGAACACGTGCCTTTACAAGTACAGCACAACATGTGGTTCGTGCACGATGGAGCTCCTGCACATTTCAGTCGAAGTGTTCGTACGCTTCTCAACAACAGATTCGGTGATCAATGGATTGGTAGAGGCGGACCAATTCCGTGGCCTCCACGCTCTCCTGACCTCAACCCTCTTGACTTTCATTTATGGGGGCATTTGAAAGCTCTTGTCTACGCAACACCGGTACCAAATGTAGAGACTCTTCGTGCTCGTATTATGGACGGCTGTGATGCAATACGCCATTCTCCAGGGCTGCATCAGCGCATCAGGGATTACATGCGACGGAGGCTGGATGCATGTCTCCTCGCTAACGGAGGACATTTTGGACATTTCCTGTAACAAAGTGTTTGAAGTCACGCTGGTACGTTCTGTTGCTGTGTGTTTCCATTCCATGATTAATGTGATTTGAAAAGAAGTAATAAAATGAGCTCTAACATGGAAAGTAAGCGTTTCCGGACACATGTCCACATAACATCTTTTCTTTCTTTGTGTGTGAGGAATGTTTCCTGAAAGTTTGGCCGTACCTTTTTGTAACACCCTATATAATTACATACACACACACATCACAACCGATACAAAAGAGTTACATACATGTTTGGACCTGTTACTGTCCTTCAAAGTAGTCACCAGCGTTGTGTAGAACCCGTTGCCAGCGATGTGGAAGGCGTAGTATACCCTTAGCAGGGCCTGTTCTGCTGATGGTGCGAATGGAGCGGTTGTCTTGCCTGTCGAATCTCTGAAATAGTCCTGAAGCGAATGCTACGAAGTGGTTCCTTCGTCTTCGGAAGCAAATCAAAGTCACAACGACTTAATTCCGGGGAGTATGGTGGATGGTACAGGACTTCCCAGTCCCATCGACCGAACAGAGCAGCCACAGCTTGCGCTGTACGCGCCCGAGCATTGTCGTGCAAAATGATGGGTGGGTTGCGCAGAAAGTGTCACCGCTTCTTTCGCAAAGCTGGTCGCAGGTGATGCTCCACAAACGAACAGTAATACCGTGCACTGACGGTCTGCCGTGGAGGAAAGTAATGCGTCAGGATAACACCATCACAGTCGTACACGAGAATTACGATAACTTTAGACTGCTCCATTCGCACCATCAACAGATCAGGTTCTGCTAACGGTATACTACGCCTTCCACATCGCTGGCAACGACTTCAGATTAACCTAATCTGATTACTGATAAGGGTTGCAGTGAGATGTTTGTACGAATGGTTCAAATGGCTCTGAGCACTATGAGATTTAACATCTGAGGTCATCATCCCCACACATCCATGCTGGAGGCAGGACTCGAACCGGCGACCGTAACGGTCGCGCGGTTCCAGACTCAAGCGCCTAGAACCGCTCGGCACTCCGGCCCGCGACACTTTAAAGATTTCCCGCCTGCACAGAAGGTAATACACAGCGCTTCTTATGGACTTGCCTATTTCTGTCGGTACATTTATTAGTTGTGCCATGTACCATGCCTTCGTCAGGATCTTCACGCTGATCAACTGTGTTTCTTTTTTTTTTCTCGTTTTATCTGATTAGGTGTCTGACGGAGTGGGTTCTCACGAGCCCTCTGATGGTGTTTAAGATGTTCCGCCAGTTTTCTGCAGCCCGACACCTAGCGCCTTATGTTTTCCCGTCACCTGGTACCACGGTCTTGCCTCTCTCACTCTCGAGTTCCCTATCGGGAGCAGCATTGTTTTCTTGGGGTTTGCATTCACTCCGGATGCCTTACCGAAGCATTCTATTATTGGGAAAATTTTGTCGATTTCTTCCTTTTCTTCCACAAAAATGCTCATGTCATCGGCATATGCCATGCATGTCACTTTTGTGTCCTGCAGTTTGAGCCTTTGATGGCGGCGGCGAGTTTTCTGAGGAGTGGGTTAATGGCCACTGTGAATAAAGCCATCGACAGGCCTCTCTCACTCTCGAGTTCCCTATCGGGAGCAGCATTGTTTTCTTGGGGTTTGTTTTCACTCCGGATGCCTTACCGAAGCATTCTATTATTGGGAAAATTTTGTCGATTTCTTCCTTTTCTTCCACAAAAATGCTCATGTCATCGGCATATGCCATGCATGTCACTTTTGTGTCCTGCAGTTTAAGCCTTTGATGCCGGCGGCGAGTTTTCTGAGGAGTGGGTCAATGGCCTCACAGATTTTTCCAATTTTATTGGTGCGGATAACCAACTGTTTATCATCACTCTAGATGTGGCATTGGTCGATATGTTTTTGATGACTTGCGTTAATTTGGAGCAAAACCGAGTCTTGTCAAAGTTTTTAGCAGGTACCGGTGACCGTTCCTGTCGAAGGCCTTCTGGAAGTTGACAGAAATAATCGCTGCAGTAGCTCTGCCGGTTGCGGCGTGTGCTATAACGTCTCAGTACGTGCAGACGGCGTCGAAGATGTTCCTGCCTGACACTGCACAGGTCTGCCGCGTGCTGATGGCTTTCTTAGAGGCGAGCTACATGTTGTCGGCAACGCGTTTTGCTGCTATCTTGTAATCCGCAT
Organism: Schistocerca americana; assembly: GCF_021461395.2. Classification (NCBI taxonomy): domain Eukaryota; kingdom Metazoa; phylum Arthropoda; class Insecta; order Orthoptera; family Acrididae; genus Schistocerca; species Schistocerca americana. The sequence continues at coordinate 204,267,417 of NC_060127.1, forward strand.
TTAACAGGATTATTGGGCGGAAATCTGTTAGTACTTTCGGAGCTTTTGTTTTTGGAATCAGAGTTATAGTCCCTTCCAGGAACGATGGTGGTATCTCCTTTCCATTCAGAATTTCATTAACAATTTCTGCAATTATTCCACCTATTGTGAGCCAGCAAGTGACGTAGAATCCTGACGGTATTCCGTCCGCTGCTGGAGCTTTGCCGTTGGCGCAGGTTTTGAGGACGGCTCTCACTTCGTACTCTGACACGGCCTCGGTCAGCAGAGAACGATCTGCGTTATTCAGCTGTCTCCGCGTTGCTTCTTTTTGCAGTCTCGGCGTCGTCTGGAACATAGCTCTCGAACAGGGCAGTGAAATGCTCCTCTACGCGACGCATCATGTCCCGTCTGGTCTTCATCTTACGGCCTGTTGCGTCGCTGAGCTCCCTAATATCTCTGCTGTTTGCCCTCTCCCTCTCCCTGTGCAGGTGGTGCAGCGTGGTAGGTTCATCTTCGTTAGGGCCGTGTGTCCGGCTGCCAACGACGACGCCTTACATCTGTTGTCGCTTGATGCAGAGTAGGCGCGCCTTTATTGCTCTGACTCGCGTGAGATCGTGAGGATCGTGTCAAACCCATCTCGTGCTATTCGTCCACGAGACTCAGGAGGAGGAGGAGGAGATTAGTGTTTAAGGTCCCGTCGACAACAAGGTCATTAGAGACGGAGCGCAAGTTCGGGTGAGGGAAGGATGGGGAAGGGAATCGGCCGTGCCCTTTCAAAGGAACCATCCCGGCATTTGCCTGAAGTGATTTAGGGAAATGAAGGAAAACGTAAATCAGGATGGCCGGAGACGGGATTGAACCGTCGTCCTCCCGAATGCGAGTCCAGTGTGCTATCCACTGCGCCACCTCGCTCGGTGCGACGAGACTCAGAGGGCCATAGACACGGGTTCACAGGTAGATGCCGTGTTTCTTGACTTCCGCAAGGCGTTCGATACAGTTCCTCACAGTCGTTTAATGAACAAAGTAATAGCATATGGACTATCAGACCAATTGTGTGACTGGATTGAAGAGTCCCTGGATAACAGAACGCAGCATGTCATTCTCAATGGAGAGAAGTCTTCCGAAGTAAGAGTGATTCCAGATGTGCCGCAGGGGAGTGTCGTAGGACCGTTGCTATTCACAATATACATAAATGACCTTGTGGGTGACATCGGAAGTTCACTGAGGCTTTTTGCGGATGATGCCGTGGTATATCGAGAGGCTGTAACAATGGAAAATTGTACTGAAATGCAGGAGGATCTGCAGCGAATTGACGCATGGTGCAGGGAATGGCAATTGAATCTCAATGTAGATACGTGTAATGTGCTGCGAATACATAGAAAGAACTATCCCTTATCATTTAGCTACAATATAGCAGGTCAGCAACTGGAAGCAGTTAATTCCGTGAATTATCTGCGAGTAGGCCTTAGGAGTGATTTCAAATGGAATGATCATATAAAGTTGATCGTCGGTAAAGCGGATGCCAGACTGAGATTCATTGGAAGAATCCTAAGGAAATGCAATCCGAAAACAAAGGAAGTAGGTTACAGTACACTTGTTCGCCCACTGCTTGAATACTGCTCACCGGTGTGGGATCCGTACCAGATACGGTTGATAGATAAGATATAGAAGAACCAACGGAGAGGAGCGCGCTTCGTTACAGCATCATTTAGTAATAGTGAAAGCGTTACGGAGATGGTAGATAAATTCCAGTGGAAGACTGCAAGAGAGACGCTCAGTAGCTCGGTACGGGCTTTTGTTAAAGTTTCGACAACATTCCTTCACCAAGGAGTGAAGCAGTATATTGCTCCCTCCTACGTATATCTCGCGAAGAGACCATGAGGATAAAACCAGAGAGATTAGAGCCCACACAGAGGCATACCGACAATCTTTCTTTCCACTAACAATACAAATAGAAGGAGAACCGATAGAGGTACTCAAGGTACCCTACGCCACACACCGTCAGTTGGCTTGCGGAGTATGGATGTAGATGTAGATGTAGATGTAGAAGGAGGTCGTCGTCTGGAGGATCGCTGAGTGCGCCCTTCAGACACTGTGGCTAAAAGTCTGCCGTGTTCTTCCTCCAAATGGTTCAAATGGCTCTGAGCACTATGCGACTTAACTTCTCAAGTCATCAGTCCCCTAGAACTTAGAACTAATTAAACCTAACTAACCTAAGGACATCACACACATCCATGCCCGAGGCAGGATTCGAACCTGCGACCGTAGCGGTCGCTCGGCTCCAGACTGTAGCGCCTAGAATCACACGGCCACTCCGGCCGGCAGAACGCCTTCCCGGAGCTGTGCCTGGCCAGTGTCTTCGCTACTTGCGGTTTCCCTCATTCGACCCACCACTGTGTGCTGGACGGATATTGTCGCCGCGTCAGTAAGCTTTCTTGTATGTAGTGCGCAATCTCCTGTTGTAATCTGGCCTCACTTTGATGTTGCGTGTCGAGTTTCCACGCTGATCTTGCTCCTGAGGTTTTTCTGGGTGTCAGCTGTAGCTTCAGACTTCCACATGCGTTGTGGAAATTCAGTTGCGTTGGGGTACAGTAGACGCCACGAGTCGTCTAATTTTAGTCTTCTTACGAGTTCCTGCAGTTCCACGCACAGATTTGGTCCCGGGATTTCATCTTGTGGAGCAGCTACGCGGTTGAAGTCGCCTCCAAGGTCAACGTTGCTGCTGTCGTGTGGAAGGAGCCCGCAGATGTCTTCATTGAAGGACTGGCTTCTGGCCCGCTTATTTTCCGTGCCTGACGGCGCGTAGATGTTTACGAAAAAGGTCCCTGCTATCTTGATAGGTAATCCCTGGCCGCCATTCAGGATCTCGATGTCCTCCGTATCGATCCCATTTCTTACAGCAGTTCCATTTCTCGTTTCTGTCGTTTCTGCGTCTATGTTCGCGAAGACGTCGAATCCCAGTAGTTGTTCTATGTCGGTGGTGACAACTTTTTGCAGTATTGCCACGTCGGCAGCTCGATGCTGCAGAAACTCTGTCTTGACAACCGAATTCATCCTGTTTACACTGCACGTGATGACGTTATAGGCAGAGCGTTCCTGCATGTAGGCGCTGTGTGGAGGCGGGAGTTGTGGTTGCTGTGGGCGGTCCGGCCGGCGGACAAGGTCCTCCGGTTCGGTGTTTTGCTTCACTCGCGTTCGCCTCAGGTCTCCATCCTCTCGTCGCCCCATGCTGGGGACGCAGCGAGACCACGAGCTGCCGACAGGCGCATTACGCTTTATTCTAAATCCACTTTCAGTAGCCACTCTAACAATGCGGTTTTTCTCTCTTACAATTTTGTTAGACAGAATCCTGAACACTGCGCATACCTTGCTTACTGCTCCAAACCATTTTAATTCTAATTGTTAACTCATTTTTTTAACTTCATTCTTGTTCTTCTTCCATGTGTATGCTTTGGGTATTCTGCTCGCAGCACTTTCGCTGCACTAAATTATTACGCTTCAATGCTGAGAAGAACTACAACTACTGTCCTCTCACTATTTCGCGTGTTTTGTTTTGTAATTGCGGGATGCGCCCGTCTTTTGTTTGTTTTGATTGTGGTGGAAGCGTCTGCTATAGCTCTGTAGTATTTATATTTTCCGTGTGTGTGAAGGGTGCTAACATGTCTTGACTGCTGTGTATCTGTAAACTACAAGATAACTTCCAACTTCTCGACACCACAGAATAATATCACTCTAGCTCCCTTCACCCCCAACCCGCACACACTCAAGGACAACCACCACACCTCACAAAAAAGCACACACACACACACACACACACACACACACACACACTTTCTAGTCGGAAAACATTAACATTCATAGTGCGATAGCAGAGGCTTCCACCACTATCAAAACAAACAAAAGACGAACGCATACCGCAACAGTAAAACAAAACACACGAAATACCGAGAAGACTTCTCAACACAGAAAGCTAAATATTTAGTACAGTGCTGTGTCCTCAATATCCAAAACATACACATGGAAGAACAACAAGAATGAAGTAGAAAACAAAAAAGTGAGTTACGATAAATATTAAAACTCATTATAGTAATAAGCGACGCATGCTAACAATCCAACAAAATTGTTAAGAGAAAAAAACCATATTGTAAAATGACCACTGATGATGCTTTAGAATAATGCGTAACTTTCATTGCAGCTGCAAAAGATGGTAATTAAACCAGACAACTTGTAAAAAGAACACTACGACATCACTAACGATTATGGAGAGCAACAGAAATCTCCCAACGCTCAGCCATTCAGTTCCGGAGGCAACGACAAGGGATCGACAGTATCCAAACACGCATTTTTTCCACAACCAGGAGGCAACGAGAAACACTTTTCATCCGATAAAAAATTTCTCCCCGGCCGGGAATCTAACCCGGGTCTCCCGCGTGACAGGCGGGGATACTAACCACTATACTACCGAGGACTTTACATTCAATTCATTGCTACAGTGATCAATTCCACCTCGGTGTACTTATCCACTACTTAATGCGTGACACACATTTTCGCTACAATATTAACAATTCACTCATTCCGTCACAGTGATTCGGAGCGCTGAACACACAGGGTAGGCGCCCTCGCAATACCACGTGTCGGCAGCTCCGTGCGACGTGGCACCGATCTAAGTGCAACGCTGCAGGTCGGTCCCCACACGTACAATACGCTGCTGTCACTGCTTAACCCCAACAATACCAACAAATTTTCCATAACGCCCATTACCAGTGCCGGTAAAGGGGAGGGGGGGGGGGGGTGTACTGTGTGTCTACCCCCCAAAGAAGTGAAAAAAAATTCGTTACTTGTTGTTGGCTTATATTAACAACATAGCTAGGTACTGATGTGTACTGAAAATATCTCTTAGCAATATCTACGCATTTTCAATAACGTGTACTACAAAGCTTGGGGTGCTTCATGACGACTACAAAAAAATTTCAAAATGCAGATTTCGGTAACTGTTGTTACCTTTTACTCACAACACACTTTTTAGAGATACTGATGTGTAATTAAAGTCCTGAACTTGAAAGTACTAAATACTTCATTCACTGTGGAAAGTGACATCTGCCACTACGACTTAAGTTTTTAGGTTAAATTTACGTGAAAGATTTAAAACATTGAGGCGATCTGGTAGAAGAATTCATTAAAAACAACAAATATTTCTTTCAAAATGTTATAGTATAACGCAACTGACTAGATTACAATATTTTCAAAGGATGGGCATAAAGTACCCCCCTGGTATGGCGAGGGTTCATTTCTAAAATTTTATGTGCTGCAACGCACTTCGTTAATTAACACTTGTAATAAAACTTACATCGAGAAATTTTTTACAAAACACTGTTTCCGAAACTGAGGTTTTTCTTATAATCGGAACAATAAAATCACAAGATTTCATCTAAATAACAGGTGCTACCGTATGTCCCCACAGCAGTTTCACAAAGCTCCCTTGCTCCGATCGACACACATTGGCACAAGACGGTAGACTTCGTTACTGTGACTTCATCTTTTCAACTGCTGCCAGCGGGAACGTTCGAACAGTTGCATGTTGCACACACACACACACACACAGCACCTCGCTGCAAGCCCAACCATATCGCATCCCGTTTGTCAAGCACTGTCACTTTCAGTGGTGTCGACGCGGCGGCAAATTATAGTTACGTTCCGATTTAATATAGTACAGTTTTAAATCCACGGTGCCAACTTGTTCCTCTGAGTTCTAGATAAAAATTTCCTAGGAGATGTTGGAACGACGTTATGGCCGAAATTAAGCCCTGGACTAGATTAGCGCGACATTGACAATCGTCGTCACAGATTCCCAGCAAAAAAAATCAAACCTCAATTTTCAGCCCATTATTTGTTCTCATATATCAACATATCTTGTTATGACAGCATTTCTAAGGCTTTCTGGAATATAGGGTGTTTTTTTTTTTTTTTTTTTTTTTTTTGTAATATAACGTTTCAGCCCGTTACTGCTTCTCATATAACAACTCTGTATTTCTCAGACTTTCTCGAATCTGGACAGCTTATTTTTCTTCGGACAATGTTCTTCTTTTAGTAACCACGTTTGCGGAATTCGCTAGGCACACAATTGTTTATTGATCCTTGCAAACATCCACCACTCTTCCGTTCTATGTGGCCCCTCCGCAATCAGCGATACTCCACGGATTTTATCATTCAGGCAAGTGACTCTGATCGTTCTTTTTACATGCTCTGTCTCCCTAGACATCACAGACCGATTGTAGAAATAAGATTTCCGCAATCTGTTTTCTGTTTTGTCCTTACTATTAAGTACAAAAAAACTAAAAGATACCATGTAGGCGTACCTACACAAGACTCGAAAGTGGTAGATGCTATGATTTAAACGTCAATTAAACAGCTAATTTCATGAAACCCGACTGCAATATGTTAGAACTCTGTACAAAATTTTGTTACTTGTTGTGATATATGCATGGAAAACATATGTTTCAAGACACCATGGTCAACTTGTTGAACACAGTCTGTACGTGGGAACGTAGAAGTGTACTTGGCACAGAGACCTGGCAGGAGAATTTGTAATTTGTAATTAAGAAATTTATAACATTCATCCTTTCAACACAAACTGCTTGATACAAGGAATGAAAAACACTCTGGATGATTGGTTTGCAAAATCAAATTATCCTGAATGTTACGAGCCGGGTTAATACGACGTGGCTTCAAAAAATAAGTTAGACAGTTACTCTCACGCTAAAGCCATCGCGCAACCAGTGTGGCGCATTGTCGGAAAGCGAGTACACTTTCAGGGTTCTCCGCAGAGACAGTTCTGCTGCGGTAAGGATAAAAGGGCATCACAGTGTGCGACTGATGCTGCGGTAAAGGATAACAGGGCATCACAGTGTGCGACTGATGCTGCGGTAAGGATAACAGGGCATCACAGTGTGCGACTGATGCTGCCGTAAAGGATAACAGGGCATCACAGTGTGCGACTGATGCTGCGGTAAAGGATAACAGGGCATCACAGTGTGCGACTGATGCTGCGGTAAGGATAACAGGGCATCACAGTGTGCGACTGATGCTGCCGTAAAGGATAACAGGGCATCACAGTGTGCGACTGATGCTGCGGTAAAGGATAACAGGGCATCACAGTGTGCGACTGATGCTGCCGTAAAGGATAACAGGGCATCACGGTGTGCGACTGATGCTGCCGTAAAGGATAACAGGGCATCACAGTGTGCGACTGATGCTGCGGTAAGGATAACAGGGCATCACAGTGTGCGACTGATGCTGCCGTAAAGGATAACAGGGCATCACAGTGTGCGACTGATGCTGCGGTAAAGGATAACAGGGCATCACAGTGTGCGACTGACGCTGCGGTAAAGGATAACAGGGCATCACAGTGTGCGACTGATGCTGCCGTAAAGGATAACAGGGCATCACAGTGAGCGACTGACGCTGCGGTAAAGGATAACAGGGCATCACAGTGTGCGACTGATGCTGCGGTAAAGGATAACAGGGCATCACAGTGTGCGATTCGTCTAGGTAAATTTCACACAGATTCACCGTGAAATTATGGCGGTATATGGACGAAACGCGTTGTCGCGACTGGCCGTAGGGAAAGGTGCCACCATTTTGATTAAGACAGCACAGACATGGTTGATGCTGACTGGGAAGTCCAGATCTCGCTCCACGCGATTCCAAACTTTTCGGGAAGTCGAAAGACCATCAAGAGGTATAGACATTTTCCAATGATGAGAACGTTCCAACAGTGGTTCCCGGAAGGCTCTCTGACTAAGAAGTAGATTTCTATTGTCGAGGGACTAATGACCCACTAGTTTAGGCCCTTTAAACTCATTATCATAATCATTATCATCATCTATCGTCGAGGTATTGAGCGATTGATAGAACGCTCCAGCCGTTGTTTATAGACTCTTGGCGCCTGTGTCGGGAAACTGGCAGAACCTATATGTTGGAAGTATTGACTGTGGTTGTTGGTACACTTGTCCCACTGTGACACAAGGCGGTGAATGGCTGTCTCATAAAATTCCCGGGGCTGTGATGTTAACCAGTTCCGCACGTACAGCTGGACGTTGCCGTTCACACGAGTGCAGGAAAGGTTATGCTGACGTTCTTCTTTGACCAAACCCCTTCTGATTCACTTTCTGCAGCACAGGGCAACAGTGAATGCCCGGCGTTACTCGCAAACCTTGCCCACCCTTCGCCAAGCTGTCAAATCAAAACGACCAGACAACCTCACCCGTGGACTCATTCTGCTCCACGACAATGCAAAGCCTCATACGGCCAGTACAGTCGCCGCACTCCTGCAGAAATTCAAATGGGAGTTTCTCTGCCAAGTCTGGACCTCTCTCCCTGTGATTACGCCATTTTTGGTCCCCTTAAAAAGGCTCTGAGGGGCAAACGATTCATCTCGGACGACGACGTCCAGCTGTACGTGCGGAACTGGTTAACATCGCAGCCCCGGGAATTTTATGAGACAGCCATTCACCGCTTTGTGTCACAGTGCGACAAGTGTTTGAACAGCGAGGGCAACTACTTTTAACATACAGGTACTGGTTTCTGTAATTAAGCCTCCGGCTCGTTTCTTTTCGAACGCCCCTTACACTTCTTGAAGTCCCTTGTGAGAATTTGCGTTGTACATTTGCAAGTAGTAATCAATCTGATGCTCGTGTTGCGGGTGCCTTGGATAAGCAAAAATTCGAATGTTTGTTGACGCCTTACCTTCTGCCTGCTGTCGCTGCTTCGTGCTCCTCCTCCACTCCACGGCCCCCTTCAGTTTTCGCTGCCTGTGGACGGACACGTTCGTGCTGCTCCCCAACCGTCACGACTCAAACTCATACTCATGCCCAGCAACAGCCTGGCTCATTGCACGGACCCCTGTATTGTTAGGAACTGCGTCACTTCCCGATCCGTTGTTTACTCTTAGAGGACCTGTGGAAAATAATTACCGCGCACTCAACGAAACTATCCAGCGATAATAACAGATCGGGACTGGTCTGGAGCACAATGGGCGATTCCCGAGGACCCCAAGGAAGAAGAAGACGAAGGAAAGAAAGGAAACATAAAAACCGAAAGTAAAAATAGAAAAAGTAGTGAAACCGATCGGTCAAGTAAACTCTTACGCTATCTTAAAATAATCAAAGATGGTATGCAGATCAATTAGCTTGGTCACAAACAGTCTGAAAAGCTCGTGGAGATGTTTTAGAGTAGGATCTGCTGAGTTATAACTGTTAAGAAAAAAATCGACACGCTGCGTCGTTTCCGAGTTAATTAGCACCATTAGCACCGAAGTCATCCAATCAGGCCGTCACGCACGCAAATCCAAGAAGCCTGCCAGAGACAGTGCAGCCAAACTTGCTCTCCGTTTAGTTTCTTCAAAATGAAGAAGCGTGGCTTTTGCTTACCTGGCTGAAATTTCAAACTTCCCAAATGGGCGTTTGAACATGTGGTAGCTCACGAACCCCAATGTCTGCGCATTACTGCATTTTAGCGCGTGCAGGTGTTTGAATTTGTGAGCGCAGCAGCTTGATCGGCTAACTTCGATGCTAATTAACTCGGAATCATCGCATATACCAATTATTGTTTCTTAAAAAGTCATTCTCAGTACAACTTCCCCTACAACACTCTTACATGCTATTCTGACTGTTTCTGACCACCCTGTATATATTCGCTCTTCATGACAAAGACAGTTTACAAAAAAAGTAATAAACCTTTGGGTTATGATAAATAATACATCACAAAATACAATTGATAGACGGATCATAACGAGCCAAATAGCATATGAGAAAAATAATATTTAGCATATAGGAAAATACGCATACACTCTACACACACATAGCTCGTCTGAACTGAAAAACATAATGAATCATGTATCTACAGCAATTATTTAAATGAGGTGCGAGATACACTAAACAGACAGCACTACAGTCAAACAGCACATTGAAGACTACTCAGCCACTGGAGGGCCTCTCCAGAGGCATTGCGGATGAACCATGACGACGAACTGGGACGCAACACTGGTCTGATATCTTCTTCCACTGCTTTTCCATTGCAGCTTTGCACCTGACGTTCGGTGACTGGATATTGGTTAGTACTGATAGCCAGGTTATGGGAGTCGGTTTCAGTGAGCCACTTATGATCCTCATCGATTAACTGAGTTCCAATCGACTATTTTTGCTGTGGACACTGACTGCCTAGTCCTATGTACTAGTGTCAATGCTGACGTGGCCAAGCCTTTCGTCGCTTCCGCAGGAGATGCCTGCTGGTTTGGCTACTAGAGAATTTCTAGATTTCAGCATTTACTTCACTTCTTTTAGGTGTTACCTGCGGGAAAGTGTACACTCAAGTTTAGCTCCTAACTATTTATATAGAGTTGTAACTGGCTCTGCGATGAGTTTTAACGCTCACCTTCCTGTTGGCTTCTATACTGTTCAGATGAAAAGCCAGTAATACTTTCGATTCGGAAGGATTTGGTTTGAGGGGGGGGGGGGGGGGGGGGGGTAGGACGTCAAACGGGACGACTTGGACCAGGAGAGGCACCAGAGGACATTTTAATTTCCACTGTCTATACTTTTACGAATAAATTCATAAACTTTTGTCAAAATGACCAGAAAGGATGCAGGATTTACACTCATGGAAGTGGAAGTTCAAAAATATAAGAAATTTTTTTTTTACATTTGAAATTTGACCTTTTTTCACTTACCATTGGCTGCATTTGTTGCTATAGGTACACTTTTCTTCATAAGTAACGGAGATTCTTTGATGAATTTTGCATAGCATACAAGCCATACTTACAGGTGTATGAAACTCTAGAATTTTCCAAATCTATTGAAAACTGTGGTAAAAATTGACATAATTAACTATAAAATTTGAGCTTTTTCTAAACATGAAGTTTAAAATGTAACAGCACCTTCATTTTTTCATAAATTAAATAATTTCTAGACTTTCATACACCTATAAGTATGGTTTGTATGCTGTGCAAAATTCATCGAAGAATTTCTCTTACTTATGAAGAAACGTGTACCTACAGCAACAAACGCAACCAATAGTAAATGAAAAAATGACGAACTTTCACATGTAAAAGAAAATTAATTTTGTTATGTTTTTGAACTTCCACTGCTATGAGTGTGAATCCTGAATCCTTCCTGGTCATGCTGACAAAGTTTTATGAATTTATTTGTAAAAGTATAGACAGTGGGAATTAAAAAGTCCTGTGGTGTCTCTCCTGCTCCAAGACGGCCCGTTTAACGTCCTACCTCCCTTAAACTTTCAATTGGCTTAATACTCATTAAGTTAGGTCGATCACTATTCACAGTAGCTTCTAGATGTTCAAATGACTTGGGCTGTGTTTTAACTGCTAAGTCATCAGCATGGGCAAATTTATGTGAGTGTGTGTTGGGTTCAGTATTTGTAAGGTGAAAAATAAGGGGGGCGAGCAATGAACCTGAAGTAGGCCGCTGTGAAACGTTATGACAGCGCTTACTTTCTCTCTCAAGTAGACTCTGAAAATTCTCTCCAGTAGCACACAGTTCCGTTGCTCTGTGTTTGCCTGCACTTGCCGACTTTTGCGAGTTCATCTGAGAGACCTTGGATCCAGACTATGTCATACGCACATGGCACACCCGTCAGCACTGCTGCTCCCTTTACTCCACCTTGAAAACCTCTTTCTATGTATCTGATCAGCGCCAATAGTCCCACTTCTTCACAGCATCTCCCGTTTTTCCTGACGCCAGCTTGTTCCACTGGCGGGACTTTCTCGATACGTAGCATTGATCTAGGGACCAACACCCTCTCAGACATTTTACAGGTTGTGCACGGTAGAAATATACGTCCAAAGTTCTTCGAGTCGTCTGCTGTTTTCCCAGGTTTAAGTACTGCAATCACCTTTGCGTCCTATATCTTAGGTAGTGAAGAATCCGTGAAGAATTTGGCCAATTTCTATTTTCCTTTTTTTGTTTAAAAAATTCCGGTAGCGCACCACCGACACCTGGAGCCTTATGGCTTTTCACGTCTTTGAGAGCAGCGTCTATTCCACCAATATCAACTGTATCCTCAGCCCCCCTTTATTTAGAGCAATTTTCTCACTAGCTCTTCAGATTTCCTCTCATTTCCTTCTTTTGTGAACTCCTATTTTTAATTTTTCATTTTCCGTCAGTGTGGAAGAAACCTAGCTTAACGAGACACTGGCAGCTCCAGCTGTCATCTGGGTTGCTCCTCCCAGTTTTCGTAGTAAATTTCATTCCTTACGATTACACTGTGTAAAGTTAAGAGAAGTACTGTCTCCTGCCACCTGTTTCTTGGTTCTTGATCTAAGATGTCGATTCTACGCTCACCAATTTCACTGTCTTCAGTGCTTTTAAAATCATCCAATAGTATCACATATTCCTCTGACCAGCAAGGATGTACCTTTTCCTTCATCCACGAGCGATGGATTTCCTTGCTGACGTCATTAGTAGCCCAGTAAATCTTTGCAGTTTGCCGGGCATGGGTGGATTGTTCTTGTTCTTCTTCTTCTTCTTCTTCTTTCCCTTTGGGCCTACTGAAGACCCGGGGGATCATTCCGACTCTTTATAAGAGTCTTCTGTTCCTTCGTAGTCCAAAAAGCTTTCACTTTCTGGCCGGCCGGGGTGGCCAAGCGGTTAAAGGCGCTACAGTCTGGAACCGCGCGACCGCTGCGGTCGCAGGTTCGAATCCTACCTCGGGCATGGATGTGTGTGATGTCCTTAGGTTAGTTAGGTTTAAGTAGTTCTAAGTGCTAGGGGACTGATGACCATAGAAGTTAAGTCCCATAGTGCTCAGAGCCATTTTCACTCTCTGGCTGCGAGCGAGCTTCCTCTCCTCTGTCCACTTCGGGCTGCTGGTTCCCATACACGTTCTGCTGATAAGGAACAAAGGAAATTCAGCTTGAAGATTGAAGTGCCGAGTTTGGACCGGTTCTGCATAGTTTATAGCGAAATTTCAAGTTGAACCGGAGCTGTTTTCGCTGTCTCGATGCATTTGTTCTTGGATCTTTCCCTCTACCCATCGTACTGAAGATCCTATTCTTGATATGCTGGTGTTTATGCGGGTGAAATGTCCATAGTAGGTCAGTGGCTTTTTCGTCATATATGTGATACTGTCTTCTTTTATCTACGCTTTAGGTTTATATGTCATCACCAACTTATGAAAAGATTATTGTAGTTATTTTCCAATGAAAATAAACGTTGTCGGTGTTCCCTCCTGCTTCAGAAAGATGTTCGCATGCCAATTCACGTCGTGCACAGTGATTGGTTGATACAAAAAAACCTGGGAGGGCGCCGGAAGGTTGACAGTCAAATCCCTGTAGGACCATACAGATTTAGGTTTTCCGTGATTTCCCTCGACATAACTCTAGAAAAATGCCAGAATGGTTCCTTTTAAACGATCGCGAGCGATTTCGTTCCCCACCCTTTCGTAATTCGAGCTGGTACTCGTCTCTAACGACAGCGCTGTCGATGCGAGGTGAAAATTCCAGTCTTCCTTTCCTTTTTTCGTAAATAAACTCGTTTTTGCTACAGTTGTCTGCGTGAAAAATCATAAAATGGTAGTTCAGCATATGAAACGGTTACCAGCTGATGTACCATCACGTTTCTATCATCTATCTGACTAAGTGGAGGTCCCTCAACAGAATAAGAAGTGGTGTTAGTAAAACAAAGGATAATATGTCCAAATGGAACTATCTTCGCCATCAACTGTATGCGAATGTTGAGCCGAACAAACCATCAAGCATCTGTACGACTCTCCCTCAGTGTCCAGTTTCCTGCACGGTGGAGAACCCGTTGTTGGACGCGAACAACGCCGTCGAAGTCGCTAATTTTTGGTCTGATAGTATTTAGCGCCTATAAACTATTATTATGTGGCTATATTTGCTTCACATTGTATCTATACTGAAGAGCCAATGAAACTCGTACAACTGCCTAATATCGTGTAGGGCCACCGCGAGTGCGCGCAACGCCCACAGCACGATGTGGTATGGACTCGACAAATGTCTGAAGTACTGCTGGAGGGAAATGACACCATGTATCCTGCAGGGCTGTCCATAAATCCGTAAGAGTACGAGGCGGTGGAGATCTCTTCTGAACAGCACGCTGCAAGGCATCTCAAATATGCTCAATAATGTTCATGTCTGGGAAGTCTGGTGGCCAGGGGGAGTGCTTAAACTCAGAAGAGCGTTGCCCAACGCACAATGGACATCAATGGATGCAGCTGACCAGACAGGATGCTTACGTACGTGTCACCTGTCAGAATCGCATCTAGACGTATCAGGGGTCCCATATCATTCCAACTGCGCACGCCCTACACCATTACAGGGTCTCCACCAGCGTGAACAGTGCCTTGCCGACATGCAGTGTCCATGGATTCATGAGGTTGTCTCAACACCCGTACACGCCCATCCGGCTTGATACAATTTGAAACGAAACTCGACAGACCAGGCAACATGTTTCCAGTCATCAACAGTCCAGTGTCGGAGTTGACAGGCCCAGGCTAGGCGTCAAGCTTTGTGTCCGTCAGTCATCAAGGGTACCCGAGTAGGCCTTCGGCTCGGAAAGCCCATATCGATGATGTTTCGTTGAATAGTTCGCACGCTGACACTTGCTCTTGGCCCAACAATAAAATCTGCAGCAATTTGCGGAAGGGTTGCACTTCTGTCACGTTGAACGATTCTCGCCAGTCGTCGCTGGTCTCCTCTTTGCAGCATCTTTCTCCGGTCGCAGCGGCGTCGGAGATTTGATGTTTTACAGGATCCTGATATTCCTCGTGAAATGGTGGTACGGGAAAATCCCCTCTTTATCGCTACCTCGTAGTTGCTGTGTCTCAACGCTCGTACGCTGACTATAACGCCACACTCACACTCCCTTCAATCTTGATAACCTGCCATTGTATCAGCAACAATCGATCTAACAACTCCGCCAGACACTTGACGTCTTACATAGGCGTTGCCGACCGTAGCGCCGTATTCAGCCCCTTTACATATGTCTGTATTTGAGTATGCATGCCTATACCAGTTCCTTTGACGCTTCAGTGTATAAAGCTTGTATAACAACTTTATGAAGATTATGCAAAAAGTGGTGACCTGGAAATCGCTGACCACCTTCTGCATAGTTTCGATGCTTCTAGAAGACAACGATGGACAGAGACAGTTGAAGAAATGAAGTCCTCCGAGCAGGCCGGAAACAATGAAGCCCTACATAAACTTGTCGATTTCAGTGCAGTCAGAAACAGTCTCCTGTCTTATTAGACAATAACAGGCCGCAGATACAATTGTGGAAACATCCAGACTGCCTCATGAAGGCTGACATGCGACATAGCGTAAAAGGAGATTTAAGAACACTAAGAAGAAATTTTCCGATCGAGTCTAACATTTCCAGATCGTTCTCCTTGCTCCTGCCGGAGATAACGTATCTCGTACACATCTTCTCTATTATAATGGCAAATGAACATATCTCCAAAGAGTTGAGAAGTCGAAAATTATCGCTGTGTTGAAATAAAAAAAAACCAATCAACCACAAAGCTGTAGACCAACAGCGCTGCTCAGCTGTATGTATAATCTTTTCGAATGTCTCTGACGTAACAGAATCTCGGATGCCATCACAGAACGCCTCCCACCAGAACAAGGAGGATTCAGACCGGGCTGCAGTTGCTGAGACCTGGTGCTGGCATTAACATCTTATACAGTAGCCGGTTTTAAACCTGTAAACATCCTGGACCTCACATCAGCGTCAGACACGACGTGGAGCGACGGGGTCATCTACAAACTGCTAAAAGTCATATCCTGTCAAAAAATGGCACGCATAATAGAGAAGATGTTCAGTAACAGATTTTATCAGGTCATACTGGTTGAAGTATGAGCAGCACCAGGATTATCTATAAGGGACTACCACAACGGTCCTTCTTACACCGCTCACTTTCAACCTCCATTATATAGCCGATTTCCCAGAAACAGAGGGACACAAGTTTTGTTATTTGTTGTTGTCCACTAGAGACAAATTTACTGTAGCCACCCACAGAAGTTGTTCTCAACAACGAACTTACTGTAGCTACTGCATACGTACTTCATCAAAATGAGACTTAAACATAATCCATCTAACACGAGGTCTCGACATTTCATCTTAATAATGATCTGGGAATTCTAAGAACAAGTGTGCATCTTGGAGGAGTTGGTTTGAATCATAACAAACATCCCAAATATCTAGCAATGACACCTGACCACACACTTACGTACAGAACACACCTTCACAATGCCACAGTAAACATATCAACTCGAAATAACGTAGTCCAGGAACTCCGTGGAACTATTTGGGGAGAAATTGCTGCAACACTAAAGTGTTGCAGCTCTACTATTCTCGGTGGTTGAATATTGTGACCTTGTATGGACCAACAGTCGTCATTTCAAGGTTGTTGATAAACAACTGAAGAACACCATGAGATTGGTCTCCTGGACCTTTATATCCACAACTGTGTGTTGGCTTCCAGTGTTGTGTAACTTGTTACCTCCGTAGATGGGGCTCCTCTAAGCGAATTTAGAAAACTGTTAACAATGCAGATCTCCCTGTCCCTGAAGATATCCTACAACTAAACGCATTCGTCTGAATTCCAGACAGCCATTGTTACGACTGGCTGCACAACTTATAAACGACGCTTGCAACGGAAGAGATCAATGCACACGTGACTTGGATACTAAAATAAATAAATACAAGGAAACAACAGGCGAACCGCTACAACAATGATTCCCGTGCTAAAGATCACCATTCCAGGAACTGAAATAAGCCAAAGGCAGTAGACAGTTGACGGCACTAAACCAGGTGTGTACCGGGCATGGCGATCACGCAGAGTATCTATTCAAAAGGGGAAAAACGACATGTAAGCACTATGGCTGTGGCACACAGTCCACCCAGCTTCTTCATACTGAATGTTTTTTGGACTCCTAGAAGGGAGACCAGACAGACTTCCTGGAGCTGTCTGCATCGGAGCTAAAATGGAATGAGCATCTTCAGACTTCACACCAAAGCCCCAAAGAAACTTGTATAGGCATACGTATCCAAATACAGAGATATGTAAACAGGCAAAATACGACGCTGTGGTCGGCAACGCCTACGTAAGACAAGTGTCTGACTGAGCTGTTAGATCGGTTACTGCTGTCAGGTTATCAACATTTAAGTGAGTTTGAACGTGGCGTTATAGCTGGCCCAGGAGCGATGGGACACAGCATCTCACAGGTAGCGATGAAGAGTGGATTTTCCCGTACGACTATTTCACCAGTGTAACTATCAGTTTAATAAGTCACAGCTGCAAAATACTAACACGAATTATTTATAGACGAATGGAAAAACTGGTAGAAGCGGACCTCGGGGAAGATCAGTTTGGATTCCGTAGAAATGTTGGAACACGTGAGGCAATACTAACCTTAAGACTTATCTTAGAAGAAAGATTAAGAAAAGGCAAACCTACGTTTCTAGCATTTGTAGACTTAGAGAAAGCTTTTGACAACGTTAACTGGAATACTCTCTTTCAAATTCTGAATGTGGCAGGGGTAAAATACAGGGAGCGAAAGGCTATTTACAATTTGTACAGAAACCAGATGGCAGTTATAAGAGTCGAGGGGCATGAAAGGGAAGCAGTGGTTGAGAAAGGAGTGAGACAGGGTTGTAGCCTCTCCCCGATGTTATTCAATCTGTATATTGAGCAAGCAGTAAAGGAAACAAAAGAAAAATTCGGAGTAGGTATTAAAATTCATGGAGAAGAAGTAAAAACTTTGAGGTTCGCCGATGACATTGTAATTCTGTCAGAGACAGCAAAGGACTTGGAAGAGCAGTTGAACGGAATGGACAGTGTCCTGATAGGAGGATATAAGATGAACATCAACAAAAGCAAAACGAGGATAATGGAATGTAGTCAAATTAAATTGGGTGATGCTGAGGGGATTAGATTAGGAAATGAGACACTTAAAGTAGTAAAGGAGTTTTGCTATTTAGGGAGTAAAATAACTGAAGATGGTCGAAGTAGAGAGGATATAAAATGTAGACTGGCAATGGCAAGGAAATCTTTTCTGAAGAAGATAAATTTGTTAACATCGAGTATAGATTTAAGTGTCAGGAAGTCGTTTCTGAAAGTATTTGTATGGAGTGTAGCCATGTATGGAAGTGAAACATGGACGATAACCAGTTT
The DNA here is from genome assembly GCF_021461395.2 of Schistocerca americana. Taxonomy (NCBI): domain Eukaryota; kingdom Metazoa; phylum Arthropoda; class Insecta; order Orthoptera; family Acrididae; genus Schistocerca; species Schistocerca americana. The sequence continues at coordinate 204,285,603 of NC_060127.1, forward strand.
GGACAAGAAGAGAATAGAAGCTTTCGAAATGTGGTGCTACAGAAGAATGCTGAAGATAAGGTGGGTAGATCACGTAACTAATGAGGAGGTATTGAATAGGATTGGGGAGAAGAGAAGTTTGTGGCACAACTTGACTAGAAGAAGGGATCGGTTGGTAGGACATGTTTTGAGGCATCAAGGGATCACAAATTTAGCATTGGAGGGCAGCGTGGAGGGTAAAAATCGTAGAGGGAGACCAAGAGATGAATACACTAAGCAGATTCTGAAGGATGTAGGTTGCAGTAGGTACTGGGAGATGAAGAAGCTTGCACAGGATAGAGTAGCATGGAGAGCTGCATCAAACCAGTCTCAGGACTGAAGACCACAACAACAACACCGTGAATATCTGGAATCCGGTGAAACATCAAATCTCCAACATCGCTGCGGCTGGGAAAAGATCCTCCAAGAAAGAGACTGATGATGACTGAAGAGAACTGTTCACCGTGACAAAAGTACAACCCTTCCGCGAATTGCTGCAGATGTAAAGGCTGGGCCATCAACAAGTGTCAGCGTGCGAATCAATCAATAAAACATTATCGATGTAGGCTTTCGGAGCCGAAGGCCCACTCGTGTACCCTTGGTGACTGCACAACACGAAGCTTTACGCCTCACCTGTGCCTGTCAACAGCGACATTGGACTGTTGATGGCTGGAAACATGTTGCCTGGTCGAACGAGTCTCGTTTCAAATTCTATCGAGCGGATGGACGTGTACGCCTATGGAGACAACTTCATGGACCCATGAAACCTGCATGTCATCAGGGGACTGATCAAGGTGGTGGAGGCTATGTAATGGTGAGGTGTGTGATATGGGACCCCTGATACGCCTAGATACGAGTATGACGGGTGACACATAACTAAGCATCCTGTGTGATCACCTCCATCCATTCGTGTCCATTGTGCATTCCAACTGACTTGGGAAAATTCAGCAGGACAATGCCCAAACTTGCAAAATGGCTACAGAGTGGCTCCAGTAACGCTTTTCTGGCTTTAAACACTTCCGCTGACCACCAAACTCCCCAAACGTGAACATTATTGTGAATATCAGGGATGCCTTGCAACGTGCTGTTCAGAAGAGATGTCCACTCTTTCGTACTCTTACGGATTTATGGACAGCCCTGAAGGAATCACGATGCGAATTCCCTCCAGCACTACTTCAGACATTAGTCGAGACCATGCCACGTCGTGTTGCAGTATTTCTGCGTGCTCACGGGGGCTCTAGAGGATACTGAGCAGGTGTACCAGTTTCGTTGGCTCTTCACTGTAACTCCTTCTACGTTTAAACTGTTTGTGAAAATTGTTAATTCTCCTATGTTGTGCAACTTCTCTCTGTTGCGTTTGTATCCGTATTTACACGTAATGTCATGCGCTAAATAAATACAAGCACAATCATTTTTAATCCCACAAATGAATGTTTAACGTGTATTGTTCTGGAAATATGAAATCTGTTTCCTGTCGCACTTATTAACCACAAAATCATCTTGCCCTTCTTTAAATTCCTATTACCGCTCGCAGTCGGTGACGGTATAACGGTCTTACGATCACTAATTCCCTGTTGGGTCCAACCGAGTCCAAAAGTTCAGCTCTGTTTGTATGCACCAGATCTATTTCTACTGCTGAATATAATTTTTGGGTAACGCTTTTGGCACAATTTCACACGATTTTCTGTCTCTACAGCAAGGGGCGTTCAGAAAATAATTCAACACATTTTCTTTTGTTCTGTAAGCAGGTTCGTTTTCTTCAGGATTCCAACACAGCAAATTATCCACCACTCTTTTGGCTACAAAGCTCTATTTTTCAACACAATTTCTGTTGAATGTGACGGCCTTACGCCACTTCACTGGGAGGGACAGGGTGCCCACACGGTACCACTCTGCTGGTCGACGTCGGAGCCACCGTCTTGCCGCATCAGTAACCTCCCGTCATCCACGCACCGCTGCCTGTGGAGTTCATCTTTCATTGGGTCAAACAGATGAAAGTCGGAAGGTGCGAGGTCCAGGCTGTACGGTGGATGAGGAAGAATAGTCCAGCTTGTGAGCTCCTGTCAGGTGCGCAGACTTGTACGAGGTCATGCGTCGTCTTGGAGAAGGAGAAGTTGTTCCTTATCGTATTTCCTGAGAGTAGCACGGTATACTTCACAGTCGATCGTTGCATCGCGACAGAGGACATCAAACAGAATGACCTCTTCAGAGTCCCAGAAGACCGCCGCCGTGGCTTTACTGGCTGCCGGTATGACTCTGAACTTTTTCTTCGGAGGTGAGCTGCTGTGGCTCCACTTCGTGGATTGCCTTTTTGCTTCCGGTTCGAAGTGATAGATCGATGCTTCACGCCCTGTGACGAAGTAAGAGGGAAAGTCGCCACGATGAGCCTCGTAACGCGCAAGCAATTCCGCACAGACGGTCCTCCGTTGCCCGTTGTGGTCCTCAGTTAGCCGGCGACGAACGTAGTGGGCACACACCTTTGGGCACCCCAACTGGTGCACGAGTCTGTCAGCACTACCAATAGAGACGTCCAGTTGTGCAGCAGTGTGTTTGATTGCGATCCGTCGATCACCTCGGACGAGAGTGTACGCACGTTCCGACATCGCAGAAGTCACAGCTGCGTGCGGCCGCGTGGTACGCGGGAGATCGGACAGGTCTGCGTGACCGTGCCGTGACGATGACAGGCGCCTCGGCCGACAACTTACTGTGCCTTTGTTCACTGCGAGGTCTCCGTAGGTAATCTGCAAGCGCCCGTGAATATCTGCGATGCTCTGGTTTTACGCCAAAAGAAACTCAGTGTCACTTCTTGCTAGGAACGCACCTCCATTGCAGATGCCGTTTTGAAGGCAACGTATAGCGCTGCCACGTGTGGGAACTTCATGAAATTACAGAGGCCGAAGCGGGAACATTCCACCATCTCCCACAACAACATCCTCTTTTTTTTTGTTAGCCAAAATCAGTTCAGAAAAAAATGTGTTGCATTACTTACAGAACGCCCCGCGTACATACCATAATCACTTGAATTTCCCAGTCTATAGTTGGTAAGTTGAGATCTTCCTGTACTACTATGAACTGAGGAGAAAATTTATGCGAAACTGTGGTGTGCATACTGTAAGACCTTCGGTACACACACCATCAGATTAATTGACTTGTTGCTCTAACGAAGTAGGTGAATGTCAGCAATAGGTCTCGTGGTCTTATCGTGGCGTGTTTATCTTCTGCCATTAGGTCAGACGATAGAAATGCCACTTACACGCTTAGAGTAGCAGATCGACAGTGACCAACTTGATAAACAGAACTTGATTAATTTTCACACACATTTATAAAAATAATAATAAGCATAAACATTACTTAACTTTATTCTGGATGCTATTTACAATTGACAATCTGAAGTTCCTTTTGTCTTGCTACGTTAATCTTATTCCCACTTATCTCTGATACTTGACAAAGTGTCTATTCATTTCTCTTCATGGCTATGTACAGGAATATGGTAATCTTATTAGGCACACACTGAAACTTGACTATAGACTGGTACAGACAAATGCAGACTAATGCAGACAAATGCAGACTAATGCAGAGACTGACTAATCGGAGTTCTGTACACTCGTTATAATACCTCGAGCGTTCAGGTATCACTGCGCGAGTGTGATCCGCGAGGAGAAAAGGTTCTACGTTAGCAGCAATCTCATTGGCTGCGTTACATATTAATACGCGGATCGGCGGAAGCAGAATTTGGTCCGTCTCTAAGGCAGCGCCATCTCATAGTGCGGAGACGGACGAGCGCTGCGTCTGCACTGTTGTGCTTAGCGGGGCGCGCTCTATTGGGAAAGTTGTGTACGCACTTACTACGCGGAACTATGTACACAACAGAAACCTTCACCAGGATTTGCCTGAACTGTTCTGCCACTACTGACACGGCTCATGAGTCCACATGTGCAACCGGCAAACCTGAGGAGTGGAGTAAGACATAAGACACTAAGAAATAAGAACAGAAAGACAAAATGTCTCGAAGATAGGCGGAAAGAAACAGCATCCCTCCTTTTAGGTGTTCACTTTCTTGTAGTGTGCAGACCTGTGTTCACAACCATACTGCTAAGATAGTTTTTACATTTTGTAAATTATGACATCGTCAAAGATGTGAGAGTTCTTTGCTACTATAGTTCTTAAATCAACAGCATGAGACAAGCATTTCTCGAACTTAAAGACGACTGCTTTTCAAATTATTTATTTGCCTGAAACTGACGTTGTGCTACAGTGATGAACTAAGCAACTACGTAAACACGTTGCTGCAAACATGTTATATCTGGAAGGGGAGAGGGAAGGAAGATAAAAAAAACCGAGACGCAGCCTCCCTGAAGAATCGTTATCTTGATTCGTGCCTGAGATTTCAAAATTGTCAACAGTACACAAAACAATTTAAAAATTTATATTGTTGTCCATAATAACTACGAAAAATTAAAACTGTACACCTGCACATTGAACATTTACGCAATCCTCGGTAGTATAATGGCTAGTAGCCCCGTCTGTCACGCGGGACACCCGAGTTCGATTCCCACCTGGGGAGATGGTTTTCATTTCAGAGTGTTTGGTCCTGAAGATCTGGGCATGGCGCCGGGTTTGAACGACTTTCGCCTGAGCGGTCTCTCTGGCGCTAAATCGTTACGTGCTGCATCAGACCGCTGATGGTCAGATGGAGTGGCCGAGTAACTCTTCGCTTTATTTCGTCCGCTGTTCAGAGTTTACTTTCTCGATGTTCATTTGTGTTCATGACGTTATGCCTAGTCTACCATAATGGCTTATTTAAAGCTCTGTTTCCCCGCATGTAGAAAATAATCAGGATATAATGAGGGTCTGCCTTCTTTCAACCGAGCGAGATGGCGCAGTGGTTAGCACACTGGACTCGGATTCGGGAGAACGATGGTTCAAACCCGCGTCCAGCCATCCTAATTTAGGTTTTCCGTGATTTCCCTAAATCCCTTCAGGCTTCAAAGGAACCATGATTTCCTTCCCCATCTTCCCCTCATGCTACGGAACTGATGACCTCGCTGTTCGGTCCCCTCGTCCAAATTAATCAACCAGTCAACTTCCTTCAAAGAACACAGTTCTCGTTTTGTTTATTGCCCAAACATGTTAAAATGTGGCTTCCAAGAGGGTTTTTTAAAGTTATTGTTTTTGAATATACACACAGTTTTATCCATAAGTATTTGTGGTTAGTGGTGCTCATTGACGAGATTATCAGCGCCCTTACGAAAATCAGTAAAAATGAATGTGGTTAAAAAGTATGAAATGTTATAAAACAAGATAGAGTCAATCTGACATAAAATTTCTCTCACTCTCCCCAATCTCACTCGCCGTCACCCGCACAATCACATCACCTCACATCGTTTAAGAAAGTGTAAATATGGTCAGACGTTCTAAAACAAAACTAAAACACAAGTAATGCAGGAGCAAAAGCTAGAATTGTAACACAGGTAAATGTGGTTGCGTGTTCACTTACAACAAAAATAATACGTTATGGGCGTGGAAGTCTCGTAGCATGAGGATGGTCGGCGGAGTTTTTCTATAAGGTAATCATCTCGGAATCTATTGCACTTGTGCCTTGTAGACAGCCATCGCTAGGAGTCAGGTTGTTGACAATGGACTGACACCTCCTGAATCCATACTCATAGTGGCTAAGGAGCTGCCTGGTCCCTAATATCCAGACCAGACGAAGGTTGACCATTCGCTTACGGCCTTTCTTACACAGTTTCACGAGTTGGGAAATTTTTCTGTTTCCCACATCGAAATAATAAACGTCTAGGAAGATATCCTTCGATACTGTTTGAAAGTTTCGCATCATTCCTCCACATGCGTTCTGATCACATTCGTGTTCAACTACAGTATGTAATCAATTTTAGTGTTAATTTTTTTCCTTTCACACAACCTCTCCAGCGTCGTGGGGATCCGGCGACGGTTGGAGGCTCAGTCGTGGGGACAGATGGTTACGTCAGGCAGGCTTTGTATTCCATTGTTTGTGCTTCGGAATCATTAGAACTATCAGACAGAATGAGATCTGCCTGATCTGACGGTTTATGGGCTGTCTTCTTCGGATGATGAAGATTTCCTGTTGGTTTGTTAGTCAGATGAGACTTCGGAGGATTATTGGTGGCAGTGGCAACACCAGTGCTTGTCTGTATACTGGAGTCTTCTTGCTGAAGTGCTAGATGCTCTACAATGTCAGCATTCGCGACATGTTTTGATGTTCTGGGGGGAGGTATTGGCTTCGTAGTAACGGTACTGTTGGAGCAGAACTTACAAGTACAGGTACCAATGACAGCGCTGCTGTATTAACGTTTTACGTAACGGCATCGGTTTTCTGAATAGGCTTCTTGAGACTTGAAGCAAACGAATAGTAACAACTGGAGGCTGCACTGCTTTATGGATCTTTTTTGCACCGCCATGTGATGTACAATTTTTTGTGCTTGTTGCTCCTGTACCTCGCTTTCTTCAAAGTACAGGCTGTAGTTTCTACTCCAGAGAGTGTGATCCACAAAAAAATTAACACACTTCGTAGGACAGTGACAAACAAACAGTTCTGGGCGACCATACCACGCATACAGCAAGACGATTTTCCCTTACACAAGTGGCGTGCCCAAGCGATGGTATTCGAAACAGTGTGTTGGGTTTGGTATATAAGACATTGAAAGGGTCCTGTAGCCACATTTCATTAGTCCGGTAGCCCATTTTCACTAGCATCTCTTTCTTTTCCTTGTTTCTCTTTTCTCATAACTCTCATAGTGGTGTGACTGAATGAATGTTGTTGTGTGTCACGTTGCTAGACGGTGGCGTAGTCTGCTGCAGAAAGACTGCGATAGTCGTACAGATTCAGCAGCAGTTGTACAGAATAGCCAACTCTCGTAGTGGTCAAGTAGGCAAAGAGGTTTGCGCTACTTGTGAGAAATCCACCTGCGTTAGGTTGGTGGCGGAAATGGCATCCTCGGGTTTTCCGGTCCACGCAGAGCGTGGAGGAGGCTGGAGAAGAGAAAGGGAGGCAGTCTGCCGCGTCCACAGCTGTGCTCCAGTCGAAGAAGGGTGAGTTAGACTGACCGCGTGGCGCGCTGTTACTTGGCGAGAGGAGAGCTGTTCCGCGCGACTGCTACGGTCGCAGGTTCGAATCCTGCCTCGGGCATGGATGTGTGTGATGTCTTTAGGTTAGTTAGGTTTAAGTAGTTCTAAGTTCTAGGGGACTGATGACCACAGTAGTTAAGTCCCATAGTGCTCAGAGCCATTTGAACCATTTTTTTAGAGGAGAGCTGTTAGCTTTTGGTCTCGCTTTTCAACTCTGAAAGATTGCTTTGCTTTGTCGCAGCAAGGAATGCAAAACTTTGGGAGATTTTTCTTTTAGTAAATTTCTATAGCAGACTTGGATCCACCGGAAGAGCGCCACACAAAGGTGTCGATAAGAAGTGAGCACTCGCTTCTGTATGAATGTCTGTTTGCCTTCAGCTGTGCCTGTATAAGCATTCACCTTTCTAAATATTTATAGTTTTGCCTTCTCGTAAATTTTCCTTGCTGTATTTATCTTTCGTCCGTGGGGAGCAGACCACGTGGTTGAACATTAGAGTTTGTTGGGCTACCGTCATCACTGACTGTCCGGTCTCATGTTTGTTTTAAAGAATGTTAGCTGTTCATGATTGTGTGATGAGATATTGTTGCAACTTGGCCACGATTCCTGGAAACTGCGTCTCCACAAACCACGTGGGCACGCGGGTGTACTGCGAAACGTGTACCGTTTCACGAGTTATTGCGATCAGTTAACAGGCAACAGCAGTTGTATGAATCATTCACACCAATGATTTTAGGTGTAGATTATAACGGTGTGTGTTTCGATGCTCTTCTTTAATGTTTTAGGAATTAATGTTATCACGAATTGTGTACATGCCTCACATCCATGTCTTAGGAATAAATGATTTTATCCAAAATTTTCTCTTGTGTTCCAAGGTTACATTTTTGCACCTAAGCCACTCACCTCGTAGCTTTCCCATTAGCACATCCAACGCGTTTCCTTACGCACAGGTCCAGTGATTAGTTTCCCCTTTTACTTTAAAACAAATGCTTTAGATTCAGTCTTATTTTCAGGTGTGTTGCTGGAAGCTGATCTTATGCACAGTGTTGATACATTTTCTATTTTATTTTAAATGTTTGATTCTCGTCAACAGTTCACGGACAATATTATTAATTACATCGCATCCCCCATGAGCGATATCACGACATATACATTTTTATGAGTTTTTGGACTGTGATCAATTTAATTTATTTTCCGATTCGGCCAAACTTTTGATTAGTTTTATGGTTAGAGTCGGTGGCGACTCTAATCTTAACGTAATAACCCGTAGAAACAGGTGAGTTACAACATCACGTTCAAGCGAGTGAAACTTGCCTTGATATACCATGGAAGCGTTCTGATACTGAAGGTAAGAATACAGTAATGTGATTTTTCTTCATGTTTTGCACATCAATCGCACCTTCAGCGCAACAGTCTTCCATTTCTTGTTTGGGAATATGTGGGCAGAGCGGCCTGAGCCAGCGAGGTGTGCGCATCGCTGCCCTGCGAGCTACGCTCACTCGGTCATTGTGAGCTGGTGAAGAAGTTTCTGTGCTGTGGGCGCCGCCGGAAGCAAAATGTCGTGTGTTGATTTTACAACGCCAGCAGACTGTTGTGTTCTGCGCCCCGCAGCACGGGAAAGAAGAACGCGCAGAGGAAACCTGCTGCTACGAAGGGTCGTTCTGTTGTGCAACTCACCGAGTGTGCCGACCGAGCAAGGAACTCCCGAGAAGACGAGTCGCGGCCTGTCCCCCCACTGTACGTCAAGTGCAAAGGCGGGCGGACAGCGCTGTTCGGCACCATGACGAACTGCGCCAGGGACGAGGTGGTCTACGAGTCTGTCGATGCAGACTCGCTGATCTGCGTCCGAGCTGCAAACGCGGCCGACCACACTGTCGACGCGCCGCCAGCGCGTGAGAAGGCACCTCCAGCTGGAAGGAAGAAGACGACCGAGGCACTCCTAAAGCCGTCGGCACACGGACCGTGCATCCGAACGTTGAGCGCTGAGTGTGCCGAGTTTCTGACGTCCCGAACGTGCAGAGCAATATCTAGCATGTCAGATATTCTGAGCGTGCGTCTGAGCGTTGACCAATGAGATGACAACGCCACCTACGTCACATGCACGCCGTCTCCCTTCAGTACAGAGTTGTGGTGCGCCATATTGCCATTCATTTCAAGCCTATATGTATATATGCCGATTCTGAGCACCAGCAAATTGAGAATCACTGAAAAACCCGTTGTTAACTGTGTGATTCATTACAATAAAATAATGAGAAATATCATATTCGTGACAAAAGAATTATTGTAACTTGCGTATTATGAGAGTAGGCTATTTGAAGGCAGCAACACACTGAAGATCCACCCAAAACGCATTGTTCTTGGTACAATTTCTTGTAATTAAATTTCAATTCGTAACATACTTACGAATAAGGCTTTCAGAAAGGCCTAACAAGCTATGATTTGGTGCAAGGGATGTAGTGTTGGTTTAGCTACCGGCACGGTAGCTCAGCGTGTTCGGTCAGAGGGCTTAGCTACCCTCTGTAACAAAAAAACTGAGTGAACGAATCAACGATCAACCTGAACAGGCCTCATCGGACGTCCGCCACGAACAAATTCAGCGAACAATCTAGAACAAAATGAGATCAACAAAACAAAACAAAAAAAAGCGTAATGAGTGGCGTCTCTGTCTTCTATAAAATTGTTTATTAGGGCCGTGGTTCGCTTCTTGATACTCCCAAATTTTTTTCCTAACATTCGCGTTTTTATTAGGTTCTGGTACTTTACAACTAGTTTAATATAAGTATATACTATAATAGTTGACGATATGTAAATATAAGTTCACCTTTTTTTTTTTTTTTTTGAGGGATGAGTTTGTTCGATTGGCTTAATCTACAGGACACCTTGCGCTGCTTGTATAAAGATATTTTGCTCCTTTTTCTTTTACGCTTCGTAATTCGCATGTTACAAAGATTCTGCTACTGGGTAGAAACACTGATTAAGTAAGAGTGACCTTGGGATTTTACTAAAATGGGGGAATGATGAAATAATGTTTATCTCATCCGGAGAAGTATTCCAAATTTGTACCGCACTGTTTGTAATGGAACTTTTGTAAGCCTGTGTACTTATTGATTGGATATGGTACTTTCCTCTTCGTGGACGATGGAGGAAATGTGCGTTTTAATAGACCTAACGTGGGAATTTTATGCGCGCCCGTTGAGTAAATAGTGTGATTTACGAGCTAGAAATATCCCTCAACTGCCGCTGGAGTGCGTTGCGATCGCGTATACCACGTTGGGGCCTACGTACCGTGTGCACAAGTCGCATCATTCGAGAGCGTTCAGCAGCACGTTGAACTCGGCATGCTCAACGTTAACGTTCGACAGCACGGTCCGTGTGCCGACGGCGTAAGGGGTTACCTCGGTGCTGTGACGAGGCAGCGGTCCGGGGAGGGCTGCTGCGAGCCGGGTTCGGCAATGCAACCGTAAGGTTCCACAACCAGAACAACAAAAAGAGGGCGCCGGTCTATGGCGTGACCGTGCAAACGGCCGACGGCGAGAGCGACATCTTCAACCTGCAGAAGTTGCTGGGCTTCCCGGTTACGACAGAAGTTCTCCCGACCGCCACGGACCCCCGGCCCCAGTGCTTCAGGTGCCAGGGCGAGGGCCACGTCGCGAAGTACTGCCGCAACGCGGCGCGGTGCGTCAAGTGCTCCGGCGAGCACGACAGCCGCGCCTGCGACCGCGGCAGCAACGTTCTGCCGACTTGCGTCCGGTGTGGTGGCTTGCACGTCGCCAGCTGGCGCCGCTGCCCGGCTTTCTCGAGCCGCAGCCGTGCCGGAGGCGGCGAGGCGGCCGCGGCCGCGCCGACGCAGCAGAAGAAGAGAAGAAGACGTCGGAAACGACGTAGGGCGCAGACCAGCCCGGCGCAGCTGAGGGAGCTCCACCTCCACCTGCCAGGAGTGGGGACGACCGCCTGGAGGCGGGAAGTCGGGATGCAGCTCGCGCTCCCGAGACGAACTGTGGCCTCGAACTCGGCACCGCCGTGAAGGAGGCCACTGCAGGCCTCAAAGCCGTCACGGCGGCAGAGAGGGCTGCCTTCGCAGCCGCCGTGGCTGCAGAGAAGGAAGAGGCCTCGAGGCAACTGCGTGCAGTCTTCGCCCGAGCCCTCCGTGCAGCAGAAGGGGGTTCGAACCCCTACGAACACTCCTGCGACCTCAGAGAAGGACGTTCGCGAGCCTGCCCCAGCAGCACCGCGGGTGAAAGGTGCAAAGAAGACAACCGCCGCCCCAGCGGCATCGGCGGCGACGCCGACCGCCGTGGGGGCGGCCCCCGCAAGGGACCGAGAAGCCAAGAGGCAGCCTTCATCGCGCAAGCGAGAGCGAACGGCGTGCATTTCTCCGACGCGGATGCGCCGCACCTCGGCGAACAAGCGGAGCTGCGCCGAGCAGTAGTGGAGGACACCGAACGGCGGCACCAGCCTGATGACGCTGTGCCTAGTCACTGACGACACGGCGCAGCAGAGGGCGCAATGGCAACGCAAGCGTTGCCGCACTGAATGCCTTTGTTACAGCGACGAAGCCACTGCAGCAGGCCCAGGAGAATCCGCAGGAGCCCAGCTGCAGCACCCTGACTGACCCAGCTGTGACGAACACGCAGCAACATAGGTAACGATGACGATACCTTACACTAACATTACCTCACCTTGCATGCACTGTCGCAGCTAGCAAGCCGCTACTACTGCCGCAGTATTTCTTTCTCTTGGCACTTTTCTTCCTCTGCCCTTAGAACAGCTAACCTTCGATAGCTTTCGTCAACTTTCTATCTCCTGATCGACCATGTAAATGACTAATCTTACCCAGACGCATGGATAACATCACAGCCCGCATCGTGTGACTCCTGATTCAAAAACTAACATGTTATACCGAGGTCACAGTAGAACTGTTGGTTTGGTCACCACGTTGGTATGGGTGTGGAGGAGCCCCATCCTTTGTAAAGGGAATATGTATAATATCTTGCACGGCGCAACTTTGTTACAGATCAAAATGATGTGTAGTTCTGTCTGAATAGCATATTCTCCGAGGCATTTACCTGCCTGCATGTCTGTTGGAAAATACATGTTTCAATCAACAGCAGCCCTTTCCTCAATGGCTTTATAGGTTTGTAAATCTCATTCCATCTTCCGTGTTCTCTCCCACCCCCCCTTTTTCCTCTCTCACTCTCTCTCTCTTTCTGCCACACAGACACACAGACACACACACACACACACACACACACACACACACACACACACACACTTTTCATCCCTCTTCCTCTCTCCTACTAACCACCAGCTCGTACACTATACTCACTGTCACTATACAGTTAGTTTAATTTTATTTCAACGTATAACTAAAACAAAATCAACTTATTACCGTGTTACAATCTCATCAAGTGTAAACTATACACTTGGCAATAGAAGCAGTGAACTATAACGAGTATTTTGTATTTTAAGTCACTGTTTATGGTAATAAGCATGTCATATCTCCTCTTGGCTACGTAAAAATGTAAAACTAAAATTGTTAACTGTTACTCTTCATGTTATTCCTTACTTCATTTCGTCAATCTGTGTAAAGGGAAATAATAGGAAATTAAGTACTCCATCACATACTGTGACACAGTTTAAGTACGCATTATTTCAGTCATGTAGTACCATTAAAAACAAGTCATGTCGTTCAAAAAGTAAATGCATATGTGGAAGTTTTCCACCATTGTGGAAGACCAATATTATGTGGTCTGTGGTGTCACCGCCAGACATCACACTTGCTAGGTGGTAGCTTAAATCGGCCGCGGTCCATTTAGTACATGTCGGACCCGCGTGTCGCCACTGTGTGATCGCAGACCGAGCGCCACCACAAGGCAGGTCTCGAGATACGGGATAGCACTCGCCCCAGTTGTACGACGACTTTGCTAGCGACTACACTAACGAAGCCTTTCTCTCATTTGCCGAGAGACAGTTAGAATAGCCTTCAGCTAAGTCCATGGCTACGACCTAGCAAGGCGCCATTAGCCTTACATAGTTTGATAGTTATCGTATGAAATGTCTCATCAAGAATGCTGTATTCACATCAAAGAATAAAAGATAAGTATTCGAGGAGCTGCATACTTTTCTTATGAGAATTCACTACTTATCCTGTTCCAGAATTCACGCCCGTCTGCGTTAGATAGTGTGCATTTCGGCTTCCTCAATCTACAAGGTGTTGGCACATTTACCAACACATCGTTGGCGACGAGACAACGGAAAGGGTCTTGTTCTTTCTAATTGATTAATTTACTTGTGTCATGGCTTCGCCACAATCTCCAGATGTACTGTCCGAATTTTATCGCTTGCAGAATCAGCAGACGCAGGCGTTATTGGATGCCCTTGGACAGCTCGTCCAAAATCAACGTGCCATTCAAACCGATGCGGCAGCCGCCGCTTCACCGCTACCGCAGCCACAACTCGCAGTTGCACCGCCTTTTAGGCCCTACGACCCAGACGTGGAATCCTGGACCGAGTGGTCACGCCAGTTTGGATTTCATCTCGCTGCCTACAGAATTCAAGGTAACGAGCGGCAGCCTCATTTATTGGCGTGTGTAGGTGTGTCCACCTACCGTGTGATAGTGAAATTGTTTCCCCGACGCGACGTAGCAACTCTGTCCTACGATGAAATTTTGTCGGCATTGGACGCCTATTTCAAAGAAACAGTAAATGTCGTTGCAAAAAGGTATATGTTCTTTCGTACAAAACGTACGGCCGGTCAAACTAATCGGGAGTGGGTTGCAACTTTGCAAGGCCTTACTAGCGATTGTGCGTTTGAATGTGACTGTGGCCTTCCTTATTCAGATACTATGGTGTGTGATGCAATTGCACAGAACGTTTCTGATGTTCGCATACGGGAGCAAATTTTGAAACTAGTTAATCCCTCCCTTCAACAAGTGATAGACATATTGGATAGACAGGACACACTTGACTGTGCTCAGGAATCATTTGCACCTTCGCCAGCCGTGTGTCACATTAACCGGCCCGCCGGGCGCGCTACGCGGCCCGGTAAACTGCCCTCGCACACGTCCGTGCAGCTGCCGCCACGCTATAAACCAGGTGTGCCGCGCCAACACACAAATACAGTGAAATCATGCCCGCGGTGTGCAACTAGACATTCTCGTGCGAATTGCCCGTCACGCCAAGCTATTTGCTTTTTCTGTAATAAGACAGGACATGTTCAAAGTGTTTGCCAGAGAAAGCTCAGATCAGGCAATCACAATCATTCCAGGCCCTTTGCTTCGCGCCGGAATCGATCCAAGGACACTCAGGCTCATGGACCTTCGCCCATGGACATTCATGTAGTTAATTCCACTTTGCCCAGTGCCATTGTCTCTAACAGTGACTGTGTTCGTCCCACAAAAAGTTGCGTCGAAGTCGCCGGAAATCACGTCAATTAGCGAGTGATGCTGTACCTGTATCAGTTCAAATAGCACGAGACAGTCGCTCTTGTCGTCAGCAGGACACTAAACTTTTTGTAGATTTGGACTTCAATGGCAAGGTCATTCCATTCCAGCTCGATACCGGAGCTGCAGTTTCATTGCTCAAAATACGACACGTACAAACAACTGGGCAAACCTCCGTTGCGTGCCGCAAATGTTCAGTTAAAAAGTTATTCAGGACAGAAAATTCTTGTGTTAGGACAGTGCAGCCTTCTTGCAACATACAAGGGACAAACAAAACTTGTGTCATTTTACGTTCTTCGTTCTTCTACTGCAGTGAACTTGTTTGGCTTAGATTTATTTCAGTTGTTTAACATGTCTATTGTAAATCAGGTCCTATCAGTGAATCAGACTGTGCCTTCAGACAGTGTTGCTCGGCTATGTGAAGAATTTGCAGACATTTTTGCACCGGGCCTTGGTTGCGCTAAGAACTATGAAGCACATTTGGAACTGAAAGTAAATGCGCAACCGAAATTTTTCAGAGCGCGCAATGTTCCCCACGCATTGCGTGATGAGGTCGCAAGAACATTAAACGATTTAGAATCACAAGGTGTGAGTGAATGTGCGCAATGCCTCTTCCATTTCAGCTCCGCTTCATAGCTGACGCCGTAAGGGTGTTCCGTTCGTCTGGACGACGGAATGCGAACGTGCCTTTCGCCAGTTGAAATCGGCGTTGCTTTCTAATACTTGCCTTACGCCATTCAATCCCCAGAAACCCCTTTTGTTGATGGTAGATGCATCGGATTTCGGGATCAGTGCTGTGCTTGCGCACAAAGTTGGCTCGCATGATCGCCCTATTGCCTTTGCGTCCAAATTGCCCTCGTCTGCGCAAAGAAATTACTCACAGATAGAGAAAGAAGCTTTGGCTCTCGTGTTTGGTGTTACTAAGTTCCATGATTTCTTGTATGGTCGTCACTTTACCATCATCACAGACCACAAACCTTTCACATCGCTTTTTCATCCGAACAAGCCTGTACCTCCGCGTACAGCGCAGAAATTCATTCGCTGGTCTATTTTCCTCTCGCAGTACCGCTACGATATCTTGTATCGGTCCACTGCTAAGCACGGAAACGCCGATGCGTTGTCCCGTTTGCCTGTTGCTGAGGATAAAGCATTAGATTCTTCCGAACTTGCTTGCATGTTCATTGATTCGGAAACCAATGAAGTGGTCGAATCGTTTCCGATTGATTTTCGTCGTGTCGCTACAGCCACAGCTGCTGACCCTGTCCATGCTACCGTTTTGCGTTTTGTTGCTACGCAATGGCCTTTGTCAAAGTCTCGGATCGAGGATCCGTTGGTTCGCCGATTTTTTGCTCATAAGGAGAGACTTTTTGTTCGACGTGGTGTTTTGTTGTTGCGTTCTGATAATGATCAGTCCAGAGTCGTGGTCCCACGTTCGTTACAGTCCTCTGTTTTACGGCTTCTTCACCAAGGACATTGGGGTATAGTGCGAACGAAACAACTTGCTCATCAGCACTGTACTTGGTTCGGAATCGATGCTGCGATTACGAATATGTGTTGTTCTTGCATGGCGTGTGCCGAACAACAATCCGCACCGCCGCAGAAAGTCTTTGCATGGCCAAAAGCCACTTCCCCTTGGCAACGCTTGCACATCGATTTTGCTGGTCCATTCTGGAATGCTCGATGGTTGGTTCTGGTAGATGCCTTCAGTAATTTTCCTTTTGTAGTCCGGATGTCTTCCACGACGTCCTCTGCCACCATCCAAGCATTGTCTGCTATCTTTTGCACTGAAGGTCTTCCGCAGACTATTGTTTCCGACAATGGCCCACAATTCATGTCCGCAGAATTTCAGTCATTCTGCCAGGCCAATGGTATTCAACATCTGACATCCGCGCCGTTTTCGCCTCAGTCAAACGGTGCCGCTGAACGATTGGTCCGGACTTTCAAGTCACAGATGTTGAAATTGAAACAGTCGCATTCTCGGGAGGTCGCCTTGTTGCTCTTTTTGTCTTCGTATCGCTCTCAGCCCCGAGATGGTCGCTCGCCGGCTGAGTTGCTCCACGGTCGTCCTCATCGAACCTTGATGTCTTTGCTGCATCCGCCGCATTAGGTTCCAGTGCAGCGGCAGACTTCTGCTTTTGCTCCAGGCGACGTCGTATTTTATCGCAACTATCGAGGTTCACGGCGTTGGCTCGCAGGGCGCATTCTTCGCTGCTTCGGCCGCGCGATGTATTTAGTTTTGGGGGCCTCTGGTGAGGTGCGTCGGCATCTCAATCAGCTGCGCCTCTGTCGTCGCACGGGTTCTGCCGCTCCCCGTCTGCTTTCAGCGACGGTGCCGTCCGGTCAGCGCCCTGGGGACCCATCTACTGGCTCGCCTCATCCCCAGGTGTTACCGACGATGCCTTCCATTTTGCCCCATGGCGACGCGCCGCCGCAGCCGCCGCCGCCGCCTGTTGTCCCGCCGGCGCCGCCCGCATTCGACGCTTCGCTGCAGCCGCCAAGCGCCTCCCTGGGTCACGCGCCGCCGATCGCTTCCCGTGACCAGCTGTCCTCCGCCATGGACCTCGTGCCCGCTCCGGACCACATGACGTCATCGCGCGTCGGGTACCCCGACGCAATGGAGGTCGACCCTTCGGCCCCTCCTGTCTCATTACGGGCGCATACACCGCATGTTGACGTGCACCCTGGACTAGGTTTTCAGGCGTTTCCTAGCTCCCCTCGGACCGAATGGCCGGGTGCGGGTGGCACAGCCTCGCCTGTTGTTAGGCTCCCCACCTCATCGCATACGTCAACATGGGGTCCTCCCCACGGCGGGCGGAAGCCTTATAACACGACCGTTCGCCGATTTGCGGGGGAGGAATGTGGTGTCACCGCCAGACACCACACTTGCTAGGTGGTAGCTTAAATCGGCCGCGGTCCATTTAGTACATGTCGGACCAGCGTGTCGCCACTGTGTGATCGCAGACCGAGCGCCACCACAAGGCAGGTCTCGAGATACGAGCTAGCATTCGCCCCAGCTGTACAACGACTTTGCTAGCGACTACACTAACGAAGCCTTTCTCTCATTTGCCGAGAGACAGTTAGAATAGCCTTCAGCTAAGTCCATGGCTACGACCTAGCAAGGCGCCATTAGCCTTACATAGTTTGATAGTTATCGTATGAAATGTCTCATCAAGAATGCTGTATTCACATCAAAGAATAAAAGATAAGTATTCGAGGAGCTGCATACTTTTCTTATGAGAATTCACTACTTATCCTGTTTCAGAATTCACGCCCGTCTGTGTTAGATAGCGTGCATTTCGGCTTCCTCAATCTACAAGGTGTTGGCACATTTACCAACACATCATGGTCCAAGGCAAAATACTTTATTTTTATTTCTCCATTGTCTCTCCCATTGCTCCCTTCCTCCTAACAACTATGTCGTTCTGTTACCGCCAGACGAAAAACTGAAGAAGGTGGTACGGCCATTATACAGTCTTTCAAAATTGACTTGTAGCTCCGAAAAGTGTTGCACAGTAATTCGAAAATGGAAATATTATGACTCGTGAAGACATGTTATCTATAAATACATCCCTAACCGAGTTACATACTCATCGATGACTTTTGATTACCGGAAATAAGTTACACAGGGTGTTACAAAAAGGTATGGCCAAACTTTCAGGAAACATTCCTCACACACAAAGAAAGAAAAGATGTTATGTGGACATGTGTCCGGAAACGCTTACTTTCCATGTTAGAGCTCATTTTATTACTTCTCTTCAAATCACATTAATCATGGAATGGAGACACACATCAACAGAACGTACCAGCGTGACTTCAAACACTTTGTTACAGGAAATGTTCAAAATGTCCTCGGCTAGCGAGGAGACATGCATCCAGCCTCCGTCGCATGGAATCCCTGATGCGCTGATGCAGCCCTGGAGAATGGCGTATTGTATCACAGCCGTCCACAATACGAGCACGAAGAGTCTCTACATTTGGTACCGGTGTTGCGTAGACAAGAGCTTTCAAATGCACCCATAAATGAAAGTCAAGAGGGTTGAGGTCAGGAGAGCGTGGAGGCCACGGAATTGGTCCGCCTCTACCAATCCATTGGTCACCGAATCTGTTGTTGAGAAGCGTACGAACACTTCGACTGAAATGTGCAGGAGCTCCATCGTGCACGAACCACATGTTGTGCCGTACTTGTAAAGGCACGTGTTCTAGCAGCAGAGGTAGAGTATCCCGTATGAAATCATGGTAACGTGCTCCATTGAGCGTAGGTGGAAGAACATGAGGCCCAATCGAGACATCACCAACAATGCCTGCCCAAACGTTCACAGAAAATCTGTGTCGATGACGTGATTGCACAATTGCGTGCGGATTCTCGTCAGCCCACACATGTCGATTGTGAAAATTTACAATTTGATCACGTTGGAATGAAGCCTCATCCGTAAAGAGAACATTTGCACTGAAATGAGCATTGACACATTGCTGGATGAACCATTCGCGGAAGTGTACCCGTGGAGGCCAATCAGCTGCTGATAGTGGCTGCACACGCTGTACATGGTACGGAAACAGCTGGTTCTCCCGTAGCACCCTCTTTTACAGCAGCAACTTCTCTGACGCTGCCATTAGGGTTATCGTCAGCTGAACGAAGAATTGCCTCGTCCATTGCAGGTGTCCTCGTCGTCCTAGGTCTTCCCCAGTCGCGAGTCATACGCTGGAATGTTCCGTGCTCCCTAAGACGCCGATCAATTGCTTCGAACGTCTTCCTGTCGGGACACCTTCGTTCTGGAAATCTGTCTCGATACAAACGTACCGCACCACGGCTATTGCCCCGTGCTAATCCATACAGCAAATGGGCATCTGCCAACTCCGCATTTGTAAACATTGCACTGACTGCAAAACCACGTTCGTGATGAACACTAACCTGTTGATGCCACGTACTGATGTGCTTGATGCTAGTACTGCGGAGCAATGAGTCGCATGTGAACACAAGCACCGAAGTCAACATTACCTTCCTTCAATTGGGCCAACTGGCGGTGAATCGAGGAAGTACAGTACATACCGACGAAACTAAAATGAGCTTTAACATGGAAATTAAGCGTTTCCGGACACATGTCCACATAACATCTTTTCTTTATTTGTGTGTGAGGAATGTTTCCCGAAAGTTTGGCCGTACTTTCTTGTAACACCCTGTATAATGATTTACAGTTAGTAAACAACCACATATAATGATTGTGTAGTAGCGAAAAGTAAGTATTTTCTTTGAAATTGGGGAAGGGGGTAAGACTGAGCATAAGGAGGCAGACGAAAATAAGGTAAACTGAAGAGGTAATTTTAGGTTCATTAGCTTGAACGATGCGAAGCAGGTCTGGATAAGAAGAGAACCGATACAGCAAGAAAAAGAAGGCAATTAATTGTTCAGAATATAACTGACTCATTAACGATCATATATGCCTGGAAATGAAGAAGTAATAATAAAATTTACATGAATTACTACATACGGACTGACAGCCTGTAGTTTGTGTAATTTATCATGTAACCGAAATTTAACGGATTTCTTATAGTACTCATGTCTATGACTTATTCAGAGACAACTGCCACTTTTTGCACCGTACAGATACCGCGTCTAAGTTATTTTCCAGCTGGTTTTGATCTTCTGATGACATTATTAGGCGGTAAATAACAACACCACCCGCAAATAATCAAAGAGGGCTGTTCAGATTGTTTCCTAAATCGTTTATATACATCAAAACCAGCAGAGGGCCTACAACATTTCCCTGGGGAAGCCAGATATCACTTCTGTTTTACTCGATGATTTGTGACAGGAAATCACGAATCCAGTCGCACAACTGACGCAAGTTCTACAAAAGGAAATCAGTGCGTTTCTATATACAAAAAAACTTCGAGTACCTTAGTGATAACAAGTAAAAGAAGAAGGTGGACGGCAGTCCAAGGGTGAAACGCAACCGAGAAATGTTTGCAGATAGGAAATTCTCGGTACAGTTGGTTTTCGACGCAGAAAAAATATTTAGTAGAGATGGAATATCAGCAAGCATATTAGAAAAGTAGCGGAACAGTGTGCAAAAAATAAGAAGAAACTAAAACTCGCATATAGTCGTCGCTCGAAAGAAACAGATCGTCACAGTAAAATAACTTAAGGATCCATTCGGCAGTTAGTGTAAACCCGCGCGGCCGCCAGAGCGTGCGCTGCTGACATTATCGCAGCTGGCGGTGCACCAAAGGGTCCCCGTCTCGCCGGCAAATCCTCTGCGGTGCACGGGCAGTGGGATGCTGCCAGGCAGCGATCGTATCCCTCTCAACATCGCTCGCCACTCTTGCCATGTTTGTTGATGTACAGTCACCGTGTGAGAGGACTTCAGTACAGTAGCCTACATCTATCCGGTATGGTCTAGTGACTAGGATACCTGGCTCTCACCCAGCAGGCTCAACATTTTTTTTTTTAATTAACTTTTCTTTCATTATTTGTACTATACTGAATAGGAAACAAGCATTACTTAGTGGAAAGTGCCAACTACTCATTATTATTATTATTATTAGATTTTTTTTGTGCCTATAAAATTCTATTGAGTACTCACACTCTCCTTTCTGCTTCTCTTATGTAATATGACAAAATTTTCTCTCTTCTTCAATTTAGGTATATTCTGTAGTATATGTAAAAAACGTTTCTTCCACTTCTGCTCCACCTATCATGGTGACGTTTCCCTCATACTGTCCCACTTAACAGTGTAAATAGAGGAAGAGATCAAACCAGAATACACAATGTGCCTGTGGCATCACAAGTGCATCACATACAGAAACATAAACTCAAAATCAATGCATCGATGCCAAATATAAACTGTTATGCCTGTCCTGAAACGTCTACCCCCTCAAAAAAAAAAAAAAAAAAAAGACGACATATGGCCATGTAAAAGGGGTTAAGAAACAATAAGAGAAAAACGAAAAAGGAAAATATAAAAACTAAAACATATAAAATTACAGTAATATTAACCGACACTAGGA
The DNA here is from genome assembly GCF_021461395.2 of Schistocerca americana. Taxonomy (NCBI): domain Eukaryota; kingdom Metazoa; phylum Arthropoda; class Insecta; order Orthoptera; family Acrididae; genus Schistocerca; species Schistocerca americana. The sequence continues at coordinate 204,307,173 of NC_060127.1, forward strand.
ATATAATAGGTTAATAGAATAAAATGTCTTTTTTTAATGTATCGTTGTTAATATATTTAAATAAATATATATAGTTACAAAAAAAAAAGGTTCGATTCCCGGTACCGGAAAAATTTTACTCTATAAATTGTAGAACATTTACCAAGTTTTCGTTATTAATACGTATGTTCGTAATGTGCAGTCACTGCCACGAGTGAACTCGGCATAAAGCTTTAGAAAGATAAATACAAAGACGTGTCACTTCTTTGAGGGAATCGCTACAGCTCGTTCATCGACAAAACAAGAAGGGATAGCCACCGCTGTATTTTATTTTCTACTGCATCTGATCGTATTGCCGAGGCTTCTAATAAATTACACTGCCGCGGAACTGCGAAACAGCTTTCTAGTTAGCCAAAGTGGAGGTGTCCTCAAAAACATCTAATTTGTATCCAGAATAAGATTTTCACTCTGCAGCGGAGTGTGCGCTGATATGAAACTTCCTGGCAGATTAAAACTTCACGTCCCGTCCTCAAAGCTTTACTTCTCTCAGTACCTCGTCTCCTACCTTCCAAACTTCACAGAAGCTCTCCTGCGAAACTTGCAGAACTAGCACTCCCGAAAGAAAGGCTATTGCGGAGACATGGCTTAGCCACAGCCTGGATGATGTTTCCAGAATGAGATTTTCACTCTGCAGCAGAGTGTGCGCTGATATGAAACTTCCTGGCAGTTGGTAGAGCACTTGTCCGCGAAAGGCAAAGGTCCCGAGTTCGAGTCCCGGTCCGGCACACAGTTTTAAGAGTATACGGAATGAGTTTTTCGATGAAAAAATCGATTTTTGGGTAAATGCATTTTCGAAAAATTTAGACTCTCCCGTTTAATACCATGTATAAAATATTTTGATGACGTGAATAGAACTATTTTAAATAATTTTTAAAATAATTTCGACACACGATGTTCCGCACCTTGTATATGAGACGCGAAATATACCTGATATTGAGAGCCTTGCCAGAGATATAATTGAGCACAAGAGAGTTAGCTTTTCTGTTGGCTACACTGCCAGACAGTTTACAATAGATTCTGCACCATTTGTATTGTTTCCTTTGTGAGTACATCCATGTCATTGTTGCGAAAGTCGTATGTGGAGAAGTCATTGAGTTTTCTTTCCTTCAACATGCCAAGACCTAGTCTGAAGGTATTTAGAAAGTGTGTACATTGGCGCAAGAAAGTAAAGTGTACTAAAAATTCGTCTGATTCATCTTCATCAGTATCTGATGTCCCAGTAGCGACTAACCTCAACACTGGTAGTGATACATTGAGTGATGCTGCTGCCACTACACCGGAAAGTGCTTCAAGAAGAAAACTAGCTGGAATTGAAGAAGAATACAAGAAAATAAATGCTGGGACTACAAAATATGAGGTAATTAACGTCTCTTTATTATCAGACGTTTTGGAGAACAATGTCTGCAGTAAACAATGTGGAAAATGTGGTGTTTCAATGAAAACAAACTTACATGTAGGACTTGCTTGTGAATTAGAGTTGATGTGCAGTTATTGCAAACACAGTGTTACTTTCTTCAATTTCTCACATGTTACTGCAGGTACAGGTAAACTGTACGATATAAACATTGGACTGGTTTATGGATTACGGTGTATAGGAAAGGGCAGGGCTGCAGGTGCCATGTTGTGTGGTGTGATGAACCTCCCTCCTCCACCTTCAAAATTTAACAAACACATAATTGCAATAGGCTCTGCTGTAGAAGATGTGGCACAGGAAAACATGAAAGATGCTGTTGAGGAAGCAGTTGTTGAAAATAATAATAGCAGAGACTTGTCCATAGCTTTTGATGAAAGGTGGCAGAAGAGAGGCCACACATCTCTGAATGGTGTAGTAACAGCTACAAGTGTGGACACTGGTAAGGTAGTTGATGTGGCAATACTTTCCAAGCATTGCAGATGCAAAGAGAAAATGAAAACTAAACATGAAGAGGAGTGCATGGCAAATTACTATGGGTCAAGTGGTGGTATGGAAGTTGCTGGTGTAAGAAGAATTTATCAACGCTCAGTAAAATGGTACAACGTTAGATACATAAATTATCTTGGAGATGGTGACTCAAAGGCTTTCAAAGAAATTGAGGAACTGAGACCCTATGGTAACGATGTGAAAATTTCCAAACTGGAGTGTGTTGGCCATGTTCAGAAAACGATGGGATCAAGACTTCGACGGCTCAAGGCTAGCATGAAAGGCAAGAAATTGAGCGATGCAAAAACTTTAGATGGGAAAAATAGACTGACAGATGCTACAATAGATCATATTCAGAAGTGCTATGGTCTAGCAATAAGAATACAGCAGATGCAGAATTAAGGAGAAGAGCAGTCTGGGCTCTGTTTTTTCATACAGCTTCAAACAATGAGAATCCCCAACATGGGCTATGTCCAAAAGGAGACGATAGTTGGTGCAAGTACAACAGAGGCAAGGTAACTAAGAAACAATACAATCACCCTCATCACCTGCCATAATGGATGAAATAAAACCAATATTCCGAGACCTCGCAGATATTAGTCTACTAAAGAAATGTCTTCATGGCTGGACTCAAAATCCAAATGAGTGTGTGAAATATGGAATAGACTACCTAAAACTGTGTTTGTGGGTATAAACACACTTCACTTTGGCGTTTATGATGCTGTTTCACCATTCAATCAGGGCAATATAACAAAGTGCAAAGTTCTGCAGAAGTTGGGGCTCTGTGTAGGACTACGAACGGCCGCAGCTATGCTTTGTTTGGACAAGGAGCGGCTCAGGTCTTCAGATAATGCCATAAAAGTATATTCAAAGATGGCTAGACAGCATAGCAGAGCCATCAAGAGGAAGCTGTTGGACGATTCTGATGATACAAGCTATGGAGCAGGCTTGTACTAAAGTAAAAACTTTGAAGCTAATTTCCCGTAACTTTAGTTTTTCTGTGTATAAGGTACATTTTCTCAGGGCCTATTAGTAGTAGAAAGATGAAATTTTCTGTAGTTGTTCCTTAAGACCCTCTAATATATCTGAATTAAAAGATATGTGGAATTATTTTGTATTAATGGACGTAAATTTTAAAATACTTGTTAAAATGTATAACTTTTTTTAACATTTACAAAAAAATAAAATATCTGAAAAACTATACATTATTTTTTCAAAATTAATAATTCAGCATAAAAGCAGAACATATCTCTGCGTTCTGTGAAAAAATCAAGAGTATTGTCGAAATAGCAAATGAGAAAATGTTCCTAACTTTTAGCTCAATTTAACATTGTAAGTATAGGGCGTTCCGTATACCCTTAATCTGCCAGGAAGTTTCAGTTTCATCTAATTTGTAGTTATGATGTGAAGCGAACTAGCAACTTATCGCACACCGAAATATTCGTGGGAACGAAATTCTTCCGTTTCTGATTTGTTGTGCCATATGTTCAACCGCTGTTCATGCTCACGGATATCAATCGCACTTATTTATTCTCCACATCACAGATAGAAGTATTATAGTTTCCTATTGTGTCTCAAAATATGCAAAATTAAGGCGCATAAAAACAAAACTAGTAAACATGCAGAAACAACAAACTGAAGCGATAAAAAGAAGCAGCCAGCCCTTATGGGCAGTGGAACAAGAACCGGTCACATTTGACCACATACACAGAATAGTCCGAAGGACACAACACAAACAGATCAAACACCTGCAGAAAGAAGACGGATCCACCACAGAAGCGCCAGCAGAGATCCTGAAGCTTGTACACGAGTATTTCAGCCAACTCTTCAAGCAAGAAGAAGCGAGAGAAGACACCCTACTCCACGACTTGCCGGCCATCCTGACAGACACAGAAAAGGCGGAGCTGGTGGCAAACACGGAAAAAGACGACGTACACAACATTGTCAAATCCAGAGCGGTTGGAAAAGCCCTAGGAATGGACGGAATTCCAACTGAATTCTACATCCAATACTAGGATATAATCGGCGACACGATCACCGAAGTCGTCAACGATATAATACAGGGAGAGAAACTGCCAGAAGACTTCACAATGGGAAACATAATACTAATCCCGAAGAAAGATGCGCCCGGAAAGTGGAAGATTACCGCCCCATCACGCTGCTAAACGCAGATTACAAAATACCTGCAAGATGCATGGCAGACAAACTAAAAACAGTCATGGCAAAAATAATAAGCCCTGCTAGACATGTGCCGTACCGGGGAGGACAATATTCGAGGCCATAGGCGAATACAGAGACTGCATCAGCATTACACCAGTAAATAAATCAGAAGCTGCGATAATATCGAGAGACTTCCATAAAGCGTTCAACCGCGTAGGCCACGATTTCCTATTCAAAACGATGGAAAAATACGGCCACGCCGAACCATTCATTAAAATCTTTAAGAGCATCCTTAGGAGTGCCACATCACAGGCGTCAGTAAATGGCCGAAATACGAAAGTCATCCAAACACAGAGATGAGTATGTAATATGGCAAGAACTATGCCCCTTACATGAAGTCATTAAAGATCACCTAACTCACGTTGAGCGAACAGTAGGGCTGAACAAAATGACTGACAAGGCACAATGCATCTTGTAGAGGGTATAGTATCGACGTATTGGAATAATTAATGTCGATTGATGATTTTAAAGTAATTCACACGACATGAAAACTTTGTGGAAACGAGTCGATTTACTGGACGCTAGTTTACCCCAGGGAAGCATTTAGAGTTGACCATGGCCGGCTGGGGAGCGGCAAAAGGAAGCGACAATAGGCAGCTTAGGGCGGCTCGAGCTCTGAGAAAGCGGTAACGCGGCGCGACCTCCAGCCGCCTTAAGATGAGTGACCGCATGGGTGGTTAACCCCGACTCCATGCTGTTGTACCGGGAAACAGACGGAGAACTTGTACGCCTGTTGATAAATGTCCGTCGTCCCATCTTCTGTGAAACATGCGACAAAGCCGCACAAAGCTATGGTGGAGCGGTCAACAGAGGTCAAAATATGCGTGTTCGTGACTATAGCAACTTCACGCTGAATTCACGGTCCGCAGAGCCTGAAGTAAATCAGGTGAAGAGCGACAGAATGAAATACACTGGCCTCCGATGGGAACGTAGGACCGAGGAATTTGAAGTACTCTCCTGGGAGTCAGAATTCCGGAAAAATTGGTGTTTGTGCAGTCGCTAATCGTGATGGGTGGCCTGAGCAGAGCTAAATAGCAGAAGTTGAGAGGAAGGGAAATTTTGTGGGAATTTGTTCACTTCCCAGAGCAGACATTGGTAAGCACTGGGAAGCGACGCATAATTAACGCGACTTGCGCTGCAATTGGCGTGAGTTTGCTGGAGGGGAAACCGAGGCGAAGAGTGGACTGTGAGAAGTCTCGGTAGAGGTCTTCCGTTCCCAGCTTGCCTAGAGTGCGGACGTGGCGTTCTTTACTCAGCTTGCCTGAGAGAGAGTGAGCATCTCTGAAGTTTAGGACTTAGCAAATGGAACGATTGAGCCAGAACGAATGGCAATAGAGAGCTAGACCTGTTCCAGAAGGCGAGGCTCATTAACGAGCAACTCCTGTCCAGAGTTTGGTTCCTAGCACAAGTGTCCTACCCGCCAAAGGAAATAGCAATGTCTGTTGAAGGTGCAATACCATGGAGGCAGAACAAGGGAAGATGGCGCTACAGTACGCTGTACGTTGTTTTGAAGCCAGTGAGCGGGGCCTTCCGCCATCTTGGATCCCCCGAAACATAAGCAGACGAGTGATTACAATTGCTTCTTTTTCGTTATTTCTGTCGTGTGCATGCGATATTTATTTTATATAGTAAATGTTACACTTTTTAGCGACAACACAGCATAAGGAACGCAACTTCAAACGTTTTTCTGCTCTTAAATGCGTATTCGATACAGTAATACGACACGAAAATATGATCAGAACGATTAGTACACCCGTAAGCGACGCAAGCCGGCATTTTTTATCAAAACACTTCACGACTACATGGAATCAAACCACCAGAGCGAATGTTTTGGCGTAGCTAACATGGCAGATCTTCATTTGGATCGGCTTCAAGTTTGTGACGTCATGACAACTCCTCTTATTTTTACCTCCATGTGCAATACATTACTTCCTCTGGCGTCGAAAAATTTTCAAAGTGCAGCGCTCCACGTGCACGCTAGGCATCCACGAAGGAGGAGTAGGCCTGGTCGACGCACTGCTAATACAACGTCTGATCAGTATTACAGAGAAGAACCCAAACCACCTCACAGCCGCCCTGATAAATAGGTGTCGACCCGCCTCAGAAGAAGCACCAGTAAACGTATCAGCAGTACCCTACAAATTAAAACACCTGAGACAATACTTTATCCACAAAGGATACCTACTAGCCACAGCAGGGGACCCAAGAACGAGGACGACCAAAAAGCTCTACGCGGAACTGAGAGGGGAAGAGAAACGGAACAAGATTGAAGCAAAGAAACCCGCGCACAACTGGAGACAAGTGTGGCTGAACCTGCACGAAAGCAAACTTAATACGAACGTCAAAGCGAAGTGGTACAAAGCAATAAACAACACTGTACCCACAAATGAAAGGTTAGCAGCAATTCACCTCAGACCATCAGGAGAATGTCAGGCCTGTAATGAAAACGATACCCTGGAACATCGCTTTCGATGCGGAGAAAAGAAACAAAGACGGGAGACATGCAAAGCGATGCTGGCACTGATAAACAGAAGTACACCAGAAAGGATAAACATCGAACTATTAACTGCACCGGACATAAAACCTTTCCCCCAACCAAAGAAACAAAGCACCACTTGGATCCTAGGTCAAACAGTGCATGCAATTATAGAACAAAACCAGGAAGATGTCTTGGAATACCTCTCGTACTCAAAACAATTAAGCCATAAGATCCAAAAGATACAAAGCAGAATTCGCCAACTTCCTGAGGATCGCCATAGAAGCGGGCTACAAAAGGGCCGTGCCAGCCCCCCCCCCCGCCTCCCCCCTGCGGTCACGACCAGCCAGACCGCCGCGGACGGAGCCCAGCCGAGGGAGGGCGGCCGCCCCCGCCCACCGCCCCCGCCCGCGCCCTCGCCCTCGCCCTCGCCCTCGCCACACCTACCAGCCACCCCAGGAAAACCGTCAAAGTGCTTCTGTGAAGTTCTCCTTCAGTGCCGAGTGCAGTGTTTGTTTTGCGTTCGGTGCTACACCAATGCCCTCGCTGGGAATAGTTAACGTGAAATCAAAAGCAAAAGCAAAAGCAAAATCACCCTTCTTACACCAAAGCAATAATAAGCAATTCTATTTCCTTGTGTTTTTTTAATACATTAGAAAATCATTGTCCACATTTATCGTTGCCAAAAAACTCATAATTAGGAACCGTCAAGTCCATTATCATGAAACAGAAAGACAAAAATTCGACAAAATTTCAATACAAACGGAAAAGGTTTTAGAAATGAAATAAACGAAGTGAACACAGTAATGCAATAAAAACAATAACTATGAAAATGGAAAACAGAAAACGAAATGTAATGAATTCTAAAATTTAACTTAAATGTACTATATATCTTTGAATATATATATATATATATATATATATATATATATATATATATATATATATATATATATATAATCTTGTGGTGCAGTTCTTCTTGTTGTCTCTGAACCTGCTAAGGAAATGGAATGCGAAGTTCCACCTTATGCAAGACACCTTTTTCCTTTTGTTTCACCCACACACGTTTCAGCACTTTTGCGTTATCGTCAGTGGGTTCTATTTTTTATTTTTAACTGTAAATTTGTTGTTAACATATTAACACTTGTGTTGTTTACAACATTACGTGAAAGTTGCATTTATAACTTAATTGGCGAACAGTGAGTGTAAGCATAAGTAACATACCTTACATGATGTTATTGTCCATTTATTTTGGTAGCTGTTCTGCTACACAATATACAACATGTCATCTGCAAACAGCAAAACGTAATTTATTTTCTGTTTCTTATGCATTTACGAACGGAAATAAGACTGTATCACGTTTTCATTCTGTAACTTACAGTTTTGAAGTTGTGGTGTGTTCTCCTGTGTTGTTGGCGAAGTAAATAGGCTTACCTCTTTGCCTGTGTTCGCGTGGCAATGCACTTTTTCCGATTACTCAAAACATACGCGGAGTTTTCGCTGCCATTACGTGTTGTTGTGGCTGTGTGGCGTTCATTTGTTTCGTAGCGTGTTCTGCTGGGTGAGGCGCGCGAGTTTGAATTGTATTTGGCTTTAGTGGTGTGTGGTTTGTGTGGGTTTGCGTGTGTGTGTGTTGAGTACTGGGGCTGAGAGAGAGGGAGAGACAGAAAGAAGGAGAGAAAGAAAAAGAGAGAGAGGGAGAGAGAGAGAGAGAGAGAGAGAGAGAGAGAGAGAGAGAGAGGATTTGTTGTGTGTGTGTTACTTGTATAATTCTTCTATTATGGCGAAGAGGGTTTTGTTGCACAGTGATGTGTATTCATTGAGTACTTTCTTTCCTTGGGCTATTGATTTTTGGATGTGGTAGTTTTCTTCTATAGTTAATTTTTGGTATAGGCTGCTGCTAGTTTTTAGGACGTGAAGGTCAGTTTCAATGTTTGTTGGGTGGTGGTTGTATGCTACCAGGTCGTCTGCAAAAGTTGAGTGTGTGCTATTGCTTTTCAGTGCCGTGAGGTGTTCATTATATCTGGTTCTGAAGGTCCTACATGTTTCGCCCTCATATACAGATTGACAGCAGTTGCAAGTAAGTTGGTAGATGCCGGACTGGGTGTATTTGTCAGTGTTGGTGGTATTACTTCCGAGTCTGCTCTGTATTGTGTTGTTGGTTCTGTATGCTATGGTGAGTCCTTGTTTCTTTAGTATATTACCCACCCTGTATGTGACTTTGTTGGTGTAAGTCATTATGTGCCGTTTGTTGCTTACTGCCTGCTGATTTGTTGTGTGATGAGTTGTGTTTGTATGTGTGTATGTTTCATGGTTATGTGCTGTTTGTTTTTGTATTTTGTGGTTTATTTTGTCTACTCTCTTTGCGTCATATCCATTCTCCTGTGCAATTTGTTTTATCGTGTTCAGTTCTTGTGTGTAGTCATGCTTGTTCATGGGTATTTTGTTCAGCCTGTGAAGTAAATATCTGAAGCTGGCTTCTTTGTGAGTTATGGGGTGATTGGATTGGTTATGAATAATGGCGCTGGTGATTGTGGGTATTCTGTAGATTGTGAATTCATGTTTGTTGTTTCTGTTGTGTATAGTGAGATCTAAGAAATTAAGTTTTTCATCTGTTTGTGTTTCAATGGTGAATTGTATTTGTGGGTGGATGGAGTTTATGTTATCATGAAGTTCTTTTATGCGAGACAGTGGTTCATCTGTTAAGCAAATTATGTCATCTACATATCTGTACCAATATATTATTTTGTACTGTTTTGGTATTACTATTTTGTCAAAGATTTGTTTTTCTATCTGATTGAGGAAAATGTCAGCTAGGAGGTCACTGATTGGGGATCACATGGGTAGTCCATCTTGTTGAGAGTAAAATCTGTTGTTGAATGTGAAGTAGTTTTGTTCTGTGATGAGCCTGAGTATGGCTAATATTTCTTGTACGTTCGTTGTGGGTATGTTTCCTTGCAGTTGGAGATTTCTTTCTATGATGTTGATGGTTTCTTCTGTTGGGATGTGTGTGTACATTGAAATTATATCAAATGAAACCAATGTTGCTGTGTTTGGTATGTTTTCATTTCTTATTTTTTCTATTAAGTCACCTGAGTTCTTTAGATTTCTGCTGTCAGTGTATTTGTATATTGTCTGTAGCAGAGTGTGTGTGTATTTGGCTAAGTGGTATGTTGGTGCTTTGGTGAAGTTTATTAATGGATCTATGGGTATTCTGGGTTTGTGAACCTTAGGCAATGATTTTAGGGTGGGGGCCTTGGGATTTTTCTGTTGTTGTTGTTGTTGTGGTCTTCAGTCCTGAGACTGGTTTGATGCAGCTCTCCATGCTACTCTATCCTGTGCAAGCTTCTTCATCTCCCAGTACCTACTGCAACCTACATCCTTCTGAATCTGCTTAGTGTATTCATCTCTTGGTCTCCCCCTATGATTTTTACCCTCCACGCTGCCCTCCAATACTAAATTGGTGATCCCTTGATGCCTCAGAACATGTCCTACCAACCGATCCCTTCTTCTAGTCAACTTGTGCCACAAACTTCTCTTCTCCCCAATCCTATTCAATACTTCATCATTAGTTATGTGATCTAACCATCTAATCTTCAGCATTCTTCTGTAGCACCACATTTCAAAAGCTTCTATTCTCTTCTTGTCCAAACTATTTACCGTCCATGTTTCACTTCCATACATGGCTAGACTCCATACAAATACTTTCAGAAATAACTTCCTGACACTTAAATCTATACTCGATGTTAACAAATTTCTCTTCTTCAGAAACGCTTTCCTTGCCATTGCCAGTCTACATTTTATATCCTCTCTACTTCGTCCATCATCAGTTATTTTGCTCCCCAAATAGCAAAACTCCATTACTACTTTAAGTGTCTCATTTCCTAATCTAATACCCTCAGCATCACCCGACTTAACTCGACTACATTCCATTATCCTCGTTTTGCTTTTCTTGATGTTCATCTTATATCCTCCCTTCAAGACACCATCCATTCCGTTCAACTGCTCTTCCAAGTCCTTTGCCGTCTCTGACAGAATTACAATGTCATCGGCGAACCTCAATGTTTTTATTTCTTCTCCATGGATTTTAATACCTACTCCAAATTTTTCTTTTGTTTCCTTTACTGCTTGCTCAATATAGAGATTGAATAATATCGGGGAGAGGCTACAACCCGGTCTTACTCCCTTCCCAACCACTGCTTCCCTTTCATGTCCCTCAACTCTTATAACTGCCATCTGGTTTCTGTACAAGTTGTAAATAGCCTTTCGCTCCCTGTATTTTACCCCTGCCACCTTTAGAATTTGAAAGAGAGTATTCCAGTCAACATTGTCAAAAGCTTTCTCTAAGTCTATAAATGCTAGAAGCGTAGGTTTGCCTTTCCTTAATCTTTCTTCTAAGATAAGTCGTAAGGTCAGTATTGCCTCACGTGTTCCAGTATTTCTACGGAATTCAAACTGATCTCCCCCGAGGTCGGCATCTACTAGTTTCTCCATTCGTCTGTAAAGAATTCGTGTTAGTACTTTGCAGCTGTGGCTTATTAAACTGATGGTTCGGTAATTTTCACGTCTGTCAACACCTGCTTTCTTTGGGATTGGAATTATTATATTCTTCTTGAAGTCTGAGGGTATTTCGCCTGTTTCGTACATCTTGCTCACCAGATGGTAGAGTTTTGTCAGGACTGGCTCTCCCAAGGCCGTCAGTAGTTCCAATGGAATTTTGTCTACTCCGGGGGCCTTGTTTCGACTCAGGTCCTTCAGTGCTCTGTCAAACTCTTCACGCAGTATCGTATCTCCCATTTCATCTTCATCTACATCCTCTTCCATTTCCATAATATTGTCCTCAAGTGCATCGCCCTTGTATAGACCCTCTATATACTCCTTCCACCTTTCTGCTTTCCCTTCTTTGCTCAGAACTGGGTTTCCATCTCAGCTCTTCATGTCCATACATGTGGTTCTCTTATCTCCAAAGGTCTCTTTAATTTTCCTGTAGGCAGTATCTTTCTTACCCCTAGTGAGATAAGCCTCTACATCCTTACATTTGTCCTCTAGCCATCCCTGCTTAGCCATCTTGCACTTCCTGTCGATCTCATTTTTGAGACGTTTGTATTCCTTTTTGCCTGCTTCATTTACTGCATTTTTATATTTTCTCCTTTCATCAATTAAATTCAATATTTCTTCTGTTACCCAAGGATTTCTACTAACCCTCTTCTTTTTACCTACTTGATCGTCTGCTGCCTTCACTACTTCAACCCTCAGAGCTACCCATTCTTCTTCTACTGTATTTCTTTCCCCCATTCCTTTCAATTGTTCCCTTATGCTCTCCCTGAAACTCTGTACAACCTCTGGTTCTTTCAGTTTATCCAGGTCCCATCTTCTTAAATTCCCACCTTTTTGCAGTTTCTTCAGTTTTAATCTACAGGTCATAACCAACAGATTGTGGTCAGAGTCCACATCTGCCCCTGGAAATGTCTTACAATTTAAAACCTGGTTCCTAAATCTCTGTCTTATCATTATATAATCTATCTGTATCATTTTTTTAATCTGCGTTTGTGAGAAAATTGTTTCTATGTTTCTCAGGGTTTTCTGTAACTTACTTTGGTATCAGTTTGTTGGGTCACTTATTAATTCGGTGATGTTGTTGCTTCGGATGAATTCTAATGTTTTGTGAATGTATTCCTGTTTGTTTATGACTACTATTGAATTACCTTTGTCAGATTTTGTGATGATGGCATTTTCTTGTGTTAATTTTTTCTGTAGTTTTCTGTAGGTTTTTTCTTCAGGAGTCAAACGGTTCAAATGGCTCTGAGCACTATGGGACTTAACTTCTGAGGTCATCAGTCCCCTAGAACTTAGAACTACTTAAACCTAACTAACCTAAGGACATCACACGCGTCCATGCCCGAGGCAGGATTCGAACCAGCGACCGTAGCGGTCGCGCGGTTCCAGACTGTAGCGCCTAGAACCTCTCGGCCACTACGGCCGGCTTAATGTTATGTTTGGGACCCTTTTCAAGTAGGCTGCTTTCTTGTTCAGATAATTTTATGTCTCTTAGAATAATCACTCTTTTGTGAAAGGTGTGTTTGTTGTATTGGTGGATGTTTGCCTGATTTATCATTTTGGTGACTTTCTTTTGTTGGATTGACTGTTTTCTGCCTATTATGGTATCTGTGTATGTTCTAACCCTGTATATTAGTTCATTAAAAAATGGTGGATATGTTACGTGATTAGCTAGTTTTATACACAATCTGTATAATTCAGTATTCAGAGTCTGTTTTTTGGAATACAAAGGCCAGATTTCTTGCTTTATCCACATCATTTCTGCCTTACGTTTTGTCTGCTGTGCTGCTGGTGACATGTTGTTTACAGTTATTGTTACATAGTCAGGTACTATTTTATAAGCCAAACATAGTTTATTGAACTTAATGTTGAGTACGGTTTTATGAAGTCTGATGGTTGTGTTCTGTTATTTGTTGAAGAGCTGCGACGGAAATACCTGGCTTAGTGTGGAAATACCTGGCTTGGTGCAGAAATAACAATCTTGTGGTGCAGTTCTTCTTGTTGTCTCTGTGCTTGCTAAGAAAATGGGATGCAAAGTTCCACCTAATGCAAGGCACCTTTTCTCTTTTGTTTCACCCATTCCATGTATCAGCACTTTCGTGCTATCGTCAGTGGGTTCTATTTTTTTATTTTTAACTGTAAACTTGTTGTTGACATATTAATATTTGTGTTGTTTACAACATTATGTGAAAGTTTCATTTATAACTTACTTGACGAACAGTCGAACAGTGGGTGTAAGCATAAGTAACATACCTTGTTGTTGTTGTTGTTGTTGCTGTCTTCAGTCCTTAGATTGGTTTGATGCAGCTCTCCAGGCTACTCTATCCTGTGCGAGCTTCTTCATTTCCCAGTACTTACTGCAACCTACATCCTTCTGAATCTGCTAAGTGTATTCATCTCTTGGTCTCCCTCTACGATTTTTACCCTTCACGATGCCCTCCAATGCTAAATTTGTGATCCCTTGATGCCTCAGAACATGTCCTACCAACCGGTCCCTTCTTCTAGTCAAGTTGTGCCACAAACTCCTCTTTTCCCCTATTCTACTCAATACCTCCTCATTAGTTATGTGATCTAACCATCTAATCTTCAGCATTCTTCTGTAGCACCACATTTCGAAAGCTTCTATTCTATTCTTGTCCAAACTATTTATCGTCCATGTTTCACATCACTTCCATATGTGGCTATACTCCACACAAATACTTTCAGAAACGACTTCCTGACACTTAAATCTATACTCGATGTTAACAAATTTCGCTTCTTCACAAACGCTTTCCTTGCCATTGCCAGTCTACATTTTATATCCTCTGTACTTCGACCATCATCAGTTATTTTGCTCCCCAAATAGCAAAACTTTTTTACTACTTTAAGTGTCTCATTTCCTAATCTAATTCCCTCAGCATCACCCGAATTAATTCCCCTACATTCCATTATCCTCGTTTTGCTTTTGTTGATGTTCATCTTATATCCTCCTTTCAACACACTGTCCATTCCGTTCAACTGCTCTTCCAAGTCCTTTGCTGTCTCTCACAGAATTACAATGTCATGGGCGAACCTCAACATTTTTATTTCTTCTCCATGGATTTTAATAACTACTCCGAATTTTTCTTTTGTTTCCTTTACTGCTTGCTCAATATACAGATTGAACAACATCGGGGAGAGGCTACAACCCTGCCTCGCTACCTTCCCAACCACTGCTTCCCTTTCATGTCCCTCGACTCTTATAACTGCCATCTGTTTTCTGTACAAATTGTAAATAGCCTTTCACTCCTTGTATTTTACCCCTGCCACCTTCAGAATTTGAAAGAGAGTATTCCAGTCAACATTGTCAAAAGCTATGCTAGAGACGTAGGTTTGCCTTTTCTTAATATAGCTTCTAAAATAAGTCGTGGGGACAGTATTGCCTCACGTGTTCCCATATTTCTACGGAATCCAAACTGATCTTTCCCGAGGTCGGCTTCTACCAGTTTTTCCATTCGTCTGTGAAGAATCCGCGTTAGTATTTTGCAGCCGTGACTTATTCAACTAATAGTAATTTTCACATCTGTCAACGCCTGCTTTCTTTCCGATTGGAATTATTATTTTGTTCTTGAAGTCTGAGGGTATTTCGTCTGTCTCATACATTTTGCTAACCAGATGGTAGAGTTTTGTCAGGACTGGCTCTCCCAAGGGTGTCAGTAGCTCTAATGGAATGCTGTCTACTCCTGGGGCCTTGTTTCGACTTAGGTCTTTCAGTGCTCTATCAAGCTCTTCACGCAGTATCATATCTCCTATTTCATCTTCATCTACATTCTCTTTCACTTCTATAATATTGTCCTCAAGAACATCGCCCTTGTATAGACCCTCTAGATACTCCTTTCTGCTTTCTCTTCTTTGCTTAGAACTCCTTCTTTGCTTAGAACTGGGTTTCCATCTGAGCTCTTGATAGTCATATAAGTGGTTCTCTTTTCTCCAAAGGTCTCTCTAATTATCCTGTAAGCAGTATCTATCTTACCCCTAGTGAGATAAGCCTCTACATCCTTACATTTGTCCTCTAGCCATCCCTGCTCAGCCATTTTGCACTTCCTGTCGATCTCATTTTTGAGACGTTTTTATTCCTTTTTGCCTGCTTCATTTACTGCATTTTTATATTTTCTCCTTTCATCAATTGTTCGCAGCTCGTGGTCGTGCGGTAGCGTTCTCGGTTCCCACGCCCGGGTTCCCGGGTTCGATTCCCGGCTGGGTTAGGGATTTTCTCTGCCTCGTGATGACTGGGTGTTGTGTGATGTCCTTAGGTTAGTTAGGTTTAAGTAGTTCTAAGTTCTAGGGGACTGATGACCATAGATGTTAAGTCCCATAGTGCTCAGAGCCATTTGAACCATTTTTTTATGCGACAGCAAATAAGCAAAAATTTTACGGATACAATGCATAATTTCTTTTTATATTAGTATACTATGTATGATAAAGGGAGGAAAAGCAGAATTTTAACATTAAAACAACTACACTCAGCAGTTACATTAATGCGACCAGGTGTCCAAAGCCCGGGTAATCAGCTTTGCAGCGCGAACCGCTGCGAGACATACAGTGAGAGAGTCAGTGACGCTCTGGAGGGTACGACAGGGCTGAGAAGCCTCGCCAAGCCCATGCTGTGGCCAGGTTGAGGATCCACGGCGCGTACGGCCCGATCGAGGTGGTCCCACAGATTGTCGACTGGGTTTAAATCCGACGAGTTTGGTGGCCAGGGCAGTGCGGTTAACTCATCCTGGTGGTCTCTGAACCACGCACGTGCACTGTGAACTGTGAGACTCGTTACATTGTCCTGCTGGTAGATGCCATCGCGTCGACGAGAAACAAACCGCACGTAGGAGCGACATGCCCCCGAAGACATAGGCATACCTGTACTGATGCATTATGCCTTCCAGAAGACGAGATCATTCAGAGAATGCCACACAAACATTGCCCAGATCGTGACGCTCCCTCCGCCAGCCTGTACCCTCCCGACAGTTGTTGCAGGGTGTTTGCTTTCAAATGTCTCACTCCGAACACGCCAACGGCCATCTGTTCGATACAGCATAAAAAGTGATTCTTCTGCAAAGACCGCCTGTCGCCAATCAGCCGACGTCCAGTGCGGTACTGGAGTGCAAATTCCAGTCTTCGTCGCCGATAAAGACCTGTCAGCGTGGGCGCACCAACGAGGCGCCTGATGTAGAGGCCCATATGCAACAATGTTAATTTGTAAATGAAAGCTTATTACGTTACAAAGAAAGGAGGCTCGGGTTCGGTTCCCGGTACCGGACTTATCTTTATATTATAGCGCACTGTCACAACACGTTACGCAAACAGAACTCTTTTCTTGAATAATTTCGTCACAGAGTTTTGCCGCGCTGTGCAAACTGCGTGAAGAAAGAAGAAAGCTGCCAGGAGGAAAAGGGACTGTAAACTAAACACAACTCATCTCGAGGACGATAAATGAAGACTCCAAATGGCGGAAATGATTAGTGAATGCAGACAGAGACGAGGCGAGTGCAACTCAACCACTGACTGGTAGGTGGAACACAACATCTACATCTATATCCATACTCCGCAAGCCACCTGACGGTGTGTGGCGGAGGGTACCTGGAGTACCTCTATCGGTTCTCCCTTCTATTCGTCTCGTATTGTTCGTGGAAAGAAGGATTGTCGGTATGCCTCTGTGTGGGCTCTAATCTCTCTGATTTTTTATCCTCACGGTCTCCTCGCGAGATATACGTAGGAGGGAGCAACATATTGCTTGACTCTTCGGTGAAGGCGTGTTCTCGAAACTTCAAGAAAAGCCCGTACAAACCACAAATACGGAGGGAACTTGTAACGTACAGTGCTGAGAAGGCCCTCTGGAGACGAAGCACGGCAGACTTCTGCACAAGACGCCTACGAGACGCAACGGACACGCCTGCGGACGACGAACTGCTTCTGCCGTGGATTAAAGAACTCAAAGCACGAATAGAGAGCAGATGAAAGGTGTCATCGCCTGTAAACGGCGACACAGAAGATGAACCTGCGACGCTGCATATCTCATATATGACCCTACACGCATTAAATTACTGAGTACAACTACAGCAGTGTATAAACTGTGTGCCTCCCATTGTGGATTTTTACCTGTTACGCGGAAGTGTCACATAAAAGTCTTAAGGACGTTACAAATTCAGGTATAATAACGGCTCCTTCAGTGACGTCACAGCCACTAAAGTCACCTAGAGTGAGAGATATATTAGAATCTTTAAACTTTTGAAGCAACCTCTGGGACCTTTCGGTAATATGAAAAACACGAAACAAGATAAATTGGGTGCAACATTACAATACAGCACTACAAACTACTTCGAAACACGAAGTACAAATAAAACCTCAGCCAATTATTAGTAACAATGTCAAGTTACTAATTTACGGTAGTGAAATGTGGAAAGCCATAGAAAAATTTTGAGCATTTTCTATTATTACGTATTTATTTAAGAAAGACAAGTTTAGTATAGTTCAGATGGTAAATTAAGAGTCGACTGATTGCGAAAGAGTATTAAATATAATATGGTCTCTCTTTTTTCATGGCGGATGTGTGAATGTCCTCATTTTTGCATGAGAATGCTGAAATGTTATGGATAAAAACATAATTTTGCGACAGAAGTGCTCCTACGTTTGTTTTCCATGAACAGGAAAATGTTTTCTGTAAAAGATGACACACGTAAGAAAGCATTTTTCACAGCCCTATGACGTTCCAAAATACAAGAAGAGTTATATTTTTAATCTTCATCTTGTTGCCTGTGATTCAAATCCGTGAATGTCCATTTTAACTGATGACGAAAAACTGAAAAAGTAGCCACAAATAGTTTGTCACCTTCATTTGTTTTCCTTTTTTTATCGATCAAAGACGTTTCAGAGGTATGTTCCATCCAAAAATATTTTTTGAGTTCGGCTGGTTCAGTTTCCATCGCCATAATTTGCAGTCGCACTAAATGTACGGAGGTATCTTCCATACAGAAAAACAAATAGCTCAGTAACCGGAAGTTAATTAAGCTGAACTCTAAACTGGGCTTGAACACCACCGGCGGGGACAGCACATGTTCAGAAACCAGTGGTAATGCATTAAAATTAAGAGAAAGTGAAAAATAATCAATCATCTTGCCCTGTTTACCATTTTCATTATTAGTAAAATTAAAGTTTAAGGTCCCATCACTGTCTAGCTTTCTGGAGTCGGACCACAAGCTAAGCTTGGAGATGAAAGGTACTACTGGACCGCTCACCTGCAGTGACTGGAGTATATCGCGAATATCTGACTCGGCTGATAAACCGAAAACTTTTTTTAATTTCTTTATTTTAATATGAGGCAAGTGTCCTATTTAGGACGTCAGCTCGAGACCTTACCGATCTTAATTCAGCGAAGCGCCACCAGTAGGTGCACTGAGCGTGCTTCTGCGACGGGTCGCGATTTATACCAAACTCATAAAGGAGACTCAATGCTGTAAACTGGAGAGACTGTGCACAACGACCGAGCGAGGTGGCGCAGTGGTTAGGACACTGGACTCGCATTCGGGAGGACGACGCTTCAGTCCCACGTCCAGCCATCCTGATTGACGTTTTCCGTGATTTCCCTACATCACTTCAGGCAAATGCCGGGATGGTTCCTTTGAAAGGGCACGGCCGATTTCCTTCCCCATCCTTCCCTAATCCGAGCTTGTGCTCCGTCTCTAATGACCTCGTTGTCGACGGGACGTTAAACACTAATTTCGTCCTCCTCCTTTGTGCACAACGTCACAGAACAGTCGTGAGCAAGCTCCCCGACATCTTAGCGGAGCCGCTAACGTTACGTGACGGATCCAGCTTTCGAGGACTTACCGGACTCACATCTTACCCGAAACTATTCTATGACAGTTCCTTGATAAAGGGAAGCGATCTGGCCGGCCGGAGTGGCCGAGCGGTTAAAGGCGCTACAGTCTGGAACCGCACGACCGCTACGGTCGCAGGTTCGAATCCTGCCTCGGGCATGGATGTGTGTGATGTCCTTAGGTTAGTTAGGTTTAAGTAGTTCTAAGTTCTAGGGGACTTATGACCACAGCAGTTGAGTCCCATAGTGCTCAGAGCCATTTGAACCATTTTGGAAACGATCTGGTGAGTTTTTAACCTGGTGCATGTACGCGTCATTGGTGACTTCTTCCTTTTCATATGCGATAATGCTCAACCACAATGGGCACAACAAACATGAACTGCAAGCAAGAGTATCACTCGGATGTCGTAGCTAGAAATATCTAAAAACTTCAGTCTTGACGAACATTTCTCAGATTAATGTGAAGTACTGTTTTGTGTGTGTGTGCGTGTGTGTGTGTGTGTGTGTGTGTGTGTGTGTGTGTGTGTGAGGTTTAGACGCGCCCAATGATGAGATTATCAGTGCCAATACGAAAATTATTCGAAATGAATCTGGTTGAACGTAGAAAATGCAATAAAAGAAGTAAGAAAGCCATTGAGATGACATTGCATTCATTCTCCCTCAATCTCACCCGCAAAAATTACACTAGTTTACACAGTGTAAGATAGCGTTAAAATACACACGTGTATTAAAACTGTGAATTAAAACACAAGTAAGAAACGACGAGAAGCAAAGCAAATATTGATGTGGCCGGCCGATCACGTAGGAAAAAACATGAACGAGCCCGCCACCCTGACAACACCTTAAAAACCTCGCCCTAAAATTTTAGTGTACCAGTGGGACATTTCACAAATTATGACAACGACAGTGTATTGCGGAAGTGCATATGAGATTAGGGGTTACACGAATTTCTATACACTGAGAACTCGTAATTAGACGCACACATGGGTAAAGCCTGTCTGGCGATGACCCTTACTAAGTCAGAGTAACAAAAGAGGTTGAAATATGTAAGGCCTTCAGAGAGCACGTTACAGAGATCGACCCACGCTATGACCGCTGTGGGAAGAGAGTGGCTCACTGTTAGAAGGGAGGACATTTCCCGAGTTTCCTGAGGTGACAGTTCTGCTGCGGTACGGCTAACAGGTGGATACGAGTGAGATTTAAATGGCGCACTAACCAGAAACGTACTCCTGCACTGGAGTATGCAGGCAGAACGTCTAAATTTCACACAGATTCACCGTCAATTTCCCACGGTATATGGACGAAACGCAATGTCTTATCCAGCCGTAGTGAAACGCTGACAAAATATACATCGAGGCCGCACAGACGAGGGTGACGCTAATTGAGAATTCCACATCTCGGACGACGCGATTTCCATCTTTTCGACAAGCTGAAGGAACCTGGAGGGAAAGACATTTTCCAACGATGAGGATGTGCGCACAGTGTTTCCCGGAAGGCTCCGTGACTAAGCAGCGAATTTCCATCGTCGAGGGACTGATGTCCCAGTAGTGTGGGCCCTCTAATCACGTAACGATCATCATCATCTACTGAGCGACTGCCGGAACGCTTCAACCGTTGTGTGACTATGCTGAAAAGCAATGTCATGGATCTGTTCACTCTACAGTGTAGTGCAGCGCTCAGTAAAAGTTACTTATTTTTTCACGTCCCTCTTTAGAATTTGTGTTGTACATCTGCAGCAAGGAGTAATCAATCTGGTGCTAGTGTTTTGAGTGCCTTGGACGGTCAAGAACTCAGATATATGTTGATGTCTTACCTTTCGCTGGTGTCACTTCTTCGCGCTCCTCCTCCACTTCGCGGCCTTCTTCAGTTGTTGGTGACTGGGACACACACATCCGTGATGTTCCCCAACCATCACGACTCATATTGAGCAACAGCCTGGCTCATTGAACGGACTCCTGTATTGTTAGGAACTGCGTCACTTCCCGATGCGTCATTTACTCAGAGGACCTGCAAAAACACACACAGCAAGTTTAAGGAAACTATCCAGCAATAATATCACGTCGTCACTGACTACAGGTACCTGCGGTAATTCCCAAGGACCGCGAGGAAGAAGAAAACGAAGGAAAGAAAGAAAAAAACAACAAACCCAAAAGAAAAATGGAGAAGTCAGTAAAATCTATCGATCAGTTGAACTCTTACGATACGTTAAAATAATAAAAGGTGCTCTTTACTTAAATCATATACAGGGTGGTCCATTGATCGTGACCGGGCCAAATATCTCACGAAATATGCATCAAACGAAAAAACTACACAGAACGAAACTTCTCAAGCTTGAAGGGGGCCCGCTGGTGGCGCTACCATAGGTCAAACGGATATCAACTGCGTTTTTTTAAATAGGAACCCCCAATTTTTTATTACATATTCGTGTAGTATGTACAAAATCTGAATGTTTTAGTTGGACCACTTTTTTCGCATTGCGATAGATGGCAACGAACAGTTGGTAACAGGAAGCTTATTTAAATTAAAATACAGAACGTAGGTACGTTTGAACATTTTATTTCGGTTGTTCCAATGTGATACATGTACTTTTGTGAATTTATCATTTCTGAGAACGCATGCTGTTACAGCTTCATTACCTGTAAACACCACATTACTGCAGTAAATGCTCAAAATGATGTCCGTCAACCTCAATGCATTTCGCTATACGTGTAACGATATTCCTCTCAACAGCGAGTAGTTCGCCTTCCATAATGTTCGCACATGACGCATGTTCTCAGGAGTTGTGGGATCACGATAGCCAATATCCTTCAACATTCCCCACAGAAAGAAATCCGTGGACGTCAGATCCGGTGAGCGTGCGGGCCATGGTATGGTGCTTCGACGACCAGTCCACCGGTCATGAAATATGCTATTCAATACCGCTTCAATCGCACGCGAGCTATGTGCCGGACATCCATCATGTTGGAAGTACATCGCCATTCTGTCACGCAGTGAAACATCTTGTAGTGACATCGGTAGAACATTACGTACGAAAAACAGCATACAATGCACCATTTAGACTGCCATCGATAAAATGGGGGCCAATTATCCTTCCTCCCATAATGCTTCACCATACATTAAAAATCGCTCATGTTCCACTTGTGGCAGCCATCGTGGATTTTCCGTTGCCCAATAGTGCATATCATGCCGGTTTACGTTACAGCTGTTGGTGAATGATGCTTCGTCGCTAAATACAACGCGTCCAAAAAATCTGTCATCGTCCCCTAATTTCTCTTGTGCTCAGCGGCAGAACTGTACACGACGTTCAAAGTCGACGCCATGCAATTCCTGGTGCATAGAAATATGGTACGGGTGCAATCGATGTTGATGTAGCATTCTCAACACCGGTTTTTGAGATTCCCGATTCTCGCGCAATTTGTCTGTTACTGATGTGCGGATTAGCCGCGACAGCAGCTAAAACACCTACTTGGGCATCATCATTTGTTGCAGGTGCTGGTTGACGTTTCACATGTGGCTGAACACTTCCTGTTTCCTTAAATAACGTAACTATCCGGCGAACGGTCCGGACACTTGGATGATGTCGTCCAGGATAACGAGCAGTATACATAGCACACGCCCGTTGTGCATTTTGATCACAATATGTGATACGTCAACACGATATTGACCTTTGCCGCAATTGGTAAGCGGTCCATTTTAACACGGGTAATGTATCACGAAGCAAATACCGTCCGAACTGGAGGAATGTTACGTGATACCACGTACTTATACGTTTGTGACTATTACAGCGTCATCTCACAAAGCGATAAAAATGGTCCAACTAAAACATTCATATTTCTTTACGTACTACACAAATATGTAATAAAAATTGGGCGTTCCTATTTTAAAAAAATACAGTTGATATTCGTTTGACCTATGGCAGCGCCATCTAGCGGGCCAACCATGGCGCCATCTGGTTTCCCCCTTCAAGCTTGAGAAGTTTCGTTCTTTGTAGTTTTTTCGTTTGACGCTTATTTCGTGAGATATTTGGCCCGGTCACTATCAATGGACCACCCTGTATACACACGGTAGCCAGAAATAGTCAGAAAAGTTTGTAAGGGCATTGCAGGGAGGCTGTGCTGAGAGATAACTGTTAAGAAAAAAAATCGATCGTTGCGCCGTTTCCGAGTTAATTAGTACTGAAGTCGGCAGTCAGGCCGTCGAGCACGCATATTCAAGCAACCTGCCACAGACAGTGGCGCCAAACTTGCTCTCCGTTTGGTTCCAACAAAATCAACAAATATGGCCTTTCCTCACCTGTCTTAAATTTTTCACAACTGAAATGATACATATACAGATATTTAACATATAGAAAAGAAATTCGTGGTTATAAGCTGATTAAATTTAAAACATTTACAAAGCAGAGAAGGTCAAGTGGTAACTCATGGTCCCTCAGATGTCTCTGCATTACCACATTTTAGCATGTGCGAGTGTTTGTTTTTGCCAGTTAACATGGAAACGGCCCATCATTTTGCTTTTTGTTTCTTAAGAACTGATTCTCAGTACAACCTCCTCTCTAACACTCTTACAGGCTGTTCTTAATGTTTCTGAACACCCCATATATAAGTAGTGGGACAAGCTTCGTTCTAGCACATTTTTTTTAGTGCAGGTGGCTCTACATCAGGGGAAGGTATGCACTCAGGGGCAAACCTATTGCTCGCCTTTGATTGACAGGTCCTTAATCTATTGTTCTGTAAAAGAATCCTTCCTTTTGACTGACAAATCCTTAACCTATTGTTCCCACACCCCCTCTCCCCACTCACCCTTCTGGAAACCTCCAACCCACCACCTGCTTCTCACTGATATAGGTACAATGTCAGGTCTGATTTATTCGAATAGCCCCTCTCGCTCTTATCAATTTGATTGACTACTTAATTAAATTGATCAATTAATTAACTCCTCCCCTTTAGAAAATCCGCCCCCCCACACACACCTGCTCCCTTCCTTCTCTCCCTCGCCTCCTCTACCTGGAAATAGGTGGCTCTGCAGTGGAGAGGAAGGTTCTCACAAAGGGAAATGCAAGAGTACTTTGTTTATTTATAAAAAATTCACTTCACGGGGGTTGGATTTCTGCTGCTCATCATTCTCTGCTGTTTAGAGAGATGTAGATCTTACAGGAAGTAATTACATCGATCTCTTTTCTTTCTTTTATTTTGATTGTGCAAGAATTTCGATCACGAAACACCTATACACTTAATTACACTGGCAAATCTTTCAATCGAGAAGCACACACTGTCCACCATCCTCTGTCCACTGGACCACACGGAACGCTAATGCACTTGCTGACAGGAGTCAGGATGCACTGACAGCCCCCATGAATTGAAGATGCGGCTGTCAGTTGCCAAACCACATGCAGGTATCAGTTCGGGTCCCGTGAGAACAATGAGGTGGCATCCCTTTCATAGACGACACCCAAGAAACTTCTTTTGAAATTCGTGCGTACCTAGACACCGTTGCTAGCGTGATGACACACGTCCTTTATACCTGGGGTCCAGCAAAATGTTTGCTTAACAGATCACCCTCAGTGAGCTGTTCCGAAGTGCAGATGTGACGATGCCATGATCCACTTCTGGGCAGACGAATACAGGGGTGCGAGCTATTGCTCTCAGTCCGATGCTGATGGCAGCCAGCTGGTGAAAGTCGCGTCTGTTTTCGGGTATACAGTTAGATTTCTTTGAGTGTTATTCTGACGTCACATGTCTATGTAAATAAGAGCCAATCCACCCTCTGGGCCTTGCACGTACGTGTTTACCACTGCTTGTGCAATACCTCTGTTCCTGTGGATACTGATGTCACAGGTCATGCTATAGAAATCTGTTCCAGTGCTTAACAGAAAAACATCGACTGCTTTCTCTCTCGTGATCCTAACAGGACAGCCCATTCATTACCTATCAGTCCCTCCTCGAAATTGGTAAAGTGCCACATGAATAGTTAACTGTCGCTTTTGTCGTAGCTTTCGTGATGTCTCAGCTTGTCTGGATCGAAATTCTTGTCCTAACAGGATCTGTTTACAGAAATAGCCCAGAATAAATTCAACTACGTTCTTCGTCGCGATTCTAACAGGGCAGTCCATCCATTACGTATCAGTCCCTTCTAGGAATTGGTAAACTGTCACAGACATAGTTAACGGTCACTTTTGGTGTAGCCTTCGTGACGTCTCAGCAGGTCTGAATAGAAATTCATGTCCTAACACGAGCTGTTAACGAAAATAGCCCAGAATAACACCGATTGCATTCTTCCTCATGGACCTAACCAGGCATCATGGAGTCCCTCCCTGGAACTCGTAATATCCTATTTTCAACACACGTCTCAGAAATGGTAAATTTCTCGCCGCTAAAAGCCCTCACCACGTCTGTGCATTCTCGTGAGAACACCGTTAATCATAAAAGCATTCTTGTTGTTTGGAAAGAAAGCACTGTCTAAGCACAAACAGGAAAATTGGAACAATTACACCAACAGAATTCGAAGCACTGTCCTACAGAAGAGAAAAATGGCTGGAATTTTCGGTGTCCTACAGCTACTGGTCTGGAGATGTCCTAATGACACAGTAGCAGATGAGTGACAGCATCCCCACCAGAGATGGATGGTCTGCTTCAACTTTTCTATGAACACATGCTTTCCCACAACTTTCCATATATACCTAGCCTCCATCTTATTCGAATTAGTTTGTAGAGGCTCCTAAGCCCCAGCACAAAGGACATATTGTGAATGAATGGAGCATTATGATTAGCTCTTAATGAATTTACCTGCCAAATTACTGATGCTGCCAGTGTGGAAGCACTGTCCACCTTTTGTTTCTTACTGCAGAGGAGACTTGCAGTAGTGAAACTATTTTGTACAGATCGCCATATTACTCTGACAATTAAACCCTGAAAATTGGCCTACAGATTGTCAAGTATGTAAAGACTCTTACTCAATTACACTGCTCTGCCCCTGAGGATGGAAGCTTAAATATTAGAGTGTGAAACCGATCTCCAACCCGACAATATATCACCGCCAACTGTGTCAATGTAGTAAACATACAATTCGTACCCTGCATCATACAAAATCGCCCCTTTTGCATCATGCATATAGCCATCGATCGCCAGACACTCGTACATACACCACCACGAAGACAGACAGCACAAGCACATGTACTTTAGATATAGTCCTCGCTGCACTAGATATTTCCTGCAAGGTCGGGTGGTCATCAACTCCCAACGCGTGACCAGAGTGCCCTCAGTGGACCAAAGTCACTCTCAGAACTGTTCTAGAAATTCCAACTCGGCCCCCCTCAGCACAAAGGCTTTACTGTTTCTGGCCCTGACCTGCTTGCTTTCTTGCACACCCATTTCCAGAGTCTAGGATTACAAGAACATATGCAAGTTCAGATGCCATTTTCACAAGACACTCGTACGTATACTGCGAAGACTGTTGTACAAAGGCTGGGTTGGTTCACCTTGGCTCAAAGTCGTCACCATTTCTGGTCATGACCTGCTTGTTTGCTTGCTTGCCAGTCTCCAGACTCTGGCATTACAAGAACACATGTATTTGCACATGGTTTGCCTGAATATTACACCATTTACGCCATACTTCTCGATACCAAGTGCAGAGCAATATCGCTTGCATAGCAGTAGTATCGCTCGCATACTATAATTCCGGTGATATACAATGGAAATTATTTCTCTAGAAACCCGAAACTTTAGCGAGGTGTAGCGTGCTGTAAACCACTCAGTAGCTAGTAACTTATCCCGTCTCCACAAGCCTTTACGTGAGCACTCGGAAAAAAAAGAGGAAACTGATATTTCCACTCGCGAATACTGATGTCAGTAATGTAACACATTCAAATTCATTCTTATAATTTACAAAGTTAACCAAGGTGTTTCTGATGTCTAGACAACCAGCAAACGTGTCCTCCACATATCTTTAACCTGATAGATGCACACACCACAATCGATGTTCCCTCAACTACATAAAGGCGCGAAATGTGCAGAGGCGGTCAACCGGACGATTTACATGGGATGGAATAAGGGTCCAGCGCAAACACACAACCATATTGGATCTTCTCAAATTTCCAAGCAATCACGAAAGCTGTCCAACACATACTAAGTATTAGTTCGCTTTTCGGCCGTCTAGAGGACGACACGGTTGATTCAGCTACATTCCTGCACCCCAACAGATCTCTCCATTCAGACAGCTACTACCATTAGCTGGAAATGTGAATCATTCCTGCCACAGGTCACCAGCACTGCACACCAAGCACGCATAGGCAGAATCATCCTAGAAAACCAGCCACATATATATTTTATCACTGTACTTACAATTAAATATTACGATCGTGGTTTCAATTGGACGACAATCGATGATGAGCAAAGTATCGGAAATACCCCCTACTGATGGCTGTGGCTCTGCAAGCAGACATATCTGCACCATCCTTACGACTTCCCTTTGCTGTCACAGTATTCAATTCCAAATCCAGACCTTCCCTACGACTGGACATTTCCTTTGCACATATCTGAACACATACACACACACATACACACACACACACACACACACACACACACACACACACACACACACACACACACAGAGACACTCTTTATAAGCCTGATGCTTGAGGTGAACCTATCACGCATCCCCTACTACTAAATTTAGTACTTGCTCACTAACTGAATGCCAATGATAGGAAATAACACGGAGAGAAAATCAGCGATGGGAGAACATGTCTCAAGTTTTTATTGCGAGTGGTACCACTACGTCTTAGAAGGAGGGATGTAATCCTCTTACAAACTGCTATACATGTTTAAAAAAGACACAATTGCAACAACCATATTGAATTTGTAAATCAACATATGGCTTTACCTCCGAATGAATTGGTTGTTCCACACAAATACCGTGTTACTGAATACAGACGGTGATCGCCGGAGTGTCTATTATCAGACCAAAAGTGTGATTACACGTCGCCGACGGTGCAACTTTGTAATAAAATCACCGAATTTAAAAAGTGATTTGGCTAAGGAACATGGTATGAAACTGGTAGTTGCAACTCCCTCATGCGACCACTAGATGTTTCTCCAGTATTTGTAACTTATTCTGTCTCTGTATCATTTCAGAGGTTCCGCAATATATCCACTGGATTATAGGCGAAGGTTGATTGAGAAAGATCACAAACAGTAGATGGTGTGCTCATTGAGGTCGTAAGGAATGTACACAGGCTTCTCAGATCTGTAGTGTTACGCTATCTGGTAGAAATACTGTCTAGGATTTGGAATCAAGTCCTTCCATTCAACCACATACGTGTGTTTCGTCCTGAAAGTCTCCTCTGCAGAAAGAAAAAGAAGGCGGAAAGTGCTTCCACACTGGCAACACCAGTAATTTGGCGGGTAAATTCAGTAAGAGCTAGTCATAATGCTCCATTCATTTTATCAAGATGGCCTTTGTGCTGGGGCTTAGGAGACTCCACAAACTGATTCGAACAAGATGGAGGCTAGGTATCTATGGAAAGTTCTGAGAAAGCATGTGTTCAAAGACAAGTTGAAGCAGACCATCCATCTCTGGTGGGGATGCCGTCACTCATCTGCTACTGTGGCATTAGGACATCTCCAGACCAGTAGCTGTAGGACACCGAAAATTCCAGCCATTTTTCTCTTCTGTAGGACAGTGCTTCGAATTCTGTTAGTGTAATTGTTCCAATTTTCCCGTTTGTGCTTAGACACCGCCTTCTTTCCAAACAACACGAATGCTTTTACGATTAACGGTGTTCTCACAAGCATGCTCAGACGTGGTGAGAGCTTTTAGCGGTGAGAAGTTTACCATTTCTGAGAAGTATGTTGAAAGCAGGATATTACGATTTCCAGGGAGGTAACACGTGATGCCTCGTTAGAACCATCAGGAAGAATGCAATCTCTGTTATTCTGGGCTATTTTCGTTAACAGGTCGTGTCAGAACAAGAATTCCTTTCAGATTAGCTGAGACGTCACGGAAGCTCCTGCAAAAGCGACGGTTAGCTATTTCTGCAGCACTTCACCAATTTCTAGAAGAGACTCGTAAGCAATGGATGGGGTACGCCATTAGAGTCGTGAGGGAGAAAGCAGTAAGTGTTATTCTGGGCTATTTTTTTAACAGGTCCTGTTAGTAGAAGAATTTCCATTCACACAATCTGAGATGTCATGAAAGTTAGAACAAAAGCGACAGTTAACTATTTCTGTAACACTTTAACACTTTTACCAATTCCGAGAAGGGACTGGTAACTAATGGGCGGGCTGTCCCGTAAGGATCACGAGAGACAAAAGCAGTCGATGTTATTCTGGGAAGCACTGGAACCGACTTCTTTAGTGCGACCTGTGACATCAGTATCCACAGGTAGAGAGATATTGCATCACCAACTGTAAACAAATGTGTGCGGCCCAGAGGGTTGATTGGCTTGTATTTACACAGACGTGATGTCAGTGTAACACTCGAAGAACTCTAACTGTATACCCAAAAATAGTCGTGTCTTACACCTGCTGGCTGCCATCAGCAGCGGCCTGGGAGCAATAGCTCGCACCCCTGTATTTGTCTGTCCAGTGGTTGCTCGCGGCATCGGAGTGTCTGCGCATTGGAACGGTCTGATGAGGGTGATCCGTTATCTGAACATTT
Source organism: Schistocerca americana (assembly GCF_021461395.2). Lineage (NCBI taxonomy): Eukaryota > Metazoa > Arthropoda > Insecta > Orthoptera > Acrididae > Schistocerca > Schistocerca americana. The sequence goes on from NC_060127.1 coordinate 204,336,849, forward strand.
CACTGGACCCCGGGTACAAAGTACATGTGTCATCACACCACCAACGGTCTCTAAGTATACACATGTTTCGATAGGAATTTCTCAGGTGTCATGTATGAAAGGGATGCCGCCGCTTCATGCTCACCAGACCCGAACTGATACCTGCACGTGTTTCGGCAGCTGATGTCCGCGTCTTCATGCGCAATGGCCACCGCTGTGTTCTGACTCCTCGCAGTATGTGCAGTGGCTTTCCGTGAAGTTCAGTGGACAAGGGACAGAAGGTGGTGCGCATTTCTTGATCGAATGTTTTTCCAGTGAAATTACGTGACAGGTGTTTCATGATGGAAACCCTTGTCCGATCGGAATAAAAAAAAGAAAAGTGATACATTTAATTACTTTTTATGAGACCTATATCTCTCCAAACAGCAGATGAGCAACAGGAATCCAACCCCCACAAAGTGAATGTCTTATAAATAAACAATATACCCTTGAAGTTTTCTTTGTGAGAGCCTTCCTCTTTAGTGCAGAGCCACCAATTTCCAGGTAGAGGATGGGAGAGGGAGAGGGAAGGGGGGCGGGTGTGGGGGGCGGAGTTACTACAGAGGAGGGGTTAATTAACTGATCAATTTAATTATGTACTCAATCACTTTAATAAGAGTGAGAGGGGGCTAATCGAATAACTCAGACCTGACAGTGTACCAGTAGCAGTAAAGAGGAGGGGTTGGGTTGGAGGTTTCCTGAGGGGTGGGGGGAGGGGGGGGGGGAACAATAGGTTAATGACCTGTCAATCAAAAGGAAGGATCCTTTTAGCAGAACAATAGGTTAACTACCTGTCAATCAAAGGAGAACAATAGGTTAGCGCCTGAATGCATACCTGCCCCTGATGTGGGCAACCCGCACTAGCGAAAATGTGCCAGAATGAAGCTTGTCCCACTACTTAAATATTCGCTCCACATGACAAAGACAACACACAACTTTAGCTTATGATAACTAATACATCATAAAATAAAATAAATACATGGGTCATAATGAACCAAATAACATATGAGAAAAAAATAATAAGGAAATAGCAAAATACAATACACACTCTGCTAGGAGATACCGCATCTGAACTGAAAAGCACATAACATCATCGAATTACAGGAATTATTTTAAAAAATAAACGTTTATTACTGAGTTACAATATAGAGTAAACAAAAAGGCACAGTCAGATAATACATTGCAGATTACTCAGCCACTGGAGTGCCTCTCCGGAGACATTGTGGATTAATTACGATGATGAATTAAGAGGTCGCACTGGTTTGATACCTTCTTCCACTCCTTTTCCACTGCAGCCTTTCGTCTGACGTCTGGCCTCTGGATATTGGCTAGTGCAGATAGCCAGATTGTGGGTATCAGTTTCAGTGAGCCACTTACGATCCTTATCGATTAGCTGAGCTCCCCATCAACTTTTATGGGGGTGCCATGCCGGCGGACTGTACCCTGCAGTACTATGTACCATGGTGAATGCTGATGTGCGCAATATCTTTGCATCACTTCCCCATAAGCTGCTTGTTAGTTATGCTACTACGGAATTTCTGGATTTCAGTTTTTTCGTCACTTCTTTTGGGTTTTGTCTGTATGAAAGTGTATGGTTAAGTTTAACTCCGAAGTATTTAGGGATGTTTTCATGTTTAATTGGCTCTCCACTGAGCTTTAACACTCGGTTTACTGTTAGTTTCTTTATTGTTGTGATGCATAGCTAATGATACTTTCAGATTTGGGAGGATGGTTGGGTTCTTTGGGGAAGGAGACCAGACATCGAGGTCATCGGTCGCATCGGATTAGGGAAGGACAGGGAAGGAAGTCGGCCATGCCCTTTCAAAGGAACCATCCCAACATTTGCCTGGAGCGATTTAGGGAAATCACGGAAAACCTAAATAAGAACGGCCGGACGCGGGATGATTTGGGAGGATGGAGTCTTTATTGTTGAGATGCATAGCTAAAGATACTTTCAGATTTGGGTGGATTTTGTTTTAAGTGCCATTTAGTTTAATACTCAAGAAGAGTACGCAGATCGCTATTCAGAACAGCTTCTAACTCTTCAAATGACTCTGACTGTGTGGCAACTGCTAAGTCGTCGGCGTAGGCAAATTTATGACTTTGCTTCTTGGGTAAATCCAGATCTAGTGTGTTTCATACGCTGATGACAGACGCAATAGAAGTACTTCTGTTTTCGTTCCATTTTGGAAGCCTCTTTCTATTTAAGTGGTCAGCGTCAACAGACCTTCTTGTTCATAGCAGTGCTTATTTTTCCTGAAACAGGCTTTATCCACTGTCAGGACTTTTTCGATAAGTGATACCCTCTCACAGGGTTTGGAGGTTGTGCATAACAGAGAGGTACGTCCGAAGTTATTGGGGTTGTCTGTTGTTTTCCCTGGTTTAAGCATTCTAATCACGTTTACCTCCTTCCATATCTTTGGCAGTTTTGCAGAGTCAATTATTTCCACGAAGAATCTTACGAAACAGACTTTGGCTTCTGACCTCAACTACTTTTTTTAATTATAAATTCCGGTACTACACCATCCAAACGAAGAGCCTTAAGGGTTTTCAGTTGTTTTAGATCAGCGTCTATTGCACCAATATCAACTGCACGCACTGTGCCTCCTTTTCCAGAGCCATTTTTTCACTAGCTCTTCAGATTTCTACTCATTTCCTTCTTTAGTGAACTGCTATTTTTCATTTTTCATTTTCCTTCAGTGTGGAAGAAATCTAGCTTAACGATACAATGGCAGCTCCAGCTGTCATCTGGTTTGCTCCTCCCACTTTTCGTAGTAAATTTCATTCCTTCCGATTATACTGTGTAAAGTTAAAAGAGAAAACTGTCTCCTGCCACCTCTTTCTTTGTTCTTGATCTGAGGCTGATTATATGCCCACTACCTTCACTGTTTTCAGACCTTTTAAAACATAAGCGGAAAGAAGCAGCATCCCGACTTTACAAGTTCACATACTTGTAAGTGTGATAAACGTGTAAAGGTGTTTGCACACTTAGTTTTTACAGCATGTAAATTATGACGTTAGCGAAGATGTGAGAGTTCTTTGCTCTTACAATTCTTAAATTAACAGCATGACATACACATTTCTTCCTTTTAAAGGCGACTGCTTATCAAATAATGTATACTATGTGATTAAAAGTATCTGGACACCCCCAAAAACATACGTTTTTTCATATTAGGTACATTGTGCTGCCACCTACTGCCAGGTACTCCGTATCAGCGATCTAAGTAGTCATTAGACATCGTGAGAGAGCAAAATTGGGTGCTCTGCGAAACTAATGGATTTGGAACGTGGCCGGGTCATTGGGTGTCACTTATGTCATACGTCTATACGCGAGATTTCCACACTCCTAAACATCCCTAGGTCCACTGATTCCGATGTGATAGCGAAGTGTAAACGTGAAGGGACACGTAGAGCACAAAAGCGTAGAGGCCGATCTCGTCTGTTGACTGACAGAGACCGCCGACAGTTGAAGAGGGTTGTAATGTGTAATAGGCAGACATCTATCCAGAACATCACACAGGTATCCCAAACTGCATCAGGATCCACTGCAAGTACTATGACAGTTAGGCGGGAGGTGAGAAAACTTGGATTTCATGGTCGAACGGCTGCGCCGGCCGCGGTGGCCGTGCGGTTCTGGCGCTGCAATCCGGAACCGCGGGACTGCTACGGTCGCAGGTTCGAATCCTGCCTCGGGCATGGGTGTGTGTGATGTCCTTAGGTTAGTTAGGTTTAAGTAGTTCTAAGTTCTATGGGACTTATGACCTACGATGTTGAGTCCCATAGTGCTCAGAGCCATTTGAACCATCGAGCGGCTGCTCATCAGCCACACATCACGCTGGTAAATGCCAAACGATGCCTCGCTTGCCGCCCGTGCGGCCGAGCAGTTCCAGGCGCTTCAGTCCGGAACCGCGCCGCTGCTACGGTCGCAGGTTCGAATCCTGCCTCGGGTATGGATGTGTGTGAAGTCCTTAAGTTAGTCAGGTTTCAGTAGTTCTAAGTATAGGGGACCGATGACCTCAGATGTTAAGTCCCATAGTGCTTACAGCCATTTGAACCATTTCTGAACGCCTCGCTTGGTGTAAGCAGCGTAAACATTGGACGATTGAACAGTGGTAAAACATTGTGTGGAGTGACGAATCACGGTGCACAATGTGGCGATCCGATGGCATATTGTGGGTATGGCGAATGCCCAGTGAATGTCGTCTGCCAGCGTGTGTAGCACCAACAGTAAAATTCGGAGACGGTGGTGTTATGGTGTGGTCGTGTTTTTCACGGAGGGGGCTTGCACCCCTTGTTGTTTTGCGTGGCACTATCACAGCAAAGGCCTACACTGATGTTTTAAGTACCTCCTTGCTTCCCATTGTTGAAGATAAGTTCGGGGATGGCGCTTCCATCTTTCAACACGATCGAGCACCTGTTCATAATGCACGGTCTGTGGCGGAGTGGTTACACGTCAATAACATCCCTGTAATGGATTGGCCTGCAGAGAGTCCTGACCTGAATCCTATAAAAGACCTTTCGGAGGTTTTGGAACGCCGACTTCGTGCCAGGTCTCAAAAAAATGGTTCAAGTGGCTCTGAGCACTATGGGACTTAACTTCTTAGGTCATCAGTCCCCTAGAACTTAGAATTAGTTAAACCTAACTAATCTAAGGACATCACACACATCTATGCCCGAGGCTGGGTTCGAACCTGCGACCGTAGCGGTTGCGCGGTTCCAGACTGTAGCGCCTAAAACCGCTCGGCCACTCCGGCCGGCTGCCAGGTCTCACCGACCGACATCGATGCCTGTCCTCAGTGCAGCACTCCATGAAGAATGCGCTGCCATTCCCCAAGAAACTTCCAGCACCTGACTAAACGTATGCCTGCGAGAGTGGAAGCTGTCATAAAGGCTAAAGGTGGGCCAACACCATACTGAATTCCAACATTACCGATGGGGAGCGCCACGAACTTGTAAGTCGTTTTCAGCCAGGTGTCCGTATACTTTGGACCACATAGTGAATTTATATTAAATATAATTTCAAGGAAGTTATTTAAATTGATGAAATAATTAATGATGTAAGCACATTGTAAGTGGTGGTGACCACAAGTTATATCTGGGAAGGGTAGGGGAGGAACACTGGAAAACTGGGACACACGCTGCCACAAGATTGGAAATCTCCGTCTGCGCCTGTTATGCCAAAAGTGCAAACAGGATACAGAAGTACTTACAAAATTTATATTGCTGTCCGCAGTAGCTACGAATGATTGAAACCGTACACAACTGCACGTTACGCAATTACGCCAGCCTTGGTAGTATAGTGCTCAGCATTCCCGTCTGTCACGCAGAAGAGCAGGGTTCGATTTCTAGCCGAGGAGAAAATTTTTTGTCAGAATGTATGGTCCTGAAATTCTGGCCACATGGCGTGATACGCTGGTTCTAAATGATTTTCGCCCGTGCGGTATCTGGCGCTAAATCGTCACTTCCTGCAGCAGACCGCTGATGGTCGGATGGAGTTGGAATATTTCGCCAGCTGTTTCAAGTTAACTCTCCCTCGATGTTGAATCGTGTTCATATAATTATGCCTAACTTATCGCAATGGCATATTTAAAGCTCTGTTCCCGCGCTTGCAGAAAATAATCATGAATTAAAGAAGAATTAGTTGTTCTGTTTATTCCCCAAACATATTCCATCACAGTTGTGGCATCATCAGTTGTTTTTTTCTTCTTCTATACACAGAAATTTTATATATGTGTGTTTTTGGTTTATTGGCGCTCAACGGTGAGGCTAGCAGCATCCTTACGATTTTATTTATTTACACTGGTGTCCAAAATTAAAGCAACAAACCGCTATTTCCCCGTCCTGTGTCTAATTCACAATGTATTCATACGGATTGTCAACAGATGTCCGTATGATAGTGTTCTGCTCGGAAGGTGGCATTCCGGTCGACGGGCAACCACATCAACGATGACGTCAGGGTACCTATCGAACGGGGCAGTGTTTGTCGGGTAGTCCCACATCCACAATAGCTATGAACACAGTCACAGACGGTGCAGTACGGCACAAATAAGATGCTTAGCAGACTCTCTGATACGGAGGACCAGAGAAAGAAAGGGAGCAGGATAGTCGCAAACTGATGTGGCCCGATGGCTTAATGCGAATCATTGTGTTGTTTCTACGATGTTGCAACAGTTTGTAACAACCAAGGCAGCGCCAGAAAGAGGACCGTTATTTCGCTACAAGAGTACGACGGCACTGCCTCAGTGCTGCACGGCACCTGGCATGAGACCTCGCACCATCCACTGGGCGTGTTTTATCAACACCAGCGATGTAAAGAAGGCTTCGGCAGAGTGGTCTTTATGTCGGAGACCTGCTATATGTTTACTTCTGACACGTCTTCACGGAAGGGAACGTTTAGAGTAGAGTCGTTCACATGCCACGGGGACGGTCGAACAGAGAGCCAATGTTCTTTTCACTGGTGAGTCCCGATTTGCTCCGGAGTGTGTGTGATTCTTGGCGGATTATTCGCATCTGGAGGGCACATGACACACGCCTTCGGGACCAAAACATTGTGGAACGAGGCCTATAGCGAGGAGGATCGCTAATGCTGTGGGCAGCTACTGCGTCGACCAGTCTAGCGCCTCTTTATGAGATTGCACGGGTGAATCGTCGAGGTTAAACTGCTGTGCGGTATCGTGACGTATGGTTATTGCGAGGTGATGTGGGCTAAGAATTCGTGTTCAAGGACGACAATGCTCGGCCTGACAGAGCACAGGTGCTTGGAGTTTCCTTGGAAACGTAACATCTCGCACGCCTAGTGTGGACCGCTCGCTCCCCCGATTTGAATCCCACAGAGCATATCTGGGATGCACTGCGGAGACGGGTTGCATCACGTCAGCGTCCACCAGTCAGCCTCCAAAACTTGCGAGCAGGCCTGCAAGAAGCATGAGCCTTATTGCCTCAACACGAGACTGATGACATCACTCACAGCACGCCCCGACGCTGCCAGAGGTGGCCACACCCAGTACTGAGCACGTTAACCAGTTGTCGGAATGGAATGTGTGTGCATACCCATTAAGCTGGAAAAATCGAAGAATATTTTTGTCTACCGTCATGATTGTTGCAGTTGATTACGTTCAGTGTACTATACATTGTTCCTACTTTACTAACACCAGTTTGTAGTGTTTTGTGGCAAAATAAATCCAACCTTGCAAAATTTCCGTTTTTTGCTATAATTTTGGACACCAGTGTATTTAGCGTGTTACACAAGAAAACGTTTTTTCTTTAACAATACGTATACAGATATTTACATACAGAAAAGAAATTCATGATTATAAGTTGATTAAATTTACAAGAATCACAAAGCAAAGAAGGTCACAGGCTTATGTAAAACCGCTCATCATACAAAACTAATGCCTAAGTTGGTAACGGGAACTCTTTCGGATCGCCAGGAAAAGATCGATTTGGGCACGTACGATCTGCACCACATTCAGAGCTTGGCGACGCCGTTAATCCCCATTTGTACATTGGGTCAGCACAATTTCCACTATTTGTCCTTATCCTACTGAGTGCAGACCAGACCTTGCGATGCTCTTCAGACCCTGATGGCCTACTCGAGGTGCAGGGCATTTTCAGCTGTTCCGGTGTAGCGTTGTTCTGTCATATTTCTTCTGTCCATCGGACTGCTGTTGTTGCTCCTTTGGCCACCATAGATTTTGAACCATGCACACTTTGCTGACGGGAGCTAAGTCTGTTTGTACAGGGTAAAGGGACGTACTCATGTATAGGGAGGTAAGCATGGCTAGCTGTTTTTGTAAACTCCCGCTTGAGAGCAGCTTCACGGCGCAAAAATAAGGAGCTAAATGGCTGAGAATAGGCAGCCATAAAGTTGGAGCGTTTCTCATTGTTCCTAGAACGATAAGCATGGTCTGGTCGAGCTACGTATCGAATAGTCTGGTGTATGGGTGTTGATCCAGACTGCAGCGCAATATTCTGCCACAGGGTAAGCCAGTCCAAGAAAAGATGTCCTTTGTGTTGGAGCTGATGAACCCAACGTTGTGCCACAAGGTTTCATATACATCTACATGGATACTCCGCATATCACACTTAACTGCCTGGCAGAGCTATCACCAAACCACCTTCAGAATAATTTTCTATTATTCCAATCTCTAAAAGCGTGCGGAAAAAACAAACACCTATATCTTTTAGTGAGAGCTCTGTTTTCCCTTATTTTATTATGATGATTGTTTCTCCCTACGTAGTTCGACGTCAATAAAATATTTTCGCATTCGGAGGAGAAAGTTAGTAATTGAAATTTCGTGAGAAGATTCCACCGCAACGAAAAAGTCTTTGTTTTAATGATGTCCACCCCAAATCCTGTATCATGTCAGTGACACTCTGTCCCTTATTTCGCAATAGTACAAAACGTAAGACGTTCTTTCTTCACTTCGTCTTGGCGGCAGTTTTCAGCAAGTGCTCCATGAAGCTGAGCGCGCTGTCAAGAGTGACTCCTAGACGACGTGGACACAGTTGTCTCCCTTCAAAATATACCTTCATTTCCTTGTTTGCGAGCTTGTTCTTAATGTGGAAGCTGGTGACTTCTCTTTCGGCACCTCTTGGCTGTAAGCTCTGTTACGGAAGTATCTGCCAACAGTTTGTAGGTCTTCATTCAAGGCAGACTCAGCGACGCACAGGTAACTCTGCATTGCAGCGAGAGCCCAATCATCAGCATATCCAAATTTCCTTGATGTTGTCTTAGGCAAGTGTGCTACATACAAGGAAAACAGAAGCCTTGTGGAAGGCCATTATTAAGCTTCATTAGACGGCTTATCTGATTACCTATTATAACTTGGAAGTTTCTATTGCTTGCCATAGCACTGATTAGGTGTCCTGATTTAGGACATGGTATTATGACTCCTAAAAGTTTGAATATAACCCCTTGCCTCCGCACAGTATCATAGGCCGCTGCTGAATCCATAAACACAGCTGAAGTCTTGTGTTTCTTCTGGAATTCTGCTTCCATAAAACATGTCAGTGAGAGATTCTGGTCGGTGCAGCTGCAGTTTGGGCGAAACTTTTCTGGCTGATTCAGTTATATAGTATTCTTTCCAAAAGTTTATACACCATGCTAAGTCAAGCAATGGGTCGATAGCTTCAAGGTTTGTCATTTAGTTTAGCTGCTTTTAACATGACTATGATCTTTGCTTTTTTTCTCCCAAATCATGAAGTAAAATAAATGTCGTGTGACTAGGGCCTTCCGTCAGGTAGACCGTTCGCCGGGTGCAAGTCTTTCGATTTGGCGCCACTTCGGCGAGTTGCGCGTCGATGGGGATGAAACGATGATTAGGACAACACAACATCAGTCCCTGAATGGAGAAAATCTCCGAACCAGCCGGGAATCGAACCCGGGCGCTTACGACTGACATTCTGTCATGCTGACCGCTCAGCCACCGGGGGCGGACAAACCATGAAGTATGTTACCAGTTTGGAGATTATCGTAAAGAACGCTGCTAGCCAATTGTTTAGATGCTTACCAGTGTGAATTAGGAATTCTGAATGGATGCCATCACAACCATGTGCCTTCCCCGTTTTCATTTCTTTGAGATCTGTCGTTATTTCCTCATTGATGAATAGTCTGGATTAGTCTGACTAAGGTCTACAGGCTAGTTTTAGAATCCTCAATTCCTTTTTGAGCTTAAGAGAACCTTCACGCCTCTTTGTCCTTATCTGTGTGTTACCGAATCTTAGGAGTTCCAGAGGCGGTCACAATGTTTTTTGCTGGTTCCTTGGGAGTGCGGTCTGCTAGATTGACACTTCCAAGTTTTCTCTGCAAGGATCAGGCCTTCCTGCTTCCGGTGCAGAAGTCTAAGACCTCTGTTGTTTAAGTCCACTACATACGATGAGCTGCGTCGATACTCTGGAGAAGTTCGTCAGCTATTTCATAATCACTGTTGTTACAAAACTGTTTGTACAGAGTTTCACACTTTTCCGTCCATTCAGGTGTATCTTCCTTTCGAAAACACCTTCGTATATATTTCTTTGCTGTGGATAGTATAGTTCCAATGAACATGTTATGGTTTGTACTAATTGGTGGGATCCATCGCAAACATTTGTTCAAATTTTCAGAAAACGTAGACCAGTCGGCTCTTTGCAGTTTCATCTGGGCCTGGGAAATGATCTTTTGACAGGTTTGATTGTAACTAATTCGGGAAACAATGGGTGATGTTGGCTCTGCTAAAAGTAGTCCAGGACTCTGACACTGGTACCGGCATGCCATTGTTGTCTGGGATAAAAAACATAGATCACGGTTGTGATCTATTCTCCAGGCATCAGACGGAACGTACAGGGATCTCTAGCGCCAGAAACAAGGTGGAGGTTGTGTTCATCAGACCAGACAACCTGTATGTTCCCATTTACATCGTTACGATTGTATTTCAACACTCCATGGTCCCAAGTACAAAGTAGAGTGGTCATGAGTGTGTAGTACATGTATTGGCCACATGGTTCCTGGAGGTTTATAGATATTTTCAACAGTTACTTCACCAATTCTGACAATGACTTCGTATGTATTATTCGTGGTGCTGGTAGAGACAGTGTCAGTGAGCCTTTCCTATGTTGTTGTTGTTGTTGTTGTTGTTGTGGTCTTCAGTCCTGAGACTGGTTTGATGCAGCTCTCCATGCTACTCTATCCTGTGCAAGCTACTTCATCTCCCAGTACCTACTGCAACCTACATCCTTCTCAATCTGTTTAGTGTATTCATCTCGTGGTCTCCCTCTACGATTTTTACCCTCCACGCTGCCCTCCAATAGTTAATTGGTGATCCCTTGATGCCTCAGAACATGTCCTACCACCCGATCCCTTCTTCTAGTCAAGTTGTGCCACAAACTCCTCTTCTCCCCAATCCTATTCAATACCTCCTCATTAGTTATATGGTCTACCCATCTAATCTTCACCATTCTTCTGTAGCACCACATTTCGAAAGCTTCTATTCTGTTCTTGTACAAATTAGTTATCCCCCATGTTTCACTTCCATACATGGCTACACTCCATACGAATACTTTCAGAAACGACTTCCTGACACTTAAATCTATACTCGATGTTAACAAATTTCTCCTCTTCAGAAACGCTTTCCTTGCCATTGCCAGTCTACATTTTATATCCTCTCTACTTCGCACATCAACAGTTATTTTGCTCCCCAGATAGCAAAACTCCTTTGCTACTTTAAGTGTCTCATTTCCTAATCTAATTCCCTTAATTCGACTACATTCCATTATCCTCGTTTTGCTTTTGTTGATGTTCATCTTATACCCTCCTTTCAAGACACTGTCCATTCCGTTCAACTGCTCTTCCAAGTCCTTTGCTGTCTCTGACAGAATTACAATGTCATCGGCGAACGTCAAAGTTTTTATTTCTTCTCCATGGATTTTAATACCTACTCCGAATTTTTCTTTTGTTTCCTTTACTGCTTGCTCAATATACAGATTGAATAGCATCGGGGAGAGGCTACAACCCCGTCTCACTCCATTCCCAACCACTGTTTCCCTTTCATGTCCCTCGACTCTTATAACTGCCAACTGCTTTCTGTACAAATTGTAAATAGCCTTTCGCTCCCTGTATCTTACCCTTGCCACCTCTAGAATTTCAAAGAGAGAATTCCAGTCAACATTGTCAAAAGCTTTCTCTAAGTCTACAAATGCTAGAAACGTAGGTTTGCCTTTCCTTAATCTAGCTTCTAAGATACGTCGTAGGGTCAATATTGCCTCACGTTTTCCAATATTTCTACGGAATCCAAACTGATCTTCCCCGAGGTCGGCTTCTACCAGTTTTTCCATTCGCCTGTAAAGAATTCGCGTTAGTATTTTGCATCCGTGACTTATTAAACAGACGTTTGTATTGCTTTTTGCCTGCTACATTTACTGCATTTTTATATTTTCACCTTTCATCAATTAAATTCAATATTTCTTCTGTTACCCAAGGACTTCTACTAGCCCTCTTCTTTTTACCTACTAGATCCTCTGCTGCCTTCACTACTTCATCTCTCAAAGCTACCCATTCTTTTTCTACTGTATTTCTTTCCCCCATTCCTGTCAATTGTTCCCTTATGCTATCCCTGAAACTCTGTACAACCTCTGGTTCTTTCAGTTTGTCCAGGTCCCATCTCCTTAAATTCCCACCTTTTTGCAGTTTTAATCTACAGTTCATAACCAATAGATTGTGGTCAGAGCCCACATCTGCCCCTGGAAATGTCCTACAATTTAAGACCTGGTTCCTAAATCTCTGTCTTACCATTATATAATCTATCTGAAACCTATCAGTATCTCCAGGCTTCTTCCATGTATACATCCTATACGTTTCCGAATGTGCGTTGCTACACCAAAAACTCTGTCGAATGTAGCACCAAGTAAACCAATAACAGCTATTTTACTTCTTAAAGCAAGCTGCTTTTCAGTTTCTAGACGAGTTTCCTATATGGCTAACATATCATTTTAGGAACGGAATGGACAGTGTCTTGAAAGGAGGATATAAGATGAACATCAACAAAAGCAAAACGAGGATAATGGAATGTAGTCGAATTAAGCCGGGTGATTCTGAGGGAATTAGATTAGGAAATGAGACAATTAAATTTGTTACCATCGAGTATAGATTTAAGAGTCAGGAAGTCGTTTCTGAAAGTATTTGTATGGAGTGTAGCCATGTATGGAAGTGAAACGTGGACGATAAATAGTTTAGACAAAAAGAGAATAGAAACTTTCGAAATTTGGTGCTACAGAAGAATGCTGAAGGATAGATGGGTAGATCACATAACTAATGAGGAGGTATTGAATGGAATTGGGGAGAAGCGAAATTTGTGGCACAACCTGACTAGAAGAAGGGATCGGTTGGTAGAACATATTCTTAGGTATCAAGGTATCACCAATTTAGTACTGGAGATCAGCGTGGAGGGTAAAAATCGTAGAGGGAGACCAACAGATGAATACAGTAAGTAGATTCAGAAGAATGTAGGTTGCAGTAGGTACTGGGAGATGAAGAAGCTTGCACAGGACAGAGTAGCATGGAGAGCTGCATCAAACCAGTCACTGGACTGAAGACCACAACAACAATAAGAATCAATGTGTTGACGCCAAATATGAATTATCATGCCTGTTCTGTTACGGTTTATCAAATGGCTCTGAGCACTATGGGACTTAACATCTGAGGTCGTCAGTCCCCTAGAACTTAGAACTACTTAAGCCTAACTAACCTAAGGACATCACACATCCATGCCCGCGGCAGGATTCGAACCTGCGACCGTAGCGGTCGCGCGGTTCCAAACTGAAGCGCCTAGAACCGCTCGGCCACAATCGCCGGCTTACGATTTATCCACAAAAAAAGGGACCACAAATAGCCATGGAAAAGGCTTCGAGGAACAACAATCAACAATAAGAGAGAAATGCAAAAGAAAAGAATACAAGAACGAAAACCTATAAAACGACAGTAACGTTAACCAACTGTAGGAATACAATAAGTTAATGCTTAAAAATGTATCGTTGTTAATAAATTAAATAAATATATATATATATGGTTACACAAAAAGTTCGAGTCTCGGCCCGGCACACAGTTTTAATCTGCCAGGAAGTTACAAGAAGACTTATGCTTTTGGGCATAAGTGACTTCACAAAGAGAAAGAAAAAAATTCGTGTACCTCCATAATAGTATGTAGAAAAAAGTGAAAAAGATAACCGATAAAGATATAGAGTAGAAAACATTCGGAACGTCTGGGTTTACAGGAAAAAAAGGATTTAGTGTTTTTGAAAGAGAGAGATGGGATATGAAAGAGGATGAAAAAATATTGGGGGAACAGGTTACAGAAAATGGGAAGAACTGAAATGGTGTATAGTTGTCGCTCAAGAGCAACAGAACATGGCAGTAAAATAACTAAAAGATCCATGCGGCAGTGACTCTACATCTGGGCCGCACGCCCGAGAATGTCACTACTAACATTATCGCAGCTGGCAGGTCTGCAAAGGGCCTTCGTTTCGGCGACAAATCCTCTACGGTACACGGACGATAGAATGCTCCCCGACGTGATCTTATCCGTCAGAACCACCCACCTTGCGGAAAAACCGACACCAAACACGTCTGAAGGTGTACAGAGACAGTCTTACATATCTTCATATCGTAAGACTTGACCAATCCGGTATGGTCTAGAAGAAAAATGCCGTCAACTGGTTGAAGGGACACGCGGTATTTTACCTGCTGTCCAGTAAAGAAAGGAGCGAAGAAGATTTTTGGACGTACATTTCCGACCAGCATCACAAGCTACTACGCATGAATAATTATTATGATACATACGCCAACTTCCTCAGAAGAACAGTCATGTGAACTCCATTTTCGATGATGCGATTCAGAACATGAAGAAACGAGAGACAATTTGATCTTTGAAAAACAAATACGATCAAGTGTCGAACATCACTATCTGGTTTAGACTTGGATTTTTTTTCTAAAATGCCAACGAACCTTTGTTTTATTACTTTTAAATGTCAATTGAAAAATATGTACTACTGTGGAATGTTATGACTAATAAAAAAAATGGTAGAGCATTTAAAAAAAAAAGTGTCTAGGATACCTGGCTCTCACCCAGGAGGCTCGGGTTCGATTCCCGGTACCGGAATTAATTTTATTCATATAATGTTTATTAGATATTAATAATTAATATGTATCTTCGTGATGTGCATTCGGTATCTGGAGTTCATTTGGCATAAAGCTTTGAAGCTATAAATATTAAGGCGTCAGGTTTCTTTGGGATAATCGCTACACCTCGAAAGAAGGGCGCGGCCACCGCTGCTTTTTAGACTTTCTAATGTATCTCCCCGTACTGCCGAGTCTACGTTGCAATAAATTACACTGCTGTGGGATTGCGAAAGGGTTTCCTAGGTGGCCAAGTTAGAATGGTCCCGAAAAACGTCGAAATTAAAATTACGATCTTCAGGGAACACAGCAATTTATGTTCAGGGAATATAGCAATTTATCAAACGCAGAAATATTTGCACAAAAGAAATATT
The DNA here is from genome assembly GCF_021461395.2 of Schistocerca americana. Lineage (NCBI taxonomy): Eukaryota > Metazoa > Arthropoda > Insecta > Orthoptera > Acrididae > Schistocerca > Schistocerca americana. The sequence goes on from NC_060127.1 coordinate 204,351,888, forward strand.
TCCGCTTCTGCTTTCTGGTTACCCGTACACAATACTTGTTTCTCAAGGAAACTAAAATATTAATGGCACACACTCATCCTTCCTTCACAGGTAGAAATACTATAGTTTCCTATTGTGACTGAAATAAGCAGAATTATTTGGAGATATGTTTAATCTGGAGGTAACGACTCAGACTGTTGTGTATACATCATCTGATTAAAAGTGCCTGGCCACCCGCATGTAATGCGGAATCAATCATCAGATATAACGACATGCAAACCCGCCAGTGGTGACTTCAATGCTCAATTTGGGTGCACACTAACTCGTAAAAAAAAAAAAAAAAAGGAACAGAAACCGCCCCTTACAATTTTACGTCCAAAAATAACTGAATTAACTTGAAGGCCCCACCAGTACTGTGCAGATTATCAGTGAGTCTGTGCTCCAGTTAGTAGCACTATACCCAGCAACACACTGAATGACTGGACTTCTTTAAAAATAAATTGGCTGCGTTTAAGTCTAGTCGATACCGACCATTCGTCGCTTTCACCCTAAATTCCTCAACTAGAAAAGAAGGAACTTAGAAGTAAATGCAGGCAGGAACTTGCGTAAAGAGTGTTCACTACACTCATGGATTACAGTTTTTTTTCACGCAGTAACAACTTTATGAATTGCCAACACCTAATGTTATTACGCCAATGCAGGAACCTAACACATTGACTGCCATGGTATACGTGGGTTACCGACCCAATGGGGCTATTTACTTTCTTTTAACATCGGGCTTTAGTTTGCTCCAAGTGAACTTCTTAAGTGCAAATAAACTGAAAATATAGCATTTTAGCATCTTTTTTTGTGTGAGTTACATACGATTCACATGGTCCAAGAGTAATGGTACCAGGTGTGTCACTTGCCATGTCGCTAACAATTTTAGATTTGTACTCTTGTCAATTTTTCATGCCACAGCATTATTTGTGTACAGTCCTATTATTGCTTTCCTGCATTGTTGCTACAGCGCTCTTCAGTGTTGTCTGTTCTGTAACAAAGTGATATTGTCGCAGAAGAAAATGTCTCGTAGAAGTTATGAAGATGAACAAAGGCATGTCCAACAGCTATTAGATGAAGCTGTGGACGTAAGAGATGAATACTCTGTGTCTTTATTTGTGGTAGCTCAGATGAATTTTTACCACAGGAGACCGGAAGCAAACCCGGAGGTTCTGATGATGGAATAACATCAGTGAAGGTAGGAAAAAGAGTTTTGTGTCCACATTCAGTCAAAGAACCCGACTTCTATGATGTAAAATCAGGCAAGAATGCACCTCTAACCGTGTTAGTGCCATAATTATTGCAGTTTATTCAGGATCAATTGAAGTAAGTGTAATATCAGAAAGTTCTAAGGATGAAGATGACACACTTAGAAAACATTCTAATTAGATTGTCTGGAGGCCAGTTCCGGATAAAAATATGAAAAACTTTACATTTATTTATTCCAGTTCTGCTGTAAATGCTTCTGTTGCACTAACTCTCAAAGGCAAGACACCATCTGATTTCTTCAAATACACTACTGGCCACTAAAACTGCTACACCAAGAAGAAATACAGATCATAAACGGGTATTCATTGGACAAATATAGTTTACTAGACCTGACATGTGATTACATTTTCACGCAATTTGGGTGCATAGATCCTGAGAAATCAGTACCAAGAACAACCACCTCTCGCCGTAATAACGGCCTTGAAACGCCTGGGCATTGAGTCAAACAGAGCTTGGATGGCGTGTACAGGTACAGCTGCCCATGCAGCTTCAACATGATACCACAGTTCATCAAGAGTAGTGACTGGCGTATTTTGACGAGCCAGTTGCCCGGCCACCATTGACCAGACGTTTTCAGTTGGTGAAAGATCTGGAGAATGTGCTGGCCAGGGCAGCGGTCGAACATTTCCTGTATCCAAAAAGGCCCGTACAGTACCTGCAACATGGGGTCGTGCATTATCCTGCTGGAATGTAGGGTTTGGCAGGGATCGAATGAAGGGTAGAGCAACAGGTCGTAAAACATCTGAAATGTAACGTCCACTGTTCAAAGTGCCGTCAATGCGAACAAGAGGTGACCGAGACGTGTAACCAATGGCACCCCATACCATCACGCCGGGCGATACGTCAGTATGGCGATGACGAACACACGCGTCCAATGTGCGTTCACCGCGATGTCGCCAAACACGGGTGTGACCTGTTGTAAACAAAGCCTGGATTTATCCGAAAAAATGACGTTTTGCCATTCGTGCACCCAGATTCGTCGTTGAGTACATCATCGCAGGCGCTCCTGTCTGTGGCACAGCGTCAAGGGTAACCGCAGCCATGGTCACCGAGCTGATAGTCCATGCTGCTGCAAACGTCGTCGAACTGTTTGTAGAGATGGTTGTTGTCTTGCTAACGTCCCCATCTGTTGACTCATGGATCGAGACGTGGCTGCACGATCCGTTACAGCCATGCGGATAAGATGCCTGTCATCTCGACTGCTAGTGATATGAGGCCGTTGGCATCCAGCACAGCGTTCCGTATTACCTTCCTGAATCCACCGATTCCATATTCTGCTAACAGTCATTGGATATAGACCAACGCGAGCAGCATTGTCGCAATACGATAAACCGCAATCGCGATAGGCTACAATCTGACCTTTATCAAAGTCGGAAACGTGATGGTATGCATTTCTCCTCCTTACACGAGGCATCACAACAACGTGTCACCAGGCAACGCCGGTCAACTGCTGCTTGTGTATGAGAAATCGGCTGAAAACTTTCCTCATGTCAGCCCGTTGTAGGTGTCGCCACCAGCGCCAGCCTTGTGTGAATGCTCTGAAAAGTTAATCATTTGCATATCACTGCATCTTCTTCCTGGCGGTTTAATTTTGTGTCTGTAGCACGTCATCTTCGTGGTGTAGCAATTTTAATGGCCAGTAGTGGATTTTGTAACTGACGAAATTTTAGAAGATGTGACTCAACAAACTAATTTGTACTCAAAACAAGTCTTAGAAAGTCATTCAGTAACTGTTAATTCACAACTGAAAAAGTGAACTGATGCCAGCAAAACTGAAATTGAACAATTTTTACAACTTTTGTTATGGACGTCACTAAATGTGAAACTGAGAATTCCAAATTATTGGTCAAGAATTATGCTCTATCACAACAATATAGAAATTTTGTGTCACTCAGTCGTTTTGAACTGCTTTTACGTATGTGGCATTTTTCCGATAACAACCAGTGGCCACCAGGAAACCGCTTATTCAAAATTCAGCCTGTTACTGATGAATTACTGCAGAGATTTCAAAGTGCAGTTGTGCTGGAGAAAGAAGTTTGCATTGACGAAATACTTGTGCCATTTCGAGGAAGACTACGTTTCATGCGTTATATAACGAATTAGCGCCATATATTCGTAATTAAATTGTTCAAACTTTGACTATAGGGTGGCTACACCTGGAATATGAAAGTTTACTGTAGGAAGAATGTAAATCCTGGCGTTTCTCTTGCCACTTCTGTTGTTATGAGCCTTATGAGTGGATTACTAAATGAGGGCAGAATCTTATATACAGACAATTCTTACACAAGTGTGTAGCACACCAGCTTCTTGAACAATCAACACATTAAGTTGGTACTCAAACAGAAAACTGAATCCTCGAGATGTTGTACAGGCAAAACTGAAGAAGGGGGAACACAAAGCAAAGGAAAGTACCACAGGTGTAGTAGTACTGAAATGGAAAGATAAGAGGGATGTTCTGATGCTGAGTACTGTTCATGGAGAAGAAGAAGAAGCAGCAGAAGTTCAAAACAGGAAGGGCACAAGAAAAAACCAGCAATGATAAATCACTATAATCAGTCAAACCCTTTTATAGATTTTTCTGACCAAATGAAGTCGTACTCGCTTTGTCTAAGGCAGTGTGTGAAATAGTACAGGATGTTTGCAAATGAATTGTTGACAGGATCAGCACTGGTAAATGCTCATGTGATTTACCGATACATCAACAACAAGAAGATCTCAATAACAGAATTCAAAGAGGCGACTCCATACAGAGGACGCCGATGAGCCTGAGGCTCGTCACACCAAAGCCACCGCGTTACCTGCATACTGTGCGCTTGTGAACACTGGAGCAGCCAGATGTAGGAAGGAGTACAGTGTGCTACAGAAAGATGGAGAATGAATTTGGACGAGAGCAAGCTGCCAAGAAATACAAAGTGCATGGAAATGTAACAATTGTGACTTATAGTCCGCATCTCGTGGTCGTGCGGTAGCGTTCTCGCTTCCCACGCCCGGGTTCCCGGGTTCGATTCCCCGCGGGGTCAGAGATTTTCTCTGCCTCGTGATGACTGGGTGTTGTGTGATGTCCTTAGGTTAGTTAGGTTTAAGTAGTTCTAAGTTCTAGGGGACTGATGACCATAGATGTTAAGTCCCATAGTGCTCAGAGCCATTTGAACCATTTTGTGACTCATATTTTTGCGTAAAGTGTTTCTTCATAAAGCACAGTGCATACAGGTGTTACAGAAACAAAGTGGAACGACCCAAATTCTTCAGTTTCATTGTTGTTGCAGTTAGAGTTGAAGAATGTAAATAAAACCGTATTGTGATTTGCAATCTACTGTGTAAGTACTATGTCAAACTAAATAATAAATGAATAATAAAAAGAAGAAAAGTCCAATACTACTGAGCAATGTGAGTTATATATAACTCACGAATTCAGATATCAATAACAATTCTCGAGCTCACGAAAACCATACGCCACGAACATGATGTGTAACTGGGGCCATAACCTACTATAACATCGAGTCACAGCACCCTCCTGTGAGTTACAACTGCACCACGGAGCTTTAAATGGAAAAATGTCCGTGAGTTGTATTTACTTCACGTGGCCCGCAGGGAACACTTCCTGTGTGACACGTGGCAGTCAAAGTGCTAAATGAACGGTGGCAGTATCTCACGCGTCGACCAAAGCTAAGACCAATGGGCACTAGTAACGGCTCGCTGCCAGAGAAGAGTACATTTTCCGAGTCTCGTAAGGACACAGTTCTACTCTAGTACGGCTCTAACAGGTGCATCACAATGAGCGACTTAAATAGCGGGGCAACTGGTGGTGGTGGTGGTTAGTGTTTAACGTCCCGTCGACAACGAGGTCATTAGAGACGGAGCGCAAGCTCGGGTTAGGGAAGGATTGGGAAGGAAATACGCCGTGCCCTTTCAAAGGAACCATCCCGGCATTTGCCTGAAACAATTTAGGGAAATCACGGAAAACCTAAATCAGGATGGCTGGAGACGGGATTGAACCGTCGTCCTCCCGAATGCGAGTCCAGTGTGCTAACCACTGCGCCACCTCGCTCGGTCGGGGCAACTGGAAACGTAGCCCTACGTCAACCTTTAGGATTCTCGTGGGCAAAATGTCTAAATTCCGCACAGATTCACCGTGAAATTCTGGGGGTATGTGGACGAAAGGCAACGTGGCGTCCAGCTGTACTGATATGGTGAGTACGTTGAAGAGCGGTGACATGTATCTGTTCTGTTTGAAGTGTAGCGCGGCGCTCAATAAAAGTTACTTTGCCTGCCATAATAATCTGAAATTCACTTTCTGTTAAACACCCTGTGAGAATTTATGTTGTACGTCTGCAGAAGGTTGCTATCGATCTGATGCGCGTGTTTTTGGTGGCATGGATGGGCAAGAATTCAGATGTTTGTCGTTGGCTTACCTTTTGCCTGCTGTCGTTGTCCCGTGCTCGTCCTGCGTTCCACGGTTTCCTTCGGTTTCTGCTGACTGGGGACGGACAGATTCGTGTTGCAGCCCAACTGTCTCGTCTCAAACTGTTGCCCAGCAACGTCCTGGCTCGCTGCACGGACCCTTGTATTGTTAGGAACTGCGTCACCTCCCGATTCCTTGTTTACTCTTAGAGCACCTGTGGAAAATAACCACCGCATGTTTAAGGAAGCCATCCAGCGACAGTATCAGGTAGCGACTGGGCAGGGACATCTGTGCCAACCCCGTGGACTCCGAGGAAGACGAAAGCAAAGCAAAGTAATGAAAATGAAATAAGGAAAGCAAAAAGGGAAAAAACTAGTAAAATCGATCAGTCAAGTGAACTCTTACGCTACGTTAAAATAATCATAGTTGCTTATGGATATCTTTGAGAGATATCCGATCATTCATCTCCTTTATTCAAGTCAAAGATCAGATTACATTAAGAGTCAAACATGAATTGACTGAATCTACAGAGTAAAATGCCCTAGAAATGTGTTAATGTTGTGACCAAAGCTATAGCGAAACATCCGTTTCCTGTGGGGTATACCATGAAGTATAGAGAAAAAAAGAACAATGAAATCACAATTCAAATTTAATCCTTAAATGTGCTGTGGAGATTAATTAAGAAACATTCGTGTATCTCTTTATCTCGGAACAGGAAACAACAACAGTGGTAGATTTAAAAAGTTTACCAGTGACTTCTGCAGACACTAAAACCCAGCGTGTTTGGCTGTGACATTTATGTACATTGGTAAACACTCAGATGACTCTGAAAACTTTATCCTTACTGGTAAGAGATGTAACGAAGCGGTGCAATAGGTCTTAAAAACGACGCAGAATCCCACAGCCTTGCTGCTGAATGCTACATAGCAGCAGAAATCAATATAGAACGTACGGTCTTGAAATATGAGAGTATGGGTATTGCAGCTGCATACGACGTCTTTGTGCCGGTACTGCCAAAAGAACCATAAGAGAAGCTGTTTCACTAAACTTTCAACGTCTGTGAAAGCTGAAGCATCTAATGTAAGCTCTCTAAGAAATGCGTAAAACTGTAAAGAGGCCAGCCAAGACATTAACGACACCTAGAATCACACTTTACTTACCCGATGACACATGCACATTTGTCGCAAGTAAAAACCTGCTTTCAAATAATGAATTAAGTTACAGAGCGCTGCGGAGTAATACACCACGTTTTGCATATCTAGCGTCGGTGACAAACCACATCAGTTTCTCTTTGACATTTCTATTAAGTTTCCAGTGGAGTACAAGACTTAACAGACCTGCTATCAGGTTACCCCGGCGTTGCACAACCGTGCTCATGTGTCGAAAACAACCTGCGTCTGTTGCAAAACCGGAGCTTTCTTTTTCCTTGCTAAAAATCCTTAAAAAATACGTATGTTTCTACACTGAATCAAGAACGGTTACTTACTACCAGAAGGAAAAGGACAATGTGTATGATCACAGGATTGTCTGACTGGGGAACGAGACTAACAGAAATGCTGAAAAATCTCAACTGTCAGATCTCGATGACACACGTCGTACATTTCGCAACAACGAGCTTGGACAAACTCAGACCCATATTTCAGCACAAAACCTATAAATATTTCATCAGCCACATATGTAACAATGTAAGAGGGATCGTGTGGATAAAAATAAGTAAATAACGCCTCGCACGAGGCGCTCATGGCTGTAGTTACGTCCCTGTTTGTGAGTGCAGCCGAACTGAAGTTACGTATATTGTACAGCATTCGAAGAGGATCCTAGCCCCAGTATCGATTAGTTCCTGTTACTACGAAAGCAGTCAGCGACCAGCAGCCTATCCTGATCAAAGTAAACTTTGCAACCAATGTGTGTCATGGACATGTGTTCCGTGAGCGCCGCGAACACCATCTTAACCCAATCCTGCATTTTTGGACAACGACCCACACACTACTGTTCACACGAGTCAAAAGTGTCGGATTTGCCATTATGTATGGGAAAGGACTCTTGGGGTTAGTGAATTAGACGAGGTCATTAGCCTCAATACTTAAACTCCTTACACAATGTACTATCAGAGTTACTAGGGTAGGTTGTGGCGTACACAAGGACTGTAAGGGAACTTATGCACGACTACAGACCAGACCACTACCTTCGTTACATCTAACGACAATTAGCGATTAGCGTCTGTGGTGATTCGACAATGCCGGGCCTCAACCCACTACACATTTTCCTGCATGGACATGACACTTCTTCGGTTTATGTTGCTCGTATGAACAGTATGCAATAACTACAAGATCGCATTACAGATACGTTTAACAGAATCTGTTACGTTCTCAGAATGTACGCATCAGTAGGACAGTCAACACAGCGCCGTTGTGAAAACGATAATGAAATATCTGTTATATACGATCAACCGATTTTTCGAAATTGTGAACATGACAGACGAGAATGTTTTACATCAAACACTTTTATAGAGAACGAAAATGACTACACTTCATGAATTAACTATGGAACTGCGGAGGATATGACGGTCCTTGGCCAGACGCGGTGGCCGAGCGGTTCTAGGCGCCCCAGTCCGGAACCGCGCTGCTGCTACGGTCGCAGGTTCGAATCCTGCTTCGGGCATGGATGTGCGTGATGTCATTAGGTTACAGTAGTTCTAAGTATAGGGGACTGATGACCTCAGATGTTGAGTCCCATAGTGCTCAGCGCCATCTGAGGATCCTTGACCACCTTCACATTGCAAGGGACAGCAAGTTCGTTAGATGCACAGTAAACACAGATACAATGATAGAATGAAGCTGGCTCGGAATAAACTCAGTTAGAATTTAGACTCTTCTATTGGCCCCTGGGATGTAATGAGATACCAGATTAAAGTAAACATGACGAGAATCTTATAATATATAGACGTCATAGACATAGCCGAAAGAGGAAATCTTTTAACAGTGAGATTTACTCAAGCACCAATGAGGTTTTAGGACGACGAAAGCAAAAGAAAAATGATCTCAAATAGAACGAGGCACGTATTAAAATGAAGGCAAGAGGTTCAAGCGAACTATACTATCAACATAAAATATTCTGAAACAAACAAAACTATTCATGAATGTCTTCGAGAACATGTGACAAAATTCAATGAAAAGTTTGTATTCCAGCAACTATGACTACTCTTGCAGCACAACCCTTTTCATCTACTATAATAACCAGCTATTGTATTCACTCTAACTTCGTTCTATAACTCCACATTCCACCAACGTTTCAATTTCTTTGTACATTGCCTCCCTTTGTACAAACGGTGTAAGATAAGGTTTCACTGAAAAAGGCTGAAGCGGTTTTATGTACAGTTTACATGCACAAATCCTAATTTTACCTGGTCTGACTGAAAATATCTCCCTATTTACACACACGCTTATTTCATGCCGACATCCTATGTCACGACATTTTAAAACAACAAACAGTTTAAAAAACGACCAGTTCATTAGAAATGATTATTGCAGCATTATTCACAAAAATAAATACACGGTAAAGTCACATTACTGTGACCACTGCCTACGTTCCGCGTCAACGTGCAGTAGCCACTCACAAGTGACAGGCGACAGCACTAGCAGTGGAAGCTATATGAAGCGTGTCGGGGGTGACGTGGAAAACAGTGCACTCCTTGACGTAATGAGGAAATGCAGCGGCTTACCACTGGCTTTCGGACAATGACTGGAAGCATCTCCGAAACGCATGCCTCCATGATTAAAGAATACCGTGCAAGGTAAACTGACGCTTTCCAAGACCGACGGTGAGACAACTGCGGTGCACTAGGGGACATAGATGACAAGGGTGCACGATGGCTGCGGAGACGCCTACGAGCGAATACAAGTGGAAGTACTGAGCAACCGACCGACCAGATGAACCGAGCAGTACCAACTGTTTCTCCCCAAGGGCCGTTCAGCGAACACTGCTGCGTGTGAGCGTCTGCAGAAGGTGCCTGGTTCACGCACCCTTGCTGAATGCCCTTCAGTGCCGGGGTACGATGGAATTTGCACACCAATAAGGCCGCTGAGTGGCGATAGCTCGGTTTTTCAGATGAATCATGTCATATGCTCCATCGAACAGATCGCCTCTCACGTATATGGACCCTCAAAAATCGTCGGAAAATTCCAGGCTGAAGGAAGTAACACTATGGTATTCGTACAATTCCATAGATAATATGGTCATTATGTAAGGCACAACAGATCAACACAAGTATGGAATCTAAACTGAAGCACCATCGAAACTGTAGAGGCATATGTATTCAAATACAGAGATACATAAACAAGCAGAATACGGCGCTGCGGTCGGCCACGCCTATATAAGACAACAAGTGTCTGTCGCAGTTGACACACCAGTTACTGCTGCTAAGTCGCAGGTTATCAAGATTTCAGTGACTTTGAACGTGGTTTTATAGTCGGCGCACGAGCGATGGATCACAGCAACTCCGAGGTATCGATGAAGTGGGGATATGCCAGTATGACCATTTCACGAGTGTACCGTGAATATCAAGAATTCGCCAAAACATTGAATCTCAGACATCGCTGCGGCCGGAAAAAGACCCTGCAAGAACGGGACCGACAACGACTGAAGAGACTCGTACAATGTGACAGAAGTGCAACCTTTCCACAAATTGCAGCAGATTTCAATGCTGGGTCATCAACAAGTCTCATTGTGTGAAACATTCAACAAAACATCATTGACATGCGTTTTCGGATCCAAAGGCCAATTCGTGTATCTTCGATGACTGCACGACACAAAGCTTTACGCCTAGTCTCGGCCCGTCAACACCACCACTGGATTGTTGACGACTGGAGACATGAGTATTCGAACAAGGCAGGCTCTGGGCCAATGTGCATTGTTGCCAGATGTATCAAAGACGGTGGCGATCGCGTCATCCAAAATAGCGGCGTGTAGACTTGGCAACACTGCATGATGTCATCCAAGATGGCGGCCATTACGTCATTCAAGATGGCGGATTTTGGCGCAGGACATTTGAATATTGGCGAGAAGACAGGTCAATCGGGATACCTCCACTAACCTAGCCCCCTTTCCCTCCCCATCCCCAGAAAATGGCGGCAAGTCATCCGGCTGTCACCTCATCCTAGGGATTGGCAGGAAGTCTGAATTTTTGAGGAAATATAGGTCGATCTGGCTATCTCTACAAACCTAAGAAAATGGCGCAAAAGAAGGGCCACTTGGGCTACCTCCACTAACCTAAGTGACCCGAATGCCACCTCAACCTAGGAAATGGCTGGGAAAGGACTCAACCTATACTGGACATAAGTCTTTATTTTCCATGCACTATTTATTTAAGCAATTAGAGGCACTATCACTACCCAGTGTGTTCACCCTGAGGTCCGGACTCCAACTGACCTAGTACACACAACAACCACCAGAGAGCACTGTCATCCATTCCGTAAGTTAATCCAAGATGGCTGCCATGATGTCAGCTGATGACACAAACACTGTTATCCAAGACAGCAGTAAACAGTGTGTTCACCATGAGTTCTGCACCTGAGTGTGCTGTCATACCTCGCATTACATAATTCAAGATGGGAACAAAATGGAGGAAAACAGAAAGACAATTTGCACTATCTCCACAAACATAAGAAAATGGCGGGAAAGAAAGAATATTTGGACTACTTCCACTAACCTGTCACCCGACTGCCACCACTTCCTAGTGATTGACGGGGAAAAGGAACCAACCTGTGCTGGGCATAAGTCTTTATTTTGCATGCAGTCTTTATTCAAAAAATTTGATGCACTACCAAAATCCAATGTGGTCGCCATGGGGTCTGGAGTCCACAATACCGCCACCATAGAGTGCTGTTGTACATTCCGATACATTAACCAAGATGGTTGTCTAGAGGAGAAAATGACTCAGCCTGTGCTGGGATGCTGGACAGAGGAAGGAGTGTACTTTATCTATTCTGAACAATTTCTTTAGTGATGAATTTTGACAAATAGTATATTTATACACTGATACAAAACACAAGCTCTGACATGCTTGGGGTCATGCCAAGAGGCCTACAGACCTCTAAAGTACTCCCAAATAACGCACTACAAACAACTCATAAATTACCAAAATAATTTCACTACAGACATGCAAACTACCCCTAAATAATGCAGTACCGAGATGTGCAGATACGAAATCAACTTGCAACCTGTCCAAATATGCATAGAACAACCTACAGACCTGCTCACAAAGAACGCGCACCGGAACTCGTCGTGCCCCTCCCCCCCTCCCTCCACCACCGCTGGGCCGCACACACTCCCAGAAGTCGGGATACAGCTTCACTGCCCCCATGAAGTGACGTACAGGTGCACGGAAGTATGAGGTGGCGTCACCCCTTTCATACTTGAGACCTGAGAATTTGCCCTTCAAATATGTGATCACCTAGGCACCATTGCTGATGCGAGTGACTACCTATTCGCAGAGCGCAGATGCTCCAAGGGCATGCATGTCTCGACTCCTGCTAAAAGACTCCCCAAACATGATTCCTAATCATCAACTATGGAAATCATGCACTTTACACCGATTCACAAAATAATGCAACAAACACCAAAACACCTAATAAATCCTCAAACCATAATGCATATCTAATGCTCACAGCACTTAACCGCCAGAAATAATCCAGTGCACAAAAACTCAGTACATGTAGAAAATGCTTCCGAACAATCATCAACCACAACTATCACAGATCCCCAAATGCCCCACAGGGCCACCCACCACAAACCAGTGCAGGGGCGCTACCAACAACATGTGAAAGTTCTTTGACTGTTACACTGACGTCACACGTCTGTCTATCTAAATAAGCGCCAAGTCATCTTCTGGGCCATGCGCACGTATGTTCGCCACTGTTGGTGTATGAACCCTCTCTCTCTCATTGTAGGCCAGTGAAGACCTAATTGCTGAACGACTCACCCTCGAATGCTGTAGAAATCGTTTCCAGAATACCACAGGGTACATTGTTCCTCGCGATTTTAACATAACTTGTGAGCTGTGTCCACCGTACACGGATACCCAACGTGGCTAACACTTTGCGGAGAAATGCTCGTCCGGTTGTCAATACACGTCTCAGAAAAGTTAAACATTCATACTGTCAAAAAGCCAGTGACAGACGGGGGGGGGGGGGGGGGGGGGCGTTAAAGAACAATTACTCAAACAACAGAATTCGAAGTACTATCATACAGAGGAGAAAAATGTCCGGAATTTTCTGTATCCTACAGCTACAGGCCTGGAGATATCCTAGTGACACAGTGGCCGATGAGTGACGGCATCCCCAACAGAGATGGATGGTCTGTTTCAATTTGTCTTTGAACACTTGCTTTCTCAGAACTTTCCGTACATATCTTACATCCATTCTTGATCAAATGGTTCAAATGGACCTGAGCATTATGGGACTTAACATCTGAGGTCATCAGTCCCCTAGAACTTAGAACTACTTAAACCTAACTAACCTAACAACATCACACACGTCCATGCCCGAGGCAGGATTCACAGTTGCGCCTAAAACCACACGGCCACCGTGACCGGCTTCCCTTTTACATCATTTGTACATATACTGCAAAGACAGACGGCCCCATATATACTCCTCGCAGTATTAGAAATTTCCCTGCAAGGTTAGACGATCATCCACTCGTGACGGGTGACTAGAGCGCCCACAGCAGACCGAAGTAACTTTCAGAACTGTTCTACCCCAACAATTTATGTGGGAAGGAATAACGGTCCAGTACAAACACACGTCTCTATTCAATCTCCTAAAATTTCCACATGATCACGAAAGCTGTACAATACATACTAAGTATTAGTTCGCTATTCTGCCATCTAGAGGACGACAAAGTTAACTCAGCTACAATCCTATGCTCCTACAGGCGCCTGCACTCAGACAGATATTACCATTAACGGGAAACGTGAATCAGGCACACCACAGACCAGGCATAGGCAGAATCATCCTAGAAAACTGGTCACATATATGTTTTATCATTGTACTTACAATTAAATGTTACAATCGTGGTCTCAATTGAACAACATTCGACAACGAGCGAAGTATTGGAAACACACCCTGTTGACGGCTGTGTCTGTGGAAACAGAAATACCTGTACCATTCTTATGACTTGACGTACTCCTCCCTCTCCTATCACAGTATTCCACAGTCATCTCCTCTGCACATGTTGTAACACAAATACATACTTTATAAGCCTGATGCCCTAGGTGAACCTATCAGACAGGCTTGTAGCCTATCCCCAATGTTATTCCATCTGTATATTGAGCAAGCATTAAAGCAGGGCTTAACAACTGGCCGGTTTTGGGCGCGAGTACTCGCGTCTGCTCAGGCACGTGCTCGCGAGCAGGTGCAAGGTCGCGGAGTAGGGAAGGAGGGGAGGGAGGGGAAATGCGCGCGCACGTTTGAATAGGGCCGCAGCGTGCCTACTGAATTCGAGCCGACTGTGTAATAAGGCTAGGCGCAAATTGAGACGCGTGTGGCGCGACGGAGCGCAGCGCGCGTTTTTGTAACATCACAGGTTCAAATGGGACCGCGCAAATTGCGACGCAACGCGAGTGGGACGCGACACGCGCCTGCGCCAGGTCGCGCGGCGTTGTGGTTGAGGCACAGTTTCTCGCGCCGCGCGTCGCGCTTGCCTCGCTAGCATCGTGGGAAATTTGAGGAGGGGAGCGGAAAAGTAGCCCAGCCATATGCTCACATCGGAACGGCGCATGTCAGCAGTGGTAGTATTGCCAATACGATAAATTTTGCCTTACTGTGTACTGCATTTTATTGCCTTTGGGTAGTATTTTGTTTTTCGCCATTTAAACGCTCCAGCTTTCTTCGTTAGCACGTTATACTTTTATGTTATTTATATCTGCATAGTTTTGTTTTGTTTTTCTTCTGTCAAGAAAAATGTATACTTCAGTAACTGATGAGCCATTGGCCGCTGCACCATATGCCTGTTTTCAGATCGCAAGAAGGGACAGAGGGTAGTGAATAAGGAAGCAAGGAATATTGTAAAATCATGTGATTAAGAATCAAGGCAGGAAAGCAAGGTTATATTCTCGCTGCCTAGTAAGCTAGCGAATCTGTACGATCTGTTACAAAAATTTAGAAAGGGATAATCTCCACAGGTGTGATCCCTTTGTTCTTGTGGTAAAAAGCGTCCAAGATCTGAAGTATAGAAGTTTCACTGTGATTACTCTGATATGTATGTAATAATGTAATACGACACACTGTACTACATGGATGTGAACAACATATTTCCATTGCAAGCTAGAAACAGTCGAAAAGCAGTCACAAATAACAATGTTTTAGTTGGTTCGCCGTGATGAGAAAAAGCATTTCAATTGTTGCATGGACATTATCAGCATTAATAAACTCATTATACAACAGCAGGCAAGACAAATGAAGAAAATGGTCGGTATTATTACGAAAGTAGGAATATCCTAAAAGATTGTTATGATTAGATATATTTAATCTGTTGAAATGTGCTCCTGACAAAGGCAGATCTACTTTCATGACAATGTTTTTCGAACTCGAGCTCACAAGGCACACATGGCTAACTTGTGCATTCCTGTCGCGCGCATTATCCTTCGCTGCTGACAATACACTGACCATTGTGTTGTGCGACAGATCAATTGTTTATTTTTCTCAATAACAACTATTTTATTCGCGATCACGCAATGTCAGTTTGGCAAGCCCTAGGTGAGTATCATTCCGCCTGAAGGAACGCTCGTCATTATTTCAATACTGCTCAGATCAAGAGAAGGAATAAAATCCTTAGGTAAGTTTCCATTCCCGTCGCTCAGTGTTAAAAATACGATGGGTTACGGGGATTCCACCAAAATTCCAACAGAATTGCCAATCTGTTTTTGTGTGAGTTGTTAACCTTTTCTCATTCGAAGAAGCATCACCATTTATCAGTAAAGGCCACATTTCTCTTGGTGACTGGTTTAATTGTACTTCCTTTGTCACAATGTAATTTGCCAAACTCATCTCACAGCAGCTGTTGAGACAGAATTCCGAAACGTAGGGCCTCGTTAAACAAGTAATTGGCAATTACAGAGCTCAATAGCTTACGAAAAACCTCATAGTATCGGTTTGCAGTAACATAAAAGAAGAAATTTCATGTTTATTTTCATACTAGGAAGCTCTTGTTTCGCTAGCTGTCGATAACTCTTAAAAAATTACAGTCACTGGAGTGAAATAAATAAAAAAAGAAGTATAAGTAGTGATATATCGCCATGGATACGAATGTTCCGTGTGTTTAATAATTGGCAAAACACTCTCCTCCTTGTGTGCTATCATTCGCCAAACTTTCGTTTCGAGTCTCGAGCGGTTTACGAGATACGAGAGATGTTGCGAGTATTTCATTCTCGCGGGCATGAGATCGGGAGTGAGCGCGCTACATGGGATCCATTTTCTCGAGATCGGAGGCAGATAGAGATCTCCGCCCAAGTCTAAACAAAAATTCAGCATGTTAGCTAAATTTCATACGCAGCAACATATGGTGTAATACGCACCAAACGCAAAATCATAGCGACCCCTAATTTTCGTTGCAAACTTTTTGAGTATTGCGTAGTGTCTTACTAAAATGTGTACATCACAATAAGAATGGTCATTAGCGAGGTGATGGGCACGAAGCTGACATATAACGCTACAAGTAAGGCAAAAATCATATATTTTCAGAGAATAGTTTCTGTAAAATCGTTTGAGGGAGATAACAGGTTGCGCGCGCTTCGGTTCAGTCAGCGCAGAGCGTCGCCAGTCGGCGCGTGCGACGTACGGTGTACGCGTCGCAATATGCGCTGGACCCGCGCGACCCGTGCGGCACGTGCGTGTCGCGCTGTAGTCTCGTGTCACGTCACACGTGCTATACGCGTCTCAATTTGCGCCTAGCCTAACGTTTAATGTACTAAGATCAGCTCTAACAGTCACTTCGCTGGTTAAGAATCATGTCAAGTAGCCGTTGTGTAACCCCAACCATGCTTTCGCAGTTCAACCCCCACTGGGAGGAAATGTATCTGTTCACAGAAAAAGATGGTGTTGCAAAATGTTTAGTATGTCACAAAACGCTGAATTCTTTTAGGAAATTTAATTTGCAGCGACATTATATGTGGTACCACGCGAAAGACTACGGAAGTGGAAAATGTGATGGACCAGATCGTGCACAGGAAGTTATTAAACTTAAAAGGAAGCATCCGAAGAAGATCTGGACGACGAAGAAAAATCAACTAAGGCAGCTCCCAGAGTGAGTTACAAAATTGCTTTACTTTTAGCAAAATCCCTGCGCCCCTTCACTGATGGCGATTTAATAAAAGAATGTTTGGTAGTTGCAGCGGAACATTTGTGTCGATCTCAAGTTGAACAGTTTCGAATTGTGTCATTATCTAACATGACCATTATGCGTCGCATACAGGACATGGCAGACGACGTCCAGAGCCAGCTAGCAAATATCTGTAAAGATTTTATGGCGTATTCTCTAGCTCTGGACGAAAGTGTTGATATCACTGGAACAGCGCAGCTTGCCATATTTATTAGAGATGTTAATAGAGATCTTCAGGTGAGGGAGGAGCTCCTCGATGTAGTAGCCATGAAGCACACTACAACCCGAGGTGATATTTTAAGGAGTGTTGAAGAAAGTGTTGAAAATATAGGATTGTCGTGGAATTCTTTAGTTTCAATGTCTACAGACGGTGCACCAGCGATGACAGGGAAAAAAATCAGGTTTCGTTGCGCTGTTGAAGGAGAAAATGCAAAAACTGACTGTGCCGAATGAAATAAGGGGTGTTCACTGTGTGATCCACCAGGAAAACGTATGTGCAAAGAGTATCACTCTAAAAAATGTGATGAATGTTGTTGTTCATACAACCAATTATATAAGGAAGCATGGGCTACAACACAGGCAATTTAAAAGCTTTCTTGAGGATGTAGAAAGCCAGTATGGTAGCCTGCCTTATTACAGTGAGGTCCGCTGGCTTAGTCGTGGCGAATTATTCAATCGATTTTTTTGCCTATTAGATGAGATAAATATGTTCATGGAAATAAATAACATGTGTGATCCTGAATTGAAAGAGCCTACATGGAAATGTGATCTCGCGTTCTTAGGAGATTTAACTAGCCATCTGAATGCTTTGAACATTTCACTACAAGCTAAAGATCTGCTAATTACTCATTTGATAGATCGAATACGAGCTTTTAAAATGAAATTGACACTTTGGGTGAGTATGCTGGAAACAGGAAATCTAGCTCATTTTCCTAAATTATCATCCATGCAAGATGTTCACAAAGACTGTGAACGTTATTCACATAGTTTAGTTGCCCTTAAGGAAGAATTTGATCAACGCTTTCAAGATCTAACAGCACTAGACAGTGATTTTGATCTGTTCTCCTCTCCATATTCAGCGAATATTGAAGATATTCGTCCTGAGCTGCAACTAGAAATTATTGACCTGCAGTGTGACAGAGAATACAGAGACAAATTTCAGAACAAGGAAAAAATTTTGGAATTCTACAGACTTCCCTCAGGATAGATTTCCTCGTTTGCACAGACTGGCGGCTACAATAATATCAATGTTCGGTTCCACGTATGTTTGTGAACAACAGTTCTCTGCAATGAAATGTAACAAGACGCGCCTGAGAAACGCATTGTCTGATCGAAATTTAAACTGCACGCTGCGCTTACAATGCACAAGAACAATTACTCCGAACATAGACGCAATTGTAAAGGGCAAAAAGTACAAGATAACCGAGAATCCCACACTTCAGTGACACCTTTTATTGTGTAACAGTTCACAAATTAATACGAATGTAGAGGCATACACTAAGCTAATAAAATTATGTGGCACGTATACAATCTCCTTTATTTGTTTCATTTGTTGCAGCAATAACTCGTTGAGTGATATCCCTGCAGGTGGCCGCGGATTTACATTGACTGGCGGCAGCTGTTGTGTGCCCCACGTGACTCTCCCCACTCTCCGCTCTGGTCCGATAGTGGGGGTAGCGTGCTCGCGCTGCTCCGTTCTCGCGCCTTGCTGCTCACAGTTTGCTCCGCGAGCACGTATATTGTGAAGCCCTGCATTAAAGGAAACAAAAGAAAAATTCGGAGTAGGTAATAAAATACATGGAGCTATAAGGTTAGCCGATGACAATGTTATTCTGTCAGAGACAGCAAAGGATCTGGAAGAACAGCTGAACAGAATGGACGGCGTCTTGAAAGGAGGATATAAGATGAACATCAACAAAAGTAAAACGAGGATAATGGAATGTAGACGAATTAAGTCGGGTGATGCTGAGGGAATTAGATTAGAAAATGAGACACATAAAGTAGTAAAGGAGTTTAGCTATTTGGGGAGCAAAATAACTGATGATGCTCGAAGTAGAGAGGATATAAAATGTAGACTGGCAATGACAATGATAGCGTTTCTGAAGAGAAATTTGTTAACATCGAGTATAGCTTTAAGTGTCAGGAAGTCGTATCTGAAAGTAATTGTATGGAGTGTAGCCATGTATGGATGTGAAACATGGATGATAAATAGTTTGGACAAAAAGAGAATAGAAGCTTTCGAAATGTGGTGCTACAAAAGAATGCTGAAGATTAGATGGGTAGATCACATAACTAATGAGGAGGTATTGAATAGAATTGAGGAGGAGTTTGTTGCACAACTTGACTAGAAGAAGGAATCGGTTGCTAGGACGTGTTCTGAGTCATCAAGGGATCACCAATTTAGTATTGGAAGGCAGCGTGGAAGGTCAAAATCGTAGAGGGTGACCAAGAGATGAACACACTAAGCAGATTCAGAAGGATGTAGGTTGCAGTAGGTACTGGGAGATGAAGAAGTTTGCACAGGATAGAGTAGCATGGAGAGCTGCATCTGAAAACCACAACAACAACAATCCTTTGTGCTGGGACACAGGAGTGTCTACAAACTGATTCAAACAAGAATGGAGGTAAGGTATGTATATGAAGTTCTGAGAAAGCAAGCCGGCCGCGGTGGTCTCGCGGTTCTAGGTGCGCAGTCCGGAACCGTGCGACTGCTACGGTCGCAGGTTCGAATCCTGCCTCGGGCATGGATGTGTGTGATGTCCTTAGGTTAGTTAGGTTTAAGTAGTTCTAAGTTCTAGGGAACCGATAACCACAGCAGTTGAGTCCCATAGTGCTCAGAGCCGTTTGAACCATTTTTTTTTTTTTTTTTTTTTTTGAGAAAGCAAGTGTTAAAGGACAAGTTGAAGGAGACCATCCATCCCCGGCAAAGATGCCTTCACTCATCCGCCACTATGGCATTACGACATCTCCAGATCTGTAGCTCTAGGATACAGAAAAATCGGGACTTCCCTCTTCTGTATGACAGCGCTTTGAATTCTGTTTGCACAACTGTTCTGTTATATACCCGTCTGTGCTTAGCCAGTGATCTCTTTCCAAACAACAAGAATGCTTATGATTAATGGTTTTTTCGCATGAGTGCACATGCTTTTTAACGGTGTGAACGTTTAACGTTACTGAGATGTATACTGACAGCAGGACGAACATTTCGCCGAGAAGCGTTAGCTCCGCTGAGTACGTGTGCACGCTAGACACAGCTCGCAATTTCCGTTAGGAACAATGTACACTAAGCTATTCTGGAAACGATTTCTATAGCGTCCGCGAGGGTGAGTCGCTCGGCAGTAGGTCTTCGCTGGAGCATAGGTAGAGACAGAGGGTTCACACACCTACAGCAGCAAACACACGTGCGCGTGTCCCAGGCGATGACTTGGCGCTAATTTAGATACACACACAAGTGACATCAGCATAACAGTTGAAGAACTTTCGAATGCCATCGGCAGCACCCCTGCGCTGGTTCACGGTGGCTGGAACTGTGGGGCGCGTAGGGGGTCTGTGATAGTTGCGGTTGATGATAGTTCAGAAGCGTTTTTTTACATGTACAGAGTGTTTGTGCACTGGATTATTTCTGGCGGTTTAAGTGCTCAGAGCATTAGACATGATTTATGGTTTGAGTATTTATTAGGTTTTTGGATTTTGTTGCATTATTTTGTGAATGGCTGTAAAGTGCATGATATCATATACCACAGAAGGTCGGTTTATTTCTATAAGCGAATCACAGTTCAAGCAACGTGATGTATACGAACTGCAGTAGGTCGTCTAAAATAATAAATGGGAGAAAATAATTTACGTTCACATACCGTACGAATGATGAAGCGGCAGAAGTCGATAGCTTACTAGGTATGACAATGCAACCACACGATTTAGAGGCTCACTAGCTGTAGCCAAGCTGCTACTCATTGCAAATATCATCAGAAAAGTCTGATAGTCGATGTTGTTGTTGTTGTGGTCTTCAGTCCTGAGACTGGTTTGATGCAGCTCTCCATGCTACTCTATCCTGTGCAAGCTTTTTCATCTCCCAGTACCTACTGCAACCTACATCCTTCTGAATCTGCTTAGTGTATTCATCTCTTGGTCTCCCTCTACGATTTTTACCCTCCACGCTGCCCTCCAATACTAAATTGGTGATCCCTTGATGCCTCAGAACATGTCCTACCAACCGATCCCTTCTTCTGGTCAAGTTGTGCCACAAACTTCTCTTCTCCCCAATCCTATTCAATACTTCCTCATTAGTTATGTGATCTACCCATCTAATCTTCAGCATTCTTCTGTAGCACCACATTTCGAAAGCTTCTATTCTCTTCTTGTCCAAACTATTTATCGTCCATGTTTCACTTCCATACATGGCTACACTCCATACGAATACTTTCAGAAATGACTTCCTGACACTTAAATCAATACTGGATGTTAACAAATTTCTCTTCTTCAGAAACGCTTTCCTTGCCATTGCCAGCCTACATTTTATGTCCTCTCTACTTCGACCATCATCAGTTATTTTGCTCCCCAAATAGCAAAACTCCTTTACTACTTTAAGTGCCTCATTTCCTAATCTAATTCCCTCAGCATCACCCGACTTAATTAGACTACATTCCATTATCCTTGTTTTGCTTTTGTTGATGTTCATCTTATATCCTCCTTTCAAGACACTGTCCATTCCATTCAACTGCTCTTCCAAGTCCTTTGCTGTCTCTGACAGAATTACAATGTCATCGGCGAACCTTAAAGTTTTTATTTCTTCTCCATGAACTTTAATACCTACTCCGAATTTTTCTTTTGTTTCCTTTACTGCTTGCTCAATATACAGATTGAACAACATCGGGGAGAGGCTACAACCCTGTCTTACTCCCTTCCCAACCACTGCTTCCCTTTCATGTCCCTCGACTCTTATAACTGCCATCTGGTTTCTGTACAAATTGTAAATAGCCTTTCGCTCCCTGTATTTTACCCCTGCCACCTTTAGAATTTGAAAGAGAGTATTCCAGTCAACGTTGTCAAAAGCTTTCTCTAAGTCTACAAATGCTAGAAACGTAGGTTTGCCTTTCCTTAATCTTTCTTCTAAGATAAGTCGTAAGGTCAGTATTGCCTCACGTGTTCCAGTGTTTCTACGGAATCCAAACTGATCTTCCCCGAGGTTGGCTTCTACTAGTTTTTCCATTCGTCTGTAAAGAATTCGTGTTAGTATTTTGCAGCTGTGACTTATTAAGCTGATAGTTCGGTAATTTTCACATCTGTCAACACCTGCTTTCTTTGGGATTGGAATTATTATATTCTTCTTGAAGTCTGAGGGTATTTCGCCTGTTTCATACATCTTGCTCACCAGATGGTAGAGTTTTGTCAGGACTGGCTCTACCACGGCCGTCAGTAGTTCCAATGGAATATTGTCTACTCCGGGGGCCTTGTTTCGACTCAGGTCTTTCAGTGCTCTGTCAAACTCTTCACGCAGTATCATATTTCCCATTTCATCTTCATCTACATCCTCTTCCATTTCCATAATATTGTCCTCAAGTACATCGCCCTTGTATAGACCCTCTATATACTCCTTCCACCTTTCTGCTTTCCCTTCTTTGCTTAGAACTGGGTTTCCATCTGAGCTCTTGATATTCATACAAGTCGTTCTCGTATCTCCAAAAGTCTCTTTAATTTTCCTGTAGGCGGTATCTATCTTACCCCTAGTGAGATAGGCCTCTACATCCTTACATTTGTCCTCTAGCCATCCCTGCTTAGCCATTTTGCACTTCCTGTCGATCTCGTTTTTGAGACGTTTGTATTCCTTTTTGCCTGTTTCACTTACTGCATTTTTATATTTTCTCCTTTCATCAATTAAATTCAATATTTCTTCTGTTACCCAAGGATTTCTACTAGCCCTCGTCTTTTTACCTACTTGATCCTCTGCTGCCATCACTACTTCATCCCTCAAAGCTACATCACACCGAAATAAACAATTTCGCTGTTCTCTCCTATTCCCGAAATTTGTTTCCATGTCGGCACATGTTGTGTGGAGTGATTGGTTGATAGAAGAAACCCAAGAGGATGCCAGTGTTAGCACTCGGGACTCACAATTGGGAAGACAACGGTTTCAATTCCTGTAGGACCATCCACACTTAAGTTATCCACGAGTTCCCTAAATTGTTTCAGGCAGTTGACGGGATGGTTCCCTTGAAAAGGGTACGAGCGACTTTGTGCCTCATTCTTATGTAATCCGCGTTTGTGCTCCGTCTCTAATGAACGCGCTGTCGTTGGGCCTATGAACACTAATGTGCCTCCCTTTTTTTTGTAAATAAACGCGTTTTTGTGGGCGTGAAACTACCATAAAACGGAAGGTCAGGATACGAAACTATGACCAGTTGCAACACTTCAGTCGACAAAAAAATGGCTCTGAGCACTATGGGATTCAACTGCTGGGGTCATTAGTCCCGTAGAACTTAGAACTAGTTAAACCTAACTAACCTAAGGATATCACAAACATCCATGCCCAAGGCAGGATTCGAACCTGCGACCGTAGCGGTCTTGCGGTTCCAGACTGCAGCGCCTTTAACCGCACGGCCACTTCGCCCGGCTACTTCAGTCGACAGCCTGAACACCTGCAGAAGGCATTCAACTCGGGAGAAGACGTCCAGTCACAGGCTGACTCATTCTGTTTGTTGACTAGGTTTTGTCCTCCTTTCAATCTGTAGTAGTGCTCTCTCTGATTTCGCAGCAGCTTTCTAATACGGCGGGACTTTTCTATCCGTCATATCTTTCCACATTACGTACCTGTCTACGTTGAACTGTACAGTAATTTTATAACAGACAAAAGAAGATTTTGCAGAAATTCGCGACCGAGAAATCGCTTACTACCTTCTGCAAGGCTTGGATGCTTTTATAAGACAAAGATGGACACAGACAGTTGAAGAAATGAATTTCTGCCAAAAACTCCTTTCAGACATAAGAAACGGTCCTCTACGTCACCTTAATGAGGCCGCAAATACAAATGTGAAAACATCAAGAGCGCCTAACGAAAGGTCACATACGATGGAGAGCAAACAAGATTTAAGGACACTCAGACGAAATTCTCTGAATGATTATCCAAATCGTTCTCAGGAGAAGTCGCCAACGCAGTTACAAACTTGAAACAAGGCAAAACCCATGGTTTTGATGGTATTCACCCGGAATTTATTGTTCATGCCGAAGACAATACTACTAAATAGATAGTGTCGGAAGTTCCATGCGGCTTTTCGCGGATGATGCTGTAGTATACAGAGAAGTTGCAGCATTAGAAAATTGCAGCGAAATGCAGGAAGATCTGCAGCGGATAGGCACTTGGTGCAGGGGGTGGCTACTGACCCTTAACATAGACAAATGTAATGTATTGCGAATACATAGAAAGAAGGATCCCTTACTGTATGATTATATGATAGCGGAACAAACACTGGTAGCAGTTACTTCTGTAAAATATCTGGGAGTATGTGTACGGAATGATTTGAAGTGGAATGATCATATAAAATTAATTGTTGGTAAGGCGGGTGCCAGGTTGAGATTCATTGGGAGAGTCCTTAGAAAATGTAATCCATGAACAAAGGAGGTGGCTTACAAAACAATCGTTCGACCTATACTTGAGTATTGCTCATCAGTGTGGGATCCCTACCAGGTCGGGTTGACAGAGGAGATAGAGAAGATCCAAGAAGAGCGGCGCGTTTCGTCACAGGATTATTTGATAAGCGTGATAGCGTTACGGAGATGTTTAGCAAACTCAAGAGGCAGACTTTGCTAAAGAGGCGCTCTTCATCGTGGTGTAGCTTGCTGTCCAGGTTTCGAGAGGGTGCGTTTCTGGATGAGGTATCGAATATACTGCGTCCCCATACTTATACCTCCCGAGGAGATCACGAATGAAAAATCAGAGAGATTCGAGTGCGCACGGAGTCTTCCCGGCAGTCGTTCTTCCCGCGAAACATACGCGACCGGAACAGGAAAGGGAGGTAATGACAGTGGCACGTAAAGTGCCCTCCGCCACACACCGTTGGGTG
Organism: Schistocerca americana; assembly: GCF_021461395.2. NCBI lineage: Eukaryota > Metazoa > Arthropoda > Insecta > Orthoptera > Acrididae > Schistocerca > Schistocerca americana. Next base: position 204,377,007 of record NC_060127.1, read on the forward strand.
GTTTGCGGAGTATAAATGTAGATGTAGATGTAAATGGCTCACACATTCTTCTCTGTGATAACTGCAACTGGACATATCTTCAAACAGTTCAAAAATTCGAAAATCATCACTCTTTTGAAACAGAATAATCAGCTAGTCAACATGTCAGCGTATCACACGGCCTGGAGCAAGAGTGTCATCTACAAACGACTAACAGTCATATCCTGTCAAACAATAGCATGCCTAGTACACAATACGCTCAGTAACAAATCTTTTCAAGTCACAGTTGATTGAAATACAAGCAACACAAGGATTACATATAATGGAATACTACAAAGTTCAGCCTTGGCGATCCCTCGTCTTCAACCTTTCTTCCAGCCACGAAGGGAAAGTAAGTTATGGTGTGCTTCGATGCAGCCGCAGAAGCAGTTCCCAACATAGACGTTAATCAACTGCGTACCTCCCAAGTACCTAGCAATGAAACTCGACTGCACCCTTACGCACGGTAGAGACACTCTGTGAAACTATTGGAACAGGAACTGCTGAAACCCTTCAGATCTCATCCCTTGCTCTACTGTAGTCTGTGAATCTATAATGATCAACCATATGATTATCACCCTCTACCTACTGCCGGAATGTCCACATTACTGGCACAGATAATAGCGGCGAAGCGTCATGGAATGAAAGCAATGAGACCTTGGTAGGTCGCTGGAGGGAGTTAGCACCACATTAGCACACAAAACACATTTAATTCACGTAAATTCGAGGAAGTGTAGCAATCTGGCGAGTTGGCGGGCCAATACACCAACCGGAGCCCTGCTATCGGCATGATAAGGAAAGTATAGCGATTTATTAGACCGCGCAATGCTCTTGCATTCCGCCAATGTCCAGCGCCGATGGTCACGTGCCTATGTCAGTCGTATCCGTCGATATCGTGGTGTTAACATTGGCACGTGTGTGGGTCGTCGACTGTGGAGGCCCATGGTTAGGAGTGTTCCGGGCAGAGACACTTGTACTCTAACCAGCATTAAAGTCTGGTGTTAGTTCCGTCACAGTTCGGCATCTCCCACGTTTCAGCAGTCTGCCCAACACAAGACGTCCGCCATCTGTAATGAAGAATGGCCGCCCAGTCCCACGACGTCTGGGCGTGGTTTCACCTTGGTTGCGCCACGTGTTGAAGACACTCTCCACAGCGCTCCTCGAACACCCGACAAGTCGTTCAGTTCCCTCAACGCTCGAGCCCAGCCTCCGGGCCATCACAAGCTGTCCTCGATCATACTCGGGTAGATCGCTTTCCTCCTTCATTCTACACCCGGACAGCACGCTCACCGACATTACTCGCACCGTGCGTACGTCAGACAAGCCCTTCCTCGCCAGGTGACGCTGCTATCGCCTGGACGGGTTTATATCAACAGTAGGGCGGTGGTCACGATGTTCTGGCTGACCTGCGCACATTATGCCCTGGTATGGGTCAACTGTCGCCCTTCCAAGCTAGTTCACAGACAACTGAACACCATCATAAGATTGAGCTTGGTACTTTCAAATCCACAGCTGCATGTTGGCTTCTGGTGTTGTGTAACTTGTTACCTCCAGAGATACATAGAAAAGAGGCTCTTCTACGTGAATTTAGGAAAATTGTTGAAATGTACGCCTTACTTTTCTGATGGCACGCAAGATAAAAACGAAGCCATGCGCTGCAGTACAGATGTTAAATAAGAGAGATGTGACTGTCGGGAGAAACAGAGAAGTCTGTGGTGTGTCTTGACGGAGAGAGGATGCGAACATTTTTATCGCCCTTCCTGCAGCAACAGTTTTCTCGATATGACTGTATTTCGTGTTCGTACAATGAACCACAGTGCCTGGCTATTCATTGGACGAACAGTACATCTCACCGCATCGAAACAGAGGTTTATTTCATTAGGTGACACGATCAACAATTAGCAACTTCTACAGTGCCTGTATACGAGACGACCGCCGCAGCAAAAAGAAGAGGTAAAGTTTCCCACCGAAATGAAAATCCACCTAAGAACATTTACTATAAAATTCCCCGTAGAGTTAATTCAGATTTGTTTGAAGATGTCTGTTTGACAGCCAGCTGTAAAAGCCTTTCATTGACTTCCACTTACTCTAATTCATTATCCAGCCAGTAAAAAAAATTAGAATACACAGTCCACAAAGTTCGTCCACAACTAGCTGCAGTCGTCTTAAGCTCTGACAACCATTAGTACTTCTATACGATATTGCAGTGCCTGTGTTATTCTAATTACGATGCAAAATTCCTTTCGACATGCATGCATGCGACCACAGCTGTTACGAAACAAATCGAATGAATTCACAACTGCGAATAAGGACTACCGTCAGCTGTAGAATGGAATGACAACAATGAAAATTTGTGCCGAACCGGGACACGAACTCCCATGCAACGTCATACGCTAAGTAAATAAATTCATACCACTTTTCAATTTCAACCATCTATCTTTTACATTTTCAGCCTCAGAAATGAATGGTTGATGCACAGGAAATACGAAATCTGTTTCCCGCCACACTCATTAAGCAGAAATACCTCTCTGCCTTGCCTTAGATGCCTATTGCAGCCTGTAGTCTGTTAATCGCTAACTTTCTGTTGTATGCAAACCGAGTCGAAAAGTTCACGTCTCTTTGTAAGCAGAGGATCTAAGATGCTGACCCCACCAGATGATTCTCTGTATTTAGCGCTCAACGTAATTTTGGGATAACGCATTTCGCAAATTTCACACGCTTTGTTCTCCCTAATACATGTCACAATCACTTAAATCTTCCAGTGTACAACTGGCATTCTGATGTCTCCCTATAATACCATAAACTGACCAGCAAGTTTACACGATACTGCTAATGGTAGTGGGAAAATCGATTTTATGTTATGTAAATTGTGAATTTTTCGTAGTTGTTAGAGTTAATTTGCTTTTATAGTTTTTAAAACAATAGCATGACACAAGTATTTGTGAAACGATTGTTTTCCAATGATATAATTGTCTTACATGAGATTTCACCGAATATCTGGAAAGTGATAAACTAAGAACGATGCAAATGCGTTGTACGTGGTCTCAACATGTTAATTACGGGAAAGGGAACGATAAAAACTGATCTACCCGCTCCCCTTGCAGAATGGTAACCTCTATCTGCGTTTACTATTCTAAAAATGTGAACAGGATACCAAATAGTTAAAAATTTATACTGTTCACCACAACAGCTACCAATGGCTGAAACCATTTACAATTGTACGTCACGCAATTACCCGTGTTCAATAGTATAGGGTTAGTATCCCCGCATGTCACGCAGGAGGCCTGCGATCGATTCCCGGCCGGGAAGAAGATTTTTTTTTTCACAACGTCTGGTCCTGAAATTCTAGGAACGTGGCGTGAACCCCCGGTCTTGAGTGACTTTAGCCCGAGCGGTCTCTCTCTGGCGCTGAGTCGTCACGTATATGTTGAGGTGGAGATGGAAGTTACTTTACGAGCATTTCGTCAGCTGCTCTAAGTTGACAGCTCCCCATCTTATAAGAACAAACTTTTTGTTTTGTTTATCCCCAACTATTTTTCGCCACAGTTGTGGAACCCCCCAATGTGCGTGTGTTTCTTTTTTCCTATTATTTCTGAAATACATTCATGCAATTTTTTTGTGTATGTCTTTATCCATTACCACCGCCAAATGGTTAGGTTATCAGCACCCTTACGAAAATCAGTACGAACGAACGTAGTTAAAAGGTCTGTAATGTTATAAAACAAGGAAGAGCCTATCTGATATTCTCTCCCAATCGCACCCCTTATCACCAGCACTATTACACCATCTCACGCGCTTTAAGAAAGTGTGAATACTGTAAAATGTCCTAAACTGTCAACTAAAAGATAAATAGCACAGGGGGAAAGCTAATACAATCACGTAAATGAGACTGGATGATCACTTACCACTAAAAACGCACGAACAAGGCACTTTGATAACGTGATAATTAATTGAAACCATCAGCTGCCGACAGGTGTTGTTGATATACCTCGAGAGGGACAGCTGAAAATGTGCCCCCTGAGCGAGACTCGAACCCGGGATCTCCTGCTTGGATGGCAGACGCTCTATCCATCTGAACCACCGAGTACACAGATGATAAGCGCGACTGCAGGGACTTATCCCTTGCACGCTTCCCGTGAGACCCACATTCCCAACTGTCCACAATCTACATACGTAATGTACCTAATAGATAAATGCCGATCCACTCATTACTCGCGCACAGTAAGGTGACGATTCCCGTAAGAGTTCGGGAAACCTGTGGGCATTCGCACAAAGGTCAATGGCTGGGTAGCCTTTAACTACACTACTGGCCACTAAAATTGCTACACCAAGAAGAAATGCAGATAGTAAACGGGTATTCATTGGACAAATATATTATACTAGGACTGACATGTGATTACATTTTCACGCAATTTGGGTGCATAGATTCTAAGAAATTAGTACTCAAAACAACCACCTCTGACCGTAATAACGACCGACATACGCCTGGGCATTGAGTCAAACAGACCTTGGATGGAGCGTACAGGTGCAGCTGCCCATGCAGCTTCAACACGATACCACATTCATCAAGAGTAGTGACTGGCGTATTGTGACGAGCCAGTTGCTCGGCCACCATTGACCAGACGTTTTCAATTCGTGAGAGATCTGGAGAATGTGCGGGCCACGGCAACAGGTCCTGACCTGCAACATGCGGTCGTGAATTATCCTGCTGAAATATAGGGTTTCGCAGGGATCGAATGAAGGGTAGAGCCACGGGTCGTAACAAATCTGAAATGTAACGTCCACTGAGTTCAACTCATCCCTCTACATGGTGGCATGGGAAATGTGGAACGCTGAATCCTGAACTAGCAGTGGCAGCAATCATCACAAAATGCTCTTCCATTGCCTGAACGATGTCTATGGGCATTGTTTGGAGACACGTATGCTTCAATAGTGCTACTATAGGTAACCAACTATATATATTACAATTCTCACTGATAGTTTCCCATGCATCCACAGAAGAAGTGGAGTTGTTGACAGAGTCTAGAAACTGTTGCCAGTACCTCGTCCTTTTCCCATTGATTATGTGTTGAGCTCTGCATCTCGCAACACAAAACGCTGTAAGGTTTTCTGCTGTCGGGTGGTACTTATAATGTCGTGGAGTCCCATGCCTGATCTGGGTCGCTGAGCGACGTTCGACAGTCCACCACGGTTCGGTTCACCTCCTAAAAGACGTGATGATCTTGGGATGGATAAATCGACAGCAAGGCGAATCCCAAGGGTAATGCTATCCGTCCATTCCTGGGCGCTGCTGCAGACTTCAAACACAGCCAGCTGGCTTAACAGCGTCCAATTTGCTCTACTGGTCATCCTTTTCGGCGGTTTCCTGTCAAGGATTGCTCCACCTGGTAGATGGACCCACAGTGGGATGTGCTCACATGAATGAAGGTCTATCAGTAATTTCTCATTGAGCAGAATCCGTAAGGGCTGAAGAGCAGAAAGGGAGGTCTATGTTCAAGGATGATCCACTGTTGAGGACATACAGTCCTTGAGACATCATGAGGCTCTTTGAAACTCGTCCCTTTGGGTAAAATAGGGTTTGAAACCCATAATACGCTATGGGGATTAAATTCTCCCATCAGGAATAAATGTTGGGGGAGTTGTTATAGAAGATAATTGCCTCAGACCCACATGAATTTCAACTGCAACTGCTTGCAGACAAGTAACCAGAGACACAGCAGCAGAGTGGTGTGTGTTATTTTGGAAACAGACCAATCTCTTCTTTGGCTTTTTCCCTAGTCAGATCACCTTTAGCAAAGAGATGATCCTGCACTAGGAATTTCAGATCCACCACATAATTACTGATCCCACTGACATTACACTGTAGTATGGAAGCCATTTTACCCTCTCTTGCCGATAGGGTGACGTGTGGCGAGGGTGAAGGCTTAGTTGCAGGGCTAGATGGTTGCCTCAGGCAGACTTCGTGTTCCATTGTCTCTGCTGCAGAATCAATAGAACTGTCAGACAGAATGAGATCTACATGGTCTGCTAGTTTATGACCTGTCTTCTTCTGATGGTGAAGATGCCCGTATGTCTGTTTGTCAGAGGAGATTTCGGAGGAACATCATGGTGGCGGTAACACAAGTGCTGGCCTATATATCACAGTCTATCTGTTGATGTGCTGGAACCTCTACAGTGTCAGCAATCGTGGCCTTTTCTGATGTCCTGGGCGCATCTGTTGGCTTCGAAATAACAGCATCGTTGCCACTGCAGTTTCAGACAAAGTTATTAGTGCTAGCGCTATTAACATATTTTTATGTAGAGGCTTTGGCTTTCTGAATAAGATTCTTGAGGTCTGAAGCAAACGAATTAGTAAATATGAGATGTTGCATTGCTTCAGGGATCTTTTGCATCGCCTTACGAAATACGATTTCTTGCTTTTAGCTCTTGCACCTTTCTTTCCTCAAAGTCTACACTGCAGCCTTGCAACCTGTACTCCAGATAGGGCTCCAAAACCATTAACATTTTCTGGAGGGGAGGAACCAATGAATTGCAGGCAGCGTTACCACACACACTGCAAGTGCCCTCTCCCTGCATGCCAGGGTGATGTGCCCAAAGCGCTGGGATTTAAAATAGCGTGTTGGATTTACAATGTAGGACATAAACGAAATCTGGCTTCATATGCTCTGGAAGCGTTCTGCCATTGAAGGGAAGAATAGAGGAATCTGATTTTTACCAGTTCGAAATCATCATATTTTGTACACCAATTGCAACTTATTGAGCCCACTTCTCTTTCATTCCTTCTTCTACAGTATCTATAATATCCCTGTTAGACACAATTTCACTACAATTGAAGATTGTGTGTAGTTCTGTTTAGATGGCACATTCCCCGAGGCATTTAGCTGCCTGGATCTTTGTGCGACTATGGTCCAATTTCTCAATAGCTTTATAGATTTCAAGATGCCTGCAATGTTCTCCAAACTATTTTGAATGTAAGAATGTGAAACATTCTCACTTTTAATTATTACAAGGATTCTGTATGTGTTCCACCAGTTCTTCTGTGATTAAATATTAATATTGCCATTCCACCTAGTTCCTGCCCCCTCTCTTTCTCTTCATCTGCTTCTCTTTCTACTACTCACCCCTGGACTGAACACACTGTTATTTTCATTAGAGTTAATTTAATTCAATTTGTATGCATACCTATAATAACATAAAAAGGCATTATATGTTGCAATTTCTTCCAACATAAATTACGTGCATTGCAATAGAAGCAGTGAATTGTAACGAATATTTTGAGTCACTGTTTACCTTAACAAGCATCTGAAATTTCCTACCGACAAGGCAATAACATAAAAATATTACCATTAACTGCCGCGCTCGGCAAGTTTTATTTCCCAACATTTCCATTACTTCATAAATCTCTGTAAAGAGAAATCCATTACCGTTTCTAAAAAGTATAACATTCAGAACCAAAGGTCGAGTAGAGCATCGAAACCATAATAAGCGATTAAAATACACTCCTGGAAATGGAAAAAAGAACACATTGACACCGGTGTGTCAGACCCACCATACTTGCTCCGGACACTGCGAGAGGGCTGTACAAGCAATGATCACACGCACGGCACAGCGGACACACCAGGAACCGCTGTGTTGGCCGTCGAATGGCGCTAGCTGCGCAGCATTTGTGCACCGCCGCCGTCAGTGTCAGCCAGTTTGCCGTGGCATACGGAGCTCCATCGCAGTCTTTAACACTGGTAGCATGCCGCGACAGCGTGGACGTGAACCGTATGTGCAGTTGACGGACTTTGAGCGAGGGCGTATAGTGGGCATGCGGGAGGCCGGGTGGACGTACCGCCGAATTGCTCAACACGTGGGGCGTGAGGTCTCCACAGTACATCGATGTTGTCGCCAGTGGTCGGCGGAAGGTGCACGTGCCCGTCGACCTGGCACCGGACCGCAGCGACGCACGGATGCACGCCAAGACCGTAGGATCCTACGCAGTGCCGTAGGGGACCGCACCGCCACTTCCCAGCAAATTAGGGACACTGTTGCTCCTGGGGTATCGGCGAGGACCATTCGCAACCGTCTCCATGAAGCTGGGCTACGGTCCCGCACACCGTTAGGCCGTCTTCCGCTCACGCCCCAACATCGTGCAGCCCGCCTCCAGTGGTGTCGCGACAGGCGTGAATGGAGGGACGAATGGAGACGTGTCGTCTTCAGCGATGAGAGTCGCTTCTGCCTTGGTGCCAATGATGGTCGTATGCGTGTTTGGCGCCGTGCAGGTGAGCGTCACAATCAGGACTGCATACGACCAAGGCACACAGGGCCAACACCCGGCATCATGGTGTGGGGAGCGATCTCTTACACTGGCCGTACACCACTGGTGATCATCGAGGGGACACTGAATAGTGCACGGTACATCCAAACCGTCATCGAACCCATCGTTCTACCATTCCTAGACCGGCAAGGGAACTTGCTGTTCCAACAGGACAATGCACGTCCGCATGTATCCCGTGCCACCCAACGTGCTCTAGAAGGTGTAAGTCAACTACCCCGGCCAGCAAGATCTCCGGATCTGTCCCCCATTGAGCATGTTTGGGACTGGATGAAGCGTCGTCTCACGCGGTCTGCACGTCCAGCACGAACGCTGGTCCAACTGAGGCGCCAGGTGGAAATGGCATGGCAAGCCGTTCCACAGGACTACATCCAGCATCTCTACGATCGTCTCCATGGGAGAATAGCAGCCTGCATTGCTGCGAAAGGTGGATATACACTGTACTAGTGCCGACATTGTGCATGCTCTGTTGCCTGTGTCTATGTGCCTGTGGTTCTGTCAGTGTGATCATGTGATGTATCTGACCCCAGGAATGTGTCAATAAAGTTTCCCCTTCCTGGGACAATGAATTCACGGTGTTCTTATTTCAATTTCCAGGAGTGTAGAAGAGACATGGTATGTACACAGGCTCAACAGCGCCCTCTTTCGTGTAAAGGACAGGTCAGTGTTACGCAACGATATGCCGGTGCGGAGCCATATTTCCGAAGTGAGAAACTGTCACTAAGTGCCACTAAGCCTCGCCAACATCACAGGGTTGATCATCGACGTGTGAGTACGTCCGAACGGGGAAGAATTATTGCTCTTCGGGAGGCGTGTCTGCCGTTCTGTGACACTGCGGCTCGTACGTACAGGGCACACTGCTGCAACAATGAGGAGTATGTGGGAGAGAAGAGTGGCGTACATAGCACCGATAGTGACACAGGGAACTGGACGACACAACGCGACATGGTCACACCGTCCTGTCCATTCGGCAGAAACGGACAGAGCTGCATCGTCCACAGTGTTGCCACGACGTCGAAGCACGGCGACGGGTGTGGACATGTCTACGTCGCCCGTACGACAACGTCTTTTGCGAGCCGGACTGGTGGCACACATGCCATTGCGTCGGCTACAACTGACTACAACTCACTAACGCCGCAGACTGCGATGGACACGTGAAAGCCGATACACGCGCGCTGAGGCGCAGAATGCATTTGTTTCCGGTCGAGTCCCGCTTCAGCGACGCCGTCGTAAGCGTCAAGGCCGGTTCCCACTAGGGCTGCCGCGCGTCAAAACGGCGCGTCAGCGGCGTGGTTGCCATGGAAATGGCGTCAGCGGCAAGGCGCGGCGGGCTCTGCGTCGCGGTTTGACCATGTCGAACCGCTTCCGCTGCCGTGTGCCGCGCTCCAGGTGCGCGCCGCCAATCACAGAACGCGCTGAGCGTGACGTCAGGTACGGACTCCCGGGCCACACGAACTTTCGCCGAACCGCTGGCGCGGACGCGGCGGCAGCTATGAAATACTTATCATCCGATTCCAAGGAAACTATTCGGTAGAAAAATTTGATTCTTGGGCATGTTACAGCCTGATATCTTCTCTCGATAAAGGACCGAATTTCTTTTCGTTATTCGTCGTGGTTACTTGCTGTATCGCATTTACGTAAACCTTTACACGAAATTTTAATGAGTGTGCAGAGGTAAAAACGCATTGCGTGGACTTTGCGTACAGTTCATTTTAGGTAATACATTATTGCGTATGAAATTTAGTCAACATATCGAAATTGTTTTTAAAGCTGAGAGCAGATCGATAGCTATCACCGTTCTCGAGATATTGTCTGATATGTCGGCGGACGGGCTATGCCGTGACCGCGCGCGGGTTGCTCGGCGACGCGACCGGTACTTCGTCCTGCTCGTCGTAAACCATGTGGTTGTATCAACCGCAAATTTCGTAAACGGTTCAAGAAATCGAAATTTTTTTTTTTTTTTCAAACGATAACTTGTGAAACGTCATGTATTTCGTCGCATGATAAATATCCTAAATCTGTTTATCTACCAAGATATGAAAGTAACTACAGTTTTTCAGAAGGGATAGATGAATTTTTTTAAAAGGCATTAATAGCATGTCGAATGAGAAGTTAAACCGAAACTAATTTGCTGGTATGTCATAAGATGTAATTTACTAAATATGTAGAGCTATTGATTATTTCCTTTCTTTTTTCTTTATCCAGTGTACTTTACTGATTCAAGAAGCGTTTCGCCTTTTACTTTAAGGCATCTTCGGTGGAATCTAGAATGATTCAGTTTTGTTTTGATATGTGATACTTGGAGATTATAAAACAGTTCACATCTTTTTTTACGTGAATGACTGATTACTTTCAGTGAATCGAATTTTTGGCGGACATATACGTTTCCCCTCACCTGGTCACATGCTGGAGGTTGAACTAAAACTTAGAAGAAAAAAGAGCGAACATGAAAATGTGCTTATGTTCCATAATCTGTCACTAGCAGTAGACGTTTTACCGAAAACTCTGATTTGACGTCGTAACTACAGTGTGTTCACCTCATGTCCCTTCCTGTCTGGTTTGTTTATGTACATGTTGCCAAACTGCAGAATTATATGCTGAAAACTAATGTTTGTTTATTTTCGTTCTCCTTATATCTGTATGTGTGTGTGGCTAGCCGGTGATAGTTATAGAAAGTTGAAAGTGAATCCAGTAGTTGTCAGACAGTGGTTGAAAGATTTGGTGTTCAGCTGATTTCAGTTTTGGTTTAAATGTTTTGTGGAGGAGTGCATGGAAGAGTAAATTCACTGCTTACATTAACAGATAAAATAGTAGAATAGTATTTCAACAGATGATTATTATCAGAATAGTATCAACCAACCCCTTTGTCCTCACTCTTTGACGCCCCATAATACGTCCTGTCAACTAACCCCTATTGTTGTCAAAGTTGTGCCATAATTTCCTCTTCCTCCTCTATTTAATTCCGTACCTCTTCTTTAGTCACACGATCCTCGTATCTAATGTTCAGCATTCTTATGAATCACCACGTTTTGAAAGCGTCTATTGTCTTTTTGACAGAACTGTTCATCATCCACGTTTCACTTACGTACAAGGCTGCACTCCACACAGATACCTTTGTAAAATAGTATCCAACCATTAGAATTTATATTCGGCATGAACAAATTTTCTTTTTCAGAACGCTTTTCTTGCTATTGACAGTCTTCAGTCAGGTTTGCGTCTGCATCAGGAAATGCCTTACAATTTAAAATCTGATTTCGAAAACTGTTCGAAATATATATTATTCTTTCGTGATTCTTAAGCAAGGTGCTGGCGATGATTACATTATGCTCTGTGGGAAATTCTATCAGGTGGCTTCCACTTTCATCCCTTCCCCCTAGCCTTTGTGTTCTTACTGTTTCGTGTACCTGCTACCGTATCACATTTTAAATTTTTGTCTCGCTTAACTATATGAATAATTTCTTTTGTCGTACATTGTTTCAATGTGTTAGGAGATAGTGAACAATCGTGAACGGTAGTCATGAAATCTGTTCATGGTGAAATGAGAAAACATGAATAATGAAATATGTGAAAGAGTACATTGTACAGAAAATGAAAAATTGGTATGTCTTCATCCAACTTCGTCTTTCCTTCATGTAGGTGTAAGATATAGTTAATCAAACGCACCGCGCGTTTCGGTGGGTCCCACCCCGTACCTCAGTGGCTGTCCGTCATTGGCTACCGCTAACGTCTGCCGCTTCCAGATGGGAACGCCAATTCCGCGAGCCGCCGCGTCAAAGCGGAAAACGCTTGCCGCTGCCGCTGCCGCACGACGCGCTGCCGCGCTCTAGTGGGAACCGGCCTTCAGACGCCGCCATGGTGAACGCAACCGGGCACACCGCATTGTAGACCGACATAGCGGACAAAGGCCTGCAACAGGCGATCTCGCCTTCTACGGCGTGAGGCAATCTGAATAGCTACCAAAACATAACGGAGGTTTTACAGCCCGAGGCACCGCCCCTCCTGCAGTTCATTCCACATGCCATTTTCCACCAGGACAACGCGCGGCCACATGTGAACTCTCCCACAACATTATCTGCGTGATCGTTCCAGTCCAAGCTCTTCATAATTGTAATTGCTAGGTATTTAGCTGAATTCACAGCCCTTACCTTTGTTGACTTCTCGTGTACCCAAAATTTAACAGATTTTGTTTGGTACTCATGTGAGTGAACTCTAACTTTTCGTTATTCAGAGACAACCGCTAATTTTCGTATCGTAGAGATGTCGTACCTACGACATTTTGCAATTGTTTTTGATCTTCTGATGGTTTTACCAGGCGGTAAAGGACAGCATCATCTGTAAAACAATCTAAGACTGCTGCTCAAATTGTCTCCTAAATCGTCTGCATCCACCAAAAGCAGAAGAAGGACTATAACACTCCCTTGGGGAACACCAGATATGACTTCTGTTTTTATTCGATGACTTTCCGTCGATTACTATGTGCTGCGACCTTTCTGACAGGAAATCACGTACGCAGCTGCACAGTTTAAACTATTTATGCAAAAGGAAATCAATGGCTTCATTAAAAAAAAAAACATTTGGAGTTCGTCGGTATTAAAAACTAAAATAAGTAATTAAACAAATAAACGTAACTGAGAAAAGTTTTCAGATAGAAATTTTCGGAACGGTTGGATTGCGAGGTAGCAAAACGACGTCGTAGAGGTGGGATATGAAAAACGATGAAAGAATAGCTGAAGAAAAGGACACAAGAAATGAGAAGAAACTGAAGACGCTATATAGCTCCCACTGAAGAGCAGCAGATCACCGCAGTAAATCTGTGGGAAAGATCCATCCGGTGGTGACTGTAACCCTGGGACGGCCGCCTGAGAGTGGGGCTGGTAACTTTATCGCAGCTGGCGGGCCGCCAAAGGGCCTTATTAGTTCGGCGGCAAATCCTCTAAGATGAGATGCTGCAAGACAGTGGTCATATTCTTCAAACCTCCCATCTCGGCACAAGTACCGTGACTGTAGTTGTATAGTGAAAGTTTAAAACGCAATCGGTAAGAGGACTTCATGTATCCGGTATGGTCTAGTGGCTAGGATACCTGGCTCTCACCCAGGAGGCTCGGGTTCGATTCCCGGTACCGGAAAAATTTTACTCCACAAATAGCTGTAGAAAATTTATCAAGTATTCGGTATTAATACGTATGTTCGTAATGTGCAGTCACTACCTCGAATGAATTCGGCATAAAGCTTTACAAAGGTAAATACAAGGACGTGTTGCTCATTTGAGACAGTCACAGATCGTACGTCGCCAAGACAAGAACGGATAGCCACCGCTGCATTTCAGATTTTCTACTGCATCTGATGGTATTGGCGAGTCTTTTAATAAATTACACCACCAGTACTTGGCTGGCTGCCGCTCTCCACTGTGCGTCCCAGGTAGGCGAGGATTACCGGCCGCCGAGCCGTCGCCGCCCGACATCCTACCGCGCCGCGCCCGCTCCCGCCGCCTGCCGGCTCCCGCGCCGCGCCAGCCGTAGCTGTTCGTTTCCTACGCACGATCCAACGATTCGGTAAGTGACGATGACCACGTATAACGGCTCGAACACGATTTTGTAATTGCGATTCGATCGGGAATACGTGAGGCCGACGGCCTTTGAAATCGAAGAATGGATGTTCGACGAACTGCGTACAGAGGAGGAGGAACTGGAGGGGTTGATGCTCGATTTTACATTGTATAGTTAATTTATAAAGTTAAAAACGCTAATACGGTGTGTGTCCACACATGGTGGAATGCGAAGATGTAAGCATAGGGATGGCGCAGTGAGCGATGTGAAGATCTCCTTGGCCGGATACGGTGTGCGTCATTTGAAGGTGTACAACCTCCCATTTGAAGTGCCTGACGACGAAGTGGGACGTTACTTGCGTCTTTATGGCGAAGTAATATCTGTTAACGGAGAGTTGTGGGGTGCTGGCCACCGGTACAAGGTGGACTCTGGCGTCAGAGCAGTGACAACGGTGCTGACAAAACACGTGCCTTCGTTTGTAACGATCGGTGGGCATAGGGGGGTCGTGCAATACAACGGCCAGCCCCAAACGTGCTCAATCTGCAGCTCCACGGAGCACATGAGGGCAACGTGTCCGAGGAGCAGACGTCCGGCGCAATTGCCGCGCACAGAAGCCGCGGATCCACCGCGAGAAGCCGCCAGTGCCAGCTACGCTGGAGCGGTAGCGCGCGACGCTCCACGTGCTCACGAGACGGCCTCAGCGGAAGCGGCAGCCCCGTCAGCCGCCGCCACGGAAGGCCCAGCGGCGCCCCCACCCCCTGCCGCAGGTAGCGCGGGAGAGAATCGCCAGCTGAGCTCCGACTCGGAGGGCGAAAGTACGACGCAGCCCTAGTCCCCGCCCCCGCCGCCGGACACACCCAGCCGACAGCCGCGCCTGCCAGCAGCCCCGCCGCCCAGGCCGGGCCCAGCGCCGACGTCGCCACGCCGTACAGCGAGATGCGTGAGCTTGCCATCAAAAAGCAAGTCACGAATCTTGCCCGCATTCTGAAGGAATCACAAGACGAGCCGAAAGGAAAAAACGTGGACGTCCCGGCCGCGGGAAATCCAAAAGGCGGCGGAGCAAGAGGCGAAGTCTCAGCCGTGAAAAAGACGATGACAAGATGGACGTATCTGAAGCAGAAGAGTCAGATACGTCAACCGCAAGCAAAAAGGCAACAACCCCTAAAGCAGAGGACGTAGTACTACGGCCAGAACGGCCACAGCACTCTACAGACCCGCCTCCACAAAGCGATTAAATGCAACAGGGCTCAGTACATAGTGTAATTACGTGTAACGTGAACCGAATGACCGCCGCACTAAAATTAGACGCACTAATTGACTTCCTGCAGCACAAAGCCGCAGACGTGGCTATGTTACAGGAGGTGGTCACGACGGCTATAGAACAGGTACCGGGATACGAAGTCATCTGCAACATCGACGCAGGAACTCGCTGCGGAACTGCCACGCTAGTCAGGCACGGCCTCCAATTTGGCGATGTGAAAATGATGCCCGACGGACGCGGAATAGCGGTGAAGGTGGAAGACACTGTATTTGTAAACATTTACGCTCCGTCGGGAACAGAAAACAAGCGTGCAAGGAGCAAATTTTACAACGAGGACATCTGCGAGCTTTTAGTTCACAACAACAACGTCGTGCTGGCAGGTGACTTCAACTGCGTAATTTCACCCGAAGACCAGATCCCGGTACCCAACTTGTGCGCCGAACTGCAGGATTTAGTTAGGCGTCTAAAATTACCAGACACCTGGCGTCTACTACACCAAAACCACACAGTATTCGCGTACCTGTATAACCGCGGCAGAAGCAGAATCGACAGAGTGTACATAAACAGAGAGATGGCCACCTCTGTCACACAAGTAGAAGTCTGCCCTGTGACCTTCTCAGATCACTGTGCCTATCAGTGCAAACTCCGTCTACCGAGAAGCAAGCTTCCAGCAGGAAGAGGAACGTGGAAGCTAAATACAAGCCACCTCACGGACGGAAAGCTGAAGCAGGAGGCGAGGCGAGTACAATTCCACTACTGAGTGGTGGGTAGAACACGCCAAACCGCAAATAAGAAGGGAACTCATAAGGCACAGTGCTGAGAAGGCTTTCTGGAAACGAAACACGGCAGACTTCTACACAAGATGCCTACGAGACGCGATGGACGCCCCCGCGGACGACGAACTCTTTCTGCCCGCGGATCTGAAGACTCAAGGCACGTATACTGAGCCTGAAAAGGGACAAAGTGAGAGGAGTCATCGCCCGTAGCCAGACAAACGGCGAAATCGAAGATGAACCTGCCACGCTGCACCACCTGCACAGGGAAAAACAGAGGGCTAACAGCAAACAAATAAGGCAACTAGTGGACAAGGACGGGAACAGGTTGACGACGAAGAAAGACATCATGAGCCACGTCGAAGACCATTTCAATGACCTGTCCCGAGGAGAAGAAAATGACGACGCAGAAATGGCGAGCATCCTGCAAGAAACCCGCCGGATCCTCACCAACGCAGACCGGGCACTACTGAAGGAAAACGTCACAGATGATGATGTGAAAGCCGCCATCAAAGACAGCAGGAACGGAAGAGCACCAGGCGCAGACGGAATCCCAACGGAATTCTACACTGCGGCTCTGGCGCACGGTCGGCGGAATACTCACCGAAATAATAAACGAAGTTCTCAACGGGACAGAATTGCCTTCAAAATTCCTGCAAGGGACGGTGATTCTGCTCCCCAAAACGAAGGCAGCCAACAAAATCGAAGACTTTCGGCCAATAACCCTTCTATATTCAGACTATAAAATAGCAGCAAAGTGCCTGGCTGCAAACATCAAGGTCGCACTAAAGAAAGCCATTAGCCCATGGCAAACCTGTGCAGTGCTTGGTAGGAACATTTTCGACGCCGTCTGCACATACAGGGACATCTAGCCCACGCAGCAACAACTGGGAGACCCGCAGCCGTAATCTCTCGCGATTTCCACAAGGCTTTCGACAGGATCAGTCACCGGTACCTACTCAAAACCATCGCGCGCCTCGGATTCGGACCAAAATTCGGAAGAACAATCAGGAACGTCATTACAAATGCCACCTCAAAAGTAACAATAAACGGATGGACTTCCAGGCAGGCAAGGATGTCCATTATCGACGGCACTTTGCACAATAGCTCTCGACCCCCTACTACGAAAACTAACAGCTGAAATCGGAGGATACACAATGGGTGCAACAAACATCGCATGTACGGCCTATGCCGACGACATGGGCATTTTGATTCAAAACGAGGAAGAACTAGAAATAATCCAGCCTATCATGGAATCCTTTGAAAGAGCTTCAGGTGCCAAAACGAATCCGAGGAAGACAATGCTACTACCAATAGGCAACGGCAGACTGCGACCAGCGAGACAGTGGTACCGAGTGACAAACAACCGTAGGGCACTGGGAGTGGAACTACAGCAGTGCCCATTGAAAATGGCAGCACAAAACTGGCGCAGCGTCTTGAACACAACGAGAGGGCTTGTGAGGACACACGCGAACCGGAGCCTGACGCTGAGCCAAAGAGTGCAGCTGGTAAACGAAACGATCCTGTCGAAAGCGTGGTACATGGCCCAAATACTACGTGCTCCGACAGAAATTGCGCGAGCGATAGGAGGCGCGGCCTACTACCTGCTCTGGAGGCGGGAAATCTTCAAGGTCTCCCAGGCGACGTGTTTCCTGTCGAGGGATGAAGGCGGACTCGGACTGACGGACGTAAAGACAAAATGCGCGGCACTGCTCCTACACCGTGCGTTGAAAATGAAGCACCAGAACAACAACAGCATAACGTCCAGTCTGATCAACGACTACAAACCGGAATCTGAAGAGGCTCCTGTAGACACCACCCACATTCCATTCAAGTTGCGGCACATTAAACAGATGGCAATCGACAAGAGTTACATCACCGCGGTTGTTGCCGACCCACAACAATGAACGGCGAGAAAGATTTACAGAGCTCTGAGGGGGAAGGCAAGCAAGTCCAAAATAGAGACGAGACTTCCAGATGACGACTGGCCACAGGTCTGGAAGAACGTCTCGGAACGGATACTTCCTGAGCACGCCAGGGACACGTGGTATAAAATCATCCACCAAACAGTGCCGACAAATGAAAAACTAACACGCATAAAAATGCGGGAATCCCCAAACTGCGAACTCTGCAACCAGACCGACACCATCGAGCATCGTTTCGGTTGCAGAGAGAGCGGGGAAATATGGGCGACAGCGAGAAGGATGATCGCCCACATCAACAGAACCGACGAGAGGGCGATACATGTCTCAGCTGTCACTGTCCCGGACGCGAAGCCTTTCCCCAACGCCATGACGGCACACGCCATCGTCAGCAAACGGCAGACCGACAAGGCGCAGTTCCTCACAGGAGGGCCAAACAACGCTCCAAGTACCGCCAGACCTTCCAGAACTTCCTGCAGGTCCCGCTGGACGCCTTGAACACGCCGTGACCGACGCCCTCCCACAACACCCACACCCCAGTCGCTGAGGACGTCGCCCACCGATCCCCCCAAAGCCCCGACGGCAAGAGTGGTGCAGTGCGGAAAGCGTTTGCGAGAATGTGCGCTAAGTAAAAGTGTGTATGTGTAGCAGTGCCAAAGTGAGAGTTACGTGTGCCAATTGTAGTCATAAAGTGTCCAATAGCCAAATAAAGCAGGCAAAAGGAAATGATCAGCCATTAAGTTAGTGCAAACGATATGTATTTCGAGTCATTAATGTGTTCTCTCACTCACATTCTCTCTCTCTCTCTCTCGCTCTCTCCACTTAAGGTACGTTTTTTCCTACTCTTATCTTTTTTTGTTTTTTGATTTTTTGTTTTGTTATGTTTATGCCTATGCTGTATATATATATATATATATATATATATATATATATATATATATATATATATATATAATAGAGAGAAACATTCCACGCAGGAAAAATATATTTAAAAACAAAGATGATGTGACTTACCATACGAAAGCGCTGGCAGGTCGATAGAAACACAAACAGACACATACATACACACAAAATTCAAGCTTTCGCAACAAACTGTTGCCTCATCAGGAAAGAGGGAAGGAGAGGGAAAGACGAAAGGAAGTAGGTTTTAAGGGAGAGGGTAAGGAGTCATTCCAATCCCGGGAGCGGAAAGACTTACCTTAGGGGGAAAAAGGGACGGGTATACACTCGCACACACACACATATCCATCCACACATATACAGACACAACCAGACATATTTAAAGACCCAGACTTTAACAACAAAAACACAATTTTGCGAAGAAAGTGCTTCGGATGTATGGCTGTCACATAGAGGCCCTACGTTGGTTTCCCATAATCAGGAATAATGTTTCCTGTAAAAGAAGGTACAAGTACACAGACATTTCTGACCTCTCTGACATTGCAAAATGGAAGGAGGGCTTAAATTTTAATCTTCATCTTGATGTCTGTGACTGATATCTGTGAAGGTTTATTTCAATTTGTAACGAAGTAAAGGTGCAACACGGTGCCACACACAGTTTGATACTTTCTTTTATTTTTCGATACATCAAAGACGTTTCAGGGGTACGTTCCATCCAAAAATCTTTTCTGAGTTCGACTGGTTCAGTTTCCGTCCCCATAATCTGCAGTTCCATTAAATATACTCTAAACCAGACTTGTACATGACCGGCAAGGAGGACACACGTCCAGAAACGAGTGGTAATACGAGGTGTGGCTAGAAAAAAACCGGACTAGTACTGGTGAAACAATAAAACGAATGCAATAAGGCTGAAAGTCGCGTGGCCTGTCACGTGACTTTCGCTCCGCCTACTGCTCGAGTTTCATCTGCCTCTTGCACTCAGTCTGCCGGTGGCGTCTGTTTTAAGTAGTTGACGTTTTGTCTGTGCGTCGGAAAATGTTGAGTGTACAGAAAGAACAGCGTGTTAACATCAAATTTTGTTTCAAACTAGGAAAATCTGCAAGTGAAACGTTTGTAATGTTACAAGTGTAAGGCGATGATTGCTTATCGCGAACACAAGTGTTTGAGTGGTTTAAACGATTTAAAGATGGCCGCGAAGACACCAGTGATGACACTCGCACTGGCAGACCATTGTCAGCAAAAACTGATGCAAACATTGAAAAAATCGGTAAACTTGTTCGACAAGATCGCCGTTTAACAATCAGACCAGCGTCTGAGTTAACGGGAGTTGACAAGGAAAGTGTTAGGCAGATTCGTCATGAAAGTTTCAACATGAACGAAGTGTGTTCAAAAATGGTTCCAAAATGTCTCACAATTGAACAGAAGGAACGCCGAAGAATGATTTGTTCTGACATCCTGGAAAACATTGAAAGTGATCCCACCTTCTTACAAAATTGATGCATTGGAAAACTCCTGGTTCTCCACGACAAAAAAAAGCACGAATGTCAAAATCGAAATTCAAGGCAATGATGATTGTTTTTTTTTTGACATCAAAGGGGTTGTGCACATTGATTGGGTACCAGAGGGACAAACAGTGAATCAGCATTACAACATTAGCGTCCTGGCTACCCTACGTGAGCGAGTACGGAGAAAACGGAACGATTTGTGGAGAAAAAAGTCATGGATCCTTCACCAAGACAATGCCCCAGCTCACAGTGCGTTGTCAGTGAAGACGTTTCTGGCAAAACACAACATTCCCATCTTAGATCATCCACCCTACTCAACTGATTTGGCCCCCTGTGACTTTTTTCTTTTCCCTAAAGTCAAGTCAGCTTTGAAAGGAACTAGATTTGAGACTGTTGAAGCAGTAAAAGAAAAAGCGACGGAAGTAACGTGTGGACTTACCGAAAATGATCTGCAGCATTGCTATGAACAGTGGAAAATTCGTATGGAGCGGTGTAGAGACCGAGGAGGAGAGTACATTGAAGGAGATAACATGAAATTGTAAATAATTGTAAATAAATGTTTTTTCCAGCAACAGTCCGGTTTTTTTCTAGCCGCACCTCGTACACTAAAATTAAGAGAAAGTGAAAAATACAAGGTAAGAGCGTCACTAGGACGTCGTAGGTAGAAATATCTGTACAGTTGAATCCTGATGGACATTCTCAGATACGTCTAAATTACTATTGTGTTAGTGTGTGTGTGTGTGTGTGTGTGTGTGTGTGTGTGTGTGTGTGTGTGTGTGTGTGTGCGTGTGGTTTGGAGACCTCAAACTACGAGTGCTCATACCAAAATTAGTGAAATATACGTGATTAAACGTAGAAAATACAATAAAAAGAAGGAAAATGCAGCCAAGATAAAACTTACTTTCTCTCTCTCTCTCTCTCTCTCTCTCTCTCTCTCTCTGTCCCTCTCTGTCTCTCCTCCCTCCCCCCCCCCCCCACCCCCCGCCCAGGTATAGTCATAATCAAACTAGCTCACATCGTGTAATATAGCGTTGAAATAGTCAGATGTTCTGAAACTGGCAATTAAGCCACAAGTACGAAAAGGAGAAACACAAAACAGATATAAAGAAAACGTTGTTGGCAATCCCGATGACACGACAGAACTGTGGCCCTAAAATTTTGGGAACAAGTCGCACGTTCCACTAATTATAATAATGAAAGCATTTTGTTGAAATTCACATGAAATTGCACTTACAGCCGTTGCTAAATACAAAGAACTCACAATTAGCCGCTAATTTTACGTCAGTATTCACATATACACTGATCAGCCAGACCATTGTGACCAACGACTTACTGAGGATAGAAACCTATCCAGGGTACAGCAGCGTCACCTCGCGAGGAATGAATGCTGGTCAGACACACGCACGGTCCGTGTAGTATCAGTGAGCGTGCTGTCTGTGACGTCACAGCCGACGACGGAAGCCTGTGTCAAAGTTAACACTACGGAATCGGCAAATACAGCCGAAATGGGCACGTAAGCATCGGCACCGAGACAAGCTGTCGGCGGCTCCACTATGCTCTGGGGATCATTCATGTCGGCACCCACGGGTCCAGTGGAGCTCACGCGAGGCACCATGACGGCCAAGGAGTATAGTAAACTGGTTGAGCCCACGTAGTCGCCTCGTGACAATCATGTCTCCTGACGGCAGTGGCATCTTCCAGTAAGATGACGGAGTGGTTCAAGAAACACAGTGGCCAATTCCAATTGATGTGCTGGCCCCCACCTAGGTCTGATCCCGATCGAACACATCTGGGATGTAACTGAACGTGCCGTCAGAGCTCTTTGCCACTCTCCCTGGAATTATGGGACTTAGTTGACTTGCTTGTGAACATACGGTGCCAACTCCCTCTAGCGACATACCACGGTCCGTGCCAAAAGTGGACATACCGGCTATTAGGTAGGCGGCCATAATGTTCCGGTTAATGAGTGTGAGTAAGAAAATAGGAAAACTAAAATAGATGTTCAGAAACATGTTGCTGGCAACCCTCATACAACCTTAAAGCTGTGGCCCTAAAACAATAAGACACTCCACAATTTGTGGTAATGATAACATCGTGTGGAACTTCATTTTAAATTCAACTTACAGCCATTGCTATATGCAGAGAAGTCCTAATTAGGCGTTAATTCTACGTTAGTATGCATACATAGCTCTGTCTGCTCTGTGACCCTTCAAAATTAGAGTAACGATGGACTTCACAACGTCAGTTACAGATGTCGACCAAAGCTAAGACCAATGGGCACTAGTAACGGCTCGCTGCCAGAGAAGAGAACATTTTCCGAGTCTCGTAAGGACACAGTTCTACTGCAGTACGGCTCTCACAGGTGCGTCAAAATGTGCGACTTAAATAGCGCGACAACTGGGAACGTACGAATTCGCCAGACATCAGGATTCTCGTGGGCAAAACGGGTCAATTCCACACAGATTCACCGTGAACTTCTGGGGCTATCTGGACGAAAGGCAACGTCGCGTCCAGCTGTACTGAAATGGTGAGTACGTTGAAGAGCGGTGACATGAATCTGTTCTTTTTGAAGTGTAGCGCGGTGCTCCATAAAAGTTACTTTGCCTGCCATAACAATGTGAAATTCACTTTCTGTTTAAGGCCGTGCGAGAATTTATGTTGTACGTCTGCAGAAGGTTGCTATCGATCTGATGCGCGTGTTTTTGGTGGCATGGATGGGCAAGATTTCAGATGTTTGTCGTTAGCTTACCTTTTGCCTGCTGTCGTTGTCCCGTGCTCGTCCTGCGTTCCACGGTTTCCTTCGGTTTCTGCTGACTGGGGACGGACAGATTCGTGTTGCAGCCCAACTGTCTCGTCTCAAACTGTTGCCCAGCAACGTCCTGGCTCGCTGCACGGACCCTTGTATTGTTAGGAACTGCGTCACCTCCCGATTCCTTGTTTACTCTTAGAGCACCTGTGGAAAATAACCACCGCATGTTTAAGGAAGCCATCCAGCGACAGTATCAGGTAGCGACTGCGCAGGGACATCTGTGCCAACCCCGTGGACTCCGAGGAAGACGAAGGCAAAGCAAAGTAAGGAAAATGAAATAAGGAAAGCAAAAAGGAAAAAAACTAGTAAAATCGATCAGTCAAGTGAACTCTTACGCTACGTTAAAATAATCATAGTTGCTTATGGATATCTTTGCGAGATATCCGATCATTCATCTCCTTTATTTAAGTCAAATATTAGACTACATTAAGATTCGAACATGAATTGACTGAATCTACAGAGTAAAACGCCCTAGAAATGTGTTAATGTTGTGGTCAATGCTATAGTGAAACATCCGTTTCTTGTGGCGTATACCATGAAGTGGAGAGATAAAACAAACAATGAAGTCACAATTCAAATTTAATCCTTAAAAGTGCTGTAGAGGCTAATTCAGAAACATTCGTGTATCTCGGAACAGGAAACAACATACATATTTTTTTTGTTTGTTTTGCTTCAGCATGCGACAGTGGCAGATTTAAAAAGTTGGTTTTGTGACTTCTGCAGACACTAAAACCAAGACTGTTCGGCTGACATTTATGCGCATTGGTAAACACTCGCTGACGATCTGATGGCTCTGAAAAGGTAATTCTTAGTGGTAAGAGATGTAACGAAGCGCAGCAATAGGTCTTAAAAACGACAGATAATCTCACAGCACTGTTTTGAATACTACATAGCAGCAGAAATCAATATAGAACGTACGGCCTTGAAATATGAGAGTATGAGTGTTGCAGCTGCACATGACGTCTCTGTAACGGTGCTGCCAAAAGAACCATTAGAGAAACTGTTTCACTAAACTTTCAACGTCAGTGAAAGCTGAAGCATCTAATGTAAGCTCTCTAAGAAATGCGTAAAACTGTAAAGAGGCCGACCAAGACATTAACGACATTTGGAACCACACTTTATTTACCTTATGACAAGCGCACATTTATTGCAACTAAAAACCTGCTTTCAAATAATGAATTAAGTTACAGGGCCACGCGGAGTAATACACCACGTACTGCATATCTACCAGCGGTGACAAAAATCTGAAAAATGAAGCACTTCAGTTTCTCTTTGACACATCTACCCAGTTTCCAGTGGAGTACAAGACTTAACAGACTTCCTATCGGGTTATCCCGGCCTATGGACAACCGTGCTCATGTGAAAAAAACATCCTGCGTCTGTTGCAAAAAAGGAACTTTCTTTTTCCTTGCTAAAAATCCTTCAAAAATACATATGTTTCTACACTGAATCAAGAAGGATTACTTACTACTAGAAGGAAAAGGGCAATGTACATGATCACAGGATTGTCTGGCTGGGGAACAAGACTAACAGAAATGTTGAAAAATATCAACTGTCAGATCTCGATTATATACGTCGTACATTTCGCAACAACGTGCTTGGACGAACCCAGACCAATATTTCTGCACAAAAACTATAAATATTTCACGAGCCACCTATGCAAAAATGTAAGAGGGATCGTGTGGATAAAAATATGTAAATAACGCCTCGCACGGGGCGCTCATGACTGTAGTTACGTCCCTGTCTGTGAGTGCAGCCGAACTGAAGTTATGTATATTGTCCAGCATTCGAAGAGGATCCTAGCCCCAGTATCGATTAGTTCCTGTTACTACGAAAGCAGTCAGCGACCAGCAGCCTATCCTGATCCAAGTAAACTTTGCAACCAATGTGTGTCATGCACTTGCCTGCCGTGAGCACCGCAGACACCATCTTAAACCAATCCTGCATTTTTGGAGAACGACTCCTACACTACTGTTCACACGAGTCAAAAGTGTCGGTTTTGCCATTATGTATGGGTAAGGACCATTGCAGTCACTGAATTAGACGAGGCCTGTAGCCTCAACACTTAAACTCCTTACACAATGTACTATCAGAGTTACTAGGGTAGGTTGTGGCGTACACAAGGACTGTAAGGGAACTTATGCACGACTACAGACCACACCACTACCTTCGTAACATCTAACGACAATTAGCGATTAGCGTGGGTGGTGATTGGACAATGCCGGGCCTCAACCCACTACACATTTTGCTGCATGGACATGACACTTCTTCAGTTTATGTTGCTCGTATGAACAGTATGCAATTAACTGTAAGATCGCATTACAGATACGTTTAACAGAATCTGTTACGTTCTCAGAATGTACGCATCAGTAGGATAGTCAACACAGCGCCGTTGTGAAAACGATAATGAAATACCTGTTATATACGATCAACCGATTTTTCGAAATTGTGAACATGACAGACGAGAATGTTTTACATCAAACACTTTTATAGAGAACGAAAATGACTACACTTCATGAATTAACTATGGAACTGCGGAGGATGTGACGGTCCTTGGCCAGACGTGGTGGCCGAGCGGTTCTAGGCGCCCCAGTCCGGAACCGCGCTGCTGCTACAGTCGCAGGTTCGAATCCTGCTTCGGGCATGGATGTGCGTGATGTCATTAGGTTACAGTAGTTCTAAGTATAGGGGACTGATGACCTCAGATGTTGAGTCCCATAGTGCTCAGCGCCATCTGAGGATCCTTGACCACCTTCACATTGCAAGGGACAGCACGTTCGTTAGATGCACAGTAAACACAGATACAATGATAGAATGAAGCTGGCTCGGAATAAACTCAGTTAGAATTTAGACTCTTCTATTCCCCCCTGGGATGTAATGAGATACCAGATTAAAGTAAACATGACGAGAATCTTAGAATATATAGACGTCATCGACATAGCCGAAAGAGGAAATTATTTAACAATGAGATTTACACAAGCACCAATGAGGTTTTAGGACGACGAAAGCAAAAGAAAAATGATCTCACATAGAACGAGGCACGTACTAAAATGAAGGCAAGAGGTTCAAGGGAACTATACTATCAACATAAAATATTCTGAAACAAACAAAACTATTCATGAATGTCTTCGAGAACATGTGACAAAATTCAATGAAAAGTTTGTATTCCAGCAACTATGACTACTCTTGCAGCACAACCCTTTTCATCTACTATAATAACCAGCTATTGTATTCACTCTAACTTCGTTCTATAACTCCACATTCCACCAACGTTTCAATTTCTTTGTACATTGCCTCCCTTTGTACAAATGATGTAAGATAAGGTTTCACTGAAAAAGGCTGAAGCGGTTTTATGTACAGTTTACATCCACAACTCCTAACTTTACCTGGTCTGACTGAAAATATCTCCCTATTTACACACTAGCTTATTTCATGCCGACATCCTATGTCACTACATTTTAAAACAACAAACAGTATCAAAAACGACCAGTTCATGAAAAATGTTTATTGCACCATTATTCACAAAAAGAAATAGACGGTAAAGTCACATTACTGTGACCACTGCCTACGTTCCGGTTCAACGTGCAGTAGCCACTCACAAGTGACAGGCGAGAGCACTAGCAGTGGAAGCTATATGAAGCGTGTCGGGGGTGACGTGGAAAACAGTGCACTCCTTGACGTAATGAGGAAATGCAGCGACTTACCACTGGCTTTCGGACAATGACTGGAAGCATCTCCGAAACGCATGCCTCCAAGATTAAAGAATACCGTGCAAGGTAAACTGACGCTTTCCAAGACCGACGGTGAGACAACTGCGGTGCACTAGGGGACATAGATGACAAGGGTGCACGATGGCTGCGGAGACGCCTACGAGCGAATACAAGTGGAAGTACTGAGCAACCGACCGACCAGATGAACCGAGCAGTACCAACTGTTTCTCCCCAAGGGCCGTTCAGCGAACATTGCTGTGTGTGAGCGTCTGCAGAAGGTGCCTGGTTCACGCACCCTAGCTGACTGCTGTTCAGTGGCGGGAACGTTGGGATTTGCACACCAATAAGGCCGCTCAGTGGCGACGGCTCGGTTTTTCAGATGAATCATGTCATATGCTCCACCGAACAGATGGCCTTTGACGTATATGCACCCAATCGTAGGAAAATTCCAGGCTGGAGGATGGAACACTATGGTCTGGAGAACGTATTCGTACCATTCCCTGGTTAATACGGTCATTATGTATGGCACAACAGATCAACACAAGTATGGAATCTATACTGAAGCACCACCGAAACTGGACTAGGCATATGTATTCAAATACAGAGATACATAAACAAGCAGAATACGGCGCTGCGGTCGGCCACGCCTATATAAGACAACAAGTGTCTGTCGCAGTTGTCAGCAGTTACTGCTGCTAAGTCGCAGGTTATCAAGATTTCAGTGACTTTGAACGTGGTTTTATAGTCGGCGCACGAGCGATGGATCACAGCAACTCCGAGGTATCGATGAAGTGGGGATATGCCAGTATGACCATTTCACGAGTGTACCGTGAATATCAAGAATTCGCCAAAACATTGAATCTCAGACATCGCTGCGGCCGGAAAAAGATCCTGCAAGAACGGGACCGACAACGACTGAAGAGACTCGTACAATGTGACAGAAGTGCAACCTTTCCACAAATTGCAGCAGATTTCAATGCTGGGTCATCAACAAGTCTCATTGTGTGAAACATTCAACAAAACATCATTGACATGCGTTTTCGGATCCAAAGGCCAATTCGTGTATCTTCGATGACTGCACGACACAAAGCTTTACGCCTAGTCTCGGCCCGTCAACACCACCACTGGATTGTTGACGACTGGAGACATGAGTATTCGAACAAGGCAGGCTCTGGGCCAATGTGCATTGTTGCCAGATGTATCAAAGACGGTGGCGATCGCGTCATCCAAAATAGCGGCGTGTAGACTTGGCAACACTGCATGATGTCATCCAAGATGGCGGCCATTACGTCATTCAAGATGGCGGATTTTGGCGCAGGACATTTGAATATTGGCGAGAAGACAGGTCAATCGGGATACCTCCACTAACCTAGCCCCCTTTCCCTCCCCATCCCCAGAAAATGGCGGCAAGTCATCCGGCTGTCACCTCATCCTAGGGATTGGCAGGAAGTCTGAATTTTTGAGGAAATATAGGTCGATCTGGCTATCTCTACAAACCTAAGAAAATGGCGCAAAAGAAGGGCCACTTGGGCTACCTCCACTAACCTAAGTGACCCGAATGCCACCTCAACCTAGGAAATGGCTGGGAAAGGACTCAACCTATACTGGACATAAGTCTTTATTTTCCATGCACTATTTATTTAAGCAATTAGAGGCACTATCACTACCCAGTGTGTTCACCCTGAGGTCCGGACTCCAACTGACCTAGTACACACAACAACCACCAGAGAGCACTGTCATCCATTCCGTAAGTTAATCCAAGATGGCTGCCATGATGTCAGCTGATGACACAAACACTGTTATCCAAGACAGCAGTAAACAGTGTGTTCACCATGAGTTCTGCACCTGAGTGTGCTGTCATACCTCGCATTACATAATTCAAGATGGGAACAAAATGGAGGAAAACAGAAAGACAATTTGCACTATCTCCACTAACATAAGAAAATGGCGGGAAAGAAAGAATATTTGGACTACTTCCACTAACTTGTCACCCGACTGCCACCACTTCCTAGTGATTGA
The DNA here is from genome assembly GCF_021461395.2 of Schistocerca americana. NCBI lineage: Eukaryota > Metazoa > Arthropoda > Insecta > Orthoptera > Acrididae > Schistocerca > Schistocerca americana. Next base: position 204,405,787 of record NC_060127.1, read on the forward strand.
CGGGGAAAAGGAACCAATCTGTGCTGGGCATAACTCTTTATTTCGCATGCAGTCTTTATTCAAAAAATTTGATGCACTACCAAAATCCAATGTGGTCGCCATGGGGTCTGGAGTCCACAATACCGCCACCATAGAGTGCTGTTGTACATTCCGATACATAAACCAAGATGGCTGTCTAGAGGAGAAAATGACTCAGCCTGCGCTGGGATGCTGGACAGAGGAAGGAGTGTACTTTATATATTCTGAACAATTTATTTAGTGATGAATTTTGACAAATAGTATATTTATACACTGATACAAAACACAAGCTCTGACATGCTTGCGGTCACACAACACAGCCTACAGACCTGTAAAGTACTCCCAAATAAAGCACTACAAACAACTGGTAAATTGCCGCACACGCTCCCAGAAGTCGGGATACAGTTTCACTCACCCCATGAAGTGACGCACAGGTGCATGGAAATATGAAGCAGCGGCATCCCTTATATACTTGACACCTGAGACATTCCTCTTGAAATATGTGATCACCTAGGCACCATTGCTGACACAAGTGAAGACCTATTTGCAGAGCGCAGATGCTCCGAGGGCATGCATGTCTCGACTCCCTATAAAAGACTCTCCAAACATGATTCCTAATCATCAACTTTGGAAATCATGCACTTTACACCCATTCACAAATAATGCAACAAACACCAAAACACCTAATAAATCCTCAAACCCTAATGCATATCTAATGCTCACAGCACTTAAACTGCCAGAAATAATTCAGTGCACAAAAACTCAGTACATGTAGAAAATGCCTCCGAACAATCATCAACCACAACTATCACAGATCCCCAAATGCCCCACAGGGCCAGCCACCACAAACCAGTGCAGGGGCGCTGCCAACAGCATGTGAAATTTCTGTGACTGTTATAGTGACGTCACATGTCTGTCTATCTAAATAAGCGCCAAGTCATCCTCTGGGCCATGCGCGCGTGTGTTTGCCATTGTTGGTGTATGAACCCTCTCTCTCTAAATGCGGTCCAGCGAAGACCAAATTGCTGAGCGACTCACCTCAGAGACGCTGTAGAAATCGTTTCCAGAATAGCACAGGGTACACTGTTCCTCGCGATTTTAACATAACTTGTGAGCTGTGTCCAGCGTACACGCCTACCCAGCGCGGCTAACACTTTGCAGTGAAATGCTCGCCCTGCTGTCAATATACGTCTCAGAAATGTTAAACGTTCCCACTGTCAAAAAGCCTGTCACTGATGTGAAAACACCATTAATCATAAAAGCATTCTTGCTGTATGGAAATAGATCACTGTCAAAGCACAGATACCGAGGGGGAGGGGGGGGGGGGTAATCAGAACAATTACTCAAACAGTATTCGAAGTACTGTCATACAGAAGAGGAAAATGTCCAGAATTTTCTGTATCCTACAGCTTAAGGTCTGGAGATGTCCTAATGGCATAGTGGCCATGTTTGACGGCATCCCCACCAGAGATTGATGGTCTGTTTCAATTTGACTTTGAACACTTGCTTCCTCAGAGCTTTCCGTACATATCTTACATCCATTCTTGATCGACCCAGTTTGTAGACACGCCTACGTCCTGACATAAATGATGCCTTGTGAATTAATACAGCATTATGATTGCATTTTGTACAGATCACCATATTGCACCGACAACTAAGTCCTGCAAAGAGCTCCTACATATCGTCAAATACGGAAAGATTCTTACTGAATTACTCTGCCCTCCCATAAGGACAGGAGCCTCAATATTAGATGGTGAAAGCGATCTCCAACCATGTCGACGTAGTCAACATACAATTCATATCCTGTGCCATACAAAATCATCACTTTTACATCATTCGTACATATACCGTGAAGACAGACGGCACCATACATACTCCTTCCAGCATTAGAAATTTCCCGACAGGTCACTAGAGCGCCGTCAGCAGACAAAGTAACTCTCAGCACAATTCTACCCAAACAATTTATGTGGGAAGGAATAACGGTCCAGTGCAAAAAAACATCCCTATTCCATCTTCTCAAATTTCCACACGATCACGAAATCTGTACAACACAATCTAAGTATTAGTTCACTATTCTGCCATCTAGAGGACAACAAAGTTAACTCAGCTACAATCCTATGATCCAACAGGTATCTCCACTCAGACAGATCCTACCGTTCATAGGAAACTTGAATCAGGCCCACCACAGACCATGCATAGGCAGACTCACACTAGAAAACTGGTCACATATATGGTTTAACATTGTACTTACAATTAAATGTTACAATCGTGGTCTCAATTGAACAACATTCGACAACGAGCGAAGTATCAGAAACACACCCTGTTGCCGGCTGTGACTGTGGAAACAGAAATACCTGTACCATTCTTATGACTTGACATACTCCTCCCTCTCCTATCACAGTATTCCACAGTCATCTCCTTTGCACATGTTGGAACACAAATACATACTTTATAAGCCTGATGACGAAGGTGACCCTATCAGACAGGGTTGTAGCCTATCCCTGATGTTATTAAATCTGTATATTGAGCAAGCAGTAAAGGAAACAAAAGAAAAATTTTGAGTAGGAATTAAAACCCATGGAGAAGAAATTAAAACTTTGAGGTTCGCCAATGACATTGTAATTCTGTCACAGACAGCACAGGACCTGAAAGAGCAGCTAAACGGAATGGACAGTGTCTTGAAAGGAGGATATAAGATGAACAACAACAACACCAAAACGAGAATAATGCAATGTAGTCGAATTAAATCGGGTGATGCTAAGGGAATTAGATTAGGAAATGAGACGCTTAAAGTAGTAAATGAGTTTTGCTATTTGGGGAGCAAAATAACTGATGATGGTCGAAGTAGTGAGGATATAAATGTCGACTGGCAATGGCAAGGAAAGCGTTTCTGAAGAAGAGAAATTTGTTAACAGCGAGTATAGATTTAAGATCAGGAATTCCATTCTGAAAGTATTTGTATGGAGTGTAGCCATGTATGGAAGTGAAACGTGGACGATAAATAGTTTAGACAAGAAGCGATTAGAAGCTTTCGAAATATGGTGCTATGGATGAATGCTGAAGGTTACATGGGTAGATCACATAACTAATGAGGAGGTATTGAATAGGATTGGAGAGAAGTGAAATTTGTGGCACAACTTGACTAGAAGAAGGAATCGGTTGCTATGATATGTTCTGAGTCATCAAGGGATCACCAACTTAGTATTCGAAGGCAGTGTGGAAGGTAAACATCGTAGAGGGAGACCAAGAGATGAATACACTAAACAGATTCAGAAGGACGTAGGTTGCAGTAGGTACTGGGAGATGAAGTTGGCACAGGATAGAGTAGCATGGAGAGCTGCATCGAATCAGTCTCAACAACAATCCTTTGTGCTGGGACATAGGAGTGTCTACAAACTGATTCAAACAAGAATGGAGGTAAGGTATGTATGGGAAGTTCTGAGAAAGCATGTGTTGAAAGACAAGTTGAAGCAGACCATCCATCTCTGGCGGGGATGCCTTCACTCATCCACCACTATGGCATTAGGACATCTCCAGATCTGTAGCTGTAGGATACAGAAAATTCGGGACTTTACTCTTCTGTATGACAGTGCTTCGAATTCTGTTTGCACAATTGTTCTGATATCTCCAAGTCTGTGCTTAGAAAGTGATCTCTTTCCAAACAACAAGAATGCTTATGATTAATGGTGTTTTTGCATAAGTGCTCATGCTTTTTAATGGTGTGAACGTTTAACATTTCTGAGACGTATATTGACAGCAGGACAAACATTTCGCCGAGAAGCGTTAGCCGCACTGGGTACGCGTGCACCCTAGACACAACTCACAATTTCCGTTAGGATCACGAGGAACAATGTACCCTAAGGTATTCTGGAAACGATTTCTATAGGTTCCACGAGGGTGAGTCGCTCGGCAGTTAGGTCTTCCCTGGACCACAGGTAGAGACAGAGGGTTCACACACCAACAGCAGCAAACGCACGCGCGTGACCCAACCGATGATTTGCCGCTAATTTACATAGACAGACAAGTGACGTCAACATAACAGTCGAAGAACTTTCACATGCCGTCGGCAGCAGCCTTGCAGTGGCTCGCGATTGCTGGAGCTGCGGGGTGCATAGGGGATCTGTGATAGTTGCAGTTGATGATAGTTCAGAAACGTTTTTTACGTGTACTGAGTGTTTGTGCACTGGATTATTTCTGGCGGTTTAAGTACTCAGAGCATCAGACATGAATTATGGTTTGAGTATTTATTACGTGTTTTGGTGATTGTTGCATTATTTTGTGAACGGTTGTGCAATGCATGGTTTTGGAAGTTGACGATTAGCAAGCGTGTTTGGGGAGCCTTTTAGATGCAGCCGACGTGCATGCCCTTGGAGCGTCTGCGCTGTACAAATAGGTCTTCGCTATCATCCGTTCACATTGGCAATTGTGCATAGGTCATCATGTATTTCAACAGGAATTTCTCAAGTGTCAAGTATGAAAGGGTTGCTGTCGCCTCATTCTTCCGGGCACCTGTGCGTCACTTTGTCGGGGGTGCCGCTGCATACCAAACTCTCGGAGCATGTGCGGTAGCCTCCAGTGTGGTCCAGTGGGCGTGGCATTGGGGGGGGGGGGGGGCAGCACGAGCTGCCTGTACGTGTTGTTTGTGAACAGGTCTGAAGGCTGTGCTATGTGTTATTTATATGGTTTACGAGTTGATTTTGTGACTACACATGACTGTACTGTAATATTTAGGAGTAGTTTGCATGTTTGTATGCTGTGTAGTGAAATTATTTCGGTAATTTACGAGTTTTTTGTAGTGCATTATTCAGGAGACTGTAGGCTGTGTGGCATGACCCCAAGCATGTCAGGACTTATGTTTTGCATCAGTGTGATAAATATACTATGTCTCAAAATCCATCCCTAAATAAATTGTTCAAAATAGGTAAAATACACTCCTTCCTCTATCCAGCAGCCCATCACATGGTGAGTCATTTTCTCCTCCAGGTAACCATCTTGGGTTACATTATGAAATGGACGACAGTGCCCTCTGGTGGCGGTACTGTGTACTAGGTCAGTTGGACTCTGCACCCCATGGCGTCCACACTGGATGGCGGTAGTGCCTCAATACAGACTTATGCCCAGCACAGGCTGCGTCCTTTTCCCCACCGATCCCTAGGAAGAGGTGGCATGCAGGTGACAAGTTATTGGAGGTAGCCCAAGTGTCCTTTCTTTCCCGCTATTTTCTCAGTTTAGTAGATATAGCGCAAGTGGTATTTCTGTCAAGAAGCTGTTCCCCAAGACGACAGATTCGCGCACTCCTATCGGCATGACAAAGAAGGTATCGCGATTTATTAGACCATGCAACGCTCTTACATTTTGCCAATGTCCAGTGCCAATGGTCACGTGCCCATTTCAGTCGTAGCCGTCAATATTGTGGTGTTAACATTGGCACATGTGTGGGTCATCGACTGTGGAGGCCCATGGTTAGGAAGTGTTCCGTGCACTGTGTATTCAGAGACAGTTGTGCTCTAACCAGCATTAAAGTCTGCTGTTAGTTCCGTCACAGTTCGGCACCTCTCACGTTTGGGCAGTCTGCCCAACACACGACGTTCGCCATCTGTAATGAAGAATGGTCGCCCAGTCCCACGACATAATGACGTGGTACAAAACCCAGAAAACTTTTCCGTCGACTGTCTCTGGCCGCGGAAGCCTACGCAATTACATTAGCAACCTGTATGGGGAGGAAACACACAGCAACATCCGCAAACTGGAAACACTTAGGAGGATGAAAGGGAAACTTCTCAACGATCTTATCTACTTGAAGAGCTGTCGGGATCATGACATTGTATCTACATTTCTTCAGTTTAAATTTTACATCGACACGCACAAAGCAAGAAGCATCTACAGGCGAGCCAGTAAATCTCTTATGAAGGAGCGTATTCAGCAGGTGCGGAGAGAATTTGACTTCAACAACAAACAGTTGCTGCAAATACATCTTCAGCTATCATCTACGTTATCGCCTACCGACTGGAATAACGTCGACAGAATCACTCACCTGCCAGCGTGTGCAATTAGTGAAACCGCCGCCATTCGCCAGAAGAAGAAAATTGAGCAGCTAGCAAAGACGACACGGAACACTACGCCTCGACTGGATACATCTCGAACAGTGGTGAACCTTTCATCTCATCCCATCAGCAACGCAGCTACAGAAGCACTAGCTAAAGGACTAAACTTTGCCATCACACCTGAGCGGTTTCCCACGGAAGAAATAATCGAATCCGTGGAAACAGCACTCCGGCACACATCTGCGATAGAAGCTGAGAAAATCAGACAGGAAACCGTTCGAGTTCTACTACGTGCCAAGCCACAGAAACACATCCTTAACAGTGAGGAAAGAGCAGCTATCAGGGAACTGAAGAACATCGACGAAATTGTGACATTAAGAGCATACAAAGGCAGTGCTACTGTCATCTTAGGCACCTTGCAGTAGGAAGACAAGATGAAAGAATTATTAAATGATCCCATCTAAAAAGAACTAAGGGCGGACCATACGGCGAAGATAATTCGAAAGACGCAGGCCGCGATTAAGGGCTCGAGAAGTGACGTTGACACAGCGAAGGGTCTTATTCCCAGAGTACCAGTCTCTCATAGAATTTACGGTGTTCCAAAGATACACAAGGAAAGTTGTCCTTTGAGGCCAATAGTGAATGGGATCAATTCGCCTACTTACAATTTGGCAAAGTACCTAGCCTGCAAACTAAGACGTCTAGTTGGCAAGACGGACTCTTATGTGAAGAACTCGACACACTTTATAGAACGACTAAAGGGAGAAAGAATTTTACCTACGGACATCACGGTCAGCTTTGACGTAAAATCACTATTTCCGAACGTGCCAGTAGATGCAACAATCCGCATCCTTCAGGAGCATGTCCCGCCAGACATAGGCGACCTGGTTGAATTGTGCCTGACTTCAACGTACTTCAAATGGCAAGGAAAATACTACGAGCAGACAGACGGCGTAGCAATGGGGTCTCCCCTATCTCCGCTGGCAGCCGACATATTCATGGAAGCCTTTGAAGCAACGGCGCTAGGTTCAGCTCCTTTACGCCCACGTTGCAGGTTCAGATACGTGGACGACACGTTCGCTATATGGCCTCATGGTGAAACGGAGCTACACAAGTTTCACGAATATTTGAATAATATGCATGGGAAGATACAGTTCACGCTGGAAGTAGAAAAGAATGTTGCTATCCCATTTCTAGACGTCGAAGTGTACAGGAGAACGGAGGGCACACTGGGGCACAGAGTATATCGCAAGCCTACACATACGGACAGGTATCTCCACGCCCAATCCTATCACCACCCAGCGCAGAAGAACTCTGTCATCCGCTCTTTGGCAATCCGTGCGCAGCGCCTAAGTGATGCAGAAAAACATCACACCTGAGCTTAAAAGGTTACGCACAACATTTTTAGCCAATGGCTAGAACACAGCCTTGTCGAACAACACAAGCAAGAATGCATTACACACTGCAGGCGTTTACAAGGTGGAATGAGAATGTGGAGAGGCATACATCGGCGAGACTGGTAGGCCAATAGCAACGCGCATTCGGGAACACGAGCGTTATATTCGTCTAGGGCAACACAACAAATCCGCAGTGGCAGAACATCACCTTGACTGCGGAAAAGAAATAAAATTCAGCGAAGCCTGTGTGTTGGCCAAGCAGCCAATTCTGACGAAACGCAAAATCAGAGAGGCCATCGAAATACTTAAACACTCTAACAACATGAACAGGGAGGATGGACTCAGGCTTGCCCCATCTTGGTTGCCAGCAATCAGAGCCCAACAGACCGCACTGTCAACACGAGGCACGAGGACCACCGCCGAGTAACTGCCGCCGCGCGGCCGACGTCCAGCAGTTGGTAAACAGCAGCAAACTTCTCATTCGACGGTGACCACCTATCATGGTACATAACACAAGAGCCAATAGACAACGGAGGTCACGTTTCCCCTCCACCGCAATAACCTATCAAAATAAACTTCCCTCTCCTTCTTCCTTAAGTGACCGATGAAACCAACTACCTTCTCAAATTATGACGTAATGTCATGCGCAGTGAACACTAACAACAAAATATAAAGGACACTGCATAGCTAGAACGCACCATTAGACCCATAAGAAAGCCGCTGCAATCGTGGCCGAAACGTTGGTTTTTCTCCAGCAGCAATAGTTTTTACATTATGACGCGATACCAAACCGAGAAAACTTTTATGTCGCATTTCGCGTAATTTTACACGCTTTGTTCTCCCTAATACACGTCACAATCACTTAAATCTTGCAGTGTACAACTTCCATGTTGACATCTCCCTCAAATACCATTAACTGAACAGAAAATGGTAATTAGAAAATCGATTTTACGTCGTGTTAATTAGGAATTTTTCGTAGTTGTTAGAGTTAATTTGCTTTTATAGTTCTTAAAACAATAGCATGACGCAGGTATTTATGAAACGATTGTTTTCAAATGATATATATGTCTTACATGGGATTTCACCGAATACCTGGTAAAGTGATAAACTAAGAACGATGCAAATACGTTGTAAGTGGTCTCAACATGTTAATTGCGGGAAAGGGAACGGGAGAACGGTAAAAACCGATATATCCGCTCCCCTCGCAGAATGGTAACCTCCATCTGCGTCTACTGTTCTAAAAATGTGAACAGGATACCAAATAGTTAAAAATTTATACTGTTGACCACAACAGCTACCAATGGCTGATACCATTTACAATTGTACGTCACGCAATTACCCGTGTTCAATAGTATAGGGTTAGTATCCCCGCATGTCACGCAGGAGGCCTGCGATCGATTCCCGGCCGGGAAGAAGATTTTTTTTTTCACGACGTCTGGTCCTGAAATTCTAGGAACGTGGCGTGAAGCCCGGTCTTGAATGATTTTAGCCCGAGCGGTCTCTCTCTGGCGCTGAGTCGTCACGTATCTGTTGAGGTGGAGATGGAAGTTACTTTACGAGCATTTCGTCAGCTGTTCTAAGTTGACAGCTCCCCATCTCATAAGAACACACTTTTTGTTTTGTTTATCCCCAACTATTTTTCGCCACAGTTGTGGAACCCCCCAATGTGCGTGTGTTTCTTTTTTCCTATTATTTCTGAAATACATTCATACAATTTTTTGTGCACGTGTTTGTCCTTTACCAGCGCTAAATGGTTAGGTTATGAGCACCCATACGAAAATCAGTACGAACGAACGTAGTTAAAAGGTCTGTAATGTTATAAAACAAGGAAGAGCCTATCTGATATTCTCTCCCAATCGCACCCCTTATCACCAGCACTATTACACCATCTCACGCGCTTTAAGAAAGTGTGAATACTGTAAAATGTCCTAAACTGTCAACTAAAAGATAAATAGCACAGGGGGAAAGCTAATACAATCACGTAAATGAGACTGGATGATCACTTACCACTAAAAACGCACGAACGAGGCACTTTGATAACGTGATAATTAATTGAAACCATCAGCTGCCGACAGGTGTTGTTGATATACCTCGAGGGGGACAGCTGAAAATGTGTCCCCTGAGCGAGACTCGAACCCGGGATCTCCTGCTTGGATGGCAGACGCTCTATCCATCTGAACCACCGAGTACACAGATGATAAGCGCGACTGCAGGGACTTATCCCTTGCACGCTTCCCGTGAGACCCACATTCCCAACTGTCCACAATCTACATACGTAATGTACCTAATAGATAAATGCCGATCCACTCATTACTCGCGCACAGTAAGGTGACGATTCCCGTAAAAGTTCGGGAAACCTGTGCGCATTCGCACAAAGGTCAATGGCTGGGTAGCCTTTAACTACACTACTGGCCATTAAAATTGCTACACCAAGAAGAAATGCAGATAGTAAACGGGTATTCATTGGACAAATATATTATACTAGGACTGACATGTGATTACATTTTCACGCAATTTGGGTGCATAGATTCTAAGAAATTAGTACTCAAAACAACCACCTCTGACCGTAATAACGGCCGACATACGCCTGGGCATTGAGTCAAACAGACCTTGGATGGAGCGTACAGGTGCAGCTGCCCATGCAGCTTCAACACGATACCACATTCATCAAGAGTAGTGACTGGCGTATTGTGACGAGCCAGTTGCTCGGCCACCATTGACCAGACGTTTTCAATTCGTGAGAGATCTGGAGAATGTGCGGGCCACGGCAACAGGTCCTGACCTGCAACATGCGGTCGTGAATTATCCTGCTGAAATATAGGGTTTCGCAGGGATCGAATGAAGGGTAGAGCCACGGGTCGTAACAAATCTGAAATGTAACGTCCACTGAGTTCAACTCATCCCTCTACATGGTGGCATGGGAAATGTGGAACGCTGAATCCTGAACTAGCAGTGGCAGCAATCATCACAAAATGCTCTTCCATTGCCTGAACGATGTCTATGGGCATTGTTTGGAGACACGTATGCTTCAATAGTGCTACTATAGGTAACCAACTATATATATTACAATTCTCACTGATAGTTTCCCATGCATCCACAGAAGAAGTGGAGTTGTTGACAGAGTCTAGAAACTATTGCCAGTACCTCGTCCTTTTCCCATTGATTATGTGATGAGCTCTGCATCTCGCAACACAAAACGCTGTAAGGTTTTCTGCTGTCGGGTGGTACTTAAAATGTCGTGGAGTCCCATGACTGATCTGGGTCGCTGAGCGACGTTCGACAGTCCACCACGGTTCGGTTCACCTCCTAAAAGACGTGATGATCTTGGGATGGATAAATCGACAGCAAGGCGAATCCCAAGGGTAATGCTATCCGTCCATTCCTGGGCGCTGCTGCATACTTCAAACACAGCCAGCTGGCTTAACAGTGTCCAATTTGCTCTACTGGTCATCCTTTTCGGCGGCTTCCTGTCAAGGATTGCTCCACCTGGTAGATGGACCCACAGTGGGATGTGCTCACATGAATGAAGGTCTATCAGTAATTTCTCATTGAGCAGAATCTGTAAGGGCTGAAGAGCAGAAAGGGAGGTCTATGTTCAAGGATGATCCACTGTTGAGGACATACAGTCCTTGAGACATCATGAGGCTCTTTGAAACTCGTCCCTTTGGGTAAAATAGGGTTTGAAACCCATAATACGCTATGGGGATTAAATTCTCCCATCAGGAATAAATATTGGGGGAGTTGTTATAGAAGATAATTGCCTCAGACCCACATGAATTTCAACTGCAACTGCTTGCAGAGAAGTAACCAGAGACACAGCAGCAGAGTGGTGTGTGTTATTTTGGAAACAGACCAATCTCTCCTTTGGCTTTTTCCCTAGTCAGATCACCTTTAGCAAAGAGATGGTCCTGCACTAGGAATTTCAGATCCACCACATAATTACTGATCCCACTGACATTACACTGTAGTATGGAAGCCATTTTACCCTCTCTTGCCGATAGGGTGACGTGTGGCGAGGGTGAAGGCTTAGTTGCAGGGCTAGATGGTTGCCTCAGGCAGACTTCGTGTTCCATTGTCTCTGCTGCAGAATCAATAGAACTGTCAGACAGAATGAGATCTACATGGTCTGCTAGTTTATGACCTGTCTTCTTCTGATGGTGAAGATCCCCGTATGTCTGATTGTCAGAGGAGATTTCGGAGGAACATCATGGTGGCGGTAACACAAGTGCTGGTCTATATATCACAGTCTATCTGTTGATGTGCTGGAACCTCTACAGTGTCAGCAATCGTGGCTTTTTCTGATGTCCTGGGCGCATCTGTTGGCTTCGAAATAACAGCATCGTTGCCACTGCAGTTTCAGACAAAGTTATTAGTGCCAGCGCTATTAACATATTTTTATGTAGAGGCTTTGGCTTTCTGAATAAGATTCTTGAGGTCTGAAGCAAACGAATTAGTAAATATGAGATGTTGCATTGCTTCAGGGATCTTTTGCCTCGCCTTACGAAATACGATTTCTTGCTTTTAGCTCTTGCACCTTTCTTTCCTCAAAGTCTACACTGCAGCCTTGCAACCTGTACTCCAGATAGGGCTCCAAACCCATTAACATTTTCTGGAGGGGAGGAACCAATGAATTGCAGGCAGCGTTACCACACACACTGCAAGTGCCCTCTCCCTGCATGCCAGGGTGATGTGCCCAAAGCGCTGGGATTTAAAATAGCGTGTTGGATTTACAATGTAGGACATAAACGAAATCTGGCTTCATATGCTCTGGAAGCGTTCTGCCATTGAAGGGAAGAATAGAGGAATCTGATTTTTACCAGTTCGAAATCATCATATTTTGTACACCAATTGCAACTTATTGAGCCCACTTCTCTTTCATTCCTTCTTCTACAGTATCTATAATATCCCTGTTAGACACAATTTCACTACAATTGAAGATTGTGTGTAGTTCTGTTTAGATGGCACATTCCCCGAGGCATTTAGCTGCCTGGATTTTTGTGCGACTATCAGGGTGTCTACGACCCGGGACAACCGGGAAATCCGGGAAAAACTCGGGAATTTTTTCATCCGGGAGAAAACCGGGAAAAACCCGGGAATTTTTGGAATTCCGGGAATTTTTCATTGTTTTAGCTTTCAGTTAAATTTTTGTAATTTTGACTGCAGAATTGATTCTCTAGCAAAGAATGTTATTGTATCCGGCTACTGGAGAATGATACTGCAGCAAGAAAATATAAACGAAAGGGAAAAAAATAAAACTTTAGTGGCAAAGGAAATGTGCAATTTACAACAACAAAACACCGTGCACGCACAAGCGTCTGCAAATAGCAAAAATATGTCAAAGGCCGTAGCGCGCAGACTGTAATTCTTCGTAACAATAAACGGCTTGCTATGAGCATGATGTCACAACTGTTCACGTAAGGTTCGTTGACCAATTGCCAGCGGGCTGTTGCGCATGCGCATTTGACTCGCGAATAAGCAGTACCTTCTCCCGCTACTTGAAGTTTGGCTGTTAGCTGTATCGGTAGTAGCAGCAAGCAGCCAGATGCAAACGATAAAAATTTTTCTCCCGCGCCCTAGCTGCCAGATTCACGCTTGCACAGAGTTGTAGTGGGGAGGGGGTTCTCCACGTGACACGTGTGTACGTTAAGTGATTTCGCTGCCTCTCTTCGTGTACAGCTCCCACATCAAATGAAAACAAAACGGATTTCTGTGGCCGGAAGTTATCAAGTGAATTAAAATACATTCACATAATTACGGAGGGCAAAAATATATTATTAGTTTCAGTTTTCTGGTTTTATTTTATTTCCAAGTTTGTAGCAGTCAAGCATTAATCGCCTTGCAGAACAGTGAAGTTAATTTTGCAAGTTTGCTAAAGAAATTTGGCTTTATTAATCTTTCCGCTGAGGCAGTCATTTTATTTGAAACGAAGTGTTTCATTCTACAGTGTTGCCTAGTTCCAAGCGAAGCTAATTTCAAGTGCACGTTATCATCTTCTGCCATATATGGCATTATGCCATAATAAAGAACCAAAAATGAGATCGCAGAGTACTGGTACTCCAAGAAAATTTACATCCCAAAAACCACACTGACAAGCTTAATACACACGAACATGCGGGCTTCCTACACCCATACAGTTGCACACGCACAATAATGCCTGTTTTTCTGGCGCTCTCTGGCAACAGGTAAATCGAACCTATTTCTAACAGTCTCCAGATAGTATTGCGAACGGTGGTTAGAAAAGCGTTACTTTCAAAGTAAATTTCTTTTTACGCAAGATGAATTATGTTACGTGTGAGAAAGTGGGATGGATGTCAAAATCACAGAGCATTCGAAACTGAACAGTTTGAGGACCAGCCACTTACAAGAATTTCGAGCCGACATTTATGTCAGAATTTTAAACTTACTGGCACATTTGTGTGATGTATCTTAAAGTATAACACACGCAAAAAAAAAAAAAAAAAAAAATCAATATTACATGTGAAAACTTAGCTTCTGTTGTAGCGTGTTAATCTTAGAGACCAAAATTATATGTGAATGCTTAGCTTTTCTTGTAGATATACGGTACTGTGTACATTAATGTAAACCGTTAACTTTTGCTCTTGCGTGTTCGCGCCATGTAACCAGTCATCTTGCTATTGTCTGACTACAACACGTGTCCTATGCTATGAATAGCTGCTGTCATCGGCTGGCGAGATCTCGTGGCTTGAGATATGACTCGCTTACAAAAGGACATCGCAACCTCGCTTTCAACGCCCCGGAAACTAACGCGCTGTGTTTGGTGCAATTCGAATTTATACTTTCGTAAAACGAAAATATGCAGCGTATATGTTGCTGCAAATCAAAGGTCTTTCCTAAACTTCTCTCCTTTTCGTCTTTTCTTTTTTTTCCGGGAAGTTCTGCGCGATTGTATAAAACGTTAACCATTCAAAGGATTGATAAGTTTTACAGTACCGAAGGAAAATCTACGGAAAACCTACTGTCACTTAGCACAGAAAAAGTGTATTTTCGCCCGGGAAAAATCATATTTTTTAAACGGGATATCCGGGAGAAATCCGGGAACAATCCGGGAATTTTTTTTCCTTGTCCCCGTATACACCTGGACTATGGTCCCATTTCTCAATAGCTTTATAGATTTCAAGATGCCTGCAATGTCCTCCAAACTATTTTGTTCTTCTGTGATTAAATATTAAGTAAATGCCATTCCACCTAGTCCCTGCCCTCTCTCTCTCTCTCTCTCTCTCTCTCTCTCTCTCTCTCTCTCTCTCTCTCTCTTCATCTGCCTCCCTTCCTCCTACTCACCCCCAGATCAGACACACTGTGATTTTGATTACAGTTACTTTAATTTAATTTGTATGGATACCAAAAATAGCATAAAAAGGCATTATATGTTGCAATTTCTTCCAATATAAATTACGTGCATTGCAATAGAAGCAGTGAACTGTAACGAGTATTTTGAGTCACTGTTTACCTTAACAAGCATCTCAAATTTCCTACCGACAACGCAATAACATAAAAATATTACCATTAACTGCCGCGCTCGTCAAGTTTTTTTCCCCAATATTTCCATTACTTCATA
Source organism: Schistocerca americana (assembly GCF_021461395.2). Lineage (NCBI taxonomy): Eukaryota > Metazoa > Arthropoda > Insecta > Orthoptera > Acrididae > Schistocerca > Schistocerca americana. The sequence continues at coordinate 204,420,822 of NC_060127.1, forward strand.
AATCTCTCTAAAGAGAAACACATTACCACCTGTAAAAAGTGAAACATTCGGAACCAATGGTCTGTAACTCACGACGATAAAAGGTCGAGTAGAGAATCGAAACCATAATAAGTGATTTAAATAGAAGAGACATGGTATGTACACAGGCTCAACAGCGTCCTCTTTCGTGTGAAGGGCAGGTCAGTGTTACGCAACGATATGCCGGTGCGGAGCCATTTTCCCGAAGTGGAAAACTGTCACTAAGTGCGACTAAGCCTCGCCAACATCACAGGGTTGATCATCGACGTGTGAGTACGTCCGAACGGGGAAGAATGATTGCTCTTTGGGAAGCGTGTCTGCCGTTCTGTGACACTGCGGCTCGTACGTACAGGGCACACGGCTGCAACAGTGAGGCGTGTGTGGGAGAGAAGAGTGGTGCACATAGCACCGACAGTGACACAGGGAACTGGACGACACAACGTGACCATAGCGCGACATGGCCACACCGTCCTGTCCATTCGGCACAAACGGACACAACTGCATCGTCCACAGTGTTGCCACGACGTCGAAGCACGGCGACGGGTGTGGACATGTCTACGTCGCCCATTCGACAACGTCTTTTGCGAGCCGGACTGGTGGCACACATGCCACTGCGTCCGCTACAATTGACTAGAACTCACTAACGCCGCAGACTGCGATGGACACGTGAAAGCAGATACACGCGCGCTGAGAGGGTGACGCCGGCATAAGCGTTCGAAGCCGCCACGGTGAAGGAAACCGGGCACACCGTATTGTAGACCGACATAGCAGACAAAGACCTGTAACAGGCGATCTCGCCTTCTGCGGCGTGAGGGCAATCTGAATAGGTACCAATACACAAAGGAGGTCTTACAGCCCGAGGCACCGCCCCTCCTGCAGGCCATTTTCCACCAGGACAACGCGCGCCCACATGTGCCCTCTCCCACAACATTATATATGTGTACGTGCCAGTTCAAGCTCTTCATAATTCTAATTGCTAGGTATTTAGGTGAATTCACAGCTCTTACCTCTGTTGATTTCTCGTGTACCCGAAATTTAACAGATTTTGTTTAGCACTCATGTGAGTGAACTCTAATTTTCGGTATCCCGAAACAACTGCAAATTTCTGTATCGTATCTACGACATTTTGGAATTGTTTTTGATCTTCTAATGGTTTTACCAGGCGGTAAATGACAGCATCATCGGTAAAACAATCTAAGACTGCTGCTCAAATTGTCTCCTAAATCGTCTGCATCCACCAAAAGCAGAAGAAGGACTATAACACTCCCTTGGGGAACACCAGATAGACTTCTGTTTTTATTCGATGACTTTCCGTCGATTACTATGTGCTGCGACCTTTCTGACAGGAAATCACGTACCCAGCCGCACAGTTTAAACTATTTATGCAAAAGGAAATCAATGGCTTCATTAAAAAAAACATTTGGAGTTCATCGGTATTAAAAACTAAAATAAGTAATTAAACAAATAAACGTAACTGAGAAAAGTTTTCAGATAGAAATTTTCGGAACGGTTGGATTGCGAGGTAGCAAAACGACGTCGTAGAGATGGGATATGAAAAACGATGAAAGAATAGCTGAAGAAAAGGACACAAGAAATGAGAAGAAACTAAAGACGCTATATAGCTCCCACTGAAGAGCAGCAGATCACCGCAGTAAATCTGTGGGAAAGATCCATCCGGCGGTGACTGTAACCCTGGGACGGCCGCCTAAGAGTGGAGCTGGTAACTTTATCGCAGCTGGCGGGCCGCCAAAGGGCCTTATTAGTTCGGCGGCAAATCCTCTAAGATGAGATGCTGCAAGACAGTGGTCATATTCTTCAAACCTCCCATCTCGGCACAAGTACCGTGACTGTAGTTGTATAGTGAAAGTTTGAAACGCAATCGGTAAGAGGACTTCATGTATCCGGTATGGTCTAGTGGCTAGGATACCTGGCTCTCACCCAGGAGGCTCGGGTTCGATTCCCGGTACCGGAAAAATTTTACTCCACAAATAGCCGTAGAAAATTTATCAAGTATTCGGCATTAATACGTATGTTCGTAAAGTGCAGTCACTACCTCGAATGATCTCGGCATAAAGCTTTAGAAAGATAAATACAAGGACGTGTTGCATATCTCTGGTTAGCAACATTATCTCTGCTTAGCAACGTAAACAGAGATCGCAGTTTGGTTCGCATAGTGAAATAATTTAAAAATATAGTTGTATTACAGACAGTTACACTTTGAGCGGTGTCCATTATCGTTCATAGCCTTCTGACAAGCAATTACACAGAAGTTTCGTTTATCTGGAACCTGAATATCGGCTTTTCCGGCCGTCCTGAGCGGACGCGCTGTGGCGCTTCTGTTTGGATTTCATGACTCTGCGTAACAGTGTTGTGTAAAATTGTGATTGTGGTGATGCAGCATTTTAGTTTCCTTGTATTCGCGAACTGTTAACTGCTGACATGGCAACAATGTTTCCCAGAAAGCTTACCCTAAGATTTGGATTTGACAAAGCAACCCGTAATGTTCAGCCAAGTTCACTAGAAATTCATGACTGGATCGTTGACGTTATTGGCATTACTTCGGATCAGACGCACACTGCTTATTATGACTTGGAGCAATACTGCTTTTTTGTGAAGCTGCTTTCCCCGTTGGTGTTGGAACGGATTTTGCAGAAATTTGAAGGAAAAGCTGAATTCCGCCATCGCGATAATTCGGTGAGTACAGTTACTATTTCAAATGCTGATGTTGATTATAAACAAGTCAGAGTATTTAATTTGCCTCCTGAGGTAGAAAACTGCTACTTAAAAGACGCATTATCTAAATACGGTGACGTCAGACAAATTCGTAATGAACGATGGTCAAGCCAGCATAGATTGCAATGCTTTAGTGGCGTTCGTTCTGTCGATATGCATGTCAAACAAAACATTCCATCTCATATTTTGGTTTGTGGCTACAAAGCGCACGTTATATACAATGGACAGACTTTGACTTGTCATATATGTAATGAAAGTGGGCATCTCCGGCAGAACTGTCCAAAAAAGGTGTTTGTATTGCAGAATAATTTACAACAGCGTAAAAGGTTAACACTGGCTGATCTTGTGACTGAAAATCAGATGACGGGTGGTGAAGTTTCCAGCATTTCGGGGAATGTAGACGACAGGCCACAAAATACTCTTGAAGCATTTCCACCTTTACTCAGGAAAGACACTGTAGACAATCCGGCTGGAAAAAGTAGTATAGCCACTAACAAAAGACGTCGAACTTGTGACGGCAGTAGCACAGATGAAGAAGATATCAACCTATCGCTGAAAGCTGTAGGTGACATTCAGAAAACAGTACTGGAAACTGTTTCAGACAATATTGTCAGCATAGATTCGAACTCTGAGTCAAGTACATCAGTAAACAGATCGAATATGCTACCATCACCTGAACAGGTCGAAGTGACATCAGAGTCCCATTCTGTAGCGCTGGACGCGCCAGTAGATGGCAATGCGCTGCTCTTGGTGACACCACAACCCCGCGCTGCAGTACCCGTACGTCAATCAATGCAGACAGATTCACTCGCAGATGCAACTGAAAGCAAACATGACGAGGTAGCGAGTGATTGTCAACAACAGGCGACGTCACAGTCCAAATCCCAAGACGAAGAAGTGGAGTTTTACAACAATAACACACAAACAGTAAACGAAAGTGTTCATAGAAGTGATGGGGCATTGGAAGAGTGTTTGCAAACTGCTTCTGCGCCGCCTTTGGCAGACGAGATGGTGGCACACGACTGCCACTCAGATCCACCGACACCGGTCTCGGTGGAAAACTGTTCAGGGGGTGGGCGGAGCAGACATTCGGTGAAGGCTAATGTCAATGCAAACCGCAAGAAAAGTAAAAAGAAAGGTTCTAATGCAAACCGTGACGGTGGTCTCCAGTCAGATTCTCAGGAAGTATCCGGCATGGAGTGGCATGAAATGATAGACTAGCGGGAAAAAGGTCACCCCCTATGTTACAGTCATATACGATTACCACGTTAAACATTAATAGAATACAATCGGATGTTAAAATAGCTGCTCTGAAACAGTTTCTGTATGAGTCAGCGACGGATATTGCTCTCCTACAGGAAGTGGTATTCCCACAATTAAATTTTTCCAATTACGTTGATTTTTACAATATTTCCACTGAAACGAATGTTGGCACGGCCATTTTAGTTAGAGAAGGCATCCCCGTACATGACGTTGATAAATTAGAATCAGGGCGAGGTATTGGAATAAATGTAGCAGGAGTTACTATAGTCAATTTATATGCTCCTTCTGGCAGCAGTAATAGAGCTGTAAGAGCCACATTCTTTAATGAAAGCGTAATTTATTTACTGAGGAAAAACCCCCTCCAACTTATAATAGGGGGAGATTTTAATTGTGTATTGAGTCGAAAGGATCAAACCCCCAACTTCAATTACTCACCTGACTTGAGACGTCTTGTTGTTGATTTAAAATTAAAAGATGCGTGGGAAATAAAATACCCAACAATGGTGAACTTCACTCATATTGTTGCGAATTCCTGTAGTAGAATTGACAGAATTTACGTATCGGAAAATTTAGCAGATAAAGTACTGAAAACAGAAACTGTTCCCGTTAGTTTTTCCGATCACAGTGCGTTGCTGACCTGCGTAAATTTAACACCACAACCTACCCGAAGAGTAAGAAGCCAGTGGAATCTAAATATATCGTTATTATCAGAAGAAGACTTAGAAGATGCCCTAACCAGAGCTTGGGAAATGTGTCTCCGTTCACTGAACAACTTTCCAAGTGTGATAGAATGGTGGACCCAACGAGCGAAACCGAAGCTAAGGAAAGTTTTAATATCTTTTAGTATAGATATGGCCAGAGAAAGGAAACAGACTGTAGAATTCTACTACAGCGTGCTCAGGGACCTCTACGATCAGACAGATGCAATTCCTACAAGATTAAAAGACATCAAGAAAATAAAAGCAAAGTTAATAAGTCTGAAACGTAAGGAACTGGAGGGACTTAAAATAAAATCCAAAGCAAAGTCAGTCACTGAAGATGAGACTGCTGCATTGTACCACCTTGTCAGACACGCCAAAAATAGAAGAAGAAGTTTCATGGATGAACTTCAAATAGATGATGGTACCATAATCACCACCCAGAAGGAAATAATTAAAGAGATCTCAGCGTACTATGAACGTATGTATGCGTCAGGGGAAACAAACGAAGAAGAATACGATGACCTCTTTGGGACATATCTTCCACGAATATCGCGAGATGGTGATGAGAACATTTCTTCGGACATCACCAAGGAAGATGTATTATAAATCGTGTGCAGCTCCCCTGCTAAAAAATCTCCAGGACCTGACGGACTGCCCATTGAATTCTATAAACGATTTTGGACCCTAATAGGAGAAAAGTTCACCGAAATTGTCAATGAAGTCTTACAAGGAAAGCCAGTGCCTGCAGAGTTCAAACAATGCAAAATCGTGTTGATCCCGAAGAACAGAGGCTGCAAAAAAATAAACAACCTACGGCCGATTTCGCTTTTAAATTCAGATTATAAAATTATAGCTCGAGTAATTAACAAGCGCTTTACACCATGCACTGCTGACATCATAGGCCAACAGCAGACTTGTGCTTTTAGAAGAACGATTTTACAAACTGCGGCTTTGTATCGCGATGTCATTGCGCTAGCGCAGGCAAGTAACATAAAATGTGGACTGCTTTTCATAGACTTCCATAAGGCATTTGATCAAATTAATCATTAATACCTGATAGAGATAATGCGCCGAATGGACTTCCTGCCAAAAACCATCGACATCATCAAGAACATGGCAATGGGTGTTACTGCACAAATCTCCGTTAACTGTCAACCGACAAAAAAAAATTGAAATAAAAAGGGGTGTTACCCAAGGAAGCCCCTTATCCATGCTCCTGTTCGTTATATCGCTGGAACCTTTCTTGAGACAGCTACAGCACAGGCTGACAGGCATTACCATTCAAGGAACAAAGACCGTGGTAGGTGCTTACGCGGACGATGTAGGCGTAATCATCAGAGACCAAACAGATGTGACTCAACTAGAGATGATACTTGCAAAATATTGTTCCGCATCAGGTGCGAGGGTAAATGAAAATAAAAGTAAATTTCTAAATATAAAGCGGCTTGCTAACTTACGCATTGAGTGGGCGAACCATGTTAATGAACACAAAGCTCTTGGAATGGCATTGACAACGTCCCTTATAAAAATGATAGCAATAAATTGGCGGGAGGTGGCAAGAAAAATCAAGGGAGCTTTGATTGAAAACTGTCAACGTAGCATAGACCAGTTCCAGAGAATACTGTTTATCAACACGTATATTTTATCCAAGGCCTACTACATAGCACAGGTTCTCCCCATTCCATCAATGGTGGCGAAGACGATCATGTCCACTTTAGCAAAGTTCTTGTGGAAAGGGGAATTGTTTCGAGTGCCGGTGAAGACAGCAGTTTTGGATCCAAGCAATGGAGGAATGGGTCTAACCGACATCAAGTCTAAAGCGATGGCATTGTATGTCAAACGAACATGGAGCATAATGTGTAATGATCCAGGGTGCATTACAGCAAAACTATACGATATTGTCAGGCCAGAAAGTGTGGAGCCGCCGATAAATATACAAAAAAATAAGTTTCAAGCTGAAACACATTAGGGAGTATTATCTTGAACTAAGTTATCTCAGCAAAAAGATTTTAAACTCCAAAAACGTTACAGCAAAGGCGATTTTAGCTGAAAGGCGGAAACATGAAAGGAAAAATAACATAGAAACTAAATATGCTGGAATAGCATGGAATGTGGTCTGGAAAAACATCAGTAGTGATGTTCTTTCGTCTGACGTGAGAACAGCGTGGTACAAGGTAGTCAACAACATCATCAGCACTAATGAGCGCCTCTTTGCCGTCGGTTTAAGTGACACAAACCTCTGCAGCAAATGCAACCTCGTTGATAGTGTGCCTCGTCGTTACACTTGTGGAGATCGGATTATCAACTGGAGGTGGACCAGGGAGAAAATTGCTCAAATAACAAGAACTTCAGCAAACAATGTACCGAATAACATTTTCTTCAGACCAGAGGAAAGTTACTACCCTCAGGCAAAAAATAACGCTGTGATTTGGTTAATGGGCAAATATACAAGTTATGTTTTTAACAATATTGGGAGCGATGAACATATTGAATACAAGATGTATATGGAAAATGAATTCGAGAAAATACTCAAATATCAGAATCACAATAAGAAATATGGCAACATGCTCCGAATTGTCTTCAACCGAATGGGCATAGGTTAGGAACTGGATTCCTAGTAGAGAGGGAATGGATTGGGTCACGTTCCCGACCCTAACCTCACCTGCAAGTCACACATGAAAAATAAATCAGCAGTACAGCAGATACAAGAATACGGCGAGAAACATCTGGTGTCTGATATAAAGGAAGATCATGAACTCCCTATAGATGCGTTTAGAAGGCTGGAACTGACAAAAATAACAAGGCAGTGAAATATTTTGCGATGTCGCTGTTCGGGACTGCTCTTCTGTCCGTGTAATTTACCCTGGGAAAGAACACACATCAAGGATTTACTGAATGATTAATTTGGGCCTGGGAAATGATGATGAGGAACCGGCTGCAGAAGAAGAAAATGTGCCATGCTGATCTGCCACCAGTTGAAGGTGACAGTGAAGGTGCTAAATTGTGCTACTACTAAAGACTCAGTCTTTGAATCTGTAATTCATGACTGCAATTATCTGTCACCTTATTTATGTCATTTCATTGTAGCCATTTTTGTTACTGTTTCTAGTGAATAAAAAAAAAAAAAAAAAAAAAAAAGTGGCTAGGATACCTGGCTCTCACCCAGGAGGCTCGGGTTCGATTCCCGGTACCGGAAAAATTTTACTCCATAAATAGCTGTAGAAAATTTATCAAGTATTCGTTATTAATACGTATGTTCGTAATGTGCAGTCACTACGTCGAATGAACTCGGCATAAAACTTTAGAAAGATAAATACAAGGACGTGTTGCTTATTTGAGACAGTCGCTACATATCGTATGTCGCCAAGACAAGAAGGGATAGCCACCGCTGCATTTCAGATTTTCTGCTGCATCTGATCGTATTGGCCAGTCTTTTAATAAATTACGCCACGGCGGAAATGCGAAATAATTTCCTAGTTAGCCAAAGTGGGGGTGTCCCGAAAAACATCTAATTTGTAGTTATGACCTGAAGTGAATTAGCAACTTAGCGCAAACCGAAATATTCGTGGGAACGAAATTCTTCAGTTTCTTCTTCCTTGCGCCATATTTGTAACCGGTGCTCATGCTCACGGAAACTAAAACATCGTTCGCACTTATTTATTCTCCACATCACAGGTAGAAGTATTATAAAGTATTATAGTTTCCTAAAATATGCAGTATTATCTGGAGATGTGTTTAATCTGGAGGTAATGACCCAGACTGTCCTATATACACTATCTGATTAAAAGTGCCTGGACATCCCTATCTAATTCGGAGTTACCATCAGATATCACGAGAGGCAAACCTGCCACTACAAAAGGAGGCGGAGAGCACTGTGTTGTCACTACTGAAGCAGTAAGAGCAGAATAAGAGAACAAGTGGACTAGTCATTCGCTGGCTGAAGAACAACAAATCCATAACGGGCATTTCAATTCTTCTAAAGCTCCCAACGCCAATCTTTGGTGATGTGATTGTCAAGTGGAAACGCGAAGCAGCAACCACAAGACCACGAAGGCCTCATGTACGAACATCCAACGCCCATCGACCATTGCAGAGTGGGCTTCCAAGAAATGGCACGAAACCTGCGGAAGAAATCCCTCGTGAGTTCCAAAATGCTATCAGCTGGCCACGCGAGAGTTATAATGAATGGCGTACGATGGACAGGCAGCCTCTCGTAATCCACGCAATTCGGCACTCACCGTCAGCCGACATTTTACAGCAATGTGTACTGCATACAGTTTGGGGACGGTGCTTGCTTATATCAGCATGACTATGCACCCTGTCGTAAAGCAGCATTTGTGAGGCGCTGATTTGTGGACACACAACATTACAGAAATCGCCTGTCCTGAGCAGAGCACCGAACTCAACCCAATCGAACACCTTTGGTACGAGTTAGAACGTCTTCCTCCTCCACTATTCACTCTGGTTTCGGCTCTAGAGGAAGAATCGATTCCCATTGCTCCACTTACATTCAGACACCTTCTTTAAAATGTCTCCAACAGAGTTCAACGCGTCACAGGCAAAGCGTGGACACACCCCATATTAATGTCCGTTAATAGGTGTCCAAATATTTATGATCACATCTTGTAAATCTTAAGTACACGTGAAGACTGCTCGAAAACTGTATATACTCAACGCTCTTTAGTAGCAGCATTTCGGCTCACTACCGAGTTTATGTAACACTTGTCTACGGCAATAAAGTTGCAAAACTCCGGCTGTAAGAGTATTTAAGTGAATCAGAATTAATCGTGAAATACGGACACCCTTGAGCAGTTCTGACCCTAGCAGTCAATCTTAAGGTGGGGTTTGACATGTCCGAAAGAATAGATACTATTCTTGATCCCGCAACCGAACAAATAGATGACGAAATAAAATAAAATCTGGCAACGGCCGCAACTGGGCACTGAAATGAATTCAATGGTGACAAGTGAGAATTTCTGCCGCACCGGGACTCGAACCCAAATTTATCGCTATACACGAGCGGTCGAGTTAACGGCTTTGGCTATACGAGCATGCTTGCGTCCAACACAAAGTCTCAACTTGTCGCACACTACTTACGTAGCGGCCCCTGTCCACCAAACTCTTTGCCCGCTACATCAGCTAAATACACGCTAGAGTTCAGGAAAGATAGCGCATCAGCGCGGAAATGATCTTAGTCGCAGTCAAGTCGTATATATTTATATATGTGTGCTGTATGTTCATTCGTACATGTCCGAAACTCTTGTCGTTAAGAGGTCAGTGCAATGCCTTATGTACTTGCTAGACTACGCTAGAATCTTCTGCAAAGATGTTACGCCTGCATTGAATATGATGGGTTCCGTTTTGAACACATTCTATAACATATACTACTGCTGAGTGAAAGATACCTCAAAGTTGCTGAACTGAAGGCACATTGCCTGATTGTTACTGACGTTTTAAAGCGTTCGATGGTTAAGGATTAGTTCCAAGACGATAGGCGCTTATTTCAAAGTTATTGTTTCTGCTCCGCAACAAGCTCCTTCAATTTGGGCGCAACCCTTTCAATAACCATGCATTTTTATGTATTCCGGTTTCCACAATACTTACGTATCACCCCCGGCCCACCAAACTCATTGCTCGCTACATCGGGATACCCTAAAGTGTTGAGCGGAGGTAGTGCAGCCGCACTCAAGTGGCCTTAATCCCCATCAAGCTGTATATATTTATATACACCGATGCGGCAAAGAAACTGGTATAGGCATGCGTATTCAAATGCAGAGATATCTAAACAGGCAGAATGAGATATTTAATACGCAGAAAACGGCGCTGTAGTTGGCAACGCTACAATGTCAGGTTATCAAGATTGAAGTGAGTTTGAACGTGGTGTTAAAGTCGGCGCACGAGCGATGGGACACAGCAGCTCCGAGCTAGCAACGATGTGGGGATTTTGACGTACGACCATTTCACGACAGTATCATGAATATCAAGAATCCGATAACCCATCAAATCTCCGACATCGCTGCAGCCGGAAAAACATCCTGCAAGAACGATCCCACTGACGACTGAAGAGAATCGTTCAATGTCACAAAAGTGCAACCCTTTCGCAAATTGCTGCAGATTACAATGATGGGTCATCAACAAGTGTCAGTGTGCGAACCATTCAACAAAACATCATCGGTATCCGCTTTTGGAGCCGAAGGCCCTCTCGTGTACCCTTTATGACTTTACGACACAACGCTTTACGCCTCGCCTAGACCAGTCGACACCGACATTGAACTGTTGATGACTGGACAAAACATGTCACCGGGTCGGACCAGTCCCGTTTCAAATTGTGTCGAGCGGATGAATGTGCACGGGTATGGAGACACCCTCATGAATCCATGGACCCTACATGTGGAGCAGCGGATTCTTGACGCTGATGGAGACACTGTAATTGTGTGGGGCGTGTGCAGTTGGGGTGATACGGGACCCCTGATACGTCTAGATACGACTCTTGTTAGGTGACATGTAGGTAATCATCCTGTCTGACCACCTGCCTCCACTCGTGTCCACTGTGCATTCCGACTGACTTGGGCAATTCCAGCAGGACAATAGGACACTCCACACGTCCAGAATTGCTATATAGTGGCACCAGGAACATTCTTCTCATTAATTAAAACATCCGGGCTGAATTGCCCTGGTCCATATATAAAACTGCTTCTCCTTCCTGACGTTTCGTTGCCGGCTGCGGGCAACATCTTCTGAGGTGAGTCGGCGACTGGCTGCTAGGCGCTGGTGGTCCCACTTACATAGAGCGCTTAGATGGCGCCACCACTCGCCACGTGCTTTCGACTTAAAACTATCTCTGGCTAGTGCCATCTCTCCCGATTACAGGTAATCGATTGTCACTCCGTTGGTACAAAGTCGATCGCCATATCTTGTGTAGTTTTAATCCTTCTTTTCTATTAAAATTATTTCCGTGCGTGTAGATCTCTATAGCTTCTCTATACATGCGAGTATAATAATGTGAGGTCCTAGCTATCACGTGTGTCTCTCTAAATTTTATTTCGTGATCACCGTCTTTGAAAACGTGTTCCGCTGCAGCTGATTTGTCAATCTGTCCCAATCTACAGTTCCTTTTGAGTTCCGTTAGGCGGGTATTAACACTCCTTTTAGTTGTTGCAATATAAACCATGCCACAGCTACACGGAATTTTATACACACCTGGTGTAGCTAAGGGATGTCGTGCGTCTTTCACCGATCTTAAACTTTCACTAATTTTCTTGGTAGGTCGAAAGATTGTCTCCACTCGAAACTTGGCCAAAACTTTACGAATACGGTCCCTGATTTTATGAATAAACGGAAGAAAAACTTTTCCAGCCAACGGTTGTTGTTGTCGTGTATTTTCAGACACTTTTCTTCTAGGGTGGACTGCTCGATCTATTTCCTTGTCAGTGTACCCATTTCTCTTGAAAGCTGTTCGCAAATGCCTTAATTCATCTTGCAAGTAAATTGGCTCACAGATGTTATTAGTTCTGTCCACTAAAGTTTTTATGACTCCTCTCTTCTGCCTAGGATGATGATTCGAATTCTTATGTAGGTAACGATAGCTGTGTGTGTTTTTCCTATATACCTTGTGCCCTAAAGTCCCATCTGCCCGTTTAATAACCAATACATCCAAAAAATTTAGTTGTCCATTACTCGCTTTCTCCATGGTGAATTGTATCTTTGGATTGAAACTGTTTATGTGCACCAAAAAATCACTCAGTTCCTCTTCAGCATGATTCCATATCACAAAGGTGTCATCCACGTATTGATACCATTTCAAAGGGCTTTTTTTTTTTTTTTTTTTGGCCGACTGCAGCACCTGTTGTTCGAAAAATTCCATAAATATATTAGCAATAGCAGGGCTTAGAGGGCTACCCATGGCCACCCCATCAATTTGTTCATAAAACTCGTTGTTATATTGAAAATAAGTCGAGGGTAGACAATGTCGAAACAAAGCTATTATCTCAGTAGGAAACATATCAGCTATGTAAGAAAGAGCTTCGTCAACAGGGACCATGGCGAACAGGGATACTGCATCGAAACTGACGAGGATGTCACTTGGACTAACTGTGATCTCCCTCAGTTTTTCGATAAAATGCATGGAATTTTTAATATGAGTGTCAGTTTTACCTATATATGGTTGCAACAAAGAACCAAGATATCTAGCCAGCTCTTGAGTAGGAGCCCCAATGGCACTTTACTATCGGTCGCAGTGGGACTTTGGGCTTGTGTATCTTGGGTAACCCATACAGTCTAGGAGGGTAAGCTTCAGTTTTGCAAAGCTATCTTTTATCTTCTGTAGGAATGGAAGAGCTTTTTATTAATCGCTGGGTAGCACTTAACACTTTCGTTGTAGGGTCCTTTTTCAGTTTTTTATAGGTGGTAGGATCCAAGAGGTCACTGATCTTTCTATGATAATCCTCACTCTTCAGCACGACAGTAGCATTACCCTTATCAGCAGTAAGTACAATAATATTCCCGTCCGCATTAATCTCCGTAACGCCTTCCTTTCTCCTAGGGATAAATTACTGCTGGGTGGCTTGGCTTTACGTAATATCCTGGCTGTTTCCATCCTGATTTCATCGGCAGAATGCGGTGGTAACAGACGAATCCCTGCTTCTATATTGGCAACAATATCTTCTGTGGCCCCCCCATGAACCATGGACCTTGCCGTTGGTGGGGAGGCTTGCGTGCCTCAGCGATACAGATAGCCGTACCGTAGGTGCAACCACAACGGAGGGTATCTGTTGAGAGGCCAGACAAACGTGTGGTTCCTGAAGAGGGGCAGCAGCCTTTTCAGTAGTTGCAAGGGCAACAGTCTGGATGATTGACTGATCTGGCCTTGTAACAATAACCAAAACGGCCTTGCTGTGCTGGTACTGCGAACGGCTGAAAGCAAGGGGAAACTACAGCCGTAATTTTTCCCGAGGGCATGCAGCTTTACTGTATGATTACATGATGATGGCGTCCTCTTGGGTAAAATATTCCGGAGGTAAAATAGTCCCCCAATCGGATCTCCGGGCGGGGACTACTCAAGAGGATGTCGTTATCAGGAAAAAGAAAACTGGCGTTCTACGGATCGGAGCGTGGAATGTCAGATCCCTTAATCGGGCAGGTAGGTTAGAAAATTTAAAAAGGGAAATGGATAGGTTGAAGTTAGATATAGTGGGAATTAGTGAAGTTCGGTGGCAGGAGGAACAAGACTTCTGGTCAGGTGACTACAGGGTTATAAACACAAAATCAAATAGGGGTAATGCAGGAGTAGGTTTAATAATGAATGGGAAAATAGGCATGCGGGTAAGCTACTACAAACAGCATAGTGAACGCATTATTGTGGCCAAGATAGATACGAAGCCCACGCCTACTACAGTAGTACAAGTTTATATGCCAACTAGCTCTGCAGATGACGAAGAAATTGAAGAAATGTATGATGAAATAAAAGAAATTATTCAGATTGTGAAGGGAGACGAAAATTTAATAGTCATGGGTGACTGGAATTCGAGTGTAGGAAATGGGAGAGAAGGAAACATAGTAGGTGAATATGGATTGGGGGACAGAAATGAAAGAGGAAGCCGCCTGGTCGAATTTTGCACAGAGCACAACATAATCATAACTAACACTTGGTTTAAGAATCATGAAAGAAGGTTGTATACATGGAAGAACCCTGGAGATACTAAAAGGTATCAGATAGATTATATAATGGTAAGACAGAGATTTAGGAACCAGGTTTTAAATTGTAAGACATTTCCAGGGGCAGATGTGGACTCTGACCACAATCTATTGGTTATGACCTGTAGATTAAAACTGAAGAAACTGCAAAAAGGTGGGAATTTAAGGAGATGGGACCTGGATAAACTAAAAGAACCAGAGGTTGTACAGAGATTCAGGGAGAGCATAAGGGAGCAATTGACAGGGATGGGGGAAATAAATACAGTAGAAGAAGAATGGGTAGCTTTGAGGGATGAAGTAGTGAAGGCAGCAGAGGATCAAGTAGGTAAAAAGACGAGGGCTAGTAGAAATCCTTGGGTAACAGAAGAAATATTGAATTTACTTGATGAAAGGAGAAAATATAAAAATGCAGTAAGTGAAACAGGTAAAAAGGAATACAAACGTCTCAAAAATGAGATCGACAGGAAGTGCAAAATGGCTAAGCAGGGATGGCTAGAGGACAAATGTAAGGATGTAGAGGCCTATCTCACTAGGGGTAAGATAGATACCGCCTATAGGAAAATTAAAGAGACCTTTGGAGATAAGAGAACGACTTGTATGAATATCAAGAGCTCAGATGGAAACCCAGTTCTAAGCAAAGAAGGGAAAGCAGAAAGGTGGAAGGAGTATATAGAGGGTCTATACAAGGGCGATGTACTTGAGGACAATATTATGGAAATGGAAGAGGATGTAGATGAAGATGAAATGGGAGATATGATACTGCGTGAAGAGTTTGACAGAGCACTGAAAGACCTGAGTCGAAACAAGGCCCCCGGAGTAGACAATATTCCATTGGAACTACTGACGGCCGTGGGAGAGCCAGTCCTGACAAAACTCTACCATCTGGTGAGCAAGATGTATGAAACAGGCGAAATACCTTCAGACTTCAAGAAGAATATAATAATTCCAATCCCACAGAAAGCAGGTGTTGACAGATGTGAAAATTACCGAACTATCAGCTTAATAAGTCACAGCTGCAAAATACTAACACGAATTCTTTACAGACGAATGGAAAAACTAGTAGAAGCCAACCTCGGGGAAGATCAGTTTGGATTCCGTAGAAACACTGGAACACGTGAGGCAATACTAGCCTTACGACTTATCTTAGAAGAAAGATTAAGGAAAGGCAAACCTACGTTTCTAGCATTTGTAGACTTAGAGAAAGCTTTTGACAATGTTGACTGGAATACTCTCTTTCAAATTCTAAAGGTGGCAGGGGTAAAATACAGGGAGCGAAAGGCTATTTACAATTTGTACAGAAACCAGATGGCAGTTATAAGAGTCGAGGGACATGAAAGGGAAGCAGTGGTTGGGAAGGGAGTAAGACAGGGTTGTAGCCTCTCCCCGATGTTGTTCAATCTGTATATTGAGCAAGCAGTAAAGGAAACAAAAGAAAAATTCGGAGTAGGTATTAAAATTCATGGAGAAGAAATAAAAACTTTGAGGTTCGCCGATGACATTGTAATTCTGTCAGAGACAGCAAAGGACTTGGAAGAGCAGTTGAATGAGATGGACAGTGTCTTGAAAGGAGGATATAAGATGAACATCAACAAAAGCAAAACAAGGATAATGGAATGTAGTCTAATTAAGTCGGGTGATGCTGAGGGAATTAGATTAGGAAATGAGGCACTTAAAGTAGTAAAGGAGTTTTGCTATTTGGGGAGCAAAATAACTGATGATGGTCGAAGTAGAGAGGATATAAAATGTAGGCTGGCAATGGCAAGGAAAGCGTTTCTGAAGAAGAGAAATTTGTTAACATCCAGTATTGATTTAAGTGTCAGGAAGTCATTTCTGAAAGTATTCGTATGGAGTGTAGCCATGTATGGAAGTGAAACATGGACGATAAATAGTTTGGACAAGAAGAGAATAGAAGCTTTCGAAATGTGGTGCTACAGAAGAATGCTGAAGGTTAGATGGGTAGATCACATAACTAATGAGGAAGTATTGAATAGGATTGGGGAGAAGAGAAGTTTGTGGCACAACTTGACCAGAAGAAGGGATCGGTTGGTAGGACATGTTCTGAGGCATCAAGGGATCACCAATTTAGTATTGGAGGGCAGCGTGGAGGGTAAAAATCGTAGAGGGAGACCAAGAGATGAATACACTAAGCAGATTCAGAAGGATGTAGGTTGCAGTAGGTACTGGGAGATGAAAAAGCTTGCACAGGATAGAGTAGCATGGAGAGCTGCATCAAACCAGTCTCAGGACTGAAGACCACAATAACAACATCTTCTGTGGGAATCTGTGATGGAGTGATAGCAAAATTTCCTTCAGAACAGAGACTTCCTCCTTGGATAGTTCTTTCCTGGACAAGTTGATAACTGTATGGCAATTGTCTGTAATCAATGTTTCCGGTTTTTGTAAATGCTCAAACTTCTTCTTCTGCCTATTAGAAGACACTTGTTCCAATATAAACTAAAGGAGTGTTAATACCCGCCTAACGGAACACAAAAGGAACTGTAGATTGGAACAGATTGACAAATCAGCTGTAGCGGAACACGTTTTCAAAGACGGTGATCACGAAATAAAATTTAGAGAGACACACGTGATAGCTAGGACCTCACATTATTATACTCGCATGTATAGAGAAGCTATAGAGATATACAAGCACAGAAATAATTTTAATAGAAAAGAAGAAGGATTAAAACTAGACAAGATATGGCGATCGACTTTGTACCAACGGAGTGACAATCGATTACCTGTAATCGGGAGGGATGCACTAGCCAGAGCTAGTTTTAAGTCGAAAGCACGTGGCGAGTGGTGGCGCCATCTAAGCGCTCTATATAAGCGGGACCACCAGCGCCTAGCAACCAGTCGCAGACTGTCCTCAGATGATGTTGCCCGCAGCCGGCAACGAAACGTCAGGAAGGAGCAGAAGTTTTATATATGGACCACGGCAATTCAGCCCGGAAGTTTTAATTAATAAAGACGCCGGCCGTGAAAGCTTACATGCTACGAATATTCTTCTCAGTTTAAACATTTCCGCTGGCAACCTAACTCACCAAACATGAACATTACTGAGCATATCTGGGATGCCTTGCAATGTGGTGTTGAGAAGAGATCGCCACCCCTCGTAATCTTACAGATTTATGGACAGCCAAGCACGTTTCATGGTGTCAGTTCCCTCCGGCACTACTTGAGGAATCAGTCGAGCCCATGCGATGTCGAGTTCCGGCCTTCTGCGTGATTAATGCGAAGAAACGGTTTTAAGCGAATCAAATAAATAAAAATTGCATTCTTGCGATGAATCTGGAAACTCGCTTGCAAAAATCTAGCGTCATTCGCATTTACGCGTAAAAAACTCGTTTTTTGTGAGTTTTTTCGCGCACCACTTCTGTGTTTCCAACTTGGGGTCAACTTTTGTAAGAAGAAGACAAATACGTATAATTAATGGTCGACCTGTTGTTTTGTGAAAACTTTATTCTTTGCCACAATATGAACAACACATTTGAAAGACAATGAGAAACCTATACTGAATCAGTCGTCGCCTGTGAATATGTCAAGATGTTTCGATTTCAGTGTCTTCGAAGCAGTTGGATAAGTCGAAAAACTAGTTCCTTTCTTTTACATCCCTAACTCTGCCCAGAACATTTTCGCCTTTTTTGTGCTAAAACAGCAGCGCTACCATAATTTTGACAGTAGACCGCCAAAGCTGGACAGGCGATGGAGACTTTTGTTGACTGTGATCTGATACAGGGGTTTTTAATTGTCTTTCGAACCATGTTGCTTATATAGTTCACAAAACAGCAGGACGGCCATTGATCAGCTGTGTTTGTCTACTTTCTTACATAATTTGAACCAATAGGCACAAGTTCAAAACGTGAAAGTGGAGCGCTTAAAAACTCTCCAAAAACATATCATTTACACTTAAAATCAGAATAATTTACATCGTTGAAAGCGAGTTTTCAATCTTATCGTAAGAATACAGTTCTTATTTATTTGATTGACTTTAAACCATTTCCGCGCATTCAGTTCACGTAAGAACGAAGTTTAAGAGCGACATTAAGCGCAATTTTAAACCATTGTATCTTGACGACGGATACAAATTTACGGATAAAAAGTTTCGTTTTGACTTTATCAATTTACCACCTTCGTGTATAATTTGAACTTACTTGTACAACATGAAGTTATAGAAATGGCGCGCTTCAAAAGCCTCCCAGGAAACCATAAACCGCCGTATCTCGACAGCGGATAAGGATTATTTTATGAAAAAAGTTTGGTTTTCTCTTTATCCATTTATCTACCTACTTGCGAAGTTGGAAACCGATTATTACTAGTTTAAAAGTATAGAAATGTTCCGCTTGAAGAGCCTCCCAGAAAAATATGTTTTTTGCACATAAAATCCGAACTGTGGACAGACAGAGATTAATTTCAATCACATTAACTTTTTTTCAAAAGGAATTAATCGATTTGTAAAATTTCTCTGGGGGCCAGCTCTGGTTCATCGTTCAAACCTTGCTTAACATAGCTACAGTAAGATAGATGTGCACGTCTTATGCAAAGTATGCGATAGTGAAGATACATGCATCCTAGATTTTAATGACACTTTGTATCATATTGCATGAGTTGACAAATGCCCTGTTGGATGACATGAGGTATCATGTTACACGACACCACACGGGAGTAGTGGAACAAGGCGGTTTCTGGCGCATTTTGTTAGTTTGGGTTGCAGACATCAGGTGCAGGAATGCACTCAGTGGCAAATCTGTTAAGCGCTTTTCCATATCAGCCTATTGTTCTCCATCGATTGACAGGTACTTAACCTATTCTTCTGCTAAGTGGTTTTCCACATTGCTTCACTTAACGTATTGGCTTCCCTACACCCTCCCCTTCCCCTAATGCCCTCCCCCCTCTCTGCTGCTGGTACATTTATAGGTCTGAGTTATTGGAATAGGACCCCTCTCATTCTTATCAATTTGATTGACTACTTAATTAAATTGATCAATTAATTAACCTCTTTGGTGGGAAAGTGCCACGCCCCCCCCCCCCCCCCTCGGCAGGAAGTTCAGATTCCATCACAATGCAACCTCTACTAACCTAAGAAAATGGCGGGAAAGAAAAGCACCTCCACTAACGTAAGTCATCCAATAACTACCTCTTCCTAGGAATTGGCAGAAGAAAGACTCAGTTGATCGATCATTTGGAGGATATTCGATTGATCTATATGGAATACTGTTTAAACAATTCAGACAATGTATTGAATATATGGAAAGGGTATATTGTTTACTTATAAAAAAATCAGTTTGTGGGGGTTGGATTTCTCCTGCTCATCATTCTCTGCTGTTTAGAAACATTTCGGTCTTGCAAGAGGCAATTATGTGGGGCAAACGTATTGCAGAACTTAATGTTCGGCACTGTACTCCAGGTGTCTTAACCTAATGTTTGGCCCTTTGTCAGCTATTGTTCTGTTAAGTGGTTTTACATGTTACCGCTATTATACCACCTTTGATACGAAGTTAAGTGGTTAGTTATCTCCTCCATCAACTTTTGTTACACTTTTCGAATTTCACATGCTTTTGAACACCATTTCTGGCGCATCCTTCTGTGTCACCCACACCTTTAAACTATTTTACTGCGTCTTACCTAAAAATTATTCAAATTAACGTACTGTTCGGCACATAACCTGCGCTTATGCTCCATGTCACCCACTCACGCAATCCCTCCCATTAACTACTGTACTGCTAACACCACATTGATATAAAAAAATTATGGAAATTAATTAAATTGGTATTCTTCACATGTATGGTAGTTTTCCCTAATTCACAGCATCCTATTGGTTGGTGAAATCGATGGAATATAGTTTAAACAAAAGATTGCTAATAAAAAACATATCCCACCACTGGACGCCGCAGCCACTGCCGGAGGCAAGCCAGCGAGAGCCATTGCTATCACACCACTGCAGGTGAAAGCAGGGTCTATTTTCGTGTATACATTTAGAATTCTTCGAGTGTTATAGTGACGTCTCAGAACTCCAAGGCGCGCTCACGCGATGATGCATAGCTGTGGTACGGTCCAGCACTGAGGGAGATGTTCCAATGCTGCCCAGAATAGCACAGGGTGCTATGTTCCTAGCGATCCTTTCGCCACTGTTTTCTGCAGACGAGACTTTCAGTGGTAAAATTATTTTGCACAGATTGCTAAATTGCACTCACAGTTAAACACTGCAAAAGTTATCTACAGATCATCAAATAGATGCAAGGCTCACAAGAATATTGAAATCCAAAGCTGCTACAGTCTGACAACGATCGATGTACAGGTAATCTCTCCTCTTGATGGCCTTGGTTCTAGAACTAATCTCAGTATCTATAGCGAACTCTCGCAAACTGCATAGTGTCCCATAAATACTTAACGTGCGCTTTTGTAGGAGTTTTAGTGATGGCTTGTATGCACGGAAATTCTTGCACTAACAGAACCTGTGTACGAAAATAGCGCAGAAAAACGTGGCGGCTCGTCCATCACGTGTTACCCTTCCTGCTTTCAACATAAGCAAACGTTCTCACCGCTAAAAGCCAATGCATGCTCGCGAAAACACTGTTAATCATAAAAGCATTCTTGTTGTTTGGAAAGAGAGCACTCCCTAAGCACAGACGGGGAAATCAGAACAATTACGCAAACAGAATTTGAAGCACTGTCTTAAAGAAGAGAAAAAAAATGGCCGCAATTTTCGATATCCTACAGCTACAGGTCTCGAGATGTCCTAATCCCACAGTGGCAGATAAGTGACGGGAATCCCCACCAGAGATGGATGGTCTGCTTCAACTGTTCTTTGAATACTTGCTTTCTGATAACTTTCCGTACATACCTTGTCTCCATCTTGTTCGAATCAGTTTGTAGACGCTCCTACGTCCCGGCACAAAGGCTGTCTTGTGAATGAATCTAGCATTATGATCGGCTCTTATTGAATTTACCCGCCGATTTACTGACGCCAGCGGTGTGGAAGCATCGTCAACCTGTTTTCCTTCTGCAGATGAGTCTTTCAACGGTTATGTCGATGTAGTGAACATACAATCCGTATCCTACGCGATACAAAATCACCTCTTTTACATCCGGAAGTCGTCGGTGAATCAAAGTCACTCTCAGAACCGACGTGCAAAGACTGGCCCGTTTCCCCCTCGATTGTTGTGCGTGCATCTAGCCTGTGGAAGACACGTTTGCAGGTTCTCAGGTGTTGAGAAACAGGTTATTTGACTTTGTAAATTGTAGGGATTATTCTGAATCTGTTACATCACCAACATCAGAATTCCCCCCCCCCCCCCCCCCCCCTGCGATTCTCTGTGGCCTTTTAGGTACAAATATACACGCAAAAAATTGTTGAATCGACCTTTGTATATATTTTATAATTAACTAAAGTATTTCGTGTATTTGGCCTACATATGTAACTGCATAATTACGATATTTACCATTTTTCTAGTTTTTTGGAAGCACTATGACACAAATTAGAACAATTCGGTTACAATGTTTACTGAGTTTTTACCTGGACGCCACCGACGGAAGTGAGTACCACAGGTCACTGGTGCCAACAACGACGTACGGAGAAGTCAGTGTTACGGTATGTGGAGGCTTTTTGCCGTTGCACTGCGTACAGCAGAAGTACATTTCGGAGACGATGATAGCTTGTATGATCTGGCGATGCAACTTGTCATAAAGCAGTATCTGTGAAGCGATGGTTTGTGGACAGTAACATTCCAGACAGAGAATGGCCTGCTCACAATCCCGACCTGAACCCAATGAACATCTCTGAGACGAGACAGATCGGCGACTTCGTTTCAGATGCCAGAGTGCAACATGACTACCTTCTCTGGTTTCGGTTCCGCAGTAAGAATGGCCTACCACACATCATATTCATTCGTGTCAACTATTAGGTGTTCGTGCACTTTTGTTCAAAACGTGCATGTACAGTGTGATCGTAGGCTTCTGTGGCCATTGCCACAATCAATAAAATTTTTGTTGGTTTGTGACTGCAGTGTCAATATGTAAAACTACCGACGTTTCGG
Source organism: Schistocerca americana (assembly GCF_021461395.2). NCBI lineage: Eukaryota > Metazoa > Arthropoda > Insecta > Orthoptera > Acrididae > Schistocerca > Schistocerca americana. Next base: position 204,443,263 of record NC_060127.1, read on the forward strand.
TCACTGTTGCAAGTGACCTTCTTCAGGGTGTTTTTGTTTACTGCTGAATGAGGAAACTGTTTCTTATATACCTGCAGACGCGGCTGTTATCTAATTCTGATAGGCTGTTAAGGATGGAGGGGAGGGATGTTAGAAGTTCTTTATTGGTGTTTTTATTATTTCTTTTCATTTGTGGAAATTGGACGTTTTGATTGGTGTTTGCACTACCGCTTGTGATTGGTGTAAATCGGCGAATGGAAAGCCAGGCGGCAGTTGTGACGTGTCGTCGTTTTCCTGCCTTCTAGCGCCGGCTGAGGCGCGCCAGTATTCTATGTAACTGCGGCCGCTGCGGTCTGCCCCGCGACTGTGTGTACTGCTTCACGTGAGCTGTCCTACCGTAACGCTGTTATTGCTGCCAGCCCAGCCGTCAGAGGTCGACACACGTCTTCTCTGTTCATGTTGGCGCGTTGCTTGGCTATTTGAATTGCCTCTTTAATCTTCCTCCTGAAACTAAGAGGCTGTTTCGCCGGTTCGCGAGCTTCAGCAAAATCAATCTGTTTACCGCACTCATCCTGGTGTTCTGCTATCGCTGACTTGGTGTGTTGTTTCAGTCCGATATATCTTTCGTGTTCACATATCCGTCTGCTGATGGGTTTTTTCTGTTCGTATTGTCCCAAAACCACTGGAAGCGAGAATGGACTTGAGGTTTTGCAGTTCCCCTCTAGATGTTCCTTATCGCTGATTCTGTAAGCCCTCTTGATTAAAGTGTGCCGGGCGGATTGCTTCAGCGTAGGGTCATGATGGAAGAAGACATGTAGGTACCAGTCAGTACTGGTTGGCATCCTATATACTCTATGTCCCAGTTGACCATCAGCTTTTCTGGAAACTTCCACGTCGAGGAAAGCCAGCACCCCACTCTTTTCTATCTGCGTAGCGAATTGGATTCCGTTGTGTTGCTGGTTGCGGTGTTGGTGCAAATTTCTTAGCTGGTTGCGGTGTTGGTGGAAATTTCTTAGATCTTCCTCCCCGCGTGGCCAGATAACGAAGGTTGTCGTCAACATATCCCAGTCAACATTCTAAGCGTAATGGTGCCGACTGGAACGCTGTTTCTTCAAATGCTTCCATGAAGATGTCTGCTGCAAGAGGCGAAACAGGGAAGCCCATACCTACATCATCTGACTGTTCATAGAATTCCCCTTGCAACCTGAACGAGGTGGTCGTTCAACAGCGGCACACTAGCTCGCAGGTACTGGGTGCCATGCGTTCCTCTAAGATGTTCATGATGTCTTGTACTGGTACAGTCGAGAATAAAGACTTCACGTCGAAGATCATCGGGTCTGTAGTCGAGATACGCTTTTCTTTTAAAAGTTCTACAAAATGGGTGGAGTGCTTAACGTACGAATTTGTATGACTTGCTTCATCTCGGAGCTTTGGAGCCAGTTGCTTTGCCAGACTGTGCGTCGGTCGTAATCATAATCTTCCGTGTCCAAAACAGCGGTCGCGTTTCCCTTGTCCGCTCCTGTTATTAAGAAATGAGAGCTGTTCTTCAGTTCGCCAATAGCATGACGTTTCTCCTTGTTGATATTTTGTTTCGGAGGTTTTGCGTGAGTCAGGACCAGTAATGTTTCTTGTCTAATGAATTTTGACACGGCCAGAAGATTCATCCCATAAGTTCCACAGGCACCAGGAATAAATGGTGTACCGAAGGTCCATGAACAGGCCTTACGACAGATTGTGAGTACCATTAATTCACCGACGTACAGTCTAGCAAAGGAAATGTCTCCAAAGCTCCGACATTTTGTAGAACTTTTAAAAGAATAACACCATTCTTGCATCCACAGATAGTATAAGCTGGTATTTACTCACTTAGAATATGAATTAAATACATTTTATTTTGCGTTGTTCTCGTTTCATTATATTTTCAATATTCTGTTTTATTTTTAATTTAATATTAACAATGGTTGCTGTTAAAATAAGTTATATTTAAAATACGAAGCATAATACGTCCAGATAACAGGTCTAACATTCATGGCAACAAAATGATGTGTGTCCACACGTAGAACAGGTAAACGATACATAGTTGCGTATGGCAAGATGAAGAAACGAATCCCCGCAAGGAAAAAAATAAGAGAAGCACTGACTTCAAAGACTGTAGGCAGAAACTACCGGAAGAACAGCATTCCTGCCGTTTACACGCTCGCTTGACCATAGTTTGCAGCTGTAAGACATTTTGCTCGCATTCAGGAGGTTCTCGGTTGAAATCCCTGGCTCTCCGTCGAAACTGAAGAATTGTTTTTGTTGTGGTCTTCCGTCAGAAGGCCGGAGTGATGCACCTGTGCACCACAGACTGCCCCGTCCACACGTCTTCATCTTCATCGCCGCATAACCACTACAACCTACGTCCATTTTAACTTGCTTGCTGTATTTCATGCGTAGGACTGTCTTCGCAATTTTTGTCTTCCACACTTTCCTCCACCACAAAATCGACGCCTCCTTCACTCCTCAGGATGTGTCCCATCAACCGATCCCATCTTACAGTCAAGTTGCACTACAAATTTATTTTTCCCAATTCGATTCACTACCTCCTCATCTTTTATTCAACTCAATGTTCAATTTTCAATCTAATCTTCAAATCTATTCTGCAACACCGTATTTCAATAACTTCTATTCACTTCCTGTCTGAATTGTTTACTGTCTTGCTCTTATGTTTGTTCATATTCTTCATTCCCTTTTCAACTCATTGTCCATTCCATTCCATTCTACTACTCATACAAGTCCTTCGCCGTCTCTTATAGAATTACAGACTCAAGGCATACGTCAAAATTTTCAATTCTTCTCTCTCAACTTTAATTCCCTTTTGCATTCTTCTCCTTTGTTTCGTTTACTGTTGCTCACTGTGAAGATTGAATAACATGGTTTCACTAAATCGGTCACGGTGCGAGGTGCCAGGGCTAGCAGTGTATTTAACACTAAATTCTTCTAGAATCTTCATATATAAATGATGCTCTAAGCCCCCCCTATTCTAACTTCGACATTTGCTGTTGCACTTGGATTAAAAAGAAACGCGAACTGACTGTAATCGACCCTGCAAGTGGAGTAGAAAAGAGTTTGGCACCTGCAATAATTTAATTTGATAAATAAGTTAAATAAAGGAAAGTTTCATTAACGTAGTGAGAAATGAAAGGGTTGCTCTACCGATTAACAGAATGAAAGTTCTGTCCAAAATAACAACATGATTTATAATGACTAAAATCAAAATAATAAACAAAACACATGAAACATTTACAATACATCAAATTGGCTCAGATTGGATACTCAGATAAATGCTGTGAAGGTGAAGTTGTCCCTAAACTAGATTGTGACATTTATGACGAAGTGGTATGTGGAGCCAATTCCTGCAACTCAAATCTTAAGAGAAACACCCAGCCAACCCAACATTAATTGCTGCTACAGTAGTGAGAACTCAGGCAATGAACATCCAAGACAGAACCACGTAAGAAAAGACGAACAGGCGCACTCTGCTGAGCTCTGGTTATCACAGTGCAAATTCCCTAATCTGCCGGTGCTGCGGACATACATTACCAAGCTGTCTTCTTAACTGCAAGGACACGATCTGGCGTACCGGAAGCGATGGCTGGTTGCTTCGACGTCCCGTCATGGTGATGATAATGTTGCGAGTATAGCCCGAAACAAATTGTCCTGGTCTGGTTGTTCCAGACTAAAGACCTCCTATCAATACAAATGCGCCTCTGAGGGAGACGAAGAAGGCTCGCCACACAATCACTGACGGTACAGTGATTGATTTTAACAAGCAAAGTCACACAGTAACTCTGATACAGTCAACCTTAGCCAAAACTGCCCAAGACAGATAACATAGGCCGCTTGTACGCAGAACGCTCAATTGCCAACTGTACTCGGAAAGTTACGTTGAAGTCGAAACTTCAGCAACTTCCTCAAACAGTTACAATCAAATAAAAGTATATTAGACAGCCAATTGAAGGCAGGCTGACCAGAGCAGCCAGAGCTCAGTCTTGTAACCTACTCCGACCGAAAGGCGAGAGCCGACTCCCACAAGAGCACCCGTACAAACCGAACACAGAACATTCCCACCCCCACGACAGTGGCCGTGGTTAAACGTTCCTATCAGCAACTCGAAAACCAGCGGAAAATTCCACTCTATTGCCGAAGCACTACCATTCCACCAATGGAGATTCTTGGCGCCAATTTCTGCGCCGATTTTGCTACGTCACGGAGCTATGCCCTGAACAAGCCAATCACAGTTACAATTTTGCAGAAAACGCGGAAATTTTTCCGCCAAGACTGCCTGGCAACACAAGTCATTCCCACGCCTGGCTGGTAGCCCGCCAGAAAGTGTTTTCGCTAAGTTTCTGCGAAGTAACAGAATCTCTGGCCCAACCGCTCCTTCAGGCCCCTGCGGGCGTCTCCGCCGCTCTTATGACAATGTCGGCGTCTGGAAAGCATCCACTCGACTCCCTCACACCCATCGGCTTAACACTTTCAAGATCAGCAGAACCCTCCTGTCAACAGACCACCCAGGTGACGAGAGACGCTGCGTGGGAAGTCCGCGTGTGAAGAAATATCAACTTTTCACCACATGCAATTGGAGAGGAAAATCGAATTACTCAGAGTAAGATAGAAATATGAGAGGGGGCTTCTGCCACCTCTCAACGGTAAATGTTAGTATTGTGAGTTTAAAAATTACACGGCCTATTCTGTTCACCAAGAATACCCTATCTGAGCCTGTGCCCGCCTATAATGTCCTTTCCGCCAACGGGATGTTGAGCAATAACCACACTCTCTTTGGACGGTTATGCCTGTGAATGTGTGTTTTGGAAGTCAGGAAATTCGACGATGGCGAGAACATCATGAAATGAGAAGTTGGAAATATTTTATACGTTTAGCAACGATCATAAGTGGTCAAATATGGAGTAATCTAATTACAAAAATGAACTGTCGTCCTTTCTTTTTCCATGCGCTCCTATACCATAGCAAGGAAACTTTGGATTCTGAGGAGATACGAACCAACTATGTATCAGAGGAGTGGGGTTGGGGATGGAAATGGGGTGACGTAGCATCATAATTCAAGAACGTCTGGAGCAGTTTGAACAAAGTATTGGATTCACATAACTCATTATTTGTATAGAGTACTGTGGAGCTAAGAAGTAGTGACACACACAAAAAAAACGATATCGACCACTATTGGTAACTAACCCATAGAACAATTTTGTTAAGTTTTCGGGGTCGTTAGGTTCACTGGCGAAAATCGCGATAAATCTGGAACCCTTCGAGTCAGAGCGTGAGGAACAGGGAGCATAGTCAGTGACGTATCAGCATATCCCGGAAAAAACTGCTGTGGCAGTAAGACACCTAGTGAGCCGTGCGTGCGTCAGAATCGATTCCTGTTCGTGATTAAATCTCTCTGCTGGTGGCATCCTAGCGACAAGCGAGAGAGCGTAACCACTCCCGGAGGTCATTCTGTAGCTCGCGAGCTGCCTACAGCCCTAAATGTTCGCTTGGTTTCCCGTCCAGGTAAATAGGATTGCTCACCAAGGACGGATGTCCAATTCGTCGAGTTATGAAAAGCTGCGGAAAGCGTGCCTCCAACATCTGAGGAATTAATGTTTCCCTCTCCCTCTGTGGTCACGGGTTTGCGTCTTCAGTCTCGGCACCTTTCCGGTTCTACTGCTTTGACTTGTGGATGCTGCGGTGCCAGTGTTTAGTATACAGCCAAGGAGTGGAGTACACAGAAAAACAGTGAGCACCTCCGTTACATGTACTTAAATGAACGAGGATTTGGTATTGAGATTTAATTCTGCTTCTCGCGTGTAACGCTGTCTAGGTTTGAGCAACGACCTTTTTTATTGCAATCTTGGTACCCTAATGCGGATTACAACACCTGGTTACCATCACCTTCCATTGTTATTTTAAGCATGCTTGCACAAAAATTTTAGATTTTATGGAAATGTCGTTTGTGTATTTGTTTACTAACAAGAAATATTTCCTTTAATTGTGCGTTTCATTTAAAAGCCCACGTTTTAAAACTTGCAAAGGGTTAAACTTTGAAACAGTTTCTTCTCTCATAAAAACTTATGTAGTAAATTACTTTGTAAGTCACAGTTAAAGGCCGAAAAGGCCTTATATTCACTGCTGTCACTCTGGAGCTATGTTGTTAAATCTTATCCTGAGTATGTCTTAGATTTGCTAATGAGCTGAATGAATGGACTGAGTGATGTCTGGGCTAAGGTTAAGCTGTCAACGCTAATCAACAGTCAAATGTATTTGTTTCAGGTCCTTCAATAGTAATTAATAATGTCAGCTACTCAATGTTCAAAATTTTGATAAAGGTGTTTCTCTTACTAGGAGAGTCGGTGTATAGGTATTGGTCCACATTTAAAACAAAAAAACGTTAATATACACAGACAAACATCCTTGTCAGTACTTCACATTAGATGTTTGTTCTGTGAGTCGGTGAAGTTTCGAACCGGTCTGGCAGATAGCAGAGCCGTAGTACAGCGTCAAAATGGCGTCTACATACGACTGAAGTTACAAGCAGCTTGCTGTTATTGTATTCTTGTGTGCAGAAAAAGATACATGCAATAACGTTTGCAGTGTATGGTGATGCTGCAGTTGATAGGAGTACAGTTGAGCTATGGGTAAAGAAAGTTACAGCCTCAGGAAAAGCAGAAACGCAGCTCTATGATGAACCACGCTAGTTACGTCCTTTCACAGCCACTGCTCCAGACACGCTGAATCGTGCGGACGTCATTTTTCGTGCCGACCGCCGCTTAAAGATTCTCTACGGGGAAGACACAAGATGACGAGAGTGTCAGTCATGCAATGAGAACATGCCTCCCTCGGGCATGTGTGTGTGTGTGTGTGTGTGTGTGTGTGTGTGTGTGTGTGTGTGTGTGTGTGTGTGTACTCTATCGCGTAAATTAGTTTAAGTAGTGGGTAGGTTTAGGGATCGATGACTTAAGAAGTTTGGTCCTATAAGACCTTACCACAAATTCACAAACTTCCAAATTTCCATGGCTACATCTCCAGGACAAGTGTTTTTACCAGCACGGAATGCTCTTGCTGTGCTGCCATAGAACGTGATGGAGACTACGTAGAAAAATAGGACATGGACAAGACATGTCGATGTATATTGTCACCAAATTCTGACTCTTCACAATAAGTGTATTCTAAAAAAAAAAAAAAGTGAGGCATTACTAAATGAACGAACCTCGTACCTATTGTTTCTTTTTTTAAACTTGTAGGTATCTGAATCAAAAAAATTTCTTTATGTATCTAATAAAGTGATCTAACTTTTTCATTCAGCAGATACGTCAGATGTTGTTGGTCTCTTTTATATTTCTTTTTCTCAGTCTTAAAATGCCGCTGAGGCCAATCAATATCTGTTGAAAAAGCTTTTCACTTTCGTTCAGCATATTACTGCTTTCAGCTCTGTGTTAACGCACACTTCGCCGGGCAGCGACAACGGTGTGACATAAAAGCGTAACTCACGGACGCCTGGAGCAGTTTCAACCATATCTGGTGTACATATGGCTTAATATTTGTGTACACATACAGTGGGAAGAAGATACCCTTCTGTCCGCAGTGCTGGGATGGGTACAAGAGGTGATGAGATGTAAAATTGAAAACATATGCGGGCGAAGGAGTGGGCAAAACGTGACAATTCTGAATGGCGAGTCAACATGAGAAGATGCGCTGATTAAACATATTCACATCATTGTCACTGACACGCCATCTGATTTCAAATGACAGACGTTCTCCGTTCACCTAGAGTTTGCAATGACCACTAACAAGGCACATGGCCAATCGCTTCAAGTGTGTACATTAAATCATTAGTACCCTTTCCCTTCACATTTCAATTTGGATCCGAGATTCTGCGGGACGTAATTATGTTCATTGCGGTGGCGGGAGCATTCAGAATTTTCTGGGAAAAAACAAGTGTTTACTTCCGCTCGTGTACAACAGTAGGGCTTACTTACTTTCTGTGCAGTTCACTGTCACGTATAATGGTTCATGGCGAGGCACAGACGCTCTCTGCAGGTTAATGGAAAGCCTCCAAAGGTTGGCTGAATGTCGAAACCAGATCTGTTGATTCACCATTACGACGGTTCAATTAAGCAAATTTCAACTGTTGCTGTCTTTAATGGCCGTTACCTAGTGCTATTCACGAAATAATTGCGGTTATAACTAATTTGTGTACCAACGTGACATCTCATTAGAAGCAAAAGTGTACAGAATGTACAGGAACAGCACTAAAACATTTTGGATCTCTATCACGTAGTACTAATTCGCCTATATAAAGAGAGGCAGCACGAATGTCACACAGCAGTATTTTTCCAAGAGAGTAACTCGAACAGATACCCTAAACAACATCAACTGGCAGACACTCTAAGAGAGTCGCACACGAGATCGTGAAAACCTACTTTGTAAGTTTCCAGAGCTGATTTTCGGGGCCGAATTGAGGACGATTTTTCGTCATCCCTCTTACACCTCTCGTAGAGTATGTGACAATAAAATTACATTCCGAACAGCAGGCAAAAAGAAAGATAATCAATCTTATTTGCAGGCTCTTTACCTGGCTGGAACAAAAAGAAACATCAACATGAGCCAATAAACACCGCCTCGCGTCATCCGCATTGCACTACTGCGTAAACTATACAACGGAATGTAATGTAACACAATATTGTATGCAAATAGTAAGTCCTGTGATGTCACTTACGCAGATACAGAACATCCCACGCGGCTTTCCCCCAGGTAAGAGATCGTAACGGTCAACCTTCTACTTTACCTCGATCATCATACGAATAAACCTGATGTAAACAAACACAAACGCAATGATTGGTCAGAAGCCGTAGCACACATGCACTGGCGCTCTTACGCTGTACGAAGTAGGTCCTACTTGTGTATTACGTACTAAGTGAAGTGAATGAAACTTTAACATATTCTAATGTATTAACAGCCATCAACGGTTTCCTTAATCACGCTTTAGCTACGTTGTTTTTATTTCACGAGTAATGTACAGTCATAGTCTCTGCACTGTTGTTCTCTGGTTGTCGCGATGTTAAATACGCAGTATGAAAATGGCTGAGGCTGCTTCCTGTTCCGTAGTGAAGCAAGCGTGTACGACACGGTTAAAAAGAGTCGAGAAATAGGTTGTTCTTAATGTTTTTCGCAAATTTACAGAAAAAATCTGCTTTTAAGTTTTCCGGGGGAATATTCGATGCAGCTGAGTTGGTAATATAGACTGAATTTATAGCGGAATAGGTAGCGTTCAATTTGAAAGACCTACCTCTCGCAATTGAAAATTCACCATCTTTATTATGGATCATGCACATCATCTTGTTTATAATTACGTATTCCATGCGAAATTTCTATTTTCATTTCAGCTATAAATTCTTCAATGTCGATACTTTATGAAATATTATTAACAAATATCGCTTAAATTAAGAAAACACAATTTAACTTTTCAGGACAAAAATGAAAAACCAAATATTCATTATTTCGACTATGTCCATTGTATTATACCAGAGATGTAGTCTGACACGAACCAGAGTGATAAGTGACGTACAAACATGAAAAGCAATCATTTTCACAGCATCGAGCACAGCATACAAATTCAGCATTTATACATCTTCCACTGTACAATTACAATATGAACCCAACAGGACTGATCTGCAGCCAAGTTAGGACATGTGGCCGGAGAAACAACACGGATGTCAAGTAGTCAGCCGTACTGCAACTAACGCACGCAGGCTTTTCGGATGTCGCTGAGGAACGTTGGCAGGGTATACTGTAGAACGGCACGTCATAAAAGAAAAGGACAAAATGCGGTGCCAGGGTAGTTTAGTGGATTTTGTTGTTCGTCCACTCGTTATCAACGTAGCAGATGATAGTTCTAGAAGTGGAGCGTATTTCTCGGATTCGGAAACGGATGGAGCTAAACAATTACCAGTATTAACCAGCACTGCTGAAATCACTGCAGTATGCTTTTGCTCCACACATGGCTCGCTCAGCAAAATTATCCCGTGTTTATGTAAGGAAATTTCATCACTCTTGTTTGTAATTAGAATGCTATGTTAGATGAGAACGAGAGCATTTTATGCTTTCCCTCTGGTCACCTAAGAAGCGTGCGGGAGCGCTGGAGGTCTGCCGAATAATGCACTACTGGCCATTAAAATTGCTACACCAAGAAGAAATGCAGATGGTAAACGGGAATTCACTGGACAAATGTATTATACTAGGAGTGACATGTGATTACATTTTCACGCAATTTGGGTGCATAGATCCTCAGAAATCAGTACCCGGAACAACTACCACTGGCCGTAATAACGGCCCTAATACGCCTGGGCATTGACTCAAACAGAGCTTGGATGGCGTCTACGTGTACAGCTGCCCATGCAGCTTCAGCACGATACCACAGTTCATCAAGAGTACTGACTGGTGTATTGTGACGAGCCAGTTGCTTGGCCACCATTGACCAGACGTTTTCAGTTGGTGAGAGATCTGGACAATGTGCTGGCCAGGGCAACAGTCGAACATTATATGCATCCAGGACCTGCAACATGCGGTCGTGCATCATCCAGCTGAAATGAAGGGTTTCGCAGGCATCCAATGAAGGGTAGAGCCACGGGTCGTAACACACCTTAAATGTAACGTCCACTGTTCAAAGTGCCGTCAATGCGAACAAGAGGTGACCCAGACGTCTAACCAATGGCACCCCATACCATCACGCCGGGTGATATGCCAGTATGGCGTTGACGAATACACGCTTCAAATGTGCGTTCACCGCGATGTCGCCTAACACGTATGCGACCATCGTGATTCTGTAAACAGAACCTGGAGTCATCCGAAAAAATTACGTTTTGCCATTCGTGCACCCAGTTTCGTCGTTGAGTACACCATCGCAGGCGCTCCTGTGTAACCGCAGCCACTGTCTCCGAGCTGATAGTCCAAGCTGCTGCAAACGTCGTCGAACTGTTCGTGCAGATGGTTGTTGTCTTGCGAACGTCCCCATCTCTTGACTCAGGGATCGATCTGTGGCTCCACGATCCGTTACAGCCAACCGGATAAGATAACTGTCATCTCGACTAGTGATACGAGGCCGTTGGCATACAACACGGAGTTTCGTATTACCCTCCTGAACCCACCGATTCCATATCCTGCTAACAGTCATTGGATCTCGACCAACGCGAGCAACAATGTCGCGATACGATAAACCGCAATCGCGATAGGCTACAATCCGATCTTTATCAAAGTCGGAAACGTGATGGTACGCATTTCTCCTCCTTACACGAGGCATTACAACAACGTTTCACCAGGCAACGCCGGTCAACTGCTGTTTGTGTACGAGAAATCGGTTTGAAACTTTCCTCATGTCAGCACGTTGTAGGTGTCGCCACTGGCGCCAACCTTGTGTGAATGCTCTCAAAAGCTAATCATTTGCTTATCACAGCATCTTCTTCCTGTCGGTTAAATTTCGCGTCTGTAGCACGTCATCTTCGTGGTACAGCAATTTTAATGGCCAGTAGTGTATTTCGCTCTCGTAAGTTAAATGACATTCGAAGCTATACTGTTTCTACGCTCGCCTCCCTTTACATCTGAACTGCAGCTGCTCACCTGGTTGCAGGCTGGTTGGAACAGCTGGCTGGAGAGAGAGCTGCTGGTATTTAACGCGCCAGTAAACCTGTTGTCCCGCGTTACCGCTCGTTTATACGCTTGGTTTCCGCCCCACATGAAACGAAATCCAGTGGGATTCAAGCTAACGCGGAAGAATACATGGCGTAATGTTTACATCAGGTCTATTCTTATGATGAATAGAGTACAAGAGCTGGTGGTGGAGAGAGAGAGAGAGAGAGAGAGAGAGAGAGAGAGAGAGAGAAAGAGATATACAGTCGTTGCCTTCTGTAACAAGAAATCGAGATGCAGCCTGAGTAGGTTTAGGAAGCACCATTCCGGGATCGCGAGAGTCGCCTTTGTTGCTGCTATACACATCACTGCTGAGCCTGACCAAACTGTGCCAAGTCACGTGGCTTCCGAAAATACATTACGATCGTACTCAATGCTGCCGGGCGTGGGTTTTACAGTACCTTCACTACGAACGCAGACAATTCACCTAACTATTTCTATCCTTCACTTATTCTGAGCTAATATCTCCGGTATGGTCTAGTGGTTAGGATACCTGGCTCTCACCCAGGAGGCTCGGGTTCGATTCCCGGTACCGGAATAATTTTATCCCGCAACATTAGATACGAGTACACCACGATTTCTCACAGCTTTAACACTTTACTCATATAAAAACATGAGTATGACAGCGTCAGTTCCTAAACTGTGTACACGTCACTGCGGAATGTCACATGTAACGCGAAGGCGTCACATAACACTCTTCAGGACGTTCGAAATTTAAGCACAATAACGCCTCCTTAACTGACGTCACAGCCACTAACGTCGGTTAGAGAACAGACATGTAATAATCCTTACAATTTGAAGTTAAGAACAACCCTATACAACAATCTCTGGGACCTTTCGGTAATATCAATAACACCAAACAAGATTAACTGGATGCAACATTCTAAATTTTTTGTTATATCACACTACAAATTAGATCGAGACACGAAGTATAATTTTAAAAAAACTTGATTGATTATTAATAACAAAACATATTAAAACAGTGATTTCAGTAAAAGCCAGTGAAACATTTTAAGTGGTTCTTTTAGGATGTAATTATTCTTGATAGAGAAGATAGTAAAGTAAGATTAAACTGAGGGTAAAAATAGAAATAATTATTAAGTACAATACGGTTTCTCTTTTTTCCTAGTGAATATTAGAATGCATGAGAATGCAGAAATATTAATAACAAAAACACAATTTTGCGAAGGAAGTGCTTCGGATGTATGGCTATCACATAGAGGCCCTACGTTGGTTTCCCATAATCTGGAAAAATGTTTCCTGTAAAAGAAGGTACAAGTACACAAACATTTCTGACATCTTTCTGACATTCTAAAATGGAAGGAGGGCTTAGTTTTTAATCGTCATCTTGTTGTCTGTGACTGATATCTGTGAATGTTTATTTCAATTTGTAACGAAGTAAAGGTGCAACACGGTGCCACACACAGTTTGCCACTTTCTTTTATTTTTCGGTACATCAAAGATGTTTCAGGGGTACGTTCCAACCAAAAATCTTTTCTGAGTTCGACTGGTTCAGTTTCCGTCCCCATAACCTGCAGTTCCATTAAATATACTCTAGGCCAGACTTGTACAGTCGTGGACAAAACGAGCGAGACCCCTCGCCTTTTCGTTATGCTGAACCGCACAACTTTGAAGTCTGCTACACAGCATTACAGGCAAGGCGAATTAGTGCTACCAACATACTATGCACAGGCGTGAAATTGAAAGCTATCCGAAATTTGTCAAACTGTTTCCAATCATGTGTAAGACTACATCAATGCTGATTAGTGTCTTAACCACAACACCTAAATATAAGATATAAATGAAAGAAGAAACGCTAATTAGTATGAACTGTACTAATAAAAATGAATTTCAGCTTATCTAGATAACATAACTATTTTAGTAAAACAAAGTATCCCAGATCGTTACGAATTAGTAAAAAATTATGCGCATTCTGGTCTGGTCTGTGTCAACGTTCAGACCAGTCATAATGGATTACCGTTCCTGACCTACCATGAAAGTGTGCCAATTTAGCAATGTCTGAAGATTCATAACGAAATTCAGTTAAAAATCATTCAGTGCCACACTTAAGTCAATTCAATTGTTGACAGAAGCGGAAAAAGTAGGCCGTAACAAGTATGAAATTCTACAAGAGTTTCATATCGACATCCATGGGGCGCCGGTACAGAATAAAGGTAGCAATAAAACGTATTGTGGGCGAGAGAATTTCTTAAAATTCCTTTACTGATAGTCTATCTGCCTCCATCGAGATTAGAACCGAAAACAAACCAGACCTCCCTTGCAGTAGCAAACACCTTTCACTATGCTAGCAGACAACCCAGGCCAACAGCCCTCTATTACTACCCCAAACAATAAACCGGCAATTTCGCAACGAAAATGGCAAAATTATCTGTAGTTTCTGTTGCACAGAGCTTTCTGGACTCAAAAACATGAATTGTCTACCTTTATGTCACCGCTTATGTGACAATCATTCGGGATGTTTATCGAAATAACAAAAAACTGTTATTAGCGAGTAAATTTAGTAGGATAATTCTGCACCATCCCAGGAAATAATCGGCGACGTAGCTGCCAAACGTATTCTACAATGTTTCGAATTCTCCATTACACAGCCAGAAAAGTTCATCAGCCGAAATGTTCCTTAAGGTTGCTAGTAATGGGAATGCTCGCACATCTACAACGCGGTGGCATTAATAGTGGGATCTGAATTATCACGTGTATAGGCAAGTGGATTTTATTTGCATTTCTGTAAACACGATTTGGATCGAAAGCGTAGCTACGATTAATATGCTCATGTATCGACTGCAACTGGAACATTTCGAATAAAGAGTTGGGGAAATTATTATGCGGCCCTCATCTTCAGTAACTGTGGTAGCTATTTTCGTTGTTAGGACTTCGTCACGTAAATCGGCAAAAATCGAACCCTACTAGCCTCACTTTCTTGACCGTCTATCTGCCTACTCAACCCTTAAAACCCGTTTACCTCGCATACGGTTGGACATAATAAGCGGAAATGTAACGGACTTCCTGCGATATACGGTCTCTCGGCGGTGTAAAAAAGTGAGCTATGTCAACGCAATCTAAAGAATCGGCCGTTTATGTAAAGAAAATTTACGCGATAGGTCAAAAAATTACTAAGAACTATGCCACCAAACTGCTTAGGTCATCAGTCCCCTAGATCTAGAACTACTTCAACCTACCGAACCTAACACACATCCTTGCCCGAGGAAGGATACGAACTGATGGCGCAAGGAGCCGCGCGGTCCGCGATATGACTATGTTAAGCGCACGGCTAACCCGCGCCGGCAAGCTGTTAATATCATCTGGTGTTACTAAAAAGTTATTCACTTCTGGTGAATGATTTTCTGCGCAGTTCATTTAAGAAGGAATAACTAAAATATATTTGATGTTATGGAAGAGGAAGGACGCCTAATTCATTTCCCCTTGTCTTTATTCATGATGTTAGATTGGCGATCTGAGCATACGTACTGTCAATAACCATACTTTAGATCCAAGTCATAGTCACAGATATGCGAATTCAACACATTGGCTTATACTTTAGGTATTTCGTTTTCCACAAAGTGGTGGCAGACGATGTTGTGGCGTCTTGGAAGCGCGAGTTTCTCCAGTGCTAGCTAGTTAAGTACATCAGCTGAGCGTATGTTGGTAGCTCTTCGTCGCCTTGCCTGTTATGCTGTGTAACAGACTTTAAAGCTGTGCGGATCAGCATAACGCAAAGGCGAGGGGTCTCGCTCGTTTTGTCCACGACTGTACATTACCGGCAAGGAGGACACACGTCCAGAAACGAGTGGTAATACACTAAAATTAAGAGAAAGTGAAAAATAATCAAAGGTCTTGATTCATTATGATTATCAGTAACGTTAACGTTTAATGTCTCATCACCATGTTATTTTTTTGGAGTCAGACCACAAATCGGCATTGAAGCACGAAGAGGAAAGAAACCGAAGGCAGCTATGTTTCAGATAGAATTAGAGAGCTCACTTGAAGCGATAGGTGTAAACCAGGAGATATAAGTTGTCCGGTAAATTGGGTTCCGGTTTAAAAAAAAAAAAATACGAGCCAAGTGTCCTGTACTATGCGCCACCTCGTGGCCTCACTGACCTAAGTCAGAGGAGCGCCACAAATAGCCTACTTCTCTGACCGGTTGCAATTTTTACCGAACTCATACAACTCACTCACGTCTGGAGAGACAGAGGACAGCGGAAAAACACGACCGTGCGCCAGGTACTCTGATATGTCGACGGAGCATCAACGTTGCTTTCTGTAATCAACACTAGAGGACACGACGGCCTCCCGTGTTATCTGGAGCTACTGTACGGCACTTCCGTCACAAACGGAAACGATCTACTGAGTGTTTGATGTCACGCAAGTACCTGCTGTTATTGATTTCTTTATTTCCGACAATGATCAAATCTATTGGACTCAAACGGTTAACAGTAATTACAAGGTAACAGCGTCACTAGGACGTCGTAGGTAGAAATATCTATACAGTTGAATCCTGATGGACATTCTCAGATACGTGTAAATTACTATTGCGTTAGTGTCTGTGTGTGTGTGTGTGTGTGTGTGTGTGTGAGAGAAAGAGAGAGAGAGAGAGAGAGAGAGAGAGAGAGAGAGAGAGTGTGGTTCAGAGACCTCAAACCACGACTGCTCATACGAAAATTAGTGAAATATACGTGATTAAACGTAGAAAATACAATAAAAAGAAGGAAAATGCAGCCAAGATAAAACTTTCTCTCTCTCTCTCTCTCTCTCTGTCCCTCTCTGTCTCTCCTCCCTCCCCCCCCCCCCCACCCCCCGCCCAGGTATAGTCATAATCAAACTAGCTCACATCGTGTAATATAGCGTTGAAATAGTCAGATGTTCTGAAACTGGCAATTAAGCCACAAGTACGAAAAGGAGAAACACAAAACAGATATAAAGAAAACGTTGTTGGCAATCCCGATGACACGACAGAACTGTGGCCCTAAAATTTTGGGAACAAGTCGCACGTTCCACTAATTATAATAATGAAAGCATTTTGTTGAAATTCACATGAAATTGCACTTAGAGCCGTTGCTAAATACAAAGAAACCACAATTAGCCGCTAATTTTACGTCAGTATTCACATATACACTGATCAGCCAGACCATTGTGACCAACGACTTACTGAGGATAGAAACCCATCCAGGGGACAGCAGCGTCACCTCGCGAGGAATGAATGCTGGTCAGACACACGCACGGTCCGTGTAGTATCAGTGAGCGTGCTGTCTGTGACGTCACAGCCGACGACCGAAGCCTGTGCCAAAGTTAACACTACGGAATCGGCAAATACAGCCGAAATGGGCACGTAAGCATCGGCACCGAGACAAGCTGTCGGCGGCTCCACTATGCTCTGGGGATCATTCATGTCGGCACCCACGGGTCCAGTGGAGCTCACGCGAGGCACCATGACGGCCAAGGAGTATCGTAAACTGGTTGAGCCCACGTAGTCGCCTCGTGACAATCATGTCTCCTGACGGCAGTGGCATCTTCCAGTAAGATGACGGAGTGGTTCAAGAAACACAGTGGCCAATTCCAATTGATGTGCTGGCCCCCACCTAGGTCTGATCCCGATCGAACACATCTGGGATGTAACTGAACGTGCCGTCAGAGCTCTTTGCCACTCTCCCTGGAATTATGGGACTTAGTTGACTTGCTTGTGAACATACGGTGCCAACTCCCTCTAGCGACATACCACGGTCCGTGCCAAAAGTGGACATACCGGCTATTAGGTAGGCGGCCATAATGTTCCGGTTAATGAGTGTGAGTAAGAAAATAGGAAAACTAAAATAGATGTTCAGAAACATGTTGCTGGCGACCCTCATACAACCTTAAAGCTGTGGCCCTAAAACAATAAGACACTCCACAATTTGTGGTAATGATAACATCTTGTGGAACTTCATTTTAAATTCAACTTACAGCCATTGCTATATGCAGAGAAGTCCTAATTAGGCGTTAATTCTACGTTAGTATGCATACATAGCTCTGTCTGCTCTGTGACCCTTCAAAATTAGAGTAACGATGGACTTCACAACGTCAATTACAGATGTCGACCAAAGCTAAGACCAATGGGCACTAGTAACGGCTCGCTGCCAGAGAAGAGAACATTTTCCGAGTCTCGTAAGGACACAGTTCTACTGCAGTACGGCTCTCACAGGTGCGTCAAAATGTGCGACTTAAATAGCGCGACAACTGGGAACGTACGAATTCGCCAGACATCAGGATTCTCGTGGGCAAAACGGGTCAATTCCACACAGATTCACCGTGAACTTCTGGGGCTATCTGGACGAAAGGCAACGTCGCGTCCAGCTGTACTGAAATGGTGAGTACGTTGAAGAGCGGTGACATGAATCTGTTCTTTTTGAAGTGTAGCGCGGTGCTCCATAAAAGTTACTTTGCCTGCCATAACAATGTGAAATTCACTTTCTGTTTAAGGCCGTGCGAGAATTTATGTTGTACGTCTGCAGAAGGTTGCTATCGATCTGATGCGCGTGTTTTTGGTGGCATGGATGGGCAAGATTTCAGATGTTTGTCGTTAGCTTACCTTTTGCCTGCTGTCGTTGTCCCGTGCTCGTCCTGCGTTCCACGGTTTCCTTCGGTTTCTGCTGACTGGGGACGGACAGATTCGTGTTGCAGCCCAACTGTCTCGTCTCAAACTGTTGCCCAGCAACGTCCTGGCTCGCTGCACGGACCCTTGTATTGTTAGGAACTGCGTCACCTCCCGATTCCTTGTTTACTCTTAGAGCACCTGTGGAAAATAACCACCGCATGTTTAAGGAAGCCATCCAGCGACAGTATCAGGTAGCGACTGCGCAGGGACATCTGTGCCAACCCCGTGGACTCCGAGGAAGACGAAGGCAAAGCAAAGTAAGGAAAATCAAATAAGGAAAGCAAAAAGGAAAAAAACTAGTAAAATCGATCAGTCAAGTGAACTCTTACGCTACGTTAAAATAATCATAGTTGCTTATGGATATCTTTGCGAGATATCCGATCATTCATCTCCTTTATTCAAGTCAAAGATCAGATTACATTAAGAGTCAAACATGAATTGACTGAATATGCAGAGTAAAACGCCCTATAAATGAGTACAAGTTGTGATCAAAGGTATAGCGAAACATCCGTTTCCTGTAGGGTATACCACGAAGTACAGAGAAAAGAAGAACAATGAAATCACTATTCAAATTTAATCCTTAAATGTGCTGTGGAGGCTAATTAAGAAACATTCGTGTATCTGTGTATCTCGCAACAGGAAACAACAACAGTGGTAGATTTAAGAAGTTGTCCAGTGATTTCTGCAGACACTAGACCCCAGCGTGTTTGGATGTGACATTTATGTACATTGGTAAACATTCTGATGGCTCTGAAAAAGTTATCCTTACTGGTAAGAGATGTAACGAAGCGGAGCAATACGTCTTAAAAACGACGCAGAAACCCACAGCCTTGTTGCGAAATGCAACATAGCAGCAGAAATCAATATAGAACGTACGGCCTTGAAATACGAGAATATGGGTATTGCAGCTGCAAACGACGTCTTTGTACCGGTGCTGCCAAAAGAACCATTAGAGAAACTGTTTGACTAAACTTTCATCGTTTGTGAAAGATGAAGCCTCTCATGTCAGTCCTCTAATAAATGCGTAAAACTGTAAAGTGGCCAACCAAGACATTAACAACACCTAGAATCACACTTTACTTACCCGATAACAGATGAACATTTGTCGCAACTAAAAACATGCTTTGAAATTATAAATTAAGTTACAGAGCGATGCGTAGTAATACACCACGTTTTGCATATGTAGCGTCGGTTAAAAATTCTGAAAAATGAAGCACTTCAGTTTCTCTTTGCCACATCTACCCAGTTTCCAGTGGAGTACAAGACTTAACAGACTTCCTATCGGGTTATCCCGGCCTATGGACAACCGTGCTCATGTGAAAAAGACATCCTGCGTCTGTTGCAAAAAAGGAACTTTCTTTTTCCTTGCTAAAAATCCTTCAAAAATACGTATGTTTCTACACTGAATCAAGAAGGGTTACTTACTACTAGAAGGAAAAGGGGAATGTATACGATCACAGGATTGTCTGACTGGGGAACGAGACTAACAGAAATGCTGAAAAATCTCAACTGTCAGATCTCGATGAAATACGTCATACATTTCGCAAGAACGTGCTTGGACGAACCCAGACCAATATTTCTGCACAAAAACTATAAATATTTAATCAGCCACCTAAGCAAAAATGTAAGAGAGATCGTGTGGATAAAAATATGTAAATAACGCCTCGCACGGGGCGCTCATGACTGTAGTTACGTCCCTGTTTGTGAGTGCAGCCGAACTGAAGTTACGTATATTGTCCAGCATTCGAAGAGGATCCTAGCCCCAGTATCGATTAGTTCCTGTTACTACGAAAGCAGTCAGCGACCAGCAGCCTATCCTGATTCAAGTAAACTTTGCAACCAATGTGTGTCATGTTGTGACTTAGCAAGACAGCCAAGTCACAACGAGAGGAAGCCGAAAGGCACGCGTTAAGCTCACGCAGATTGGCGTGAGGTCTGAAACAGTTAAAACGAAATGAGAACTTAGAAAATGGACGCAGTCGCTGTAATACTTAACGTTAATCCACATTTGTAGAACATCTCTCGTTACGGTACATGCTTCATAATATTAATTATCATTTGAATACGGCGCCTTGCTAGGTCGTAGCAAATGTAGCTGAAGGCTATGCTGACTATCGTCTCGGCAAATGAGAGCGTATTTGTCAGTGAACCATTCCTTGCAAAGTCGGCTGTACAACTGGGGCGAGTGCCAGGACGTCTCTCTAGACCTGCCGTGTGGTGGCGCTCGGTCTGCAATTACTGACAGTGGCGACACGCGGGTCCGACGTATACTAATGGACCGCGGCCGATTTAAAGGCTACCACCTAGCAAGTGTGGTGTCTGGCGGTGACACCACATTCCTCCCCCGCAAATCGGCGTACGGTTGTGTTATAAGGCTTCCGCCCGCCGTGGGGAGGACCCCATGTTGACGTATGCGACGAGGTGGGGAGCCTAACAACAGGCGATGCTGTGCCACCCGCACCCTGCCATTCGGTCCGAGGGGAGCTAGGAAACGCCTGAAAACCTAGTCCAGGGTGCACGTCAACATGCGGTGTATGCGCCCGTAAAGAGACAGGAGGGGCCGAAGGGTCGACCTCCATCAGAACGGGGCACCCGACGGGCGAAGACGACATCTGGTCCGGAGGCGGCAAGAGTTCCAAGTCGGAGGACAGCTGGTCACGGGAAGCGATCGGCGGCGCGTGACCCAGGGAGGCGCCTGGCGGCTGCAGCGAAGCGTCCACTGCGGGCGTCGCCGGCGGGAGAACAGGCGGCGGCGGCGGCGGCGGCGCGTCGACATGTGGCAAAATGGAAGGCAGCGTCGGTAACACCTGGGGATGAGGCGAGGCAGTAGATGGGTCCCCAGGGCGCTGACCGGACGGCACCGTCGCTGAAAGCAGACGGGGAGCGGCAGAGCCCGTGCGACGACAGAGGCGCAGCTGATTGAGATGCTGACGCACCTCACCAGAGGCCCCCAAAACCAAATACATAGCGCGGCCGAGGCAGCGAAGAATGCGCCCTGCGAGCCAACGCCGTGAACCTCGATAGTTGCGATAGCATACAACGTCGCGTGGAGCAAAAGCAGGCGTCTGCCGCTGCACAGGAACCTGATGCGGCGGATGCAGCAAAGACATCAAGGTTCGATGAGGACGACCGTGGAGCAACTCAGCCGGCGAGCGACCATCTCGGGGCTGAGAGCGATACGAGGACAAAAAGAGCAACAACGCGTCCTCCCGAGAATGCGACTCTTTCAACTTCAACATCTGGGACTTGAAAGTCCGGACCAATCGTTCAGCGGCACCGTTTGACCGAGGCGAAAACGGCGCGGATGTCAGATGTTGAATACCATTGGCCTTGCAGAATGATAGAAATTCTGCGGACATGAATTGTGGGCCATTGTCGGAAACAATAGTCTGTGGAAGACCTTGAATGCAAAAGATAGCGGATAACGCTTGGATGGTGGCTGAAGACGTCGTGGAAGACATCCTGACAACAAAAGGAAAATTACTGAAGGAATCGACAACAACCAACCATCGAGCATTCCAGAATGGACCAGCAAAATCGATGTGTAAGCGCTGCCAAGGGGAAGTGGCTTTTGGCCATGCAAAGAATTTCCGCGGTGGTGCGGATTGTTGTTCGGCACACGCCATGCAAGAAGAGCACATATTCGTAATCGCAGCATCGATTCCGAACCAAGTACAGTGCTGACGAGCAAGTTGTTTCGTTCGCACTATACCCCAATGACCTTGGTGGAGAAGCCGTAAGAAAGAGGACTGTAACGAACGTGGTACCACGACCCGAGACTGATCATTATCAGAACGCAACAGCAAAACACCACGTCGTACAAAAAGTCTCTCCTTGTGAGCAAAAAATCGGCGAACCAACGGATCCTCGATCCGTGATTTCGACAAGGGCCATTGCGTAGCAACAAAACGCAAAACGGTAGCAAGGACAGGGTCAGCAGCTGTGGCTGTAGCTACACGACGAAAATCAATCGGAAACGATTCGACCACGTCATCGGTTTCCGCAAGTTCGGAAGAATCGAATGCTCTATCCTCAGCAACAGGCAAACGGGACAACGCATCGGCGTTTCCGTGCGTAGCAGTGGACCGATACAAGATATCGTAGCGGTACTGCGAGAGGAAAACAGACCAGCGAATGAATTTCTGCGCTGTACGTGGAGGTACAGGCTTGTTCGGATGAAAAAGCGATGTCAAAGGTTTGTGGTCCGTGATGATGGTAAAGTGACGACCATACAAGAAATCATGAAACTTAGTAACACCAAATACGAGAGCCAAAGCTTCTGTCTCTATCTGTGAATAATTTCTTTGCGCAGACGAGAGCAATTTGGACGCAAAGGCAATAGGGCGATCATGCGAGCCATCTTTGCGCGCAAGCACAGCACCGATCCCGAAATCCGATGCATCAACCATCAACAAAAGGGGTTTCTGGGGATCGAATGGCGTAAGGCAAGTATTTGAAAGCAACGTCGATTTCAACTGGCGAAAGGCGCGTTCGCATTCCGTCGTCCAAACGAACGGAACACCGTTACGGCGTAAGCGATGAAGCGGAGCTGAAATGGAAGAGGCGTGGGGAATATATCGGTTGTAATAATTAATTTTACCCAGCACACTCTGTAGCTGCTTCAAATTCTGCAGCGAAGGCAAGTCGTGTATGGCACGGAGGTGCTCTGGACTGGGATGTATGCCTTGTGCATTGATTACATGTCCCAAATATGGTAAGTCACGAGCAAGAAACACACATTTGTCCTTCCGCAAGCGAAGACCATTTTGGCGCAAGATCTGAAATAATCTCCTGAGATTGGCTAAATGTTCTTCTTCCGTCTTTCCGGAGATCACAATATCGTCCAGATAGTTTGCTGCAGTAGGGACCGACGCACAAACAGTTTGCAGATATTGCTGAAACAATGCAGGGGCGGATGCACACCCGCACGGCAGTCATTTGAATCGATACAAACCAAGATGCGTGTTAACCACCAAAACTCGCTGGGATTCTTCGTCCACCGGTATTTGCAAGTACGCATCTGCTAGGTCCAACTTCAAAAAATATTTACCCGAGCACAGTTTGTCAAAAAGATCTTCCGGGCAAGGTAAAGGAAAAGTTGCAATCACTAGTTGTGGATTCACTGTTGCCTTTAAGTCCACACAAAGCCTCAATTTTCCAGAAGGTTTTGGCAAAATTACTAAGGGTGAGGCCCAGAGAGAAGCCTGCACACGTTCAATCACACCTTGTGATTCCAAATCGTGTAAGGTTCTTGCGACCTCATCACGCAATGCGTGGGGAACATTGCGCGCTCTGAAAAATTTCGGTTGCGCGTTTACTTTCAGTTCCAAATGTGGTTGGTTGGTTGGTTTGTGGGATTAAGGGACCAGACTGCTACGGTCATCGGTCCCTTCGTCCAAGTACTAAAAACACCCACAGAGAATAAAAACGATTAACAGAATAGAGCACAGACGACACAGAACAAGAGAAACTGAGACAAAGACCAGGCAAAACGAACTAAAATCACACAGAGTGTGACGGTGGTTGGCCGACCATAGAAATAAAAAAAGGAAAAGCCAACCACTTAAAACACATTAAAAAATCAGTGTAAAACCGGAGGCCAAAGGCCAGAATCAACAGAAAACAATAAAATAAAACAGAAACACTTAGATTAAATGATAAAAACCCCCTGCCCGAATAAAACGTAAAACTAAGTCAGCCGTAGCAGAGCCATCTGTTAAAAGGGCAGGGAGCGTGTCAGGCAGTGCGAACGACTACCTGAGCACAGCTAAAAGCAGACACTCCAATAAAATATGGACCACAGATAAAACGGAGCCGCAGCGACATAGAGGTGCATCCTCATGGCGCAATAAGTGGCCGTGCGTAAGCCGAGTGTGCCCAATGCGCAGCCGGCAGAGGACAACAGACTCCTTGCGGGAGACCCGCATGGACGACCGCCATACAGTCGTCGTCGCCTTGATTGGACGGGGTTTGTTGGGCGTGGGCAGATTGCGCCATTCAGCGTCCCAAACCGAAAGAACTTCGCGGCGTAAGACTGCCCGCAAATCAGTTTCCGGGAGGCCAATCTCCAGAGATGATTTACTTGTGGCCTCTTTCGCCAGGCGGTCAACATTCTCATTGCCAGGTATCCCAACAAGGCCTGCGGTCCACAGGAAGACCACAGAGTGGCCGCAACGCGCAAGAGTATGCAGGGACTCATGGATAGCAATCACCAGACGAGAACGAGGGAAACACTGGTTGAGAGCTCGTAAACCGCTCAGGGAATCGCTACAGATAACGAAGGACTCACCTGAGCAGGAGCGGATATACTCTAGGGCACGAAAGATGGCGACCAGCTCAGCAGTGTAAACGCTGCAGCCAGCCGGCAAGGAACGTTGTTCGGAATGGTCCCCTAGAGTTAGCGCATAACCGACTCGACCAGCGACCATCGAGCCGTCAGTGTAAACAACTCCAGAGCCCTGATACGTGGCCAGAATGGAATAAAAGTGGCATCTGAAGGCCTCCGGAGGGACTGAGGCCTTCGGGCCCTGTGCCAAATCGAGCCGAAGGCAAGGGCGAGGCACACACCATGGGGACGTGCGCAGAGGTGCCTGGAAAGGAGGTGGAACTGGGAAAAACCCAAGCCCAGAGAGGAGCTCTTTGACGTGTACGGCGATCAGACAACCCAATCGGGGCCGACGAACTGGCAGATGGACGACTGACTGCGGGAACAGGACACGGTAATTTGGATGCGCGGGCAAGCTAAACACATGGGCAGCATAAGCAGCCAGTAATTGTTGGCGTCGTAACCGCAGTGGAGGCACACCTGCCTCCACTAGTATGCTGTCCACAGAGCTGGTGCGGAAAGCGCCAGTGGCAAGGCGTATCCCGCTGTGGAGAATGGGGTCCAGCACCCGCAACGCAGATGGGGATGCTGAGCCATAAGCCAAGCTCCCAAAATCCAGACGGGACTGGATTAACGCCTGGTAGAGCCGCAACAGAGTAGATCGGTCGGCGCCCCAGCGGGTGTGGCTCAAGCATCTCAGAGCGTTTAGATGCCGCCAACACGCCTGTTTAAGCTGCCAGATATGAGGCAGCCAAGTCAACCGGGCATCGAAAACCACCCCCAAAAACCTGTGTAATTCCACCACTGAAAGAAGTTCGCCGGCAAGATAAAGCCGCGGCTCCGGGTGGACAGTACGTCGCCAGCAGAAATGCATAACGCAGGTCTTGGCTGCCGAAAACTGGAACCCATGAGCCACAGCCCAAGACTGCGCCTTGCGGATAGTGCCCTGTAGCTGACGTTCAACAGCTGCAATGCCAGTAGAACTGTAGTAAAGGCAGAAGTCGTCAGCATACAGGGAAGCGGAGACAGAATTTCCTACGGCCGCAGCGACCCCGTTAATGTCTATTAAAAACAGGCAGACACTTAAAACAGAACCCTGTGGCACACCGGGCTCTGGGACGTGGGAGGGACTATATGAGGCCGCGACTTGCACGCGGAAGGTACGATACGACAGAAAATTTCTGATAAAGATCGGCAGAGGGCCCCGAAGACCCCATCCATGAAGCGTGGAAAGGATGTGATGACGCCATGTCGTATCGTACGCCTTCCTCATGTCGAAAAAGACAGCAACCAGGTGGTGACGGCGGGCAAAGGCAGTATGGATGGCCGACTGCAGGTCCACCAGATTGTCGGCGGCAGAGCGGCCTTTACGGAACCCACCCTGAGACGGAGCCAGAAGGCCCCGAGACTCCAGTACCCAATTCAAGCGCCGGCTCACCATCCGTTCGAGAAGCTTGCAAAGAACGTTGGTGAGGCAAATGGGGCGGTAGCTGTCCACCTCCAAAGGGCTCTTGCCCGGTTTCAAAACAGGGATGACAATGCTCTCCCGCCATTGCAACGGAAACTCACCCTTGACCCAAAGACGGTTGTACAGGTCGAGGAGGCACCGCTGGCAGTCCACTGAAAGGTGTTTCAGCATCTGACAGTGGATGCCATCTGGCCCAGGAGCGGTATCAGGGCAAGTGGCTAGGGCACTGCGAAATTCCCACTCACTGAATGGAGCATTGTAAGATTCTGGGTGGTGGGTGCAAAACGAAAGGCTCCAACGTTCCATCCGCTCTTTAATGGAGCGGAAGGCCTGGGGGTAATTCGCAGAAGCGGAACTCATAGCAAAATGTTCTGCTAAGCGGTTTGCAATGACGTCGGAGGCAGTACAAACTGCTCCATTCAGTGAGAGTGCAGGGACGCTGACAGGGGTCCGATAGCCATAGAGGCGTCGGATCTTGGCCCAGACCTGCGATGGAGAGACATGGAGGCCAATGGTGGACACATACCGCTCCCAGCACTCCTGCTTGCTTTGGCGGATAAGGCGGCGGGCCCGCGCTCGCAGCTGTTTGAAGGTGATGAGGTGTTCAATGCAGGGATGTCGCTTGTGACGCTATAGCGCCCGCCAGCGATCTTTAATCGCTGCAGCGATCTCAGGCGACCACCAAGGCACAGTCCGCCGCCGAGGGGACCCAGAGGAACGGGGAATGGCAGATTCGGCGGCAGTAACGATGCCGGTGGTGACCGATTGAACCACCGCATCAATGTCATCATTAGAGAGAGGCTCAATAGCGGCAGTGGAGGAGAACAAGTCCCAGTCAGCCTTATTCATAGCCCATCTGCTAGGGCGCCCAGAAGAGTGACGCTGTGGTAGTGACAGAAAGATCGGAAAGTAGTCACTACCACACAGGTCGTCATGCACACTCCATTGGACAGACGGTAAGAGGCTAGGGCTACAGATTGAAAGGTCAATGGCAGAGTATGTGCCATGTGCCACACTGAAGTGTGTGAAGGCACCATCATTTAAAATCGAGAGATCGAGCTGCGACAATAAAAGCTCAACGGTGGCGCCTCGACCTGTTTCCACTGACCCACCCCACAAAGGTTTATGGGCGTTGAAGTCGCCCAATAGCAAGAAAGGAGGCGGCAATTGGGCTATCAGCGCAGCCAGGACACGCTGCGAGACATCACCATCCGGTGGAAGGTAAAGACTGCAGACGGTAACAGCCTGTGGCGTCCACACCCGAGCAGCGACATCCTCTAAAGGTGTGTGGAGAGGGACAGACTCGCTGTGCAGAGAGTGAAGGACATAGAGGCAGACGCCACCAGACGCCCTTTCATATGCTGCCCGGTTCTTATAATAAACCCAATAGCCACGGAGGGCAGGGGTTCGCATTGCTGGAAACCAAGTTTCCTGAAGAGCAATGCAGAAGAAAGGGTGAAGGCTGATAAGTTGGCGGAGCTCAGCTAGATGGTGGAAGAAACCGCTGCAGTTCCACTGGAGGATGGTATTGTCCGTGGCGGAGAAAGGCGTGATGGGACTGGGAAGGCAGATTACGCCGCTGGGTCACCTGCTGCCTCCGATGGAGCACCCGTGCAAGTGCTACCCATTGCGTCTGAGGGATCGGCGAGATCGAGGTCCTCAGCGGACGCAAGGATCTCCACCTCATCGTCAGACGCAGAGCTTTTAGGTAGCGGTGGAGCAGGTGCCACCGCAGGGGTCTTGGTCTTACGGGTCTTCAAAGTCGTTTTCTCTCACTGTTCCTTTAGTTGCCATTGTTGAGAGGGCTTATTGGAGTCAGTCTCCGGGACCGAAGAGGATCGCGAAGCCTGTCGACCAGCGACCTGTGGCGGCTTCAGCCACTGATTGGTGTCTGCTGTGCCGTTGGTAGGAACCTGGGAAGGGAGTGATCCAAGGGATCCCTTCCGAGTGAGAGAAGCCGAAGAAGACTTACGCTTCTCTGGCTTAGAAGTGGGGACTGCTGTCCGCAGCGGTTTAATGGGTGCTGCTCCCGAAGTAGATGGTGTGGGAGCAACAGCGAGAGAAGGGGCCCCCATCGTCAAGGGGGCAGGTGAGGTCCTCTGATTCTGAGAGCTGACGGTTTGACTTGCAGCTGAAGGAGCTGGAGCAGGAGTGACAGTGGAGGCATAAGATGACATCATGCGCACGGGATGTAGCCGTTCAAATTTCCGCTTAGCCTCAGTGTAGGACAGTCGGTCCGGGGTCTTATATTCCATGATTTTGCGTTCTTTCTGGAAGATTCTGCAGTCTGGCGAGCAAGGTGAATGGTGCTCCCCGCAGTTGACACAGTTGGGAGGCGGGGCACATGGAGTATCGGGATGAGATGGGCGTCCACAATCTCGACATGTGAGGCTAGAAGTACAGCGAGAGGACATGTGACCGAACTTCCAGCACTTAAAGCACCGCATCGGGGGAGGGATATAGGGTTTGACGTCACATCGGTAGACCATCACCTTGACCTTCTCTGGTAATGTATCACCTTCAAAGGCCAAGATGAAGGCACCGGTAGCTATCTGATTGTCCCTCGGACCCCGATGAACGCGCCGGACGAACTGTACACCACGGCGCTCTAAATTGGCGCGCAGCTCGTCATCAGACTGCAAAAGGAGGTCCCGATGGAAAATAATACCATGGACCATATTTAAACTCTTATGTGGGGTGATGGTAACGTTAACATCCCCCAACTTGTCACAAGCAAGTAACCTGCGAGACTGAGCAGAGGATGCCGTTTTTATCAAAACTGACCCAGAGCGCATTTTGGACAAGCCCTCCACCTCCCCAAACTTGTCCTCTAAATGCTCTACAAAGAACTGAGGCTTCACGGATAGAAACGAGTCACCATCAGCTCTGGTACAGACGAGATACCTGGGCGAATATATGTCACTGTCATTCATTGCCTTTCGTTTCTCCCATGGTGTGGCCAGGGAGAGGAACGATTTGGGGTCATAACGTTAGCTCTAAAAGGAGCCCTCGAACGCTTAGAGACTGCTGGTGGCTGGCCGCCAGCGAGAGATGATGTACCACGCTTCATTGTGGGTCATCCGCCCTGATGCCACATACTCCGACCAAGGGCCCTCCCCACGGGCGCCACCCAGCCACAGCAATAGCCACCTGGCAGGATGGCCATTGCCGGGAGTCCTGATGCCCCAGGGAGATGGGCATCTACTCCTTGGCATACGTGGGGAGTTAACGGCGCAGGCATCAGTAGAGCGATCCCTGTGTTGTCGGGGGGCTACAACCAAGAGGGTACATGGCGGCCCCACCACAACGGACTGGGTACCGTGCAGGATCTTAGGTGCAAAAATGTCCAAGGTCGTCATCACAGTTAAAAGCAACACTGCAAAATGCAGCGTGGGAATCGCACCCAGGGACGTATCCTCGCCCAAGAGATGGAAAACGAGCGGAACACCAGTGCAACGACGAAAAAGCCGGCTAAAGGTCTCAATGCACGACGGATACAGTGCACCATGTAAGGCGCCCTTCCCCAATTGGCTCGCTCTTCGGAATAATTTAGAAAGATGGAGGTCAAACCCGAGAGGGGACCATCACATAAGGCCGAAACATGGGAGACTCCCTTTAGTCGCCTCTTACGACAGGCAGGAATACCGCAGGCCTATTCTAACCCCCGAACCCGCAGGGGGGAGTTCCAAATGTGCTTTATAGTTCTTAGCGCAACCAAGGCCCGGTGCAAAAATGTCTGCAAACTCTTCACATAGACCAGAAACACTGGCTGAAGGCACAGTCTGGTTCACTGATAGGACCTGATTTACTATAGACAAGTTAAACAACTGAAATAAATCTAAACCAAACAAGTTCACTGCAGAAGAAGAACGAAGGACGTAAAATGACACAAGTTTTGTTTGTCCCTTGTATGTTGCAAGAAGGCTGCACTGTCCTAACACAGGGATATTCTGACCTGAATAACTATTTAACGTAACATTTGCGGCACGCAACTGAGGTGTGCCCAGTTGTTTGTACGTGTCTTTATTGATCAATGAAACTTCAGCGCCGGTATCGAGCTGGAATGGGATCACCTTGCCATGAATGTCCAAGTCTACAAAAACTTTATTGTACTGCTGATGACAAGAGCGACTGTCTCGTGGAATTTGAAGTGACACTGGTACAGAATCACTTGCTAATTGACGTGATTTCCGGCGACGTCGACGCACTTGTTGTGGGACGCACACAGTCACTGTGAGAGACAGTGGCACTGGGCGGAGTGGAATTAACTACATGAATGTCCATGGGCGAAGGTTCACGAGCCTGAGTATTCTTGGTTCGATTCCGGCGCGAAGCAAAGGGCCTGGAATGGTTGTGAATGTCCGATCTGAGCTTTTTTTGGCAAACACTCTGAACATGTCCTTTTTCATTACAGAAAAAGCAAATAGCTTGGCGTGACGGGCAATTTTCACGCGAATGTCTAGTAGCACACCACGGGCATGATTTCACTGCATTTGCTTGCTGCCGCGGGACACGTGGTTGAGATCGTGGCGGCAGCTGCGCGGACGGGCGCGAGGGCTGTTTACAGTTCCGTGCAGCTCGCCCGGCGGGCCGGTTAATCTGACACACGGCTGGCGAAGTTGCAAATGATTCCTGAGCAAAGGCAAGTGTGTCTTGCCTATCCAATATGTCCATCACTTGTTGAAGGGAGGGATTGACTAGTTTCAAAATTTGTTCTCTTATACAAACATCAGAAACGTTTTGTGCAATTGCATCACACACCATAGTATCTGAATAAGGGAGTCCACATTCACACTCAAAAGCACAATCCCTAGTAAGGCCTTGCAAAGTGGCAACCCACTCCCTATTTGTCTGACCGACCGTACGTTTGGTACGAAAGAACGTATACCTTTTTGCAACTACATTGACAGATTCTTTAAATATGCATCTAATGCCGACAAAATTTCTTCGTAGGACAGAGTTGCTACGTCGCGGCGGGGAAACAATTTCACTATCACATGGTACGTCTGCACCCCTACACACGCCAATAACTGAGGCTGCCGCTCGTTACCTTGAATTCTGTAGGCGGCGAGATGGAATCCAAATTGGCGTGACCACTCCGTCCAGCTTTCCAGTGCCGCAAAGAAATGACGAAAAGGCAGTGCAACTGCATGTTGTGGCTGCGGTAGCGGTGGAGCGGCGGCGGCCGCATCGTTTTGCTTTGCACGTTGACCCTGGACGAGCTGTCCAAGGGCATCCAATAAGGCCTGCATCTGCTGATTCTGCAAGCGATAAAATTCGGACAGTACATCTGGAGATTGTGGCGAAGCCATGACACAAGTAAATTAAGCAAGTAGAAAAAAGAAGACCCTTTGGAGACTCGTCGCCAAATATGTTGTGATTTAGCAAGACAGCCAAGTCACAACGAGAGGAAGCCGAAAGGCACGCGTTAAGCTCACGCAGATTGGCGTGAGGTCTGGAACAGTTAAAACGAAATGAGAACTTAGAAAATGGACGCAGTCGCTGTAATACTTAACGTTAATCCACATTTGTAGAACATCTCTCGTTACGGTACATGCTTCATAATATTAATTATCAATTGAATACGGCGCCTTGCTAGGTCGTAGCAAATGTAGCTGAAGGCTATGCTAACTATCGTCTCGGCAAATGAGAGCGTATTTGTCAGTGAACCATTCCTTGCAAAGTCGGCTGTACAACTGGGGCGAGTGCCAGGACGTCTCTCTAGACCTGCCGTGTGGTGGCGCTCGGTCTGCAATTACTGACAGTGGCGGCACGCGGGTCCGACGTATACTAATGGACCGCGGCCGATTTAAAGGCTACCACCTAGCAAGTGTGGTGTCTGGCGGTGACACCACATGTCATGCACTTGCCTGCCGTGAGCGCTGCAGACACCATCTTAACCCAATCCTGCATTTTTGGGGAACGACTCCTACACTACTGTTCACACGAGTCAAAAGTGTGGGTTTTGCCATTATGTATGGGTAAGGACCATTGCAGTCACTGAATTAGACGAGGCCTGTAGCCTCAACACTTAAACTCCTTACACAATGTACTATCAGAGTTACTAGGGTAGGTTCTGGCGTACACAAGACTGTAAGGGAATTTTTGCACGACTGCGCACCAGACCACTACCTTCGTAACATCTAACGATCATTAGCGATTAGTGTGAGTGGTGATTGGACAATGCCGGGCTCTGCCATTCTTGACCATCGGGCCTCAACCCACTACACATTTTGCTGCATGGACATGACACTTCTTCGGTTTATGTTGCTCATATGCAGAAAGCAGTAACTGCAAGATCGCATTACAGATGCGTTTAACAGAATCTGTTACGTTCTCAGAATGTACGCATCAGTAGGACAGTCAACACAGCGCCGTTGTGAAAATGATAATGAAATATCTGGTATACACGTTTAACCGATTTTTCAAAATTGTGAACATGACAGACGAGACATGACAACAAGTTTTACATCAAACACTTTTACACAGAACGAAAATGACTACACGTTATGAATTAACTATGGAACTGCAGAGGATGTGACGGTCCTTGGCCGGCCGCGGTGGCCGAGCGGTTCTAGGCGCCCCAATCCGGAGCCGCGTTGCTGCTACGGTCGCAGGTTCGTTTCGGGCACGGATGTGCGTGATGTCCTTAAGTTTAAGTAGTTCTAAGTATAGGGGACTGATGACCCCACATGTTGAGTCTCATAGTGCTCAGAGCCATTTGACGGTCCTTGACCACCTTCACATTGCAAGGGACAGCACGTCCGTTAGATGCAAAGTAAACACAGATACGAAGCTAGAATGAAACTGACTCGGAATGATATCTGTTACAATTTAGACTCTTGTAATCACCCCTGGGATGTAATGAGATACCAGATCTTAGAATATATAGACGTCATAGACATAGTCGAAGGAGGAAATTATTTAACATTGAGGTTTACTCAAGCACCAATTAGGTTTTAGGACGACTAAAGCAAAAAAAAAAAAAAAAAAATCTCAAATAGAACGAGGCACGTATTAAAATGAAGGCAAGAGGTTCAAGCAAACTATACTATCAACATAAAATATTCTGAAATACCAGGCGTACCGGTACGAAATGAGCGTTGAGATACAAATGGGTCGATAGAGAACATTTGCTGTGAACGAGCCTTCATTTTTTTTTTTTTTTTTTTTTTTTTTTTTTTTTTTTTTTTTTTTTTTTTTGCTGGTTGGTATGACATCTGTCATGGAACAAACAATATCATATGTTTTCATCGTGTTAACAATGCCGAATTTTGTACCAGAAAGTGATGACTTACGGAAAGCATTAATTTTTTGTTTTCATTTGAAAAAAAGTGCTGCAGAGTCGCATCGAATGCTTGTCGAGGCATATGGTGATCATGCTCTACCAGAGGCAACATGCAAAAGATGTTTTCGACGGTTCAGAAATTATGATTTTGATGTAAGAAGACCACCAAAAAAGTTCGAAGACGCCGAATTGCAAGCAGTATTGGATGAAGATGATACTTTGAGTCAGAAGCAAATGGCAGTAATGCTAAATGTTGCACAACAAACAATTTCTGACAGTTTGAAAGCTATGGGAAAGATCCAAAAGTGTGGAAAACGGGTGCCACATGAATTGAATGAAAGACAGGTGGAAAACCGAAAAACCATTTGTCAAATTTTGCTTCAAAGACATGAAAGAAAATCAATTTTGCATCGAATTGCTACTGGCGATGAAAAATGGATTTATTTTAAGAATCCTAAACGGGAAAAATCATGGGCTAATCCGGGATAACCATCAACAACGACTGCAAAACCAGATCGATTCGGAAAGAAGACAATGCTCTGTGTTTGGTGGTAAATGAAAGGTGTGGTGTATCATGAGCTTCTAAAACACGGTAACTCTGAGAATACTAATCGCTACAGACAACAAATGATCAATCTGAACTATGCATTGATCGAAAAAAGACGAGAATGGGTCGAAAGACGTGGCAAAGTAATTTTTTACACGACAATGCACCTGCACACAAAGCAAAACTGGTTCAGGATACAATCAAAACACTTGACTGGGAGCTGCTACCCCACCCTCCGTATTCACCAGACTTGGCCCCTTCCGACTACCATTTATTTTCATCAATGGGACACGCATTGGCTGAGGAACACTTCGATTCCTACGAAGAAGTCGAAAATTGGGTGTCTGATTGGTTTGCTTCAAAAGACGAACATTTCTGTTGGCGTGGTGTCCACTAATTGCCAGAAAGGTGGTCAAAATGTATAGAAAGCAATGGTCAGTACTTTGAATAAAATGTTTTTACTTTTCAATTCAAAATTAGTGTTTCATTTTCACAAAAAAATGCGCATTTCATACCGGTACACCTGGTAAACAAAACTATTCTTGAATGTCTTCGAGGACACGCGACAAAATTCAATGAAACCTTTGTATTCCAGCAACTATGACAACTCTTACGGCACAACCCTTTTCATCTACTATAATAAACAGCTATTCTATTCATTCTAACTTCTTGCTATAGCTCCACATCCCACCAACGTTTCAATTTCTTTGTACTTTGCCTCCCTTTGTGCAAACGGTGTAGGATAAGGTTTCACTGAAAAAGGCTGAAGCAATTATATGTATAGTTTACATGGTCTGGCTGAAAATATCTCCCTACTTACACACACACTTATTTCATTCCGACATCCTATGTCACGACATTAAAAAAAAAAAAAAACAGTATCGAAAACGACCAGTTCATGAGAAATTTTTATTGCACCATTATTCACAAAAAGAAATACACGGTAAAGTCACATTACTGTGACCACTGCCTACGTTCCGCGCCAAAACGTGGAAAACAGTGCCGTCCTTGACGTAATGCGGAAATGCAGTGACTTACCACTGGCAATGGCTGGAAGCATCTCCGAAACGGCTAGCTTTGTAAACTATTCGCAGGCCTCCATGTTTAAGGAATACCATGCAAGGAAAAGTTGTGCTATCCAAGACCGGCCGTGAGACAACTGTGGTGCACTAAGGGCCATAGATGACAAGGGTGCACGATGGCTGCGGAGACGTTTAAGAGCGAATAGACGTGGAAGTACTGAGCAACTGACCGACCAGATGAACCAAGCGGTACCAATTGTTTCTCCTCAACGGCCGTTCACCGAACATTGCTGCGTACGGGCCTCTGCAGTGGGTGCCTGGCTCATGCACCCTTGCTGACTGCTGTTCAGTGGCGTGGAACGTTGGAATTTGCACACCAATAAGGCTGCTGAGTGGCTGATGATGGTCAAAGTAGAGAGGATATAAAATGTAGACTGGCAATGACAAGGATAGCGTTTCTGAAGAGAAATTTGTTAACATCGAGTATGGATTTAAATGTCAGGAAGTCGTTTCTGAAAGTATTTGTGTGGAGTTTAGCCATGTATGGAAGTGAAACATGCACGATAAAAAGCTTAGACAAGAAGCGAATAGAAGCTTTCGAAATGTGGTGCTACAGAAGAATGCTGAAGATTAGATGGGAAGATCACATAAGATAACTAATGAGGAGGTACTGACTAAAACTAGGGAGAAGAGAAATTTGTGGCACAACTTGACTAGAAGAAGGAATCGGTTGCTAGGGCATGTTCTAAGTCATCAAGGGATCACCAGTTTGGTACTGGAAGGCAGCGTGGAAGGTAAACATCGTAGAGGGTGACCAAGAGATGAATACACTAAGCAGACTCAGAAGGATGTAGGTTGCAGTAGGTACTGGGAGATGAAGAAGTTTGCACAGGATAGAGTAGCATGGAGAGCTGCATCAAATCATTCTCTGATCTGAAGACCACAACAACAACAGTCTTTTGTGCTGGGACACCGGAGTGTCTACAAACTGATTGAAATAAGAATGGAGGTAAGGTATGTATGTGAAGTACTGAGAAAGCAAGTGTTCAAAGACAAGTTGAAGCAGACCATCCATCTCCGGTGGGGATGCCTTCACTCATCCGCCACTATGGCGTTAGGACATCTGCAGATCTGTAACTGTTAGAAAATTCGCGATTTTTCTGTATGACAGTGCTTCGAATTCTGTTTGCACAATTGTTCCGATATCTCCACGTCTGTGCTTAGACAGTGATCTCTTTCCAAACAACAAGAATGTTTATGATTAATGGTGTTTTTGCATGAGTGCTCATGCTTTTTAACGGTGTGAACGTTTAACATTTCTTAGACGTATATTGACAGCAGGACAAACATTTCGCCGAGAAGCGTTAGCCGCACTGGGTACGCGTGCACCCTAGACACAACTCACAATTTCCGTTAGGATCGCTAGGAACAATGGACCCTAAGGTATTCTAGAAATGATTTCTATAGCGTCCACGAGGGTGAGTCGCTCGGCAGTTAGGTCTTCCCTGGACCACAGGTAGAGACAGAGGGTTCACACACCAACAGCAGCAAACACAACACCCAACCGATGACTTGGCGCTAATTTAGATAGACACATAAGTGACGTCAGTATAACAGCCGAAGAACTTTTACATGCCGTTGGCAGCAACCCTGCACTGGCTCGCTGTGGCTGGACCTGTGGGGCGCGTTGGGGATCTGTGATAGTTGCGGTTGATGATAGTTCAGAAGCGTTTTTTACGTGTACTGAGTGTTTGTGCACTGGATTATTTCTGGCGGTTTAAGTGCTCAGAGCATTAGACATGAATTATGGTTTGAGTATTTATTAGGTGTTTTGGTGTTTGTTGCATTATTTTGTGAACAGGTGTGCAGTACATGACTTTGAAAGTTGACAATTAGCAAGCGTGTTTGGAGTCGACATGCATGCCCTTGGAGTGTCTGCGCTGTGCAAGTAGGTCTTCGCTCCCATCCGCTTACATCAGCAACAGTGCCTAGGTCATCACGTATTTCGAGAGGAATTTCTCAAGTGTCAAGGGTTGCTGTCGCCTCATTCTTCCAGGCACCTGTGCGTCACTTTGTGTGGGGGGTGCCGTTGCATCCCGGATTCTGGGAGCACGTGCAATAGTCTCCTGTGTGGTCCAGTGGGCAGGAGGATGGGGGGGGGGGGGGGCAGGCAGCGCGAGCTGCCTGCACGTGTTGTTTCCGAACAGATCGGCAGGCTATGCTATGCGTTATTTATATGGTTTGCGAGTTGATTTTTGTGTCTGCACATGACTGTACTGTATTATTTAGGAGCAGTTTGCATGTTTGTATGCTGTGTAGTGAAATTACTTCGGTAATTTACAAGTTTTTTGTAGTGCATTATTTAGGAGTAGTTTAAAGGCTGTAGGCTGTGTGGCATGACCCCAAGCATGTCAGAGCTTGTGTTTTGTAGCAGTGTGATAAATATACTATCTCTCTTCCTCTATCCAGCAGCCCAGCACATGGTGGGTCATCTTCCTCTCCAGATAGCCATCTTGGGTTATGTTATGAAATGGACGCCAGTGCTCTCTGGTGCCAGTACTGTGTACTAGGTCAGTTGGACTCCACACCCCATGGCGACGACACTGGATGGCGGTAGTGCCTCAATACAGACTTATGCCCAGCACAGGCTGGGTCCTTTTCCCCACTGATCCCTAGGAAGAGGTGGCATTCAGGTGAAAGGTTATTGGAGGTAGTCCAAGTGTCCTTTCTTTCCCACCATATTCTCAGTTTAGTAGATACAGTGCAAGTGGTATTTCTGTTTCCCTCCAATTTGCACCACCATCTTGGATTACATACTGGGACGTATGACAGCACACTCTGGTGGCTCTACTGTGTACTACGTCCAGACCTTATGGTGAAACACTCTTTGCCGCCATCTTGGATAATGGTATTTACATCTTCAGCTGATGTCATGGCAGCCATCTTGGATTACGTTACGCAATGACGACAGCACCCTCTGGTGGTGGTAGTGTGCACAAGGTCAGTTGGAGTCCGGACCTCGTGGTGAACACACTGGGTATTGGTAGTGCTTTTAACTGTTTAAATAAATAGTGCATGCAAAATAAAGACTTATGTCCAGCACAGGTCGAATCCTCTCCCTGCCACTTACTAGCATGAGATGGCGGTCAGCTGACTTAGGTTAGTGGAGGTAGGCCAATTGAAATATCGTCCCACCATCTGTCTTAGGTTAGTAGAGGTGTGTTACATTATCCTGATGGAATTTGAACTTGCCGCCATTTTCTGTGAGAGAGGAGGGGAGGTGGGGCTAGTTACGAGAGGTCACCCAATTGACCTATCTTCCTGCCAAAATTCAAACTTCCCGCCTAAATCCGCCACCTTGAATGACGTCATAGCCGCTATCTTGGGTTACATCACGTGCTGTTGCCAAGTCTACAAGACACTCACTCAGCTAATGTCATCGTCGCCTCCTTCGATACACCTGGCAACAATGCAGAGTGGCTCAGAACCAGCCTTGTCCCAATACTATCATGTTGCCTGGTCAGACGAGTCTCAGTTCAAATGTTACAGAGCAGATGGGAGTGTACAGGTATGGAGACAACCTCAAGAATATATATACCCTGTATGTCTGCAGGAGACAGATCAAGCTGGTGAAGGCTCTGTAATTGTGTGGGGCGTGTGCAGTTGGGGTTATACGGGACCCCTGATATGTCTAGATACAGCTCTGACAGGTGAATGTACGTATGCATCCTCTCGGATCACCTGCATGCACTCATGGCAATTGTGCATTCCGCCGGAATTGGGCGATTCCAGCAGGACACTACTACACCCCACACCTCCAGAATTGCTACAGAGTCTCTCGGGGAACTCTCTTCTGAGTTTAAACACTTCCGCTGGCTACCAAACTCCCCAAACACGAACATTATTGAGCATAACTGAGACGCCTTGCATCGTGCAATTCAGAAGACGTCTCCACCCCACGTACTCTTACGGATTTATGTACAGCCCTGCATGATTCATGGTGTCTGTACCCTCCAGCACTACTTCAAACTTTAGTGAAGTTCATGCCACGTCGTGTTGCGGCACTTCTGTGTGCACAGGGGGAGGGGCGGAGGCTAAACGATAATAGGCAGGTGTACCAGATTCTTTGGCTCTTCAGTGTATCTTTGGGGACTGTGTACACCCCTACATCCAGTTTGTTTTTCGTCGGCATGATGGCATCTACCAGCAGGACAATCCAACAACATGTTATACGGCTCACAGTCCATGTGTGTGGTTCGAAGAGTATCAGGTTGAGTTTACAATACTCCCCACATTTAAACCCAATCGAGTATCTGTGGGAGCATCTCAATCAGGCTGTTTGCGCCTCGGTCTTCAATCTCGAAATCTAGCACAGGTGGCCACAGCACTGTATTCGGCATGGCTCTGCATCCCTGTAGAACCTTCTGGAACCTCACTGACTCTCTTCCTGCACGTCTGCTCTGAAAAGGTGTTTACCCAGGCGTATGACAGGTGTTTACATCAATGTGACTGGACCTTGTATTCCTGTAACTCGCAATATGAAAACCACCAAGTACGACACTCAAGTGCCATAAGTTCACTATCATACACCACAGAAGGTCGGTTTATTTCTATAAGCGAATCACAGTTCAAGAAACGTGATGTAAATGAACTGCAGTAGGTCGTCTAACGTAATAAATGGGAAAAAATAATTTATGTTCACATACCATACGAATGATGCAGCGGTAGAAGTCGACTGCGTACTAGGTATGACAATGCAAATACACGATTTAGAGGCTCACTAGCTGTTGCCAAACTGCTTCTCATTCTAATCAAAACTACAGGTTTGCTACGAGTCAACATGTCATTGCAAATATTATCAGAAAAGTCTGATAGTTGATTTCGAATCGAAATAAACACTGTCGGTGTTCTATTCCATTCCCGAAAGTTGTTTGCATGTCGGCACATGTTGTGTGCAGTGATTGGTTGATAGAAGAAACCCAAGAGGACGCCACTGTTAGTACTGGGGACTCACGTTTGGGAAGACAACGGTTCCAATTCCTGTAGGGCCATCCACACTTAAGTTATTCGTGAGTTCCCTAAATTGTTCCAGGCAGTTGACGGGATGGTTCCTTTCAAATGGGTACGAGCGACTTTGTGCCTCATTCTTACGTAATCAAAGTTTGTGCTCCGTCTCTAATGACTGCGCTGTCGTCGGGACTATGAACACAAATGTTCCTCCCTTTTATTGTAAATAAACGCGTTTTTGCTATAATTGTGTGCGTGAAACGACCATAAAATGGAAGGTCAGCATACGAAACTATCACCAGTTGCAACACGTCAGTCGCTAGCCTGTAAACCTGCAGAAAGCATTCAAGCTGGCAGATGACGTCCAGCCACAGGCTGACTCATTCTGCTTGTTGACTAGGTTTTGTCCTCCTTTGAATCTGTAGTAGTGCTCTCTCTGATTTCGCAGTTACTTTCTAACACAGCGGGACTTCTCTGCCCCTTAAAACTTTCCACACTGACTACCTGTCTACGTTGAACTGTATAGTAACTCTATAACAAATAAAATAAGATTTTGGAGAAATTCGCGACAGGAAACCGCTTATTACCTTCTGCAAGGCATGGATGCTTTTGTAAGATAAAGATGGACACAGACAGTTGAAGAAATGAACTTCTCCCAAAAACTCCGCTGCATACACTAAGAAACAGTCTCCTACGTCACCCTAATGAGGCCGCAAATACAAATGTGAAAACATCAAGAGCGTCTAATGAAAGGTCACATACGATGAAGAGTAAACAAGATTTAAGGACACTCAGACGAAATTCTCTGACTGATGACCATGGTTTTGATGGTGTTCACCCGGAATTTATTGTTCATGCCGAAGACAATACTACTAAATAGGTAGTGTCGCAAGTTCCATACGGCTTTTCGCAGATGATGCCGTAGTATACAGAGAAGATGCAGCATTGCAGCGAAATGCAGGAAGAATTGGAGCGGATAGGCACTTGGTGCAGGGGGTGGCAACTGACCCTTAACATAGATAAATGTAATGTATTGCGAATACATAGAAAGAAGGATCCTTTATTGTATGATTATATTATAGCGGAACAAACAATGGTAGCAGTTACTTCTGTAAGATATCTGGGAGTAAGCATAAGGAACGATTTGAAGTGGAATGATCATATAAAATTAATTGTTGGTAAGGCGGGTGCCAGGTTGAGATTCATTGGGAGAGTCCTTCGAAAATGCAGTCCATCAACAAAGGAGGTGGCTTACAAAACACTCGTTCGACCTAGCCTTGAGTATTGCTCATCAGTGTGGGATCCCTACGAGGTCGGGTTGACAGAGGAGATAGAGAAGATCCAAAGAAGAGCGGCGCGTTTCGTCACAGGGTTATTTGGTAAGTGTGATAGCGTTACGGAGATGTTTAGCAAACTCAAGTGGCAGACTCTGCAAGAGAGGCGCTCTGCATCGTGGTGTAGCTTGCTGTCCAGGTTTCGAGAGGGTGCGTTTCTGAATGAGGTATCGAATATATTGCTTCCCCCTACTTATACCTCCCGAGGAGATCACGAATGTAAAATTAGAGAGATTCGAGTGCGCACGGAGTCTTTCCGGCAGTCGTTCTTCCCGCGAAACATACGCGACCGGAACAGGAAAGGGAGGTATTGACAGTGGCACGTAATGTGCCCTCCGCCACACACCGTTGGGTGGTTTGCGGAGTATAAATGTAGATGTAGATGTAAATGGCTCACACATTCTTCTCTGTGATAACTGCAACTGGACATATCTTCAAACAGTTCAAAAATTCGAGAATCATCACTCTTTTGAAACAGAATAATCAGCTAGTCAACATGTCAGCGTATCACACGGCCTGGAGCAAGAGTGTCATTTACAAACGACTAACAGTCATATCCTGTCAAACAATAGCATGCCTAGTACACAATACGCTCAGTAACAAATCTTTTCAAGTCACAGTTGATTGAAATACAAGCAACACAAGGATTACATATAATGGAATACTACAAAGTTCAGCCTTGGCGATCCCTCGTCTTCAACCTTTCTTCCAGCCACGAAGGGAAAGTAAGTTATGGTGTGCTTCGATGCAGCCGCAGAAGCAGTTCCCAACATAGACGTTAATCAACTGCGTACCTCCCAAGTACCTAGCAATGAAACTCGACTGCACCCTTATGCACGGTAGAGACACTCTGTGAAACTATTGGAACAGGAACTGCTGAAACCCTTCAGATCTCATCCCTTGCTCTACTGTAGTCTGTGAATCTATAATGATCAACCATATGATTATCTCCCTCTACCTACTGCCGGAATGTCCACATTACTGGCACAGATAATAGCGGCGAAGCGTCATGGAATGAAAGCAATGAGACCTTGGTAGGTCGCTGGAGGGAGTTAGCACCACATTAGCACACAAAACACATTCAGTTCACGTAAATTCGAGGGTGTGTAGCAATCTGGCGAGTTGGCGGGCCAATACACCAACCGGAGCCCTGCTATCGGCATGATAAGGAAAGTATAGCGATTTATTAGACCGCGCAATGCTCTTGCATTCCGCCAATGTCCAGCGCCGATGGTCACGTGCCTATGTCAGTCGTATCCGTCGATATCGTGGTGTTAACATTGGCACGTGTGTGGGTCGTCGACTGTGGAGGCCTATGGTCACGAGTGTTCCGTGCACCGTGTATTAATTTAAGTTTTATGGATACCTAAAATAACATAAAAAGGCATTATATGTTGCAACATCTTCCTACATAAATTACGTGCATTGCAATAGAAGCAGTGAACTGTAACGAGTATTTTGAGTCACTGTTTACCTTAACAAGCATCTCAAATTTCCTACCGACAACGCAATAACATAAAAATATTACCATTAACTGCCGCGCTCTCAATAATTCCATGACTTCATAAATCTCTGTAAAACGAAACACATTACCGTTTGTAAAAAGTGAAACATTCAGAACCAATGGTCTGTAACTCACGACGATAAAAGGTCGAGTAGAGCAT
The DNA here is from genome assembly GCF_021461395.2 of Schistocerca americana. Classification (NCBI taxonomy): domain Eukaryota; kingdom Metazoa; phylum Arthropoda; class Insecta; order Orthoptera; family Acrididae; genus Schistocerca; species Schistocerca americana. Next base: position 204,486,267 of record NC_060127.1, read on the forward strand.
CGAAACCACAATAAGTGATTTAAATAGAAGCGACATGGGATGTACCCTACCCCCATGAACCATGGACCTTGCCATTGGTGGGGAGGCTTGCCTGCCTCAGTGATACAGATGGCCGTACCGTAGGTGCAACCACAACGGAGGGGTATCTGTTGAGAGGCCAGACAAACGTGTGGTTCCTGAAGAGGGGCAGCAGCCTTTTCAGTAGTTGCAGGGGCAACAGTCTGGATGATTGACTGATCTGGCCTTGCAACACTAACCAAAACGGCCTTGCTGTGCTGGTACTGCGAACGGCTGAAAGCAAGGGGAAACTACAGCTGTAATTTTTCCCGAGGGCATGCAGCTTTACCGTATGGTTAAACGATGATGGCGTCCTCTTGGGTAAAATATTCTGGAGGTGAAATAGTCCCCCATTCAGATCTCCGGGCAGGGACGACTCAAGAGGACGTCGTTATCAAGAGAAAGAAAACTGGCGTTCTACGGATCGGAGCGTGGAATGTCAGATCCCATAATCGGGCAGGTAATTAGAAAATTTAAAAAGGGAAATGGATAGGTTAAACTTAGATATAGTGGGAATTAGTGAAGTTCAGTGGCAGGAGGAACAAGACTTTTGGTCAGGTGAATACAGGGTTATAAATCAAAATCAAATAGGGGTAATGCAGGAGTAGATATAATAATGAATAAAAAAATAGGAGTGCGGGTAAGCTACTACCAACAGCATAGTGAACGCATTATTGTGGCCACGCCTACTACAGTAGTACAAGTTCATATGACAACTAGCTCTGCAGATGATGAAGAAATTGATGAAATGTATGATGAGATAAAAGAAATTATTCAGGTAGTGAAGGGAGACGAAAATTTAATAGTCATGGGTGACTGGAATTCGAGAGTAGGAAAAGGGAGAGAAGGTAACATAGGGGGTGAATATGGATTGGGGGAGAGAAATGAAAGAGGAAGCCGTCTGGTAGAATCTTGCACAGAGCATAACTTAATCATAGCTAACACTTGGTTCAAGAATCATAAAAGAAGGTTGTATACATGGAAGAAGCCTGGAGATACTAGAAGGTATCAGATAGATTATATAATGGTAAGACAGAGACTTAGGAACCAGGTATAAAATTGTAAGACATTTCCAGGGACAGATGTGGACTCTGACCACAATCTATTGGTTGCGACCTGTAGATTAAAACTGAAGAAACTACAAAAAGGTGGGAATTTAAGGAGATGGGACCAAGACAAACTGATTAAACCAGGGGTTGTACAGAGTTTCAGGGAGAGCATAAGGGAACTATTGTCACAAATGGAGGAAAGAAATACAGTAGAAGACGAATGGGTAGCTCTGAGGGATGAAGTAGTGAAGGCAGCAAAGGATCAAGCAGGTAAAAAGACGAGGGCTAGTAGAAATCATTGGGTAACAGAAGAAATTTTGAATTTAATTGATGAAAGGAGAAAATATAAAAACGCAGTAAATGAAGCAGGCAAAAAGGAATACAAACGTCTCAAAAATGAGATCGACAGGAAGTGCAAAATGGCTAACCAGGGATGGCTAGAGGACAAACGTAAGGATGTAGAGGCTTATCTCACTAGGGGTAAGATAGATACTGCCTACAGGAAAATTAAAGAGACCTTTGGAGAAAAGAAAGCCACTTGTATGAATATCAAGAGCTCAGATGGAAACCCAGTTCTAAGCAAAGAAGGGAAAGCAGAAAGGCGGAAGGAGTATATAGAGGGTCTATACAGGGGCGATGTTCTTGAGGACAGTATTATGGAAATGGAAGAGAATGTAGATGAAGATGAAATGGGAGATACGATACTGCGTGAAGAGTTTGACAGAGCACTGAAAGGCCTGAGTCGAAACAAGGCCCCGGGAGCAGACAACACTACATTAGAACTACTGACAGCCTTGGGAGAGCCAGTCCTGACAAAACTCTACCATCTAGTGAGCAAGATGTATGAGAGAGGCGAAATACCCTCAGACCACAAGAAGAATATAATAATTCCAATCCCAAAGAAAGCAGGTCTTGACAGATGTGAAAATCAGTTTAATAAGTCACAGCTGCAAAACACTAACGCGAATTATTTACAGACGAATGGAAAAACTGGTAGAAGCCGACCTCGGCGAAGATCAGTTTGGATTCCACAGAAATGTTGGAACACGTGAGGCAATACTGACCCTACGACTTATCTTAGAAAATAGATGAAGGACGGGAAAACCTACATTTCTAGCATTTGTAGACTTAGAGAAAGCTTTTCACAATGTTGACTGGAATACTCTGTTTCAAATTCTGAAGGTGGCAGGGGTAAAATACAGGGAGCGAAAGGCTATTTACAATTTGTACAGTAAGCAAATGGCAGTTATAAGTGTCGAGGGACATGAAAGGGAAGCAGTGGTTGGGAAGGGAGTGAGACAGGGTTGTAGCCTGTCCCCGATGTTATTCAATCTGTATATTGAGCAAGCAGTAAAGGAAACAAAAGAAAAATTCGGAGTAGGTATTAAAGTCCATGGAGAAGAAATAAAAACGTTGAGGTTCGCCGATGACATTGTAATTCCGTCAGAGACAGCAAAGGACTTGGAAGAGCTGTTGAACGGGATGGACAGTGTCTTGAAAGGAGGATATAAGACGAACATCAACAAAAGCAAAACGAGGCTAATGGAATGTAGTCGAATTAAGGGAATTAGATTAGGAAATGAGGCACTTAAAGTAGTAAAGGAGTTTTGCTATTTGGGGAGCAAAATAACTGATGATGGTCGAAGTAGAGAGGATATAAAATGTAGACTGGCAATGGCGAGGAAAGCGTTTCTGAAGAAGAGAAATTTGTTAACATCGAGTATAGATTTAAGTGTCAGGAAGTCGTTTGTGAAAGTATTTGTGTGGAGTGTAGCCATGTATGGAAGTGAATCATGGACGATAAATAGTTTGGACAAGAATGGAATAGAAGCTTTCGAAATGTTGTGCTACAGAAGAATGCTGAAGATTAGATGGGTAGATCACTTAACTTATGAGGAGGTATTGAATAGAATTGGGGAGAAGAGGAGTTTGTGGCACAACTTGACAAGAAGAAGGGACCGGTTGGTAGGACATGTTCTGAGACATCAAGGGATCACAAATTTAGCATTGGAGGGCAGCGTGGGGGGTAAAAATCGTAGAGGGAGACCAAGAGATGAATACACTAAGCAGATTCAGAAGGATGTAGGTTGGAGTAAGTACTGGGAGATGAAGAAGCTTGCACAGGATAGAGTAGCATGGAGAGCTGCATCAAACCAGTCTCAGGACTGAAGACAACAACAACACAACATGGAATGTACATAGGCGCAACAGCGCCCTCTTTTGTGTCAAGGACAGGTCAGTTTTACGCAACACTCTGCCATTGCGGAGCCATTTTCCGAAGTGAGAAACTGTCACTAAGTGTCACTAAGGCTCGCCAACATTACAGGGTTGACCATCGACTTGTGAGTACGTCCGAACGGGGAAGAAAGATTGCTCTCCGGGAGGCGTGTCTGCCGTTCTGTGACACTGCGGCTCGTACGTACAGGGCACACTGCTGCAACAATGAGGAGTATGTGGGAGAGAAGAGTGGCGTACATAGCACCGATAGTGACACAGGGAACTGGACGACACAACGCGACATGGTCACACCGTCCTGTCCATTCGGCAGAAACGGACAGAGCTGCATCGTCCACAGTGTTGCCACGACGTCGAAGCACGGCGACGGGTGTGGACATGTCTACGTCGCCCGTACGACAACGTCTTTTGCGAGCCGGACTGGTGGCACACATGCCATTGCGTCGGCTACAGCTGACTACAACTCACTAACGCCGCAGACTGCGATGGACACGTGAAAGCCGATACACGCGCGCTGAGGCGCAGAATGCATTTGTTTCCGGTCGAGTCCCGCTTCAGCGACGCCGTCGTAAGCGTCAAGGCCGGTTCCCACTAGGGCTGCCGCGCGTCAAAACGGCGCGTCAGCGGCGTGGTTGCCATGGAAATGGCGTCAGCGGCAAGGCGCGGCGGGCTCTGCGTCGCGGTTTGACCATGTCGAACCGCTTCCGCTGCCGTGTGCCGCGCTCCAGGTGCGCGCCGCCAATCACAGAACGCGCTGAGCGTGACGTCAGGTACGGACTCCCGGGCCACACGAACTTTCGCCGAACCGCTGGCGCGGACGCGGCGGCAGCTATGAAATACTTATCATCCGATTCCAAGGAAACTATTCGGTAGAAAAATTTGATTCTTGGGCATGTTACAGCCTGATATCTTCTCTCGATAAAGGACCGAATTTCTTTTCGTTATTCGTCGTGGTTACTTGCTGTATCGCATTTACGTAAACCTTTACACGAAATTTTAATGAGTGTGCAGAGGTAAAAACGCATTGCGTGGACTTTGCGTACAGTTCATTTTAGGTAATACATTATTGCGTATGAAATTTAGTCAACATATCGAAATTGTTTTTAAAGCTGAGAGCAGATCGATAGCTATCACCGTTCTCGAGATATTGTCTGATATGTCGGCGGACGGGCTATGCCGTGACTGCGCGCGGGTTGCTCGGCGACGCGACCGGTACTTCGTCCTGCTCGTCGTAAACCATGTGGTTGTATCAACCGCAAATTTCGTAAACAGTTCAAGAAATCGAAATTTTTTTTTTTTTTTTTCAAACGATAACTTGTGAAACGTCATGTATTTCGTCGCATGATAAATATCCTAAATCTGTTTATCTACCAAGATATGAAAGTAACTACAGTTTTTCAGAAGGGATAGATGAATTTTTTTAAAAGGCATTAATAGCATGTCGAATGAGAAGTTAAACCGAAACTAATTTGCTGGTATGTCATAAGATGTAATTTACTAAATATGTAGAGCTATTGATTATTTCCTTTCTTTTTTCTTTATCCAGTGTACTTTACTGATTCAAGAAGCGTTTCGCCTTTTACTTTAAGGCATCTTCGGTGGAATCTAGAATGATTCAGTTTTGTTTTGATATGTGATACTTGGAGATTATAAAACAGTTCACATCTTTTTTTACGTGAATGACTGATTACTTTCAGTGAATCGAATTTTTGGCGGACATATACGTTTCTCCTCACCTGGTCACATGCTGGAGGTTGAACTAAAACTTAGAAGAAAAAAGAGCAAACATGAAAATGTGCTTATGTTCCATAATCTGTCACTAGCAGTAGACGTTTTACCGAAAACTCTGATTTGACGTCGTAACTACAGTGTGTTCACCTCATGTCCCTTCCTGTCTGGTTTGTTTATGTACATGTTGCCAAACTGCAGAATTATATGCTGAAAACTAATGTTTGTTTATTTTCGTTCTCCTTATATCTGTATGTGTGTGTGGCTAGCCGGTGATAGTTATAGAAAGTTGAAAGTGAATCCAGTAGTTGTCAGACAGTGGTTGAAAGATTTGGTGTTCAGCTGATTTCAGTTTTGGTTTAAATGTTTTGTGGAGGAGTGCATGGAAGAGTAAATTCACTGCTTACATTAACAGATAAAATAGTAGAATAGTATTTCAACAGATGATTATTATCAGAATAGTATCAACCAACCCCTTTGTCCTCACTCTTTGACGCCCCATAATACGTCCTGTCAACTAACCCCTATTGTTGTCAAAGTTGTGCCATAATTTCCTCTTCCTCCTCTATTTAATTCCGTACCTCTTCTTTAGTCACACGATCCTCGTATCTAATGTTCAGCATTCTTATGAATCACCACGTTTTGAAAGCGTCTATTGTCTTTTTGACAGAACTGTTCATCATCCACGTTTCACTTACGTACAAGGCTGCACTCCACACAGATACCTTTGTAAAATAGTATCCAACCATTAGAATTTATATTCGGCATGAACAAATTTTCTTTTTCAGAACGCTTTTCTTGCTATTGACAGTCTTCAGTCAGGTTTGCGTCTGCATCAGGAAATGCCTTACAATTTAAAATCTGATTTCGAAAACTGTTCGAAATATATATTATTCTTTCGTGATTCTTAAGCAAGGTGCTGGCGATGATTACATTATGCTCTGTGGGAAATTCTATCAGGTGGCTTCCACTTTCATCCCTTCCCCCTAGCCTTTGTGTTCTTACTGTTTCGTGTACCTGCTACCGTATCACATTTTAAATTTTTGTCTCGCTTAACTATATGAATAATTTCTTTTGTCGTACATTGTTTCAATGTGTTAGGAGATAGTGAACAATCGTGAACGGTAGTCATGAAATCTGTTCATGGTGAAATGAGAAAACATGAATAATGAAATATGTGAAAGAGTACATTGTACAGAAAATGAAAAATTGGTATGTCTTCATCCAACTTCGTCTTTCCTTCATGTAGGTGTAAGATATAGTTAATCAAACGCACCGCGCGTTTCGGTGGGTCCCACCCCGTACCTCAGTGGCTGTCCGTCATTGGCTACCGCTAACGTCTGCCGCTTCCAGATGGGAACGCCAATTCCGCGAGCCGCCGCGTCAAAGCGGAAAACGCTTGCCGCTGCCGCTGCCGCTGCCGCACGACGCGCTGCCGCGCTCTAGTGGGAACCGGCCTTCAGACGCCGCCATGGTGAACGCAACCGGGCACACCGCATTGTAGACCGACATAGCGGACAAAGGCCTGCAACAGGCGATCTCGCCTTCTACGGCGTGAGGCAATCTGAATAGCTACCAAAACATAACGGAGGTTTTACAGCCCGAGGCACCGCCCCTCCTGCAGTTCATTCCACATGCCATTTTCCACCAGGACAACGCGCGGCCACATGTGAACTCTCCCACAACATTATCTGCGTGATCGTTCCAGTCCAAGCTCTTCATAATTGTAATTGCTAGGTATTTAGCTGAATTCACAGCCCTTACCTTTGTTGACTTCTCGTGTACCCAAAATTTAACAGATTTTGTTTGGTACTCATGTGAGTGAACTCTAACTTTTCGTTATTCAGAGACAACCGCTAATTTTCGTATCGTAGAGATGTCGTACCTACGACATTTTGCAATTGTTTTTGATCTTCTGATGGTTTTACCAGGCGGTAAAGGACAGCATCATCTGTAAAACAATCTAAGACTGCTGCTCAAATTGTCTCCTAAATCGTCTGCATCCACCAAAAGCAGAAGAAGGACTATAACACTCCCCTGGGGAACACCAGATATGACTTCAGTTTTATTCGATGACTTTCTGTCGATTACTACGTACTGCGACATTTCTGACAGGAAATCACGTACCTAGCTGCACAGCTGAAACTATTTATGCACAAGGAAACCAATGGCTTTACAGAAATAAAAAATAAAAACCTTTGGAGTTCGTCTGTATTGAAAACTAAAATAAGTAATTAAACAAATAAACGTAACTGAGAAAAGTTTTCAGATAGAAATTTTCGGAACGGTTGGATTGCGAGGTAGCAAAACGACGTCGTAGAGATGGGATATGAAAAACGATGAAAGAATAGCTGAAGAAAAGGGTACAAGAAATGAGAAGAAACTAAAGACGCTATATAGCTCCCACTGAAGAGCAACAGATCACCGCAGTAAATCTGTGGGAAAGATCCATCCGGTGGTGACTGTAACCCTGGGACGACCGCCTGAGACTGGCGCTAGTAACTTTATCGCAGCTGGCGGGCCGCCAAAGTGCCTTATTAGTTCGGCGGCAAATCCTCTAAGATGAGATGCTGCAAGACAGTGGTCATATTCTTCATAACCTCCCATCTCGGCACAAGTACTGTGACTGTAGTTGTATAGTGAAAGTTTGAATCGACAATCGGTTAAGGACTTCATGTATCCGGTATGGTCTAGTGGCTAGGATACCTGGCTCTCACCCAGGAGGCTCGGGTTCGATTCCCGGTACCGGAAAAATTTTACTCCACAAATAGCCGTAGAAAATTTATCAAGTATTCGGTATTAATACGTATGTTCGTAAAGTGCAGTCACTACCTCGAATGATCTCGGCATAAAGCTTTACAAAGATAAATACAAGGACGTGTTGCTCATTTGAGACAGTCACAGATCGTCAGACTTTCCACAACTTCCTGGAGATCCCGCTGACCGCCGCCTTCAGGGACGCCCTGTCTGCCGCCACTTGACGTGTCCGCCATCTCCGCCGCCCACCGCCACAAACACACCCCCCCCCCACGCCCTTGTCGCAGTCGCAGATGTCCTCCCACATCCCAAAAGAACCAACGTGTGTTAAAGTGCTAAAGTGTTTTTTTTTTTTTTTTGTGACACTGAAAAGTGATTGAACACGTAAAAGTTTCCAATATAGTGTCAATATAACCATAGCTCCGAGCGTCCTTTTGTCTTTGGTGTTTTTGTGCTTTTTTTCTTGTTTTTCTACCTTCCATCGTGTGCAATCGAGAGGTGTTCGTATCTGTGAGTACCACAAAACTATTACAGGTCTATCAGTACAACAAACTAGTGACTCACATGCTTATATATGTCTTTTGTCCTTTTTCTTTTGTCATGGATTGTTTAACATGTTAAGATAGTTTTTCATGAGTGTTTCCCCTTGGGATACCACTTAACTCAGCAAACAAGAGCTGACAACTGATACACTCGTTAATATTTCTATCAAACTGATTTCATGCCTAGTGCATGTCCCACTAAGGTTTTTCAAGACCCAACGTAAAATGCCTCCCCCTTGTTTTCTAACACAAGATTTAATAAGAAGATAGTAATAACTCAACACTATTTTAAAATGAATAGAGCACATCCACAACTCAAAATATCTACAAAACAATACCATAACTAGTAATAAGTAAAATTCCATAGAATAACTTTTTTTTCTTATATACTAATTATTCTCTGTAAATAACTATATCGTACAATCAATGCTTATTCCAAATTCACTTTGCCATACGTACAAATGTAGCGTACAAAGACTCAGAAAAGCTAAATTGCTAAACTACAACAATAAATGGTGCAAGAAACAACTAAAAAACTCTGTCTGCCAGACTCTCGAAAAAAATATTTAAAAAAAACCACCAAATGAAATAATTACCTGGACAGTACAGTAACAGAAAAATAAAAGCAAAGAATGGATTGTCTCATCTTTACAAGTATAATTTAAACTGTATTTGTAAAACGAAATTGTTATTTTGTAAATAAAAGTCTATATACGTTAAAAAAAAAGGTTCGATTCCCAGTACCGGAAAAATTTTACTGTAGAAAATTTATCAAGTATTCGTTATTAATACGTATGTTCGTAATGTGCAGTCACTACGTCGAATGAACTCGGCATAAAACTTTAGAAAGATAAATACAAGGACGTGTTGCTTATTTGAGACAGTCGCTACATATCGTATGTCGCCAAGACAAGAAGGGATAGCCACCGCTGCATTTCAGATTTTCTGCTGCATCTGATCGTATTGGCCAGTCTTTTAATAAATTACGCCACGGCGGAAATGCGAAATAATTTCCTAGTTAGCCAAAGTGGGGGTGTCCCGAAAAACATCTAATTTGTAGTTATGACATGAAGTGAATTAGCAACTTAGCGCAAACCGAAATATTCGTGGGAACGAAATTCTTCAGTTTCTTCTTCCTTGCGCCATATTTGTAACCGGTGCTCATGCTCACGGAAACTAAAACGTCGTTCGCACTTATTTATTCTCCACATCACAGGTAGAAGTATTATAAAGTATTATAGTTTCCTAAAATATGCAGTATTATCTGGAGATGTGTTTAATCTGGAGGTAATGACCCAGACTGTCCTATATACACTATCTGATTAAAAGTGCCTGGACATCCCTATCTAATTCGGAGTTACCATCAGATATCACGAGAGGCAAATCTGCCACTACAAAAGGAGGCGGAGAGCACTGTGTTGCACTATTGAAGCATTAAGAGTAGAATGAGAGAAGAAGTGGACTAGTTATTCACTCGCAGCTGCACAACAAATCCACAACGGACATTTCAATTCTTCTAAAGCTCCCAACGCCAATCTTTGGTGATGTGATTGTCAAGTGGAAACGCGAAGGAACAACCACACGACCAGGAAGGCCTCATGTACCGATGTGCAACACCCTTCGACCATTGCAGAGTGGGCTTCCAAGAAATGGCACGAAACCTGCGGAAGAAATCCCTCGTTGAGTTCCAAAATGCTATCAGCTGGCCAGGCGAGAGTTATAATGAATGGCGTACGATGGACAGGCAGCCTCTCGTAATCCACACAATTCGGCACTCAACGTCAACCGACGTTTGAGGTGAGGTAAAGAGCGGCGCCGCTGGACAACAGACGGCTGGCAACAAGTGATCTTGAGACAGGAATCACGCTATACCTAGTGGTGATCATATGGAAGGATGTGGGTTTGGCAAATGCCTGGACAACCTTATCCGCCATCACTATTAGTGCCAACACTAAAGTATGAAGCAGCTGGTGTTATGGTTTGAACTGGCTCAAGAAATCGCTGTATGTGGAAGAATTATGGCTACATTTTACAGCAATTTGTACTGAATACAGTTCGGGGATGTTGCTTGCTTATATCAGCATGACAATGCACCCTATCATAAAGCAGCATTTGTGAGGCGCTGATTTGTGGACACACAACATTACAGAAATCGACTGTCATGTCCAGAGCACCGAACTGAACCAAATCGAACACCTTTGGTACGAGTTAGAACGTCTTCCTCCTCCACTATTTACTCTGGTTTCGGCACTAGAGGAAGAATCGGCTCCTATTGCTCCACTTACATGCAGACACCTTTTTGAAAATGTCTCCAACAGAGTTCAAGGAGTCACAAGCAAAGGGTGGACACACCCCATATTAAATTCCGCTAACAGGCGTCCGTATAGTTTTGATAAAATATTGTAAATCTTGAGGACACATCAAAACTGCTCGAAAACTGTATACATTCGAAGGCCTTAATAGCAGCAATGTCCCTCACTACTACTTCCTAATGTATGACAATAAAGTTGCAAAACTCCGACTTTACGTGAATTTAAGGGAATCAGAATTAATTGTAAAATACGGACACCCTTGAGCAGTTTTGACCCTAGCAGTTAATCTTAAGGTGGGGATTTGACATGTCCAAAAGAATAGATACTATTCTTGCTCCCGCAATCGTACAAACACATGATAGAATGAAATAAATTATGGCATCGGCCGCAACTGGGCAATGAAATGAATTCAATGGCGCCAAGTGAGAATTTCTGCCGCACCGGCACTCGAACTCGGATTTCTCCCTTTACACGAGCGTTCGAGTTAACGGCTTCGGCTATCCGAGAAAGCTTGCCATCCAACCCAAATTCCCAACTTGTCGCACACAACTTACGTCCATGAAACTCTTTGCTCGTTCCATCACGCTGGATACATGCTAGAGTTCAGGAAAGACAGCCCATCCGCACGGAAATGAAATCAATGGCAGTCAAATCGTATATATTGATATAAGTGTGGTGTATGTTCTTTCGCACATGTCTGAAACTCCTGTCCGTAAGATGCTTGAAGCATCTGATGAGGTCATTGCGATGCCTTGTGTACTCACTAGAGTTCGCTAGAATCTTCTGCAAAGATTTTACGCCTGAGTTTTACACAACCCATTTGAGGTAGGTGTTGACAGCTGTGCTACATTTACAAGCAGTTTTAGAACACAGAACGAGAGGTTATGTGATGATCGCATGGATAGAACTGACATTTAAAAAATCGACAGAATTGCGAACAATGACGGGGAATAGGTATAAATTGACCGAATATACACAGAAATGTGGGGAATTTGAGGAAGTACTTGCGTTATCTTCTGGTTCGCGCAAAAGCTTTGTACATGGGGACAAGTATGTGGCACAAGAGGAATCCGAGTAAACATCGACATGGAAGCGAAGGGAAGCAGTCAATTTCGTCTCCGTCGAGGTAGCATTATACTGTATGTCTATTGAGGTACCAGTGATACACGTGAGTTGACTACTGTATTTGACGCTTTTCTGGAAGATAGATCTACTTGCATTTGCGTTAAAGGATAACAGAGAGTGGACTCGGTGATCGATTGGTTGGTTGGTTGGTATGGGGAAGGAGACCAGACAGCGTGGTCATCGGTCTCATCGGATTAGGGAAGGATGGGGAAGGAAGGCGGCCGTGCCCTTTCAGAGGAACCATCCCGGCATTTGCCTGGAGTGATTTAGGGAAATCACGGAAAACCTAAATCAGGATGGCCGGACGCGGGATTGAACCGTCGTCCTCCCGAATGCGAGTCCAGTGATCGATTGAGATGGAGCTGTAACGAGGTACGATTTAATGGGAGACCTGATGATGCATTCTAAAGAGAGAGAGAAGTTGCTACTGGTCAATTTTTCCACTGTTCTGTCATGATGCATCAGCCACGAGACATGAACTGCGTTCGACTCGTATACAGCCACGTGTTCTGTATGTGATTTAAAGCACTGTCTAATTGCGATCATTAACGGTAAACCTGTCGGTCATCAGTGGACTTTCGTCTCATGTTTAATAAAACGTAACACTTTCCTCGTAACGAACTTTGATTTTTGCGATGTACTCCATCCCCCTGTCGCATCTTGGGTGTAAAATCAAGACATCAGCTTGATAACTAAGTTAGCGATAGGTGCTTGTGAGGTATTGCAATCCCCGTGTATACAATTGCCTGCCAGATATGGTGTTTACAGAGTTAGTGGCTGAATGACTTGTAATTTTCACATATTGGACGCTCCTGCTATGCGTTTATCTGTTTCCTTGTACGAGGTATCCGTTACTAAGGATCATTTTATATAGGGCTGATGCAGGCATCGTATAATTTCTTAACCATGATCGGATGTGAACAGTGGACACTATATGTCCCCGGGAAGCTATATTGTGCTCATATCACGCAGAGCAAATGTTTTATGGAAGTAGTTTTTTCGTTTTACTGTTCGATAACATAGCTTATCGAAAAGAAACCGGGAAGAAGGACGTATGTCATGCACCTGAAATATATTTCTTACATTGGAATATTAACAGCGCTACATTCCATACGACTGATAGGTTGAGAACGCAAGCGATCTAACATTATAACCCGTTTTAAGTGCAGAGCGTTGTAGCCTTAGGAGTGCGTGTGTTCATGATCTCTCTTACTAATACCTTCCAGGTCCTCATCCTAGACTCTGGAATAATACTTTAATATCGATAGCTTGTTTGATTTAGGTGAAAATGCTTCTAACTCTGTCCGTTTGGAATTCCATCACGCATAAAAATCATCCGTTTCTTGTTCTTCTTAACCGTCTGCTATTACATCACGACACTTTCAAATCTGTCACTATACATCGATATGGAGTGCTAACCTCCTCGACATGGGCGCATCTCGAGAAATCTTGTGCCCTTTGATGGGTGAGGACTCGGCAAGCTCCATTCATTCACGAGACGTGGAATGTAGTGGTCTTCTTCTGGTCGGTTGCAGATTAAATGGGTAACGGTGCTGCAGGGCGGGTTGGTCAATGACAGTGTGAGGAGGGTCTTTCACTCTCTAATTTTACCCTAAGACAGCGAGAATGCTCTGTGACTCCCATATGCAGAGAGATAGATCGTAAATTAAGCACTATGCTCAAGATGTTAGAAATATGTACCGCACTGTCTGATATACTTTGATGGAGTATGTGTTCGAGAATTAACAATGAATGGACTTGTTGCACAGTCATCTATTTACGTTCGCAATGATACTCACATAGTGGAGAAGGAGGAGTTTAGCTATGATATTGAAACTGAGAAACATGCTGTTACATCATTGGTCGGTGTTGAGATTACTGTAAAATTGTTTTCACTATCAACATCGATGGCGTCTTTTCCATCCCATCCGTGCACTGGCGTGCTGGTGGTTACCACATAATGATTGATTGATATCACTTGTTGGAGTTGGAGAAAGAGATTTGGTGGATGGACAGCACCTTCTGGGGTAGATAGCACCGAAACAGTGATCGCATACATCACTGCAATATGATGAACCAGTCAAAACGGAAGGTAGAGTCATCAGCTATTCCGTGACTATGACAGATGAGTTTAAATGTAGAGCTCGTCAATCAGTTTCGAACTGTAGTTTGGAAACCATCCACAACGGTGCAAAAACTTCCGCAATTTCCTTATGTTGCAACTCTCTTTTATTTAAAATTATCCATAATTTTATTTAAAAACATTTGTGTGTGTGTAGCGTGTCATGGCAGCCTCACTAAAAACATGATTTACAAGGTGCGACGTCTAGTTTTCTGTGAGAGGCCGTGGATCAGAACGTCTTAATGTCAGTTTAGAACCTGGCACAGACCTTGAAGTCGTGGCAGGAAAACAAAATGTACGGCAGTGTACAAAGAGTGTTAGAAAACGATGTTTCAAACAATGACGCAGGGTCACAGGGAGCGTCTCTTGCGAGTTAAAGTATAGTCTGTGGGATACAGTCATCCTCCTACAGTACGGGTGATGTAACCTTAAACTGAAATCGATCAAAAGCTGTATATTTAATAGGATCGTCCCACATCGGCAGCAACTCCAGTTTGACAGGTAAATTCGATTACGGATGGGGGTCCCGTTAGGAATGCTATTCTGGGAAGCATCTCTGCGCCGGATCCACATCGCAGCTATTCGTCATCGTGCCTGCAACGACGCCTAGGTTAGTTCTATATTGGATGAAGTTAGTCGAGCTTTTATAGTGCGTAATTTTTCTGTGTTGGATGGTACAGAATAAGGATGATAGCATGTTGGGCTGATAGATGTGAATGGACTGTAGTACCTGCACCTAGTTTGGAGACGTACCACAATGCGCGCATTTCCATGAATGGTCGAAACACTGTCCCGCTGCACTAAGTCAGGTCGTTCTGTTTCTACACAGGTTGCAGAAGGTGCTGGATATGGCTTTCTCCGACTTCTGCTCAGTTCCGCCATACATTGGAACGATCACATGTGCAAAGCTGCAGAAATGGGAGCAGTTGCAGGATGCATAGGGACTGAGTAAAACCACATTGGAATTTTACTGTAGCAGATAGGTTCGAGAAAGGTGACTCATTTCGAGATATGAGAGTGACAGAAACATAATTCACTTGTGGACGTGATCCTACGTAGGTATATGGTTGAATGGAGGGACTTTATTTCAAATCATACATATCATTTCTAGCGGTTAGCATAACACTAGAGATCTGAAAAGCTAGTGTACGCATCTTACGACCTCAGTCAGCACACCATCTACTATT
Organism: Schistocerca americana; assembly: GCF_021461395.2. NCBI lineage: Eukaryota > Metazoa > Arthropoda > Insecta > Orthoptera > Acrididae > Schistocerca > Schistocerca americana. The sequence goes on from NC_060127.1 coordinate 204,501,381, forward strand.
GTTTGTGATCCTTCTCTATCAGTCATCACCTACAGCTCAGTGGATATATCACAGAACCTCTGACATGGTATCGAGACAGACTACGTTACACATACTGGAAATATCTAGCGCCGTGAGGGAGTTGCTGATAGCAGTTTCATACCACGTTGCTTAGCTGAAACACTTTCAAAATTGTGCGATTTTATGACGAGGTTGCATCGTGGGTTACGTGAAAGCAAACTGCTGGTCTGATAATACACTCTCCTGCGATCATCATCTCGGTATTTGTCCGAAAAAACCAATTCATTCGGGGGTAATGCCATACCTCGATTCATAAAGCCAGTATAACTTTCAACATGGATACTTACGTGCAGCTTTAGAACCAAGACCCCTTGTGACACTAACATACAGTAGTTGTGGCGATCGGTTTTTTAACATCTGGCCGATTACACCTCTCTTTCTAAGACACAGTGGTAACAACCGTAAGAAAAACTTATGAGACATGTCCACCCATTGCTGATTTTCTCTCAGTATTATTTTGTATCGTGTGGAATCATTTATTAGCCAAGTATTATACTTAGTAGTAGAAGGGGGTGCATGATAGGTTCATCTTGAGCATCAGGCTTATTAAGTATGTGTGTGTTTTCCGACATGTGCAAAGGAGATGACTGTGGAATACTGTGATAGTGGAGGGAAGAGTATGTCAAGTCATAAGAATGGTACAGATATTTCTATGTGTGTCTGAAATCTTATGGGACTTAACTGCTAAGGTCATCACTCCCTAAGCTTACACACTACTTAAGCTAAATTATCCTAAGGACAAACACACACACCCATCCCCGAGGGAGGACTCGAACCACCGCTGGGACCAGCCGCACAGTCCTTGACCGCAGCGCCTTAGACCGCTCGGCTAATCTGCGCGGCACAGATATTTCTACTTCCAGAGCCGCTGCCATTGCTAGGGTGTATTTCCTATACTTCGCTCATTGTCGAATGTCGTTCAATTGAAACCGCAATAAAAAAAATGGTCCAATTGGCTATCAGCACTATGGGACTTAACTGCTGAGGTCATCAGTCCCCTGGAACTTAGAACAACTAAAAGTTAACTAACCTAAGGACATCACACACATCCATGCCCGAGGCAGGATTCGAACCTGCGACCATAGCAGTCACGCAGTTCCAGACTGTAGCACCTAGAACCACTAGGCCACCCCGGCCGGCCTAAACCGCAATCCTAATGTTTAGTTGTAAGTACAGTCATAAAATATATATGAGAGTGGTTTCTTAGGATGATGAGTCTGGCTATGCGTGACCTGTGCGTGAATGATTTACGTTTCCCATTAACTGTAGGAGCCGTGCGAATGTAGACGACTTAACTGTGTTATCCTCTAAACGATTGAATAGTGAACTAATAGTTAGTATGTGTTCGATATTTTTCATGATCGTGTGGAAAACTGAAAAGATTGAAAATGGAGGTGTTTTTGCGCTGGACCATTATTCCCGCCGATGTAAATTGTTCGGTTTATTGCTTCTGCACATTTCGTGTCTTTATTTAGTTGATGGAACATGGATTGTGGTGTGTGCATCTAGCAGGTGAAAGACACGTTTGCTGGTTCTCTAGATACGAGAAACACGTTACTTGACTTTTTCTAAATTATAGGGATTATTTGGAATCTGTTACAACACCGACATCGGTATTATCAAGTGCAGATACCAATTGCCTCTATTCTTCTTTTGTTGAGTTTTTTCACATAAGGGTCCTCACACACGGGATAAATTTCTAGTTACCCAGTGGTCTAGAGCATGCTCCACCTCACTAAAATTTGGGATTTGTAGAGAAATAATTTCCAGTATATATCAGGAAATTATGTTGTGGAAGCGATTGGTAGGATGCTGCCATGTGCTTGATATCGAGTGGTACCGTGAAAATGGTATAATATTATCGCAAACCATGTGAAAATACATCTGCTCTTGTAATCCCAGCGTCCAGATATGGGTGTAGAAAAGCAAGGAAGCAATTATGTGTGGACCAGAAACAGTAATGCGTTTGTGCTGAGAGGAAGAGAGCCCGAATTTGTAGAACAGTTCTGAGAGTGACTTCGATCCGCTGAGGGTGCTCTGGTCACACGTTGAGGGTGGATGCCCACCCGACCTTGCAGTAAATATCTACTGCTGCAAAGGGTCTGTCTTCACGGTATATGTACGAGTGATGTAAAATGGCTGATTTTGCATAGTGCAGGATACGATTTGTATGTATACTACATTGAGACGGTAGGCAGTGATATAATGCTCGGTTGGAGATCAGTTTCGCGCTGTAATATCGAAGCTCCTGTCCTTGGTGGGAGAGCAGTGTAATTGAGTAAGAGCCTTTCTATATTTGACGATATGTAGGGTATGCAGTGATATATTGATGCGTCGCAGGTTGGTTTCACGTTCTAATATTCAAGCTCCTGTCCTCGGTGGGAGAGCAGTGTAATTGAGTAAGAGCCTTTCCATATTTGACGATATGTAGAGGCACTGCAGAATTTAACGGATGGTGCAACATGGAGATGTGTATAAAATTGTTTTTTTTCCAGTGAAAGTCTTGGCAGGTAAATTCGATAAGAGCCAATAATAATACTCGATTCATTCATAAGACTTTTTTTGTGCTGGGATATAGGATTGTCTACATATCGGAGGAAACGTGTGTGTGTTGAAAGCAGGAAGGGTAACAAGTGATGGATGGGGTACCACATTAGGACTGGTAGGAAGACTGCAATCGATGTTATTCTGCGCTATTTTCCTAAACAGATTCTGTTAGGGCAAGAAATTCCGTGCATACATACTGAGACATCACGAAAACTCCTACATAAGCCCACGTTAAGTATTTTTGGGACACTATACAATTTCCTAGAGGTCGACTCGGCTCTGATTTTACATAGCAATGTGACTTCAGTATAACAGTGAGAACGTTGCTAGATGCACTTGCGATGGTATGCAGCTACACGCGGCAATGCGTCAGCTACACATCACGCATGGTCTGTTAGAATTGCTAGGGAGAAATCAGCTTGTGCTATTCTGGAACAGATTTCTGCAGTGTCACTCGGCAATTAGCTCTTCGCTGGACCGCAGGTAGAGGGAGGGTTCACACCAGCAGCAGCAAACACGCGGGTGCGCAGCCCACCTTGGAGTGTCTGCGCTCCATAAGTAGGTCTTTGCTCTGGTCTGGCCATGTCTTGAACAGCGTCTAGGTGATCACATATTTTGAGAGGAATTTCTCAGGCGACAAGTACAAAGTGGATGCCGCCACCTCATGCCTGAGGGACCAGAATGGGCGCCTGTGTGTGGCTTGGCAGTTGACGGTTGCATCACTTTGTGGGGGCTGCCAGTAGCATCCTGTCTGGTCGAGTGGACAGGGAGCGGCGGGCGGTGCCTGCGTACGTTTTTTGCATACCTCACATTATTTTGTGTGCACGTCTGTAGGCGTTATTTGGACAGTTTAAGAGTTGATTTCGTGTCTGTACATCTGTGTGCTGTATTATTTAGGAGTAGTTTGCATGTCTATACTGAAATTATTTCGGTAATTTACGAGTTGTTTGCATGTCTGCAGATCGTTATTTAGGAGTAGTTTACAGGTCTGTGGGCTTTGTAGCGCGACCACAAGCTAGCAGACAGTGTGTTTTGTATCAGTGTGATAAATATACTATGTCAAATCGGTCCCTAAATAAATTCTTCCAAGATAAAGTACATTCCATCATCTCTCCAACAGCCCAGCGCAGGCTGTGTCATTTCCCCCTCCAGACAGTCATTTTGGATTATGTCATGGAATGGACAACAGCGCCCTCTGGTGACAGTACTTCAAATGGTTCAAATGGCTCTGAGCACTATGGGACTTAACATCTGACGTCATCAGTCCCCTAGACTTAGAACTACTTAAACCTAAGTAACCTAAGGACAGCACACACATCCATGCCCTTGGCAAGATTCGAACCTGTGACCGTAGCAGCAGTGCAGTTCCGGACTGAAGCACCTAGAACTGGTCGGCCAAAACAGCCAGCTGGTGAAAGTACTGTGTACTAGGTCCAGACCTTGTGGTGACCGCACTGTTTCCCACCATCTTCCCACCAACCTGGGTTACGTCACAGAACAGAGGACAGCAGTTTCTGGTGGTGGTACTGTGTACTAGGTAAGTTCGACTCTGGACCCCCTGCCTACCACACTGGATAGTCGTAGTGCCTCTAATTGTTCCAATAAAATAGTGCATGCAAAATAATAAAGACTTTTGTCCAGCACTGGTCGAGTCCTTTTCCCACGAATCCCTAGGGGGAGGTGGCGGTCGGGTGACATAGGTTAATAGAGGTAGCTCAACTGCCATTTCTTTGCCGCCATTTTTTTCGGTTAGTAGAGATAGACCAATTGAACTATCTTCTCACCAAAATTCAAATTTCCCACCAATCCCTAGGATGAGGTGGCGCTCTGGTGAGATAGGTTAGTGGGGTAGTCCAATTAAACTATTTTCCTGCCTTCTTCTTAGGTTAGTAAAGAGAATCAGGATGTGATGCATTATCCTGTTGGAATTTGAACTTCCCGACATTTTTCTGGGTGAGGGAAGAGGAGGGGGGGTTAGGTTAGTGGAGGTAGCCCGATTGACCTATCTTCCCGCCAAACTTCAAGCTTCCCATCAAAATCCGCCATCCTCCGCCAGTAGTAGAGCAACCCATGTGTCACACCACTCTGCTTTATTGCCAAATTTATTCAAGATGGCGTTACTGACATCATCCAAGATGGTGGTGTGTAGACTTGGCAACAGCACATGACGTCATTGAAGATGGCAGCTTTTGGTGGGAAAATAGGCCAATTATGCTACGTCCACTAACCTACCCCCAGAAAAAATGGCGGGAATTTTGAATTTTGGCAGGAAAATAGGTCAATTGGGCTAAATCCACTAACCTAAGCCTTCAGAAAAAATTGGTGCCAAATTCAAATTCCAACATGATAATGCCTGCAAAACCATACTTTTCTTTATTATTATTGATTATCATTTATTATTATTGTTGTTATTTTTATTATTTATTATTATTGGTCTACCTCCATTAGAAAATTAGCGCCAAATTCAATTCCAGCACGATAATGTCTCAAAAACCGTACTTCTATTTTTATTATTTATTATCATTTATTATTATTTATTCCAGATGCCCCATATTCGCGGCGAGAAAGCCATTTACGTTAGATCCATAACAAAAATCTACCACAAGTTCAAATTCCAACACCATAATCGACCACACGTACGAAGTATCCCACATCCTACGAACTTTCGACGTCACTTATCTTTTTTTCACTGCTAACCTATCGAAATCGCGCAAGCAGCCACCTGAAGTGACCACCATCGGCTACGACCCACGCGCTGGCCGCTAGCGCCAGGGGGTGGCGACGATTTGAACTAATTCAGTTGGAGCGCGGACGTCGTGGCGACTGCACTGGGTGTTGCTGCGATTTGGACATGTTTACTGATTGTGTTGGAGAACAAGTGATGACTGTACTACTTTAAATAAAGACTTCAGTCCATTTCCCCCTGCAAAATCAAAGGATGTGACTTAGGTTACTATAAGTGCAATTTATTTTTTGACGCGATTTCGATTGGTTAGCAGTGAAAAAAGATAAGTGACGTCAAAAGTACGTAGGATGTTAGCTATTTTGTACGTGTTATCGATGATGGTGTTGGGATTTGAACTTGTAATAGATTTTTGTTATGGATGTAACGCAAATGGCTTTCTCGGCGCGAAAATCGGACATCTTGAATAAATAAAAATAAATGATAATAAATAATAAAAATAGATGTACAGTTTTTGAGATATTATCGTGTTGGAATTTGAATCTGGCGCAATTTTCTAGTGGAGGTAGACCAATAATAGTAATAAATAATGAAAGATAATGAATAATAATAAAGAGAAGTACAGTTTTTGAGATATTATCGTGCTGGAATTTCAATTTGGCGCTAATTTTCTAGTAGAGGTAGACCAATAATAATAAATAATAATAATAATATGAATCTGGCGCAATTTTCTAGTGGAGGTAGACCAATAATAGTAATAAATGATGAAAGATAATGAATAGTAATCAATAATAATAAAGAGAAGTACAGTTTTTGAGATATTATCGTGCTGGAATTTCAATTTGGCGCTAATTTTCTAGTAGTGGTAGACCAATAATAATAAATAATAATAATAATAAAGTAAACTATGGTTTTGCAGGCATTATCGTGTTGGAATTTGAATTTGGCGCCAATTTTTTCTGGAGGCTTAGGTTAGTGGACGTAGCCCAATTGACCTATTTACCTGCCAAAATTGAAAATTCCCGCCCTTTTTTCTGGGGGTTAGGTTAGTGGACGTAGTACAATTGGCCTATTTCCCCGCCAAAAGCCGCCATCTTCGATGATGCTGTTGCCACGTCTACACGCCGCCATCTTGGATGATGTCAGCAATGCCAACTTGAATAAATTTGGCAACAATGCAGAGTGGTGTGACACATAGGTAGCGCTACTACTGCCGCCATGTTGTAGATGTCATGCACTGTTTCCAAATCTACACGCCGCCATCTTGAATGGCGTCATCGCCGCCATCTTAGATACATCTGGTAACAATGCGGAGTGGCTCAAAACGCAGGTTGGCCCAATACTTATGGATTTCGGTTTCCGCGAATCACTGATGATTATCGGCAAAATTTAGCAGCATGAAAACAGTCTAAATTTCACAAGGAATTCTAGAAATTACAAGTTATATGCAATAAAGTTATCATTTCAGTTGTTTTCTCTAAAGCTCGCCGACATAGTGTTATCTGATCAAATTTATCCAGACACCTGTATGGTATCGGGACTTGACCATCAGGTGTCCAGAGAGGCATTTCATCCTGTATATAAAAAGGGCGGGAAGCATTGCTTTGTCAGTAGAGAAGCAGTAATAACAGAATGGGCCAATAAGGAAAGCCCACGTCTTCAAACCTGGCCTGCAGTGCACATGGCGAGAGACGAGATGTGACAGTTGACGTGGCCTATGGTGGTTTCGCGCATCCATGACGCCCAGTCAGATTGTGAGCTTCTGTTACGTTACTGTAGCCATGGCCCAGTGTTGCCGCCAACCTGGGCAACCGATGCTGGCTCGCTGCCCATCTGTGTCGAATACTGGCAACTGTGCTGAAAGCTGTTAGAGCTCTTCTCTCGACTTAAGTTGCTGAGTAACAAGTACATCAGCGACTATATGAAGTTATATGGATATGTGGTGTCAGCTCTTTCAGACATGTCCGTAAGAACAGACACCACACAGAATCTGCAGCTGTTATACATTATATATAAACTGAAGGTCGAGAGGGGAAGGAAGGAAAGGAATGGGGAAGGGTCAGTGCTGTCAGCTGCATTCGGAACACTGCGCGGAATCGATGGCGACGAGTGAAAATGCGTACCTGACCATTATTCCTCCTCGGGATCTCCTGCTTCCTAGGCTGGTGCGGTAACCACTGCTCCATCCAGGACCGCTCGACTGCGCGTACTATCGCGGCTCGCCTCAGGGCCGATCCACACTCCCATCGAGCGCCACCTGTCCTCAGCCCCTGTCCATTTCCTCCATAGTGCCTCTTCCTAGATTCCCACAAGAGGTCGGACATAGTAGCGCATGTGCACTGGAGAACGTGGATTCATTGCCCAGCTATGCCTATCAAATTATACGAATGTATGGTGTCTGTTCTTTTTTCTCCTCTCCAATTTCAGTTTCCATAAAATGGATAACAACTGCGGATTCTGCGTGGACACGTCCGAAAGAACAGACACCGCACATTCATATAATTTGGGGGGCCTGGCTGTGTAATGAATCCACCATTGTCAGTGTAGATCCACAAATACGTCCGACCTCCTGTGGGAATCTCGGCAGATCGAATATGGATGAAATTTACAGGGGCTTCTTCTAGATGGCGCTCGGTGGCAGTGTGAATCACCCGTGAGGAGTGATAGGGTAGTCCGTGCAGGTGTGATAATGTTGTGTCCCCGATGACGCAGTGGTTACCTAATCTGCCTCCTAAGCAGGAGATCCCAGGTTCGAATGCTGGCGAGGTACCCATTTTCACTCGTCGCTGCCGAGTCCCTATAATGTCCCAATGCAGCTGAAAGCAGTCACCTTTTGCCATTCCTTTCCTTCTTCCCCTCTCCATCTTCAGTTTACACATCGTTCATCAGTGACATTTCAAACTTTGTAAAGCTGCGCAAGTCGACAGTTGGTGATGCGAAGTGAAACCGCAGACTTCATGTACTGACGAATAGGTCCATTGAGCAATGCGGAGGGAGAATGTAAAAAATCGCACGAAAGCGCGTGAGTTCGGAAGTGCTTCGAGCAATCCAGCTAGTAAACTGACTGTACGCAGTTAGTTGAAAAGAATGGATACAATGGTCGAGGAGCTGCTCATAAACAGTTCGAGGAAGACACGATTTTGGCGTAGGACGAGTCAAAGGCCCTGCTCCCACTGCACAGTGCAGACGCGATGTTACTCTGAACTGCCGCTACGCAGGCCACACCTCGCCGCTACCCCTACTCGCCCTTCCCATCAGCGTATCCTTTCACAGTGATGACCGCATGTTCCTTTACCAGCCCCACATATCCAGCGCCGAAGGACAGCGTGAGGTGGCCCATACTCCCATCACACCCGCAGATCCGAAAACTGCAGATCACAGTGACTTGACTAAGCTGTTTCCCTTTCTCCACCTCCACCTTCGCATAGCTTGGCTCAGGACGACCTCGGGAGGGTCCACTGGATGGTACAGCTCATGCATACCCCACTTTCCTTACATCACAGCGAATCCTGCTGTCTCTCTCCTTTCCTTGTCCACCTGTAAACTCGTCTGCATAATCTTTAGGGCCAGCCAGCCTGCGCCTGTAGCCATATCAATGGAACTGCCGAAGCTGCGTCCGCCTCCCCCCACCCCACCCCCCACCTCCGCCCAAATATCAACCTTTCTGCATATCTTTACACAGATATCGCATATTTTATAATTCGTAGGCTAGTTTTGATATAAACGAAGAAATATACTACTAAAATGAGCTGCATAAACAAAAAATACAACACAAAATAAATTACATATATGACTGTTGGATACAAATTACAAATTGTGCAAACTGTATATAATTATTGTGAGTAAAACAAAATCTTTGTCCTACTGTTTGTGTCCGTTACTGAACATTGATTCTATCGGGATGTATAATAAAAAATGGATTTTATTTGCTCCTGTTAAACTGGTAACAGTGCACACAATTTGACAGTGCTTTCGTCTACACTCGAACGTAAGAGGTTTTTTAACGTCTTTATTTTTCTGAAACTGCGTTGATATTGTCATACATTTCCACGAAGCTGTTTCGAAGTATGAATAAGTATCTCGTAACTTGTACTTCGAAAAACAGTTCAAAACGTCCTAATGGAAATCTGTGTCAATGTGCTTTATGAGCTTTTTCTACTGTAGTTTGAAAGCAGCTACTTAATTAACTAGCTCAGGTGATCGCTATTTCTGTTATATGTGGCACCAAAATCATCTGCATTCTTTTCAAAATAAGTTAAAGTAGAAACCTAAGGACATCACACACATCCATAGCCGAGGCAGGATTCGAACCTGCGACCGTAGCAGTCACGCGGTTCCGGACTGAAGCGCCTAGAACCGCTCGGCCACCGCGGCCGGTGAGCTTAACCTACTGAACATCCTTGAAATGAGACAGACCGGCGCCTTTGTTGCAGAGTCCAGAATCCAACAAAAGTATCATCTCTGGTTGTGGCTCTTGAGGAAGAACAGCATACTACACACCATATTTATGTCCACTAACAGGTCTTCGGGTAGTTGCGAGCTGACCGGCTGCAGAAAATAGTTCGCCCAGGCAATTCTCAGGTTGAAACTTCCTGGCAGATTAAAACTGTGTGCCCGACCGAGACACGAACTCGGGATGGATAAAGTAAATTTTAGTGCACTTGACTCTATTAGCATCATGTAACATAAAGTTAAAATATTAAGGTCCTGAATCAAATAGATTTTTTTAGAAATGGGTCAAATACTTGCCTAAATTAACATAAACACAGTTTTAATCTGCCAGGAAGTTTCATATCAGCGCACACTCCGCTGCAGAGTGAAAATCTCATTCTGGAATTCTCAGGTTGATAGTGCTTGTTAAGGAGACCACACCCTGCCTATGTAACCCATGTTAATTTAGGCAAGTATTTGACCCATTTCTAAAAAAATCTATTTGATTCAGGACCTTAATATTTTAACTTTATGTTACATGATGCTAATAGAGTCAAGTGCACTAAAATTTACTTTATCCATTTTATAGTTTTTAAGAAATACTTTCTTAAATTTATTAACAAAAAGTATTAAGTTTTTTTCTACAGAAAATATTTTTTTTGTGAACTTCCTAATTTGAGAATATTAATGAATGTAGTACCAGGGGGGGCTTTTTATGTTATGCAGAATCTCTGAAAATTTCCATCATTTATCTATGGTAGTTTCTGATATAATGGGGCATATGTACTGAAAATTTTAGCCTGGGGGAAATTGAATTTAAAGAAAAAACTTTTGAAATTTGTTTAGAGTTAATTAAAACTGTCCTGCTGCATATGATGGACATTCTTTGGCCTCTAGCAGATCTTCCAGCTTCTTTTTCACCTGCCTGGATGTTTGTCTTGTTTTCTTAGCCATATTAGATGCAGATCTGTCTGCATCGGCTATCCTCATTTTATCACAATGTTGCAGCCCAGTGATCATATTTTCACCAGGATTAATTCCCAGTTTTTTCAGTACCCAACACTTTCCAATATTACCACAATCGAATGTAATAACAGCATCATGAACTCCTAGTTTCATTGTATGCACGCCTACAAATACAGTTTTAGGAAGGTGGTTCCAAATTATGCCGCTGAAACATTGATTTGGGTTCTGTGTCTGACGATGCAGACATTTCCTTAGAAGGTCAGGATAAGCCATCTCTAAAAATAAGTTTAATTGCTGTAATAACAGCAACAGGAAGAGAATGCTGGTGAGAATAAGATTCTCCAGTTGCTTGAGCCCTATTGTATTTGCAACACGAATTTTCTCCTGATGGACACAATCCATGACATAGCTTATCATCAGTAGAGGACTTATGGAAGAATATGGCCCAAACATCTCTCTTCATTGTCTGCAGATTTTCTTTATTTCTCCCAATTGCCTGCCCATAGTATACCTGCAAGTTTTCTATTTCAGTTTTAGTTAACCAACCCTGTCTGGTCAACAACTTTCCGTCTAATTGTTTTCCTCTCATATCAACAGTTAGTTTTCTCAGCCTTGTTCCCAAACGTTTCTGAACATGACCTACACATTCTATTTTGCTAATAATGGCATCCTCATATGGATTAGAGTTCACCACATTGTTGTATGCCTTACTGTTACCATTGCCCGAATATCTGATGTACCATACGCCTCTTGTTTCTATGGAATGATGAAATATTTGTTGTACTACATGAACTTCCGTACCACCACTTGTTCCTCTAAAATTAGCCACACTGTTGTGTTCTTTATGTTCATTGACTTTTCAACATGTGCAATATTTAGACATTACCTCCACATCAAACACTTTACCGGTGTCTGCACTCTTAGCAGTCACTACTCAATTCAGAGATGTATGTCCTCTTTTCTGCCAACTTCCAATTTATTTGGTGGTTGATGTAAGTTCATCACTGAACAAAATGTTCTCCCTGCAGCCATGCCCTTGCCAATGGATCGTAAGGCATACACTAATCTAGTATTGATTTCATAAGGGCCACTTCCATCTGGTTTTGAAGAACTCTTAAATGAAATCACAGCTGAGCATTTAGTGCAAATTAAATCCAAAGCAATTGCTGGGCCTTTTCTCCCACTGGCACTCTCATAAATTTTCACACTCTGTGACTCACCACACTGTCTACTTTGTACAAATTTAGAAATTACATCTGATAATATTCTCAAATTTATAATAATGTTACTGCACCCCTTGCCACTTCCAGTAAATTCGTTGTAACTGTCTTGAAATGGTGAGAGCTCCTTTGATGATATACTTGTTGAAGAATTACAATTAGAAACATCGTTGCCAGGCGACATAACCTCTAGTACAGAAAGCTTTCTAAACTTGTTTCCTCTAAATTGTCGTTTCTTGAAAATGCCTTTACGTTTCGTCATCCTCCATAAACACAACAAAACATACGTAAACAAGCAGTGCAAACGTAAGTATAGCAACTACTCGCAATTACACTCGAACAAAACTAACCGCGTGCTTAAAAGCGTGTTGTTTACAGACAGCAGAAACAAAAGAATACCGACCGTTGCATTCCAAGGATAGCCAACACACTCGAGAGTAAAAAAAATCCCTAACGTACAATGTAGGAGATATAAAGATCTAAAATATATGCAGAAAAGAGGGTGACAGAAAAGTGGGTGTGGCAGATAAACACACGTCGTAGGAAAATGCTCTTTAAATGATCGAGAAAAAAAATTTTCAGCAAAATCCTTTGCAGAGTACTTAAATAAAACCTTAATCTATCGAAATATGATGAAAACCGAAAATCGATTTTTTTCGACCTGAACTACGGTGTGGTCCCCTTAAAAAGAAAAGATCCGACACTGTTCTTCAGTCCGCTGGTAATGCAATGACGAACCAAAAAAACTGATACACCTGACTGATATCGTGTAGGGCCCCAGGACCACAAAGTGCCGCAACACGACTTGGCATGGACTCCATTAATGTCTGAAGTAGTGCTGGAGGGAACTGACACCATGAAGCATGCGAGACTGTCCACAAATCCGTAAGAGTACGAAGGAGTAGAAATGTCTTCTGAACAGCACATCGCAAGGCATGTCAGATACGCTCAATGATGTTCATATCTGGGGAGTCAGGTGGCCAGTGAAAGTGTTTGAAGTCAGAAGAGTGGGTCTGGAGCCACTCTGCAGCAGTTCTGGACGTGTGGAGTGTCACGTTGTCCTGCTGGAATTCCCCTCGTCCGTCTGAATGCACAATGGACATGAATGGATGCAGGCGATCAGACAGTATGCTTACGTACATGTCACCTATCAAAATCGTATCTAGACCTATCAGATGCCCCATATCACTCCAATTGCACACGCCCACACCATGACAGAGCCTCCACCAGCTTGAACAGTCCCCTGCTAACATGCAGGGTCCATGGATTTATGAGGTTGTCTCCATACGCGTACACGTCCATCCGCTCGACACAATTTGAAACGAGACTCGTCCGTTTCCAGTCATCAACAATCCAATGTTGGTGCTGACGGATCCACGTGAGGCGTAAAACTTTGTGTCATGCAGCCATCAAGGGTACACGAGAGGGCCTTCGGCTCCGAAAGCCCATATCGGTGACGTTCCATTGAATGGTTCGCTCATTCAGGAGGTTCTCGGTTCAGTTCCCTGACCGGACGTCAAAACTGAATAACTGTTCTTGTTGTGATCTTCAGTCATCATACTGGATTGATGCAGCTCTTCACGACAGACCATCCCGTGCAGGCTTCTTCATCCCTGTATAACCACTACAATCTACATCCATTTGGAACCTTCTTGCTGCATTCATGCCTAGAGCTGTCTACACAACTTTTTCCCTCGACACTTTCCTCCATTACCAAATCGACGTTCCTTGATGCAACAGGATGTCTCCTATCTACCGATCACTTCTTTTAGTCAAGTGGGGTTAAAAATTTATTTTTCCCTAATTCGATTCAGCACCTCTTCATTTGTTATTCAATGTACCTATCTATCCTTCAATATTATTTTGTAGCATTTGATTTTAAAAGCTTCTATTCACTTAATCTCTCAACTGTTTGCTCTCCTCATTTCACTTCGGTACAAGGCTACACCCCATACAGAAACATCTTGCTGACATCTGTACTAAATTCCTCTTTTTTAGAAATGCTTTTCTTTAATCACGATCTCCATTTTATATCCTTTTTTCTTTGTCAGTAACCAGGTATGTTACAACACATCTGCTACGTACAACGTCTCATTTCCTAATCTAATTACGTCAGTATCGTCTGATTCAATTCGACTACATTGCATTTCATTGTCTTCTGTTTTTTGATGCTGGTTGTTCTACTTGAAATTACTGTCCATTCCAATTGACTGCTCTTACACATGCTTTGCAGTGTGTGATAGAATTACAATTTCATGCCATTCCTCGGCGTTGTTGTTCTTCTCTCTAAACTCAATTCTCTTTCCATATTTCTCCTTGCTCACAGCACAGACTGACTAATATGGTACCGCTAAATCGCTGAAGGTAACTGTCGGAATACTGACTTTAAATAATTAGACGGTTTGTTCTCTTCCCCAAGCAAGCCCAATCCGAGCCTATGCCAGCCCCTAATGTAGTTTCTGCCAAAGGGAAGTTGAGCATCAACCACCATCTCCATGGGCGGAAAAATGCTTATCAATAGGCACTTTGGAAGCGACGTAGTTCGGGAAAATTGCATGAAACGCCAAATATGAAATGTTTTATAGGTTTAATAACGTTTAACAAGTAATCTAATACGTTCCTACCATCCGTCGGATTGTAATGGAACGTTGGTGAGTTGTTGTGTGCTCGCCCGAAAAGATTTCTGAGGGGTAAGTATGTCAGCTGTCTCTCACAGAAGAGTGGGACAGGGCGAGTGATTGAGGGAAGGGGCAGAGGGGTGACAAAGGGGGAGACATAGCAGCATAACGAAGCACGTCTGGAGCAGTTTGAACCAAATAATTTATATACGTTACTTATCATGTGTATGAAACAACTGCGCCTTACTTATTATTTATATAAAACTAATGTGCCGGTGAGAGGAAGTGAGTCATACAAATATTCGGTAACACCAAGAAGTGGGGGGGGGGGGGGGGGGGTAGGAGGTTTGGGGGTGAAAAGACAGTGACATATCGGGATAGCTCAGTAACACCTGAAGCGATTTCTACCACAGTTGGTACAGATACCTCTGGGAAAAATTACTACGACAGTAAGACACTCCCAGGGAGTCGCGCCTCAGTTAGATTCGATTTCTGGATTGTGGATGCTAGTCATACTAGTCTCAGGAAACAAGGACTCGAGACAACATACAGTACTTCTTATTAAATAAAACAGTAAACTAGTGGAAAACTGCTTTCAATAAACATTTTAAATATAATAATGCACTTGTTTAAAAATACAACTTTTTAATTCAGTAATAATCTTCTAGGATTTGCCGACAGTAACGTGCCGAAGACGAAAAAAATTACTCCCGAATCGGCGCGAACGAGTTCACATATCTTCTGGGGGGGGGGGGGGGGGGGGGGGCAGCTGCCGCCCGGCTGACCCTCGCTGGGTACGCCCATACTTACAGGCATTTCTATATACAGCCAGCTCATAATTAGGCGCTAATTTTACGTTAGTATGCACGTACACCGTCCAGCCAAATCGATGTTGCCACATGTCAAGAACCTGAATAGCCGCCTTTTCCAGCGCGGACCGCTGTGAGACTTGCAGGAACAGAGTCACTGAGGTTGTGGAAGGTACCGAAAGGGATGTGGAGCCATTCCAAATCCAGTACCCCGGCCACCTCCGCTAGATTTCTCAATTGAGGACCCACGGCACGAACAGCCCGATCGAGGTGGTCCCACGAATTCTCAAATGGGATTTAAACCACCCCAGTTGTTTGGTCGCCAGGAGAATAAGGTAAATTCAGCTTGGTGCCCTTCGAACCACGCACGTACAGTGCAAGCTGAGTGACTCATCGCTTTGTCCTGCTGTAGATGCCATCGTGTCGAGGAAAAACAAAGTGTAGGTAGGGATGGACACGGTCACCAAGGACAGATGCATACTTGTCGTGAACCGCTGTGCCTTCCACAATGACAAGATCACCCAAGGAATGCTACGAAAAAATTCACCAGATCATAATGCTCCGGCCATTGTTGAAAGATGTTTCTTTTCAGACATTTCAAGTCGTACACGTCAACCGCCATCTGTCCGATGGAACATAAAAAGTGATTCGTCTGAGAATGCCACCTGCCGCCACTCAAGTGGACGTGCAGTTGCGGTATTGCTGTGCAAATTCTTACCGTCTGTCACCGATGAACAACAGTCAGCGTGGGTGGATCAACCAGGCGCCTGTTGCGGAGGCGCACACGCAGCAGTGTTAGCTGAACGGTAGTCGATGAGACACTGGTGGTAGCCCTTCGGATCACCTGGGCTGTCAGGTGCTCAACAGTCGCAAGTCTGTTCTCTCTGTCGTCGTTCAGCCCCCACAATATATGACCAGTGGGCACAACAGTTGTCTCACCGCCGCTCTTGGATAGCGCCATTTTACCATGCACGGTATACTTCAACCATAGAGACAAGCGAACAGTTACAAACTTAGCAGTTTCGGAAACGCTTCCACCTTTGGTCTGAAAGCCGAAGATCATGCTCTTTTGGGCGTTAGATAAATCGCTCCGTTCCCTCATTACGATACCGGCTGCACTGCACTCTGCGTCCTTCCTCCCCATCCCCCTCCCGCCGCACCACCAACACGCTTCATATACCCTCCGCTGCTGGCGCTGCTACCTACTGTCAGTAAGTGGTTATTTCATGTTGACGTCGAACTTAGAATGTTGTTATAATAACGTGACTGAACCGTCATATGTAAAGTCTGTCTGATCTGCGATCCTCACCAAATTAGAATAACGAAAGATAGAAAATAGATAGGGGCTTCAAAATGTAGGCTATACATGTTGTCCCGCACTAACACAATTGCGAACAAGAGTCGCACTTTCTCAAAGGGAGAGTTTCTTGCAGAGACAGTTTTGCTCCGACAGTAATAATACGTGCCGTGTGGAAGTCAGATGGTGCGGCAACTGGAAACGTATTCCCAAGTTCATGTACGCGGGACTCTATGATTCTTGGAGGCAAGCCGACTAAATTGCACACAGCTTCACTGTGGAATTATGGCAGTATATGGACGAAATGCGATGTCGCTTCCATCAGCAGTGAAATAGCGTCAACTATTTGAACAAGAACGCACAGACATGACTCATGCTGATCGGGAAGTCCACAACATGCACCATGCAAGTTCCATCTGCACCATGGAGCAGTTCCATTACGTTTCGGGTGTGCAGCCGCAAGAAATCTCCTTCTTCTTCTAATATTTCGGCTGTAAAACGTTCAGCCATCTTCAGAGTGAGCCGCAAGACTGTCGCTCCTGTGCTCGCTTCGTCCCTTTATACTGTTGTACCGCGCGACTGCGCACGCGGCCACAGATGCAAATGCGCCAGAGACGTTGGTCGGCGGCAGAGACGTGCATAATGCGCGAGTTGTATCTATGACTCCGCAGTTGATCTTTGTTGGCATATCGATATATCATTGTGAGCTGCACTTTGACGACGTCTTTGCGAGTTTATTACAGCAAGTGCCGGATTCCAGGATTTATCAAGATTGAAACCACTGTCTCTATTAATTAAGTTCGTTGTCAAGCGAATTTAAATTGCCTCCTTTACTATCGAGTCCCAAAATGACGATGTAGTTGCCAAAATTTCGACGTTGTCATACAACATACTGTGACCATTATCAATACAGTGCTCTGCCACGGCCAACTTGTTAGGTTGTAAAAGTCCTGTGTACCTCTAAACGGAGAAGAAATACCACCCCCGTTCCTGAAAGGGACCATTACCCTGATTCCAAAAACAAAAGCGCCGAAAACGAACTTAAAAGGGTGTCTTACAACGTCCGCCCCGATCAGATTCAACGAACAAATACGAACAATATGAAATAAAAAAGAAAGTGGCTAGAATACCCGGCTCTCACCCAGGAGGCTCGGCTTCGATTCCCGGTACCGGAAAATTTTACTCCATAAAAATAGCTGTAGAAAATTTATCAAGTATTCGTTATTAATACGTATGTTCGTAATGTGCAGTCACTACGTCGAATGAACTCGGCATAAAACTTTAGAAAGATAAATACAAGGACGTGTTGCTTATTTGAGACAGTCGCTACATATCGTATGTCGCCAAGACAAGAAGGGATAGCCACCGCTGCATTTCAGATTTTCTGCTGCATCTGATCGTATTGGCGAGTCTTTTAATAAATTACACCACCGCCGAAATGCGAAATAATTTCCTAGTTAGCCAAAGTGGGGGTGTCCCGAAAAACATCTAATTTGTAGTTATGACATGAAGTGAATTAGTAACTTAGCGCAAACCGAAATATTCGTGGGAACGAAATTCTTCAGTTTCTTCTTCCTTGCGCCATATTTGTAACCGGTGCTCAAGCTCACGGAAACTAAAACGTCGTTCGCACTTATTTATTCTCCACATCACAGGTAGAAGTATTATAAAGTATTATAGTTTCCTAAAATAAGCAGTATTATCTAGAGATGTGTTTAATCTGGAGGTAATGACCCAGACTGTCCTATATACACTATCTGATTAAAAGTGCCTGGACATCCCTATCTAATTCGGAGTTATCATCAGATATCACGAGAGGCAAACCTGCCACTACAAAAGGAGGCGGAGAGCACTGTGTTGTCACTATTGAAGCAGTAAGAGCAGAATGAGAGAAAAAGAGGGCTAGTCATTGGCTGGCAGCTGAACAACAAATTCATAACGGACATTTCTATTCTTCTAAAGCTCCCAACGCCAATTTTTGGTTATGTGATTGTCAAGTGGAAACGCGAAGCAACAGCCACAAGACCAGGAAGGCCTCATGTACCGATATGCAACGCCCATCGACCATTGCAGAGTGGCGTTCCAAGAAATGGCATGATACCTGCGGAAGAAATCCCTCGTAAGTTCCAAAATGCTATCAGCTGGCCAGGCGAGAGTTATAATGAATGGCATACGATGGTTAGGTAGCCTCTCGTAATCCACACAATTCGGCCCTCAACGTCAACGGACGTATGAGGTGTGGTAAAGAGCGGCACCGCTCGACTACAGATGGCTCGCAACAGGTGATTTTCAGACAAATGGTTCAAATGGCTCTGAGCACTATGGGACTTAACATCTATGGTCATCAGTCCCCTAGAACTTAGAATTACTTAAACCTAACTAACCTAAGGACAGCACACAACACCCAGTCATCACGAGGCAGAGAAAATCCCTGACCCCGCCGGGAATCGAACCCGGGAACCCGGGCGTGGGAAGCGAGAACGCTACCGCACGACCACGAGCTGCGGACGATTTTGAGCCAGGAATCACGCTATACCTAGTGGTAATCAGATGGAAGGATTTGGCAAATGCCTGGACAACGTTATCCGCCATCACTGTTTGTGCCAACACTAAAATATGAAGCAGCTGGTGTTACGGTTTGAAGTGGCTTTTCGTCGTTATTGTGTGGTCCCCATACTGCGCTCAAGAAATCGCTGTATGTGGAAGAATTCATTTTACAGCAATGTGTACTGCATACAGATAGGGGACAGAGCATGCGTATATCAGCATGACAATGCACCCTACCATAAAGCAGCATTTGTGAGGCGCTGATTTGTGGATACACAACATTACAGAAATCGACTGTCCTGCCCACAGCACCGAACTGAACCCAATCGAACACCTTTGGTATGAGTTAGAACCTCTGCCTCCTTCCAACATCACTACGTATTTTCTCTGGTTATGGCTCTATACTAAGAATCGGCTCCCATTGCTCCACATACATTCAGACACCTTCTTTAAAATGTCTCCAACAGAGTTCAAGGCGTCACAGGCAAAGCGTGGACACACCCCATATTAATGTCCGTTAATAGGTGTCCAAATATTTATGATCACATCCCGTAAATCTTAAGTACACGTGAAGACTGCTCGAAAACTGTATATACTCAACACACTTTAGTAACAGCATTTCGGCTCACTACCGAGTTTATGTAACATTTGTGACAATAAAGTTGCAAAACTCCGACTGTAAGAGTATTTAAGTGAATCAGAATTAATCGTGAAATACGGACACCCTTGAGCAGTTCTGATCCTAGCAGTTAATCTTAAGGTGGGGTTTGACATGTCCGAAAGAATAGATACTATTCTTGATCCCGCAACCGAACAAATACATGACGAAATAAAATAACATCTGGCAACGGCCGCAACTGGGCACTGAAATGAATTCAATGGTGACAAGTGAGAATTTCTGCCGCACCGGGACTCGAACCCAAATTTATCGCTATACACGAGCGGTCGAGTTAACGGCTTTGGCTATACGAGCGTGCTTGCGTCCAACACAAATTCTCAACTTGTCGCACACTACTTACGTAGCGGCCCCTGTCCACCAAACTCTTTGCCCGCTACATCAGCTAAATACACGCTAGAGTTCAGGAAAGATAGCGCATCAGCGCGGAAATTATCTTAGTCGCAGTCAAGTCGTATATATATATATGTATATATGTGTGCTGTATGTTCATTCGTACATGTCCGAAACTCTTGTCGTTAAGAGGTCAGTGCAATGCCTTATGTACTTGCAAGAGTACGCTAGAATCTTCTGCAAAGATGTTACGCCTGCATTGAATATGATGGGTTCCGTTTTGAACACATTCTATAACATATACTACTGCTGAGTGAAAGATACCTCAAAGTTGCTGAACTGAAGGCACATTGCCTGATTGTTACTGACGTTTTAAAGCGTTCGATGGTTAAGGATTAGTTCCAAGACGATAGGCGCTTATTTCAAAGTTATTGTTTCTGCTCCGCAACAAGCTCCTTCAATTTGGGCGCAACCCTTTCAATAACCATGCATTTTTATGTATTCCGGTTTCCACAATACTTACGTATCACCCCCGGCCCACCAAACTCATTGCTCGCTACATCGGGATACCCTAAAGTGTTGAGCGGAGGTAGTGCAGCCGCACTCAAGTGGCCTTAATCCCCATCAAGCTGTATATATTTATATACACCGATTCGGCAAAGAAACTGGTATAGGCATGCGTATTCAAATGCAGAGATATCTAAACAGGCAGAATGAGATATTTAATATGCAGAAAACGGCGCTGCAGTTGGCAACGCTACAATGTCAGGTTATCAAGATTGAAGTGAGTTTGAACGTGGTGTTAAAGTCGGCGCACGAGCGATGGGACACAGCAGCTCCGAGGTAGCAACGATGTGGGGATTTTGACGTACGACCATTTCACGACAGTATCATTAATATCAAGAATCCGATAAAACATCAAATCTCCGACATCGCTGCAGCCGGAAAAAGATCCTGCAAGGACTATCCCAATTACGACTGAAGAGAATCGTTCAACGTCACAAAAGTGCAACCCTTTCGCAAATTGCTGCAGATTTCAATGATGGGCCATCAAGAAGTGTCAGTGTGCGAACCACTCAACAAAACATCATCGGCACCCGTTTTTGGAGCCGAAGGCCCTCTCGTGTACCCTTGATTACTTCACGACACAACAGTTTACGCCTCGCCTAGACCAGTCGACACCGACATTGGACTGTTGACGACTGGACAAAACATGTCACCGGGTCGGACCAGTCCCGTTTCAAATTGTGTCGAGCGGATCAATGTGCACGGGTATGGAGACACCCTCATGAATCCATGGACCCTACATGTGGAGCAGCGGATTCTTGACGCTGATGGAGACTCTGTAATTGTGTGGGGCGTGTGCAGTTGGGGTGATACGGGACCCCTGATACGTCTGGATACAACTCTTGTTAGGTGACATGTAGGTAATCATCCTGTCTGACCACCTGCCTCCACTCGTGTCCACTGTGCATTCCGACTGACTTGGGCAATTCGAGCAGGACAATAGGACACTCCACACATCCAGAATTGCTTTATAGTGGCACTAGGAATACTCTTCTCAGTTTAAACACTTCCGTTGGCAACCTAACTCACCAAACATGAATATTATTGAGCATAACTGGGATGCCTTGTAATGTGGTGTTGAGAAGAGATCTCCAACCCTCGTAATCTTACAGATTTATGGACAGCCAAGCACGATTCATGGTGTCAGTTCCCTCTGGCACTACTTGAGAAATTAGTCGAGCCCATGCGATGTCGAGTTGCGGCCTTCTGCGTGCGCGCAGGGGCCCTCACGATATTATGCAGGTGTACCAGTTTTCTTGGCTCTTCGGAGTACCGTTTACAAGAGGTGTCTGTTTTTTCGGACTTGTCCAAAAGACTTGTTGCTACGATACTTGCAGCACTTGAAGAGGTTAGTGCGTTGCCTTGTGTAGTTTGTGGAGTATACCAAGTACTTCTGATAACACTGTTGAGTAAACAATACATCAACCTTGATAAACTTAAGGCGCATGTGCCTTGTTGTTATCGACATTTCAAAGCATTCACTGGCTAACGATTACTCCAAAGACCATAGGTGTGTATACTAAAGTTGTTATTTCCCTCCCGCTGCCAACTCCTTGAATTGGCACGCAACCTCTTGTACATCTTGGATCTTTACGTACTTCGGTTTGCAAGAATCACTGATAATTATCGGCAAATTTATCAGCGTGAAAACAGTATAAATTTTTCGAGGAATTGTGGAAAATTACAAGTTATATGAAGTTATAAGAATATGTGCTGTCTGCTGTTGCGGACATGTCTGAAATAAAAGACATCACACTGAATCCGCGGTTGTTATACATTATATACAAACTGAAGGTCGAGAGGGGAAGAAAGGAAAGGAATGGGGAAGGGTCAGTGCTGTCAGCTGCATTGGGAACACTTCGCGGAATCGACGGCGACGAGTGAGAATGTGTTACTGACCAGGATTCTAACCCGGGATCTCATGTTTACTAGGCAGGTGTGGTAACCACTGCTCCAGCCAGGACACAGTCTTATCGTAGCTACACAGAGTACCTGGACTATCGCGGGTCGCCTTACGGCCGATCCACACTCCAGTCGAGCGCCACCTAGCCGTAGACCCTGCCCATTTCCTCCACATTCCCTCTTCCGAGATTCCCAAAGGACGCCGGACGTACTACAGCATCTGCACTGAAGAACGTGGATTCATTGCCCAGAAACGCCTATCAAATTATATGAATGTATGATGTCTGTTGTTTCTTCCCCTCTCCATCTCCAGTTTACATATCGTTCATCAGTGACATTTCAAACTTTGTAAAGCTGCGCAAGTCGACAGTTGGTGATGACGCAGACTTCATGTACTGACGAATAGGTCCGTTGAGCAATGCGGAGGGAGAATGTAAAAAATTGCACGAAAGTGTGTGAGTGCCGAAGTGCTACGAGCAATCCAGCTAGTAAACTGACTGTACGCAGGTAGTTCAGAAGAAGTGGTCGAGGAGCTCCTCATAAACAGTTGGAGGAAGACACCATTTCGGCGTAGCACGAGTTAAAGGACCAGAGGTAATGAGGCCCTGTTCCCACTGCACACTGCAGACACGATGTTACTCTGAACTGCCACTACGCTGGTCGCACCTCACCTCTACCCCTAATCGCCCCTACCCTAAGTGTTTCTCTCACAGTGAAGACCCCATGTTCCTTTATCAGCCCCACATATCCAGCGCCGAAGGACAGCGTCAGGTGGCACATACTCCCATCACACCCACAGATCCGAAAACTGCAGTCACAGTGACTTGACTAAGCTGTTTCCCTTTCTCCACCTCGACCCTCGGCATAGCTTGCCTTAGGACGACCTCGCGAGGGTCCACTGGATGGCCCAGCTGATGCATACCCCACTTTCCTTATATCGCAGCGAATCCTGCTGTCTCTCTCCTCTCGTTCCCCTCCTCACCACTCCTCTACACAATGTCTGAGGCCAGCGAGCTTGGGTCCATAGCCTGTGTTCCTGGCAGAACTGCCAAAGAGGCGCTCCCGCTTCCAGAAAAGTCTACTGTTTTACAATTTTTTTCTGCACAGATATAGGACACTCTGTAATTTGTAAGCTAAGTTTAATGACAGTGAACTGTTATTGAAAAATATTATTTAAACGATCCATACAAGCGAAAAATACTGCACGCACCAAATTACTGTATCACTGTAGTATTAAATTATTACGAGTTTATGAACCATTACATAAATAATTATAGTCGATCTTAGGTAGGTTTTTATTATCTTCAATTTGCTGAAACTGCGTTAAAATTCTGATAAATAATTTTCGATGTGCATCTCATAACCCATAATTCGGAAAAAATTCAAAACATACGAATAACAACATGTGTCAGTTCTCTTCATCAGCTCTTTCTACTAGAAACTGGAAGCGGCTATTTCCGAAACTAGCTATGGTGAATCGATACATCTGTTACATATGCCACCGAAATCTTCTGCATATTCTTCAAAATAAGTTATACAACTCTCATTTAATGCTTTCCTGACAGGGAATCACAGTGACATCAAATGGACTGTTATATGTGGGATCTGTTTCCCATTTCACTTATTATTCTACCCAAATCTCTCAAGTAGTCTAGCTTAAACAGTTTCACTACTTCTCAGTACGCAGAAATCGGCAAAAATAACAAACCTTGGGTTAAATAGCATATTACTTGCTTTAAGATCCAGTGGCTGCCCTTTCAGATAAACTGTCATGAACTAGCAGCAAAAACCTCGTAATTGCCTCTTACAAGACCTAAATGTTTCCAAACAGCAGAGAATGATGAGCAGGAGAAATCCAACCCCCACAAACTGATTTTTTTATAAATAAACAATATACCATTTCCATAAATTCCATACATTGTCCGAATTGTTTAAACAATATTCCATACAGAGCAATCGAATATCCTCCAAATGATTGATCAACTGAGTCTTTCTCCTGCCAATCCGTACTAGGAAGAGGTGGCAGTTGGATGACTTAGGTTAGTGGAGGTACATTTCTTTCCCGCCATTTTCTTAGGTTAGTAGAGGTTGCATTGTCCTGATGGAATTTGAACTTCCTGCCAGAGGGGGGGGGGGTGGCACTTTCCCACAAAAAGAGGTTAATTAATTGATCAATATAATTAAGTACTCAATCAAATTAATAGGAATGAGAGGAGTCCTATTCCAATAACTCAGACCTGAAAATGTACCAGCAGCAGAGAGGGGGGGTGGGGGTTGTGGGAGGGGGAGGGTGTAGGGAGGCCAATAGGTTAAGTGCAACAATATGGAAAACCACATTGCAGAAGAATAGGTTAAGTTCCTTTCAATCAAAGGAGAAAAATAGACTGACATGGAAAAGCACTTAACAGGTTTTTCCCTGAGTGCATTCCTGCACCTGATGTGGGCAACCCGCACTAACAAAATGCGCCAGAAACCGCCTTGTTCCACTACTCCCATGTGGTGTCGCGTAACATGATACCTCATGGCATACAACAGGGCATTTGTCAACTCATGCAATACGATACAAAGTGTCATTAAAATCTAGGATGCATGCCATGCATCTCCACTATTGCATACTTTGCATAATACGTGCATATCTATCTTACTGTAGCTGTTTTAAGCAAGGTTTGAACGAACAACCAGAGCTGGCCCCCAGACAAATTGTACAAATCCATTAATTCCTTTTGAAAAAAGTTCATGTGGTTGAAATTAATCTCTGTCTGTGCACAGTTCGGATTTTGCGTGCAAAAAACATGTTTTTCTGGGAGGTTCTTCAAGCGGGACATTTCTATACTTTTAAACTAGTAATAATCGGTTCAAACTTCGCAAGTAGGTAGATAAATGAATAAAGAGAAATCCAAACTTTTTTCATACAATAATCCATATCCGTTGTCGAGATATGGCGGTTTATGTTTTCCTGGGAGGTTTTTGAAGCGCACCATTTCTATAACTTAATATTGTACGAGTAAGTTCAAATTTTACACGAAGGTGATAAATCGATAAAGTCAAAACGAAACTTTGTATCCACAAATTTTTATACGTCGTTAAGATACAATGGTTTAAAATTGCGCTTAATGTTGCTCTTAACATTCGTTCTTACGTGAACTGAATTCGCGGAAATGGTTTGAAGTCAATCAAATAAATAAGAAATGTATTCTTACGATAAGATTGTAAACTTGCTTTCAACGATGTAAATTATTCCGATTTTAAGTGCAAATGATACGTTTTTGGAAAGTTTTTAAGCGCTCCACTTTTACGTTTTGAACTTGTGTGTATTGGTTCAAATTATGTAAGAAAGTAGACAAACACAGCTGATCAATGGCCGTCCTGCTGTTTTGTGAACTATATAAGCAACATGGTTCGAAAGACAATTAAAAAACCCCTGTATCAGATCACAGTCAACAAAAGTCTCCATCGCCTGTCCAGCTTTGGCGGTCTACTGTCAAAATTATGGTAGCGCTGCTGTTTTAGCACAAAAAAGGCGAAAATGTTCTGGGCAGAGTTAGGGATGTAAAGGAAAGGAACTAGTTTTTCGACTTATCTAACTGCTTTGAAGACACTAAAAAATCGAAACATCTTGACATATTCACAGGCGACGACTGATTCGGTATCGGTTTTTCATTGTCTTTCAAATGTGTTGTTCATATTGTGGCAAAGAATAAAGTTTTCACAAAACAACAGGTCGATCATTAATTATACGTATTTGTCTTCTTCTTACAAAAGTTGACCCCAAGTTGGAAACACAGAAGTGGTGCGCGAAAAAACTCACAAAAAACGACTTTTTTAAGCGTAAATGCGAATGAAGCTAGATTTTTGCAATCGAGTTTTCAGAATCATCGCAATAATCCAATTTTTATTTATTTGATTCGCTTAAAACCGTTTCTTCGCATTCAACTGACATAAGAACGAGTTTAACGGGCTATATTTTGCCCGACTTTAAATCATTGTCTGTCGACAACAATTAAAAATTACTGGACAGAAAATGTTGGTTTTGACTTTATCCACAACTTCGAGCAAAGTTTGAACCGATTCGTACAAGTTTAACATACAGAAGCGACGAGCTTCAAAAACGGCCCAGATGTTCCTGTATTATACACGTAAAATCCAAACGTAGCAAGAGTTTTTCAAACAGTTAATAATTAGACCAAAATCCTATACACCGATGAACCAAATTCCACGTAACATCCAAACGGTGCACATACAAATCGTGCTATCAGCTGAGCATTAATTTCGGCAAAATTAAAATCTTTTGCAAAGGAATTAATCGACTCGTACACTTTGCTTGGGCGCCAGCTCCGGTTCGTCTTTCAACCCTTGCTTAATACATTGTGACATAATTAAAGCAAGAGACATGATCGAATGGCTCTACAAATAGCAGCTGGTCCGTGATACACCAAAAGCTTTTTACTCCACGTCGCTACCTCAAATAGGAACCGATCACCAAGACCCCACCCCCTGCGATTCTCTGTGGCCTTTTAGATGCAAAAATACAAACAAAAAATTGTTGAATTCATCTCTGTATATACTTTATAATTAGATAAAGTATTTCGAGGGTTGGGCCTAGATATGTAACTGTATAATTACGATATTTACCATTTTTCTATTTTTCAAAGCACTATGACACAAATCAGAACAATTTGGTTACAATGTTTACTGACTTTTTATCTGGGCGCTACCAACGAAAGTGAGTATCAGAGGTCACTGGTGCCAAGAACGACGTACGGAGAAGGCAGTGTTACGGTATGGAGCGGTTTTTCGCCGTTAGAGTGTGGTCCTCTTACTGCGCTCAAAGAAACGCTAAATGCAAAAGGATATGAATACATTTTACAGTATATGCACTGCGTACAGCAGAGGTACATTTCGGAGACGATGACTGCTTGTATGATCTGCAGAGCACCTTGTCATAAAGCAGCATCTGTGAATCAATGGTTTGTGGACAGTAACATTCCTGACAGGGAATGGCCTGCTCACAATCCCGACCTGAACCCAATGAACATCTCTGAGACGAGACAGAGCGGCGACTTCGTTCCAGATGCCAGAGTGCAACATGACTACCTTCTCTGGTTTCGGTTCCTCAGTAATAATGGCCTACCACACATCATATTCATTCATGTCCATTAAAAGGTGTTCGGGTACTTTTGTTCAAAACGTGTATGTACAGTGTAAACGTAGGCTTCCGCGGCCATTGTCACCATCAATAAAATTTTTCTTGGTTTGTGACTGCAGTGTCAATATGTAAAACTACCGACGTTTCGGTCACTGTTGCAATCATCATACGAATAAACCTGATGTAAACAAACACAAACGCGATGATTGGTCAGAAGTGTAGCACACATGCACTAGTGCTCTTACGCTCTAGGAAGTAGGTCCTACTTGTGTATTACGTACATTATTACTAAGTTGAGTGAATGAAACTTTAATATATTCTAATGTATTAACAGCCATCAACGTTTTCCTTAATCACGCTTCAGCTACGTAGTTTTTATTTCACAAGTCATGTACAGTCATAGTCTCTGCACTGTTGTTTTCTGGTTGTCGCGATGTTAAACACGTAGTATGAAAATGGCTGAGGCTGCTTCCTGTTCCGAAGTGAAGCAAGCGTGTAGGTCACGGTTAAAAAGAGTCGAGAAATAGGTTGTTCTTAATGTTTATCCCAAATCTGCTTTCAAGTTTCCCGGGGGAATATTCGAAGCAGCTGAGTTGGTAATATAGACAGAATTTATAGCGGAATAGTTAGCGTTCAGTTTGAAAGACCTACCGTTCAATTTGAAAGACCTACCTCTCGCAATTGAAAATTCACCATCTTTATTATGGATCATGCACATCATCTTGTTTATAATTACGTATTCCATGCGAAATTTCTATTTTCATTTCAGCTATAAATTCTTCAATGTCGATACTTTATGAAATATTATTAACAAATATCGCTTAAATTAAGAAAACACAATTTAACTTTTCAGGACAAAAATGAAAAACCAAATATTCATTATTTCGACTATATCCATTGTATTATACCAGAGATGTAGTCTGACACGAACCAGAGTGATAAGTGACGTACAAACATGAAAAGCAATCATTTTCACAGCATCGAGCACAGCATACAAATTCAGCATTTATACATCTTCCACTGTACAATTACAATATGAACCCAACAGGACTGATCTGCAGCCAAGTTAGGACATGTGGCCGGAGAAATAACACGGACGTCAAGTAGTCAGCCGTACTGCAACTAACGCACGCAGGCTTTTCGGATGTCGCTGAGGAACGTTGGCAGGGTATACTGTAGAACGGCACGTCATAAAAGAAGAGGAGAAAATGCGGTGCCAGGGTAGTTTAGTGGATTTTGTTGTTCATCCACTCGTTATCAACGTAGCAGATGATAGTTCTAGAAGTGGAGCGTATTTCTCGGATTCGGAAACGGATGGAGCTAAGCAATTACCAGTATTAACCAGCACTGCTGAAATCACTGCAGTATGCTTTTGCTCCACACATGGCTCGCTCAGCAAAATTATCCCGTGTTTATGTAAGGAAATTTCATCACTCTTGTTTGTAATTAGAATGCTATGTTAGATGAGAACGAGAGCATTTTATGCTTTCCCTCTGGTCACCTAAGAAGCGTGCGGGAGCGCTGGAGGTCTGCCGAATAATGCACTACTGGCCATTAAAATTGCTACACCAAGAAGAAATGCAGATGGTAAACGGGAATTCACTGGACAAATGTATTATACTAGGAGTGACATGTGATTACATTTTCACGCAATTTGGGTGCATAGATCCTCAGAAATCAGTACCCGGAACAACTACCACTGGCCGTAATAACGGCCCTAATACGCCTGGGCATTGACTCAAACAGAGCTTGGATGGCGTCTACGTGTACAGCTGCCCATGCAGCTTCAGCACGATACCACAGTTCATCAAGAGTACTGACTGGTGTATTGTGACGAGCCAGTTGCTTGGCCACCATTGACCAGACGTTTTCAGTTGGTGAGAGATCTGGACAATGTGCTGGCCAGGGCAACAGTCGAACATTATATGCATCCAGGACCTGCAACATGCGGTCGTGCATCATCCAGCTGAAATGAAGGGTTTCGCAGGCATCCAATGAAGGGTAGAGCCACGGGTCGTAACACACCTTAAATGTAACGTCCACTGTTCAAAGTGCCGTCAATGCGAACAAGAGGTGACCCAGACGTCTAACCAATGGCACCCCATACCATCACGCCGGGTGATATGCCAGTATGGCGTTGACGAATACACGCTTCAAATGTGCGTTCACCGCGATGTCGCCTAACACGTATGCGACCATCGTGATTCTGTAAACAGAACCTGGAGTCATCCGAAAAAATTACGTTTTGCCATTCGTGCACCCAGTTTCGTCGTTGAGTACACCATCGCAGGCGCTCCTGTGTAACCGCAGCCACTGTCTCCGAGCTGATAGTCCAAACTGCTGCAAACGTCGTCGAACTGTTCGTGCAGATGGTTGTTGTCTTGCGAACGTCCCCATCTCTTGACTCAGGGATCGATCTGTGGCTCCACGATCCGTTACAGCCAACCGGATAAGATAACTGTCATCTCGACTAGTGATACGAGGCCGTTGGCATACAACACGGAGTTTCGTATTACCCTCCTGACCCCACCGATTCCATATCCTGCTAACAGTCATTGGATCTCGACCAACGCGAGCAACAATGTCGCGATACGATAAACCGCAATCGCGATAGGCTACAATCCGATCTTTATCAAAGTCGGAAACGTGATGGTACGCATTTCTCCTCCTTACACGAGGCATTACAACAACGTTTCACCAGGCAACGCCGGTCAACTGCTGTTTGTGTACGAGAAATCGGTTTGAAACTTTCCTCATGTCAGCACGTTGTAGGTGTCACCACTGGCGCCAACCTTGTGTGAATGCTCTCAAAAGCTAATCATTTGCTTATCACAGCATCTTCTTCCTGTCGGTTAAATTTCGCGTCTGTAGCACGTCATCTTCGTGGTACAGCAATTTTAATGGCCAGTAGTGTATTTCGCTCTCGTAAGTTAAATGACATTCGAAGCTATACTGTTTCTACGCTCGCCTCCCTTTACATCTGAACTGCAGCTGCTCACCTGGTTGCAGGCTGGTTGGAACAGCTGGCTGGAGAGAGAGCTGCTGGTATTTAACGCGCCAGTAAACCTGTTGTCCCGCGTTACCGCTCGTTTATATGCTTGGTTTCCGCCCCACATGAAACGAAATCCAGTGGGATTCAAGCTAACGCGGAAGAATACATGGCGTAATGTTTACATCAGGTCTATTCTTATGATGAATAGAGTACAAGAGCTGGTGGTGGAGAGAGAGAGAGAGAGAGAGAGAGAGAGAGAGAGAGAGAGAGAGAGAAAGAGATATACAGTCGTTGCCTTCTGTAACAAGAAATCGAGATGCAGCCTGAGTAGGTTTAGGAAGCACCATTCCGGGATCGTGAGAGTCGCCTTTGTTGCTGCTATACTCATCACTGCTGAGCCTGACCAAACTGTGCCAAGTCACGTGGCTTCCGAAAATACATTACGCAATGCTGCCGGGCGTGGGTACCTTCACTACGAACGCAGACAATTCTTCGTAGTATTTCTACCCTTCAATCGTGTTTAGCTAACATCTCCGACCAGCATCACAAGCTACTACGCATGAATAATTATTATGATACATACGCCAACTTCCTCAGAAGAACAGTCATGTGAACTCCATTTTCGATGATGCGATTCAGAACATGAAGAAACGAGAGACAATTTGATCTTTGAAAAACAAATACGATCAAGTGACGAACATCACTATCTGGTTTAGACTTAGATTTTTTTTCTAAAATGCCAAGGAACCTTTGTTTTATTACTTTTAAATGTCAGTTGAAAAGTATGTACTACTGTAGAATGTTATGACCAAAAAAAAAAAAAAAAAAAAAAAAAAAAAAAAAAAAAAAAAAAAATACTGGCTAGGATACCTGGCTCTCACCCAGGAGGCTCGGGTTCGATTCCCGGTACCGGAATAATTTTATTCCGCAACATTAGATACGAGTATACCACCATTTCTCACAGCTTTAACACTTTACTCATATAAAAACATGAGTATGACAGCGTCAGTTCCTAAACTGTGTACACGTAACTAGGGATTGTCACGTTTA
This sequence comes from Schistocerca americana, assembly GCF_021461395.2. NCBI lineage: Eukaryota > Metazoa > Arthropoda > Insecta > Orthoptera > Acrididae > Schistocerca > Schistocerca americana. Next base: position 204,533,225 of record NC_060127.1, read on the forward strand.
ACGCGAAGGCGTCACATAACACCCTTCAGGACGTTCGAAATTTAAGCACAATAACGCCTCCTTCACTGACGTCACAGCCACTAACGTCGGTTAGAGAACAGACATGTAATAATCCTTACAATTTGAAGTTAAGGACAATTCCACACAGCAATCCCTGGGACCTTTCGGTAATATCAATAACACCAAACAAGATTAACTGGATACAACATTCTAAATTTTTTGTTATATTACACTACAAATTACTTCGAGACACGAAGTATAATTTTTAAAAAAACTTGATTGATTATTAATAACAAAACATATTAAAACAGTGACTTCAGTAAAAGCCATTGAAACATTTTAAGTAGTTCTTTTAGGATGTAATTATTCTTGATAGAGAAGATAGTAAAGTAAGAGTAAACTGAGGGTAAAAATAGAAATGATTATTAACTACAATACGGTTTCTCTTTTTTCCTAGTGAATATTTGAATGCCTTCATTTCTGCATGAGAATGCAGAAATATTAACAACAAAAACACAATTTTGCGAAGGAAGTGCTTCGGATGTATGGCTATCACGTACAGGCCCTACGTTGGTTTCCCATAATCTGAAAAACTGTTTTCTGTAAAAGAAGGTACAAGTGCACAAACTTTTCTGAGATCTCTCTGACATTCCAAAATGGAAGGAGGGGTTAATTTTTAATCTTCATCTTGTGTGCGATTCATATCTGTGAATGTTTATTTCAATTTGTAACGAAGTAAAGGTGCAACACCGTGCCACACACAGTTTGATACTTTCTTTTGTTTTTCGGTATATCAAAGACGTTTCAGGGGTACGTTCCAACCAAAAATCTTTTCTGAGTTCGACTGGTTCAGTTTCCGTCCTCATAATCTGCAGTTCCATTAAATATACTCTAAACCAGTCTTGTACATTACCGGCAAGGAGGACACACGCCCCGAAACTAGTGGTAATACACTAAAATTAAGAGAAAGTGACAAATAATCAAAGGTCTTGCTTGATTCCCGTTTTCATTATCAGTTCCGTTAACGTTTAATGTCTCATCACCATGTTATTTTTTTAGAGTCAGACCACAAATCGGCACTGAAGCACGAAGAGGAAAGAAACCGCAGGCACCCATGTTTCAGACACAATTAGAGCGCTAACTTGAAGCGATAGGTGTAAACCAGAAGATATATAAGTTGTCCGGTAAATTGGGTTCCGGTTTAAAAAAAAAAAAAAAAATACGAGCCAAGTGTCCTGTACTATGCGCCACCTCGTGGCCTCACTGACCTAAGTCAGAGGAGCGCCACAAATAGCCTACTTCTCTGACCGGTTGCAATTTTTACCGAACTCATACAACTCACTCACGTCTGGAGAGACAGAGGACAGCGGAAAAACACGACCGTGCGCCAGGTACTCTGATATGTCGACGGAGCATCAACGTTGCTTTCTGTAATCAACACTAGAGGACACGACGGCCTCCCGTGTTATCTGGAGCTACTGTACGGCACTTCCGTCACAAACGGAAACGATCTACTGAGTGTTTGATGTCACGCAAGTACCTGCTGTTACTGATTTCTTTATTTCCGACAATGATCAAATCTATTGGACTCAAACGGTTAACAGTAATCACAAGGTAACAGCGTCACTAGGACGTCGTAGGTAGAAATATCTATACAGTTGAATCCTGATGGACATTCTCAGATACGTGTAAATTACTATTGCGTTAGTGTGTGTGTGTGTGTGTGTGTGTGTGTGAGAGAGAGAGAGAGAGAGAGAGAGAGAGAGAGAGAGAGAGAGTGTGGTTCAGAGACCTCAAACCACGACTGCTCATACGAAAATTAGTGAAACATAGGTGATTAAACGTAGAAAATACAATAAAAGAAGGAAAATGCAGCCAAGATATCAAACTAGCTCACATCGTGTAATATAGCGTTGAAATAGTCAGATGTTCTGAAACTGGCAATTAAGCCGCAAGTACGAAAAGGGGAAACATAAAACAGATATAAAGAAAACGTTGTTAGCAACCCCGATGACACGACAGAACTGTGGCCCTAAAATTTTTGGGAACAAGTCGCACATTCCACAAATTATAACAATGTAAGCAATTTGTTGAAATTCACATGAAATTGCGCTTAGAGCCGTTGCTAAATACAAAGAAACCACAATTAGCCGCTAATTTTACGTCAGTATTCACATATACACTGATCAGCCAGACCATTGTGTCCAACGACTTACTGAGGATAGAAACCCATCCAGGGGACAGCAGCGTCACCTCGCGAGGAATGAATGCTGGTCAGACACACGCACGGTCCGTGTAGTATCAATGAGCGTGCTGTCTGTGACGTCACAGCCGACGAGGGAAGCCTGTGCCAAAGTTAACACTACGGAATCGGCAAATACAGCCGAAATGGGCACGTAAGCATCGGCACAGAGACAAGCTGTCGGCGGCTCCACTATGCTCTGGGGATCATTCATGTCGACATCCACGGGTCCAGTGGAGCTCACGCAAGGCACCATGACGGCCAAGGAGTATCGTAAACTGGTTGAGACCACGTAGTCGCCTCGTGACAATCATGTCTCCTGACGGCAGTGGCATCTTCCAGTAAGATGACGCGTCCTGTCACAAGGCCAGCAGTGTGACGGAGTGGTTCAAGAAACACAGTGGCCAATTCCAATTGATGTGCTGGCCCCCACCTAGATCTGAACCCGATCGAACACATCTGTGATGTAACTGAACGTGCCATCAGAGCTCTTTGCCACTCTCCCTGGAATTATGGGACTTAGTTGACTTGCTTGTGAACATACGGTGCCAACTCCCTCTAGCGACATACCACGGTCCGTGCCAAAAGTGGACATACCGGCTATTAGGTAGGCGGCCATAATGTTCCGGTTAATGAGTGTGAGTAAGAAAATAGGAAAACTAAAATAGATGTTCAGAAACATGTTGCTGGCGACCCTCATACCACCTTAAAGCTGTGGCCCTAAAACAATAAGACATTCCACAATTTGTGGTAATGATAACATCTTGTGGAACTTCATTTTAAATTCAGCTTACAGCCATTGCTATATGCAGAGAAGTCCTAATTAGGCGTTAATTCTACGTTAGTATGCATACATAGCTCTGTCTGCTCTGTGACCCTTCAAAATTAGAGTAACGATGGACTTCACAACGTCAGTTACAGATGTCGACCAAAGCTAAGACCAATGGGCACTAGTAACGGCTCGCTGCCAGAGAAGAGAACATTTTTCGAGTCTCGTAAGGACACAGTTCTACTGCAGTACGGCTCTCACCGGTGCGTCAAAATGTGCGACTTAAATAGCGCGACAACTGGGAACGTACGAATTCGCCAGAAATCAGGATTCTCGTGGGCAAAACGGGTCAATTCCACACAGATTCACCGTGAACGTCTGGGGCTATCTGGACGAAAGGCAACGTCGCGTCCAGCTGTACTGAAATGGTGAGTACGTTGAAGAGCGGTGACATGAATCTGTTCTTTTTGAAGTGTAGCGCGGTGCTCCATAAAAGTTACTTTGCCTGCCATAACAATGTGAAATTCACTTTCTGTTTAAGGCCGTGCGAGAATTTATGTTGTACGTCTGCAGAAGGTTGCTATCGATCTGATGCGCGTGTTTTTGGTGGCATGGATGGGCAAGATTTCAGATGTTTGTCGTTAGCTTACCTTTTGCCTGCTGTCGTTGTCCCGTGCTCGTCCTGCGTTCCACGGTTTCCTTCGGTTTCTGCTGACTGGGGACGGACAGATTCGTGTTGCAGCCCAACTGTCTCGTCTCAAACTGTTGCCCAGCAACGTCCTGGCTCGCTGCACGGACCCTTGTATTGTTAGGAACTGCATCACCTCCCGATTCCTTGTTTACTCTTAGAGCACCTGTGGAAAATAACCACCGCACGTTTAAGGAAGCCATCCAGCGACAGTGTCAGGTAGCGACTGGGCAGGGACATCTGTGCCAACCCCGTGGACTCCAAGGCAGACGAAAGCAAAGCAGAGTAAGGAAAATGAAATAAGGAAAGCAAAAAGGAAAAAAAAAACTAGTAAAATCGATCAGTCAAGTGAACTCTTACGCTACGTTAAAATAATCATAGTTGCTTATGGATATCTTGGCGAGATATCCGATCATTCATCTCCTTTATTCAAGTCAAAGATCAGATTACATTAAGAGTCAAATATGAACTGACTGAATATACAGAGTAAAACGCCCTATAAATGAGTACAAGTTGTGATCAAAGGTATAGCGAAACATCCGTTTCCTGTAGGGTATACCACGAAGTACAGAGAAAAGAAGAACAATGAAATCACTATTCAAATTTAATCCTTAAATGTGCTGTGGAGGCTAATTAAGAAACATTCGTGTATCTGTGTATCTCGCAACAGGAAACAACAACAGTGGTAGATTTAAGAAGTTGTCCAGTGATTTCTGCAGACACTAGACCCCAGCGTGTTTGGATGTGACATTTATGTACATTGGTAAACATTCTGATGGCTCTGAAAAAGTTATCCTTACTGGTAAGAGATGTAACGAAGCGGAGCAATACGTCTTAAAAACGACGCAGAAACCCACAGCCTTGTTGCGAAATGCAACATAGCAGCAGGAATCAATATAGAACGTACGGCCTTGAAATACGAGAATATGGGTATTGCAGCTGCAAACGACGTCTTTGTACCGGTGCTGCCAAAAGAACCATTAGAGAAACTGTTTAACTAAACTTTCAACGTCAGTGAAAGCTGAAGCATCTAATGTAAGCTCTCTAAGAAATGCGTAAAACTGTAAAGAGGCCGACCAAGACATTAACGACATTTGGAACCACACTTTATTTACCTTATGACAAGCGCACATTTATTGCAACTAAAAACCTGCTTTCAAATAATGAATTAAGTTACAGGGCCATGCGGAGTAATACACCACGTTTTGCATATCTACCAGCGGTGAAAAAAATCTGAAAAATGAAGCACTTCAGTTTCTCTTTGACACATCTACCTAGTTTCCAGTGGAGTACAAGACTTAACAGACCTCCTATCGGGTTATCCCGTCGTATGCACAACCGTGCAAATGTGTTGAAAACATCCTGCGTCTGTTGCAAAACCGGTGCTTTCTTTTTCCCTGCTAAGGATCCTTCAAAATACGTGTGTTTCTACACTGAATCAAGAAAGGTTACTTACTACCAGAAGGAAAAGGGCAGTGTATTTGATCACAGGATTGTCTGGCTGGGGAACGAGACTAACAGAAATGCTGAAAAATCTCAACTGCCAGATCTCGATGAAATACGTCATACATTTCGCAAGAACGTGCTTGGACAAACCCAGACCCATATTTCTGCACAAAAACTATAAATATTTAACGAGCCACCTATGCAACAATGTAAGAGGGATCGTGTGGATAAAAATATGTAAATAACGCCTCGCACGGGGCGCTCATGGCTGTAGTTACGTCCCTGTCTGTGAGTGCACCCAAACTGAAGTTACGTAATTTGTACAGCATTCGAAGAGGATCCTAGCCCCAGTGTCGATTAGTTCCTGTTACTACGAAAGCAGTGAGCGACTAGCAACCTATCCTGATCCAAGTACACATTGCAACCAACGTCTGTCATGGACATGTCTGCCGTGAGCGCAGCGGACACAATCTCAACCCAATCCTGAATTTTTGGAGAACGACCCCTACACTACTGTTCAAACAAGTAATGTGTGCACTAGGGGCCATTTATGACAAGGCTCCACAATGCCTGCCGAGACATCTACTAGCGAATAAACGTGGAAGTATTGAGCAACTGACCGACCAGATGAACCAAGCAGTACCAATTGTTTCTCCTCCAGGCTGGAGGAAGGAGCACTATGGTCTCGGGAATGTATTCGTATCATTCCCTGGATAATATGGTCATTATGTGAGGCACAACAGATCAACACAAGTATCGACTCTATACTGAAGCACCACCGAAATTGGTAGAGGCATATGTGGTTCAAATGGCTCTGAGCACTATGGGACTTAATTTCTGAGGTCATCAGGCCCCTAGAACTTAGAACTACTAAAACCTAACTAACCTAAGGACATCACACACATCCATGCCCGAGGCAGGATTCGAACCTGCGACCGTAGCGGTACGCGGTTCCAGATCGAAGCGCCTAGAACCGCACGGCCACACCCGCCGGACAGGCATATGTATTCAAATACAGAGATACATAAACAGGCAGAATACGGCACTGCGTCGGCCACGCCTATATAAGACAACAAGTGTCTGTCGCAGTTGACACACCAGTTACTGCTGCTAAGTCGCAGGTTATCAAGATTTAAGTAACTTTCAACGTGATTTTATAGTCGGCGCACGAGCGATGGATCACAGCAACTCTGAGATATCGATGACGTGGGGATATGCCAGTATGACCATTTCACGAGTGTACTCTGAATATCAAGAATTCGGTAAAACATTGAATCTCAGACATCGCTGCAGCAGGAAAAAGATCCTGCAAGAACGGGACCAACAACGACTGAAGAGACTCGTCCAATGTGACAGAAGAGCACCCTTCCACAAATTGCTGCAGATTTCAATGCTGGGTCATCCACAAATCTTAGTGTGCGAAACATTCAACGAAAGATCATTGACATGGGTTTTTGGATCCAAAGGCCAATTCGTGTACCCTTGATGACTGCACGAAACAAAGCTCTACACCTCGTCTGGGCCCGTCAACACCGCCACTGGACTGTTGACGACTGGAGACATGAGTATTGGAACAAAGTGGGTCTGAGCCACTGTGCATTGTTGCCAGATTTAGCAAAGATGGTGGCGATGGCGTCATTCAAAATAGCAGTGTGTAGACTTGGCAACAGTGCATGACGTCACCCAAGATGGTGGCCATTACGTCATTCAAGATGGCGTATTTTGGGAGGACATTTGAATTTTGGCGAGAAGACAGGTCAACCCCAGAAAATGGCGGCAAGTCATCTGACTGTCACCTCTTTCTACGAATTGGCAGAAAGTCTGAATTTCTGAGGGAATATAGGTCAATGAAGCTATCTCTACTAACCTAAGAAAATGGCGCAAAAGAAGGGCCACTTGGGCTACCTCCACTAACCTAAGTGACCCGAATGCCACCTCAACCTAGGAAATGGCTGGGAAAGGACTCAACCTATACTGGACATAAGTCTTTATTTTGCATGCACTATTTATTTAAGCAATTAGAGGCACTACCACTACCCAGTGTGTTCACCCTGAGGTCCGGACTCCAACTGACCTAGTACACACAACAACCACCAGAGAGCACTGTCATCCATTCCGTAAGTTAATCCAAGATGGCTGCCATGATGTCAGCTGATGACACAAACACTGTTATCCAAGACAGCAGTAAACAGTGTGTTCACCATGAGTTCTGCACCTGAGTGTGCTGTCATACCTCGCATTACATAATTCAAGACGGGAACAAAATGGAGGGAAACAGAAAGACAATTTGCACTATCTCCACTAACCTAAGAAAATGGCGGGAAACAAAGAACACTTGGACTACCTCCACTAACCTGTCACCCAACTGCCACCTCCTCCTAGGGATTGGCGGGGATAAGGACCCAACCTGTGCTGGGTATAAGTCTTTATTTTTCATGCAGTCTTTATTCAAACAATTTGACGCACTACCAAAATCCAGTGTGGTCGCCATGGGGTCTGGAGTCCAACTGACCTAGTACACAATACTGCCACCACAGGGTGCTGTTGTCCATTCTGATACATAAACCAAGATGGCTGTCTAGAGGAGAAAATGACTCAGCTTGTGCTGGGATGCTGGACCGAGGAAGGAGTGTACTTTATCTATTATGACCAATTTATTTTGTGATGGATTTTGACAGATAGTATATTTATACACTGATACAAAACACAAGCTCTGACATGCTTGAGGCCACGTCACACAGCCTACAGACCTGTAAAGTACTCGCAAATAACGCACTACAAACAACTCGTAAATTACCAAAATAATTTCACTACACATCATACAGACATGCAAACTACCCCTAAATAATGCAGTACAGAGATGTGAAGATATGAAATCAACTCGTAAACCATCCAAATATGCATAGCACAACCTACAGACAAGCTCAAAAAAAACACGCACCAGAACTCATCGTGCCCCCCCCCCCCCCCCCCCCCCATCCACTGGACCGCACAGGAGGATACTGAACACACTCCCACAAGTCAGGATACAGCTTCACTACCGCCATGAAGTGACGCACAAGTGCACGGAAGTATGAGGCACGGCATCCCTTATATACTTGACACCTGTGAATATCCTCTTGAAATACGTGATCACCTAGGCACCATTGCTGACGCGAGTGAAGACCGATTTGCAGAGCGCAGACGCTCCAAGAGATGCACACGTCGACTCCTTCTAAAAGTCTCCCCAAACTTGATTGCTAATCATCAACTTTGGAAATCATGCACTTTACACCCATTCACAAAATAATGCAACAAACACCAAAACACCTAATAAATCCTCAAACCATAATGCATGTCTAATGCTCACAGCACTTAAACCGCCAGAAATAATCCAGTGCACCAACACTCAGTACATGTAAAAAATGCTTCCAAACTATCATCAACCACAACTGCCACAGATCCCCAAATGCCCCGCAGGGCCAGCCACCACCAACCAGAGCAGGGGCGCTGCCAACAGCATGTGAAAGTTCATTGACTGTTATAGTCACGTCACATGTCTGTCTATCTAAATAAGCGCCAAATCATCCTCTGGGAAATGCAAGCGTTTGTTCACCACTGTTGGTGTATGAACCATTTCTCTCTAATTGCTGTCCAGTGAAGACCTAATCGCTGAGTGACTCACCCTCGCAGACGCAGTAGAAATCGTTTCCACAATAGCAGAGGGTACATTGACCCTCGCGATTTTAACATAACCTGTGAGCTGTGTCCACCGTACACGGATACCCAACGTGGCTAACACTTTGCGGAGAAATGCTCGTCCGGTTGTCAATACACGTCTCAGAAACGTTAAACGTTCATACTGTCAAAAAGCCAGTGCACTCATGTGAAAACACCATTAATCATAAAAGCAATCTTTCTGTTTGGAAAGAGATCACTATCTAAGCACAGACGGGGGGGGGGGGGGGGGGGGGAGGGGGAGTGTTAAAGAACAATTACTCAAACAACAGAATTCGAAGTACTATCATACAGAGGAGAAAAATGTCCGGAATTTTCTGTATCCTACAGCTACAGGTCTGGAGATATCCTAGTGGCACAGTGGTGGATGAATGACGGCATCCCCACCAGAGATGGATGGTCTCTTTCAATTTGTCTTTGAACACTTGCTTCCTCAGAACTTTCCGTCCATATCTTACCTCTATTCTTGATCAAATGGCTCTGAGCACTATGGGACTTAACATCTGAGGTCATCAGTTCCCTAGAACATAGAACTACATAAACTTAACTAACCTAAGGACATTACACAGGAGTCTGAATTACAGGCCTATATCCCTAACGTCGATGTGCAGTAGGGTTTTAGAACATATCCTGTATTCGAACATTATGAAGTACCTCGAAGAAAACGATTTATTGACACGTAGTCAGCACGGATTCAGAAAATATCGTTCTTGTGAAACACAACTAGCTCTTCATACTCATGAAGTAATAAGTGCTATCGGCAGGGGATGTCAAATTCATTCCATATTTTTAGATTTCCAGAAGGCTTTCGACACCGTTCCTCACAAGCGTCTTCTAATCCAACTGTGTGCCTATGGAATATCGCCTCAGTTGTGCGACTGGATTCGTGATTTCCTGTCAGAAAGAAATAGACCGATAGTCATCGAGTAAAACAGAAGTAATATCCGGCGTTCCCCAAGGAAGTGTTACAGGCCCTCTATTCTTCCTGATCTATGTTAACGACATAGGAGACAACCTGAGTAGCCGTCTTAGATTGTTAGCAGATGATGCTGTCATTTACCGTCTTGTAAAGTCATCAGATGATCAAAACGAGTTGCAAATGATTTAGATAAGATATCTGTATGGTGCGAAAAGTGGCAATTGACCCTGAATAAAGAAAAGTGCGAAGTTATTCATATGAATACTAAAAGAAATCAGCTAAATTTTTATTACACGATAAGTCACACAAATCTGAAAGGAGTAAATCCATTACTTATGGATTAAAATTACAAATAACCTAAATTGGAACGATCACATAGATAATGTTGCTGGTAGAGCCAACCAAAGACTGCGATTCATAGGCAGAACACTTAGAAGGTGCAACAGGTCTACTAAAGAGACTGCTTACACCGCGCTTGTCCGCCCTATTCTGGAGTATTGCTGTGCGGTGTGGGATCCGCATCAGGTGGGACTGACGGATGACATCGAAAAAGTACAAAGGGCAGCTCATTTTGTATTATCGCGAAATAGGGGAGATAGTGTCACAGATATCATACGTGAATTCGAGTGGCAATCATTAAAACAAAGGCGTTTTTCGTTGCGACGGAAACTTCTCCTGAAATTTCAATCACCAGTTTTCTCCTCCGATTGCGAAAACATTCTGTTGGCACCCACCTGCATAGGGAGAAATGATCAGGATGATAAAATAAGAGAAATCAGGGCTCGCACGGAAAAATTTAAGTGGTCGTTTTTCCCGTGTGCCGTTCGAGAGTGGAACGGTAGAGAGACAACATAAAGGTGGTTCATTGAACCCTCTGCCAGGCACTTTATTATGAATAGCAGAGTAATCACGTAGATATAGATGCCTCATATGTATGTCCTAACACAAGACTCCCTCTTTTGGTCAACTTGTGCCATAAATGTCTTCGCTCTCCATTTCGATTCAGTATTTCTTCTCATTAGTTATTCCATCTATTCAGGTAATCTTCAGCATTCGTCTTTAGTACCACATTTCAAAAATATATATTCTCTTCTGTCTGAACTGCTTATCTTCCACGTTTCGCTTCCATACAAGGCTACAGTGGTTGAATACATAATGCAACACATATTTCCTCGGCCAATTTACGGTCGAAAAAATGCGGAATTTGTTGTGAGACATCATGGAATACTCCCGCTTCAGCCTCTGTAGCTTCATGAAGTTCTGATAGGTGGCGGCGCTGTACGTAGCCTTCATAATTGCGTCTGTGACGAACGTGCGTTCCAAGTAGAGGGCTGTCAATGAGATTGTTTTGGCAGAAAACCAGGGCATCGCAGATATTCATAGGCACTTGAGAATGTCTACGCTGACTCGGCAGTGAACAAAAGCACGGTGGGTTTTTGGACGCGGCGCCTGTCGCCAGCGCCCCAAGGTCGCTCCAGCCTGTCCCGGCCGCACTCAGCTGTGACGCCCGCAGTGTTGGCACGTGCGGACACTCCCACTAGGGATGATCGGCGGGTCACAGACACCTCGCCGCGCAACTGGACGACTCAGTGCTGATGTTAAGACATTTCTCCTCTTCAGGAACGTTTTCCTCGACACTACCACTCTGTAAGTTATATCCTTTCGACACAGACTGTAGTCAGTTATTTTGCTGTCCAAATAACAAAACTAATGTACTGTCCCTACTGTCAGGGATAAAAATATCTTTTAAACAAAAAAGGAAAATGTACCTAACAGCTAGAAGGGTTAATGAATCAGAAACAGCCAAACATTACAAAAACTACTGCATTGTATTAAGAAAAGTTATTAAAAAGTCTAAAACTATATGCATTATGTGTGAGATTACCACCTGTGATAATAAAATTAAAACAATCTGGAATACTGTTACAAGGGAAACAAGGCAACCTAGAGCACAGCTATAAAACTCAACAAAAAGTTCGTTAACAAAAAGTAAAAAATAAAAATATTTTTAATAATCACATCTAAGTGTTGTAGTGAGAATAGGATCCAGCTGTTCATTTAAAAAATGCAAGGCTATATACGGAAGAGGTAATACCTAAGCAATTTGATAAAATTGAAATTCAACCTACCTCTCCTACCGAAAACAGGAAAATAATAAATTTACTCAAAAGTAAAAGCTCGCACGGAATTGATGCCATTTCCAACAGAATACTAAAGCTGGTTTCCAACAGATAAGTAAGATTCTCAGCACATGTTTAGTAGTTTACTGAAACAGGCCATTTTTCGGGATAGGTCTGAGGTTAAAAACCACCACCAAATCTCACTTCTGACGGATTTATCCAAAATTCTTAAAAAAATAATGTATTCAAGAATATCTTCACATATTTGTAAAAAACAAATATTAACTGCTCTGACTAACCGAACATCACCCATACAAATTTCTTTGTGATTTCTCAAAGGCTTTTGACTGTGTAACTCATGAAATCCTTCTAGTTAAGCTTAAGTATTGTGGTATGAGTGGGACAGCACACAAAGGATTTAATTCCTATTTGACCGGAAGAACACGGAAGGATGAAATTAGCAGTGCAAATAGCCTGCAAAAATCAGTAGAGTACTCTAACTGGGGAGGTATCTAGAATGATGTGCTACAGGGATCATTCTTGGGTCACTTATTGTTCTTAATATATATTAATGGCTTGCCACTCTATATTCATGAAGATGCAAAGCTAATTATTTTTGCTGGTGACACAAGTATAGTAACCCTACCCAACAAACAAGAGTTAGCTGAGGAAATTGTAAATAGTGTCTTTCAGAAAATTATTAAGTGATTCTCTGCATACGGACTCTCACTAAATATTGAGAAAACACAGTCTATACAGTTCTGTAGAGTAAATGGCATAATACCACTGATAAATAACGACTTCGAACAAAAGTATGTTGCTAAGGCAGAATATTCAAATTTTCTAGGTGTATGCATTGACGAGAAATTAAATTGGAAGAAATACACTGATGATCTGCTAAAACATTTAGGTTCAGCTACTTATCCCTTTAGGGTTACTGCAAATTTTTGTGATAAAAATATCAGAAAATCACAGACTGTTCCTATTTTCTTTCACTGTTTTCATATGTATATTTTGGGTTAATTCATTATTAAGATAAAAGTCTTCACTATTCTGGATTAAACCAGACTTTGGCCCAGAAAGGGGAGAATTATTCTGCCACAAAAATCTTTGGTCATCACCCAATAGCTTTAAAAGTCCACACAGATAGCCAACCAGCATTTTAAAACAAATTAAAAGAGCTTCTGAATGACAACTGCTTCTACTCATTAAATGAATTTTTCTATATGAAGTAGCAATTGCATTAAAAAAAAGATAAATTTTTGGATGTGAAGTAGGAAAAAAATTATATTGTGCAAAGAAAACTTATGTTAAGCTGACACATTCCACATCACACATCATTATCAAATGTCGTATTCGTAATCTATGGAACAAATATTAATGTAATGTACTGGAAATATAATAATGTAGAGGAGAGGCTACACTGCTGTCTTACTTCTTTCTGAACTACTGATTCCCTTTCATGTAGTTTGTCTCGCATAACTTCAGGCTGGTCTCTGTGCAAGTTGTATATGACTTTTCGCTCGCTGCTAATAACAAAGACTATTTCCGTCGCTCGCTGCTAATAACAAAGACTATTTCCGTGGAACTACAATGCGCTTCCTCTAAATCTACAAGTGCTATAAATGTAGGTTAGCTTTTCTTCAACCTATCTTCTAAGATAGTGGTTCCCAACCTTTCTCACGCCATTATTCCTGAGTGAAATCAGATATTAGCTAATATGCCCTCCCGCCCCCCTCCTTCCTTACATCATCATCAGCATTAGGGTCTAGCTGAACTTTAGAATGAAAAACAATTACGAACAATTTTGAAAATTTACTAAAACAAGAACTAAGATACAACGAGACAATTGCTACAGCTTATTTGTAATAGCCTTTTTTCCTAGAATGATTAAAGAACTATCAGTGCATTGCAAGCGCTACTTACGACTCATCCTCAGAAAGAAAACTAACTATCCACTCTGACAACAGACACTTGTTACGAAACATACTTTCTCTGCAGCACTCCTCTTCCTAGTGACACTTTCTTCGCCCACTTCTGCAACCCCATTAAAAATCACCCAGGTTAAACTCTGTGCACGATACTTACTGTTTATATATTACTTGATTGCACTCCTTACTCCTGAAATCGCACTAACTGGGAGACTTCGGGGTGCTAACGTTTTGTGTCTCATTACTAGTACCAGTAATACTACCACTACTACTACTACTACTACTACGTGTAATGATGATGACGATAATGATGATAATGATAATACAGTGTAGTCCATACACCAGAGCAGCAGCCATTACGTAGTTACTGTAGTACTGTCAAATTACCAGAATGAGAATTTCACTCTGCAGCGGAGTGTGCGCTGATATGAAACTTCCTGGCAGATTAAAACTGTGTGCCCGACCGAGACTCGAAATCGGGACCTTTGCCTTTCGCGGGCAAGTGCTCTACCATCTGAGCTACCGAAGCACGACTCACGCCCGGTACTCACAGCTTTACTTCTGCCAGTACCTCGTCTCCTACCTTCCAAACTTTACAGAAGCTCTCCTGCGAGCCTTGCAGAACTAGCACTCCTGAAAGAAAGGATACTGCGGAGACATGGCTTAGCCACAGCCTTGGGGATGTTTCCAGAATGAGATTTTCACTCTGCAGGATAGCTTCTGTAAAGTTTGGAAGGTAGGAGACGAGGTACTGGCAGAAGTAAAGCTGTGAGTACCGGGCGTGAGTCGTGCTTCGGTAGCTCAGATGGTAGAGCACTTGCCCGCGAAAGGCAAAGGTCCCGAGTTCGAGTCTCGGTCGGGCACACAGTTTTAATCTGCCAGGAAGTTTCACTGTCAAATTAGTTCGTTTATTGTTCCAAAGTGAATAACGAAGCAGGTCTATTGTCGCGAACTACCCACAACCCGGAGAAGGCACTTTCATAAGATATTTGAGCATAAGTGATACATATGTCTCAATTTTCTGCCATAGATAAATGGTACAAAGAACAAACTCCATGTTTAGTGTGTAACCTCCACTGACTGGCTAACGCATTAGTGCTAGTACTTGAAATAAGAAATGTAATTATTGGTAACTTATGTAATCAGTGTTATAGTCTTGGGAAGTAGTGATAATTTAGTTTCGTGACCGAAACAAAACTGAAACCTTTTTTTAACGCTGAGAAATTACTATTTTGTTCCCCAAGGTGTAATACTCCCCTGGATGGGGACCACCGTACGGTCGGTACTGCATCACGTGTTCCTACATTTCTGCGTGACCCAAACAGCTGCCCCACGAGGTCGGTTCCTACCGGTTTTTCTCTTCTTCTGTAAATAATTAGCATCAGTATTTCGCAACCACTGAACAGGTGGTTCGGTGGTATTCACACCTGACGGCATGTGCTTTCTTTCGAATTGGAATTATTTCATTCATCGAGTAGTATGAGATCACTTCTCTCTCTCTTACATATCAAGGCAGTCCTCCCAAGAATCTCAACAATTCTGAGGGAATGTTCCTGGGGCCTTGTCTCCACTTGGGTCCGTCAAATTCTTCTCGCTGTATATCTCCCACCTCATCTTCTTCTATTTCCTCTTTCCTTTCTATAAAACTGCCTTCAAGTTCATAGTCCTTGTCTATGCTCATTCGGCCTTTCAGTTTTCCCTTCTTTTCTCAGTACTGGCATGCCATGCGAGCTCTTGATATTCATACAGATCCTTCTCTCCTAGATGCTTCTCCTACAGGCCGCATCTATTTTCTTCTCTAGTCATTCATGTTTCTACAGCCTAGCATTTGTCCTCTAACCATCGTGCTTGGCCATATTGCATTTTCTGACAACCTCATTTTTTTATACGTATGTATTACACTTCGCCTTTTTCATTTTCTGCATTTGTATACACCTGATATAGGCAGCATTTACATCGAGAAATTAAGAGGGCAGTTCGTATAAGCCGACAGACAGATGGAGCCTGGGAGAGACGTTTTTGCTGCTACTATACATATCACTGCAACGCCGGGAGAAGACGGCTTGCGGTGCCGGACCAGCTGTGTGCGGAAATACACTACCTCCATACTCGATGTTGTTAAGCGCGTCCCAGAAACACGACTGGAATTTATCCCAGACAAGTTTCCCATTTCGATACTCTGACTCTACTTGCAGGAAAGGATAACTGCTCCGGTATGGTCTAGTGGCTAGGATACCTGGCTCTCACCCAGGAGGCTCGGGTTCGATTCCCAAGTGACATGCATGGCATATGCCGATGACTTGAGCATTTTCGTGGACGGTAAAGAGGATATCGACAAAGTCCTCCCAATAATAGAGTCTTTTGGGAAGGCAACTGGGGCGAAAACCAACCCCAAAAAAACTGTGCTCCTCCCGATAGGAAACATGAAACTGAGAGAGGCCAGACCATGGTACCAGGTGACCGACAGATATAAGGTGCTAGGTGTTCAGCTGCAGGCCTGCCCACTCAAAATGGCCGCAGAGAACTGGCGGAACATCCTGAACACCACCAGAGGGCTGGTCAGGACACACGCCAACAGAAACCTAACGTTGGATCAGAAAGCACAGCTGATCAACGAAACGATCCTGGCGAAGGCTTGGTACATGGCACAAGTCATAAACGTACCGACAGAAATAGGGAAGTCTATAAGAAGCGCTGTGGAGGCGGGAAATTCTCAAAGTGTCGCAAGCCACCAGCACTCTCCCTAGAGAAGAAGGGGGGCTGGGCCTGATAGATGTCACGACAAAATGCGCGGCACTGTTGCTCCATCGAGCTCTACAAATGGAGGACAGAAGTGTAGACTGTACCACGTCGTCTCTACTGAAAGAACACAGACCCGATTCCGGGGAAGCGCCGGTAGACGTCAGTAGAATACCCTACAAGATGCGCTACTTGAAGCTAATAATAATGGACAGTAGCTACATCAATTCCACTCTAGCAGTGAAGGAGATGAGAACTGCAGCGAAAATCTATCGTGCTCTGAGAGGCAAACAAGGAAGAAGCAGAACAGAGACGAATCTTCCAGGCCACGACTGGCCACAAGTCTGGAAGAATCTCTCCGAGAAAGCGATACCTCCGGAAGCTAGAGACACGTGGTACAAAGTCGTACACAACAAGATACCCACGAACGAGCGGCTAGCGCGCATCGGCATGCGCGAGTCGCCGCACTGCGAAGCGTGCAACGAGATCGACACCGTGGGACACCGCTTCACATGTCCGACAAGTCAGGTGATATGGGAGACATGCAGGAAAACTGTGGCACTCATGAACAGGGCGGACCACCAAACTATAGAAGCCACAGCCCTCACGATCCCGGCTGCAAAATGTTTCCCAAGACCCAAACGCGTCGCGACCATGTGGACGTTCGCGATGACAGCGCACGCCATAATCGCAAAAAAACAAACGGACGGAGTGCAGTTCCTCACCGATCTCTGGGAGGAACACAAGCGAGCCAAGCGGAAAAACAACTACAGGCAGACGTTCCAGAACTACCTACAGATAGCGCTGGACGCCGCCTTCAAGGACGCCCTCCGCTCCCACACGCCGCGACCGCCTCCGTCGTCTCCGCCGGCGCTGCCGCCGCCGCCGCCGCCGCCGCCGCCACACCACGCCCCCCCCCCCCCCCCCCTAGTCCTCCACGCCTCCGTCGTCGCCGATGCAGACCCTCCAACACCCCCAAAGTGTTGTGTGTTAAAAGTGCGTGCGGTGTAAAATTTGTGCAGTGCAATCACAGTGTCCGCAACGGGAAAAAAAAGTGTATATATTATTAGATGAGTGCTACGGCTACACATATAGCGCATATCCAGGTAGCGTTCATAAAAAATGTGCGAAACATCACTCGCTACGCCGAAGATGACTATGTGAGTAGACTAACAAAAGAAACAGCTCTCTACAATTTCTAATCTAATTATGTTAAGCTTACGTAGAATATATTTGTCCACTTATAGAGTTTTTCCTTAATTATGTCTCAAATGTGTTCCATATCGCCCTCTCACTATAATTCTCTCTCTCTCTCTCTCTCTCTCTCTCTCTCTCTCTCTCTCTCTCTCTATCTCTGTCTCTCTGTCTCTCTCTCTATCCCTCTCTCGCTCTCTTCCTCTCAACCACAATCTCGTGGACACCTTCGCTATATAAATATATAATATTCATTCATACATATTTGTCACTGTCCTTTGCCTCCTAGATGAAAGCCTTAGCCAGTAAGACAACTCTAATAATAGTTACATGCCACATAATGGCACCAGACCAATAACTCTACCTAAAGTCTAGAACTTAGAAGTATTTGAATCAAACCCATAAAATTAACAAAAATGCAAAATAAACAGGGAAAAATGAAATATTTTTGCTCCACTGACTTACAAATCAGTGAAACAGTGTAAATCAACCCGCAAATGCACAAAATATAACGAAACAGACAATTGCAACAAAGTTACATATCAGAAAAGAAAAGAAAAAGACTCGATAACTAACAGAAATTGAAATTGAAAATACCTTGGAATCTCATGACTGCATTTGTTATTTTGTAAATAAAAGTTTATTACGTTTTAAAAAAAAAAAAAAAGGAACCGGAAATTTTTTTTCTACAAATATTTATATAAAATTTCTTCTCAAATTCTTATATTGACGTTAGGGTCACTTAAGCGGACATAAATATAAGAAATGGAAGATCCTTAATGAACAACCGGAAGTTATGGAAGAGTAATAAAGCTATTGCTGAAATCTATAGGTACAAAGGCAAATGTCAAATAATTTCTTGAAATCACTCGGAATCTTCATGCATAATGGTTGCAGAACTTAACCGATTAGTGAAGGATCACTGGCAGATGTACACATGTCCCCTCGTCGTCCGTGTAACATGCACATACCTCTGACCCAGAAAGCAAAGTTACCTCCCTCACCCCCCGCCCACCCCCGAGAACAACGGTTCCGATCACGCACTGTAGATATTAAGTGAAATGAGACAAGTACTGTGGGATACCCCTGAGAAAAGTTTACCACACTGGAATACATGAGCGAAGCGAAAGCACCTATAAGATAATTTGCCTGAAGACGGCACTAGGAACAAAAACAGTCAAAACTAGAGGGAAGAAAATAATTGAAAAGATGATACAGAAAAGTGGCTGACTGACACACTATACACAGGTCACACGAAACAGATGTTTATAACTACACTAAACCTCCTTTATGTGGAGTAAGCTGAAACCTAGTTTATCCGGATTATCGAAAATCCGGATAATCGGGAAATTAAGAAAAACCAGAATGTCATTGGTTAAATGGCGAAAACACGCACGTAACATTTATT
The DNA here is from genome assembly GCF_021461395.2 of Schistocerca americana. Classification (NCBI taxonomy): domain Eukaryota; kingdom Metazoa; phylum Arthropoda; class Insecta; order Orthoptera; family Acrididae; genus Schistocerca; species Schistocerca americana. The sequence continues at coordinate 204,552,398 of NC_060127.1, forward strand.
TTCAAGTAAATAGACATGAATTAAAAGAACCGAGTTTCATACGCTGCAATGATCAGTTTTCTCTGAGCCAGCCTATTGCATCGCTTATGTAGCCTACAGTACGGTAACGCAAGCGTTCACCAGCATCAATTTGCCCGAAGTTGCTTCCGCCGCGTGTTCAAAATAGACCACTACATTGTTCAGCTGTTTTGTTGCCTCTGTATGTATTCGGACTGAGTGCCAACTTCGTCAATAGTCCACCATCACGGTCAGCAGACGTACAAACAGATGACTTTCGTGATCGCCCAAACTGCACATTAACATTTACCTCATTAACACCTATGTCTGAGCATCCTGGAATATTTTCAAAAGCGTCGACAAGCTCTCCCGGGTACACAGCCTCACCAGTCACTTTATTCAATGTGAGCATCAAGTCAGCGGGCTCAGAAATGGCTGGTAGTAGATTATTCCTCCAATCTGACACCATTTAAGTCCTAGTAACAATTTTAGCGGCAATGGTTCTCCAGCACTATTCACAAGTGAAGGAGATGTGGATTAACCGGAGATGCGGATCAATTTGGGTTCGGCCGGCCGCTGCAGTCCGAAACCGCGCGACCGCTACTGTCGCAGGTTCGAATCCCGCCTCGGGCAGTAACTCACAGCTAGTGTAAAAGCGAGAAAATACCTTTCTAACCAATGATGTTGGCCCACCAATGGCAGTCGCAGAAGTTTTAGCCAATAAGCCTCCCTTCTTCGACATTAGCGCGGGAAAACTTCTTTACCATCCAATGACGATGGCCGACCAATGGTAGCCCAAGACTTTTCAAACCAATAATCCCACTTCTCCAGCACAAGTGCGGGGAAAACTCCCCTATACATGAGAAGGCGACACTGTTCTTTGAGAGTGATCAATCTATAAGGGGCACCAGAAGACCTGAAGAAGATCCCAGCAGAGGGGTCGGAACGTCTATTGTCTGAAGAAATATGACGCGGCCTAACAACCTAGAAAATTTTAACTTCTTAATTCTGTTTAAAATAAGGTTGTTATTGAAACACAGCATGAATGCCGGTTATAAATATTTCCACTACCAGTTGTATAGCACCAACTAAGTCGGTCAACAGAACAACTCTTGTTACAAATTTGAGCAACTGCCTACACTTAAAATATAATAACGTAATTGGGCTACGAGAATCAGTCTTCCGGGAACTTTCTGAATCTGTATTACTTCTTCTTTATTAAACTATTTCAGTAGCCTAATTATGCACAATAACTACTCAGCCTCCACTACAAAATTTGTTTTCGGTAAAATTTTCCACGTCTGTCCAATGCAGTGAACACTGTGAAGGGAGTGGAGTGCATACGAATTTTCCCCTTCAACTCCAACCAAATAAAATAACGCAAATTCCTTCCTCTGTCGACATCCCTCATTGATAAGTACCGCCCTGCTACCACGGTATCACACATAAATCCACGCCCTGCAACTCCAAGATTTCGGGAAGTCATAGTTCAGGAAACCATCATCATCATCATCATCATTATTTTATTCAGTTTTGCTAACCCCAACGACACGGGTACCGTACGTGCGCGGAGAGAGAAAAATTCAGCTTGCCATCTGACTTCGCCAGCTCATCTCCGTCTTACAAGAGAGAAGAGAAAATTGCATTTTGAAAACTGAAAAAGAAAGACGGTCGAAGGTTGCAGAAATGCGCTGAATGTTCAAGACAAACAATGAAGTCCAAAAGAAAATGGCTCTGAGCACTATGGGACTTAACATCTACGGTCACCAGTCCCCTAGAACTTAGAACTACTTAAACCTAACTAACCTAAGGACAGCACACAACATCCAGTCATCACGAGGCAGAGAAAAAGTCCAGAAGAGGATTCATCTTTATCATCACCTGAAGCTGAGTCGGATCAATAAAACATACTTTGTAGTTTCTGCAAACTCTAATATTAACGCCCTAAATACACTCCTGGAAATTGAAATAAGAACACCGTGAATTCATTGTCCCAGGAAGGGGAAACTTTATTGACACATTCCTGGGGTCAGATACATCACATGATCACACTGACAGAACCACAGGCGCATAGACACAGGCAACAGAGCATGCACAATGTCGGCACTAGTACAGTGTATATCCACCTTTCGCAGCATTGCAGGCTGCTATTCTCCCATGGAGACGATCGTAGAGATGCTGGATGTAGTCCTGTGGAACGGCTTGCCATGCCATTTCCACCTGGCGCCTCAGTTGGACCAGCGTTCGTGCTGGACGTGCAGACCGCGTGAGACGACGCTTCATCCAGTCCCAAACATGCTCAATGGGGGACAGATGCGGAGATCTTGCTGGCCAGGGTAGTTGACTTACACCTTCTAGAGCACGTTGGGTGGCACGGGATACATGCGGACGTGCATTGTCCTGTTGGAACAGCAAGTTCCCTTGCCGGTCTAGGAATGGTGGAATGATGGGTTCGATGACGGTTTGGATGTACCGTGCACTATTCAGTGTCCCCTCGACGATCACCAGTGGTGTACGGCCAGTGTAGGAGATCGCTCCCCACACCATGATGCCGAGTGTTGGCCCTGTGTGCCTCGGTCGTATGCAGTCCTGATTGTGGCGCTCACCTGCACGGCGCCAAACACGCATACGACCATCATTGGCACCAAGGCAGAAGCGACTCTCATCGCTGAAGACGACACGTCTCCATTCGTCCCTCCATTCACGCCTGTCGCGACACCACTAGAGGCGGGCTGCACGATGTTGGGGCGTGAGCGGAAGACGGCCTAATGGTGTGCGGGACCGTAGCCCAGCCTCATGGAGACGGTTGCGAATGGTCCTCGCCGATACCCCAGGAGCAACAGTGTCCCTAATTTGCTGGGAAGTGGCGGTGCGGTCCCCTACGGCACTGCGTAGGATCCTACGGTCTTGGCGTGCATCCGTGGGTCGCTGCGGTCCGGTCCCAGGTCGACGGGCACGTGCACCTTCCGCCGACCACTGGCGACAACATCGATGTACTGTGGAGACCTCACGCCCCACGTGTTGAGCAATTCGGCGGTACGTCCACCCGGCCTCCCGCATGCCCACTATACGCCCTCGCTCAAAGTCCGTCAACTGCACATACGGTTCACGTCCACGCTGTCGCGGCATGCTACCAGTGTTAAAGACTGCGATGGAGCTCCGTATGCCACGGCAAACTGGCTGACACTGACGGCGGCGGTGCACAAATGCTGCGCAGCTAGCGCCATTCGACGGCCAACACCGCGGTTCCTGGTGTGTCCGCTGTGCCGTGCGTGTGATCATTGCTTGTACAGCCCTCTCGCAGCGTCCGGACCAAGTGTGGTGGATCTGACACACCGGTGTCAATGTGTTCTTTTTTCCATTTCCAGGAGTGTATGTGAACAAAGGGGGATGGTTGAGGTGTGATGAGTGCAAAGCGTGGTTTCATGAAGTTATATGGGGGATGCTGGTCATGTCCAAGTCGGCTGTGCGAAATGCACGTAACATCTACTGGAACAGTTAAAATTATAATCTTCCATATTGTGTGCGGCTGTGTGACAGTTTACACTGATTCAGGTAGACTCATTTACAAAACAAATAGAGCCAACAACTTTTAATTTTTTCGTCGTTTCAAAATTTTAAATTTTGCTATTTCCAATGAGGCGGACCAGTTCTCGAAGATATATTCCTTAATCAAAAGAAACTCAACTTAAAACGCATAATTACGTATTTACTCTCCTTTTGGGGCCCAAAAAGTTGAAATTATTCACGAAACCTCACCTTTCCCTACTCCAAATGTCCATTGAGTGCAGCTGCCCTCGCAATGTTGAGATGGACCTGCACTGATTGACAGCAGCGTTTCCTGAATGCAACTGTCCCGATAGACAGTGGCATTCGTCTCCGACCTGCCTAGGTCAGTTCCTTTCTAAAGCCACTATTCTCACGGTGGTTTACTTGGCTGCGACTGGCACATCATATCTCGTAGACACATTGGACAGCAGACGTTGATACGAGAACAAATCGAACAACTTCATTCGCAGAGGGATCATGGTCGCGGCCAAATGTGAGAGCTGCTATCTGTCTTTCTGTCACGTCTCTACCACGATCCATCGTACTGTACTGATTCCTGTTTTAAGCCGGTTACTAACATTTCGCCCCTGGCCCGCCCGGTTGGCCGTGCGGTCTAACGCACGGCTTTCCGGGTGGGAAGGAGCGACGGTCCCCGGCACGATGATGATGATTAGTGTTTTAGGGCGCGCAACAACGAGGTTATCAGCGCCCGTTCCCAAAATAAATGTTGTCGAGTGCTGCCAAGATCTGTTAAACACGGATCAATTCAGAGCCGGTCTTTGCGAGAATTGTAAATGCTCAAACTTCAAGATTGAACACAGCACATCGAAACAGGTAGAAAAAACTAAAAATAAAATACCAGTACAAAACAGGCAAAAACAATTAACTGTGGCTGGGTCACCACTTACAAATAATTGTTTGACCAAACCACTTTACAGCACATTAAGATCTCAATCCCAATATTTTGGGAAGAAGTCCAGACATCACACAAAAACGTAAAACTCTAGCCACACTCCTCATTATTAGTTAAAATAGAGGGCAGGTCTGGTGGGAAACTTAAATCTTCCCTCAAACCCGCATATAAAACACACTCAGTTAAAATATGTCGTATCGACAGCTGTGTCCCACATATGTGACACGTTGGTGGCTCCTTACGACGTAACAGAAAACCATGTGTCAATGGACAATGTCCTATTCGAAGCCGTGTAAGGGCTACTTCCTCAGCTCGTCGTCGTCGGAAGGAGGAAGGCCACGGTCGGGCTGAATCCTTCCCCGCTCGCAACTTATTATCCCTCACTTCCAGCCACTGAGTCTCCCACCAACGCATGACCTTCCGAGTCACGAATGATGTTATTGCCTCCAGGGGGACGGAACAGCGAGCAGGAAGTGGGATGGAGCAAGCCACCTTGGCAGCCGCAAGTTCATTTCCAGGAATTCCTATGTGCCCTGGAACCCAGCAGAAAATTACATCCTTGCCCTGCTTTTGCAAGAGCAGGAGTGCGTCCTGCACTTCTTGCACCATCCGATCTGCTGAGTACATCTGTTCAAGAGCGTGTAGAGGACTTTGGGAATCGGAGCAGATGATGAATTTCTTGCCATGATGTCGTTGCATATGCTCTAATGCTTTCAGAATGGCAAACAGTTCTCCACAGTAAACTGAGATCTGCTCTGGGAGCTCTATCCTACGCACAGTATCGGAAAAGACAGCAGAGCAGCCCATAAAATCCCCCTGTTTAGACCCATCCGTGTAAACAGTAATAAAATCTGAATGGCGGTCTAAAGTCTCAGTAAATTTTGTTATATTGCTAGAGAAGGCCGAAATGCAAGCTATAAGCTCACGCAGGATGGCGTGAGGTCTGAAACAGGATACGTAATGAATGCTATAAAGAAAAGTACGTAGCTTCTGGAATACTTAACTTTAACCCATCATTTGTATACATCGTTCTTGATGAGACATGCTTCATACGATAACTATCAATTGCTATGGCGCCTTGCTAGGTCGTAGCCATTGACTTAGCTGAAGGCTATTCTAACTATCTTCTCTGCAAATAAACGAGGCTTCGTCAGTGTTGCATCGCTAGCTAAGTCGTCCGTACAACTGGGGCGAGTAGTAGTGTGTCTCTCGAGACCTGCCGTGTGGTGGCGCTCGGTCTGCGATCACTGACAGTGGCGACACGCGGGTCCGACATGTACTAATGGACCGCGGCCGATTTAAAGCTACCACCTAGCAAGTGTGGTGTCTGGCGGTGACACCACAAATTTAATTTTAAAAAGGTGGTCCGGGGTACAATACTTCTTGTAAGCAGCCAGATCAAGAAGTAATCTCGGCCTTTGTAGTAGCGAGGGAGATGCCCTACTCCATCCCTGGTTGAGGACCTTAATGCCCTCCAGGTGTACTGACTCGAGACTCTCCTTTGCACGGATGCCAAACGGCTTTGTTGCCTTCGGACGGTGGCGGAAGAGAAGTTCCAATGCCGGCTGTGAAAAGGTGTTGGACGCCAACGAAATAGGAGTGGACTCGGCCCTGTATGCTCGCCGTACCACGAGGAGAAGACGCCGAATGGACAGCGGAGGCTGTCCAACCTCGACACATAGACTAGCAACTGGACTCGTGCGATAAGCCCCCGTTGAAAGCCTAATACCCTCATGGTGAATCACATCCAACATTTTGAGATACGAAGGTCTTGCAGATTCATAAGCTTGACATCCGTATTCGAGTCGAGGTCGCACCAAGGCCTTATAAAGTTGGAGCAGACGTGCCCTGTCAGCGCCCCAGGACCTATGACTGACGCATTTAAGGACGTTTAAAGCCTTGAAACAGCGGACTTTTAGATCCTTTAGGTGTGGCAACCATGTGAGCTTCTCATCAAAAATAAGCTCGAGATATTTTACGTTTTCCTTAAAGGTGAGAACAGTGTCTCCTAGTTTTAAAACATGGAGATTAAAAAGAGAACGGGAACGGTTAAAATCTACACAAACAATCTTCTCCAAAGAGAATTTAAAGCCTGTGGTCTTAGACCATATCCGCCATGCGGATTTGGGTCGAGGTCCGGTGAGCCGGCCAGTCTGTGGATGGTTCTTAGGCGGTTTTCCATCTGCTCGGCAAATGCGGGCTGGTTCCTCTTATTCCGCCTCAGCTACACTATGTCGGCGATTGCTGCGCAAGCAAGTTCTCCACGTACGCGTACACCACCATTACTCTACCACGCAAACATAGGGGTTGCACTCGTCTGGTGTGAGACGTTCCCTGGGGGGGGGGGGGGGGGGGGTGTCCACCGGGAGCTGAACCGCACAATAGCCCTGGGTTCGGTGTGGGGCGGCGAAGGGGTCAAGTGGACTGCGGTAGTCGTCGTAGGGATGCGGACCACTGCGGCTGCGGCGGGGACGGAACCTCTCCGTCGTTTCTAGGTTCCCGGTTAACATAATATAACATAACATTTAGCCCGATGAGCTTTCATCATGCAATTAAAAGTACCTTCCGTCACAATGTTTCGCAGACTAATATTATAAACCCATCTGTAACACAGGACGTTTATATACAGTTGTTGCTGTAGTGTCTGTATCGCATTAACTGGACTACTCTATTCAGAACAAAACCACTCAGCTGGAAAAGAGGAAACAGCTGGTGGAGAGAGAGAGAGATATAGAGAGAGAAAAGCACTCTGTCGGTTGCACGCCAACTCAAGGTGACCACGCGCGCAAGTGCAAGATTGACAAGCATGAATGACCAACCATTGTGAGCAAGTATATTTGACTGCAATGTAATTCTGCGTAACTATTCGGCCTGTCAAAAGTGCCTCAGGCTTCATCGACTTTCAAGCTTCTGCACGCATGCTACACTGAAGCGCCAAAGAAACTGCTACACCTGCCCAATATCGTGTAGGGCCCCCGCGATCACGCAGAAGTGCCGCAACACACAGTGGCATGGACTCGACTAACGTATGAAGTACTGCTGGAGGGAATTGACACCATGAATCCTGCAGGGCTGTCCATAAATCCATAAGAGGGTGTGGAGATCTCTTCTGAACAGCACGTTGCAAGGCATCCCAGATATGGTCAATAATGTTCATGTCTGGGGAGTTTGGTGGCCAGTGGAAGCGTTTAAATTCAGAAGAGTATTGCTGGAAGCAATCGGTAGCAATTCTGGACGTGTGGGGTGTCGCGTTGTCCTGCTGGAATTGGCCAAGTCCGTCGGAATGCACAATGGACATGAATGGATGCAGGTGATCAGACAGGATAATTATGTCTGTGTCACCTGAGTCGTATCTAGACGTATCAGGGGTCCCACATCACTACAATTGCACTCACCCCACACCATTACAGAGCCTCCACCATCTTGAACAGTCCCCTGCTGACATGGAGGTTCCTTGGATTCATGAGGTTGTCTCCATACCCATACACGCCCATCCGCTCGATACAAATTGAAACGAGACTCGTCCGACCAGGCAACATGGTTCCAATCATCAACAGTTCAATGTCGGTGTTGACGGACCGAGTTGAGGCGTGAAGCTTTGTGTTCTGCAGTCATCAAGGGTACACGAGTGGGCTTTCGGCTCCGAAAGCCCACATCGATGATGTTTCGATGAATGGTTTGCACGCTGACACTTGTTGATGGCCCAGCATTGAAAACTGCAGCAATTTGCGGAAGGTTTGCGCTTGTGTCACGTTGAACGAATCTCTTCAGTCCTCGTTGGTCCCTTTTATGGAGGAGATTTGATGTTTTACGGGATTCCTGATATCAACGGTACTGCCGTGAAATGGTCGTACGGGAAAATCCCCACTTAATCGCTACCTCGGAGGTGCTGTGTCCCATCGCTCGTGCGCCGACTGTAACACCACGTTCAAACTCACTTAAATCTTGATGACCTGTCATTGAAGCAGCAGTAAGATCTAAAAACTGCGCCAGACACTTGGCGTTGACGACCGCAGCATGTCTGTTTACACATCTTTGTCATTTGAATACGTATACCTGTACTAGTTTCTTTGGCGCTTCAGTGTAATATGCCTAAGTCCAACAACGAGCAGGCTTAGATAAGCAAATGAGCGTTGTAATGCAGTCCTCGTGGGGACACTATTCATGCAACATAAGGCAAAACATTGAAAATTTCTGGATAAGTTTATTTTACTACTGGAAAGTTTGTCTTGTTGCAAGCTGCTACCACAGTAGAGCAAAGAGGTAGGTTCCATACTTATAACAAAATACTAAGCAACTGAGGGTGTCAGAGGCAAACATTTCGTTATTACAAAGATAAATTCTCCCAGAACATAACTACAGGAGAGGAAAAGAAAAAAATTAAATCGAAGTCATTATTAATCCGGGGCAAAAAGAGATGAAAGCAAAAGTCAACACTTGCATAATGCAGACGTGTACAGATGCCTATTTGAAGTCTTCATAGTCTCTGCAGCACGCGATAAATCGTAGTACCGCTGACAGTGTTTCGTTTGATGGTACTATTGTACCATTCGTTTCAATCGTAGGTGTTGCAAGCAACAGAAAATTGAAATAGGTTTGTGTAATGTTCCTGAAGTAATTATAACAATCACGTGGATATATCTTCAGCCCAGAGTATCTTAATGAGAGAACAGGTTTCTCGTCTCTTTACGAAGTCTTTACACCACACATCACCTCTCTTTTACCCTTTTCTGCATCACAGTGGCGAAACCTGACGAAACGAGGGAATCGTCGTCATCCGATATCCGATTCGATGCACAAACAGCTGCTTTTACTAACATGTGTGGACTGTGTGAATGCGAAAGAGGTTTATGTATGCTTACACAAAACACTCGATTATCAATTCTTGCTAATTTTGAGATTAGAAGTGTGTTGCCTTTAAGAGACAACAATTTAAGATGGCAGCTATCGTAGGCCGAGGCAGCCCTGCTTCGTGATGACGAGGTCCTCCTTGCCGGTTGCTCGCTATGTTTATACTTCCTGACCCACAGAAAGCCAGTTTGCCGTGCCCAGACACGCGCCGCCCAAAAATATACTACGTCCGAATTCGACAAGTCGGCCGTGGGCGTCATTCTTACGTTCAGTTTAACGTAACGCAGGCCAGTCTGTCCTAAGAATTTCTACGTTGCTGGTAGAACTGCAAACTATCTCCGGTATGGTCTAGTGGCTAGGATACCTGGCTCTCACCCAGGAGGCTCGGGTTCGATTCCCGGTACCGTAGCTCCGAGTGTCCCTTTGTCTTTTGTGTTTTTTTTGTTTTTTTGTTTTTCTACCTTCCATCGTGTGCAATCGAGAGGTGTGCGAAACTGTGAGTACCACAAAACTATTACAGGCCTATCAGTACAACAAACTAGTGATTTACATGCTTATATATGTCTGTCTTGCCACCACGAATAGCTTCCTCCTTTCAGCCTTCCTCACTCTCACGCACCACCGATAGTAAACTAGCTCTAAAATTGCACTATATAATGCTCCCTAGTGTATTGCTCTTTGCTCAATCGAAAAAAAATAGGTTTAATAATTCGCTAAAATAGTAATGTCCTTTTTCTTTTGTCATGGATTGTTTAATATGTTAAGATAGTTTTTCATGAGGGTTTCCCCTATGGATACCACTTTACCCATCAAACAAGAGCTGACAACTGATACACTCGTTAATATTTCTATCAAACTGATTTCATGCCTAGTGCATGTCCCACTAAGGTCTCGTTTTTCAAGACCCAACGTAAAATGCCTCCCCCTTGTTTTCTAACACAAGATTTAAAAAGAGGATAGTAATAGCACAACAGTATTTTAAAATGAATAGAGCACATCCTCAACTCAAAACATCTACAAAAATAATAACAATAATAATACCATAACTAGTAATAAGTAAAATTCCATAAAATAACTTTGTTTTCTTATATATTAATTATTCTCTGTAAAAACTAGATCGTACAATCAATGCTTACTCCATATTCACTCTGCCATACGTATAAATGTAGCGTACAAAGGCTCAGAAAAGCTAAATTGCTAAACTACAACAATAAACGGTGCAAGAAACAACTAAAAAAACCTCTGACAGACTTTTCGAAAAATATTAAAAAAATTAAAAAAAAATACCAAATGAAATAATAACCTGGACAGTACAGTAACAGAAAAAAAAATAAAGAATGGATTGTCTCGTCTCTACAAGTAAAATGTAAACTGTATTTTGTAAAACGAATTTGTTATTTTGTAAATAAAAGTCTATATACGTTAAAAAAAAAAAAATTCTGCAACACACAACAGAAGTACATAACTGCTCATAGACACATCGCAGTTGAGTACTGTTATATTTCTTTCCGAAATGTGTATTTATCATTATTAATTGTTTCTGACACTACAACAGTGTTACAGAAAACTCATTCTGTCGCTTGAAACTCAAGCATAATGATGGCTCCATCAGTGACGTAACTACAGTATCATCTGAAGTGAAGGAGAAACCCGTACAACTCACCATCACAAAGTTCGGTTCGCTATAAAAAAATTGAATAAACAAATATATTAATAACATTTTAGCCTTAAACTGTGTTAACTGACGTTCATAGCATCAAGACAAGCAGCAGATTCCTCGACTTGCGCCATAGGGTGGTGGGGTTTCGGGTTCCACTGGATAGGTCAGGAGTCCACTACACGCAACAAGCGGCTGCACGGGTAGCAGGGGTTGTGTGGCGTGGACTGGGCGGTTTTTTAGGTTAGATGGCCTTGGGCAAGTACAGAAAGGGCAACAGCCTCAAAGGGTGCGGGTCAAAGTCAGGACATGCGGGGACCAAGCAGCAATCGGTATTGTAATTGTAAACTGTCGAAGCTGCATTGGTAAAGTACCGGAACTTCAAGCGCTGATAGAAAGCACCGAAGCTGAAATCGTTATAGGTACAGAAAGCTGGCTGAAGCCAGAGATAAATTCTGCCGAAATTTTTACAAAGGCACAGACGGTGTTTAGAAAGGATAGATTGCATGCAACCGATGGTGGCGTGTTTGTCGCTGTTAGTAGTAGTTTATCCTGTAGTGAAGTAGAAGTGGATAGTTCCTGTGAATTATTATGGGTGGAGGTTACACTCAACAACCGCACTAGGTTAATAATTGGCTCCTTTTACCGACCTCCCGACTCAGCAGCATTAGTGGCAGAACAATTGAGAGAAAATTTGGAATACATTTCACATAAATTTTCTCAGCATGTTATAGTCCTAGGTGGAGATTTCAATTTACCAGATATAGACTGGGACACTCAGATGTTTAGGACGGGTCGTAGGGACAGAGCATCGAGTGACATTATACTGAGTGCACTATCCGAAAATTACCTCGAGCAATTAAACAGAGAACCGACTCGTGGAGATAACATCTTGGACCTACTGATAACAAACAGACCCGAACTTTTCGACTCTGTAAGTGCAGAACAGGGAATCAGTGATCATAAGGCCGTTGCAGCATCCCTGAATATGGAAGTTAATAGGAATATAAAAAAAGGGAGGAAGGTTTATCTGTTTAGCAGGAGCAATAGAAGGCAGATTTCAGACTACCTAACAGATCAAAACGAAAATTTCTGTTCCGACACTGACAATGTTGAGTGTTTATGGAAAAAGTTCAAGGCAATCGCAAAATGCTTTTTAGACAGGTATGTGCCGAGTAAAACTGTGAGGAACGGAAAAAATCCACCGTGGTTCAACAACAAAGTTAGGAAACTACTGCGAAAGCAAAGAGAGCTTCACTCCAAGTTTAAAGGCAGCCGAAACCTCTCAGACAAACAGAAGCTAAACGATGTCAAAGTTAGCGTAAGGAGGGCTATGCGTGAAGCGATCAGTGAATTCGAAAGTAAAATTCTGTGTACCGACTTGACAGAAAATCCTAGGAAGTTCTGGTCTTACGTTAAATCAGTAAGTGGCTCGAAACAGCATATCCAGACACTTCGGGATGATGATGGCACTGAAACAGAGGATGACACGCGTAAAGTTGAAATACTAAACACCTTTTTCCAAAGCTGTTTCACAGAGGAAGACCGCACTGCAGTTCCTTCTCTAAATCCTCGCACAAACGAAAAAAGGCTGACATCGAAATAAGTGTACAAGGAATAGAAAAGCAACTGGAATCACTCAACAGAGGAAAGTCCACTGGACCTGACGTGATACCAATCCGATTCTACACAGAGTACGCGAAAGAACTTGCCCCCCCTTCTAACAGCCGCGTACCGCAAGTCTCTAGAGGAACGGAAGGCTCCAAATGATTGGAAAAGAGCACAGGTAGCCCCAGTCTTCAAGAAGGGTCGTCGAGCAGATGCGCAAAACTATAGACCTATATCTCTGACGTCGATCTGTTGTAGAATTTTAGAACATGTTTCTTGCTCGCGTATCATGTCGTTTTTGGAAACTCAGAATCTACTCTGTAGGAATCAACATGGATTCCGGAAACAGCGATCGTGTGAGACCCAACTCGCTTTATTTGTTCATGAGACCCAGAAAATATTAGATACAGGCTCCCAGGTAGATCCTATTTTCCTTGACTTCCGGAAGGCGTTCGATACAGTTCCGCACGGTCGCCTGCTAAACAAAGTAAGAGCCTACGGAATATCAGACCAGCTATGTGGCTGGATTGAAGAGTTTTTAGCAAGCAGAACACAGCATGTTGTTATCAATGGAGAGACGTCTACAGGCGTTAAGGTAACCTCTGGCGTGCAACAAGGGAGTGTTATGGGACCATTGCTTTTCACAATATATATAAATGACCTAGTAGATAGTGTCCGAAGTTCCATGCGGCTTTTCGCGGATGATGCTGTAGTATACAGAGAAGTTGCAGCATTAGAAAATTGTAGCGAAATGCAGGAAGATCTGCAGCGGATAGGCACTTGGTGCAGGGAGTGGCAACTGACCCTTAACATAGACAAATGTAATGTATTGCGAATACATAGAAAGAAGGATCCTTTATTGTATATGATAGCGGAACAAGCACTGGTAGCAGTTACTTCTGTAAAATATCTGGGAGTACGCGTGCGGAACGATTTGAAGTCGAATGATCACATAAAATTAATTGTTGGTAAGGCGGGTACCAGGTTGAGATTCATTGGGAGAGTCCTTAGAAAACGTGGTCCATCGACAAAGGAGGTGGCTTACGAAACACTTGTTCGACCTATGCTGGAGTATTGCTCATCAGTGTGGGATACGTACCAGATCGGGTTGACGGAGGAGATAGAGAAGATCCAAAGAAGAGCGGCGGGTTTCGTCACAGGGTTATTTGGTAACCGTGATAGCGTTACGGAGATGTTTAGCAAACTCAAGTGGCAGACTCTGCAAGAGAGGCGCTCTGCATAGTGGTGTAGCTTGCTGTCCAGGTTTCGAGAGGGTGCGTTCCTGGATGAGGTATCGAGTATATTTCTTCCCCCTACTTATACCTCCCGAGGAGATCACGAATGTAAAATAAGAGAGATTCGAGAGCGCACGGAGGCATTCAGGCAGTCGTTCTTCCCGCGAACCATACGCGGCTGGAACAGAAAAGGGAGGTAATGACAGTGGCACATAAAGTGCCCTCCGCCACACTCCGTTGGGTGGCTTGCGGAGTATAAATGTAGAATGTAGATGTGGATGTAACACACGTTTGGTTCGCCTGCGGCGCAAGTCCCGGCGTTAAGGTCGCAGTAAGAAGTGCCCTCGCGCATGTTCCTGCTCCGGTGTTTACTTGCTGTTTACTAAAAAAATCTAAAGTGTGAAACTGACTCTGGAATCCTACATGCGTATTCAGAATTTAATTCCAGCTTTCGTGATAGCCGTCCTGAAATCCTCTAATTCGGCATGTGATTCTTTGGAAAGTTCAAGATCTCAGAAGATGATATTGTTTTGCAGTACCACCTTCTCAGCAACACGTTCCATGTTAAGTTGAGGAAAAATTAAGACTGCAACCAAATAATCACTTTAATAAGTGGAAGCACCGAGTACCGCCACAACTCAGGTGAGGTGATTAGTGTCAACACTACACAATATTATAGTTTAGGAATTCGTTGTGACGCAGTTTACAACTTACCATTTGAAATCAGTTATAATATTAGATAGATGCAGAAGTTCGTAACGTTCTTTTTTTTTTTTTTCATGTTGGTATTACGGTTCTATGGTTTTTTTTATCGACTGTCACTTCTTATTTGTAGTTCATCGTTACTATTTCAGTTAACTTATTGTCATTTTGTTACTTGTAGATAGTGAGTGGAGCTGTGGACGCTGGAAAATGGAGTGGCAAGTGCAGAAATAGGAACATTTCCTACATATTCCTCTGAGTACAATGGAGGGGTGACAACAGGAGAGGCAGCTAGAAGAATTTGCGCTGTGTATGGGGATAATGCCATTACAAAGAGCACGACATGGAAATGTATTCTCGTTTTAAGGAGAATCGCTTTCACATTAGTGACTAGACGTTCAAGAATAGCTTAGGGGTTTGATGAAGATTGTTTACACACATTAATCTACAATGATCCACGCCAGTGCACACGAGTACTGGCGATTGTGATGAGCTGTGACCATTCCACCATCGTGCATCTATTGTATGCAATGGGTAAGGTTCAAAAATCGGGCCTATGGATACAGGATCCTCTAAGCCAAAATCAAAAACATCAGCGAGTGGCCTTATGTCCATCTCAGCTTGTTCGTCATCAATTGGTTAGTGAACAACACCGACCATTCCTATTCTGTACCGCTGCTGGTGACGACAGATAGTTTCTCTATGCTAACATAATGACAAGAAAGGAATGGTTGAATACAAACGAAGCAGCAACTGCCAGTAAACAGACCTGCACGAATTCACAAGAAATAATGTTGTGCACCTGGTGGAACAACAGTGACGGTGTGGTGTGACCGTCACTGCTGACATTTATTGTTAACAACTGAGACGTCTTGCAGACACAATCCAACAACAACCAGGAAGTTTGCGGGAAGTGATGCCACTCCACAATAACGCCTATTCACATTCTGCCAGACGGACAAATAGCAGTATACAAGAGTTGGGTTGGGATGTCATTCCGCACGCACTTTATTCTCCTGAGCTTGCGTTCTCAGATTTTCAACTTTTCCGCTCTCAGTCGAACAGCAAGGGTGCAGAAAATCATCTTATGGCATCCGATATCAGGCTATCTACTTGGGCTCCTTGCTTCCTCCACTCCCTCACCCCGGAAAACCAAGGGGATTTGATGAAAGGGGGAATCACCCAGGCAATTGGGCTATGTGACATAAAAATGGCGGGAACCCCCCCTCTCCCTCTATAACAGTGAGGATAATGCACCTGCTTCACAGTTCCATCTTTGATAACTGGGGCACTTGTGTGTCAGGGGTAACTCAGAAGCTGGACAGCACAGGATCAGGATGTGTGCATTTGTTACTATCAAATTATTTTTAAGTGACGTCACTTGAGTTTTCTGTTAGTTAATAACAATATACGTGACAGCAGCAGCATAGTTCACACCAAGACAGATACGCAAGTACTCTCATTTACACGTATTTTTCAATATTTTTCCACACTCTTACATATTTCTCATCCATTTTCCACAATTTTCCTATTTTATAGCAGGATGCACTCTGGAGCGTAGGGAAGTGTTGCGTCTATATGTTTATAACAAATTACGCCACTCTACGTCTATTTGTTAATAACAATATTAGGTGACATCTGCAGAGACCACACCTAGGCAGATATCTAAGTACAATTATGTTTACGAAACACGTCACGACGTCATGTGACAGTGTGGCAACGTTTTGCGTCACGTCGTCGCTTTGCGTAGCGTCGACGCCATGAAGTTGTCAGTTTGATCCCGATTTGTGTGCCATTGCTAAGCCACCACTCCATTACTAGTGGTGACGTCATAGAAACAGTGATATCATAGAGACGTCTATAAGTCAAAGATAGTGTAGGGCATATAAAAAATTACCACACTGTATTACTAGATTATGTGAAGTCATAGTAAAACTCTGATGCCTCCAGCCAAAGCTAGTGTATTTCGAGGACACCTCTAGAGAGAATAGTCCACTATCTGTGAAAACCACAACGGAATCATGTCGCCATAACACCCTCATACTTCTGGCAGAGAGCTCTCATGCTCATTGTAATAACGGCAAACTGATCCCAAGTCTTGTGTGAAATTATCAAAGACTATTGCAAATGCACACCGCTCTCCTCCTGGTATTCACCGGATAATGCTAATACGGTGCGGAACTGCTCGTACGAATGTGGCCTCCAAAACCGCGAACGGGCCAGATCGACACATCTGTCTAACGGTAATCCAGACAAGCTCCCCAGGCGTGGTAGAGAAATTTGCGCGATATATGTGTAATCACCTCCGACCTAGTAGCTATCACAAATGGCGGGCAGTCGTCCAGGGAGAGAGCGTCCCGCCACAGCAAAACTTGTCATAACTTGTCGACGCATTTGCACATAAACGCTGCTAACAGTTTAAGAGCCACGCACCCCCCCCCCCCCCCCCCCCCCCCCCGCCCCTTCTCGCTCCTCCATATTTTTCTCTCTCTGGACCACCACCTACACAAACCAGGCATAACTGGCAGACGGTGAATGCACTTACAGTCAGGCAGCATTCCCAGGAGGAATGCGGACTCGCAACAAAATAAATCCTACAAGTATAAGCGAACACAATACTATGAGCCAAGCATATTAACCACAGGGAAATCCGTGTACCGTAGATAATTTCTACTGATGGATAGAGTTCCAAAGACATACGCTAGAACCGAGCGAGGTGGCGCAGTGGTTAGACACTGGACTCGCATTCGGGAGGACGACGGTGCAATCCCGCGTCCGGCCATCCTGATTTAGGTTTTCCGTGATTTCCCTAAATCGCTCCAGGCAAATGCCGGGATGGTTCCTTTCAAAGGGCACGGCCGACTTCCTTCCCCGTCCTTCCCTAATCCGATGAGACCGATGACCTCGCTGTCTGGTCTCCTTCCCCAAAACAACCAATCAATATACGCTAGATTGCTAACACACTGCTGTACATGCCACGAAACACATTTCTGTGCGTTATTAATGAATATCCCTCAAACGTGAGCAGGACTGGTGCAGACCTAGAGATTGGAGGGGGGGGGGGGAGGGGGGGAGGCGCGCTACAAGTAATTTCCAGAAGCCTCTTGATGAAGAACCAGCGAATCGCCTGTCGATTGCGAAGCAGACAGTAGGGACCGTCAGAATAAAAACGTTCTAAAATTAATTTATGTTACACATCTGTGAGCTGCTGCATACAGTCTTATTAACAAAAAAAGCATTATTTAGTAGCAAAAGCAATCCATACTTATGCTGGTTACAATAATATCAGCAGGTGTGGGACGTTAAGATTCTACCAAGAATCCGCCTCTTACCTATCATTAGAACTCCGACAGCTCAACATAGTTGACGACGATGCATAAATCTGGTAATATAGGAGACTAAAACTTCTGAGAGGAACGGCTTGGTTCAAATGGCTCTGAGCACTATGGAACTTAACTTCTGAGGTCATCAGTCCCCTAGAACTTAGAACTACTTAAACGTAACTAACCTAAGGACATCACACACACCCATGCCCGAGGCAGGATTCGAACCTACGACCGTAGCGGTCGAGCGGTTCCAGACTGTAGCGCCTAGAACCGCTCGGCCACACCGGTCGGCCTGAGAGGAACGGTAGCAGAGTCTACCTGCAGAACTATATTTTATTAAGTCGATTGTAATGGAAGGAAAACGTTTTGAGACAAATGTGTAGTAACCTGTGTCATGTTTGCCGTAGTGATGTGGACCATTAACAAAGCGTTCTGAGAACTTATGCAGTGTTATATTACGGTCGATGTATCACAAGAAGGCTCACACATTGTCTCCTACGAAGAAAAGAAAGGAGCTATGACCAACCAATGCGTTTGATAAGGTAGCTGAATAACATCGTAACAGTAACTCTTTCTGTCGCTGTTAACAATCTCCTTATTAAACGGATGACTTCTCCTACGTCTATAATTTCTTTTGAATTATGCTTATGTAAGCATTGGACTGTCAGTAATAAATAAGAGTTTTATGGAAGTAGCTCTTGCTATAGTTGTAGCCTACAGCCATTAAAACAACCTGGTAAGGGTATCAGGCATTTGATGAAATTGCGTATTCTGTCGTAGTACACCAAAGTAATCCTATACATGTTATGTACGTGATAAATAATTACTTATCCGAAACCAATCACAGCTATCACCACACTGACATTCGTACTGTATAGTGAACCGTGGCACATCTTGAAAGACAATGTTTTTATCAACAACAGCTGTGAGAGTAAAAGTAAGCTGGTCTACCAGCCTTGATGCTGTAGAAAGTAATAGCGGAAGATGAGATGATTTCAATCATCTGGCAGAGTAGCTTTCAATTCCACAATTAGTTCGGTTGCCAGTACAGCTGTTTTATGTAATAGACTTCTATGTTAAAACTGCAGGTATATAGGTATTGTTTTATAAACCTTTATAGGTCCTGATTGTCTTTTTCTTAAATGGAGCATCGAGGTACTGCATCCTACCATTAGCGAATAATCCATTACAACTACAGTCTTGCACATGTACACATCCAGCTTAAAATATAACCTGTATTGGCATGTTTGGAGTCATAATCAGAAAAGATGTCATGATCAATTACATCAGAGCTGGTATTACTCACCTCAAACTGTAGAACTATCTCAGGTATATATATTCGGTAAATTCAGTAGGCCTTTTCGACAACCATGTCTCATATTTGCATCACGAAGGCATAATGTTTTCTATATCGCAGATCTTCTGGAGCAGATGCGTAGTTGTTCTTTGCATTGTCAGATGTACTCACACTAGCATTTTCCATACTGATTTGCTTACAGCGAATAGTCATTCGGATGTGCAACATCAACACTGTCAGAATCCCGTTTGGTATTTTGTGTAACCCATCAGTCCATTTTGGTGGAATTGGACGTGCTTTCACCCTGTCATACGTACATTAATTTTCCCGGTAGCTGTGGGTTGATCCCAAGTCAATCTATCTTAGTAATTTTACATATCTGTCAGTTCGCTATTATTGTGTAGGTCAGCCTTTGGAACGCATATTTCGATGTTAAATGATTACAACCACAGGGAAACGGTTCTATAACCGATCATTTGACGTGACTGTCAGGAATACGAGTGACTATTTACAGGTCACCCATATCTATCTTAATTCCCAGGAATATAGTGTTTTAGATATCAAATCGACCTGTCTTAGTATTTACCACTTCTCTCTCTCTCTTTTGTCACCTTTTGCACGTGTCTGGTAAACACAAGATGACAATTATTTGTACTGATGTCAGAAAACAACATCTGGTTAAAGATGGACGCACTTTTGGTCATGAAGGATCGCCACCCCTTCAACAACCTAATTTACGCCTACTCACACTGATTCCTTTAAACACCTAGACAACAACCAATTAATCCTCTCTTTTGCATTATCAGAATTACTTTCGATAGATTTTTTCCCCAATATTCTTCACACACCAGTAAAAATCTCTGGGAAAGATGACGCTTTTGACGGTTTTAGAAACTGTAAATAACAAGCATGTCTCCAAATCTCGATTCAATAGCGTATAGCAGTCCCCCAAGTTGTAACATGTGTGACGAACGGACGATCATCCCAACTCTTTCGCATTGAGAGAGGGGAAAAATATGTTTCTACAGCTCACTAATTTACTTATGAGGATTATCAAGCTGTGCTTGGAGAAAAGAAACCTGGTTTACAAGTAATAATTTTTCAAATGTTTTTACAAGCGGTGGACTATGACAGGAGGAGCTCACAGAATGGCAGATACAGCTGTAGCCGACCGTGAACGATTCAGCAGTGATGGACGTCACCTGCCCCACCCAGCAACGATGAGATGTGGACTGGTGGGTGGAGCACGATTTCAGCATCCCTCAAGCTCAGGTTACGACCGCAGCCGAGACCTACCACACAGATCTGCTGTGTTAGTGGGTACCAGCCCTAATTCGAAGATATCTTTACCTGATACTTCACGGTATTGTGAAGAAAAGTCTCTGGAATTGAGAGAAAATTGTTTCTTATTCTTCAATACACCACTTCCCAGTAACACCTTACGTCGTCTTTGTTGGAGTCAGTGTTACGAATCTCAGTGTAGTAAATAATTAAAACTGTATCCAGACGGAACATAATTAATAAGGTTTCCTCGGTCTTGGGTCTCAGGACGGTTTAAGGCAATTTTCGAGTATTCTCACTACCTCTAGTACACAAATACTGCTGTTCTGCAAGTTATCCTCGGTTGACACCACATGGATGTAACTGGCACAGAGTACACTGGAGCACATTATAAATACTGTCTGTTACAGTTCAAAAACACTTAACCAGTCTTGCACAGGCTGACACACAAAATACATTCTGTAGTTGTACATTGTATCCTCAAGCCTGATAATACTATGGACTTTGGCCAAGGAGTACGTAAAAGCTCCTCATAGTCACACGTCTGGACGCTTCATTAAATCTGCAAGGCGGTTACCGATAACTTTGTTCACACCGGAGCTTGTGATTTGACACATAAATTTATTATATATCTCTACTGTACGACAGGTCATCCATTTTAAACAGTCTTATCGTTGTCCACAAAAACATCGCAGTTTCCGTGGCATTCGACGTCCATGTAGAAGTCGTGGTCTGATGTTACGTAAGCGAGGTATATGAGGCGCCACCACTATTCCAGTATCCACTCGTTTCAGCTCATCCCGACCGATTACCACATCCGTATAATAATTAAGTTTTTCCTAAGCATAGCTTTGGCCGCTTGTCGCGACCTCCATCGATATTAACAATAGAATCCATATATTTTCCCCAAACGGTGCACGACAAGCTCTCTCCCCCTTAACCTTTAGCACTCACCTGTCAAATTGGTGAGAGATGGTGTAGTGATTCTAATACATCACTCATCGTTATAGGTTTCTAGGAAAGCATCCAAGAGACTTTCCACACAATTTCTTCCTGTGCTTATGTCACATTAATACCATACTCTTAAGTATAAATGCAGATATCCTCTGCGACGACACCGAATCCACACTTCCTACCGAATTTTCATATTTTTCGATATTTATCTATTTTTTTGATACGTAACTGTACAAGAATACCAGGTGTAGAAGCATGAAACCGGAGTCTGGTTGCAATAATTACAAGTCTGTTGTTTGAAACCAATAAACAATATTTTATTCAAAATAATCTCCATTGCTATTTATACTTTTCTTCCACCTCTCCGACAGGCTACTTCTTTTGAAGCGAACGAGTCAGCGAGTCATTTTCGTACATTTTCAAACGAATTCAAGCCTTGTTCAGCGAGACCGTGTTCCAGTGGTGCAAACAGATGATAATAGGACGGAGCCAAGTCTGGAGAATAAGCCGGATGCCCTAGTATTTACCAACTGAACGCCTCGATCGTTTCCCTGACCCGTTTTGATGTGTGTGTGATGGGGCGATATCATGAAGCAATATGACTTTGTGTTACCTTTTTCAATGCTCTGGTCGTTTTTCACGTAATTCTCGATATAAATATATCATTTGCTTTCGACGATTACCTCCGTCGTTATCGTCAGGAGCAACTGACTGTTGCAACAGTCAGTTGCTTCTGACGATGACGATGGAGGTAATTGTTGAAAGCTCGAGATTTTATCCAGAACTGACGCGGCAAGAATACCGCGAATGTTTTACATATCAGTGCCGTCGCGAAAAACTTCGTTCCCGATCATTTGCTGTTGGTAGTGATCAGTGTTAACGGTTTCACCAGATTTTAGCACCTCATAACAGATGACACCCTTCCGATCACGCCGAACAAAGAGCGTTGTCTTCCTTCCAAAGCGATTTGGTCTTGCAGTGGCTGTGTGTGGTTTGCCTGGATTCACCCATGATTTACGACGCTTAGGATTCTCAAAATATATCCATTTTTCATCACCTGTCACTATTCGATGGAGTAACGACTTCCTTTTGTATCTGGAGAGCAGCATTTAGCAAGTGGACTTTCGATTTTCTTGCAGTCTTTAATTCGGTTCATGCGGAACCCATTTTCCCACTTTCTGCATCTTTCCCACAGCTTTCCTTGTCACGTTCAGTTGTTCTGTGGGTTCCTGTTGAGTTTGAGAATCATCTTCAACCAATAAGGACTGCAGTTCGTTGCCTTAGAACTTTTTCGGTCGTTTCCCGCGCTCTTCGTTTCTCACGTCAAAACCACCACGTTTGAATTTTTTGAACCACTCGAAACACTGTGTTTTCCCAAGAGCATGTTCGCTGAATGCTTCGACAAGCATTCCATGCGATTCAGCAGCAGTTGTCTTCAACTTATAACAGAAAACCAATGGCGTCCGCACCGCAAATCGTACTTCGTACACATAAAACTCGACATGTTTACGGGTTTGAAAGAGATACCGATCTACGGAGCTTGGCCTACTGCGTGCTGACATTCGTCGTCAGCCGTTACAGGAAGCAGATGGCGTTGCAGACGCGGTCTCACGGGCCATACACTGACGGCTAGCACCATCTATAGGGAAATTCCGGTTTCATACTTCTACACCTGGTAAATAATTTCTTACTGCTTACATGGCCAGACGTAACATGGTGTTTTGTTTTATGCCATCCACCTTCGATACAGTGCCCCAACATAGCCAGCGCATATACTTAATCCTCCAAACGGCATCACTAACGTTAAAACACATGAGTTGCTGTTGGAGGCAATGTGATGACGTCATTCTGCTGTAAACGCACATTACATTATTCCACCCGTAGGCTTTCCTCTCTATCCCTCCCCCGACGCTAGAGGCGTCGTCGGAAGCGGCTTACGATTGAGTAATTACTTATCACGTACATAACTTGTTCACGATTACCATAGTGTGTTACGACACAATGCGGTATATATTCAATAGCCTGACGCTCCTACCAGGTTGTTTTAATGGCTGTATGCTATAACTATAGCAAGAGCTACTTACATAGAACACTATTTTTTACTGACAGCCCAATGCGTACACAGGCATAATTCAAAAGAAATACTAGACATAAGAGAAGTCATCCACTTACTAAGGGGAGTGTTAACAGCGAAAAAAGAGTTACTGCTACGATGTTGGTCAGCAACTTTATCAAACGCATTGGCTGACCATAGCTCCTTTATGTTGTTCATGCGAAACAGTGTATGAGCTTGTCTTGTGATACATCGACTGTATTATAACACTACAAAAGTTCTCAAACAGCTTTTTGATGGCCCACATCACGACGGCAAAAATGACACAGGTTACTGCACATTTGTTTCAAAACGTTTTCCTTCCAGTACAATTGCGGGTTCAATCCCCCCTCCTGGTTGGGGATTTTCTCTGCCCGGGTACTGGGTGGTGTTTGTGTTGTCCTCATCATTTCATCATGACCATCACCATCATTCGTAACAATGGCTACATTGGACTGTGTAAAAATTAGGACTTGGTGAGGGCGCTGACGACCGCGCAGTCGGGCGCCCCACAAACCGATCATCATCCTCCGAGTACGATCGACTTAATAAAATACAGCTCTGCAGGTTGATTTTGCCACCGTTCTCTCAGAAGTAGGCCTATCAGTCTCCTATATAACCTGATTTATGCATCGTCATCAACTATATTTTGCTGTCGCAGTTTCAAAGGATTTGTGAGAGGCTGACTGTGGTGGAATCTTAACGTCCCACACCTGTTATTGTAACCAGTACAAGTATGGATTGCTTTTGCTACTAAATAATGCTTTTCTTGTTACTAACACTGTATGCAGCAGGTCACAGACGTGCAATATAAATTAATTTTAGAATGTTTTTATTCTGACAGTCCCTGCTGTCTGCTTCACAGTCGACAGGCGGTTCGCCAGTATCTTTACCAAAAGGCCTCTGGAGATTGCTTGCTGCGAATACCCCCCTCCAGTGTAATACCCGCATTTCCCTGTGGTTAATACAAGAGGCTTATATTAATGTCGCTTATACTTGTAGGATTTATTTTGCTACGAGTCCTCATTCGTCCTCGAAATGCTGCCTGGCTGTAAGTGCATTTTAAAAGCATAACGGCTGGGTGGGGGGGGGGGGGGGGGGGGAGGAGTGGGAATGTGTTTCTGAGTGGTCCAGAGAGGAAGAGTGGTGGGGAGAGACGTGCTTAGCGCTGAATCTGTTAGCAACCTGTACTTGCAAGGGTGTGTGCGAGTTACGCCTGGTTCGCCTACGTGCTGACCCAGAGAGAGGAAAGGATGGCGAGGCCAGGAGGGGAGGGATTGCTTGGCTCTTAAACTGTTAGCAGCGTTTATCTGCAAAGGCGTTGACAAGGTACGACACGTTGTGCTGTGACGGGACACCCTCTCCCTGGACGACTGCCCGCCATTTGTGACAGCTACTAGGTCGCAGGTGATTACACATACATTGCGCAAATTTCTCTACCACGCCCGTAGATCTTGTCTGGATTACCGTTAGACAGATATGTCGACCTGTCCCTTTCGCGGTCTGGAGGCCACAATCGTACGAGCAGTTCCGTACCATATTGAAATTATACTTTGAATATAGATGGGAGAGCGGTGTGTATTTGCAAGCCTTTGATATTTTCACCGACGACTTGGAATCAGCTTCTCGATGTTACCGCGAGCATGAGGGCTCTCGGCCAGAACTGATGTAACGGCAATGTTAGGCACCAACCACAACTCCGGGCTCTACTGTATGGTTAAATGATGATGGCGTCGTCTTGCGTAAAATATTAAGGACGTAAAATAGTCCCCCATTCGGATCTCCCGGCGGGTACTACTAAGGTGGACGTAGTTATCAGAAGAAAGAAAACTGGCGTTCTACGGATCGGAGCGTGGAATGTCAGATCCCTTAATCGGGCAGGTAGGTGAGAAAATTTAAAACGGGAAATGGATAGGTTAAAGTTAGATATAGTGGGAATTACTGAAGTTCGGTGGCAGGAGGAACAAGACTTCGGGTCAGGTGAATACAGCGTTATAAATACAAAATCAAATAGAGGTAATGCAGGAGTACGTTTAATAACGAATAAAAAAAATAGAGGAGCGCGGGTAAGCTACTACGAACAGCATAGCGAACGCATTATTGTAGCCAAGATAGTCACGAAGCCCACACCTACCACAGTAGTACAAGTTTATATGCCAACCAGCTCTGCAGATGACGAAGATATTGAAGAAATGTATGATGAAATAAGAGAAGTTATTTAGATAGTGAAAGGAGAGGAAAATTTGGTAGTCATTGGGGACTGGAATTCGATAGTATTAAAAGGAAGAGGAGGAGAAGTAGTAGGTGAATATGGAATGGGGCAAGGAACGAAAGAGGAAGCCGCCTGGTAGAATTTTGCACAGAACATAACTTAATCGTAGCTAACACTTGGTTTAAGAATCATGAAAGAAGGTTGTATACGTGGAAGAGGCTTGGAGATACTGGAAGATTTCACACACATTATATAATGGCAAGAGAGATTCAGGAACCAGGTTTTAAATTGTAAGACTTTTCCAGAGGAAGATGTGGACTTTGACCACAATTTATTGGTTATGAACTGTACACTAGAACTGAAGAAACTGAAAAAAGGTAGGAATTTAAGGAGATGGGACCTGGATAAACTGAAAGAACCAGAGGTAGCAGAGAGTTTCAGAGAGAGCACTTGGGAACGATTGACAAGAACGGGGGAAAGAAACACAATAGAAGAAGAATGGGTAGCTGTGAGGGATGAAATAGTGAAGGCAGCAGAGGAGCAAGTAGGTAAAAAGACGAGGGCTGTAGAAACCCTTGGGTAACAGAAGAGATATTGAATTTAGTAGATGAAAGGAGAAAATATGAATATGCAGTAAATGAAGCAGGCAAAAATGAGATCGACAGGAAGTGCAAAATTGCTAAGCAGGGATGGCTAGAGGACAAATGTAAGGATGTAGAGGCATATATCACCAGAGGTACGATAGATACTGCCTACAGGAAAATTAAAGAGACCTTTGAAGGAAAGAGAACCACTTGTATGAATACAAAGAGCTCAGATGGAAAACCAGTTCTAAGCAACAAAGGGAAAGCAGAAAGGTGGAAGAAGTACACACAGATCCTACACAAGGGCGATGTACTGGACGGCAATATTATGGAAATGGAAGAGGATGTAGATGAAGATGAAATGGGAGATATGATACTGTGTGAAGAGTATGACAGAGCACTGAAAGACCTAAGCCGAAACAAGGCCCCCGGAGTAGACAACATTCCATTAAAACTACTGATACCCTTGGGACAGCCAGCCCTGACAAAACTCCACCGTCTGGTGAGCAAGATGTATGAGACAGGCGAGATACCCTCAGACTTCAAGAAGAATATAATAATTCCAATCCCAAAGAGGGCAGGTGTTGACATGTGTGAAAATTACTGAATTATCAGTTTAATAAGTCACGACTGCAAAATACTAACACGAATTCTTTGCAAATGAATGGAAAAACTGGTAGAAGACGACCCTGGGGAAGTTCAGATTGGATTCCGTAGAAATGTTGAAACACGTGAGGCAATACTGACCCTACGACTTATCTTAGAAGATAGATTAAGGAAACGCAAACCTATCCTTATAGCATTTGTAGACTTAGAGAAAGCTTTTGACAATGTTGACTAGAATACTCTCTTTCAAACTCTGAAGGTGGCAGAGGTAAAATACAGGGACCGAAACGCTATTTACAATTTGTACAGAAACCAGATGACACTTATAAAAGTCGAGGGGTATGAAAGGGAAGATATGGTTGGGAAGGGAATGAGACAGGGTTGTAGCCTATCCCCGATGTCATTCAATCTATATATTCAGCAAGCAGTAAAAGAAACAAAAGGAAATTCGGAGCAGGAATTAAAATTCATGAAGCTCGCCGGTGACTTTGTAATTCTGTCAGAGACAACAAAGGACTTGGAAGAGCAGTTGACGGGAATGGACAGTGTCTTGAAAGGAGGATATAAGATGAACATCAACAAAAGCAAAACGAGGTTAACAGAATGTTGTCGAATTAAATCAGGTGATGCTGAGGCAATTAGATTAGGAAATGAGACACTTAAAGTAGTAGATGAGGTTTGCTATCTTGGGAGCAAAATAATTGATGACTGTCGAAGTAGAGGATATAAAATGTAGACTGGCAATGGCAAGGAAGGCGTTTATATAGAAGAGAAATTTGTTAAGATACAAAGTATTTGTATGGAGTGTAGCCATGTATAGAAGTGAAACATGGGGACGATAAATAGTTTAGACAAGAAGAGAATAGAAGCTTTCGAAATGTGGTGCTACAGAAGAATGCTGAAGATTAGATGGGTAGATCACATAACCAATGAGGAGGTACTGAATAGAACTGGGAAGAAGAGGAAACTGTGGCACAACTTGACTAAAAGAAGGGATCGGTGGGTAGGACACGTTCTGAGGCATCAAGGGATCACCAATTTAGTATTGGAGGACAGCGTGGAGAGTAAAAATCGTAGTGGGAGACGAAGAGATGAATATAGTAAGCAGATTCAGAAGGATGTAGGTTGCAGTAGGTACTGGGAGATGAAGAAGCCTGCACAGGATAGAGTAGCATGGAGAGCTGAATCAGACCAGTCTCTGGACTGAACACCACAACAACACACAAGAAAAAATATGTTAGAATGACTGTACTCAGATATCTGAAGGTGTCTCGCAATACTTTTATTTACAAATAGACCTAGAACGATGGTATTTGTTATAAACATAAAGACATAACATTTCCCTACGCTTCAGTGTGCCCCTCGTTATAAAACACGAAAATTGTCGAAAAAGAGTGAAAAATAAGAAAAAGTGTGGAAACCATGAAGAATACTGAAAAATAGGTATAAACTAGAGTACTTACATGTCTGTCTGGGTGTGGTCTCTGCTGGTGTCACGTAATGTTGTTGTTAACAAACAGAACTCAAGTGATGTGATTTAACGTAATTTACTATTAGGAAATTGACACATGCACTCCCATTGCTGTTCAGCTCCCGAGTAAACCCTCACACACAAATGCACCAGTTATAAAAGATGGTGTGGAGAGGATGCATTATCCTCATTGGTCCAGGGGGAGGAGGGGGGGAGGATGCCCGCCATTTTTGTGTCACATGGCGCAGTTACCTGAGTCATGCCACTGGCTGAGCTTTGACCAATTCTCCTTGGTTCTCCGGAGAGAGGAAGTGGGAGAAAGCAAGGAACCCAAGAACGTAACCTGATACCGGATGTGTAACATGACAGAGGATGTGATAGTAAGATCGTTATCTGTACCTGTGCATGCACTCCTTCCCCACTGTTCGACAGAAAGCGGAAAACGTGAAAATCTGATGGCGCAAGATCAGGTGAATAAGGTGGGTGCACAATGACTTCTCAACCCAATTCCTGTATAGTGTTTTTTGTCAGTTTAACAGAATGCGGGTGGGCGCTATCGTGGAGTAGCATCTCTTCATGTAAACTTCTTGGTCGTTGTTCTTAGTTGTTGACAATAAATGCCAGCAGTGATGGTTACAACTCGGCGAAGCAATTCGCAGTACACCACACCGTACTAGTTGTTCCATCAGATCATAATATTGTCTCTTGTGGATCCGTCCAGATGTTTGTACGGGGAGTTGCTCGTTTGTTGGACTCAACCATTCCTTTCTTTTCGTTATATTAGCTTAAGGACACCATTGCTCCTCACCAATAATGGAACAGGGTAGGAAAGGTCGGTGTTGTTCACGAGCTAATTGATGAAGAGCAAGTTGAGATGAACTCGCTGATTTTTGTGATTTTGGCTTAAGAGCATGCGTTACCCATGCGCCCGATTTTTGAACCTTACCCACTGCATATAAAAGTGGCACGATGGTGGAGTGATCACAGTTCACCACAACTGCTAGTTCTCCAGTACCCTGACGTGGATCATTGTGGATTAATGTGATTAAACGATCCTCATCAAACGCCGAGTGTCTTCCTGAACGTACAGAGTCACGAATGTCGAAACGAACTTCCTTAAAAAAGAAAACCATTTTCTTGCCGTGCTCTGTCCAATGGCATTATATCCTTATACGGCGCAAATGTTTCTCTCTTCCTCCGCTGCTGTCACCCCTCTATTGCACTCAAACATAAGATACGTCGGAAATGTTCCAATCCCTTCACTTTGCACTCCATTTTCTAGCATCCACAACTTCACTCACTACCTCAAAAATGGCTCTGAGCACTATGGGACTTAACATCTGTGGTCATCAGTCCCCTAGAACTTAGAACTACTTAAACCTAACTAACCTAAGGACATCACACACATCCATGCCCGAGGCAGGATTCGAACCTGCGACCGTAGCAGTCGCGCGGTTCCAGACTGAGCGCCTAGAACCGCTAGACCACCGCGGTCGGCACTCACTACCTCCTAAAGACAAAATGACACTGTGTAAACTCAAATAGCAACAGCCAATTACTAAGAGAAAATGACAATCGATAAATAAACCCATAGCAACCGGGGTACCAACTGCAAACAAAAACACTACGAACTCGTGCACCAGCGTAACACACTTGCAATCCACCTGATACAGCAGAAGCCGGCCGAAGTGGCCGTGCGGTTAAAGGCGCTGCAGTCTGGAACCGCAAGACCGCTACGGTCGCAGGTTCGAATCCTGCCTCGGGCATGGATGTTTGTGATGTCCTTAGGTTACTTAGGTTTAACTAGTTCTAAGTTCTAGGGGACTAATGACCTCAGAAGTTGAGTCCCACAGTGCTCAGAGCCATTTGAACCATATGATACAACAGAATCCCGAACTTATTAACATAAAAACGCCAGTAAGCAGTAATTATAATACGTAGACATTTAATGCCCTTCCACCAGACCTGAAAAAGGTCCGTGGTAGTCAACCCGGTCCCTACCGCCCACTACTGGACGTTCCAGTTATCATGATGGACTGTTGGCGGCAGAGCCTTTTAAAAAAAAATACATTACTTTTTCATAAAATTTTGATAATGTATCGGGGACGTAATTATTACTGCATGTGTTGACTTGCTGTACTTCTGCTTCATAAATTTTATAAACATACGCCACTTTTTTCACTTGAACACATACTTTTTAAGGTTGTAGTCCAGGCCTAATATTTCCGAAACATTTTGCCTGTGTTGTAGGTGACATGCTGCTTATGCAGATATGTGGCTGAAATAGCTAGACAGCCACAGAAAGGTAACATTCAAATAATTATCATTAAATTGTTAAATTGTTCGCAACATGTCGTTCCCAACAGAGTAGCGATTGCTGACCATAGATTCCGACACATATCCCTTTCATTATGTTTCTCATCCTCAACGTGCCGGAAACTCCTTCTTCCTTGTCCTTCATTTGTAAATTTCTCACAATCTATCTTTAACGAGTGGGAACGACGACCGATTTGAACGAAGCAAACAAACTGATCTGAATTCCCCCGACCGTCGTTAAAAATCTTTACGTTCGGGCGTTGAGATCGGTTGCACTGATCCCGCGCCCGCACTGAAAAGATCGGCCCTCTTCGGACGATGCCGATCGGAATCCTCCAATGTCGTCGGCACTGCGGCCGCAGCCTTATAAGCCGTTGGAAGCCAATTTGCGGCGCGCAGGCACGTCCGATCCGAAAATCACTACGTTCAAGTGCCACTCTGTCGAAGGCTGTAACAACTCGCATAACGTCGTCGCGGGCAACTATCCCAGTACAGGATTGTGAAAAACTGGTAGCATTAGCCAATGTATCCGGTATAGTCTAGTGTCAAGGAACCTGTAATTAATTTTAGTTTGTTTTATTACTTTATAAATGTCAGTTGAAAATTATGTTCTACTGTGGAATGTTATGACCAATAAAGTTAAAAAAAAAAAAGGTGGCTAGGATACCTGGCTCTCACCCAGGAGGCTCGGGTTCGATTCCCGATACCGGAAATATTTTTCCCCCAAACATTTGATGCAGTTAAACTATTACAAGGCGTGGTGGTAAAGATTTAAGTATCACCTCGAAAAAATACGTCACGCAATTAATCTTTCGGTTTTTTTTTTTTTTTTTTTTTTGCGATTATGTCTGCAGTTTTGATACACACTGAAATCCCCGCGCTTCCGTACCGTAGCATGCCTCTAGATGAACCAAAACGAAATGGCGCAACCTTTTGTGTATTTGGAGCTGGGTTGCACCCTTGTCTTGGGTGCTCTAGACAAGTGACACGATAATGAAGCGTGGAGATTTTAATGTGTATCAGAACTGCATTAGTTACGTAAGTTAATTTTTTCGAGGTGATAATAAAAACTTTCTGTCTATCGTTGTAGTTCCCATAGCTTCTAAGACTTTTTTCGCCGTTGCCCATAGCATGTCCTTTTGTTAGATTATTCCGATTTAATATTTCCGAAATATTAAAATTAATTTCCATTCTCAATATCTTCAGTAATGACATACGTTTCACGGCGCATAACTTTGTCGAATGGATTACTGTAATTTGTTGTGATGTCTATAGGTTTGCTAATTATCACACACGCGTTGTGTTTGCTGACTTGCTTTGAACACCAATCAGGTTCTGTATAACCTGGACGTCTTAAAATGCGAAGTGAAAGGCCACAAAAGACAATAATGTATGTTATAGTGGAGTGCACAGTAAATGAACGATGTATAAAAGTGGGCAGTAAATACAAATACAGCATTGCTGCCCAGGTTCTCCGAGAATATCAACGATTTTTGCCCGTTATCGACATCGATACAAGCACGATATACGTCTACCCATTCCTGAGAAAAAAGGTTCTTAACGAAAGGACAGACAGACAGTCGGATAACAAAAGACAAAAAAATATTCTTTTTATGTGTTATAAACACAGATTAACAACTTTCAGATTTTTTCCTTTACTTTTACTGTGAAACCTTGCTTCTTGCCAAATTTCATGATTCTAAGTCAACAGGAAGCACCCAGACGTTTTGATGAGTAAGAAAAAAGGATCTGGACAGACAAAACCATAAAACCATTCTGTTTCCAATACAGGGAGAAATTTATGGTTGAATTACAACTGACATCAGTCACGGGGAATGAAGTAAAATGATCAGCTTAAACAAAATGGGAAGAACGGTGGTGGGAGAAGGAGGAGAGGGTGGTAATTCCACTTAAAATGACATTCACGATGCACACGAGTATTGTTCAGAAAATAACTGAACTTCCTTTTTATACTTCATTTTTCATTTTATAGGTTATTAGTCGAGTCATCAGTTGAAGTGGAAGGCCTTCCTGATCGAGGATCGCCTTCAACTGTCTGACGACCACTTTGAAATTAAGAAAACCCTTTGTAACACTGCGTACGACTCAGAGCATCATTTCCGTGAGCTCGTTTCTAAAGCTGAAACGTTTGTGTAAAAGTTTACCGTACTTTCACGAAAGATTTTAAGTTGCACCGTTGCCCTAGAAAATCGCGCATTTCAAAAATCGTATATCGCCATACGTAAGGATTGCGGTACTTACGGCATTAATGATATGTGACGAGTGGCGGTACATTTATGCTTTGTGCAGTCGTACAGAACACGCCTATCAGACTGCGTCCATAACCAACTCTGTTTTCTAAGTGAGGTAGGTTCGCCGTAGGAAGCCCCAGAGAACAATCGTTACCATCACTTAAACCTCAGTTTTGCAAAAGACCGCCCAGAATTACGGCGTAGCGGATGTGAACAAAACCACAAATTTAACGTAGAGTGAAATGAGACGAAGACGGCTGTAAGTGTTAAGAGACTCGCAGAATAAACGTGGAACGCGGTAAGAAACACGTCCGTAGGGAGTGCCCCTAACAGTAACGTGACTGCCGATGGCAATAACATTACATACAATGCAGACAAGAGAGAAAAAACTAATTTAATAGAAGATGGTTCAAATGGCTCTGAGCACTATGGGACTTAACTTCTGAGGTCATCAGTCCCCTAGAACTTAGAACTACTTGCTAACCTAAGGACATCACACACATCCATGCCCGAGGCAGGATTCGAACCTGCGACCGTAGCGGTCGCGCGGTTCCAGACTGCAGCGCCTAGAACCTCTCGGCCACTCCGGCAGGCTTAATAGAAGAGACTATCAAACTCTTAAGAGATTATGTAAATAGAGAATCCACAAAAAGAATCAACGGTCACTAACGTTACGGCTAAAACAGCTTATAGAAACTATTACGTCTACAGAAAAAAAGTCGTTTATATAACGCGCAAACCAACGACAGTCACAAACTGTCGTAGATCCAGTAGCAGAAGTAGGATGATGGTTGGAAGATTCACGAAAAAAGTAACAAGTGCTGCCGACCATGGGCCTCCCAAGAACCATGGACTTCGCGGCGATGCGATGGCTTGCAAACCTCAACGATACACGTAGCCACACAATAGGTGGAACCATGTCGGATGGGTCTCTGTGAAGAGGCCATACCAAACCGTGGTCCCTAAAGAGGGGTATCATTTTTTCTGCAGTTGCAGCGGAAACAGTCGGTATGATTAATTTGGCCTTAGGATAGTCATGCTTCTGCGATCAGCTGAAAGCAAGAGGAAACTAAGCCGTAATATTTCTACTGTGTGTTTTAGCGGTGATGTCACCTTCCAGGTAAAATATTCCAGAGGTGAAACAGCCCATCATTCGGATCTCCGAGTGGAAACTACTCAGGAGAATGTCGTCATCAGAACAAGGATGAAAAAAGAGAGAGAGAGAGAGAGAGAGAGAAGAAAAGAAAAACATTAGCGTTCTATGGGTTCAGATGCCCTGATCGAATGGTTAGACTAGAGAACTTGAAAATAAAAATTGATGGGACTTACTGAAGTGCAGAAGTGGGAATAACAAGATTTCTGGTCAGGTGAATACAGCATTATTAACACAAAATTAAATAATGTTAATGTTGCAATAAGACTACCAATGAAAAAGAAAATAGTAATACCGATGAGTTACTATCAACTTGATACAACAAATCTTTATTTCCTACCAGTTTTGATGGAGATTCCCACTCTCAGGCCACGTTTAAAAACCCACAAAGCGACTTAGATGACGCTGAGACAAGTAATTTAAGACACATGGGTCCGCAAATGGTCGGGAAACACCCCAAAAGTGGACGACAAATGCTGAACATGTGACGTCGGCGCATGCAGCGGTTGGGCTTGTCCAACCTACTCTCGCTGGTACAGGGCACTGCTACACATCACTCCTCTAGGCTACTCTGCTTTCATAAATGTAAACCGATTCATCGTAGTCTTGTATTACAACTACCATCAACACTACCGGATCACATCGGATAATGCAAGAACGAAAACGAATACCCTAGTGCAGCGATTAAATTACTCGTCTCATCGTCCTCTACAGCGCTTTGGGGAGGGGGACAGGGGTTAAACGTTAGTAAGACTCACCCTGTGTAAAACTGGTTGTACAGCTTACGCGGGACAGGTCGCACACTTTAACTTGGTGTTTCTCTGATCGGTGAAGGTCAGTTGACATCATACCGCTCTGGAATGTGTACGCTCGTTCCCAAACTTAATGTATGTAACAATACTGTGTATCGTAGTAACAATTAGCCATTCTGAATCTGGTATTGATTCGTGTGCGATGTCGTGCATAGTGACTGCTACTATTATTTATAGAAACGAACAAAGAGCCTGTACCTGGTCCTTCTACTAACTCGCCATGAACTTTTAATTCATTACATGTTCGTTTCTTTTACACTGCCCAGTCACGTTAATGTGACCACCTGTCAAAAGCTTGAGCGAGGTGGCGCAGTGGTTAGCACACTAGACTCGCAGTCGGGAGGACAACGGTTCAAACCCGCGACCGGCCGTCCTGATGGAAAGGGCACGGCGGACTTCCTTCCCCGTCCTTCCCCTAACCCGATGGTACCGATGACCTCGCTGTTCGGTCCCTTCCCCCGAATCAACCAAACAACCTGAGTAACCACCTTGTGCAGGAAGAGCGTCAGAGAGGTTCTGGAAAGTACCATCAGGGATGTGGAGCCACGCCGACTTCAGCGGCTCGGCCACTGCGCTATGTTTCTCGTCTGAGGATCCACGGCGTGAACAGCCCAATCGGGGTAGTCTCGCAGATTCTCGATTAGGTTTAAATCTGGAGAGTTCTGTAGTCAGGGGAGTACGGTAAACTCATTCTGGCGCTCTTCGAACCACGCACGTACGCTGCAGACTGTGTGACATTGCGCATTGTCCTGCTGGCAGATGCCATCGTGCCGAGGAAAAACAAAACTGCATGAAGGGTTGAACATGGTTTCCAAGCATAGATCGATACTTGTGTTGAGTAACTGTGCCTTCCAGAATGAGGAGATCACCCAGGAAATGCACTGAAAACATTCCCCAGACCTGAACGCTCCGTCCTTCGGCCTGGCCCCTTCCGATGACTGTTGAAGGTTGTTTTCGTTTAGATGTTTCACGCCAACGGCCGTCTATCGCATGAAGCATAAAACGTGACTCATCTGAAAAGATCAGTTGTCGCCATTTAGTGGATGTCCAGCTGTGGTACTGGAGTGCAATTTCCAGCATTCGTCGTCGATGAACAGCAGCGTGCGAGCACCAACATGGCGCCTACTGAGGGGGTCCAAACATAGCCATGTTCGTTAAGGAGACACTGTCAGTAGACCCTTAGTTCATCTGAGCGGTCAGCTGCTCAATAGTTGCACGTCTGTTCGCCCATACACGTCTGCGGAGCCCTCGTTCACCCCTACCATTGGTGTCTCGTGGCGCACCACAGTCGGTTCGACGCCGGTTATCGATAGCGCCATTTTGCATACTTTAACCACGGCGTCATGCGAACAGCTGGCAAACTTAGAAGTTTCGGAAACCCTTCTGCCCTTGGCCGAATGTCAATGCTCATGCTCTTTTGAACGTAATAAATAGCTCTGTTTTCGCATTACGACAACGACTGCAATGTTTTCAGTGTTCCACACGGGGTGGTCCATTGATAGTGACCGGGCCAAATATCTCACGAAATAAGCATCAAACGAAAAAACTACAAAGAACGAAACTCGTCTAGCTTGAATGGGGAAACCACATGGCGCTATGGTTCGCTCGCTACATGGCGCTGCCATGGGTCAAACGGGTATCAACCGCGTTTTTTTTTAAATAGGAACCCCCACTTTTATAAGATATTCGTGTAGTACGTAAAGAAATATGGATGTTTTAGTTGGACCACTTTTTTCGCTTTGTGATAGATGGCGCTGTAATAGCCACAAACGTTTAAGTACATGGTATCAAAATGCCCAACGGGCGTGTGCTATGTATGCTGCTCGCTATCCTGGACGACATCATCCAAGTGTCCGGACCGTTCGCCGGATAGTTACGTTATTTAAGGAAACAGGAAGTGTTCAGCCACATGTGAAACGCCAACCACGACCTGCAACAAATGATGATCCCCAAGTAGGTGTTTTAGCTGCTGTTGCGGCTAATCCGCACATCAGTAGCAGACAAATTGCGCGAGAATCGGGAATCTCAAATATGTCGGTGTTGAGAATGCTACATCAACATCGATTGCACCCGTATCATATTTCTATGCACCAGGAATTGCATGGCGACGACTTTGAACGTCTTGTACAGTTCTGCCACTGGGCACAAGAGAAATTACGGGGCGATGACAGATTTTTTGCACGCGTTCTATTTAGCGACGAAGCGTCATTCACCAACTGTAGTAACGTAAACCGGCATAATATGCACTATTGGGCAAAGGAAAATCCACGATGGCTGCGACAAGTGGAACATCAGCCACCATTTGGAGTTATTCGTAATTTTGCACTCATGTACGCGATCGCTGTTTAGCTGCTAGCAACCCCCCGGAAGGTGCTGTCCATCCACGAAAACTTTTTCCCCACCTCAAACAAGCCATATCAGTCTATCATTATTTGCTAACCAATGCAGGGATGGGATGGAAAAGACACCATCTATGTACTCTAATAATAAACATGAAACTTGATAGCGCGAACAATTTTACACTAACTTCAACACCGGCCATTCATGTGACAGCATGTTTCCTCAATTTCAGTATCATAGCTAAACCATCCTTTCTCTACTTGGCGAGTATCACTGCGAACATGGATAAATGACTACTCAGCACGCCCATTCACAGTTAATTCTCGAACACTTAAATCATCAATGTATACAAGACATACACTCCGTCTTCAGGCCACGAGCGACCTACCGGGACCATCCGACCGCCGTGTCATCCTCCGAGGAGGAGCGCTCTACATATTTTTAAGACCTCGAGCACAGTACTTAATTTACCATCCATCTCTCTGTGTATGAGAGTCATAGAGCATTCTCAACTCTAAATTATTGTTCTAGAGTCTAGGATCTGTACGTGGAAGGTATTGGTAAGAGAGAGAGAACATTAACACAGACACTCCTAAGACTACAACGATCTGCTTAAAAACGGGCTATAATGTTAGTTCAATTAACTTTCCGACCTATCAGACATACATCCTTCTTCACAGTTTCTCTACGCTGAACTATCTTATCGAATCGTAAAACGAAAAACTACTTCCGTAAAATATTTACTTTGCATCATACCAGCACACTACAGCTTTGCGAAGACGTATAGTGTCCGCTGTTCACATCCAATCACAGTTCAGAAATTATATCATGCCTGCATCAGGCCTATATAAAATGATAGTTAGTAGCGGCGGATACATACTACAAGGAAACAGATAAACGCATAACAGCAGCGTCCGACATGTGAAAATTACAAGTCATTCTGCCACTAATTCTGTAAACACAACATATGTCAGGCAAATGTGTACACGGGGATTGTAGCACGTCACAAGCTCATACCGATAACTTAGTTATGACACTGAAGTCTCGATTTTACAGACACAAGATGCGACAGGGGCGATCTCATAATTCAAAGCTCGTTTAGAGGAGTGTGTCAAGTTTCTTCACACATGAGA
This sequence comes from Schistocerca americana, assembly GCF_021461395.2. NCBI lineage: Eukaryota > Metazoa > Arthropoda > Insecta > Orthoptera > Acrididae > Schistocerca > Schistocerca americana. The sequence goes on from NC_060127.1 coordinate 204,590,739, forward strand.
TGGAAGTCCTCTGATGACAGACAGGTTTACCGTTAACGATCGCGAGTACACAGTGCTTTAAAATATATACGTAACACGTATATGAGTAGAACGCAGGCAATGTCACGTGACTGACGCATCCGGAATCACTGGTACCTCAACAGACATACAGTATAATGCAGCCTCAATGGGAATTAATTGACTGCCTCCCTTATTCCCTTCATTTCGATGTCCACGTTATCCCGCATTCATCCTGTTGCCGCATACTTGGTCCCATATACAAATTGTTCGACGCGAACCAGAAGACAGCAAAGTACTTCGTCAATTTCACCGCATTTGGCTCTATATTCGGTCAATTTATGCCTATTCCCTCGTCATTTTTCGCAACTCTATCGATTTAAGGTCAGATCTATCCATGCGATCATGACATTACATCCCGTTCTGTGTTCTAAAATTGATTCTAAATGTAGCACAGCTGCCAACACCTAGCCCAGATGCACTGATCGGGAGGCGCAATATAGCACTGTACTAGACTGTATCAAGTCACCTCTGGAGAGCGTCTGCTCTGCTTTCTGTATGTCTGGGTATGTATTGCAAAAAGTAATGAATTATGTAGTTGGGTGCGGTGTGGTGGAGTCGCAAATAGCGCTTGCATACGACGTTCCTTAGGCGAATGACTTTCAAAGTTCATTAAGTTTATAGCGAGGTTGCATGGTTGGCTGTTAACAGAGACAGTTCCACGATCACGGTCACGGTATTTGTCCCGGAAACACCACCTAATTCAAAGGTAAAGTCGTACCTCGATTCGTAAAGCGGCTATAGGTTTCAACATGGATACTTGGGTGCACCTGTAGAACGAAAAGCGCTTGTGAGAGTAACATGCAGTAGTTGTTGCGATCGGGATTTTTCTTTAACATCTGCTCGATTACGTCTACGACCCGGTGGTATGACTTGCAGGTAGAACGTAGGAGAGATGCAGACCAATAGTTGATTTTTGGTCAATATTATTTTGTGATGTATGCATCCAGTTATTGACAAGTTAATATTAAACTTAGTATTAAAGCTGGGTGTGTGATATGTTCGCATTTGAGCATCAGGTTTATAAAGTATATGTGTTTATGTAAAGGAAATGTCTATGTCCTGTTGTAGGGAGGGTATGGATTTGACATGGAGTTCTGTGGTGGCGAAGGGACGAGTATGTCTAGTGGTACGGAAGGTGCAAGTATTTCCAGAGCCACAGCGGTCAACAGAGTGTATTTCCGATACTTGGGCCATTGCCGAATACCGTTCAGTTGAGACCACGATCGTAAGATTTAATTGTTAAGTATAATGATAGAAGATATATGTGTGGAATTTTCTAGAATGTGTCCGTGTATACAAAGTCTGTGGTGGTATTGACTGGCGTTCCCATGTTAATGGTAGCAGTCTTCCGAATGTAGAGGCCTGTTGGAGTGTAGGAATGTATCGGAGTTAACTTTATCATCTTCTAGACGACCCAAAAGCGAACTAATGTTTGGTATGTGCTGGGCTGCTTTCGTGATCAAGTGTAACTTTGAGAAGATGGTGCGTTTGCGGTGGAGCGTTATTCCTTCCCATGTAAATTGTTTAGTCGACTGCTTCTGCACATTTGGTGCCTTTATTTACTTGAGGGAAGATCGACTGTGGTGTGTTGGACACATATTTGCCTGTTCTCTAGGCGTAGGAAAGACCCTAGTTGGTTTGTAAAGAATATTAATCATCTGGAATCGGTTAGATCACCCACTTCGGTATTCTAGAGTGAAAATATTAGTTTCTAGTTAGTCAATGGTTTACAGCATGCTGCACCTTCTAAAGTTTGGTGTTTGTGGAGAAATAATTTACAGTCTATATCTTGTGCATTATGTTGCGTTAGCGACCGGGAGGCTGCTGCTGTGTGCTCCCTGCCGCCGTTGGATAAGCAGCTGAGCAGCAAGTCGTATACTCCTAGCTCACTCATTTGTTACATAGTTTAGTTCTTAATTTCTTTGCGTGTTTTTGGTACTTGCATTGTTTAATTCATAAATTTCGGGCGTATTATAGTATTTGAGAGTGTAGCATCGCGTTTTAGTACCTGAATAGTGTAAATTCGCGTAGTATCCTTCCGCCGCCGAGCAGTGTCAGCAGTGCGCAAGTAGCAGCATTACTGCATTTACTAGGCAATCTTGTATTTTAATAACCGTTTAAATTTTGTTGATTTGTTTGCGCTCTCTGTAGATTATTTCAGACGTTCTTTGCAAAACAGTTTTTAGCATGGATAGGGACTGCAACTGCTGTGTTCGGATGCAGGCTGAGTTGGCATCCCTTCGCTCCCAGCTTCAGGCAGTGTTGGCTTCGGTCACACAGCTTGAGGCTGTTGCCAATGGGCATCACTGTGGGGGTCCGGATGGGGGTTTGTCGGGGACGGCCAGCTCGTCCCACGCATCCCCTGATCGGACTACGACTGTGGTTGCCCGGGATACTGCCCGCATTGAGGCTGATCCCTCACCTGTGGTAGAGTGGGAGGTCGTCTCAAGGTGTGGCAGGGGGCGAAAGACATTCCGGAGGGCTGAACGGAAAGCCTCTCCAGTTTGTCTGACGAACCGGTTTCAGGCTCTGTCTCAGGCTGATACTGATCTTCGGCCTGACATGGCTGCTTGTCCTGTTCCAGAGGTTGCCCCTCAGTCTGCAAGATCCGGGCAGTCGCAGAGGGTGGGCTTACTGGTAGTTGGGAGCTCCAACGTCAGGCGCGTAATGGGGCCCCTTAGGGAAATGGCAGCAAGAGAGGGGAAGAAAACCAATGTGCACTCCGTGTGCATACGGGGGGGAGTCATTCCAGATGTGGAAAGGGTCCTTCCGGATGCCATGAAGGGTACAGGGTGCACCCATCTGCAGGTGGTCGCTCATGTCGGCACCAAAGATGTGTGTCGCTATGGATCGGAGGAAATCCTCTCTGGCTTCCGGCGGCTATCTGATTTGGTGAAGACTGCCAGTCTCGCTAGCGGGATGAAAGCAGAGCTCACCATCTGCAGCATCGTCGACAGGACTGACTGCGGACCTTTGGTACAGAGCCGAGTGGAGGGTCTGAATCAGAGGCTGAGACGGTTCTGCGACCGTGTGGGCTGCAGATTTCTCGACTTGCGCCATAGGGTGGTGGGGTTTCGGGTTCCGCTGGATAGGTCAGGAGTCCACTACACGCAACAAGCGGCTACACGGGTAGCAGGGGTTGTGTGGCGTGGGCTGGGCGGTTTTTTAGGTTAGATGGCCTTGGGCAAGTACAGAAAGGGCAACAGCCTCAAAGGGTGCGGGTCAAAGTCAGGACATGCGGGGACCAAGCAGCAATTGGTATTGTAATTGTCAACTGTCGAAGCTGCGTTGGTAAAGTACCAGAATTTCAAGCGCTGATAGAAAGCACCGAAGCTGAAATCGTTATAGGTACAGAAAGCTGGCTGAAGCCAGAGATAAATTCTGCCGAAATTTTTACAAAGGTACAGACGGTGTTTAGAAAGGATAGATTGCATGCAACCGGTGGTGGAGTGTTCGTCGCTGTTAGTAGTAGTTTATCCTGTAGTGAAGTAGAAGTGGATAGTTCCTGTGAATTATTATGGGTGGAGGTTACACTCAACAACCGCACTAGGTTAATAATTGGCTCCTTTTACCGACCTCCCGACTCAGCAGCATTAGTGGCAGAACAATTGAGAGAAAATTTGGAATACATTTCACATAAATTTTCTCAGCATGTTATAGTCTTAGGTGGAGATTTCAATTTACCAGATATAGACTGGGACACTCAGATGTTTAGGACGGGTAGTAGGGACAGAGCATCGAGTGACATTATACTGAGTGCACTATCCGAAAATTACCTCGAGCAATTAAACAGAGAACCGACTCATGGAGATAACATCTTGGACCTACTGATAACAAACAGACCCGAACTTTTCGACTCTGTATGTACAGAACAGGGAATCAGTGATCATAAGGCCGTTGCAGCATCCCTGAATATGGAAGTTAATAGGAATATAAAAAAAGGGAGGAAGGTTTATCTGTTTAGCAAGAGTAATAGAAGGCAGATTTCAGACTACCTAACAGATCAAAACGAAAATTTCTGTTCCGACACTGACAATGTTGAGTGTTTACGGAAAAAGTTCAAGGCAATCGTAAAATGCGTTTTAGACAGGTACGTGCCGAGTAAAACTGTGAGGGACGGAAAAAACCCACCGTGGTACAACAACAAAGTTAGGAAACTACTGCGAAAGCAAAGAGAGCTCCACTCCAAGTTTAAACGCAGCCAAAACCTCTCAGACAAACAGAAGCTAAACGATGTCAAAGTTAGCGTAAGGGGGGCTATGCGTGAAGCGTTCAGTGAATTCGAAAGTAAAATTCTATGTACCGACTTGACAGAAAATCCTAGGAAGTTCTGGTCTTACGTTAAATCAGTAAGTGACTCGAAACAGCATATCCAGACGCTACGGGATGATGATGGCATTGAAATAGAGGATGACACGCGTAAAGCTGAAATACTAAACACCTTTTTCCAAAGCTGTTTCACAGAGGAAGACCGCACTGCAGTTCCTTCTCTAAATCCTCGCACAAACGAAAAAATGGCTGACATCGAAATAAGTGTCCAAGGAATAGAAAAGCAACTGGAATCACTCAATAGAGGAAAGTCCACTGGACCTGACGGGATACCAATCCGATTCTACACAGAGTACGCGAAAGAACTTGCCCCCTTCTAACAGCCGTGTACCGCAAATCTCTTGAGGAACGAAGGGTTCCAAATGATTGGAAAAGAGCACAGATAGTCCCAGTCTTCAAGAAGGGTCGTCGAGCAGATGCGCAAAACTATAGACCTATATCTCTGACGTCGATCTGTTGTAGAATTTTAGAACATGTTTTTTGCTCGAGTATCATGTTGTTTTTGGAAACCCAGAATCTACTATGTAGGAATCAACATGGATTCCGGAAACAGCGATCGTGTGAGACCCAACTCGCTTTATTTGTTCATGAGACCCAGAAAATATTAGATACAGGCTCCCAGGTAGATGCTATTTTTCTTGACTTCCGGAAGGCGTTCGATACAGTTCCGCACTGTCGCCTGATAAACAAAGTAAGAGCCTACGGAATATCAGACCAGCTATGTGGCTGGATTGAAGAGTTTTTAGCAAACAGAACACAGCATGTTGTTATCAATGGAGAGACGTCTACAGACGTTAAAGTAACCTCTGGCGTGCCACAGGGGAGTGTTATGGGACAACTGCTTTTCACAATATATATAAATGACCTAGTAGATAGTGTCGGAAGTTCCATGCGGCTTTTCGCGGATGATGCTGTAGTATACAGAGAAGTTGCAGCATTAGAAAATTGTAGCGAAATGCAGGAAGATCTGCAGCGGATAGGCACTTGGTGCAGGGAGTGGCAACTGACCCTTAACATAGACAAATGTAATGTATTGCGAATACATAGAAAGAAGGATCCTTTATTGTATGATTATATGATAGTGGAACAAACACTGGTAGCAGTTACTTCTGTAAAATATCTGGGAGTATGCGTGCGGAACGATTTGAAGTGGAATGATCATATACTGTAAAATTAATTGTTGGTAAGGCGGGTACCAGGTTGAGATTCATTGGGAGAGTGCTTAGAAAATGTAGTCCATCAACAAAGGAGGTGGCTTACAAAACACTCGTTCGACCTATACTTGAGTATTGCTCATCAGTGTGGGATCCGTACCAGATCGGTCTGACGGAGGAAATAGAGAAGATCAAAAGAAGAGCGGCGCGTTTCGTCACAGGGTTATTTGGTAACCGTGATAGCGTTACGGAGATGTTTAATAAACTCAAGTGGCAGACTCTGCAAGAGAGGCGCTCTGCATCGCGGTGTAGCTTGCTCGCCAGGTTTCGAGAGGGTGCGTTTCTGGATGAGGTATCGAATATATTGCTTCCCCCTACTTATACCTCCCGAGGAGATCACGAATGTAAAATTAGAGAGATTAGAGCGCGCACGGAGGCTTTCAGACAGTCGTTCTTCCCGCGAACCATACGCGACTGGAACAGGAAAGGGAGGTAATGACAGTGGCACGTAAAGTGCCCTCCGCCACACACCGTTGGGTGGCTTGCGGAGTATAAATGTAGATGTAGATGTACTTGATATGGAGAAGTACGACGAAAATTGTATAATATTATGGCGAAAATACGGGTTTTCTTGTAATCGACGAGTCTTGAGATGTCTGTAGAAATGCGAGCAAGACGGAAACAGTAACGCATTTGTGCCAGGGGGAAGCGAGCAAGTCTTTACACATCAGTTCTGAAAATGGCTTCAGTTCGCTGATGTAAAGAGGATGATTTGGTATGGTGGGGGATATGAATTGCATGTTTACTAGATGGAGACTGTACTCGGTGATACATTCCCTGGTTAGAGATCGGTTTGACGGTCTAATATTCTTGCTGGTATCTTATGTATTTGATGACCTGCAGACAACTTTGCGATGTTCAGTTGTCGGTGCAAAATAGTGATTAGTGTAAAATAGTTTATCACGACTCAGTGTAGCGTCTGTAGAAAGAAAGAACAGGTTGAGGGTGTATAGATTGAGGGAACTGTCGGTGCAATTTAGCAATCTTTGCAAAATAACGACAGAAATCCCCAGACAGAAAATGCTCGATTGGTTGCGGTGGGTTATAGGAACGGTGAGAACATTTGCGTATGTTGAGAGCAGGAAGGCTATGCGTTAATGTCTGGGAGGAAGACTGGATTCGGCGAAATTTTGGTGAACAGGTTCTGTTAATGGCAGGAATTTTGGTGCATACAAGCTGAGACAACAATAAACCGAGCGTTAACTATTTCTGTGCCACTATAAAATTATGGCGAGCTGGAACTGGCTGTTTTTTTTTTTTTTTTTTTTTTCACAAAGCCATGTGACATAAGAATAACATTGAGAGTGTTTTAGATGGCGATGTGTCAGTCAAGCTGGGGCAGGTAAGTGCAACTGAACGCATGTGTCAACACGCTCTGTGCTATACTGCCTTCAATGGTGAAGACAAGTGGTGCCTGGAGATGCCTCGAATATAAGACTGGTGTGAACGCGCTTTGGAATGCTATGACAGTATAACGGTGACTGTATAGAGGCACGCAGCTTTCACCGGTGTTCGACGACGCCGGCTCGGGGTCTGTGACGGAGTGCGCGGGACCCGGGCTGCGGCTGCCTCACTTCGCGGGTGTTGTGGCGCGCGGCTCTAAATGGAGGTCTGTGGGTGCTTTGACAGCTGACGGCCGCGTCGACCGTACGTGCCATCACGTCATCATCGGTGTCTAGCGGATAGGAATTTCTCACGTGACACGTATCAACGGGGGTGCCGCCACCTCATGCTTGCAGAAGCCGAGCAGGGGCCTGTGCACGGTTTGACATATGACTGATGCGTCACTTAATGGCTACCTCCTGTGTACTCTACTGGACAGGGGGCGGTGGACTGTGCTTGCGCGCATTGATTGCATTATTTCGCGAGTGGCTCTGTAGGCCCTGATATGCGCTATTTGGACAGTTTACTGAGCGTGTCTACACATGTGTGAAGAATTATTTAGGAGCAGCTTGCTATTGTGTACTGAAATTACGAGTTGGTTGCGTTTCTCTGGGCTGTGCAACATGGCCCCAGGCACATCAGTGTGCATCTTTTGTATAGGTGTGAGAGATATACTCTATCGTTAAATAAGTTGTTTGAAAATAAACAGAGTGCACTCCATCCTTACTCTTCCAAGCAGCTTAGAGCAGGCTGAGTCGTTTTGCCACCATCTTAGTTTACATCACGAAAGGGGCGACAGCGTCCTCTGCTGGTGGTTCTGAGTGCAAAACCTCGTGGAGAACACAGTGTTTGCCGCTATCATGGATAACTGTACCTGCGTCGTCAGTTGGTGTCATGGCGGCGTCTTCTGGCGGCGACGAAATGTACTACGACAGTTGGGGTCTGGAGCTCGTGGTGAACCCACTAGGAGGCGCCATCTTACAGTACGGTACTTGCGTCATCACCTGATGTCACTATAGTGTCCTCTAGAGGCATCGATATGAACTAAGTCAGTTGGTCTACGGTCTCAGTGGCGAATACACTTGGTGGTAGTGGTGCCTCTAATTCTTTAAATAAAGGCTGGTGTATGATTTTGACAGTTGACGATTAGCAAGCAGAGCCTTTTGGATGGATTATTATTTTGACAATTTACGACTTGTTTGCTTTGCATTATTTACGAGTGGTTCGCATGTCTGTAGGTTGTGCAATGTGTTATTTTTGATGGTTTAAAATTAGCAAGAGCTTGTGTAGAGCCTTATACATGAGTTATGTTAGAGTAGTTCGCAGGTCTGTATGCTGTGGGACATGTCAGAACGTGTGTTCTGTGATAGATATAAATTGTTCCCAAGTAAATAAAGTACACTCCTTCCTTTCTCCATCAGCCTATACGGGCTGAGTCTTTTACCACCTGCCCCTGGGAAGAGGTAGTGGTCTGGCGACTGAGGTTAGTTGTGGTGGTGAGCTTTGTTTGCAGCAATTTTCTTATGTTGGTAGCGAAAACGCAAGTGAGCTTTGTTTCCTGGCAGAATTCAAACTTGGCGCCGGTTCCTTGGACGAAGTAGCGGTCTGGACCTTGAAAATTAGTTGAAACTAGGTACTTTAAAGTATAGTGAACACCTTATCCTACCTATATGAAGTCGAATCATGTGACTAATGCAGTAGCCAATAGCAGTGCAGCATTCTAGGGGTTGGGGGTGTTAGGTCACGAATAAACACCGCGCTGATACTGGGAAATTGTGGAACTTCTGATTTGATCATTGAATATTGAAACTGTAAATTGAATTATTGAATATGATTAAAATTGAAATGGAATTAAGTGCTTAGGTAATTGACAGGTTAGACGCGCGATATGGGTATTACTTTAGTTAGCACATTTACAGAAGATTATGTCCAGTGCATGTACGGAGTTGGTGGCCGGGGGTGTGTGACGTAAGAAGTCAGACGGCCGCGGGCCGGTGGCGCCGCGCGTGTCTGGTTATAAACACGCACGCGACAGAGAGAGTAGATAATCTTGTGTCATCACGGGACATCACAATAGAGCCCTCTGGTGGACACGATATGAACGAAGTCAGTTGGGCTATGGAGCTCGCGGTGAACACACTGGGTGCGGCCATCTTGAATGACGGTACATGTGTCATCACCTGACATCAGGAGAGAGCCCTCTGCTGGCACTGAGATGAACTAAGCCAGCTGCAGTCCACACTCAGTGGCGAACACATCTGCTTGAAATTGGTTAAATAATAAAGACAAGTCCGTTTTTCCCGCTATTATCGTAGGTGTACCGCATTATCATGTTGGAATTTGAACTTTTCACCGTTTTCTGGGGGGGAGGGGCGTTAGGTTAGTGGAGGTAGCCCAAGTGTCGTATCTTCCCGCCAAAATCCACCATCTTGGATGACATCACGGTGGCACACTCTGGTGGCGACAATATGAACTAAGTCAGTTGGAGTCCAGACCCATGGCGAACACACATGCTTGAAATTGGTTACATAATAAAGACATGTCCCTTTCTCCCGCCATTTTTCTTGGTGTGACGCATTATTCTGTTCGAATTTGAAATTCGCCCCATTTTCCTGGGCGAGGGGGTGTGGCAACTCCCCATAAAATTTCTAGCTTCTCGCAAAAATCCGCCATCTTGAATGACCCCACGGCCGCCATCTTGGATGACGTCACCGCCGCTATCTTGGATGACGTAATTGTCGCCATCTTGGATAACGGTACTTTGTCCCAGAATGCAGGTTGTTCCAATACAATAGTCTCCTTCTAGGCTTATATACTTCCTCCAATGCTGTTCGAAGTTTTTGAGCCATTCCAAATAATAGGAATTGTCCAAGTCTGCAAAATAGCTATTAGTTGCTGCAATCACCTCCTTGTTTGAATAAAATATTTGTCCTGCAAGCCATTTCTTCAAATTGGAGAACAAATAGTAGTTCGAGGGAGCCAAGTCCGGAGAATAGGGGGGATATGCAACGAGTTGGAATCCTATTTCCATTAATTTTGCGACCACAATTGCTGATGTGTGTGCTGGTGCATTGTCGTGACGGAAAAGAACTTTTTTACGGTCCAATCGCCAGCGTTTTCTTGCAGCTCGGTTTTCAAACGGTCCAATAACGATGAATAATATGCACCTGCAATAGTTTTACCCTTTTCCAGATAGTCGATGAGGATTATCCCTTGCGAATCCCAAAAGACAGTCGCCATAACTTTTCCGGCCGAAGGAATGGTCTTCGCCTTTTTTGGCGCAGATTCTCCATTGGTAACCCACTGTTTAGATTGTTCTTTGGTCTCAGAAGTATAGTAATGTATCCATGTTTCTTCCACAGTGACGAAACGACGCTTAAAGTCGTGCGGATTCTTCCTGAACAGCTGCAAACCATCCTTGCGACACTTCACAGGATCCGTTTTTGGTCAAGCGTGAGCAATCGCGGAACCCATCTTGCAATAGCTTTTTCATGTCCAAATACTCATGCAAAAAAAAAAAAATATTATGTACCCATTCATTCGAGATGCTCACAGCACTAGCAATGTCACGTACCTTAACTCTTCTGTCATCCATCACCATATCATGGATTTTATCAATGATTTCTGGAGTCGTAACCTCCACAGGGCGTCCAGAAAGTTCAGCATCACTTGTGCCCATATAGCAACTCCGAAGATTTTGAAACCACTGAAACGTCCCCTTTCAACAATTTTACAAGACTGTGCTTAACCTGACACACAATATTTTGTTAGCGCAACGCAATCTGACTTTCAAAATTCCCTACACAAGAATGGCCCTGACTAACATTAAACTATACCTTTCACAAATCACTAAATCACTTACCTCACAATAATCTTCGTTTCTCCCACTACTGCAATACAGCAAGCGCCACTACTGCCAGCTAAATAAAAGATTCAAACTACTGAAGGCACTAACTACTGATAGGGATAGTTAGCAAATGAAAGATATTAATAGAGAGCAAACAATGTATTTACCTTGATATCATCATATATAAATATATCAGTTCATGACAAATTTCAAAACTCCGCCATCTCTCTCCCCACATCCACCACTGCTGGCGGCTCACCTCCAACTGCGCAACGCTACGCGCTGTTCACAGCCAGCTGCCTAACACTACAATGGCGAGTATTACAACAATGCAAAGCAGCCACAGACTGCACACAGCACAGCCAGTGATTTTCATATCAGAGGTGGCGTTACCAATAAAAAAACCTAAACAGCCTACTTACATAGAGAAAACATAAACAGCCTACTTACATAGCCCCCATGCTCCCCACAAAAATTTTTACAAATGGTGTTGGGCACTGGCCAATACAGATTTGACAAAAAATTTTCACAATTACAGTAACAAAGATATAAAATGCACACACTTATTAATATTATGTTGGTCAAAAGATCAAAATTTCTCACAGTCCATAAAGACAGTCCACATTGTTCATCACAGTAAAAATGCAGAGTTTTTCTCAAAGTCCAAGCAGTAAAAGAAAATGCACATAGAAGTAGTGGATTTCCATGCAGTCTTGAAGAAGTAGTGTCCTTCCATCAGAAAGACAGTGCTGACTCTTGACATGCTGACAGGTAATGGGCCACAACATAGCAAACCCACAGCAGAGTCATTCGACGTTTTGAAGAACATTGGTAGGTCATCACAGAGCAGACCCACTGTAGTCCTGGTAGAGATTACGGTATTGGTGGGCCACCAGAGGTGCAGACCCACTGCAGTCCTTGTAGAAATAATGGTATTGATGGATCATCAAAGATGTAGACCCACTGTAGTCCTTGTAGAGATAATGGTATTGGTGGGCCACCAGAGGTGCAGACCCACTGTAGTCCTTGTAGAGATGGCCAGCAGCCATCTGTTGCGATTGTGCAGGTGCACATTCACCATTGAAGAGTCTTGCGGAGAATATAGCAAGTCCATAAACCACCACTTGTGCACTCACAAAGTTTTTGGAATTGTCCTTAGAACCAGCAATGCTGTTATCCAGTCCCTTGCTGAATTAGTAACACATGTGCAAACACTAACAGTCCCTACTTCTCACATATTGTCCATATACTATGACCAACAGAAACGTGTGCAGTGAAATGTTACTTAATTTGAAGAACTGGTAACAATTACAATTTTACAACATGAGAATACAATAACAAAGGTACACAATACATCATTAAAAACATAACAATATAGATAACATTTGTAGTAATAGGGGCTTTACAAAAGAATAGAAATAGACATATATGTCAGTGTTACAGGAATTATGACATGAGTACATACATAGAAGATCAGAATAATTATTGAAACATCAACTTCACACATGAGCATTTAAACAGAATGAATAATGTCTAACATCTTTACAAAGTAAATAACATATTATTAATGCCAATTATATTCGAGGATAACAGTATTCCTCATCATAGTGAATGTAGCTTAATATTAAAAGAGAAAAAAATTCTATGAAACTACACAGAGACAGGAAGAAAACAAATACTCAAGGGTACACAAACACGTACTTGGATAACACCAATAGGAAAGGACAGGGTTCGTTTTCAGTGTAACATTTGGTACTGCAGTCCAACCCAAAACTTCATATATCTTTCCTCTTATTTCATCCTTTGTTTCCACCAAAAAAAATTCTAACTAAGCATGCTTTCTGTGTTTATATGTTCACACATCTCTTACCTCATTTTTTTGGCCAAACCATTTTCTTATAGCGTCTAAATGCATTTCTTCCAATTCATCATAGTTAGTTTCTTATATAGTCTACCCCTCTTAAGCTAACTTAAATCTACTGAGCTCAGATGCTAAACTAAGGGACGAGGCAATGCAGCAGCACATAACAAATCAACACAAACAGCAATGCAAAAAATGCAAATTGGCAAAGCTAGCAGCATAAATGAGCAAAAGTCAAATTCAATAACACTATGCCTGGCAAACAGCAGCAACTTATACCTAAACATGACATAGCGCAAGCAGAAAAAATATTACACTAAACAACAATGCAGATAAGGGAAATGTATATTCACATCTTAATGTCTATGTAATTAAAGTGGTGCACCACAAGAAGTTATTCTACCAAAAAGTTACCAATTACTTGAAAAGAAAATTATGAATGCAGTTACTAGTTCCTTCTTATTGTTCTTTCCTTTCCAAGTGCTCCTTTTTTAAAGAATGTGGATCATAAAATAATTATTTAATAGATCTGTTGACAGAAAGTGTTCACATTAGCAAATGCATTTTATTTTATAAAAGCAATGCTGCAACACAGCTGGAAAACAGATGTCAAATGAAATAAGCAACTATGAAAAGCAAAGCATAAAAATATCATTCAGTAGTCATGTGACATTTCATAAGTTAGTAGCTCTCAACTCTCGTAGAAAGACGCTTGTCGTAATCAGGTGTGCAGATGTACGAATATTTCCCATCAATTCATAAGCATTTCAGTAATTAGCACAAAGTGTGAGTAATCATATGTTTTCAAGTAACGAGGGTGTCGCATTAGCGATGAAAGGCACACCCTAATGGCTTGTTCTCCAGGTGTTTGACACGTCCCACGTCCCCTTTTTTTTCTACCTGTGCCGCTGAAAAGGGCTCGCAATAATGGCTTTTTCTCCAGGCGTCTGACACAGCTGGGTGCCGGCGACGCATTACGTGCAGGTGGTCACTTAACTTTCGTACGGAAATATTTACGACAGCAGTTTCTGCTACCGTTGCAGTCACATTTAAAAATATTTCACAGGTCAAGAATTAGCGTTGCAAATCTGTAGAAACAAAATCCTATAAATATAAGTGTCCAAAAAAAAATATTCGTCAGCATTGTGATACAGTCACACATTTCATAACTCTTAAAGTACGTTTCTTGGTTTCCAACATCCTTTTCGTAAATCAGAGTCCCTAAACACTACTCATTATTCCTTACCTCATTATACATATACATATTCGTCGACACTTCTTCAATATTTCATCGTGAGAAATACGTAGCATAATAAACATTCCTCAACAACATAATACACATCGTCGTCGTAATAATAACATCATAACACTTCAGTCAAATCTCAAAATCGTCATAACTTCCTCCAATAATTTCTAAGCCTAAAATAATTCTCTGCTCATGTAAAAGTGTCAGCTGCCTCAAACGTACTTTAAAAATCATGATCTCATACCAAATACATCATTCAAAGCTCTCATAGTATCACAATGATTCCGAAAAAATATGAACAGTTTACAATGCACAGACAAAATACAGTTTCATAAGTGTGAAGTTATCCAACGGTGTAATTACGTAAACATGTGTCAGTGACGTAGTAAAAAACATGTTTATCTCTTAGTTAAATGATCAGATAGCTGTGTAATTTGTGTGTTAGAGAAATATGGTACCGATGTGTAAAGTTGTATAAGCAAATACCATATTAGCTAGGGTTCCTTGTGGTTGCCACACACATGGTACACAAAGTAAGCATGTACCCCCCTGAGGATTAATGTAATTATACCCTCAGGTGTTACAGATTACAGCAATGGAATGAAATGTATCACGCAAAACTTTCTTTGTAATTCAAAAATCTTTAAAAATAAATGTTTTAAGTATAAAATTGATCACTCAAATACGTGTACTGTAGCGCTAAACTGTGCGTCTTGTAACATAATCTCTGTGGAAGTGTCGTAGTTATCGTCCTCCGAAAGCTAAGTTCTGCAGAAGTCAATGTACTTACCTCATGATAAACAAAAGTGAAATGCTTTGCGTAGAGATATCTTAGTTATTACGCTTATTGCCGTGATGAAGAAAGTACTGTGCTGTAACGTATTGTTGTGCTACGGAAAAGACAATCTCATTGTTGCTGTACCACAAAAGTTACTACTAAAACATGTTTTACTTTCCAGAAGAATTCAGAAAAACTGTGCAGATATAAAACAGATACACCGCAAAAGCAACATTGTAAATTGTCACTCATTAGTAGCGTCGTGATAAAACCGTGTAGTTGCCACTTAAACTAACCACTGTGTCGTCTGGTATCTCACAGAAAGTACTTTAAACCCAGAATGTATTTTCAAGTAAACCAAAATGTTGCATTAAAATCTCATTAGCAGTACCAGTATGTGTCCTAAGTATGTAACCCTGATAGTCGTTACGTAATCGTGCAACTAACAAGCAAGAATGTACAAATACAACACTGTGTCGTCTGTTCACTATAACAATGCATTCGTAATTTCTGTTTTAAAAATGTTCCCTAGGTTCTAGACTGGACATTTAACTTCAAACATTGTTGCATGTTAACAGTTTCTTAAGTCTGACAAAGCATACTAGCAACGTAAAGTGAAAAGTTATATGGCAAAGACAAAGTTAAAAAGCAGATTATCTTTCAATAAACGGTTTTACATGTGAAATATGGTGTAAACCTTTACTCTTCCTAGTACGCAGACTTTCAACTTCAAAGCAATTATCATGTTGTTTACATCGGTAAAGAATGCTAAATCGTTTCTCAAGGCTAGCGTCTTTGTTATTTTTCCCTGAGCCAGCGGGCGCACGCAGCTGCCTGCTGTGCTAGTCATTGTCTGTCTCTTTGTTGGCGCGCGCCGTTATTGGGATTTGGAGACCTAACTTCTACAAATTCACCGTGACGAGAGGGCCCAGCTCTGTTAGAATCCCGCCAGTTCTGATGAAATTCACGTCTGTCGTTTTGTCGGTAGTTTACATAGTTTCTTGTTTGTCGGTCATGTGGTGGAGAATTTCTCCCTGAATCGTAACTCTGCGCCGAACTGTTGCGTCTGAAGTTATTCTGCCTCCCTTGATAATACTTGTTTTGATTCCCATATTGTCTGTTTCTCTGATTGGCTCTGTCATATTCATTACTACGGAAATGCGATCTTTCTCTGTAACTATTATTACTCTGCCAGTGGTTGTCATATGGGTGGTGTCTGTTTTGGTCACGATTTGTGTTGTGAGAATAGCCTTGTCGTGTAAAGTTATTACTTCTTTCATCGCGGAATTGCGACGGATGTGACCTGTAATTGCTGTGTTCCTGGTTTCGCGTTCCGCGATTGTCAGTGTCAATTTCTAATTCTTGTAAGAGTCCCTGAAATGCTTCAATGTCGTCTTTGCAACGTCCTGCCAAAATAATATGTCGTAAATGTTCAGGCAGTTTGATTAAGCAAATGCGGATGAGTTCTGAGGGGCTGTATGGGTTTGAAAGATACTGATTCTTATGCAACATGTCTTCAAAATATTTCATAAGACTGGAAAATTCAGATTGTTCGAAATGTTTCATCATTATGATGCCATGTTTTACGCGGTCTTGTGTGGCTTGAGACCAATATGCTGAGAGGAAGGCATGATAAAATTCTCCTTCACTGTGACAATCGTGAATGACCGATCGCATTCTTACAGCTGGTTCATTCTCCAAGTAGCCACACATAAATTCTAATCTGTGTTCTAACGACCAGTTGGGAGGAAAACAATGAGAGAATTGATGGAGCCACGCTTGTGGATGAATGTCGTTGTCAGAATTCTTAAATGTTTTGAATTTACGTGTAGTAATGAACAGCTTATAGTCAAAATCATCATGTCGGCGAGTAGCATATCGGTCATTGTTACGTCGTGTCGGCGGTTCCATATCGAAATTCGGTGCACATTGCCAGTTTCTTTCATAACTTCCGAAATGCCCTGTGTTATTATTTTGCGTCTTTTCCGTATTTCTAAGTCCCTCTTCCCGTGTTGGAGCGCGAGTGTCCTCTGAAATACGTAATTCTTGTATTACCTGTGTCAGCTGATCTTGTACTTCCCGGATTTCTCTTTGGTGTTTTGTATTAATTTGATTCTGATTTTGTTTGAATTTCCTAATTTGTTCGCACTCTTCAGTGTCAGTGAAGGCTACAGGTCTTGTGTCATTCAGATCATCATCTACCTTTGTAGATAAGTTAGTGAACTGATCTGAAAGTTCGGCTACTTTATCCGATAGTGTACTTATTTCCTCAGTGTGTTTTTCTGAACCAAGTTTCAGAGTGTCCATTTGTGTTGAAATCGAATCTACTGTGTCCTTTAAGTTATCCTGAGTTTTTGCAAGTTGCGTAACCAAATCGGTAGATGCAACTGAGTCAAATTTAGCTTGCAAGGTCTCATGATTTTCATGAACAATAATTTGCAGTTCTTTTATGGCTGCTTCGTGATTCTGTAATGCATTTTCATGCCGCGAAAAAATAGGTTGGAAATGCTCACAAATTTGTGTTTTTACGTCATTACAGACTCTTTGACATTTCGTTTCAATGTGATGTAACTCAGTAGTTAAATCTTCACGCGTTTGTTCAAGAGTTTGTTCCAATGAGTCTAACTTTTGAAGCTGTTGCTGTGTTTGTCTCTGATTTTGTTCCATTGTGTCTAACTGTTGCTGTGTTTGTCTCTGGTGTTGTTCCATTGTGTCTAACTTTTCAAGCTTTTGCTGTGTTTGTCTCTGATTTTGTTCCATTTGTTGCATTAATTGCAATAATAATGTATTAGTGTCTGGAATCTGTTTCTCTACGCTTTTCGGCAGTGCATTTGCACCGGCAACATTCACATTTTGACAAGCAGAAAATGCGTCTTGACTTATTTGAGAAAACGGTGATAACCCAAAACCTGAATCTACAGTATTTGCGAAATTGTGTCCTGTCATTTCGGATTCCTGAGGCGAGCTGTTGCCGACCGATCGATCGATAATGCTTCCCTGTTCACTACCTGTTTCACTGTCTACACCATTGTTTGCAGCCCGCTCCATTTCCCTATTCACAATTACCAAATTACTACTTTGAACATCAGTTAATTCATTACTCTGCGGCGCTAACACACTGCCTTCGTCTTCACTGTCATTTCTCAGTTTACTTTGGAGCCTAGTATTACGTTTTTCACACGCCATTATTGTCACAGTATTTCACACGACAAGACAGAAAAGCACAATTTGAAGAGCAAAAATAAAATAACATAGCAATGGAAATAATGTCTACTTAATTGCCAGCGCAGCTGCGAAATACTTGGTGCAAATCTACATGCATGCCACAACTGTTTTACTGTACAACAATGAAAACTACAACTACAAAGGAAATTCTCTCTATAAGTACGCGCTAGCAATAAACAATAGCTACACTAATTACACAAACTACAAGAAAAAAATCAGAAGATTCCAGTGAGGTATCCTAGGCTAAGGGTCGACATATGAAACGTCCCCTTTCAACAATTTTACAAGACTGTGCTTAACCTGACACACAATATTTTGTTAGCGCAACGCAATCTGACTTTCAAAATTCCCTACACAAGAATGGCCCTGACTAACATTAAACTATACCTTTCACAAATCACTAAATCACTTACCTCACAATAATCTTCGTTTCTCCCACTACTGCAATACAGCAAGCGCCACTACTGCCAGCTAAATAAAAGATTCAAACTACTGAAGGCACTAACTACTGATAGGGATAGTTAGCAAATGAAAGATATTAATAGAGAGCAAACAATGTATTTACCTTGATATCATCATATATAAATATATCAGTTCATGACAAATTTCAAAACTCCGCCATCTCTCTCCCCACATCCACCACTGCTGGCGGCTCACCTCCAACTGCGCAACGCTACGCGCTGTTCACAGCCAGCTGCCTAACACTACAATGGCGAGTATTACAACAATGCAAAGCAGCCACAGACTGCACACAGCACAGCCAGTGATTTTCATATCAGAGGTGGCGTTACCAATAAAAAAACCTAAACAGCCTACTTACATAGAGAAAACATAAACAGCCTACTTACACCACTTACAAACGGTTCTAATCGAAGGTGCAGGGACACCGTAATGTTTATCAAGCTTCTCTTCAGTCTCCTGAGGCGTTTTGCCTTTCATAAAATAACGTTTAATCACCACACGAAATTCTTCTTCGTCCATTTTTTGACAATCACTCGAATTCCTTGATTCACACGAATGCCAAACACAAAGAAAGTGACCAATATGATTGAAACTTGGTGTGCGTTCTTTCCAAAAATGCTATTAACTAAACATGATCTCGATACGCGCCGGTGGTGCAATCTTTCGGACTTTGCACGGACTTTTCAAACGCCCCTCATAGATACAAGAGGAGGGCATTTCCAGTATTTATTATGAATTTATGTGTTGATAAGCACCAATTACCTAAACTGTAAATTTCTATCAATAACTCAAAAACAAAGGATTTTTGGACATGCGTTTCCATGAAACAAGTCATCGATGTAATAAACTAACACACACACACACACACACACACACACACACACACACACGTGGACGGACGCACGCACGCATGCGCGAAAGTAAATCACGAAGTGTTACCAAAAAATACGGCGAATACTGATTAAACTCAATCGAAGCACTGTCCTTGGCTAGAAATGCACTTATCTCAACGTTGAATCCACGGTTGGAAGTATTTCTGGAAGGCTTCTTTTGGAAGGGCGTTCCGCTGCTCCGTCGTGCCCCTCTCAATGTCAGGAATGGAGTCAGAACGTTTTCCTTTAAGCACGATTTTCATTTTCGGAAAGAGCAAGAAGTCGCACGGTGCTAAGCCTGGTATTTAAGGCGTATACGGACAGACATGAATGCATTTTCTGGCCAAAAACTAGCGAATCAAAAGCGAGGTGGGGCGCGGCTCGTTGTCGTGATGAGAAAGGATGTCTTTGGCCCATTTTTCTGGTCTCTTTCTCCGCATGCATTACAGTGCGCCCTTGTAAAATTCACCGTTTATAGTTGCTCCCCTTGGAACGAACTCTGATCGCACTATGCCCTCAATATCGATAAAAACAATACCATGACTCTAATATTCGATTTTGACTCGTGTGCCTTTTGTTAGGGCGAGGAGATTCGCTGGTTTTACGTTCGGAACTATGAATTTTCGTCTCAGGGTCATATCATGGACCCAAGTTTCATCTTCAGCTACAATTTTGGACATAAAGTCTAGCTCTCAATGAAGACCATCCTGTGTGCAAACTGACACGATTTTCGTTCTATTCATCACTCGAAAGTCTGGAAACAAATTTTGCACTCACTCGTCTCATTTGCAAATTATAGTTTAAAAAACTTTGCATAGACCCGTAGGAGATGGTAAGTTCTTCGGTAAGCTCTCGAATAGTTATTCGCCTGTTTGAACGAAAAATTTTTACCGTTTTTTGCTCGTTTTCTCTTGTTTTTGAGGTTACTGGACGTTCCCTACCTTGCTCATCTTTTGTCAACTCATTTCCCCTTTTAAATCGCTCATACCACTTGTGAACAGTTTTCAGAGTTACAGAATTATCGCCACACATCAATTTCGACATTTCATAAGTTGCTTTGGCAGTTTTTTGCAAGCTGAAGCAGAACTTAAATTCATACGTTGTTCAAAATCCATGATGCGCGACAGGCACGGTAAATACAACGTCACTCCGACATCTCTGGACGCTGGTGACACGTCAGAACGTGTTCCAATGACGCTGCCTGTCTCAACGGATTACGCTACCAGACATATTACATCAAATGGTTGTAGTGTCAGCCGTTGCTTCTAAAAAAAAAAAAAAAAAAAAAAAAAAACAGCGATTTTTTGATCAAACCTCGTACCTCCAGTCCTCTGGTTCCAACACGCTTTGCGGGAAGTTACCATAGGTTTTAAGAAAGTGCCAGAATTGCATATCTCGCAAACGTTCTCAGTCGGGAGCCGCTTTCCGCCGCTGTCAGTTCTATGGGCTCTGCTGGAAAACGGCGCATCATATGCAGCACTCTCTACTCTTCGGGCTGGAAAATGAATTATACACACCACTTTTTTCTATACAATGGAGTTATGCCTACAGTTAATGTCACTGCTGTTTAAGCTGGCCGAGAATGAATCACGTGAGGACCAAAGCGACTTTAACGTCGCCAAGAGCATGGCAACTAAAAACGCCTTGTGACACATTAAAAACAAAAACAAAACGATGACACTTGGTGTGTGTCTCTTTTTAATTTCTTCGTCTCCTTCATCTTCAGTTAATATCAACAGTAACAAATGCAATCTACGAGGGTATCCTGGAAAGTTCGCAGCCTCGCCCATAGATTGCGAGATTTTTTCCTCAGAGTTTGTTACAACTTTTAGTGCGCTTTAAATGAAACTGTATGTCATGCCGTCCAGTAGCGGCCTCTAGCAGCTGTCTGAATAAGGTGCGCTGCGCTAATTCTCGGAAATGGAGAAAATCAAGTACGTTGCAGTAACGAAGTTTTTTTAATAAAAGAATTCTTTCGAATTCATAAACATGTTTGGTGACTCGAAGTTCATAGTGTGTGTGGTGACTCCTTGGTTTTTAATTTTCAGTGTGAAGTAATGGGTTGCCGAATTTAAACGATGCCGTAAAATTATACAGGGTAGTCCACGCGAAAGCCGTTAAGTGCGACCATGTCAAAAATCGTCGAAATAGTGCACGGTATGATCTCAGGAGACCGGCATGCGAAGGGTGTGAAATTGCCAAAACTGTAGGCATTTCGAAACAACATGGCTGCAGTTTGCTTCAAGAACTGTACATGAGAGGGAAAGCTTTGAGCAAGATGAACACCGCGCCTGATCACGGCGTATCAGGAACGAATTTGCACGATAATTTCCAAATAGTGTTTGGCGTAATATCATAAAAGCAAAATAGGTTTTCTGCGTCTGTATTAACAACGGATGAAACACAGATTCACCAATACATACCAGACCCAAAACAACCAGCGAAACAATTGCGAGAGGCCGCTTCTTCAGCTCCGAAGAAGGCGAATATGATTTCATCAGCGGGAAAGGTCATGATATCGGCGTACTGGGATGCGAAAGGAAACCTATTAGATGCCTGTATTCAAAAAAATGGGAACTACGCGATGCAGGGTGTTTAGAAATTAGTTATTCAAAAGGAGCTTTCAATTGTGAAAAAGTTAAATAACTTACAAAAATATTTGACACAGCACTGAATACAGAATATCCTCAAGTTTTATTTCCGCCTAACACTGTTAGTTCCCGACGTCTTCGCTAGGTGGCACGCGCAAAATAAGTTATTCCAACAGTCATCATGGAGTCGTATAACGCTGCAGAGCGTGCCAAGTGTTGTTTATGGTTTCACGAATCCACATGCTTTACTAAAGTTCAGAGACAATTCAGGACTAAATAGCAGAAGCCAGGACCTCAACGACAAATTGTTATTAATTGGTACAATCGTTTCACCGAAACTGTCTGTGTATCACATAGGACGCCGGGTCAGGGTCGGCAGCAACTGAACAAGTTCGGCAGTCTTACAAAAATGGTTCAAATGGCTCTGAGCAAAATGAAACTTAACTCTGAGGTCATCAGTCCCGTAGAACTTAGAACTACTTAAACCTAACTAACCTCAGGACATCACACACATCCATGCCCGAGGCAGGATTCGAACCTGCGACCGTAGTGGTCGGGCGGTTCCAGACCGAAGCGCCTAGAACCGCTCGGTCACAACGGCCGACAGGCACTCTTACATTCAGAGTCTGGGTAAACCAACGAGACGTTCCAGCTTAGAATTGAATATGCCTAGCGTTGTGGTGTGGAAGGTGTTATGGAAACAACTGCCATTCAAATTGTACAAATTGAAACTGCTGCAAGCTTTAACAGAAAGTGAGAAACAAAAACCTACTAAGTTTTGCGGAGGAATGTTTAACAAAATTAAGAATGAAGATGATTTTTCTTACTAAAATTGTGTTCAAAGACGAAGCCAGCTGCGGTACAGTGAATCGGCATAATGTTCGGATATGGCGCGAGCAAAAACCACGTCACTTAATCGAACATATACGGGACTCGCCTAACGTAATGTTTTTTGTGCTGTAAGTTATAACGTGATTTACAGTCCTTTCTTTTTTATCGAGTCAACTGTAACTGGCATAACGTACCTGCGCATGAGTGAATATTACCTAATGCCTCAATTGCAACAGGATAACAGCACAGAATCTATTTTCCAGCAACATGGCGCGCCACCACATTATCAGCGTGAATTTGTCGCGTATCTCCTTAGGAATGTGCCGATTTGGATTGGACGTGATGGAACAATACCCTACCCACCACGATGACCTGATTTAACCCGAATGGGCCTCTGCGTATGCGTCTGTTTCTCCACTTCCCGAAAACGTCGACGGATAGCACAGGCAGTGCCTCCACAAATTAAGACTTGCTTCTTAGGATTTGACAGGAAACTCATTACAGATGAGATATTTTCCGTGTTACGAAAAGTAATCACACTGAACATGGGTAAATAAGCTGCATCCAGTGTTGTAGCAAACATTTCCGTAAGTTATTTATCTTTTACACAATTAAAGGTTACTTTTGTATAAATAATTTACAAACACCCTGTAGCTTGTTAGTCTTTAATATTATTCATATATTAAGAATTACAATATTATTTTAAACTGCTAACGAATCTGATTCAAAAACTCGAGAAAAGATACTACGTTGGCGGATGAACAAAATCATCTTTCTTCAAACCAGCGCACTGCCAACAGAAATTTGTAGGCAATGGAAAAACTGAGGGATCTGTGCCACATGAAGTTTTTGAATATCCGCCCCATTTCCCAGATCTGGCTCCCCAGGCTTCCATGTCAACGAAATTTCCAAGTTTCCTTGGTAGACAACGTTTATCGTCCAGTCACGAAACAACCGCAGCACTTCCACAAGACCCTACACAGGTGGATTAATATCAATGGAACTCCACTGAGTGAAGTGTACTAATATCCAAGGATATATTGAGAAATAAAAGGTTTTTGGAAACATTTTCATTGTCAGGCCAAGAACTTTTCAGATCATCCTCGTAGAGAGAAAGACGACATTTAAGAAGCTCATCCACCTTCCTTCTATGCAAAGTGCTGAAACAGTGAGAAAATACTTGCGTACTTACATCTTCTCTTCCGCTATACTCTTTTTCCGATATCGGAAGCAAGAACGTATTTTTATCTTAAAAAGTTCACTCTTTCATCTACTGAAGAGTGAAAGCTTCAGTATTACATATATTTCTATGTAGTCATAAGTTTTCTTTTTTCCCCAGTTCGCTTAAGTAAGTAATTTGTTCAGTTACGATGACTGTGAAACAGCGTCTTTTCCGCATATCTTCTTTTTTCACTATTTGTCGCCTTCAGATATTTGGGAAATCATTTAGGTCCACACACGGATATGGTATAATCAAATACAATAAATGCATGAGGCATCAAAAGTAAAGCATATATAGACTTAAATACTCTTGTCGTGCTTCTTTACATAAATACATGGAGGAAATTTGTAACCCGCTACTAAGAGCATATGGATGTCAACAGATTCCAGTCTTCAACAAGTCCAGCTTTATGTCACAAATCGCCCATCATAAACACACTGTGTTACACAAAACTGACAAAGGTTTACGGCTAGATGTCCTCGAACAGATGGAGACTGACAATCACAACAAAGTCAGCTCACAAAATTCTTAACGAACGAACAGAATCAGCACAGAACTTTTTCTTCCGGAATACACAAAACTTCCTGGCTAGAAAGCACTATAACGTGATATCGTCATGCTCCTGCATAGTTTATTCTTCTATCGATGTTGTTGTTGCCTTCAGTCTGAATACTGTGTCCACGCTTTTCTCCACACTAGTCTATTTTCTGCAAATCTTTTCATATCTGCTTAAATGCTGTAAAATACATGCATTTGAACGTGCCTACTGTGTATCCCTCTACAATTTTTTCCTCTCACAATGCCTACCATTACCAAACTGACAATTCTTTGATGTCTCCGGATCTGTCCTAACAAATGACCACCTCTTTTGGTCAAGTTGCGCCATAAATATCTTTTCTCTGCTGTTCGATCCAGTACCTCTTTATTAGTTATTCGCTTTACCCACCTAATACTCAGCATTTTCTTACAGCACTACATTTCAAAAGCTTCTATTCTCTTGTTATCTAAAATGCTTATTGTCCACGTTTCACTTCTGTACAAGGTAACACTCCTTGTCCTCAGAACAGAATTCCTAAAACTTAAATTTATATTGGCTATTAAAAAATTCCTCTTTTTCAGAAATGCTCTTCTTGCTACTTTGTGTCTTGTTTTATATCCCGTCTACTTCGTTCATCATCAGTTATACTGCTACCCAAATAACAGAAACCATCTTCTACTTTTCGTGTCTCATTTCCAAATACAATTCCCTCAGCAACGCCAGATTTAATTCGAACAAATAACTGGATTCCAGTAACATACACTACTGGCCATTAAAATTTCTACACCAAGAAGAAATGCAGATGATAAACGAGTATTCATTGGACAAATATATTATACTAGGAGTGACATGTGATTACATTTTCAAGCAATTTGGGTGCATAGATCCTGAGAAATCAGTACCCAGAACAACCACCTCTGGCCGTAATAACGGCCTTGATACCCCTGGGCATTGAGTCAAACAGATCTTGGATGGCGTGTACAGGTAAAGCTGCCCATGCAGCTTCAACACGATACCACAGTTCATCAAGAGTAGTGCCTGGCGTATTGTGACGAGCCAGTTGCTCACCACTGACCAGACGTTTTCAATTGGTGAGAGATCTGGAGAATGTGCTGGCCAGTGTAGTACT
The DNA here is from genome assembly GCF_021461395.2 of Schistocerca americana. NCBI lineage: Eukaryota > Metazoa > Arthropoda > Insecta > Orthoptera > Acrididae > Schistocerca > Schistocerca americana. Next base: position 204,616,327 of record NC_060127.1, read on the forward strand.
CGAACATTTTCTATACCCAGAAAGGCCCGTACAGGACCTGCAACATGCGGTCGTGCATTATCCTGCTGAAATGTAGGGTTTCGTAGAGATCGAATGAAGGGTAGAGCCACGGGTCGTAACACATCTGAAATGTAGCGTCCACTGTTCAAAGTGCCGTCAATGCGAACAAGAGGTGACCGAGACGTGTAACCAATGGCACCCCATACCATCATGCCGGGTGATACGCCAGCATGCGACCATCATGATGTTGTAAACAGAACCTGGATTCATCCGACAAAATGACGTTTTGCCATTCGTGCACCCAGGTTCGTCGTTGAGCTGATAGTCCGCGCTGCTGCAAACGTCGTCGAACTGTTCGTGCAGATGGTTATTATTTTGCAAACGTCCCCATCTGTTGACTCAGGGATCGAGATGTGGCTGCACGATCCGTTACAGCCATGCGGATAAGATGCCTGTCATCTCGACTGCTAGTGATACAAGGCCGTTGGGATCCAGCACGGCGTTCCGTATTACCCTCCTGGACCCACCGATTCCACATCCTTCTAACAGCCATTGTATCTCGACCAACGCGAGCAGCAATGTCGCGATACGATAAACCGCAATCGCGATAGGCTGCAATCCGATCTTTATCAAAGTCGGAAACGTGATGGTACGCATTTCTCCTCCTTACACGAGGCATCACAACAACGTTTCACCAGGCAACGCCGGTCAACTGCTGTTTGTGTATGAGAAGTCGGTTGGCAATTTTCCTCATGTAAGCACGTTGTAGGTATCGCTACCGGCGCCAACCTTGTGTGAATGCTCTGAAAAGTTAATCATTTGCATATCACAGCATGTTCTTCCTGTCGGTTAAATTTCGCGTCTGTAGCACGTCATCTTCGTGGTGTAACAATTTTAACGGCCATTAGTATATCTGAGTGTTTTCTTTTATCTCATTATACATTCTTTCATTCTCATCATCATCTATGGAGCTAGTTGACATATAAATTTGTATTACTGTGCTGGGTGTTGACTTCTTTTCTATCTTGGCTACGTTAGTAGTTCACTATACTGTTCATTACCCCTATCTGATTTCGTGTCCATAGCCCTATACTGACCTAACCAGAAGTCCTGTTCCTCCTGCCACGACACTTCAGTAATCCCCACTCCAGCCAACTTCAGCCTGTCCAGTTCACTTTTTGAATTCCCTAACCTACCTACCCAATTAATGTATGCCACATACCACGCTTTGATCCGCAGAATGCCAGTCCTGTTGTTTCTGATGATGACATCGTCCTGAGTAATCCGCGCCCGGAGATTCAAATGGGGGGCTATTTCACTTCCGGAATATTTTACCCATGATCACCATGAATTCATACAGTAGAGCTGCATGTTCTCAGGGAAAACAATAATCACGGCTGTAGTGTCCCCTTGCTTTCTACCGTTCACTGTACCAGCACAGCGAGACCATGTTGGCTGATATCTTACCCATTGCACCTCAAACTGCTGAAAAGGTTGCTGCCCTCTTCATAAACCATGAGAGAATCTGGCCTCTCCTCAGATAGCGTTACCCTTCCGAAGTGGTTGCACCAACTGTACGGCTACCCTTGTAGTTGAGGCACGCATGCCGCTATACCTCGACAAGGTCCCTAGTGGGGAGGGGGTTAGCTTCCATCAATATGCAATCAACATTTCAACTCATGTACACATCTACAGTTTTTCAAGTCCATTCGTGTATGCCATGTACGCTTACTTGTGACTCTTTCACACTTTTATTCATGTAATAACTACTGCTTACTGGACTATATTAAATTACTTGTAACTCTTTCTATTTTCATGTTTTCACAAACAAAACCTCAAGTCATGTACATAGCTACAGCTTTCCATGTTCATCTATGTTTGCCACGTATGCTAGTAACTCATTCACGCTTTTCTTTATGTCATAAATGTTTCAATGTATTTATTTATCTACAGTTTTGTAAGTCAATATTAAAAGTATAACGTCAACTTATGGACACAACTACGCTTTTAATGCCCACTTGCATCCACTTTTTATCCGTAAATATTTTATATCGTAATCTAATTTCACGTCAAAGACGGAGATTTGGCAGGCTGTAAGAACTAGTATCCTTACGTTCACTCTTTGTTTACTGTAAAACCAAATGAGCTCAATTCTCTCTCTCTCTCTCTCTCTCTCTCTCTCTCTCTCTCTCTCTCTCTCCCCCTCTCTCTGCGCGCGCGCGCGTATGTGTGCGTAAGCTGGCAAAAATGAATATGACAGAAATAAATTTTTCGCTGATGTCAGAAGTCAAATATCCAAAAACGTAACGATCTTTTCGTTTCGTTCACATTTCCGTAACTTTTACCTAAATTTCAATTATTTTCCCCAGCACCGCGAATCTAGCGTCTAGCTGTACATGGTTCAGAAAATAATGTTCCTGTAATAACGCCATACGATGATTAGTCTGCAGTGGCTGGAAAACTAGCTGATGTTATTAGGTATACAACTTTGCTTGCGCCGTTTTTTCTCGACGCATGAGGCTTTATTGTGAAAAACTTACAAAAAATTTACGATTCCCAGTACTGCCCGTCGCTGGCCACTACTTTCTCCCATTTTTTTGGGCAGCATAAAAATCAAGAGGTGGAAGAACAGGACGTCTTTTGAGGAGACCGACGAATCGATCCAATTTTGCACTTCTTCATATGACCGGAAGGGCTGGTCAGTCAGGCCGTGTGCCTGTGATAGAATAAGGAGATAATCGGAGGGAGCAATGACTTCATAATACTGCGGGTGGGTTAGGACTTCCCATTACAACCTTTCCTAGATGTTTTTACGGGTTTTGGGGTCGAGCACTGCATTCTGCAAAATCAACTTTTCGTATCTATCGATGTTTTGTGGTAGTTCGTCTTTCAGCGTTCGGCTCAAACGCATCAATTGCTTTCGATTACGATCTGCTGTGATTGCTTCCGTCGGTTTCAATAGCTTCGATAAGCTTGTCTTTTCCACTGCCATGCCGTTTTTCCACGTCGAGATAACCGTTCTTGAAGCGTTGAAACCATTGTCTGTATATTATTTCACTAACAGGTGCTTCACCATAAGTCTTACCCAGCATTTTATGAGCCTCATCCGTATATCTCTTCACTTAAGCAGGAAATTAAAACTTCCCGCAAATGACGAGAATTGAGCTTCTACGTTAACATATTAAATCGAGAAAAACTTTATGATGCAATCACAAATCGATTAATATTTTGATGGCGTTATGTTTACATATGCCTAATCTTATCGTATGACTAATAAACTTACCCCGTGCAACACAACTTGCCACAACTGCCGTCTATTGCAATACGGCGGAAGCGAAGTTGGAGGCCTAATACAATAAATCGAATTAAGTTCCAAAAGCGGCTGGTTGCATATCATACCTACAAGAATCGCCAAAATAAAATAAACTCAATATGGGATAAATTTAAGAACGCGGGACCATATTAACGCACACTGACACTGTTTGATTACAGATTTCAAGAAGCACCTTAAATATTAACATCCATGTGTACGGATTCCGTCTCAGCTTCAGATGATACGTTAAGGATTCTTACGTTCCTTATATTAATGACCGCGTTAGTGTCCGCAACGTAACGTGGGAGAATTAAAATTTTTCCGGAACCGGGAATCGAACCCGAGCCTCCTGGGAGAAAGCCAGGTATCCTAGACACTTTTTTTTTTTTTTTTTTTAAGAAAATTATTTATTCCGAAAATTCATTATCAGTGGAAAATACAAGGACCAATGCTACAGAATGAACTGTGTGTCATAGGAGACAACCTAATGGTTAAATGCCACAGAAAGTGAAACAGTTTTGTTTCATCATTTACATATGTATCGTTTCCGTATAGAGATACACAATCTGATTAAACATGGTTGGTTCTGTGTTTCTTGCTAAACATGGTTGGTTCTGTGTTTCTTGCTTTGTATTTTTGAGCGTTTCTGCGTCTGAAGTAAAAACAGAAAGAAAGAAAAAAAAAAAAAAAATTCGACGAGGATGGGATTCGAACCCACGCGTGCAGAGCACATTGGATTAGCAGTCCAACGCCTTAACCACTTTTTTTTTTTTGCTCTACCATTTTTTTTTATTAGTCATAACATTCTGCAGTAGTACATATTTTTCAACTGACATTTAAAAGTAATAAAACAACTAGACCATACCGGACACACTCTTCAATTCTTTTCGAATACGGAGCAATGGGGTTGCAACGCGTTTTGCAACTCTCGCGATCACTGCGCCTACGCAATCTATTATATTCATTTCTTGATATATAATATTTTCGTCATTTTTTCTGTTTTTCGTCGTTCCTTAGCTGCTTCAAAATTCATAGAGGTATTTTTCGTCTTGGAAAAAAAAAATGGAAAGCAGTATTTTTTCTCAAATACACGTTACAGTTCTTTTATTTGCGAAGTATCTTCAGTGGCCTGTAATACACGTTTGTTTTATAAATATAATAAAATAGTCATATAGTAGTTACAAGTACCTCTTGATATTCTCTTGTTTTTCAGGTTACAAGCAACTTCTTATAGTCTAAGTTTCGTGAGGTTAAATTATCATTTGGTGTTACAATCGCAGTTAGTTGAGGGATCGACTGCATTACGGGATTATATAAAGGTGAAAGCTGGAGGTAAAGTGCAGAAACGACGATACTGCCACCATTGCAGTTGCTTAATGTTCATTTACATCCGCTACAGGCACTTTTACAACTCTTACTCTGTGGAACACTGTCAAGAGCACGGCATAGCCTAGTTTTCATTACACTGTACCATTCGCGTTTCTTACAGCACTAATCGAGTATGCAGCGTGGAAGTTATGATTGCTTATTATGTCTGTGTTTGCGCGAGCTAAGCGTGGTGAAATTTTGTCTTTGCCGTCTCTACGAGAGCGATATTTGTTAATAAGCGCGGGCTAGAGTAGGGTAGGGTGGGGTGGGGTGGGGGGAGGGAAGGGGAAAGGCGGGGAAGGTCCTGGGAACCAAGACATTCCCATCTAAAGAATAGTACGACATATATGGCAAACCATTCTAGAAGTTACAAGCTACGTTCAACACAGGATATTTTCCAGCTGCTTGCGTGGGACCCTGCCTACGTGGATTGGCTTGCGACTTGGACATAACATTCCAGTCAGGTAATGGTGTACATCCATTAGCTGGTCACACCTGCAGTAAGTAAAAAAAAGAAAATGAAATAACGAAGGGCCGAGCAGATTTCGTAAACTGAAGGTGGAAACGACTGAAAGAAATAGCTTCCCCATCATTTATTTATACGCCCATAGTTACGGATTAGTGTTTACAATCGTATTTCGTAAAATACTGATAGCTCTGATTGCACACTCCAACTTTAAGTTGGGTAAATTATGAAGGTATCGAAACTGTGACAGTTTGATGTTATTATAATTCTTAAATTAATTGTGTAACACATGCAGTTCTGAAATTTTTGGATGTATGCTTTTCAAATAGGGGGTGTCCACATGAAACCGCCTTGACTTAACAGATTCAGTTTAAAACAATACTATGAGACACAGATATCTGCAGTTTGCAGCATCATATAAAGCAACCCAAAAACCTTTCTGCTGTTTTTTTCTGAACGATTTCTTTTGTCGTTTTTAGTGGCTAAACAATTACGAAAAATTCCGGCATCGCAAGAGAGAGATCTCAATGCAGAGTGTGTTATGCTGAAACCAATTTCCAGACTGAATTTGAAAGGGAGCCCACATTGTCCTTGACCAATCCTCCCTGAAGCACCAATCTTACTCACAGCACACATCCAAAAGCACAATATCTCTCCGGATGCGCGCGTGTCGAGGATGTATCGATGCATAGTGGACATGAAATAAGAGACGGTTCATACATGATAGTGATCCACGCGGATGGAGCTTGAAAACATTTCACGTAAATCAATTGTGCCATCAGTTCTGAAGCTTTATTCCACTGTCTGGAGTCAGTACCAGGAAGGTACCAGCGTGAGAGAAATGATCACAGAGCATACACACACTCCTATGGTTACATGGTTTTGCACCTAAAAATGCTATATTGGTAATGCCATACGGTTTCCAAACTATTAGTCGTGCCGAATGCAATGCTCTTAATACTCTAAAGCAGGATGTACAGGGTTTCCCACTGAAACCTCCCTGACTTCAAGGACCCAGGAGAGAAAAACCACAGTAGATACGACAGTGAAAAATGCACCCCTTTGTAGAGCATCTCAAAGAATTTATATTCCCGGGTCAGAAGCGCCAAGTATCGTCGCCAGAGTACAGCATGGTCGTATGAAGTGGAAATGGCGACTCCACAGCAGCCAGCGCAAACAACAGTGTGGTTTGCAGAAACAAAATCGCCGATTACTGTGCAAATACAGGGTGTTTCAAAAATGACCGGTATATTTGAAACGGCAATAAAAACTAAACGAGCAGCGATAGAAATACACAGTTTGTTGCAATATGCTTGGGACAACAGTACATTTTCAGGCAGACAAACTTTCGAAATTACAGTAGTTACAATTTTCAACAACAGATGGCGCTGCAAGTGATGTGAAAGATATAGAAGACAACGCAGTCTGCTGTTAGCGTGTGCTGTTCACAACGTGCAAGTGTGCTGTAGACAACATGGTTTATTCCTTAGAACAGAGGATTTTTCTGGTGTTGGAATTCCACCGCCTAGAACACAGTGTTGTTGCAACAAGACGAAGTTTTCAACGGAGGTTTAATGTAACCAAAGGACCGAAAAGCGATACAATAAAGGATCTGTTTGAAAAATTTCAACGGACTGGGAACGGGACGGATGAACGTGCTGGAAAGGTAGGGCGACCGCGTACGGCAACAACAGAGGGCAACGCGCACCTAGTGCAGCAGGTGATCCAACAGCGGCCTCGGGTTTCCGTTCGCCGTGTTGCAGCTGCGGTCCAAATGACGCCAACGTCCACGTATCGTCTCATGCGCCAGAGTTTACACCTCTATCCATACAAAATTCAAACGCGGCAACCCCTCAGCGCCGCTACCATTGCTGCACGAGAGACATTCGCTAGCGATATAGTGCACAGGATTGATGACAGCGATATGCATGTGGGCAGCATTTGGTTTACTGACGAAGCTTATTTTTACCTGGACGGCTTCGTCAATAAACAGAACTGGCGCATATGGGGAACCGAAAAGCCCCATGTTGCAGTCCCATCGTCCCTGCATCCTCAAAAAGTACTGGTCTGGGCCCCCATTTCTTCCAAAGGAATCATTGGCCCATTTTTCAGATCCGAAACGATTACTGCATCACGCTATCTGGACATTCTTCGTGAATTTGTGGCGGTACAAACTACCTTAGACGACACTGCGAACACCTCGTGGTTTATGCAAGATGGTGCCCGGCCACATCGCACGGCCGACGTCTTTAATTTCCTGAATGAATATTTCGATGATCGTGTGATTGCTTTGGGCTATCCGAAACATACAGGAGGCGGCGTGGATTGGCCTCCCTATTCGCCAGACATGAACCCCTGTGACTTCTTTCTGTGGGGACACTTGAAAGACCAGGTGTACCGCCAGAATCCAGAAACAATTGAACAGCTGAAGCAGCACATCTCATCTGCATGTGAAGCCATTCCGCCAGACACGTTGTCAAAGGTTTCGGGTAATTTCATTCAGAGACTACGCCATATTATTGCTACGCATGGTGGATATGTGGAAAATATTGTACTATAGAGTTTCCCAGACCGCAGCGCCATCTGTTGTTGAAAATTGTAACTACTGTAATTTCGAAAGTTTGTCTGCCTGAAAATGTACTGTTGTCTCAAGCATATTGCAACAAACGGTGTATTTCTATCGCTGCTCGTTTAGTTTTTATTGCAGTTTCAAATATACCGGTCATTTTTGAAACACCCTGTAAATTACCGTCGCGTATGTGAATGTGATCCACCTGATGCAAAAACAATTAAGGAATGGTATTGGAAGTTTCTGGCAACAGGAAGTGTTCTGAAACATTCTGGCGGTGCACGTTACGGTGTTTCAGAAGAGACAGTGGAGGACATCAGACAAACGTTTCTCAGAAGCCCACGTAAGTCAATTCGTCAAGCATCTACGCAACTTAATGAACCTCGATCAATATTGCGTCGTATATTTGCTTACAAAGTGCAAAGTCTGCAACATCTGACGCCGAACGACAAACCACGCCGACAACAATTTACTGCGGATATGCTGCAGCATAATTATATGGACGACAGCTTCCTGGAAAGTTGTTTGTTCTCAGATGAGGCAACTTTTCATCTATCAGGAAGGGTTAAAACGCATAACGTTCGGATTTGGGGTTCGAAAAATCCACACGTTGTCATTGAACATATTCGTGATAGCCCTAAACTAAACGTCCGGTGCGGGCTAATGCACGACAGGATTGTTGGACCGTTCTTCTTTGCGGAACAAACAGTGAATGGATGAGTGTATCTGGACATGTTGGAACAGTTTGTGTACCCTCAGATACAAGACTTGCAACCTAACATCGTTTTTCAACAAGATGGAGCTCCGCCGCATTGGTCAACGGCTGTTCGCAAGTTCCTGGATAGGAAATTTCCCAATCGTTGGATCGGACGCGGAGGACCCATTGACTGACCACCACGTTCCCCCGACATTACGCCGCTTGATTTCTTCACGTGGGGATTCGCGAAGGACCGCGTGTATGCGACCAAAGTGGACGATATTCCTACGTTGTGACATCGTATCACTAATGCGATCGCAACAATGACAGAGGAAATCTTACAAAGAACATGGCAAGAAATTTAATATAGGCTCTATATTCTTCGTGATACTAATGGTTCACATGTGTGTATTGATGATAAATAAATAAATTCTTTGAGATGCTTTACAATGTGGTACATTTTTCATTGTCGTATCTACTGTGGTTTTTTTCCTGGGTCTTTGAAATCAGGGAGGTTTGAATGGGACACTGTATTTGTCCAACATGGGGCAGACAACCACCCTGCAAGTTTCCTACTCCAATCATTACAGTCACAAACTTTAAAATGATAAAACTACCTCCATCTACAGTACTCTGGTGTTCCAGGTTGGCATCGTCATTTGCTGCTTGCAAACCAACTAAAACGAAGTTCGGATACTGCTGTTGTGTTTCTTAGGAAATTAATGGATTTTATAACCGCCAGGGAGACCCAAGAAGCGTTGGAGGGATGGACTCCATGAAGATTTAACCAAGCGTCAATAGATGTGAACGGATGGCGGACAGCAGCAATGGACAGAATACAGTGGAGGAAGAAACTTGTAGATGCGTGCGGTCCACTGGGCCTGGTACACCCGCCTAACACTTTTTAAGGTGATACATGTGACATCAGTCCATTCTCCTACAGTTGGTAGAATGGCTTAAGTATGACACACGCATTGATTCTTCTTCTTAATACTTAAGGAATAACATTATTTGTGAGAACCGGTCGTGATTCGGTAATACCTATATTAGATGCTTGTGTGAGAACACAGTTAGGGATTGGGATACATATGTTCTGCATGCTTCAATATAGTGCCTCTGTGTGATACTTACGTCTCCTTTGTTGGGATATGTGTTACGATAATTTTTAAGCTTTTCTCGGTCTTGAGTGTCCAGTACCCCCCACCCCACCTAAAATCACTGCATTTCGTGGATCTTCGAGAGTATAAAAAGAGGTGTAACAGGTGCAGCAGGTTGCCTTCCGCATTTTTGTAGATGAGAAACATCATCTCTGTGTTTTATTTCTACCGATCTGTGTGTTGTGGGAGCTGCATAGTTTACACCATGCGATATTCAGCTTTCTGTGAGAGCCAAAGGATTGAAACGTGTTAATATTGTTTTAGCTTCGGACACATACCTCAAAGTCATGGTAGAAAAGCAAAGTATATGGCAGTGTACAAAACTGTAGTGGTAACCTGCTTGGATGTGTTTCAGCCAAAAGACAATGTATTAAACAGCATATTAAGGAACCTTCTCTTGTGATTGATAGTCTGTTGGATATGAAATGGCTCTGAGCACTATGGGACTTAACATCTATGGTCATCAGTCCCCTAGAACGTAGAACTACTTAAACCTAACTAACCTAAGGACATCGCACAACACCCAGTCATCACGAGGCAGAGAAAATCCCTGACCCCGCCGGGAATCGAACCCGGGAACCCGGGCGCGGGAAGCGAGAACGCTGCCGCACGACCACGAGCTGCGGACTGTTGGATATGATCTTCCTCCAGCAAAGTCGACAAAACTTTACGTAGAACTGTGCAAGCTACTTCGAGCACTGGCCACGTGCTCCAATGGAGCAATACGTGTATATGTAATATTCTTGATGTCAACATGCAGACGGTATCTGTTTTTTCGATGCATCGCAAGACAGAGACGTGGTAAATTGTTACAGGAGGTTCTAGTATAAGGAGTGGTATAACTGCCAGACTAAAGCTTGCAATTCGAAGGAAACGCCGAGGATTGCTGTCAAAATGTGGTGTGTTGTTGCACGACAATGACTATCACGTGTTTGGTCCACTCTAACAGACATTAAGGGAAGTGAAACAAGCGGTGCATTCCTGGCTCGCAGCTCAACCGAGAACCTTCTTTTATGAGGGCATCAGAAGGCTTGTACAACGATGGACCAAGTGCGTTGAAACGCAAGGAGACTATGTCGAAAAATGATGTTCTTGTAAGTTTCCTGTTTGATTACAATAAAATTTTATAACTACTTTGCAGATAATAATTGACTTATCCTCGTGCAATACTAGCAGCGGATATATAACTGCATTTGAAAAAGCAAAGTTGATACCAATATCTCGACGATTAATAAGGGATTGTACATCATATAGTGAGGACTGTATCACAACTCATGGGTGAAAACAGAATGATTATATCTTAAAAAGTTCAGTAAATATGTTAGGTGAACAGTTTGGCTGATGACACGGTATGGGAGGTGGAGCAGTTCCACGGTGAACAACACATCAGACCACTTGAGAACGACTACTCCACTCTAACTCACATTGCTTGTAGAGTGGATGAAGTACGTGGAAACAACGACCGCAACTTAGCGGTAAGTGCTCGTTGCCTCGCTGAGGGTCGACGCTTCACAACGGCTACACATGAGCAGTTTTCGGACATCGCCGTGATTAATGGCGTTTGCGTATCAAACACTATTCCCTAAATGTTGGACGTTAGTACTGACTTATATATCAGCCAACACACTTTAAAAGAAAAACAACACTTATACTAGCTGAACTGCAATGCTGCTCGTCTGGAGGGATTCAGGTAAAGTAAGACTAACTGCGGTCTATACCAAGAAAGGTAACCCGAATGTTGACAGACTTTCATCGTATTGCTGAGAGGGTAACAAAATTTTAACTGGCAAAGCGCACATAATAAAGATGCCTTACGTGTCACGAAAACATTTTAGAAAATTCTGGGAACATATTTTCTGGGGAGAATCAAAGTTTGTGGCTGCCTCTTTCCCTGCCGCGGCTCCCTTGTTCTGTTGTGTGTGGTATCACTTTTTGTTACTGTGTCTATCTCATCCCTCCTTCCAGTGTAACTTGCTGTCAGTCTGCAAAGTACAACAGACGCATATGATTGTAATAATAATAACAATAAAACGTTTTATGTATTAAATATTTTAGTGCTATAATAATAATAATAATAACGACAACAATTTGAATGAATCAGTGAACAGTACATTGCTGCAGCATTGTGTGCAAGAAAGTGCGAATCAGAATTACATAGTAAAAGTTGCCCACATGTGTGACCTCATGTGAAATAATTTTTGTGCAAGTAAGTTTCATACAAAAAATTAATACTCTTCTACAGGGTCTCTTTTGGTAACCTGGAAAATATCTAGACTACATGCTGTCTCAATCCATGTGTGCACAAGCATGTCTGGGGTGATGAAGGCTGTTGCATCCATAATTCTTCTATAGAGATTGCCAAGGTCACACACAGCCCAAGCAAACACAATGTTTTTTTCACAGAACCACACAACAAGAAATCCAGAGTCATTATGTCCGAAGATTACAGTGGCCATTTCATTGGTCCATGATGTCTAATCAACAGCTGCGGAAATTTTCGGTGCTGTGAGTCATGAATGTGTGGTGCAGCATTCTGCTGGAAGATCACATTTGGCTGAAGGGGAAGAAGATGAGGGATAACAAATTGCTCAAGCACGCCCGGATAATCTATTCCTATTACTGTTCGTCCGATGAAAAAATGGCGCACCAGTGTTGCCTTCCATCAGTTCACAGCACACATTCAGCTTTAGCTGTGTCTGACAGGTTCCAGAAAAAACTGTGCGAGTTTTCCGAATCCTAGATTCGCATTTTGTGCCAATTAACTCTCCTACATGTATGGCTGGTGTCTTCATTAGGGAAAACGACACGTGCTAGATATTGAGGTTTTACACGAACAGTCAGTCCAACATCGTAATAGCAAATTCGTGGCGAAGCTGCAAATCTTTTTGTTTCAATACTTTCATATTTTGAACCTTGTAAGCATGCAAGGCAAGTCGTTCATCCAGCACCTTGTGAACTGTTGTGCAAAGGATTTTTAAGTCTAGTGATGTTCGGTGAGCTGATTGAATGGCCCTCTTTGGATGGTCTCTCTGAGCTTCTTTACTATTTCACCAGATGTGCGTTTCCTGCCAGAACATGACTGTCTGTTTACACTCCCAGAGGCTAGGGACTTGTCATACCAGGCTTTAAATGTCTTAAGGCCTGGTGGCTAGTAGTAAGGTATTTAGGGTACTGGTGCAATTTTGATATCAAATTGATATGCAAATTAATTAAATTTAGGTCAATTAATTACCCCCAACCACCCCCACATCCACCCCCAGATGACATCGTGTTTTTCTCAGCCTGCGTGTGGGGCCCAGCCCCCTCTCCACCCTTTCCCCCCTCTCCCCCACGTACCCTCTTAGCAGGAATTTCGAATTTTGGCGGGAATTTCGAATTTCAGTGGATTTTGTTTGTCCCAGGGCTGTGTTGAAGAGTTACGAAGGTGGAGGCATTATTTTTCAGTCAACCCTCGTAATTAGAGGTTATGAAGTATGAAATAACATAGAACTTGTGGTGACACCTGTTTTTTAAACACTCAGTCGTGACGATAATAATAAAAACAGTCATGATTCAACGAGAATGGATACATCCGATTTCTATTACTTTTATGAGCAAAATCTATCTAGTTTTGAGAGAACTATCTGCACCCAAACTTTCCATACTCTCCCGTTTACTCTCCGGTTCGTAATGATGGATCCGTGTTTCGTCACCAGTAATGATCCTGTCTAAGATGTTGTCCCCTTCGTTACCATAGCGATCCAAATGTTTTTTGCAATGTCCAAGCGCGTTTGTTTATGCAACTATGAGAGTTCTTTTGGGACCCATCTTGCACAAACTTTATGAAACCGAAGTCTGTTGTGGATGATATCGTAGGCAGAACCGTGACTAATTTGCAGACGATGTGCCACTTCGTCAATAGTTAATCGTCTGTCTAAGAGAATCATTTCAAGTGAACGCTCAATGGTTTCTTCTTTTGTGGCGGTAAACGGTCGTCCGGCTCCTACATCGTGCGTAACACCTGTGCGACCATTCCAGAATTTTTCAATCCATTCGTAGACACTCTGTTGTGGCAAAACACTGTTACCGCACTGTACCGAAGGTCTTCTATTAATTGCGGCCCCTGATACGTCTTCCGATCAAAAAAACGGATCACTGAGCGTTGCTCTACTTTGGTGCAAATAGACAGCGGAGCAGCCATGATTAACAGTACGGCAGCGATAACGAAACTAACCTAGCAGCTTGAAAATTGCAAAGATATAACAACAAATAAACAAAGCATGCGTCATCAACGTAAAACGACAGTACTACTTCAGCGGCGTTTCACTCTTCAAAATCCGAAGAGTTGTTTCCGAGGAATTACATTATTGAGAACTTAGGATTTATCTCTTTTGAAAATGAAACCGATTGCTGTCGTATGCGTAAGTTAGTGTTGTACGAAACTATCACATCGGGCTGGTGGAGTTTTTTGAATTGAGCGTATGGCATCGTTGGCCGGGAGGCCCCATTCGGGGAAGTTTGGGTGGAGTGCTCCAGCTTGGCGCAGCTAAGTACTTACAAGAGCGAATTGGTGGAGCAAAGTTTAATTTAAAACTGATACTTAATACACTTGGCCACATGTGGTTGGACCGACACACCATCTGCACGCAAGGACGTGACGCCTACTTATGATTCACCATTTTACAAAAGTAACATTTCTGTTCTTGTTTCTGTCAGAGCCTTGAACCAAAGGTACACGACAAAAGCTGAATGTATTTATAAAGTAGACAACTGAGGCACAAAGATTGTTAAATAATCGCTTCACCTCATGAGTTTCATGTCAAGGTACAGATTTACATTGAAAAATTACATCAGCAACAGCAAAAAAATAGAAATCACAAAAGAATTTGATCGTAAACACTTCATTAAAATTCCACTTCTATCATCAAGTGTTCGAAATGGCCACCGTCTTCTACAATACATGCAAGGACTTCTGGGACTTACTGAAGGGATTCCTTTGGTAACACTGAACACGCTGCAATAATGCGAGGCCTTAAATCCTCTTCGGTCATCGCAACTTGGGCATAGACTTCAGCAACAGATAATGTCAGGGAAGTGTCGGATGACTGCTTTCCTAGTCACAAGCGAGTAGGAAGCCGAGCACCCTTCCTGCTGGTACGGTGTACATATATGCTTCCTCTAGGGGAGTCAGAGACAATTTGGTAAGAAATCGTGCGTATCTTTTACCCGTTAAGCAGGAGTGAGCAACATACAGCCCACGGATCACATTCAGCCCGTTATAACTCTCGTGTGACCTATGGGAGAATCTTTGAAGATGATCAGTTTCATATTTCTTGATACAGTTCTATGACTTTTTTGGATAAATCTATTATGATAATAAATCTAGATATGACTTAAAAATTCTGTCACTTGGTGACAATGGCAATCTCTGCGAGAGCTAGCTTAAAAAAGATTTACATTGTTAACTTACAGTGATGGAAGTGCTTGTGACAATATGGCAGTTCTGTGTTTCTGTCCAGTGGCTAAGTCGTGGGAAAGAATTGCAGTGCTTTTTCGTACTAAGAGAGCAAATACTAGATTTTAAGAGAAACGAAACAAAGGACTTTCCTGAATTGAAAAATGAAGATTGAATCAATGATTTATGTTTTCTCACTGATATGACGCCTCACTTAAACGAGCTGAATTCAGAACTACAGCGAAAGTCACTGTTTATTTTCCATCTGTTGACAACAATGCATGCTTTTTAAATGAAACATGCACTCTTCAAAAGCCAGTTCTTGGACGGGAACATGACCCATTTTCCTACTTGCAAAACAGTTTCTTCAGATAAACATGCTGTGCTAGGAAGAAATTTTCTCGCGACATTGATAAATCAATTGAAGAATTCGAGAAGAGGTTTGCGTTGCCGAAAGAGGAGGATATCATGTTCAAGATGGTTCAAGATCCTTTTTCTGTAATCCCAGAAGAGATACCTGTGGACTTACAACTGGAGATCATACAGAAACTCACGAGTTCTCCAATTTATAAAACCAAGCACAGAGAACGTGGTCTTCTTGATTTCTATAAAAGATGGGACAAAAGTAAAACTGATAACCTAAGAGGCGCAGCAATAAAACCATTCAGCATTTTTGGCAACACTTACATATGCCAACAAACACTTAGTGTTCCGAATTTAACTATAAGTCATTTCGCTCTTGTTTAACTGACGAACATTTAGAACACATACCAAAACTCCAACGTCAAATATGACTCGAGGCTCTGAAAAACTTGTAGCTGACGAAGTCTCACATAAAAGCTTTGTTTCAGTTCATCATTTTTTTATACATTTATTGTAAGTAATAGTTTGACATTCTAGTAAGCTACTGAAGCAGTGATTCCTCACTGTCATGAAATGTCTCTTTTAATAAAAATATTTTGTAAATGATGCATTTATTCAAGAGTTCAAAAATAAATTTTCTGTTTTTCCATCAAGTTTGATATATTTTTTTGTTGCTGCTTATGTTATGTAGTCTACATCTATACAGTACAAGTTACTTCTATGTCATAGTTCAACGAAAATATATAATAAAATAATAATTAATAATTTGAATAATGATTAACTTTTATTAATTTTTAAGATTTTTTTCAACACAACTGACCAAGAAGTTTGCTGTGACCTGCACTTCGGATTCTAGTTTCGGTTTGGCCCCGGACTACTTTTGAGTTGTGTAGCCGTGCTGTTAAGCTTTCTTCAATAAAATAAGAAACAGTCATGTAGTCTCTGGCAACAGCGTACTAAATGTTCACACTCCCCTGCTGCTGATGTTCAACCTGACTCAGCCAGAAAGGGTTCTCTGCATACCAATAATCGATATTTCTTATATTCAGTTTTCCACTATTTGTAAAGGTAGCTTCATCAGCAAAGAGAAACTACACACTACACTGGTGTAATATGCTACAGTTTCTATTATTTATTCCCCTAACCGGTTTTCGGCTGTTACGCCATCATCAAGCACAAAGATATATATGTGGTGCAGTGAAATTTTTGTAGGATCAAAGATTTTAAACTTATGCTTATACAGTGCGTCTGTTTCCAAACATGGAGACTGTTAATGTTAGATTTAGGAATAAAACGAGAGAAATTATTTCTGTGAAAATGTGATGTATGATCATTTAACTAAGACAAAATATGTGACACATTAACTAACGATTTATATAACTAGTTACATCTGTTCTTAGAAGACAATGATTTAAACAATAAACATCGGTGACGTGTTTCACAGGAGTCGCTGAATCAAATAATCTTGTCCATAACAGGTCCTACATTATCAACAGACAAGTTCCACTTATGAGATTAAGCTTGGAAATGGAGTTGCTGTAATTATACTGTGGTATCATGTACTGGCATAGGTAGTCCACGTTTCCGATGCATACAAAAGGATGCTGAGGACGCAAGTTTGATATACAAGAATTTTGGTGGTCAAAGAGAGTTTGTTGTTTTTCCAAACACGTGTGGAGAGTTTGCCAAAAGTTGTCGCAGCTCTTCCAATGCGAGCATCAATTTCCTTGTCAACAGACATGTTTGATTCTATAGTAGATCCAAGATAGCATAAATTATCTACGACTTGCAGAGTAGTGCCATCTAGTGTGATATTCGGCTTTGTGTTAGAACCCTGAATCACAATTACGTTCTTACTGCTGTTTACACTCATCGAGAATAGATGGCATGCGTGACTAAATCTTGATACTAGCTGTTGCATCTCTTCTGCGGAGTTCGTAACTGCAGCATCATCAGCATACAGGAGTTCACGAAGACTATCTCGTAGCGCTTTGTCTTACTCTTCAGAAGACTGACACTGAAAAGCCTTCCATCTTTCCTAGTAGGCAGATGTACTCCAACATTGCAATTCTCGAAAGCCACTTGGAGCAGACCCGAGAGGAAAATTCCAAAAAGTGTAGGTGCCCACACACAGCCTTGTCTTACGCCACAGTTCATACTGAATGGTTTAGATGTACTGCCACCGAAGATTACAGAGCCACGCATATTGTCGTGAAAAGATCTTATTAAAGACAGCAAAGTTGGGGGACATCCAATTTTTTCCAATATGCTGTAGAGTCCCACCCTACTGACGGTGTCAAAGGCTTTGTTGAGGTCAACAAAAGCCACATACAATGGCACTCTGTGTTCGCGCCAAACAAGAACGTCGCCTTAAGGCTTTCCACATGCGGTGCCTGAAATCCATCCTCGGAGTAACGTGGAAGGACCGAGTGACCAACGAAGCAGTGCTATCTAAAACTAACTGCAATAGTATTTCAGCTATCTCGAAGCAGAGACGACTCCGCTGGCTGGGCGTATGGATCCTGACAGATTACCACGTGGGGTGATGCTTGGAGAGATCTCTGTCGCCAAAAGCCCTGTAGGAAGTCCTTTACTGAGGTTCAAGGACTCCTGTAAACGAGATATGGAGAGCTTTGGAATCGACACAAACAGATGGGAGGCACGGGCTAGCATGAGATCAGAGTGGCGTGCTGATATATCATCTGGAATGTCGAAGCGCGATGAAGGCTTGTTAGACAGATTAAGGCAGAAAAAGCTTCGCAATGCTACCACTGCTCCTGCCTCAGCAGCCAGATACACTTGTGACTGTTGCGGCAAGAGATGCCGTGCTGCCATTGGCTTGACAAGTCATATGAAAAAATGCAACCCATAAACACACAGACACGCCAACAATCATCTACCAAGATGTCGTGGCCAATATATATCATGTATTGATATCACCCCATTGGCATGTCAAAGTTGGCACCGTAACTGCAAGTTTCCATCAGGCGTTGACAGCAGTCGTGCATGCCTGCTGGAGCACACCACCTCCAGCAGCTCCGTACCACAAGCGCCCTCTGCTACCGCAGTTACAGCCAGCGGCAACCCCACAGCCACTGCACTCATAGCGACATCGATACGCAATGCTATGCATACACCACCCTGTCGCACCTTCCACACCGCCGTTCGCACTACAGTTCGGAGAGCCGTATCCTTGTTGCTATTGTATTAGACGGACTTATTTCTTGCTTCATTATTTGTAACGAGTCTTCCTAGACTTGGAGAAATACAATTTAATTATATCTTGTGTTTACTGTGTTAACTTGTTCGCCAGTAATTTCTGCTCCTGCCCAGCTTTCCTACGACGACACTCGCCGTACCACTATGTAGCCCACCTACGCAAAATATTTTTTTAACAGTTCAAGAGAAATTATAGCAACTACAATAAAGAAAAAGAAATGGGGAATCGAGTAACTGGGGTAATTTACAATGTAGCCTGGGTGGGATTATGAGTAGTATTCGCAGTTAAAAGTGGCGACCAAGGGAACTGTATCTGGTTAATCAGTACTAACCTTCGGCAGATGGACATATGTTTATTAATTTCCATTATTTCAAGGTAGTTCATCGTCATTTCTTTATGGATGTGATGTAATACTTCATCTTGCACATTGTAACTATGGACTCCTTTAATCAGGTGGTCTGCAAATGTAGAGTCTCCTTTTCTAAGTTTCCGACTTCTGTGGAGTCCATTCGTCGCCACTTGTAAGTGCAGATATTACTCTTAATCACATACAGGCATGTCGTAAAACCTCTCTTACACAAATGCCCCATTTTTTCATTTATTTCAGTTACTATAATTTTTCTTGTCCTGTTAAGACTGTTACTTCGTGTAAACACAGCTCTTTAATCCCACTACTATATGTCATCTGTTTGCAGTTTAGGACCTGTTAAAGACAAGATTATTTTGTTCAGTCGCTCCCTTGGAACACGTCATCAATGTTTATTGTCCAATTTATTTTCTTCTAAGGACAACTGTAGTTACTTTTTTGTATAGTTCATTAGTTAATATATCACATATTTTATCTTAGTTAAATAATTGTACATCGGATTTTCGCAGAAATAATTCCTCTCATTTTATTCCTAAATATAACATTAACAATTTTCATTTGGACACAAAGATACTCTGTAGATGCACTAGTTTAAAATCTTTGGTCGTACAAAAATTTCAATACACCACATATTTATCTTTGTGCCTGATGATGGTGTTAATAGCCGAAACACGGTCTGTGAAGTAATCAATAAATATTGTCGAATATTGCCCCAGTGTTGCGTGAGTTTTCATTCATAATGTGCGAAATATTCTAGCAAGAACCGACGGAACTGTCAGTCAATGTAAAGATATTATCTGAAGAAAGAACCTACTGTCCCGATATCGCATCAGAACCGAGAGACTAAATTCCATGTGTGTTCTGAAGTCTCCTGGAAGGAAGGGAGAAAAGGAGACTAGAGTTAAACGGCCCGTCGACATCGAGGTCATACAGACGCAGCAAAAACTCGAAATACTGCAATTGGCCGTGCCCTTTCAAAGGAAAAATCCCGGCATTTATCTGGAGCGATTTGGGGAAATAACAGATAACCTAAACCTGCATGGCCGGAGGCTGATTTAAATCGTCATCCTCCAGTGTGTTGTGACGACTGTGCCACGTCTCTCGAAAAATCTGCTGCAGAAGTGACACATTACGCGGAAGGTAGCTGTTTGCGTGCAAAACGCGAACAACGTTGGCCTGACTTATTCCATACGCACTCGCAGTTACTTTGGAGCCTAGCCCTCTATTGCTTACTGTCGCTATTTGGCAACAAACCGAAAATTCACTTGTCATGTTGAAGAAACCACTCGAATATGAATGATGATGCCGTCTGGCAAAACACACAGTATCGTTGCATCGAGCTATACTGTGTTTAGCGAATTTTTTTCTGCCACTTAAAACACACATAGTACGATTTTTAAATTATGGAGAATGATACTTATGATAGTACAGATTATGTTGCAGCGTCTCTGTAACTTAATGATTAATAATCTCTATAGAAAAGGCAACGTCCCGACTGAGTAACTCACCGACTCACCATCGTCCACCCCAAAGCACTAAAGATACAAACTTGAAATTTGCAGAGGCGTCGTTTAAAAAGGGATTTTTCGGTATTCCATTCCGCAGTAGGTGAAATAGGGGATGAGGGTTTTTTTTGAAAATATGCCGCATTAAGGCATAAAATTGGTATCTGGTTTCTTGGTCAGAAATAAAGAAATACGTGTTTCAGTATTTTTGGAAATTTAATTGCTGTGGGTGTGGAATAGTGGGTGAAAGATATTTTTTTTTCAAAATATGTCATTATTAAACAATTACTAAAGTATTTTTAAGGCTACATCTATGAACATTATTATTTGGCTTCACGGCTACAATAAAAAATACGTGTTTCATTATTTTTGAAAATTCAGTCGCTAAGGATTTAAAATAGGTGATGTGATGTTTTATGAAAATATTTCATCATCAAAGCACTTTTAAAATTAAATCTATGAAAATCTGAATTAGGCTTCTCAGTTGTTGTTGTTGTGGTCTTCAGTCCTGAGACTGGTTTGATGCAGCTCTCCATGCTACTCTATCCTGTGCAAGCTTCTTCATCTCCCAGTACCTACTGCAACCTACATCCTTCTGAATCTGCTTAGTGTATTCATCTCTTGGTCTCCCCCTACGACTTTTAACCTCCATGCTGCCCTCCAATACTAAATTGGTGATCCCTTGATGCCTCAGAACATGTCCTACCAACCTTCTCAGTTATAAATAAAAATTACGCATTTCACTGTTTTTGGGAATTCAACCCCTATGGGGGTGAAATACGGGGTGAGAAAATATTTCACTAGGCAAACATTTTTTAAGCTAAAGCTACGAAATTTTGTAATTGGCTTCTCTGCTAGAAATAAAAATACGCATGCCACTGTTTTTGAAAATTCAACCCGAAAGGAGACGAAACAGAGGATGACAACTTTTAAGAAAATATTTCGTTACATTAAAAAAGTTAAAGCTAAATCTATAAAAACTGTTATTTCAGTTCTCGATTAGATAAAACGAAATATCTATTAGCGGATGAAAGTGTCTATGGACATATCTCCATAAGAACTCAAAAAGCATGATTATGAAAGTTTGGACTCCAGCTATCAAATTCGCTTTTTGAGCAGAAGTATATTCGGAAAATACGATGGTTGTATGGCCTTAATACGCGTGAAGAGTTTAGAAGGTGTTGCAGTTTGTGAACAAAATAAAAACTCGATTAAAGGAAAATAAAGGTTCCCTTATAGCAATGAACCTAAAAAACTGAATAAATCAAAGTGTTTATGTATAGCCTCTTACTTAGTACTTCGCGTTCCAGACACTACGCCAGATACTTTTTTCATTGAAATTGGTTCCCTAAGAAAAAAAGTTATGCAACAGAGAATTAAATGTGGGTTATGAGCAACATCTGCCGAAACAGCTGTTTCGTTCGCTCCGCTTGGGGGTTTGCTCCTTCCCTCGCGCAGTATACGAGTGTCCTCCCATTAACATTTTTTGCACAATCTCTGAATCATCATTCTTGGTGGACACCGTCTGTCAGAATATCTTCGTGAATACAACTGAGCTATTCTCTTCGCATTTCTTCCGTATTATGCGCAAAGAAGCACCTTATCTCGGTTTGTGAGACATTTATTTTCCAAACTCAACGGCTCACGGGAACTATTAATCGTATTTTGAAGAGTGCAACGCCGTTAAATTCGTCTCTTTTAGGACTACGATACAAGCAGCAAAAATTACTATCGTTACATTCGAAAAAACGAAGGTGATACCGATATCACCATAACAAACAACCTACGAAACGAAATTTTACATCGTTTATTGAGGACTTTTTCACAACTTATCTGAGTGAAAACTGAGTAAGCATGCCTTAAACAGTTTCGGAAGTATTAGAGGAAAAACAGCTGAACTGTATCACCCTGTATACGCAAGCTATTAGAAACGGGAAACTTGTAGCGGGCGTTGAAGCATCACAACTCCAGAACGGACTCGCATGGTATGTCCGCATCTGAGACTAGAAAAGCAGTTGGGACATGATTGGTGGTTTCTTTGTTTAAGGAATAAATACGTTCGGGAAAGGATTCTGGCTTGACCAAACACAATATGCTTTTTTTTCCAAAAGGCATAAAAGTGTGAATCATTTAATACTCGTTATGTGATGAGTATCTACTAATTTTGATAAATATCGGGCTTTTGCTTCATGGTGTAACACTTTCCAATACGTATTTTAGTAAAGTGTTCTTCGCGAGTCAAAGTGGCCATGATCCCTCCACCCAGCCGCCTTGGATCCACGTCTCTGTCGCAGGAAGCCAGTTCACGGTACAGACGCACGTCATGTTTCCGAAAGTCTACTCCATTCAGACGACACGAGTTCTGCCGAACGATATTCTAACTTAAGATATAAACGGAATAAAGGACGTCGCTACTGCACCTTCTATCTTCAAATATGTTTTAACTGCAAGCTCCGGTATGGTCTAGACGAGAACGAGGATGCTGCACAAGATCCCAGCACGGCTTCCGAGACTGAAGAGCGACAGAAATCCGGATCTCTTCCCAAAAAGCATAAAAAACGGAGGATAGCTCCACCTGACGCTCCTCAAAAGGTACAATCAGTGCGTGAAAAGGCACAACAAATTGGTCGCAAAATCAGTGGTATGACATCCGTCAATTTTGACGTAGACCCACAGACCCCGCATACAGCGGGAAAGGACGAGTTTCGAAAAGTGAAAACGCAGACGCAACACGATGGTGAAACGAAACGGTCCACAAGTAAAGAAACAAAGAGCAGAACTCCATCTCAACGTGGGCCAGAGATAGAGTTGTCTCAACGCAGTGATACGAAAAATTGGGCAGATGACATTGAAGAATTTCCCGCAGATGAGGAAATGAAGGAAGTGTCACACCAACCAGGAGGAAAGATTCCAGTGCAGAAAGACAAGCAAATGAGGGACGAGACATCGTCTCGGCCATAACATGGAAAACCTTAGGCTTTGTCGACAGTGGGTCATAACGACTTGTATACTTACTTAATTAATCATGAATTCGTTACAAGCTTATAGAATCGGGACTTTGAATCTAAACAAGATCCGTAGCGAATTAAACCTTAAGAACTTGCAAGACATGCTCTACGCCGCTGATATTGATGTTATTATGTTACAAGAAGTAACAGATATTAGACTGGATGCCATCACAGGTTACAATGCAGTCGTAAATCCAGGGAGCGACAGTGACCTCGGAACTGCGATACTCGCCAAAGAAGGAATTATCATCAAAGATGTGGAGAAACTGGTAAACGCCAGAGGTCTAGCTGTCACCATTCACAATACGCGTTTTATAAATATTTATGCACCATCTGGCACCGGGAACAGGAGGCGAAGAGCTGAATTTTATAAAGATGATATAGTTCCCCTTTTCGGTGGCCGCTACGAGCATATCATTTTTGGAGGTGATTATAATTGTGTGCTGTCTCCAAAAGACCAGACGCCGCATTTTAATAACTGTGCAGAACTCGGAGCCGTAATTACAGAACTCCGCTTAATTGACACCTGGGAGCTCAAGAACGGTGCATTGCCGGGTTTCACTCATATTACGAATCATTCCGCTAGTCGCATCGACAGGATCTATGTAACAGTCGACCTGGAAACACACGTTCTCCAGACAGAGTTATGGCCCACTATCTTTTCGGATCACGCTGCATACATATGTACCATGAACTTAAAACGGCAAGAAACGTACAGGGGACGAGGCTTGTGGAAGTTGAACGTGGAACATCTAAAAGACCCTGAATACCACGAAATATTCAATAACGTATGGAACGCGTGCGAGAACAAATTCGCTTCATATACCTCGGCACTGGCATGGTGGATAAAATGTGTGAAACCCGCGATAAGAAAATCGCTGATGAATTACTCCCGCGAGAAAAGTGTTTGGCAAAAACGGACGATAGAATATTACTTCCAAGTCCTTCGTGACCTATATCAATCTGATGAGTCCGTAATCGCCAACTACGTGGAAATAAAACGGATTCAGGCTAAACTTCTCGGACTGAAGCGGAAACAGCTGGAAGGTCATCAAGTAAGAGCAGGACTTCACGATGCTGTAAAAGGAGAGCAAACATCTATATATCATGTGATTAATGAGAGGAAGGGGCAACGCAGGAAAATAATAACCGAACTAAGATCTTCTGACGGTAGGTTACTGACGCAGCAAAGTGACATTAAGACCGAAATTCACAAGTACTTCGCAGAGTTATTAGGCAAAACGACAATGGATATCCCGGTGGACAATGACATCATGACGGGATTCACACGCGGGCTCGACCCGGTAGAAGCAAACAACTTGTTAACTGAAATCACAGAAGAAGAAGTCGCAGACGCTATAACACGAAGCCCGAAAAATAAGTCTCCTGGGCCTGACGGAATCCCGGCCGAGTTCTATCAAACGTTCAGAAGACAGTTGATTCCCAAATTAGCGTGTATCTGTAACGAATTAATGAATCCCGCCAATGGCATCCCACGCGACTTCCTAGAAGGAACCATTGTTCTAATCCCGAAACATCCTGCAGGAAAATCTGTAACAAATTTTAGGCCTATCACTCTCCTAAATTCGGACTATAAAATATTTGCCCGCATCATAAACGAAAGATTAAAATCAGTATTGAACACAGTCACTGGATCATATCAATCAAGCGTAGGAAAAGACAGATCAATTTACCAAACACTGTGCGACTACAGAGATATTATTTCCATTGCCGCAGCCTGTAAAATAAAATGCGCCATCGTATCATTGGACTTTGAGAAAGCATTCGATAGAGTCGATCATGCTTATCTTTTTCACACCATGCGTGCCATGAACTTCCCGCAAGGTTTTATCAACATTATTACAAATCTTCTGCAGAAGTCAACATCGATAGTTATGGTAAACGGTCAGTCCAGTAAGCCCATTGTAATGAAAAGTTCGGTGCGACAAGGGTGCCCGATGTCTATATCACTCTTTGCAATAGCAATCGAGCCATTGCTTTTTCGCCTCAGCCACAACCTACAAGGATTCACTACACGCGGCCGTAGGATTGTCTGCAGAGCATATGCCGATGATGTTGCATTTATTGTCAAAGACAACGACGAGATAGAGAAAGCACTCGACATAATAAACAAATATGAACAAGTATCTGGTGCGAAAATGAATAGGAATAAGTCTGGCAGAATGAATATTGGAAGCGGATTAGGAGTTCCCATTCATGGGCCAATAAAGGAAATTGTCACCATGACATGTCTTGGAGTGGAGTACACAAGAAATATTCGGCAGACCATCGCAGTTAATTACAGAAGAATCCTCAACACCATCCGTGCCTGTATACGTCAGCACAATCTCCGTACTCTTGATGAGATACAAAGAGTGGCTCTCGTCAACATCTATTTGTCCTCTAAATTAAATTACGTGGCTCAAGCCCTGCCAATGCCGAGGGAAGTGGCGAACAGGATTTTGGCTGCTTTTGGCCATTTCGTCAGCCGCGGCCACATCTTCAAAGTCAAGTACCAAACATTGACTCTACCGACTGGGAATGGTGGGTTGAATCTCACAGACGTGTACAATAAAGCACAAGCATTGTACGTCTGTAAAACATATAAACTGTGGAAGCGGTCAGTCGACAGTGTCACCGCATTCTTGTTAAATGAAATAGCGCCGGTCAGCCAGGACGCCCCAATAGACGTTCACCACATCCCAAATGAACTTTACCACCTAAAACATTTCTTCGTAGAGTATAGCTACATTGGACTGGGAACACCCGAGAAAGATGTCATCAAAGTCAAGAAAATATACCAAAACTTAATGAACTTTCAGACCAAGAACATCATAGAACAAAAATACGTCGGTCACTCTTGGCATGATATCTGGAGGAACATACATCACCCATATTTACCAACAAAAGTGCGGTCATTGTGGTACTACTTTGTGAATAGGAAATTTCCAACGAACTCCAGACTGCATTCCATTCACCTGGCTGATTCCCCTTTGTGTACCATTTGCAACCTGATTGATACAGATGAACATCAATTTGTCTGTGGAAATGCGAATAATATATGGTTGTCAATCAGAAAAAAATTAGCAACTATGCAGAGAAAACCGCCGTATTTGATAACGCCAGCGTGCCTTTTATACCCGGAAGAGGAGTTATACCCCACCTGGAAGAAAAATGCCGTCAACTGGTTGAAGGGACACGCAGTATTTTACCTGCTGTCCAGTAAAGAAAGGAGCGAAGAAGAGTTTTGGACGTACATTTCCGACCAGCATCACAAGCTACTACGCATGAATAATTATTATGATACATACGCCAACTTCCTCAGAAGAACAGTCATGTGAACTCCATTTTCGATGATGCGATTCAGAACATGAAGAAACGAGAGACAATTTGATCTTTGAAAAACAAATACGATCAAGTGACGAACATCACTATCTGGTTTAGACTTGGATTTTTTTTTTTTTTTTTTTTACTAAAATGCCAAGGAACCTTTGTTTTATTACTTTTAAATGTCAGTTGAAAAATATGTACTACTGTAGAATGTTATGACTAATAAAAAAAATGGTAGAGCAAAAAAAAAAATGTGGCTAGGATACCTGGCTCTCACCCAGGAGGCTCGGGTTCGATACCCGGTTCCGGAAAAATTTTTTAAGCAACTGCTGCTACACATTTACGTAAACATTATTAAAACGAGAGTTCAAAGTCTTTCATAGTAGATACTGGCAAATTATAGCACAAATACAAACTTTCTACTCATATCGACTGCCGTAAGCACTGAACGTGAACATACTCAAGAATCTGACAAATCCCCGGTAATAATCCGCAAAGCGCCATACACTGCGCAAGCAGAACACTATCCGCTATCCATTGTTGCGAAAACAAGGGACAAAGCGTTGCAAAATCGACCAATTCGGTACGAAGAAAACCATCCGCAATCAAGGTGGTATTTTCAAACTATCAATGGTGTTCAGTCGGCTCTCAGCCGTGGCAGCGTGCGGACGGCCCCGCGCGCTGGCCAGTGCTCCGCTGCAGGCGTTGTTTACTTCCGCGTCGTAGCTTTCAGGCTTGCGTCCGTCCACCGTGAACAACATGTCGAGCGCTTACCGCCGTGCGACCCTTAAAGTTTCCTTCCCAGCTGAACATGCGCGACCTCGTGCACATGAAGTTGAAACGTTCATACGTGAAGAAGTTCGTTTAGATCCTAACCACGTTATCGGAATCCATTTTTCGATCACTAGTAGTGTCGTTCATATTAAAATGACAAACACCGAGGTGTGTGAAGATGTTATTCGCCGCCATGCCAATGGACTTAAGTTCAAATACTCTGATGGTCACGTCGGAGCTGTAACACTTGAACTCGCAGAGTACGGTCAACGCACGATTAGGGTGTTTGAACTACCTTTTGAAGTGCCGAAGGACGAAGTTATCTCTGCGTTACAACCATACGGTAACGTCATCGGTTACGTAGAGGAAAAATGGCAAACCTTCACGACCTACCATGTCCTTAATGGTGTGCGTCAGGTCAAAATTGAACTGAAAAAACATATTCCATCATACCTGACCATTGGCGGGGTGCGAGCCATTGTCATGTACGACGGCCAACCCCGAACATGTGCGGGTTGTGGACAAGAAGGCCACGTCAGATCCGCCTGCATGCGACGCCGCCTGATCCAGACGCCGGTCGGCGAGGAAGCGTCCCCAGCGGTGATGACTCAGATCCCTGTCACATACGCCAAGGTTGCCCAGGAAGGTAGCACGTCTACACAGAGTCTTCCTGCTCCGTTGACGTCGTCTGATCAGGTAGATGCAACCGCTCCTGAAATTCCTTCTGAGGTGCCCCAGACGCCAGATCCTAACCTGCCGAATCATCGCAGCACTGTGACTGAAAATGCTACTGAGATGGACGTTGATCCGGGAGTGGTACCTACTTCTGCTTTCCTTCAGACTGGTCCGGAGTCAGACGAAAGCCACCCGCAATCGGACTATGAACGACTTGTTCGAAAACAAGGGTCGACACGAAAGAGAAAGAAACGTAGCCGTACACCCCCTGATGAATCCATTCTACGGATGGATACCGGGGATGCAGACCCGAAGATGGACGACAAACCGATCTTTGATGACCGAAAGGCTGATGCGAAAGACCCGCCACAGGCGACCACTGGCAACGAACACCCCTCCTTACTGACGCCGTCGCCCCCACAGGTCGACGTTGAAGAGAGCCTATCCGATGAGACGAAAACTACGTCTCCTCTCCACGTGGATGACGTGCACAGCCGATGCCCTACCGCAGCATCAGTCTCCTGGGCGGACGACGTGGAGATCGAAGGGACTGGGGTGGATGCTGCTGATGATGGGGCACCCCCATCGGTTGCGCCCGCGCCCGCAAACTCTCCACAATAGCAGCCTCTTCAGCGGACCGGCGAGATCGACGACCTCTCGCTCCTGAAGAAGAAGCCCCGCCTGTGCCTGTGGGACTCCAACACCAGCATTATAGTGTCGCAACGATTAACCTCGCGACCATTCGTGCGCCCCACAAACTAGCGCTGCTCCGCGATATGATTTACGATGCGGACATAGATATTGCGCTTTTTCAGGAAGTGCATGTCGCCGATTTTTCACCACCACATGGCTTCACGGTGCATCTTTCTCCCGCTTCGGACACCGGTAGTGGTGTTGCCATCATCTTACGCGAAGGTCTTCCTGCCGAAGATGTCCTATACCTCCCCAGCGGCAGAGGTATGGCCCTTACTCTCTTTGGTGTACGCATCATCAATATTTATGCGCCGTCGGGCTCCAGCTACCGTCGTGAACGCAATGCCTTCTTCGCGAATGAAGTCACACCCCTTTTTATGGGACCACACGATGACTGGATCATGGGTGGAGATTTCAACTGCACCCAGCGACCTCAGGATCAATTGCCGCGTCACTCACCATGCGCAGCTCTGGAAACAGTCGTCACGCGGCTACAATTTGTCGATACGTGGAGACATGTTCACGATGATCTTTTGGGCTTTACGTACCACACTGCGCACTCCTCTAGCCGACTGGATCGCATCTACATCTCGCGATCCCTAATTCAACACACTCGACAGGCTGAAATCTGGCCTGTTGCTTTCTCAGACCATGAGGCTTACTTCTGTGATGTTGTTCTCACAAGACAGGCAGTATGGCACGGACGTGGTTTATGGAAACTGAACACGGCACTTCTTAATTCACCTGACTGTCGACTTCTAATAGAAGACACTTGGATCACATGTAATAGACGCCGACCCACGTATCCGTCTACCATATCCTGGTGGATCCAGTGTGCAAAACCTGCTCTTCGAAAAACTTTAATCCGGTATGGCAAAGATGTTGTCGCCTGGAGGAAGAGCACTATGGACTTTTACTACAGGATCCTACGAGAATGCTCCACGATGCCAGCCTCCCCTGAGCGCCATACAAGGATGAACCAAGCTACGGCCCAAATCTCCAATCTCATGCGACGGCATTTGGAAGGGGCGATAGTACGATCTCGTACTGCTGATCGCATGCCTCATGAACATCCGTCGATGTACCATATCATCCAAGAACGACAAAATCGACGCCGAAAATTGATTCACGTCCTAACGGATCAAGAAGGGCGTCGCTACGTAACCCAATCTGCAATAGGGAATGTGCTTCACGCCCACTACCGGCAGCTCTACGCCGCAGTTCCACATTCCCCAGAGTTGATCGAGGAAGTCTCACAGCTCAACTTCGGTGGTATCCCAGGAGATGCGGCGATTGACTTGATGTCGGAGGTGACTGATCAGGAAGTCCGCGATGCGATCCGGGCAGGAACCATCAATCGCTCCCCGGGCCCCGACGGTCTTCCCCTCGAATTTTATCGCACCTTCCGTGATTTGTTAGAGTCCACCTTCACCTCCATCTGTCGGGAACTGATGTCTCCGGAAGTACCTGTGCCGGACGCTTTCATGGAAGGAATTATTATTCCTGTACATAAACCGCACGGTGGCAACAATATCAGTGATTATCGGCCCCTCACCCTCCTTAACAGTGATATGAAAATCTTCACTCGCCTTTTGGCAGCACGACTTAAAAACGTTGCCCGCTATGTTGTGTCGCCAGACCAAGCATCTTTGGGAGGCGACAACAATAATCGCACGGCTTTATGCCGCTACAGGGATATGATCGCCGTTACCCAGGCACAACGCCTCTCTGGGGCACTTGCGTCTTTGGACTTTAGTCAAGCTTTTGATAGGGTTGACCATTCGTTCCTTACGGCAGTTCTCCACCATATGGGTTTCCCGGTCGCCGTTATCACGGTAGTGATGCGCCTTCTGCGGGGTGCCTCATCCAGGATTCTGTACAATGGCAGACTCACTGCACCGATAATAATAGGTCGATCCGTACGTCAAGGTTGCCCTCTATCAGCAATTTTGTACGCCTTTTCCTTGGAATCCTTGCTATGTGGACTAAGACAACGTTTGGTAGGGTTGTCCATAGATCGCTACCGATTCTGTTGCACGGCCTATGCTGACGATGTCGTCATCTGTTTACGTAATGCCGACGAAGTTCGAGCTGTTTTGACGTGGGTAGCGACTTATGGTGAGGCGTCGGGTAGCTCTTTAAACGTACGTAAGTCACAAGTTATGTTCATTGGCACGGGACGTCCCGTGGAGTGCGTTACACCTCTCACCATCGTTGATACCATTCGTTGTTTGGGAATAGATTTTTCATCTGATCTCCGGCGTTCAGCCACCATCAACTGCCGACGCCTCCTTTTAATGATCAGAGCAGGTCTTATGGACCATCGCCTTCGATCCCTAGATATTCTCCAACGAGCTCGGTATGTCAATACATATATCGCATCCCGAGTTCCCCATGTAGCGCAAGTTCTACCTTTCCCGCTTACTGTGGCACGTCGCATGTTGGCAGCGATGGCATCTTTCGTCAGCTCTGGGATGTTGTTCAAAATTGGCTATGCGACCCTTACTCTTCCTCGTGAACGAGGTGGGATAGGTCTGTTTCACGTGCCGGATAGAGCTCGCGCCCTATTTGTCAGCTCACAGATGGCGGCATGGACACGTTGCCCAACGAGCCTCACTGGTCTCCTCCTGTCGGCATACTCGCCGGTCTCACTGTCAGCCCCAGTGATCATCTCGGATGTTCCGGCCCAGTTCCATTATATACGATACTTCTTTCTGGAACTCAGTTATCTACGCCTCACCTTACCAAGACAGCTTTTACTCAAGACAAAGGCAGTATACAATGTCCTCCAATTAGGTCGTCCACCTAACCCGATTGAACAAAAGTTCCCCCAGGTTGACTGGCGTCATGTATGGCGCGCGCTGTTCGCCTGTTACCTTGACACGAATGTTCAATCTGTCTGGTACATAACTGTCAATGGTAAGCAAATCAACCAATTTCGCCTTCATCGTATCCACCTCGCCCAATCACCTCTATGCTCCACGTGTGGAGTGCCAGACAATGATGAACATCGGTTTGTTTGCGGACCGACGGCGGAGGTTTGGCACTTGGTTCGACGTATTGTGGCTTTTCTAACGCGGGACATTCCGGATCGGATTACTCCCCTTACGTTATTATTTCCGGAACGTGACTATTTTCCTCGGACAAAGACCAATGCTGTGAATTGGATTCGCGGACATGCCATTCACTACTTATTTGGACAAACTGTAGACTCTGCACTCGATTTTTGGACATACCTCAATGACCGTCATTATGTCGTTGTCCGTCACCCAAAATACAGACAATTTTTCTCGAACTTCCTTGGGAGTGCTTTCCACGAGCCGCCTCGCAGCTGGAATGTGTTAAGCCAAGAGAGAAGAAGGTTTCCTGTTTGAACCAAAGAACATTTCTGAACAATTGAACGGAACACATCAATTTCGAGAAGACGTGACTCAACATATTACCAGCGGGGCGCAGAAGGCCTCTGATCAATTACACACAAAAAAACAAAAAAAAAAAAAAAAAAAAAATATATATATAAAACAAAAAAAAATTAAAATAAAATTCATAAAAAGGAAGATTTTGTTTTGTTTTTCAGGATAGCCCTAACCTTGATTTCCCATATTTCCCCTGGTATATAGGCAGCTCTCTGGGGTAGGTTTAGTCAGGAGCCAACGCCTGAAGTGGCCCAGATTTTTTTTTTTTTTTTTGTTATAGGATGAAAAGTGGCGGTGGCACTTGTTTTTTTGTTCCATTTAAAAAGAAAAAAATGAAAAAAAGAAAAAAGAAAAAAAATAATTAAAAAATAAATAAATAAATAAAAAAAATAAAAATAAAAAACAAAAAAAGTGAAAAAAAATAAAAAAAACAAAAAAAAGTGGCTAGGATACCTGGCTCTCACCCAGGAGGCTCGGGTTCGATTCCCGGTTCCGGAAAATTTTTTTAAGCAACTGCTGCTACACATTTACGTAAACATTATTAAAACGAGAGTTCAAAGTCTTTCATAGTAGATACTGGCAAATTATAGCACAAATACAAACTTTCTACTCATATCGACTGCCGTAAGCACTGAACGTGAACATACTCAAGAATCTGACAAATCCCCGGTAATAATCCGCAAAACGCCATACACTGCGCAAGCAGAACACTATCCGCTATCCATTGTTGCGAAAACAAGGGACAGAGCGTTGCAAAATCGACCAATTCGGTACGAAGAAAACCATCCGCAATCAAGGTGGTATTTTCAAACTATCAATGGTGCAGTGGAGAATAAAATAAAAGAACCCACGTGCTCTTTAAAAGCCCAAACTTATATTATAATAATATTAATAATAATAATAATAATGACATCTTGCGTTGTCGGGTGTTCTGCCGGATATCAGCGTCGTACTTGTATGATATTTCGGTGGTGTAACTCGTTACCTTCATCAGGTGCGACCTCAGACTCAGATGTCATTAGATCGCCGGGAAAAATGGTTCAAATGGCTCTGAACACTATGGGACTTAACATCTATGGTTATCAGTCCCCTAGAACGTAGAACTACTTAAACCTAACTAACCTAAGGACATCACAGAACACCCAGTCATCACGAGGCAGAGAAAATCCCGGGAACCCGGGCGCGGGAAGCGAGAACGCTACCGCACGACCACTAGCTGCAGACTCGCCGGGAAAGCCTGAAGAATTACAATAACAATAATAATAATAATAATAGTGATGATGATAATCATAATAAGGAAATCACCATACGAGAGGAAAATGTTGTCAACAGCAAAAATCGATAATTTACCACCAACTAATTGGAGACTAACGGAAGTATAAGCTCAAATGTCCGCCATTAACGAAAAATGTAATCGTACAACAGCGCATCGTTTCGTGTGCACACAAATCAGTGGCATATGAAGCACCCGCTAAACAGACTTAACATCAGCCAGCAGAGACCATCTTGAGATGCAGTGCAATCGCTATCTTCAGTGTCCATTATTTGTTTCTATAATATCTTCGACGGTGTAGTGGGGTACTTGTATCACATCTTATAAAAGTTAGAGGGTGGTCCTAAGTTTATAAAAGATTTGGCAAAGAACTTCGACATAGTAATACGGGCATCACATAAGAAAATTTAAGTTCTCAACAGGGCTAGCAACACTGTCGATACCCAGCACAGAAGTTAACGTAATTTTTAGTTAATTAATAATTAATTTGTAATTTCTAAGCGACAGCCCAACATGTTGGAATATCTAAAGGACCGAAGCAAAGAGCACGGCAAGCCAAAGCAAACGAAGGAAAATCAGTGTTAAAACTAATATCGACGAGGTGGTCATCAGAGACAGAGTGAAGAGCAAGTTCTTATCTGTTCTTTTCAGACTAACAATCGCAGCATTCGGCTTAAGTGATTTCGAGAAATTACAGAAATTTAAATCACGCTGGTCGGCTGACGATCTGAATCCCGCAACTCTTGAGTACGAGTTCAAATTGTATATTTCCCCTTGTGTAAGCCACTCGAGTGTCTAAGACATGCCATAATTTTGTATCCCGAAATTACAAGAAAAAAAATTACGTTACATTGCAGACTGCTAGCCTTATTTACGTCACACAAATCCTAATCCCTGTCAGATGTCCCATCTGTTATCTTGTACTTGTCTTGTGCCTGGCTATGAATTACCGTTTTCACATATTGCCTCATTATCAGTTGTGTCTACAGCATTTGAAATACCACACTTTCTCTGCGGCTTCACAATGACGTCAACCTTCATATTAACCCAGGGTCTTTTTATGCGGGTTCAAAATTATGCTATAGTTACTTTTCCTAGTTAATCTAATGTCGAACTGTTTCCAGGAGACTTCCTCCACTGGTTTAACTCGGCTCTGAGGGGGATGTTAGTGTTTACATGAAGTGATTGGACTTCACTTGTCAAACTCCGTGTATGGCGTCTAGTTTTGCTTTGCGCTCTGTAGCAAATCCTGCTTTCCCTCGCATTTTTTACATTTGTCTTAAACTGACCTCGCACCATTAATGAAGATTGTGTAAGAGTTCTCCTGCTTCAAACTTTTTCAAACCAAATACTCACCGATCTAGATGATCCATTCTTTGTTGCAAACGTTTACTAACCGGAGCAAGTTGCAGTCCCTGACTATGTGAATTTTAATGTGCATTTGCCTTCGGAGCTACAGTTCTCGCCGCGTTCTCATCAACAATTCTGTAAGATGAGAAATCAAACATGAGGGGGACTTGGTGCACGTTTGCAATTTGGCTCAGCTTCAACTGGTGTCTGTTCCGACGCTGTCTTAGGAAACGGCAAGACTTAGAGAGGAGCTTCTGCTCAACGCTGTCATGCAGCTTTTTGGACAAGCCTGACACGCATGACGAAGCTGAAGCACCAATACTTCTCGTCACACCAGGAATCCAGCTCCCACGCGTACAGCAGCTTCAAACGCCCAATTACTTTCGAGTTAATGTGTTACGTATTTGTATTTTAGCAACTAAGCGAGAAAAAGCTTGGGAAAGGTTTGAAATTGTGCTTCAAGTTAGTTGGATGTCGCTAAGTGCTCTCATTTCCAAACACTGTACGAGCGTAATCTGGGTAATTCGTGCTCTGTTTTAAGCGAAAGCTAGTTCTCCACGCATGTCAATGTCTACGACGTCGTATCTACTGAACTATGTGTCATATAACGATATAATTTTGCAGGTGTGTTCAGTGACATATGTAGATACTGTCTGCACAGTGTGTTGCGAATAGAATACGTAGTAGAGAAGTAGTGAATTAAAACGTCATACCTGACTCTTAAGTTTGACTGCATCAACAGTGGAAATGTACTAAGTGATAAATCATTTTCCTTTCATTGTTTTGTGTGTGTGTGTGTGTGTGTGTGTGTGTGTGTGTTTGAGGGGGGGAGGGGGGTGTCAGCGACAAAAAGTTCCAAAAGGATTGAAATTGCGTGGCATCTTCGTTGGAACTTGCTAAGCACTCTCATTTTCAAATGATGGACGAATTAAGTCCTGGTATTTGCGTGCCATCAGTTACGCTACCTCAGGACAAACATACAGTTTCTATCTATAACATTTGTCTCATTTTGTTAAAATTTCATCATAAAATTGTACCAATTAATGAGTACATTATGACAGCATTTTTTAATTCGGTCGATAATTACGCGAAATATTGAAAATCGAATTTTTGTTGCCCCTAAGCTGTAAATGGTATGGCGTACCGGTCTCCCGGGATATCGTTTTCGGTTTAATAGGCTCCAAAAACCTAGGCGCGAAAATACTTTTTTTTTTCATGAGGTCGTATCTCGGGTTCTATTGGTTACAGAGACAAGGGGTCAAGTGATAGCCCTTGGCACAGCGATCATTTTTATTTCTATCGAAAGAACGGGCTTACTGCAGCTAACCTACAGTGAAAGGTCAAAATTTAAACATTACCCGCTTCCAACAGCCCAAGTAAATTGAGCAAATCTGTTCTGTTGCATTTGGTGTGGTGCAGGGTCAGTCTTAGGCGGCTTATAAAAGTACGATTTGTCCACGGGCGGTTCCGGAGAACACCCAGAAAAAGCATGACTTTGCGATACGAAACGTACCAATTGTGGGGATGGCCATTACTATAATTTCTATTCGTGACAAATCGCCGAAATTTTTACCATATTTTCTTAAAATAACATTCTCGCGGGACTTTGAAACTTTTCCGACAATATTATACGTTATCGAGATATAGAGGTTCAAAGTTACCGTACTCATGCACGTAAAATACGCATGTAATACCTGGTCCGAAGAGTAAATATAGTTGTAAGTGACGTAGTGAACACATGGCAACGGTTCTACGGTCATCGCAGTTATTTACCGAACTGCATATCAGTCAGCATTTGCTCACCAATAACTCATTACGACGCGCTGCCTCTGTATAATGGAAATTTCATTACTACACAAATCTACCCAAAGTGATACTGCAGTAACGAAAGAAAGGGCTAAAGAGGATCACAACATATCTGTAAATACCTTAAAATGACGGCTAAAACTTATGTAAAACTGGAAATGCTGCGAATTCAGTAACATAGTTCTAATAACATTTTAATTCTTTTAAGATAGAACTCAGAAACCGGATGAAATGGGATCGATGAGCGAAGTATCCTGAAAAAATTTAATGCAAACGATTTCGTGTTACCTTATGATTAATGATTTGTCTTTTATGTATGTCAAAGTATATAAATGTGTCGAAGTATATAAATAAACTATCAAAAATTTACTGACTTTTAGAATTTGTTTTATACATGCAGCACTCCCGGCTGTAGCAGGAAGAGAAGGGCTCCTGTTGGAGCAGAAAACGGCGAATACGTTTCTCTTTAAAAGAGTCTGACACAAAAGTGGGGAACTAGCTGCCTCAGTAGTCATCCCGACTGCCTCGCCAATAATTTTGGCATTCGAACATATTCACCCTCTTTGTGCTGAAAGAGAGTAGCAGAGAGAAAGTGACGGTGGTAAAGAGAGGCGACAGTGCCAGTGGGAGAGAAAGAGGGAGAAGACACAGATGGGCGAGAGAGAAAGTGCCTGTGAAAGAGAGATGGATAAAGACAATAGCAGCGGGAGCCAAAGATTGAGGGGATAGTAATGATCACTGAGAGACAGTGGCAGTAAAAGAGCAGGAGAGGTGGATGCACGTAGAAGCTGTGTAGGCAAAAGAGAGAGGAGACAGTGGAAATGAAAAATCCATATGAGTGGAGACAATACATAGGCACACTCCCACACAAACATTTTAAACATGCTGTTATGGGGGAAAACATATTTTGGACCCCCAGAATTTTTAAGCTGCCGAGGTATGGTGGAGACAGTGAAAGTGGGAAATAAAGACAAAAGGAGACTGTGTAAGGGAGAATGGAGACAGAAGCATTGGGACACACTGGTAACCAATGGGAGAATGACGTAGTGCGAGAGATACATATAGAGGCGGCAGTGAGAGGGAGATGCTGGGTATGAGGGTTTAATACAAAGTGAGACTGGTTAAAAGTATTTAAACTATTACGTCTAAAAAAGAAGCGCGAATAATTTCACATGCCAAATTTTTTATAGGGGAGGCGGAATTAGAATTGTGGCAGCTGTTTCCCCATTTCTCTGTAAGTTTTTTTTTTAAGAGAAACATATTCGCCTGTTTTTCCCCTCTGACACGAGCATTTTTTCGGTGGTTAGTAATATGGACTGTGATCACATATCGAACCATCTCCTGTGTTGACAGGAACAACAACTGTTTTACCTTTTATTTTTTACGCATCCATAATGACTTTTAATAGCACGCCACAGACAGTGAAGGATACATAGTTTGCGAATAAAAGTACGCCAACCGCCTGAATTTCGGTTATTTATTCCGTATATGTATTTCGGTACGAAAACTCCATCTTCAGGATTTCTAAGTTTTATTTGAGGTTTTCCCTCATGGCCTGGAGAAGCAGTCGCACCCGAGGGAGCTTATGGTGCTGTAGAAACGGGGGCGACGATTGAGCGCTCATGAAACAATACTACGGCGCCATAAAATCTCTATCCCCAAACGGCCAATCAGGTTCAAGGTGCGCAGTCCCAGTTGCACGTTGCCTATTTAACGGCTTCCAGGGGCAATAGAAATTTGATTTTCAGTATTTCTAAAATGCTGTGATGTCATACTCATTAAAAGGTATAATCTTATGCTAAATGTTCAACACGACAAGTATTACCCTTAGAAGCTGTGTAAACATTTTCAGGCAGCGTAACTCATGGCGCGCAAATTATCCAGAATATAATAAATGAAAAGCACCAGTTTGCTTTTGTTTTACAATATTACTTTTATTGTTAATCGGTTTTCGTCTTACAAGGCCGTCTTCAGAAATTTACTGAGTATTATCACCAAAGAAGTTACAATGTTTGCAAACATCACTGGAAGAGAAGTAACACGTCTAGAATATATCCAGAATACATTTATCTCTCATCTGAAAATGAAAGCACTTAGAGACTTCCAAAAAACTTGACACACAATTTCAAACCTTGTCTAACTTTTTCTCGCTGACCACCCCCCCTCCCCAAAATGATGAAAGAAAAAAACGTTTATCGCTTTACTACATTTTCGTCGTTCATCCTGTAAAACTTCAGCATAAGGCATGAAGTTTTAATTTATTACTTGTTCAGTACTACTACTATTCGCAACACGTTTTGTAGACAGTTTCTTCGTACACCACTGAGGTACGCCGGCCGCGGTGGCTGTGCGGTTCTGGCGCTGCAGTCCGGAACCGCGGGGCTGCTACGGTCGCAGGTTCGAATCCTGCCTCGGGCATGGGTGTGAGTGATGTCCTTAGGTTAGTTAGGTTTAAGTAGTTCTAAGTTCTAGGGGACTTATGACCTAAGATGTTGAGTCCCATAGTGCTCAGAGCCATTTGAACCACTGAGGTACCTGTAAAATTATGTCACTGTACGACACATAGTTCAGGAAATATGAGTTTATAAACACTGAAATGTGTAAAACACTAGCTTTTGCTTAAAACAGATCTCAAATTACCCAGACTATACTTAACAACTTTCAACGTAACTTCAAATCCTCTCTGACCTTTTTGTCCTTACATTATTAAGGTCAAGTATTTGACACATTAACTCGTTTGGACAGTAATCAGACGATCGAAACCGTTTGATTCTTTCTGGGTGGTGGGTTTACTGGTACCTGCATATTGTGGATAATCTGGTTCACTGTCAGCCCAAGGTGAAATTCCTCTCTGTTAGGCGAAACACCCTCAGACTTCAAGAATAAAATAATAATTCCAATTCTAAAGAAAGCAGTTGCTGATAGGTGTGAAAATTATCGAACTACAAGTTTAATCGGTCATGACTCTAAAATACTAATGCAAATTCTTACGGAATCTCGAATGTAGTCATGTATGGAGGTGAAACGTGGATGACAAACGAAGAAAAAATAGTAGCTTTTGAAGTGTGGTGCTACAGAAGAATGCTGGAGATTAGATGGGTAGATCATATAACCAATGAGAAGATACTAAATAGGATTGGGAGGAAAAGAAATTTGCGGTATAACTTGAATAACAGAAGGGATCGGCTGAATGGACACATTCTGTGACATCAAGGGATCACCAATTTAGTACTGCAGGGATGTGTAGAGAGTAAAAATTGTAGTGCGAGATCAACGGATGAACACAGTAAGCAGGTTCAAAAGGATGTAGCTTCCATTACTTATTGAGAGATGAACAGTCTTGCAGAGGATCGAGAAGCGTGGAGAGCTGCATTAAACCAGTCTTCGAAATGGACATTATAAAAACAACAACAATAACTAATGAAAGACTAGCAAAGTAGAGCTTCAAAACTCCACCATCTGCGAGCAATGCAATCAACTGCACAGCACAGAACACTGTTTTCTGTTCAAAGAGACTCGTGATGTTATGTCCTATCCCTAGTAAACGATCACTCATATGAACGAAACCAGACTGGATTACAACACATTCACCTTGCTCAGCGTCTCTAACATGAAACCACTTCCGCGGCTGAAACAACCGGCAGCTTAATGGTTACTTGCCGTGACGGCCCACGCGATCACGAGCAAAAGACAGATGCACAAATCACAATAATTTACGGACTTGTAGCACAAACGTACGAAAGAAATCCAGATTAGGAAATACTAGCGCCATTTCCAGAAATATATGCAGATAGCACTGGATGCTGTTCCCAAAAATATCTTACCTTCCGATTAACACCCCCGCCCCTCCCCCCAATCCGTCCGTCCACTACACTGTCGCACTAGCCCGAAAATGGTAACGTGTGCAGTGCAGTGTGCAAAAAGTATCCAAAAGTGAGCAGAAAGCATGTAGACAGTCTGGTTATTAAAATAAAGTTCCACATCTTTTTTGTATGTTAAGTATGGGTAATTATCGCTTCTCGTACATCTGAAGCCGAAGGACAAGACTTTCCATTACGTGTAAAACATATACGTACTTACAAAGAGATAGTTTCCGTAATGAAAGCAATCACCTTACTTTTCAAGTACGTCCTCTTTCGATGTTGACTTACGCCAAGACAATTAAGCCTTTAAGTTTTAACTAAAATGTTTGTGTTTGTATTTCAAGACGCACCTTGAAAAAAAGTCTCTAGTAAGTAAATATTGTAAGGCAAGAAGTTCACGTCTCAAAATAAGTATATTAGCACGATTTGCCACCACTTGTGGTAACAAACAGCATATTTTCATTTAAATGGTACAAATGCGAAGTTTAATACTCGTAGATTTATGTTAATGACATTAACAAGAAAATCGTGCCTATCAATACTCGTATACAAAAGTGTGTATACAAACGAAGCTGACAAACGTAAAACCACGATCAGACATACGCTGTACAATAAGACAGCAAGAAATAGTTGAATCCATGTTTTGTGTGCAACGTTAGAACGTACTACTCTGTTTTGGGATAAAAAAAGTTTCGTTAGGCGGTATTGGAGTACGTTTAGCATGTTGATTATTACTAACACACGGTTCTTTAACATAAAATTTCACTCATGGTTCAGCAACACTACTGTCATTGTAAAGTGGACTGCATACCTTACGCTTACGAAAGACACGTTTCACATCATACAATTGATCGTACAAATGATCCTTCGAATATGAAAGCATCTACCAGGTGGATGACGCAGAACCCGTCTTAGAGTCGATAAATACGCAGAAATTCTCAAAAAAATGGCTCTGAGCACTATTGGTCTCAACTGCTGTGGTCATCGGTCCCCTAGAACTTAGAACTACTTAAACCTAACTAACCTAAGGACATCACACACACCCATGTCCGAGGCAGGATTCGAACCTGCGACCGTAGCAGCAGCGCGGCTCCGGACTGGAGCGCCTAGAACCGCACGGGCGCCCCGGCCGGCACAGAAATTCTCAAAAATACAGTATATTCTTACATACCGACCCCACAAACACCGGGAGCACGGAAAGATCAGAAAAAGAGAGACGTCAATGATCAATCAGAATCGAACTATGGGTATGCGCCTGCCAATGGGCGAGGCACTAATTAAAGCGAAAGGCTGAAATGGAACGCCTCGGTAACACTTGGGAAGAAGTGATAGCGACCGAACCTCAACTGGCAGAGGTGAGCGACGCGTCGGCGAGTGGCTCTTACACCAGCTGCTGAGGCTGGCGACTGGTGGATTCTG
Source organism: Schistocerca americana (assembly GCF_021461395.2). Classification (NCBI taxonomy): domain Eukaryota; kingdom Metazoa; phylum Arthropoda; class Insecta; order Orthoptera; family Acrididae; genus Schistocerca; species Schistocerca americana. The sequence goes on from NC_060127.1 coordinate 204,658,393, forward strand.
CATCTCGCTCGCTGCTGGTCGTTCGGATATTTTCGTAAGTGCAACGTGGCTTCCACGAATTCATGGGGGCAAACTGGCAATCTCCGGTAACCTAATCACAGCCATAATTTGCTAGTCAGTTCTTAGGAAGAGAAAGTAGCCATCAAAGGAATCATTGAAATCAAGTATACAACCTACGTCTACAAAACCCGAGAATTTGAGTCCGGTTGATCATACGATCATGTGTCCTAAACAAGTCAGAGTCGGTCTGCCAGAAAGTCCCACAGGGAGGAAGGGAATATTTTTTCTGTCAGCAATAAACTCGGTGCCGGAAAATCTTGTTCTGCAAAGACACTAAAGCTTTATAAGCTTTTCAGAATCCCAAAAATTCACCACCAAAAGTTATCATCGAAGGCATATAAAGGAAATCGATACTTCAGAGTCACTATAGCACGAGAAGACTAGCAAGTTACTGTGAACGGAAGGTAAACTACCAGAAACCTCTGAAATAAGACGGTTGGAACTTAAATAGCGGCAACTATGATTCACAACTGATACAAAAGAGTTACATGTGTGCACCTGTTACTGTCCTTCAAAGTAGTCACCAGAGTTGTGTAGAACCCGTTGCCAGCGATGTGGAAGGCGTAGTATACCGTTCACTCAACTTTTCTACTTCTGACATGATAGTAAGGACCTCACAAAAATTCTCCTATGCTGATGACGAGGCAGCAGTCATCTAAACAAACCATCTAGATAAAAGACAAAACACTCAGCAGATCTGAAACAGCTGCATGAATAATATCAGAAGAGGAGACTGTGTTTAAATCCATCCAAAACAGATAGCGGCTTATTCCGCTTTAGTAAACATGTCACACACAAATTTTTCAATTTTTTATTTTACATAAACCAATACATCATAACAATTATCCAAAATACCTTACTTCACAGGTAACCATTCCCCAACACATAAAACACAGTCCTCGGTAGTATAGTGGTTAATATCCCCGAACACGTGAGGCAATACTAACCTTACGACTTATCTTAGAAGAAAGATTAAGGAAAGGCAAACCTACGTTTCTAGCATTTGTAGACTTAGAGAAAGCTTTTGACAATGTTAACTGGAATACTCTCTTTCAAATTCTAAAGGCGGCAGGGGTAAAATACAGGGAGCGAAAGGCTATTTACAATTTGTACAAAAACCAGATGGCAGTTATAAGAGTCGAGGGACACGAAAGGGAAGCAGTGGTTGGGAAAGGAGTGAGACAGGGTTGTAGCCTGTCCCCGATGTAATTCAATCTGTATATTGAGCAAGCAGTAAAGGAAACAAAAGAAAAATTCGGAGTAGGTATTAAAATTCATGGAGAAGAAATAAAAACTTTGAGGTTTGCCGATGACATTGTAATTCTGTCAGAGACAGCAAAGGACTTGGAAGAGCAGTTGAACGGAATGAACAGTGTCTTGAAAGGAGGATATAAGATGAACATCAACAAAAGCAAAACAAGGATAATGGAATGTAGTCAAATTAAATCGGGTGATGCTGAGGGAATTAGATTAGGAAATGAGACACTTAAAGTAGTAAAGGAGTTTTGCTATTTAGGTAGCAAAATAACTGATGATGGTCGAAGTAGAGAGGATATAAAATGTAGACTGGCAATGGCAAGGAAATCGTTTCTGAAGAAGAGAAATTTGTTAACATCGAGTATAGATTTAAGTGTCAGGAAGTCGTTTCTGAAAGTATTTGTATGGAGTGTAGCCATGTATGGAAGTGAAACATGGACGATAACTAGTTTGGACAAGAAGAGAATAGAAGCTTTCGAAATGTGGTGCTACAGAAGAATGCTGACGATAAGGTGGGTAGATCACGTAACTAATGAGGAGGTATTGAATAGGATTGGGGAGAAGAGAAGTATGGGGCACAACTTGACTAGAAGAAGGGACCAGTTGGTAGGACATGTTTTGAGGCGTCAAGGGATCACAAACTTAGCAGTGGAGGGCAGCGTGGAGGGTAAAAATCGTAGAGGGAGACCAAGAGATGAATACACTAAGCAGATTCAGAAGGATGTAGATTGCAGTAGGTACTGTGGGATGAAGAGGCTTGCACAGGATAGAGTAGCATGGAGAGCTGCATCAAACCAGTCTCAGGACTGAAGACCACAACAACAACATCCCCGACTGTCACGCGGGAGACGCAGGTTCCATTTTCGGCCGGGAAGAACTTTTTTTTCCGCACTAAATATATTTGAAGTTATCATGCACCTAAAATAAATAGTGCTGATTTACTGAACAGGAACACACATAATTGTAATAAATGATATGCGAATAACTCTCACGTACAAGGAAGAAAACTTCATCGAACTGACAACATTCCTATAAATATTGTTTTTTTCCATAGTAAACTCCTAATGAGAATGTAGATCACATATGTACTCAGAAATAAATTAAAATGCCAGTTAGTATAATTGAGTCCTACATTTTTAAACAGTATATTGAAACTAGACAGTAAATCTTCATCATACAATTACGAAGTACATAAATCAATGGAAGTAAGTACTACTTACAAGTTTTTGTTCCCGTGTGAGAATATTTTCTGCTAATTTTTTTCTGATTCATGGATCTATGGAGACCAATTTCGTGAGTAGGGTAGAAAAGAACAGCCCTGAGAATGTCGAAAAAAAGAATAGTTTCGAATGGGAAAATGCGCTTCTGGTGGGGTGATTTAACGCTGATTCACTTCAAATTAGTGTTCCCATTATATACAGAATTGCATTTTCGTGTGTTTGTGGTACGGAATATAACTTGCTGCAGACTTTGCTTTTATCGGTAAGACTGATAGGTAACGTGGGAAGTTCTATCCGGCTTTACGCGTTCTATACATTAAAGTCGCAATGCTAGAAAAACAGGCAAAGTGAAAAACGACCTGCAGACTCTCGACGCATGGTGCACGGCTTGGCGGTTGACCCTCAACATAAACAAACGAAACGTATTGCGCACAAACAGGCAGAATAACTCATTACTGTATGATTACAGGATTGCAGAACAATCGCTGGAAGCAATCACACCCATAAAATGTCTAGGAGTGTGTGTCAGGGCCAATTTGAAGTCTAACAAGCACCTGACACTGACCGTACATAAGCAGATATCAGACAGATTAACTCGAAGAATCCCCAGGAAGTGTACTCCACTTACAAAGGAAGTAACTTACAAAACTCTCGTTCAACCAATACTTGAATACTGCTCGTCAGTCTGTTATTCGTATCAGATATGACTGATAGAGAAAGTAGACAAATCCAAAGAAGAGCAGCGCGTTTCGTTACAGGCTCACTTAGTAAGTCCGAAAGCAGTTCGGAAAAGCTCAGCCAACTCCACTGGCAGAAGCTGCAAGTGAAGCCATATGCATCACGGTGTCCTTCACTGTTGAAGTTCCGACAGGGGACGTTCCTAGAAGATTCAACCAATACATTGCTTCCTCCTACGTATATCTCGCGAAAAGACCATTACAGATACAGCACACAAGGAGTTTTACCAGCAACCATTCATATCATGAAACATTCGACAGGAACAGGAAAAGGGTGAAACAGCAGTACACACAATGCACCCTCCGCCATCACCAGACAAAAAACGCGAGTTAATATTACACTGTCGTATTTTCGAGTCTCTAGCTCATCGGGACGTTAGGTTATTTTAATTTAATTGGAAAATTTGCACCACCTGACACACACACACACAAATCGAAGTACCCTCCGCCCCACATCAGAAAAGAAACATTTAATATTGCACTGCCATCTACTTATGAGCTATACTGAAAGTTTCAAGCCTCTAGCTCATGGGGAGATAATTTGAAATCAGTTGCAAAATTCGACCCAATCACACAAAAACTGACCAACTAAAAATGTTAAAAATAATTGTACCACTTATTACACTGAAAGTCACAATTTTAAAATAATTTGTATATCATCTGTATCACTTTTATAAAAACCCAGTAATTTAATCAAAATTGTTGTTGTGGTCTTTAGTACAGAGACTGGTTTGATGCAGCTCTCCATGCTACTCTATCCTGTGCAAGCTTCTTCATCTCCCAGTACCTACTGCAACCTACATCCTTCTGGATCTTCTTCGTGTATTCATCTCTTGATCTCCCTCTACGATTTTTTCCCTCCACGATGCCCTCCAATACTAAATTGGTGATCCCTTGATGCCTCAGAACATGTTCTACCAACCGATCCCTTCTTCTAATCAAGTTGTACCACAAAATTTCTCTTCTCTTCAATTCTAGTCAATACCTCCTCATTAGTTATGTGATCTACCCATCTGATCTTCAGCATTCTTCTGTAGCACCACATTTCGAAAGCTTCTATTCTCTTCTTGTCCTAACTAGTTATCGTCCATGTTTCACTTCCATACATGGCTACACTCCATACAAATACTTTCAGAAACGACTTCCTGACACTTAAATCTATACTCGATGTTAACAAATTTCTCTTCTTCAGAAACGATTTCCTTGCCATTGCCAGTCTACATTTTATATCCTCTCTACTTCGACCATCATCAGTTATTTTACTACCTAAATAGCAAAACTCCTTTACTACTTTAAGTGTCTCATTTCCTAATCTAATTCCCTCAGCATCGCCCGACTTAATTCGACTACAGTCCATTATCCTCGTTTTGCTTTTGTTGATGTTCATCTTATATCCTCCTTTCAAGACACTGTCCATTCCGTTCAACTGCTCTTCCAGGTCCTTTGCTGTCTCTGACAGAATTACAATGTCATCGGCGAACTTCAAAGTTTTTATTTCTTCTCCATGGATTTTGATACCTACTCCGAATGTTTCTTCTGTTTCCTTTACTGCTTGCTCAATATACAGATTGAATAACATCGGGGAGAGGCTACAACCCTGTCTCACTCACTTCCCAACCACTGCTTCCCTTTCATACCCCTCGACTCTTATAACTGCCATCTGGTTTCTGTACAAATTGTAAATAGCCTTTCGCTCCCTGTATTTTACCCCTGCCGCCTTTAGAATTTGACAGAGAGTATTCCAGTCAACATTGTCAAAAGCTTTCTCTAAGTCTACAAATGCTACAAACGTAGGTTTGCCTTTCCTTAATATATCTTCTAAGATAAGTCGTAGGGTCAATATTGCCTCTCTTGTTCCAACATTTCTAAGGAATCCAAGCTGATGTTCCCCGAGCCCGGCCTCTACCAGTTTTTCCATTCGTCTGTAAAGAATTCGCGTTAGTATTTTGCAGCCGTGACTTATTAAACTGAAAGTTCGGTAATTTTCACATCAGTCAAGAGGACATATAACAACTCTACCAATCAATGTCAAGCCGAATAACTGGTTGCATAAGGACCATAGGTGAGCCAATGTGTTACTAATTTGTTAAATTTGTGAAAATCGTTCCATAATCAAATCAATAAATCATCCTATTTTTCTGAAACTGTAATCATCTGTTTGTCTGTACATGTACATCACATCGACCGATTTCTGTCTCATTCCGATAATTCCTTCGTGGTGTGTCGGTTTTTATTTCTTAGAGTGTATTAGACTGGTTTAAAAGGAACCAAACAGATTTTTTGCGCCAGTCTTTTTACTGTGGATTAGACGTGGTTCCATCATTCCACGCCGGGTCTCCTTTAAGGTCTTTGTAGACATAAGTGAAGTGAAAGGGTCAGCCGATAGTTAAGCCATATCCAAAACATTTGGGTGTTACGCCTGATCGCAGCTTGACTTACAAGAGGCTGCGAGGCTGAAAGTGAGAATCAGGAATGCCATCCTTAGGGAGATCATCCGTAGTACATGCAACTTTCAGCCACAAAGAACAATGGCATTGTCAGTCTGCTACTCCGAGACCGAACTGTCATGGCTATCAAATTTCATTAACGTTACGTATGTACAAAAAACATGCAACAGCAAATGGGCCGGTGCATGAAACACGGGCATGCTAGCGACGCCACATCTATTTGAAAATCAATACTACCAAGGTTGGAAATTTACGGAAATCATGGAAGCACTAGGTGGGAAGGCGAACGAGAACGTAATAGCCACTGCTGTACTCCACATTAGGAACCATCAGAAGAATGAGGTGTGGCATGGTACCTGTCATAGTACAGAAGCAGTCAGAGATGGGAGGAGTTTAGCAGCGCTGCCTGGCATCACAGTTCTAAGTGCCACGCGGCTGTAAGCAGTCTGCAGGACGACTGGACACCAGTGACTTGGATAATTTTAGAGCAAATACTGGGTGTCTTCGCTATGTCTCAGGTAACAACGCCGTCTGCACTTGAGTCTATTAGTGAGCTGATGCGTGCTTCTGTTAAACAGTTAGAACGAGGCGCGCCATAGTACTCGCCTCTGGGAAACAGAGTGAAATATGGGGACCAGTCAAATCAAAACCGAGCCGTGGTGGGCCCGCGGAATGCTTCCATTCAAATGTAATCACCACACACGTTATGACATTCATAGCACTGGGGGACGAGACGATCAGTTCCTGTTTCGTAGAACGCAGTCGGCCGATGGCGAATCTACAACCGCACCCACTCTTGCGGTTTCCCGTCTGACTGAAACGTCTTTCTTCAGGTCGCCAATGGTGTGAGGATCACACGGTGACAGATCCGGGCAGCGCGGAGGATGTTGCTCTCTTTCTCAACCAAATCACTTCAAATGGTTCAAATGGCTCTGAGCACCATGGGACTCAACTGCTGAGGTCATTAGTCCCCTAGAACTTAGAACTAGTTAAACCTAACTAACCTAAGGACATCACAAACATCCATGCCCGAGGCAGGATTTATACCTGCGACCGTAGCGGTCTTGCGGTTCCAGACTGCAGCGCCTTTAACCGCACGGCCACTTTGGCCGGCACCAAATCACTGAAGCGTAGCCTTCGTCCGATTGGCTGTGTGGGGGCGGCCGTTATCGTGCAACAGGATCATTCCGTCCGACAGCATTCCGAAAGCCCGACAGTAAACGACAACAGTGGAAGCACCCCACGTCTCTCCAAAGCTGTTCATACAAGTTCCCGTAAGGTCCTGAGACCCTCTCCTTCGCCTGGGCCCTCTATTGGACGAATTCTTCGAGCGTGGAACGGCAATCAATGCTCAGCGCTATGAAGACACTTTGCAGGAATGCGACGTCCCAAAAAGGCTGTACGTCTCAAGGCAGCGAACTCACTGCGCGCAAATAACCATCCACTATTTGAGAATGAGAGCACTTTTTCATTTGCAACAAATTTCAGATATAATTTCAAACATTGTGACGCTTTTTCTCAATGCACCTCCCACAAAATGATAAAAGGAAAAAAGTTCATCGCTTACAACATTTTCGCTGTTCATGCAGGAAGACTGCTTCATCGGGCATGATCTTTTAATTTATTACTTCCTTACTACTAACTGTATTCGCATTACATTTTACAGAGACTACCCCACGGACATATACCATATCATATACAGGGTGAGTCACCTAACGTTACCGCTGGATATATTTCGCAAACCACATCAAATACTGACGAACCGATTCCACAGACCGAACGTGAGGAGAGGGGCTAGTGTAATTGTTTAATACAAACCATACAAAAATGCACGGAAGTATGTTTTTTAACACAAACTTACGTTTTTTTAAAAATGGAACCACGTTAGTGTTGTTAGCACATCTGAACATATAAACAAATACGTAATCAGTGCCGTTTGTTGCATTGTAAAATGTTAATTACATCCGGAGATATTGTAACCTAAAGTTGACGCTTGAAACCTCCCGACGATCAGTTGAGTGTTGTAACAAACACGGGCCACGGTCGGCGAGCAGCATCTGCAATGACACGTTTACGATGACGATCGTGTTTACGAGTGTAGCTGTAGTGCACTGTTGTGGTTTGGTCTAGCTGTCGCAGTGTCCGCATGTAGCGCCTGCTGCTGTTGTTATTCTGCATTCGTCTCCGCACGAAGACCAACTGTAGTACACCGTGTTATCAGACGTCTGTGATAGTGTAGTGTTGTAGGAACTGTGACCATGGTGTAGTCGAACTCTGAAAAGGCGGAGATGATACTCATCTATGGCGAGTGTCGACGAAATGCAGCTGAAGCCTGCAGGGTGTATGCAGAACGGTACCCGGACAGAGAGCATCCAACGTGCCGCACATTGCAAAACATCTACCGCCAACTGTATGCAACAGGTATGGTCGTAGCACACAAACGGATCCGTAACAGGCCCGTCACAGGAGAAGCGGGTGCAGTTGGTGTGTTAGCTGCTGTTGCCATGAACCCACACATGAGTACACGGGACATTGCGAGAGCCGGTGGACTGAGTCAAAGTAGTGTCATGCGCACACTGCATCGTCACCGCTTTCACCCGTTTCATGTATCGCTACATCAGCAGTTACATGGTGATGACTTTAATCATCGAGTGCAATTCTGTCAATGGGCATTAACAGAGAATGCGTTGCAGTTCTACCTGTTTACCGATGAAGCGGGTTTCACAAACCACGGGGCAGCGAATCTACAGAACATGCATTACTGGTCCGTGGACAATCCTCGCTGGCTCAGACAGGTAGAGCGACAGCGACCGTGGACTGTAAATGTATGGTGCCGAATCACTGGCGACCACCTCATTGGTCCTCACTTCATTGCAGGGGCCCAAACAGCTGCAACATACATCGCGTTTCTACAGAATGATCTGCCAACGTTGCTCGAAAATGTCCCACTGGAAACGCGTCGACGTATGTGGTATCAGCATGATGGTGCACCTGCACATTCCGCAATTAACACTAGGCTGACCCTTGACAGGATGTTCGACGGGCGTTTCATAGGACGTGGAGGACGCATAAATTGGCCAGCCCGTTTTCCTGATCTTACACCTCTGGACTTCTTTCTGTGGGGTACGTTAAAGGAGAATGTGTACCGTGATGTGCCTACAACCGCAGAAGATATGAAGCAACGTATTGTGGCAGCATGCGGCGACATTACACCAGATGTACTGCGGCGTGTACGACATTCATTACGCCAGAGATTGCAATTGTGTGCAGCAAATGATGGCTACCACATTGAACATCTATTGGTCTGACATGTCGGGACACACTCTATTCCACTCCGTAATTGAAAACGGAAACCACGTGTGTACGTGTATCTCACCACTCATGGTAATGTACATGTGCGTCAGTGAAAAAGACCAATAAAAAGGTGTTAGCATGTGGACGTAATGTGCTGTTCCAGTCTCTTCTGTACCTAAGGTCCATCACCGTTCCCTTTGGATCCCTACGTAATTCGGTGCTCTCCGATACACACGATCGAACAGCGGAGGAGTGGTACTCAAGCGTCAACTTTAGGTTACATTATCTCCGGATGTAATTAACATTTTACAATGCAACAAACGGCACTGATTACGTATTTGTTTATATGTTCAGATGTGCTAACAAAAACTAACGTGGTTCCATTTTTAAAAACGTAGGTTTGTGTTAAACAACATACTTCCGTGCATTTTTTTATGGTTTGTATTAACCAATTACACTAGCCCCTCTCCTCACGTTCGGTCTGTGGAATCGATTCGTCAGTATTTGCTGTGGTTTACGAAATATATCCAGTGGTAAAGTTAGGTGACTCACCCTGTATAGCTGATCTCTGCCTCGTGATGACTGGGTGTTGTGTGATGTCCTTAGGTTGGTTAGGTTTAAGTAGTTCTAAGTTCTAGGGGACTGATGACCATAGATGTTAAGTCCCATAGTGCTCAGAGCCATTTGAAAGATTTTATATAGCTGACATGCCTGTCTGGAGAGATACAGGAACTGTATCGATATTTAGTTGCTGCACACAGTTTCACTTCTGTAATTACTATTTTATACTTTTCCGGTTTTATACTTTAAATGTTCCAAATTTTTAATATTTAATGAAATTTCATGCAATTCCATGTTCTCTACGTTATTTCCTTTCTACAATTTGTAGATGGATCTTTAAGTCTTTTACTATTTATACACCCATTGTTATTGGCCTATATTTTACTTTCCTAACGGGAATTTTTATACAATTTTACTTTTCGTACTTTCAGAGTAAGGCCTTGTGGTTCTATACTTTCAAAGTTTCACACTTTTTAATATTTTTGGATACTAAATCAATTTAAGTTATGCCCCTGCTGTATTTTCATTTTTATAATCCAGTATTTTTCCCCTTTTACAAATTTACACATCCATAGATCTACACTCTTAGTATTTTAACAGAAGAGTTTTTTCATAAAGGACTTTTTCCAATTATAGTACAAGATCCTCTCTCGTTAAAGCTACAGCATCCCTGCCTCTTCTGTTCCCTCACCCCTACTCGCCTTCTTTCCACGCACTCAATCCGCCTTGCTCCATTTTATAATTTTACTATTTTATGCCATTTACATTTTACATACCCATTGCTCTACACTTTTAATATTTTAACAAGAATTTTTACATAATTATACTTTCTATAATTTTAACAACACTCCTCTTGTTACACTCATGACATCCCCAACACTCTCCTCCCTACTTCGATTGCGCTCCCCCAATCAACCTCACTCCTTCCCCCGCCCCCCCCCCCCCCCTGTTTTTCTCATCCCCTTCCAGTATCCCCTACCTCCTCCACAAACTTATTTAAAACAATGACAGCAGGTGCAAGACACAGTACTCTGAAATGAGACTCTGAACAGACAAGACGGATGCCGAAGGATCTACACTGGTGTCCAAAATTAAAGCAACAAACCGCTGTTTCCCCGTCTTGTGTCTAATTCATCGTATAATCATACAAACTGTCAACAGAAGTGGGTACAACCGTGTTCTGCACGGAAAATAGCATTACGGACAACGGAGAACCATGTTAACGATGACGTCAAGGGGTTTGCTAGGTAGTCCCACATCCACAACCGCTGTGTATACAGTCACTGACGGTGTAGTATGGCACAAAGAAGACATCTACCAGACACTCTGCGGTCGAGAACCAAAAGAACAATGGACGCAGGACAGTCGCAAACTGATGAGGCTCGATGGCTTAATTTGAATCGTTCCGTTGTTTCTCGGGCGTGGCAACAATTTATGGAGATCGAAACAGTACCCCAAAGACCAGGGCAGGGCCGACCACGCGTGACATCAGAAAGAGAAGACAGTTATTTGGATGTAAGGCCACGATGACACCGCCTTAGCACTGCTCGGCAACTGGCATCAGACCTCGCAGCAACCGCTGGGCGTGTTGTGTCGAGACAAACGGTGTACAGAAAGCTTTGGCAGAGTGGCCTTTACTGTTGGAGACCTGCTACATGTGTACCTCTAAGCGTCTTCACAGAAGGGAACGTCTCGAGTGAAGTCCTCACATGACCCTGGACAGTCGAAGAGCCGGCCCACGTTCTTCTCAAAAATGAGTCTCGATTTGGTCTGGAGAGTGATTCTCGGACCCAAACATTATGGAAAGAGACAGATGTCAAGAACGATCCATAATGTTGAGGGGAAGGGATTATGCTGACCACACGAATACCTCTTCATGAAACTGTATGGGTGAATTGGCAAGGTTTAACTGCTGTCAGGTAACGTGACGAAATGTTGCGACCTCCTGTGCAGTTGTAGCGAGGTGGTGCGGGCTAAGGCTTCGTACTGACGGACGATAATGACCGACCTCATGGAGCAAGAGCGGTTGATGTTTTGTTGGAAACGGAAGGTATTGCACGCATCACGTGGCCTGCTCGCTCTCCCGATTTGGGAGCCATAGAGCATGCCATGGGGAGCACTACGGAGACACGTTGCACAACGTCAGCATCCACAAACCACTCTTCAAGACTCGCGAGCAGCTTTCCCGAAAGAATGGGCGTTATTGCTTCAACATGAGATTGATGACATCATTCACAGCATGTCCCATCGTTGTCAGGCCTGTATTGATGCCAGAGGTGGTCACGCCCCATACTGAGCACATTAACCAGTTGTCGAAATGTGTGTGCAAATCCGTTAAGTTGGAAAAAACGAAAATATTTTTGTCTACCGTTACGCACATTGCAATTGTTTACGTTCTGTATTCTTTACATTGTTTCTACTTTACTATCACCTGTTTATATTGTTTTGTGGAAAAATAAACACAACCTTGCAAAATTTCCGTTTGTGCTTTAATTTTGGACAGCAGTGTACTTAGGTATATAATGCATGTATGTAAATTCTTTTTCCTACTTACCATAAAATATTAGACGGTACATATTTGGTTTTACTTTGTTTCAGATCTGAAGATGATGCAGAGTTCAAAATGGTTCAAATGGCTCTGAGCACTATGGGACTCAACTGCTGAGGTCATTAGTCCCCTAGAACTTAGAACTAGTTAAACCTAACTAACCTAAGGACATCACAAACATCCATGCCCGAGGCAGGATTCGAACCTGCGACCGTAGCGGTCTTGCGGTTCCAGACTGCAGCGCCTTTAACCGCACGGCCACTTCGTCCGGCTGATGCAGAGTGATCGATATATTGTCATATAATTAAAAATGTGCAAATGACACTGAACAATAAATGGCTATTATTGTAAACATAGTAGAGATATGATAGACTGTCTGTCAACGACAACACAGAAAGCGGTTGCTTATCAACATTTAAAAACGTTTACTAAAAATCACGTATGGAAGAGTGTATGCCATTCAGTCTCGTTCAGACCCTTTTCTTACGCTTAAATAAAACTATTATATAGTCGTGACATAAAGTGGTGAATAAGATGAGAATTAGCTGAAGAAGATGCTAAAATATTTTTCCTAGTGCATGTGCCTCCCTGTCCACTAATACGAACAGGGAAACGGCTATCCACTGTAAGAACAATAAAAAGTTGTTCGCAGTTCTAGTCGTGGATGTTAAAAGTGCTTACATAAAAATCTGAGTCTCACGTTAAAAACAGGGATATGAAAAGAGAAATGGGCACACAGTAAAAACTGTAAAACTGCGTTTCAGATAACTGTAGCTGGCCACTATTATGAACTCTGTGTCACACGGCAGAGTCCTGCTCTGTGTGACTGGAACGAAGTTCGCCGTGATAAAATTGCAGCGATCCTCCTTACTCCCCACACCAGTCGAGAGCTCCCAAGAATATCCTTAGGGATGTCACGGTGGAGGAGGGGGTAGCAGACAGTGGAATAGCAGGTGAAAGGGGATGCGGACGTTGTTGACTATTCAATAAATGTCGGTTGCACATCATACTTTTTCGAATTTACATGAACAGTGTGAACGGAGAAATTTAGTAACAACAGTGAAAATACTAAAATCATGATAAGTTGCTAACTTATCCGCCCAAGAAGTGTGAGTTACTGACGACCCAAGACGGCAGCAAGTAGAGTCCGCGCAGAATAACATGGTCGGTGGACGCGCATAACGGCAGGGCGGGCACGCGTGGGGAGAGCAGCATGGTGTAGGAAAACAGACAGGCACTGTAGGTGACATGCCGAGTGTTGGAGGGGAAGTGCCATTATGAATTGTAGCCTACACTCATTTTTTTTATTTTAATATTAAGTGGAGCCCCTCCGTACCCACAAGTGCATGGTGACATTCAAAAAGATCTGTCACCTCCAGTTTATTTAGTATCTGAAAATAATTCCGCTGAAAAAAACAAAAGTAATCATTCAGTTTCCCCTGTAATGTTAACCATTTGTAGCTTTCAGAGAAGCGTCATGGGTGGCAAACTCTGAATAAAACGTACATTTTCTCTTGAAGCTTCTTTTGCCAAACCACAGTGCAATTTACACAGTGTCCCCTCACTAACAAATTGTGCAGACGCTACTGTGAGAGAATACTACACGGGTATATTAAGTGAGGAACTGGGGAAAAGTAAGGACAGTAGCTTACGAAAAAGCAGTTACCCGGTTCCAAAATAAACGTGTAATGTGTCTTCAGTTATGCTGTTCCAAAACCCATATTGTTTCTCGCTTCACCAGCTATCGATGGCCCTTAAAAATTACGTTATCACATTATTTCACCGAAAAAATCTGTAGTTAGTGGTATAACACAGTAGGTACTGAAGTTTTGCCTAAGAACCATATGGCAAAATACTTTCTCCTTTGTGTGTTATCATTTGCCAAAGACTCATTTCGATTTCTCGAACAGTTTATGAAATACTTAGAAGAGCCAAAGAAACTGGTACTCCTGTCTAATATCGTGTAGGTCGCCCGCAAACACGCAGAAGTGCCTCAATACAACATGGCACGGATTTCACTAACGTCTGAAGTAGTGCTGGAGGGAACTGACACCATGATTCCTGCAGCGCTGTTGATAAATCCGTAAGAGTACGAGAGAGCGAAGATCTCTTCTGAATGGCACGTTGAAAGGCATCCCGGATATGCTCAATAATGCTCATGTCCGGGGAGTTTCGTGACCAGCGGAAGTGCTTAAACTCAGAAGAGTGTTCCTCGAGCCACTCATTAGCAATTCTGGACGTGTGGGAGTGTCGCATTATCCTGCTGGAATTGCCCAAGTCCGCCGGAATGCACAATGGACACGAATATGCATGCAGGTGATCAGACAGCATGCTTACGTACGTGTCACCTGTTAGAGTCATATCTAGACGTATTAGGGCTCCCATATCACTCCAACTGCACACGCCCCACACCATTACAGAGCATCCACTAGCTTGACCAGTCCCCTCCTGACATGAAGAATACATGGATTCACGAGATTTTCTCCATACTCGTACACGTCCAACCGCTCGATACAATTTTAAACGAGACTCGTCCAACCAGGCAACATGTTTACAGTCATCAACAGTCCAAAGACGGTGTTGGCGGGCCAAGGAGAGGCGTAAAGCTCTGTGTCGTGGATGATGATGATGATGTTTAGTTTGTGGGGCGCTCGACTGCGGGGTTATCAGCGCCCGTACAAATTCCCACCCTTTTCTCAGTCCAATCTCGCCACGTGCATGAATGATGATGAAATGATGACGACAACACAAACAGCCAGTCATCTCGATTGTGTCGTGGTGTCATCAACGGTACACGAGTGGGCCTCCGGCTCTAACAGCCCGTATCGATGATGTTTAGTTGAACGGTTCGCACGCTGGCACTTGTCGATGGCCCAGCACTGAAATCTGCAGCAATTTGCGGAAGGGTTGCACTTCTGTCACGCTGAAAGATTCTCTTCAGTCTTCGTTGGTCCCGTTCTTGCAGGATCTTTTTCCGGCTGGAGCAATGTTGGAGATTTGATGTTTTACCGGATTCCCTATACTCAGCGTGCACTCGTGAAATGGTCGTACGGAAAAATCCCCACTTCATCACTACCTCGGAGATGCTGTGTCCCATAGCTTGTGCGCCGACTATAAGATAATGTTCAGACTCACTTAAATCTTGATAACCTGCCGTTGTAGCGGCAGTAACCGACTAACCACTGCGCCAGACACTTGTTGCCTTATATAGTGGTTGCCGACCGCAGCGCCGTCTTCTGCCTGTTTACATACCTCTGTATTCAAATACGCATTCCTATACCAGTTTCTTTGGCGCTTCAGTGTATGACGAATGCTGTGGCTATTTCACTCTGGCTTTATCCCTGGCGCGCGCGATCGGAAATGAGTGTGCTGGACAGATCAATTTTCTCGAAACTGACAACAGACAGAGACCTCCACCAAAGTCTAAACGTAAATTCAGTATGTTACCTAAACTTCATGTGCTGCAACATATTGTGTGATGCCCGAAACGCAAAATCATAGTGACACCTAGTATTCATTATAAACTTTTTTAATTTCGCAGAGTGTCTTACTTCGAAGCAAATATTAAAATAAGTATAACCACTAACGAAATGACGAGTACATCAGCACGACGCTACATAAAGTTATAAGCAATCCAAAAATGATTTTTTTTTAGAAAATAGTTTCTGTAAATGAGTTTCAAAAAGATTGCAGGGTGTGCGCCTCGATTTTGTCATCGACAACCTACCGAAAGGGCCGAACACTGTTGGCATAGCCCTCCGAACAAACGAAAGAACTCGCGCAGCGCTTTGGACGATCAAGTGGCTACTGCGTATCGACCACCGTATCCTGTGCGGACTCGTAACACTGAATCAAACATCTGCGAGCGACGTGGCGCGAAACGCTACAGGTAAGTGCGTCTGGGCACCAGTTGGACGTTTTACAGAGAGCTAGGAGCCTTACCTGCAGGCTGGCATAAAAATACGGATTGGCGCCTGAAATGTGTCACCGCTTAATTCGCGATACCGTCGCTAGCAGACGAGCGTGTTTACAATATGACAGACAATGGACGAATAACAGCGCAGCAGTGATCGGCAGTTGTAACCTTTTTTAACGAAACGAAAAGTCCTGCTGCGACTCAGAGACGGTTTCGACAACAGCTTAACGCAAGGTGGTCCCCTTGCAAGAGCGCCCTTCACAGGCCGTATGATCAGTTTGTACGGGAAGGTTCAATATTGGAAGCGAAGCTATCTCGGCCGGGACGTGTGTGGCCTGACACTATTGCGTTGCTCTGCAGAGAAGCACAGAGGAATCGTGCAGCAAGGCAGCAGCGCGTATGGTTGTATCCGGACCACGGCCGGCCGCTGCGTGTGCGGCCGCAGGCAGTCCGACGCCCGACCTGTCACTCGGCTTTGTTCGGTTCTTCTCGAAGTGTCCGGAAGAGCGCGACATTTCATCAAGTGTTGCAGTGCGGCATTTTTCGGTCGGCACAGCTCTACGAGTCCGGCAGAATCGTGCTGTTAGCGGTGTCTAACCTTCGCTATTTGTTCGTGGTGCGAAGGACGTTCACAGGTCCTTTTGTAACGCTATCCTCCTATTTCCATCTATTGTACTATGAATTTTTTTCCTTATTTTGTTACCTGAAGATATGAAATTTCTGTGTCTTTATATATTGTAATTGTTTTCCTATCGAACGATTACATCGATGGGTCGCGTGGAAAACCAAAGTGTTAACTCTGCCGCAAGGAGCGCGGGCAGAGGGGGTCTGGCTGGAGTAGGGCGGTGGAGCAGGTGTGTTGAGTGACGCTCCCGCGAGTTGCCGCGCTTCCGGGGTTTGGCAGCATGTAATTGCGCTCGACTTGCTATTATAGTTTCTGGCACGGTGTCGCGGAAGGGAAGCATTAGATGGCGCACATCAAAGAGCCCATTTCGCCTGGTGACCGTGTCGAGAAGGAGGCGCGCCAACATCCAGCTTCTGCAACAGCTACGACCGACAATGAGTGATTGTCGCCACCTCCTCGATCGACGACTTCAAACCTTCAATCAACCAACAAGGAAGACTGGAAGCACGTAAAGTTTTAGAACTGTATGGCAGACCTCAGTTTTTCAAACTATTCCATTAGCATCACTAAAATACAGCAACTTAGCATGAACCTTTGTTGGTCATTGTCCGAATTGCATTACCAAGCAGAGTCCCTTCCTTTTCCGAAATGAACTCGAGTGTCGTTGAAATTCAAACGCCAGCATTAAAGTAAAATCATTCGATTTCACTGCTTTAATTTCAAAGTTCAGTTAAGGTATTCATAGCTGGCTACAATATTTAGATTACACAAGCACAAATTAAGAGTGCGAGTTTTGTTACCATATTTTAGCTTACCTGTGACCGCAGCTCAGCTTGGTATGTACTAAATTTTACTATTGTTAATTGTTCAGAATCATTTAATTCAAGTTCAAAGTTAAATCTCTTATTCCTAAATTGAGTAGATTCAAGTAGCTTTTGAATCGATTGTTGAGGTAGCCCTAGACTAACCTTATTTTATTGAATTTCGTAGTGCTTCAGAAACAAAGTTCACTATTAATTTCAGTCACTAAATTAACTTTCAATTTTCCGGTTTTATTAATTCTTTTGGTAAATTAAGTCAGAGGGTAGCGAAATTTATTACTTCTGACAAACATTCAGTTTTCACACAACACGTGTCAACCTTCAGTTGCCACGCTTTTAGTGCTAATTATATGTGCAATAACCTTTCTTTTCCAGTTATTATAGTAGTTGTCCATAGGACTGGCGACCGTAATTTTCCCCAAATCTCAAATATCTAATTAAAGCCAGTTAATTGTTAACATAACGACCGCACATTATTTTCTTTATTAACTTTACCTCTTTTCAAATTAATTTCCACCAGTTTCATTTGCATTTTTCCTTTCATTTAGATGTAACCCTTTCCTCCCTCTTTACCGACAGATTAACTTCGGTGACGATTGCTTTTCCCAAATTTCCATTAGGTACACGCGGTTTAATTTTTACTGTCATTAAGGTCGATAAGTGAGCGGGAGGTTTCACTTTGACACAAGAAGAGGCAATCTAGCGATCTATTGTCGCAATCGTTTAAAGTGAATGCGGGTGACAGAAGAGAGGGATGAGAATTCTCAACTCGCATAAGCGACATGTACTGTATATTTGCTATGAAACGACATTACAATACTACGCAGAAAGTATATAAAGATTAATCGACAATGAATGAGCAAAAAATTAAAACGGTCGACAGATGTGATTCATTGTCCTGCATATAAAGAAGTACTTTGTGCTAAATTTGCAGGCATGGAGCACAAGATAAAATTGGTGATACGAATAGTAAAATTTCTCAAGTTGCACGCATTACTCCATTGTCAACAAACTGTCTGTTAGGTTCTGTCTCAGGTTCTTCGGTGGACGTTTGTTTGATGATTTTTCTGACGTGGGAGGGTGAAGGTCTGACAGTGCCACCTACTCGTGGTGGCGAAACGTCGGAAAAATCATCGAACAAACGTCCACCGAAGAACCTGAGACAGAAGCCAAGAGGCAGTTCGTCAACAAGTGGCCACGAAAGTCTTAACAATTTTGTATTCCACTGTCAGTTGCAACCTTTTCCAATGGAACTGAACGAAGAGTATGGAGTTCATATATTTCTGCAAAGTACTTTGGTTAAGTCAAGGGGCATGTCTGAAAAGATTTTTCGATTTAAAATTCGTTATTGTTGAATTTATGAAGGAAAAAGAGGAGTGCACGAACGAAAATTCGAATATCCGGAATGGATTGCAGACTTGTCATTTCAAGTGGACTCGATTGGACACTGCCCATAGTAAGACATTGCAACGGAACTGCTTTCTGATTTGATGAGGATGCATTTAAAAAGGAAATCAAGGCTGCATTTAAAAAGAGAATCGCATTGCAGAAGGGACACATTCTGACAAAGGCAGCCCACTTCCCTAGGTTCACTGGTGTTAAAGAAAACGGCAGGTTTGGAGGATTCATTGTGGCTTTGAAAGACCTACGAGGATAGTTTTGACACTGTGAATTTTACATCTGTTTCGGTGCTGTTTTCGAGACCGTTTGCCATTTCAGTTGATGTGCTGATATAACTGATTATCCTGCAAGGTAATTCCATTTTTTTGAGAAACCTTTTTACGTTAAAACTGCCCAGGACTTCTACGTTGCTTTCCTTAGGTAGATTTTTCAAGTCTCCATAATGAGGTTGCGGAAGTACTACGATATTTCGATCGACGTGTGTAAGACCTTTTTTGGATTACGAAACTAATCATGTCACGAATACGTGGCAGATAAGTGTAAACCTCTGCCGGCTGGAATGGCCGTGCGGCTCTAGGCGCTACAGTCTGGAACCGAGCGACCGCTACGGTCGCAGGTTCGAATCCTGCCTCGGGCATAGATGTGTGTGATGCCCTTAAGTTATTAGGTTTAAGTAGTCCTAAGTTCTAGGGGACTGATGACCTCAGACGTTAAGTCCCATAATGCTCAGAGCCATTTGAACCATTTGCAAAACTCTGTCAAATTGTCTGTGTTTGTCCACATGCTGACACTATGTGCAACATAAAAATTATGACTTCAGTGAGCCAAAAATAATTAAATAATACTGAAAATGTGTTTTGCTTGTGACCGATGTTGTTCAGAAATGTGAAACAGAAAACCGAGCAGAATGCAAATGCAGTGCAACGCGTTCCCAGTTTTCCCCTCTCCCCCACCCCGCTTTCAAACAGCGTGGCGTGGCGGTGGAGCCTGAGCAATTTGGCAGTCGTGCACGCGCACAGCCCGCGAGTCGATTCCCCCCCCCCCCCCCCCCCCCCCCGCCTGATGTAGAAGCTCCATTCAACGGCTTCTTAAACATATCCTCCGGATGCACCCGTACAAAATGATCTCTGTTCTAAAGTCCATTGCAGAACACAAATGGTAGAGATTCCTGTTTGCCCGCTGGATGGAGGATAGGGAACAAAACCCTCAACAACGTTTGGTTTTCAGATGACCCGCATTTTAATTTGGACCGCTCGTTGAACAAACTAAATGCACCATTTTGAGCTACTGGACACGCTCAAGTAATTCGTGAACGACATCACGGTCAGAGCTATACAGTATAGGCTGCAATTTCCAGTCACGGATTTGCTGGACCTTTTTCTTTGAAGAAACTGCGAACAGTGCGCGTTATTTGAGCGCGATCCGCAATAGCTTTGTTCCACAGTTTTTTGCTGCTGTCTTACTGTTCAACACGCAGTAGTTCACGGAAGATGGGGCAAGCCCTCATATTGCAAACGCTGTGTTACATTTCTTACACGAACGTTTCGACATGCAGGTTTCAACGACGCAAAATTTTGGCCCCCCAATAGTCGAGACCTTAACCCACGTGGCTCCTTTCTTTGGGCGTACCCGTAGGAAAATTTTTTCTCTAAACGTGCACATTACTTAATAGAGCTCAGACGCCTAGTTATACAAACTTGCAGTGAAATTGCGGAATACTTGTGCCGTAGGATTATCAGTGTTTGTGTGAAGCAAGTTATTGTGGACACACTGAGCATGTGCTGAGTTAGAACAGTTCTCCACACAGTTTTCCATGGTAGTGTATGTCCGTTTCAGTCTGTCTTGACAGTAAAGTACCTGCTAAAAAGCAAAATGACGACGCGTGTCGTGCGCCACCCTGCACACGCAGTAAATGCTGATCAAATCTACGTTTTTAGTCCCCTTTTGGAAGAGGAGAGAATGAAAAACCCGTACTTCATCCAATGTCCGATTACAGACTGTACCCTTCATCAGCCTCACTTTCTTATTCTGTACCTCCAGCCACACATTCTGCCACTGAGACATACCTTTCATCCACAAGCAACAACTAAAACTCAAAGAGGGCAGCAAGGGGCAGTACTTTACTTTTCCCACATGCGTTTCTTGCTGCCGTGTAAGCGATTTCATTTCCCGGGATTCGCACATGGCATGCCACCCAGCGACTGTCTGATGCTTCCGCAGCAACTGATACAGTAAAGCGTCAGGTGTATACAATGATTCATACATCTGCGAAACTTCCTAGCAGATTAAAACTGTGTCCCACTCCGGCACACACTTCTAATCTGCCAGGAAGTTACAAATAAGGGCAGATTCCGTTGCAGCCTGAAAACTGATTCTGGTATACACTTACATCTTACTAAACAGAGAGCCAATGCCTGGCATTGTACTCACCATGACGGACGGGCCTTCTGACGTCCACACAGCAATGGGCTGGAAGCGACCGATCAGCACACGCCTCAAGAAACGGCGTCTGATATCGTTGTCACCCTTCGAGACCCTGGAAGAAACTCTCAAAAGAGAATGTGCAGTCATTACTTTTTAACTTACAAGTGTGATCGATTCTCAGAGATGAAGAAGGGCCGGTTCCGACAAACTCGTACATTTTGCGTTACTTCCGCAATGAGCTATCGTAAAACATGGGATCGACTATAAGCTTAACGTGCGACTGGCAAAACCACCATAACGTAAGAGGGGTCGACGTGAAATTCTAATTATCACCTCGAAAACATAAAGTTATGTTTCATATTAACATAATCTTCCGTCGGTTCTTGGTAGAACAACATTATAATAAATGAAAAGCACCAGTTTGCTTTTGTTCTACAATATTACTTTTATTGTTAAGCGGTTTTCGGCTTACAATGCCATCTTCAGACATTTACTGAGTATTATCACCAAAGAAGTTAAATTTTAGCAGACAACATTGGAAGAGAAGTAACACATCTAGACTGAAGTAGAAACACACAGTAAGTAACACCTGACAGTAAACGTCTGAAGATGGCCTTGTAAGCCGAAAACCGGTTAACAATAAAAGTAATATTGTAGAACAACAAAAGCAAACTGGTGCTTTTCATTTATTATAAAGTTATGTTATTTTCTGTTTCTTTGGACGTACGTGCCTGCAGTCCTGGCGCACATCAAGTCCCCACACCACAGTACCGCACAGCGCCAACAGACAAAACAGTATCATTATAAACAATGATGTGCGCCATTTTGTTCTGGCTGCTCTAGCTACGTTCTGTGATACTGTGCTGCGGGGACTTCACTGCGTACGACTACTGCAGGCATAAATCTCCAAAGAAACAGAAACTTAATCAGTAACTTTTTTACGATAAAATTAGAATTTTATGACGACCCCTCATGTTAACATTTAAATCCAGATCTCTCACATGTACAAAACCAAAAATAGAAAGCAAGTTTAAGCATTTCATTCCGAGTAAGAAACAGAGCCATTTCACGTACTCTGGGAACTGCAGATACAGTATTTGTCTAAAAACTGCTGACTGAGAACTAAGCAGACGTGGGGTAAATAAAAAGTAGGCAGGCAGTGTAAACTGCAGCCAGCAACTACACGAGCACACTACTCTTCTGATAGAACAGACAAACGTGTAATTTAAAATGCTGCGAACTCTCTGTCCTCCTTTCGATTCATCTTCATTGATTGGTTGGTTGACTGGAGGTTCGGGGACTAAAAAGCGAGGTATCGATCCCTCGATCCAGGGGTAGTTCGTCCGGAATTAGTGACGTCCGCCAAGTACGTGTTTCGATGATGAAAATAAAGTACGTGGCTTTGAAGGCAGTACTGGCGCCAGAGTTAACAACTACATTACGGGGAAGTAAATGGGTCAGGCCAGTAAGTAGGTGAGAACAGGTCACGCGTCTCCCAGAGCTTGTCCAACAGCGAGGGAAACCGCGTACCGCATCCAACCCCCGCCATCCGGACGAAGGGCGAAGACACTTACAGAACAAAGAATGCCTTCTAGTCGGCGGATTCAGTACAGTAAAAGTGAGAACGCTATAAATGTAATGGACATTATTCGTATTACCAATAATAAAAACGAGAGGAGAGAAATTGGTAAGGCAGCACGGGGGTGTCCCCGGACCTCTGCATGCGGCGGGAGTTGTCCCTGCCACAGTCTTCCCAGTCCTGCTCAATTGTAGTCAGTGCGTCAAAAAGAACCCACCATTCAGCAGAGTGCGACCTCCAAAATAGAAAGAGAGTGCGGCCGAAAAGGAGACAAACCGCATCTAAAAGCAAGTAAAACTACGTAAAACAGGGATGAAAGAGGGAAGTTGATAAGGAGGTAGGGTTGGGTGTACACCAGGGCTAGTGTGCAGCGGCAGGTGCTCAAGCCCCAATCATACCGTCCCTCCCCCGAAGGTCCCTTAAAACCTTACACGTGAAAGCGTCTCCCATCATGTGAGGCAAGGCCAAAAGACGGGGGCTTTCCACCAGGACATGACACACTGCCTGAAACGCTCCACACCCACTATGTGGCGGTGACTCGTCGCACAAACTGACTTGAAGAGGTTAAACCAACGTAACTACATTAAATCGCTTCACGTCTTCAATCCACTCAAAAAATGGTTCAAATGGCTCTGAGCACTATGGGACTCAACTTCTGAGGTCATTAGTCCCCTAGAACTTAGAACTAGTTAAACCGAACTAACCTAAGGACATCACACACATCCATGCCCGAGGCAGGATTCGAACCTGCGACCGTAGCGGTCTCGCGGTTCCAGACTGCAGCGCCTAGAACCGCACGGCCACTTAGGCCGGCTCAGTCCACTCATATTTGCCAAATAATGTGGGTCGAATTCTCCATTTGTGTAAATGCAGTCATTAATTGCTGTATCAATAGTTTATTAATGCTGACAGCTACTGTATATGCAATTCCTGAAATGTCTTAAAAGAGGTTAAAATGCTAATCGAGAAGGAACAGGATGCGGGTCTGTGATGATGTCCATACATTTGGGTGCAATCAGCCGTTACTACAATCCCATCGAGAAGATGGCAGTCGGGAAAGCGATGGAAGGGTAGCGGTTGCAAGGGCAGAGAGGAAAAATTGCCACGTCAAGCGCCATTGGGGACAATTACTGCGACAGTCTGGTCGGGTAATAGTGGATTTGTGTCAGTAGCGACGGTTCGTGCGAGGGTGTCAGGAAATGTTAGCACAGAGGTAGAGTATTACCGTTGCAGCTGGTCTCCGAGGACATCTCCTGGGCCGTGTGCACCCTCAGCGTGCCTGCAACATTCCAAAAGTCTTCATCAGAGAGGTCAAATTGTTTACAAAATCGGCAACACGTCGTGTAGCGTCGTGGCGAGTTTGTTTTTGTTTCGTGTGGTCGGCTTCCCATTTGTCTCTGTTAGTTGGCTGCACTAACGCAGCAAGCGATACCAGTCAGGTCTGCTCTAATACAGCAGTTCGCCGATATTGCATTGTGTGTGTGTTCATTTAAGTCCAGATAGTTAATTTTTCCAATGGAAAATGTGTTTTCTCGTGTGTTTCTTGCTTCTAATGTGGGTGTGATTGTCTGTATTCACTCTTCGCTATAATTTCTCCATTTGGCACTGGTGCTGTAAATAAAAAAATAAAGGAAACTGTGAGACCATAATCGGCGAACAATTACACACAACAAGGGTGACACTCAAGTCTAGTAGTAGGGCACACTCGAAGACTGAAAATACATATGGTTAAACGCACTAGTGCTTTGACATAAGTGTATAACTGCATAATTATCAGAGATGGAGAGACTATATTCATGAAGTATTTAGTATGGTAGAAGAGACAACAGCTCGCTTACACTCACCATGTTCTCATTTTTTTATGATCTGGGCCTTCGCTTCAGCCCTGCCGTGAAGCTCCTGTGGAACTCTTAACCATTGTAAGAACACCTACCTTCTAAGTTTTCTCTTCTCGCGATCCTGCTTCCTCAGTCTTCATGGACATTTGTCTTCTTTCAGTCCTCCTCATTCAGCGGAGCTGAAACGGCGCAGCTGAAGTCTCCTTGTCCATCGCGGCTCAATTCGCACCATCTCGGTAAGAGTCGTCAGTATCGGGAAAAACGCGTTCGTTTGTTCGACATAAAACGTTGTATAAAAACGAACTAAAGAACCGTGCCCGTCCGATATGTCAACACTTCGCCCTCACCGATTCTTCGTGTGTGATTCGCCTGACCGTACCACTGCCTCGCGATTATGCAGCTGGCTACGATGTTCTGTAGTTTACCTTCCGATGTCAGAAGGAACGGCACTCTGAATTCAAAGCACTTGACTCATGACACAGTGCAAGCATAAATTCTTCAGGTTTCTTAATGCTAAAACCAAAAGGAAACGATTTGCATTTATCGAAGTACTTTTTTCGCTTGCTTTGATAACGGGCTCACGGATTCCAGAAATGTAAAATTTCCATGTGTGAGTTATCAAATACAAGGGAAACGAACTTAAACATAATTATAAAGAAAGGGGAGGGGAAAACGATGAGTGGGGAGGGTGCTCGGGGATGCAATTCTGCGAGAATAATTTGATAGAGCCTTGAAAGATGTAAGTCGAAACAAGGTACCAGGAGCAGCCGACATCCGTCAGAATGATTGAGATCCTAGGAAGAAAACACCACGACAAACCATTCCACCCGTTATGCAAAGCTTTACGAGACAGACAAAATACACTCAGACGTAGGATTTAGTAATTCCAATTCGCAAGAAATCAGATGCTGACAGGTGTGAATATTACAGAAGCATCAGTTTAAGTAAGGATTTCAAAATATTGACACTAATTATTTCCACACGAATGGAAAAACTGGTACACGTTGACTTCGGGGAGGATTGGTCTGGGTTTCGGAGAGATATAGGAACACGCGAGGCGGTACTGACCCTATGACTTACCTTAAATAATAGGTCGAAGAGAGGGAAACGTAAGTTCATAATATTTACAGGGTTAGAGAAAGCTTTTCACAATGTTGACTGGAAGATTCTCTTTCAAATTATGAGGGTAGCAGGGATAGCATATAGGCAGAGGAAGGCTATTCACAACTTGTACAGAAACCAGACTGCAGTTATAAAGAGTCGAATGACATGAAAGGCAAGCAGTAGTTGATAATGGAGTGAGGCAGGCTTTTAGCCTATGCCCTGATGTTATTCAGTCTATCAATGAGCAGGCAGTGAAGTAAAACAAGCGGAACCTTGGAAAAGAATTAAAGTTTAGGTAGAAAAAATAAAAACTTTTATGTTTGCTGATGACGACGTGATTCTGTCAGAAACGGCAAAGGACTTGGAAGAACTGTTGAACGGCAAGAAACATCAACAAAAGTAATACAAGACGGCTAATGGAACGTAGACGATTTAAATCAGGTGATGCTGACATAATTACATTAAAAATGAGACACTAAAGTAGTAGATGAGTTTATTTTCGCAGCAAAATTACAGACAATGTTCTGTATACGTAGATGGATAGTAAAACTCAAACCGTTTTGAGCGCTAAAAATGGCGATACATCGAATTAGACGTACGCTTAAATTATTCTCTCCAACCTATATACACTGAGGCGCCAAAGAAACTCGTATAAGCATGCGTATTCAAATACAGACACATGTAAACAGGCAGAAGACGCTGCTGCGGTCGGCAACGCCTATGTAAGACAAGTGTCTGGCGAAGTTGTTATATTGTACCGCAAATTGTTGCAGATTTCGCTGCTGGGCCATCAACAAGTGTCAGCGTGCGAACCATTCAACGAAACATCATCGATATGGGTTTTCGGAGCGGAAGCCCCACTCGTGTACCCTTGACGATTGCACGACACAAAGCTTTACGCCTCGCCTGGGCCCGTCAACACCGACATTGGACTATTGATGAATGGAAACATGTTGCCTGGTCGGACGAGTCTAGTTTGAAATTGAATCGAGCGGATGGACGTGTACGAGTATGGAGACAAACTCATGAATTTATGGACCCAACATGTCAGCAGGGGACTGTTCAAGTTGATGGAGGCTCTGTAATGGTGTGGGGCGTGTGCAGTTGGAATGCTATGGAACCCCTGATACGTCTAAATACGACTCTGACAACAGGCGACACGTACATAAAACATCCTGTCTGATGACCTGCATCCATTCATGTCCATTGTGCATTCCGACGGACTTGGCCAATTCCAGCAGGACAATGCGACACCCCACACGTCAAGAATTGTTACAGAGTGGCTCCAGCAACACTCTTCTGAGTTTAAACACTTCTGATGGCCACCAAACTCCCCAGACATGAACATACTGAGCATATCTGAGATGCCTTGCAACATTCTGTTCAGAAGAGATGTCAACCCTCTCGTACAGCCTTGTACGACTCATATTGTCAATTCCATTCAGCATTAATTACTTCAGACATTAGTCAAGTCCATGCCACGTCGTGTTGTGGCACTCCTGCGTGTTCGCATGGGCCCTTCACGATATTTGGCAGGTGCGCCAGTTTTCTTGGCTCTTCATTGTATAAGCATAGCTGCATTTTTTAAACGTAGCATATCGGTATTTCCTTGCAGAAAGCGGCAATGGATTATACGAAGCGAAACGCACATGTAATCGAAAATACAATGATTTGCGAAACTGACAACATGGATGGCGAAATATACGTGACAGCACGACAGCAGCTTCAGGATGTGGGTCCAAGACCGCTGGCTGACAGCAGCTTCAGGATGTGGGTCCAAGACCGCTGGCTGACTCCACACAAAACACTCCTACACGCAACTGCATCTGACACAAAAATAAAATGAAAAATGTACGGTGTAAATTTCCGCCAGGTTTCAAACCTGAGTGTCCCAAAACAGGATCCAGTGTTGTCAAAAGCTACATATTTCTGCGACGAATACCCAACCTCGTGAAAGTCGTAAACACGACATTTTTTTTTGTTGCATCGACGTCCTCGAAGCGTGAGACGACGACAGAAAAAAAATTAAATTAAATTAAATTAAAAAAAATAAAAATTAAAAATAAATCTCCGTTGATCACCATAGCTGCGAGGCAGGAAAAGGATATGGCAGGATGTTCGGGTGTTTAATCAGCCATTCACACATTTTCTTTCATGCTCACATATTCGTAAGACCGTTCATGGTACGTCCAAATTCTCAAAGAACAATGTTCTTTTCCATGATCACTCAACAATGCAATGTTAACTTTCATCCTTAACTGAAGAATAAAACGTAGAAACATACGCAACCTGAACACAGTAAACTAAACTCTAATTACTTACCTCGTGTGTTTGCCTGTGTAATTAGAATAACTCTTACCCATTTCCTGTGTATGAAGACTCGGTAGATAACGCACTAAATCAGTTGTGTCTGTATAAAACAGTTTTGTTTCTCCAGTTTCAGATGGCAGCCGCCTGAAAGGAATCCTTTGAGCGCCAAATTTCATAAAGCGATTTGTTAGCACCTCTGCCCGACCAAATTTGCTTCATGTAGCATACACTACCACGAAGAAAAACGTCGGGAGTAGATATCTCCCAGACTGAGATGGCAATTTGACAGACGTTGGCCAGCATACAGCGAATGCCAGGTGATCCATGATACACAACATATAGCTTGCAGGCAAGCCTATGCACATCTATGTTTTTCAAATGTCCTTGGAGATGCAGTTGGATGAGAGTTCTACGACAGTGCCTTATTTCCAACTGTTTTCTTGCCAAGTTCTCTACATGAGCGAATCCAATCTCCTGGCGGATTAAGACTGTCTATCGGAGAGAGACTTGCACCTGGGTCCCTCACCATTTGTCTGCAATGCTTCTACCATATGAGCTATTCGGGCTCGCCTGACTGAATGCTACAAGCTGCCAGTGCATCCCTCCTGCACCACGGAAACTTCCACAGAGTGCTAGTTCAGAGAGATATACAGGGGAGACGAAATATCTGCGAGAGACAGTGGCTGCTTGAATCTCTCAGGTGGCTCAGATGGTATGGATACTAGCTAGTTCCAGTGCTACTGTGCCACTCCGGCAAACAATCCGGAATGAAAGATACAACCATGTCTGTTATTAAATACTCTGTATCGTTCGCGCTAATTTTGTTTATTTTAAGTCCACAGATAACACGTTTCGGTGACTCCATCGTTAGATCCTAAAAAGTAACAAAAAAAACTGTCTCAGAAACAGATACACAGGGTGTATGAATGCACGGTTTCACGACGATTCACGAGTATACTGATAAAAGTTTTCTCGAGCTTCCAGCTGCGTTAAGTGACTGTATGGCCACGAGCTTTCGGTCGAGTGCTCCTTGGTCACTGTCAAGTGATGACAATGGCCGACGAGCGCTCAGGCAAAGGCCCGTGGATCATTACTTCCTCCTACACACATAACTGACAAAGTGTGGCAGTGATACTTGCAGAAGAAGAAAGCAATGGTATACTGACGAGGTACTGGGCATTTCTAACGAATTTTATGATCTGATGATGGAGTTATCACAACGAGTCAATAATTAATAACTGCCAAACCAATACGATCGCGGATTTCTACACAGACTTTTTAGCTTCTCATTTAAGGGACTAAATGACATTAAAAGCTGATTGTCGAGGCATAACAAGAATCTATAGCTATTCTTGCTGCTAGACACTGCCGTACCTGCCGGTCTATCGAGTATAAAGCAGAAAATTACTCAAGGTAGCAACTGGCAACTTCAGCTTCCCGTTACTTCTCTCCTGATCTCTGTCGTAGCTTTACTGTCACACTGTCTCTCTTCAACATTTCCAACGAAGGCCTCATTCTCTATGACGATAAAACTGGAATCGGCTCACTCACGTGATTAAGATTGGATATTTATGAAAAAAAAGTCTACAGACAGCCACCATTATACCATTTATTGCACGAGATACTTGCTTTCAAGAGTTCACCTCTAAGTCTCAAATTCACAAACATTGGTAGTTGTTAAGGCATTAAATAAAAAAAAACAACATTAAAAGCCGTTGTTGTATAAAATTCTCTGCAGACAGCCGGGTTGCTACACTGCACAATTACCAATGCTTATGGGTTGACACTCTGATGCACCGTTTTGTGGACGGTTCGGTAGCGCAGAAGCTTTTAATGTCTTTTTTTAATGGCTTCACAAAAAGTAATCTTTTGACATTCGAGAACAAGAAGTGAAACGAGATATATCCGATATAAATAATAAAAAAGTTTCCGGTTGGAGAAATTTCACAGAAAATTTCAAATTCCCATTGAAGGGTAATATAACGGGACGTCGAAAAGTGTTAATTACAGTTATATAATTAACTATTTTGTTTGTTTGCAGGTTCATGTCTGCAGTCCTGGTGAACACTGAAATCCATGCGCCACAGTGCCATATCACGCCGCTAGACCAGGAAGGGGAAAAACCGACCGGTTAAAACCGATACCGGTATTTTAGTTCTGAATAACCGCACTTTTCTGCATTTATCTGCTTTCGGTTATAACAGCTGGTTCAAGTTTTTACTAATTACCGAGTCAAAAAGCCGACAAATCAGTCACTGCAGCTGCGCTAAAATTTTTCGTTTTTACATAACCTTTTTTGCAGAACGAGCAATTTTTATCCGTAAAATCTGCATTGCTTTTAAATATTGAGTCATTACAGAAAATGAGAAAAGCGAACAGTGCTATTTTAATAACAATGCCAACAGAAATGAGCAACAAACACTGGGCATAAGGATTGGTATAGAACTGCTGAGACAACGTACCTGTTACCATTTGATGGGCCTATTACATGGTACGTGTGTACTTGCCGCATCTGCTCTATATAGTAGTTTCTCTCTGTCGTCTTCGGACACCAGTTGTATCACGGAATGGCACCATCCCTAGTCTGGAAGTTTTTATTAAGTCCAATATCAATGAGGTACAAAGCCCCATTTGCTTTAAAAGCTTAAAAACGGGAGGAGCCACAACGGAGGTGTGACCTTACACAAGTAGAAAACTGAAAACTTAACAGTTCATTCAAAGACTGGAATAAAAACGGAAAACAGCAGATTAGCTGCTTTTGCCTATATAACATGCCTTTACCTGCTCGTAGCCCTAGAGAAGGGGCAAATTAACACGAAAAATACAGCTCTTCAGCCTCAGTTTTCACTCTGTAGCACTGACTATTCGTAATGTCCACATAGTGGTACGATGCCCCATTACAACATAATTTTTGAGCAGAGTTTAACTAAATCGGAATCAATAGGAGAATACCGGTAATTTTTTGTAGTAGCCAACCACTTATAACTTTTAGAGAAAAGCAGCAAACGATGGACGGACTAAGTTTTCTTTTACTTGCCTATTTAATTTAATATTTTGATTCTATGCATCTTGACACTGAGGGAGTACAATAAAAAACCGGAAATCGGTATTTCAGAAACCGGTTATTTTGAGCGGTTTTAATAGTCCAGTTAAACTGGCGTTGGAAAAAGTAACCGAAAACGCGTTGTTTTAGCGATACGCGCCATCCCTACGCTAAACAAGCCAAAAGAAAAGACGTCACCCATTGACAAAGAGATAAAATGGTAATTCGTTTTCGGCAGCAGCGCAATCGTTACGGCTCTGACAGCCAATCCAAACGGCTAAAGAAGCCGCCTGGATCGGCCTGACACAAATGCAATATTTCCGCTGCTGGTGAAAACGAGTTATCCCACGACATTCCACGTTATTACAGATATGGCGCATCATTTTGTTATGTCTGCCCTAACGTAGTCCGTTGCTACTGTGGCGCGGAGATTAGAGTAAGTACAACGGCTACAGACAGGTACTTGCAAACAAACAAGACAATTAATTCCGCAACTATATTTTTTCGAGGCACTAATTAACACTTTACGACTAGAGCCCGCAAATATCGCAGATTAAAGTTTTAAGTCAACATGTGTCATATTTTCCGATGTCTAAGTTGTTACTGACTTGTCTGTGGGAAGTGAGGGTTCGGGTCTTCGTGTAATTTCTTCAGGCTGTTGCCATATTTTAGCCCAGCAGAGTACTTATGGACGTCTGTAGCAGGTTCCACTCACCCTCAGTACAACGCCTACGAGGCCCTCGAATACAGGAGCTACTTCACAGTACAACAGCTGAACGTTGGCCACTTGTTGATCAGACAGCGCCACTGGATAGTCAGTATTCATCCAGTCGAAACCGGTCATGACATTAAATTGTAAAAGGAAAGTGCAGGTGTGAAGGTATACACAGCAGCCTCCCACCACCGTTAAGACATGGAAAAAAAAGCGACAGTTGGGTCAGTACTCACCCCTGGGAGGTAGATGGCTCTGAGTGCGACGTGACCACTTCCTGTGCAGCATGTCGTGTTCCCAATTCATCCTTCTGCTTAACATCGCTCGCTTCTCCCTCCTCACTGCCTTCTGCAAAATAAAATAAGGCGTAGCATCTCAAGCGACATTTCTATTCCGCAGTCGATAATTGAACTGCATCAGTTCCAAGGCATTAAGGGGCCTGCACACGTTGTATTTATTGACAGTATTTGTTTGTCAAACCTTCAAGATATTGAAGCGATCGTCAAAATAATTGTACTGTTAGTTGGCAACACGATTTACCAACGTTAAGGTTCCGAATACCCAAAACAAAGCGGGAGATTGGAAATTTGTGGTGACTTCCTATGGCACCAAACTACTGAGGTTATCGGGCCCCAGGCTTACACTCTACTTAAACTAAATTAAGCTGAGGACAACACACACACACACACACACACACACACACACACACACGCCCGAGGGAGGACTCGAACCTCCGACGGGAGTAGTCGCGCGAACCGTGCAAGGCGCCTCAGACCGCGCGGCTACACCGCAACAAAGTGGGTACCGCAATTACACTGAAGAGCCAAAGAAACTGGTACATCTGCCTAATATCGCGTACGGTCCCCACGAGCACGCAGAAGTACCGCAACACGACGTAGCATGGATTCTTCTAATGTCTGCAGTAGTGCTGGAGGGAATTGATACCATGAGTCCTGCAGTGCTGTCCATAAATCCGTAAGAGTAAGAGGGCGTGGAGATCTCTTCTGAACAGCACGTTGCAAGGCATCCCAGATATGCTCAATAATGTTCATATCTGGGCAGTTGGGTGGCCAGTGGAAGCGTTTAAACTCAAGAAGAGTATTGCTTGAGCCACTCTGTAGCAATTCTGGACGTGTGGGGTGTCGCATTGTCCGGCTGGACATCAGGATTCGTGTCCCGGTCCGGTACAAATTTTCAGTAAATTGTGTAGCTGTGGTGGTACTATATTCTCAATATGCGGATACGTTTCGTAACTTTACCGAGCGGAGCCGGCCGCAGTGGCCGAGCGGTTCTAGGCGCTTCAGTCCGGAACCGCGCGACTGCTACGATCGCAGGTTCGAATCGTGCCTCGGGCATGGATGTGTGTGATGTCCTTGGGTTAGTTAGGTTTAAGTAGTTCTACGTTCTAGGGGACTGATGACCTCAGATGTTAAGTCCCATAGTCCTCAGAGCCATTTGAACCTTTTTTTTTCTTTTACCGAGCGAGGTGGCGCAGTGGCTAGCACACTGGACTCGCATTCGGGAGGACGACGGTTCAATCCCGCGTCCGGCCATCCTGATTTAGGTTTTCCGTGATTTCCCTAAATCGCTCCGGGTGCAAAAGGGCGTTAGAAGATTTGGAAAAGGTGGAAAGAACAATCCTCTGAAAAATGTAAAATCCAATGAAGAACAGAGATAGCGATTGGGTTTTGAGACCAAATAAAGAAATATGCTCCTTCTGCGCTAAAATAGCAAATGAGATCACGAAAAGACGTGTTACACTCAATGGACATCTAGAGGGATGAAGGAAGATATACTCCGAGGTGACAAGTCGTGAAATAGCGAGATGCACGTACACAGATTGCGGTAGTATCGTGAACACTGGGTAAAAAAGGGCAGTCATTTGTAGTCAGCACGTAATCGGCTGGATACTGGACGACTGGAAAATCGTGGCCTGGTTAGATGGTAAGAGCTGATGGCAGAGTCGGCGTGTGGCGAATACCCCACGAAGAATGGACCCAAGTTGTCAACAAGACAATGTGCAAGCTAGTGGTGGCTCCTTAATGGTGTGAGCTGTGTTTATATGGAACGGACTGGAACCTCTGGTCCAGCTGAACCGATCACTGACTGGAAACAGTTATGTTCGGCTACTTGGAGACCATTTGCAGTCATCCGTGGACTTCATGTTCCCAAACAACGATGAAATTTTTATGGATGGCAATACCAACGTTACCGGGCCACAATTGTTCGCGACTGGCTTGAAGAACATTTTGGACAGTTCGAGCAAATGGTTTGGCCAGCAAGATCGCCGGACATGAATCCCATTGAACATTTGTGAGACATAATCGAGATGTCCGCTCGTGCACAAAATCCTGCACCGGTAACGCTTTCACAATTATGAGCGGCCCAATATTTCTGCAGAGGACTTCCAACGACTTGTGAGTCCACGCCACGCCGGGTTGCACCACTATGCCAGTCAAAATGAGGTCGGACACGATATTAGGAAGTACCCCATGACGACGATGAAGTCTTCTCGGGTCATCAACAGAAGCAACAGGGCGTTGTTCTGCGGCAACGTTTCAATAAGTTTCCTATTTGTCGTCTTGAGGCGAAGTGTCGGACTCGGTTCTTTACAGCTGCTGGCCTGCAGGCTCCTTTGCCTCGTCTGCGTCGGCAGACCCGAGAAACCTTCACCATCGACATTCGCAGAGAAAGTCTAAATTCGCATATAACATCTCGTGACTTTCATCACCTCCGTGTATTAAAAAAGAAGATTCAGACTTCCTTCCAGAACAGGAAAACAGACAAGAAATGGGGGGGGGGGGGAGGCAAGACAAAAAAGGACTTACAAGAAATGGAGAGTGAACAGATGACCTTACTCAACAGAGACAAATTCAGACTAGAAGTCTCTCCTTTACACAATTAAATTCAGTATCTAGTGTGATTCCGAAGATTTCTACTGGGCATTTTCTTTTTTGCCTACTTGGATCCTCTTCTGCCTTCTACAGTTCATCTCTCGAAGTTATCCATTCATCTTAAATTGTATTTCTATCCTCTGTTGCAATCCAACGTTGTCTATTGCACCCTCTAAAACACTGTGTAACATCTAGTTCTTTCAACTTATCAAGATCTCGTCTCCTTAATTTCCTACTTTTTTCAATTTCTTCATTTTTTATCTGCAAGTCATAACCAATAAATTATGGACAGAGTTTACGTCATAATCGATCTGAAGTCTCCCTGCGTCTGTATATCTCTCCCATCTAAACTGCCTTCTTTCAAGATTTTTAAACCAAGTATCAGTACTGATTAAATTATGCTCTGTGCAAAATTCTATTACGCCGCTTCCCCATTCATTCCTTTCTCCCTGTCTATGTTCCCTTACGATTTTTCCTTCTCTTTCTTTTCTTGCTACCGAATTTCGATCTCGCATCACACTTTTAAGTTTCATCTCCCTTAACTGTCTGAATAATTTCTTTTATCTCATCACACAGTCTTTCAATGTTTTCGTCACCTTCAGAGCTAGAACTAAAATTAACTTGAACTACTGCGGTGGTTGTCAGGTGCTGCTGTTCTTCTTGCCACCAAAGTTCATTAATTCCTACAGCTACCCACTTCTCCTTTGAAGTCTCTAAGCTACTTAGCCGACTACGGGATTTAACATTCCACGCTGCAACCCGTAGAATACCAGTCTTGTTTTTCTTGATAACATTTAAATGCTAGGAACCCTTTTCTGAAGGTATTTGTCTGGAGTGCAGCTTAGTACAGAAATTAAATATGGACAAAGATCAAGCTCAATAATGACGAGTTACTGAATCAAACTACGGAGAGAAGAGAGTTACAGCACGATCTGACCAAAAGGCGGAATCGTTTGACAGGTGACATCCTGACGCTATAAGCAATCGTTAATTTGTTAATGGAGTGAAGTGTGTTTGCGTGGGGGGGGGGGGGGGGTTGTTAGGGAGGGGTTAAAATTGTAGAGGAAGACCAAGACTTGGCTAAAGTAAAAAGGTCCAAATGGATGTAAGCTGCGGTAGTCCTACAGAGATGAAGAAGACTCAGCAGCCCAAACTAGCGTGAAGAGTTGCATCAAACTAGACAAGTTTTCAGGCTGAAAAAAAAAAGCAACAATGTGGGGAGTATCATTCAGTATGTTGAATAATCCTTACGTATGAACGTGGCACAAGATAACGCTGTTGTCTCCTGTTACTATTACAAAAAGGTTTTTCATTCCCGTCAACTTCAATAACGTCATATTTTCTTAGCCAACGATAGTCAACACTCTCTTTTCTCTGCTTTGCTTTGCCTTGTTTAACGTCCTCTATAATAGAGCAGCATGTATCTGTGATGAAGATTCCGCTATTATTTGCTTTTTCGTGAGCAGAGTATTCAAACTGTTCGAGAACCTGCTTTTATATCAAATGATGGTTTCGCATTTCCATCTGTGCCAACTTCGACCTGCAAATCACTCCCGTGTGAAGTACCCATGCGACAGCCTGCAGAAGAATAATATGGATAACTGAAACCGACACAGAGTTACATGGGATAGGTCTACTGCCAAATAATTATTTTCGGTTCTGATTTACCACATCCAGAAGAAAACGGAAGGAAGCATACAAATATCGAAAATAAAAACACAGTAGAGTCCTGGTCATCCGACTTTCGCTAATCCGGTCTTCCCTTTAATCTGAACCATGGGCGTCAATTCCAGGGAGGAGGAGGAGGAGGAGGAGGGAACGTGTCCAACCCACCCCACAACCCCTCAAAATTTTGTGATGAACAGTTTCAATTTTTTGAGTTTCAGCTGACAAAAAAGCCATCGCCGAACGAATAAATCTAAGCTTAACCCTTGGCTTCCCAGGTCATTTTTTGGTCACGCACTGTCCCAGGTGCAGTGTGTGTGACTGCTACATTTAATAGCCACAGTGGAACAGTTCAGATTTTATGTAAAAGGTTACATTAATATCACACAAAACGAACTATTCAAAGTTTATTTTTACGAAAAAACGCATTTAATCACAAAACTACACAAAATGAACATAATATTACATGACAACGTTAATGCTATGAAAGCTCAAATACCCTGAGCTCCAAATTTTATTTCTTGATACATTTTTATTGTTTATTACACATGTAATAATAAAAACATAAAAAACGCCCACAAAACATCCAAAAAAATAAAAATTATGGTATAGTTGGGGTCACGAACGATGGCGGCCCAGTTCAAGTCAGTTCTGCGCATCTACATCACGCATTCTCCGACAACCAATGAGCGTTCAGTAGTATTCTCCACGCTCTGTTATGAATGTCGTAGCCGATGCAAGCATTAAACGTGATTGTAGCGAGTTATTAGCGTATTTCTGTCCCATCAGTTGCGAGTTGTCACCACAGATGGTAATGGTAAGCGACAAATTCCGCACAAGCAACCGGGACACGCAATTTGCAGTACACACGCTTTCTTCAAGCGCAGAGTTAATGTATGCGCTTACCGCAACCGTCAGTTGCAAACGACAACAATATATCCCCGGTTGTCTCCCAAGCTGGGCGAACCGCCATTGTTCATGGATCAGAAGTACTTTTTAGATGTTTAGTTTCTTTCTCGGAGGTTTTCTTTACACTCGCCGGAAATGTTTGTAGAGATTCAAGTGAGACTGGCTTCTTGCAACAAAATGGTTCAAATGGCTCTGAGCACTATGGGACTTAACATCCATGGTCACCAGTCCCCTAGAACTTAGAACTACTTAAACCTAACTAACCTAAGGACATCACACAACACCCAGCCATCACGAGGCAGAGAAAATCCCTGACCCCGCCGGGAATCGAACCCGGGACTTCTTGCAACAATGGCAAATATAAGGTGCCTTTCTCTTCTCTTTGTGGTCACAGGTGGAGCATGTTTTGCGTTTTTTCAGTCGTTCTTCAATGGCTTCTACTCTTGGTTCTGCCTCACCCAGAACACGGTTGGTTGGTTGGTTTAAAAGAGGGGGGGGGGGGGGGGAGGGACCAAACTGCGAGGTGCCCTGTTCCCAGTAGAACAATTACCCGAAGGAAAAAAGGAAACAAAGAAGACGTACGGCAATAATAGGAGAAAGGAAGAACCAGAAGAACGACAGGAGGACAACAAACACTACAACGGACAAAACAGGACGAGATGAACACAGAGACGCAAGAAACAGGGAGAAGAGATTAAAAACAAGAAAGCATATTACCATGGCTGGTTGACCATGAGAATAAAAGAGAAGCGAAACACATTAAAACCTCCCTCCTAAAAGCCCTAGGGGACAAAGGACATGCGCTAAAACTCAGATCAAATGATAAAACCCACCCTCACGAATAAAACGTAAAACTAAAGCTGGTGTTGAGGCACTGTCGCCCGACACACCGAAAGCAGGGTGCTGGGAAAGTTAAAAGTCCGCCGCAGGGCGGCTAAAAGTGGGCAGTCCAGCAAGAGGTGGACGACTGTCATTTGGGAGCCACAGCGACACAGGTGGGTCCTCGCGACGGAGGAGGTAACCATGGGTTAGCCAAGTGTGGCCAATGCGCAGCCAACAAACGACAACTGTTTCCCTGCAAGAAGCCCGCAGGGAACACTTCCACACATTCGCAGTCTCCTTAATGACACGCAGTCTGTTGTGCATACTGTTATGCCACTCCGTCTCCCAAAGCCGAAAAACCTTGCGGCATAAGACAGAGCGCAAGTCAGTTTCAGAGGTGCCCGTCTCCAGGAGCGGTTTCCGCGTAGCCTGTCTGGCCAGCGTGCCAGCAAGTTCGTTGCCTGGGATTCCGACGTGTCCTGGGGTCCACACAAACACGACTGAACGACTGGACGGTTCCAGGGCAGGGTCCCCCTGAATAGGACAGGCGTGCACTACACGCCGGAAGCGGCTACAAGGGTAGCGGAGTACGTGTGGACTGCACATGTGGGTTTTTTAGGTTAGAGAATTCCCTCCCTAGGCCCGACAAGACGCCTCCTGAGTCGCGGCAAGGTAGGAGTAGGCAAAATGCAACAGGGAATAACAATATTAATGTGCTAATAGTAAACTGCAGGAGCGTCTATAGAAAGGTCCCAGAACTGCTCTCATTAATAAACGGTCACAATGCCCATATAATACTAGGGACAGAAAGTTGGCTGAAACCAGACGTAAACAGTAATGAAATCCTAAACTCAGATTGGAATGTATACCGCAGAGACAGGCTGGACAGTGAAGGGGGAGGCGTGTTTATAGCGATAAGAAGTGCAATAGTATCGAAGGAAATTGACAGAGATCCGAAATGTGAAATAATTTGGGTGAAGGTCACAGTTAAAGCAGGCTCAGACATGGTAATTGGATGTCTCTATAGGCCCCCTGGCTCAGCGGCTGTTGTGGCTGAGCACCTAAAGGATAATTTGGAAAATATTTCGAGTATATTTCCCCACCATGTTATAGTTCTGGGTGGAGGTTTTAATTTGCCGGATATAGACTGGGAGACTCAAACGTTCATAACGGGTGGCAGGGACAAAGAATCCAGCGAAATTTTTTTAAGTGCTTTATCTGAAAACTACCTTGAGCAGTTAAACAGGGAACCGACTCGTGGCGATAACATATTAGACCTTCTGGTGACAAACAGACCCGAACTATTTGAAACAGTTAACGCAGAACAGGGAATCAGCGATCATAAAGCGGTTACTGCATCGCGCAGCGCGCTTCGTTACAGGATCGTTTAGTAATCGCGAAAGCGTTACGGAGATGATAGATAAACTCCAGTGGAAGACTCTGCAGGAGAGACGCTCAGTAGCTCGGTACGGGCTTTTGTTAAAGTTTCGAGAACATATCTTCACCGAAGAGTCAAGCAGTATATTGCTCCCTCCTACGTATATCTCGCGAGGAGACCATGAGGATAAAATCAGAGAGATTAGAACCCACACAGACGCATATCGACAATCCTTTTTTCCACGAAGAATACGAGACTGGAATAGAAGGGAGAACCGATAGAGGTACTCAGGGCACCCTCCGCCACACACCGTCAGGTGGCTTGCGGAGTATGGATGTAGATGTAGCTGTAGATGGACTCCCGGATATTCGCTACCAAAGAATGGCGAGGGTAGCACTGGTTGATAGCTTGTGAGTTGCTCAGGAGGCTAAGAGAAGAAACGACTCTTCAGAACAGGAACCGATGTACTGAAGTGCACGAGATATGGCCACAAGCTGTGCAGCCAGCGGGCAAGGAATGCTGTTCAATATGGCCTCTGTGGACATAGGCGAAGCCAGCATTACCATCAGCCATCGAGCCGTCGGTGTAAACAACTTCAGACCCGCGGAACACTTCAACAATCGAGAGGAAGTAACAGCGGAAAGCGGTGGGCTTAACGGAGTCCTTAGGCCCAGACGAAGCTTCGGCCGACGTGTACACCATGGAGGTGTACGCGAATGGACCTCAAGTAGAGGTGGTAAAGGGAAGGACTTCAGTTCGGAGCGAAGGGACAGCACGAGAACCGCAATCGTGAGCCCTGCCCTGGGCCGCCGAAGCGGAAGATGAACTGCCGCTAGTGGGAAAAGGAAACGGTAATTTGGATGCTCAGGAAAACTATGAGTGTGTGCAACATAAGTGGGAAGCAGTTGCACACGTCGGATCCGCAATGGAGGGACTCCAGCCTCCACCAGGGCACTGGTCACCGGACTCGTTCTAAAAGCTCCCTTCGCTAGGCGAACGCCACAGTGGTGCACTGGGTCGAGTAAACGCAACGCTGAGGGTGCCGCCGAACTGTAAACCAGGATCCCATAGTCAAGGCGGGATTGAACAAGGGCTCTGTAGAGCTGCAGCAGCCTAGAGCGATCTGCCCCCCTCCCGCCCAGTAGGTGTTGCCCAGGCAGCGGAGAGCACTGGGATGCTGCCAGCACTCCCGCTTAAGCTGACGAAGGTGAGGTAGCCAGAGCGCGCTGAAGGATGCACGAAGTTCATGGGGTGTGTGATACGTGTTGACTAGCTTTTTATCTATGATGTCAGCAACGAGTTTACAAGACTCTGAAAAAATTAAAGCCGTACACCTGAGTATTGTCTTTGTAGGAATTGTGAATGTCATACGCATTCACTTTACTTATGCCCAACATTCGGAAGAATAATGCCACTGGCCGTCATTGTAAGAGTCCACTCAATGTTTGGAAACTGCCGTTCTATTTTGTTCCTTCCTTCGCTTTTCTTTCGTTCCCGCATGATGGCTCTCGATGTTAAGTGTCGTGACTGCCTGAGTTCGACACTGACATAACTAAACTCAACATAGAAAATCCTCACATGCTGTTAGCAACTGTTGATATTTTGCACGTCAATCGGGAGAAGCAGGCTTCGAGGTTTAATGACCTCGAAAAGTTGGCTGGTTATGCTTTCTCGTGAGTCTCTTATTAAATTAACTTGCCTTTTGATAAAAAGTGCAGAGGCTTTATCCGTTATATCAGTTGATCCTAGTCCACCATTTTTAGGATCGTAAGTGGCAACTTTAGCAGGTACTCTAAACACTTCACCTCTCCACAAAAAGTTGGTGATTTTGGACATTATTCTCCTCGCTATCATTCTCGGTATTGGAAACAGCTGGGCAGTATAATAAGCTTTAGCAAGGATGCATGAGTTGATATACTGTGTTCTTTGAACTTGGTTCATACATCGAGTTAAATTCTCTACAATGGCTCCTTGCACTTTATCTGCTGCAACTTTCCAATTTAAAGCCGTCATTTTCATAGGGCATGCTGTCAGGGTGATCCCAAGTGTTTTATGTTGTCGGACTAATTTTGCCCACTCGACGTTGATATTATCAAAACCTCTGAGATTTAAGACCTTACTTTTCTCCGTTTGCATTGGCTCCAAATGCTCTACAGTACGAATCAATCACTGTTGCTAGCGTGGTTACTCGTCATTATTCCTTATAATGAGCCCTATATCGTCAGCATATGCTCTTATAACTGTTTTATTTCCTGATAATGTTAAGCCTTTTAATCTGGCATGGACATGTCGGAGGAAAGATTCCAGCGAAATGGCGAAGAGCGACATGGACAAAGGACTTCCTTGAGGAAAACCTCGTTGTATTTGCATCGGCCTGGATTGTTGACAATTCACCGCTATTTTAGCATTTATTCCAGTTGCTATGTTCTTAATCAACTGTATGACCCTATCGTTGAAACCTATTTTATTCAATATCTGTAGAAGATATTCATGATTTACTACATTGAACGCTTTATAAAAATCTAAAAACAATAAAGCACACTTTATGTAAGTTACAGAAGTTATTGCAATGACATCCCTGATTCTGCTAGATTTTGAAAAATGGTTCTGCCTTGCGCGCAGTTCTGATGTTGACTAATAATTTTATGTGTAAGGCATGAAATTCTCTTGTTTACTATTCTAGCTATTAATTTATAATCAGAATTCAGCAAATTGGACGAAAATTATTTAAATCTTTGTTTCCATTATTTTTTGGCACCAGAACAATTTTACTCTCCTTAAACTCAGCCGGAATCATTTTACCCTGAATAACCTCATTTACAATGCCCGTGATTTTCGCACCTACTATTGGCCAGTAACGGATGTAAAACTCTGCTGGCAGACCATCCGGTCCTGGGGATTTTTTTGGTGGTGAGGCGCAGAGTGTCTCATACACGTCTTATTCACTGACAACCTCGAGAAAATTTTCGTTTTCTTCTGTCAGCTGTGGGGCTAGGATGTCAAGGAATTCTTCCAAGGAAGTATCACTACTTTGGTGTACAGAATATAGCTCGCAATAATAGCGATAAATCTCATCCATGCTGGGTTCTGAGAATCGTACCGCGTTTTGTTCGAATTTCATCAATAAAAGTCCTTCTCCCGGTCTTCGTATGCTTCACTAAATGATATAGGGAAGTAATTATCTTCAGACACCGAATTTGCCTTCGATTTTATTTTCAACGCTTCCATTTGACTTCTCTTGATATTAAGTAACTTGGATTTGACTTTTTTGATGTCTGCTATCCGACCTGCTAAGACTTGATCATATAGATCTCTCAACACGGAATAGTAATATTCTATAGTGCATTTCATTTCCGTTGCGCTCTGGGCACTGTATTGACTAAAACCTTCCTCAACTTTGGCTTTGCCATTTTAACCCACCAGTCAACAGCAGTGGCATATCTACTACGGGCTCGCAGGCATATTGCCCATGTTTGTTTAATCAGATCTTCTAAATCATGATTTACTAACAAGGAAGTGTTCAAATTCCACTGATTCTTGAACTGGCTGTCTTGTTAGATTTATGCAAGCTAAGACACTTCAATGGTCTGAAAAGTACGTAGGAATGGTTTCTACTTTAGTCACGGAAGTTTCAAGATTTTTAGAAATATATAGTCTATCAATCCTGCTACGTGATGTTGCCGTGACATAAGTGAACTCAACAATGGAGGAGTATTTGATTTCCCATGTATCCTTTAATTCTAAACCAGTAACTAGTTGTTTTAGTTCACTTGAGAAATTAAAATTAGGTAACTGATCTTTTCGATTTAGAACACAATTAAAATCACCTCCAAGTAATAACTGTCTTGGAGTTTTCCCTAACAAGTATATCAGGTCATCTTTGAAGAAACGTGCCCTGTCAGCTCGGTGAGTGCTTCTTGAAGGGGCGTACAAGTTGATGATAGTCACATCATAGATGTGTCGTTCCACCTCGCTTACTGTAATCCCTTTCCTCACCAAAACAGCTGTTCCAACACTTGTCTCAGGAGACACATTTATGTAACTGTCAAAACCAGGAATTACTAAATCACTTCATATCAGTCGTGGATTCGTACAAAAATTCCTTAAGGGCTGATAATTTCAAACTGGTCGTAATTTTATTTATGTTTACAGTGGTGACGGATAAGATTGCGTCATTGTGCTGTCACTATGTAGTTGTTTTGATGAACTAATTTAGTTTCCTGTGGTTCAGGGTTCAGTTAAGCTGCCGGCCTGAGTGGACGAGCGGTTCTAGGCGCTACAGTCTGGAACCGCGCGGCCGCTGCGGTCGCAGGTTCGAATCCTACCTCGGGCATGGATGTGTGTGATGTCCTTCGGTTGGTTAGGTTTAAGTGGTTCTAAGTTCTAGGGGACTGATGACCACAGCAGTTAAGTCCCATAGTGCTCAGAGCCACTTGAACCATCAGTTAAGCTGTAACAGTTTTCCCGAAAGGCTGAACATGGAATAACACTTCAATCAGTGTATTAGTTACTGTCCCATTTTTTTTATTTTTTTCTACTTCTGATGTTTTCTCTTGTACCGCAAGCAGGCTGGTTTCCTGGTGACCTCTCTGATTTTTCCTCCAGTGATTCGTGTAAGACCGTATCGGACCGAACATTCTTTGGGCTTGGGTCGCCCCTCCCGGATTTTCCCTTCCCTTGGTTACGAGCTACATTCTCATTTGGTTGCATTGGTATTTTACTTCGCGGCTTATCTGGAGCAGCAGCAGACGCTTTCGCAATTTCGGTTGCCGGCGCCTGCCCTGAGATGTTGACCGTGATTTCAGTTTGGCCACCACTTCCTCGTTCTTTATTAATTTCACTCACTTCCTGATCGAGGGAAACAAATGGAGACTGCAGTTTTGCAACCTCTCCATGAACCTGTTTATTAACAGATAGCTGCTGATCTTTGCAATAGGCTACTGCACCTGTTGTTTCTTGCAAATTAATGCTGATTACACCCCCTTCGCCGGCCGAAGTGGCCGAGCGATTATAGGCGCAACAGTCTGGAACCGCGCGACCGCTACGGTCGCAGGTTCGAATCCTGCCTCGGGCATGGATGTGTGTGATGCCCTTAGGTTAGTTAGGTTTAAGTAGTTCTAAGATCTAGGGGGCTGATGACCTCAGCAGTTAAGTCCCATAGTGCTCAGAGCCATTTGAACCATTTTTGAACACCCCCTTCATTTTCTGGTACCGTATGTGTATAAT
Source organism: Schistocerca americana (assembly GCF_021461395.2). Lineage (NCBI taxonomy): Eukaryota > Metazoa > Arthropoda > Insecta > Orthoptera > Acrididae > Schistocerca > Schistocerca americana. The sequence goes on from NC_060127.1 coordinate 204,703,184, forward strand.
CTTTCTGTTCATCAGTTTCTATTCGCATTTTGCCTTCAGGTTCCTCTGCCTCCTCATCGCACTGTTTTTGCTTGCGAAGCGAGGGAGTGGGACAAGACAGCTCGTCCTCTGAACAACTATCAGTTACCTCCAGAGGTCGTTTTTTCGTTCGCATTTCAGTTTCACGAGTAGTGGTAATAGGATTTCCCTTTGTTGTTAACGGGCGAAATTGACTGTTATCGTGAAGGGAGACATCAGCTTGGCCCGCTGCGTTAACATCCTCAACCAGTTGATCCGGGCTATTCTTTGGTAACAGTTCATTTAAGGTAAGCTTTTGACGCTGTATCAAATTACTTTTAAGAACAACAGTTCGCCGCGGACATTCCTGTCTGAAGTGGCCGGTTTCGTTACATATATGACATGTAGCTTCCTGACCTGTATAAACAATTTATGCCTTATACCCACAAACAGTTATGTGAGACGGAATGTTCGTCTTAACGGGACCCTGTTGAAATACTGCAGTTTAAAGCGAGGCGACAATCTTTCATTTGCAATTGATTTAACGTCTCCGTAGTTTGAAAGAGCTTCCTTAATCTTATTTTCAATTTCAATGGGAAGATTCAAGACACGAACAGTTTTGCAATGAATGTCCGCTCTATAGATGGAAACCTTACTTTTATAACCATTTCTATGCACAAAATCTACTTCACAGCCCCACTTTCGTAACACTTAATCAACAGTCGCAGCACTGATTAATTTGACAAAAACACAGTATTTTTCCTGATCCAGATGCCAGGTATGGACGATTTAAGAACTGAGACCAATTACTTTCTGTTCATCAGTTTCTATTCGCATTTTGCCTTCAGGTTCCTCTGCCTCCTCATCGCACTGTTTTTGCTTGCGAAGCGAGGGAGTGGGACAAGACAGCTCGTCCTCTGAACAACTATCAGTTACCTCCAGAGGTCGTTTTTTCGTTCGCATTTCAGTTTCACGAGTAGTGGTAATAGGATTTCCCTTTGTTGTTAACGGGCGAAATTGACTGTTATCGTGAAGGGAGACATCAGCTTGGCCCGCTGCGTTAACATCCTCAACCAGTTGATCCGGGCTATTCTTTGGTAACAGTTCATTTAAGGTAAGCTTTTGACGCTGTATCAAATTACTTTTAAGAACAACAGTTCGCCGCGGACATTCCTGTCTGAAGTGGCCGGTTTCGTTACATATATGACATGTAGCTTCCTGACCTGTATAAACAATTTATGCCTTATACCCACAAACAGTTATGTGAGACGGAATGTTCGTCTTAACGGGACCCTGTTGAAATACTGCAGTTTAAAGCGAGGCGACAATCTTTCATTTGCAATTGATTTAACGTCTCCGTAGTTTGAAAGAGCTTCCTTAATCTTATTTTCAATTTCAATGGGAAGATTCAAGACACGAACAGTTTTGTAATGAATGTCCGCTCTATAGATGGAAACCTTACTTTTATAACCATTTCTATGCACAAAATCTACTTCACAGCCCCACTTTCGTAACACTTAATCAACAGTCGCAGCACTGATTAATTTGACAAAAACACAGTATTTTTCCTGATCCAGATGCCAGGTATGGACGATTTAAGAACTGAGACCAATTACCCGTGTAATCCAGTCATCTGTTTACAGGGATGTCGGCTGAACAGGACGGGATTCCTTGTCAAAAGCAAATGCCAGGGTATTCTTCCTGAGGTTTGTAGCCATGGTTAATCCAGCGACGCAATTTCGGTTAAACAACCTAAACTCCAATTAGCAGCAGCAAGACCAAAAAAAGAGCGATCAGATCACGAGGAATAGGAACGAACACGGAGATTAACGGACGGACAGCACTCGGCGAAGCACAAGTACAGCGATGTAAACACGGAAGTGAGGCGCGGCAGTTAACAGCGGCTGAAACGGAACTGAGGTATTTGTCTCGACCTGGTGTATTTCTGGCAGAACATCCAGTTAAAGAGTCAGTCTCTACACTACTGTCTTTATCATTTTCATCTCTTGTTTCATTCAAGGAAATCACAACCTGCAAAATACATTCGTATTCACTTTTCCACAGTTCATGTACTGTATTATGCTCACTTTCAATGTCGTTGACGCTGTCTGACATAACATCACTTCCTAAACTTTCCTCAAACCATTTTAAAACAGCACCTATCAAAGTCAGGGTCTGTAATATGAACAGTAGGCGTAGATGTGGCTACTGAATCCATAACGCTAAAGTCCCATGTGCGGTCTCGGAGACCGCTAGCACGAAAGAGGCACAATCAACATTACGCATTATCAACAGAGTAACAATAAACGCTTGCGGTCTGTGAGAACGCACCTGGGACGTTAAGGGTTAACTAATTACACATAAAAGCTCTTGAGCAGTAAGAATTGATGGTTTGCCGTACGTCAGATCCACTTATACAAATGGTACTAGGAAAGTTTTGCAATACGACGCAACAATAAATCGCAGGAGGCTGATTGTAGCTGTGTTCTGAGAATACTTCATACATTGTAGTCCTTGTGCCAAATCTGTGGGCGCAGTCGTACACTTGCAGGGTTAGTTTGAAGTGCTTGCTATGGCATCGTGGTTACCAAGTGACATTCGAGCAGTTCTGCGGTACAACTTCGAGCGTTATTCAAACATAGAGCAGTGCTTTGAAGAAATTACTCTTGCACTCGGTGACATGTGTTCAAATCGTACCGCTATATTCAGGTGGTACACAGAACTCCAAAGAGGGAATTTCACTCTGGAGGACGCACAGAGGACGAAAAGGTCACGATCATCAGTTACGGAGGAAAACATTGATGCTGTGAGGAAAATGCTAGACGAAGACACCTATACGCAGATAGAGGATACCTTAGGGCTAAATGCACCAGCTATTCGTTCGATTCTGCACGATCATTTGCAAGCAGAGAAACTATCTTGTCTCTGGGTGCCGCATAGACTGGACGAAGAGCAGATGACTCGACTTGTGACTTGGTGCCAGTAAATGATAAAGAAGCTTTCTAAGGAACAATCTCAGTGTGTGACAGGTGACGAGACTTGGCTGTGCTATTATGACGTGCCGACTAAGACACAAAACAAAGTTTCGGTCTTTGAAGATGATGACACACCCGTAGATGTCAGAAAATCCCGATCAGTAAAGAAGAAAATGACAGCTGTGTTTTTTTTTTAAAAAAACCATCTGAATTGTGGGGCGCGTTGTTTTGGACACACGGAAGACAGTGACAGTTAAGTGATACACTGAGCAATGCCTGCCCAAAGTCATTCAATCTTTGAAGAACCTGCGACCAATGTCAGGAATGGACACTTGGTTTTTCCTTCGCGACAACGCTCTAGGTGACCGCGCAAAAGCATGCAGCAAATATTTGCGGGGTACACGACTGAAACTTCTTGAGCACCCTCCTTACAGTCCAGACCTCGTTTCTTGTGACTTTGCACTGTTCCCGCATATTACAATGAAGCTGAAAGGAGTACAGTTTTCAAGTGATGAGGCCCTCCTGAGGACTTGGGACAACGAGTGTGCCTTATTCCCTACAGAAACCTGGGAGAAATGGTTTAGGGATTGGTTTCGGACGATGGAGAAGTGTATTCAATGTGACCGAAATTACTTCGAAAAAATTAAATAAATCTTTTTTCCACTGTTCAGTCGCCCGATGTTTACGCTGCTTACACCAAGCGAGGCGTCGTTTGGCATTTACCGTTGCGATGTTTACCTCATGAGCAGCCGCTCGACCATGAAACCCGTTTTCTCACCTCCCGTCTAACTGTCATAGTACTTGCAGTGGATCCTCATGCAGTTTGTAATTACTGTGTGATGGATTACACATTACGACCCTCTTCAACTGTCGACGATCTCTGTCAGTCAACAGACGAGGTCAGCCTGTACGTTTTTGTGCTGTAAGTGTCCATCACGTTTCCACTTAACTATCGCAGTGGACCTAGGGATGTGTAGGAGTGTGGAAGTCTAGCGTACAGACTTATGACACAAGTGACACCCAATCACCTGACCATGTTCGAAGTCCGTGAGTTCCGCGGAGCGCCCCATTCTGCTCTCTCACTATGTCTAATGACTACTGAGTTCGCTGGTATGGAGTATCTGGCAGTAAGTGGCAGCACAATGCACCCAATATGAAAAACGTAAGTTTTTGGAGTTGTCCGGGTACTTTTGATCACATAGTGTATATCGTTCCCTTGCAACAGTCCTCGCCTCCACTGATCCATACTAATAAATATCTTAGGTGCGAATAGAATTTTCTCGGGCTTACAGCTATGCATTCGTGAATCTTAGCTGCGTTCTCAGCTTCACGGGCCATCTTCGCTCGGACAGATCAATACCAAAAACGTTGTTTCGTTGCGCTATTTGACTACGATTCTGTTTCGTGTTCTCATGGCACTGATCAAATGAATCAGTGGGGGAAAATAAGAAAAAAAAAAAGAATGAAAGAAAAAAAAAAAGAAATGCCGAAACCCGGGATCGAACCAGGGACCTTTAGATCTTCAGTCTAACGCTCTCCCAACTTTTTTTTTTTTTTTTTTTTTTTTTTCCTCTACTGAGCTATTTCGGCTTATATTTCACCGCCTTCTGTGACTATATAACATTATCTCGGACGCTACCTTTTTTTTCCTAAATGTAAAAATTATTTATTGTTTATAATACTGTCAGACTAATTAAAGGGAGGCGGCAGTTTGCACTTTGGTTGTGTTTATTTTGTCCTCGTCTTTGTTTAGAATTAGTTTTGGTTTTATTATAACTGAGTGTTCAGCTACTAGAACAAGATGCTAACTTAGCATCGCTAAGCGTATGAAAATGGCACAACGTATTGACTTTTGCTTCCGCTCGGTTTGATTTACAAAATGTACTGTTTTTGAAGGTTTCACGACAAAACTGTGGTGGCAACATCAAAATTTCGACACAGGATGTATCGTACGGTCTGTCTGCTCCGTGTTATGAACATGCTGATCAACATTATGTATTGTGCTATGAGACCAAGACGTTGCTGTGCTCCATTATATTGTTAATTACAAAAGGCCTATTTCGGCGTGATTGCCATCTTCACGTTATAACAGGTGGTCTTGAATCCATATGACATCGACGTATCAGTTGCCGTCACACTAATACATAAGTTTGCTTCTTCGATGTTGGTGGAGCTATAGTAAGTACAAAAACTTTTGCTGGCGCGATTGTTTTTGAAGTTGTCGAACTATGAAACTGCTCCAGCAAAAGTTTAACACCTACTGTAGATCCACCAACATCAAAGGGCGCGGACTTACAGCAGTGTGACAGCAACTGAGACATCAATGTCATATGGGTAGAAAGACCACCTGATACATGCTGCAGATGACAATCACGCCAAAATAGGCCTACTGCAATAAACAATATAATCTAACACAGCTGCATCTCGGTCTCATAACATAATATATAATTCCCTTATATTGCATATACGACGCAGTGGGCCCAGATCAGTACAAACTGCTGAGCAACGTTTGTTTGGTAACTTATGCTCACTTTCTCCAATTAATATTAATATGCTGTAGGAACACACCAAGAAATTTTGTCGGTTGCTCTAGTGTGATCACAATAAATTATTTAAGAAATTGAAATTTCTCGAATATTTCACATACGTCAGACGAAATAAATTCTGGAACCTGAGATTGGTGTAATGAGGATGTTACATCCACATACCGTGGCTCCTTTCACATCCCACTCACATTCTGCTAATGTCTATTAGGAATACATGCCATGGACATCATAAATGTAGACTAGATTACTTCACAGATATAAATATTGTATTTCTTACATTCTTAAAGTATTAGGTTATTTATCCTCACATTGTGTTCCAAACATTCCGTAATGATGGAGGGTCTACAGGCCGTGGAGTGAGTCAAATTATACATCGGATGCAGGATCTCAGTACTTACGTAACATGTACCAACAACCAGTTACAACTTGCTGTAATCTACTCAAACTGATAATAAATTAGCAGAAATTATTGGAATTGTTTCAAGAGTACTTCATTATATATGAAACAAGACACTGCTCCCAAGTTAAGAATAAATGTAACATCACCCAGGACACTATCATCCGTATATACTGATAAAGAACCCTGTTTGGTGCAAACATTAGTATGTAGCTGAATTTACAACCCAGAGTCCAGATACTCCAATAAATAATAGGAGTGGCTAATGAGTAAGTCTTTTACTTTTGTTTTGCATATATGTGGTTTCCAGTTTCCTACCTGATGTCTGGTAGTTACATGTTGCAGGTTTTTACATAAGAATATAAAACCACATTCTGGATTCTAGACAGAGGTACACAGTCTATGTGTAAATTATTTTTATTTATAGTATTATGGTTGTGAAGTCATCCTAAATTACTATTATCACAAACACTTTTATGGAGTAAATGTATTGGCACGTATACCTGTTATTTTGCCCATTTCTTTGTCACTTCCTCCTTTTTTAAGGTGTAATTCACGAATTCGTGTCTAGTGCTACAATCGACGTGCAGGCATCCTTCGCAAAATACCTCGAAGAAAACAATCTATCGACACATAAACAACACAGATTTAGAAAATATCATTCCTGTGAAATACAACTGGCTCTTTATTCACATGAAGTAATAAGTGCTACTGACAAGTTGATGGCATGTTTATCGATTTGCAGAAGGCTCATCACTGTTCCTCTCAGGACCTTCTAATCAAATTCATAAAGAGCATAAAAAATGTACTGAAGGGTAACTTGTTTTGTATTATTACAAAATATGGGACAGATTGTCACAGATATAATACACGAGTTTGGGTGGCGTTTTAAAACAAAGGCGTTTTTAAAAATCTTGAGTGCTTGGTGCTCTGCAGTTTTAAGATATTTAGTAATGGACATCTTCTCAACACTATGAGCTGCACTTGAAAGATTTATTTGCTACCCATGTGTTTTCAGTGTATAACCCATTGTCAGTGGCATCTGATACAGAGGAACAAGCAAGTGTATGTACACCAACTACTACAGCTTGACATATGTAATAGTAGAAATGTAAGTCTGCTTACATTATGTATCTCTGTAGCAAAGACGTGTGTCAGCTATAAATTCTTTAGGATTCATAATGTGAGTAAACTTATATTTCTGCTATTACATATACAGTTGTCAAGTTGTGGAAATATATCTCACACAGCTCAAATACAAAAACATTTGGGCAGCCAGTGTAATGAAGAAAGTCATAATATAAACAAAGTATTGTTTCTATCAGACAGTAATGGCAGAAACTGTATGAAAATGTTGAACACTATATTACCAAGCAACTATAAGTGTACATCATTTGTAAAGTCTAATGGCATGTTGCTCACAACATACAAAATAAATCACTCAATTTAGGGCAAAAATGACTATTTCATTATCCTAGCTGGAGCAAAAGACATAAATGAGAGAAAAGATGAATTTATGGGCTCACTGAATGAAACTATTTCGAAACCTATACAGACTCAATTAATACTCTGCGCAAGACCTTATAGATTTGATATCCCAAGAGAAAACCACAAGATCTCGGAGATGAACAAATATTTAATAAAAAGAACCACAATGACAAACCACATCAAAGAAATCAACATAAACAGGTTTTTTCAGTGAAAAGATTTTTCAAGACATGGATCACACATGGCAAAATTAGGAAAACCTAAGCTCTGTGCAAATTTATTGAAGGAGCTAAACAAACAGTAGGTCTACTATCAAATGGCTAATCCCGTCCAATCAACATATTCATCTCCACATGCCAAAAAGTGGTACGACAATCCAGACAACATGGGAGATTCAACCATTGCTACAAGACCAACAGAAGCCGCAGAAGTTGAAATACAGACTGCACTCTCCAAAAAGACACCACTACCACATGCAGGGCTGTATTAAGTACAGAATCTGCATCATCTCCTGCTCAAGTGAAAGATAACAGGAGAATGATGTTATCCTTAAATGAACGCTAGCTAAAACAAGAACACATAAAAATGTATGTTCCACAGGTTGCACCTAATTACAAGTTACTGCAGACCCAAAGAAGGTTATGGGGGTTCCTCCATATATACAAGTTATTATTTAGATCTGAAATGTACTGTTCTGGATGTTAAGGACTTACATATTAAAAGTGTTTTTGAAACAGCTGTATGCTTCTACCAACAGTAAGGATGAACATGATGCAGAGAAATTTACCAAATGCTTAGAAAAACTTATTGTCCATGTACAGAAATATACCAAATACAACATGCTAATTTTTAGAGACTTAAACATTGATGTTAGGAAAACTTACAGCTAGAAATATTAATTTAGCAAATATGTTACGGTCATATAATATTTTCTTTACAAATAAAAGTCCTACGAGGCTTCAATCCTGCCTTGATAACTTCATAGCAAATGTACATAAAAGTGGATTTGAAGTAGAATTGTTTAATGTTGATCACCTATCAGACCACAAAGGTATACGGGTGAAATTAATTACTGGGAAGTTAAATGCAGACCAAAAACAAGTTCAGTACCAGGGTGTTAGATTATTGACTGATAAGAATATTAAGCTCTATAGGCAGGAACTACAACTAGTACACTGGTATACTCTCTTACTTTCTTCCAACAATGTTGAGGAAGCCTTCAACAGACTCATGAGCATTATCTCAAAATGTTTTGATATCTGTTGCCCAAAGATCAGAAAACAATATAGTAATAAAGTCAGAACGGTCAGAACACCCACGCACCCAACACAACACAAAGGTTTGCTTGCACCTGACTGACAGAAATTACGGCTCTTGGTAATTATTTGCTGTGAAAAAGTAAAAAGCAGTATTGTGAACAAAGCCACTTATAACAATCTCATAAGACTTGAAAGTACACAAATCGGAATAGCCAAATGTAGGGAAAATGAACATTTCATTGAAAACTCAAATAACAGATGCAAGTCAGCATGGAGGATTATAAAAGCAGAGTTGCGTACAGCTATAAATTATAAAGACACTACAAGTGCTGTCAATACCGCAGCACATGAATTTAATAAATTTTCTGCCAAGGCAGCAAACCCCACTATCACCCCAACTTCTGGTACGCATATTATCAGTTTCATGTACGCTCCTAATCTAAACCTCATTTCTGGCTATCAGTTTCTTTAAAATTGTTCAAACTCTGTGCCAACTTTCAAGTGGACAGGAATATAATTATGTGACGTGGTTAAATCAATAATAAAACTAGGAAATTCAAAATCTGAGGACATTCACGGCTTATCAAATTTTGTGATTAAAAAAATAGTGGATCTCATATCAAACCCACTTTGTACAACAATAACTGCACGTATGCTAGTGGCCATTTCCCAGAGCGTCTAAAAAGAACAGTTGGCATCCCTATTCATAAAAAGCAATTTCACAGCTGGTTATTCTCTCCAGAATAATAGAATACTGTGTACAATGGGATATTTGCACACATTTATCTGAAAACAATATTCTGACTCAAACTCAATATAGATTCGGAGATCAACAGTGAAAGCAGTTGAGACACCATTTCTTTTGTACAAACCCCATTTGAACCAAAGTTATCTGCTGAAACCATTCTAATTGACCCAATCAAAGCATTTTATTTGGTGAACCATACAATACTACTGGAGAAACTTTGGTGTTATGGAGTCACAGACTTAGAACTCTCCCTCATAAGCTCCTATCTCACTGACAGGAAACAAAAATGTAGATTATAATAACAAAAATCCCAATACTTCGATTAACTCAGAGCATTCCTCAAGGTTCCATGCTTGACCTTTTACTGTATATATTTGTGAATGATCTTCCCAATAACATGCCGCATAAATCTGTACTAGATACTGATGACACAACATACTTTAGCTCTTGGAAAGACATACACAAATTGCACTAGAAAACAAAGAGCAACTTAACCTCTCTAATACATGGATCAAAGCCAATGAGAAGACAGTGAACATCAATTTCAGTTTATCAAGCAGTAAAACTGAGTGCTCAATTGTCAAGCTACTTGGTATATACCTTCATTCCAAATTAACTTGGAACAAACAAACGGACCACATATGCAGAAAGCTCTCACGCTTTACCTTCTTACTGACTAAACTACAGACATGTGTAACAACACCTTTGTTACTGAACTCCTGCTATGTCTTCTTTCACTGCCATTTGCAATATGGTGTCTCTTTACGGGGTAATTCTGCAGGGACCTAAAAATTTTCATCTACAAAAAAAGAGGATATCAAGTCTATTTATGGAGTTACAAACTAAAACCTCCTGCAGACCACTTTTTAATGACTTAAAGATATTGACACTCCCATCACTTTTTGTTGCATAAAACTCGAACAACAACATCTTAAGGGAAGCTGTACACTAATATAAAACTTGGCAAATGAAACAGATCAATAGCCCCACAGCTAGATGATATCAATTGCATAAAAATGCTGAAAGATGGATTAAAATAAAATGAACTGATGTACCAGGTGGGCATAATTAAAGTTACCCTATTTAACACGGAAACTAATTACCGTACAAGTACCAAACTTGGTCAAATTAATGTCAGGGACATGGAGAAGAGAAATAATGCAGAATCAATGCTGCTATGGTACACTATGTGATCAAAAGTATCCTGATACCTGGCTGAAAATAACTTACAAGGTCATGGCACTTGATGACAGCTTCCACTCTCGCAGGCATATGTTCAATCAGGTGCTGGAAGGTTTCTTGGGGAATGGCAGCCCATTCTTTATGGAGTGCTGCACTGAGGACAGGTATCAATGTCAGTCGGTGAGGCCTGGCATGACATCAGCATTCCAAAACATTCCAAAGGTGTTCTATAGGATTCAGGTCAGGACTCTGTGCAGGCCAGTCCATTTCAGGGATGTTTTTATTGTGTAACCACTCTACGACACGCCATTCACTATGAACAGGTGCTCAATCGTGTTGAAAGATGCAATCGCCATCCCCAAATTGCTCTTCAACAGTGGGAAGCAAGAAGGTGCTTACAACATCAATGTAGGCCTGTGCAGTGATAGTGCCATGCAAAACAACAAGGGGTGCAAGCCCCCTCCATGAAAAACACAACCACACCATAACACCACTGCCTCCAAATTTTACTGCTGGCACTACACACACTGGGAGATGACGTTCACCGGGCATTCGCCATATCCACACCCTGCCATCCGATTACTATATTGTGCACTGTGATTCGTCACTCCACACAACATTTTTCCACAGTTCAATCGTCATATGTTTATGTTCCTTGCACTAAGTGAGGCATCGTTTGACATTTACCGGCATGATGTGTGGCTTATGAGCAGCCGCTCGACCATGAAATCTAAGTTTTCTCACCTTCCGCCTAACTGTCATAGTACTTGCAGTGGATCCTGATGCAGTTTGGAATTCCTGTTTGAAGGTCTGGATAGATGTCTGCCTATTACACATTACGACCCTCTTTAACAGTCCGAGGTCTCTGTCAGTCAACAGACGAGGTCAGCCTGTATGCTTTTGTGCTGTACATGTTTCTTCACATTTCCACTTCACTATGAGATCAGAAACAGTGGACCTAGGAATGTTTAGGAGTGTGGAAATATTGTGTACAGACATATGACACAAGTGGCACCCAATCACATTCATAGTCTGCGAGTTTCATGGAGCACCCCCGTATGCTCTCTCACAATGTCTAATGACCACTGAGGTTGCTGATACAGAGTACCTGGCAGTAGGTGGCAGCACAATGCACCTACTGTGAAAAACATATGTTTTTGGAGGTGTCCGGATGCTTTTGATCACATAATGTACATCATACCATTACGTACCGGTACATTACTGGTACAAAATGGCCTCAATATGGTGCCCATCACTGTTCAGAAGAGTCTGAAAGCACAGGCTTACATTTTGCACAGCAGAACAAACTATGTCTGTAGGTATGCTGGCTCTCTCTCTCGATACACAGTGCTGCAGATCAGGACATGTGTGAATGTTACCCTGGTAAACACTGTCATTCAGGTAGATCTACAACCAGAAATCACAGGGAGTGAGAACAGGTGATCACGCAGGCCAAGCATTTGGAAATGATCAGCGGGTAATTCTATAGTTTCCAAATGTTTTTCAGAGAAACAGGTGAACTTCACAAGTGATGCGCGGTGGGAACCCATCTTGCATGAAAATTGTCGAGTTCAATGCGCCTCTCTGCTGTAGAGTAGGTGTGACATGCTGGCGAAGCATATCACATTAACACTGGCCAATCGCACTACACACCTTTGGTGCTTGAGAGCCAATCTGTTCAAAAAAGAATGGGCCAATGATGAACGTAGCCATGAAGATACACCATACAGTGACGCATTCATCATACAGAGGAACTTCACGTACAGTGACTGGAGGTGAAGATCCTCACAGTAGGCATTTCTGTGTGTTCACCTCAACCACCAGAGAAAAATGAGCTTTGTCTGTCCATATTATGGTCCACAGCCAGCCTTTATCAACTTAAATCCTTGCAAGGAAGTGAAGAGTGAAGTCAACACGTCGTTGTGCATCCCGCGATGCAAGTTGCTGTACGATATGGATCTCGTCAATTTCATCAACCAGTCGTCGGCCTCTTCGCGGAGCGACACCTAGTTCTCCAGCTGATACAAACTTCTTCATCATGCTCCACACAACAGGTGGAGAAAGAGGACCCTTCCGTAATCCTTTCAGCCAGCGATATTCTCGAAGTACAGTTGCAGCATTACCATTGGTTTGATAATAGAGCTTCACCAATAATTTCCTACTCCATTTGTCCAAGCTCATGTTGATAGGTCAACAAGTGCACTGTGACTGGTCTGGTGTGCGAGACTATGCATCACGATATGACTGCTCACTGCACCTGGTGGCCATAGTTGGAACTAGATAGTAATGCTCGGAGGCATGGAATTCATGCACCTCATACTTTGGACATAAATGCTACCAAGTTTGGTACTCATAAGGTAATTAGTTTCTGTGCTATAATGTGTTAAATAGGGAAAGTTTAATTATAACCACCTGATACATACAAGGGTAGTTTGAAAAGTTCTCGGAGCGCAATAAAAAAAAGTATTTAAATCACTGAAACTTTTTTCTTTTTCAATGTAGTCTCCTTGTAGATTAATGTACTTCGTCCAACGATATTCCAGTGCCTTGATCCCATCTCGAAAATGAGTTTCCTCCAGGCCTGCAAAATAGTTGTCAACTGCAGCTATCAGTTCTTCGTTTGAAGTGAATCTTCATCCACAAAAAACAATTTTCAGTTTTGGAAAGAGATGGAAGACTGATGGAGCATATCAGATGAATAAGGTGAGTGTGGCAACAACTCATGCCTTAGTTCGTGTAATTTTGCCATAGTGACGGCACATGTGCGGGCGTGCGTCAAGAGTTGTGGAACCTATGTTGCAGATAATTTTTTCATTTCTAATCCTTCAGTTAAAATGTGATATACCCTTTCAGAGGTCACACACTTTCAATCGGTGATCCTCAATGAACATTTTGTGCACTTTTGCAATGATTTCTTGAGTAGTGACACATCTTGGCCAACCACTGCGCGGGTCATCATCTAAGCTCTCCTGACCAAATTTAAATTCATTTGTTCACTTGGCAACAGCTGAATATGAAGGAGCAAAGTCCCTCAGTATATCCTGCAAATCGGCATGAATGTCCTTTGCTTTCATACCTTTCTTTACGAAGTCCTTAATCACTGCTCAAACCTCAATTTTTTTCCCATCTTCGCAAATCGCTACACAGGAACAACAACAGAGCCACGTCACTGCCACAGCTCTCTTCCAAGAGCACTGAAGTGGCACATGTTTACAAGTAACAGTCCAATGAATACCACGTGAACAACTCGTTGCACTAGCGCTGACTTCTCGTGGTGATTCTGAGAACTTTTCAAACCACCCTCATACACTTGTTTGTTCCTCCGTACCAGATGCCACTGATGATGGGTTATACAGCCGAATACCAGTTTGACAAATAAACATTTCATGCCCAGCTAATGGTATTTAGACGATGTTTTTTTAGTAAAAAGGTGTTTTTTGTGGCAAGATATTTTCTCGAAATTTTAGTCGCCAACTTTCTACTCTGGATGCCAAAAGACTGTTGACTCCAAATTACATAAGGAGAACTGACCAGCACAATAAAACAGAGAAATCAGGGCTCACACAGAAATATTTAGATGTTCGTTGTTTCCCACAAGCTATCTGAGAGTGGAGCATAGTCTGAATGTCATCTACGAATCCTCTCCCAAACAATTAAAGAGTGAACTGCAAAATAATCCTGTAATCTCTCCCCGAGCCGAACCCCCTCCCCTCTCTCTCTCCCCCACTCCCCTCCCCCTCCACCCCTACCCTCTTACTATTATAACTGAATTTAAGTCTTCTCTTTTTCCGAGGTACATAGAAACTGAAACTGCAAAAGTGAATTAATGTATGCAGCCTTCCTCGTCTTGTTATTCTGATTCTTGTGTAAACTTTCTCTTGCACACAAAACCTTGTTCACTTTTTATACATTAAAATATTTCATTTTTTTACTGTCCATTTTCCATTAAATTCAGTTGCCATTGTTGTGTCGATAAAACTTTTAAAAATCATATGCGGCTCCAATCTCGTTTGAAAAGAAAAATGAATAAAATAAAATAAGACTTCATGTTGAGTATAATTAAGTGTCTTGTATAACAGAGTTTTTCAGCATGGGTCAAAGCATGTATTGGAAGATATTATTTACCATCTATAAAAAAGTCTTTAACTCAAACACCTAAAGAACAAAAGAAGTCCCTGAATGAAAATAAAAGGACAAATGGAGGTGGTAGGAAGCAATCTTTCATGGACACAAATAAAAGAGTCAACAAGGCATAAATATTAATGCAGATTTTTCCCAAAATACTTAGGAGACAATGGTATGACTTGTGAACAGAGAATTAGAAAAACAAAACTCTATATTCCATCAAAGAGGAAAATGCATAATTTGGAGTGACAAAGCTCCATTGAAGAGCAAGTTGGACAGCGAACTAAGCCTGCCTGTTAAAAAATGTATAAGCATTTCTTCAGGCAACTGATGGTTTGGAATCTATTGTCTATTCTAATTAAATCCCAGAAACTAGGCTGCACATACTGGTGTCCTTCATGTAACAACAAAGTAAACTCACTTACAAATGGATATTAACTCCAGTGTTGCTTAACAATTTTCTGTGAAATCATTGAAAATGCAAGGTCTGATAGGCATTTCATTTGACATTATACACTAAGTAAAAACCACAATGAGTTCAAAGACTGAGCAGCAGGGCAACCAATATATTCATTTGCTGTTGAAGTACGATTTGTGCAAAGAGACTGGAGTGATCTTTATGTACCTGAGGCATTTCGCTACATAAATCATAAGATTCTCTAAAAAAGAGGCTTATTTAAAATAAAGTGAACAGCAGAGCATAAGAATCAAAAACGGCTTGACTATCCAGTCCATGAAATGCTGTATTATAGGCCCTTTGCTATTTTTTACACGCAGTTTATGACAGAAATGGTTTTTCATTACTGGTTAAAGTCATATAATTAAAGATTCAGTGATCAAGTTTTATTTGATATGACACCTATAGCAGCCACAAAGTCAAACCTAACCATTATGAGAGGATGATAGTCCCTACAAAGGTTTTAAAAGTAACTGGATTCACAAACAAAAGTGAATGAGTTTATACTTATATTTCTGAACTGGATGCAACGAATCTTCTGAGAATTAACAAGTGTTCAATTAATTTCTTAAGATCATTGTGCAGGTAAACTTTAAATGAATTGGAGCTAGCTTTAAATGAATTGGAGTACTTATTTAAATGGTTGTTAAGTAGGCATGTTAAATACTACACAAAAATTACACCATCTGCAAAACACACACTTTCAAGCACAAATCAGAAAACTGAAATCCGGTTACAGGTTGAACAAAGTCTCAACATAACATTTTCAACAGCCAGAGTGACTGTGCTTGCACCTTTCTTCAAAACCCATCTTTGTGCTTATCTCTAACTGTAATACCAAGAAACAACACAATATACTTGAAATTCCCTCATATCAGCATCACATTAGAGTCCGTTTTCATTCAGCTGTGCTCAACAATCATGTTATACACAGTCTAAAGTTGCAAGGGTGTGTTTCTAATGGAAAATCATTGGATCACCCTTCAGTGTCTAGCCAAGTGCTTTGGTGTATGCAGAAAATTAGTTCATGTAACTCCTTGATATTAATATGGGAACATCATTGTCAATATGTTCTGCTTCACTTCAGTCATGATGTTCACGAATGCCCAATCATAATCGTACAAAACTGACCACCTCTGATGGAATGAATGATTACACTTCTTTCTCCAGCACATCTACTAAGCTTATGAACTGTGGTTTATTAAATTCATAATGTACACATTTTAAATAGGTAGAATAATTCAGCAGTCAGCTTCCAATGCGTTTCTCTAAATTTTCTCGACAGTATTCTTTGAAAAGAACGTCGCCTTTCCTCAGGGATTCTCATTTGAGTTACCGAAGCAACTCTGTAACACTTACATGTTGTTCGAACCTACTAGTAAAAAATCTAGCATCCTGAATTGCTTCAATGTCCTCCTTCAATCCGACCTGTCACGGATCCCAAACACTCAACCAGTATTCAAGAATAAATTGTACCAGTGTCTTATTGCAGTCTCCTTTACAGATGAACCACACTTTCCTAAAATTTTCCCAATGAACTGAAGTTGACCATTTACCTTTCCTACCACCATCATCACACATTCATTCCATTTCAGACTGCTTTGCAATGTTACCCTGAGATGTTAAAATGACATGACTGTGTCAAGTAGTAAACTACTAATGGTGTATACAAACATTACAGGTTTGGGATGAGAAGTTCCGCCTTATGCAAGACACCTTTTTTCTTTTGTTTCACCCAGACAAGACAAAAGAAAAAAGATGTCTTGCATAAGGCGGAACTTCTCATCCCATTTTCTTAATAAGCATGGAGACAACAAGAAGAAATGCACCACAAGATGATTATTACAGGTTTGTTTTCCCTACTCATCTGCATGAACTTACATTTCCATACATTTAGAGCTAGCTGCCATTCATCACACAACAATTTGAAGTGTCTCCTGTATCTGAATAAAATTATTTAGATTATGTACATTATGAGATAAATAAACCACAATTCAACAAAAAAAACTAGCAATTTTGTCTAAGCCATCTTGTATCTTTGTACAGTCACTAAACTTTGACACCTTACCGTACACCACAGCACCATCAGCAAACAACAGCAAGTTGCTGCCCACCCTGTCCACAAAATCATTTATGTATATGGAGAACAAAAATGGTCCTATCACACTTCCCTGGGGCACTCCGATGAACACTCGCCATCGAGGACAACATACCGAGTTCTATTACTTAAGAAGTCATCAAGCCATTCACATATCTGTGAACTATTCCATACGCTCTCACCTTCGTAAACAGCCTGCAATGGAGCACCGTGTCAAATGCTTTCCAGAAATCTAGAAATATGGAATCTACCTGACGCTCTTCATCCATAGTTCACACTATATATCATGTGAGAAAAGGTCAAGCTGAGTTTCACAAGAGCAATGCTGATTCGTAGACATAAGCTTCTCAGTCAAAAAAAAAAAGTTTATTATATACGAACTGAGAATATGTTCAAGGATTCTGCAGCAAACCAAGGTTTGGGATATTGATCTGCAATTCTGTGGGTCAGGTATTACTCTCACCACGGACAACACAGCCTTCGCTTAACGACTGACGGCAGTGGCGTTTATGTAGAGGTGTCAGTGCTAAGAGACAAGTAACACTGCACGAAATAACCACAAGAAATCAATGTGGGATGTTTGACGAACATATCCATTAGGATAGTGTGGCAAAATCTGGTGTTAATGAGCTATGGCAGCAGACGATTTACACGAGTGCCTCTGCTAGCAGCACAACATCACCTGCAGTGCCTCCAGCAGGTTAGCGCTGAGGTTAGCACACTGGACTTGCATTTGGAAGGACGACGGTTCAAAAATGAGTCCTGATTAAGGTTTCCAGTGATTTCCCTGAATTCCTTAAGGCAAATGCCGGGATGGTTCCTTCGAAAGAGCATGGCTGCTTTCCTTCTCCATCCTTCTCTAAGCCAAGCTAGTGATCCATCTCTAATGACCTCGTTGTCAACAGGATGTTAAACACTAATATCCCCCTCCTCCTCTAGTGCCTCTCTTGGGCTCGTGACCATATAGGTTTGACCCTCGATGACTGAAAGACTGTGGTCTGGTCAGATGAGTCCCAATTTCAGTTGGTAAGAGCCAACGGTAGGGTTCAAGTGTTGTGCAGACCAACAAGGCTATGTGCAAACTGGTGGTGGTTCCATAGTGGTGTGGGCCACGTTTACATGGAATGGACCCCAGTCCAATTGAAACGATCACTGAATGGAAATAGTTGTGTTCAGATGCTTGGAGATCATTTGCAGCCATTTACGGACTTCATGCTCCCAGACGACAATGTCATGTCACAAAGTCACAGCTGCTCACAATTGGTTTGAAGATCATTCTGGACAATCCAAGTGATAGGCCACCCAGATCACCCAACATGAATCCCATTGAACATTTATGGCACATGATCAAGAGGTCAGTCCATGAATAACATCCTGCACCACCAACACTTCCGCAATTATGGACGACTTTAGAGGCAGCAAGGCTCAATATTTCTGCAGGGGCTTCCAGTCATGTGAAGTTGCTGCACTATGCCACGCAAAAGGAGGTCCAACAAGATATTAGGGGGTATCCCATTGCTTTTGTCACCTCAGTGTCAATGAATGCAGGAAGAAATGAATATTTCATTATTTCAGACAGAAGAGGCATATTTATTGAACATTTGAAGCTGTGTTGAATTTGTCAAAACATGTAATTATTCACGCAGTTAGTTCATATCTTGTGTAGATGCTAAACAACACGAGAATTAACAGTAGCACACGCAGAGAAAAGCAAAGTACACACGTGAAACTTTGCAAATAAGTACAGCAAGATCCAATATACAAATGATCCAAGTTTTGTGCAAATCGCTTGCCCGCAGACCATGAAATGGAGTTGCAGTTTAGCAGGGGTCGTATTTAAATGGCTCATAGTAAACAGATCATACACATGATGATCCCATCCCGACACGAGTGGGTGCAGAATGCCACATAGATGTACTAGATGACATTTCTCACAGTTAAACCAGTTTGAGAGGGGTCTAATCATCGGTATGAAACCTGCCGTTGGTCGACACTCTTTGTGGCTCACCAGGTCACTCATTCTGAGTGTTCCATCAGACGATGTTGGAATGATCTGGAAGATAATGAGGCGAGAAGACTTAAGTATAGTGTGGTAAGCGATTGGGCATCCTACAGTAAATAGTTACACAATACAAGCGACATATGGGTGCCAGTTGTTCCACAAATTATTTCCAGATGTACTGAGGATGCGAATTTGCAATCCAAGTGCCCCTGTTGTGTACTGACATTAACATCAAGCCATAGGCGACTCCGTCTACAGTGGTACCAAGCAAGACTGCCACAGACTAGCAAAACATGGAGTTTAGTGATGAATCCTGATTTGTTTTGGGTACAGGTGATAACCACATGTGGGTGTGGAGGCAGCCTAGTGAACTGTACAATTCTACCCACACTCTCATGTGCCACACCGCCCACACAACCAACTTAATGGTCTAGGGGCCATAGCTGTGATAGCTGGTCCCCTCTAATTGTGGTATGGAGAACCTTACAGGAATCACATTATGTTGATGAAACTCTTCAACCCCATGTAGGATCTACCAGGGGCACTTTTCCAGCAAGATAATACTCATCCACATACAGCACGAGTTGCTCACGACTTCCCATGTCTGCTCCCCAGACTTCTACCCTATACAGCATATGTGGGACCAGCTGAAATAGCAGATGCCTAGTGTCACTGTGTGCATAATTTGGAGGCAGCTGTTCAAGATTTGTGGGTCAGTCTGCCTCAGGACACCATTAGATGACTAATCAACTTGACGCTGGACTGTGTTGCAGCATGTATTGCAGAAAAAGGTGGTCTAATGCGTTACTGATGTTGCACTATATTTGTCAACTTGTGCGCACTATGTTTGTTTACAGGCTTTGATTTCGGGATCAAGTGAATTCAGTATGTTAGTTGTGTTACATAATTTTTGTTGAGATGTAAAGTGTACAGTATCATTTGGTGATTCACTTTTAGTCACTGGATAGCAAAACATCTGACAACATAAAAGTGCTTGGATACTAATTAGGGTGACTCTTTTCAATCAAATTTAGTGTGGTCACACATACATTTATGATGGGGGTTACTCAGGGTACATGCAATGATACTGTTAATCGCAGCAATAATCTGAAATTCTGAAACTACATCTACATGATTAATCTGCAGTTCACCCTTAAGTGTTTGCCAGATGGTTCATACAACCAGTTTCAGAGTATTTCTCAACTGTTCCACTCTCCAATAGCCCATGGGAAAAGTGAACACCTAAACCTTTCTGTGTGACCTGTGATTTCTTTTACTTTCCCACAATGGTCATCTCTCCCTATGTAGGTGGGAGTCATGAAAATGTTTTAGCATTTGGAGCAGAAAGTTGGTGATTGTAAGTTCAGGAAACGATCTTGTTGCAGTAAAAAAGCCTTTGGTTGAGTGACTTCTATCCCAAATCATTTACCATATAACTGACACTCTCTCCTATATTGCATGATAATACAAAACAAACTGCCCTTCTCTGAACATTTTTAATGCCCCCCCCCCCCCCCCCCCATCAACCCCATCCACTAAGGATCCTATACTGCACAGGAATACTCCAAAAGAGGGTGGACAAGTGAAATGTAGGTAGTATCTTAAGAACATTTGTTGCATCTTCAAAGTGTTTTGCTAATAAAATGCACTTTTTGGTTCACCTTTGCCACAAAGTTTTCTATGTGATGGTTGCAATGTACGTTGTTTTTAAATGTAATCCCTTGGTACTTAGTTGAATCAACACCCTTTATGTTTGTGAGATATATCGCATAACCAAAATTTAACACAATTTTTTTAGTACTCATTTGAATGATCTAATACCTTTCACTGTTTGAGGTCAACTGCCCGCTTTTGAACCATATAGATACCTTACTTAAATAATTCTGTGATTTATTTTGATCTTCTGATGACTTTACCAGACAGTAAATGATGACATTATCTTCGAAAAATCTATGATGGTTGTGTTGCTTGAGGCTTTCCCGACGGACATGTTGTATATATGGTTCTCAGGCGAGACGTAGAATGTCATAGTGAAAACTCCACAATATTTCATCAGCGCAACTGGCCGAATTCTTCAGGTGCGACGAACACACGGCTAAGGCAGGACCAGAGCCCCCTATTTATGCCAGTCTTAGGCAGGAAGTGTGCACGCGTGGAGGCGCCAATCTCCGATGTGGTTGCTAAGAGACTACATACACAGGCGCCCATATCTCCCAGGCTATACGGATTGCCCAAAATTCACAAGGATAATGTGCCACTGCGGCCTATTGTGAGTAATATTGGGGCACCAACTTATAATCTCGCGAAACATCTGGTGGCGCACCTGAGCCCTTTAGTAGGAAAGTGTGAGCATCATATCCGTAACTCACAAGACTTTATTCGTCGGCTCAAGAACTTACGACTCGCACCATCAGATATACTCGTAAGTCTTGACGTAGTCTCACTTTTTACTCGAGTACCATTGCAGGAATCGTTGTTGCTCATTAGCGAAAAGCTGGATGGGGAACTTTTAGAGTTATTCCAACATGTGCTCACCTCGACGTACTTTTTATTTAATGGACAATACTTTGAACAGACTGACGGCGTCGCAATGGGTAGTCCCTTGTCACACATTGTGGCTAATCTTTTCGTGGAAGACTTTGAGGAGAGAGCACTCCAGACATCGGATTTGAAACCCACGTGTTTTTGGCGATATGTGGACGACACCTTTGTTATCTGGCCTCACGGCATTTCATCGCTGAATGTTTTTCTTGAGCATCTCAACTCGCTTCATCCCAACATCAAGTTCACTATGGAGATGGAGAAAAACGGCGAACTTCCATTCCTGGACGTGTTGGTACAAAGAAAAGAAGATGGCACATTAGGTCACGCAGTGTACCGTAAACCAACGCACACGGACTTATACTTACAGGCCACCTGTCACCATCCTTCGCAACAAAGTGGCGAATTGAGGACGTTGGTTCACAGAGCTCGAGCCATATCAGACTCAGACAGCTTATCCAATGAGCTACTCCATCTGCATACCACAAATGGATACTCCGAACCCCAGATTCGCCGTGCCTTATAACCAAAGCGGGTTACCCAAAATGAGGAAGTGGAAGAAGGCGAAGAACAAAGGGGAATGCTCATCTTGCCATAGATCGGTGGTGTCTCTTCAAAAATAGGAAGATTATTGAAGAGGCATAAAGTTAAATGTGTCTTTCGTCCACCAGCAAAACTCAGAGCTCAATTGGGCTCATCTAAGGACAGCCTTGGCCTAAGAAGACCCGGTGTTTACGAGATTCCTTGTAGCTGCGGCATGTCGCACATCGGACAAACTTGTCGCACTGTACTGAACATCGACGATACACTCGTCTGGAGCAACCAGAAAAGTCTGCAGTGGTCGAGCATTGTCTCAGTACAGG